>NC_139154.1:27313108-32113108 GCF_964270905.1 Leucopleurus acutus
ACCATTGTTGTACCCTAACCTGTACCCTATACCGTCCCCGTCCCCGTCCACTAAACCTAACCGTAACCCTAACCCTAACCATTACCAGAAGCCTTACCCTAACCTTCTCCTAATCCTAACCCATATGCTAACACTAACCTGTACCCTATCACGTACGCTCACCCTAAACCGTTGCCGTGCCCTCACCTGGACCGTAAACCGTCCCCGTCCCCTATCCCTAACCCTAGCCCGAACCCTCACGCTAACCCTTCCCCGAAGCCTTACCCTCACCCGTCCCCTAATCCTAACCCGTACGCTAACACTAACCCGTGCCCTCACACGTACGCTCACCCTAAACCGTTGTCGTACCCTCACCCGGATCCTAAACCGTCCCCATCCCATAACCCTAACCCTAGCCCGAACCCTAACCCTAACCCTTCCCCGAAGCCTTACCCTCACCCGTCCCCTAATCCTAACCTGTACGCTAACACTAACCCGTGCCCTCACACGTACGCTCACCCTAAACCGTTGTCGTACCCTCACGCGGACCGTAAACCGTCCCCGTCCCCTAACCCTAACCCTAGCGCGAACCCTCACACTAACCCTTCCCCGAAGCCTTACCCTCACCCGTCCCCTAATCCTAAGCCGTACACTAACACTAACCCGTGCCCTCACATGTATGCTCACCCTAAACTGTTGTCGTACCCTCACCCGGACCCTAAACCGTCCCCGTCCACTAACCCTAACCCTAACCCTAGCCCGAACCCTAACCCTAACCTTTCCCCGAAACCTTACCCTCACCCGTCCCGTAATCCTCAGCCGTACGCTAACACTAACACTTACCCTAACACTTTTGCTCAACCTAAACCATTGTTGTACCCTAACCTGTACCCTATACCGTGCCCGTCCCCGTCCACTAAACCTAACCGTAACCCTAACCCTAACCCTTATCCGAAGCCTTACCCTAACCTTCTCCTAATCCTAACCCATATGCTAACACTAACCTGTACCCTATCACGTACACTCACCCTAAACCGTTGCTGTACCCTAACCTGTTCCCTAAACCATCCCCTATCCCTAACTCTAACCCTAAGCCTTACCCGAAGCCTTACCCTAGCCCGTCCTCTAATCCTAACACATACGCTAACACTAACCCATACCCTAACATATATGCTCAGCCTAAACCTTTGTCGTACCCTAACCTGTATCCTAAACTTTACCCATCCCCGTCCCCTAACCCTAACCCTAATGCTTACCCAAAGCCTTACCCTAACCCGTCCCCTAATTCTACCCGTACACCAATACTAACCCGTACCCTAACACGTATGCTCACACTAAATCGTTGTCGTACACTAAACTGTACCGTAAACCATCTCCATCCCCTAATCCTAACCCTCACCCTAACCCTAACACTTACCCGAAGCCTTACCCTAACCCGTCCCCTAATCCTAACCTGTACGCTAACACTAACCCATACCCTAACACCTACGCTCACTGTTAACCGTTGTCGTACCCTCACCTGTACTCTAAAACGTCCCCGTCGCATAACCCTAACCCTAAACGTAACTCTAACCCTAAGCCTTATCTGAAACCTTACCCTAACACGTCCCGTAATCCTAACCCGTACGCTAACGCTAACCCATACCCTAACACGTACGCTCACCTTAAATCTTTGTTGTTCCCTAACCTGTACCCTAAACTATCCCGTCCCCTAACCCTAACCCTAGCCCGAACCCTCACCCTAACTCTTCCCCGAAGCCTTACCCTCACCCGTCTCCTAATCCTAAGCCGTACGCTAACACTAACCCGTGCCCTCACACGCACGCTCACCCTAAACCGTTGTCGTATCCTCACCCGGACCCTAAACTGTCCCCATCCCCTAAGCCTAACCGTAGTCCGAACCCTAACCCTAACACTTCCCCGAAGCCTTACCCTCACCCGTCCCCTAATCCTAACCCATATGCTAACACTAACCCATGCCCTCACACGTACGCTCAACCTAAACCGTTGTCGTGCCTTCACCTGGACCCTAAACAGTCCCCGTCCCCTAACCCTAACGCTAGGCCGAACCCTAACCCTAACACTTCCCCGAAGACTTAAACCTCACCCTTCCCCTAATCCTAAGCGGTACGCTAACACTAACCCATGCCCTCACACGTACGCTCATCCTAAAGCGTTGTCGTGCCCTCACCCAGAACTTAAACCGTCCCTATTCCCTAAACCTAACCCTAGCCCGAACCCTAACCTAACACTTCCCCGAAGCCTTACCCTCACCCGTCCCCTAATACTACGCCGTACGCTAACACTAACCAGTGCCCTCACACGTACACTCACCCTAAACCATTCTGGTATCCTCACCCGGACCCGAAACCGTCCCCATCCCCTAACCCTAACCCTAATCCGAACCCTAACCCTAACCCTTCCCCGAAGCCTTATCCTCACCCGTCCCCTAATGCCAAGCCGTACGCTACCACTAACCCGTGCCCTCACACCTATGCTCACCCTAAACAGTTTTCGTACCCTCACCCGGACCCTAAAACCTCCCCGTCCCCTAACCCTAACCCTAGCTCGAACCCTAACCCTAACCTATCCCCGAAGCCCTACCCTCACCCGTCCCGTAATACTAAGCCGTACGCTAACACTAACCTGTGCCCTCACACGTACGCTCAACCTAAACCGTTGTCGTACCCTCACCCGAACCCTAAAACATCCCCATCCCCTAACTCTAACCCTAGCCCGAACCCTAACCCTAACCCTTACCCGAAACCTTACCCTCACCCGTCCCCTAATCCTAACCCGTATGCTAACACTAACCTGTGCCCTCACATGTACGCTCACCATAAACCTTTGTCGTACACTCACCCGGACCCTAAAATGTTCCCGTCCCCGAACCCTAGCCCTAGCCTGAACCCTAACCCTAACCTTTCCCCGAAGCCTTACACTCACCCGTCCCCTAATCCTAAGCCGTACGCTAACACTAACCCATGCCCTCACACGTACGCTCACCCTAAATCGTTGTCTTCCCTCACCTGGACCCTAAACCGTCCCCGTCCCCTATACCTAACCCTAACCCGAACCCTCACGCTAACCCTTCCCCGAAGCCTTACCCTCACCCGTCCCCTAATCCTAACCCGTACGCTAACACTAACCCGTGCCCTCACACGTACGCTCACCCTAAACCGTTGTCGTACCCTCACCCGGACCCTAAACCGTCCCCATCCCATAACCCTAACCCTAGCCCGAACCCTATCCCTAACCCTTCCCCGAAGCCTTACCCTCACCCGTCCCCTAATCCTAAGCCGTACGCTAACGCTAACCTGTACCCTCACACGTACGCTCACCCTAAACCGTTGTCGTACCCTCACCCGGACCCTAAACCATCCCCGTCTCCTAACCCTAACCCTAGCTCGAACCCTAACCCTAACCCTTCCCCGAAGCCTTACCCTCACCCGTCCCCTAATCCTAACCTGTACGCTAACACTAACCCATGCCCTCACACGTACGCTCACCCTAAACTGTTGTCGTACCCTCACGCGGACCGTAAACCGTCCCCGTCCCCTAACCCTAAACCTAGCGCGAACCCTCACACTAACCCTTCCCCGAAGCCTTACCCTCACCCGTCCCCTAATCCTAAGCCGTACGCTAACACTAACCCGTGCCCTCACATGTACGCTCACCCTAAACCGTTGTCGTACCCTCACCCGGACCCTAAACCGTCCCCGTCCCCTAACCCTAACCCTAGCCCGAACCCTAACCCTAACCCTTCCCCGAAACCTTACCCTCACCCGTCCCCTAATCCTAAGCCGTACGCTAACGCTAACCTGTACCCTCACACGTACGCTCACCCTAAACCGTTGTCGTACCCTCACCCGGACCCTAAACCGTCCCCGTCTCCTAACCCTAACCCTAGCTCGAACCCTAACCCTAACCCTTCCCCGAAGCCTTACCCTCACCCGTCCCCTAATCCTAACCTGTACGCTAACACTAACCCATGCCCTCACACGTACGCTCACCCTAAACCGTTGTCGTACCCTCACGCGGACCGTAAACCGTCCCCGTCCCCTAACCCTAACCCTAGCGCGAACCCTCACACTAACCCTTCCCCGAAGCCTTACCCTCACCCGTCCACTAATCCTAAGCCGTACGCTAACACTAACCCGTGCCCTCACATGTACGCTCACCCTAAACTGTTGTCGTACCCTCACCCGGACCCTAAACCGTCCCCGCCCGCTAACCCTAACCCTAGCCTGAACCCTAACCCTAACCCTTCCCCGAAACCTTATACTCACCCGTCCCCTAATCCTAAGCCGTACGCTAACACTAACACTTACCCTAACACTTTTGCTCAACCTAAACCATTGTTGTACCCTAACCTGTACCCTATACCGTCCCCGTCCCCGTCCACTAAACCTAACCGTAACCCTAACCCTAATCCTTACCCGAAGCCTTACCCTAAGCTTCTCCTAATCCTAACCCATATGCTAACACTAACCTGTATCCTATCACGTACACTCACCCTAAACCGTTGCTGTACCCTAACCTGTTCCCTAAACCATCCCCTATCCCTAACTCTAACCCTAAGCCTTACCCGAAGCCTTACCCTAGCCCGTCCTCTAATCCTAACACATACGCTAACACCGACCCATACCCTAACATATACGCTCAGCGTAAACCTTTGTCGTACCCTAATCTGTATCCTAAACTTTACCCATCCCCATCCCCTAACCCTAACCCTAACGCTTACCCAAAGCCTTACCCTAACCCGTCCCCTAATTCTACCCGTACACCAATACTATCCCGTACCCTAACACGTATGCTCACCCTAAATCATTGTCGTACACTAAACTGTACCGTAAGCCATCCCCATCCCCTAATCCTAACCCTCACCCTAACCCTAACACTTACCCGAAGCCTTACCCTAACCCGTCCCCTAATCCTAACCTGTACGCTAACACTAACCCATACCCTAACACCTACGCTCACTGTTAACCGTTGTCGTACCCTCACCTGTACTCTAAAACGTCCCCGTCCCATAACCCTAAACCTAAGCGTAACTCTAACCCTAAGCCTTATCTGAAACCTTACCCTAACACGTCCCGTAATCCTAACCCGTACGCTAACGCTAACCCATACCCTAACACGTACGCTCACCTTAAATCTTTGTTGTTCCCTAACCTGTACCCTAAACTATCCCGTCCCCTAACCCTGACCCTAACCCTAACACTTACCCGAAGCCTTACCCTAAGCCATCCCCTAATCCTAACCCTTACACTAACACTAATCCATACCTTAGCACGTACGCTTACCATAAACCCTTGTTGTACCCTGAACTGTACCTTAATCCGTCCCCATTCCCTAACCCTAAAAATAACCTGAAACCTAACCCTAACCTTTACACGAAGCCTTAACCTCATCCATCCCCTAATCCTAATCTGTACACTAATACTAACCCATACCCTAACACGTACGCTAACCCTAAACTGTTGTCGTACCCTAACCTGTACCCTAAACAGGCTCCATTCCCTAACCCTAACCCTAACCCGAATCCTAACCCTAACCCTTACCTGAAGCCTTACCCTCACACATCCCCTAATCCTATTCCGTAAACTAACACTAACTCGCACCCTAACACGTACGCTAACTCAAAGCCGTTGTTGTACAATAACCTGAACCCTAAACCATCCCCGTTCCCTAACCCTAACCCGTACCCAAACGCTAACCCGAACCCTAAACCTAACCCTTACCCGAAGCCCCTACCCGTACCCTAATCGTAACCCGTACACTAACACTAAACCGTACCAAAACACGTACGCTAACCCTAAACCTTTTTCGTACCCTAACCTGTACCCAAAACCATACCCATTCCCTAACACTAACCCTAACCCTAAACCTAAACCTGACTCTTACCCAAAGCCTTACCCTAGCCCGTACCTAATCCTAACCCGTACACTAATAGTAACCCGAACACTAACACCTACGCTAACCCTAAACCGTTGTCATACACTAACCTGTACCCTAAACCGTGCCCATTCCCTAACCCTAACCCTAACCCTGACTCTTACCTGAAGCCTTATGCTTACCTGTACCCTAATCCTAAACCATACACTGACACTAACCCGTGCCCTCACACGTACGCTCACCCTAAAACATTGTCGTGCCCTCACCCAAACCCTAAACCGTCCCCATCCCCTAACCCTAACCCTAGCCCGAACCCTAAACCTAACCCTTCCCCGAAGCCTTACCCTCACCCGTCCCCTAATCCTAACCCATACGCTAACACTAACCCATGCCCTCTCACGTACGCTCACCCTAAACCATTGTCGTGCCCTCACCAGGCCCCTAAACCGTCCCCAGCCCCTAACCCTAGCCCAAACCCTAACCCTAACCCTTCCCCGAAGGCTTACCTCACCCATCCCCTAATCCTAAGCCGTACGCTAACACTAACCCGTGCCCTCACAAGTACACTCACCCTAAACCGTTCTCGTACCCTCACCCGGCCCCTAAACCGTCCCCAGCCCCTAACCCTAACCCTAGCCCGAACCCTAACCCTAACACTTCCCCGAAGCCTTACCCTCACCCGTCCCCTAATCCTAACCTGTACGCTAACACTAACCCGTGCCCTCACACGTACACTCACCCTAAACCGTTCTCGTACCCTCACCCGGTCCCTAAACCATCCCGTACCCTAACCCTAACCTTAGCCCGAACCCTAAACCTAACCCTTCCCCGAAGCCTGACCCTCACCCGTCCCTTAATCCTAACACGTACGCTAACACTAACCCGTGCCCTCACACGTAAGCTCACCCTAAACGGTTGTCGTACTCTCACCCGGACCCTAAACCGTCTCGGTACCCTAACCATAACCCTAGCCCGAACCCTAACCCTAACCCTTCCCCGAAGCCTTACCCTCACCCGTCCCCTAATGCTAAGCCTTACGCTAACACTAACCTGTGCCCTCACACGTACGCTCATCATAAACCGTTCTCGTACCCTCACCCGGCCCCTAAAACCTCCCCATCCCCTAACCCTAACCCTAGCCCGAACCCTAACCCTAACCCAACCCCGAAGCCTTACCCTCACCCGTCCCGTAATACTAAGCCATACGCTAACAGTAACCCATGCCCTCACACGTACGCTCACCCTAAACCGTTGTCGTACACTCACCCGGACCTTAAACCGTCCCCATCCCCTAACCCTAACCCTAGCCCGAACCCTAACCCTAAACCTTCCCCGAATCCTTACCCTCACCCGTCCCCTAATCCTAACCCGTACGCTAACAGTAACCCATGCCCTCACACGTACGCTCACCCTAAACCGTTGTCGTACACTCACCCGGACCCTAAACCGTCCCCGTCCCCTAACCCTAACCCTAGCTCGAACCCTAAACCTAACCCTTCCCCGAAGCCTTACCCTCACCCGTCCCCTAATCCTAACCTGTACGCTAACACTATCCCATGCCCTCACACGTATGCTCACCCTAAACCGTTGTCGTACACTCACCCGGACCGTAAACCGTCCCCGTCCCCTAACCCTAACCCTAGCCCGAACCCTCACCCTAACCCTTCCCCGAAGCCTTATCCTCACCCGTCCCCTACCCCTAAGCCGTACGCTAACACTAACCCGTGCCCTCACACGTACGCTCACCCTAAACCGTTGTCGTACCCTCACCCGGACCCTAAACCGTCTCGGTCCTCTAACAATAACTCTAGCCCGAACCCTAACCCTAACCCTTCCCCGAAGCCTTACCCTCACCCGTCCCCTAATGCTAAGCCGTACGCTAACACTAACCCGTGCCCTCACACCTACGCTCACCCTAAACCGTTTTCGTACCCTCACCCGGACCCTAAAACCTCCGCGTCCCCTAATCCTAACCCTAGCTCGAACCCTAACCCTAACCCATCCCCGAAGCCTTACCCTCACCCGTCCCGTAATACTAAGCCGTACGCCAACACTAACCCGTGCCCTCACACGTACGCTCACCCTAAACCGTTGTCGTACACTCACCCGGACCCTAAACCGTCCCCATCACCTAACCCTAACCCTAGCCCGAACCCTAACTCTAACCCTTCCCCGAAGCCTTACCCTCACCAGTCCCCTAATCCTAAGACGTACGCTAACACTAACCTGTTCCCTCACACGTACGCTCACCCTAAACCGTTGACGTACCCTCACCCGGACCCTAAACCGTCCCCGTCCCCTAACCCTAACCCTAGCCCGAACCCTAACCCTAACCCTTACCCGAAACCTTACCCTCACCCGTCCCCTAATCCTAACCTGTACGCTAACACTAACCTGTGCCCTCACACGTACGCTCACCATAAACCGTTGTCGTACACTCACCCGGACTCTAAACTGTTCCTGTTCCCGAATCCTAGCCCTAGCCTGAACCCTAACCCTAACCTTTCCCCAAAGCCTTACCCTCACCCGTCCCCTAATCCTAAGCCGTACGCTAACACTAACCCGTGCCCTCACACGTACGCTCACCCTAAACCGTTGTCTTCCCTCACCTGGACCCTAAACCGTCCCCGTCTCCTATACCTAACCCTAGCCCGAACCCTCACCCTAACCCTTCCCCGAAGTCTTACCCTCACCCGTCCCCGAATCCTAACCCGTACGCTAACAGTAACCCATGCCCTCACACGTACGCTCACCCTAAACCGTTGTCGTACCGTCACTCGGACCCTAAACCGTCCCCATCCCCTAACCCTAACCGTAGCCCGAACCCTAACCCTAACCCTTCCCCGAAACCTTACACTCACCCGTTCCCTAATCCTAAGCCGTACGCTAACACTAACCCATGCCCTCACACGTACGCTCACCCTAAACCATTGTCGTACCCTCACCCGGACCCTAAACAGTCGCCGTCCCCGAACCTTAACCCTATCCCGAACAGTAACGCTAACCCTTCCCCGAAGCCTTACGCTCACCCATCCGCTAATCCTAAGCCGTACACTAACACTAACCCGTGCCCTCACATGTACGCTCACCCTAAACTCTTGTCGTACCCTCACCCGCACCCTAAACCGTCCCCGTCCCCTAACCCTAACCCTTGCCCGAACCCTAACCCTAACCCTTCCCCGAAACCTTACCCTCACCCGTCCCCTAATCCTAAGCCGTACGCTAACACTAACACTTACCCTAACACTTTTGCTCAACCTAAACCATTGTTGTACCCTAACCTGTACCCTATACCGTCCCCGTCCCCGTCCACTAAACCTAACCGTAACCCTAACCCTAACCCTTACCCGAAGCCTTACCCTAACCTTCCCCTAATCCTAACCCATATGCTAACACTAACCTGTATCCTATCACGTACACTCACCCTAAACCGTTGCTGTACCCTAACCTGTTCCCTAAACCATCCCCTATCCCTAACTCTAACCCTAAGCCTTACCCGAAGCCTTACCCTAGCCCGTCCTCTAATCCTAACACATACGCTAACACCGACCCATACCCTAACATATACGCTCAGCCTAAACCTTTGTCGTACCCTAACCTGTATCCTAAACTTTACCCATCCCCGTCCCCTAACCCTAACCCTAACGCTTACCCAAAGCCTTACCCTAACCCGTCCCCTAATTCTACCCGTACACCAATACTAACCCGTACCCTAACACGTATGCTCACACTAAATCGTTGTCGTACACTAAACTGTACCGTAAACCATCTCCATCCCCTAATCCTAACCCTCACCCTAACCCTAACACTTACCCGAAGCCTTACCCTCACCCGTCCCGTAATACTAAGCCATACGCTAACAGTAACCCATGCCCTCACACGTACGCTCACCCTAAACCGTTGTCGTACACTCACCTGGACCCTAAACCGTCCCCATCCCCTAACCCTAACCCTAGCCCGAACCCTAACCCTAAACCTTCCCCGAAACCTTACCCTCACCCGTCCCCTAATCCTAACCCGTACGCTAACACTAACCTGTGCCCTCACACGTACGCTCACCATAAACCGTTGTCGTACACTCACCCGGACCCTAAACCGTCCCCGTCCCCTAACCCTAACCCTAGCTCGAACCCTAACCCTAACCCTTCCCCGAAGCCTTACCCTCACCCGTCCCCTAATCCTAACCTGTACGCTAACACTATCCCGTGCCCTCACACGTATGCTCACCCTAAACCGTTGTCGTACACTCACCCGGACCGTAAACCGTCCCCGTCCCCTAACCCTAACCCTAACCCTAGCCCGAACCCTCACCCTAACCCTTCCCCGAAGCCTTATCCTCACCCGTCCCCTACTCCTAAGCCGTACGCTAACACTAACCCGTGCCCTCACACGTACGCTCACCCTAAACCGTTGTCGTACCCTCACCCGGACCCTAAACCGTCTCGGTCCTCTAACAATAACTCTAGCCCGAACCCTAACCCTAACCCTTCCCCGAAGCCTTACCCTCACCCGTCCCCTAATGCTAAGCCGTACGCTAACACTAACCCGTGCCCTCACACCTACGCTCACCCTAAACCGTTTTCGTACCCTCACCCGGACCCTAAAACCTCCCCGTCCCCTAACCCTAACCCTAGCTCGAACCCTAACCCTAACCCAACCCCGAAGCCTTACCCTCACCCGTCCCGTAATACTAAGCCGTACGCCAACACTAACCCGTGCCCTCACACGTACGCTCACCCTAAACCGTTGTCGTACCCTCACCCGGACCCTAAACCGTCCCCGTCTCCTAACCCTAACCCTAGCCCGAACCCTAACCCTAACCCTTCCCCGAAACCTTATACTCACCCGTCCCCTAATCCTAAGCCGTACGCTAACACTAACACTTACCCTAACACTTTTGCTCAACCTAAACCATTGTTGTACCCTAACCTGTACCCTATACCGTCCCCGTCCCCGTCCACTAAACCTAACCGTAACCCTAAACCTAACCCTTACCCGAAGCCTTACCCTAACCTTCCCCTAATCCTAACCCATATGCTAACACTAACCTGTACCCTATCACGTACACTCACCCTAAACCGTTGCTGTACCCTAACCTGTTCCCTAAACCATCCCCTATCCCTAACTCTAACCCTAAGCCTTACCCGAAGCCTTACCCTAGCCCGTCCTCTAATCCTAACACATACGCTAACACTAACCCATACCCTATCATATACGCTCAGCGTAAACCTTTGTCGTACCCTAACCTGTATCCTAAACTTTACCCATCCCCGTCCCCTAACCCTAACCCTAACGCTTACCCAAAGCCTTACCCTAACCCGTCCCCTAATTCTACCCGTACACCAATACTAACCCGTATCCTAACACGTATGCTCACCCTAAATCATTGTCGTACACTAAACTGTACCGTAAACCATCCCCATCCCCTAATCCTAAACCTAACCCTAACCCTAACCCTAACCCTAACCCTAATCACTAACCCTAACACTAACCCTAACCCTAACCCTAACCCTTAACCCTAACCCTAACCCTAACCCTACCCTAACCCTAACCCTAACCCTAACCCTAACCCTCTAACCCTAACCCTAACCCTAACCCTAACCCTAACCCTAACCCTAACCCTAACACTAACCCTAACCCTAACCCTAACCCTAACCCTAACCCTAACCCTAACCCTTCCCCGAAGCCTTCCCCTCACCCATCCCCTAATCCTAACCCGTACGCTCACACTAACCCGCGCCCTCACACGTACGCTCCCCCTAAACTGTTGTCGTACCCTCACCTGGACCCTAAACCGTCCCCGTCCCCTAACCCTAACAATAGCCCGAACTCTAACCCTAACCCTTCCCCGAGGCCTTCCCCTCACCCGTCCCCTAATCCTAACCCGTACGCTCAAACTAACCCGCGCCCTCACACGTACGCTCCCACTAAATCGTTGTCGTACCCTCACCTGGACCCTAAACCGTCCCCATCCCCTAACCCTAACCCTAGCCCGAACCCTAACCCTAACCCTTCCCCGAAGCCTTCCCCTCACCCGTCCCCTAATCCTAACCCGCACGCCCACACTAACCCGTGCCCTCACACGTACGCTCCCCCTAAACCGTTGTCGTACCCTCACCTGGACCCTAAACCGTCCCCGTCCCCTAACCCTCACCCTAGCCCGAACCCTAACCCTAACCCTTCCCCGAAGCCTTCCCGTCACCCGTCCCCTAATCCTAACCCGTACGCCCACACTAACCCGCACCCTCACACGTACGCTCCCCCTAAACCGTTGTCATACCCTCACCTGGACCCTAAACCGTCCCCGTGCCCTAACCCTAACCCTAGCCCGAACCCTAACCCTAAGCCTTCCCCGAAGCCTTCCCCTCACCCATCCCCTAATCCTAACCCATACGCCCACACTAACCCGCACCCTCACACGTACGCTCCCCCTAAACCGTTGTTGTACCCTCACCTGGACCCTAAACCGTCCCCATCCCCTAACCCTAACCCTAGCCCAAACCCTAACCCTAACACTTCCCCGAAGCCTTCCCCTCACCCGTCCCCTAATCCTAACCCGTACGCCCACAGTAACCCGAGCCCTAACATGTACGCTCCCCCTAAACCGTTGTCGTACCCTCACCTGGACCCTAAACCGTCCCCGTCCCCTAACCCTAACCCTACCCCGAACCCTAACCCTAACCCTTCCCCGAAGCCTTCCCCTCACCCATCACCTAATCCTAACCCGTACGCCCACACTAACCCACGCCCTCACACGTACGCTCCCCCTAAACCGTTGTCGTACCCTCACCTGGCCCCTAAACCGTCCCCGTCCCCTAACCCTAACCCTAGCCCGAACCCTAACCCTAACCCTTCCCCGAAGCCTTCCCCTCACCCGTCCCCTAATCCTAACCCGTACGCTCACACTAAACGGCGCCCTCACACGTACGCTCCCCCTAAACCGTTGTCGTACCCTCACCTGGACCCTAAACCGTCCCCGTCCCCTAACCCTAACCCTAGCCCGAACCCTAAACCTAACCCTTCCCCGAAGCCTTCCCCTCACCCGTCCCCTAATCCAAACCCGTACGCCCACACTAACCCACGCCCTCACACGTACGCTCCCCCTAAACCGTTGTCGTACCCTCACCTGGACCCTAAACCGTCCCCGTCCCCTAACCCTAACCCTAGCCCGAACCCTAACCCTAACACTTCCCCGAAGCCTTCCTCTCACCCGTCCCCTAATCCTAACCCGTACGCCCACACTAACCCGCGCCCTCACACGTACGCTCCCCCTAAACCGTTGTCGTACCCTCACCTGGACCCTAAACCGTCCCCGTCCCCTAACCCTAACCCTAGCCCGAACCCTAACCCTAACCCTTCCCCGAAGCCTTCCCCTCACCCGTCCCCTAATGCTAACCCGTACGCTCACACTAACCCACGCTCTCACACGTACGCTCCCCCTAAACCGTTGTCGTACCCTCACCTGGACCCTAAACCGTCCCCGTCCCCTAAACCTAACCGTAGCCCGAACCCTAACCCTAACCCTTCCCCGAAGCCTTCCCCTCACCCGTCCCCTAATCCTAACCCGTACGCCCACACTAACCCGCGCTCTCACACGTACGCTCCCCCTAAACCGTTGTCGTACCCTCACCTGGACCCTAAACCGTCCCCGTCCCCTAACCCTAACCCTAGCCCGAACCCTAACCCTAACCCTTCCCCGAAGCCTTCCCCTCACCTGTCCCCTAATCCTAACCCGTACGCCCACACTAACCCGCGCCCTCACACGTACGCTCCCCCTAAACCGTTGTCGTACCCTCACCTGGACCCTAAACCGTCCCCGTCCCCTAACCCTAATAATAGCCCGAACCCTAACCCTAACCCTTCCCCGAAGTCTTCCCCTCACCCGTCCCCTAATCCTAACCCGTACGCTCACAATAACCCGCGCCCTCACGCGTACGCTCCCCCTAAACCGTTGTCGTACCCTCACCTGGACCCTAAACCGTCCCCGTCCCCTAACCCTAACCCTAGCCCGAACCCTAACCCTAACCCTTCCCCGAAGCCTTCCCCTCACCCGTCCCTTAATCCTAACCCGTACGCTCACACTAACCCGGGCCCTCACACGTACGCTCCCCCTAAACCGTTGTCGTAACCTCACCTGGACCCTAAACAGTCCCCGTCACCTAACCCTAACCCTAGCCCGAACCCTAACCCTAACACTTCCTCGAAGCCTTCCACTCACCCGTCCCCTAATCCTAAACCATACGCTCACACTAACCTGCGCCCTCACACGTACGCTCCCTCTAAAACGTTGTCGTACCCTCACCTGGACCCTAAACCGTCCCCGTCTCCTAACCCTAACCCTAGCCCGAACCCGAAACCTAACCCTTCCCCGAAGCCTTCCCCTCACCCGTCCCCTAATCCTAACCCGTACGCCCACACTAACCCACGACCTCACACGTACGCTCCCCCTAAACCGTTGTCGTACCCTCACCTGGACCCTAAACCGTCCCCGTCCCCTAACCCTAACCCTAGCCCGCACCCTAACCCTAACCCTTCCCCGAAGCCTTCCCCTCACCCGTCCCCTAATCCAAACCCGTACGCCCACACTAACCCACGCCCTCACACGTACGCTCCCCCTAAACCGTTGTCGTACCCTCACCTGGACCCTAAACCGTCCCCTCCCCTAACCCTAACCCTAGCCCGAACCCTAACCCTAACCCTTCCCCGAAGCCTTCCTCTCACCCGTCCCCTAATCCTAACCCGTACGCCCACACTAACCCGCGCCCTCACACGTACGCTCCCCCTAAACCGTTGTCGTACCCTCACCTGGACCCTAAACCGTCCCCGTCCCCTAACCTAACCCTAGCCCGAACACTAACCCTAACCCTTCCCCGAAGCCTTCCCCTCACCCGTCCCGTAATGCTAACCCGTATGCTCACACTAACCCGCGCTCTAACACGTACGCTCCCCCTAAACCGTTGTCGTACCCTCACCTTGACCCTAAACCGTCCCCGTCCCCTAAACCAAACCGTAGCCCGAACCCTAACCCTAACCCTTCCCCGAAGCCTTCCCCTCACCCGTCCCCTAATCCTAACCCGTACGCCCACACTAACCCGCGCTCTCACACGTACGCTCCCCCTAAACCGTTGTCGTACCCTCACCTGGACCCTAAACCGTCCCCGTCCCCTAACCCTAACCCTAGCCCGAACCCTAACCCTAACCCTTCCCCGAAGCCTTCCCCTCACCTGTCCCCTAATCCTAACCCGTACGCCCACACTAACCCGCGCCCTCACACGTACGCTCACCCTAAACCGTTGTCGTACCCTCACCTGGACCCTAAACCGTCCCCGTCCCCTAACCCTAACAATAGCCCGAACCCTAACCCTAACCCTTCCCCGAAGCCTTCCCCTCACCCGTCCCCTAATCGTAACCCGTACGCTCACACTAACCCGCGCCCTCACACGTACGCTCCCCCTAAACCGTTGTCGTACCCTCACCTGGACCCTAAACCGTCCCCGTCCCCTAACCCTAACCCTAGCCCGAACCCAAACCCTAAACCTTCCCCGAAGCCTTCCCCTCACCCGTCCCCTAATCCTAACCCGTACGCCCACACTAACCCACGCCCTCACACGTACGCTCCCCCTAAACCGTTGTCGTACCCTCACCTGGACCCTAAACCGTCCCCGTCCCCTAACCCTAACCCTAGCACGAACCCTAACCCTAACCCGAACCCTAACCCTAACCCTTCCCCGAAGCCTTCCCCTCACCCGTCCCCTAATCCTAACTCGTACGCTCACACTAACCCGCGCCCTCACACGTACGCTCCCCCTCAACCGTTGTCGTACCCTCAACTGGACCCTAAACCGTCCCCGTCCCCTAACCCTAACCCTAGCCCGAACCCTAAACCTAACCCTTCCCCGAAGCCTTCCCCTCACCCGTCCCCTAATCCTAACCCGTACGCCCACACTAACCCGCGCCCTCACACGTTCGCTCCCCCTAAACCGTTGTCGTACCCTCACCTGGACCCTAAACCGTCCCCGTCCCCTAACCCTAGCCCGAAACGTAACCCTAACCCTTCCCCTAAGCCTTCCCCTCAACAGTCCCCTAATCCTAACCCGTACGCTCACACTAACCCGCGCCCTCACGCGTACGCTCCCCCTAAACCGTTGTCGTACCCTCACCTGGACCCTAAACCGTCCCCGTCCCCTAACCCTAACCCTAGCCCGAACCCTAACCCTAACCCTTCCCCGAAGCCTTCCCCTCAGCCGTCCCCTAATCCTAACCGTACGCCCACACTAACCCGCGCCCTCACACGTACGCTCCCCCTAAACCGTTGTCATACCCTCACCTGGACCCTTAACCGTCCCCGTCCCCTAACCCTAACCCTAGCCCGAACCCTATCCCTAACCCTTCCCCGAAGCCTTCACCTCACCCGTCCCCTAATCCTAACCCGTACGCTCACACTAACCCGCGCCCTCACACGTACGCTCCCCCTAAACTGTTGTCGTACCCTCACCTGGACCCTAAACCGTCCCCGTCCCCTAACCCTAACAATAGCCCGAACTCTAACCCTAACCCTTCCCCGAGGCCTTCCCCTCACCCGTCCCCTAATCCTAACCCGTACGCTCAAACTAACCCGCGCCCTCACACGTACGCACCCACTAAATCGTTGTCGTACCCTCACCTGGACCCTAAACCGTCCCCATCCCCTAACCCTAACCCTAGCCCGAACCCTAACCCTAACCCTTCCCCGAAGCCTTCCCCTCACCCGTCCCCTAATCCTAACCCGCACGCCCACACTAACCCGTGCCCTCACACGTACGCTCCCCCTAAACCGTTGTCGTACCCTCACCTGGACCCTAAACCGTCCCCGTCCCCTAACCCTAACCCTAGCCCGAACCCTAACCCTAACCCTTCCCCGAAGCCTTCCCGTCACCCGTCCCCTAATCCTAACCCGTACGCCCACACTAACCCGCACCCTCACACGTACGCTCCCCCTAAACCGTTGTCATACCCTCACCTGGACCCTAAACCGTCCCCGTGCCCTAACCCTAACCCTAGCCCGAACCCTAACCCGAAGCCTTCCCCGAAGCCTTCCCCTCACCCATCCCCTAATCGTAACCCATACGCCCACACTAACCCGCGCCCTCACACGTACGCTCCCCCTAAACCGTTGTCGTACCCTCACCTGGACCCTAAACCGTCCCCATCCCCTAACCCTAACCCTAGCCCAAACCCTAACCCTAACACTTCCCCGAAGCCTTCCCCTCACCCGTCCCCTAATCCTAACCCGTACGCCCACAGTAACCCGAGCCCTAACATGTACGCTCCCCCTAAACCGTTGTCGTACCCTCACCTGGACCCTAAACCGTCCCCGTCCCCTAACCCTAACCCTACCCCGAACCCTAACCCTAACCCTTCCCCGAAGCCTTCCCCTCACCCATCACCTAATCCTAACCCGTACGCCCACACTAACCCACGCCCTCACACGTACGCTCCCCCTAAACCGTTGTCGTACCCTCACCTGGCCCCTAAACCGTCCCCGTCCCCTAACCCTAACCCTATCCCGAACCCTAACCCTAACCCTTCCCCGAAGCCTTCCCCTCACCCGTCCCCTAATCCTAACCCGTACGCTCACACTAAACTGCGCCCTCACGCGTACGCTCCCCCTAAACCGTTGTCGTACCCTCACCTGGACCCTAAACCGTCCCCGTCCCCTAACCCTAACCCTAGCCCGAACCCTAACCCTAACCCTTCCCCGAAGCCTTCCCCTCACCCGTCCCTTAATCCTAACCCGTACGCTCACACTAACCCGCGCCCTCACACGTACGCTCCCCCTAAACCGTTGTCGTAACCTCACCTGGACCCTAAACAGTCCCCGTCCCCTAACCCTAACCCTAGCCCGAACCCTAACCCTAACCCTTCCCCGAAGCCTTCCCCTCACCCGTCCCTTAATCCTAACCCGTACGCTCACACTAACCCGCGCCCTCACACGTACGCTCCCCCTAAACCGTTGTCGTAACCTCACCTGGACCCTAAACAGTCCCCGTCACCTAACCCTAACCCTAGCCCGAACCCTAACCCTAACACTTCCTCGAAGCCTTCCACTCACCCGTCCCCTAATCCTAAACCATACGCTCACACTAACCTGCGCCCTCACACGTACGCTCCCTCTAAAACGTTGTCGTACCCTCACCTGGACCCTAAACCGTCCCCATCTCCTAACCCTAACCCTAGCCCGAACCCGAAACCTAACCCTTCCCCGAAGCCTTCCCCTCACCCGTCCCCTAATCCAAACCCGTACGCCCACACTAACCCACGCCCTCACACGTACGCTCCCCCTAAACCGTTGTCGTACCCTCACCTGGACCCTAAACCGTCCCCGTCCCCTAACCCTAACCCTAGCCCGAACCCTAACCCTAACCCTTCCCCGAAGCCTTCCTCTCACCCGTCCCCTAATCCTAACCCGTACGCCCACACTAACCCGCGCCCTCACACGTACGCTCCCCCTAAACCGTTGTCGTACCCTCACCTGGACCCTAAACCGTCCCCGTCCCCTAACCCTAACCCTAGCCCGAACCCTAACCCTAACCCTTCCCCGAAGCCTTCCCCTCACCCGTCCCGTAATGCTAACCCGTACGCTCACACTAACCCGCGCTCTAACACGTACGCTCCCCCTAAACCGTTGTCGTACCCTCACCTGGACCCTAAACCGTCCCCGTCCCCTAAACCAAACCGTAGCCCGAACCCAAACCCTAAACCTTCCCCGAAGCCTTCCCCTCACCCGTCCCCTAATCCTAACCCGTATGCCCACACTAACCCACGCCCTCACACGTACGCTCGCCCTAAACCGTTGTCGTACCCTCACCTGGACCCTAAACCGTCCCCGTCCCCTAACCCTAACCCTAGCACGAACCCTAACCCTAACCCGAACCCTAACCCTAACCCTTCCCCGAAGCCTTCCCCTCACCCTTCCCCTAATCCTAACTCGTACGCTCACACTAACCCGCGCCCTCACACGTACGCTCCCCCTCAACCGTTGTCGTACCCTCACCTGGACCCTAAACCGTCCCCGTCCCCTAACCCTAACCCTAGCCCGAACCCTAAACCTAACCCTTCCCCGAAGCCTTCCCCTCACCCGTCCCCTAATCCTAACCCGTACGCCCACACTAACCCGCGCCCTCACACGTTCGCTCCCCCTAAACCGTTGTCGTACCCTCACCTGGACCCTAAACCGTCCCCGTCCCCTAACCCTAGCCCGAAACGTAACCCTAACCCTTCCCCGAAGCCTTCCCCTCAACAGTCCCCTAATCCTAACCCGTACGCTCACACTAACCCGCGCCCTCACGCGTACGCTCCCCCTAAACCGTTGTCGTACCCTCACCTGGACCCTAAACCGTCCCCGTCCCCTAAACCTAACCCTAGCCCGAACCCTAACCCTAACCCTTCCCCGAACCCTTCCCCTCAGCCGTCCCCTAATCCTAACCGTACGCCCACACTAACCCGCGCCCTCACACGTACGCTCCCCCTAAACCGTTGTCATACCCTCACCTGGACCCTTAACCGTCCCCGTCCCCTAACCCTAACCCTAGCCCGAACCCTATCCCTAACCCTTCCCCGAAGCCTTCCCCTCACCCGTCCCCTAATCCTAACCCGTACGCTCACACTAACCCGCGCCCTCACACGTACGCTCCCCCTAAACTATTGTCGTACCCTCACCTGGACCCTAAACCGTCCCCGTACCCTAACCCTAACCCTAGCCCGAAACCTAACCCTAACCCTTCCCCGAAGCCTTCCCCTCAGCCATCCCCTAATCCTAACCCGTACGCCCACAGTAACCCGCGCCCTCACACGTACGCTCCCCCTAAACCATTGTCGTACCCTCACCTGGACCCTAAACCGTCCCCGTCCCCTAACCCTAACCCTAGACCGAACCCTAACCCTAACCCTTCCCCGAAGCCTTCCCCTCACCCATCCCCTAATCCTAACCCGTACGCTCACACTAACCCGCGCCCTCACACGTACGCTCCCCCTAAACTGTTGTCGTACCCTCACCTGGACCCTAAACCGTCCCCGTCCCCTAACCCTAACAATAGCCCGAACTCTAACCCTAACCCTTCCGCGAGGCCTTCCCCTCACCCGTCCCCTAATCCTAACCCGTACGCTCAAACTAACCCGCGCCCTCACACGTACGCTCCCACTAAATCGTTGTCGTACCCTCACCTGGACCCTAAACCGTCCCCATCACCTAACCCTAACCCTAGCCCGAACCCTAACCCTAACCCTTCCCCGAAGCCTTCCCCTCACCCGTCCCCTAATCCTAACCCGTACGCTCACACAAACCCGTGCCCTCACACGTACGCTCCCCCTAAAACGTTGTCGTACCCTCACCTGGACCCTAAACCGTCCCCGTCCACTAACCCTAACCCTAGCCCGAACCCTAACCCTAACCCTTCCCCGAAGCCTTCCCCTCACCCGTCCCCTAATCCTAACCCGTACGCCCACGCTAACCCACGCCCTCACACGTACGCTCCCCCTAAACCGTTGTCGTACCCTCACCTGGACCCTAAACCGTCCCCGTCCCCTAACCCTATCCCTAACCCTAGCCCGAACCCTAACCCTAACCCTTCCCCGAAGCCTTCCTCTCACCCGTCCCCTAATCCTAACCCGTACGCTCACACTAACCCGCGCCCTCACACGTACGCTCCCCCTAAACAGTTGTCGTACCCTCACCGGGACCCTATACCGTTCCCGTCCCCTAACCCTAACCCTAGCCTGAACCCTAACACTTCCCCGAAGCCTTCCCCTCACCCGTCCCCTAATCCTAACCCGTACGGTCACACTAACCCGCGCCCTCACACGTACGCTCCCCCTAAACCGTTGTCGTACCCTCACCTGGACCCTAAACAGTCCCCGTCCCCTAACCCTAACCCTAGCCCGAAACCTAACCCTAACCCTTCCCCGAAGCCTTCCCCTCACCCGTCCCCTAATCCTAACCTGTAAGCTCACACTAACCCGCACCCTCACACGTACGCTCCCCCTAAACCGTTGTTGTACCCTCACCAGGACCCTAAACCGTCCTCGTCCCCTAACCCTAACCCTATCCCGAACCCTAACCCTAACCCTTCCCCGAAGCCTTCCCCTCACCCGGTCCCTAATCCTAACCCGCACGCTCACACTAACCCGCGCCCTCACACGTACGCTCCCCCTAAAACGTTGTCGTACCCTCACCTGAACCCTAAACCGTCCCCGTCCCCTAACCCTAACCCTAGCCCGAACCCTAACCCTAACCCTTCCCCGAAGCCTTCCCCTCACCCGTCCCCTAATCCTATCCCATACGCTCACACTAACCCACGCCCTCACACGTACGCTCCCCCTAAACCGTTGTCGTACCCTCACCTGGACCCTAAACCGTCCCCGTCCCCTAACCCTAACCCTAGCCCGAACCCTAACCCTAACCCTTCCCCGAAGCCTTCCCCTCACCCGTCCCCTAATCCTAACCCGTACGCTCACACTAACCCTCGCCCTCACGCGTACGCTCCCCCTAAACCGCTGTCGTTCCCTCACCTGGACCCTCAACCGTCCCCGTCCCCTAACCCTAACCCTAGCCCGAACACTAACCCTAAACCTTCCCCGAAGCCTTCCACTCAGCCGTCCCCTAATCCTAACCCGTACGCCCACACTACCCCACGCCCTCACACGTACGCTCCCCCTCAACCGTTGTCGTACCCTCACCTGGACCCTAAACCGTCCCCGTCCCCTAACCCTAACCCTAGCCCGAACCCTAAACGTAACCCTTCCCCGAAGCCCTCCCCTCACCCGTCCCCTAATCCTAACCCGTACGCCCACACTAACCCGCGCCCTCACACGTACGCTCCCCCTAAACCGTTGTCATACCCTCACCTGGAACCTAAACCGTCCCCGTCCCCTAACCATAGCCCGAAACCTAACCCTAACACTTCCCCGAAGCCTTCCCCTCAACCGTCCCCTAATCCTAACCCGTACGCTCACACTAACCCGTGCCCTCACACGTACGCTCCCCCTAAACTGTTGTCGTACCCTCACCTGGACCCTAAACCGTCCCCGTACCCTAACCCTAACCCTAGCCCGAAACCTAACCCTAACTCTTCACCGAAGCCTTCCCCTCAGCCGTCCCCTAATCCTAACCCGTACGCCCACACTAACCCGTGCCCTCACACGTACGCTCCCCCTAAACCGTTGTCGTTCCATCACCTGGACCCTAAACCGTCCCCGTCCCCTAACCCTAACCCTAGCCCGAACCCTAACCCTAACCCTTCCCCGAAGCCTTCCCCTCACCCGTCCCCTAATCCTAACCCGTACGCCCACACTAACCCACGCCCTCACACGTACGCTCCCCCTAAACCATTGTCGTACCCTCACCTAGACCCTAAACCGTCCCCGTCCCCTAACCCTAACCCTAGCCCGAACCCTAACCCTAACCCTTCCCCGAAGCCTTCCCCTCACCCGTCCCCTAATCCTAACCCGTACGCCCACACTACCCCACGCCCTCACACGTACGCTCCCCCTAAACCGTTGTCGTACCCTCACCTGGACCCTAAACCGTCCCCGTCCCCTAACCCTAACCCTAGCCCGAACACTAACCCTAACCCTTCCCCGAAGCCTTCCCCTCACCCGTCCCCTAATCCTAATCCGTACGCCACACTAACCCACGCACTCACACGTACGCTCCCCCTAAACCGTTGTTGTACCCTCACCTGGACCCTAAACCGTCCCCGTCCCCTAACCCTAACCCTAGCCCGAACCCTAACCCTAACCCTTCCCCGAAGCCTTCCCCTCACCCGTCCCCTAATTCTAACCCGTACGCTCACACTAACCCGCGCCCTCACACGTACGCTCCCCCTAAACCGTTGTCGTACCCTCACCTGGACCCTAAACCGTCCCCGTCCCCTAACCCTAACCCTAGCCCGAACCCTAACCCTAACCCTTCCCCGAAGCCTTCCCCTCACCCGTCCCCTAATCCTAACCCGTACGCCCACACTAACCCGCCCCCTCACACGTACGCTCCCCCTAAACCGTTATCGTACCCTCACCTGGACCCTTAACCGTCCCCGTGCCCTAACCCTAACCCTAGCCCGAACCCTAACCCTAACACTTCCCCGAAGCCTTCCCCTCACCCGTCCCCTAATCCTAACCCGTACGATCACACTAACCCACGCCCTCACGCGTACGCTCCGCCTAAACCGTTGTCTACCCTCACCTGGACCCTAAACCGTCCCCGTCCCCTGACCCTAACCCTAGCCCGAACCCTAACAGTAACCCTTCCCCGAAGCCTTCCCCTCACCCGTCCCCTAATCCTAACCCGCACGCCCACACTAACCCGTGCCCTCACACGTACGCTCCCCCTAAACCGTTGTCGTACCCTCACCTGGACCCTAAACCGTCCCCGTCCCCTAACCCTAACCCTAGCCCGAACCCTAACCCTAACCCTTCCCCGAAGCCTTCCCGTCACCCGTCCCCTAATCCTAACCCGTACGCCCACACTAACCCGCACCCTCACACGTACGCTCCCCCTAAACCGTTGTCATACCCTCACCTGGACCCTAAACCGTCCCCGTGCCCTAACCCTAACCCTAGCCCGAACCCTAACCCTAAGCCTTCCCCGAAGCCTTCCCCTCACCCATCCCCTAATCCTAACCCATACGCCCACACTAACCCGCGCCCTCACACGTACGCTCCCCCTAAACCGTTGTCGTACCCTCACCTGGACCCTAAACCGTCCCCATCCCCTAACCCTAACCCTAGCCCAAACCCTAACCCTAACACTTCCCCGAAGCCTTCCCCTCACCCGTCCCCTAATCCTAACCCGTACGCCCACAGTAACCCGAGCCCTAACATGTACGCTCCCCCTAAACCGTTGTCGTACCCTCACCTGGACCCTAAACCGTCCCCGTCCCCTAACCCTAACCCTACCCCGAACCCTAACCCTAACCCTTCCCCGAAGCCTTCCCCTCACCCATCACCTAATCCTAACCCGTACGCCCACACTAACCCACGCCCTCACACGTACGCTCCCCCTAAACCGTTGTCGTACCCTCACCTGGCCCCTAAACCGTCCCCGTCCCCTAACCCTAACCCTAGCCCGAACCCTAACCCTAACCCTTCCCCGAAGCCTTCCCCTCACCCGTCCCCTAATCCTAACCCGTACGCTCACACTAAACGGCGCCCTCACACGTACGCTCCCCCTAAACCGTTGTCGTACCCTCACCTGGACCCTAAACCGTCCCCGTCCCCTAACCCTAACCCTAGCCCGAACCCTAAACCTAACCCTTCCCCGAAGCCTTCCCCTCACCCGTCCCCTAATCCAAACCCGTACGCCCACACTAACCCACGCCCTCACACGTACGCTCCCCCTAAACCGTTGTCGTACCCTCACCTGGACCCTAAACCGTCCCCGTCCCCTAACCCTAACCCTAGCCCGAACCCTAACCCTAACCCTTCCCCGAAGCCTTCCTCTCACCCGTCCCCTAATCCTAACCCGTACGCCCACACTAACCCGCGCCCTCACACGTACGCTCCCCCTAAACCGTTGTCGTACCCTCACCTGGACCCTAAACCGTCCCCGTCCCCTAACCCTAACCCTAGCCCGAACCCTAAACCTAACCCTTCCCCGAAGCCTTCCCCTCACCCGTCCCCTAATGCTAACCCGTACGCTCACACTAACCCGCGCTCTCACACGTACGCTCCCCCTAAACCGTTGTCGTACCCTCACCTGGACCCTAAACCGTCCCCGTCCCCTAAACCTAACCGTAGCCCGAACCCTAACCCTAACCCTTCCCCGAAGCCTTCCCCTCACCCGTCCCCTAATCCTAACCCGTACGCCCACACTAACCCGCGCTCTCACACGTACGCTCCCCCTAAACCGTTGTCGTACCCTCACCTGGACCCTAAACCGTCCCCGTCCCCTAACCCTAACCCTAGCCCGAACCCTAACCCTAACCCTTCCCCGAAGCCTTCCCCTCACCTGTCCCCTAATCCTAACCCGTACGCCCACACTAACCTGCGCCCTCACACGTACGCTCCCCCTAAACCGTTGTCGTACCCTCACCTGGACCCTAAACCGTCCCCGTCCCCTAACCCTAACAATAGCCCGAACCCTAACCCTAACCCTTCCCCGAAGCCTTCCCCTCACCCGTCCCCTAATCCTAACCCGTACGCTCACACTAACCCGCGCCCTCACGCGTACGCTCCCCCTAACCGTTGTCGTACCCTCACCTGGACCCTAAACCGTCCCCGTCCCCTAACCCTAACCCTAGCCCGAACCCTAACCCTAACCCTTCCCCGAAGCCTTCCCCTCACCCGTCCCTTAATCCTAACCCGTACGATCACACTAACCCGCGCCCTCACACGTACGCTCCCCCTAAACCGTTGTCGTAACCTCACCTGGACCCTAAACAGTCCCCGTCACCTAACCCTAACCCTAGCCCGAACCCTAACCCTAACACTTCCTCGAAGCCTTCCACTCACCCGTCCCCTAATCCTAAACCATACGCTCACACTAACCTGCGCCCTCACACGTACGCTCCCTCTAAAACGTTGTCGTACCCTCACCTGGACCCTAAACCGTCCCCGTCTCCTAACCCTAACCCTAGCCCGAACCCGAAACCTAACCCTTCCCCGAAGCCTTCCCCTCACCCGTCCCCTAATCCTAACCCGTACGCCCACACTAACCCACGACGTCACACGTACGCTCCCCCTAAACCGTTGTCGTACCCTCACCTGGACCCTAAACCGTCCCCGTCCCCTAACCCTAACCCTAGCCCGAACCCTAACCCTAACCCTTCCCCGAAGCCTTCCCCTCACCCGTCCCCTAATCCAAACCCGTACGCCCACACTAACCCACGCCCTCACACGTACGCTCCCCCTAAACCGTTGTCGTACCCTCACCTGGACCCTAAACCGTCCCCGTCCCCTAAACCTAACCCTAGCCCGAACCCTAACCCTAACCCTTCCCCGAAGCCTTCCCCTCAGCCGTCCCCTAATCCTAACCGTACGCCCACACTAACCCGCGCCCTCACACGTACGCTCCCCCTAAACCGTTGTCATACCCTCACCTGGACCCTTAACCGTCCCCGTCCCCTAACCCTAACCCTAGCCCGAACCCTATCCCTAACCCTTCCCCGAAGCCTTCCCCTCACCCGTCCCCTAATCCTAACCCGTACGCTCACACTAACCCGCGCCCTCACACGTACGCTCCCCCTAAACTGTTGTCGTACCCTCACCTGGACCCTAAACCGTCCCCGTACCCTAACCCTAACCCTAGCCCGAAACCTAACCCTAACCCTTCCCCGAAGCCTTCCCCTCAGCCGTCCCCTAATCCTAACCCGTACGCCCACAGTAACCCGCGCCCTCACACGTACGCTCCCCCTAAACCGTTGTCGTACCCTCACCTGGACCCTAAACCGTCCCCGTCCCCTAACCCTAACCCTAGACCGAACCCTAACCCTAACCCTTCCCCGAAGCCTTCCCCTCACCCATCCCCTAATCCTAACCCGTACGCTCACACTAACCCGCGCCCTCACACATACGCTCCCCCTAAACTGTTGTCGTACCCTCACCTGGACCCTAAACCGTCCCCGTCCCCTAACCCTAACAATAGCCCGAACTCTAACCCTAACCCTTCCCCGAGGCCTTCCCCTCACCCGTCCCCTAATCCTAACCCGTACGCTCAAACTAACCCGCGCCCTCACACGTACGCTCCCACTAAATCGTTGTCGTACCCTCACCTGGACCCTAAACCGTCCCCATCCCCTAACCCTAACCCTAGCCCGAACCCTAACCCTAACCCTTCCCCGAAGCCTTCCCCTCACCCGTCCCCTAATCCTAACCCGTACGCTCACACAAACCCGTGCCCTCACACGTACGCTCCCCCTAAAACGTTGTCGTACCCTCACCTGGACCCTAAACCGTCCCCGTCCACTAACCCTAACCCTAGCCCGAACCCTAACCCTAACCCTTCCCCGAAGCCTTCCCCTCACCCGTCCCCTAATCCTAACCCGTACGCCCACGCTAACCCACGCCCTCACACGTACGCTCCCCCTAAACCGTTGTCGTACCCTCACCTGGACCCTAAACCGTCCCCGTCCCCTAACCCTAACCCTAACCCTAGCCCGAACCCTAACCCTAACCCTTCCCCGAAGCCTTCCTCTCACCCGTCCCCTAATCCTAACCCGTACGCTCACACTAACCCGCGCCCTCACACGTACGCTCCCCCTCAACAGTTGTCGTACCCTCACCGGGACCCTATACCGTTCCCGTCCCCTAACCCTAACCCTAGCCTGAACCCTAACACTTCCCCGAAGCCTTCCCCTCACCCGTCCCCTAATCCTAACCCGTACGGTCACACTAACCCGCGCCCTCACACGTACGCTCCCCCTAAACCGTTGTCGTACCCTCACCTGGACCCTAAACAGTTCCCGTCCCCTAACCCTAACCCTAGCCCGAAACCTAACCCTAACACTTCCCCGAAGCCTTCCCCTCACCCGTCCCCTAATCCTAACCTGTAAGCTCACACTAACCCGCACCCTCACACGTACGCTCCCCCTAAACCGTTGTTGTACCCTCACCAGGACCCTAAACCGTCCTCGTCCCCTAACCCTAACCCTAGCCCGAACCCTAACCCTAACCCTTCCCCGAAGCCTTCCCATCACCCGGTCCCTAATCCTAACCCGCACGCTCACACTAACCCGCGCCCTCACACGTACGCTCCCCCTAAAACGTTGTCGTACCCTCACCTGGACCCTAAACCGTCCCCGTCCCCTAACCCTAACCCTAGCCCGAACCCTAACCCTAACCCTTCCCCGAAGCCTTCCCCTCACCCGTCCCCTAATCCTATCCCATACGCTCACACTAACCCACGCCCTCACACGTACGCTCCCCCTAAACCGTTGTCGTACCCTCACCTGGACCCTAAACCGTCCCCGTCCCCTAACCCTAACCCTAGCCCGAACCCTAACCCTAACCCTTCCCCGAAGCCTTCCCCTCACCCGTCCCCTAATCCTAACCCGTACGCTCACACTAACCCGCGCCCTCACGCGTACGCTCCCCCTAAACCGCTGTCGTTCCCTCACCTGGACCCTCAACCGTCCCCGTCCCCTAACCCTAACCCTAGCCCGAACACTAACCCTAAACCTTCCCCGAAGCCTTCCACTCAGCCGTCCCCTAATCCTAACCCGTACGCCCACACTACCCCACGCCCTCACACGTACGCTCCCCCTAAACCGTTGTCGTACCCTCACCTGGACCCTAAACCGTCCCCGTCCCCTAACCCTAACCCTAGCCCGAACCCTAACCCTAACCCTTCCCCGAAGCCTTCCCCTCACCCGTCCCCTAATCCTAACTCGTACGCTCACACTAACCCGCGCCCTCACACGTACGCTCCCCCTCAACCGTTGTCGTACCCTCACCTGGACCCTAAACCGTCCCCGTCCCCTAACCCTAACCCTAGCCCGAACCCTAAACGTAACCCTTCCCCGAAGCCCTCCCCTCACCCGTCCCCTAATCCTAACCCGTACGCCCACACTAACCCGCGCCCTCACACGTACACTCCCCCTAAACCGTTGTCATACCCTCACCTGGAACCTAAACCGTCCCCGTCCCCTAACCCTAGCCCGAAACCTAACCTTAACACTTCCCCGAAGCCTTCCCCTCAACCGTCCCCTAATCCTAACCCGTACGCTCACACTAACCCGTGCCCTCACACGTACGCTCCCCCTAAACTGTTGTCGTACCCTCACCTGGACCCTAAACCGTCCCCGTACCCTAACCCTAACCCTAGCCCGAAACCTAACCCTAACACTTCCCCGAAGCCTTCCCCTCAGCCGTCCCCTAATCCTAACCCGTACGCCCACACTAACCCGTGCCCTCACACGTACGCTCCCCCTAAACCATTGTCGTACCATCACCTGGACCCTAAACCGTCCCCGTCCCCTAACCCTAACCCTAGCCCGAACCCTAACCCTAACCCTTCCCCGAAGCCTTCCCCTCACCCGTCCCCTAATCCTAACCCGTACGCCCACACTAACCCACGCCCTCACACGTACGCTCCCCCTAAACCATTGTCGTACCCTCACCTAGACCCTAAACCGTCCCCGTCCCCTAACCCTAACCCTAGCCCGAACCCTAACCCTAACCCTTCCCCGAAGCCTTCCCCTCACCCGTCCCCTAATCCTAACCCGTACGCCCACACTACCCCACGCCCTCACACGTACGCTCCCCCTAAACCGTTGTCGTACCCTCACCTGGACCCTAAACCGTCCCCGTCCCCTAACCCTAACCCTAGCCCGAACCCTAACCCTAACCCTTCCCCGAAGCCTTCCCCTCACCCGTCCCCTAATTCTAACCCGTACGCTCACACTAACCCGCGCCCTCACACGTACGCTCCCCCTAAACCGTTGTCGTACCCTCACCTGGACCCTAAACCGTCCCCGTCCCATAACCATAACCCTAGCCCGAACCCTAACCCTAACCCTTCCCCGAAGCCTTCCCCTCACCCGTCCCCTAATCCTAAGCCGTACGCCCACACTAACCCACGCCCTCACACGTACGCTCCCACTAAACCGTTGTCGTACCCTCACCTGGACCCTAAACCGTCCCCGTCCCCTAACCCTAACCCTAGCCCGAACCCTAACCCTAACCCTTCCCCGAAGCCTTCCCCTCACCCGTCCCCTAATCCTAACCCGTACGCCCACACTAACCCGCGCCCTCACACGTACGCTCCCCCTAAACCGTTATCGTACCCTCACCTGGACCCTTAACCGTCCCCGTGCCCTAACCCTAACCCTAGCCCGAACCCTAACCCTAACACTTCCCCAAAGCCTTCCCCTCACCCGTCCCCTAATCCTAACCCGTACGATCACACTAACCCACGCCCTCACGCGTACGCTCCGCCTAAACCGTTGTCTACCCTCACCTGGACCCTAAACCGTCCCCGTCCCCTAACCCTAACCCTAGCCCGAACCCTAACAGTAACCCTTCCCCGAAGCCTTCCCCTCACCCGTCCCCTAATCCTAACCCGCACGCCCACACTAACCCGTGCCCTCACACGTACGCTCCCCCTAAACCGTTGTCGTACCCTCACCTGGAGCCTAAACCGTCCCCGTCCCCTAACCCTAACCCTAGCCCGAACCCTAACCCTAACCCTTCCCCGAAGCCTTCCCGTCACCCGTCTCCTAATCCTAACCCGTACGCCCACACTAACCCGCACCCTCACACGTACGCTCCCCCTAAACCGTTGTCATACCCTCACCTGGACCCTAAACCGTCCCCGTGCCCTAACCCTAACCCTAGACCGAACCCTAACCCTAAGCCTTCCCCGAAGCCTTCCCCTCACCCATCCCCTAATCCTAACCCATACGCCCACACTAACCCGCGCCCTCACACGTACGCTCCCCCTAAACCGTTGTCGTACCCTCACCTGGACCCTAAACCGTCCCCATCCCCTAACCCTAACCCTAGCCCAAACCCTAACCCTAACACTTCCCCGAAGCCTTCCCCTCACCCGTCCCCTAATCCTAACCCGTACGCCCACAGTAACCCGAGCCCTAACATGTACGCTCCCCCTAAACCGTTGTCGTACCCTCACCTGGACCCTAAACCGTCCCCGTCCCCTAACCCTAACCCTACCCCGAACCCTAACCCTAACCCTTCCCCGAAGCCTTCCCCTCACCCATCACCTAATCCTAACCCGTACGCCCACACTAACCCACGCCCTCACACGTACGCTCCCCCTAAACCGTTGTCGTACCCTCACCTGGCCCCTAAACCGTCCCCGTCCCCTAACCCTAACCCTAGCCCGAACCCTAACCCTAACCCTTCCCCGAAGCCTTCCCCTCACCCGTCCCCTAATCCTAACCCGTACGCTCACACTAAACGGCGCCCTCACACGTACGCTCCCCCTAAACCGTTGTCGTACCCTCACCTGGACCCTAAACCGTCCCCGTCCCCTAACCCTAACCCTAGCCCGAACCCTAAACCTAACCCTTCCCCGAAGCCTTCCCCTCACCCGTCCCCTAATCCAAACCCGTACGCCCACACTAACCCACGCCCTCACACGTACGCTCCCCCTAAACCGTTGTCGTACCCTCACCTGGACCCTAAACCGTCCCCGTCCCCTAACCCTAACCCTAGCCCGAACCCTAACCCTAACCCTTCCCCGAAGCCTTCCTCTCACCCGTCCCCTAATCCTAACCCGTACGCCCACACTAACCCGCGCCCTCACACGTACGCTCCCCCTAAACCGTTGTCGTACCCTCACCTGGACCCTAAACCGTCCCCGTCCCCTAACCCTAACCCTAGCCCGAACCCTAAACCTAACACTTCCCCGAAGCCTTCCCCTCACCCGTCCCCTAATGCTAACCCGTACGCTCACACTAACCCACGCTCTCACCCGTACGCTCCCCCTAAACCATTGTCGTACCCTCACCTGGACCCTAAACCGTCCCCGTCCCCTAAACCTAACCGTAGCCCGAACCCTAACCCTAACCCTTCCCCGAAGCCTTCCCCTCACCCGTCCCCTAATCCTAACCCGTACGCCCACACTAACCCGCGCTCTCACACGTACGCTCCCCCTAAACCGTTGTCGTACCCTCACCTGGACCCTAAACCGTCCCCGTCCTCTAACCCTAACCCTAGCCCGAACCCTAACCCTAACCCTTCCCCGAAGCCTTCCCCTCACCTGTCCCCTAATCCTAACCCGTACGCCCACACTAACCCGCGCCCTCACACGTACGCTCCCCCTAAACCGTTGTCGTACCCTCACCTGGACCCTAAACCGTCCCCGTCCCCTAACCCTAACAATAGCCCGAACCCTAACCCTAACCCTTCCCCGAAGCCTTCCCCTCACCCGTCCCCTAATCCTAACCCGTACGCTCACACTAACCCGCGCCCTCACGCGTACGCTCCCCCTAAACCGTTGTCGTACCCTCACCTGGACCCTAAACCGTCCCCGTCCCCTAACCCTAACCCTAGCCCGAACCCTAACCCTAACCCTTCCCCGAAGCCTTCCCCTCACCTGTCCCCTAATCCTAACCCGTACGCCCACACTAACCCGCGCCCTCACACGTACGCTCACCCTAAACCGTTGTCGTACCCTCACCTGGACCCTAAACCGTCCCCGTCCCCTAACCCTAACAATAGCCCGAACCCTAACCCTAACCCTTCCCCGAAGCCTTCCCCTCACCCGTCCCCTAATCCTAACCCGTACGCCCACACTAACCCGCGCTCTCACACGTACGCTCCCCCTAAACCGTTGTCGTACCCTCACCTGGACCCTAAACCGTCCCCGTCCTCTAACCCTAACCCTAGCCCGAACCCTAACCCTAACCCTTCCCCGAAGCCTTCCCCTCACCTGTCCCCTAATCCTAACCCGTACGCCCACACTAACCCGCGCCCTCACACGTACGCTCCCCCTAAACCGTTGTCGTACCCTCACCTGGACCCTAAACCGTCCCCGTCCCCTAACCCTAACAATAGCCCGAACCCTAACCCTAACCCTTCCCCGAAGCCTTCCCCTCACCCGTCCCCTAATCCTAACCCGTACGCTCACACTAACCCGCGCCCTCACGCGTACGCTCCCCCTAAACCGTTGTCGTACCCTCACCTGGACCCTAAACCGTCCCCGTCCCCTAACCCTAACCCTAGCCCGAACCCTAACCCTAACCCTTCCCCGAAGCCTTCCCCTCACCTGTCCCCTAATCCTAACCCGTACGCCCACACTAACCCGCGCCCTCACACGTACGCTCACCCTAAACCGTTGTCGTACCCTCACCTGGACCCTAAACCGTCCCCGTCCCCTAACCCTAACAATAGCCCGAACCCTAACCCTAACCCTTCCCCGAAGCCTTCCCCTCACCCGTCCCCTAATCGTAACCCGTACGCTCACACTAACCCGCGCCCTCACACGTACGCTCCCCCTAAACCGTTGTCGTACCCTCACCTGGACCCTAAACCGTCCCCGTCCCCTAACCCTAACCTTAGCACGAACCCTAACCCTAACCCGAACCCTAACCCTAACCCTTCCCCGAAGCCTTCCCCTCACCCGTCCCCTAATCCTAACTCGTACGCTCACACTAACCCGCGCCCTCACACGTACGCTCCCCCCAACCGTTGTCGTACCCTCACCTGGACCCTAAACCGTCCCCGTCCCCTAACCCTAACCCTAGCCCGAACCCTAAACCTAACCCTTCCCCGAAGCCTTCCCCTCACCCGTCCCCTAATCCTAACCCGTACGCCCACACTAACCCGCGCCCTCACACGTTCGCTCCCCCTAAACCGTTGTCGTACCCTCACCTGGACCCTAAACCGTCCCCGTCCCCTAACCCTAGCCCGAAACGTAACCCTAACCCTTCCCCGAAGCCTTCCCCTCAACAGTCCCCTAATCCTAACCCGTACGCTCACACTAACCCGCGCCCTCACGCGTACGCTCCCCCTAAACCGTTGTCGTACCCTCACCTGGACCCTAAACCGTCCCCGTCCCCTAAACCTAACCCTAGCCCGAACCCTAACCCTAACCCTTCCCCGAAGCCTTCCCCTCAGCCGTCCCCTAATCCTAACCGTACGCCCACACTAACCCGCGCCCTCACACGTACGCTCCCCCTAAACCGTTGTCATACCCTCACCTGGACCCTTAACCGTCCCCGTCCCCTAACCCTAACCCTAGCCCGAACCCTATCCCTAACCCTTCCCCGAAGCCTTCCCCTCAGCCGTCCCCTAATCCTAACCCGTACGCCCACAGTAACCCGCGCCCTCACACGTACGCTCCCCCTAAACCGTTGTCGTACCCTCACCTGGACCCTAAACCGTCCCCGTCCCCTAACCCTAACCCTAGACCGAACCCTAACCCTAACCCTTCCCCGAAGCCTTCCCCTCACCCATCCCCTAATCCTAACCCGTACGCTCACACTAACCCGCGCCCTCACACGTACGCTCCCCCTAAACTGTTGTCGTACCCTCACCTGGACCCTAAACCGTCCCCGTCCCCTAACCCTAACAATAGCCCGAACTCTAACCCTAACCCTTCCCCGAGGCCTTCCCCTCACCCGTCCCCTAATCCTAACCCGTACGCTCAAACTAACCCGCGCCCTCACACGTACGCTCCCACTAAATCGTTGTCGTACCCTCACCTGGACCCTAAACCGTCCCCATCCCCTAACCCTAACCCTAGCCCGAACCCTAACCCTAACCCTTCCCCGAAGCCTTCCCCTCACCCGTCCCCTAATCCTAACCCGTACGCTCACACTAACCCGTGCCCTCACACGTACGCTCCCCCTAAAACGTTGTCGTACCCTCACCTGGACCCTAAACCGTCCCCGTCCCCTAACCCTAACCCTAGGCCGAACCCTAACCCTAACCCTTCCCCGAAGCCTTCCCCTCACCCGTCCCCTAATCCTAACCCGTACGCCCACGCTAACCCACGCCCTCACACGTACGCTCCCCCTAAAACGTTGTCGTACCCTCACCTGGACCCTAAACCGTCCCCGTCCCCTAACCCTAACCCTAGCCCGAAACCTAACCCTAACCCTTCCCCGAAGCCTTCCCCTCACCCGTCCCCTAATCCTAACCTGTAAGCTCACACTAACCCGCACCCTCACACGTACGCTCCCCCTAAACCGTTGTTGTACCCTCACCAGGACCCTAAACCGTCCTCGTCCCCTAACCCTAACCCTAGCCCGAACCGTAACCCTAACCCTTCCCCGAAGCCTTCCCCTCACCCGGTCCCTAATCCTAACCCGCACGCTCACACTAACCCGCGCCCTCACACGTACGCTCCCCCTAAAACGTTGTCGTACCCTCACCTGGACCCTAAACCGTCCCCGTCCCCTAACCCTAACCCTAGCCCGAACCCTAACCCTAACCCTTCCCCGAAGCCTTCCCCTCACCCGTCCCCTAATCCTATCCCATACGCTCACACTAACCCACGCCCTCACACGTACGCTCCCCCTAAACCGTTGTCGTACCCTCACCTGGACCCTAAACCGTCCCCGTCCCCTAACCCTAACCCTAGCCCGAACCCTAACCCTAACCCTTCCCCGAAGCCTTCCCCTCACCCGTCCCCTAATCCTAACCTGTAAGCTCACACTAACCCGCACCCTCACACGTACGCTCCCCCTAAACCGTTGTCGTACCCTCACCTGGACCCTAAACCGTACCCGTCCCCTAACCCTAACCCTAGACCGAACCCTAACCCTAAGCCTTCCCCGAATCCTTCCCCTCACCCGTCCCCTAATCCTAACCCGTACGCCCACACTAACCCGCGCCCTCACACGTACGCTCCCCTTAAACCGTTGTCGTACCCTCACCTGGACCCTAAACCGTCCCCGTCCCCTAACCCTAACCCTAGCCCGAACCCTAACCCTAACCCTTCCCCGAAGCCTTCCCCTCACCCGTCCCCTAATCCTAACCCGTAGGCTCACATTAACCCGCGCCCTCACACGTACGCTCCCCCTAAACCGTTGTCGTACCTCACCTGGACCCTAAACCGTCCCCGTCCCCTAACCCTAACCCTAGCCCGAACCCTAAACCTAACCCTTCCCCGAAGCCTTCCCCTCACCCGTCCCCTAATCCTAACCCGTACGCTCACACTAACCCGCACCCTCACACGTGCGCTCCCCCTAAACCGTTGTCGTACCCTCACCTGGACCCTAAACCGTCCCCGTCCCCTAACCCTAACCCTAGCCCGAACCCTAACCCTAACCCTTCCCCGAAGCCTTCCCCTCACCCATCACCTAATCCTAACCCGTACGCCCACACTAACCCACGCCCTCACACGTACGCTCCCCCTAAACCGTTGTCGTACCTCACCTGGACCCTAAACCGTCCCCGTACCCTAACCCTAACCCTAGCCCGAACCCTAACCCTAACCCTTCCCCGAAGCCTTCCTCTCACCCGTTCCCTAATCCTAACCCGTACGCCCACACTAACCCGCGCCCTCACACGTACGCTCCCCCTAAACCGTTGTCGTACCCTCACCTGGACCCTAAACCGTCCCCGTCCCCTAACCCTAACCCTAGCCCGAACCCTAACCCTAACACTTCCCCGAAGCCTTCCCCTCACCCGTCTCCTAATCCTAACCCGTACGCTCACACAAACACGCGCCCTCACACGTACGCTCCCCATAAAACGTTGTCGTCCCCTCACCTGGACCCTAAACCGTCCCCGTCCCCTAACCCTAACCCTAGCCCGAACCCTAACCCTAACGCTTCCCCAAAGCCTTCCCCTCACCCGTCCCATAATCCTAACCCGTACGCCCACACTAACAAACGCCCTCACACGTACGCTCCCCCTAAACCGTTGTCGTACCCTCACCTGGACTCTAAACCGTCCCCGTCCCCTAACCCTAACCCTAGCCCGAACCCTAACCCTAACCCTTCCCCGAAGCCTTCCCCTCACCCGTCCCCTAATCCTAACCCGTACGCTCACACTAACCCGCGCCCTCACACGTACGCTCCCCCTAAACCGTTGTCGTACCCTCACCTGGACCCTAAACCGTCCCCGTCCCCTAACCCTAACCCTAGCCTGAACCCTAACCCTAACCCTTCCCCGAAGCCTTCCCCTCACCCGTCCCCTAATCCTAACCCGTACGCTCACACTAACCCGCGCCCTCACACGTACGTTCCCCCTAAACCGTTGTCGTACCCTCACCTGGACCCTAAACCGTCCCCGTCCCCTAACCCTAACCCTAGCCCGAACCCTAAACCTAACCCTTCCCCGAAGCCTTCCCCTCACCCGTCTCCTAATCCTAACCGGTACGCTCACACTAACCCGCGCCCTCACACGTACGCTCCCCCTAAAACGTTGTCATACACTCACCTGGACCCTAAACCGTCCCCGTCCCCTAACCCTAACCCTAGCCCGAACCCTAACCCTAACCCTTCCCCGAAGCCTTCCCCTCACCCGTCCCCTAATCCTAACCCTTACGCCCACACTAACTCACGCCCTCACACGTACGCTCCCCCTAAACCGTTGTCGTACCCTCACCTGGACCCTAAACCGTCCCCGTCCCCTAACCCTAACCCTAGCCCGAACCCTAACCCTAACCCTTCCCCGAAGCCTTCCCCTCACCCGTACCCTAATCCTAACCCGTACGCTCACACTAACCCGCGCCCTCACGCGTACACTCCCCCTAAACCGTTGTCATGCCCTCACCTGGACCCTAAACCGTCCCCGTCCCCTAACCCTAACCCTAGCCCGAACCCTAACCCTAACCCTTCACCGAAGCCTTCCCCTCACCCGACACCTAATCCTAACCCGTACGCTCACACTAACCCGAGCCCTCACACGTACCCTCCCCCTAAACCGTTGTCGTACCCTCACCTGGACCCTAAACCGTCCCCGTCCCCTAACCCTAACCCTAGCCCGAACCCTAACCCTAACCCTTCCCCGAAGCCTTCCCCTCACCCGTCCCCTAATCCTAACCCGTACGCTCACACTAACCTGCCCCCTCACACGTACGCTCCCCCTAAACCGTTGTCGTACCCTCACCTGGACCCTAAACCGTCCCCATCCCCTAACCCTAACCCTATCCCGAACCCTAACCCTAACCCTTCCCCGAAGCCTTCCCCTCACCCGTCCCCTAATCCTAACCCGTACGCTCACACTAACACGCGCCCTCACACGTACGCTCCCCCTAAACCGTTGTCGTACCCTCACATGGACCCTAAACCGTCCCCGTCCCCTAACCCTAACCCTATCCCGAACCCTAACCCTAACCCTTCCCCGAAGCCTTCCCCTCACCCGTCCCCTAATCCTAACCTGTACGCTCACACTAAAGGGCGCCCTCACACGTACGCTCCCCCTAAACCGTTGTCGTACCCTCACCTGGACCCTAAACCTTCCCGTCCCCTAACCCTAACCGTAGCCCGAACCCTAACCCTAACCCTTCCCCGAAGCCTTCCCCTCACCCGTCCCCTAATCCTAACCCGTACGCCCACACTAACCCGCGCTCTCACACGTACGCTCCCCCTAAACCATTGTCGTACCCTCACCTGGACCCTAAACCGTCCCCGTCCCCTAACCCTAACCCTAGCCCGAACCCTAACCCTAACCCTTCCCCGAAGCCTTCCCCTCACCTGTCCCCTAATCCTAACCCGTACGCCCACACTAACCCGCGCCCTCACACGTACGCTCCCCCTAAACCGTTGTCGTACCCTCACCTGGACCCTAAACCGTCCCCGTCCCCTAACCCTAACCCTAGCCCGAACCCTAAACCTAACCCTTCCCCGAAGCCTTCCCCTCACCCGACACCTAATCCTAACCCGTATACTCACACTAACCCGCGCCCTCACACGTACGTTCCCCATAAAACGTTGTCGTACCCTCACATGGACCCTAAACCGTCCCCGTCCCCTAACCCTAACCCTAGCCCGAACCCTAACCCTAACCCTTCCCCGAAGCCTTCCCCTCAACCGTCCCCTAATCCTAACCCGTACGCTCACACTAACCTGCCCCCTCACACGTACGCTCCCCCTAAACCGTTGTCGTACCCTCACCTGGACCCTAAACCGTCCCCATCCCCTAACCCTAACCCTATCCCGAACCCTAACCCTAACCCTTCCCCGAAGCCTTCCCCTCACCCGTCCCCTAATCCTAACCCGTACGCTCACACTAACACGCGCCCTCACACGTACGCTCCCCCTAAACCGTTGTCGTACCCTCACATGGACCCTAAACCGTCCCCGTCCCCTAACCCTAACCCTATCCCGAACCCTAACCCTAACCCTTCCCCGAAGCCTTCCCCTCACCCGTCCCCTAATCCTAACCTGTACGCTCACACTAAAGGGCGCCCTCACACGTACGCTCCCCCTAAACCGTTGTCGTACCCTCACCTGGACCCTAAACCGTCCCCATCCCCTAACCCTAACCCTAGCCCGAACCCTAACCCTAACCCTTCCCCGAAGCCTTCCCCTCACCCGTTCCCTAATCCAAACCCGTACGCCCACACTAACCCACGCCCTCACACGTACGCTCCCCCTAAATCGTTGTCGTACCCTCACCTGGACCCTAAACCGTCCCCGTCCCCTAACCCTAACCCTAGCCCGAACCCTAACCCTAACCCTTCCCCGAAGCCTTCCCCTCACCCGTCCCCTAATTCTAACCCGTACGCTCACACTAACCCGCGCTCTCACACGTACGCTCCCCCTAAACCGTTGTCGTACCCTCACCTGGACCCTAAACCTTCCCGTCCCCTAACCCTAACCGTAGCGCGAACCCTAACCCTAACCCTTCCCCGAAGCCTTCCCCTCACCCGTCCCCTAATCCTAACCCGTACGCCCACACTAACCCGCGCTCTCACACGTACGCTCCCCCTAAACCATTGTCGTACCCTCACCTGGACCCTAAACCGTCCCCGTCCCCTAACCCTAACCCTAGCCCGAACCATAACCCTAACCCTTCCCCGAAGCCTTCCCCTCACCTGTCCCCTAATCCTAACCCGTACGCCCACACTAACCCGCGCCCTCACACGTACGCTCCCCCTAAACCGTTGTCGTACCCTCACCTGGACCCTAAACCGTCCCCGTCCCCTAACCCTAACCCTAGCCCGAACCCTAAACCTAACCCTTCCCCGAAGCCTTCCCCTCACCCGACACCTAATCCTAACCCGTATACTCACACTAACCCGCGCCCTCACACGTACGTTCCCCATAAAACGTTGTCGTACCCTCACCTGGACCCTAAACCGTCCCCGTCCCCTAACCCTAACCCTAGCCCGAACCCTAACCCTAACCCTTCCCCGAAGCCTTCCCCTCAACCGTCCCCTAATCCTAACCCGTACGCTCACACTAACCTGCCCCCTCACACGTACGCTCCCCCTAAACCGTTGTCGTACCCTCACCTGGACCCTAAACCGTCCCCATCCCCTAACCCTAACCCTATCCCGAACCCTAACCCTAACCCTTCCCCGAAGCCTTCCCCTCACCCGTCCCCTAATCCTAACCCTTACGCTCACACTAACACACGCCCTCACACGTACGCTCCCCCTAAACCTTTGTCGTACCCTCACATGGACCCTAAACCGTCCCCGTCCCCTAACCCTAACCCTATCCCGAACCCTAACCCTAACCCTTCCCCGAAGCCTTCCCCTCACCCGTCCCCTAATGCAAACCCGTACGCCCACACTAACCCACGCCCTCACACGTACGCTCCCCCTAAACCGTTGTCGTACCCTCACATGGACCCTAAACCGTCCCCGTCCCCTAACCCTAACCCTAGCCCGAACCCTAACCCTAACCCTTCCCCGAAGCCTTCCCCTCACCCGTCCCCTAATGCTAACCCGTACGCTCACACTAACCCGCGCTCTCACACGTACGCAACCCCTAAACCGTTGTCGTACCCTCACCTGGACCCTAAACCGTCCCCGTCCCCTAACCCTAACCGTAGCCCGAACCCTAAGCCTAACCCTTCCCCGAAGCCTTCCCCTCACCCGTCCCCTAATGCTAACCCGTACGCTCACACTAACCCGCGCTCTCACACGTACGCAACCCCTAAACCGTTGTCGTACCCTCACCTGGACCCTAAACCGTCCCCGTCCCCTAACCCTAACCCTAGCCCGAACCCTAACCCTAACCCTTCCCCGAAGCCTTCCCCTCACCCGTCCCCTAATCCTAACCCGTACGCCCACACTAACCCGCGCCCTCACACGTACGCTCCCCCTCAACCGTTGTCGTACCCTCACCTGGACCCTAAACCGTCCCCGTCCCCTAACCCTAACCCTAGCCCGAACCCTAAACCTAACCCTTCCCCGAAGCCTTCCCCTCACCCGTCCCCTAATCCTAACCCGTATGCTCACACTAACCCGCGCCCTCACACGTACGTTCCCCCTAAAACGTTGTCGAACCCTCACCTGGACCCTAAACCGTCCCCGTCCCCTAACCCTAACCCTAGCCTGAACCCTAACCCTAACCCTTCCCCGAAGCCTTCCCCTCACCCGTCCCCTAATCCTAACCCGTACGCCCACACTACCACACGCCCTCACACGTACGCTCCCCCTAAACCGTTGTCGTACCCTCACCTGGACCCTAAACCGTCCCCGTCCCCTAACCCTAACCCTAGCCCGAAACCTAACCCTAACCCTTCGCCGAAGTCTTCCTCTCACCCGTCGCCTAATCCTAACCCGTACGCTCACACTAACCCGCGCCCTCACACGTATGCTCCCCCTAAACCGTTGTCGTACCCTCACCTGGACCCTAAACCGTCCCCGTCCCCTAACCCTAACCCTAGCCCGAACCCTAACCCTAACCCTTCCCCGAAGCCTTCCCCTCACCCGACCCTTAATCCTAACCCGTACGCTCACACTAACCCGAGCCCTCACACGTACGCTCCCCCTAAACCATTGTCGTACCCTCACCTGGACCCTAAACCGTCCCCGTCCCCTAACCCTAACCCTAGCCCGAACCCTAACCCTAACCCTTCCCCGAAGCCTTCCCCTCACCCGTCCCCTAATCCTAACCCGTACGCTCACACTAACCTGCGCCCTCACACGTACGCTCCCCCTAAACCGTTGTCGTACCCTCACCTGGACCGTAAACCGTCCCCATTCCCTAACCCTAACCCTAGCCCGAACCCTAACCCTAACCCTTCCCCGAAGCATTCCTCTCACCCGTCACATAATCCTAACCCGTACGCTCACACTAACACTCGCCCTCACACGTACGCTCCCCCTAAAACGTTGTCGTATCCTCACCTGGACCCTAAACCGTCCCCGTCCCCTAACCCTAACCCTAGCCCGAACCCTAACCCTAACCCTTCCCCGAAGCCTTCCCCTCACCCGTCCCCTAATCCTAACCCGTACACCCACACTAACCAACGCCCTCACACGTACGCTCCCCCTAAACCGTTGTCGTACCCTCACCTGGACCCTAAACCGTCCCCGTCCCCTAACCCTAACCCTAGCCCGAACCCTAACCCTAACCCTTCCCCGAAGCCTTCCCCTCACCCGTCCCCTAATCCTAACCCGTACGCTCACACTAACCCGCGCCCTCACGCGTACGCTCCCCCTAAACCGTTGTCGTACCCTCACCTGGACCCTAAACCGTCCCCGTCCCCTAACCCTAACCCTAGCCCGAACCCTAACCCTAACCCTTCCCCGAAGACTTCCCCTCACCCGTCCCCTAATCCTAACCCGTACGCTCACACTAACCCGCGCCCTCACACGTACGCTCCCCCTAAACCGTTGTCGTACCCTCACCTGGACCCTAAACCGTCCCCGTCCCCTAACCCTAACCCTAGCCCGAACCCTAACCCTAACCCTTCCCCGAAGCCTTCCCCTCACCCGTCCCCTAATCCTAACCCGTACGCTCACACTAACCCGCGCCCTCACACGTACGCTCCCCCTAAACCGTTGTCGTACCCTCACCTGGACCCTAAACCGTCCCCGTCCCCTAACCCTAACCCTAGCCCGAACCCTAACCCTAACCCTTCCCCGAAGCCTTCCCCTCACCCGTCCCTTAATCCTAACCCGTACACTCACACTAACCCGCGCCCTCATGCGTACGCTCCCCCTAAACCGTTGTCGTACCCTCACCTGGACCCTAAACCGTCCCCGTCCCCTAACCCTAACCCTAGCCCGAACCCTAACCCTAACCCTTCCCCGAAGACTTCCCCTCACCCGTCCCCTAATCCTAACCCGTACGCTCACACTAACCCGCGCCCTCACACGTACGCTCCCCCTAAACCGTTGTCGTACCCTCACCTGGACCCTAAACCGTCCCCGTCCCCTAACCCTAACCCTAGCCCGAACCCTAACCCTAACCCTTCCCCGAAGCCTTTCTCTCACCCGTCGCCTAATCCTAACCCGTACGCTCACACTAACCCGCGCCCTCACACGTACGCTCCCCCTAAACCGTTGTCGTACCCTCACCTGGACCCTAAACCGTCCCCGTCCCCTAACCCTAACCCTAGCCCGAACCCTAACCCTAACCCTTCCCCGAAACCTTCCCCTCACCCGTCCCTTAATCCTAACCCGTACGCTCACACTAACCCGAGCGCTCACACGTACGCTCCCCCTAAACCGTTGTCGTACCCTCACCTGGACCCTAAACCGTCCCCGTCCCCTAACCCTAACCCTAGCCCGAACCCTAACTCTAACCCTTCCCCGAAGCCTTCCCCTCACCCGTCCCCTAATCCTAACCCGTACGCTCACACTAACCTGCGCCCTCACACGTACGCTCCACCTAAACCGTTGTCGTACCCTCACCTGGACCCTAAACCGTCCCCATTCCCTAAACCTAACCCTAGCCCGAACCCTAACCCTAACCCTTCCCCGAAGCCTTCCCCTCACCCGTCCCATAATCCTAACCCGTACGCTCACACTAACACGCGCCCTCACACGTACGCTCCCCCTAAAACGTTGTCGTATCCTCACCTGGACCCTAAACCGTCCCCGTCCCCTAACCCTAACCCTAGCCCGAACCCTAACCCTAACCCTTCCCCGAAGCCTTCCCCTCACCCGTCCCCTAATCCTAACCCGTACGCCCACACTAACCAACGCCCTCACACGTACGCTCCCCCTAAACCATTGTCGTACCCTCACCTGGACCCTAAACCGTCCCCGTCCCCTAACCCTAACCCTAGCCCGAACCCTAACCCTAACCCTTCCCCGAAGCCTTCCCCTCACCCGTCCCCTAATCCTAACCCGTACGCTCACACTAACCCGCGCCCTCATGCGTACGCTCCCCCTAAACCGTTGTCGTACCCTCACCTGGACCCTAAACCGTCCCCGTCCCCTAACCCTAACAATAGCCGGAACCCTAAACCTAACCCTTCCCCGAAGCCTTCCCCTCACCCGTCCCCTAATCCTAACCCGTACGCTCACACTAACCTGCGCCCTCACACGTACGCTCCCCCTAAACCGTTGTCGTACCCTCACCAGGAACCTAAACCGTCCCCGTCCCCTAACCCTAACCCTAGCCCGAACCCTAACCCTAACCCTTCCCCGAAGCCTTCCCCTCACCCGTCCCCTAATCCTAACCCATACGCTCACACTAACTCGCGCCCTCACACGTACGCTCCCCCTAAACCGTTGTCGTACCCTCACCTGGACCCTAAACCGTCCCCGTCCCCTAACCCTAACCCTAGCCCGAACCCTAAACCTAACCCTTCCCCGAAGGCTTCCCCTCACCCGTCCCCGAATCCTAACCCGTATGCTCACACTAACCCGCGCCCTCACACGTACGTTCCCCCTAAAACGTTGTCGTACCCTCACCTGGACCCTAAACCGTCCCCGTCCCCTAACCCTAACCCTAGCCCGAACCCTAACCCTAACCCTTCCCCGAAGCCTTCCCCTCACCCGTCCCCTAATCCTAACCCGTACGCCCACACTACCCCACGCCCTAACACGTACGCTCCCCCTAAACCGTTGTCGTACCCTCACCTGGACCCTAAACCGTCCCCGTCCCCTAACCCTAACCCTAGCCCGAACCCTAACCCTAACCCTTCCCCGAAGCCTTCCCCTCACCCGTCCCCTAATCCTAACCCGTACGCTCACACTAACCCGCGCCCTCATGCGTACGCTCCCCCTAAACCGTTGTCGTACCCTCACCTGGACCCTAAACCGTCCCCGTCCCCTAACCCTAACCCTAGCCCGAACCCTAACCCTAACCCTTCCCCGAAGACTTCCCCTCACCCGTCCCCTAATCCTAACCCGTACGCTCACACTAACCCGCGCCCTCACACGTACGCTCCCCCTAAACCGTTGTCGTACCCTCACCTGGACTCTAAACCGTCCCCGTCCCCTAACCCTAACAATAGGCGGAACCCTAAACCTAACCCTTCCCCGAAGCCTTCCCCTCACCCGTCCCCTAATCCTAACCCGTACGCTCACACTAACCTGCGCCCTCACACGTACGCTCCCCCTAAACCGTTGTCGTACCCTCACCAGGAACCTAAACCGTCCCCGTCCCCTAACCCTAACCCTAGCCCGAACCCTAACCCTAACCCTTCCCCGAAGCCTTCCCCTCACCCGTCCCCTAATCCTAACCCATACGCTCACACTAACCCGCGCCCTCACACGTACGCTCCCCCTAAACCGTTGTCGTACCCTCACCTGGACCCTAAACCGTCCCCGTCCCCTAACCCTAACCCTGGCCCGAACCCTAACCCTAACCCTTCCCCGAAGCCTTCCCCTCACCCGTCCCCTAATCCTAACCCGTACGCTCACACTAACCCGCGCCCTCACACGTACGCTCTCCCTAAACCGTTGTCGTACCCTCACCTGGACCCTAAACCGTCCCCGTCCCCTAACCCTAACCCTAGCCCGAACCCTAACCCTAACCCTTCCCCGAAGCCTTCCCCTCACCCGTCCCCTAATCCTAACCTGTACGCCCACACTACCCCACGCCCTCACACGTACGCTCCCCCTAAACCGTTGTCGTACCCTCACCTGGACCCTAAACCGTCCCCGTCCCCTAACCCTATCCCTAGCCCGAACCCTAACCCTAACCCTTCCCCGAAGCCTTCCTCTCACCCGTCGCCTAATCCTAACCCGTACGCTCACACTAACCCGCGCCCTCACACGTATGCTCCCCCTAAACCGTTGTCGTACCCTCACCTGGACCCTAAACCGTCCCCGTCCCCTAACCCTAACCCTAGCCCGAACCCTAACCCTAACCCTTCCCGGAAACCTTCCCCTCACCCGTCCCTTAATCCTAACCCGTACGCTCACACTAACCCGAGCCCTCACACGTACGCTCCCCCTAAACCGTTGTCGTACCCTCACCTGGACCCTAAACCGTCCCTGTCCCCTAACCCTAACCCTAGCCCGAACCCTAACCCTAACCCTTCCCCGAAGCCTTCCCCTCACCCGTCCCCTAATCCTAACCCGTACGCTCACACTAACCTGCGCCCTCACACGTACGCTCCCCCTAAACCGTTGTCGTACCCTCACCTGGACCCTAAACCGTCCCCATTCCCTAACCCTAACCCTAGCCCGAACCCTAACCCTAACCCTTCCCCGAAGCCTTCCCCTCACCCGTCCCATAATCCTAACCCGTACGCTCACACTAACCCGCGCCCTCACACGTACGCTCCCCCTAAAACGTTGTCGTACCCTCACCTGGACCCTAAACCATCCCCGTCCCCTAACCCTAACCCTAGCCCGAACCCTAACCCTAACCCTTCCCCGAAGCCTTCCCCTCACCCGTCCCCTAATCCTAACCCGTACGCCCACACTAACCAACGCCCTCACACGTACGCTCCCCCTAAACCGTTGTCGTACCCTCACCTGGACCCTAAACCGTCCCCGTCCCCTTACCCTAACCCTAGCCCGAACCCTAACCCTAACCCTTCCCCGAAGCCTTCCCCTCACGCGTCCCCTAATCCTAACCCGTACGCTCACACTAACCCGCGCCCTCACGCGTACGCTCCCCCTAAACCGTTGTCGTACCCTCACCTGGACCCTAAACCGTCCCCGTCCCCTAACCCTAACCCTACCCCGAACCCTAACCCTAACCCTTCCCCGAAGACTTCCCCTCACCCGTCCCCTAATCCTAACCCGTATGCTCACACTAACCCGCGCCCTCACACGTACGCTCCCCCTAAACCGTTGTCGTACCCTCACCTGGACCCTAAACCGTCCCCGTCCCCTAACCCTAACCCTAGCCGGAACCCTAAACCTAACCCTTCCCCGAAGCCTTCCCCTCACCCGTCCCCTAATGCTAACCCGTTCGCTCACACTAACCCGCGCTCTCACACGTACGCTCCCCCTAAACCGTTGTCGTACACTCACCTGGACCCTAAACCGTCCCCGTCCCCTAACCCTAACCGTAGCCCGAACCCTAACCCTAACCCTTCCCCGAAGCCTTCCCCTCACCCGTCCCCTAATCCTAACCCGTACGCCCACACTAACCCGCGCTCTCACACGTACGCTCCCCCTAAACCGTTGTCGTACCCTCACCTGGACCCTAAACCGTCCCCGTCCCCTAACCCTAACCCTAGCCCGAACCCTAACCCTAACCCTTCCCCGAAGCCTTCCCCTCACCCGTCCCCTAATCCTAACCCATACGCTCACACTAACCCGCGCCCTCACACGTACGCTCCCTCTAAACCGTTGTCGTACCCTCACCTGGACCCTAAACCGTCCCCGTCCCCTAACCCTAACCCTAGCCCGAACCCTAACCCTAACCCTTCCCCGAAGCCTTCCCCTCACCCGTCCCCTAATCCTAACCCGTACGCTCACACTATCCCGCGCCCTCACACGTACGCTCTCCCTAAACCGTTGTCGTACCCTCACCTGGACCCTAAACCGTCCCCGTCCCCTAACCCTAACCCTAGCCCGAACCCTAACCCTAACCCTTCCCCGAAGCCTTCCCCTCACCCGTCCCCTAATCCTAACCTGTACGCCCACACTACCCCACGCCCTCACACGTACGCTCCCCCTAAACCGTTGTCGTACACTCACCTGGACCCTAAACCGTCCCCGTCCCCTAACCCTAACCCTAGCCCGAACCCTAACCCTAACCCTTCCCCGAAGCCTTCCTCTCACCCGTCGCCTAATCCTAACCCGTACGCTCACACTAACCCGCGCCCTCACACGTATGCTCCCCCTAAACCGTTGTCGTACCCTCACCTGGACCCTAAACCGTCCCCGTCCCCTAACCCTAACCCTAGCCCGAACCCTAACCCTAACCCTTCCCCGAAACCTTCCCCTCACCCGTCCCTTAATCCTAACCCGTACGCTCACACTAACCCGAGCCCTCACACGTACGCTCCCCCTAAACCGTTGTCGTACCCTCACCTGGACCCTAAACCGTCCCCGTCCCCTAACCCTAACCCTAGCCCGAACCCTAACCCTAACCCTTCCCCGAAGCCTTCCCCTCACCCGTCCCCTAATCCTAACCCGTACGCTCACACTAACCTGCGCCCTCACACGTATGCTCCCCTAAACCGTTGTCGTACCCTCACCTGGACCCTAAACCGTCCCCATTCCCTAACCCTAAACCTAGCCCGAACCCTAACCCTAACCCTTCCCCGAAGCCTTCCCCTCACCCGTCCCATAATCCTAACCCGTACGCTCACACTAACACGTGCCCTCACACGTACGCTCCCCCTAAAACGTTGTCGTACCCTCACCTGGACCCTAAACCATCCCCGTCCCCTAACCCTAACCCTAGCCCGAACCCTAACCCTAACCCTTCCCCGAAGCCTTCCCCTCACCCGTCCCCTAATCCTAACCCGTACGCCCACACTAACCAACGCCCTCACACGTACGCTCCCCCTAAACCGTTGTCGTACCCTCACCTGGACCCTAAAGCGTCCCCGTCCCCTAACCCTAACCCTAGCCCGAACCCTTACCCTAACCCTTCCCCGAAGCCTTCCCCTCACCCGTCCCCTAATCCTAACCCGTACGCTCACACTAACCCGCGCCCTCACACGTACGCTCCCCCTAAACCGTTGTCGTACCATCACCTGGACCCTAAACCGTCCCCGTCCCCTAACCCTAACCCTAGCCCGAACCCTAACCCTAACCCTTCCCCGAAGACTTCCCCTCACCCGTCTCCTAATCCTAACCCGTATGCTCACACTAACCCGCGCCCTCACACGTACGCTCCCACTAAACCGTTGTCGTACCCTCACCTGGACCCTAAACCGTCCCCAAACCCTAACCCTAACCCTAGCCGGAACCCTAAACCTAACCCTTCCCCGAAGCCTTCCCGTCACCCGTCCCCTAATCCTAACCCGTACGCTCACACTAACCCGCGCCCTCACACGTACGCTCCCCCTAAAACGTTGTCGTACCCTCACCTGGACCCTAAACCGTCCCCGTCCCCTAACCCTAACCCTAGCCGGAACCCTAAACCTAACCCTTCCCCGAAGCCTTCCCCTCACCCGTCGCCTAATCCTAACCCGTACGCTCACACTAACCCGCGCCCTCACACGTACGCTCCCCCTAAAACGTTGTCGTACACTCACCTGGACCCTAAACCGTCCCCGTCCCCTAACCCTAACCCTAGCCCGAACCCTAACCCTAACCCTTTCCCGAAGCCTTCCCCTCACCCGTCCCCTAATCCTAACCCTTACGCCCACACTAACTCACGCCCTCACACGTACGCTCCCCCTAAACCGTTGTCGTACCCTCACCTGGACCCTAAACCGTCCCCGTCCCCTAACCCTAACCCTAGCCCGAACCCTAACCCTAACCCTTCCCCGAAGCCTTCCCCTCACCCGTACCCTAATCCTAACCCGTACGCTCACACTAACCCGCGCCCTCACACGTACGCTCCCCCTAAACCGTTGTCGTACCCTCACCTGGACCCTAAACCGTCCCCGTCCCCTAACCCTAACCCTAGCCCGAACCCTAACCCTAACCCTTCCCCGAAGCCTTTCCCTCACCCGACCCCTAATTCTAACACGTACGCTCACATTAACCCGCGCCCTCACATGTACCCTCCCCCTAAACCGTTGTCGTTCCCTCACCTGTACCCTAAACCGTCCCCGTCCCCTAACCCTAACCCTAGCCCGAACCCTAACCCTAACCCTTCCCCGAAGCCTTCCCCTCACCCGTCCCCTAATCCTAACCCGTACGCTCACACTAACCCGAGCCCTCAACGTACGCTCCCCCTAAACCGTTGTCGTACCCTCACCTGGACCCTAAACCGTCCCCGTCCCCTAACCCTAACCCTAGCCCGAACCCTAACCCTAACCCTTCCCCGAAGCCTTCCCCTCACCCGTCCCCTAATCCAAACCCGTACGCCCACACTAACCCACGCCCTCACACGTACGCTCCCCCTAAACCGTTGTCGTACTCTCACCTGGACCCTAAACCGTCCCCGTCCCCTAACCCTAACCCTAGCCCGAACCCTAACCCTAACCCTTCCCCGAAGCCTTCCTCTCACCCGTCCCCTAATCCTAACCCGTACGCCCACACTAACCCGCGCCCTCACACGTACGCTCCCCCTAAACCGTTGTCGTACCCTCACCTGGACCCTAAACCGTCCCTGTCCCCTAACCCTAACCCTAGCCCGAACCCTAACCCTAACCCTTCCCGGAAGCCTTCCCCTCACCCGTCCCCTAATGCTAACCCGTTCGCTCACACTAACCCGCGCTCTCACACGTACGCTCCCCCTAAACCGTTGTCGTACCCTCACCTGGACCCTAAACCGTCCCCGTCCCCTAACCCTAACCGTAGCCCGAACCCTAACCCTAACCCTTCCCCGAAGCCTTCCCCTCACCCGTCCCCTAATCCTAACCCGTACGCCCACACTAACCCGCGCTCTCACACGTACGCTCCCCCTAAACCGTTGTCGTACCCTCACCTGGACCCTAAACCGTCCCCGTCCCCTAACCCTAACCCTAGCCCGAACCCTAACCCTAACCCTTCCCCGAAGCCTTCCCCTCACCTGTCCCCTAATCCTAACCCGTACGCCCACACTAACCCGCGCCCTCACACGTAAGCTCCCCCTAAACCGTTTTCGTACCCTCACCTGGACCCTAAAGCGACCCCGTCCTCTAACCCTAAAAATAGCCCGAACCCTAACCCTAACCCTTCCCCGAAGCCTTCCCCTCACCAGTCGCCTAATCCTAACCCGTACGCTCACACTAACCCGCGCCCTCACACGTACGCTCCCCCTAAACCGTTGTCGTACCCTCACCTGGACCCTAAACCGTCCCCGTCCCCTAACCCTAACCCTAGCCCGAACCCTAACCCTAAACCTTCCCCGAAGCCTTCCCCTCACCCGTCCCCTAATCCTAACCCGTACGCTCACACTAACCCGCGCCCTCATGCGTACGCTCCCCCTAAACCGTTGTCGTACCCTCACCTGGACCCTAAACCGTCCCCGTCCCCTAACCCTAACCCTAGCCCGAACCCTAACCCTAACCCTTCCCCGAAGCCTTCCCCTCACCCGTCCCCTAATCCTAACCCGTACGCTCACACTAACCCGCGCCCTCACACGTACGCTCCCCCTAAACCGTTGTCGTACCCTCACCTGGACCCTAAACCGTCCCCGTCCCCTAACCCTAACCCTAGCCCGAACCCTAACCCTAACCCTTCCCCGAAGCCTTCCCCTCACCCGTCCCCTAATCCTAACCCGTACGCTCACACTAACCCGCGCCCTCACACGTACACTCCCCCTAAACCGTTGTCGTACCCTCACCTGGACCCTAAACCGTCCCCGTCCCCTAACCCTAACCCTAGCCCGAACCCTAACCCTAACCCTTCCCCGAAGCCTTCCCCTCACCCGTCTCCTAATCCTAAACCGTACGCTCACACTAACCCGCGCCCTCACACGTACGCTCCCCCTAAAACGTTGTCGTACACTCACCTGGACCCTAAACCGTCCCCGTACCCTAACCCTAACCCTAGCCCGAACCCTAACCCTAACCCTTCCCCGAAGCCTTCCCCTCACCCGTCCCCTAATCCTAACCACTACGCCCACACTAACTCACGCCCTCACACGTACGCTCCCCCTAAACCGTTGTCGTACCCTCACCTGGACCCTAAACCGTCCCCGTGCCCTAACCCTAACCCTAGCCCGAACCCTAACCCTAACCCTTCCCCGAAGCCTTCCCCTCACCCGTACCCTAATCCTAACCCGTACGCTCACACTAACCCGCGCCCTCACACGTACGCTCCCCCTAAACCGTTGTCGTACCCTCACCTGGACCCTAAACCGTCCCCGTCCCCTAACCTTAACCCTAGCCCGAACCCTAACCCTAACCCTTCCCCGAAGCCTTCCCCTCACCCGACCCCTAATCCTAACCCGTACGCTCAGACTAACCCGCGCCCTCACACGTACGCTCCCCCTAAACCGTTGTCGTACCCTCACCTGGACCCTAAACCGTCCCCGTCCCCTAACCCTAACCCTAGCCCGAACCCTAACCCTAACACTTCCCCGAAGCCTTCCCCTCACCCGTCTCCTAATCCTAACCCGTACGCTCACACAAACACGCGCCCTCACACGTACGCTCCCCATAAAACGTTGTCGTGCCCTCACCTGGACCCTAAACCGTCCCCGTCCCCTAACCCTAACCCTAGCCCGAACCCTAACCCTAACCCTTCACCGAAGCCTTCCCCTCACCCGACACCTAATCCTAACCCGTACGCTCACACTAACCCGAGCCCTCACACGTACCCTCCCCCTAAACCGTTGTCGTACCCTCACCTGGACCCTAAACCGTCCCCGTCCCCTAACCCTAACCCTAGCCCGAACACTAACCCTAACCCTTCCCCGAAGCCTTCCCCTCACCCGTCCCCTAATCCTAACCCGTACGCTCACACTAACCTGCCCCCTCACACGTACGCTCCCCCTAAACCGTTGTCGTACCCTCACCTGGACCCTAAACCGTCCCCATCCCCTAACCCTAACCCTATCCCGAACCCTAACCCTAACCCTTCCCCGAAGCCTTCCCCTCACCCGTCCCCTAATCCTAACCCGTACGCTCACACTAACACGCGCCCTCACACGTACGCTCCCCCTAAACCGTTGTCGTACCCTCACATGGACCCTAAACCGTCCCCGTCCCCTAACCCTAACCCTAGCCCGAACCCTAACCCTAACCCTTCCCCGAAGCCTTCCCCTCACCCGTCCCCTAATCCTAACCTGTACGCTCACACTAAAGGGCGCCCTCACACGTACGCTCCCCCTAAACCGTTGTCGTACCCTCACCTGGACCCTAAACCGTCCCCATCCCCTAACCCTAACCCTAGCCCGAACCCTAACCCTAACCCTTCCCCGAAGCCTTCCCCTCACCCGTTCCCTAATCCAAACCCGTACGCCCACACTAACCCACGCCCTCACACGTACGCTCCCCCTAAACCGTTGTCGTACCCTCACCTGGACCCTAAACCGTCCCCGTCCCCTAACCCTAACCCTAGCCCGAACCCTAACCCTAACCCTTCCCCGAAGCCTTCCCCTCACCCGTCCCCTAATTCTAACCCGTACGCTCACACTAACCCGCGCTCTCACACGTACGCTCCCCCTAAACCGTTGTCGTACCCTCACCTGGACCCTAAACCCTCCCGTCCCCTAACCCTAACCGTAGCCCGAACCCTAACCCTAACCCTTCCCCGAAGCCTTCCCCTCACCCGTCCCCTAATCCTAACCCGTACGCCCACACTAACCCGCGCTCTCACACGTACGCTCCCCCTAAATCGTTGTCGTACCCTCACCTGGACCCTAAAGCGTCCCCGTCCCCTAACCCTAACCCTAGCCCGAACCCTTACCCTAACCCTTCCCCGAAGCCTTCCCCTCACCCGTCCCCTAATCCTAACCCGTACGCTCACACTAACCCGCGCCCTCACACGTACGCTCCCCCTAAACCGTTGTCGTACCATCACCTGGACCCTAAACCGTCCCCGTCCCCTAACCCTAACCCTAGCCCGAACCCTAACCCTAACCCTTCCCCGACGACTTCCCCTCACCCGTCTCCTAATCCTAACCCGTATGCTCACACTAACCCGCGCCCTCACACGTACGCTCCCACTAAACCGTTGTCGTACCCTCACCTGGACCCTAAACCGTCCCCAAACCCTAACCCTAACCCTAGCCGGAACCCTAAACCTAACCCTTCCCCGAAGCCTTCCCGTCACCCGTCCCCTAATCCTAACCCGTACGCTCACACTAACCCGCGCCCTCACACGTACGCTCCCCCTAAAACGTTGTCGTACCCTCACCTGGACCCTAAACCGTCCCCGTCCCCTAACCCTAACCCTAGCCGGAACCCTAAACCTAACCCTTCCCCGAAGCCTTCCCCTCACCCGTCGCCTAATCCTAACCCGTACGCTCACACTAACCCGCGCCCTCACACGTACGCTCCCCCTAAAACGTTGTCGTACACTCACCTGGACCCTAAACCGTCCCCGTCCCCTAACCCTAACCCTAGCCCGAACCCTAACCCTAACCCTTTCCCGAAGCCTTCCCCTCACCCGTCCCCTAATCCTAACCCTTACGCCCACACTAACTCACGCCCTCACACGTACGCTCCCCCTAAACCGTTGTCGTACCCTCACCTGGACCCTAAACCGTCCCCGTCCCCTAACCCTAACCCTAGCCCGAACCCTAACCCTAACCCTTCCCCGAAGCCTTCCCCTCACCCGTACCCTAATCCTAACCCGTACGCTCACACTAACCCGCGCCCTCACACGTACGCTCCCCCTAAACCGTTGTCGTACCCTCACCTGGACCCTAAACCGTCCCCGTCCCCTAACCCTAACCCTAGCCCGAACCCTAACCCTAACACTTCCCCGAAGCCTTTCCCTCACCCGACCCCTAATTCTAACACGTACGCTCACATTAACCCGCGCCCTCACATGTACCCTCCCCCTAAACCGTTGTCGTTCCCTCACCTGTACCCTAAACCGTCCCCGTCCCCTAACCCTAACCCTAGCCCGAACCCTAACCCTAACCCTTCCCCGAAGCCTTCCCCTCACCCGTCCCCTAATCCTAACCCGTACGCTCACACTAACCCGAGCCCTCAACGTACGCTCCCCCTAAACCGTTGTCGTACCCTCACCTGGACCCTAAACCGTCCCCGTCCCCTAACCCTAACCCTAGCCCGAACCCTAACCCTAACCCTTCCCCGAAGCCTTCCCCTCACCCGTCCCCTAATCCAAACCCGTACGCCCACACTAACCCACGCCCTCACACGTACGCTCCCCCTAAACCGTTGTCGTACTCTCACCTGGACCCTAAACCGTCCCCGTCCCCTAACCCTAACCCTAGCCCGAACCCTAACCCTAACCCTTCCCCGAAGCCTTCCTCTCACCCGTCCCCTAATCCTAACCCGTACGCCCACACTAACCCGCGCCCTCACACGTACGCTCCCCCTAAACCGTTGTCGTACCCTCACCTGGACCCTAAACCGTCCCCGTCCCCTAACCCTAACCCTAGCCCGAACCCTAACCCTAACCCTTCCCGGAAGCCTTCCCCTCACCCGTCCCCTAATCCTAACCCGTTCGCTCACACTAACCCGCGCTCTCACACGTACGCTCCCCCTAAACCGTTGTCGTACCCTCACCTGGACCCTAAACCGTCCCCGTCCCCTAACCCTTCCCCGAAGCCTTCCCCTCACCCGTCCCCTAATCCTAACCCGTACGCCCACACTAACCCGCGCTCTCACACGTACGCTCCCCCTAAACCGTTGTCGTACCCTCACCTGGACCCTAAACCGTCCCCGTCCCCTAACACTAACCCTAGCCCGAACCCTAACCCTAACCCTTCCCCGAAGCCTTCCCCTCACCCGTCCCCTAATCCTAACCTGTACGCCCACACTACCCCACGCCCTCACACGTACGCTCCCCCTAAACCGTTGTCGTACCCTCACCTGGACCCTAAACCGTCCCCGTCCCCTAACCCTAACCCTAGCCCGAACCCTAACCCTAACCCTTCCCCGAAGCCTTCCCCTCACCCGTCCCCTAATCCTAACCCGTACGCTCACACTAACCCGCGCCCTCACACGTACACTCCCCCTAAACCGTTGTCGTACCCTCACCTGGACCCTAAACCGTCCCCGTCCCCTAACCCTAACCCTAGCCCGAACCCTAACCCTAACCCTTCCCCGAAGCCTTCCCCTCACCCGTCTCCTAATCCTAAACCGTACGCTCACACTAACCCGCGCCCTCACACGTACGCTCCCCCTAAAACGTTGTCGTACACTCACCTGGACCCTAAACCGTCCCCGTACCCTAACCCTAACCCTAGCCCGAACCCTAACCCTAACCCTTCCCCGAAGCCTTCCCCTCACCCGTCCCCTAATCCTAACCCCTACGCCCACACTAACTCACGCCCTCACACGTACGCTCCCCCTAAACCGTTGTCGTACCCTCACCTGGACCCTAAACCGTCCCCGTGCCCTAACCCTAACCCTAGCCCGAACCCTAACCCTAACCCTTCCCCGAAGCCTTCCCCTCACCCGTACCCTAATCCTAACCCGTACGCTCACACTAACCCGCGCCCTCACACGTACGCTCCCCCTAAACCGTTGTCGTACCCTCACCTGGACCCTAAACCGTCCCCGTCCCCTAACCTTAACCCTAGCCCGAACCCTAACCCTAACCCTTCCCCGAAGCCTTCCCCTCACCCGACCCCTAATCCTAACCCGTACGCTCAGACTAACCCGCGCCCTCACACGTACGCTCCCCCTAAACCGTTGTCGTACCCTCACCTGGACCCTAAACCGTCCCCGTCCCCTAACCCTAACCCTAGCCCGAACCCTAACCCTAACACTTCCCCGAAGCCTTCCCCTCACCCGTCTCCTAATCCTAACCCGTACGCTCACACAAACACGCGCCCTCACACGTACGCTCCCCATAAAACGTTGTCGTCCCCTCACCTGGACCCTAAACCGTCCCCGTCCCCTAACCCTAACCCTAGCCCGAACCCTAACCCTAACGCTTCCCCAAAGCCTTCCCCTCACCATTCCCATAATCCTAACCCGTACGCCCACACTAACCAACGCCCTCACACGTACGCTCCCCCTAAACCGTTGTCGTACCCTCACCTGGACCCTAAACCGTCCCCGTCCCCTAACCCTAACCCTAGCCCGAACCCTAACCCTAACCCTTCCCCGAAGCCTTCCCCTCACCCGTCCCCTAATCCTAACCCGTACGCTCACACTAACCCACGCCCTCACACGTACGCTCCCCCTAAACCGTTGTCGTACCCTCACCTGGACCCTAAACCGTCCCCGTCCCCTAACCCTAACCCTAGCCCGAACCCTAAACCTAACCCTTCCCCGAAGCCTTCCCCTCACCCGTCTCCTAATCCTAACCGGTACGCTCACACTAACCCGCGCCCTCACACGTACGCTCCCCCTAAAACGTTGTCATACACTCACCTGGACCCTAAACCGTCCCCGTCCCCTAACCCTAACCCTAGCCCGAACCCTAACCCTAACCCTTCCCCGAAGCCTTCCCCTCACCCGTCCCCTAATCCTAACCCTTACGCCCACACTAACTCACGCCCTCACACGTACGCTCCCCCTAAACCGTTGTCGTACCCTCACCTGGACCCTAAACCGTCCCCGTCCCCTAACCCTAACCCTAGCCCGAACCCTAACCCTAACCCTTCCCCGAAGCCTTCCCCTCACCCGTACCCTAATCCTAACCCGTACGCTCACACTAACCCGCGCCCTCACGCGTACACTCCCCCTAAACCGTTGTCGTGCCCTCACCTGGACCCTAAACCGTCCCCGTCCCCTAACCCTAACCCTAGCCCGAACCCTAACCCTAACCCTTCACCGAAGCCTTCCCCTCACCCGACACCTAATCCTAACCCGTACGCTCACACTAACCCGAGCCCTCACACGTACCCTCCCCCTAAACCGTTGTCGTACCCTCACCTGGACCCTAAACCGTCCCCGTCCCCTAACCCTAACCCTAGCCCGAACCCTAACCCTAACCCTTCCCCGAAGCCTTCCCCTGACCCGTCCCCTAATCCTAACCCGTACGCTCAGACTAACCTGCCCCCTCACACGTACGCTCCCCCTAAACCGTTGTCGTACCCTCACCTGGACCCTAAAACGTCCCCATCCCCTAACCCTAACCCTATCCCGAACCCTAACCCTAACCCTTCCCCGAAGCCTTCCCCTCACCCGTCCCCTAATCCTAACCCGTACGCTCACACTAACACGCGCCCTCACACGTACGCTCCCCCTAAACCGTTGTCGTACCCTCACATGGACCCTAAACCGTCCCCGTCCCCTAACCCTAACCCTATCCCGAACCCTAACCCTAACCCTTCCCCGAAGCCTTCCCCTCACCCGTCCCCTAATCCTAACCTGTACGCTCACACTAAAGGGCGCCCTCACACGTACGCTCCCCCTAAACCGTTGTCGTACCCTCACCTGGACCCTAAACCGTCCCCATCCCCTAACCCTAACCCTAGCCCGAACCCTAACCCTAACCCTTCCCCGAAGCCTTCCCCTCACCCGTTCCCTAATCCAAACCCGTACGCCCACACTAACCCACGCCCTCACACGTACGCTCCCCCTAAACCGTTGTCGTACCCTCACCTGGACCCTAAACCGTCCCCGTCCCCTAACCCTAACCCTAGCCCGAACCCTAACCCTAACCCTTCCCCGAAGCCTTCCCCTCACCCGTCCCCTAATTCTAACCCGTACGCTCACACTAACCCGCGCTCTCACACGTACGCTCCCCCTAAACCGTTGTCGTACCCTCACCTGGACCCTAAACCTTCCCGTCCCCTAACCCTAATCGTAGCCCGAACCCTAACCCTAACCCTTCCCCGAAGCCTTCCCCTCACCCGTCCCCTAATCCTAACCCGTACGCCCACACTAACCCGCGCTCTCACACGTACGCTCCCCCTAAACCGTTGTCGTACCCTCACCTGTACCCTAAACCGTCCCCGTCCCCTAACCCTAACCCTAGCCCGAACCCTAACCCTAACCCTTCCCCGAAGCCTTCCCCTCACCTGTCCCCTAATCCTAACCCGTACGCCCACACTAACCCGCGCCCTCACACGTACGCTCCCCCTAAACCGTTGTCGTACCCTCACCTGGACCCTAAACCGTCCCCGTCCCCTAACCCTAACCCTAGCCCGAACCCTAAACCTAACCCTTCCCCGAAGCCTTCCCCTCATCCGACACCTAATCCTAACCCGTATACTCACACTAACCCGCGCCCTCACACGTACGTTCCCCATAAAACGTTGTCGTACCCTCACCTGGACCCTAAACCGTCCCCGTCCCCTAACCCTAACCCTAGCCCGAACCCTAACCCTAACACTTCCCCGAAGCCTTCCCCTCAACCGTCCCCTAATCCTAACCCGTACGCTCACACTAACCTGCCCCCTCACACGTACGCTCCCCCTAAACCGTTGTCGTACCCTCACCTGGACCCTAAACCGTCCCCATCCCCTAACCCTAACCCTATCCCGAACCCTAACGCTAACCCTTCCCCGAAGCCTTCCCCTCACCCGTCCCCTAATCCTAACCCTTACGCTCACACTAACACGCGCCCTCACACGTACGCTCCCCCTAAACCTTTGTCGTACCCTCACATGGACCCTAAACCGTCCCCGTCCCCTAACCCTAACCCTATCCCGAACCCTAACCCTAACCCTTCCCCGAAGCCTTCCCCTCACCCGTCCCCTAATGCAAACCCGTACGCCCACACTAACCCACGCCCTCACACGTACGCTCCCCCTAAACCGTTGTCGTACCCTCACATGGACCCTAAACCATCCCCGTCCCCTAACCCTAACCCTAGCCCGAACCCTAACCCTAACCCTTCCCCGAAGCCTTCCCCTCACCCGTCCCCTAATGCTAACCCGTACGCTCACACTAACCCGCGCTCTCACACGTACGCAACCCCTAAACCGTTGTCGTACCCTCACCTGGACCCTAAACCGTCCCCGTCCCCTAACCCTAACCCTAGCCCGAACCCTAAACCTAACCCTTCCCCGAAGCCTTCCCCTCACCCGTCCCCTAATCCTAACCCGTATGCTCACACTAACCCGCGCCCTCACACGTACGTTCCCCCTAAAACGTTGTCGAACCCTCACCTGGACCCTAAACCGTCCCCGTCCCCTAACCCTAACCCTAGCCTGAACCCTAACCCTAACCCTTCCCCGAAGCCTTCCCCTCACCCGTCCCCTAATCCTAACCCGTACGCCCACACTACCCCACGCCCTCACACGTACGCTCCCCCTAAACCGTTGTCGTACCCTCACCTGGACCCTAAACCGTCCCCGTCCCCTAACCCTAACCCTAGCCCGAACCCTAACCCTAACCCTTCGCCGAAGTCTTCCTCTCACCCGTCGCCTAATCCTAACCCGTACGCTCACACTAACCCGCGCCCTCACACGTATGCTCCCCCTAAACCGTTGTCGTACCCTCACCTGGACCCTAAACCGTCCCCGTCCCCTAACCCTAACCCTAGCCCGAACCCTAACCCTAACCCTTCCCCGAAGCCTTCCCCTCACCCGACCCTTAATCCTAACCCGTACGCTCACACTAACCCGAGCCCTCACACGTACGCTCCCCCTAAACCATTGTCATACCCTCACCTGGACCCTAAACCGTCCCCGTCCCCTAACCCTAACCCTAGCCCGAACCCTAACCCTAACCCTTCCCCGAAGCCTTCCCCTCACCCGTCCCCTAATCCTAACCCGTACGCTCACACTAACCTGCGCCCTCACACGTACGCTCCCCCTAAACCGTTGTCGTACCCTCACCTGGACCGTAAACCGTCCCCATTCCCTAACCCTAACCCTAGCCCGAACCCTAAACCTAACCCTTCCCCGAAGCGTTCCTCTCACCCGTCACATAATCCTAACCCGTACGCTCACACTAACACTCGCCCTCACACGTACGCTCCCCCTAAAACGTTGTCGTATCCTCACCTGGTTCCTAAACCGTCCCCGTCCCCTAACCCTAACCCTAGCCCGAACCCTAACCCTAACCCTTCCCCGAAGCCTTCCCCTCACCCGTCCCCTAATCCTAACCCGTACGCCCACACTAATCAACGCCCTCACACGTACGCTCCCCCTAAACCGTTGTCGTACCCTCACCTGGACCCTAAACCGTCCCCGTCCCCTAACCCTAACCCTAGCCCGAACCCTAACCCTAACCCTTCCCCGAAGCCTTCCCCTCACCCGTCCCCTAATCCTAACCCGTACGCTCACACTAACCCGCGCCCTCACGCGTACGCTCCCCCTAAACCGTTGTCGTACCCTCACCTGGACCCTAAACCGTCCCCGTCCCCTAACCCTAACCCTAGCCCGAACCCTAACCCTAACCCTTCCCCGAAGACTTCCCCTCACCCGTTCCCTAATCCTAACACGTACGCTCACACTATCCCGCGCCCTCACACGTACGCTCCCCCTAAACCGTTGTCGTACACTCACCTGGACCCTAAACCGTCCCCGTCCCCTAACCCTAACCCTAGCCCGAACCCTAACCCTAACCCTTCCCCGAAGCCTTCCCCTCACCTGTCCCCTAATCCTAACCCGTACGCCCACACTAACCCGCGCCCTCACACGTACGCTCCCCCTAAACCGTTGTCGTACCCTCACCTGGACCCTAAAGCGTCCCCATCCCCTAACCCTAACAATAGCCCGAACCCTAACCCTAACCCTTCCCCGAAGCCTTCCCCTCACCCGTCCCCTAATCCTAACCCGTACGCTCACACTAACCCACGCCCTCACACGTACGCTCCCCCTAAACCGTTGTCGTACCCTCACCTGGACCCTAAACCGTCCCCGTCCCCTAACCCTAACCCTAGCCCGAACCCTAAACCTAACCCTTCCCCGAAGGCTTCCCCTCACCCGTCCCCGAATCCTAACCCGTATGCTCACACTAACCCGCGCCCTCACACGTACGTTCCCCCTAAAACGTTGTCGTACCCTCACCTGGACCCTAAACCGTCCCCGTCCCCTAACCCTAACCCTAGCCCGAACCCTAACCCTAACCCTTCCCCGAAGCCTTCCCCTCACCCGTCCCCTAATCCTAACCCGTACGCCCACACTACCCCACGCCCTAACACGTACGCTCCCCCTAAACCGTTGTCGTACCCTCACCTGGACCCTAAACCGTCCCCGTCCCCTAACCCTAACCCTAGCCCGAACCCTAACCCTAACCCTTCCCCGAAGCCTTCCCCTCACCCGTCCCTTAATCCTAACCCGTACGCTCACACTAACCCGCGCCCTCATGCATACGCTCCCCCTAAACCGTTTTCGTACCCTCACCTGGACCCTAAACCGTCCCCGTCCCCTAACCCTAACCCTAGCCCGAACCCTAACCCTAACCCTTCCCCGAAGACTTCCCCTCACCCGTCCCCTAATCCTAACCCGTACGCTCACACTAACCCGCGCCCTCACACGTACGCTCCCCCTAAACCGTTGTCGTACCCTCACCTGGACCCTAAACCGTCCCCGTCCCCTAACCCTAACCCTAGCCCGAACCCTAACCCTAACCCTTCCCCGAAGCCTTCCTCTCACCCGTCGCCTAATCCTAACCCGTACGCTCACACTAACCCGCGCCCTCACACGTATGCTCCCCCTAAACCGTTGTCGTACCCTCACCTGGACCCTAAACCGTCCCCGTCCCCTAACCCTAACCCTAGCCCGAACCCTAACCCTAACCCTTCCCCGAAACCTTCCCCTCACCTGTCCCTTAATCCTAACCCGTACGCTCACACTAACCCGAGCGCTCACACGTACGCTCCCCCTAAACCATTGTCGTACCCTCACCTGGACCCTAAACCGTCCCCGTCCCCTAACCCTAACCCTAGCCCGAACCCTAACCCTAACCCTTCCCCGAAGCCTTCCCCTCACCCGTCCCCTAATCCTAACCCGTACGCTCACACTAACCTGCGCCCTCACACGTACGCTCCACCTAAACCGTTGTCGTACCCTCACCTGGACCCTAAACCGTCCCCATTCCCTAACCCTAACCCTAGCACGAACCCTAACCCTAACCCTTCCCCGAAGCCTTCCCCTCACCCGTCCCATAATCCTAACCCGTACGCTCACACTAACACGCGCCCTCACACGTACGCTCCCCCTAAAGCGTTGTCGTATCGTCACCTGGACCCTAAACCGTCCCCGTCCCCTAACCCTAACCCTAGCCCGAACCCTAACCCTAACCCTTCCCCGAAGCCTTCCCCTCACCCGTCCCCTAATCCTAACCCGTACGCCCACACTAACCAACGCCCTCACACGTACGCTCCCCCTAAACCGTTGTCGTACCCTCACCTGGACCCTAAACCGTCCCCGTCCCCTAACCCTAACCCTAGCCCGAACCCTAACCCTAACCCTTCCCCGAAGCCTTCCCCTCACCCGTCCCCTAATCCTAACCCGTACGCTCACACTAACCCGTGCCCTCATGCGTACGCTCCCCCTAAACCGTTGTCGTACCCTCACCTGGACCCTAAACCGTCCCCGTCCCCTAACCCTAACCCTAGCCCGAACCCTAACCCTAACCCTTCCCCGAAGACTTCCCCTCACCCGTCCCCTAATCCTAACCCGTACGCTCACACTAACCCGCGCCCTCACACGTACGCTCCCCCTAAACCGTTGTCGTACCCTCACCTGGACCCTAAACCGTCGCCGTCCCCTAACCCTAACCCTATCCCGAACCCTAACCCTAACCCTTCCCCGAAGCCTTCCCCTCACCCGTCCCCTAATCCTAACCCGTACGCTCACACTAACACGCGCCCTCACACGTACGCTCCCCCTAAACCGTTGTCGTACCCTCACATGGACCCTAAACCGTCCCCGTCCCCTAACCCTAACCCTAGCCCGAACCCTAACCCTAACACTTCCCCGAAGCCTTCCCCTCACCCGTCCCCTAATCCTAACCCGTACGCTCACACTAAACGGCGCCCTCACACGTACGCTCCCCCTAAACCGTTGTCGTACCCTCACCTGGACCCTAAACCGTCCCCGTCCCCTAACCCTAACCCTAGCCCGAACCCTAACCCTAACCCTTCCCCGAAGCCTTCCCCTCACCCGTCCCCTAATCCAAACCCGTACGCCCACACTAACCCACGCCCTCACACGTACGCTCCCCCTAAACCGTTGTCGTACTCTCACCTGGACCCTAAACCGTCCCCGTCCCCTAACCCTAACCGTAGCCCGAACCCTAACCCTAACACTTCCCCGAAGCCTTCCTCTCACCCGTCCCCTAATCCTAACCCGTACGCCCACACTAACTCGCGCCCTCACACGTACGCTCCCCCTAAACCGTTTTCGTACCCTCACCTGGACCCTAAACCGTCCCCGTCCCCTAACCCTAACCCTAGCCCGAACCCTAACCCTAACCCTTCCCGGAAGCCTTCCCCTCACCCGTCCCCTAATGCTAACCCGTTCGCTCACACTAACCCGCGCTCTCACACGTACGCTCCCCCTAAACCGTTGTCGTACCCTCACCTGGACCCTAAACCGTCCCCGTCCCCTAACCCTAACCGTAGCCCGAACCCTAACCCTAACCCTTCCCCGAAGCCTTCCCCTCACCCGTCCCCTAATCCTAACCCGTACGCCCACACTAACCCGCGCTCTCACACGTACGCTCCCCCTAAACCGTTGTCGTACCCTCACCTGGACCCTAAACCGTCCCCGTCCCCTAACCCTAACCCTAGCCCGAACCCTAACCCTAACCCTTCCCCGAAGCCTTCCCCTCACCCGTCCCCTAATCCTAACCCATACGCTCACACTAACCCGCGCCCTCACACGTACGCTCCCCCTAAACCGTTGTCGTACCCTCACCTGGACCCTAAACCGTCCCCGTCCCCTAACCCTAACCCTAGCCCGAACCCTAACCCTAACCCTTCCCCGAAGCCTTCCCCTCACCCGTTCCCTAATCCTAACCCGTACGCTCACACTATCCCGCACCCTCACACGTACGCTCTCCCTAAACCGTTGTCGTACCCTCACCTGGACCCTAAACCGTCCCCGTCCCCTAACCCTAACCCTAGCCCGAACCCTAACCCTAACCCTTCCCCGAAGCCTTCCCCTCACCCGTCCCATAATCCTAACCTGTACGCCAACACTACCCCACGCCCTCACACGTACGCTCCCCCTAAACCGTTGTCGTACCCTCACCTGTACCCTAAACCGTCCCCGTCCCCTAACCCTAACCCTAGCCCGAACCCTAACCCTAACCCTTCCCCGAAGCCTTCCTCTCACCCGTCGCCTAATCCTAACCCGTACGCTCACACTAACCCGCGCCCTCACACGTATGCTCCCCCTAAACCGTTGTCGTACCCTCACCTGGACCCTAAACCGTCCCCGTCCCCTAACCCTAACCCTAGCCCGAACCCTAACCCTAACCCTTCCCCGAAGCCTTCCCCTCACCCGTCCCTTAATCCTAACCCGTACGCTCACACTAACCCGAGCCCTCACACGTACGCTCCCCCTAAACCGTTGTCGTACCCTCACCTGGACCCTAAACCGTCCCCGTCCCCTAACCCTAACCCTAGCCCGAACCCTAAACCTAACCCTTCCCCGAAGCCTTCCCCTCACCCGTACCCTAATCCTAACCCGTACGCTCACACTAACCCGCGTCCTCACGCGTACGCTCCCCCTAAACCGTTGTCGTACCCTCACCTGGACCCTAAACCGTCCCCGTCCCCTAACCCTAACCCTACCCCGAACCCTAACCCTAACCCTTCCCCGAAGACTTCCCCTCACCCGTCCCCTAATCCTAACCCGTATGCTCACACTAACCCGCGCCCTCACACGTACGCTCCCTCTAAACCGTTGTCGTACCCTCACCTGGACCCTAAACCGTCCCCGTCCCCTAACCCTAACCCTACCCCGAACCCTAACCCTAACCCTTCCCCGAAGACTTCCCCTCACCCGTCCCCTAATCCTAACCCGTATGCTCACACTAACCCGCGCCCTCACACGTACGCTCCCTCTAAACCGTTGTCGTACCCTCACCTGGACCCTAAACCGTCCCCGTCCCCTAACCCTAACCCTAGCCCGAACCCTAACCCTAACCCTTCCCCGAAGGCTTCCCCTCACCCGTACCCTAATCCTAACCCGTACACTCACACTAACCCGCGCCCTCACACGTATGCTCCCCCTAAACCGTTGTCGTACCCTCACCTGGACCCTAAACCGTCCCCGTCCCCTAACACTAACCCTAGCCCGAACCCTAACCCTAATCCTTCCCCGAAGCCTTTCCCTCACCCGACCCCTAATTCTAACAAGTACGCTCACATTAACCCGCGCCCTCACACGTACCCTCCCCCTAAACCGTTGTCGTTCCCTCACCTGGACCCTAAACCGTCCCCGTCCCCTAACCCTAACCCTAGCCCGAACCCTAACCCTAACACTTCCCCGAAGCCTTCCCCTCACCCGTCCCCTAATCCTAACCCGTACGCTCACACTAACCCGAGCCCTCACACGTACGCTCCCCCTAAACCGTTGTCGTACCCTCACCTGGACCCTAAACCGTCCCCGTCCCCTAACCCTAACCCTAGCCCGAACCCTAACCCTAACCCTTCCCCGAAGCCTTCCCCTCACCCGTGCCCTAATCCTAACCCGTACGCTCACACTAACCTGCGCCCTCACACGTACGCTCCCCCTAAACCGTTGTCGTACCCTCACCTGGACCCTAAACCGTCGCCATCCCCTAACCCTAACCCTATCCCGAACCCTAACCCTAACCCTTCCCCGAAGCCTTCCCCTCACCCGTCCCCTAATCCTAACCCGTACGCTCACACTAACACGCGCCCTCACACGTACGCTCCCCCTAAACCGTTGTCGTACCCTCACATGGACCCTAAACCGTCCCCGTCCCCTAACCCTAACCCTAGCCCGAACCCTAACCCTAACCCTTCCCCGAAGCCTTCCCCTCACCCGTCCCCTAATCCTAACCCGTACGCTCACACTAAACGGCGCCCTCACACGTACGCTCCCCCTAAACCGTTGTCGTACACTCACCTGGACCCTAAACCGTCCCCGTCCCCTAACCCTAACCCTAGCCCGAACCCTAACCCTAACCCTTCCCCGAAGCCTTCCCCTCACACGTCCCCTAATCCAAACCCGTACGCCCACACTAACCCACGCCCTCACACGTACGCTCCCCCTAAACCGTTGTCGTACTCTCACCTGGACCCTAAACCGTCCCCGTCCCCTAACCCTAACCCTAGCCCGAACCCTAACCCTAACACTTCCCCGAAGCCTTCCTCTCACCCGTCCCCTAATCCTAACCCTTACGCCCACACTAACCCGCGCCCTCACACGTACGCTCCCCCTAAACCGTTTTCGTACCCTCACCTGGACCCTAAACCGTCCCCGTCCCCTAACCCTAACCCTAGCCCGAAGCCTAACCCTAACCCTTCCCGGAAGCCTTCCCCTCACCCGTCCCCTAATGCTAACCCGTTCGCTCACACTACCCCGCGCTCTCACACGTACGCTCCCCCTAAACCGTTGTCGTACCCTCACCTGGACCCTAAACCGTCCCCGTCCCCTAACCCTAACCGTAGCCCGAACCCTAACCCTAACCCTTCCCCGAAGCCTTCCCCTCACCCGTCCCCTAATCCTAACCCGTACGCCCACACTAACCCGCGCTCTCACACGTACGCTCCCCCTAAACCGTTGTCGTACCCTCACCTGGACCCTAAACCGTCCCCGTCCCCTAACCCTAACCCTAGCCCGAACCCTAACCCTAACCCTTCCCCGAAGCCTTCCCCTCACCCGTCCCCTAATCCTAACCCATACGCTCACACTAACCCGCGCCCTCACACGTACGCTCCCCCTAAACCGTTGTCGTACCCTCACCTGGACCCTAAACCGTCCCCGTCCCCTAACCCTAACCCTAGCCCGAACCCTAACCCTAACCCTTCCCCGAAGCCTTCCCCTCACCCGTCCCCTAATCCTAACCCGTACGCTCACACTATCCCGCGCCCTCACACGTACGCTCTCCCTAAACCGTTGTCGTACCCTCACCTGGACCCTAAACCGTCCCCGTCCCCTAACCCTAACCGTAGCCCGAACCCTAACCCTAACCCTTCCCCGAAGCCTTCCCCTCACCCGTCCCCTAATCCTAACCCATACGCTCACACTAACCCGCGCCCTCACACGTACGCTCCCCCTAAACCGTTGTCGTACCCTCACCTGGACCCTAAACCGTCCCCGTCCCCTAACCCTAACCCTAGCCCGAACCCTAACCCTAACCCTTCCCCGAAGCCTTCCCCTCACCCGTCCCCTAATCCTAACCCGTACGCTCACACTATCCCGCGCCCTCACACGTACGCTCTCCCTAAACCGTTGTCGTACCCTCACCTGGACCCTAAACCGTCCCCGTCCCCTAACCCTAACCCTAGCCCGAACCCTAACCCTAACCCTTCCCCGAAGCCTTCCCCTCACCCGTCCCCTAATCCTAACCTGTACGCCCACACTACCCCACGCCCTCACACGTACGCTCCCCCTAAACCGTTGTCGTACCCTCACCTGTACCCTAAACCGTCCCCGTCCCCTAACCCTAACCCTAGCCCGAACCCTAACCCTAACCCTTCCCCGAAGCCTTCCCCTCACCCGTCCCCTAATCCTAACCTGTACGCCCACACTACCCCACGCCCTCACACGTACGCTCCCCCTAAACCGTTGTCGTACCCTCACCTGTACCCTAAACCGTCCCCGTCCCCTAACCCTAACCCTAGCCCGAACCCTAACCCTAACCCTTCCCCGAAGCCTTCCCCTCACCCGTCCCCTAATCCTAACCCGTACGCCCACACTAACCAACGCCCTCACACGTACGCTCCCCCTAAACCGTTGTCGTACCCTCACCTGGACCCTAAAGTGTCCCCGTCCCCTAACCCTAACCCTAGCCCGAACCCTAACCCTAACCCTTCCCCGAAGCCTTCCCCTCACCCGTCCCGTAATCCTAACCCGTACGCTCACACTAACCCGCGCCCTCACGCGTACGCTCCCCCTAAACCGTTGTCGTACCCTCACCTGGACCCTAAACCGTCCCCGTCCCCTAACCCTAACCCTAGCCCGAACCCTAACCCTAACCCTTCCCCGAAGACTTCCCCTCACCCGTCTCCTAATCCTAACCCGTATGCTCACACTAACCCGCGCCCTCACACGTACGCTCCCCCTAAACCGTTGTCGTACCCTCACCTGGACCCTAAACCGTCCCCAAACCCTAACCCTAACCCTAGCCGGAACCCTAAACCTAACCCTTCCCCGAAGCCTTCCCGTGACCCGTCCCCTAATCCTAACCCGTACGCTCACACTAACCCGCGCCCTCACACGTACGCTCCCCCTAAAACGTTGTCGTACCCTCACCTGGACCCTAAACCGTCCCCGTCCCCTAACCCTAACCCTAGCCGGAACCCTAAACCTAACCCTTCCCCGAAGCCTTCCCCTCACCCGTCGCCTAATCCTAACCCGTACGCTCACACTAACCCGCGCCCTCACACGTACGCTCCTCCTAAAACGTTGTCGTACACTCACCTGGACCCTAAACCGTCCCCGTCCCCTAACCCTAACCCTAGCCCGAACCCTAACCCTAACCCTTTCCCGAAGCCTTCCCCTCACCCGTCCCCTAATCCTAACCCTTACGCCCACACTAACTCACGCCCTCACACGTACGCTCCCCCTAAACCGTTGTCGTACCCTCACCTGGACCCTAAACCATCCCCGTCCCCTAACCCTAACCCTAGCCCGAACCCTAACCCTAACCCTTCCCCGAAGCCTTCCCCTCACCCGTACCCTAATCCTAACCCGTACGCTCACACTAACCCGCGCCCTCACACGTACGCTCCCCCTAAACCGTTGTCGTACCCTCACCTGGACCCTAAACCGTCCCCGTCCCCTAACCCTAACCCTAGCCCGAACCCTAACCCTAACCCTTCCCCGAAGCCTTTCCCTCACCCGACCCCTAATTCTAACACGTACGCTCACATTAACCCGCGCCCTCACACCTACCCTCCCCCTAAACCGTTGTCGTACCCTCACCTGGACCCTAAACCGTCCCCGTCCCCTAACCCTAACCCTAGCCCGAACCCTAAACCTAACCCTTCCCCGAAGCCTTCCCCTCACCCGTCTCCTAATCCAAACCCGTACGCCCACACTAACCCACGCCCTCACACGTACGCTCCCCCTAAACCGTTGTCGTACTCTCACCTGGACCCTAAACCGTCCCCGTCCCCTAACCCTAACCCTAGCCCGAACCCTAACCCTAACCCTTCCCCGAAGCCTTCCTCTCACCCGTCCCCTAATCCTAACCCGTACGCCCACACTAACCCGCGCCCTCACACGTACGCTCCCCCTAAACCGTTGTCGTACCCTCACCTGGACCCTAAACCGTCCCCGTCCCCTAACCCTTACCCTAGCCCGAACCCTAACCCTAACCCTTCCCGGAAGCCTTCCCCTCACCCGTCCCCTAATGCTAACCCGTTCGCTCACACTAACCCGCGCTCTCACACGTACGCTCCCCCTAAACCGTTGTCGTACCCTCACCTGGACCCTAAACCGTCCCCGTCCCCTAACCCTAACCGTAGCCCGAACCCTAACCCTAACCCTTCCCCGAAGCCTTCCCCTCACCCGTCCCCTAATCCTAACCCGTACGCCCACACTAACCCGCGCTCTCACACGTACGCTCCCCCTAAACCGTTGTCGTACCCTCACCTGGACCCTAAAGCGTCCCCGTCCCCTAACCCTAACCCTAGCCCGAACCCTAACCCTAACCCTTCCCCGAAGCCTTCCCCTCACCTGTCCCCTAATCCTAACCCGTACGCCCACACTAACCCGCGCCCTCACACGTAAGCTCCCCCTAAACCGTTTTCGTACCCTCACCTGGACCCTAAAGCGACCCCGTCCCCTAACCCTAAAAATAGCCCGAACCCTAACCCTAACCCTTCCCCGAAGCCTTCCCCTCACCCATCGCCTAATCCTAACCCGTACGCTCACACTAACCCGCGCCCTCACACGTACGCTCCCCCTAAACCGTTGTCGTACCCTCACCTGGACCCTAAACCGTCCCCGTCCCATAACCCTAACCCTAGCCCGAACCCTAAACCTAACCCTTCCCCGAAGCCTTCCCCTCACCCGTCCCCTAATCCTAACCTGTATGCTCACACTAACCCGCGCCCTCACACGTACGTTCCCCCTAAAACGTTGTGGTACCCTCACCTGGACCCTAAACCGTCCCCGTCCCCTAACCCTAACCCTAGCCCGAACCCTAACCCTAACCCTTCCCCGAAGCCTTCCCCTCACCCGTCCCCTAATCCTAACCCGTACACCCACACTACCCCACGCCCTCACACGTACGCTCCCCCTAAACTGTTGTCGTACCCTCACCTGGACCCTAAACCGTCCCCGTCCCTTAACCCTAACCCTAGCCCGAACCCTAACCCTAACCCTTCCCCGAAGCCTTCCTCTCACCCGTCGCCTAATCCTAACCCGTACGCTCACACTAAACCGCGCCCTCACACGTATGCTCCCCCTAAACCGTTGTCGTACCCTCACCTGGACCCTAAACCGTCCCCGTCCCCTAACCCTAACCCTAGCCCGAACCCTAACCCTAACCCTTCCCCGAAGCCTTCCCCTCACCCGTCCCTTAATCCTAACCCGTACGCTCACACTAACCCGAGCCCTCACACGTACGCTCCCCCTAAACCGTTGTTGTACCCTCACCTGGACCCTAAACCGTCCCCGTCCCCTAACCCTAACCCTAGCCCGAACCCTAACCCTAACCCTTCCCCGAAGCCTTCCCCTCACCCGTCCCCTAATCCTAAGCCGTACGCCCACACTAACCAACGCCCTCACACGTACGCTCCCCCTAAACCGTTGTCGTACCCTCACCTGGACCCTAAACCGTCCCCGTCCCCTAACCCTAACCCTAGCCCGAACCCTAACCCTAACCCTTCCCCGAAGCCTTCCCCTCACCCGTCCCCTAATCCTAACCCGTACGCTCACAGTAACCCTCGCCCTCATGCGTATGCTCCCCCTAAACCGTTGTCGTACCCTCACCTGGACCCTAAACCGTCCCCGTCCCCTAACCCTAACCCTAGCCCGAACCCTAACCCTAACCCTTCCCCGAAGCCTTCCCCTCACCCGTCCCCTAATCCTAACCCGTACGCTCACACTAACCCGCGCCCTCACACGTACGCTCTCCCTAAACCGTTGTCGTACCCTCACCTGGACCCTAAACCGTCCCCGTCCCCTAACCCTAACCCTAGCCCGAACCCTAACCCTAACCCTTCCCCGAAGCCTTCCCCTCACCCGTCCCCTAATCCTAACCTGTACGCCCACACTACCCCACGCCCTCACACGTACGCTCCCCCTAAACCGTTGTCGTACCCTCACCTGGACCCTAAACCGTCCCCGTCCCCTAACCCTATCCCTAGCCCGAACCCTGACCCTAACCCTTCCCCGAAGCCTTCCTCTCACCCGTCGCCTAATCCTAACCCGTACGCTCACACTAACCCGCGCCCTCACACGTATGCTCCCCCTAAACCGTTGTCGTACCCTCACCTGGACCCTAAACCGTCCCCGTCCCCTAACCCTAACCCTAGCCCGAACCCTAACCCTAACCCTTCCCCGAAACCTTCCCCTCACCCGTCCCTTAATCCTAACCCGTACGCTCACACTAACCCGAGCCCTCACACGTACGCTCCCCCTAAACCGTTGTCGTACCCTCACCTGGACCCTAAACCGTCCCCGTCCCCTAACCCTAACCCTAGCCCGAACCCTAACCCTAACCCTTCCCCGAAGACTTCCCCTCACCCGTCCCCTAATCCTAACCCGTACGCTCACACTAACCTGCGCCCTCACACGTACGCTCCCCCTAAACCGTTGTCGTACCCTCACCTGGACCCTAAACCGTCCCCATTCCCTAACCCTAACCCTAGCCCGAACCCTAACCCTAACCCTTCCCCGAAGCCTTCCCCTCACCCGTCCCATAATCCTAACCCGTACGCTCACACTAACACGCGCCCTCACACGTACGCTCCCCCTAAAACGTTGTCGTACCCTCACCTGGACCCTAAACCATCCCCGTCCCCTAACCCTAACCCTAGCCCGAACCCTAACCCTAACCCTTCCCCGAAGCCTTCCCCTCACCCGTCCCCTAATCCTAACCCGTACGCCCACACTAACCAACGCCCTCACACGTACGCTCCCCCTAAACCGTTGTCGTACCCTCACCTGGACCCTAAACCGTCCCCGTCCCCTAACCCTAACCCTAGCCCGAACCCTAACCCTAACCCTTCCCCGAAGCCTTCCCCTCACCCGTCCCCTAATCCTAACCCGTACGCTCACACTAACCCGCGCCCTCACGCGTACGCTCCCCCTAAACCGTTGTCGTACCCTCACCTGGACCCTAAACCGTCCCCGTCCCCTAACCCTAACCCTACCCCGAACCCTAACCCTAACCCTTCCCCGAAGACTTCCCCTCACCCGTCCCCTAATCCTAACCCGTATGCTCACACTAACCCGCGCCCTCACACGTACGCTCCCCCTAAACCGTTGTCGTACCCTCACCTGGACCCTAAAACGTCCCCGTCCCCTAACCCTAACCCTAGCCGGAACCCTAAACCTAACCCTTCCCCGAAGCCTTCCCCTCACCCGTCCCCTAATCCTAACCCGTACGCTCACACTAACCCGCGCCCTCACACGTACGCTCCCCCTAAAACGTTGTCGTACCCTCACCTGGACCCTAAACCGTCCCCGTCCCCTAACCCTAACCCTAGCCGGAACCCTAAACCTAACCCTTCCCCGAAGCCTTCCCCTCACCCGTCGCCTAATCCTAACCCGTACGCTCACACTAACCCGCGCCCTCACACGTACGCTCCCCCTAAAACGTTGTCGTACACTCACCTGGACCCTAAACCGTCCCCATCCCCTAACCCTAACCCTAGCCCGAACCCTAACCCTAACCCTTTCCCGAAGCCTTCCCCTCAACCGTCCCCTAATCCTAACCCTTACGCCCACACTAACTCACGCCCTCACACGTACGCTCCCCCTAAACCGTTGTCGTACCCTCACCTGGACCCTAAACCGTCCCCGTCCCCTAACCCTAACCCTAGCCCGAACCCTAACCCTAACCCTTCCCCGAAGGCTTCCCCTCACCCGTACCCTAATCCTAACCCGTACACTCACACTAACCCGCGCCCTCACACGTACGCTCCCCCTAAACCGTTGTCGTACCCTCACCTGGACCCTAAACCGTCCCCGTCCCCTAACCCTAACCCTAGCCCGAACCCTAACCCTAACCCTTCCCCGAAGCCTTTCCCTCACCCGACCCCTAATTCTAACACGTACGCTCACATTAACCCGCGCCCTCACACGTACGCTCCCCCTAAGCCGTTGTCGTTCCCTCACCTGGACCCTAAACCGTCCCCGTCCCCTAACCCTAACCCTAGCCCGAACCCTAACCCTAACCCTTCCCCGAAGCCTTCCCCTCACCCGTCCCCTAATCCTAACCCGTACGCTCACACTAACCCGAGCCCTCACACGTACGCTCCCCCTAAACCGTTGTCGTACCCTCACCTGGACCCTAAACCGTCCCCGTCCCCTAACCCTAACCCTAGCCCGAACCCTAACCCTAACCCTTCCCCGAAGCCTTCCCCTCACCCGTCCCCTAATCCTAACCCGTACGCTCACACTATCCTGCGCCCTCACACGTACGCTCCCCCTAAACCGTTGTCGTACCCTCACCTGGACCCTAAACCGTCGCCATCCCCTAACCCTAACCCTATCCCGAACCCTAACCCTAACCCTTCCCCGAAGCCTTCCCCTCACCCGTCCCCTAATCCTAACCCGTACGCTCACACTAACACGCGCCCTCACACGTACGCTCCCCCTAAACCGTTGTCGTACCCTCACATGGACCCTAAACCGTCCCCGTCCCCTAACCCTAACCCTAGCCCGAACCCTAACCCTAACCCTTCCCCGAAGCCTTCCCCTCACCCGTCCCCTAATCCTAACCCGTACGCTCACACTAAACGGCGCCCTCACACGTACGCTCCCCCTAAACCGTTGTCGTACCCTCACCTGGACCCTAAACCGTCCCCGTCCCCTAACCCTAACCCTAGCCCGAACCCTAACCCTAACCCTTCCCCGAAGCCTTCCCCTCACCCGTCCCCTAATCCTAACCCGTACGCTCACACTATCCCGCGCCCTCACACGTACGCTCTCCCTAAACCGTTGTCGTACCCTCACCTGGACCCTAAACCGTCCCCGTCCCCTAACCCTAACCCTAGCCCGAACCCTAACCCTAACCCTTCCCCGAAGCCTTCCCCTCACCCGTCCCCTAATCCTAACCTGTACGCCCACACTACCCCACGCCCTCACACGTACGCTCCCCCTAAACCGTTGTCGTACCCTCACCTGGACCCTAAACCGTCCCCGTCCCCTAACCCTAACCCTAGCCCGAACCCTAACCCTAACCCTTCCCCGAAGCCTTCCTCTCACCCGTCGCCTAATCCTAACCCGTACGCTCACACTAACCCGCGCCCTCACACGTATGCTCCCCCTAAACCGTTGTCGTACCCTCACCTGGACCCTAAACCGTCCCCGTCCCCTAACCCTAACCCTAGCCCGAACCCTAACCCTAACCCTTCCCCGAAACCTTCCCCTCACCCGTCCCTTAATCCTAACCCGTACGCTCACACTAACCCGAGCCCTCACACGTACGCTCCCCCTAAACCGTTGTCGTACCCTCACCTGGACCCTAAACCGTCCCCGTCCCCTAACCCTAACCCTAGCCCGAACCCTAACCTTAACCCTTCCCCGAAGCCTTCCCCTCACCCGTCCCCTAATCCTAACCCGTACGCTCACACTAACCTGCGCCCTCACACGTATGCTCCCCTAAACCGTTGTCGTACCCTCACCTGGACCCTAAACCGTCCCCATTCCCTAACCCTAACCCTAGCCCGAACCCTAACCCTAACCCTTCCCCGAAGCCTTCCCCTCACCCGTCCCATAATCCTAACCCGTACGCTCACACTAACACGTGCCCTCACACGTACGCTCCCCCTAAAACGTTGTCGTACCCTCACCTGGACCCTAAACCATCCCCGTCCCCTAACCCTAACCCTAGCCCAAACCCTAACCCTAACCCTTCCCCGAAGCCTTCCCCTCACCCGTCCCCTAATCCTAACCCGTACGCCCACACTAACCAACGCCCTCACACGTACGCTCCCCCTAAACCGTTGTCGTACCCTCACCTGGACCCTAAAGCGTCCCCGTCCCCTAACCCTAACCCTAGCCCGAACCCTAACCCTAACCCTTCCCCGAAGCCTTCCCCTCACCCGTCCCCTAATCCTAACCCTTACGCTCACACTAACCCGCGCCCTCACGCGTACGCTCCCCCTAAACCGTTGTCGTACCCTCACCTGGACCCTAAACCGTCCCCGTCCCCTAACCCTAACCCTAGCCCGAACCCTAACCCTAACCCTTCCCCGAAGACTTCCCCTCACCCGTCCCCTAATCCTAACCCGTATGCTCACACTAACCCGCGCCCTCACACGTACGCTCCCCCTAAACCGTTGTCGTACCCTCACCTGGACCCTAAACCGTCCCCAAACCCTAACCCTAACCCTAGCCGGAACCCTAAACCTAACCCTTCCCCGAAGCCTTCCCGTCACCCGTCCCCTAATCCTAACCCGTACGCTCACACTAACCCGCGCCCTCACACGTACGCTCCCCCTAAAACGTTGTCGTACCCTCACCTGGACCCTAAACCGTCCCCGTCCCCTAACCCTAACCCTAGCCGGAACCCTAAACCTAACCCTTCCCCGAAGCCTTCCCCTCACCCGTCGCCTAATCCTAACCCGTACGCTCACACTAACCCGCGCCCTCACACGTACGCTCCCCCTAAAACGTTGTCGTACACTCACCTGGACCCTAAACCGTCCCCGTCCCCTAACCCTAACCCTAGCCCGAACCCTAACCCTAACCCTTTCCCGAAGCCTTCCCCTCACCCGTCCCCTAATCCTAACCCTTACGCCCACACTAACTCACGCCCTCACACGTACGCTCCCCCTAAACCGTTGTCGTACCCTCACCTGGACCCTAAACCGTCCCCGTCCCCTAACCCTAACCCTAGCCCGAACCCTAACCCTAACCCTTCCCCGAAGCCTTCCCCTCACCCGTACCCTAATCCTAACCCGTACGCTCACACTAACCCGCGCCCTCACACGTACGCTCCCCCTAAACCGTTGTCGTACCCTCACCTGGACCCTAAACCGTCCCCGTCCCCTAACCCTAACCCTAGCCCGAACCCTAACCCTAACACTTCCCCGAAGCCTTCCCCTCACCCGTCCCCTAATCCTAACCCGTACGCTCACACTAACCCGAGCCCTCAACGTACGCTCCCCCTAAACCGTTGTCGTACCCTCACCTGGACCCTAAACCGTCCCCGTCCCCTAACCCTAACCCTAGCCCGAACCCTAACCCTAACCCTTCCCCGAAGCCTTCCCCTCACCCGTCCCCTAATCCAAACCCGTACGCCCACACTAACCCACGCCCTCACACGTACGCTCCCCCTAAACCGTTGTCGTACTCTCACCTGGACCCTAAACCGTCCCCGTCCCCTAACCCTAACCCTAGCCCGAACCCTAACCCTAACCCTTCCCCGAAGCTTTCCTCTCACCCGTCCCCTAATCCTAACCCGTACGCCCACACTAACCCGCGCCCTCACACGTACGCTCCCCCTAAACCGTTGTCGTACCCTCACCTGGACCCTAAACCGTCCCCGTCCCCTAACCCTAACCCTAGCCCGAACCCTAACCCTAACCCTTCCCGGAAGCCTTCCCCTCACCCGTCCCCTAATGCTAACCCGTTCGCTCACACTAACCCGCGCTCTCACACGTACGCTCCCCCTAAACCGTTGTCTTACCCTCACCTGGACCCTAAACCGTCCCCGTCCCCTAACCCTAACCGTAGCCCGAACCCTAACCCTAACCCTTCCCCGAAGCCTTCCCCTCACCCGTCCCCTAATCCTAACCCGTACACCCACACTAACCCGCGCTCTCACACGTACGCTCCCCCTAAACCGTTGTCGTACCCTCACCTGGACCCTAAACCGTCCCCGTCCCCTAACCCTAACCCTAGCCCGAACCCTAACCCTAACCCTTCCCCGAAGCCTTCCCCTCACCTGTCCCCTAATCCTAACCCGTACGCCCACACTAACCCGCGCCCTCACACGTAAGCTCCCCCTAAACCGTTTTCGTACCCTCACCTGGACCCTAAAGCGACCCCGTCCCCTAACCCTAAAAATAGCCCGAACCCTAACCCTAACCCTTCCCCGAAGCCTTCCCCTCACCCGTCGCCTAATCCTAACCCGTACGCTCACACTAACCCGCGCCCTCACACGTACGCTCCCCCTAAACCGTTGTCGTACCCTCACCTGGACCCTAAACCGTCCCCGTCCCATAACCCTAACCCTAGCCCGAACCCTAAACCTAACCCTTCCCCGAAGCCTTCCCCTCACCCGTCCCCTAATCCTAACCTGTATGCTCACACTAACCCGCGCCCTCACACGTACGTTCCCCCTAAAACGTTGTCGTACCCTCACCTGGACCCTAAACCGTCCCCGTCCCCTAACCCTAACCCTAGCCCGAACCCTAACCCTAACCCTTCCCCGAAGCCTTCCCCTCACCCGTCCCCTAATCCTAACCCGTACACCCACACTACCCCACGCCCTCACACGTACGCTCCCCCTAAACCGTTGTCGTACTCTCACCAGGACCCTAAACCGTCCCCGTCCCCTAACCCTAACCCTAGCCCGAACCCTAACCCTAACCCTTCCCCGAAGCCTTCCCCTCACCCGTCCCATAATCCTAACCCGTACGCTCACACTAACCCGAGCCCTCACACGTACGCTCCCCCTAACCCGTTGTTGTACCCTCACCTGGACCCTAAACCGTCCCCGTCCCCTAACCCTAACCCTAGCCCGAACCCTAACCCTAACCCTTCCCCGAAGCCTTCCCCTCACCCGTCCCCTAATCCTAACCCGTACGCTCACACTAACCTGCGCCCTCACACGTACGCTCCCCCTAAACCGTTGTCGTACCCTCACCTGGACCCTAAACCGTCCCCATTCCCTAACCTTTTCCCTAGCCCGAACCCTAACCCTAACCCTTCCCCGAAGCCTTCCCCTCACCCGTCCCATAATCCTAACCCGTACGCTCACACTAACACGCGCCCTCACACGTACGCTCCCCCTAAAACGTTGTCGTATCCTCACCTGGACCCTAAACCGTCCCCGTCCCCTAACCCTAACCGTAGCCCGAACCCTAACCCTAACCCTTCCCCGAAGCCTTCCCCTCACCCGTCCCCTAATCCTAACCCGTACGCCCACACTAACCAATGCCCTCACACGTACGCTCCCCCTAAACCGTTGTCGTACCCTCACCTGGACCCTAAACCGTCCCCGTCCCCTAACCCTAACCCTAGCCCGAACCCTAACCCTAACCCTTCCCCGAAGCCTTCCCTCACCCGTCCCCTAATCCTAACCCGTACGCTCACACTAAACGGCGCCCTCACACGTACGCTCCCCCTAAACCGTTGTCGTACCCTCACCTGGACCCTAAACCGTCCCCGTCCCCTAACCCTAACCCTAGCCCGAACCCTAACCCTAACCCTTCCCCGAAGCCTTCCCCTCACCCGTCCCCTAATCCAAACCCGTACGCCCACACTAACCCACGCCCTCACACGTACGCTCCCCCTAAACCGTTGTCGTACTCTCACCAGGACCCTAAACCGTCCCCGTCCCCTAACCCTAAACCTAGCCCGAACCCTAACCCTAACCCTTCCCCGAAGCCTTCCTCTCACCCGTCCCCTAATTCTAACCCGTACGCCCACACTAACCCGCGCCCTCACACGTACGCTAACCCTAAACGGTTGTCGTACCCTCACCTGGACCCTAAACCGTCCCCGTCCCCTAACCCTAACCCTAGCCCGAACCCTAACCCTAACCCTTCCCGGAAGCCTTCCCCTCACCCGTCCCCTAATGCTAACCCGTACGCTCACACTAACCCGCGCTCTCACACGTACGCTCCCCCTAAACCGTTGTCGTACCCTCACCTGGACCCTAAACCGTCCCCGTCCCCTAACCCTAACCCTAGCCCAAACCCTAACCCTAACCCTTCCCCGAAGCCTTCCCCTCACCCGTCCCTTAATCCTAACCCGTACGCTCACACTAACCCGAGCCCTCACACGTACGCTCCCCCTAAACCGTTGTCGTACCCTCACCTGGACCCTAAACCGTCCCCGTCCCCTAACCTTAACCCTAGTCCGAACCCTAACCCTAACCCTTCCCCGAAGCCTAACCCTCACCCGTCCCCTAATCCTAACCCGTACGCCCACACTAACAAATGCCCTCACATGTACGCTCCCCCTAAACCGTTGTCGTACCCTCACCTGGACCCTAAACCGTCCCCGTCCCCTAACCCTAACCCTAGCCCGAACCCTAACCCTAACCCTTCCCCGAAGCCTTCCCCTCACCCATCCCCTAATCCTAACCCGTACGCTCACACTAAACGGCGCCCTCACACGTACGCTCCCCCTAAACCTTTGTCGTACCCTCACCTGGACCCTAAACCGTCCCCGTCCCCTAACCCTAACCCTAGCCCGAACCCTAACCCTAACCCTTCCCCGAAGCCTTCCCCTCACCCGTCCCCTAATCCAAACCCGTACGCCCACACTAACCCACGCCCTCACACGTACGCTCCCCCTAAACCGTTGTCGTACTCTCACCAGGACCCTAAACCGTCCCCGTCCCCTAACCCTAAACCTAGCCCGAACCCTAACCCTAACCCTTCCCCGAAGCCTTCCTCTCACCCGTTCCCTAATCCTAACCCGTACGCCCACACTAACCCGCGCCCTCACACGTACGCTCCCCCTAAACCGTTGTCGTACCCTCACCTGGACCCTAAACCGTCCCCGTCCCCTAACCCTAACCCTAGCCCGAACCCTAACCCTAACCCTTCCCGGAAGCCTTCCCCTCACCCGTCCCCTAATGCTAACCCGTACGCTCACACTAACCCGCGCTCTCACACGTACGCTCCCCCTAAACCGTTGTCGTACCCTCACCTGGACCCTAAACCGTCCCCGTCCCCTAACCCTAACCCTAGCCCGAACCCTAACCCTAACCCTTCCCCGAAGCCTTCCCCTCACCCGTCCCCTAATCCTAACCCGGACGCCCACACTAACCCGCGCTCTCACACGTACGCTCCCCCTAAACCGTTTTCGTACCCTCACCTGGACCCTAAACCGTCCCCGTCCCCTAACCCTAAAAATAGCCCGAACCCTAACCCTAACCCTTCCCCGAAGCCTTCCCCTCACCCGTCCCCTAATCCTAACCCGTACGCTCACACTAACCCGCGCCCTCACACGTACGCTCCCCCTAAACCGTTGTCGTACCCTCACCTGGACCCTAAACCGTCCCCGTCCCCTAACCCTAACCCTAGCCCGAACCCTAAACCTAACCCTTCCCCGAAGCCTTCCCCTCACCCGTCCCCTAATCCTAACCCGTATGCTCACACTAACCCGCGCCCTCACACGTACGCTCCCCCTAAACCGTTGTCGTACACTCACCGGGACCCTAAACCGTCCCCGACCCCTAACCCTAACCCTAGCCCGAACCCTAACCCTAACCATTTCCCGAATCCTTCCCCTCACCCGTCCCCTAATCCTAACCCTTACGCCCACACTAACTCACGCCCTCACACGTACGCTCCCCCTAAACCGTTGTCGTACCCTCACCTGTTCCCTAAACCGTCCCCGTCCCCTAACCCTAACCCTAGCCCGAACCCTAACCCTAACCCTTCCCCGAAGCCTTCCCCTCACCCGTCCCCTAATCCAAACCCGTACGCCCACACTAACCCACGCCCTCACACGTACGCTCCCCCTAAACCGTTGTCGTACTCTCACCAGGACCCTAAACCGTCCCCGTCCCCAACCCTAAACCTAGCCCGAACCCTAACCCTAACCCTTCCCCGAAGCCTTCCTCTCACCCGTTCCCTAATCCTAACCCGTACGCCCACACTAACCCGCGCCCTCACACGTACGCTCCCCCTAAACCGTTGTCGTACCCTCACCTGGACCCTAAACCGTCCCCATCCCCTAACCCTAACCCTAGCCCGAACCCTAACCCTAACCCTTCCCGGAAGCCTTCCCCTCACCCGTCCCCTAATGCTAACCCGTACGCTCACACTAACCCGCGCTCTCACACGTACGCTCCCCCTAAACCGTTGTCGTACCCTCACCTGGACCCTAAACCGTCCCCGTCCCCTAACCCTATCCCTAGCCCGAACCCTAACCCTAACCCTTCCCCGAAGCCTTCCCCTCACCCGTCCCCTAATCCTAACCCGTACGCCCACACTAACCCGCGCTCTCACACGTACGCTCCCCCTAAACCGTTTTCGTACCCTCACCTGGACCCTAAACCGTCCCCGTCCCCTAACCCTAAAAATAGCCCGAACCCTAACCCTAACCCTTCCCCGAAGCCTTCCCCTCACCCGTCCCCTAATCCTAACCCGTATGCTCACACTAACCCGCGCCCTCACACGTACGCTCCCCCTAAACCGTTGTCGTACACTCACCTGGACCCTAAACCGTCCCCGACCCCTAACCCTAACCCTAGCCCGAACCCTAACCCTAACCCTTCCCCGAAGCCTTCCCCTCACCCGTCCCTTAATCCTAACCCGTACGCTCACACTAACCCGCGCCCTCACACGTACGCTCCCCCTAAACCGTTGTCGTACCCTCACCTGGACCCTAAACCATCCCCATTCCCTAACCCTATCCCTAGCCCGAACCCTAACCCTAACCCTTCCCCGAAGCCCTCCCCTCACCCGTCCCCTAATCCTAACCCGTACGCTCACACTAACCCGCGCTCTCACACGTACGCTCCCCCTAAACCGTTGTCGTACCCTCACCTGGACCCTAAACCGTCCCCGTCCCCTAACCCTAACCCTAGCCCGAACCCTAACCCTAACCCTTCCCCGAAGCCTTCCCCTCACACGTCCCCTAATCCTAACCCGTACGCTCACACTAAACGGCGCCCTCACACGTACGCTCCCCCTAAACCGTTGTCGTACCCTCACCTGGACCCTAAACCGTCCCCGTCCCCTAACCCTAACCCTAGCCCGAACCCTAACCCTAACCCTTCCCCGAAGCCTTCCCCTCACCCGTCCCCTAATCCAAACCCTTACGCCCACACTAACCCACGCCCTCACACGTACGCTCCCCCTAAACCGTTGTCGTACTCTCACCAGGACCCTAAACCGTCCCCGTCCCCTAACCCTAAACCTAGCCCGAACCCTAACCCTAACCCTTCCCCGAAGCCTTCCTCTCACCCGTCCCCTAATCCTAACCCGTACAACCACACTAACCCACGCCCTCACACGTACGCTCCCCCTAAACCGTTGTCGTACCCTCACCTGGACCCTAAACCGTCCCCGTCCCCTAACCCTAACCCTAGCCCGAACCCTAACCCTAACCCTTCCCCGAAGCCTTCCCCTCACCCGTCCCTTAATCCTAACCCGTACGCTCACACTAACCCGAGCCCTCACACGTACGCTCCCCCTAAACCGTTGTCGTACCCTCACCTGGACCCTAAACCGTCCCCATCCCCTAACCCTAACCCTAGCCCGAACCCTAACCCTAACCCTTCCCCGAAGCCTTCCCCTCACCCGTCCCCTAATCCTAACCCGTACGCTCACACTAACCTGCGCCCTCACACGTACGCTCCCCCTAAACCGTTGTCGTACCCTCACCTGGACCCTAAACCATCCCCATTCCCTAACCCTATCCCTAGCCCGAACCCTAACCCTAACCCTTCCCCGAAGCCTTCCCCTCACCCGTCCCATAATCCTAACCCGTACGCTCACACTAACACACGCCCTCACACGTACGCTCCCCCTAAAACACTGTCGTATCCTCACCTGGACCCTAAACCGTCCCCGTCCCCTAACCCTAACCCTAGCCCGAACCCTAACCCTAACCCTTCCCCGAAGCCTTCCCCTCACCCGTCCCCGAATCCTAACCCGTACGCCCACACTAACCAATGCCCTCACACGTATGCTCCCCCTAAACCGTTGTCGTACCCTCACCTGGACCCTAAACCGTCCCCGTCCCCTAACCCTAACCCTAGCCCGAACCCTAACCCTAACCCTTCCCCGAAGCCTTCCCCTCACCCATCCCCTAATCCTAACCCGTACGCTCACACTAAACGGCGCCCTCACACGTACACTCCCCCTAAACCGTTGTCGTACCCTCACCTGGACCCTAAACCGTCCCCGTCCCCTAACCCTAACCCTAGCCCGAACCCTAACCCTAACCCTTCCCCGAAGCCTTCCCCTCACCCGTCCCCTAATCCAAACCCGTACGCCCACACTAACCCACGCCCTCACACGTACGCTCCCCCTAAACCGTTGTCGTACCCTCACCAGGACCCTAAAGCGTCCCCGTCCCCTAACCCTAAACCTAGCCCGAACCCTAACCCTAACCCTGCCCCGAAGCCTTCCTCTCACCCGTTCCCTAATCCTAACCCGTACGCCCACACTAACCCGCGCCCTCACACGTACGCTCCCCCTAAACCGTTGTCGTACCCTCACCTGGACTCTAAACCGTCCCCGTCCCCTAACCCTAACCCTAGCCCGAACCCTAACCCTAACCCTTCCCGGAAGCCTTCCCCTCACCCGTCCCCTAATGCTAACCCGTACGCTCACACTAACTCGCGCTCTCACACGTACGCTCTCCCTAAACCGTTGTCGTACCCTCACCTGGACCCTAAACCGTCCCCGTCCCCTAACCCTAACCCTAGCCCGAACCCTAACCCTAACCCTTCCCCGAAGCCTTCCCCTCACCCGTCCCCTAATCCTAACCCGTACGCCCACACTAACCCGCGCTCTCACACGTACGCTCCCCCTAAACCGTTTTCGTACCCTCACCTGGACCCTAAACCGTCCCCGTCCCCTAACCCTAAAAATAGCACGAACCCTAACCCTAACCCTTCCCCGAAGCCTTCCCCTCACCCGTCCCCTAATCCTAACCCGTACGCTCACACTAACCCGCGCCCTCACACGTACGCTCCCCCTAAACCGTTGTCGTACCCTCACCTGGACCCTAAACTGTCCCCGTCCCCTAACCCTAACCCTAGCCCGAACCCTAAACCTAACCCTTCCCCGAAGCCTTTCCCTCACCCGACCCCTAATTCTAACACGTACGCTCACATTAACCCGCGCCCTCACACGTGCCCTCCCCCTAAACCGTTGTCGTTCCCTCACCTGGACCCTAAACCGTCCCCGTCCCCTAACCCTAACCCTAGCCCGAACCCTAACCCTAACCCTTCCCCGAAGCCTTCCCCTCACCCGTCCCTTAATCCTAACCCGTACGCTCACACTAACCCGAGCCCTCACACGTACGCTCCCCCTAAACCGTTGTCGTACCCTCACCTGGACCCTAAACCGTCCCCGTCCCCTAACCCTAACCCTAGTCCGAACCCTAACCCTAACCCTTCCCCGAAGCCTTCCCCTCACCCGTCCCCTAATCCTAACCCGTACGCTCACACTAACCCGCGCCCTCACACGTACGCTCCCCCTAAACCGTTGTCGTACCCTCACCTGGACCCTAAACCGTCCCCATTCCCTAACCCTATCCCTAGCCCGAACCCTAACCCTAACCCTTCCCCGAAGCCTTCCCCTCACCCGTCCCCTAATCCTAACCCGTACGCTCACACTAATACGCGCCCTCACACGTACGCTCCCCTAAAACGTTGTGATATCCTCACCTGGACCCTAAACCGTCCCCGTCCCCTAACCCTAACCCTAGCCCGAACCCTAACCCTAACCCTTCCCCAAAGCCTTCCCCTCACCCGTCCCCTAATCCTAACCCGTACGCCCACACTAACCAATGCCCTCACACGTACGCTCCCCCTAAACCGTTGTCGTACCCTCACCTGGACCCTAAACCGTCCCGGTCCCCTAACCCTAACCCTAGCCCGAACCCTAACCCTAACCCTTCCCCGAAGCCTTCCCCTCACCCGTCCCCTAATCCTAACCCGTACGCTCACACTAAACGGCGCCCTCACACGTACGCTACCCCTAAACCGTTGTCGTACCCTCACCTGGACCCTAAACCGTCCCCGTCCCCTAACCCTAACCCTAGCCCGAACCCTAACCCTAACCCTTCCCCGAAGCCTTCCCCTCACCCGTCCCCTAATCCAAACCCGTACGCCCACACTAACCCACGCCCTCACACGTACGCTCCCCCTAAACCGTTGTCGTACTCTCACCAGGACCCTAAACCGTCCCCGTCCCCTAACCCTAAACCTAGCCCGAACCCTAACCCTAACCCTTCCCCGAAGCCTTCCTCTCACCCGTCCCCTAATCCTAACCCGTACGCCCACACTAACCCGCGCCCTCACACGTACGCTCCCCCTAAACCGTTGTCGTACCCTCACCTGGACCCTAAACCGTCCCCGTCCCCTAACCCTAACCCTAGCCCGAACCCTAACCCTAACCCTTCCCGGAAGCCTTCCCCTCACCCGTCCCCTAATGCTAACCCGTACGCTCACACTAACCCGCGCTCTCACACGTACGCTCCCCCTAAACCGTTGTCGTACCCTCACCTGGACCCTAAACCGTCCCCGTCCCCTAACCCTAAACCTAGCCCGAACCCTAACCCTAACCCTTCCCCGAAGCCTTCCCCTCACCCGTCCCCTAATCCTAACCCGTACGCCCACACTAACCCGCGCTCTCACACGTACGCTCCCCCTAAACCGTTTTCGTACCCTCACCTGGACCCTAAACCGTCCCCGTCCCCTAACCCTAAAAATAGCCCGAACCCTAACCCTAACCCTTCCCCGAAGCCTTCCCCTCACCCGTCCCCTAATCCTAACCCGTACGCTCACACTAACCCGCGCCCTCACACGTACGCTCCCCCTAAACCGTTGACGTACCCTCACCTGGACCCTAAACCGTCCCCGTCCCCTAACCCTAACCCTAGCCCGAACCCTAAACCTAACCCTTCCCCGAAGCCTTCCCCTCACCCGTCCCCTAATCCTAACCCGTATGCTCACACTAACCCGCGCCCTCACACGTACGCTCCCCCTAAACCGTTGTCGTACACTCACCTGGACCCTAAACCGTCCCCGACCCCTAACCCTAACCCTAGCCCGAACCCTAACCCTAATCCTTTCCCGAATCCTTCCCCTCACCCGTCCCCTAATCCTAACCCGTACGCCCACACTAACTCACGCCCTCACACGTACGCTCCCCCTAAACCGTTGTCGTACCCTCACCTGGACCCTAAACCGTCCCCGTCCCCTAATCCTAACCCTAGCCCGAACCCTAACCCTAACCCTTCCCCGAAGCCTTTCCCTCACCCGACCCCTAATTCTAACACGTACGCTCACATTAACCCGCGCCCTCACACGTGCCCTCCCCCTAAACCGTTGTCGTTCCCTCACCTGGACCCTAAACCGTCCCCGTCCCCTAACCCTAACCCTAGCCCGAACCCTAACCCTAACCCTTCCCCGAAGCCTTCCCCTCACCCGTCCCTTAATCCTAACCCGTACCCTCACACTAACCCGAGCCCTCACACGTACGCTCCCCCTAAACCGTTGTCGTACCCTCACCTGGACCCTAAACCGTCCCCGTCCCCTAACCCTAACCCTAGTCCGAACCCTAACCCTAACCCTTCCCCGAAGCCTTCCCCTCACCCGTCCCCTAATCCTAACCCGTATGCTCACACTAACCCGCGCCCTCACACGTACGCTCCCCCTAAACCGTTGTCGTCCCCTCACCTGGACCCTAAACCGTCCCCATTCCCTAACCCTATCCCTAGCCCGAACCCTAACCCTAACCCTTCCCCGAAGCCTTCCCCTCACCCGTCCCCTAATCCTAACCCGTACGCTCACACTAATACGCGCCCTCACACGTACGCTCCCCTAAAACGTTGTGATATCCTCACCTGGACCCTAAACCGTCCCCGTCCCCTAACCCTAACCCTAGCCCGAACCCTAACCCTAACCCTTCCCCGAAGCCTTCCCCTCACCCGTCCCCTAATCTTAACCCGTACGCCCACACTAACCAATGCCCTCACACGTACGCTCCCCCTAAACCGTTGTCGTACCCTCACCTGGACCCTAAACCGTCCCCGTCCCCTAACCCTAACCCTAGCCCGAACCCTAACCCTAACCCTTCCCCGAAGCCTTCCCCTCACCCGTCCCCTAATCCTAACCCGTACGCTCACACTAAACGGCGCCCTCACACGTACGCTCCCCCTAAACCGTTGTCGTACCCTCACCTGGACCCTAAACCGTCCCCGTCCCCTAACCCTAACCCTAGCCCGAACCCTAACCCTAACCCTTCCCCGAAGCCTTCCCCTCACCCGTCCCCTAATCCAAACCCGTACGCCCACACTAACCCACGCCCTCACACGTACGCTCCCCCTAAACCGTTGTCGTACTCTCACCAGGACCCTAAACCGTCCCCGTCCCCTAACCCTAAACCTAGCCCGAACCCTAACCCTAACCCTTCCCCGAAGCCTTCCTCTCACCCGTCCCCTAATCCTAACCCGTACGCCCACACTAACCCGCGCCCTCACACGTACGCTCCCCCTAAACCGTTGTCGTACCCTCACCTGGACCCTAAACCGTCCCCGTCCCCTAACCCTAACCCTAGCCCGAACCCTAACCCTAACCCTTCCCGGAAGCCTTCCCCTCACCCGTCCCCTAATCCTAACCCGTACGCTCACACTAATACGCGCCGTCACACGTACGCTCCCCTAAAACGTTGTGATATCCTCACCTGGACCCTAAACCGTCCCCGTCCCCTAACCCTAACCCTAGCCCGAACCCTAACCCTAACCCTTCCCCGAAGCCTTCCCCTCACCCGTCCCCTAATCCTAACCCGTACGCCCACACTAACCAATGCCCTCACACGTACGCTCCCCCTAAACCGTTGTCGTACCCTCACCTGGACCCTAAACCGTCCCCGTCCCCTAACCCTAACCCTAGCCCGAACCCTAACCCTAACCCTTCCCCGAAACCTTCCCCTCACACGTCCCCTAATCCTAACCCGTACGCTCACACTAAACGGCGCCCTCACACGTACGCTCCCCCTAAACCGTTGTCGTACCCTCACCTGGACCCTAAACCGTCCCCGTCCCCTAACCCTAACCCTAGCCCGAACCCTAACCCTAACCCTTCCCCGAAGCCTTCCCCTCACCCGTCCCCTAATCCAAACCCTTACGCCCACACTAACCCACGCCCTCACACGTACGCTCCCCCTAAACCGTTGTCGTACTCTCACCAGGACCCTAAACCGTCCCCGTCCCCTAACCCTAAACCTAGCCCGAACCCTAACCCTAACCCTTCCCCGAAGCCTTCCTCTCACCCGTCCCCTAATCCTAACCCGTACGCCCACACTAACCCACGCCCTCACACGTACGCTCCCCCTAAACCGTTGTCGTACCCTCACCTGGACCCTAAACCGTCCCCGTCCCCTAACCCTAACCCTAGCCCGAACCCTAACCCTAACCCTTCCCGGAAGCCTTCCCCTCACCCGTCCCCTAATGCTAACCCGTACGCTCACACTAACCCGCGCTCTCACACGTACGATCCCCCTAAACCGTTGTCGTACCCTCACCTGGACCCTAAACCGTCCCCGTCCCCTAACCCTAACCCTAGCCCGAACCCTAACCCTAACCCTTCCCCGAAGCCTTCCCCTCACCCGTCCCTTAATCCTAACCCGTACGCTCACACTAACCCGAGCCCTCACACGTACGCTCCCCCTAAACCGTTGTCGTACCCTCACCTGGACCCTAAACCGTCCCCGTCCCCTAACCCTAACCCTAGCCCGAACCCTAACCCTAACCCTTCCCCGAAGCCTTCCCCTCACCCGTCCCCTAATCCTAACCCGTACGCTCACACTAACCTGCGCCCTCACACGTACGCTCCCCCTAAACCGTTGTCGTACCCTCACCTGGACCCTAAACCATCCCCATTCCCTAACCCTATCCCTAGCCCGAACCCTAACCCTAACCCTTCCCCGAAGCCTTCCCCTCACCCGTCCCATAATCCTAACCCGTACGCTCACACTAACACGCGCCCTCACACGTACGCTCCCCCTAAAACGTTGTCGTATCCTCACCTGGACCCTAAACCGTCCCCGTCCCCTAACCCTAACCCTCGCCCGAACCCTAACCCTAACCCTTCCCCGAAGCCTTCCCCTCACCCGTCCCCTAATCCTAACCCGTACGCCCACACTAACCAATGCCCTCACACGTACGCTCCCCCTAAACCGTTGTCGTACCCTCACCTGGACCCTAAACCGTCCCCGTCCCCTAACCCTAACCCTAGCCCGAACCCTAACCCTAACCCTTCCCCGAAGCCTTCCCCTCACCCATCCCCTAATCCTAACCCGTACGCTCACACTAAACGGCGCCCTCACACGTACGCTCCCCCTAAACCGTTGTCGTACCCTCACCTGGACCCTAAACCGTCCCCGTCCCCTAACCCTAACCCTAGCCCGAACCCTAACCCTAACCCTTCCCCGAAGCCTTCCCCTCACCCGTCCCCTAATCCAAACCCGTACGCCCACACTAACCCACGCCCTCACACGTACGCTCCCCCTAAACCGTTGTCGTACTCTCACCAGGACCCTAAACCGTCCCCGTCCCCTAACCCTAAAGCTAGCCCGAACCCTAACCCTAACCCTTCCCCGAAGCCTTCCTCTCACCCGTTCCCTAATCCTAACCCGTACGCCCACACTAACCCGCGCCCTCACACGTACGCTCCCCCTAAACCGTTGTCGTACCCTCACCTGGACCCTAAACCGTCCCCGTCCCCTAACCCTAACCCTAGCCCGAACCCTAACCCTAACCCTTCCCCGAAGCCTTCCCCTCACCCCTCCCCTAATCCAAACCCGTACGCCCACACTAACCCACGCCCTCACACGTACGCTCCCCCTAAACCGTTGTCGTACTCTCACCAGGACCCTAAACCGTCCCCGTCCCCTAACCCTAAACCTAGCCCGAACCCTAACCCTAACCCTTCCCCGAAGCCTTCCTCTCACCCGTCCCCTAATCCTAACCCGTACGCCCACACTAACCCGCGCCCTCACACGTACGCTCCCCCTAAACCGTTGTCGTACCCTCACCTGGACCCTAAACCGTCCCCGTCCCCTAACCCTAACCCTAGCCCGAACCCTAACCCTAACCCTTCCCGGAAGCCTTCCCCTCACCCGTCCCCTAATCCTAACCCGTACGCTCACACTAATACGCGCCGTCACACGTACGCTCCCCTAAAACGTTGTGATATCCTCACCTGGACCCTAAACCGTCCCCGTCCCCTAACCCTAACCCTAGCCCGAACCCTAACCCTAACCCTTCCCCGAAGCCTTCCCCTCACCCGTCCCCTAATCCTAACCCGTACGCCCACACTAACCAATGCCCTCACACGTACGCTCCCCCTAAACCGTTGTCGTACCCTCACCTGGACCCTAAACCGTCCCCGTCCCCTAACCCTAACCCTAGCCCGAACCCTAAACCTAACCCTTCCCCGAAACCTTCCCCTCACACGTCCCCTAATCCTAACCCGTACGCTCACACTAAACGGCGCCCTCACACGTACGCTCCCCCTAAACCGTTGTCGTACCCTCACCTGGACCCTAAACCTTCCCCGTCCCCTAACCCTAACCCTAGCCCGAACCCTAACCCTAACCCTTCCCCGAAGCCTTCCCCTCACCCGTCCCCTAATCCAAACCCTTACGCCCACACTAACCCACGCCCTCACACGTACGCTCCCCCTAAACCGTTGTCGTACTCTCACCAGGACCCTAAACCGTCCCCGTCCCCTAACCCTAAACCTAGCCCGAACCCTAACCCTAACCCTTCCCCGAAGCCTTCCTCTCACCCGTCCCCTAATCCTAACCCGTACGCCCACACTAACCCACGCCCTCACACGTACGCTCCCCCTAAACCGTTGTCGTACCCTCACCTGGACCCTAAACCGTCCCCGTCCCCTAACCCTAACCCTAGCCCGAACCCTAACCCTAACCCTTCCCGGAAGCCTTCCCCTCACCCGTCCCCTAATGCTAACCCGTACGCTCACACTAACACGCGCCCTCACACGTACGCTCCCCCTAAAACGTTGTCGTATCCTCACCTGGACCCTAAACCGTCCCCGTCCCCTAACCCTAACCCTCGCCCGAACCCTAACCCTAACCCTTCCCCGAAGCCTTCCCCTCACCCGTCCCCTAATCCTAACCCGTACGCCCACACTAACCAATGCCCTCACACGTACGCTCCCCCTAAACCGTTGTCGTACCCTCACCTGGACCCTAAACCGTCCCCGTCCCCTAACCCTAACCCTAGCCCGAACCCTAACCCTAACCCTTCCCCGAAGCCTTCCCCTCACCCATCCCCTAATCCTAACCCGTACGCTCACACTAAACGGCGCCCTCACACGTACGCTCCCCCTAAACCGTTGTCGTACCCTCACCTGGACCCTAAACCGTCCCCGTCCCCTAACCCTAACCCTAGCCCGAACCCTAACCCTAACCCTTCCCCGAAGCCTTCCCCTCACCCGTCCCCTAATCCAAACCCGTACGCCCACACTAACCCACGCCCTCACACGTACGCTCCCCCTAAACCGTTGTCGTACTCTCACCAGGACCCTAAACCGTCCCCGTCCCCTAACCCTAAACCTAGCCCGAACCCTAACCCTAACCCTTCCCCGAAGCCTTCCTCTCACCCGTCCCCTAATCCTAACCCGTACGCCCACACTAACCCACGCCCTCACACGTACGCTCCCCCTAAACCGTTGTCGTACCCTCACCTGGACCCTAAACCGTCCCCGTCCCCTAACCCTAACCCTAGCCCGAACCCTAACCCTAACCCTTCCCGGAAGCCTTCCCCTCACCCGTCCCCTAATGCTAACCCGTACGCTCACACTAACCCGCGCTCTCACACGTACGCTCCCCCTAAACCGTTGTCGTACCCTCACCTGGACCCTAAACCGTCCCCGTCCCCTAACCCTAACCCTAGCCCGAACCCTAACCCTAACCCTTCCCCGAAGCCTTCCCCTCACCCGTCCCTTAATCCTAACCCGTACGCTCACACTAACCCGAGCCCTCACACGTACGCTCCCCCTAAACCGTTGTCGTACCCTCACCTGGACCCTAAACCGTCCCCGTCCCCTAACCCTAACCCTAGTCCGAACCCTAACCCTAACCCTTCCCCGAAGCCTTCCCCTCACCCGTCCCCTAATCCTAACCCGTACGCTCACACTAACCCGCGCCCTCACACGTACGCTCCCCCTAAACCGTTGTCGTACCCTCACCTGGACCCTAAACCGTCCCCATTCCCTAACCCTATCCCTAGCCCGAACCCTAACCCTAACCCTTCCCCGAAGCCTTCCCCTCACCCGGGCCCTAATCCTAACCCGTACGCTCACACTAATACGCGCCCTCACACGTACGCTCCCCTAAAACGTTGTGATATCCTCACCTGGACCCTAAACCGTCCCCGTCCCCTAACCCTAACCCTAGCCCGAACCCTAACCCTAACCCTTCCCCGAAGCCTTCCCCTCACCCCTCCCCTAATCCTAACCCGTACGCCCACACTAACCAATGCCCTCACACGTACGCTCCCCCTAAACCGTTGTCGTACCCTCACCTGGACCCTAAACCGTCCCCGTCCCCTAACCCTAACCCTAGCCCGAACCCTAACCCTAACCCTTCACCGAAGCCTTCCCCTCACACGTCCCCTAATCCTAACCCGTACGCTCACACTAAACGGCGCCCTCACACGTACGCTCCCCCTAAACCGTTGTCGTACCCTCACCTGGACCCTAAACCGTCCCCGTCCCCTAACCCTAACCCTAGCCCGAACCCTAACCCTAACCCTTCCCCGAAGCCTTCCCCTCACCCGTCCCCTAATCCAAACACTTACGCCCACACTAACCCACGCCCTCACACGTACGCTCCCCCTAAACCGTTGTCGTACTCTCACCAGGACCCTAAACCGTCCCCGTCCCCTAACCCTAAACCTAGCCGGAACCCTAACCCTAACCCTTCCCCGAAGCCTTCCTCTCACCCGTCCCCTAATCCTAACCCGTACGCCCACACTAACCCACGCCCTCACACGTACGCTCCCCCTAAACCGTTGTCGTACCCTCACCTGGACCCTAAACCGTCCCCGTCCCCTAACCCTAACCCTAGCCCGAACCCTAACCCTAACCCTTCCCGGAAGCCTTCCCCTCACCCGTCCCCTAATGCTAACCCGTACGCTCACACTAACCCGCGCTCTCACACGTACGATCCCCCTAAACCGTTGTCGTACCCTCACCTGGACCCTAAACCGTCCCCGTCCCCTAACCCTAACCCTAGCCCGAACCCTAACCCTAACCCTTTCCCGAAGCCTTCCCCTCACCCGTCCCTTAATCCTAACCCGTACGCTCACACTAACCCGAGCCCTCACACGTACGCTCCCCCTAAACCGTTGTCGTACCCTCACCTGGACCCTAAACCGTCCCCGTCCCCTAACCCTAACCCTAACCCGAACCCTAACCCTAACCCTTCCCCGAAGCCTTCCCCTCACCCGTCCCCTAATCCTAACCCGTACGCTCACACTAACCTGCGCCCTCACACGTACGCTCTCCCTAAACCGTTGTCGTACCCTCACCTGGACCCTAAACCATCCCCATTCCCTAACCCTATCCCTAGCCCGAACCCTAACCCTAACCCTTCCCCGAAGCCTTCCCCTCACCCGTCCCATAATCCTAACCCGTACGCTCACACTAACACGCGCCCTCACAGGTACGCTCCCCCTAAAACGTTGTCGTATCCTCACCTGGACCCTAAACCGTCCCCATCCCCTAACCCTAACCCTCGCCCGAACCCTAACCCTAACCCTTCCCCGAAGCCTTCCCCTCACCCGTCCCCTAATCCTAACCCGTACGCCCACACTAACCAATGCCCTCACACGTACGCTCCCCCTAAACCGTTGTCGTACCCTCACCTGGACCCTAAACCGTCCCCGTCCCCTAACCCTAACCCTAGCCCGAACCCTAACCCTAACCCTTCCCCGAAGCCTTCCCCTCACCCATCCCCTAATCCTAACCCGTACGCTCACACTAAACGGCGCCCTCACACGTACGCTCCCCCTAAACCGTTGTCGTACCCTCACCTGGACCCTAAACCGTCCCCGTCCCCTAACCCTAACCCTAGCCCGAACCCTAACCCTAACCCTTCCCCGAAGCCTTCCCCTCACCCGTCCCCTAATCCTAACCCGTACGCCCACACTAACCCGCGCTCTCACACGTACGCTCCCCCTAAACCGTTTTCGTACCCTCACATGGACCCTAAACCGTCCCCGTCCCCTAACCCTAAAAATAGCCCGAACCCTAACCCTAACCCTTCCCCGAAGCCTTCCCCTCACCCGTCCCCTAATCCTAACCCGTACGCTCACACTAACCCGCGCCCTCACACGTACGCTCCCCCTAAACCGTTGTCGTACCCTCACCTGGACCCTAAACCGTCCCCGTCCCCTAACCCTAACCCTAGCCCGAACCCTAAACCTAACCCTTCCCCGAAGCCTTCCCCTCACCCGTCCCCTAATCCTAACCCGTATGCTCACACTAACCCGCGCCCTCACACGTACGCTCCCCCTAAACCGTTGTCGTACACTCACCGGGACCCTAAACCGTCCCCGACCCCTAACCCTAACCCTAGCCCGAACCCTAACCCTAACCATTTCCCGAATCCTTCCCCTCACCCGTCCCCTAATCCTAACCCTTACGCCCACACTAACTCACGCCCTCACACGTACGCTCCCCCTAAACCGTTGTCGTACCCTCACCTGGACCCTAAACCGTCCCCGTCCCCTAACCCTAACCCTAGCCCGAACCCTAACCCTAACCCTTCCCCGAAGCCTTCCCCTCACCCGTCCCCTAATCCAAACCCGTACGCCCACACTAACCCACGCCCTCACACGTACGCTCCCCCTAAACCGTTGTCGTACTCTCACCAGGACCCTAAACCGTCCCCGTCCCCTAACCCTAAACCTAGCCCGAACCCTAACCCTAACCCTTCCCCGAAGCCTTCCTCTCACCCGTTCCCTAATCCTAACCCGTACGCCCACACTAACCCGCGCCCTCACACGTACGCTCCCCCTAAACCGTTGTCGTACCCTCACCTGGACCCTAAACCGTCCCCGTCCCCTAACCCTAACCCTAGCCCGAACCCTAACCCTAACCCTTCCCGGAAGCCTTCCCCTCACCCGTCCCCTAATGCTAACCCGTACGCTCACACTAACCCGCGCTCTCACACGTACGCTCCCCCTATACCGTTGTCGTACCCTCACCTGGACCCTAAACCGTCCCCGTCCCCTAACCCTAACCCTAGCCCGAACCCTAACCCTAACCCTTCCCCGAAGCCTTCCCCTCACCCATCCCCTAATCCTAACCCGTACGCTCACACTAAACGGCGCCCTCACACGTACGCTCCCCCTAAACCGTTGTCGTACCCTCACCTGGACCCTAAACCGTCCCCGTCCCCTAACCCTAACCCTAGCCCGAACCCTAACCCTAACCCTTCCCCGAAGCCTTCCCCTCACCCATCCCCTAATCCTAACCCGTACGCTCACACTAAACGGCGCCCTCACACGTACGCTCCCCCTAAATCGTTGTCGTACCCTCACCTGGACCCTAAACCGTCCCCGTCCCCTAACCCTAACCCTAGCCCGAACCCTAACCCTAACCCTTCCCCGAAGCCTTCCCCTCACCCGTCCCCTAATCCAAACCCGTACGCCCACACTAACCCACGCCCTCACACGTACGCTCCCCCTAAACCGTTGTCGTACTCTCACCAGGACCCTAAACCGTCCCCGTCCCCTAACCCTAAACCTAGCCCGAACCCTAACCCTAACCCTTCCCCGAAGCCTTCCTCTCACCCGTCCCCTAATCCTAACCCGTACGCCCACACTAACCCACGCCCTCACACGTACGCTCCCCCTAAACCGTTGTCGTACCCTCACCTGGACCCTAAACCGTCCCCGTCCCCTAACCCTAACCCTAGCCCGAACCCTAACCCTAACCCTTCCCGGAAGCCTTCCCCTCACCCGTCCCCTAATGCTAACCCGTACGCTCACACTAACCCGCGCTCTCACACGTACACTCCCCCTAAACCGTTGTCGTACCCTCACCTGGACCCTAAACCGTCCCCGTCCCCTAACCCTAACCCTAGCCCGAACCCTAACCCTAACCCTTCCCCGAAGCCTTCCCCTCACCCGTCCCTTAATCCTAACCCGTACGCTCACACTAACCCGAGCCCTCACACGTACGCTCCCCCTAAACCGTTGTCGTACCCTCACCTGGACCCTAAACCGTCCCCGTCCCCTAACCCTAACCCTAGTCCGAACCCTAACCCTAACCCTTCCCCGAAGCCTTCCCCTCACCCGTCCCCTAATCCTAACCCGTACGCTCACACTAACCCGCGCCCTCACACGTACGCTCCCCCTAAACCGTTGTCGTACCCTCACCTGGACCCTAAACCGTCCCCATTCCCTAACCCTATCCCTAGCCCGAACCCTAACCCTAACCCTTCCCCGAAGCCTTCCCCTCACCCGGGCCCTAATCCTAACCCGTACGCTCACACTAATACGCGCCCTCACACGTACGCTCCCCTAAAACGTTGTGATATCCTCACCTGGACCCTAAACCGTCCCCGTCCCCTAACCCTAACCCTAGCCCGAACCCTAACCCTAACCCTTCCCCGAAGCCTTCCCCTCACCCCTCCCCTAATCCTAACCCGTACGCCCACACTAACCAATGCCCTCACACGTACGCTCCCCCTAAACCGTTGTCGTACCCTCACCTGGACCCTAAACCGTCCCCGTCCCCTAACCCTAACCCTAGCCCGAACCCTAACCCTAACCCTTCACCGAAGCCTTCCCCTCACACGTCCCCTAATCCTAACCCGTACGCTCACACTAAACGGCGCCCTCACACGTACGCTCCCCCTAAACCGTTGTCGTACCCTCACCTGGACCCTAAACCGTCCCCGTCCCCTAACCCTAACCCTAGCCCGAACCCTAACCCTAACCCTTCCCCGAAGCCTTCCCCTCACCCGTCCCCTAATCCAAACACTTACGCCCACACTAACCCACGCCCTCACACGTACGCTCCCCCTAAACCGTTGTCGTACTCTCACCAGGACCCTAAACCGTCCCCGTCCCCTAACCCTAAACCTAGCCGGAACCCTAACCCTAACCCTTCCCCGAAGCCTTCCTCTCACCCGTCCCCTAATCCTAACCCGTACGCCCACACTAACCCACGCCCTCACACGTACGCTCCCCCTAAACCGTTGTCGTACCCTCACCTGGACCCTAAACCGTCCCCGTCCCCTAACCCTAACCCTAGCCCGAACCCTAACCCTAACCCTTCCCGGAAGCCTTCCCCTCACCCGTCCCCTAATGCTAACCCGTACGCTCACACTAACCCGCGCTCTCACACGTACGATCCCCCTAAACCGTTGTCGTACCCTCACCTGGACCCTAAACCGTCCCCGTCCCCTAACCCTAACCCTAGCCCGAACCCTAACCCTAACCCTTCCCCGAAGCCTTCCCCTCACCCGTCCCTTAATCCTAACCCGTACGCTCACACTAACCCGAGCCCTCACACGTACGCTCCCCCTAAACCGTTGTCGTACCCTCACCTGGACCCTAAACCGTCCCCGTCCCCTAACCCTAACCCTAGCCCGAACCCTAACCCTAACCCTTCCCCGAAGCCTTCCCCTCACCCGTCCCCTAATCCTAACCCGTACGCTCACACTAACCTGCGCCCTCACACGTACGCTCTCCCTAAACCGTTGTCGTACCCTCACCTGGACCCTAAACCATCCCCATTCCCTAACCCTATCCCTAGCCCGAACCCTAACCCTAACCCTTCCCCGAAGCCTTCCCCTCACCCGTCCCATAATCCTAACCCGTACGCTCACACTAACACGCGCCCTCACAGGTACGCTCCCCCTAAAACGTTGTCGTATCCTCACCTGGACCCTAAACCGTCCCCATCCCCTAACCCTAACCCTCGCCCGAACCCTAACCCTAACCCTTCCCCGAAGCCTTCCCCTCACCCGTCCCCTAATCCTAACCCGTACGCCCACACTAACCAATGCCCTCACACGTACGCTCCCCCTAAACCGTTGTCGTACCCTCACCTGGACCCTAAACCGTCCCCGTCCCCTAACCCTAACCCTAGCCCGAACCCTAACCCTAACCCTTCCCCGAAGCCTTCCCCTCACCCATCCCCTAATCCTAACCCGTACGCTCACACTAAACGGCGCCCTCACACGTACGCTCCCCCTAAACCGTTGTCGTACCCTCACCTGGACCCTAAACCGTCCCCGTCCCCTAACCCTAACCCTAGCCCGAACCCTAACCCTAACCCTTCCCCGAAGCCTTCCCCTCACCCGTCCCCTAATCCTAACCCGTACGCCCACACTAACCCGCGCTCTCACACGTACGCTCCCCCTAAACCGTTTTCGTACCCTCACATGGACCCTAAACCGTCCCCGTCCCCTAACCCTAAAAATAGCCCGAACCCTAACCCTAACCCTTCCCCGAAGCCTTCCCCTCACCCGTCCCCTAATCCTAACCCGTACGCTCACACTAACCCGCGCCCTCACACGTACGCTCCCCCTAAACCGTTGTCGTACCCTCACCTGGACCCTAAACCGTCCCCGTCCCCTAACCCTAACCCTAGCCCGAACCCTAAACCTAACCCTTCCCCGAAGCCTTCCCCTCACCCGTCCCCTAATCCTAACCCGTATGCTCACACTAACCCGCGCCCTCACACGTACGCTCCCCCTAAACCGTTGTCGTACACTCACCGGGACCCTAAACCGTCCCCGACCCCTAACCCTAACCCTAGCCCGAACCCTAACCCTAACCATTTCCCGAATCCTTCCCCTCACCCGTCCCCTAATCCTAACCCTTACGCCCACACTAACTCACGCCCTCACACGTACGCTCCCCCTAAACCGTTGTCGTACCCTCACCTGGACCCTAAACCGTCCCCGTCCCCTAACCCTAACCCTAGCCCGAACCCTAACCCTAACCCTTCCCCGAAGCCTTCCCCTCACCCGTCCCCTAATCCAAACCCGTACGCCCACACTAACCCACGCCCTCACACGTACGCTCCCCCTAAATCGTTGTCGTACTCTCACCAGGACCCTAAACCGTCCCCGTCCCCTAACCCTAAACCTAGCCCGAACCCTAACCCTAACCCTTCCCCGAAGCCTTCCTCTCACCCGTTCCCTAATCCTAACCCGTACGCCCACACTAACCCGCGCCCTCACACGTACGCTCCCCCTAAACCGTTGTCGTACCCTCACCTGGACCCTAAACCGTCCCCGTCCCCTAACCCTAACCGTAGCCCGAACCCTAACCCTAACCCTTCCCGGAAGCCTTCCCCTCACCCGTCCCCTAATGCTAACCCGTACGCTCACACTAACCCGCGCTCTCACACGTACGCTCCCCCTATACCGTTGTCGTACCCTCACCTGGACCCTAAACCGTCCCCGTCCCCTAACCCTAACCCTAGCCCGAACCCTAACCCTAACCCTTCCCCGAAGCCTTCCCCTCACCCGTCCCCTAATCCTAACCCGTACGCCCACACTAACCCGCGCTCTCACACGTACGCTCCCCCTAAACCGTTTTCGTACCCTCACCTGGACCCTAAACCGTCCCCGTCCCCTAACCCTAAAAATAGCCCGAACCCTAACCCTAACCCTTCCCCGAAGCCTTCCCCTCACCCGTCCCCTAATCCTAACCCGTATGCTCACACTAACCCGCGCCCTCACACGTACGCTCCCCCTAAACCGTTGTCGTACCCTCACCTGGACCCTAAACCGTCCCCGTCCCCTAACCCTAACCCTAGCCCGAACCCTAAACCTAACCCTTCCCCGAAGCCTTCCCCTCACCCGTCCCCTAATCCTAACCCGTATGCTCACACTAACCCGCGCCCTCACACGTACGCTCCCCCTAAACCGTTGTCGTACCCTCACCTGGACCCTAAACCGTCCCCGTCCCCTAACCCTAACCCTAGCCCGAACCCTAACCCTAACCCTTCCCCGAAGCCTTTCCCTCACCCGACCCCTAATTCTAACACGTACGCTCACATTAACCCGCGCCCTCACACGTGCCCTCCCCCTAAACCGTTGTCGTTCCCTCACCTGGACCCTAAACCGTCCCCGTCCCCTAACCCTAACCCTAGCCCGAACCCTAACCCTAACCCTTCCCCGAAGCCTTCCCCTCACCCGTCCCTTAATCCTAACCCGTACGCTCACACTAACCCGAGCCCTCACACGTACGCTCCCCCTAAACCGTTGTCGTACCCTCACCTGGACCCTAAACCGTCCCCGTCCCCTAACCCTAACCCTAGTCCGAACCCTAACCCTAACCCTTCCCCGAAGCCTTCCCCTCACCCGTCCCCTAATCCTAACCCGTACGCTCACACTAACCCGCGCCCTCACACGTACGCTCCCCCTAAACCGTTGTCGTACCCTCACCTGGACCCTAAACCGTCCCCATTCCCTAACCCTATCCCTAGCCCGAACCCTAACCCTAACCCTTCCCCGAAGCCTTCCCCTCACCCGTCCCCTAATCCTAACCCGTACGCTCACACTAATACGCGCCCTCACACGTACGCTCCCCTAAAACGTTGTGATATCCTCACCTGGACCCTAAACCGTCCCCGTCCCCTAACCCTAACCCTAGCCCGAACCCTAACCCTAACCCTTCCCCGAAGCCTTCCCCTCACCCGTCCCCTAATCCTAACCCGTACGCCCACACTAACCAATGCCCTCACACGTACGCTCCCCCTAAACCGTTGTCGTACCCTCACCTGGACCCTAAACCGTCCCCGTCCCCTAACCCTAACCCTAGCCCGAACCCTAACCCTAACCCTTCCCCGAAGCCTTCCCCTCACCCGTCCCCTAATCCTAACCCGTACGCTCACACTAAACGGCGCCCTCACACGTACGCTCCCCCTAAACCGTTGTCGTACCCTCACCTGGACCCTAAACCGTCCCCGTCCCCTAACCCTAACCCTAGCCCGAACCCTAACCCTAACCCTTCCCCGAAGCCTTCCCCTCACCCGTCCCCTAATCCAAACCCGTACGCCCACACTAACCCACGCCCTCACACGTACGCTCCCCCTAAACCGTTGTCGTACTCTCACCAGGACCCTAAACCGTCCCCGTCCCCTAACCCTAAACCTAGCCCGAACCCTAACCCTAACCCTTCCCCGAAGCCTTCCTCTCACCCGTCCCCTAATCCTAACCCGTACGCCCACACTAACCCGCGCCCTCACACGTACGCTCCCCCTAAACCGTTGTCGTACCCTCACCTGGACCCTAAACCGTCCCCGTCCCCTAACCCTAACCCTAGCCCGAACCCTAACCCTAACCCTTCCCGGAAGCCTTCCCCTCACCCGTCCCCTAATGCTAACCCGTACGCTCACACTATCCCGCGCTCTCACACGTACGCTCCCCCTAAACCGTTGTCGTACCCTCACCTGGACCCTAAACCGTCCCCGTCCCCTAACCCTAACCCTAGCCCGAACCCTAACCCTAACCCTTCCCCGAAGCCTTCCCCTCACCCGTCCCTTAATCCTAACCCGTACGCTCACACTAACCCGAGCCCTCATACGTACGCTCCCCCTAAACCGTTGTCGTACCCTCACCTGGACCCTAAACCGTCCCCGTCCCCTAACCCTAACCCTAGCCCGAACCCTAACCCTAACCCTTCCCCGAAGCCTTCCCCTCACCCGTCCCCTAATCCTAACCCGTACGCTCACACTAACCTGCGCCCTCACACGTACGCTCCCCCTAAACCGTTGTCGTACCCTCACCTGGACCCTAAACCATCCCCATTCCCTAACCCTATCCCTAGCCCGAACCCTAACCCTAACCCTTCCCCGAAGCCTTCCCCTCACCCGTCCCATAATCCTAACCCGTACGCTCACACTAACACGCGCCCTCACACATACGCTCCCCCTAAAACGTTGTCGTATCCTCACCTGGACCCTAAACCGTCCCCGTCCCCTAACCCTAACCCTAGCCCGAACCCTAACCCTAACCCTTCCCCGAAGCCTTCCCCTCACCCGTCCCCTAATCCTAACCCGTACGCCCACACTAACCAATGCCCTCACACGTACGCTCCCCCTAAACCGTTGTCGTACCCTCACCTGGACCCTAAACCGTCCCCGTCCCCTAACCCTAACCCTAGCCCGAACCCTAACCCTAACCCTTCCCCGAAGCCTTCCCCTCACCCATCCCCTAATCCTAACCCGTACGCTCACACTAAACGGCGCCCTCACACGTACGCTCCCCCTAAACCGTTGTCGTACCCTCACCTGGACCCTAAACCGTCCCCGTCCCCTAACACTAACCCTAGCCCGAACCCTAACCCTAACCCTTCCCCGAAGCCTTCCCCTCACCCGTCCCCTAATGCAAACCCGTACGCCCACACTAACCCACGCCCTCACACGTACGCTCCCCCTAAACCGTTGTCGTACTCTCACCAGGACCCTAAACCGTCCCCGTCCCCTAACCCTAACCCTAGCCCGAACCCTAAACCTAACCCTTCCCCGAAGCCTTCCCCTCACCCGTCCCATAATCCTAACCCGTATGCTCACACTAACCCGCGCCCTCACACGTACGCTCCCCCTAAACCGTTGTCGTACACTCACCGGGACCCTAAACCGTCCCCGACCCCTAACCCTAACCCTAGCCCGAACCCTAACCCTAACCATTTCCCGAATCCTTCCCCTCACCCGTCCCCTAATCCTAACCCTTACGCCCACACTAACTCACGCCCTCACACGTACGCTCCCCCTAAACCGTTGTCGTACCCTCACCTGGACCCTAAACCGTCCCCGTCCCCTAACCCTAACCCTAGCCCGAACCCTAACCCTAATCCTTCCCCGAAGCCTTCCCCTCACCCGTCCCCTAATCCAAACCCGTACGCCCACACTAACCCACGCCCTCACACGTACGCTCCCCCTAAACCGTTGTCGTACTCTCACCAGGACCCTAAACCGTCCCCGTCCCCTAACCCTAAACCTAGCCCGAACCCTAACCCTAACCCTTCCCCGAAGCCTTCCTCTCACCCGTTCCCTAATCCTAACCCGTACGCCCACACTAACCCGCGCCCTCACACGTACGCTCCCCCTAAACCGTTGTCGTACCCTCACCTGGACCCTAAACCGTCCCCGTCCCCTAACCCTAACCCTAGCCCGAACCCTAACCCTAACCCTTCCCGGAAGCCTTCCCCTCACCCGTCCCCTAATGCTAACCCGTACGCTCACACTAACCCGCGCTCTCACACGTACGCTCCCCCTATACCGTTGTCGTACCCTCACCTGGACCCTAAACCGTCCCCGTCCCCTAACCCTAACCCTAGCCCGAACCCTAACCCTAACCCTTCCCCGAAGCCTTCCCCTCACCCGTCCCCTAATCCTAACCCGTACGCCCACACTAACCCGCGCTCTCACATGTACGCTCCCCCTAAACCGTTTTCGTACCCTCACCTGGACCCTAAACCGTCCCCGTCCCCTAACCCTAAAAATAGCCCGAACCCTAACCCTAACCCTTCCCCGAAGCCTTCCCCTCACCCGTCCCCTAATCCTAACCCGTACGCTCACACTAACCCGCGCCCTCACACGTACGCTCCCCCTAAACCGTTGTCGTACCCTCACCTGGACCCTAAACCGTCCCCGTCCCCTAAACCTAACCCTAGCCCGAACCCTAAACCTAACCCTTCCCCGAAGCCTTCCCCTCACCCGTCCCCTAATCCTAACCCGTATGCTCACACTAACCCGCGCCCTCACACGTACGCTCCCCCTAAACCGTTGTCGTACACTCACCTGGACCCTAAACCGTCCCCGACCCCTAACCCTAACCCTAGCCCGAACCCTAACCCTAACCCTTTCCCGAATCCTTCCCCTCACCCGTCCCCTAATCCTAACCCTTACGCCCACACTAACCAACGCCCTCACACGTACGCTCCCCCTAAACCGTTGTCGTACCCTCACCTGGACCCTAAACCATCCCCGTCCCCTAACCCTAACCCTAGCCCGAACCCTAACCCTAACCCTTCCCCGAAGCCTTCCCCTCACCCGTCCCCTAATCCTAACCCGTACGCTCACACTAACCCGCGCCCTCACGCGTACGCTCCCCCTAAACCGTTGTCGTACCCTCACCTGGACCCTAAACCGTCCCCGTCCCCTAACCCTAAACCTAGCCCGAACCCTAACCCTAACACTTCCCCGAAGCCTTCCCCTCACCCGTCCCATAATCCTAACCCGTACGCTCACACTAACCCGCGCCCTCACACGTACGCTCCCCCTAAAACGTTGTCATACACTCACCTGGACCCTAAACCGTCCCCGTCCCCTAACTCTAAACCTAGCCCGAACCCTAACCCTAACCCTTCCCCGAAGCCTTCCCCTCAACCGTCCCCTAATCCTAACCCTTACGCCCACACTAACTCACGCCCTCACACGTACGCTCCCCCTAAACCGTTGTCGTACCCTCACCTGGACCCTAAACCGTCCCCGTCCCCTAACCCTAACCCTAGCCCGAACCCTAACCCTAACCCTTCCCCGAAGCCTTCCCCTCACCCGTCCCCTAATCCTAACCCGTACGCTCACACTAACCTGCGCCCTCACACGTACGCTCCCCCTAAACCGTTGTCGTACCCTCACCTGGACCCTAAACCGTCGCCATCCCCTAACCCTAACCCTATCCCGAACCCTAAACCTAACCCTTCCCCGAAGCCTTCCCCTCACCCGTCCCCTAATCCTAACCCGTACGCTCACACTAACACGCGCCCTCACACGTACGCTCCCCCTAAACCGTTGTCGTACCCTCACATGGACCCTAAACCGTCCCCGTCCCCTAACCCTAACCCTAGCCCGAACCCTAACCCTAACCCTTCCCCGAAGCCTTCCCCTCACCCGTCCCCTAATCCTAACCCGTACGCTCACACTAAACGGCGCCCTCACACGTACGCTCCCCCTAAACCGTTGTCGTACCCTCACCTGGACCCTAAAGCGTCCCCGTCCCGTAACCCTAAAAATAGCCCGAACCCTAACCCTAACCCTTACCCGAAGCCTTCCCCTCACACGTCCCCTTATCCTAACCCGTACGCTCACACTAACCCGCGCCCTCACACGTACGCTCCCCCTAAACCGTTGTCGTACCCTCACCCGGACCCTAAACCGTCCCCGTCCCATAACCCTAACCCTAGCCCGAACCCTAAACCTAACCCTTCCCCGAAGCCTTCCCCTCACCCGTCCCCTAATCCTAACCCGTATGCTCACACTAACCCGCGCCCTCACACGTACGCTCCCCCTAAACCGTTGTCGTACCCTCACCTGGACCCTAAACCGTCCCCGTCCCCTAACCCTAACCCTAGCCCGAACCCTAACCCTAACCCTTCCCGGAAGCCTTCCCCTCACCCGTCCCCTAATGCTAACCCGTACGCTCACACTAACCCGCGCTCTCACACGTACGCTCCCCCTAAACCGTTGTCGTACCCTCACCTGGACCCTAAACCGTCCCCGTCCCCTAACCCTAACCCTAGCCCGAAGCCTAACCCTAACCCTTCCCCGAAGCCTTCCCCTCACCCGTCCCTTAATCCTAACCCGTACGCTCACACTAACCCGAGCCCTCACACGTACGCTCCCCCTAAACCGTTGTCGTACCCTCACCTGGACCCTATACCGTCCCCATCCCCTAACCCTAACCCTAGCCCGAACCCTAACCCTAACCCTTCCCCGAAGCCTTCCCCTCACCCGTCCCCTAATCCTAACCCGTACGCTCACACTAACCTGCGCCCTCACACGTACGCTCCCCCTAAACCGTTGTCGTACCCTCACCTGGACCCTAAACCGTCCCCATTCCCTAACCCTATCCCTAGCCCGAACCCTAACCCTAACCCTTCCCCGAAGCCTTCCCCTCACCCGTCCCATAATCCTAACCCGTACGCTCACACTAACACGCGCCCTCACACGTACGCTCCCCCTAAAACGTTGTCGTATCCTCACCTGGACCCTAAACCGTCCCCGTCCCCTAACCATAACCCTAGCCCGAACCCTAACCCTAACCCTTCCCCGAAGCCTTCCCCTCACCCGTCCCCTAATCCTAACCCGTACGCCCACACTAACCAATGCCCTCACACGTACGCTCCCCCTAAACCGTTGTCGTACCCTCACCTGGACCCTAAACCGTCCCCGTCCCCTAACCCTAACCCTAGCCCGAACCCTAACCCTAACCCTTCCCCGAAGCCTTCCCCTCACCCGTCCCCTAATCCTAACCCGAAAGCTCACACTAAACGGCGCCCTCACACGTACGCTCCCCCTAAACCGTTGTCGTAACCTCACCTGGACCCTAAACCGTCCCCGTCCCCTAACCCTAACCCTAGCCCGAACCCTAACCCTAACCCTTCCCCGAAGCCTTCCCCTCACCCGTCCCCTAATCCAAACCCGTACGCCCACACTAACCCACGCCCTCACACGTACGCTCCCGCTAAACCGTTGTCGTACTCTCACCAGGACCCTAAACCGTCCCCGTCCCCTAACCCTAAACCTAGCCCGAACCCTAACCCTAACCCTTCCCCGAAGCCTTCCTCTCACCCGTCCCCTAATCCTAACCCGTACGCCCACACTAACCCGCGCCCTCACACGTACGCTCCCCCTAAACCGTTCTCGTACCCTCACCTGGACCCTAAACCGTCCCCGTCCCCTAACCTTAACCCTAGCCCGAACCCTAACCCTAACCCTTCCCGGAAGCCTTCCCCTCAACCGTCCCCTAATGCTAACACGTACGCTCACACTAACCCGCGCTCTCACACGTACGCTCCCCCTAAACCGTTGTCGTACCCTCACCTGGACCCTAAACCGTCCCCGTCCCCTAACCCTAACCCTAGCCCGAACCCTAACCCTAACCCTTCCCCGAAGCCTTCCCCTCACCCGTCCCCTAATCCTAACCCGTACGCTCACACTAACCTGCGCCCTCACATGTACGCTCCCCCTAAACCGTTGTCGTACCCTCACCTGGACCCTAAACCGTCCCCATTCCCTAACCCTATCCCTAGCCCGAACCCTAACCCTAACCCTTCCCCGAAGCCTTCCCCTCACCCGTCCCATAATCCTAACCCGTACGCTCACACTAACACGCGCCCTCACACGTACGCTCCCCCTAAAACGTTGTCGTATCCTCACCTGGACCCTAAACCGTCCCCGTCCCCTAACCCTAACCCTAGCCCGAACCCTAACCCTAACCCTTCCCCGAAGCCTTCCCCTCACCCGTCCCCTAATCCTAACCCGTACGCCCACACTAACCAATGCCCTCACACGTACGCTCCCCCTAAACCGTTGTCGTACCCTCACCTGGACCCTAAACCGTCCCCGTCCCCTAACCCTAACCCTAGCCCGAACCCTAACCCTAACCCTTCCCCGAAGCCTTCCCCTCACCCGTCCCCTAATCCTAACCCGTACGCTCACACTAAACGGCGCCCTCACACGTACGCTCCCCCTAAACCGTTGTCGTACCCTCACCTGGACCCTAAACCGTCCCCGTCCCCTAACCCTAACCCTAGCCCGAACCCTAACCCTAACCCTTCCCCGAAGCCTTCCCCTCACCCGTCCCCTAATCCAAACCCGTACGCCCACACTAACCCACGCCCTCACACGTACGCTCCCCCTAAACCGTTGTCGTACTCTCACCAGGACCCTAAACCGTCCCCGTCCCCTAACCCTAAACCTAGCCCGAACCCTAACCCTAACACTTCCCCGAAGCCTTCCTCTCACCCGTCCCCTAATCCTAACCCGTACGCCCACACTAACCCGCGCCCTCACACGTACGCTCCCCCTAAACCGTTGTCGTACCCTCACCTGGACCCTAAACCGTCCCCATCCCCTAACCCTAACCCTCGCCCGAACCCTAACCCTAACCCTTCCCGGAAGCCTTCCCCTCACCCGTCCCCTAATGCTAACCCGTACGCTCACACTAACCCGCGCTCTCACACGTACGCTCCCCCTAAACCGTTGTCGTACCCTCACCTGGACCCTAAACCGTCCCCGTCCCCTAACCCTAACCCTAGCCCGAACCCTAACCCTAACCCTTCCCCGAAGCCTTCCCCTCACCCGTCCCCTAATCCTAACCCGTACGCTCACACTAACCCGCGCCCTCACACGTACGCTCCCCCTAAACCGTTGTCGTACCCTCACCTGGACCCTAAACCGTCCCCGTCCCCTAACCCTAACCCTAGCCCGAACCCTAACCCTAACCCTTCCCCGAAGCCTTTCCCTCACCCGACCCCTAATTCTAACACGTACGCTCACATTAACCCGCGCCCTCACACGTACCCTCCCCCTAAACCGTTGTCGTTCCCTCACCTGGACCCTAAACCGTCCCCGTCCCCGAACCCTAACCCTAGCCCGAACCCTAACCCTAACCCTTCCCCGAAGCCTTCTCCTCACCCGTCCCCTAATCCTAACCCGTACGCTCACACTAACACGCGCCCTCACAGGTGCGCTCCCCCTAAAACGTTGTCGTACCCTCACCTGGACCCTAAACCGTCCCTGTCCCCTAACCCTAACCCTAGCCCGAACCCTAACCCTAACCCTTCCCCGAAGCCTTCCCCTCACCCGTCCCCTAATCCTAACCCGTACGCCAACACTAACCAACGCCCTCACACGTACGCTCCCCCTAAACCGTTGTCGTACCCTCACCTGGACCCTAAACCATCCCCGTCCCCTAACCCTAACCCTAGCCCGAACCCTAACCCTAACCCTTCCCCGAAGCCTTCCCCTCACCCGTCCCCTAATCCTAACCCGTACGCTCACACTAACCCGCGCCCTCACGCGTACGCTCCCCCTAAACCGTTGTCGTACCCTCACCTGGACCCTAAACCGTCCCCGTCCCCTAACCCTAACCCTAGCCCGAACCCTAACCCTAACCCTTCCCCAAAGCCTTCCCCTCAACCGTCCCCTAATCCTAACCCTTACGCCCACACTAACTCACGCCCTCACACGTACGCTCCCCCTAAACCGTTGTCGTACCCTCACCTGGACCCTAAACCGTCCCCGTCCCCTAACCCTAACCCTAGCCCGAACCCTAACCCTAACACTTCCCCGAAGCCTTCCCCTCACCCGTACCCTAATCCTAACCCGTACGCTCACACTAACCCGCGCCCTCACACGTACGCTCCCCCTAAACCATTGTCGTACCCTCACCTGGACCCTAAACCGTCCCCGTCCCCTAACCCTAACCCTAGCCCGAACCCTAACCCTAACCCTTCACCGAAGCCTTCCCCTCACCCGACACCTAATCCTAACCCGTACGCTCACACTAACCCGAGCCCTCACACGTACGCTCCCCCTAAACCGTTGTCGTACCCTCACCCGGACCCTAAACCGTCCCCGTCCCCTAACCCTAACCCTAGCCCGAACCCTAACCCTAACCCTTCCCCGAAGCCTTCCCCTCACCCGTCCCCTAATCCTAACCCGTACGCTCACACTAACCCGCGCCCTCACACGTACGCTCCCCCTAAACCGTTGTCGTACCCTCACCTGGACCCTAAACCGTCGCCATCCCCTAACCCTAACCCTATCCCGAACCCTAACCCTAACACTTCCCCGAAGCCTTCCCCTCACCCGTCCCCTAATCCTAACCCGTACGCTCACACTAACACGCGCCCTCACACGTACGCTCCCCCTAAACCGTTTTCGTACCCTCACATGGACCCTAAACCGTCCCCGTCCCCTAACCCTAACCCTAGCCCGAACGCTAACCCTAACCCTTTCCCGAAGCCTTCCCCTCACCCGTCCCCTAATCCTAACCCGTACGCTCACACTAAACGGCGCCCTCACACGTACGCTCCCCCTAAACCGTTGTCGTACCCTCACCTGGACCCTAAACCGTCCCCGTCCCCTAACCCTAACCCTAGCCCGAACCCTAACCCTAACCCTTCCCCGAAGCCTTCCCCTCACCCGTCCCCTAATCCAAACCCGTACGCCCACACTAACCCACGCCCTCACACGTACGCTCCCCCTAAACCGTTGTCGTACTCTCACCTGGACCCTAAACCGTCCCCGTCCCCTAACCCTAACCCTAGCCCGAACCCTAACCCTAACCCTTCCCCGAAGCCTTCCTCTCACCCGTCCCCTAATCCTAACCCGTACGCCCACACTAACCCGCGCCCTCACACGTACGCTCCCCCTAAACCGTTGTCGTACCCTCACCTGGACCCTAAACCGTCCCCGTCCCCTAACCCTAACCCTAGCCCGAACCCTAACCCTAACCCTTCCCGGAAGCATTCCCCTCACCCTTCCCCTAATGCTAACCCGTTCGCTCACACTAACCCGCGCTCTCACACGTACGCTCCCACTAAACCGTTGTCGTACCCTCACCTGGACCCTAAACCGTCCCCGTCCCCTAACCCTAACCGTAGCCCGAACCCTAACCCTAACCCTTCCCCGAAGCCTTCCCCTCACCCGTCCCCTAATCCTAACCCGTACGCCCACACTAACCAATGCCCTCACACGTACGCTCCCCCTAAACCGTTGTCGTACCCTCACCTGGACCCTAAACCGTCCCCGTCCCCTAACCCTAACCCTAGCCCGAACCCTAACCCTAACCCTTCCCCGAAGCCTTCCCCTCACCCGTCCCCTAATCCAAACCCGTACGCCCACACTAACCCACGCCCTCACACGTACGCTCCCCCTAAACCGTTGTCGTACTCTCACCAGGACCCTAAACCGTCCCCGTCCCCTAACCCTAAACCTAGCCCGAACCCTAACCCTAACCCTTCCCCGAAGCCTTCCTCTCACCCGTCCCCTAATCCTAACCCGTTCGCCCACACTAACCCGCGCCCTCACACGTACGCTCCCCCTAAACCGTTGTCGTACCCTCACCTGGACCCTAAACCGTCCCCGTCCCCTAACCCTAACCCTAGCCCGAACCCTAACCCTAACCCTTCCCCGAAGCCTTCCCCTCACCCGTCCCTTAATCCTAACCCGTACGCTCACACTAACCCGAGCCCTCACACGTACGCTCCCCCTAAACCGTTGTCGTACCCTCACCTGGACCCTAAACCGTCCCCATTCCCTAACCCTATCCCTAGCCCGAACCCTAACCCTAACCCTTCCCCTCACCCGTCCCATAATCCTAACCCGTACGCTCACACTAACACGCGCCCTCACACGTACGCTCCCCCTAACACGTTGTCGTATCCTCACCTGGACCCTAAACCGTCCCCGTCCCCTAACCCTAACCCTAGCCCGAACCCTAACCCTAACCCTTCCCCGAAGCCTTCCCCTCACCCGTCCCCTAATCCTAACCCGTACGCCCACACTAACCAATGCCCTCACACGTACGCTCCCCCTAAACCGTTGTCGTACCCTCACCTGGACCCTAAACCGTCCCCGTCCCCTAACCCTAACCCTAGCCCGAACCCTAACCCTAACCCTTCACCGAAGCCTTCCCCTCACCCGTCCCTTAATGCTAACCCGTACGCTCACACTAACCCGAGCCCTCACACGTACGCTCCCCCTAAACCGTTGTCGTACCCTCACCTGGACCCTAAACCGTCCCCGTCCCCTAACCCTAACCCTAGCCCGAACCCTAACCCTAACCCTTCCCCGAAGCCTTCCCCTCACCCGTCCCCTAATCCTAACCCATACGCTCACACTAACCCGCGCCCTCACGCGTACGCTCCCCCTAAACCGTTGTCGTACCCTCACCTGGACCCTAAACCGTCCCCGTCCCCTAACCCTAACCCTAGCCCGAACCCTAAACCTAACCCTTCCCCGAAGCCTTCCCCTCACCCGTCCCCTAATCCTAACCCGTACACTCACACTAACCCGCGCCCTCACACGTACGCTCCCCCTAAACCGTTGTCGTACCCTCACCTGGAACCTAAACCGTCCCCGTCCCCGAACCCTAACCCTAGCCCGAACCCTAAACCTAACACTTCCCCGAAGCCTTCCCCTCACCCGTCCCCTAATCCTAACCCGTACGCCCACACTAACCAACGCCCTCACACGTACGCTCCCCCTAAACCGTTGTCGTACCCTCACCTGGACCCTAAACCGTCCCCGTCCCCTAACCCTAACCCTAGTCCGAACCCTAACCCTAACCCTTCCCCGAAGCCTTCCCCTCACCCGTCCCTTAATCCTAACCCGTACGCTCACACTAACACGAGCCCTCACACGTACGCTCCCCCTAAACCGTTGTCGTACCCTCACCTGGACCCTAAACCGTCCCCGTCCCCTAACCCTAACCCTAGCCCGAACCCTAACCCTAACCCTTCCCCGAAGCCTTCCCCTCACCCGTCCCCTAATCCTAACCCATACGCTCACACTAACCCGCGCCCTCACGCGTACGCTCCCCCTAAACCGTTGTCGTACCCTCACCTGGACCCTAAACCGTCCCCGTCCCCTAACCCTAACCCTAGCCCGAACCCTAACCCTAAACCTTCCCCGAAGACTTCCCCTCACCCGTCCCCTAATCCTAACCAGTACGCTCACACTAACCCGCGCCCTCACACGTACGCTCCCCCTAAACCGTTGTCGTACCCTCACCTGGACCCTAAACCGTCCCCGTCCCCTAACCCTAACCCTAGCCCGAACCCTAAACCTAACCCTTCCCCGAAGCCTTCCCCTCACCCGTCCCCTAATCCTAACCCGTACGCTAACACTAACCCACGCCCTCACACGTACGCTCCCCCTAAACCGTTGTCGTACCCTCACCTGGACCCTAAACCGTCGCCATCCCCTAACCCTAACCCTATCCCGAACCCTAACCCTAACACTTCCCCGAAGCCTTCCCCTCACCCGTCCCCTAATCCTAACCCGTTCGCTCACACTAACACGCGCCCTCACACGTACGCTCCCCCTAAACCGTTTTCGTACCCTCACATGGACCCTAAACCGTCCCCGTCCCCTAACCCTAACCCTAGCCCGAACCCTAACCCTAACCCTTCCCCGAAGCCTTCCCCTCACCCGTCCCCTAATCCTAACCCGTACGCTCACACTAAACGGCGCCCTCACACGTACGCTCCCCCTAAACCGTTGTCGTACCCTCACCTGGACCCTAAACCGTCCCCGTCCCCTAACCCTAACCCTAGCCCGAACCCTAACCCTAACCCTTCCCCGAAGCCTTCCCCTCACCCGTCCCCTAATCCAAACCCGTACGCCCACACTAACCCACGCCCTCACACGTACGCTCCCCCTAAACCGTTGTCGTACTCTCACCTGGACCCTAAACCGTCCCCGTCCCCTAACCCTAACCCTAGCCCGAACCCTAACCCTAACCCTTCCCCGAAGCCTTCCTCTCACCCGTCCCCTAATCCTAACCCGTACGCCCACACTAACCCGCGCCCTCACACGTACGCTCCCCCTAAACCGTTGTCGTACCCTCACCTGGACCCTAAACCGTCCCCGTCCCCTAACCCTAACCCTAGCCCGAACCCTAACCCTAACCCTTCCCGGAAGCCTTCCACTCACCCGTCCCCTAATGCTAACCCGTTCGCTCACACTAACCCGCGCTCTCACACGTACGCTCCCCCTAAACCGTTGTCGTACCCTCACCTGGACCCTAAACCGTCCCCGTCCCCTAACCCTAACCGTAGCCCGAACCCTAACCCTAACCCTTCCCCGAAGCCTTCCCCTCACCTGTCCCCTAATCCTAACCCGTACGCCCACACTAACCAATGCCCTCACACGTACGCTCCCCCTAAACCGTTGTCGTACCCTCACCTGGACCCTAAACCGTCCCCGTCCCCTAACCCTAACCCTAGCCCGAACCCTAACCCTAACCCTTCCCCGAAGCCTTCCCCTCACCCGTCCCCTAATCCTAACCCGTACGCTCACACTAACCCGCGCCCTCACACGTACGCTCCCCCTAAACCGTTGTCGTACCCTCACCTGGACCCTAAACCGTCCCCGTCCCCTAACCCTAACCCTAGCCCGAACCCTAACCCTAACCCTTCCCCGAAGCCTTCCCCTCACCCGTCCCCTAATCCAAACCCGTACGCCCACACTAACCCACGCCCTCACACGTACGCTCCCCCTAAACCGTTGTCGTACTCTCACCAGGACCCTAAACCGTCCCCGTCCCCTAACCCTAAACCTAGCCCGAACCCTAACCCTAACCCTTCCCCGAAGCCTTCCTCTCACCCGTCCCCTAATCCTAACCCGTTCGCCCACACTAACCCGCGCCCTCACACGTACGCTCCCCCTAAACCGTTGTCGTACCCTCACCTGGACCCTAAACCGTCCCCGTCCCCTAACCCTAACCCTAGCCCGAACCCTAACCCTAACCCTTCCCGGAAGCCTTCCCCTCACCCGTCCCCTAATGCTAACCCGTACGCTCACACTAACCCGCGCTCTCACACGTACGCTCCCCCTAAACCGTTGTCGTACCCTCACCTGGACCCTAAACCGTCCCCGTCCCCTAACCCTAACCCTAGCCCGAACCCTAACCCTAACCCTTCCCCGAAGCCTTCCCCTCACCCGTCCCTTAATCCTAACCCGTACGCTCACACTAACCCGAGCCCTCACACGTACGCTCCCCCTAAACCGTTGTCGTACCCTCACCTGGACCCTAAACCGTCCCCGTCCCCTAACCCTAACCCTAGACCGAACTCTAACCCTAACCCTTCCCCGAAGCCTTCCCCTCACCCGTCCCCTAATCCTAACCCGTACGCTCACACTAACCTGCGCCCTCACACGTACGCTCCCCCTAAACCGTTGTCGTACCCTCACCTGGACCCTAAACCGTCCCCATTCCCTAACCCTATCCCTAGCCCGAACCCTAACCCTAACCCTTCCCCTCACCCGTCCCATAATCCTAACCCGTACGCTCACACTAACTCGCGCCCTCACACGTACGCTCCCCCTAAAACGTTGTCGTATCCTCACCTGGACCCTAAACCGTCCCCGTCCCCTAACCCTAACCCTAGCCCGAACCCTAACCCTAACCCTTCCCCGAAGCCTTCCCCTCACCCGTCCCCTAATCCTAACCCGTACGCCCACACTAACCAATGCCCTCACACGTACGCTCCCCCTAAACCGTTGTCGTACCCTCACCTGGACCCTAAACCGTCCCCGTCCCCTAACCCTAACCCTAGCCCGAACCCTAACCCTAACCCTTCCCCGAAGCCTTCCCCTCACCCGTCCCCTAATCCAAACCCGTACGCCCACACTAACCCACACCCTCACACGTACGCTCCCCCTAAACCGTTGTCGTACTCTCACCAGGACCCTAAACCGTCCCCGTCCCCTAACCCTAAACCTAGCCCGAACCCTAACCCTAACCCTTCCCCGAAGCCTTCCTCTCACCCGTCCCCTAATCCTAACCCGTTCGCCCACACTAACCCGCGCCCTCACACGTACGCTCCCCCTAAACCGTTGTCGTACCCTCACCTGGACCCTAAACCGTCCCCGTCCCCTAACCCTAACCCTAGCCCGAACCCTAACCCTAACCCTTCCCCGAAGCCTTCCCCTCACCCGTCCCCTAATCCAAACCCGTACGCCCACACTAACCCACGCCCTCACACGTACGCTCCCCCTAAACCGTTGTCGTACTCTCACCAGGACCCTAAACCGTCCCCGTCCCCTAACCCTAAACCTAGCCCGAACCCTAACCCTAACCCTTCCCCGAAGCCTTCCTCTCACCCGTCCCCTAATCCTAACCCGTTCGCCCACACTAACCCGCGCCCTCACACGTACGCTCCCCCTAAACCGTTGTCGTACCCTCACCTGGACCCTAAACCGTCCCCGTCCCCTAACCCTAACCCTAGCCCGAACCCTAACCCTAACCCTTCCCGGAAGCCTTCCCCTCACCCGTCCCCTAATGCTAACCCGTACGCTCACACTAACCCGCGCTCTCACACGTACGCTCCCCCTAAACCGTTGTCGTACCCTCACCTGGACCCTAAACCGTCCCCGTCCCCTAACCCTAACCCTAGCCCGAACCCTAACCCTAACCCTTCCCCGAAGCCTTCCCCTCACCCGTCCCTTAATCCTAACCCGTACGCTCACACTAACCCGAGCCCTCACACGTACGCTCCCCCTAAACCGTTGTCGTACCCTCACCTGGACCCTAAACCGTCCCCGTCCCCTAACCCTAACCCTAGACCGAACTCTAACCCTAACCCTTCCCCGAAGCCTTCCCCTCACCCGTCCCCTAATCCTAACCCGTACGCTCACACTAACCTGCGCCCTCACACGTACGCTCCCCCTAAACCGTTGTCGTACCCTCACCTGGACCCTAAACCGTCCCCATTCCCTAACCCTATCCCTAGCCCGAACCCTAACCCTAACCCTTCCCCTCACCCGTCCCATAATCCTAACCCGTACGCTCACACTAACTCGCGCCCTCACACGTACGCTCCCCCTAAAACGTTGTCGTATCCTCACCTGGACCCTAAACCGTCCCCGTCCCCTAACCCTAACCCTAGCCCGAACCCTAACCCTAACCCTTCCCCGAAGCCTTCCCCTCACCCGTCCCCTAATCCTAACCCGTACGCCCACACTAACCAATGCCCTCACACGTACACTCCCCCTAAACCGTTGTCGTACCCTCACCTGGACCCTAAACCGTCCCCGTCCCCTAACCCTAACCCTAGCCCGAACCCTAACCCTAACCCTTCCCCGAAGCCTTCCCCTCACCCGTCCCCTAATCCAAACCCGTACGCCCACACTAACCCACACCCTCACACGTACGCTCCCCCTAAACCGTTGTCGTACTCTCACCAGGACCCTAAACCGTCCCCGTCCCCTAACCCTAAACCTAGCCCGAACCCTAACCCTAACCCTTCCCCGAAGCCTTCCTCTCACCCGTCCCCTAATCCTAACCCGTACGCCCACACTAACCCGCGCCCTCACACGTACGCTCCCCCTAAACCGTTGTCGTACCCTCACCTGGACCCTAAACCGTCCCCGTCCCCTAACCCTAACCCTAGCCCGAACCCTAACCCTAACCCTTCCCGGAAGCCTTCCCCTCACCCGTCCCCTAATGCTAACCCGTACGCTCACACTAACCCGCGCTCTCACACGTACGCTCCCCCTAAACCGTTGTCGTACCCTCACCTGGACCCTAAACCGTCCCCGTCCCCTAACCCTAACCCTAGCCCGAACCCTAAACCTAACCCTTCCCCGAAGCCTTCCCCTCACCCGTCCCTTAATCCTAACCCGTACGCTCACACTAACCCGAGCCCTCACACGTACGCTCCCCCTAAACCGTTGTCGTACCCTCACCTGGACCCTAAACCGTCCCCGTCCCCTAACCCTAACCCTAGCCCGAACCCTAACCCTAACCCTTCCCCGAAGCCTTCCCCTCACCCGTCCCCTAATCCTAACCCATACGCTCACACTAACCCGCGCTGTCACGTGTACGCTCCCCCTAAACCGTTGTCGTACCCTCACCTGGACCCTAAACCGTCCCCGTCCCCTAACCCTAACCCTAGCCCGAACCCTAACCCTAACCCTTCCCCGAAGACTTCCCCTCACCCGTCCCCTAATCCTAACCCGTTCGCCCACACTAACCCGCGCCCTCACACGTACGCTCCCCCTAAACCGTTGTCGTACCCTCACCTGGACCCTAAACCGTCCCCGTCCCCTAACCCTAACCCTAGCCCGAACCCTAACCCTAACCCTTCCCGGAAGCCTTCCCCTCACCCGTCCCCTAATGCTAACCCGTACGCTCACACTAACCCGCGCTCTCACACGTACGCTCCCCCTAAACCGTTGTCGTACCCTCACCTGGACCCTAAACCGTCCCCGTCCCCTAACCCTAACCCTAGCCCGAACCCTAACCCTAACCCTTCCCCGAAGCCTTCCCCTCACCCGTCCCTTAATCCTAACCCGTACGCTCACACTAACCCGAGCCCTCACACGTACGCTCCCCCTAAACCGTTGTCGTACCCTCACCTGGACCCTAAACCGTCCCCGTCCCCTAACCCTAACCCTAGACCGAACTCTAACCCTAACCCTTCCCCGAAGCCTTCCCCTCACCCGTCCCCTAATCCTAACCCGTACGCTCACACTAACCTGCGCCCTCACACGTACGCTCCCCCTAAACCGTTGTCGTACCCTCACCTGGACCCTAAACCGTCCCCATTCCCTAACCCTATCCCTAGCCCGAACCCTAACCCTAACCCTTCCCCTCACCCGTCCCATAATCCTAACCCGTACGCTCACACTAACTCGCGCCCTCACACGTACGCTCCCCCTAAAACGTTGTCGTATCCTCACCTGGACCCTAAACCGTCCCCGTCCCCTAACCCTAACCCTAGCCCGAACCCTAACCCTAACCCTTCCCCGAAGCCTTCCCCTCACCCGTCCCCTAATCCTAACCCGTACGCCCACACTAACCAATGCCCTCACACGTACGCTCCCCCTAAACCGTTGTCGTACCCTCACCTGGACCCTAAACCGTCCCCGTCCCCTAACCCTAACCCTAGCCCGAACCCTAACCCTAACCCTTCCCCGAAGCCTTCCCCTCACCCGTCCCCTAATCCAAACCCGTACGCCCACACTAACCCACACCCTCACACGTACGCTCCCCCTAAACCGTTGTCGTACTCTCACCAGGACCCTAAACCGTCCCCGTCCCCTAACCCTAAACCTAGCCCGAACCCTAACCCTAACCCTTCCCCGAAGCCTTCCTCTCACCCGTCCCCTAATCCTAACCCGTACGCCCACACTAACCCGCGCCCTCACACGTACGCTCCCCCTAAACCGTTGTCGTACCCTCACCTGGACCCTAAACCGTCCCCGTCCCCTAACCCTAACCCTAGCCCGAACCCTAACCCTAACCCTTCCCGGAAGCCTTCCCCTCACCCGTCCCCTAATGCTAACCCGTACGCTCACACTAACCCGCGCTCTCACACGTACGCTCCCCCTAAACCGTTGTCGTACCCTCACCTGGACCCTAAACCGTCCCCGTCCCCTAACCCTAACCCTAGCCCGAACCCTAAACCTAACACTTCCCCGAAGCCTTCCCCTCACCCGTCCCTTAATCCTAACCCGTACGCTCACACTAACCCGAGCCCTCACACGTACGCTCCCCCTAAACCGTTGTCGTACCCTCACCTGGACCCTAAACCGTCCCCGTCCCCTAACCCTAACCCTAGCCCGAACCCTAACCCTAACCCTTCCCCGAAGCCTTCCCCTCACCCGTCCCCTAATCCTAACCCATACGCTCACACTAACCCGCGCTGTCACGTGTACGCTCCCCCTAAACCGTTGTCGTACCCTCACCTGGACCCTAAACCGTCCCCGTCCCCTAACCCTAACCCTAGCCCGAACCCTAACCCTAACCCTTCCCCGAAGACTTCCCCTCACCCGTCCCCTAATCCTAACCCGTACGCTCACACTAACCCACGCCCTCACACGTACGCTCCCCCTAAACCGTTGTCGTACCCTCACCTGGACCCTAAACCGTCCCCGTCCCCTAACCCTAACCCTAGCCCGAACCCTAAACCTAACCCTTCCCCGAAGCCTTCCCCTCACCCGTCCCCTAATCCTAACCCGTACACTCACACTAACCCGCGCTCTCACACGTACGCTCCCCCTAAACCGTTGTCGTACCCTCACCTGGACCCTAAACCGTCCCCGTCCCCTAACCCTAACCGTAGCCCGAACCCTAACCCTAACCCTTCCCCGAAGCCTTCCCCTCACCCGTCCCCTAATCCTAACCCGTACGCCCACACTAACCAATGCCCTCACACGTACGCTCCCCCTAAACCGTTGTCGTACCCTCACCTGGACCCTAAACCGTCCCCGTCCCCTAACCCTAACCCTAGCCCGAACCCTAACCCTAACCCTTCCCCGAAGCCTTCCCCTCACCCGTCCCCTAATCCTAACCCGTACACTCACACTAACCCGCGCCCTCACACGTACGCTCCCCCTAAACCGTTGTCGTACCCTCACCTGGACCCTAAACCGTCCCCGTCCCCTAACCCTAACCCTAGCCCGAACCCTAACCCTAACCCTTCCCCGAAGCCTTCCCCTCACCCGTCCCCTAATCCAAACCCGTACGCCCACACTAACCCACGCCCTCACACGTACGCTCCCCCTAAACCGTTGTCGTACTCTCACCAGGACCCTAAACCGTCCCCGTCCCCTAACCCTAAACCTAGCCCGAACCCTAACCCTAACCCTTCCCCGAAGCCTTCCTCTCACCCGTCCCCTAATCCTAACCCGTTCGCCCACACTAACCCGCGCCCTCACACGTACGCTCCCCCTAAACCGTTGTCGTACCCTCACCTGGACCCTAAACCGTCCCCATTCCTTAACCCTATCCCTAGCCCGAACCCTAACCCTAACCCTTCCCCTCACCCGTCCCATAATCCTAACCCGTACGCTCACACTAACCCGCGCCCTCACGTGTACGCTCCCCCTAAACCGTTGTCGTACCCTCACCTGGACCCTAAACCGTCCCTGTCCCCTAACCATAACCCTAGCCCGAACCCTAACCCTAAACCTTCCCCGAAGACTTCCCCTCACCCGTCCCCTAATCCTAACCCGTACGCTCACACTAACCCGCGCCCTCACACGTACGCTCCCCCTAAACCGTTGTCGTACCCTCACCTGGACCCTAAACCGTCCCCGTCCCCTAACCCTAACCCTAGCCCGAACCCTAAACCTAACCCTTCCCCGAAGCCTTCCCCTCACCCGTCCCCTAATCCTAACCCGTACACTCACACTAACCCGCGCCCTCACATGTACGCTCCCCCTAAACCGTTGTCGTACCCTCACCTGGAACCTAAACCGTCCCCGTCCCCGAACCCTAACCCTAGCCCGAACCCTAAACCTAACCCTTCCCCGAAGCCTTCCCCTCACCCGTCCCCTAATCCTAACCCGTACGCCCACACTAACCAACGCCCTCACACGTACGCTCCCCCTAAACCGTTGTCGTACCCTCACCTGGACCCTAAACCGTCCCCGTCCCCTAACCCTAACCCTAGCCCGAACCCTAACCCTAACCCTTCCCCGAAGCCTTCCCCTCACCCGTCCCTTAATGCTAACCCGTACGCTCACACTAACCCGAGCCCTCACACGTACGCTCCCCCTAAACCGTTGTCGTACCCTCACCTGGACCCTAAACCGTCCCCGTCCCCTAACCCTAACCCTAGCCCGAACCCTAACCCTAACCCTTCCCCGAAGCCTTCCCCTCACCCGTCCCCTAATCCTAACCCATACGCTCACACTAACCCGCGCCCTCACGCGTACGCTCCCCCTAAACCGTTGTCGTACCCTCACCTGGACCCTAAACCGTCCCCGTCCCCTAACCCTAACCCTAGCCCGAACCCTAAACCTAACCCTTCCCCGAAGCCTTCCCCTCACCCGTCCCCTAATCCTAACCCGTACACTCACACTAACCCGCGCCCTCACACGTACGCTCCCCCTAAACCGTTGTCGTACCCTCACCTGGACCCTAAACCGTCCCCGTCCCCGAACCCTAACCCTAGCCCGAACCCTAAACCTAACCCTTCCCCGAAGCCTTCCCCTCACCCGTCCCCTAATCCTAACCCGTACGCCCACACTAACCAACGCCCTCACACGTACGCTCCCCCTAAACCGTTGTCGTACCCTCACCTGGACCCTAAACCGTCCCCGTCCCCTAACCCTAACCCTAGTCCGAACCCTAACCCTAACCCTTCCCCGAAGCCTTCCCCTCACCCGTCCCCTAATCCTAACCCGTACACTCACACTAACCCGCGCCCTCACACGTACGCTCCCCCTAAACCGTTGTCGTACCCTCACCTGGACCCTAAACCGTCCCTGTCCCCTAACCATAACCCTAGCCCGAACCCTAACCCTAAACCTTCCCCGAAGACTTCCCCTCACCCGTCCCCTAATCCTAACCCGTACGCTCACACTAACCCGCGCCCTCACACGTACGCTCCCCCTAAACCGTTGTCGTACCCTCACCTGGACCCTAAACCGTCCCCGTCCCCTAACCCTAACCCTAGCCCGAACCCTAAACCTAACCCTTCCCCGAAGCCTTCCCCTCACCCGTCCCCTAATCCTAACCCGTACACTCACACTAACCCGCGCCCTCACATGTACGCTCCCCCTAAACCGTTGTCGTACCCTCACCTGGACCCTAAACCGTCCCCGTCCCCGAACCCTAACCCTAGCCCGAACCCTAAACCTAACCCTTCCCCGAAGCCTTCCCCTCACCCGTCCCCTAATCCTAACCCGTACGCCCACACTAACCAACGCCCTCACACGTACGCTCCCCGTAAACCGTTGTCGTACCCTCACCTGGACCCTAAACCGTCCCCGTCCCCTAACCCTAACCCTAGTCCGAACCCTAACCCTAACCCTTCCCCGAAGCCTTCCCCTCACCCGTCCCTTAATCCTAACCCGTACGCTCACACTAACACGAGCCCTCACACGTACGCTCCCCCTAAACCGTTGTCGTACCCTCACCTGGACCCTAAACCGTCCCCGTCCCCTAACCCTAACCCTAGCCCGAACCCTAAACCTAACCCTTCCCCGAAGCCTTCCCCTCACCCGTCTCCTAATCCTAACCCATACGCTCACACTAACCCGCGCCCTCACGCGTACGCTCCCCCTAAACCGTTGTCGTACCCTCACCTGGACCCTAAACCGTCCCCGTCCCCTAACCCTAACCCTAGCCCGAACCCTAACCCTAAACCTTCCCCGAAGACTTCCCCTCACCCGTCCCCTAATCCTAACCCGTACGCTCACACTAACCCGCGCCCTCACACGTACGCTCCCCCTAAACCGTTGTCGTACCCTCACCTGGACCCTAAACCGTCCCCGTCCCCTAACCCTAACCCTAGCCCGAACCCTAAACCTAACCCTTCCCCGAAGCCTTCCCCTCACCCGTCCCCTAATCCTAACCCGTACGCTAACACTAACCCGCGCCCTCACACGTACGCTCCCCCTAAACCGTTGTCGTACCCTCACCTGGACCCTAAACCGTCGCCATCCCCTAACCCTAACCCTATCCCGAACCCTAACCCTAACACTTCCCCGAAGCCTTCCCCTCACCCGTCCCCTAATCCTAACCCGTTCGCTCACACTAACACGCGCCCTCACACGTACGCTCCCCCTAAACCGTTTTCGTACCCTCACATGGACCCTAAACCGTCCCCGTCCCCTAACCCTAACCCTAGCCCGAACCCTAACCCTAACCCTTCCCCGAAGCCTTCCCCTCACCCGTCCCCTAATCCTAACCCGTACGCTCACACTAAACGGCGCCCTCACACGTACGCTCCCCCTAAACCGTTGTCGTACCCTCACCTGGACCCTAAACCGTCCCCGTCCCCTAACCCTAACCCTAGCCCGAACCCTAACCCTAACCCTTCCCGGAAGCCTTCCCCTCACCCGTCCCCTAATGCTAACCCGTTCGCTCACACTAACCCGCGCTCTCACACGTACGCTCCCCCTAAACCGTTGTCGTACCCTCACCTGGACCCTAAACCGTCCCCGTCCCCTAACCCTAACCGTAGCCCGAACCCTAACCCTAACCCTTCCCCGAAGCCTTCCCCTCACCTGTCCCCTAATCCTAACCCGTACGCCCACACTAACCAATGCCCTCACACGTACGCTCCCCCTAAACCGTTGTCGTACCCTCACCTGGACCCTAAACCGTCCCCGTCCCCTAACCCTAACCCTAGCCCGAACCCTAACCCTAACCCTTCCCCGAAGCCTTCCCCTCACCCGTCCCCTAATCCTAACCCGTACGCTCACACTAACCCGCGCCCTCACACGTACGCTCCCCCTAAACCGTTGTCGTACCCTCACCTGGACCCTAAACCGTCCCCGTCCCCTAACCCTAACCCTAGCCCGAACCCTAACCCTAACCCTTCCCCGAAGCCTTCCCCTCACCCGTCCCCTAATCCAAACCCGTACGCCCACACTAACCCACGCCCTCACACGTACGCTCCCCCTAAACCGTTGTCGTACTCTCACCAGGACCCTAAACCGTCCCCGTCCCCTAACCCTAAACCTAGCCCGAACCCTAACCCTAACCCTTCCCCGAAGCCTTCCTCTCACCCGTCCCCTAATCCTAACCCGTTCGCCCACACTAACCCGCGCCCTCACACGTACGCTCCTCCTAAACCGTTGTCGTACCCTCACCTGGACCCTAAACCGTCCCCGTCCCCTAACCCTAACCCTAGCCCGAACCCTAACCCTAACCCTTCCCGGAAGCCTTCCCCTCACCCGTCCCCTAATGCTAACCCGTACGCTCACACTAACCCGCGCTCTCACACGTACGCTCCCCCTAAACTGTTGTCGTACCCTCACCTGGACCCTAAACCGTCCCCGTCCCCTAACCCTAACCCTAGCCCGAACCCTAACCCTAACCCTTCCCCGAAGCCTTCCCCTCACCCGTCCCTTAATCCTAACCCGTACGCTCACACTAACCCGAGCCCTCACACGTACGCTCCCCCTAAACCGTTGTCGTACCCTCACCTGGACCCTAAACCGTCCCCGTCCCCTAACCCTAACCCTAGACCGAACTCTAACCCTAACCCTTCCCCGAAGCCTTCCCCTCACCCGTCCCCTAATCCTAACCCGTACGCTCACACTAACCTGCGCCCTCACACGTACGCTCCCCCTAAACCGTTGTCGTACCCTCACCTGGACCCTAAACCGTCCCCATTCCCTAACCCTATCCCTAGCCCGAACCCTAACCCTAACCCTTCCCCTCACCCGTCCCATAATCCTAACCCGTACGCTCACACTAACACGCGCCCTCACACGTACGCTCCCCCTAAAACGTTGTCGTATCCTCACCTGGACCCTAAACCGTCCCCGTCCCCTAACCCTAACCCTAGCCCGAACCCTAACCCTAAACCTTCCCCGAAGACTTCCCCTCACCCGTCCCCTAATCCTAACCCGTACGCTCACACTAACCCGCGCCCTCACACGTACGCTCCCCCTAAACCGTTGTCGTACCCTCACCTGGACCCTAAACCGTCCCCGTCCCCTAACCCTAACCCTAGCCCGAACCCTAAACCTAACCCTTCCCCGAAGCCTTCCCCTCACCCGTCCCCTAATCCTAACCCGTACACTCACACTAACCCGCGCCCTCACATGTACGCTCCCCCTAAACCGTTGTCGTACCCTCACCTGGAACCTAAACCGTCCCCGTCCCCGAACCCTAACCCTAGCCCGAACCCTAAACCTAACCCTTCCCCGAAGCCTTCCCCTCACCCGTCCCCTAATCCTAACCCGTACGCCCACACTAACCAACGCCCTCACACGTACGCTCCCCCTAAACCGTTGTCGTACCCTCACCTGGACCCTAAACCGTCCCCGTCCCCTAACCCTAACCCTAGCCCGAACCCTAACCCTAACCCTTCCCCGAAGCCTTCCCCTCACCCGTCCCTTAATGCTAACCCGTACGCTCACACTAACCCGAGCCCTCACACGTACGCTCCCCCTAAACCGTTGACGTACCCTCACCTGGACCCTAAACCGTCCCCGTCCCCTAACCCTAACCCTAGCCCGAACCCTAACCCTAACCCTTCCCCGAAGCCTTCCCCTCACCCGTCCCCTAATCCTAACCCATACGCTCACACTAACCCGCGCCCTCACGCGTACGCTCCCCCTAAACCGTTGTCGTACCCTCACCTGGACCCTAAACCGTCCCCGTCCCCTAACCCTAACCCTAGCCCGAACCCTAAACCTAACCCTTCCCCGAAGCCTTCCCCTCACCCGTCCCCTAATCCTAACCCGTACACTCACACTAACCCGCGCCCTCACACGTACGCTCCCCCTAAACCGTTGTCGTACCCTCACCTGGAACCTAAACCGTCCCCGTCCCCGAACCCTAACCCTAGCCCGAACCCTAAACCTAACCCTTCCCCGAAGCCTTCCCCTCACCCGTCCCCTAATCCTAACCCGTTCGCTCACACTAACACGCGCCCTCACACGTACGCTCCCCCTAAACCGTTTTCGTACCCTCACATGGACCCTAAACCGTCCCCGTCCCCTAACCCTAACCCTAGCCCGAACCCTAACCCTAACCCTTCCCCGAAGCCTTCCCCTCACCCGTCCCCTAATCCTAACCCGTACGCTCACACTAAACGGCGCCCTCACACGTACGCTCCCCCTAAACCGTTGTCGTACCCTCACCTGGACCCTAAACCGTCCCCGTCCCCTAACCCTAACCCTAGCCCGAACCCTAACCCTAACCCTTCCCGGAAGCCTTCCCCTCACCCGTCCCCTAATGCTAACCCGTTCGCTCACACTAACCCGCGCTCTCACACGTACGCTCCCCCTAAACCGTTGTCGTACCCTCACCTGGACCCTAAACCGTCCCCGTCCCCTAACCCTAACCGTAGCCCGAACCCTAACCCTAACCCTTCCCCGAAGCCTTCCCCTCACCTGTCCCCTAATCCTAACCCGTACGCCCACACTAACCAATGCCCTCACACGTACGCTCCCCCTAAACCGTTGTCGTACCCTCACCTGGACCCTAAACCGTCCCCGTCCCCTAACCCTAACCCTAGCCCGAACCCTAACCCTAACCCTTCCCCGAAGCCTTCCCCTCACCCGTCCCCTAATCCTAACCCGTACGCTCACACTAACCCGCGCCCTCACACGTACGCTCCCCCTAAACCGTTGTCGTACCCTCACCTGGACCCTAAACCGTCCCCGTCCCCTAACCCTAACCCTAGCCCGAACCCTAACCCTAACCCTTCCCCGAAGCCTTCCCCTCACCCGTCCCCTAATCCAAACCCGTACGCCCACACTAACCCACGCCCTCACACGTACGCTCCCCCTAAACCGTTGTCGTACTCTCACCAGGACCCTAAACCGTCCCCGTCCCCTAACCCTAAACCTAGCCCGAACCCTAACCCTAACCCTTCCCCAAAGCCTTCCTCTCACCCGTCCCCTAATCCTAACCCGTTCGCCCACACTAACCCGCGCCCTCACACGTACGCTCCCCCTAAACCGTTGTCGTACCCTCACCTGGACCCTAAACCGTCCCCGTCCCCTAACCCTAACCCTAGCCCGAACCCTAACCCTAACCCTTCCCGGAAGCCTTCCCCTCACCCGTCCCCTAATGCTAACCCGTACGCTCACACTAACCCGCGCTCTCACACGTACGCTCCCCCTAAACCGTTGTCGTACCCTCACCTGGACCCTAAACCGTCCCCGTCCCCTAACCCTAACCCTAGCCCGAACCCTAACCCTAACCCTTCCCCGAAGCCTTCCCCTCACCCGTCCCTTAATCCTAACCCGTACGCTCACACTAACCCGAGCCCTCACACGTACGCTCCCCCTAAACCGTTGTCGTACCCTCACCTGGACCCTAAACCGTCCCCGTCCCCTAACCCTAACCCTGGACCGAACTCTAACCCTAACCCTTCCCCGAAGCCTTCCCCTCACCCGTCCCCTAATCCTAATCCGTACGCTCACACTAACCTGCGCCCTCACACGTACGCTCCCCCTAAACCGTTGTCGTACCCTCACCTGGACCCTAAACCGTCCCCATTCCCTAACCCTATCCCTAGCCCGAACCCTAACCCTAACCCTTCCCCTCACCCGTCCCATAATCCTAACCCGTACGCTCACACTAACACGCGCCCTCACACGTACGCTCCCCCTAAAACGTTGTCGTATCCTCACCTGGACCCTAAACCGTCCCCGTCCCCTAACCCTAACCCTAGCCCGAACCCTAACCCTAACCCTTCCCCGAAGCCTTCCCCTCACCCGTCCCCTAATCCTAACCCGTACGCCCACACTAACCAATGCCCTCACACGTACGCTCCCCCTAAACCGTTGTCGTACCCTCACCTGGACCCTAAACCGTCCCCGTCCCCTAACCCTAACCCTAGCCCGAACCCTAACCCTAACCCTTCCCCGAAGCCTTCCCCTCACCCGTCCCCTAATCCAAACCCGTACGCCCACACTAACCCACGCCCTCACACGTACGCTCCCCCTAAACCGTTGTCGTACTCTCACCAGGACCCTAAACCGTCCCCGTCCCCTAACCCTAAACCTAGCCCGAACCCTAACCCTAACCCTTCCCCGAAGCCTTCCTCTCACCCGTCCCCTAATCCTAACCCGTACGCCCACACTAACCCGCGCCCTCACACGTACGCTCCCCCTAAACCGTTGTCGTACCCTCACCTGGACCCTAAACCGTCCCCGTCCCCTAACCCTAACCCTAGCCCGAACCCTAACCCTAACCCTTCCCGGAAGCCTTCCCCTCACCCGTCCCCTAATGCTAACCCGTACGCTCACACTAACCCGCGCTCTCACACGTACGCTCCCCCTAAACCGTTGTCGTACCCTCACCTGGACCCTAAACCGTCCCCGTCCCCTAACCCTAACCCTAGCCCGAACCCTAAACCTAACCCTTCCCCGAAGCCTTCCCCTCACCCGTCCCTTAATCCTAACCCGTACGCTCACACTAACCCGAGCCCTCACACGTACGCTCCCCCTAAACCGTTGTCGTACCCTCACCTGGACCCTAAACCGTCCCCGTCCCCTAACCCTAACCCTAGCCCGAACCCTAACCCTAACCCTTCCCCGAAGCCTTCCCCTCACCCGTCCCCTAATCCTAACCCATACGCTCACACTAACCCGCGGTGTCACGTGTACGCTCCCCCTAAACCGTTTTCGTACCCTCACCTGGACCCTAAACCGTCCCCGTCCCCTAACCCTAAAAATAGCCCGAACCCTAACCCTAACCCTTCCCCGAAGCCTTCCCCTCACCCGTCCCCTAATCCTAACCCGTACGCTCACACTAACCCGCGCCCTCACACGTACGCTCCCCCTAAACCGTTGTCGTACCCTCACCTGGACCCTAAACCGTCCCCGTCCCCTAACCCTAACCCTAGCCCGAACCCTAAACCTAACCCTTCCCCGAAGCCTTCCCCTCACCCGTCCCCTAATCCTAACCCGTACACTCACACTAACCCGCGCCCTCACACGTACGCTCCCCCTAAACCGTTGTCGTACCCTCACCTGGAACCTAAACCGTCCCCGTCCCCGAACCCTAACCCTAGCCCGAACCCTAAACCTAACCCTTCCCCGAAGCCTTCCCCTCACCCGTACCCTAATCCTAATCCGTACGCCCACACTATCCAACGCCCTCACACGTACGCTCCCCCTAAACCGTTGTCGTACCCTCACCTGGACCCTAAACCGTCCCCGTCCCCTAACCCTAACCCTAGCCCGAACCCTAACCCTAACCCTTCCCCGAAGCCTTCCCCTCACCAGTCCCTTAATGCTAACCCGTACGCTCACACTAACCCGAGCCCTCACACGTACGCTCCCCCTAAACCGTTGTCGTACCCTCACCTGGACCCTAAACCGTCCCCGTCCCCTAACCCTAACCCTAGCCCGAACCCTAACCCTAACCCTTCCCCGAAGCCTTCCCCTCACCCGTCCCCTAATCCTAACCCATACGCTCACACTAACCCGCGCCCTCACGCGTTCGCTCCCCCTAAACCGTTGTCGTACCCTCACCTGGACCCTAAACCGTCCCCGTCCCCTAACCCTAACCCTAGCCCGAACCCTAAACCTAACCCTTCCCCGAAGCCTTCCCCTCACCCGTCCCCTAATCCTAACCCGTACACTCACACTAACCCGCGCCCTCACACGTACGCTCCCCCTAAACCGTTGTCGTACCCTCACCTGGACCCTAAACCGTCCCCGTCCCCGAACCCTAACCCTAGCCCGAACCCTAAACCTAACCCTTCCCCGAAGCCTTCCCCTCACCCGTCCCCTAATCCTAACCCGTACGCCCACACTAACCAACGCCCTCACACGTACGCTCCCCCTAAACCGTTGTCGTACCCTCACCTGGACCCTAAACCGTCCCCGTCCCCTAACCCTAACCCTAGTCCGAACCCTAACCCTAACCCTTCCCCGAAGCCTTCCCCTCACCCGTCCCTTAATCCTAACCCGTACGCTCACACTAACACGAGCCCTCACACGTACGCTCCCCCTAAACCGTTGTCGTACCCTCACCTGGACCCTAAACCGTCCCCGTCCCCTAACCCTAACCCTAGCCCGAACCCTAACCCTAAACCTTCCCCGAAGCCTTCCCCTCACCCGTCCCCTAATCCTAACCCATACGCTCACACTAACCCGCGCCCTCACGCGTACGCTCCCCCTAAACCGTTGTCGTACCCTCACCTGGACCCTAAACAGTCCCCGTCCCCTAACCCTAACCCTAGCCCGAACCCTAACCCTAAACCTTCCCCGAAGACTTCCCCTCACCCGTCCCCTAATCCTAACCCGTACGCTCACACTAACCCGCGCCCTCACACGTACGCTCCCCCTAAACCGTTGTCGTACCCTCACCTGGACCCTAAACCGTCCCCGTCCCCTAACCCTAACCCTAGCCCGAACCCTAAACCTAACCCTTCCCCGAAGCCTTCCCCTCACCCGTCCCCTAATCCTAACCCGTACGCTCACACTAACCCGCGCCCTCACACGTACGCTCCCCCTAAACCGTTGTCGTACCCTCACCTGGACCCTAAACCGTCCCCGTCCCCTAACCCTAACCCTAGCCCGAACCCTAAACCTAACACTTCCCCGAAGCCTTCCCCTCACCCGTCCCCTAATCCTAACCCGTACACTCACACTAACCCGTGCCCTCACACGTACGCTCCCCCTAAACCGTTGTCGTACCCTCACCTGGAACCTAAACCATCCCCGTCCCCTAACCCTAACCCTAGCCCGAACCCTAAACCTAACCCTTCCCCGAAGCCTTCCCCTCACCCGTCCCCTAATCCTAACCCGTACGCCCACACTAACCAACGCCCTCACACGTACGCTCCCCCTAAACCGTTGTCGTACCCTCACCTAGACCCTAAACCGTCCCCGTCCCCTAGCCTAACCCTAGCCCGAACCCTAACCCTAACCCTTCCCCGAAGCCTTCCCCTCACACGTCCCCTAATCCTAACCCGTATGCTCACACTAACCCGCGCCCTCACGCGTACGCTCCCCCTAAACCGTTGTCGTACCCTCACCTGGACCCTAAACCGTCCCCGTCCCCTAACCCTAACCCTAGCCCGAACCCTAACCCTAACCCTTCCCCGAAGACTTCCCCTCACCCGTCCCCTAATCCTAACCCGTACGCTCACACTAAACCGCGCCCTCACACGTACGCTCCCCCTAAACCGTTGTCGTACCCTCAGCTGGACCCTAAACCGTCCCCGTCCCCTAACCCTAACCCTAACCCTAGCCGGAACCCTAAACCTAACACTTCCCCGAAGCCTTCCCCTCACCGGTCCCCTAATCCTAACCCGTACGCTCACACTAACCCGCGCCCTCACACGTACGCTCCCCCTAAACCGTTGTCGTACCCTCACCTGGAACCTAAACCGTCCCCGTCCCCGAACCCTAACCCTAGCCCGAACCCTAAACCTAACCCTTCCCCGAAGCCTTCCCCTCACCCGTCCCCTAATCCTAACCCGTACGCCCACACTAACCAACGCCCTCACACGTACGCTCCCCCTAAACCGTTGTCGTACCCTCACCTGGACCCTAAACCGTCCCCGTCCCCTAACCCTAACCCTAGTCCGAACCCTAACCCTAACCCTTCCCCGAAGCCTTCCCCTCACCCGTCCCTTAATCCTAACCCGTACGCTCACACTAACACGAGCCCTCACACGTACGCTCCCCCTAAACCGTTGTCGTACCCTCACCTGGACCCTAAACCGTCCCCGTCCCCTAACCCTAACCCTAGCCCGAACCCTAACCCTAAACCTTCCCCGAAGCCTTCCCCTCACCCGTCCCCTAATCCTAACCCATACGCTCACACTAACCCGCGCCCTCACGCGTACGCTCCCCCTAAACCGTTGTCGTACCCTCACCTGGACCCTAAACAGTCCCCGTCCCCTAACCCTAACCCTAGCCCGAACCCTAACCCTAAACCTTCCCCGAAGACTTCCCCTCACCCGTCCCCTAATCCTAACCCGTACGCTCACACTAACCCGCGCCCTCACACGTACGCTCCCCCTAAACCGTTGTCGTACCCTCACCTGGACCCTAAACCGTCCCCGTCCCCTAACCCTAACCCTAGCCCGAACCCTAAACCTAACCCTTCCCCGAAGCCTTCCCCTCACCCGTCCCCTAATCCTAACCCGTACGCTCACACTAACCCGCGCCCTCACACGTACGCTCCCCCTAAACCGTTGTCGTACCCTCACCTGGACCCTAAACCGTCCCCGTCCCCTAACCCTAACCCTAGCCCGAACCCTAAACCTAACACTTCCCCGAAGCCTTCCCCTCACCCGTCCCCTAATCCTAACCCGTACACTCACACTAACCCGTGCCCTCACACGTACGCTCCCCCTAAACCGTTGTCGTACCCTCACCTGGAACCTAAACCATCCCCGTCCCCTAACCCTAACCCTAGCCCGAACCCTAAACCTAACCCTTCCCCGAAGCCTTCCCCTCACCCGTCCCCTAATCCCAACCCGTACGCCCACACTAACCAACGCCCTCACACGTACGCTCCCCCTAAACCGTTGTCGTACCCTCACCTAGACCCTAAACCGTCCCCGTCCCCTAGCCTAACCCTAGCCCGAACCCTAACCCTAACCCTTCCCCGAAGCCTTCCCCTCACACGTCCCCTAATCCTAACCCGTATGCTCACACTAACCCGCGCCCTCACGCGTACGCTCCCCCTAAACCGTTGTCGTACCCTCACCTGGACCCTAAACCGTCCCCGTCCCCTAACCCTAACCCTAGCCCGAACCCTAACCCTAACCCTTCCCCGAAGACTTCCCCTCACCCGTCCCCTAATCCTAACCCGTACGCTCACACTAAACCGCGCCCTCACACGTACGCTCCCCCTAAACCGTTGTCGTACCCTCAGCTGGACCCTAAACCGTCCCCGTCCCCTAACCCTAACCCTAACCCTAGCCGGAACCCTAAACCTAACACTTCCCCGAAGCCTTCCCCTCACCGGTCCCCTAATCCTAACCCGTACGCTCACACTAACCCGCGCCCTCACACGTACGCTCCCCCTAAACCGTTGTCGTACCCTCACCTGGAACCTAAACCGTCCCCGTCCCCTAACCCTAACCCTAGCCCGAACCCTAACCCTAACCCTTCCCCGAAGCCTTCCCCTCACCCGTCCCCTAATCCTAACCCGTACGCTCACACTAACCCGCGCCCTCACACGTACGCTCCCCCTAAACCGTTGTCGTACCCTCACCTGGACCCTAAACCGTCCCCGTCCCCTAACCCTAACCCTAGCCCGAACCCTAACCCTAACCCTTCCCCGAAGCCTTCCCCTCACCCGTCCCCTAATCCTAACCCGTACGCTCACACTAACCCGCGCCCTCACACGTACGCTCCCCCTAAACCGTTGTCGTACCCTCACCTGGACCCTAAACCGTCCCCGTCCCCTAACCCTAACCCTAGCCCGAACCCTAACCCTAACCCTTCCCCGAAGCCTTCCCCTCACCCGTCTCCTAATCCTAACCCGTACGCTCACACTAACCCGCGCCCTCACACGTACGCTCCCCCTAAAACGTTGTCGTACACTCACCTGGACCCTAAACCGTCCCCGTCCCCTAACCCTAACCCTAGCCCGAACCCTAAACCTAACCCTTCCCCGAAGCCTTCCCCTCACCCGTCCCCTAATCCTAACCCGTACACTCACACTAACCCGCGCCCTCACACGTACGCTCCCCCTAAACCGTTGTCGTACCCTCACCTGGAACCTAAACCATCCCTGTCCCTTAACCCTAACCCTAGCCCGAACCCTAAACCTAACCCTTCCCCGAAGCCTTCCCCTCACCCGTCCCCTAATCCTAATCCGTACGCCCACACTAACCAACGCCCTCACACGTACGCTCCCCCTAAACCGTTGTCGTACCCTCACCTAGACCCTAAACAGTCCCCGTCCCCTAACCCTAACCCTAGCCCGAACCCTAACCCTAACCCTTCCCCGAAGCCTTCCCCTCACCCGTCCCCTAATCCTAACCCGTATGCTCACACTAACCCGCGCCCTCACGCGTACGCTCCCCCTAAACCGTTGTCGTACCCTCACCTGGACCCTAAACCGTCCCCGTCCCCTAACCCTAACCCTAGCCCGAACCCTAACCCTAACCCTTCCCCGAGCCTTCCACTCACCCGTCTCCTAATCCTAACCCGTACGCTCACACTAACCCGCGCCCTCACACGTACGCTCCCCCTAAAACGTTGTCGTACACTCACCTGGACCCTAAACCGTCCCCGTCCCCTAACCCTAACCCTAGCCCGAACCCTAACCCTAACCCTTCCCCGAAGCCTTCCCCTCACCCGTCCCCTAATCCTAACCCTTACGCCCACACTAACTCACGCCCTCACACGTACGCTCCCCCTAAACCGTTGTCGTACCCTCACCTGGACCCTAAACCGTCCCCGTCCCCTAACCCTAACCCTAGCCCGAACCCTAACCCTAACCCTTCCCCGAAGCCTTCCCCTCACCCGTCCCCTAATCCTAACCCTTACGCCCACACTAACTCACGCCCTCACACGTACGCTCCCCCTAAACCGTTGTCCTACCCTCACCTGGACCCTAAACCGTCCCCGTCCCCTAACCCTAACCCTAGCCCGAACCCTAACCCTAACCCTTCCCCGAAGCCTTCCCCTCACCCGTACCCTAATCCTAACCCGTACGCTCACACTAACCCACGCCCTCACGCGTACGCTCTCCCTAAACCGTTGTCGTACCCTCACCTGGACCCTAAACCGTTCCCGTCCCCTAACCCTAACCCTAGCCCGAACCCTAACCCTAACCCTTCACCGAAGCCTTCCCCTCACCCGACCCCTAATCCTAACCCGTACGCTCACACTAACCCGCGCCCTCACACGTACCCTCCCCCTAAACCGTTGTCGTACCCTCACCTGGACCCTAAACCGTCCCCGTCCCCTAATCCTAACCCTAGCCCGAACCCTAACCCTAACCCTTCCCCGAAGCCTTCCCCTCACCCGTCCCCTAATCCTAACCCGTACGCTCACACTAACCCGCGCCCTCACACGTACACTCAACCTAAACCGTTGTCGTTGCCTCAACTGGACCCTAAACCGTCCAGTCCCCTAACCCTAACCCTAGCCCGAACCCTAACCCTAACCCTTCCCCGAAGCCTTCCCCTCACCCTTCCCCTAATCGTAACCCGTACGCTCACACTAACCTGCGCCCTCACACATACGCTCCCCTTAAACCGTTGTCGTACCCTCACCTGGACCCTAAACCGTCCCTGAACCCTAACCCTAACCCTAGCCCGAACCCTAACTCTAACCCTTCCCCGAAGCCTTCCCCTACCCCGTCCCCTAATCCTAACCCGCATGCTCACACTAACCCGCGCCCTCACACGTACGCTCCCCCTAAACCGTTGTCGTACCCTCACCTGGACCCTAAACCGTCCCCGTCCCCTAACCCTAACCCTAGCCCGAACCCTAACCCTAACCCTTCCCCGAAGCCTTCCCCTAACCCGTCCCCTAACGCATACGCTCACACTAACCCGCGCCCTCACACGTACGCTCCCCCTAAACCGTTGTCGTACCTTCACCTGGACCCTAAACCGTCCCCGTCCCCTAACCATAACCCTAGTCCGAACCCTAACCCTAACCCTTCCCCGAAGCCTTCCCCTCACCCGTCACCTAATCCTAACCCGTACGCTCACACTAACCCGCGCCCTCGCACGTACGCTCCACCTAAACCGTTGTCGTACCCTCACCTGGACCCTAAACCGTCCCCTTCCCCTAACCCTAACCCTAGCCCGAAACCTAACACTAACCCTTCCCCGAAGCCTTCCCCTCACCCGTCCCCTAATCCTAACCCGTACGCTCACACTAACCCACGCCCTCACACGTACGCTCCCCCTAAACCGTTGTCGTACCCTCACCTGGACCCTAAACCGTCCCCGTCCCCTAACCCTAACCCTAGCCCGAACCCTAACCCTAAAGCTTCCCCGAAGCTTTCCCCTCACCCGTCCCCTAATCCTAACCCATACGCTCACACTAACCCGCGCCCTCACATGTACGCTCCCCCTAAACCGTTGTCGTACCCTCACCTGGACCCTAAACCGTCCCCGTCCCCTAACCCTAACCCTAGCCCGAACCCTAACCCTAACACTTCCCCGAAGCCTTCCCCTCACACGTCCCCTAATCCTAACCCGTACGCTCTCACTAACCCGCGCCCTCACACGTATGCTCCCCCTAAACCGTTGTCGTACCCTCACCTGGACCCTAAACAGTCCCCGTCCCCTAACCCTAACCCTAGCCCGAACCCTAACCCTAACCCTTCCCCGAAGCCTTCCCCTCACCCGTCCCCTTATCCTAACCCGTACGCCCACACTAACCCGCGCCCTAACACGTACGCTCCCCATAAACCGTTGTCGTACCCTCACCTGGACCCTAAACCGTCCCCGTCCAATAACCCTAACCCTAGCCTGAACCCTAACCCTAACCCATCCCGAAGCCTTCCTCTCACCCGTCCCCTAATCCTAACCCGTACGCTCACACTAACCCGCGCCCTCACACGTACGCTCCCCCTAATCCGTTGTCGTACCCTCACCTGGACCCTAAACCGTCCCCGTCCCCTAACCCTAACCCTAGCCCGAACGCTAACCCTAACCCTTCCCCGAAGCCTTCCCCTCACCCGTCCCCTAATCCTAACCCGTACGCTCACACTAACCCGTGACCTCACATGTACGCTCCCCCTAAACCGTTGTCGTACCCTCACCTGGACCCTAAACAGTCCCCGTCCCCTAACCCTAACCCTAGCCCGAACCCTAACCCTAACCCTTCCCCGAAGCCTTCCCCTCACCCGTCCCCTAATCCTAACCCGTACGCTCACACTAACCCGCGCCCTCACACGTACGCTCCCCCTAAACCGTTGTCGTACCCTCACCTGGACCCTAAACCGTCCCCGTCCCCTAACCCTAACCCTAGCCCGAACCCTAACCCTAACCCTTCCCCGAAGCCTTCCCCTCACCCGTCCCCTAATCCTAACCCGTACGCTCACACTAACCCGCGCCCTCACACGTACGCTCCCCCTAAACCGTTGTCGTACCCTCACCTGGACCCTAAACCGTCCCCGTCCCCTAACCCTAACCCTAGCCCGAACTCTAACCCTAACCCTTCCCCGAAGCCTTCCCCTCACCCGTCCCCTAATCCTAACCCGTACGCTCACACTAACCCGCGCCGTCACACGTACGCTCCCCCTAAACCGTTGTCGTACCCTCACCTGGACCCTAAATCGTCCCGTCCCCTAACCCTAACCCTAGCCCGAACCCTAACCCTAACCCTTCCCCGAAGCCTTCCCCTCACCCGGCCCCTAATCCTAACCCGTACGCTCACACTAACCCGCGCCCTCACACGTACGCTCCCCCTAAACCGTTGTCGTACCCTCACCTGGACCCTAAACCGTCCCCGTCCCCTAACCCTAACCCTAGCCCGAACCCTAACCCTAACCCTTCCCCGAAGCCTTCCCCTCACCTGTCCCCTAATCCTAACCCGTACGCTCACACTAACCCGCGCCCTCACACGTACGCTCCCCCTAAACCGTTGTCGTACCCTCACCTGGACTCTAAACCGTCCCCGTCCCCTAACCCTAACCCTAGCCCGAACCCTAACCCTAACCCTTCCCCGAAGCCTTCCCCTCACCCGTCCCCTAATCCTAACCCGTACGCTCACACTAACCCGCGCCCTCGCACGTACGCTCCCCCTAAACCGTTGTCGTACCCTCACCTGGACCTTAAACCGTCCCCGACCCCTTACCCTAACCCTAGCCCGAACCCTAAACCTAACTCTTCCCCGAAACCTTCCCATCACCCGTCCCCTAATCCTAACCCGTACGCTCACACTAACCCGTGCCCTCACACGTACGCTCCCCCTAAACCGTAGTCGTACCCTCACCTGGACCCTAAACAGTCCCCGTCCCCTATCCCTAACCCTAGCCCGAACCCTAACCCTAACCCTTCCCCGAAGCCTTCACCTCACCCGTCCCCTAATCCTAACCCGTACGCTCACACTAACCCGCGCCCTGACACGTACGCTCCCCCTAAACCGTTGTCGTACCCTCACCTGGACCCTAAACCGTCCCCGTCCCCTAACCCTAACCCTAGCCCGAACCCTAACCCTAACCCTTCCCCGAAGCCTTCCCCTCACCCGTCCCCTAATCCTAACCCGTACACTCACACTAACCCGTGTCCTCACACGTACGCTCCTCCTAAACCGTAGTCATACCCTCACCCGTACCCTAAACCGTCCCCGTCCCCTAACCCTAACCCTAGCCCGAACCCTAAGCCTAACTCTTCCCCGAAGCCTTCCCCTCACCCGTCCCCTAATCCTAACCCGTACGCTCACACTAACCCGCGCCCTCACACGTACGCTCCCCCTAAACCGTTGTCGTACCCTCACCTGGACCCTAAATCGTCCCGTCCCCTAACCCTAACCCTAGCCCGAACCCTAACCCTAACCCTTCCCCGAAGCCTTCCCTTCACCCGTCCCCTAATCCTAACACGTACGCTCACACTAACCCGCGCCCTCACACGTACGCTCCTCCTAAACCGTTGTCGTACCCTCATCTGGACCCTAAACCGTCACCGTCCCCTAACCCTAACCCTAGCCCGAAACCTAACCCTAACCCTTCCCCGAAGCCTTCCCCTCACCCGTCCCCTAATCCTAACCCGTACGCTCACACTAACCCGCGCCCTCACACGTACGCTCCCCCTAAACCGTTGTCGTACCCTCACCTGGACCCTAAACCGTCCCGTCCCCTAACCCTAACCCTAGCCCGAACCCTAACCCTAACCCTTCCCCGAAGCCTTCCCCTCACCCGGCCCCTAATCCTAACCCGTACGCTCACACTAACCCGCGCCCTCACACGTACGCTCCCCCTATACCGTTGTCGTACCCTCACCTGGACCCTAAACCGTCCCCGTCCCCTAACCCTAACCCTAGCCCGAACCCTAAGCCTTACCCTTCCCCCAAGCCTTGCCCTCACCCGTCCGCTAATCCTAACCCGTACGCTCACACTAACCCGCGCCCTCACACGTACGGTCTACCTAAAACTTTGTCATACCTTCACCTGGACCCTAAACCGTCCCCGTCCCCTAACCCTAAACCTAGCCCGAACCCTAACCCTAACCCTTCCCCGAAGCCTTCCCCTCACCCGTCCCCTAATCCTAAACCATACGCCCACACTAACCCACGCCCTCACACGTACGCTCCCCCTAAACCGTTGTCGTACCCTCATCTGGACCCTAAACCGTCCCCGTCCCCTAACCATAACCCTAGCCCGAACCCTAACCCTAACCCTTCCCCGAAGCCTTCCCCTCACCCGTCCCCTAATCCTACCCCATACGCTCACACTAACCCGCGCCCTAGCACGTACGCTCCCTCTAAACCGTTGTCGTACCCTCACCTAGACCCTAAACCGTCCCCGAACCCTTACCCTAACGCTAGCCCGAACCCTAAACCTAACCCTTCCACGAAGCTTTCCCCTCACCCGTCCCCTAATCCTAACCCGTACGCTCACACTAACCCACGCCCTCACACGTATGCTCCCCCTAAACCGTTGTCGTACTCTCACCTGGACCCTAAACTGTCCCCGTCCCCTAACCCTAACCCTAGCCCGAAACCTAACCCTAACACTTCCCCGAAGCCTTCCCCTCACCCGTCCCCTAATCCTAACCCGTACGCTCACACTAACCCGCGCCCTAGCACGTACGCTCCCTCTAAACCATTGTCGTACCCTCACCTAGACCCTAAACCGTCCCCGAACCCTTACCCTAACGGTAGCCCGAACCCTAAACCTAACCCTTCCACGAAGCCTTCCCCTCACCCGTCCCCTAATCCTAACCCGTACGCTCACACTAACCCACGCCCTCACACGTATGCTCCCCCTAAACCGTTGTCGTACTCTCACCTGGACCCTAAACAGTCCCCGTCCCCTAACCCTAACCCTAGCCCGAAACCTAACCCTAACACTTCCCCGAAGCCTTCCCCTCACCCGTCCCCTAATCCTAACCCGTACGCTCACACTAACCCGCGCCCTCACACGTACGCTCCCCCTAAACCGTTGTCGTACCCTCATCTGGACCCTAAACCGTCCCCGTCCCCTATCCCTAACCCTAGCCCGAACCCTAACCCTAACCCTTCCCCGAAGCCTTCCCCTCACCCGTCCCCTAATCCTAACCTGTACGCTCACACTAACCCACGCCCTCACACGTACGCTCCCCCTAAACCGTTATCGTACCCTCACCTGGACCCTAAACCGTCCCCGTCCGCTAACCCTAACCCTAGCCCGAACCCTAACCCTAACCCTTCCCCGAAGCCTTCCCCTCACCCGTCCCCTAATCCTAACCCGTACGCTCACACTAACCCGCGCCCTCACACGTACGCTCCCCCTAAACTGTTGTCGTACCCTCACCTGGACCCTAAACCGTCCCCGTCCCCTAACCCTAACCCTAGCCCGAACCCTAACCCTAACCCTTCCCCGAAGCCTTCCCCTCACCTGTCCCCTAATACTAACCCGTACGCTCACACTAACCCGCGCCCTCACACGTACGCTCCCCCTAAACCGTAGTCGTACCCTCACCTGGACCCTAAACCGTCCCCGTCCCCTAACCCTAACCCTAGCCCGAACCCTAAGCCTAACTCTTCCCCGAAGCCTTCCCCTCACCCGTCCCCTAATCCTAACACGTACGCTCACACTAACCCACGCCCTCACACGTATGCTCCCCCTAAACTGTTGTCGTACCCTCACCTGGACCCTAAACAGTCCCCGTCCCCTAACCCTAACCCTAGCCCGAACCCTAACCCTAACCCTTCCTCGAAGTCTTCCCCTCACCCGTCCCCTAATCCTAACCCGTACGCTCACACTAACCCACTCCCTCACACGTACGCTCCCCCTAAACCGTTATAGTATCCTCACCTGGACCCTAAACCGTCCCCGTCCCCTAACCCTAACCCTAGCCCGAACCCTAACCCTAACCCTTCCCCGAAGCCTTCCCCTCACCCGTCCCCTAATCCTAACCCGTGCGCTCACACTAACCCGCGCCCTCACACGTACCCTCCCCCTAAACCGTTGTCATACCCTCACCTGGACCCTAATCCGTCCCCGTCCCCTAACCCTAACCCTAGCCCGAACCCTAACCCTAACCCTTCCCCGAAGCCTTCCCCTCACCCGTTCCCTAATCCTAACCCATACGCTCACACTAACCCGCACCCTCACACGTACGCTCCCCCTAAACCGTTGTCGTACCCTCACCTGGACCCTAAACCGTCCCCGTCCCCTAACCCTAACCCTAGCCCGAACCCTAACCCTAACACTTCCCCGAAGCGTTCCCCTCACCCGTCCCCTAATCCTAACCCGTACGCTCACACTAACCCGCGCCCTCACACGTACGCTCCCCATAAACCGTTGTCGTACCCTCACCTGGACCTTAAAGCGTCCCCGTCCCCTAACCCTAACCCTAGCCCGAACCCTAACCCTAACCCTTCCCCGATGCTTTCCCCTCACCCGTCCCCTAATCCTAACCCGTACGCTCACACTAACCCACGCCCTCACACGTACGCTCCCCCTAAACCGTTGTTGTACCCTCACCTGGACGCTAAACCGTCCCCGTCCCCTAAACCTAACCCTAGACCGAACCCTAACCCTAACCCTTCCCCGAAGCCTTCCCTCACCCGTCCCCTAATCCTATCCCGTACGGTCACACTAACCCGCGCCCTCACACGTACGCTCCCCCTAAACCGTTGTCGTACCCTCATCTGGACCCTAAACCGTCCCCGTCCCCTAACCATAACCCTAGCCCGAACCCTAACCCTAACCCTTCCCCGAAGCCTTCCCCTCACCCGTCCCCTAATCCTAACCCGTACGCTCAAACTAACCCGCTCCCTCACACGTACGCTCCCCCTAAACCATTGTCGTACCCTCACCTGGACCATAAACCGTCCCCGTCCCCTAACCCTAACCCTATCCCGAACCCTAACCCTAACCCTTCCCCGAAGCCTTCCCCTCACCCGTCCCCTAATCCTAACCCGTACGCTCACACTAACCCACGCCCTCACACGTACGCTCCTCCTAAACCGTTGTCGTACCCTCACCTGGACCCTAAAACTTCCCCGTCCCCTAACCCTTACCCTAGCCCGAACCCTAACCCTAACCCTTCCCCGAAGCCTTCCCCTCACCCGTCCCTTAATCCTAACCCGTATGCTCACACTAACCCGCGCCCTCACACGTACGCTCCCCCTAAACCGTTGTCGTACCCTCACCTGGACACTAAACAGTCCCCATCCCCTAACCCTAACCCTAGCCCGAACCCTAAGCCTTACCCTTCCCCGAAGCCTTCCCCTCACCCGTCCGCTAATCCTAAACCGTACGCTCACACTAACCCGCGCCCTCACACGTACGCTCCCCCTAAACCATTGTCGTACCCTCACCTGGACCCTAAACCGTCCCCGTCCCCTAACCCTAACCCTAGCCCGAACCCTAACCCTAACCCTTCCCCGAAGCCTTCCCCTCACCCGTCCCCTAATCCTAACCCGTACGCTCACACTAACCCGCGCCCTCACACGTACGCTCCCCCTAAACCGTTGTCGTACCCTCACCTGGACCCTAAAGCGTCCCCGTCCCCTAACCCTAAACCTAGCCCGAACCCTAACCCTAACTCTTCCCCGAAGCTTTCCCCTCACCCGTCCCCTAATCCTAACCCGTACGCTCACACTAACCCACGCCCTCACACGTACGCTCCCCCTAAAACGTTGTCGTACCCTCACCTGGACCCTAAACCGTCGCCGTCCCCTAAACCTAACCCTAGACCGAACCCTAACCCTAACCCTTCCCCGAAGCCTTCCCCTCACCCGTCCCCTAATCCTATCCCGTCCGGTCACACTAACCCGCGCCCTCACACGTACGCTCCCCCTAAACTGTTGTCGTACCCTCATCTGGACCCTAAACCGTCCCCATCCCCTAACCATAACCCTAGCCCGAACCCTAAACCTAACCCTTCCCCGAAGCCTTCCCCTCACCCGTCCCCTAATCCTAACCCGTACGCTCAAACTAACCCACTCCCTCACACGTACGCTCCCCCTAAACCGTTGTCGTACCCTCACCTGGACCATAAACCGTCCCCGTCCACTAAACCTAACCCTATCCCGAACCCTAACCCTAACCCTTCCCCGAAGCCTTCCCCTCACCCGTACCCTAATCCTAACCCGCACGCTCACACTAACCCACGCCCTCACATGTACTCTCCCCCTAAACCATTGTCGTACCCTCACTTGGACCCTAAACAATCCCCATCCCCTAACCCTAACCCTAGCCCGAACCCTAAACCTAACACTTCCCCGAAGCCTTCCCCTCACCCGTCCCCTAATCCTAACCCGTACGCTCACACTAACCCAGGCCCTCACACGTATGCTCCCCCTAAACCGTTGTCATACCCTCACCTGGACCCTAAACAGTCCCCGTCCCCTAACCCTAACCCTAGCCCGAACCCTAACCCTAACCCTTCCCCGAAGCCTTCCCCTCACCCGTCCCCTAATCCGAACCCGTACGCTCACACTAACCCACGCCCTCACACGTACGCTCCGCCTAAACACTTGTCGTACCCTCACTTGGAGCCTAAACAGTCCCCATCCCCTAACCCTAACCCTAGCCCGAACCCTAAGCCTTACCCTTCCCCGAAGCCTTCCCCTCACCCGTCCGCTAATCCTAACCCGTACGCTCACACTAACCCGCGCCCTCACACGTACGCTCCCCCTAAACCGTTGTGGTACCCTCACCTGGACCCTAAACCGTCCCCGTCCCCTAAACCTAACCCTAGCCCGAACCCTAACCCTAACCCTTCCCCGAAGCCTTCCCCTCACCCGTCCCCTAATCCTAACCCGTACGGTCACACTAACCCGCGCCCTCACACGTACGCTCCCCCTAAACCGTTGTCGTACCCTCATCTGGACCCTAAACCGTCCCCGTCCCCTAACCATAACCCTAGCCCGAACCCTAACCCTAACCCTTCCCCGAAGCCTTCCCCTCACCCATCCCCTAATCCTACCCCATACGCTCACACTAACCCGCGCCCTAGCACGTACGCTCCCTCTAAACCGTTGTCGTACCCTCACCTAGACCCTAAACCGTCCCCGAACCCTTACCCTAACGCTAGCCCGAACCCTAAACCTAACCCTTCCACGAAGCCTTCCCCTCACCCGTCCCCTAATCCTAACCCGTACGCTCACACTAACCCACGCCCTCACACGTATGCTCCCCCTAAACCGTTGTCGTACTCTCACCTGGACCCTAAACAGTCCCCGTCCCCTAACCCTAACCCTAGCCCGAAACCTAACCCTAACACTTCCCCGAAGCCTTCCCCTCACCCGTCCCCTAATCCTAACCCGTACGCTCACACTAACCCGCGCCCTCACACGTACGCTCCCCCTAAACCGTTGTCGTACCCTCATCTGGACCCTAAACCGTCCCCGTCCCCTATCCCTAACCCTAGCCCGAACCCTAACCCTAACCCTTCCCCGAAGCCTTCCCCTCACCCGTCCCCTAATCCTAACCCGTACGCTCACACTAACCCGCGCCCTCACACGTACGCTCCCCCTAAACCGTTGTCGTACCCTCACCTGGACCCTAAACCGTCCCCGTCCCCTAACCCTAACCCTAGCCCGAACCCTAAACCTAACACTTCCCCGAAGCCTTCCCCTCACCCGTCCCCTAATCCTAACCCGTACGCTCACACTAACCCGCGCCCTCACACGTACGCTCCCCCTAAACCGTAGTCGTACCCTCAACTGGACCCTAAACCGTCCCCGTCCCCTAACCCTAACCCTAGCCCGAACCCTAAGCCTAACTCTTCCCCGAAGCCTTCCCCTCACCCGTCCCCTAATCCTAACACGTACGCTCACACTAACCCACGCCCTCACACGTATGCTCCCCCTAAACCGTTGTCGTACCCTCACCTGGACCCTAAACCGTCCCCGTCCCCTAACCCTAACACTAGCCCGAACCCTAACCCTAACCCTTCCCCGAAGCCTTCCCCTCACCCGTCCCCTAATCCTAACCCGTATGCTCACACTAACCCGCGCCCTCACACGTACGCTCCCCCTAAACCGTTGTCATACACTCACCTGGACCCTAAACCGTCCCCGTCCCCTAACCCTAACCCTAGCCCGAACCCTAACCCTAACCCTTCCCCGAAGCCTTCCCCTCACCCGTCCCCTAATCCTAACCCATACGCTCACACTAACCCGCACCCTCACACGTACGCTCCCCCTACACCGTTGTCGTACCCTCACCTGGACCCTAAACCGTCCCCGTCCCCTAACCCTAACCCTAGCCCGAACCCTAACCCTAACCCTTCCCCGAAGCCTTCCCCTCACCCGTACCCTAATCCTAACCCGTACGCTCACACTAACCCACGCCCTCACATGTACTCTCCCCCTAAACCATTGTCGTACCCTCACTTGGAGCCTAAACAATCCCCATCCCCTAACCCTAACCCTAGCCCGAACCCTAACCCTAACACTTCCCCGAAGCTTTCCCCTCACCCGTCCCCTAATCCTAACCCGTACGCTCACACTAACCCACGCCCTCACAAGTACGCTCCCCCTAAACCGCTGTCGTACCCTCACCTGGACCCTAAACAGTCCCCGTCCCCTAAACCTAACCCTAGACCGAACCCTAACCCTAACCCTTCCCCGAAGCTTTCCCCTCACCCGTCCCCTAATCCTAACCCGTACGCTCACACTAACACAGGCCCTCACACGTATGCTCCCCCTAAACCGTTGTCATACCCTCACCTGGACCCTAAACAGTCCCCGTCCCCTAACCCTAACCCTAGCCCGAACCCTAACACTAACCCTTCCCCGAAGCCTTCCCCTCACCCGTCCCCTAATCCTAACCCGTACGCTCACACTAACCCACGCCCTCACACGTACGCTCCCCCTAAACCATTGTCGTACCCTCACCTGGACCCTAAACCGTCCCCGACCCCTTACCCTAACACTAGCCCGAACCCTAAACCTAACCCTTCCACGAAGCCTTCCCCTCACCCGTTCCCTAATCCTAACCCGTACGCTCACACTAACCCGCGCCCTCACACGTACGCTCCCCCTAAACCGTTGTCGTACCCTCACCTTGACCCTAAACCGTCCCCGTCCCCTAACCCTAACCCTAGCCCGAACCCTAACCCTAACCCTTCCCCGAAGCCTTCCCCTCACCCGTCCCCTAATCCTAACCCGTACGCTCTCACTAACCCACGCTCTCACACGTACGCTCCCCCTAAACCATTGTCGTACCCTCACCTGGACCTTAAACCGTCCCCGTCCCCTAACCCTAACCCAAACCCTAACCCTAAACCTAACACTTCCACGAAGCCTTCCCCTCACCCGTCCCCTAATCCTAACCCGTACGCTCACACTAACCCGCGCCCTCACACGTACGCTCCCCCTAAACCGTTGTCGTACCCTCACCTGGACCCTAAACCGTCCCCGTCCCCTTACCCTAACCCTAGCCCGAACCCTAACCCTAACCCTTCCCCGAAGCCTTCCCCTCACCCTTCCCCTAATCGTAACCCGTACGCTCACACTAACCCGCGCCCTCACACGTACGCTGCCCCTATACCGTTGTCGTACCCTCACCTGGACCCTAAACCGTCCCCGTCCCCTAACCCTAACCCTAGCCCGAACCCTAACTCTAACCCTTCCCCGAAGCCTTCCCCTCACCCGTCCCCTAATCCTAACCCGTATGCTCACACTAACCCGCGCCCTCACACGTACGCTCCCCCTAAACCGTGGTTGTACACTCACCTGGACCCTAAACCATCCCGTCCCCTAAACCTAACCCTAGCCCGAACCCTAACCCTAACCCTTCCCCGAAACCTTCCCCTCAACCGTCCCCTAATCCGAACCAGTATGCTCACACTAACCCACGCCCTCACACGTACGCTCCCCCTAAACCGTTGTCGTACCCTCACTTGGACCCTAAACAGTCCCCGTCCCCTAACCCTAACCCTAGCCCAAACCGTAACCCTAACACTTCCCTGAAGCCTTCCCCTCACCCTTCCCCTAATCCTAACCTGTACGCTCACACAAACCCACACCTTCACACGTACGCTCCCCCTAAACCGTTGTCGTACCCTCACCTGGACCCTAAACCGTCCCCGTCCCCTAACCCTAACCCTAGCCCGAACCCTAACCCTAACCCTTCCCCGAAGCCTTCCCCTCACCCGTTCCCTAATCCTAACCCGTACGCTCACACTAACACACGCCCTCACACGTACGCGCCACGTAAACCGTTGTCGTACCCTCACCTGGACCCTAAACCGTCCCCGAACCCTTACCCTAACGCTAGCCCGAACCCTAAACCTAACCCTTCCACGAAGCCTTCCCCTCATCCGTCCCCTAATCCTAACCCGTACGCTCACACTAACCCACACCCTCACACGTATGCTCCCCCTAAACCGTTGTTGTACTCTCACCTGGACCCTAAACAGTCCCCGTCCCCTAACACTAACCCTAGTCTGAAACCTAACCCTAACACTTCCCCGAAGCCTTCCCCTCACCCATCCCCTAATCCTACCCCATACGCTCACACTAACCCGCGCCCTCACACGTACGCTCCCCTTAAACCGTTGTCGTACCCTCACCTGGACCCTAAACCGTCCCCGACCCCTTACGCGAACCCTAGCCCGAACCCTAAACCTAACCCTTGCACGAAGCCTTCCACTCACCCGTCCCCTAATCCTAACCCGTAGGCTCACACTAACCCGCGCCCTCACACGTACGCTCCCCCTAAACCGTTGTCGTACCCTCACCGGGACCCTAAACCGTCCCCGTCCCCTAACCCTAACCCTAGCCCAAACCCTAATCCTAACACTTCCCCGAAGCCTTCCCCTCACCCGTCTCCTAATCCTAACCCGTACGCTCACACTAACCCGCGCCCTCACACGTACGCTCCCCCTAAACCGTTGTCGTACCCTCACCTGGACCCTAAACCGTCCCCGACCCCTTACGCGAACCCTAGCCCGAACACTAAACCTAACCCTTCCACGAAGCCTTCCCCTCACCCGTCCTCTAATCCTAACCCGTAGGCTCACACTAACCCGCGCCCTCACACGTACGCTCCCCCTAAACCGTTGTCGTACTCTCACTGGGACCCTAAACCGTCCCCGTCTCCTAACCCTAACCCTAGCCCGAACCCTAACCCTAACCCTTCCCCGAAGCCTTCCCCTCACCTGTCCCCTAATCCTAACCCGTACGCTCACACTAACCCGCGCCCTCACACGTACGCTCCCCCTAAACCGTTGTCGTACCCTCACCTGGACCCTAAACAGTCCCCGTCCCCTAACCCTAACCCTAGCCCGAACCCTAACCCTAACCCTTCCTTGAAGTCTTCCCCTCATCCTTCCCCTAATCCTAACCCGTACGCTCACACTAACCCGCTCCCTCACACGTACGCTCCCCCTAAACCGTTATCGTACCCTCACCTGGACCCTAAACCGTCCCCGTCCCCTAACCCTAACCCTAGCCCGAACCCTAACCCTAACCGTTCCCCGAAGCCTTCCCCTCACCCGTCCCCTAATCCTAACCCGTACGCTCACACTAACCCGCGCCCGCACACGTACGCTCCCCCTAAACCATTGTCATACCCTCACCTGGACCCTAAACCGTCCCCGTCCCCTAACCCTAACCCTAGCCCGAACCCTAACCCTAACCCTTCCCCGAAGCCTTCCCCTCACCCGTCCCCTAATCCTAACCCGTAGGCTCACACTAACCCGCGCCCTCACACGTACGCTCCCCCTAAACCGTTGTCGTACCCTCACCTGGACCCTAAACCGTCCCCGTCCCCTAACCCTAACCCTAGCCCGAACCCTAACCCTAACACTTCCCCGAAGCCTTCCCCTCACCCGTCCCCTAATCCTAACCCGTACGCTCACACTAACCCGCGCCCTCACACGTACGCTCCCCCTAAACCGTTGTCGTACCCTCACCTGGAGCCTAAACCGTCCCCGTCCCCTAACCCTAACCCTAGCCCGAACCCTAACCCTAACCCTTCCCCGAAGCCTTCCCCTCACCCGTCCCCTAATCCTAACCCGTACTCTCACACTAACCCGCGCCCTCACACGTACGCTCCCCCTAAACCGTTGTCGTACCCTCACCTGGACCCTAAACCGTCCCCGTCCCCTAACCCTAACCCTAGCCCGAACCCTAACCCTAACCCTTCCCCGAAGCCTTCCCCTCACCTGTCCCCTAATACTAACCCGTACGCTCACACTAACCCGCGCCCTCACACGTACGCTCCCCCTAAACCGTAGTCGTACCCTCACCTGGACCCTAAACCGTCCCCGTCCCCTAACCCTAACCCTAGCCCGAACCCTAAGCCTAACTCTTCCCCGAAGCCTTCCCCTCACCCGTCCCCTAATCCTAACACGTACGCTCACACTAACCCACGCCCTCACACGTATGCTCCCCCTAAACTGTTGTCGTACCCTCACCTGGACCCTAAACAGTCCCCGTCCCCTAACCCTAACCCTAGCCCGAACCCTAACCCTAACCCTTCCTCGAAGTCTTCCCCTCACCCGTCCCCTAATCCTAACCCGTACGCTCACAGTAACCCACTCCCTCACACGTACGCTCCCCCTAAACCGTTATAGTATCCTCACCTGGACCCTAAACCGTCCCCGTCCCCTAACCCTAACCCTAGCCCGAACCCTAACCCTAACCCTTCCCCGAAGCCTTCCCCTCACCCGTCCCCTAATCCTAACCCGTGCGCTCACACTAACCCGCGCCCTCACACGTACCCTCCCCCTAAACCGTTGTCATACCCTCACCTGGACCCTAATCCGTCCCCGTCCCCTAACCCTAACCCTAGCCCGAACCCTAACCCTAACCCTTCCCCGAAGCCTTCCCCTCACCCGTTCCCTAATCCTAACCCATACGCTCACACTAACCCGCACCCTCACACGTACGCTCCCCCTAAACCGTTGTCGTACCCTCACCTGGACCCTAAACCGTCCCCGTCCCCTAACCCTAACCCTAGCCCGAACCCTAACCCTAACACTTCCCCGAAGCGTTCCCCTCACCCGTCCCCTAATCCTAACCCGTACGCTCACACTAACCCGCGCCCTCACACGTACGCTCCCCATAAACCGTTGTCGTACCCTCACCTGGACCTTAAAGCGTCCCCGTCCCCTAACCCTAACCCTAGCCCGAACCCTAACCCTAACCCTTCCCCGATGCTTTCCCCTCACCCGTCCCCTAATCCTAACCCGTACGCTCACACTAACCCACGCCCTCACACGTACGCTCCCCCTAAACCGTTGTTGTACCCTCACCTGGACGCTAAACCGTCCCCGTCCCCTAAACCTAACCCTAGACCGAACCCTAACCCTAACCCTTCCCCGAAGCCTTCCCTCACCCGTCCCCTAATCCTATCCCGTACGGTCACACTAACCCGCGCCCTCACACGTACGCTCCCCCTAAACCGTTGTCGTACCCTCATCTGGACCCTAAACCGTCCCCGTCCCCTAACCATAACCCTAGCCCGAACCCTAACCCTAACCCTTCCCCGAAGCCTTCCCCTCACCCGTCCCCTAATCCTAACCCGTACGCTCAAACTAACCCGCTCCCTCACACGTACGCTCCCCCTAAACCATTGTCGTACCCTCACCTGGACCATAAACCGTCCCCGTCCCCTAACCCTAACCCTATCCCGAACCCTAACCCTAACCCTTCCCCGAAGCCTTCCCCTCACCCGTCCCCTAATCCTAACCCGTACGCTCACACTAACCCACGCCCTCACACGTACGCTCCTCCTAAACCGTTGTCGTACCCTCACCTGGACCCTAAAACTTCCCCGTCCCCTAACCCTTACCCTAGCCCGAACCCTAACCCTAACCCTTCCCCGAAGCCTTCCCCTCACCCGTCCCTTAATCCTAACCCGTATGCTCACACTAACCCGCGCCCTCACACGTACGCTCCCCCTAAACCGTTGTCGTACCCTCACCTGGACCCTAAAGCGTCCCCGTCCCCTAACCCTAAACCTAGCCCGAACCCTAACCCTAACTCTTCCCCGAAGCTTTCCCCTCACCCGTCCCCTAATCCTAACCCGTACGCTCACACTAACCCACGCCCTCACACGTACGCTCCCCCTAAAACGTTGTCGTACCCTCACCTGGACCCTAAACCGTCGCCGTCCCCTAAACCTAACCCTAGACCGAACCCTAACCCTAACCCTTCCCCGAAGCCTTCCCCTCACCCGTCCCCTAATCCTATCCCGTCCGGTCACACTAACCCGCGCCCTCACACGTACGCTCCCCCTAAACTGTTGTCGTACCCTCATCTGGACCCTAAACCGTCCCCATCCCCTAACCATAACCCTAGCCCGAACCCTAAACCTAACCCTTCCCCGAAGCCTTCCCCTCACCCGTCCCCTAATCCTAACCCGTACGCTCAAACTAACCCACTCCCTCACACGTACGCTCCCCCTAAACCGTTGTCGTACCCTCACCTGGACCATAAACCGTCCCCGTCCACTAAACCTAACCCTATCCCGAACCCTAACCCTAACCCTTCCCCGAAGCCTTCCCCTCACCCGTACCCTAATCCTAACCCGCACGCTCACACTAACCCACGCCCTCACATGTACTCTCCCCCTAAACCATTGTCGTACCCTCACTTGGACCCTAAACAATCCCCATCCCCTAACCCTAACCCTAGCCCGAACCCTAAACCTAACACTTCCCCGAAGCCTTCCCCTCACCCGTCCCCTAATCCTAACCCGTACGCTCACACTAACCCAGGCCCTCACACGTATGCTCCCCCTAAACCGTTGTCATACCCTCACCTGGACCCTAAACAGTCCCCGTCCCCTAACCCTAACCCTAGCCTGAACCCTAACCCTAACCCTTCCCCGAAGCCTTCCCCTCACCCGTCCCCTAATCCGAACCCGTACGCTCACACTAACCCACGCCCTCACACGTACGCTCCGCCTAAACACTTGTCGTACCCTCACTTGGAGCCTAAACAGTCCCCATCCCCTAACCCTAACCCTAGCCCGAACCCTAAGCCTTACCCTTCCCCGAAGCCTTCCCCTCACCCGTCCGCTAATCCTAACCCGTACGCTCACACTAACCCGCGCCCTCACACGTACGCTCCCCCTAAACCGTTGTGGTACCCTCACCTGGACCCTAAACCGTCCCCGTCCCCTAAACCTAACCCTAGCCCGAACCCTAACCCTAACCCTTCCCCGAAGCCTTCCCCTCACCCGTCCCCTAATCCTAACCCGTACGGTCACACTAACCCGCGCCCTCACACGTACGCTCCCCCTAAACCGTTGTCGTACCCTCATCTGGACCCTAAACCGTCCCCGTCCCCTAACCATAACCCTAGCCCGAACCCTAACCCTAACCCTTCCCCGAAGCCTTCCCCTCACCCATCCCCTAATCCTACCCCATACGCTCACACTAACCCGCGCCCTAGCACGTACGCTCCCTCTAAACCGTTGTCGTACCCTCACCTAGACCCTAAACCGTCCCCGAACCCTTACCCTAACGCTAGCCCGAACCCTAAACCTAACCCTTCCACGAAGCCTTCCCCTCACCCGTCCCCTAATCCTAACCCGTACGCTCACACTAACCCACGCCCTCACACGTATGCTCCCCCTAAACCGTTGTCGTACTCTCACCTGGACCCTAAACAGTCCCCGTCCCCTAACCCTAACCCTAGCCCGAAACCTAACCCTAACACTTCCCCGAAGCCTTCCCCTCACCCGTCCCCTAATCCTAACCCGTACGCTCACACTAACCCGCGCCCTCACACGTACGCTCCCCCTAAACCGTTGTCGTACCCTCATCTGGACCCTAAACCGTCCCCGTCCCCTATCCCTAACCCTAGCCCGAACCCTAACCCTAACCCTTCCCCGAAGCCTTCCCCTCACCCGTCCCCTAATCCTAACCCGTACGCTCACACTAACCCGCGCCCTCACACGTACGCTCCCCCTAAACCGTTGTCGTACCCTCACCTGGACCCTAAACCGTCCCCGTCCCCTAACCCTAACCCTAGCCCGAACCCTAAACCTAACACTTCCCCGAAGCCTTCCCCTCACCCGTCCCCTAATCCTAACCCGTACGCTCACACTAACCCGCGCCCTCACACGTACGCTCCCCCTAAACCGTAGTCGTACCCTCAACTGGACCCTAAACCGTCCCCGTCCCCTAACCCTAACCCTAGCCCGAACCCTAAGCCTAACTCTTCCCCGAAGCCTTCCCCTCACCCGTCCCCTAATCCTAACACGTACGCTCACACTAACCCACGCCCTCACACGTATGCTCCCCCTAAACCGTTGTCGTACCCTCACCTGGACCCTAAACCGTCCCCGTCCCCTAACCCTAACACTAGCCCGAACCCTAACCCTAACCCTTCCCCGAAGCCTTCCCCTCACCCGTCCCCTAATCCTAACCCGTATGCTCACACTAACCCGCGCCCTCACACGTACGCTCCCCCTAAACCGTTGTCATACACTCACCTGGACCCTAAACCGTCCCCGTCCCCTAACCCTAACCCTAGCCCGAACCCTAAACCTAACCCTTCCCCGAAGCCTTCCCCTCACCCGTCCCCTAATCCTAACCCATACGCTCACACTAACCCGCACCCTCACACGTACGCTCCCCCTACACCGTTGTCGTACCCTCACCTGGACCCTAAACCGTCCCCGTCCCCTAACCCTAACCCTAGCCCGAACCCTAACCCTAACCCTTCCCCGAAGCCTTCCCCTCACCCGTACCCTAATCCTAACCCGTACGCTCACACTAACCCACGCCCTCACATGTACTCTCCCCCTAAACCATTGTCGTACCCTCACTTGGAGCCTAAACAATCCCCATCCCCTAACCCTAACCCTAGCCCGAACCCTAACCCTAACACTTCCCCGAAGCTTTCCCCTCACCCGTCCCCTAATCCTAACCCGTACGCTCACACTAACCCACGCCCTCACAAGTACGCTCCCCCTAAACCGCTGTCGTACCCTCACCTGGACCCTAAACAGTCCCCGTCCCCTAAACCTAACCCTAGACCGAACCCTAACCCTAACCCTTCCCCGAAGCTTTCCCCTCACCCGTCCCCTAATCCTAACCCGTACGCTCACACTAACACAGGCCCTCACACGTATGCTCCCCCTAAACCGTTGTCATACCCTCACCTGGACCCTAAACAGTCCCCGTCCCCTAACCCTAACCCTAGCCCGAACCCTAACACTAACCCTTCCCCGAAGCCTTCCCCTCACCCGTCCCCTAATCCTAACCCGTACGCTCACACTAACCCACGCCCTCACACGTACGCTCCCCCTAAACCATTGTCGTACCCTCACCTGGACCCTAAACCGTCCCCGACCCCTTACCCTAACACTAGCCCGAACCCTAAACCTAACCCTTCCACGAAGCCTTCCCCTCACCCGTTCCCTAATCCTAACCCGTACGCTCACACTAACCCGCGCCCTCACACGTACGCTCCCCCTAAACCGTTGTCGTACCCTCACCTTGACCCTAAACCGTCCCCGTCCCCTAACCCTAACCCTAGCCCGAACCCTAACCCTAACCCTTCCCCGAAGCCTTCCCCTCACCCGTCCCCTAATCCTAACCCGTACGCTCTCACTAACCCACGCTCTCACACGTACGCTCCCCCTAAACCATTGTCGTACCCTCACCTGGACCTTAAACCGTCCCCGTCCCCTAACCCTAACCCAAACCCTAACCCTAAACCTAACACTTCCACGAAGCCTTCCCCTCACCCGTCCCCTAATCCTAACCCGTACGCTCACACTAACCCGCGCCCTCACACGTACGCTCCCCCTAAACCGTTGTCGTACCCTCACCTGGACCCTAAACCGTCCCCGTCCCCTTACCCTAACCCTAGCCCGAACCCTAACCCTAACCCTTCCCCGAAGCCTTCCCCTCACCCTTCCCCTAATCCTAAGCCGTACGCTCACACTAATCCGCGACCTCACACGTACGCTCCCCCTAAACCGTTGTCTACCCTCACCTGGACCCTAAACCGTCCCCGTACCCTAACCCTAACCCTAGCCGGAACCCTAACCCTAACCATTCCCCGAAGCCTTCCCCTCACCCGTCCCCTAATCGTAACCCGTACGCTCACACTAACCCGCGCCCTCACACGTACGCTGCCCCTATACCGTTGTCGTACCCTCACCTGGACCCTAAACCGTCCCCGTCCCCTAACCCTAACCCTAGCCCGAACCCTAACTCTAACCCTTCCCCGAAGCCTTCCCCTCACCCGTCCCCTAATCCTAACCCGTATGCTCACACTAACCCGCGCCCTCACACGTACGCTCCCCCTAAACCGTGGTTGTACACTCACCTGGACCCTAAACCATCCCGTCCCCTAAACCTAACCCTAGCCCGAACCCTAACCCTAACCCTTCCCCGAAACCTTCCCCTCAACCGTCCCCTAATCCGAACCAGTATGCTCACACTAACCCACGCCCTCACACGTACGCTCCCCCTAAACCGTTGTCGTACCCTCACTTGGACCCTAAACAGTCCCCGTCCCCTAACCCTAACCCTAGCCCAAACCGTAACCCTAACACTTCCCTGAAGCCTTCCCCTCACCCTTCCCCTAATCCTAACCTGTACGCTCACACAAACCCACACCTTCACACGTACGCTCCCCCTAAACCGTTGTCGTACCCTCACCTGGACCCTAAACCGTCCCCGTCCCCTAACCCTAACCCTAGCCCGAACCCTAACCCTAACCCTTCCCCGAAGCCTTCCCCTCACCCGTTCCCTAATCCTAACCCGTACGCTCACACTAACACACGCCCTCACACGTACGCGCCACGTAAACCGTTGTCGTACCCTCACCTGGACCCTAAACCGTCCCCGAACCCTTACCCTAACGCTAGCCCGAACCCTAAACCTAACCCTTCCACGAAGCCTTCCCCTCATCCGTCCCCTAATCCTAACCCGTACGCTCACACTAACCCACACCCTCACACGTATGCTCCCCCTAAACCGTTGTTGTACTCTCACCTGGACCCTAAACAGTCCCCGTCCCCTAACACTAACCCTAGCCTGAAACCTAACCCTAACACTTCCCCGAAACCTTCCCCTCACCCATCCCCTAATCCTACCCCATACGCTCACACTAACCCGCGCCCTCACACGTACGCTCCCCTTAAACCGTTGTCGTACCCTCACCTGGACCCTAAACCGTCCCCGACCCCTTACGCGAACCCTAGCCCGAACCCTAAACCTAACCCTTGCACGAAGCCTTCCACTCACCCGTCCCCTAATCCTAACCCGTAGGCTCACACTAACCCGCGCCCTCACACGTACGCTCCCCCTAAACCGTTGTCGTACCCTCACCGGGACCCTAAACCGTCCCCGTCCCCTAACCCTAACCCTAGCCCAAACCCTAATCCTAACACTTCCCCGAAGCCTTCCCCTCACCCGTCCCCTAATCCTAACCCGTACGCTCACACTAACCCGCGCCCTCACACGTACGCTCCCCCTAAACCGTTGTCGTACCCTCACCTGGACCCTAAACCGTCCCCGACCCCTTACGCGAACCCTAGCCCGAACACTAAACCTAACCCTTCCACGAAGCCTTCCCCTCACCCGTCCTCTAATCCTAACCCGTAGGCTCACACTAACCCGCGCCCTCACACGTACGCTCCCCCTAAACCGTTGTCGTACCCTCACTGGGACCCTAAACCGTCCCCGTCTCCTAACCCTAACCCTAGCCCGAACCCTAACCCTAACCCTTCCCCGAAGCCTTCCCCTCACCTGTCCCCTAATCCTAACCTGTACGCTCACACTAACCCGCGCCCTCACACGTACGCTCCCCCTAAACCGTTGTCGTACCCTCACCTGGACCCTAAACAGTCCCCGTCCCCTAACCCTAACCCTAGCCCGAACCCTAACCCTAACCCTTCCTTGAAGTCTTCCCCTCATCCTTCCCCTAATCCTAACCCGTACGCTCACACTAACCCGCTCCCTCACACGTACGCTCCCCCTAAACCGTTATCGTACCCTCACCTGGACCCTAAACCGTCCCCGTCCCCTAACCCTAACCCTAGCCCGAACCCTAACCCTAACCGTTCCCCGAAGCCTTCCCCTCACCCGTCCCCTAATCCTAACCCGTACGCTCACACTAACCCGCGCCTGCACACGTACGCTCCCCCTAAACCATTGTCATACCCTCACCTGGACCCTAAACCGTCCCCGTCCCCTAACCCTAACCCTAGCCCGAACCCTAACCCTAACCCTTCCCCGAAGCCTTCCCCTCACCCGTCCCCTAATCCTAACCCGTAGGCTCACACTAACCCGCGCCCTCACACGTACGCTCCCCCTAAACCGTTGTCGTACCCTCACCTGGACCCTAAACCGTCCCCGTCCCCTAACCCTAACCCTAGCCCGAACCCTAACCCTAACACTTCCCCGAAGCCTTCCCCTCACCCGTCCCCTAATCCTAACCCGTACGCTCACACTAACCCGCGCCCTCACACGTACGCTCCCCCTAAACCGTTGTCGTACCCTCACCTGGAGCCTAAACCGTCCCCGTCCCCTAACCCTAACCCTAGCCCGAACCCTAACCCTAACCCTTCCCCGAAGCCTTCCCCTCACCCGTCCCCTAATCCTAACCCGTACTCTCACACTAACCCGCGCCCTCACACGTACGCTCCCCCTAAACCGTTGTCGTACCCTCACCTGGACCCTAAACCGTCCCCGTCCCCTAACCCTAACCCTAGCCCGAACCCTAACCCTAACCCTTCCCCGAAGCTTACCCCTCACCCGTCCCCTAATCCTAACCCGTACGCTCACACTAACCCACGCCCTCACAAGTACGCTCCCCCTAAACCGTTGTCGTACCCTCACCTGGACCCTAAACAGTCCCTGTCCCCTAAACCTAACCCTAGACCGAACCCTAACCCTAACCCTTCCCCGAAGCTTTCCCCTCACCCGTCCCCTAATCCTAACCCGTACGCTCACACTAACACAGGCCCTCACACGTATGCTCCCCCTAAACCGTTGTCATACCCTCACCTGGACCCTAAACAGTCCCCGTCCCCTAACCCTAACCCTAGCCCGAACCCTAACACTAACCCTTCCCCGAAGCCTTCCCCTCACCCGTCCCCTAATCCTAACCCGTACGCTCACACTAACCCACGCCCTCACACGTACGCTCCCCCTAAACCATTGTCGTACCCTCACCTGGACCCTAAACCGTCCCCGACCCCTTACCCTAACACTAGCCCGAACCCTAAACCTAACCCTTCCACGAAGCCTTCCCCTCACCCGTTCCCTAATCCTAACCCGTACGCTCACACTAACCCGCGCCCTCACACGTACGCTCCCCCTAAACCGTTGTCGTACCCTCACCTTGACCCTAAACCGTCCCCGTCCCCTAACCCTAACCCTAGCCCGAACCCTAACCCTAACCCTTCCCCGAAGCCTTCCCCTCACCCGTCCCCTAATCCTAACCCGTACGCTCTCACTAACCCACGCTCTCACACGTACGCTCCCCCTAAACCATTGTCGTACCCTCACCTGGACCTTAAACCGTCCCCGTCCCCTAACCCTAACCCAAACCCTAACCCTAAACCTAACACTTCCACGAAGCCTTCCCCTCACCCGTCCCCTAATCCTAACCCGTACGCTCACACTAACCCGCGCCCTCACACGTACGCTCCCCCTAAACCGTTGTCGTACCCTCACCTGGACCCTAAACCGTCCCCGTCCCCTTACCCTAACCCTAGCCCGAACCCTAACCCTAACCCTTCCCCGAAGCCTTCCCCTCACCCGTCCCCTAATCCTAAGCCGTACGCTCACACTAATCCGCGACCTCACACGTACGCTCCCCCTAAACCGTTGTCTACCCTCACCTGGACCCTAAACCGTCCCCGTACCCTAACCCTAACCCTAGCCGGAACCCTAACCCTAACCATTCCCCGAAGCCTTCCCCTCACCCGTCCCCTAATCGTAACCCGTACGCTCACACTAACCCGCGCCCTCACACGTACGCTCCCCCTATACCGTTGTCGTACCCTCACCTGGACCCTAAACTGTCCCCGTCCCCTAAACCTAACCCTACACCGAACCCTAAACCTTACACTACCCCGAAACCTTCCCCTCAACCGTGCCCTAATCCGAACCCGTATGCTCACAATAAACCGCGCCTTCACACGTACGCTCCCCCTAAACCGTTGTCGTACCCTCACTTGGACCCTAAACCGTCCCCGTCCCCTAACCCTAACCGTAGCCCGAACCCTAACCCTAACACTTCCCCGAAGCCTTCCCCTCACCCGTCCCCTAATCCTAACCCGTACCCACACAGAAACCCGCGCCCTCACACGTAGGCTCCCCCTAAACCGTTGTCGTGCCCTCACCTGGACCCTAAACCGTCCCCGTCCCCTAACCCTAACCCTAGCCCGAACCCTAACCCTAACCCTTCCCCGAAGCCTTCCACTCACCCGTCCCCTAATCCTAACCCGTATGCTCAGACTAACCGGCGCCCTCACATGTACGCTCCCCCTAAACCGTTGTCTTACCCTCACCTGGACCCTAAACCTTCCCCTTTCTCTAACCCTAACCCTAGCCCGAACCCTAAACCTAACCCTTCCCCGAAGCTTTCCCCTCACCCGTCCCCTAATCCTAACCCGTAGGCTCACACTAACCCACGCCCTCACACGTACTCTCCCCCTAAACCGTTGTCGTACCCTCACCTGGACCCTAAACAGTCCCCGTCCCCTAAACCTAACCGTAGACCGAACCCTAACCCTAACCCTTCCCCGAAGCCTTCCCCTCACCCGTCCCCTAATCCTAACCCGTACGCTCACACTAACCCAGGCCCTCACACGTATGCTCCCCCTAAACCGTTGTCATACCCTCACCTGGACCCTAAACAGTCCCCGTCCCCTAACCCTAACCCTAGCCCGAACCCTAACACTAACCCTTCCCCGAAGCCTTCCCCTCACCCGTCCCCTAATCCTAACCCATACGCTCACACTAACCCACGCCCTCACACGTACGCTCCCCCTAAACCGTTGTCGTACCCTCACCTGGACCCTAAACAGTCCCCATCCCCTATCCCTAACCCTAGCCCGAACCCTAAGCCTTACCCTTCCCCGAAGCCTTCCCCTCACCCGTCCGCTAATCCTAACCCGTACGCTCACACTAACCCGCGCCCTCACACGTACGCTCCCCCTAAACCGTTGTGGTACCCTCACCTGGACCCTAAACCGTCCCCGTCCCCTAAACCTAACCCTAGCCCGAACCCTAACCCTAACCCTTCCCCGAAGCCTTCCCCTCACCCGTCCCCTAATCCTAACCCGTACGGTCACACTAACCCGCGCCCTCACACGTACGCTCCCCCTAAACCGTTGTCGTACCCTCATCTGGACCCTAAACCGTCCCCGTCCTCTAACCATAACCCTAGCTCGAACCCTAACCCTAACCCTTCCCCGAAGCCTTCCCCTCACCCGTCCCTTAATCCTAACCCATACGCTCACACTAACCCCCACCCTCGCTCGTACGCTCCCCCTAAACCATTGTCGTACCCTCACCTGGACCCTAAACCGTCCCCGAACCCTTACCCTAACACTAGCCCGAACCCTAAACCTAACCCTTCCACGAAGCCTTCCCCTCACCCGTCCCCTAATCCTAACCCGTACGCTCACACTAACCCGCGCCCTCACACGTACGCTCCCCCTAAACCGTTGTCGTACCCTCACCTGGACCCTAAACCGTCCCCGTCCCCTAATCCTAACCCTAGCCCGAACCCTAACCCTAACCCTTCCCCGAAGCCTTCCCCTCACCCGTACCCTAATCCTAACCCGTACGCTCACACTAACCCGCGCCCTCACACGTACGCTCCCCCTAAACCGTTGTCGTACCCTCACCTGGACCCTAAACCGTCCCCGTCCCCTAACCCTAACCCTAGCCCGAACCCTAACCCTAACCCTTCCCCGAAGCTTTCCCCTCACCCGTCCCCTAATCCTAACCCGTACCCTCACACTAACCCACGCCCTCACACGTACGCTCCCCCTAAACCGTTGTCGTACCCTCACCTGGACCCTAAACAGTCCCCGTCCCCTAAACCTAACCCTAGACCGAACCCTAACCCTAAACCTTCCCCGAAGCCTTCCCCTCACCCGTCCCCTAATCCTAACCCGTACGCTCACACTAACCCAGGCCCTCACACGTATGCTCCCCCTAAACCGTTGTCATACCCTCACCTGGACCCTAAACAGTCCCCGTCCCCTAACCCTAACCCTAGCCCGAACCCTAACACTAACCCTTCCCCGAAGCCTTCCCCTCACCCGTCCCCTAATCCTAACCCATACGCTCACACTAACCCACGCCCTCACACGTACGCGCCCCCTAAACTCTTGTCGTACCCTCACCTGGACCCTAAACCGTCCCCGTCCCCTAACCCTAACCCTAGCCCGAACCCTAACCCTAACACTTCCCTGAAGCCTTCCCCTCACCCTTCCCCTAATCCTAACCTGTACGCTCACACAAACCCACACCTTCACACGTACGCTCCCCCTAAACCGTTGTCGTACCCTCACCTGGACCCTAAACCGTCCCCGTCCCCTAACCCTAACCCTAGCCCGAACCCTAACCCTAACCCTTCCCCGAAGCCTTCCCCTCACCCGTTCCCTAATCCTAACCCGTACGCTCACACTAATACACGCCCTCACACGTACGCGCCCCGTAAACCGTTGTCGTACCCTCACCTGGACCCTAAACCTTCCCCGTCCCCTAACCCTAACCCTAGCCCGAACCCTAACCCTAACCCTTCCCCGAAGCCTTCCCCTCATCCGTCCCCAAATCCTAATCCGTACGCTCACACTAACCCACGCCCTCACACGTACGTTCCCCCAAAACCGTTTTCGTACCCTCACCTGGACCCTAAACTGTCCCCGTCCCCTAAACCTAACCCTACACCGAACCCTAAACCTTACACTACCCCGAAACCTTCCCCTCAACCGTCCCCTAATCCGAACCCGTATGCTCACAGTAAACCGCGCCCTCACACGTACGCTCCCCCTAAACCGTTGTCGTACCCTCACTTGGACCCTAAACCGTCCCCGTCCCCTAACCCTAACCCTAACCCTAACCCTAACCCTAACCATTGTCGTACCCTCACCTGGACCTTAAACCGTCCCCGTCCCCTAACCCTAACCCAAACCCTAACCCTAAACCTAACACTTCCACGAAGCCTTCCCCTCACCCGTCCCCTAATCCTAACCCGTACGCTCACACTAACCCGCGCCCTCACACGTACGCTCCCCCTAAACCGTTGTCGTACCCTCACCTGGACCCTAAACCGTCCCCGTCCCCTAACCCTAACCCTAGCCCGAACGCTAACCCTAACCCTTCCCCGAAGCCTTCCCCTCACCCGTCCCCTAATCCTAAGCCGTACGCTCACACTAATCCGCGACCTCACACGTACGCTCCCCCTAAACCATTGTCTACCCTCACCTGGACCCTAAACCGTCCCCATCCCCTAACCCTAACCCTAACCATTCCCCGAAGCCTTCCCCTCACCCGTCCCCTAATCGTAACCCGTACGCTCACACTAACCCGCGCCCTCACACGTACGCTTCCCCTAAACCGTTGTCGTACCCTCACCTGGACCCTAAACCGTCCCCGTCCCCTAACCCTAACCCTAGCCCGAACCCTAACTCTAACCCTTCCCCGAAGCCTTCCCCTCAACCGTCCCCTAATCCTAAACCGTACGCTCACACTAACCCGCGCCCTCACATGTACGCGCCCCCAAACTGTTGTCGTACCCTCACCTGGACCCTAAACCGTCCCCGTCCCTTAACTCTAACCCTAGCCCGAACCCTAACCCTAACCCTTCCCCGAAGCCTTCCCCTCACCCGTTCCCTAATCCTAACCCGTACGCTCACACTAACACACGCCCTCACACGTACGCCCCCCGTAAACTGTTGTCGTACCCTCACCTGGACCCTAAACCGTCCCCGTCCCCTAACCCTAACCCTAGCCCGAACCCTAACCCTAACCCTTCCCCGAAGCCTTCCCCTCATCCGTCCCCTAATCCTAATCCGTACGCTCACACTAACCCACGCCCTAACACGTACGTTCCCCCAAAACCGTTTTCGTACCCTCACCTGGACCCTAAACTGTCCCCGTCCCCTAAACCTAACCCTACACCGAACCCTAAACCTTACACTACCCCGAAACCTTCCCCTCAACCGTCCCCTAATCCGAACCCGTATGCTTACAATAAACCGCGCCCTCACACGTACGCTCCCCCTAAACCGTTGTCGTACCCTCACTTGGACCCTAAACCGTCCCCGTCCCCTAACCCTAACCGTAGCCCGAACCCTAACCCTAACACTTCCCCGAAGCCTTCCCCTCACCCGTCCCCTAATCCTAACCCGTACGCTCACAGAAACCCGCGCCCTCACACGTAGGCTCCCCATAAACCATTGTCGTGCCCTCACCTGGACCCTAAACCGTCCCCGTCCCCTAACCCTAACCCTAGCCCGAACCCTAACCCTAACCCTTCCCCGAAGCCTTCCCCTCACCCGTCCCCTAATCCTAACCCGTACGCTAAGACTAACCGGCGCCCTCACTCGTACGCTCCCCCTAAACCGTTGTCTTACCCTCACCTGGACCCTAAACCGTCCCCTTTCCCTAACCCTAACCCTAGCCCGAACCCTAACCCTAACCCTTCCCCGAAGCCTTCCCCTCACCCGTCCCCTAATCCTAACCCGAACGCTCACACTAACCGGCGCCCTCACACGTACGCTCCCCCTAAAACGTTATCGTACCCTCACCTGGACCCTAAACCATCCCCGTCCCCTAACCCTAACCCTAGCCTGAACCCTAACCCTAACCCTTCCCCGAAGCCTTCCCCTCACCCGTCCCCTAATCCTAACCCGTACGCTCACACTAACCCGTGCCCTCACACGTACGCTCCCCCTAAACCGCTGTCGTACCCTCACCTGGACCCTAAACCGTCCCCGTCCCCTAACACTAACCGTAGCCCGAACCCTAAACCTAACCCTACCCCGAAGCCTTCCCCTCACCCGTCCCCTAATCCTAACCCGTACGATCACACTAACCCGCGCCCTCACACGTACGCTCCCCCTAAACCGCTGTCGTACCCTCACCTGGACCCTAAACCGTCCCTGTCCCCTAACACTAACCCTAGCCCGAACCCTAACCCTAACCCTTCCCCGAAACCTTCCCTCACCCGTCCCCTAATCCTAACCCGTACGCTCACACTAACCCGCGCCCTCACATGTACGCTGCCCCTAAACTGTTGTTGTACCGTCACCTGCACCCTAAACCGTCCCCGTCCCCTAACCCTAACCCTAGCCCGAACCCTAACCCTAACCCTTCCCCGAAGCCTTCCCCTCACCCGTCCCCTAATCCTAAACCATACGCTAACACTAACCCGTGCCCTCACACGTACGCTCCCCCTAAACCGTTGTCGTGCCCTCAACCGGACCCTAAGCTCTCCCCGTACCCTAACCGTAAACGTAGCCCGAACCCTAACCCTAACCCTTCTCCGAAGCCTTATCCTCACCCGTCCCCTACTCCTAAGCCATACGCTAACACTAACCCGTGCCCTCACACATACGCTCCCCCTAAACCGTTGTTATACCCTCACCCGGACCCTAAACCGTCTCGTCCCCTAACCATAACCGTAGCCAGAACCCTAACCCTAACCCTTCCCCAAAGCCTTACCCTCACCATTCCCCTAATCCTAAGCCGTACGCTAACACTAACCTGTGCCCTCACACGTACGCTCACCCTAAACCGTTGTCGAACACTCACCCGGACCCTAAACCGTCCCCGTCCCCTAACCCTAACCCTAGCCCAAACCCTAACACTAACCCTTCCCCGAAACCTTACCCTCACCCTTCCCCTAATCCTAACCCTTACGCTATCACTAACCTGTGCCCTCACACGTACGCTCACCCTAAGCCGTTTTCGTACCCCCATCCGGACCCTAAACCATCCCCGTCCCCTAACCCTAACCCTAGCCCGAACCCTAACCCTTACACTTCTCCGAAGCCTGACCCTCACCCGTCCCCTAATCCTAACCTGTACGCTAACAATAACCCGCGCCCTCACACGTATGCTCCCCCTAAAGCGTTGTCGTACCCACACCTGGACCCTAAACCGTCCCAGTCCCCTATCCCTAACCCTAGCCCGAACCCTCACCCTAACCCTTCCCCGAAGCCTTACCCTCACCCGTCCGCTAATCCTAACCCATACGCTAACACTAACCCGCGCCCTAACACGTACGCTCCCCCTAAAGCGTTGTCTTACCCTAACCTGGACCCTAAACCATCCCCGTCCCCTAACCCTAACCCTAACCCTAACCGGACCCTAAACTGTCCCATTCCCCTAACCCTAACCCTAGCCCGAACCCTAACCCGAACCATTCCCCGAAGCCTTACCCTCACGCATCCCCTAATCCTAAACCGTAAGTAACACTAACCCGTGCCCTCACACGTACGCTCACCATAAACCGTTGTCGTGCCATCACCCGGACCCTAAACCGTCCCCATCCCCTAACCCTAACCCTAGCCCGAACCCTAACCTAACACTTCCCCGAAGCCTTAACCTCACCCGTCCCCTAATCCTAGGCCGTACGCTAACACTAACCCGTGAACTCACACGTACGCTCACCCTAAACCATTCTCGTACCCTCACCCGGACCCTTAACCGTCCCCGTCCCCTAACCCTAACCCTAGCCCGAAACCTAACCCTAACCCTTCCCCGAAACCTTACCCTCACCCGTCCCCTAATCCTAAGCCGTACGTTAACACTAACCCTTACCCTAACACTTTTGCTCAACCTAAACCATTGTTGTACCCTAACCTGTACCCTATACCGTCCCCGTCCCCGTCCACTAAACCTAACCGTAAGCCTAACCCTAACCCTTACCCGAAGCCTTACCCTAACCTTCCCCTAATCCTAACCCATATGCTAACACTAACCTGTACCCTATCACGTACACTCACCCTAAACCGTTGCTGTACCCTAACCTGTTCCCTAAACCATCCCCTATCCCTAACTCTAACCCTAAGCTTTACCCGAAGCCTTACCCTAGCCCGTCCTCTAATCCTAACACATACGCTAACACTAACCCATACCCTAACATATACGCTCAGCGTAAACCTTTGTCGTACCCTAACCTGTATCCTAAACTTTACCCATCCCCGTCCCCTAACCCTAACCCTAACGCTTACCCAAAGCCTTACCCTAACCCGTCCCCTAATTCTACCCGTACACCAATACTAACCCGTACCCTAACACGTATGCTCACCCTAAATCATTGTCGTACACTAAACTGTACCGTAAACCATCCCCATCCCCTAATCCTAAACCTAACCCTAACCCTAACCCTAACCCTAACCCTAATCACTAACCCTAACCCTAACCCTAACCCTAGCCTGAACCCTAACCCTAACCCTTCCCCGAAGCCTTCCCCTCACCCGTCCCCTAATCCTAACCCGTACGCTCACACTAACCCGTGCCCTCACACGTACACTCCCCCTAAACCGCTGTCGTATCCTCACCTGGACCCTAAACCGTCCCCGTCCCCTAACACTAACCGTAGCCCGAACCCTAAACCTAACCCTACCCCGAAGCCTTCCCCTCACCCGTCCCCTAATCCTAACCCGTACGATCACACTAACCCGCGCCCTCACACGTACGCTCCCCCTAAACCGCTGTCGTACCCTCACCTGGACCCTAAACCGTCCCTGTCCCCTAACACTAACCCTAGCCCGAACCCTAACCCTAACCCTTCCCCGAAACCTTCCCTCACCCGTCCCCTAATCCTAACCCGTACGCTCACACTAACCCGCGCCCTCACATGTACGCTGCCCCTAAACTGTTGTTGTTCCCTCACCTGCACCCTAAACCGTCCCCGTCCCCTAACCCTAACCCTAGCCCGAACCCTAACCCTAACCCTTCCCCGAAGCCTTCCCCTCACCCGTCCCCTAATCCTAAACCATACGCTAACACTAACCCGTGCCCTCACACGTACGCTCCCCCTAAACCGTTGTCGTGCCCTCAACCGGACCCTAAGCTCTCCCCGTACCCTAACCCTAAACGTAGCCCGAACCCTAACCCTAACCCTTCTCCGAAGCCTTATCCTCACCCGTCCCCTACTCCTAAGCCATACGCTAACACTAACCCGTGCCCTCACACATACGCTCCCCCTAAACCGTTGTTATACCCTCACCCGGACCCTAAACCGTCTCGTCCCCTAACCATAACCGTAGCCAGAACCCTAACCCTAACCCTTCCCCAAAGCCTTACCCTCACCATTCCCCTAATCCTAAGCCGTACGCTAACACTAACCTGTGCCCTCACACGTGCGCTCACCCTAAACCGTTGTCGAACACTCACCCGGACCCTAAACCGTCCCCGTCCCCTAACCCTAACCCTAGCCCAAACCCTAACACTAACCCTTCCCCGAAACCTTACCCTCACCCTTCCCCTAATCCTAACCCTTACGCTATCACTAACCTGTGCCCTCACACGTACGCTCACCCTAAGCCGTTTTCGTACCCCCATCCGGACCCTAAACCATCCCCGTCCCCTAACCCTAACCCTAGCCCGAACCCTAACCCTTACACTTCTCCGAAGCCTGACCCTCACCCGTCCCCTAATCCTAACCTGTACGCTAACAATAACCCGCGCCCTCACACGTATGCTCCCCCTAAAGCGTTGTCGTACCCACACCTGGACCCTAAACCGTCCCAGTCCCCTATCCCTAACCCTAGCCCGAACCCTCACCCTAACCCTTCCCCGAAGCCTTACCCTCACCCGTCCGCTAATCCTAACCCATACGCTAACACTAACCCGCGCCCTAACACGTACGCTCCCCCTAAAGCGTTGTCTTACCCTAACCTGGACCCTAAACCATCCCCGTCCCCTAACCCTAACCCTAACCCTAACCGGACCCTAAACTGTCCCATTCCCCTAACCCTAACCCTAGCCCGAACCCTAACCCAAACCATTCCCCGAAGCCTTACCCTCACGCATCCCCTAATCCTAAACCGTACGTAACACTAACCCGTGCCCTCACACGTACGCTCACCATAAACCGTTGTCGTGCCGTCACCCGGACCCTAAACCGTCCCCATCCCCTAACCCTAACCCTAGCCCGAACCCTAACCTAACACTTCCCCGAAGCCTTAACCTCACCCGTCCCCTAATCCTAGGCCGTACGCTAACACTAACCCGTGAACTCACACGTACGCTCACCCTAAACCATTCTCGTACCCTCACCCGGACCCTTAACCGTCCCCGTCCCCTAACCCTAACCCTAGCCCGAAACCTAACCCTAACCCTTCCCCGAAACCTTACCCTCACCCGTCCCCTAATCCTAAGCCGTACGTTAACACTAACCCTTACCCTAACACTTTTGCTCAACCTAAACCATTGTTGTACCCTAACCTGTACCCTATACCGTCCCCGTCCCCGTCCACTAAACCTAACCGTAAGCCTAACCCTAACCCTTACCCGAAGCCTTACCCTAACCTTCCCCTAATCCTAACCCATATGCTAACACTAACCTGTACCCTATCACGTACACTCACCCTAAACCGTTGCTGTACCCTAACCTGTTCCCTAAACCATCCCCTATCCCTAACTCTAACCCTAAGCTTTACCCGAAGCCTTACCCTAGCCCGTCCTCTAATCCTAACACATACGCTAACACTAACCCATAACCTAACATATACGCTCAGCGTAAACCTTTGTCGTACCCTAACCTGTATCCTAAACTTTACCCATCCCCGTCCCCTAACCCTAACCCTAACGCTTACCCAAAGCCTTACCCTAACCCGTCCCCTAATTCTACCCGTACACCAATACTAACCCGTACCCTAACACGTATGCTCACCCTAAATCATTGTCGTACACTAAACTGTACCGTAAACCATCCCCATCCCCTAATCCTAAACCTAACCCTAACCCTAACCCTAACCCTAACCCTAATCACTAACCCTAACACTAACCCTAACCCTAACCCTAACCCTTAACCCTAACCCTAACCCTAACCCTACCCTAACCCTAACCCAAACACTAACCCAAACCCTAACCCTAACCCTAACCCTAACCCTAACCCTAACGCGAACCCTAACCCGAACCCGAACCCTAACCCGAACCCTAACCCTAACACTAACCCGAAACCTAACCCTAACCCGAACCCTAACCCTAACCCGAACCCGAACCCGAACCCTAACCCTAACCCTAACCCTGAACCCTAACCCTAACCCGAACCCTAACCCTAAAGCCGAACCCGAAACCCTAACCCGAACCCTAACCTGAACCCTAACCCGAACCCTAACAATAACCCTAAAGCCTAACCCGAACCTGAACCCTAACCCGAACCCTAACCCAAACCCTAACCCGAACACTAACCCTAACCCTAACCCTCTAACCCGAACCCTAACCCGAACCCTAACCCTAACCCTAACTCTAAACCCCTAACCCGAACCCGAACCCTAAACCGAACCCTAACCCGAACCCGAACCCTAACCCGAACCCTAACCCGAACCCGAAGCATAACCCGAACCCTAACCCAAACCCTAACCCGAACCCTAACCCGAACCCTAACCCTATCCCTAGCCCGAACCCTAGCCCGAACCCTAACCCTTCCCCAAAGCCTTACCCTCACCCGTCCCCTAATCCTAACCCGTACGCTAACACTAACCCATGCCCTCACACGTACACTCACACTAAACCGTTGTCGTGCCCTCATCCGGTCCCTAAATCGTCCTGTACCCTAACCCTAACCCTAGCCCGAACCCTAACCCTAACCCTTCCCCGAAGCCTTCCCCTCACCCGTCCCCTAATCCTAACCCGTACGCTCTCACTAACCCACGCTCTCACACGTACGCTCCCCCTAAACCATTGTCGTACCCTCACCTGGACCTTAAACCGTCCCCGTCCCCTAACCCTAACCCAAACCCTAACCCTAAACCTAACACTTCCACGAAGCCTTCCCCTCACCCGTCCCCTAATCCTAACCCGTACGCTCACACTAACCCGCGCCCTCACACGTACGCTCCCCCTAAACCGTTGTCGTACCCTCACCTGGACCCTAAACCGTCCCCGTCCCCTAACCCTAACCCTAGCCCGAACCCTAACCCTAACCCTTCCCCGAAGCCTTCCCCTCACCCGTCCCCTAATCCTAAGCCGTACGCTCACACTAATCCGCGACCTCACACGTATGCTCCCCTAAACCGTTGTCTACCCTCACGTGGACCCTAAACCGTCCCCGTCCCCTAACCCTAACCCTAGCCGGAACCCTAACCCTAACCATTCCCCGAAGCCTTCCCCTCACCCGTCCCCTAATCGTAACCCGTACGCTCACACTAACCCGCGCCCTAAACCTTACACTACCCCGAAACCTTCCCCTCAACCGTCCCCTAATCCGAACCCGTATGCTCACAATAAACCGCGCCCTCACACGTACGCTCCCCCTAAACCGTTGTCGTACCCTCACTTGGACCCTAAACCGTCCCCGTCCCCTAACCCTAACCGTAGCCCGAACCCTAACCCTAACACTTCCCCGAAGCCTTCCCCTCACCCATCCCCTAATCCTAACCCGTACGCTCACAGAAACCCGCGCCCTCACACGTAGGCTCCCCATAAACCGTTGTCGTGCCCTCACCTGGACCCTAAACCGTCCCCGTCCCCTAACCCTAACCCTAGCCCGAACCCTAACCCTAACCCTTCCCCGAAGCCTTCCACTCACCCGTCCCCTAATCCTAACCCGTACGCTAAGACTAACCGGCGCCCTCACACGTACGCTCCCTCTAAACCGTTGTCTTACCCTCACCTGGACCCTAAACCGTCCCCTTTCCCTAACCCTAACCCTAGCCCGAACCCTAACCCTAACCCTTCCCTGAAGCCTTCCCCTCACCCGTCCCCTAATCCTAACCCGAACGCTCACACTAACCGGCGCCCTCACACGTACGCTCCCCCTAAAACGTTATCGTACCCTCACCTGGACCCTAAACCATCCCCGTCCCCTAACCCTAACCCTAGCCTGAACCCTAACCCTAACCCTTCCCCGAAGCCTTCCCCTCACCCGTCCCCTAATCCTAACCCGTACGCTCATACTAACCCGCGCCCTCACACGTACGCTCCCCCTAAACCGCTGTCGTACCCTCACCTGGACCCTAAACCGTCCCCGTCCCCTAACACTAACCGTAGCCCGAACCCTAAACCTAACCCTACCCCGAAGCCTTCCCCTCACCCGTCCCCTAATCCTAACCCGTACGATCACACTAACCCGCGCCCTCACACGTACGCTCCCCCTAAACCGCTGTCGTAACCTCACCTGGACCCTAAACCGTCCCTGTCCCCTAACACTAACCCTAGCCCGAACCCTAACCCTAACCCTTCCCCGAAACCTTCCCTCACCCGTCCCCTAATCCTAACCCGTACGCTCACACTAACCCGCACCCTCACATGTACGCTGCCCCTAAACTGTTGTTGTACCCTCACCTGCACCCTAAACCGTCCCCGTCCCCTAACCCTAACCCTAGCCCGAACCCTAACCCTAACCCTTCCCCGAAGCCTTCCCCTCACCCGTCCCCTAATCCAAAACCATACGCTAACACTAACCCGTGCCCTCACACGTACGCTCCCCCTAAACCGTTGTCGTGCCCTCAACCGGACCCTAAGCTCTCCCCGTACCCTAACCCTAAACGTAGCCCGAACCCTAACCCTAACCCTTCTCCGAAGCCTTATCCTCACCCGTCCCCTACTCCTAAGCCATACCCTAACACTAACCCGTGCCCTCACACATACGCTCCCCCTAAACCGTTGTTATACCCTCACCCGGACCCTAAACCGTCTCGTCCCCTAACCATAACCGTAGCCAGAACCCTAACCCTAACCCTTCCCCAAAGCCTTACCCTCACCATTCCCCTAATCCTAAGCCGTACGCTAACACTAACCTGTGCCCTCACACGTACGCTCACCCTAAACCGTTGTCGAACACTCACCCGGACCCTAAACCGTCCCCGTCCCCTAACCCTAACCCTAGCCCAAACCCTAACACTAACCCTTCCCCGAAACCTTACCCTCACCCTTCCCCTAATCCTAACCCTTACGCTAACACTAACCTGTGCCCTCACACGTACGCTCACCCTAAGCCGTTTTCGTACCCCCATCCGGACCCTAAACCATCCCCGTCCCCTAACCCTAACCCTAACCCTAACCGGACCCTAAACTGTCCCATTCCCCTAACCCTAACCCTAGCCCGAACCCTAACCCGAACCATTCCCCGAAGCCTTACCCTCACGCATCCCCTAATCCTAAACCGTAAGTAACACTAACCCGTGCCCTCACACGTACGCTCACCATAAACCGTTGTCGTGCCATCACCCGGACCCTAAACCGTCCCCATCCCCTAACCCTAACCCTAGCCCGAACCCTAACCTAACACTTCCCCGAAGCCTTAACCTCACCCGTCCCCTAATCCTAGGCCGTACGCTAACACTAACCCGTGAACTCACACGTACGCTCACCCTAAACCATTCTCGTACCCTCACCCGGACCCTTAACCGTCCCCGTCCCCTAACCCTAACCCTAGCCCGAAACCTAACCCTAACCCTTCCCCGAAACCTTACCCTCACCCGTCCCCTAATCCTAAGCCGTACGTTAACACTAACCCTTACCCTAACACTTTTGCTCAACCTAAACCATTGTTGTACCCTAACCTGTACCCTATACCATCCCCGTCCCCGTCCACTAAACCTAACCGTAAGCCTAACCCTAACCCTTACCCGAAGCCTTACCCTAACCTTCCCCTAATCCTAACCCATATGCTAACACTAACCTGTACCCTATCACGTACACTCACCCTAAACCGTTGCTGTACCCTAACCTGTTCCCTAAACCATCCCCTATCCCTAACTCTAACCCTAAGCTTTACCCGAAGCCTTACCCTAGCCCGTCCTCTAATCCTAACACATACGCTAACACTAACCCATACCCTAACATATACGCTCAGCGTAAACCTTTGTCGTACCCTAACCTGTATCCTAAACTTTACCCATCCCCGTCCCCTAACCCTAACCCTAACGCTTACCCAAAGCCTTACCCTAACCCGTCCCCTAATTCTACCCGTACACCAATACTAACCCGTACCCTAACACGTATGCTCACCCTAAATCATTGTCGTACACTAAACTGTACCGTAAACCATCCCCATCCCCTAATCCTAAACCTAACCCTAACCCTAACCCTAACCCTAACCCTAATCACTAACCCTAACACTAACCCTAACCCTAACCCTAACCCTTAACCCTAACCCTAACCCTAACCCTACCCTAACCCTAACCCAAACACTAACCCAAACCCTAACCCTAACCCTAACCCTAACCCTAACCCTAACCCTAACGCGAACCCTAACCCTAACCCTCTAACCCGAACCCTAACCCGAACCCTAACCCTAACCCTAACCCTAACCCCCTAACCCGAACCCGAACCCTAAACCGAACCCTAACCCGAAACCGAACCCTAACCCGAACCCTAACCCGAACCCGAAGCATAACCCGAACCCTAACCCAAACCCTAACCCGAACCCTAACCCGAACCCTAACCCTATCCCTAGCCCGAACCCTAGCCCGAACCCTAACCCTAACACTTCCCCAAAGCCTTACCCTCACCCGTCCCCTAATCCTAACCCGTACGCTAACACTAACCCATGCCCTCACACGTACACTCACACTAAACAGTTGTCGTGCCCTCACCCGGTCCCTAAATCGTCCTGTACCCTAACCCTAACCCTAGCCCGAACCCTAATCCTAACCCTTCCGCGAAGCCTGACCCTCACCCGTCCCCTAAACCTAACCCGTACGCTAACATTAACCCGTGCCCTCACACGTAATCTCACCCTAAGCCGTTGTCGTAACCTCACCCGGACCCTAAACCGTCTCGGTCCCCTAACCATAACCGTAGCCCGAACCCTAACCCTAACCCTTCCCCGAAGCCTTACCCTCACCCGTCCCCTAATGCTAAGCCGTAGGCTAACACTAACCCATGCCCTCACACGTACGCCCATCATAAACCGTTCTAGTACCCTCACCCGGCCCCTAAAACCTCCCCGTCCCCTAACCCTAACCCTAGCTCGAACCCTAACCCTAACCCATCCCCGAAGCCTTACCCTCAACCGTCCCGTAATACTAAGCCGTACGCTAACACTAACCCGTGCCCTCACACGTACGCTCACCCTAAACCTTTGTTGTACACTCACCCGGACCCTAAACCGTCCCCATCCCCTAACCCTAACCCTAGCCCGAAACCTAATCCTAACCCTTCCCCGAAACCTTACACTCACGCGTCCCCTAATCCTAACCCGTACGCTAACACTAACCCGTGCCCTCACACGTACGCTCACCATAAACCGTTGTCCTACACTCACCCGGACCCTAAACCGTTCCCGTCCCCTAACCCTAGCACTAGCCGAACACTAACCCTAACCTTTCCGCGAAGCCTTACCCTCACCCGTCCCCTAATCCTAAGCCGTACGCTAACACTAACCCGTGCCCTCACACGTATGCTCACCCTAAACCGTTGTCGTGCCCTCACCTGGACCCTAAACCGTCCCCATCACCTATCCCTAACCCTAGCCCGAACCCTCACCCTAACCCTTCCCCGAAGCCTTACCCTCACCCGACCCCTAATCCTAGCCGTACGCTAACGCTAACCTGAGCCCTCACACGTACGCTCATCCTAAACCGTTGTTGTACCCTCATCCGGACCCTAAACCATCCCCGTCCCCTAACACTAACCCTAGCTCGAACCCTAACCCTAACCCTTCCCCGAAGCCTTACCCTCACCCGTCCCCTAATCCTAACCTGTACGCTAACACTAACCCGTGCACTCACACGTACGCTCACCCTAAACTGTTGTCGTACCCTCACCCGGACCGTAAACCGTCCCCGGCCCCTAATCCTAACCCTAGCCCGAACTGTCACCCTAACCGTTCCCCGAAGCCTTACCCTCATCCGTCCACTAATCCTAACCCATATGCTAACACTAACCCATGCCCTCACAAGTACGCTCACCCTAAACCATTGTCGTGCCCTCACCAGGCCCCTAAACCGTCCCCGTCCCCTAACCCTAACCCTAGCTCGAACCCTAAAACTAACCCTTCCCCAAAGCCTTACCCTCACCCGTCCCCTAATCCTAACCTGTACGCTAACACTAACCCGTGCCCTCACACGTACGCTCACCCTAAACCGTTGTCGTACCCTCACCCGGCCCCTAAACCGTCCTGTACCCTATCCATTACCCTAGCCCGAACCCTAAACCTAACCCTTCCCCGAAGCCTTACCCTCACCCGTCCCCTAATCATAACCCATACGCTAACACTAACCCATGCCCTCTCACGTACGCTCACCCTAACCCATTGTCGTGCCCTCACCAGGACCCTAAACCGTCCCCAGCCCCTAACCCTAACCCTAGCCTGAAACCTCACCCTAACCCTTCCCCGAAGCCTTACCGTCACCTGTACCCTACTCCTAAGCCGTACGCTAACGCTAACCTGTGCCCTCACACGTACGCTCACCCAAAACAGTTGTCGTACCGTCACCCGGACCCTAAACCGTCCCCATCCCCTAACCCTAACCGTAGCCCGAACCCTAACCCTAACCCTTCTCTGAAACCTTATACTCACCCGTTCCCTAATCCTAAGCCGTACGGTAACACTAACCTGTGCCCTCACACGTACGCTCCCCCTAAACCGTTGTCGTACCCTCACCCGGACACTAAAACATCCCCATCCCCTAACCCTAACCCTAGCCCGAACCCTAACCCTAACCCTTACCCGAAACCTTACCCTCACCCGACCCCTAATCCTAACCCGTATGCTAACACTAACCTGTGCCCTCACACGTACGCTCACCATAAAACTTTGTCGTACACTCACCCGGACCCTAAAACGTTCCCGTCCCCGAACCCTAGCCCTAGCCTGAACCCTAACCCTAACCTTTCCCCGAAGCCTTACCCTCACCCGTCCCCTAATCCTAAGCCGTACGCTAACACTAACCCTTGCCCTCACACGTACGCTCACCCTAAACCGTTCTCTGCCCTCACCTGGACCCTAAACCGTCCCCGTCCCCTATCCCTAACCCTAGCCCGAACCCTCACCCTAACCCTTCCCTGAAACCTTACCCTCACCCGTCCCCTAATCCTAAGCCGTACGCTAACACTAACACTTATCCTAACACTTTTGCTCAACCTAAACCATTGTTGTACCCTAACCTGTACCCTATACCGTCCCCGTCCCCGTCCACTAAACCTAACCGTAACCCTAACCCTAACCATTACCAGAAGCCTTACCCTAACCTTCTCCTAATCCTAACCCATATGCTAACACTAACCTGTACCCTATCACGTACGCTCACCCTAAACCGTTGCCGTGCCCTCACCTGGACCGTAAACCGTCCCCGTCCCCTATCCCTAACCCTAGCCCGAACCCTCACGCTAACCCTTCCCCGAAGCCTTACCCTCACCCGTCCCCTAATCCTAACCCGTACGCTAACACTAACCCGTGCCCTCACACGTACGCTCACCCTAAACCGTTGTCGTACCCTCACCCGGATCCTAAACCGTCCCCATCCCATAACCCTAACCCTAGCCCGAACTCTAACCCTAACCCTTCCCCGAAGCCTTACCCTCACCCGTCCCCTAATCCTAAGCCGTACGCTAACGATAACCTGTACCCTCACACGTACGCTCACCCTAAACCGTTGTCGTACCCTCACCCGGACCCTAAACCGTCCCCGTCCCCTAACCCTAACCCTAGCTCGAACCCTAACCCTAACCCTTCCCCGAAGCCTTACCCTCACCCGTCCCCTAATCCTAACCTGTACGCTAACACTAACCCGTGCCCTCACACGTACGCTCACCCTAAACCGTTGTCGTACCCTCACGCGGACCGTAAACCGTCCCCGTCCCCTAACCCTAACCCTAGCGCGAACCCTCACACTAACCCTTCCCCGAAGCCTTACCCTCACCCGTCCCCTAATCCTAAGCCGTACACTAACACTAACCCGTGCCCTCACATGTATGCTCACCCTAAACTGTTGTCGTACCCTCACCCGGACCCTAAACCGTCCCCGTCCACTAACCCTAACCCTAACCCTAGCCCGAACCCTAACCCTAACCTTTCCCCGAAACCTTACCCTCACCCGTCCCGTAATCCTCAGCCGTACGCTAACACTAACACTTACCCTAACACTTTTGCTCAACCTAAACCATTGTTGTACCCTAACCTGTACCCTATACCGTGCCCGTCCCCGTCCACTAAACCTAACCGTAACCCTAACCCTAACCCTTATCCGAAGCCTTACCCTAACCTTCTCCTAATCCTAACCCATATGCTAACACTAACCTGTACCCTATCACGTACACTCACCCTAAACCGTTGCTGTACCCTAACCTGTTCCCTAAACCATCCCCTATCCCTAACTCTAACCCTAAGCCTTACCCGAAGCCTTACCCTAGCCCGTCCTCTAATCCTAACACATACGCTAACACTAACCCATACCCTAACATATATGCTCAGCCTAAACCTTTGTCGTACCCTAACCTGTATCCTAAACTTTACCCATCCCCGTCCCCTAACCCTAACCCTAACGCTTACCCAAAGCCTTACCCTAACCCGTCCCCTAATTCTACCCGTACACCAATACTAACCCGTACCCTAACACGTATGCTCACACTAAATCGTTGTCGTACACTAAACTGTACCGTAAACCATCTCCATCCCCTAATCCTAACCCTCACCCTAACCCTAACACTTACCCGAAGCCTTACCCTAACCCGTCCCCTAATCCTAACCTGTACGCTAAAACTAACCCATACCCTAACACCTACGCTCACTGTTAACCGTTGTCGTACCCTCACCTGTACTCTAAAACGTCCCCGTCGCATAACCCTAACCCTAAACGTAACTCTAACCCTAAGCCTTATCTGAAACCTTACCCTAACACGTCCCGTAATCCTAACCCGTACGCTAACGCTAACCCATACCCTAACACGTACGCTCACCTTAAATCTTTGTTGTTCCCTAACCTGTACCCTAAACTATCCTGTCCCCTAACCCTAACCCTAGCCCGAACCCTCACCCTAACTCTTCCCCGAAGCCTTACCCTCACCCGTCTCCTAATCCTAAGCCGTACGCTAACACTAACCCGTGCCCTCACACGCACGCTCACCCTAAACCGTTGTCGTATCCTCACCCGGACCCTAAACTGTCCCCATCCCCTAAGCCTAACCGTAGTCCGAACCCTAACCCTAACACTTCCCCGAAGCCTTACCCTCACCCGTCCCCTAATCCTAACCCATATGCTAACACTAACCCATGCCCTCACACGTACGCTCAACCTAAACCGTTGTCGTGCCTTCACCTGGACCCTAAACAGTCCCCGTCCCCTAACCCTAACGCTAGGCCGAACCCTAACCCTAACACTTCCCCGAAGACTTAAACCTCACCCTTCCCCTAATCCTAAGCGGTACGCTAACACTAACCCATGCCCTCACACGTACGCTCATCCTAAAGCGTTGTCGTGCCCTCACCCAGAACTTAAACCGTCCCTATTCCCTAAACCTAACCCTAGCCCGAACCCTAACCTAACACTTCCCCGAAGCCTTACCCTCACCCGTCCCCTAATACTACGCCGTACGCTAACACTAACCAGTGCCCTCACACGTACACTCACCCTAAACCATTCTGGTATCCTCACCCGGACCCGAAACCGTCCCCATCCCCTAACCCTAACCCTAATCCGAACCCTAACCCTAACCCTTCCCCGAAGCCTTATCCTCACCCGTCCCCTAATGCCAAGCCGTACGCTACCACTAACCCGTGCCCTCACACCTATGCTCACCCTAAACAGTTTTCGTACCCTCACCCGGACCCTAAAACCTCCCCGTCCCCTAACCCTAACCCTAGCTCGAACCCTAACCCTAACCTATCCCCGAAGCCCTACCCTCACCCGTCCCGTAATACTAAGCCGTACGCTAACACTAACCTGTGCCCTCACACGTACGCTCACCCTAAACCGTTGTCGTACCCTCACCCGAACCCTAAAACATCCCCATCCCCTAACTCTAACCCTAGCCCGAACCCTAACCCTAACCCTTACCCGAAACCTTACCCTCACCCGTCCCCTAATCCTAACCCGTATGCTAACACTAACCTGTGCCCTCACATGTACGCTCACCATAAACCTTTGTCGTACACTCACCCGGACCCTAAAATGTTCCCGTCCCCGAACCCTAGCCCTAGCCTGAACCCTAACCCTAACCTTTCCCCGAAGCCTTACACTCACCCGTCCCCTAATCCTAAGCCGTACGCTAACACTAACCCATGCCCTCACACGTACGCTCACCCTAAATCGTTGTCTTCCCTCACCTGGACCCTAAACCGTCCCCGTCCCCTATCCCTAACCCTAACCCGAACCCTCACGCTAACCCTTCCCCGAAGCCTTACCCTCACCCGTCCCCTAATCCTAACCCGTACGCTAACACTAACCCGTGCCCTCACACGTACGCTCACCCTAAACCGTTGTCGTACCCTCACCCGGACCCTAAACCGTCCCCATCCCATAACCCTAACCCTAGCCCGAACCCTATCCCTAACCCTTCCCCGAAGCCTTACCCTCACCCGTCCCCTAATCCTAAGCCGTACGCTAACGCTAACCTGTACCCTCACACGTACGCTCACCCTAAACCGTTGTCGTACCCTCACCCGGACCCTAAACCATCCCCGTCTCCTAACCCTAACCCTAGCTCGAACCCTAACCCTAACCCTTCCCCGAAGCCTTACCCTCACCCGTCCCCTAATCCTAACCTGTACGCTAACACTAACCCATGCCCTCACACGTACGCTCACCCTAAACTGTTGTCGTACCCTCACGCGGACCGTAAACCGTCCCCGTCCCCTAACCCTAAACCTAGCGCGAACCCTCACACTAACCCTTCCCCGAAGCCTTACCCTCACCCGTCCCCTAATCCTAAGCCGTACGCTAACACTAACCCGTGCCCTCACATGTACGCTCACCCTAAACCGTTGTCGTACCCTCACCCGGACCCTAAACCGTCCCCGTCCCCTAACCCTAACCCTAGCCCGAACCCTAACCCTAACCCTTCCCCGAAACCTTACCCTCACCCGTCCCCTAATCCTAAGCCGTACGCTAACGCTAACCTGTACCCTCACACGTACGCTCACCCTAAACCGTTGTCGTACCCTCACCCGGACCCTAAACCGTCCCCGTCTCCTAACCCTAACCCTAGCTCGAACCCTAACCCTAACCCTTCCCCGAAGCCTTACCCTCACCCGTCCCCTAATCCTAACCTGTACGCTAACACTAACCCATGCCCTCACACGTACGCTCACCCTAAACCGTTGTCGTACCCTCACGCGGACCGTAAACCGTCCCCGTCCCCTAACCCTAACCCTAGCGCGAACCCTCACACTAACCCTTCCCCGAAGCCTTACCCTCACCCGTCCACTAATCCTAAGCCGTACGCTAACACTAACCCGTGCCCTCACATGTACGCTCACCCTAAACTGTTGTCGTACCCTCACCCGGACCCTAAACCGTCCCCGCCCCCTAACCCTAACCCTAGCCTGAACCCTAACCCTAACCCTTCCCCGAAACCTTATACTCACCCGTCCCCTAATCCTAAGCCGTACGCTAACACTAACACTTACCCTAACACTTTTGCTCAACCTAAACCATTGTTGTACCCTAACCTGTACCCTATACCGTCCCCGTCCCCGTCCACTAAACCTAACCGTAACCCTAACCCTAACCCTTACCCGAAGCCTTACCCTAAGCTTCTCCTAATCCTAACCCATATGCTAACACTAACCTGTATCCTATCACGTACACTCACCCTAAACCGTTGCTGTACCCTAACCTGTTCCCTAAACCATCCCCTATCCCTAACTCTAACCCTAAGCCTTACCCGAAGCCTTACCCTAGCCCGTCCTCTAATCCTAACACATACGCTAACACCGACCCATACCCTAACATATACGCTCAGCGTAAACCTTTGTCGTACCCTAATCTGTATCCTAAACTTTACCCATCCCCATCCCCTAACCCTAACCCTAACGCTTACCCAAAGCCTTACCCTAACCCGTCCCCTAATTCTACCCGTACACCAATACTATCCCGTACCCTAACACGTATGCTCACCCTAAATCATTGTCGTACACTAAACTGTACCGTAAGCCATCCCCATCCCCTAATCCTAACCCTCACCCTAACCCTAACACTTACCCGAAGCCTTACCCTAACCCGTCCCCTAATCCTAACCTGTACGCTAACACTAACCCATACCCTAACACCTACGCTCACTGTTAACCGTTGTCGTACCCTCACCTGTACTCTAAAACGTCCCCGTCCCATAACCCTAAACCTAAGCGTAACTCTAAACCTAAGCCTTATCTGAAACCTTACCCTAACACGTCCCGTAATCCTAACCCGTACGCTAACGCTAACCCATACCCTAACACGTACGCTCACCTTAAATCTTTGTTGTTCCCTAACCTGTACCCTAAACTATCCCGTCCCCTAACCCTGACCCTAACCCTAACACTTACCCGAAGCCTTACCCTAAGCCATCCCCTAATCCTAACCCTTACACTAACACTAATCCATACCTTAGCACGTACGCTTACCATAAACCCTTGTTGTACCCTGAACTGTACCTTAATCCGTCCCCATTCCCTAACCCTAAAAATAACCTGAAACCTAACCCTAACCTTTACACGAAGCCTTAACCTCATCCATCCCCTAATCCTAATCTGTACACTAATACTAACCCATACCCTAACACGTACGCTAACCCTAAACTGTTGTCGTACCCTAACCTGTACCCTAAACAGGCTCCGTTCCCTAACCCTAACCCTAACCCGAATCCTAACCCTAACCCTTACCTGAAGCCTTACCCTCACACATCCCCTAATCCTATTCCGTAAACTAACACTAACTCGCACCCTAACACGTACGCTAACTCAAAGCCGTTGTTGTACAATAACCTGAACCCTAAACCATCCCCGTTCCCTAACCCTAACCCGTACCCAAACGCTAACCCGAACCCTAAACCTAACCCTTACCCGAAGCCCCTACCCGTACCCTAATCGTAACCCGTACACTAACACTAAACCGTACCAAAACACGTACGCTAACCCTAAACCTTTTTCGTACCCTAACCTGTACCCTAAACCATACCCATTCCCTAACACTAACCCTAACCCTAAACCTAAACCTGACTCTTACCCAAAGCCTTACCCTAGCCCGTACCTAATCCTAACCCGTACATTAATAGTAACCCGAACACTAACACCTACGCTAACCCTAAACCGTTGTCATACACTAACCTGTACCCTAAACCGTGCCCATTCCCTAACCCTAACCCTAACCCTGACTCTTACCTGAAGCCTTATGCTTACCTGTACCCTAATCCTAAACCATACACTGACACTAACCCGTGCCCTCACACGTACGCTCACCCTAAAACATTGTCGTGCCCTCACCCAAACCCTAAACCGTCCCCATCCCCTAACCCTAACCCTAGCCCGAACCCTAAACCTAACCCTTCCCCGAAGCCTTACCCTCACCCGTCCCCTAATCCTAACCCATACGCTAACACTAACCCATGCCCTCTCACGTACGCTCACCCTAAACCATTGTCGTGCCCTCACCAGGCCCCTAAACCGTCCCCAGCCCCTAACCCTAGCCCGAACCCTAACCCTAACCCTTACCCGAAACCTTACCCTCACCCGACCCCTAATCCTAACCCGTATGCTAACACTAACCTGTGCCCTCACACGTACGCTCACCATAAAATTTTGTCGTACACTCACCCGGACCCTAAAACGTTCCCGTCCCCGAACCCTAGCCCTAGCCTGAACCCTAACCCTAACCTTTCCCCGAAGCCTTACCCTCACCCGTCCCCTAATCCTAAGCCGTACGCTAACACTAACCCTTGCCCTCACACGTACGCTCACCCTAAACCGTTCTCTGCCCTCACCTGGACCCTAAACCGTCCCCGTCCCCTATCCCTAACCCTAGCCCGAACCCTCACCCTAACCCTTCCCTGAAACCTTACCCTCACCCGTCCCCTAATCCTAAGCCGTACGCTAACACTAACACTTATCCTAACACTTTTGCTCAACCTAAACCATTGTTGTACCCTAACCTGTACCCTATACCGTCCCCGTCCCCGTCCACTAAACCTAACCGTAACCCTAACCCTAACCATTACCAGAAGCCTTACCCTAACCTTCTCCTAATCCTAACCCATATGCTAACACTAACCTGTACCCTATCACGTACGCTCACCCTAAACCGTTGCCGTGCCCTCACCTGGACCGTAAACCGTCCCCGTCCCCTATCCCTAACCCTAGCCCGAACCCTCACGCTAACCCTTCCCCGAAGCCTTACCCTCACCCGTCCCCTAATCCTAACCCGTACGCTAACACTAACCCGTGCCCTCACACGTACGCTCACCCTAAACCGTTGTCGTACCCTCACCCGGATCCTAAACCGTCCCCATCCCATAACCCTAACCCTAGCCCGAACCCTAACCCTAACCCTTCCCCGAAGCCTTACCCTCACCCGTCCCCTAATCCTAAGCCGTACGCTAACGCTAACCTGTACCCTCACACGTACGCTCACCCTAAACCGTTGTCGTACCCTCACCCGGACCCTAAACCGTCCCCGTCCCCTAACCCTAACCCTAGCTCGAACCCTAACCCTAACCCTTCCCCGAAGCCTTACCCTCACCCGTCCCCTAATCCTAACCTGTACGCTAACACTAACCCGTGCCCTCACACGTACGCTCACCCTAAACCGTTGTCGTACCCTCACGCGGACCGTAAACCGTCCCCGTCCCCTAACCCTAACCCTAGCGCGAACCCTCACACTGACCCTTCCCCGAAGCCTTACCCTCACCCGTCCCCTAATCCTAAGCCGTACACTAACACTAACCCGTGCCCTCACATGTATGCTCACCCTAAACTGTTGTCGTACCCTCACCCGGACCCTAAACCGTCCCCGTCCACTAACCCTAACCCTAACCCTAGCCCGGACCCTAACCCTAACCTTTCCCCGAAACCTTACCCTCACCCGTCCCGTAATCCTCAGCCGTACGCTAACACTAACACTTACCCTAACACTTTTGCTCAACCTAAACCATTGTTGTACCCTAACCTGTACCCTATACCGTGCCCGTCCCCGTCCACTAAACCTAACCGTAACCCTAACCCTAACCCTTATCCGAAGCCTTACCCTAACCTTCTCCTAATCCTAACCCATATGCTAACACTAACCTGTACCCTATCACGTACACTCACCCTAAACCGTTGCTGTACCCTAACCTGTTCCCTAAACCATCCCCTATCCCTAACTCTAACCCTAAGCCTTACCCGAAGCCTTACCCTAGCCCGTCCTCTAATCCTAACACATACGCTAACACTAACCCATACCCTAACATATATGCTCAGCCTAAACCTTTGTCGTACCCTAACCTGTATCCTAAACTTTACCCATCCCCGTCCCCTAACCCTAACCCTAACGCTTACCCAAAGCCTTACCCTAACCCGTCCCCTAATTCTACCCGTACACCAATACTAACCCGTACCCTAACACGTATGCTCACACTAAATCGTTGTCGTACACTAAACTGTACCGTAAACCATCTCCATCCCCTAATCCTAACCCTCACCCTAACCCTAACACTTACCCGAAGCCTTACCCTAACCCGTCCCCTAATCCTAACCTGTACGCTAAAACTAACCCATACCCTAACACCTACGCTCACTGTTAACCGTTGTCGTACCCTCACCTGTACTCTAAAACGTCCCCGTCGCATAACCCTAACCCTAAACGTAACTCTAACCCTAAGCCTTATCTGAAACCTTACCCTAACACGTCCCGTAATCCTAACCCGTACGCTAACGCTAACCCATACCCTAACACGTACGCTCACCTTAAATCTTTGTTGTTCCCTAACCTGTACCCTAAACTATCCCGTCCCCTAACCCTAACCCTAGCCCGAACCCTCACCCTAACTCTTCCCCGAAGCCTTACCCTCACCCGTCTCCTAATCCTAAGCCGTACGCTAACACTAACCCGTGCCCTCACACGCACGCTCACCCTAAACCGTTGTCGTATCCTCACCCGGACCCTAAACTGTCCCCATCCCCTAAGCCTAACCGTAGTCCGAACCCTAACCCTAACACTTCCCCGAAGCCTTACCCTCACCCGTCCCCTAATCCTAACCCATATGCTAACACTAACCCATGCCCTCACACGTACGCTCAACCTAAACCGTTGTCGTGCCTTCACCTGGACCCTAAACAGTCCCCGTCCCCTAACCCTAACGCTAGGCCGAACCCTAACCCTAACACTTCCCCGAAGACTTAAACCTCACCCTTCCCCTAATCCTAAGCGGTACGCTAACACTAACCCATGCCCTCACACGTACGCTCATCCTAAAGCGTTGTCGTGCCCTCACCCAGAACTTAAACCGTCCCTATTCCCTAAACCTAACCCTAGCCCGAACCCTAACCTAACACTTCCCCGAAGCCTTACCCTCACCCGTCCCCTAATACTACGCCGTACGCTAACACTAACCAGTGCCCTCACACGTACACTCACCCTAAACCATTCTGGTATCCTCACCCGGACCCGAAACCGTCCCCATCCCCTAACCCTAACCCTAATCCGAACCCTAACCCTAACCCTTCCCCGAAGCCTTATCCTCACCCGTCCCCTAATGCCAAGCCGTACGCTACCACTAACCCGTGCCCTCACACCTATGCTCACCCTAAACAGTTTTCGTACCCTCACCCGGACCCTAAAACCTCCCCGTCCCCTAACCCTAACCCTAGCTCGAACCCTAACCCTAACCTATCCCCGAAGCCCTACCCTCACCCGTCCCGTAATACTAAGCCGTACGCTAACACTAACCTGTGCCCTCACACGTACGCTCACCCTAAACCGTTGTCGTACCCTCACCCGAACCCTAAAACATCCCCATCCCCTAACTCTAACCCTAGCCCGAACCCTAACCCTAACCCTTACCCGAAACCTTACCCTCACCCGTCCCCTAATCCTAACCCGTATGCTAACACTAACCTGTGCCCTCACATGTACGCTCACCATAAACCTTTGTCGTACACTCACCCGGACCCTAAAATGTTCCCGTCCCCGAACCCTAGCCCTAGCCTGAACCCTAACCCTAACCTTTCCCCGAAGCCTTACACTCACCCGTCCCCTAATCCTAAGCCGTACGCTAACACTAACCCATGCCCTCACACGTACGCTCACCCTAAATCGTTGTCTTCCCTCACCTGGACCCTAAACCGTCCCCGTCCCCTATCCCTAACCCTAACCCGAACCCTCACGCTAACCCTTCCCCGAAGCCTTACCCTCACCCGTCCCCTAATCCTAACCCGTACGCTAACACTAACCCGTGCCCTCACACGTACGCTCACCCTAAACCGTTGTCGTACCCTCACCCGGACCCTAAACCGTCCCCATCCCATAACCCTAACCCTAGCCCGAACCCTATCCCTAACCCTTCCCCGAAGCCTTACCCTCACCCGTCACCTAATCCTAAGCCGTACGCTAACGCTAACCTGTACCCTCACACGTACGCTCACCCTAAACCGTTGTCGTACCCTCACCCGGACCCTAAACCATCCCCGTCTCCTAACCCTAACCCTAGCTCGAACCCTAACCCTAACCCTTCCCCGAAGCCTTACCCTCACCCGTCCCCTAATCCTAACCTGTACGCTAACACTAACCCATGCCCTCACACGTACGCTCACCCTAAACTGTTGTCGTACCCTCACGCGGACCGTAAACCGTCCCCGTCCCCTAACCCTAAACCTAGCGCGAACCCTCACACTAACCCTTCCCCGAAGCCTTACCCTCACCCGTCCCCTAATCCTAAGCCGTACGCTAACACTAACCCGTGCCCTCACATGTACGCTCACCCTAAACCGTTGTCGTACCCTCACCCGGACCCTAAACCGTCCCCGTCCCCTAACCCTAACCCTAGCCCGAACCCTAACCCTAACCCTTCCCCGAAACCTTACCCTCACCCGTCCCCTAATCCTAAGCCGTACGCTAACGCTAACCTGTACCCTCACACGTACGCTCACCCTAAACCGTTGTCGTACCCTCACCCGGACCCTAAATCGTCCCCGTCTCCTAACCCTAACCCTAGCTCGAACCCTAACCCTAACCCTTCCCCGAAGCCTTACCCTCACCCGTCCCCTAATCCTAACCTGTACGCTAACACTAACCCATGCCCTCACATGTACGCTCACCCTAAACCGTTGTCGTACCCTCACGCGGACCGTAAACCGTCCCCGTCCCCTAACCCTAACCCTAGCGCGAACCCTCACACTAACCCTTCCCCGAAGCCTTACCCTCACCCGTCCACTAATCCTAAGCCGTACGCTAACACTAACCCGTGCCCTCACATGTACGCTCACCCTAAACTGTTGTCGTACCCTCACCCGGACCCTAAACCGTCCCCGCCCCCTAACCCTAACCCTAGCCTGAACCCTAACCCTAACCCTTCCCCGAAACCTTATACTCACCCGTCCCCTAATCCTAAGCCGTACGCTAACACTAACACTTACCCTAACACTTTTGCTCAACCTAAACCATTGTTGTACCCTAACCTGTACCCTATACTGTCCCCGTCCCCGTCCACTAAACCTAACCGTAACCCTAACCCTAACCCTTACCCGAAGCCTTACCCTAAGCTTCTCCTAATCCTAACCCATATGCTAACACTAACCTGTATCCTATCACGTACACTCACCCTAAACCGTTGCTGTACCCTAACCTGTTCCCTAAACCATCCCCTATCCCTAACTCTAACCCTAAGCCTTACCCGAAGCCTTACCCTAGCCCGTCCTCTAATCCTAACACATACGCTAACACCGACCCATACCCTAACATATACGCTCAGCGTAAACCTTTGTCGTACCCTAATCTGTATCCTAAACTTTACCCATCCCCATCCCCTAACCCTAACCCTAACGCTTACCCAAAGCCTTACCCTAACCCGTCCCCTAATTCTACCCGTACACCAATACTATCCCGTACCCTAACACGTATGCTCACCCTAAATCATTGTCGTACACTAAACTGTACCGTAAGCCATCCCCATCCCCTAATCCTAACCCTCACCCTAACCCTAACACTTACCCGAAGCCTTACCCTAACCCGTCCCCTAATCCTAACCTGTACGCTAACACTAACCCATACCCTAACACCTACGCTCACTGTTAACCGTTGTCGTACCCTCACCTGTACTCTAAAACGTCCCCGTCCCATAACCCTAAACCTAAGCGTAACTCTAACCCTAAGCCTTATCTGAAACCTTACCCTAACACGTCCCGTAATCCTAACCCGTACGCTAACGCTAACCCATACCCTAACACGTACGCTCACCTTAAATCTTTGTTGTTCCCTAACCTGTACCCTAAACTATCCCGTCCCCTAACCCTGACCCTAACCCTAACACTTACCCGAAGCCTTACCCTAAGCCATCCCCTAATCCTAACCCTTACACTAACACTAATCCATACCTTAGCACGTACGCTTACCATAAACCCTTGTTGTACCCTGAACTGTACCTTAATCCGTCCCCATTCCCTAACCCTAAAAATAACCTGAAACCTAACCCTAACCTTTACACGAAGCCTTAACCTCATCCATCCCCTAATCCTAATCTGTACACTAATACTAACCCATACCCTAACACGTACGCTAACCCTAAACTGTTGTCGTACCCTAACCTGTACCCTAAACAGGCTCCGTTCCCTAACCCTAACCCTAACCCGAATCCTAACCCTAACCCTTACCTGAAGCCTTACCCTCACACATCCCCTAATCCTATTCCGTAAACTAACACTAACTCGCACCCTAACACGTACGCTAACTCAAAGCCGTTGTTGTACAATAACCTGAACCCTAAACCATCCCCGTTCCCTAACCCTAACCCGTACCCAAACGCTAACCCGAACCCTAAACCTAACCCTTACCCGAAGCCCCTACCCGTACCCTAATCGTAACCCGTACACTAACACTAAACCGTACCAAAACACGTACGCTAACCCTAAACCATTTTCGTACCCTAACCTGTACCCTAAACCATACCCATTCCCTAACACTAACCCTAACCCTAAACCTAAACCTGACTCTTACCCAAAGCCTTACCCTAGCCCGTATCTAATCCTAACCCGTACACTAATAGTAACCCGAACACTAACACCTACGCTAACCCTAAACCGTTGTCATACACTAACCTGTACCCTAAACCGTGCCCATTCCCTAACCCTAACCCTAACCCTGACTCTTACCTGAAGCCTTATGCTTACCTGTACCCTAATCCTAAACCATACACTGACACTAACCCGTGCCCTCACACGTACGCTCACCCTAAAACATTGTCGTGCCCTCACCCAAACCCTAAACCGTCCCCATCCCCTAACCCTAACCCTAGCCCGAACCCTAAACCTAACCCTTCCCCGAAGCCTTACCCTCACCCGTCCCCTAATCCTAACCCATACGCTAACACTAACCCATGCCCTCTCACGTACGCTCACCCTAAACCATTGCCGTGCCCTCACCAGGCCCCTAAACCGTCCCCAGCCCCTAACCCTAGCCCAAACCCTAACCCTAACCCTTCCCCGAAGGCTTACCTCACCCATCCCCTAATCCTAAGCCGTACGCTAACACTAACCCGTGCCCTCACAAGTACACTCACCCTAAACCGTTCTCGTACCCTCACCCGGCCCCTAAACCGTCCCCAGCCCCTAACCCTAACCCTAGCCCGAACCCTAACCCTAACACTTCCCCGAAGCCTTACCCTCACCCGTCCCCTAATCCTAACCTGTACGCTAACACTAACCCGTGCCCTCACACGTACACTCACCCTAAACCGTTCTCGTACCCTCACCCGGTCCCTAAACCATCCCGTACCCTAACCCTAACCTTAGCCCGAACCCTAAACCTAACCCTTCCCCGAAGCCTGACCCTCACCCGTCCCTTAATCCTAACACGTACGCTAACACTAACCCGTCCCCTCACACGTAAGCTCACCCTAAACGGTTGTCGTACTCTCACCCGGACCCTAAACCGTCTCGGTACCCTAACCATAACCCTAGCCCGAACCCTAACCCTAACCCTTCCCCGAAGCCTTACCCTCACCCGTCCCCTAATGCTAAGCCTTACGCTAACACTAACCTGTGCCCTCACACGTACGCTCATCATAAACCGTTCTCGTACCCTCACCCGGCCCCTAAAACCTCCCCGTCCCCTAACCCTAACCCTAGCCCGAACCCTAACCCTAACCCATCCCCGAAGCCTTACCCTCACCCGTCCCGTAATACTAAGCCATACGCTAACAGTAACCCATGCCCTCACACGTACGCTCACCCTAAACCGTTGTCGTACACTCACCTGGACCCTAAACCGTCCCCATCCCCTAACCCTAACCCTAGCCCGAACCCTAACCCTAAACCTTCCCCGAAACCTTACCCTCACCCGTCCCCTAATCCTAACCCGTACGCTAACAGTAACCCATGCCCTCACACGTACGCTCACCCTAAACCGTTGTCGTACACTCACCCGGACCCTAAACCGTCCCAGTCCCCTAACCCTAACCCTAGCTCGAACCCTAACCCTAACCCTTCCCCGAAGCCTTACCCTCACCCGTCCCCTAATCCTAACCTGTACGCTAACACTATCCCGTGCCCTCACACGTATGCTCACCCTAAACCGTTGTCGTACACTCACCCGGACCGTAAACCGTCCCCGTCCCCTAACCCTAACCCTAGCCCGAACCCTCACCCTAACCCTTCCCCGAAGCCTTATCCTCACCCGTCCCCTACCCCTAAGCCGTACGCTAACACTAACCCGTGCCCTCACACGTACGCTCACCCTAAACCGTTGTCGTACCCTCACCCGGACCCTAAACCGTCTCGGTCCTCTAACAATAACTCTAGCCCGAACCCTAACCCTAACCCTTCCCCGAAGCCTTACCCTCACCCGTCCCCTAATGCTAAGCCGTACGCTAACACTAACCCGTGCCCTCACACCTACGCTCCCCCTAAACCGTTTTCGTACCCTCACCCGGACCCTAAAACCTCCGCGTCCCCTAACCCTAACCCTAGCTCGAACCCTAACCCTAACCCATCCCCGAAGCCTTACCCTCACCCGTCCCGTAATACTAAGCCGTACGCCAACACTAACCCGTGCCCTCACACGTACGCTCACCCTAAACCGTTGTCGTACACTCACCCGGACCCTAAACCGTCCCCATCACCTAACCCTAACCCTAGCCCGAACCCTAACTCTAACCCTTCCCCGAAGCCTTACCCTCACCAGTCCCCTAATCCTAAGACGTACGCTAACACTAACCTGTTCCCTCACACGTACGCTCACCCTAAACCGTTGACGTACCCTCACCCGGACCCTAAACCGTCCCCGTCCCCTAACCCTAACCCTAGCCCGAACCCTAACCCTAACCCTTACCCGAAACCTTACCCTCACCCGTCCCCTAATCCTAACCTGTACGCTAACACTAACCTGTGCCCTCACACGTACGCTCACCATAAACCGTTGTCGTACACTCACCCGGACTCTAAACTGTTCCTGTTCCCGAATCCTAGCCCTAGCCTGAACCCTAACCCTAACCTTTCCCCAAAGCCTTACCCTCACCCGTCCCCTAATCCTAAGCCGTACGCTAACACTAACCCGTGCCCTCACACGTACGCTCACCCTAAACCGTTGTCTTCCCTCACCTGGACCCTAAACCGTCCCCGTCCCCTATACCTAACCCTAGCCCGAACCCTCACCCTAACCCTTCCCCGAAGTCTTACCCTCACCCGTCCCCGAATCCTAACCCGTACGCTAACAGTAACCCATGCCCTCACACGTACGCTCACCCTAAACCGTTGTCGTACCGTCACTCGGACCCTAAACCGTCCCCATCCCCTAACCCTAACCGTAGCCCGAACCCTAACCCTAACCCTTCCCCGAAACCTTACACTCACCCGTTCCCTAATCCTAAGCCGTACGCTAACACTAACCCATGCCCTCACACGTACGCTCACCCTAAACCATTGTCGTACCCTCACCCGGACCCTAAACAGTCGCCGTCCCCGAACCTTAACCCTATCCCGAACAGTAACGCTAACCCTTCCCCGAAGCCTTACGCTCACCCATCCGCTAATCCTAAGCCGTACACTAACACTAACCCGTGCCCTCACATGTACGCTCACCCTAAACTCTTGTCGTACCCTCACCCGCACCCTAAACCGTCCCCGTCCCCTAACCCTAACCCTTGCCCGAACCCTAACCCTAACCCTTCCCCGAAACCTTACCCTCACCCGTCCCCTAATCCTAAGCCGTACGCTAACACTAACACTTACCCTAACACTTTTGCTCAACCTAAACCATTGTTGTACCCTAACCTGTACCCTATACCGTCCCCGTCCCCGTCCACTAAACCTAGCCGTAACCCTAACCCTAACCCTTACCCGAAGCCTTACCCTAACCTTCCCCTAATCCTAACCCATATGCTAACACTAACCTGTATCCTATCACGTACACTCACCCTAAACCGTTGCTGTACCCTAACCTGTTCCCTAAACCATCCCCTATCCCTAACTCTAACCCTAAGCCTTACCCGAAGCCTTACCCTAGCCCGTCCTCTAATCCTAACACATACGCTAACACTAACCCATACCCTAACATATATGCTCAGCCTAAACCTTTGTCGTACCCTAACCTGTATCCTAAACTTTACCCATCCCCGTCCCCTAACCCTAACCCTAACGCTTACCCAAAGCCTTACCCTAACCCGTCCCCTAATTCTACCCGTACACCAATACTAACCCGTACCCTAACACGTATGCTCACACTAAATCGTTGTCGTACACTAAACTGTACCGTAAACCATCCCCATCCCCTAATCCTAACCCTCACCCTAACCCTAACACTTACCCGAAGCCTTACCCTAACCCGTCCCCTAATCCTAACCTGTACGCTAACACTAACCCATACCCTAACACCTACGCTCACTGTTAACCGTTGTCGTACCCTCACCTGTACTCTAAAACGTCCCCGTCCCGTAACCCTAACCCTAAACGTAACTCTAACCCTAAGCCTTATCTGAAACCTTACCCTAACACGTCCCGTAATCCTAACCCGTACGCTAACGCTAACCCATACCCTAACACGTACGCTCACCTTAAATCTTTGTTGTTCACTAACCTGTACCCTAAACTATCCCGTCCCCTAACCCTGACCCTAACCCTAACACTTACCCGAAGCCTTACCCTAAGCCGTCCCCTAATCCTAACCCTTACACTAACACTAATCCATACCCTAGCACGTACGCTTACCATAAACCCTTGTTGTACCCTGAACTGTACCTTAATCCGTCCCCATTCCCTAACCCTAAAAATAACCTGAAACCTAACCCTAACCTTTACACGAAGCCTTAACCTCATCCATCCCCTAATCCTAATCTGTACACTAATACTAACCCATACCCTAACACGTACGCTAACCCTAAACTGTTGTCGTACCCTAACCTGTACCCTAAACAGGCTCCGTTCCCTAACCCTAACCCTAACCCGAATCCTAACCCTAACCCTTACCTGAAGCCTTACCCTCACACATCCCCTAATCCTATTCCGTAAACTAACACTAACTCGCACCCTAACACGTACGCTAACTCAAAGCCGTTGTTGTACAATAACCTGAACCCTAAACCATCCCCATTCCCTAACCCTAACCCGTACCCAAACGCTAACCCGAACCCTAAACCTAACCCTTACCCGAAGCCCCTACTCGTACCCTAATCGTAACCCGTACACTAACACTAAACCGTACCAAAACACGTACGCTAACCCTAAACCTTTTTCGTACCCTAACCTGTACCCTAAACCATACCCATTCCCTAACACTAACCCTAACCCTAAACCTAAACCTGACTCTTACCCAAAGCCTTACCCTAGCCCGTACCTAATCCTAACCCGTACACTAATAGTAACCCGAACACTAACACCTACGCTAACCCTAAACCGTTATCATACACTAACCTGTACCCTAAACCGTGCCCATTCCCTAACCCTAACCCTAACCCTGACTCTTACCTGAAGCCTTACGCTTACCTGTACCCTAATCCTAACCCATACACTGACACTAACCCGTGCCCTCACACGTACGCTCACCCTAAACCGTTGTCGTACACTCACCCGGACCCTAAACCGTCCCCGTCCCCTAACCTTAACCCTAGCCCGAACCGTAACCCTAACCCTTCCCCGAAACCTTACCCTCACCGGTCCCCTAATCCTAACCCGTACGCTAACACTAACCCATGCCCTAACACGTACGCTCACCCTAAACTGTTGTCGTGCCCTCACCCGGCCTCTAAACCATCCCCAGCCCCTAACCCTAACCCTAGCCCGAACCCTAACCCTAATCCTTCCCCGAAGCCTTACCCTCACCGGTCCCCTAATCCTAAGCCGTACGCTAAGACTAACCCGTGCCCTCACACGTACGCTCACCCTAAACCATTGTCGTACCGTCACCCGAACCCTAAACCGTCACCGTTCCCTAACCCTAACCCTAGCCCGAACACTAACCTTAACCCTTCCTCGAACCCTTACCCTCACCCGTCACCTAATCCTAAGCCGTACGCTAACATTAACCCATGCCCTCACACGTACGCTCACCCTAAACTGTTGTCGTGCCTTCACCTGGACCCTAAACCGTCCCCGTCCCCTAACCCTAACCCTAGCCCGAACCCTAACCCTAAGACTTCCCAGAAGCCTTACCCTCAACTTTCCCCTAATCCTAAGCCGTACGCTAACACTAACCTGTGCCCTCACACGTACACTCATCCTAAACCGTTGTCGTGCCCTCACCCGGCCCCTATACCGTCCCTATCCCATAACCCTAACCCTAGCCCGAACCCTAACCCTAACCCTTCCCCGAAGCCTTACCCTCATCCGTCACCTAATCCTTAGCCGTACGCGAACACTAACCCATGCCCTCACACGTACGCTCACCGTAAACCATTTTCGTGCCCTCACCCGGACCCTAAACCGTCCCCTTCCCCTAACCGTAACCCTAGCCCGAACCCTAACCCTAACCCTTCCCCTAAGCCTTACCGTCACCCGTCCCCTAATCCTAAGTCGTACGCTAACACTAAACTGTGCCCTCACACGTACGCTCATCATAAACCGTTCTCGTACCCTCACCCGGCCCCTAAAACCTCCCCGTCCCCTAACCCTAACCCTAGCTCGAGCCCTAACCCTAACCCATCCCCGAAGCCTTACCCTCACCCGTCCCGTAATACTAAGCCATACGCTAACAGTAACCCATGCCCTCACACGTACGCTCACCCTAAACCGTTGTCGTACACTCACCTGGACCCTAAACCGTCCCCATCCCCTAACCCTAACCCTAGCCCGAACCCTAACCCTAAACCTTCCCCGAAACCTTACCCTCACCCGTCCCCTAATCCTAACCCGTACGCTAACACTAACCTGTGCCCTCACACGTACGCTCACCATAAACCGTTGTCGTACACTCACCCGGACCCTAAACCGTCCCCGTCCCCTAACCCTAACCCTAGCTCGAACCCTAACCCTAACCCTTCCCCGAAGCCTTACCCTCACCCGTTCCCTAATCCTAACCTGTACGCTAACACTATCCCGTGCCCTCACACGTATGCTCACCCTAAACCGTTGTCGTACACTCACCCGGACCGTAAACCGTCCCCGTCCCCTAACCCTAACCCTAGCCCGAACCCTCACCCTAACCCTTCCCCGAAGCCTTATCCTCACCCGTCCCCTACTCCTAAGCCGTACGCTAACACTAACCCGTGCCCTCACACGTACGCTCACCCTAAACCGTTGTCGTACCCTCACCCGGACCCTAAACCGTCTCGGTCCTCTAACAATAACTCTAGCCCGAACCCTAACCCTAACCCTTCCCCGAAGCCTTACCCTCACCCGTCCCCTAATGCTAAGCCGTACGCTAACACTAACCCGTGCCCTCACACCTACGCTCACCCTAAACCGTTTTCGTACCCTCACCCGGACCCTAAAACCTCCCCGTCCCCTAACCCTAACCCTAGCTCGAACCCTAACCCTAACCCAACCCCGAAGCCTTACCCTCACCCGTCCCGTAATACTAAGCCGTACGCTAACACTAACCCGTGCCCTCACACGTACGCTCACCCTAAACCGTTGTCGTACCCTCACCCGGACCCTAAACCGTCCCCGTCTCCTAACCCTAACCCTAGCCCGAACCCTAACCCTAACCCTTCCCCGAAACCTTATACTCACCCGTCCCCTAATCCTAAGCCGTACGCTAACACTAACACTTACCCTAACACTTTTGCTCAACCTAAACCATTGTTGTACCCTAACCTGTACCCTATACCGTCCCCGTCCCCGTCCACTAAACCTAACCGTAACCCTAACCCTAACCCTTACCCGAAGCCTTACCCTAACCTTCCCCTAATCCTAACCCATATGCTAACACTAACCTGTACCCTATCACGTACACTCACCCTAAACCGTTGCTGTACCCTAACCTGTTCCCTAAACCATCCCCTATCCCTAACTCTAACCCTAAGCCTTACCCGAAGCCTTACCCTAGCCCGTCCTCTAATCCTAACACATACGCTAACACTAACCCATACCCTAACATATACGCTCAGCGTAAACCTTTGTCGTACCCTAACCTGTATCCTAAACTTTACCCATCCCCGTCCCCTAACCCTAACCCTAACGCTTACCCAAAGCCTTACCCTAACCCGTCCCCTAATTCTACCCGTACACCAATACTAACCCGTACCCTAACACGTATGCTCACCCTAAATCATTGTCGTACACTAAACTGTACCGTAAACCATCCCCATCCCCTAATCCTAACCCTCACCCTAACCCTAACACTTACCCGAAGCCTTACCCTAACCCGTCCCCTAATCCTAACCTGTACGCTAACACTAACCCATACCCTAACACCTACGCTCACTGTTAACCGTTGTCATACCCTCACCTGTACTCTAAAACGTCCCCGTCCCGTAACCCTAACCCTAAACGTAACTCTAACCCTAAGCCTTATCTGAAACCTTACCCTAACACGTCCCGTAATCCTAACCCGTACGCTAACGCTAACCCATACCCTAACACGTACGCTCACCTTAAATCTTTGTTGTTCCCTAACCTGTACCCTAAACTATCCCGTCCCCTAACCCTGACCCTAACCCTAACCCTTACCTGAAGGCTAACCCTAAGCCGTCCCCTAATCCTAACCCTTACACTAACACTAATCCATACCCTAGCACGTACGCTTACCATAAACCCTTGTTGTACCCTGAACTGTACCTTAATCCGTCCCCATTCCTTAACCCTAAAAATAACCTGAAACCTAACCCTAACCTTTACACGAAGCCTTAACCTCATCCATCCCCTAATCCTAATCTGTACACTAATACTAACCCATACCCTAACACGTACGCTAACCCTAAACTGTTGTCGTACCCTAACCTGTACCCTAAACAGGCTCCGTTCCCTAACCCTAACCCTAACCCGAATCCTAACCCTAACCCTTACCTGAAGCCTTACCCTCACACATCCCCTAATCCTATTCCGTAAACTAACACTAACTCGCACCCTAACACGTACGCTAACTCAAAGCCGTTGTTGTACAATAACCTGAACCCTAAACCATCCCCGTTCCCTAACCCTAACCCGTACCCAAACGCTAACCCGAACCCTAAACCTAACCCTTACCCGAAGCCCCTACCCGTACCCTAATCGTAACCCGTACACTAACACTAAACCGTACCAAAACACGTACGCTAACCCTAAACCTTTTTCGTACCCTAACCTGTACCCTAAACCATACCCATTCCCTAACACTAACCGTAACCCTAAACCTAAACCTGACTCTTACCCAAAGCCTTACCCTAGCCCGTACCTAATCCTAACCCGTACACTAATAGTAACCCGAACACTAACACCTACGCTAACCCTAAACCGTTGTCATACACTAACCTGTACCCTAAACCGTGCCCATTCCCTAACCCTAACCCTAACCCTGACTCTTACCTGACGCCTTACGCTTACCTGTACCCTAATCCTAACCCATACACTGACACTAACCCGTACCCTAACACGTACGCTCACCCGAAACCGTTGTTGTACCCTAAACTTTACCCTAAACCGTATGTGTTCCCCAACCCTAACCCTAACCCTGACCCTTTCCCAAAGCCGTACCCTAACCCGTACATTAATTCTAACCCGTACACTAACACTAACTCATACCCTAACACGTACGCTAACCCTAAATCTTTGTCGTACACTAACCTCTACCCTACACCGTACCTGTTCCCTAATCCTAACCCTAAACCTAACCCTGACCCTTACCCAATGACTTACCCTAACCCATACCCTAATCCTAACCCATACACTAACACTAACCCGTACCCTAACACATATGCTAACCCTAAACCGTTATCGTATCCTACCCTGTACCCAAAACCGTACCCGTTACCTAACCGTAACCCTATCCCTGACCGTTACCCGAAGCCTTACCCTAAACCGTACCTTAATCCTAACCCATACCGTAACTCAGACGCTAACCCTAGATCGTTCACGTATCCTAACCTGTAGTCTATACCGAACCTCTTCCCTAACCCTAACCCTCACCATAAGCATAAAGCTTACCCGAAGCCTTTCTAACCCGTACCTTAATCTTATCCCGTACAATAACACTAACTCGTACCCTAACACCTACGCTACATCTAGAGCATTGTCGTACTGTAACCTGTACCCAAAACCGTACCCATTCCCTAACCCTACCCTAACCATAACCGTAAATGTAACACTTACAAGGAGACTTACCCTAACCCATACCTAGTTCCTAACCCGTACACTAACTCTAAGCCATAACCTACCACGTTCGCTCACCCTAGAGTTTTGTCGTACAATAAACTGTACACTAAACCATACCCGTTCCCTAACCCTATCCCTAAACCTAACAGTAACCCTTGCCCGAAGGCTTACCCTAACCCGAAACTTAATCCTATCCAGTATACTAACACTATCCCATACCCTAACACTTACGCTAACACTGGAGCATTCCCGTACCCTAACCTGTACCCTAAACCGTACTGATTCACTAACCCTATACCTGACCTTTAACCGAAGACTTACCCTAACCCGTAACTTAATCCTAACCCATACACTAACACTTACCCATACCCTAACACATATGGTAAACCTAGAACCTGTCGTACCCTAACCTTTAACCTAAACCGTACCTTTTCCCTAACCCTAACCCTATCTGTAACTCTTACCCAAAGCCTTATCCTAAGCCGTACCTTAAACCTAACCCATACACTAACACTAACCCATACCTTAACACATACACTAACCCTAGAGAGTTTTTGTATCCTAACCTGTACCCTGTACCGTACCTGTTCCCTCACCCTAACCCTAACCATAACTGAAAAACTTTCCTGAAGCCTTACCCTAACCCATAACTTAATCCTAACCCGTACACTAACACTAACCCATACCCTAACATATACGCTAACCCTAGAACATTGTCATACTCTAACCTGTACCCTACAGTGTACCCATTCCGTAACCCTAACCCTACCCTAACCGTAACAGTAACACTTATCCAAAGCCTTTCCCTAACCTGTACCCTAATCCTAACCCATACACTAACACTAACCCATACCCTAACACGTACGCTACACCCAAGCTGTTGTCGTACCCTAACCTGTACCCTAAGCCGTACCCATTCCCTAACCCTTACACTAACCCTAACCGTAAATGAAACCCTTACCTAAAGCCGTACCCTAACCTGTACCTTAATCCTACCCCGTACACTAACACTAACCCATACCCTAAAACGTATGCAAACAATAGAGCGTACGAAGAAGCGGTCCATGTACAGAATGGAAAATTATTCCACTAAAAATTAGAAATTAAATTTAAAAAAACAAATACAAGTAAGGAGACGTAATCTTTCGGGGGTATATCAGGGCACATTGCCCTCTAATTTACAAATGAGGAACACCACTGGCAGGAAGGTCTGTTTCCCTAGGTACCAGAGTGGAGAACGTAGAAATGCTGCCATACTCTGACCGACACCTGAAACAGCAGCTTTGAAATCTGTGCTAATGGGCACTTCATATACACAAGTACTGCAGGACTGCAAATGAAACCTGCCCTTAAAATGTCTTGATGCATGTAAAGGCCAAAAAATTTCAAAATGTGGCACATATTTGAAGAAAACCATTTGAAGAAGTAAGCTGTAATAACAGTTTGAAAAATAAAAGGACATGCCTGAAAGCTAAATTTCAATGGATTATGAGACACATGTAAATCCAGCCACACAGAGGTATCAGCTCACACCATTCGGAATAACCATCAGGAAAGAAACTACAAATGATCAATGCTGAAGGGGTTGTGAAGAAATGCATACCCTTAATTTGAAGTCAGACATAATCTGGTAAGAGCCTTTAATGGGAACAGAATGGAGGTGCCTTTAAAAGGTCAACATTGAGCTACTATATGATCTAGCAGGCCCACTCCTGGGCCTATAACCTAAGAAGAGAGAATTGGAAAGACACAGGCAGGCAAATCTGCACTGTAGCAGTATTACAATAGCCAAGACATGGAAGAAACCAAAAGTCCATCAACAGATGGGTGGACAAAGAAGAACTGCTACATGTAGAGATGGAATATTAGCTCGGGGAAAAATGAAACAATGCCATTTGCAACACCATAGATGAGTCTAGAGGTAATCATGCAACTTGTAGTAAGTGAGAAAGCGAAAGACACCTAACGCATATCACTTATAGGTGTTACCTAAAAATTGATAACAATGAAGATATTTCCACAGACAAAGGCAATCACAGATTCATTAAACAAACTTATGGTTCCCCAAATCGAAAGGTGTGAGGATTGGATACATTACGATATTGGGGTTAACAGAGATATACAAACACATGTGAAATATATAATCACCAAAGACCTACGGAATACCGAGAAGACTACTCAAAATTGTGTCATAACCTACCTGCAAAAAGGATCCGAAGAAGAAAAGATATATGTATATGTGTGAAAGAACCACATCTTGCACACCTAGAACAAACAAAACATTGTTGTCAAATTTGCTGCGATAAAAAATAAAAATTAAGTTAAAATATGAACAAGAAATAATGAGACATAAACATAAATGATTTTTTCCTGGCATATTCCATTCTAATTTTCAACCTTAAACAGGACTTCCATTAAGGCTCTGTTGCCCCGGTAACCAGATTTGGTAAAGGAGAAAGGCTGCCGCCTTGTGGCTGTTTCACACAACAGCAGCTTTAAACCAAGCGCTAATGGTCACTTAATATTCAAAATATGTGCAGGACTGTAAAGGACACCGGGCCTCAAAAAATTCCTGGGGTCGTAAACCGACCAGAAAATTCAAAAGACGTCAACATTTCAAAAAGACAGCGTCAAGAGGCATATTTTGCTCACATTTTGTCTTTTCTTTCTATTTCTTTTTGTTTAAAAAACTTGCATGGAATAATGCTCAATACCAGGAACTAATAAAGCCATGCAAATCCAATCTACAAAAACGTTCACCTTATCACCGCCAGAATGATCATCAGCAAAATAGTCTACAAAACATGAATGCTAAAAGGGTTTTAGAGAACTGTGTACCCTCTAGCTGCTGCTGGGACGTAAACTGGTAACAGCCAGTAGTGAGAAGAGAATGGTGGTGCGTTTAAGGTTAAAAATTGAGCTCATCATTCTGTAATAACCTACACGGGAAAGGAACCAAAAATGAATAGATATAATGAACCAGATTCTGTACACCTAGAGCAAGCACATTTTTATCAAATTTGCTCTGATAATAAATAAAAATTAAATTTAAAAAACAAAAAAGAGGTAAGGAGATATAAGCTCTTGGGGGTGTGCCCTGGCACATTCCACTCTAATTTGCAGCCTACTAACAGGATTTCCAGGAAGGCTCTGTTGCCCAAAAACCCAGAGGTGGAAATGTTGAAATGCTGCCGCCTTGTGGCCGTTTCCCGCAAGAGCGGCTTTAAACCCACAGCTAATGGTCACTTAACATTCACAAGGACTCAGGGCTGTAAAGGACACCTGCCCTCACAAAGTGTCCTGAGGTGAGGAATGGCAAAAAAAAAATCAAGAAAGGCAAAATTTTCAAGAAGGTAGTATGAAGCGCTAAGTTTGACTTACTCTCTTGTTAAAAAAAGGAAAATGGATAGAAGCTCAACCTCAGGAATTACTAGACTCATGCAAATCTAATCTTCAAAAAGGTTTCAACTCACACCAGTCGACTGACCATCAGCAAAAAGTCTACAAAGCATAAATGCTGATGTGGTTTGAGAGAACTGTGTACCCTCTGGCTGCTGGGGGGATGTAAACTGGTAACAGTCAGTAGTGAGAACATAATGGAGGTGCGTTTAAAGGTAAAAATTGAGCTCCCATGTGATCTGGTAGTTCCTTTGATGCGCCTATGACCTGAGCAGACCAGAATGAAAACGACACAGGCTGGCAAAGCTGCACTGCAGGAACATTTAACATAGCCAAGACTTGGAAGAAACAAAAATGTCCATGAACAGAAAAATACACAACGAAGAAATGGTCCATGTACACAATGGAATATTAGCCACGGAAAACAATGAAACAGTGCCGTTTGCACCACCATATAAAGACCTAGAGATAATCACCCAACTTGAAGTAAGAAAGAAACTGAAAGACAGGTATCCTATAACATCACTTCTAGGTGTTACCTAAAAATTGATACCCATGAACTTATTTCCAAGAGAAGGAAAAACATGGACTAAGAAAATAAAATTACGTTTAACCAATTGGAAAGGTGTAAGGAATGAATGAATTACGATATGGAGGTTAACAGACATGTACTAGCACATATGAAATATATAATCACAAAATACGTATGGAATACCAAGAGAGGTCTACTCAACACTCTAATAACCTACACGGGAAAGGATCCAATGATGAATATACAGATACATTGATATGATGAACCAGATTCTGTACACCTAGGAGAAACAACATTTTTATCAAATTTGCTCTGATACCTAATAAAAATTAAACTAAAAAACAAACAACAAGTAAGGAGATATAAGCTCTTGGGGGTTTGCGCTGGCACATTCCACTCTAATTTGAAGCCTACTAATATGATTTCCAGGAAGTCTCTTTTGCCCAAAAACCCAGAGGTGGAAATGTTGAAATGCTGCCGCCTTGTGGCCGTTTCCCGCAAGAGCGGCCTTAAACCCACAGCTAATGGTCACTTAACATTCACAAGGACTCAGGGCGGTAAAGGACACCTGCCCTCAAAAACTGTCCTGAGGTAGGGAATGGCCAACAAAATTCAAAACAGGCAAATTTTTCAAGAAGATAGTATGAAGATGTAAGTTTTACTCACTGTCTTTAAAAAAAAAGGAAAATGGATAAAAGCTCAACCTCAGGAATTATTACACTCATGCAAATCTAACCTGCAAAAAGGTTTCAACTCACACAGGTCGACTGACCATCAACAAAATGTCTGCAAATAATGAATGCTGAAGAGATTTTTGAGAACTGTGTACCCTCTAGCTGCTGGTGAGATATAAATTGGTAACAGCCAATAATGATAACAGAAAGGAGCTGCCTTTAAAAGTAAATATTGAGCTACCATTTGATGCAGCAGGCCCACTGCTGGGCCTCTCACCTGGGAAGACCAGAATCCAGAAGACAGAGGCTGCAAAAGCTGCACTGCAGCCTTACTCACAATAGCCAAGACGTGCAAGCAACCTAAATGTCCATCAACAGATGAAAGGATAAAGAAGTGGTCCATGTACACAATGGAACTTTAGCCATGGAAAACAATGAAACACTGCTCTTTGAGGTACCATAGATGAGCCTAGAGATAATCACAGAACATGAGGTAAGTTGGAAAGAAAAAGACATATATCCTATGATATCACTTATAGGTGTTACCTAACAACTGACAAAAATGGACATATTTCCACAGAGAAAGACACACACAGACTTAAAAAACAAACTGCGTATCTAAAAGGAAAGGTGGTGGCAATGTATAAATTAAGATTAGGTTTACCATACCTATACAAATACAGATTAAGTGCGCATATCAAAAAGCCCGAGCACATAGCAAGGGAGGTGCACAGAACACTCTGTAATCCTTTACATGGGAAAAGGATCTGTACATGAATAGATATATATGATGTATGAATGGACCAGATTGTGTACACCTTGGACAAACTGTATTCTACTCATTACCCCGATTAAAACAATTAAAACAACGAACAAGAAGTAATGAGACATAAACTTCAGGGGCTTTTTCCTGGCACATTCCATTCTAATTTACAACCTAGTAACAGGACTTCCAGAAAGGCTCTGCTGCCCTGGAAACCAGATTTGGGAATGGAGAAATGCTGCTGCCTTGTGGCCGTTTCTCACCACAGCAGCGTTAAACCCAGCGCTAATGGTCACTAAATACTCACACTCGTTGCAGGCCTGTAAATGACACCTGCCCTCAAAAAAGTCCTGGAGTCGAAAATCGACCACAAAATTCAACAGAGGGCAACCTTCCAACAAGACAATTTCAAGAGGTATATTGTACTCACACTTTTTATTTCTAAATAAAAGAGAAAGGTGTGGGAAAATGCTGAATATTAGGAATTATTAAAGACATGCAAATCCAAATTACAAAAACCTATCAGCTCACACCAGTCAGAATGGCCATGAGCAAACATTCTTCAAACAATAAGTGCTGAAGGGGTTGTGGAAAAATGCATACCCTCGGTGTTAATTGGGACGTGGTAAGAGCCACTAATGAAAACACAATGCACACGCTTTGAAAAGATAAACATTGAGCTACGAGTCAATGAATCATACCCACTGTTGGGCCTATCACCTGAGAAAATGAGAATCCAAAGTCACAACAGGCTGGGGCTTCCCTGGTGGTGCAGTGGTTGAGAGTCTACCTGCCGATGCAGGGGACATGGGCTCGTGCCCCGGTCCGGGATGATCCCATGTGGCGTGGAGTGGCTGGGCTGGTGAGCCATGGCCGCTGAGCCTGCGTGTCCGGAGCCTGTGCTCCGCAATTGGAGAGGCCACAACAGGGAGAGGCCCGTGTACTGCTAAAAAAAAAAAAAAAAAAAAAAAAAAAGTCACAGGCTGGCAATACTGCACTCCAGCAATATTTACCATAGACAACACTTGGAAGCAATGAACATGTCCATCAACAGAGGAATGCACAAAGAAGAAGTGGTCCATGTACAGACTGGAATATTACTCCACTAGAAAAACAGAAATTAAATTTAAAAAACAAACATAAGTAAGGAGACGTAAGCTTTTGGGGGTATATCAGGGCACATTCCACTCTAATTTATAACTGAGGAACACCACTGGTAGGAAGGTCTGTTTCCCTCGGTACAAGAGTGGGGAACGTAGAAATGCTGCCGTCCTCTGGCCGAAACCTGCAATGGCAGCTTTGAAATATGTGCTAATGGGCACTTCATATGCACAAGTACTGCAGGGCTGCAAATGCAACCTGCCCTTAAAATCTCTTGATGCATGTAAAGGCCAAAACATTTCAAAATGTGGCACACACTTCAAGAAAAAAATTTCAAGAAGTCATCTGTTGAAGAAGTCATTCTTCAACAATTTGAAGAAGTCATCATGTAAAATATTATTACATTTTATGTAATAATAAAATTATTACATATTTTATTACAGATTTTTCATGTGTAATATAAATACATCTGTTTTTTATTACAGATGAAAAACAGTTTGAAAAATAAAAGGACATGCCTGAGAGCTCAATTTCAAGGGAGTTTGAGACACATGCAAATCCAACCACAAAGTGTTATCAGCTCACAACACTCAGAATAACCATCTGCAAAACAACTACAAACGATCAATGCTGAAGAGGTTTTGGAGAAATGCATACCCTCAATTTGAAGTGTGACGTAACCTGCTAAGAGCCACTAATGGGAGCAGAATGGAAGTGCCTTTAAAAGGTAAACCTTGAGCTACTATATGATCCAGGAGGCCCACTTCTCGGGCTATATCCTAAGAAGACAGAATTGGAAAGACACAGGCAGGTAAATCTGCACTGTAGAAGTATTACAATAGCCAAGACATGGAAGCAACCAAAACGTCCATCAAGAGATGAGTGGACAAAGAAGAACTGGTACATGTAGAGATGGAATATTAGCCAAGGAAAAAAATGAAACAATGATATTTGCAGGATCATAGAGGAATCTAGAGGTAATCATGCAACTGGTAGTAAGTAAGAAAGTGGAAGACACATATCCTATCGTATCACTTATGGGTGTTACCTAAAAATTGATACCAATGAAGATATTTCCAGAGAGAAAGGCAATCACAGATTCATTAAACCAACTTCAGGTTCACCAAATGGAAAGGTGTGAGGATTGGATACATTACAATATTGGGGTTAACAGTTCAAGCACATGTGAAATATATAATATTGGGGTTAACAATTGGGGTTAAAATATTGGGGTGAATATTGGGGTTATAATATTGGGGTTAACAATTGGGGGTACAATATTGGGGTTAACAATTCAAACACATGTGAAATATATAATCACCAAAAACCTATGGCATACCAAGAGAAGACTACTCAACATTGTGTAATAACCTACATGGGAAAAGGATCTGAAGAAGAATAGATATATGTATATGTGTAAAAGAACCACATCTTGCACACCTAGAACAAACAAAACATTGCAATCTAATTTACTGTGATAAAGAATAAAAATTAAATTAAAAAACGAACAAGAAGTAATGAGACATAATCTTAAGGGGCTTTTCCTGGCACATTCCGTTCTAATTTACAACCTGCAACACAACTTCCATTATGGCTCTGTTGCCCTAGTAAGCAGATTCGGTAAGGAGAAGTGCTGCCGCCTTCTGGTCGTTTCACACAACAGCGGTATTTGTCACTTAATATTCAAAATAATTGCAGGCCTGTAAATGACACCTGCCATCAAAAAAAATCCTGGGGTCATAAATCGACAAGAAAATTCAAAAGATGTCAACATTTCAAGAAGACAATTTCAAGAGGCATATTTTATGCACATTTTGTCTTTTCCTTTTTTTCTTTAAAATAAAAGGGAATTGAAAAATGTGCAACATCAGCAACTAATAAAGCCATGCAAATCCAATTACAGAAATGTTCACCTCACAGCCGTCAGAATGTTCTTCAGCAAAAAGTCTACAAAGAATAAATGCTGAAGGGGTTTCAGAGAACTGTGTACCCTCTGGCTGCTGGGGGGATGTAAACTGGTAACAGCCAGTAGTGAGAACATAATGGAGGTGCGTTTAAGTGTTAAAAATTGGGCTACCATGTGATCTGGTAGGTCCTTTGATGTGCCTATCACCTGAGCAGAGCAGAATGGAAAAGACACAGGCTGGCAATCCTGCACTGCAGGAACATTTAACATAGCCAAAATTTGGAAGAAACCAAAATGTCCATCAACAGAAAAATGCACAAAGAGGAAGTGGTCCATGTAAGCAATGGAATATTAGCCATGGAAAACAATGAAACAGTGCCGTTTGCACCACCATATAAAGACCTAGAGATAATCACTCAAATTAAAGAAAGAAAGTGAAAGACAGATATCCTATGACATCACTTATAGGTGTTACCTAAAAATTGATACCCATGAACTTATTTACAAGAGAAGGAAGAGCATGGATTAAGAAAAGAAAAGTTATGTTTAACCAAATGGAAAAGTGTAAGGAATGTATGAATTACGATATGGGGGTTAACAGACATGTACTAATACATATGAAATATATAATCACAAAATACGTATGGAATACCGAAAGAGGTCTACTCAGCACTCTGTAATAACCTACACTGTAAAGGATCCAAAGATAAATAGACAGATACATAGATATAATGAACCAGATTCTGTACATCTAGGAGAAACAAAATATTTTTATCAAATTTGCTCTGATAATTAATAAAACTTAAATTTAAAAAACAAACAAGTAAGGAGATATAAGCTCTTGGGGATGTGCCCTGGCACATTCCAATCTAATTTGCAGCCTACTAACACGATTTCCAGGAAGGCTCTGCTGCCCAAAATCCCAGAGTTGGAAATGTAGAAATTCTGCCACCTTATGGCCGTTTACTGCAAGAGCGGCTTTAAGCCCACATCTAATGGTCTCTTAACATTCACAAGGACTCAGAGCTGTAAAGGACACCTGCCCTAAACAATTGTGTTGAGGCAGGAGATGGACAATAAAATTCAAAACTGGCAAATTTTTCAAGAAGATAGTATGAAGAGGTAAGTTTGACTCACTCTCTTTAAAAAAAAAAAGGAAAATGGGTAAAAGCTCAACTTCAGGAATTATTAGACTCATGCAAATCTAATCTACAGAAAGGTTTCAACTCACACCAGTCGACTGACCATCAGCAAAAAGTCTACAAACAATAATTTCTGAAGGGGTTTTAGAGAACTGTGTACCCTCTAGCTGCTGGTGACATGTAAAGTGGTAACAGCCAATAATGAGAACAGAAAGGAGCTGCAACTAAAAGCGAAAATTGAGGTACCATTCAATCCAGAAGTCACACCGCTGGGCCTCTCCCCTGGGAAGACCAGAATCCAGAAGACAGAGGCTGCAAAAGCTGCACTGCAGCCTTATTCACAATAGCCAAGACAGTGAAGCAACCAAAATGTCCATCAACAGATGAATGGATGAAGAAGAAGTAGTCCACGCTCACAATAGCATACTAGCCATGGAAAACAATGAAACACTGCTATTTGAGGCGCCATAGATGAGCTTGGAGATAATCACAGAATATGAGGTAAGTCAGAAAGCAAAAGACCTATATCCTATGATATCACTTATAGGCATTATCTAATAATTAACACAAATGAACATATTTCCACAGAGAAAGACACTCACAGACTCAGAAAACAAACTATTATCTAAAAGGAAATGTGGGGGGAATGGAAAATTAAGATTAGGGTTACCATACGTGTACAAATACCTATTAAATACATATATCATAAAGACCGACCATATAGCAAGGGAGGTCTACGGAACACTCTGTAATATTTTACATGGGACGAGGATCTGAACATGAATAGACATATATATTGTACAAATGAACCAGATTGTGTACACGTGGACAAACAATATCTAATCATTACCCCGATTAAATAAATTTTAAAAACCAAGAAGTAATGAGACATAAACTTATGGGTGTTCCTCCTGGCACATTCCGTTCTATCTTACAAACTAGGAACACAACTTCCAGAAAGGCTCTCCTGCCCCAGTACCCAGATTTGGGAATGGAGAAATGCTGCCTCATTGTCGCCGTTTCCCACAACAGCAGCTTTAAACCCAGTGCTAAAGGTCACTAAATATTCACCAAACTTGCAGTTCTGTAATGACACCTGCACTCCAAAAAATCCTGGGGTCGAATATCGACCAAAAATTCAAAAGAGGGCAACATTCCAAGAAGACAATTTCAAGTGATATATTGTACTCACACTTTTTTTTTTAACAGAAAAGAAAAAGGCGTGGAACAATGATGAATTTTAGGAATTTTTAAAGACATGCAAACGCAAATTACAAAACCCTATCAGGTCACAGCAGTCAGAATGGCCATTAGCAAAAATGCTGCAAACTATAAATGGTGAAGGGATTGTGGAGAAATCCGTACCCTCGGTTCTAAGGGGGACGTGGTAAGAGCCACTAATAAAACACAATGGAGGTGTTTTGAAAAGGTAAACATTGAGCTACTAGTCAATCAGTCACAGCCACTTCTGGGCCTATCACCTGAGAAAATGAGAATCAAAAAGTCACAGGCTGGCAATCTTGCACTCCAGCAATATTTAATATAGCCAATACTTGGAAGCAACGAAAATGTCCATCAACAGAGGAATGCACCAAGAAGTGGTCCATATACACAATGGAATATTACTCCAATAAAAATATAAATTAAATTAAAAAAACAAACAAAAGTAAGGAGACATCAGCTTTTGGGGGTTTATCCGGGCACATTCCACTCTAATTTATAACCGAGGAAGACCACTGGCTGGAAGGTCTGTTTCCCTAGTACCAGCATGGGGAACGAAGAAAGGCTGCTTCACTCTGGCCGTTACCTGCAAAAGCAGCTTTAAGGCCTGTGCTAATGGTCACTTCATGTGAACAAGTACTGCAGGGCTGTAAATGAAACCTGCCCTCAAAATGTCTTGAGGGAGGTAATGGCCAATAAATTTCAAAATGTAACACATACTTTAAGAAAACACTTTGAAGAACTAAGCTGTAATCACAGTTTGAAAAATAAAAAGGACATGCATTAAAGCTCAATTTCAATGGATTATGAGTCACATGCAAATTCAACCACAAAGAGGTATCAGCTCACACCAGTCAGAATATCCATCAGCAAGAAAATTACAAGCAATAAACGCTGAAGCTGTTGTGGAGAAATGCATACCCTCAAGTTTAAGTGAGATGCAACCTGGAAACAGCCACTAATGAGAACAGAATCGTGGTGCATTTAAAAGGTAAACCCTAAGATACCATATGATACAGGAGGCCCACTCCTGGGCCTATAACATAAGAAGACAGAATTGGAAAAACACAGGCAGGCAAATGTGCATTGCAGCAGTATTACAATAGCCAAGACATGGAGGCAACCAAAAAGTCCATCAAGATGTGAGTGGACAAAGAAGAACTGGTACATGTACAGATGGAATATTAGCTAAGGAAAAAATGAAACAATACCACTTGCAGCACCATAGATGATTCCAGAGGTAATCAGGCAAATTGTACTAAGTCAGACAGCAAAAGACACATATCCTATAATATCACTTGTAGGTGTTAGCTAAAAATTGATACCAATGAAGATGTTTCCACAGAGAAAGGCAATCACAAATTCATTAAACAAAGTTATGGTTCACCAAATGGAAAGGTGTGAGGATTGGATACATTAGGATATTGGGGTTAACATAGATATAGAAACACATGTGAAATATATAATCACCAAAGACCTACAGAATACCAAGAGAAGACTACTCAACATTGTGTCATAACCTACATGAGAAAACGATCTGAAGAAGTATAGATACATGTATATGTGTAAAAGAACCACATCTTGCACACCTAGAACAAACAAAACATTGTAATCAAATTTGCTGCGATAAAAAATAAAAATTAAATTAAAAAAAGAACAAGAAGTAATGAGATATAAACTTAAGGGGCTTTTTGCTGGCACATTGTATTCTAATTTACAACCAGAACACGACTTCCATTAAAGCTCTGTCATCACTAATAAAGCAGCTTTATAAGCAATGTTGAAAGTAGCTTAAAAGAAGTCTCACTAATCATTGATAGTAACAAGCAAACAAACAAAAGTAAAAATCTCACTGCAAAAAGTATACATAGAGTAAGGGTAGTAGATCAAACACTTATTAAACTTCTGTAAAGAATAAAAGACAACAGTAGTACTTTTTTTAAAAAAAAGAGAGGGCCCAAATAAATCAGAAATGAAAGAGATGATGTTACAACAGCCACCACAGAAATACAAAGTATCCTAAGATACACACAGGGTAACTCAGGGCTCAGACTGGACAGAGCTCACTCTCCATTCCCCTGTAGATGACCTACAGGAGCCTCAGGAACTGAGGAGGGGGTCCCTGAGGAGAGGCACAAGATAGAAGATGTTAGGCATTAACATGACTGCATTCATCTTAAACGTGCCTGAACTACATTCACACGAGATAATTTTGTCCTGTATATACATCGGCACCTCTAGTCAGAACTGCAGATCTTTGGCTTCACCACCTCTACCGACAGCATTAGCTTCACCTGCTGTGGACCGTCTCCTATAGGATTTCTAGAACCACAAAGCATCGAAGCTTCACAGGACCCAGAGTCTGTGCGACTCCACTCCGAGTCTCAGAGTCTCAACTGCACTCAGAGACTCAGAGTCTCAACAGAGACTCCACTCTGGGGGGGGGGGCACACACAAAGTAGTTTGCACATCAGGACCCAGAGGAAGGAGCAGTCACCCCATAGGTGAATGACCATACATACCTGCTAGTTTTAGAGGGTCTCCTGCAAAGGCTGGGAGTGGCTGTGGCTCACCATGGGGACAAGGACACTGGCAGCAGAAGTTCTGGGAAATACTCCTTGGCGTGAGCCCTCCCAGAGTCCACCATTAGCCCCACCAAGAGCAAGGTAAGTTCCAGTGCTGGGTCGCCTCAGGCCAAACAACCAACAGGGAGGGAACCCAGCCCCATGCATCAGCAGACAAGCGGATTAAACTTTTTATTAAATTTTATTTAATCCACAGACAAGCAGATTAAAGCTCTGCCCACCAGAGCAACACCCAGCTCTACCCACCACCAGTCCCTCCCATGAGGAAGCTTGCACAAGCCTCTCAGATAGACTCAATCACTGGAGAGCAGACAGCAGAAGCAAGAAGAACTACAGCAGCCTGTGGAAGGAAAACCACATTCACAGAAAGATAGAGAAAATGAAAAGGCAGAGGACTTTATACCAGATCAGGGAACAAGATAAATCCCTAGAAAAACAATGAAATGAGGAGGGGATAGGCAACGTTCCAGTAAAAGAATTCAGAATAATGATAGTGAAGATGATCCAAGACCTTGGAAAAAGAATGGAGGCAAAGATCGAGAAGAGGCAAGAAATGCTTAACAAAGACCTAGATCTAGAATTAAGGAACAAACACCTAGAAGAATTAAAGAACAAACAAATAGAGATGAACAATACAATAACTGAAATGAAAAATACACTAGAAGGAATCAGTAGCAGAATAACTGTGGCAGAAGAACGGATAAGTGACCTGGAAGACAGAAAGGTGGAAATCACTGCCGTGGAACAGAATAAAGAAAAAGAATGAAAATAAATGAAGACACCGTAAGAGACCTCTGGGACAACATTAAATGCAACAACATTTGCATTATAGGGGTCCCAGATGGAGAAGAGAGAGAGAAAGGACCCGAGAAAATATTTGAAAAGATTATAGTCGAAAACTTCTCTAGCATGGGAAAAGAAATAGCCACCGAAGTCCACAAAGCACAGAGAGTCCCAGGCAGGATAATCCAAAGGAGAAAAAATGCCAAGACACGCAGTAATCAAATTGACAAAAATTAAAGACAAAGAAAAATTATTGAAAGCAACAAGGGAAAAATGACAAATAACATACAACGGAACTCTCATAAGGTTAACAACTGATTTCTCAGCAGAAAATCTACAAGCCAGAAGGGAGTGACATGATAAATTTAAAGTGATGAAAGGGAAGAACCTACCACCAAGAGTACTCCAACCAGCAAGGATCTCATTCAGATTTGATGGAGAAATCAAAAGCTTTACAGACAAGCAAAAGCTAAGAGAATTCAACACCACGAAACCAGCTCTAAAACAAATGCTAAAGGAACTTCTCTAAGTGGGAAACACAAGAGAAGAAAAGGACCCACCAAGACAAACCCATAACAATTAAGAAAATAGTAATAGGAACATACATATCGATAATTACCTTAAACGTGAATGGATTAAATGCTCCAACCAAAAGACACAGGCTCCTTGAATGGATACAAAAACAAGACCCATATATATGCTGTCTACAAGAGACCCATTTCAGACCTAGGGACACATACAGACTGAAAGTGAGGGGATGGAAAAATGTATTCCATGCACATGAAAATCAAAAGAATGCTGGAGTAGCAATACTCATATCAGATAAAATAGACTTTAAGATAAAGAATGTTACAAGAGACAAAGAAGGACACTACATAATGATCAAGGGATCAATCCAAGAAGATATAACAATTATAAATATATTTGTACCTAACATAGGAGCACCTCAATATATAAGGCAATTGCTAACAACTATAAAAGAGGAAATCGACAGCAACACAATAATAGCAGGGGACTTTAACACCTCACTTACACCAATGGAGATCATCCAGATAGAAAATTAATAAGGAAACACAAGCTTTAAATGACACAATAGACCAGATAGATTTAATGGATATTTATAGGACATTCCATCCAAAAACAGCAGATTACACGTTCTTCTCAATGGCACATGGAACACTCTCTGGGATAGATCACATCTTGGGTCACAAATAAAGCCTCAGTAAATTTAAGAAAACTGAAATCATATCAAGCAGCTGTTCCGACCACAATGCTATGAGATTAGAAATCAATTACAGGGAAAAAAAACCATAAAAAACACAAACACATGGAGGCTAAACAATACGTTACTAAATAACCAAGAGCTCACTGAAGAAATAAAAGAGGAAATCATAAAACTACCTAGAGACAAATGACAACAAAAACACGATGATTAAAAACATATGGGATGCAGTAAAAGCAGTTCTAACAGGGAAGTTTATAGCAATACAAGCCTACCTCAAGAAACCAGAAAAATCTCAAATAAACAATCTAACCTTACAACTAAAGGAACTAGAGAAAGAAGAACAAAACTCAAAGTTAGTAGAAGGAAAGAAATCATAAAGATCAGAGCATAAATAAATGAAATAAAAACAATAGCAAAGATCAATAAAACTAAATGCTGGTTCTTTAAGAAGATAAATAAAAATGATAAACCTTTAGCCAGACTCAAGAAAAAGAGGGAGAGGACTCAAATCAATAAAATTAGAAATGAAAAAGGTGAAGTTGTAACAGACACCACAGAAATACAAAGCATCCTAAGAGACTACTACAAGCAACTCTATGCCAAAAAAATGAACAACCTGGAAGAAATGGGCAAATTCTTAGAAAGGTATAACCTTCCAAGAATGAACCAGGAAGAAACAGAAAATACGAACAGACCAATCACAAGTAATGAAATTGAAACTGTGATTAAAAATCTTCCAACAAACAAAAGTTCAGAACCAAATGGCATCAGATGTGAATTCTATCAGACATTTAGACAAGAGCTAACATCCAACCTTCTCAAACTCTTCAGAAATTTTCAGGGGAAGGAACACTCCCAAACTCATTCTATGAGGCCACCATCACCCTGATACCAAAAGCAGACAAAGATACTACAGAAAAAGAAAATTAGAGACCAATATCACTGATTAATATAGATGTAAAAATCCTCAACAAAATACTAGGAAACAGAATTGAACAACACATTAAAAGGATCATACACCATGATCAGGTGGGGTTTATCCCAGGGATGCAAGGATTCTTCAATATACGCAAATCAATCAATGTGATACACCATATTAACAAATTGTAGAATAAAAATATGATCATCCCAATAGATGCAGGAAAAGATTTTAACAAAATTCAACACCAATTTATGATAAAAAGTCTCCAAAAAGTGGGCATAGAGGGAATCTACCTCAACATAGTAAAGGTTGTATATGACAAACCCACAGCAAACATCATTCTCAATGGTGAAAAACTAAAAGGATTTCCTCTAAGATCAGGAAAAAGACAAGGATTTCCACTCTCACCACTATTATTCAACATAGTTTTGGAAGTCCTAGACACAGCAATAAGAGAAGAAAAAGAAATAATAGGAATACAAATTGGAAAAGAAGAAGTAAAATTGTCACTGTTTGCAAATGACACGATATTACACATAGTGAATCCTAAAGATGCCACCAGAAAACTTCTAGAGCTAATCAATGAATTTGGTAAAGTTGCAGGATACAAAATTAATGCACAGAAATCTCTTGCATTCCTATACACTAACAATGAAAGATGAGAAAGAGAAATTAAAGAAACAATCCCATTCACCATTGCAACAAGAAGAATAAAATACGTAGGAATGAACCTACCTAAGGAGGTAAAAGACCTGTACTCAGAAAACTATAAGACACTGCTGAAAGAAATCAAAGATGATATCAACAGATAGAGGTATAAACCATGTTCTTGGATTAGAAGACTCAATATTGTGAAAATGACTATACTACCCAAAGCAATCTACAGATTCAGTGCAATCCCTATCAAATTACCAGTGGCATTTTCTACAGAACTAGAACAAAAAAATCTTAAAATTTATATGGCAACACAAAAGACCCCGAATAGCCAAAGCAGTCTTGAGGGAAATTAAAAGAGCTGGAGGAATCAGACGTCCTGACTTCAGACTATACTACAAAGCTACAGTAATCAAGACTATATGGTACCGGCACAAAAACAGAAATATAGATCAATGGAACAGGATAGAAAGCCCAGAGATAAACCTACGTACCTATGGCTAACTCATCTATGACAAAGGAGGCAAGAATATACAATGGAGAAAAGACAGTCTCTTTAGTAAGTGGTGCTGGGAAAACTGGACAGCTACATGTAAAAGAATGAAATTAGAACACTCCATAACACCATACACAAAAATAAACTCAAGATGGATTAGAGAGGTAAATGTAAGACCAGACACTATAAAACTCTTAGAGGAAAACATAGGCAGAACACTCTATGACATAAATCACAGCAAGATCCTTTTTGACCCACCTCCTACAGAAATGGAAATAAAAACAAAAATAAACAAATGGGACCTAATGAAACTTAAAAGCTTTTGCACAGAAAAGGAAAACATAAACAAGATGAAAAGACAACCCTCAGAATGGGAGAAAATATTTTCAAATGAAGCAAATGACAAAGGATTAATCTCCAAAATTTACAAGCAGCTCATGTAGCTCAATATCACAAAAACAAACAACCCAATCCAAAAATGGGCAGAAGACCTAAACAGACATTTCTCCAAAGAAGATATACAGATTGCCAACAAACACATGAAAGGATGCTGAACATCACTGATCATTAGAGAAATGCAAATCAAAACTATAGTGAGGTATGACCTCCCAGCAGTCAGAATGGCAATCATCAAAAAATCTACAAACAATAAATGCTGGAGAGAGATTTATTGGAGAAAAGAGAACGCTCTTGCACTGTTGGTGGGAATGTAAATTGATAAAGCCACTAGGGAGAACAGTATGGAGGTTCCTTAAAAAACTAAAAATAGAAGTACCATACGACTCAGCAATCCAACTACTGGGCATTTACCCTGAGAAAACCATAATTCAAAAAGAGTTATGTACAACAATGTTCATTGCAGCTCTATTTACAATAACCAGGACATGGAAGCAACCTAAGTGTCCATCGACAGATGACTGGATAAAGAAGATCTGGCACGTATACACAATGGAATATTACTCAGCCATAAAAACAAACAAAACTGAGTTATTTGTAGTGAGGTGGATGGACTTAGAGTCTGTCCTACACAGTGAAGTAAGTCAGAAAGAGAAAAACAAATACCGTAGGCTAACAGATATATGTGGAATCTAAAGAAAAAAAAAGTTTATGAAGAACCTAGGGGCAAGACAGGATTAAGGACACAGACGTAGAGAAAGGACTTGAGGACACAGGGAGGGAGAAGGGTAAGCTGGGACGCAGTGAGAGAGTGGCATGGACATATATACATTACCAAATGTAACATTGATAGCTACTGGGAAGCAGGCACATAGCACAGGGAGATCAGCTCGGTGCTTTGTGACCACCTAAAGGGGTGGGATACGGAGGGTGGGAGGGAGATGCAAGAGGGAGGGGATATGGTGATATATGTATATGTATAGCTGATTCACTTTGTTATACAGCAGAAACTAACACTCCGTTGTAAAGCAATTATACTCCAATAAAGGTGTAAAAGGAAAAAAAGAGAAAAAAAGAAAGCCCAGAGATAAACCTACACACCTATGGTCAACTAATCTACGACAAAGGAGGCAAGACTATACAATGGAGAAAAAACAGTCTCTTCTATCAGTGGTGCTGGGAAAAATGAGCAGCTACATGTAAAAGAATGAAATTAGAACACTCCCTAGCACCATACACAAAAACAAACTCAAGATGGATTAGAGACCTAAATGTAAGACCAGACAGTATAAAACTCTTAGAGGAAAACATAGGAAGAATACTCTGACATAAATCACAGCAAGATCTTTTTTGATCCACCTCCTACAGTAATGCAATAAAAAAGAAAACTAAACAAATGGGACCTAATGAAATGTAAAAGCTTTTGCAAAGCAATGGAAACTACAAACAAGACGAAAAGACAACCCTCAGAATGGGAGAAAATATTTGCAAATGAATCAATGGACAAAGGATTAATCTCCAATATATATAAACAGCTCATGCAGCTCAATATTAGAAAAACAGACAACCAAATACAAAAATGGGCAGAAGATCTAAATAGACATTTCTTCCAAGAAGACATAGAGATGGCCAAGACGCACATGAAAAGCTGCTCAACATCATTAATTATTAGAGAAATGCATATCAAACTACAATGAGGTATCACCTCACACCTGTTAGAATGGGCATCATCAGAAAATCTACAAAGAACAAATGCTGGAGAGGGTGTGGAGAAAAGGAACCGTCTTCCACTATTGGTGGGAATGTAAGTTGATACAGTCACTATGGAGAACAGTATGGAGGTCCCTTTAAAAACTAAAATTAGAATTACCATATAATCCAGAAATCCCACTACTGGGCATATACCCAGAGAAAACCATAAATCAAAAAGACACATTCACCACAATGTTCATTGCAGCACTATTTACAATAGCCAGGTAATGAAAGCAACCTAAATGCCCACAGACAGACGAATGGATAAAGATGTGGTACATATATAAAATGGAATATTACTCAGCCATAAAAAGGAATGAAATCGGGTCATTTGTAGAGATGTCGATGGATCTAGAGACTGTCATACAGAGTGAAGTAAGTTAGAAAAACAAATATTGTATATTAATGCATATATGTGGAACCTACAAAAATGGTACAGATGAACCAGTTTGCAGGGCAGAAATAGAGACACAGATGTAAAGAACAAATGTATGGACACCAAGGGGGGAAAGCCATGGGGGGTGTGGGATGAGTTGGGAGATTGGGATTGACATGTATACATTTATATGTATTAAATAGATAACCAATAAGAACCTGCTGTATAAAATAATAAATAAAATTCAAAAATTAAAATAAATAAATAAAATTAAAAAAAATAAAACAGAAAAAAGTTCTTCCCTTCACATAGATATATTTATATGAATGAATTATTTCCATGCTTATATCTATAAATACAAAAAAGAGGAATAAAATCTACCTTGAACCAAAAAAGAAAGAAAGGAAAAAAAAGAACCTACCAGTTATACAGAGGAAAAGCCTATCAGGGCACTTGCTCCAGTGGTAAACAATTCTGAAGTTGGTCAGAGGTGGGGAATCGTCTCCCATGCAGCCAGCAGCCCCCCTGCAAGGAGCGTCCTCATTGCAAAGCTGGGGGACAATGCTGAGGTGTCTGTGAGTAAACGTGAGCTGAGCCCCAGGCCAGCTGCTGCTGAACTGTTCCCACCCTTCCCAGGTAAAGCACCTGAATATGCACACGGACTTGAAAGCCTACAGGAAGGGCCGTGGAGCCACACCAGCGACAGCACGCTGTCTGACTTGGTGCCTGCAGGCCAGCCAGGATGGTCCAGGCCCCAGGAGCTCTTCTGGAAGCTTTCCATTTCCCTGACTGAGATACCCCTCCTGTCCCGGCCCCCACCGCTTTTCTCCTTCCTCACCTCTGCCCAGGGAGAAAGTCCAGCGGCAGGTATGGGTGACACATCCTCTTCTTTAGCAGGTGGCAGACTGGCAACTCCTGCAGAAAGTCCAGCAGAGCCCCACTCACACCGGGCCACCCACAAAGCCATGGCCCCTCACTCCCACCCACCAGCCCAGCCCCGACACTGCTGACGGGGCAGAGGATATGGCGTCAGGCCCAGCTGCAGGGGCTCTTGCTGCCTGGAGCGGTGTTTATATTGACCTCAACGCAGGCACACCTGGGGAGAGCTGGCCGGCAGGGTCAGGCTGTCCAGGTCAGCCAATCCTCACCCCTCATGGGCCCACAGTTGCAGAAAATAGACCTTGATGAACCGGCCAGGTCCAAGGAACAGGTGTGGGCTCCTGAGAGTCAGGATACACGAGGGACTGAAGCTCTGGCTTGTTTTCTAATAATTTTATCTGGCCCATGAGTGGGAGACAACTTCAAGAAGACCCTATCCTAATGAGAGGAACCCAGGAGTCAGGGAGAGGAGGCATGGTGGGTGGAGACAGAGGTCTGGTGTCCTGGCTGCAGTGGAAGTCTCTGGAAGACCAGGAGGAGGGAGGCCACTCAGAGTTACGCCCAGGGTCACAGACCTGTCAGAGCCGCTGTTTGTTAGTTCAAGTCTTGCTCTGAGGTGCTCTGTGTCAGCTCTGAGTGACAGGTGAGCTGGGGGTTCTCTGCAATGAGGGCTATGTGCACAGTTCCTGTGTGCCCAGCCCTGCCGGGGTACCTGCCCAGGGGAGCTCTGTATCCTGGGAGGGGCCTGACCATGACAGCCCCATGGGCCACTGGGTAGCTGCACAGGTGAGCTCCATACCCTGGGAGGGACTTGACCACGAGAGCCCCATGGGCTGCTGTGGACCTGCCCAGGTGAGCCCCATATCCTTGGAGGGACCTGACCATGAGAGACCCATGAGCTGCTGGGGACCTGCCCAGGTGAGCACCATATCCTGGGATTGGCCTGACCACGAGAGCCCCGTGGGCTGCTGGGGACCTGGTAAAGGATGTCAGGACCGTCAGTGAAGCCACTGAGGTTATACATCCAGTAGTTTCTAATTCCTACACCCTGCTGGTCATTCTACCATCCACCAGGACATGGTATTCTGTATTAGATTTCAATGATGCCTTCTTCTGTATTACATTAGTCCAAGAGTTACAAGAAATTTTGGCTTGTGAGTGGCAGAACTCAACATACAACAAAAACAATACTGCTGGGCTTCCCTGGTGGCACAGTGGTTGAGAGTCTGCCTGCCAATGCAGGGGACACGGGTTCGTGCCCCGGTCCGGGAAGATCCCACATGCCGCAGAGCGGCTGGGCCCGTGAGCCATGGCCACTGAGCCTGTGCATCTGGAGCCTGTGCTCCGCAATGGGAAAGGCCACAACAGTGAGAAGCCCGTGTACCACAAAAACAAAACAAAACAAAACAAAACCCAATACTGCTGGGCCGTCCTGCCCCAACGGTTCAAAAATTCCCACACCATCTTTGGGGAAACGTTAGCTAAAGACCTAAGAGTTCTACCTCTGGAAAAGGGAACCCTCCTTCAATATTCAGACGACATTCTGATCACCAGTCCTACTAAGGAGGCCTCTGAACTACCTAGACAATAAAGGATAGAAGGTGTCCAATAAAAAGGCTCAAATATCAAAGACTAAGGCGACCTGTCTGGTCGGAGGAGAAGCCCATTGCAGGAAAGGGAAGAAACCATTGCAGCCATACCACTTCGAAAACTAGAAGACAGCTTAGAGGTTCCTGGGGAGGCCGGGGTTTGCTGCATCTGGATCTCTAACTACAGTCTAATAGCTGGGCCTCTATATGAAACATTGAAAGGAAAAAGGGTACACTTACCCATTGCCGTACCCTAACCGGTACCCTAAACCGTACCCGTTCCCTAACCCTAACCGTAACCGTAACCGTAACTCTTACCCGAAGCCTTACTCTAACCCGTACCTTAATCCTAACCCATACACTAACACTAACCCGTACCCCAACAGGTACCCTAACCCTAACCAATTGTTGTACTGTAACCTGTACCCTAAACCATACCCGTTCCCTAAACTTAACCCTAACCCTAACACTAACCCGTACCCCAACAGGTACCCTAACCCTAACCAGTTGTTGTACTGTAACCTGTACCCTAAACCATACCCGTTCCCTAAACTTAAGCCTAACCCTAACCCTAAACCTAACCCTTACCCTAACCCTTACACTAAACCATACCCTAATCCTAACCCATACACTAACACTAACCCATGCCCTAACACGTACCCAAATCCTAACCCGCTGTTGTACCCTAAACTGTACCCTTAACTGTACCAGTTCCCTAAAGCTAACCCAAAACCTAAACCTTACCCTAACCCTTACCTGTACCCCAATGCTAACCCATACACTAACACTAACCTGTACCCTAACACGTACCCTAACCCTTACCCATTGTCGTACACTAACCTGTACCCTAAACCGTACCCATTGCCTAACCCTAAACCTAACCTTAACCCTAACCCTTATGCTTACATTAACCTGTACCCTAATCCTAACCCGTACCCTAAACTTAACCCGTTGTAGTACACTAATCTGTACCCCAAACTGTACCCGTTCCCTAAATCTAACCCTAACCCTTACCCTAAGCCATACCCTAATCCTAAACTATACACTAACACTAACCCGTAGCCTAATAGGTACCCTAACCCTAAGTCATACCCTAACATGTACCCTAAACCGTACCCGTTCCCTAAGCCTAACCCTAACCCTTACGCTAACCCAAATCCTAATCCTAACACATACCCTAACCCTAACCCGTTGTCGTACACTAAGCTGTACCCTAAACCGTACTCGTTCCCTAACCCTAAACCTAACTGTAACCCTAGCCCTAACCCTTACCCTAACCCGTACCCTAATCCTAACCCATTGTAGTACCCTAAACTGTACCCTAAACAGTACCCGATCCCTAACCCTAACCCTAGCCCTTACACTAAACTGTACCCTAATCCTAAGCTGTGCACTAACACTAACCCATACACTAACACGTACACTAACCCTAACCCGTTGTCATACCCTAAACTGTACCCGAAACCGTACACATTCCCTAACTCTAACCCTAACCCTCACCCTAACACTAACCCTAAACCTTAACCTAACCCATACCCTAATCCTAACCCGTACAGTAACACTAACCCTTATCCTAACACGTAGCCTATCCCTAACCTGTTGTCGTACCCTAGGCTGTACCCTAAACAGTACCCATTCCCTAAACCTAAACCTAACCCTAACCCTAGCCTTAACCCTTACACTAAACCGTACCCTAATTCTAACCCATACACTACCACTAACCCATACCCTAATATGTAGCTTAACCCTTGCCTGTTGTCGTACCCTAACATGTATCCTAAAACGTACCCATTCCCTAACCCTAAACCAAAACCTAACCCTTTCGCTTACACTAACCTCTACCCTAATCCTAACCCGTACCCTAACCCTAAACCATTGTAGTACCCTAACCTGTACCCTAAACCATATCTGTTCCCTAACCCTAATCCTAAACCTAACCCTAACCCATACCGTAATCCTAACCCATACACTAACACTAACCCATACCCTAACACGTACCCTAAACCTAACCCCTGGTCGTACCCTAAACTGTACTCTAAACCATACCCGTTCCCTAACCCTAACACTAACTCTAACCCTTACCCTAAACCATACCCTAATCCTAACCCATACACTAACACTAACTCGTACCCTAAAATGTACCCTAAGCCTAAACCGTTGTTCTACCCTAACCTGTACCCTAAACAGTACCCGTTCCCTATCACTACCCATAACCCTTACCTTAACCTGTACCCTAATCCTAACCTGTACGCTAACACTAACCCGTACCCTAACACATACCCTAACCCTAACCTGTTGTCATACCCTAACCTGTACCCTAAACCGTACCCTTTCAGTAACCCTAACTGTAACCTTAAACCTAACCCTAACCCTTACCCTAACCCATACCTTAATCCTAACCAGTACACTAACACTAAACCTTCCCCTATCAAGAACCCTAACCCTAACCCATTGTACCCTAACCAGTACCATAAAGCATACCCGTTCCCTAACTCTACGCCTAAACCTAAACCTAAACCTTACCCTAACCCATACCCTGAACCTAACCCGTACACCAACACTAACCTGTACCCTAACCCTAACCTGTTGTCATACTGTAACCTGTACCTTATACCGTACCCATTCCCTAATCCTAATTCTAACCCTAACCCTAACCCTTACACTAACTGGTACCCTAATCCTAACCCGTACACTAACACTAACCCATACCCTAACAAGTACCCTAAGCCTAACCTGTTGTCATACCCTAACCCTAAACCTAACCCTAACCCTAACCCTTACACTATCCCATACCCTAATCCTAACCCGTACACTAACCCTAACCCGTGCCCTAGCACATACCCAAATTCTAACCTGTTGTCGTACCCTAAATTGTACCCTAAACTCTACACGCTCCCTAACACTAACCCTAACCCTAACACTTACCCTAACCCGTACCCTAGTCCTAACCTGTACACTAACACTAAACCATACCCTAACACATACCCTAACTCTAACCTGTTGTTGTACCCTACCCTGTACCCTAAACAGTACCCATTTCCTAACACTAACCCTAACACTTACCCTAACCTGTACCCTAATCCTAACCCATACACTAACACTAACCCTTACCATAACACGTACCCTAACCCTAACTCATTGTCGTACCCTAACTTGTACCCTAAACTGTACCTGTTCCTTAACCTTAACCCTAACCCTGACCCTAACCCTTACCCTAACGCGTACCCTAATCCTAACGTGTACACTAACACTAACCCATACCCTAACACGTACCCTAACCGTAACCCCTATCCGTACCCTTACCTGTACCCTAAACTGTACCCTAACCCTAACCCTGACCTGTACCCTAAACCATACCCTGCCCTGTACCCTAATCCTAACCCATACCCTAACACTGACCCATACCCTAACACGTACCCTAACCCTAACCCATAGCCGTACCCTAACCTGTACCCTAACCCTAACCCTAACCCTAACACCATACCCTAACCCTAACCCATACCCTAACCCGTACCCTAAGAAGTAACCTAACCCAAACCGTAGCCATACCCTAACCTGTCCCCTAAACCATACCCTAACCCTAACCCTAAACCTAACCCTAATCTGTACCTTAATCCTAACCCGTACGCTAACACTAACCCATACCCTAACATGTACCGTAACCTTAACCCGTAGCCGTATCTTAACCTGTACCCTAAACCGTAGCCTAACCCTAACCATAACCATAACCCTAACCCTAACCCATACCCTATCCTGTACCCTAAACCGTACCCTAACTTGTACCCTAATAATAACCTGTACCCTAACCCTAACCCGTACCCTAACCTGTACCCTAAACCATACCCTAAACCCTAATCCTTACCCCTAACTTAACTTCTTTAATTTTTGTATTTTAAATATTATTTTTCTGGGGTTAAAACATATTAGCAGGGAAACAAAATAAAACAAAGTAACCTGAGTGTTCTTCAAAAAGCTAAGTTTGAAATAGTTGGTACTTCTGTTCTATGGATTGTTATGTAGCCTATAAAAAGTGTGAGAGCTAATTTTTTTTTCTACAGTGAGAAACATGATGTTCCAGATGTAAGGAACACCTGGATAAAATGAGAAAGCTACACAATTTTCTGGTCATTTCAGGGAGTGGGAAAGGTTGGCAAGTGGTAAAATATTATCTTTTCCTTTAATCTTTTAAAATTTCACTTGTTATGAAGTACTTGAATTATAATTGTACTTTAAAAAATAAAAATGGAAATTTAAAAGAAAAAGAATATATTGTGTGTTTAATTACATTTCATAGAATTATTATCCCTGAATCATAATTCTGTTAGTACACCAGTACAGAGATTATTTCTTAATATTTTTGTGAGAACCATTTCCTTCTGTTTTTGAGAATAATTCTTTAAACTCATTTCCAGTAATGGCACTCTTCCCCAAATCAAAGGTTTAACAAGGGAGATACAAGCAGAATAATCATGAAAACACAAAGCAATACAACAGCAACAAAAAATTTCTAACTTCCAATAACAGCTCAATTTAGAAGAGGGTTTATATCTTCAGAAGAAAAGCATTCCTCCTTGACTTTCTAACCACTCAAAATCTGTGTATTCTACAGAAAATCTGTGATGTTATTCCCGTAAAACAGCCCTTTACTGCTTCTTCCTCAAATAGATTTTCTAAGCACTACTGCTTTAATGTACAGGTTCAAAAAAGAATCCTAATGTGATGTATTTATAATGTGTGTGTTGTTTATCTCATCCTAGTGTCTAAAATCTTCTCCATGGCTGGACTCCAAAATATATTCCTTTAAGTGCCAAGTGGTGTCTAGAGATTGGGAGAGGTTTAATAAATACCCTAACTCTAGCACGTACCATAACCCTAACGCGTACCCTAACCCTAACCCTAACCTGTACCCTAACCCTAACCTGTACCTTAATCCTAACCTGTACCCTAAACCGCACCCAAACCCTAACCCATACCCTAACCCTAACCCTAATCCTAACCCATACCCTAACACTAACCCGTCCCCTAACCCATATCCAAACCCTAACCCGTAGCCATACCCTAAACTGTACCCTAACACTAACCCGTACCCTAACCATAACCCATAGCCCTACCCTAACCTGTACCCTAAACCATACCCTAACCTTAACCCTAACCCGTACCCTGACCCATACTCTAATCCTAACCCCTATCCTAACACTAACCCGTACCCTAACCTTAACCTGTAGCCATACCCTAAACTGTACCCTAACCCTAACCCATAACCTAACCCTAACCCGTACCCTAAACCTAACCATAACCGGCACCCTAACCCTAACCTGTACCCTACTCCTAACCAATAACCTAACCCTAACATGTCCCCTAACCCTAACCCATACCCTAACCCATAATCCTTACCCCTAACTTAATTTTTTTTGTATTTTAAAATATATTTTTTCTGGCATTAAAACAGATTAGCAGAACAACAAAATAAAATAGAAATTAACCTGAGTGGCCCTCAAAAACCTAAGTCTGAAATAGTTGGTACTTCTCTTCTACGGACTGTTATGTAGCCTATAAAAAGTGTGAGAGGTAAATCTGTTTTTCTACAGTGAGGAACATGATGTTCCACATGTAAGGAACACCTGGATAAAATGAGAAAGTTACACATTATGCTGATCGTTTCAGGGAGTAGGAAAGGATGGCAAATGGTAAAATATTATCTTTTCCTTTAGTCTTTTTAAATTTCACTTGTTACAAAGTACTTGAATTATAATTGTACTTTAAAAAAGTAACAATGGAAATTTAAAAGAAAAAAATATATATTGTGTGTTTAATTACATTTCATAGAATTATTATCCCTGAATCATAATTCTGTTAGTACACCAGTATAGAGTTTATTTAATATTTAAGTGAGAACAATTTCCTTCTGTTTTTGAGAATAATTCTGTAAACTCATTTCCACTAACGGCACTCTTCCCCAAATCAAAGGTTTAACAAGGGAGATGCAAGCAGAATAATCATGAAAACACAAAGCAACACAACCGCAACAAAAAATTTCTAACTTCCAGTAACAGCTCAATTTAGAAGAGGGTTTATATCTTCAGAACGAAAGCATTCCTCCTTGACTTTCTAACCACTCAAAATCTGTGTGCTCTACAGAAAATCTGTGATGTTATTCCCATAAAACTTCCCTTTACTGCTTTTGCCTCCATTAGATTTCCTAAGCGCTACTGTTTTAATGTACAGGTTCAAAAAAGAATTCTAATGTGATTTATTTATAATGTGTGTGTTCTTTATCTTATCCTAGTGTCTAAAATCTTCTCCATGGCTGGACCCGAAATAATATTCCTTTACGTGCTAAGTGGTATCTAGAGAGTGGGAGAGGTTTAATAAATACCCTAAACCTAACACGTACACTAACCCTAACGCGAACCCTAACCCGTACACTAACCCTAACCCTCACCCGTACCCTAACCCTAACCCTAACCTGTACCCTAACCCTAACCCTAATGGCAACCCTAAACCTAAACCCTAACCCTAGACCCTAACCCGAGCCCTAACCGGAACCCTAACCCGAACCCGTACCCCTCTCAGCTGCACTCAGAATTGATTGTGCTGGGAATGCACATGTGCTGTGGTTCGGAAGGGGGCGAGCTCAGCGCCACTTTTTGGTCAGTCTCGGAAGTGCAGGCCGCGCCTCCCTCCCATGGCACTTGAGACACCGCCTCCTGCTGGTGGAACTGCTGAATCCATTAAACTGTGCAAATTCAAACTGAACTGGAGACTATACCCCATAAGTTCTCCAAAGTAGTTAAGGAACAATTAATTGGAAACCATATGGAATGAAATGAATGTAGATGCAAACTTTAAAACTTACCCCAATTCACTGAAAAATTTTCATAGACAAATTTTAAATGCAAAACTATTCAAAATTATAGAACGAAACAGAGAAGAAAATCTATGTGTCCTTGGGTTTGGTCATGTAGATCATGAGTTTTGAGTTTTAACACACAGCACAAAAAGCCTATCCACAAAAGAAAAAAGTGCAAGGAATACTGTGGACTTTATAAATATCAAAGATTTCTACTCTGTGAAAGACCTTATTCAGAAAATCAAAGTGCAAGCCACAAACTGGGAGAAAAAGTATTTGCAAACACATACCTAATAAAGGCTCTGTCTCAAATATACAAAAAACTCTAACACAGCCCAATTAAAGATAGGTAGAGATATGAAGTCACCTGACCAAAGAAAATATACAGAGAGTATTAAAAAATTTGCTCAACATCATACACCACTGGGGAATTACAAATTAATACTACAATAAGATATTGCTGCACACATATTAGAACTCTTGAGTTCTATCCCTCTTGAAATCTTGTGGCTGAACTAATAATAAAATTGACACAAGACAGATCAAAAGAAGAAAAAGAAACAAATTTAATTCCTGCACACAGGGGTCTCATAGAAATGAGACGTAAGAACTAGTCAATGCAGGCAGGAAGGAAAAAGAAAAACTCACAGACGGAATGATGTCAAAGGAAACAGGGGCCAAACGAAAGGGATATCAATAGCCAAAACAGGAATAAACAAAGCAACAAAATACTGCAGTGCTGGGTTATACCCAGAAGTTTAAATTAACTATCCACGTGTCCACACTGGTAAAAAGAAATGATTGCACAGGTATTTTATTAATAGGATTGAATAGAAATCTCTTATGCAGGAGAACTCCTGAGAATTGATGAGGTTAAATGGAAATATTCTATGCCAGGGAATTCCAAATAATTGATATAGACACTCAGCCATCTTTCAATGAGGTGGAGCTAAAACACCTCTCCTGGAGTGTGGGTTCCACATAGTGCCTTCCTCCTGTCAGCGTGATTGAAACAAAAAAAGTCTGAGCAACGGTCCAGGACAAAAAGAGCTTAAATAGTCATGATGGCTACACATCATGCAGTACCATGGGTGGGATCCTGGGACAGAAAGAGGGAATGAGGGGAACTGGAAAGAATAATGGCTACACATCATGCAGTACCATGGGCGGGATCCTGGGACAGAAAGAGGGAATGAGGGGACCTGGAAAGAATAATGGCTACACATCATGCAGTACCATGGGCGGGATCCTGGGACAGAAAGAGGGAATGAGGGGAACTGGAAAAAATAATGGCTACACATCATGCAGTACCATGGGCGGGATCCTGGGACAGAAAGAGGGAATGAGGGGACCTGGAAAGAATAATGGCTACACATCATGCAGTACCATGGGCGGGATCCTGGGACAGAAGGAGGGAATGAAGGGAACTGGAAAGAATAATGGCTACATATCATGCAGTACCATGGGCGGGATCCTGGGGCAGAAAGAGGGAATGAGGGGACCTGGAAAGAATAATGGCTACACATCATGCAGTACCATGGGCGGGATCCTGGGACAGAAAGAGGGAATGAGGGGAACTGGAAAGAATAATGGCTACACATCATGCAGTACCATGGGCGGGATCCTGGGACAGAAAGAGGGAATGAGGGGACCTGGAAAGAATAATGGCTACACATCATGCAGTACCATGGGCGGGATCCTGGGACAGAAAGAGGGAATGAGGGGAACTGGAAAAAATAATGGCTACACATCATGCAGTACCATGGGCGGGATCCTGGGACAGAAAGAGGGAATGAGGGGACCTGGAAAGAATAATGGCTACACATCATGCAGTACCATGGGCGGGATCCTGGGACAGAAAGAGGGAATGAAGGGAACTGGAAAGAATAATGGCTACACATCATGCAGTACCATGGGCGGGATCCTGGGGCAGAAAGAGGGAATGAGGGGACCTGGAAAGAATAATGGCTACACATCATGCAGTACCATGGGCGGGATCCTGGGACAGAAAGAGGGAATGAGGGGAACTGGAAAAAATAATGGCTACACATCATGCAGTACCATGGGCAGGATCCTGGGACAGAAAGAGGGAATGAGGGGAACTGGAAAGAATAATGGCTACACATCATGCAGTATCATGGGCGGAATCCTGGGACAGAAAGAGGGAATGAGGGGAACTGGAAAGAATAATGGCTACACATCATGCAGTACCATGGGTGGAATCCTGGGACAGAAAGAGGGAATGAGGGGAACTGGAAAGAATAATGGCTACACATCATGCAGTACCATGGGCGGGATCCTGGGACAGAAAGAGGGAATGAGGGGAACTGGAAAAAATAATGGCTACACATCATGCAGTACCATGGGCGGAATCTTGGGACAGAAAGAGGGAATGAGGGGAACTGGAAAGAATAATGGCTACACATCATGCAGTACCATGGGCTGAATCCTGGGACAGAAAGAGGGAATGAAGGGAACTGGAAAAAATAATGGCTACACATCATGCAGTACCATGGGCGGGATCCTGGGACAGAAAGAGGGAATGAGGGGAACTGGAAAGAATAATGGCTACACATCATGCAGTACCATGGGCGGGATCCTGGGACAGAAAGAGGGAATGAGGGGAACTGGAAAGAATAATGGCTACACATCATGCAGTACCATGGGCGGGATCCTGGGGCAGAAAGAGGGAATGAGGGGAACTGGAAAAAATAATGGCTACACATCATGCAGTACCATGGGCGGGATCCTGGGACAGAAAGAGGGAATGAGGGGAACTGGAAAGAATAATGGCTACACATCATGCAGTACCATGGGCGGGATCCTGGGACAGAAAGAGGGAATGAGGGGAACTGGAAAGAATAATGGCTACACATCATGCAGTACCATGGGCGGGATCCTGGGACAGAAAGAGGGAATGAAGGGAACTGGAAAGAATAATGGCTACACATCATGCAGTACCATGGGCAGGATCCTGGGGGAGAAAGAGGGAGTGAGGGGAACTGGAAAGAATAATGGCTACACATCATGCAGTACCATGGGCGGGATCCTGGGACAGAAAGAGGGAATGAGGGGAACTGGAAAAAATAATGGCTACACATCATGCAGTACCATGGGCGGAATCCTGGGACAGAAAGAGGGAATGAGGGGAACTGGAAAAAATAATGGCTACACATCATGCAGTACCATGGGCGGAATCCTGGGACAGAAAGAGGGAATGAAGGGAACTGGAAAAAATAATGGCTACACATCATGCAGTACCATGGGCGGGATCCTGGGACAGAAAGAGGGAATGAGGGGAACTGGAAAGAATAATGGCTACACATCATGCAGTACCATGGGCGGGATCCTGGGGCAGAAAGAGGGAATGAGGGGAACTGGAAAAAATAATGGCTACACATCATGCAGTACCATGGGCGGGATCCTGGGGCAGAAAGAGGGAATGAGGGGAACTGGAAAGAATAATGGCTACACATCATGCAGTACCATGGGCGGGATCCTGGGACAGAAAGAGGGAATGAGGGGAACTGGAAAGAATAATGGCTACACATCATGCAGTACCATGGGCGGAATCCTGGGACAGAAAGAGGGAATGAAGGGAACTGGAAAGAATAATGGCTACACATCATGCAGTACCATGGGCGGAATCCTGGGACAGAAAGAGGGAATGAGGGGAACTGGAAAGAATAATGGCTACACATCATGCAGTACCATGGGCGGGATCCTGGGACAGAAAGAGGGAATGAGGGGAACTGGAAAGAATAATGGCTACACATCATGCAGTACCATGGGCGGGATCCTGGGACAGAAAGAGGGAATGAGGGGAACTGGAAAGAATAATGGCTACACATCATGCAGTACCATGGGCGGAATCCTGGGACAGAAAGAGGGAATGAGGGGAACTGGAAAGAATAATGGCTACACATCATGCAGTACCATGGGCGGAATCCTGGGACAGAAAGAGGGAATGAGGGGAACTGGAAAAAATAATGGCTACACATCATGCAGTACCATGGGCGGAATCCTGGGACAGAAAGAGGGAATGAGGGGAACTGGAAAAAATAATGGCTACACATCATGCAGTACCATGGGCGGAATCCTGGGACAGAAAGAGGGAATGAGGGGAACTGGAAAGAATAATGGCTACACATCATGCAGTACCATGGGCGGAATCCTGGGACAGAAAGAGGGAATGAGGGGAACTGGAAAAAATAATGGCTACACATCATGCAGTACCATGGGCGGAATCCTGGGACAGAAAGAGGGAATGAGGGGAATTTGAAAAAATAATGGCTACACATCATGCAGTACCATGGGCGGAATCCTGGGACAGAAAGAGGGAATGAAGGGAACTGGAAAAATAATGGCTACACATCATGCAGTACCATGGACGGAATCCTGGGACAGAAAGAGGGAATGAAGGGAACTGGAAAAAATAATGGCTACACATCATGCAGTACCATGGGCGGAATCCTGGGACAGAAAGAGGGAATGAAGGGAACTGGAAAAAATAATGGCTACACATCATGCAGTACCATGGACGGAATCCTGGGACAGAAAGAGGGAATGAAGGGAACTGGAAAAAATACAGACCTTAGTTACTAGTAAGGTATTCATATTTGTTTGTTAGTTGTAAGAATTATGCAGAAAACTAGAAAGAGAGGAGAAAATAAAAATCAAATAAGAGAAAGTTATTACATCAAACCGAAAACCAAGAGGAAATGGGTGATTTCTTAGTAAAAACACACATTAACAAGATGGACCTTAAAATAAAGAAAATATAGACAGACCAATTAGCCATCCAGGGACCTCTTTCCCCTTCTGGTTCTCCTCTCATTATTCAGGGGTTTTTCATTCCTGGGGGAGGGAAGGAACAGGGACAGAGATGTTTGGCAGCTCCCCTAAGATCTGAGCCCAGCCAGTGTGGTCATCTCCCCAGTCAGGCCCTGCTCAGTGAGGACACCATGTGAGGGAGACTCAGAGACCTTTGATGCTGATGAGTCAGCAAGGACTTTTTCTGATTCCAAGTAACTGGACACACTTACTGAAGCAAAATAATTTAATATATTGTAAATGGTAGAAATAAATTCATACTTTTATGCGGCGAGTTTAACAGTGGGTTTGGACCTGGCAGGTCGAGGGGCTCACACTCTCACAGTGTGACCTGCTCCCTCTCCAACCCTATGTCCTGCTATGTGACGTTGGGTGGCCCCATTCACAGGCACAGTCTCACTGCATCCAGGGCCTCCACCAACTCCAGCTGACACCAACTCACCATCTAGTCTACTAGAAAAGGTTTTTCCTTCCTTTGTGTTCCACAGAAATTCATGGCTTTAAATGCCATTGGCCTGGCTTGGGTCATACTATCATCTTTGAACACATCAGAGCACCCAGCGGATGGAACATAAGATTAGCTAGATGTGGATGATATGCCCATCTTCAGTGTGGATGGAAGATGGGGTCAGCCCTCTGGAACTGTTTGGATTGGAAGCAGGTAAGACGCTTCCAAAGGAAAGCTGGGGTGCTGGATTTTGGCATGAGAACAGAGGCTGGCTTGCAGAAAGCAGCAGATTCCACGTCTCTGACAGTGCACTGCTCAGCTGTGGGGTCTGACGGCGTTGACTTAGGGTCAGGGCTGCAGCCACCCATCCAGTGCCTTTGCTGTCCTCCCATGACAGCAAGAAGCTCTTCCTCTTGCAAAAGGCACAGCTCTCATGGATGTCGCTGGTGGTGGGAGCCGAGGAGTCACACCGCCCCCCAGCCACATTACTCACCCATGCCCCAAGAACGATTTTGCTCATTTATCCAGTCTCCTCTCTCCTTTACAAAGAGCAGAGAATAAATGCTATGGTGGTAAAGAAATTATTCCTCAGTGAAGCAGTGGGAGGCTCAAGGATTATTCCATACCAGGGAATGCAGAGTTGACCGGCTTTCAGGAGGCGACATGAATGCATGTGACTCTCTGGGACCTTTGGGCCTTAGTGTAAAACTGCCAGGTTGGAGGTACAGTTGCTCCCATACATTTGATTCTCAGTGAGTATGAATGTCCAAGGTTATTATAACCAGAAGCCTACAGGATAGCACGCCACAATCTGCTATGTGGTGGTTGGGACCAGGGCCATATTCAATGCTTGCTGGGTTATGACCTCTCTTGGCAGGCTAAGAGGCTCTGAGGGAGTGGACACTTGTCTCAACCATGTGAGTGTTGGAAACTGAAAAATTCCAGGGACTGTCTAGGCTGCCCAGGTAGCTGTTCATTTGCCCAGCAGCAAGGTCAGCTCAGTAATTGGCCACAGGAGCTTGACAGGGCCCAGACTGGCCTGAGCTGGAGGACCACAGATGGCTGCCTGGATGTTTGGAAGTCAGGGGCTTTCCTGTCTGAGCCTGACCATCTACTGCTGCCCACTTGGCTGGGCGGAAGGATCCATCCAGTCCCAGGAGGGCTTCACCAGCCCTCAGGAAGGCAGCACCTGGGGGCCGGTAGTTTGCTGCATCGAGTCCACATACACCCACTCCTGTCTACTGAGAGCTGTGCATGTCAAGGCTACGCAGGAACCAGGCAGAGTGGGGCCAGCACAACCCTCCCCAAGTGCGAGGGAAGAAGAAAATCAAACCTTATGTGACCTCTGGGGCACTAACACCCTTGACTGAGGTTGAGTTGGATTTAAAACCGTCTGTGGCCTGAGCAGACATTTCATTCTTTTATATGAGCCCAGGCCTGGGGCCAGGCAAGCAATGGTCCACATCGGCCAATTTCCACCAGAGGGCTCTCTTGTATGAGGTGTCATCTAGTCATCGCTGCATACCTGTGGTCCTTCCAAGCACACTTAGAGGAATATAGGGGATTGTAAATACTGCTGCAATGAACACTGGGGTGCATGTATCTTTCTGAATTACAGTTTTCTCCAGATATATGCCCTGCATCATATGATAACTCCATTTTTAGTTTTTTAAGGAACCTCCATACTGTTCTCCACAGTTGGTGCACCGATGTACATTCCCACCAACAGTGCAAGAGGGTTCCCTTTTCTCCACACCCTTTGCAGCAGTGGTCCCCAACCTTTTCTGGCACCAGAGACCGCTTTCGTGGAAGACAGTTTTTCCATGGACGAAGGTTGAAGTTGGTCAGGCGGTGATGCGATCGCTGGGGAGCGATTGGGAGCAGCAGACGAAGCTTCACTTGCTTGCCTGCCGCTCACCTCATGCTGTGCAGCCTGGGGGCTGGAGACCCCTGCTCTACAGCTTTTATTATTTGTAGACTTTGGCCATTCCAACCGATATGAAGCGATAACTCACTGTAGTTTTGAGTTGCATTTCTCTAATAATTAGCAATGTTGAGCATTGATTTCATGTGCCTGTTGGCCATCTGTATGTCTTCTTTGGAGTAATATCTATTCAGATCTTTTGCCCATTTTTGGATTGGGTTCTTTGTGTTTTTTATATTAAGCTGTATGAGCTGTTTGTATATTTTGGAAACTAATCCCTTGTCGGTCACAACATTTGCAAATATTTTCACTCATTCTGTAGGTTGTCTTTTCATTTTGCTTATGGTTTTCTTTGCTGTGCAAAAGCTTTTAAGTTTAATTAGGTGCCATTTGTTTATTTTTGTTTTTATTTCCGTTACCCTAGGAGACAGATCCAAAAAGATTTTGCTGAGATTTATGTCAAAGACTGTTCTGCCTATATTTTTCTCTAGGAGTTTTACAGTACCCAATCTTACATTTAGGTCTTTAATCCCTTTCAAGAAGGTACATGCACTCTAAAGTTCATTGCAACACTATTTACAATAGCCAAGACACGGAAGCAATCTAAATGTCCATCGATAGATGAATTGATAAAGATGTGGCATACACACACACTCACACACACACACACACACACACACACACACACTAGAATGTTATTAGCCATAAAAAAGGATGAAATAATGTCATTTGCAGCAATATGAATGGACCTAGAGATAATCATACTAAGTGAAGTAAGCCAGATAGAGAAAGACAAATATCATATGATATCACTTATATGTGGAACCTAACAAAATGATACAAATGAACTTATTTACAACAGAAATAGACCCACAGACATAGAAAACAAACTTATGGTTACCAAAGGGGAATGGGTGGGGGAGGGATAAATTGAGAGTTTGGGATTAACATATACACACTACTATATATAAAATAGATAACTAGCAAGAACCTACTCTATAGTACAGGGAACTAACTCAATATTTTGTAATAACCTATAAGGGAAAAATTCTGAAAAAGAATATATATATATATATGTATATATATATGTATACACACACACACACATAGAACTGAATCACTTTGCTGTACACCTGAAACTAACACAAAATCAACTGTACTTCAATAAAAATATTATTTAAAAAATTAAAAACAACAAAAAAAGAATATAGGGAAGGCTTTACTAAGGATCAAATGCTAGTTTTGCAGAGTAACCCAGACACTTGAATTAGATCTTAGTACACTGATATGAACCCTACAGAATATTAGGCAAATCAATCATATATACATTTGAGAAAGAACCAATCATACAATATAAAAGCCTGAGTTTCCACAGGAATAGCAACGACACACTCCATAGCAGTGATGTACAATAAAAAAGCAAATTCACATTTACCACAGAATCATTGGTGGTCACTGTGACCGTCACAGAGGCACAATGATTGAATGTGCTAGAGATCTCCTGCTCACTTTCCAGAGCTACACTCAGCCACATTTACTGCTTGGTTTCCCGGAGAGCTGACCTGTATGTACAGTCCACAGGCTCTCCCGCCTTCTGGCTTCCCATCAGCTCAGTCAGTGAGTGTTTACTGCTCTGCATGCCAACGAGGGGCACGGTGATCCTTGACCCAAGGTCGCAGCTCCTGTCAGATCACATACTTCACAAAGTTTTCTCTTCTGAGTTTGAGTCCTATTAGGAGCCAGCTCAGGCCTGAGGAGATGATGCTTCTGTCCCCCTCATTACTCACCTGCGGTGTAGCATTATTCCTTTGGATTCCTTACCCTCTGCTCTTACACCTTTGCCAGCAGTGCCTTTATCAATAATTTTTTGTCAAACTCAGAACCATACAGTTAGCACCATTCTTCTGATTTTACAGATGAGGAAGCTGAGACGGGATGCATTTAGAAGCTTCTCAGAGATCACTCAGCTGGCATGTACCCAGGCCCAAATGCATGTTTGTCTTGCATTAAATCAGTGCTTGTGACTACTCTCATGCCTCCTCAAAGACACGTTCCATGTAGGAGAATGCCATGAGCCATATGGATTCAGATCAGAAATCCTAAGACTTTGCAAGAAGGATTGATATCTGGAGGCCAACTGCATGGAGTGGTGGGAATACGCATTGTGTTTGTGACAGTCATTAGGGCCATTCACCAAATATCTCCAGGTCTTCTTCCAGGGACTCATCTGATTGAGCTTTTCCATCTCCTTACACTCAGGCATGACCATGCAACTTTCTTTGGCCAGTGGAGGCGAAGGGGAAATGTCATGTGAGTATTCCAGGAGAAATCTCCAAAAACCAGTGTGTGAGTCATCTCTCTTCTTTTCCATTTCACAGTAATTGGGGGGAATATTGACAATACCACCCTCACCCTGGGGTTCTGAGTTTGGATGACATAAAATAGAGGTCCCTCCCATCTGGCCTTTGAGGACCATGTGTATTATGGAGAAGCTTCTTTGAGCCACTGAGATTTGGGGGTTGCTTGTTACCACAGTATAACTGAGCCTACCTGACTGCTGCAGGCTGAAGGCTGGGTAGAAGCTGGATCTGGAGAAGAGATGCAAAGAGCAGAGTAAAATGCAAGTCTTATCTCAAAAATGACAGTGAGCATTGTGTGCTATTGAGGTGGATGAGGAACACATAAGGAATACCACATGCAGAAATGAGGAGCTAGACTTCAAGAGAAAGTTTCACTTTGGGTTCATGGAGACTCCAGTGTCTGCCTGAGCATTTCGGGCTGTGATGGCCAAACAAAGCCATTAAAAGCCCTGGTTTATCCAAGGATGGACCACAGGCTCTGCTCTAGGAGACTTCCAGAGGAGAAAATCAGCCACGTCCTCCAACGACATGCAATGAGAGACTCTCCTACAGCTGTGCCCTCGGGCAAAGCTGTCGGCTTTCATTCTTTCCTCCAAGGTTTAGGAAAGCACCTTTCACTTTTTATAGACCTAAAATTACTAAGTGGTCCTTGCAATTCCCTTCTGTGGGTGGAAGAGTCTAATGATCAGGAGATCTGAAGCCAAGACCACTGCGTAGGCATGCATATTCAGCGCAAAATGATTCACACTTGCCAGAGCTTGTTAAATACAGATATTCTGCCGTATCGGTTAACACATAGGGTTGACCGCCTCATCTGCTCCCTTCCTTCCCCTCTTGGAACTCTTGGGGGTGATGAAGTGAATCACAGGGGTGCAAGTCAAACCACAGCAAAATGGAGATTCATAAAAAAAAATCCATTGCCTTGAGAGGACATTTGGCTGGGAGGTTCTGGCACATGTGTGTTTAGGGGGAGGTGTGTGCCTTCACAGTGGCTGCGAAAGAAACATGTGGACAAACAGGTCACATTGGAGCTTCCTCACACAGACCTAGAAAGAGAGAGAATGGGAGGTTGCACCAGTGCTGGGAATGAAAGCTGATGTTTCGAGATCCATTGTACTGAAGACAGAAACTAAAGTTGAGCTACAATTAATCCGACAATAGGTCAGGGGAGCAGAAAGGAAGACAGATCTGAACATTTCTCCACTAAAAATATGCTAAAATTCAGAATAAATTGATTTCAAGTTTTAAAAAGTGTTAAATGATTAATAATAAAAAGCAGAAGACTACAGTAGGAGCTGAAGCAAATGTCACAGAAAGGTTTCAGTTTTGAAGGAATGTCTCTGGCTTTATCTCATCCTCACGTCCTCCAATTGTATATATTATGAGAAAAGAAAAAAGAACAGAAGGATTTCACAGATTAGGTTGTGAGAATTCAGTGGATTCTCTAGGAAGTCTGGGATTCCACTGCTGGAAAAAGAAGTTTGTTGAGAAAAACTGAGGCTGCTATTGGAATGAAGCAGAACTTTCTTCAATATCTGCTCATTACCCATTCTACAGTGTGCAGATGAAAGTTTAACAAAAGGTTAGAGCTAGATTATTCATGAATGGGGCCCTTGCTTTCCCCAGAATGCAATGGAAAGAGAACAGATCAGTTTTTCTCCCTCAAAACACAATTGACATTTACAAACACTCAACGTTAGATGAGATACTGCTTACTCATTTTCAAGAACCTATTTTTTTTAAGCTGTTATATTGTTTTGTCTTCAGTAAATCTGAACTTGAGTCAGTTGCTTAAGGAATCTAAGAATGATTACAGTGTGATTTTGGAAACAAAACTAAATTTCAAATAACACCAGAGAGGTAATACTAAGATGAAAGAGAAACTTATTATGTTGTAAATCAAAATTTTAAATAAAGTTATAGATACCTGTTTTTCAAAGAAAACAAAAAAACAAAAAATTAGATGTAATGTTTACAATAAAATAAAGTGTGCTGGAAATAGAGGCATCTAGGCCATAACTGTATTAGAGCTACATTGGTTCCCCCTCACTGAGATTAAAACAATACAATCTTCCACAGTGCAGAAGAGACTAGAAGAGGAAAGGGGTGGCCAGGCCTACAATGGTTCTGGGGTTCAGCCCCCAGAGAAGTGGCTGTGTACAAGGTGAAGGCTGCTGCAAGGAAAAGTGAACATAAGGGCACCTTTGTCCATCTTGCTTCTGCAGAATACAAAGTTTCAGATCTGTTGCATTTTTAGTTGAAAATTTATTATAAATTTTTACTTAAAAAAGAGAAAACTCACAGTGTTTGAACTGACAAAGTCTGCTGTGTTCAAAAATCAGGGAAGAGGAGAAAAAATAAAGTTGAAACATTTGGTGGACTTGAAGCACCCGCCCACCCCCGTACTCCCATCACCACCAAAAACAGAAGAAAAAGCTGTGATTACAAAAGCACCTTTCTGTATGATTTGTGCTTGGGGAGAGATCATGGTAGAATTATGAGCTGCTGAAACTCTTCTTAGACCTTTGACTTAGATAACTTAAGTTATCTACTTAATAGATAGGTTTTCTAAGTTTCTATTTTCATTTTGTCTTACTTAGTAAAGGTGGTCTTCAGTGCTTCCAGAATTGCTCAGTTGCACCATTTCCAAGACATTATTTTCCTTTGTATTGAATACAGCTGGTTACAAAGTAGCTGTGCTGTTGCAGAGCCTATGGGCCACACATCTTTTAGCAGGGAAATGCATGTAGTAGGTGGGCGCAGGCCTTACTTCAGGACTTGTCTTTGCTCCAACACCTGTTCTGTGCAGGTTTTCCATCACTTTAGCCCTACCTTCACATCCAGCCTCAGTTGTTTTCACTCCTTCTTGTCACTTTCCTTGTAGCCATACCTATGGAATAGCAGCCCCCAAATGTGATATAATCTCTCACTCATTCTGGGCATTGTACTCTAACTCCAAACACCTTTCTGTTCTGGGACAAATTCCTTCTTTCCTCTTGAAAAGGCAGCCCATGTGTCCCCACCTCAGACATGTCTGTCTGCCACCCCAGCGTCTCCTGGACAGTCTGGGCACTCACTGCACCTCTTTATGTCTGTTTCTTTCTTCTGTGCAGGAGCACGTCAGAGATTGCGGTGGTAGCTGTAACCAGCTGGTGTGCGCATGCGTGGCTCAGCTCTAGATTCCTGCCTGCCACTCTAAAAGTGTTTGCAGTTTAAAATCCACAGGAAGATTTTCCTTAGGAAGAGAAGAGTTGGCTTGAGGAGCCTCTTGAGCCTAGTTCATTTCTGTGTTCTGCAGCCATTGAGACCCAGGTCTAAGCCATGATTCTGCCCCTAGCAGCGGTGTGGCCCTGGGAGGTCACTTGGTGTTTCTCAGCTTAAGTCCCAGCATGAGTGACACTTTCTCATGGCCTTGTCAGTTGTATCTGGTGAATAATAACAAGCACACAAAACATTTAGTTTTCTGGAACCTGGAACGCAACAGTTCCTTGCTAAGTATCAGCTGTGTTGACAAGATTGGACTGAAAGGAGCTTCCAGAAGTAATGGGAATATCGTTGAGGTAAAGGGTATAGAAGAAAAACATCTGCTGTAGTGTGTCTTTTGTTGAAAGGCACATTTTATCAGCTATTCAGCAAGAAAAGAAGCACTGCCTATAGACACTGAGGTCAGTCTTTGAAGAGAAACATGTTCTAATAGCCTTTAAAATTATCTACATCATGCTTTTTATGGGCCTTTACACCTGGAAATTCTGGAGAAAGAAGACTTTGAGTGGGATCAAGAGTAATGACTCACGTGTTTTGATCTAGGGTCCAAAAGTCAGGAGCGCTCCTGCGATTTGTGGATTTCAAACGCACCAGGATGCCGCAGGAGCGCACTTTCCTGCCCTCCAGGAGTCCAGCAAGTTCCTGTGGCCACAGTGTATCCAGAGAGCCATTCTATTAATTCACTGAGAGACAAGAATGTTGCCCACTTAAGCAATGGTTTTACTTTTATATAGAAAGACATTATTTATCTAAATGTCACTTTCGAAGCTATTGGTTCACATAGCTCATTTTCAAAATTTTCTCAAATTATCAGGGCCATGGTTAATGTCACTGGCACCTAAAAGCCGAGAGCTGTTTTTAGAGAAACATTCTGTGAGAGGACAAAATCACCAGACTTCAACCTTCAATGTCTCATGTGACGCATCGGTGAGTGAGAAATGACACGCTCCCCTGCCAGCCCTCGCCATAGCTAATGATCAAGATCCCCTGCCTGGGCTTTTTAAAACCCAGCATTCGCTGGCTGACTGTGGGCAGTAGGTAGCACAGCTAACACCTCATTTCTCTTTGCCCTCTTGCCACACAGGTGAGGACAAACCTGAAGCAGCGTGGATGGCGAGTGGCTGAACACAATGGCAGCAGCAGACCTGGTTCTGGTCGCTCCTAATTTTTGCATATTATCATCTTGATTTAACACAGGTGCCTCAACTGTGGGAATTAGGAGGACATCTCTTTCTGGATGAGCACACAGCACTGTAAAGGACTTTTGTTTCTGCGATTTGCAGACTTTGGAATATAGTGTGTCTACACACTGAGGCAGGTGGTTCTGTAGTAGCACCACATGTGTGGGTCTCAGGCCCACAGTGGCTGAGTCTCCTCACTGCCTGGCCCACTGCCAATCTGGACCATGCAAAGCTTCGCCCAACACATCTTTAACTTCTGAGCACATCTCTTCCCCAGCCTCAGGTGACAAATTGACAGTGGAGCCAAAGGGAACAGGCTCTAGGAAATGGGATGTAATTCTTAGAAATGACGGGTTGAGTCTTCGACAAGCCTGGTGGATGGAGGCAAACTTGTGTAACGAGTAAACACAATGTGTGTCTTTTAATTAAATATTAAACCATAATGGAATGAGTGTAGAGAAGTGCCTAACATGGCTCAATCCCAGATTGCGGATGTGGAAGTGCTGCTGTTTCAATCTGAAGGAGCATAGCCAGGGTGAGGGGCTAGGGACTAAGGGATGGGCTGCACTCCCGGCCCCCTTCAGTCAGCCCTGCACCAGTTTTATTTATTTTCTAAATAAGGATTCTCTTTGAAAAATGATTTAAACAACTCATTCCAATTTCCTATTTTACAAATGAAATGTAATGAAGCCCAGAGTGGTGAGCTGGTTTGGTCACAGTCATCTGCTGCTCAGTCTTCTTTCATCTACGAAAGTAGAAAAGCAGCGAAACCTCTTGTGGTGACGGAATTTACATGTAACACTGTTGTCTCCCATCCTCCATCCAGCTGTTCTGCTCATGTGGGGATGGCTAAAGTCCTCATCTTTTGGGGAAGGGGTGGCTAGAAAGGGACTATCTCTTGATTACTTCAGATGTAACGCAGTTGTAAACAGCGTAAGTTTTAGTGTTGTTATTTTTGTGCTTTTTGTCACGGTAATGACCAACAGCAAATTACTTTTCATTTACCTTGCAAAGACAAGACTCCATATTTCACACAGTTGAATTTTTTGGATCCTATTCATTGAATAATGGTAGAGTTTTACTATACTAACAGTGACATTTGAACCGGTAACTCTTCCAGCTTTAGATCAGAGTCAAAAGTGGAAATGAAAGAAACAATGACCCACAAAGGAAACAGTGGACTGTTTACTTAATTCCTGCCTGTCCTAGGTAACATTCAACGCTGGCAGTGATGGTCCAGCCCCACATCTTGCTCATAGGTGAGACAGGTCCTATGACCTAAGGCCTCCATAAGTTGGTTTCTTTCTGTTCACTCAATTTTAGTTCTAATTTCCAAGGAACACTATTTTCTAGGTTAGGAGCATTTTCTGTAATTAAATAAGTGTTCTAATTTACATTTAATTTAAATTAAATTCATTCTTTTAATTTAACTATGTTTTTTCCCCAGTTTTATTGAGCTATGATTGACATATAACATTGTACAAGTTTGTGTACAACATAATGATTTTATATTTGTATACATTGCAGAATGATTGCCACAATAAATTTAGTTGATGTCCATCACCTCACATATTATATTTTTCTTGTGATAAGAAGTTTTAAGATCTACAATCTTATCAACTTTCAAATATAGAATCCAGTATTGTTAACTATAGTCATTATACTATATGTTATCAATACATTCTTGACTGTGTCCTTCTGGGTGGCCAATCATCCCAAATACCTAGGACAGTCCTGGCAAACTGGAGCAGCTGGTCACCTACTGTGACATAACCTTCCACTACCAATTGGGACTTAGCCGAATCAGAGTGTTTTCAAGCTAGGCTAGTTTCCAAGTCTTTATACCCGGTACTCCTAAGCTCTACACTTGTGTTCTGATTTACCAGACTGCTTCCAGCCCCACACAGTGGAGTCACACTGAAACTCCATCGCATGTGTCCAACTTAGTAAAGTAGCAAACATACACAAAGAAAGTTGCTACGGGTCCTTGGAGCTCCACCTCAGTGCAGACCCTCTTTGTACACACTGCCTTATCTTCATGGAACTGGGAGGTGCTAACCCCACAGTTTTACCTGGAGACTAGCAGATTAAGGAGCAATGGGGCCACTTGAGCTCCTTGAGGAAATTAATAGCTCCTTTATTTCCCACCTGCCGATGTGACTTATCCCTTAATCATTTACCGCCTCCCATTAATGACTTGGATCTAGTCTGGGCTTGTGCAGCCCTGTTCAGAGCAGCTGATTTGCAGAAACCTGATCAGGGCTCTGCTAGTTAAAGAGAAGTTCTTTGCTAATGGTAATAGAGCACGGAAAAAAGCTGGAGCTATAGGAAGACCTTGGCATTCAAGAACCAAGGGTGCTACGGGGCTGGCTGAGAACCCTGGGTGGAGGGGAGAGAGAGCTTACCCTCACTGATGCAGCAATTTTACTTACTTAAGGGTGTGGTGACACTGGGGGCTTCTCAGGGCCTCTCTCAGAGAGTCCATAAAGAGCCGTATTTATTTGAACTCTCCTTCTGCACCTTTTGCCAGATGAACATGGGGGAAAGGCGGGGACAGGGATGTTGACGGAGGAAAGGTAAGATAAAGTCTGAATCCATTATTTATTGAGCATCTACCAGAAACGATTCACCACAAAACAGTTATTTCCTGAGATGGTGGGTGATCCTGTAACTCGCCCAGTGGAACAAATAAAGCGACTAGCAGCTGGGATCTTGTTTCTGGAAGATTCTTCCTCAGTCAGTCTTATTCTGCAGTCGTGCCTCATTCCACCTCTTTATTCAGTGCACTCTCCCCTCAGTGCACACACATGCACGTACACATGCCTGTTCAAACACACACACACACACTACCCACAGCAGGTTTCAGTCTTATCCTGAGAGTCAGAGCAGTGTCAGTATCAGTTTGGATAATTGTTTGATCTTGGGTCACTTCACCCATTGGCTTCTAATGATACTAAGTTATTTGTCACTCTCTGCACGTGCTAGAGGATCCCATGCCTATCAGCCTTTGGAAACGTTATGCTCTCTGCCTCAAATGCAACCCTCCCCTTCCATGAAAACTAATTCCCATTGATCCTTTTGGACTCAGAAGCAGCTCACGACTGTGGCTGGGCGTCACGAATCTTGAGTGAGAGGGTCTGGATCTAAACATGGTTCTGTGGGTCAGTAGCTGTGTGACCATAGGCCACCTGCTTCATCTCAGCAAGCCTCCACTTTCACCTACTGATGGAATGATGTGATGGTAATAACTGTAGCCAAACAGAGTTGTGTAAAGGATGGTGATGGGCCGAAGAGCACCAGGGGCCTCTAGCTGGGGCACCTTACCATGGCAGCTCCTGGGGCCTTGACAGCCCGCAAGCCTCCTTTTGCCGTTACTCATACTGACTGTTCACCATTATTGCCTTTGCAATCTCGGCCTCAGAGTGTCCCTCCATCAAATACCTTCACGGTAGTGCTTGCAAGTTCCAGCTCAGAAGAGGAGACATGCAAGTGCAATGTGTGTTGACTAGTTAGGGGGAACAAGAAGACACCAGGGACGCAAGCCAAAAATCAGCTAAAGAGACCGGATGCCACAAGAGAGAGGGCCTGTTTCTTGGCAATTTTAATGAGGATACAGTATATCCAGGCAGTTTATCAAGTAGGACTTGGATTTAACCTAGGCTCATTCTAATTGTGTCTGGTTTTCCATGAACATCTCTCATCAGGGAACCCAAACTTATTCCTTGAGGCTGAGAACACCTTTGTATAAATATACATATCTGCCTCTGATTTCAGGAAACCATTAAACTTTTTAGGCTTTCCTATTCTGCAAATTCAGATTTTAACTTTAATTGTCAACTGAGGAGTACCAGGGGGGTAAAAGGCCTGTCTATGAGGGTTTACCTCTTCTGGCTGATAATCAATTCAGGGAAATGAACTGGATGGAGAGCCCACAAGTCTGAGAAAAATAAAAGACACTACATAGAAATACACTTCAGAATGAAAAGGAGGAGAATAAACTATAATGACAAAGCAATACTACTGATGCATATTGGCCCAGTTACAAAGGGGATAAATGGCTCACAAAAGTAGTTAATCCCTTTTGCTTTTAATAAAAGGAATAGACAGAAATCTGGGTGTGTACAATGCTGATTAATCATTTCCCAAATACTTTATGGGGCAGGTCTTGTTTTGAGTTGTCCTAGCATTGAATAAAGATCTCAGCCTTGGGAAATACTGTTTTTGAGCTCTTAAATTGTAATAACCCATCCTTCTAAGTGAGGTTCAGGTCCTAGCGATGAAGCCCTAGGCTGGTACAATTTTCCTAGATGCTTTCACTGGGGAATGTTAAGGAGTACAAATAGACGTCAGCGAGTGAGAAGAGATGAAACTGAACGAGAATTAGAAATTGGAAGCTCATGGGAGGACACACTAGGAATTTTTTGAGTAACTTCTAGAAGATCACACTGAAGTCTAACTGTTGGGCGTTTTCCTTTCTGCATTTCAAAGGAGTGAAGAGGACCCCCCATAACTTTTTCTAAGAGATATAAAATAACACAAAGAATTGGCATTCCTGGGTGGAACAAATCCAGTAATATTTCTAAGTGACGATTTTTTTTAAAAAACAGAACTAGCAACGACTGTAAAGGGAATGATTTCGTTTCTTTCCTCACAACTTAGATTTATACTTGCATTTTATCAACTTTTGTCTTTAAATCCTGCTGTGAACACAAAAGTGAAGACAGAGCTATAGAGCTTCAGATAAGCATATAATGGATGTGATAGAGGGATGTCTTGAAGGACAATGAAGAGGAGGGGACTTGAAACCCTGTGAACAGAAACCAAGAAGGGCAACAGTGTAATGGAGCTTTACGATACCAGGCAATTGCAAACGCGGGGTCACACCTAATGAAGCTACTGTTGGATTCATTAACCAGCTCTTTCTGATTGGTATGTTCACTAACCAACTATGCTAATATTTAATATTAGGTATAAAACAAAGTAGGCAAATGTGCACCACGCTACTCCAGGTATAACAAGGAGAAATTACAGAGTCATACATGAACTCTCCAAATCAAAGAAACAGTCACCTGTAAACGGTTGTGTTGTATAATTGTGAGTAATGTAAATATCTAAAATGTGGTGCTCTGAGAAGGCTGGCAGGAATGTCTTTTGGTGCAAGAAAGATTCTCCAACCATCCTCCATGTCCTTTGACTTAGGCGGTTCTCTTTTCTTTGTATGATGAAATCAAGGATCTAAAATTGTCTGAAAAACTAGAGATGCACAGTTTGTCTCATGCAGAATGGCTGGCTTTACAGCAATTGTTGTTTACAGATTATAAAACTGTTGAACAGAGAAAACAGTCAGCCTCTGCCTACAGGTTTTGTCCACGTGGGATGCATACATTACCAAGTATGGGGTCTTCTGAGCAAGCCAGTGAAGTCCCATAATGGAAGCGGATTTTGAAATCTTGTGACTAATTAGTAACAATATCTTTGAACAGTTTTTAAGATCAAGTGTTCTACTTTGCTGTAAATAGAAAAATGTTCTCTGATCAGAAATGAAGAGACGTCAGAGTAGGAAGTAGAGTACGAAATGTTGGATTTTAGATTGTAAACTCTTATGCATTATGCATTTTAAGACATTTATTTCTAGAAACACTGAATATAAAAAAGGAACTATTATCAGAACTGGAATAACAAAACCAACAAAAGAACCAGATCAGCACCCTAAAATTTTGGTTGCGGAGTATTTATGGAGTGTGAGGGCTGGATGGCAACATCCACAAAATCAGTCCATTTCTTCCAAGTCTATCTGAAAACAGGTCAATTACTTCCACTCCAGCTATGCCACAGGGGAGCAGCATTTTAAATGAGCTGGCAGTGTATGTGAAGACCCTTGTAAACATTCTCTGCAGATGTGAAGAATAATCTAGGCTTAAAATAATGTGGCGTAGGTTTTCCTTCCACTAAGGGTAAAAAACTATTTTTGTGTATGACGCACAAGCTGCTGTGTGCATGTGTGACCAGTCAGAGCAGACAAGAGAACAGTCATGTCAAAATGGAACGAACATATGCACGCACTGCACTCAACATACACAAGCTTTTATGCAAAAGGATGAATTTGAAAATTTAATCGGGCCTCTCACTGAACTGGATAAGGTAATTGGTGGAGAATCTCATGAGAAAGCTATAGGGGTTTTTGACAGAAAGCTCTAGGAAAACCCAGCAGCCAAGACACAAAGCAGAGATGCCTCGGATAAGTTCTTGAATGAATCACTTAACCATTTAGTGAGGCTAATAGATTCTCTATCACTCCTCCACAACCGCAGGCCAATTATATCACTAAATGGAGGTGTCTTTCCTCCTCTGCAAAACAGAAGCGGTAGCAATACTTGCCCTGACTACCTCAGAGATGTTTGCGAAGATCAAATGAGAAAATAGATATCAAGAGAGCCTAGTGAACTTTAAACTTCTAGATAAGTTCAAGGTAGCGGTGCTTTGCCATTAATATTCCTTCATAGCTTCCAGATATTTCACTAAATGATCAGAAAAATCCCACAATACTTTTTCAGAATTTCCTAGTGCAGTTTTGGTGCTTTTCTCTAGACCAGAAAACTGTGTTTGCTTTCTTTCTTGTTCTCTGTTTTGAAATTCTAACCCACTCTTACTTTACCAAACCATGGTGGTGAGAGAACTTTATACACCAACTGGACCTATCACCATTGATTCCCCTTCTGCTGGAAGTAGGTTCTACAAAGGGAAATGGCTAGCTAAACACAGAGCCGATTAGCAAATCCCATGTTCCAGAGCTGTGAAACCCGGAGAACTCCAGAAAAGAAAAAAACATTGATACCAAGTGATGGCAGCTTGAATATATAAACTGGTTCATAAATATTTAGACAAATTATTGAGTGATAAATATATATTGAATCATTAGGGGACTAATATGATGAGAATAATAATAACTATTCAGTGTCTCCTCTGCATAAGTGCCTTTAAAAACATTCTTCACCCTCTAAACTGCCCGTTTACCTTTTAATAAAAAGGAAACTGAGAGACGGTTTACTGCTCTCCAAGTTGCTCTAGAGGCACTTACCTCCCACAAGCCTCTGTTTCAATGAGCTCCCACTCGACTGTATGGACAGCGCTCACGTTCGCTCTTTCAGAGCTCAGAGTTTAATCTCTCCTGCAGATGCATTTTTATTAGAAAATGTTCCTTGGAAAAGGCCCTGTAGCTCTCTGACAGGGTTCCTGACATCATGGACCACTGCAGGTTTACTACGCTGACCACATAAGTACATCCCGTGACCAGGGTTAGTTTTGGGTGAGCAATCCTGAGGATGCTGGCAGAGTGGGTGCAACGACTTCCTGTGGCCTTCAGGTCTGAGTTTACTCAGCCCGGAGGCAACAGGAAAAGGTGACTCAGGCTTCCTTCTGCCTCTACCTGCCTGGGGAAAGTGTTGACTGTGGGCTTTGTGCCGTAGCTTTAAAGCGCACTCGAGACTTAGTGCATATCTTGCTCTTCTCTTTTACTGTTGCTGAAAAAACTTCACAAACCAAAAGACGTGCCAAAGTTCCCAGGACTTCAAAGTGACTTGAAAGGAGTTTGTGCTCCTCCTTTTACAACTGTGGCCATTTCTCATGTACCTAAAAGTCGCTGGGTAGCCCCTGCAACAATCATGGTTCTGCCAGGCTTCGCTGAGGCGATCCAGAAGGCCCTGAGCTTCTTATCGGGCATTGGAATTCTGTGATGCACATGAGGCGGATGCACTCTGGATTCGCAACGCTCGTTCGTGGAGCTTGTGGTGCAGCAGGCGCGCCGTCGCCCAGTCTGGCACGTTCCGCCTCAGTGTCCCAAGCTCTTCTGGCACAGCTCGCTTTGCTCCCCCTCCGAGTTTCTCTTTATTTAAGACTCTGTTTCTAAGGCACATGCCATCTCATGTAAAATGACCAACATACCTTACACCGTGAGAGCCTGTCCCGCAGCGTGGACATGTGCACGCTGCCCTGAGCCTCTCAGCGCGTGAGACGTTGGGGCAGCGTCGCCACCCTCACCGGAGCCACTCAGCGGACGGAAATGGGGGCAGGGCGGTCAGGTAGTGCGGGAGTGGCGGCTTGGATCAGAATCCTGCCTAGGTTTTGATCTGTTGAATCAGTCTGCGCCCTTGAGAAGTTACGAAATTCTCCAAGCATTCTGGCGCTCGTTCACTTCTTAAAAGAGAGAGTATGGCTGCTTTGGGAACCAGGCAGGTTGGGTTCATACTCTTTCTTCTCCAGCATATTAGTTCTCTGACCCGAGCAGGTACTAAATCTCTCCACACCTGCTGCCTCACAGGGTAAAATGGTGATGCTGATAGACTGGCGCGAGGCTGAGGCGGAATAACCAAGGTGAGCGCTTCGTGCTCCTCCTGCTGCGGGTGCCCAGGACATGCGGCCTCCCTCCTGGGCTGTGCTGACCAGCTTCTTCCGAGGAGCTAGGCTCTCCCAGAAGCAGGGCTAACACCAGAGAAGCATCTAACCCTTCTTCATCCTCACCACATGACCTTCCCCACCAGACAGGAAACACTCTACCTAAGCCGCCCTAATTTAAGGCAAGAGTGAAAATGCCAAACCCTTAACGCCGCGAACTTCGAGTTCTCATGTGCTCACAGTAGTTTTGGCATTAATTTCCTCCGGGTGGGAATTAAAGTGAAATCGAGAACTTGGCATGGAGACGTGTGTTAATCAAGGTGCCTCTTAGGGTGTCCCATCTTCCCAGCTGGCTGGGGACTGAAGATTCTCCGAGGACACCAGGAAGTTCCCGGCAAACAGGGACAGCTGGTTTGCCCTGCTCACGTTCAGGCAGGGCTGGGAAGGAGCCCGGACAGACGCAGGGGCGTCCACCTGCTGGAGGCTGGGGCGGCGGTACACGAGTTCTAACATCCGTTCCAGCTTTGAGGGTCTGTGGTCCCGGGTCCCTGCCCACCCCAGCAGATGCTGCACGGACATCCTCTCTGGTGCCTGACTCACACCCGCAAGGAAGCGGCCTGAGAGCTCTCTACTTGGCACTGCGCATGCACCCCTTTCCGGACTGTGGGCGCTGCAGTCCTGACTGCCAAGCAGAGGAGGCCCAGCCTGCACCCAGCTGTTTACCTCCAAGGGCGTGTCCTCGACACGGGCTCAGAGGTCACCAGAGGAAACACCGCCCCTTCGTGAGAGCGGGCCTGCTCTGCCCTCTGGCAGTCACCACTTCTTTGCTGTCTTGACTTTTTATTCTATTTGAAAGGAGGACTTCCTCTAAGAGCCAGGAAAGCCACACAGTCCTCCATCAACAACGTTCTGACTGGATACAGCCCAAGCCCCGAGGCCCCATTTGGAACGCGTTCTGCTTTTCATTCAGTTTAGACTTCACCTGAATTTGAAGGGTGAAGGGCCTCCAGGGATTCAAATAAACCATTCGTAACTTGCATGTTTTATTTCCCAGTAGCTTGACTCTTTTTATATGATTTGGACTTTGGGTTCCATTTATGGTTCAGACACATTGGCCAATAAATAAAAACTACAAAGCGAAGGGTCGTATTGAAATCCGCGAGTCTGGCTCAGGGCGCCGCTCACTTCTGCCTGCTACACCTTACTCCGCTTTATCCCCTCTCCCACCTTCCATCTGCGTGTTTCCCACGTCTGTCATCTAACTGCTGGCCTGTCTACCCTTTACTGAGTATCCGACCTTCCTCCTAGAACACACGCTGCTCATGGCAGGGCGCCTGGGGAGCCCCAGTGCCTACTGCGGTGCCTGGCTCCTCAATACATGAACGTGGGTGAATCTGCTTCCTGTCATCAGTGGGTTGTCCTTGATTACAGCCGCTACTGCTCAGGACCATGAGTGTCTCAACAGCAGGGTATGCATTTAGTGGATACCGTAATTTCCATTCTGGCACTTGTAGTAAGAGTCCTACTTAAGCTCAAAATTGAGTATCCCACAGGCTATATACTAAAGCCAAGGTTCCGGTCTTCACATATCTGTTTCTGTGGCTCGGGTTCTCACTTTCTAAAGACATCAATATTCTGTTTTGACTTAAAGATGAATAGTTATCAATGGCTTAATACATTCTCCCCTTCAGAAAGCATTTCAATTTTAATGACAATTTTCAAGGAGATGACACAAAGATGACAATTGTAGGATTGGGGACATTGTAGCAGAGAAAATATTACTGGATAGGAGCGCACTGCCTGGTGTTTCTGTATTTTCTCCCCATGAACTGCTCCTAATTCCACGACCAGAGTTATAAGCTCCTGGTTGAGAATCTGCTTTCCTTCTTGTTCGGTATTTCCAACCTGGAACATTTAACTATTATATAAATTAATTTATCTCATCACAGAAAACGCAAGCAAAGTTGAAACATCTAACCGCTGTGCATCACTTCATTGCTTCCGTCTTATCGAAGTTTCAAAAAGGGAAACAGAAAGGTGAGAACTCACGTTTACCTGAAGGAAGACAATGACAGCTGCTGTTGGATTCTGTGATGGAAGCCACGTAGCACGATGTCGGGACAGTTCTGAACAGTTACAATCAGAGGTTTCTACAGTCCCCGGGGGCTTGTCCATGGTCTTCGTGGAAATACAGGGTAAACTATTCTCCAGAATCCTGTCTTCGGATGCTTGTGTGGATTTGTGCATAAGCCACTGCAGAACTGAAAAAGAAGCTGGCCTGGCTTAGCCGGATCAGCTAGAGACTGGACTTCCCCACTGGCTCAGGCCTACATCTCCAGTACCAGCAGATACAGAGAGCACACCTGCTGTACGTAGAGTTTGCCTTCACCAAGGAGTTAACTAACGGGAAAGGTTACAAACTACACTCTCATTTTTATCTTTGGACCCAGTTTACAATGATAATATTAATAAACCATGAAGGAAAGAAATTTAAACAGAAGACTGATGAAACAAGGAAAACCAACGTGCTAAACATTCAAACTGTTTTTATTGCGTTCCATCTCCAGGGAGAACTGGAGACTTCGGACACCACATGGCTCTCCTGGGTCAAATTTTAGAATGCGCTCCTCATTTCTACTGATAATCTGCTGAGATGGTATTAGGAAAAAAGGGAGAAAGCCAAAGATTTGAGTAATTATAATAAGCAGACTCTTGCTTCAGTTTTTTCACATTGTACAAATTCATAAAGTAATACTAAAAATGATAAAAAATACTTTATTTCTTTGATACAGAATATACAATATTGCACTCATGTCACAAGTAGCGTGCAGAAAACATGAACTCTATTCAGAAACAGCCATAACAATTGTCTGGGCCTGATATCTTACGGAATCACCAACTACAGCACTGCACCTTTAACCCACTGAAAAGGGCAACGTTTGATAAATCCTTCTTTGTATTCCAGTGTCAGCGACCAGCAGTTTAGAAACTATATGCATCAGTATATAGTGAGGAAGCTTTCCAGTTACATAAATACCTTTCACTCTGAGGCATTGCTGATCTGTACCCATGTATTAATGAAATAGATACTACCAAGATATTTTCCATGCTGTATCAATAATTTTTTCTCTCCATCGTGCTTAATCATATTATCTGAGAAGCTATTCTTTTGTGAACAAAAGAAACTATTTTGCCGCAATAGTGAAAAGCAATTACAAGCTTTTTCATTCAGATTGAGCTACACAGTTTGATTTTCTCAAAGTCACTCAGCAAATTGGGGTAATTCAGTGAGGAAAGGACCTCTGGACTCCAACCACACACTCAGGCCCGGAGCTTAGGCATGAATCTGAACGGACAAGAGGGAGCGTTAACCCATCCTGCTGGGGTCTGGGGATACCCTGTTCCTGACAGCTCCTTCCAGGAGTTGCCTCCACTGAAGTGCAAATGCTTCTCAAAGATCTTGGTGCTTTTAAATGGTAACCAATTTGTTTTTCTCTTTTTCATCTATTACACGGATGGTAGAGTCCGCACCATTTTGATCTCAGATAAATCTGAGCTAGGTTTCGGTTCATCCTATTCTGACAATAGAAAGGCACATAACGATTTTACTTAAAGCATTCACATATAAAATTAATGGAACCTGTAAACAAGGGAACTGCATATATGAAAAGGTCCTTTAAAGAAAACTCCTCTCCTCTTTGACATTATCTTTAAACTAAGTGTAATCCAGTGAACAGCAGAACAGCAGCATTTTTAAAAAAACAACAGGGAAACATTTCTTAGAGCAGGGAATCTTTGTCTTTCTAGAGACTACATTGACAGAGGTACATCCATCAGCCAACAGAGCCTCCCCAAATGCGCATCTGTGTTTTACTTAAAAACAAATCCCTAGAGTACAGAGCACTTTATAGAGTAGTGAACACTCTGCTTACAGTCAAATTTGGAAATTCAATTAAACAACATACAAAAAGATAATCAAGGAGAGAATGATTTAAAATTATCCTGATAAAAACTAAAACCATACGAAGTGTAGGAAAACTATTTGAAGACCAATAACTATGTAAAAATAAATATTTAAGTAATTCAAGGACATATTCTCACAGTAAAACAGTTACAAAAATAGAATACAATATTAAACAAATACATGAATATATCAAAATTGTTTATAAAATATTTTACCACTGAGAAAGCTATTTCTCTTCCCTCCCGATTCTTCTAATAATTTTATTCTTGAAGGGACATATTTGGACAAAACATTGTAAGCTTTGACCAGGTGACAAGTTTTCTTTGGGTTGTCATCATCGATACAAAATTCCTCCCAGAAGTTTCTGAATCTGAAATCTATTTACTCTGAGTGCCATGAGCTGGTTCAGATTTAGGGTCACAGTAACTCCTTATGGACACCCAGAGGCTAACCCTTGTCTCAAACACACCCTTTTCAGAGAAGGGTGAAGTGTTGCCAAGTTTGGAATGATTGCCTGATAGGTGGGTGTGTGAATTAGACCAGAGAGCAGGGCACATCACTTGTCATGAGTCCATGTTCTGTCTAAACCGAGGCTTTTTATCCTTTTGGAAGCTGGGAACGAGAGAACCATGGAGGCCCATATTCTAAACGGTGCTGCAGAAGAGGACCACTGCTGCTGATCTGAAGGGAGGAAGCGCCAACATTCTTCTGCCCACTCTCAGGGAACCGTCCAGGTACAAGAAAAGGTTTCCGAGCAGTATTTCAGCTCTTTATCTTTTTCTGGTACCTCTGCATGTCTACGACCCAACAGGAGTGATGTTCACAGAATGACCTTGCAGCTCTCAAGTGGTTTTAAAAGTGCTTTCTGATTCATTTCATAAGATGATCCGTTGCACAGTTTGGGAATTCACTGTAGTTTACGGTGCAGTGGTGCTTAGAAATTGAGGTCTACGTGTGAGTATGCAAGTGTGAGCATGTGTTTGCTCTTTGTTAGCCATAGTATTTGTGTAGAATATAACTTCTTATGATCACAGAACTTTGATTTAAATGGTGCCAATCCATCCAATATGATTGAAGAAGTAAATACCGTGGCATTCGTGTTTGCTTTTCATGCTCTTTGCCTTTTTTCTTTTTAAAATTAATTTAGATATCATCAAAATGTATAATTGTACCTCTTTGTCAGCAAGCCACTCAAAAAGATGCCCTTGAAAATATCTCCAAGCAGTTTTTCCCTCTTCTGCTGCTCTCTGGAAGCAAGGATAGGTCCACCTAACACAAGAAAATATCTTCCAGAGCTACAGCTGTGTCATAACAGTTATAACTCAGCTAATTTCCAAGTTCTATGTTCCCATCTTCTCCATAGCACTTCCAACCTTCTGAAATTGCTTAGGCTTCTTCAATGGTGTGCTTTATTCCTGGGAAAACAGCAATCATATGGACACCTGGGTACACTGGACAAAACCTGGCATGAGGATGGCCCTGGGGTCCCAATCAACCAGACGTACTTCAAGGAGTCCCCACTGTCGGGAAGGCTTGCTTCCTGAGGAGTAAGGAAAAAGCTGTCAATCAACACCATTCTAGGCAAAAGTTATAAAGCCAAGCATTGAACTACGAAGTCAGGTCCCTGCAGTTTTTGGTTTTGTGATATTTTCTGCATTTTAAGCATCTCCTTTGCACATTTTAAATTTTGAAAAGAAATCAGTGGCAAAAGCAGCTATCATCTGGTTTCTCTGCATCCATCTCCCCGCAGGCCTTTTTCTGGGGAAGTAAAGAAAAATTTCTTTGAATGTTGATGGGTAAGGCCAGCGCCCACTAGCACAGAGCTGGACAACAAAACAGAACACAAAGGAAGCAGTACAAATAAATTTTTAGAGGCAAACAGATTCTTTGCTTTCAAACACAAATCTCTCTAAAAGGCCCAGGGGCTGGCCTGAAGACAGAGTAGGTAGCCTTATTACAGCTCAAGCCACTAGCTTACCTAAAATGCACTCTTAGTTGGTGACTACAGAGCTTCCCAGCTAGTCAAAAAAGAAAGAAGCAGAAATTCAGGGGTGTCCCAGTTTGTTTGCGCTATCTCCCCACGGCATCTTTGCAGATGGTGAGACAGTTCTACCCCCTAGCTTTCAGTTGCCCCACATCTATCAAAGAGAAATGTGAAGAGAGCTGGCGATGTCTGAGATTTTTGCCTTAAAACCGAACAATGTTTAGCCCTAATTAATTCAAAGGGCAAGTTACCATTCTAACAATTTTAAGATCGGTAACATTTATTTGTGCAAAAGATAGAAAACCAAAAACCGAAATTTTGGCAGGCCTCTCATTTTAATGAATTGAATGACAGGAAGATGACTGAACACCAGTAGACAGAAGAGCAGTTTTCAGGAATTATACACTGGGAAACAGAATACCAAAATTATCCACATGTAACTATCTATCACTAATGGATCCCAGCGGGACTGCATGCAGATTCTACAAGTCATTCTCCAGCTCTGATATCCTCAGTTTTGGAAAGCAAATATTTTTACTCCATGGGGTAATAAATTTGTGAACCTTTTATTTAATTCTGGATGGGATATTTTTATTTTACTTTATAATATCTCTATCTAGCAAGGGGACAAAACCCTCCATATAAAATGTTTTCTTTTTTCACTTAGAAAGCATATATTTGTTCATCTCAAATTTTCTGAATTTTCATGAAATCTTAAAATGAATCCGTATGGACTCCAACACAAATGTCCTGATAAACTAGAGAAAAATTACACGTTGTAGTCTTGCTTCCTCAGCTTCCAGAAGTTATGGAATTAATCTCGGCCAAGTAATCCTGTGGGAGAAGGTCAGCTGCATTTTGTTCAAGCTGCCAGAAGACCCTCACCAATGAAGGCGAAGGGTCTAAGCGCTCTCCTGGCTCTTCTTCAGAGGGGGCTTCGTGTCTGCGAATGGCCAGTTGAGGGGCCGTGATCATGGGCAGACATCGTCCCAGTCCCAGTGGAGCTGGAGGAAGGACATGCATTTCTTCCTCACAGTTCTCCGAGCAGCCAGCCCTTAGGTGTCCTGGGTGGAAGTTCAAATAACCTGAGCTGTTTTGGGTCTAGGAGAGTGAATTTGTAGAGAAAATCTTTACAGTGCTGGTGATTGCCAATGACATACAGAAAATTGGGCAGGTTCCGTGTCAATTCCATCTCCCTTCTCTGAGCAGTAATATGAAACAGCTCAGGATACAGGTGACATCCGACCCCCACCTGAACAAACAGGGTTATGTAGAGGGAGGGAGAGGGTGAGTGAGTGAACCTCTGTTCTTCTGCAGAGGCTCACCTGGCCAGTTTCCTAAACCTGTGTCACTTTCCCTCTTGCCTCAACTACTTCTCTGTCATAAAAGTGAAAGTTCTTACAGGCTAACCAACCTTCTTAAATCTTACACAGACTCAGATCTAAAAGCAAAGGTTATTTGGAAAGTTACTTCATGGACTGAATCCTAAACTCCCTCTCAGCTTTCACACTGGAGCACTGGGTGAGCGCTGTGGGTGAGCACTGGGTGAGCACTGTGGGTGAGCACTGGGTGAGCACTGTGGGTGAGCACTGTCGGTGAGCACTGTGGGTGAGCACTGGGTGAGGTGGGGCTGGGTCTTGATGGATCAGAGGACAGTGCTTTTATTTTTTTGGTGTCAGGTTTTATTTTGGTGTGTTTGTGCACCACTGTGTTACTTCAGCACTATTTGCACCACCAATTTCACCTACACTCTTTGCATAAAGTACAGTGCACTCTGGCCACTTGGAAGGAGCTTATTTGTAAGTTTACTTTTTACATACTACAATAGACGACAGTTTTTTTGTTTTCCTTTTCTGGGTTTCAATCGTGCAACACAGACATACAGATTACTGACTATGTGGAATCATAAAGCGTAGAGGCTGGAAAGCATCTGCTATCTACCTTCGTTTTATGGACAACGAAGCTAGAAGTGCGGGAGTGGTTGCTACCAGAAGCACTCCCCACTCCCCACTGAGGGCTCCATCCTACACAACATCCCTCTGGGACATGCTGGCCTCTGCAGCTTCCTTCCTCCACATCAGGGTGTTCATGGCCAACCCTAACCCTGGCCAGCATTCACTCGTCTCAGTTCCCAGCACAACCGGTGAAAAGTACAAGTTAATGTGTGCTTTTAGTTTAAATTCTGACTGCCTATATACATTCCTTGGGGATTCAGGCTAGTGGAAATGCAATAATCCTCAATGAACTACAAGGGAGCACTTAAGTCATGACCCCTCTGAGTTCAAGAGAAACAATGAACTCCTCTGTTTTTGCGAATTGTCACAACCGTACCAAGACCATGGCCACTAGGGGAAGTCAGGCTTTTTCCAGGCCTCAGACACAGGTGAGCTGTGTGCATCATGTCTGTGGCAGACTCCCCCCCACGCTGAAGACGGATACTGTGTGTTCAGTCAGTCATCTCAACGGCAGAAAAAATACTTCCACCACGTGAATTTCACAAACACCTGTAGCAGGTTGTCAGTGCAGGGTCAGAGAAAACAAGATGTTGCAATGTTTAAAATCTTGGCTCCCAAAGAGAGCCCTGAAAAGGTACCTTCCCTTCTCTCTTCACCAGCCCCGGAAGTGCTCTCTCCACAGAGCTGACAGTGAGGATAAGCACTCCTTAGCTCCTCAGGGAAAAAGAACTTCCTGCGATCAACCCTGAGCTACTGACGCCCAAGGCAAGGCGAAGAAATTTACCTCCCAAATTATCGTCAGAGGCAAATAAAATACAGAATCACTGCCAAGCAGGACTCTAAGATGCTAGTTCCGATCTCGTCCAGCTCCAGTTCAACAAACTGAAGCTCCTTCCTGTGAACTACGCTGCAGCGGCTCTCCGCCGGAAGGTCTCAGAACAATTTGAACAAACTTTAGCCAAATAAAGATCTCTGCAGCTAAATGAATGTCAAACTGCTGACAAGATCCTGTAGAGAAGTTCTCCTCCCTCCCACTTGGGTAAAGGCCTCCAGGAAGTGCAGAGCCTTCCTTTCTGCTGGAGGGGAGATGGCAGCCCCACCCCAGGGCCACAGGCTGACCGGTCAACTCACATCAAAGCTCTGGATGCCCACAGGAACTGGGGCTCTCAGGCTATGTTCAAATCAGGATAACTGCTGAGGTGTAAAACCACTTCCTAACTGAGCATTTATAATCCCAGTTTCTCCACTTTTCACAATAATAGACCAACTGGGGTGGTGTTACCTTTCCAGGCAGCCAGAAACCGCACACTCAAAAGAACTGGTGCAGGCCCTGCGGGGACCTGGCCTGGCGGCCCTTCTGCTCTTCAGCAGCGGCCGCTCTGACGCAGGAGCCTCTGCGTCTCCATCGCTAGGGTCCCTCGCTACTTGAGAAGGCTGGATCTACCCGGCTCGGTCACTACCCAAGCCCTCACAGGCACGCCGCACACACAGCCCTCCCGGCCTCTCTGGACGCAAACCTCGGTCCGGGTCTCCCGGGGCGCAGCGGTCACGCCGGGCCCTGCAGCCCCTGGCCGGGGGTCTCCTTGGCCTTCTTACAGGTGTACAGCCACTTGATGATGCGGGCGTTCCTCTCGACCACCGAGGTGGTGCTGGGCACCTGCTCCGTGAGCTCTTCTTCCTGCAGCCCCTCGTCGCCGCCGCTGTGCCGGGAGAAGCCGCTGTCGGAGGTGGCGACGCTCACGCTGCGGACCTTGAGGGCGACGACGTCCGACCCGGCGGAGAAGTTCTCCCGCCCGATCGCCTCCACCACCTCGGGCTCCAGGCCGCAGTACTGGAAGAAGGTGTCAAATTCGGCCAAGGACGCGGAGTAGCGCGAGCTGAGGTCGGACTGCGAACGCTGCAGCCCCCGGTGCCTCGCCCCGAGCAGCTCCGGACCCCGGGGCGCAGCCGGAACTCTGGAGGGCGCCCTGACCGGCGGGGCGGGAGCCGGGGGCGCGGAGGGCCCTGGCACCGCGGGAGCCACGACGGGGCCGGGTTCGGTCGGGGCGGCCTCCTGGGCCCCGGCCCCGCCCTCCTCTCCCACCCGGGACGTGCCGGGGGACCCCGGCGTCTTGTCCTTGCCCGGCCCCGGGAAGAGCTTCTTCACCAGGCCTCCCCTGGGGCTGTCGGCTCCCGACCCTCGGACGAACTCGCATTTCTGTCGGTAGATAACCAGCGAGTCCGGCCTCAGCGGCTTCCGCGCTATGGCCCTGCGCGCCACCGCACCGGGGACGCGCGCCGGGGGCCGAGGGTCGCCCGCCTGCCCTTCGCTCGCCCCGGGGCCGCTGCCCTCGCAAGCCGGGCCTGGGCCGGCTCCCGGCGGGCCCCGCACGTACTTGGAGCGGTCGGCTGCCAGCCTTTCCACCGCGCTCCTGCGCGTCGGCCCCGCCGGGTCCTGGGCCCGGGGGGCCCCGGAGTCCCGGGACAGGAGGCGCTCGCTCGGGGGCGCGTCCAGGGCTGGCAGGGCGCGCATCCTCGGGGCTCGACAAACTGCGGAAACGCGCTGCGGCCGCGGCGCCCGTCAGGCCGCCAGCCAATTCCGAAGTCCGCGAGTGGTGGGGAGCGGCTCCCCAGTTCCCGCCGGCCAGTCGGGAGCCTGGGCGAACCCGAGTCCGCGCGGATTGGCTAGTTGCCTGGGTCCCCGCCCCGCCGGCTCCTCCCCGCCTGTTCCCGCCCCCGCCCCTCACCGCGCGCCCGGTTCCCGGTTCCCGCCCCCGCCCACACTGGCTCCGGGCAGCCAGTAGCCTGGAGGACTGCGGGTGGACCTGCCCCCAGGGGGCTGCGCGCGGAGCCCGGCGCTCCGGAGCTGGAAGGGCCAGTCTGCGCCACAGGGCAGAGGAACGGGGAGGGATCGAGTTGGTTCAGATCCAGGTATCCACCGCCTCCTCCCAGCCTGGGAGTGCCTCGGGTCCCCGTTGGACGCCGGCATTTCCGGACTGGGGGAGGGCAGAGCGGCTCACGGCCCCCCCCCCCCCCCCGCCACCCCGGCAGGTGTCTCGTGTCCTTTGAATTCTTAAAGTGACCTCAGCGTGTTTGGAAACTTCTGACTCTTTAATTTCCTAAATCTCTACCTGAGCACTACTCTTAACTGTCAGAAAGAAAAGTCTATAAACAAGGAAAGGAAACGCGTCGCAGGTCAGGTCCGTCTATGTGTTAGGTAGTAAGAACCCAGGAACCGGGTAGGGACCTGGACTGCGTCCATACTCCGCCAGGCGACTACGGGGGGCCTAACCAGACCGGAGCACCTGGTGCCGGGACTCGCCGGAGAGCAGTGGTGTCGGAGACGAGGCTCAGTGGATTTGGAAAAAAACCTGAACAAATTCCCAGAATGACTGCTATTTTTACCGTAATCAGGGCAGCGGGGAAACCACGGGCTCACCGGGGTAGTGAATCAGCCTAGGAATGCTAAACGTCTAAGGCGAAACATTTCCAAAATTCCATTCTTTCAAAAGTTGGACAAAGGACTAAAAATATCTGCCAGACGAGTGAAATGTCCACGTTATCTCACGTTAAGGCCGCGACTCCGAGATAGGCTGACCTTTCAAAGTTGTGGCTGAGTGCGCCTGGTGCGGGGCAACACAGCAGCCCGTGGGCCGCAGGCAGGAAGGTGCCTTAGGTCTGGGTCTGATTATGTTTCCAGAAATGCCAGTGGGCACCGAGAGGGGGCTTGTGGTGAGTCAGCAGGAGCAGCAGCTGAATGATTTCCAACAGGTTTGGCAAACTGGCGCCTACTGACCACCAACCGCCCAGCATCGCAGCACGTGCCAAATGCGTCTTTGCACCTTGAGTTTCCGTGAGGTCAAATCCTGTCGTCAGTGACAGGAGCACAAGAAACCAGGTCTCCTGAGAATCGGACTACCCAGTTAGTGTGACCAGAAAATGCCACACTGATGCGAAAAGATGACTGTGGTCCTGAGGGTGAGAGAGAGAGATGGAGCCGGTGCCAGCTCCTGGATTGGACACACTGTTTCCCACAATAGGATACTACTGGTGGAGGGGGACCAGGTGGGAGCCCAAAGTCCAGCCTTTTCTCTGCTCAGGCGGTCTGGTCTATTGTCAGTCAGAGAAAAAAAAGTCTTCTTAATTGCTTAGCCCAACGTGGCTCTTTTTCCTCCTTTGCACTTCATGTGCAATTGCAGCAGATCAGAGAGGGAGAACTCCTAAGCGTACGATATCCAGAATTCGTCTGAGCCTGGGTCCACCATTTATTAGCTATGTTCCATTGGACAGATAACAAACCTCTCAGGGTCTTTGTTTTGTCATTTGTAAAAATCCTCATTTTTATAGCTTAGAACATTCATTGCTTTGTAGTGAGCACTAAATGAATGTTAAAGAAAGACCTAGGCTTAGGTCTCGGTTCTAGCTTCTGGAGAGGCTGTCAGGTTGGACTTCTCAATGACTCTGGTTGCTCCTCTGTAAACTAGAGCTCCTTACATCCACCTGTTAGGGCATTTGTTAATGAGATTATGCATATAAAGGGCTTAGCACTATGTCTGGTACAGATCAAATTTTCAATAAATAAATGTTTTGATTATGATGTTTATGACTAGTTGTTATCACATTTTAAATAATGTTCGTGAATTCACATATGAGTACTGAACATAAGAATAAAAACTACTATAAAGTTGTATTTAAGATTTATTGCTATTAAAGCTAATTATATTTATATCCATGATTTTCTATCTATTAAGCAGATAACTAACTGGATAAATAGACTGGAGTAATAAGATACTGACAAGAAAATTTTCTAAATAAATTGTTCTCATTGCTCAACTGGTAGCTTAGATTTGAGCCTCATTTCCTCTTCGGCATCATCTCAAAAGATTTGGTCAGAGCAGGAAATAATGCTTACAGACCCAATGATCCAGGAGCTCTACTCCAAGGAATATATACTAAGGAACTAAGAAGAGATGTGTGCACAGAATGAGGATATTCGTTGCAGACAAACAGTTGAAATCAACCTACATTCAACAACAGGAAGAAGGTTAGATAATGTATGACATACTTGTGGGATGGAGTATTATGCAACCATTTACAGTCATGCTTCCACAGGGTATTTTATGGAATGGGAAATTATCATGATGTATGTGAAATTTTAAAAATAGGACAAATACGGTGGCAGTCTTGAATAACTTTCTAGAAACATAAAACCTCCCAAGACTAAATCATGAAGAAACAGAAAATCCAAATAGACCTATAACTAGTAGGAGATCGAATCAGTAAACAAATGTCTCCCATCAAAGAAAAGCCCTGAACCTGATTATTCACTGACCAAATTTTAAAGAAGAACTAATACCAATCTGTCTTAACCTTTTCCCAAAAAGTGAAGAGGAGGGAACACTTCCTAACTCATTCTATAAGGCCTGCATTACCCTGATACCAAAGCCAGACAGAGACAACACAAGAGATCTACAGATCCTTATCTCTTATCAACAGCGTTGCAAAAATGCTTAACAAAATACTAGCAAGCATAATTCACCAGCATATTGAAAGGATTATCCACCATAACCAAGTGGGATTTATTCCTGGAATGCAAGGCTGGTTCAACATATGAAAATCAATCAAGGTAATATGCCATATCAACAGAATGAAGAGAAAAAAGAACACATGGTCATCTCAATTGATGCAGAAAAGGCACTTGACAAAATGTGGCATCCTTTCATGATAAAAACACTCAACAAACTAGGAATAGAAGGAAATGACTTCAACATAATAAAAGTCATATGTGAAAAAACTAGAATGAACATTATGCTCAGTGGTGAGAGTGAAAGCTTTTTCTCTAAGATTAGAAACAAGGCAAGGATGTGTGCTTTCACCACTTCTATTCAATGTAGCACTGAAAGTTCAAGCCAGAGTAATTTGGCAAGAAAAAGACAAAAAAGCCATACAAATTGGAAAGAAAGAGGTAAATTTTCCTCTGTTTGCAGATGATATGATCTTATATGTAGTAAACTCTGAAGATTGTGGGGAAAAAAAAACTGTTACAATGAAAAAAATTCAGCAAAGTAAGAGGATACAGGTCAACACAGAAAAATCAATGGCATTTCTATACACTAACAATGATCAATCTAAAAAGAAACTTACAAAACAATTGCATTCACTATAGTATCCAAAAAAAGAGTAAAATACTTAGGAATTAACTTAAACAAAGAGGTAAAAGACTTGTATGAAAAGTACAAAACGCTACTGAAAGAAATAAAAGAAGACAAAAATAAATTGAAATACATCCCATGTTAATGGTTTGCAAGACTTAATCTTGTTAAAAAGCCAATACTACCCAAAACGATCTACAGATTGAATGTGATCCCTATGAAAAACCCCATGACACTTCTGCAGAAATAGAAAAAAAAACTGCCCTAAAATTCATATAAAATCTCAAGGGACCCCAAATAGCAAAAGCAAACTTGAAAAAGAAGAGCAAAACTGGAGGACTTACACTCCTGATTGAATAACTTGCTACCAAGCTAAATCAAAAGAGTGTGGCCTTGGCATAAAGACAGGTATAAAGACCAATGGAATAGAATAGAGAGTCTGAAAATAAGCCCTCACATATATGGTCAAATGAATTTTTACAAGGCTGCCAAGACCAGTCAATAGGGAAGGGACAGTCTTTGCAACAAATGATGCTGGGAAAACTGGATATCCACATGCAAAAGGATGAAGTTGGACTTTTACCGAACTCCATATACAAAAATTAACTCAAATTGGATCAAGAACCTAAACATAAGCCTTAACACAATACAAATCTTAGAAGAAGACATAGGACAAAACTTTATGACATTGGATTTGGCAATGTTTTCTTGGATATGACACCAAAGGCACAGGTAACAACAACAACAAAAATAGATTTCACTTCATGAAAATGTTTTAAAATGTGTGCATCAAAGACACTTATCCACAGAGTAAAATGGCAACCCATAGAATGGGAGAAAATATTTGCTAATCATGTATCTGATACAGGATTAATAGTCAGAATATATAGAGAACTCCCAAAGCTCAACAACACAAAAACAAAAACCCAATTCAAAGGTGGACAAAGGATTCAGACATTTCTCCAAAAAATGATTATACAAATGGCCAATAAGCACATGAAGAAATGTTCAACATCAGTAATCATTAGGAAAATGTAAATCAAAAGTGCAAAGAAATACCACCTCACACCCATTAGGATGACTACAAGGAAGGAAGGAAAGAAGGAAGGAAGGAAGTCCAGAAAACAAGTGCAGTTAAAGATCTGGAGAAATTGGGACTCTTATGCTCTCTTGATGGGAATGTAGAATGATGAAACTGCTGTGGGAAAGAGCATGGCCTTCATCAAAAACTTAAAAATAGAATTACTGTATGTTCCAACAATTCCACTTCTGGTTATATATCCAAAAGAATTGAAAGCAAGATCTGGAAGAGTATTTGTACACCATGTCCATAGTAGCATTATTCACAATAGCTAAAATGTTGAAGCAACCCAAGTGTCCATCAACAGATGAATGGATATGCAAAAAGGTATATACATGCAAGAGAATATCATTCAGCCTTAAAAATGAAGAAAATTTTGCAGTAGACTGCAACGTGTATGAAGCTTGAGGACATTATGCCAAGTGAAATAAGCCGGTCACAAAAAGACAACTATAGTATGACTCCACTTATGTGAGGTACCTAGAGTAGTCAAAATTATAGAGACAGAAAGTGTAATGGTGGTTGCCATGGACTAGGGGAGAGGACTCTGGGGAGTTACTGTTTAATGGTAGGGTTTCAGTTTTACGAGATGGAAAGAGTTATGGAGATGGATGGTGGTGATGGTTGCACAACAAAGTGAATGCATTTAAAACCACTGAACTGAACACTTAAAATGGTTAAGATGGTAATTGTCATGTTATACACATAACAATAAATATTTTACCACAATAAAAAAAGTGGAAACAAGCAAGAACTGTGGTACAATCATACTATGGAACATCACTCAGCAATAGAAAGGAATGAACTGATACACCCAATTCGGATGAATCTACAGTGAATTATGTTGAAGAAAAGCCCATCCCCAAAGTTTACATGCTGTATGGTTTTATTTGTATAGCTTTATCACAATGACAAAGTTATAGAAATGAAGAACAAATTAGTGGTCCCAGGGCTTAGGGAAGAAGTAGGAGAGAAGTGGGTCTAACTATAAGAGGACAACGTGAGACATGATAGAAATGTATCTTCACTGTATGAATGTCAATATACTGGTTGTGATATTTTATTACAGCTTTGCAAATATCACCGTTGGGGAAAAATGGGTGAACGGCACGCTGGATATCGCTGTATTTTTTCTTATAGCAGCATGTGAATCTATCTTTTTTGTCTCAAAATATGTTTAATAATTCAAAAATTAAAATAGTAATATAAATCAGTGAATAAATAAATAGGTGTGTCAGTTACTCCAGTACTTCAGCTTCTGAGTACATTCTAGAACATAATACATATTTACTGGCACTTACTGTATGCAGAACACTGTTCCAGCTACCAAAGATACAGCAACAAACAATGATAATAATAATTAAAAAAAAGCATAAGCCATACTTCAATGTAAGTATCTCTTTTCAAGTTGATTTAATGTTAGCTTTTCTACCTTAATGATCAAAGTGTTTTCTGAGCTTGTTTTCTGAGAGGAATAACTGTTGATTTTAAAATAATACATGAGTTATAAACACATTTATGTACAAATAACCACAATTACTCAGAAGCATGTCATTTAGTTATCTTTGGATCGGATTTGTAAGCAGCAATACACTTCACCAATGTGCTCATTCACCTTTCCGGCGACAGACTCTGGCTACAACATTTATTCACATGATGGTCATAAACATGTGTTTGATTAAAATAGTGCTGGACTATTTTAATAAATGTTGTAATAGAAGGTTTGTATATTTTTAAAATTTATTTATTATTGGAATAAATTTGGCAATATGTCTTTCTCTCTCAATTTATGAGCCAATAAACATGGAGAATCTATCTTTGAATTTATCAGTCACTTAAAACCCTGCAAAATGATTATGATACAAAGTATTTTGATTCCTAGCTGTTTTTTGCGATATTTATCACCTATTGATGGTAAATTATTAAAATTCCTCTGGGGGATAGTCTTTAATTTGAAGTTAACTAAAATGAAAATATATAAATAAAGTGTTTTATAAATGCACGTGGAAAGTACTGATAAGGTTAATGCCTTGTAATGCAAGATGGTTCAGATAAACATTAAGGGATCCTTCTGCCTTCCTAATATATGTACACACTCATCAATGTGTGAATGTGTGTATAATATGGGTTATGTATTTAATAGATATGGTTCAAAAGAGAGAACATTATAGTTAAAATTATAAAACTTAAGTCCTAATTCTAGGTATTTCCATAAATAACTGAATGAATGTGTTCACATCATTTAATTTTTTTTGAGTCTCAGTTTCCTCATCAGTAAAATGGAATAATAATACCTGCCTTTTATCTCTTACAGGGTCATTATAAAAATAAAATTAAGTAGTATACATAGAAAGCGCTTTGGAAAATAGAGAGGGTTCTTCAAACAGAAGCTTTTATTGTAGAACACAGCAGAATTTTGTGATAGGTTGACTCAAATTACTTAATAATTTTTGAATGACTAAATAAATCTTTTAAACATGTGATTAGTAGAAAAGTAAGGGAAAGTTAAAGATGCCCATAAGTGACTTTCCAAATGTTTACCAGTGTTCCTATGCCAATTCATCATCTTCTAATTAAGCTTGTTTCAATATATGCACAATCGGGAAAAATGAAAATTTATTTATTATGCGTTTTGTTCTGTGTTGTGTTTAGTTATAGGGGCTCCCTGACTTATCAACACCTAATTTAAAATTTATTAGCTAATTCTATCCTGAGAATAAATTAAGAGAATAGGAAAAGCATAACCACCCTGCTGTAGTGAGACATTCCCCCCATAGACACATTACTCGAAATCATACTATTTAATAATAGTTCCAGGGTTTCCCTGACGGCGCAGTGGTTAAGAATCCGCCTGCCAATGCAGGGGACACGGGTTCGCGCCCTGTTCTGGGAAGATCCCACATGCCATGGAGCAACTAAGCCCGTGCACCACAATTACTGAGCCTGCACTCTAGAGCCCACGAGCCACAGCTACTGAGCCCATGTACCACAACTACTGAAGCCTGCACGCCTAGAGCCCGTGCTCCGCAGCAAGAGAAGCCACCACAACGAGAAGACTGTGCACCACAACGAAGAGTAGTGCCCGGTCGCCTCAACTAGAGAAAGCCTGTGTGCTGCAAGGAAGACACAGTATAGCCAATAAATAAATAAAGTTTATAAAAAAAATAATTAATAGTTCCAGTGCTATTACTAGTACAGTAGCTTACACCATTCAACCAGCACCACACTATTAATATGATAGTTCTATTTGTTTCTGACACAGCTGAAATTGACACAGTTTCATCTACTTATGGGCTAAATAGTGGTTGTGGTGGATTATCCATGATATCAACTGTTTATACTGTTTTTTCTGTAAGAAGGTATATTTGAAGTTCCCTTAAGTTTATTTATAAAGGGACTTTAGAAACATATTCTTTTATAATATGCCTATCTCTCATTGTAACAATATTGCTCTGTTTTTTTTATTGGAAATGCATTGCATTGAACTACATATGACATGATAATATTTGAAAATATTAAAGGCTTTTCCAGTATTTCCTTTTCCTATTTAGGAGCATCTAGGTCATTCTCTGCTCTGTGCTTCAGAAGAAGGTGGATGACAAAAGAAAGAAAGATTCAAGAAGATATTTCCTGGCATTTGGGGATCAGCCCTGGATAAAGGGGTGAATGGGGAGGAAGTGAAATAAACTCAGTTCAAAGACAATAAAGCTGATTCAGGGCAGCACACGATATTGTAAAGGTAAACTTTCCTGGCTCCTTTCTACCTCCAGACGAGATCAAAATCTCCTGGACCCAGATTGTAAGAATATCAGAAAGGAAATTAGAAGTGAGTAGATATTGATAACGGTGGGTGTTATGATGCTGCCTTTCTCCCCGCAGCTGAGCTCTGGAAATTGGCAAGGATGAGACAAATGTCATGATAGGCTTGGGCTCTGAAAGCAGAGGTCATCCCTGGAGACCATCTCTTGTCAGGGGACATGCATCCTAGTGCAGCGTCTCAGAGCTGGACCTGGACCCCTACCGGTGGTGAACAGGACTCAGCAAAGAGCGACATGGATGGACGACCAGAGGTCAGAGGGAGCAAAGCACAGTTCAGTAGATGAGTACAGACAGATGACAACCAGAAATCCACCTGGCACACATCCGCCCTGTGCTGAGGTAGCCTCCAGGAACCTAGGCGGGATCCTGGGTAAACAAGGGGGCCGAGAATCCAAGCTGAGTGAGCAAAAGGAGAGCTGGATTGTTTTCCTGCCGACATTAGGAGCTAAGTGGGCACGCGTGTGAGCAAGGCTTTTATCACAAACATTCTAACCCTCGTCTTAAGAAAGAGTATTTTGGTTGTAAACCATAGACTTACAAATAATTTATTTTGCATTAAAATAAATATTTAAAGTTAAGAATTGTATTCATTTTTTTGTATGAATCTCTTATTTGAGTAGAAAGTAAATTACAGAATGCTATGTACATTTTGATATCTAAATAAAAAGAATAGAATATGCTATTCTGCATCTATAACTATAAAAATAATATAAAAATGTGGAATGAATGTATACCAAATTTACCACGGAAGTTTCCTCCGAGGAAGGGAAGAATGGGACAGGGGCTTCAACTATAGCTGCAATGTTTGCTTTTAGAAAAACATATTTAAAACAAGCATAAAAGTATGTAAATCTCACTCTTTCTCACTGCTTCTTGCGCTCAGAATAAGCCTTTGGTGTAAAGTGCTGATGCATCATCTACTAGTTTTCTCTTTTCCTCAGTGGCGGTTGATATTGATGATGATGCGACAGTTCGAGTGTCTAAAAACGTGTTGGAGTGTAACTATTATGGTAACTTTGAGGTAGTGGTAGATGAGTTGGATGTTACAAATAGAATTTCAGCATGAGGAGATTGGGGTGAAAGTTCCCTGCTACAGGGAACTGAGACAAAGGCTTCAACCTGAGACAGTTGACCGTCATTTTCAAAGGGGGACATCTGGTGGTGGGGAAAAATAGAATGATAATAACCTGAAAAGATGGCCAAGAGAAAGATGCTGCTTTGGATGGTGAGAGGTGAACATACCGTAAACACGAGGCAAAGAACCACCGAAGGTGCGTGTAAAAAGGAAGCGGCTGGGGGCATGGTGAGGGGAAGGGACAGCTAGGGAGTTTGGGACTGACATGTCCACACGGCTATATTTAAAGTGGGTAACCAACTAGGACCTGCTGTAGAGCACGGGGAGCTCTGCTCAGTGATATGCGGCAGCCTGGATGGGAGGGGAGTTTGAGGGAGAAGGGCTGATTCTCTTTGCTGTGCACCTGAAACTATCACAACATTGTTAATCGACTATACTCCAATATAATATAAAATGTTAAAACGAAACAAAAACAAAGCAAAAATAAATAAAAACAACGCAGTTAACAGAAAAGATTGAGTGGAGATTCACTTTCTTTAATTATGACAGTGACTAAGAAAACAAATAAACATATCTACAAACAAGCATAACATGAGAGGAGGTGGCTGGCCAAAGCACCTGGGGAGGTGAGAGTGACAAAAGCCAAGCCTGGACGGGGACTATTACTCCAGAGAGAAAACAGTGGAGTAAAGTAAGCATTCAAGCAGAAGAAGACAAACCATAAAGCAACCTCTCCCCAGCCTCAGCATACTCTCCACCCTCCTTCCTGTTGAGGGTAGTGTTAACAGACTCCACAGAAGAAGTTCGAAGTAGAATATTTAAAAATAAAAAAAGATACTGGGTTCTGGTTTCTCTTTAAGATTAGAAATACCTGATATACTCTAGATAAATACATTTAACTAAATTAAGACTAAACCACATTTTGAAGCATAAGATTGAATCCTATTGTTTTCTAAACACAGTAATCAAGTCAGTTAAGCAAAAAAATGCCACCACAAAACCTTCAAAACCTAGATGAACCCCAACTGTTGAAACCTGACTAGTTTGTTACAGCAAACACACAGACAAAATCACAGATGGTATCCGATGTTCACATCTCAATTTGGTTACAATAACTCTGGCAAGAGTCTTAGGAAGTTCTTTAACAGGTGAAACTTATCAAATTTCCAGGAGGTTTTGTTGTCTTCTTTCTTTTTCTTTCTTTCTTTCTCTATTATTTAAGAAGAATAAACCTTGAGTATAAGATGTCCATGCATCATTTACTAACTTTTTTCCCCTTTGAATTGAATTTGATATTGGTGGTGCAATGGGCAGTTCAAGTGTCTACAGAAATGTGCTGGAGTGTAACTGTTATTGTAAAGCTGTCCCCAAGCCAGGAAGGTAAACATTCTCTACCGTGGGACACGTTAACTGCCTTGTTGAATGCTCTTTAGGAGAAGTAATGAGTAGACACTAGAAACCAAGTCATGAATGATGCTATGCAGATGAGCTCTCTCTCCTGCCTACCCATGGCCAGACTATGGCTTTAAAATTAAACATCCTCAGATGAGTGCATAAAGTTACGTTAAAATAAAACTACCGGCTTTCATTCCAACAGACAGAATGTCAAGTAAAAATTACCAAAAATACCTTCCCATAGTCAAAAAGCCATCAATGCAAGAAGCTGATCAAATTAGGGAAGTTTTGACATGGTGCTTCTTTAAATATTTCACAAAGATTATAAGGAAAAGATGACACTTATTTGGGGGAGATGGTTTAATATCTACCCAGTAGGAGAGACTGAAGTTATTTCCATATCTCTTTATTATTTTTAAAGCTTATTTTTTCTCATTCTAAATGTAACACAGAAATGAAACAAACAAAAAAATGAATCAATACTGCCCATGGTACCTAGTATGCTTAAACTTACAGGGCACGAATACACGGGTTCCAAACCACTGCCTGGTTTAGCCTAAGCCCTGCAAGCTGATACTTGGGGCCCCTGCTGATGTTGGGTGTTTCCCTGCAGCTCAACCAAACCTGCTTAGTGATCTCTGCTTCCAGCCACACACCCCTGCAGCCCAGCTCCATCCTTTCTGCTCTTTGTCTGTCCTTGCTCTCCCTCTGAAATTATCCAGCAGCCCTACTCACAGGGCTCAGAGTCTGCCTGGTGCTGTCAGGTGTACTGTTTTCAAAACTATATGCAATATGTTTTCTAATCAACATTATGTAGGTTCCTCAAGCCCAGAACCTTTATTTTTCCATAACTGAATCCCTAACTAGCAGAGTTATCTGCATTCATTAAGTAACCAATAGAAGTTTGTCAGTTGATTTGTATCTGTATTTTCTTGGTCAATTATTGACATCTCTGCTTTTCAGTTACTTCTTTAAATAAGCCATTAAAATGCATCACTCAGATTTTTATTATAACAATATATTTTCATGTTTTATTTTCACTCCATAATCAGAAGTTTAATTATAGTAGCCATATTTTTGTTTATAAACCTTGACGCATGTTTCTACGTATAGATAATGGCCAATCTCTGAATCTAATATGAAAGCTAAATTAACTTTCAAAGTTATTAAAATATAAATCTTTGATGAATGGGTTCTTTGCCTTCTTTTATTCAATCTGAGGAATTTGAAAAATGACATTATTACTTCAGTGCTTTGTTGTGTTCTTGTTATAATAATGCAAAGTTATAATATTACAGTAATGCCAATGAAGGTGGATTCAGGATTTATTATAGTTCATCGTATAAACATTAGAATAATTTTTTCGAATAGAGTTTGTGAAACAAAAGATAAATTATTTTCTCCATCAAAAACCACTTTTATTTTCAATAAAACCATTGCACAAAAGTTTTTCTTACTGTTTGTACTAATCGGTGTTACGGTAGGCTGACTATAAGTTGCAGAAGATCTGATTACAGTTAGGGGGACCATGGATCTTTGTTTGTCTGGAACAGTCCTAATCTATACCTATTATTCTGACATAATTATTAATACTGCCCCTTTACTTAACCAAAAATCTTAGTTTGTATAGTCACTCTAGTTATGCTGCCAGTTCAAACCAATTGTGTCTTTATGTAGATTAATTAACTTCTACTGGGCTCAATTTCCCATTTTTAAAATGAGGAGGTTGACCTAGGTGATATGTCAGGCCTGTTCAGCTCTACCGTTATGACCTGTGAAGAAAGCATAGGTAGGTCTGAAGAATGATGCTGCTTATACTTTTCTAGATCTCAGGATAACAAACTTCCCCACCAAAGATTCGCAGAAAGGCTCCCTTAAAACAGCTACTTAATACAAAACAAAACTCCAGATTCTGCTCTCTGATCTGACTCTGACTCACATAGAGCTGTTATTTGCTAAGCTCTATGTGACGCATGCCTCTTGTAAAGACTTGTCAAGAATGACAAAACCCTTTCAACAATCAATCGTTTTCTTACATAGGTCTTTAAGTTAAATAAACTTTACCTCTTCTGTGGATATAACCTGGGGAAGGAGGCAGAGAGCCGGGGAAAAGCAGGAAGAAGCCGTATGAACCAACAGCAAAGCTGGTAGAGGAGTATCTGCATACACAGCAACAGCTAAACGGGGGTGTGCAGGAGGGCGCTGAGTGCTGCCTCGGGCCTGCTTGTTAACAATACACCCACTAGAAGAGGGATTTCTAACCCAAATGCCCAGGACATTTGAGATCCTCAGACGTAATACAAGGGATCTATAAACTATTTCAATATTTTGAAAATCCAAATGGAAAGTGGTCATCAACTTTATAGCGGTATTAGCTTATCCAGAAGATTGGATTCCTGTGCTTTCAGCCAGCATTCTGTGAACCCATTGTGATGGGGGCAGGACAGGACAGATAACCAGACAGAAGAAAACCTAGTTGAGACGATTCTGTAACAAAGGACAGCTGACCTCGCTCTAGTCATTTCTGACAAGACATTTTTACTATAGAAGTCAGAGTCGCATGCAGTCCAGTTGTTACATAAAACATCCCGTGAGTAGTTCTTTAGCTTGGGGATTTATGAGGAAGAATATAGGTTTTGTTGAGAATACCTGAAAGCAGTCTGCAGTGGGAAGGATACAGACAGGTTGGTTACAAGGTTTACACGTGCAGAATTACGTCAAGTGGAGGCTTGACGGCAGTATCCTTCTTCATGCTCTGCTCCATAGCCGCCCTTTCAGGGCAGCTGGGGACACTGCTCTGCTTTGGAAGCTGTTTCTTCTGGACACAGAGAATCCTCCTGTGTGTGCTGTGGTCACTGCTCTGTGCAGTCTGTGCTGCACACCTGCTCCTGTCTAGGGTTTACGACTAATTACAGAGAGTTCTTGGATTTTACTAAGGCATTTTCTCAATATGCAGTCACTATATGCAATTTTTTTCCTGTTGACTTCCATCTGATCTGCTCTAAAATTTGCTGGATGCCTGCTTTGCTAGTTGCAGAGGTCAGTGTTTCTTGTATGGTAAATCTGACCCAGTAGGAGGAGGCCCTGGACAGGTTGTGGGGAATGATGATGGCTAAATGTGGCAGGGCAAGGTTGGAGGGGGCCTTGAAGGCCAGGCAGGGGTGAGGTTTGAAATGCTAGGAGACAGGGCTCACCAAATGTCTCTGGTTAGGAGAGTGACACAATAGTGGGGCCCTAAATAAATTAAATTAGTCTAATTTTCTTGGGTCCTAAATTAAAGTCATATTTAAAAAGGGACTTTTTATTTAAGCTCCCGACCCCAGGAAGAAAAGTGTTTTCCCAAGTGGTCTTCAGAACTCTTGAAGGAGATGTTTATAGGAATGCCCAGGGCAACAGGTTTAGTCATGAGGTAAGCTTGGGAAATTGCCTCTTAAATTATCCTTTGTATGCCTAAGATTGTCCAATAACATTTTAAACATCTTCTACACTAAAGAAATCAATTGAATTTTGGTTGCCATGTAACTTTCAAACCTACTGGAGAGCAACGTTTGTGCTTGCACATATGTCTCATAAAGCATCAGTCAGTGTTCTGCAAAACTCTGACACATGGGCCTTGTTCACAAAGAACAAGATAATTCAGTATAAAAGCCCTTTTAATGCTGAAAAATCTGACAAGATAATGCATTTGTTAAATTCTTCCTATACGTCAGGAGCTGTGTTTTCTACGTGCTGCCTCCCACAGAACCAGACATCTCTGGAACGCATGTCAGTTATGGAAAGATGAACGTCCTTTCTCTAGACTACTAAAATATCTCTGCTTTAATTTAAGCCTATTTCCTCTTGCTGACATTCACACACGTTTTGAAAGAAAAGGATCAATATCCTGTTTACATAATAAGGAGAAAACTTTCCTTTTAATAACTTCCTTTTAAGTTTTCTCGTACTATTCAGCATCAGTTTGAATCACTTTGGTCCCCTTTTTTGAACTCTCACTAGTGTTCCATCCTCTTTCTTACAATCACTCTAAGGTCGCTTTGAAGTTCATCAGAAAACAAGAAACAGGGAACAGAGACTTCCTAGTACAAAAGAGGCAGCTGAGTCATAGGTCCTGGAGCAGAAAACTCCGGGTCCTGTGGGCGTGAAGGCTCAGGGGGCACGTGGGCTGAGAGGGGAGGGCAGAGGGGAAGCCTGCCTCAACCCAGCCATGGAGAGACGAGATCCACGCGCCTGCCCGAGGCCCTCAGAAGTTCCAGAGCTGAAACATTGTCCCACAGCTACCTGACGGGCACTGAAGCAAACACACAAAGACTCCTCAGGAATATTATGGGAGGCCAGTCAAGATGATAAAGTGACACAATTGTTCTTTCCTAACAAGAGCCTAGTGTTGCTTAATCTTGAGTTTAATACTTCAAATAGTGACAGTTTAACCTGAGTGGAAAAAAACATTGGTGTCAACTTGTAGTCACATGTTTATAATTCTCTCTATAAAGACGTGGAGGCTTTGTGCAGATGTTAATCTTCAATAAATATGATTTCACGTAATCGACTGGCAGTTCACACATTACCTGAACTTGTTCTGAGGGGCAGGTGAGCGTTACAACCCTAAACACCTGTATCAGGGCACCTAATTACTTTGTCCACGCCTGTGCCAAGAAATGAAGGGCAGCCGGGGAGGCAGGGGTGGTGTATTTGCTCTGGGAGGCCGCAGGACGCAACCTCCTGTGACACAGTGGAGAGCTAGTAGTGTCACACCTAAGCAGCATTACATCCCCTCTGAATCAAAGGGATTAGGAAGTTTCCAAAACTGATGCCTCAGAACTGGATATTAATTAAACAGGAAGGTAAATAATAAATTACCTCTACAAAGATACACTTCCCGAGATAATTGAAAAGTTTAATCATTTATTTTGTACTTTAAGAAGGAAGTTTATTCATTTTCAGAAATTTTTTTTCTTAAAGATCTAGGACGTGATAGACCAGGAGAAATAGCTGCATGGGCATGCCTGCTCCAATGTCTGGACCATAGAGCAGATTCCGATTGTGAATCAACCAGGTATGGGGAAGGGCACTGGTTTTAAAGCCGGGAAGTCTGGAACCGAATCCTGGCTCTGCCAGCTACTAGTTACATGGCCTGGATGTATGTCATGGGATAAGTCTACCTTCCTAGTATGGCTTCATAGGGATGGTGAAGGGCAATGTGTAGAAAAGTCTCTGACATAGTCGACAGCTTTTCCTCTTCCTCTAATGAATTCTTTTCCCGTTTACCCACACATATCCTTTCCCTCAACCCTGGGGCTCCTTAAGCTACGAAGTGTGTTGGGTGAAGGCAGCCGAGGGAGTGTGGGTGCTCTTTCCCCGGCAGCTTCCCATAGGACACCTGGGGCAGGAACGTCTATAGGAAATTTGCTAAAGCCATCAATTTTGTATTCCAGCTGAGCAGACAGGTACTGTTTTTGTTGGGGTTTTTTTGCGGTACGCGGGCCTCTCACTGCTGTGGCCTCTCCCGTTGCGGAGCACAGGCTCGGCAGCCATGGCTCACGGGCCCAGCCTCTCCGTGGCACGTGGGATCTTCCCGGACCGGGGCACGAACCCGTGTCCCCTGCATCGGCAGGCGGACTCTCAACCACTGCGCCACCAGGGAAGCCCACTGGTACTGGATTTTATCCTAAGAACTCAATCTTTTATGTCCCGGGGTACCCTCGGGCTCCAGTGATGGGGAATTTGCATCCATGTATTGTGAAAGAGCCACATCAATCGTTAGGACTTTATTCTAGTTTTTGATTAGACGAGGATGAAATAACACACATGGCGACTTCTCTATCAACCATGTTAATTTCTAGGAAAGCCAGAGTGGGCACTGAGGCCCGTTTCCTATACTCATGGCGCAGCCCTTCAACTCTCATTTTTCTGGTGCCCTTTACTTTGCCGTTTTGCAGCCCCTGTCTTCAAGGGCAGAGGCCCCTCCCCCGCTTCAACCTCAGCTGGTCATGTGACTCACTTTGGCCGATAGAATGTTAGCTGGCCCGGAGCAGGCAGGGGTCTGAGAAGCCCTCGCTATTCCTGCTGCCTCCCTCACTCCTCTGCCTCACGACGGGTATATTGTATTCCCGTTAGAATTCCAACGTTAACAGAAAGATATGTGTGTACGTATAGAGGGATTGCATATCCTGTGCAGGTTTCCCTGCTATCCCAAGGTAGAGTGTTCCTGCCAGCCTTTCGTAAACCGGAATAGCATAAGGTGCTCTAACCACGGTAGAGCACAGATCCTCACAGACACAGTGCGTGGCACTGGCGGCATGGGGGCGTGCGGACAGCAAGAGCTGAAGACTGTACCATGAGCGCAGATAACCTACCACAGTTCACGCTTCTGGTTTTCCTGGAAATTAAAATGGTTGATAGCGAAGTCTCCACATGCATTGTTTCATCCTTACTTTATTAAAACCTAGAACAAAGTTATAACAACTGACGTGGCTCTTTCACAACACATTTGAGGTTGTTACGAGGTTATAATCGAAGCAACAACATCAGCTCTGGCCTCGTGATCATTGTGGGGTCCTCTTTCATGCAAAAACAGTTACAGAGCCAACTGTAAGATGTAAAAAAAGCAACAGATCCCCCAGGGCCCAAGAGTGTGTCTGTGTGAGAGTATAAATGTGAGTAACTATAAAGAGCTGGAATGAACTGTCTTAGGGCTTCATCAAGGGAGGTACTGGGACACCAGTCTCTTCTGTGTAAAGCTCTGAGCATTCTGGCTGGTTGCCCGCTCCCCTCTCCGCCACCCCCCACCCCCCCGAAGGCAATGTCTTACAAACGAATGTGCTGCCAGATAGATTTTACTCACGACACAGACAGCCTTGAAGTCCCTGGCCCTGTGGGGAAGCGAGGCAAGTCCTAGCACCCTCCAGTCCTGCTGACGCTCATGTAGACACCGTCTTGGTGGGCTGGTGCTCTGGGTTGCCATGTCAGCATTCTGGACTAGGAGTGCAGAGTCTGAAGAGCTGGCATTGATCAGAGACAGACTGCTAGACCCTAGAAACGTAACGACTATCGAGGACTGTCCAGGTAGAAGGTGGGGTAGAAAGGTGGCAATTTTTATGATCTCTAGGGTTTCCAGTCTTTCCACCAAGCAGCGGGTGCTCATCATGTGCCCAAACCAGCAGCCGATCACATTTGCCTGTTTTCTTTCTTTTTAATAAATTTATTTATTTTTGGCTGCTTTGGGTCTTCGTTGCTGCGTGTGGGCTTTCTCTAGTTGCGGCGAGCAGGGGCTACTCTTCGTTTTGGTGCACGGGCTTTTCATTGCGGTGGCTTCTCTTGTTGCGGAGCACAGGCTCTAGGCGCACGGGCTTCTGTAGTTGTGGCATGCAGGCGCAGTAGCTGTGGCGCACGGGCTTAGTTGCTCCGTAGCATGTGGGATCCTCCTGGACCAGGGCTCGAACCCGTGTCCCCTGCATTGGCAGGAGGGTTCTTAACCACTGCGCCACCAGGGAAGTCCCACGTTGCCTATTTTCAAGGCTTTATTTAACAGAAGTTCAGATTTCTCTAAGCGTCTTCCCTTGGGGGCGCATTTCAGGTGGCAAAGCAGGATGAGCTGCACCGTCAGCTCCAGGAAACTCCCGCATGATCAGCTGGCCACACCACACTTGAATGTTTGACTCCTGTCAACACAATCTCAATCATTACACTAACAAAACTTCCTAAGCCTGGAAAAATAAAACTGAGGAGCTATCACCTGGGAAACTTAACAGACAAAACTTACTGAAGATCAGCTGCATCACTAAAGGGCTTTTATAGTTTTGCTGAAGGAAAGTGAGTCAAGGTGAGGGTGGCGATTGAAGCCGAGTTCTCCAGAGAAGCGTTCACCTATGCTTGGTGGTCCGAAGCTGGACAGCAGACCACTGAGAGATGGAAGCGGAGGAACGACAGTCATCGGTCCACTGGGAAATAAAACGAAATCCTCCAGCATATGTGTGTTACTGTGTGTATTGTGTGGAGAGAGTGAGTCGCTGCCCCATCTGTAATGGGATGCAGTAACACAAGAGCTTTGGAAATGTCATACTTCCCTAAAGCAGGCAGAAAAGCAGATCAGTGGTGACCCAGTGAGAATATGGACCTTCCAGGATCTGCAGAAATTCTCTTTACCATCTCAGTGTGAACTGAGACGTTTCTGTAGCAGGCAGATCAAGGTTCCTCTATGTTTCCTCCTCCCACCTCTCCCTGCCTTCTCCAGTCTGGGTTAGCGGGGCTTTGCCTGTGTGTGTCATCATTCGAGACAGCATTCCATAGTGCAGGAGTTTGGGGGACGCTGGCGTAAGCTATTGGACAACCCGTATCCCAGACAAAAGGCAATTCACCATTTCTGCATTTAATCAAGCCAAGTGTCCAGGAGGCTACATTGGGTTTTGGGACTAGTCCTGGCCGGTAATAAAGCATTTCTGCCTTGGTGTCCAGGACCAGAAGTGGGTGCTAGCAGAATATTTGGGCTTTCAGATCCCAGTGAAGTATCACTCATCATCATTAATCACTCATCATCATCATCATCATCATCAATAGCAAAGTCCTGAGTGAATGAATCTAACGCTGGAAAGAGCGTGCGTGCTGGGGCGATTGACCCAAACATCAGTGTGCTGTGTCAGCACTGACTTATTTCTAATTTCCCTCCATTTGGGATGAGTTTCCATATTTGACAATTAGTTGCCATCAGTTTGTTCCCAGAGGGCCTGTCCCTCCTTTTCCTGCAGAAACTCTTGGCTGTGGGCCTCAGCCTGGCTGCCCTTTTCTTGGCCCATCTCATTTCCATGCAGCCACTGTGGCCTCAGTGTCAAACAGCACAGCCTCAGCTGAAGAGAGGAACAGAAGCTCTGGAAAACTCTCTGGAGATCCACTGAAGACTTTGCCAAGGGAAGGAGGAAAAGGTAACTAGTTGGCAAAAAGGGATAATAGCTTTGGACTGTTTTGGGGGACAGTTGGGAAAGGGCAAAATGGAGAGTTTTAAAGTCAGAGACAGTACCGTCCACACATCACATTTGGAGAAATGCAGGATTCCCTGTCTCTGAGCTCCCTCAGCATTTTGGGTGTTTGGTCACCTCAGCCTGATGCCAGCCCTTCGACTGCCTTGGAGATGATTCCTCACTTACTCTCAGAATCTCCTAAGTCGGTGAGCCCTGTTCCCTGAGGCAGCAACGCGCAAAGCCCAGAGCAGGGGATCTGCGGCCGTACGGCTGGTTTAATCCTGCCTCTGACTTGCTAGCTGAGGAGTACTGAGGAGTACTGAGTACCCTCCCTCTGCTTTAGCTGCGTGGGGATAGGCAAGTAGCCTCTAAGCTATTTGAGGATTAAATAGGTTTTGTAAGAAAGCGAAAGCTTTTACTATACCAGCTGGTTCATGGTAGGTGTGCTATTCCTTTTTGATAAATGAAGGAGCTTGTTCTCAGGCTCGCATGGCCTGGTGTCTTTAAAGACCCACCTTTGTTACTTCTCTGCTGCTTTATCTTCTTTCCCCCTGCTTCCAGATCTTGGTAATAGATAACTGGTAGTTGGTGGCCATCCCTCTGAGGTGTGGAATGTTCTCCGTGGTATCAGTTAAGAAGGAAACACAAGTTGAGATACTGAAAAAAAAAAAAACTTACAGTGGCTTCACATAACAGAAGTCACATTTCTCACTCATATAGGGGCAGGGAGGGGTAGGTGAAGAGCCCTCCACCAAAGATATTGTTCCCTCTGCAGCGCAAGCGCTTAGCTGGAAAGCTGCCGCGCACGAGGACTCCTGTCCGCAGCCCATCTTGCATGGTGGACCCAATAACTGGGTCGCAGTCAGCACAACACGGACAGAGTGACGTGGCGTACGCCTCTAGGCCGACCCATAAGGCATCCTTCGATCCTCTGCTCTGGTCTTGACTCCATTGGCTGCTGGGTGTTGGTGGAGCTGCCTTCAGTGCGACTTAGAAGCACACATGGAAGAGAGCCGGGTCTCCCCTGGGCTGGGTCCCTCCAAGTTTGCCTGATGTTGAGTTCCTGTCCCTGGTCTGAAACACCCAATCCTGGGCATTCCTGGCGGTTCCTCCAATGTGAAAACTAAACCCTCAGTGTCTGCCCCACTGCTTGAAATGCATGCGGGCTCATGTCCTTTATTCCTTTTGATGAATTTGGTAGTTCAAATGCATTTGACCTGAGAAAACAAAGACAGGAATGTTTGTGTTGATGTAAACTGTTACTACATTTTGGAATATTGGTCTATTGCACTTCTTTTTATCCCACTCTATTAAAGTCTAAACATGAGGCTTACGTTTCTAGGATATAAAAATATTTTCATTATTGATATATGTACGATCTTGCCCAATAAGTTGACAGAAGGGAATATTTTATTCCTGGACTAAGAAACATATCCCTGTATCCAATGCAGAATTTAAAAATAATTTTAATCACTAAGTATTATACACATGTGAGAAAGTTCATAAAACATAAGTGTGTGGTTTAATGAATCATTACATGAACACTAACGTGACCACCACTCAGACCAAGAGATGAAAGGTCCTCAGCATCTCCTGTAGGACATGTCCTGACTTCATGTCTTCCCACCGAACATGATTAAGGCACAAATTATTACTCATTAAAGAGAAGAGACCAACCACAGGGGGACCTTGGGGCTTCTGCCAAGAGGGTGTTAGGAAAGACCCTACCAGATGTGGCTGCTGTTCAGTAATCTGGGGGAGAGTGTGAGGAAGCAGGGCTCTGCTCTGGGATAGAGGCTCGGGGGACGCAGGCAGTTTTACGACTGGGGGGTCTCAACAAGTCTTAGCAGGAGGTAGGAGGCTGGGCTGATGGAGCTGTGTGGCCGTCACTCATACCAGCTGGGGTTTTGTGGTTTGGACAAGGTTTATGTTCTGTCTGTTCAGACGTGATCGCCCAGGGCTCGTGTTTTTGTCTTCCTCCTGCCTGGTGCTGACCTGTTCAGGAGCGGATCAGCAGGCCAGCTTTGGGATGCAAGGCATGGCTTTTCTCTCAGGGTTCACAACCCTTTTGCAATGGGTCATTTAAGAGTCCCTCTCATAACACTGGGAATTAAGGGGTTTAGACTTGTCCACTAGACGGTAGCAGGTGCACTTTTTGACCTCACATTCAAATGGAAGCTTTTTCTTCTTCTCCAAGTACTATTGAAATAATAGTTAATTTTCCTCGATGTTTACATGAACTCCAGGAGCAAACAGTTAAAGATTGAAGAAAACAATCAGACAGATTATCACAATTCTCCAGGACGCATGTTCTTACCTCCTTAACAATTCTTTACATATGATTCTCAAGAGGCCTGCTTGCAACTTGGTGTGTGATCATGTTGTAGTGTTTAACCTTTCTCTGCCCTCAATTTCATGCTAAGTATCTAATCTGTGAAGATGTGAAAAGAAATGACGTGTAAAGGACAATTTCAATAGTCAGCTGACTTTCAGCAGGAAATTTGCTTCAAAACCATATAAAACATATTTTCTTTATTTGACCATATTGGTAGCTAATTTATAACCCCATGGTCAAGGGACTTGCACTATTCTTCTAACTTTGATGTAACTTGCTGTGGAACATTGGGGTGGACCTCCCTATCTGTAGCATGAGGATGATAAGAGGGCCTCCAGATATAAAAGAGGTAACACCAGAGGAGATGCTGTAAGTTCTTCATAAATTGCTTCATATTTTACCAAGTTCTTCTAACTTACCTTTGCAAATTTTATCTATGTTATACTCTTGTGTAACAGTTATTATTTTCAGTAGGAGAATATTCAACCAAGAGTGGCTCAGCGATTTGTCCAATTTCATTTAGTTTGTGTTAAGGCCAGAAACCAAGCTGCTGCTTCCTTTTTCACTCTAAACATTTATAGTCTAATCGCTCTTCTACTGCATTTTTACAGCATGGCTGCTTAAGGTTTTTCTCCTAAAGAAAATTATGCTAGCTCTATTTACAATAGCCAGGACATGGAAGCAACCTAAGTGTCCATCGACAGATGAGTGGATAAAGATGTGGCACATGTATACAATGGACTATTACTCAGCCATAAAAAGGAACGAAATTGTGAGTTAGTGACTTGAACCACCTGGCTGTAACTTCTTAGGAAAACCACTGTAAGCCTGTTGCTCGGTGATCTGACTGGGCATATAACGTTTCAAGAAGTTTTGTTTTCTTTTCTTTTTGTAAGAGAGCGTTCACAGAGAAATAGTATAACCTTTCCAAGGTCAAGGTTACTTATGAGCTGACAAAAAACCAATGCTGGCTGTGCCAAGATGTCACATTAACAGAAATTCTTAAAATTAGGGGAAATGGAAGAGGCTGTGTTTGTTGGAAAAGCTGGTTGTACGCACATGTAATTGGTGTGTATTTTAAGTAATGACTCACAGGTTGACTGTCAACTTATCCAAATACCGAGAGACCCTTCATCCTTAATTCATCTTGACTTTCAGGCTTACTTGGAACTGCTAAGAAATTAGCAAAATTAATACTTTTTCTGGTTTCCTGAAGGCAACTCAAATGTGATACAAGAATCAGTACCACCTAGTAAGGCAGGACCAAAATTTTAAATGTTCCTCACTGACATTAATCATTTATCATTTCTATGTTAATCCAAAGAATCTAATGGAAACTAAACACACACACACACACACAAAAAAAACCCTCAGATATGGGGATATTTCCAAATTGTTAACTGTTTACATTTATGTAGACAAAACATCTGGATATCTGACTTAAAAAGCTTTCCAACTCTGTATTTGTATTAGGTGAACAGTATTTTTTTAAGTCCCAGGACTGAAAATGTCTTATCCTTTAGAACTTGTTGAAAGAGTTGTTGCACTAAAGAAAGCCCCAGGGACAAACAGGAAATTCAGTAGATTCTAACATTTTGGCAAATTCCATTTTTATTTAAAAAAACACATTTGTAATATAGTTTGAATAAAATAAGCAGACCTTACTAAAGGTAAGACCTTACTAAAAGTAAGACCATTTAGTGATTTAAACCTCCTCCCCTGCTTATTAGCCTTTATGAGTCAGGTTTAACATAACCCTGATTCCCCTGAGTGAAAGATTATATATTATTTGATATAAATTACTTTGATTTAGGCCAATAATATTCAAGAACTATTTTCTTCTCTTAAATTAATCATCATATTTTCATCCTCAGAAACTTGGAAGACAAAGAAGACACTTATAAGATAAATTTTATGTACATTATACAGAATAAAAAAATGTTAAAATGTGTAAACATCAACAGTAATTAGTATACCGTTTACTGAGTGCTCACTACGGGCCAGCTGGTTTACAGACTTGATCTCATTCAATCCTCCAGCTATAATTTATTAGGTGTTCTATTTGTTGATTTGCAGGTAAGGAAATAGATTCAGAGTGTCACTTGCCAAGGTCACTTAGCTCTAAGTGGCAGAGCGGGGCTTCAAGCCCAAGTCTCCCTGATGGCAGGGCCAGCACCCTTTCTTTGTGACACCATTTGCTCTAGGATCTTGGTAGAATGTGCAAAATACATTAAAATTTGGGGAAAGTTATTTTTTCTAACTCAAACCCATTACTGAGTATTATATTCGAAGGGAATATGTTACCTTTTAAAAAGCCCTGGTTACTCCTTTCCTTCACTGCAGAGACCAGACAGCGGCGTCAGAGGTTTACGGAGCCCTGCTGTGTGGACTGAATAAATCTCTGGGCTTTGGAGAGAGCACATGCCCTGGGCCAGCCCACTAGCTCTGAGTTCTCAGCTACCGCCACACTACTTTGTTCACTTTTTCATTTTTGACCTTAAAGCAGCTCATATTCACCAGGGCATAGAGAATTATGGCATAAATCAATTCTTTATTTTTCAGACAGCTTTTAAACTTTAACTTTCTAACATAAAACCAAGAAAACTATAACTCCTAATACTCCAAATGTAATACATTGTGCTGACCAGCAAAACTGTCCTTTCATGATGTTTTCGGGGAAAGGAAGTAGGTTAGAATTAAGACCAGCATAGATTTGAGTTGGGTTCGAATTACATTTGTTGAATAAGTGAAATGAAATATTGAATGTATTCTTTACCATGTACTGAATGGAAAGGTAATAACATTTGGTCAACAAGAGTTTTTTTCCGCTTTTGAGATATAAACAGGGCAGCCAAAGACCAGAACTGTGCGGAATGCGCCGGGACCTCAGCCGCCCTCTCTTCATGTGTGCGGGGCGGCCATGCTTGCTTTCGTTCATATGTTCTATCTCTTGTGGTTAGCACAGTGACGGGCACAGAGGCAGTAAAACACTCATTATTAATTAGTTTAACAAATACTCTGCTAACTAAACTTCTGACACTGTAGCATAAGGTGAAACTTGCTTTGCTTTTCCCCATGCATTGCTGTTGTTGTTTTGCATTTATTCTTTTTTTTTCCTTTAAGGTTTTAAAAACAAAGTTTTATTGGGGCATAGTTGATTTTCAATGTTGTGTTAGTTTCAGGTGTACAGCAAAGTGGTCAGTTATCCGTATATATATGTATAACTGATAAGTTATAAGTTATGTATACATAAGTTATACATATATATGTATATGTATAACTATGTATACATAAGTTATATGTATATGTATATATACATATAACTGTATATCCACTCTTTTTTCAGATTCTTTTCCCATATAGGCCATCACACATTATTGAGTAGAGTTCCCTGTGCTATACAGTAGGTTCTTATTAGTTATCTATTTTATATATAGTAGTGCCCCACACATTGTTGATTTATTTTTAGTATGGGACCCCTAGAGATAACAGTGGCATTTTCATGAGATTTTCTTATAACTAAAATCACAGCTCATTTTAAGTGGTGAGCCAGGATCCAAACCTAGTCTGTCAGATTCTGGAGCGCTTATTTCACACTGTTCAGATAAAGAGTCTTTGCTCCTGACAAGGAAGGAGCCAGGTGCTAATGCAGATGCTGACGGTTTCCACCAAAAAGTCCTCTGTGTCACACGCGCACGTGCGTGTGTAACACAGAAGTCAGGATGTAGGACTCAGAATGCTTCTGTGATGGGCTTGGGGGCCGCAGAGAGCCACAGACATTTACAGGCTCTGCCCCTGTGGGCGGGTCACACTGCTGCAGCTCCCTCTCCCAGGCAGGGAGACGGTCTCTCTCCTGCAGTCTCAGGGAATGTGGGGCAGAGCTCAGCAGTGTAAAAATAATCATGCCAGGTTTCATTTTATACCACGGCACTGAAATGTAACTACTCTTTGTCACACTCTGCTAACAACCTATTAACAGATGTTTCGTTTAATAGACGTCAGTAGACGCCTAACATCCCATGGTTTGAAATGTTGGTTCCCAAACAGCTATGTTTAATTTTGTATTTGCCTGGTCTCTTCTGGTCCCTCTGGCTTGGTATTTATGTCCCACCTGCCAGAATGAGACTGTTTTCTGGCATAAGGTTTATATAACAAGTGAGGGCTACGTTTGCTTAAAAGCTAGAACAACGGCTTAGTGAACCTGAAACAGTCCTGATGTTTACACTCAGGCAAGGAGAGTTCTCCTCCACCATCCAATTCAGAGGAATATTTACTGATTGTGGCTGGAGTCTCCTTCCCTCCCCAAGAAAGAAGGTGCCAGTGGCTGAATTCCCAGACAAGAATGATTCGCGACTAGGACTTACACAGATTGGTTTCCCATTTCTACAGCTTATGGAACAGGAAGAACTCCTGGTCTCCTTCTAGTGTAACTTTTGAAGTGTTTTTGACTTTCTGTCATTGCAAAGGCGTTGGCATATTCATGGGAATGTTGGTGGGATTCACTTCCCGCATTCCTTCATTTTGTGGATGTAAGGGTCTGTCATCAGAACAGGTCAAAGTCATCATGCAGCAGTTACAACTAATATCCAGTCCTCATGGCCCCTGTAACAATGGTTTTCTCACAGCTGTGCACCTGAGGGAGCAGTCCCTTCCTCAGGCCCTTTGGGACGGTGTTTGGCGGGGAAAGGGAGGGCACCACTGGGAGGGGCACAGCATCCCCGGTCCTGGGGAGGGCACAGTGGTGTGTGAAGTCTTTGTATGGCTCCGTTGGCCGAAGTATATGTTGGCGAACGGTGCCTGACACCCGTAAGTGCAAAGCCTTCAGTAGAGGTTCTCAGGAGATATGGCAACCATGCCCCTTCCTCCCATCGTAAAAGCACAGAAAAGCACTGCATTTTGTTTAGTCTTTGAAGGAAGTGAGGAAGATCACTTGCAATATAACAACCTTGCAAAACCTCAAGATTTTAGACGTAAAATGTGTAAATGGGAAAATCCTAGTGGTACTTACAGCTACAGCCGTTTGGTGCAAGTGTCACGACGCTGACAACAGGGCCTGTTTCAATCTGTTCGCAAACAAGAAAGGGTACTTCCCAGAGCAGGGGGACAGGAAGCCTCCTGGGAAGAAGAGGCGGAACAGCTCAGGGCAGAGTCAGAGCTGTGCAGGCCGTTCACTTAGCCACGGAGCCTGCACTTTGCAGAAGTAAGGCATTCTGCGAAAGACAGGTAACCTACACGTGTGTACTTACATAATTTGCTTGAATAAGTACAGGGTTGAATAAATGATATTAAACATCAAAGACTATGTAATATGGGCGTTGAAGCAAGAAGGCGGACTAAGAAGTGAGAAACTCAGAGAAAATTCTATCTGCACCCATTAGCACTTGCCACCCATTCTTTAGGGCCAGAACTAGAGGGGGCCTCCTAACCTCTGCACACCATTTATAGCTTCAAGGTGCGTACATGCGGAGACATCACATTTAGTTCTCGTAAGACTTTTTATTTAGTGATTGTCAACAAACATAGGACTTTATAGAAATATGGAATATGTTTAGTAAAAGACTGAAAATGACAGTGTTCAGAATAGTAGAAAATTATGATCGCAAGAATGTAACATATGAAAATAATTTACAAGAAGCCCCCTTCAGGGAGATGCTCACCCTCTGTCTGGCTCTCCCGATGTTCCCGGTCCCAGAGCTGACTTGACAGTGCTTTTGTCCATGAGAGACATACAGGGAAAGTCAGTCCTCATGGTTTGGGGGCTTGTGCTCTGCCGAACATAAAGTCAGCACAGCTGTTATGCAAGCTGCTGAATTAACCACTGGTCTTAAAAGTGAAAACCTGCCCTTGCTGATGTTGACGTACGTTTGGGGCCTGCCATGCCACGGGCCACATTTGAAAGAACAGAGGTCTTCTAACGTCGATGGGAACTAAGGTATCACCTGGAAAGTTGCTGGTTTATGAGAGTCATTGCAGTTTCCTACCTAACAGATTTCTGTAATGCATCCTGGAGAACAAGATGAAATAGCTGGAGGACATGAATTTGAGAACCAAACCGCAAAAAGGGCTAATAAAGTTTGAACTGGGGAAACTGAAGCCCCATTACTTCTGCCCAGGGCCTCCTGTTGACAGTTGCAGCAGTGTGCAGCCCTCCCAGAACTAGAAAGTTGGAAACTGAGAGGAGCTACAGATGCCATAGGAAAATGAGGGTGCGCAATGGAGTTATCCCTATCCTGGCTGTTACCTGCTCCGGTGGTTTTTTCATGCCAGCAAACTCATTTGAACAAAAGTATATACTGAAAATCTCGGACTCTTACCACACTTGTAACAGGGTCAATTAATTCAGGAAATGACATAAAGGAGTGCTGTTTGTCAGAAAAATTATTTATGAAGAACATCTATTCTAAGGCACGGAAGCCCGCTGGGGCCATCGTGACTTGGGACTTGGTGGAAATGGACTTTCTAGAAATTCTGCCATCAGAAGGTAAGAAAGCGTTCTCAATGGCTAAGACAAATGCTGACATGGTGATCAAGGTCTTACTGAATTATATCATCCCAATTCTTAATGGACTGTATCATCCTAATCATCTGGACTCCAATAGGGGAAGCCATTTTGTTTCTATGGTAACTCAGGGCTCTCTAAAACCCCATAAATACCTGTAACTTACCGTACTCCTTATCATCCCCGGACTTCTGGACAGTTGGGATGATTAAACCATACGCTAAAGAATTCTTTGGTTAATTTATACCAAGTCAGTGGCTTATCGTGGCCCAGAACATTGCTACTGGTTCTATGAAAATAAGGTCAACTCCTTCTAGCAAGCATGCTACTTTTTCCCTCTGAGTCAATGTTCGGAGATCTGTGCATTTATTGAATAGAATTTAAGCCTACCTTAACATGAAAACACGGTGATCAGAAACCAATGAGTTAGCTTGTTTCCCTAGCTCATGGCGCCATCCTGTGGCTGGATGCTGGAAGGTTAACCAAAGAAGATGGTACGGTATCGACTAGGAGAGCAGGGCTACACAGGGTTCCAGTGACAGTCACCGCGCTAAACCGAGCCTACCAGGTGGTACTGATAACTCAGAGGACATCGAAGCGAAGGAGAGACCCCGCTTCACAAACGAGGTTGTAGCACCCGTGACCGTAAATACACTTACATTTTTCTATAATATCTTAACAATATAGAGTGACTGTAGCGCCCGTTAAGGACCTCAAGGTTAAATTCTCCAGACAGTAACCTCCAGGTCAGGTACTTGTAATTAGGCATAATCTATAAACACTATAACACTGGGCAGTATAGTTTTTTAGAAATATAGAACCTACATATTTATAAGGAATTAATAAACATGAGAATAAAATATTTACAAATTATGAATTTCAAAAAATTAGAAAGCAATATTGTCACTACTTTAGTGATGAGCCGTACATACGATGGTACTGTCTATATGACGAGAAAGGCAGCGATATACATTGAACCATTAAAACATTTATATTCTTTGTCCTATTAATTCCACTTCACAATATCTATCCAAATTAAATGATCAGATTTGTTTAAACATATTTATCTGGAGATAATACAAGACAAAAAGAAAGTGAAGAAGAAATAAAATTATTAAAAGCCCCCCAAATAAGGAACTGGTTTAAATAAATTGTATGTTTTGGTTAAATGAGATTTGACTTAGCCAATAAGTGTCATTAATACTTTTGATATATGAAAAGTGTGTATAGTATAACGTTTAAACAAGAAAGCAGAAGACAAAATAGACTAAAAAGCTTATCCTGGAAGAAATCCTGCCAAATACTGACAGTAATTACTTTTCAGCGCAGGGCTCTCACACCCCTTGCTCCTGCCCCGGTCAAGCGTGCTGCCGACTCTGCCCTGCGTGTTCCTGTTAAAGAGAGGTCCCTGCCCTGCCAGGTACGGGTGGCCAGGAAGCAAAGGCGTGAACCCTCCTCCCTCTGCTTTTCCTTCTGGGTGATGGAAACCTCATCAACCGACTGGATGATGCCCACTGTGGAGGGCAGGCCACTGCTTGACTGACTCCACGGATCCAAGCGCTCAGCTCAGCCAGAGACACCCTCACAGACACACCCGGAAATAACGTTTCATCTGGGCACCTCTTGGCCTAAAGTTGACACATAAAATTAACTGTCACAGTGTTATCGACCAGAGAGGCATTATCCAGATATTGTATGAAAGCAAACGTGGAAAGCAAAACAATGCACGTTCAATTTATATCAGGAAAAGTTACAGAAATTAACCCAGCACCTGCCAAAATCATCAGTGTTTTATCCTGTGGACTGGAATTGTCTCCGGTAGGTAAACTGAAGGAAAAACGTCCATTAGCCTGACAATTAAATAACTGTAAAAAACACGAACTATCAGCGATAGTGGGTATAGAAATGGAAGAACTACTTAGTTAATTTTTCTATTGGCTCCAATACTGGAATGAAGTTTTAATCGAGGACAACATTCAGAATGATGCATAGAAGCAAGGCTATGGCTCTAATGGGTCAAGGTCATGCGAAGCCAGAGAAAGGACAAGAGACAGGAAGGCCACCCTGAGACAAAATAATTCAGAGCACGGTTTAAGGAGAAAAGCGCTGTTAAATCCACGGAGGAGGACCCCTCCCAGGAGACCGGGGGCGGCTGCCCCCTTCCCCCACCTGTGAAGGACCAGCGCTTGAGACAATAGCCTGGAGGGGGAGGAATAAGGTGCTACTGGGTTTCCACAGGTCGCCCAAGGGTCCAGTGCTCTGGTGCAGAAGACAAAACTCTGTGAACGGGAGTTTTCCACATCCTGATATATGGGAGCTTCTGCTAGATCTAATCCGACTTCTAAAAAGAAAGAAATGTGATCCTCTTGCATGTAAACATTGTGGAATAGTTAATGATTGTAAACTGGACGTTCTTGATGTTGAGATCCTGTTAACTGAATCTTCACCACTCACGAATTGGTACTTTTCCCCAAGATCAGAGACCTCACTGCAGCAACTGTAAGGTGTGACCTGACTTCAGAAATATTAAAACATGAAAAAGCATGCCAAGAAATGGAGGAAATACAGTGGTTAAACTGGAATTTAAATCTAAAATTTGTAGTTTATGAAGTTCCTTGGAGTTCGCTCTCAGATCTCACTAATTGAACCAGATAATTTGCCTCCATGTGGGATCCCATTTCTCTGGAGGTGGAGGATTCTGATAGAATAGGACAGGACGGGGTCCTGGAGTCTTCCCTTTCCCGGGACGGGGTGGCGCTGCAGGGTGGACCTCAGCCACCAGGCGGCGCCACGAGACTGTCGAGGACACCGCCCAGGACGCAGAGGACTAAAGCCACAGTGCAGACCCACGCGGCAAACACGGGGAGGTGACCGTACAGACTCCTCTCAAGTTTACTTGCACACCACACACCAAGAGAAGATAAGAGACATAAATGCCTGCTTAGCGTGTGAGGGCTGACGCTCATAACTAGTCAACCTTGGCAAAGAAATTCAAAAGGATGGAACACCATGTGGTATAAGAGAACGAACACGCAATTATAAAATATAAAATCAGGTGCTAGTTTCAATTCCACTTGAAAATTTTCTGAGCCTCAGTTTACGCCTCTGTGAAAGGGTAACAGTGATAGTTACCACCCTGTCCTGTTTTCCTCTAAAAATTTCCCATTCCTCCAGTACCCACAGCTAGATGTTCCATAGGGATATGATATCAGGTCATTCTGTCTTTTATCCAAAAACTTCAAGAAAACCAATAAAGACATTAGAATTCCCAAATAATATATGTTTATTTCAAAGTACAATACCTTTATATGGAGAAAAATTTATATAGAGAAAAGAATCAATTTTGTCTCAAATAAAGATTTGGTGACACTGTTAGTATGGCGTTAAAGAGTAGTTAAGTAATTTCTTCCAAGAAAACGTTATATCAAAATTTGATTTGTACTTTCTGAGGGTGAATAATACCACAAAACCTGGCACAATATATTTAAGACAAAGCAGAAGCTAAGTAATTAACTATTCTCTTATCACCAGCTTCAGGAAACACAATAAGTTGGTGCCTCAAGATGTTCAAATTGTCCCCAAAGTTGAGTTACTGCATATTTCCTCAATCTTTGCTATTAGTTGGAGGAGAAAGCCTTCCAGATTAAAGATGGTGGACCAAGTACTCCCCCATAATAGCCTTTCCTTCCAAGACAGCGACGTTATCACAGTATCTCTGTCATAGGAGGTGGAGAAGCGATCGCAGAAGACCAGAACTGACTTGGAGCTCACACAGAGTGAAGGAAACCTCAGTCCACACGTGTGGGGAGGGATTCTGGATGCTGAGATTCAAGGCGTCCAGGGTAGAACTGAGACAGCTCTCTGAAAGCAGAGGGATTTATTAAACTCTGTACCTGGAATGGTGGACCCTCAGTACCTCACCTCAACCCTGCCTGCACACCCATTCTCCCTGCCACCAGTGAGGAAAACACCAGCAGCCATGCACCCTCCTTCCGAGAGGAGAGGAGGGACTTTCCTCTAGAGAACGGAAGAAGTCTAGACCAAAGACACCCCTTTCTAATATTTGGGAAATTGCAGCATAGTGAGCACGCCCTATCAAATCACCCCAAAGAAAGCCGCTTGCTAATGACAAACCTTACAAATGACAATGGAGATTCCGTTCACCTTTTTGAAGTGACACTGTTAAATGTGAACAGGAAATAAAGCATCACCAGACATTTAAGGGAAACGATCTCCACGTGAGAAAGAGATGAAAGTAAACGAGCAGATATGCTTATTCTTGAGAAACTAACCCCCTAGCAAAATGAGACACAAACAGCATTGTTATGTTGTCACTACTGGCCCTGTTTAGGTTTTAGACAATGGTTTAGGTTTTAGACAATGGTTTAGGTTTTAGACAATGCAAATGCAACTTTGCTATATTTTTAATTAGTAGGATAAACCACGTGAAAGTGACATTCTTAGAGGTGAAAATAGTCTAATATCAGCAATTTCGCACATAATAACTTTTTTAAATAGAAAGGATAGAATTAATTCAATATCCAGGCCAGCGATCAAGGAAGAAGCAGGAGTGGAGGATTTTATCATCAAATAACGATAGCAAGATCTGAGCTTCAAGTTTACAAAATGGCTGACATATACGGCCTTGTTTGTTCTTTAAACAAACCTGTAATTAAATTAATATACCCAAATATTGTTAACTGTTGAGAAATCCAAGACCAAATAAAATGAAGCCTCCTCTGGGACACAGCTTTAATTGAGCAAGAAAGTGGAGCTGAGACCAGAAGCCAGGCTGACTGACCCCGTGGCCTCTGCTTCCATTGCCCCAAGTCAGCCAAGATGAGACCCTGGGGAGGACACGAGACAGAGGCAGAGGGGAAGGAGCAGAGGAAAGGATGACATGTAAATGGAGGTAAAAGAAGGAAGCCTTAACCACAGGAACATATGTCCATGGAGTCAGAACTCATGTGAACCCATGTGACCAGACAGTGTCACGTTGGCAGCAGACTCTTGAACTGACCCAAGGGGAGAACATTTATGACACTGATCCCAAGAAGGATAAACTTGACATATTCCAGATGTGAAGCAATTAAACCTTTGCTGGGAAGGAACAACCCAGATAACTGCACAAATGTCCATGTTAAGGAATTAAAATGAATTTATACCCACATAAAAATATAGGAAAGATTGACTCTTGTCAGATGTCTGCAGGCTAAATTAGCAAATGTGCCACACACATATGCATGTGCCACGCATGCACAAACATATGCACACAAACACATAGAAATATGTACAAACACACACGGGCACATATATACACGTGGGCACAAGCGTGCACAGCAAACACAAGGCATGCATGAGCTCGCACACACATATACATGCACGTGCACATGCACGCACACATATACAGACACGAATGTTATGCATACACGTGCACTCACACAAGTGCACACATGCATATGAATATACAAGTGTGTGCATGGTCTTTTGTACACTATTCACACATGAGTGCATATCACGTGTTCATGCACACATGTGGTGAGCTGTCCAAGCAAAGGACAAACAAGTTACCTGGGCGGCTGGTGCAGGGTGACTGTTGTCTCTACTGGCAATCTCATCTTGTCTAGGACTGAATCCCATTCACACACTAATGGCCGTGCGCTTGCTGAATTCAACTCGACTCCCTTTAGAACCAAAAGACACCTCTGCGTTTCATCAGAACTGATTTCCTTTTCATTTTCTCACACAGCCTCTAGGAAAAGAGAACAGCTGTGAGAGAGAGTGAGCGGGAATATCCGCAGTGTTTGGATGAATACAGTGCCTGGAGAGGAACTTTTAATACCTCCTAGTCCCAATAAAGTATAAACAGTCAGGGGGCTGTTACAGACATCACTGCAAACCAGAAAACACAGCTGAGTCATAGCTTCATGCAGTGAGCGTTTGGCTGCAGCCTTAGAGGGGCAGTGAGAGGCTGAGATGTCAGATAAGATCAAGACATAAAACATCACCTCCTCTGTCTATGCAGCACCACTGAAGTTCACAGGAATTCCCCATTCCCTCCCCGCTTGCAAACCTCTGCTCAAAGGATGGATCCCTCCACAGAGAAGGATCGGTGACTCTTGTGTAGCACCTCGAATAAACACCTGCCTTGTTTCATTCTCCACGTCGATGGCTGGGGACATCCACGCTCTTCACATGCACCCCCCAGTGCGACCAAAAATGTCAATACTACGTTGTCCCGGCTAACCTTAGCACCTCCTAGAATAAAGGGGCAAGTCACAGCTAAGAGTCAGCTCTGGCTAGCTCAGATTCTCCGAGGTGAAGGGACACTGCTTGTCTTTTGTGTGATACAATGAAGCCACATCACACCCTTGGGATGGTAACCAAAGCTGTGCTCTAGCCTACCCTCTTCAGATTTTTCATTCCGCGTGAATACAGACCTCTTTGAACTTTCAAATGATCTGTTTTGGAAATGTGTAAAAATGAAACAAGTTGAAACTGTGTGACTCCCAAGAGAAAAAACATTCAGTTTTAGCAGAGCGCCTTTGTAACCTAAGACATGTTGGTCATTGATGACGGTGACTTCAATTGCACTTGACACTCCCATCTGGAATAATAAAAACAATAGAACAAGGTCTTTGCTCTTCCTCTTCGAAACTTTGTGAACATCAGCAGGTCACCTAGATCCTCAGGCTGCCTGTTTCTTCTTTTGGAAAAAAAGAGGTGGCTTTGCATAGGACTCTGGACCCTGGCGGAATGGATCCAGGCAAAGGGCACAGGGCACGCTAACTGCGTGTGCAGTCCTGGGGATTAGTGTAGATTATTTTTAGATATTGTAACCTTGGCTTTATTGACACCTTATATTAAACAAGTCTCACTTACCAAATGCCACAGGATGCAGGCCGACAAATGTGCTTTGAAAGAAAATTCCTGTGAGCTAAGACTGTCTTGGACAGAAAATGTTGAGACGGTTAAAGAGAACACGCATGTCTCCACACAGGGCAGCCTCCCTGGAAGCCTCGGCCTGTAAAATGTGGCCCCATCCCTTCTTTTAGAAATGTGTTTAGATTTTATGGATTTCTGCCAGGTTTTGTTATGTAAGCGTTATGTACTGAAAGGTCTTAATTACAGATTTTTAAATGTTGAGAAAAATGTTCACCAGTCTAGTTTGTAATATATATAAGAAACCTGTCATATAATTTATTTTCTTTAAAAACAAGCTTCTTATACAAATTGCCTATGGAACTTTTATTTAGAATTTAAGGTCATTTAGGGGTTAGTGTCTTGTAAACAAAATTCTCTAAAATGCTATGGTCTGTTTTCGGGGTGTTACATTCCTACAAGCCATGACCAAGGCAGGGTTAGTCAGCTCCTGCAAACACAGATCCTCCTGGGTCTGGGAGCTCAAATGCCTAGGCTGTGCCAGATGAAGTTTCCATTCCTGAGTCATAAACGCCTCGATGCTTGTATTACAGAGAAAAGACCACCTTTAGCTTTGGCACAGTGATCTGGCGAAGGCCTCAGACATCTCTACTGCAGTAAAATTTGCAAAAGGCCTATCTTGCTAGAGGGCTCTGATTCAGAGAAGAAAGTTGTGGAGACTCTGGGTTTATTGCTTATTGAGTCTGGCAACAGAGCGTGTCCATCAGGAAGTAACTGGGCTTTGAGAGGAAAGTGGAAAGGCACTGGGTTTCAGAGCTTGGACATACTTTTTTTTTTTTGTAACATCTTTATTGAAGTATAATTGCTTCACAGTGCTGTGCATTGCAGCTCTATTTACAATAGCCAGGACATGGAAGCAACCTAAGTGTCCATCGACAGATGAATGGATAAAGATGTGGACATACTTTTTTAAACTTCAGTTTTCTTCTAGTTAAAGAAAAATAACAATATCTGCGTCTTAGGGCTGGCGTGTGGGTGAAATGTGTGGCCCAGTGAAGTGCCCAGAGCAGTGTTTGAACCAGAAAGGGGAGTCGGTGCGCTGGTCTGTTCAGCGCTGGGTGCTGTGTAAGGCAGAGGCGGAAGGCACGAGAACGTCAGAGAGCGGGGCATAGTCCCAGACGAGGGACAGGGCGTGCGAGGGCAGCAGGAAACCAGTGCTCACCGGAGCAGGCAGGCACTCCTGACTGACCGCTGAACCTCACGGGTCTTCACTCCTGTGCCTCTGGATGAAAGGTGACCTCCTGTGCACATTTTCATCCCGCAGTGCGGTTATTTGTAAGCATCCCTCGTTTCCCCTGCTGGCCTTAGGAGCAAGTTAAATACAGGGACGGCATCTTCTTCCTTTGGCCCACTGGGCCTAGCTCAAGGTTTCCCAAAACGCTTTTAGACTAAGAGGAAGAAAAGGAATAAGTTGGCACAGCCCCAAACCGAGAGACATCATCTATCTCAGGAGCGTAAGTGTGTTTATGGAGGTGAGTCCCAGGCAGGCCCTCGGGTACCCGTGCTGCCCAGAGCTCCCTGTCCTGGGCCCACTCCTGTTCCCCACACAGCGACATGCTGCCCTTTCAGCCACACAGCTGACATATTGATCTAGCTGAAGACGGGGTAGAGAGGCAATCAGGGAGCCTGCGTAGCTGAGTTGTATAAAATTTCCTTTGTGTATTTACAGGAAAACAAACAGGATGATACCTCTTTTAAAGAAAATGTGCAAATTATTTAATTATTTTCAAATACTCACTGCTTTTCACTGGGGAAGGGAAACTGTTAGGAGTACGATTTGTATTCCAATTCCTCCAGGACCATGAATGTGAACTATTCTAGGGGAAATAATACTCCAGTTAAATAGCTCATCAATGGAAATGTGCTTCTATTATAAATATGTGAAAGTATTATTAGTTTTTGTTGCTTTTTGTAACATAAAGCACACATAATCAAACTGATTTGGGAAGATGTGTTGTGGCATTCAGCTTCAAAAGAGTTATTCAACTTTTGGAAGCTCTCTGGAGATGGGTGGTCAGAATTGATCAAGTCTTTCTTGCGGTAGGCAGCCCTGAGGTGCCCCCACAATGATCCTGTCTCCTGGTACCCATGCTTTTGTGCAAAGTCCTCCCGTGAGGGTGGGCTGAACTGGCGGCCCACTTCTAATAAACAGAATGTGGAGGAAGTGATGGGACATGCTTCCAGCAGAGGCATCTGAAAGACTCTGGGCTCCTCCGTGCTGTTGCTCTCTTGTTCTTGCCTCTGCCTGCTGATGCAGGCCGGCTGCCACGTTTTGTGCTGCTCTGTGAAGAGTCCCACATGGCGAAGAGCTGAGGGTGGCCTCGGGCAAACAGCCACGAGGAGCTGAGGTCCCCAGTCCAACAGTCCATGGAATCAAACCCTGACAACAGCCATGGGGCAAGTGCGAAAGCCACGCCCGCCTCAGCCAGTCTCCAAATGAGAGCAGCCCCGGCTGATGATGCGAGAGCGGGAGACCCGTTATGTCACCCGGATCCCTAAGGCACAGAAGTGTTGTTGCTTCAGTCGAGTAAGTTTTGGAGCAATTTGTTATGTAGCGTTAGATAAATCTATTCCTCTACCATGAATTCTCACTTTTAAGAAATATCCACCTGAGTATCTAAGGATAAAGTGGTGCACTGTCTCCAACTTACTCTCAGATGGTTCAGAAAAAATAATATGCATGTATAAAAACAAATAAAGATCTATAAAATAATAAGCAAATGAAGCAAAATGTAAACAACTGGAGAAAAAGGATGAAGTTTTTTAGAGTATTCTTACAATTATTTCAACTTATGTAAAAATAAAAAATAATCCCTAAGGCCAATATAAAAGATCAGTTTAGGAAGAGAATAGTTAAAATTATAAAAGTGGTGATTAACAAAGTTGCGAGAATAAACAGAAATACACAATCGAAGCCCTCGTCACAAGAAAAAGAAAAGAAAAAATATTTGTAACTATGCAAGGTGACAGATGGTACTCAGACTTATCGTGGTGACCATTTCACAATGTGTACAAATATTCAATCATTACCTTGTACGTCTGAAACTAATACAATGTTATATGTCAATTATATCTCAATAATAAAATTTTTTAAATAAAAGAAAAAAGAAATTATGTTTAAAAGCAAAAACAAGTGAGCCTATATTTTTGATTAGTTATGAGTGTGGTATCTGCATATGGAAACCTGTGGTCAACATATCATACCATGTCCAGAGTAACAATAGCTATTAAGAAAGAAACCTGACTTGCCTAAATAAAGAAAAATTGTATAAGACAAAAGCATTGGACTGTTTACTTTTTAAATAGTTATCAGTTTTCATTTGGAAAATCTAGAAAAGCCTTTGGGAAACGTGGATGTTAGCTATTTCAACTACTTCTTTGCTTAACATCTCTACTTTTATAAACAAAAATGTATTCATCTTTAAATGCACACCTATATAATTCTACATGCTTCTGTGATTTTTTGGAAACATGTCATATTGGAAATACTTATTTATATTGATGTTGAACAAATGTGTACAACTTATTAAAGAAACAGTTGTTAATATATATCAAAAGTGTTGAGATACAGCCTTTGACTTAGTATTTTAGAAATTTCTCTGGGCAAGTGAGTGCTACAAGAAAACTTTATATACAAAGATGTATATGACAGTGAAAAGCTGGAAATAATCCACATGTATAACAACAAGAAATTATTTAGCAAGTGGAGAAAATGGAATATTATGTAATAATTAAAATTATGTTCAGGGATTTTTTTTAATGGAGAAATGCTAAAATCTAAAAAGCAGTGTATAAAAATAGCAATGCAATAATTTTTTAATTCATTTCAGACTTGGAGGAAACAATCTTCTTTTCTTAACACTATTATATATTTCCAAATTGATCTGTAAAAGTATTATAGTCATGTGCATATATGCTAAAAATATACAGTAATATGTATACGATACTCCATTACCTTGTAGGAAAGAGATGATGACTTATTTGATATTTTCTTTAATGATTAATGCAGCTAAGAAGACATGTCAGCTGTGTTAAACAATTTTTGGTAAACTATAGACTTAATTTGCTAAAGTGGACACCAGGGAAAAATTAAAAGGAGAGTTTTTGTTGTCATTTTTAAAGAATATGTGCGCATGCCAAAATTGAAGAGCGATTACGCGGAGAGTTTATTTTTTTAAGACTATTTATAAGTGGTCTTGAGAGAGACGTTTTGTATTTATATTCTTAGAGTATAGTACACATATCAAATATAATTGGAATAATACTAAGCTAGTTGTTTTCTGAACAAATTGTATCTCCATGTTGGCTTCAAACCATTTGCTGATAAGATTTTTTTAAGTAAAAAGAAAGTATAAATTCCTCTAAAATATCACCATTTTCCCTTGGAGTCATTTGTATGTCCCCAAAGTTTAACCAATGGAGGACCTTCAAAAGGAGAGTTAGTGGATATCTTTCTTTTGACCTTCTCACACGTGCTTACAAGTCATACAAAATCATCCTCACTCCAGTGGGAAACATTGCTTGGGTGAGAAAGGAAACCCTTGACAAAATAGGTCTTTAGCGTCCTGGGTAACACCCAGAATAGGGTTCCAATGCGGCTTCGGCATCACAATGCCTCCTGGATCCTCATACAATTAAGCCAGAGATTCTCAACCGGGGGTGTTCAGGCCCCTGCCCCCCCAACATGCGCCAATGTCTGAAGACATGTCACAACTGGGGGGAACAGGGTGATACTAGGCGCATATGGTACACAGAATGTACATCACAAAGATTACTCAGTTCCAAATGTCAGTAGTGCTGAGGTGGAGAAGCACTCAACTAAATGAAATCTCAAAAGGACACACGTTTCCTTCTTCAATACTTGTATTAACCCTAATATCAGATGACAGATTCTAGGCGCGTGTATCACTTAAGGGAAAAAGTCACCACGTTTCTTTATTAACTTAAGGTAATTGTGTGATTTAACAGCATGTACGCTTCAGCAGCAGCAACAGCAACAAAACAAATCATCTTGTTAGAAAATGGGCAAAGGACTTGAACAGACATTTCTCCCGGGAAGACACACAAATGATAAACAAACACAGGAAAAGGCTCTCAGCATCACTAATCATTACAGAAATGCAAATCGAAACCGCAGTGAAGTACCACCTCATACCCACCAAGGATGGTTACAATCAAAAGAATGGACAGGGCTTCCCTGGTGGCGCAGCAGTTAAGAGTCCGCCTGCCGATGCAGGGAACACGGGTTCGTGCCCCGGTCTGGGAAGATCCCGCATGCCGCGGAGCGGCTGGGCCCGTGAGCTTCGGGGGAGGTAAAGAAGGAGAGGGTTATTTTAGAATTTTTTTAACCTCCCAATTTTACATTGCCTTGGCCGCACTATGGCCTATGTAGACATTTTTCCATAACCAATAACTCACCATAAGCCTGAGGAGAAGGTTGATTTAAAAAAACCACCAATCCTTAAAATGTCTTTTTTTTTTAACTAGCTCACAACCTGTATCTGATAGAGAGCAAACTAAATAGAAGTTAATTCTGAACCGAGACAGGCCCTGGGCCCACAGGAGGGGCAGCAGACAGGGAAGATCGGGGCCCACAGGACAGACTCTCACTGGTTCCAAAGACCAGAATCAGGCCAAGCAGGCGTCACCAGCCGGTGACAGCGGGAGCACCCCTCCTGAGGGACCAGGACCTGGCACGTCCACGGTGGCCTCACCAGGACCCGTCTACAGACACAGATACATGCACGCCTGTGTGACTATCCCCATCCAGCCTCTGGCTTCACGACATGCACCTGTGGTGAACCAGGGCGGGTGTGGGTGGAGCTTCAAAGATCATCTCATGCAGAAACAAGACTGTAAAAAATGAACAAACTCAGAATCCTTTTTCTTTCACTGACATTCTCCCTACCCTAACAAGTCATTTGCTAGCATTTTCCGACACACTTTTCCAATTCTTGTTCATAGGTATAATCATGTTTACCTCACTTTAATCATTGCTTAGAAAAACAATTCTGGTATGGTATTGATTTCACCTTTATTATATTGTGCGTATTATGTGTTGCTCCATGTCAGGGTGTCTCCTCTCCACGCATCCTTCCCTCTTCCTGACTCTCTTGGGGAAAATACACACACAGTTTGTCTTCAGTACCAGAGCGAGGCCTGGCATCTCTCCTCTCAAAGGGTGTCCTCCCACCCCTTTTTTGTCTTTTCTCACTGTCTGCTCTTAAACTGGCCTCTAAGCCCCTTCTAAGAAGGAGCTGGTCCCTGAAGGGGAATCTTGCAAATTATACATAACCAAAGAATCAGCGCCGAATTGAACAAGTCAGGTGACAACTCTGAAAGTAAACCACGCCAGCACCTTGTGTCCGTTGTCTGGGACATCCGGGCAGGTGGGCGTCCTTCCCTGGGGTTGCCCTGCGTGTTTGTCTGACCTGCCCTTCGGCCCGGAGCCGTGGCCGCCACTCTGGGTCTGCCCCACAGAGCCCAGGGTGACCCCAGGCCTGGAGATGGGCCCCTTTAGCCTCAGACCACGCTTCTCAGTCAGCCCTGCGGGCCACCCAGAAACGACGTCGAGTCCCCACAGTGGCTACTTTATGCTTTTTCTTTTCTCCTGAACCTCCCGCGTCTCATGTAGAGACTGAGCTACGTGAGATCAGAGATGGGAAAGCCCTGCTCTTCTGAGCCCAAGCCTACCAGCCCGACGATTTCTGAGCACAGTGTGCCTTTCACCCTGAGACAGTAACTGGACGAGTCTGAACATATCAAAGGCCACCTTCTCGAAGCCCCGCCTTCAGGTGTCCTCTCCAGGCCCTGCAGGCACCACTGCTGTCCACGTGCTCCACTTCTGCACTTTTCTCCGCCACCTTCACGGCGGATCCTTCACCTGCCTCCCTGCCAGGCCTCCCTCCGCGCAGTTCCCCTCAACCTGCCCTCGCCCCACTCCAGGGGGCTCAGGCTTGTACCCGCCCCTGGGAGGACTGTGGTCTAGACTGTCACTGACTTCCACACCAACCCCCAGGGGCTCTCCTCTGTCTCCACCTCACGTGTCATCCCAGTAGCTCTGGTCCTCCTGACCAGTGCCTCTCATTTTAACTATTTTTTTCTCGTTTTTTTTTTAATTTAGTTATTTATTTATTATTTATTTTTGGCTGCGTTGGGTCTTCGTTGCTGTACGCGGGCTTTCTCTAGTTGCGGCAAGCAGGGGCTACTCTTCCTTGTGGTGCGTGGGCTTCTCATGGCGGTGGCTTCTCTTGTTGCGGAGCACAGGCTCTAGGCACGTGGGCTTCAGTAGTTGTGACTCATGGGCTCTAGAGCGCAGGCTCAGTAGTTGTGGCACACAGGCTCAGTAGTTGTGGCACACGGGCTTAGCCTCTCCGTGACATGTGGGATCTTCCCAGACTAGGGCTCGAACCCGTGTCCCCTGCATTGGCAGGCGGATTCTTAACCACTGCACCACCAGGGAAGCCCTCTCTTGGTTTTTATTTCATTAAAGCTTCTTGCTTTTCCCAACTTTGCTGGCTACCCATAGCCCCAGTCTTTCTGCTCTGCCCCTCACGGAGCTCTCCCAGGACCCGGTCTCCCTCCTCCTCTTTTGTATTCTTCTTTAGGTAAATGCATGTTCCAAAGGTAGATGTTAGCGTTCTTTGGGCTTTAGGTCTGCAGACACAGGTCTCACTTAAGAGCACCCCCTTGGATGTCTAAGAGGCACACGAGAATTCACATAGCCAAAGGAGAGCTGCAAGTCCCCCATCGAGCAAATGGACCCCCTTCTTCCCTTGCTCTCACCTTCAACGTCCAAGCCATTTGGAAGCTAGGGTTCCACAATAATTCCTCTGTAGCCCCTTTTTGGCCACCACTCCCTGACATTGGAGCACATCTGATTGTCACTCTTCTACCAAAATATCTTGTAAAGGCCTGAAATTTTGGATCTTGGCCTATGTGGCCCTAAAACCCAGGCCATCCTTAAAGCCCTTTGTCCCAAAGAGGATGTGTATTTGCCCTATCTAGTCCTGGCCTTTACGTTTTAGAATTAGGGTTTGGGGGTCACAGAGGCACGTGGACTGAAACCCCAAACTGAAGCGTTGTGCTCAGGAAGACTCTGGAGTGACTTTTTTCTCTTTTATCCTGTTTTCCCTCCACCAGGATTCAAAAAGAGAGCTAAGTATTTCTCCCAGGTTGATTTGCTTTTCAAGCACTCTAGTTGTCCCCTTTCAGAGGACCTGAATTTACAGAGGCCATTTCCACTTCCTGCCACGTGGGCCCTGTGAAATCCCACACTTCCGGCCACCAAGAATTAGCATTGCCCTGAGCCAGTCAAGACGTGCCTGTTCTTGCAGATTAGACTCCAAGGCTTGCTTTATTTGTCTATGTCCTCAGCTGTAAGTTTTCAAACGACTCATTTGTTTTTGTTTTTCCTGGCTCCCTGGTCCATAGGTCGCCACATCACAGACAGTGAGCCCTCTTTGCTATTGTTCGTTGTGGTGAAGAACTTAGTGTAATTCTCAACCAGTGCGGTGTCAGATCAAACAAACCTCGAGGAGGGGACTTTACGACAACGGAGGGGAGGTTCTGACCGTGAGGTCTTCGAGCATCTCCAGCCTGGGCAGACGAGTCTTGGTCTTTCTGGGGAGGAGTGAACGAGGATGAGAAGACGGGTGTGGGCAAGCCTGACCGCAGGAGGTCAGAGGTCAGCTGTTCCGCAGAGAGGCAGTGGGAGGGGGCATTCCTCATCTTAATGCTCAAGGGAGGGTCCAAGTTCAGGGGCCACGGGGAGGAGAGGATCTTAGCCAAAGTTCGGTTAACAAGCCGACAGGTGTGTTTCCTGCAGCAGTGGCGACAAAGCAGTTCAGCTAATCGTTTATGGGACAAAGAACGGGAACATGGACAAGTGGCCTTGTCGCTGGTGAACAAGGGGGTCTCATCTCAGGTGTGGGGAAGGTGTTCTTTGCAGTCGGACCTTTCTCAGAACACAAAGTGGGGGTGCCCAACGTTTGCTCTTTGCCAGGAGCCCACGGCTGGGCAAAATGCAGCATCGTCAGTAGCTAGAAATAATTTTTGTCCAGGATGGATTTCATTCTCTATCCAGTGTTCAATCTTGTATGGAGTTCCCTATGCTACAGTGTTGCTCAATTCTTACCTCAGGTCCCTTATTACCAATCACAGCAGTATTTAGCTCACAATACTGAGAACTTCTTCCTGGGAGAAGAATTAAACTGAAAATAGAACTTCCATTCCCCAGAATGTGGGAGCCTTAGTGAAATCATTGTAACTGCCGGGGAAACGGAAACATAAGGACTTTAATCACCTTGTTTCTAGAATTACGTGGTTTGTGCCTGCATGCATACAGTATGAACTCAACCTTTCTCAACTAAATATTTTATAGCATTTTTAAAGTCCTATATTTAAGAAACCCTTCAAATATTGTTGAGAGTTAAAAACCTGGACCAAGTGGACCCAACTTAACTGCTGCAGCCACCCCAGGGCAGACCTGGGCAGTGGGCGGCAGGGAGGCCCAGGCAAGGGCTACGCCTCCGTTGTCACCCAGACGGGGGGCAGGGTTACAGTTGCTACATATTCACAGTTACTCCTATTCCATAAGAGACAATTTACTTCTAGTGACTTAAACAGGAAACGTACTCTCTAGGTATGTGTACTGATGCGGATGGCTGCCCAGGTAACTTTCAGAACCTAAGTGACACAGTAACCCATCCACATTGCAATGCACCTACCTGGCTTCTACAGGGTTGACCGTGTAACCTCATGGGAAGTCCTCTCCTCAGGACTGACACTGTAATTATAATCTCTGTGGAGGTGCTAAGAGAGAAATTCCAGCTTGTCTGGCAAAGGTACACCAGAACAAAAAAAAGCAAGCTAATATCCTGGTTACGTTTATTTTTACCCTTTGGAAAAAAAGTAATTTCTACTTGAAATCTTTTTTAGCTGTTATTAAGAAAATAAAACATGATATAAAATGTTAGACAAAGAAAAATTTTACTGCACGACCTCAGCACCCTGACACACAGCCTGTGTTCACCTGTATTTTCCCTTCCAACCTCCAAACATGTATACATTTCACTTCGTCATAACGCATGTAAAATTGTGTATCCTAATTTTCTCTGAACAATATATTGTAAGCACTTTTCTGAGTTGTTATTTAGTTGTCATAATCATAATTGTAACGGCTGCACCATATTTCAGAGTTTCTCAACACTAATAAATATAATGTTCATATGGCTGTAAATAAAATAATATTGAACCACGATGGGCCTTTAAAACTTAAATGTGATTACCTGCACGGCCAAAAATAGCTGGCTTTTCCCTGGGCTGCATGTACTTTGAAACTCGTGAAATATTTAAAAATAAAATTAATTTATCTCATTTCTTGCATCCTTGGTTCCAGTCTCCATGGTGTGGGTCATCTTGCTGGGATGAGTATATTACAGCACAGACATTAAGCAGCCCTCCCTGTCATTCTCTTTTCTCCAGCTGTGTTGTCTGCATTCCCACAGTTTAAAGTTTATTTTAAACTTTATCCTTTCCCACGTTCTTTGTTTCTTTTAGATAGTGTGCATGTAATTATAAAAATAAATTCAGATCAAGGGTGCCTTTTGGAGAGATGGGTGCATCTCAAAACAACCAACGTCTGTAAAAGGAGGTATTCCTCCTCTGTTTTGTGCCTGTTGTGTGGGAATAAAGCAATGTGACCATTTTAGAATAATTAGCGGGATAAAAATCCAAAACACTGACTAAAAGTTAGCCTTGCTAGTCTGTTGATCATTTTTGAGTTCCTCAAACTTACACCCGTATGTATTTATGTCTTTTTCTGCCTTAATTTTGTTTTCGACTGCTTTGCAAGAGTGCAAGAATGCAAGCTACAGACTTACTTCAGTTGGGTTGGGCCTTTGCTGACCTGACATGTGCTCGGTGATAGACCTGAGGAGAGGCGATAAGCGAGACACAGACTGCGCATCGGAGCTCGCAGACAGGAAAAGGACTGTTATCCGGCAGGCTTGTGTTTTGGCTGTGGGAAACGCCTGGCTTCAAGGTGTCTGGGGCAGGAAGGAGGGGATCTGAGAAGGCTTCATGCAACCTGGATGACTTTCAGCTTTATTTCATAGTGTGGCATCAGAAAGAGTTGTTTGACCAAACACTGCTTCTAATGCATCCTTGTGCTATTTTTCGAGACCCTGACGAGTGACAAGAGAGCTAGAACCTCCTATTTTGCACAGTACAGTAATAATTCTCACACCACTACGGAAGCACGGGGATATTAGTCTTTTTTATTCTCTGCCTTGAATGGTGTCTGGCACACAGTATTCAATAAACACATGTTGATTGAACGTATAGATGGTCGAATAGGCATTTCACGTAATAGACTAGTACAGATTTCATTAGAAAGTGCTCTTGTTATATATGTAGGTACAAATTTAACATGGGAACTGCAAGGCTTACCCAGCTTCCATTTATTAACCAGCAGTTACTGCAGGTCTGTTAGTAGGCTAAGCTCCGAGGGCGCAGCTACAAAGCCCCATCCTATCAGGGACATACGGAGATGGAAACAGGCATAGAGAATACAGTGTGCATTAGAGGTAGGTTCAGTCCTCAATAAACATGCTCAGAAACTACAGGTAGAACCAGAAGGTATCCACAAGATCCTTGGGTGCAGTGATTCCTGAATTAACAGCCTGTGTGATGCTCAAGGACCTCCCACTTTCACGTTCCTTGAAGATCATGTCTACTGATGATCGGGCCAGAAAGTGGCAAGAGCTAAATAAAGCTACGGATGGTTGACATCTGAGCCTCCAGATGGGTTTATGCATCTTGATCAACGGTGAGTGCCAGTTCAATTTGCAAACTTTATGTGATAATAGTAATAATAACTTCAGTAATGCTTACTGAGCATTTCCTAAATGCCCAGCACTCAATGAAATCACTTAAATGCATTACTTTATTTCATACCATTTTTACAGATGGGAAGCCTGAGGTTCAAAGATGGAAAGTCCTCTACCTAAATCATAGAGCTTGTAGGCAGTCGAGTCCAGGTCTGGTATTTACCACTGTGCTCAGCAGTCTGATTCTAGCATATCACACTGACTTAAAATTTATGTGACTCTATATAAATTACTTCAGACTCAGGACCCAGACAGGATGTGGTAGAAAGACCCGTACCTGCAGATGGTTGAGAGCCGTTGGTGAGACAGCTGGTTTCCCCACAGTCTCAGGGCTGACTGGAGCCTCCATGTGGGCTTGGAACCAGCACAGCCACCAATCTTGGAGCTCTGGGTCCGCCACTTACTAGCGGTGTGATGTTGGGCAGGACACCAAGTTTCTTCACCGCTAATATTTGCACAATGGTACTGTCTTCCTTCAGCTGTGAGGATTAAATGAGAGAATGGTCTGGAAAGTACCTGGTAAACCATGAGGACTGAAATACACATGTAATATTTTTGTTTGACTTAAGTGAAAGTGTGGACAATTCGACATGCTAAAGAAAAAAACATTGCTCACCTCTGTGAATATAAAATACTTACATGAGATTTGAAAATTTTGTCTTATTGTTTTTAACTAAATTCTTTAATCAGTCTTTTCTTCGTATGACACACGTCCTATGGATTTACACTGTAACCAGTAAGGATTTGGGGGTATTTGACGGAGGGATCAGTCTATCAGATACTCAACTGGCCCCACAGAGTTTATCTGAACGTGAACCTTAACCATACGTGAAAACCAGATGACGTCTGGAAACTAGTGGCAGAACAAGCTGGTCAAGGAGCAGTGTGTTCACAGCACGGCTTTGTCCAGACTGAGAAAGGAAAGAGAAATCACTCAGGACTGATTTCTTTTTGTTTCTAACGAATGTCAAAGTCTGGGAAGCTTTCCCAGAAATCTCACTTCCTACATGAGCACAGCAGCCCTAGGACCACCAGGTGACCTGCTAAGCTAAGCGAGAAGGACCCCTTGCTTCAGGCAAAGTCTCCTTCCTTGGTTTCCACTTTCCATCCTTTGCTTATGTAGTCCCACAAGAGCTGTGTCTGAAGACAGACAGCACTGTTTGCTCTGCTATGATAATAAAAACACGGTTATGAAATAATGTAAACGTGCATATAAAAACATACAGAAAAGCCAAATACAATAGCAGCCCAGCCAAGCACAGCAATTTAGCCCTAACCCTTAGGAATGTCAAGTAGAGAGACTCGGGCCTTAAAGGCATAATCAAGCAATGCTTAAAAACGTGCAAAACGTTTAAAAACTCCTCATGCACAAAAGTCAATTGCAATTTTTTAATTTTAACATAATTTTAGACTTACAGAAAATTTGCAAAAATACTGCACAGATTTTCCGCATACATTTCACCCATCTCCTTCTGATGTTAATATCTTATCAGTTATCAAAACGATTAACTGCAGACTTCATTTGGATTTCCTGTTTTTCCATCGATGCCCCTTGTTGTTGCAGGAGTCTGTCTCGTGCTCTCGTTCAGCATCTATTTCTCAGTCTCCCCATCTTTCACACTGAGAAAGTGCTTCTGGGGGGTATGCTCAGGTACTTCGCAGACTGCTTCTCAGTGCTATTATTGATGGTGTTCGCCCTGGCCACTTGGCTGCAGTACTATCTACTGGGCTTCTCCCTTGTAAGGTTACTGTTTATCCCTTTTCATCAAAGATCTCGGGGAGACACTTTGAAGATATGTGCGAATCCCTTGCCCCTAAGTTTGCATCCATGAGTGGATCTGGCCTGCAAGAATGATTACTGTAGTGTTCTAACGGCGATTTTATATTTTCTTGATTCTTTTCACATTATTGATTAGAATCTTCCCTGAGGAAGAGCTGCCCTTCTTCCCCATTTACTTACTTATTCAATTATTTATATCAGTATCGACTCTGGGTGTTTGTCTTCTGGGTTATAATAGATAGTTTTCATTACTTTTTTCTCAGGTTATTCAAGCTCAGGTCACTGGGAGCTCTCCCCAGTGCATGCCTGGCCCTCCCCAGGTCCACAGACCCTTTCTGAGCACTTCCTTACTTTCTGGTCCCACAGATTTCCCAGGCTCATCTTGTATTTTCCCTGCCCCCAACCCAGGAATCAGCCAATTCTTCTATTGATATTTAGATGGTATTTTAATGGTATTTCAAAGCCAGGATCTGGGGGGGGGGGGTGCTGGAGGAGCTCATGACAACCGGGTTGCCATGGCCCCTGGGCTCTCTCAGGGGACAGAGCTGGAAATGCATGGTGTGGACATTCTGTGTGCATTTATCTGCACACATATTAAAGACCATGAGCTCGTGGGGCTGCCTCTGATTCTAATGCCAAACCAAGGGCTCATTCACGCCTTATTCCCTGCTGTACTTGTAACTTCTTTTCCTGAGGATGCGGAACAGGGCTTTCCTGTTTGTTCAATCCTAGCGCTCACAAAGTTATGATTGCTACCCCACACTACTGAACACATTTACTAACTACAGTGTAGGACTAGTGCATAATTTTAAGTTTGTTTTTTTCAGTCAAAATCCTGTTAAAGTTAGGTTAGCACTTTTCCTTCCTTCCCCTTCTAGTGACTCACCTGCAACACAGTTCGTTTCATTCTGTGGTTTTTACTCTCATTTTATGTCACTTTCATGTTCTTTGATGCAGTTTAAAATGATGCTATATTTACATGGTGATCTCCAAAGACTGCTGTTAAATTTGCTGGAAACTGCTCCCTGGAGGTGAATGTCAACATGATGGGATCTTAGATGTTCATCTGTGTTCTTGTACATAGAGAGGCATTTCCAAAAATACTATAACAGAGATTGGATTCCAGACAAGCACAAAACCTGTCCAACTCCAGGTGATTCCAAGTCAGACATGCCCATCTTCTCCTAGTTGCCCCCAGAAACGCCCGACGCTCCCACATGCTTTTACCTGTGTGGTTTACTTCGTCAGCATCCATTCTGACGTTAGTCACTTAATCACACTCTCGCATTCCGAAGGACACTGCAGGATCAAACCAGGGAGAGAGTGTCAGGCTGGCCCACTTTTCTCAGGTCCCAAGAGGAGAAAAACATATTTTGAGAAGACAGATTTCCTTCCTTTCCTTTGCCTAAGATAGATATTGGGTTGGCCAAAAGGTTCATTTGGGTTTTTCAGTAACATTTTGGCCAACCCAATATCTTGCTGAAGATAGACTGTGAATTAAGAGTATGGACATTCTTGAATTGCCATGTTCGCTTTTTAAAACTATTCCTTTGCCACCTTTATCTATTCAACTGGGGTAATGGGCTGTGGGGAGGGGAAGAAGATGCTGACTCTTGTGTTTATTGTAGTTGGATTATATTAGATTTGTCCTTTTACTCTAGTTTGTAGACACATTTATATACTGAACTGTCATTTTACATATTTGTAATCCCTGCCAAATTTGCTTAATCTACGAATGTGATAACCAAGACCTTTATAGTGAAATCCAACACTCTAATGAAAACTTTGAGTAGAAATAGGGTCAGGAAGGGCAATTATTATTCCAATTTTCCATAACATTAACATTAGTCTGTAGTATTGCATTTCTCAGATTGTGTTTATTTTTTTATTTATTTATTTTTTTCGGTACGTGGGCCTCTCACTGCTGTGGCCTCTCCTGTTACGGAGCACAGGCTCACGGACGCGCAGGCTCAGCGACCATGGCTCACGAGCCCAGCCGCTCCGCGGCACGTGGGATCTTCCCGGACCGGGGCGCGAACCCGGGTCCCCTGCATCGGCAGGCGGACTCTCAACCACTGCACCACCAGGGAAGCCCAGATTGTGTTTATTTTATGTCCCCCCCCCCCAATTTAACTTAAGTGAAATTAAATCAATAATGTGTTTCATTGACTGTACATTGCATTGTTTGTTTTGTAGACTGGAGATCAAACATGGAAACTGACTTTCACAGTGATCTATGTCGTTCACTTTTACAAGTTCTCTCTAAACAATTCTACTGCAGTAACAGCATCTTTCTCGTGAAATTCTAGGTTTAAGAGGAAGCAGATATTTGCCACATTTCTTAAAAGCAGGTGCCTGTATCTCCTAAGGTGCTGTTCCTCAAACATCAGTCACTTAGATATAATTTCACAACTTTATTTACCACATCAGAAAACCATCTTCCCTGTTACTGGACACTTTTCAAAAGGAAATCTTGTATTGGCATCTTAAATGGAAAATTGGTATCATTTGACATAAATAAAAACAGGAAATATTTATATGTAAGCCTGAGTTCATAAAAAAGATCACTTTTTATAAATAAAAATAATTAAACATACTTAACATAGCTATTGGGTTTTACAAAATGAAAACTTAGATATTTCCCAAGTGAGAAAAAATGATTTATGAAGAGTTAGTAACAAACATATTTTGAGTAGATGTCATTTACTCTAAGATAAAGGTAAGTTTTTATTTAAGAAAATCAATGCTTTATTTAAGAAAATAAACGTTAAACCATTCTCCAAATACCAACTCATGTGTTGGAAAAATCACAATTATTTTACCACTACTTCTCATTAATTTCTCATTAGTTTACAACGAAAATTAAGAAAGTAACTATTTTTAAAAAATACTTTTGTTTCCAAAGGACTTCTAGAGCAATGGAGTGTTCTTTTGCTGTGTTAAACTATTTCATAATGTCTTGAAAGACAGCATACAAGGTCTATTTTTTTACTTACTACTGCCACCTGGCTTGAGAAAATATTCGTGGAGCTCAAATTTGAAATGTTTTATATGACTTTCTTTAAAATTGAGATTGCAGTATCCTGCTCTTACCGTAACTGACAATTTTTAACCGTCACGTTAAATCTTCAGCATAACTCACATTTGACCCATTAATGAGTGAAAAGCTCCCCAGAAGCAAAGAAGAACCGCCCAGGCTTTTAGCCTTGAGAGTCCTCCCCGCCCTGCAGCTGGAATCAGCCCAGGGTGGAGAACAGGAGGGGGAGGGGCGCCTTCCAACAGAGCCAGGTGCGAGGCTGTTTGTGCGGAAGCCTCATTCCTTTGGGGGCTCACCCAGCAGATGGCAGGAGGAAACTACAGGAATGAGCCCCGTGGAGGACCTGGGCTTAGCAGAATTTTGTTTTGAGGAGGTATTGTGAATACCAAGCCTAGAGGAAACATCCCCGTCTGCGTCTAAGGAGCTGGCCCCATCACCAGTATACATACGGCAACACATTCTGGGGCAGAAGATAATTGTTTCTTCCCTTTTTTGTTTGTTTGTTTGTTTGCGGTACGCGGGCCTCTCACTGTTGTGGCCTCTCCCGTTGCGGAGCACAGGCTCCGGACGCGCAGGCTCAGCGGCCATAGCTCACGGGCCCAGCCGCTCCGCGGCACGTGGGATCCTCCCGGACCGGGGCACGAACCCGTGTCCCCTGCATCGGCAGGCGGACTCTCAACCACTGCGCCACCAGGGAAGCCCTGTTTCTTCCCTTTTTGATATAGCTTATCTAAACTGCGAGTACAAGCGATTACTTGAAAAAGCTGGTTAAGCCAGTGTGTCAGTTAGACATTCTTCTGGTTGCAAAGAAGTGCTAATATTTATTGAGCTTTTCACGTGTTGGGTACTGTTCTGAGTGCTTCATGTGACCGTCAGTGATAAGGCAACCAAGGCACAGAAAGATTAAATAAGTTGTCTGAGGTCCCAGTCATGGAGGCTGGATCCAGAGCCTGCAGTCTTAACTGCTGGGCTCGCTCTCCTGTTACAGAAGGATCTCATCCAGGACAGATTTTTTGCCAGTATCACTAGGGGAACATGGGCTCTGCCCGCTAGATGAGCCCCATCTTCACGGGATGACCGAAATCACCACTGTGTTTGCGGGTGCATTTCCCCCAGCGCCCCAAAGTAGTCATCAATTAGCTCCTAGATGAGTTCAGCGGGAACTCTCAGTTGAACATTCTTCGAATACGTGTGAAATTAAAAAATAGACATTCGTGACCTTTTGCATGTTCCCTATGCTGTGGGAAACAGCATCTTAAAGTGTTCCAAACGTTTTCCCTACCTCGGATCCGACTTATACTTGGCATAGAACTCGAGTGTTGGCCCTCGGGGGTAGTGTGTGTGGAGGAGGCCCCGCCCCCGGGAGGAAGAAGCTGGTGCTTCCAACCCTGCCCTGCTGCTGCTCTCCTTGGAGGTTTCCAGAGTTTTCACATCCATTAGCTCATTTAATCCTCCCAAAAACTTGTTACGTGGCTATGATAAAAATTTACCAAGACTCAGAAATTCTATTATTGATCCAATTTCACATGGAATTGAACATTCTTTCAAAATCCATGCTTTTGTTCATGCGGCCTTCAGGAGCTCTTGCCTATGAGAAAGAAAAAAGGGTACGTCTTCTCCCAGAATATCCTCAGCCTGTAGCTTCTAATTTTCTTGAAAGGTTTAAATTACATGCTATAATTATAGTGATGTTTGAATCTTGAAAACAAGGGCTAATACTGTCATATAAAAATAGAAATTATATTTTCCTCAGCTGTTACACTTTACTTATGAGTGGATTAAGTTATAAGATCAAATGGATTGATTTCATGTTATTTTTAAATTAAGACTTTACTTTTTGAGCAGGTTTTGGGTTTACAGAAGAAAAGGAGCCCCTAGTATGGAGAATTCCCAAGTCCCTGTCACCTCCACCCCCAGTTTTCCTTGTTTTTAACATCTTGCATTAATGTGGTACATTTGTTACAATTTCGTTTTATTTTAATGAATGGGCTGGATTTTCTTTGTAGTTCTGTAAAATTTATTTTAATTTTTAAGCCACGAAATAAATTGTTATATCCATAGTAGAAGGCATTGCTCTGTTCATTTTTATCATTACTTTCAGGGCAAATCTGATTGCAGGGGAGGTTCTAGAATGATGGATTACTTTTGTTAAAGAACTACCTTCTGTTGGTAAGTGCGAGGCTTTTCATTATGCAACATAAGGATCACTTACTCAATTTTCAATTTAGCTAAAAAAAAAAATCTGTACATGACTTTTGCATGGAAAACAGGGTGCACCATAACACAGGTGTTCTGTGAAAACGGCCAGTACTCTCCCGGGAAGGATGAGCTAATACTGAACACGTATGAGGTGCCGAGTGCAGGCCTCTGCTCATGCAGGCCTCCTTGGAGCCCTGCCAAGCCAGTGTCTTCAGGAGTGAATTTCTAAGCTGTTAGAGCAGGTAACTGGCTGAGCACGATGTCTGCCCACAAAACCATGCCAAGCACTGAGGGATCTGACCAAGGCCGATCTTTACATTTCAAGCTTTTGGGAAGAGGGACCATCTCATAAATTCTCTGTGACAGTCAGATTTAAAATGCGCCCCATTCTGAGGCAGGGAGATCTGCCTTTCGGTGTCCAGCACTCTGGGCTCAGCCGTCCTAACTGTCCGACAGCGGGCTGTGCTGTCGACGTTTTCCTGCCTGCTGTCTCTCTCTGGTCTGACTGAGTTGGCTACTCTGTCACATGTGTTTTCAGGAAACCCCGTGGCCTCATTTTACCTTTCCTAGAAGCAGTAAGGTAAAGCCACATTGGGACACATCTTCACAAAGAAGAGGCCTGGTGATGTTGGAAACATTTGGGGGGGTAGTTGTTAAAATTTACTACTGTCTTTTGTAAATGCAGCCCTGACAGCACAGGATGTTGAGTCTCAAAGCCCAGGCCACTCAATGTGACCATAAATTAACGAGGTACTTAAATAGGCAGGAAAATGCGAATACTGAAATTGAAGAGAGAGTGTACAGAAAATACTCTAGATGACAAAAGACAAAACTCAAAAGGTGTTTAGGCCTCTAGCTTTTTTTTTTTTAAGTATTTTTAATTCTAATTGAACCTCTTGATAAAATTTCCAAATTGTAGGTAATATTGAAGAAATGCTCATGAACATCTTGGGTGAGAAAAGAAATTTTTCTTTTTTACAAAAGCTGACTACTAGTGAAGTCTTAAGTGTAAAACAAATATGATATATGAATAATGGTTGGAGGATTTTGTTTGATTTCATTAAATATAGACTGTTTCTGTAGACTCAGAAGAGTGTATTTTAAGTTCCAGTTCTTTTTAACAGTCTGTGACCCTTTGCAAACGGTTTAATTTTCTTGAGTCTTCTCTTTGTTTCCCTAATTGAGAAAGGGAAATTCATTCAGTAACAGAGCATTTTGCTGGGCACTGAAAATACAAAGTTGAATAAGACTTGGTCTTCTCCTCAAGGACCTTTGGTGAAACGGGAGGCATGTAAACAAATGAGATGATGAGATATTTAAAGTAGGCAGATGCGAAGCTAAGATACCCACCAAAACGACGAAGTGCCGAGATGTAACCTTAACAGGAAATATGCGAATATCACGTGAGAGCTTTAAAACACTCCTAAAACAGCATTAGACTTGGACAAACAGAAAGACAGCCATTATCCTCGCTTTGGACAAGTGAACATCATAAGGATGACAATTTTCCTTACGTTATATATATATATATATATATATATATATATATATATATATAATATAATTTAACACAGTCCCACTGAAAAAATAGTAAGTCTTTTTTCTGGAGATGGTTAAGTTGATTCTTAAGTTCACACATGAAAATAAACAAAAAGAACAGCCAGGGAAACCTGCAAAAAAAAAAAAAAAGTGAGAAGAATTGCTTAACTTGCTACATTTAAAAAATATCATAAAGTCTTGTAATCCGATCAGTGTGGAAAAATGAGCAGACAAGTCTTTCCTGTATTTTCAAATTTTTCAACTCACTATGCTTTAGACCTACCTTCAGCTTAATGATTCTCTTTTTGCTATGTCTAAATTACTGTTAAATCCACGTATTGTGTTTTTGATTTATTCTATTTTTCAACTCCAATTTTTTTTCATTTCTCTCCTGTAGTGTCAATTTTCTGCTGAAATTCTCCACCCTTTTAATTCCTTGAATGTATACATCATAATTTATGATAATCCCATTGCAAATGAGTGCATTCACTGTATAATTTTTATAAGTTTAAAGGTTTAAATTTTGTAAGCTTGCAAGTATGCAAGACAATACCACATAGCGCTTAGGGACACATACATATGTAATAAAAGTGTAAAGAAATATATGGAATTAATAAACAGCTAATTCAGGATGATGATTACCTTTGAGTCAGAAAGGGAGGGAGATTGGGAAGAGTGTTTTATTTCTTGCTGGGTGATGATAATGCAGTCTTCATTTCTTTTTCCATGTCTTATGAATTACGTTATAAAAAAGTCAACACATGTTTGTATAAAATGTAAGTCTATAAGAACACAAAGCAGGATAAAAATCTGGAGCATAAGGATCGTTTGGCTGCTGTGTGGAAGCAAGGAATCAAAACTGGAAGCCATGACAATAGTCTAGGGTTAGAGTTAAATTCAGAACACTCTACTGTTGTAATCGTGGTGGTGGTTAAATCACTTATAAATCTAGCGTGAAGGTTAAATAACAAAGCATTAAAATAACTATAATTACAAGAACTTGTTGATGTACACACAGGTAAAAGAGATAAATTGTAACATTAAAAACATAAAATGGAGGGGGGGAGAGTAAAAATGCAGAGCTTTAATATGTGTGCTAAGTTGTTATCAACCTAAAACAGACTGTTATAAATATAAGATGTTTTATGTAATCCCTCATGGTAACCACAAAGCAAAAATCTACAGTAGATACACAAAAGATGAAGAGAAAGGAATCTAAGCAGACCACTACAGAAAAGTATCAAATCACAAAGAATGAGTGCAAGAGGGGAATATAGGAACAAAGGAAGCACAAAACCACTAGAAAACAATGAACAAAGTGGCAATAGTAAGTCCATACCTACCAATTATTACTTTAAGTGTAAATAGACTAAATTCTCTAATCAAAAGACATAGACTGGCTGAATGGATTAAAAAGAAAAGACTCAACTATATGCTGCCTACAAGAGACTCACTTCAGCTTTAAGGACACATGCAGACTGAAAGTGAAGGGATGGAAAAAGATATTCCACATAAATGGAAACCAAAAGAAAGCAGAGGTAGCTATACTTATATCAGAAAAAATAGACTTTAAGCCAAATACTGTCATAAGAACAAAGAATGTCATTATTTAGATAAAGTGGTCAATTCAACAAGAGGCAATGACATTTGTAATTATTTATGTGCCCAACATAGGAGCACCTAAATATATAAAGCAAGTATTAATAGACCTAAAAGCAGAAATAGACAGCAATACAATAATAGTGGGGTACTTTGATACCCCACTTTCACCAATAGATAGATCATCCAGACAGAAAATCAATAAAGAAACATTGTCTTTAAATAACATGTTAGACCAATAGCAGAAGAATACACATTCTTCTCAAGTGCACATGGAACATTCTCCAGGATAGAGCCTATGTTAGGTGCAAAACAGGTCTTTATAAATTTAATGTTGAAATCACATCAAGCATCTTTTCTGACCACAGTGATATGAAACTAGAAATCTACTATAAGAAGAAAACTGGAAAATTCACAAATATGTGGATACTAAACAACATGCTCATATATGGCCAGCCCACAGATAACATCATACTCAACGGTGAAAATGTGAAAAATTTCCCTCCAAGATCAGGATGTCCACTGTCACCACTTCTATTCAGCATAGTACTGGAAGCCCTAGCCAGAGCAATTAGGCAAGAAAAATAAATGAAAAGCATACAAATTGGAAAGGAAGAAGTAAGGTTATCTCTGTTTGCAGATGGCATGTAATTACATGTAGAAAACCCTAAGTGTCCATCAACGGATGAATGGACAAAGAAAATGTGGCGTATATAAATAAAAGCAGAAAATCCTGGAATTTGCGACAATATGGATGGAACTTGAGGGTATTATGCTAAGTGAAATAAGTCAGTCAGAGAAAGACAAATACTGTACGATCTCATATGGGAAGCTAAAAAAGCCAGACTCCTAGAAACAGAGAGTTGATTGGTGGTTACCAGGGGTCAGGAGGTGGGGGAAATTAAGAGATGTTGGTCAAAAAATACAAACTTCCAGTTTCTAAGACGAATATGTTCTGGGGATCTAGTGTACAGCACGGTGACTATGGTTGATGATATTGCATCGTACAACTGAAATTTGCTTAGAGAGTAGAACTTAAGTGTTCTCACACCCACAAAAAAGTAAATATGTGAGATGATGGATGTGTTAATTAAATAAGTGGGGATCCTTTCGCAATGCATTTCAAAGCATCATGTTGTACCCTTTAAATATTGTACAACTTTATTTATCAATTATATATTAATAAAGCTGAAAAAAAGAGGTCAGTAGCATAGTCATGGAGGTGGGTTTTAACATCCAGACCAACCACAGACCTCTGGTTACTTTACAAAAAGAAAATAAGAAAAACAAAATCAAGACATTAACTTCACATTTTAAAAACATTTATTTAGGGACAATGGAACCATATCAACATAACTTTATTCTACTGCTACCAATGAACAAGCGTAACCTCATAAAGAAGGAAAGTTAACAGATGTCATCTTTTTTTAATGCATAGGGGTTGAATTTCTTTGTCATAGCGTGTTTCTTACATATAATTTTTGAAGGTATAGAGATAATTTTTAAGGATTAATATTCTAGTTAATACCTACAACTCTAAGTATTACTTAATACACTATTTAAGCTGATTTATTCTTTTCTAGTCACTTTGCAAATATATAAATTGGTATTCATGCCCCTAGCCTTAAGATTCTCCAGATAAAATAGTCATCATATACCTAGCCAAATCAGATGTTTAGTGATGTTTGAAAATGAACACAAAAGAAATGTGACCATATAAATTAGAGGATATTAAACTATTAAATAGTATATGTGATAAAAATCAGTGGAAAGTAGTTAAAGCTATGTAACTATATATATATATCTATATCTACATATATAAACAAAATCTTTTACATACTGGATAAAAGTTTACAGAATAAACAGAAGTGTTTTAAAACTTATACTAAACATTGTTTAGCTGAATAGTAAATCCTGCCAGTGTAGTAATAATTTTTTTGTAATTCTCAAAGAAGAAAATAATATAAACTTTAATTCATGGTAACATAGTTGGCTGGAAAAATGCCAGTTTGACCTCGAAGGTTTCCTTCCCACCAATCAAAATGTGAATCTGTTTTTGATATAACTGTGATTCTGTCTCCAGCTTGAAAATTCAAATCTCCTGGCTGTTGTCCTTCAAAAGAATATAGTGCTGTCACTTCAAGAGGTTGGTTCAAATTGCCTAAAACAAGAAAAAAGCATTTATTCACATTTTTATGAGAAAAACTGGAAGTATGTGTAGGTAAGATACAAATTAACAACTCAGGGCTTGGTATTCTGATGTCGGAGGCCAGCAGAACTCACAGCACATGGTCTGTGTGATTTTCATCACTTTATTAAACTTACGCTTTTCTTCTTTGTAAAGAGTAAATATTTGGTAATAACATTTCCTAAATCCACACAAGTCAAACTGCATACTGCTATGTACTTAAATATGTGTTTGGCAAATATTTGTGGTTATAATTGTTTAAATTTTGACTAAACTATAAGATAACATTATTGTTTTTCCAATTTTAATAGAATAGTCATGGTAGCTTCAATGAATTATAGCTATTAGATAAAAGATGATATTTATGCACTTGATTGTATCATAAAAGATTCAATTTAAAAACCATGCTCTGTGGTCATTGATAATGAGGATTCCAGCTTGGATGCATTTGCTGATTCATCAGTAGACACTTCTTTTCCCCAGGCTTTTACGGCTATTTTCATTTCTGTACTTGAGCCTTTCTCTCAAAAGAGAGAGGAAATTCAAATTAGCACATCAAGAAGCATGTCTACGTATATTTAACCGAACTTCAACCCATATTGGGAAAAAAATACCTTGAGAATTGAGTGGGTAACATGAGTAAAAGACATTAAATATTACAAACTGTAGAGCATCATAATAAATATAAAGAAACAGATACTTTCTGGGTACTCAGCTACATGGAATTTGGCATTTCCATGTTTCGTATAATTTTGTGCAATTAGATGCTTGTTAAATGCATCTCAGTACAGTTGTACTGAAAATATAAATAACCAAATTCTAACTCCAGTTACTTATTTGAGCCTATAATACTATAATAAGAAAAAATAAAGTGACCTTGGACTATTAGTAAGAAATGAAAATAGTCAACACTCTAGTTAAACTACATTTACTGAAGCACTGAATGTGTATCTCACACAAGATGGGGCCAGAGTTCTTTCAATAAAGCATGTACCATGTAGTTGAGTTCTCCTAAAGAAATAACTTTAATAATAACTAATATAATTATATTAGCGGTATTACTGGTACAGTTTTTTTCTATAAAATAGAAAAGTTCTGTATATTTTTATATTTTATACTGTATTTACTTTTAACCTGTTAATTTTAAGAAATAAGATTAAAAGTGTGTCATTAAAAGAATAAAATTTTGATATAGTCTGGATAAAATCAAAACCAGTTAAATGACTACTAACATGTATGAATGAACAGTCATTACTATGTACTTTGGAAAGTAGCTATAATACTACATTGAGATGGGACGTGCAGAAATGCCATGCCTCACTGTGATTAGATCAGAAGAATGTAAGTTAATGTTAAAGAAAAAAATCATTCTGAACACTATTTTCCTATATCAATAATTACATTTATGACCTCCACATATAAAGCTCAATCTCAATTAACTGAACTTAATTAATGAAAACCCTTGAGTAACTCTTCCTCCCCCCTTGTCTCCCAGACATTTCAGATAATAGAAAGAAGCACGTAAAGAGAGTGCTTGTGAATATCAGGGAATGTTCTGGAAGCCACAGCCATCTTAGCTGCCATACATGTACACATTTGTAGCACTGATTACAAAATCAGAGATGCATAGGAATGGTGATCAACATGATAACAGGTGTCATTCAGTGTGGCTATGATAAGAGCAGCTCCTGTAGCCCGAGCCGGGCACTGGGATGAGCACCCTCGTCCCGCACGTCCTAGGAGGCAGCTCCCGCATCGCCACTTCACAGAATATGAACCTGAGACTTGCAGATGTGAAGTGATTTGCCCAAGATCTGAATCTCGGAAGTCTGTCTCCAGGCAATCTTAATCACTACTGAGATTATACCCCAGGTCCTCAGCAACCATGAGTCTTAAATTGCATTCAACAGACTGAACTTAGGTTCATCAGTGCATTTTACTTTTGTTAGGCAGACTTTCAAGGAGAACTAGTATATTTTCCTGCATCACTGAGTTATCCAGACTGTACAAATAATGAGAACATCCGATGCTGAGGACCCCTAGTAATCACTGATAACTGAATTTGTTTTTAGCAGTTTTTTTTTTTTGTTGTTGTTGTTGTTGTTTTTTTTTTGCGGTACGTGGGCCTCTCACTGTTGTGGAGCACAGGCTCTGGACGTGCAGGCTCAGCGGCCATGGCTCACGGGCCCAGCCGCTCCGCAGCATGTGGGATCTTCCCGGACCGGGGCACGAAACCATGTCCCCTGCATCAGCAGGCGGACTCTCAACCACTGCGCCACCAGGGAAGCCCTGTTTTTAGCAGTTTTAGAAATATATTTTATGATGAATAAGTTAGAGGAAGAAAGATATTATGACCTAAAGAAAAGACAGAGGGGATCACAGACTTGGTTCAATCCCTGCCCCCCGACCAGGGGTTGCCATTGCCTCTGAATTGCGGTTTCCAAATAAGATAATGGGAAAGATGGGTATAAGGGCAAAGCAGATGGCTCTGAGTTGCAGCAGAGGCGGTGCTGCTGGGTTTGAGGAGGCCAACAGTCAACGTTCCTCTTCCCACCTGAGTTTCGAACAGAGGTGAGGCAGAGAGGGAGGTGTCGTGGCTGGTAGAGCTAGTGAAGAGTGTGGCTAAGACAGGCAGACAGAGGGGTGCCAGATTCCTCAGCCAACTCACCAGTCAGGCAAATCCCTCTACCTCCTGGCAGGAGTGTAGAAGAGTCGGGAGTTGAGGGGTCGTTGGCAAAGTTCATTCACATGAAAACGAAGGAGGGAGCCCGGGCCGAGTAAGGGCAGGTGCTCCCAGGAGGGACCAGTTCACAGGCCAGCGCCATGCCCTGCTGCTAGCTTGTTCTTCAATAAGCTCAAAATGACTTAAAGTTCCTCTTTACTGTAAATATTTGTGATAATTTCCATAAGGAGAAGTTTAATGCCCACAAAATACTTCACTAGGAAAGGTGAGCCAAGGAGATATGTTCTTCCAGGAAGGGAGACCACCCTGGAAAGCATGGACGCAAAGCCCACTGGGTCACTACAGCAGCCAGCGTTCACAGACGCCTTCCTTCTGAGCAGTATATGCCTTCAAGTTTTATATTCCTGCACTCAAAAGAATCTGGAGGATCTCTGAAGCAATTGACCATTTTCAGCAAAATATTCAAGTTTAATTCAAATAGAGGTTATTTTTCTCTCCCAAATCAGGGCTGCGCTTGACAGGAACCAGATCACAGTCAGCTTTGGCGACTGGCAGCTGCTCTGAGGCTCATAATTAGCACGTCTGCGTCCGCGGGCCGCTGCTGCTTTACTTGGCAGCGGAGCCTGCGCGACGCAACCCACATGCGGCCAACACATCTGGCCCAAGACATGACTCAGAAGAGTCTCAGCCTTTGGAAGTTCCCCTTCAAGAAGCAACCAGAAATAAGGGAACACAGCGATGTTTTGCTTCACATTTACTGCAGTGATGAGCCGGGTGGCTGACCTGATCCTAGCGCCATGTCCCTCCAGGCTACGTGTGGCGTCTATAACTTTGGTGACCATGTCCTCTGTAGGAGTGTAAGGGTCAATGGCGAGTGAGCCGGATGACGCTACCAGGCGAGGCCACCAGACCAGCGGTTCTCAAAAGGCAAAGTCTGGGCCTTTTATGGTTGTCACACCCCCTGGGGAGGGGGCATCGAGTGGGCTTAGTGCATGGGTACTGCTGAAATCCGCACAGCACAGGACAGCCCCACAAGAGAGAGCCGCCCACTGTGCCCAAAGTGTCCCTGACAGTCGTGGGGTGGATGAGAAGAGGATGATGGAGGCTGACCGAGGAGGTACAGACCTTCAGTTACAAAACACCCCAGTAAACAGGGCTGTGGACGCTCAAGGCTTGTTTCACCGAGAGGCCAGATGACAAGGTGGTTTGGAGCTTCCAAAGGGTGCAAAGCAAAAGTACGTACAATCTGGAGAATTATCGTTATGCCCGTGCAAAATTGCAGCTCGTCTGTGGGCATGGGACAGGCTGTGGGGAGCCAGATGTCCCGCTCAAATGGGTTTTCAGCTCGAGCCTGAGGACTGTGGGTTGTGACTTTTCCCTGCAAGGCTGATAGACCAGGTGTAAGGAAGTCCTTGGTAAGAATCTAACCGTTTCACACGGTAACGTAAAGTAAGATTTAGTTTTTAAATAGACTTTAAATCTTTCCTTACATTTTCTTCTTCAAAACTCTTATATTTTGAGAAAGAACTAAACTAAATATTTATATTAACTTATTACGTACTGTTTATACCACTTAACTCGTCCTACCCTCAAATATAAAAGCAAAACCCAACCACCCACCCAACCATGGGAAGTAACCTTGTGTTTGGATCACACAGCCAGTGAATGAGAGTATTGGCTGTAAGTCGGCGCCTCTGTCTCCAGAGCCCAGTTAGGGTTTTGTTTCTTCTTATTAGACATTTTCCCTTATTGCTTTTTAAGAGATATTTCTAATATTTATTAGGCATCTATACTACAGGTACAGACTTCAGAGAAATCTGAGAAAAGGAACCCTACTTCCCAGAGTCACTTTGCCAAGGCCTTCTTGGGGGTGATCCACATTGGGGGGCGGGGGTGGACCACAGCCTCGGCTCAATTGTAGCTAATGTCCCTTATCCCTCAGGTCCCGATGGGCCCCCTTCACCAAGCAAGTCCAGCCTGTCTGTTGACCTTATCAAGTGTAATCATTCTAACTGTGTAGAGCATGTTTGTTTTCGTTTTTTTTCGGTACCCGGGCCTCTCACTGCTGTGGCCTCTCCCGTTGCGGAGCACAGGCTCCGGACGCGCAGGCTCAGCGGCCATGGCTCACGGGCCCAGCCGCTCCGCAGCATGTGGGACCTTCCCGGACCGGGGCACGAACCCGTGTCCCCTGCATCGGCAGGCGGACTCTCAACCACTGCGCCACCAGGGAAGCCCCAGAGCATGTTTTAAATGAAGTGCTTCTCAAGATAACGTGGATATCCCATAAATCGAAGAAGCGGCGCTAAACAACTTCCCAGATATTTTCACAAGCTGCCAGATTATAATCACAAACTAGGAAGTTCGTGATTATAAGATGGTTGTGAATCATTTGTAAAACAGAGATATTTTCATTTACCAACTCTCTCCCGGTGGCTGGAAAGTTCAGGATAGAGATTATATTCATTTCTGTTACCTGAAAAAAAGTAAATAGATAAATAAAAGAGGGGGAACATTTAGAAAACTTATTAGTATATAAAATACCCAAGAATGTCAAAGCTTGTTCTCGTTAAGCAAATATTTTAAATCACTCTGATAGAAATATCATTATTTTATCATCTTTAAATCAAGAGGAGTACCTGAATATTCCTCAGGTATTCCTATTTTCTACCTGAAAATAGACCAAACGTAAGGCAGATGGTAAATGTCTGATAGCCGTATGACCAGACGCACATAAACTACAACTCATGGCCTTGCAATTACACATTCATGAAAAATACAGACACCTCTTTTTCCAGAAAATACCTGAATGAGCAAAGTTTGTAATCCCCAAGCCAGTGATTTCCAGACATTCTTGCTTGCTTCACATCTAAAGTAATTTTTAAACAGCAAGTATTCACTTGTATGTTTTTAAATTGATACCTAAAATTGTTAACTGTAAGCTTAAGGGTATACTTTTTAGCATATTTCAATATCAATTACTTAAACATTCATATCACTCCCTTTGTGGATAAAAGGATCTAAATATGATAGTGATCTGAACCTATCAGCATTCATTAAAGAAAATCAACAAGATGTTTTTCATTTTTAACCTTCAAATCATATTTTCATTTAATTTGTCCCAAAGATTTTCTAGCAATGTATTAATATTGTACTTTATGTAAGTGTCTACAACACAAATTTGTACATAAATTTACTTTTAAAATTGTATTTTATGTAACACGATCATCTATTAAATAATTTCTTATAGATTGAGTTATCATAATCATTATTAGCACACATTGATCAAAACTTTAAATATAGTATGAATTTGTTAATTTACTAAACAGGAAAGTAAAAGGTTATTTGAAATGCATCTCAATAAGTGGACAAGACTTTTAAAAATTAGTTCATATACACAGGATGAGTATTATTTCTGGAATGACATAGTTTCAACATAAAATTGTATTTCAGTGTTCTTTTTTAAAGATATAGGTGTTAGGCGCTAAGGAAGCTGGTTGTTATAAAAACTAGAGAGGGCAAGAAAGAGATATTTTATAGGAATGTAACAGAATTTTTTTATGTCCCTTCTAAGATAGAGGTAAAAAAAAAAAACTGCATAGTTATCTATCATCAAAACAATAGCAATAATAAAAGATTACTTATGAAATAATAAACTATTACTATTACAATTTTTTATTTTGGTGATAAGTAGCTATGTGATTTTTAAAATAATTAATATATAATGATAATATTAATTACTATTCTTATTATAAATTCAGATAACAGTGCCATTAGGTCTCTCTTCAGCTTTGTTGAAAGCAAAAAAAAAAATGTAAATCACCTAATCTACAAAGTATTTACTGCTCATCAGACTTAACTAACTATACCAACATTAACATCCATATTTCACACTGGATCATTGTTCTTTCATTTTGGGGACAATGTACTGTAGTATGATTAAGATGGTTTGGGGTTTGCTTTTCTTATTCAAGTGTGAAAAAAGAGTACTGTGAAAGGATAGAAGAGAGAGAGGGTAGCCTGAACATCATGTTCTCACTTGGACTGGCTTTAAGAAAGAACACGTGTGGAAACTGGTCATCTGTAAACTGTATCTCTTAAATTACCTATGCCCAGGTGCCCTTTCGCAGTCTCTGTGTTCCCCCTAAGGACAGAGGTACACCACTTTGAAGGCCAGTGGCCTCAGAAGTTTATGAACAGAAAAATATAGAAATAAGCATTGGCAAGGTGGGGAAGAGGGTACAAATACCAGAGAATCTATTTTTAACAACTGACTATAAACAAGAGATTTGGGGTTGGTGATCATATATAAGACAAAATATATGCAAATTAAGACTTTCTCAACTATTAAAATAAGCACTCTGAAATATAAATGGGAAAGTACATTCCATTCAACACAGCAAACCAAAATCACAAAGTATTTAGGAATAAATTTAACAAGAAAGGCACAGAAACTATGAAATCTTAGGAAAGACATAAAATAATATCTCAACAAATGGAAAGCATAAAATAGGAAGATTATCATAAAAATGCCAAGTTATTAGCTTATATATGTAATGTCATTGTAATTAATATAAAAAATCACAGAATTCATGTAAGTACATAATATTACTTCAACTAGAATTGCATATTGGGGGTCGAGGGGAGTATTGGTAAAATGATCTTAAAGTATATGAAGAGTTAAGTATCCACTAACTGCAAGAAGAAAACACTGCAAGAAAATTTAGGATACCATGAATGCAGTCTTGTATAGGAGGGAAGTCCTTAACCCTGACTAAAAAATACAAACCTATGAAAATAGGTGACAGATATATTTTTACATAAAAATTAAAACTTTCATATAGTAAAATACATGAGAAATAAGATCAACAGACAAATGATACATGTAGAAAAATAAACTGTCACCCAAATGACAAAGCCCTTAATATACAAAGCACTCCTACAGGCTGAAAATGCAACAAATATTCCAATAGCAAAAAATTAACCAATGAAATAAAGAGACTTTTCAGACAAGATTAAATTCCAAACACCAGCAATAGTATGAAAAAATATTTAAATCACTAATAGGGACAAAAACTATCCAATTAACAAGGAGATATAACCAACCCTCAGACTCGTAAACACTTCAAGACACTCCAACATTAACAGTGATGAGGAATGAATATGGTGAGGAATGTTACGGTGGGGCGTGTACCTAGCAGGGAGTGTAGGTATATGATGGGGGTGCACATGGTGGGGAGTGCCTATGGTGGGGAATGGCTAATGAGACTCTGCAGTAGTAAAAACTTTTAAAAAGCAATCTACTAAATCTGTTAAAAATTTAAAAATATATCCTTTGACCTGTCATGTCCGTTCCTGGTATTTATCTTTTAAAAAGTGCCAATGTTGTAGACAACTTAACTTTAAAAGATATTAATTGTGGCATTGCTCAGCACGGGAAAAAAACTGAAAGTTAATATCTATCAGTAAGAGAGTGGCTGAATAAAATATGTACATCTACACGATGGAATGTTAAATAGCCTTTAAAAAGAATTAATTAGAGTTGTATCAGTTGATTCAGGGATTTCCATGAGGTGTTGTTGAGCAAAAGGAACAAATAACCCACAAACAAACAAGCTAGAGTAAAGCATAAATAATAAGACAGCATTTTTGTGAGACAACAGCAAAATATTCTGCCTATGCGTATCTACGTGTTTGCACACGTGCCCACGTGTAGGAATATAGAAACATGGAGAAAAATATCACTCCCGTTGTTCACATGGGTGTGCTGGGATGAGTATGGAAGAGGGTGCCGTGCAAGTTAAGACCGAGGAGAAACGGGAAAAAGGGAATGAGTCCTAAAAGAAAAAGAAAAAAAACGCTTTCAACAACCATATTTATGAACCACGTATGTACTTATATAAAATTATATATGTGAGGATATATAAAAAATTAAGATTTCATTTTTTAATAAAGAACTTAAGAATAGGTCAGGTTTAAAATAAAAGGTTGAAAATAGATACCAGTTTAAAATTTTCCTCTTATTGAATAAAAAATGGGTGTTTGCAACTGGGGATGATACGCTGCATGAGAAAAAGTGATGAGCATGTGAAAAAAACAGGAATCGAGCAACAAATAATGCAGCTAAAAAGTCAAGGAAGAAGGAGAGTATTCACAAGGACATATGGTGAATAGAGCTGAGTTTGCAGAAACGTGCACAGGCAAGAAGGTGAGCTGGCAAGGACACTGAAAAATAGGTAGAGCAGCCCCTGCTGACACAGATCGACAGATCAGAAGACACGAGATCACTGTGGGAGACAGACAAGCCAAGGCTGGCTGGAGTAGGGGATCCAGTGACCAAAGATGATGGTGAGATTTTAAAGTACATGCTCAGGAAGAATATGCATGAGAAACAAATCTTCCAAGATTTTTGCATTGTCAGGTGAGAGGAGCTTCTCGAGATAAGGTAAGCAGCTTTTTAAGCTACACTGACAAGGAATTGATATTGAGGACGAACAGGATTTTTATGTCAGCATGATACAGATACCTATTCTCTCAGCAAGGAAATTTTAGAAACACTATGTATTTTAAAGTATACACATGGGTCAAATTTTAGGTAATCACTCAGATCTAAAACATCAATAAAAATAGATTCAACGCTCTCACATCTTGCTACTGAAAATAGGAGTGTAAACAAATGAATCACCACAACATGAATGAAAAATAGACTATCCCGTTTGATAGAAGAAGGCAGCATCCCAGCAGAACGGGACACAGAGTAAGTTGCTAGGGCGGGGGCGGGGGTGGGTCATACAGAAGAACAGGTCTGTTCCTGAGGATCTTCCTGGAAGGGGTGAATTTAAGCTAAAGGCACAGCCAGGAATCAATATAAGGGCTATGAGTCATGTTTCACGCCCAATTCTCAACTGTACTTCCTTCCAGCATGAAAACTGGGCAAATGGATACAGAGCACGGAGGGGGAGGGGCAGAACGGGCTCCGTGCCCTCGGCAGCACTTTGACACTTCCAGTCCCCTCCTCCCAGAACTTATCATACGCTGTTGACCCTTGAATAACATGGGTTTGGACTGTGTGGGTCCTCTTATACATGGTTTTTTTCCGATAAATACATTGGAAAATTTGTCTGAGATATGCCACAATTTGAAAAAACTCACAGATGAAATGCACAACCTAGAAATATCAAAAGAATTAAGAAAAAGTTAGGTGTGTCATGAATGCATGGAATTTATGTAGATACTAGTCTATTTTATCATTTGCTATGATAAAATATACCCAAATCTTTTACTAAAAGTTAAAATTATCAAAACTTATGGACACACACACTTATAGACCATACATGGCACTATTTGCAGTGGAGAGAAATGTGAACAAATGTAAGGCTGCAGTATTAAATCATAAGTGCATAAATGAACATACTTATGTGCATACATAAATGTACATACTGCACTACGGTAATAGTGCACCACCTCCTGTTGCTATAGCGCTACGGTGAGCTGAGTGTTGCAAGTAATCATCTCCACATGAGGAGCAATCTCTCCAGTAAACCGTGTATCACTGTAATAAGTTCTCTTTCATGGTTCTGGTGTATTTTCCATTGTATTTAGTATGATACCGTAAACCTTGAATAACACCATGGGACCCATACAAAGTGCCACTAGTGGTCCTGGAAGTGCTTCCAAGAAGCAGAGAAAAGTCATTACAAGCAAAAGTTGAACTGCTTGATGTATACTGTAAATCGAGGTCTGCAGCTGCAGCTCCCCACTATTCCAACATAAATAAATTCAGTGTAAGAACCGCTGTAAAAAATGAAAAGGAGGGACTTCCCTGGCGGTCCAGTGGTTAAGACTTCACCTTCCAATGCAGGGGTTGCGGGTTGGATCCCTGGTTGGGGAGCTAAGATCCCACATGCCTCGTGGCCAAAAAACCAAAACATAAAGCAGAAACAATATTGTAACAAATTCAATAAAGACTTTAAAAATGGTCCACATCAAAAAACAATTTTTTTTAAAGAAAAGGAAATTCATGAAGCTGCGGCTGCAGCTACACCGACAGGCACAGAAACCTTTTGCGTCTTTGGTGAAGTATCTTTTCATCTTGTATTAAAAATGCAGTTTTTATGTGGTGCAGGATTGCTATCGACTCTAATATGATTTGAGAACAAGCAAAGTCATTATATGAGAGCTTAAAGCGAAAAGAAGGTGAAGGACCTAAAGCTGGAGAATCAAATACCAGCAAAGGCTGGCGCGACAATTTTAGTAAATTACCTGCTTAAATACTGTCAAGATAACAGGAGAAGCACCTTCTGCTGACCAAGAGGCAGCAGACAAGTTCCCAGATGCCATTAAGAAAATCATTGAGGAGATAGGATATCTGCCTGAACAGGTTTTTAATGCAGATGAAACGACCCTATTCTGGGAAAGAAAAATGCAACCAAGGACATTTATTAGGAAGGAAGAAAAGCGAGCATCAGGATTTAAGGCAGGAAGGGATAGACCAACTCTGCTCCTTTGTGCACAGGCAGTGGAGTTTATGATCAGGACTGCCCTCATCTACAGAACTGCCAAACCCCAAACCTGGAAGGGAAAAGATAAACGTAAGCTGCCCATCTTTTGGTTGTACAGAAAGAAGGCCTGGATCGTGAGAATCCTTTTGCTGGATTGGTCCCTGAAATCAGGAAGTGCCTTGCCAGTAAGGGACTGCCTTTTAAATTCTTTTGATATTGGACAATGCCCCTGGCCCCCCAGAGCCCCGTGAGTTCAACTCCATGAGTAGACCACCAAGTTGTGTGCTTGGCCTCAAACACAACGTCTGTATTTCCAGCCTCTAGATCAGGGGATCATCAAGACCTTTAAAGGCTCTCATCACACGTGGTACTCTACAGAAAGAACTGTTGATGCTATGGAAGAAAACGCCTATAGAGAGAACATTATGAAAGTCTGGAAGGATTACGCCACTGAAGATGCTATTGCTTATAGGAAAAGTCATGAAAGCCATCAAGCCTGAAACAATAAACTTCTGCTGGAGAAAACTGTTCCAGATGTCGTGCATGACTTCAGAGGATTTACAACAGAGCCAATCAAGGAAATCATGAAATAGATCGTAGATATGGCCAAGGAGATGGGGGCGGAGGGTTGCTGTGAAGGGTTTCAAGATACGGATCTTGGAGAATTTCAAAAGCTAATAGACGCCACACTGGAGGAATTAACAAAAGATGACTAGATGGAGATGAGAGCTTCTGAACCAGTGCCAGACGATGAGGAAGAAGACATAGCAGTGCCAGAAACAAACTGACATCAGACAATCCGGAAGAGGGTTCTGATTATTCAAGACTGCTTTTAACTTGTAGGATATGGACACTGAAAGCAAAGCAAACAGTGGAAGGAGGACTGGAATCCTATAGACCCACTTTTAGAGAAATTAAAAAGCACCACAGTCAGAAATTACGATGTATTTCCATGGAGTTACACTGAGTGTGCCTGCCTCCCCTGCTTCCCCCTCCCAGCCCCTCCCCCACCTCTGCCACCCCTGAGACGAGCCCTCCCCCACTCCAGCCTGCTCAACAGGTGCAGGAGGAGGATGAAGACCTTTATGAGGATCCACCTCCACTTAATGAACAGTAAATAACCAGCATGCTGTTCGGTTAATAAACTTTTCTGTGGTGTACGTGTGAATGTCCGCATGTGAAAATCTAATAATTGTATGGGACGTCTTTGTGTTATCACCACCATCGCCTAAGTGTTCATCGTGTGGAACATCCTGGGCAAGACTTGTATAGAAGTGGATAGCCTATTCTCACATAGGCATAAGGTGAGTCATATTTAATACAAAATTGAAAATGTGTTAGTTTTCTTACTGTTTTATAACTTGGCTTTCAAAGAATTACATTGCTGTACCGTATGCCCCTCTCTCTCTCTCTCATAATTGGAGAAACTATCAGTCTTCATCGCATGTAAGTGGTTTTTAAAAAATGTAACAATGTTTCTAATACTGTATTATCAGTATGGCTGTAATACTGTGTGCTATCCAAATTTCATAACTTCTCACTCATTAGCGTACAGGCTAGGCTACCGTGAAGCAGTCATATTGCTGCTTCTTTTTCATCAATGCATGAATCATTATACCTGTAAATATGAATTTCTTTTTCTATTATCTTTTCACTTTTTATGTCTAGTGTTAGTAATACATATAACATTTACAGTTTTTTGTATCATATGAGACAATATTGATGTACGTACTGACAGACAATTCATCCTGTAAACAGACAATGTAAACTTATGGTATAAATAAATACAGTAAAGTACAATCAATGTATTTTCTTTTCCTTATGATTTTCTTAATAATATTTTTTCTAGCTTACTTTATATAAGAATATAGTATGTAACACATATAACATACAAAATACGTGTTAATCAACTGTTCATGGTACCAGTAAGGCTTCCAGTCAGCAATGGGCTATTTGGGGAAGTCAAAAGTTATATATGGACTTTTGACTGCATGAGGGGTTGGTGTCCCTAACCTCTGCGTTATTCAAGGGTCAAGTGTACTTCCTTCCAGTAACGGCAGTTACTTTTCCACCTGTGATATCTCTGCTCCTAGAAGGAAAGTTCTTTAAAGGCAAGAGGTAAGTTAGATTCATCACTGTGCTCTCAAAAGCCACAGTCCAAAGCCACTTGCAGAACAGTTAATTATTACATGAAACATTGCCTACTTTAATATATTGCTATTTACTGGTAATCTCTATACATGAAAAGCAGAATTCCAAGAGTGACTGTCATAAAAATGAGTGATGGAAAGAGGTGTAAAGGCCAAAAGCCTGGTGCTTTACGAATTTATCCTATTTTAAAACCACCTTATGAAACCCTGAGCTCCCAAGAATGTATGGTCAAATTAATATTCAGAAATATAAATCTATGTGTATATGAGAAAAATAGGCTTATTTTATTTCCATTTCAAATTAGCAGGATAATAGTCTTTGGAAGAAATGACAAAAAAAGAAAAACTTTAAAGATAAATCACTTTGTGAATTGGAAAAAGCATTTTCTGAATGAGAATAGACATTTTCACAAATTACAGGAATGAGAATTTGCCTTGTGTGTTTAGAAGAGACCGAGCATTTGTTTTTCTCTCTTTAATACTCATTAGTTCTTCTATTTGACACTAAAGTAATGACTTTAGATCTATCATTAAATGTAGCCTGATTTCTTAATAATATTTCACGATTACTTAATTATAAATGTATTTGAATTGCAACACAAATATTTACTTTGAGAGCCAGAATTGAGCTGTGCTTGTGCAGACGATTGCCGTGGTCTTGACAATGGTTTTGAAGGTAATTCTTTAGCCTGAGAGGAAAGACAACGACAAAAAATGCATGTGATTTTAAAACTCTGTTTTTACTTAGGAGCATATAAGGCTCCCCCCCCCCCCCACAGTGGGTGTACACAGCAAACGTTATCCTATGCACTCATTAACAGAGCACACGTACTACTCTGGGCCACATCTGGTTGAACTGGACAACACGCGGGTGACGGCTGGGGGCGCGCTTCTATAACCGGAAGCTTCCCTCATCCTGGCACCTTTGACACCGCGCAGGTGGAGCAGAGCGATGCGCTGACCCGGAAAGGGCCACGCGGCTCCGAAAGGTGCGGAACTGGATGAACGAGGCGCACAAAACCCTCTGCACGTGAAGGCCCCTGGCTAGCGGCAGTTATTAGTATTATCAATTAATATTATAAAGTTCTATCCTTGCAGAAATGCAATCATGGAGAACCATGTTTCTTCCTGAAATTTGTATAGATGACTGTCAAGGTTTTATGACATTTTCACAAGAACTTTATGTTAATGAAATTAAAAGGGAAGTGTAGTAGGTTATTAGAAGCCTGATATCAAGGATAGAATGTTCTATATAAAGAAATTTTCTGTGGCTACTAAGAAAAATATAAAAACCAAGCATGATTACAGAAGCCTTCTTCCTCTCCCGTGCTGCTTTTCTTGCATTGATTCGTTGTCCTTCATTTTCATACTTTTCAGTAAAAGAATCAAGAATTTCATAAAGATCTTCTGCTTCAGCAGGCCGTGGTATATCTCCAAATAAAATGTCATAAGCTCGAATGTCTTGACAATAAAATCTAATAAGAAATATATTAAGAACATTTCTTTTGCAGACATAGATCTTTTCTAGAGTTAAATGTAGGACACACAACTGTGTATGTGTGTGTGATTTACTCACATATAGCACTTCATAGATACGACTTTTCAAACACTAACTACAAGCCATAACCCATGTCGAAGCCTCTAAATTCACCTCTCCAAGCTCACCTCTAGAGGCGATCACCATAAATGGTCTGATATTTATATCCTTTTCCCAATAATATAAAAGCACATCATATATACATACAAACATATATAGAATATTTATATACAAATGCATATAATAAACATATATTTATATAAACACTAATACACATATAATTACAATCACATACCTATACATCTTTATAGGTTTTTAATTTTTAAGTTTCTTATAAAAATGGTGCTAACATATAGTTTCCTTAAAATGTTTATTTGTATCAAAATTATGTAAGGATTTGCCTTGCATGTTTAGAAGCCCTGCAACTGATTAAGAAGTATATTTGTTTTAGTTTATCCAGGATTTAGGTGAACTTTAGTTGGAAAATCTTCCAAAGGCCTAGAATCACAAATTTCTAAAAGCATTCTTAACTTAAATTTCTCAAATTAATAAAACCAGAAGTAAAAACATTTCTCTTGACTTTACAAGATGGAGAAATTTAAGAATCCCCCCATTCCTCCTATTTTCTGGTTGTTGGAGTCTGCACTGAACGTTTCTGCATGTGCTGTGGGATTCTGGGTAAACGGGCACCGCAGACTTGGTACTCAACTTCTCTCAAGTCTGCTGTAAGCGGCAGACGTGTGTCCGCCACCAGCTGAGGCAGCCCTGTCAGGGTCACTATTAGTGGGATTCCTGCCAGGTTCTAGAATCAGTCCTCTCAGTCTTAGCTTTTTATCTTTTTCTGGGCAATTAGACATACTTTTGTGGAAATACAGAAGAGCAGTTTTGGGAAAAATTAGCCAGATGCCAGTTTAAAGTGGAAGTTCCTCGTCGCCTGTTAGGGTACTTCCAAATCTTGCATTTTTTAAATCAAAATTGGTCTCAATCTTATGGAAGAAAGACAAAGGCTGAGCCTAACAATAGGAAACCTCTCATGGGGAACGCTGCACTTTGATGTTATGGAGATGGCTGCTTGCCTTCAGCCTCATGAGTCACCCTCTGCCAGCTTCACACTCTTCTTCTGCAGCTTCCTCGCCTCTCTCAGCCTGAACAGAATTAAAAAGAATTAGGGCGTTGCTCTGGATGAGGCTTTGGCTGAAGGCAGTGTTGTGGCTGGTTTGGTCTTCAATCCAAACCACTAAAACTTTCTCCGGAGCAGTAATAAGGCTGTTTCGCCTTCTCATCATCTGTGTGTTCACTGGAGGAGCACTTGTGATTTCCTTCAAGAACTTTTCCTTTGCACTCACAGCTCGGCTAACTGTTTGGCACGAGAGACCTAGCTTCCGGCCCATCCTGGCTTTGACGTGGCTTTCTCACTAAGCTTGGTCATTTCTGGCTCTTGATTTAAAGTAAGAGACGTGCAACTCTTCTTTTCACTTGAACACCTGGAGGTCTTTGTAGGGTTATTAATTTCAATATTGTCGTGTCTAAGGGAATAGGGAGGCCTGAGGAGAGGGACAGAAACGTGGGGGCAGGGGGTGGTGGTGAGTGGAAACAGCCAGTCTGAGGAGCCATCAGAATACACACACGTTTACTGAGTAGGTTCTCCATCCTATAGGGGTGTGGTTCCTGGTGCCCCAAACAATAACCATAGTAACACCAAAGGTCATTGATCACAGATCACCATAGCCAATGTAGTAATAATGAAAAAGTCTGAAATATTGCAGGAATTACCGAAACGTGATGCAGAGACACAAAGTGAGCAAATGCTGTTGGAAAAATGGTGCCAACAGACTTGCCTGTGCAAAGGTTCTCTGTACACTCTTAACGACAGGAGTCTACGAAGTATTACTTTCTCATCGCACGCTCTTCAAATCAATTAAAGTGATTTGCCTTGCACTTACTTTCGGTTAGTTTCTTTCCTCTCAATCAAACAGCTACCTTCTAAAGACATGCCAGCGAAGAGGCCTCTTGACTTGCAGTAAGTAAAGACAGCCGCGGAGCTTCTTAGGGAGACATCTCCTTCTAAATTCCTGCAAAACAGAAGGCTTTGCATCACAGAACTGTGAGCATGTTCACTTGAAGATGTCTGATTGGCACGGCGCTTCTAACCCAAAAGAAGGATCCTGCTCTGCACTTACTTCAATCATTTTTTTTGCGGGGGGGAAGAAATATTGTTTATTGAATATTTAATGAGGTCACGTCCATAGGGCTTTCTCTTTTTGTAAATTTTGTTTTATTTATTTATTTTTTATACAGCAGGTTCCTATTAGTCACCTATTTTATACATATTAGTATATATATGTCAATCCCAATCTCCCAGTTCATCACACCACCAACCCCATCCCCAACTTCAATCATTTTACATATTTTACTTCCTGCTGGCCTAAGCTAGGTGTGTTCAAAGGGGTCTAGAGGACGGACAGTTCATGGCAAGTACACAGCAGGTCAGATGGTTGTAGCACAGTGTGATGCACGTGGAGAACACACGTACAGCTGATACTTTCCCATATTGTCTTCCTTCCCTAAAACAGGGAAACACACCTCAAGAGTAAAAGACTGTGGTTCTTTTTACAGTGAGTATTTTCATGGAACTTAGAAACATTTTTAAATGATTTTACTGAGTAGCTTCTATAAACAGTCTGGGTTTAAAATATTTAATTGCTCAATTAACTCAAGAATAGTTATTGATTAATAGAGAAGGAAAATACACTTTAAGTATTGTAAACATCACTCAAGTAAAACACTTCCATTTCAATTTTTCATAATTTAGTTTGAAAAAAACACCTTTTTTTCCCTGATCAATGCCGTCCTTTCTCAGTTAATTAAAATTGACTCGACCTGGCTCCTTCAAAGCTTGAAGGTGAATTTTATGTTGATTCCGGTAGATACAACAGCCTGCAGTTCTGAAATATTTATTTCTTTTTGTGTGTTTTAGTTGCAGATTTTCGCATTTTCTCACAGTGGCTGCGCTTTGTATATTTATTTGTAAGCAGCCTCAAACCCTCTGGGGCACGTGTAAATCATAAATTTCTGTCATTTTAATTCGTTTCTCTTAATGAAAAACGATGTAGTTTTAAAGCCTTTACTATCCAAGAGCTGTTCAAATGGGATTTCAGCGTACTCACCTTCCCAAAGGCCCAACTGCCACAGTCAAATTCCCTCCAAGTGTTAGGTTACCACCTTTTGCAAAAGCTTCTACTGCTCTGTCATAATTCAAAATTATTACCAAATCCGATACCTGAAATGTAGACAGCCATTTATTTTAAAAATAATGTCTAAATATCATTTAAAATATATGTTTACTAAAACTCAAGATACGATATGTAATGTAGCAAGAATTTCAATGTAGCCAAAGAAAGTATGAAAGCAGAGCCGTGCTGTATTTTCAGCTGTGGATGTGGGCCGCTAACCTCCCGCCGGTAATCAGAGCGCAGGCCTCTGGGCACTCTCTGTGCATCGAGCACGTGGTGTGAGGTCTCCAGGCATCGACTTCTTCTCAGCAGCCTCGCGGGTTAGTGAGGCTGAGTGACGTGTCCTAGTGACACGTGAACAGGTCACACATAGGTTGGAAGGTCCGGGTCCCGAGTCTGGTCCCCACCGGCGCCCCTGCAGGGCCACGCGACCCCCAAGCAGAAGCCGCCCCAAAGCGCAGGACACCAGGAGGAAGATTAGTTAACCAGTAGTTATGCCTATTACCATGGTTAATCCTCCAAGTAAAAGCAAAGCTGGAGCGAGTCTCCACGCTCTGGGCGGGTCGCTGTGGACAGGGCGTGTTCTTCAGACTCGCCTCCTCTGGGGCAGGACCCCCGGTGAGGCCGCGCAGGGTGCCCAGGCCACGGCCCCGCATCCCACGACCGCAGAGAGGCGCCGGCTGGGGAGGCCAGACTTTCAACCCAGCTCCTCTTCGCAGCACCTGGCCATCTGCGGCATCTTGGCTCCATTTGGCCTTTTCATGGTTAAAGTCCACGGCAGGACCCGCCCCCTGAACCACGTGGAGTCAAGCACGTGTGTCAAGTGCCGGAGAACTGAAGGCCTGAGGGCCTGGCGCTGGGAATCTGGGCTCAAAATGGAAACCATTTGGGTGTTAATTCCACTTCTGCCCCTGGCATATTGTGTGACCTTGGGCAAATGATTGAGTGGCTCAAAGCCCCAATCTCCTCTGTAAAATGGGTATAATAGTAACCAGATTTCTAAGTATATATAATCGTATAGATATATGTATATACATGTATATACGCATATACACAAATCTAGGGTTGTTTGAAAGATGAGTTGAAATCATTTGTAAACCCTGGCATCACATCTCAATAAAATATGCAAAGGCCAAGCAGATTAATGTTTAAAAGATGACTTCATTTATATCGTTCTTTAAATTTTTCAAATCTTTGTTTTCATCTGACAGAAGAATCTGATTATTACCAAATGTGATTGCACTCGGAAGGGCCTAGTGGAATTCCTGATACAGTTTAATATGAATCCCTTCATGAAAAATTACACTCAAGTTCCGTAGGACAGACCAAATATGCCAGCTAATTGATGCATGCAAAACATATCACTGTGACTCATGTCAACTGTTAATTCCATTTTATACATGGACAGTTTCTGATGATCATTATGTTGAATGATACAGAATTATTTAGCGTTTCTCATGCAAAGTTAAGCAATTTTGCCACTGATTACATAACCAAATCTTATGTACTTTTTAAGATAACACATATGAAATTACTTTGCGTAATGCTTGGAGTATACACACTCAGTGTAAGTCTCCAGCCGCGACCCTGTGGATACTCTAGTTGTTATGTCTCCTTCTACTTGGTACGTCTTAGGATAGTTAAGTAAGGCACAACTCTATGAGTCAATAAAGAAAATAAATTAATCCTTTAATTTTATGTCTAGTCTCAATTCAGTTCTCCTGAAATAAGAGTAAGATAATCCTGTGTTCTTTGGTGACGTGACTAATTAGAGAACCAGGTCCAAAGCACCACAGTTTGAAGAGCGGCGGTACTGACTACGGCTCTTGATTTATTTCCACAGCTTAGAATAAAAAGCAAAACAGATTTCCTGAAAGAAAACCAGAGCAACGGAGCAAAAAACAGTTAAGACAGACGTTTAAGAATTTGATAAAAGCTTCTTAATAAGTTCGCATTAAGATACAGTTAACTGTAAATAAAATGCGAGTTTTACAATTAAACTCAATTCTTTAAAAAGAATTAAAAAAAATACAAGTATCATGCAGGAAAAGCTGGGGGAGAAATGTTCTCAGGAACCAGAGGGCTTCTCGTCCCCTGACACCCTGTCCCCAACATGGCACTATCCCATCTCCCTCTCAAGTGTTTACCCACCTTGAACCCAAGCCACCGAGTCCCTGATGCTGTCATCCTGTAACGAAGAGATAGCTTTCAAGCCCCAAATCCAGACAACCTGGCGAGAAAGTCCAGGGCTCCCTCCTGTGGTTCTAGTGAGACCCGTCCCCAGCCCCACCCCTAGCCTCCATAGAAGGGTCTTCTTTCCCATCTCTCAAGCCATTCTGCTCGGGAGTCTGTCTCACTCCCCAGAAAGCCTCATCATGTGGGCAGTAAGCTTTCAGACTCAGTACGTGGCATCATCAGCCTCAACGTTCGACCCAAATTTGAGGGGTTCCCATCCCCTTCCACTCCTCACACCAACAGATCCCCCCCTTGCACAGCAATCTTAGGGGACTTCGAAACTGAACTCTGATCTCCAAGAGTAGTTTCTCAACTTAAGCCTAGATGCCTTCCTCATCATTAAAGGAAAAGGGTTCATCCAAATTCTCCTGGAAAAAGCGGAGTCATTCTTCTCACATTACAACCTTGGGTGAAAGCGAGGTTGATCTGATTTGATGGCCCAGTGTGGATTCTGGCTTTTGGTAAACAACGAACAGTTGGATAATCCAAGGTATCAGGGTTTTCAGACCTTTGGGCTCTGCTATAATTGTCCTGGAAAGAAAATTTAATGGTGTTTAAACCAAGTCTTAGCATTATCTTTCCTTACTCCACTGACTTTTAAATCTTTCATTTGTTGTTGTTGTGTTTGGTGGGTATGTGTGAGTTATACAACCTTGGGAATTCTCAGCAGCTCTCATGAGTGGACCAGTGCCATAATCTATATTTAACTAATGCCCAAGCTCCTGAAGGCCAACAGATTCTGTACACGTCCCTAACTTCACACACCTTCAGAACCGTTCCTGGTCTAGATTCCAAAGTGGAGCTAGAACTAGACTTCCTGATAGTCAAGTACGCATTCCACGTGTAATGAAGGGGTCGCCACCTGGGGGAGGCAGCAGGGGGGCGGAAGCTCGCAGGGGGTCCTGGGCCCAGGAGAGGGGTCTGGTCCCACCATGGGGGGCGCTGCAGTCCCCTCCAGCCCTGCCACCACACACCACACCCACGTGCTGCCAGGTGGCGAGAGCAGCTGACCCCAAACGCCAGCCCCCTTGCCTCTGTCGTAAGACCTGCCTTCTCCTCCTGTCATCAGACCAGGGAGAGTTTACCTGGAACCACGGCCTTGCTTGGACCCTTCCCCTTCTCTGTCCTGCTTCCCTTAGCCCCTTATAGTTTCCCCCCCACCCAGAACATTTGCTCAGTAAGTCACGTGCACCACGAGCCCTGTCTCAGGCTCTGGCTCCAGTGAAACCAATTAGAGACAACCACACACCACCTCTGCAAGATGCTCAGCATCTCTGTGCGTTGAAAATAATCACATGCGCCCCGCCTACCTCATCCGTGCCCTGAAATCCACGGCGTGTTACATGGGTGGGAGTTACGGTTAGAGCCAGCTGGGGCACTAGAAGTGAGGAGACTCACCCAAGCACCCACGGAAGCCAGAGGCCTCCCTCTGAATGGCCGGCCTGTCATTCTCCGGCTGGAGGAGTCACATAACTCAGTTATCTACACAATGACGGCAGCGACAGCCACTCAGCATGGCTACGGTATGGAAATGATTCTATGAGAGTACATGTGAGAGTTTTATGAGAATGTTAGCCATTATTGCTAATTATTCCATTCCAAAACAGAAGGGCAGATAATTAAGTTATTCGACAAACATTTAATAGTTTGAACCGATGATGCCAATGCTTTAAAGAAACATTTATTTTGGGTGTCTACTTGTGCTTGACACTTGGCCAGTCTGAGGGCACAGGTATGAAGGACTCACAACCTAGGTAAGGGCCAGGCAAGAAAACCTCCAGACTGGCGCATGCGCCGAGCACCCCAGCCCACTAGGAGCAAAGCGTCTGGCGGAAGAAGAACGCCAGAGAGGGGCTCGGGCAGCCGGGGGGCTGCAGACTCGAGGCATGGGTCCCGCTGCCTGAGGTGGCCACGGGCCTGCTGCACGTCGTTGGAACTGGAGCTGGGGCGACAAGCGCATCCGGACGCAGGAGCTCCGCGGGCGCATGGCCGCCGACCCCCAAGCTCCCTCGCTCATCCCGCGTCAGAGCTGCACCCCGAAGGTAACTGCTTGTTTCTGGCCAGGTCTGAGATGCTTCCTGGGGAACCAGCACGGCCTCCCGTTAGCACTGAAAAGTGACCGACAGCTCTAACCTTACGGCTACGCTCAGGGAGGCAAAGCCAGGTCCTATTGAAGAGGCACAAACTCCTAGGACAGTCTTCTAATCTCTACTTGAAGAGGATATTTTTAAAAGTTAATACTTATCTTCCATGTACAGTATTTAAATGGAATTCCAGAGTTAATTTCTACTCAGCCATGAGGGTAAGTGGCATTCAAAGTTTCCACAAACGGCAAATATAAGCAAATGCTCTTTGAGATGGAGCCCCAAAGCCTGGGGTCAGCGGGCAGTGATGAGGGACACCTGGGTACAGCACCAGGACGTGTGAGCAGGGGTGCACAACAGATGCTGAAAATACGCTTTCCACACGAGTGCGATGTTTCTGAAGGCCATAATTTGGTTGAATATACAACCAAAAGGCAGTCATGTTAGCAAAACTAAAACATGTTCCTCTTTTTATATCACAAATCTATGCAGCAGCAAGTAAAGGTCAAATAAAAATGAAAATCAGTAGTGGAAACACTTCCTCCTAATGAGGCCAAGGGCATTTAAAACTATGGCAACAGAGCAAATTCATGAAAGGGTAGTTCGGGAAGAAACTGACTGAAATTTCAGAAGAAAATGATTTGGGAATATTAGGAGATTTGATTTACCAAATCACTTAGCAATAAAGCAGCGGACGAAAGATTGATATCATGTAGATGCTCCCTGTGGGAGAGACCTCTGTAAGCAAGTGTGTGCTGGTATAATTTCTAGTCCATTTGATAGAAACCATAGTCATTAGCAGCAAAGTTGTAAAATGAAACAATACAAAGTCAACCTTTACTTAAAAAATTGGAAGTAGTTTGAACATTAGGGATACCAAACTGGATTTTGCCACAAATGTTGATACATGGCATTGAGCTGTTTGCACCCATGACTCTGCAATCAGAAGCCATAAACTGCCAGTTGTAGTTTTCAGGTCTGAGAACACGTGTTCTGCAGATGTGCTAACGATGGGAACAGATGAGATGGTAAATGAAAGAAACTCTACTCTCAATGAAGGCGAAGGAGAAAAATGATAAACATTACACAGCTTCAGGTAGAGTCAAGAAAATAAAAGGGAACGATTTCCATAGGTGGTTAAACGAGAACAGCAGGAGATCCCTCGACTTTCCCGTAGCAGTTGCCTTTAGAGAATAGGGCAGTCGTGTGTACACACGTCACCACTCACCTCTATTCCTAGTTCAAATCCTCCACCAAGCCCAGCTATCCCGATGGCCGAAGGTGCAGACCATTCTAATAAAAACAAACAAACATTACTCTAATATTAAAACTCCTTGGCACATAAATATGGGGAGGAAAAATGCTAAAATATGAATTAATAGTGTTTCTTCTTAAAGTAATGAGATTTTGGCATTTTTGCCTATGTTTTTAAATGTTCTTTAATAAATATATATAATTTTTTTTTTTTTTTGCGGTACGCGTACCTCTCACTGCTGTGGCCTCTCCCGTTGCGGAGCACAGGCTCCGGACGCGCAGACTCAGCGGCCATGGCTCACGGGCCCAGCGCTCCGCGGCACGTGGGATCCTACCGGACCGGGGCACGAACCCGCGTCCCCTGCGTCGGCAGGCGGACTCCCAGCCGCTGCGCCACCAGGGAAGCCCATAATTTTTTAAGTTAAAAAGGTTTGAAAGGTGTTAGTTATTCATTGTGAGCCTCCTAGACTCACAAGTCTATGTTTTCTAATCTCCCCTACAAACATGCATAATACCAAACTATTGAATTCTCACCAGTTAAACACACATAGCATTTGATCATTTCAACCGTCAGTATTCCTAATGTTTTACAAAATAATTGAGCGGGAATTCCAGTCTTTTGTTAGCATTTTATCATAGATATAAGAGAGCAAATGGATTCAAAAGAGCTTATTATAATCGCTTCTAAGGGTAACATAATACTAAACCGTTTCTATTGTAAATCCTGGAGGGCAAAAACTGTTTTGACACCCTTTGTGCCTAGTAGAAGCACAAGAAATAGGTTATAAATTCAAGATTATTAAAATTCTAACAAGATACACATCCTTACATTTGGAAACTAGTACAATAATTCCATTTGCCATGATATGGTACATTTCAGGATTATCGTGTGCCTAGCTTTCCTGATCTAGACACAATTGTGCTAAACAAGTCTAGAAAAAATAATTGGGGGGTGGGTGGATAGTCTAGATGAAGTACTTTCTGAAAATGCCCAGCGGCTACCTAAGCCTAATTTTTCTTGCTACCATGTATTCTAGATGACAGGCTAGTGCTTGAATATACCCAGAACTAATCTATCTGGGCTTAGAGGGGTTTTGATTACAGAAATTAGTGTCTCATAATCTCAAAGTTATTTTCCACTTCCTATGTTAGAGACTGTCCCTGTTTAAAAACTGCCCACCTGGGCTTCCCTGGTGGTGCAGTGGTTGGGAGTCTGCCTGCTAATGCAGGGGACACGGGTTCAAGCCCTGGTCTGGGAGGATCCCATATGCCGCAGAGCAACTAGTCCCATGAGCCACAACTACTGAGCCTGCGCGTCTGGAGCCTGTGCTCCGCAACAAGAGAGGCCGCGACAGTGAGAGGCCCGCGCACTGCGATGAAGAGTGGCCGCCGCTTGCCACAACTAGAGAAAGCCCTCGCACAGAAACGAAGACCCAACACAGCAAAAATAAATTAATTAATAAACTACCCCTAACATCTTAAAAAAAAAAACTATTAAAAGTGATTAATTTCTAAAAGAAAAACAAACTGCCCACCTGGCCAGCGTCTCGGGATTTGCTGTGCCCCACTGGGCACATATTATATTACCCTCTGAAGAGTGACCAGCAGCTACTTAGGAAGATGGGAGACAGAAACTTAGGTATCTAAGTAGGAAGGTCCACCTGAGGTTCTGATAGGAGCCCCAGGTGTCGACAGCTCCTCCCCCTTTTCTGACAATCACCGGTCCATGACCATTCGGACCTGCAGGGCTGGGGGCTCCTTGCAGATGCAGAGCCCATCTCACCTGGGGGCTCCTTGCAGATGCAGAGCCCATCTCACGGTGGACTCCATTTGAATGTGCCTACTCATCTGGTTGTACTGCTGGGAATCTGCCCACGAAAATTTGCATAATGCTTCTTTTCTTGAGAAGAAGAGAATGTTGTCACTTTTTGTTTCGTAGCCAAGCCCAGAGCTATGAAATCTGAACCACCTCAGGGGCAAACTCTCATTTGCTGTAGGGACGCCTCACAGGGGACAACAAATCCTGCTGACTCAAGTTCCGGGGCTGTGCGCCCCCCAAATGCCGGATGTATCTCCTGTCAGTGGATGGCCCATGTTCTCCCTCAAAATAAAATTAAATTATCTACACTAAAAAGAGCTATTAACAGAAAAATGTGTTCAAGTATATAACTGAAGAGCAAATGTTAAATTCATATAAAAGCCTTTTAGTTGGTTATGACACACCCACACACATTTTAAATATTATATATGTTGGTTCTTGGGATTCAAGCAAACATATTTTGATGTCATGTCTGAAAAATCAAGTATTAGATTTCGCCCCAGAAAGTAAAACCAAATTATACTGATCTTGATATGATTCTGCCCTGGGGATAGTCTTTAAAATGTTTCAGCTTTTAAGATCCCACACAGGAACAATGGGGGAGAAAAGCTTCCATAAAACAAAAGAAAGCAACTGTAAGGTGAAGCTGAGGAATAGGAATGCGTATTTAACAACAGAAATACAGTGTCAATGTTTAGTATATGCTCCATGGGAGGCCAACAAAGTGTGTAAAGACGGGGGCCCCATCTTCTGATATCCTGAGTCTCACGGGTCGGTTGACCACAGAGAAAACGGAGGGAGCGGCCCAAGGAAGGTAGTCCAGGCGGCACCGGAAAACCTGTCTCTCCCTACAAAACCTGTTTATAGTGGAAACAGAACAAAAAAGGGACAAGGATTCTTTGCCCCTCCCAGTGAAGGGAGGCTAGCTTACTTCCATCTGGAAGGCGTGCCAGCACGATCCCACTGCCACCTCTCGCTGTGACCAGAAACCCAGCTTTTATCGCAGACAGGACCACCAGGCCCTTGGCTTTGGCAATGACGTGTGCTGCAAAAGATGAAGACAGGTGAGCGCCCGGCAGGTGACAGCTCAGCAGGCCTGTGCACGCAGGTTTGCTTCCCAGGGACCAGGACCTCCCTATAGCCTCAGCGGCACAGGGAACTGCGAGGAAACCGCCCCAGGACAGAGAAGCCTGAAGCCTTCTGTGGCCCTAACCCGACAGGGCAGGCGCTCAGAATCCTGCAATGGACACAAGAAATGAGACACTGGGATGAGACTGTACTGATATCTAGTAGCAGGACAAATAATTTGGAGATTTCAATTAATTTACAACATTATTTATAATTTTAAAAGTTACAAAAGTATTTTCAAAGAAATTAAGACCTACATAGTGTTAAGGAGAAACTTCAAAAGTGACTGACATGCAGTGTGCAGCAGGACGTTTGAACTTAGAGCCACATTGTTGAGTTCAGCTTCTATTAATATGAAAATCTGGATTCAAAACCAGGAAAATTAAATGATTTTGCCACTTTAAAACGTTTTTTGACTTTATAAAGTGATCTGATCAGTATTCGAATAACACATAACTACCAGTGCACTGAAAATATAATTCAATTTACAAAATATTGGTTTATCCACATTTCAGGGAAGTTTGTTACACAAAAGGAAGGTTATTAACATAGGTACCCACTAAACACAGTGCCTTACTAGTCTGTGGATCTATTTACACAATAGTACATCTTTCAAATAACAAAGGAAGCCTAAACATTGGAAATTATTCTTGGATCCCAATGTTACTTTTAAGGTAGTTTAATTTACCATCATTTTAGTCAAATATTCTGTCAAGGAAGTCAAACCAGACAGTGTACTCAAATACACAAAAAAGGCTTTGTAGGTGTCCCTAGGAAACACTAAATTTCTAATACACTTATGCACACCATTTCAAAATTTAAATTAATAACAGACTCTCAGAGACGGTTCAACCAAGAGCACGAGGAGGGTAACACACAGACCATTCCTGGAGCTCTTAGTACTTGAACAAGGTTTAGAAGTAAGGCTCTCTTTTCTCGGACGGTCATCACCTAAGTGTGCCTTAGCTCGTGTTCTAAAGGGTGTGACACACGGTACTGATGCTGACAGCTTCATTATACATCAGGTAGGTTTGTTTATACAACACATGTTGGCAGAATAGCCTCACACGCCATTCTCAGTGCTGTTACAGTGAGTAGTGCCTCTCTTCAGAAACATTAGGTATAACAGAAGTATATTTTTAAAATGAACATAGTTCAAATGTCAGGTGTGTTTTTATATCTTATCCACCCTGATTCAGGGACATTAAAATACCAATAATCCCTAAATAATTGTCCAATTAGCTCTTCATTTGCAATGTAGATGCACTGATTGCAGATTTACTCTCTAAATTGAGTTTCACTTACGTCTCAGAGCTCCTCACACCAGATGACTGTGAACTCACAGCCTAAGAAAGTCTAAAGGTCTGGGCATTTTGTTTTCAAATATTTTTTAGATTTTATCTCCTATCACGTAATACACCTCCCTAGCTTTAATGTACGCGTAATGGGCCCTCCCTACTCATCCCAAGGAGAGACGAGGCTTGGTCATCTGGCAGCTGCGGCCTCCCTGGCTTCCATCAGACACACAGCCCGCACCCCTGCGGGACTTCACTCTTATTCAGGCTGCTGTGTAAACGGGTTTTCATTTTCTGAGCTACACCCAGTGAAAGGGAGTCGGGTGGCCTTTGACTGGAAGCAGAATAAAGGCAAGGCAGAATTTTGCTGGACAAAATCCATGAGAAATAATCCATACCCCCAAGTTTTTATGGTAGGAAATACAGCTTATCTGTAACTTGGGCTAGCCTGACATGTATGTAGATGCTGCTGTATATTGAGAAACGTCTTCTGTCTCCTGCTTCAGAATACAGCTACAGAAAATTGAGTTTTTCTGGTTGAATTTTCTTCAAGTGTTACACAGTGCTTCTCTAGCTTGTACGTGCATGTGACTCTCCGGAGATCTTGTGAAAAATGCAGATTCTGACTCATCAGGCTGAAGTGGAGCCTGAGGCCCTGCGTTTCTAACAAGCTCCCAGGTGATGCCCAGATGTGGCCACCTGCCTTCAAGGAGCAAGGCTCTATGAAGCGCTGTTTTCTTAAGATGGGAGGAGTGGCTGGGCCAAAATAACAACACTTCATATTATTACCATAACAACAACAAATTAGAAATTTTTACAACCCTTAAAGGTCTGTTAAATAACTTCAGAAAATCTGGCTTAAGAAATTAAACTGGTTTCTCTAATGCAGGATGAGTTATTCACTAAGAGGGAGATCAGCCTGCAGCTGCCTGAGCTAGTCTGCATGTGAGTGTCTGCATCAGACAGGTATTCTCTGAAACACCTTTAGAAATAACTGGTACTAGTAATGAACAGACAGTGGTTCCCAAAGGCTGGCCTCTGGACCAGGTCTTGTGTGGTCAGCCTGACTACAGGAGAATCACATTAGAGACGTGATAAAATCTGCACTCCTGGCCACGCTGCTCCCAGGGTCTGAATCAGCAGGTCGGGGGGGAGTTTAGGAACTGCACTTTAATGACCCAGGGAATACAGATGTGTAGCTGTGCTGGGAATCATTGATTAGTCTTCTTAAACCACTATAAAGTATAACTATCTTACCTAGAAAGGAAAAACACAAAATTAAAATTTATTTATGAGATTAGCCGGTGAGTTTGCAAGATGAGTTTGCCAAAGTCCTCAGAAACTGAGGATAAGGACCTGTAAGTTTGGGGAACGTGCAGTGGAAACGGACACAGGGTACTTAGGGCCATGGGCCCTGCAGAGCGGAGGAGGAGAGGGGGCTGCCCAGGACACCAGCCGGGACGACGGGCCCAGAGGAGAAAGGTGGTCTGAGGACCTGTGTGAGTCAAGGGTTGCAAAGGTAATTTAAGAAACAGAGCAGATGTAGAAGTGTAAGTATGTATTTCATTTACCTACCAGGAATGATCTTATCAGGTCCACTTCCGGAAGTTATTTCTGTGAATTCTCTTAGAATTTTAGCAGCCTTCTTCGCTTCAGATTTCAAATTGGAAGGTATAGGGTTATTCACTGAAAGATTAAAAAAATGATTTTAATGAAGAGATCTACTAAATAGAAGTTAGAAATTTGTTGTAATTTCATTTTTTCATACACAATTAAGCATTATCAAATTGTATCCTACCAGACAAAGGAAATAAATTGAAAATCCTTATTTATTGATCATTTCATCTTTATTTTCCTACTAAATTAAATTCACTAAGATTGGGAAACCCTAAACTCTCAAAATCTCAGAAATTATAAAATCATGGAATTCTAAAGGATCTTAAAATCTGGTCCAGTCTCCCAATTATGTATCTTTTCCCTGTAATTCTTAACTCAGCACAATATTAACAAAAAATATTAAAATGTTAAGAATGAACAAAAGATGTATTTTACTACCGTCTATAACAGATAATACAAAATTTAATATATTTGACTATTTTGTTGAAAATGTTTGACCTGTCTGCACAGATTTTCCATATTAGTAAAATTCTAGTAGACTCAGGAATTGAGTGATTACTTCAATTAATGAACATTTGCATTTGTATAGCATTCTATGTTTTCAGCATTGGTTGGGTATTCATAAACTCAGAGGAAGGTTTATTCATCCTAGCGATGCTCACATAATCTTTCCATTCCTTTATCACAGGACAAGGAACCAGAAGAGTCAAAGAAATCAAGAGGCTTCAATATAAATCCTGCTGTTCTGACCATCAGATGAATTTTTCATTTCAAAGATTGTGAAATTTCCATTGGTTGTTTTTCATTCTTTCCATTTCTATCCTCATTGTGTTTTTGTTGTTCTTTCAATCCTTGAGCATATTTTAAAAAGTGTTTTTATATCCTTGTCTGATGATTGCATCATCTCTGCCCTTTCTGGGTCTGTTTTTTGACTGACTTTTCTCCTAGTTATGGGTTATGTTTTACTGTTTCTGCCCATTGCTAGTGAAATTTGGTGGTTGCTAGAACTATGAACACCGCCATGTTGAGGATCTAGATCTTGTTGTCTTATTTAAACAGTGTTGCTGCGTTTGTGCTGGCGCCAGGAAGTCACTTGCAGATCAGCTCAGCCTTTCCAAGGCTTGCTTTTATGTTTCGCTTGGAGTGTGTAGTCTTCGGTGCCAGGCCTGCAGTTACCAGTGACTCTGGGCTGTCTCCTGAACGTCCTCGGATGTGACACACTCTCTCCACTCGGCTGGTTGGAACTACTGCTCCCAACGCTGCATAAGCTCTGAGGACTGTTTGCCTCACAGCTTCCTGAGAGTCGTTCTTTGCCCTGCCCTGAAAGTGTCCCCTTCACACAATGCTTCCTATGCAGCCAAGGACTGCAGATTTCTGGAGCTCTTTCCATCTCTGATTCACTCTCCTCTGGGAATCTGCTCTGTCAACTCCAGTTGCTCAGCCTCTCCAAACTCAATTTGTCTCTCCCATTCAGAAAGAACCCACGCCACGGTGGGCTTCCCTCCCTGTGCTGCAGCTTGGAAAGTGGTCCAGGCAGAAAAACGGGCAATTGTGGACTTCACCTCAATTTCCCCTCTCCTCTGGGATCCTAGACCCGCTCGCCTGTCGTCCAACATGAAAACAGATGCTCCATATGTTTTCCCCAGTTTCTGGTTGTTTACGGCAAGTGGCAATTCCAGTATCAGTTTCTTTGTCATGAAGCTCTCAGTGTACTTTTGTTTTTTATGATGAGTAATATTGAATATCTTTCCATTTCTGTCAAATCTTTTTTTTTTATTTCTTGTCCATTTATAGAGGGTATTTCTCTGTTCCTTATTGATTTGTATATTAAGGGAATTAACCTTTTTTTGTAGAATACGAGTTACAAACATTGATTTCCTCTTTGCCATTTGTCTTTTCAATTTTCTTATGATGGCTTTTCTACTTTTTAAACAATGAAATCAAATTCATATTCTCTTTTAAGTCTAACAAGTGTCTAACTACTAAACAAAGCAGTTCCCAAATTCATGTGGAAAAATAAGCAAGAAAAGCTGGAAGAAAATGTGAGAAAGAAGAAGAATGAGGGGTAAGCTCCAGTTTAACATATTACGAAGCCTCAATAATTTACCTCTTAGTGATGTGGACTCAGACAGAAAAATCAATTTGACAAATAGAAAATTCAGGGCTTCCCTGGTGGCACTGTGGTTAAGAATCCACCTGCCAATGCAGGAGACACAGGTTCGAGCCCTGGTCTGGGAAGATCCCACATGCTGCGGAGCAACTAAGCCCGTGCACCATAACTACTGAGCCTGCGCTCTAGAGCCTGCAAGCCACAACTACTGAGCCCGCGTGCCACAACTACTGAAGCCCACGCACCTAGAGCCCGTGCTCCCAACGAGAAGCCACCACAATGAGAAGCCTGTGCACCGCAACGAAGAGTAGCCCTGACTCGCCGCAACTAGAGAGAGTCTGTGCGCAGCAACGAAGACCCAACACAGCCAAAAAAAATTAAAAAATAAGTAAAATAAAATAAATTTATATATATATATAAATCCATTAAAAGAATTCAGAAATTGGCCCAAATATATAAATTAATTTAATATATGATAAATATTGCACCTGAAATCATTGTGGAAAAGCTGTTGTACACAATAAATAGTGGTCCTTTGGGGGAAAAAAGTCATCCACAGTTTCACATTACATAACAATAAACTCCAAATGCATTGATGAATTAAAATACCAAAAGTCAGGGCTTCCCTGGTGGTACAGTGGTTGAGAGTCCCCCTGCCGATGCAGGGGACACGGGTTCGTGCCCCGGTCCGGGAAGATCCCACAATGCCGTGGAGCGGCTGGGCCCGTGAGCCACGGCCGCTGGGCCTGCGCTTCCGGAGCCTGTGCTCGGTCCGCAATGGGAGAGGCCACAACAGTGAGAGGCCCGCACACCGCAAAAAAAGAAAAAAAAAAAAAAAACAACCAAAAGTCAAACCATAAATTATGGGAGAATTACTTTTCAAATTCATAGTGCAAAAGGCCCAACTATGAGGAAAATTGTTTTTTTCTTTTTTTGGCCGTACCACGTGGCATGTCGGATCCTAGTTCCCCGACCAGGGATTGAACCCATGCCCCCAGAACTGGAAGCATGGAGTCTTAACCACTGGATCGCCAGGGAAGTCCCTGAAAATTTTTCTATATTTTTTAAACCACCAGAAATTATGGCATAAGTGCATTGTAAAAATAAAGGAAAAATATAGATACACAAATATTGAAGAAAAAAGGCATCCCTACTACTAATACTCACCAATACTACTGTCTGCATTTTAGTGTGTGCTTCAGTTGGTTCCTATTGCTAAACAAGGAGATTATTTCCATTTTTAGTTTTTAGTGATACCACTGTTCGATGGTAATTATCTTGAGAGAATCTTAGGAGTTGGAATTAATGACTGAAAAAAATCAAAAATGTCTAGCTCTTTATTCCATTATCAAATCACCTTCTAAAATTACTATCCAACCTTAGAACCACTGGGTATTACCATAAAAAGTTCGTACTGTTACTGGGGAAGCTGGTCGAGGCAAAGTGTGCACATCAGAAAGGATGACAAATTTTTATTGTTTGTTTACATTTTGTTTTGCATATTTTCTGTTCATGTTCTTTGCTTATTTTTCTGGTACCATACTCCTTTTGTCTATAATTTTAATCATGTCACAAGTTTGTATCTCAGCTTCTTGTTTTCATACTTTTATGTATAGTTTTTCAGTATTTGTTTTTATTTATATGGCAATATCTCTCTGAGCTTTCTACCATTATCATCTTTCTATTATTGTGACTAAAGGCCTTTAAAAAAATTATACAAGTATTATTCTAAATTTTCTTCCTCCAGAGCTTTTATTTTACATTAAATATTTGACCCTCCTCAAACTTGCATTGGTATAGGATATGAAGTGAGAACCTAATATTTTAAAATTATACAACACAATTTATTGAATGATCCACAGCACTTAATTAAAAATGCTACCTTCATGACAAAAGCAAGAAAGGAATATTCATATATATATATATATATATATATACATATATATATATATACTCATATATTTAAAAATATATGAGAGAGATGACATGGTAGATTAATAAATTATTCTGGGACTTTAGGTCATTCAAAGGAAAACAAAATAAAATTAGATTACAATATCACATCATACACACACACAAAAATTCAATGTAATTGAACGCCTAAATATTAAAAGCAAAACTTAGTACTTTTAGAATAAAAAGAATAGGGAATATCTTTATGATTCGAGGATGGAGGAATGCTACAAACAAGGCACAACAATAACGGGAAACTACAGATACATTCAACTACATTAAAGTTTAAAAAGTTGTATCAACATACGTTTAAAAAATAAAAATATAAGCCACAGATTGGAAGATATTTGTCATAAACATAAGTGACAGAGATTTAGAATCCAGAATATATAAAGATCTTTTATTTTTTAATATAGAAATTTTAAATTTATTTACATTTATTATGATTGATATGATTTATGGTTAATTGATTTATTATAATTACAAATCAATTTGAATTTTTCAATTTGTATTTCTATCATATCTTTAGTATCTTCTACTTTTTCGTTTGTTATTTAAAATTTAGGATTCTTCAAGTTGAATTCTTAAATCCTTCTTTAGTTCTGGACATTTTGCTTCTTCCATTTCTGTTTTTTTTTTTTTTAATTTTTATTGGAGTATAGTTGATTTACAATGTTGTGTTAGTTTTCAGTGTACAGCAAAGTGAATCAGTTATACATATACATATATCTACTCTTTTTTAGAGTCTTTTCCCATATAGGCCATTACAGGGTATCGAGTAGAGTTCCCTGTACTATACAGTAGGTGCTTATTAGTTATCTGTCTTATATATAGTAGTGTGTATATGTCAATCCCAATCTCCCAGTTTATCCCTCCCCCCCAACCCCTGGTAACCATAAGTGTGTTTTCTACATCTGTAACTTTTTCTGTTTTGTAGATAAGTTCATTTGTGCGCTTTTCTTAGATTCCACATATAAGTGATATCATATGTTTGTCTTTCTTTGTCTGACTCACTTCACTCAGTATGACAGTCTCTAAGTCCATCCATGTTGCTGCAAATGGCATGATTTCATTCTTTTTTTATGGCTGAGTAATATTCCATTGTATATATGTACCACACCCAGAATATATACAGATCTTTTAATATCAATAAAAATATGAAATCACTATAGAAAATGGGGCAAAGTGTTCAATTAGTTAATCCACAGAAGAGGAAACCTCCATGGCCAATAAATATATGAAAAGTGGATCAAACTCCCTAGAAGCCAGGGACATGCAAAGCTAGACCATAATGCATTACCGTGTCTTGTCCTTTAGGTTGACGGAAATTATAAAAGCCTGCCAATGAGCATGTGTAGGTTGTGCAGGGGCACATAGGGAAGCCTCTGTCCCATTGGTGGGGACGTGAGTAAGTGCAGCTGCTGTGGGAGCTGTTCTGAGGACAGCTGGAGATGACCCACCAATTCTACTCCTGGACGTGCTCAGAGGCACTGGCTGCCCGGCTGAATGGTGGCCCCCAAATTCACGTCTACCTGGACCCTGTGAAAGGGACCTTATTTGGAAACAGGGTCTTTGCAGACGTAATTAAGTTAATCATTCTTGACTACCCAAGTGGCCCCTAAGTCCTTAAGGAGACAGAAGGGGGAAGATGCAGAGAGGAGGGGAAGGCAACGTGGCCACAGAGGCAGAGGCTGGACCATGCGGCCACAAGCCCAGAAGCACTGGGGCCCCAGGAGTTGGAGGAGAGAAGGCAGGACTCTTGGAGGGGTGCGTCCCTCCAAGCACGGCCCGGCTGACACCCCACGGGCAGCCTCTACGCGGGAGAGGGCGTGTCTGTTGTAAGCCGACCAGTCTGTGGTAACTTGTTGCGGCAGCCCAGCCACCGAGGCAGGGCTTTTAACAGCACAAAGAAATAAATACATTCAAACAGGAGACAAACGTCCCTCAAGAGGAGGACGGATATATCTAGTTTGGTGTAGTATTAAAATTGTAATCTATACAGAACTTCAGATAAACTAGATCTACTGTATCAACATGGCAAAATGTGAGTAACATTGACAGCAAAAACAAGTTGCATAAAGATATATAGGGTGTCACACATTTATGTAAACATTTACATAAATGTTATACAAATATTTATATATAAAGATAAAGTAAAATGATACTTGATTTGGGGGTGGGGTGGCCCTGGGGAAGGCTTATATAGGAAGCTTACTGGAAACTTGTACATTTTCCCTTAGGCTCTGCATAGTAAGTCATGGATGTAAAAATCATTATTCTCAATAGTCCTTTGTATGTCTGAAATATTACAGAACAAAGACTGCTCAGCATAAATTGAATCCTGTACTATTAAATATTTAATATATTAGTGGAAACGTATGACTCCAGCTGTAAAAAAATATGTATATTATGAATAATTACTCCATAAGTTGTCTTTTGTTTAAAATCTGACCTCTCACAGCCAACATGTCTTGCATGAAGAGGTGTAGAAAAGTGAAAAATGTACCCTTATGTTTTACACAAACAAGAGAGCACACACAGCCTCCCCTCCCTCATGCATGTGCGAGCGTGTGCACGACACACACACACACACACACATAATTCAAAGGACAGGGATTTGGTGAGTGGCTATACACTAAATATTCAGTTGTTATTATATGCATTTGTATACCATTGACAATTCTGAAATTTGCATTTTTAGGAACTAACATAAAGTTGCTCTTCATCTTCTCGATCATGTATTTGTTTAAAATCACACTGTCCCATTTTGACGATGGTACTGAGATACTGAAAAGCTGCTACTGTTGGTCCTCTACTTTCACTTGCGATGGTGAATATGAAACACAAAGATGAACACAGAAAAATTCTCAGAAGCACATAATCTTTAAATAGGGAAGGAATCTTAAAACATCCATTTAAAATTATGTCAATTTACTAATGGTCTTTAAACTTTTCCTATTATCAATGCTTTGGTTATAGTCTGGATTTAGAAGGTCTTAGAAAAACTACAACGTAGAAAAATTCCAAGTGAACATATTTATGTAGATACTTCGGCCTTTAAAGTACATTTTATGGAAGTGGCTGTTAGTCATGACTTGACTAATGTCAGTAGCAAGCTAATGACATACAGTTGGTTTTGGTATTCCACAGTGATCAAGAAAAAGTGTGCACGGTAGGGGGCATTTCCAAGTTTCCGATATGGTATTGACACAATTGACGGCTTCCGAAAACCACAACCGGTGTGAACAGCCTCGATGGGAGCCCGCCTCTCCTCCTCTGGATCACTACAAAGGAGGTACCGAGCTGGCGATCAGCAAGGCAACCCGAGTGCGACTAGAAAACCGACTAACGGGCACTGTCCATTTGTAACGCATGTGCTTTGATACCTGGCATAGGACTAGATGAGGCCTTTGTTTTCTTAATTTCTGTTGGGATCTAAGATGATGTAACCTTACTCTTTATGGAATGAACAAGTAGCATGCAGGGGGTCTCCTGTGTTAGCTAGTTTCCCACACACTCGTGTGCTTCCCGCGTCAGCACAGCGCTGGTCCCGGGACCTGCCGCCAAGAGACAGTAATGGATGTCGCTTCTACGCCCAAATAGTGGGAAGGAGCGTTTTCTGCACCCTCCCTTCCTATCACTGGCTGCCTGAAGGGGTCTCCAGGGTACAGCCATAGTGGGAGGGATGGAGAACCCTGGATCAGAACACGGGGGAAGCTGCCCACCACAACTCTTCTTGTGCTAAGAAATCGAGATTTGGGGGCTTGTTGCTGCAGCTGACATAACCCTACTTATTATGCTTAAAAATTATTTCTCATCCCTCCATGGTATTCGCTGCAGAAGAAAGATGGAGAAGTATCTGTAATTTTTATTTTCTAACTTAGGACTAGACTTGTTTTATATACCTTCTAATCACTTAATTAGTTTGGGGAGGTAGATAACTGGGTAAAAACACATAAAATATAACATACCATATGTTAATATCTTTCTCTTTGATTACATAGCATTCCCAATAGACTACTTGCAGGTCCTTCTAAAAGAGCAAAGCAGTAGTTTTGCCTTTTTATTAAATGTTAAAATGGATAAAAAGATAGATCTTTGCTGTACCAAGTGCTCCTATTAGCACGTGCCTGAAAACTTGATGTTATAGGCCCCTTCCTGCACCTTCTTCATTGCGCCCGAGGCATGCCTCTGGCCGGAATAGGTGTAGCAGGCAGAGTCCAACGGCAGGTGGGACGCACACTGCGGGTCAAAGAGGGGATGTTCGCTGTGGGAGTTATTCACTCTGTGTGGCGCCCTCGGCTGAGGGCCAGTCCTCGGGTCGGGGGCAAAGGTGAGGAGATGCAGCCCTCCTTGGAGAAGCTGTCGCTCGGCCCGAGGACGGCGGACAGCTGCGCGCCACCAGGCTGGGCTCCCTCTGGGGGCGGCAGGGGCAGGAGTCCTCAGAGCAGTGGGGCCTCTGGTTTCTGAGTGCGGGGGGCTGTGGAGAGGACTCCGAGAGGGCTTTCCCGGGCCTCTGGCCAAACGGGCTCGCCAGATGGCTTCTCACTGCTCCCAGAGGGAACTCGGCATCAGCCCCTTACAGGAGCCCCACAGCCCCGCCCAGAGCACGTACGGAAGGGGCGTCGGGAGCTCAGAGGCCCCGAGGACTCGGGCACACCCAGACACGCACTGTTCTCCCATGGGAACGGCTGGTTGAAAAAAATGAATCAAAAGAAGAATATTTTATGTGAGAACACACTTTCAAAGATGAAACAGGTAAAATCCCATTCTAGATCAGCACTGATAGCCGAACATTTATGATCTGTCGTGACGAGGGGCGCTAAACAGTGAACTCAAGGCGAAAACGTTCTCCCATAAAGAGAATCCCATTCTACCCACCAGAAGATTTGGATTACAAAAAACGTTCTCAATTATTATTATAATTCAGTTTTTATCAGTAACAATTTGTGGAAGATTGTTTTCTCTCTTGTTGCGTGTCAATACATAGCCTCAGTTTTCCTCTTGGCCCCCAAAGCCTGATACACGGGCTGCCTGGCCCTAGAGGAAAAAAAAGCCAACCTCTGACCTCTTAAAATTCCACTCATTCTTCCAAATCAACCTTAAACACCGCTTCTACTTGAAACCATGAGTACGTAAATCTTAGACCAGACCTGAGATTTGGCAAGATCCCCCCCACCCCCCGGGCCATCCCTTCCTGGGGCAGCTGAGCAGAGCTTCACCACCTGCGCTGCACAAAACAACAGATGACCCAAGGAGCAAGGAAGACACCGGCCCCATGTCTTGTGGGAGAGGCCCCAGAGGACCCAGCAGTGCCAAGATTGCTAACACTGCCTTCGTCTGTCTTGCCAACTGCAAATTGTCACTTGCCACCTGACTTTACAAAGATTAGGTCACTGCAGTCGCTGACCTTTAACACACCCTGAAAGGAGCTCAGGGCGGAGCTCAGGAATGAGGCCCTCTGTGCTCTGGAAAGAACTGGCAGAACAGGCCTTCAGATACTTAGATCTTGTCAGGAGAAGATTTTAAGAGCACAGTTTCTTACATTTTCTCCTATCTAGAAAAGCACTAAAATCACTGATAGGGACATCTGCTGTGACCGGCAGCGAACGTCTGCCAAAATGTGTGCTTGACTACATGTACCCCTTCACCGAAATCACGAGTACACTGGCCTCCCCACCCCGTCTCTTCAGAGCAGTTCCTCAGCTATCTGAGAGGCTGTCTCCCAGGCTACATTCCTCATTTGCCCCAAATAAAACTTAACTCACAACTCTCACATTGTGCATTTATTTCCCGTCGACAGCCTCCAAGAGGGAGCGAAGCATTGGAGGCCAGCCCTTTCAGGGTCCTCTCAGCTTCCCCAAGTCTCCACCTTTCCTATTCACACTCACACCTCAGGTCCTGTGACTTTAAGCACCATTTATATCTGATAATTCTCCAAGCCTGATCTATTCTTTAACCTTTCCCTAAATGCCAGACTCACCCTATCAATTACTGATTGGACCTTGAAATCAAGTATCCAAGTAAGCATCTCAAATTAATCACTAGACTTTAGACTTAACAGTGATGCCCTAACCTCCTCTCCAGCCTGCTCCCCAAGTTTCCTCTCCAGGTAGGCTTCATCCATCAGGGAGCTCACACTCAAAACCTGAGCCAACTGTAACTTCCATATCGCTCTCATTCCCAGTGCCAATCCACCAGCACACCCTACTGGAGCACAGACCTTCAACACGCTCAGAACCTGGTTACATCTCACCCGCTCCCCTGCCACCAGTCTGGCCCAAGGAATATCTGCTCTTGTGGGGGCTGTTCAGCAGCCTCCTCTGTGGTTTCTCTGTTTCCAGTCTTGAACACCTATGGTCATTTCTCCAAAGAAATGCTCTAAGTAATAGCTCATTGATAACACGCCTCAAAGTTTTTCCACCATATTTAGTCTACACCATGGCTTTTATCTACCCTGTCTATCTGTCTATCTGATCTGATCGTTCTAACCTAATCTCCCTCTCTAGAATGTAAGTGCTATAAGGTTAAGCACGTTGACTATTTTATTAACTGTAATATCTCCAACACATACCATGATAACATATAGTAAGTGCCCAATAAATATTTGTTAAATGAATGAAGCATTTGTTGCTTTTAGGAATTAAAGATCAAAACCGTGTGAGGACTAGGAAAGGCTCATTTACATAGAAAACCCAGTGGGTTTAGAAGAACGTGTGCTGAGTAAGCGCAAAGGTTCCCTGACTCTCAGACTCTGTAGCAGTTCCTAGATCTTGAGAGAGAGGAGGGTGAGAGGGAAGCGTGGTACAAGTAGATGGCATAGTACCTTAAAATAGTCCTTTCTAGGCTGTCACAGGAAAGGTAGGACAAAACCAAAGCAAACCAAACCCCAAACTAAGGAGGCCTGAGTGTCAGGAGACCAACAAGCACGCCGGTCTAAAGAGCCTCAAGCAGCCCCCCTGCCAAGCGGCGCCCACCCCACGGAGACCCCTGCAGCCCACAGGGCATGGGAGAGCCAGCTCTCCGCTTGCGGGAACTCCTGCTGTCCCATCAGAGCTGGGGTGCCAGGACCCCTGCAGCCCACAGGGCATGGGAGAGCCAGCTCTCCGCTTGCGGGAACTCCTGCTGTCCCATCAGAGCTGGGGTGCCAGGACCCCTGCAGCCCACAGGGCATGGGAGAGCCAGCTCTCCGCTTGCGGGAACTCCTGCTGTCCCATCAGAGCTGGGGTGCCAGGACCCTGGCAGTGCAGCAGGGGCAGCTTCAGAACTAATGATAACTGAAGACCCAGAAGCAAATCTGAGTGGGCAGAGGCGGCACACACCTGACGCTTCTTCTCAACACCCACTCTGAGACGTGACTGAAAACGAGGACTCGATAGAATGTTTACACTTCCGGCACTCGAGCTTGTGATTTGAGACTCTTACCCACACAGCTGTCCACCACTCAGCTGCAATCCTTACAGTCAGAAGCAGTGCCTTTTACAAAGCTTTGTGCCCCTGTAGAGCCCTCTTCATATATCCAGGTGCTCAGTACATCGCACTGACTTGAATTAATAAACTTCAGTGGAAATTGGTTCCTTTTCCTACTGAGCATCTATGCCTCTGGTTTTTGGAACCAGCACAGTGTGTCTGTTTCCACGGATGCCACACCTGAAGGGGACCCATTTACAGAATTAGACCAAGTGTCCTCCTTGTGCTACGGCAGAGCTTTGTAACCAAGGCTGATCCACGTCAGCATCTGATCAAGGGCTTGTGTGGGAGCTGCCAGAACTGCCTCTTTCACAGGCACTTCTGCTTGGACTTGCTGCAAGGTTTTGTCACCACTGGGGAGAGCCTGAGAGCAAAGCCATGCAGAGGAGCGCTTGACTAGAGTTGGAGAGAGGACCTGGGCTCTGCCGGCACTGCTTGAGCCCAGGGCTGGGCCACAGCTGGTGCCACAACCAGCTCTGGACTCTTCAGTCACGTGGACCAGTGAAATCCTTTCCTGCTAAAGCCAATTTGGATCAGATATTCTGGCACGTGCAACTAAAGCTCAGTAAATGATACATAAACCTTACCCCCAAAAGACTTTCTACTTTGAACTCCATCAACCAGGCAGAATTAAACCAGTTAAATAAGCAAATTCCACAGCTGAGAGTTGCTATTGCAAACATCCTGTGTAGGGAAGGTCAGAGCCTCTTTTATAAACATGGGAAGGAAAGCTACTGGACTGGGGAATTCACACGCAGCCCGGGATGCCTGCAGACCACAAAGCTCAATCCCTAAGCCTGAGTGCTAGACACAGCCCTGCGTCACTGCGAGCTGGGTGTCACATGGTCACGGTGAGGACACCTTCACGTTCAGCTGAATTCCAGAAGAACCTGGCTAATTTGTTTGACTAGTACAGATCCTATTACATTTCTAATATGAGCATACTGCCAGGTCATAGTTGTATAATGGTGAATTTTTCCGTCAGAGCCAACAAGTAATAACAACGATTTCGAGACAAGCCTCAAATCCTGTCCTCAGCATCAAATCATGGCTCATCCACTTTTCCTCTGCTGTACCATTCGGCAGAGGGGCACGGTCTGTTCAGAATGTTGATATCATTATAGTGCTGAAGTTGTGAAGACAAGGTCATTATTAAGTCATGGTTTGCATCTCAACATGCATAAAATTCTTAAGTCTCTTGAATTCCAAGGCAAAGCAAATCATCTATAAATATTTGAGTTTCTTCCTAAGAGAAGGATGGATGCCAAACCTCAAGCCAAGAAAACAGATGTAAAGTTTTCTTTAAAAAGTAACTGAAATATTTGAAAATTTCCATACTAAGACTTTTTTTTTTTAATTAAGAGGATTTTTTTTTAATACTGAGGAGAAAATTTTTACTTTGGAAACCTCAAAAGCTTGAAATGAGCTTAAGATGTAGAAATAATTCCCATATTGGTCATGGGGCAGTAAACTCAGGGCTGGGGTGACTGGGGGCCACAGTGACATTAGAACACTATTTGGAGTAAGCTGCCACCCGGGGTGGTAAACCTGGCTAGTCTCCGGCCTAGCCCTGCAGTCTAGAACGGAAGCAGGGAGAGGAAAGGCCCCCTCCCAACACCTCATCGTTTTCAGACTTCAAGCGCTTCCCAAACTTTCCCTCTGGTCAACAAGCATCTAATATATTATTTTCCTTAATGGAGTCTCAATTATGAGAGGGCTACCTATAGGAAATTTTTTATTAATTTTTATCTTGGCTATAAACCTTAGCTAAAATAAAAGAAACTTTATATATCTATGTAATCTTTTGAAAGCCGTTGAAATATTGAGTTTAGCTTTATTAGGACGTTATCATCTCGGACACTACCACCTGGTAACTATGGCCATTGTTTCTTTTTTTTTTAACATCTTTATTGGAGTATAATTGCTTTATAATGGTGTGTTAGTTTCTGCTGTATAACAAAGTGAATCAGCTATACATATAGATACATCCCCATATCCCCTCCCTCTGTCTCCCTCCCATCCTCCCTATCCCACCCCTTTAGGTGGACACCACTGTTTCTTAAACTAATTCTTATCTCTCTGTGGCCTGGGTTTAACTGCTTCCTTTGTCTTAAGGAGACAAAGTCTGTCAGTTCTAGAAATCAAAACTGGTCTCTCTGGTCAGGTCATTAACCTTCTAATCCAAACTTCAAACTAAACTAATGATTTGAGCCCCAAACATTACCGTGGCCTGTGCCTCTTTTATTGTTCCCCTGACCACAGGATTCAGACAGGGGACAGAGACTATGGAGTGACAAGAACCATGACTTCCAGCATAAGGAGCCCCTCGACTTATACCATGTTACCTTTTCTCAAACTGAAGAGTGATCCTGGCTCAGAGAAGGACTACACAGGCCACATTAACCTGGTCAGTGACTGTGAAAAATGGACTCCTCCCAAAGAAAAGAAAAATTCCGTGTGTTTAGGTCTCAAACTGCACAGGATGATGTCTTATCGTGACACACTTGCACATAAGGCAACTTGTAGAAAGACGTCTGTGACCACCGGTCACTCAGCGTCACGGCAGCAACATCCCCTTAGCTTGTCAGCGTTCTCTTTCCAAACACCAAATCTTTCTTTCTAAACAGTGAGAAAGCCCCTGAGAACATTTCCTAAATGGAATAAAAGCATCAAATCACTCTTGATAAACACAGATTTCTTTTAAATATTTTTTTAATCTTACAAAAGATGAGGGATAGTATTAACTCATTTTAAAGAAACTCTGTTTAAATAGAATATTTGTAAACCAGATAAATTCTCCTTAGTTTATGCATGATAAACAGGATGGAAGTAACAACTGATTTTAACCTCCAGCTGGTCACTGCGCAGGTATGCCAATAGCAGGCCACACAAAGAACTAAACAGCACCATGGAGACTTGTCATTTCTCTGAGGTGCGTGTGTGCAGAGTTTCTGACTAACCCATTATTAATTCAGGCATCTCCCACACCTCAATAAAATCTCTCATGAGGACAAAAATGCAGGACACGCATGTTCTGTATACAAAAGAAAACCTGAAACCTCCTCCCCTTTGGTAGAACATTCTGGGGCCATCAGATTCCTACTCTCTGTGGGCAGGGTTCCCCTGTCTGTGTCATTCTCTCCAACTCAGCCTCAGCAGCAGCAGTGGTGACACAGAACTATTTGTTGAGATGAAGCGAAAATAACACATTTCCAGCTAGCAGGGTAAATCTCATTATCTTATGGTCATCTACCTGTTCAGAGCAGTTTCCTATTTCATTACACAAGGAAAAACCACCACAGTAAAGGAAAGAGATCCAAGGTCCAGCGCTCACAGCACCAGGGAGGCGGCCACTCTGCCCCAAGAGGTTCCCCGGAACTGTGGCTGATCACAGGCAGGGCCAGGTGAGGTGTGGAGGGCCCGGCACTTACACCTGGGGAGCCCGGAAACAATGGCAGCTTTCTGCCTCCGGCTGCGCGAGCCAGGCCCAGGCTGAACCCAAACCGTCCAACAAAGGTCCAGAGTGTCCCCCACTAAAACAGACGGGAGCGAAAAAAGATAGTGCCTAATACTTGGCTTTTCAAATATTAGATATTTACAAATGAAGTGAATGACAATCGCTAAAATTAAAAACGAGAAGAGCCATTCTGTGAACTGAATCAACTGGGGCCAAACCTGAATCACAACCGCATTTGTGGAGAGTCCAGGGAGCTGGTTCCTCTTAACTTTTAACAGTTGTGGGATAACTGAGTGTTACTAGATGCGCAACAGCAAAAAAATCCCAAAGACATCGTTTCTACATCTTTCACCAAAGATTTACACTCCTCAGCAAAACTTTTGTATAGCGCAAGGGGTGGTCCCGATTCCAGGTGAGGTTCAGCGGCGTCACCGACACCCGTACTCACTTGCGACCCCGAGCCTGGTCCGTTCCGGCGCCCCTGGAGCTGCTGACACCTACCCAGGAAGAGGAGAGGCCCTCCCCGCTCGGCTCCGCCTCCCAGGGCAGGGACCGGTCTAGCGAGGTGCACACCTGAGACAGGTGAGGGAGCAGGTAAACACCCGCTTTTCCGGGGCAAAGCACCTACTTTACACATATTCGCAGGATAAAAACTGCAGCTAAGGGAGGTGTGCGCTCGCCCTCACCGGTCCCAGGGCGGCTGCTGAAGCAGCCCAGCTTCGACAACTGGGCAGCCCAGCGGCCGTCCCGCCGCAGAACGGACCTTGCGCAGCGGTTCCGACCCGGGCACTGGGGGCGGGGGTCTCGGGGTACCGGGAGGTGCCCTTGCGGACCCCGCCCAGCCCCTGATCGCGGGCCTCACCTTCGGCCGCGCGGCCCAGGTGACGGGCGCTCACCTGAATCCCAGGACTGACTCCCTACTCTCCGAGGACACTCGGGGACCCATCAGGCCCCGTCTCTCTGGCTTCAGTCTGTGGCCCCCAAAACCCCGGGACTCGGGGCTACGCCCTCTCCTGCCCTCGGGTGGTCACTCAGCAGAGGCGCGTGACGCCAGCTCTCCCCCATTGGGCCCCTCCCCTTCCAGGTGGCTCTTGGTCCCGCCCCATCCCTCCCCTCCCCGCGCCCCTGCCCCCGCCCTCGGGGTGGCTCTCGGCGCCGCCTCCCGCGGGAGGCTCTGGGGCCAGACTGCGCAAGCGCGAGACTGCACTCTCGCTCCGGGTGGGGCCGGGGCAGGACTACGCGGGCGCGCATGCGCCGCGCCAGAAACGTGCCTACGTGATTAGTGGGCGCCTCTCTGAGCGCGGGAAGATGGCCGAGCAGGCGACCAAGTCAGTGCTGTTCGTGTGTCTGGGTGAGACAGCGCTGATCTAGCCCCACTTTGACTTTCCTGGAGGGCTGGGAAGGGCTTCGTGCGCTCTGGGCTGCGCCGCTGGACCGCGCCGCTGGACCAGGAACGGTGATGCGGAGGAGGCCGGAGAGGGGAGACCCGAGGGTGGCATGGGTCGGCGCCGTTGCCTGGGCAGCTCTGCAGGCGGGGTGTCCTTGACGTGCCCGGTTCTCTCTCCAAGCGGGGTCTCCTGTTCAGTCCTGTCTCCGAGTCGGATCCCCTGTCACCTGCCGAAGCCCTCTATGCAAGCCTGGACCTCTAGCTTCTGTACAGTCCTTTCTCCAAGCCCGGTTCCCGTCTCACCTGCAGCACCTGTACTCCAAGCCAGGGTTCCTGGCATTGCACTTGCCTAGAATCCCTTTTTCCCCTTCATCAGACAGACTCGAGGCCACTGGGCTGATCTGTCCTTTAAGGGCTTCCTGATGCGCCGAAACCCATGACAACACTTGTTTGCTGGCATGTTGCCTCGGCCCATGCTCACAAATGGATCTGACCTAAAGGCAGGGGAAGGGCAAAGGTTTAGGATTTCTTGGTTGTAAAAGCCAAACCAGGGAGATCTGATTCCCTAGGTCGCTATGTAACAGCCCCATGTGCCAATATTCCTCTACATGAAAATGAAGGTATTTTATTTTTAATTCTTCAGGTAACTTCCAGCTCAGAATTATTTTCATTTTTAGGACTTCAACGGTGAGCCTCCCTTACTTAAAATAGAGCTCCCTTTCCCTTTAGCTTTCAGGACTTTTCCTTTGATAGGGCACCTCAGTGCTTCCACCCCATCGCCTTAATTCCGCAGAGAGGACGGCCTATATGGTCAATAGTCCAGTGACTTAAAACCTTCTGATGAGTCTGCATTTCCTGCATTTCCTTCCACTCCTCTTTAGGTGCACCCTTAAAGAAGGCCACAGAAGTGTGCTCAGCGTTTCCCACTTTACCCCGTTTACCGTTTCCTACCCACACACCCTGGGGACTCCCTGTTCCCCAGGACTTCAGATGCTCAGTGTGCCTTCCGTTGTGTGCTTCTTTCTGGGAACCCATTTTGCATTTTGCCTGGAAAGCCTTTCTAAAAGGTCAGACCCAAGTATTCCCTTCTTTACTTTTTCCAGATCGTCTAGGTAGAGGTAGTTGTTCCCATGACCCTTTATAGACACCTTTCCTCACACAGATTTTATTATAATTAACTTGATAGCCTCCTGAGATTATAGCTAGATTTAGCCCTCTTGAAGGCAATAACTGTGGCTTATTTTTCTTTGTATTTCCAGCTTTAGGACAAAATATGATGCATACTAGGTATTTGCAGAATTGAATTTCTATGAGGGGAAAAGTAAAAGGCCTCCTTGTTTCACTTTGACAGTAGGCATCATTTGAGTTTTAAGCTCTCCACTGAAGGCTGACTGATAGCTTCAACACAGTTTTTTAAAGGGCAGTTCAGCTCAGGTTGGGCATCTAATAGGATTCCATTGCCTTGTTTATTTCACTTAGTATTGTTGATTAGGCTGACATAATGCACTATGGTGGCTCTTAATGGGAGATGTCTGCTTGTAAGTATTTATCTTCAGTACTTTTTTTTTTTTTAAAGCAACTGCCACGGGACCAGGCACTGTTCTGAGTGCTAGGGATGTAGTGGTGAGGGAAACAGACAAAAATCCCTGCACCTCTAGAGCTCACATTCCGTCATCAACAATCAAGGATTTGGTTAGGACAGTAAGGCAGGAAAGGGGGAGAGAAGGAGAGTGCAACTGTAAGTAGGCTGTTCAGGGGAGGGCTTACCGAGAAGGTGACATTTGAGCAAAGACTTGACGGAGGTGAGGAAGCAAGTGTAGGGTATTTTGGAAAAGCACTCTGGACCCAGAGGAAGGCAGGTGAAAGATTTTGAAGTGAGGGTGCTGGCCATGTTCAAGAAATGGCTGGGAAGCTGAAGTTCTGGGCCTGGTGACCTAGTACCTTCTCAGTCAGACATTCCTCTGTACCTGAGGACTCAGAACTAATGTGGCTGTTTTCTCAGTTCCCAGTGGATACATAAGCAGTACTGTTCTTGGTGCATAGGGGAGAAGTTACTTCCTGACATACAGTGAGTGTTCTGGGGCAGGAGTCTGCAAACTCTTTACGTAAAGAGCCAGAGAACAAATATTTTGTGCTCTGTAGGCCATACCAAAGGTGTAGTGCAAAAGCAGCCCTAGCCAGTACATAAATGATTATGCTGGGCTGTAATTGTGTATGGACACTGGGATTTGAATTCTATGGAATATTCTCAAGATATTCTGAGTATTTTTCAACTGTTTAAAAATGTAAAAAAATTATTTTTAGCTTTGAGAACTATATACAAAGCTGGTGGGTCCTGAGCCCTAGTTTTCAGACCCACATTTAGGTTCTGCGGTGGACAGATCTGGTGAGGCCGTGTGAGGACTTGGGCTCACTGAGCGAGTTAAGCCATTGGAGGGTTTTGAGCAGAGGTGGGAATTTTAAAAAGAAGCCTTCAGCTGTTGTGTTGAGACTGGACTGAGAAGGGGTGAGGGCCACAGGAGGGAGACCCACAATTCAGAGAGAGTTTTGTGTGTTGAACCAGAGCTTTGCCGGTGGAGGGGGTGAGACATGGAGTTCTGGGGTATTTGAGGTTGCTGTTTGCCATTTCACTTGGTAGCCTGTATGCAGGACAGTAACAACAGTACATTTCTGAAACATAAAAGTTTTATTCCTTCAAAGCGTTTATTTGGACCTGTTTCAGACTGAAGTGCAGGGAAGTGTCAGATGTATACCATTGGTAAGGGTAATACCAGAAAAGAACGGAACTCCTTATTTTGGCAAGATTATTAAGTGTTTAATGTTTTAAAGGTCTAAAGAATGTGTGCTGTTAATTGTGTCCCAGCCAGCACACTGGGAGATGAGAGCATAGTGGTGTCAGGTTACCTTTTTCCTACAATTAACCAGTATTTAAATACTCTTCATCCTTTAAAGACCAGCCCTAATTGTTCTTTTTTTCTCATAAGAAACTTTCTTATTCTTTATGCTTTCAGAATCTTTTCCTGTGCTCCTGTAGTATATTGCTTGTCTATCAGCATTTGTTTTCTTGTTTTTATTATAGCTAATTCCGTATCTCCCATAAATACATTGCTTAGCACCTGGTAGAAATATTTTGAGGGAAGATTTTCTGTCTTTTATCTTTCTTCCCCTGTGTAGTAAGGAATTTGACCCCATTTAACGAGAGGTCTTGCCTCTGTCCTGGCTGCTGGGAGGTAACCTTCAAACCCCTTGGAATTCCCTTGGAGTGATAGGAGTGTTTTGTGATTCAGGGATGACCCTACACAGCTTATGCTGAGGAGGTAACTCGGGTGGAGGCTGCGAGCCACACGTGGCAGGGGAAGGGGCTGGACATTGAGTTCAACCACAGGGCAGTAATTCAATCAGTTGGGCTTATTTATGAAACCCCAATAAATCCTTGGCACTGGAGCTCTGGGAGGCGTCCTGGATTGGCAGTACTCTGAGTACTGTCACACATGGGTGACGGGAATGTGACACGTCCCCAAGGACCAGAAAGTTTCCGATTTGGAACTTTCCAGAATCTTTGCTGTGCTCTCTGACTTTGGCTGGTTCTGCTTTGTATCTTTTTGTGATAATAAAACTATAATCATAAGTATAGCATTTTCCTGAATTCTGCAGTCCTTCTGGAGAAATATTGAACCTGTAAGGTTCAGCTGGTTTGAAGTGAGGGTGGCTCTGGGGATCTGTGAACTTGCAGTTGCTGTAAGTTCTGGGCAGACTGGACAGCCTGGAGGACCATCCCTACCCCAGCTGGCTGACTTTTGGGTCCACAGCACTCAAGCAAGGGCTCCCTCCTCACAGGTCCTGCGGTAGAAGTCTGTGTGGAACTACTCTTAGGCCTAAATACATTTGCTTGTATATTTTATGAAACAATAGTCATCTTTATTATGTGCAGTATACTTGAAAATGCATTTTTTAAACTCTATTCTGTTGTATTTCATTTTAAAATAGGCTGGTTGCGACCCACTTCGTTGATTTCACGACTCGCTTCTGGGTCAGTGGTAGCAAACCTGAAAAACGATGATTTTGATCATGACTGTTCTGATTTCGGATGTCTTTGTCATTTGTACTTTGAGTACTTGGACAGTTGGTGTGAAATCATTGAGCAGGGTTGGGTCAGCTGTTCCCCCAGTTTCTGCCACGTGCTGGCAGGACGGTCACCTCAGAGAAGAGTACCTTGCTTCCCTCACATCACATGCTCACTCTGCCCCCTCCTTTTTTTTAAGGTAACATCTGTCGATCACCCATCGCAGAAGCAGTTTTCAGGAAACTTGTAACTGATCAAAACATTTCAGATACTGTAAGTACTGTTCACAACCTTAAAGAGGACAACCTGAATGGCTTTGGGGCAGAAAATTGTGAAAAAAATTCTTTTTTTCTCCTGCAGTGGAGGATAGACAGTGCAGCAACGTCCACGTATGAACTAGGAAACCCTCCTGATTATCGAGGGCAGGCTTGCATGAAGAAGCATGGTGTCCCCATGAGTCACGTTGCCCGGCAGGTACCGTACTTGACCTTGAAGGTGCACTTGTGTGTTTTGTGTTGCAGTGGGTCATTGACAGTGGCGCTGTTTCTGACTGGAACGTGGGCCGGTCGCCAGATCCGAGAGCTGTGAGCTGCCTGAGAAATCATGGCATTAACACAGTCCATAAAGCAAGACAGGTAGAAGAGACCTCGTTTAATTTCTAATATGTTGATCCCGTAACCTGAGCGGTTGTGAGAGGCTTAGCCAGACTTATGTATAATGAGTGCGTTTATTTGAGTCTCTTTATTTAGGGTCGGCCTAACCAGCCACAATACACCCATTCTGGTTCCACAGTTCTGAAAGGTTTGCATGGTCTTGGAATTGACTTGTTAAAATGCATGGTCGAGAGAGCCCTGGCTAAGAGCTGGCAGACCTGAGCTGGCATCACCTTTTTTTCTGTGCATGAGGTCTTTAAACATTTAAGCCCCGGTGACTTAGTCTGCTTCCATTACTAGGTTGTTGCTAGAATAAATTTCGGTTGTAAGTACAGAAACATATTGCCAGCTGTGGAGTGCCTTAGAAGTACCAGGTAGCGCTGATATTATTATGGACGCATAGCCTGCACACCAGCAGTAGTACCTCTGGGTTTTGGTTCTGGAATGTGGCCCAGCAGAACGTCCTGCGAGGAGGTTGGTGTGCCTTATCAGCTCTGCAGGGTGGAAGCCACCAGCTGCATGTGCTCTTGCACTTTTGAGATATGGCCAGTGTAATGGAGGCTGCATTTTAAATTGTAACTCATTTAAATAGCCACTTGGTCTGGTGGGCACGTTATTGGGCTACAGGGTTCTAGACTCCCGTGGAACCCCGGAAGGGGGGTTCTGAGGTTTTCATGGCAGCATTCGTGGTGAGACGTTGGGGTCCGTAGGCGGCCCGTCCAGTCCCTCCCAGTCTAGGAGCTGCTGTGGGTGCTCGTGCCGGCACCTTCTGTAACCACGGGGACCAGCTGCTACAGAAACACGCTTCGTTTCTGACTAGCGTGTTGTTCTAAATCCAAATCAATTGGATTTTTTAAAAACCTCGCTAAAATCTGCTAACTTCCTTTTGTATCCATCTTGACAAAATGTAGGCTCTGTAGACCAAGAAGGGTCATGGCTTAGTGTCACATGAGCTTTTGAGGCCTTCAAAGTGAGAAGCCAAATATTGTGAAAATCAGTTGTCAACTATACTGCATGTTTGTAAGTGTGGATGGCAGCGTGAGAGCTATAGTATTAGTGCTCGGATCAGAACTTTTTGTAAGACTGGATAAAGATTCCTTAGTCGTTGTTATACTAAATTTTGTCTCTATTTAAAACTTTGCAGATTGCTTTGCCATATAACATCGTATTTTAAATTTTGGTCGTTCTCAAATTTTATCAATTACGGAAAGGAGTGGTTGGTAAACACATTTTGCAGGTCAGGAAACAGTTCTGGAGAGAAAATAAATGACTTATTGAAGGTTATGCAGCTGCAAGTGGTAGAACTTGGATTTAATTACAGGTTTATTTGTTGAGGTGTGAGCCAGAAAATTCACAAAACAAAATGACTATAGAAACACTTTGAATACGTTAATAATGCCTCAGAAATTAGTAATGCACACATTATTTTTGACTTAGATAACTGAGATCTGTGAACTAGTTTCTGGCTACATCAGTTGACTCTGCATGTTAACAATTTACTATTTAAATTAACTATTTTAAGGACCCTTTCTTAAGTGGAATTTTCATTGGAGATTAAACATTTTTTATATCATTTGTCCATTCTAGTCTCTTCAGGGTTGTACATACCTTGCCAGTTTCTATTTTGTTTTTTAAATAATGTAGATTTATTTTGAGTAGACCTTCAGAATTATGAGCAATCATACTTCCATGTTTTCTGCTTTTAAGATCAGATTATTTTTCATACACTAAGTTTATGATAAAAGTGGGTACAAATGAAATATTTTAAATACACATGCCTTAAAAAAACAAAGCTAGAAAGTCACTGCTTATGAAATTATTACCAGTTTTAGAAGTAGTACTTCCACATGACCTATTTTTTCTTTCTCTTGTTGCTTTTAAGAAAATTTTCTCAGCAATGATTTTTTTAAAAATGTGCAAGTCCTAGTAGGATATGTCAGTATCACGTCAGATCTTTGTTATTTTTTAGCATTTTCTAATGTTTACAGATTTCCTCTTTAGTGAGTATCACAATTTGTATGAGAACTATTCTAATATTTCGATTAAACCTGGGTTTTATAGACAGAATACATTCAGGGTACTTTTTTCTTTTTAGCGCATGTAATCATTTCTCTGGAGTATGTGAACTCTCACATCCGGTTAGTTCTGTGGGGATGTTTACTTTATCATACATTCTTTCCCTTTCCAGTAAACTTTATGTGACATATGCACAGATGTCAGGGTGCTCAGTGCATCTTATGGCACGACCAGCTCTACTCCCTCTACTCCAGAGGTCACCACTCAAAATGCCGCTACCTTTTCCGCTTTATGGCAGTGGAATCCTATAGCGTGTATACTTCTGTCAGCTTTTCCTTTGTGAGATTCTCCGTATTGTTGCTCATAGCAAAGCTTAGTCATCCTCATTTGTGGACTCAGTATCATTTTACAGTTAGGCTACAGTTTATTATCAGTTCCACTCTTGATGAACACTCGGTTGTTTCTAGTTTGGGGCTGAGTCCACTGAATATTTTTGTATGTGTGCAGTTCTGTTGGGTGGATACACACCTGGCATCACACGCTGTGTCAGGGTCGACCAGCCTCATAGAACAAGTTGGCTAATGTTTCTTTTCTCTTCGGTTAAAAAACTTTTGTCAAACAATGATGGTATTTCTACCTTAACTGTTTGGAAGGATTCATCTAATCCATTGGCCTTTGGTTGCTTCCTGCAGTTGCTGTCGTTTTCTTCTGCTGTCTTTAGCTTTTCTTTGGTGTGTAGTTACCAGCAGTTTTATGTGGTCAGATTCACTTCCTGAATTTGTGTCTTGGTGGTTTTCATCAGTGCTGGGAGATTCTGGGCTGTTATCTTTGCCTACTTTTCTTCCCCTCATTCTTCTGAGATTCAGCCTACATGTATTTTGAACATAAATTTCTTGTGCTTTTTCTACTTTCTTCATCCTTTTTTTCACTCTGTTTTTCAGTCTGAGATTTTCCTCCTCACCTGTTTTGTGATGTACAAATCTTTCTGTTTTCAGACAGTCCATAAGCCTCTATTTATTGAATATTTGGTGTCTGTTACTTTATTTAATTCTTTAAGTTTATTTCTTATTTAGTTTATTATTTAGTTTATTATTATTATTATCTTATTTAGTTATTAAGTTTATTTCTTATTTAATTCTTTAAGTTTAATTCTTTAAGTTTTATTTGGTCTTTTAAAGTGACTCCAGCTCTCTGGTGAAATTCTGCATCTTGCCCTATATTTTCGTGAACAACTCCGATCACAGTTATTTTACACAAAGCCTGGTACCTGGGTCATCTGTGAGTCTGCTTTCTTTCTTTTCCTCTTTGTTGTGTTGCTCGGCATGCTTGCTAGTTTGGATTAAATGCGGAGCATGATGTATAGACAATGTAGAAGCTTTGGGTGAAGGACCTTCGCCCCCAGGTGGCTCCGCTTTGGTGGGGCAGGGATTGGTTTGGAGCTGACTGGTTTCTGGGCCTGCCTCGCGGGGCTCGGGCTGTGCTGGACGGGCCCCTCTCCGGTGAACTTCCAGGAGCCCCCCTGCAGGGGAGGCGTTCAGCACACAGGGCTGTTCCTGTTTAGCAGCTTCTGAAGTAGTTCTTCCCTCCCCACTGAGTCTGCTGCGTGCGGCCTTCCACTTGTTCTCTTGGCTTCTTCCTCTGAATAGTTTAGGAACTTGGCAGATGCTCTGAGGAGAAGACGTGTGGTGTCTGCTTCACCTCCGGCATCTCCATCCGGTGAGGTTGCCCACTGGCCCTTTGGTGCTCCTGCCTTCCATCAGCGGCCTTCTGCCCAGGCTTCTCGTGACCTGGGAGGCCGGGTGGTTTGACCCACACGATGCTGAGCACCCCTTGCATCCCCCATCGTGACAATCACGATGTCCTCAGACGTTGCTAACAGCCCCTCCTGTGAGAGTCTAAAGCACAGTCCCCAGAGTGGGTTCCAGGGACCCCTAGGCCCGTGAGGTCAAAATGTGTGAGTCAGGGATCCATTCAAAGGCTCAGACTAACCATAACCAGTGAGCTTGGACAGAGTAGGAAAAGTTTGCTCGTATGTTTTCATGTTCTGCATTGCAAATAACCTGTAAGAAACCACTGCTAATGAGCTTTGGTGTTGCATCAGAGAATATCCACAGTTATACAATGGCTGTTAAAATACTGCTTTTAAGCTACGCACTTGTGTGAGGCTGGTTTTGCATATTTCAGCAGATCAAATGCAGAAGCACAGAGGAGAACCGTCTGCCTTGAGTAAGCAGACATTAAAGAGATTTGCAAAAATGTAAAACAGTGCCACTCTCCTCCCTAAGTTTCAGTGTGGAAAATAGAGCTGTTTTTCATTTATAAAAATGTTATAATAACAGGTAATGAATTTTTATTATTTTTAAGTGAATAATAAGTGTTATAAAAATTTCACTTTTAATAGCTTTGGTGAATATTGGTACAATAGCTAAAACCCTAAGTAACAAGTTGTTTAGATGGAAGGCCTAAATAATTTTAAGAGTTAAAAATTTCTGCATCCAGGAAGTTTGAGATCTCTCTTCCGAGCTCTAGCCAGGGCCCAGGATCAGCAAGTCCTCTTGAGGGCGGGGGCAAGACGCCAGCTGCCCTTTGTGGCCGGTCAGCCCTCGCAGGTAGCCAGGCTTATCTGTAGCAGCAGAGGGCCCGCCAATTTGCATACCTGGTCCTGTGCACGCAGTTGGGATTTTGGCCTTTCTGAGCCTGGCTGTCATGGGAGCACGTTAATGATTGTGCAGAAGTGTTTAGTTTTGATGGGCGTTTTCTACTTTTTTTCTGGCAATAGGGTTGTTTTGCCACAAGCTATTTCATTTATAGCTGCAAGCGGAAATCCTTTACCATGCATTCTTTATAAGATGTTAATTATAGCCGTTCCTCTTCCACAGTCATTTTAACATCTAAACATCATGTAGCTACATGTAGCTGTCCGTTACTAAGTCTCTCTTAGGATCTGCAATTGCAGTCATTCCAAAAGTAAAAACAATGTTTAATATTTAATCTCAGGACATTTCTCAGACAACTAATTTGGGGAAATAACTTGTAATATTTGTTCTAATAGATTTTAAAATAAGCTAGTACCTTGGGAATGTTAGCAAAATTTGGTCCCAGTACTTTATTAATGTGCTACACTAAAAATTAATGCAAGTGCATACTAAGAGCCAAAATTTATTATTTTTAACAGAATAGTGAGTATATTTATGGTTCTTCTGCAGCACTGATTATAGTAGAGTGTCACTACTCTGTTTAACCAGGTATTCAAAATCTTTGTAGTTTCATTGTGCCACTATATTTTAGAGGATTTTTTTAGTGATGAAGATGAGTATTGAAAGCATTCTTAGAAATTATTTCCATCCTTGATTACGGCATGTTTCCCTTCCTTCCTTCCCACCTGCCTACCATTTTTTTAATTGAAGTATAGTTAATTTACAATGCTGTGTTAGTTTCAGGTGTACAGCAGAGTGATTCAGTTATATATATATATATATATTCTTTTTCCGATTCTTTTCCCTTATAGGTTATTAAGATTGAATATAGTTGTTCCTTTCTTATTCTGTTATTACTTATACTAATAAAAATCATAAGAGAGTTTTTGTTTATATTTTAGTGAGCTCATGTTTATGAATCATGTCAGAAAACAGTGCACAGTTCGGGTGAGAATTAGTAACAGTGCTGAGTGGCGCTCTCTTCTGTGTCATGTCCAAATTACGGATATTTAGTCAGAATAGAGAAGATCCAGAGATTCAGTTCCTCATGTGTTTCTTTCTCGTGAGCCTGACCACCCTCTACCTCAAATGTTGTCTTCCTCTCTGCCCTCTTCTCTGCTTTATTTTTCTGTGAGGCATTGTCACTCCTGAGAGCTGCCCACCCTGCGTAGGAGGGAAGCCCCACGAGGACAGCCGCCAGTGCTGCAGTTGATCCGTGTCACTGGGGCTGAGGATGAGCACTTGTAGAATGAAAAGTAGGGCTCAGACATGGAACATTTTACTAAGTTAACTGAATTATACTTTGTTTCTAAGAAGTCGAAGATGAAGTATAAACTTTGCATCCACATATTATACTATTTATGATTAGGGAACTGTATAAAATAAAATTTATTTGCAATACAATTTTAGGAAATCAGGTTAACTGTTTAAAGTACCTTAATTGATTTATAACTTAATAAGTGAGTAGCAGATTCAAGTATAGCCTTTTTTTTTTTTTAAGGTTCTGTTTTGGATCCTCTAGGTTTGATTGGTCTAAACGTAAACATTATGTTTTCACTTCTCATTTACTTTTAGGTTACCAAAGAAGACTTTGCCACTTTTGATTATATACTATGTATGGATGAAAGCAACCTGAGGTAATCGTATTTTTAAAGGGTATTTCTCTTCAACTCGGTTCAGTAATAGGCTAGGCAGTTTGTTGTCCAAAATGACTTTTCTAGTACCTTAAACTTGTAATATATAATGATGGTCACAACATGTGGAAGTACTTATTTAGAATAGTAAGAAATCCAGGGAATAATTTAGAATTGCAGTCTCATAGATCTGTTTACACTTAGACACACCCTTTGATAAGGAAAAGTCTGATATATAAGGTGATGCTTTGTTTTGCAGGAGAATGAGTTTGTTATTGCTGTAATGATTCACGGCCAGCATGGTGTTGTATTGTGTTTCTCATCTTATTCCCCCTTACAGCTGCCTCACAGCAACCCCCAAAAAAAGACTAACAAAAAAGAAGACGTTTTAGTTCATTTAAATTGTTGATTGCCTTAATCAATTTAAAAAACAAAAACTGTCAGATTAAGGTATTAGGTAAAAATGGCTAAGACTGGTGCGTATCGTGTGCTGTGCACGCCAAAGCGCTTCCTCTGAAGGTTTGCACTGTTGCTCCGTCTTATCAGAGAGGAATTCGAGGCACAGAGAGGTTACGTTACTTGCCCAAGTTCACAGATTCAGTGGTGGGTGTGTTGGAATTTTAGCCTAGGCTCTGTGAGGCATGAGTCACACTCACCACCGTGCCCTATCGCCTCACTTGTGCGTTTGACCTCAGGGGACATGGATCTGGGCAACAAGGAGCTTGGTGTGGCATTTCTTCAGCCAGGCACTGGTAACCAATGATGAGAGTGTTTTCCTGGGCCTCTCCTCCTGAAGTCTGAGGTGGGCTTACATGTATTATGGGCTTCGTGTATTCAAATTAAACCTAACAAACAATATGATACAATGTGACCATGCAAAGATAAATGAATACGATGTATTTTACAAATACAGAGGCAGACTCGGGCTAAGTGACCAAAGGGAATGTATGAGCAGACCATGCACCAGTTGCAAGACGGGCACCGTGCTGCCTGTCACACAGTAGGTCTTGCTGAGTGAGATGCCCCAGCAGTCCGCCTGCAGGGCCCTTGGTGTCTGCCCTCACCGAAAGGACAGAGACGAGCCCGCGGTGTGAGCGCAGGACCACACTGCCTTGCTTCCCTGCTAACCCGGAAATGTTGCGTGTGTTTCCTTTAGTCACTGGTGTAGGGTGGACAGGTACGGATGCAACAGGCCTACCTAGGTTTTCATTAATCACGAACTGCGTGAAAATACATAGATTTTCTATTTTTGTTTTTCACTTGTTAGTTTTGCTTTTTTTTGTCCACATTTTTCTCAGTTACAGAATAGCTCATCAGTATCATCAACAGTGTCTTGTTAGAGAACTCTGTGTGGCACCCTGTCTACTAATGAAATGTCCAGACGTGGTTGGCACTTGGTGGTGCAGCCCGAGCCACCCCTGCTCCCACCTGCCCTTCACGTTTCAGCCTCGGTGCCCTCCTGGGGAGCGTCTGTGCTCTGAGGCCTCGCGGGTTTCCCGTTAGACTCTGTTGTCCCCCATAGAGATTTGGTAACCAAATGCAGGAACAGTCCACACGAAGCTCAGTGAGAAAGCTGAGGTGGAAGATGGGCGCGTGGGGTGGGTGCAAGGACCGCCGTCAGGACACCTTAGCGTGGAGCCTCCCGCCCTCCGGGACTTGGTTCGCATGGCGTTTTGCGTTCCACTCTGTCACCTTGTCAGGAGAACGCTGATTATTGTCTGGCTCGAAGCTGTACGTTTCGTGTAAATCCCCTGCTGTTGCGAGCTCCCTTGCCTGAGACACAGAGCCCCAGACTGCAGCCCCAGGGAGGGCCGTGCAGAGCTGCCGAGTGTTTGATTTCCTCTCTAAAGCAGGTCACTTTTGCTGGATTTTGATATAGGTGCTTCATAAAACCCTAGCAGACGTCCCAGTTTAACTTGAAACCATAGATCAGAAAACTGAGTTCATGTTTCAATTTTACAGAGATTTGAATAGGAAAAGTAATCAAGTTAAAAACTGCAGAGCGAGAATTGAACTACTTGGGAGCTACGATCCACAGAAAAAGCTCATCATTGAAGACCCTTATTATGTAAGTATGGTTCTCACTTCCATCCTGCGGTTCACGGGTAGGGATAACGTAAACACCAGCCTGTCTGTGTGCCCTCACTTTGGGAGTCGGAGGCAGACTCCTGAAGGGCCTTTTCCTTACGCAGGCTTCGTTACTCTTCCTTTTCCCTGTCTTTTTAGGGTAATGAAGCTGACTTTGAGACCGTCTACCAGCAGTGTGTGCGGTGCTGCAGAGCCTTCCTGGAGAAGGTTCGCTGACCTGGGTCCAGCCCTGCTGCGGCCCTGGCTCGTTCCCACAGGCCCGCATTCTCAGTCAGGTGTCACAGTGTCGCCATTCCCTAGCCAAGGCCACAGCCCTTTTCTCAGTTGACTCACTGTTTCTTACCTTAAAAATAATTGTAGATGGAAACCAGTTGTTGCGTTTGGTGGACGAATAAATAAAAAATTTTGATTCAGCCAGTTTATGGGGTAAGTGTTCTTAGACTAGTTGAACCTCCCACTTTGCCCCAGTTACAAAAATAGTGGAACAAAGAAAATCGCAGAGCAGCAAAATAGAACACAATGAAGTAAAGCATCACTGTAAGGCTCGGCAGCATCTGAGCCATCGGCACTTCCAGGAATCTGCACTACCTCTTCCCTCTGTGTGGACAGGGCCCCTGCCCTGCACTCCCTCTTGATGCCAGGGCCTGGTGTCCAGTGATGTTGGCGAGAAGTGTTCACACACAGGCACAGTGCACACTTGTGCATTGACAGGACAGGAAGGAGGAAGATTTGCATGACTCGTCTTCAGCACCTTCACTCCTTAGTTTGTGTCTGTCTAGTTGATTTCATAAGGAAGTCACCTTATGTGTTCCTGTTTGAACCACTTTGCCTCTGGAAATGTAATTATGTCCGGGAAGAAGGACACTTGTGTGCTGGTTTACCTTAGGGTCAGTGTGGGGACCACGTCTGCTTTACCTGCATGTGATTAACCTGAATGTCAAATATAGGTCAGCTTAGGTGGGAAAAAATAATAAGTGGGAAAAAAGTCCTTTTATGTTGGAATGCTTAAATATTGATATGTTAAGTATTCTTTTATCAGTGCTTAGTTTATAGGCAAATATAGGTAATTTCTGTGCACTTGGAGATAACTGATCTAAAATTCATATGAATATATGTCAGAAAAGATTGTTTTCAAATAAACTGGGGAAATTACAAAACTACAGCTAAGTACAAGTCTGGTGTCTGCCTGTTTTTCTACTGACAGGTGGGGAAGAATCAGAAAGCATTGCCTCCACTGTCCCTTTTGGATGATGTGTGATGTGTGCCTGTCTGCCCCGTCCCGGGCAGCACCCTAAGCAGCGTAAGTGCCTAAGTAAGCACGTTGCTTCCACTCAAGTAATCTGTTCATGGGAGAAGCTGGCAGCCCTGCAGCCACAGCGGCCTTGCCTGCGCCCCATCCTCAGTGGAGTGTGGGTTCTCCTTGGGGCCAGCACCCCAAGGCAGACCCCTGTGGATGGCTAGATGAGGGACAACTTTTCTCCTCTCGGTCTTCACCCCAGTTCATCGTTGATGACCTGAAGTCCCGGGAGGACTCTAGGTCACAGATCCGTCTGAGTGACGGTCGCTCAGAAGCAGGGAGAGTTCAGAGGAACGGCTTCTGGTCCTCAGTATCACAGGGGCCTCAGATGGGGGACCTTCAGTCCTGAGCTTACTCGGGCCTGAGGGATGAGCAAGGTGTCTTTCCCACCAGGCCACCGGGGGCGGCAGACTCAGGGACACCGGGGAGGCGGCGGCAAGAAGGCTGGCCAGGCGTGTGTGTGGTGGCCTGCGGGATCGCTCCATGAGGGCTTATCCTGAAACGTGGGAGGATTGAGAATTTGATAATGGTAGCTTTAAAAGGTAAAGAATTGAGGGAAAAAGTCGACCTGCAACTAGGAAACAGGAAAGTAAAGCACTTCAAAAATTACACCCTAGTGCCCTAATCGTTCAGTAATTGCTTAATACTCTCAAAGTAAGGAAATTTCTTACTCTTTTCTGTTCCTTTATGTTGATGAATAAATCTCTCTAGTTTGTTTTCTTTAACATTTACACACATGTCTTAAACACAGACCCTCAGACAAATCCTAGGGTTCCTAATTGACTTTGTCCTTAGGCTGTATCCAGACTAGGGCTCATGTGAACAGGAAACCTCGTTGCTGCATTCACTTGTCTGAAAAATTAGATCCAGTCAGATTTGTTCAAAATATATCTACCTGTAAAAATCTGGAGCTTTTTGGAAGTCTTAAGGTCCCTCTTAGTTTAGCGTTTCCATTACAAATCACACAGGAAATACGGAGTTTAGTGTTTCCATTACAAAGTCATACAGGAAATACGGATGCAACCTTATTTGAAATATTCGCTACCAAATCACGTACGTTAAGAAATATGTCGCCAGTATATAGTGCCACTCTCTTTAAAAAATGCTAATGTCCCTTACAAGAATTCATAGCTTTCTCGTTTTATTTATTTATGCCTTTTATATTCTGTGATATCCTGCCAGTATTTCAATCTTTTCAAAAGATTTGTAAATCATGAATTCCCAATGATGAACTTGTTCAGGAGTAAAGAGTCACTTTGAAGACTTCATTATAACAAACACTTCATTTATTACTTGCGTTTTATTTACAGTATCTACATATTGCACAGTATCTAGATACTATTTTACATTTATTATACAAAGGACAAATGAAATTAGCCTGAGCATGTACACAGATTTACACTCCAATGTCTCCACAACTGAAGTTCTTTTCTGTCTCTTTTTATTTATTTATATTTTTTAAATTTTTCATGCAATTCCAAATGATACTCTGGGCATTTAATTGTAAAAGTAATAAAATATTAAATAATACCATATGCTATATGAAAATATAGTTTTAGATTCTGCTGATTCTGCTTATGCTTCTCAAGAAATATTTGTGACGTCACCTAATCAGGAAAAGGAGATCTCTCTCTGCCGTTTCACAGCATGACACATCAAACGTGGAGCACTCTCCTGTTGTCTAAAATGACCGGTGGCAAGCATTACTGTTGGGCACACCCATTTACTGACTCTGTGCCCACAGACGGTGTCAACATACAAAACTCAAGGTAAAGGAATTATGGGAGAGGCTGTCTGCAAAAATAAATCTCTGTTCATGGGGCGTGTCCAGAAGGCAGTGGGATCTGCCCTGCTGGTCTCCAAGGCACTTCTCACGGTCCCGGGCCGCTGCTCGTCCGCGGCGCTCTGCTCGCTGCGAAACAAACACGTTTGGGTTCAGAGAATGACTCACAGTTGCTTATTGATTCTGGAAGACCTATACATTCAATTACGTGTAACATAATGTGTGCATAGATGTGAGGAATTGCAGTCTGCATGTTTCCCTGTGTGCCAAAATGTGTGTCTATTTTATTCTGGAAAGTAACTCAGTGCTCACGGGCCTGCTGCGCTAAAGGGATGGAAATCATCACAAACGAAGAGAGATGCTTGCTAGGGTCTGAAGAACAGTGCTCAGTGTTGATGCGTCTGCCGCCAAGTCCTCGGTAGTTCAGTCCACGCTGATGTGGGGCGATCCTGGGTTGCTCAGAATAGGCTGCATTTTGTAGAGCAAGCTGGATACTTGTTACTCAAAACTCCGCTTCTCTGGAAATATCCCAGGGCTCAGGCTTGTAACTTACTGGAGCGCCAAGTCCAGGTAGTGAGGGGGTGTGTTTGGGAGGCTCTCCTGCTGTGTGGGAGGATGGCTGCGAAGCTACAGCTTCTCTTTGGCTCGAGATCAGGTCATGAGTTTCAGCAGGAAGGAGCAAAGGGCCCGGGCTCTGCTCTGAGGCCGCAAGTGTGGAGGGTCCCTGTGCTCGGACCCCTCTAAAGACCCACTTCTTTCAGACTTAGCCTTTAAGAAGTTGCGGCTCTGGTCTGGAGTAGGAAGAGGAGTCTTACCCTGCAGCTTTGTCGTGACATCTTTATGTGTCAGGACGGCGGAAGAAACGTATGTGGACGCAGCTTACGCCACTTAAGGAAAACCTGCTGCTAACGCAGGATGTGTGCTCTGCCCTCCAGGACGTCAGGGTACACAGAAACCCTTGACTGTCTGCGTCGTCACCAGCCAGTTAAGCCTTTGCTACTGCGGTTTAGAACTTCTGGCGTTGGAAGAAATTAATCTTTTTAAATGTTATAAAATTATTTTAGCAGAAGTATCTGTATTTTAAACTACCCACTTCTTGACCAAAGTGAACACGGTTACCGACGGCGGTGACCAGTGCGACGTGGGTCTCCGTGTTGTGTTGGGAAAGCCCTGGTGTGCCCGTCCTGAGACGGTGCAGAGGTAGGTCCACGCTCGGGCGCAGTTCCACGGAAGCGTAGGCTCCTGGGTACCATTACTCTCGACTTTTCGCTCCGGGGAGCTGTCTCTGCAGGAGAACAGTCTTTGGGGAACCGCTGTGGGGAAGCAGGGGGTTAGCTCGCAGGCACAGAGACAGGAAGCCTGTGGCCTGAGCGGTTCTTCGGTGGATGTGGACGCTGGGCATCTGGTCTCCCCACTTGTGAGTAGATGGCGGTGGTTTTCCAAGGATGTGCCTGGTTCATCTTTGGAAATAGTGATGCTTTAACTATAAAGAAATGCTTAATGAAAACAGCATTCTCATCTCCCCAGGCAGGTACTTTGGGAGACTTACAAGAATCCATTCATTGCTTTAAAAATAAGAAGTTTTCTGTTTGCCATGTGGGCAGTGGAAGAGAAACTGGACAGCATTCAGATGAGAAGTGAAGGTGGAGGAATTTCTCAGCTTTGGCATTAAAAACTGTGCTTTCACTTCCCCCACATAGAAAGTGTTATACAAGTTTCAGTGAGCTTGGGGAAAATGTGGGATGATACCCTCCACTAACCACTTGTTTCACTGAACCCCCATTTGCTAGTGGGACTTCTGATGGGAAGAAGCAGCGCTAAGGACGCAGCTCAGGGCAGCACCCACAGCCCGGCTGACCCCGAGCATCTGTGCAGATGTTGTTCAGCGCAGCCTTCGCCACGGTGAGCACCCCTCCTCCACTTACAGGAGGCGAAGGGACAGCCATCTGACTGCAAGGTAGACCCAGCATCTGGCTGTGCCTAGCACACAATACACACAGCTAGTGTCCAGTTGTGAAGTTACAGTTTGGGGCTGAAATCGATGGCATTTGTCTCAGGAAAATAAAACCTTTCAGCCCATCCCTTGACTCTTGCTGACAGCGTTATGTGTTACATGTCAGCCCTCAAGAGGCCAAGGTAAAAAGTTTAGCTCGTAAACTCAATGTGTGTTTATATTTTTACCATCAGAGGCTTTTAAAAGATAACTTTGATAGAAACATTTGAAGAGGATACCTATTCTTAGCTGTTCTTTTTAAGTGTATTGGTATAATGACAGAATTCAATGCAAACATTTGCCAGATATGTCGCTAAAATTCGCATGGATATGGTTAGTCATATACTCATTTATGAATGTTTGAATGAAAGCCTAGAAGTGGGTGGGCAGATACACACCATGTCACGCGCTGAAGTCAGTAGCCAGTGGGCTGTGTGCAGGTTAATGAGAGCTCGGCCAGCGTGTCCTCCTGCGACCAGGTCTCAGTGGCTGCCTGGGGTGCTGTGTGTTTACTGCTGACCAGTACCTAGAGCTATTTTAAGTGTTCTGTCAGCCTTACTCAGAGTAAGGCTACTTTACCCAAAGAATGACTGTCTCTAAACTCCCATGAATTTTTCATGTCCCACATGCATCCAGTCTTTGGTGTGTGGGCCACAGCGACTGGGCTGTCAGCTTACCTTATCCCTCCATGCACATCGGACTGACAGCCAGCCGAGTAAGAAGCCGGGCGCATCTCTTATAGTCTACAAGGGAAATAAATCACAGACCCTCGTCAGCTACCTCAACAACTTAAATGAATTGCATTCACTTTAAACAAGCATAGCAACTGCTAAAGCCGTTCATTCCTTTAAATATTCTGAATTCCTTGGAAACAATACATAGACTGTCATCTGCAATCATGGCTCGAAGTTGTTGATTTAATAATTTATGGTGCCTCGGGCCTTTAGCATCACGTGACAGAAGTTAAATGATGTAACTGGGAGGCTGTGGGAAGTGGGGATGCAGAGTCTCCCACGCGGCTGCTCTCTGCCTGTTTTCTTCTCGCAATAGCTGCTGGGCTCATTAAAACAGCTTTCGTTTTGCTTCCTAGAGTACAGTTGGTCTTCCCGTGCCCTGTGTTACTTAACTTTTAGGTCACGTGCGGGCCGAGTCCCCTCTTGAGTTAATCATAACACAAAGCCTTCCGCACAGAAATTCTAAAGACAGTGGGTCAACAGCCAAGTACCAGAGCAAAAAACCTGGCTGGACAATGGAGGGAAGCAAGAGCTGATTTCTGAGCGCAGACTGGTTTTCCTAGGTATCTCGTATGGTTTCCTGTTTCAGTAGTCTCATAGGTGCTGCCTCAGAGGACACAGCAATCACGCCCGTAAAGGGATTCCTCAATATGAAGTTCACTTCTCAAGAGTCACAAAATCCTACTTAAAGATGGAAGAATTCAGACTCGTAGCTGAAATTCTGAGTGAATGAGTAAACTGACAGCAATAAACGCGTACAGCATGTCTGTTAGGCAAGCAGCTAAGCCTTCTGAAAACACACCCGCTAAACATCTAGAGGACATGATAGTTTGGGCTCAAAGGAAACAATTATGTGGCAGCTGGGGGCTTTTCTGCTCTTCAGATGTGCCGTGTTTTTAGGATGTGCTTTTCCTAGAGAGACCACACGTGGAGGCGGCGGACTGCAGGAGCTCAAAGGAGATACTGGCATTTGCCACACACCCTGAGATCCTGAGGGCGACCACGACCCCGCTGGGCCACATGTTCTCCACCCTGATGTCCACCTGGGGTCCCTTAAGGTGCAGACTTTTCTCAGCAGGTGTGGTGGACTCACAAGTCCTGCTCTTCCCAAGAGCGCACCCCAGGACCACACCTTGAGTGAGAAGGTCTGTGGTTCCTTCTGTCTAACCGGCCAGGATTCTGGGAACTGTCGTATGCAGCCTTGAGCAGCACAGAAGTGGTCAGGTTGGCTCTGCAGCTCTTTATGGGCTGAGAGAGGTGGGACCCACACAAGCAGCCACTTGTCCAGGGCACAGATCTGCTTCCAGGCCCAGGGGCATTTCTGACCGGGCCTGGACCCACCGCCTCACCTTATGGGTGACTAGGAGCTTGGTGGCGGCCCGCTCAGCAAAGGAGGCAGCAATGTGGGTGGCGCCTGCGATGGGGCACACGCAGCCTAAGTGCCTTGTCTGTGTCCTTGTCCGTGAATGAAAGGATTCAAGCAATGACCCTAAGGGTCACTTTCAAATTTAGAATCTATGATCCTATTATTGTAAAACAAGACTTAATATAAAAATATATACACATTGAAACAAAATGAGAAGGTTCTCTGACCCCTAGAAGCAGGTTAGTAATTCTCCAACAGAAGGTGATTCCATTTCAGAGGAAGGAAAGAGGGAGGTGAGGTGTCCCAGGTCCACGTGGCCTGGATGGAGGGTGAGCCTGGAGCATGGAGCTTCCGGGACACGGGTGCCACCATTGACTCGTGCCACTGTCCCCGTGGTAGGCTTGAGCGGGACCACGTCAGCTCCCTCCTGAAGGCGCTCCCTGTCTGCCTGCCATGTTTGGGGACGTGCGAGACAAGGAGCTCCGTAAAGGGATGCAGCTGCCTGCACAGAGCAGCTTCCCCTGCATGGACAGGGGCTTATTGTTTTGAGCAGGACGGGCAGGTCTGGTCTGCTGCCCCTTCAGACAGTCCTGAAGGCAGCTCCTAGGACACCTGGCTTATTTGTACAACTGCCCTCCTGTGAGCCTTAAACGGAAGGCAAGTTGTGGTCCCTACACACACAGAAAAGTTGGTGTAGGGCTCTAGCAGATGTCCCTCTAGCTAGTAAGTTACTTGTCATCATTGTATGTTTTGTGAAGAGCACAAGAAAGCACTTTTGGGGGAATGAGTGCACTTGTTGTGGATGAACCGGGAAGTTACAGCTGAGAGCCAGACAGAAAAGGGCACTTGCGTTTCTGAATTAGTGAGGAAGCCAAGTAGAAGAGCAGGAGTTTGAGGTAGCAGTAAAATTCCTGGGTGATGGGGTTACAATTACTGGTGGAAACAGAAAGTCTCTGGCCAGGGCAGTGGGGATGGCCCAGGGCCAACCATAGTTACCTTACACCCTGCAGTAGTCATTTTAGCAACTCATTTGAAACATTTGTTCCACTGTCAGAGTTGAGTGGATACAAGGACAGGCATCAGACCAGAATTCGAGAGCGTGCATGCAGGAGTCCAGCCCCTTCCAAGAGCCGATTCATTCCAATGACTGAACCACGTTCCGTTTGGCACTAGCTGCTGCTGCCTGCGGTTATCTTAAGTGGTCTACTCACCCCAGCTCCGGACTGTATAGTCAACAGGGAGTAGTATTAGCAAACCTGGGTTACAGAAGGGAGGGGCCTGAAGCCTCGTCTACACTGTACCGGCATTTCTAAAGCGAGTTGGATGCGGTCACTTACAGGTGGGGATGGTGCAGTCTCGGGTGTTGTGGTAAAGTCTGTGGAAGTGTTTGCTGCACTTTGGGCTGAAATAAAGAGGACCTGGAACGTGGAAGAAGAACAGATTGTGAGGGCTGCGGGATGCCAGGAGCTGGGGAGCGGCGAAGTAATGCGTGGAAAGCCTACCTGTAAGATGTTTCAGAAACTTGTCTTTCATCCTTAGATCTCGAGGAACAATTTCTGTTTGAGGGAAAGTAAGTTAATTATTAAATTGCCTGAAAGGAGCATGTTTTCATGTGATCCGAAGTGAATGTTTAAAGTTACTGGAAATTCTGCCCTGAACACAGCAGCCCCGTGATGGCAGTACGTGACGATGTGAAGACGGGTGATAGGGCACATTTTCCTCAAATCATATTAACCGCTCTCCAAGCTCCGGTATTAATGCCCAGTCTCCACCACTAGGATAGAGGCAGGGACTGTAAAGTTATAGGCAAAGAAAGGTGTGTGTGTGACAGTTATCTTCCAGTGAATAAATCACTCGTAGACAGTTTCATCTTGAAGAGCTTGGGAATCAAATTCAACAACCTCTCAAAGTTCTAGGAAGAAAACCTGATCTCATACTTCAAACAAAAAATTTGCTATAGGTATATATTCTTCTAGGTATATATTTAGAAAAAGGGTTAGTTGCTGTCAAAACCACTTGTTACGAAGCTGGTGTGAATGCATGGAAACAGACATTAACCTGGTTGGATGAGATAAAGGTACAATTCCCAGGGAAAGACTGACTGTACCGGCACAGCGCCTAGTTAGTGTTGGTAACTAACCTGACTGACGTTCTTTCTGATTTCAGCCTTGTTTTTGCTTTTTTTTTTACAGTCATCTGGATTCATTTTCACTCACCTGTTCTGCACTAGTAATGCGCTGGCACGTGGTCACACTACCACCAATTCTCCTCATCTGAAGAGGGAACATTTCCATAAGAATCTTACTTGCAAGGTTTAGACATCTCCTAAATGTCAGTCTTCATTTACAACTAACTTTAGTCAGTCTATATAAAATTGACCTTATCATATTTGACCTAATTGTGTCATGAAAGCATTAAAAGCTTTCATGCTTTCCTTGGTAATTTCCCAAGGGGCAGCCACTCTGGGAAGGCTCTGCCATGGGGGGGGGGGCGGGGAATGGGAATTTCTGTCTCAGTTGAAACTGCTTTGCTGAAAATATTTCCATTTCCAAAATAACAGATGACAGTTCTATGCTGAAATTACTGACCTAGGTAACAACTCACATGTCTTAGAAGTGGATGAGGGATAGTTATGTTATCTGCCAGGCATCATTCATGGAATTCCTATTTCCTTCTCTAAAAAACATATTTCCCAGTTTTTTTAACAGTCAAAATGTATTTATATTTTAAAAATACGTATGTGTTCTCAAAGACAATTCTATTTCCAAGCAAGTACTAGTTCTTATAGCGTCTCCTGAGACAGGACAGGCGGACCCGCCGTCAACACCGCACACACCCGAGAGGCCTTGGGAAGCGGTCCACTCCGTCTACACAGCCACGCGGGCGGGGACACTCACCCACTCTCTGCTCCTCCGGGTAAGCCCCGTAGTCCGAGACCTCCCTGCGGCCCAGGGTATAGTCCTGCCGGCCCGAGAGCTGCAGCCTCTTGGACTCCCCCGAGTGGTACTTCCTGAGCTCCTGGACGATCTCCACGATGAGCTGCAGCAGCGTCTGCCTGTCCGCGGCCTCCCGGGTCTCCGCGATCCCCCGGCCGGGCCCCGCCGCCCCCAGCACGAGCAGCAGCCCCAGGAGGAGAGGACGCCCGGGTCCGCGCATCCTGCGCTCGGCCAGGCGGGGCGGATCCGACGCGCTCCCGGAGCTCGGCTCGCTGCAGGGACAGGGGTGCGGGGAGACCCGGACAGCCAGTCGGCGGGGGGAGCGGGAAGGGCGGGAGAGGCCACTCCCCTCGGTCCGCGCGCCCCGGCCCTGCGGACCCAGAGGACGCCCGCCAACCCAGTGGATGGACGCCCCGCGCCGTCCCGGGCCTGGAGGGCGGGCGGGGGCCCGGCGGCGGGAGGCTGGGCCGCGGTCTCCACGAGGACTCGCCCTCCCCGAGGTCCCACGCGCTGATGCTGAGAGCAAGCCTTGGGTGCGCCCGCCCTCCGCGCGCGGGCAACACGGGCCCTGGCCGCCTTGCGCCCGCGTCCCGCCCCCGCCGCCGGCCTCCGAACTTTCCTGGAAATGGCGCATCGCCGGCGCCCCGCGGCTCAACGCGTCGCCACAACTTTCCGTCCCCTTTAGACGCCGAGCGGGGCGGCGGCGGCCGCTCGCAGGGTCGGGCCCACACCCATCTCCCTCGGGGAGCGGCCGCGCTCAAGTTTCCAGCAGCGCCTTTGTGTGGCGGTCGCCCCCTCCTCCCGCTGTCCCCGATCCCCCCCCACCCCCCACGAGGAGCTCCCGCGCCGGGACCCTCGCCCCGGCCGCCTGCTGGGCCAGGTTCTGGAAAACCCTTGGCCCCCGGTGACGGGGCCCGGCCCACACCTGCCCGGCGCCGCCCGCGGGGCCACCTGCGCGCAGGAGCCCGGCCGGGTTACCTGTCCCCGCGCCCCGGAGCCGCGGGCGTCCTCTGGCGTCTGTCCCGGCGTCTGTCCGCGCGCCCCAGAGCCGCGCGCCCCGCTTGCTACTCCATGCCCGGCGGCGCCCGGGCCGGCGGAGCGCACTGGACGCGCGGGGAAGGGGACGCGGTGCCTCGGCAGCTCCGAGCTGGGAACCCGCGCTTGCCTGGGGTGCGCGCCGGCAGAGTCCGGCCTCGGACCTCGGGGCGCCTCTTATCCCCGCGGCCGCCGACGTCAGGAGGGTCCCCGAGGGCCCGGCGCGGGGCTTTAATTAGAAGCCGCTGAAGTGTTCGTATCCCCGCGCGGATCTTCGTCAGACACCCCCCCCCGCCCCCCCGCCCCCCCCCCCGCCAACAACTCCTCCCATGTCTCCGTATCCCGTCTGTCTCCCCTCTCCCCACCCCCTCCAGCTCCCCCTCCGCGTCTCCCCCGTCTCCTCCCCCAGCTCCCCCACTTCCCCCCTCCCGCATCCCCCCCACCTCCCCCATTTCCTCTCTGCTCCAGCTCTACCCGCCCTGTCGGTCTCCCTCCCCTCTCCCCTCCCCCCTCCCCCATTTCCCCTCTCCTGCCTCTTCCCCCTTCATCCCATCTCTCTCCTCCTCCCCTTTGTCCCTCCCCTTCACCCCCCGCTTCTCTCCTTCAGTCTATTTCCCTCCGTTCCTGTCACTTGTGACAGGATGAGAAGAAACGCCTTTACCAGGAACTCGGATCTGTTTTTGTCTAAATGTAGATCTTGGGCTATTAAAAAAGGAGCTGCCTGACTGCCTCGGCATTTAATAAGTCAACTGGAGTCTGTGCGTTTTGGGGGGAATCTGCCGGCGAGGCTGGGGACCACTCTGGGGCCGAGGTCCGCTTTGCCCGAGGCCGGTCCTAGGCGGGCAGCCCGGAGGGCAGGGGCTGGGTTAGGGCTGGGCACCTCGGGGCACAGCTGCCGGGCAGGACACCGGCAGCACCCCTCCCCCGCCACCACCACCCCCAGCCCCCGGACCCACGCACGAGGACAGCGCTCTGGACCGTCAGCGCCCACCCGCTCCCGGGTTCTCTCGCTCCCTTTCCCCGGAAACGCCCGCGGGAGCGCTCCCGGGTCACCTCCCTCCAGGCCCGACTCTTTCAGAAAGTTTTGGTTCTTTGGATTTAGGCAGGCACATTTGTGAGAGTTCAACAATTTATCTCCTTTAATTTTTTTTTCTTGTAAAATGTATTATCAATCAATTGCGCACTTTCCCATTTTATTGGAGCTTTCTGGGCAGGAGCTGGACATCCTCCAAGTCGGCGATCTGACTGTGAAAGGTGTTCTCAGTTCAATACCCGAAAGGGAGCGTGGGGACCAGAATTAAAAGCCTCAGCCATTAGCCGGGCAGCGCACAGTGGGTGGATGGGGACGGATGGCGAGGATGCTGCGGGCGCGGCACTGGCGGCCTCGACGCCCCAGGCAGGGCCCGCGCCGAGCCTCTGTCTCTCCGTCTCTCCCTCTCCCTCCCTTCCCTCGGTCTGTTTCCTCAAGAAGACAAGAGTGTGGCAGAGTCAGGTGGGGTAAACAGAACAGAGACGAAAGATGCTAACTTGTGAGTATCCAAGTCCAGCCCCTTCCACACACGCGCCTTTAAGCGTATGTGCTGAAAGGAGGTGGTTTGATTTCTCAGTGAGGCCCCCCCAAGCAATATGACTAAAATGTGCATGTTTCTGTCAAGATATACTCTAGAAACAGTAAACATTCATATCAAACTGCTCTTAAGCAGATAAACTGAGATATGTTTCCTTTTTCCCGTTCCCCTTTCTGTGTGTAAATGGAAGTTTAAGCTCCTCTTGGGAGAGCACCGCCTAGTGACAAGTCTTTCTCCGCCAGCACTCACCAGCATCCCTCAGGCAGCCCGGGTACTGTCTGCGCCGGACTCCTTTCCGGCATAATGGAAGCATGTGACGCTGCTATTGTCAAATATTTTGGTGTAATCTGTTTTTGGAAAAACATCTTGCTGCAGTGAAAAAAGAAAAGAAATTAGCCCAATCACATATTATTTTAAATTTACAAATAATCCTTCTTTCTAAATAGTATCTTACCATATCAAAAGCTAGATATTTTTTTCTAAAAAATACCAGTAAGAACTATCTTCCACTGCCCCACCAAGCAAAGAAGTCTTGTTAGTAATCACTATTATCTTTTTTTTATTTTGCAGTTTTTAACGGGACAGACAAATGGATTCTTTGAATGACTCCTTCTACCACCCAGTTATATATATGTGCCAACGCTTCAGCCCAGCTTATTAGATACTTAGATGTATAAACAACAGCGACAAAACTGGTACTTGGTCAGTCTTTAGATTCAGGAGATCTGGCATTTGAGAGTCAGACAGTTCATGTATTAGTTCATCTGTTTTTGCAAAGCTCTGTGCTGAAATGACGGTAGGTGCCCTCAGTTTGAGACTTTTTTACAGACTTTTTCAACTTAATAAAAGAGTGCACTGATTTAGAATCTCTACTGAGCTTTTCCATTTGTGGTATTGTCAGAATGAACTTTTTGGAGCTCTCCGATCACCAGAAATATGTGCATTGTGCGGATTGCTGGCACACCTGGTTGGCTGAATTAATTTGCGCTGGTGAAGGCGGAGCGGACTGTAAACCGGTTCACGTGGGAATGTGAAGTTGTAGCTGCAAATCGCTTAGACTCTCCACTATCTTTTGTGCAAAATGGTGGTTGGACTGGATGGTTTCTGAAGTCTAAAGCTATATAATTCTATGATTGTTACCAACAAAGTTTAAAAACAGCATAATGCAAGTTTCCTACAAAAAGCTGAAGGTAATTCACTGAAATAATCACTATGAGTTTCACATCCGTTTTCAGGCAAGAAGAGGTGATATATTCATATTAAGTAATTTAATTCCGTCCTTTAGAAAGCGAACAACTTTCTACTATGAAGTGCCCAAAAAAGATAAATGAGAAAATTACACAACAAACTGTTTTCTAGCATTATTGGGAAAAAATAACTAAGGCTTACTTTTCTAGATTTGATTTAGTATTTCGAGAAAACTATATTGGATCATAGAAAGGAAACTAACCAACGAGGGAAGAGCTGTGTTTAACTTACTTTTACTGTAGATCTATGTTGTCAGATGAAGAAGTTTTTTTTTTAAATTCATAAACACTGTAAAACTCCAGTGTTTCAACTACAATCAATTTTCTCTTTCCCCCACAAAAGGAATATATTTTATTTGAGATGACTATTAACTGATTTCAAAGACTTCTAAAGTAGATATATATTAATGAACTATACGTTTTAAGATGGTAAAGCAATTATACTCCAATAAAGATGTTTAAAAAATTTTTTAAAATAAAATGAGTTGTTACATTTGTTCAACCATTATGTTGATCATTTAATAACGTAACTAAACTCTTATTAGAGAGAAAACAATTACCTTTCATAAAGGATAACATTATGTGCTATAAAGAAATATTGCTTAATGTTTAACTTTTATCAGCTCTGTTATTTTCACTATTAATATGATGTTAGTATGCTAGGAATGTCCTAGAAACTGTATAAAGCATTTAGGAAGACAAGCTTTCTAACAGGACTGACCTTCTCAGTATAAATGTATCAATAATACATGTAACCCTTTATAAGTAACAACACTACCTAGTAGTGTATTCTGGATTAAGGAAATACAGCTTTCACCTAGTTCTTTCCCTCAGATATGAAAGGGAGCACACTACTCTAAGGATATGTAGCTCACCCACCCCCCTTTCACTCCTCGATACGCGCTTTTGAATTTGCAGAACCATGTTGCACGCTGGTCCAGAAACGATAGAGGCCAAAGGCTGTGCACAGGCTGGGGACACGCTGAGCATGACTGACTGACTCTAGCTCGGATTCTTGTCCCAGGGCCAAGCTGAAGAGGACTCCTCAGAGGCAAAAGGCTTAAAGGGAGCGTGGACCTTACCTTGTTCCTCGGAACTGGTTCAGTTACAAAATCCAGCTGGGGAAGATGTCTTGAGACTTGGTGACACTCATCTGTCCTTGGAGGCTCCAGTCTGGCACGCTTTGATGGCAACAGTGAGAGTAAATTGAAATGTACACACCCCGCATCAACACATAAGAGAAAGACCCTCCTATTTATTTGGTAAAAAGCCCATCTCAAATTCATAAACAGTCAGATTTGCCCATGGGAATATCATACAAAGTACAGTCATGCTGAGGAGCAACACGACACACCCACATCAATATATCTTCTGGAATTTTTTTTTCCTGCAGGAGATAAATATCCCGATCAAAGGAGACACATTACTGACTGGGGTCAGTAGGCGCTTCCAATGTGCCAGAAAGGTACCGCATTCTAAAGATAGGGTGGGGGCAAGCTAACCCCCTAACAAACAGCCCATGCATGTTAGTGGCTTAATGCAGCACAACTTTACTTCTCTCAAGTCCTGGTCTAATATGTGGAGGGGAGTGGTCTCTTCCTGCTGTCACTCAGGCTCTGTCTTTCTTGGGATCTGAAGTCCCCACTGGGCTCTCTGCATCTGGCCTGGGAGACGTGGTGGAGCAGGCCAGGAGCTGGAACACGGCACTCCTGCCCAGTTCCCGTGGTCAGCACCCCACCAAGCCCTCAGCTCGTCCTCTTGCAAGGGGTGGGCAGATCAATGTGAGTAGGAGGGTCAGGCTCTCTTCAGAAAACTAATGCATGTTACGTTTTCTTTCCCTTAAGCAATTCAGGATGAAACAACTCTTAACCCCTGGCCAGCGGTCTGGGGCCCTACCCCCCTTGTGGACGGTGGGACGGGGCGGAGTGTGTGCCAGCAGCCAGCCCTGTGCAGGCGAGTGGCAGGCTCGGGGCAGACAGGCAGGGCTGCAAGGCTCGCTGTCCTCCCTGAAGGGAACCCCAGTCTCAAGATCTGTGCTTCGGCCATGCGGAGCTGTTCGTAAATTCCTGCCCCTGGACCTTCACCCACACTGCTCTTTTTGTCTAGAACCACATCCGTCTACTCCTTGCTTTCACTGAATAATGCAGCCTTACTCCCAACTCAGACACCAGATCCTCTGGGAACACCCTGCCCCCACCTCCCTGAGGCTTGCATCCTTGCTTCTTCCTATCACGGCACCAACCTCACTCACTCCATTTAGTTTCCGAGATGGCCTGCATTACTTTTCCGTATCTTCCACTGGACGATCATATTTTGGCAGCCAGGAGCTATTTTATATCGCCAGTGCCTAGTATCACGCAGGGAACATTGTGCACGCAAAGCAAAATTTTTGAAAAGACAAATGAAGATATTATTTTATGTATTTTTTCTGACAGATGCTCATAAAACATCACCTAAATACTTATCAGGCACCTATTCTATGAAAACCAGTGTTGTAGAATTACAAAGATGACTTGAACATGGACTATCTCTTTAGAAAGTATCTGATCACACGGTAAAGTCATGACCAACATACTGTTAATAAGAAAAGCTGATAGCCAATTGAAGCTATCTCATAAGACTTTGTAGGCAAAGTGATATTTGAAATGCACTTGAATGATGGGGGGTTGTCTTGTTGGGATGAGAGATGTGCATATACAAGTCCAAGGTGGGAGCACAGAGCCATGGGAGTCTGGACCGTAAGAAAGTAGGTGAGAGCAGCTCTGCTGACCAAAGAGCCCAGGAGGGTGGAGGAGAACATGGGCTCAGGTCCGATTTCCACTCCCCAGTGTGTGAACCTGGGTGAGATTCCCCTTTGAACCCCGTTTCTTCATGTCTAAAAGGGACGTGACATGAATCTGTTACTGCAGGAGTTTTGTGAGTATTGAAACAAGATAATGTATGCTAACCTTTTAGTACAGTGTCTAATTTTTTTTTAAAAAAACATAAAAAAATGTCTACGTCTTTCCTAGTGTGTACTGTCCTAAAAGTCTTTTTTTCTATACTTCATCATTTCTTACAATATGCCGTGAAAGAGAGCATCATGGAACTCCTACAGAGTGTCTGGGGCAGTAGCATTTTGTGACTTGTTCACAGCTGCGTGGAAGAATCTATAGTTAGAAAGTGGACGGAAATATCCTGAAGTATTAACTGTCCATGTGACCAGCCAGCACTCAGACCACCGGGTGAGGGCTACTGCTGAACCTGAGGCAGCACAGTCTGCTCCTCAGTGAAGGTGATGGACATGTACGGTGGCCAGGGATATGAATGGTTAAGAATGGTCTATTTTTTGCTCACCTGCCCCTTACTTATAATCATGGGGACATTTGAACATGGCAGTACTGCTTTCTCTAATATTTTTAAAATGCAATCCATTAGACAAAGAGGATTCGGCATACTCAGTACCCATCACATACAGGCTGATTCCTGCTAGAACTCAGTTGCAGTGACATCAAACAGAAACAGTTCTGTACTTCTACCAAGGAAGGGTGAATTCATGCAGAGAAGCTTGGACTCACACATTCAGCTGTGGCTGCTGTGAGCCGGCAGATGCGCAGGTGAGGATTCCTGCCTCTGAGACTCGGTGTTTGCTGGGGTGACGAGCATGTCAGTCAGTGAGATCAGGGCGGATGCAGTGCCTGTGTCGGGCTGGAGCCAGGTGGTTTATGGAGGGAGGGGGATAAGGACGGAGAGGGTATCTCAGTGTAAAAGATCGTCGCGTATTTGGAACATCTGAGGAGCTCCTCTCTGGAGCGGAGCGTAAGGGAGAAATGCAAAGAGAAGAGGCCATTCTGAGTCCTGCGGACTCTCTCCTGTGATCTGTAACGTGACCACGGTGCTCAGATTCGTATTTTACGCAGATAGCTCAGGAGGTGGATGTGGAGAAGGGGCCCAGAGGGTTTGCCAGTGGCAGATGGACCAGGGAGGGGGCCTAAAATTCACTCCCTCCCTCCCCCCTCCCTCCAGGCAGCTGCCGTCCTTCCACGGAGCCGTGGACCTTCTGTGCGCGTCGGGCGCTGCACCAGGTCCCTGCCCAGTGCCGTTCTCACGCCAGCTAATAGAGGACTGAATAAAAACTAGCAGGTTACAGAGTGCAGAAGAAGGGAAGAAAGAAATGCTGAGAGAAAGATGGGATGACAAGGGGTACAGGGGAACCTACATTTCACTGGGTGGCTGGAGAAGTCTTCTCCGAAGACGTGTCATTTGAACTGAAATCTAAAGCACGGAAGCAGCCATTTTGCGGTAACAGTGAAGAAAGGAAGAAGCCCAGAGAGAGGACGCGGAGACGAGGTTGGAGAGGAGAGAAAGTTGCCGCTGCCTGAGAGAACTGGCTCTTTTTCTTGAATGTTTCACCCTGAGATCAGCATTCCCAGTGAGGCGAGGTTCCACGTGTGCATTTAAAAATACAGCGAAAAGAACTAACGTAAACTTTAACTTCCATAAGGTCATTCATCCGTCCATTCAGCAAATACTGGTCTGGTGCCCACCACGTGCCGACGTAGCTCTCGGCAGATTTAGGAATACCGACCGCAGTGTGCAAAGTAAGTTCTCATTACTTGGCTTAAGAGGTAATGTGAGATTACTTAGAAAAAATAGGCAAAATAAAACAAATACAAAACAAAAGTTTAAATAAAAGCCTTATCCTACCTTTATCCTACTCTGTGTGGGACAGAGGACACAGTCGCACACCTGACCGCATTTTGCTGCTGGACCTGTGGACGCAGCTCATCTCCGAGGCGAGCCTGTGGCTGAGGACCTGTGCGCAGGTGGACGGCACTGGGTGCGGCCCGGTCCACCTGTGTGCCAGGTGCAGAGCTTTGCAACGAGAGCACAAAACTTGAACCCCCGACAAGGACTCCAGATCCTTCCAGCTCTGCGTTCTGGGGAACCGTTGGGAAGGCTCGGTGGTGCCGAACTCAGGTTGTCCTCTGACATCCTGATTTTGCTGTGTCATCCCTGAGGTTGTTTATAAATGTTGGAGTGATTCCTCACAGATGCCTTTGGACACGTTTATGTCGTAGTTTATGCCTCATTTTGTGGCAGTGAGTTTCATAAGTTTGCTTTTCATTAAAATACTTTCTTTAGTTCGACACAAGCATGATTCAGAGACGCCCAGACGTGCCTGTGTTTGTCTTCTGCTGGAATCCAGCACGAGGCACCCTGGGTCGCCTCTGGAGTCACAGGAAATCAGGCAGCAGCGGATCTGCTCTCACTCCGGCACAGTCGCTGAGGCCAAGGCTAGTCCCTCAAATTCTCGGCCCTTAATCCTTCATCTGCAAATCGTTTTACACAAAGGATGCGGACGTTTCTGTAACTAAGCAGCAGGCAGTATTGGGTTTTCGCACGATTCGCGATTCGGTTGCCTTTGACCGAATACTCACCTGGCCTCTGTCCTTTCTGAATCCTACTTTCGTCCTTATATGGCAATGCTTTCTGTTGTCTGTCTTAGAACCTGTCATAGTGGAGTGGCCACGACAACTTCGTCAAAGCATCTTCACTGCACCTGCCACCCTCCTGCTGACTATGGTGCTGGACCGAGTTTAGCTGTCCCCTCTGCCCCCTAAGTGCGCGGGTACCCCTCTCTCAGGACCCAGGCTCTGCTGCTGAGTGGTTAAAACTTGATGATGTGCCTCAGGGACACTTCGGCTTATTTTCCCTCTGTATATGTTCAAATTGAAATTCACTATTTTTTCTTCACAGTTTTGAGCGGTATTGGTGGATACTTCTTGAACGGCTTAGCATTTTACAATCTGATGTACTCATGTCACTGGCAGACTTCACGTTTACTCTTCCATTGCTGGCGGCACATGGATTCAGAATTTTCGTAACTCGTGTGCTGGTCCCACTTAGCCTACACTCGCATATCCAGAAAAGATCCATTTTATTCCTATCTTTTTTCCTCTATCTATAAACGAATGACCACAGTCATATAATTATGATGCCCTATTATGGATCATTTTCAGAGGCTTTAAAGCCCTGAGAGGCTGAGGTCTCCTGGCTTCATTCTCACCTCCTCGACGCCGAGTCCTTACCTGGCGTGATACCCCTTCCCCGTGGTCCTGCCTCTTCTTTACTCCTGGGCATTACTGAAAAGCTGCATGTTGCAGGTATGAGTCCTGCTAAGGCATCATATGGTTTTATTTCATAGGTAACCATTCTGCATATTTACAAAAACACACATTAAAAATGATCCAGGGGGCTTCCCTGGTGGCGCAGTGGTTGGGAGTCCGCCTGCCGATGCAGGGGACACGGGTTCATGCCCCGGTCCAGGAAGATCCCACATGCCGCGGAGCGGCTGGGCCCGTGAGACATGGCCGCTGGGTCTGCGCGTCCGGAGCCTGTGCTCCGCAACGGGAGAGGCCACAGCAGTGAGAGGTCCGCGTACCGCAAAAAAAAAAAAAAAAAAAAAAAAAAAAAAAAAAAAAAGATCCAAGGGCTTCCCTGGTGACGCAGTGGTTGAGAGTCCGCCTGCCGATGCAGGGGACACGGGTTCGTGCCCTGGTCCGGGAGGATCCCACATGCCGTGGAGCAGCTGGACCCGTGAGCCATGGCCGCTGAGCCTGCACGTCTGGCGCCTGTGCTCCGCAGCGGGAGAGGCCACAACAGTGAGAGGCCCGCGAACCGCAAAAAAAAAAAAAAAAAAAAAAAAGTTAAAGAAAAAAAATGATCCAAGTAGGAACAATGGGCCTATTCTAACAGTGTTACAGCAGAAATGTGAACAGTATCTTGTACAACGGGGTTTAAGTCAATGGCACTGGGGGATTGTTTTCTCCCCACACAGTGGGAGCATTTGAGTCTGAGAAAAGACAGCGCCTTTAAACTCAGCACTTTGCTTTACTATCGTGTTGCATTTATTTTATAAAGTAGTAGCTGGACATAAATAGCAGAAAGTAAATCCAGTTTGCATTATTCAGAATCTTGGTTACCAGACTTTCTTCAGGCAGGCCCTGACTAAATGTCATCAATAACCATGTAATGAGGATGTAACCAGTCTCGTGGAGATCTGTGTTGGAACAACCTGGAATTGATCGGTGTAATTTTAAAAGCATTCCTAGTTGAAGTGATAGCAATAAACAGTTTTCAAGGGACTTGTTTTGCTAAAATTAATTGAGGTCCTATTTAAAGAGGTTGCCAGCCCTTCTTGCTTCCTGACTGTGCTCTTACTCAAATCTTGATGAAATTTCTAACGATGAAGTTCATGTACATACCACAGTATGAAGAAATTTCATTTTTGTTGTCAGTACGTTGAAATTAGAGTGATAGAAAATAGTAGAAACAAATTTATATCAATTCCAAATTTGTAGCTTTCATTGGGCCCAGCTTTGTTTCTGATATAATTTGTATGTACAAGAAGTAAAAGAGGGCTTCTCTGGTGGCGCAGTGGTTGAGAGTCTGCCTGCTGATGCAGGGGACACGGGTTCATTCCCCGGTCCAGGAGGATCCCACATGCCGCAGAGCGGCTGGGTCTGTGAGCCATGGCCGCTGGGCCTGCGCGTCCGGAGCCTGTGCTCCGCAACGGGAGAGGCCACAGCAGTGAAAGGCCCACGTACCGCAAAAAAAAAAAAAAAAAAAAAAAAAAAAAGAAGTAAAAGAGCGCTTTACATTTTTGACTTTTATTTGAACCCTTATGATTAGCAGGTTTGTGAAAGAACAGTCCCATATGCAGGGGTTTGGTAATTATAATTTCCTCCATCTTTTAAAATGTGCTCAGTTCTGAGAAACTGCTATATAGTATGGCAATATGCACTCTACAAAAAGCAAGAACATTCAGATGAAAACTGAAAAATGGAATCAATCATTCAGATGCTTTCAAATGTTTGGCATCTGTAGCAATTCCATCTGAGTAACTAGCTAATTTTTTTAGAAAGTATTTTTGCAGAGCTGACCCTGAGAATATGCTTGTAATTGCTTATGTATATCCCTGAGAACATGGGTGAAATTTAAGTTGAATTGAATCCTAAATGTGCTAAGGGTGTTTGTTATTTAAAGAATCTGGTTAATTTATTTTTAAAGAAATATGTACTTCATAAGGAAAATTGCTATGCATTATTTTTTGTAAATTTATGTCACTACGTAGAAATAGATTTTTAAAACAATCTTGGATGCTTTAGGATTATTTTGATTATTTCTTCATATTTTTACAATAGTTATTTTAATCCTAATATTTAAATAATGATAAGCTACGGAAGAACATCGTGATATTTGCAGATATACAAAGACGTAGTGTTTACTGTTGTGGAATTCTGCATTTCCCAGCTTCATTACCTCCAAGAGGACTCTGGCTAAACTTGAGTTTGGGGAGTGAGGGTGAGGGGCTTTGGAAGAATACGTAGAAGTACAATGCAGCTCCTTTCTGTTACTCAAGCAATATTCATCTTTATTATTGTCATTCTTGTTATATTCGTCATCATCATCATTCATCATCACGTCCTAGAAAATCTTCTTCGGAGGTCAAGGAGAGACCACTTGCACATTATGCCACATTCTGTACGTATACACTGTCCTTTCCAAAAATTGTTGACTTATAATGGTCAGATCAAGTAAACGACCTCAAACAGAATAAAACAACCCACGCCTTGAGGCCCTGAGTCCTTTCGTCTCCACAGGAGATGTTCAGCTCCTGAAGCCGCTCCTGCAGCTGGTGTTGGCCCCCAGGTGCAGCTGGTGCCCGTCCCCGGCCAGCCTGGCATCCTCTCGATGCAGACCTCTCCCCTCGCCACCGGAGAGTCTGAGTCTGCATTTCAGTAAGACCCCAGGGGGTTCCGCACACCTTAAAAGTTAGAAGCATTAATTTACATTGTTTTAGACATGTTAGACGATTTAAAATTATGTCCTTTGACGTCTGGGTGTGGTCTGCATCCTCCCAGCTCTCTCCCTGGTGTCCAAGACAAACGGAATTATTTCTCTGTGTTTTGCTTTTCCACTTGTTCCACTGGAAATTTCCAAATACATACGCTTTAACCTTACACTTATTATCGATAATACACCTGACCTTCTACTCTACAAGCATTTTCTTTCTTTCAATCATCTCAGCATCTGGGCCTCTGATTTTTACTTTCAAGGTTGATATGTCACACGTTCTGTTCAAACCACCATTAAGTTTATCATGCTCTGGCTACAGTTGACCTAAAAGTTGAGAATGAATGATTTAGCAATGATTTTTGTAACAATAATGGGAAACTCAAAGGTGGCTTAAAATACACATGTACAACGCATATACACATCTACACGCGGATGTATGTACATTACACACGTACACAAAGTCAGGGTAGGAGCCTCGGGGGTTGGTCAGCGGCTCTAGGACGTCAGGTCCAGCACCTCTGTCATTTGTCTGGACGTTTCATTGTGGTCTCACGTTAGCTGCCTCCGACTGAGGGTTTCGGTTCCCCACCCTCGGGTGGAGAGTCTTACCGAGCCAGCGTCCGCAGCGTGTTGATGACTGAGGGTTTGCTGTGTGATTCAGTTTTGTTCCTGTTTCCTCAGCACAAGAGCACGTGGAATGTGTCGGCAGGGCAGCTAGTTTGATCTTTTAAGGTAAATGGGTTGGTGGACTGGAGAAGCCACATCTTGTCCTCACATCATCTGCGATCCTGGATTTTGAGCTGAAGGCAACATGCAGGTGAGAAATGTGTAGGGTCCTGCAGAAGACTGTGTCCAGGGGCGGGCTGGCCAAAGGGGGTACTCTGCTAGGGCATGGGTCACAGATGCGCTCATCTGTCATTAGAATTAGTAGGGGAAATTTAATGATATGATGATTTACAAGGTTAGGGACAGGCCGTGGGGAAACCACAAAGGCTCCTGCAGTACTTAGGGGCTTCCCACCTCCCAGACCCAGAAGGATGAGAGTCAAAACAATGCAGAGGATCTGGTTTCAGGAGAGAGACAAATGACCTTGGGGCGACTTTACAGGGTGGGAGCAAGGGGAAGACAGCCCAAGCACCTTCTCTCCCTCCCTCAGATGGGCTTCCTGCTGGCCAAGCCTTGCTGGGAGCTGGAAGGAAGGGACCACAAGGGTGGTTTAGGTCAGCCACGTTGGAGCAGACACGGAGGAAAACGCAGAGAGCCTGTGGGAAGGTCAGGGGGAGACACAGCTGCCCGATGGGCGTTCTCTTGGCCCCCTTGCTAATTGCAGCCCCGTGTGAGGGGGTGGTGGCTCCTTGGTTGGCTACACATGTTGTTTCTTATCCCCCAGTCCAGGGCCAAGCGGAAGCCATTAAGACAAGAGCCAAGCCCAGGATGCTTGAGGCAGAAAGCCGGTGGGACGCTGGTGATATTGTGGGTTTGCTGTTTCAGAGCTAGTTGCCTACCTACGTCTGCTTGTTTTCTGCAAAAAATAATTCTCTGTGTGGTCAAGCCACTGCAGACTGGGTGTGATGGTCCATGTAAGCAGACTCGACCTAATGCATGCTACTTTGTCAGTGAAACAAGCTATCCCCCAATCAATAGATGTGATTCAAGGCTGCTACGGTAAATGTTAACCTGGGTCATTCCCTTTACAAATTACAATTTTCCCATATCTCCTCTTTCATCGAGAACTGAGACGTCCCCGTTTTAGAGACAGTACAGTTTTGTGCTTACCATGTCTTTGTGTGAAAATCTCCATTTGTTTTCCTTGTTGTTGAGTTACTTGATATTCTGATGTCATATTGCATTGGAACTAGCACAAGTATTTCAAGAGCTCCGGGGAGCCCCACGAGAGGCCAGGAAGCCTGAGCTTCTGGTAGTAGGGCCCTTCATCTAGAACAACCCTTCTTCATTTTTAAATTGAGCTTCTGCTTAATATTACACTTTTGAAAAACTTAAAGAATTTCACTGCTTAATAAAAATTGAAAATTACTAATCTATTCCCATGCTCTCACCTTTGTAGGAAAGTGTCTTAAGATCACACAGCTTATTACGTGGCGGATCCAAGGCCAGAATCAAGGCTTTGGATGTTTGCTCCAGTTTGCTCCCACTAGGCCTCCCAGTTTCTCACGCTAACCTTTTTAAGGTAACTATGTAAACAAGATGAAAATACAGGCTTATTTTCTAGAAAGAACAGGAGTCGGGTACCTGAGTGGATATCCGTGTTCGTGGGGACCAGCTGGGTGAAAGGCGGATGAGGGGCGGGGCTGTGCCTCTCACAGAAGCAGGCAGGAGGAGATGAAGCTGCTGTCTGTGAGCTGGGGCTTCGGTGTCTGAGCATCTCTGAGGTCAGGAGGCTGACGGGGAACAAATCCCCCATGGTCTCCAGGGCTTGCTTGGACCCCTGGACACTGACATTAGGGGAAGTGAAAGAGTTTTCAAGCCGAGGTTGTCTGGGAAATCTCAGTGGCAATTCATGGTCAACAAAATTCATCTGTCTTACATGTATTTAGTATTTTCTGTTAGTTTATTTCTTAATGTAATTTATGGAAATACATTGGTCCTGTATGGCCCAGTTTTTCTGAGACAGGGTGATGTGCATCAGGTGAGAGTGAGTGCAGTGAATCATCAAGATCAATTTATTCCACAAGTGTATCAACTATGCTGTTACCTGTCTTAATGCGGGTACCCCAATACCCTTAGACTCCCTTTGTTGCTATGGTAACCACTGTGTTAATTTATCCTTCATGCTAAATGGAGCTTTAATTAGCATTCCATTTCAGTTTTTCTGCTGACCAAGGGACTTCAACCTGGGGGTTTGATAGCCAGCTATTCCTTTGCTTACTAGCATTTTTTCTCTCCTGAATCTTTTTTTTAACAGTATAAACTGTTATGGTGCCGTGTCAATTGTTAACCTTCACTAATATATATCTAAAAGTACAGTATGTATTTCTTTTTGAATTTTGTTAAATAACACCAGTAACATGAAGATACATTTTCACTGTAAAAGAAATAAACAATTTATATTAATGTAGAATAAATCAGGACTCTCCCCCTCACTCCACTCACCTCCTAAGTAGTTTGGAGAGTCCCTGAGAGTCTGTTTCTACACATTTCATATAAATGGAGAGACAAATCAGCACCTACTCTCTTTCTCTCTCTCTCCTGCCCTCTCTCTGTCTCTGAATCTTTTGTACATTTAAAACTAAAACACAAATCATTTATTTTGCCCAAGGGTTTCTTGTGAACATTTCTTGCTTATCCAGTGATCAGTATTTTTCCTTGGTTGGTAGTGACTGGAATCTGATTGGAAATCCCTGTTGAAGGACATTGACCATTTAACTGAAGAGCACATCTTCAATGCACAAGATTTCCTCCACCAGAGGCTAAAACATCTCCTTAAATGACTCCATAAAAAATTTCAAAATAATAAAGTGGAAACACATCAATTGCTTTCACTAATAATTGATGATATAATTCTGTGGGTTCAACACAGTAAATTGATTGCCTTGGAATCAACATTGCATTGAAACATGACGATGTTGGGTGATCCAAGAATGAGGCATTGTTTTATTCCCCAATTTTATTTCAGATAGCCAATTGTTACAGAAGTCATTTTATTTTTGGCAGAAATGCTACCTTCCTCCCCCAAATAATGAGAGAATGGAAAGCTTTCCTTAAAGTGCATTAGAGGCAGCCCTAGTCCTGTGTGAAGATTTTGAGCCTATAATTTAAAATTTCAACCTAGACAATGAGTTGAATGACTGTGTAAGGGCTACGTATTTTAAATGATGACTCCCATATTCTGAAGTGACTCGCCTTCCAGCATTCAAAGCACTTTGTTTAGTCTCTGGGCTACGCAACCTTGCATACTTTAGCACCATTCTCATAGTCATTAATGACCTAATGTTATTACAGCTATGAAAGAAAATATGCCTCCTAAAACTTATTTTTTAAATGTCTTTACATTTTTATCTATGTTCTAGCCACTCAAAGTGTTCAGCTCTGTTTCCGTCAATACCACAAAGAGAATAACCTGTGATGTTGGTAAACAGACGCCTTTTGCCATAATTCAGCAACAAGTAGTCACTGGGATTTGTTGCGCTGATTGTTTTCTTAGATTGGCCCAATGCACATGTGAGGCCGTGGCTGGTGGCTGTGTTTGGGCTGATGCATGTCAGACCATGAACTTGGATGGCCACACCTCTTTTAAGAAAGCAGTGATTGCCGTGGCCGCTTTGAATGCATTTCAGTTGCAGGCAGTGCTTCATGGCCTCTGGGAAGTGAGGAGAATTTCAGTGGGTGTTTCAGCTCTTTGCCACCTGAGGTTGTGAGGCATCTTGAATACCTTATTAAGTGGCAGATTCAAGGCCAGAATCAAGGCTTTGGATGTTTGCTCCACATGTTTGCTCTGTCTCAGGTGTCCCAGGTGCAGCCTGCAGGTGTGTGACCTCAGCTCTCAGTCAGACCCAGTGACCTACCTGGGAGGGGTGGGGAGAAGCCCCTGGCACCTGGCCGGCCCCCCACGTGGCCAGTGGCAGGGGCGCCTTTCAGAGGAGCCCCTGCGATAGCTCCATGTGAAGCTGGAAGCCTGGCTCTGGCTCTTGGAGATATTTCCACCATCTTTCACCATTTTAAGGTTTACTTTGCTGCTTAAACTATCTATATCCGGCTCTCTTGTTTGTAAATAGGAACAAAGAATTTTTTTTTTTTAGGTTAAACAGTTAACAAGCATTTATAGAGTAGCTTCCGCACAGAACCCTGGAGCATATTTTGCAGAATGTGGTCTGTAGCCACCAGCATCAGATGAAATAGGAGAGCTTTAAAGGGCAGGTTTTTGGGGGTGCCCTGGCACTGCTGACCAAGTGTCTGGGTGAAGCCCAGAGCCCTGTTTTCCTTGAACAAGATGCCAGGTGTTCCTATGTAAGCTAAGAATGCCATGAAAGAGAGTAAGATATTGTTCCCATCAACAGTGAATTCAGATTCAGTAAAAGGAGGACGCATCCGTACCTGCCTCCACATCCATATCACATCACATCTATTTATATGCGTCTCTCCCCACCCCCTATATATACACACATATAGACATAGTCTGTTTTAAAGATCCCCCAACTTATCTGATATTGGTGGTTTACAGAGTACATTTGGCAAAACATGCTCTAATGTTCTGTGTAGAAGCTACTCTGTAAGTACATGTTGACTGTTTCGTGCAAATAAAGTACTTTTCTTTGTTCTGGGTTGTAAACAAGAGAGCAGACCCTCTGCAGATGACCTTCCAGGGCCAGCACCATAGCTGCTGACACTTGATGGGTGTGTCCTATGTGCCAGTAGCTGCATGAGCTGGAAACACACATTCATTCATTCAACAAACATCTGCGCCCTTCATGCGTCAAGCACTGTTGTGGATGCTGGAAATGCAGCAGTGAGTAAATAGAGAAAATTCTGTTCTCCTGGAACTTGATTCTGGTGAGGGGATGATGATAAGCAGACAAACAGAACAAAGCATACGGTGTGTCAGATGATGAAACGAAGCCGACACAGAAGAGGGGGAGTGCGGGGTGCGTGCAGTGTGAAGCAGGGTCGGGGGCTCCCTTCTGGCTTCGTGAGGTCAGTGTCACGATCGGTCGTCCCTGCTTACAGACCCAGAAACCCAGTCCTAGAGCCTTTATGATGCCCCCCATGTCTCATTAAGGGGTAAGTGGCAGAACTGGAATATCATACTGTAAGTCTAACAAGAAAGTGAGAATTTAAACATATTGAATAAAAAGATATAAGATGAATTTGCCAAGGCAGAGAATGAAGGTGACATCATAAATGTTGATGACTGTATTCACAACTGCATCTTAAATGAGCCCAGATTTTATACAAAGCAGATTTCCCTGGGAGCTCGCGTTCTGCTGTTGGGCGTAAATGCTCACAGGTGCTATGTGGACTCAAGGGCGGGGCTGCATCACTCTTGTGCCCAGAGGACAATACAGATCTTTTGTGCTTGTGAAACATCTGGAATTCAGTTCAGATGGAGAAAAGGGACCCTGGGGCTGGGTGGGCTGCAGCAAACATTTAGGCTGTGTTCAGTCTAAGCCCCTGGCCCCCAGTTGGCTTTTTAGCATTTGTTCATCTTAGGAGAGTTTGAAAGTAGCGTTCAGTGCAGTTCAAAATGCATGGCAATCCTCCACTTAAGCTAGTCCAGAGGAAACAGAAAGATTACAAAGTACAGCCAGAGCCCCGACCAGGAGGGCGACAGACGTGTTCTGTTCTTCTGCTCTCCCCTCCCCTCCGGCACCCGGCTCAGGACACCGAGCCTCTGGCTGCTACTCCACCGGGTCGAACCTGTTTCTCTCTGGAGTTCTCTTGAAACAACTGCTGTCTTCCGGGAAGGGCGTCCAGAGACATGGTTGGCATATGGGAAGGGCAAGCTGTATATGTTTACAGCTTTTATGGCATGTTTCTGTTTCCCAAATGGAAACACACTGGGGGCTCACCTGCAGCCCACCGCCCAGCCCTGCCTGGAGCAGACCACCCACTGCTGAGGGCCTGGCCCTGGGCCACCCTTGCTCTCCCACTCGCCTGGCCGCCCCTCCCAGCCCCGGCCGCCTGAGGCTGCTACCCGCCAGGACTGCTTGCCTGAGTCCTGCCCGAGGTGTTGCTTTGCTTTCGGTTTTTAGCTTTATTCCTAAGTGCATTTGTTTAACATTTACTTGATTTTTCCCCTTGGGCTTTATGAAAAGAATGTCTTTGAATTGAAAACAGGAGAAAGAAGGAAAATAATTATTTTTGCATATAAAACTGAGGTCACCCAATGCCTTCAAAAGTGAACCTTATAAGTTTCTGCACTAAGTAGCTACTGAAAGTATGGTCCATACGTGGCAGAATGCAGTGGCTGGTGCCACTGAAGTTCTACTTCCTAAGAAGGTAAAGACCTGGCTTCCTTAGGTCAATATCATCCCTCTGGGATGTGCGGTGTGGGTTAGAACCCTCAGAGCATCTTTTGTTTATCTGTCCTTTAGTTCAGCAGTGCACGTGGATCTCTAAGCGTCCATGAGCTGGGGCTGCAGGTGAAAGTATGCATCAGAAAAGCCTCCAGTTCTCCTAGATCATAACGGTGTTAAGAGCAACAATGTATCTGTTTTGCTTCCTATAGAGTACTCTGCATTTAGCTGAATTTGAAACCTAGTAGACACTCCATAAATGTTCCTGAATGACTATGGATCAACGGAACGGAATAGAGAGCCCAGAATGAAACCCACACGCCTACAGCCAGCTAACCTTCAACAAAGGAGGCAAGAATATACAATGGGAAAAAAGACAGCCTCTTCAGCAAGAGGTGCTGGGAAAGTTGGCCAGCCACATGTAGATCAAATGAATTTAGAGCACACCCTCACACCATACACAAAAATAAACTCAAAATGGCTTAAAGACTTAAGCATAAGTCATAACACCATGAAACTCCTAGAAGAGAACATAGGCAAAACATTCTCTGACATAAATCGTACCAAAGTTTCCTTAGATCATTCTCCAAGGCAATAGAAATAAAAGCAAAAATAAACAAGTGGGACCTAATCAAACTTACAAGCTTTTTTTTTTTTTTTTTTTCTTTGCGGTACGCGGGCCTCTCACTGTTGTGGCCTCTCCCGTTGCGGAGCACAGGCTCCGGACGCGCAGGCTCAGTGGCCATGGCTCACGGGCCCAGCCGCTCCGCGGCATGTGGGATCTTCCCGGACCGGGGCACGAACCCGTGTCCCCTGCATCGGCAGGCGGACTCTCAACCACTGTGCCACCAGGGAAGCCCACAAGCTTTTTTTTAAAACATCTTTATTGGAGTATAATTGCTTTACAATGTTGTGTTAGTTTCAGCTGTATAACAATGTGAATCAGCTATATGTATACATATATCCCCATATCCCCTCCCTCTTAAGCCTCCCTCCCACCCCTCTAGGGGGACACAAAGCACCAGGCTGATCTCCCCATGCCATGTAGCTGCTTCCCACTAGCTATCTATTTTACATTTGGTAGTGTATATATGTCCATGCCACTCTCTCACTTCGTCCCAGCTTACCCTCCCCCCTACCATGTCCTCAAGTCCATTCTCTATGGCTGAGTCTTTATTCCTGTCCTGCACCTAGGTTTATCAGAACCATTTTTTTTTAGATTCCATGTATGTATGTTAGCATATCGTATTTGTTTTTCTCTTTCTGACTTGCTTCACTCTGCATGACAGACTCTATGTCCATCCACCTCACTACAGGTAACTCAATTTTGTCTCTTTTCATGGCTGAGTAATACTCCATTGTATACATGTGCCACATCTTCTTTATCCATCCATCTGTCAGTGGACACTTAGGTTGCTTCCATGTCCTGGCTATTTTAAATAGTGCTGCAATGAATATTGTGATACATGACTCTTTTTGAATTATGGTTTTCTCAGGGTATATGCCCAGTAGTGGGGTTGCTGGGTCATATGGTAGTTCTATTTGTAGTTTTTTTTTTTTTTTTAATATCTTTATTGGGGTATAATTGCTTTACAATGGTGTGTTAGTTTCTGCTTTATAACAAAGTGAATCAGTTATACATATACATATGTTCCCATATCTCTTCCCTCTTGCGTCTCCCTCCCTCCCACCCTCCCTATCCCATCCCTCCAGGCTGTCACAAAGCACCGAGCCAATATCCCTGTGCCATGCGGCTGCTTCCCACTAGCTATCTACCTTACTACGTTTGTTAGTGTGTATATGTCCATGACTCTCTCTCGCCCCGTGACAGCTCACCCCTCCCCCTCCCCATAACCTCAAGTCCGTTCTCTAGGAGGTCTGCGTCTTTATTCCTGCCTTACCCCTAGGTTCTTCTTGACATTTTTTTCCTTAAATTCCATATATATGTGTTAGCATACGGTATTTGTCTTTTTCTTTCTGATTTACTTCACTGTGTATGACAGACTCTAGGTCTATCCACCTCATTACAAATAGCTCAATTTCGTTTCTTTTTATGGCTGAGTAATATTCCATTGTATATATGTGCCACATCTTCTTTATCCATTCATCCGATGATGGGCACTTAGGTTGTTTCCATCTCCGGGCTATTGTAAATAGAGCTGCAATGAACATTTTGGTACATGACTCTTTTTGAATTTCGGTTTTCTCAGGGTATATGCCCAGTAGTGGGATTGCTGGGTCATATGGTAGTTCTATTTGCAGTTTTTTAAGGACCCTCCATACTGTTCTCCATAGTGGCTGTATCAATGTACATTCTCACCAACAGTGCAAGAGGGTACCCTTTTCTCCACACCCTCTCCAGGATTTATTGTTTCTAGATTTTTTGATGATGGCCATTCTGACCTGTGTGAGGTGATACCTCACTGTAGTTTTGATTTGCATTTCTCTAATGATTAGTGATGCTGAGCATACTTTCATGTGTTTGTTGGCAACCTGTATATCTTCTTTGGAGAATGTCTATTTAGATCTGCTGCCCAGTTTTGGATTGGGTTGTTTGTTCTTTTTTTGATATTGAGCTGCATGAGCTGCTTGTATATTTTGGAGGTTAATCCTTTGTCAGTTGCTTCATTTGCAAATATCTTCTCCCATTCTGAGGGTTGTCTTTTCGTTTCGTTTATGGTTTCCTTTGCTGTGAAAAAACTTTTAAGTTTCATTAGGTCCCATTTGTTTATTTTTGTTTTTATTTCCATTTCTCTAGGAGGTGGGTCAAAAAGGATCTTGCTGTGATTTATGTCAAAGAGTATTCTTCCTGTGTTTTCCTCTAAGAGTTTTAGTGTCTGGCCTTACATTTAGGTCTTTAACCCATTTTGAGTTTATTTTTGTGTATGGTGTTAGGAAGTGCTCTAATTTCATTCTTTTACATGTAGCTGTCCAGTTTTCCCAGCACCACTTATTGAAGAACTGCCTTTTCTTCATCGTATATTCTTGCCTCCTTTATCAAAGATAAGTTGACCATATGTGCATGGGTTTAATCTCTGGGCTTTCTATCCTGTTCCATTTATCTATATTTCTGTTTTTGTGCCAGTACCATACTGTCTTGATTACTGTAGCTTTGTAGTATAGTCTGAAGTCAGGGAGCCTGATTCCTCCCACTCAGTTTTTCTTTCTCAAGGTTGCTTTGGCTATTCGGGGTCTTTTGTGTTTCCATACAAATTGTGAAGTTTTTTGTTCTAGTTCTGTGAAAAATGCCATTGGTATTTTGGTAGGGATTGCATTGAATCTGTAGATTGCTTTGGGTAGTATAGTCATTTTCACAATGTTGATTCTTCCAGTCCAAGAACATGGTATATCTCTCCATCTGTTTGTATCATCTTTAATTTATTTCATCAGTGTCTTATAGTTTTCTGTATACAGGTCTTTTGTCTCCTTAAATAGGTTTATTCCTAGGTATTTTATTCTTTTTGTTGCCATGGTAAATGGGAGTTTTTCCTTAATTTCTCTTTCAGATTTTTCATCATTAGTGTATAGGAATGCGAGAGATTTCTGTGAATTACTTTTGTATCCTTCTACTTTACCAAATTCATTGATTAGCTCTAGTAGTTTTCTGGTAGCATCCTTGGGATTCTCTATGTATAGTATCATGTCATCTGCAAACAGTGACGGCTTTACTTCTTTTCTGATTTGGATTCCTTTTATTTCTTTTTCTTCTCTGATTGCTGTGGCTAAAACTTCCAAAACTATGTTGAATAATAGTGGTGAAAGTGGACAATATTGTCTTGTTCCTGATCTTAGAGGAAATGGTTTCAGTTTGTCACCATTGAGAATGATGTTGGCTGTGGGCTTGTCATATATGGCCTTTATTATGTTGAGTTAGGTTCCCTCTATGCCTACTATCTGGAGAGTTTTTTTTATCATAAATGGGTTTTGGATTTTGTCAAAAGCTTTTTCTGCATCTATTGAGATGATCATATGGTTTTTATTCTTCAATTTGTTAATATGGTGTATCACATTGATTGATTTGCATATATTGAAGAATCCTTGCGTTCCTGGGATAAACCTCACTTGATCATGGTGTATGATCCTTTTAATGTGCTGTTGGATTCTGTTTGCTAGTATTTTGTTGAGGATTTTTGCATCTAAGTTCATCAGTGATATTGACCTGTAGTTTTCTTTTTTTGTGACATCTTTGTCTGGTTTTGGTATCAGGGTGATGGTGGACTCGTAGAATGAGTTTGGGAGTGTTTCTCCCTCTGCTATATTTTAAAAGAGCTTGAGAAGGATAGGTGTTAGCTCTTCTCTAAATGTTTGATAGATTCACCTGTGAGGCCATCTGTCCTGAGCTTTTGTTTGTTGGAAGATTTTTAATCACAGTTTCAATTTCATTACTTGTGATTGGTCTGTTTATATTTTCTATTTCTTCCTGGTTCAGTCTCAGAAGGTTGTGTTTTTCTAAGAATTTGTCCATTTCTTCCAGGTTGTCCATTTTATTGGCATGTAGTTCTTGTAGTAATCCCTCATGATTCTTTGTATTTCTTCAGTGTCAGTTGTTACTTCTCCTTTTTCACTTCTAATCCTGTTGATTTGAGTCTTCTCCCTTTTTTCCTTGATAAGTCTGGCTAGTGGTTTATCAATTTTGTTTATTTTCTCAAAGAACCAACTTTTAGTTTTATTGATCTTTGCTATTGTTTCCTTCATTTCTTTTTCATTTATTTCTGATCTGATCTTTATGATTTCTTTCCTTCTGCTAACTTTGGGGTTTTTTCATTCTTCTTTCTCTAATTGCCTTAGGTGTAAGGTTAGGTTGTTTATTTGAGATTTTTCTTGTTTCTTCAGGTAGGATTGTATTGCTATAAACTCTCCTCTTAGAACTGCTTTTGCTGCATCCCATAGGTTTTGTGTTTTTGTGTTTTCATTGTCATTTGTTTCTAGGTACTTTTTGATTTCCTCTTTGATTTCTTCAGTGATCTCTTGGTTATTTAGTAGCATATTGTTTAGCCTCCATGTGCTTGTATTTTTTACAGTTTTTTTTCCTGTAAGTGATATCTACTCTCATAGTGTTGTAGTCAGAAAAGATAGTTGATATGATTTCAATTTTCTTAAATTTACCAAGGCTTGATTTGTGACCCAAATATGATCTATCCTGGAGAATGTTCCATGAGCACTTGAGAAGAAAGTGTATTCTGTTATTTTTGGTTGGAATGTCCTATAAATATCAGTTAAGTCCATCTTGTTTAATGTGTCATTTTTAAGCTCATTTTTCCTTATTTATTTTCATTTTGGATGATCTGTCCATTGGTGAAAGTGGGCTGCTAACGTCCCCTACTATTATTATGTTACTGCCGATTTCCCCTTTTATGGCTGTTAGCATTTGCCTTATGTATTGAGGTGCTCCTATGTTGGGTGCATAAATATTTACAATTGTTATATCTTCTTCTTGGATTGATCCCTTGGTCATTATGCAGTGTCCTTCTTTGTCTCTTGTAATAGTCTTTATTTTAAAGTCTATTTTGTCTGATATAATTGCTACTCCAGCTTTCTTTTGATTTCCATTTGCATGTAGTATCTTTTTCCATGCCCTCACTTTCAGTCTGTATGTGTCTCTAGGTCTGAAGTGGGTCTCTTGTAGACAGCATATATATATGGGTCTTGTTTTTGTATCCATTCAGCCAGTCTGTGTCTTTTGGTGGGAGCATTTAATCCATTTACATTTAAGGTAATTATCGATATGTATGTTCCTATTGCCATTTTCTTAATTGTTTTGGGTTTGTTTTTGTAGTTCTTTTCCTTCTCTTGTGTTTCCTGCTTGGAGAAGTTCCTTTAGCATTTGTTGTAAAGCTGGTTTAGTGGTGCTGAATTTTCTTAACTTTTGCTTGTCTGTAAAGATTTTAATTTCTCCATCAAATCTGAATGAGATCCTTGCTGGTTAGAGTAATCTTGGTTGTAGGTTTTTTCCCTTTCATCACTTTAAATATTTACTGCTACTCCCTTCTGGCTTGCAGAGTTTCCGCTAAAAAAATCAGCTGTTAACATTATGGGGATTCCCTTGTATGTTATTTGCTGCTTTTCCCTTGTTGCTTTTAATATTTTTTCTTTGTATTTAATTTTTGATAGCTTGATTAATATGTGTCTTGGTGTGTTTCTCCTTGGATTTATCCTGTATGGGACTCTCTGCACTTCCTGGACTTGATTGACTATTTCCTTTCCCATGTCAGGGAAATTTTCAGCTATAATCTCTTCAAATATTTTCTCAGAACCTTTCTTTTTCTTTTCCTCTTCTTCTTCTGGTACCCCTATAATTCGAATGTTGGTGCGTTTAATGTTGTCCCAGGTGCCTCTGAGACTGTCCTCAATTTTTTTCATTCTTTTTTCTTTATTCTGCTCTGCGGTAGTTATTTCCACTATTTTATCTTCCAGGTCACTTATCAGTTCTGCCTCACCTCTTCTGCTATTGATTCCTTCTAGAGAATTTTTAATTTCATTTATTGTGTTGTTCATCATTGTTTGTTTGCTCTTTAGTTCTTCTTGGTTCTTGTTAAATGTTTCTTGTATTTTCTCCATTCTATTTCCAAGATTTTGGATCATCTTTCCTATCATTACGGTGAATTCTTATTCAGGTAGACTGCCTATTTCCTCTTCATTTGTTTGTTCTGGTGGGTTTTTACCTTGCTCCTTCACCTGCTGTATATTTCTCTGTCTTCCCATTTTGCTTAACTTACTGTGCTTGGGGTCTCCTTTTCTCAGGCTGCAGGTTCATGGTTCCCGTTGTTTTTGGTGTCTGCCCCCAGTGGGTAAGGTTGCTTCAGTGGCTTGTGTAGGCTTCCTGGTGGAGAGGACTGGAACCTGTGTTCTGGTGGGTGAGGCTGGATCTTGTCTTTCTGGTGGGCAGGGTTGTGTCCAGTGGTGTGTTTTGGGGTGTCTGTGAACTTAGTATGATTTTAGGCAGCCTCTCTGCTAATGGGTAGGGTTGTGTTCCTGTCTTGCTAGTTGTTTGGCACGGGGCATCCAGCACTGGAGGTTGCTGGCCATTGTGTGGAGCTGGGTCTTAGCGTTGAGACAGAGATCTCTGGGACAGCTCTCGCTGACTGATATTACTGGGGCCTGGAGGTCTCTGGTGGTCCAATGTCCTGAACTCAGCTCTCCCACCTCAGAGGCTCAGGCTTGACACCAGGCCAGAGCACCAAGACCCTGTCAGCCACATGGCTCAGAGGAAAAGGGAGAAAAAAAGAAAGAGAAAAAATAAAATAATTAAAATAAAACAATAAAAAATATTAAAATAAAAAAGCAATTAAAAAAAAAGAAGAGAGCAACCAAACCAATAAACAAATCCACCAATGATAACAAGCGCTAAAAACTATACTAAGATACACATAAAAATCAGAAACAAGTCAGTCACATACAGCAAACCCCAAGTCTACAGCTGCTCCCAAAGTCCCCCGCCTCAATTTTGGGATGATTCGTTGTCTACTCAGGTATTCCACAGATGCAGGTACATCAAGTTGATGGTGGGGATTTAATCCGCTGCTCCTGAGGCTGCTGGGAGAGACTTCCCTTTCTCTTCTTTGTTCGCACAGCTCCTGGGGTTCAGCTTTGGATTTGGCCCTGCCTCTGCATGTAGGTTGCCTGAGGGCGTCTGTTCCCACCCAGACAGGATGGGATTAAAGCAGAGGCTGATTAAGGGGCTCTGGCTCACTCAGGCTGAGGGGAGGGAGGGGTACAGAATGCAAGTCAAGCCTGCGGGCGGCAGAGGCTGACATCATGTTGCAACAGCCTGAGGTGTGCAATGTGTTCTCACGGGGAAGTTATCGCTGGATCACGGGACCCTGGCAGTGGTGGGCTGCACAGTTTCCTGGCAGGGAGGTGTGGATAGTGACCTGTGCTTGCACACAGGATTCATGGTGGCTGCAGCAGCAGCCTTAGTGTTTCATGCCCATCTCTGGGGTCTGCGATGACAGCTGTGGCTCACGCCCGTCTCTGGAGCTCGTTTAGGCAATGCTCTGCCTTCTGTGGGCAGACAGGGAAGGAATCCCCTCTCCTTGCACACCCCAAAACAATGGTCTCTTGCCTCTCCAGCAGGTCCAGACTTTTTCCTGAACTCCCTCCCGGCTAGCTGTGGTGCACTAGCCCCCTTCAGGCTGTGTTCACGCAGCCAACCCCAGTCCTCTCCCTGGGATCTGACCTCTGAAGCCCGAGTCTCAGCTCCCAGCTCCCACCTGCCCCGGCAGGTGAGCAGACAAGCTGCTCAGGCTGGTGGGTGCTGGTCGGCAGCGATCCTCTGTGACGGAATCTCTCCGCTTTGCCCTCTGCACCCCTGTTGCTGCACTCTCCTCCAAGGCTCCAAAGCTTACCCCCGCCCACCCACCGTCTCTGCCAGTGAAGGGGCTTCCTAGTGTGTGGAAACATTTCCTCCTTCACAGCTCCCTCCCAGAGGTGCAGGTCCCATCCCTATTCTTTTGTCTCTGTTTTTTCTTTTTTCTTTTGCCCTACCCAGGTACGTGGGGAGTTTCTTGCCTTTTGGGAAGTCTGAGGTCTTCTGCCAGCGTTCAGTAGGTGTTCTGTAAGAGTTGTTCCACATGTAGATGTATTTTTGATGCATTTGTGGGGAGGAAGGTGATCTCCACGTCTTACTCCTCCGCCATGTTGAAGGTCCCTCCAAACTTACAAGCTTTTGAACAACAAGAGAAACCATAAAACGAAAAGACAACCTACAGGCTGGGAGAAAATATCTGCAAATGATGCGACTGACAAGGGCTTAATTTCCAAATAAACAGATAGCTCATACAACTCAATAACAAAAAAGTGAACAACCCAATCGAAAAATGGGCAGAAGACCTAAATAGACATTTCTCCAAAGAAGACATACAGATGGTCAACAGGCAGATGGAAAGATGCTCAGTATCACTAAATATTAGAGAAATGCAAATCAAAACTATAGTGAGATGTCACCTCATACCGGTCAGAATGGCCATAATTAAAAAACCTACAAATAACAAATGCTGGAAGGGTGTGGAGAAAAGGGAGCCCTCCTACATTGTTGGTGGGAATGTAAGTTGGTGCAGCCACTATGGAGTTTCCTCAAGAAACTAAAAACAGAGTTGCCATGTGATCCAGTAATCCCACTCCTGAGCATACATCTGGATGAAGCTATACTTCAAAAAGATACATGCCCCCATTGTTCATAGCAGCACTATTTACAATAACCAAGACATGGAAACAACCTAAATGTCCATCAACAGATGAATGGATAAAGATGTGGTACATATATACAATGGAATATTAGTCAGCCATAAAAAAGAATGGAATAATGCCATTTGCAGCAACATGGATGGACCTAGACATGCTCATACTAAGTGAAGTCAGAAAGACAATTTTTGTATGATATCACTTACATGGGGAATCTAAAATATGACACAAATGAACTTATCTATAAAACAAGCAGACTCACAGACAGAGAACAGACTTGTGGTTGCCAAGGGGGAGGGAAGGTGGGGGAGGGATGGACTGGGAGTTTGGGATTCGCAGATGCAAACTATTATATATAGAACAGATAAACAACAAGGTCTTACTGTATAGCACAGGGAACTATATTCAATATCCTGTGATTAAACATAATGGAAAAGAATATGAAAAAGAATGTGTACATATATGTATAACTAAATCACTTTGCTGTACAGCAGAAATTAACACACCATTGTAAATCAACTATACTTCAAAAAGATAAATTTATAAAAAAGAAAAAAATGTTTCTGAATGATTGAATCAATGCCTTTATTCAGTTTAATGACCAAGAATGGAAATTTTTAGACTTTTAATTCTTTCCAAATCAAAGCCACTTGCGTAGGTGATATTGAAAACACTCTCCTAAAATACATAGGTATTTAAATTGGTTTATAATGGTTATCACAGGAAAAATAGTCAAAAAGGCCTAATTAATCAAACTAGCAGTTAATAATCCAAGAGGAAGCATCTCTTTGATTGGGACTACCAGCAAGTGTTTACCAAAATGATACTACATGTCCCCAATTTTTATATTATATATTTTCATATCATATGTTATATATATCGTATATACCACACAACGTTTCCTGCATAAATACTGAATAAATGCCTAATATCTAAATCATAGCACAAGCTGTAACGTCGTCATGTGGAGTTCACGTGGATTTTTGACTCACTGCTGAGCAGATATTTATAGAGCGGGAAAGGCAGGCGCTCTGGGGTGATTCCTTCTACCATCTACCCTGGTCCGAAAGTATCATAGGAAACTTAAATCTACGTGGCTGAGGGCGCCTGGGTATTCCCAAATCACCTGTCACCGTCAGCCTGGTGGAAATGATTGAGAAAATTCTCTTTCAGTCCCTGAACAGCGAGCAAAGAGCTTGTGGGTCTGCGCTGCGTTGGGTAGGAGTGTCGTCAGGGGTGCAGCTCCCGGCAGTGGAGGGAGGGACCCAGAGCAGCGTCCCGGGGGCTGGCTGCCAGGTCCACGCCTAGGACAGGGCTCTGGGCCCAGCTGCAACTAATTAGCTTAAGACCCTGGACTTCGGCCTCTGTGCCCTCAAATGAGAAAAATGAAGACAAACTTGGAAGATCTCTTAGAACCATTCGCATTCTGTGCAGGTTCAGTGGTCTAGCTTCATGATTCACCATTCATCCAAGCAAATGGTATTTTTCACTTTTCAACTAAATTGCTTTCTGTTGTATAGTCAGAGCTGTCAACCCACACAAGAGTTAAGCTGGAGGCTTTAGTTTAATTAACACGTTTACTGTGATGGAATAAAAATCAGAGCCTGTCGCTCCCAGCCCCGTGAGTGGCAGGGATTTTGTACCGTGATCTCTGATCAGTGGGAGCCCAGAGGGTCTGCTGGGGGGTCCTTGAGTCTCCTTCCTGCCTAGCTTGGGGCCCTGGGGCCGGCGTACGGGGTGGAGGGGGGAGTGGTCAGGCAGGCAGCGGCTGGTGGCCCCGGGGTCTCCAGTGTGTCAACCGCTGAGCAAAGTCTTTGACTCAAGAGGTCACCCCCGTCAGGCTCCCTGCCCCAGCTTCTCAGCACCTCCTCTGCGAGTCCCCAGCACGCTCGCTTTTAATGAAAGGCTTGATCGTTTCATGAGTCAGAGATGATGGCAAATTGCACCAGATTGGCACCTAAGCCTATGCTCGTTTCAGGAGAACTTGTCTGTGTCACTTTGGCAAAAAGTTAATCCTATGCTTGCAAAAAAAATTATTTTTTGGCTTCTGATCCTCTAAGTTCAGATTTCCTACTGCCTTGCGACGTGTCAGCTTTGTTTCATAGGAGATAAACCTTCAAGTTTAGTAACACATAAATCTGAAAGCTAAGTCATGGCCATAGTAGTGATAATATGAGGAAAAGTAGATTAAGAAACCTAATTTTGTATCGTTTTCACAACAGAACAACAACCAGATGCCCGTAGAACATGGTGTCAGCCAAAAAAAGGAGCCCATGTCAAGGAGCAGAAATAATAAATACTGACCTCCACCTCACCCACCTTCTACAAACTAGCCCCTTACACTATAACACCAGGACAGGACTGCTCACTTCACATGCCCGAGTGTAAACCATCCTGGGTGCACGTGGCCCGGCGGGAAGGGCGGTCGTGTCTGGCACCTTATATGTCCTTGTTTAATACCAGGCAAGCACTCTGCTCCTGATATGAGGCATCTGCCGGCTGTGTCAGGCACGTGCAGCAGGGCACCGAGGGCGAATGGGAGGTTTCTTTCATTGGCACCGAAATGTAATGATAAAGCCCTTGGCCACCCAAATTCAAAATTCAAAACGAAATTTGAGTTTTTCATCAAGAAGATATTCTTGGCTTCCGTTCCTCTCACTTGCTCATTTTCTTTCTTCCTCTGGTACCAAATAAAGGCAAAATTCCACCACCAGCTTTGCGTGGTAGGCCACTGGCCACTCGGCATCTGGCCAAATTACTTATGCGCCACCGGTACTCAAAGTTTTCATCTCCCCCATGGTGGCTTAGCAAGTGACAGAGAAGGCAGGGAGATATAAACAGCCTGCAGTGTGTTTGCAGGGAGGCTGGAGAGGGGCCAGCCCCGCCCCCCCGCCCGACCCAGCATTGCTTGACTTGACCTCCCATAATTCAGGCTCGCTCTGCTTTTGGACACATGCAATCAATACAGCACGTGCTAGTTATGAAAGCGCGATTAAACTTGGGATTTCGTTTCAGACTGGACTCGGACTGTTCACCAAGGGCACCGAACAGCAGGGCCAACTTCTAATCAGAGGCAGGCGCGGGCTCCGTCTTCAGAAGTTCTCACCACAGAGAACAGCGCCTTTGCCCTTTGGGAAGTAGGAGCCAGGTGGGGAGTCCTGACTCGTGTGGTTGGGAGGGGGGCAGGTGTGGAGGATGCACAGGCTTGGGTGGCTCTTTCTCCTTTCCCACTTGCCATTATGTAAAATCAAGCAGAAAATGGTCTTTCCAGGTCCTGTTTCCCTGCGCACATCTGCTTATTTGGTGGCATAGAGGGTCTGCACCTGTGTTCCGGATAAGCATGTCTTCCGACTTCACTGAGTGAAATGACCCCCCTTCTGCCACCCTGCACACTTTTCGAGGTGAGGTTTCACGGGGGTTGTGCCTCGGCCTCGGGACCCGAGCTTGCCTACCTGACCCACCTGCAGGGTAACGTGCGGATCCCATCTGCCTGTTTATAGGCTCCAGCTGATCACTTGGGACTATTTTTGGACACACCTTTCTCAGAAGTGAATCTGGTGTGAAAACTGCCATGTTTGAAATGTCAGAATCTACCAGCTTTCTCACTTTCCTTCCCATGTGGTTCGATCAGCACTCGACAATGAACATAGTTAAACTTTTAGGAAGAAGCATCTGAGCTGAGATCCAGTCACCACAGACACCACACCTGTGACTGTCTCGAGCGATGATGTCCTTCTGCTAAACTGGTCAATTAGGAAACGCCACACGCCCCTGAGAAGGGTCAGAGCAGCACTGAAGCCAGAGGCAGAGGGGAGCTTGAAGAGCAATCGCTTCAGTGGCGTTTTCTTCAGTCTATTGAGGAAACGTGTGGGCATGAGCTCTGAGCCTCTGTGACACAGCCTGACCTGCTCGCCTTTGCTCTGGGCAGGTGCGCTCCAGGGGACAGCTTCTAGAGCCCAAAACCCTGGGCACACCTGGGATGACTGTGGCCGAAGCTGTAGGTGGGAAATATCATGGGTTGTAGAACGCACACATTTGATAGAACGTTTTCTTATATTTATATACAATATTTAAACAGATAAGGTAAAAGAAGTTTTGTAAAGTTTTCAATCAAGTAATCCATGCAAATCCTCATACCGTTCATTTAAGTGTGGACCCTGACACTCTTTAGTGGGTGCTCACAGAGGTGCAGGTGGAAGAGTCCTAGCTCAGCCATTACCAAACATCGCAGGCTGGTAGGTCTCTGTCCTCCACACGCCTGAACTGGAAATGTGCATGTGTGTCCTGACCTGAGGAAAGGGCAGCTGCGACCTGCTGGGTCATTTCTCACCCATCCCTGAGGTGTCTGGTCAGACATCGAGGGGCTGCTGGTCCAGGTCACAGGTGTGGAGTGGGTGTCCCCAGGGGGCGGGAGGGGTGCGGAAGTCAGGCTGTGTGACCTTGGGCAGGTTTTAAATCCCCGGCTTCCTCATCTACGAGGCAGGGATGATGCCCCATCACGTGGGCTGCGGTGTGGACACAGGTCTGGTGTGTGGAGGACAATTCGTGGTGATTTTTCCTCTTTTCCAACATATCTTGCAGGGTGATCCTCTCCGTCAGGCCAAGAACTATCATAAAAGAAATTTCAAGGTATATTGAGCATCTAAAATACCATTTGTTTTTAGTTATTTAAATAGATTTATTTTGGATCTGAAATGATAAGATTAGCATGAAAGCTGCCCCTTTTAGAGGCTGTTGGAAGCTTGGCCGCTGTGGACACCGTCTCAGAGGCTGACCAGATCCATGTGGGCTGGGTCCTGACACGGCCTGTGAGGGGAGAGGAGCTTCGAATATGAGGTGTGATTTCCAGGCCCCACGAAGCAAAGAGAAAGAAAACATGCTGCAGTTTTGGGGAGGCCGGCGGGGGTGGGCGCTGCAGGTGGAGGGGCTGCCTCCGAGCCCTGTGTAGGGTCATCAGCCCCAGGAAGACTGGGACCAGGGGCGCTAGCTTGATGCATTTTCTGGAGAGAACTCTTCTTTCCCCTGATCCGAGCAGGGTCAGGGGGCACCTGTCACCCACCTGCCGTGACTCCACCTGCCATCACCCCTGCTTCTCTCAGCTCTGAAGCTGCACTGAGTTGTCTGGGTTGAAGGGCAGCCAGACCTTGTCTGAAGGGTGCCGAGAGCTCTGGTCCCTCAGGCTGCCCTGGGCCCTAAGCAACAGCCTCAGTGAATAGAAGCCCTTAGAGCTACAGGGAAAGCTGAAAATCTTCCAGTCTGTTCCTTCTGAGCCAGGGTTTTTTGAGTCATAGGGGTAAGTGGAGGTTTTGGTGGCGGGGGTTTGGGGGTGCAGACTGTGGCCTGAACCCAGAGCCCTTGCCCCGCGGTCCGACTCTTCACTGGGACGGTGGGCTGCCTGTTTGTGCAGCCTCGGAGCAGGAAGGTAGTGCCGCTTTGAAAAGCTAGTTTATTTCAGAAATATGTGGAACTTTATGTGAAGGATAAAGTGTTTCTGTTTCCATCCTCTGCATTTCCATGGCATCCATCTGTCTATTATATCAACTGCTTTCCCCTAAACCTTAAAAGGAACCGGAGAAAAAGTAGGGTGTTCAGAGACGTGAGTACAAGACACTAGAAAACGGGCTTCCCTGGTGGCGCAGTGGTTGAGAATCCGCCTGCCAATGCAGGGGACACGGGTTCGAGCCCTGGTCTGGGAAGATCCCACATTGCCGCGGAGCAACTAAGCCCGTGCACCACAGCTACTGAGCCTGCGCGTCTGAAGGCTGTGCTCCGCAACAAGAGAGGCCGCGACAGTGAGAGACCTGCACACCGCGATGAAGAGTGGCCCCCGCTCGCCGTAACTAGAGAAAGCCCTTGCACAGAAATGAAGACCCAACACAGCCAAAAATAAATAAATAAATTAATATTTTTTAAAAAAAAGAGAGACCAGAAAACAGCGGTAAAGTGATGGCTTAGCCTAGAGGGGTGCACACCCTGTGGAAGCTGTTTTGCTTTCTTTGTCCCTGGGGTTTGCTGGCTGACCGTGGGGTCTCCTGTTCTCCAGGAGTTTGGTAGCTTGGCCCCTTGTTTCTGGTACAAGACTGGAAATGGTGTAAACTGACTCTGCATCTCAGGGATGTGGTGACCACCTATGGTTCTTGTACGCTGTCGCTCGACCTCCCAGGGCTACATTAATAATTAGAATCCATGAAGGTAAATATGGAAACCAACCTCTGGTTGCCAGCTCTGGCTGAAGACCTAGAGTTCCTTCCTTATGCCTGGCGGCCATAATGAGTGGACGGATGGAGGGAGGGCTCCTGTAGAGCCAGGCCGGCTGGGAAAGATTCCTCCCAGGCCTCTATCAGCTCCTTTTTTCATCCTTGCAACACACAACTCAAGTCTCCAGATGTTCCACGTTTCATGGTTTGTAGATCCAGGACCTAGAAGCCAGAAATCTTATTTCCCACACACGTGGGCTGCCTCCTGCTGGACCTGGAACTCTCTCTGACTATGGCGGGTCCAAGACAACAATTCTGTGACTCAAAAGAGGCACGATGGTGGCTTGAGTTACCCATCTTTGCCACGTCTACCCTGATGTTGTTTTAGGCGGTCCTGTGAACACATTGTTGAACTGGTAAGTTTTGAACTCTCATGACTAAAAAAGCAAACCATATCTGTTTGTTTTTGTTCAATTTTCCAAGTTTTATATAAAGTTCCCATAAATAAAACATTGTGCTTTGAGAATGTGAGGGCATGAAAACAAATGTTAGCTTAGCCAATAGCAGTACCTAATATTTTAGTCTCCTGTGTTGTTTCTTAGGAATCCTGAATTTTATATTAGAAAATGATTCTCAGGCTCCAAAATGTTACTAAATTGAAATTTTCATTTCTTTTTGATTTGTACATGAAGTGTTAAAAGTACTTGTGCACAAAATCTTGCTCCAGACCACCACCAATAAGAGCACGGGCGCTCCTACAAGTATTGACAACATACGAGCTCAGCTTAGTGCCCTCTCACAGGTCCTGGCACTTTGTGTTCTGGTTTTGTTTGATTCAACTGTTTGATGAAAGTGAGCTTGAAAGTTAATGTTTTTCATCAATGACACATATTGAAGACAGTGTGCCTGTGAGATTCATATACAAGCTCGCTCTATTTAGAATATTTGTGAGTTAATGGCCAATGATGTTTTTATTGGGTCTGATCCTTTCCCTGAGACGTTTCATGCTCTGCTACAGCAACCTCAGGATCACCATATGTAAATACACAGCTGACCCTTGAACTGCGTGGGTCCACTTACACTTGGATATTTCTCAGCAGTAACACTACAGGACTACACAGTCCATCATTGGTTGAACCCTCGGACGTGGAGGAACCATGGATACAGTGGCCAAATATAAATTATACTCAAATTAACCCCCTTTCTGTTTAAGGGTCAACTGTATAGATTTTCCATGTATTTGGATTTTTAGCACCATTAATTTTTCACAGAGACGTTATAGTCCCCACCTGTATACTGACTTGATAACAGCATTCAAAAATAGACATGGGTGAGATTTTTTGGCTGCCCAAAGAAAGTACTCTAACTGATGGAATATTGAAGAAAGAAGGGGAAAAAGTCAAGAATAGGCAAATATATTAAAGAAAAAAGTCAGCCTCCTAAAGATTAAAATAGAAGTTTAGGTGGATAATTTGGGATCATCTAAGAAAACATATCATTACTTGAAGATGAGCAGAGATCTTAGAAGCTGAACATACTCGAATGAAATCATCTGCAGAATGAAATTTAGCACAAGTGTTTTTGTTTGTTTTCAGCCAGAAGTGGACTTAACAGATTTTCTACAGATATATAACAGGGGAAAAGTGTCAGGCAAAAAACATTTGGATTAACTTAGAGATGAGACAGTTATGGGAAAGTGTAGTTAGAACAGTCAATTAATTAAACAGTAGTCAGTGAGGTAGTGTATCAGCTAGTTTTTGGCTGTGTAATCAAAACTTAGCAGTTAAAACAATAGCTGTTTTTAGTTCACAATTCTGTGGGTTAGCTGATGTTCTTCAGGCTTGAGGTAGTTCAATTGGTCTCTAACGGGCTCTCTCATTCATCTGTGAACAGTTGGCAGGGGCTAGCACATTTTCAGCAGAGATTCTTAGGTTCTTCTCCATCTGTTTTTACGTTTTCCAGGATAGCTTAGCCTCACTAAGCATGACTGTTTTGCAATTTTGTTAAATGTAAATGGGTCAAATATTCCAATTAAAATACAGAGATTATGTAAATAGACTAAATAGAACATAAGACATATCCTGCCTACAAGAGACTATAAATATAAAAAATAGGTTGAAAGTAAAAGGCTTGAAAAAGATATATCTGCAATCTCTATAAGAAGGCTGGTATGGCTACCTTAGTACCAGACAATGTAGACTTAAAGACAGAAACTATTACCAGAGGTACAGAGGAACATTTTACAAATATAAAATGGTCAATTTTCTAAATATAAACCTCAAAGTACTTTCTTTTTATAAGAAAACTGAGAATGAAAGGAAGACAGACAAATCCAAAATCACAGTTGAAGATTTTTAACACCCCTTTCTTGGTAATTCATAGAATAACTAGACACAAAATGAGAATATGAAAACTTTAAACAATTATCAACTACCTTGACCTATTTTACTTTTATAGAACACTCCACACAAAAACTAGAGCATGCACATACTTTCCAAGTGCAGCTGGAACACTCCCAGGTAGACCACATGCTGGGCCATAAAATAAGTCTCAGTAACTTTTGAAAGCCTGAAACCTTACAGTTTCTGTTCTCTGATCAAAACAGAATCAAGTGAAAGATCAATTACAGAAAAAAAAAAAAGATCTACAAAAGCCCCCAAGTGCTTGGAATTTAAACAGTACACTTCTAAATAACTCATTGATAAGGGATGAAAACACTAGAAAAATTAGAAAAATTTTTAACTTTATGAAAATAAATACAGTAATAACAGCATTTAGAGGGAAATTTCCAGTTTTAATGCTGATATTAGAAAAGACCAATCATTTAAATTTGTTCTATGTATCCACATAAGAAACTAGAAAAAGTAATTAAATTAAATTGGTAAATTGAAACCAAATAAATAGATGAACTGAAATAAGTAAAACAGAGAAAAGCAAACAATAAAGACAAAAATATTATAAGTTGGTTCTTTGAAAAGAATAGTGAATTGATAACTCTCTAGTGAGATGAATGAAAACACAAATTATCAGAAATAAAAGAGAGAAAATCACTGCAATTTCTACATAATTTAGAAAGATTATAAGAGAATATTATAAACAAAGTTATTCCAATAAATTTGATAACTTAGATGAAATGAACAAAGTCTTTGACAGAGATAGCTTACCAAAATAGACACAAAAATCAACTGAAAATCTGAATAGCCATGCATGAATAAAAAGTTTGAATGTTTGTCTTCAAGTTTATCAAAAAACCTTAACGCAAAGATAACATTGAGCCCAGATGGTGAATTCTGGAATGATGGAAGAAATAATGGAAATTTACAGTAACTCCTACAGAATGTAAGTGAAGGAGGAATACACCCAATACTTGTGCGTGTGGTTTTATGAGTCCCTACCACCCTGACACCAGAATATGACAAAAACATAAATCTATGTACGTACATGTGTGTATAGATACACATATGCACACATGCAAGTATTCCTCACGAACATAATCATAAAAATATTGGAAATAAAAAGGAAATATAACATTACCAAGTGGGATATATCCCAGGAGTGCAAGGTTGATTTAACACTTGAAAAACATCAATTTACCAACATACTAACAAAATAAAGGGGAAAAACCATATCATTTCAAGAAGTGCAGAAAAATATTTGACAAAATTAAACACTCATTCAAGATAGCAAACGCAAACAAAGGATAAAAAGGAATTTCCTCAAACTGATAAAGGGCATCTATGAAAAACCTGCATATCGCTGAATGGTGAAATGTTGAAGGCTTTTCCACCCAGGTCAGGAACAAGACGAGGATGACCTTTCTGACCACTTCAATTCAACTCTGCACAGGAGTACCTGGCCAATGCATTCAAGCAAGAAAAAGGGATAAAAAGGCTTTCTTTTAAGTTTTGCTTGGAGTGTGTAGTCTTCGGTGCCAGGCCTGCAGTTACCAGTGACTCTGGGCTGTCTCCTGAACGTCCTTGGATGTGACACACTCTCTCCACTCGGCTGGTTGGAACTACTGCTCCCAACGCTGCATAAGCTCTGAGGACTGTTTGCCTCACAGCTTCCTGAGAGTCGTTCTTTGCCCTGCCCTGAAAGTGTCCCCTTCACACAATGCTTCCTATGCAGCCAAGGACTGCAGATTTCTGGAGCTCTTTCCATCTCTGATTCACTCTCCTCTGGGAATCTGCTCTGTCAACTCCAGTTGCTCAGCCTCTCCAAACTCAATTTGTCTCTCCCATTCAGAAAGAACCCATGCCACGGTGGGCTTCCCTCCCTGTGCTGCAGCTTGGAAAGTGGTCCAGGCAGAAAAACGGGCAATTGTGGACTTCACCTCAATTTCCCCTCTCCTCTGGGATCCTAGACCCACTCGCCTGTCGTCCAACATGAAAACAGATGCTCCATATGTTTTCTCCAGTTTCTGGTTGTTTACGGCAAGTGGCAATTCCAGTATCAGTTTCTTTGTCATGAAGCTCTCATACAAATTGGAACAGAAAAAATAAAACTTTTAAATTTACATGTGGCACAATTGTTTATGCAGAAGATTCTAAGGAATTTACAAATAACTGCTAGAAATAATAAGTGAACTTAGCAAAGCCATAAGACACAAAATAAACACAAAAATTAATTGCATTGCTATATACTAGCATAGATCAAGTGAAAAATAAAATAAAACTTTATTCATAACAGAATCAAAAAAAGAATATAAAATATTCAAGAGTGAATTTCATAAAAAGGGCAAGAATTGTGCAGTGAAATTAAAGGTCTAAGTAAATGGAGCAAAACACTACTTTCATTAATGTAGAGGCTCTTGTTAAGAATTCAAATACCCACAAATTAATCCCACACAACTTCAACCAAAATACCAACAGACTGTTTTTCTAAAAATGTATAAGTTATTTCTAACATTTATATGGATATGTTAAGGACCTGGAATAGCTCAAATATTTCTGATAAGAAAGAATCAAGAAGGGACCCATCCTTCCTAATTCCAAGACTCGCTCTAAAGACAGGCTGGGGTTGGCATGTACAAGTTGGTAATTTCACCAGTGCAACAAGCAGCTCAGAAATAAACCCTATGTAGACTAAAAAATTCTAAAGAAATTAAATGGAGAAAGGTGTTTTTAAACATGGTGCTGGGACAACAGAATAAACATGTGGAAAAAACAACTTCTATCCCTGCCTCTCATACACATATAAATACATTACGGTTCACACATCAAATACAAGCTAAAACTATAAAGCTTCCAGAAGAAATGCTGGAGGGTATCCTGGCAACCTTAGACAAAGATTTCTTAAAGAGAACAAAAGAGGCGCTAATCTATAAAGAACAAATTGGAAAATCAAACAGCATCAAAAATTTAAAATACCCTTGAAACATATCATTAAGAAAACACAAAGGCAATCATAGACTGGCAGAAAATATTCAGAGTACATATATCTGAGAAAGAACTTGTAAACAGAGTATATAAATAACTCCAGCCAATCAATAAAAAATAGATAACCAAATAAAAATGATTCAATGACATAAAGACGTTCCACCAAAGATGATGTACAAATGGCTAATAAAAACACAAAAAGATGCTCAAAAATAAGATTTCAGGGAGTGTAAACTAATGTCACGGTGTGATAACATTTTGATAAAATTAAAAACCCAACCCAATGTGTAGGGGATTGGGGAGCAGCTGAAACTCTCACCTGAGTTGAGGGGGAAGGCTCACCACTTTGCAGAAGTTTGGCAGCTCCTGACAAGGTAAAGATGCACCTGCCATTTCACTCAGTGATACCACTCTGGTGTCCACCCAAATCGCAGGAAAAAATCTGTCCATGAAAGACTTGTTCAGGGATGTCTGCACTGGCTTTGCTGTGGACAGTCCAAATCCCCATCAACAGGAAAATAGATTTTAAAAGTATGATACAACCGTACAACGGATGCTACCAAGCAACGGTGAGGCAGGGACCGCTGGTGCACATACAGCACAGGCAAGGGTGGAGACGTCCAGCTCCCGATGTAGGCGGAGGAGAGGGCGGGCACCTGGCGCCCTCATGCTGTTTAAGAACCAGCAATCCTGTCGACAGACGCCACAACTATGGTTGCCTGTGGGCACTGGTGTCCACGGGGATGACGGAGCCCTTCCTGCATCTTGACTGGTGCGGTGGCCTCCAGAGATACCCAGGCCCTAATCCAGGGACCTGTGGATGTGATTTCATATGGAAGAGGGACTCTGCAGATACGACTAAGATAAGGATTTTGAGATGGGGAGATGGTCCCGGATTTGCCGAGAAGAGGGAGGCACAGGGGGTGTGAAGACAGCCGAGAAGGGACGTGACCAGGGAAGCAGGGGGAGAAAAGGTGGTGGATGGAGGGCAACCTCCAGGACCCAAACAAGGCAGGGAGCCAGGTTCTGCCCTAGAGCTTCAGGGGGAGCGGCCCTGCCGACACCCTGACCGCAGCGCAGTGAAGCCCGCCATGGACTTCGGCCACCAGACTGTAAGGGAATAAGTGTGTGTTGGTTTAACCCCCTGTTTATGGTCGTTTGTTCTGCAGCCCCAGGAAACTAATACAGCTGGCATGCTGGTTTTAAGACATATTAACAAAATACATATTTATCAAAATATCAAAATGTACCCTTAACAAAACTATGGTGACAATAAAAAGGTCAGTGGTTGCCAGGGGGTGGGGGCAGGGAGGGGCGAGTAGACGGAGCACAGAGGAGTCTAGGGCAGTGAAACACTCCGTATGTCACTATAGCAGGGGACACACGTCATCATACAGCTGTCCAAGCCCACAGAACATACAACGCCAAGTCTGAACCCTGATGTAAACGATGGACTCTGGGTGGTGACGATGTGTCAGTGCAGGTTTACCCTTGGGAACAAACGCCCCCTGGACGGGGTGGTGGTAGTGGGCGCTGTGCACACATGGTGCCGGAGGGGTATATGAGAAATCTCTATGCTGCCCTTCCAATTTTGTTGTTAACCTAAAAAGTAAAGTCTTAAAAACTGTGCCCTTAAGATCTGTGCATCTGACTGCATGAAAATTTTGCCCCAATTAAAAAAACCCTCAGAAACAACAAAAAAGGAAAAATAAAAACATACAATCTACGCTTAGGCACAAACATATATACATACACAAAACGGGAATCCGTGACTTCTGCTGTGCTCTTCCGGAGGGAACTCATACGCGGTACTTTTTGCGGGGTTCTGACTCGCAATGGCTCTCAATCCGTCAAATCTCGGCCCCTCTAAACCACAGCAGCACAGCCAGGCCAATGTCGGCTTCACACTGAAGGAGTTTCCAGACGCCTCCTCGCTCCTGGGGTCTCCATCCCGCTTCCCATCACTGGGCGCGCCCTCCGCCCGGTCCTCCCTCGTCCCGAAACTCCCGCCACCACACCACGTGCGCAGCGCCGGGAAGCAGAGCACCGGAGACCCGGGGGAGCGTTTCCTTCAGGGGAAGGGCCGCGGGGCGAGGCGAGGATGGACCCAGAGATGCAGGACAGGACGCAAGAGGCTGCGCCGGGTCGGAGCGCTCTTAGGGGACAAGTCCGAGAGCGGACTGTGAGAGGACGTGGCCGGCAGCTCCCAGACAGCGCGGCAGTGACCCGCAGGGGCGCACGGGCACCAGCTGGTGAGCCCGCAGGTTTCCGGCGGCAGTGCAGGGCGAGCAGCAGCCCGGGAAGCTCTGCCTTGCGCGCTGATACACTCTGTGCAGGTGGAAATGAAGGTGTGGGTGCGCCTGAGGCCACGCGGCACAAGGCCGCTGATGGGGTGCAGAGGGGCCCACACATCCTGGGCCGGGACTCAGGCGGAGGTCCCGGCCTGGGCAGGTTGGGGACGACTCTGCCTGACCCAGGTGCGCCCCCTTCCCTCCGTGTCAGCCAACAGACTGTACGCCTCGAGCCAGGGCCCCTTTCGCTTTCACTCACAATTTACAGTAATGTGCTTGTCTGCATTTCCAAATGTAATCAAGAAAAGCCTTAAAAGAGTCTCTGAACAGTGAAAACTGTTCAGAAAGGACTATAAAAGGTTGAAACTAACTCTGAATATGTTCGAAAATATAATTGCTTTGGGCGCGCAGCCCGCAGCTCTCAGATGGCTCCGCCAAGTGCCGGCACTTGTGCACTTGAGGCTGGCATTACTCTGCCCGCCCAGACCCTCCACAAAGGCGAGCACACTCACCTCCAGCCCCCAGCAGGATAGCCACCAGGTAGCACACAATTTTTGTTGCCTGATCCGTGCTTACAGGATGAGTCCTGTAGGCTGTTCTCCCGGGCCGTGATTCCAAAACCCCCCATGTCTTTGTGTGGATATTGAGTTTTATGTAAAATTAGGCATTTTCCTACTTTTTCCCTCGGAAGCAGACTGGGCGTCTGAATCTTCCCTGTCAGCAGCAGCTCCCTGCAGGTGCTGGTGTGGGTGCACTGGGGAGACTGCCTGGCAGGTCGTGAAGGGTGTGGGAAAGCAGGATAAGTCCATTCTCCCCTCCCTGGGGGTGCCCACCCATACTGGAGACGTTCAGCACCCTCACGCCGCCTCCAAACTTGCATTTTTTTCTTCTTTAGAAGGGGAGCTGCGCGCTACCTCACATTGCGCTGGGATAGCAGAATCTTGGCCTCACTGGTGGCGGCTTTCACTGGAAGGGTGGCCTCAGGGGAAGGGAAGTGTCTCCCTCCTGAGGAGGACAGAGGGCAGGTGAGAGTCGGCCAAGCCAGTTCTGGGGATGGGCAGGGAAGAGCAACATTCCCAGAGCCAGGAAGACCTGTGCTTCGCCTGGAGACGGCTGCATGGGGTCGCGCCACTGCAGGGGTGGCGAGTAACACAGAATGGACGATGGACCCCAGAGATTACCAGCCATATCAGGAAACTTTCTTGCAGGAAAGACAGAGAACAAATAGACAGCAAGGAAATGCACAATTTGCACAAGAAAGCAGAAAAAGAATAACATCTTGAGGGAGGTTAGAGATGGTATCAGGTGAGAACAGATGTTATCAGACAGAAACCTTCAGAGAACAACAATGGACCCTTCAACATTAAAAATATGTGACGAAAGTTAAAACTCAGTAAGTGTTGGAGACTACTGTTGAGGACATCTTTTGGAAGCTAGCGCTAAAAGGCAGAGACAGGAAAGGTGGTGGAGTAAAAACGAAGCTTGGGCAACCAGTCCTCCAGGCCTTTGTCACTAAATCAGGGTTCCAGGGTCAGAGGGCAGAGGCATCTGAGGGAAAGAGGCCACTGAGATAATTAAAGAACACGTCTCCAGAACTAGAAGACATGGCTTTCCAAACTGAAAGGCAACACCAAGGGCCCAGCACAAGGGATGAAAATCCAACCAAACCAAAGCATGAGGCCGGGAAACTTCAGGACAGCAGGGAAGCAGCAACCCTGAGACAAAACACAAGGACCAGCCATTCACAAAGCAGCACCAAGATCAGAAGATCCCACGTTCCCATGAGAAACGACTTCCACCTTATGCACCAAATCCAGGCAGATTAACAATCAAATCTGAGCGTGGAATGTAGAGGTTTTCAGATCTGATTAGACACTTTCAGACAAAGATATGTGCCTCCTAATTGCCCTCCTAAGGAAGCTGCTGGAAGGTGTCCTTCACCAAGAACAAGAGAGGAACCAGGAAAGAAGAGCCTGCCCACGACAGGGGGTGGGGTGGCCCCGGGGCAGCACTTGTGCTTCCGGCGTAGAGGGTTCTGTCTCCCAGAAGAAATTGGGAGAAAACTTGATGATGGGTCTGAAAGCCTGGAGAGGTGAGTTGGTGTTGCATTACTTGAGTGACAACCAAATAAAAAGCAAGGCAATTACTAACTCCAGAGAAAAGGGAATCTACTTTAAAACACAGAGCCATAGTTTATTACATGTCCTCACCAATTAAATTTGCAGTGACAAACTGAATGCTGACATTGGTCTAAACCAGGTTACAAGATACCTGTTTGAGGAAGACGCAGAGCTCACGCAGAGCCTGGAGGGGAGGAAGTGGGGCCAGTTCTGGGGGCGCAGAAGTGGGAACACAGCACAACAGGTCTGATCTGAAAATTCAGCAGTGTCCATTCAAACGTGTGACATAGAAATAAGGGTATCGTACACACGTGTTAGCTGACAGAGGAAAGTCAGTTGCCTCTGTGCATGAATAACTTTGATACAAATAAAGAGTAAAACTAAAAATCAGTGAGGACAAACTACAGATGCTCACGACAAAGTTGTTAGAACTTGTAAACAAGGATTATTTCATCAGGGACTTTGCATTCTCGTGCTTAGCAACACTAGCCAGCGCTTCAGCAATATGCCTGGGGGCCTTTTTAAACCTCAAAATCATCCCAAACATGCACAAAAATGCAAAAAATGGGGCACTAAATATGCTGCAATGGCACAGCTGTTCACCTGTTTATGGGTGAGACCTGAAACAGGAAGGCAGAGGGCGGCCTTGTGTGACCGCAGTTAGGAACATGAGCCTCGGGCAACTCAACATTTTACCACTCTGGGTGTGCCTGCAAGTAACCCCAAAAGCAAGTGCTGCAAGTGCTGACTTTGGGGTAACAAATTCTAGCAAGTAGGTGAATTCGCAAATGCTTTCTAGTAAATTTTGAAACTGGGAAGTGTGAGTTCTGCTATTTTTTATTTAAGATTGTTTTGACTGTTTTGGGATGCCTCATAGTTCCATATGAATTTGAGAATCAGCTTTTCTATTTCTTCAAAAAAGGCCGTTAAATATGGGCAGAAAGTATGTTCAGTATGAAGCCCACTTTGGGGAGTATTGCAGTATTAACAATTTTAAGTTTTCCGGGTCTACAAACATGGGATGTCTTTCCATTTATTTAGGTCTTTGACTTCTTTCAACGATGTTTTGTAGTTATAGTGAATAAAGCTTTTACTTCCTTGGGTAAATTTCTTTCTAGATATTTTACTCTTTTGAATGCTATTGTAAATCTAATTTTTAAAATTTCCTTTCAGATTATTTACTGCTGTGTAGAAATACAACTGATGTTTTTGTGTTGATCTCATACCCTGCAAGTTTACTGGGTTTCTTTATTATTGCTAATACTTAGTTTATGTGGGGCATGAATTCTATAGGTTTTGTATAGAATCACAACATCTGCAAATAGAGACAGCTTTACTTCTTCGTTTCCAATTTGAATGACTTTTATTTCTTTTTCTTTCCCAATTGCTCTGGCTAGGACCTCCAGTACTATGCGGAAGTGGCCATCCTTGTATCGTTCTTGATCTTGCGGAGGGGGGAGATTTTAGTCTTTCACTACTAAGTATGATGCTAGCTGTAGCTTTTCTTCAATTGTCCTGTGTCATGTTAAAAAAGTTCTCTTGTACTCCTAGTTTGCTGAGTTTTTTTTTTTTAATCAGCAAAGTGTGTTGAATTTTTTCAAGTGCTTTCTCTGCATCTATTTAGATGACTGTGTGTGTTTGTTCTTCATTCTGTTAATATGTGTCTTGCATTGACTGGTTTTCTTACATTGAACTACCTTTACATTCCCAGGATGAATTCTACTGTGTAGAATCCTTTCTATGTGCCATTAGCTTCAACGTGCCAGAAGGTGATGTTAATCTGTAAAAGTGTTCACACTGGTGTTATATCACTTATATTGAACTTTATTTGATGAGCCCAGGTCCAGACCCAAAGCTGAAGTTACCTGAATAATGTCGGTTACACCTTTGCTAGTTAGACCCTTCACAGAAGTGGAAATTGAGCATATTAAGATAAACATACAAAAAGTCTTTCTGTTTCTGGGAGTTTCAGTTCCATACTAAATTATTTAATATACCTAGTCAGTAAGTCTGTAATGCTGCCATGAATTTATACTAAATTTATTCAGGTTTAAAAAATAAGAATAGTAAAACATGCGTCACTGATATCTAGCCTCACACATGGGACATATGAAATCTGATTTAATACAAGTTCAGTGTAAGCTTTTTTCTTTTTACCAATAGTGATTTGTAATCAAATTTAGCTTTGAAATGTTTTCCTCTAGTTAAATATTTCCTAAGCATTATTATGTTTCTATCTGATATGTATTGAAGGTATAACATTCACTGACCCTTGCTTTTTTCTATAGCATTGCTTCCAGCTATTGAGTGGATTTTCCTTATAGTGTTAATTTCTATTTTTCTAATTTTCTATTTTTTGGCTTACAAAACTAATGATTTCTTATACTTATGCCTTCGTTAATAATATATAGGGTTTTTTAAATAAAAAATGGTATTATTCTTGAAATAATTATGTTTTTCCAAGAGGTTCTTTAAAAAATGTGGTACATGTAAATAAATTTATATCCATTTTCTTAAATTCATCTTTCTTCTCTCCTCTTATAATTTGAAGATATTAGAGGATGAAATTCTTATTTTGCATTTTAAAAAGTTAAATCTTCCAAAAAAAGAAAATCTAAGACAGTTTAAAATTCCCTTTCATTTTAGATAATTACTTATAAAATTCGATTTATCATAGTATGCAACTTTTGCTATTAAAATAATTTTAATTACTGAAATTAAATTTATGTATATAAAGTCTGTTTTTAGACCTGTTTTTCATCATCACATTGTCACTCCTGTTAGTGTGAGCTCCATGGATTCAGGGGCCAAGCGTCATTCGTCTGAACCTGCAGCTCCCGAGAAGGCAGGATTTGTATGGTTGATCTCCTTCCTCCTTCCGTTCCTTCCTTCTTCTTGTTTTCTTCCTTTTCTTGCTCCTTATTTCTTTCTTGTTTTTCTTCCTTTCTCTTGTTCTTTTCCCATCGCTCTTTCTTTCTTCCATGTTTGTTGAATGAAAAGCCCTGTAGCCTTGATCTCGGAGAGATAGCAGTGAGCAGTCCTGCAGAGAGATCTTAGTTCCCTGCCCAGGGATTGAACCTGGGTAGCCTGGATGAAAACCAGGAATCCTAGCCGCTAGACCTTGAGGCTAGAAGAAAAGTGGCCCTAGCTCTTACCCCATTTGAAAGCAAGAATGTTTCAAGGAGGGAAAAACCGTAAAAACAGGTACAAAGTTTATTATTAGAGGCATAGCACAAGGTATGGGAGAGCACACAGGGAAGCAGTTTGTTTATGTAAGTCAGAAGCAGGGCAGAAATGCACGCCCATAGAGAAAGGGGATGGGCGTCCCCTGTCAGTGTGGGCATCCCGAGAAAGAGTGCAGTACAGAGGCGATTCTAATCCCTTCTGTAGGACAGGCCTTCCGGGTCTTTGTTTACCTTTGGCCAGCTAGCTCGTTTCCTTTTTCACACCTGACTGGTCCCAGGATCCTCCCCAACATGTGTGCACAACTTTCTGCTGAGATGGATCCCAGCGCAGAGGCCTGTGGTTGCATGTCCATACATATTGTGAGGTGGCGGCCTCTCCCTTTTCGACCCCCAAGGAGCCTTCCTGCGCGTGTGCAGGCAGGGAAGTTTTACTTGATCTTAGGAGGGGTTATCTTATCTCTTTGCTTCAGCAGAGCTCAGCTTCTGACACTAGCTTTGTCCTTGGAGAGCCTGGGTGAGAACAGAGCTTCAGTGTTACTCCACTTGACAAACACCAGCTGTCCAGCCCAGGGGCCCATCTATCTCCTACCTCAGCTTTAAGTAGTGATTTTATATCTCCTCCATCTAAATAACCTAAGGCAGAATCTGCCTTTGACCATATCCGGAAACTCCGTAGTGTTAGCCTGCTGGCTCGAGCTGGGTAAGGAACTCTGCGGGACCCTGAAGGCAGTTCCAGACCCTGTATGAAATACTTTCTTCTTCACGGTCTCTGTATACGCCTCATAAGGTATTTTGCAAAGAGAAAAAGAATGCAATTGAGAATATAATAAATGTACTTTGACAATCCTGATTTATTACCATCAGAAGACTTGACAGCTGCTTTCACTTCTGGTTACATCATTCTCAGGTTAAATCTTACCTGTCTGGACCCCTGAGGGACCTTGGCTCGGTGTTAGAAGACAGAAAGGCAAGAGGGTTCTTGGGACAGAGCAGACCCTCTCTACAGAGCTCACTTCCAATGATGGCGGAGCTTTTCCAGACATGAGTCAAGCCCAGCGATGGTGCTTTATGTAGGACGGTTCCTCTGGCCCCTAAGACTTTGTCTGCCCTTCAGGAGCTCTTCAGAGCCTGGGAGAACCGACAGCCGCTCTTCTCAGAAAGACGCCAGCATAAGTGAGTGCAGCCCTCAGGGTCGGAGGTCCGCCTGAAGGTTAGAGGTGACGGCATGTTAGACTGTCCCCCTCCTGCCTCAGCACCACTTGCTTTCTCTAAAGACGCAGGCTTAACACCCCCTATTTTGTCAGGTGCAGTTTCCAAAGCCATAAAAAAGCACATACCACCCACATACCTTTTCAAACAGGCTTGAATTCCATCATGAAAATACACTCTGCAAAATGGGATCTATATTTTTGGAAAGAAGTGTCCAGATTCTGTCTCTCATATCTAAGCAGGAAAGATTCTTTTTCTAAGCCTGACTGAGGAAGAGAAATTTCTGATTAATCAAGAATATAATAATTTTTTAAAAGAAGGATGGAATTTTATTTGAATTCTGGCAGGACAGTGGAGGATGGAAGAAGCGCAGATGGGAGACCAGCGGCTGAAGCCACTATCCAGCCTTCCTCTAGTCATTTTCTAAAGAAGCCAAATGTAGTAAGATACAGAGAACGCCGATTATAGTGCACATAATTTAGTCATATCGGCTTTAGGATTAGCATCATGAATATCAGATGACATTGCATAGTTTTGCACTCGAGAGAAACCTGGTTTATCACCGCTGAGTGCATAACATAGCCCAGAAGATACTGTTGCCTCTAAAATCCCAATAGCAGCTTCTTTACTTAAAATCCACCCTTCAGTGGTGAAAGGTACCAACTTCCGGTTATAAATAAGTAAGTCCTGGGGACGTAATGTGCAGCATGAAGACTACAGTTGCTAATACTGTATTGTATATTTGAAAGTTACTGAGAGTATATTTTAAAAATTTTTTTTTTACTGTAGGTCCTTGTTGGTTGTCTGTTTTAAACATAGCAGTGTGTACATGTCAATCCCAGACTCCCTGTGATACTTTTACAATTATTAAAACTTCAAAATACATTTTAATATCATTTGTACAGGTATCACCTTACTGTACTTTAAATAATGTTTTAAAATTAGCTTTTCTCCATTTCTTTAAATAAATTTAGATTTGTCCTATCAGATTATATGGGGAGAAATAATATCTTTATAATATTTTGTTCTTAGAGATTTTCTCTTTAGCAGATGACAGATTTTGGTATGTAGGTCCTCCACATCTGTGGGTATGCATTCCTAGGTATTTTATATTTTTTTGTTGCTATGAAAAAGTACATCTTTTTCATTATATTTTCTAATACTAGCACAGAGATTTTTCACATTATTTGTGCCTGACCACCTCTTACCATTACTGATTTTCAAGACTCCTTTGAATTTTGCATGTAAATAGTTACATGATCTACAAACAACACTGATTTGGCCCCCTCTTCCTCATATTTGTCTTATATTTCTTCTTTTTGTCTCATTTCATTATGTAGAATGTCCAGAACAAGGAAGTAAGTGGCAAGTGATCACAAGGAATGTCTTTGGATTTAGACACACCTGGGTCCCATCTCAATCCTACTATTCACTTCCAGGAGGCTTTCCCCAAAGCTTCCATTGTGTCTTCCTTAAATTGGGAAAATAATGTTACCTCATTGGTTGATGTAAAGATTAGAGAAAATTTTTGTCATTTTCTTGACTAAGATGCCAGACGTTGTAAGTATACATGTTATTGTACTTATTGTTTGTATTAAAAGATCGTGGGCTTCCCTGGTGACGCAGTGGTTGAGAGTCTGCCTGCCGATGCAGGGGACACGGGTTCGTGCCCCGGTCTGGGAAGATCCCACATGCCGCGGAGCGGCTGGGCCCGTGAGCCATGGCCGCTGGGCCTGCGTGTCCAGAGCCTGTGCTCCGTAACGGGAGAGGCCACAGCAGTGAGTGGCCCGCGTACAGCAAAAAAAAAAAAAAAAAAAAAAAGATTGTGATGATATTGGTCATCCTTGCTTATTCTGATTTTAAGAATAATCATCCTTGCTTATTATTTATTTATTATTTTTTGCGGTACACGTGCCTCTCACTGTTGTGGCCTCTTCCGTTGTGGAGCACAGGCTCTGGACGCGCAGGCTCAGTGACCATGGCCCACGGGCCCAGCCGCTCCGCGGCATGTGGGATCCTCCCGGACCGGGGCACGAACCCGTGTCCCCTGCATCGGCAGGCGGACTCTCAACCACTGCGCCACCAGGGAAGCCCTGCTTATTCATTTTTTAAATATGAATTTCTTGTATTAGTCTGACATTAAGATTTTTGATGATGGTTTGCATTTGGTTTGTTTTAAATCCAATTTTTGTATAGAAAATTTTCCCATAAATAGATGTTAGATTTTATTATAAGATATTTTTATGATCTATAAAAAAGATAGTTTTTCTTTGACCAAGTGGTGTGATGAATTATGATAATGCTTATATAAATATTAAACCATCCTTGCAGTTTTGATATAAATACTAATTGGTCAAAATGTATAATTATGTTAAAATGCTTATTATTAGATTAGTAAATACATTATATATAGGGTTTATATCTCTAAAATAGAAAATATTCTTCTCCATAACTCTATTTTAATATGATTTTGTGTTTTATTTTCTTGACTTATAAAATAATTATTTTATTGCTTATTTTTAAATAATTAGCACTTGAATTGTGTTATTTATATTATTTTTCTATATTCTGGTTCCTCATTTTTTGTTTTTATGATTCTTCTGACCATTATCCTTATTTTATTAATTGCATGCTTACTTTATTTCAATTTCTTAAAATTAATAATGAAACAATATTGACCAGTATTTTGGATGCTGTTTATTGACTGTGTAATTTATTGACTGGTTATTTTCATTAAAATCACTTTAGCCTATGTTCCTCTAACTGTCAAATAAAATTTGTGGATTTCCCAACACTCTAAAATAGGAAACATTTTATAGTACATATGTTAGTCGGCTCAGGCTACCATAACAAAATACTACACTTGATGCTTAAACATCAGAAATGTGTTTTCTCTCAGTTCTGGGGCTAGAAGTCCCAGGTCAAGGTGCTGGCAGGTTGGTTTCTGGTGGGGCCTCTCTCCCTGGCTTGCAGGCGGCCACCTTCTCATTGTGTGTACACTGGCCTTCCCTCTATGTGCATCCCTGGGGTCTCTTCCTCTTCTTATAGGGAAGCCAGTCCTATGGGATTAGGGCCACACTCTATGGTTTTATTTAACCTTAATTACCCCCTGAAAGGCCCCATCTCCAAATGCAGTCATGTTGGGGGTTAGGGCTTCAACCTATGGATTTGGGGGACACAATTCCACCCACAACATACATAACTGTGTTTCACATTCTAGATCTGTGACTGAAAAATAATCTTGATGTCTGAGTCTGTTTTTGTAAGCAGATTTCTTTGACATATTTATGTTCACGTGGTTTCAGTACTTACTGGTGATCTTTTTATGACACAATTTTCTGTTCTTGGGCTCGGCACCTGGATTCATGTCAAGCTGGTTGGAGTCATTCCCTGAGGAGGAATCGTTCTGGGCTCTGCTATTTCTGCTGTCAGACAAAACGTACCTTGAAGGTTAAAACACTATGTAGTCCTATGCTCGCCCACAGACTCTGGGAGACTTATTCCACGATGTTTTGACGTTTCATGCTTAAGAAGAAATGGTATTTTGGTTGCTGAGGAAGCAAGCTGCCACTTGCCCTGTTGTTAATGCAGGGTTTAGGGTTTTTTCTTTACTCTTGTCCACACAGCTTTACTGTTGTCACTATTTATTGTTTTTTTTAGATCTGGAATGACTGCATGCACTGCTTTTGAGCTCAGGAAAGTCGTCTTCTATCATTGTCCTATTGTTTTTCCATGTTCCTGGCAGCTTGCTTTGTATCGTTAGTGACCCTTATAAAGATCCTCAGTTTTCTGTTCTCCACAAATACCCGTTTCATTCCTGCGACTTTCTCCCATTTACTTTATGTTCTCGAGCTGCTCTCAGTTTCCCTTTCACTTCTCAGCGTGTGTGTTTCTGTTGATGATTAGTGAACTGCTGCTTGCAGATCCCTGTGTGCCTCACGACCGAGACTCTTCTCTGCCTCTTTACGGATCTTCACTGTGACAACCCTGTGTCACCCGCACTCTCCAGCCTTAAGAACCGATTCCCCACCTGCAGTTTTTCGCCTCTGAAGAGACCAAGAAAGACTGAGGGCCGGGAAGCAGGCGGCACCAGAAACACTGCCGAGCGATGGGTGACACTTCACCTGCATTCCTAATTTAGGGGAGATTCTGTGAGAGCATCAAACGTTCTCTCCTCTCCCTTGGAGAGGGAGCCCTCAGTCGTATGACCCCCAAGCCCAGGTGTACTGTCTTCACTCTGGTCCCTCTACCAGATGAAAAGGGACATTGTAAGTCAGTCTCAACACTTTCTTCTCTCTTCATTTCTGGCTTTGTGGGAAGAAGGGAGATGCAACAGGGGATGCTGGAGAGGTACCATAGCTGCATTTAGGTTACCCCTCAAACTTCCAATCCTGCCTCTCCTCACTGTGCCTGTCTACCTCCTTTTGAACTTGCTTGTGAACTTAGAGGAAGAAAAGATAATCGGATTCTGTCAAATTTTTATTTATATTTAGGATTACACATTGGTGTGTGATTAGTTCCCAAATGTCAATTTATATGACTGAACTTAAACCCTTTAGATATTTTAGTGAACAGAGAATTTAGTACATAGGAACAGTGACTTTTCTAATTTCTAAAGGATAAAGGAAAGACTTCCACTAAATTTCGCTGAAATTTTAGAAGTGTAAAATTTGGGGTTTATTTTACAATCTAGAAAGAACACTTGAATTTCCAGATTATGGGAATAATTTTAACTAGCTGCGTGACATTTGGTAAATATATTAACCTCTCTGGACATCTAACTAGATCTCAGATACAGGCTGCTGCAATTGACTTACTCATTTCCCTGGGGCCATTTCAACTAACAATCTGCAAGGGTGAATGGTCTTTTTACTGTTCCTGTGGGAATATATTATGCTTGCTTTTGTGGGTCTGTGGGAGGGTGAGCTAGGGGCTTCTTTCCGATGCCACAGGTCCTGTGGTTATTCCAGGTAAACTAGGGATCCCCACCCATGGGCGATCCCCCCCTGGGATTATGTGGCACTGACTAGGGACACTTTGGTCATCACCTCTGGGGGAGGATGCTCTCATCTAATGGGGAGAGGCCAGGGACGATGCTAAGTCTCACAGTGTACAGAACAGCCCCACGGTAAAGAATCATTCAGTCCAAAATGTCAACGGTGCCCAGGCTGAGAAAATGTGATGGATGCTGATGGACTGTGATGTGGTTCTTCCTGCCTTTCATGATTCTAGTGTGTGTTATTTGCCTGAACAACTCATGTCTTTGAATTTATCCTTGATGTAGCTACAAAGCTTCAGCAGGCCTGGAGACCATTTCAGTTTTTTTAAAGTACATATATTTTTGGTCTACAAATACTCAGAGAACATAAAATAAAGGCACTTTTGTTGTTCCAAGAAAGTAATGTTGTATTTGTTCCAAACTCCAAATACTGCACTTGAAAGAGACTCGAAATCCATATGGTCCACATAGAAAGGGGGAGAAGGCCCTTTCATGCATATCTGTCAGCTCAGGACATTACCAATGTCATATTTCAAGTGACAATATTCGCAAGAATTTAAAAGAATAACATAACTAGATTCATAGAAATTTTGCGTTGGAGTGAGTTTCTGGGATCATCCAGAATGTGAGATGCTCAGCCAGGCTGTCTCCAGTGTTTTGGATGTGACGTCAGGGTCCAAAGAGGTAAGCCGCGACCACCCTCAGAGCGGAGCCGGGCCCCCAGGCTCCCAGGCTCTGGGGCCAGCGGGTCACCTTCATCTACACGGAGCTGCTTCACTTATTCTGCTGCGAGAAAAATGTTGAATGAAGCAGCCTCATTTCTACCTCTTTTGAAAAGAATCCACATTACCTTTTCACATCGTACCTAAAGTATAGACATCAAAGACCTGATTGTTGAGGAGATAGAATTCCATGCCCGATGCAGCACAGCTCGCGACAGCTTGCCGCTGGGAGGATCTGTGTCCGTTACCCACCCCTGACCCACCCCGACCTGCCGTCACCAAGCACTTGGCAGTGCCACGTTCACCAGGAGCCCAGGGTTACGAGGTGAGAAGGAAGCGTGTTCTGGGTTGGGTGCAGCTCACACCTTTGCTGTGTGACAAGGGCCTGAGAGACGAACAGTCCTGAGCTCACAGGGCCACGTTTCCGCAGGGCCGGATGCCATTCACTGCCTTCACCGCGCTGTGTTTTCCTGGGCGTGTCACTGAATCCTGGACTGTCTGCCGTCGCCTGGGCTGCGTGGTGCTGGAGGCACAGCGGGAACAGATGAGTCTGGCCTCTGTTCCCGCCGCGTTTACCGCCTTGTGACCGAGGAGGCCGGACGCGGACACAGCAGGGGTCCACGCAGAGTTTCAAATAGTTGACAAGGCTAGAGGGCAGGGACGGGGCGCCCCGAGAGGCACTGCGGGTGCAGGTGAGTGAGGGTCCGAGGCCGGGCTCCGGAGGAAGCAGCAGGCGCGGGTGAGCACGGCCGCTGAGCGGGACTGGGGGTAAGCCGGCGCAGGCAAGAGGCCGGGGTGCGCTGCGCTCGGGCCACCCCTTCCCTGCCGCCGCACTGACTTAGCCACACCCAAGAGCTCGCCGTGTGCGCGTAGCACGGGGCTGGGCTGATCCGGTGTGGAGACGCGGTCTAAGCCTCTCTATGGCTGACTGGAGGGACCGCTGGGTGCTGATGGCCTCTCCGAGGCGCGATGGGCTTCCCTCCTGCGTCACCGGGCTCTGCTTCACCAGCTGTGGTCTCACTCGAGTCGTCTTCTCCATCAGCCTTGGTCCTTGTTTTTTGAGGTGCAACCCCCTGTTACCGCAGTGAACTCTACCCCTTTTCTAAGTTTGCTTTTTCCAGCACACCAGTTACCTATAAATTCTACACATTTTCTTTGTTTATTATTTTTCTCCTTCACTGGAATTAATCTTCATGAAACTGGGATTTTTATTTGCTGTTTTTCACTGATAAATCCAGTGCTCAGAAAGATAGCTGATGTAATACACAATGAATAGATATTTGTTAAAAGAATAAATTTCACAGGGCTCTTTGGAGCCTTAGAATAATGCAGAAAAGTCTCTAGTGTATACTCCCAGGCATAGAAGAGTGCACCAAACTTTTCTTTATTTTAATATAAAAATTAGTGTTTAAATTAAAAAAAGTTAATAATGCTTCTTTTGAAAATCAATTATTTTTTTAAAATGAGGAGTTCTGGACAGTCTTTTCAACAAATTATTTTGGGAAAACTGGATATCCACATGCAAAAAAATGAACTTGGATCCTTACATTATATCATATTTAAAAATTAACTCAAAACGGATCAAAGACCTTAATGTAAGAGGCTAAACTATAAAACTCTTAGAAGAAAATATAAGGGGAAAGCTTCATGATAATTGGATTTGTCAGTCATTTCTTCACTATGACACCAAAAACAGAGGCAGGAAAAGAAAAATAGATAAGTTAAACTTCATTAAAACTGAAAACTTTCGTGCATCAAAGGACACGAGCAACAGAGCAAACAACAAACAAACAAACACCCCAACCCACACAATGGGAGAAAACATTTGTAGATTATCTATCTGATGAGAGGCTAGTATCCAGAATGTATAAACAATGTGTACAAGTCAACAGCATCAGTGAAACCAAACAAGCTGATTTAAAAATGGGCAAAAGGCTTCCCTGGTGGCGCAGTGGTTGGGAGTCCACCTGCCGATGCGGGGGACACGGGTTCGTGCCCCGGTCCAGGAGGACCCCACATGCCGCAGAGCGGCTGGGCCCGTGAGCCATGGCCGCTGAGCCTGCGTGTCCGGAGCCTGTGCTCCGCAGCGGGAGAGGCCACAACGGTGAGAGGCCCGCGTACCGCAAAACAAACAAACAAACAAAAAATGGGCAAAACACTTGGGTTGATCTTTATCCAAAGAAGATATATAGACGGCCAATATCATGTGAAGAAATGCCCAACATCACTAACTGTTAGGGAAATTCAAATGAAAGCCACAATCAAAGCCATTAGGATGGCTCCTACCAAACAAACAGAAAATAACTGTTGACAAGGGAGTAGAGAATTAAAATCCTTATGCTGTTGGTGGGAATGAAGAATAGTGCGGCTGCCATGGAAAACAGCATAGAGGTTCCTCAAAAACTTAAACATAGAATTACCATATGATCCAGGAATTCTACTTCTGGGTATATATCAAAAAGAATTGGAAGCAGAGACTGGGACAGATATTCGCACACATACTCATAGCAGCATCACTCACAATAGTCAAGATGCCCATCAGTGGATAAATGGATAAACACAGTGGGATACAAAGGTGCGTTGAGATACCATCAGCTTTAAAAAGGAAGGAAATCCTGACACATGCAACGACGTGGAAGAGCCACAAGGACATTATGCTAAGTGTAATAAGCCAGACACAGGAGGACAAAAATCGCACCATTCCGCTTACCTGACGTACCGAGAGTGGTCAAATCCACAGAGGCAGAAAAGAGAGTGGTGGCTGGAAAACAGAAGAGGCGCTGCAGGAGGAGGGGCCGCAGGGTCACTGTTCATGGGGACAGAGTCCAGTTTGAGAAGATGAGAAGGTTCTGGAGATGATGGTGGTGGCTGCACCACATGAACGTGTGCCTGCAAATGGCTGAAGTGGCAAATTCTGTGTTTTATTTACCACAGTAAAATCAAGACTTTGATAAATATTCAGTCATTGAAGAAACGTTTTCCACATTGCACCATACATAAAATCCATATTTTAAAAGTTGTAATATAATGTGATATCAGGCTTTTTGACATTTTCCCCCTTGTATTTGCCTCCTGTATTTTTTCCTATTATATATATAGAAAAATCTAAAGTTTTAGGAAATTTGCCATTTTGGAGGAATCAACTTTGGACATCCCAGCACAGACTATTTTCTACATTAAAGAGAAGATCGAATATGACAAGAGGAGTCGGGTAGTAGAGGCAGACGCCACGTTCAGGCTGGATCTTCATGACCACCCTATGTGGCCGATTCTATTTGGCCAAATGTTAGAGAACCAGAGACCAAGAAAGATGAAAACACAAGCCAAGATAGAGACACCTGGATAGGCTGAAGATTTTTTGCTTTTTTTTGACTTTTAGGGTGTTATATTTTATAACCTCCAAATACAGACATCGAAGCCTGTTCATTCAGGATCCATTCTTTTTTACTGACTTCGTCATTTAAATTAAGTTTACTGACCACCTGTAGTGTGCCAGGCACTGGGAGATACGGGACAAACTGTCCCAATTTCGTCCTGTGTGGAGCTATTAGGGACAAGAGTTTGCCAAGTTAGGGACTGAACCATTGATTCCCGCTTAGCAAAATGTGATGTTCATACCTGCTGGGACACCTGCTCTTTCAGCCCTTCTAAAGCAATGACTTTCACTGGACAAAAGCCAGAAAACAATGATGCCTTTGAACATTAGTGAAGGTGACAACGGATGTTTTTAAAGGCACAAGGTACTGACAGGTTCCAACAACGCATAATCTTGAAATGTATTCATCTAGAGGGTGATTTAGCAAATCAATTCCTAATTTGCTTAAGTTGGTAATTCTGTTTTAAGACTTCATTTTTTCTTCTTAAGGGAATGAAGAAATAAACTTTTATCATGATTGAGCTGTTGAATGTTTTCTTTCTACCATATCATACTGCCACCATCTCCCATGCAGGGTTTAAAAATGCTGTTTCTCAAGCATGAATGGATAGAGCATTTGGGGTTAGAAAAAGTAGCTGAGTTGGTGTTTTCTCAAATTTAGAACCTATCTAAGTTGTCAGGGCAGATTTTCAACTTTGAACAGTGAGAATATTAGCAATGACATCTTAGAACCTTAAGTCAGAGACTCACTACCCTCCGAACCAATGGGAAACATCAAGAAGACATCACAGGGATGCAGAAAGGGCCTGTGGTTGAAAGGCTGGGTTCCCAGTCGATATTAGAGGTGGGGAGGAAAGCCAGGGCCAGAGGGGGCCGCCTGGACCCCAGGCACCCAACTCACATCAGATCAGACATTGATGAACATGTGATGTTCACATCAGCACCACGGGATGGACACACCTGAATAAGATACACGGGAGTCGGGGTGCAGCTGTGTGGTTAACAGGAAAGATGTCATAGTTACAGATTTGTTCATTTTGATTCTGTTGTTTCCTTTCATATTTCGGAGGCATTTTTTAACCTGGAAGTGTGCATGGCTCCAGGGACAAGTATGCCTGAAATGATACTGGATGACATGAACCGGCCTGAAGAAGAGGTTAAGTTGTCTGCAGGGTCCCATGGCGAACTGGCAGCTGGGACCTGAACACGGCGTGTCAGCCCCTCCGGACACAGCTGGTTCTCAAAGGGTCAGTTGACATCTATTAGCTCCATCAGTACATTAGACATTGTAACAAACATAATTCTGAACCCAGATCAATGCGATTACAATCTTAATTAATCATGAGTCAGACCACAAATAGAAAGCGAGGCTCCTCGGCTGACAGAGAGGGAAAGAGAGTATAAGCTTACTCTCTGCCTGGTATTTCAAATGCTGAGGCGCTTGGAGAAGATTTAGAGCCTTATGAGTCACATGGGGCTGCTCCAGGACAGGGGTAGAGCCCATCCAAGGCTGGCCCAGCCTCACTCTTTACAGATGAGGACATCCAGGCAGAGAGATGACTCACCTGGACCCGGGCTGACCTGGGGTCACTTCAGTCCTACACGGAGCTCATTATATTGTTGCTGGTTTACTTCTGAAACAGGAGATGCCAGGCAGGATCTTGGGTAGAGGCTGAACTTTCAGGAGCCCAACCTCGTGGGCAAAGCAGAGTCCCCGGAGCTCGCCTCCTGGACCCCTAACTACGACTGGAATATTGATGGGTTATCGAGAACTGGACCCCTAACTACGACTGGAATGTTGATGGGTTATCGAGAATTAGGCTCGAAGATGAAGATTTCCCCTAGACTTTTCCATTAGATGAGGATGAAACTTAGGTTCTAGAAAACGTGCCGGGCCCTCCTGGCTCCACTGGTGACTGAGAGCGAGTTGAGAGCTGGCCCTCTTCCGACTGTCCGTCCCTCCAGCCAGCATCACAGGGGGGCCTGGCCCCGTGGGAATTTGAGTCTGCAAACCAGAGTCCAGATGGTACATATTATACAGCCCTGACACAGGAGTCCAAGGTGCTTCTACCCATGGAGAGAATAGATACATTTACGGATCCTACACATATGCTACCCCAGGTTAAGATTTTACTTTTCTTTCAGATTCGTCACTGATCATTGGTGGGAGGTGAACAGAGTGGGCTGAGCATGCAGACGGGGGGGGGGCTCTGTCCCCCGCCTGTTGTCAGAAACCCCTCTGCAGTCGCTACCTTTTGCTCTCTTCAGGCTTACCAGAAGCAAAATAAACAAAGTGAACGGACAAAAGCTGAGTTAAAGCTAGAGAATAAAGTGTTTTAAAAGTATAAAGTTCATAAAAATATTAAATATACAAGGAAATAAATAATTAAAAATAATATATATTAGCATAAACCTCAAAAATAAAAAAGGAATTGACAGTAATTTGAAAGATATTTACTACTTGATAAAAGATGTAAAATATGAAAACAGAAAGAAATAAAAATAGTAGGTTTTATTTAACAATAAAAATGCTAAAATAATGTCGAAAATACAAAGTTGAATATTATAAAATTTCTATTTTTGCATCAAAATGGTCAATCTCAACCCAATATGTTAATATTACTCTGACGATGCTCCTCAATAGCTCGGAAAACATCCACGTTTGATCTCTTTCCAGAAAGACCTTGATCTTCCTAGCAGATGCTCACGAGTGTCTTGGAGTCTGAGAGGTGATGGAAAGTCCCCTTCACCCACCTCCTGCGGAGAGAGGCTTCCCTCCACCCACCCCTGAGCACCCTGTGCCCACTCCCTGGCCCCTCGCGGGGTTGCCTGCACCAGGCTCCTGGTTCCAGATGACCTAGATGTGGCTCTTTGAGAATCTCCAAGTATGGTATCTGTAGACTCATACTTCCCTCCTTCCAGTGCTGATTGATTCTCAGAGCATAAATTGGATGTGTTGTTGCTAAAATACCCTCTTTCTATTAAGAGCTATCAATTAGGCCAAAGTTCAGCTGCAGTAACGGAAGACCCAAACCATCAAGAATTATGCCCTCACGGAAAAGAGCCAGAAGGGGGCAGTCAAGTGCTGCTGGGATGGCTCCATGAGGCGGCCAGGGACCCAGGCAGCTTTTAGCTTTTCGGTTCCACCATTCTTCTGTGTGGATTCCATCCTCAAAGTCACAAAATGGCTGCTGGAGCTTTAGCCATTGCATCAGCTTCCAGTCAGGAGGAAAGAGCAAGGAGGGGCGGCAAATGGGCTTTATTTAGCTGTCTGTTACCTGTGTGGATTCCATCCTCAAAGTCACAAAATGGCTGCTGGAGCTTTAGCCATTGCATCAGCTTCCAGTCAGGAGGAAAGAGCAAGGAGGGGCGGCAAATGGGCTTTATTTAGCTGTCTGTTGCCTAAAGCCTTCCTGGCATTGCCTCCTGATAACTTCCATTTGAGATCTCACTGTTAGATGAGCAGATTGCTCTTCCCAGCAACACAGGCAGTTGCTTAAGAAGGAAAAGGGGACCAGCTGTGGGATGGCCAATGGCAGTCACTGCCACAGGGATTGTTTTCCTTGCCAGGAATTCCTCTACATTTGTTCTGCCACCAAGTCCTACCTACTTTTCCGCACCTAAGTGCCTTCTCCTTCTCCTCCCTGAATCCCTTTGGGCTCAGATTATAGATTTCCAGGGTGTCCACTCATTCATCCTGCTCTTGAGCTCATTATTATCTGGGTACCATGTTGGTTTCTAGAGGGTTTTGATTGGTGAACAGCTAGCCACTCAGTGCAGATTTTAATATGTGCATCACCAAGATGGATAATTTAGATAATCAACTGCAAATGTTTAAAATCAAGATGAAACTTAGGGACAAAAGTGGTTATTTTTCACATATCAAATTAATAATTTGATGAATGTTGTTTTACAGATATAGAATGCAGATTTAACAATGGCAACTAAAAACTGCATGTTAAAATGTTGTTCCTAAGAACCTCAGCTTTGGAGCATCCTAAAAAACGTCCTTTTGGGCTCTGTTCTAAATAGGAACGAGTGAACGCCTGTGGAAGTGCTGCATCAGCCGTGCTCCTCAACGCAGGTGCAGGGGCCTCACGGTGTCTGTGTTGGAGGGTCCTGGTCCCAGCTCGGAGGTGCCAGTTCCCGAGACTTCAGACTTACGTCACTGTTTGTAGTAAAATGATTACCTTTGAAAAAGCCACCAGCTGGTTGACTATGTGGGTTCAGGTTTGACTCTTTAATAGTTAACACAAATTATTTTCTTTTGCGAGTGAGGCACAGTGAAAAGAACACAGGTTGTATAGCCCTGGCTTTGCCACTTCCTAGACGTGTGACATTGGATGAGTCACCTGATTCTCACCCCTGTCCTCGTCACTGCAGGTGAGTAAGGAGGAGGGGGTGACCAGGGGAAAGCAACTGCAGGAGCTGAGATGGTCCGAGAATGGGGCCCAGGGCCCTGGGTGCTTCTAGCTGGAGGAACACTTGGTGAGGTTTTCGCTGTCCCTGAAGACGAGTCTGGAGGAGATCTGGAGTGATCCGGAGATCACTCTTCCAGGTAGGCGTGGAATTTACCGTCTTTTCAGAATTGTCTGACTTACCAGGTACCAGGATGTAGATGGCTTTTAGACTGAGCTACTTGGGTAGGAGGTGTATGTGTGTGTGAGTGTGTGTGTGTGTGTGTGTGTGTGTGTGTGTGTGGCATTAATTTTGATTATTTTTGACAAATAGCTTATTTGCCTTTTAACTCATTTCTGGGAGGAATGTTGTTCGAATGTCTGAAAATCTCCCTCCCCCTCCCCCACAGCTTCTTTCCTTTGCACTTTATTCTTATTTTCTTCGTGCTTTAGGGACACTATCAAGTAAATTAAGCAGCTTCACTCAAAGAATTAACCCCAAAGGCCACACCAACAACTGGAGCTGGAGTGTTCATTTCACAGCAATGCTGAGATGGTGATGGGGGTCAAACAGAAACACCAGGGGAAGAAGGAAGACGCAGACAGACGGGGAGCCCTCCCTGAGTGTGAAACGCACCCGAACTGTGCCCCAGTAAAGGTGTAGCTCTGGTCTGAGAAGATTCAGAGCTAAGTGACCACAAAGCGGTCCGTTCCCTGCGATCTGGGGATGCAGGGAACCCCGGAGGCGGGGAAACCAGGTCGAGAAAGAGACTCCCTGAGGCTGTGTAAGTGGGAGGTGGACCCTCGGGGCTTCTTCTCCCGCAGCCCCCAGGACCGGAGACCACCTTCCTCCCTCCTAGTGGGAGCCTGGGTGCGACGCTGGTCCTGGGGACACCAGGGTAGGTGAGGCAGATGCACGTGGGGGCCTTTCCTCATGGCTCCCAAGAGTCCCTGTCAGCGGCTTCACCACGTGGGCAGGGGATCGGAGGATCACCGTTAGAAAAAAATAAGCCGTGCAGGATGAAAACAGCAGAAGCCCAGATGGTTGGGAATAGCTCAGGCCCCGCACCACTAGGGAATCTCACCACTTCACAAGCTGCTCATACAGTTTTCAATCAGCTTTATTTTTAAATAAGAGCAGTTTCCCAAAGGAAATGGAAAACCTGAAAGACAAAGAGAAAGATTGAGAATAAACCACAAACAGAAAAAGAAAGACAATAAAGCTGGAAGACACAGGAGGGGTGTAAAGGGCAGAAGACAGGGGTGCCGCAGGGGTCCTGAGGCTCCGGGTTACCTTGTCACTTGGTTTCTGTAAATATGATCCATGGGTTTGCTTTTGCTATCGGGTAGCCTGTCTGCTTGTATGCTGGGATTTGGAAAGATGCAAAATCTGTTCCAATATTGCCACCATCTTTCCTGGGCCCTTAGTCAGACTGTAGTTACTATCCTCAGACAAGAGAGTGCACCGCATTCAAAAAGGAAAATCATGCTAGAAGAAGAAAAATGTTTAGAGAAGAGCTTCAAGACAAAACAAAGAAGACAGCAGAAATAAAAAATGATAATAGACACCAAATGTAACATAGATAGCTAGTGGGAAGCTGCCGCATAGCACAGGGAGATCAGCTCGGTGCTTTGTGACCACCTAGAGGGGTGGGATAGGGAGGGTGGGAGGGAGACGCAAGAGGGAGGAGATATGGGGATATATGTATATGTACAGCTGATTCACTTCGTTATAAAGCAGAAACTAACACAGCGCTGTAAAGCAATTATACTCCAATAAAGATGTTAAAAATAATAATGATAATAGAGAGCTGGAAACAAAAATTGAAGAAAATTTCCAGAAAGTAGAAAAAAGAACAAGAACTTAGAAATTTAGCGAAGAAAAGGTTTGACATTTAGATGCCTGTATTGACTAGATGTTTGTGTGCCCTCAAAATTCATGTGTTGAAATCCGAGCCCCAGTGTGGCTTGTATTTGGAGGTGGGGCCTTTCAAGTTGTTTAGGTCATGAGGGTGGAGCCCTTGTGATGGGATTGGTGCCACGATAAGAGAGGTGTAGAGCCGGGATCTCCCCCTCTGCTCTCTGTCGCGTTCAGACTCAGCAAGAAACTTCCATCTGCAGACCAGGAAGAGGGTCCCCACCAGACTCGGGACGGATCTGCCAGCACCTTCATCTTAGACTTTCAGCAACCAGAATTGTGAGAAATAAACTTCTGTTGTTTAAGTGGCCCAGTCTGTGTCAATTTGTTACAGCAGCCTGCACTGATTAACAAAAGGCTCTTGTTAGAAGCTACAACATTTAACTAACAGGAGTTAAAAAATAGAAAACATAAATAAATTATCAAAGGACTAATATAAGAAAAATTTCTAAAACTTAAGGACAGGAAATTCCAGATTGAAGGCATCCACTGACTGTTCAGGTCAAAAGGTGGAACAAATCATGACACCAAGACTCATCACTGCAAAGTTCCAGAAATATTATAAGAAATGACATCAAAACATCTTATTACAATATTGACGTAAATACTACAAGAAACTGCTAAAATGTTGAAAGTGGATACTTCTGGAAAGTAGTTCACTGGGACAGGCAGAAATGATTCAGAGGGAAACTTTTTCTGTATGAGCTCTGCTTTTGGCTTTTTCTGTTGATCTTGCTTATAGATTATTAAGATAAAAATAAACAGACATTGAGTTGTAAGAGAGTATTTGACATTTGCTCACATAATCTCTGCTGTCTCGACCGCTCTCTGTATGTGCGGATGAGAATTTACAACCTTCAAGTTGGACTCAGGTGATTCGGTATCACTCTGTCATCCACCCATGTGAGAGCTAACCCTAGACATGTGCAGACAAGTGCAGACAGGGGCAGACAGATGAAGACAGGTGCAGACAAGAGCAGACAGATGAAGACAGGGGCAGACAGGTGCAGACAGATGCAGACAGGTGCAGGCAGATGAAGACAGGGGCAGATAGGTGCAGACAGGTACAGACCAGGGCAGACAGATGTAGACAGGTGCAGACAGGGGCAGACAGGTGCAGACAGATGAAGACAGGTGCAGACAGATGTAGACAGGTGCAGACAGGGGCAGACAGATGAAGACAGGGGCAGATAGGTGCAGACAGGGGCAGACAGATGCAGACAGGGGCAGACAGATGAAGACAGGGGCAGATAGGTACAGACAGGTACAGACCAGGGCAGACAGATGTAGACCGGTGCAGACAGGGGCAGACAGGTGTGTCAGACATCTTCCCCCAACCCTGCCAGGGCCTATCTGCTAGACTCCACATGTTCCAGGTACTTTCTGCTGTCACTCTTGGGGGTCTCTCTCTCCCTACAGACCGTGACGTGGTGCTGGCAATGGAACTGTAGCTCTCGACTAGTAAACTCTGTTGCCAGAGCAGCATGAACGTGGGGCCCCATTTCATCATCAAGCCAAGACCACCCTGGCTGAAAGTCAGTCTGCATTTAGCCTGTGTGCTTCCTCTTTCCCGGGGCAGCTTGGATGGTTTAGCCTTTAGAAAGTGTGGAGAATTGTACCACTGTGCCCCCAGTCTTGCCACCCCCTCTCCGTGCAGGGCTCCCCGCTGTGGGAAGGTTGTAGTTCCTGATCAGTGTTGGCTTCGTATCACTTCTGAACAGAATCTTCAAGAGTCAGTTCATGGTCCACCACCTTCCCTATTCCCATTTCATGAAGCTGGCAACACATCGTCCTTCAGAGAAAAGAGGGCATGGAGCAGAGCTTCAGCTGGCCTAAGACACAAACTAGAGGTATGTATGTATTGTTCTGAGTTGCTGACGTCACGGTTGCTGCAGTGTAACACAAAACTAAGCTGACTGGCGCTGCGCCTACAGATGAGTGCCAGGTGTCACATCTGACTTTCCTGGGGAATCAAAGTAAGCCACACTTTGGGCTTTGGTCTTTATCAAAAGAACAGTAAGGAAGCCATTGATGGAGGTTAAGCTGAGGTATGACAAAATCAAGTTTATGTTTTCTGTTTAAGGAGATCATTCCGGCTGGATAGTGGAGATGGGGTTGGAATAGAGGACAAAATTGGTGCGGGGATCTATTTTAGGAGGTTCCTGAAAATATAGGCAAGAGCTGATGGTGGCTTGGAGGTGTAGGTGTAGAGAACGGAATGATGTCAAGAGACATTTAGGTGGAAAACCAGAGATGGGATTAAGACACAGGGAGGTGGTGCCCTTACCTGCAGAGGTGATGATGCATCCACAGACATGGGGGAATCTTAGAAGGAGAAGTTGGGGGTCATTGAAAAGAGGTGAAGGTAAAGAGCTCTGTCGTGAGTAGCCTAAGTGTGGGGTGGACTTGCAATGTCCAAGTGGGTTACTTGGGGGTCTGGCTCTGCCCTCTTGAATACGTTTCTGCACAGGACAGGAAACCCCACTCACAAAGGTACTAGATGTCTGCTGAGGTTCTTGGCCAGCTTGTGCTCAAGTGTCCTCTCAACACTTATTTAGCATTTATAATAATTCTGGTATTGAATGTCAACGAGTAAGCCTACCGTTTTGTTTTTTAAACCTAGGCAATAAGCATGTGACTCATCTGCTGTTCATTTCTGACAAACAAGTGGCGAATAGTCTTTTTCTTACAACCACAAGGCAGACCAGGGGTTTAAATGACTGCTCCAAAATCATAAAAGAAGTTGACAGCAGCGTTAGAGTGGGCAGTTAGTCATCCAGCGCGGTGCTGGTCCATTAGGCGCCAGTGTTTTCACTGTACCAGGTTGCAGCAAATTCAATATGGCGGAGGACAGCCATAGCGTGTTGTGTCCTGTGCTGCGGGGGGCGGGGGGTCTCCTCAACTGCTCCTAGAGCCACAGCAGTAGGATCTTGTTAACAAAGCAGAGATAGTGACCCAGACATAGACCAGCCCAAAATCATTAATCAAAAACAAGATACATAACCTGAAACTTCTGGCCTGATTTTTTCTGTAACCTCTGAAGTGGTGACAGTAGACGAACACGATGTTAGAAAATCTCCCTTGGATGAAGGACACACCTTAGAGACTAAACAAATAAAAAACAGGACAGAAATAAATCACCTTAAAGGAATATGAAGAAATAAGTGAATTGAACACTATTTGCTCATGAAACTAATGAGCTGAAATGTCACATTATGTCCTAGTTACACTTCTGTGTTGTATCAATACAAGCACATTCCTGTCTATTCACCCAGCCCTCATGCTGGCCTTAACTTATGCTACATTCTAAGGCAGGAGTCCCCAACCCCTAGGCCACGGACTGGTACTGGTCCATGGCCTGTTAGGAACCAGGCTGCACAGCAGATGGTGAGCGGCGGACGAGTGAGCGGAGCTCCATCTGTATTTACAGCCGCTCCCCATCGCTTGCATTACTGCCTGAGCTCCGCCTCCTGTAGATCATCAGGCATTAGATTCTCATAGGAGCACAAACCCTACTGTGAACTGCACATGTGAGGGATCTAGGTTGCGTGTTCCTTTTGAGAATCTAATGCCTGATGACCTGAGGAGGAGCTGAGGAGGTGATGCTGGCCCTGGGGAGCGGCTGCAGATACAGATTATCATCAGCAGAGAGGTTTGACTGCACAGAGACCATCATAAGTCAATTGCTTGCAGACTCATATCAAAACCCTATCAGTGAGTGGCAAGTGAAAACAAGCTCAGGGCTCCCACTGATTCTGCATTATGATGAGTTGTATGGTAATTTCATTATATATTACAGTGTAATAATAATAGAAATAAAGTGCACGATAAATGTAATACTCTTGAATCATCCCAAACCATCCCCACTTCCTGGGTACGTGGAAAAATTGTCTTCTACAAAATTGGTCCCTGGTGTCAAAAGGTTGGGGACTAGTGTTTAAGGGCTTCTACAGCCTTTCTCATTCCTTATCTGGTTGTCCACATTCTCTCCAACTTTTGTGATGTGGTCCCCAAACTGGCCAACCTGAAACAAGGTTTCCCTTCCTCCAAGAAATAGCCAGGGTCTTGCATCCTCCCTCAAAAGTCCAGCTGTCCTGGATACCGCTCTGAACCCCATGCCTGAGCAGCCTGGGATTCTGAGTTCCACATAGCCATCTTTCCTAAGTGTCACTAAAGCCTAGTCACTCCTTGGAAAATTACTGCTTTCCATAGTATATTTGCTTAACTAAATGGAGACTTTTCTCCTCAGGGATATGGGTTCTGATTGAGATGTTTACTTTAATTATAAGCTTTGGAGCAAAGAGAATAGAATGTTTTTCTTCTTCAAGGTTGGTGTTCTTGCTTCGGTTGGTCAACAGTCTCAGCTGGTTCTCTTCAGCTCTGTTTCCCTGCGTGGATTCCTTGCAGATGGACATGGAAAGCTATTTACAAGAGCGGCCACATTTGGAAAACAAAGAGCTGCTATAGGAAGAAGAAAGACACCATGTTTATACTGGATTACTCATATAAGCTGATCCTGAGATTTTTGAAAATAGCAGACTATTTTTTCTCTCTGAGCATTAATTAATATTTTTCACACAGATATCTATTCTTCTCAATGCATTCTGAGGTTTAATTATGAAATCCTAACAAACCAAATTGTGCGTTTTTCACATGCTAAAGGACCACACACTCACTAAAGCTTGAGAAGAATCAGTTTACTGTGGATTCCAGCCAATATTATGGAGTTCTGTTGTCCAAGAATACACTTTCGAAAGATGAGGTTAGATATATTAGTGTTGTTCTGGCTGAGATTTCATTAGGCAAGATGGCTCTCATAGTTTTCTTAGACCAGGCAAATTTTATTAGGCCAAATTATTTTTAGGTGAATCTATGGAATCTTTCCAATTTGTTACATGTCCTAAAATCTTGGAGCTCTGAAGTTTTGTTTTGTTTTCCTTTTTTAAAATTCTCTCTTTCTCTCTCCCTCTCTGTCTCTTTCTCTGATGTTATTCAAGGTAAAATTGCGTCTTTGTTTCACATGTGTCTGAGGACAGAGGACAGTCAGGATGTGCTCAGAAAGTTAAGTACAGGTTACACAGAGAAGTTCCTCACGACCCCCGAGCCCTCCCCTCATGCGATGCTGTCTCCTGGGCGCCGTGCTTCTGTGACGATTGTTGGGCTCACCGACGAGCTACCTACACACTTAGCAGCTACTGGACATCTTCTCAGAGAACAAATGACAGTCAAATGGCCAGTGTTCATGTGTTCAGTGGTTCCTGCCTTCTCTCACGGACAAGGCTTCATCTGGTGCAGGTGAAGGGACGGCCACAGAGCCGAGTGTCAAGGCTCCAGCCACACGCACCAGCTTCCAGTGCTGGGTTCACGAAGCATTTCTCTACGTTCCAAACTAGGGTCTTCTCGGGGCTTAAGGGCAGCATGTGAAAAATCTCCATACCCTGTTTTCAATCCCCTGAGCTATAAACTCCCCAAGACAAAGAATCTTTTCTAAAGAGACTGGCTTGCTGTCAAGCTTATAAAAACCAGCCAGAGGGCCCAGGCTAAGTTTAGACAGCCAAAAATAAAGGGAAAACTGGGTTTTAAAAATTATTATTATATTTTAAAAGCCATTCTTGAAATGTACTTATACAGTGGCACAAAATCAGATTAATAGCATTTCCTTGTTATCATGAAAATAAGTCTGTTTTGGGCTCACATAAGATGAAGAGCTTCTGTAATGAATGCTCCTTTTTTTTCCTCTTAAAAACCAAATGTGCAAATACTGTCTGATTCCACTTACATGAGGCATTTCAAGTCATCAAAACCATAGAGACAGAGGTGTCATGGCAGGTGCCAGGGCTGGGAGAGGGAAGCAAGAGTCAGCGTTCCGGGCACAGAGTTTCAGTTTTACGAGACGAGAAGCTTCCTGGGGATGGCAGGGGCGGGTGCACAACCATGTGAATGTACTTAGTGCCACTGAGTGTGCCCTTAAAATGGCCAAGATGCACGTTCTATGTTATGTACAGTTTACCACAATACAAAAAAAAAAAAAAAAAAAAAAGAAGGCAAAACAAAGACCGAATGTGCACGATCTTTTGGAGAAATAAAGATTATAACCATGAACTTTGTTCATCATCTTCAACCTGCTTGTCATTTACTTCTTAGAAATCACATTTTCCCTTAAAATCCTTGATCCTTCATGGTACGTCCATGCATCGTCAGACATATATACTTTGATGAACGGTGTATCTCTGATGTACATATGTATAGATTTACTTATTGGCATTTGGCTTTCTTTGAAATATTATACTTTTCAACATTCACTAAAAACACGAAGAATGAAGAATGATCCTGAAGAATGGCAACTCTGGCCCCACCCTTCTTTTCTACTTTCATGGAATAAATATCAAACTTTCACGGCAGCTGGACAACTGAGGTGTCTCCACGGTAGGCAGAACACAAATGTAACTGTTCTCCAATCTCTCTAAGCAGGAAGATTCTTAGCAGAACCTTATGACGGATAATTTGGTCATTTTATAAAGTGGGTTTTATACATTTCAGCGAATTCCAGGAGTGCAGGGCTTGTCCGGCTCCGCGGAGACAGAGGTGAGCACGCCTTTCCCAGCGGAGGCGCTCGCTGGGCCCACACGTGGAAGCTCGGCCGCCTGTCCTCGTCCCTCTGGCGGCCGGAGCCCGGGGGGGCAGGGCCGAGGGGGGGCAGCACCGGCCGCCCTGGTGCCGGCAGCGTCCCAGCGCGGAAGGGTCCCAGGCCAGGCTCGGCGTCCGTCGGGGCCTGAGAGTTGCGTTTACCCCGGAGCCGGGGGATCTTCGGCGGTGGAAATCCGACCGACTCACTGCTTCAGCTCACAGGCCAACGTGCCTCGACCCGCGAACGGTTCCGCGCGCTCCACGCGCGTTGGGGGATTCGGGCCACACCCAGAACGGGGCAACGCAGGTCTTCCTGTCGCATCTTTCTTACGGCGACAGCTCGAGGCTTGGCGCCCACCCTTGGCCCGCCCGCGGACGTGCTCACGTTCTGAGGCTTCCGACGCAACGGCTAAAGCGGAGGCTCGCAGCGCCATCGCAGCACAACACACGCCGACGGAAGGACGGCACCCCCGCCGGACGGGCTGGGACCCTCGGGGAAAGGCCCCTTCACAACTGCTGGACCCTAGAATCCGGCAGAGTGGGAAAACTGAGTGGACCGAGGCGCCCCTGGCGAGTGGCCCCCAGCTCTGCTCACAAGCTTCCAGAAGCGAGAGGCTCAGGCTTGTGGCCCGACGGGGATGCAGCCTTTGGCGTCCGAGCGGCCGTGAAACGCGCACCCGAGCCAGCAGGCACCCTCCGGAGACTGTCACGCGGACACGCAGCTGCTCGCGTGGGCCTCTCAGCCACTACAGCACTCTGATATCGATTTTTAGCAGTTTCCTGTAAATTATAAAGTATAAAGGTGGATGTAAGACACATTCATCCAAGATCGTTAGTGGAACTCAGCGTTTCCAAAGTCTCTGTGGCCCTGGGCTCAGCCGCGCTTGTGGCACGTGAACTCCCAGGACAGCTGCACAGTTAGAAGCTTCCGGAAGCACCTCCGTCTGGTGCAGGGAACAGCCTGGGCCTCAGAGGCTCTGAAACCGGGAGACTTCCTCAGGGGTTCCTTCAAACAGAGCCTAAATGTGATGGGAGTTGAGGTGTTTCGTCCTATCGTCCATTTTACATTTGCATTTACAAACCAAGCCCCGGGACTCCTACACAACCTACGCAGGTCATGGGTCAGTAAGGATTTGAACCAAAGCTCTGTTCAGCGCTGAAGCCCGCATGCCTCCTGCCAGCCACCGTTGCTTTCCAGAGCGAGGCGTTAATTAAAACACAGAATGATGACTGATTAAGGCCCTGAGAAGTGACCGGAAACCACCCAGAGATGGGAAATACCCACCTGTAGGATTCGGGGGTGGGTGAGAGACCCCCAGGCATGACCCTGCAACAGAAAAACTATGTATGAAAAAATAATTACGAAAACTGACAGTCAGATGTGCAGTAAAATGAAGGAGGAAGAACCTCTCAGGGCAGCGGTGAGCACGGCCGGAAGGTGGGACTAAATCACAGGTATTTTGCTCTATGAAGTCCCGATAGGGACGTGATGGCCGAGGCTCCCTGACCCTCAGGAGATGAGCCGAGGCCGTTCCCCTCTCCTGACCCTCCTGGGGTGCGTGTGGGCAGCCCTCGCCCCTGCCGGGCACAGAGTCCTGGAGCCTCGCTCGGAGCTGAGACCGTGTAGCAGCTCTTTCCTCGGTGCGCTTCACTGTGAGAAGAGAGCACCGCCTGTCTTGGCTTTGCTTTCATCCAGTTTTCCTCCTCAGCTTTTTCTCCTCCCTGACAGTGTCTTCCCCTGTAATTTAATGGAGCTTAAAACGCTCTTGGCATTTGATAAACACTGACTGCAAGTCTAATATGTGAGACTGTGATGAAAATACTTGAACACATTCACACACACTCGTCCATTCTTAGGAAAGACAGTTTGACCCTTTTGCTAATAAAATTCATGTCATTTGTTCTGCTTACAACTGTCTCTTCAAACAGCTGGCTCCCGGGGGACCTGCGTGGCGTCTGCAAGGCTGGGCGGGGGAGCCGGGCGCGCAAGGAGCACCCAGGCTCTGCTCGGCCAGGTGGGCGCCCCAGGCCCTGCCTGCAGAGGCCGCCCTCAGTATCGGGACAGAAAAGGCTTCTGAGTTTCTCCCTTTCCTTCCCTCAGATCTGCCTTTTTCCTGGTGCCCATGGCCTTCCCTGGGTAGGTGGGTCCCTGCATCACTTCCCCAGCTCTCTCTGTCCATCACTTCGTATGTTAGGAGAGCTTAAGGGGTTAGAAAAATACATGCATGTATAGATTTGTGTGTATATGTACGTGTATGTGTGTTTATATACAAGCACGGATTTATTTATCCTCTCACACCTCAACTTTTAAAAATATTGTCAGCAGATTTACAAATACCTCACTGTTAGTCAAAGTCTGATAATGCCTCTCCCTTTGTTTTGCATTTCTGCTCTAACAGTTCCCATCTTCCGAGGCAAATGGCTCTTTCTGTCTGATGCGGGGAGAGATCCCATATACAAAAGAGGGAAAGAGGAAAGCACGTTAGTGTAATTATACTTTTAAATGATCTCTTTTGCCCCAGTATTTGCCTTACTTGTTCATGTTCATGAGAAGTTTGTTGGGAATGGAATAAATTAGAGCATGAGGAAAAGAGCTAACATTCCAATGCGCGCTCCGTGTGGGCAGAAGACACAGGTGACCAGCGGCCTTCCAGGCTGCTCTGCAGACCTGGATGCCAGCAGCTGCCCCGCAAGCCTGGGCTTTGCCATCTGTGGGCAGAGGTGCCCTGAGCGAGGCCAGGTCGGCAATAGCGTGGGCTGAGCTCTTACTGCGTCTGCCCGAGGAGGGTGACCGTCGGGGTCTGGGCACCAGCTCTGGGGACGGGAGCCCTGGGCATGTTTAATATCGGGCCCCCTTCACAGAGTGCCCTGGTGTCGGCCCAGAGCTAATGTTAAGGACAGACCTAAATGTCAGTCCTTTTATCTGAAGCCTCTTGGATTCTTTTCTGCACAGTTCTTTTATTTTTCTTCCTCTTTCTGATTTTTTAAAAATTTGTTTTATTCAAGTATAGTTGATTTACAATGTTGTGCTAATCTCTGCTGTACAGAAAAGTGACTCAGTTATACATATATAGACGTTATTTTTCATATTTTTGCCCATTATGGTTTATCACAGGATATTGAATATAGTTCCTCGTGCACAGTTCTTTTTTTATGTAACGCCAACTCCTTTTCTCTGTTGAGCCCAAGAAGTCCTGACATTGTGTAAGCTAAAATAGAAAAGTTATTTCCATTTGCTACATGCAGTTTGGGAAGCTTAAGGGAACACCCAGGTTTCCTTCTTTCTTCCTTACCCACCCTGCTCTGTGATGTGGGGATGGATTTTCAGGCTTGTTTTTTCTGACATATGTTGAAGAAACAGAAACCAATGCCCTTCTCCAGGAACGGCAAAGAGCAGTGGAAGTCAGGAAACTCAAACGCTCCTAGCTGTGACCTTGAATTAACCTTTCACTGTCCTCCGTTTTAGTTTCCACTGCAGGCGAGAGGGTATGATGTGCCCACCCCCGACCTCTGTGGCCGTGTCCCGGGCCTCTGGGTGTGGGCGCACCTGCTGGCAGGGGCACTGGGGCTGCTGGCTGGTCTCAGAGGCTCTGTATGGGTCTGGACCCCACCCAGGCCACCCACTCTGCTGTGAACTAGGGGGAGGTCATGGTCCTGGGCCCCAGGACCGTCAGCTCTGTTCTAAGGGAATTAATCTTAATCAGCGGAGATGTTTGAGCCTCTTACACTCTGTGTCAGGAGCTCTGGCCGGGTGCCTGAGGACTGTCCTTACTGCAGAGAGAAAGGGACATGTGCTCACCTGCAGGGTGTCTGCCGCGGCGTCAGCCCTGCACACCAGCTTCCTCTAAATGCTTCTAGAAGCAGGTCTCAGTTTAACCCAGTTCTTCTGCTGGACACGGCGAGTCTGCCAGGGAGAGGCTTCCTTCTGTCCCCTGGGGACGGCCAGTGCTGGGCGCCCCCAGCCCCGGTCTGGAGCAGGCCGGGGATGCCCACTAGAGGGCATCTCCTGTCCCGAGAGTGCCCGGGTCAGCCCGGCCTCTGCGGTACGATCTTTGATCCTCTTTTCCTGAAACACATGCTGAATGCCTTTTCATACACTTCCTCTTTCCGCTGCCCCCCCCAACCCTGAAGAACAGAACAGGTGTTATCAGACCTCCTCTGGGGAAGGGGCTCCGAGGCTCAGCCCCTGGGGGATGTAGCCTGACCCCAGAGCCCCCTTCGGCTGAGTGGCTGCGTCAGCGCCCTTACGTGTCTCCTCACCTCACCTCCAGCCTTCCCCTATCCTGCTGATGACGGAAGCGACTGCAGGACCCCAGTCCTCTCACCCTCGTGGGATGAGCTCTGCGTCCTGCAAGGTCGATTACGGACTTCCCTCCGGGGCGTGAACACGCAGGATTCGGGTCCTCATCATCCTGCACCTGGATTTTAAAACATGTCTCAACGTCTTCCCGCCTCTAGTCCGTCTCCCCTCTGTTCATCTGAGGGTGTCCATTGGTCTGTCTCTTCCAGGGTAGTGATGGTCACATCACTACCCTCCCAGGAACGTCACAACCCTTCTGAACATGAATAGGACCCAACCTTCAAAACCATTCTCAGGGCCTTGAACCACCTTTAGAACTTGCCTCTCTTAGCTTCCCTTAACTACTGTGCCCTTGACTTCAATTGAGCTGTTCACAGTCTGCACACCTCGCCCACATCTCCCTGTTCTGGAATGTTCTATCTACTCATCACAGGCCAGGCCGTTCATTCCCTCATGAAGCCCTCACCCCGCAGCCCCCAGGCTACACACACTTTCTATTCTGCGATTGTCCGTGCTTCATGTTGACCATGGCTACTGCTTTGGGAGAACAGCGGCCTGTCCTGAGCGAATCCATGTGGCTGCATCTTCAATGCCCACCCACAGCTGGGTGCCTCACGTCAATGTCTCGACGTCACGGTGTGGGAGCTGGTCCCAGCGGCTCTCAGCTGAGCAGTGGCCGATGTCCAAGAACCACAGTAGAGCCCAGCGCAGATGCTCAGGCTGGGCTGCCATGGTGACCAAGTTCTCCCCTCCTCTCTGCTCAGAATGCCTCAGGGCTGCTGGTTATCGAAATGGACGTTTTTAGGCAACAGTGCGTCCCAACCCTCTAAGGGAAGAAATCCTATTTTCAGTACCGCGTCTGTCTGAAGCATCCATTATTTTCACTGCCAGAATCAGTTGTGTTGCCACCACCTGAAATCTGCTGCGAAGTAACGGTAGCTGCCAACGCATGGGCGTTTGGTTAATTACCGTCTTTTTATAAATGAAGTATGCTTTAATTGACATGCTTTTCTCTTAAGCCATTAATGATGTGTTATTCTGGCCTGTCATAGGGCAGCTCTGCAAAGAGTGTCCTTTCGGAACGATAATAAGCACGTTTAAAAAGTGTTAATGCCAGGGGCTTCCCTGGTGGCGCAGTGGCTGAGAGTCCGCCTGCCGATGCAGGGGACACGGGTTCGTGCCCCGGTCCGGGAAGATCCCACATGCCGTGGGGCGGCTGGGCCCATGAGCCATGGCCACTGAGCCTGCGCGTCCGGAGCCTGTGCTCCGCAACGGGAGAGGCCACAGCAGTGAGAGGCCCGCGTACCGCAAAAAAAAAAAAAAAAAAAGAAAAAAGAAAAGAAAAGTGTTAATGCCAAAATCTGAGTTGCTCTAAGGAAGACAAAACTAATTAAAAAGGAAATGAACAGTTTCATGGAGTCGCAGGGCTTAAAGCTGGATTTGTGTGAGTAAAGAGCTATGGAGAAATAAAACTGAGCTCTTAAGTTTTTGCTTTAATAGAATTGTTCTTTTGAAGACCTTGGGTCAATTGGGATGACAGATTTTTATCCTCTTACCATTTAAAAAGTTTCCTCTTTCCAGTGCAGAAATAGAAGGAAAGTATGTTCCTCCCTGGGCAGGTGTCTGGACTGAATGTGTCTCCCCCATTCATATGCTGGCGCCTTTACCCACACGTGATGGTTTGTGGAGGCGGGGCCCTTGGGAGAGGGTTGGGGTGAGGTGAGCCGTGAGGTTGAGACCCTGTCATGGGATCAGTGTCTGTAAGAGACACCAGAGAACTGGCAGTGACTCTGCAGGAAGAATAGGCTGTGTGAGCAGCAGACAGTGAGGCCTCCCTGGGTCTTGGACGTCCAGCCTCAGAACCGTGAGAAGTGAGCGTCTGGTTTTCTGAGCCGCCCAGCCATGGCATTTTGTTATGGCAGCCCAAGCTGGCCAAGGCAGGCACACTGGAAAATTTGTTATTAAATATGCTTCTTTCTCCGAGTTCTCTTATCTAGCCTTGCTTTCTGCATAGCCATATACATTTCAGAACTTATAAAGAATTTTACAGCATCTGCAAGCACAAATCCTGATGGCATATTGACAATTCATTGACTCTACATATCTGTTTGGGAATAACCGATATCTTTACAACATTGAGTCCACCTCTATTTTCTTTCACTCAGTAAGTGATTTTTATTGGCTTCCGGATTAGTGGTCATGCACATATTTTATAAATTTGTTCTAGATAAAGTTTTCTGTTGTTTTGTGATGCTTTTCTAAATACTGTTTGTTTCTGGCTTATAAAAATACAATTAGTTTTTAAAAATTTGACCTTGTATTCAGCAAGCTTACTAAATCCTAGAGTTTTCAGATTTCCACATTCAGTGTATCTTCTGTAGATGAGACAGTGTGTTTTCCCAATCCAGTCATTATATCTTAATTTCTTTTTATTGCCTTTTTGGGGCTCAGGCACAGTGTTGACCCTGAGCATGGACGGCGGTAGTGCTGCTCTGTCACAGGCTCACGGGAGAGCCTTCAGTGCCTCACTGAGAAGTACAGTGTCTGTGAGAGGTTTCTTCTGATAGACATTCGTTAACAGATTATGCATTTTCTTCTATTTGTTTTTGACTAAAAGTTTTTTTCCTTTGTTAGAATGAATGCTGATTTTTATTAAATATTTTCCTGCATTTTGGGGAAGATCATGTGCACTTTCTCTACCACCTGGGATCTAGCAGGGACCCTCCTCCATGGCAGGTCTCAGACTCCCAATTTTGTGCCAAACAGTGTAAAAATACTACCAAAAAGTTGGGCAAAATATTTGTCAAAACAGAACATCTGACAGACTTATGCCAACGAACCTGTCAATGTTTGCTCAGCATCTTGTCTCGCAGCCTCTGCCCTTTGGAGACAGTGACACAGCTGGGTCACCTGGGGTCACCTGTCTGGCTCTCTCCTGGCCCTATTTTTGTCCCACAGTTACTCATGGTCTTGGAGGTTTTCTGATCTCTTTAATCAGATGGATATATATATATATATGTATATATATAGTTTTGGTCTAGTTTCTCTTCCTTCCTTCCTTCCTACCACTCTTCCTTTCTTTTTTTTCCTGAGCAAAAAATATTAGAATCGTCTCATTTAATATTTTCTCATTGCCTTTGGAATAAATACAGAAATTGGGAAGGTCTTACATCTTACTTGCTTTTTCCTCTTCTTTCCAGTCTCATTTCATGTGATTTCTACGCTTTCATTCTCTGCTACGGTTGTATTTTACTTGTGAATTTATAAAAACCTGTAGAATTTCAAAGGAGCTCATTCTGTTCTATGGAGATAGAAATCATCATTGAGCTAGAGATGGCAAGAACTTCCCTAATACAATGTCCTTTGAATGAATATAATTTTACTCATAAATTTATCCTACATAAATCAGCACCCACGACATTCCGTTATCTTCAGCTCAGTATTAGAAACAAAGAAAAAAGGAAGAGTTGTATTGGACTTGAATTTCAGTGAGTGCTGACTCGGCATGCGTTAAGTCCTCACCCCTAAAACGTAGGCAGTAGTGACTAAATCAGTGTGTTTCGAGTCACATATGAGAAAAAGGTTTTCAGTGCGACTGGTATAAATCTTTTATAATGGGGCATTTTCAAAATACTTTGCTTGGACCTTAGTTAGCGTGAAAGACCACAGACTTCTCATTGATTCCAGAAGAGGCTTCTCCAGTGGCACCTGAGGGCTCTCTACAAGGGCTTTATGTCACCGTGTTTGTATGGGGAAGCCAACTCTGCCGTGCTTTGCAAGGTACTGAGTAGGCCAGAGGGTTAGGGGTGTTTCCGAAGTTGTGGTGTCACCCTGCTGGCATGAAGCCGGCTGCCGGCAGACGCTGGTGACTCCAGGCTTCCTCCCAGATTGTAGACACATTCGCGGCTTCCCCGAAACTCAGGGCCTCTGCTGCTCCCACGCGTGGTGGAAGGCTCGGGAAATCAGTCGCCATGGCGAGTCAGATCTATTTCAGGGCACGGAAGAAAGCCAGAGGGCAAAGACGTTTTCTTCATTTCTGTAATTTCAGACTTCGCCATGTATTCTCTTTTAAAAAAAAAAAAAATTCTGGGGGAAGTTGTACAATTAAAGAAACAAACCTCTTGGCCCAAGGGTTGAAAAATGTAGTGGCTCTCCTTAGATACTGTTACGTTCAGCATTAACTGGTGGTTCAGGGTGAGCAGAAGCCTCTTTCTGGCCTGTGAACCGGACACTGTAGCCCTTGGCCTCCGTGTCTCCACCGTGTCTGTTAGCATTTCTGCGGCGGAGCAGACGGTCTGTAGCACAGCTGGTTCTTGTGACCTACGTTTCACAGGCTCTGGGTATTTGCAACACGACTCAGGCAAAATTCAGTGCAACTCAGGCCATGAAGCCTCAGCGGCAAAGGGGCTCTTCGTCTTTTATTCGTTCAGCACCTCGACCTGAGCGCCCCTGTGGCCAGGCCCCAACCGGCAGGAGGGCGACGTGTGGCCTCGGACGTTTTCCCTGAAGTGGGGCTGTGACCTTGGACCTGGGGGAGGCGCCAGCCCAGTCTTGGAAGGAGCCAGGCAGGAGCCGGCGGGGGGCGATCCACACGTGACGAGCTGGCGGGCAGAGCAGGGACCCGGGCCCCCCCTGCCCTTCCTGCAGGGACCCCATGCCCGCATCCAGCTGTCCAGTGACCGTGGCCACCACTCGCCTGCCTCACGTCCGCTGCCTGCTTGGACAGGTCCGGGGTGCAGGCCCGACTCTCTGGCCCGGGAGCAGCGGGACGTCCTCGGCCTTGCGAACCCTCCAGAGCCAGGACTACATCTGGTTCCCGTGCCTGTTACTGTCAGCTGGTGAGTGGGGTGAGGTACTGTATGAACACGCACAGCCATTTGTAGGAATGGAGCTTGGGTTCTAAGCCCTGATGCTAAACCATGTCCCGTGGCAGGTGGAAGGGCATCCTGGGACCAATGCTGGGACAGGACCCCGGTGTCACCGAGCTCCACCACCTCCCAGCTTGAAACCTGGGCGGGCAATGACAGCTCAGATGTCAGTTTCTCTCTCAATAAAAAGGGGATAATCATACTCACCCTACACGGTTGCTGTGAGAATTGGAATGTTCACATTTGAAAATCCACTCAGCATGATACCTGGTTCAAAGTAGGGGCCAAGCAAATGGTATCATAATAACATTTCCATTATTGCCAATGACCTTCACTGGCCTGAACCCCTTCCTGGTGGCTGACGGTGGCCGTCTTTGTCATGTTCTCTTTCTCTACCAGGAGCCCAGGGTTGTGCTGGAAGGAGCACCTTGGCCCTGACACCTGCCGCATGCAGCTCTGGGCAACATCTCCCTTTCCCTGTTCCTGTCTTTCTGTTTGTGAAACGGGGAGGCCGATACTCACCTGAAAGACCGACTTCGGACCAGATGCAATTACAGTAACGCAGGTCCTGGCTCACAGTAATCATTTGATGACAGACACTAGGTTTTTCCCCCACTTGTAGGAACAAGTTTATAAAGACAAGTGGAGATTCAAATACAGGAATACGAGCAGATACGTTCAATGTTTTACCAGGAGGGTCGAGCCAGGGACCTGGACATGAAGGCAGGACCCGGCATCGCAGGGGTCAGAACCCTCCAGCCTCCACCTGCCCCTCTGCGTCCACGCTTGAAAGACCTCACGGGAGCAGCAGATGGCTCTTTCCCGTCAACAAGGTCATGGGAGCTGCAGGACTTACGACCTTTATAACCTCATAAACGTTCGTTGAACAAACCCTGGTGCCGCCTAAAATAATATCAAACTGTGCTTAGTTATCCAAACAGCCTTATGATTCTGGGAATAGTGATGAAGTGATTTCCCCAACAGTCCTCAGAAAGCAGAAAGCAAATATACCTTTGATCAAAAATATAAGTTACCAGTCTGAGTTAAATTCAAGTTTCAGGGAAAACTGTGTGTGTTACCCGATCAGCTTTAAACATGGAGGGGGCAAACAGTAAGTCGTGCAGAACCGGCCAGGGCTGTGCTCAGGGCCTTGAACAGATGCAGTTGGCCGGCCCACACCACCCAGGGCTGCCCCAGGATGTCGCCCAGGCTGGGGCCAGGTGGCCACAGCTTCTCAGCCTCCTGCCAGGATCTGGGGGCAGCAGCCAGGCTGGCCTTGCACTGTACGGCCGGGGTGAGGCTCCCGAGGTTCCTCACACGCCCAGGGGAGCACGACTGAGGGAGGAGCCCTGGGGCGAGATCTCCCCAGCCCCACACCCGGCACAGGAGTCGGGAGAGGCTGGACGGTAGGCTGTCGTCCTCTCCGAGCAGGCCCAGGAGGCCTGGGACGCAGGCCGTCTTCGTCGTCACCTTAGGCTCTTCCGCCAAGGGCTGAGGTTTCAGGTGGTACAAGAAGCCCGGAGGGTGACGTGTGAGCCCGAGTTCACAGCCGAGCAGGGACGGGGGGTGCCACACCCACCTGCCCTCAAGCCCACCTCCCGACATCACTAAGGGGTCCGAAGGTCACACTCGTGGGACAGAAGGTCTAGACGGCATTGCAAGTGTGTTGTTAATGCAAGTCTCGCAACGATAACTGGAGAAGGATCTGATTAGTAACAGAGCCACTCCTCAGACTGGGCTCTTCCACGTCAGAGCCTAAACCACTGCTTCTCAACCTTGGCTGCCTCTAGGGTGTCAGAGGAGCTTTAGTCAGAGGAGCCAGTGCCGGGGCCTAACCCACAGAACCCAGCTCAGAATCCTCCCTGGGCCGGTTACCGTGAGGATGTAGCCATGAAGGACTTCAAATATTTGTAGGCTTGAGGTCTTGGGCTCTGAAGGTAATTTCGAAACAAGAGACATTAACGTGTGATGAGCCTGGAGAAGCTGGAGGCCGCGGGGGCCTCACCTCACGTCCTGTGTCAGGGGTGAGAGCTCACGTTTCCTGCGGGCGTCCCTAGGAGGGTGGCGTGGACTGTCATCAGGACCCCGATTCCAGGCTCCGTAGGAAGGGCCCACCTCCCTTGTCACGTCATCTTACTCGACACCTTGATTCTGTGATAGGCAAAGTGTGCGGGTTGGAGTTTATACTTGCGAGTTTGGAGAAAGGGAAAAGCAGCCCCTGACGTCCAGGAGCCGGCCTGGCGTGGTCAAGGGCCCTCCTGTGAACACCAGTGAAGAATCAAGGTAGCAGCAAGAACCCTCGGTGCTCACCTCTGAACAGACAGAACGTGAACCTTGTCCAAAGCACAGAACACCAAATGCCCTCTCCCGGCTGATGTGAGTGGCGGCTGCACGGCTACCTCGGCCCAGTCTCCCGCCTCCTAGTAAGACTTGTTGAGACCCCAGTCATAAAACTGCCCAATTCCCCCGAGCCTCAAGCCCAGAGCAGAGTCTTGTTTCCTCAGACTCTCCCCCAAATCACCGAACCCCAGCCAGATCCCATAGGGTCCCTTCTATCCCCCACGGTGTGTGTCCTGCTCGATGCCGCTGTCATAAACCCGGCTGTGCACACTCAGGTGGTCCTGGGGGCATTTGGCTGGAAGGCATCAACAGTGTGAAAACACCGAAATTATCCTTGATTCTGCGAGTTAGACAGGTGCTGCAGAACAGGACCTGAGTTTATGTTGCTGTTCATCGATAAACTTTGAATTAAAAGGATAAATTCCACAGTTTGGGGAAGCTTGTTATTGATCAAACAAGAAGCTTTGACATTTTTCTTGCTTTGCCACTGAGCACAGGGAGAGAAGCTTCTTGGCATCTTCAGTTTCTACCTGAATAGTCAAGCTTGACTAAGTCGTGATGGTGCCAGTTGGCAAGATACGGAAAGCAAAACCATTAAATATTAATACTGTTCAGAAATGTTGCCAGATGCACGTTTTGGTCCTTGACAGGGCCGATCGCACGTTTGGACACATCACTGACGCAGTGCGTCAACGTTGCTCTTCTGTTCAGACCTCAGGAGCACTGGTGCCCCGCACCTCTGGGCCCCACCAGGCAGGGCCGTCCTGGGAATGAGGGTAAGTTGGTGTCTCCAGGTTGAGCCGGCATGGGCTGCATCTGGTTCTGGGCGGTCGTATGAGCGCCGGTCGTGGGCGACAACACAACTCGCTTCAGCTATGAATGGCGAGACAAGGTGGCGCACCTCCAGCACGCGGGCTTCTGCTCCCTCACTGTGCTTGGAAGCTCCAGGGGCCAAGCCTTGTGATTGGGCACCCATGTCCATCCTCCGCAGCCACATTGGCCACAGATGCGAGGGCCTCCCAGCGTCTCACAAGGACGATGTTGGCCTTGGGACTGGATTTTCAGAAGCCAGGCTACTCCTCCAAAATGGGTCATTAGACTGGACCTTCCCCCATCATGGATCTTCTGTAGGTTCTGCAGCGCGACAGGGAGTGTTGCCGTTGGGGTTCGGAAGGGTTCCTCATAGATAAAATTTCCTGGATGGTCACCTGCTTCCCTCCAAGTTTTATCCAACTTCAGTGTAAGACTGTGAGGCTGAGGGAAAAAAAACTATGTCAGTGATGAATTTGAAGGACAAAATTAAGCTTTGAAAATGTTAAATGCAGATTTTGCAAAAAACAAAATCCACTAGCTTATGAAGTGCATGTTTTTATGATCATAAAGCTTTGGATGAAATGCAGCTGCATTTTGAAAACTTTTGCTGTCTACACTGTCACTCATGTAATGGACAGCAATTAAATTATATGTTGAACTCAATTGCTTCCAAAGGAAATAGTTTTCTAATTATTGAAGCCATCTTTTGATGATACCGGAAATTAAATCTTTTCAATTTCTTGTAAATGAGAGTTTTTTTAAAAATAGAATTCTTGCTGAGTTGATGGAATCTCACTCTTTTCCACTGACTTTTTTTTTACATTTCTTTTAAAATCTCCCGTTTCCAATGTGAAATGTGGAGGGGAGCACTCACCTAGTTGAGTGGAAAAAACTTCTGGTCTAGGTGAGGGGGTTTGTGCAGGTGAGCCAGGCGTTCAAGTCAGCCCAGGCTGCTGCACAGATGCCCCGAGGCGGGGTGGCTGACACGCCAGACCGAGACGGGGTGGCCGACACGCCAGACCGAGACGGGGTGGCCGACACGCCAGACCGAGATGGGGTGGGCGACATGCCAGACACTGGCTTCTTACATTCTGGAAGCTGGACATTCAAGATCAAGGCGCCAGCACATCTGGTGCCTGGTGAGGACCTGCTTCCTTGATCACAGAAGGCGACTTCTCACTGTGTGTTCGCCTGGAGGAAGGGGCGGGGAGCTCTGTGGGGTCTTATACAAGGGCAGGAATCCCATCCTGAGGGCTCCAGCCTCATGACCTCATCGCCTTCCAAAGACCCCAAAACTTTCAGTCCGTAACAGCAAGGAAATGTGATTTTTTTTTTAACTAAATACCTGGGGAGAAGGCAACAAAGATGGAGGTCAAAGATGATCGGAGAAATGGACGTCTTAGGAGAATCGCAGATAAACTAAACAAAAACGGAGGCCAGAATGAACATTTTCTGAAAGTTCTCACACAGATACTGTGCCAAATATATAATGGATGGTGACCCAGCACATCTGTGTGTGCAAATTCATGACAAAGCATACGAGCATATGTTCATTCAGCATTTATTAAATGTATAGTATTTTTATACTGAGATCCTTGGATACAGAGATGAAAGGACATATTCCCCTTTTCTGAGACCCGTCTGTCTATGGCAGACCGAAGAATTAACAGCTAAACTTCACACAGTGAGGAGGTGGAACTCTGGTCTTACGGATAAAGCCCAAGCAAGCCAGAGGAGGAGTGAGTCTACTCTTCTGGACGGTCCCCACGGCAGTCGTCTCTGGGATCTGCTCTGAGCAGCATTGAAGAAAGACCCGGGATTCCACAGAAAAGGGCAGGAGACCTTCGAACGAAGGAGCACCGCCTCCCTGTGCAGGCGTGTGGGAGACTCTCTCTTCTGAAGGCACAGAGGGAGTGGCCTGCCAGGGCCCACGGAGGACCCTGCAAGCCACGTTGTCCTGTCCCTTCCTGCACTCATAACCCACCTGTCAGTGAGAGCTGCAGATCCATCGCCCAAATACCTGTAACTTCCACACAGTGTCCTTACGTCCACTCTGCACCGTCGCCGTGCCCTGCTGGCCCTGCCTGTGAACCACACACCTCCTGACTGTCTGTCTCTTCATCCGTGTCCACAGAGGAGTCCAGCTGATCTTAAAGGACCCGCCTCAGCTCCTCCACACAAATGCTGTCGCTTCCCACTTCAGGGATCCTGGGAGGAGCCACGTGGTGCCCTGACCCTCCGCCCAGCCTGACCTGGTGGCCGGTGCCCCCCTGCCCCATGAGAGTCTGCACCCGCGGGTCCTGCTCTGCGAGGTTCCGCTTTTATCCTGGTGACACCAACGTCTAAGTGCTCCCCCATGTAGGTAAATCTTTGGATGTTTTATTGTATGCTTTTTTTGCATGTTTTTATGTTTAGAGGATTTTTCCAGTTCAGAGATATGATTGGTTATGTTTTCCTCTAGGTTTTATTTTCATCATTTTTAAGTCCTTCCTCTTTGATAATCTGGCTTTTATTCCTCTGTGTGGTATGAGATGGTGATCTAAATGGGTTTTACCAGCACACCGTTTGTAAAGCGCCTCAGGGCCGATCTGGAAAGTCTTCTCGGATGTGGTAGTAAGCAGCAGCGGTAGGCTGGCCCGGGAGCTACTCCCTGTGGCTCCTGGGTCACCGTCTATGGGAACAAACAGTTGAGAGTAAATGGAACACGGCTTCCACATTTAGCGTCAAACACTTGTACGGTCTGAGCGAGGCTCCAACGAAGGGATCATTTCGCGTCTCGGGTAAATGTAGATTCTGAACTTACGGTTAAAGTTACTATCTTGGGGCCAAGAGTGTACAAAATAGGTAAAAGTCTCATGGAGAATCCATACAGTGCTTTCCGTCTATTAGAGTATGACAAAGCTGCTGTGTTGTAACAAGGCCGGGCTGCTCTAAGACTAGGTTGTCAATAAAACCAGTAGGCATCTTGGCTTGAAACTGAAAACAAAAATCAGTGGGCTTCGTATGTATATACATGTTGGCCTTAATTAACAGACCAATACGTAGAAGTTTAACAGAAACGGACTTGATTGAGGGGCCCTGGAGGCAAGCTCAGGGTCTGAGCGATGTGTGTGTTTCAGACCCCAAGTTCCCCGAGGAGGCGTGACCGGCACCTACCAGGTCTGAAAACACTAATCAATGTTGTCAGCAGAATTTTCAATTCTGTTCTTGGGACTCTAAGCTTGATCGACAGTGCTGTTGCTTCGGGGAAGTAATCCGCGCTCAGACCTTGAAATTATGTTCCCGGGAAAGTTGTTTCTGCAGCAGACGGCATCTGTTCTTTATTGGGGTCTTGCCTCTACTTAATTGTGCAGCTGGTTTGAGAGAGGAAAAGCATGTCATGTAATCTGTTTGGGATCAAGGGTGAGCCGCAAATTCACTTCAGTCTCAAGGACAGGCAAGTTCTAAAAGGCACATCTCCAGCTCCCTGGTCGGTGAAGCCACGAAGCCACGTGCACTCTTAGGCTGGTCATTTATTTACAAAACACCCTCTTCGAGGGGGTGCGGAGGCCACTCAGGGACAGGCTAGTTTCAAACCAACCAGGATGTCTACACTCTGCTTTTAGGGGTGCAGTTAGGATAGAAGTATTTGTGTTTACATACCTTCTTTCTCTGAGCTCTGGCATGTACATGTCACCCCCCCCTTTCTAAATGGAAACATCAGCCCAGAGCTCACGCCTGGCTTCAAGCCCTCAGTCTTTTCACGGTGTCACCCATCCCTTCAGGTGTGAGGCCCCTCCATTACAGATGAAATTTTGTGGGAATAAAAATTAAGCTCATGGGGCTTCCCTGGTGGTGCAGTGGTTGAGAGTCCGCCTGCCGATGCAGGGGACACGGGTTCGTGCCCCGGTCCGGGAAGATCCCACATGCCATGGAGCGGCTGGGCCCGTGAGCCATGGCCGCTGAGCCTGCGCGTCCGGAGCCTGTGCTCCGCAACGGGAGAGGCCACAGCAGTGAGAGGCCCGCGTACCGCAATAATAAGCTCACTGTGCGACAGGCCTTGGGACAACAATTTTTTCATGTTTCCTTCATTTATCATTTTTAGTTTATCTGACATATATTTGAACTCATTATGCACAATTTATGGGATAGATGATCACCCTTGAGCATTTTAAAACCAAGTCAAAGTCGCGCGTGAAATGCTTTATTACTTTTTTTCTTGTTTGTGGTGGTATTTTAAAAAGAACACAGTTATTTGCACCGAGACAGTGATAACAGACAAGGGGCTTAACTTCCGGTCCCCAGATTTCCTGCTTGTAAGAGGGGGCCTGGGCAGGTGATGAGTGCCCAGCAGTGTTCACCTGGGGCCCGCGTGCAGGTCCACGCAGGTCCACGCCGCTCTGTAGCCGCTGGGTCCACTCCGATTGTGGAGCTCTCGCTGTGCTGGTGGCTACTGCTGTGATTTTTAGTGAACTCACGATGTCTGTGGTGAGCAGTCTGCAATGTTGCCAAGCCTTTTCCTCTGCAATGACTTTGCAGCCCACCTCATGGAGACCCACCCCATTTCCCAAACCCCATGGCCTCCGGGCTGTGACTGGCTGTAGCCCTAGAGGCCGCCAGAACACCTGGGGTCAGCCCCAGGCTTCACACGTTTCTCCCCTCTCCCTGGGGACCCTGGAGATGTTAATGGAATGCTAATATTTATATATCCTAAGTAGCTATTTTTCTGAAAAGAAGCAATCTTTCTCAGCTGCCTGACACCCGAATGAGCTCCTCCGTGGACCTTTCCTCAGAGGTGCTGACTGTAAAGGGGCTCCCTGTCACCTGAAGTGTTTTATACACACAGGAAGAAGAGTGTCTGTTTTAACCACACCTCAGCTTGCGTAAGTATTTCATGTTTTTTCTTCTTGGAGAGGGGGAAGCAGATGATGGTGTGATTCGTGACCAGCTGCAAACGCTGTGGAGCATCTCGCTTTAAAAGGTGCAGCCGCGGGCTCCGAGGGCGTGGCTTTACACGATGCCCACACTCGAGCGTCGCACAAAACTGTTCTATCCCCTGATAAACATCGGCATCTGCAGAGGGGCTGCGAAAAGACAGCCCGCCTCGCGCACTGCCCAGTGGCGAGGCCTCATTTGTGAATGTGCGGCTCCGGTACGAATCCCTCCCAATTGTTTTCTGTCTCTTTGATTTTGAGCGAGTTGCTTACCTCGCCGATTTCAGGACCTACATTTGTAAAATAGGATTAAAATGTGTACCTCTCAGAGTTTTTCCAGTGAGGAAAAAGAATGCATGTTAATGAAAAGAAACGACTGTCTAAAATAAAGTACGATGCTCACTGGACAGTTCCTTCCCTCTGCTTTGCTTTGTAAATGGAATTTCTTAACTGAGAAATTCAGACGAAAAGAGATTGCTTGCTTAATGAAACTCTTCCTATTTTGAAAACGTTAAGGCTATAACAGAAAAGAGGCAGGTCTGGGGTGTGCTCCCAGGGCTGGGCAGCTCTGCCGCTCAGAACAACCTTGATCCTCGGAGAACTGCTTCCGGGACCCACACTGCCCCCGGGCGTCCCCCCAGGGCTGCAGGCCAAGCGCTTACCCCTGTGGGGCTGAGGGGCCGTCTGGTCCCTGCGTGACCCTGGAGCTGATGGATCTGGCATCTCACGGGAGAAAGGAGAGCAGAAGAGGCTGGTCTGAAGGAGGAGAAGATGGACGCAGATGTGCACGGGGAGGGGGTGTGTCTGAGTCTGAGATGAAGCGATTTCTCAGCATCAGAGATTTAGCTCCAGGTAGCATCCGTCCAGCCGTCTTCCCGAAATGGGCTGCTGCTCTGGGCAGGCTCACGTCAGTCACCTGGGGGACTGGAGTCTGTGAACAGGGACAAGGCACATGTATTTGTTCATTTTCTTAACGAACTCCTACTCCACATCTAATAAGGCAGGGTCCCCAGCCCCTGGGCCACAGACTGGTACCGGTCCGTGTCCTGTTAGGAACCGGGCCGCACAGCAGGAGGTGAGCGGCGGGCGAGTGAGCGGAGCTCCATCTGTGTTTGCAGCCGCTCCCCATCGCTCGCGTTACCGCCTGAGCTCCGCCTCCTGTCAGATCAGCAGCGGCATTAGATTCTTACGGGAGCACGAACCCTGCTGTGAACTGCGCATGCGAGGGATCTAGGCTGCACGCTCCTTACGAGAATCTAATGCCTGATGATCTGAGGGGGAGCTGAGGGGGTGATGCTGGCGCTGGGGAGCAGCTGCAGATACAGATTAGCATCAGCAGAGAGACCATCATAAGTCAATTGCTTGCAGACTCATATCAAAACCCTATCAGTGAGTGGCAAGTGACAGTTAAACTGCATCTGGTGGCAGGCTTTAAGTCAGAATCCGACACTTATTTTAGTCCGTGCGTGGCCCAGCCATTATTTTATTTGCCACTGCCGTCCATGCCTCTTTCCCACTAACCGCATTGCTGAAGCTAAGAAGCCCTTTACTGTTGGTGAAGAGTTGATGCTGCCCGCTGCTAAGGACATTTGCCGTGAACTTTTAGGAGAGGCTACAGTTCAAAAGGCGGCACGTGTTCCTCTTTCGGCTAGCGCCGCAACTAGACGAACTGATGAAATAGCAGAGGATGTTGAGGCACAATTGCCAGAGAGGATTAATGAGTCACCATGCTACGTAATCCAGGTTGACGAGTGTGCCGATGTTGACAACAAGGCAACGATGCTTGTTCCTGTGTGATATATTTTTCAGGAGGATGTGCATGAGGATATGTTATGTGTACTTTTGTTGCCAACCAACACCACAGCTGCAGAACTATTCAAGTTTTTGAATGATTACATATCAGGAAAACTGAATTGGTCATTTTGTGTCAGTATATGCATGGACAGAGCCACTGCCATGACTGGACGGCTTTCTGGTTTCACTACTCAGGTCAAAGGGGTCGCTTCTGAATGTGAGTCTATGCACTGTGTCATCCATAGAGAATGCTGGCTAGCTGAAACATGTCACCTGAACTTAACAACGTTTTGCAGGATGTGATTAAAATTATCAACCACGTTAAAGTCCATGTCCTTAACTCACGTCTGTTCATGCAGCTCTGTGAGGAGACGGACGCAGAGCACACACGTCTTTCTCTTATACACAGAAGTGGGATGGCTCCTAAAGGTAGGTCACTGAACAGAGCTTTTGAGTTACAAGAGCTGCTCCAGAGATTTCTTTTAGAAGAACAGTTACCACCGGCAGCACATTTCAGTGACACAGAATGGGTCACAAAAAAACTTGCTTACTTGTGTGACATAGTCAACCTGCTCAATGAACTCAGTCTGTCACTTCAGGGGAGAACGACAACTGTGTTCAAGTCGGCAGATAAAGTGGCTGCATTCAAAGCCCAGCTGGAATTATGGGGGCGGCGAGTGAACACTGGGATTTTTGACATGTTTCAAACATTAGCAGAGATTTTGAAAGAGAATGAGCCAGGGCCTTCTGTCTCCCAGCTGGTGCATGGTCACCTATCTCAGCTTTCAGAAGAGTTTGAGCATCACTTCCCCACCACAAAAGACCCCCGAACTGGGAAGGAATGGATCCATGACCCATTTGTGATAAGCAGGTGAATCGACTTTGTTCGTGCTAGAAGGGAATCAACTGCTTGAGATCGCAAAAGACGGTGACCTTACAAGTATGTTTGAGGCAACTTCAAGTCTCCATACTTCCTGGATTACAGTCAAGGAAGAATACCCCAAGATTGCCGCAAACGCACTGAAAAGCCTGCTTCCATTTCCAACAGCCTATCTTTGTGAAGCAGGGTTTTCTGCAGTGACAGCGACCAAAGCGAGATCACGGAGTAGAGTGGACCTAAGCAACACACGTCAGGTGTCACTATCTCCCATCACCCCTGGATGGGACCATCTAGTTGCAGGAAGACAAGCTCAGGGCTCCCACTGATTCTGCATTATGGAGAGTTGTATAATAATTTCATTATATATTACCATGTAATAATAATAGAAATAAAGTGCGCAATAAATGTAATGTGCTTGAATCGTCCCGAAACCATTCCCCCTCCACCCCTGGTCCATGGAAGAATTGTCTTCCGTGAAACTGGTTCCTGGTGCCAAAAAGGTTGGGGACCACAGTAATAAGGTGCCCACCTTTAGAAGCCCACGCAGCCGGCAGGCACGCTTGGGATCAGTGGGGCCAGTCCTGAGTGTGTCCCTCAGGTGTGTCACTTCCCTGACCTGCAGGTACACTTCCCGGGCTCCTCCTGACGTGCCCCCTCCTCCCTCCGTGCCTCCCCAGCCCCGCTGTGGTGGGTTAACAGGCTTCCTGGGTGTCTGTCTCCACAAAAGCAATCATGTTCTATGTCGCTCTCCACCCAGGGCCTCCCCTTCTTAGCACCTGCCACTAAGTGACTTTCCTAAGTGGTAAACTGGACCCTGAGTGTCCTCATCGCTCCCCACGGTCTACAGGGTAAAGTTACACTATCTGGCTTGTACTTCTTTTGTTCCATATGCTCTCTTCACACAACTTCTTTATATTCTCCAAACATGGCATGCATTTTCATATAAATCTGTCTTCAGAAACACTATCCATTCGCCGAGGATGCCATCAGTCACCTGTGACAGGCCACGTTCTCTCCTTCCTTTAGGGCGGGGCTCGGGCTTCACTCTTTGCCAACTGTTCCTCGGCCAGAGTCTTGGTTGGGGCCTGGCCATGTCCCTTCCCACGTAGGGCAGCCCAGATGTTCATTTTTGCCGTTGGCATGATTGTCATCACTTCGTTCTCTGTCCTCAGCCATGAGATTCTGAGGAGGCAGCCGAGACAAAGTTTCACATACTTTTCCTCTCTTCTTTATAGAGTTTGTGTCGTTAAATGAATGAACGGTGCTTCTGGTAATAAGACAAGTGTGTCCAAAGGGAGGGAGGGAACACGCCCGAAGGTAACACACATGGGGGGATGGGGGAGGCCAGTAGAGAGATGGGGGAGCCTGGGGCAGCAGGGCCTGGTCAGCAAGTGGGGCAGAAGCAGACAGATTTGGGGCACGTCCAAGAGGCCAGGGAACTAACACAAGTCCCTTAGCGAATCTTACAGGAAAAGAACAGAGACGCTGAACAATTCGGGCAGAACAGGCCTTTGATCACACCCACATCTTCAGCCTCACCATCAAGAGTCTTAGCTGCTTTCAGAATTTTATACCATGAACTCGCAGGGCCAGAAATGTACATAATGTATGTTTTCAAATCAAAATAGTTCCTATACTGTAGGGAGATTCCACCACGGAGGATCTCAGGATTGCAAACTGCGTCCCGGGGGTTCAATCACCGAGGGACGCAGAGATCTGACGCTTCCAGACTTGGGGGGGAAGGGCAGCATGGCCTCAGTGCACCGGTCGCTGCCGAGACCCTCGGGAGGCTTCAGGAATTGGCCGGAGTCTCAGGGCAGCTCGTCTTCCAGGTCCTGCGGCTGCTGAGGCCCCTCGCCCATCCCTCCCGGGACCCCTTTCCTCTGGATGCTTTCTTCTGACTGATTTCTTACAAGGAAGGGAAATGAGGGCGAAACAGATGCACATCTCAACACGTTGCTCTTCTAGGTGCCTGTAACAAACAGCATATTTAGTCAGAAATAGATCATGCTGCAACTAAGGAGCATATGTGCCGTAACTAAGGAGCCAGTGAGCCACAATTTAGGAGCCCGCCTGCTGCAACTAAGGCCCAGCGCAACGAAAGTAAATTTAAAAAATTTAAAAAGGAAGAAAGAAAGAAAGAAAGAAATGAAGATACACACATTTTGGGGACCTTGAGAATCCTGGCACAGGAGGTGTCAGATCCCACAGAAATTGCATCTGTGAGACTGATTTGTATGAGAACCTGGGACACTGCACAGCTTGTGGGGGGAGGAGTGGAAAACAAGTTATCAGAATATTTGCAAAGGGAGACTCGAAGAGCAAGGGCTTTGGGCGCGGGATTAAGGAGGAAGAGACCGTCTGCACAGACAGTCCGGGGGCCTGGGGAGGACACGGCACTGCCGGGAAATCAGGGCTGATCCACAGAAACGAGGGCGGGTCTCTAGAGAATTAACCAAAGCTCTGAATTGTAGACTCCCAGTTCCTGTGACTATTGCTAAGTCCTTCTTGTAAAAACCACACTGTGAGATGTAAGGTTTGGGGCAACTTCAGTGACTCCTCATGGGCTTGGGAACCAGAACACGTCTGTAACTTCCAGCCTTACGTGTCCATTCGCACATTAATTTCCTGTTGAAATACAACTGCTCGTATTCAGACAGATAACTGTTACCATAATCTCCCAGGATTCCTGGGAATCTTGAGCGTCTCCTTCGGAGGTTGAGCCCTTGCTTTTGAATCTGGAAATGCTGCATAACTTAAAGGTAAAAGACCCAAAGTGTAGCTTCACACACAACATTCAGGCCAGAAGTACCCAGATACACGGTAAAATTATACTCCAGTGTGTCCCTTCCATGAACTGTAACATGTTGGGGAATTAGCCTCTTGAAACAGAAGTAGGCAGTTTGATGTGAAACAAAAATCACGAAACCAAAGAAAATTAAAAGCTTTTGCCTGGCAGCGTCCTTACACATCTCATGAAGTCGGATGTGGTTCAAGTGACTGTGAGTGGCATGGGGTCTGTCCAGAAGCAGGAGGATCAGGAAGGACTGATTCTTATCACCGAACAAGGCATGTGCTGCTTTAATCTCACCAAAGTTTCATCTAATTAGAAATTGGAACGGTTTGTTTGTTCGTAGTATATTTAATAAACTGGAAAATACTTAATAGTGAGTGATTGCTTTGGGCCATAATTCCCCCAGTCTCTGTGAGGTCAGAGGTGAAGGATCCGGACCTTTCACATCAGGAATTCAGTGTCACAAGGGGAATAATTACCCGACCTCACACGTTCACGTGTGTGGTGTCAGCTTACTTTAGGAACGGGCCGGCGAGGACCTCATTTGTTTACTTCCTGACGCTGCCTCTCTTCTCTCTCAAAGTGCTGAGTGTTATTTAAATTCTGTCAGTCTGTGTCCCCACCTCAGCCTCACCGCCTGAGGGTGAACTGACACGTTGAATGCTATGTGGATTCAGCCGATGCCCAACGCACTGTTCCCTGGCTTATCTACAACGATTAGCATAGTCCCAACTAGAAGCAGGCCTCCTTTTGAAGAGCAATTCCCACTGGTCCCCTGTGCTGAGGGTCCGCGCGTGGAGTTTACCCCTCAACAGCCCCGACCTGGCTGGGACTCAGGTTTCCTTGAGTAGTTTCATGCCAGGAGCTTAACTTGCTCTAATCTTTCCTGCTCTTGACTAAGTTCTATGCTGACCTCAGTGGGAGTTAAGTGTCTACTTTCTTGCAATATTTATATATTGGTCTTAATGCCATCCCTGGAACTACAAAACATACATCTCATCATCACTAAGACCAAGGAAGACGTGCACACCCTCCCCCTTCTCTAGTCCGAGGACCTCTGACGGCTCTGCAGGGTCAGGTGTGTTTACATCTCTTCCGCTGAGCTGAGCTGCTCTTCACAAAGGAGGGGAGTGAATCACTTCCACCTTTCTGACTCTAGGAGTGTAAAATTCTAGGAAATAAAGGGCATGACATACTAGTCAGAGTAGGCCAATCACTGGGACACCCCCATATTTCAGTGGCCTAACAACAGGATGAATTCTTCGTTTGCACAACTGTGCCTGCAGCCATTCAGGCACCTGGGTCCCTCCCCCCCACCCCCGGGGCTCAGGTCCCCCCGGGGCCTCTGAGGTCAGTGCAGGAACCAGGGGCAGGGACAGGGGTCCGGCCTGGAGGTGTGCACGTCCCTTCCCCTCCGTCCGCCAGCCAGAGTGCTGCGAGCGGGGAGTCGGGGTCCCCTGGGTGCCCGGGAGGAGGGCCGTGTATATGGCTCGGCTGTCCCGCGGGTGCTGCCCTCAGCAGAGGGCAGTGATTTGTCTCCTGCTCTTGAGTCCACAGACCCCACCATCCAGGAGAGACAAAGCAGGGGACAGTGCACACCGCCTGTGGCTGCGCAGCCCATCTCCACAGGGACAAAGCCCGGCCCTCCATCCCCCGCGATGGGGGGTGGCGTGAAAGTGGTGCGGACTGAAGTCTGTCTAGCAAGCGAGTTCATTTGCCGTCCGCCACCTTGTAACGCCCCTCAAGGAGAAAAGTGTCATGCCTCCAGCCTGTTTCTTTTCCGTGAAGAAGTGTTGCTTTCCTCCCCTGGCTTCTGACGTCCGTAACAGTGTTCTTTTATCAAGTCAGGACTCGGACCTCACCAAGCCCTTTGCTGTGTTTCCGTTTCTACCCCCTTGCCCCTCAGTGACAGCTTGTTGCTAAGAAACTGAACTTAGGTTTGGAGTAGGCACTGTCGTTTGCAAACTAAACCTTAATATATGGCGTCAAGAGTTCCTCAGAAAGTCTCTCAGAAGCAGCCCTTAGCAGGTAAGGAGGGATAATTCAAATCACTGGACAGGTTGAGCAGGTTAGAGTGACCAAGGCCCCTGGTGACGTTTGAAGCTCTCCTTCGAGGCATCCTGACAGCAGTCATCTGCCTTCTGTTTGAACACGTCAAGGACATCACGTTGCAGGTGTGATAGTTCTGTTAGAAACAGCTCAGATTGCCACATGGCATATGGCCCTGACGTTTCCATTCCTCCATTCCATTTAAACACTCAATTTCAAAGAGAACAAGTACAACCTCCTGTTGCACAAGGAAGGCTTTCACAGGCCTCAGGGGCCGCATCTTCGTCCTGCCTGTTGATGGGGCGTTGAGCAGGACACACTTCCAGTCACGTGTCTCCATGGCAGCAGGATACACTTCCAGTCACGTGTTTCCATGGCAGCAGGATCCTGGGTGAACGTGAAAGGCACAGGGGGTGACACCGACCTGAGAGTGCGGTCCAGCTGATTCCCTGATGGTACCTGCATCTGAAGGGACCGCACTGCAGTGCATAAAGTGGACACTTGAGATGAGAAATCAGTCACACAGATGGGCCCATGTTCCAGATGCCACTCACAGCAGTGAGACATCTTATCTGGTAACAAAACCTTGTACGGTTAGTGAGGGAACTCAGGGAAATTTTATCCGTATATCCATATCTAACCTGCATCTATTTGTACCTATATCCGCATCTACACCTACACCTGTGCCTACCCCTGCGTCTGCGTATCTAGACCTGTTCTGCGTCCACACCTACCCCTGCGTCTGTGTATCTAGACCTGTTCTGTGTCTACACCTGCCTTTGCGTCTGTGTATCTAGACCTGTTCTGTGTCTACACCTACGCCTGCGTCTGTGTATCTAGACCTGTTCTGCGTCTACACCTACCCCTGCGTCTGCGTATCTAGACCTGTTCTGCGTCTACACCTGCCTTTGCGTCTGCGTATCTAGACCTGTTCTGCGTCTACACCTACCCCTGCGTCTGTGTATCTAGACCTGTTCTGCGTCTACACCTACACCCACATCTGTCTCAGCTGTGACTGCGTCTGCACCTGCACCCACATCTGTCTCAGCTGTGACTGCGTCTGCACCTGCACCCACATCTGTCTCAGCTGTGACTGTGTCTACACCTGCACCCACATCTGTCTCAGCTGTGACTGCGTCTGCACCTGCACCCACATCTGTCTCAGCTGTGACTGTGTCTACACCTGCACCCACATCTGTCTCAGCTGTGACTGTGTCCACACCTGCACCCACATCTGTCTCAGCTGTGACTGCGTCTACACCTGCACCCACATCTATCTCAGCTGTGACTGCGTCTGCACCTGCACCCACATCTGTCTCAGCTGTGACTGTGTCCACACCTGCACCCACATCTGTCTCAGCTGTGACTGCGTCTACACCTGCACCCACATCTATCTCAGCTGTGACTGCGTCTACCATTCCTGCCTCTGGGTTTTACCTGAAGAGGATCTACCACACGTGAGACACTTTCCCTCTTGAACCGGCGCCTACACTTTCTGGACCGGTACCTTCACGTGTAAACTGAAGTGTTGTGCCACGTGAGTGCTAAAGAAACTGTCAGCGCGACAGTTTTAGTCTGCAATTTCTGGGGGGCTTGCTAGGAAGTTTGGGGAAAGATGATGGCAACCCCGACCCTAGTCCCGGCTGACTGCCTTCAATGATGCTTAAAAACTCTGAGAGGAAAACTCTGTTTCCCAAGGAAGAGATTTAGGATACATGTGGCAGGTGGAGGGAGGGTGGCGTGGGCCTTTGGGACCCCAGACGGCGGCCTCGTCTGTGTGGATTCACCATCACACGCGCTTAGTGAGGGGACTCAGTGATGGAAAGTAACAGGTATTTTTTGAGCTAAACCATCAAGCCTGAGGCCAGAAAGACAACGTGAAAGGGGTGTTTTCCGGATTATGTATAAGAACAGGCCACAGTCAGGGCAGACCTCCCTGAGGGTCGGCCACCACTGATGACCAGCGGCCTCCGTCTCTGTGCCAGTCGGTCTGGGGATGCCCCCTGCCCTGCAGCCTCCTCTCTAGTTCCATGTTTTGTCACCTCCTCTCGCCTTGGCTTCTACGGTGCCCCGCCCACCCCGGGCTGTGCCCCCCGGGCTACCGGGCACACTCTGCAGCGTCCAGCAGAATCCCTGGAGACTTCCGTGTGCTCTTATCCACCTCTACTTCCGGGGCTTCTCCTGTGACTGACGTTAACCCTGTCAGTGAAGCATCCTAGTGGGTGGAGAGAGAGCCGGCTGTGTCACATCGTCCTCTTGGCAATAAAGGTCTAAATTTTCACGTGATTTTTAACTCCGTTCAGTAAAGACTATGGAAAGCAACGTGCCCGCTGCTGCTGAGGATGGAAGGAATGAAGCCACAAAGGTGCTCGTGGGCAGGAGCCCAGGCAGATGGGCCGGTGGCCAGGTGAACAGCCCAGCAGGGACGGCACACCCAGTGGGGTGGAAGGAAGCGTGGGTCTGCGTGAGCCAGGTTCCAGGGAGCACCATCGAGTCGGGGAAAACAGTCCATCAGAATCCATCCATTCTGCAGCACATGGATGGACCTGGAGGCCGTCACACTGAGTGAGGTGAGTCAGACAGAGAAGGACAAATACCGTGTGGCATCACTTACGTGTGGGATCTGAAAAGGGCACAAATGAATTTACTTACGAAACAGAAATAGAGTCGCAGAGGCAGAAAACAAACTTATGGCTACCAGGGAGGAAAGGGGGGGAGGGATAAATTGGGGGATTGGGACTGACAAACACACACCACTATATATCAAATAGACAACTAACAAGGACCTACGGTAGGGCACAGGGAACTCTACTCAATACTCTGTCATGACCTATATGGGAAAAGAATCTAAAAAGAGTGGATACATGTATATGTATAACTGATTCGCTTTGCTGTACACCTGAAACTAACATAATTGTAAATCAAATATACTCCAATATAAAAAAAGAAAATAACTTGGAAGTAAAGGAACAGGACATCACAATAGAAAAATATTTCAAATCAGACTCTGATGGAAGGGCCCTAAATAGCAGACGGTAAACAGAGGTCTGTGCTGTGAGCGGCCGTGGCGTCAGCCCAAGACAAAACAGCGTCAGATGAAGGTACAGGGTAAACAGGAAACTGGACATAGGACAGACTGTGGTCCACAGGCTACAGTCACCAGAGAGGCATCGCTTCCCCCAGTTTTTATTTTTAACATTTGAGGTGCAGTCATTCTAACACCCAGATCGTGCTTGTGGGAAAGGGAACATTTTGTTTCATAGTTGATTCCACTTTTGTGTGGCCTGTTCCATGGTTTACCTTATAATATACTGACGGCCCATAGGAATAATAAGTTCCAGGCCAAGCAAAACTCTTAGTGCCCAGGCCGGGCACCTATGTTTGGATTGGTGCCCTTCTGCCTCTTTTCCTCGGTGGAGAGCAGGACACGCCTCATCTGCTTGGTGTCCTTTCTTCGTCCACTCGCTCTAAATGCAGACGACTCCCGCCGCTTATTATTCTTCCTAAAAACATTACCTTGAGGCTCCCCCATCAGGGGCGATGGATGTGCAGGTGACGGGGCTCAGCACAAAGTGACAGGCAGACACAAGGGGGGCTTCCTGGGGCCCCTGCCGCCGAGGGCTGACCCCTCCCAACGCATCACTAACCCCTGAGAAAACGGAAGAAGAAACGATGCTTGCTAGGTGGGGAAAAGCATGGCAGGCGGGCTGCGTCGGTGCTGGACACGATTCCTCCTTAAGCGAGAAAGCATGTTGCATGGGGTGGCCAGTGGATTCCACGGGCTTTGACTCATGAAAACAGCAGCCCCTCTTTCCCTCTGAGTCTGCAGACCTGGGCCAGGGCGCGGGTGGCGATATCCTCAGGGTGCACGTCCCGCTGAGAGCTCTCACCTGGGGGAGGGAGGAGGGGCCCGGGACAGTAGCGACAGATACTAGGGAAGGGGACAGACCGCGTGCCTCACACTCACAGAGTCGAAATAATGCTCTGATTGCTATTTGGGAAAAAATCCCTCTCTATTAAAGATATTTATATTTAAGTTGGGTTTCCATTCCTGGAAGCTGAAATTATTCCTAAGTAATACAAGAGGATGGAAGTATTAAATAAAAAGTATAAAACCATTTGTAAATCTAAAAATCTGTAACAATTTTTATAAACATGGTAACACCTGAAAATAATCTAATAAGAAAAGTCAATAAATTTGACCAACTGAACATTTTATAGCATATGCATTTTTTCAAAATAAAGCCGGTTTACGGCAGCAGACACTCCCGATGGCTCCAAATCCAGGCCCCTTCCGCGGCTCAGAGCCTCGTGCGGCCCACCTCTGCACACCACGGTCCCGCTGCCCGGCCACACCATGGTCAGACCAGCCCTGCAGTCCGAGCAGCCGTGTGTGGCCTGTGGTCGTTTGTGCACAATCACAGCCAGAGCCCGGCCGCAGGCCTGACCCGTCACAGCCCCAGGGGGTCAGCTGTCAGGGTGGACCACCTGCCCAGGCACCTCCTAGCCGAAGTCTCTTTACTGGGGGTCCTTGGTCCAGGCGTTTCTTGGTCACCTCTGTAGAGACCTCCTTGCTGGGGCTGGAAGACCCCTCCGCACTCCCACTCAGCCTTCAGTACTGGTCCATTCCTGGCCTCCCCTCCACGTTCCTTCGGCAGTGGGACGATCTCCACACCTGTGCTGTGACAACAAACTCACCTGGTCCCGTTCTGAGCGGGGAGGTGGGCGGGAAGAGCCCTGCTCTCTCCCATCACAGCAAGGGACAAAGCCTGGCCCTTACCTCAGTTGAGTGAGAACCTCAGCTTCTGGCAGCTCAGCCCTTGCCTGACGTTAGGGGTTCGCTGGGAGGTTTCACCTTTGTCTTCCTGACACAGAGGTGGCACTTTTCTGCCTCTGGATATACCCACATCTGAGCGCGTGGCCTGGACGTGATGGGAGGGCAGAGACACGCGGAGATCCCGAAACCTTGATGGCGTGCTTGAGCTGCCGGGTGGTGTAGGCACCAACCCCGCAGCTACATTACTCTTGGGGTTTGAATGCCAAGTAACAAACTGATTCCACTTTCAGTAGACTTTTCTTGTACAAACTGCTGAAGACTTTTTAATTTATTTTATTCTTTATTGGAGTATAATTGCTTTACAATGTTGTGTTAGTTTCTGCTGCACAGTGAAGTGAAGCAGCTCTATGGATACATCTATCCCCTCCCTCTTGGACCTCCCTCCCACCCGCCCCCATCCCGCCCCTCTAGGTCATCACAGAGCACCGAGCTGAGCTCCCTGTGTTATGCAGCAGGTTCCCACTAGATGTCTATTTTACACACGGCAGTGTATTTATATCAAACCTAATCTCCCAACTCATCCCACCCGTCCTTTCCTCCCCACCAACCCATGTCCACACATCCAATCTTAAATCACCAAAGGACAGTTAGTAAAGAAGAGGAACCAGATAATTCCAGGTCATTCCAGATAATGATAATTTCTGGAAGCAACAACTAATGACAACAAGTCTTCTTCCTAATTGTTGAGATGAATTGTGTCGCCCAAGGAGATTAGCTGAAGTCCTGACCCCAGGTACCTGGGAATTGACCTAATGAGGAAATAGGGTCTTGGCAGATGTGACAAGGCCATTAGGGTGGGTCCTGATCCAGCGTGACTGGTGTCCTTCTAGGAAGAAGAGACACGGGGTGGAGGCCATTTGACAGTGCAGGCAGATGGGATGGAGCAGCTGTTGGCCAAGAATGCCAGCAACCACCAGAAGCTGGAAGGGGCAAGAAAGCGTCCTCCCCTAGACCTGCAGAAGGACCCCTGATCCCAGCCTCCCAGCCTCCAGGACCGTGAGAGAACACGTTTCTGCTGTTTTAAGGTACTGAGTTTGTGGGTCTCTGTTACGGCAGCCCTGTTGGGATTGGGACGCGGCTGCCGCTGTAACAAATACTGGAAGACGTGGATGTGGCTTTGGGTGAGGCAGCAGTACTGGCTGGAAGAATTTTGGTTAGTAAGTCCAGAATAGCTTGAAGAGATTGTTGATTGAAATATGGACATCAGGTGTCTTCGGGTGAGGTCTCGGCACAGAGGAGGAAGCTTGTGCTGTCTTACAGCCTCGTGTGCCTACACAATCAGAAGGTGTTGCTGGGGGTCTGGACATGGGGAGAGCGGTCCCATTCCAAGGAGCCGGAGACCCCGGCTGAACTGTGTCCACTGTTCCAGAGTAGAACATCTAAGTGATGAACCTGGACTTTAGCTGAGATTTTTCCAAACGCGGTGGAGGCTGCAGTCTGGTTTCCTCTTGCTGTTCATAGTAAAACACGAGAGGAAAGAGGAAAATAGAGAATGGAACCCTGAACCTGTAAGTGTGGCCTTATTTGGAAATAGCACCTTTGCGGATGTGATCAAGGTGAAGACAGGCTCACCAGATGGGCCCTCAGCCCCCAGCGGGTGTTCCAGGGTCCAGGAAACCAGCACACTGATGGTCAGAGAAACACACAACTAGGTTTCCCGGGATCCTTTAAATCAATTAACTCCATCGTCTGGTTTTTATTATTTTGTAAATGTGTGGATCGTTTTGTACGTTGGTGGTAAAAACAAAACTGATGTGAACTCGCTGAAAAACAATTTGGAAACAACTTTCAAAACTCCTGAAAATTTTATGCCATTTAACTCAGCAATTACACTTTTAGGGAACTTATCTTCAAGAAATAATCATAGCCAAAAATAAAGAATAAAAGTGGAGTAATGGAAGGAGCCGGATATAAGATTTCTGACTCGTGGCCTCCAGAACTGGGGAGAATAGACTTCTGCTTTTGAAGCCGTCCAGGTGTGGTGATCTCTTAGGGCAGCCCTAGGAAACTAAAAGAAGTCTGACATTTTTCTTCAAAACTATCGGGAAGGAGGGTGTTACAGATGAGACAAGATGAGTTATGAATTAATAACTGGGTGATGGGTTCTAGGGAATGCAATCTGTATCACTTTTTCATACAAGCAAATAAGAACTTTTCTTCTTGCTTTTTCCCTTAATATGTACTAGAGATATTTCTCATTCATTTTTTTCACTGCACATTACTTCATTGTATAAAAAGACCATACCTTTTTTTTAAACCAGACCCCTCTTGATGGACGTCTGGGCTGTTTTTCCAGTGTGTCTGTCTGTCTGTTTGTTGACTTGCAGCCTAGTACAAAGCCCCGCCGGAGCAGACCAGCTCTGTCTACACATCAATGCTGACTGTGCAAATAACTTCAATACCGTTAAACCCGCCACATCTCCCCTATTGCTTCTGTATTTTGCATCATAGGTTACAAAACCGTCCATCCTTGTTTTCTCTTAATGAGATGCCTGAAATTTACTTTAGCTTTAAGGTAACACGCACACCCAGAGCCATCCATGGTTTGTGTGTGTGTGTGTGTGTGTGTGTGTACACTTGCATGTGTGCATGTGTGTACGTGCGTGTGTCTCCACACCACACACTCGATCCCCTTGAATTGCATCTTCATTTCTCCTTCTCAGTAACAGAGGCTTGTCCTTCTCCCATTTCCATCCTCCTCTACATCCTCTCCTTCCCCAGCGTTCCTCAGGACGGAGCACTGCTGCTCCGACGCCACCCAGGCCCCGTGGCCAGTGGGCTGCACTGTGAGGCCGCCCCCAGGGCTGGTCTTCGTGTGTTTCGCTCCACTGGGGCCGGCTGGCTGCACCCCCCTCCTCTATGCTGCGAATAATCAGGCAAAAATCACTGAAAATAGTTACTTCTTGAATTGCTCTTTTATCTTAAAGCAGCAACTACTGCTTGAAAAAGGATAACAGTCAATTTTGACGATACTGTTCAAATTCATTAAGGGTTTCATTGCATGACTAAAATTCCCAAACCAAAACCTTATGCCTCAAAGTTCACATTGTTCCATCATTTTTTTCCACCATTTAAAATTTTAAACACAAAGATTCCGAGTCAGTCGTCTCATGGTCTCAAGTTCTATGTTATTTTTGTGTTTATAATCACTGTTACTGTGTTTACTCTGAGTCTGCTGCTTAAAAGCAGGGGTGTGTCACCCCCAGAAGGGAGGGAGCCCTGACGGACCTACTATTGAAATGGGAGGGCTGTGTGTTAACGTGTCTGCATGTGGCTGAGTTCTCAGAATCGACGTTCTCATGGAATACAATGTTATGAAAGAATGCGCAATAGAATATGCTAATTTGAAGTTTACATATATTATTAAAACTCAGTAGGAACCTAAGCAATTATTTAGAGCTTAGACTAGCATAAGGCTGTGTCGGAGAGGAGTATTTCATGCTTGACATCATTTAACACTCCAGCGCATAGCGATAAGACAAAGCCGCTGCTTTTGTTGGTTTGATTATTATTTATTACAAATTATCCACAGAGAGAGCGCAGGCTGCTCACACCGCTGTAACCAGCCCAAAGCCAGTGGGTTACAGATCACATGGTATTACCAGGCTGTGTAAGGTTTTCCTGTGAAAGGGGAACCTGGACCTACAAGTCATTTGTTTCCTTATAATCTATTCCCAGGAGTAGAAACAGTGGGTCAAAGGGTACAGACACTTTATGTAAGTTGACAGAACTGCTGAATTGCTTTTCAGAAGTTTGGTACCACTATGTACAGCAACGAGCGTGTGTTAACATACCTTCACCAACAGAGTGTGAAAGTTGGTTTTATTAACTTCTTGTGCCTTATTACTTTTAGAATTCTGGTTCATCCCATCCCATGCTATACATAAATTGAGATCCTTTTCCCTGAACCTGAGAGATTTAGACCAGATTACGTTTTTTAGAGAGAAGGCATAAGAAAGCTGTGTAGTAACCCAGGCCACATGGTTAGTTTCTCAATGAGCTTCGATTTCCCAAGCTCTGCCTTAGCTGTCAGTGCACAAACCTGTTTGCATCACTTACAGCCTGTTCTCAGTGATTCATTTTAACAGCAAAGTGCAATTCTATTAATGTGTCTCCTCTGGACATGAATGTGATTTCTGCTCTGCAATTTCCTTCCCATTGTTCTTTCAGACCACTTAATGTTTCATATCGGTAATTAGCAAATTCTTGTTATTTAGTGCTAATTTTAAACATTTCATCTACTTTTGTAAGATCCCTTTTCGGTAAAGTAACCATAATTTCTTCTAAGCGTTCCCTATATTCATCTGTTTATAGTTACAAGGCTGCTCTACACCGGGGGTCACACGGCTCTTCTGCTCCTTGAGATGTACTGACTGGCTTTTCTTCTCCAGTCGGGATTCTGCCCATTGACCCTCTGGCATATTTTACTGAGCACCTACTACGTGCCTGGCACAAAGGGGGAGAGGTGGGGCCACACCCAAGATTAAAGAGGGAGAGAGGAGCTGGAATTTCTTAAGAGCCTGCAGCGTGCCAAGCCAACTGTTATTCTCATGATTTCTGTGCATTAGTTTGCGTGATACCAGTTTTGCAGATGAGGGAACCGAGGCCTGAAAACCAAGGAAGTTGGTGGGTTTGATGTCTCTCCTTGTACTCACGTGAATACAATTCCTCGCCCGGCCTTACATTTTGGTTTTGAATAACCACAGCTCCTCAATTGTATGTGTGTGTCCCCCTCTCAGTGGTTCTCGGCCGGGAGGCAATTTTGCCAGCAGGGACACTGGGTGAGGTCTGGTCACAGTTCCGGATGTTGTACCTGGGGGACGGGGCCACTGCATCAGTGGCGAGGCTAGGAATGCAGTGCTCTGGACACCCCTCAGGCAAGAGTCCAGCCCACACTGTGAAGGAGGTCGAGATGCCTACATTCCCTGTCATTCTCCAGCCGAACTCCAGAGGGAGATGCTGTTGAAGGCGGGTGTAAGCCTCTCCCATGCTGTCCGTCCACTGTATTTACTCTATGTTTGGCCTCAATTCTCTCTCTGTGTATATTTCTAGCTAAAAATCAGAGTGTGCTATATGTATAGGTCTATATGTAGACCTATATGTATAGCATTTGCTTTTTCCTACTTCAAATATTACAGACATTTTCATCTGACACCTCAACCTTCAACTCATTCTTCCTGGTTGCTCAGTGTGCACGTTCCCTCATACGGATGCATGCAGGTTTACTTGGACGCTCCCAGTTGGAGGATAAGAGGCCAGCTTCATTTTTCACACTGTTTCCCACGTGGCTCTATAGGTTCACATCATGATGTGTGAGGCTGGTGTCCCAGAAGTGGGGCGGCTTGTCACCATGCACCCCCCTCTTCCTTGTGAGTGGGGTGCACGTCTGAGTCCCCATCACCTTCAAGAGGGGCCCCCTTCCCACATCCCTGCCGTGTTGGGATGGCATCAACTCCTTACTTTGTGATGTAATCTAACAAGGAAAAGGCCCCTTCATGTATTGGCCAGTTTAATTCCTTCTTCTGTGAATTGTGTCTTCACACTGTGTCTGTTTATTGGATCTAATGTCTCTCCTTGATTGCAGGGACTCTTGTATAGCTGTGATATGTCCTTTGGCCTGTTGCAGATGATGCCGTTTTCTTCTCTTTGTTTGTCTGCTGGCTGGACATCTCTGTGGTCTGTTCCTTGCATCTGAGAACTTGGCCAGGTTCACCATCATTGTGTTCCCATTCCAAGCACGAGTCCAGGCATGCAGGAGGCACCGGTAAATATGAACAAAGCTAATAATTTGCAATGTGGATGTGAGTTTTCAAAATGTTTTTCTTCAAATAGAAAATATGAACAGACTGATCCCCAGTAATGAAATAGAATCAGTAATAAAAAAAAAAACTCCCAAAAAACAAAAGTCTAGGACCAGGCAGCTTCACAGGTGAATTCTGCCAAACACTTACAGAAGACTTAACACCCATCTTTCTCAAACTATTCTAAAAAATTGCAGAGGAAGGAACACTTCCGAACTTTTTCTATGAGATCAGCATCACCTTGATACCAAAATCAGAAAAAGATGTCAAAAAAATTACAAGCCAAGGTCACCGATGAACATAGATGCAAAATTCTAAACCAGATATTAGCACACCAAATCCAACAATACATTCAAAAGATCACACACCATGACTAACTGGGGTTTATCCCAGGCATGCAAGGTTGCTTCAATATCTGCAAAAGAATCAGTGTGATACACTACATCAACAAATTGAAGAATAAAAAAACATATGATCATCTCAATAGATGCAGAAAAAGTTTTTGACAAAATTCAATATCCATTTATGATAAAAACTCGCCAGACAGTGGGTATAGAGGGAACATACCTCAACACAATAAAAGCCATGTATGATAGGCCCACAGCTAGCATCGTACTCAACAGTGAAATGCTGAAAGCATTTCATCTAAGATCAAGAACAAGAAAAGAATGCCCACTCACCACTTTTATTCAACATAATATTGGAAGCCCTAGCCACGGCAATCAGACAAGAAAAAGAAATAAAAGGAATTCTAATCAGAAATAAAGAAGTATAACTGTCATGGTTTGCAGATGACATGATAATATACATAGAAAATCCTCAAGATGCCACCAAAAAACTACTAGAGTCATCAATGAATTTGGTAAAGTTGCAGGATATGAAATTAATATACAGAAATCTGTTGCATTTCTACACACTAACAATAAACTATTGGAAAGAGAAATTAAGAAACAATCCCGTGTAAGGTTGGATCAAAAATAGTAAAATACCAAGGAATAAATCTAACTAAGGAGGAAATTGAAGAGGACACAAATATATGGGAAGGTATTCTGTGTTCATGGATTGGAAGAATTAATATTGTTAAAATGACCATACTACCCAGAGCAATCTATAGATTCAATGAAATCCCTATTAAAATACCAATGGCATTTTTCACAGAACTAGAACAAATAATTCTAATATTTATATGGAAACACAAAAGACCCCAAATAGCCAAGACAATCTTGAGAAAGAACAAAACTGGGAGTATAGTAGGCTCCCTGATTTCAAACTATACTACAGAGCTACAGTCATCAAAACAGTATTATATTGGCACAAAAACAGACACATAGATCAATGGAACAGAATACAGAGCCCAGAAATGAACCCATATTCATACGGGCTATTAATCTATGACAAAAGAGAACAAAAACACTAATTAGAAAAGATATATGCACCCATATTTTCATTGAAGCATCGTTTACAGTAGCCAGGAAATGGAAGCAACCCAAGTGCCCATCAATAGATGAGTGGACAAAGAAGATGTGGTATATTATAATGGAATATTACTCAGCCATAAAAAAGAATGAATCCTGCCATTTGTGACAACATGGATGGACTAGAGGGCATTATGCTAAGTGAAATAAGTCACAGCAAAGCAAATGAACAAACATAACAAAACAGAAATGGAGTTATAGTTACAGAGAACAAACAGGTGATTGCCAGAGGGGAGGGGGTTTGGGAGAGGAAAGAAATAAGTGAGGGATATTAAGAGGTATAGACTCCTAGATGAAAAATAAGTGAGTCATGGGTATGCAATGCACAGTGTGGGGAATACAGTCAATAACCATGTAATACCTTTTTATGGTGATAGATCTAAACTAGGCTTACCTTGGTGGCATTTTGAAATGTATAGAAATATCACTGTATAACAGGAATGAACATAGTGTTGTAGGTCAATTATACTTCAAAAACAAACAGACACACATACAAACAACCTCATAGAAAAAGAGATCAGATTTGTGTTACCAGAAGTGGGAGGTAGGGGGAGAAGGGATTAGATGAAGATGGTCAAAAGGTGCAAACTTCCAGTTATAAGATAAATCATTATTAGGGACAGAATGCACAACATGTAAAGATAATTAGCACGGCTGTGTGTCGTATATGATAGTTGCTAAGAGAGTACATGGTGAGTTCTCATCACACAAAAAGTTTTATCTATTTAATTTTGTATCCATATGAGATGATGGATGTTTGTTAAACTTACTGTGATAATCACTTCCTGGCATATATAAGTCAAATCATTCTTCTGTATACCTTAAACTTATACAGTGCTGGAGGTCAATTATATCTCAATAAAACTGGAAAAAATAAAAACAAAAAAAGACAGAAATGTTTTCCTCCGAGACTATAGATATCCAGGAGTTTTGGTTTTAGGTCCCTAAGGTCACCGGCTCGGCCGAGCGAGAGGTCGGGGCCCTGGGCCAGGCTCTGGTGTCCTCAAGGCTCCCTCACAGCTCCTCTGGAAATCTCCGCCAACACCTCGGTCGCCCCGTTCTTCCCCGCCATCCACAGTATCTCCTACGGCTTGTCCCCAGTTGTGTGCTCCTGTGTCCCAGACAGGCCCCACCCTGGGAGGAGTTGGGGAAGGGACCTCAGATCTAGGGAATCGATCTGCGTCCTAAGGAGGTCACTGGAAATTCAGCACCGATTAAAGGGAGAAGCCTGATCCTGTGTGCGTGACTGTCTCATGTGCCCAAGTCAACACGAGGTCCCCGAAGGGCAAAGTCCCATCACAGTCCTTCTGTTTCATGACTTGTACTCAACAGTCAGCAGTTCATACTCGGTTCAAGTGACTTATTTTCAAAAAACTCAGTCTTTTACATCATAAAAGAGGCAGCTAACTTTCCTCAAAATGCTCACATAACATAGAAATTGACTGAGGCAACATTGAGGGTAATTAGGAAACTGTAGATTATTTAAAATTTTTCAAGTACATTGCTTTGTCTTCAGTGGTAGAGCCCTTCAAAAACAGATTTCACACTCATAATAAACTTAATGGAGGTTGGCTTCTGTGATTCAAGGAGAAACCACCAGGATAACTCACTTCCTGTTGCTCTGAGAGGGCAAAGCCTTTCCCATTAGCCTTTGACAGCTGACGGTTGGTGGGATTATTCTAGGAAATATTCGGGAGAACGTCTCCTAAAGTAACGAGAGTGGAGCTGCGGTAACAGATCGTTACCTGCAAACGAGCTTTTAAAAACCCAAGAAAGATGCTCTTTTTCTGCATCTGAGCATGGATTTCGGGCTCCTATGCAGCCGGCGTCCAGTTAGGGCAACAGGAAGACACGGTCCCCTTCCTGGAGCCTCTCGCAGCCCCTTCACGCCCTCCGGGCTCTCTCTGCTCAGAGAAGAGACCCCTTTGTTCTGCTTTTCAGAGTTAAGCACATGATATATATTGTATTGGCCAAAAAGTCTGTTCGGGTTTTTCTGTAGCAAACATTTTGGCCAAACCCAATATTTTTAAATGGATGATATGACAATTAGCATCTCTCTAGCACTTGCCGTGTTCCAGCTTCCGTGCAAAACGTCCCACGTGCTGTCAGAACAATGGGGACTGAGGTCATTTTAAGCACCTAAGAAGCGTTGTGTTCTTTTTTTTTAATTTATTTTTTATTGAAGTAGAGTTGATTTACACTTGTGTTAGTTTCTGGTGTTGCTGTTGTTGTTTTACTAAGGAAGAAACTAGGATTTAAAGAGTCATAGGAACTTGGTCTAGGGCACCCTCTTCATTTGTAACAGAACCAGGATTTGGATCCAGATCAAGGGAACATCAGCTCTGCCTGAGGTATAAAGACGGCCTGGGCCTGGAGACCTCGCATCCCAGGTGCTTCCTTTGCCTTTCCTCTTGGTGACCCCGTTTCAGGGTCAGAGGCAAAGCCCTCAGTGCCGTGCACACCTTCGCTCTTCTCCTGGGACCTGGCCCTCAGGGAGCTGCGAGGGAGGCCCATCCACCTGGGTAGCACCTGCAGCAGAAGAGCTCCCCACCTCAGGAGGCGCCATGGCATCAGCGGGGAGGTTCGGATCTGCGCCCCAACTCCCAAGGGCGGCGCCTACCGCATCCCGGAGAAGAAGGCAACAGACGCCAGGAAGGTAAAGAAGTTGCAGAATTGAGATGGAAACCCCACGTTTCTGACTCTGAGAGCAATGGCCACCCTCCTGCTGCAGCCCATCTGGGCCGACTGGCTGGTGGGAGTCGCAGAGCACGGGACCGCTCGTGGGTGAGTCCAGCTCTGCTCCCGTCGCTTGTCCTGCGGCTGTGGACGCGCTGCTCACTTTCTGTGACTCCCGTTTCACCGGCAGGGGCGGAGCCCGGCCTCGGCCCAGCACCGGCTTTGCTTCCCCTGCCTCGCGTTTCCACCAGTGCCTCCAGGACCTCTTCCGGACTCCGCACACGTCTGTCCAGACCTCCTCGGTGCCTGGGGGCCGTTGCCTTCGCTGCGGTCCCTCCAAGGAAGCGGGGCGGCCGCGTCCTCCCGGGCGGGCATTTGCGACTGCTGCGGCCTCCAGGCGCGCGCGCGAGTTTCCAGTCCCCCTGCCTTGGGCCAGTGCGGGCGCCCTTGGGGCAAGTCACGGAGCCTGGCCTCGGGAGCCGTGGCCTCGGGCTCAGGAAGCCCTGTGGGGACAGTTTTATTTTTTGGAGGGGCCGGGATGCTCGGCGAGGGAGCTGCCTCCGCCCTCCGGGCTTCGGGTGCCGTGTTCTCGTCTTCAGATGTTCTCGCTCTGGCCGATGCGTGTTATTTCCAAAGAAAGAAGTTCGGTTTATTGGTGGATATAACTTTTAAATTTAATTTTGCCTTGGACAAGATGCATGACGACCCAAGGGGGAAAACATCCTTTGGATGAAAATGCCCTTAAATGAGTGGTATTTATAGGGTTGCGTAGTAACTCAATCCTGATACCAGATGAGCGCGGCTGGCGCCTCGGCCCCGGGGTTCAGGCAGCAGCCTGTCCTCACATCGCGGGAGGGCGGGCGGAGGATGAGGTCTGTTTTCTGTTTTCTCTGAAAATTAAAAACTGGTCTCATCTCCGTGAGGCTTCCTGTAGCTGTACCGTAGGCTTATTGCACAGAATATCAATTCTTCATTGTATTGCAAAACAGTAACAATCCACTTTCGTGTTAAACTGAGATAATAAAAGGTTTATGCCATTTCCACATGCGAGTTACATACAGACTGTGTCTTCCTGGAAGACAGAGGAGAGTTTCCAGTTACCCCACTTCCTACTCCAGCTGACAGGACCCCGTTAGCCATCACATAATTTACCACATGGGCTGCTTCCTGAGGACAGGCAGACTGGGATGCACACCTTATGATTACAGAACAGCACCCTAGGGCTGGAAGACAGTGCATGGCAATCGTTGGACCTATCCCGACTAATCTAATTATTCCAGCATCGTAGGGCTTAGAAATACAGTAAGTGCACAACCTCCATCACCAGCGCCTAATAAATACTACGCAAATCTAGTGACTGTATCGATGGGTAGTTTTACAAGTAGTAAGTTCCAGGAATCTCCAGAACCTGGCACGATACCTCTGAACGCAGAGCACTTCCCCAGGAGCGAAGTGAAAGAGCAAAACCGGAAAGCAAGCGGGAAGAGTGCCCATTTCTGCCTCATTTTAACGACACCATTACACAGTCATCAGGAGAGGAAGGCGTAAAGCGCTGCTTTGGATTTAGTGTGATGTGTTCGAGTCTCATTATCTGGGATGCTTCTACATTCTTCATTTTTTTTAATTATAAGGCCAACGTTGAAAACATGACATTGGAATTAAAAACCACAAAAAATGTAAAAAGAAGCAGATTAACTTTTTATCAGCTTAAAAATTCTAGGGTCAATTGTTGAAAACTATTTAAAAACGAATCTGTGCTTAGAAGAGACCCTGGTGCGTGAGCAAGTGAGTGCACGGGGACAGAAATAGCAGCGCAAAGCTGGGGGCCTGCTGCTGGTGCAGGGCTGAGCATGCCCCGACCTTCCCTGTCCCCTCGGGGAGGCGGAAGGCGGTGACCCCACACGCAGCGAGACTGTCGGGCAGTGGACGAAGGTTATGAAGTTTCTGTAAGGACTGGCAAGACGGTGACCAAACTAACAGGAGCCCGGGGCTTTCCTGAAGATAAAATGCACAGCAGTTACTGGTTTTTGTTTTTGTTTTTGTTTTTGTTTGCAGTACACGGGCCTCTCACTGTCGTGGCCTCTCCCGTTGCGGAGCACAGGCTCCGGACGCGCAGGCTCAGCGGCCATGGCTCACGGGCCCAGCCGCCCCACGGCACGTGGGATCTTCCCGGACCGGGGCACGAACCCGCGTCCCCTGCATCGGCAGGCGGACTCTCAACCACTGCGCCCCCAGGGAAGCCCAGTTACTGGTATTTCACTTGTGAAGTGAGAAACTCACAACTAATCCGCAATGTGCTATTTGTCAGCCCAGCGCTTTCTTCGCACGGAGTTGGTGCCTGGAGAGACCAGAGAAGCTGCCCAGGTCGCTCCGCCAGGTCACTCACTTCTCACATCAGGCCGCCCCGTGTCCTTTTCCTCTCTGCAGTGCCCACCCCCGCGACTTATCCCCTCCTGCTGTCCGCGGAGCCGTTAGCAGGACACTGATGTCGTGACTGCTGCAGTCACGTCGGGGGCAGACACAGGACCGGTTGGGAGCCTTGGAGGTTTTGCTGCTGTCGTGATGCCATTGCTCCTAGATCTCCAAGCCCACGCGCCACTCCTTCACCTAAACGGTTTCAGCCCCTCCTCTCCCCTCCCCCAGCTTAACTGGCAGGGCGGGGCATTATCAGGAGTGACGGGACAGTTGGGCCTGCCAACCTCACCTTGCCTCTGATTTTGGAAATCACATGCTGTTACAAGTGTTTGATGTCCTAAGTTTCTCCCTAAGAACACGATGAATTTCCAGAAATATCGGGATTTACTCCGCTTCTTGGCAGCAAGAATGTCGAGGAGGTGAGCAAACGGACTATCGCCTTCCTGGTGGGAGGTGAGAGGCTATGGTAATGTCTTAAAAGTTAGCATGCACCTGTTTTATGGCCAGCCGTGCTATTCCTAGATTTTGACTGAAGTGAAATGAAGACACGTGTCTAGAGAAGACTTACAAGGAACAGTCATAGTGAATTCACTCATGATGGCCAGAAACTTGAATACACGTGAATCCCATCAACAAGAGAATAAATAAACTACTGGAGACGTATTCATACGATGGAATTCTGCTCAGTGGTTAAAGGGAGCAGACTACTGATACATCCAACTCCGAGGGTGATTCTCACAGACGTATTTCTGAACAAAAGTAGCCAGACCAAAAAGATCTCACAGTGCATGATTCCATTTACGGGTAATTTACCAATATGGACAAATGTGATCTAAGGTGTTAGAAACCAAAGCAGTAGTCGCCTCTGGGGTGGGGTTGCCTGGAAAAAAAGACACAGGACCTTTTCGGGGTGAGAAATCTTATTTGGGATATGGTCGCTTGTGTGTATACAAGTGCCAGACTCATCTTTAGACTTTTCTTTAAAATGTGTGCACTTTACAAGGTGTAATTTAACTTAGCAAAATAGAACTTAAACTTCTATTTCTTTGCTTTTAATAGCCTTCCCATCACGCCCTTATTGCAAAGGAAATTTACTTGTAAATTCTGGATAAAAAAGGTTCTGTTACATGAGCAGAAACAAGGGATGCCCAAGACACATGCCTCTGGTTAGGAAAAGAGAGGCTCTTCCCATTCAGGGATTTAGGAGACCAGATGATGGCCTGAAAATAGGTCTCTGTTCACATTCAGGAGAGGTGGCAGCATGTGTGTAGCCTGCTTCCTTTTTCTTGTTTGCTTTGTCTAAGTCCAGCTTTATTCTTTTGCTCTTTATCTTTGTTTTACTTTTATCTTCTTTTGGATGGATTTTAACTCTGCAACTGTTCATTATATGCGAGGTCCTTCACCTCACATCCTCATTTTCATCTAATTACAAGCCATTCTTTTTTTCAGCTTTATTGAGATATAATTGACAGGTAAAATTATAATATTTTTAAAGTACACAAAGTAACGATTTGATATACACAGACATTGCAAGAGGATTTTGAGTTAATTAACACAACATTACCTCACCTCACATACTTATCTTTTTTTTTTTTTTCCTTTTTTGGGCGAGAACCAAGCCAATTCTTGACAGCTATAATTCATGGTTAGGCTTTGATGATATTAATATGCTATCCAGGAATACCTGACTTCTGCTGCTTTTCATATTTCTGATTGTGATGTATACAAAGGAAGAATGGCAAAAAGAAAATAAACAGATTAAAAATGGGGTTTGAACCTATAGTAACCAAGCACAGGGAACTGTAAGGTGTTTATGTATCATCTTAGCTCAAACCCAAGTCTTATCATGGGCTGCCTATGGGTTCCCAAGACAAAAAGACTGTCAGAACCTGAAAGATAGAGGCAGAGATAGAGATGGACGTGGAGATAGGAAAAGAGATTGAGAGAGAGAGAAAGATGCTCCAGCTTTCTCCCCCGTGGGCTGTGCTCCTCGTCGGTTCAGCAGCACAGATGGAAGAGGAAGAGGGAGAGACCCGAAAAGTAGCTCACCCCTCAGCGAGCTGGACATCAGCATCCCGTATCTGACCCACGATGTTGGGACATCAGCATCCCGTATCTGACCCACGATGTTGGGACATCAGCATCCCGTATCTGACCCGTAATGCTGGGGAAGGATGAGGAGGGGCGGGGTGGGGGGGGGCAGCAGAGAGCTTCCTTCCCCGCAGAGAAGGCTGGGTTGGAAGGTGCCCTCTCTCTTTCGGACGTGACATCACTGCCTGTAAGACCCCGGGAGCACGTCCTGCTGCAGTTACCGTAAAGCTCTCCAGTGATACCGCCTGTGGTAAGGCAAACCGCAGGAAGGGGGTGTGTTGGGAAATAGCACATTGTTTCAGGGTGTAATTACCATCACAACTCTCTAGAAGAATGATCAGAGATGGCAAAGAACTTGGGAGTAAATGGGTGTTCGGGAGCTCAGATGCAGGGACTGTATCTGTTAGAATTGTGCTATGCCCACTGCATTAGTAATTGACTCGTGTCTTTGCCTCTGATGAATCCTAGATTCTCATTCTTTTAATTATCACCCACACGGTAGTTTTAATGTGTTATTACTCTACTGAACTTAGAAGACTGCATTTGCACTTGATATATTATTGATATGCAGTAGATGCTGTACATCTTAGATGTGAAAGGGAAGTGGTATTAGGATAATATGACTTTAGGTTAATAGGAGGACATTTTTTCCTATGTTTCTTCAACTTTTCAAATCAAGTGTTAGCCCTAGAAAGAGGCTCTGGGATATGAGATATAGATTTTTATCATATAACCAACTTCTATTGTATTTTCTGTGTGCTATTTCATGGTTCATTACCCAGTTGCTTCAACATTGGTATAAACTTTTATTTTATTTTATTTTTTTAAATTAATTTTTATTGGAGTCCTGTTGCTTTACAATGTTGCGTTAGCTGCTACTGCACAGCAAAATGGTATAAACTTCTATAGTCTCACCTCTTCTCCATTTTTTCTGAAGGGTCTCAATTGAAAGTCAAAATTTGCCATTATTTTTATTTATTTTTATCATTATTATTTTTTGCGGTACGTGGGCCTCTCACTGTTGTGGCCTCTCCCGTTGCGGAGCACAGGCTCCGGACGTGCAGGCTCAGCGGCCATGGCTCACGGGCCCAGCCGCTCCGCGGCATGTGGGATCCTCCCGGACCGGGGCACGAACCCGTGTCCCCTGCATCGGCAGGCGGGCTCTCAACCACTGCGCCACCAGGAAGCCCTACCATTATTTTTAGAAGGAAATTTATCTTCATGGGGAAATATCCCATTTGGGGAAAAATTTTACTCACTAAATGTTGATCCAGTGTAATTGTATATGTGATTTTAGATTCGTATGTTGAGTTATTCGTATAACCAATATTCATTTCAGTGTTCGTCCATTTAGTGATCATGATGGGTTCAGGTGATGCAGAGATAAATGGTCTCACCCCCAAGCATCTCAGTCTGCAGTTGGGTGTCTTAGCTCATGACCTACAGACCACATGGTTGTTACATACATAACAAGAGATTTGCTCTTCGAACGATTGCGATTCTTCTTATGAGAGGAGACTGTCTTGCAAAGATTTCAGCCTCGCTCGTGGTGGGTGCATGTTGTCAGATGTGTTCCCATCGTTGCATCCTAGGTTCTCAATGGTGAAGAAACATCTATTTTCAGTCCTTCCACAGTTATCTCCAACACTTTTGTTTTGATCAGATGTACAGAACTGGAAGTATAGCCTCAACTTTACCCCTGGACACTTATCTGTGAGATAATCTACAATTTGCCCATCAGCCTGGGGAGTTACTGTCTATTCACGAGCTGCCTGGCGCTGTCTCCTCCCAGCATAACTCCACCTGGGCGGGGACCAAACTGGCTGGTTCACTCACCTCTCTGTGAGGCTAGGCTTATATTTGGCATTCGGGAAATATTTGTTCAATGAATGAATATATAATCAATTGCAGATTAAATATCAAACTTTTGGGGCTGTGCTAGCATTCCATTGGGGAACTAAACATCAGCTAAAATGAGTTTGCTCGTAAGTGATTTCAAGTCTTCTGACATTAGTATCAGAGGCTTGTCTGCACTGTTAGCGGAGAAGACATTTCAGGCCTCTATTCCTTCTCATCTCCTCCAAAAAGTCCACAAAGGACCCCAGGAAAGAGTGTGAGAGCAGAATTAAACGATGTGACTGAATCTAGTCATGGGGGTGCTGAGGTGGGAGCGCAGGTGGTGTTGCTGCTAAGGCCAGATTTCTGGGTGGGGGGTTGTCCCTCCAAGGTGGTCACGTTCAACACCACAGATGCCAGAGTCATCCAGGTACAGGATAGCAACAGTTAGAAAACCTGGTCCCTTTACAACTGGCGGTTCCTACATAGAATTATTTTTGTTAGGATCCATAGTATAAAATACAGTGTTTTTCTTGGTCCCTGGTATTCATGGGTTTTGTATGTTTTCTTAAAGAGTGATGAAGGTCTGAAAACCATGCATTGCTAGGAATTATAGATTATTGTTACCTTAGTGTTCCTTTAAGGATGAAATAGAAGAAATGTAATGTGCATATTTTCAGTTCTCTTATGATGAAGATATTTGTTGTATTTCTTTCTAGCACTTACATGCACTTAAGTATAAATAGACTCTATTTTTAATCATTTCAGGAGGAAATTTCAGGATCGCTCATCCTCTCTAAGTACAAGTAAATAATTTGGAAATAATTCAACAATATTCATGAAAGGACAGGTTTACAGGTCCTTCTTGCTGGACTGCCCCATCTGGCTCCTGAGTTCTCTGTCACATTCAAACGTTCTGGGAGGGAGGATGGGATTGGCCCTTTCTGGGTCAGACATCCACCAAGGTCCCATCACCTACAGGCATGCGAGTGACAGGTGACATGTCACAACATACACGTCACATGTATGTTCTGTGATGTCCTCAGCAGGGCATGTGACAGATTGTCGGGCCCCAGCAAAGGGCGTGAGTAAGCACATGGATACACACGCACCATCTTCAGCATGGAAGGGGGATGTGGCACGTGCGGTCCTGAGCGTGGAGCTGAGGTTGGCGGCGAGCTGTGTGATGGTGGGACCGAGACGAGGCAGCGGAGGTAGGTGGATGGGCGGACGGCCATGGCTGGCACTTTCCAGCCAGGCCGGCGAGGGGAGCAGCCTGCGGGCACCTGTCTGCTCCTTCCTGGTCGCTTTCCAGCCAGGCCGGCGAGGGGAGCAGCCTGCGGGCACCTGTCTGCTCCTTCCTGGTCGCTCTTGGCACCTGCTCTCCTGTTGGGCTCAGATTACCTTAGCATCTGCTCCAGGAGCACCTGGGGAAGGCTCCTGGAGCAGAGGTGGCTGTGAAGTGTAATGTCTGTGCCATCCTGAGGGTGCAGCTGGGCGTGGGAGAAAGCAGGGGGAGAGCGCGCAGTGACCGCACTGCACAGAGCCCCTGACTGTGATTAAAGGAGGAACTGGAGCGCCTGGACCCCAGCCCAGGTTCCTGGGGAACCCCTGTGGCTGCAAGCCCAGCAAACCCCTCGGCCTCAGCCTCCTCCTGTGGGAACAGAGGGCGACTGCAATGGGGACCACCAAACCCCATGCCCGTTTAAGGCTTTGGACTTCTAAAATTTAATGTTTGGTGGGTCTTTTGTTAATTAAACAACTCTATCAAATCAGTCTGAATAAGTGAGAATTTGTGCTGAGTTTCCCTGCTAAAACACCTTTTTCAGGTACTTGAAGACTAGCCTCTCTAATGATTTTTGTTTTTTAATGACCACTCAGAACAATGCCCTGTGGCTTTGACTTTTTAAGTAATATTTGCTGTTACAGTTATCGATATAAATTGATACTTTATTTTAAAATTTGTAGAAAATAAAATGATACTAAAGAAGGAAAACGGTTTTTCATTAACCCAAGGTAACTGCTTTTTATTATTCTGGCACATGTTTTTATATCTCTTTCTACATATTCATATTTGTACATGACTTTTGCACTTCTATAGAATTTACTTTATACTACGCATTAGTATTTGAACACATTAAGATGATTTTATGTACTTAGATATGTAAGCATGAAGTAATGTAAAAATGCAGCAAAAGTATTGTTGAAAGTATTGATTTCATTAGATAAATGGGTCAAGAGTGTAGGACAAAGGTGCATCAAACGCTTTGCCTGCCTCTCTAAGGAGAGCCCCACCACAGACGACAGGGCGTTAGGTGGAAGGAATCCAGTCACCACCAGAGCGTCTGCACTTGGTATGAAGCTGACTCTCCCCTTGTGTATCTGACCTTTAGTAGCAGCCTGTGAGCTTGTGTGTACATGTACTGGATCCTAACATTAGGCAGTTAGGCTGCCTTAGGGTAGGTATTTATTATTAATTTCCATCCAATAGGTCACTGGTGCCAAACGCTTATTTTTTTTTAATTGGAGTATAGTTGCTTTACAATGTTGTGTTAGTTTCTGCTGCACAGTGAAGTGAAGCAGCTCTATGTATACATCTATCCCCTCCCTCTTGGACCTCCCTCCCACCCACTCCCCATCCCGCCCCTCTAGGTCACCACAGAGCACCGAGCTGAGCCCCCTGTGCTATACAGCAGGTTCCCACTAGCTGTCTGTTTTACACATGGTAGTGTGTATATGTCAATCCTAATCTCCCAATTCGTCCCACCCTCCCCTTCCCCCCATGTCCACATGTCCATTCTCTACGTCTACGTCTCTATTCCTGCTCTACAAATAGGTTCGTCTGCACCATTTTGCTAGATTCCACATACATGCGTTAGCATATGGTATTTGTTTTTCTCTTTCTGGCTTACTTCACTCTGTATGACAGACTCTACATCCATCCACATCTCTACAAATGATCCAATTTCATTCCTTTTTATGGCTGAGTAATATTCCATTGTATATATGTACCACATCTTCTTTCTCCATTTATCTGTCATTAGACATTTAGGTTGTTTCCATGTCCTGGCTATTGTAAACACTTCATGATTGCACACTCTGATTATTTTTAAAGGTTTTAATTTTGGAGTGGTTTCCAATATCATGCTGAATGTCTCAGCTGAGTCTGTGGTTCAGGTGGTGCAAAGAATGAGCACATCCTAATCAGACCACGGTGCGGCCTGAGGGGCGGGCGAGGGGAGCCTGCTTGGCTCAGAGTCAGAGGGACAGGTTCCAGCCCCACCGCTGCTGACGAGAGCCTGTGGCCCTAGAAAAGCCAGGTATAGGGCCTGGTTTTAGCTTACTGATAACACCAGCCCTGTCTAACTCCAGGGGTGACATCATTAGGTCAACATGTTTCAAGGCTCACATGTTCAGCCAGTCATATAAATATCATTCACTTATTCATTCCTTTACTGAGTATCGCTTACACGCCAGCCCCTGTCCTAAGTGACGGAGACATAAACGGACTCAAAGTGCCAACTGATTATTGCAGGAGACGATTGTTCAAAGCCAGTCATGAATGGCAGGGAGCATCTCAGTGTTTGGTACACATCTTAATTAGTCCTCACAACAATACTATGATATGTGTTCTATTGTCCTTTTTCATAAATAAGGAAATTAAAGAGGTTTTAAAGAAATTAAGAAAGTGTTGACATCTTGTCCTAATTTATGACTATAACTAAGAGTAGGATATACCCGACAGCAAAATTTTCCTTGTAATTCGCACTAATTCTACCTAAGAGGCAAGAGGAGTTTTAAATTATGATAAAAACTCTTCAGTTATTCCTGAGAGATTTTGGAAAAACAGGCTTCGTAAAATACGACAGCGATCCATAATTGCACGTGTACATTTGCTCTTTTTAAATCCGTATATTCAAAAGTAAAAAGTTCAGAAATAATGCCATGCTCAATATGGACTTAAGTGGAGGAGAATTATTTTAACATTATTTTAGTACAGTAGATGTTTGGCTGAAACCATGCTTTTCCTGGACAGAAATCTGACTGACCCGAGAGACCCTGTGGTCCTCCTGGTAGCTTCCCGCCAAAACCACATCTCCAGAGCAGCAGCGACCACCATAGCCGCCGTGCCCCGGGCGTTGAGGCTGGGCCGGCACGTGCAGGGCCCTAGCGCTGCAGTCAGCGCATTCCCTCTGCGCTCCGCTCCACCAAAACCGTAGTTTGTAATTAAAAGAGCTCTGTGTAGCATTGAATTAAAACATGACCGAGATCCCAGAGATACTGAGCTCCAAAAGTAGAAAGCCCAATATAACCAATAAGCATCACCGAAAGCACATCTTCTCCAGGATTCTGCATCTTTATTTGATTTGCAAAGGATTTCAGCCATGCATGCCAGGCTCCATCCCCGCGCCAGGCAGTGAGCCTCCGCCTCTTCGCCTCGCTCCGCCCTGTTTGCCAGGCTGCCAGGCTTTTAAGAGTAACCGGCTCTTCTCTCTCAGCTCCCTGACTTTATTTCATGGTTATTCGTGTGTGAACTGTGTTCTGGGCTAAGGATAACTGATGAAAACACACGTGGACAGCGCGAGGTAGGGAGCATCTCCTGTCCTGCGCGCATCGCTGTAACCTTTGCCCTTTGCCCTGGGCAGCGGCGAGCGTGGGCAGTGTGACGCCGCGGAGCTGGCCCTCGAATGCCACGTGCGGACGCTGCTCAGAAACCCGCTCTCCTATGAGAAATCCTCTCCCTGAGCGGGGCGAGCCGCCGGTCAGGAGAGCGAACGACCTTCCGCCACCGCTGAATTCTGCCCTTGGAAGCTGTGTGTTTTCTGAGCTCGCGTTCCTCAGCTACAAGAGGCTGAGATTTTCCTGTAGCGGCTGCCGTTGCAGCTGATGAGAAGGACCCGAGGTTGGGAGGGGAGAGAAGCAAATACCTGGTAGAGAAGTGGAGGGTTTTACGCAAACATCCTTGAATAATGTGTTTAAAGGAATTTATTTGGGAGGTTGTTTCCAGAAAAATGGATTATAAACTGAAAATGTTTGCCAGGTACTACAGTGTCTTCTGCCCTGCTTAATGGCATTCTTTGTCATTATTTGAATAATTTTCAATATTATATTATTGATATTTTATTTACGGGGTATATTTTCACCAATACATCACTTAAAAATCATTAATTTGATTTAAAAAGTTTTGAGTTTAGAGAACACAACCATTAAAAGTTTAAAGAACAAAGTGTAATCGATGTTTAATATATATAGTAAATAACGCATTTAAATTAGCCTTTGGATTTCTGAAATGTGCCATTGTCATATTTCCAAGTAGTGCCTGAATCATTGTCTTGGGACAAAATAGAGAACATCTTGGGTGGCATCACAGAGCAACTCCGTTTAAGCCTCGTGAAAGCTTACTCTTCTCAGCGCGTGAAATCAGCTGGATAACTGTACCCTGGAAAAGGGTGTATTTGTAAATGTTTCGATAGTCCGAGAACTCTTGAATCAGCCCCCGTTTATTACTGCCCGCCCCCATCCTCCCATCCCCCGTGCTGTCGCTGGAACACGTACCACCTGACAGCAGGGAATCTAAGGAAGGGAACATGATTAGGAGTCGGGGGTGGACAGGAGGAAGGGAAAACCCACAGATAAGGGGATAATGGCCAGAATCCCATCCTAGGCACTGCAGGCTCTTTGTGTGACTGACAAGCAGTCGGGGGCCAGACTTGGAGTTTATAAGTATCGTCATGAAAAGGTGGTTCAGAAAGAACACTGTGTACAGATCTTTGATGCCCTTCATAAACGTGTTTAAAATCTCAGAGGAGAAGTATTATATTCGAGTCCAGAAGCTAAGTAGCCTGGCTGGGGGCTGCGGTCCTCCCTCACTGTCCCTGAAAAATCACAGGAACAAAATGCAATGAAAACTGCAACCAGGTGGAATCATGAGACACCCGCTAATCCACACATATTAACCTAGAGCAGAGCTGCCAACCGCAGTGCAGCTGGACCAAGTCATCAGAAGAGGCGCCCAAAGTAGAAAGGAGCTGAGCTTGGTTCCAGAGGGCGGGAAGGGCCTGTGTCTTCGGAACAGGGAGGATCCCAGGCGTGTGATGCCCGCGGAGTGTGTCTGACGATGGACCCACTACTTGCCTTTCAGGCGAGCAGGGGCCGAAGGAGGAAGCCCACGGCACTGAGCTCTCGTGGGAAGCAGAGCACGCAGGGCAGCACAAACGGGAGCTTATCCACATTGGTGTAGAAAAATAAATGAAGGTAGGAAGTATCAAAGAGCTGGCCACACACGCTGCATGGGATCCAGTCCCCAAGCTCAGAAGTCACGGGCTTGTGCGCGTGGAGTCGATGGATGAGGCTTGATGAGAAAACGCTCTGAAAGGCTCATCTGAACTCAAGTTGCCCATCCTGCCAAACTGCTGAGCCAGGAGGTGTGGCGTCCCCGAGACAGGAAGCAGTGAGTAGAAAGGACCAAAATTAAAACCGAAGGAAAGTAGCACAAAGCACTAAAGGCAGATACAAACTTACATCAGAAGAAAAGCCGACTATGATTGCTTTTGGTGTAGTTCTTAAAATTGCTTATTAAAGAAAATTTCTGCCAAGATCAAGAGTGTGGATAGTTTTGAGGAAAATTAAACAGCTGAAAAGGGGAATAACAAAGAACTCAATTTAATTAGGGAGGAAGTGATAGATATGGAGACAAAGGGAATCCAATACCTACTCAGTGTTCTGGAGGAGTTCGGCAGAGAGTGACAGAATCAGCAGCGCGTTTATTGATGTTCATCCTTTTGGCAACCAGGCAGACGGAACCACAGCCCCGTCTTTCTTCCACGACGGAGGAGACACGCCTGCACCCCACTCCCTCCACGATCAGTTCATCATTTGGAACGTGAAGCAATAGAGGACACTAGTCTCAAATCTGAAGACCTAAATAAAGCAAGCAAGAAGGCTTCTTGAAAAAAATCACTTAAAATCAAGGAAACCAACAGCTAAGTGACAATAAATGGTTAGACATTGAGAAGCCACAGAAGGCAGCTCTGTTGACAGGGGCAGCTCTCAGCGCCCCTGGTGATCACGGCCAGTGACCGAGGACACAGGCTGCAGACAGGGAAACGAAGACAGTTAACGGGGGCCAGTGGGACATGGAGGGAAGATGCGATGAGCATATTGGCATGCCGAGTCTGGCATTTGTCAAAGCAGAACTTCGGATATAAATTTAAAATCTCATAAATTAAATTTTAGAGAATAAGTACATTATGTAAATTTGCAAGGCAGCATTTAAAGATGTTAATATACAAAGTCAGACACCAGTGGGGAAGAGAAACTTTGAGGAGATCACATGTGTCAGTTTCCTCTCAGGTACTTGAAAATTAAAAGTCACTGTTTACAATGACAAATCAAAGGCTAGAGGTTTAAGCATGATATTGCAAGTTACGTCCCCTGACAGGGCTTGTCAGTTTGGCGGCCTCACAGCCAATGACGGGTGAACTCAGGGACACTGCGCAGGTGCCCGAAATATGGAGAGGGCGGGGTACAGACCTACAGCACCAAATGCGCTGATGAAAGTTCTCTGGGGATGACGGCTTTCTTTCCTGTGCTTTTTCACAAAGAAAAGAAAACCTTTTCATAATCAAGGATTTGTCATCCTTTTCACATCATGTCAGAGCTTGGGATTAACCAATTTTAGTCTCTTGAATATCAGTAAGCGCCAAACTAAAGGAAAAACGTTATTTATTAGCAGCCGTAGTCGGCATTAAAAATCACAGACCTATTTATCTGTCACAAAATAGATGTTGTGACACACAAAGTGGTGAATGTCCTACTGCAATGTCTCTTCTCCCACCTGATGACCCGCAGCCTCGGAGGGGTTTGCATCCCTCGTCTCTGCCCTCGCTGCTGTGCAGACCCATTTAGCCCCCATGCTTCCTCAGGGGTCACCGTCTACCACCCGCTCCTGAACCTGCCTGCCAAATTCTTCACACTGAACTCTAGCAGGTTTGATACATTTTATTTCCAATATTGCCTTCTATCTTAAGGTATCAATAAAAAAATGATGGTCATAATTCTGCAAAAGCACAAATAATAGAGAACTCTCAGAACATATACCACTGATGAGTCTAATACAGACCCAGGGAACTTGTCAAGATGCGGATTCCTGGGCCCCGCCTGTGCATGTATGGCCCAGGAAGTCCTGGATCTTCGACCCTAGGGATCCGCATTTCCAGCAACCACCCACAGGTCCCCTGGAGATGGCTGTCCAGGGACCATGTGCTGAGAATTATTTTTCTAAGGCTTATAATTGGAATATTTTGTGTTGATTTTAAAAAGTTCCTTCCTTTGATTTCCTATTACAGCTATAAAAGCTGCATGTCTAAAAACAAATATTTTACTTTTACCTGTTTTTTAAACAAAACTGTAAATTGAATCATACATTCTGCATCCTTCTCCATCTGGCCTCTTTCACTCAAGTCTTTGTGGAAGGCATCCCCCACCCCCAAACCCTTCCTGCGTCCAAAAGTTTTCAGCCCAGAGTCCTTCTCAGACACAGTGAACTGAAGATTCTCCAAGTTTAATGATAGTGATTTCCTGAATTACTTGGGGTTTTCATACTAAAGCTGCATTTTGGTTACATATGTTCATAGGTGTTTCGAACTGAGGTAAGTATAATTGACAAGCTTGGTTGGCTGATCTATTCCTAATTATCTGAGGTGATGTTTTTAATTTCGTTATTTTCCAAGAGAGGATGGCAACAATTCCAGCTATTTGAGCTACTCATTTATTTAGTACTGGTTTATTGAAATGTTCTTATGAGATTGACTTTAGAAGGAATTTTAACAATGTTTCATAATAGTTAAACAATTATTAATAATGTATCTATGAACCTAGGGTCATACCCTTACATACCGTAATTTATTAAAACGAATTGAATGAAATACCACATTAATTACATCAGTTTTACAGATACCTGGTGATATGTGTATTTTCATGTTATTTCTTAAATCGCCTTCCTTTGCTGTCTCGGTTAGAAGCTCTCCCCTTGAATTTAGGTTCAGCATCAATAAGCCCAGCACGCGGTGGAGGAATGTAAGCTCCTTGACACCAGAGCGCTAGGGGTTACTTTGACAAACACAGCGCATCATCACCCAGCATTTTCCAGGTGCTCAGAAAGAGATGTTCCTTTGGGACCGGCAGGGAATTGAAAAATCACTCTTTTCTTTCAAATGGCTTCATGAATTTTACTCAATGTTTAGTATAATGCACTTTTTTTTTTTTTTTTAGTTTTATGGGGGAAAAGGGTGTTTTGATGCTACCATTTTAATGAATGATTTTTTACAAATTAAAATCTCAGTGCCCCAAATTATTCCCCCAAATGTGTTCAGACCACTTCTAAAAGTTGGAAAGGCAGTAATGAAAAAGTAGTTTATGGTCTCAAAGAAAGGGTCACACGGTTTATTTACAAACGATCCAATTAAAATGAGAAAGCTTCGTATGTGACATTATTTGCTTGTGTGAGTTACATGCGCTCCTAGCACACAGCTGTCCCAGTAATGGGGAGCAGGGCCCCCGTGACGTGCGGATGATGGGTATCCAGTCCGTCCTGCAGCTCCTCTTGTCGAAAATCCCCCTTTTAGCCTGTGAACGCGTCTTTGTGGAAACGTAAGACAGCATTCAACTAAATGAAAACGCACATCAACCTTTAAGCCTCTGCTTCACCAAATGTAGGTGGATACGGTTCCAAGTTTTAACAATTTACCCCCGATAAAATTACATCAATTATTTAACAAGATAACTAACTAGTTCTCTTAGGCAGGTAAAATCACTTGAACATTATATAAGTTACTGGGAAGTCATGGTGTATCACAAATAAGCCAAAAATATCCTTAGCCTGCAAAGCAGTAAGCTTCAAGGCAGGATGCAGGGTCTTCAGCGCTACAACAGGACCCCGCGGGCGATCAGGGCCTTCAGATTCCAGAGCTGAGTGTCTGACCTTGGCTGCCCGCATCTCCAAGGCCACTTCCTTCTTGGACAGTCTTGGTCAGGGAATCGTTGCCATCTGGCTACCTCATCTCTAAGTTCCAGGTCCGGGAGTCTGTGAGCATGGTTATAAATTAATGTGAGCATGGAGCCAATCATCTGCAGTTTTTTTCTTATTTGCACATATTTGTCTAACTCTGCATGAAAAACATTTTCATCACAGAAATTCCTTGTCAGAGATAAGGTGGTCTGCCCCTCCGCAGGCCGTGCAGCCTCCCTTGGTGGCCGAGTCTGCCGTTCACACGAGGGGCTCCCACCACCTCCCTGCTGCATCTTTGGGAGTGTCTGCCCAAGGGGCGCGCTGCTCTGTGATCTACCGAGCCTGCCGGTCAGCGCCTCCTACTCCTGTGGGGTCAGGAAGCAAACCTAGGGCTCGGGGCCAGCGCTGGGGGTGCTTCCACAATCCCTGGAGGCTGGAGGGGCAGGGCCGCTGCTGCCGGCCGGTGGTGGTTTCCACGGCAACCTCCTGCCAGGGCAGCTTCCTCTTTCACCTCCTAGAAGAAGGGAGGGCCCTCTGGGAGCTGCCGCTGGAATGTCGGCCCGGGGGCACTCTGCCTCTGCAGGACCCAAGAAGAAAGGAGACAGTGGGATCGCTGCGGCTCCACGGGGTCCTCTCCACCCGCGCACATGCGTCACACGGGGGGCGGGAGATGCGGCAGCCGCGATTTTACGCCCTCCTTAACGGGTACCAGCTTTATAATAGGGTTAAATTCCTTTCTACCTGATGACAAGCACTCTTCCGACCGGTAGTGCCTAAAACGGTGCTCTTCAGGTAGTATACACTTGACTAGAAACTCAGCCGAAATCATTTAACTAATTCTGTGTGTAAACAGAGGAATAGGGTTTGCTGGTGCTGGCTACGACTTCCATTCGCAAAATCTGGACTATGCTTATTTTTCTTAGCCATCTGTATGTTCACTAGAGAATTGTTTCTCTCCCATAACAATTTTGACACGTAGAGCAGAAAAAGCCACATCATTAAGAAATTCGAGTTTCCCAGCATGTATGTCCTGACCCAGTTCAGAGTCCACTTATCCACCTGTTTAGTGTCAGGCTTGTGGTTTTGAGGAAGCTCATTTGAGGAAGACTGTAGCTTTGAAATGTGTTTGAAATAAAGAATCTGGCACTTGTGTTATATATGATGAAAGGTGATGTGGCTTTAGTATTTCTACAAGTAAACTTTTGACTTTTAAATAGATGTCGCACTTCACGCGCACACATGCTGCTCCACTAAGACCTGCTGGATACATAGGCCCTGTCCCCAGGATACAGGGAAACATCTTAATTAATCCTGAACTTGTCATGTTTTAAAAAACAACGGCTCTATTCATTCCATGAAAGATAGGAGATGGGCAGAACACTTGTGTTCTGGTCCAGGTTGAAAAATAGCTCAAATAACTAGCGTCTGTGTGGGTGTTGGCAGATGTCTTGCTCTGACTATTTCAGGAGATCCACACGGTTCCCTTCAGAAGGGAGCATTAGCCTTGCGGGCATGTCCAGTAGAAACTCGGCTGGTTAAGTCTGGTGCGAGGCGGGTGCGGAGTGGTCCTCAGGGCCCCGGAGCTGCAGGCCACGTGCTCTGTTCTTTCCCTGCACCCTTTGACTCACCTGGCTAGGTCACCTCTGGTGCCTCTTGCCTTGGGGTCTCCTGAGCGCCTCCCCTATTAAAGGGGCCCCGGAAATTTCCAAGACCATGATCAGTGCTCACTCTGAAACACTTTACTGGACATTCAGGGCGCAGCCCGTGCTTCTGTTCATTCATTTTCACTGTCGTACAATCACTTCATGCTGTGACCATTTCACAATTCCTTTTCTATTCTTATGGCAATGGAATTTCAATTTTTTCACAGGTTATTAGATCCCTAACTCACACCATAAAAAGTCTAGGTTTTAGACTGAGGATTTTATTCAAGATATTAGAAGGAAACGCAGTGATAAGACAGTAATGAGAGACGCTGATGCAATAAGATCACGAAGTGCAGGCTCTTGTGAGCATGTCTCTGCTGTGAACACCTCAACCTCATGACAGCCCCACACAGGGGTCACACACAGGGGTCCCGCTGCCATCTTACTTCACCAAAATTGAGGCCACAGCGCTGAGGGCTTACGTGACTTGTCCAAGCTTGCTCTGCTCGCAGTGGACGGGCCTGAATCTAAATCGGGTGTTTGGTGTTAGACTCACTCGACAGCTCACTCTCCTACTTCACGGACTGAAAGGCTCTTCAACAGGCAAGAGCTGCTTCCGGGACGGCCAGCTCACCTTTCTTTTCCCCTGGGACAGCCTGGCCCTTGAACTCAGTTTCCCCTGCAGCCTCTATGTCTGTCCAGGTGGGAGACAGTGGTCCTACCCTACCTGCCTGTCAGCCTGGGACCCAGCACTGCTGCCACGTGTCCTTCCCTCGCTGGGGCAGGGGCAGGACCTGCTCGCCCCAGCTCGCATCAGGCCACCTCTCCAGGCGCTGTCCTCTGTGGCCACCAGACACTTGGCCACAGTCCTGTTCACCCAGCGGGGGTGGAGGGGTCTCCACAAAGAAGCACTGACTGGCACGTGAGTGAAAATAATTGGCTTTAAAATGCTTGAGAGCAAAGTATCATTTATACAAAGAATCCAGTCTAGAGATTTGTAAAGTCTGCCTGTATAGAGACTGGATTATTCTACACGATTTCCAAATAATGTGGATCATATTCCTTCAGCTTAGCAATGGCCAGAATAAATACTCCCCTGACCGTCTTTGCTTGATCAAGTATATGTTCACAAACCAAACATTTTACAGGAAAGTGCACGTAAATGTGAACCTGGCCCGGGACCCGCTCAGAGGACCCGACCCTGCAGAGGACGGGACAGGACGAGTGTCTTCAGGTCACTCATCCGGGCCTTGTAAGGGGCCTTCTAATTACCTGAGTGCTGGCGGGAAACCGCGTCAGAGAATCTACTGAGTCCGACCAAGCCCTTGTGATCAACGCTGGGGGCGGGTGTGACCGACAGTTCAAAGTTCCGGAGCCTCCTGGACGCTGACAGGCAGACCCGGTTCGGAGGGAGGTGGGTGTGAGTGCAGCGGCCAGGGGTGGGGGGAGCAATAGAGACCCCCGACCAGGGAAGCGGGGCCCAGGGGCACCACGAGGGACCCTCCCGGCTGAGCCCGCCGCCGCGCCCTCACGATGCACAGCAGGGGGAGGAAGGGTCCGTCAGTTTCCTGGGGGCCTCGCCGTGGAGACGCCGTGCGCACGCACGTCCCTGCACGGCAGGTGCACGACCCGCCAGGAGGCCCCGCGTGCAATCTCCGCCCCAGAGGCTCCAGGATCGTCATCGGGGAAATAAAGGGCGACTCCTGTGTCCTGAGTCCCCACCTCAGCCTCGGTTACCGCGCGTCCTAGGTCCTGACTTACTGTGCGGTGAACCGGCCAGGAAACTACAGTAATAGGTAATTTATAAAACTGACAAAAATCCTCCGCTAATGCCAGGAATAACTGAAGATTTTCAGAAAGGAAACAGGAATATTTCCTGGTGTAAATAATAGATAAAGAATGAAAAAGAATAAATGAACACAATCCAGCAGTACTCCCCTTAGGGGACAATAAACCCCGAAAAGTCCAATTTGTGCAGCAGGCCCATTAGGCAGGAAGTTAGAAAGCCAGACACTGTCCTTGGGCTCTGAGGGGAGTGACCTAATGCAGGGCTTGATGCCTCAAATAAAAACTGCGGAAGGAAGGAGCAGCAGCGTTTCATTATCTTGCATCAGCTCAGTATGAACAGGCTTTATCCGAGATGATTTCCTCCAGCAAGTGCAGGGCGTGTGCCACGTGGCTGCCCCCTGCCTCCCGGGGTCGGGGGCCCAGGTACACACGCACCTTTGGTAGTGCTGTGCGTCGGCTCGAATCCTGAGGCTTTAACTCAGCTGCTTCTCATTTTGTACCTAACTAATTTCTTTTGAGGTAACTATCTTACTGAGAGAAGTTGCTGCTTTTAAGATAGGCTATATATATTTTTTTTTTCTAATTTTTTTTTTTTTTTTTTTTGCGGTACGCAGGCCTCTCACTGTTGTGGCCTCTCCCGTTGCGGAGCACAGGCTCCGGACGTGCAGACCCAGCGGCCATGGCTCACAGGCCCAGCCGCTCTGCGGCATGTGGGATCTTCCCGGACCGGGGCACGAACCCGTGTCCCCTGCATCGGCAGGCGGACTCTCAACCACTGCACCACCAGGGAAGCCCTAAGATAGGTTAGATATTTTAAAAAATAGAAGTTTAAACCATATTGCTGTGGTGAACCCTCATACATTTCTATTTTCTACAAGAAAAAAAATCAGGAGTTTAAATTTTTATTTTAGTAACTGGGCCATTCTAACAATAACTTTTGCCCTGTGTTAGTGATTGTAGCATTAATTCCGGGGATTGTAGCTCTTCGGCTCCATTCATACATAAGTGAGTCTCTCTACATGGATGGTTTCAACATGCTGGTCTCTGTACTGAAGGCAGGACTCATGTAAGACTTTGTATTACTTTTCCTATGACTATGAGTTTTTCCCAGTATTTTCACCAAAGTCCATCATGAGGCAGTCGGGACAGGCCTGCTGTTAAGTGAAGTCTGTGAGGTCAAGGTCAGGGCTGCGTGAACAGGCAAAGTCTGGTGGACACCGAACCCAGGCCAGCGTTACAGCTCATCCCAGTGAGTGCGGGGTGCCCGCACTCTGCCCGGACAGTCCCGGGGGTGCCCGCGCTCTGCCCGGATGGTCCCAGGGGTGCCCACGCTCTGCCCGGACGGTCCTTGGGGTGCCCGCGCTCTGCCGGGACAGTCCCGGGGGTGCCTGCCCTCTGCCCGGATGGTCCCGGGGGTGCCCGCGCTCTGCCCGGATGGTCCCAGCGGTGCCCGCGCTCTGCCCGGACGGTCCCGGGGGTGCCCGCGCTCTGCCGGGACGGTCCCGGGGGTGCCCGCCCTCTGCCCGGATGGTCCCGGGGGTGCCCGCGCTCTGCCCGGACGGTCCTGGGGGTGCCCGCGCTCTGCCCAGACGGTCCTGGGGATGCACGCGCTCTGCCCGGACGGTCCTGGGGTGCCCGCGCTCTACCGGTCTGGTGCACCCACAGCCCTGGCCGATGCTCTGGTGTTTCATGCTCACACTGCATCTGGGCTGGCTGAATGTTTGAAGTGAACTGACCAGAATAGACATGATCATCATATATTTTTTCTGTCTTACTCAAATCATTATCAATGTGCCCAATTTTATAGTGATTTTTTAAGAATATCTTTAAGAATATCTAAATTTAAAAAACAAGGGATGTAATTAAGGCTCGAGCTCGCTTGCATATGGCCATATGGCCAGATTGTAAAAATATACCTCCTTACCTTACAGTTTGCTTTCTCAAACCCAGTAGTGTACTTTGACTGATTAAGTTTTCTTCTCATGGCTTCCTTCCAAGGATGTCTTTGGTAGGAAAGATACATAAAATTACAATAAGTATCTTTGCATAATATATTTCAATTACTGAGATAACTCAGCAGTAGTGGTTTGGGGATATGTGTGTGTTTTAAGAATGACAATCTTACTTCATTTTGTTCTGGTGGCTTGGGGAAATTCTTGGAAGGCCCCTAATAATGGACAAATAAGACACATTTCTGTTTAGCGTATCAGTTACCTTATAAAAATGAATATTTTCTGTATGTTTCAGGGGGTAGAATCAGATTATTACAAGCCCTTTTACCAATTAAGTTTACAACTAACTTTAAAGAAAATTTATGGAACAAACGACTACTGAACACACACATCCATCTTCCTTTTGTCTCTGATCCTAAACAGATAGCAGAAAACAATCAATGCTAAAATAAGTTAATTCCAGGAAAATGCTGGGAGGCAGGAAACAGAGCCATCAGCATACCAAAAACTTGAGAAGTGCCCCCAATTGAAGAAGAGGATGGGGTCTTATCCTTAGAGAGAAAAGTTCTAGGGCAACTCCAATTCTCAGCACCAAGTGCAGAGAATTGAGCCCAGAGACGAGAGCCGTTGATGGAGGGCTTGCCTGAGAGCAGACAGATGGAAAGAAAGGATGGAGACGGTCCTTCCAGTGCATAACTGGGGAGGGCATTCACAGTGCTCAGCCAGGCCCTTGCCCTTTCCCCAAATTGTGCTGAAGTTGGGGGGGACACCAGCAGAGTTTTCCCAGAGGCTACAGTAGAAAATGAGTGATGAAGCCACTAACCAGTAAAGCCAGGGGATCATACATCCACACGAGTCTGGCTGCAAGCTTGCCCAGCTCAATGGGAGCCAAGTCAGGTTCATTCTCCACGATGCTCGAGATAGATGAGCCCTTGTGCTTGGAACCTGCACCTGCACGTGGCCACCAGAAACTGCAAACACAGAACGGGCCTTTGTGAAAACCGACACTTAGAAGAGATGCATCAGGACTTGTATTTCCTCTGAGATGGAGGAGTCTCATTCCTCCCAGGTCCTTCCCTTACAACCAAAGCACCTTACACAGCACAACAAACAGGTAAGGGGGAGTAGAAGGCAGGGCTTGGACCTCACAGAGTTCCCATACAGCCTGGGCAGGTGAGTCCCCTGGAGTCCTTGTAGCTCCTGCAATCAAAGCACCTCCCCAAATATTTAGAAATCTTTAGAAAGATGTGGGAACTGCGGTTATAGATACAATGAATCTGAGAGTCCAGTTAAGGCTGAAAACACAAAGTACTGTTTGAGCCTGTGGAACAGTGCATCTCCAAGTGTGGTCCCCAGCTAGCTGCCTGGGCATTGCCTGGAAATCATTAGAAGTGCAAATTCTCGGACCCCTGAACCTCTGAATCAGAGACTCCTGTGCATACAACCCAGGGCTTTGCAAGTGCTTCTGTGCTCACTGGAGTGGGAGCCTGCTGCTGTATGAGAAAGTTAGAATCCTGGAGCCCCTTCCCGCCCACGAGAGCCTGGACATCACCTCCCCACCTCGGCGGAAGCCTGCAGACACAGGACCCTGGAGGTCCAATTTCTAGAGACGTGCTCCTCAAACTTGAATGTGCATCCAGATTCCTATTAAACAGATGGTGATGTAACAGGTCTGGGTTGGGGCTGGGGATGATGCATGTTTAATAAGCTCCCGGGGGCAGGACCACACTGAGTGTCAGGGATCAGAGTGGTGCTTCCAGACTCGGCTGCACGGATAACCTGGGGAGCCCTGCAAACTGCTGGGGTGGGAGCCCCACCCTGGAGGGTCCCCGAATTGGTGTGTGTGTGGTCTAAGCACTGCCTGCTTCTGCCCCGGCAGAGACCTCTGAGGCAGGGGACTCTCCTACAGCTGAAGTGAGCATTCCAGACCCTAAGTGGAGAATAAGGAGAGTTCCTCCGCTGAAAAGTGGAGCTCCAGTCTCCTCTTCAACAGCTCCCAGGCAGAAGTTTATACGGTTACTTGTGGGGAAACCTGCCCAAATGAAAAGAACTAGAGAAATTAATATTTGAGTCTCCACCTGATCAGGCAATATGTTCTCCCCACACTGACACACAAGGTGGTGAAGTGAAAGAAAGCCAGGCAATTAATGTTCAGTTTGAAATTGTAAAGGCTAAAAAGAATCTTTTCTATAACGTCCCCTCAACTATCTGGAAATCAGCTTAACGGGAATTGTGGGAGATTTACAATTGTGGAAACCTATAAAGAAAGCAAATGTCTCACCTAACAAAGAGACAGTCTTACGGAGAACTCACCATTTAAAGCTGCCAATTCTCCCCAATTAATCTACTAAATCAACTCAATTAAAATATTAAATTTCTTCCATTGAAAATATCAAATCTCCAATAGGATTTTTGGTGGAACTCGAAAAGCCAATTCTGAAACTCATCTACAATATACACAAGCTCAGCCAGGTCAATTCCCAGATAAATGGCAACTGTGCTCATTGCAGAAGCTGCTCACAAATAATGTGCTGTTCAGTTTTAATACAAAAACGTACACTGTCTCTGTCTTTCCTGGATTAATAATTTTTAGTAATTTTTGCGGATTCTTAGTTTTTAACCATGAACTTAATGTAAGAAAACTATCTTGTGAAGAATGAAGGACACGGCGAACGCTACGAGCTGGCTAAGTGCTCACAGCCAGTGGACCCTGAGACCGTATAGCACATACTCTCTGAAACCAGACCACCAGTTTTTTCAGCATACTATACGTTTTATTCTTTGAAAAGATGTAAGACTTACACAATACTCTAGCAACATTAATCAAGAAAAAACAGAGAGGATCTACATTTTCATATTAAATTTTTAATAGTAAACTATGCCTTTATAATAATGCAATATGAAAATGTAGACCTAATAGAAAATTTTCTAGAGAAATATATCTTACCAAAATTGATTCAAGAAGAAACAGAAGACTGACTATCCTTATATCCACAAACAAAATGGAATCAGTTAATGATAAAGATCTACTTAAAAAAAAAGAAAGTCCCAGTTAGTGACATGCTTTAATCAAACTCTCAGGGGATAAGATAACTACTAACTTTTACTTTACAGATTTTATTTTTTAGAGCAGTTTTCGGTTCACAACAAAGTTAAGAGGACGATACAGAGACTTCCCATATTTTCTCTACCCCGACGCGAGCATAGCACCCACCCCCATCATCGAATCCCCAGGTGGTACGTTTGTTACAATTGACGAATCCACATGACACAGAACCACCCAGAGTCCATGGTTAACCTCAGGGTTCACTGTTGGTGTTGTTCATTCTGTGGGTTTAGACAAATGTAGCGTGACGGGTCTCCATCTTCATAGTATAACACGGCGTATTTTCACTGCCCCAAATCCTCTGTGCTCCACAGACATCAATATTTAAACATTATTTTAACTGTTAATGGATCATGAGGCATGACAAGTTGCAAGGACATAACCAGGCCAACCCCAGAACCCGCCTTTGAGCGTCACCCCACTCTGCTGCTGAGTGTGTCGGGGTCCTGCCGAGAAACAGAAGCTGATGTTTCCACAGAAGGAATTCAGTCCAGGGAAACGGACACAGAGGCATCTCAGGGTCCCCGAGTTCAGGGACGATGCTGCAGAGTGGCCCAGACCCCGGGGAGGGTTGCTGGCCCCTCCTCTTCCCAGAGCAGGTGGGCTGTGCTGGGTGTGTTGGAGGAGATGGTCACTGGGACCACCCGCTGCTCCAGGGGACAGCCACTGACTACATCGGAGAGAGGGCGGTGGGCACTGGCATCGCAGTGTCCCTCACTGAGAACCAGTCTCAGCTGTTCGAAGCAGTGCCCACGTGCTCTGCGGGATCAGGGGTGGACGTGGGGCTGAGAGGCAAGATTGCTGAGTGTGGACGGAGCGCAGGGTGCCCCACTAGTTTGGGGACTTTCCCTCGGAAACGAGTTCTCCTCCGTCTCCTTTGGCTTCTGTCACTGCTGCCCAGGACTCCAATGTCCTTCTGCCTGCCTTTTACTCACACTGTTCCCTTGTTTCCCTTTGGAACTTTGAAAACCTATCCTTTTCATCTTGCATCCCCCAATTCTATGGTTATTTGTTTGGGTCTGAGTTTTCTTATTCATTACCAAGGATATTGACTGCACCTCTACATTTGTGAATTTACGGCCTTTAATTCTGGGAAACCTTTTGATTTCGTAAAAATATTTTTCTCCTTATGCTTTCTCTGTTCTGTCTTTCTGGAACTCTATTATTTTTCAAATGCTGCACTTCTTATTCTAGTATCTAATGTTCCTATTTTTTCCTCTCACATTTTCTATTTCTTTTCTTATTTCTTATTTTTTCTATTTCCAGAAGAGATCCTCAACTTTATTTTATCATCTTTTGTGTTGATTTTTATTTCATTTCTCCCACCATATACTTAGTTTTAAGTAGGGTTATCAGATCTAGCAGATAAAAATACACAATGCCCAGTTATATTTGAATTTCAGATAAAAAAACAGCCTTTAGTATTATTGTAACTATGGCCAAAGATTGCATGGGGCCTAGTTATACTAAAATAGTACTTGTTAATCAGAAACTCAAATTTAACTAGAAATCTGGTGTCCAGAGACCCCAGTTTCAAGATAGTTTTCCTCGTTTCTCAACCTTTCTCCTAATAGAGAGCCTTCAGAGATGCAGTGTTTACTTCTATCTCTACAGATGAGGATGCTTTCAGTCTTCTACTTTTTGAAGGCTTTTTCCTTGCTCTGTTTACTTTTCCTGTTTCTCCTATTTTTTCTTGCTGCCTTGTTTTGTTTACTTTAGAGATGTTTCTCCAGCACCTGGTGATTATACTGAGGAGTGACTCATGGGAGGACGGCTACACTCTTGGGGGCACACTCTCAGGGGCTCACGCAGGACCCCTTGATTGTGGGGAGTAGCCCCTAACTGTCAGTATCTTCTGGGCAAGCTTCTGACCTCTGGACACTCTCTACTCTGCTGTTGGGGCCTGTGGTTACCACACCAGCTGCCAGCTTCCTGGACGCAGAGACTAGGAAAGGCTGCCGGTGATCTAACAGTTCAGAATTGAGCACTTCGCCTAATCTCACATTTTGCGTCCTGTGTACGCTTCAGTTCTCAGCTAGGACTGGTGCTTGCTGGTCCGAATCCACCTCCACAGGGGGCTTTCTGGCTCCTATTGGGACGGAGGGAGGGGCGTCCACATCCCCCCAGAAGACTCAGTTACCCCTGCCTCTCACTGACTTGACACTGTGATTTCAAAGGCACCTGGTGTTTCTAACTTTATGATTTTGGGGTTCTGTGGTTTGGATAGATAAATATCACTGAACAGGTTTATTTTTCGTATATCATTTGACTTAAAAACATTATAAGACACAAAGAGTTAAAATTACCAAAAGAAGAAACAATACAAACCTGGAAAAAGTGCCATAACTGAACTGTTAGAAAATCTAAAAAAATCTAAAATTTATTATTTGTTTTACACTGATTCTAAATGAGGCAAGGGGTAGTCAATTTGGCAATTTTGATATAAGACTAATTTGATCAAGTCCAATTTTCAGACCATCTTCATAACCCATTTATCGTCCCCTACCTATACATGCGGTGCGACATTGGATTGTAAACCAATCATAATTTAAACTTGAGGAAAACTATTATATGGTCCAATGGGAAATGATCTGGCTGTGGTCAGTTATGGCCACTGTACCACCACCTCTCACCCCGGGAAACTCATTCTCTCTGAATTATGCAGGGGGTCACGTAGCATAATTACGTGACTCCCAAGGTTTCCACGATCTTCAAGTGAGAGAAATGAAGGTTTTGTCAGTATTAGAGTAGCTTATTGGTGGAACTATCTTATTTATGATGGGATTATTATTAGGTTTGGTTCTTATGGAAATCTGCATTAGAACCTCCCCAGAACCAAGTGTACGGGGCAGTCGACATGCAGAGCCAGAGCCCAGCTCAAGGACCAGCATGTGGTGTGTGCCCATTATTCTGATTTTTACAAGGTTTTGTGAGGCCAGACAAGCAGTTTCATAACTTCCACCCATATATTCAAGATGTAGTGGAATAATTGTAAAGACGTTAGAGAGAGGGAACGTTGTTTCCTGAATGGGATAATGGGGCTGGCGTGGCGGTCGACCCCCTGCCAGCCCTCTGCCAGTGACGGAAATTCTTGTCTGTCTCCCAGAGACTGACAGTGAATCCAAACACGCAGAAGCATCCTTCGTGTGTACAGTACGGAAAGCGTATCGATTGGAAGTTGGCATAACTTGACTTTTTTCACACAAATCATTGGGTCACTTGTGCAATTCTGAAGAAGCACGGACTTTTCAGGAAAGAGACTGAACAGTCAGGCAGAGACTCCAGCCCCCCTGTGTGCTTAGTGCGTCAGAGTGCAGCAGCCCCTCGTCGGGGTTTAGGAGAGAAGTTTCCACGTTCGGCAGAGCCTCGCGGAGCTGGAGGATGACGGCAGCTGCGAGACGCAGCCATGTGGCTGGGAATGGGGGGCGGGGCGGGGGAACAGGGTGGTAGGGCCGGGGAACGGCCTGCGGGCCTGTTGCTCCGGGTCTGCCCCCATGGCTGTAGTCTGTGTGGGGCTGTGCCCCGTGGATTCGCGTTTAGAATTCAACAGGCAATTTCCACTTTCAAGTACTTGTTATGTGTTTAAAACACGAATTTTCTATAAAGTAAATATAAGGTTTTGAGCCCAGTGTTATAAGGAACTACAGATGGAGACAAATCTCTATTCTTTGGAAGTTTTAAGGAATAAAATTTTCATGAGTTTGAGAATATGTCATAGACAAAAGCCTAGGTGTAAAAAGTCCTAGTAATAATAGCAATAATAATAGTAATCCCATAATGATAATTGTATCCCCAAAAGGAATTGATCAGAACTCTTTGACATACCTGTGGCTACAAAACCTAACATTTGGACATTAACTAATGATAGGTAACAGAGAAAATGGGAAGCTACTAACTGAAAATTTAACATGTTACTTGCCTAGATATGTTATTTTTCTCCATGGTTACTTTAATTCTAATGAGGGCCTCTTAGAAGTATGATGATGTAACCAACATGAATAAAATACTGTTTGTGTTTATACCAATACGATAAATAAAATACTGTTTGTGTTTATATAAACTCAGAAGAGACTGAGTTTAAATGAAAGTTTCCAAAAATGCAGGTAAATTTAAGACCTTTCGCTTCGGGATTTGCTGATAAATTCACTACTGTGATTCCTTTAACAGCTTCACCCATGCATCTCAGATTTTCTTATCAGGTCCATGGAGAGTCAGTCTTGTTCATGGTTCTGCATTACATCCCTCAAAGCCTGAAAACCGATGGAAATTCCACTGCATCTCCTCCTCGTGGGAGCTGCCGCAGCTCCTGCTTGCTGGGCCTCCCAGCTTGCTTCACAACCTGCTGCCCCATCAGCAGTTCTGCACACGTCCTTCGAGTAGAACATCTACACTGGGAAAGCAGAAGTTGTACTGAAGACATTATATTTTTTTCTCTGAACTCTATACTTCCACTGATGCGGGCCAAAGGTATAAATAATACAATTCTTAAATCTTCATTGTAAATACTTCTGTACTTGTTCAGTTGCAGATTCTGAAACCAAATGGTGGGTTTTTTATTGGACGATTAAATGTCACTTCGGCTTGTTGAGACCCCGTGGGTTCCAATTCTTTCACTTAGATTGTTCTTTATTTTGCCTAAATTTCTGTAAATTTCAAAGTTGGTTAGCATGTCATTTCCTCATTCAGGTCACTCATCGATAAACAGAAGACGCCCCCGGATGAAGGACTGTTCGTTAAATTTTGGAGGCCTCTCTAAGCTTATTTAGTCAGTGAAAACGTTGTGAGACTTTTCCATGTGCAAGACATGAAGTGTGTGATGAAACTACACCTGACTTTTTGTCCTTTAGGGAGCGTTTAGTCTACGATTTCACCAATTAATTCAAAGCCACATTCTTTAAATACTGTAGCTCAGTTAGTGATGAGATCACTCGAATGCACTAAAACATGGCTCACGCGTCTCATCTTTTCCAAGCTGCTGTAAAGGCAGCAGTCATTGCTAACGTGTGTAAGTCCTGAGGCAGAGATGCTGGCTGGCCGTCCATAAAGGTACCATCCTTTGTGTGGCGTGGCTACCCACCCCAGGACACTTCCCAGCCCCTGTTTGCATCTAGGTGGGGCTGTGAGACTGGGACTCACTCATGGAATTAGCCGAGTGAATGACTGTCAGCTCCTGGTCAAAATGGTCGCAAAGAAGTGAGTCCCTCCCACCTGCCTTTTTCCCTTTACGTGAGCCACCTGCACACGGTCCAAGACAAGACGGAGTCTCGGCGTCCAGTGGGGTCACAAGCTTCTGAATCATCTTGTGAAGTCTGTGTGTTGAATCCCCACATTGAACTGTTACGTGACCTGTGCTTTTGAGCCAATACAACCTGGGGGAGGCCTTGGCTTCCTCTGGCACTTAGCACGTTCCAGGGAGCGTTCTAGGCACATTCATAGGTGTTGATTTGTTTAATCCTAAAACCAAGCGATGAGGTAGGTACATTTCTCACCTCTGTTTTGTAGTGGAGGAAACTGAAGCCCAAGGAGGCCAACGCCGTGGCAGAGTGCCCCAACCATCATGGGCTCGAGCTTGAGCCCAGAGAGCTTGGTCCAGGGTCCACCCTTGGGAGCTACGCTGCACTTCTCTCAGGAAAACACTGTTAGGATCTCCAAGGAAACATCTCTGTCTTTATCTATCTCATCGTTTCCTTGCCCCATAAGACCAGGAGGCCCATTAATGTAAATATAAATGGAGACACATTTGTTCTGATTTTGTTGTATGACAATAATGACAGTGGAAATTTATACAAAATTTGTTTCTCTTTGTAATGCATTTGCTGTCTAAAAGCATCCTGTCAGGCAGATGCTAACATTAGTGATCAGGTGACTTTCTCGGGGTACTGGCAATGTAGAGAGAGACGGGGACCCCAGATGAAAGGCTCCTCCCTCTGTTCTGCTCTCCGCAGCCCACAAGGCCTAACTGCTCCAGTGAACTCAGGAGGGTCCAAGCTCCGTCCTGCTAAATGCCTGTCAGCAATCCTTCTAGAACCACATTCTTGACCCAGAAACCGCCTTTTATTGGGAAACAGAATATTGCCGGTCTCCGTTCTCTCATTATCCATGGGAGTTCCAAGCTCATCATAATGGTTCAACAAACACATCTGCAAGTTCTGCAAGTGCACCCTTGGCCGGCCTGAGGCCAGACTCAAAGTGAGGGGCAGGGCTCTGGACCAAGGTTCAGGCCAAGCGAGCAGCCGTCTCAAGAGTGACCTCTGCCCCGAGCCCCTGCCATGCAGAGCACGTGGTTTCAGGCTTTGCTTCTGCTCTAAGAACTCCCCGTTGTTTCCTCATTTATTCTCCCAACGTTGATCGAGTATCTAAGGTGGTCAGGCGTCATCCTAGCTGTTAAAGGAAGCGATCAGGGTCTGTGTGGCTTAGTTCCTGGTGGGGAGAGAGAAAAGCAGCACAAGGGGGAGGAGTCCAGGGCGGCGGTGGGGGGCGGGGTTGAGCAGCAGGTGGAGGGTGGGTGTTGGCCTCCTCCGTGGGTGGAAGGTGTGGGGTCATTGGTCCCATTCACACGTCAAGCTGTGCTTCACCTCACCGTCAGGCCTCCCCCTCTCACACAGGACGTGAGCTATCAGGTTTTCAGGCTGTTTCTTCATTTTGGTCCCAAGCCCTCTCTGCACCTTGTACATCTGCACCCATCACAGCCATCCACCTGCACAAATCCTTCCAAAATTCACCGCCAATATTAGTGCGCTGAAAAAACTTTCCTATTTTACTTGCAGTCATTAGGGATTGCACTCACTTTGCTAGATTCTTTCTGATGTGCGAGCAGTATTCGAATAGGTTACTTGGGGTTCTTACTGCTTCATGAGCTGGTGCTGTTATTTATTTGTGCTGTGTGGCACAGTAGCTAAGCTGGTCAGAAGGAACTAGCATAACGTTATACATTTAGCCGTATTTGGCGAATGAATGTTGATTGAACGTGTGCTGAACGCCTATAATTGTGCTAAGGCTCCGCAAATATAGACATAAGAGAACTAATCGCACCTGCTCACCTCATATCAGGAAGAGAGGGGCGGGGACCTGGGCTCTGAGTTAATTCCTTGCCTTTGCAGTTGCGTACCCCCTATAACTGTACCTCTCACACCCTTTCTTAGCCGTGTTATAGGGCTCTGGCCTCTCCTCTTTCCACTTCTGAAATATATTTTCTATAGGTACAGGGTGGATTTTTTCTAAGATGCTAATTTGAACAAGTAACTCATTTTCCTAAAAACTGATTTCCTCTTCCTACAACGTAAAGTCTATTCAAGTCCCATTTAATTTAAAACTCCTTTTAATCAGGTGTTGTTCCAGTCCAACTAAACCTTCTTATTAGCCCCCAAATATTCTGTTGATTTCTTGCCCTTCACTCAGCTCAGCCCGTTTCTTCCGCTGAGATGACTCTTCTGACACTTGTGTGCCCGTCTCCACTTCTGTGGTCTCATCACGCTCGTTCCTCACCTGATTCTTGGTTTCACCGGAGGCTGCGCTTCCCCAGCAGCACTGAGGACTGCCCCCCGCACCGGTCATCACCACACGGGTGGCTCTCGGGCTCCTGAGCTCTCGCCTGAGTGGACGCACAGCACTTTCCTCAGTCCTCCCCCTTCACTCAAACGGGAACGGGGACTCGTCCTTCACCTGGTCTCCTCTCGGCAGGTCTGCGCTGCAGCCATCGGCTCCCCTCTGACCCCCGAAGTGCACCCAGGGACGCCCTCCCTCGGCCCCTCAATGTCAGCCCCGGGTGCCCAGCTCTCACAACGTCTCCCAATTCCAACAGCACCTGCCTGGACTCCACACTTTGGGGTTTGTGCCTATAAAACACCCTCTGCTCAGCCACCAGATGCTTTGCTCGGAACATGAATAAGGCCTCAGCAAACCATTGCTGAAAACTGTCTGACAGGCCCCCTTCACCTGAAACCAGCCTCAGCTTTCAGCTCGGCCACGTGAACTTTCCCAAGGGCTGCCCTGTCTATTCCATGCCCTGAACTTTATGTTCCCTGGACGTCAGGCCACAGAAGTGGCCGTCTTACTCCCGGACGTTTCCAGCTCCTGTGCCCATGACCGTGCCGCGCTGTCTGCACAGAACGCCTTGTGTCCTTCCTCTGTTTCCTGAACACCTGGCACCTCCTACTCAGATGTGGGACTTAGCTCCAGAGGACTCACTTTGTAACCTGCTACCAAGCTGCGCCAGACCCAGCCTCCCCGTGTACCCATCACATCGTATAAACCTCTTGGTACTTATTTTATTCTATTATAACTATCTGCTTATGTGTTTATCTTCCCAACTAGACTGAATCACTTCATATCCCAGGGATAGCGGCATTTAATGTTTCCCATTTGTACCATAGATAATTTAAAGTAAACATTTGCTGACTGGGAGAGAGTCAAATGGAAATAATGTCTATCTCACAGAAGTTTTAGGAAGATAAAATGAGGTAATGTTTCTAACGTGATTCAAAAACTTAAAGCTACATTACAAATGTTAGTAAAGATACAGTTGCTGTGATGTTGACGGTGACAGTGAGGATGACATGAAGTTATGTAATGATACTCGGTGGGCAGGACCGGGTCTGGGGAGAGAGGCCTCAGCTGGAATTCAACATTATTCATCACAAGATGAGTCAGCCAGGGGCAGTTACAGAGACGAAGCCCAGAGAAAACAAATGGGTCCTTTCTGCAAAGTGGCATTGACGATGTAGCCCAAGAGGAGAAACCAGTACAGGGCTAGAGAAGGAAGCTCCAGAGGGGTCAGATGAAACCCAAGACAAGGACATACCCCATCGAGAGAGAGAAGAAAGGGCAGAGGGAAAGTCCACAAAGAGCTGGGGTCAGAAATGGGCTATCTTCCATTTGAATTTTGCAATGATGACCCCACTGTTTACCTGAGTGACAGGCACATTCTTTCTTTGGACCGAATATGCAGTAACTGCAAATTAACAAAATATTTACTCTAGGAATGTATTGTACTCTTTGAGGGCAGGACCAGCACCTGGCCCACATCCCCTTACCTGGCGAGTATTTGGCATGTGGTAGGTCTTTAATTTGCAGGGTTTATTTTTTTAAATGGGAGAAGTTCTGATGGGCAGTGCAGGGCTACGTTCTCTGTGACTGTCTTAAGGTGAGCTTTCCTGTGCCTGAGTATCACCCAGTGTTGGTGTAATAAGATTTTCTCTGGAACATTAAGTTGGTAAAATTTTGTGTTTCTTGAGTCAAGAAGTTTCTTTGTAAAAATAAATATATCTTAAAGTAATATGTAATGGTAATTGATCCCTGACGGCGGTTGTGTTTTCAATTAACTGGATGAATGAAGCATTTTGCTGTTTATGTGACAGCTGGACGGACCAACGTTCCGGGTTCTTTCTCTCCCTTCCCACCCTCTTCCCTTCTGATCTCATTCTCCTCCCTCCCCTCTCCCACCCCCTTCTCCCTCTTTCTCAGAGCAGGAGAGTTTTTATCTCGGTTATTGGAATTAAAAATGCTGATATTTCACTCCTGGGCCTCAAGAAACCCTAGAGCAATGATCATGTTTTAGATAAATGAAATGTAGCAAATGCTAAAATTGTACAATGTGCACTACATGAGAGCTTCCATGTAGAAAAAGCAGACGGTGAGAACGTACCCATAAAAAACTGGACAATGAAATATTATAACTTCCAGTACAGATACAACTGAAAGTTTAAAAAATGATCATGAGAAAGTGGTCTGAAGCAGATCTCAAAGGAAGTGATGGAAAATGCAGGGACCTTTGTTCTGTTCCAAGTTGGAAGATGGGAGAATAAAGAAATAAATGAAGAAGCACTTCTGATGTGGCCCCAGCCCCAAGGACTGACACAGCACCTTTGTCTGTTCACTGCGTCTCAGCCTCTGGTCCCTAGCTGTCTCACTACTTCCACGGAGGAGCTTGTGATACCAAATTCAATGGGTACTTTTTGGTCCTTATTTCACCACATATAGTGACTGCATTAGACCCAGTGGACAAATCTGTCCCGTTTGAAATGACTCTGTCCTTCGCCTTCCTGGCCCCCCTTCTCAGACCTGCCCCTCCCAACCCGCTGCTTCACCCCAGCCTCACGCCTCCGGTCTCCCCATCTCTTCCCAGGCTGGTCTTCAGACCACTCTCTAAGCGAGTGTCCACTCGCTTAGTGACTCACTGACCCCGAGGCTTGACCACTACCTGCTGAGGACCTCAGATCCCACCTCACCAAACCCACACGCCCAGGTCCCACCTGGCGATCCCGACCCTGGGTACCAAACAGCCATGGTTCACTCAGTATTTCTAAAATCACATTCCTGACCCTGTGTCATCTCGCAGTCTTTCCACCCTAACAGATCTGTCTGAAATTGCCTTCCACCCCATGTGTTCTGTGCCCTTTACCGATTTATATTCATTGTCATCACTTGTCACTATTTAACATTCACAGGTTTGACTTCACCAGTTCGCCAGTTCAAGGAGGGCAGGGATTGTTCTCTCTGTTCACTTGGGTATTTCTAGTTCTTAGAACAGTGCCTGGCACAGAATATTTACTAACAGATATTTCTTGAGGTAATGAATTAGGGGAAAAGCCAGATAAATCACTGCTGCAGGAGTGAGGGCAGGACTTGAGGAGAGACAGCCTCGGATCAGCCCCAGATAGGGGACAGAGGAGATGTACAGAACGAGAGGGTATCTAAAGGTGAAGCTGAAACTTCCGTATTTGCCAACTACTAGACAATTCCGCAAGTTGACTTTTTATCTTTAATTGAGAGAAGAATGCAGACAAACACCATTTTATGGGGTGGGGCAGTCTTGTTTTAATAAGAGGTGATACCACAAACACAGCCAGCGTTTTCTGGGGTCCCGGATGTGGACTGTTTCAATGAATGTTCGATGGAAGGAGACTTACTTCATGGGTATTATTGGGGCTTTGCCACTTTTTTTGTATTTTATTCACTGGCTGCGTCGGGTCTTCGTTGGCTGCGTCGGGTCTTCGGGTCTTCCGCCCTGCATCCTTCCATGTAAGCCGGGTCTTCGTTGGGATCTTTTGTGGCGCGCGGGCTCTGGAGCATGTAGCCTTCTCTCTAGCTGTGGCGCGCAGGCTCAGTTGCCCCGCGGCATGAGGGATCTTAGTTCCCCGACCAGGGATCGAACCGGCGTCTTCTACATTGCAAGACGGATTCTTAACCACTGGACCACCAGAGAAGTCCCCTTTGTCACTTTTTGAAATCACCAACTCTGCTTTGTAAAATGTGGTATTGTTGTAGAGTAACTGTGTCTTTTCATTAGTGTCTCGTCCTCCTTCTTTGGAGCTTCATCGTGCTTTTCAGTAGAATCTAGCATTTTCTCCTTGTACCTACGCTGGTATCTCATAAGTAAGCACTTCCAGAAATGAGCTGTCAGTAGTCTGGCTGAAGACACAAAATGAGAAAGGATTTGGCAGGAAAGGTCCAACTCAAAGCCACAACTTTATCCATGAATTACAGGCGGCAGGGTTAGATGCTTGGGCCTTGGTTTCCACGAGGTTGGTCCTGTTTCAGCGTCATCCTCTGGGCACATGGCTGTTATGAAAGTGCTTCTAATGGCGAACTTGCGGAGAAGCTGTTCGCCTTTTTCTTTACAAGAGGCTGCGCGTTCCTTAGAGACTTCCTTCTGCTTTGCTTTGTTCTCCTTGAAAATAGAAAAAAAGCAAACACTTGGGCACCGACTGCCCCATGTCTCTAGGGAGGACCCAGGATGGCTCCCCTAGGAGGGTGAGGTCTGCCATTCCCCAGCTCCATGGGGCTCTCCGGCTGATGAAGCTTTAGACATGCTGGCAGTGTCCGGCGAAGCTCCTCCTTCATGGAAGCCCAGGGCGGCCGCTTCTGGGATGAAGCAATTCCATAGGGAGACCCTGGGGCCCCCAAGGCTGCATCACCCTCTTGACACCCGTGTGGAGGAGAGATTCCCGGGCCCTGCCCCCAAATGCCTGTCGTTTGGAACAGCTTCCGTGAGCTGCTGCCCTGTCGGCACCACATCCATGGGGTGAAGGTCTGACACCTGTTGTGATGTGGGAGGGTGTCCGGCGCGGGTCTGTTTCCTCGGCAAGTTCCTGCAGAGACCCAGGTGCTCTGGCGCTGACTGGGGAGAGACCAGCAGCAGAGATTCAGGTGACGTCTGTGTGGAGACGAGCCTTAGGGGACGCTTCTGTGTCTTCGTTTTCTGCTAATTAACTAAACATCACGTTACTTTTACCTACTACGTGTTCAAGAGAAGAGGAGGGAAACGGGCCTGATGTTTATTGATGGGTACACGTGTGCGAGAGTGGGTAGGTGTGCTGGCATGTGCACGTGCATGTGTGCATGTATGTCTGTGTGTGTCCACACACTCCTTACCAAAGCCCTGTGGTAAGGATTAATGTCATCATCAAGAAAACTAAGGCTCCTAAAGGTTAGGCAACTTGCCAATGTCACAGGGTCAGCATTTAATCTGAGATGAACAATTAACACATCAAGTAAGTGATACGCTGTGACTTGTGACCAAGTGTGGACGGGAGGCCCCCAGGAGGGGAGGCGCACTGACTAGAGCTGGAGAGAGGCCGTAGCAGAGGGGAGATGGAAAGCCCATCGGACCTGGGGACATTCACACAGCCAGGTATGAGCTGCCCTTGGTTAGAGAACTCGTTAACCCTCTCTGCACCTACTCAGCTCACCTGAAGAATGAAAAATCAGTATCTCCTGCGTCCAGTTGTCAATCAGAATCACAGAAGATAATGTGACTGTCACGAGGCTCATACAGGGAACTCAAGGGCACCGCTACTGTTACTTGGGCATTACATAGGAGCAAAGAGTATGCATAAAACAATTAAAAATCAGAGAATTTTCTGTCCTTCCGCATGTTTCTACCCCACGATGTTCACCCACATTGTTCCCTCTGACAGAATTGCCCCACCTGGCTCTTCTACGTCTATGTAAGTCGATTGGTGTTTTGAGGACCAGACCAGGTCCCCAGCGCTCTGGACGCCGACTCCACCCCTGCCCCCCGCCCGCTTGTGCCGTCCCTCCGGGGGCCTCTGCCTGGGGGCCTGTCGTCTGCACTGCTCTTCCTTGGAAGCCTCCCCCACTGCCTCCGTCAGTCCCTCGTGTCCTTCTCCGCCCTCGTGATGTCACCTTGTTGAGATAACCGTGCACGGAATGCTCGGCGCTGACACAGTGACATGCACTCAAAACAGTTGACATTCTGGGGGAATTTAGGTACTGCCACCCTGCACCCTTCCACGTAAGCCTAAGGAAGACTTGCTCGACCCCGCCCCTGCCCCTCAGCGCCCCGTCCTAAGAGCTATTTGATCACCACCCCCCTATCTCCAGAGACCCGGGGGCACGGGTGGTTTGAAGAACTTGCCCGAAACCACTGCCTAGGAGATGGACCGCTTTCCCACCAGACCTGTGACCTTGGGCCGCACCTGCCTCCTGAGAGCCGGGGCTGAGTTCGGAGGGGCAGGGACGGTCCTGCATTACGATGTCTGTTCCTGCAGCCCAAGCCCAAGACGCCTCTGTTTATTAGGCCCTGGTCAGCGAGAGCAGTGACCCCTGTCTCCGGTCCCCACGCCCACTGAATGCACCTGTCATTTTTCACGTAATTCCAGGTCCTGGAAGTAAGGAGCTGGTCAGAGCAAGGCTCAACTCTCACAAAGTTATAATCTGTGGAAATAAGATCTGTAGCTCTTCACGGCGTAAGGGATTTTAATTCTATAATTTTAAGTTACAGTTTCCCTAAGAAAGTCACAAACTGATCACTTTTGAAGTCCCATTTCTGACGTAAGGAACTACCAAGTAGTGTTACTGTGTTTTGGAGCGAGGCCGACAGGTCAGCCAGGAGTGGCCTCTGGCGTCCACGTGAGACCCTGGGCAGGCAGGGGTCTGCGTCTGCCCTGCAACAAGGCCCAGCCTACCTGCATACCTCTGGTGCCTGGCACTGGGGAGCACAGAGACTCTCTCTGTGTGTATCTGTGTATGTGTGTATATCTATGTGTATCTGTGTGTGTCTCTGGGTGTATATTGTCTGTGTGTGTATCTCTCTGTGTGTGTACATTGTGTGTGGGTCTCTGGGTGTATATTGCATGTGTGTCTATCTCTGTGTGTGTGTACATTGTGTGTGAGTCTCTGGGTGTATATTGTGTGTGTATGTTATTATGTGTGTCTCTGGGTGTATATTGCGTGTGTGTCTATCTCTGTGTGTGTGTACCTTGTGTGCGTGCGTCTCTGGGTGTATATTGCGTGTGTGTCTATCTCTGTGTGTGTGTCTCTGGGTGTATATCGCGTGTGTGTCTATCTCTGTACCTTGTGTGCGTGTGTCTCTGGGTGTGTGCCTGTGCACACAGTGTGTGCTGACTCACTGTGCTGGCGCAGCACTGAGGCACCGTCCCCCAAGGAAGCGGTTCAAGGCCTGAGGGCACCTCTGTTCCTCCATTACCATGAATCACGGCTCTGGGGACACTCAGCCTGGCCGCTCAGGCACAAACTTCTGACCCTTGGTTACCCAGGTTCCAGTTTGTGAAAACACAGAATTTAATGTTCTCTGCCTTTGCTTTGGACATGTATTCAAAACACCATAAGGAAATCAACGTGTCGGTGGTTAAAATAGTCTACGTAGCCGATTCGTTTTCATATAATTTCCATTGGTCAGGCTTAAGTTTCTCGTCTTTCAAAGTATTCAGTTTACTATGCTTTCAACAGAAAAGGAGTTGGAAAAAGGTGGCAAAAGTTAAAGCCAGATGTTTGGATGTCTATAATAATGTTCAGCTTGAAAAAGGGAAAACTGTGCTAAGAAACAAGCTTTGTTCTATTTTTGTTTTTATTATGTCTCCGGCGGTTAGGCCAGTAGGAGGAGACCTTCCCGGCGGCTGTTCTGCCTATTTTCTTCTTACGACGCTGTTCCCAGCTGCACAAGCCTTTCTGGAGTAGATCTTGCTGCGGAGAGACCGATGACACACGGAGCAGGAGGGCGGGGCAGCAGGCACAGGGATCCTAAGCGCGGCGGCTCCTGTGGACACTCGGCCGAAACTCCCATCCGTGAGCCCAGACGCTGAGGCACGGACCATCCTGAGCACCTTGGTTAAATGCCAATTCTGACAAGAACCGACAACGTCGGGATGGAATCATACCTGATTCTTCCAAAAACCACTTGCACTTTGGGGAGAGTTCAGATAACTTCTCTGAATTCTATGTTTAATTCAATGACAGATCACGGGGTCTGGGGTTTTCGGTAAATATTGTCTGATTATGCACATCCTCCCTCAGGATCCTAGCCCGCGGACAGGCTGGGATACAAATGATGCTGTGGCTTCTGGGGCAGCTTTGAAGGCGTCCCACCTGCATCTGAGGGGCTCCTTGTGTTGCTGGGTGTGGGTGTGTGTGAGATTCCCAGCCCTGGGCTCTGCCGGCCATGGTCCTCCCGTAGAAAAGGGAAAGCTGCTTCCTGCAAGCACAGGGATGAGGGCATCGTTGCCAGGTTATAAGCGTATGGCCGCCCACATGCTGGGCCCGTGACCTGTCTGGTCTTCTTTAGTCAACAACAGGAGAAAGACACAGCCTTGCTTGTCTGCCCCGTAACTGCAGCCTCAGGAACCTGCCAGGACCCAGCAGCTCCCACGAGCTCTGGGTTCAAGGTCTGTGACCGAGTACTGTCGCCTCGTTGGAGCCTGGCAGATACAGCTTTGGCTGGTGGCGTCTTCTTTGCTCCCTTGTAAAGCAAGTAAATTCGGAGTTTGGGATTAATATATACACACTACTATATGTAAACAGATAAACAGCAAGGACCTGCTGTATAGCACAGAGAACTATATATACTCAATATTTTGTAATAACCTATAAGGGAAAAGAGTCTGAAAAAAGAGATATGTTTAAGTATAACTGAATCACTTTGCTGTACACCTGAAATTAACACAACATTTTAAATCAACTATACTTCAATTTTTAAAAAGTAATTAAAAAAAAGCAAGTAAAGAGTTCATGAATTAGGGATGGTGGCTCTCCTAAACCTCCGGGGCCAATTACTCATCGAAATAAACTAACGACCAAACAAAAACGAAATGTGAACGAAATCTGACAGCCTACAAAATTCTTACCAAACGTGGCCCGAACCACCTTTGGCCAGTTCTTACTTAATAGAGCGTGCTTCGTAATTCTCTAGAACTTGTCTCATAACGCTGTAGTCTCTTAGTCATGCCTCTTCCTGTATGTGTGCTACAGCTGTTATCCCCCATCGTACACTCACTGCAGGAAACAAGTTGACTGATTGGAATGGAAGACAGAGCTGCCTGGCATTACTGAGTTCAAATCTCTCTCCCCTCCCCCGCTTCTCACCCTCCCCCACCTAACCCTTCCTCCCACTCTTCTTTCCCGCTCATCTGAGTACATTTAATAGGCTTTTCAAGGTATTTTGGTAACTGTGATGAGACACAATGGCAGTACAAGTGTATTACTGAAATGCCAACGCCCTGTGTCTGTGACACTAATAATTTGCCGTTATTAACTCGTCAAGTAGATTAATTTACAGCTTCATTGAATTATTCAACTTGCCACCCTGACTTCTGGGTGTGAGGTGAGAAGACCAAACCGGTGACTCTCAGGGCGTCACTGCCCGGCACCCTCACTTGCCCTTGGGGACCCTCCGTGGCCGCGTGACTCACGCGCCCTTGCCAGCGGCTAGAGCACAACGGTCAGATTTTCTCCTCAGGACTTTCAGCCTCTCCCTCTGCCCACCTCTTCTCCACTCGTGGGCCTCTCATTAGTTTCTCAGAAATACTGTGCTTCTCTTCTGACAAACGCTGTTTTCATCCTTTGTTCCAAAGGAGACTGTCCTGTACAGAAGACTCTTGCCTTTAGGGGCAAAGATCTAGGTTTATAACTGCTGACTCTGGGAAAGTCTCAGCTTTCCAAGTCAACTTCTTCTATTAAATATTTTCAAAAACTTCTACTCATAGAGTTCTTATACAGATCCAACGTCATAATGCATAGACTATTACCACAATCAATTTATACTCTTATCATAATTATTCGATTCATGTTTGCAGTGTAAACCCTGACAGCTGTTTTTTCTCTTTTGTTACGCAAGTGCCCAACTTCAGCTCTGCTCCCCTCGACGAGTCTGCCAGCCACACACCAGACAGAGCCAGGGCCCCGGCCCCTGCGCCGCAATGAGGCCCCTGTGCTTTAGAGACCTTGGTTGATTTCAGTAACTGACCATTTGGCCCCTTGTTTTTCCTCTTCCTGTGCTTTAAATTCCCACCTTTATGTTTAAATTCACCAATAAAGAGTGATCCCGGGAAACCCCAGACCCCGGCCTCGACCCCAGTGAAAGCAGGACCCCGGGCCTCGCGCTCTCTGCTGGCAGCCTCCATCTTGCCGCGTGACCCAGGGGTGCTGTGTGATTTCCAGGTCCTGTCAGCAACGAACCTTTATTTTTTCAGTCCCCTCATGGCTACTGCTGAAGGCATCGTACGACCATAGTAAGAGCCACAAGGGCTGGTCCCGCCACAGCACGGGTTAGAGACAGGCCAAGAGCCACACAAAACAATGTTAACCTAGAATTCTAATCTCTCTACCTTTTCACCTCTGAACCTCTCGGTTTGTTTTCAGTTCAAAATGCCACGTTTTCCGTGAAATGACTTAAAATATCACCAACTGAAAATTATGTCCACTTGATCTGAAGTGTCAGGACACTCCGGACCTCACTAAAGAGATGGGACCTCAGTAAAACACAGTGGTTACGCCTCGGTCAGCCTGGTTTCCGGTGAGACAGCGAGACACCCGACACCCAGCCACCCACTTACATGAGCAAAGGGCGTGACCACTAAGCGCATGGTCACCAGGTAAAGGCCTCGGTCTGGAGATAAGGAATTTTCTCCCTGCCTTCCCTCACGGCAACGACGTTCTCCTAGTAAATTTGAGAAAAATGATCATCTGATATGGGCTACATAAGACAGTTTTAAACCCAACCGTATTTTATTTATACACTGTGTATTCTTTAATGTAGCTTTATCTCGTGTGGAATCTTCTCAGGAGATTTCAGTAGAACAGGCCACTGTCATAATGATGCTGTTTTGTACATCGTTCTAAAGATAGCTGTGCGCTTTCCCACAGTTTCTGTATAAGAAAACACATAGAGGTTAAGATTGATGGAACATTGGATTGAGTCATATTCAATAACTAGAAACAACTTCCGAAATTGAATCTTTGTAATTACTTATTATGTAGGATGAGAAGCACACTGTGTACTTGTGAAAATAAATAAATTAGGAAAAATCTATAAATAGACCTCCTCTGTCATGTCATTATGATAAACAGTGTGAATCATGTTCATGGCATCACCCACAGGTACTCTCAGTCCCGGCCTAACTTTCAGGCTCCTCAAAAGGAATGTAAGAGCTTTGAGGTTAACAACATTTCGTATTTCTCCAGAATTAGCTCAATGCCTGACACAGAGCAGGCCCCCCAAAACAACTGCAACACGAGTGCTGTCTCAACCACTCCGAGCAGTAATTACGTTAGTAGGTCAGGTCACCAGTATGAGTGGAAGAAAGAAAGGTTAGGGAGAAGTTTGGTCGTGTTTTCTTTTAATGGCCGGAAGGTCAAAACGATTTTCTGCAACCATTACCTCACTTTGGCCGGAAAGGTCAGCGCCCAGGCCTGCGGCCCATCATCTGTCGCCCCATCATGCACCCACATTTCTGTCTCTGCTCTTCACGTGTTTCACTGAACGTTCGTCTCATCTTTCAGTGTCGATTTTCATAAGCTTAATGTAATACTTTAAAAACTGGCAAAGATAAATCTGCCGTTTAAGTCTGGTTTTGCTCTAAGGATGGCAACTCATCCACATTCCACACGCTGTATTTGCAGGGAAATGGGAACGTTTCCAGCACAGTTAGAGTCAGAATATGGTTTAAAGGTCTTGACTCTCTCAAGAACCCTCCAATTTGGAGTCCCTTTGGAATAGCTGAGATGACCTGTGGCCAGTGTCCAGAGGACAAGCCTAACCCTAACAAGTTAAAGGAGTTTCTCAGCAGGAATTCCCCTGGGGCCAGCACAGAACCACACGGTGTTTCAAAACTGAAGCCTAGAAGCGCGGTCTCTGTTGGAGACCTGGGTGGTGTGCGTAAGGGCAGACAGGCATCCGGGTGTGCTGACAGGTGGTACTATCCGTAGTCCAAGTTCAAGGTGAGGAGCTCTAAAGCTTTCCTGGGAGACCGAGGTAGCAGGCAAGCATATTTGGACACACGAAGAAAAGGTTGACTACTTAATGTTATCAAATTTATTGTCTTTATATGTCAAAACAACCTGGTTTTTGGAGGGGTGGAGAGACGGTGGGTGAGGAGAAGATGCTTCCAGTTTGGCTGTGTTACTTTCACAGAAAACAGCAACAGGAAATGACGTCCCCTCCAGGTCAACAGTGTGACCATGCAGCTAGGCTTCCTCTACCAGAGCAACCCTGGGCCCTGGGGCCACCCTCCAGCCTCTTCCCAATAGCATGGAGTCCACTCGTCTTCCTTAATATAGTTTGTAATTTTAATAGTGCTCCATCTGAAGGGGGCACAATTCGTACGTTGTTGGTCATTAAGCACTCAAGAATGAATTGTTAACTTTCCCCACATTACTGAATTAATCCAAGTCCTATAATCCTGTGTTCCATTATTTTATCATTGAGCTATGATCAATTTCTAAGGGAAAATAATCAACTAATCATTTATTTTGTCAATTCGATTTAAATTTTTTGCTAGGTAATTACAGCAAAGAACACCAAGTGACAATCTAGTAATTTGGGGAAGTCTGGACAAGACCTAACAATAGTGTCAAGTAACTTAACATCGGTTCCATTAGTGCAGAAGCAGAGGGAAGGCAGTCGAGAAGCGTTGTTTTATTTCCACTGGTTCAGTGCAGGGATGTATGATTTCTCACTTGGAAGAGCTCAAATCTTTCTAGGTGGTCTTTCCATTTCCTGTGAGTTCTGACTCCTATCTATTTTGCATGTATATTATAGATGCGTCTTCCCAAAGAAGAGCTTCAATCATTTGACCCTAGAATCTCACAATTAGGAGGGATGTTATGGGTGGCCTTCCTCACCCTGCAGTTGGGCACTTAAATGAAGTGTCTGGATGCTTCCCGTCGAGATTTTCTCAAAATAGGAGCCTTGACCCCCCTGCTTGAGGATCACCTGTGATCTTGTCAAAATGCACGTTCTATGTCTGTACCCCAGTTCCACTGACCTGGACGCTTGATCAATTGCCTTTAATCAGGAGAGTCCTATTCGGCCTAGAGCTAAGGGAACAGTAGCACACGACAGTGCATTTCATCATGGGAAACTCATTATTAGAAAGATATTGGAAAGTTACTCTCAAAAATTAAAGAACAGCAGGAACAGAAAAAGAAAAATCAGAAGAGCTGAATCTTACTCCCTCATTCCTGGTCACAAGACAAAGAGCTGTGGTCCTGTGGTCCATGTGGTCCTCTGGTTCTGTGGTCCATGTGGTCCTGTGCTCTATGTGGTCTGTGGTCTTATAACCCTGTGGTCCATGTGGTCCTGTGATCCATGTGGTCCTGTGGTCCATGTGGTCCTCTGGTTCTATCGTCCATGTGGTCCTGTGGTCCATGTGGTCTGTGGTCTTATAACCCTGTGGTCCATGTGGTCCTGTGGTCCATGTGGTCCTCTGGTTCTATGATCCATATGGTCCTGTGGTCCATGTGGTCTGTGGTCCATGTGGTCCTTTTGTCCTATAACGCTGTGATCCATGTGGTCCTGTGTTTCATGTGGTCCATGTGATCTTCTGGTCCTGTGGTCCATGTGATCCTGTGGTCCATGTGATCCTCTGGTTCTGTGGTCTATATGGTCCTGTGGTCCATGTGGTCCTTTTGTCCTATAACGCTGTGATCCATGTGGTCCTGTGGTCCATGTGGTCCATGTGATCCTCTGGTCCTGTGGTCCATGTGGTCCTGTGCTCTACGTGGTCTGTGGTCTTATAACCCTGTGGTCCATGTGGTCCTGTGGTCCATATGGTCCTGTGGTCCATGTGGTCCTTTTGTCCTATAACCCTGTGATCCATGTGGTCCTGTGGTCCATGTGATCCTCTGGTTCTATGGTCCATGTGGTCCTGTGGTCCATGTGGTCTGTGGTCTTATAACCTGTGGTCCATGTGGTCCTGTGGTCCATGTGGTCCTCTGGTTCTATGATCCATATGGTCCCATGGTCCATGTGGTCTGTGGTCCATGTGGTCCTCTGGTTCTATGGTCTATATGGTCCTGTGGTCCATGTGGTCCTTTTGTCCTATAGCCCTGTGATCCATGTGGTCCTGTGGTTCATGTGGTCCATGTGATCCTCTGGTCCTGTGGTCCATGTGGTCCTGTGCTCTACGTGGTCTGTGGTCTTATAACCCTGTGGTCCATGTGGTCCTGTAGTCCACGTGGCCCCATGATTCATGTGGTCCTGTGGTCCTATAACCCTGTAGTCCATGTAGTTCTGTAATAGAGCTTGATGCTGTGGCAATAAAGGAAGGCGGGTCTGAGGTCAGAGACTACTGCTGCCTTTCTTCCAATTTAATCGGAAAAGCTCAACTATGATGAGTGAGTCCATGATCTTTCTTTGGGCTAGACGCCCCCATGCTATTTTTTTTTGCTATAGGGTGTGGTACTTCTGGGCATGTTCTTGAAATGCCTATGAGTTGTTTGCATGAATGGAGGGAATGATGTGGAAGAGTCATTGGGCTTCAAGTTCTTCTTTCCTTCATTTTGAGGGTTCACCTTATAGTCTCAAAAGACCCCCATCCAGATTCCTCTCATATTCCAATACAGAGAGATTATCTGTCCTTACTTGCCCTTGGCTCAAAGTTGAAGATGAAGAGGCTTGGAGCCTTTTGTGAGTGTGTGCAGGCTTTACGCTCCTAAAAGCATTTTTGATGTTTATAAAATTAAAAGAGTAGTAGCAGTACAATGCAGGGAGAATGATGTGTGTATCTGAGCCCCATCTGTCATCTCAATAAGTGATGAGGCCAGATTTATAATTTAGTTTCTAAAGTCTAATAATCTCCAAATGTTCAACCAGACCCTCTTGGCTAGTGCCCTTATAGCAGAGACATGCAAATGTAATTCATCTGAGAGAGATGAAGGTTTTCATACTATCATAAAAATCAGACCTCTCCGTTCTTCCTTTATCCTCCAGAAAGATCACTCTAAGATATCACACAATTCACTTTTCCCCAAGACCCTAAGCCTGCATCAGACACACACATTTGCATGTCTACATGCAAACACAGACACACACACACAGAGGTGTGATGAGTATTAGTAGGCAGAATGATACTAGAGTATAAGATCTTAACCATTTTCATGTATATTTACTAAGTTTTAGGGTTTTTTTCCCTAAACATATGTCAATCTTAATAGCCAAACATATAGAAGCATCTTTAAACTCAGGAATCTGATTTTTGAGTCTAATAATCATAAAAAGGGTAAAGGCCATGTGGATTCATTCTCTTCTGTGCAATTCTTCCCATGTCTCTACAAGCCAGATTATCCCTTTCAAATATACTTCTTCATGACTCTCTTAGAGACACTCACAAAGAAAGGCAAAAATATGTACCTTCTAAGAAAACAATGACATTTAGTTTGCATTTAATAAAAACTAGGTACCTATTTAGAAAATACTGAAATATATAAAATGCTTCAACGGCAGAGGAGTACATATTAATTCAATACAAATGTAATAAGCACGTACTATGTTCCGGGAACCCGTATAAGTGCTGGACACGCGAAGATGAGTGGAACCCGTCTATGGCCGTCGAGGACCTCGGTCCCCGTCGGAATAGTGTAGGTAGGGCACGTTTTCTGACATCTGGAGGTTGAGGGTTCTGATTACCTAGTATAAGGAAGAGCGGCTTTGTCAATCAAGTCCCTCTGAGAGGAAAGGACCTTCCATGTTGGTAACAAAAGATTCCAATTCCAGCTGTAATGAGAAAGACAATAAACAAAATAGTCTCATTTGACGGAATCTAGGAGTCATCTTGTTCCCACCCCCGTGTACGATGAGGAAGCTGCGCCCGGAAAGGGTGACCAGCTCCGGGGGCAGGGAGAGTCCTCAGCGGCTGACCCAGCTCCTCTTTGCAGCCCACTTTGTCTCTGCCTCCTGGAAGTGTGCTCCCCGTGCAGGGTCTCGGGGTCTGACCCGGCTGTGCCTCTGGAGCTGTGAGCTGCCTTCTGCTGTGCTGCCAGAGGACGGGGGCCAGCAGTGGACAGAGGCCTGGGTGAGAGAGCGGAGTGGGGCAGTCTTGGAAAGTTTCAGGAAAGTATACACCTATTACCAATTTGGGGTACAGTTACTCACCTACATGTTGATTATGATGGTTAATTGTTATGTGTCAACTTGACTGGGCACCAGGGGACCAAGATACTTGGTCTGCATTATCACGGGTGTTTTGTGAGGGTGTTTCTGGGTAAGGTTAACGATTAAGTCAGTAGACCGAGTAAATAAGATCGCCCTCCACGGTGAGAGGCGCATGGGCCAGTCTCGTGGAGGCATGAACAAGCGGGGGCGGGAGAGGGCTTGCTCTGGCCGTCTCTGCCTGACCCGGATGCTCTTCAAGTGGGGACCTGGGCCTCCTCTTGCCACACACTTGGACAGGAGCAAACATCATCAGCTCTCCTGGCTCTCAGGCCTTCAGACTGCAGACCTGGGGACCCCGCGGCCTCCATATCACACTCGCCAGTCCTACACACGCGTTTACATATATGTACTCACACACTTGTACACATAGGTGTGTGTACACATATCTGACTGATTCCGTTTCTCTGGAGAACCCTGCCTGATACTAACAACACTGTATCAGTTTTATATTAGTATGATACTCTTCCAATAATCAATGGACAGAACATTCACAAATTGTCTTACTGAATTCCCTGTCAGAAATAGATGATTTTACTCTATGTTTACTGAGTGAAAATTTTCTCATTTAGGAAATGAATCTGACTACTAAGATAAACGAATCATTTAAAGTCGACTGGTATGAATCCCATTTCTTCCCTGACTTCTCTCTCTTGTTAACCTTTAAAAAGGTATTTGCATGTTCTTAAATAAAGATTGTGTCCATTTAAGGTGTGCAACGTGATGATTTGATGCACGTGGTGAGATGATTACGACTGTCAAGCTAATAAACGTGTCACACATCTCCTCACGTAGTTATCATTTTTCTGTGTGAGATGTCCGCCTGAAACCTACTCTCTTCTGTGTTGTTGAATACCCCACTTGTCCTGTTCCAAACTTGGTTTCTAAAAACTCTAATTTTCTTTTCTTTACATATGAAGTCTGAATAGATTCCAAAAAGCTTTCAAAAAGTTAAGAGAATAGAAAATAAAGTGGTAATTCATCTTTTGGGATTTAAACATCTGTTAAAGCTACGCTTGCATTTCTAGCATTTGGCTTGTTAATGAGTATAGTGAAATTTCTAGTTATAATATAAAATTTCTTCAAAACGCAAAACATAACTACGGCACAGTTTTTCTAAGTTTCCCTTAGCTATTTTCTTCAAGCCAGTTCCACAGTGATCTCATAGTTATTGAGAGACAATCAGCCCAAATGTAGTTTCCCATGAATGGAGCGTAGCTGGGAGCAGCTGCTACGTCTAACTTTGCCTGCGTTTTTCCTCAGAGCCGGAGCCGTAGCTCAGAAGCTCAATCAGAAGCTTCTAAATAGAGGCCTCACGAGCTGGGACTTCCTGCGTCAGACAGTTTTGTTTAAAGTTGTTTTGCTTCTGCTCTGCCTTCTTAAGTTGACACTGTGGGTATTTTGGGTTCTGTGGGCATGTGGCTGTGAATAGACGCAAAATCTTCCAGTTTTCAGAGATTTTTGTGTTTCTTTGTGAAAAGCCATGATGGTCACCGGGCGCACTTGAAGGGACGATCCGTCTTGCGGGCAGAGAAAGATTCGCCTGGAATAGAACACGCTTGCCCGCCTCCCACCCCTGAGAGCATGCCGTGAGGACAGCAGGGTCCCTGACCTGGCATCATCTGTGATAAGGCGTCTCTGGTGAGCAAAATCTTCAAATTAAGCATTTCTTTAATACAAAATTATCTTACATTGTTGGGTTTGTTTTCTTACCTTAGGGAAAGACAGTTTTGATCAAGATTGAAAGGCTTCTGAGTAATTTTAGTGCTGTTTCAATCACGGACCATAACCCTGGGGTGTGTCCTGTTCCCATGGGACCTCTGTCCCCCACTGCTGCCGACGCCTATCCTCTCCCAGGAAGCGTAGCCCCCTTCTGCTCCCCACCACCCACTGCTGTTTAGGAAAATTAAGGTAAATAAAACCTATTAAATTGCTAATCGAATCTTACTAATTTATTACTGCCTCATAAAGATGGCCACTGTACTTTTTAAACCAAATTTAAAATTAATACTTTATTCCAAAAAACTGGCATTGCCTGAATTGAAGCTACCAAAATAAATGGAGGATATTTTCAAGCAAATACTCCCCTGAAAGGAAGATCCTAGACTAAATGTCTCAAGATTGCCCACCGGTTGGCCCCCGTACAAACAGGCCACAGAATGAAAGGCTGGAGAATGAATAAGCAAGCGTGTGTCCCATTGTTACAGGCAAGGGCTGGAAGGTTCTCTCTGGCCCAGGTCTGGAGCTGTCCTCCATCGCATCGCTAGTTTAAATGCAGTCTATTATTATTTTTCCTTTATCAGTTTTGCTATCTGCTATGCATAGGTAAATAAAATGGAATCTCTATCTGTTAACCTCTACAGACACATGGAAACAGCTGGGTAGATTTTCACTAAGTTAGGATTGTGACTTTTGGGTGTTAGGACTACAAAAGTGTTGCAGGCGTAAGTGTCAAGCGCACTCTGAAGAGACCTGGGATGCCCCAAAAAGAACCTGCAATTCAACCTCCTGCGAGGCTGAGAGGGAGACGCACGGGGTCACCACACACTCAGGGAGCTGTGCCGTATCCAGAGGAGAGAAATATGGAGAACAGGTAGTTTCCAGTTTCATCCCCCAGTGGAAAGCTACACTGATTGACAGCCAAACTGTTTCCGAATCACAGTGTTCTCGGGTCTTAAGGCAGAACACAGTCCAAACTCTGTAGCCCAAGGTTCTCGGACCCTGCATCCTTAGACTCTGGGTCCCATCAACATTTCTGAGACATTTAACGAATCCTCCTGGGATTCTTAAGTGTCTCCTTCTTTACACTGTTACATACATTCTACCCAGTCAGCTACACTGGATTCCTTGGCCCTTGCTGAGTTCATCTATTCTTTCCTGACTCTGATTTCTCTTTGCTTTCATTTTCTATCTCAGATGCCTTTTTTTCCCACAAAGCACCCCCTTCTCTTTCCCCTTCCCCCAGCAAAATTTCATATGCTACCCTTCTTATCTGACCACTGTCCATCTCTATTGACATTTATCTTTTCAACCCTGCTTATAGCTATTTAGCAATCTACCTTATTTTTTATTACAACATAAGTTCATAGATTTCAGGAGTCATTCAGAAGATCTGATTGGTCAACATATCTATGCATACATGCTAAAAGTGCATCCATGCATTTAAAATTGGAAATTCTTTTTTTCCAGTTGTGTTAAGATAAAATTGACATATGACATTGTGTAATAGTTTAAGGTATACAATATTATGATATGATACACATCTATATTGTGAAACGATTACCAAAATAAGGTTAGTTAACACTTTCATCATCTCACATAGTTACAATTTTTTGTTGTGGTGGTGGTGGTGTGAACATTTAAGATCTTAATTGAGTACTTGGTAACTTTCAAGTATACAGTACAGCATTGTTAACTGTAATCCCTGTACTGTACATGTACACTACATCTCCAGGACTTATTCATATTTTACATGGAAGTTCGTACCTTTGACTGACAGCTCCTCGTTTCCCCACCTCCAGCACATGGTAGCCGCCAATGTCCACTCTGTTGGGATGAGTTCAGCTGTTTTGGATATTTTAATTTTTATTTATTCTGTGTACCCCAGAGAAGAGTTAGGGTCCTCTGGAAATTTTAATACCTCAATATAATGGGACCCTCAAGGGTAGTTAGCAAAAGTTTGTGCTGTTTCACTTTTGGGGTATTCTAAGAAATAGCAGCAGAAAGACCCAGGGTTCAGTGAAATTGCGTTGTTTCTAAGTCGGGTAGATTTGGTCAGATGTGTAGCTTTCGGAGAAGCATCAGTCCAGTCGGGTGGGGCATGGAGAAAGCACAGACATGGGACCCTGGTGGAGTGGACCTGTAGACAATCAGAGGAGACGCAGCCCTGGCTCAGCTGGAAGAAGTCACCATTACCTGGACCAGGTGGATCTCCCTGGAAAGGGGGTGGGGTTCTGTGTGGGCAAAGGCATGAACGTGGTTAGAGGATTTGGAGCGAGTCACCGGGGGGACCAGGTTGATTAGACTCTGCGGGTGAGGTGACAGGCCGTCACAGAGAAAGGCGGGCTTTTAGTAAGTCGTTGGGGGATTCGGGGAGCGGTGGGGGTAGGTGCCTGAGGGGTGGGGACAAAGATGAGCAGAGACAGTGACGGATGACCACAGTTGGCAAGTGTTCAGCACAGTCTCTGCTTTAGGCATAAGAAAATGAATTAACTGAATCTTCTCAAGATTCCAGTGAGGTAGATAGTATTATTTTGCAGGTGAGGGAACTGAGACATAGTGAAGGTGAAAGAAAACCTACAAAGGACACTACTGACCGCAGGCGAACCGAGGTTGTGACCCACCATCGGCCACATCCGTGGTGTAGCCGGCACTCTGGGTCGCTCCTTGTTGCATCCGAGAAAACATGTTAATTTTTCGTACTTGCAACTTATTTTTTCTAAGTAAGTAACATTTGAATATTAACTTATTCCCTGTACTCTTTGGAGTAGTAACAAACTCCTAAATAGAGAAAACATATTTAAATTTACAGTGTTCTACATATAAAAGAAGCTTCTATTTTCTTCTCATAATTCTGCACCTTTCTAACTGATATGTTTTATTTTATTTTGTATTTGCACGCACCTCACTCCTTCTGCTAACGGGCCATTAGCTCATCTGCCGTCTCACAAGGAAGCGGAAGGGAACTGAGACCGTAAGCAGACGTCCAGAGACGGGTAAGACGGGCCACCTGTTCCTCTGTGCACAGTGAAGTGCTTGGTGGGGACCCCGTAATTGCCCAGTGTGTGCACTCACACGTGTGTGTTTGGGGGGGGGTGTTTGTCAGTACACAGGTGTGTGCGTTTAACAGCTGACTCAGGAGACCGGATGGACGTGGGAAAGTCCTAGGCAAACAGGACGGCTGCTGGGGCTGTACGAACACAGATCAGTAAACAGTCCCCAGAGCTTCCTGCTGGGACTTCTGGAACAGGGGGTGGGCACGCTGTGGGGATTTAGAAGGGAAGGCGGTGGGGGCGGGGCGGTTAGGACTGGAAGCCTCTGGCTCAGCCCCAGGGTTAGCAGGATGCAGCAAGTCAGTCCCAGATTCGAGAACAGAGTGGGAGGCGGCTGGAATTCCCCACGGTGCACCAGTTACCCAGGTGGGGCCATCCCGGCCCCCGTGACAGAAAACAACGCCGCAGACCCCCGTGAGGCCAGAGCAGGTGCGAGAAGACGGAGCCCGCCCTCAGCTCGGCGGCTACTGGGTGGCTCCCTTCAGCAGAGACGGTGAGGTGGCCCCAGTGACAGCAAGCGAAGAGGAGAGCATAAGCCGTGCCCACGAGGCCCTCAGGAGCGCAGGACAAGGGATGCATCTCATAAAGACCCGCAGGTGATGCGTAGGCTTTTCAGGGTTTGAAAAGCACAACCTAAAGAATTTGTAATTAGTCCCCTTGCATTTTGGCAAATGTGACTTTATTCATCAGAAGCATGTCGTTTGTGCAGCTTAAGTGACTTTTGCACAAATGTTATGACTAAAATGACACAGAAATCTTCATAAAACAGCTGACAGACTGCAGACATCACTTACTTCCTGGCTACCTTCCGTTTTACAGAAATACGCTGAAATTTGTTCTTAATGCTGTGGGATTGCTGAATGGACCACCTGGCTAAGAATACAAAAGTGAAAGCTCAGGTATTATTTGCGTTCTCCTGCTGTAAACATGGAAGAGCCCATCAGAATGCTATTTACATTGAAACACGACTGTATATTGAAAATCGGCGCAGCCTGAAGGACACACGTGACTTTTTCGTAGCTGTGGGCGCCTCACTCCTGGCTGGTGGCCTGTGTCTCCCTATCGAGAAGGAGCCCCCAGCCCTTCAGCCCGGGGTTTGGGCTGCGCTGCCCCGGAGGGTGGCCTGGGGCTGCCGGCAGGCACAGGTCCAGCTGTTTCTGAAGGCAGAGTTAACGTTGTGTATTAACGTTGAATATAAACGTATGTGTATGTTTTAAATACACGTATATGTGTAAATAGATATCTGTAGTTATAGTAAATCAAAGAATGTAATTTTACAGCAATGGATTTTTCTTGGTGGTGCCCCAGTATTCTTATGTTTTCTTTCAGTTATCACCATTCGAAATTTACCAGATGAAGTTTTCGTGAAAGTTGTTTATCAGATATTTTAAGAATTTGATGCTAATCGTGTTTTGCTTATTTCTTTCTTGTTCTTCACAAAACACTTCCTCAAAATCCTTCTATATCAATAATTATGTTTATATATGTGTATATCTTTAAAAAATAATAAATACTTTAACATTTTAATTTTCTAACATTTATCCTGGCACCAATAAATTAACGTGATGTTTACTTTCGATGGTAGGTCGTAGAGGCCCAGAAACTGATATGTAGTGTCACCTAGGAGTACTGTTAAGGCAGAATTCTTTGATTCTTTTGGTCAGAACTCGTGACTTTGGCAAGTTTTGATTTTTTTTTATTCACTGTTTCTGATTTAAAAGTTCTTGTGTTTTCATTAAAAATTTTGTATACCCATTTTGAAATAAAGAGAGAAAACAGAACAAAATTTAGCAGTAATCCCACAATTATGAGAAAATTACAGGTAATGCTTTGTTTCCTTCTTCTACACACACGCACGCATGCACGCGCGCGCGCGCGCACACACACACACACACAGATTTTATTTTAGAAAAATGGAAAATTGAAGATACTGTAGGATTAGTCAGCTTGGGCTGCCGTAACAAAACACCACAGCCTGGGTGACATTTATTTCTCATGGTTCTGGAGGTGGACGTTCAAGATCAAGGTGCTGGCCAATTTGGTTCCTGGTCAGAGCTGGGGTGCAGACGGCTGTCTTCTGTCCTCACACAGAGGAGAGAGAACTCTGGGGTCTCTTCCTGCCTGTATGACCTCATTTAACCTCTATCACCTGCTCACAGGCCCTGTCTCCAAATACAGTTACCGTGGGATTTGGGGCTTCAACATACGAGTTTTGGGGCAACACATCTAGTCTATAACACTATACATACTGTTTTATAAATGATTTATTAGCAATATACTGTGAATAACATTCCAGGTCATGAAATACTCTTTTACAGTACCATTTGTAGTGGCCACCTGGTGTTACCTTGTATGAAACATAATGTATTTAACTAACTTATTGTTTCCAACAATGTTTTGCAAATAAACACAATATTTCAGAACACTGTTATAGATAAATCTTTGTGTTTATCTTTTATTACTCAGTCATTGTCATTATTCAATATTTTATAATTATATAATTTATTAATGAAAAGTGAGACTATTTCAGCGTTTGTAATAAATACTGAAACTTTCAGCAGTATGCTTAAGACTGCCTTTACCAACAGCCAGTGGCCAACACTGATCTATGTATTCTCCAGTGACTTTACACATATGTGCAATGGTTTATCATTGTTTTGATCTGATATCTGGGATAAGTTATGATATTGCAGAGTTTTTTCACATTTACTGGTTATTTGTATTTCTTCTTTGATGAAGTGTCTGTTCATCTCTTTGACGATTTCTTACAATTAAAAATATTGAAATTTTTATTGCGATTTAGTAAGTTATATAAAAAACAATTAAATGCAATGTCTAAGTGGGATTTAGTCCTGGAATGTAAGGTTGGTTTAACACCCAAACTCAATCAGCATAATATACTGCAGGAATGAAATGCACACAGAAAACATGATTATTTCTATGTATATAAAAACGAAGCCCTTCCAGCTTTGCTCCTGCTCCAGTTTGTGCTGCATTTGCTGAGTCTCACTGAGCCTCTGCTACAGATGTAGCTGTGCCTGTGTCGCAGATCTCAGTAACTGCATTTATGGGCAGGAGTACGGGATTGGAGTCTCCTTGGGCCTTGGGCCATGTCCGTGGGTCTCAGGTTGAATCTCCTCTCTTGGAGGAGAATATAAGATGGGTGGTGACTGAAACCGGACTCACAGGAACAACTCTCATGCTGTGACCATTGGCTGTTTGTCTCCACAGGTGTTGGGCCCAGTTCTGGAGCTTCCAGGGGCAAGTCTGGCAGCCTCTGCAGTATGTGGGCTCGTCAGGCGCTACTCATGCAGGAAGAGCAGGTGCTACCCATGCCCAAGCTGACTTCCACACTAAAAGCAATGCCCACTGGGACCCACTGATGTTTCTGCTGCCTCGGCCACCGAACAGGGTGGGGAGCCTCAGACTGCAGGGGAAACAGCCCTGGTACTTCTGGGGCACAGCAAGCAGGCTACTTCAAGCCTGTTTAAATGCATTTTACTGAAACCCAGAGAAATAACTATTGCCAATGGGGAAGCCCCTAACCCTGAACATGCTGATCTCTGAGAGGAAGAGTCTTAGAAACGTGAGCAGGCTGGAGATCGTGTCCCCAGAATACACCTAGTAACAAGAAAGGAGGGAAGGAAGGAAGGAAGGAAGGAAGGAAGGAAGGAAGGAAGGAAGGAAGGAAGGAAGGAAGGAAGGAAGGACGTGAAACCTGGGAATACAGGAGGAAGAGGAAAACACAGAGGTCTGCAATTTGAGCCAACTGAAAATTCAGAATTTACGTATACATATATATCATATATCATATATAACACAAGGATAAGGTAAAAGAAGGCTGATTGGCTTTTGTGCCCCTTAAACAGAATTTCATCAAAATTTTAAAAATCTGTTCTTCATCCAAAGAAAGTAAAAATTTACAGAATGAGACAACATATTTGCAAAGTACATATGTGACAAGGGATTTGTATCCAGGTTACGTGAATAACAGCTGCAAATAACAATGAAAAGACAAGTCCCACTTTTAAAAAATGGGCAAATGATTTGAGTGGACATTGCTCCGAAGATGATGTACAAACATCCAGTGAACGTATGAAAAGCTACTTGGCGGAATTCACATCAAAACACTAGGAGGCTAAAACAGAAAGACAAAAGCACACATTGGCAAAGATGCAGAGAAACTGGAACTCTCATCCTTGCTTGTGGGAATGTAACATGGTGCAGCCAGTCTGGAAAACAGCTCAGCTTTGGCATTTTCTATAAATGGTAAACATGAAGTTACCATATGATTCAATAATTCCACTCCTAGGTATATGGTCAGGAGAATTAAAACCATATGTCCACAAAAACACACAAGCATTATTCGTATTATCTATTGTAAAATGGGAAAACAACCCAAATGTTCACCAAATGATGAATGGACAAATAAAATGTGTTATATCTGTCCAAGGGGATATTATTCTACAATAAAAAAGCGTGGCGTGCTTATGACAGCTACAGCATGGATAAACCTTAAAATGTTACACTGAGCGGAAGAGGCCGGTCACGAAAGATTGCATGAGCCCGTTGATGTTAAATGTCCAGAAGAGGTAACTGTAGAGACAGAGGTGCGTCGGTGTGGCTGGGATCCTGGAGGAGAGAGGGGTAAGGAGTGCGTGCTGACAGGGTGATGGAAACATCCTCACCGGTGGGGCAGCACAACGTGAATACACCCAGAACAAACAAAAACCCACACCCAAATTGTGTGTTTTGAAAGGGTGGATTTTGTGGTATGTGGATCGTATCTCAATAAAGTGTATTGAAAGGGGGAACACGGCACCTGAAGATACAAAAGGATGTGAAGCTCACTCAGCACCTGAGAAATGCAAATTAGAGTGAGCTACCGTTTCTCTCCTAATTAATTGGGCAAAAAACAAGATGACACGTTTGGCTGGTGAAGCGGTGGGGAAAACACCGTCCTGCACGACGCATGGAAAGAAAGCTGCTGCTACCCTTCTGAAGGAACATGTGGGAACGTTTATCATCACTTCTTGTGCGACTGCGTCCTGACACAGCGATCCCTCTCCCAGGACCCTCCCCTGAAGAGACATCTCAACAACGCAGAACACAAATGCACAGGGTTACTGATTGCCTTAATGAAACTGCAAAATATTGACAGTAACCTAGATATTTCTCTCCATACAATGGAGAGAAACTGAAGAAATTGTTGGGTCTACGCAGTGGAATACTGTACCCTGAGCTGTGAGATAGAAAGGGGTGTGTCATTAAGTGGGCCGAAATGTGTACAAAAATGGAAAAGAAGACACATGTCTGTGTGATTGTGTAAAACACACATAGAGTGGGGATAACCTGGGGGTTGGACAGCAGAGCTCGGGATGGAGTTGGGGGGCTGGGGACGGAGCAGGGGCGGGGACACTTCCTTGAGTACACATTGTGGTTTATTTCTTAGCAAAAACCAGTTCATGGTAATTTTCTACATTACTGCCTTGTTCCTGTTTTTCCCAAACTCTGCCTTCTAATATGGACTCACTCACATTCGCATTTCTTTATTTGAACAGTTTACATTAATTATTTGACACCCTCTTTTCAGCCAATCACAGCAGTTCATTTTGACCACACCTCCACTTTGCTTCAACACACTCCGTCCTCAGCATGTGTTAACATTTATTCTGATTTTCTTAAAGCAATAATGCTGGGGTGCAAACAGGGTTGTTTGCCCACACCTGCCACTCTCTCTCCCACCTGGAGGGCTCTTTGAGAACATAACAGTCGACGCAGCACTTTGCACTGAAATTACTCAGAGGGACTCCTCACAATCAAGTTTAAAAGTCACCTCCTGAGACACCCCTGGCCCTGCAGCTTGGGTTGTGTGGCCCCCGTGTGCCCGGGAGCTCCCTGCTCTCCTGCCTAGCGCAGCGTTTACCCCGTGAATTGCGGGTGTCTCTGTGGGTCACCCCCTCCATGAGCCCCAGGACAGGCAGGAGGCGACCTCGCCCACTTGTGTCCATGTCTGTTACATTTCCAGCAGAAGGCTCACCCTCAGGGAAAGTTCGTGAGATTTTGGAAAGCATCTGTCTTGCTAATTCTTTAGCTTATTTTCCCAGGACATACCAGCCCTGTTTATAATGAACAATTTTATTTTCTACTAAAGGTTTTTTTTATCATAAAAAAAAATTGTCACGAGTTAATGTAATATTCTGAGTTATTTTTCAGTGGGAAGAAGTAACAGGAAATGAAATCCTTATTACACAGCAGATGATGTTCAGAATTTGGATGAAAGCCGAGGGCTTGTAAGTTAGGGGTATTCCTTCATGTCACCTGCTTAGTTATCAAACTGGACCCCAAATTGGCAATTCAAATAGGCCTCACCCTACAGATCTACACAGAGAGGGAAATTGATTGTAAGAAAGACTGTGTTGGCTGCCAAATTCTTAGGAAGAAACATCCACTCTCATGAGAATCCCATTAATCAACTCTCCGGGCACAAAGCACACGTGGCTTTGCAGCCTCCGTGAGACGATTTCAGCCTGGGTCGTCTGCCACAGGCCAGTCAGGTTCTCCTGCTGCCACACTCGGGCCCAGCCGCGTGATTGCTATCCGGGAGGAACAGGGGTGCACAACCAGGGTTGAAGCTCTGTTATTTCCTCTCGGACATCCACCCCAACCCACAGCCAGGACGGACCCCGCATCTGACAGCTGTCAAGCTTACTTGCACGAGACCGTCTGACGAAGCCCTTTGTCTCGCGGCTGGTACCAATGGCCACCCTGTCCCAGCACAGGGACCGGAGTCACCCACGCGTAGATCTACGTGATTTGGTTAAGTTACCTGAGTCCTCTGAGTGATAGTGTCTCTGTGTATAGAATAACAATAGAAACACCTCAGTAGGTTGCTTTAAAGATTAAGTACCTTGATGTGCATATTACCTGGGACCCTTTCCCCCAGGAAAGCCTGTGACACCTGGGGCCAGATCCATGTCCTGCGCGCAGTGCTGCGGGGCTCTGCACACCTGGGCGCCCTCCCTCCTTCCTGAGCCGACGCCACCCCGCACTCTAAGGGGTCTGTGCTGCGGGCCCCCCGTGGACCAACAACGTCGCCCCCGGGCTCCTGCGGTGGAGAAAGCGGACCTGCCCGGAGGGTGTTCCAGACCCTCAGGGCCCTCCTGCCTCTCATGCTGCCTGGGGCCTGCAGGGCCAGGACCCACTGCTGTCTTCTCACTTCTCCTACAACGTTCTTGCCATTACACAACTTCCTGCTACTCACTTTTCTCATGGGTTGCTTCTAGCTTAGGAGAAGGTGAACACTTTTATTAACAATGCACTTTTCATGCACCTCTCAGTTATTTAATAATTACATGTGTATCGCAGTGGGATAAGGGGAATAATCTAAATGGTGCTTTGTAACATCCAGTTGTTAGTGAATGAACTAGAGTTACATGTATCAACGTGGACAGACCACAAAGCAACAGCAAGAGAAAAACTGAATCGTTAAAACAATATGTTCTTCTTGGTGCTGTGACATGTTTTATTCTCACCTCAGAAAAAAAGTTCTCCTCTTAAGAGTTATTGAATGAATTTAGGCTCTTAGGAGGGCAAGAAAAATTCACTCATTCACAGCAGCTCAAACAAAGTAGGGTTTGACACATGAACAGAATGAATGAATGAGTGAGTGAATGAATGAGTGAATGAGCAAATGAGTGAGTGCGTGAGTGATGAATGAATGATGAATGAGTGAGTTAGTGATTGAATGAGTGCGTGAATGAGTGACGAATGAGTGAGTGATTGAATGAGTGAGTGAGTGAGCACATGAATGAGTGAGTGAATTAGAAGGTCCACTAGCAATGGAAGCTCATGGAGGAGCCCTCCCAGCACCTCTGACTCTTGAGGATGGTCGGTTAGGGTGAACAGAGCAAGTGTCCCAACCCCGGGAATGGGTTCATTGTGGCCACGTCGTCTTCGGGGTTTGGCTGGTGGGAAACAGGGGGAGTGAGCCTGGTACTTCAGCTCTCCCGCCCCACCGAGCTCCAAGCTGCTGTTAAGAGTGGTCGCTAAGGCAATGACATTAAAAACACACAGAAATAACTTAGCGATAATTAAAGGACAGTGTGAGCAGGTCAACTTATATTTTCTAGGGCAGATTCCGATGCACACTTCCGGCTTGTTTCGAGTCGGGGTCCCAGGGGAACACAAACTCCATGATTCTGGCTCTGTCCTCTGACAGCCCTTTGGTGGAAGGTCTTTCTTTCTAACCTGTTCATGTTCAAAAGTTGAAATTGTACTTCTTTTGAAAAGAAATCCTGAATAGTCCTACCTTTTTGTAGTTAAAAAAAAAGAAAATTCTTCGTAGAGATCAAGAAAAGAGGAAAGAATTTACTGAGAGAGAAACATAAAGTTATGGTGGCAAAAAAAAGTGAAAGAATGAGAAGATGGAAAAATAATTATAATATAAATGAACCCTGCTTCTTCTCTTCAAGCTTTCTTTTAAATTCCATCATTTTTTTCTCCCTCATGGTAATTGTGTTCACAATCCCAAAGGGTTTCCATGCTGTCCACACATGCCCAAAGAGACTGATATGCTGAAGAAATGTCAGTGAGTAGCTGGGTGGGGTATTCACCAAAAAAGAGGCATTGAGAAATAGATGTATGATATATAATTTAAATATATATATATATATATATATATATACACACAATTAGATGTATATAAAAATTAAAGCAGAAAAATGTCTTTAATAGCTTTTTCAAGTACTATTTTTAAGTAAGGCATTTTTTCAAGGATTTATATAGTTTATGCCTTTAAAATGATTTTTTAATAGATTTTATTGGAGTATAATTGCTTCACAATACTGTGTTAGTTTCTGTTGTACACCAAAGTGAATCAGTCATATGCATGCATATGTCTCCATCTCCCCTCCCTCTTGCGTCTCTCTCCCACCCTCCCTATCCCACCAGGTCACAAAGCACCGAGCTGATTTCCCTGTGCTATGCGGCTGCTTCCCCCTAGCTATCTATTTTACATTTGGAGTGTATATATGTCAATGCTACTGTCACTAGCCCCAGAAGACCTAAACAGACATTTCACCAAGGAAGACATACAGATAGCCAAGAGGCATATCAAGAGATGCTCAACATCACTAATTATCAGAGAAATGCAAATCAAAACTACAGTGAGGTATCACCTCACACCCGTCAGAATGGCCATTATAAAATGATTTTTTTTTATGTTTTAAAATTGTGAATCACAGTGTCAGACAAGTTTTTAAAAACAGAAAAAGAAAATCTGTGCTGAATAACACCTCCCTAACCCAATTATTTAAATGTAATCCCATTCAAATGTATTTTTGGTCTTTTCTTATGTTTTTGTTGCTGTCTTACTGTATCACACGCCTGCAGTAGAATCAGTAAATCCCTATTAAGATGGACGCAGGTGAAAGGCCCTAAAACAGACCTTATTTTCCTGGAAAAGGTGCCTTTCCTGGAGGGCAGGGCACTCCCCTTCCCGGGGCCGTGGTGGTACTCACCACAGCACTGGATCCCCAGGCAGGCGCCACTCACATCACACTTCACTGTGCGTGTGACAGTGTGTGCGACGTCCTCCGGGCGGCCGTGGTTGGGATTAAGGCTGGGAGACTCTCCCACGCCAGCCCCTCGCAAAGCCCCTGCAAGCCGCCCGGGGACTCACCGGGGAGGGCGGTGGCTTGGGGGCTGGCCCGAGGGGGCCCGTGCTGCTCTGGTGTTTGCACAGGGCCAGGCTTGACCCTCGGTTCCTGCAAGAGTGATGGTGGGGGGCGCGGGTCCGCTTTCCCAGGAGCGGCAGCTACAGGGCTGGGGGTACCCGCCCCGCAGGGCTCCCTGCGCATTTTAACAGGCTTGTTTTCCAGGTTTGGAAGGGGACCCGGTATCCAAGACTAGGTTCCCGAGTGAGGCCTTAGGGACGCGGTGACCGGCCTACGGTGTTAGCTTAAGCCTTCGAGGTGAGTCACGGCCGCTACGAGACTGGTCACAGGGGAGGCCCAGGGCTGATCCCAGGAGGCTCGGGATTTAGGGGGTCCGTGGAGGGGGCGGTGGAGTCCGGCCCGGCGCGCCCCGCCTCTGCTGCCCCCGCGCCTGGTCACGGTGACGGGGAGACCCTCCCCCGACCTGGGCTACACCTCTTGCGCTCCGTGTTCGATGCGGGAACCGTTTTCCTCCGCAGCCCGTTCAGTCTGACTGTGAGCTCCCTACGGGGGGACCACGGGGCTTTCATTTTGGGGCCTGACACGGGCCTGGTGCGTGGCTGGCTGCTGGGACAGTCACTTGAATGGGCCCCTGAATCAGCAAATCCCCGGCCGAGTGCACTGACCGCCCCTCCAGCCCGTGCCCCCTTTCTGGCCCTGCGTTATCTTTTCAGGGCCCCAGATTTTCTGGGCCTCTGCTCCCAGCCTTCTGTTTCCCCATCTCAGAAACTGGCTAAAAACATCAACTTCCGTGGATTTGCTGGGAGAATAAGGCTGAAGTGTTCCTAAGAGTTCTCAGCACTGGAATTTTTTTCTTTTTTCTTTCCATCGTGTGGATATGAGATGGTGGATGCTAATTGAATTAATTGTAGTGATCGTTTCAGAAATATGTGAGTGAAACCATCAAGCTGTACCCCTTAAACTTACACAGAGATGCACGTCAGTCACATCTTATAAAACTGGAAAAAGAGGACACGGCTGGCATTATTCTAATAGGTGTCTCCAGAGAGGTGGCCTGCTTTGCTGCTTGTCACACACCTGATGCTGAGGGCAGGTCGCCTTGTGGATAGGAGGAGGGGGTGTTTCTGGGGGTCGGGGGCGCGGAGAAGTTCCAGACAGCCGAGCTGTCCAGCCTCTCTTCACATCACACCGCTGGACCCGATCACACCACTGGACCCGACACTCCTCTCGTCCTGCGGTGGGTCAGGCCTTCCTGGAAGCGTCTCCATGGCTAGAAAAGCTCTGGAGAAAGAGAGGGCGAAATGCTCTATGCCAGGAAGATGCCCAAAACAGCGTTTTCTGGAAGCTATCTCCTGCTTTGCTTCTAGTTTTAAAAGCAGAGATTGCTCTTTGGAGACACAGACGCACTGGGACCAGCCCTGGAGGGGAGGGGACTGCTGTCCTCACAGGCCTCCGCCTCCACACCCACCGGGACCTTCCCATGTGAAGAAACAGAAGGAGATGACAGCGGGAGAGCGCCCCGCTAACCTTAGGGCTGGAATGAGGCTCGGACGTGAGGCCCCGTCCTTCTCTGTAGTTCAAGCAGGTTTTCATGTCCAGTCATCCTTGTTCATCTCAGAGAACATGTCACAGTGACATTACAGGGGAATTTAGAGCCTCATAAGAAATGTGAAGTAAAATCCTGCATCACACGGTCTCTGAAATGAGTCTTGTTTACAAAGCAATAATTTCATTTTCTCTGATTCTGCATGTGTATCGTGGGACACGGGCTTGAGTCAGTGACAGCACCATCCTCTGAATTTTTGTCCCGTTAAATACACAGTGCCTTCCAATGGCTTGTTCTAGAAAACTGCTCTGATACTAAGGGAAAGAGAAAATGTTATTTATATAAAGTTCATTATTTGCATCACACCTATTTCCAAGAATTATTGGAGATGATTTATATTTAAAATATATGTAACATGAATATACAGACACACAGTGTGGAAAGTAGCGAGATGTCTTTAGCCTACAGCATCGCTTTATTTGGGGCCTTTGTTTTCATTTGTCTGGGTCATTCTAATGCCCAGCTAAGCACTCCTCTGCCGCAGTCTCTTTCCTTTCTAACCTCAGTGCCACCGCTCTTCTTAAACACGTAAGCGGTCGGGTCACTTCTCCGTGTAAGTTCACCCAGCGTCCCTAACTTTCTGCAGGGTGGATTCGGACACCTGAGTGCCTCCGCAGCACCTTCCAGCACCCGCCGTTCCCCTGCAGCCCCAGCACCAAGTATCCCCTGAGTCTGCTGTGCTCGCTGCCTCCTTCCCTATCTGGTCAAATAGCCCAGCATTTTTTAAATCAGCAGATTTTTTTAAAAGTATTTCCTCACCCAGCGTCCAGAGCCTTTTAGTAAAGGATTAATTAATAAACAAGTAAGAAATGCTGGTCTCCTAACGCTGCTGATACAGCTAAACCGACGAGCTCCTGCCCTCGTGTGTCGGGGCACAGAGGAGGAGATGGGCACACAGAGGTCACACAGCATCACACGCCATCACACTCTAGGGTGAAAGCAACTTGGTCATCCTCTTGACTTGTTAGTAAGACAAGAGATTATTTAAAATGTAGAAAGAGAATTTGGAACTATCATTCCATCTAAGAAGTAAAATCTGAGAATAAGGCCACGATCCACGCCTGACTTCGGGGAGTCAGCCAGCTCCTGTCTCCACAGCGGAAGCGCCGTGTCAGGCTGGCCTCATGATCGCTAAAGCATATGGTGCCTCTTTTCCAGCCAGCGAGGACTGGGTGCTCCCTGAGGCACTTGCCAGGATGTGTATCATCTCTTGTCAAAGACCATCTGAGACAGGGCTTTTTCAGCTAGAGCCCTCGGGACAGGCTAATCCTGCATTTCTCTAGTTTCTCTGAGCTCAATCTGATATCATCTTAAATCATCAGAAAGAAACATACTTCAGATGGCATTAACTTGGCTCCCTGTAGAAATGCTGTCACAGAATCACAATTCAACATGAGCTTTTAGATCGAGGGTCATTCATGCCGAGGAGCCGTGTCCAGAGGACATCTGTGCGTCTGCTGGGCAGGGCAGAAGTCTCTTGACGTCCTTTGTGCACAGAGACTCATGGTGCACTCACCCCAGAATGTAGACCAGGAAATTTGGACAGGACATTATCTATCTATTATTTATCTATCTATTCATCCGTCTAGCCATCTACCTCTCTATTTCTATCCGTCTGCCATTCCTGCGCCCACTTATTTAACCCACACTTGTTTGTATAGCCGTAATTCTAGGGGGTCCAGCTGCTCACTGGAAGTGCCCTGGAGTGAAAGACGCCCTGGACGCTGAGGAGCTTGGTGACTGTTGGAAGAGGAGCGGGCCAGGAAACTGCAACGCTCTGAGTCCTTTACTAGCAAACCAGCTGACTCACGGAGCCTAGACTGTCATCTCTGTGAGTGGAACGAGGCTGCCGCAGGGAAGGGCATCCTGACACAGCAGCGTGCGGGCAGCCCACACCCCACCCCAGACTTACTACCTACATGGCTGCACACTCTTCCTGAAGAATCCCAACATGTAGAACTGGCAAACCACACAGATATCTAATTTACACGGAACCAGAAACAAGGCACTGGAGTTAGCTGCTCACATAGTATGTTACACGTGCTACTTTTCCAGGACAAAACTCTGATAAAATCGCCAGCATCCCGTTTATAAATTTCATTGCTATTTAACTTCACACAAAAGAAATATTATTTTGAAATTTTCTGAGACCTTCAAGGAAAGTATTCTAGTCGATGCAGATCTTATTCAGCATGCCACAAATCCTCAGAGATGGTAACTTACAGGAAATACGGCCTCTTCATAACACGCGTATACTTCTCCTTCCTCCAAACCATCCACTGCTCAGTCGTCATGTCTTCAGCATACTTGAAGAGAATGAATTATTTATGCAGGTGGTTGTTGGAAATGAAACACCCTTCAGAAGTGAGACTAAGAACTGTAAATCTGCAGAGCAGGAGGGATTCCTGTGCCCTCGTTCCAGAGGCTGCGGCTTCTAATACTGCCGATTTATGACAGCACACGAGGTGGGGCTCTGGGGTGCCTCAACGGGTTCAAGAGCCCCCAGCAATTTTCTAAAGTAACTGGTGCACAAAAACTGTCCCTGTGGCAGAGAGGTACAGCTACAGAAAATCACAGCCTCATTTTAATTTGAAAAGCTCCCCCCATGTTAATTTATTGCATGGACGGCTTTATAGGAAATAAGCTTTTAAACTAAAAAAAAAATCATTTTATCTGCCAAAATCACACACTTCCAATCTTCCCACACCTGCACGATGTTCGACAGATGACTTACGCAGAACCCAGCTCCTGCCGGCGGCCCGGAGCCTCTGCCCACTGCCCCTCCGTCCTGTTGCTGGAAGTTGCACAGACCAGACTCGGCACGGCAAAGGCCCACTTCTCACTCACGAGGCACCTGCTCACGTGCTGATCACGCTGGGCTCTGCTCTGAGGCCCCTCGGAAGGGCTGCAGGGGCTCCACCAGGCAGAGCATCAGGGTCCCCAGGTCAGTGGGAGAGGGAGGAAGGAGCGGGGAGGCTCCCAGGCTTCCAACCGCCTGGCCTGGAGCTGAAAGGAGCCGCTCCCCTGATGGTACCAGAACCCGTACTCACAGGGCCCTCTCCTCGGACCTGAGTTCTCGTCCTGCTTTGTGATGGCCGTCACCGTTTCCTTTGAATCTTACTTACATGTGAGCTCAGTGGTATCTACTCTGGTTTATAAGGACTCGGATTTAAAGAATCAACAAGAGTTCGCCATTGTATTTATACTCTTGGGAAACTGAGGTCAAACTTCCCCTCCACCATCTGGAAGGTGTTGGTAAGTCAAGTTTCTGGATAGAGGTTCAATTAACAGAAAAGTTACAGGGTGATTTCTGAAGATTATACCTTTAGGCTCCAAGTCATAATATCTCAGGGATGCACTTTTGCTTCAAATCAGTCATTCACAACCTCTCTCTCTTTCACACACACACACGTACACAGATGCACACACATGTGCACACATGCACACTGGGCACCAGTGAATCACACACACGAGGATCATTTGTTCACCTGCCCAACGTCTGTCTTCCCCATGTGACTGGGCTCCAGAAAGGCAGAAACTTTTGACACTTCGGAATTTTCCTGCCACATGCCCTACACCTAACACAACAACGTCTGAAAAGTGTTTGTTGAATAAGTGAATAAATGCAGGCAAATAAATGAATTAATGAGTCCTCGTTTCTAACCCAATGGTCAAAGTGGATTTACAAGCAACACCAGCTCTTAACTGCGGCCGCATTCAGCCCACCTCAAGCCCTCTATGGACTTGAAATAGAGGCCACGTGTACAGGTCGGACGACCCTCAGGGACATGAGGTCTTTGCTCCTTGAAGCTCCACCTGTGGGAATGAGAACACCTTTTATAAGACAGTCTGCAGGGCCTTTGAACGTCTCGGGATATCTTGAATCACGGTGACAGCATGCGTGTCCACAAGGTCACTCACATGGTACAAACTTGTATCATGTAAACGATCCTGGTTGGTCATAAGCAGTGAAGGTGACCACACAGCAGGTTTTAATGCAGGGAAGGCATCAAGCTAAAACATGCTCACACAGCCTCACAAGAGATCCAAGGGAAAGCAAAAGCAGCAACAACAGGAAAAGAAAAACAAGCAAAGCTCGCACAGATTTTTGCCAAAAATTATATTTTTCAAACACCTATTTGGAGAAAAAACAGCACTATTAGAATTAACTCTGGCTGACTAGCCTCTTTCGTGCTATGACTTCCTCCAAACCCCATGGAGGCAGAGGCTAAAATAAAGGCCAGTTATGACTGTAAAGAAGAAATAAAATGAAATACCAGGCAGAATTCTTGGAACATGAAATGGGCAGATTCTTTCATCCACTTCTCCCTTCAAGCCTCCATTGACCACGTGTTCGAAATGAAGTCCTACTTCATCTCCCTCCCTTGTCCTTTTCCCTTAAAATTATGGTGGCTTAAAACTTCCACCTTATAAGGTATCTTTGGTTTCATCTCTTAGAAGGTCCCCTCACACATGTTTAAACACAGATCACGTGCAGAGCCTTTGGCTGTAGTTGCAGATTAACTAAAAGCTATTCTGCAAAACTCTCCTGAGTTCTGGCAAAGTTTGACACACGTCATTTTTCATGTTGGGTGTCCATGTAGCCAAATGTCCACTGGACAGTCATTCCATAATGTGATGTGGTCCATTCACCTAAACGCTGGGCCACTGCAGTGCTACTGATTTAATTAATGATTGATTAGGAGTCAGGCTCTGTGACGAGTCAATAGTCCATGTGGCGAATAATATTACCCCAGTGCATTATGGGAGGCCCTGAGTTGAGGACTCAGGTCCCCTCTCAGCCACCAGATCACACAGGTGATTGACTCAGGCCTGCATTTTAGGCAGTGATTCAGGCAACAATTGTTTGCTTCTCAGTTGCGATCATCTGTTTTTCCCGTGTTTTGGTACAGACGGTGGGCGTCTGTCACTGAGCGTGTTTGTCAGTGATGCTGACCTTGCACCAGACGTCTGAGCCTGGAAGATGCTCAGAGGACAGGAGCCTGGCCCGTTCACGTGGGAAATGTTGGGAGGATTGCCTGACATCGTGGCCTGCTGACATGCCCTCCAAAAGTGACCTCCACATTTTTCATCATTTAAGATTATTTTGGCTATAATTAAGCACAAATGTCATTTCTTCTTCAAATACTGCAATGGCTTATGAAGCAGAAGAACTAGCAACAGTGCAGGAAGAAAAAGAGCCAGGCTGCCCTGTGGACAGGAGCCCACGTGGTCACCAGTGGACACTGTCCTGAGGTGAGTCAGGTCCAAGCACCTACTGTCTGAGAGTCCATGTGTCCAAGCTTCAGCATTTCAGGGAAGGAACATACTCTATGTTGTCAGTTGGGCATCTGGGGACATGGCCACTCCAGAAATTGTGAGACCTGCTACACTTCCCAGTATACAAGAATTTATCCACCCAGGTCGCAAAGTTCTGAATGGATGCCTCCTCTATTTCAGCCCATCTTGTGTTCAACCACCAATTTGTAGACACTGCTCTCCAAACACATCCCCAGACCACCCACCTCTCTCCATACTCTCCAGGATGACCCTGACTGTGGTCCACCATCCCTAACCTCTGGGTTAGGGTGCTTCTCCCATCTCACTCCCACTCTGCTCCCCAGACAAACACCACAGTGACCCAGAACCACAGGCTGAGCTCTCATTTGCTCAGACCTCCTACTGGGTCCCCCCCGCCCCGAAATGCAAACGCCATGCTTGGACACACACTCTGAGGGCTCTGCCTTCTGATGACCTCTCCGGGTGCCCTCCCTCACCTCACACAGTCATTCCACCCCTCAGAGCTCCATGAGCACTTGGAACAGGAACACTTCTTTACCTGTTTAAAGCAGCAAAACAAGAAAGAGTCACTGAGCTTCTCCAGGTCGGAGGGTGCATGTATATGATGTAGGTGGGGGTGAGTTTTCATGAATCTCACAGGGTGGTGGAGAGGGGGCAGTGCAGCTCAGAGACTGAGGCTTGGACTTCAGTCTGGACAGTCCGGGTAACTCCCCGCCCTGCCCCTCCTCACTGAGCAAACGCTTGGAATTTACCGAACCCTTAACCAAGATGAGACTCTACTCACCTGAAAAATTAGGGTAACGATAATAATAAATCTTCTAAGGTTTCTTTGAGGTTGCAAGTCACTGGTTGACTTGAATGTTTAATCCATTGTAGGGGAAGAAAAACACAAATGCAACCAGGCAGTTACAGGAAAACATTTTCCCCTTTCTCTTCCCCATTTCCTATGACACCCTTTTCCATTAAATACTCCATGTTTGGAGGTTTGTGTCCAGAGAACTTGGGGTGAGGCTGTCAGGAGACCATGGAGAAAGGACAGAATAAAGAATGTGATGCTCTTTAAAAGCAACTATTCATGAGAAGCTGAGAAGTAGCACATTATACAAATGCTAAGGTGTGTTTTAAATGGATGGTTTTAAAATCCTTCTTTTTCCGCGAGGGATTTTTTTAAATTAAGCAATTCATTACTTGAACATAGTTGCCAGGCAGCCTCAGTCAAAATCAGTAGAGGTCCTGTGGTTTGGACGACCTGCTGGCAGTCACCTTGCTGGGACTCCGAATTATGGAATTCTCTTTTTGGTTGTGTCTAGAATAAAGTTTATATTTTCATTCAACTTTTATATAAGTGAGTATAGGCATATTTTCTTTCTAAAATGTCTTTCTTGTTCTTCCTCTTTATAGACACTTATTTTATGACACGGGAATTCTATCCCTTTAAACGTTTTGAATTCTTCCCATCCTTATTTTTAATTCTCTTCCAGGTCATTGTTCCCTTTCTAGAACGTGCGGAAAAATTCCCTGTATTATTTCATTGGATGTCTCTCTTTATTAATGCCTCATTTTCTTCAGTTACTTTTTGTTTTGTATTTTTTGGTAATTATTCTGTCCCTTGTATTTTTTAAACAATGCTGCTTTATTTTATTTATTTTTCTTGTTAGAGGATCCTTTAGCAATTATAAAGTGCATACATCATCATATTCTATAAAGGTAATGACACTTTACAGATAAAAACCTTACCTTAGCTCCTTCTCATCTTTTGTGCTGTCATTGTCATAGATTTTATTTCTACATATGTTGTAATTCCCAGGGGATATTGTTATAATTTTTACTTTAAACATCCACTGCCTTTTATAAACACCAGGAAAGAGTAAAAGAGTAACACCTCCACACACATAGTTATTATTTTTGGCACTCTTTAATCTTTAATTAGGTCTGATTTCGATCATTTTCCTCCAGCCTGAAAAACTTCCTGAAGCATTTATTACGGTTTGGATGTGATAGGAACATTCTCTCATCTTTTGTTATCTGAAAATGTATTTTTTCCCACCTCCCTTTGAATGCTGAAGAATTCTAGTGTGTGTTTTTCTTTCTGACGCCTTTGCCTTCGATGATTTAGTCTCATTCCTTGACGGCCCCTGGCCTCTGAGCTCGGGTGAGAAGGGCTGTGGGAAGGTGGCTCTGGGCTCCTTGGGGAGGTGGGGAGAACTGTCTTCGTCCTGAACTGGGCCAGAAGGTTCCAGGCCCCGTGGTACTTATAGGAATAGCCCCTCTAGAAGTAAATGGCGTCACCCTGCGGGTGTACAACCCCTGAGGCCCTACAGCTCCAAGTCTCTAAGTGGAAAGTGGTGGACTCTTAGGCACACTGGGCCGTACAAGGAACATCTTCAGATGGCCACGCGGGTCTCAGGGTCCCCGATGGCTGTTTCCCACAGTCTCCCTGGTGCTCAGTGCTGAAGGCTGTGCAAAGAGATGTCCCGTCACACACAACCTCACCCCACACCTCCCACTTTCCTGCTGCCCAGGGCTTGCTGGGCTGACTCGCAGTCCTAGGAGGTGATTTTGAATTTTTACCTTTTTCCTTAAGGTCTAGACGCAAGGCTGACCATTCGTGTTGGCAGCCACGTCTCCTTCCTGGAGCAGCTCGGTTCCATTTGGGTCCCAGAGGAAGGACTCAGATGGGTCTCCCGTGACAGAAAGTCAGAGAAAAGAAGGAGATGCTCTTCCCCACTCCTTTCCTCTGATTCCACCCAAAGGCTCCCGGGATACCTGAGCTGCATCAGAGCTCCTTAGAGATTAAAATACACGCTCAATGGTTGATAATTACAATTTTTTAAATGATAATTATAATAATAGCGACATCGAATTGAAAAACACATTAATTTATTTAATCCTCGACCTCCTCACTCACGAAGCAGGTGTAACAGGGCAAGTTTTTGATCCCAGATATTCTTATTCAAATAACCATATTGTTTCCACTGTGATATCCTTTGAGTGAGGGTGTGATTAATTTAGATTAAGTATGAACAAAGTAGTCTCTCTTTATCTTTCTGACCTCACTTGTTCTCTTCATTCATGACCCTCCAGAACTTGCGGGGGTCACATAAAGGAAGGAAGGGAGACTGTGGTCCTTTCACCCACATGAAATTCTGCTGACGTTGCATTTTGTTTTTTAAAGACACAATCCCTCACCCCACTCCTTATTTTCTTTCTTTTTGGGGCAATCCCCAAACACATAATTCTCCTGTAACAGCCAAACTGAACGAGGATACGAGCTGAACTGGGATGCACAACCTCAATCTGTAAACCAATTCTCAGCCGTGAGGGTTTCTGGGCAGTACACCTGCGTCCTCCTCAGAAAGTTCTTTCTGTGCCAAAAACGTGGGATCAAGTTTTCCTTGAAGACACAGCTGCCAACGGATGAGAAGCATAATTTCAAACTAGGTTTTACGATGTTACTATCACAGCTGACCAGGGGGCAGGGTGGGGCTCGGTGTCACAGGTGACACTCAGAAGGAAGGCGGGGCGCCAGCAGATGTTGTGCTGTTTCTAGAGGATTCCCCTCTGGCCCCACTGTCACTTTTTGGGGATCCGAGGTCAGAGCCGGAAGGCAGAGCGCAGGGCAGGCCCTGGAGGGCAGAGAGGAGCCGGTGCCAGGCAGCGGGAGCTGGTCCTGCCGGACCCTGAGTAGCAGCCTCTGAGGGACGGTGCCCAGGAGCCGGGCAGCTGCAGCTCCGCAGACACCAGGTGTGAGCGGACAAGCCACCAGCTCAGCACAGGTGAGGGCGGCAAGCAGGACGCACCTGCCAGGTAAGCGGGGACCCCCGCTGGAAACCACGTGGGCATCTGGCTGCTGTGTGTGCTGCTGCTTCCACACTGTGCCATTGCACAGCTAGGCTTTTATACGTCGTAACTTATTCTCAAAGCCCGACGGCTGCTGGTAAGTATAATTATTGAGTCACGCAGTGTTTAATTTAATTTGATAAAGAAAGAAGACAAAGGGCTGCTTCAACCAGAAATGGGTTTTGCTTTGCTCTTATGAAACAGCACTTTCCCACATTTCTGCTTATCTACACTCGCTCCTTATTCATTAACCAAACTTTTATCAAGCACCAGGTGTCTTCAGTTTTGGGTCCTGGAGTCACACAGTCACCATGGGAAGGGTGGTGTGTTCCCTGCTCTCATGTCCTGCTTAAGGAGAAGAAAGGGCATAGAGGTTAAGGAGCTGCCTGTGGCCTCTCCTCGTAAGTGGAAGGTGGGCTTAAAAACAGGGTCTGTCAGCCCCACAAACTCATTACGGTAACCAAGATTGTTATTAAAAACCCTAACGTTACTTAGAGAAAAATTATAAGGAATTCCCCTGGTGTTTAGTGATAAGACAACCCATTTACCATGACCATCTGCGTCTGAATCGTCCACGGTCTACACAGAGAGCATCTGTGGGGTGTGGACGGCCCACAGAGTTATGAGGAAGACGTAAGGGTCTGGAGAGCAGGGAAGCAGAAACAGCAGCAGACCATTTCTGTCATCTACACGATGCCAACCCTAGTGCCAGGCACACGCCATTCTGCTTTCAAAATGTGCAAGGAAAGTAACTCAGACTCTTTCTGATTCTAATTAGCACTTCCCAAGCATCCAACTCTCTCTGTCCCTGAGGCATGGAGACATGGGGCCAAGTTAAAGAGATCAATGAAAAATCAAAACCCAGCCTCAGATGAAATCTCTACTAATTATTCCAAGTGACACACAGATCATTGGGCTTCCATGTAACCGAACAATGGGAAGTGATTTCAGATGCTTGCAGCTGAGTCTTTATTTCTTATCGACGGTGTGTCAGGATGACCAAGGGAACCAAGAAGCCAGAGGAACTTTGCTCCGTCCTCGCTGCTGCAGCCGCCAGCTGGGGCGAGGGGGTAAAGGACACTCGCGTGTTCTGAGGGTCCCTGTTATTAGTGCATCCCAGGATGGCGTCAGCAGTGCGCCGGGAAGGGTGAGCTGGACCCTGGGTGCTTCACGGAGGAAGGACCTGCGGAGGGTTGTCCACCTTTTGAAGCCAGGGAGAGTCCTGGATGCCTACGGATTTACCGCTGGGCTCAGGGACTCACAGTGTTGTCCGGGGTGGGGATGGGGGTGGGGTGGGGGTGGGGATGGGGATGGAGGTGGAGGGGGAGGGGGAGGGTGCATCCCACCGTGCAGGCACACACCCCACGTTCCCAAGGACAGCGTCTACTTCCCGGGCCTTTTCTCACTTATAAAATGGAGATAATAGTGGCCCCTGCGTAAGAGAGATGATTTGCTAAAATTGTTTGGCACAACGTAGCGTGTACGGAAAGTACCCGGGGGATGTCAGCTCAGGGCGTAAAGGCGCACATGCAGTTGGTCGAGGGCCGGTTAATGCAGGGTCTGATGCAGCCTCGAGAGTACGGACGCCATTCCGAGGGCAGCCGTGAACTGCTACGAAAAATCACAACCAAAGCGACTGTGTGATCAAAGCTTTTCCTGGGAGCTGGGTCGGCATCACGGGATGCTCAGAAGCATCTGTATACAGCAGGCCAGTAGGAAGGACAGGTCTCACAGGGGCACACGGATGGGCTGAGGTCCAGGAACCAAGGGTTTTCCCCTGGGGACTGAAGGCAGGTGATGGAGGGAGACTGTTAACACTCAGATCAGCTCATGCTCAGATAGGAAGTGAGGTTCCTCCTTCCAGCTGAACGCGCACCTGGTGATTCAGTGACCAGGTGGGGCATCTGTCGCTCACCTGTCACCTCTGCCCAGGTAACCAAGCCCAACTTCTCAGCTGTGGGGCAGGGATGGGCTGGCAGCCTCCAGGTGGCATCCTGACTCAGCCGGGCTGTCAGGACCCCTGACGGGGGAGACTCGTCTCCAAGATGGGAATATTTTCTAGGAAACATTCAGTTCTGAAGGTCAGTTAGGAAACTATTTCTGTTTGTGTATTTGGGCTTATTCCTAAACCTTTAAAAATGCTATTTCCCATCATTGAAGCAGTCTCATCTCCTTAAGTTAAATCATCCTGGCTTTTGCTTTGGAAATCCTGCTGTGGAGTCTCCGCATGGTAGAAATGTGCTCTAACACCTTCAGTAAATACCCATCATTTGGAGAAGCAGTTAAATTTTAAGGCAGTGAAATACTTCGGACCCAAATATTTGAAGTCGAGGCAAAGGGTGCTTCCTGATGGGATGTGAGGGACAGATCCCTCCCCCTCCAACCCCAGCACCACGTATAACTGTCTGCCGGGTGGCGGCTGGGTCCCCAAGCTTGGCTGCTTCTGCCGGGAAGGGATTTATCTCTTTCCCGTGAGCATTCTTGTGAAATAGCGGTTCATCTCCTTCGACCAGTGGCTCCTTCGAGATAACAAATGTTTCAGCTCATTAGGTGAATTTCTCCTTCACTGGGTTTCATTTCGTGAACATGTCTGGGAGGCCGTGCACTTTAATGAAAGGTTTTCAGGGATGCTTGGAGACTGGCATTTTAAGGAGAAATAGGAAAGGTTTGGCAGCTCGCAGCTTGTTCACATCAGTCTTTTCTATTGATTGTTGGGACTTCACATGAGAAGAAGATCAGTTCAAAAGACTAATGAACTTGACATTGATCTTGGACACAGGATGTTCTGAGCACTTCCCAGAGGAAGCGGGGACCTCGTAGACCTGCCTCTCAGGCCCCCTGAGCCGGGTGGAGGGTGTGATGGATAGAATCTTCCCGGACTGGGAAAGTCACGTAACAGTGGATTCCATAATGCCCCGGAGGGAAGGGGAAGAAGAGGCACGGGGTGTCTGCAGTCACAGGGAACATGGAGATTCCGGCAAGTGGCCGATGAGAAAATCAAGTACAGGACGATGGAGCCAGGAGGCAGCGGCAAAAACATCCAAGTCGGTCTTAGCAGCCATCGCAGAATTAAGTTACACCTGTGGCATTTTGTTCAGTCTGGGGCAGCGTGATTTAGAAGGGAAGTGTAAAACGGGAATATGTACTGAGTAAAACAACAAGGTGGCGAGAGTGCTCAGAATATCGTCCCCTGAGGACTGTTGATGGAACTAGATTGTTTGGCTTTGAAATGAACAAAAAAGCCTTGAGGGGCAAAGTGAGGGTCACCGTTGGATCAAGAGAACTGTTTACAAATGTATAAAGCTGTGGGGCAGAGGGGGGCTCAGCTCTTTGAAGTAACAGGACAGCAAGGTGAAAGGTGAGAAATGACCAACGTCAGCTCAGAGCTGCTCAGCGGGCATCAACCACCTCGGGGTGGACGGGCACCGGGGGGCGCCGCTGGGCAGTCACAGCCACACACGTTCTCCAGATGCATAAAGCGCAGATATGTGCATTCCGACCAGCTAACTAACAGTTCCGTCATATAAGAAGATACTCTGCAAAAATATGGAAGTAGAAAAGTAATGCCAAGAAAGTAAATACACACACATATTTATATTTTACATAAGCTACCAGAGCACAGGGCATGGGAAAATGCTTCTCTAAAGACATGTATTCATTGGAATCAGCTGCGTGGGGACTTTAGGGACATAGACTTCGGGCCGAAAATTCAATCTGGAGTGAATCTCCCCTGTACGTGCCACTCACTCTTCGCTTTGGGTTCTGTCGCAACTTTCATGTCTGTTAACATAGATAATTGCATATGCAAACAGCTCCTTCAATGACCTGAAAGGGGTGCTTTAAATTCTGTGGTTTCTCACTTTTGGTGGGTACAGGGACCATCACAGTGGGAAAGCACCCCCTTCCCTCGCTCATTCGGGCTCACAGCCGCGGCCGCGCACTTTTTTGCCCCCCTCCCAGCCCCCCGCCTCGCTGTGCGCACAGCCCTTGCTCCGAGGCTCTCAGCACACATCTGCCATGTGTGGAGCAGTCCCACGATGAACAGGCTTTGGCTACATCTGGGTGACCTGCATAAGTGGCGGCCGAGGGTATTTTCATTCCTTTAGAAATGAAAACGGGCTGGCTCGAGATCATGTTCTTTGAGACTGAAGACAGCTGGATAGATTTTGATACTCAGATGCTGTGAATAATTCTGTGGACAAAATCGGCATAATTGGAAGCAGACGTGGGCCAAGCGCCGTGGCCTCGTCTTACAGTCGCCCCAAGATCTGTGCTCTTGCCAGACCACGTGGTGGCCGCAAGCGGGCCCCGTGTGCCCCCTTTAACCAGCTGTCCTAGAGTCCAGCCGCCTCCAGGACAAGTGCAAAGTCCTGCTCTGCAGACTCCTGAACTCCTCAGGGCTCGGCCGGCTTGGGGCGGTGGGGCCCCAGCAGCCCAGCTGTGTCAGGGGACGAAACCGGACGGGCATCTGGGGACCACGCTGCCGACCGCGTTGCCCACGTGGAGGTCGGAGCTCGCGGCCTCCTATCGTCCAGATTCGGCCTGCTGTGCACACACCAGGGCTGCTCCGAATCACGCTGTTTCCCCGAGAACAAGATAACTGCTGTGTCTTAGCTCTACCCAAAGCCCGTCATCTGTTGTCTTCAAAGTCTGTCTTCCACCACGGCAGTGTGGCCCTAAACTCATCTGGGAACGGTTACAGAAAGCAGTCTGTGCTGAGGCAGGGTCACTGGAATCTGGAGATGCAGCTCCAAGCCACGGTTTTGCAACGATTGTCCAGGCGACAGCGGGCAAGGCCTACTCGCCTGTACATAAGACGAGCGACTGAGCCCACAGCTGTTCTGAGCTTCGTGTGAAGCAGTGTGTGCTCACGTATTGTCAGGTGCCACGTCTTCGTCCCTCAAAGGCTTAATCAAAGGGGCAACCTTTGATAGAGGGAAGAGCCTCTATTTCACAGCCGGTCACTTAGACGGTGGACGCGTCAGTGTCTGCCCATGGTGATCAGCTGTGTCCCAGGTCACCAAGTGCGCCCCGTGGACGCAGCAGCTAGTGGCACGAGCCCGCGAGCCCTTCCATCCTTTGTTAAGTTTTAACAGAGCCGAGAGTGTTCTAGCCCCCGTTGGCCAGGATTTGTACCGGCTCTCGTGCCACACACTCATTTCCCTGTGTGTTTGCGACACCGGGATACTCACTGAACATCCAGTTTTCTTGATTCTTACAGGAAATGGTGCTGGGAAGCGGGGGAGGGCGAGCACAGGGATGTGTAGATCTTATCGGGAGCCTCCGCCGGCAGGTTCAGCCTGTGCGAGATTGAGTCAAAAAGCGTAGCCGTTCAGCCGAGACCAGTGCTTCGTGTTGTTTGTGTCGCGTTGGCCATTTGGGGTCAAGTTCAGCCTCAGGACAGTTAGGCCTCCCCCGCTCTGGGCCCCCAGAATTGGGCCAAGAACCTTCTAATTGACTGTTTAATTAAGGAGGTTTCCAAGTTACAGCAGTTTGGAGCCAGGGACCCTCTCTCCTCTAGAGATCGGACAACGCCATCTAGAAGGCAGCCCACGAGACACAGCCTGGCCTGACGTGTGGGCGTGACGCGGCCGCTGTCGTTTTGACAACAAATCCTGTCTGGTTTGTTTTTGGGTTTGAGTCGTATATTATATATATTTTGCTAAAGATTCTCTTGTTAAAATACCGATGCACTCTGGAAATAGGTCACACCATCAGACCGTTTCTTGAAGGCCAATGGTGGGGAAGGCTGCAGGGCTGGAAGGGTCTGGAGTTGGTAGAGATTCTGGGCCCTGGTCTGTGTCAGTCCTGCATATACGAGGACCCACAGGGCCAGCCTTCCAGGGCCTCACGTTCCGTGGGGAGAGGCAGGAACGTCCACAGTGGGAGCTCGTGGTTCGTGTTGGCAAAGCGCGGGGTGGCGGGGAGAGGTCTCACAGGCCGTACCCTGAGGGACCCCTGGGAACTCGCCCGGCACAGGAGGCACACAGCCTCTCAGGACTAAGCCTGGCTGAACTCTGGGGCCTTTGAGGCGTTGCCGGTGGCTCTGGGCTCAGGAGCGAGGTGGGCAACAGGCGGTCACGACCTGGTGGGGACCCAGGTGGTCCTGATGGGAACGGGGGTTTCCTCACGGGGGCCTGGACCACGCGCTGTCTCCAGAAAGACCCCCGAGGACAGAGAGGACAGTTGGTTTTGTTGCTTGTTTTGTTTTACCTTTTTGTTGGGGTTCGGGGGGTGGCTGCACAGAAAGACGAAAGGAATGAGACTGATTAGGAGGTTTGGGCAGAAATACAGCAAGAAGCAAGGAGCCCCGCTTTTACAGAGACTGTCTGGAGTGCAGGCCTGTCTATGGGGGCCATTTTGGGGAGTGTGTCCCCGGGCCCAGCCTGTGTCTGGGGCAGGGCTGCTGGCCTCGGCCGTGCTGACCGAGACACATGAGGGAGCTTCTCCTGAAGCAGCAGGGACAGAGCCCTCAGCCTGGGTCTGTTTTCAATCGGGGAGTCAGGACAGCATGGCATCGGTGCCAACGCATACCTGAGCCGGACCCCCTTCCTCGTTAAACTCCCACCACGTGCTGGTGCCCCAGCTCCCGGCCTCACTGAAGGGCGGAGGGGACCTGCATCAGAGGGGCTTTTGTAGGTGACCGACCGGGGGCTGTGGCCCTCGGAGCCTCCAAATGTCAGCCGGACGCTCCTTGTGTTTCTGCCTTAATTTATCTGATTTGGCCGATGGCCTAAGTTAGAAAAAGACAGATGCTTGGTGGAGAGCCTGAAAATGATCATTTACTTTCCCCTAAAGAAAACTGAGAAACATGCGTGAAGTGCTATCATTTCCATGTGAATGTTTGACAAAGAGAAATTTGAAATTTCTCTTTTAAAATTCTACATTCTCAAGTTAGCTGCGTCTATCTGACACTTAAAATTACACTTTCTGTTTTCTAAGTTTCTACCAGTCAATAAGTTAAAGGTTAAATAATATGACTTCGAGGTGTGAATGTGCTTGCAATTTACTACCAACAGCTCGTTAATCACACGGCGATCCAGAGCTTTCAGAAAGGTCCAGGGTGAACACACTTGGCGAGTCACAGGGAGTGCTGTTGGCACTTTTCCTTAAACTTTTCTTTTAAATTCAAAATCAGATTTTGCTTGTAACAAATGGAGCTGAACTGATTCGGTGTCACCTGTCCTAAGAGGCTGGCGAGCTGTGAACGGGCTGTGAGTACGGCTGGCTGTGGGTCCAGGCAAAGCCCCGGAGCAGCGGCGGGCGGCTCCAGAGCTGCGCTCGAAGACGGCAGGTAGAGCAGGTCTGCAAGCTGTTCCCCTGGAGGAGTGGCCACAGGCAGGAGACGCAAGTCATGCTGTTCGTTCACTCAAAAATTCCAGGACCTGCTGTGCGCCCCTGTGGCGTGCGGGTCCTGGCCCCGCAGGGGAGAGTGAAGAGTGTTCTCGTCCCCAAGGGTCCTGCCACTGGTACAGACGTGTCCAGGACACCGTGAGTCACAGCGGGGCTGCACCTCTCTCAGCCCAGGAGAGAACGGCAAGGCTTCCAGGGCAGACACCTGAGCTCTGTCCAAATGCGAACTGGGTTATCCAGTCACAGAAAGGGGCGCCCCAGGTGGAGTGGATGCATGAGGGTCAGCTGGGGGGACACTTCCTCCAGGAAGCCAGAAGTAACTAGTGACGGCTGGAGAGGAAGAGGGATCCAGGCCAGGGGTGCTCACCTGTGTCCCTGTGTGTCCTTCCCGCAGCCCTGGCCGTGCGGCTGTTACTGCTCCTGAATCAGCGGTGCCCCCGCGCAGCCCTGAACTGCAAAGCGCGGGCCGCGTAGACCATCCTCGTCTCCCATCTCCTGATCCACACCTGGAAGCAGCGCAGACGTGCATGGGGCTAGGTGCATGCAGGTCGTGCAGGCCTTCACTAGCAAGTTTGGATTTCATCTGGAAGGGGGAGCCATTTAGGCAAATGAGAGTCCCGACAAAAATCGTGCTTTAGAAGAATAACTCTGGATGTGGGACATAAATGGGTGCAGCGAGAGACAACGGTTCCAACGCGACTCTGGTGGTCTGTATCCAAGTCGTGGAAGCAGAAATGAAAAAGAAGGGTCAGCTTGAGACGTATTTTTAATACGTGATTTTTATTAAGGTCTAATTTATATAAAATAAAATGCAGAGATCCTAATCGCACTACCTGGTGAGTTTTGACAACTGTATTCACCCAGGTATCAACCTCCAGAACAAGATAAAGGACTTTTACATCATCCCATGAATTTTCCTCCTGTCCCTGTTCCCCTAACTCAATAAGTCTGGCCTCAGACTCAGTAGGGAGATGTCCCTTCCTTCTTTACATTCTGAAAGTGTGCAAGGTTGTATCATTTCTAGCCTGAATGAGGGATATAATTCCCCAGTGAGGCTATATGCCCTTGACGTTTTCTTTTGGGGAAGATTTTTGACTATGTATTCAATTACTCTAGTTTATATAAGCTTTCAGATTACCCATCTCTTTTCATGTCAGTTTCGGGAAGCTGTATTTTTCAAGGAATTTTCTCATTTCATTGAACTTGACAGATATATTTCTATAATGCAGTTCATAGTATTTCCATATTTTCCCTTTAATGTGTGTAGGATCTGTATAGTGTCCCATCTTTCATGCCTGCTATAGGTAATTTGCATTTTCTCCCTTTTTTCTTGATTAGAGAATTATTAATTTTATTAAACTTATTTAAAATTAACTTTTGACATTGTTGATTTTCTCTCTTTTCACTTCCACTGATTTTTTGCTCTTATTTTTTACTATTTTTTCTAATTATGTTGGTTTCAATTTGCTCTCCATTTAGTTTCTTAAAGTAGAAGCTTAGCTAACTAATTTTAAATTTTCTTCTTGTTATATATTTACCTCTATGCACTGTCTTAGTTGAATCCCGTACATTTTCATATGCTGTGTTTTTATAATGATTATGTTCCAAATATTTCTAATTTTCTTATGTTTCCTCTTTAATCATTGCTTATATGGAAGTATGTTTCAAATTTCCAAATGTTTTTGGATGTCTCACTGTTATGGATTTCTAATTTAATGCCACTTTAGGGTATATACTCTTTATGTTTTCAATCCTTTAAAGTTATTGAAAATCTTCTTATGGCTCAGCATATGATGAATCTTGAAGAACGTTCATTGCACTTGAAAATAATGTGTGTTTTGTTCTTATGTGGAGCGCACTCTATAAATGAAAATTAAATCAAATTTGTTAATAGTGTTATTCATGTTCTCTATATCTCTACTGAATTTTTATCTACTTATTCAGTCAGTCACTGAGAAAGAGGCATTAAAATCTCTGAATGTAGTTGGGTAATTACCAACATCATCTTTTGAAAAAACAGACTTTAGTTTACAGAGCAGTTTCAGATTTACAGTAGAATTGCAAAGGTGGTGCAGGGATCTAAGCATCCTGCATCCGGATTCTTCTTTATTAGCGTCTTGCATTATTTATTACTATTAACATATTACGTTATTATTAACAACATTACATTACATTAGTATGGCACGTTTGTTACAACGATGAACCCATATTGATACACTGTTGTTAAGTAAAGCCTATTGCTTATTCAGATTTCCTTAGCTTTTACCTATTGTCCCTTTTCTGTTCCAGGATCCCCATCGGGGACACCATATGACATCCAGTTGTCACGTCTCCTTAGGGTGTGGTGATTTATCTGACTTGCCTGGTTTTTGACTCTGTTGACGGTTTTGAGGACTCCTGGTCAGGCATTTTGTGGGACACCCACAATGGGAATTCTTATGATTTTTTTCATGGTAAGAGTGAGTTAATATATTACCAAGGTAAAGTGCTGTTTTCATCACCTTGTGTGGGGGGTGCATATCATCAGCCTGACCCATCACCGCTCACGTTGGCCTTGCGCACCTGGCTAGGTGGTGCGTCAGGTTCCTCCACCGTGGATGCCCCTCCTGAGATCCGTCCTGTGCTCACCGGAGGGAAGTGACTCTGCAGCCCACACACAAGGAGTGGGATTCACCCTCCCCTTCACTGAGATTATGGCATCTACATACGTTATTTGGAATTTTTCTGCATGGAAGATTTGTCCTCTTTGCCACTATTTATTTATTCAATCATTTACATCAGTATGAACTCATGGGTATTTGTTTTAAACTTTGGGTTATGATCCAACACTAATTCATTTATTTTTTGCTCAAATTCTTCCAGCTCTGGCCACTGGGAGCCCTTCAGCTGGGCCTGTTCCCTTCACACCCTCTCAATGGGCTGCTTGTTTGGTTTTGGTCACTTCTTCCTCCCTATACTGTGGGGTGCTCCAGGCTCATCTCGGGGACTTTTGTTCTAATCCTAGAATCAGCCATTTCTCCATGGAGCCCTGCGTCCTTTATTGGAAAATGGTATTAGAAACCATGATCTCGGCTAGATGTGCAAGGTACCCCTGGGGCGTTGTTTCCTTTAGGCTCTATCAGCTGACAGAGCAGAGAAATATGTGTGTCTACTAACCCTGGTATAAACACTTCCCACTAAATATTTCCGTAGGTACTACCTGCATCTACATTACACTAAACACAAGTTCACACCTATGTCTGCCACTCCAGCCCACCTTTACCCACACCCTCCCCCTCCCGCTTCTCTGCAAGTGTCCGCTGCAGCAGAGGGTGCCTGGCCGCCACTGCCCACTATCCGTGAGCTTAGTTGTTCACTTCCAGTGCGTACGTGTCCAGCGGGACATCCACAGGGCACGTAGCACTGACAGTGCCACCTTCGGTGGGCAGAGGAGAGGTCATCAGTGTGCTGGGCGCCTACACTGATGCGTTTGGACAAAAGGAGACACTCGTGCCAGGTACTGGCCTTCTTGCCCAGGCCTTGGCCAGCACCCCAACCTGAGACTGCATAGAAAGCTGTATCCACCAAGATGGGATCCCCACACCACCCAGCCGGGCGAAGTGACCAACTTCGCAGCATTGGGGGAGGGGACCCGCCCACCCTGTGCACGCGCCTCCAGAAGGGGCCGGGCTGAGCGATGCAGCTGCAGGTGAGAGCTGAGAGCAGGGGGTGGGGTGGGGCAGCATGCACGGATCTCCCTCCCCTTTCGCGGCTCCTGGTCCCATGAGCAAAGCACGTGGATGCGGGGAAATCATTCTGGGAGCCAGACACCTCCCCTCTCCATCCTCCCATCACCGGCCCCGAGCCGCGTGTTCGTCACTGCGGAGGGGCCTCCGGAGCCCAAAGACCATGGCTCCCGGAGCCACGGTGCTGAGGAGCTGGGGGACCACGGGCTACGGTGCCACTGCCTCGGGTCCTGATGCAGGGACGACGGGCAGGGATAGACGAGGGGGCAGGGAGGGGTATTGGATGACTGGACGGTGAGTGGGCCGGGCACCAACCCTGGCCGAGAAGGGCACGGTCAGCAGGCTTCAGCTCCTTGGGGACGAGGGCCTAAGCCCCATCCCCAGGACTGGCGCAGGGGACACCTGGGGGCAGGGGACACACCTGCGGGCAGGGGACCTGCAGTGGAGGTAGGGGAGGGCTGTCATGCCGTGGACCTGAGCCAGCCACAGGGCCTGCAGCCTTCTCCTGACGCCCCACCCGAGGGCAAGGTGCCCCCGGAGCTCATGTGAAGAAGAGGGTCCTAGCAGTGGTGCCCCAGCTGCCCTCGGGGCCAGGGTCCGTCCGGCCCAGATGGCATCCTGGGGCCACTCCCTAGAGTGACCTGGGCCTCCCTCCTCAGCCGGGATGGCTCTGGAGGGCCCTTAGCTCTGGAGCTCCTTGTGGGGTCCGTGGGGCCTCGGTGGGACTGCGTCGTGCCCTCCACCCCTCCCTGGGCCCAGCCCTTCCTTTTTTCTCCCACGGATGGGGTTCTTCCTGGTAAACGCCCTGCACAACGGTCTCCAGCTCACAGGCGGCTTCTCCGGGAACCACCTGAGTCAGAAGCCCACAAGTCGCTCAACACTGTCACTGATCGATGGGTCCTTCCCTCCCTGTTACCTCCTCTGAGCTTTAAACACACAGTTGAGCCTTCCCTGGGCCGCCCCGTTCGTCCCCGATGAATCGTCCGTACTAGTGGTTTAGAAGGGTGATAAAGCCAGGCCTTAGATCATAGGGGCCCTCCCAACGACACAGCTGATTCTCTTTCGCCGATGCTAGAGCACAGACCCCAAAAGCCTAGAACAACAGACTTCCTTGTCATCCACCGCCCCTCAAAGTTGTGCTGCCTGCTGTGCTATGGAAATGGAGCCCAGTTTCCATTAAGTTTTAAGTAAAGCCTTCATTCCGGCCAGTATTAATTGCCTGGACTCCACTGTGACACTAGCTGGATAAGCAGCCCAATTAAGTTTTTAATTATCCTGTGTGACACCCTCAGGTATGACTCACTTGCTAATTAGATAAAGCAAGGGGATTTGCTCTGAGACCCGCCATGGCAGAAATAGCACAATCCCGTCTCTGTAAAAGTTCAGAATCAATTAAAAAGCCCTTTAGAAATAAAATGTCAACAATTATCAAGGATACAGCGCTCTCAAGGCACCTGGCAAGGTGGCGAATGACGGCCCAGCATCCTCTCAGGCCGTGAGAAGGTCCAGCGCAGCCTCCCCGTCCCAGGCGAGGCGACTCGCTCGGGGCTGAAGCGGCAAGGAGTCCCCACTCCATGGCGAGTGCGGTTAAGGAAGGCGTTTCCGGTTACTCTCTGTTAAGGAAAACAGAGATTTTCCTTATTTACAGCGTGACGACAGTGAGGTGCAGAACGAGGTGAGGGCAAAGCAAGGGCAGAGCAGGCCGGGCGCCCCTGGCAGTCGGAGCCGCAGCCCTCGCTGGGGCTCATCCCTGCCGCTCGCCCAGACCTCCGCGTTTCTGCGTTGTTTTCAATGACAGATCCTTAAATCCGAGGGAAAGGTGGGTTACCCGACTCAGGCTCTGTGATTTTGGGGGCGTGCCAGGATGGGGCCTGGGCACAATGGCGAGGCCCGCAGACGGCCCAGGAAGGAGGAAGGAGCGTCTCCAGCCCGAAGGAGGAAGCGCTGTGTCCAGACCACGTGTGAGGCTCCACGTGCAGTGGCAGCTGCGGGCCACACTGCTGGGTGGACGCACGTAGAGGAGCTGGGCGCGCCGCTTCTCAGATCCGGCCAGAGCTCTGGGGAGCCTGAGCGTGGAGGACGTGCCAGGGCAGGGCCCAGAGGAGGGAACCCAGAGGCGGAAGCTGGCTTCTGAGGGCGACTTTTCACTTGAGGCCAGCCATGAAAAACGGAAACGCATATTAGGGATGCCCAAGTCTCAAAGGACAGACGGACAATAATGGGGTTTGGTTTCACCACGGAGCGGGGACACTGGGAAACAGTCACGGCCTTGCTGTGGGATCCGTGTCCAAACGCCTCATCCTAGAAATAAGGAAAAATACGAAACAGAGAAAATCCCTAATTATTTATTCCATTCCCTGATTATATTAAAGTCGCCTGTCCCTTCAGACCAGAGGATATCAGAGGCAAATTTAAACTATTATGAAGGAATAATTCAGCCAGAGCGTCAAATTACTCCTAAGATGATTTATATAAAATGTCCAATATATAAAGAGAATAGAGGAAAACAAGAAGTCAGACCCATAGGGAATTCAGGCTGGGATTATCAGACATAGACTTTATGACAACTATGATAACATGTACAAGAATTACACTGAAGTGGAAAGTTTCAGCAGGAAACTGGAAACTATGAAATAAATGGTTACCAGGACTGAGGGTGGGGGGAATGGGGAGAGGCTGGTCAGAAAGTACAAACTTTTAGTGACTGAGGAAGTTCTGGGGATCTAATGCACAGTATGGGGACTACAGCTAATAGTACTGTATTGTACACTTGAAATTTACTGAGAGAATGAATCTTAAGTGTTCTCACCACACCAACAAGTAAAAAAATACGGTAACTACATGAGGTGATGGGTGTGTTAAATAGCTTGAGTTCCATGATCATTTCACGATGTACACAGAAATCACAACATCACACTGCACACCTTAAATGTATACCATTCTTGTCAATTATACCTCAACGAAGCTGGAAAAAAGAAAACAACAAGAAAGTAATGGACAAATCCTCAGTTGTACTGTTTGGTGTAAAAATACATCTTCAGTAACTAATAGAAAAGTCAGACAAGGACTTAGCAAGGATATGAAAGAGTTGATGTTTTAAGACAAATCGTGTAAATCACTGCATTAACAGGACAAAGAGAAATTACACCAATAAAGGCAGAAAAAAGTATTTGATAAAATAACACACACACATATATACACACAGACACACACCATACACACACACACAGAGACACACACCATACACACACACCATATACACACCATACATATGCACACACCATACACACACACACAGAGACACACACCATACACACACACCATATACACACCATACATATGCACACACCATACACACACACACAGAGACACACATCATACACACACACACCATACACACACACACACAATCGACAACATCAACAGAAAGGATTTGGCAAACTAGGAACAAAAGGAACTTCCTCAGCCCCCAGAAGGACGTGTGAAAAACCTACAGCAAAGTCGCGGTTGTAGAAGATGAACTGCCCTCTCTCTCGAGGTCAGGAAAGAGACTAGAAATCCACCGTCATTACTGATGTTTAACTAGCAGGGCAATAAAACAAGAATAAGAAATAATACATGAAAACTGGAAAGGAAAAAATACGTCTACCCTTGTGTGTAATTAAACTGATTATGTATGCAAAAAATCCAATAAAGTAAACAGATAAACTTAAAAATTGATAACTGAATTTAGCAAGACATTGCATAAGGATCAACATACAAAAAATTCTATTTCTACAATAAGAAACAGTGAGAAAACCCAATTTAAAAGAGACCTTTATAAGGACAGAAAAAGTCAGATGTTAGCAACACATCTAACAAAGGATACATGAGACCTTTAAGCAGAAATCCAGAAAACATTACAGAACAAATTAAAGACCTAATTGAATTGAAAGACTCAGTCATTCTAAATATGTCGATTTTCGCCAGTGTTTTATGGGTTTAATATAAAATCCTAGCATAATTTATAAGGGTAAGAAAATCTTGTGGAGGAATAATTGTAGACTTATAAAGCTACAGTAATTAACAACAGTGAGGAATTGTCACAGCATGGACAACAGACACAGGAACAGCACAGACAGTTCAGAGAGACCCACAGTAGATGGACATTCAACTGAGGGCAGAGGGCACTGCAGAGAAATAGTAAAGCACAACCTTCCCAATAAATGAGCATTGAGTCACGTGGATATTATCCATACGGAAAAAACATTACGTGATTCCCAGCTCACACCATCAATCAAATCCCTTCCGGGGGAATAGTAGATATAAATGTGAAGGCAAAATAATGAAACTCATAGAAGGTAACAGTCAAATATCTGGGTGATCTTGAGGTAGCAAACCTCTATTAACCAGACAAACAGAGAAGTAGCCATCAAGGAAAGCAGTGATAAAGGCGCTATATTAAAATTATGAGGGGCTTCCCTGACGGCGCAGTGGGTAAGAATCCGCCTGCCAATGCAGGGGACACGGGTTCAAGCTCTGGTCCAGGAAGATCCCACATGCCGCGGAGGGACACGGGTTCATGCCCTGGTCCGGGAAGATCCCATATGCCACGGAGCAACTAAGACTGTGCGCTACAACTACTGAGCCTGTGCTCTACAGCCCGCGAGCCACAACTACTGAGCCCATGTGCCACAACTACTGAAGCCCGTGTGCCTAGAGCCCGTGCTCCACAGCAAGAGAAGCCACCGTAATGAGAAGCCTGTGCACCACAACGAAGAGTAGCCCCCGCTCACCACGACTAGAGAAAAGACGGCGTGTAGCAACGAAGACCCAATGCAGCCAAAAATAAATAAATAAATAAATTTATAATAAATAAATAAAATTATGAACATCTGTCCATCAAAATATTGTAACAAAAAAGAAAGAAAAAAAGCAAGACAGACTGGGAAGGGATATTTGCAAAAGCTCCTGTCTGTTATCAGGAGAGAACTCCTGGGTACAATAAGATGGGCTCTCCATAGACAGTGTGTGGTGGCACTGGCTGGGCCCCGTCGGAATGGACGGGCACGGTGAGCAAAGGGTAGAAAGCAGATTCGCCAAGGACCCTCCCGCTAAACCGCAGCGAGAGGCCGCGCTCCACCATCTGGAGCAGCTGAGACACGATGACCGACATCACGGGTGTGTGATTCATCTTTACAAGGTTCGAAAACGCACAGAACTGACACCACGATGCTGGTGACAGGAGCCAAGATAACAGTTAGCTTTCGGGAGGCGGGGAGGCGTCACACAGGAGCGACTCGGGGTCTGGTAATGTTTTATTTAAAGATGCCACGAGCAGTGCTGTGGTCACTCAGCTGTGCGTTGTTCACTGGGCTGAATGCATTAATAATGAATAACACCTAACAGCACCGTAATTCATAAGAAGGGGGACAAGGGCCATCCACGTGACGGGGCCAGAGATGAGGTCCCACAGGGCCTCGTGGGCTCAGGACTTTCTCCTAAAGCCCCCAAGGGCTTTGGGACCAGGCCTGCAGCTGCGTGGCCTGTGGTGGAGACGGGCCGGGTAAAGGCAGGTGGGTGCCTGGCTGGGACCCGGCAGGAGAGGGACGTTTGCTCTCCTTCGAGGGGAGTGGGCTGCAGGTCCTCCAATCTAGAGGCACAAAATAACCTTTGACTTTAAAAGTCTGTATAGCAAAATCCTTGTATTCATCACCACAATACTTCAAGACCGTAGAACTGAATTGCTGTGGGCCGACAGTATATATATTCTAGTCTGCAACAAAGGAACTTGGTTTTGTAAATTGTTAGAGACTTCAAAAAGCACATCTCATTTTCAAAAGTATTGTCAAGGGCAGTGACTCACTGCTCAGGCTGGTTCAGAAGCGATCTCTAAAGAAAAGCCTAATCTTTCCTGAGTCCCATGTGTGAGGAGGCTGGGGTTCTGCCCCTCCACCCAAGGTTGGTTCTGACTCTGAGGCCCCTGAGGCAGCTGAGCCCCAGGAAGGGCAGCGTTGCTCATCCAGGGACCCGGGCGGGCACGGCACAGAGTCACGGGAGCAGGGGCACACTGCTCGCCCCTCTCTCGCTGAAGCTTATGACTGGGTTCGAGATTCAGCCTTTGGACATTAAGCAAATTGCCTCACCTATATTGCATTAAAATACAATTTCCAACTTTTGCTTGAAATCAGTAGATGCGTCAGCTCAGTGATTCACTGTGTCTCCTCACCTTCTTAATTCTGTTATATCCTGAAAGAATCCTACTTGAATATTGATGGAAACCCTTTGAAGTCCTGAGACATTGTGTTTTCTCAAATAAGGTCATTTCTTTTTGCTACTACCTGACCTATGAAAAGTCTCTCCTCAAAGTCTGTACAAACACTCAAACGGAGATGACAGGTCATCTGTCACCTTCTTCTGCAGTTGCGGGTTGGTTCTGGAAAGCTGTGACAGGGCCTGGGGGGTGGTAAGACCTCAGGCTTTGGAAAATCCAGGCCTCGAGCGTTCTAGCTGCAAGGTCGAGGGAGTCGTGTCCTGGACCGTTTACTCTCGGTAGTACAGGGGTGATGCCCACGTGAGGGACCTCAGACACATGTAGGGGCTGCCCTGGCTACAGACACACCCACCCAGGACGTGCACCTGGGTTTCAGCCCTTGCAGCCTTAGCGACATGAGTACAGAGCCCTGGCATGATTTGGTCAGTAGCAGAAAAATCAGGACAGTCCACCGAGCATCTCCACTGGGGAAGGGAGTGGGGACCCACAGGCCTGGCATAGGAGACTGGCTGTCTGGGTTCAACAGTTCTGAAACACAACTTCACAGCCAGTCAGTACTAACCTCTGTGGATAATTCCAGCAAGGTGGCAAGGAGGTCTTCCGGTTGGTGACATGCTTGGTGACCAAGAGCGGAACTCTCTGGAGCTGGTTTAAGCAGAAACAGGAACTTATTTGAAGGTTTCTGAGGCATGGCCTCCAGAGGGAGGGTGGCCTGGGCCGGGGGCAAACCCCCTTCTGTGTCCAACCTCACCCTCTGCGAGGGCCTGGGCAACAGGGGGTTTAATCCCTGACCCTGGTCAGGCTGCAGTACGTCTGCCTCAGCACCTGCCAACTTTCGGCTTTGAGCGGCTCTTAACCGTCTGGACCTCTTTCCCCTACAGTAGGTTGGGTGCAGGTATTCACTGTGGGCTGTGGCCAGCCACCAAGAGAATCTGAAGTGTGGGCGTCTGGCTGTCCCTGGAGGGGCCGAGTGAAGGGAAGTCCTGGAGAACACACTCCCCAGTAACCATGCCCCACAATGAGCGCATTTTCAGAAACACTTCTGGAGGCTTTGATGTGAGAAGAAAGGACACATTTCTAAGATGCTGAGGTGGCTGTTTCATGTGTCCACTTTATGGGGCCTCAGTGCCCAGGTGTCTGGTCAATCATTCTTCTGGGTGTGTCTGGGATGGTGTGTTTGGATGAGATTAGCGTTTAAATCAGCGGAATGTGTAAAGCAGATTGCCCTCCCGATGTGGTGGGTCTCGTGCAATCAGTTGAAGGCCTGAATGAACAAAACGGCTGACCCTGCCCTGAGTAGTGCCCTCCTGCCTGGTGGCCTGGAGCTGGGACATCGGCTTTTCTCTGCCTCCAGACTCAGCTGTCATGGGTCTCCAGCTTGCCAACTCGCCTGGCCAATCTCGGGACTTGAGATCGTGGAAGCTGAACCTTTACTCTCAATCTCTTTCTCTACGTGGACACATCCTCTAGTCTCTGTTTCTCTGGAGAATCTGACCAGTACAGACGCTGTGCCCTGCAGAGACAAAAGGGCCGCCAGAGGAGAGGAAACAGACAACACCCCCCACTGCTCACCCTGGACTCACACCCCAGTGCTCACAGGGTCTGACTTACCGTCCATTCGTGTACTTGGATGCCTGTCCAGTGCCCACTATGCTCAGGGGTTGTGTCATCCGGGTTAATGGGGGGCTTCAGAGTCCACGCGAGGGCTTGCTCTGCGGGGGTGGGGACAGTGCTGGGCAGGTGGGGTGAGAAATGTGACCCACGCAGAAGCTTCGTGTGAGTGGGGTTTGCTGTTGAAGACTCCCGAGGAGCTCATGACATCCACAAGAAACTTCTACACAGAATCCCTCAGATCACCTGAAGTTGGTGATGAAGGTAATGTTCATGCCATGGGAGTGGCTGGCGGGTCAGGCCGGGTCAGGCCACCCGCTTCACCTCACCTGTGATCAGTCTCTGCTGGTCCGCAGCCTGGCCGGCCTCTGCCTGCCTCCCAGGGACACCTGGAAAGCTCAGACGTGGCCTCAGGCAGCCGGGGCAGAACGGCCAGAGCATCACTGCTTGGTGGGAGTTGGGGGCAGTCGGCCAAGCGGAGTCCCATACGTCGAATTACAAATACGTTTCCCTCAAAGAAATGACAAAGGATGCCATGGTGAGTATGGCCGTTCAGGATTTAGTGTTTCTACTGTGAGAGTCTGACGCTTCCAGTCTGACGCTTGCCAGCTAACAGGAAGTACAATCTTTCCCCAGGCAGTGTCAAAAGTCCAACTCTCAGAATTCTGTGGCCTGTAAATTGCTAAATCTACTGCAAGATAAGACAGAGGAACTGGGTGAACCGGAAGGTGACCTCATGTGTTAACACCTCCCTGGGCCTTGTGACGCACCAAAAGGGCTGAAAACAAAAGACAAAGTAAGAACCAGGTTTTTTTGTTTGTTTGTTTTTGCGGTACGCGGGCCTCTCACTGCTGTGGCCTCTCCCGTTGCGGAGCACAGGCTCCGGACGCGCAGGCTCAGCGGCCATGGCTCACGGGCCCAGCCGCTCCGCGGCATGGGGGATCTTCCCGGACCGGGGCACGAACCCGCGTCCCCTGCATCGGCAGGCGGACTCTCAGCCACTGCGCCACCAGGGAAGCCCAAGAACCAGGTTTTAGAGACGTTTGTGCATTCAAGTCCTTTTTCCTTTAATTTAAACTTTCAAAAAGCCACCGGTTTCTCTTTTAGCCAAAACTCTTTTAATATTCATCCACGTCAAGCTTCCCACTCCTGACTCGGGCAGCGACCTCCCAAAGGTCAAGGGTGTTAAGACGCCAAGACAGCGGTGAGCCTCAGTGGAGCAGCTTGTTCTAAATGGGCCCGATGCGTATGGAAATGCTGCGCTCAGATGCCCAAGGGAAACAGCTGCTCTCAAGCCTGTAACGTCCTGTCTGTTGCGCGGGCAGCACCGGGTCCCCACGTGGCCAGGTGGGGCAGGTCCCTCTTCTCCAAGTGAGGGTCAGAGCGCCTGAGGGGAGGCAGAGTCGGCCTGGGCCCTGGCTAGATGCAAAACACAGCATTTTTTTCTCCACGTGTTAATTCTTCCCCAAAATGAAATGACAAGTTTAGGCAAAGCGCATACAAAATCTAGAGAGGCAGCACCACAGAACCTGCCCCTTAAAAATGCAGAGGGGCTCTCCCAGCAAATCCCCACAAAACAGTTGATGCCATGTAAGAAATAGCTCAAGCTGGTTAATGGAATAGAAAATGTGAATTAGTTTCCATTTCATCTGAAACGTTCTCTGATACTTTCCCTCATTTTCACTTAGTGCCCACAGAGTATGTTGCAAGAGTGTAAAACAAATACAAGTTAAAGAAATGGGAACTTTTTCTCTTTGGGAGAAAAAGCCTTTCCCCAGCAACTCAATTACAAATCCAAATTTAGTATTAACTCCTAGGGTCTCCTGTGCTATCCAGGAAGCAAGAGAGACATTGGCATTTCTGGTCCCTATGAAATGGGGGTTCTCACCTCCACGGAGGAGGGTATTACTGTCCCATTTTAGAAAGTATTACATCAAAGCTCAAGGAATTTAAATAACTCAGTCAACTCACCCACAGCACCTATACCTTCTCAATGTTGGGGCAGGTGTAGGTGTAGGTGAGTCATCACTGAGAAACATCACATGATGGGAAGTCTGAGGTAAATTAGAACCCACAGAAGGAGAATTAGAACACACAGAAGGTGGGTTAGGACTAATGAAGGTGAGTTAGGATCACAGAAGGTGAGTTAGGACCACAGAAGGTGAGTTAGGACCACAGAAGCTGAGTTAGGATCACAGAAGGTGAGTTAGGACCACAGAAGGTGAGTTAGGATCACAGAAGGTGAGTTAGGATCACAGAAGGTAAGTTAGGACCACAGAAGGTGAGTTAGGATAACAAAAGGTGAGTTAGGACCACAGAAGCTGAGTTAGGACCACAAAAGGTGAGTTAGGATCACAGAAGCTGAGTTAGGACCACAGAAGGTGAGTTAGGACCACAGAAGGTGAGTTAGGATCACAGAAGGTGAGTTAGGATCACAGAAGGTAAGTTAGGACCACAGAAGGTGAGTTAGGATAACAAAAGGTGAGTTAGGATCACAGAAGCTGAGTTAGGACCACAGAAGCTGAGTTAGGACCACAGAAGGTGAGTTAGGACCACAGAAGGTAAGCTAGGATCACAGAAGCTGAGTTAGGACCACAGAAGCTGAGTTAGGACCACAGAAGGTGAGTTAGGATCACAGAAGGTAAGTTAGGACCACAGAAGGTAAGCTAGGACCACAGAAGGTGAGTTAGGACCACAAAAGGTGAGTTAGGACCACAGAAGCTGAGTTAGGACCACAGAGGCTGAGCTAGGACCACAGAAGGTGAGTTAGGACCACAGAAGCTGAGCTAGGACCGCAGAAGCTGAGTTGGACCCAGAGGAGGTGAGTTAGGGCCACAAAAGGTAAGCAAGGACCACAGAAGCTGAGCTAGGACCACAGAAGCTGAGTTGGACCCAGAGGAGGTGAGCTAGGACCACAGGCAGCTGGGCAGTTTGGTGCGTCAGCAGAGTGCTTTCATTTGGATGCGCTGATGGATTAAATTTCCAGAGCAGGTGCGCGTTGAGCCGAGGGGATTGGGGGTTGACAAGCACTCTGGTCGTGGTTCCGTGAGTGGCAGCTGATGCAAGTCCTACTCCCTTCTCTTTCAGGGTCAGAACCTCCCTCTTAAAGGAACGTTCTGACAGCAGTATGAAGGCTCCGTGAGGGTCAGCTTTGGGTTAACAGTGGTAGATGCACTAAAGCAGAGAGCCAGAGAGAAGTCCCACCAACTCTGCCCAACCGAGGGCCCTTTGGTCACATGTGCAGCTCCCCGTCAGAGAACAAGCAGTTATAAACTAACCTGCGGGGGAACAATGGTACCTGCCCCCCAGATCCCTCCCCAGACAGCTGGGCCCTCCTGACCCTCGTAGGAGGGTCACACACTCCAGCGAAAATGTGGGCTCATCCACCCTCTATTCAAAAATAGATTTTCTTATAAAATAGAGTAACAGCTTCAACCTAAAAAGTCCTGGGAAGAAGTTTTATCAAACCACACTGTGTGGTAACTTCACACCAAGAGGAGGTTCTACTCAAACAAGTTCCATGGTCGCTTTAAGAAGAAATGGTGACGTTAAAAGATATGTTCACTTGCTCTTGTTTGCTGAGGAATAAATAGATGCACTTTTCTCTCGACTGTGACTGCACCGAGCTTACAAAGACTAAGAAATTGGATCATTTACATGATGCCGAATGACCACATCCTTCTCTCCGAGCCCGGAGGTCTGAGCACACGACTCTGAGTCATCCCAGCCCAGTGCAGAGTCCCGAGTCCAGGCCGCGCTGAGTCACAGCTGTCCCTCCGGAAGCACTTTTCAGGGTAGCTTGTCTGAATGGAGAGAAAACCTGTCTGAGTCTTCAGTAAACGTAGCAGAGGCTAAAGTGATGCTTCGAACTATAGCGCTGAGGTCTGATGGAAAGAGGTCAGATACTCGCAGGGGGTTTATAGTTTTGGCCCAGAGGCTGGAATGCTCTGCCTTTATCACTGAGGCTGGTTATATGTGGGCTACTTAGTAAGTTAAACTATCCGTTGAATGACAGCATTTCTCTTAGTTCTGCTACAGTCGTTTAAAACGTACAGCTGATTCATCTTGTTATACACCAGAAAGTAACAGAACACTGTAAAGCAATTATACTCCAATAAAGATGTTAAAATAAATAAATAAATAAATAAAAACCACCTCGGTGAGGAAAAAGCTCGTGCTTGCTTTGCCGGTGCTGTGTCCCAAGGTCCAAGTATGGCAAACATGTTTAATATTTATTTCTGGATAAAGTAATGAATGAATTGACATATTGTCAGGGTCCTGTTGGGGTGTCAACTCACCAATTTATTCAAATTCTCTTATCTACATTCTTATTCTAGTTAGTATTCTATCTTATGACCAGTGATTCTGATATAATACGCGTAACAACTGATGTCTATTTAGCAATCCACAGCTTACCAAGTTTACATCATCACCTTCTATCTGTACAAACCCCGTGAGGTGGGCATTAACATTATACTCACTTCTCATTGATGCACTGAGGCTCGGGGAACTTAAACGATTTCAATGCAACCTATATAATTTAGTAGCATGTAAGTTCCCTATTTTTCTTAGTACTACTATGCTTAATACTATGTTGAAATGCACTGTTTCAACAACAAGATACAACTACACACCTATTAGAATGGCCAAACCTATTAGAATCCAGAACACTGACACCCTAAATGCTGGTGAGGTTGTGGAGCAACAGGAACCCTCATCACCGCCGGTGGGGACGCAAAATGATGCGGCTACCTTGGAAGACAGTTGGGTGTTTTCTACAAAACAAGCATACCCTTACCACACAGTCCAACAGTCATGCTCCCTGGTATTTACCCAAAGCTGCTGAAAAGTTACATGCACACAGATGTTTACTGGAGTTTTATTCATAATTGCCGTAACTTGGATGCAACCAAGATGCCCTTCAGTAGGTGAGTGGATGAATAAACTGTTACATCCAGACATAATAATGGAGTATTATTCAGCAGTAATGACAAATGAGCTATCTACCCATGAAAAGATATGGAAGCACTTTAAATGTATATATACTAAGTGACAGAAGCCAGTCTGGAAGCGCTACACACTACATGATTCCAGCTCTGTGACATTCTGGGAAAGACAAAACTATGCAGACAGTTTTGTGAGAAGATCAAGGGTTGCCAAGGGTTAAGGGGGGCACACGGGGTACTTAGGGTGGTGACGTTACTCCGTGTGACAGTAATGGTGGACGCCTGTCATTATACATGTGTCCAAGCCCGTAGAACGTCAACCCCAAGAGTGACACTTGGTGTGAACTATGGAGTCTGGGTGAGGATCACAGGTCAGCGTACGTTCAGCAGCTGCAGTAACCTTCTGGGGTTGGGGGCGATGGCGGACGCTGTTCCTGGTGAGGGGTGGGCAGGGGCTATACTGGACTTTCTGTATCTTTCTCTTAATTTTCTGTGAATCTAAAACTGCTATAAGAACTAAAGTCTAAAATAATGGTGTGCTGCATGAGAACAGATTATTTCATATGTATATAGATTATATATATTTTATAATTATATAAACACATATTATTATACAGACACGCAAACATATACACAGATGAGCAAATCCGCAGGCTAAGAAGTGAAACCATTGGTGAATAACTAACAGCAACACTGTGAATCCTTCATCCACGGCTCTGCAGCTACACTCCTCACACCTGCTTAGAAACAGAAAGATCCGTAGTTACTTTTTCCTCAGCGTAAGTGAGTTACCCGCGTCCTTTATTCCAGGACATGGGTGAGTATTCTCAGGAGCACCGTGAAACAAGCCCAGGACCGTCGCGCCCACCTGGGAGGCCGCGCAGCGCCGTCACCCGCGCCCAGGCTGTATTTCCGTCACTCTCGTCAGTGTCACATCCGCTGACGCCGAGCTTCTCGCATTGTCCTGATGCCATTCTGGTCATTCACACATTGTTTGCACACACTGTCCGCGCGCAGCTGGTGCATTATTCACAGGAGCCCAGCTGGCAAAGCAAAAATACACCCAGGCTATAGGGATCAGCTGCTTATCCCCTGCAGCCTTGGCTGTGAGATGCCAGGAGGAAGTGAAAGCATTACCTGTGAAGAGTCCAGGCCGGGCCGGAGGAGCGTGGCGGAGCTGAGTCATCGTGGTCTCAGGACCTGCGGAGAAGTCTCAGCTCCAGGAAGGACTTGTGCGCCAAGTACAGCCATCAAGGCTGCGGGGCAGCGCCCTCTCCTGAACTAATCCTTTGAAGGTTAGGATGCCGAGAACGAGGCGACCTGGCAGCAGCTGCCGGTGTCCAGTAGGCGACGGAAGCCAGAGGGACTTCTGCCCACCCGGGAGCCCCTCCTCGCGGCCCGGGGACTCGGGACCCTCCTGCAGCGAGAGGCAGGGCGGCAGCCTCGGCTTCCCCACCGGGTTATTCACCGATTCAACATCCTTGACAAACAGCTCAACTTCATGGTACATAAGTCTTTTGATTGTTCTGCTTCTATTCTAACTCATTTCGGTCTAGGGTCACAGTGACAAACATGCAGCAGTCATCACTGACAAGAAGCGGTCTCACACCCGGAGCTGACCTCAGGATCAGGTCGACCTCGGCGAGGAATTAAGTTATGCCGGGTTTATGTGCTTTTCTGCCTCAGGGTCAGTGACACAAAGCTCCTGGTTGAACAAGTCTCTGCGGCTAAAAGGCCGTCTTTCTTTTTTCCAACTTTTTCTTACTGTAGCAACACACACAAAATTTACTACCTTAACCAGTTTCAGGTGTTCAGCTCAGCTGGTGAGAATGCAGATTGGTGCGGCCACTTTGGAAACAGTATGGAGGTTCCTTAAAAAATTAAAAATAGAGTCTCCACACGCTCCAGCAGCCCCACTCCTGGGTAAGTGTCCAAAACAAATAAAATCGCCGTCTTGAAGAGATTCCTGCACCCAGGTTCACGGCAGCGTTATTCGTATGCCATGATATGACAACAACCTAGGTGTCTCCGCTGGATAAAGGAAATGCTATATATGTATATACATAGTGGACTATTACTCACTCTTAAAAATAAAGGAAACCCTGCCGTTGCAACAACACGGGTGATCCCGATTATGCTAAGTGAAACTGCATCACTGCACCTCTAAGACCGTCCTTCTTACCTGCTTCTGTGGTGGTAAACGCATCAGGTATTTGACGATGAAATGAAAGAATGGAGTTTATAGGGGCATTTAAACTAAGTTCCCTGAAGATCTGCTGTGCTTCTCTGAGTTTCTACCAAAGACAATGGTGTCATCCAAGTACAGTAGAACTCCTAAGTCGCTCCTAAGGAGCTCTGAGATCCCCTCTTAGATTTTTTCAAGTTAACCCCCAGCAAATAGTCCAAAGGATGCTTTACCCTGGCCCTCATCCGCCATGAATCCCTTATAACCACCACCTGCACCAACCCCCTAGAAAGTGACTTTGTAGGTGAGACGGTTGAGTTTAGCCCCTCTTGTCACAACCATAGAGGCAGCAGGACGGCAGGGTTAAGAGTTATTTACCGACTGGCCTTAAGTGTAGACCCTAGGTCAATAATTCCTGACACAACAGTCTTCCCTGGATTGTCTGGCAATGGACTTGAGTGGCTGTAGCTTAAACTCTTCCCTGAGGATCATTCCTGTCCCGTGAGGAGGTGGAAGCAGCCACCTCCCTGTCTGGGCCGTCACCCGGGCAGAGGAGCTGCTCTGCTGCCGCCGCCGCTGTCGGCTTGGACCCGCCGGGACTCGCCTGCGTCCCACTGCTCCTCCGCCCTCCACGGTGGATTTGGACCTGCCCTATTTGGGTTCATTTCCTCTTGTTTTCAGCACCTTTAGTTCATCCCTTCTCACAACCAGATGCCCTTGGAGGGTAACTTGGCGTGGCCCTGGAGTCTTGTTCTGAAATGAGGCAGAGGTGGCTCTGGAGCGCCCATGGCTGCTGGTGGTGACCCCGTGGGGGTGTCCTCTTATTCTCCGCACACCTTCCAAGCCCTGAGTTCTGGGGAAGAGACCGCAGGTGCTGAGCTGGCCCGTGCGTTACTTCTGGACTTTTTCTGTGTGGCAGGGGTAGTTTCCCTGGCGGCTGTAACTGGGTGAGTACATTTCCCATCCCTCACGGTGAGAGATGGATGAAGGTGATATGACACACTCACGCACGCACACACACTCACACGCTCGCACACGCACACACGTACACACGTGCTCACGCACACACATGCACACACACACAGGTGTCCTGCAGTGTGAACAGCCTTGTTCCCAAAATGCAGGTGGACCACCTCACAACTGGGGATTGACTGGGCGCTTTACCCCAGGCTCGGAGCAAAGCACCTTCGCTTTCCCTTCTCAGATGTGAAAAACAGATGTTGCCCTGTTTCTTATTCTAAGCAGTTAACTGTCATTTTGGTCTCCCGGCCCCAAGCAACACTGTGGTCCCGATGTCTTCTCTTCCAAGTGGCCCTTATAGCACTTTCCTTAGCAAAGGCATTCTTATTCTTGTTCTTAATTATTAAGTGAGCACAATAGCCAGTAGAAATGTAAGAAAAAGCTTACTATCACTAGATTTCCAAAAATGAAAATTAAAATAATTGTTTGCTCTTCCTTTTCCAGCCAAATTGCCCAAAACAAAAGAGAGTGCAGTCTTCTGGCTGTGAAGGCAGGCAAAGGGCACCTTTCTGTGTATCCATCGGAGGGATGTTGGGATGAGCTCACAGAAGGGCCGTTTGAAAATGTGTACTAATAATTTTAAAAATAAGTACAACAGTGCCAGAAAAGTTCTGTAAGGAAAAAATGGAGAAGCAAGCAAATGTGTACGTTTAAAGATAATTTTTACAGTAGTGTTTATAAAAAAAAAAACCTGGAAACAAAATAAAGTGCAATTATTAGTAAAAGAGTAGCTAAATGAAGTATGATAAACCCACACAGTAGAATTCTATGAGCACCAAAAATCCTAATTACAGGTTGACTTGGAAAAATGCTGACAATATACTGTTAAGTGAAAAAAGTTTTCAAAACAGTGAATACAATTGTATCCTATTTTTGAAAACTATAATGCATACAGACTGACAAAATCTGGAAGAACACACACTAAAACATTAAGAACAGTTATTTCTGGGTGATAAGATATGAAAGATTTAATTTTAGTTTAGTTTACTTTTATTTATTTTCTTAATAGTCTATGATGACCATAAATTACTTTTACAAGAAAAAAAAGTATTTTTCCCTTAAAAATATAAACACATATTGCAGCGTGGTGCACTAATTTTTACATATTGCATCAATTTCTCTGACATTAGAACAAATACCCAAACAATGGGCGGCCTCCCTTCAACATCGGAATTTTCTCCTATTTTGCCTAAAAGAATAAAGGTAAGTGTCACATTTTAGGAGAGGCCAGTGTACATTCACTCACAGCTCCCTTTCATATTTTAGCTGGAGGTTCAGAATGTCATACTACATTTCCGCAGTCTCCCTAGGGATTTGAATTTGACAGAAATCAGGATTTCAGGCTATCAAGTTTAATTGTTTTAACTGGAATTGGTTTGTAGCATCACCCCAAAATCCCCAGCCGTGAAACACAAAGCTTGGTTTTTGCATAGGAATCATTCTGCCTTGTCCTGCCCCACTTCAACCAGCTAAAGGTTGCTACTTGCCATCTGCCTCTACAAGGGTTCAATCACAAGCTGCTGCGACCACTGCCCTTCAACACCCCCAGAAAGGAGCTCCGGGTGGAAGTCAGGAATGAGGCCCTCTGTGCTCTGGGGAAAACTGGCAGAACAGGCCTTCAGATTATTAGATATTTTCAGGGGAAGATTTTATGAACCCAATTCTTGCATCTCCTCATGTCTAAAAAAGCACTAAAATCCTTCATGATGACGTCAGCACCCCATGACGAGCAGTGACCTTTATGAGACTAGAAGAACCTTCTGCAAAAAGTATCCCCTTCACCAAAATCACATCGATACTGACCGTCCCGCCGCCTCTTCGAAGCAGTTCCTCAGCACTGTCTGAAATGCTGTCTCCCAGCCTACAGTCCTCATTTTGCCCCAGTAAAACTTAACTCACACTCTCACGTTGTGCTTTCTTTTTCAGTCGACAGCTGGGTGTCTGCAGAGATTCCCTCACTTCCTCTCAGTGGTCATTTCTGGAGCATCATTGTGTCTAGGACGAGACCACCAGCTGCAGACACAGCCAAGAGGCAGTCCTGTCACTGGAGGGGCTCAGAGCCTGGAGATGAGGACAGACAATTGCACATCCTATGAGTGTGATTCATAGGTAATCTGGGGTAGAGGGGAAAATGCCTTTACGTGCCAGGAGCTGAGATGGGGAGCAAGGTGTCCGGAGGTGTCCATGGGGTCAGACACCTGGAGGCTGGGAAGATGCTGCTGCCCCAGGACCTCCAGATCTGAGAGGAGAGGCGTTCCGGGGCCTCCAGATCTGAGAGGAGAGGCGGCATCATCCAGGGGGGCAGGGGTCTGACTGCTCTTTGCTGCACCTGCCAGCCCGTGAGGCGAGGGGGACTCAGCCCCAGACTTGGGGGTCCGAGACTCAGCCAGGACACTCGGCAGAGGACCAGCGGGACCTGCCCGCAGAGGAGGGACAGCTGCCCACTCTCCTCCTTTTCTGTCTGTCTTTCTTTTCTTTTCTCTTTTTTTCTTTTTAACGAAACAGTTTTCCTTCTGTGCCAAGAAAACTAGAGCTTATGGTTCTGGAAATAATCATCAGCTGCACTTTTAAGGTCTGTGCTTTGTCAAGCCTGTTATGTTTGCTTTCATGAAAACTATTAGAAATTTTGGATTTGATGAAAGGTTTAAAAAAGTCACTTTAAATGGAAGATTTTAAATTCACATAATGTTTAGAAGTGGAGCCTTTCCCGTAAACTAGGGGTGGATTTTGGAAAGATTATGGTCTTTTCAGTTTTATAGGATATTCTTCATGCTTTGAAAACAACGGGAACTCTGAATCTTATATCTTTCGATGGTTTTCAGTATTTTGTGGCCCCAGGTGCAGGCGATAAGGCAGATGAGGCTGTGCTTCTGCTCTCGGGCCCCGGAGCGCCCAGCTTTTTGGCCTCAGATGCACACGGGAGGCTGGAAGGTCAATGTTGTGAGGAAAGGGGAGACTCTGTGCTTTAACATAATAAACCAAACATTGTTCCTAAACGTCTGTTCTTCCCGGATCCCACTGGTTTCAATGGTTGCTCAGACCTGGTTCTGACACAGGGGCTGCCTGGGGAACAGACACAAGCATTTAACTGGGAGCGTGCGTCAAAAAACTGGCAAGAAACAAATGGTTACTTACTCTCCTTTCTGTCTCCTCAAGATTTCTTTTGTTTCATGTTCAATTTTTCAATATATGCAGGTCTGTAAAAACTGAACTTTTATAAAACGTTTGGCAAAATGTGGATTTCTTGCAAAATTACTGGAAAGGTTACCAAGACAAGGAAGTCGTTCAGCTCCCTTGTGGGTTACTTTTGCTCTGCTTGGTTGATTTTTCTGAGCATGTGGAAACTTGATGGGAGGATGGATTCTGTTGTGTCAGGATACTCCTGTGAGAAGGTGGTCACTAGCTGGTATACTGGGTTGGGACGTGGAGAAGGTTGGGGTCCATGGCACACTTGTGACGGCAGAAACATTTCCAGCCGAGGGGTGTGGCGGAGGGGGGTCGGCCGTGGGGCAGCTGATGGCAGGCCTGGCATCAGCAGAGCCCGTGGCCACACGCAGGTGACCTTTGGTGCCAGGGCCCCTGCCGTCGCTTCTATGTGTTAAGGATCAGCTTCCTTCACTCTTTTTAAAGAGTTTGAACACTGTTGTAATGCAACACCCTGGCCGCCTTTTGTCTTTGAAGTAGTGGAGAGGCCCCAAGTGAAAAAGGTAGGAATCGAGAGGAAACTTAAACCTGGAGCCACCAGGATGCAGTGAGGCCTTGAACCCCGTGTGCACGGGCAGGGGTGTCGGCGAGGACGCAATCCCAGGTCCCTGCAGATGGGCAAGAGGCACCACCCAGGGAGACCCACCCTCACTCTGCCTCTGCCGTCGAGTGTGCAAAGTGACCTGGTCAGCTTCTTCCCGAAGGTTCTCACCTGATGAAGACAGGTGTGTCTGCCAAAGCTTGAGGAGAGCGAGTTAATCCCGACTCGAACAAAATGTGTCTACACGCCTCTTATGTCCACACGGCACCTTCATAAGGACCCGACTGTCGGGCATTTTCTTCTCTCAATACCTCTGTTCTATCTAAAAGTAAATGTTCTGGTTCACTGGGGGCAACATTAAATATAAACTCTATGGGTTAAGTAAGTATTAGCGTTTGCTCCTTCACACATACCCAGAGAAGCTAAGGCTATGCTTTATTTATTATAACTCTGTGTTATTGTTCTCAACTCCAATGGCTACTTGAGCAACTGGGCATGTAGCCTGAAGAGACAAAACCATCTCTTATCAGGTTCACGACTCTGCTAACGGAAACGACCTTCCCCACCACCACCACCCAGTGATCTATCCCTTCATGAAGAATAAATTAGAATTGCCAAAGCCAACCTACTAATGAGTCAAAGCAAGGAGTTTATGTCTCCTCATCCCTCGGGGCCTGGACAATCTCATGCCTGCTGAATGTCAGACCTCCCAGCCAGGACTCTGCAAGGGAGGCTCGGCTCTGGGACAGGCAGGTTCGCTCTTGCACTGGGCAGGCTTGAACCTCACTGATTCAAGCTGGGGAAGAAAGCCGAAGGCGGGCAGCTCTGAGCAACTGCTGAAAGCAGCGAGCCCCTCTTGTAATCTGTGTATTTTCTTTGAAGTATGCCAAGAATGACACAGCTGCATCCTCTTAAGACATTTATGTCCATGGAAATGAGGGGGCTTTCAATGTTTAATTATGGAACAGGCTGAAGACACATCTAAATAAGGGGAAATGAGTCTTCTAAAAAAGACCTTCTTGAAAAGGTTGTACAAATGCAAAAATTGTGTTCTTCAAACACAGGAAGACTGGGGTCTGAGTCAGACAGGCAGCCATGTGGGTGTCGTGTGGACCATCACTCCGCACTGGTGACTGGGAAGGAAGCAGGTCCCTGACTCTGCTGAGGGGAGTCCGGGCACCAGTGCAACCAGCCATGTGGACCTCCAGGGGCTACTGGACATCGTAAATGACCCCTTGACACATAGTTGCAGTACCACCTTCAAGCATTAGCAGGAGAAATGAACAACAAAATGTTTTATGGGGCACTTGAGAGAGTTACCATTGTTCTGTGGAGTGTCCGTGGTCTTCTGTTCCCTGACTTCTCTCAGGGAAACACTGGGTTCCGTCACCACTGCCCTGAGCAGGAGAGGCCAGGCAACCTTCCACACACAGCACTCCTCACTCCTCACTAGGGGTCTGTCCAGGGACAGCACACAGCCTGTGAGCATGCTGGACACAGGGAGGTAGGTCTTCTCACAATAAAGGTGCATGGATAACCTGATACATCTACCCCACTCAGAGCACGGAGTCCCAGAACACCAGTGTGCTCTGTGAGCTCCTTCCAGAGACTGAAGCTGCCATGTAACTCTGACATGTGCCTGCAGGGGCCACTCCTCTGAGTTCCTCAGGGATGGGAAAGGGCCCTATTGGCTTTCGACTCCAGTTACCGGCCTAGGTGCGTCAGAGACATTATGCAGCAAACATTCGATAAATCCAACACATGGTAATGAAGGGGCTGAGTTATGCCAGGCAGCTGCTCAGGACTCCACATCGTGAGGTTCCAGGATTGTTGGCTGACCACCTGCTGGCCTGGCATTGTCCAGCAGCCACAGAGGCAGCAGCAGGATCCCTCTTCACTAGCTTGACAGGCAGGGCTGCAGGTGTCCTGGATCCTGAGGGATGATCTCAGCCAGAATACCTCCTAAAGGAATTCCAGATATCACAGTAGAAATTAATGAAACTTAAAATACCTGTGATTAGTATGTGCTAGAAATTATCAAATAAAAAATTTTAGAAGAGGATTGGAAGCTTGAAAAGACTATTGGAAATTCTAGAATTAAAATATCAATAGCTGAAATCAATAACTCAGTAAACTAACTAGAAATGATAATTAGTGAAGTAGACAGTAAAGAGGTAATACCCAGAACAAAGCACAGAGAGAACCCAGGAGAGATTCCATAAGAACAAAAAGCATAAGAGGTTGTGGAACAAAGTGCAAGCCCTGCTGTATTTGTAATCTGGGTTCTGGAAGGACAGGAGGGATGGATGGAGAGAAGTAATCATTGAAAAGATGAAAATTCCTCCAAACTGTTGAAAGACATCAAGCCACAGATTCAAGAATCCCATAAATCCCAGTCAGAATAAGTGTACAAGAATAAACAAAAAAGAAGGCACATCAAAATAATATTCCAAAAGATAAAAAGACAAGCAGAAAATCTTAAAAACAGCCTGGGAAAGAAAAGACCTATTCCATTTTATAAAAGCAGAAACTGAGACAGATAGTTAACTTTTTAATAGGACAAAAGAAGCCAGAAGACTGTAAAGGCATCTTCAAAAACAATAAAAGCAAATGAATGTGGGAGCAAATTCTATAGGGAGTGGATACATATTTCTAAAATAAAGGATAATATAGAGAACATTTAAAAATGGGGGGGCAGAATTGAAAGAGAATGTGAAAAGTTAGAAAAAAATTGTCAGTTGCCTGAGAGACACTGAATTCCAGTAAAAAGATGTTACTTCAAATTAAATACTAGGAAGGAGGAAGGGGGAGAACCAACATTCAAAATAAAGAGGATCCGACGATGTTAAATACAAGTACTGGGATAAAGCAAACAATACAACAGAAATACAAACGTCTCTGTAAACCAAACGACATGTCTTAAGTGGGGAGGACAGACAGAGACCATCTCAGAGCCTGGTGGACACATAAATGCAACACAAAACAGATGACAAAACTGAGATTAAAATGCCAAGATCAGTAAATGTAAATGTGCTCAGTGCACTTAGTGAAAGACTTTACATTGACCAACAGCAAAACTCAGCACTAATTCGTACGTAAGAGACATTGCTAAATCAAAAGATTCAAAAGGCAACAACTAAAAGGGAGGGTCACAATAGAGTAGGTGGGTGTCAGTAGTAACTGGTTCCAATTTCCAGGTTTTCCACGTCCCCAGAACCAGCTCATCATGGGCCCCTGGATATACCAGCACCTACCACAGGCGTGTCCCCTCAGGAGTCTGGGTCCCCATTTCTAAGAGCCCCTACTTCTTCCCCTGCCTTCCCACCCCTCAGGGTGTATCTCTTTCCTGCAGTTACTACTTCTGATAACTCACTGTCTGCTTTTCTACTTGTCTAATACGATTTAACCAGTTCTTTATATTACATTTTCTCTCCTAAAATAAAAAAGAAAGCACAAGTCAGGAATAAGTAAAGATCAAGGAAGAAATGAATGAATTACAACACAAAGAGCAGAAGAAATCAGAAATACATCTCTGTGAAAAATCAACAAAATAGGCAAAAATTATAAGCTAAGTTAATCCAGAAAATAGGAGAAAGACAAATAGATGAAATTAGAAATGACAAGAGAAGAATAACCACAGATCAGAAGAAAGTTTTAAAATGCAAGGTGACACTTTGTGCAACTTTACACATATAAAATGCAAACACCAGAAGAAATTAAAAACTTCATTTTATAGATTTATAAATTTGACCATGGTAGAGTCATAAACTTGAAACCAATAGCCTTAAAAGAAATTGAGTTAATAAAGAATCCTCCTATAGAAAGCAAATTGCCCAGGTAGTCTAACAGGCAAATTCCATTAAACTTTATAAATTTGATTATCCCAATGCTACCTAAATTATTTTAGAGCACAGGAAAGAAAGGAAAACTTCCAGATTATCTTTATTGAGAGTAAAACATTGATTCCAGAAACAAAATGAAACAAAATGACTACAAATCACTTTTATTTAGTAATAATGATGCAGAAAATTAAATATTTGCAAAAGAATGTACCAACACATTAAAAATATGATACTTCTTTAACATAACATTGAATAGAGTGGTCCCCAAATTGCAAGGCTACATCCGAGGGTCCTGAGGTCCCTGAAACACTTTTGAGGGATTCCTGAAGCCAAACCATTTTCAAAATAATACTTGGATATGTTTTTTCTACTGTGTTGATATTGCCATTGATAGTGAAACAAAAACAAAAACAAGCAAAAACCAACCACGCACAAAGCAGTGGTGGGTAGAATGGCAGATGCCTTGGTGCAAAGGTGGTAGCGGCCCCAAACTGTGCTGGTTGTAGGATGTCCTGTGGACCAGCTCCAGGTGAGGATGGCCCTGCTGAAGCAATCGCCTTATTAAGTATACACCACAGACCTCGAGCACACAGTTTATGTGACACAGACAGAAGGGATGCGTCTTGCACACTCCGGGTTGTTGATGGGCAGGAAGGAAGAGGAGGGGAGTGGAGTCAGGGAACAGAGGGAAGAGAGACCCCAGAGCCCTGATGTGCACAGAGCGGGGACGGTGCTGGGCCGGAGCCGAGGGGTGTGAGCCCTGGCTCTGCCCTCAGGTACCGTTTGGGAAACACGACAGCAGAGCAACAGAGCAGGACAGAAGCTGGCAGTGGCTCTCAGTTTTTACCAAAAGTACTTGGAAAGCTAGTTTTCGTCCTTCTTGTTCCTCATTAACATGCGTAATTTTATTTCTGGTATTGCTGAGCCAACACTATTTAGCACCATGTTATGTTGCTAAATAATATCAACAAATACCCGGTAAGTGGAGTGGCAACAGTACACAACAAAAATGACCAAATTCAAAATACGTGTATGGATTATAAAGCTTTAATTCTATATGTTTGTGTTTTACACTTCCCTCTACTTCCTGAGGTCACAATTTTCACACAGGGAAGAGTTTTGTTTTTGTTTAATTTTGGTAACATATTGTCCTTAAAGGATGCTGGGATGCAGGCATGAAGCCCCATTGATGGGATGGTCCTTTGGGGAGACACCCTGCACTCCAGCCAAACACCAGATTTTTATCAGAGATGCTGTGCTGACAGCTGAGTGGAGGTGCTGCCAGCGTGCACAGGAAGTCAGAGACGCAGAAGCCTGTGGCCCCCTCCCCACTGTGTCCCTGAGAACGCCTCTGAGAAGAGACTGTCCTGGAGAAAAGGCAGCTCCTTCCCTGACTGCAGGAGAGCAGAAGGGAAGGGTGCTGAGATGCGTACCATCCCTCTAGCAAACTTCCTAACTACAAACTAAAAAGAAAGGTGAAGAATTAAATATGTAAAGTTACCATGCTCAGGGGATAGAGAATTTCAGAGAAGTGTGCCGAAGGGTAAACATCATGTGTGTCTGCGTCTGACTGTAATGCTGCCCACTCCTTGGAAGGGAGAGAATTCACTGGAAGACCAAATTCGGAGAGTTGATAAATGGAGATGTTCTGAGTTGGAGGACGTTTGCCCAGAAGTGCCCTAGGAGTCGGGTTTAGGGCCTCCGAATAGTCTTAATCGAGTTATTAATGATCTGAACAAGGTGGTAATCAGGCCGCTAACGTGATTTCAGCAGGGCTGACATTCAGAGGGGTCACTAACCTGTGAAAAGGAGGAGGATATAAATGGCTCAGGAAAGTATAATCATTCAACTGTGAAATTCCAAAAACCTGGTGAAAAAGAAAACAGGAGCTCATTTTAAAATAAATAGCTCTAGTCAGCTTACGAAACGAATCACTCATTTATCTTAGAAGCCTTGACCATCGTCAGAGATCTCAGAGTCCGTGTTCACAGGGGAAAGAAACAAGCAAGCAGGCCTGAGGAGCTTTATGTGTTTTCCCTCCTGACTCAGAAAAATGAACACTGTACTGGATTAACTTTTCTAAAGTTAGTGATGTGGCGCTAGACAGGCCACCTGGAGGCTTTCTAGACACCTGAGCGTGGACATTCCTGGGTCCCCAGCTCTTTGGGATCCAGGCCTCCCTAAGTGACAAACAGGGCCTCAATGGCCAGTGCTCTGGTGACCAAGCAGACGCCTGAGTTGCAGGTCTTCTATGCATTCACGGAAATACTGTTGAGACTGAAGGTAGGACCGTTTGGCTGGATTTACCCTGTGGTTCCAGTGTACTTATTACTAGGACGCTATTTTAGTCTCGAGTTTTCCTAACGAGGGGAAATTGTATTGCTACCCCAAATTCAGACGTTACGGTTAAGAGCCCGGACCCTGGCCCCTCCACCTCCTCGGTGCGCAGCGAGAGCCTCCTCCATGTGCCTCTCCCACCTCTGTAAACTGGGCGAGACAGTGCCCTCCTGCTGGCTGTCATGGGGAGCACGCCGAACACCTTCTGCCCGCGTCCCTGTGCAGTGAGTGCCCTGCAGAGGCTCTCAGCCCGGGAGCAAATGAGATGCGTGCCCCCTTTGTCTCTGTCAGGGGCCCCCTACTGCTGCTCCAGCCCGTCCATGGAGAGTTGTGGAGACTGCTTGACCCGCTGACGCCCCCAGGCTGTGGGTTCTGCCACATGCACCCAAGGGAGCCTCCACCCGTTTGGTATGGAAATGACCAGGGTGCCTGTGCCCCTCGGGGGATGCACACGCGTCAAAAGGGAAACTCTCTCTCTCTTAGTTTGGTGACACGAACGTGGAGGTGGTAACAGAGAAAAAGGGTTTTGTTAGGAGAGAACTGGGCCAGAGCAGAGCGAGATGACAGAGTCCCTGAATAGACTCTTTCCTTTCCAGCAAATAAAATAAGGCCCCTTAATTATTCTGCCACCAGTAACCAAAAGTACCTTGATGTTTACATCCTGCAGGACTGTTTTTTGCAGATTAGTAGAGCAACACCTGTGGGGTAATACGGTCTCCTAAAAATTGTGTTTGTTGGACCATTTGGAAGTGTCTGGGGAGAGAGAAGAAGATGGTCCAGTTTTCACACTGTCTGCTCGTCAAGCTGGACAAGCACAGGGTGATGAGAGCAGCCACATGAAGTGCAGGTCAGAGGGCATGGCGGGGTGGGCTCCCCAGACGCCCAGAGCATCACTGCCAGAGAGCCAGCAGACCAGGTTCCACCTGGAGAGCCAGCAGGTTCCCCTGGGGCCCCTGGTTCTAAGGCTACAGGCGCATAGGACACAATCTATTTCCCTTACGTTGCCACCGCCCACAGTTCCATTAAAACAATTGTTGTGTTTTATTGTAAATGACCATAAACTTAATGTAAACACATCATTGTGCATCCCCAGGCACCAACGTAAATAAACCCCATCGTGTATTCATGGTGTTTTCTCAAACCCTTCCATGTGCAAAAATTCCCATTTCCACAGCATAAACAATCCAAATGCAGGAGGAGCTAATCCCCACCATGGAAAGACGGTATAAGTTCTTAAAAGTTGGACGTCTTTTATTTGCTATCAAAGTAAAGCAAGATTGTAAAAAACACTTCATCACTTCAAAACGAAGAGTAGTATTAGTTTCAAACAAAAACTCAATTCGCTTGGCCTCTCTGTGAATCTCACAAAGTTAATTTGCCTCTTTTCACAAGAATGCATCTCACAATAAATCATCAACGCTAGTTAGGTGTCCATCTTGTCACTGAATGGCTGCTAGCAAAATAGCTACACAATCTTGCCGGCTATCAGGAATGTGCTTCCAGTTTTGATTTATTTTGATTTGCATGTTGTAAGGGACACAGCCAAGGTTTGGTCCTTAAAGATCGTTCAGTCCTCCCACCAGTGCAGGAAGAGGCACTGGCTTCTGGTGAAGAAGTGGAACCCAAGCATCTCATCAGCGACAGAGCCCAGCTCAGGCCTGGCCTTTCACATCCCTCACCAGAGCCACATGCCTGAGCTGTTAGGGGTCTGGGGGCCCATGTATATCTGAGGGTAAAATGAAAATAAGATGTATATTTCCTTGCTGGAGAGGATGTGGAGAAAAGGGAACCCTCCTACACTGTTGGTGGGAATGTAAATTGACAAAGCCACTATGGAGAACAGTATGGAGGTTCCTTAAAAAACCAAAAGTAAAACTACCATATGACCCAGCAATCCCACTACTGGGCATATACTCTAAGAAAACCATAATTCAAAAAGAGTCATGTACTTGGTACACGTTCATTGCAGCTCTATTTACAATAGCCAGGAGATGGAAGCAACCTAAGTGTCCATCATCGGATGAATGGATAAAGAAGGTGTGGTTCATATATACAACGGAATATTACCCAGCCATGAAAAGCAACGAAACTGAGTTATTTGTAGTGAGGTGGGTGGACCTCTGTGGGTGTTGGAGAGATTTTTGAGCCCTGCACTGTGTGATCTTGGTGACAACGCCATCGTGAACATGGTGCAGATAGCACGGTCGTTCACATGGAGGAGACTGCGGCCGGGAGACTCTGCCCCGCTGCTCGGACACGCGCCTCTCTAGATCCACGCCTGCTTCCATTGCCGCCTCTGCCAGGAAATGGGGGCTCCCGGGGAAGAGGCTTCCCCGAGGGTCTGCCCTGCAGGACTGGGTGCTCAGAGGCCACGTGCCACCCTCCATCCCCTCCCAGTGCCCTCGCCGGGCCAGGAGCAAACGCAAGATATCACTGGTCCATGTTCCAGGACCGGGCCTCATTTTATAGCGAAATCCCTCAGCCTCCTAGGGTCCTCGTGATGATGGGCCCCCTTCTCCGCACGGCCAGGCCCGCGGGTGGCCAGTGTCCACACCTGACCATTGTGGGTGTGACGCTGGTGTCACAGGGAATGGTTGCGTTGTTGTCACGGGGCCTGGGGCCTTTTGGTGTCGACTGAAGGGACAAGGGGGTTGTGCTGACTTCCATCAGGTTTCTCAGCCAAGAGTGTCCTCCTGCTACGATCTCGGGGGGCTGGGGAGTAACCTGAGCTCGTAAACAACAGCAACCCTGCTTGATCGCTAGAAGCTAAATTCCGTGTTTGTTTCCTCTTCCCAGGAAGGGACTTTTATCAGATGGTACTTGTGGCTGTTTCTCCCTCACACTTTCATCAGGGGAAGCAGCCTCAACCTTCCAGAAGGAAGAGGACGGGGCGTTCTGGAGGCTGGGATGCCTCCCGCCCCGGGGCCAGCAGCAGGTGTGCCGTCTGAGGCACCCAACTCCCTCAGCTTCCTCACTTGCATGTGGACAGAGGCGCCAGGATGGAGGGGGTCCTGGCTGAGTTCTCAGAGAGATGCAGGGGGCCCTGCTGTTCTCCCAGGCGTAACGCTCACATTTCCATCCGCTACGCAGTTACCTGTGCTTATGGTTTTCCAGTTGGCCTGGGGGGAGAAAGGCGACTTCTCGGATTCAGACAAAAATCCCACCACAAGACTTTCACAATGCACTTTGTTTATTTTGAAATTTCATTTGGTGACTTTACATGTTTTCAGAAATCCTAAATAGCACAGGAAATAGAATTGTGTTTGCACGAAAGGACAGAGAACCGTGGAAATCGAGTTTTCCCAGCCCTCTAGAGTATTAATTAAATGTGGTTATTTACCAGCTAGATGCTGACTGTCGATTAGTGATGACAGAGACTAATCGTGTTGTCAGAGGCCCTGGTAATTGTGTCACAGTAACAGGGTTACACCTTGAAGTCCCACAGGTAGACTCACATGAACCTGTCTGCTCACCCCCAGCAGCTCATCCTGGGAGGAGAGGACCAGAGGGCAGCTGGGTGTCAGTGTCGTCCTGCCGCTTTCTCTGTCCACCAGCACTGGATCTCAGAGTACAGCCAACAGTCCCTCCACCATGGTCCCCAAGGGACTAAACACTCCTCACCCTCGTGCATCTAGGTTCCAGTTCTTATTTTTTTAATTAAAATTTTTTATTTACTTATTTATTTGTTTGTTTATTTATTTATTTTTGGCCGTGTTGGGTCTTTGTTGTGGTGCAGGGGCTTCTCATTGCGGTGGCTTCTCTTGTTGCGGAGCACGGGCTCTAGGCACATCGTGGCACCTTACACATCCTCACCTCTGTTTTCCTCCTCTGTGTTATTCGTTCATACGTCCATCTCCCCATCACCGCTGAGGTGAGGGCTGAGGTGGGCACTCTCCGGGGACACCCGCCAATTCCTGGAGGACCCTCAGCAGGGTCGGGTGGGCTCAGGCCGGCCTATCCCTCCCTCAGGCCACCTCCTCTAGGCTGGTCAATGCACTGAGGCTCGGAGAAGGGGCCGCACTCACCTAGAGGGGGTTCCATCCCCATGGGCCAGTTTTGCTGGAGCTAAAACAGAGCTGCCGTCAGTCCACGTTCGATCAAGGGCCCCAGCCTGACCTTGGGTGTGACCTTCTGCTTTCGCAAGATCTGCGAAAACCGAGGGTGAGGCCGTCACCCACCAACCATGGATCCACACGGACTGAGGTGGTGCCAAAGGAAATATATGATACACTGTAATGCACAACTAGAGGCACTATTATAATGTATATTATGTTTCCTTTTTAATTCTTAAAAACAATACATCATATTTTATGTGTTTTATATTTAATATAGTCTATTAAATACACAACATATAGAATAACTCTTTGCACCATATATATTGTGTATTATGTAATTGCTCTGTATCCTATAGTCCTTGTTAACACTCGCCAGGGTCCAGATGCTAATAGGTGTGCGTGCCTGCGATCAGCCCGTGTGTCCCTACAAAGACTAACCAGAGGAGTGGATCTGCCAAGCTCTGTGAACTCCTAAGTCTGTGTCTGCAGGTTCCTGGAGAAAAGGTGCTTCCGGTGGGTGATCACCTCCCCGGGACAGAGGCTCTGAGACGGAGACGCTGCATGAGGCTTGTCAGGGGACGTCTCCCAGCACCAGGGACAGCCCTTCACACTGCCCCCCCGCATAGCGCTCCCACCACCCGGCCGCCAGCACTGTCATCTCGGGGGGCAGAGAGTGTGACCTGGCAGCTTCCTGCCCGCCAGGCAGTTTCTCCAGGAGCCTCAGGCCGTCGTGCGGGCAGCTCGACCCTCGGGCCTGCAGTGATGAACGTCTCCATCCACGTGTCTGAGGGACACGGCGGGTCTGCTCCCTGCCCTGCTGTGCACTTCTCTGAGTGAGTGTGTGTGCATGTGAGCTATCCTGAAAATCAGTCCATTTTGAATTGTTATTCCTCACAGAAATATAGCTATTTTATAGATCTAATCATAGTAAAATTAACTCAGACATTCTTCAAATAAAGTGAATTAATTCACACTGGTGAGCGTTGGGTGCAGGTTAGTGCCATGTGGTAGGCGTGTCCCCGTGAATGACCACAAAACCACGTGTGTTTGAGAACAGCGTCTCTTCAACCGCGGTTTTTTGTTGGTTTAAACCACTTCACTCAGACACAGCATTTAATGCAATTATCAATGGAGTTTTCGATGAAGTGTTTGGATGTAGGAAAAGCACAGGTGTGACTGATGCAGATTTTTTGTTTCCTTGAACCAATTTTTGTTTGTATGACCTGGAGCAAAGGACTTTAATAAAACATTAAAGAAGGAACAGAATTTCAACAGTGTCTGAACAAAATTCTCATTTTGTAGGCAAGAAACTGAAGCTCAGGAGGAAAAGGGGCCTCCTGAGGAAAGAGTCGCAAAAACATTTTAGATTTTAAGCAAGACCCGAGGCTTTGCAGTACAGCACCATCGAAACTGTCTCTAGGCACCCCAGATTGTGTTGTGAGGCCTTGGAAACGCACGAAAGTGAACTCTAAGGTCTCAACAGCTCTGCTCGGACAGAGTCGCCCCTCACCCTCCTGGCCCCGCGCCCTGTGAAAGGCAGACGTTGTACCTGTCAGAAGACACCCTGTTCCTGGTCTTGCTAGGATAAAACCTAGTTGTTTTGGCTTCCAGCCCCAAGATAAGGAGAAGTGAACAGTCCTGGCAGGTGGTTGTCCTGTCCCTCGTGCTTGTCACCACTCTGTCAGACCAGGAACCTTCTGACCTGACCAGGAAGCTGTAGCCCGTGGGAATTGGGGCAATTCAGAGGAGAAGCAGCAAACACAGGGCACTCACTCCAGGCGGGAGTTTTCTTGTGACCCTCAGGTCTTGAAATCCACCCACTTGTATTAATTATACCTTACTGACCCTCTGGTATAAAGAGTTTATATCATGCTCAGAAATAGATTATTAAAGATTATGAAAGGAAGCAAATACTGTTGCATTGTCTTGGTAAGCATGGAGTGTGTAAGCACTACGATTGCAAGTGTTTGGGTTATTAACTAAGACAACAGAGATTTTACTCTGAGTTTTGAATTCTTGATTGAAAAAAATCTTGTTACATTGAACACTTCATGTGAAGGCTTAGAAAACGCCTGGATGGGAGTCTCTGTGGCGGGAGGATATCACCAGAACTGCATGTGCACTTAGTCAGGTTCCTGGGGTCTTCAGAGCCTGTCCCTGCCTTGGGGTCCTGTCCCTGAGCTGCAAGAGCCCCAAGACTGGGGCTGCAGATGATGGTGCAGGGGTCTCAGAGGTCAGACCTGGGCGATGTGGGCGGGAGGTGAGGCCGGCCTCCAGGGACAGGGGAGGGGCATCACTTGAAAGGGTACGAGAGGGCGTGTCTATGCATTTACTTATATTTATATGTATTCCTCATTTTCCATTCAAATGCCAAAAAGTTCCAAAGTGCATCTTAGCCAAGATGCTCTACCAGCTTTCCTAATGTGTGGCTCCAGTCACCTTGCTCGCCGATGGCTGTTTATACGCCTTTGACCGTCAGATGCCTGTGGTTCCTTCTGGTAGAGAGTGAGACCCAGTGAGAGGAAGAGAGGAGCGGAGGAGGGAAGAACGGAGCCGGGACGTGGTTCCATCCATCCTGCCGTCCTGCTCGTCCACTACTCAGTCCCTGCGGTCAAGTTTCAGGTCTCGGTATTTTCCTAATAAAACCGTCTCCCTCACTATACTTCACACTGATATCCTCCATATACTTTAATTTGTTTCTTTTATTTTAATTCCATTCTGTTTTGGGTGCCTGACCTCAGGATCATATTGCGTTGTGCCCGTTCCAAGTTTTGAGTCTTTGCATTTGTTTCCACTCACATTTTTAGAACCTGAAGACTTAAATATCTTAAATTCATACAGTGTTGTATGAATGAGTCTGTTTTCCAGCAAGCGTGGTGTGTGGTTTACGTCGGCCTTAATTACGGAATAATGATGCCCCGAACACACACATCTGGACTGTGATCAGCTCCTGTCCCCTTCTCATTCTTCCTGTCCCTTCCTGAGGGGTCCTGGTCTCCTGTAATATACGAGGTGGTCCTGAACATGTATTAGAAGAAGAAGTGCACACCATACACCTCACTATTTATAATAACTGCCAAGGACTGAGATTACCTATTTAAGTGAAAATACCATAAAACATTACATTTAAAGTCAATTATGTCTGTATTACTAAGACTTTAAATCTGCTAGCTTAAATATCTGTCATTGACACTGAATTTTTAAAAATCACAACTTTACATTTATGTATTATTTCACAATGACTAAAATCCCTCTTATACTATGAAATTGGTTTTAATTATTTTGTAAATAAAAAGAGCTTTATAATCGTATTCTTAAATGGTATGTTTAGCTTACTGTTTAAAATGACAATTTTAGCTGTAGATGAGTGTATTCTGCTGGATGAAATTAAGGAACTTAGGAATATTTCCTCACATCGACCACTTACTTGGCCTTTACATACTGCACATACGTGTATTTGAGCAATGTTGTGTGTATCAGGGAATATGTACACACGTATTTAGCAATAAATCCAAAGAAAGCACTGTTACTAGTTTTACTGTTACTAGTTACTGTTGCTAGTTTTCACAATTAATGTTACAGCGGGGGTCAAAGTGGTGATCTCACCAGCTGATGGACAAACTATCTTGTTAGAATGGACAGTCTGAGAGACAGAAGAATGTCCAACCAAATGTGGCTCGTTGTGTGTCTCTAGAAGAGGCTGACACGTTTACTCTGGAATGGAGGTGAGATGCTGGCCCTGACAGCCCCGGGTTTGCAGGCGCCGAACGCCCCATGGGACACGACCGTTCCCGCAGGAGTGAAAACGACGAGGTGTAGGCGGCTTTGGGGAACAAGTGGTGGGGACGCAGGCCACCCAGGCGTCTGACCTGCGGGCCTGGCTGGGCTGGAATTTGGGAGCTTCCAGGCGCCGGGAGAGGCAGGAGCTGCTGGTCCGAGGACCACACGGGTCAGGCATCCACACCCAGGGCTTCGTCCTCAGCCCGATCTCTCAGGAAAGAGCGCATGATGGGGCCACGTGACTCCCAGGTTTCGGCAGGTGTAACGTTCTGGGGGGCTCTTGCTGGCGATGGGGCGGGAAGAAGCTCCAGCTTTCGATGAAATCAAACACCTCCACCCGATGACCCCTCCCTCCTGGGCGGGAAGCTCCGCCGCCCTGGGGGCTGTTCTGTTCTCCCTCCATCGGGGAGAGGAGCGGGCAGCCGGTGTGCAACTGCTCAGCAAGACGTATCAGAGCATCCTCGCTCCCTCCACACGAGACCCAGTGGCCGCCGTCACTCGGAGACTTTTCCCACGGCAGGTGGGAACTCAGCAGAGCTGAGGCAGGTTCAATGTAGGTGCAGATCAGCGAGGAGGACCTTTCATCCGGAGGAAACTCCGTGACCAACACTGAAGATGAGAAAGCCCAGGCAGGTGCTGTGTGGGGGCTGGTCCCCCAGAGCAGTGGGAGGTGGGGAGTGCCCAACCTTGAGGAGCCCTGTGGGTCTGAACAACTGATGACTGAGACAAACATGGAGGACGTGGCAGTGACCAGACCTGGAGACGGTGGCAGAGCTGCAAAGTGGCCAGGGAAGGACCGGGGAGGAGGGATGTTTGGGGCAGAGGGTTTACAGAGAGAACAAAGGGGGAAGTCAGGAAAGGCTTCAAGCTTGGACCCAAGAGAACAGACCTACGCGTGGCTGGAGAGACAGGAGTGGATGTGGTTACAGCCCTGGGACAGGGCAGCCTCGCCACCGCGTCTGCAGAGAGCGGGCTTCCCTGCGGCAACTCCGGCCTGCACGCAGCCTGCTGCCCGGACTCGTCGGACCCCCACCCGCTGGCTCTCCAGCCTCCCCGCTGTTCGGGTCTGTGTTATCACCACGCTGTCCTCACGCCTGTGACTTTCCTCGCTTCTCGCTGGGACGAAAAACCAGGGTCCCTTCATCTAAAAAGACCAGCCAAGAAAGACTCTGAAATCACCAAACAGAGGAGAAAAGACAGTATGACCTGAATCATCAAATTCAAGTTCAGGGATTTTAGTGCAACATGTGACACTGAAGAAAACGTGAACTTCAGGTAAATAGGAGGAGATGCGCTCCGTGCGGTAGGCGGTCAACCACGGAGCTCACCAGCAAGGGCCACTGAGCGCGGATCTGTTAGCTTCAGAAGTGACATCCAGAAACTATCCCCATCTTCTCCACTGAAGCGGTGACGACGTCCCTGTGCCCCCGTCAGGGTGGGAACGCTGGCCTGGAGCCTCGCCGATGCTGAGGCTGATGTGGGCGACGGGCATCTGGTCAGCAGCGGAGAACGGCGGAGAGAAGCAGCGTTGGGCCCGTCGAGGAACTGCAGGCTCCCCAAGGGCAACTTAGGAAGAGAAACCCTGCAGTGCCACCTGCTGCCTGACTCCTGAAGGCGCCGGAGTAAGACGTCTGAGCCCAAGTCGCTCACTAGGGTGGGGAAACGCGAGGCAGGAGCTGTCCGTGTCACCAGGTTGCTTCCTACACGCACCTGGGAGGGAAACAGGGCACACGTGGGCTCTGTGGAGCCCAGTAAACAGATCCGACTGAAGCAAGGAGAGACGTATTCAAAGAACTCTTCCTCCTGGGGGCCCTCCTTTCTGAGGAGGGGTGGGCAGGGCTGGGGGGCCGTGTGGGCAGGGCAGGGCCTTGCAGGGAACGGCCCCCATCAGGAGAGCACCCCCATGGGGCCTCGGCAGCCCTCTCTGAGGGCAGGGTGGTCTCAGGGTGAAACACGCCCATAACCCACCCGGGGTTTGCCCTTCACTCATTCTAACGTGAGAAATCCGCACTGTTTATTGCATCGTCCGTCATAGTTCCCGGACGTGAGACCAGAATCCACTTGTCGCCTGCCATCCGCTGTGCGCGGGCCTGGAACTCAGAAACCTCCCGTCCGCCTTCGTGGCCGTGCATCCAGACGGCCTCAGTTTAATTCTGGGACGAAAGGTGTGAATGTCTGGGCGTGTGTGGGTGAGAAGTTTCCAGAAGTGCAGCCGCTCACCCCGGGCCAACCATAGCAACCACAGGCGATGTCCTGGGTCTGGCTTCCTTGACCCTTTCCGAGTCTGCCCTGAGCTCCCTGAGGGGGGCCAATCTTGAAGTGAAGGGTCGCCTGCTTGGGGTGAATGAGAGATCCCGGAGCACAGCCTACCTGCCGAAGGGCGTGAGGATGCCCAGGCGGGCCCGGCGCCTCCACTTTTTCTTGCCTGGTTTCTGTAGCCGGCCCTGGGCAGAGGGGTGGCCATTTTGCTCTCAGACAGGAAGTGAGATGAGTTGAGTAGCTGGTGGGCTTGGGGCAGAACCGGATCTCCTGCGCCCAGACGTGGCTCAGGACTCGGTCAGAGGAGCCAGGCATGGCCCTGTCCAGGAGACAAGCTGAGTCTGGGAGACAGCTTTTCTCAAACCTGGGTGAGGTACTGACCCTTCAAAATGTGGGGAAGTTCCCCAAATTAACTAACTTGAGAACTATAGGCCCACAAAACTAAAATGTATTTAATTAATTCTATCAATTACTAAGTATCACTGCAAGATCAGCCTTTCCAACCAGTAAAAGAAAGTCAGAGATTATCGTGCAAATGGAATCCTGGGATTTAAAACACATCTTATTCCAGACCTGACCTCTGACATCCTCGGGGCCAACCTAGCAGAGGCGGACCCAGATCTGGGGACTGGGGCAGGTCCACCCCGCAGAGAAGAGTGCAAGCTGGGAGTCCAGGTCGCCCGAGGGCACTTGAAGGCCGCGGGAAGCAGGGCACATGCAGCTGGTGGGAGGCGTGCAGCTGGGCAGCGGGGGTCTGCTGGGCCCTGGGCACAAACGGCTCAGCTCTAACAGGGGGACAGATCCGGGGAGCCCACTGTGTGCACCCAGGGCCACGAATTAACACAGAGACACCGCGAGGTCGGGCTCCAAACAAGTACATTGCCGGCCGCTGCGTGTGTGCTGCCTGCTTGAGGTCGACCCGCAGAAGTGTTGTGTATTCAGGAAACGTCCTGCTCCTTCGGTCCCTGGAGGCTTGGGTGGATGGTCTTTGCCCATCGCCCACGTTCAGATTCCCCTCAGGCAGCGGACACTCCCGCCCCGGCCTCGAAGCCCTGGTTAATCTTCCAGGTGGCCAGACCCCCTCAATCCCTTCAGGAGAGTCTCAGGCCCAGACATCTGCCTGTGAGCACGGCAGTGGCCCCAGGGCGGACGGGGTGCAGGGGGAGCCCTGTGAGAACCAGTGTCTCAAAACCCGCAAAACAACGGGCCCTTGCCCTTATCTGGGCCCACCGGGCCTTGCATAGTCACACCTCCTGCAGCTGAGATTGGGAAACACAGGCTGTGCTTCCAAACAAGCCAGGGACAGCGGTCTGAGAAGCAGGAGCCCTAGGGCAGGGCCGGACGCCTTGGGGCTGATTTCACTGCCCAGGCAAGTCTGCACCAGGCCTGCTGCCCCTGGTGGCACAGCTGGGGAGAAATCACGGTCCTGACTGTTGCCTCCCATTACGGGGTTAGACTAGAGCTTATTTTTATGGGTGGTTTGTGTGAAAGTGAGTGTAAATATGTCCTTTCCAGGCCTGATTTTAGAGAAACAGGGATGAACATCTATCAATACCCAGCAGCAGGTGCCAGGTCTGGAGCCAGCGGGTTAAGGGGGTTTCATCCTGAGAGCACTCGGGTCGCCGGGTCTGGGCTCCCTCGTTGCCGACCATCAAAGATGTTGACATTCACGTTATTTCAGCACAGAAAGTGTGTGCTGATAAGAATCACAGTAGTTTCAATGATGAAACTGCTCAATGAAATTTTTCTTACCCCACCAAACCTCTTTTCTTTGAATTTCTCACGCACAGGCCCTCTTGTTTTCCCCAGAAACGCGAGCTGCGGTCCTGCTTCTCTCCGCTGGCCTGCAACCTCGTACACCAGCTCACCGAGGTCAGCGACACCAGCCTGCTCTGTCCGCTTCTGGTCAGCGTCTCCAGGCAGCACCGACCCACTGACCGCACAAGGGTGACTTCTGAGTGAATGCGTGAAGAGCTAGATGAAGTACAACACGTTTAGCTTCTACATCCAATTCTGACACCGAATTCCGAGGGCTGGGGCTCTTCCTCACACCAAGCAAGGCTGCGAGGCCCGCGGGGTGCCCTACGGTTCGACGCAGCCCTGACACTGTCTGCCTGGAGACGGCCTCCGACCCCAAGGTGAGGGGCTCAGTCCTGTAAGACTGGCCCCTCCTCAGCTGCCCCCTGGGCCTCCAGGTCGTGCTTCAGGGCTCTTGCTGCAGGGGCCTCGGCAAGGCGCCCAACTTGAGTCAGTGATTGAGCTCAACCTCCCAGAGGTCGGGTGGGACTGACGGGGGCGGGGCGGGGCGGCATTCCCTGGCTCCCAGCCCCCACCCTCGGGGGCTTTGCAAACATCACCTCACTCACGTAACAAAAGACAACCAAGGCTCTCCTCACAGGAAGTTCAAAGTGTTTAAGGAGTGGGACTTTGACCAAATATGTATTTCTTACTATAAATCACAATATCAAAATGTTACACCAGGTCCTTGCAGTTTTAAAGATGACTGTAACTGGGAAATGTTGACCATTATATTTGTGAATGAAAAACGTTGCTGCCATGTCAGTAAGCAAAGGATGCTGCGGCCACCAAGCCATCCGCCATTACAGCTGCCCGGACGGGGCCCCCTGCGGGGACTCGGGATGGGAAAGCACAGGACACTGGCCCCAGGTAGCTGAGGTGCGGATCAAAGGAACGATTCCGGTGAGCGCAGACTCTTGCCTCTTCCCATGCATAGAAAAGGGCTGAATTCATTAACCTGAGATGCCTGGTTTTCTTTAATGAACAGTCATCTTTGATGTTCCGACTGCCTGGTCTCTGTGGCAAAAACCCCTGTAGATCCTGGTTCCTCCCCGACCTCTTCACAGCGGTCCCTCAGCGCTACTGACAGGCTGCGCCCTGGGCTTAAGTCCTCAGTTTTGTCCGCCAAATAAACATCATTCTCAACTTTTAGGTTATGCATTATTTTCAGTTCACATATACATGTATATATTTGTATATTTTTATAATATATATTTTACAAATATGATTTTGCCAAGAGAAAAGTCACCTGGCTCAGGTGACAAGCACTTGTACACACAGTGCGCGTTTCACTATGAATCTGACACGAGGACACACGTTTACCTGCAGCACTGCGCTCAGCGCTGCATGGGGCGGGATCGGCCCACGCCATCTCAGGGATGTCCCCCCAGCCCTGCTTCCAGGTGGGCAGGAGCATGTGATTCCGGCTGATGAGACCAGGCAGACAGACACCAGCACTCCCAGGCGCAACCCCAGCTCCTCACTGACCCTGCAGGTCCCTCCCCCAGGTGCGGAGCCAGGACAGAGCCTCCCAGCATGAAGACAGCAGGACCGTGGGTAGTTGGTTAGGGCAGCTCATAGGCGTGGGGCTGTCCTCCCAGACACTCAGTACAGCACAGGGGAACGGACCGAAGGGCTTAACTTTGCATTAACTTCACAGCAAAGCAACACGCTGCTCCGGACAGTAGGAGGCCCTAGAGCTCTCAGGTTGATGTGAAACAAATTCACACTGAGCGTGAATGGTTAGTACCAATTAGAAGTGCAACAGTGTTTACATTTTATTCATAATTTTTAAAAACATTAAGACATTTCTATTTGTAGAGCAGACTTCAGCTAGAGCCTGGAAGTGCAGGAGATAATTTGGTCCAAAATTTTTCACAGAGATGGCGTTCTAGTTTTTTAGAATGATCGCTTTTTCCTTTTGCAAAGGAATCACTGCTTCCTGAGTCACCTCCCCGTGCTCTCATCTGTCTCGGAAAAGTTAAGCTTGAGAAAAATGAAACTCTCCAGTTTGCCTGCCAATTCATCCCTTAGAAACATCAAAACATAATTCAAATTTAAGTATTTAGAATATTTTTCTCTATATGAAAATTATAGCCAAATAGAATAAAATATTTATGTATTCACAAATACAGATTTACAAACTATAACTGTGGTATTCTTTTCTAACAGAGATTTGGCAAAAAAAAAAAAGAGTAAAAGAGGAAGGACTCAGAGCTGAGATGGGGGACCAGTTAGTTCAGAAATAGGTGGTCACAGATGAGCTGATGGCTCTTTTTACTCAAAAGGCCAGTCCGCCTGGGTCTCAGGGGAACCTGAAGAAACCACAGGTGACGCCTGAGTCTTACCGACCGGGTGGGTTCATGACTGTGCAGGTCACACTTCCTGGCAACACTTCGCTCACATCGATGAGATAATATTTTCAAAATGACTCTGAAATGCATCTTTAATGAATTAAGTACAACACACCTACAGACGACTGAAGTAACACGTACTTTAAGGTACAACCTCGAACTCTCAAAACCCACTCAGTTGTCATGGGAGTCAATACCGTGGCCGTTTTGTATTCCCGAAATACGGGCTTTAGTGCCAAGCATGTCTGTCTTGGTGGAAAAAAATCATGTTTTCGAATTTTCATGCCATTGCATTTGCTGAAATACCCTTTTGAATTTATAGTTCAGTGCAAACATTTTTTTTTTTTTTTTTGCTATAGACTTCATGCTTCTGTAGAACTATCCAGAAAACAAATTGGAAGAATCTCTTTACCTCTTTAGTAACTATTTACTGGACACTAGTCCAGGTGCCTGGGGAGGACACGGAAATAACGACACAAGCCCTGAATCTTAAAATAACTAATAGCATTCTTTATTTGATTTTTTGTATGATCTAGACTATACCTTCATGGAAATTATTATCTGGTTAGATAGATAATATATAAGCATTTAAAGAGATGGTTAAAACCAAAATAACATGTGCTAGCATTTGTTAAGTAATGTCAATACTCTGGACCCCAAATAAAAAGTGTGTTTTCCATGATTTTCCCTAATCTTTGCCGAAACACAGCGGGTAGATATCAGCCATACCTTTTCCCAACTGAAACTGAGACTCAGAGGTTGAGTGTTTTACCAAAACTTAAGAAAAAGCAAACAGAGCTGAGATACAGAACCGGGTTGTCACACCCGAGCTCATCTCTTCCCGCCGCACCAGACATACTCGAGCCTCCAGGGAAGTAGCGGGCGGACACTGGACGGCGCTGGGTCCCCCTCCTGGACCGGCCCCGGGAGGGACAGGGCACGGCTTGCCCTGTGACGAGTGATGAGGGCAGTGGCCCTGGCTCTGCTGGGACGGCGTGGGGACATGGCAGCCCCGTCGGCAGGTTCAGGATCCCGGGCAGGCCTTCGGCGCTGAGGAGGCTGGAGCAGCTCGAGCCCAGCGGCGACCTGGGCTGTTTCAGGCCCTGAGAACTGGGGGCTGCTTGTCATTACAGGGCCGCCCAGCAAGCTGCAGTCGCCACCCCGAGGCGCTGTCCTGTCTCCTGGACGGTGAAGGAGGACAGGGGCGAGCGGAGGGAGAGTGCGGACAGGGTCAGGGGCCAAGCGCCGAGGTGGAGCCAGAACACGGTGGGGTGGGGGGCAGGTGAGGGTCTGGAATCCGTCGGGGTGACCCTGGAGGGTGAAACTGCCGGGAACTTCGAGGCAGAAGCCAGATGGCAGCACGCTGACGTCATGTGTCTTCATAACTTGGGTCCTTTCAAAAAATGTAAAGTAAAAACAAAGCAGGAAGTTTACTCATAGCTGGTAGACTTTGGGCCGTTTTAGAAAGAAGAGGCTGCACAGCCAATACCAGCATCAAACCCCAGGATGTTGGTGCCCTCCCCCGTGGGCCGCCAGACACCCCCTCCACGTGTGGGAGCGGCTGCCACGTGAGAGACATCGAGGCCACTGTCACGGGCGGCGGTGCTGGCCACGGACGAGCTGGTGGCAGAGAATCCAAGGGTGGACGGTGCAGGTCGTCGCTGCGGGCTCTGCAGGGGCCCTGAGGCAAGAGGGCGTCTCCTTGGGGGCCTCGGTGACCCCCGTCTGTGGTCTGCACTGTTCTGGGAGTTACTGCCTCGACCACCACGCCTCTGTGCTCAGGGTGCAGGCTCAGTGGGTCCTCGGCTGCAGCCACAGGGCAGCGGGGACTAGTCACTGGTCATCCCAGCAACCGCTCGCAGGACTGTGACTCAAGGGTGGTGGGTCAGGGGTCGCCCTTGGCTTCCCGCTACACTGGCCTCTCCAACCTGGTGGCTTGTTCCCCCAGAGCAGGAAATGGCCGCAGTCTTGGAAGTGACCCCATGGCTCCGCCGTGTCCTCATCACTGGAAGCCCTTCGCTAAGTCCAGCTCACGTTCTCCAGGCGAAGGAATCGCGTGCAGCCTGGGTGCCAGGGCCTTCCTTGAAGTGTGTGGCCTGGGTGCCAGGGCCTTGCTTGAAAGATGCCAGCGTGGTGGGGGGCAGGAATGAACGAAATGTTCTCTAAAAATCAGAGGTGCAGAGCCCTTGACACCTGGTCGACCGAAAGCCAGGAGAGATGGCTGAGCTAACCCAGGGCAGGTGGGGGCGGGGGGGAGCCCTTGAAGGTGCTGCGGACACCCCAAGGCTGCAGGGACCCCAAGGACCCCCAAGGGGCAGCGTGGCCAGTGCCCTTACTCAGGCCCACACGAGGGCTCTGCTGGGGCTGAAATGCAGCTCCATGCCTGGCCGGGGCCCTGGGATCTTCCGCGAGTCCAGTGAGGTCCCTGTGAGTGACAGCCCGGCTTCAGGGCCAGCCTCGGCAGTGGGGGTGGGCCTTCTCCCTCTAGATCAGGATCTCAAGACGGTCCAGAGGAGTGACTTGACCCCCTCCCGCAAAGGCCAGACTCTGCACCTGGGATGTCATCCTGCACAACCGGCCCCCCGGGGCCTGGAGGCGTCTCTGCTCCTGACTGGTGGCCATCCTGACGGACCGTGTGCTCCCAGGAGATCTGCGTCTTCTGGGGAACCGTCCGGGGAGACCGCGGAGAGGACAGTTTCCCAACACTGCTTCTTCCCAGCCTTTCCTGCTACAAGCCCAGTTAGGGGGTTCCTGTGATACCAAAACCATGGGAAACGTATTAAGTATTCAGACTAGCCTGTTTACTCCGGTGACACAATCAAATCACTAGCAGTCGTACCCAGAATCTGGGGGGTGATTCTCTGGAACGGATTCTAAAACATTTGCCGCTCAGGGGGGTGGGCGTTGTCAGGCCGTGCGATAGAGTGCAGGTCAATTACAGAGCTCGATGTTCTAAATTAATGCCACATGACAGCGTGTTCGGGCCGCTCAACAGACCGCGGCTTTTAAAGGGAGTTGACAAATAGAACTTAAGGGCCTGTTTTCCTTTTGAGAGGCTGTGATGGAATTCGCCAGCTCCCCTGCCATGGGCTGACATGAAAAGATGACTCTGCAGAGTCCAGATTTAACACCCGGTTACGCTCTGGCCCTGGGACTGCAGTGGGTTTAGCTTCTCAGGGGTCCACTACCCCCTCCATCTGGTACCAAGGGACCACGTGAACTGGTTCTGTTCCCTTCAAACTGCTCCCAACAAAGAACCCGGCAGCATCTACAGAAAACCAGGGTTGAACTAAATAACCAATGCTTCTCTCAGTTCAAGAAGCATTTTGGGGTCTGCCGCGTGCTAGGCCTGCTGGACTCTCCACGGACTTGTAGCCAAGCAGGATGAGAACACATGAGGAACGTCACAGGGGGCCTGAGACCCCCTCAGGTTCCAAGGTCCTGAGCTTCCCCCCATGAGCCTTTGATGGTGAGACTTTTTCTGTATGTGCAAGGAAAGGCTTTGCAGGTTGTTAAAGGGATTTCATGCAAAATGATGTAAAACAAGGCGAAGTGAAGAGATGCCATTGGAAGATGCAGACTTAGTGTCTGTGGGGTGCAGAGCCAGAACCCTCTGGGCTGTTAACGCCCTCTGGGACCCTGCGTGGGTGGCCCGAGCCAGTGCCCCCGGGGGCCTCCGTGAGGCGTCCATGGAGGCGGGACAGCCACGTAAAGGCCCGAGCCGAGAGCAGCAACAACTGTGCCAGCCGGAAATGGGGCTGCTGCCTCATTTCTCCTCGTGGGGACCGTCCCGGAGCTCCTAGGCCACGGTCAGCCCTGGCCACACCCCCGACTCAGGGTGGACAGCGCTCTGGCCTTGAACTTAGTGTTTGAGCTCCTCACGAGGTGACGCCTGCACTGAGCCTGGTGCCGCAGGGCGCCCTCGGCTGGGGTCGTGCAGACTTGTGGGTGAACTCCCCCCAGGCTTCCTCATGTGGCCTCTTCCCTGGTGCTGCTTCTCCCGCCCGAGACCCCTCAGCACCTCCTTCTCGCCAGCGTCCACCTTCTCACGGACATGGGCCACATCCCGCCCTGAGAGCGTCCTCAGCCAGGAGCCCCTGGTTCTTCCCCTTCCTGGACGCGGGGCCTTGAGCGTCCGGGCTTCTCGGGAGCAGCAGGGCACTGCGGACGCCCGGCGCAGGTACAGGCACAGGTACGGGTGTAGGTACAGGCGCAGGTACAGGCGCTGGACGGGCGCCCGCCTCCTCCAAGCCTCCCCAGCTAGGTGCTGCAGGAAAGGAACATTATCTACAGGGCCGCCGAGTTTCCCTACAGTTGTTCTACTGCAAGCCATGGCTTACTTGACTGTAAGTGGGATTGTTTCTTCAGAGTTGAACTTGGCAGAAATGCGCTAAAAACGCTAGCTACGCTCCTAAGCCACAGGGCACGCAAACCTTGAAATCAGAAACGTTTCCAAAACCTGCCATTTAACTTTCTAAAAAGCCAAATACAATGACAGTTGTGATTTCCACTTGCCTCGAAGGAGGGTCAGTGGCGGGGGACCTGGCCTGGCCCTGGCGCCTTCCCCGGGCCGGCCCACTGCCCTCAGGCTGAGGCCGCCTGGGCCGGTGAAGGGGTTTGCAGAGACAAGGAAGGGTCCTGCTCCATCTGGGGGACACCCCGGGGCGGCCTGACCTCCTCGGGAGAGGCCCCAGGGAGGCCTGAGGAGGCAGAAGGTCAGGCCGGGGACCCCGAATCTGCTGACAGCCCCGTGCACTCCCGTGGCCCGGACGAGGCGCAGCGGGGCTGCGACTTCAGCCTTGAGACCTGAGAGGAGAGCCCGGCCCTGTTTTCAGCAGTTCCACTGCGGTGTTTGTTCTGCAGAGAAACTAAGACAGTTGCTAAAACTTGAATTATTTCCTGTAATTTCCCTGCAAAATTCTCCACAACTATTGCAGTACAAGTGAGAGCTGTGTGTCAGCTGAGCTGCTTGGAGAAGGGCACCATTCCCCCGGGACGGCCTCAGGGCACAAGCCGCTACGGCATCGTCTCCTCGGGAAGGCGCCCTCCTGCTTCTCTGATGCTTCGCCCTGGAGCCTTGGACACGTGTGTCTCCAGCCAGGACTTGAGAGGAAGTGGATGGGAAAGTTGTAGACGCTTGTCGTCCAGCTGCTGAGGCTCCGAGGCGGCCAGGTGGCGGGATTTGGTGCCTCGCGTGAGAGTGAGGCCGCGGGTGAAGGGCCCACGGGGTGGAGGCAGCATTCCTACGATTTGATGGTGCTCCCAGAGCAGGCCGGTATTTGAAGGGAGATGATCTTAGGGCAGCCGGACCGTCCGAGGAGGGAACTTACCTGTCTGAGGGCAAGCGGCTCCTGAGATGGGGTGCGCCCCTCTTGGGAGGGGCAGCCTCGTGGCGGGGGGCGTCCTTGGTTAGGACAAAGCAGGGAGCCCCGGGCAGGACAGCGGAGGCTTTCGAGGACCAGGGCCTGTGGGCGGGGCCTGGCTGCGGAGGCAGGGATGCCCGGGAGCAGGCCCCGGGGCCCGAGGGGGCGGGGCCAGCGGGGCAGCTCTGCGGGTCCCCCTGAGACCCCGGAGTCCAGCTCTGAGGGCCACATGGCGACGCCCCAGGTGGGGAAGAGGCACCTCATCCAGGTCGGCGGCGGCTCCGCACACGGGCCTTGTTAAACTCCACAAGGTGCGCAGGAGAAACGCTTAGGACGCATCCGTTCCTAACGCCGTGCCCTCTGGCTCAGCGCCAATCTGGCTGGCTTTCTGTCACGCCCTCCCAGAGGTGGCCGTGGGCCCACCGCTGGTGCTGAAGGAGAGGCTGCAGTGGAACGGCCAGGAGCTTCCAGAAACGGCAGGCCGTCTTCAAGGGCTGGGGAGCGCCAGCCGCCTGAGCAATAAATGAAGATGTCTTCTTAAAAGTGCTGATGTTTTCAACAAAGATCGGAAACAAGTAAAAAAACACAGGCAAGCCAATAAGTGAAAAAAGCAAAGACAAGCTAACCTTTCATGTGTTCTCATGGAAAAGCTTTGTCTTCTCCTAAAACTGCAGTTTGGGTTGTTACCTACATCAACTGACATGTAAACTCCGAAGTTCTAGCCCTTTTATTGTGACACAAACAACCAAACCAACCTTTACCTTATTATGGCTTTTGAGTTGAATCTTGGGAAAATTCCAGATCACATCTTCTCTTTTAGGGTTGGTCATAAATCACCTGGCCTGTCACTGTTGTGAAAACTCCTGGGCAACTAAGACGACGGGGTTCTGCAGCCCCAGAGCCCACGACCTCAGCTGCTCATTTGCTAGAACAGTGGGCCGTGGCCTGTGCCCTGGGACCCTCTCCCTGAATTACTGCTCGTTTCACGAAATCACGATTCAGGCTGGGCACCTGGGGAGAGCTGAGGCTTCACAGCTCCCGGGGGCTCCAGGCGATTCTGACGTTGGATGCCCGGCACCCCCGATGGACGTGTCACAGGTACCGTGTGTCCCGGCAGCCCTGTCCTCAGCCTTCACTGGTGCTTCCAATCCACGTAGATTCAATTCCAGTTATTAGCCTTCCTTCTAGGTCATTGTAGAAAATGTAGGGAAAAAATGTTGGCATCTCTAGACTGAGAACTGTGCTTTGAAACATAAACTTAAATGTTAACTGTGGAAACAGAAGCATCCGTTTGCTGGAACACGTTTAAAAGAAACTCGTGGGACCCGGGACTGCCGGCCGTCCTGCCGCTCCCACGTGAGGCCACGTTCTCAGAGGCTCTGTCCCTGCTGTGTCGCGACGACACAGGCATCCAAGGTCGGGCAGAACACGTGTAAACAGCTACCGAGATGGAAGCGCACGGCAGGCTGGTCCCACTTAGGGGCAGAGCGCACGCTCAGAGCTGGACATTCAAGGCCAAAGTCCCCATCTGACGCCCTGGGGCTCTGAGTCCAGCCGTGCTGGACTCAGCGCTGGCCTGTGACCGACACAGGGATTCTGAGGAGAGGGAGGCGGGTCCAGGCTGAGGCGGGCTCCTCCTCTACCTGAGGACGGGGGTCGGGCCCTCGGGCTAGGCAGATGACCAGGACTCCATCAGCTCCCAGCTCACGTCTACCACCGCGGCGCCCCGGGACCAGACAGGCCTGGAGCCCGTGGTTCGCAGCCTCGGGGCCCGGCTGGGTGGTGAAGAGTGAACTTGTTGCTTCCGCATCCCTGAGGGTTACTAGGCGGCAACCACAGGCCCCCCTGCAGCAGCCACAGCACCCCTTTCTTTGGCTCAATCTGTCTGTGGAGCATACTTGAAACTAGAAGACAGTTCACGAGCAAACGTGCTTATTGACTGACTGGGAGGGACGGGGGCTGGGCTGGTGCGGCTGGGCGGTGTCCCCTCGTGTCACAGGAGGGCGAGTTCCTGACCTCCAAACGTCTGCGTGTGCCCGTGTGCACGTGTGCGTGGTCCACGACATAGTCTGGACGCTGTTAACCTAGTTCGCGTGAAGAAAGGGACTCAGAGCCGCTGGTCCCGCTCGGTGCCCTCAGCCCGGGACAGCAGACGTCACACTCCTAGAGGCAAGGCCGCCTGGCCTGGACTCAGCCTCCGGCGGTGACACACTGTGTTAGCGCCCCCTGGGGGTCGCATGTGCAAACACGAGCGGAGGCTGAGAAACGGATTCATAGCGCGGTGGAACCGGCGGAGGTCGGGCTCCGCCTGCGACCTGCCCAGAGAAGCCTCCTGGCCCTGTGGTCACCTGTCCGCGTTCTCCTACTGGGCACCTGGGGAGAGCTGAGGCTTCACAGCTCCCGGAGGCTCCAGGCGATTCTGACGTTGGATAAACCCCCCGTTACCACCAGCCCAGCAAGAGCAGTGCAGGGAGATCTAACACGAGTCGGATGCTTTGGTCCTTACAGCGATCTTAATAAATAAGTAAGGCAGACCCCTTCCCACCGTGCTCTTGTTTCCCAGGGAGTGACGCTGTACGCGTCTAAGCAAACCCCTGGGACCCTGGGAACTCCTCGTGCAGGAGATGGGACCTTACAAAGAGGAGCTACTCCCAGGGCACCTCCGCGGGGCTGAGACTCAGCACGGGAAGCACCCTCCCTGGACCCACGTCACACACACACGACTCCCGAGTTTTTCATGAACACGTTAATCGTTACAATCATGTGCACTAGTGCGTGGAACTCCACAACAATATTCTGTGGCTCCTGTTCTGGAATCTAAGATAATTGTGTATTTTAATTTGCTGTGGAACAGGGGTACACACACACACACACACACACACACACACACACCACTCGGCTGGAGAGACAGGTCCCCTGGTCACTAGCCCAACCTAAGCAGGCGACCAGCCACGAAAGGAAGTGAGTTGATGACTGAGACTGGTTGCTACGCTGCAGAAAAGGGAACAAAATCCCACAAATTTCTACTAAATGTATTTCAAAATTTTAGACCTTTGAATTATATACCAGGTATGTTTTGAGAGATTCTTGGATAAACTTTTATACTGTCAAAATATAAACTGTCTGCATTTACAACTTTTTTCAACTTTGCAACTCTTACTATTAAATGCATGTAACTTTAACACTCAAGTCTGATTTCACATAAGCTGAATTTACTATTTTGGTTTGATAACTATGACATCAGTAACAACCTGCAGAGCGCAATTTAAAGAGCAAAAGGCTTGTCGAGTAACTTCACGGTAACACCTTCTATTTTCTGTGGTTTACACCATTCTCAGCAAGTGAACCCGTCAGGAAGAGACTGTGGCCCTGACACCCCTTCATGGACGCCTGCTGAGACTGTAAGGACGCCGGCAGAAGGTGACAGCCAAGTGACACGCAGTTAGTGCAAAACAGTCACAAACACACTGTCATCTTTACAGTTTTGCTTATTTATTTCATGTAGGTGTTAGCTGATGTGTAAATGTTTTGTGGTCTGTTTCATTTACTTACACAAACTTCCATCAGATGCCCAAACAACGTCACCGGGCATCCTTCTCTGGCTCCAAACCCACCCCCTTTTGCTAAAGCTCTGGGGTGAGAAGGGACCGCAGGAAACCAGGAATGGGGATATGCTTTCCTTCAACGGGCCAGGAGGCCCCCTGTGAACCCCTCCTGTCATGCCCCACACAGCAAGGCTCATACACCCCAAACCCTCTGGGGACAATTCTGGCTTGTAGGATTTCCCCAAGCAGCACAGAGAAATATCTGTTAACAGTGAATTAGCCACTGAATGTGAACTTACCAAAAACAGTTAAAAAATAGTGTTTGTGAAAACAAAACTGTTACAAAATAATTGCCCACACCAGTGAACGAAAAGGCCCATGTCATGTCTTTAGGTTGATATGCCATTAACGCCAAATTTATGCGAAGCTAACAATGCTATTACACTACTATCACACGAAAACTGAGATTCAGTCAGCTAGTCCCATATTAAGACAGCCCAAATAATTATGGACAGGGAAAACGCCCCAGAACCTCCTTGGCCTGTGGGGCCGAGGCCAGGATGTTCCTATCCATGCATTCTGTCCCCTGGGCCCCGGCCTGACCGCACGGCTGGAAGGGACCAGCCATCCCGCCCTCAGCCCCTCCCACCATACCCGCGCTCCCAGGGCACGGCCAGCTCGGCCCTGCTCTCCGAGGAAGTCACTCGGGATGCAGTGGACTCTTCTGAAGCCATGAGACCATTAGACACCCTGAACTGGAAATTTCCAGAAATGCACAATGAGGCATGCTGTCAGGTACAAGAAATTTAAAATCTGACTTCACATGAGATGCTGTTTTTTAAGCCGATTTTTTTTTTTTTTTTTTTTTTTTGCGGTGCACGGGCCTCTCACTGCTGTGGCCTCTCCCGTTGCGGAGCACAGGCTCCGGACGCGCAGGCTCAGCGGCCATGGCTCACGGGCCCAGCCGCTCCGCGGCATGTGGGATCCTCCCAGACCGGGACACAAACCCGTGTCCCCTGCATCGGCAGGCGGACTTTCAACCACTGCGCCACCAGGGAAGCCCCTAAGCCGATTTTTAAAACGTTCAGTACAGAAGTTTAAGACATCAAGGAGGGACTGGAAAAAATTTCAGGTTAAGATCTCCAGTAGATTTATCTAGGAAGTTCTACCTACTCGCTTCTACAACTAATGTCAAAATTCAGGAAATAATTTCTCTACTCAGAGTTTATAACTACCTATAAAACCTTTATATATCTGGATTTCAAGATTTAATTTCATAATCTGTCAAAGTGTCACCTTTTGAGCTTCTAAAGCTTTCATATGAACAAATTTTCTTTTCTTTTTGAAATCGGACGAATGTATTTCACTTATCTTGTTAAAATTATGGTAACTATTCACAAACTATTTTCTTAAACCCAAATCAGGAGCCAACAACGTCCTCTTTACTGAACGCTGTGTGTTTAGACAGGTGCTCTGCTCACCCGTCATCCTCCAGCTGCAGCTCCAGGTGTGACAAGACCACGAGCGTCCTGCACAGACGTTGGTTTACAGAGCAGACATCACAGAGAAATAGTGCACCTGCTCCGATAAACCAACGGCATCATGTCCCAGGACAGCCAAAGGGTAAAAAGAAGGTGGAACACAGGAATACAATCGATATTTGTATTTGCCATAAAAAAATCTGTTAGTTGAAACAGGTGAATGTTGACTGTTTTTACTGGCAACTTTCCTTCCAAAAAACAACTCAAGGGGCTCATCCAGCCACTGCTTCTGTGGATTCCGACCCAGGGCCTCCGAGTGTCGTCACATCTCTAACTGGATGAAAGGGAAGGCAGCCCCTCGTGTTCTGTCCTGTGGCAGCACCACATGGAGAGGGCACCGCTATGCAGATCAGACCAGGGTGACGGATGTGACAGGGGGTGATGGAGGTGACAGGGGTGATGGAGGTGATGGGGGTGACAGGGGTGGTAGAGGTGATAGGAGGTGACGGGGGTGATGGGGGTTGACGGGGTGACGGAGGTAACAGGGGTGATGGAGGTGACAGGAGGTGACGGGCGTGATAGGGGTGATAGAGGTGATGCGAGTTGATGGGGTTAACGAGGTGCCCACGCGTGCATGGCACTGTCCCTCACTCAGTCACCGTCCCCACGTGGACGGATGTCTGGTAGCTCACACGGTCACAGGAGTCCCATGGACGTGTGGCGACGTGCGCGGCTCCGTTTGCTTACAACTTAACTGGAGAGACGGGACCCCCTGCAGGCCCGGCGAGTGCCCTGGTGGACGTGCGGCAAACTCTGTCCTAAAGGCTGGTCTAAGTGCAGTCCAGGAGCGCGCGAGGCCGGATCCGAGGCGTCACTCCTCCTGGGCCTGCCCCTGGCCCTCCTCCTCTGCTGCAGGGCCCTCAGGTCGGTCATCACGGTCAGGGCCTTGCGCACCCACAGGACCTGGAAAGAACCGTGCAGAGATGCGGTCAGAAGTGGACACGGGCCGTGTGAGGAGGACGGAGGCCCGAAGCTCCAGCACACACGTACCACGATGACCAGGGCGTTCAGCAGCACAGGCGCCGAGAACACTATGGAGATGAACATGCCCCGCGAGTCAAAATACTGGTATTTCGAGAACAACCTGTTTCAAGAAAGATTTAAAGATCACGGAGCGTCACAACATGGCGTTCTCGTGATACTCTCTGTCTCAGGAGCCCCTCCACACACGAGGACGAGGTGCGGGCAGAGCCCCGCCTGCACACGATGGCGACCTCAGTCCCTGTACGAGGCGACCCTCCTAACCCCGTGGGGGACGATTCCCAGACCCTCCAGGGGCATTGTGGCCCCCATGCAAGCTCAGGCCGAGCCCCTGGAGAGGGGGACACAGCGTGGCGTCCCTCTCAGTGGCAGCGCAGGACACGAACTTTACGTCACTGACTCAGCAACAGAGTCATCACCCCGGGGCCACAGTGAACAGAGCCCAGCGAGGGGTGGTCAGGATGCGCGTCCTAATTAGAAGCGGAAGAGACAAAGCGGGGGGACGGGTCGTGCGGGGGGGCCGAGGGTGGGCTCCTGACCCAATGACAGGGGTCTGAAGCCGCCGGGAGGGCGCGGCGGCCGGGGCGTGGCTGTCACTCTGCTCTGAGACCTGTGCGGGCAGGGTGCCAAAGGCAGACCTGGGAGGCAGCGTGCTGATCGGGCCACGTCGTCCCCCGGGTTGCGGGGACACAGGGACGGCAGCGCTCCCCTGCCGACTCGTTCCAGCCTCCCGAGGGTTCCTGCCTGACCTGCGAGCACCCCGTCCTGAGAAGCCAGAAGGAGAAGTTGCGGGCCCCGAGGGAGCAGAAGGCCTGGGGCGGTTCTGGAAGGGGGGCCCAGGGGAAGGGTCGACGTTATGGGGCTCACTGGACATGGAGTGGGTTGCCCAGGTGTGTGAGCAGGAAAGGACACGCAGGCGAGGACAGAATGGCCGGTGTCCCGGAAACCAGGCACCAGCGTTTTCAGGACCAAGTAAATCGTGGGTGGATCTCGGGCTCCCCGTCACGGACAAGAGCGCTTCTGTTCGGGGGGCCTCCAGGGCCGACGGTGACCACCGTCCAAGGCTCATCGTGAAGGAGGCTGGGACGTGGACGGGGCTGGGGCTGCTTTATAAGCGAGAGCGGGGGGCTTCCTGGGTGTGTTCTGCTGCTGACGGGGACGGTCTCACACAAGGTCCACGTGCCCGGGGCCGTTCACCTCCAGTTCATTGCCGCCACTTCATTGATGTACTCCGCGCAGTAGACTAAGGTCACTGAGAAGAAAGCAAGCCCACGTGAGAAGTCAGGGGACCAGTCCACCGCCACAGCCTTATACATCCTTCACAACATGCTACGTAACAGAAACGTAACAGAACAATGCCACGTTGGATGAGACGTAACTCCTACTTCACATTACACAGAAAGGAAACCCGAGGTGACACACGAGTCTGGTGGTCTCGGTCAGACCAGGCCAGCCCTCAGCGGAGCAGCGCCACGACCAAGCTTCCTGCCCCGACACCACAGTGGCCGCACTGGGCCATCTGCCGACCTCCCTGCCCCGCAGGTCACACATCGGGTGCAAGGCCGGCAGTGGAACCCGAGGGCCCTGAGACCAGAGCTGAAGGCCACCTGCCTGCACCCTCTGGCTGCCTGGAGCCCCCAGTGGTGCTGGCGGCAAAGACACGGAGGGAGCACCGACCCGAGGGGACAGGAGCCGAGGACAGCCCCGTCGGCCCTCGCAGTCCCACCCGGAGTGCGGGGAGCCCCGCCCAGGGCGGGAGGACCGCAGGCTGGCCCAGCACCAGGAGCTGCTCAGGGCCTGGATGGGGCTGGCGGAGGGGAGGATGGCCGCCAGGAACCTCAGCCTTGTAAACTGTGCAAACCCCGGTTCCTGGGGTGAAATGGGGGAGAGCAATCCTTGACTCCTCCCTCGACGACTGGACCCTGAGGCGCACATCAAGGAAGCCAAAGAAAGGAGACGGGAGAGGAGAAGAGAGGCCTGAGCACAGGGGGGGCCACCTCCCCAGAGGGCAACGGGATGCATCCACCATGCACCCCACTCAGGAGCTGGGGGCGCAGTGAACCAGTCTGTGTTTCGTTTGTAAGACTGCAGCAAATAACATGCAAGTCTTCTGTGGGTGTGAGAATCAAATGGGCCATCAGACGTGTAAACGCGCTTAGACCAGCATCTATCATCCCCACGCTAAAACAGTCACCCTCTGTTCGTCCTTGAAAACAACAAACCCACACGCAGCGCCCAGGTTCACAAAGCTTTTCAAGTCTGTGGGCTCCTTGCACGAGGCTCTGCGGATGACGCCACCACCTTTCCTGTGCTTCCTGCCTCGGGGCCTTTGCACACATTATTCCCAGGGCTTGCAGTGTCCCTTCCGGCCCTCGAACGCCTGCTGCCTGGCTGGTTCCCCCGCATCCTTCCCCCCTCGGCTTAAATGTCAGGGCAGTGACTTAAGTCCGGCCCCTCCCAGGGTTTCACGGTGCTCCCGCCTTTCCTGCCATGATGCTCAGCAGGGCTGTGGCTACTCAGTGGACGCCGGGGACCCCCAGCCCTACGAGGCTCCGGAGCCCGTCTGTCCTGTCCGCCCCTCGCGGTCCTTCCTAGGGCTCCCACGTAAGGAAGTGAAGTGACAGCCACCCCTGACCGCCGGGACCGTTTCCGGTGCAGGCTTGCTGCCTCGCGCCTGTCCTAAGACGACCTCTTGTTTGGACTTCCCACCTTGCACAAGGCCAACTGAAAAATCACATTTAAGGTGAGTTTTTGGACTTTGTTAAACTACCAAGCAAGATCTTCAGCATCTTCCCAACGTCCACAAGACGAAGAGCCCAGCATAGCCTCTGAGGCCCTGGCCCACCTTTCCTGGCTGAACATACTTCTAACTAGTCGGCATCAGAACGTGGTTTCTCTGACACCTGACGTCGCCCCTGTGCTCTCACCGGCTGCCTCCGCCCCAGATGCCAGGCCTGGGCCCGACATCTGCTCCTCACCCTAGAAAGAGATTGTACTCACCCTTATACCCCCTACCATGACTTGACCTTCTCTGTGAAACCTTTCTCAACGACTCCCCACAGCTCTGCGTCTTCTCTAAACCCTGTAGACCTTACCTTCAAAACTGACTCAGGCAATGTTATTTTTGCACCACAGCGCTCTCCTTCCTGGTTTGCACTCCCTCCCAGAGCAGGCAGGGCAGCTGAGCCCCCAGAGAAGCCTCTTGTACAGAGTCGGCGTTTCAGCAAACCCAGCTCTCGTTTGTGTAACTGGTATTCAGCGCCCTCCCAGGAACACAACACGTGCTTGAGACGCCTTTGAAATCCAATATCCAAAACGTACCTTATCTTTATAGTACCCACAAGCGATCAAAGCAGAACACAAGGCAGGAGAGTTGGGAGGCCTTACAAATATATTCACATATCACTGAGGCTACAGAGAGAACAGGCACCCGCGCTGCCGCAGCGCACAGCGATCCGAGCCGCAGAACTGTACTCACCCAGGCACAGGAAGTGCCCCACCTGCAGCTTGTACCTCCGCGATGAGAAGCAAGTGAGCAGCAGGCAGAGCACGTGGAAGGCAGCCAGCCCCACGAGCCAGGGCTCCGTCCAGTCCGTCTGCTGGAGGACACACAGCAGGACCTCGTCAGGGCCCACGTGCACTGGACCAGGCTTCACACCGCCTCTCCTCTGAGCCCGTCCCGAGCGCCCGCCAAGCCTCACGGGACACGGGGAGGGGAGGGGGAGCAGGGACCCCCGCTGCACCCACGTCCAGGGACTGTCACCCGGCCGTGCCTGGCTGTCCCTCCACACAGGACTGAAGGCTTTCCTACTTGTCGAACAGAACTGCGCTTCAAGCTGGGAGAACCTAAAGACCCGCCCCCACGGGGAGATGAGAAAGCGGTGCCTGGCCGCACTCGGTCGCCCCCAGAGGCAAAGCTACCAGTTCCTCCGAGCAGTGATTAAAGCCTCAGAAACCTGGGCCACCCAAACTGGCAAGATGTGGTTTTCTCCCGCCCTCCAGACAGTGCTGCGACCGCACGTCCGCTCAACTCTAGAGGTGGGCTCGTCCGCACCCCTGAACTCGGACCCCCTCCTTGGGGCTCAGGTCCCCCGGGGGCACGGGTGCTGGGGGAGCGGCCCGCGCCCTGCCACTCTGCCCACAGCGGGTCCACGCCACCCGGACCCCCCATCCCAGCCCAGGACGGCCCACCTCCCCGCTCCTCGCCGCCACGAGGCCCCAGCTCTCCCCGCAAACCCCCGACCCCCGACCGCCCCGCACCTCAGCATCCCGCCAGCCCGAAGGTCCTCCAATCTCGTCCCGCCCCGACGCCCCGGCCCCACCGCCACGCCACGCCGCGCCCACCCAGGTACAGGCCCCGCCCCTGCACCCCCCACCCACGCCTCCCGTCCGGCGCCGCCGGCGTCCCCGGCGGAGGCTGGGAAATTTGGAGAGGCCCCAGCCGACAGCGACCGAACTGACGGCCAACGAGGCAACGACTCACCGTGATCACGGCGGGGATGCTGACGGGGAACTTGCTGACTGAGAATGCAGACGGCATCGCCTCCGGAAAGGCCCTGCCTCACCACCACCTTTTCGTCTTCCCCGCCCCGCCCGGATAGGTCAAGAAGTCCTCTGGTGTCCTCTCGCGTTATCTCCACTTATCGCGATGCCTGCTGTATCCGGAAGCGGCAGGCAACCTGCCATCTCGCGATATCTCCAGTTCCCGGTACCAGGTTCAAATCTCGCGAGATTCCGTGGTGCTAAAATAAATATAAGGGAATTACGAGTAGCTTCCAGCGTTGTTTTTCCCCCACGAGCTGCTGCGAGAGGGACATTTTAGTTCTTCCTATGTGGCGGGCTCTCATAAATGGCAGCTCGGAGGACTGGGGGCTAGTGGGCGTCCCCGCCTCCTCCCCGCGCAACGCCTAGGGCTGGGGGCGTGGGGGTATCGCTCAGGAGAGTGACCTGGACCCCTAGGAACATAGGGGAGAGTGACCTGGATCCCGGGGACAGAAAGGGACAGTGTCCTGGACTCGGGCGGGGGACAGAGAGGGAATTGACCTGGACACTGGGGAAAGCGGGGGACAGTGACCTGGACTCCGGGAGACAGAAGGGGACAGTGACCTGGACCCCAGAGAGAGAGGGGCACAGTGCCCTGCACGGAGGGGGACAGTGACCCGGACGTCGGTGGATGGAGTGGGACAGAGGGGACAGTGCCCCTGCCCCTCTGAGAAATCAGGGTCTCCAGATGCTCACTCTACCGTCAGCTCCAGAAGTGGGTGCTGATTGCTTCTAGCTCACATGGACCTTAAAAACAAAACGGCCAGTAGTTTTACCAGCTAAATGGCTTTGTTCCGGAATAGAAAGGAATTGCAGCTTGGGACATATAATCTAAGGCAAAACCACAGGCAAGTTGGGCAAACAAAGGACAGGAGCGTGTCATTTTATAAAGAAAAAGGGGGAAGTGGAAAGAGCTGCTTTGAAGGAAAGTCCATTGGAGGAAAGGGAGAGTGAAGGGTGCTGAGGGGTTCCTATTGGCTGGGCAGTGGTGGTTTCTCATTGGATGAGTGGTGGCAGTCTCTCATTGGCTGGGCTGTTGCCAGGCGGGGAGAAAATCTTCCCTCCCCTGCCGGTCTCAAGTAAGGACGTTCCTTCTGGTGGGTCTGCAGAGGGCCGGAGTGGTACCTGCCTGAGCGTATCCCCTTCTGCTTCCCGTTTCCATCTTAAATGAGGTTCCCTTTATTTTCACACTAATCAGGGAATCCTGAATTCTCTGTTGATTCAAGACACAGAATTAATGGAATCAATACTTGGCATCCTGCCCTGTGTCTGCAGACTAACAGGGAAGCCCCTGGCTCGCAGGCACTCAGTCAGGTGAAGAGACGGACCCCGTTCTCTGGGTGGACCTGGGGGAGGGTGTGAGGAAAAGGACTGCAGCCTGTCGCCACCTTGAGGGTACTTGGCACCTGCAGAGCGGCAGGGGGGAGGGAGAAAGTGAGCTCTTGGCAGGTGGCCTCCCTGACTGGGGGAATCAAGCCAGGATTGAACCCAAACATGTGAGCCAGGCTGCACCAGGGTTTCTCTTCTTTGCTGCCTGAGGAGCTTTCCAGAAACTCCATACTTGGCAAGTCCGGCTTCCAGGGTGGGGAGGTCTCTATGGCGGCCGCCACCCATCGCGCCCCCGCCCTGCCCATCCCTCGCTGGATAAGACGGCTCTGTCCTCCTGGCCTCACTCTCCCACAGTCCAGTCTTTACACCGCAGACACAGCCAGCTTTAAAAACATAAATTAGGTAAAGTTGTTTGCAACAAATGCATTTTCATATATTCATAGTTGTTGAATTGAGAGGTTTTAATTTATACCGTTTAATTTTAGGTGGAGAAATACTTTTCTTCTGAGAATTATGGAATAGCCAAATCTGTTATTTATGACTCTTTTTTTCACAGATTGCCTTTACAAAATTATAGTCATTTAGAAATGTGCTTGTGAAAAGTCCGTAATTATGGATAATAAAAGCTTTATAGATAAAATACAACAAATTAATATCTCATCTTCAATTTATATTTTCACTATTCTGTTAGTGTCTCCTGACCTCAGGGCTCTTGGAGGAGTTTGTAACTACATGGATTACAGGGCACATTGCCATGTGCTGTTTCCATTGATTTATGTTTCTGTCTCAGACATAGGAGACAATGTGTTTATTGACCTTTGTCAAACTCACAACATTTTGTGCATTGCCTGGACATACTGAGAATTTTTTAAATGGAAGTTGAGGGTTTAAATCATGTGTCACAATTGTACCTTCATGTGTCACAATTGGGGCTGCCGGGCTGGGGACTCCTCGGGCCGGCTGTGGACTCAGGTCAGCCGTGGGCTCCTAGGTGGGGCAAGCAGGTGTTTCGACTGTGATGGTTTGCAGACCTGGGCTCAGCCAGGTGGGCTTTGGCCTTTGCATGTGTCACTGATGTGGGTGTACAAAGGCAGGGACTGGGGTAGATGCCATCAGATCAGAGACACCCAACGAGGGCTCGATTTTATACACGTCTTAGAGTCGTTGTAACCAGAAAACCGTTTGCTTTGGCCTTTGCAAGGCGGCTCCAGCTGTAAAGGGGGGTTTCTGGCCCAGCAAATCGTGCCCTCCGCCATTCTGCAGGAAGGGCCAAGGGGTGAAGCCGGGAAGCCCTGGACCGTCCAGCAGCATACGAGTCACACCTCACACCCCAGGGCGCCTCCAGACTGAACCTGGACGGGGGGCGTCTCCAAGGCCCAACCTGCTGCATAGCCAGCACTGTGTTCTTCCCTGTGGCTGCGCTGACGGAACACCCGACAGGGGGCTTAAAACAGCAGGAGACAGCCCCTCTCAGTCTGGAGGCCGGAGGTCCAAAGCCCCAGGGGCAGTGGGGCCAAACTCCCTCTGAAGGAGGGGTGCAAGGTCCCTGCTGCCTTTTGCAGCTTCCCACGGAGGGTGGCAAGCCCTACCTTCCACTGTCACACGCGCCTCCACCTTCTCTTCTCATCAGGGCACCGGTCACTGAGTCAGGTCCCTCCTCCAGTAGAGCCTCATCCTAGCTTGATCACATCTGCAAAGACCCTGTTTCCAACAGGCTCCCATTCACGGGCACTAGAGCTTGAACATATCTTTGGGGGACGCAGTTAACCCACAGCCTGTGTAACAGATAACTCTGCCACACCCAAGGGTGCCTGCTCCGGAAATGGACACAGCAAGTGGGAAGAAGGGGTTCTGAACACGGTGGATGGGAAAAAAAGAAGGAAACCTCAGGAGGAGCGGACACAGCAAGTGGGAGGAAGGGGTTCTGAACACGGTGGATGGGAAAAAAAGAAGGAAACCTCAGGAGGAGCGGACACAGCAAGTGGGAGGAAGGGGTTCTGAACACGGTGGATGGGAAAAGAAGAAGGAAACCTCAGGGGGAGCTCAGCTTTGTAGGTTTCAATTGCCACTATCTTAGGGAGGGAGTAATATATGTCCTCCCCTCCCCGAGGATATGATACCTGTGTTACGGAACTCAGGTCCAGCTGCCTGCTGCTCAAAACTCAGTATTCAAAAGGTAAGTTTGGTGGAAATGGGAAACATTGCTTTTAATCAGAAAGCCAGCAATCTGGGGAGAAGGTGGACTGGGTATCCCCAAAACCAACCCCAAAGATTCTGCCCGGCCATGCAAGCTTTTAAAGGGAGAGAGGGGACGTAATCTCAGTTAAATCGTGGAGGAAGGAGATCAGACTCATCGCAATCCCCCACTGTGTGCAGGCTGTCGACTCCGTGGCTCTTTCTTTAGTTGCTGTCTTGGTCACAGTTTGTTCACAAGATTCCTGAGAGGGGAAGCTGGGGAAAGATCTGGTCATCTGTTAATTACTTATTCTTCATCTTTACTTCCTTGATCTACGGAAGGAAACAAGATTAGGCAAGGCTTTGTGTGACCAAGAGATTTGAAAGGTGTGCTTGGGTCAGAGTCAAGCAGAGCATGGGGGTGGCTGGTCTAAGTTTAGTGACAAGACAGAAGGGGCCTCCTGCAGAGAGCTCGTTCCTGCCGAAAGCTGCTGACACCTGCATCATCTCACAACTGCCCTCCTTCTGGGGCCTCTTAATTGACTTCAGTCCCGCTTCACAGGCCACAGGCTTCCTCATCTGAAAGAGGTTGACAGGATGGGGTGTAGCTGACCGCTCCAGAAGCAGAAACCTCTATGTCGACCTATTACTTAAATGCTCCTAAGCCACTGAGGGGATGGACGTTATGGATTCACTCTGCAGTGAGGAAACTGAGACTCGGGGAAGTAAATACACTGCCTAGCGTGACAGCCAGGGAGACAGTCCGGATCCGGGGGAGACTCAGATGATTCCAGAGGCTATTACTCTTCCCCATCGGCCTCCTCCCAAATGGTCCCCTCTGATTAGAAAACGCTTCTTTGCACAGGAGACAGCTCTTCCCCAGAGTAGCAAACCGTTGGCTTAATGCCTGATTCTCTTCGCAAGTACAGCCTCGTCTGAGAATGCAACTCTCCAACAATTCTGCAGACCAACAACCTGCCTTTCTTGAGCTGACGTTCGGGTCTTAGGTCAGGTTCAGCTCTCCTCTAAGGCAAAGCTGGAGTTGTGGGATGAGGGCCAGAAATGCTGTGACTGTTAAACCATCTGTCCAGGTGAGGATTTGGACGGAAGACGGAGCTGTTTGAGAATGAGTCTGCCACCCTGCAGTGACTGCTCTCAACTCTGATGTTGGATGTTTATACTCAGTATTTACTACCCTGACCTGTCAGGGAGACGGGCTGGAGAAATCAACGACTTCAAAGGCAGTTTTTCTCCTCGCTAACGATGGCTTCTTACACTAGGGCATAAAGAGCAGGGTTCTCGGCTTCCTGCCAACGTCGGCTCCAGGGCAGTGTCGCTGGAGAAGGGCCGAGTTAGAGTAGCTGACTGTGTCTAACGCAGGGCAAGCCAGATGCCTTAGCAGCCGCTGTTCACTCCTCCTGTTCCCATGACAACCCGCCCCGGGAAGTGACCGGGTCAGCTCTCTGGGCTCCTGTCCCCTCAGGGAGCTCGCTGCCTTCACAGCAGCCACCGGTGAGTCCCTCTAAGAGTCCAGAGCCAGTGGAGAAGGCGTTGTGGGTGTCGACTGAAAAATAATGCACAACCTAAAAGTTGAGGATGATGTTTATTTGGCGGACAAAACTGAGGACTTAAGCCCAGGACGCAGCCTGTCAGTAGCGCTGAGGGACCGCTGTGAAGAGGTCGGGGAGGAACCAGGATCCACAGGGGTTTTTGCCACAGAGACCAGGCAGTCGGAACATCAAAGATGACTGTTCATTAAAGAAAGCCAGACATCTCAGGTCAATGAATTCAGCCCTTTTCTATGCATGGGAAGAGGCAAGAGTCTGGGCTCACCGGAATCGTTCCTTTGATCCGCACCTCAGCTACCTGGGGCCAGTGTCCTGTGCTTTCCCATCCTGAGTGCCCTCAGGGGGCCCCCGTCTTCAGGGAGTGACTGCAGGGGCTGAGGGCGTGGCAGTGGGCATCCTCAGAGCTCACCGTCCGGCAGCTGGAGCGGTGGATGGCTTGACGGCTGCAGCATCGTTTGTTTACTGATATGGCAGCAACATTATTCATTCACGTGGGCTTTCCTGTGCTGGCCGTGGGGTTTATCATCTCACTTATTTTTAAGACATTTGAGACAAGTAAGATATCATTTTAAATGCAGTTGTTAAACACAAGGAAATTTCCACCTCTGCTTCAAGCAATCATTGGCTCATTTTTACCCAATTAATGGGCCAAAGACATTCTGTTGAGTATCTCTCACCTTATTCATTTAGGGGCAACTGCTATTGTCCTGGTGCCACAGAAGGTCAAAAGCCCCAAGGCATGAGGTGCAGCCAGGAAAAGCCTGCTTGTGAAGCAAGCAGAAGCCAGCAGGTGGTCACTTCTGGGCTTTCAATATGCAGATAAGCCTTCGGGAGTCCTTGAACGCTAGGGCCGGCGCTCTGCCACGAAGATTGGTGTTGGGAGGTTTGCGGGCTCCTGCACTATGGAGGCGGCAGGGTTCCCCAAATATTACACCCTTCTTACTGGTGTAAAATGACAGCGTGACACGTGGTGATCAGTTCACACTGACGTCTCCTGGGACATTTAGAGAGGCTGAAGATAGCCTTCACGTGGGACATCTTAACCCGTCTGTGAGAGCTGCCAGATGATTTTCTGCATAACATTCTGCGTGGGCTGCCGTAACAAAATACCACGGAGCAGATGGGTTAAAGGACAGAAATTCACTCTTACAATCCTGGAGGCTGGAAGTCTGAGGTCAGGGTGTCCACAAGTTGGTTTCCTCCGAGGCCTCTCTGCTTGGCTTGGAGACCCCCGTCTCCTCCCTGTGTCCTCACCTGGTCATCCCTCGGTGCCTGTCTGCGTCCCAATCTCCTCTTCTTTTAAGGGCTTCAGCCATGTTGGACTACAGCCCTCCCATGTAATCTCATTTTACCTTAAGTAAAGGCCACATTTCCAAATATCATCACATTCTGAGGTTCTGGGGGTGGGACCCCAACACATGAATTTTGGGCAGGCACAACTCAGCCCATAACAGCTCCCGGGGGATCATTCAGTGCAGAGAGAGATCTTTCATGTCCTCTAATGTGATAAAGCACTGGGAACAGTGGAATGAAAATGGACTTTAGATCAAAGGAAACGATTTGAATGTGAATTTCCCCTTGTTGGCTGCAGGACCTTGCGACTATTAGTTTTTAATTATCTGAGCACTAGTTTACTCCTGTGTGAATGAGCACACGAAGGCCTTTCTGATGTAATTTTTTGTGGACGGTAATGATACGCCTTCACTGCCTTGCACTGTGCCGAATAATGCCTATTGCTATTTCTATACTGTTTTATCCCAACTATCCCCAGGGCATCTTCTTTTCAAATTTCTTTTAATGCATAAGATGGATATTCTCTCTGTTTCCAGCTCTTTTCTGCACATGGGGGAAGCCGTGCAGATGGAGGTGAAGGGAGATACATCAGGTACTCTCGTCATGACAGTGCCGTTTCTTTTATTTTGGGGACGGTGTTGTTCTAAATAGAACATTGTATTTTATTTGCTTCTTTGAATTCCATTGCACATTGAATACTGCATCTTGGAAGAGGTTTAAAGGTCTGAGACTCTACAGCCAGTTCGTATCCAATCACTGTCACTCTGTAATTCAAATTATTGCTTCTAATGCAAATATTCCTGCATTCATTAAACATAAAGTGCTTACACAGATATTCTATTCTGAAGCTGGAGATCTAGGCTGCCCAATAAACAGGTCTGTTATTGAAGATGTGAGCAGCGTTCAGCTTTGCTTCCTTGATTTTTTAACTTGCCAGGTTCGTGTTTCTCTTTGTCCTAAATTGCCTCCAGTCTATTGGAGAATATGGGGCGTGCAGTTACTCCTCGGAAGGAGGAGGCGCTTCTGGCCAGTGGCAGGAGGCAGGTGTGAGCTGGGCTCTTGCCAAACCCTTTTCTCTTCTTCCTGGGCACCAAGCTTATCCCCGCCTCCACGCGGTCAATGGCAGCGTTAACAAGGACTTTAACCCAAAAAGGGAAAGGGAGTGATCGATTGAAGGTCAAACTGGGTGTGCACAAACCTTGGGAAGAGGGCTGCACCTTCTGGTTGTGTGTCTGTCACTTGGCGACACCTGGCATCCGTGTTGGGGTCTGTCTGGGTTCCCAGAGTCCCTTCCCGGCCCCTTCGGTTGTCCTGAGTCACCCTCTCCTCCAGCTTCAGCTCATGGTAATTCCACAGCTCTGCAAAGGAGGGGAGAGAGTGCTTGGGGGTCAGCAGGAGTCAGCAGCTGGAGGCCCCGCTCGGGGAGTCCTCCTTACACCCGACTTCCGGGCCGTGTTAGTGGCTTGCAGGTCGCTATATTCGTGCGTGATCATTGTATCTTTTCTTCAGTTATTGCTTTGAAATCATGCAGCTTCCAAGAAGCATGACATTTTTGTTATCGCAAACTTTGTGATTAGAGCTGCTGAGTTTCAATAATATCTGAAGGAATATCATAAGAAGATGAATGCAGTACCTAATCTAGAATACAAATTTACAGTGAACACAAATGATAGTTTGTTTTGAATCACAGAACTCCCTCCACACACAAATCCAAATGTAATTCTGCATAGTATGTCTCTGGATTGTTGGTTGTGACCTGGATGGAAGGATTAATTAATAATATGGTGATGACGCACTTTCTCCTTTGACAGCAGAGTGAATTCAACTATTGAGAAGCAGGAAAAATTGACAACATACTTTGATGGGTTGGTCATTTAACTAAAAGCCAACTGGCTACATCTTTTCCTTTTCGACAAAAATCAAGGTTTCTGAAGCTGCTATCCATGGGGGCCTCAGTAGATCCATGAAGCTCTGGAAATCACCAAGTTTCTGCTTCAGTCTGTTTACAGGTAATTTTTCTGCAGAAAATGTCTAAATCCTTAGTTAAATTCTCAAAGAGTCCATGGAGAAAATCCAGTCCATTTTCTGGTTCCCAGAGCTTACATATCCTGGACTTGTCTGCTCTGTTGTTTCCCCTACGATGCATCTCCTAGTGTGATGTGAGCTGGAGCCTTTCCCGGGGGCACACATCCCTCCACACTCATAAAACAGCTGAAGTGTAAATGAGGAATGAGATGAAAAGGTCAGCCCGCTCAAGGCGAAGCAGAGCGCCACGCGTCTTGGCAGCTAGAATCACCGCTAGGCGTTCGACCATCCCCAGTGAGAGACAGCCAGGGCCACCCTCCTGGCTGGAAAGTCCTGGCTCACACATTTCCTCATAAGATTATCAACAGCACCCCCTTTTGAGTGCAGAACTGTCCGGTTTGGGATGATAATTATACAGTCACTCTATTACTGGGAACATGATCGGATCAGCGAATCCAACATTGCTTTACCGTTTTGCTGTAAATGAGTTATTTTGTCAGAAGTGATGTTTTATGTGAAACTGTGAACGGTGGATGAAGTGGTCAAGACGTCCAGAGTTGGCATCAGTGGAAGAAGCACCGTGAGCCCCGGGCACCCAGTTTGAGGGGATTTTCGTGCGGCTGACCGTTGGGGGTCTGTCACCTGTCTGCTTCCTGTGAACATGCGAGTCGTAACTGCACGGGCAGATCACAAAGGGGAAAGGGAGTGGCCATGGTGACCGTCCACTGGCTGGAGGGACGGTGCTGACTGAAATTCCCATGTCCTCTGACACGGAGGCTTCTCTGCCGAAGGGACTGCCTGGCATGTCAGCCTATCCTTTACGGACCAAGGTAAATCTTCCTCAAACTTCACCTTCACCAATCCTCCATTTATTCTTCAAATCTCTGTGCATCTGACACAGGACGCGCTTGAAAATCCAGGTCCACCTCTGCCTACAGCCGTCTCTCCTGTGAATGCCCCGTTTAGGCAGAATCCCCTTGCTGTCCCCATGGAAGAAGCAGCAATAGGGTAACGGATTTTCAGCCCTACCAGGGGTCAGCTGTGTCAGCAGATAGAGGGCTTTGGAAATGAGGACTGTGGGGAAACGCATCGCATGCATTCAGACACTGACTTCGTTCCACAGAAAATCTGCCGGTGGTGCTTAGAAGTCTCTTCCTTTCCTGCAACTATTACTAAGTGATGCTTCCTTATCACGTGCCCACGGGCTACGTCCTGTCGTTAAAAAGACATGGAATCTTGCTACTGTCTGTTCCCTTCACTGCTTTCGTGGTCTTTGAATTAGATGCACTGAGTCAGTTAATATTTCAGTACAAGGATAGAATTAAAAGAGAAAGGCCAGGTTACTTTGCTTGCAAAGGTGTCGTTCCATGTCTGCTCTGTTCTGGGCTGAAAGATGTGTCGTTCTCCCTGGAGACAAGTCTCAAAAAATAAGCAAAACAAAACGCTCGCATGAAAAGTCACCGTCTATAAATCTACTCCAAATCATGTGTGATAGTTTGATGTTTTAAGCAGTGTTATTGTTAAATGATCTTTTTATCAATCATCTATTATCTTCCAGTGGCTGCCATAGAGAATGCTTTTGCTTTTTTATCGTGTGATATTTTATTTAGAGGATATTGAATGTAAGTGAGTGTTAATACTCACCTTTTCCAAGAGAGTCTGAAACTGAGCAGTTCAGACCTGAGAAGGTTAGAGACTTTCTTTCTCTTGATTTTAAAATTCCTCTGTCCCATATGACTTACAAGAGCATATTTTTATTTTCTTTATCCTCTATAAATTTACACTGAACTCAATTTCATCATTTTGAGTGAAGCCTATCCTAATACTACCTCCTGCACACAGCCACAGAGAGTATTTATTTAAAAAAGGATGTATTAAACCGTTTTATGGAAGCTTTACCTGCAACAATAGCCTGAAGTCACATTTTCCTTTCGTGATGGAGGGCAATGATTTCTCCTCTTTGTAGGTGATATTAGCTTCTCTACAACCTCCCCATTGACTTTAAGGGAGGATCCAAGCTTCTTTTTCCTCTATAGTCTATTATGTCTTAGTTTGTAATAGAATTCAAATTACTTATGCAACAGTAGTACTTATTTTATTTCATTTACATACTTGCTTTTCATTGAGGAGTATAGGTGAACTGAGGTTTATATACCTATTTAAAATTCACTCTGGCATAAATGAAGGTTAATTTAGAATTCTGACAGGTCCTAAGGGTCAGATCTTCCCTCTTGCCAGGTCCAATCTAATATAGTTCCCATTTTTCCCTGGGAAATCTACCACAAAAAATCCTCACCCATTCTTATAGGGTCTTTTACTTGCCGTTTTCTAGCACCATCAGAGTGTGGAAAGGTGGGCACCAGCGCCTCTGGCGTCTGAATTGCCTGGACTCCCAGTGACACTGCCGGCTGCTGCCCTCGAAGCTGCACAGACTCACTCCCTAGGTGACCTGGAGGGTCTTTGTCTCAGGTGGGCTGTGATCAGAGTGATGGGGGGACGTACTTGCCTGGTCTTCCGGGGCGGGTGCAGACACCACTGTCCTCTCTGAGGAGCCTGGGGAGGGGCGAGCAGCATGGAAACACGGGCAGGATGCTGCAGGCGAGGCTGAGATGCCTCCACACGTGCTGATTCCTGGTCAGGAAACCACGCTGAGCAGGACAGATGCGGGGCGTCCAGGTCTCTGGTACCGTGTTCTGTCAATGAGGGTCCAGCTGCTTCGCACTGATTGCAAAGTTACTGCTTTGTTGAAAACAGCCATGAGAAGCATGAAGTTATATATGCCTGGTAATGCTTGTTGTACTGGAAGAAGGAAAACCATGTCTTCATCATAAGTGGAATTTCCAAAACGGCCAGGAGGAGGTCCTCATGTAGCTGAAGTAACTTACAGACGATACGTTTACGCCGAGGGAATGTATCAGAGGTCTCATCATTCCTACACATTATAAAGCATGTGGAGAACGGCCAGCTGACTCACACTGATGGCACATGGCCGCTACACACATTGCTCACGTTTGCTAAGAGTTCCCTCGGCCCAGGAATTACCGACCAGTTTAAAGACCACGTGAAGCACAGCTTCAGACAGTTGATGTTCCTCATTCATGTTCTCAAGACTCAGCAAAAATGTTGGTATCTTACATGTTGTATACAAATGTAATGATCATATCTTTTCTAAATAAAAAAAAAAAGAATATTATACCAGAAATTGAGACTTTGGAATAATCAATTTAATTGTCAATACACTCATGCCCTCTTTTAAATTTTAATGTGTTGTATACATTTAAGAAGGTATAGAGTCTGACATTTTAAAAGGAAATTGTATGTATGCAACATTAGTTCTGAAACTTCTTTTACCCAGACATCTTTTTTAATACGAGGAGGGAATTTAACCAAGTCTTAAAAAATGTGTTGCTTCAAAAATCAGAGTCACTGCAGGAAAAAAGAGTAACACAGGTTAGAGGGGAGAAAACGGGGTGGGCGGAGAGAAGAGAGAGGCAGCGGTCAGACGAACATGAGTGTTGTTCAATTAAATCGTGTGTCACAGGGGTACACACAGTTCTTGAATCATCTCTGGCATCACCGTGGAAACCTGCAGGACTCTCTCTGGAGAGGGGACCACACCCCCTGCAGGCAGCATTTCGTCCTTTGGAAAGCCAGTTTGTTAGGAAGTTAAGCTTACCTTTTTTCTCACATGTTTTAATTTTTTCCCTGAGGCCAAAAGTATTTTTCTACTTTACATCTCCTAAAATATTCTTTATGTCTTTAGGGACCCACCACCCACTGAGTACTTGGGGAAACGGCGGGGCCAGCATTGACCCTCCCTTACCCCGTCCTGCCTGTAAAGCTCTGTATGCGAAGTCTGCAGGGGCTGCGCCTACGAGAACACACATCACAAGGACATGATGTAGCTATCGTCCACCAGTTGCTTCTGTGGCTTTCCTTACAAACACGGCTGTTGAGAATGTTTTCCCATTTATGGGAAACAAATGTGAAACAAGGTGAAAGTGTTTCCTTCTGTCCAATATGGATTCAGCCTATAGTTTGAGGACTTATTTAAACATTACACTCTCTTCCTCTCCTCTTCAAGCCAACTTCCAACTTGATTATTGTGTTGTAATGATCAAGGACACACGCATTCAGTCCTACAGGAAATTACAAGTCCCCCAGTTGTGTTGTCTCCCTGCCACTGGAACAGCAGGGGAAACAACGCCAAGTTTGTTACTTAAGCCTGTAACCAAAGTCCTCATCAGTACCGTAACGGATCAGCCTAATGATATTAATGGTTATAAATGAGAGGAAATTGGGGATTAGGAGAGAGGAGATAAAAGCAGACAGCAGAGCAGATAGGATTTTCTTTTATTTGTCTTTGCAATGCAATCTTAGGAGAAAGAATAAATGCTGAAAATGGGAAAAGTATACATAAACCTTGGACCTCTATTATGACATCTGTAAAACAAAGAACTAATAAGTAGAAGACAGGTGAGGAGCGTGGGAAGGGTACTCTGCTCTGTCACCTGATCCCACACAGCCAGGAGCGGAAGGAAGGGCTGGCGAACGTAACTCTAAGAGCAGATGGCGATGTCCCCCGTCCGGCTGCCCCCCCCGCACAGGTGACCAGGACCTTCTCCTTAGGCTGCACACCTGGAGCAAGAGCGGGGAGGACGTCTGCTTCTCCCGTCGTCGCAGGCAAATCGTTCCAATGAAAACCACTGGAAGCAACCAGACAACTGCACAAACACAATCGATATAGAGAAGAAAAACATTAAAGGCGTCAGAGACCTAGCAAGGCGATAAGGAATCCAAGCGTATGGTTCCTAGAAAGACGGGAAAAGGGGGAGGGGACCCGAACACTGGCACCCTCTTCCCTTCATCGAGTGTGTTGACACAAGCAGCAGCTGAGATGTGGAGAAACCAAGGAGAAAGAGGCTGGGAAGTTCAGAAAATACACTTTACATCTTATAGAACTAAAGGGACAAGAGTTCGAGTTCAGGGCCCACTATAGGGAAGGGACCCAAATGCGCCCCCAGAAGTAAGGTGAGCAGAACGCAGAGAGGAGGTGGGGACCCAGTGGGGACATCGCGGTAGGGAGCCACCTCCACCTGCCCGGCCACCGGCCGAGTCCAAAGTGACCCCTCATCGGGGAAAGACAGTGGCATCTGGAGCCCCAAACTATCTCTGGAATTATCTCTATACTGTCAGTTACTCGCTCAGATGTTTCCAAGCATCAGCTGCATAAAACCAAGAAATTCAATCCTAACTGTTCACTAGTCGACGTTTTATAGGCGTTTCTTGTCAGTCAAATAAGCTAAATAAAATAAACGGTAAGAATATTTGAAATGAAAAATACACGCGTCTCTACTTACAGGTGAAACGTGTTTATGAAAGAAATATTCTGTAAACTGTTAAGTTTAACAGATGAGTTTGACTCACTAAAGCACAATGTCATTTCACAGAAGCCCAGTCTATTCCCCAGCAATTAACTAACAGGAAGTACGTTTAAAGTGATACCATTTACCACAGCATAAAACTCATCGAGGTCCTAGGAAGCGTGTGTAAATAAGGGTAAGGCCTCTATACCAAAGTTATGAAGATTATTGAGAGAAGGGAAAGAAAGCCTAGATAAATGAAGGACAGAGTGTTTTCTCAGGTTGGAGGAAGTAACATTCTGAGAATAAAAATTCTCCCTGAATCAGAGCAGGTATTTTTCTTTGTTTGTTTGCTGACAAGAGACTTGCTAATCTAAAATCTAAAAGGAAGCAGAAAGAACCAAGAATAGCAAAATATCTTAGAGCCCAGAGGAGAATATATACTACCCAAAGTCAGGATTTATTGGAAAACTAAGTAGAACAGTGCAGTTCTGGTGAAACGGAAGGAAAGAGATCGTTGAAATAGAGTCTGGGCAAAAGAAAGCCTGCCCAGAAAATTGAAATAAAACAAATGGGGAAAAAAGGAAGTCTGCTTAGTAAAAAGTGCTGGATAGACTGAAATACTCAGGGAAAAAACTCAAATCTGGGTGAACTGCAAATCTAAACGTGAAAAATAAGACAAAACAGCTTCTAGAAAATAATGTGAAGATTCTCTCCTTTGCTATTGGGGTGGGGAAAATTTCTTAAACAGGATGAAAAAGCTCTGGATATAAAGAACAAGGGACTTCTATTTACTAAAGACTCTACTACTAGTTTTTTTTTTTTTAAAGCAAGCCACAGAGGAGGAGAACATATTTGTAATACATATAACTATCGAGAGAATCATTACAGTGATAATAATAACGTCTATAAATCAATAAGGAAAAGACCATCAGAAACAAAAAAGAATACCATGGGTGGGCAGTTTGCAACAGGGGATCTCCAAATGGCCGATAAATGCATGAAAATTTGCTCAATCCCATTAGCCCTCAGGAAAATGAAAATGAAAACCAAAATGACAGAAACAATCAACACAGTGAAAATCAACCTGTGGAATGAGAGAGAATATTTGTAAACCATATATCTGGTACGATGTTAACATCCAAAATATGTAAGGAACTCCTACAACGCAGCAGCAAAAAACAAATAATCTCATTAAAAATGGGCAAAGGACTTGAATGGATATTTCTCTGAAGAAGGCATAGAAATGGCCAGTAGGTACATGAAAGGATGCTCAACATCATTAATCACCAGGAAAATGCAAATCAAAATCACAGTGGGGTACCACCTCACACCTATTAGAATGGCTATTATCAGAAAAAAGAAAACAGAAAAAGAAGATAAGTGTGGGTGAGATGTGGAGAAAAGGGAACCCTCGTGCACTGTCAGTAGGAACATAAATGGTGTGGCTATTTTGGAAAACAGTATGGAGGTTCCTCAAGAGATTAAAAATAGAACTGCCATACGATCCAGCATCCCCACCTTTGGGTATTTACCGGAAAGAATCTTGAAGAGATGCCTGCACGCCTGTGTTCATTGCAGCATTATTCACAGAAGCCAAGACACAGAAACCACCAATGCTCACTGATGGCTGAATGAATCAAGGACATGCGGTGCATATATACAACGGAATATTATTCAGCCTTAAAGAAGAAGGAAATCCTGCCATTTTCAACAACATGGAAGAACCATGAAGACTTCGTGTTAAGGGAAGTAAGCCATCACAGAAGGATAAGCACTGCGTGATTCCACTCATCTGAGGAGGTACCTGGGGCCATCAGACTCGGAAGCAGAGGGTGGATGGTGGTGGCCTGGGTCTGGGTGGGGGGCAAAGGGGGAGACGCTGGTCTAGGGGATAAAGTTTCAGTTCTGCAGAATAAATTATGGAGACCTGCTGTACAACATGTGCCTACCATTAAAAATCCTTAAAGAGGGTGGATCTCATGCAACGTGTTCTTACCACAATTAAATAACAAAACATGATGAAGCACCACTGCCTTGTGCCTGAAATGCTAATTCTGATGCCATTGGCTCCACGGAGTGCTGGTGAGTCTGCGGGCAGCTGAACTCCCCGAGCCGGCTGTTGTCAACTGGTGCAACCATTTCAGGAAACTCTTTGCCATTTATCTTAAAATCTGGATGTACACGTATCACAAAACTTAGCATTTCTACCTCTAGTTATACAACCAACAGAAATGCATGCAGAGGTGCCTGTGTTTATACCAGTATTATTTGTAACTGACTCATGTTGAAAAAGTATCCATGAACAAGCAATAAAAGGGATAATCAATCATGGTGTGTTTATACAGCAACCTATAAAACAGCAATAAAAAAATAACTCTTCGGGCTTCCCTGGTGGCGCAGTGGCTGAGAGTCCGCCTGCCGATGCAGGGGACACGGGTTCGTGCCCCGGTCTGGGAAGATCCCACATGCCGCGGAGCGGCTGGGCCCGTGAGCCATGGCCGCTGAGCCTGCGCATCAGAAAAACCCAAAAACCCCCATAAAACTCCTCTACATGACAGCACATATGACTGTCACAAACGTCCTGCTGCTCAAGGAATGCACACACACACACACACACACACTCACTCAAGTTAACCCTGGGCTGGTGACAGATTAGTGATTGGGTGGCTAGGGTTCATGGGTGTTTTCACTTTGGGGTAATGAATCAGATGACAACGTTTGTCACTTCACCCAAGTATGCTAAACTTCAGTATAAATGTGAGTCAAAAAGAATAAATTAAGACTACACGTATTAGTAAGAAAAGAAGCTCCGTTAGCTTGATTTGCTCGTAGTGACCTGTGAAGACTCTGAGGTTATTTCCTCCTTTCCCTATACGGCCACGGACTGAAGTATAATAAGAACTTTCCCATTAAGATACCGGGAGGGAAGTGCCACGGGCCGCAGGAGTGAGTTCGCGGGGTTCGAATCAGTGTTAGCGATGCTTCCTGGCTAGAGTCCACCCACACTTCACAGGCAGCTTTGCTGTAGCAGGGCTATCAGAGGAGGCGTTCCCATCAGAGAGCCCTGGACAAGTGTATCCAGCGCTCTTTCTGGATGTGCCAGCACCAGTGCTCACGTTACACTCGGGAAACCTCCCGACAGTATGCCGCCTCTAGGACCACGGAGGACACGGGCGTCGGTGAGGCAGGGAACAAACAGCTGCAGGCGCTGTGGGTGGAGATGCTGGCAGGCGCGCAGGCGCACAAGGCCCCCGCGTGGGTCCAGAGCGAGTGCTGGTGGTGGGGCTTCAACGCTGTGGCCGCCCTCACCTGGGACTGCGCCCCGGGTGGCCTAGTCCCCGCAGTCAGGGGCTGGACCCTGAGAGCAGAGCTCGGGGGCTGGCCGTGCCCGGGCCGGGAGGGTGTGCGGGCAGCCTTGTGTTCCTCAGCCCCGGCAGCACCTGGCCACCTATACACGTTGTTCTGTGTGCGCGTGTGTGTGTGTGTGTGGTGTCCAGGCCCAGACTCCCCCTTTAACAGGGACCCCTGTTGTGTTGGGTTAGGGCACACCTGACCCGGGATGAGCACATCTTAACTAACCACACCTGCAGTGACCCCATTTCCCAGGACGGGGCCCTCCTGAGGTCCTGGCGTTCCGACACGTGTGTCTGCCCCCTGCTGTAGGCATCGTGCTGACTTGGTCCGGGGTATTTCAGCACGTGGGGGGCCGTCGGTGTCCAGTTGCTGACCGAGCAGATCAACAAATTCAGGTGTAGGTTCCCATCAGGATGGTAGCAGGACACATCTCTCCCTCTGAAGAAACTGGGCGTGGAGCCTTGCTATAGCAGAAGTCGGTTAGGGCTGCTTCCAATATGCAAGGCCTTATTCTTTTAGCCCAGTCAGGCATTTTCTCAGAAATGTTTCTCTTCCTTACTTAATCACATCCTGAAAATGGTTACTTTCTAATCAGAGCTGTACAGGGCACCTGGTGTGTGCTGCCCTGAGGAAGCGCTCCCTAGCACTCCCTTCCTCTGTGAGCACCCTTTATTCCGGAAAGAGAGTCACAGTGTGATAGCCTCAGGGACCACTGCAACCCTCCCAAGACTGCCAGACACCTACTTCGACCACGTAGAAGTTTTCCAAGAGGAAAGAAGAATGCAAGCTTGCACCTGCCCTTCTCCTTATCGGCACTCCCTTCCCCTCCTGAACTATAACCCCGTCCTGTTTTCTCCCAAGGGACAGCACGGTCTTGAGGGCGCTAGCTTACTGTGGCCTCCTTTGCCTGGCAAAGCAGTAAAGGCTACTCTTCTCTACTTCACCCAGAACTGTCTCTGCGCTTGTGTCTGGCGCCAGAGACAGAGGCTGGGATTCGGTAACAGTCTCAGCACTCTGAGAAGCTGTCCTCAGGCTCCTGCTCTTCCTCCTGCCCCTGCAGGGCGACCTCTGCTCACCCTCTTCTAGGAAACAAGCTCTGGGATGTTGGTTGCCACCCAGCATGGCACCCGGCCCGTGGTCCCCGGGTCACAGGTCTGCACCCGACACCGGCGGATCCGCCCACTGGTCCCCGGTGGACCGCAGGGCTCTTTCTTGTCTCACTCTCCATCTTAGCTTTTAGCAATTAAAATGGTTTTTCACATGCAGAAAATATGAATTCCTTACACTTTTCTTTGCCATTATTGTTTTTAAATTAGCTCCTTCCTGCCACTAGATTTTAACTTTCCATACTTACTTGGAAGGCACTTGAATAGAGGTGACAAGTACTTTCTGAACTCAATCATGCCCAATAGTTTTTCTATTCATTGTGAAGGATCTTTGAATGTGTGTGTTTCTTTCACTAGGCTGGCAGAGAAATTTATAAACTGATATTAGAATTTCTTAAAGGCATTCTAGATAATGAGGTGAAAAACACCAAGTCTGATGTGGGAGGGATTCAGCCCCTGGAATGTTGTTTACGAATCACTGGCTGAATCTTATCACAGGAAAACAGAGTTAGTTTTCAACACTTAGTTTTGAGAAGCATCTAAACTTCAGTATGCGCCGAACCTTCAAATGCTTTTGAAGGAGGTTGTCTGCTGCAAAGCTAAATAGCGGTGAACTTAAAAACGTATCTCTTCTGGCTCTAAATCAGGCCATCTGCTGCGGAGAAGCCAGCGTACAGTGAGGCCCCAGAAGCCGCGCGGGTCCTCCCGCACTGAACCACCTTGAGGACTCCTGGCTGGTTTCCCAGTAATTACGTCTTTGGTGTTGCCAAAGTGACTTGATAAATTGTGGATACAATGAGCAGTTTGAAAGGCTAGTGTGACCTTTTCGTTCCCAACCACAAAAACAATATAAAATAAAGTTTCTAAAATGCTGATGAAAATACATAATCTAAATCTATTCCATACCTGATAATGAAACAATAAATTAATCATGGTTAGGGATGTTTGAGTATGTGCATTTAAATATATGTAATAAATAATAAATACACACATAGGAGGAGAAGTCACCTTCAGCGGCCCCTTGTCTGCTGGCCTCTGTTACGAGCTCTCTGGGTCACAGGCTGTCCGGTTATTGGGAAACAATGTGGGAAGGAGATCACGCACTCAGCCCTTAGTTTAGGGTCTTTGCACAGGATGTGGTCTCCTTCTGACCTGGGCTTGAATCTCATTATTGCACCTTGTGAGCTCACGTTATCCTGGGCGAATGACAGGGTTCTCTGAGGATGAGCAGAGGGGATCTGCTCGTCGTGGGGATCTCCCACGTGGAGCTCCTGTGAGTGTTAAATAAACGTGTGCGTGCACACACACACGCGTGAAGCACAGGCACGCAGAGGTCCGGCACCTGAGGTCCTGGTCCTACTGGCTCATCAGCCTCACTGGGCTGATGGCTGCGTCAGGCCATTTAACCTGATGCCGTTACGTATCCAACTGGCCCAATTCTCATTCATTCTTCAGACTTTACGCTCAACAAACTCTCCAAATACAATTTAGTGTTTGCGATCTATTCTCCATTCCATGCTGTAGCCGTGCAAAGGAGGAGCCTTGCGCTGCCTGTTGTTTGAAGACACACACAGACACACACACACACACAGACACTCATGCACATCTTCTGAATTTCGAGACAAGCGAATGCTTGCTGAAATGTAAGTCTCTGTTAACTTTGTTAACTCTCATGTTTCTGTGCACAGGACACAAGTTAATAAGTAGCTGGTGTGGAACAACCATCACTTTTGAATATCGATTTACCCACAATTAGTTTCTAACTGTTGACCACATTTAGTTACTTAACTTTGATCTGATTTGCTTCTGTAGACTTTGCTTAGTGTATGTCTCAATTTCATCTTTGTGAAACAATAGATGATTGGCTTGAAACTCTTAATCCTAACAGTGTTTTGTATAATTTACTAGCAAATGAGCGTCAGGGACAAATATTTAAGATTTGGAACAGTAGGTAAGGTTACCCACTGCCAAGTCACTCAGCTCCACCAAGGGTTTTCTAACCGTCTCTCCTCCCTCCACCGTCCAACAGCTGCTCTTGGTTACTTCCTAGACCGAGATCATTATTCCTTTTCTGGCTTCCAAAGCTTTACCGCGTGTGGCCTCACTTTAGCCAAACAGCCAGCTCTTCACGTCTCCCCATCCTGTGTCCTTTGCTTCTGCCCTCACTACCACCTGCTCTCCTGCCCTGGGAGGGTGGGATGCCCCAGCCTGCACCCAGGTTTGCAGTCATATTAAGCGAAATAAATAAATTCAAGCCAGTCTCATCTCTCAAAACATCCAAAGGGCAGAGCTGGACGTGGTCAGTGCCTGACGTGGGTTCAGGCCCAGTTCTGGCGCCTTTTATTTGATCCTGGGCGAGTTTTATGAGCTGAAGCCTCAGCTCCTTTGCCTGGGAGGCGGGATCGACAGTTTCCAGGTGACAGCGTGTGTAAGCGAGGCTCCCACAGAGGGAGTGCCCGATGCACACCACGAGGCACCCAGTGCAGCCTGGCTCCCACCGCGTGGCCCCCTCAGGAGCCTCGAGACCCTGGAGGGACTGCTCGCTGTGCCTGGAGGCTCTCGATCCCAGCACCTGGGCGTGAGGTACCTGCTCACGTGGCCGGTTCACCGGTAAACTGATCGCCACGCATCACACATCATTAATCCATGTGAAGCAGTCAGCAGAGTGCGCTTTAGTTTGGCTCTAATAATTTCAAAATAAAAGGAATACAACAAAATTATACAAATAACATATAACATAAGGAATAAAGGATTTCCCTTAGTCTGTTGATTGCTTTAAACTTACCCCGCTTTACTCACTGTAAGCTAGTCTTAAGATCTATCTTAATAATCAATAGTAACAGAAGGGAACTAGCCCTCGTTCATTATTCACTGTGACTCCAGAATCTCTGAGCATCGCGAGAGTGATCTTTGCTGAAGGCACTGAGCGGAGCGTGTCTATTGCTGAGTGTGGCCACTAGATGGCGACATGCACACTCTCCTCACGCTCCTGCGGGTCTATTTTCATTCTTAATTGAAGTCCTGTTCAAGAAACTGCATCTTTTTTCTCTCTGTTCCTGGAGCTGTGAATTTTTATAACACGTTTCATTGTCCGTTTAATAATCCTTGAAACTTTTTGTGCCTTCATTTAACCCCAAAGCCAGATTACTATTCAAATGGTCCCATTTGATAAAAATATTAGGTGTCTATCAAGTAACGACAGCTTAATCCTGCCGCCCCAGGAAGCTGATGGAGCTGCGGCCTTGGGGTTGGGAGGGGAGCAGGCAGGGGTCTGCAGCCGGCAATGACCTTGAGGACGAGCCTCAGGCCCAGAGCACACCTGCGCTGCAGGACTGGAAGACAGAACCCTGTGGGTGGGATGAGAGCCCGGAAGGGGATCTGAAGCGTCCGCCTCTCGGGCTCATGTTACCCTGTCTATAAACAATCGGTACTCTGGGAAGGGGATTGGAACTCATCACTCCCAGAATCCTCAGCTTCGGCGATTTGCTCAAGGTCACAGAGCTGTTTAGAGGCAGCGATTTCAGGCAGGAATCCTCCTCTTCTACTTGGAGATAAATCGTCTTTCAGTGACAGGTGTGCTGCGCACTCGGGGTGTCACAGAGCTGGAGGTTCAAATCCTCTCCCTCACCCGCCAACCCCCAGGCTTGGTGAGGTGGACCCGCCTCTCTCTCCCCTCCAAGGGCGTCTGCTCAGCGCCCAGGGAGGTGGAGGCCGCAGGGTCCCAGGGTCCGCGTCACAGAGCAGCCCGAGCCGGGCTCATCTGCTGCCTGAAAGACGCCTGTCTGCGCTGGACGGCAGTGGACTTGTTCCTGAGACGGAGAGGCGGCGGGTGCGGGGTCAGCGGGGAAGGAGGACATGGGAGGCTGCAGAGCGAGGTCAGGCGCCATCACCGGCCGTCCTTGGTGGTACGTCTGCCAGTTTGGACTCTTTTCGGAAGGTAGAGGAGAACAGCTGTGCAGCTTTAAGCTGTGGAGTCCCTAACAGATCACTTTATGAAGTTTGCTCACTGTGGGAATGTGTGGAAGGGGGAGGCCGGGGGTCCCCGACTCGGGATGGGGGCCCGTGGGTGGGGTCACAGTGGGGAAGCCAGCGTGGACGGGTGGTCACGACAGCACCACAGGGGACCTGAGAGGGGAGAGTCAGGGGGGTCTGGGCACCACGGGTGCCCTACCCGTGGGGAGGGGCTGGGAGAGGATTCCAGGGTGGGAGGCAAGCCTGGCGTTTCGCCTGAAAGCTCTGAACGGAGGGACGAGCACGCGGTGCCCTGGGGAGCAGCCCGAGCCCTTCCGGTCCCTGGGGAGCCAGGCTGCAGGCAGAGCATCACCGGAGTGTGAGCCCCGGCCTGGATTTCCACAGCATCGACGTCGTGGAGGCCCCGCTTTAACCCCGCCGTGTCCCCTGACCTCACTGAACGCGACGTGTGGGGCCGCGGCAGCCATTCCTGCTGCGGCCTCCGCGGTACCCGGCACCCCTCACCTCGCGTTGTAGCGAACGCGTTACCTTGAATTTCCTGGCGGTGAATCAAGCCTAGAGCTAGAAAATGCAATTTCTCTTTCCTCTGGGAGACCCACCTCACAGCCCCTCTGATGCAGGAGTGTGAGGGCTGTCAGCCTGTCTTTGCAACGTTCTTGGCCTGAGGCTTCTGCTGTAAGTGAAGGGAATCAGCTATACGTATACATACATCTCCTCCCTCTTGGACCTGCCACGCCCCCACCCCGGCCTCCCATCCCGCCCATCTAGGTCACCACAGAGCACCGAGCTGATCTCCCTGTGCTGTACAGAAGTTTCCACTAGCTGTCTGTTTTACACGTGTTAGTGTATTGATGTCAAACCTAATCTCCCAATTCGTCCCACCCCCCTGTGTCCACATGTCCATCATACAGAGTGAAGTAAACCATTTTAAGACTTTTTAACCCAAGCTTTCTATATTCATTCAGAAGTACACACTATTAACCAGGCTCGTGAAGCCAAAGTGTTTTCCCGAAACCCCAAATTTCTTACTGAATTTCCTTCGGTGACATTTGTTTGTCTTTTTCAAGTCAGATGAGGAAATTTTACTCTCAAGACTCAGTCTTTAAATAATGCCCAAGTAAGACCTGCTTCTCCCCGGGGGACCCTGTTCTCTCCGCTTACAGACGTCAGAAATAAAGGGTCTGTCAAATGAGAAATCTCTGAAGCAGATACAAGTTCCACGTCGCTGTGAGGTAAAGCCCGCTTTTGTATTTGAGAAAATGAATAGTTACCTATCCATTTAGTCCACCTTTCTGTCAACACATATGTACTGACGTTTACCTGTGGAACGCGGGCCTTACTGAGGTGATCCTTTTGGTTTGTGTCTGGCCCTCGTCCAACAGGTGGGTGAACGGGTTCATGACAGCAAGTCCACATCAGCAGATATATTTCTGCCGTAATCAGAGGTGATTCCAGACACTTGGCTACTCTTTATTAATTGTTTTGTTGTGTCTATTAAGATCAGGAAGAATTTAAAGTCAGTCTCATTGCGTGTAGGTATTAAATCCAACAAATAGATTGTCTTAATTCCCATAGGTGATAAAATATTTTTTATCAAAAAAGCGCTCTTTCACCTTTTATTTTATTTGAATGGTTAAGAAAAGCACATTTTCCTTTCCCACTAGTTTCTCTTATAGAAGTCATAATTTTCAGTCCAAATCCAAACTGTTAATTGTTCAGTTAATTAAAAACAACACACAAGCATGGGCTCCAGCATCTGTGTCTGCAATGTCTCAGGGAACAATAACAACTGATGTGAGCAGAAACGGTCAGTGAACCTCCCAGGCACCCAGAAGGGTCCAGGTGCCCCTGCTTCTGGAGTCCCCTTAGCGGCCCTGGCCTCCTGAGGGGTGTGTGTGGGGTGCGGGCTACGTCCTTCCTGTTCAAGGTACTTCCTGCTGCATTTCTCTCATTTGCATCTAAAAGGGGTCCTGATTACTAACGCGGCCAAACTGAGAAAACCAAGGACACTTCACTTCTACCTTCAGGGTCAGAGGGAGATCCTCCTTCCGCCTTTCCTTCCACCTACGTCCGGCTCAGATGCGCGGTCGGCTCTGCTCCTGGACATCTGGGCCGTATTCCCATCTTCCTCGGGTTCTGCTTATGGATTTATTAGCCCACCTAGTGTTTGCACGGAGAGTTTTCTCCCACTTTTCCTCTTCTGCTTGTATTGAAGCTCCTGGAGCCGGGGCCACGCCACGTCCTTGTCAGCTCAGTGGGCATCCCTCCACTCGACCGCACACACAGTGCAGTCGAGAAGGGGTGTTTGGGAAGCAGGCTGGCTGGACGTGCTGGTCTGAGCCTCGGAGCCAGCACGAGCTTCAGGGATGCTGGCTGGTGGGGCGGGGGCTGCTTCCCTGGGAGGCCTTGAGAGGATGGTTTTCTTTTTTTTTTTTTATTGAGGTGTAGCTGATTTACAATGTTGTACCAGTCTCTGCTGTACGGCAGAGTGACTCAGTTTTACATAGAATACGAGGTCCTACTGCATATAGACAGGGAACAATATCCCATCTCCTGGGATAAAGCATAACAGAGGAGAGTTTTCTGCAGGAAGACATCGGAGCTGAGACCTGCAGGGTCATCGAGAACAGGAAGCAGAGAGGACTCTGAGGGGTGTCCGAGTCCCAGAAGGGGGTCACGCGGGAGCCTTCTGTACAGGTGTCCTCTGGGCCCTGTGAGGTGGGCCCCGAAAGAGAACCTGCAGCAGAGCTCCAGGCCAAGACCCCACTGGCCTTGAAAGGTAGAAAAATCACTGTGCTTTATTCCAGCATGTGAGGGACGGCCGTCAGGCGGCATCTTGTCAGAGACATTCGGATTTTTAACCCCACTCCCAAATATGAAACGTCACTTTGTCTCAGAAAAAAGAATGCTATCAACATTCAAAAGTCAAGAAGGGGGTCTTTCAGGAGGCTGCCTTAGAGACCAGAGGCCTAGCTCCTGCAGGCCTGACTGAAACGATTTGTCCACAGTTGTCCCCTTAGCTCCAGGCATGGAGCTGGGGTCCCCCCACGGCTCTTCCGAGGTCGATCCAGGGCCGTGTGGAAGTCAGATGCTCTTTCCTGACAGAAGTCAGATCGTCCCCTGGGCTTTCCCTCCACGTTCTCTTGGGTAACAGAATCCAAGGCACGCGACGCCTAGCTGTATCATTTCTCTGGAGCGGAGTTGTTCTCTAGGACTAAACCACAATTTGGAAGCTTGAAAGGTGTACAGCAAACAACCAAGAAAGGAGAGGAGAAGGCGAAAACAGACAGGGGACGGGCTTCTGCGCTCACTGCCCTGAAGCCTGACGGTGCCTTGCGACATGGTCGTCTTCCTGCCCTTCATGATCGTGAGAGAACAAACCCAGCATCTTCAGTGCGCTTTACACGACAGCAGAAAGAAATGCTGTCCCCGCTGTTAATGACGCTGGGAATCAAGATGCAGAACTTTAGTCCTCAGAGATGCAGATGATCATTTTTTCAGAATAATTAGAGTGGGAGCCAAGAGAGTCAGGGCGCAAGGGTCCCCGTGATGGGGGGGGGGCATTCAGACGTGTCAGCCCACCTGGTGCTGGCATGCGTGGACGAGGGGGTCTCCAGAGCTGCAGGGAAGGTTCCAGAGATTTCAGCCATCACGAGAAGGGGTTCCTAAAAGCTGCGTGAACTTTCAACCATTTTCTGTGAAAGCTTTATCAGGGACCGAGTATATTGCTACCGCAGAATCTCACGCTTCCTTGTCTTCTAAGAGATGACAGTTGTCATTGCTGCTTTCCAGTACATGAAAGGAGTGCAGACTTTGACCTTAGCAATGACTTCTGTGCTGTAGGAAGAGGGGAGTGATGCGCTTCTCAGGCAGCATCAGCCCTTTAAGATGACGGTGATCTCGAAGCTTCCAAAGAGGTCCGGTGCTTTCGGTGCTTCCGTGAAGGGTGGGCCGGCCCCGGTGCTCAGCGTTCCCGAGCCGTCCCCACCACCGGCTGGTGGCTGCAGACCCGGTTTACACCCAGCACAAGTCATGGTATTTGACTCACCTGACACAGAGGCTAACTCGATCTTAACACCAACAGAACAACCACACACGTTTCCCGCAGAACAGGTTACGGACCCTGTGACTGGAGGTTTCCAGCTGTGTAGAGGCTCCCTGGGCCCCAAGCCTGCACGGACCCCTCTACCCTGCCCGTAATGTCTTCACAGGAAGCTCCCCCAGCACAGCGCCCATGGTGGAATCCAGTTAACATTCCACCTGATCGTATTTAATTACCAGTCGACAGTGATGTACGCAGAGCCAGCAATGATTTCCAGGAGGGTTAGCTAGGTTAACAGTGCATTATTCTTCCAATGCTTAGATCAAATTTTTTTATCTTCATCTTTTCTCTATTTTTTCCTTCCTCTTAATGTGAGAAAAGGAATCTAAGTATTGGGGCAGCTGGTCAACTGGCATGTTTTGCCATTAACTTTTGTCATGTTTAAAAGGATGGGTTTGAAAATAATACTTGTTTTTATTTGTGCCCTGGTTTCTTCTACAGAGCAGTTGGAGAAGGACTGCATGAAAACTGGGTAATCTTGCCAACTCAGTAGAATATCACTGAAGAAAGGGAAGTGACTTTTATTTTAAGAAGATGCTTAGAAGTCTAACAAAATGCAGAAAACACACAAAAGCAACGGAATGTGATGAAAACGTGACTCTGGGAAAGAATGGGTGATTATATTACTTGTAATGGTTCTTGGAGATGGTCACGTGCCTTTCAGATCTCATGGTTCTCTTGAAACAGGTAGGATTTGTCCTGAGCGTCTACAGGCCTGAGTTACACCAGATAACGTAGAACAAAGGAAGCATTTTCGATTAATGAAAATGCATCTTTGTTTGTGCTTTAAAAAATTGATATCTAAGTCCTGCCTGCCATGTGCCCATGGGAACATATGTAATGCTTGAAACTGGATATTTAGTTTGACTAGGTTAATTTCAAAAACAATGACAACTGAACTTAAAAGATCAGGCTATAAACGAAAGGAAATAGGAGTACATGTTGTTAAAAGACAGGTATAAAATAATGCAGAAGAAGTGCTGCTTCTTTCTACAAATCAGGCTCCAGTGATCTTAATTCAGCTCAAGCTAGTTTTCCACGTTTGATTTCTTTTTATTATTTTAAGGAGCAGATCTTGACTTGCCAGATGGATTTTTGAAAGCAGTTCCAGGCTTTTCTTTTTCCTTCTTGGTTTTCCCCAAATGCAAAGGAGCAGATGTCTTTGGGCTGATGTGTCGTTTCCAGGTTACACCCTTAGGATTCTGCCATCTTGGTACCAATTAAACTTTTAACTCAGTGCTGGGTTATAGAACACAAGGTACGGACTGGATGGGGTATTTTCAGGGAAACGATTTCATGTTGTTTATTTGAAAAGAAGTGCTAGGCTGACTGCGCACACTTGACAAAGTGCTTCTTTTGTTTTAATATGTACAGTGGTAATATTCCCAGAGGTGATCTTTAATTTCTATATTGTGGTAAGTCACTAGCTTGTTCTGATATACTTGAAATATAAACCTGTATGTTAACCATACTCAGCGAATTCTTTGGTTTAATATCTGCTTTCAAAATAACATGGCATCCCAGAAAAGTGATGTATACTTTTCTGTCATTTTGTCGAATTTCAAGGTAATTCCATTTAAATCATGTGAAAAAATGATATATTTATTTATAAAAATAATATTTGGAGATAAGACATATAATAGAAGCTTTAGGGCATACTTTTAAGATTGCATGGTAAAACAGGATTACTGGGATGGTTTTTAGTTTTGAAACAGAAGTCTCTGATGATAACGCTGAGAGACGTGGTCATAGACGTGTCCGCCCACAACCCCGTCCTGCACGCTCGCCCGGAGAATGAGTGTGTGCTCCACTATGGGAAACATGTACAGCTATTTTATTTATTACAACTTTTTTTCTGTGGTATTAAAAGTTGGGAAAAGCTTACGTGCTTGTCATTAGTAAAGTAGAGCCTGTGCGCGCCCTGGGCTCTACCACTCCGCGATCTGGAGTAAAAACAATGCTTTACATGCAGCAGTGAATTACATCAGAAATAAGAATCAAAATGATGTGCGATACGTACAGTAGTAAGTATGTAAATTAAAATACACGAAGAACATCACATATTTTTTCACACACAAGCTGGACTACCAAGACATTCATTAATTATAATAGAGTGAGTGCTTATTGGAGGGAGAGTAAAGATAGGGAACAGGGAATAAAAGGAACAAAACAGAAAATACCATCTCATAACAGAGGGACCCAGCCTGGACCTCTGGCGATCAGCTTCTGTCAGTGCAAAATACGAAAGAATCAACTCTTTCCTTTTAGTGTCTTGTCTTTATAATAAAAAAATAATAAAGTGAAAAGGAAAGTAAAATCATGATATTAAAGCTGGTCTTGGATTATAAAAATAGATGAATTACTATTAACAAAGAACATTTTAAATCAGAAATATTAAGCAGAGGCTAATTTTTTAATGCTACCAATAGATAAAGAAGAGAAGTACCTAGGAAAAAAATCATATGTTTTATCAGATGATTAAATAGGATCTGGACAGTCATTGCACAGAGATGTTAAATCTTCCATTATTTTTTGACAGACTGGAAACTGTAGAGACTCTTTAATTAAAATATCATCAGCTGTGACAGAAAATCCACTAAGAATTTGTGAGTCAAAATGTGATTTGAGAAGATGACAATTTCCTTAATAAAATAGCAAACTTCAGCCCTAACATGTCACTATTTACATTAAATGAAAATGATTTAATACACCAATGAAGTTACAGGTTGTCAGAATGAATTTTTCAAATGCCTGAAAAAAGATGTTTAAAAAGAAACTCACTTCAAATATAATGTCATATGTAGGATCAAAATAAAAGGATCCAAACAGATGTGCTCTGCAAAGCTGAATTTTAAAAAGGAGAGAACTTCTTATATTAACAACAGATACAGTAAACTTTAGAGCAAAAAAATTACCAGGGACAAAGGTTAATATTATCCGTGGATAAAAAGATTGACCCGTGCAGAAGGCATAGCAATCCTGAATGCGAATCACCAAACACTGCCTCCAAATACGTAAAACCAGAGCTAATGGAGCTGAAAGAGAAGCGGACAGATCCACACTCAGAGTTGGCAGCTTTCAGCAACAGAGAGGACTCTCAGAAACGCATCACGGGCGAGGAGAGCTGACACCTGAGGCAGCGGGCCTAATAGACATTTACAGAACCTCAACTCACATACACGCCATCCTAAAATCCACAGGACACGCACCAAAATACACCATGTCTTAGTGTATGTGAAAAGCCAAACAATTTTAAGATACTTGAAACCATACCAGGTGTGCTCTCTGACCACAATGGGATCAAAATAGAAATCAATAAAATAAACACAATACAAAATTTCTGAACATACAAAAGTTAACAAAACATTCCTAAATAATCCATGTGTCGAGGAGAAAATCTCAAGGAAAATAAGAATAAATCACAGATATAAATAAAAATTAAAATATATTAAAATATGGGAAGCAGCTAGACCATTGCTGAGAGAGAAATTTTATACCACTAAATGCTAAATTAGAAAAGATGGAATCCTCAGATAAATGGGTTAAGTTCCCAACTCAAGAAAATATAAGAAGATAAACTCAAATCATGAAAAAGAAAGGGAATAGGAGAAGAAATCCATAAAACTGAAAACAAGAAAATAATACAGATCATCAATGGAACAAAAAGTTGGTTCTTTAAAACGATAAACCTCTAGTGAGACTGAAAATGGTAAAAAGAGAAAAGATACAACTCACTAATACAGGGAATGAAGCAAGATATATCACTGTAGATCCCACAGATTCTAAAATAATAACAAAAACATAAACGATTCTGTGCACATGAATTTGAAACCTTACATGAAATATATCATTTCCACAAAAAATCACTCAACATGAAGTGGATAATTCGAATAATCATATAAATATAATGTAAATATCCTATAAATAAATGTACTGAGATAGGCCAACTGACATTATCCAGTTTGTGGAGCAGGAAGAAAAATGAATGAAGACACGTGAGCAGAACCTAAGGGTCTGTGAGATGCCATCAAGTGACCCAACATATACCACATACACAAATATACAACACACACGTGCAACACACACAAACATACAGACACCATTCACACACAGCGTATACATGCAACACACATAAAACATACGCATGCAACATACAATACACACAACATACACAAATATATACACATACAAAACACACATACAACATACACAAGAATACAAAAGGATACAAAACTATCATCCAAACATAAAGGATAAATGAATCCATCCCCAGATAGACAGAGCCGGGGTGTCTGATGTAGTAAATAGGGTCTGACAGTCCCGACAAGAAATGCTGAAAGGATTCCTTCTGACTGAAATGAAGACCCAGGTTGTCACTGGCACACGGTGTATCAAGATGAGACCTGAGCCATGGGAAGAAGGAGGGACATTGATACACATTTTCGCGCACAGGAAATATAACCACCATTTTGTATGTCATCTTCTTTCTATGTGATTAGAAAGACAAACGTACAAAAAACCAATTTTCGACCCAAGTTGATGGGCACACATGCTAAACATGTAATTTTTGAGGGTAACAATGTAGAGGAAGGGGTGGAGAGATACAGGAGCAGAGGACATATTTGCAAATACCGTCTGAAGTGGGACTTGGGTATAAAAAACACAAAGAACCCTCAAAGTGCCACAGTGAACTCGAGCAATCTAATTATAATTAGGAAATATGCAAAAGACCCAGAGAGATATTTCACCACAAGGATATGAGGATGGCAGATCAGCACACGGAAATGTGGTCACATCTTACCCACAGTGAAATGCAAATTAGCACCACAAGGAGACCCACTGCTCACCTGTTAAAACAGCTTCGTCTTTTTAAAAAGTGACATTCTAAATGCAGGGAAGGATGTGAAGAGTCTGGTGAGAACGTAGAAAGACAGAGCCACTATAGAAAATAGTTTTCCAGAGTACATGATTATTTCAAAATAAAGGTTAAAAAATAAAGAGATAGACAAAAAGCAGTCTTAGGGGTAGAGAATGTTAATATATATTGGTGAAATAGTAAATTCATTAGGAACAATAAATAATTCTGAACATTTTGCATCAATTAAGTTTCCTCAGTCAGTCTGTACAACCTTACACAAATTGATGGAACTCCAAGATTTAAATTTCTCTCAATTTTGTTGAGTCCAACAAATAAAATATTATCAAAATTACAAGATTTAAACAACACAAAACCTTTATTCCTTGGATATACAGATTCAAAATTAGAGAGCTGACATTTTACAATGCCATGTGGACACTATACAAAACTTACTGTATATATGCTTTGCTGTATAGCAAGACTGAAAAGGGTACTTCTGACAAAATGTAGTCTTACTACCCCTGCTCTATTCACTGTCTCACGGGAGGGATTTTCTGTGCAAATGTTAACTTCAGTGCAGCCTCCACCTAGATTTCCACCACAATGCATCAGCACCCTGCCTCCTAGGAACCCGAGCGGGGGGTACTCTGACCGCCCACGACGGCCGGTGCCGAGGTGCTGAGGACACAGCCCAGGGAGCTGGCACACATCCTAGGTGGCTTTAGTCTTCCCCTTTGGGAAGTAACCCAACAGAATCCGGTCAGCCTAAAATTCCTAAAAGGAGATTCTGACACATCCCAGTACTTCCCTAAGATGACTGTGGAATCCTTTCCCAGAGACTTTTATCATGACGGGAGACCGAGCAGATGTATAAAAACAGGATAATGTCCAACCGAGTGATTAACTTTTGCCAACTGCTTCTGGCCAGCTGCAATCTGAGACATTTTCTGACCCCAACACTCACTTTTCCGAAGCGTGCGTGGCAGCTGTGTTTACAAAGAACCCGTCACGCCTGGATGTACTGATTTCCCACCTCAGTTGTTTCTGGCCTGAGCATCTGTTCTAATTGTTTTGTAAAGAAAAAAAAAACAAGGTTTTAGAATTGTTTTATCACCTGGAATATGGAAGTTGAATTTCTCAGATGGAGAATTAGGTGTTTCATCATCTGTCCCACGAAGTCACGTTGATCCCTCTCTTTGAAAAGATTTTATTTACTGGTCCCTTAGCTGCATTTTTTAAGCAGTTGTTTTTAAGAATATATTTTTAAAAGGCGTTTATAAATATTTATCAAAAAACTTAATTTGGGAAGTCAGCCCCTCCTCCCTGAGTGAACACTGGGCTTTGAAGAGCGTCATAGGAAACATTTATCTTTCATTTGACTTTCAGCTGGATTTTAACCCACTGCTTGTTGTGTTGGGGTTGGGTGGGGTGAGGTTGAATACATGAAAACAGCCAGATTTACCCTCGATGCCCTTTGCCGATGCTCTACTTTTAGCACTTGCTTGTATTATTCCCCACAAACGATAGAAAATTTTGGTAATTCACATAGTGCCCGGTGGGTCGTACACCATCCTTTGAGGTCAGGCATAACTGAAATAGATGATGGTGAGACCCCACCTCTGGGGCTGGCGCTTGACCCTGAGACAGGGTCTCGGAAGGGTCAGGCAGCAGGTCGTGCAGGAACAAATATTGTTTAGAAGGAGTATGAGGGCTTCCCTGGTAGCGCAGTGGTTGAGAGTCCGCCTGCCGATGCAGGGGACGCAGGTTCGTGCCCCGCTCCGAGAAGATCCCACATGCCGCGGAGCGGCTGGGCCCGTGAGCCATGGCCACTGAGCCTGCGCGTCCGGAGCCTGTGCTCCGCAAGGGGAGAGGCCACAGCAGTGAGAGGCCCGCGTACCGCAAAAAAAAAAAAAAAAAGAAAAAGAAAGAAAACAGGAGTATGAATGCTCAGAGGAACACGCAGGCCCCAGCACAAGATTCTGCATCATCAGAACTTTCATGCCCAAATCAGCTTAAGGCTAATACAAAGTTAACAATTGGCCAGTGGATCTGCCATCGACCCTCTGGCCACCACGCAATCCGACGGCATCCCAGTCTCATGTGCCCCCATGTGAACAGACAGCCGGGACCAGGTGAGGGGTGATGCTGCTGCCGGAGCCCCCCCATGTGAACAGACAGCGGGACCAGGTGAGGGGTGATGCTGCTGCCGGAGCCCCCCCATGTGAACAGACAGCGGGACCGGGCGAGGGGTGATGCTGCTGCCGGAGCCCCCCCATGTGAACAGACAGCGGGACCGGGCGAGGGGTGATGCTGCTGCCGGAGCCCCCCCATGTGAACAGACAGCGGGACCGGGCGAGGGGTGATGCTGCTGCCGGAGCCCCCCCATGTGAACAGACAGCGGGACCGGGCGAGGGGTGATGCTGCTGCCGGAGCCCCCCCATGTGAACAGACAGCGGGACCGGGCGAGGGGTGATGCTGCTGCCGGAGCCCCCCCATGTGAACAGACAGCGGGACCGGGCGAGGGGTGATGCTGCTGCCGGAGCCCCCCCATGTGAACAGACAGCGGGACCGGGCGAGGGGTGATGCTGCTGCCGGAGCCCCCCCATGTGAACAGACAGCGGGACCGGGCGAGGGGTGATGCTGCTGCCGGAGCCCCCCCATGTGAACAGACAGCGGGACCGGGCGAGGGGTGATGCTGCTGCCGGAGCCCCCCCATGTGAACAGACAGCGGGACCGGGCGAGGGGTGATGCTGCTGCCGGAGCCCCCCCATGTGAACAGACAGCGGGACCGGGCGAGGGGTGATGCTGCTGCCGGAGCCCCCCCATGTGAACAGACAGCGGGACCGGGCGAGGGGTGATGCTGCTGCCGGAGCAGGGGCTTTTCTGGGGGGCCTCGAGCTGCCCTAAGTTCTTCAACCGCAAAGCCGGGGCATCCGGCGACGCGGGCTGTGTTTCCCAAGGATCCAGGACAACAGAACGTCTTAGCTGAATCTTAATATTCTTTTGTGCCATGGTGAGTAAAGTCCTTTTGAGAATGGCTTCGCATCAGGCCCAGCCCAGGCCTACAGTCATCCTGGGGAGATGTGACCGCAGAACGTTTAACTCTGCCTGTGAATTTGTCGCCCAGAGAGAGCACGGTGTTTTGTTTAATATACAGTTTTTGATGATATCTTGATTTTTTCCCCCAACTAACTGTATTGCGATCAAAGTTGTTCCTCCTAATCTTTCTTTTCATTGCTGTCAACGAAGCTTCTCTCCCAACCTGCTTCCTCTGAGCCCTGAAGAAAGGATGCAAACATAGCAAATCTGATGCCGTAAATTACAGCTGCCCTTGCTTCTCCCCGACAGTTTTAATTAGCAGAGGGCTTCCCTACAAAGTAATTTATTATTCATAGAAAATCTTTGATGTAAAATTTATTTTGAATTGAGTAGGTATAAATTTTAACTTGGATTTTAATTTTTACTTTGATTTGTTTTTAAAGTACATCAAAGTTGACACCTTGTTAAGAATCTAATCTCTTTTCTAAGATTTCAGAATCTTGTGATTAATTTGAACAAAACAAAGAAACTGTAAAATCTTGCAGTGTTTTATGTTGCAACTGATACTATAAATAAGCTCCCCTTGACCCTCACAGCCCCCCAAACACATGCACCTAAATATCTAATGTGGCACCTGGCAAGCCCTGCTCATTTCACAGAATCAGAAAACTTCAGAGCAAAAATTGTATATCCTTGCAACTGTGATTCCAAGAACTTCTGTGCAGAAACTATTCCCTTTCCCTCTACCGTACCCAGCTTCAATTAGACATTTGAAAAAGCCAAAGTGGGCATCACCTAGTGTTACACGCTCGTGTCAGGAGCCAAAAGGAGCAGGGACCAGGTGCTCAGTGAGGCTGTGCTGGTCCCAGCTGGGCACCTTTTTCCTGCTTCAGGAAAATCAGAGTCATCAGTTCTGTTCCAGGCAATGTATAGTGACAGATTTCCTTGTGTTTGGTACAGTTTTGTGAACTTCTGCTTGCACTGCCCGGATGAAGCAGTAACACAGTTACTACGTTGAATTAGCACCTGCCAGGCTGTCTCTACATTCACCATCACACCTTCTTAGAGTGGAAGGTGTGGGTCTCAGGTGCCAGATGGAAGAGAAATAACCGAGTGTGATGCTGTCACCAAAGTAACACGCGAGCGTCTTTACGCGTTAGTTCTGTCAGGCCTCTTACGAGTTCACCTCCTGGAGTTAACAGGCTTAACGTTTTCACGTGGGATTGTTTGTCAGAAAGGCATCTTTAGGGCTTCCCTGGTGGTGCAGTGGTTAAGAATCCACCTGCCAATGCAGGGGACACGGGTTCGAGCCCTGGTCCGGGAAGATCTCACGTGCCGCGGAGCAGCTAAGCCCGTGTGCCACAACTACTGAAGCCGGAGCTCTAGAGGCCACGAACCACGGCTGCTGAAGCCCACGTGCCACAACTACTGAAGCCCGCGCGCCTAGAGCCTGTGCTTTGCAGTGGGAGTGGCCATCGCAGTGAGGAGACCGTGTACCACGGTGAAGAGTGGCCCCCGCTCACCGCAGCTGGAGGGGCCCCGTGCGCAGCGACGAGGACCCAATGCAACCAAAAATCAATAAATTTATACATATAAAAAAAAGGTGTTGTTAAAAAATATCCAGTCCTTCTGTTTTTGGTGAAGGGCTGGAACTTGCTGGCTATTCAGGCAGTGCCCCCACAGCTTTTACGGTGCGTTTAGTGGACGATCGAGGCCTTTTCCAAGTGGAGCAGCTCAGCTGTGACACTTTAGTGAAGTACAGCAAACCAGACAAGGTGCGTCACTGCAGTGGTGCAACATGTGAAGAAGGCACAGTTTAGAAAGTTGTAAACCCCCAGTTTTCTTTCTGAATGTGCCTGGACCTCCCACCTGGCTCAGAAGGTGAATCACAGCCTGGCCGAGTCTCGCTTGGACTTGGTGGCCAGAGTTCTCTGCGGCTTGAAGGATCCTGGGCAACTGGCTCTGGTGGGGGAGGGGTCTCTAAGGAAGGGGCCACCCCCGGAGGAGGCTCCCCCCGCTTGTGCTGGGAGCTGCCCCTCCACCGACACCCGCACCCCTCCCCCCGTGAGCGGACACCAATGTCCTGGGACTCACACGCTGCCGCGTCTCAGACGGGTTTTCAGACGCCCTTCATTTGCCCTCTTTCTTGCCTGAGATGGGATTAAACACTCAGTTAAAATTTCCCTAAAGAAAGAGAAATATAATGAGGCTTATATGTTCAGTTGGCGGTGAGGTGACTTTAATTTTTATTTCATAATGATTTTCATTTCAGATTGGCAAATCAATGTACGTAATTTTCAGGAACTTATGGGAAGATGTAAGATATTACATAATGCTTAAGCCATATGAGCTGGCCTGTGACTTTTTTGTGTCCAGAGGTACATTTTTTTCAATACTTCAATCGTAATAAGGAGTATGACTATTCATTATTAAGCCCTGGACTGGCGCCTCAGAAACATTAGTGTTTTGTTTGAATTTACTGTAAAGAGTGGTCATTCTCCTATTAGTCTTGGTGAGTTCGAGATTTCTCAAATTAGCACAACACCAGCTGTGATCTCTTCTTGAAGACCGAACAGCCCAGAGATCATTTTCAGAAGTCAGCTTTCCAATTAGCTGCTTCTCCTGGAGATGCAGTGGTAGAGTCTTTAGAGGTCTTCTTATTACTAAGCTCTGAAAAATGACTGAACCTTTTCTCCAGTTTCTGATACATTCAGGACAATAATAATAGGGTCTAACAGCTGGGGGCCCTACAAGAAGCAATTATTTCCAGAAGGAAAGAAAATGTGAGTAATTTAGCCCCAAAGTGAAGAAAAACATGGAATCGTTTCCGTCTCTGAAGTAACAGTAGAGCGACCATGGGGTTTTTTTGTTACTTAGGTAACTATTAGTAACACATTTTTTTAAAATGAAGATTTAAAAAATTTCACACAAAACAGCTGAGAAGGAAACACATCACTGTTAAAGTGATCAAAGTCACATACAGGTTATAGATTAATTAATGCACAGCTAGTAAGTCAATCAGCTTTGTTTTATTTTATCTGGTTAAATATTTCTAAGTCGTAATCACCTTATAGCATTGCTGAAGGAAATATTTTTAAATGTAACAGTTTTTACTTCTGTATGATTCTATTAAAATATGTCTGTATGTGGACAGTTTTTACATACTTGCATCTACAAAGCCTAGTATGTTTTCTGTATTTTAATGTGTTCAGTAAGGATGTCTCCCTGTCAGCAAGTGAACATTATGCTACGTACGCACAGTGACTTGAATGCGAACTTGGAGTAGTGTGATTTCTGACTTTGCTCCATTTTTAATCTGTGCTGTTACGAGGGCAGGATGCTAGCCCAGTGATTGCTGGGACATTTCAGCAGGGCTGTGATGGGAGAAGAGGTAGAGGGCGTGTGCTGACGTTGTGGGAGGAGAGTCCTGTGTGAGGCGGCGCCCGCTGAGGATGCTCCTTGGGGCCCAGGGATGGAGGCGAAAGCGTGGGGGCTGCTCCCAAAGGCAGAGAAGAAACGCTCCAGCTTCGTGGGTTTCCGGGGTTCTGCTCATCCATTTGCCCCTGAGAGAGGCTTCATGTGCTTCCGTATTTGGGAAAGTAACTCTTCAAAATAGACCTTGGCTACCTCAGATCTGTTACAACCGTGTGATGGGAATTTAAAAATTTGAAGAGTTTTAATATCCCCACTTCATTCTAACTTATGATATTTGTGCTTCATCATAAAAGACTGCTGATGCTTTTGTGTATGGTAAATACTCATGGTTCTTTCTCGAATGTCAAACCAGGAGAAAATACCCTTTCCACATTTTGGCTCTTTCGTTTCATTGTCTCATTCCTCCCCTTTGATTCTACCCTATGGTTTCCCAGCATGCCCTCGCAGCACCTCGTCATTCCATGTGCTTAAACTGCGCGCAGTCAACATGCCGGACAGCTTAGTGGAGAGACAGGGTGCGGAGAGCATGCGGTTCGAAGGCCTTCTGACTTCAGTCACTCTCCTAACTGCACTGGAGGGACAGTCTCGGAATGCAGCTGCTCCAACTCCCAGCTCCAGCTCGTTGTAACACGCGAAGCAAGTTAGAGTTATGAGCACAGGGTGGCCTGAACACTCACACGCTGTTTTTGAAATGAGGTCTCTTTCTTCAGTAGAAAAATGAATCTGTGTAAAACGATCAGTGTTCAGTGGCATCAGCAAGGACTGAAAGGAAAGACGGAATTTGCAGCTGGGTGGCTTCTGGGAACGGTGACACTGTTGATGGCAGTGACGTTAGACAGGTTCCTGATGGACATTCCCTAGTGACGTCCGTGCGGCACTGATGTCACCTGCTCCTTTTACATTTAAATGCCGACCTTCCCTGTGGTCCACAGGTCAGCACAGCAGGAAGGATCGCGGGGCCTGGCGCTCACATAGGCCTTGCCCTCACCAGCTCCAGGCCAACTGGGGCCAGTCGGCTTGGGCAGTGACCACAGTGGGGTGTCCCCACTGTCCTGAGCTTCACTGAGGTCTTTGCACTTCAGGGGTCCCATTGACCCCAGGAGCATCTGGGGCCTTTTTTTGTGTGTGTGTGGTACGCAGGCTTCTCACTGTTGTGGCCTCTCCCATTGCGGAGCACAGGCTCCGGACGCGCAGGCTCAGCAGCCATGGCTCACGGGCCCAGCCGCTCCGCGGCATGTGGGATCTTCCCGGACCGGGGCATGAACCCGTATCCCCTGTGTCGGCAGGCGGACTCTCAACCACTGCGCCACCAGGGAAGCCCCATCTGGGGCCTTTGTGGGGGGCTCCCAGCGGGAACCCCAAGCCCTGAGTGGTCCAGGGCCTCTGATGCTGTTTAATATAATAAAGTAGATGTTAGGGCTTGTATCTTCCTCAGCCAATTGTCAAGGCTAACTCAACAGAAGTGAAAAACTACTGTAACATAAACGCACCCAAGGTGAAGATGTAAGGAGGCTACTGGGGCCCCTGGGAATACACGCTGCAGAACCGAGGGAAGAGGAGACGCGGCAACAGCGTTTAGGCAAAGCTGTAAAGGTAACAGCTAGAGAATCCACGTTAGAAGAACTTAGCCTAATGCACAGCATGAGAGTAAGCTGTGATCAGGAAGCAACAAGTTTAGCCACAAAGGACGGATGGCCTCTGCAGGGCTTATTCCTCCTCCAGGAGACCAAGCTCGGCTCTGCTGCTTCTCATCCCTCCAATGTGCTCCTCTTGGTGTCAGACATGAACAATTATAGGCTTTAGTCATACGGTCATTTTGGTGAAAATTACACAATTTTATGATGGCGTAAAACTTTACGAACTCTAGGTCTGCATATCTCTATAGCACAACTTTTTTCTTGTGGTTTATTTTTGTCATGGAAAATAAAGTAAGTGGCCCTCCCGTGCTGATGACTTTCTAATGCAGTCACGAGAAAATCTTGAAATCCCAAACCTAATGATATTAGATGTTGGAAATGTCACTCCCTGTCACCTATTTATGCGGCATATTCTGAGAATTCACTGTTCACCAGTTTCCATTCTGACCTGAGTTAACCTCTGTGTCTTCACCTCCACCTCAAATGGAGCTAGGCTTGCAAAGTTTCTGAAAATTCTAAGTATTTATCTCTGTGAATAAACACCTGGATTGTTTTACTTGTAAAAAAAAGAATCTACACCTTTTAAAAAGAACAAAACTCCACTACTTATTAGATTTTTAAAGAGAAACACATACTCATAAAATACCCTGTGCATGAATGCTCAGAGTGACTTTATTCATAATTGCTCCAAACTGTCAAAGAAGAACAAAAACAAAGAAACAGAAAGCCCATTAAGAGGCGAGCAGAAAACCTGATGTGGTGTACTCACAGTGGAGTCGGGCTAAAATCGCCGCAAACACACGCGAACCTAACCATCAGTATGCAGACGGCAGAGGACAGACACCAAGAAGTGCCTTTAATAGGACTTGGTTTTTATGCGGCTCTGGACCGGGGAAGTAGAGCGCCAGTGATGGGGACACATCTTGCTGCCGCGCGGGGGGCTTTCTAAGGGAGACGCTCTTGGCGTGATTTGGAGGCTGTCCACACTGGTGTGCACATTGGTCAAAGCTTATCGAAATGTACACCTAAAACATGTGTCGGGCTTCCCTGGTGGCGCAGTGGTTGAGAGCCCGCCTACCGGGTTCGTGCCCCGGTCCGGGAAGATCCCACATGCCGGGGAGCGGCTGGGCCCGTGAGCCAGGGCCGCTGAGCCTGCGCGTCCGGAGCCTGTGCTCCGCAGCGAGAGAGGCCACAGCAGTGAGAGGCCCGCGTACCGGGAAAAAAAAGAACTCCTCACCCCTCCTGCGCTGCCCTTGGTGCAGGCTCGTTCCTCCAAACCCGCTCACTCTCGAAGGAAGAGAGCAGAACGATTGCCGCGATTCCCCAGTCTCGGAATCTCGGGGAAAGGTGGGGGAAGTGGTAAGCTCCCGGGACCCTGGGTGGCTCTCGTCATAGGAGCTTGCGGGGAGCCCCGAGCTGTTCCCACAGGAGTGAGGACGAGGCTCCCAGAGCTACAGGTGTGTGGGTGTCACACACAGCAGGAGCCTGCAGGTAAACGTCCAACCGCGGAGGCTGAGAGCAGGAATTCTTCTGCCCCTTTTACTCACCGTCCCCAAACCACCCTTGCCTACCTTTCTAACTGCTTTGCATTCAAACTGCTCTTCCTGTTCTCAGGCCTCTCACTTGAGCTGCTTCATCGGGGAAGCAATAGAAACGGGCCTGAGCCTCTCTGTGCTGTCCGCCCCGCTCGTCACCAGCCCAGCTCCCCTGGAATCACGCCACCCAGGGGCGCTCCGCGCAGAGGGCATTCCTGGGAAGCAATCTTGTTCCCCGGAAGTGCTCATGAATTAGCAATTTATGCAAAGTGCCTGTGGGTCTAAATTAAAATTCTATTGCCGTAGCAGGTTGTGCTAAAATTAGAGGGAGACAGATAAGAAAATACGTTGTGCGGAAGCTGAGTAAGCCAGGCTCTCAAGGTGGCACCTGGGATTTGGCCCCTGATACATTCTCAGGCACCAGCTTATACGTCGCTCTTACAGCCCTGAGACTGGGTGAGACGGCAGGGAAATGAATCACAGGAGGAAGGAGAGACATGGGAAAACGCACTCCTGGAAGCCACGCGAGGGTACCAACCACGTGTGCCGTGTCACCGTGTCCCGTGCGAGAGCCGACTCAGACCCGACCCGAAGGCACAGGCATGTCACGTATGCATTGTACTGCATTAATATGCATATAAAATCTCCAGGCTTCCCTGGTGGCGCAGTGGTTGAGAGTCCGCCTGCGATGCAGGGGACGCGGGTTCGTGCCCCGGTCCGGGAGGATCCCACATGCCGCGGAGCGGCTGGGCCCGTGAGCCATGGCCGCTGAGCCTGCGCGTCCGGAGCCTGTGCTCCGCAAGGGGAGAGGCCACAGCAGTGAGAGGCCCGCGTACCGCAAAAAAAAAAAAATCTCCATGGAGAATACAGTACTGATGGGCAAAAGGAGGCGTTATCTGTGCATCTAGAGTATAAATAACCCCACTTATGCTGTGAGGGTAATAATGGGGAAAGGAATGGGGTGGAGAGATTTCTTTCTGCATCAATTTTATTCCCCATTTTGGATAAATGTCATTCAAGAACTATAACAGATGATATTTTCATCTCATTTTCTTTTTCTGATGCTGACCACATGCTGGCATGTGGTTTGAAGTAAGACGTGCCACTTCCTCAACCTGTTCCCTTGTTTATGAAGTGAGAGATCCTGAGGAGCAATTCCTCCGCTGGTTGTGAAGTCACGTCTGCACCCAAAGCGATGTGCTTCCAGACTCCACTCTACCCTGGGCTCTTCCTTTGTCTCTGCCCAGAAAGCCAGGTAGGCACACGATTGTGTGTGTGTGTGTGTGTGTGTGAGAGAGAGAGAGAGGTTCTTGTGAGGAGGAGACTGTTGACCGTGCTGGGTCCCGGACAAAGCAGTTTTCATGCAACACCTAAATCCTCACAGACACCGAATTCCATCCCCTCTGCCCTTGCTGAATGCGTGAAGAGGTATGGTCTGTGTTATCATAAAATTCTCTGCTCACTTCACTGAAATGTTGCATTCACAGCACAGTCAGTGCTTGATTATAACCGTGTCTAACTTTCAAATTGTCACTTGGTTTTTTCTTGGGTCTTGAATAAAACTGTGAGTTCCTTAAGAAGCCAATTTCCCCATTGCATCTGACAAAGGGCTTTACACTGAAGCTGGAGCTGAATTAGGAGAAGTTAGGAGACACACAAACATTTTTCCAAAGAAGACCTTCAAATGGCCAGTAAGCCACGAAAAGATGGTCAATATCATTAGTCACTGGAGAAACAAATTGAAGCCACAAAGCTATGCCCGTTTGCACCTATGAGGACGGCTAAGACCAAAGACAGTCAACAACGTGGTGGTGAGGATGCGCAGAAGCCTGGAAACTCACCCCCAGCTGTGGGGACAGAAAGTGTACTGAGCAGCCCAGCAGCTCCTTACCCAGACACACACTGAAGGGACAGAAAACAGCCGAAAGCCAGGCACAGCCCAAATCCCCACTGTCTGCTGCAAGGATAAGCGTGGTGCAGCCACGTGATGGAATATTGGTCAGCAGCAGGTGGAGAGTGAATCGCTCGCTGACAAGTTGCTACAATCTCGTTACTGACAAGCCAGCAGTGGAAGGTCGCGTGTTGTAAGGTTCCAGTCCTGTGAGGATCCAGACCAGAAACGTCTAGAGAGACAGCGGGGGATGGTTGTTACCTGGGCTGGGGGAGGGGCGGGTGGGGGGAGGGGCTGCTCGTGACCAAGCAGTTTCTTTCGTGTGTGATGAGAATCTCCTAAAGTTAGACTGTGCTGATGACTGCACAACTCTGAATGCACTGAAAACTACTAGTCTGCACACTGCAGAGGCACTTTATGGCAGTGAATTATATCTCACTAAAGCTCATAGGTTAAGAAAATAATCATAATCAAAAGTATAAAATGCTTGGAAAATATGATAAAATCAACATATAGGAAAATCTGTGGGATACAGACAATATGATTTTTTTTAAAGATTTGTTATATATATATATATTTTTTAACATCTTTATTGGAGTAAAATTGCTTTACAATGGTGTGTTAGTTTCTGCTGTATAACAAAGTGAATCAGCTATACATATATCCCCATATCCCCTCCCTCTTGCGTCTCCCTCCCATTCCCACCCCTCTAGGTGGTCACAAAGCACCGAGCTGATCTCCCTGTGCTATGCGGCTGCTTCCCACTAGTAGTAGTGTATATATGTCCATGCCACTCTCTCACTTCGTCCCAGCTTACCCTTCCCCCTCCCCGTCTCCTCAAGTCCATTCTCTAGTAGGTCTGCGTCTTTATTCCTGTCCTGCCTCTAGGTTCTTCAGAACCTTTTTTTTTTTTTTAGATTCCATATATATGTGTTAGCATATGGTATTTGTTTTTCTCTTTCTGACTTACTTCACTCTGTATGACAGACTCTAGGTCTATCCACCTCACTCTTAAGGGATATTTTATGGCTTTAAGTAATGTAAATTTTTTAAAATTTCACCCCCATCCAAAAGAACTTGTGTAATGATGGAAATAATCTATTCCAGGCTGTGTGATGTGGTAGCCACCGACCACATGTGGCTTCTGAACCCCTGAAATCTGGTTACTGTGACTAAGATCTAAAGTTTAAAATTTTTAATTTTAATAATTTAAATGTAAACAGTACATTATTAATTAAAAACTGATAATTAGTGGGTTAGGTCTTCAACTCTATTATACTTAAAATGAACAACAAAGACAATGAAAAGACACAAGTAATAAAGACAAAAACAGAAAATTTTGAAATTGAAAATAAATAATCTGCACACGGTTATCATTACCAGACTCAATTATTGCAAAGAATAATCATATAGGCACACAGTTTTAATAAGGTTAAAAAGGGAGGGGGCGGCAGAGAGAGGAGGAGGGGGAGGGGGAGGGGAGACACTCTGAGGACACAAAAGTCCCCTGAAGCAAGGATCTGAATGCAGAGCGGTAGAGGTTTCCATCCCTAACTGTGCATCATGTTTGCTTGGAGGGCTTGTTAGAGCAGAGTGCAGGGTCCCCCCCAGGGCTACAGAGCGGTAGAGGTTTCCATCCCTAACTGTGCATCATGTTTGCTTGGAGGGCTTGTTAGAGCAGAGTGCAGGGTCCCCCCCAGGGCTACAGAGCGGTAGAGGTTTCCATCCTTAACTGTGCATCATGTTTGCTTGGAGGGCTTGTTAGAGCAGAGTGCAGGGTCCCCCCCAGGGCTACAGAGCGGTAGAGGTTTCCATCCCTAACTGTGCATCATGTTTACCTGGAGGGCTTGTTAGAGCAGAGCAGGGTCCCCCCAGGGCTACAGAGCGGTAGAGGTTTCCATCCCTAACTGTGCATCATGTTTGCTTGGAGGGCTTGTTAGAGCAGAGTGCAGGGTCCCCCCCAGGGCTACAGAGCGGTAGAGGTTTCCATCCTTAACTGTGCATCATGTTTGCTTGGAGGGCTTGTTAGAGCAGAGTGCAGGGTCCCCCCCAGGGCTACAGAGCGGTAGAGGTTTCCATCCCTAACTGTGCATCATGTTTACCTGGAGGGCTTGTTAGAGCAGAGTGCAGGGTCCCCCCCCAGGGCTACAGAGCGGTAGAGGTTTCCATCCTTAACTGTGCATCATGTTTGCTTGGAGGGCTTGTTAGAGCAGAGTGCAGGGCCCCCCCAGGGCTACAGAGCGGTAGAGGTTTCCATCCTTAAGTGTGCATCATGTTTGCCTGGAGGGCTGTTAGAGCAGAGTGCAGGGTCCCCCCCAGGGCTACAGAGCGGTAGAGGTTTCCATCCCTAACTGTGCATCATGTTTGCTTGGAGGGCTGTTAGAGCAGAGCAGGGTCCCCCCAGGGCTACAGAGCGGTAGAGGTTTCCATCCCTAACTGTGCATCATGTTTGTTTGGAGGGCTGTTAGAGCAGAGTGCAGGGTCCCCCCAGGGCTACTAATTCTATAGGTTGGGTTAAGCTTGAGAGCCCTCATTTCTGACTAGTTTACAGGTGGTGCTGGGGACCCTCCTTGAGAACCACTGGGGTAAGGTAAAAATCGACAGTAATGAAAGCAATTAACACTCTCTTAGCAATAGTTTGAATAATTTTATGCAACTGATTTTTTAAATGTATCCAATTTCATAAGTAAGAAGAAATAAGACACCTAAATCTAAGTGCTACCTCAAAGTAGCCCCCTGCAGCTAGCGGCCGAAATTTCCCCCACCTCGAAAATAATGGACAAGTTTTATTTATAGTTACGGTGGAGGGGACCAAAACTTTAAGGAATTAATCATCTTTATCTCAGACAAATGATTTGACAAAACAAGAAGACATAAAACTAGCCAAATAATTCCGTATGTCTAGCAAAACTTTGACATCAAATAAAGCTTTACTAAAGAAGATAATTGTTAATTAATCTTGTTTAAAAATCTAAATGCAAAAACTATTTTAAAAAAGAAAAACAGTGTACCCATATTATCTAGTAATAGTGCATAAACCATGACCAAGTTGCATTTATCCCAAAGAAGACAAGTGTGATTAAATATTAGAAAATCTATTACTACAAGGACCACATGAGCAACATGAAAAATTACCTCAGGATTATCTAAAAGGTTCAGAAACAAACTTGTCAATAGCATTTAATTCCTATTCATGATAACAAAAGAAAGCTTCTTTTGCAGAATAGGAATAGAGGGGAATGGCATTGACCTGATAAGGGATATTCATAAGGAAAAATAATCAAACATAACAATGGTGAAACTTTGAAGTTCTTTTCTCTAAAGGTTACCAGTGTTATGCTCAGTTTTTTAAGAAGGTATTTCCTTTATAGTCAAGAACAAGACACAGATAAACTCTGTCATGCCTAATATTGAATACTCTACAATGGCCATGAAATTAAAGGACAAAGTTGGAGGCATGTGTATCTTAACGAAAGGAATGACATTTCCCTTCCTAACAATCCATAAGATTGAAGAAAAGAGAATTATGAAGAGAATTCAAGACTTTCTACAATGACCCATGAGAGTTAAGCTCAACAGATGAATGTACTCAAAATAAATATACACAAGAAAGCATAATTTGTTATTATATTCCAGAAAGGACCAGTGATAAAAATATACCATGTATCAACAAAATATTATGTGGCACCTCTCAATAAGCCTAACAGCTACTAGATATGTAAGGTCTTTTTAGAGAAAATTACATAATTGCTGAATGCGTAACATACATAAATGGAGGTATATACCATGGTGGTGAAGTCTCAGTATTCTAAAAAATGTCAATTTCCCCCAAATTAATCTATGCATTCAGTGAAATATTAAAATGTGTAGAACGGGTGAAAGTGAGGCTAACATTTATATGGAAGTACAGGAGTCCAATTTAAGCAAAGGAACGTTTGAAAAAGCAGAACCGGGAAAGTCAATTGGCTGACCAGACAGTAGACTTACTTTACCTCTGTAGTAACTAAGTTAAAGTAGACTCACTGTGAGAATTCAGAAATGTTTGCTCTGCACACACGTAGATTGAGAGCAGGTGGGCTTCAGATCACTAGAGAAAAATAGAATTAATTTCTACCTAACGTCATAGCAAAGATTAGTTTCAGATAGATGAGTGTGAAAAAGAATGTTTTTTCACAAGAAAATATATGTGGAGATGTGTTGCGTCCTGAGAACAGGAAGGCTTTCTCCAAGGTTTACCAGTTGCCTCTTTAACCCTTAGCACCAACCACATGAGGCAGGCACACGTGTGGCCTCACTTCAAAGACAATTAAACGCCTCGCAGAGTCTGAAACTGACTTCCCCCCGAGGTGTCAGAACTCAAGAGCAGAGTCTGGATTTTGCTGAGACCCCTGACTGACTCAAGGTTTTCAACCAACATGGGCGCTGCCCCTCCTCTTCCTTAGGTTTCCTTTTACACAGTCACTTCTGAGGACAGATGCTAGAAACCTACTGTAAAATCTGTCTTCTTTAGAAATCATACCACACATGCTTTTTGTTCTCTTGTTCTCAAAATAGCCTTCGGCACAAATCAATAAACTCTGACTGGGCTTGACCTGTATTGAACAACCATTAAAATTCTGTGTCTTTCCTCAACTTCCTTGGCTAATTGTAGAAGAGAGAACCCATTCTCCTTTCCAACTCACCTGCCACGCACCCCACTCCTGAGACTTCTTCCTTCTCTTTCCTGCTGGACCACAGCTCACAGCATGTGAGACCCACTCAGCCTCTGACCTGCAGGGCTGAAGAAGGTAAACGGGTGCTGCTGAAGCCACTAGTTTTGGCAGTTTGGGCAACAATAGAAAGCTAACTTCCTAACACACAGAAGAAGTAAAAGTGAGCTTATAAACATCTGAAAAGTCGCTCAATTTTATCTGAGGTCCTGCAATTCCAAATTAAAACCATACTGAACTATGATTTTCCCCACATTGGTTAAGAAAAAATAGAAGGCTGACAAACACAGCTTTGGCCAGGACGAGAAGAAATCTGAGACTTAAGCATTGCTTATGGGAACTTAATATGGCACCAACGCTTAAAAGGTCAAGGTGGAATTGTCCATCAAAATCTAAATCCCCCACAACTAGAGAGAAGGCCGTGCCGCAACGAAGAGCGCCCGGGCTGCAACTAAGACCCGACGCAGCCAATAAATAAATAAATAAATAAATAATCTTAAAAAAAAATTGAGATCCCACACATAATCTGACTCAATAATTCTTTTATAAATTCATCAGGCAAATATATTCCCGTAATTTTGAAGATACGTATACATAAGGCTGTTTCATGTTATCATTATTAATAGCAAATTTTTAGGAAAAAAACTGTTATAAACTGGTGATATGTTGGCAAAATTGTGTAACAATATACAATGAAAAAGATTTAACACTCTGAAAGTGTGTTAAAGGGCTGTATGCGCTAAATAAGAAGTTTCTTGTGAGAAGTAAAAAAAAAAAAAACATAGAAGCAACACACCCAAGACGATGTGTGACGTGGTTCCACTATTTAATGACGCATTTGCACACAAGGCACTGTCTCCAAGGGCTTTCGTCGGAGTCCTTGGTAAGACGAGATAAGGAACCAAGAAACACCCGCCCCCTGCACCTTGCAAGTTCCAGGAGGCCAGGTGGGTTCCAGGGCCCAGGACCTCTGACTTCTGCTTACTCCAGGCTGTGGGCACCCCTGGGTGGTCTCATCAACTGTAAGAAATACCTGTGGTTTTGCAACTGGAAAGCACAGGGTTGGGAATTTCTATCTCTGGAAAAAGGTGTGTCTTTGCAATAGAAAAATAGGATATTATAAATATTAAAACTATAGATATGCCATAATTTTTATTCTAGAAAAAGAGCTTATCTAAATCATAGTAACGTTTAATGTAAAATAGTCCCTAGTGTTTTGATACACTTGAGATATGTGATTTAATCAAAATATTAATTACGAATTAGCTGGTGTTAGTTATTCATCTAAAGAATATTATATTCTGTGACTTTTAATAAAGCAAGATACAGGAGGAATACTTATGAAAAATACTGTCCTTAATTTAAATAGTAAATAAAAGAAAATCTCCATTTTAAAGGGCATATATTTTGGTAATTAAAAACATATATATATATTTGAACACCCTTTCCTAAGTATTTTATTTTGACGACACCTCTGGAAAGATACGCTTTTCCAACAGCACATCGAATTGAGAGATAATCAATTTAAAGTGCGTTATTGCTAACTGTGGTATGTGTCTCTCTTTATCTTTCGCACCTCTCTTGGAACATTATTTTAGTCTGTAAGTTTTCTCTTACTTTCCCGTTTCTTGTTGCTGCAGCTGTTGTTTCAGAGTCACAAGTAAACACGCTGAGCCTAAGGAATATGACAGCACATGTCAGTTACACGCAGAGCTTTGTAACTTCATCTTTTTATTACTTTCTGTTTCCTTGAAAATCTTCCTCATAATTTGAAACATGCTACAATCTAAGTCAAGTAAACTTACTGGGTTTATAGTCAGAGCACTTTGCTTGGTCTTCGAATCTCTTCATAATCTTTCCTCAGCCGTCATCCGCCAGCCTTGGTTCCAGAAGGAGCCTGGGGTGTGTTTCTCTCCCAGGTGAGAATTCTTTCCTCTTACTACAGTCTGGGCTCTACCCAGACACTGCATTCAAGGCCTCATTGCTTTTCATAAAGGAACTGAGAAGCGTGAGATTGGAAAGTGAGCACATCCCCTTATTGCTAACCGTGTGCTGAGGCTGGACCAGGCGGAGCCCAAGGCCCTGGGATTCGGAAGAGGGCTAGGTAGATGCTCGGAGGGACCCCTTGTTCTCAGGTCAGAGTCCCTGGTGTCCCAGTGGAGAAACCAGGTGCAGCAGACTTTACACGACACCACCTGCGCGTCCTCCACGTACACGCCTGCCTGTGTGATTTAACATGTGTTCCTGGAAAGGCTGAGTTTCTTCATCCCAGAAAATATTCTTTCAGATTACATGTCTCACCTCACTTCTTACCATCCCCCCGCCAAATCCATGCTAACCGGGCCATTTCTCATATTTCTCTGAAATTTTCCAGTTAGTCTCTCACCCCGGGTTCTGCCCACTTTCTCGGGTAATGTGTCATCTGGACAACTGACATCCTCTCAGTGACCACATGTACTTGGAGTTGGATACTTTCCCTGCTGGGCCCTGACCTGGTCCAAGCGCCCCTGTGTTCTCTGTTGTCATGGAGTTAGCAGGTATGATTTCTGCCACAAGACACAGCGGAGTAAGAGAGCCGATGTATCTGCCTCTGAAACAAATTAAAAACTGGGTGAAATCATACAAAAGAGGCTCAAAAGTTGGCCATCGGGGCTGTAAGAGAAGGAAGGGAAGAGGGAAACGCTGTGAGCTCCACAAATCCTCTGCCGGTGGCTAAGGGGTCCCGGGGAAGCCGGCAGGGCTCCAGGTGGACCAGGTGGAGCTGCTTGTCTGGAGGGGCAGCTGTTCAGAGCCTCAGTACAGAGAACCCAAGACAGGAGAGCTGCACCGAGGGAGGGTCCAGTCCTGAGGCAGCTGAGAGCCCAGCTCGGGGCAAAGCAGACAGGTGTGAGGTTGGGGTGACTGGCAGAGGAAGTCTCTGCAGGTCACACAGGGCAAGAGCAGCTTCTAGGGTCACCAGCCAGAGAGAACACTTGTAAGTCACAGGAACATGGTAAAATGGTCGGAAAAGCATTGCTTCAAGAACGGGAAATAGATCCATCCAGTCTCTACAAATGACCCGATTTCACTCCTTTTTATGGCTGAGTAATATTCCATTGTATATATGTATCACATCTGCTTTATCCATTTGTCTGTCGACGGGCATTTAGGTTGCTTCCATGACCTGGCTATTGTAAATAGTGCTGCAATGAACATTGGGTCTAGAGACTGTCATACAGAGTGAAGTAAGTCAGAAAGAGAAAAACTAACATCGTATGTTAACACATATATGTGGAACCTAGAAAAATGGTACAGATGAACCGGTTTGCAGGACAGAAATAGAGACACAGATGTAGAGAACAAATGTATGGACACCAAGCGGGGAAAGTGGCAGTGGGGGGAGGTGGTGGGATGAATTGGGAGATTGGGATTGACATGTATACACTGATACTTATAAAATGGATAACTAATAAGAACCTGCTGTATAAAAATATAAATAAAATTAAATACAAAAAAAAAGAACGGGAAGTAAATAAGCTGATCTGATGCCCCTGCGTCAGCATAAAGGTAATGCTTCAGAGAACAAGATGCAGCCATTAACCGCACCCCAGAGCTAAGCTCAAGAACATGTACAGGAGCCAGGAATACTCAAGGCCCGACGGAAGTCCGGCATCCGTTAAAAATTGTCTGACAAAGAAATGGAGGAATCCAACGTACAGTGCAGGTGAAAATCCAGGAACAGAAATAGATGCAGAAACATCACCAGTGAAAGAATTAGTAGATAAGGACAATAAAAACAGGGATGGAAACGGTATTATATTTGTTCGCAAGTAAAGAAAAGCATGAACGTGTTAGACAGACAATGGACAATATTTTTTAAAACCCAAATCAAACATCTAGACGTGAAAACAAAAATATCTGAGGTGAAACAGACCTGTGATGTGATTAGACATCACAAAGAAAAGAAGCGTAAATTTAAAGACACAGCAAATTAAACTAGACAGAGTCAAACACAGAGAAGAAAATACATTAAAAAATCAGAAATTTGAAAAAAAAAAAAAAGATGAGCACAGAGCTAACAACCTCAGGGACGGCTCCCAACGCGTTACTTGATGTGACATGAGTTCCCGAGGGAAAACACAGATTCGGCAGGAAAGAAAATATACTGGAGAAAAAGCCATGGTCAGAATTTCCAAATACGATGTAAGAAACTACAAACCCAGAAATTCAAGTAGTTTACCTAAGCCTGAGCTCAAGAACATGGAGAAAAGTACAGGAAGGCACATCATAGTAAAACTGCCTGAATCCAATTCTAAAGAGAGAGTCTTAGGTGCATCCAGGAGGAAAGAGAAGGGCAGGTCCCCAGGAGACAGACGGTGGACCAGCATCTTCAAACACAACAGAAAAAACTGTCACCCAACAAACCTGCCCAAGAAAATATCTTTCAAAAATGAAGGGGGGTGGGGTGTGTTTCCCTAGTGGCGCATTGGTTAGGAATCTGCCTGCCAATGCAGGGGACATGGGTTTGAGCCCTGGTCCGGGAAGATTCCACATGCTGTGGAGCAACTAATCCCGTGTGCCACAGCTACTGAGCCTGTGCTCTAGAGCCCGCGAGCCACTACTACTGAGTCCACGTGCCACAACTACTGAAGCCCACGTGTGCCTAGAGCCCATGCTCCGCAACAAGAGAAGCCACCACAATGAGAAGCCCACGCACCGCGACGAAGAGTAGACCCTGCTTGCCACAACTAGAGAAAGCCCACACGCAGCAACGGAGACCCAACGCAGCCAAAAATAAATAAATAAATAAAATGTATTTTAAAAAAGAAAAGAAAGGGGAAAAAATGAAGGGGATTCAAGGCTTTTTTGCTACAGAAAAGCTGAGAGGTTGTGTTGTCAGCTGAGCTGTGCTGCGAGGCCTCGTGAAGGGCGTGCTTTAGGACACGGTGTGGGTCCTGAAAACCAGGTTTGTCTGGACGGAGGGCTCGGTGTCAGTACTCGAGAGGAGGACGTTTGCAGATCCCAGCAGCGGGGAGGGATGAGCGGGGCAGGGCGGCCCGTGCCGGCGGCCAGGGAGCAGTGGGTGGAGAGCAGGCCACCATGGCGGGTGCAGGTCCCTGCCTCCCCGCTCAGCTCTACGTGCTCACTGTAGAGGGTGCCCCGCCCCCAGGCCCGGAGCAGCAAACCGGGAACGGGGGCGGGAAACCCGAGCTGGCGCCTCCAGGTCCCGGCTCTGGGTGTGAGAGCTCATCACCCGTGAGATGCCTGTTTTCTCATCCTCCCGCTACGTGGCTCCCGAGCTGGATTCTGCCGGTGGAGACAAGTCCCCCTGCGGTGAGGCTTCGTTGTGTTCTCAGGACTAACAATGGAGAACGATCTCTCTAAGGAAAAGGAGGCAATGAGACCGGAGAAGGTCTTGTGTTTGCGACACAACGAGCTGTCCAAGGGGCAGTGCAAGCTTCTTTTTCAGATCAGGTCTGTGGATGCTTGAGAAACCTGGGAGTGTTTTCTTAGGAGTCTCAGTGGCGTGTCTGGTAACTGTGCTGTCTTCGTTCAGTGGTAGCGTGAAAACTGGTGAGAGTAATATTTACCGATTTTGAGCCAGCTTTGCCTGCTCCAGGGTGAGGCTCCCCTTCCGCCCATCTGCTCACGCACGTCCTTTGGGCCCCTGGTTGGTGTTCACACCTCAGTGTGGGTGGGGGCCCCTCCGCACAGGCGTCCTGAGATGGGGGGCTCCCCGGCCCCGTGCGCTCCGTGGACGGCTAGCAGGTGCTCACCGGGGTGTTAAACACGGTAGCTGAAACATTTCTGAATAGGTCTGTTTATCTCTAGGTTAAATAATACACTAACGGCCTTGGCCTCCAGCCCATCTTTTGGTGGACTCTGGGGGCTTTTCTTTGTGAAGAGCGCATCTGACTAGGAAGTTGCAAGTTATACAAAATACTTTGTCCCCAGACCCCGAAGAAGAGGATTTGCCCTGTGCTTGTGTGTCTGATGGGGGGTTTTCTCCTCCTCTCCCCGGCAGCAGAGGTCAGCATCCAGGGAAACCCCAGGGAGAGGCCTGGGGCCAGCTCCTGGGTTCCCAACCTCAGCCTCGGGGTGAACCGCTCTCCTTCTCCCCCTGAGGCCAAGGAGCCCGGCTGACTCCACACCTGTGCCCCTCCGGTTGGCCACATCTATCTTAGGTTGTCTGAGCACCTCTAAGTAGGGGGGCTTGGTGTCCCCTGTGGACTTGTCCTGATTCTGTCTGGTTGTCCGGTCCTTTGGGACCAGCTCCATGTGCCCGGGTGCCGTCCTTAAGTGGAATAAGCCTGTACTTCACGTCAGCCTCAGATCCTAGACGACCTGTTCCCCCTTAGAAAACGCCCCCGAGAAGCCCCACCCCGATGGCTGGCACCCTTCCTGATGGAGAGGCCGCGCATTCTGTCCTGTCAGCCCAGTCGTGTTCTGGTCTGATGCAGCTGGACAGGGATTTAACAGGGGCTGCACTGTCACTGATGGTCAGAACGCTGGCAGCCACAGGGGCACGTGTTTGAACCAGCCTCTTGCTATCTTTAGGCATTATATCATCACACATTGAATGCATTCCGTGCTTAATGTAATTTCCATGCAGTGCCTGTGTGTTTGTAGCTGTAAGATGTGTGTTTGCAGAAAGTGGCAGATCGTTAACCCGAGATTCGCTTCAGGGAGACCTCAGCTGCAGATGCGCCGAGGGCCACTGCCCGCGACTGGCTCCCCGCAGTGTCTCTCCTTTGCTCTGTGCTTACTGATGTGCAGGTGTGCTCGCTGCTGACGCACTTTCTACCCGTTGGATAACCACCTCCCAAAGCCAGGTTTCCGCAACAAAGGGATCTGTAATCTAGCTGGAAATGCCACGATTTTGGTGCCCAACTTATGAATATGCCCTTCAATTTTGCCTCTTTCCTAAGTAATGTTTATTTAGAGTTAGACCCTGAGCTAGTGTTCTGTGCACTGTGTGATGTTTTCTCTGCACACGCGGCTGGAGTTGGTTGGTTGGGCTGCCGACAGCACAGAATTCTTTAAGGCTTTTTTAAAGAGTAGTTTTAGGTTCACAGCAAAATGAGGGGAAGGTACAGAGATTTCCCACCCACCCCTGTCTCCACACGCACGGTCTCGCCCGGCACCAGCATCCCTGCCTGATGGTACACTGGCTGCAATAGATAAACATCTCCGCTGACAGGTCATCACCACCCAAAGTCCACGGTTTGCATGAGGGGTCACTCCTGGTGGCGTACATTCTGTGGGTTTGGACAGATGTATGACATGTACCTAGCATCACGGGATCCCACAGAGTAGTTTCACTGCCCTGAACATCCTCTGTGCTCCCCCTACTCGCCCCTCCCCTGACATTACTGTCTCCATAGTTTTGCCTTTTCCAGGATGTCATGTAGTTGGAATTATACAGCCCGTAGCCTTTTCAGATTGGCTTCTTTCACTTAGTAATATGCATTTAAGTTTCTTCCAGGTCTTTTCATGGGTAGATAGCTCATTTCTTTTCAACAGTGAGTAATACTCCATTGTCTTGATGAACCACAGTTTATTAATCCGTTCGCCAACTGAAGGGCATCTTGGTTGCCTCCAGATTTTGGCAGTTATGGACAAAGCTGCTATAAACATCCATGTGCAGGCTTTGTGGGAACACAAATTTTTAATTCCTTTGCGTAAATACCAGGGGGCACAATTGTTGATCCATATGGTAAGGTCACGGACAGTCTTGCAAGAAGCTGGCCCTTCTAGTAGGAGTGTAGTGGTCTCTCACTACAGCTTTAATTTGCATTTTCCTGATGACACATTATGTGGAGCGTCTTGTAGCGAGCTTATCTTCCATCTGTGAGTCTCCTTGGTGAGGTGCCTGTTCAGGTGTTCGGCCCATTTTTAAGTTGGGTTATCTGTCTTCTTACTATTGCGTTTTAAGAGCTCTTTGTATATTTTGGATAACAGTGCTTTATCAGATGAATCTTTTGCAAATGTTTTCTCCCAGTTCTGTGGCTCGTTTTGTCATTCTCTGGACATTGTATTTCACAGAGCAGGCATTTTAAATCTTGACGAAGTCCAGCTATCAGTTCCTTTTTACCGTGGACCACACTTTGCTGTTGTATCTGAAAAGGCATCACCATGCCCAAGGCCATCTAGGTTTTCTCCTCTGTTATCTTCTAGGAGTTTTATTGTTTTACATTTAGGTCTGTGGTCCATTTTGAATTAATTTTTGTGAAGGTGTAAGGTCTGAGTCTAGATTAATTTTTTTGCTATGGATGTCCAGTTTTTCCAGCACCGTTTGAGGAAAAGACTATCTTTGCTCCATTGCTTTCTTTTTGCTCTTTTGTCAAAGTTGACACAACAGTTGACTGTCTTAATGGGGGTCTATTTCTGGGCTCTGCATCCCATTCCACTGGCCTCTACATCTGTTCTTTCACCAGTACCACATGGCTGTGATCACCGTAGTTTTGTAGTAAGTTCTGACGTTAGACAGTGTCATTCCTCCAGCTTTGTTCTCCTTCAGTACTGTGCTGCTTATCCTGGGTCTTTTTCACCTCCACTTCCACTGTAGAATCAGGTTGTCAGTATCCAGAAAATGACTTACTGAACCATTGCAATTCAGGCTGCGTGGCTGCTGTGACGCCTCACAGCCCTGATGGAGTCAAGAAAAGTTTGGATATATTCCTTTTTCTGGCTTTTTCTATGTGAGGGTGGGGACGACGCCCTCTACAGTTTTCTGTATGCTACACAAAGTATGAAACCTCTATGTACATATTTTTAAGAAGGGAGTAATGACACTGTGTTTGTATTCTGATTTAAAGAGAAAGCAGAGAGGGAGAAGTAACCCAGGTGGACAGAGTTGGGAGGATCTGGGCAGATCCAGGGACCAGGTGGGATGAGCTCTAGTTTCAGGCAGGGATGCTGACCTCAGGCCAATGCATCTGCAGTAAAAGACAGGCTGCAAGTGTGAGATCACAGATGCTGGTAGACAGCTACACTGGTGGGCATGTGGTCTCTTCTGATTGCATTATCTCAGAGAAATATGAAAAAAGCCCATTGGTTACAACAGAAAAAAAGTGGAGTTACCTGAAGCAACCCAAGAAGGAAGCTAATGGAAGAGGCATGGTCAGGAGAGAAAAGAACCAGCAAGGTCCCCAAAGGCTAAAGTAACCTCACAGCTGAACGTCCGTCACCCAGGGTTTCCATGTTGGTCTCATAAGTTGGTACCAAAAGTCAGACATCCTGTCTGGCCAGCGCCATGGGAGTGTGCGTCTTCAGGCAACAGGCTTCCTGCTTTCTCCATGCCCCGAGTCCTCCCTGCTTTATGTCAACTCTAGTTTTGACTCTCAAGGATGAGACACAGAGGTTTCTTGCACCCAGATGCATCTTAACATTGAGTTTCATCTTCTCCCCTGTGAGACTCACAGGATAGTCTTAGGAGAGGTCTGGAAAGTCAGTATTCTCCTGGGTACATTCATATCTCGTTCTGCTTCTACTAGAAATAACTTCAATTTGAAGTAGATTATTTGCTTTCACAACCCTGCAATTTTTGTCTTTAAGCTAACAGTCCTCGGGGCGTGAAGAAATGTTGAACTTAATGGTTACGTCAAGGACCTTGGTAGACATAGAGTGAAGAATGATTTCATTAGCCTGTTAATATGAAGGCTTCACAAGGAGTTCCCCATTAATACTTGTCTTTTGTCTTTGGGTTACTCTGCTTTCTTTCTGTTCAGTTTGTTTCAAATTCATTTCTATAGTTCGTAATAATGAGTAAGTAGGTAAATGGATCAGCAAAATGTAAACTGTGGTACATGTGAATTAAAGTGAAAAGGAAGAGACGGCCAAGCAGACTTTAGAAGATGGGATCCCCTGTGAGAAGAAGGAGGGCTGTAATTTGACCGACGCGAATATTCAGGGGTGTTGGTAACATTCCGTGTCTGACAGTGTAGACAGAGGAGAGGCAATTTCCTTGTTTGTGAACTAAGCGGGTTTACCTGCTAGCGTGTGTACACTGTATGGGTGTGTAAGATGCAGCTGTAAGAGGATAAGCCTGGCCATGCTGTGGAACTGACAGATAATTTCATTACACACGTATTTTATTTGGGGCACACAGGTGTTCAGTAAATGTGTGGAAGTGATTAATGGAATTTCGGAGTCTTGGCTTTTATTGTGACTATGAACTTTTAAGATCTGGATGATTACTGTCATTTTCATAACAATTAAATTATCTCCTTTGGTTAACTTGAGGGTATTTTTCCTTGGTGTTTGTCTGCTATATACTTGTAATTAACATTGGACAGTCCGGACCTCAAATATCCGGAACAGTGCAAAAAGGAAACTGTGTCTCATGCTTTTGAGCTGTTAGTCGAGAACATTAATTAGCTTAAAACAAAGGCACATGAAACAATTGATCAGCTCACCTCTTGCCTCGGTCAGTCAATCGTTCGTTTCAAAGGTCTCCGTACTGGCAGCGGAGATGGCTCTGGGCTCCGGAGAGTCAGGAAGCCACAGGAGGGGACACGGGCGTCCACAGGCTCTGCCCACGTGGGTCCCGTTTCACAGGCAGAAACTCACACGGGCCGTCGGAAGAGGGCACCGTGTGGTATTTCTATTAGAAAGATGGTTCTAATTTCTCTGACTTTGTGACATTTTGTCACTATTCCCAAAAGCAGTATTGTTATAAATTAGAAACTAAAGGGATACCATCTGATCCAGGTCACTGTTTTCACTGACTCACCAAAGTCCCAGCAGATTTCAGAGCTGGTCACGCCCAGAGGCAGGAAAGAAGCAAACTTCCTGGATGTGGTGTCCATCCTGTGCAGTAACCCACAACTTGTGCCTGTGTCCCCTCTGCTTTCATGCATGTCTGTTACGTGTGTTGGATGTAAATCATACATTCATATCATTTTCTTTGAAATAGCCGGGCCGCAAGAGCGCTGAGAACTGCGGCTGGATAAGTGCTTGTGCACAAGATGGCGGGGGGGGGGGGGTTCACCTGAAATTCCTCACGAGGGACATAATGACAATGGTTATTTGTGATCCTTCCCCAAGTTTTATATTCATGGAGCCTTTTTATGTACTTATATGCCCGGCAACGAGGCATGATTTAGTAAAAATCGAGTCATAAGCATTTTTCCATCTTGTCTTACCAACTTATAATTAAAACTCTTACTGGCTGCACATCCATGTGATGGTTGCACCAGTGATATTTCAGTGGGAATTCTCCTCTGCGTGGTTGTTTACATTCTTACTAATTACTCCCTTTCGTTAAGACCTCATAGGATGACAGTTCAAAACTCATCAACATTTTCCCTCCCTTTTGCACATAATGCCAAACTCAAAATTTTATGTTGGATGGGAGCACAGATGCAGAGAAAGCTGACAATATAAACGAATGGCTGCTCTCCAGTAAGGGAGGGAACTCGTGCACAGTCGCCTCTTCTGGATAATCGTGCATTTGTTCACGGACAGCACACACAAACCTCAAATTGTCCGAACGTCTAACCTTCCCGCGCCCCTGCCGCTCCGCGCTCTAAGCTCAGAAAGCTGCCGCTTCTTAGGAGTCACTTTTCTGTCTCAGGCCTTGGGAAACGCTTCCTCTTTCCTCTGCCTGGAGCGTTTGTTTTCTTCTCGCTGCTTCATGTTCACACGCGTCGCAGTCCCTGCTCCCTCTGGGAACTGCCCTGGTGACCCAGCTTCTACCTAGTTCCTCTTTGCTCTCCTGACCTCTGCCCTTTGGCAGGCTCACGGAGACCCCAACCTCCTTGGTGACGTGCTCCCCGCCGTGTGTCACCGGAACACGGTGGGTCCTTGTGGATGCGCACGGGGCCAGCGTCCCCTCAGTGTGGCCAGACAAATGACCCCACAGGAGTCGTGCCGTCCCGTCCACTCGAAAAGGCTCCGTGGTCCTGGGGAGAAGCACAGGGAGAGCCCTGCCCCCTTCCCCGTCCCCTCACTGAACCCCTCGACTGCAGGCTGGCTGCAAACTCAGAGCGGTGAGGGTAGAGGGATGGGTCTTCGCCCGTGACACAGGGACGTGCAGACGCTTTGGGGGAGGGTCCCAGCGGTGTAGGGGGTGGAGGCAGAGCCTCCCCAGCCAGGGCTCTAGGGGCTCCTATTCTGTAGCCGTGAAGGCTTCAAACATAAAGCATTTTGGTGCTTTCTGAGCTGTCGTCTTTCTCTCATCTGTCCTCCACCCGGACCTGCAGCTCTGGCCCTTGCCCTCCGTCTGGGCCTCCAGCGCGCCGGCTCACCTTGAGAAGGCGGAAGGCCCGTTCTCCTCCCACACGCGGTCACTGCTAAGAGGGATCGGTGACCCCCACGGCACAGCGGCTTAGCTCCCGCGGGGCGGGCGCGCGCCTCCTCTCGCTGTCGCCTCTGGGCGCGGGTCACTTTGCTCCTGTCTGCAGTCAGCACCGTGACGCAAAGCGTGTCTGAACTGCTACCGGCACCTGGAAGTCTCACGCGGGCTCAGTGGCACCCCGGACTCCAGGTGGGTGACAGGTAGCGGGCTTCCCCGGGGTCTCGGAGACCCCGCGGCGCGCGCGCCCTGGACACGAGCGTGCCACACCTGCTCCCAGACGCGTTCCTCCTCCCGCCTCCTGTGCCGGAGGCGATGCTTCCAGACCCCCGCGCCGGGCGACAGGGGCAGGACCGGGCTTCTTCTGGATTCCTCCCTCCTCCGCTCCGGAAACGCAGGCTCCCGGCTTCTTTCTCCCCGGTGTCTGGGCATCATTTCCTCACCCAGCGTCCCGAGCCCTGTCCTCAGGTGTGAACGGCCCTGGTCTCGAAACAGCTCCTGCGGCCTTGCTTCCTGCGCCTCTAACCGGGAACGCGCACTCCTCCTAAGAAGAGCTGCCCCCGCCGCGACCCTGCGCCCGGCTCCCCAGCGCTGCGCCTCCCCGGCCCCACCGCGGGGCCTGTCGCCGGCCCGGGTTCTCCTCTGCGAGGCCAGCGGCGGGGCCGGTGCTGAGAGCCGTCGGTCCGGCGAGCGGGGCCGCGGTCCTCGGAGCGTCTGGGGATGTTCCGAAGATCCACTCCAGCTCGCGTGGAGGCCCCTGGGTCTGGGCTTGAAGATCTGGACCCTGGTTTCGCTCACGAATGGCTGACGCCACGGCCCCCAGCACCTTCTGTTCCCTCGGCCTTGGGGCCCTTGTCCGTTTGCTTCCCCGGAGGGCTGGCTGCGGCTTCGCTCACACCTGCCCAGGGCTTCCTGGGCACCAGGAGCCCCTCTGCTGGGCTGACAGACAAGCAGGCTCGCTGTCCGGAGCCTTGTGGGCCCAACTTCGCCCACCGTCACCCAGACAGACGGCTGAGGGCCCCAGCCCGTGAAAAGACGTCGATGGGTCTGTGAATGTCACCACGTGGCCCTTTCACTTTTTACTTACAGGCCAACTTCCAGAGACACACGTGCCCGTGGGCGGGACAGGACACACGTCTCAGTGTGAAAAGCACAGCGTTTCAGACCTGCTCCCTCCAGCCGGCCCCGGCTCGTTCCTCCCCCCAGGAAGAGTCCGCCCTGAAGTTGGAGGCCGGGGGCTTTGCCATAGTTTGGAGGAAAGATCACCACGCGTCTGAGGTCTAATCTGAACACAGTTTAGGAATAAGCTGTGTTTTCTGCTAAAACTCCTTCCTGGAATCATCTGCCTACGTTAAAGCCAATGAACAGACAGCACAGAACGATCAAAACAAACCAGTTTGCTCCTCCGGGGCCCCAATAAGCCTCCTGTTCGCTGTGATTCTTACGTAATCAGACCCGATTTCGTGCGGCCTCCACGCCGGGGTTGACTTCATCACGACGCGCCCTCCTGCCCTCCCCACCGCCCTCCGACCGGTCCCACCTCGACAGGGACGACAATAGCACAGCAAGTGCTTATGATTCTGTTTTCTAATCCATCGGCATCATACCATTGACTGCAAAACAAAGAGCAGTCCTAGATATACTTTTTTTTTTTCAATTGGATCTAAATGTAACTAAATGGAAAAGAAAGAGAGAGAGAAGAAATTGGATTTAATGTTGTTATTTCTGCCAGCCTGAGCCCAAGTGAGTTTGTAAACATCTGGGGCTCCTGACGGCTCAAAACACTCTCCCGTGTGGTGTGTCCTGTTGCTTGTCTTTCCTTCAACCTGCTGTGCGCTTTCACGCGAGTCCTCGCGAAGGATAACGTGACCGCTCTGGTGTCCTTGAGTGGTTTCCCCTTCCTGAGCCATCAGACGCGGCTGCATCTGAAAATCCAGATCCCTACCTTACACGCTTTCTAATGTTCCCGAGACGCCCTCTGTCAGAATCACAGGTAACTTGCATCTACCTCGCCTCTTATTTTCGAGCAAACACACCAACGTCCCACGGTCAGCGGTGTCATTTCTGATCGGGGGCTCTTTCTGATCTACAGACGCAGCCCTGTGATAACGTCGACTCCCTGGGAGCTTGCAGTGGTCTGTGCTTTGGACGCTGGGGTGTGCTTTCCTGCACAGCTGTGGCCCCATATGTACAATCATTACGGGAGAGAATTGCATGGGGAAATCAAGCCTCACCCCTTCCGTTCCCTAGAGGATCCACTGGTTAGCGTCTTGGCATGTGACTCACCTTCCCAGTAGTTTCAGGGCAGGCACCGCGTCTGTCAATAACGGTGAGATCCGCAAATAAACCATCGCTACAGTTAGTGCCTGCTCCCTGCATTCCAGACACTTCCAAAATGTCCACAGTTCATCTTGTCTAACGCTCACAGCGCCCTGTGAGGCAGCTGTGACTCTGCTTCCACTTTCTCTGTGAGGAAACTGAGGCACAAAAGGAGATGTCTCAATGTCTCACTGGTGCACGTGGCCCAGAGGCAGTTCCACCCCATCCCTGCTCTGGGCCACGGACAGAGTCGGGGCAGAAGCAGATGGTGCTTGTAGATCCTCCCCCGGCCCTGGCAGCCCCGGGCAGGTGTCCCATGTCCACAACCACTGGCCCTGTGGTCTGGCGGGTGTGGCCTGGGGACCCCGAGCAGCTGGGGTGCACCGCGGACGCTCCCATGAGCAGGCGACGATCCCACCCCACGCTTCTCACGGCTATGCAGGCTTTTCCAGGCGCAGCTCCAGTGAAAATACCTGAATTGACTAAGAAAGCCTTGAACAGATCGAGTTTAACATGAATTAGTAAAGAGCAGTGAGCCAGTCGGCAGAAGGAAGGTTTGAAATAGTAATCATATTCAGTTTCAGAAAAACGAAGACAGAATGTTTGCACCTCGAAGCAATGACCTGAAAACTTCACACCTGCTCTGTCTTGACAACACACACACACAGGCTTTTATATCCACCTGCACACCTGCCTGATACACACACAGATGCACGTGTGTGTGTCACAGGACCAGAAAAGTGAACGGATCAAAACCAACTGTAATGAACAAGGTGTGCAACCGCCTCCTGTCCCAGGAGCCTGAGCTCAGCTCCTTTGCCCCTCCCCCCATCCCTGCGGCCGCACCTCTGACATCTGTCACCACAGCGTATAGTTCTTGAACATTATAAGGACCGCCTGCCAGTGAAAGTCTACTCAGGAGACAGAATCCAGGCAAGTCATTTTCAGACAATTTAAAACAAAAACGGTTTAGCCAAGCACTGGAGACTTTTGAAAAGGTCACAAGACCACCCCAGGCGTTAGAGTAGCGATTGGGGGCGGGGAGGGTCGAGAGCTGGTCTGCGGCCGGCAGAGCAAGGGAGGCGGGCCGGGAGCCGGGTCCACCCACCACCTGAGGCCCACACTGCTCGGGGCCCCTTCAGTGGACAGCCCCGGGGCGCGTGCAGACGGCAGGCGCATGCGTGGCGTGTGTGCTCACCCAGGCGTGCACACACAGCTAGATTGATTTCTGCGTTAATCTGCAGACACACTAAAATAAACACGGTGCGTCTGGTGCACCGCGATCCATCCAGCAGTTCCCCGGGCTCCTCTGTGAGTTCTTTCTCCGGCAGGAAGACCCGTCTCTCCGATTTATATAGTACGTGTCCTCATTCGGTGAACTCAGATTCAAAGGCGCAGTGGTTCCAGAGCCGCTAGCGTACCCTCTGCGAAGCAGGCTCACCGACGAGAAGGCAGTGCTGTTTGCTCCTGGCCTCACAGAGCCTTGTTAAAAGTCGGTTCTCCAGAGTTACTCGGGTTGGAACCTCTCCCTCCTTCAGTGAGGTGTGTCACCACCTGTGACTCAGTTACATTCGCTGTCCGGCTGTGCGTTCCATCCTGGGATCCCAGCATATTGGCTGATTTTTTTCTAAATTTATGTACATGAAAATTCACTTTGTGGTGTTTGGTTACGTGCTGAGGGTCACATATGCACCACCAGAGCCCCTTGTGCAGAAGTTCTACCGTCAGAAATGATCCTGCAGTCTGCCCTGTCCAGCCCAGCCTTACCCTGCCCCAGCCCCTGACAACCAGGGATCTGTTTCCCACCCTGGTCCCTTTGCGTTTCTCAGGGCACCATCTATTCGCACAATGTGTAGCCTCTGGACTGGCTTCTCTCACTTAGCAAAATGCAATTACAGTTTATCCATGCTGTGTCTGATATTTGCTTATTACCTTTTTGTTGTTAGGTAGTGATCCATTATATGGACGTACCAAGTTGTTTATCCGTTCTCCTCTTAAAGACCATACAGGTTGTTTCCAGACTTTTACTATAAGTGAATTATACCTAGAGGCCCTATAAACCTTCCTGCACAGAATTTTACAGGAACATAACATCCTAGAAGTCAGATGCCCGTGGTGTCACAAAGGGAACGTCCCCAGGGTATGAATAGATCCTGTGACCTGGAGCCCTGGTCTCACCTGGAGCCCATGGGCGATTCCTCCCAGAGGGTGGTGTTCAACAGGGGCGGGAAAGCGCCGCAGGCCTCCGGGCGCCGCAGGCAGGGCTGGCCGGACGCCTGACAGACAATGAAGAGGAATTCCTGAGCCGTGTCCCCACTTACAAGGATCCACAGCCATGTCACCTTTCCTTCCAGGTGACAGCTGCTGACGTGAATTCTAAGTCGAATTGGGTGTGTTGGAGGCCGCCCAGGTGGACAGGACCGCAGGGGATGGTGTGTGGTGACTCGCAAGCTCCCTGCATGTTACTCTCGACTTTCTCAGAGTGACTTGAGCTGACGGCCGTTGTTTACAAGGACACGTGTATGCGAGTATTCAAGGACGCAAAGCTTGAAACATGGCCTCAAGCCACACACCATAAATTTGCACGTGATCTGCCTGAAAACAATTACAGCTGAAATAAAGTTGGCTGTCATTCCACCAAATCTACATGTTTTTAATGGTATTTTTAGAAAATATTTTAAATGTCTATACTGCTGATTTTTCAGTTTTGGTAGTGGCTTCCTTATTTCACATCTGTATGGTAAGAGTGTTTTCAATTCTTAGAAATAACTGAAGTCTCTTAGGAGTAGAATTTCATGTTTTTGCCGAGAGGCATGGCGGGGTTTCCCTTGTCCCAGGGGGCAGTGAGTGTCACACTGTCCACAGAGCGACCACCTTGCACCACATGCACTTCTCGTTGTTTCTGTTTGAGCTCACTGACCCCTGAACAAACCTTTGAGGTAGTGCTATTATTATCCCATTTATACATATGGAAATGAAGGCTTGGAGAGGTCACAGGAGCTGCATAAATTGAGAAGCTCCTAGATGGCGGAGCCAGGACCGAACCAGTCAGTCTGATTCCTAAGCCTTACTTCTAGTCATATACCATGGCCATAGTTTGGAGGAGTCAATAATTCATTGTTGTTGTTGTTGTTTTTAACATCTTTATTGGAGTATAATTGCTTTACAATGGTGTGTTAGTTTCTGCTGTATAACAGAGTGAATCAGTTATACATATACGTACATCCCCATATCTCCTCCCTCTTGCGTCTCCCTCCCTCCCACCCTCCCTACCCCACCCCTCTAGGTGGTCACAGAGCACCGAGCTGATCTCCCTGTGCTATGCGGCTGCTTCCCACTAGCTGTGTATTTTACGTTTGGTAGTGTGTATATGTTCATGCCTCTCTCTCGCTTTGTCACAGCTTACCCTTCCCCTTCCCCGTGCCCTCAAGTCCATTTAATTCATTGTTAAATGAATGAAACCTTTGAAGTATTATGTTCTCTGACAGATGAGGAACAGGAAGTTCAAAGACTTCTAGCAAATTGCAAATAAGTGGGCAAATGCATGGCAGAGCCAGACTGGAGCCCAGACTGCTCAGAAACGGACCAACGCTATCGAGATGACGGGCAGTTTCAAGCCTGCACAGTCATGCAGGCGTCACAAGCGAAGGGCACTCTGACGAGGGCGACAGAAGACAGCTTCCCGCACCAGGGAGGTTTCAGCTGAGAACAAGAGCCGGGTCAGCCTAGCCAGACGTGAGTCTTTTCCAGTAGAAGCTGAGACAGTAAAGTTAGGCTTTTGCCGCTGATATGACTTGATATGTGCTTTGAAAAAAGAAACGAAAGCTTGAGTGTTTCTAATTGCTAGCATACTGCAAATAATTTTCCAGGAGGCAGTGAAATCTCCTGGGTGCCCTGTTATTAGAACTCAGTGTTTCTCCGCAGTGTCGACTGACTAACGGCCTCGTGTCCCGGCCTTTGCTTCCTGAGGTCCGGGGCTGGGTCCCTCCTCCCCGGCTTCGTCCTGCCAGATACTCAGGCTGGTGTTTGCTGGCAGCCACTGTAGGCATCCTGCAGCCACTTCCAGTGACTCTCAAAGTCAGCCCCGGACAGCCGGCTTGGAAACAGAGGATGGACAGAGAGACGGCAAAACTGGCCCAGGTGGGCGCCTACGAGACTTCAGTTAAGACAGAAGGTGCAGGAAATGCCTGGGGTTTTGGACGTGAGGTCCTCGCCCTTTAGACATGATGCTTTTTAAGAAATAGGCCAAGGACACATCACACCTACTTCTGCGGAGAACTATTTATTGGGTCCCCCTAGGTGCCTAGAAATGCGCTTTTCCTTGGGCTTATAAAGATGAAGAAATCACGACAGGAGGCGTGCTTGAAGATAACTGTATAGTAACTGTGCTTGAGTTCAGTGCAGAGCCCGCCAATCCGGACGTTTCTCAAGGGAAGCCGCCCAGGGGCACGGCCTGCACACCCGCGCTGCCCACACACGATTCCACGCCCTCTGAGTGAGGGGAACGGAAGGTGGGGACACCGGAGCCCGGGCTCCGGGGACCAAGGGAGGAGGTGAGAGACCCCGTGCATCCGTCTGTCGGCCTCTCGTGACACACTCGCGGATGGAGCGCGCGGTCCACGCTCCCAGAGGGAGGGCGGGTGATGCGGCTCGAGCAGCCCCTGACCTGGGCCGCGGGCGCCTCACCAGCCGACGAAGATGGTGGCAAAAGTGCAGGGAGCACCGTGAACGGGGGACGGGCCTAGAGGCCTGGGCGGGGTGCAGCGGAGGCCGAGGGCAAAACTGAGGTCCAGACTGAAAAACAAAAACGCCAGGCCCAGTGGGAGATTCTCTAGATGTTCGAGAGAGAGCAGGGCGCTGGCAGGGCAGCGGCCCCCGGCCGCCCTTCCCCGCCGCCTCTGATCTCAGACCCCAGGACCGTTCCTGGCGGGCGGGGAGGCCTCAGGGTCTCTGTGGGGAGTGGCCACCCCCCTCCACCCCCGCCTTGCAGGCCATCCGACCCTCTGGGGGGAGAGCTCCAGGGCTGGCTGGTGCCTGCTTCCCCACCGGAAACAACGTGACACCGCCCAGGACACGGAGTGAGCGGCAGCCTTCAAAGCAGATGCGAAACCCCAAGGACCTCGATGCCCCCTGCGTCACTGTGTGGGAACGGCCCGTGGAGCACAGACCCCGGGGGACAGGTTACACTCCCTCCACGAGGGGCCCCTCTCGCCCGTGTCTCTGTCTCACTAATGTGTGGATTTCAGCTGGGCCTGATCCCGAGTAAGAGGCCGTGCCCCACTTTATCAGTGCAGAGGTCAGGGCTTGGAAGCTCAAGGGGGCGGGGCAGGGTCTGTCCCCAAACGCTCCACCGCATCTCGGTCACCGGAGTCCTGCGGACGGGCGCCCTCGTCTCCGCAGCCGCACGCGCGCTAGTCAGAGGGCGGTGTCCGTACGCAACGGGCAGGTGCGCGCAGAGACATACCGTCATGTCCCCTGTGTCTGTAAGGGTCTGAGCTATAGACGGAATAAAATAAAACTGAATCCCGTGCGTCACAGATCAGGTGCCGTGTTCATTTCTGAACAAATCAACACAAACGTAGTGACTCAAAACACCAGAAGGGCAGGCTCTTGGGGTCTGGCGTGCAGGCTGACGGGCAGCGCTAGCCGGCTGAGCCCCTCTGGAGGCCCTCGGGGGTCCTTGCTGTGGCTGCGTCTCCCCACGCCCCTCCTCGGTCCGAGTGTAACCTCTCCCTGCCTTCACAGGGATGCACGTGGCACTTAGGGGCCCAAAGAAAATCTCCCAAGGCTGGTGCAACAAAAATTTTTCCACAGATGCTGACAGCAGTTATCGTACTGTACATACGATACACTATATTTTAAAGGTAATTCCATACTAGAAAATCACTTTAACGTATAAAAAATTCAAAGCAGTGTATGGTAACATCCAACTTAAACCGAGACACAGTTTCAGGTCGGGGAGAAGGCCCCCAGTGACACCGAGTGACGGAGAATCGGGTGGATTCCGTCCTGGATGGTCTGTCCACGGGGCGAGCTTGTTTTTATGACAATGTTCTGTGTGAGACACTTCAGCTCAGTTCCAGCCATCGGCTAAACGCAAACATCCCCTAATTAAATACTCTCTGTAATATTTCCCGTCTATGTAACAGTGGCACATTTATAGAACTGGTATATTTGTTGCATAAGGAAACTGGTCCTTAATTAATGAACATGCGACAGTAAAAGAAACAAGTTAATTCCATTAAGTGTGTCATTAGCGTGCTCTACACGAACTATAGGGATTAATAATTTTCTTGTCTCCCTGCTTCCTAGGAAAGCTCTGCTGTGTTGACGAAGAATCACTAACCCTTAAATCCTCTCGTTATTTTCTCTTGGGAGCCCGTGGATTTCTATTCGCTCTTAGAGCCTTGAGGTCTGGCCACGGCACACCTTCAGGCCACAGACGAACTAAAGCAAGTGTGAGGACCCAGCTGCTCTGGACTCTGCCCCGGGATGCTCCGTGGCCTGACTCCACCCACCCTCCTCCTGTCCTGGTCCTTCCGCAGGGTTTCTCCCCAGTAAACCCCCTCACTCCAAACCTGTGACAGCTGGTTTCAGGAGTGTGCGGGCAGGTCACGTCCCCCGGGCCTGGGGGCAGTTGGTGTGCACGTCGTCCCAGGGCTACGACCCTCCCTCACACAGGATGCTGTGAGCGGGGGGCAGGATTTAATAGAACATGTTTACTATATTATGATTCAATGATAATCTAAAACATGTGAAAATAAAACTCACTGAAGGAAGAAAGCCACAATCATCGCACCCTGGAGAACGTCTGATGGAGTTGCCCTAAACCTGATCCCTCCTCCCGAAGACCCCACTTGGCTCTGAACCAGCTTTACGAGGAGTGAATGGTAACGAGCTGACAAAGCAGTTCTGCTTTGTGACGCGGTAAGGACACGCATTCCAACAAGATTTTTAAAGTAACATCTAAATAAGTAATTGGCCGTAGGAGAAACTTATATTCCTTTCACGTAAACATAACTGACACAATTTCGAGGAAGCGGGGGTCCTTCCGGATGCCTGTCGTCTAAAGTAGCCAGAATCGTCTTCATCTGAATATCAGATCAGCAGCTCCCATAGAACCAAGGAGGGACAGCCCCTCCCCGACGGCCTAGGAAATGGAGGCAGCCTTAGTTTTTAGAAATAAGTAGGGCTGTTCCCCTGTCCTAGGTACGTTTTGGAAGATGTTTATTGACCAGCACACCACTGTTCTGATGAGATGCTCACAATCGTGTCAGCCCCACTCTCTAGGAAATCATTCCCTAAACACGTAGCGAAAGCGTCAAGAGAACCAAGGAGGGAAGAATTGCATAATACAAGATACCTGTGTGTGCAGAAGATTAAAATCCCTGCCACGACCGAGAATCCTTATTTGAATTTCTCACTTTTGATGGGGTGTCAGAAACCCAAGGCCAGGTAGGGAAACTGAGGAGTCGGATTCAGCGGCGTCCAGCGTGTGGAGGGTGGCAGGCCAGAGCGCCTGCGGCACAGGTGATGCCCTGCTGCTACCTGGTGCGGCCCTTTATGGGTTAAACCTTAGGGTCACTGCACAGCAATTAATGGTGTGATGACGTGGCCACTGTGGGCTTTCTTCTCGGTGTTATGAAAATATCTAGAAACACGAGATATCCACAGGTGTGCCGGCATCTCTGTCTCAAACCCATCCTTATCTGACATGGAAGCACTCACACTGTTCAAAGTCCACATTTGACACAGAGACACTACATTGTTTAGTTATGAAAAGGAAAGAACCACAATGGAAAAACTGAATTGGTTTGTTATGTGAAAAAAAGCAGTGTATTTTTAAACTATCTTTTTTATTGCCATCTTTTTTGAAATATTGAATAACCCAAAAAGCAATAATACTTTTTAAATAAAATGGCTTTAAATTTTATAATTTAAAGTTAACACCCAGGTTATGACAAATAACAATAAGGTAGAAAATTAGTACCTTGGTTTCCCTTTATTTAAGAGTAAGTAAAGCAGACCTGCTCTGTAAGAAAGACTAACGAGAGTAATAACAGAACGGACTTGGGACCTCACGAAAGGAGAAGTCACAGCAGAAAGGGCGAGTATCTGGGCGTATACGATGGGCTGCTTTCCTTCTTTTGAATATTTTAAATTGTGCTTGAGAGTTGAAAGTGCATATTATTAGATTAATGAAGGGTGTTTCCAATACGTGACCGATAAAGTCATCTATACGCTACAGCTTCCCTCAATCTGCCAGGTGAACATTTTATAGCTCTTTCTAAGAGTCTCCTGCCTTGGAGACAGAGCTACTGCTGCTACTAATAATTAAGGGTAATAATAAGCTAACAAAGAGCTAGTACTTATTGAGTGCCAATTTTGTGCAGACGGTGAGCTATGCTAGATACTTTCCATAATTATCTTTTTTTTTTTTTCTTAGATGTTGGGGGTAGGAGTTCATTTTTTATTTATTTATTTTTGCTGTGTTGGGTCTTCGTTTTCGTGCGAGGGCTTTCTCTAGTTGTGGCGAGCGGGAGCCACTCTTCATCGCGGTGCACGGGCCTCTCACTATCGCGGCCTCTCTTGTTGCAGAGCACAGGCTCCAGACGCGCAGGCTCAGTAGTTGTGGCTCATGGGCCCAGTTGCTCCGAGGCATGTGGGATCCTCCCAGACCAGGGCTCGAACCCGTGTCCCCTGAATTAGCAGGCAGATTCTCAACCACTGCGTCACCAGGGAAGCCCCATAATTATCTTTAATTATTTCAACCACACTGATGAAAATAAGTTTTGGTTCCCATTTTACAGATCAGAAACTTGCAGTTCAGTTAAGCAAACGATTTGCCCCAGACAGTGAAGTGGAGACGCCAAGGGAAAAATCCTTCTTGGCTTAAATAAACTGCTCTTGAAACTAGCGTGCAGCCCCTTCTTGTCGTTAATCTGTGAGCTCAACCCTTCTTTCCTGAGCCTCAGATCCATGCCTGAGGCAGCTGGTGAGATACATGGAGCACGGCGGATGGGCAGGGTCCTCGTGTTACAAACGCCGCAACAAGTTCGAGAGAGAACCTCGTGGGGATCTGGAAGGATCATCTTCTGTGTTTGGGGGTGAAAGCAACTGTATTCATGAAATCCCCAGAAGACTCTACCTATCCCTAACTTCGTGTCTACATCTACCATTTAATAAAGCAACAATCTTCTCTTCTCAAAGTGGCACACAAGGCTCAGGTCTTTGGGGAATTTAGTTCTGAAGATCAGCTAGGGTTCAAGAGAGTTACTCTTGTATATTTTCCAAAATGAGGACATTTTTTCACAAGTAAGTCCAATTTGCTTTTCTCGCAAAATCTTCCATTTCGGATTATCTTAAAAGCATGAGAACACTTAGGAAGTAAAAATATTCTCCATGCGCTTGTATACTGTACGCTTACATCTATCATACAGATTTTATTTCACGGAGAAAGAGCACATTCTCATTTTAGAATATTACAAAATAGAGGAAAAGAAGAAAATAAAACTCCTCCAACCCCATTAGCCAGCGGTAATCGCTGATCACACTGGGTTTAGGGTTCTACTTAATTCTGCTTGGGCATTTACATATATGAGTAGTTAGTTACGATGTAACTACACTCTTCACAATGACCTGCCAGTTTTATTTATTGTACCTTCTACCCATCGATTTCAGATACTCTGAAGTCCAATGCTTAATAAGTGCCTGACACAAGTCTCACATCTGTACAGCCTTCCTGTCCTGTGTTTGCTGCCTTTGATTTTAACAACAGTACTGTGATAAAAAAAACCAACTTTTAACCCTGTTTCTATTTATTACTGAGGAGGACACTGTAGGTGCACATGTTTGATGGAAAGGCTGCCGAAATTTACCCCCAAATATCAGCCACTTTATGGCCCCGGAAAACCCCAGAGAATTCCAGTTTCCCTCTATCTAAGCCAACGTCTTATGAGTGTGTATGTGTGTGTGTGTTTCCCATGTGTGCCTGTTTGTTGACAAAAATGTTAGCTGTTAATTTCAGTATCTCTCACTGCCAGTGAGATGGAACATTTTCTTCTCGTATTATCTGAATCTTTGGACACTCGGTCTCAGCTTTGCTCTGTGCTTGTTCCCTTCCCCGAGGAGCTGCCCTCTGCTGCTCCCATTAATTTCTTGCCATTTTACTTTTTGCTACCAGAGGTCAGAGGCCACACCTTCCTGGTGCATCCGTTACAAGTGGGAAAAGCAAACTGAATCCATGGTGGTGATGGGCTAACGTCCACTTATGTCACTTAGGGGTGGGAACAGCTCTGACTTTCAAATTTTATTTTGGGATCCTTAGACATTTCCTTCCTTGTTTGAACTTTATTCACTAATCACAATTTCCTGAAAATTGTGGGATATTATTAAGAGCTCATCATTTCAACAAATGTATCCTTAATTGGCAGGTTCCAGGGCATGTGTAATTTTAATAGCAGAAAAACTTCAATCTCCTGCAGCCCCCTCAGATCTTCAAATATTCTCAACAAGGAGCTGTTGACGGCTCTTCCACACAGCAAGAGGGAATACAACATTTGGGCCGTAGGCATTTTTGTTCTACATTCTTAGGTCAAGAAAATTTCTCTGTATAAACTCACCTGAAATCTAAAAAGACTGCTCTCTGGATCCCCCCCAGGTAAGGTCTAAAACCAGAATTCTGCATGGCGTGTAGACACGGGGTGGCGATGGGCAGAGCATATAGGGGCTCTGTGCTTACTTTGCACTAAATCTCCCCTAAAACTGTCCCTGCTGGAGCAGAGCATCTGCAGATCCTCCCCACTCACCACTAGCCAGTCATAGAGAAAACACAGAAACACACACTTTAATTTCCATGAGAATAAATCAGCACTTCTGAAACTGGTTGATTTCTATTCAGAAATACTGAGTCTTCATGTAGTAACAATTTGACCTTTGCACTGATGCCTCAAAAATCCAAAGTGTCTCCAGATACTAAAGTTGTTCTCGAAAAGCAGCAGGGCTCTTGCCACTGGCAAAGCCTCACAGGTTTTGCTGGTCGAAATACTTATCGAGAGGCTTTCCAGCAGCTGGAGGTACAGTCTAACCCCTCACCCCACCCTGAATTGTACTTTCCCATCACTCTCCACACTCCCAAGACTTGTGTGTCCCCATCGGACTCCAATACAAAGGCTCTTAATCAGTCCAGTGGTTCAATGGAATTCCAAAAACTAACGTTATTCAAATAGCTTAAGATTTCTTCCTGGTGGCTTCCAGAAAGTGGGCAAAAGTAAATACCTACTAAACTGAACAGAGTAGATTCCTGGAGACGCAGCCCAGCTCCCAACAGCGTCCACTGGTCTCTTCTGAACATCCCAGACTACAGTGAAGATGTGGTACATATGCACAATGGAGTATTACTCAGCCATGAAAAGGAATGAAATGTTGCCATTTGCAGCAACATGGATGGACCTGGAGATTATCATATTAAGTGAAGTAAGCCAGACAAAGAAAGACAAATATTATTTGATATGATTTATATGTGGAATATATATATATATATATACACACACATACACACACACACAAATAAACTTATTTCCAAAACAGAAAGAGACTCACAGACATCAAAAACAAACTTATGCTTACTAAAGGGGAAAGGGGGGGCAGGGGGAGGGATAAATTAGGAGTTTGGGATTAACATATACACACTACTGTATATAAAATAGATAAACAACAAGGACCTGCTGTAGAGCACAGGGAACTATCCTCAATATTTTGTAATAATCTATAAAGGAAAAGAACCTGAAAAAGAATATATATATAGTACATATATATATATATATATAACTGAATCACTTTGCTGTACAACTGAAACTAACACAATATTGTAAATCAACTATACTTCAATTAAAAAAAAATAGCTTGAAAGGCCAGTAGTTCTGTTTGCTGTCGTGTTCCCCAAAGTAAATGCGGACATTCCTGGGGGCGGAGCTTCCTCCAAATCCTCCGTAGGAGTCCTGATGCATTGACTGCACACTCAACCCAATTCCCCTGATCCTTACTGACTACTTTACTGGAGTCCACATGCATGGGGGTGAGAGAAATCCAACTGTCCACACACCCACGGGGGCCAGTCCATCCTTCTCCCTCACCTGAGGGGCAGGAAGAGGCACAAAGGCCCCTGCTGTTGGCATCATAGGATGTTCCCGTGACAAAAGGCCTAATTTGCATTATGAACACACATTTGGGGGACACTTTCATCAGCTTCGGCATCAAGATGTCTGAAATAAGGAGCCGCATGCCATCAACTTGATTTAGGCTTAAATTTAAACAGCTTCCATGCTTATAAAGATGAGAATGTTGGATAATGTTGTATTTTAAATAATAATTAGGGCTTTCTTATAAAAGAATTTTAAAAACTGCTTGAAGGAGTTTCAAAGCCTGCTTAATTTTAGGCTGTCTCAGAAACAGAGACAATTTTCATAATTTTGTTTTCAAGAGTATAGAGCTGTCATTCTTCCGGGCACCTCAAGAAAACAGTTTTCTTTAAAAGGTTACAGAACCTCTTTTCCTTCTATCACATTTCTCTTCAAAAAGTATCTAGCTTCAAAGAACATAAATATTTTATGTGTGCTTTTAAAATTGTCTATTTTTAATATTAGGAACTGAGATATTTTGGTTTCATTGTAGACAGCATCTGCTGGATATATACACACATCCAGCAGGTGTATATATATGTGTACATTTGATAGGTAGATGGATAGACACACAGTTGGTTTAAAAAGTCTCGTCTGGGGATGACGGTGCTTATATGATTCACATGGTAACTGCAATTGCCCCAGAAATCCACCGTGTGTCTAAAAGAATGGGAAACAACATATTTTAATCGCTTTTCTGTTCTCTCAGGACCATGCCAACAAGGTGTGGTTACATAGGTCTTTTAGATGACCAGGCAAGTGACAGCAGAGAAAACCAAATTAGGAGACAAAACCCACCAGCCTACAGGATTTAAGTTAATCATGCACATGGTTTTATTATTAATTAGCCACCAGCTCTGGTTTAAGCAAAATACCATGACTGTGGGTGGAAATCAGAGGAACATAGTCACATAACCTATCTGTAACCAAGTAACCACCCTGCCTTTCAGTAACTCCATGACAGTCAACAGAATCCTTCATTCTGTGTGTTCTGCAAGCAAACGTTGCCTCAGAGAAGGGAAATGCTGCAGACTCCGTCAAAAGGCATTAAAGTCTAATCAGAAGTGAAACATAGTAAAGGACAGAAAATGAGTGGTCCTGGCCACATGGGGAGTGACCTTAGGCTTTCTATGACCCCAGGTGAAGTCGGGAGCAATTACACCTCAGGAGGATGGAAGGACCATTTATGACAAGAGGACCCGCAGCTCAGGAGGAATTGATGTTAACGGGACTTGATCAGGTCCTGAAAATGAACGGGGCCAAGATGAAAGAACCCAACTTCAGAGGGATGTGAAGGAGGGAGGATGGAGAGAGAAAAGGCGCCTGCGATGCGCCTCGGTCTCAGATGACGACTGGGCCATGCATGACTCAGCACAGCCGTGCATCTTAACACTTTTAAAGTCACATTCTTAAAGTTTGTTTTTAATAAAAAGGTCATACAGGGCCTCCCTGCTGGCGCAGTGGTTGAGAGTCCGCCTGCCGATGCAGGGGACACGGGTTCGTGCCCCGGTCCGGGAAGGTCCCACATGCCGCAGAGCAGCTGGGCCCGTGAGCCATGGCCACTGAGCCTGCGCGTCCGGAGTCTGTGCTCCGCAGCGGGAGAGGCCACAGCAGTGAGAGGCCCGTGTACCGAAAAAAAAAAAAAATTAACTCAAAATGGATCATACACGTAAACGTAAAATGCAGAACTCTAAGACTCCTATAAAATAACATAGGAGAAAACCCAGATGACCTTGGGTATGAGGGTGTCTTTTTAGATACAACATCAAAAGGATGATTCATGAAAGAAAAAAAAGATAAATTTGACTTAATTAAATTAAAAACTTCTGCTCTGCAAAAGACACTGTTAAGAGAAAGAAAAGGTAAGCCACAGTCTTGGAGAAACTATTTGCAACAGACATCTGATAAAGAATTGTTATCTAAAATATATAAAGAGCTCTTAAAATTCAACAAAAAGAAAATTTATAATTGGGTTGTTTGTTCCACGTTATATGTCATCAGGGAAATGCAAATTAAAACAAGAGACCACTATACACTTATTAAAGCAAATAAAATCCGAAACACTGACAACACCACATGCTGGTGAGGACAGAGCAGCGGGAATTCTCACTTGTTGCTGGTGGGATGCAGAATTGTACAGTCACTTTGGAAGATCATTCTGACAGTAAGAGTAAACACTCTGACCCTATGATCCAGGAATCACGCTCCTTGGTATTTATATAAAAGGAGTTAAAAATTTTATGTCCATACTGAAACCTGCACACAGGTGTCTATAGCAGTTTTTGATAATTAGCAAAACTTGGAGGCTTGACCAAGATGCCCTTCAGGAGGTAAATAGATTAAAAAAACTGTGGTTCATTCAAACAGTGGATTACCATTCAGCTCTAAAAAGAGATGAGTTCTCAAGCCATGAAAAGACATGCAGGAAGCAAAAGTGCATATTACTGTGTGAAAAAAGCCAATCTGAAAAGGCTACACCCTGTATGATTCCAAGTATGCGACATTCTGGAAAAGGCAAAACTATGAAGACAGGGAAAAGGTCTGTGGCTGCCAAGGGGTTGGGGAAGGGAGGGGTGACTAGATGGAGCGCAGAGGATTTTTAGGGCAGTGAAAATGCTCTGTGTGATATTACAGTGGCGGATACATGTCAGTATACATTTGTCTAAACCCACAGAATGTACAGCACCGAGGGTGAGCCCTGCTGTAAACTATGGACTTTAGTTCACAGTAATGTCAGTATCGATTCATCAGTTGTAACAATGCACCATAGTCAGGCAAGATGTTAATAACAGGGGAAACCGAACATCTATGCACGTGCGGGGTATGTGGGGACTTTCTGTACCTTCCCCTCTCTATTTCTACGAACAACCTTACCTCACTCTGAAAAATAAAGCCTATTAATACGAAATAAAACGAAACAGAAAAAAGAAGCGTATCGAGCACAGACCTATGTACTCAGCTTATATCTAAAAACATTGCCCAGTGAATATTTTTAATTTACCCTGTAAGCAGACCAAACACACCCATGGACCAGATTCAGGTTCAACATCAGCTGTGAGGCATCAGCGCGTCAGGAGGCAAATTCTGCTAAGTCCTAATACGCCTCGGGAGCCACGTGTCAGAAAGACTGTCCCAGCTCCAGCTGGATTTAAAGATCGTGTCTCTAACAGCGCAGGTTTTCTGGAGATCCCGAGATATCTTGTAATCCCTGATTTTGTGTTTGAAGCGACCTGAGGGGGTCTCAGCGTGTGAGCAGCAAAGAGGGGAAGGGATTTCAAAGGTCACAGGTCTGATGGCAAGATGTGGGAGTGTCTGCTTACTTCTGCCCTGGGGTCCGGGGCTTGGGAGTCATCGCCGAGCTCACACCTACACCCACTCCTCCTGGCCCCTCCTAGGGTCCCTAGGCACCCCCCAAAACCCCCCCGGTGCACCCACACTTCCCACCCAGTCTCGGCATTGGCTGCACCAGTGTCTGTCAGACTATCTACAGGAAGGACTATTTTAATTATTATTTCCAGTATGTCATGGGCCGATACACGTGTCAAAGACAGCAGAAAGAAACGGCTACAAATCTGAAACTGAAAATAACAGACATACAAAATACAAACTCAGATATCTGTTGCATTTTAATACATATATAACAAACAGAACATAGAAAAAAAAGAAACATTTTGTTAAACTGTATATATTATTCAATTAAAGCTCTCATATAAGTGATTAACATCGAGAACTGTTATTCACAATCCCAAATTTCTGCTTTCACATGTTTAACTAAAAAATTACTGAAGTAGTGAGTCTCCACTGTGACGCCTTATAAGCTCACTTTGAAGGGAATGCACGTATATCAATATTTAAAGCATGAACTGACGAGTGATCTTGCTTCTTATTAATTTACCTTCTCTGGATTGAATAGCAGTCCTACAGCAAGGGTACCGTATTTCTAACGGACTCGTGTGACTCGTTTTAATGTCCCTGTGTAGAAGCTGGTCATCGGTTATGCTACCAGGAAAAGAAGGGCAGATGTGAAGGCCGTTTCTTCAAAGTCAGGGGACTCATTTTTAATATTTATCAAAATGAAGCCGGGGTGACTGCATTTCCAAATATCCTTTTCAACCATTTTTCAGTGGCCAGTTGCAACAAATTCTCCTGTAACATCGTAATTGGTTTAATTTTCTGTCAGTGAAAGACATAGATTCTATATTTTGTACACTTCAGGGTTAAAGTTGACAAACTCACCCTAAATATCGCGTGTTGTCATCTGGTCCTCCAGGCACAACCAGCACACAGCTCGTGCTACTGGCAGATCTCCTGAAGTCCCCTGCCCTGGAGGGGGTGGGAGGAGGGTCTGCGGCCCCCGGGCCTGGACGCTCCTCTCTCGTCCCTCCTCCACCCCCTGGGGACCGAGAGCACAGACACTCATCACCTGTCCCGGAAACTCGCCTGTTCAGAAGAGAGACAGTGGAGCCCTGGACACAGTGACTGGACAGCAGCCGTGGTTACAAGGTGCTCACGTCTGCAAGTGAGGAGTGTGAAAACAGCTGCCCTCCAAGATGGCTGGGGAAGCAAGGGGGGGCGGGGTGTAAGGTGTTGAAAGAATATGGAAGGAAGGAGGGAGGGAGGGAAAGAGGAGGGAGGAGGGAGGGAAGGAGGGAGGGAAGGAGGGAGGGAGGAAGCTCTATTTACTGTATGAAACTTGACCTGAGAACCATGTCATCAAAAAATAAGGGTTTAACCTCATTTTCAGTCTGAGCCTGTGCTGGTGGCAGGTGGCCCAGGGCTGTGAGGTGTTCTGAGGGCGCAGCCCCGTGAGGGGTAGCAGGCGGGCTCTAGGCAGGGAGACCCCAAAGAAACAGAGGAACCCGCTGCCCCTGCCCCGCACGTCCTGCCTGAGTCACGACACCAGCGGGTCCAAAAGCCTTGACCGCGGGTCTGGGGGGTCAGCACCCCCGTCTCACGCACGCCCTAGGCAGCACTCTTACACTGTGTGCTGTGTGTTGAGGACTCAGTGATGACTCTCCTTCTGAGGGGAGGGGCTGATGGCTGCTTATTTACCAAAGCAGTTTTCTGATGCTGACGAACCAGCAGCCAAGTTTGGGAGCCTTGATTAAGTCTCTACTCAGCGCCAGAGAAACGAGAATTACTAAGAAGGACTAAAACTTGCCTGCCTTTCCTAATGGTAGCTGGCTCTGACCCTGGTATTGGTGTGATGTTTCAAATGATGGATTTAGAGAATCAGTCCTGCATCTGAGATTCTATTCATTCGCTGTCATTTTTATTCCCAGGTTGCATGTCTGAAGTCTCCATTTCTCTTTAACACTAGGTCCCTTGGAATTCCGCTTCCTTGTGAAGAGTGACTACCTACAGCTTGACGCAACTATTTCTCAAACAATAAAGACAAATTTTTAAAACTAGCTTTGCTCTTAGAAATGCCCTCATTATCGCATTTCCAGAAATACGAATAATCTCCTGAATAATTTATGATCTCGAATCTTAAGATCATGTAGTCTGGCTGATTTTAACTACATAAATTTGGTTAAACAGAGATTTTAATTATAGTATTTTGAGAGTGTGATTGATACCTGTTAACGTTTACAGAAAGTATCTGAAAAAGGACAGTTAAGCAAAAATGCATAATGATGGGTTTTCACATAATAAACTCATTATATTAAATAGGTTAGAGTTTGCATTTAGTTTTTAATTAATTTCCTTATTCCTATAGGATAACAGAAGCCTGAATCGGAATCTCTGTACATACCTTCCCGAACCATAGAGCTCAACGCAGACAGTAAATAAAACCCGCTTAACGAGGTGGCCTTGTGACCCTCATATGGGAAATAATTATGAAGTTCGGTCGCAGATTTTATTTTGCTGCCTCTCAATCATTTAAAAATCATTATCGAGGGGGGAATATAAAATGGGCTTCAGGCACCAGTTTCCTCCTTGATGTACCCTTTGAGCATCTAGACATGTGGATGGCAGGCTCAGTGGCAGCCTGTGCGTGCTCTGAGGCCGAGGGGAGCGCTGTGCACCCAGGCCTGATCCCAGGAGACCTGGGCAGGCAGCAACCCCTTCACCCACTCAAGCCTTTGATCACATTCCTTCAATCGGTCTCCTCCCTGCACTAATTATAACTTAATCAACACCCACAAAGTATTTACTATTTACACTTGCTTCAGGCATGCTGTCTCCCATAATCTTTAAGAAAAATTTTGATCTGGTTATTATCATAAAAGAGAAAACTGCAAAACACAAATACACAGTCTGGAGGCTAATTTAAAGGCAGCGAACCGCAGTGGACCCAGCACCCTAACTTTCAGCTTCAGACCTCCCTCCCTCCGGGGCACAGCTGCGCTGCCCCAGGGACCCTGCCTCGGGGGGTCCTGGGACACCCCGTCCCCTGGGCCCAGCTCTGTTCCGTGTGCCTGTCTCCACCGGCATCTTGTGTCTTATGTGGCTCCCATTTCAGCAGAGAAAACGACTTACCACGGGGGGCCAGGCTTAGTTGGCTGGACTGTGGAGGGAGACCCTGCAGAGGAAGACGGGTCCCAGGCAAGGAGTCCAAACCAGAGGAGTCTGGGCAGTGGGGGAGGGAATGAGCGGGAGTCTGGGGTCAGCAGATGCAAACTGTTACATCTAGGATGGATAAACAACAAGGTCCTACTGTAGAGCACAGAGAACTGTATTCGGTATCCTGTGATAAACTACGATGGAAACAAATATGAAAAAGAATGTATACGTATAACTGAATCACTTTACTGCGCAGCAGAAATTAACACAACACTGTAAATCACCGATATTTCAATAACATTGAAAAAATCTCTGTGCTATTGCCAGTAACAGGTTGTAAATCTAAAACAACTATTTCTAAATTATCAATAAAAAATTCAATCTTAAAGAAAACCGAACAAAAACCAGAGGATTTTGACACATCAGAGCTCAAGGCCGCGGCTGGTCCCAGGGAAGTGACGGCTCTTGGTCTCGAGGGGCCACTGATGCTGTGAGACAGGAAATGACAGCGCTTCCTGCGGGGCAGGTGGGGTCACAGGTGAGCCCTGAGAGGCCAGGTGACAGCAGGAGGAGGGTTAGAGGGGAGCCAGAGGCCCGCAGGGTTGCTGGGGGTGCACTCACGGCAACCGTCCCTCCCCACCGGGGGCTTGAGGGGAGGCCGCTCTCGCCCCAAACCTTTACCTTCCTGACGTTGGGGGTTTGCAGGCAGAAGGCAGGTACAGAGGTCAACCCCGGCCCTGCCCCCAAGCAGCGGGAGACGTGGGTGCAGGTCAGGCTCCCGGGCCTGGGGAGGATGTGTTCTCCGGGCCCCCAGCTCGGGATCCTTCCTGACCCAGCAAAGGGACAGGTCGCTGCAATTTCCTCAGGGCGACAGCTTTCCTCCACCTGTGCGTGCATCACGGTCATGTCCACGTGAGGTTAAATTCACATTCCAGAAGGACAGAAGATAACGATAATAAAGTTACTGAAATGACAAGGGTTGAGCGGTCTATCCACCCCTACACTCCCGGTGTCCTGAATGGAGGAACCGCGTCTTTGTCAGACCCCGCCTGTAGCCTCCATTCAGCTGACACATGGCCCACAGTACATTTATTTAAAATAATCTGAGCGCCGTGAAGGTGGTGATTATAGCACAGTGCCCGCAGCGTCGATGACAGGCTGCTCATTTTCTGCACGGAGAAGTTACTTATTTTGGAGGAGCGCTTTTTATTCTCCTCAGAGGGAGGAAAAGGAACGTTTTGGGGACCCTGGAAACCAGATGCACCGTGTTCTGGTTCTCTTAAATAAATAATTTAACATGTGATAATAGAAGCATTCTGTTTTCAAAAATATTCCCTTGTACTTATGCCTGCAATTCACTGCCAATGTTCTCAAGGTTCCCATTTATTCATTCCCACCTCAGGGATGTGACTTGAATATAGATTATATTTAGGATAATTTGTGAGAATGCAGTGTAATTTTTTTCCTTGTCGATTGGCGCTGTCGAGACACACAAAGTCGGTGCTTTCGTGTGGGGTCCGTGGGGCGGATTAAACTCGGGGGGAACCAAGGGACCACTTCCTGCCATGGCTGGGGCCACGGATTTGCAAATGTCCAGGGGTCCTCTTCTCTGCAGACCCCGGGCTCTCAGGGCAGGGCGGCACCTCCTCAGCCTCTGGGGGCAGGCGCCCTGCGTCCTGTTCCTCGGTGTCTCCCCTTCAACCTCGCGGCTTGTCCCGAGCTAAAGGTTGGGAAGCTTAGCTCCTTCTGAGAACCTGCCCGGCCCGCTGTTTCCTGTCTTCTCCCGAATCCCGGGGGCCGGCGTCCAGGGCTCGTCCACCACGGACGCACGGTCCTCCTCACACGGCCAAGACCAGGTTTAATCTCTGCGCTACTCAATAGCCTGCTTGACTCTCACTGATTTCCGTCGCTGCTAAGATCCCACGGAATTCGCAGCCTGGCCCTCCCAGAAGGAGGGCAACTTCCGACTATGTCATATTTGGCTTCTTCCCTAGGTGCCCACCTTTCTCCCCCTGTGCATCCCCAGGGCCCAGCACAGGGTGAACCGAGAGGCCTGGAGAGGACCCGTGCCTCTGGATCTCAGCATGGACTTTGGCAAAGTCTCCAAAAGTAGCTTTACTCCCCAGAAAGGTGTATGAGCTGCCCGGAAGCACGCGGGAAAGTCTGTGGGCGGGATGGAGCGGAAGGCTGCTTCTGAGACCTGGGGTGAGAGCCCAAGATTTTCACGTGTCCTGATCCGTCGTGAGGAGGAAACGGTTGCACACTTCTCAGGCCCGTCATCGAATGCGCAGCCTCAGGGACACTGGCTGTCCCTCGGTTCCCCGTCCTGCTCGGGCACCTTGGGTGTGATGACAGTGACGTCATGAGGCTTGCACCGGGAGGAAGCTGCCCTTGGCCGTGGCCCCGACACAGCCATCACTCCTGCCCTGCAGTCACCCCCCGCGGCTCCCTCCCCACGTCACAGTCCAGCAAGGGAGCGTCCCCTCTGGAGGATCCCTCATGGCGGAGGGAAGACAGAAGCGTGATCGGAGGCCGTGCTCCTGGCCAGACCACGTCCGCTCGGGGAGAAACGTGTCTCGAGATGAGAAGATGCCTTTGGACATGGGAGGAGATGCTGACAGCCACGCCGCGGAGGATCCGGGTCCTCCACATCTCAGACGTGAGAGGCTTCTGAGATGCATCTGGAGGAGAACAGCAATGCATTTTTAGCCTCATATATCTTAGACTTAAATATATTTTTTAAATTAGAGTCAACATGATGGATATTACTGATTTCTGAGTCTATTATGTTAAATTCCGAATGACACTGTGGCTGATTCTTTAGGTTACAGCTGGGCATGATTTAAAATGTACACTCGTTAGGTTTAGCCCCTTCGATAATTAGGACTGAGGAGTCATGCCGTGCTTTATTTCCGCTTTTATTTTTTTGATGGTGCCTCAGGGTCTGATAAGCAGTGAACTTGGAAATTCACATTTCTATCGGGAATGTGTGGATGCGTCTAACGCTACATGCTTTATTGCCTTCTTCATAGTTGATTTTTGATCATCACAGTGCTGTGCAGGTGAGCCAGGCTGTAATCTGCGCACCACAGGGGTTATATTTCAATAAAGTAGTGAATCCGTACCCAGGCCTTCAGATGACTGGCTAGCTCAGTGCCCAGAGAATTTCATGAAGAGCGGGAGGTGTTTGGGAAGGAGGGGGTGGGGACCACAGGAGTTAGAACAGGGATGAGAAACACCCTGCTGATGGATGGTGTCCGCAAGGCTGAGGGAGGGACCCAGCTACAGAGCTGGGCAGGTTGCCCGAGAAGCATCAGTTACTGAGAGTGGTTATTTTTATGGGATAGACACTGATACGGCCACTTTTCAACTGGACACACACAACTGATAACGGTCATTAGATCACTTACTTATCAGAACCTCTGCATCCACATCGCTGTCATCGTCCCCGTCAGGCCGCTGCCCCCAGACCGTCAGAGGGAGTCGTGCCTTAACAGCTCAGCAGGAGAAGCCCTGGGCTTGGAGGCTGCAAAGCACTTCACGTGCAGAGACAAGCTTTCTTTTTATTATGTGAAGCTTGGATTTGATCACATGGGAGATTTCCAGTGATTTGATGTTTTAGCTTGGCTTTGAAGGAAAAAAAAGGACTTTTCAAAGGCAAAGAAATAGGAAAAAAGTTGTTAAGGGTGAGTGAAAGGAAAATGAAAGTTGATGTTTATAAACACACCTTCCTTCCACTTCTCCAGCCAGGGGCTTGCATGGAGACAGGCTCCCAGGCCCACCCCCCTTCTCGCCCAGTGCCGATCCCACCGCCTCCTTCCTGCGCCTCAAACCCCGCAGCACGTTTCCTCCTGGGGCCTCTGCACCTGCCGGTCCTTGCTGCTGGTTCCTGACATCTGCCCAGGTCTACACCCAACAGACGAGGAGGCCAGAGCAAGGACGAGGCCTCAGCCCCTAAGGGCTCACGTCCTCACCCGCATTTCTCGAGCTCCAGCCAGGATCTGAGGCCTCGAGAAATAAGAAATTGGCAGATGCCCCAGGTGGCGAGCGTGGGGGCCAGGCGGCCTGCGGACTCCAGGTCTGGGAGTGGACGGAGGCTGCAGCTCTCACCTGCGGGTGGTGGGCTGAACGTGCCTCCTCGTGGACCTAGGAAAGGAGCCGAGGCAGCCACAGCCCCCAGAGCTGACCAGAGTCTCCACCGTGTCCTGGCCGCGGGAGCCACGTCCCAGGATGTGCTGAAGCCTCCCCGTCACCATAGCAACAGGAAGAGCTGGGTACACTGGGTGAAAGATGGGGAATTTCAGGTGAGATCTGGAAACTTAAAAGGAACCAAATTGGATTTCTAGAAGTGAAAAATCAAGTACCAGCTATTAAAAATTCCTTAGATGGAACTAAAAGCAGATTGAGTAAGGGAAGAAAGAACTGGTAAAAACTGAGGCCTGTCTGTACTCGTCACCCAAACGGAAACACAGAGAGAAAAAAGAACAAAGCCTCAATCCCCTGTGGAAGGGACAGTATAAACAACGCAAACGTGCTGGTACTTTACGCCCCAGGAGAAAATATCAATGAAAAGAATGGACAGAAAATATATTTGAAGCGATATTGGCAGAAAATAACCCCAATTATCGGCAACAGCAATCTGCAGATCCAGAAAGCACAGCAAAAGCTGAACAGGACAACGACACAGAAAACCACCCGAGGCCCCTGGGAGCAAGCTGTCGAAAAACAAAGACAAAGACGCGCCGATGCACGAAGGGATTTACTCCACATCGGGAGCGATGGTAAACCCGTCGGAGGGTATTTGTCACAAAAATAACAATAGCGTCAGAAGAAAACGTCACTGATAAAAAGTCTGTCAAATGAAAACTAAATCGAGCAGAACCACCTTTCAAAGATGAAGAATAAATAAAGACATTTTAAGATGAATTAAAGCTGAATAAATCTGTCCCCAGCAGATCCGCGCTTCAAGAAATGTTAAAGGAGGTCCTTCGGGCTGAAGAGAGATTATACTGGAAAGAATCACGGCGCCCAGAAGTGTAACGAACTCTGGAAATAGTAAATATGATTTCCCTTCCTTCTGTTGCATTCTTCAAAGGTTAACTGACTATTTAAAACAACAATAGCAACAAAACATGGTGAGTTTTACCACCTGACGTGTAAGCGGAGGAGACCAGCAGGTAGGGAAGGAGAGCCTGAGTGATGTACAGCGTCCTGAAGGTCTTGCGTGACGGACGTACGAGGCTGCCTCAGAGAAAACCGTAAAAACACAAAGATGAATGTCGTGGTTTTGAGGGACACCACTGAAAGGGAACTGATACAGCCCCAAAGTCAATAGCGGGACAGAAAGGATGATAAGAGGACACAGGAGCACGACTGCGAAAGGACACAAGCGCTGGACGGGGAGGAAATCCCGCTGTACTGAGCCCCTGACAAGGCGCTGGGGCTGCAGACTTGGCTGTTGACGAACCCCCGCCCGCCGAGGCTGCGCTGAGCGCCTGGGAAGCGTGTGACGAGAGCCCCGGGCGGGGACGATGCTGGGGTCTCCCGGCTTGTCACGTGCATCCAATAAGCCACACCTGAAGGGTCTTTAGAAGTGTATTTTTGAGCCAAAAACGCCCATTCTAAATGAAACCAGCACAGTTACTCAATTCCTCTGCCCCAGAACACACACCCACCTGTGTCAGATTCACACCGACACGGTTGCCTGTGATGTGAACGCTGAACACATTTTCAGATCACGTGCGATCTCCTGTGTAGTTTGCCCACGTGCACTTACAACTTCACCAGGAAATACAGAAGGTTTAAGCACGTTTGATGACAAACAGACACGACACGTGAATGTCCTGACCCGGATACGGAGCAGCTCCGTCCCAGGGTCTCCACACCACCCTCTCAGGTCCCATCGCTTCCCATAGCTGCTCACCTTATTCCTGTCAGTTTATTTGCCCATGTCACACTAGTTAGATATCTGAATTGTTTCCAGTTTCCCACTCGAACCAGTTAAGCTGCAGTGAACGTCCTCTACGTAGCTCCCCGTGACTGTGGTGGTGTTACTCTAAGGTCATTCCTACAGCTGGAGCTGCTGTTTGAAAGCAGGTGCACATAACAGTTGTAATGGACACAATAGAATGGCTCTTCAGATGGGCTGTGTAAATTTATACTCCAATAGCCTGTTCATAAGATCCACATCCTTGACAATTCTGCGTTCAGATTTGTTCATTTTTATAAATGATGGGCTATGAAATTGTCTTTCATGCATATTTTCCTAATTAATAATTATGCTGATGGGCTTCCCTGGTGGCACAGTGGTTCAGAGTCCGCCTGCCGATGCAGGGGACGCGGGTTCGTGCCCCGGTCCGGGAAGATCCCACATGCCGCGGAGCGGCTGGGCCCGTGAGCCATGGCCGCTGAGCCTGCGTGTCTGGAGGCTGTGCTCCGCAACTGCAAAAAATAAAAATAATTAAAAAAAAAAATGCTGATGTTTTTCATAAACTCACTCTTTTTCTCCTGTATGAATTATCTGTTCTCAGTCTGTCCCCATTTTTCTGTGACAAATCTCTTTATCTTTCAATAGATTTTTTTATTGGATTGTGAATGGTCTCTATTTAATCTTGATACTAACTCACTATCACAAATGTTACAAAAACTTCTCAGGTTGAAACTTAGCTATACAATCTCTGTGGCGTCTTTTTTACTTGGATTTTCTGTTTCTGAAACCATCGTGCTCACAATTAGTATTTCCTCTTTTCCTGTTACAGTTTCCGTTCACTTTATCGGCCTGTACTCCAGGACAATGTTGAAAATTATGATGACTTACTTAAAATTACTCTTGACTAAAATGGGAATGCAGCAATATTTCACTATGAAAGCACTGATATAGGGTTTTGGTGGGTACTTATTTTTAAAACCTCAAATTTGACAACTTCTATGACTGTTCTTTTAGTGTTTTTATTGATTGGTTGATTGAAATGTTATCAAATGTGTGCTTTTCTGTTTATTTTGCTTTTTTTTTAACTTCTTCCATTTGTTAAGTTAATGTGTTCATCTCTTGAATAATCTTTGTATTCCTGAGGTAAATGCTATTTATTCAAGATGGATTTATGTTTCCTAGGACACAGCCAGCTTAGATGAACCAATATTTTATTTAAGGTTTTTGTATTTATGCTCATAAATGAGGCTGAGCAATAATTATGTTCTATTCTGCCTTTTAGAAACAAAATTGCTATGATTTTCCATAAAATATAGACTTAAATTCAGCAACATCTTATTTTTTCGCTGGCCTCTGCACTCACAGAGCTCTGGGACGCAACTCCTTTCCTGGGACGGTCAGATTCCTTTCTGGTTGAAATGGTCTTTTTGATTTTCTCTTTTTTTCAGATGAGGGTTTGATGCTGATAATCCTTTACTGTCTGAAAAAAAAAGGTTTTGTTTTATTCTTACTTTTTATATAACTTCTTATCATGGAAAATGTCAAATACATATGTAAAGGAGAGTGTAGTACAGTTAGCTCTAATTGCAGATGGCTCGTCTTCAGCTTGTACCAACTCCTGGCCAGTCTCCTGTCCTCTGCTTCTCCCCTCCCACCCCTTCCCTGAAGCCAGGCTGGTTTCTGTCACCACACCAAGTTCTCGGTCGCTTCTCACTCTTTGGAAACCTAGGTTGTTTCCACCTTTTCTGTAACCAATAATGAATGCTGCAGCGAAATCTTTGTATGTGTTTCTTTACGCAGTCTTGCTGATATGCCCAAGGTACATTTCTGTGCATATCTCTAAGTATTTCTACATGTATCTCTAAAAGACACAGGAATTGTTTTTTTCACTTTCTGGATAAGCGATCAACTCCCAGTTAACTCCACATCTGTGGCTGAACCATATAAACAGTTTCTGAAGAAACTAACAATACATTTCCAAACTTGAAATTAATCAACAATAATCTCTTCATATCATCAAATATCCAGTCATTCTTCACATTTCTATAATTATTTTAAAGTATTTAAGATAGATTTTTAAATGCTTGAAATAGAACCCAGGCATAGTCTATGATTTGTTATTGGCTATTATAGCCCTTAAAATTCTACGAGTCTGCCTACTCCTTCTTCATTGCTTTTTTCCCCTTACAATTTATGTGTTGAAGAAACTGAGACTTTTGTCTTGCAGCAGTCCTGCAGCTGGCACTGATGATTGCTTTCCTGATGTTTAATTTTTTAAGGTATTTTCATCAGTTCCCAGTATTTTCTGTAAATTGATAGTTAGATCAAGATACTGCACCAAATTCATGGTACATGTTTTGGTGAGACTATTCCACTGGTGACACCGTGTTCTACCACCAAGAAGTGTCTAGTGTCTCCTCACCTCCCTCCCCCTCTCTCTCTGGCATTGATAATCACTAGCACGGGGGCTCATTAGTGTATTATGGGTAGCAAAGTTGAGATATTTTAACATTGCTATTCTTTTCTTATTTATTAGCTGAAAATATATAGCTGAAATATTTCTACAGAGAGAAGCCTCCCTTTATCAACTATTTGGTTACTCTGAGGTGCGGTTTTTATATGAAAGGCAGGATAAATGCTTTATTCTCTCCCTCTCTTTCCATTTTCAAAATTACGAGTATTTCCCAAAAGAGACCATGGATTCCTTTTATTTTACTTGTGGAGAATCATTAATAATTCATGGGATTTTATATAATAGAGGTGCTTCAGTCCCTCACAGAAATTATCATTCCTGATGCTAAAATTGTCCTGTCCTTTCTCAGGGGAAGCTGTTATGTTGTATCCTGAGCACTTTTCAAGAAAGTTTTAGTAAGTGAAAACATTATCATGCGGAAAGGCGCACATAGCCTGTTTCCATCTCAGTGAATTTTTACAAACTGCACAGGTGCTTGGACCAGCCACGGAGAACACCACCAGCGTTTCAGAATCCCTTCCCTCACCCAGACCCCGCCCCGTAACAGCTGGAGCCCCAGACAGCTGCTCCACCTTGAGAGCAGCACGGCCAGACCTGCCCATTCCTGCCGTCCGTACAGGGGGGGCCGTGCACACACGCTCAGCACCACGTGGGCGCCATCCATCCTCCCTCCTGCTGTGGTTACAAGTGGTTCAGTCTTGTCTGCCTTAATCTGCTGTGAGAATCAACAGTTCATCCACATGACTCTCCACGGGCCCTTGTGTCTTATCCCACTTTGGGTTGCAACAGCAGTGCCGCTGCCGTGAATGTTCCAGGACACGCCCTCCGTGCTTCCAAACAAGAGACGTCGTCTGGTCAGCTGCCTTCCTTCTGGAGTCTCAAGGCGTCCCAGTTTCATCTGGTCCAGTTCTTTCCCTGGAAAGGAAATCAGCGGCGACTCTTTCAGCGGGAAATGGTATCTAGAGACCATAATACTTGTTATTCTTTCTTTGGCTAAGATTCAAAAAGTAATTCCAACCGACTAAGTCATTCATAAGAATTAGTAATTAGCAAAATCAATTGCTTGACTTTTATTGTGCTTCTCTCTACCTCTCAGTTCTTTGGACATGTGAATATCAAAATTATTAGCAACCGGAGGGAAAGAAAGTAAACCACTGTCCTGGGCAGGTCCTGGTTGGAATTTCTAACTTCAAGGACACGTACAGTATTATGAAAACCCTATACTTTGTAGTAAAACACATGGCTGTTCTCCTAATAAAAATTAAGTTGAATCCTTACCTCACAACTCAATCATAATATATTCTTTTTAGGTCAAAGATTTAAAAGTGAAAACTAAAATCATCTAAGTGCCAGAAGAAGACTTGGAGATATTTTCTTATATCAGGATGGGAAATGTTTCTAAGCATGACTGGAAAGTGGGAGAAGTTTTAGAATTCACAATTTGATCAACGTCTTAAATGCTGCATTGTGTCCAAGAAAATGAACCAACCAGAAAATGTACAATTCAATAATAAAAACTATGGGATGGCACAGGGAGCTCTGCTCAACATTGTGTAACAGCCTAAATGGGGAAAGAATTTGAAAAAGGATAGATACATGTACATGTGTAACTTGGTTTCCTGTGCACCTGAAACTAACACAATGTTGTTGATCGACTATACTCCAATATAAAATTAAACGTTACAAATGATAATAATAATAAAAACTGAAAAATGGCCCAAAATATAGAGAACCGATTCACTCACTAATAAGCGAGATGGAAGTGCCCTAAAGATGCTTAACTTCGTTGTAAAACAGACACTGAAATCATGAATTGTGATTTCTTCCTCTTAGTTTGCAAATTATTGGATTAAATAGAATTTGGGAAAATATGCATTACGCATTCTTGGTGGAATTGTAAGCTTTAATGAAACGCAGTTGAGAAGTCTATACTAAATACAAAGGACTCATGCTCCTTCGACCTGAAGATGCAGGAGAACCAACTCGGCACAGAGAGGAGCCAGCCCGGCCAAGGGGAAGCAGGCGGCCGTGTTCCCAGGGGCCTGCAGAGCTGCGTCGGGCCCAGGATGGAGCCCCAGGCGGCGAGCTTGCCCACCATGGGGCAGGTCGCGCTGCTAGGGAAGCCAGGTCCTGCTGGGGGCTCCTGGAACAGGCGGGGGGCGCGAGTCCCAGCCGTCACACGGAGGGCCACGTCGTTACTCTTTGTAAAGTCAGGCCTGACTTCACCCTCACTGAGCCTGGTTGTCCCTTTCCTCAGGGGCTGCTGTGGACATACCCGTTGCCCGCCTGGCCAGGTGTGGAGTTGCTTCATCGCAGGATGGGCTCCAGCGCCAGCCCTGCGTCCCCTCCACTGCTTCAAGGGTGAAGGGGAGTGTTTGTCGCCACGCCTGTCCTCTCCCACTATGACATGCAGCTAGGAGCCTGTCTGTCTGAAGAATTTATCAGAGTTGCTGCAAAACTATGAAGAATCCCAAGTGATGAAACTAAAATAATCCACGTGGAAAGGAGTCCCCTGTGGTCCCCTGTGCTGCAGAAATGGCAGGGGCTCTCTGGGGAGAAAGCCTCTCCTAACCACTGCGTCTGTTTCTTTTCAGTAACGCAGAAAGGACGTGTTGTTGACCTTGTATCTTCTTCCCACTAAAAGCTGGTGTCAGAATATGTAGAAAATAAAGTAACTTACCCTGGAATGCTTTAATAACAGTCTTGTGAGTTGCAGAATTACCCAAAGTAGGACCCTTCCTGCTGCTGGAAGTTGTGGGCTCCCGGCTCCCTATTCCAGGCCTCGCTCACGGTGAGGTTTCTCTAAATCCTGTCTGGCAGCCGGTTGTCCATTGTCTTGGGAGCCCATCCTCTTTGTCTAAAGGACTGCCTTTTCTGAGCAATACGTAAGAACAAGGCTGCCCAGCTCCTATGCCCGCAAGGACACAACCACCTGTGGGAGATACGGCAACTCCTCGTGTCAGCCCCAGAGCTGGGGACAGCTGGGCACTTTCCTTCCTCGACCGTGTTCATTCCCTGCCCTTCTGTGGGACGCGGGGTGAGGCTCCTGTGTGCCAGGAGCTAAGGGCCAGCATCTCCTGGACCTGGGGCAGCCCGATGCCCGGTCCTTACAGACCTCTGTCCACCTCCTGCCCCTCCCAGAGGCCACTCGTCTCCACTTGCTGCGGGAAGGGGCCCGGATCTGCCTCACCTTTGCTCAATTGTCCTCATGAAATTCAAACCTAGAGCAGAATAACCAACCAGAGATTCTGCCTCCGAGAATGTCTGTCTCTCATAAGCTTTGCAAAAATGCCACGTCACTCGAAGTCACTTGGGTGTTTCCTCTTTTAAAGTTCAAATCCTTGTATTAGTAAAGGAATAATGATTCTCAAAAGTGGGCAGTCTTGAAAGAAAGTCGTTAAAACAGTTAATTCCATTAAAGATAAATTTGTGTTACTCAAAATGTCATCAGTGCTCTTTGTCAAGGTACTTAAAGTAGAAGAACCAATACAACTGAGTTTCTCTGGATCTGCAGTGTCCTATAAATATTGTAAATATTCATCATTGAGTAATTAAAATATATAAATCATGCTAATATTTTTGGTATATGTATGGACACAAGCACAAAGGACATCGAATTGACTACTGTTTAGTTATGAAGTATCAAATTTCATAATTACTCCATTGAAAACATGGCTATTCACTTTTAAATTTGACCATATATATGATGGATGACAAATTTAATATCCAACATCTTTTTTCTTGTATCAGATTCTCAAAAGACATTCTTAATTTTGAAATTTGTTAATGGTGTTAAAGGGTATTACTGAGGTGACAAAAAATCCTTTTAGGGAAAATATAGTAACAAAAATCTGTTAATTTAAACATGCATTATGCAAAATGATCACATATGTTAATGTATGTCCGCTCTAGGAGGAGGGTGTGAGTTTAGATTTCAATTTATTGGAGCTGAGTTTGCAGTAAAATTTACATGTGCAGACATGTCTCCCCAGTTGTCATAAACGCTTGGGTCCTGATCACAGGAGACGCTGGGCTAGAGATGTGAATCCGTGACCCACTTGCTACCAGGCTGTTTGCCGCAAAGATGCTGAGCTGTTTATTCTCCCCTCCTGGCAGGAGAGCTCTTCAGATGGGCTCCGAACTCCTTCTGTGAACCCTGACACGTCTTCAGCATCCGAGCCACCTGGGAAGGCTGGGGCTGTACGCTATCGATTTCAGAAAGGGATTCCTTATCTGTCAGACCCGATATGGTGATTTTTTTTAATCTTTGTTTAGAATGTGGTAAAAGTGAACCTCCACACTATGGTATAATGTAATTCCCATCAACAAAGGCCCCATGGAAATAAAATACATCGATGAAATAGTTTGTTGGGAATAGAGAAAAAGATTAAGAAGTGAGAAGTTTCACTGCTTGAATTGCTAAGTTGATTGAAATATGAGTATGGGACTGTCATTTTTTTAAATTTTAGAAATGTGCGCTGTTAATAATTTTATAATAATAGTAGCAACATTTGTGACTCCATGGCTTTTCTATTTGCTCAGGGTGCCAAGTGCCCGGGCTCCTTTGCTCTGAAGTTTTCCCTCAGGGAACACCCCTCCAAGCTGTGAGGGCGAATAAGATGCAGCCCGTTAACTTCTGGTTGGATGGGATGTGTCAGCTCCTTCTCTCAAAGACGTTGGTGGATATGGGGTATATAGGATATATATACACACACACATATATATGTGACATAGGGAAGGATGTATATATAGGATATAGCATGTATTTATAGGATATAAGATGTATATGTAGGATACAGGATGTATATACATAGGATATAGATACAGGATACAGGATATAGGACATAGGGAAGAGAGTGTGCAGGTTCTGGAATCTGGGGTGTGGTGAGAAAAGGCTGCCTCCAAGGGAGACAGGAAATCTTACAAAAGACAAGGATGACACCCAGCCAGGATGTAGATGCTGACTGACCCCATGTCACCATGTGATTCTCTCCAGCTACTTAAACTGTGTCTTTACATGTTTCCCTGAAAATAAATTCAATTAAATCCATGCTATGGGATTGTAGTGACAACTAACTGACCTAGTGCTGTACAAAACTGTGTGTACATCTTCAGTACTGTATCTGACAGGCAGGGGCGCACCCGACACTAAGCAGTAAAAATAACTACACACACTTGCATCATTGATGCTAAGTTCTGGCCCTAGGAAGTCCACTTGACAGATATTTTAATAGAGGCTAAATGATAAAATAAGTTGATAGATAATCCAAACACTTAGAAAATATTGGGTTTTTTCTACTGAAAACATATTGAAAATTTCTACTGAATTCTTTTTTCATTTTCTTTGTTACAGAAATGTTTCAGCAATTAAAAAGTCAGACATCACTGTTGAATGAGACATCGATTATTTCTTTAGGAATTGCATTGACGTTGATACAGGGGTACATTACTGTTGAATGAGCCATCAGTTATTTCTTTAGGAATTGCATTGGCGTTGATACAGGGGTACGCTTTACATTAATCTTTTGTTCCTTTGGACGCTGATGAGTTGTGGCAGCTGACTCTAATATTCAGTGTTATCCACTGATATTTCTGATACAGAATTAACTCATGCTTTATGTGGTGTGGCAGCTAAATGGTGAGACTCGTCTTGGTACCTGGCTGTGGGCCTGGGCAGCACAATACCCCTCATCTAATCTTTTATGTGTTTTTTGTTTTTCTCTGCGCCGCACGGCATATGGGATCTTAGTTCCCCACCAACCAGGAATCGAACCCTGGCCCCCTGCAGTGGAAGCTCAGAGTCTTAGCCACTGGACCGCCAGGGGAGTCCCTAATCTCTCATGTTCTGATTCCATTGTCTAGGCAGATATAAGCAGTTTTGCAAATTATAGTTAGCGTTCCCTAAAACTTTTGTCATGTTTTCTGGGATTAGGAAAAGGCACCGTTTAAAGCTGTCATGTAGAAGAGTACCTTGTTTTTAAATATGTATTACCCTGTAGCTATAATGAGAACAATTTTAATGCAATAGGTATATTGTTCTCATTCTCCTTTTGAAATTCATACTGACAGTAAAATAGTGTCAGGAGGTTTTAGTCTTCTCCTCAGCTTGTGACCAGCAGATTATAACCAAAGCAGTGAAAAGAGAGTTCCACCTTTTAAAAGAACAGAGATCCAACTCCTGTCAGGGCGGCACTGTCGTGAGCTGCCTTCCAGCCTCCCTTCTGTCCGGGACGCACAGCTGCCGCCCAGCAGGGCCTGGGGAACCATCCTGGGGATGAAGGGCATTTGGGAAAAGCTGCGGACAGACCCTCATCTGCTCAGGGTCACACTGCAGGCTCATCACTGCTGACCGGCTCCAACTCTGTCCTGTCCTTGAGCACTGCCCAGAAGAAGGGTCACCAGGTGGAGGGAGGGGGCCTCTGCTGGGCCTGAGGAAGCCCCCGGCCCTGGGAGTGGCCTCCAGACAGAGGACAAGAGGATTCAGGTCTGCACAGACGCCTCCACCAAGTCAGAGCGGAGGGCCAGCTAGCTGGGCTCTGCAAATCGTCCCTGACCCCAAGCCAGGGGACACTGCCAGCAAGAGGGCAGGGCGGGGCCCTCAGGAACACAGGAGCAAACTCACAAAACGTGAGCGAACTGAACCGGCCATGAGGGAATGTTGGACTACATTGATTTAACACTGCAATTACGTGAACAGCATTCACCATAGTAACAGGCTGATAAAGATGTACCATGCGGGCTTCCCTGGTGGTGCAGTGGCTGGGAGTCCGCCTGCTGATGCAGGGGACGCGGGTTCGTGCCCCGGTCTGGGAAGATCCCACATGCTGCGGAGCGGCTGGACCCATGAGCCATGGCCGCTGAGCCTGTGCGTCCAGAGCCTGTGCTCCGCAACGGGAGAGACCACAACAGTGAGAGGCCCGTGTACTGAAAAAAAAAAAAAAAAAAACAGATGTACCATGTAAAGGACCATAGATGCAGGAAAGACATTTGACAAAACTAAACATTCGTGAAAGAAAGAAAGGAAAGGAAGGAAGGAAGGAAGGAAGGAAGGAAGGAAGGAAGGAAGGAAGGAAGGAAGAAAGAAAGATCCCAGCAAACAAGGACTCAGGGACTTCTCAGTCTCCGGAGGGGCCTTGGGAAGTCCAGGCTGCTCTCACGTGGGGAGTGAAGGACGAAGACACCCCCCAGCCCACCACCAGGGGCCAGCTGTGCCAGCCTCCTCCCTGCAGGAAGGGTGGAGACAAGGCAAGAGAAAGGCTGACAACTGCCCCCAAGTCAGAAGACGGGATTGTCTTCATAGAAAATCCCAGAGAATTAGGAAAAAATCTCCTAAGAGAGACACACAGTTTCAGCAGATTTGCAGAACAGGCAGTCGGTACCTAGAAGTCAGCTGAGATTCTATACGAACAACTGGAAATTGGAATAAACAATGTGCCACTCAGGAGAGCACCCAAATGTGAAAGGTCTGGGGTTGGTTTGCATTTACTCTCGCCTGGTACCCAGTGGCCACCACTGGCCCAAGGTGGACCGCACCTGGGGGGTCGTGTTGACACAAAGCCACGTTGACTCCAACCCCACCTGGGGCTGATCTGCGCTCACGAATGCACAACAGAAAGCACGCTTCCCACTAAGCACGGCCGACTCTGCACATCTTCCTCTCCGCCAGGCAGGTTGTGCTTTCAGCCCACTGTCACTGAGACCCTCAAGGGTCTGCCTGTGTCTTTGCTGCCCTTTCCACTGCCACCCTGCCCCTGGCTTCTCAGAGGAGCAGCCACTGAAATCCCTGCCCTGTCTGTTACTGAAGCCAGCAATCCAGAGGGAACACCCACCCGTCAGGGCAGAGGTATCTTCTTAGCTTTTCCTGCGTTCGAAGTGGCTTTGGATAGCAACCTTTTGTTGATTGTAATACCCCAAGCCGTCTTTACCGTTACTTGTAAGTGTATAGAACACGCAGCTACCTATCATGATGTAACTGCTTAGAGACATATTTGGTGTTTATTTTAGAGAGACCACTTTAGTTTAGAATTAAAAAACCAAAATAATAAAACAATGTAAAACCTGGACGCAATTCTAAGTTTGAGGGTGAGAAGATCAACAGTAAAAGGTAAAATGAAATAAATTCATGAATTACTTCATTTCATTCACTATGTTGGACAGAGTGAGTTATTTGAATAAGAATAAAGTTTAATTCCTTAATGTTTTGGGAACTAAAACTATGCGAACACTTGTCATCTTAAAAATGACTTACATTTGATAATAAGTAGAAGAGTTAGCTGAAACTGAAATGTGGTTTTGCCCCCTTGTTATTGGGGCGATCGTGCTGCCGTGTATTCTCCCCACCATTACCATCAAGGTGCTGATTTAGAGACTGTCAGGAAAACTCATGGGTGTTACAGTAATAGTCTCTCTCTGAGTTTGTGTTTTTGAATCCACGACATTGCTTCTGAATAATGAAAGGGTTTTAAGAGCTAACGAATAATCAGACATTCTGGAATCAGAGCACAAAAGAAAAACATCTTGGTGTTATCTGTGCTAAATACCCATTTCAGATCCATCCGATCCCTAGGTCAGGTGCACTTGCTGTCATGATTTTCAGGAACAACAAGAAGAAGGGTTTCACTAGTCCCACAGGCACTGGGTGTTGTTCCCAGGCTCAGTGAAGCTCACAGCTGGGAATTCATCGTCTATTAATCAGCTAATCGAGGCAAAATGCCTTCTTTGGGAGGAAATGCCCTGGACTGTCTATGGAACATTGGTTCACTCCTTGGAAATGTTTGGAAATACAACCCTCATTTTCCCTCAGGGTAAAGCCATAATAACGTTTCTTTCGTTTCATTTCATCTTGCTGTGTTTTATTTTATCTTATTCTATCTTGTCTACGTTATTTTATGTTATTTTATTGAGTTAGACAGGGAAAAGTGACCGTCTAGAGGCTGTAACAGATTATGAGGTTTAATTGGCGTTCACCGTAGCAAATTCCCCAAAATCTGAGATTGTTCCTTTTTAAAAAATGCACCTACTGTTAGAGCGTCTCCTCCAGTGGACTGACTATAAAACCTCCTGAGCTGGCTCTCGTGTTCAACGCTTTCCCACAGTGCAGACAGTTGTCTCTCTGGAGCCCCAGCCGACCGTGTCCCTCCCAGATCCCAGATCCTGGGGTCCAGTGAAGCAGGGTTTGCAGGGGTGGCGACAGGCTCTCTCAGGGGCTCCTGGTTGCCCTCTCAGCAGCCTGTGCTCACCAGTTACACCCCCTCCTGCCTGCCCTTGAGCTCCTGTCTTCCTTCAGTGCATGGTTCCTCAGCACCTAACCGACTTTACCGAAGCTTAATTCAGGTTTGGGGTTATGAAGACACAGCAGACACACAGGCTCTATCCTCCACATTCTTGTGCATTTCGTGGACAAAACAAGCTAATTTCATACAGTGACAAGTGCCGAGGATTCAAGTACTTCTTAAAAATTGGTTCATATGTGACCAAAATGATTTTAAGTGCATTAATTTTTCTATTAAAAAAGATAACATTGCTGTGTTTAACTTGACTGTGTCAAAATATTTAGCACATTTTAACTTAAACCCTTAAAATGTGTACTACGGCTAATGTTGATCAGGAAAGAATTTAACCAGTAAATAAAATTAAATATTACATATACTTCAAAAATTAAAGCGAGAGAACGAGTGTTTAGATTTAAAACTATTTCATTCATTTGGGTCCACATTTCCCAGGACATGACTTACAGAGTGAAGTGCTGGATTAATGTATTCAGAGCCACTCTGCAGGTTGTATGTGGACAGCTGGTGAGATAACAAAACTTCTGTGTGTGTTTGAAGGGACGTGAAAGCAGCTGTGGAACAGAGGGCCTGTCAAAAGCATGCTTCCTGGCTGTTTGCTGCACTTCCGCTTATTTCATAGGGACGCTGGCATAACTTGTATATTTTAACTGTAAAAGTTCAATCCAAGGGCTTCCCTGGTGGGGCAGTGGTTGACAGTCCGCCTTCCGATGCAGGGGACGCGGGTTCGTGCCCCGGTCCGGGAAGATCCCACATGTCGCGGAGCGGCTGGGCCCGTGAGCCATGGCCGCTGAGCCTGCGCGTCCGGAGCCTGTGCTCCGCAACGGGAGGGGCCACAACAGTGAGAGGCCCGCGTAACGCAAAAAGAAAAAAAATAAAAAGTTCAATCCAATACAAAATCTGTACTGAGCCTCAGTATCAGGAACGAAGAAGCAATGCTTGTACTGACGGCCACCACAGTGCGTGAGCCGTGGGGTAACTGGGGTGTCCCCAGCTCAGGGGTCGGGTTGCTCTTGAAAAATCATCGCAGAAGTGAACCTGGTGGGCTTCAGGGCAAAATCCTTCCCCACCACTGAGGGGAGACATGGGAAATGTGTGTTTACAATAGAATTACATTGAATTCGTTAGAACAGAACCAAATAATTTACTGAATGCCAAACTGATAATTTGACATCTTTTTTGTGGTACTTGCAATAAACATATAAAAATCGGTCTTACTTAGGGGATCTGTTTGAATTAAATTTAAATTAAATATGCAAAATATATGTATTTTAGCGATTACGGAACTGGAATCGGTTTTATATGGCTCTTCTCCATAAAATATTTAGTTGAATTTTTGTTCTTCATCCCATCTGAGAGATTTTGCCTTTGAATTAGTCTACTTTAAACTATTCAAGTTAACGACATAAAAATGTTTGTCTTACCTCTGTCAACTCTTTGTGTGTTCTGTGCTTCTTTGTTCTTTTATCTCCTTCCATTATTTGCTAATAATAGATTGTAACTATTGTATAAATAGTAGCTTGTATTTGGTTTGCATTTATTTTCTTTGTGATTTCGATTCTGCTTATTGTTTTCTTAAATTACATTTCCTTTATGATGGTTTATTTAAATTCTACTTAAATTGCTTAAATGATATTTCACTTACTATCAAAGCAAAGAGAAAGATGGGATCATATATTTCTCTTGTGTAAAAATGAAGCAGTTCATACTACTTTTCTCCCCCGGCCGTGATCCATCTCCCAGCTTTTGTTGATATAATCTGAGGTTTGATGCTTATATTTGTTACAGAATCATTTTAGATGACACATCTTCTATACCATGAAATATGTGTGACATTTCCTGTCAGCCTTATATGTTATCTACTAGACTTAATTCAGTTTTTATCTTATAGCTCCCTGCCTTTCATTTTTATAACGTGAATACTCTGTTAATGTGTTCCTATAAGATCTTCAACTCCTGTGTTCCAGAGTGTATCTTAGAACTGTCACGTTGATACAGCGTAATTTTGAAATACTTCTCAAACCAAGAGTCCTTCTATTATATTTAGACAGGAGTGACGCCCAAAACTTGCTAATAAGCATCTCAAACCTTAGTGTTCAGAGCAGTTATTTGAGGAAATTGATGGGCGTGCAGGGCTAGGCTCCACTCTGAGAGGCTGATGGGCTTGGGTGGCTGGATGTGGAAACGGACGCGTTTGGAAAATACCCCAGGGAGTTTCAATGAGAAGCGTCTCTTCCTCGGAGGATGCGCCTCCGGTGAGTTCTCCTCCAGTCTAGCTGTCCAGACGTCGGGGAGTCGAGAGTCTTTAAAAAGTCTTTAAAAAGTCATCCAAGTGTCGTCTCTAAGGGAATCACCGTCTCCTCTGCTTCAGCAGGGTCTGGAGTTCGAATTGTGACGCTGCCTTTCACTAATCGTCAACGGGGAAATCGCTGTCATTGCCAAACCTGAAGAGGAAGAAGAGAGATCCTTCCGCATTAGGCTGTTTGGGGATGAAAAGATGCTCCCGCTGAGAGCTCCGCGGCTTCCCGGCTGCACAGGCCATGCGCTGAATCGCCAAGGCTGGATTCGTGGAGTCGAGGACTGACGGCCCAGCTGCCCCGAGGGAACAAGAAGCAGCAGAGGAAGCAGTCGGGTCGGGGGAGGCGGCCGCGGCAAGCTGGAGGGCAAGGGCCTGGCAGGAAGCCCCGGCATCCCTCGTCCGCGTTCTTCTGCCGAGACCTCTCGTCAACCGACGGCCCCCTCCCCGGCAAACCGGGCGAGGCTCGAACCCTGCACGAGTGAGGACCGTGCTCTGGCGTTGTCAGCGGCCCCCCTGGTGTTCGGGTCTCAAGAGGGAGCTCCCCAGGCCGCCGAGGCCGGCAGAACTGGGGGTGCGGTGCTCGGTGCAGAGAACGCTCCCCGGGCCCGCGGCTGCGGCGCATCACCCGCCCGTGGAGCAGCCGCGCGGGGTCCGGGCCCCCCGGGCTCTGCTAACGAGCGCTCGTGAGCGGACGGGCAGCGGCCTGCGTGGGGAGGCGGTGTCGCCGGGGCCCCTGGGTCAGGCCTGCGAGATCAGCCCGGTCCCCGCAGCCCCAGGGCCCTGCGATCTGAGCCCAAGCAGGGAAACGGGTGGGAGCCCAAGGGGAGGCCGGTGGTGCTGGGGGAAGACTGTGAGCCCAGGTGAGAGGCACCCGGGCCGCGCCCCGCCCTTGCTCTGGGCAGGATGAAGCACAGCGGAGGGTTTCATGGACTCAGGAGGGCCGCTGGCAGCTCAGGCCTGCTCACAGGTCACGTCTCGAACCGTGAGACTGTGCGCGAGGCTCCTACTGTGAACCAAACAGACCTTCGCAGGAGATGAGCTGTGATAACCGGTCGGTTTCCTGCCCACCTTGGGGGTGACTGTGGATGGGCCTGGCGGATGGGCCACACCTGGTGGACAGGCCGCACCTTCCCCGGGGGACGCCTGCTTCTCCTCTCTGACCCTCTCAACACACGCTCACCTGTGACACACATCTCAGGTACTAATGGAAAAACGTCGGATAAAACCACATGCTTTTACTCAGAATGTAATTTAAAAAATAAAATCGATTAAATAAAAATAATTGAAATTACATGACGTAAAAATCATGTATACAATTTCTTTACAATAATCTCAGCTGCTCAGCGCTATGAATGATAATTTTTTTTTTTTTTTAATGTTAGCAGAGCTGAAATTCAAATCTAAGTCTCTCCAGAGCTAGAGCTGTGACCTCTCCTGTGGTCCCCGACCACCTGGGACTTGAATTTCCTCCACCAGGGACATCACACTTTATATCTTAAGGTCACTTCCATCTCTCCATCCATTGATCAGTCATCTCTCTATCAATCATCTCTCTCTCTCTATCTACCTACGAGTCATCCATCCACCTCTCACCTGTCTATCATCTGTGTATCCATCTACCATCTGTCTATCATCTCTAACCACTTATGAATCATCTATCTTTCATCTAACTATCGACCTATCTATCGATCAACCATCATCTCTCTAACTGACCTACACACGTTTCCTCCCTCCAGGCTGTGAGCTCCTTAAGGCAGGGGTGTTTGTTCCTTTTGCTTCCCTGGGCATAAGCCGTGCCGGAAAGGCTCGTGGTAAACTCTCAGTAACTAATTATTGAATGATGATTCTGTCTGCCTGGTTTTGACGAGACAACACACTCAGTGGAAGGTGCAATAGAAGACAGAGTGGAAGCAGGTTTCTGAGTCTTTTCATGGAGAATCTGTTTTCATCCCCTCTCCATCCAGTGGGTGGGGGTCCCCCGGAGCATCTCAGGGGTGCCGAGAACTGGGCGCCAACACCAGGCAGCTGAGATGGGCAGCAGGGCATCCGTCCCAGGTGCTCACAGCCCAGGGGGGGACCTGCAGCCATGCAGGGCCACATGGGGTGCACTCTGGGACAGGCTCAGGGGGGGCTTTGCAGGAATGAGGGGCTGGCTGTCCCGGCCCTGCAGGAGGATGTGCGGGGCTTGTTTGAGGGATTCGGGGCTGGCGGGGAACCAAAGCTGCTGCCCGGGGGGCGTGCAGGCCTTGAGCCTGGTCCCGGGAAGAGGGGGCATTAGATCCCAGGTGCAGAGCAGGGAGGGGGCTTAGACCATGAGACACCTTCTGGTTTCCCAGATGCTGAGGCTCACGTAACAATTTCAGGCCTTAATTTGAGGCCTGGAACCACAAAGGGCTTGGAGGATACATGTCCAGGAAGAGGAAGAACCGGCCTAAGTTGAGGTAGAAAGAGCACACCAGGAGAGGGCATCACATTTAAAGGAAGGAGTGAACTGACCCGGCCTCGGAGACTAGGAGCCCCCCAGGGGGGTGTCCAGTGGCCTCAGTGGAGACAAGGGGCCCGTGAGTCGCCCGCACTCTCAGAGGATGGAGCTGTGAGGGTAAACACTGCAACTTCATAGGAATAAGAGCCGCGGCATCAGAGCCGCCCCAGGTCATTTGTCTTCTTTGGTTTTGGAGATGTCGTAGAGAATCTAAACACTGTTTTCCTGAGAAAATATATTCTAAGATCTGGATAACTGCTTTAGAAATGATCTTTGGAACACAAGATAATTAAAATAACTGCCCATAGATATGTGGACTATATAAGACAAGGTAAACTTGTTTTAAAGAAGGACCCCAGGGGCTTCCCTGGTGGCGCAGTGGTTGAGAGTCCGCCTGCTGATTCGGGCGACATGGGTTCGTGCCCCGGTCCGGGAAGATCCCACGTGCTGCGGAGCAGCTGGGCCCATAAGCCGTGGCTGCTGAGCCTGCGCGTCCGGAGCCTGTGCTCTGCAACGGGAGAGGCCACAACAGTGAGAGGCCCGCGTACCGCAAAAAAAAAAAGAAGGACCCCAAACACTCCATGTAGATACCTGCCCTCAGGAAAGTGAGCACAGCCCCGAACCCTTAAGTGTGGGCCGTGCATAGCAAGACAACACACAGACCACAGTGGGGGAAACGAGGTGCTGGTGGTGTAACTACAGTGAAGAAACCTGACAAACACCCTGGGCCTGGTGGCCAGGGTCAACATCCACAGCCATTAGTCAGGCTGACTGCATAGTCCCTGGAAGTGAGGTGAAGAGGGTGGTGCCTTACCTCTGGGGTCCTCCTCCCAACAGCCCATAACTCCAGTCTCATCCTGAGAAAATATCAGACAGAGTCTACCCAAGGACATTATGTAAAATTCCCAGGGCTTCCCTGGTGGCGCAGTGGTTAGGAATCCGCCTGCCAATGCAGGGGACACGGGTTCGAGCCCTGGTCCGGGAAGATCCCACATGCCGCGGAGCAACTGAGCCCGTGCACCACAACTACTGAGCCTGTGCACCTAGAGCCTGTGCACCTAGAGCCCGTGCTCCACAAGAGAAGCCACGCAATGAGAAGCCCGCACACGGCAACAAAGGGTAGCTCCCGCTCGCAGCAGCTAGAGACAGGCCGCATGCAGCAACAAAGACCCAACGCAGCCAAAAACAAAATTCCCAGGAATTACTTCTCAAAACTGTCAAGGTCACCAAAAACTAGGAAAGACTGAGAACTGTCACCCCCAAGAGGACCCCAAAGAGGCAGGACAGTGAAATGCAGCCTGGGTCCTGGATGGGATCCGGGAACTGAGAAGAAACTCTGGGCAAAGAAATTTGAAAAAGTATGGACTTTAGGTCATCATAATTACCAATGCTGTCCCTCAATCATAACATACACTACCCCCCTGCAAGATGTTAATAATAGGAGAACCTGGGCGTGAAGTTTATAGAAACTCACCCAAAGATCTTTGCTACCTTTCTGTAAATCTAAAATGATTCCAAAATTTTTAAAAGTTTATTTTCAAAAGTGGTTTATGATCTATAAAATACTTTACAAATATAAAGTACTCTATAGCCCATTATAAATTGATATGGAGTTTATAATCCTTTATTGTTTGTTTTTGCTATAAAATCACAAATGGATTAGTGTAAGCTTTGTTAAAGTTTATCTTTTTAATGTACTGATTGAATTTCATTTTACTGTTACTTTTCCAGAGGCTGACAAGGGAAAAAGAGGAATTAAAATTTTTGTAGATCTGGAATTTTCCGTAAATCACCAAGTAATAAAAACATCAGCAAAAAATTAAAGATAGTAATTTAGTCTCTAGCTTTATTACTAATGCATGAGAAGCGCATTTAAGCAATTTAAATTAATAGCATAAGTTTTACAGCAATAAAGCTGTCCCCTGTTTTCTAAGTCAAATGTATACATTTTATAATAGAACTGTAGCATTTAGAATTCACAGTAGACAACTGCTAAAATCACTGTGGAACTGCACCCAGACTGGGTAACACTTCACTCCCTCCCCTTCTCAGCCCTGCCATGGGCTTGTCAAATGGCCTGGATCTCTATGATCTTTGCTCTTATAATTTAAGAGCAAACAGCTGGGTTTAAATTTATTAGATTTCTTGAATTAAAATAATTTCTCTCTCCTATGCAAGCTAATAGGTCAACAAAGAGAGGAAATCTTCCAGAAAGTCCAGGTGGAATGTATTTGTGTGCATACGTGTTGACACCCACAAATGCTACTGCACACCGTGTTTCTTCCTTTACGGACATGCTTTCAGCCCCTCCAGATTTACAAAGAGCGTCAGGAGGCCGGCTCTGCACCATGTGAGTCAACAACTCTGACGAAGAAAAGCAAAACAAACCTCCCTCTGCAGCTGAAGTCAACAGAGAGCAAACTGCTTCCTGGCTCCCCTGTGCCTGGCTGTGTTCTTATAGGTGGGACACAGACCACCCCACGGCCTCATTTTACCTTGGTCACCTCCTCTAAGACCCCACCTCCAAATACAGTCACATCCTGGGGTTAGGACTTCAACACACACATTTGGAGGGGACACGATTCAGTCCATAACTCTCTGGCTCTCACATTAAGGCCAAGAATCCATTTTTTAAAACAATCCCTGTACAGTCATGTTTATTGCTTCAAACAGACAGATGTTGCCGTTAAGTAACAGTTCCCACTAAATATTTAGAACCGAAGACCAAAATGTTACATGCTTCTAAATGCAGCTATTTCACAAGCAAAGGATCATTTCTGGCTCCTTGTGGAGATCAGATCTGTTTGTACAACGGGCTCATTCCTTCTGTGAATGGGGCTTATTTAGAACCAAATGACAGAAGGGGGTGAAGACAGAAAAACAGCAGGATGACAGGTGCTCTGCCCCTATAAATCAGATACATAACAAACACAAATGCCGCATACATTCATCAGAAGCTAAAGGTAATCTTTTATTTTACTTTTTTGACATAATCACATGAATTTATAGTAAACACAATTTTAGCATAAAGACAAATGGACCCAATAAAGTATTAATTCCCCGAATGCTGGCACTACGTACCCTCTTCTAACACAATGCCTGTTTCCCTTTAAAAACATAAATGAATATATGCACAGGGCTCCTCACGGAGGTCGGCCAGCGACCTGGGAAGGCGTCTCGGCCGCTCAGAGACCATCCTAACGCTAACGAGGGGACGACGCATGGGTCTTAAGACACCCACAGTCTGTCGCCTGCCATTTCAATATATTCCCGTGAAACAGATACGAGTGTTTGAGAAGATATCCTTCTGCTTCCACTTTAAGTTGAATTCTGATACATTTGGGAGGAAAAAAAATCTCAGTTTCATCAGGGTTTCAAACTCCAGTGTTCAGAGCCTAAGTGCAGGCAAGACAACTTCTGAAGCCTCATCACGTCTTTAAAGCACACCCACCTCTGCTGCGGTAATTGCACCGAGCCCTTGGCTTCAGCCCGAGTACAGGCTGTGTGTACCATCACCACGGGTGGAGAATCTATACGGAGCCTCCAGCTCTCCATTAGAAGCACATCTGCCATAAGGAAGCACCCCCCCCCCCGAAGTGCTGGGTCCCAGGGATCCTTCCAGAGAACTAGGGACATTCACAGAGGAGCATCCTCCCCAGAGACCACGAACGGACACACCAGTGCTTCTGTCCTGGAGGTTCTCTTCAGAGGATATTGGGATGAAACTGAGGCGCCCAAGTCCTGGATTGCATTCTAACAGGAATCACTGAACACCTGAGGGCTTCCAAAGTCAACTGGAAAAACCACTTGGATGAGAATCTGCCACAGAGAGAAAAGAAGTCCAGGAATCTGAATGTCGGCGAAATCTGCAGGTCCTGCAGAGGACTTAGCCTCCCTCTCTTCCGCACGCCCACAGGCAGCTCCCGCTGACACTCCGTCCTCACGGACACCCAGTCCAGCCCACCTCCCTGACACGCATCCACAGCCTCCCTCACCCCTCCCTGGATGGGGTCTCTTCACCGCGCCCCTACCTGCAAATGTTCCACAAACCAAGGAGAGTGAACAGAGCCATCAGGCCACGCCTCTCCCACGCACCAGATCCAGGCACCCTTTCCTGAGCCATCAGACACAGGCTAAGCTCACCCACGCCCCTGCTCAGCCCAACGCCCCCCACTTTCTGCTTCACCCCAGCTTCTTGCTGATGTGTGTGTGAATCACCGACCTGCTCCCAGTCAGAGGCGGATGTCTGCCACCCCCTCTGCCCAAGATGCTCTTCTTCTCCGTCACTCAGTGGCTCCCTGGTTTCCCAAAGGTCCCCTTCTCCCAGGATCGGGGCGTGAAGTGCGAGCTTGGAGTTCTAAAGTGGTCTCAAAGCCGCCGTGCTGGCGGCGTTCCGTCTCACACACATGGTTCACGAGAGCCATGAACTCAGGTAACTCTCCCAAGATGACACCACAGTCACAGGAACGTGATGAGTAAACGCGGGGTAACCGCCTTGGTGCTCCTGAGGCGCCCCCCCGACGCTAGTAAGACAGGGATGTGTGGGTGGAGGGCAAGCAAATCGACGGCGTTGTGCAGATGAGACGGGCATCTGGTCTCCACTGCATCCCATGTTCTTTCCTGCAGCCTCCGGGTAACACTGCCATTACCAAAGCATTTCCTCTTTTCTTTCTTCCTAATGCAGTTTTCAGTGTGGCTTTCTGTACAGGTGCGCCTGCTGTGTTCCATGGTGCTCTGTTGAATGGGGTTTTATATACAAAAACAATATATGTATGAATCAGAAATTGGTAGCATTTTAAAGGCTGCCAAACTTCACTCTAACCAGGAAGAACACTGCTGGGAATTTCAATACGGAGGAGAAATACATTGATGAAATGATTCTGTCTCCTCAAATGTATGCTCAGTATTTCTTCTGCTGTAGAATTTGTCACAGAATCACTAATGTCCTTCTGGAATGACTTACTCTCCATCTGTCTGCATCTCCTTTATCCCTGAAAGCCTAGACCAGAGGGAACCTCTGAGGGTCCGGTGCAGAGAGAAGAGGACGCACCAGACAGGAGGCTGCTTTGTGCACAGAAGTGAGGGGCTGCCCGTTCTGACCAGGACCCTCAGCCCAACAGCCATGGCTGTGCTGAATGTCAGGTGGGTCTGCAGGTGTAGGAATGAGGCACCCCCAGCCTAAGGGTGTAGGAAGGCGGCCCTGCCAGCATGGGCTAGAGCAAGGGGCCAAGCAGGTAACAGGATGGAACAAAACGCGTCTGACAAGCCTGTGTGTGGTGGGGGAGTAATGGCCCCCAAGTATGACCAAGTTCTAATTCCCGAAACCTCTGAATATGTCACCTTAGGTAGCAAAAGGGAATTTTCAGATGTCACAAAGGTTATGGACATGGATACGGGGAGATTATTCTGGTGGGCGAGTGTTAAAAGCAGAGGTCAGCTGCGGTCAGAGAGAAGTGACCACAGAAGAAAGGTCAGAGGTGAGGGGCGTTGCTGACTCAGAACAGAGCCAGGGACTTGAGCCAAGGCTGTGGGCGTCGCTGGAGCCCAGGAAAGGCAGGAAGAGACCCCCAGAGCCTCCGGGGGCCAGCCCTGCACACACCTTGGCTTTAACCCAGTGAGACCGAGTCCAACTTCCGACCTCCATGACAAATTCGTGTTTTTTAAGCCACTGAGTCTGTGGTTATCTGTTAAGGTAGCAAAAAAACAAACACACACGATGCGAAAAAGACCAAAAAATACACACGATATCAAAGAAGCGGGTACTTTGTCTGATTTTTGCTAATGCAAAAACAGAGGCTAAATTTTATCATGAATCTAGATTTTTAGAGAGGTCATAAATATAAATTTTATATGAACTACCTCAATTATTAAATATTGGAGGAACGCTTCGGGAAGGAGCAACCATGATGAGAACAAAAACACATCTGCACAGGGTTGGTTATCAAAGCCAGGAAGTGTCTGCTTCGCGGTCTTCTTGGTACAGTCCCTACTTTGTGTCACTCCTTGACTTTCTTCTCTTAAAAGGAGAATATTTTTATCTAAGTGCATGCAGAGAATCTGTGAAGGACTCTTCTTTGTAACTTGGCACAACTGTTGTAGTAAATGTAACTCTGCTGGAAAAAGCTCTAATGCCTTTGAAATTAAAACATTTGGTCAAACCTGCAAGAATCTTTAGGAGCTGTTTTTAATCACAGGAGTATAAGATGGTGTATGCAGCTTACGGAAGGATGACAGAGCTCCAGGGATTCTTATAAACTGGGGACTCCAGGGACCCAGATGTGTCTGACCCAGGGGAGAAACTCATCTCCTGGATTTTAAGGAACACGTCTATTAGAAGGTGCTTAGCTAATGAATTTTAGTAAACATGTTTATCAAAATTTATTTTTAAAAGTGTAACATTTTGAGAAATTGTCGTATCTAGTTCATGACAGACTGCTGATACCTTCTGCACATTATGTGAGTATTGCCTCAGTGCATATGTACTCTCTTATCGTAATCTCACCAAGAGTAGGAACTCTATCTCTTATTCTTTTGGTTACTCTTGAAGCGAAGAGTGTGGTGTTCTACCCGAGATGTGTTAAACTGCTTGGTCACTAAACACACGTGCACGCACATGACCTCTTCCTTCAAACGTTTTCTTGACTTTTCATTACCAACAGTTAATTAATTCTCTCTAGAGTGGCCAGGAGGGCTAAATTAAACCCTCGGAAGGAACTAGTATTTACTGTAAATCAAGCCTTCGGCTCTAAACCACAAGCACCACAGCAATTCCCCGTCATTTGGGATGTGATGTGTAGTTGATTTCCAGTAGAATTCCCCTCTGAAGACCACCCTCTGCTTCTTCTGGTCCCTCACTCCTCCCTGCCCTTTTATTTCTCGGTCAAGGGCACAGGGTGCTCCCTGTGACGACGGCTGGACCCCTCAGAGGCATCGGCGCCCTCCCTCTGTGCCCCCAGCGTCAGCTCGCGCATCACACCTTTTCTCCCTCTCGCTCGGGTCCCCTCTTTCCTCCCAGGCGGCCTCACCGCTCACGCGGCTCCGTAGCCCCTCCAGAAACCATGCGGGTCGCGGCCACGTCCTCCAGGGAGCTCTCCTGCCTTCAGCAATGATTTCCAAGGTTTTGATTATTTTTGAATGAATGCTCACCAGCTCAGTAGCCTAACGGATAAAACCAAGAGAAGGAGAGAGTCTCCGGCTGAAGCCGGGACGGTGGGAGGAGGGTCAGGGGCGGGGGTGGGAGGAGGGTCAGGGGCGGGGGTGGGAGGGGGGTCAGGGGAGGGGGGTCAGGGGCGGGGGTGGGAGGAGGGTCAGGGGCGGGGGTGGGAGGAGGGTCAGGGGAGGAGGGTCAGGGGAGGGGGTGGGAGGAGGGTCAGGGGCGGCGGTGGGAGGAGGGTCAGGGGCGGGGGTGGGAGGAGGGTCAGGGGAGGGGGGTCAGGGGCGGGGGTGGGAGGAGGGTCAGGGGAGGGGGTGGGTCAGGGGCGGGGGTGGGAGGAGGGTCAGGGGCGGGGGTGGGAGGAGGGTCAGGGGAGGGGGTGGGTCAGGGGCGGGTGTGGGAGGAGGGTCAGGGGCGGGGGGTGGGAGGAGGGTCAGGGGAGGGGGGTCAGGGGCGGGGGTGGGAGGAGGGTCAGGGGAGGGGGTGGGTCAGGGGCGGGGGTGGGTCCCCCCCACCCCGCCCCGCCGTCGGGCCGCCGCACAGGCCCCAGGCCCCAGGCCCCGGGGTAAGGCCGGCCCTCCGCTGCCCTCGCAGCGCCCTCTGCCGTCCGCCCGCCCGGAAGGGCCCGCCCCTCCCCTGCGCCTCCGGGGAGGAGACCTGGCGCCTCCCGCTGCGGAGTCCCGGCCCGGCCCGTGGAGCTCGCGGCCGCCCTGTGCCTCCCCGGTCTCGCGAGCGGGGCCCGGACGCTCAGCCTGGTAGAGCTGAGACCCCGGCGAGACGGGTCGTGAGTAACAGGCGTTCTAAATGTGGGGAAACGGACACACAAAGGCATGTTCCGACCACAGAGGGAGGCTGGTGCGGACGCGGGCCGTACGTTCCAAGTTGCCACAACCAAGTGCCCTTCATCCTTTTGCAGCGGGCTTCTCAAATTCTTTCACCGGAATTGCTTTTCCATTTTACTGGCCACGTGTGTTCAAGGCATATGGAAACGGGACGTAACATTCTGACACAAACTTGAGGGGCCCCTCCTGCTGCCGTCTGCACCGTTCCCGGCATCCCAGCCGATGTCATGAGAACATTCCGGGAGCAACGTCACGGAAACACGCCACGTGGGCGTCCTGTCCAGGGTGGCGGTGACAACACAGCCGGGATGTGAGCCGTTCTAACGTCTGCTCGCCGCACGCCAGGCCAGTGAACTGGAGACGAGTGCTGAGCAAGGCGCGCGACTTTATTCGGAACGCTGGCGGACTGAGGAGATGGCAGACCAGTGTCTCTAAATAACCATCTTAGCGGGGTCTGGATGCCAGTTTCCTTTACAGAATCAGAGAGGGGGAGGAGATGAGAAGTAAAGTCAAAAGGCCGTAAGTTTTGCACATATCCCCTGGAATGGCCAGCCTCGGGGAGGGGATGGGTCCATTTCTTCTTTCTTGCAGCCATCCACAGGGGGGCAGGGTCCAGATGTTTCCCTGAACAAAAACACTTCGGTTTAACATTCAGGCAGAGGGGCAGGGTTCCCCGAGGCAGGTCATTATGTATAGACAGTATCCTCGCAGTGAACAAAAGCGCGGAAAGCAAAGGATAAAGTAAAAGGAACAGATCCAACATGTAGTCAGAATTGGCTCTTCCCTGTTACGTCGCTAGTAACCACATTTACTCACATTTATGGGGGTTGTTTCCGCTCAGCACCACAACTGCACTGGCGTTGATTTATTTCCTTTACTGCCCCTCTTCCTGCTTCAATGAACAAGAGATTAGCTGCCCTGAAAATGAAAGTCAACAGCATCTTTGCTAAGGTTTTCATTAAACTCACGACATATGGTGTAGAATGTCTACAACTTAAAACTATCAGTATATAAAACCAGTTTCCTTAGGTGCTGATTTAATTTGAAGAGAGCTCACCCCTTTTATTTTCATGTAGGAAATGGAATTGTGGGATCAAGGTACCCTAATTATCCCCTCCTGAGTGGCTGAGGGACACAAGATTCCCCCAAGGTGTGAGAATGATAAGCCCTCGATCCTACAGACACTTCAAATCAAATGTTAATCACGTTCCATAAACTATTTTGAGTTCAACTCTATTTCTCAGTAGAAAGGAAGGAATTTCAAGGTCTGGCAACAAGTTGGCAGTATATATCCTTTTAGGTTAGGAGCTGATCAATTGTACTTGGTCAAAATGGTGGCGTCTCCATAGTGATCTGTGAGCCCGTCGTCTGGACCACACACAGCAGAGAGAAGGTAGACTTAGGGGTCAGCACTCCCTATCCACCCCCAACGCAGCACCTCCAGGATGTGTGACCCTGGGAAGTCGTGTGACCCGTTTCGCCTCTAGGTTCCTGGTGGAGAAGATGAAGTAGCAACATTTGTCCCGGTGGAAGATTGAGAGAATTAGGTAGTGATGGAGGGGAGCATGTGCCTGACACAGGCTTAGCACAAAGCAGGGGCTCAGGACCTGTTAGCAGTCGTCATGACAACCCTAAATTCCACAGGGGCAGCCCTAGGGCTCCCTCTGTCTCTCTCTGTCTCTCTTTATCTCTCTCCCAATGTGTCTCTGTCTCTGTCTCTCTCTGTCTCTCCCCGGGACGGGCTCTGCTCTTGCACAACTTCATCTGAACCCTGAGAGAAGCAGTTCAGAAGCTCCGAAATGGAAGGTGGATTATGTAGGGGCCACATCAATTAACGTGTCACAGTTTCAAGTTTCTCATTAAGCAACTTCTGTTCTAAAGTTCTATTTCAGGAAGTAATGGAAGAAAGGGCATTTTATTTCAATGTAAGCCAAAGCCGTAACCACATAGAGAGATACAAATTGATTTCCTTTTTACCTGGGGAGTCCTTCATTTGCAGCCAGCCATTCACTGACATTCTCAAAAGGCATTGAAGAAAATGTTTAATCAAAGGAAAAATGGTCATAAATATGGCTCTAGACAGGCTTTTAAGGAAACGACTTCATAACCAGTTAAATGGCTCACAAACCTATTTCTTTATATACAAACAGAAAATTACCTTTTCCAATTGCATTCTCAAAATGTAGTCCTTTTTTTCAAGCACAAAGTATTTTCGTGGGCAGTGGTCCCAGTTGCTAACACTACATAATTGGTCGTGTGCAACTTTAAAATGGAAGAGAAAAGCACATTTTAATTTGATTTGAGCACTTGTTTTCTAGTAACCTATAAACCAGATTAAACGTTTTAGAGTGTTTCTTTTTGGCAAGCTCTGATTTATTTGGGACTTGTGTACATGCAATTTTTCAATAAAAATGAAATGTCCAGCCTTCTGGACAGTGACCACTTCACCTGCTTAACTGTGACAGCCTGTGCTTCTGCCCCAGAGCGGAGCTTCGTGTAACTAACACTGGTTAGAGGCGGCCTCCGGGGCTGGTACTCAGATGATGCTTCAACGGGCTTCCTCGCAGCCCATCCCCCGCCAGGTGCAGACCCTGCTTCCCCAGCAGAGCTGTCAGCCTGTACTTGCAGACTCCCCACAACCTTATGCAGCATCTCACACAGCCTGGGGTGGGGCTAAATACGCGTGTATTCATCGTCACAGTAAGAATTCATTAGCTGGGGGGAAATGGGAGAAAAGACACATGAAAAAGTCAAGTTTAAATGGTGACAAGGTCTAGAAATTAGTGAGTTCTAGAAATGCCCCCAATAAATTAGTAAGTGACCAGCCAGAGTCCATGGAGAATCACGTTAGAAGTTTTAAGAGTCTGCAATGATTGCAACGTGCAACAGTGCATCTTATTCAAATACTTATCGTCCGCAGGTTTTGATTTACCCCCATCTGCCTTGTAGGCCTCTCTGAAAACCAGAGATGGTCTTGTTGTGGATGGAGCACTGTCGCCCTCGACCCCATTGGACCCACTTGTGCAGGATTCGCCATCCACTGTGCACTGACCTGCCCCCTGGGGGGCTTCCTGACACCCAGAGTCCTGAGGCTGGGAACGGGGTCACCTGGGGTCCTTTGCCTCCAGTTTGGTCCACCAGACACAGCAGTTGGGTAAACCATCTAATCCTTGGAAACTTTTTTGTTTAAACTAATCAGAGTAGTTTCTGTTGCCTGGAATTCAACCCAGTTCTGTTTCCACCTTCTGTCTGTCATGGATACCTTTCCGTGGCCCCGTTTCCTGATAACAGGAAGCAGTGAGGCAGCAGCACTAATCACGCAGAGATCTAATCTCTAGGACGCCGAAGTCCCTCGTCCCCAGAAGTGGGTTAAGTAGGAAAACGTGTAGACGTAAGTTACAAACAAACGATTTTCTAAGAGGATGCCAGATAACATGAGTTTTTTCTTACTTTACAAGAATTCCTATCCCAGTGTTAAAATCTCAAATTTTTGAGTACTTCTGGCCTTGAGAGATTCTATAAAGGAAAAGAGAATGAGAGAAAAAAAACAAAAAGGGCAAATGAACATCCATCCTTGGTGTCATTTTGCAGACGAGCTACACGCCATGAGGTGTGTTTCTTCTGTTCTTCCGTTTGTTTTCACCCCGGTCCCCTGACGCAGAGCCCCAGGTGAACCCGAGCCCTGTTTACCCCGAAGAGGCTCTCGGCAGGAAGGGGCGAGGGTAGAGCAGCCCCACGCCGTCTGCAGGCCGAGGGTCACGTGGTGACACAGGCCCTGAAGGCCACGCAAGGGTCCTGTAGGAAGACGGGCCTCTTGGTGCCACAAGTCGTGTCTGCCATCGAGACACTTCTCCAGCTGGTCTGATTCCATCCTTGTCTGGGAGCTGCAATTACTCTTTTTTTTTTTTTTAACATATTTTAAATATCTTTATTTTCTTTCATTATCAGAAGGCAGATTATACCAACAAGCATTGTAGTGTTTGTGTGTTCTGGTACCTTACAATTCTCAAAGGAGATCATCCCAAACAGTAATTTTTTTTAGAATGGGTTGGGTTTACTTTTTTTAAGTTTTTTTTAGTTGAAGTATTATTGATTTACAATGTTGTGTTAGTTTCAGGGGTACAGCAAAGTGATTCCATTATATATAGATAGATAGATATAGATATATATTATTTTTCATATTCTTTTCCATTATAGGTAATTACGAGATATGGAATACAATTCCCTGTGCTCTACAGCAGGTCCTTGTTGGTTGTCTATTTTATATATTGTGGTGTGTATCTGTTAATCCCGAACTCCTAGTTTAGCCCTCCCCCCACTTTCCCCCTTTGGTAACCATAAGTTTGTTTTCAATATCTGTGAGTCTGTTTCTGTTTGTGTATAAGTTCATTTGATTCATTTTTTAGATTCCAGATATAAGTGATATCATATGATATTTGTCTTTCTCTGTCTGGCTTACTTCACTTAGGATAATAATCTCTAGGTCCATCCATGTTGCTGCAAATGGCATTATTTCATTCTTCTTTAAGGCTGCGTAGTATTCCATTATATATATACACCACGTGTTCTTTATCCATTCCTCTGTCACTGGACATTTAGGTTGCTTCCATGTCTTGGCTATTGCTGTGAACATTGGGGTGAATTTATCTTTTCAAGTTAGAGTTTTGTCTGGATATATGCCCAGTAGTGGGATTGCTGGGTTGTATGGTAGTTCTATTTTTAGTTTTTTAAGGAACCTCCATACTGTTCTCCATAGTGGCTGCACCAATTTACATTCCCACCAGCAGTGCAATAGGGTTCCCTTTTCTCCACACCCTCTCCAGCATTTATTATTTGTAGAGTTTTTGATGATGGCCGTTCTGACCGGTGTGAGGTGATACCTCACTGTAGTTGTGATTTGCATTTCTCTAGTGATTAGTGATGTTGAGCAGCTTTTCATGTGCCTCTTGGCCATCTGAGTGTCTTCTTTGGAGAAACGTCTACTTAGGCAATTGCTCTTATCCTTCCCTTGCACTAGGATCCCTCTCGGGTCCTTAGACAGCACAGCAGTGACCTCGGCCAGCACACTTGGCCTCAGTGTTGGACCACCTGTGCAGTGCAGACGTCCAAGGGGGCCAAGTTCTTAGGGACAGAATCACCCAAAAAGGGCAAATTCCTAGGGACACCTGTGGACCACGTGTGCCCCCAAGGGTAGAATCACGAACAGCTTGCTGGAATGATCACGACTAAGTGAAGGTCCAGGGGCAGTCAGTGGAAGCGGGAATTAGGGTCAAGGACCACAATTCACATCCTGGGTCCCTGCTTCTCGGCTCCATATTTTGGACAAGCAAGGGGGCGCCATGCTCTCGGCGACCAGTTCTCCTCTCTTGACCTTGGCAAGTCAGGGTGGTGAGGAGAGGGGCAGGGATCCCAGCCCCCCAGACCCTGGACCTTCTGCATCCCTGGGGCTCCACCTGTGGAAAACCAGCCTGGACCAGTGCCCCAGAGCATCTCAGATTCGTCCTCTGCCTCATCCTCATCTTCCTTTCCTGAGGACGACGGTCCAGGCCAAGACTGAACAGCAGTCCCGGCTCCTGGCACATGCAGGGCAGTGGGAGGGCACCCTCAGAGCATCCTCGCCCGAGCCCCGAGCCCTGGGCATGTTGCTTGAGGCCTGACCCTGTGACCACCTGGCTCTCTCACCTGGATGGTAACAAATAAGACAAAAGCCTCCAAAACTAAGTGGCGACAGGAGCTCGAAGCCTTGAAGGGCTGCTGTCCTATCTTTTAAAGTTCTATTTTATTGGGTTACTCATAAGACACGACACTTTCATTTTAATGACAATTGCTTTATGGATTAATTATCACAACGATTGTATGAATATTTGATGCAATTTTACGGTGTTTTACCAACAGTATCTCGAAAGTTAGCTACTGTGCATCAATCGGCCGATGTTAGTCATTTATATTCATAAATGAGGCTCGAGTCTCATTAGCAAAAAAGGCTGGAAAATATGTGAGCACATCACTGACAACGTGTGGGCGCTGGGAGTTCGTAGAAGGAATTCTTTATACAAAGTCCACAAACAGCTTAAATGTGTGAACATTTCTTAGATAAAAACTTCTCCTTTGTCGTGTTGAGTTTTGGAGTGCTGGCAGTGTTTTAGAAAATCATGGTTCCGCTTCTCATCTGCTCGCCGCTCCTGACCCCTGAGTCTGTGTTCAGCACACGCAGGCGTCAGTATAATTAATTTTAGTGTGCTTTTCCGTTAATGCTTCAGCCTCGTGAGACTTTCCGGGGTGGGTAAAGTTTACTTGTTTGCGCCTCGGTGGTGTTTCTCCCGCGTGACGGCAGAGGCGCCCATGAACTTCCACAGAACTGGATGCGGGTCAGAACGAACGTGGGTGTCTGCCCAGTGCGCCAGCACTCGGGGTCACTGCCGCCCGGGACCACATTCTGACACCACCTCTGTGTTTGCAAAGCCAGTCTGCCCTGTGTGTGGGGAGCTGCTCTGCGTCACTGCCTGCACCTCTGACTGTCTCCCACAGCCCATGCTGACAAAGGGACAAAGGGGCAATGCTGTAGGACAGGCTGTTCGGTCCAGGTGCCCGCTTCCCCGGGGAGGGCATCCCCGCTGCCTACCGCGGTGCCCTGGCTCTGCTGACAGCACAACCTCCACCCCACCCCGTTCATCCCCGCCTCACACCACGTCCTGGCCAGGCGAGGCCTCGGGGTCCAAGAGCCCACTTCCCAGGGAGATAGAAATGGGCCACACAGGACATACAGCCACGCTGGGGTCAGCCCTGTGACAGCGGGGCCTCCCGAGGCTGTTTGGGGGGTCACCCTCCCCTGAGCAGCTGCGGGATGTGGTCCCACTACAGGGACCCTTGGGGTCATAGTGATGCAGTGACAGCATCACACGTTCAGCTCCTTGGGGTCCCCAAACCAATACCCCGTCCCCCTGGACTCTCATCTCATGTCCAGATTTCAGACCAAAGTCTGAGAGTAAGAAATAGTCAATTTGCAACGTTCACATTTTTTTCTGAAGAAAGGTGGGGATAAAACGAGATAATATAGATAAGTGCCTGACCTTGGGCTCCATCCGACTCGGTCACTGCAGCGACTTCCGAACCCTGCTGGAACCGCCAGTTTAAAAATGCAAGAAGTGTTTTTGCATAATTCCTGTTTTGTGCAAGTAGCCACAGTTCTTTCGTTTCTCTGTACTTTCTCATTCTTTATGTTTTCATTTTATTTCAAGAGATGAAATACATTCATGCTCTGTCAAGAGAGCCCAAGGAAGTTAGAAGCCTTTTTATGTGAAGTAGAAAGGCAAAAGAAAATAAATAAATAAAAACTTGGGAAACTTTAAAATTCTACCTTTATGATGAGAGAAGCTGAGAGAAGCTGAGAGCAACGGTACGGTGAAGTTTGCATCTCTGTCCATAAGTTATGCCATGTTTTCCTCCATGTCCATAATGCAAATAATCCAGCAAATTAACATCTCACAGGAAGGCTTGTTTCCCTTCCGTTGAAAATCTCATGCATTTTAAGTGAAGGTCCTGGAATTCTGTAATCAAGCAAGCTCCGCTTCTCATCACCCATTCATCACGGATCACTAGATAAGTTTACTCCAGCCGCCCCCCCTCCCCACCCCATCAGGGCTGACTGTGTGCTTCTGACCAGCCCATGCTAGTCATGTAGGGCAGGAGACCCAGGCCAGCCACAGGGATGAGACATCGCAGTCCACACCTTGGGAGCCCTGCTGTTTGGGGAGATTTCAAGCCAACACAAGGAAATGGTGTGAAGGAAACCTTCACCCATACACGGTGAAGGTGTGTGCCCCGGGCTCAGCCCTGGTGGTTGGCGAGCAAGCCAGGAGGTGCCTTGGCCAGGATCCAACTCCCAGTCCCTGTGACCCAGGCACGTCACCCACCTACCCTGGCCTCAGGTTCCTCGCGTGTGAAAGGGGAGAACACCCAGATCAGCTCCGTAGCAATAATATTCTCTCTGTTTAATCGTGTCTGTTCAGGTTCAGAGCCCAGATGGGCACAGCTGGATAGCAAACAACATAACTTTCTTCCCAGTGTAGATGACACTCATGAACAGATGTGGAGCATTTCAAGGAGAAGGGGGTGCAAGGGAGCTACAGGCCCCCGGGAGGACCGACGGAGAGTTTTGAATTGTGAGTCTGATTAAAAAACACAAAAGTGCTGGTGACACGTGTGGTGTTGGTGCCTCGATGGCATCGGGTTTGATCGCAACAATCGTCCTGCAGGAAACACACAGACGGCCGCCCAGACCCTGGGGAGCCTCTGCCCTCCCCAGGGACCTAGATGCACGTGAGCAGCGGCTGGAGGCCCCGTCCCCCCCCAGACTTGGGAAAAAGCCCCTGAAATAAGGAAGATGAGGGCACCCAAGACGATTCACGAGCTTCACGTTTTTGAAACCGCCCCAGGGGATATCTCTGTCTTTCACAGAGCTAAGGTCTATGCTGGTTGTTACTCTTTTTTGAGTTGACAAAAACCCTAATTTCAGTAGGAACAGAGGACCCATCAGCATCAACACGAGATGCTTGCAGGGAAACAGGCCAAGGGTGTCTGCCCCCAAAAGAAGCAACTTCCTGGATTTCCCTTTGTGAACCAAAGAGAGGGGCCCCAGGGCTCCCCACGAGGAAACCTTTAACTCCTGTTTTCTCTGGAAGAGGGTCACATCTCTGTGGAATTCTGGATTCTCCTGAGACCGGTTTGCTCTTCACTTAGGGTGAGGAACACACGGCCACCTATTAAGGAATTGTTTGGTAATACCTGTTGGTCTGCAGTCTTTTCAGTGCAAACTCACGCAGTAAGTGAACATCATAGATACCGTGTCTGGGCCGTAGTGACCCTCGGTGAGGCTGCAAGGCAGTGGGAGTTGATGATGTTCTCCTGGTCTGTGGAGCCCCGTCGAATACCTTGCAGGGGCCTGAGTCTCAGACGTTCTTCAGTGGTTTTGTTGGAAAGCCACGTTGCCTTTTCCTGACAATAAATGATCCTCAAGGTTAATATTTCCGACTTTTCTAAGACAACTATAAAACGGGTCTGTCATTAATAAGGAAGGTGACACTTCATTAACCAGTCCTGTCACACACCTCAACCTCAAAGATCCCCCCCCTGCACAGCTCCCTGCCCCTTCATTCTCCCGGGCAGCCAGGGTCAGCGCCCAAAGCACAGGAGAGGCTGGAGGGCAAACCGAGAGCTGGAGCTGAATCCTTGTCGGGTCATCAGACACCCACCCGCAGCCAGAACGGCCAATGGTAAAGAACATTCCAACATGACAGACAGCACACCAGGGACACGGGGCCCAGATAAAGCCCTGTGCCCAAGCGCCGGCCCTGCTTCCGGGCAGCAGCTCGGAGCTCCTCGGGGCTCTGCGTCCACCCCCGGCACCCGGAAAGCCAAGATGTGCCGACGTGCCCGTTCTGTGCTTTCCAGGGAGGAGGAATTCAGCCTGCTCGATATTCTAGGCTGTGTGACCTGCGGACAAGCACACAGGAAAAGGTCAGAATGTGCCTGTTGTTAATCGTATTCTTTTGCTCACTTGCAACAATCATTCAGTCGTTTGAGCCTCACAACAGCATAATTTTTGTGGACGTAACTTTATCGCCCACTTTAGGCCGAGGCCCAGAGAGGGGAACTAAGTGCCCAAGGTCAGGGCTGGGTGGGGTGTGGCCCTGAGCGGAATCCGGGCACCATGAAAGCCACCGAGGCCGAGGCTCTCACCTGGTGAGGAGAGGTAAAGGTGAGCGTTTTGAAACACTAAAATGAAATTGAAAACTGAGAAGTTTTTTTCAGGTAATTAGGAGGCGTTTGGCAGGTCAATGCAATAAAACAGGTAGGGTCCATTTCCCACACGGTGTCCTCGTGATCACGATGAAATCCCTCGTGCGCCTTTAAGGCCGGGTGGCGCGAGGGACATCCCAACAGCCAACCTCTCCCTTCATCTTGAGAGCAAAGGATATCACTGCTCACACATCCTGAGATGAAGACATAATGAAGCCAAGGCCATTTCCAGGGGACTTAAAGTCTGAAATGCATCAAGTCCTTTAAATGGAAAACTTGCCCTTTATATGATAATTAGCTCAGTTCAAAGAACAACTGCACTGTCTAAAGGATAAGAAATATTTGAGAATATATATTAGACACTTCACGGCTTAAAACGAAACCCCTGGCTTGCAGGGGACTCGGAAGCACTGCCTTCAGAAGCCTGTCTCAGCTCCTGCCGGCTGGAAAGGGCATTCCATGGAATAAAATTAAATTGGTTTATGTTTCCTCAGTAATCAGATCTGACAGAATAATTTTTCAGTAGCAAATGGAAATGGTAAACATTTAGGCGATATAAACAATTCTGAAGTACCTACCCACAGCGTCACCCTCCATCCTTGGAGGAGCATTGGCTTCTATTTTAGAGCTACAAGTGAAGTGAGTTCTTTATAGAAAGTCAGCTCACAAGATCTTTATTAATTATGAGTGGTAAGATTACATTAATGTCTTGTGTTTCAACTTATTACAAAGATATCTCCACTTCGAGAGAATGTTTCTGTGGATGAACTTGGAAAGAAAGCAAGCGTGAGCCTGTACCTGTCCTGCAGGAAGCCCAGACTTAAAGCTTGCTCTGATTTCAACAGCCATCTTCACCCTGTATTCATTTTTAGAACAACCGGTTTTCTTTTTTCACGACGTGATTCTTAGATTCTAAATAGCTGAATAAACTTTTACTGAAAATACGTGTTATAACATAAAGACATTTACATTTCAGCTCTCAGTACCAGGCAGCACACGCTCCTCCGCGTGGAACCTCCTGCATCCCACGACAGAGGGCCAGCCCCGTCTGTCCCACTGACCCTGCTCCCTCCTCGGGACATGCCTGCCCATACGCAGCTCTCCCTGTAAACTGCTTTATGGGAGCCTTTGGATCTGGCCCTTTTCTGATGCTCTGGCCAGTGTTCTTTCCCCTGTGATCAGAGATGATTGTGCCTTTTCTCCTTCCCGTCCTGATTCTCTGGAATCACGTGTGTTAATCAGCATCCTTGGAGAGACCACCTCTGTCATCTTAATCCTGGTAAATCATGAAAATCCCCTCTTCCTGCGAGGTCTGTCCCCACGACACTGATTCTGTGTGTCTGCGGTAGGACTCGGGGACCTATTTTAAGAATAGGTCTTCTCGGGGCTTCCCTGGTGACGCAATGGTTAAGAATCCGCCTGCCAATGCAGGGGACAAGGGTTCTAGCCCTGGTCCAGGAAGATCCCACATGCCACGGAGCAACTAGGCCCATGAGCCACAACTACTGAAGCCCGCACGCCTAGAGCCCATGCTCTGCAACAAGAGAAGCCACCGCAATGAGAAGCCCGTGCACCACGACGAAGAGTAGCCCCCGCTCACCGCAACTAGAGAAAGCCTGCACGCAGCACCGAAGACCCAATGCAGCCAAAAATAAATAAACAAAAATTATAAAACAAAAAAAAGAATAGATCTTCTCATCGAGGCGGGTACTTCACAGGCGGCTACAGAGCTGCCTTAGCCACGTATCCTGGAGCTCACAATCCTGGAGAAGCAGAGCCACGCCAAGGAAGTGAGCTTTGAATCAGCAGGTCTGAGAACGTTCCATCAACTAGTGGCTGTGTGACCTTGGCACTGGGACTTGAAATATCCAAGCTTTGAATTTCTTTATCAAAAGGGGCGCATGTTAGACACTCGATGGTCATTCCTGAGATCCTTTGATCACACGTCTCGTCAGCACCGAGTTCCTGAAAGTGGCAGCTAGTATCAGAAAACATACAAAATAGTATTTCTTAAAGGCTTGAGCTATTCCTCCTTGTAGAGAAAGATGCCGAGTTCTTTTCATGTTTAGTTACTACTTCATTTTCATTTGAAAGGACTCTAACACTGCACAGCATGCAGAAGGATGAGGAAATCGCGCACCTCTGCGGGCTGAACAGTGAGCATATGAACACAGACTCACCACCACTAGGCACTGAGGGCTGAAATCCCAGTTCTCAGGCAAAGCAAAGCAGCGTTTCCAAAAATACTTCTAAACAATGACGTCTTTCCCACCATTTTCATCTCCCTTTTTCTGCCATACTTACCCTAGTGTTTTCTTTATTTTTCATTTTCTACTCGTATTTCACAAATAAGGGCATATTAAAATACACTGGTTAAATTGTGGCCTTTTTGCTCTCAAATCCCCTCTCCCGATGTTAGTTGAGTTACTTTGGACAAAGTACCCGGCCACTCTATGCCTGCTTTTTCAGCCAAAAGATGGGCTGGTGACATTATGATTAAATTAATTGACTTGAAAACTGTTAGAATTATGCCTAACACAAAGGAATCACTCAAAGTTGTGAGCTACAATCACAAGGAATAAACTACAGCCCGAAATACTTTGCTCAAGCAATGTATTCTTAGTCATAGTATATTAGCACAAAGACTGTTGTATAAAGAAGGAAGGGTGCAAGGAGAAATGGACTGAAATATCCTTCTTTGCTGCTGTGAATAAATTCAAATAGTATTTGTCCAGCACTTGACCACACAGCATGATAAGGTATTACCAGGACTGAAATTTGGAAAAATTCACATGATCAGTTTTCAAGCAGTGACATACTATTTTACTGAGATTTTTACTGTAGAGATAGTAATTAATTTTAGCCAACTTTCTGTACTCTCATAATATTGAATAACAAGTGATGTTTCAGAAAAGAGATAAAATACAAAATAATGATACCACCAAATTAATGGCAACAGAAAGCTGGCTTAAAAAAGACAGTAATGGAATCACAGAAATCATAGGTAAAAAAAAAGCACAAGTGATATGGCCGAAAATAAAATTAATATTGAAGAGGCAAATATTGTTAGATTGGAGTGCTACAAACTGTACTGATTTTGATTATTATCATTACAACCATTTTTAAGGAAAAAATTTAAACTAAAAAGAAGTTTGTGACAAATACCATATGAGCATCTATTCATTAAATAATACATGGCTAGCCTAACTTCCAGAGTCCACACCTGTATAATGTATCCAAGAGAATTTAGATCAGCATCTGGAAGAGCTACTACACCCCCATGTTCACTGCAGCATTATTCACAGTAGCCAAGAAGTGGAAACAACCCAAGTGTCCATTGATGGATGGATGAGTGGATGGATGGATGAATAAAAACGCGGTATATACACATACGTACAAAGGAACATAACGTAGCCTTAAAAAGGAAGGAAATCCTGATGTACAGAACACTTTGGATGAACCTGGGGACACTATGCCAGGTGAAATAGGCCATCACAAAAGGGCAAATCCTGCACTATTCACTTACATGAGGTGCCTTGAGGGTCACACTCACAGAAGCAGAGAGTAGAACGGAGGCCCCAGGGCCCTGGGATGGGATGACAGGGGGTGGCTGTTCAGCGGGTGTGAGGTTTCCGTTCTACAGGCAAGAGGAGGGGGTGTTATCCCTTCAGACACCCGGAAGGAGAGACGGGCAGCCTGAGAGGTGCACCCCACCACACGCCGAGCTCACTGCATCTGGCTCTGCACTCGCCCGTCCCGACCCTGGACTTTAAGAAGCACCTTGAAGTCACAGACTCTAATGTCTTAGTCAATCCAAGAACCTCTGTGCCCGTCACTAGATTAGAGGCCAGTCAGCCCTCTCTCCGTGTTTTATGTACTGAGTAGAAAGAGGAGAAAAGTCTCTCATTGTCAGCTAACGCCAGGGGCAGGGATTGCAGTAAGAGCGGAAACAGGGAAAGGACAGGTCTGTCTCTTACAGCCAATGCGCTGGTGTTGCCGCAGCTAGCAGAACAATGGAAATAATTCTAGTGCACAGAATGGATCGTTCAAAAACATCCCGTAATACTGGTAGTCAGAACATTTTAAAGGAGCGTTTCTAAGAGATTCAGACAGAACTTTAACTACTTTGTTTGATATAATAAAATGCTTTTAAAATGCACTTTACACAATAGCTATAATAATTCTGTTTTTATATTAAATTTTCTGTTGAACGTTTTTCATTTGTCTAAAAATACCTTTCTTTGAAACTCAACTGTCATCTTCATATAAAAATTTTAAAGTGATAATGACACATTTTCTTATTAAAATATGAAGGGAAAATTCAAGCCCAAAATATTTTTACATTATTTTTCTGGTGAAACTATATTTATATACGGATTTGTTATATATCACACAATAAATATATCAATGATTCATAGGAGAAATAATTTTGCAATTCAGAATTTTCTTTTTTGAGAAAACTCAAAGTCTAAATGCAAGAACATTTATCTTCATATTATCTCTATCTACACAGACAACCTAGACATTTCACTTAGAATTTAAAATATATATTGTATGCAGGTTAATAATTGTGATGTTTTCTTCTTGAGACTTAAAGCACATTTCATGATTTAATAAAAGAAATCTTATTAACGGCCCCAGAGAGAAGACGGGGCATCTAGTACTTTGGTTTTGCTTTTCATACTGCTCTTAATCCAATGATGAAAACAGAGGAACATCCTTTGTTAATCCAACTTTGTGTAATTTGAGTTACTCATTGGCCACAGAACTTCCGTGCGGCAATGTGAGAAACTTATGTCCAATGAGGATAAAGGACATGAAGGTGTTACCCGGTGATAAATTATGTGCTGCTCTAAGAAGTTTCGTTTCTACAAATAGAATTACCTGGGTGCTTCTCCGTCTGAGGGTGCTCAAGGCAGTGAGTTTGGTCCTGTCCAGATGCACAGAGAGGAGGGAAGGGAACCTTCTCCTTAAGAAGCAGATACCGTATGCTAACACATATATATGGAATTTAAGAAAAAAATGTCATGAAGAACCTAGGGGTAAAGCAGGAATAAAGATGCAGACCTCCTAGAGAACGGACTTGAGGTTATGGGGAGGGGGAAGGGTGAGCTGTGACAGGGCGAGAGAGAGTCATGGGCATATACACACTAACAAACGTAGTAAGGTAGATAGCTAGTGGGAAGCAGCCGCATGGCACAGGGATATTGGCTTGGTGCTTTGTGACAGCCTGGAGGGGTGGGACAGGGAGGGTGGGAGGGAGGGAGACGCAACAGGGAAGACATATGGGAACATATGTTTATGTATGACTGATTCACTTTGTTATAAAGCAGAAACTAACACACCATTGTAAAGCAATTATACCCCAATAAAGATGTTAAAAAAAAAGAAGCAGATCCAGGTCTGCAGGCCTAGAGCTGCCGCAGCAGGACCTGAACAAGAGGCAGCAGCGTGAAACCTCCGGATGCCAAGTCGGGCTTCCATCTCCGGGGTCTGAGGGGCCGTCCTGCTGTCCTGGGACGTGCAGGAGCCCGTTCGGCCTTTGCACCTGGGCGACTTTGGAACTGGGCACTGCCCCTGCCGGTCAGGGCACAGGGCCGGTGCCCACCCGAGCAGGGAGGGGCCGCAGGACTAACTGTGGACACTGAGTGTTGGCAGAAGTGGTCGGGGTTCCTTTAGGACGAGCCTTTGATGACACTGCCAGACCCAGTCTGTCCTCACCTCCAGGCCTGTCTTCACTTCCAGGGCATGTGAATGTGTATGTATGTGCATCTGTGCATGTGAGTGTGTGTGCATGTGAGTGTGTGTGCACAATTTACGCTAACACAAGATCATGTTTAATAAGTACCAGCCTAAAGGTGTTTACAGACGGCCAGAGAACGAGGGAAAGAGCTAACAGTGGGAGGAGGATTTCTTGAAACCAGCCTGAATTTATCCTGAATTTCTATTCTCAATTTACAGAGCAAATGTGTTAGTCATTTTATAGTTATGTATTTTTTTCTGATAAAAGACGTCTCATTTGTTTGTACTTTGGGCAATATTTGCCCCAGGACAGAGCTGTGCGCTATGATCTACAGCCATATATCTCATGCTTTTTCAGCTGGACTTAGGCAATTATAAAAAGATACAAAATGAAGCAAACCCACAACAACAAAAACCCTCTAGGGCAGTAAAATGGCACTCCGCCACACTGACCTTAACACATTCCTACTCGGCACGTAAGAGCGTGTTGAGAAATAACCGTGCTTCGAAGTAATGCAACATCTGAAAAACTAGCTCAGGAAAAGTATAGCTCAGTCCTTTCTATTTTTTCCACCATCTTAACCAAGGAAATGGGGAAAAAATGATTTTTAAAAGGTAATTCTTAAAATCAGTTCAAAAAATATTATCAGGCAATTAAAGAACGTTAACGATCTCCAAATTAACAAAATCCTACGGGGGTTGGTGTTCTGCTTATAAGCTTATCAACTCTTACGGAACAGGCTGCCTTTGTGAGCTCCAGCCATAACTAAGTAGGAGTTATACTCACAGCAGATCAGAACTACTTTCAATAAAGTAGAAGGGGCTCTAATACAGAGTCTGAGAATTACTATTAGGAAAACTTGTTTGCAAATCTCATGCCAAATAGATAGTTTTTTGTGTCTGGTTGTATGCCAGGGGCTAATTTTTGCTAAAGCAAACAATACTTTCTTCTATTGAGTTTTCACATTATAGTTTACTGAAGGGCGAATTAGCAGAATTATCATAATACGTAATGAAATGAAGAGCCCATTAAAAGCAAAGGATTGTGGGCAACACCGTAGATTGATTTCTTTTTGACATTACAGCACACTTTCTGAGGGAGAAGTCATTTGTGTTTAAGGGGAGAGGATGTGACACTTCTGAGTCAGGTCAGGACTCCCAGTCTATCTGTGGTGGCAGCTATTATGTCTACAATACGACTAATTGTCATAGCAATTGATGAAATTTGTAATAATTATAGTGAGTAAATTTATTGAGCTCCTTTTATATTCCAGATGACACCAGACATTTTATAAATTAGTCATTATAACAGCTCTCCAAAGTAGGCGTTAGGATTTTGGCTTTGAAATCGAAGTTCAAGGAATAAAGTGCATCGATTCATTAGTCAGGCGTCTGGCAGCACATAGGGCTCCGTGCTAAGGCCACACACTGTGCTCCAACCGCAGGTCCCTGCTCACCAGCCCTGGGCCAAAACAGGCCTCCACCCCTCATCTGTAAAATGGGATGAGACTGGCATTGAGCTCACAGGGCTCCAGAGAAAATACCGTGAGCTCATCCACAGACGACACTTAGCTTCTGGTGCATTGTATAGAAAGCTCAGGAGAACCTTAGTTGACCCTAAAATCAATTATTGTTACCATTGAAGGTATTCTGTTGGGGGGTGACATTAGGTCCATGCAGCAACAATTTCTGTCCTCCCCAGCACACCGCTATCACACCAAACACTCTGCAAAGTTTTGAAAGAGCAGTGCAACATTTTGGGCTCCACTTTTTTAATTCAAATCATTGACCACTTAAGAAAAGGAGTTAAGCTTCCATGTTCTGAAGCCTTTTCACAAAAACTGTAAATACCTTTCAACATTTAAAATTCATGTCCTCCTTCTTTAGAAATAAATTTGCAATGAGTCTTCCATTGTTCTTTATTTGTTGCATTGACTCATTTTACAATCAAAGTTCCCATTATCTGAAATTCTGAAGTGTAGTAATTTGGAAGAATGGCAGCAACAGGCAGAAAGATCGCTGGGCAAAAGCAAAGCGATTGTTTATGAGACAGATTTGAAGGCTGGGTTTGGATTTTTTTTAATGTGTGGGAAGGATGAACAACAATAATAAATTTTGTACCGGATTTTCTGTGTAATTTGTTAATACTAAGTGATTTACCTGTTTCAAAGACGCTCCTCGGGTATCCACAAGGAGAAAACGTGAAAGGGATTTTAATCACAATGTTGCTACGACAGCAAAATTCATAGATAAACTAAAGATTTACCCTTTATTTGTCTGGCAAATAGACAAGTAAAATAGTGGAATTTTATGAAGTACTTGAGATAACGCATTGTTTATGTGTCATATTAAAGCAGCTCAATATAAAAAGAAAACCCAAATCAAAAATGGGCAGAATACCTAAACAGACATTTCTCCAAAGAAGACACACAGGTGGCCAAGAGGCACATGAAAAGCTGCTCAACATCACTAATCATTACAGAAATGCAAGTCAAACTACAATGAGGCATCACCTCGCACCTGTTAGAATGGGCATCATCAGAAAATCTACAAACAACAAATGCTGGAGAGGGTGTGGAGAAAAGGGAACCCTCTGGCACTGTTGGTGGGAATGTAGATTGATACAGCCACTATGGAGAACAGTATGGAGGTTCCTTAAAAAACTAAAAATAGAACTACCATACGACCCAGCAATCCCACTACTGGGCATATACCCTGAGGAAACCATAATTCAAAAAGACACATGCACCCCAATGTTCATTGCTGCACTATTTACCATAGCCAGGGCATGGAAACGACCTAAATGTCCATCAACAGAGGAATGGATAAAGAAGATATGGTACATATATATAACAGAATATTACTCAGCCATAAAAAGGAATGAAATTGTGCCATTGCAGAGACGTGGATGGACCTAGAGACTGCCATACAGAGTGAAGTAAATCAGAAAGAGAAAAACAAATATCGTACATTATTGCATATATGTGGAATCTAGAAAATGGTATAGATGAACTTATTTGCAAAGCAGAAATAGACACAGACGTAGAGAACAAATGCATGGATACAAAGGGGGGAAGGGGGGTGGGATGAACTGGGAGACTGGGATTGACATATATACACTATTTATACTATGTATAAAATAGATAACTAATGAGGACTTACTGTATAGCACAGGGAACTCTACTCAATGCTCTGCAGTGAACTAAATGGGAAAGAAATCCAAAAAGGAGGGGATATACATATAGCTGATTCACTGTGCTGTACAGCAGAAACTAACACAACATTGTAAAGCAACTATACTCCAATGAAAAATAAAATAAAATTGTACTAGGTTTAAAAAAATAGTTCTAAAAACATAGTAAGGTGGAGAATGTTAGAAATAGAATGATTTCTATGGCAAAATACCACACACACACACACACACACACACCCCACTACATATTTCCAAAGAAATACATATATAAATAAATATGCACGTAAGATAGGGGATGGGCATGGAGATAAAAGAAGAGGAATTATTGTGATATAAAGAAAGTCCCTCAACAAACCAATGTCGATTATTTAAGAGGAGTTGTCTATTACTAGCTCAATCCTGTCAACCTAAATCCTAAGCAATAAAAACAATGCTAGAATATGACAGGTTGATCATTCCCACATTTCCCGTCCTTTTAGAAATCCCACTGAAACAGAACTATACGTAGATTAGAGGAAAATTATAACTGTAGAAATAAAACAATAAAGAAATAGTGATGTACATGTCAGTAAATAAAGACTGGTAAATCTCTCAGGATTGAATGTGGGGAAAAGGAAACTTTTCTGCGTTGTCAGTGAGTATGTAAATGGTACAGCCACTGTTGAAAACAGTATGGAGTTTCCTCAAAAAATTAAAAATAGAAGTACTATAGGATCCAGTAATTCCACTTCTGGGTATTTACCTGAAGAAAATGAAAACTCTAATTCTAAGAGATATCCACACCCCAGTGTTCATTACAGCATTATTTACAATAGGCAAGATATGGAAGCAACCTAAGTGCCCATCAACAGAAGAATGGATAAAGAAGATGTGAAATATATATATATATATATTTATATATGCCAGACTATTAAAAATGGAATATTACTCAGCCATAAAAAAGAATGAAGAATGAAATCTCACCATCTGTGACAGGATGGATGGATATAAAGAGTATAATGCTTAGGGAAATAAGTCAGACAGAGAAAGACAAATATGTTGTGTTCTCATTTATATGTGGAATCTAAAAGAAAAGCCCAAAGCAAAACAAATGAACAAACAATACAAAATGAGAAAAGACTCATAGACACAGAGAACAAACAGATGGTTGTCAGAGGGGGTGGGGGTGGGGGAATGAGTGAAGTAGGTGAAAGGAACTAAGAAGGATAAACTTCCAGTTATAAAATAAATAAGTCATGGGGATGTAATACACAGAACAGGGAATATAGTCAATTATAATAACTTTATAAGGTGATGTATGGTTACTAAACATTGTGGTGACCAGTTTGTAATGTAAATAAATGTCAAATCTCTTTGTTGTGCATCTGAAACTACTATAATATCAATGAAGTATAGTATGTCAACTATACTTCAACAAAAAAGGAAAAAATATGTTAAAAAAATTTAATGGGAGAGCAAAACAACTGAGTATTTGCATTTGGTATATTTGGCATACATTTTTAAAAAATATTATTTTATTTTTATCAAAAGGACTTTTAAAATAAAAATAAATCTACTCTCACTGTCATTTTTAAAAGAGAAAGGGAATTGTCTCTTTTAAACCTCACAATCTCGTGTTTAAAAATGTGTGCCCTCCAGGGTCAATATTGAGGGGTTTCAGAGCCGGGGCTCCAAACGTGACTAGTGGGTGTGACTCCCTCCCTGCCCTCAGACCAGGTGACCTCTGCAACTTACCTGCATCCTTCTTCCCAGGTCACCTCACCAGGGAAGTGGAAAGTGAGGGACCAGCTCCGGGACCAGGTGGGGAATAAGCATCACGGCTGGGCCACTTCTGAGGTGGGAGTTACTTCTGTGGTGGTGATTTGTATAAATAGTCTCAAGAGTATTTATTCAGTTGGGTGGATCTATGGGTAAATTAACCTCCGGAGGTTCACAGGGGAATCAAAGCTTGTCAATATCTTGTAGCCACTCACCATGGATGAGACAGTTCAGAGTTTCCCGACATGCTCCAAAATCTTTGTTTTTGGAGAAAATCCCAATTGATATTCACTCTCTGCAAAAACATTCATGATGTGTTAAATACTTGCCACTTTTCCCATATTATATGTGTGTGTGTGTGTGTGTGTGTGTGTGTGTGTATAGAGAGAGACTTACAAAATACTGATGAAAGTCAAAGAAAATGAATGACTTGAAATAAAAGTCTGTATTTTACATAAAATTTCATAAGGAATTGTAAGTAATAGTCTCCGATGAAACAGTATGCATACTAAATCATGTTTGGAAACTTGCTGTAGAGTTCAGTTGAATATAAATTCACATGTATTTTTTCCAAAGGAAAAAACTTATTTCTGCATAGTGTTTATCATGTAGTATTTACCATATGTATACTACATATAAAGCTATATGGCACTGATAGCATATAGAACTGTATTGATATACAGGTACTAGCTTTTCTCTTTGAAAAGTGAAAACTACAAATTTTATGAAGAATGAAATAAAAGTATTCTTCATAATCACATATATTTCCACGGCAGCCACCATCCTCACGTCTATGGAAGTACAGATGCTAACGTGCGTACACACACCACCTTCTCAGACGCTGGTACCCTGTCTGCGGCCAGGTCGCCAACACGCCTCTCCGCACCCGGAGGACTTGGGGTTCTCCTGAGCCTGCCCCAGAGCACACCTTACTTATATGCGTTCTCTATTACATAAATGGTACTATGTTTTTTCATAAAGTGTATTATTCAATATATACATTTTATAACTTTGTTTTCTCTTAACATATTGTAGACTTTGTCTACTAGACATAAATGTAAATATACCTCATTCTTGGTAACAGCTTCATAAAAAATGTGTACGGATGACATTTTATTTAATTAATCCCTTTTTATGTATAAAGATGGTGTTCTGATACTTTTCTGTTTTAGTAAGGCTGTAATGAGCAGTCCTGTATCTACGTGTGTGTGCACAGTTACTTTTATCATGTACTATGATAAATTCTTACATGTGGTATTGCTGAGTCAAAGCTTACATACCAACCTCTCAAGCCCTGGTCTTTTTCCTCAGATTGGGACTATGATACCAGCACTGAAAGTTATTGGAATGACTGGGTAAGTGCACGGCTGCCCACAGAGCTGTCCTGTGCGCAGATATGGACGCTACCTCTTCTGCCACTGTGCCTTCTGAAGGCCCAGAGACCAGGCCTTCTTCTCTAAAGATGAGCAGGGAAACACCACGGACCTGGCCTGGGAGCAATGGAACTGAAAGTGTGTGATTCCCTTTGTCCAGGTTAATCCTGACTGTTGGCCCCTTTCCAGGAAAAAGAACTCTGGTTTTCATTTTCTGAGGATCAACTTGTAACTGGGCCTTCAAGTAACTACAAAGACTTCATCATTTTTCATTAATTGATTATTCAAGTTGATATTCACTCAAATTTGATCAGATCCGTGGGGGACCTTGTTGTGCCGACCTGAATGTCTGGGTGGAGGGGGGCTGTCGCTGGAGCCCTGAAGGAGGCTGACTCCTGGTGGCAGGTGGATAAGCCAGCTGGAGAGGATGGAGGAGAGCCTGAGGTGGGGAGTTAAAGCTCTTTGAGAATCTGGTTTGGGAGGGAGATGAAAATGGGCAATTCCTCCGGAGGATGAGGGAGGGGGTATGGGAGGGGAGGAAGGGGTACTGCAGGAAAAGGCGAAAGTGACACGTTCCTTAGCAATTGGGGTGCGGCGGACTATCTTCCATAAGGCAGGGCAGGTCCCCTGAGAAGGGCAGCAGAAAGTGTCTGTGGAGGGAACAGAAGGTGGGTGGATTTGATTATAGGGTGGGAGACACATGAGGTAGCTCCTATCTAATCGTTTCTAGTTTCTCTTTGAATTAGAGAGAATATCTGCAGGGGAGTGAATGGAGGTGGAGGGAAAGGGGGAGGGAGGGAGAGAGAGAGAGAGAATATGGGAGGGAGGAAGGAGGGAAGTTGTTTTAGAGCCTGGAAGTCAAACCCACCGGGAGGGGTGGCTGAACCACAGGAGTGACTGGACGCCTGCTTGAGATGTGGTCCTGGATGGAAACAGACCAGTCTTTAGGGCTCTGTGGTTTTCCCTCACGGGGTTCAGGTGTTTGGGGAAAGGTAAGGGACAGGTGGATAGTTGGGTTTAACCAGGTTTATGGTTTCGCGAGGCAAGTATGACAGCGAGAAAAACTGGGGGAAATTAGGAATGTTTGGAAGAGACTGATGACAGTGGTGTAGAGTGAGACACAGGGGACATGCAGAGGAAATGAGCTGGGGGGAGGGGTACTGACAGTGGGACTGCAGGTGGTTGGTTCCTGGGGCTGGTAGGGCAGATGTGGGCGGTGAGGACCATGGCGTTGAGGGAGGGGAGACTGAGGAGACTGGACAGAATCTCGGGCATCCCGTACTCACTTGCCAACTAATGCCAAACCCCTTGGCTCCCGCTGTTTCTGCTGACGCTTCCGGTGTTGTATTCCGCACACTGGACCAGAGCATGTGGTCTCTGTTACCATCGTGTTTGTCCCGTGTAGCACAAGCCTGATACGTAACACAAGTCCAGTGCATATTTTTGAATAAGTATGGAAGGAGGTAAATGAATGATTATCTTATTAAATTATGAAACAAAAGAATCCCATATTCTTGGTTGTAGGTGGGTGTTTTACTGAAGCACTTTCTTATAAAGAAAAAAACCTGTAGATTGCAAGCAATTTTCTGCAAGAAAAAGTACATAAATCAGAAATTCAAACTTTTCAAAATTCATACACTTTGTACGTTTCTAATGTACTTATTAAGGAAAAGAAAGTATTAAATGAGAAATTAGCCTCATAATTGTTTTTGTCACAGCAAAAGTTGAGGAGAATCGTATCATGTTCCTCAAATTTCTATTCATTTCTCTTAAGCCTATGAGAATCAAAGTATCTTTGTGTTCAGAAACGAATTCTCTCCTCAGAGCCTCTGTACACTTATATAACTCTGAAAATAAGATTTGGGACTTGGTTTTGAGTCAAAACTAAATGTGTTCATGGTTTATTTCTATTTGGAGACGATTCTAAAAATTCAGGTACATATTTGAATATTACAATGCCTACTGGATATATTTAATATCTTCTCCAAATATTCTTACTCAGGTAAGGATACGGTGACATAATCAGTTTTGAGTTCACTCATTCATTCTCAAAGATATTTAACACGTATGCTAAGAACATGATTTGGGAAGGACATTTTTATTACATGGGTAATAAAATGTCTGTAAGCCATCAAATAAGGGAGGCAGTAACTTTATGTCCAAGAGCCACTAGACTGAGCTCCATGAGGACCTGGTGGTCTTACATTCATCACACCCCCAATATCTACTAAGCCATCTAGACATCCATCAGCAATCAATCGTTGTTGAATGTGTGAATGATTGAAAAAATATTGACTATTAAAAGCGGTAAGAGATATAAATATTTACATACAGTTAGAGGCATTCACTGATCACCTGCCTCAAACCCACTCTCGGACCATGACTTAAAAGCCCTTGCGTTATCCTGCAGTTGCACAGGCCCCAGGACCCTGGTGCTAGCCCTGGTCAGTTTCTGAGTCCTCCGAGGATCTGCTGATTCTCAAGGGCCCCCAACAGCCATGGCTCCCCTGGGAGAGGTTTCCTACAGGAATCCCCTCCACTGCTGTGGAATCTTTCTCTCTTTTCTCCTTCTTCTCCTCCCTCCCTCCCTCCCTCCCTCCTTCCCTTCCTGTTCTTTGAGTAGCATATTAGTGCCGATTATATCACACCATCCTTTTTAATGTGAAATGTCATTTTTTCCAAAAAAGTCTCAAAAATAGTACTCACTTCAACTCCTTAGCACACAAATACTAACAAATTTCCAAACCGATATTAATTTAGCCGTAAAATTTATTATCTGAAGACTGGGAAAAAGTGATACCTGCTCTACAATGTAGTTCTTGTGAGTTTTAGTTGTAATTCATATTAATATCAGGTTTAAAAATAGAAATATGGTAATGATCATGTGACGCTCTTTTTCTTAAATAATTAGTTGTTTTACTCTTTAGTGAATTTCTAGTTTAGACAACATAGAGAAATTATGGCGTATGCAAATATGTAGCAAATATGGTTTTGTAGCAAATATGGTTTTAAAAACACACACAAGGAGCTTCCCTGGTGGCACAGTGGTTAAGAATCCACCTGCCAATGCAGGAGACACGGGTTGGAGCCCTGGTCCGGGAAGATTCCACATGCCACAGAGCAAATAAGCCCGTGCACCACGACTACTGAGCCTGCGCTCTGGAGCCCACGAACCACAACTACTGAGCCCAGGTCCTGTAACTACTGAAGCCCGCACACCCAGACCCATGCTCCACAAGAGAAGCCACCACAATGAGAAGCCCGTGCACCACAATGAAGAGTAGCCCTGTTCGCCGCAGCTAGAGAAAGCCCGCACACAGCAAAGAAGACCTGACGCAGCCAAAGATAAATAAATAAAATAAATTTAAAAAAACCCTCAGCTTAAAAAAAATAAATTAAAAAAACAAAAACACACACTAGTTTTCTGCTCATAGGAAGATGGAGAAAGCAGTATGGAAGTACCTCGAAAAATAAATGAAATTATTACTATACCCAGCAATCCCACTTCCGGGCGCATAACCACAGGAAAACCGGACATCGAAAAGATTTATGAACTCCCATGTTTACTGCAACATTATTCACAATAGCCAAGACATGGAAACAACCCAAGTATCCAGCAACGGATGAACGATAAAGAAGATGTGGGGTGTGTGCCTGTGTGTATGTATATGTATTGTGATATCTATCAGATATATATGTGTATATGTGATATATATGTGCCTATGTGTATATGTATATTATATGTACATATAATGAATATTATTCAGCCATCAGAAAGAGGAAATCTTGCCATTTTGCAACCACATGGATGGACTTTGAGGGCATTCCGTTAAGTCAGAGGAAGACACATGCTGTATGATCTCACTTAAATATGGAATCTAAGAAAGCCCAACGCAGAGAAACAGAGTAGATGGGTGGGTACCAGGGGCTGGGGAGCTGGGGGCTGCAAAGACGTTGATCAGAGGGTACAAACTGTTCAGTTATAAGATGAATACATTCTGGGGGTCTAATGTATGGCATGGTGATTATAGTTATCAAGACTGTATTTCCCACTTCTGAAAAGAAATGGTAATTATGTGACCTGGTGAAGGTCAGCTAACCGAGGGTGGTAATCACACGGCGGTATAAGTGTATCAAGTCAACACTTCGTACACCTTAAATTTACACACTGTTATCCATCCATTATTTCCCGAGAAAGCTCGAAAACACCAGGTTGCCGTCAGAAAGAGCAGCGTCTCTCGTGTCTGTTCCACCGCCACTTGTCCGCCATGCGTCAGGCGTTCCACTCGCAGAGACGGGGTCACGCCGGTCCCGACACCTCGGCTTTCGCGCTTTCCCACCTCAGAGGACAGCGAACGGGCTTCCGCAGATGAAAGGCCGCGCGCGTCTGCGCCCCTGAGAGTTTGCGCGACCGGGAGACGCGGGATTTGGAAAGGTTGGAAAACCCACGCCCTTTGTAAAGGTTGGTAGCTTGGGGGGTGGGGGTGTTTTCCTGAGATTTATGCCAAACTTTCGTTTACGCTTGAACGAGGATGACTTGGGTCTACGCAGCCCGATACTGTCCTGAGAGAGCAAGGGAATCGCCGACCGGCTGCTGCCCCACTGCCGGGAGGTGCGCGCAGCCCCGCGCCCCAGGGCGTCCCCGGGTCCGCAGGGAGGACACGGGCGCCGCCGAGCCGCCAGCCCGGGGCGCGGGTGGGGCTCGCGGGCGCGAGAGGCGTCCTTTCCTTTTCTGGACAGTCCCCAGGGTCCAGCACCAGCTCCACGTGAAGGGGAGACCCCGGCGGAGGGGTCCCCAGGGACCCGGCAGGCAGCTGCCCTGCGACCATCCGAGGGCGGGGAAGGCCCGGAGGCACCCGACTGCGGACGGGGGGACGCCCCAGGTCAGATCCACCGGGGAGCAGGGGCGGGGAGGGGCCGCCGAGCGGGAGGAGCGCTCGACCCCGGCCCGGTGGAGCGGCAGCCCCCAGAGGCTGTCACCTCTCCTGCTCTCCCCCGGAGCGCCGCAACCCGGGACACGTCCCCGCCCCGCGGCAGCCGCGCTCCCCTCTTCTCCCGGCGGGTCGCGTGGGCGGTGCTCAGGGCGGTGGGCGGTGGTCACGGGCGGTGGGCGGTGCTCAGGGCGGTGGGCGGCGCTCACGGGCGGTGGGCGGTGGTCACGGGCGGTGGGCGGTGCTCAGGGCGGAGGGCGGTGCTCAGGGCGGAGGGCGGTGCTCAGGGCGGTGGGCGGCGCTCAGCTCCTCCCGCCGCTGCCCGCGGAGCCGGAGCCGAGCCCGAGCGGCGCCGGAGCGCAGAGGGGCGCGGACGTGGCGCCCGCGGGGCCCTAGGAGGCTCGCGCGGGGCCTCGGCGCTGAGCTCGCGCGGCCCGGAGCGCTGGTCCCGCCGAGTGGGCGGCGATGAGCGCCGAGGGACCCTTCCCCCCGGCTGCCCCCCGCGGGCGCTCCGGCCGCCTGCTAGTGCCCGCGAGGGTGAGTGCCGGCCCTCCCGGCCGTCTTTTCTGCGCGCGCCCTTCCTCTCCCTGCGCCCCCTTCTCTCTGCACCCCTTTCTCCCTCCAGGCCCTCCCCTTCCCAGCGCCCCTGTCTCTCCTCCGCGCGCCCTCCTCATCCTCCGCCCCCTCCTCACCCGGCGCCCCCTTCCCTCTTGCGTCTCCATCCCCATCTCCCGGGGCGGCTCGTGCGGGCGGGCGGGCGCAGACCCCCTGACCCTCCGTCCTCCCGGCCCAGCATCCCAGACGGAAGCTTGTAGGGTCTGCCTTTCCCTGTCGTGAAGGTGCAGCGGCTCCGTGGCCCGTGGGAACCAGGTTCTCCAGTGTTGGGGGTTCGGGGTTCGCCCCTCATGTCTCCCTGCGAGCGGCTCCTGGCCTCAGGGGCCGCGGCGGGCGGCCTCCTGAGCTCAGCTCCGTCTTGGGGGGCCTCTGCCCGGTGCTGGGGTCCCCCCGGCCGAGCGCCCCGCTACTTAGGGGACAGCTCAGCTCTGGACGCCCACTTCGTGATACCGATTCGTGCGTGCGTGTCTGTGTGACATCGCTTCTTATACCTGCCCCAGACGACTCCCCTCCACCCTCTTACTTTTAAATAACTTAACTGTTGGGGGAAAACAGAAATGTGGCTCAGTCAAAAACGAAAAGTTCTTGGAAGCCTTCGCGTCGCCACCCCCAGCATAACCGAGTGTTCTGGAAACAGTTTAGGAACCGCAGCCGAGGCTCCCCGACTGATTGACTAATCTGGCTGGAACCGCCTCCCTTCGGGTTTGTCCTCACAGACTCCCTAAGGGGCGGGAGCGACAGTGAAAACCGGAGTGTGTCTAGCAGTCCTTTTCAGGATAACCGAGAAATGTTTCGGGGACTGTGGGTTGAAGGCTTTTATAAATTCTTGTGTGTCAGGATGCTTCTAAACCAGGGCAGTAGTACTAATGACTGTATGATTTTCTTAAAAAAAAAAAAAAAGCTTATGTAGAGACAGTTGCATCTTCCTTCAAGTTGTACAATTTTGGGGTGTTTCCACAAAATCTTGAAATTAAATTTCATGTAAAGTTCCGTGCTGATTGTGCAAAGTACTTTGCCACAGAGTAGTTTTCCAGCTACTGCAGGTGGAAATTAAACCGGGAAGATGTGCTTGGAGTAATTGGAAGTAAACTGCTTAAGAAAGAGAGGCTGGGAGTTCTGTCACTGCCTGGAGTCTTGCAGCCATGCCCTCTCTGGTTAGGAGCTGCCCGTCTGCTTGAGGTGTTCTTGCAGCCGTCCTGTTTATAACCACTGTAATTATAGTGGAAGAACCAAGTGGATTGATCATACTGCATAATTGACCCAGTGGACGAGTTATTGGCAATAATTTAAGTTTTTAAAAAATATATCAACTGCAGGCTCTCAAATAAGTACTCTCCAGGGTGCTAAATGTTGACTACATTAAGACACTAAATTGAGGGCTCAGAGAGGGGCTCCATGCCCCTTTTGCTGAGGCTGTAATTAGTGCTTATTTGTAATAAGAACCTTGATTATAAGATGCATCCTATGTGCCTCATACTGGGTTTGAAACGACTTTCTTGTATGTCATCATTTTTCTAATTAGAAGCACTAAGTTCTTAACTGAAGTGATTGAATAACTATGTAAACTCAATGTTATGGATAGTTACTGATAAGAAAAGCAGCAAATCTGCATGGTTGTCTAGATTCCAAGGATTCAAGTGAAAAATTTATGGCCATCAGAGGTCCACAGTGCAAAGATGTTTAGGGCCATTTTCCAGCCAAGGTTCCAGCCATGATTGTGTTCCAGCCAGGAAGTTCTGTCAGCACCAAAGGACAAGTGTCGGAATAGTAACATGGATCCCGTAGTAGCAGGAATGGTCCCTCCGGTGTCCTAAGTAATCAGGTGTGCTCAGATGCTGCGTGCTACAGCCTACAGCAGGGCTCAGATTCTTGCCCCCTGTTAACTGTTCTGTCTACACATGTGTCTTTTAAAACAGGAACGTTCATAGCTCACAGTCATGGCTGGAACCATGTTCTTTATGACTGCTGGTTTGAATCATGAGAATCTGGCCACATTTGAATGTCTCTTGCTCAGGATTGGAACTTCCTTTTCTCTTTTGTTTTAGGCGGCCGTTCCCTGTTACTTGTATTCCCTAAGTTGAGCCAGTTCATATACCTGTGTCCCTGAGTCTCCTGTGTCCCTGTGGTTAAACCCCTGGTGGAGAACCGCCAGTGCAGTGTGTAAAGGTGTCCTGCTTTCCTGTTCAACCACTGCTGTTGGTTTGTGCTGAATGCAATTTTCTGTTTTTAATTAACATCACTGCTTCAGTCCAGGGGCTGGAAGCCTGGGAGAGCCAGTCATATGTGAGTTCTCACGGTGAGCTTGGCGACTGGAAGGTGAGAGCATGTCAGGTCATTTAAAGTGCGCATCTATTAGTGTCACCACTTCGTCATCTAGTTAGAGATGTGCGTTATCGCAGGAGCTAAAGGAAACAGGTAACCTCTGGGGAAGGGTGTCCGTTTGTTCTGTGCTTTTGTCACGTGTCCCTCATCCTTGCTGACTCATCTTTGACTTCAAGTGTAGAATTTCTGATGATGTCTATGATGTCATAAGCAAGATTCTCATATTTTAAGATGGGGAATTGCCTGATTTTACCAGGAGATAGGTTTCCTATCTTGGATCGGTTTCCAAGATCCAAGTTTAATTTAGTTCCATGTCCCTAGATGTCCCAGGAGACACACTTAAGAAGGGTGACAAGAGGGCAGCCCTGATGTGAGTTCCATCAAGGGAGTGAGTGGCAGACGGAGACGCTGAGCTGCTTTATCATTGGGTGGAGGGAGGGGAGCTCGTGTCAGTGAGTTTACAGCCGGGTTCCCTCTTTGTCAAACGGGTACCCCAGCTGCAGAATTATGAGAGCAGCTCGCCTGCCACCACAGGAAGCAGGTGGCGTCAGGCACGTGAGGTCTATCTCTGTACCCCAGGCCCCCGCGCTGCCCTTCTCCGAGCAGAAACTCGCTCTGAGGCACGTGGACACGGGTGATGGGTGGCCGCTGCATGCGGGACGGGGACGGGGAACCCTGTGTCCCCTGCCTCCCCCTCACCCGAAGAGCCTGTGGTCTGGGTTCTGAGTCACTTCAGACCTGATTCCAACATCCTCAGAAACTCGCTAATTAGAATCGACCTGTATTTTTTGCAGTGTACCAAGGCAGGTTAAAGAAATGCTTTTAGGGGAAAAGTGCATGCGAATTTCATGGAAAAAAGTATTTGTGTTTAGACTGGCGTGTGCTTTTCCTTAGTATCAGCTGGTTGCTGCATGTTGTCATTCAGATTGTACTTTGGAGAGCTTTGGGCTTGTCTTCCGCGAACACTGGATGTCAGTTTCCCCCAGGCCACTGAGGTCCCCGCTCATTCTGTGCTGAGCAGCAGAGTCTCTGGCCCTGGACGCCCACCCTCCGGGCCTCCCCTCAGCCCTCACCTCCTTCCTCTCTTGTGTTTCATCTTCAAGGATGTTAAAAAAGTGTGGCGAATATTATGCTGTTGTGATTTCTCAATTAAAATTGTTGGTGAGACAGTTTCTGTTTTCTACGGAGGCTGTAGTTTTACATCCATAAATATTGTTAACTAGCTATGTTTTAATTAAGCAAAGAAGTAGGACTTTTGAAAAGTGAATGTGCCTCTTAGCTTGCTTAGCGGACCGCTCAGCAGGCCCTGTTGGAAACAGTTAGAAAAGGCCAGTTACGTGTGGGCATCGAGCTGACCTGCCGTGGAGCCCTGGCGCCGGCGATGACCTGCTTCTCCTGTGAGAGTTTCCAGAGCGGCTGTGTCTCTGCGCTTTGCACTCAGCACTGTCTGCAGGTTACTTACAGTCACACCTATTATTCTGAGTGAATAAACCCGACTCTGAACTGTTCACATTTGGCATCAATTCTAGTTTTTTTTTTTTTTTTTTTTGTGGTACGTGGGCCTCTCACTGCTGTGGCCTCTCCCGTTGCGGAGTACAGGCTCCGGACACGCAGGCTCAGCGGCCATGGCTCACGGGCCCAGCCGCTCCGCGGCATGTGGGATCTTCCCAGACCGGGGCACGAACCCGTGTCCCCTGCATCGGCAGGCGGACTCTCAACCCCTGCGCCAGCAGGGAAGCCCCAATTCTAGTTTTGATAGGCACCAAAATTCATTTGAAATCTGGATGAATCTCATTGTCTTATGGCGCTGAATTGTACTATTATAAATACGATCATATAAATGGTAAGGTTCAGTATTGTAAATCTCATGGTGTTATTAGCATTCATACTACTTTATTTCTCGTGCTGATTTTAGTTGAAGGCTGACTCCCCTCCCCTTTGCAGTGAGTGGTAATTGCATTTAAGTGTTGACTAAAAGAGAGGTAACTGTAATTATTTATATTTTAATCGAAGTAGTTTGAATGACAAATCATTGTAAGAATCCAATTCCATTTCTAGAACGACTGTGAATGCTCTCAGCAGGTGTATGTTTTATTGTCTATTTTATGAATTAGCATCAGTAGGAATATAACCACATGAATGCACCCAGATTCTACATTAGGACATTTTTGTTCATTGAGCTAGTGTTTAGGAGAATAATCTGTATTTATAAAGTGTGACATAGCTGCCAGTTATTCCTATCAGGAATTACAACACTTTCTATTGACAATAAATGTTGCATTTGACAATGTTCGCACACATTTTGCATGACACAACTTTCAGAAACTAAGTGTGGTGGCCGTCGGGTCTTTAAAGGGAGACCAGCTTCCCTTGCTAAGTCAGAGTACAAGAGGTGGAAGGGGAGCTGATCCCACCTCCCTGACTCTTTCCCTCCGAGTGTGTTGCCCCTGGAGCTGTCCCTTTGTGGTCCCTGCCCCCAGCTGACCATCTTCACCTCTGTCCCTGCGACACTCAGGCCGCCATGTCCCCAGGCCCCAGACCTGCTGCCCCCTTCTGGCTTCACCTCTAAGTGGTTTGAGCTGCTGACGGCTCACCTGGCACACCTCCCTCCCCGACCCTCTGCTTTTCCTCCTTCCGTCTCCGGCTCTTTGGGGACCTAGTCCTCTGCTCTGCCTTTCGGAGTGGGGTGTACAGACCTTCTTCTGTAGGTTCTTTTCTTGCTTTATGTTTCCAGGTGGCCTCACCCACCTCTGGTTAACCCACTGATGCCCAACGCGGTGCCTCGGTGAGCCCTGCTTGGCTGTTCAGTTAACACTTCCAAGATCCTCCGCCTAATCTTAACCCTGAAACCCCGTTCTCTCTCTGTGTTTGTGTGTCAGACAACGGCAGCACTGCCCACCCAGCTCAGGTCTTTGTCCGATGTACTCGTGTCCTTGAGGCCACCTCAGGGCCTCTCCCTGGACATTGACCCCATCCCTGGCCTCTGTCCCAGCCTCCATCAGCCCTGCTTATTCCCAGTCACAGTCGCGCCCCTTCTCTCCTGCTTTCAGAACCCACCTTTGTCTGGGTATCTGGTGCCCGTATGTTTTATGGGCCTCATCCCACCCTCAGGTGTAAATATGGACCAGTCTAAGTCAACGATTGCCTTTGGAAAGGGCATGATTGCAGCTTTGCCGGTGAGGCTGCTTGTGAGTGAGGAGGGAAGTTCCCCTTTCTTCAGAAAGAGACACAAGACTGCGTGAATAAATTACATGCCTGGTATGTAACAGCTGATACGCACTGTTGAATCATAAGTATTTATCTGAATTAATGGTATGTCATGCTGTAAGAGGGAGGAAGTTCTGTTTCTGGCTCTTGTACTGAGAATTTATATTTATGATTAGCTATTTTGTAAATTTATTTATTTATTTTTGGCTGCGTTGGGTCTTTGTTGCTGCGCGCGGGCTTTCTCTAGTTGCGGCGAACGGGGGCTGCTTTTCATTGCGGTGCGCGGGCTTCTCATTGCGGTGGCTTCTTGTTGCAGAGCACGGGCTCTAGGCGTGCGGGCTTCAGTAGTTGTGGCACGTGGGCTCAGTAGTTGTGGCTCACGGGCTCAGTAGTTGTGGCTCGCGGGCTCTAGAGCGCAGGCTCAGTAGTTGTGGTGCACCGGCTTAGTTGCTCCGCAGCATGTGGGGTCTTCCTGGACCAGGGCTCGAACCCGTGTCCCCTGCATTGGCAGGTGGATTCTTAACCACTGCACCATCAGGGAAGCCCTGATTAGCTATTTCGGGTTTGAATAAAATTGTGCCTTTATATTTTTATAATAGCTGCATTTTTTTTTTTTTTTTTTTGGTATGCGGGCCTCTCACTGTTGTGGCCTCTCCCGTTGTGGAGCACAGGCTCCGGACACGCATGCTCAGTGGCCATGGCTCACGGGCCCAGCCGCTCCGCGGCATGTGGGATCTTCCCGGACCAGGGCACGAACCCGTGTCCCCTGCATCGGCAGGCGGACTCTCAACCACTGCGCCACCAGGGGATCCCTATAATAGCTGCATTTTGATATCAATTTTACAAATCAGCATAACTGTTAATGGTAAAATATACTGTATTCTCTTCTCGTCTCTATCCTGCTGAATATTATCCTTAATGATTTCTCTTCAGATAATTATACTTTACCAAATGGCTTCAGTAGTTGACTCTTCACATTACAATTATCTTAAGCTTTTGTTATGTGCTGAGGAGTATAAAATTACTCATCATCTGTAAACCTGGGGACATTCGGACCCCATGAGGCGGCAGCAGTGCTTTGGGGAATGTGTGTGGCCTCGGCGCAGGCAGTGCCAGTCCTGTCATCTTGGTGATATATCCAGGCTGTCATGGCTTGTGTGACAAGGTAGACAAGTAGCAGCTTCTGCATTTGTGGCATTAGAAACGCCAGAGGCTTCACTGCCTTCCTGCCGGGGAGGGCAGCCAGGAGAAGTGGTACCAGGCTGGCCTTTTTCACAGGCTTGAGGCTTTTCCTGAAGGGGTCAGGACTTTATGAAGGTAAAATTAAATGTCATTTGGAACAGTGCTTTGTGGTTACAGATGTGTACATACCTGCACCTGCGTGCACACCATTTATGCGTGTACATCATGAACAGAGCAAAGTCTGAGCACCTGTTAGGAGCTGTGTAGGGAGCTGAGAGGACAAAGCAGGGCAGAGGGGTCCAGACACAAGGTGCGTGCCAGTGAGCACCCCCCAGCTGCCCCGCCCCCATGACCACTAGAGGAGGTACGTTCTGGAAGCACAGGCTTTGGGACGGGGCAGGGGAGCACGAGGGGTGGGTGACAGGTGCTTCCTCCCTGCCCCGAGTGGTGACTGCTGCTTGTTGCTGGGGGTATGACTGTGGCTGTGTGCACAGGAAAAGCGTGACACACGGAAAACGTGATCGCAGATGTTTATGGCTGTTGTGAGGGAGAGAGACACGACCTTCAGAGAATATCGTGTGTGTTGATCATAAGTGCTCAGCTTGGCGTCTCGAGAGGCTGCCCTGGACCATCAGTTGCCCGGCTGTACCCTGGCTCTGTGACCCCAGAGTCTGGATGCTCTCAGGTGACTGTGCGACCGTGGGCAGGTACCAACTTCTCTGTGACTCACCCGTAAGGTCAGGAGAAAAATAGGGAGGATACTCATATCTCTAGAATAATGACTATCAATTAATTCTTTTTGGGGGGGGTTAATAACAAAAGATCCAGGTGGGATATAATTGGTTACAAACAGGAGCCAGTGTGTGCGTGTGTGCGCGTGTGTGTGTGCGCGAGTGTGCGCACGTGCGTGAGTGTGCATGTGTGCACGTGCGTGAGTGTGCGTGTGTGCGCGTGCGTGCGCGTGCGTGTGTGTGCGTTTGTGTGTGTGTTACAGCACACTTGGAAAAATCATTTGCTCTTATTAGTCATCTATTTTATACATATCAGTGTATATAAGCCAATCTCAATCTCCAAGTTCATCCGACCACCACCACCTGCCCCGCTTTCCCCCCTTGGTGTTCGTATGTTTGTTCTCTACATTTGTGTCTCTATTTCTGCCTTGCAAACCGGTTCATCTGTACCATGTTTCTAGATTCCACAAATATGCGTTAATATACGGTATTTGTTTTTCTCTTTCTGACTTACTTCACTCAGTATGACAGTCTCTAGGTCCATCCACATCTCTACAAATAACTCAATTTCGTTTCTTTTTATGGCTGAGTAATATTCCATTGTGTATATGTACCACATCTTCTTTATCCATTTGTCTGTCAATGGACACTTAGGTTGCTTCCATGACCTGGCTATTACAAATAGTGCTGCAATGAACATTGGAGTGCATGTGTCTTTTTGAATTATAGTTTTCTCTGGGTATATGCCCAATAATGGGATTGCTGGGTCATATGGTAATTCTATTTTTAGTTATTTAAGGAACCTCCATACTGTTCTCCATAGTGGCTGTACCAATTCACATTCCCACCAACACTGCAAGAGGGTTCCCTTTTCTCTACACCCTCTCCAGCATTTACTGTTTGTAGATTTTTTGATGATGGTCATTCTGAACAGTGTGAGGTGATACCTCATTGTAGTTTTGATTTGCATTTCTTTAATAATTAATGATGTTGAGCGCTTTTCATGTGCCTCTTGGCCATTTGTATGTCTCCTTTGGAGAGATGTCTATTTAGGTCTTCTGCCCATTTTTTGATTGGATTGTTTGTTTATTTTAATATTGAGCTGCATGAGCTGTTTATATATTTTAGAGATTAATCCTTTGTCCATTGATTCATTTGCAAATATTTTCTCCCATTCTGAGGGTTGTCTTTTCATCTTGTTTATAGTTTCCTTTGCTGTGCAAAAGCTTTTAAGTGTCATTAGGTCCCATTTGTTTATTTTTGTTTCTATTTCATTTCTCTAGGAGGTGGGTCAAAAAAGATCTTGCTGTGATTTATGCCAAAGAGTGTTCTTCCTATGTTTTCCTCTAAGAGTTTTATAGTGTCCAGCCTTACATTTAGGTCTTTAATCCATTTTGAGTTTATTTTTGTGTATGGTGCTAGGGAGTGTTCTAATTTCATTCTTTTACATGTAGCTGTCCAGTTTTCCCAGCACCACTTATTGAAGAGACTGTCTTTTCTCCATTGTATATCCTTGCCTCCTTTGTCATAGATTAGTTGACCATAGGTGTGTGGGTTTATCTCTGGGCTTTCTATCCTGTTCCACTGATCTATATTTCTTTTTTGTGCCAGTACCATACTGTGTTGATTACTGTAGCTTTGTAGTATTGTCTGAAGTCAGGGAGTCTGATTCCTCCAGGTCCGTTTTTTTCCCTAAAGATAACTTTGGCTATCCGGGGTCTTTTGTGTCTCCATACAAATTTTAAGGTTTTTTGTTCTAGTTTTGTAAAAAATGCCATTGGTAATTTGATAGGGATTGCATTGAATCTGTAGATTGCTTTGGGTAGTATAGTCATTTTCACAGTATTGATTCTTCCAGTCCAAGAACATGGTATGTCTCTCCATCTGTTTGTGTCATCCTTGATTTCTTTCATCAGTGTCTTAAAGTTTTCTGAGTAGAGGTCTTTTATCTCCTTAAGTAGGTTTATTCTTAGGTATTTTATTCTTTTTGTTGCAATGGTGAATGGGATCATTTCCTTAATTTCTCTTTCTGATCTTTCATTGTTACTGCATAGGAATGCAAGAGATTTCTGTGCATTAATTTTGTATCCTGCCACTTTACCAAATTCATTGATTAGCTCTAGTAGTTTTCTGGTGGCATCTTTAGGATTCTCTATGTATAGTGTCATGTCATCTGCAAACAGTGAGTTTTACTACTTCTTTTCCAGTTTGTATTCCTTTTATTTCTTTTTCTTCTTCCAAAGAAGAAGCACTACATGACAGCGCTATTTACATAGTTTCTTCCAAAACTATGTTGCATAGGAGTGGCAAGAGTGGACATCCTTGTCTTTTTCCTGATCTTAGAGGAAATGGTTTCAGTTTTTCACCATTGAGAATGATGTTTGCTGTGGGTTTGTCATGTATGGCCTTTATTATGTTGAGGTAGGTTACCTCTATGCCCACTTTCTGGAGGGTTTTTATCATAAATGGGTTTTGAATTCTGTCAAAAGCTTTTTATGCATCTATTGAGATGATCATATGGTTTTTATTCTTCAATTTGTTAATATGGTTTATCACACTGAATGATATGCATATATTGAAGAATCCTTGCATCCCTGGGATAAATCCCACTTGATCATGGTGTATTATCCTTTTAATGTGTTGTTGGATTCTGTTTGCTAGTATTTTGTTGAGGATTTTTGCATCTATATTCATCAGTGATATTGGTCTGTAATTTTCTTTTTTTGTAGTATCTTTGTCTGGTTTTGGTATCAGGGTGATGGTGGCCTCATAGAATGAGTTTGGGAGTGTTCCTTCCTCTGCAATTTTTTAGGAGAGTTTGAGAAGGATGGGTGTTAGAGCTTCTCTAAATGTTTGATAGAATTCACCTGTGAAGACATCTGGTCCTGGACTTTTTTTTTTTTTTTTGCTGTATGCGGGCCTCTCACTGTTGTGGCCTCTCCTGTTGTGGAGCACAGGCTCCGGATGCACAGGCTCAGCGGCCATGGCTCTCGGGCCCAGCCGCTCTGTGGCATGTGGGATCTTCCCGGACCGGGGCACAAACCTGTGTCCCCTGCATCGGCAGGCGGACTCTCAACCACTGCACCACCAGGGAAGCCCTGGACTTTTGTTTTTAATCACAGTTTCAGTTTCACTACTTGTGATTGGTCTGTTCATATTGGTTCATTCATATTGTGATTGGTTCAGTCTTGGAAAGTTACACCTTTCTAAGAATTTGTCCATTTCTTCCAGGTTGTCTATTTTACTGGCATAGAGTTGCTTGTAGTAGTCTCTTATGATCCTTTGTATTTCTGCAGTGTCTGTTGTAGCTTCTCCTTTTTCATTTCTATTTCTATTGATTTGAGTCCTCTCCATCTTTTTCTTGGTAAGTCTGGCTAAAGGTTTATCAATTTTGTTTATCTTGTCAAAGAACCAGCTTTTAGTTTCACTGATATTTGTTCTTGTTTTCTTTGTTTCTATTTCATTTATTTCTGCTCTGATCTTTCTGTTTTCTTTTCTTCTACTAACTTTGGGTTTTGTTTGTTCTTCTTTCTCTAGTTCCTTTAGGTGTAAGGTTAGATTGTTTATTTGAGATTTTTCTTGTTTCTTGAGGTAGGATTGTATTGCTATAAACTTTCCTCTTAGAACTGCTTTTGCTGCATCCCATAGGTTTTGGATAGTCATGTTTTCATTGTCACTTGTCTCTAGGTATTTTTTTATTTCCTCTTTGATTTCTTTAGTGATCTCTTGGTTATTTAATAATGTATTGTTTAGCCTCCTGTGTTTGTGTTTTTTATGTTTTTTTCCCTGTAATTGATTTCTAATCTCATAGTGTTGTGTTTGGAAAAGACGCTTGATATGATTTCAGTTTTCTTAAATTTACCAAGGCTAGATTTGTGACCCAAGATATGATCTATCCTGGAGAATGTTCCATGTGCACTTGAGAAGAAAGTGTAATCGGCTCTTTTCAGATGAAATGTCCTATAAATATCAATTAAATCTATCTGGTCTATTGTGTCATTTAAAGCTTGTGTTTCCTTATTAATTTTCTGGTTGGATGATCTGTCCATTGGTGTAACTGAGGTCTTAAAGTCTCCCACTATTACTGTGTTACTGTCGATTTCTTCTTTTATAGCTGTTAGCATTTACCTTATGTATTGAGGTGCTCCTATGTTGTGTGCATATATATTTATAATTGTTATATCCTCTTCTTGGATTGATCCCTTGATCATTATGTAGTGTCCTTCTTTGTCTCATTATTTATTTTAAAGTCTATTTTATCTGATATGAGTATTGCTATTCCAGCTTTCTTTTGATTTCCATTTTCATAGAATATCTTTTTCCATCCCCTCACTTTCAGTCTGTATGTGTCCCTAGGTCTGAAGTGGGTCTCTTGTAGACAGCATATACATGGGTCTTGTTTTTGTATCCATTTAGCGAGACTGCGTCTTTTGGTTGGAGCATTTAATCCATTCACATTTAAGGTAGTTTTTGATATGTTTGTTCCTATTACCATTTTCTTAATTGTTTTGGTTTTGTTTTTGTAGGTCCTTTTCTTCTCTTGTGTTTCCTACTTAGGAAAGTTCCTTTAGCATTTGTTATAGAGCTGGTTTGGTGGTGCTGAATTCTCTTAGCTTTTGCTTGTCTGTAAAGCTTTTGGTTTCTCCATCAAATCTGAATGAGATCCTTGCTAGGTAGAGTAATCTTAGTTACAAGTTCTTCCCCTTCATCACTTTAAATATATCAACCCACTCCTTCTGGCTTGTAGAGTTTCTGCTGAGAAATCAGCTGTTAACCTTATGGGAGCTCCCTTGTATGTTATTTGTCGTTTTTCCCTTGTTGCTTTTAATAATTTTTCTTTGTCTTTAATTTTTGTCAATTTGATAATTATGTGTCTTGGTGTGTTTCTCCTTGGGTTTATCCTGCCTGGGACTCTCTGCTTCCTGGACTTGGGTGGCTATTTCCTTTCCATGTTAGGGAAGTTTTTGACTATAATCTCTTCAAATATTATCTTGGGTCCTTTCTCTCTCTCTTCTCCTTCTGGGACCCCTATAATGAGAACGTTGTTGCGTTTAATGTTTTCCCAGAGGTCTCTTAGGCTGTCTTCATTTCTTTTCTTTCTCTTTCCTTTATTCTGTTCCACTGCAGTGAATTCCACCATTCTGTCTTCCAGGTCACTTATCCGTTCTTCTGCCTCAGTTATTCTGCTATTGATTCCTTCTAGTATATTTTTCATTTCAGTTATTGTATTGTTCATCTCTGTTTGTTTGTTCTTTAATTCTTCTAGGTGTTTGTTCTTTAATTCTTCTAGGTCTTTGTTAAACATTTCTTGCATCTTCTCCATCTTTGCCTCCATTCTTTTTCCGAGGTTCTGGATCATCTTCACTATCATTATTCTGAATTCTTTTTTATGGAAGGTTTCCTATCTCCACTTCATTTAGTTGTTTTTCTGGGGCTTTATCTTGTTCCTTCATCTGGTACATAGCTCTCTGCCTTTTCATCTTCTCTGTCTCTCTGTGAATGTGGTTTTTGTTCCACAGGGTGCAGGATTGTAGTTCTTCTTGCTTCTGCTGTCTACCCTCTGGTGGATGAGGCTATCTAAGAGGTTTGTGCAAGCTTCCTGATGGGAGGGACTGGTGGAGGGTAAAGCTGGGTGTTGCTCTGGTGGGCAGAGCTCAGTAAAACTTCAATCCGCTTGTCTGCTGATGGGTGGGGCTGGGTTCCCTCCCTGTTGGTTGTTTGGCCTGAGGTGACCCAGCACTGGAGCCTACCCGGCTCTTTGGTGGGGCTAATGGCCGACTCTGGGAGAGCTCACACCAAGGAGTACTTCCCAGAACTTCTGCTGCCAGTGTCCTTGTCCTCACGGTGAGCCGTAGCCACCCCCCACCTCTGCAGGAGACCCTCCAACACTAGCAGATGTGTCTGGTTCAGTCTCCTATGGGGTCACTGCTCCTTCCCCTGGGTCCCGATGCGCACACCACTTTGTGTGTGCCCTCCAAGAGTGGAGTCTTTGTTTCCCCCAGTCCTGTTGCAGTCCTGCAGTCAAATCCCGCTAGCCTTCAAAGTCGGATTCTCTGGCAATTCCTCCTCCTGTTGCCAGACCCCCAGGTTGGGAAGCCTGACGTGGGGCTCAGATCCTTCACTCCAGTGGGTGGACCTCTGTTGTATAAGTGTTCTTCAGTTTGTGAGTCACCTACCTAGGGGTCATGGGACTTGATTTTATCGTGATTGCGCCCCTCCTACCATCTCATTGCAGCTTCTCCTTTGTCCTTGGACGTGGGGTATCTTTTTTGGTGAGTTCCACTGTCTTCTTGTCAGTGGTTGTTCAGCAGTTAGTCGCTATTCTGGCACTCTCCTCAATTAATTCTTGAAGACTAAAGTTTTTAAATATTTTTCCTTTTCCCTCAGAACTGTATTTCTAAGTATCTTTGTTTCAGCATATTGAAAAATTCAAATTCAAACAAACATTTTCAAATTTCAGTTTAAAATTATAAGATCAGTTTAATAAATTTGGAATGGAATTTTTTGGAGAGTTTCCTTTATTATTATATGTTAAATATGTATTTGTAAATAAAGTATTTTTGTTGTTTAACTTTTACGCTCCATCTCATTGCAGTGATAACTGGTGAATACATAATGCAAGATTTGGATGTAAAATGTGGCATATTTTTAAATTCTGCAAAGTAGTGACATTTTAGTGAAGCTGGGCTGACTGAAGCTTTGTGAATTTCCTGTAATCGCTTTAGAGAAAAACTCTAAAGCCACTTATCTGAGTTGGTGTTTAGGATTTGAAATACAGTGGGAACCAGGATTTACAGCTAAAATTTCTTGTGATTGAAATCAGTGGCATTTTAAAAAGAAATTGGTCCATTTAAAATCCGGAGAGATGTAAAAAAATAATTTGAGCTTACAAAATGTTTTAACTTTAAGATGCAATATAAGTAAAATGTATGTATTTTATATTTTGATGTTAATATAGTTAATAAGGTCAAACATTCTAAATTGACATTCAGGATTCTGGAATAATATTCACCTAAAACCACTGTATTTCTCTAAGATTTAAGAAATTAAAATCGAAATCTGAAATTGCTAATAACAAAAGATAATAAAAGATGAATAATGACATGATCACTCACATACTCTTTCTCTGTATATAAAATAGATTTGTTCTAACTACCAAAATGAAATAGGAAGAAGTACCTAATGCTATAAATGGGAAGTGCAATGCTTAGATAAGATTTAATCACATTTACAAATTAATTTCTAAATTGGATAATGTAATTTAACTATTACTTTGTTATGAGCATATATAACGTGGTATGTTATATTAAGTAGCAGATTACTTAATAGAATGAAGAGGGAAAAGCTGGTAGCTAAGAAAGAGTGGAAGTAAAATTGAAAAGCTTTCCTGTCAGGACAAGATACAAAACCCTGGCTGCGTCTAAGAGTGACGTGCCTTGTACGTTCTCTTCCTGATGTAGGTGGGGAGCAGCCCAGATCTTTGAAATTCTAAGTGCTTTGTGCTTTAAAATTATTTCCTTCCTACGCTTTATCAAATTCCATTGTGACCTATAGGTTCTTTTCACTTTCATCGGGTGGAATCAAAATGCTTTTAGATTTGTAATTTCCATTTCCACAGGTGGGAAGGAGGAAGGGCAGGTTTGGGCGGAGTCTGCACAGCGGCTTCTGGAATAAGAAGCCCAGTCCTGGGGAAAATGAGAGACAGTGGCTCAGCCGGGAGAGCCCCCACGGGGCGGACGCGCGGTGGTGTCACCACGTTGGCTGTGAAAGCCTCAGGCTGTGCTTGGGTTGGCGGGAGCAGGGGAGGACTGAGGTGACGGGGGGTGAAGCTGGACATCCGCAGCAGGGTCACGAGGCCCCGCGTGGCGGCACGTGGACGAGGCTGCGTGAGCCCCCTCTCCGGTCCTTCCTGTGGGATTCTGGCTCTTTCCGTTACCTCCTTTGCTTTAAATACATTTGTTTCACATTTTGGCATTTGTGTGAATGGTAGCATAATATTCCTGCCTCAGTGTGGAAAGTGTGTAAAACATTGAACAGCCTAAGGAAGAGTGTGGCCTGGACATATGTGTATGGCTAGCATTTCATACACCTCTTCTGGCCTTTTTTCACTATGTATCCTATTAGCTAAAACCATCCTTTAGATGCACTTTTTGTCCTGCATTTAAATTTTTCTCACTATAAAAATGATAATTTTCACACTTTTTAGACACGTTCGTCAATATTGTTGAATCTCTGCTCAATATTCTATTGTATCAGCAGAGAGGCTTTGCAGCTATTCTCATAAGAAGGGATTTAATGATGAATGTCTGCTTTTGTGTGTGGAAATCAGCACCAGCCCATCCAGATCCTTCTTGCTGGCTCACTTATCTTTGGCTAAGCTGACTGTGTTCCTTAGGAATCCGTGTTAGCACTTAAGTTTACTCACAGTTTATAATCCCATGAGGAGAAAATTCCGGATTTCTAAGTCCCACAAGCCTCGCCAGTTCTCAAGCTGTTTGTTTTCATTTGTCAGAAATGCATCAATAAAGTATGTTTTCAGGGTGGATTTGTGTGGTTCATTTTCTGATTCTGACATCTCACCACTGACTGTGGAGGGGAGAAGACAGTGGGATGGTGCTTTCCAAGGTGCTGATGAAAGAAGAAACATTGTTAGTCCTGCCTTTTATACCCAGTGCAACTGCTCATCGGAGCTGAAGGTGCGATAGAAGCAGGTCCTTGTGGACGAGAGGGGAGAGAATAGGTTCCTGGAAGGAGACCCTCAAGGCCACGGGAGACGGAAGCCCATCGGCTCCAACCCACTCATGCCCTGCTGTTGACATGATGTGTGCTCTCTTGTTTTCTAACTTCAGAAGTCAGACTTAGGCCTGCTTTTTCTACAAGCTCCCCCCTCGTCTTGCGGTCCTCTCTGTGCTGTTCCTCTGTGATCGCAGGCATTCCTTCTGGGATCCCTGTTCGTCCTGAAGGACGTCCCTAGAGGTTTCAGTGGTGAGGGTCTATTTAGGACTAAAGTCGCTCATTTTACCACACTCGCTTCCTGAAAACGTTCCAGCATTCTAGTTTATTTTTCATTGGTATTCCGCAGGTATCATTTCCTCTGACTCCCTGGTGCTGTTCAGCACTCGGCCATCAGTGGACTTGTCGCTCTGGTCCGGTGACTGTTTACACTCTGTGTCTCAAAGCCCTTTTTTCCTTCGTAGTCTTAGTGTCATGGTGTGTCTGCATTAGTTATGAGCAGTCCTCAAGCTGCCTTAGTTATGAGTAATCCTCAAGCCTTTTCTCTGAGAATTCTGCCCCTCCCCACGGTGCCTGTTCTCTTTGTGGGGAATTCCACCTGAATGTGCTGGGACCTGAAGCATCCTCACTGTCTGTGGCCTCTCTGCTTGTCCATGGAGGTGGGCACTCAGGTCTTCCCTCAACAGCACCTGGCTTGCTGCCTCCCCACCAGCAGGAGTCCTGGGGCGGGATCCCCTCCCAGGCACCTTTCTCAGGTGCCCTGTTGTCTGGGGTGTTCAGAGAGCTGCGCTAGGGTCCCAGGCTCGTGCTACCCACCCTCCTTCCTTCACCCCTCGCCTCACAGCCCTCAGACCCCTACCTCACACCAAGCCTTCTCTGCCTGCTCTCGCTCCTCCCACCCCTCACAGGTGTGCCTGGACCCCTGGGTGGGTGTCTGTTTCTAGAAGGGACTGAACCAGCACACTGTCTTTTTTTCCCACTTCTCTGTCTCTCTGTGCTGCATTCCATGTAATGTCTTTAGTTTTACTTTCCTGGTCGTCAAAACTGGTTGGTTTTGATAATTTTTTATTCAGTCGTTTCACTTACAGTAACTTCTTTTATATGTTTAAATCTATAAATGTACTCATTTTATATTCTGCACTTAATCATTTTAACCTCTGTAACCTTTGATTGCCTGATTCTGCAGTTTGCTAATTTTGCTTAACTCCTGGGGTATTACTTATTTTCTTGTGTTTTTAGTAATTTCTCTTTGTGTTTCTTGGAAATCTGATGGTGAGCATTCTTTGAGGAATATATTCCTTCACACTTTGTCTCTGAGGGTTCTAAGATTTGGAAAGGCTTTTATAATGTAGAAGCCATAAGGAAAATGCAGACAAATCAGATTACGAAGAAAGGTTTTTTTAATCTTGTAGGAAAAAATAGATAAATTAGAAAATAAACAAATTCAAAACAATGAAATAGAAAATTATTTCTAATACAAATGACAGTTGAAGAGCTATATTTTTAATTTAAAAAGACCTTGTGAAATTGCAAAAAAAAAAACCTAAGAGAAAAAAATGTACAAAGGATTTAAACTTGCCTTTAAACAAAAAGAATTATAACTAGTCATAAATATATGAAAAGACACATGCTGTCCCAACCAAAACAGTGGGAGAATCATAGATTCTGTGGGATTTTTTTTTATATTGATGATCGTGTTGTCTGCAAGTAAGGATACTATTATTTCTTCCTTTGGAATCTGTACTCCAGTATTATTTATTTTGTCCTAGTAAGTGGGTGGGACACAGGTGCAATAGTGAACAGAAGTTGCCTTGTTTCTGATCTTTAGGAAAAAGCTTCAGTTACTCATCATTAACTATGTTAATATATGTCTTTTGTAGATGCTTTATTCAGGTTGAGGAAAATCCCATCTCTTGGTTTATTGAGATTTTTATCAGAAGTGGATGTTGAATTTTATGGAAAGTCTTTTTCATCTGTTGAGATGACATTATGCTTTTTAGGCTATTGATCTAGTGAATTACATTAGTGATTTTGAAAGTTGAACCAGCCTTACATTCTAGGAATGAATTCTACTTGGTCACTATCTTATCCTTTCGTATATCACTACATTCAATTTGCTAAGATTTTGTCAGTGTATATTTGTGTCTGTGTCCACGATGGGTATTGGTTTGTATTGTTCTGTTCATATAACACCATTTGTTTTTTTTGGGTTTTTTTTTTTGGTTTTGGTATCTGGGTATCAGTGTAATCCTGGCCTCAAAAATGAGTTAAGATGTGTTTTTCTTCTACAATTTCATAAACTTCCTGTGGTTTTGTGTTAATTTTCTGTTGAGTAAAATTCATACTGACTCCATGTGAGCCTGGGGTTTTATTTGTGGGATGCTTTCTGACTGCAAATTAAATTACTATAAAAGATAAGCACTATTCAGGTTATCTGTTTCTTCTTGGATAAGTCTTGGTAGTTTGTGTCTTTTAAGAAATTTATCCTTTTATCTAAGTTATAAAATTCTTTGCAATAACGTTGTTTGCAGTATTTCTTTATTAATGCTTTTGAAGTCTGTAGGCTCTGTAGTGCTGTTCCCTCTCGCACTTACAATACTGGTGATTTGTGACTTCTCTGTTTTTTATTGATCAGTCTCTCCAGTGTGCTATCAATTTTAATGTTCTTGACAATGACACAGCTTTAATTCCAGTTTGTTTTTATCTTCACTGACTTGGTTCTTCTTCTTTTCTTCCTAGAGCATGATTTTGGGCTTCCTTTGCTTATTTTTTCTTGGTTCTTAAGGTGGAATCTTAGACTGTTGATTTAAGACGTTTCTTGGCTTGTATTATAAGCTTTTAATCCTACACATTTGCAAGTAACCGCTATTTTAATTGCTTCCCACAGGTTTTTACATTTTGTGTTTTTATGTTTTACAAGAGTCAAGAGAGCAGGTCTGAGACTTCTGGTCCCTAGAAAGGTCTTCTTGCAAGAGAATCAGACCCCTGCTGGCCCCTGGGGACTTGTGTTTCGGGGTGTCGCTACCCTTTTCTTGCTAATAAGGGCAACTCACTGTTTCTGGGCTCCTTGTCCAAACAGCACGACTTCTGTTGAGCACTTGCTCTCCTCTGGAAATCTGGAATTTTGGTGTGTGGCAGGCAGAGGCTGCCTACGTGACCTGCCCCCACAGGAACCTTGGCCTCCATTCGCTAATGTGCTCTGGGTGCAGAAGGGTCATATGAGGGCTGCATCTCCTTTGCTGGGGAAGAGAGCATACCATGAGCCCCTCGGGAGGGTGAGAGCATGCGGGGGTCCTCTGCACCGTACCTGTGTGTCCCTGGGACCCAGCTGTGCATCCTCCCAGTCCCGTCGTGACGCTTCTTAGCCGTGAGCATGACTACATCAATACTTACGGTGAACCTCCCAACAAGGGCAGTCCTTGGGGATGCAACACGTGTGCATTCAGCCAAAATGTTTTCTAATTTGCTTCTTGATTCTTTCAGTGACTTACTGGTTTACAAGGAAATACGTAGTTCACTTTCTAAATATTTGAGGATTTCTAGATACTTATTTTTAGCTTAATTCCGTTGTGAGTGGGGACATACTTTTGTCCACCCTTTGTCAGTCCTTTTATATTTGTAGAGGTTTGTCTTAGGGTCCAGAATATGGTTTATCTTGGTGAACACTCCATGTGCACTTGAAAAAATATATATTCTGCTGCTGTTTGTTGATGGTTCTGTAAATGTCAAATAGATGAAGTTATTTGATAGCGCAGTTCATAGGTTCTGTTTCTTTTTCTATTTGTTCTAGTACTTATTCATCTCTGGAAATAATTCTTATTCTGAAGTCTACTTTTTTGATATTAATGTATATACTCCAATTTCTATTAGTATTTGTATTATATATAATTCCAAATTTTTCACTTTATTAAATGAAAATTATAAAATGAAATCCATTCATTATATTTAAAGTGGCCTCCTGTAGATAGGATAGAGTTGAATCTGGTATCATTTTTATTCAGTCTGATAATCTCTGCTTTTTAATTGGAGTGTTTAGACATTTTGCATATGATGTAATTTTTTATATGGTTTAGTTTAAATTTATCATCTTGCCAATTTTCCATTTGCCCCAACTGTGCATTGTTCTCCTTTCCCCAAATTTTCTTGCCTTTTTGATTAAATGAGTATTTCATGATTTTGCTTTGCTCCATTATTGGATTACTAAGTATACCTTTTTTTTTTTTTGTATTGTTTGTTCAGTGCACATCTTTAACTTCTCAGTATGTACCTTTATGTGATGTTGTGCCATTTGGGGTACAGTGTAAGGATCTTACAAGTCTACTTAGGTTTCTCACCCCTCTTTCCTTTTGCTTCTATATTTTTAGGAACCACACAGTGTATTATTTCTCATCCTTTAACAGTTCTTGCAGTGCTGGTTGGTTGCCATTAAATTCTCTCCGCTTTTGTTTTTCTGGAAATGTCTTTATATTATGTTGCCTATGTATTTGAAAGGTAGTTTTGCTGAGTATAGAACTCTGGGTTGAAAGTTTCCATTTCGGTTTTTCAGTACTTTGAAAGTGTCTCTGATTTGCTTAAACTGCTCTTAACTTTGTTCGTCTGTATCTAATCTTTGTCTTCTTCTTCTTTAGATACGTTCAGGGATTTCTCTTTACCTTTGGTTTTCAGGACTCCCTTGCATACAGGCTTGGTATTTTGGGGGGGGCGGTGGGAGATTATCCTTATTGGGACTTTCTAGGCTTTTGGGTATGTGGCTTATCTTTTATTAATTCGATAAGATTTCCATCATTAACTTCTTAGATATTCCTCTGCCTCTTTCTTTTTGAACTCTACTCTTTCTGGAACTATAATTACATGATGTTACACAGTTGGATATTTTCCCATAGCTTGTGCATGCCCTATTCTGTTTCCTTCATTCTTTTTTTCTCTTTTTTTGTCTTTCAGTGTGTGTAATTCTGACCTGTACTCAAGGTCACCGACTCTGTCCTTATTTACCTGTGTTCATTTGACAGATAAGCCCTTTGAAGGGATTCTTCATCTGTGATGTTATGTGTTTCTCTCTTGCATTCCCTTTTGTCTTTTATTTTACATTTCCCACTTTTTGCTGAAACTCTCCATCTATTTGACAAAGAAATCATAACAAAGAAGGTACTATGGGCTCTCGTTTGGTGGGGCCATTGTCTCATGTCTTTATTTTACACAAAAGACAGAAACAAAAACAAAATTGAGCCCAAACCCAAAGCTAATCTCTTCCAACTTCTTGACTCTTACATTTTAGTTACTCTGCACAGAGTGTGTGGAGCACATGCAGGAGGACAGTCACTTGGGTCCTGGTGCACATGTGCACATGCAGAAAATCTGTTCTCTAAATCGTAGGCTCTGAAAATTCTCCACGGATGATGTCAAATACATCTAAGATCTCATATATAATAGGTTCTAAAAATTGATAAATTGACGAGTAAACAAATAAAACCCAAAACAAACCCCAAACAACCTCTTCTACGCATGCACACACTCCCACAGTTTTACTGTTGACAAAAATGCACAATTTTTTGAAAATAATGAAATAAACATGTTCAAAGACTAGAATTAATTATGTGTTCACCTTGAATGTATTTAGTACATTTTGGCCTTAAATATGTCAAATTTGTTTTTCAAACCAGTAAGTTGATAAGAAAGGTTATTACTCTCTATGGGCACAGCCCTCATTATTACTCATTTATTCTCCAAAGATATTCTTGAAAATTTTATGTTACTGGCGGTAACCTTTATTAATGTGCTATAAAGATGCCCTAGTATGTGACAAAGAAATCACGACAAACAAAGTACACTGGTCTCTCATGTAATCTTGGACATAAAATGAAATCTAGACAGAAGTTGTCTGGGTTGCATACAGTCATACCACACACCAGCAACATGAACAAGGTCTCCTTCTACTGGCATTTTTTTTCTCGAAAGAGGAGCCTTTGGCTTGAGCTAAGAATAAATTGGAAGAGTTGTATGCAGTGGCTTTGGGGGCACAGATAATGGACCTGGTGTTTGTGGTTATTACTATCATCGAAATAATTAGAGGCAGAATATATGTCGGGCAAATATAAGAAAGAAACAGTGAGTCTTCTGAAAGGGAAATTTCTATAAACTCGAGAAATGTTAATTACAAAATAAACATTTTTTGAGTAGTATTTTGTGGTATCAAGATTTAAACAGTTAATAAAATGGTTCGGGAACTTTATGAAAAGTTCCTTTCTACAGAACTGTGAAATTATCACTTTTTCTTTCGAATTTAGTGGGTAAAAGCAATCTGATGTGTTTCAGGGACCATATCCAAAAGGTTAACTCTTGTCCAATAGGGAACTTGTCTCCAAGGTTAAACGAAAGGGGCAGTTTTTGTGGATGCCATAAACTTAACTTAGCCTGGGTTTACTCTGCCTTTGCTTTAGTTTCCACCCCAAAGCTATTAAGATGCAAATCTTTTGCCTGACATTTTTACCCTGCTTTTGGCTAAGCAAAGCTTCCCTATGGTCCGTGGCACTCACATGAGCTAAAGATCATTGGGAAGAGACTTTTAAATTAGAGATATTTTAACCATGTGGACGTTTGTGTGTGTGATGCGTGTGGTGTGCACCAGTACCGTTGTCCTGAGATTCGAACACATCTAAGCAGAAGGATGAATGGGCACTGGGCGGGGCGGGAACCCGATCTTACACTTACGCTCTCCACTCTTGTAGACAGCACGCAAGCTGGGGTAGATCCTTACCTTAGCTGTGCTAGTTCGCTCATCTGTGAAGTTGTTTACAAGGACACGCCTGGTTGGTGGTGTTCAGTTGGACCGTTGAAGGCTGCGTGTTCACGGGGCACCTGGTGCATGGCTGCTCAGTGCCAGGCACTGGGGATCCATCAGGGGCCCTCTCATTACCTCCATCTCAGGGGAAAGGCCCGAAGCATAACTCAGAATATCACCAGAAGCCTGTGATGTGCTGGTCCCCTGGCTCCCAGGGCAGATCAGAGGGAGGGAACAGGCTGGTTCGCTGCGTGAGCTGATCCTTGTGGGGTCAGTGCTGTGCATGGCCCATTTCAGGCTGCCGGGGTTTAATTGCCAGTCGGCAACCTGCCTGCTCTCCTCTGCCGGCCCAGTGACGAATTCATCAGGATCATCGGACAAAGAAGGGGGCAGAGGGAGGGCCAAGTGGGCTCCCTGGGTCTGGGGGCAGGTGGGAGCTTCCTCACCTGCTCTGTCTCACTGACCCCTTGACCCCGTCGTGCTGCCCGCGACCCCTTGTCTTCTGGATTGTGGACTAAGCGGGGTGTCTCTGTCACTTGCCAAGTCACCTTTGGGGAGCTGGATGGCGTCTGAAACATGCCCCGGGGTTCTGTGCTCAGGGGTATCTTCTTCAAAAAGTGGTTTTAGGAGAAGCGCACCATTGCCTGTGATTTTTTTTCTGTTCTCCTTTAAAAAGATATTTCCCTTTCTCAAAACTGCAAGAATAGGAACAAATCAGTCCCACTTATTATGCAGATATGTGGGTTCCTTTCAAACAGCTGCTAGAGCAATTTTCCACTTAAAGATCTTTTAACTCTTAATGGCATATTTGCAACTTTCTAACCCAATGCCCGCAGAGTGCTGAAGCCTTCTAACCAAATTTTTGCTGAAATATAAAGAAAGACTCTCATTCAATTTAAATTACATTCTATTAAATAACTTTATGAAAGTATTGTATTACATTTTGTTAAGGATTAAGTCCTTATTAATCCTTAATTATAATCCTTAATTGTATGTCATCATTCGGAATTTCTAGTGGCAGAAATCTTTCGGAAGTCAGATCATTTATGATTTCGATGCTTTGCATGCAGTGTCCCTCACCTCCATGGGACTTGCACGTTTGAATTACAGCCTGTCTCAAATCCAGAGTAATCAGATTAGCCTCCTTTTTATTTATAGTTAATTCTTAATCTCTCACACAGACACCTACCAGTCTAACCAAGTGTTACTGTGTTAAATGCTCTGGACCAAGTTTTCGGTCACAGCTCAGGCTTAGGGTCCCTATTTATAGGTGAACAGATGAGAGAGGATGATTTTCATAGTAAACACCGAAAACAGGAAGTGTCTAGGAGTAAACTAAAAAACATCTGAAGATGAATAATTCATGGAAAGTTCTCTGTTTCCTACAGATCTGGGGGAAAGGCATTACCTGAAGGAACTGTAGTGTTTTTGGAGTCACTGGGACTCCAACACAGAGAAAACAATACATTTGGATGATAATATCTGCCTTTTCATCCACTGTTTTATCTTTAGTTTAAGGTAAAGTGAAATGTTGGCTTATCCTCTGTTTTACCGAGAGTACAGTGGTCTCTTCAGAGCACGTATTTTCTACCAGACGTTTAGCTGGAATTTTAGCCTCGCGAGCTGTCTGATACAAGTGTAATGAATGGATTGATCTGGTATTATTTACTTTTTAATAAATAAAAATAAAGGTATGTAATGAAACCTTGACTTAATATTTGACATCACAGAGGGAAAATACTTTTAGTTTCTCTTGGAAGGCGTTAACACACGAGGTGCTGAAGGATAGCAAATTGTTTACCCAGTCCATCCGTCCCTCCAGGCCCTGGTCTAAGGACTGTTTCATTATCCTGACAGGCAGTCAGCGGCCCTGCTGTTTCCTTGTTTTACATATGGTTTCCCAGGGTTAGAGCTGTGGCTTTCAGGGCTGGGATTCCAGCCACCTCTGCCCCGTCCTCAGCTCAGCTTTGCCACCATGGCATCTGCACCCACCTGTGGAGTGTGACCCTGGGCAGCGGGCGTGAGCAAGTTATGGGGACAAATTCCCGTTCTCCTTGAGAACCTGCGGCATCATGGAAGGGAGTGATGTGGCCTGGACAGGCTGTTCACAGGACGGATACTTCCCCTGCTGGTCTGATTCCTGTGTCCAGTTCTGTTCTCCCCCCGCCTGCTTTTTCTGCCTGTTAGGGCCACAGGCACGCACACACACACATGTGTATACACAGGCATGCACACACGAGTGCACACAGGCATACACACATGCACATGCAGGCGTGCGCACGCACAGAGACACACATGTATACACGCACACACAGGCACACATGCATGCACACACACAGAGACACACGTGTATGTATACATGCACACATGCATGCAGGCATGCACGCACAGAGACACATGCATGTATACAGTCACACACGCGCACACATGCATACATACATGCGCATGCAGGCATGCACACACACGCACAGAGACACACATGCGTGCACACGTGCACACACGCATCCCCAGGCTTGTCCTTGGGCTCCTCATCTCCTAACGGAACAGCTGTCTGCAGACATGAATTCCAGTCTTTGCAGAATCGAGCAGGGTTACTCGCCTGTGTTGGCCTCACCCTGACTAGAACTCCAGTCTTCTCATTCCCATGAGTTTTATTTTTAAAATTCACATAAAAGTCACAGTCTCCTTCATACTATATAAGATTGTTTTAATATAAAACAAGGCTTAGAGTTACTTAAAAGTTAAGGGGGGGCTTCCCTGGTGGCGCGGTGGTTGAGAGTCCGCCTGCCGACGCAGGGGACACGGGTTTGTGCCCCGGTCCGGGAAGATCCCACATGCCATGGAGCGGCTGGGCCCGTGAGCCATGGCCGCTGAGCCTGCGCATCCGGAGCCTGTGCTCCGCAACGGGAGAGACCACAACGGCGAGAGGCCCGCGTACCGCAAAAAAAAAAAAAAAAAAAAAAAAAAGGGGAATTAGAGTTGACCCTTGAACCACAAGGGTTTGAACTGCATGGACCCCCCCTTTGTGGGAGGCTCTTCAGCGGTAAACACTGCAGGGCTGCGCAGCCCAGGGCTGGTTGGATGCGGAGCCTCGAGTACCGGGGGCACCTGTGAGTTATACTCGGAGTTTGATGTGCAACCTCCACGTTGTTGAAGGATCAGCTGTAGCTTCCCCCACTTCTCTCTGAGAATAACGGATGGTTCAGAGGTGGCTGCGCTTCCTTGGATGCGTCGTGTACACCTGGATGTGGGGATGATGAGAGCTGAGCCCAGCGCTCAGCTCGCTGGTGCAGTGAGCCTGCAACGTGCAGGAAAACCCTGTGAGTCTACGCTGCTCTTCTAGATCATCTTTGGTCCTGTTCCCTCGGGGTTGGGAGTAAAAGTGAGGAGGAAGTAACACACTCATGTGAAATAGGAAATGCCGTTCCAGCCAAAAACTTCTTAAAATCGTGAAGCTTACGCCTGAAACACGGCCTATGACAAAGTCAACAGTTCATACATTTCGGTTTCATTCTTACATGTCAGCCTGGGAGGGGTGCTTCCTCCATGCAGGCGCCCAGATTGCTCTGACTCGATGGCAGCCTTGCTGTACTTGTCGAGCTTGCTGTGCGGCCCCTGCTTAGCCCGGCGTGGCTGTAATCTGGTTACTCAGGGTGGATTTTGTCACTTGGTAGCCGGCTCCCACCTGAGGTGGAAGCCCCCAGCGCAGGAGCTGTTTTCAGATCCGAGGCTCTGGTCCTTGGGGCTCGTCGACCTGTTCCTCGCACTGTTGGGAGCGTAGTGAGGAGAGAGAAGGCGGCCGTGCTCAGATGCTGGTTCAGTCTGCTCGGTCTAGGGAGTTAACTTGCTAAAAGCCCTGCAAGCCCCCAGCGGGCGTGCTGCGGGAGCCCCCAGGCTCAGAGGACCAAGAAGAAGCCCGGTTCCTGGTGCTTCTGCCAGTTCAGCCCACAGTCTAGAGAAAGCAACTGGAATGGGACGTAGTCCTCTGAGCGGGCCGGGGGAGGCCCCCCATTTCCAGCTCATTCCCGCCACTCAGGCAGGACCTCTGTGTTTCCGTCTGTTTGGACCACAGTTGGGACCTCCTTCCTCTCTGCCGGGCATGACCCACCCCCTCCGTTCTCAGCGCCTTGCCCCCTGCATCACTGGCTGTTCCGTGCCCCATGGCTCTGTGCTCTCACCCCGCACGGCCTCCTGCAGACCCGCCTCTGCTGTGGGCATCCTCTGTAACAGGCAGCGTTAGGTGGGCAGAGCCTTGTCCTGAGGATGAAGGACAGCGCTGGGCATGTCAGCAGTTCTGAGCAACGAAGCAGAGGACAGGGGTCGCATTGTTCAAGCTGAGGATATAGTCACAGCACATCCGAAGATACAGCAAACATACACCTCGTTTTCAGTTCCTGAGCCCAGACCCGAAGTCTGCAAGTCCAGTGCCGATTTTATGATAGGAGAGAGGGAATTTTAGTATCAGAATTTAACAAGGATTGACGTGGACCTTTTTGTTCCTCGTACAGGGTTTTCTTCAGTAACAGTAGAAAAGAGATGTTATAAGCTACACAATTTGCTGGGAGAGATTTTCTGGGCACAAGTACATTATGTGTCGTTTTTGTTCCCAGGAAACTTCTGTTCATTTTTTCCCGAAAGCATCACCTCAATTTGTGAAGATACAAAATCCAATCATCAAGTGTTGCCAGAGAACCAAGTGTATATAAATGACATTCATTCTTGGACACAGTCTGGTTTCTAAAGAAAAGAAATGTCTCCTGAAGAAAACTCCAGCTCCCATAGAGTAATTGCCTTTTCCTCAGTGAATATATATCAGATTCCAAAAAAAAAAATCTACCAAAACATGTGTGCCTGTTTCCATTAAACATAAAGCCTAGTTGCTTTTCTTTTCTTTCCTTTTTGGCACATGTAGAAGCTGGCAGGAAAGCATTTCATGCTACAGCAGCTTCTGTAATTAAGATATTTCCTTCCTCCAGAATAGCATGGTTTGTGTTCACTGACAGATGTGTCTTTCTGTTTCTCCTAGTAGGCCTTTTCTTTTCTAGGATGTGGCAAACCAGAATCTCCACTTGAATGTTGGGGCCGGTGCTGGTGACAGCCATCACCCCTGCAGCTCGCACGGTGGTCCAGGCAGAGATGTCCCCAAAAGGACTGAAATCTAGCGCCCGAGGCCACTGTGTGATTTAACTTCAGAGCATGTCTACAGAATAATTTTCTTTTAAGACAGAGACTGACTCCTGGTAAGTTGGCCTCTCAGGACTGCAGTCAGGGCCCGGCTGTCCGTGGTGATGCCACAGGAAGGCTTGTCGGTCCCCACAAGCCTGCAATAACCCCTTGTCTGTGCAGGACCCGGGCCCTTCCCCCAAGGAGCCCTTCCTGGGATTGACATAAGTGTTGCTGCTTTATCATGAACCCTCGCAACTGCTTACCTGAATTTTCTCACAAGAATTATTAATACTGCTGCAGGCAGGTGTTATCAGAGCTTCATGGATGGGAAAGACAGAACAGAGAAAAAGGTCGTGTTCAAAGACCCAAACTAAGCAGAGCTGAGGAAAGAGGAGAGAAGAGGAAGTGCCTCTTATCTGTTTGCATCATTCCCTGTGTGTGTGTTGTGTGTGTGTGTGTGTGTGTGTGTGAGTGATTTATTATGTATTATAAATTATAGATATAAAGTATGTGTGTGTATTTTCCTGCAAATAACAATAAAATCATATAATTTTTTTTTGAGAGAGAGAGATGGAGCTGAGAGGATTTCGTATTTTCTAAATGTCCACTTTCCTCTCACACCCTGGGCTGGATCACTGGGGCAAAGTGCAAGGACGTGTGGCCGCGGGCAGGATGATGTCCACTCGCTGCCCCCTCGGACCTGAGCCCCGCCAGGGATCTTCTATTAGGGGGTCTCCTGGGATCTTCTATCGGGGATCTCCTGGGATCTCCCAGCCACTCTTCTCACAGGCTCTAACAGGGCTGTTTTGGAGAGAGGAACTTTACCCTCAGAACAAGAGAAAATCTCACATGGGATCAGGTTTCTGTTTTCATTCTCATGTTTGTGAAGACGCCCTGTACGTGAGTTGACCTGGACTCAATAGCAGATAATGTAAATTAAAATGATTAAACAGTGCTTTCCATGGAGAGGCTGGTGTTTACCAAATGCCCTGAGTGAGGCCACCGTGCTTAGTTGCAAGGAAGGAGACGAGATGAAATCCATAGAGCAGTATTTGGAGCTCAGGACGAGGCAGGAAGAAATCCATTGGCCGGGTGGTACCTGGGGCGGGCATCTTTTTAAATAGCCCCAGATCCTTAAAGACGTCCAGTAATTCTGTGAGAGATCCAGGGAAAATTGCTTCCTTACTGAGCGGGACACTTTTTTCTTCCTTAAATAAAGGATTCGTTCCTTCAGTAAAGACAAAATGTAGCACTGTTCGAATTAAAGCACAGATTGTGTTGTTTAAAGAAAATGTCCTTGGCATTCCTGAAAGATAAAACATGTTAGAAAAGCCAATAAATGGTTAGCATTTTCAGAGTGAACAGCTAAGGGCTAAATTTTACAAAATATTCCTAAAATACAGTAGGAATACAGCTCTTCCCTCATTAATAGCTTTATATTAAAATTGAAAATTTTTTTGTAGTTAGTGAATGAGTGACATATATTATACTATACTATATTATATATATATACGTTTACATATATGTTTTTTGACAAATAATTTTCGGACACAAATGTTTGGAATGTTCATTATTTACTTAACACTGTGCCACATGGTTTGGAAAATGCACAAGTTATGGAAAATACGGTCTGCATCCCCCGGGAGATGACACTGCCTGGCCAGGGAGGCATGTCGGAGTGACAGCCAGTGACACAGGCGCAGTTGGCAGGGCCTGGATGTCCTGTGTGAGCCAAGAGGAGATGGGTTTTTGAAGCCAGGAATGGTCATGTAAGGATGGTCTGAGAAGGGACTGTGGGGCAAGATGGCAGGTTGGATGTGAGATGCCCACGTCCTAATCCCGGAACCTGCGAATATGTTTCTTTACATAGCAGAAGAGTGTTTGCAGCTGTGATGAAGGATCTTGGGTTGGGGAGGCCATCCTGGACCATCCAGGGGCCCGAGGTCACAGAGTCCTGTCACAGGGGAGGCAGGAGGGTCAGAGTCCAAGAAGGAGAGGAGAGGATGGACCAGGACTCGGAGTGACACAGCCATGAGCCGAGGGACGCGGCAGCCTCCAGACACTGGAGGAGGCCAGGAAGGACCTTCCCCTAGAGACTTTAGAAAGAACAAGCCCCCCAGTCCTTGCTTCTGGGGCTTCTGTGCACACAGAAAAAATTGTGTAGTTTTATAAATTCTGACAAATAGAATTGGGGAACCACACCATGACCAAGATGATCCCCTTTCTCCACTTCCTGGCCACTGGTGACCTGGTTTCTGTCCCTACAGTTGTGCCTGTGTCATAAGGTCATATACGTAAGAGTCTGACAGTGTACAGCTTTCGTGGTTGTTTTGGTCAGGGTTCTTTCACATAACGCGATGCTTTTGAACTTCACCCAGCAGTTTGCAAGTATCAGAAGTTCATTCCTTCATTGCTGGGTGTGTACCACTGAATGGAAATGCCTCCCTTTATCTTTTCACCAGGTGATGGACTTTTAGTTGCTTCCAGTTTGGAGCAGTTACAGATAAAGTGGCTGCAGTTCTTTACGAGCAGACTTTCTGCAGACACACATTTTCATGGTTCTTGGGTAAATTCTTAGGAGCGTGATGGCTGGGTCTTTCTTTCGATGCGTTTATAACTTTACAGGCAGACTCCAGGCCCCTCTCCACGGGGCTGGACGACTCTGGTCCCCAGCGGTGTTTTCTGCCGGAACCTGACCCTTCCAGCTTCTTGGCTTCAGCTCTTCCACGTGGTGCGTGGCGCTACACCCCTGCGGTTTTAATCGTGTTTCCCTAATGAACTAGGACGTTGAACATCTTTTCAGTGTAACTTGTCCACACGGGTAGCTTCTTTCATGAAGCATGTTCACGTATTTGCCCATTTTGTGTTGTCTTTTTGTAATTAAGTTGCAAAATCTCTCTTCATATTCTGATGAAAACACTGTATTTGATTATCTTTTACTCTTTTTTTTTTGCGGTACGCGAGCCTCTCACTGCTGTGGTCTCTCCCGTTGCGGAGCACAGGCTCCGGACGCGCAGGCTCAGCGGCCATGGCTCACGGGCCCAGCCGCTCCGCGGCATGTGGGATCTTCCCGGACCGGGGCACGAACCCACGTCCCCTGCATCGGCAGGCGGACTCGCAACCACTGCGCCACCAGAGAAGCCCTACTCATTTTCTATTGGTTTTTTTTTTCCTTATATTGAGTTGTAAAATTGTCTGTATGTTCTGGATGCAGCTCCTTTCTCAGACCTTTATTCTGTAAAATTTTATTCCAGTCTCGGTCTGATCTTTTCATTTCCTTAACTGTGCCTTTCACAGAGCACACACTTTGAATTTTGGTGAAATCTGATTTATCAAATTTCTTTCTTCTCTTTTTTCTTTTCTTTCCTTTCCTTTTCTTTTCCTCTCTCTCTCTCTTTTCCTTCCTTCCATCCTTGTGCTCTGGCTTCTCTTTTTTGTGTCATGTCTAAGAAATATTTGCCTCACCTAATGTCATAAAATTTTCAGTTTTGTTCTTGAAATTTTATAGCTTGAATTCTTATGCTTAAGTCTGGGATCCAGCGTGTGCACTTTCTGTATGATTAATGAAGCATGGATTGGAATTCTTTTTTCACATACAGCTCTCTAATTGTTGAAGCAGCATGTTTTGAAAAGACTACCCTTTCCTCATTAAATTTCTTTGCCACTTTTATTAACAACGTATCAGGCACATCTGTGTGGGTGTGTTTCTGGCTCTGTCTCACTTGTCGGTGTGTATTTCCTGATGCCAGTAACACACACTGCCCATTATAGTAGCTTTACAGTAAGCCTAGAAATCACTTAAAGTGAATTATTCAAGTTTATCCTTTATTTTCAGTATTGTTTTGGGTATTTTAGATGTTTTGCATTTCCATATAAATGTAGAGTCACTTTCTCCATTTCTACAAAAAAAATAAAACCTGCTGTAATTTTAATGGAGACTTTTGTTGAAAGTATAGCTCAATCTGGGGAAAACTGATATCTTAAAAATACTTAGTTTTCCAACTAAGTTAAGTGCATGACATATGAACATGAAATAGTTCTTATTTGGGTTTTTCAAATTCTGCCAGCAATGTTTTGTAATTTTATGTCTATTCAATATACTTCATCCTATTGTAAAGTTTTTTTAGTTTCAGTTTACAAATTTTTCTTGTTTTTAGCATATAGAAATGTAACTGATTTTTGTATATTTCCCTGCAATCCTGTGACTCTGTTAAACCAACTGATTAGTTTTAGTAGATTTACTTTTAGATTTGTGGGGATTTTCTATGTAGGCAGTTATATTATCTGTGACAAAGACAGTTTTAGTTCTTCTTTCTTTACCAGTGGGTGATTTTTTTTTTCTTTCCATGTTGCAATGGCTGGAATCTCTAGTAAAATGTTAAAAAGAAGTGAAAGGGGATATCAAAGCTTTATTTCTGACCTTGGGGATAAATACTGATTGTTTTCATCATTAATTATCACATCAACTATACAGATTTTCTTTATCAATTTGGGGAGGTTCTCCTTCCATTCCTAGTTTACTGACCATTTTCTTTTTTTATAAATTTATTTATTTATTTATTTTTGGCTGTGTTGGGTCTTCATTTCTGTGTGAGGGCTTTCTCCAGTTGCGGAGAGCGGGGGCCATTCTTCATCGCCATGCGCAGGCCTCTTACTGTCGTGGCCTCTGTTGTTGCAGACCACAGGCTCCAGACGCGCAGGCTCAGTAGTTGTGGCTCACGGGCCTAGTTGCTCCGTGGCATGTGGGATCTTCCCAGACCAGGGCTCGAACCCGTGTCCTTTGCATTAGCAGGCGGATTCTCAACCACTGCGCCACCAGGGAAGCCCTACTGACCATTTTTTATCTTGCATGTGTTGAATTTAGTGAAAAACTGGTTTTACATCTGTTGAGCTGTTTGGATGGTTTTAATTTTATAGTCTGATGGTCCATTGCATTGATTTTCAAATGTTTATGGAAACTTGCAACACTGGTATAAATCCCAGTGGACATTAGGTATTATTCTTTAATAGCTGCCAGAACTGATTTGACACTAGTTTGTTGTGGATATTTGCAGCTGTGCTTATGAGGGATATAAATCTGATTTTTTTCTCTTTTAATATATTCATTTGGTTTTGATATCTGAGTAATTCTGGCATCGTAAGATAAGTGGGAACATTCTGTTCTGTTATCTTCTGGGAGCTTTTCAAAGAATTTACCAGTAAAACAACGGGCTTAGAACTTTCTTTGTAGAAGTAACAATTCCTTTAATAGACGTAGGGCCATTTGGGCTATCTGTTACTGAGTGAATTTTGGTAGTTTGACTCTTTTAACTAATTTGTCCATTTCATCCATGTTATTGCTCACAATATCCTCTTATCCTCTCAGACCTTTGGAACTTCAGTATGTCCCTCTGTGAACCCTGACTGTGGTCATGTCCCCTCTCTGCCCCTCTTCCTCTTCCTCTTTTTCTGGATCATTTAGCTAAACGGCTATCAATTTTGTTGATCTCTTCAAAGAACTCTCTTTACTGTTTTTCTCTATTTTCTAAAAAATGCTGATCCCTTTTCTTTTAACTTATTTACTTCTTGTTGCATGTTTTAGGATGATTCTTCTTTTAGTTTCTTAAGGGGAAAACTACATCACTGATTTGGGACTTTTCTTTGTTTTTAATTTAAATATCTAATTCTATTAATTTCCTCTAAGCAGTGCTTTAGTTGCATTTCACAAATTTTGATATGTCACATAAAAATTTTTATTCCATTCAAAATGTTTTCTAATCCCCCTTATGATTCCTTCTTTGAGATATAGGTTGAACTTGGTCCTTTTTGGTTAATATTTCATGTGCACTCAAAGGAATGTTTGATGTTATTATAGCCGCTCAAGCTTTTGATGGGTGTTTGACGGTGTGCACTTTCCGGTCCTTAGCAGTGTGTTATAGGAGGACTTACTGAAGGTGTTGAAGGTTTGAAAACAATAGTAGGGAGGATGGGGGAAGGGAAGGATACTATTTTAAGGTTCTTACATTGTATGTGAGGTCATATATTACCTGAAGGCAGACTGTGAGGTGGTGGTGAGTTAAAGATGTGTAGTGTAAATCCCTAATCAGCCACATACACATTTAAAGAAAGAGTTATAAACATAGAAAGCCGAAAACAAATAAAATTAAATAATAAAATTACTGAATCTAAGAGCCTGGAAAACAGGGAAAAAGACAGATGGAACTAAAAAGCAATTACTAAACCATAAGGATAACTACGTTACATTCAATTTTAATGGCTTCAACCCGTAAATTAAAAGACGGAGAATGACAGATTGGATAAAAAGGCAAGATCGACTGCTTTTGCTTTAGACAGTTATCTGTTAAGGAGATCATAAGAAAGAAAGCCGTAGCTCATGGATCCCCTTATTTCCGTCTCTCTGGTGCTCCGCATTTCCCTGTGTGGGTCCACATCTCCACCCTGTGTGAATTCACATCTCTGGCTGTGAATTCTCCACTTTTGTTCAACTAACACAGCCCTGCTTTGCCTTCACTTTGGAAACACACCTTCCTTGTGTGGAATCTGGTTTGATGCCTCCTCGTTTCCTTTCTGTGCTTTGATGGCATCGCTGGGTCATCCTCCGGCCTCACTGTCTGGGGACCGTGCTGTGAGTCTCATCTTTGTCTCTCAGAGTGGCACTCCTTGTTTCTCTGGATCTTTGGGTGTCAGCAGTCTGACTATGATGTGTCTGGGTATATTCTGCTCTATTTTTCCATCCTGGTGATCTCTCTGTAAGGTCACAGATTTTTCAACCTGAAGTGTTTAGTGTGTTGACAACTCTATAGAAGAATTTTTTAAAATCTGTATTACAGATTTTTCCTAGAATTTCCAGTGGACTTGTTTTTTTGTAATTTCAGTTTTTTCTGCTGAGATTCTCCTCCTGTTCATTCACGCGTCCAGCTTTACCAGTGGATGTTCCTAACTTGTTCATCCTAGCTCCTTTAAGGCCTCGTCCACACTCACAGCCAGGTGCCTGTATGTTCCACTGGTGACTTCATGTGGTGACAATGGCTTGTTTAAATCTCTTGCTTCTGTTGGGACGAGCGCAGCCTTTTTCATGGACTGCTAGGCACCGAGCAGAAGACACCGAGATGACTGCTTCCCTTTCCCTGGGGGGCTTGGCGAGGACGGGGAGCTGACCCAGCCGGTGCTCGGCTCTGGGCTTCCCTCTTGCCGTGGTCCCTCGCTCTGAGGGCTCGGCCAGCCTGCGGCAGCCGTGGCTTTACTTCGCGCCAGGTGTGATGTCCCAAGCACCCCTCCCAGCTCCCACCAGGACCCCCCTCACCCTGCACGGGGCGACCCCCCCCCCCCCCGCCTTTCTCCGTGGTCTGCCTCCTTGCCGTACTCCTTCCAGAAGTCTCCTGAGGGGTGTTTTCTCTCCCTTCTCCTTCACCACACCCGCCTGCAGCCCCAGTCTCTGAAGCGCTGTGCTTAGACCCCCTCTTGGTGTTGCGGCCCTGCCCCTCTGGCAGCAGAATCGGGGGTGTCCTTCCCCCAGAGGCGGTGGCTTCCCCGGGCTAGAGGCGCCTGGGAGGTCTTCCTGTCTCTTCACCCAGGGACAGATGGTTCTGCTTCAGGGGAGAAAACAGATGTCGGGGGCTCCTCATCTGCTGAGCACAGCTGGGGTTCAGGAAAGCCCTGGAGGGCACCCCCTCCCCTGTGCCCCGCTCAGCTTTATGCCCTTGTTGGCATTTCTGGGTTTTGTTTTTCCTGGTTTTATTTCCAACATCTTTCCTCCTGGTTTTTGCCAAAGGCAAAAAGTTGATGAATTCCACCAGCATCCAGGGGGGCCTGTCATCCTGCAGCTTGGTCCCGGGCGCCTGGGAGCCTCAGCGTCTGTGCTGGGGTCAGAGCCGTGGGCTCGCGTGTTCTACGTCCTGACCAGAGGGGATTCCGTCCTGATAAGCTTAGTTATACATTGTGGGCATCTTTTTCCTTGGTCAGTTCCATGCATTGCTGATGTGCATCTTTTTATCGAAATTGAAGACAGAGCACATTGCTAAAATACACCCAATAAAACTGCTGTATAGTAACTCGTTTTATAATATTATTTGGAAATGTCATCCTAAGCTGGAGGAAAAATTTGGTGCCCTTTTCCTAATAATGTACTTAATGAATTTTGTATATCCTTTAGAGCAGGGGTTCCCCAACCCCCGGGCCACAGACCGCTAGCAGTCCGTGTCCTGTTAGGAACCGGGCCGCACAGCAGGAGGTGAGCGGCGGGCGAGTGAGCGGAGCTCCATCTGTGTTTGCAGCCGCTCCCCATCGCTCGCGTTACCGCCTGAGCTCCGCCTCCTGTCAGATCAGCAGCGGCATTAGATTCTTACGGGAGCACGAACCCTGCTGTGAACTGCGCATGCGAGGGATCTAGGCTGCACGCTCCTTACGAGAATCTAATGCCTGATGATCTGAGGGGGAGCTGAGGGGGTGATGCTGGCGCTGGGGAGCAGCTGCAGATACAGATTAGCATCAGCAGAGAGACCATCATAAGTCAATTGCTTTGTATAGTTATTTCATTAAATATTACAGTGTAATACTAATAGAAATAAAGTGCACAATAAATGTAATGCACTTGAATCATCCCGAAACCATTCCCCCTCCTCTGGTCCATGGAAAAATTGTCTTCCATGAAACTGGTCCCTGGTGCCAAAAAGGTTGGGGACCACTGCTTCAGAGACTCCATGTAGATTGAATTTATTTTCTGGCATTTGACTGACTAAAGAGGAAATCTGCTTTTAAAGTCATCGACTTACTCTTTATTTCTGCAGAGCAGAAGGAAGGTGTAGCTTATTTCGTAAGTGAGATTTGTATGGTTTTCATTTTACCACAGTTCACTGTCCTTTTTTCCTCTCTCCTATTTACTCATTGAATAGTTACATCCAAAGACTAGTAACAACCTTCAGATATGCTGACGGTACATGCCTCTTGGCGTGCTGCTGAGAAAACTTGTTCTGAATTTGCATGTTTCTGCTAGTAACCAGATAACTTAATACTAAAGACAGAGAAAACCAGACGATGATTTTATTGTTCCTTAGCTTTAGGGATTAGAGCTAGGTCTCCCTGGAAGTGTGCTCTAGCTATTAATATCTAATGAATTTCAGGGATGAATGCGAGTACCTCCGAGAAGTGATTCAGTTTCCTAAGTCAGGCATAACTGTTCAATCCAGGCAGCATGTTAATTGAAGTTCTCGGGGAAGTGGGGCTGGATGAGGGAAGGTATCATTTCTGTAACATCCGAAAACACAAAGCTGTGACTTTAATTCCAAACTGACGGGACAATACAGTAGTTCGCTCCCACAGCCTGCCTTCTTGTACTGGAATATTTTTAATCAGCAACTCACTAGAGTCCTTCTGGCTTATTTTCCATAACCCTCTCATGGCTTTTGACTTAATAATCATGTGTTGGGTTGTGAGACAGTTTTCCCCCAAATAATGACAGTAGTGTGAACCAGTGCTGTGCGGCTTTGAAAATGCACCTACCGTATGTAACATCAAAGACAGTAAAACCCATAAGAGTGGGTCCCCTTGGCTGCTCGTATAATGTGTATTCCCTCTAGAAAAGGAAAAACACAGACTTTTTCTGTTTTCCCAGGAATGATTTTCCTTGCTATCGTCATGAGACCAGGCAGCAGTTGTGAGAAACTATCCCCCTCAGTTGATTATAACCACTGATAAATGATGAGAAATTTCCTGAGAGATTGTACATGTCACATTACCCGTAAGCTTACATTTGGGAGGGGATTCACTTTGTACTAAGATGGACTAGTGGGGAGAGGACAGAGCCCCTGGCTTCAGCTCACCCGCTGTTCAGGGAAGGAGCCAGAAGCAGGAGTGACTTTGACTCAGTGGGTGTGTGTGTCTGCGGTCCAGGCAGGCCACGCAAACGCCAAGGAACATCCAGCAGGATTTCCCACAGAACACGACATACTTTTATATAAATGATCAACACCAAGTATCAAACTGAAAAGCAGACACTTGACTGCTTTATAAAACAAAAAGCTTAAAACGCAGTAGCAAAAATAAATAAGCAGAAAACAGACAGCCGTAGAAACTGAGTTAGAGATACTGAGAAGGTTACTGATTTCTGTCAATACGGAGGGAAAAGATATACACAAATACGAGAAAAGTAAAAGATATGGAAGGCAGAACAACTGATAGATATTCCTGTTGAGAAGTTCTAGTAATGGGACAGAAGCAAGAATCTAGTTATAACTACAAGACGTACTTGAGTCAGAGTTTACTTCTGGCATCTTCAGAGATATACTGTTGACACTAGGAATCTCAAAACTAAATAGAACACTTGGGGAACTCCTGCAGGGCAAAATAAATAGATCAATAAAATAAAAAAGGAACTAGACTATCATCAACTGAACAAAATCCACCTGCCCTCGGAATTCGCCTGTGGAGCGCGGACCTTTCACCTTCAATCTCAGCAGCTCTCTGCTGTCCCAGGGCCTCTGCTCGTGCCCCTGCTCTGCCCCACATCCTCCTTCCTCTCCTCCTCTGCTCTCAAGTACCCGCCCCTGCTGCTTCCTCAGATAAGCCCGTCCAGGACCCTCTGACCCGGTCTTTCCCTCCCAGATCCCACAGCAGAGGCCAGGAGTCACAGGCACGTGTCTGTGAGGTCACTCTGGTCGCTGGAGTCAAGCCCATGGGGAAGCTGTGCCCTTTCTCACTCACCTTGGTGTCTGTCACGCCCTGAGCGCTCGGCACATGCCGACTGCATAGAAATAGTAGGTCCTGTCCTAGTAACAGGCCACTTTCTGGAGGTCGACACTTAAGAACGCAGATGGCGTCAGAGGAGGTGAGGCTGGAGGAAGAGGTTTACAGAGCAGGTGGTCCCGGGCAGCCGCTGAGGTGCGAGGTGCCGGGATGAGGGCTTGGGCGTCCTCAGCCGTGAGGGTGTGAGACCCATGTGGTGCCCTGAGGCTGCACAGCTGACGTGAGGCAGCACATTAGCCAAGAGCGCAGAAGCTCTAGATTTCCTTGGGATGGTACTGCCACCTGTTTCTGTTTTAAGGCAGTGTAAGGAGATTCAGCCTCTCTGTCCACGCGTGGACAGCCTTCTTTCTTGTGCCTTAGTTTGGGCGTTCTGGCAGGTGAGAGTGAGGGAGATGACACTCCCAGGGGTTTCCCGCTTGTGATGGGGCCGTGCCCGTCAGTGGTCGCCCCCGCCCCCTTGTGATGGGCTTGTACGCATCTCTGTAATGGTGCCTCTTAGTTCAGTTTCAAAACTTTATTGTTCGAGACGCACACTTAATGTAACTTTGTTGGAACACCATTTTTCTTTGTACACAGCCTTTTTATTTCTCAAATAAGCAACTGTGAATTGTTATGCTTCTTGCTTTGATTTACCCCTCAGTGTATACTGTACTGCACGCTTCTAAATTCCCAGTGCAAACTCAACACTTCATTTTAATACCTGCCGTGACCTAAATGGCTTTGCCTGGGAAGTGAGTTATTGCAAAGCAGATGTTGTTAGAAGTGAAACTCTGCTGCATAGTAATACTCATGCAAAACCCCCTGAAAGATACAACATACATTAATTTTAATTTTTAGAAAATGATACCTTTATATTTAATAATAGTGCTTGACATTACTGTCATGTGACAGAAATTACATCCTTAGTCTCTGTAGCAGGGAGGTGGTTGTTCATAGGACTTAAATTTTAGTTTTAACTACTGAAGTCCTTAGGCTTTTGTAACAAACTCAGAATGATCCGTGCTCTTGCCATGTAACAGAGGACATTTTCTCAGTAAACCAAGTTTGCGAGATAAAAAGCTTGCATCACACCCGTGAATGGATTCCTGACCAGTTTCTCTCTGCATGGACCAGCCATGTGGTGTTTCAGGTCTGTTGATACGGTTTTATTGTATCTGTCACTTGGTCTCTCTGGTTAAACACTTAAAGGCTGATGTGCTGTGATTATGTGGCTCTGAAATCTCCTGGAGGGGTGTGTCTTATAAACACTAAACTCCCGTCTTCATTTGCCCTTTAAAAATAAAGGTGAATTATTTCCTAATATGCTTGAAATCTCTGCTTAAAAATAACACCTTTTCTTAGAGACGCAGATGTAGAGAGCAAATGTATGGACACCAAGGGGGGAAAGTGGGGATGGGGTGGTGGTGGGATGAACTGGGAGATTGGGATTGACGTATATACACTAATACGTATAAAATGGATAACTAATAAGAACCCGCTGTACGTAAAAAAAAAACAAAACTCCTTTTCTAAAATAATTACATGAGATTTGCAGTCTAAGGATTAAAACCTAGTTAGAATGACATGATCCTATAATACCAGAGTTATTTTTTTTTTAAGTTTTACTCGTTATAGCCGACAACGTGAGTTTTTGCAAATAGACTTAACACTTACTAACTTTCCTGATGTACTAGCTGGTGGTAGGTATGACATTTGGTTGTGAGTGTTATTGGACTTTGTTTTTAGGTTGTGGGTACTTTGTGTTTCACTTGAGCGTAACTGGGTCTGCACTGTTTATCGGTGAGCCTGGTGTGCGGCCCGTCCACTGCAGAGTGGACCTCAGGACTGTTTATTACATTCAGGACAAATGACAGCTAATAAAAATGGATGTTAAGTTTATCTTACAGTGATTTCCAAGGAGGATTCTTAATTTTATTGGAGAAGCTTCCTTGCAGCAGTTTTTTTCTTTAAAATCCATTTGCATTGTGCCCTGAGTCAAATCTAGGTCAACATAACATACTGATCTGTGTTTCTGTAAGTGAAGTTACTTTAGTTATTTGGAATTTAGTATGTTTATAACCTTCACAATCTCTAAGTGGATTCTAATAATCTTATCTCTTTATTTCACATTGGTAGATCAGTATTGCGTATTTATAGCCATTCTTGATTATTTTCAGCGCTTCACAAAAACTATAGTCATTTCTGTAATAGTTTTATCACTTTTTTTGAGATGCACAAAGAAGGATGTTTAGACAGCCCCCATATAAAAATCATCACATACCAATATGTAGCTCTAGTACTGTGGATATTTTCAGTTCAAAAACACAAGCTATACTGAATCAAGTACCGGAATCACAGACTAAATGCCTGGGTGTCTACATGATTGAACAGATTTTATTTGTTATTTGTCAGCTTCACGGAGCTGACCAGAGATGACGTAAATCCTCATTTAATGTTTTAGTTACAGTTTTGATTGTGGAAAAAAAAATACAGTGATAAGAAAGGACATCTGATTTGGAGAAGATTTGGATAGCAATTATTTTTTCTTTTACATAAAAATACATACAAGCTTATGAATTACATATATTTAAAATTGTTCTTAAACTTGATTTTTTAAAGTTTCCCACTCAACATAATTTTCAGTTCAATCTTTTTTGACAGACTCTAGGTGATATAATAGTGCATGTGACAGCAAGTACTGTTTCAAGTTATTAAATGTCAGTGTGGCAGGAAAGAACAGCATTTATGACAACACAAAATTGCACACACATAATTGTCTTTCAAATTACCATCCTTAAGAAGGAAAAGACACACTGTTCAGAAAAAGAAAAAGCACCTAGGAAAATCTGCTTTACAGAGAGACTGCTGTTGCCGGCAGTCAGCTCTGTGGCCATCACACCTGGCCCTGGGAATGTGCGTGCCTGAGCCACACCTGTCACCACAGAAGACTCGGCTGCCACACACCACACACACACACACACGAGTTTATCTTCATTTAAGTTTGCCTAATCTCAGGTTTGTGGTAGGGAGTGAGGGTCTCTCCTCCCACCCTCTCTTCATTCTTTCAGTTTTAACTCGGATGTTCTGACTAGCAGGGAAGAAGCCCCGTGAGGATGGTCCCTGTTCGCCGCCGTCGTGACTGGTGGTGAAGCGAACTTTCCTGGCTGAAAGGCCAGGGCTTTTGCTGGCGTCGTTCTGTCTGAGGTAAGAGGTGATGCGCTGTTAGAACACGGACGGTGGGGCGGCCAGCCCGAGGCGCACAGGACACGCGGGCTGGAAGCAGGCTGTGTCCCAGGAGACGCGGGCGGCCCGTCAGCCCTGGACCTGGTTGTCGTAGAGACCAGCTCCGGGGAGACAGCAGACGCCATCACACATGCCTTTTAACAGAAAAACACACACGTGTGTGTACGTCCGTGTTTATGGTATCAGTGAAAATGTCATAAATCTAGTGTTGGATAAAGAGACACACATCATAGTTGTAAAGTTTGCCTCTGAGCTCACACAAAACTGAAATGATTAGCAGAAGTCAGTGGTTTTGTCCTCCTAGGTTTTGTTCCCCATCACAGAAGTCAGTGGCTTTGTCCTCCTAGGTTTCGTTCCCCATCACAGGGAAGCTGTGATCCCTGGCAACTGAATATTGTCTAGTAGGATAAGATACACGCATAACCTTCCAGTTTAGATCATGTGGCGGGCGTTCTGGGGACGGCCGGTTGTGAGTTAAGTGCTGCGATGAAGAGGCACGTCTGCGTCCGGGCGGGAGGTGCCCCAGCCCCATCCCCGAGCCCCCTGCACCCTCACCCTCCGCTCTGTACCCTGATGTGTTTCCTGGCGTGTATACGGCATCCACACATAAGAAATAAGTAGCCACCTGTGGGTCAGTGAATTGTTTGGAACAGACGTGAAGCTGAGTGCAGGGTGGAGCCTCGGTTGACTCCCGTGCAGGACTGCTGGGCTATCAGGGTCTGAAGACGACTAACTCACAGAAGCTCTTAGAATCCCGTTAGAGCTGGCTGAATTCTGAAGAGGCTCTTCAGTTCTGCTGAGCGCCAGAGAGAAGGAGCCAGGAGGGTCGTTCCTGGTGGTCCCGCGGAGACGGTCTCCCGGCCCCGTCTCAAGCGTCGCTGCTCCTGAAGGATCTCCTGGGATTTAGGGAAGTGGCCGTGGATGTGCGAGGAGTGGAGGTTGGGAGCAAGGGGTGTCAGGTGCCTCTTTGGACCTGCTGGTTGGAGGGGGGGTGGTGTGGGGGGATGCCCAGGCTTTCGGCCTGAGCCAAGCTGGGGTCCTGGGCCAGTCTCCACGGCACAGGCTGCAACCGCAGAGCCGGCGGCGGGCCTGGCTCTTCCGACCCCACACCTGGCACCTGCATGGGCCAGACGGCCACAGAGAACATGCTGGACGGGTCATGCAGCAGCGTGGCTCTGGAGGGTGTCTCCGCAGGGCCCCGGGGTGACTCGCTGTTCCACGGGGACTGCTCACAAACCGTTCCTCACCAGCACCGTCCAGACGGGTCTGATTGTGCCAAGTCCATGTGCCGATTCCTGCGATTCTTCTCCAAATTTGTGTCGACGAATATTTGCTGAAACAGAAAGGTTGAAAAAATAATCGCAGTAAATGCCCGTAAGCCCATTGCCCAGATTCCACACCCATGTTCGTATATACTTTCTTCATCCGCGTGCGTGTGTGTTGCTTTGTTTTTGCCGAACTGTTGAAAAGTCATTCGCGTATGTTGTGAATCTCAGCCACAGTCGTGTCAGCCTGCCCACCTCGCTGGCAGCTCTGTTATCCCTGATCCGAATTCCTGACTTGGTTCAGGGCGGGACTCTGATTACTCTGGTTTTAACAGTACAACTTTTTTTCTTTCTTTTTTTTGCAAATACTGTGGTGGCACCATGAAAGCATACTGTTCAGCAGCAGTTTTTCGACTAATGGACTTAGCATTATTGATGAGCCTTCTGATGAGCTAATCCGTTGAATGTGGCCAAATGGTGGTTTTCTGTTCCATTTATCAACGGCCTCTCTCCTCTAAAGAAGAGCTTTCTGTTGTCGACTGGAGAGGCACCACTGTCCCTCGTGAAGTGTCAGGATCGGTGCTTGTTTCTGTCTCCTGAGTCACAGCTTTCACGGGAAGGAGGGGAGATGTGACCTGATCCCTCCCGTGTCTGCCTCTCCACCTCCTTCTCTTTAGCCTCTGAGAACCGTCGTGGGTCCAGGTCGCACCTTTGTTCTGTGAATCACAGTCAGGTGTGTCTCTATGAGATGGTCAGTGGAGGGTCCGCAGGCTGGTTTCCTTTAACCTTCGGGCAGGTAATGCTTGTCGTTCTGATGATAAAAGATTATCTCAGGCTCACCCTTTTAACCTCTTCATGGATCTCCTGTTTCCTAAGGACTTGCTCTTTTTTTTCATTTTCAGTTGAGTTTTTAGAAACCAAACGCTTCCAAGACCATTCCCTGGACAGAGTAAGGGAAGATACTTTTAAATTTTCATGACATGATATTAACAGTGTCTACTCAAATTTCGCATGACAGGTTTCTTGCCTAGACTAGGTTTTTTTCTTTTCTATTTTTTATTTATTCAATGAAAATCTTGAATCCTAATAACCTTTTCACCCTTACTTACTTATTAACCCCCTAAGTACATTAAATATTTTCAAAATTATATCAAAATATGAGCTCTAAAATTATTGATCAAATATTTATTTATTGCTCATCTTTGATCTTTGGAATGTAATCAATTATGAACATACAGGTCAGTATAGTGTTCAAATTTTTTTGAGATACTTATTATCTCTCTGTAGTTTATTATGTAATTGGCTTTAATATTTAAATTATTTCTAATATTTGAGTTTTAATATTTTTCTTTTCACTTCATTTAATTTTTGAATTTGTAAAAATTTACATTGTGAAACATTAAAACTATAAAAAGAGAAAACTCAGAGAATTCTCACTTCAGTCCCTACTCTCTCAATCCTGACACTTCCTGCACGTGCTGGTAATCATTTTGGTTATTTTCTGGGTAAATTTATGTTTATGATACTTTTGAGAAAAGTAACTATGTATTTTCTTCCTTTTCTTATATGTTCCTCTTCTTCAGATGCAAGGTTATCTGACTCTGTCGACACTGCCCTGTGCCTTAGCATGTCTTGAACTTGAGTCCATGCTGATATGCTGCTGTCCCCTCATTTACGCTGGGCCGCACAGTAGTCATTGCGGGACGGTACAGTGTATGTATTCATCCAGTCCCCTATTAATAGACACTTGTATTCTTCCCAGGCTTTTGCAAATGCAAACAGTGTTGCGGTCAGTATCTCTGTGCATACGTTGCCTTCTGTAGGTGACAGCATCTTGAAGTTAGACTCCTAAAGGAGGTGTTGCAGGGTCGAATGATATATGCGTGGTTTGTTAGGGAATTCGAGTTTCTTTCCCTGGGGTAGTAGGCTTTGCACTCCGCTGAACGATGTATTTCCTTCAGGGGTTCACCAGTGGGACTGTGGTCACGTGTTTGTGTGTTTATGAGTCAGAGCTTTGACACACGGCTTCTCAGGTGTGGGCACAGGGTTTGTGCTTCTGGCTGAAGGTGTGTATTTTCACCTTCCCCTGCAAATGTGCGCTTACAGTATTACCTGTCTCCTAGTTGCGCTGCAGGTATATGGGCTGTGGGTAATTCTACCTGCTCTCCTTGCTGGCCTCTGAAGTTTTTCAAAGCTGTCTATCAATTTAAATTTTAAAAGCTACAGTTTTCCAGTGGGAATCTGAGATTAATTCTCTGACTTCATTGCGGAAAGGGGTTTTCCCATATCTGTGGTAGCATTGCTGTGATCCTATCATTTAACTAAATGTTGACCAAACATGGCTCTGATGATAAATGTCACTATAGAAGGTATCATCTGAGGATTCTGATGGCTAATTCACTTCCGTTGCCTCAGACAGCAGGGAATTCCTGCTTCTTGTAAGGCCGCTGTGGAGCATGGACCACAGAGGTGGTGGAAAGCCGTCATCTTCCAGGGAATCTCGGTAAGAACTTCCCAAGGTGGCTTTTGCTGTCAGCCTGTGTTCTCTGCCAGATATATTCTCAGGTATGAAAAGTCTGCTCTGTGCTACCAAGTCGAAGCACACATTTTAGAGTTGGTGGTTCTGTTTAGTGTACCATTAAGGAATTAAGAAATTTCATTACAGTATTATCTCTGGACGATTAATTGAGCAATGATTTACTCTATATCATAACATTATAAGCGATAAAATACAGTGAAGTGGTTCCAGAACTTGCCATTAAAACTTCAATTTGCATTAGGTAGTCATTGGTCTCTACTTAAAAAAATGTTCAAAATTTGCTGTCTCTGGAATTCTACTGAACCACTGTTTTTAATACTAAATGGTAATGAATCAGGCAAAACCCATTTTGGAATTCAAAATTATGATGATTTGCTGACACATAGTCATACATAATTAGTAAATTCCTTTGAACTTAGACCGTATGATTTTTGTTGTATACTGTCTCATAGGAGTTTCATTTACATCACACAAAACAAGCTTTCAGGATGTTGGGAATGGTTTGGGCAATCATTTCTAGAACATGGGGAGCTGGGGGATATCCAGCCCCGCCCCCATGTTTATATAATTAGCTGGCGCAATGAAATAATTTTGGCATTGATTCTACATTTGTACTTTGACTTGAATTACATGTATTTGGAGAATAAAAGCTAGTATGTTCATTTCATATCTTACGTCTGATTTATGTCCATAATTTTTGTTAAGAAAGAGTGAGTTCTCTAGTAAGAAGCATGATATTACGTGAAGGAAAAGCCCAGGACTACAGGTGTTACTGTCAGTGCCCTGGGATACTGAATTTTATTTTTAAAGTAAACTAGTGAAATGAAGTATGTGTGGTTAGTACCGCGTGGCCACAGTGAACTATTTAAACGGTTTATTGAAAGTTAAGGGGGAAAAATGTCTAACATGAAGTTCTCTAATTCAGCGTCCTGAGAGGTATGCTAATATCAGTCTTGAAAATTAGCTGGGTTTTCTCATGACATTTTCCCAAAGAAATTACAGAAACTTATAGAAATTTAGTGACAAGGGCTTGCTTCTCAATATAGCAAAGGTTCATAACTGAGACAGTGTCTCCAGAAGAAAGAAAGCTATCTTCCATGACGTCATATTAGCTCACATTATCAGCACTTCAAGTCAGGAGTTGTAATGATGTTAATTGGGAAAATGTTATTCCTTTCCTTCAAGTCAGAAAAACGCGCATTAGATTTCCTTCCTCGGTTCAGTTCTGATTCTACAAATGAACAGACCGAGTTTTTGCAGCGCAAACAGCCAGTTCAGTGGAGAAGCGTCAGTTAAAGGCTGCTGAGTCAGAGCAGGTGGGTCCTCGCCGACGGCGTCCTTCAGGCTGTAACCCCGGTTTCCGCCATGTGGCCCAGGTCCCCACTGGCCCACGAGAAAGACCCCTGAGTGTCTGGGAGGGACTTACCTGCACAATGACCCAATTTGATCAGGCAGCTCACCCTTCTAGGACCCAGGGTCAAACCAGGCCCCCTGAGCGGGAAGCGAGGGGCGGTGGCCCTGGCTTGGTCCTGGGGGGACAGGGCCACGTTCGGGGTGCGTGTGTCGCGCCGTGTGTCTGGAACGTGGGGCAGCTCCGGCGTGTTTAGATCAGCGCAGGGTGTGTGCGTGAGGAGCCGTTTCCCCGTCGTGCGAGGACCAGACACCCTCCTCCCTCCTGGCCTGCTCTTCCCACCCTTGGGTTCCACCTGCCCGCCAGAGTCTGGGCTTGACGAAGCGCATCTCATCGCCGTGGAGGTGGAAGTAGACCTGCAGAGCGAGCTGCCAGGGCACCTGCACAGTCAAGATTTCCTTTAGGAAGAGAGGAAACTAGAGGAGGAGCCCGGGCTGGGGGGAGGCTGGGGACCCGCTGGGTCGGCGGGCAGCAGGTGGCCCTGTCTGTCTGCTGCCGCCACCGCCTGAGCTCGGACTGTGGTGGCGGGTTTACTGTGTCACTTTATGTCTGAGCCACTACCAGTGACGACGGGATTCGCTTTCCTGCTTCTGCCGCCTGCCCTGTTGCACAGGTGGGCGTTGGGCGGGGTTCACCTTGCTTGTCCGCTTGGAGTGAGGAAGGTGGCTTGAAGTTTGGAGCCTGGATGGTCGCTTGGCCCGGGGGCGTCCTCCCCTCAGGAGCCCCCCCCGGGGAGGGGGAGGGGGACCAGTCTCACTCCTGGAATGTTCTTCTCCGTTTAAACAGCAAGAGGTACTTTAAATTGGGTGACTTGCCCGGCGTGCTGGGTGTGCATCTGGATGGTGGGAAATCTATTTTTGAAGCAGCTCTCTGCAGTCAGAAAGTGCACATAGACGGTGTTGAGTCTTTGTTTTGGAGCACGGAGATTAAACAGCTTTAATTTTTTTGTTAAACACAACGTTTTGTTAAAGTATAAAGTATAAATTTATGCCTCAGGTAGGTAGTAAGTTACTGTTAGAATGTTCGTGGCGTTGTAAATCTGAAAGTTTGAACGGTGGGTCGTGCCCCCAATCCTATGGCCACTCGAAGGGTCGGCCTCACGGGACAAGCTGTCAAACTGACGGCCCCGACCCCAGTGATCATCCCACCTGTGGACAGCACCACTCGGGTGACCCACGTCATCCAGGCAGCTCTGGTGACGATGCTGTGGGACCAGCGGGCTCAGTGTCGGCGGTTCCCTGGGAAGCCCCCGTCACTGTGCCCGCACAGCGTCCCAGGTGTGACTGCATCTCAGCTCCACGACCTCTGCTTCCCGACCAGACCCAAAAGATGCTCTTGGAAGTCGGTGTGCGAACGGGTAGCTGGTGATGTGGGAAAGGTAGCATGTGGTTTGCACTAGTGGCCGCTGTGTAGGGCAGGGGGTGGCAGACTTTTCCAGCGAAGGGCCGGATAGTAAATATTTCCCGCTGTGGGGCCTCCGAGGCAGGGATTCCATCCTGCTCCTGCAGGGGCACAGCAGCCGCTTTGGACGGAGAGTGAATGAACGGCCATCCTATGTGCCAGGAAAACTACTCACCCGTGAGGTGCGCCTTTGCTTAGTGTTGCGTGCAGCGAAATGAGTCAGCCAGAGAAAGTATTTTCCGTGAGTTCTCTCTTATACGTGGGATCTTAAAAAACTAAAACCAAATGCACACTCATAGATACAGAGGACAGAGTGGTGTCCGCGAGAGGTGGGGTGGGGGGAGGGTGGGGGAGGAGAAGTGGGTGAACTGGGTATTTTTTAATTTTAGTAAATTGAATAAAAATAGAACAGGTGAATCCTCACAAAGGTCCAAAGCAGAAGATTTTCAACAGGAGGATGAAGAAAAATTGTAACATTGGGAAGGTTGCGGGTAGTTGGTCTCTTCCCAGAAGTGAACAGGGATGAGTTGGTGGAGTCTGGGGACTGCTGTGCGGGGTTCATCTCCTTGTTCTGTGCAGGCCCCTCGGACCCCTGCTGGGCAGACGACGTCCACTCCTCCCCGAGGCGCTTCTGTCCTTCATCTCTCCTTCCTTTGACAGTTTTAAAATTTCAGTTAAATCAGTCATTTAAGAGTTTGCTAAAATCACTGCTGGTGTCCAGATGCTGTATCTGAAGGCTGGATCTGCTGCCTCAGGTGTGTCCTTCCTCGTGTCTGAGGAGTTAAGGCATCAGGGGTCACAGTCTTTCCTTGTGTTTGTGTCAGAGTTTCTACCTTATCCTTGGAGACATTTTATCATCTTTACAAAAGTATCCAGGGCCTCAGGATCGATTTGTGTGTATATACATACAAATATATGTATTATATATATATAAATCAGGATCGATCCAGTCATCAAAACCTTTACAAAGGGAGCTGTTGCATCTCACTGTAAGGATTTTTGTGCATTATTGGTCGCCCTTAGAAAACTTAGGCAAGACTGTTTCTTTTGTAACTACATTCTTACAGAGTGAATCTGTAAGTTTCTATTACCAGATTGGAAAAAATACAACAAACACATTATTGTGGCACAAAAAGCAGTTGGGGCACGGCTGATTCTGCATCTGAAATAGAAGGCGACTTCTCAAGGATCTTCCTGGAAACCCTTCCCTTGGAGGACGTCACGTGCTGCCCGTCCCTTGACCTCAGTGCTCGGTGGAGCCGGTCCTTCCCATCAGCCATTCTCGTGCTCACGTTTAGTAGCGTCCAGGCTAGGCATTTGTGCCATTTTCTTTTGTGATATTGTGAGTTAAAATGTAAAGAAATTCAGTATAGTAAAGATGGGTCTTAGCTATTATACAGGAGGATCTGTCTTCTGAAGAACTCGGTTATTAAATGTCTCAGCTGCATGATGGTTTTGACACGTGCAACTCAAGTTTGCTTTGTAACAAGTTTACAGAATGTTCGAGTTGATGCCGCGAGGACTCTGCTAAATTCAGTAACTAAGGGTTTTGTTATTTAAAGTGAGAAGCGTGTATCTGATTTATTTTCAGAGTCAAATGTGAAGGACATCTCCACTGAAATGCAGGGCACACGTGAAACATTTAGACACATTGAGCTTTTTCTCCATTTCCACCAGCTGTTTGCTCTTCCCACATGAGCCCGTACTTGTATGTTCGTACCTTTTTGCAGAATGAAGTCTTCACTGACTGTTCACCTTGACAGTCGGCTCCTCTTTCAAGTCCGTAAGTTCCTGTACAGTGTGCAGAACTGGTGCAGACCCCTTGCTGAAAGCGCCAGTCTCTATCTAACGTGGTAACGAGAGTCTTCACTCCACTTTTGGACGCAGAGATAAATCCCCTCTTAAAATACACAAAGACTTGTTTGAACAACTTCGGGAACAGTGTCTGAGGGACTGACAGCTGAATCTGGTAATGCGAATCGGCGATTCATTTATTTTGTTGTGATTGTTCTAATGTCTTTTATGACTTTTATATGTGTATATATGTCTCTTTTTTCTAAGCTTTTTCTCGCAAGTAGACTTCATGTATAACTGATTCACTTTGTTATAAAGCAGAAACTAATACACCATTGTAAAGCAATTATACTCTAATAAAGATGTAAAAAAATAAAAAATAAATAAAATACAGTTTAAGGAAGTAGATCTCTATTTTAAATAACGTTGGAATGCCTTTTGTGTGTCAAGTCCAAGTTATTCAGATGTTATGCCGTTTGGTGAGTCTTCTGATCTTTGGGGCTCATTACAGCAGTCTACTTTTGCAGAATTAGAAATCATTCAACAGCATGGAGTCCTACCTTTTTTCCCTCAAAACGTGCATCCTAAGTAGGTCATTATTGACAGATCTTGCTTGTTTCCTTTGATGGCTATAAATTCACTGGGATGATGGAATCAAGCAGACATCTGAGTGGCAGTTACCAGGTCAGTATCACTGATCAAAGTTTGGCCCTAAACAAATTTTCAAACAGAGGATTAAAATACTTAATATGACCATATGACCTTTTTCCTGGATTATGGGAAAATATAAGCCCTGCGTCTCAGCGCCACTGTGCAGCCGTGTCTCTGGGCATCACTCTTCCTACGGAAGGACCGGGTTCGTGTTCAGGTCTCCCGCGACCTCGCGTAGACCGCTGGGGACCACTTGCTTCTCAGCCCTGCGGCCCGTCAGGCCGTGCGGGGGGCTGTCTGGATCTGAGGCATCGGGTGGATAGAGGGCGTGTCACGGAGGAAGTGAGGGCGTCTCAGTCAGCCCAGACCTTCCCCGCGGGGCCCTCGTGCAGACCCCATGCCCGTGGTGGCCACCACCCTCCTGCTTTTCATCTCCAGCCCCCTCGGGGGGCCTCTTGCTGCCTCTTCGTCCTCAGTTTCCAGCGGGGTCGTTCTCAGACCTTCCTGCCCAGTAGAGTCACCCGGGGAGTTTGCAGACCCCTCACCGCTGCCTGTGAGACCAGGCTCTCTGGGGGGCCCCGGGGGTAGTGGTTTCCGAAGCACAGCCGGGACTGCCCCCAGCGCCCTCTCCTGAGCTCCTGGCCTCAGCTTTTCTCTCCGCTCTCCTTCTTCAACAGCTTGGCCCCCAGCCCTGCCAACCCCATCACCCCCAGCCTTTTCCCTGTGGCTCCTGGGGGCAGCCCCGAGGGCTCTTTGGTCCTACAGCTCAGAGAAGTGCGGGGGCTCCATATGGAGTTTCTATCGGCCGTTGCCGAAGTCGGGGTGGACCCACGGATCGCACGAATCTATCGGTGATAGGGAACCGTTGTTTCCTAAAACATGAATTTCCCTTTTTGTGTTCCAGATTAAAATAATTTAGAGATTTTCTTTGCAGTTAATATCATACCTGATGGCATGTCTCAATTCACAAGAAGTGATGGAAACCATCATTTCTGAGGAGGCTGGAAAGAGTGACAGTGTAGGCAGTGGAATAACTGCACTTTCCTCATCCTGCCGCCCTTGACTTTGACCTTTATGCTTCAGAAGTACGCCTGTGAGACTGAGCACGGGTGTGCCCGCAAACGAGCGTTTGGTTTCTGAGTTTGCTTCGTGTTCACTTCGCTTTTTCTGTCGACTTGCAGGCAAGCGAGTGGGTGGATTTTCAGCAGAAACTGATGTTAATTTAAACTCAGAGGCTTTCAGAAACAAAAGTGAGCATCTGTTGTTAGGTGAATCCTGGGAGGCGGTCGGGGTGAGCTTCCTGCGTTGGTCCCGCAAACCTGCCCACCTGTGCCGTGTGTTCCAGGCTGAGTTCTCTCCTGGGTCACGGTCCCTCTGCCCAGGGTTGGTTTGTGTCACCATCAGCAGGGTCCTTGGATGAAAGAACATTTAACCGTAGTGTATGCAACAGTTTTTCCCCACTTAGTTTGGGTTTTGTGCCTTGCTAGGAAAGCATCCCTGAGTCCCAACCGTCCAGAAGATATTTATTTCAAGTTTTCAATTTCATCTTTAATGCACGCGGCATAAATAAGGGTCCAATTTACAGGTTCCTCGTGGAGTTAATCCGTTGTCCCAGCATCCTGTATTTTTGTTCCTCACCGTCAGCGGTGCCGGCCGACATCCAGTCTCCATGTTCAGAGGGACTCTGGGCTCTCCTCTGTTCTTCTGGTCGTTTTCTTCAAACCCTGTATCATTTTTTCCACAGTTTTAATTGTTATAACTTGGTGATGCCGTATCCTTCAGTTATAAGATGTAATTAACATCAGCATACCCCGTTATTTTTTGTACCACAAAGAACATCCATTGTAATGTACACCTTGATTTCACAGATGCTAAATTATGAACAGAAATCCATGTTAGACCCAGTGGCAAACTTCAGATACTGGTATTTGACAGGGGGAGGGTCCCACCACTTCTTTTTCTAATGATGCTCTAACTCTTCTTGGCTTTGTTTTCCTTTTAATCAGCGTCTTTTTGTCAAGGTCCAAACTGATTCAGATTCTGGTTGGAATACATTGACTGCATAGACCGATTTGGGGACAGTTTTCCCATCTACAGGCATTTCTCTATTTAATCAGTATTTCTTTAATGTCTTTCAATAAAGGATTAAATTTTCTCCTTTGAAGTCTTCAAGATGTTTTGTATATTCCTGGGTGTCTAATGGATTCGGGGAAGAAAGATTATATTCTTAATTTTTTTCTCCTGGTTCTATTGTATAAATACATGAATCATATTGATAGATTGCAATTTTATCCAGCCATATTGCTAGATGTTCATGATTTCTAATATGTCTATAGAGTCTTTGGTTTTATTTGTGGATATGAATACCATCTGTGAATATTGTTAACGCCATTGAATTTTTATGCCTTTTTTCTCCTGTCTCATGGTAAGCGAAGGTAAACAAAATGATGTTTACTGGAGGAGCTGTAACCAGCTGCTCTATTACAGATTCACAGAATTAGTATTATTCTTCCTGATTTTGGAGTTCTTTATATGTTCTGCATCTGAGTCTTTATCAAACATATGTGATGCCAAAATCTCTCACTTTGTGGGTTCCTTTTTGCTCTCTTAATAATATCTTTTATTGAACAGAATTTCTCGATTTTAATGCAGAATACTTTATCAATTTCTAATTTATGGGTAGAACTTTTTGCATGATGTTGAAATAAACTTCACTCCACGTTCATGACGATATTTTCATTTGTTTTTTCTTTTAAACATTTTATTATTTGCTTTTTGTTTAGATCTTAAGTCCAATCAGAATTTTTTTCTTTCTTTTTTTTTTTTTTTTTTGTATGCTGTGAAGCAGGGTTCCAGGTTCACATTTCTGTGTGCAGCAAAGATGATTCTTTCCAGACTTCACTGCAGGACCACGTTCACGGCCCATGACGTGATCATGTGTGTGTGTATCTCTTTCTGGATCCTGGATTCTGTCTTTCCCATTGAGCTTTTTTCCTTGAGCAGATGCCCCGTTTGCTCTTGTAATAGTTCTTGATATCCAGCTGTGTACGTCTTAAGCTTTGTTTCTCTTTTCCAAGATTGCCTTGACTGCACTTGAGTCTTGTATTTCCATTTATAATTCAGAATCACTTTATCAATTTCTAGAAACTTGCTGAGGTTATGATTTTCTATTGTTTTGAATCTTAGATTAACCTGGGGAGAAGTGACAACTTGGCGATGTTAATTCATCCACTTCACGCGCACGATCTATTCTATGATATTTAGATCTCCTTATGTCCTGTTAATAACGTTTTTAAAATTTTCAGAGACCTTGGACGTCTCTCTTTTTTTTTTTGGCTGCGTTGGGTCTTCATTGCTGACCGCAGGCTTTCTCTAGTTACAGTGAGCAGCGGCTGCTTTTCGTTGCGGTGCGCGGGCTTCTCACTGCGGTGGCTTCTCTTGCTGCAGAGCACGGGCTCTAGGCACGCAGGCTTCAGTAGTTGTGGCACATGGGCTCAGTAGTTGTGGCTCGCGGGCTCTACAGCGCAGGCTCGGTAGCTGTGGCGCACGGGCTTAGTTGCTCCGCGGCATGTGGGATCTTCCCAGACCAGGGCTCAAACCCATGTCTCTGCCCTGGCAGGCAGATTCCTAACCACTGCGCCACCAGGGCGGCCCCAGAACCTTGTACGTCTTTTATTAAATTGATTTCTAGATGTTGGTGACTTTTTTTGTTAACATCTTTATTGGAGTATAATTGCTTTACATTGTTGTGTTAGTTTCTGCTGTATAACAGAGTGAATCAGCTATACGTATACGTACATCCCCATATCCCCTCCCTCTTGCGTCTCCCTCCCACCCTCCCTATCCCACCCCTCTAGGTGGTCACAAGGCACCAAGCTGATCTCCCTGTGGATATTGGTGACTTTTAATGCTGCTGGAAATTGTATCTTCTTATATCTTTCAGTTGTTATACTTGTTGCTGATGTGTTGACATGTACTTTCAAAATATTGACATAGTATACCATTAACTGATACCTTTGTTAATACCATGACTAATCATTTATCTATTTTCATACTTTAAGATTATCTCTGTGCTCAGTAATGGCATCTGTGGAAAATGCTTTGTTTTTTCCTTTCCAACCTTCAGGCCTTGTAAGTATACAAAGGCAGATGCTGGCTGGGAGCTGCAGGGCATGGCTGCGGGGAGGTGGCGGGGTGAGCATCTATTTCTCAGTCCCCAGGAGGAAGTTCTCCAGATTCAACACTGAGGGCCACAGATGCTCTGAGTCTTTCTTAGAGGTTTTCCAGAAGGTCAGGGAAGGTACCTTTTATTAAAAGGCTTCGCTGTGAATGACTTTCATCAAATGGCTTTTTGAGACTCGCTCACGGTCACAGGAGTGTCTCCGTGTTCTGAGCCTGTGACGGGGCGCCTCCCAGGAGCCCTGTCCACCTGCCCTGTGTGGTCCTGTCCCACTTCTGTCCAGGGCTAGTCTGCGTGTCCATAGTGTTGGGCTGATGTGGCGATACTCAGTTACAGAAACCCCGCTCCATCTTGGGGGCAGGTCCTTTCTGTCTCGGATCACGCTTTCTGGGGGATGTTGTGTTGTGAATGGCCAGCTGGAGCGGCCCTGGGGCCCAGACGGGGAGCTTCCGGCCAGCAGCACAGAAGCGGGTGGTGGCCGACCTGTCACCCGGAGCCCACTCCCACCTGACTGCTGCCCCCATGGCTGACCGTGGCCGCAGGGGACCCGCATCCAGGTCCCAGAAGCTGTGAGGTGTTGGATGTCTTGTTATGCGGAGGTAGGTAACTGTTACATGGAGGTGCAGTTACTTTCAGATGAGAGACTACAGTCCCTTCCTTGATTCACTTGTTCAAAAAGTATTTTCCTTCTTATATTTTTCTGGATTCAATTTGGTAACATTTTCTTTAGGATGTTTACATTTCTGTTCAAGAGGGTGTTTGGTAAGTAAATGTAACTTATTATAACCTCCTTACAGGTTTTAGAACTAGCTTAGCTTGGGGTTATAAATGAGCTAAATGCTGTTCCTTTTTTGTTGTTCTGGAAGAGTTTGTATAATAGCATTATTTTTTCCTGAAATACGTGGAATTAACTGCTGAAGCTATATAGGCCTAGAGTTTACTTTGTGAAAGATTTTTCATAGTGAATTCAGCTTTTAAAACATGTAGTAACATTTGCATGAAAACAGTGATGAACAGGAGTAACCGGGTGGGTGTGGCTGTTCCAATAAAACTTTATTTACAGAAACAGGCCTTTGGCTGCCCTGTGATTAGATCATTGATTTTCAACAGCTTTTTAAAAATAAATAATGCATTAAAAGATGTAAATTTTCTTTGAAAAACATTTCAAAGAGTTGTAATTTGATTATCCATTCCAAGTACATTTCCACTGTGACTTTTACATTGACCTGCAGTAATTTGGAAGTAGATTGCTTAACTTTGAAGGAGAGGAGATTTTATGGTATCTTTTTTGCCTCATTTTCCACTGTAGAGTATGTGAAAAGGACACAATCTGAGTGATTTTGACCCTTTGGCCTCCTTCCTCCCCTCCTCCCCTCCCCTCCCCCTCCCTCCTCTCTCCCTCCCCCCTCCCCCTCCCCCTCCTCCCTCCCCCCTCCCCCTCCCTCCTCTCTCCCTCCCCCCTCCCCCTCCCCCTCCTCCCTCCCCCCTCCCCCTCCCTCCTCTCTCCCTCCCCCTCCTCCCTCCCCCCTCCCCCTCCCCCTCCTCCCTCCCCCCTCCCCCTCCCTCCTCTCTCCCTTCCCCCTCCCCCTCCCCCTCCTCCCCTCCCCTCCCCTCCCCCTCCCTCCTCTCTCCCTTCCCCCGCCCCTCCCCATCCCCCCTCCAGTTGTCCACATCCCCATGCCCCCTCTTGCTCTCCGGCACTGCACTGAAGCTCATCCTTACAGGGGTTTAACCCACACTTTGTTGGCCTACAAGCCCCAGATCATCAGCTTACCCTTCAGGAATGTGTGCTTATATTCAGAGAAACATAGCGTTCCAAGTCTGAGGAATTCTAGGTCAGGTGTCAGAATCTTTCCTCATTTTTTGCTCAGTTTCACAGTATTTTGAGAAAGTGCATCCTGTGTTGCGATCTTTAGCTGCGCCATTTCTTTATTTCATCGCGGAGGGAGAGGGCTCGTCTGTGTGTGTTGCTGCTGGTGGTTCTGAGGGGGGAGTGGAGCCCGGTGGTCCCTACGTCTCCTTTAGTGACGCCTGCCTGGGGTATAAGTGCTGCGCCCTCACTCACAGGCGGCAATGGGCAGTGCACGCCCACCTCCCTGACACTCTGGGCCCCCTACTATGAGGCCAGTGATGTGGACAGATGTGGTGCCTGACCCTCTGGTGCTGACCTTGTGGTCAGATGTGGGGAGCACGCAGGATGAGGAGGTGCTCCCCGGAGCCTGTGGTCCTGAGGGCAGCACCTCCGGCCCCGGCCTTGCTGCTGGCCCCCCTGGGAACCCCCGTCTCCTGGAGGCTGACCCGGGTCTGTGCCCTCCGCAGCTTCTTTGCTATGAGTAACCTCCTCGAAGGTGTTTGAAGGCAGCCCTCCTTCTGATGCCATGGAAATGTTTAATTCTCCTGGGATCCGAGTTTTCAATGCTCTGACTCTCCGTTATAAGTAGAGGGCTGGGGTTTTGCACACAGACATCACTTTGATGAGCTGAAGGATCCTGGGAGCAAACCTCAGCCCCCACTGCAGTTTCCACTGGTCCTTCCAGCAGGACCTGAGGTGCAGCCTGAAGTGGGTGGTGATGCTGATGAGCCTGTCTGGATGTGAGCCTGTGTGAGCCCTGCTGGGGCCTGCTGGTCCTGGTTGTTGATTTCATGAGGGATTTTGTAGAGGTGATGTGTTTCCATAAATCCTCAAGTACAAAGCAGCATTAATGACCGCCGTAGCAATGAATAAATCTTCTATACAAACAAGTAGGCAATAATATCACATTTCTTATGTTATCTGAGGTTGAATTGATGTATTTTATGGATTTTCTTAGAAGGTACATTTTCAGTTGAACAAACTAAATTAGGAAGACAAACAGGGTAAAACTGAATCATATAATAACTCATTTCAATTCAATAAAAGTTCACCTGAAATACACATGATAAAAATTAGGCATTTGCGAAGTTAAAAAAATAATACCGTCAAGATGAGCTGTTTTTTCTTCTTCTTGATCCCTTTCATTTTTATTTCATTAAAAAAATGTTTGTTTCGCTTCCTGTCTGTCTAGCCTGTGTAGGTGCCAAGTACACCAGACTGTAAGTGCTGTCACAGGGTCCTCACGTTATAAGACATAATCCAGGACCTCACGCAGACCATGCATGTGCTGACTTACACTGCTAACCAGTGAGAGAAGTGTGTCTCCTGTCTTCCACCAGCATCCGTGAAATCCCAGCAGGTTACTTTGCTGTCTTACAAGCTGAGTTAAACCTCAGAACCTCTGTCAGTGTCAGTGATAAATTTCTTGAATTTGATCATTAGAATGGAGTGATATAAAAAATGTTCATTTTAGTATTTAGATATATAATTACACATTTATGTATTATTTCATAATGTCTTTGTGTAACCAGAATGAAACAAAAATATAAATTAAAATAGTACATAGATAAAGTGATGTATTTTGGGGTCTGTGACATGGAAGTGACCCATGGGAGACCAGGAAGGACAGGAGGGAGTCGGAGGGATTACATTCTTACACTGTTCACGAGGCGATGCTGCTTGGTGGTAGATGGTGACACAGGAAGACGTATGTTTCCATATCCAGAGAAAACACTTAAAAATAGAACAAAGCTATATGGTTAAAACAGTTTTTTTTTTTTAATTGACGAAATGGAAAACTAGCACATACTTCAAATTCATCCAAAGATGGCAGGCAAGAAGGAACCAGAAGGATGGAGAACAGATGCCCAAACAGAAAACAAGACCAAACATGGTGGAAATAAGTCAGACTATGTGGACAGTCACCTCCAGGGCAAAGTCTGAGGGTTCATTTAAAAAGCTGGAAACTTGACAAGACCCCACTTTGCACTGTTTACAGGGATTACATTGAGAGAGACACAGAATGAGAGAAAAGGGTCTACTCAAACTTAGGTCCAGCTCCTCTGAGGACGACGGGGCTGGGGGTGAAGCTTCAGCAGGGGGAGGGCGTTCACACGGGACCTGATGACCTCTGAATCGGTCTGTCCTCCTGGGTGGGGAGGTGGCTTGACAAACCCAGCTCCTCCTGCTTCTGCTGAGAGGCCACCTTGGTTCCAGCGGAGGGCCGCTCCCAGGGTCACGTTTTCAGGAGCTGTTGGGCACCAGGTGTCCGCACTCCGCAGGGAGCCTGGAACTCACTAGATTGGCCTTGTTTTTAACGATAGTTTTCCTGCAAGTTGAGTTCACATGTAAGAAGACGAAGAATAAAACATTCCTCTACTCTCTGAGTGCCCTTCCTATTCTACACGCTCAGCAGGCCCTAGGAACACGACGGAATTAACATGCTTTCCACATCCAAGGTGTTGCAGTCAGGTGAGTGATTAAGGTGATTATTGTAATTGCTAGTCCTGGATCCATCAGAGCACGATTGCTCCTTATGTGCTTAGTCTATAGTGTTAGTGATAAAATGCTGTAAAAACCAGAAACACACTAAAGACAATGGCAATTAGATGTTCTAATTTTCACAGCCATTTTCTGTTTTGTTATTTTCTGTACACTGACCTACTACCAGGTTTCAGCTCCAGTGTTCATAACAAAAACCGTTTTGGCATTTGCTTAAAAATACGCACCACTTACTTTAAATTCTTCTGCTGACGGTACTGGTGGAAGGCATGACATGGAGACTTAATGATTTTATTTATGCATTCGGAGCTGCACGTGGATGACGGTAGTGGATCAGGTGGAATTAGCTTGTGACCTACTACAGCGTTCATAGTAATTAAACAAGACATTCGCTTTCCAGGCATTAAGATCATGTAGCTTGAGAGCCAGCTGTTTACCACTGAATCATTGCAAGGCCACTGCCTTCACTGGAAACGGCAAGGGTTTTCCTTGGGGCCGTTTAGAACGAAGCTTCTGGACCACAATGTGCATTTTAAAAGACAGACGTTGTAATATCCATAACACGTTTATCAGCGCATTACATTGTTTTATAATTTTGATGAGGAGTGTTCTGTAGAAGCTCTAAGGTGGAAAGGGCTCGTTGTAGTTGATCATAAAAGACATATCTGTGTTTGAACTTATATTCAGTATTTCATAAAATGCTAAATACCTTAACAAATAAGTCATGACATAAAGGCCCATCCTGTGACAAGACTGTTACTTTATCACATGCTGAACACGGACAAATGTACCCAAATGTACGCGATGGACATTCAAATAGCCTGAGTGTCTTTTTATATGTTTAGAGTTTTTAATGTAAGTTTATGTAAGTGGAAAAATCTTTGTCTTCTAGTTTACATCCTAAAATTGTCTGACCTGTCTGTGAAAATGAACTATATTGCCATCAAAGTCCTGGCCACCGATTATGAAAGTGGGAATGTGAGTGTGGGCTCGTCCTGGAGGGCACCCTGAGTCTGGGAGAGCACCACGACCCAGGCCCCTGGAGGAGACTGATACCACTGTGGCCACCACGGGAGGGCGGATGGATGTGGCAGGTGCTGGCTCTGGGGATGTGGTACCCAAGCAAGCTCTCATCTCTCTGCCCCACTTTTCTGGATGAAGGAGGAGGAGGTTGTTGGCTAGAGAGATATGCAGCTTCCTGGTGGCAGGTGTGAGGCAGGCAGAGCTTGGTCCATCTCAGATGAGCGATGCTTCCATGTGCCTACCTGTGGGAAGGGTCGTTTATGGGGGTCTCATCTGCAAAAGGGGCCCTGCATACCTCCTATTCAGCCTGGGGCCGCCACAGGAGATAACACCTGTGAAAACAGCACGTTGTAAGCTCTAAAGCACTGTGACCTCACCAGCTTTCATGGTTTTTTTTTTTTCTCCTGACATTTCTTTTTTGGCCAAAATATACTAAGTTAAGTCTGTTCCCCCTGGGAACTTGGAAGGAGTGGTTAAATGAAGAGATTTTAGGAGTGTCTCTATTTTCTAATTAACTGCCTTTAACCTATAAACATCCCTAAAGAATTTAAAGGTTACTGTATATATAAAATGCCAAACACACCCCTACAATTTTACATTCTAACTTTCTTAGGAAACATTTTTCAAGAGTAAGTGCAGTGTGAATTTAAAGCAGCTCAAATCCTGATTTAGCAGAACTTAAATAATTATTATAACAGGTACTGCTTAAATTAAAAGTCTAGCTTCAGCAAGAATGTCCTAACAGAAGCAATGTTGACAGTGTATCCCTTTCATTTTTATTGTACTTTGAAGTCTTTGAATCACTTTTATGTATGTATCTTATTTAATTCATTGTTGCATTGCCATGTGGGTCAAAGATAATGTCCTTTTAAATCAAAATGAATAAAACAATCATGCAATCACATGTTAACATGCAGAATGGACCATAAGGGTTCACTTATCTCCCAATATAGATGCCAAAACTGATGGCCAGAGAGGAGTGATAACTTACAGAAGGTCACGTAACCAAGAAAAATAGGTCAGGTGAGCATTTCCGATTAAAGCTACAGATGTAGCTTGTGTGTGTGCATTTGTAAGTTAAGCCCCGCCTGTCCGAGGCACCGCTCGGGTGGTGAGGACATGACCTCATGGTGGTGAGCTGCCTGGGGCGTCCTCCACAGCAAGTCTCAGCACGTGACCCAGCTTTCCTGGGGATGTCGTTTATGTCTTTTTAAACTTCAAACTCTTGCTTTTGTGGGCAGAATATTACCTGTGTTTCCAGTGTAAAGCTTTCTTTTCTGTTGGTTGGTATAAAATGAATGCATTAAGGTCCTGTTTTTCTTTACCCCTAAGAGGCAAGCGGTAGTTGTTTTGATGTATTTTTAGTGGAATATTGCCTGATTGTCATTTTTTCCCTCTGTATCTGAACTCTTTGGGGACATTTGTTTTTTATTTAATTGGGGTGTAGTTGTTTTACAGTGTTGTGTTAGTTTCTTCTGTACCGCGAAGTGGAGTTCCCTGTGCTATACAGCAGGTTCTCATTAGTTATCTGTTTTATCCATATTAGTGTATGCATGTCAATCCCCGTCTCTCAGTTCATCCCACCCCTCTTCCCCCACTTTTCTTTCTAAAATCTTGGTTGTGGATTTTCCTGGCGCGATGGCTCTTCCTGGCTGTCTGCCCATTGATAACTTTATCCTTTCATTTTGTGTGAAGTGCTGCAGGACTAACAAAGTCGACTTTTTCTTTCTGGTACCGAAAGTGGCTTCATTTTTACTGATATGAAATTAGTGTGAAAAGATAACCTACCAGGAAAACCCCTGGATTGCATTCACCTTCTGCTGGTTTGAGACAGGCTATTAGAAACTTTCACAGGTAATGTCTCATTGACTCTTTCTATCACCCAGGGAAGTTGGAATGATCTAATTTTACCCATCAGGAAACGGCGGCTCAGAGGAGGAAGGTGGATGGTCCAAATGTGTATGGCCAGCATGTGACAGAACTGGAATTAATTTTTATGTCCTCTGATGCTTTTTCTATGACATCACTGCACTTCTCTACAGGATCTTTTCATTTTTTACATATTGCAAAAGTAATTGCTCAAAAGTACATAAACCTCACAGTTTCAGTTGTACCGTGTATAGAATGTCTACAGCCTTTCAGGGAATATTTTGTACGATCTTTCATATTCGTTAGACCCAGTAAACCAAGATCAAAGAGACGATATTAGAAGTTTAGAATTCTTTATAACAAAGTACTACTTATAATGCCCTTAGGTATGTATTGCTAAAAACTGGACTAAATTAAAAATCCATCCCTGTCTTTCTCGCCGTGAATAAACTGCAAAGGGATACAGATAGACTGTCTCCCTTCTCCGTGTGTTTTCATAGCTCTTTGTCTTTATTTTAATTTTGCACTTGATATTCATTCTTTAATTCATTTGTCAACAATTCAGTGAAGAAAATATGCTTATTTCTGAATAAACAAGGAAAGTGCATTAAGACTACTTGTGTACAATGCTCTTTGGTAGAATAGCCATGAGCATCTGGTGGGTGAGAGGTTGTCCACCGTGTTCTGTTACAGAACAGGCTTCTGTTTTGTGTGGTTCTCCTGGAAACCTTCAGCTTTGCCACACTCCTAACACATACATAACGGAGTGATTTGAGAGGGGTGTTCTTGGTTGTATAAGTACATTAAAAAGCTGTAAAATAGTTTAGTTTTTATGATTTTTTAAAATTAGCGAGCAGACTGCTTCTTGCCACCTCCACTCGTGAAGGGCAAGCCATTTAGCAGCGAGTGCAAGAGTGGCCAGATTAAACCATCCATGACAGGTGATGCAGATACGTATATGAGAATTGGGGACGTTTACATAAAATGTTGGGTTTTTGTTTATTTCTTTCTCCTTTGTTTTTTAACATCTTTATTGGAGTATAATCGCTTTACAGTGCTGTGTTAGTTTCTGCTGTATAACAAAGTGAATCAGCTATACATATACATATATCCCCGTATCCCTTCCCTCTTGTGTCTCCCTCCCACCCTCCCTATCCCACCCCTCTAGGTGGTCACAAAGCACCGAGCTGATCTCCCTGTGCTATGCGGCTGCTTCCCACTAGCTATCTATCTTACGTTTGGTAGCGTATATATGTCCATGCCACTCTCTCACTTCGTCCCAGCTAACCCTTCCCCCTCCCCGTGTCCTCAAGTCCATTCTCTACGTCTGCATCTTTATTCCTGTCCTGCCCCCAGGTTCTTCAGATCCTTTTTTTTTTTACATTTCATACATATGTGTCAGCATACGGGATTTGTTTCTCTCTTTCTGAGTTACTTCACTCTGTGTGACAGACTCTAGGTCCATCCACCTCACTACAAATAACTCAATTTCATTTCTTTTTATGGTTGAGTAATATTCCATTGTGTATATGTGCCACGTCTTCTTTATCCATTCATCTGTCAGTGGACACTTAGGTTGCTTCCATGTCCTGGCTATTGTAAATAGAGCTGCAGTGAACGTTGTGGTACATGACTCTTCTTGAATTATGGTTTTCTCAGGGTATATGCCTGGTAGTGAGATGGCTGGGTCATATGGTAGTTCTGTTTTTAGTCTTTTAAGGAACCTCCATACTGTTTTGCATAGTGACTGTATCAGTTTACGTTCCCACCAACAGTGCAAGAGGGTTCCCTTGTCTCCACACCCTCTCCAGCATTTATCGTTTGTAGAGTTTTTGATGATGGCCATTCTGGTGGGTGTGAGGTGATGCCTCACTGTGGTTTTGAGTTGCATTTCTCTAATGATTAGTGATGTTGAGCATCCTTTCATGTGTTCGTTGGCAATCTGTGTATCTTCTTTGGAGAAATGTCTATTTAGGTCTTCTGCCCATTTTGTTTGTTTGGTTTGGTTTTGTTTGTTTTTGTTTGTTTTTTTTTGCACTACGCGGGCCTCTCACTGTTGTGGCCTCTCCCGTTGCGGAGCACAGGCTCCGGATGTGCAGGCTCAGCGGCCATGGCTCACGGGCCCAGCCGCTCCACGGCATGTGGGATCCTCCTGGACTGGGGCATGAACCCGTGTCCCCTGCATCGGCAGGCAGACTCCCAACCACTGCGCCACCAGGGAAGCCCATCTTCTGCCCAATTTTGGATTGTGTTGTTTGTTTTTTTGATATTGAGCTGCATGAGCTGCTTATAAATTTTGGAGATTAATCCTTTGTCAGTTGCTTCATTTGCAAATATTTTCTCCCATTCTGAGGGTTGTCTTTTTGTCTTGTTTATGGTTTCCTTTGCTGTGCAAAAGCTTTGAAGTTTCATTAGGTCCCATTTGTTTATTTTTGTTTTTATTTCCATTTCTCTAGGAGGTGGGTCAAAAAGGATCTTGCTGTGATTTATGTCACAGAGTGCTCTGCCTATGTTTTCCTCTAAGAGTTTGATAGTGTCCAGCTTTACATTTAGGTCTTTAATCTATTTTGAGTTTATTTTTCTGTATGGTGTTAGAGTGTTCTAATTTTATTCTTTTACATACAGCTGCCCAGTTTCCCCAGCACCACTTATTGAAGAGACTGTTTTTTCTCCATTGTATATCCTTGCCTCCTTTATCAAAGATAAGGTGAGCATATGTGCGTGGGTTTATCTCTGGGCTTTCTATCCTGTTCCATTGATGTATATTTCTGTTTTTGTGCCAGTACCATACTGTGTTGATTACTGTAGCTTTGTAGTATAGTGTGAAGTCAGGGAGCCTGATTCCTCCAGCTCCATTTTTCTTTCTCAAGATTGCTTTGGCTATTCGGGGTCTTCTGTGTTTCCATACAACTTGTGAAATTTTTTGTTCTAGGTCTGTGAAAAATGCCAGTGGTAGTTTGATAGGGGTTGCATTGAATCTGTAGATTGCTTTGGGTAGTATAGTCATTTTCATAATGTTGATTCTTCCAATTCAAGAACATGGTATACCTCTCCACCTGTTTGTATTGTCTTTAATTTCTTTCATCAGTGTCTTATAGTTTTCTGCATACAAGTCTTTTGTCTTCTTAGGTAGGTTTATTCCTAGGTACTTTATTCTTTTTGTTGCAATGGTAAATGGGAGTGTTTCCTTAATTTTTCTTTTAGATTTTTCATTGCTAGTGTATAGGAGTGCAAGAGATTTCTGTGCATTAATTTTGCATCCTGCAACTTTGCCAAATTCATTGATTAGCTCTAGTAGTTTTCTGATAGCATCTTTAGGAGTCTCTATATATCATGTAGGATAGTATCACATAGTATAGTATCATGTCATCTGCAAACAGTGACAGTTTTACTTCTTTTCCAGTTTGGATTCCTTTTATTTCTTCTTCTTCTCTGATTGCTGTGGCTAAAACTTACAAAACTATGTTGAATAATAGTGGTGAGAGTGGGCAACCTTGTCTTGTTCCTGATCTTAGTGGAAATGGCTTCAGTTTTTCAGCATTGAGAATGATGTTGGCTGTGGGTTTGTCATATATGGCCTTTATTATGTTGAGGTAAGTTCCCTCTATGCCTACTTTCTGGAGGGTTTTTATCATAAATGGGTGTTGACTTTGTCGCAAGCTTTCTCTGCATCTATTGAGATGATCATATGGTTTTTATCCTTCAACTTGTTAAAATGGTGTATCACATTGATTGATTTGTGTATGTTGAAGAATCCTTGCATCCCTGGGATAAACCCAACTTGATCATGGTGTATGATCCTTCTAATGTGCTGTTGGATTCTGTTTGCTAGTATTTGTTTTTTGAAATCCTGTCATTCTAAATTTTCTCCATGCATTTCTTTACATTTATATTTATGTACAAACTTAATGTTTTATATCTTAGGTGCTGCGTGCTCTTTTGCTCCTCAAGAATTGATATCTGTGGACACTTTCCTTGCCAAGAGATACAGAACTGATATTCTAAGTACATCAGGTGTGTTAAGTCTGTTAGGCTCACGCTTAGTGTCACATTAAAGGGTAACACACTCTAACCGTGAAGAGAGTGGGGAACAGGGGTTCGCGTAACTCCCAGGGCGGCTGCCTGGCTGCGCCTGTGGGTGGATTCCTGGAGGCAGAGACACCCGATTCCAGATCAGGCATGACAGACGCCCTCGTTATTCCCGGACCCTTTCCAGGAGGCAGGTGGCACCTGCACCAGCCACACGTGGGCCAGCTGCTCCTCCAGGTCCTGTCCACACTAGGTACTGCTGTTCTTTTTAAATGTTTGCCTATCAAATAGTTTAAAAATCATAAATCAGGGCTTCGCTGGTGGCGCAGTGGTTGGGAGTCCGCCTGCCGATGCAGGGGACACGGGTTCGTGCCCCGGTCTGGGAAGATCCCACATGCCGCGGAGCGGCTGGGCCCTTGAGCCATGGCCGCTGAGCCTGCGCGTCCGGAGCCTGTGCTCCGCAGCGGGAGAGGCCGCGGCGGTGAGAGGCCCGCGTACCGCAAAAAAAAAAAAAATCATAAATCATCGTTGGGTAACTGTGAGTCTTTGGGTTACTGGTGAGCTGGCATCTCTTTTCAAACGTATTGTTCATTTTATTCCTTCTTCTGGGAATTCCTTTTCATGTCCTTGACTCCGTTCACTTGTCCGTCTTCGGTTGTAAGACTCTTCCTGTTAACCTCGTGTCTACTATATGCATATATTTTTGTATATGGAGTTCTTGTCATACAAAATTTTATATTTCCATGTAGTGAATTCCATGAATCTTTTGCTCAAGAATTTCTGGCTTTTGAGTTAAGCTAACCTGGTAGTTTTTCCACACACACACTAATATTTTCTTCAAGAACTTTTGTTTTTCTATGTTTTTACAAGGGTTGATCTCTCTGGGAGTGTTTTTGAAATAAGGTATGAGAACCATGTTTATAATAATCGAAACCACTAAGCAATAGTCTTAGGATATTTTGGGGAATTCCGTGGCGGTCCAGTGGTTCGGATGCAGCACTTCCACTGCCGAGGGCCTGGGTTCAATCCCTGGTCAGGGAACTAAGATCCCGCAAGCCATGTGGTGAGGCTACAGAAGCAGAATATATTATGAACTATTTCCAATGATGTAATTAAACTTTCTGGAGCCTTCCTCTGCCTCTTGCGTCCGACCGTTCAGCACCACAATATGTGGTGGGCTTGATGTTTTATGGATCAATTGTCTTCCCACAGCACCAGTCTTATTTCACAAAACATAACTTTAGTATCATCCTGGTAAACTTCACAGTCGTCTTCACGGATTGTTATTGGAATTGCGTGGATGTGAAGATTCATTTGTGGGAAGAGGGTGGCCTTCCTACTTCACTTGTTCACAGAGCATCCCCTGTGCCCCTGGCCGATGGCTTCTGCTGTGAGAGCTGGGAACCCGGCAGTGAGGCCGGGACGCCTGGCTCCGGCACGAGGCCCACAGTCCCGTGGGCTGAAGGGAGAAGACGAAGCAGGGGGCAGGGCTTAGGGCCCTGTGGCTGGTGGGGAGGTCTGTCCACAAGGCCCGTCTCAGTCAAGACCTACAGGTGACGAGAGGGGCCGCGTGGGACTCGGAGGGACCAGGGGACGCAGGAGCCGAGGACCAGATCCTGGGCCAGGCTGGGGGCCACCGCCGGGCTGGGACGAGGACCCAGGCCAGAGGGAGAGACTCTTCAGGCAGCGAGTGGCCCTGCGCTCCTGGGAGGCCGTGTCCAGAGGATGGGTGGCCTGTGTGGACGGTGGTCTGACAGGGTCAGCCTGGGTCGGGCAGGGCTGCGGTGGGGAGGGCGGCAGCCCAGGTACTGAGCACAGCGTGGGCTCTGGGCGTTTCGTAGGCAGAGGCTGCGGGATGGGCCTCTGGACTCACCGTGCAGGTGAGGAGGGCGGGGCACGGGGGGCCGCCGCGGAACAAGGACACAGCGAGGGCTCACCACTCACTGAGGCGGGGGCCCCGCACGGCAGGCGTTCATTTTGTTCTGCATTTGGGGGGAGTTTAGGTTTGTTCTTAACGTTTTTGCTTTTGGGTACAGTTTTGTTCTTAATTTTTTGGGTTTTGAATGGCAAAGACCAACATGTAGTTTAAAGAAGTTGTTTTATGTCCGAGAAGTGTCAAGACAGTGTGTTCAGTTCTGTAAAGCGGGGACCTGCTGACCGCGTCTGGTGTGAGGGAAGAACCTGGCTCGGCGGTCTGTCTTCTGTTCCTGCCTCTGCGCCTCTGGGCGGGTCCCCTGAGGACGGTGGTGCTGGGATCCCGGGAAGGGGGCTGTTACGTTTATATTACGGGGATCTTCATCTCTGGCGCACTCATGTCATTTGACAGAAGAGGAGTGATTTTCTAGAAGAAAGTGATGAGAAGAAGATTGTGATTTTGAGTGGAATGCTGGATGCTCTCCAGTTTGGTTCCTGACTTTATTTTGCAACAGTTGGAGCAGCAGTTGGCTTTACTTCGGGCAGCGTCACGGGGTCAGATAGCACCTTAAGGCAACAGATGACTCGACTTAGTTCTCCACTGAATCCCTTTGCTTTCAGTAGCTGACTCTTTAAATGTCTAACACAGTTTAAATACTGTGTTTAACTTGTTAAAGCTCTGCCACCCTTCCTTTGGCCTCTGACCTGTGTTCTCCTCGTGGGCCGGGTGGAGGGGGTTTCGTCCCCAAGACAGCAGACTGGGAGAAACGTGGGTTGGTCGGTGATGAATTAGCTGGAAGTGAACACTGTACGTGAGCGTGTGCTTTATGCATCGATAGAAATGGGTCAAAGTTGCGCCTCTTTGATGTGAACCCGAAACGGTTCTCCCTCTGAACGACACGCAAGGATCAACCCTCTCCCTGCGGGGCTGCCCTGGTCTCGGGTTCCCTTGGGTGCTGGCTCCCTCCAGCCCTGGCCCCGCCAGCAGCCACCCCAGGTCCTCTCCTGAGTGTCCCCACCGACTCCACGTGGCCAAGGCCCCCAGGGAACGGCTGTTCCGTGCGGTCAACCCCACAAGCGTGTTCGTGGGCGCATCCGTGACTCGGGAGCCGGCAAACCTCCTGTTCCCACAGAGACACCACGTCCTGCTGGATTAAAGCTTGTTTTATAAAAGGATGCATGATGACCTCTGACCCCGCAGTAGGAATAAAACGCCTCCTTGCAGACACTGCCTCTTAGTCTTTTTTTTTTTTATCAGCCTGTGGTTTTACTTTGAGTTCAGGGTTCCTAAGTTCGCACTGAGGGCTTGTCTGTGTGAGCCAAACCTCATCGTCCTGCCCTGAGCACTCACAGCACACTGACACGTATGCTGCGTGCCTTTGCGTGTTACGCGTGCGTGTGTGCATGTGTGCCTGCTTGGACGGCAGGGGGAGAGGCCGCACCTGGTCGCACCCTCACTGCAGGGAGCCCTGGGGCCGTCTGGTCCTGGCCTGAGGACCCGACCCCTGCGGCCTTCCCCCGCATCTCGCCCCTCCTCCCCCGCTCCTGGCTGCAGGGCTGTGTCCGAGGCCGTGTTGGCCGGAGCCCTGTGCAGGCACAAGAGGGACAGGAGGGCCGTCCGAGTGCTCGCCCGGGACCCGTGCCCACCTGTGTGACCGGGCGCCGCTCAGTCGGGGGCGGGTCGATGACTTCACGCGGACGAGGTGACTTCTTCTAATTTATCCGAAGGTGCCTTTCTGACTCATCGTTCTCCACCTGCTAAAAACATGTTTTATACAAATCCTATAAAAACTACTCAGGAAGAAATATTAAAAATTCCATTATCTTGTGCTAAATTAATCAAATCCTAGTCAGATGCCTGGGTATGTGATAAATACACAGGCGTGTTTCAGGAGGTTGTGAACAGGGGCAGGCGTATTTTGTCAGGGTCCGTGCTCTCCCGTCCTCACACCCTCTCCGTCTCTGTTTCGTTTCAGACTAAAACCGGGACTGCCTTGTTGCACGATGAAGGGTCTGGACACGCCTATGACATTCGCCTGAAGCTAACGAAAGAGGTACTGACAATTCAAAAACAAGATGTCATCTGTGTTAGTGGCAGCAATCACAGTGCAAATGTAAGTGCTTCTGCGTCTGCAGGCCCCAGGGGTTTGTCTCAGAGTGTGTCTCGTAGATCAGCCCAGAGGCCTCCCCGGGCGAAAGCCCCCTAAGAGTGGTCCTGCAGGACGTGGCCTGACAAGGTCCTCAGCCGTATCTAAATGTCCCCATTGTTGCAAAGCAAAGCATCTTTTCAAGTTTGTATCGTTTACACTCTCCCTGACTTTCTTAATTTCTTCATTAATGTATTTTCCTTGAGCAGCTTTGTATTAAAAATATCCCCAGACACCACAGCATGAGATTGGACATATTCTCATTGGAAACTAGAGAGACGTAACTTGACAGATAATCTAATTCCTGAAAGAATAATAACTTGAGGGCTCCCATCTAGAACGACGGGCAATGAAAGATGCAGCAGGTGTTTTTCAGTGTCAGCCCGGTCCCTGCCTCTGTGGATACAAGAAGGGATTTTCACGTAAAGCTTGGTCCTCCTCAGCTTCAGTCAATTACAAGTGCAATTTTCCAAAGGGTAAGAAGCGTATGTATTAGATGTGTTAGAATATTGGATGAAGATGAGGGGAAATGCTTATGCAAGTTTTGTCTCCAAGTTTAACTTGGGACTATTGCAAATGATGTATATATGTATACAATATAGTATGCTTGAAATTTCCTGTTTTCCTTCCAGTGGACTGAAATGGCTGTGGATATACAGGTGCATTTTGTGTTACGTATCCGCATATATGATTATATAGAGAAATTATCAACATCAGTCATTACTCTTGCCTTTGAATAGACCTTCCCATTGGCTATGAAAATGATGAGCAGGAAACCAGGTAGAGGAAAGGAGGTCCCCTCCGTGTATTTTTGGAAGATCCCTGAAGCTCTTGCATCCCCAGGTCACGGCTGGCTCTTCTGGAGGCTCTGGACACCCTTATTTGTGTGGGTTTCTGGGTCCTCACGACCTTTATGTTGGAGATGACCTAAACAGGTCCATCCGCAGTCCTGCAGTCAACGTGTCCTCGTCAGGTTCCCTGACGTCAGGTGACCTTGCCTCTGTGTCCACACACACACGGCACTTTATGACCCTCAGCGCTCATGTCTCCACCTGGATGGCATTCTCTTCCTTCTGTCCTGGAGCCCAAGGCCACCCTCCACGCCCCGTCGCCCGCCTGCTGCGCCCATTCTGGCCGCCGGCCTTGATCGAGGGCACCCCTTTGGGTCCAGGACGGTGGAGCCACACGAGGAGGGCGAGAGACAGGACGCCGTCCTTCCCAGGGCTCCCCCCTGGAACCTCAGGCCCGGATCCTGCATCCCGACCTCCAGAGCCCCCGGTGCGCCCTGCAGAACCCCACCCCGGCACCAGCTCTTGCTAAGACTCCCGCTGGCCCCCAGTCTGATCTCTCTAGAACAGATAGAGCAGTCTTGTGCTCACCTTCTCTGGCCCCGTCACTGACCTTCCCTTTGCTAATTTCCCTCCACGTGTTCTAAATACCACACGGGACGGGGGATGGTGGGGAGAGGGTGAAGCAGGGGCGTTTTGTAAACACTTAAGTGTCACCCTTCTTAATAGTGAATTTGTACCTTACAGAAAATCGCAGACAAGTTACAGTAAAAGCAGGTAATGTTTCTGTGCTGTATTGTCCAGGAAAAATAAATTACACTTTTTAGAATTCAGCGTTGGATTCTCTGCCCAAGGTTATGTTCTTGATGAAAATTATCGGCTCCTTCATAAGAAAAATGGGTGAGTGTTCAGACCTATAAATTTATGTTTACAATTTCAAGTGATTTATTGGCGCCTGAAGCTCGATATTAGAACTCCCTGCTCTGAGTTAGAGGGTGGGGCACGTGGACTTGTTCCCGGTCTCTGCCGGCTCCATCCCTACTGGTCTCTGCTGATTCCTTAGGAAGCCCTCCTTTGTAGGAAAGGAGGGAGTATCTCCTTGAGTAAACATGCCTGTCTGGGCTGGATAATTGGGAGGGAGATTCTGAGGACATTTTTGTACCTAGAAGAACATACTCAGCTACTGAGATCAGAATGTCTACTCTACCCCAGATACGGAATCACATTGGGTTCAATCCCATTACTCTGAGGAACAGTTGAAACCCTGTGTTCTTCAGATGATTATAAAAATAAAGCTAACCTGGACATGGGAGTTTATCGTGTGTTTGGAGAATGAGAAAGACGACTCTTAACAAAGGCCACGGCTGTTGGTACAGAATCAGGACACCTCTGAGGGGGTCGGACCATAGCGATTCTCGTATATTCATATCGTTGACTGTTTCCGCGTTAACCTCCACCAGAGAACCTGGTGGAGAGCGGTTATTTTCCATCGAAAATATTCTGAGGAGCAGGAAAGGAAGATGTAATAACGACGGTTCCTCAGCTGATCAGCAGAAGAAATGAGTGTGAATTTTACATCTCGCCAAACCTTGAGTCCCTGGGATCCCAGGAGATGAAAAATGTACCATCAGATTCAGCTCAACACACGTTTACAGAAGGTAAAGTCAAGCAGTACCTGGCTTGTCACTGGGACCCCGAGGCCCAGCTAGTGCCTTAGAACGGGTGCGTCACTGTCGCGTGGCGGCTCACACCGGTGCTCTCATTTTCAAGATCAGGTTTCTTAATAGAGAATGACACTGACGGCCGATTCTCACATTTCAAGCTCTGTTCCCGGGGGTATGCTTGCTTCAAAACCAACACACTTTGTGGTCCAACGCGCACTCAGAATGGGAGCCTGGAGGGAATTTGGTTCTCTCAAAACCTAAGACCGTTTACACTGAACTTTACACCTTGGGTTGCACTTATATTCTTTCTTTTTTTTTTTTTAATTACTTAGTTATTTATTTGGGGCTGTGTTGGGTCTTCGTTTCTGTGCGAGGGCTTCTCTAGTTGTGGCAAGCGGGGGCCACCCTTCATCGCGGTGCGCGGGCCTCTCACTGTCGCGGCCTCTCTTGTTGCGGAGCACAGGCTCCAGACGCGCGGGCTCAGTAGTTGTGGCTCACGGGCCTAGTTGCTCCGCGGCATGTGGGATCTTCCCAGACCAGGGCTCGAACCCGTGTCCCCTGCATTGGCAGGCAGATTCTCAACCACTGCGCCACCAGGGAAGCCCCTGAGCTTATATTCTTGATTGTTTGAGAAGTCAGGATTAAGGAGTAGACTTGTATTTTGTTTTCTTGAAACTGCTGAAAAAATAAGCATTATATCAGTTAAGAACGGATGTTACTCTTATCGGGAAAGAGGGAGAGGAAACTCAATTTATTCTTTAATAAAAACCAATAGATTCTCAAATCTGCTGATTCATTATCAGACTTCAGAATCGGTGACTTCATGTTTCATTTATATTCCTATCCGTTCAGATCACCGTGGCGCTTGGAATGCTTAGAATCTCCGGGTTTTCTAATTATCTCCTAAAGAGAGTGTGTGCTTTGCACTATGAAAGAGCTGGCTTGTTCTCGCATTTCCGAGTTTCTGTCTAGATTGCTTTATTTTTGACATATTTTATTTTTCTAAACTGTAAGTTTACATTTGTGGTTTGGGTATAGTGAGGGAGTTACATATAAAGAAAAAAATTTAGAAGATCTCTGTGTTGTATTTGGCCCTTTAAGTCATGGCACATTTATGGTTGGAAGGTATTCTGGAGAATTCCATACCCTCATTTTACTGTTTGGGAAATTAAGATTCAGGAAGAGGAAGTTGTTGGTCTGAGTTCACAAAGTTAATTACAGAATTAGGCAGCATCTTAGCTACTCCTCTGCTAACGTATAGTCCAGGGGTGCTGCCTGGTAAATTCTCAGGGTAGTGCAGAGCAGTGCAGACAGCCCAGGGAAGCACAAGCATCACTGAACCCTGAAAACGCTGGGCGGCCGTTCACACAGTGTGAGCTGGACTGGGTTTGCCACCCCACGCGAGCTGGGTACAGCCGTCATAGTGGACATCGGGAGGCAGCCTGGGCCAGAGCCAGAGGAGGGGACAGACCAGACTCTCCTAAGCCCCACCTGGAGGAAGAAAGCCCCAGGTCACAGGTTTAGAGTGTGAACTTGGAAACCAAGTCCTTCCCACGGAAGGGGCAGTGAGAGTTTTTGCCTGGCTGGCATTGGCTTCAGAAGGAAGAGGGCCCAAACCAGCCAATTGTCCCCTGAGGACCGCTCCCCGACCTCCGCTCACTTGGGTCTGGTGCTGGAGTCTACACGTCCCATGTGGCACGAAGAGCCTCCAGCTGGAAACGAAGTTCGAGGCGGTGTCAGGTGTGCGGGTCCCCAGGTCCACGCGGAAGGAGGATGCAGGTCGCTTCTGGAGGAACACACTCACAGGTCTGAGACGACTCCCAGCGCCGGGTTCACGGGGACCTGCGGGGATGAAGCCACAGGGAGGAAAACCACCGTGAACCAGAGACGCAGAGATGGGCCTGTGGACACTTGGGGTTCTGAGAGGGTCAGGTGCGTTGCATGCAAGGTGCACGTTCATTACATCTGAAGACTAAACGGGAGGTTCTAACAGTCGGACAAAGGAAGGAGGGTTGTAAAAAGGGAGCCAGCCAGTGCGAGACCAGCCACAAATGGTCAGTGAAATCGGAATTTCAACGTATCAGTTAAATAAGAAACGAAGAAACGAGGCGTCCGAGCTGTGAAGTAGATCTGAAGAACTCTCCGGAATGAAACGTCAAGAGCTGGAACACATAGATGAGTGGCGTGGAGGCCCCGCGGGCAGCGAGGGAGCTGGCGGGTGGACGCGTGGAGACGCAGGGAGAAGATGGGGGGAGGGGAGCCGGGACCAGACGCCCCACGAGTCCCTAGTGGTGAAGGACCTGGATCTGGGGTCTGGGGCCCCAGCAGATTCCGAGAGGCGGAGGCCTGCTCTCCTTTTCTGTACCTGCTCCTCTGGTTTGTGATCAGGGGCCTCGCACAGAGCTGGAGGTGTCTGCTCTGGTCTCTTTCTGGAAGCGTGTGTGTCCTGTCGGTGTTCAGTCTTCTTCACGGGTCTGTCTGGCTAATATCACGAACCTGCGAACTGATTGTAGAAATCAGAATCGGGCCCGGAAACTTTTTGCTCTGCGTTCCAGGCACCACGTACGCTGGCCCTGACCTGACCTCACGGCCTTCCACTCGCTTGTCCCCTGTGGACACACGTTGGGTCGTGGCCCCTGTGCTGTGGACACGTGGGTGTTTGCAGACGTCTGTGAGCTGGCCCTGCCGCTCTCTGGGGCTGTGTGCACCCTCCCACCCAGGAGCTGGCTTGCTCCCTCCTTGGTTTCCCACTTGCGTCTTTGCACCTGTGTGGGCAAGTGGCGTTTGAGCAGAAGTAGATGCACTTCCGATCACGTTCGTGAGGATCGCTGAGCGCAGGTGATGCTCTGATTGGCGGCCACGTGGTCCTGAGCCCGCGAGAGGCGTCTGCAGATTGTCCAGTACATCCCGATGGTCCACGGAGCCTGTTAAAAGCATTTTCAAAAGTTAGGTTTATGGCTTACGTAACAGATCCTGTGAAGAGTATCAGCAAATTGCTATTTTAGTGTATTTAGTGTATTGATTCAAGAACTAAACTTGGATTAAACTTTCTGAGACAGATGAATTTGCTATCACGACACTGCCGAAGTAATGGCCGTTTCTGACAACTTCTGTACATGGTGCACAATACACACAATTCGATAATTGCTTTTTGTTGTACAATAAATGCCTTATTACTACTTTTATCCACTTAAACTGATACCCTTTCTGTAGTCCCCTTTTGCTTCCTATTCTTTGGGTCCATAAATCAGGAGTAGGTACCACCTCTGTCTGTTTTAGTATTTAATTTAAAATTGTTTTGAATTCTTTAATTTGAATTGAATTAATTGAATTAAATTTCTTTCTTTGAATTTAATCTTTATTACAGTATTGTATTTTCTTACACTAGTAATTATTGATTTCCCATCAGGCGTTTTGTCATTCGGCCAAAGTACCAGTGACCTAGTAACAAAACACTCTTCTGAACTCATTGGATACATTTCCTCAGCTTTGTATATTTCCCTGTTCTTGATACCTGTTTACTGACAAACATTTATTAGTTTCTTAATTTTTTCCATTTTTCCAGGACCTCAGCTGAAAATCCATTTCCTTTTAGTTTCTGAAAATTGGTTTCTACGTGTATATTCACACTGTAAACTGGCTCTGGGTCTCTAAGTGCTGCCTCCTGGGTCTTAGTGAGTTCCTAGTCCAGAAGTTTCCTGCGTTATCCTGCCGGGGAGGAGCGAGCCCCAGTTACGTCCGTGAGATGCAGGTCACTGTACCCCTGGGCCATTGCTCCAGCCAGTTCATCGATGCGGGGCAGATACTCCTCCTTGCAGAGTGAAACACCACATCAGAAGGATTGGCGATCATTCCTATAAACTAGGATACCAAAGACAAAACCACCTTCTGAGCTTTCATTTTTCAATGATTAACCCACTAGTTGAAGAATTATATACGATCTTTGGGGTGGGCCTGTATGAAAAAATTAGTATGAACTATTCACTCATTATTAGTACTCTTTTGTCCCAGAGGAAATCTCTCTCTATCTATGTATTCTTGTGATTGACTGACTGACTTTTAGTTGGAAGCAATCCTGCTCATGGAAATCACTGACTAGCCCTCTGCACGTGCTGGCATTAGCGATTCGTTCCTGTTTGAAATCTGTGTGTCGTGGAAAGGCCGCCTTTTTGCTCGGGAGGGTCATTTCCGGAAGAATCCTCTCCGTAGCTGAGGGCTGGGTGGTGAGAGAGGGTGCCCGCGTGGAAACAGATCCAAGACACAGAAGGGGCCCTGCAGAGTGCAGGTCCGTCCTGAGAAGCACCTGTGAGCCCTCCCGGGGGAGGGGGTGGTGGGAGCCGCGGAGTTGAACCAGCGCTGCCGAAGTCGCGCCCCCAGAAGGAGGGTGGGCAATCTCTCCCAAGAGGCTTCCGGACAAGCACCGAAGTGCAGGTGTCAGCCAGTAGCCAGGAATTCCCTCCTGCCGCCAGGACAGTGGCTGACTCCTGGCTTGTGGGATTCCCCCGGGCCCTGGCCCTCAGTGCTGTGCATGTGCTCATTAAAACGCTGAGGATTCGCCACGCAGTCCATTTCACCACAGTAGGGTGAAAACCTTGAATTAGGGAATAGATGGGGCGAATTCGTTCTAAAGGTTTATACCGCGACTTAGTTGAAGGGTAAAATAATAATTTATACGTGTTTGTCTGCGTTTGTGTGCACACAAGCCACTGTGTAAGGAAATTAAATGCAAAAATATGTCATTCAATGAAACTTTGAATAACTAAAATCATAATAGCAATGTATTTTGCGTAATCTACTAAACATTTTTATTATTCTTTCCTTTAATTATGTAATTTTTCAACATAGAAAAAGTTGGAAAGTAATACGCAGAACCCCATGTAATTATCATCCGTATTTACCATATACCAACATATTTGCTTTAAATCTCTCCACTTTTTTTAAAGAAATGAAATGTGCAGATACCCCTGAAGCCCCGCTATACTCATACTCGTATACACTATTCCATTTAAATTTTCATTCTTACTTTACATGGACTTTCCACAGCCAAATGGTGCTTCTCAATTTATATGAGTGGAATGACATTGTTCCTTCCCTTGCAAATACTGTGCTATTTAAACGCACCCGTGATACTATGGCGACGTGGTACCTGTGGATGGTCACTTCATCCCTGTGGTGACTGCAGACTCCCCTGGGAATAACCCAGAGGTGACTGATGCCTTTCCTGCACATTCTTGTTTGGATTCAAGCCCCCAAGAAGAGTCTGTGTTTTAAATTCAGCCAATATTTTGATCTCAGGTAACCTTACTTCCCAATAACGCATACATTCTTTCAAAACCCATTTTTGACCCCAGTGCGGCGAACTCTCTTTGTTGAGGTTTTGAGGGATGAACAGGAAGATGATCGTGCAACGTCTGCTCAGCTGCCGCTCAGCTTCGTGCGAGTAGTAACCAGCCGAGCTCAGAGGAGCTGGCCAATCAGATGCCGGGGCTCAGATACCAGTCAGGGCAACGAGCGGACAGTGAAGGCTGAGCCTTTATCACTTGCTGTGGCCGCGCAGGCAGAGCAGCAGGGGGGGCGCCCCCATGGCTTCCGATGCCGGCTGGCTCTGGGAGGGTCCCTGCCCGCCGGAGCCCTGAGCACAAAGCTCCTGTGTTTCATGGGTCCCGGGGGTGTTTGGGGTGGGAGGGTCCTGGGTGCTGGCCCAGCCCGGGGGGCGCATCTCCAGGGCTCCTTCCGCCGGAGCAAGGCCTGGCCGAGGCCTCAGACGAGGGGCCCCGCGGACGTGCGCGGCGGGGCGTGCAGAGTCGCGGTCGTGTGGGAGCCCGGCCTCAGGGCGCCGTCGGTGCGCGGGTCCGGGGTGTGGAGGGCCGCTCCCCCGTCACTGCCGTGGTCAGGCCTGAAAGATCACACGTAGCGTCTGGCAACTCCTCCCGAGGCCGGACTACTGTAGGGGGTTTCGGTATTTTTAAATTCTAGGGATTGTGGTACATTTTTGGAAACTCCGAGTCTGGTATACTGATTTTTAAGTCCTCTTAAGGCGGATTTGAGTCCGTTACCGAATTGAACAAATATGCACGAGAGTTTTCAAATAACTATTATTGTTTTGAAATACTTACCACAGTCCATGGAGGAATAATTTACTTATTTCAAGTGGCAAGTCCAGACTCTTCACAGATGGAGGGAATTTCGCTTGAGTGGACGGTTTAAAAAGAGTGGAGAGAGGCCACGGCCCTGTCCTGAAAGACACCTTCCAGGTGTTTGCTCCCTGGAGAATCCCAGCCCTGTGGACGGAGGCCCCTGGGGTCTGACAGCCCTCCTCCGAAACCCTCCTCAACATCAAAGCCCAGTAACACTTTATTTTCTGGAAAAAAAATAATTTTTAAAAAGTATTTGTGTGTGTGTGTGTGAGATAAAATACTTCAGAAAATTCTTTCCCTAAGTTGCTAATTTTGAAAGTTGCTCTTTCAGGCCCTTCAATTATGGCATGGAGACTCAGGCTCATGCCTCTGTCACTGTTTTCCCACCTGCTCTCTCCTTTCCTCCTCGAGCAGCAGGTGTGGCTCAGGTGGTCCCGATGGGGTGCAGGTGGGAGCACCCGGGGAGGGGCGCAGAGGCCGCACTTGGAGTCCTCCACTGATGGAGGTTCTTGAGTGAAGAAAGCCCAGGCTGGGGAGAGGGTATCGGGCCTGCTGGCACAGTCCCGCAAAGACAACTTTTATTTTAACCGCTGCCTGAAACCCATCTTTCTGGAGACCGCAACAGTCAGAGCTGAACATCTGTTAACAGCTGTAACAAATTTGAAGTTAGTGTTAAGTCCGTACTTTAAATGCCTGAGTAAAAACGTGTGGCCAGATCGTACATATGCTGCAGCAGTACCTGAAGATCAGTATTTTAGAGCAAGACAGAGTAGGGAATCCAACTTTCAGTATCCCCAAGTCGCTTTCTCTTATAATAGGTAAGAATTGTCTCAAATGTTTACAGTCAGAAGATAACATGGGCGTAGCGGAGTCTTGCTACGGTGATGGCAGCTCCAGGATGCAGACGTGAATGACCATCAAACATAGCTGGGGATTAAATGATAAGGTGCAGAAGAATATTTGCTGAAGGACCTCACTTCTTATGTTTGTGAAGAAAGAAGTGCGGGACTGAGCTGAAGAGAATCGGTTGGATGGTTATCTTAGGTTCCACAGTTCATCCTCCAGAGGTCTCATCAGTCAGTCTGCTTGTGCTCTGGACCCTCGGACTGGCGGAAGAGCCCGGATTACAGGGAAGACGCGTCTGAAGGGAGCGGAGGCCCCTCCCACGCTGTGTCCTCTTATAACTGAGCCTCTCGTTGGGTCATATCTGGTTCCCGATCTTTTGGGCAGTTGATCCTGCAGAGTGTGTACTGAGTAAACTAACTGAGGAATGACTGTTTGGTTTAATTAGAAGATGCCTTTGATGACATTAGTTCTGTCTGGATCGCTGACAGAACCACGATGGAGCATTCTACGCAGGACCTTAAGTCAAAAGGATCAGCCCTGGCTTGGCTGTGAGGTCGTGAGTGTCAGGACGCAGAAGGAAGAGTGACTTTGTCTGGGCTGTGGTGTAAAAGGTTTCAGTTAAAAGCTGCAGAACTTTTGTTTCCTATTTAGTTTTCACCATCCACTAATTTTTACAAATTGTGTTTTGAAAAATAAGGTGCTTGTATGTGATAATGTTCAACTCTTTTAGAACCTTAATATCGATAGTTATGTAATCTTCATTGAAGAGAGCATGGATTAGCTGAGCCTCTTCTCCCAACTTTAAAATATTAGATTCTGTGATGCTTGAATGAGGGGGTTTTAAAAGATACGGAAGAACAACTTTTCATAGAAGAGACTCAACATCCCGGTGTTTTTATGAAACTCGACGGTTTGCAACATTCCTTCCCATAATTCTCTTGCTTGGCCTCTGTCTTGTCCATTCAGGCCGCCCTGACAACATACCGCAGACGAGGGGGTAGACGGGGGTGGGGGTGGGGTGGAACTTGAACAGCAGACGGTTCTTTTTCTCACCGTCTGGAGGCCAGAAGCCCAAGGTCAAGGGGCGGGCCAGGCTCTGGCCAGGTTTCTGGATGCCCTCTGCCAGACGTCTGTGCTCTTGCCGTGTCCTCTGTGTGCAGAGAGGGCTCGGGGGCGCTTGCTCTTCCTGTAGCACCAGCCCCTCCGTGGCCTCATGTAACCTTAGGCTAAGCCTCTGAAAGGCCCGATCTCCAGACCCAGTCAGCAGGCGGGTAGGGCTTCCGCATAGGCATCTGGGGGACACGGTTCGGTTCACAGCAGCTTCCTGTGTAGGAACCTCAGAAGCGCGCAGAAACTCAGCTCTGCCGCGCTTTAGATGCCGGGACCGCGTGTGCTCAGAAAGGACATCTCAGCAGGTTGCATAGAGCAAACATGTGAATAAGCAGTGTTCTGGCTTGGCCGGACTAAGCAGCAGTAGGCTCTCTGAGTTCTCTTAAACACACACTAAAGAGCTTTGTGGCCTAATTTCCTTTCCTCACCAGTTAGGCATATTAGAACAGATTGTTGGTGTGCATTGACACACTTTGCCACAGTTGTGGCCATTTCCTGACATTTCCTTGCATTGTCTGCCCAAGGTCGATACGTGAATGAAATGATGGATTGGAAAGGGCATTTTTTTGGTGAGGTCAGTTGAGGCAGAAACCAACTTACTCCTCAAAATATATTTTCACCAATATTTGCCCTCAGTGAGGTTCAAATGCTTATATTAATGGCTAAAATGAAAAACAGTATCGAATGTTTTGAGAAATAACGTAGAGATTCCTGGTTGGTGATCCAACTTTCTCATCTTCTGATGCTCAGGAAGTTTCCCTTGCAAGCATCAGTGTGACTACGTCACACGTGGGAACTGCCTTGTGCCCACTTTGGGCACAGCTGGACCCAGAGTTCCCCCCTCCGCCCACCGTGTCGGCTGTGCTTTGCCTCTGTGTAGGTGACAGGAGTAATCCTGGAACGTGGTCTCGATGTCACCTGGTGTCCCTGTCACACGAGTGTCACCTGCTGGTCTCCAGTGTCTCACTGGGAGTCCAGCCCAGGACCAGGGAAAAGGCAAAAGGATTCTTCTGATGCCAAAGTCCCGAATTATAGCTCTTTTTCCATGTATGATTATATAAGTATTTCATCAGTTCAAAATGTTACATGTGCGAAAGAGCTCAGAATTATAAAATGTGTTCCCCGTATACACTTTAAAATAGTTTTATTTGCTCTAATTTTTGGTTTCTTTACTTTAAGCTTATAATGTGTCCACTTCTGAGAATTAAATTACAAGTGGATTTTAAATACTAAATTAATAAATAAAAATAATATGATAAATATAAATAAAACAATACAAATAAAAACTTGTAATAAGATTACAAGTGGCTCTACAGTTTCCGCGTCTCTTCTCACTGGTGGTGAGCAGGCCCCAGGCTCGGGCAGGGCCCCCCAGGCTTGGGCAGGACCCCCGGCTCTTCCCGGACCCCTGACTCGCTCTCTGCTGTTGCTTTGCAAACACACAGGCTTTAGAGTCATTGAGTCTAAAAGCGCTTACGTTTTCCCTTAATAATCACAGCAACGCATGTCCCTGTTTTATTCCGATAGTACCTTTTGGAGGTAAACACACTTCCTATACCCCTTCATCTAACCCCAGGCCGCCCTACTCATGCCCTCTCAGCTTCACAACTATCAAATAGTCAGTTGAGACCAAAATAAAATACGTTACGTGATAGAGCATGTAAGAGATGGAGACGCTGACCAGCCCGTCAGCCCACAGGGGCAGCGTGGATCTTGTCTTCTCATCAGCAGCGACACCTTTAAACAAGGTCAGGACGTGAGATGATCGATCGTCCGTGAGTTAACATTGATTACTAACAAGTGGACTAAAAGCGATTGAACTGTACAGAGAAGTGTGGTGCAAAGGGAGCCCGTTTGGGGATTAGTGGAAAGACAGATTTTAGAAACAGAGCTGAGTGTGTGCTCTGCAGCCTCCCCGTCTGTCACCTGGGGAACCAGGGCCGGCATTTCCCTCAGGGGCCTCACTTCCTCAGACAAAATGGGGGTAAGATGACCCCAGCTTTGCAGGAATTTTGTGTAAAGAATGCACCTAATGGGGTCTGTTCTTATCGGTATCTTTGTTTCCGTGTAATACTGCAGATGGAGACTTGAAGTGGTACCATTACGGTAGTAATTAAGCAACGTCCCTTTGGAAGTATAAACAGCCACTAAAGTTTTAATTAAGAAGTTATATATACATTTTGCATTCACTTTCTGATTGTGCATTTTAACCTAAACTGGGTTTGTTTTCTAAATTTCTTAAAGCACAGAACTGTTACGCTTCGCAGACAGCCCGTGGGCGGCTTGGGCCTGAGCATAAAGGTATGAGCGCACTGGATGTTCCTCGACGCACTTTTCCATGAAGGTCCCCGGGCTGGTCTTAACTGCGCTCCTGCTTCCTGTCTTGCAGGGCGGCGTGGAGCACGGAGTCCCGGTCGTCATATCGAAGATATTCAAAGACCACGCAGGTGAAAGCCGCAGAGTGACTGTGAGCATGGCAGCAGTCTGGAAGGCAGTGCACTGCCTTAAATGAGAAGATAGCAGCTGTGTGTGTTGCTTGGTTATCTGCCTGCCGTCTTAGTTTGTAGCTGTCCGCTCTCCCGTCCCTGCTGCCATGCGGCCCTTTTTCGTTTCCCCTGATCCCGTGAGCCCTTAAGAGAGATACTGACTCGCAGCGTGGTGTCAGGTCATCCCCAGGAGACACGGACACGGCAGTGGTTTGAGCTCTGGTTTCTCAGGAAAGACAAAGCCCTGGGGGGATGCAGTGTGCACAGAGTCGGTGGTGATGAGGTTTCTCGTGTAAAATGGCATCACAGCCGTGAGCGAGAGGCCTCTGCGGTGCTGACGGTAGCTCGTTAATCGCTGACACAGTGAATCGATGGCTTTGGGAGCAGATCAGTGTGTGTAGAAGTGAGAGTGGGGACGGGATTCCTTCTTGTAATGGGCAAGTGGAATGTTGTACAAACCAAGTGCAACAATTGTACAATCGAGCACTGCAGTTGTGCAGTCGAAAAGCTTGCAGGAGCTCAGAGGTCCCTGCGTTTAGAGAGAGGGTCTACGGGGAGAACGAATCAATTCGTCACTGAACTCGGAGTGTTTAATCGTTTCTGCGAGACCGTAACCACCTGGCTGGCTGATTAACACTTGAAGGAAGGATTTGCTCAGATCTGCTTCTGCTCCTATAATCCTTGTGAGCATTCTCAGTTCTTTTTTATAAGTAAAGTTTTAAATTTGTGGATATGAATATAAGTTTCAGAAAAGAAAGGGAATAAGATTAAAATCAGAAAAGGATTTCACGCTCAGTTCAGGAAGCACATCCACCTTCTCTGCAGAGGTGTGAACAGGCCGAGGAGGCCGCGCGAAAAGGATTTCACGCTCAGTTCAGGAAGCGCGTCTACCTTCTCTGCAGAGGTGTGAACAGGCCGAGGAGGCCGTGCGAAAAGGATTTCACGCTCAGTTCAGGAAGCGCGTCTACCTTCTCTGCAGAGGAGTGAACAGGCCGAGGAGGCTGTGCGAAAAGGATTTCACGCTCTCTTCAGGAAGCACATCTACCTTCTCTGCAGAGGTGTGAACAGGCCGAGGAGGCTGCGCGAAAAGGATTTCACGCTCAGTTCAGGAAGCGCGTCCACCTTCTCTGCAGAGGTGTGAACAGGCCGAGGAGGCCACGCACGGTGACAGGTGACAGGCTGCACCTTCTCCGTGGGCTGGGGAGCACACTGGACTCCCGGCCCTCTCAGCAGAGTCCAGTCGTGCGGATACGACTCTCTCTTCTGAAACGGAGACTCTGCAGCGTCTGGGACACATCTCGAGCAGCTCAGACCAGCGAGTCCCCAGAGCAGGTCCCCATCGCCCCCTGCGTCTCCTGGCCCCTTGTCTCCATCACCACGTCCTGCCTGGGGCCAGGCTGGCCAGCAGGCCCTCCCCCTCCCTCTGGGGTCCTCTCCATCCGCTGCGGCCAGAGATAAGGTGTTTCCCACCGATGTCTTCCTTTCTTCACTGTGGGCTTCTTCTACACCCGAAGCTCTTGCATTAAATGCTTAGTGAACTGTGAGCTTTCAGGGACCCGGGCTTGGTGTAACTTAGATCGTATGTTCAGGGTCTGGCTCAGGATGTGTACCTTACAGGCAGGGAGCGCCTTGGCCGAGCTGCCGCACACGTCGGTGTCAGGAGGGACCGTAGCGTGCGGGAGCCTGGGCTCCGGGAAGCTGGGCCATGCACAGGAGGCGGGCGCACACGGCACTGGTAACCTGATAACCATTTCACTGCAACCAGCAACCCACCGAGTCAGGGTTTCTCCTGGGAGGCAGAGCGCTTAGGGGAGGTGACAGAACTGGGGTCCCCACTGCTCCCGTGGGGGCAGCACCCTGCTTCGATCCCCCCCCCCCCCGAGGAGGGCAGGTGCCCAGTCGTCCCAGGAGAACAGTCTAGAGGGGGAGAGTTTCCCTCCAGCGCTCACCGTGGGGACCAGCGAGGTCAGCGGCCTGCCGTCCACCTGGCACTGCGTCTAGGAATCAGGCAGCCACGGACCGTTAGAGCAGAGCAGAGTGTAACCCGTTTATTCAGTCATTCATCCACAGACGGACCTGGCCGCCCTCAGCAGCCACCGTGCGGAGATTGAACTCTGGTCTGGGCAATCAGGGCGAGCGCTGCCCGCTTCCTCCCACCCGTGTCCCGTGGGAGAAAACAGGCGGTAAATGAACAGGTCATAGTACGCATTCAGACAATGCCAGCTGCTGTGAGGAAAATTAATCAGTGTTGGGGTGTGCACAGTGATGGATAGAGCATCGCTGTTTTTATAGGGCGGTCGGTGGGAATCTCTCTGTGGGCGACATTTAAGCAAATATTTGAATCACCCAGAGTAAGGGGTGAGCAGGCCCTGCCGCGGCATCCTGGCCCCGGGGGGAGGGAGGGTGACAGCTTGGTGCAGGGAGGGGCGTGCTCGCTCAGAAACAGGAAAGCCAGCGGGGCAGGGGCGGCTGAGGCGGGAGGCGAGGGGGGGGCATGAGATTCGGGGGGGTGGGGGCTGCAGCAGGTCCTCGGGCCTCGTGGTCCTGGGGCAGGACTTGGATTTTCTTAAGGAGGTAGAGGGGTCGTTTGAGGACTTCCCAAAGCAGGGTCATAAGGTAGGTCTTACGTTAAAAAATCAGTCGGGCTGCTGCTAGGAGAATACGTTCCAGCGTCCGGGACGAGTTAGGGCACCAGCAGAGAACTGGCCTTGGAGTCTGGAAGGAAAAGCCCAGTGAGGTCCTTTGCCCAGTTGTGGCTTCACGCCCCTCATTGCAGGGTCACGTTTGGGTCAGGTCATGGGGTCCTTCTCGCTGAGGGCAGGGAAGCTCCCCATCTTGGCCGGGGAGCCGGACGTCGTTCTTGGGTCCTCGGGCATCACAGAGGCTCTCAGATGGCCTTGTGACCGTCCACCCGGAGACTCTGCTGGAGAAGCAGGTGATGGTCTCGTCTTATCCCTGTGAGAGCTCGGCCCTTGGCTGGGCTCTGACCAAAGGCTCTGCCCGTCCAGGCCCTGCTGGTGGTCCAGGGTCCTGCTGTTTCTAGAGGATTCCAAGGGGCACAGGACTTGTTGCTGGCAGTCCTGGGTTCCGTGTGAGGTCTGGCTCAGCTGCTGGGCCTGTCAGTTCTCGCGTGCACCCTGCACACCTGCAGTCCTGCTCCTGCGAGGTGCTGAGCGCACCTGCCCAGGCCCAGCTGCTCTAGGGACAGACGTCCTTGCCCACCAGGGTGTCCTGCCCAGGTACCCATCACCTGGGTACCAGGGCCAGTCACCGGGAATGCTATTAAAACCCTAGAACCACCAGGGGCCATAGGATTTAATGCCAGTCTAGAAAGGTCACTGCCTAGGTTTTGTGTGAGTGTGGTGCCCATATTGAGAACGCAGACTTAATGGCCTCTGTCCACATTCTTTGAACTTAATTCTTGCGTGTGGCTCTTCCGTCCCCTTGCCCAGAAGTCTCCCCTGACCCTCTGCTGCTTACATGTTAAGTGCTCAGGCTGGACATCTGAGCCCTTCTCCGTGTCACTGGTGCTTCTGCAAACCCAGACGTGAGCCCTGCCCCCGTGTGAGGCCTGGCACCCCGGTGCCCCTCCTATCCCCCGCCTTCACGCCCACAGAGAGCTCTGCTTCCCGCACACCCGACCTCGCCCGCGAGGCTGCACACGTGCTCTGTGATAAATACACGACGGGCACACACACACATGCACACGTACACGTGCACACAATAGGTGTGAGGTATCTTCAGTTAGACACACATCTTCTTAATAACATTTTATGTTTCTGGAAAGCAAAACAGTGTTGGGCCGTTCTCCAGTCCTCCTTTTAATCGGTGGTCACAGCGGCTTGCTGTGAGTAAGTACCACTTTGTACTTTATAAAAATAAGCAAGAATGAGGAGAGGAGTTTTTCTACAATTGAATGAAATTTAAATATATTATGTCTAATACTGCAAAAACTTAGAAACCCAAAACAAACTGTATATAGCAAATAAACAATGAAGAGAAACATGGGTGACAAAGAGGCTTGGAGTTAGAAATTGTCATCTTAGCAGCAATATCTTACATTGGAATAATGCTTGTGTGACATGGAAAGGACTTTCGTTTTCTTTCTTTTTTTAACTTTTATTTTATATTGGAGTCTAGTTGATTAACAATGTTGTGTTAGTTTCAGGTGTACAACAAAGTGATTCAGTTATACATATACATGCATCTGTTCTTTTTCAAATTCTTTGTGTTTTCGTCGGGTCTTCATGACTGGACAAGGCAGATGCGGCTGGCTGTTCACTCTCGTAGGTCAGGGAACAGAGAAACGGTGGTTCGCCCAGTCTCACTCTGCCAGGGAAGGGAGGCTTAGTTATAAACCAGATTTTTCTGTCTCTGAATCCAGTTCTTCCTCCATACCGTGTCATCACATTATGTACTAGTAAAATCCGTTCGCAGCCGAGGTTTAATTCAGTTATCATCCTAATGTCTCAGTAAGGATTTGGACGGGCAGGCCTCACCCTGTGACGGGTTTGGTGCTTGTATCCAGGAGACAGATGGGACAGTTAGAATATATCCAGAAAATTGAACTAAAATGTAGGGAGGGGGGAAGTTTGTCCCATTAGGACAGTAAAAAGAATTAGGATCCTTTAGCCTTTTTTATGTGGAACAGTCATCATTACCTGCAGCTGGATGGTGGGGTCATAGAGGACGTTTCTGTGACAGCTGAGTGTGGATGGAAATGGGGCGAATGTGTCCCTTGTGAAGACGCTGCACATTTGCACAGAATGACCGTTACTATGATCCAAACACAGGTATCACCCCAGGGCGAGAGGACCAAGCCCATGCCGAGGAGCTGCACGGTCACCCCGACCGTCACAGGGCCGGCGGGGGGAACCTGAGTGCAGGGGACCTCCGCCTTTTGAAGCCACGGCCTCGAGATCCGTCGAAACGGGACTCCTCTCACTTACTGAGCCAACTTTAGGGGGATGTCGGAGCTTCCTGGGGTGTGAGGTCCCCTGAGATGCCCACTTTTTATTTTTCTCTAGAATATTCACCTGTATTTGGTGTCTTATAGCCGTGAAATGCCGCCGTTATACAAGATTTGTGATTAACTTCTTTTCACATCTATGACATTTCATTAATTTCATTTTGCTGAATTCAGTGGAAACCTTTATCTTCCCCTTGATCTTTGCATCCCTCTGGTTCCCTCCCCTCCGTCTACACGTCAGCCCCTCATCTGTGTTAATTCTGAGGCCACGTGGCACCCCTCCCTACTGCATAGTCCAAATATGTGGTCCAGGCTTAGGGAAGCAGAGGTTGCAGGGCCCGGGCGACCTTTTCAGAGAATGCGATTGTCTCACTGCCTGTCCCACTGGCGTCGGGGGTTCAGACAGCGGGCCTTTGCCTCTGTCCGTGTTAACTGTGCAGCCCCTGACCCCAGCAGCAGGGCCTGCTGTTGCCCCGTCTCATTTTTGTGCTGCAAAGGACACAGCTTTGGAAACGTTAAGATCTGACACAAATATTCGGGCCAGTGTGTCTCGCCAGTAGTTGCTAACTTCTTTCTAGACTCTTAATATTGAACAGAGTCCTATTTTAGGATCCGACTGAATTTGTGTAGATGTAGAGAGAAAGTCCTCTCACCTCAGGAAGAGATTGTGGGCCCGATTTGGAATTTTTAGGTCAGGCTTTCCTGACCCTGCTTCCTAGAACAAACCAGAATCTGCTCCTTTTGCCTCAGGAGCTGGATATAGGGTGAAAGGAGACCCTTCCCACACCCTGGATCCAGGTGGAAGTGCAGCTCCTAGAGTGAAGAATATTTCCGCATTCCTTCTCCTTCGTTGTTAGTGAATCAATGAAAATATGCTTTTCAAGCTTCCAAATAATAGAACTTGGAGCAGACAATAAAAATTGACTTTGTAGCTGAATGAGGAATGTTGGAACCTGGACAAGACATACTAGATATATCAGGATCTTGGAAGGACGCATGTTAAATGCTGCAGGTTTAATTGAAATTCCACGTGGGAAGAGCCGTCACCTTCGGTAGCTGATTGCTGAGAGCGAAATGCAGCAGAGAATCTGGCTGCCGGGCTGCCAGCGTGTTCTTACTGTTGAAGGATCACTTGATGTTAAGATCAGAAGGAGGCAGGTTGGCAGCGAAGAATCCAGTTGCTATGGCTACGGAAGGTGTGCGAGAGGCTCTCCGTACAAGTCCTTTCTGTCCTGGACCCACTTTGTCGTTGCTCCTTGAATCCTCCTAATACCGTCCACTGTGTCAGCTTCCACAGTTGAGGGCCATCCTGGAAGATGGAAGTGCTTTTTAATTTTAATTTACAAGATACTTTGAAATGGCTGAAATATCTTGAGTTACTTAAAGAATTTAACTCCCCCCATTATCAATAACACATAACCTCCCAGGGCCCCTTGGCAGATGGGAAGAGAAACCGTGTTAGCACTTCACGGACCAACCTTTAATCCTCACTGGCAGTGAGGTAATAGGATAATCTCCCTGTGCAGGGGGGCAACGGAAGGTTGGAGAGGGATTGAACCAGGGCAGAATGTGGAAGTGAACCCTGCGCCCCTGAGTCTGGTTCTGAGGCAGAGTAAGCGGCTGGCCCCTCGGAGGTCTCCCCAGGGTGGGGTCAGCCCCGTCCCTCTTCCCATTGACTGCTCCGTGGTGACGATGTACACACGTGGCCGGTTCTGGGGCGTAAAGGACTCAGTGCTTGTAAAGGATGATGAGGAGGGTTTTAGTCATTATTAATCCAGATGTTCAGTGCACGTAAGACTTTTTAAGAAGTGTTCTCATTTTCTACTACTACCCAGAAGTTTATGTGAATGAATATTTAACAAGCGTCTGAATTTTACAAAGACTAATTAATTTGCAAAAAGAACAGTTTCTGTTATAACACACTTGTATTGCAAACAATGATTAAATTTACACAGTCTCACATAACACTATAGTAATAGCGATTAATTTGACTTGAAAAGGCAAGTATAACAGAAATAGAAAATATCTCATTGTAGCTAGTTTGCACGTTTGAATATTTATGTGGTTCAAATACATTACGCTATATTTCCATTTTACGTCCTGATGTAATGGCAAGATTACCACAGAAATAAACTAGAGCCATTTTTCAGCTGAAATCTCCAAACCTAGCTTAATCTCACCAAAGAGTTTATTTAGGAGCATTAATTAAAATTTTTAATTAAAATCAAATTTCCATGGTTTTATTTTATCATCCATTTTACCACTTTTTAATTTGTTTCTTTAGGGCTAAAAGTGTCCTACAAAGAGAAAAACATTTCAAAGATTTAACTGGGAAGTCTTTTTAATTAGCTTTGCTTTAACGACAGAGACAGAGAGACAGACGAGAGACATAGAGAGACAGAGAGACAGAGACGAGAGACAGGCAGGGAGAGACAGATAGAGACAGAGATAGAGGCAGTGAGAGACAGAGACATAGGCAGAGACAGAGACAGAGAGACAGAGACAGAGAGATAGGCAGGGAGAGACAGAGATAGAAGCAGTGAGAGACAGAGACATAGAGAGGCAGAGACAGAGAGAGACAGAGGCAGAGAGAGACAGAGAGACCGAGAGATAGGCAGGGAGAGACAGAGATAGAGACAGAGATAGATGCAGTGAGAGACAGAGGCACAGAGATGTAGAGAGGCAGAGACAGAGGCAGAGACAGAGAAAGAGAGACAGAGAAGACAGAGACAGAGGCAGAGAGAGACAGAGACAGAAAGGACAGAGAGACAGGCAGAGACAGAGACAGAGAGACAGACGAGAGACATAGAGAGACAGAGAGACAGAGACAAGAGACAGGCAGGGAGAGACAGAGATAGAGACAGAGATAGAGACAGAGATAGAAGCAGTGAGAGACAGAGACATAGAGAGGCGGAGACAGAGGCAGAGAGAGACAGACGTAGAGAGAGACAGAGACAGGCAGAGAGACAGAGAGATAGGCAGGGAGAGACAGAGAGACAGAGATAGATGCAGTGAGAGACAGAGGCACAGAGACATAGAGAGGCAGAGACAGAGGCAGAGACAGAGAAAGAGTGACAGGCAGAGAGACAGAAAAGACAGAGACAGAGGCAGAGAGAGACAGAGACAGAAAGGACAGAGAGACAGGCAGAGACAGAGACAGAGGTAGAGAGAGACAGAGGCAGAGAGAGGCAGAGGCAGAGAGAGGCAGAGTCCGAGAGACAGACAGAGACAGAGATAGAGGCAGAGATGGAGGAGATTCTGAAAGGGCCCCCCTGTGGAGCTAGAGGGAGTGTAGATCTCACCTAGTGGGTGACAGAGGTTTTCTGGGTAAAGGCTCAATGTAAATGAGAACTTTATTACCTAAAACCATACGATTAAATTCATTAATATAAAGACTGTACTTTATTTTCAATAAAATTTAATACTAGTTAATGACTAGAACTAATATTAACAATTGACATTAAATATTTACCTGGAATTTAAAGAATTCCAGTGTTAATAACTTATTATTTCCAATATTTAACCAAAGACTTATAAATTAAAACAAATCTAGAGGAAGGCAAAAAAACCTGTGAAAATGTGTTTTCTGCAGGTCTCAGCCTGTCTCTAACCCGTGCTGTGGCGGGACCAGCCCTTGTGGCTCTTATTATGGTCGTACGATGCCTTCAGCAGTAGCCATGAGGGGACTGAAAAAATAAAGGTTCGTTGCTGACAGGACCTGGAAATCACACAGCACCCCTGGGTCACACGGCAAGATGGAGGCTGCCAGCAGAGAGTACGAGGCCCGGGGTCCTGCTTTCACTGGGGTCGAGGCCGGGGTCTGGGGTTTCCCGGGATCACTCTTTATTGGTGAATTTAAACATAAAGGTGGGAATTTAAGCACAGGAAGAGGAAAAACAAGGGGCCAAATGGTCAGTTACTGAAATCAACCAAGGTCTCTAAAGCACAGGGGCCTCATTGCGGCGCAGGGGCCGGGGCCCTGGCTCTGTCTGGTGTGTGGCTGGCAGACTTGTCGAGGGGAGCAGAGCTGAAGTCGGGCACTTGCGTAACAAAAGAGAAAAAACAGCTGTCAGGGTTTACACTGCAAAATGCTTTACGTTTGGTGTGAATTCGTTCAGTCTTATTATTGAAAGGAGTTATTTCTCTGCCTCTATGAAAATAGAAAAGTGAAGTGGAATAATGCTGTAGAGATTATACTCAAACTTTACAATACAAAGGTTTTCTTTCCTTTTTCCTTTAATATTCTGGGCACATTTTCTTTAATTAAAGCAGTCTATGTAAATGTGTTCCCGAGAAAGGGGAAAATGCTGAGTGGCTTCTGGGATTCCTATTTTATTGTCTGTGTCGACTTAATGAAAAATGGGGATCAGACTTTCCACACATGTAATGAAATCCTTCATTAGGAGGAAGTGACATTTGTGCTTCTCATTGAACAAGGCTCTGCGTTTGCAAAGTAACTCTCTTAATGTGCTTAAAATTAGCTGAATGTTTAGCTTCACCAGCCGGGCGAGGGGGGCGCTGGGGCTGTGCTGTTGGCGTTTCCCCACACTGTGTACACACGTGCATGTGCACACACACACACACACACACACACACACGTGCTCACATTCTCACACGTCACGCATGCAAGCGTGTGCACACATATGCACATGTTCACCCACAGAGACTCCTGCGTGCACAGACATCCACACACACGCACACGTGTGCGCACACATACCCACACTCACGCACACGTGTGCGCACATATACCCACACGCATGTGTGTGCTCACACATACCACACGCACACGTGTGCTCACACATACCCACACTCCCAGTGCACACATGTGCACACACTCACACCTGCACACACACAATGCCAGTTGCTGCAAACTCTGACCCTAAACCACTGCCAGGAGGAGCACGATGTCTCTGAATCTCTCTTAACACTGTTGCCCCTTTTGCGACCCTGCAGCCCACCAGACAGGGATGTTATTCGTAGGGGACGCCCTCCTCCAGGTCAGTATTTTAAACTTCAGTCCTTGGCTCTGTTGCATGTTAGTTCATGTTAGTTTTGAATTGAGACTCATCAATTATTATCCTCAAAATTCTTAATTTGTCATCTTTTCAGGTTAATGGCATTAATGTAGAAAATGCAACCCACGAAGAGGTGGTAAGTGTATGATATTTTATGTCTTTTGTTCTTTTTATTAGATAGCCTCTTACTATTTTTTTCTCTGAAAGTCCATTTCACGGAGTGTATTCATAGACACAGAGCTTCGGAAAAGCTTAGAAAGTTTAGCAAGTCGTGTTTCAGAGGGCCCTCTGTGCCACGTCCCTTCACAGTCCACACGTCATGGGTCCTCTCCGATGCTATAAAAGGTAGATTGGTGGCTGCTATTTTAAAGATGGGAGGTTGAAATTCAGGGAGTGGGGACCCCGCCCGGGTGGCCGGAGTGGAGCCTCTGAGGGTCCGCACACCGGCTCCCTCTGGCTTTCTGTGCTCCTCGCCTTGGAGGACGTCTCGGGACGCTCGCCTCTGGTGTGTGTCTGGGATGCTGGCCTGTGGACATGGGGGTCACAGGCTCCGCCCCAGCACCCCTTTCCAGACATGAACCTTGCCCAAGGTCAGGTCAGTCTCCAACACAGCGTATTAGTAGGTCGCTAACTAGGTGAAGAATTCCTTTAACTTGCTCCAGGCACGGAGGAAAGATTCGCAGGTGGGATGACGTGTTTCTTGGTCTCAGGGACTTGCAGTTTTAGGTTTAGGTGCAAGTGGATGATGTGCTCTCATCTGTTTACTTCTAAACTTAACATTTGGGTTATTTTTCAATCTCTGCAAAAGTTTGCTTTCTTAAGGTGAGAAAACACATAGTAATTCAAAAAGAGACAGTGTACACCTAGGTAACTTTATCCCGGCCCAGGGAAAGTAAAAAGCATTCATCTGAAAAGAAAGACTTTTAAATTAAGTAAATGATGTGTAAAGCTTATAAATGGAGCTATTCCAATACTTGACTGATACAAATATACTTTTTGGACCAAATTATCAAATTACAAGTCTACAGTCTTCTGTGACACAAAAGCCATGATTGGAACACTGCTACTGACATACAATCTCAGCTCTTCAGACTTACGAACTTCGTAAAAATATTAAATTTGTAAAAGACCTCATAAATCACAGTTGCACACTGTGAAACTCACTTTTCAGAGTAGATTCTAGGTTCACTTAATCCTAAAAGAAGAAAAGTCAGTTCTGCTCCACACAGAAGACCCACAAAAATGAGCCTCATCCTGTATATGGGCTCCTGCTTTGGAAAAGCTGTACTGCTTTTCGGCGACAAAAATGTGTTTATTTCCCTCTTTTTAATACACCGTGTGTCCTCATCCACATCAACATATAATATCGTAGCCGACGTGGCAGAGAGTAAACTTTCCATAATTTTCTTTTTTTTTTTTTTTTTTTTTTTTTTGCGGTACGCGGGCCTCTCACTGCTGTGGCGTCTCCCGCCGCGGAGCACAGGCTCTGGACGCACAGGCTCAGCGGCCATGGCTCACTGGCCCAGCCACTCCACGGCACGTGGGATCCTCCCGGACCGGGGCACGAACCCGCGTCCCCTGCATCGGCAGGCGGACTCTCAACCACTGCGCCACCAGGGAAGCCCTCCATAATTTTATTGGGCAAATTCTGAGACATCTCACTATTCAGAGAGGAAGGAAAAATGATGTTTGGAAAATCACTCAGTCTCACCTGTGTGCAGTGGTTAGGGATGCCTGGTGGGAGGTGGCGCGGGCGCAGCTGGTCCCCCTGTGGGACCCCCAGGCCCACACGTATGGCAGGAGACCTGGCAGCAGAGTCCCCGCAGCAGAACCCAGACCGATGTCCAGTGGGAGTCAGAGCGGGGTCAGCGCTCCGTCCTGAAGGGTCTCAGAACGAGAAACATTACAGAACTTCATTTTTATGCAACATGCTCAGAATTTTTTTAAAATATCTCAAATATTAAATTAACTTCTAGTCCAGAATGGCAGGCCAGGGTTTTAAGTCCCACGAAAACCATTGATTAAAAACTGCCCTAACTGATAAAACTTCACAGACTGTTTTATGAGGCCCCCTTTTCAAGCGGAAATGAGTCCTTTTTATACACATTTCATTCATGCACAGCAGCTCGGTCATCACTAAGATCTCAGGACAGATTCTGAGTTCTGGTGATTTTGAACTCAAGAACCCTTAGAAATAAAATCTTCACTTGTGTTTAATAAATGGTAGAAATGGAACCTTCCAGGTCACTGTTCCAAGCAGCAGCCAGGCCGTCACACCCCCAGACCCCCAGCTCACGGCATCTCGTGGGCCGTCACTCAGCAGCTCGCAGCTGCGTTTGATAGAAGGTGTCCTGAGGGAGCTGAGGCCGGTCGCCTGTTTCTCCAGGTCGTTTGGCAAGTACGTGTGGACCCTCCTTCCCCTGGGTACCGAAGCATCCGTCAGGCGTCAGCAAGGCCTCTGCCCTCAAGGATGAGCCTCCGCTCTCGGGCCCTGGGCTGTCCGGACTTCCTCTTCCCCGCGGCAGCCGGCTTACTCCCGGCCCCCCCACCTCCTCACGTCTGCCCTCCTTGGGCGATGGTCACCTTCTCTCAGTCTCTGCTCATATGAGAAACTGTCCCGAACACAGGAGGTTAAGGCAGCGTTCCATCTTGTTGGAAGGAACATAAGTGCTATGGAAAGAAACAGGCTGGAATAAGTAGGTTAGGTAGAGGGAAGATGGATGGATAGACGGTAGGTAGATAGACAGGTAGACAGATAGACAGACAGGTAGCTGATAGAACATGGGTGGTTGGGTGGATGAATAGAAAAATAGAGAGAGAGATAACCGACCAACAGTATTTTCTCATGCATGAGTTGGAAAATTGTTCAGAGACATGATTCTCAACCCCGATGTGCATGAGAATCACCTGACACCCTCAGAGGTTTCAGCGGATGTAGCTTTGGTTCAGCATCACTGCTCCCTAATTCCCGGGCCTCGAAATTAGCAGGGTTCAGAGCCATTGGAATGGGGATCTAAACTCCCAGTAGCGTCTCCGGTGTGCCTTGTGGGGCTTCGTTGGTGCAGGAGCACCGGGGGTGGGGGAGTCTGGCTCCTGTTCACATGCCCACTTCCCCCCTGGGGCCCGGGCCAGGCCGGCCTTGTATAAACGGCTGCCCTTGGTAGCAGAGAGGCACGTGTCCAGCCCCTATGGCCTTGGGAGACAGAGGACACTCAAACTCTGACGGACGGGACTCTGTGTTGTAGCGTTGACCACGGTCGAGCATCCAGACCCCACCTGAGCCCAGTAACCAGGTAGGAGCTTTTCCACGAGGAGAGCAAACACAAAGCTATGTGTGTGATTATCCCGCTAGCCTCCTCCAGACACCGCCTAGAATCCCATCTGCCACAGACACTTCCGGCACCTGAGGTCTTTGGGCGGCGGGCCCGGGTGGCAGGGCGCCTGCCCGGGGCAGCGTGCATACAGTGCAGAGCCGTCACCGCGTCGGTAGCACGACGACCGTGGGGTGCGTGGGAAGGGCAGCGTGTCCAGCTGTGGGCCACGCCCCCATCAGGATCCAAGCCAATCACCAGCGGGCCTTGCCGTCTTGGCGGCAGGGGCGCTCCTGCGGCAACTCGTTCTCACGTCACAGGTGCCAGTCCCAGCCCCCTGTCTGTCTCTGGGGCCACTTCCCGCTCTGACACTCCCACGTCTTCACAGAGTCTCTAGGGTGTTGCCTCATGTCCCCGCAAGTTGCATACACACAGCGTCACGACGCAGCTGACCAGCCGGGGGCCGCGAGGGCTGTTGAGATGCTGGGTGCGGGGTGACAGAAAGACGGACGACCGGCCTGGCCCGGATGCAGGAGAGCCAGGGTCCACTATTGCCGCTGCCTCTGCTGGCGTTTGCTGACAGCCAGAACCACCAGGGAAGGGAAGCGCTGGCTGTGTCTGTAGTTGTAGCCCAGGTACCACGAACGTGTTCTATTTGTTCTGGGAAGGAGAACGCACCTGGAGCCACGATTGTTGTTGTAGTTATGTGTGTTTATACTTACAGTAAGGGACGGCTGTTACTGACAATTCATGTGCTTTCTGCGGGGCCAAGTACCCAAGTTGGCTGGGAGGGTGGAGGAGACCGCATCTTCCAGGTCTTCCGCGCAGCATGGCTGCGGTTTCCTGTTTGACCCCAGAGAAGCGGTTCTGGGGGCTCCCACTTGACCCTTCTCGCCTGCTAGGCCTGAGTCAGATTCTACGAGTTAGGGAATATGTCTGTTCAACCCTCTGTTCAGGGAAGGGAAAGAGAACCACAGGGTGTGTTAGGGACCGATGTGAGGTGGGTCCAGGACGAAGGGCACCAATCACCTGGCAGACATCAGCCTCCTGTTCTGACTGGTGGACCAGGGCAGGTGTTGGGTGTCCAGGCATCAGCGCAGACCCGGCGTCTGGAAGCTTTGCTCTCACAGTGCTGTCACCGGTTCCGCACGTCATTTTATAGAGGATGGGGGGATATTGGCAGACGTCGACAGTGGCGGTGTTAGTGAGGGAGGGCCGGGGGGGGACCCAACCCCGCAGGCGACGGCCAAGGGGCTGGCAGGCCAGCAGGTGCAAGTGTGTGTGTGTGTGTGAGTGTGTGTGGAAGCCTATGTGTTTGTGTGTGTGTGTGTGAGCCTATGTATTTGTATGTGAAGGAGCAGGACAGGTCTATGTGCTGACATGGGGTGAACTGCAGATTCGATTTTAGGCAAAGAGAGTGATTTGTCTAGTGGACATGGTTCCACTGACGTGAAAACAGGGCCAAAGAAGAGGACAGACAGCACACGTGGTGTAGTGTGCTTTCCTGCGTGTGCCTCTTTATTCCCACATGGTCACGTACCTACATGTGTGGGCACAGGGCCAAAAGGCACACAAATTGTGAATTCTGCTAGATGTCACCAAAACGCCCTCAAGAGAGAAGACATTCTTGCAAATGCGTAGACGATTTCCGGAAGGACACACAAGACACACCAGTAGCCGTGTGTCTGAGGTGTCCATCCAGGGCTCTGGCATGTGAAAGACACCCATGCTTTCATCGTGTATCTGTTTGTTACTTCCTGTTCTAAAATATCCAGTCATCATATTTCAGTTACGACATTTTAAAGTTGTGCTGGCTCCTCAGACATAACCATATGGGATGATTTCTTCACTCCCTGGAAGGCGTCCCGGGTGAGACAACTTCAGAGACTCCCTGGAGAAACCGCTCTGAGGCGCAAGGCTGCCAGCCCCTGTCCTGGACCAAGTGTCTGTGCCCCAGATTCACAGGTTGGAGCAGTAACCCCCAGGTGATGACGTCAGGAAGAGGAGCCTTTCGGAGGAGAATCCAGGGAGATGAGGTCATGAGGGTGGGGCCCCATCCAGTAGGATTAGCGTCCGTGTAAAGGGTGGAGGCGCCAGAGCGCACTCTGTGCCCTGTGAGGACACAGCGGGAAGGTGGCCGTCTGCAGCTAGGATGAAGGCCCTCACCAGAGCCCTGGCCCGGCCGGCACCCTGACCGCGGGCTCTGCCTCAGAGCTGTGGCGGAGAGTGTCTGTCGTCCAAGCCCCAGCCTGTGGCTTTTTGTTGTGGCAGCTCAAGTCGTTTACCTGAGACACCAGCAGTTTAAATGGCTCGAGCGGCATTTTAAAAGCTTGGGGGAAGATTCATACGAGAGTTGAATCCTTCCTAAAAAAGAAATATGTCTGACTCACCGGTAAACTTGGCGGCCCAGCAGGTGAGTCAGAGGTGGGGAATCGGAACCTGCACCTACGTTGTCAGAGCAGAGCAGACGTGCCTGGTGACAGGGACGCAGGCAGGAAGGTGCCGGAATTGCTGGTCTTAAATAGATGCAAAGGCAAGTCCGTGTCGCTCTGAGGCAGAGCAGGGGCCCCGCCATCCAGAGCCGAGCGTGGAGTCAGGTCCCTCCCGACACCCGTCAGTCCGAAGGTTGTGGTCTGAGGGGCAGACGTAGCTTTGAGATCATTTGTTGAATTCGGAGGCATTAATGGTCAGTGGTCAAAATATTTTCTCAGACCCACATACATACTTGGAACTAAATTGAAAAAAAAGAAACTGGCGATGCAGTAAAACCTTTGCCTTGTCCTAGCATCTCAAAGTCTGGAAACATCAAGGCAGGGCAGACACTTGGGATTTGAAAACTAATAACACGTTGAAGTTAAGCCCACTCTTTCATCAAAGGTGCACCTGCCTCACTCTTTACTGTTGTTCCCGGATACAACTAACTTGTCCAAAGTGACGTTTCTTCGAGGGCCTGGGGAACAACACTGAAGGACTGAGCTGTGTAAATGTGTGAGCGAGTCTTCTGGGGGCTAATTAGCCTCGATTAGATAGATTTTAATGCTTTAAACTCCATTTTATCTCCAGGAAGACTTGTAAAATTGTTAAATATATGCTCACTTATTGAGGTAGGGGTGTGTGTGTGTGTGTGTGCGTGTGCGTGCGCACACGTGGGCAGACCCACATAACAGAAGCAGCGGGAGAACTTGACCCCAGACAGGGGCACGCATCTCAGGCTCGTGCTGTCCACGTGACACCCTGGTCTTAAATTTAAAGCTCCATGAGCCCCAGGACAAGCAGGCTCTTGGGCGGCGGCGGCCGTCCCCCACTCAGATGTGAGCCACACCCCGCAGCAGCCACATCTGGAGAGGACAGCGCTGCAGCTCGGGGTCCCTTCGATGCAGGAGGAGAGGGCGCAACGACACCACGGTTTTGTGAGACTCGCCCTGGGTCGCCCTCGGAGGAGGAGGTGCGTGGGCCCCGTTGCCCTTGATGGCCTGGAGGAGCTGAGGCGATGGTCATTGTCTCCGGGGCCTCGGGCCGGCCGGAGGGTGGTCCCAGCTGGGCCCCAGCCGTTGAGTCGTCCGAGCAGAGCGTCTGTCTCATGGCCGCGTTGCTGGGTTTGGTGGGAGGCTTTGAGCCCTCCCCTTCTCGCTGCCGTGGGCGGCAGCCCTGACTTACGGAAGACAGACGCTGGGGCGTTTCATCCCGTGTCTGCACCTGCACCCACCCAGCAGGAGACGAGGGGGCTTCGGGAAGGGGCGCCAGGGTAGGCTCGCCTCAGGGCTCCCGGGGCACCCGCCTGCTGAGGTGTGAAATGGAGAAAAGGCCTCAGGGTCACGAGGTTTGATATGTGGAAGAGACACGCCGGCACCCGTGTCGCAGGAGGCTGCGGACGCAGGGCCTCGGGGAGAGGAGGACAGACGGATGCGTGATGAGCGGGGGGCCACTTCACGTTGGCTGGCCCGGGCTGGGGCGTTTGGCGGGTTTCACAGGCCGAGGCAAAGGGGAGGAGCTCAGGCTCGGGGACACGGAGAACGTCCCCGGGGTGACGGGAAAGGCCTTTCTGTGGGTCTCCAGGCAGAAGCAGGTCGTCAGCAGGGGCGTGTTCAGAGGAGGGCCGGGGCCGCGTGGAAGCGTCGCACGCGTTCCCGATGGGGCGCTGGGGGCGCGAACACGTACAGCTTCTTACTCCGGGCTTTGGCTAATGTGTCTGAATCATGTTTGCTTAAACGAGGCAAACGTTGAGCGTTAAAAGCTGACCCTAGAGCTAAAGGAATGAGCTGTTTGGGTTACAGGGGAAGGGCCGGAAACGTGGGGATGGTGACGCTGCGGCCGAGAAGGGTGAAGTGCTGCCCGTTGGTTTCTCCAAAATTAAAATGTCGTTTAAACTCCGAAGCTCATATTTGCGGTTTGCAGCGTCACAGTTAACCAGCTGGCGCGTGTTGCCAGCGTCTGAAATTTGTCAGTTTGCGCGCCACGCGGGTTTCTCACATGACTTGAGTTTCCGGGATGGCGTGGGTGGAGTGTGCAGGGAGCCTGGCCTCAAACCTCTGCTGACGTGTGAACGTGTGTGTAGCTGAGGCGCCAGAGTCCTGTACCTGGGGACATGCAGCCATCCTTTTGTACGGCAGGTAAAGCTTGCAGGACTTCCAGAGTTTCAAAGGTAATCGTGAACACTGAATTCTCGGGAGACAGGCGAGACGTGTAGGGATTTATTTCTATTTCTGTTCTGGTCACTTTGTGATGGTAGAGTAACTGTCTTTTGTCACATTGACAGGTGCATCTTTTGAGAAATGCCGGCGATGAAGTGACCGTCACTGTCGAGTATCTCAGGGAAGCACCATCATTTCTGAAGCTCCCATTAGGTAAGGGGGAGGGGACAAGTTCAAGGGTGCCACGCAGCACATTATTTATGCAAACGATACGGCACTGGCAGGAGTGTAGATCGTTTCCTGAGCTCATATTCCGAGAGAGGAAAGACGCAGAGAGCGCCTCAGCATTGCATGTTCCTAAAACGTCCTACCCTTTAATCCGTCCACAGACTTTTAAAAGAGGGCGTCCCCAGACGGCGCTTCGTCAATGAATTAACTAAGTTGCCTTCCTCAGGTCGCCTCACTGTGACTGTATTTACCTACACACGCACATGCACACATATAGGAACAAAGTTTGTATTTAAGATGTCTGTGTTGACATGAGAAGTATTTGATGTAAAAGAGGAAAGAACAGTAAATCTGCACCGTGATGTGTCACCGTCGCCCGTGTTTTCCTGCAGAACTTGTAATTCTCTATTAGACCTGACGTGATCCAGCCGGGAAGTGGATCAGAACAGGTGTTGTGACTGACTCTGTTCGGGAGGATGGCTTTGCAGAATTTATGAAGTTACCGTGCTTCCTTGACGTAGCGGCAGGGCCTCTGTCGGGTGCTGACCTTGGAACCAGAGGGGCTCTGGGCTGAGGTCGCGCCCAGGGGCTGCAGCTCCGCTGTGGTCAGCACGCTGTCCCGGCTCGCGGGGAAGCGGGCCCCTCCCCCCGCGGCAGCCCCTCTCTTCTCTTTGCCCTTCTTTCTCCGGCTTTTTCTCTCCGGCTTTTTTCTCCTGGGCTGACCTTATGGCCAGAATCTTCTCTCTTTTTTCCATCATTCCCCTGTTGTCAGAGCCTCCGCTGCCGCCCCTGGGCCTGGCCCAGCTCTCTGGGGCCACGGCAGCTGCTGAGACCCGATCTCACCTTCGAATCCACGGTCACAAAAAGGGCCATTGAACTTCTGGCCCTGCTCCCATCCATCTTCCTGAGTAACCGAGCAAATCGGTTTCAGCAGCTCGATTTTTGTCCCCATCAGACCTCAACCTGGAAACCATGCTGCTCACTGATCTAAGAAAAACTGACGATCCCCCCATGGGTATGAAAATATATCAGTAGGATTCATCACACGTTCTGCCTTCTAAAAAGACCAACGTGAGAAATCAGGCCACACGTTCAAAGAGAAATAAATGCTATACACAGCACAAGAGTTTATTCTTCCAGAAGAGGGTAAAAGGCCCAAGGACAGCCGATCCCAAGCGTCCGCCTGGGGCCCAGGTGTGTGGCGCGTGTGAGTTTACAGCATCGTGTAGCCGCGGGGGGCGTGTGCACGGCTCTGCCTGGACATCTCTCCTGCGGGCGCCTCACCTGACGGTGTGTCCGGGAGGGCACAGGAGACGGGAGGGGTCTCCTCTGGAGACAGTCAGTGCCGACTTTGATTATTTTGCATAAATTCAGACTCAGACTTTTTATGAAATAGAAGTCACATGACATAAAATTCACCACTTTAAGGTGCATGCTTCGGCAGTTCTTAATTTGTCACTGTGCCGTGCAGCCATCACCACTGTCCCATTCCAGAATATTTCCATCACCCCAGAAAGGAACTTTGTACCAATCATCCCTCCCCCAGCCCCTGGACACCACGAATCCACTTTCTGTCCCCGTGGATTTGCCTGTTCTGATCGCTTCACGTAACTGGGGCCGTGCAGTGTGTGGCCTTTCGTGTGAGCTTTCTTCACTCGGCATGTTTTCCAGATTCATCCACATGGTACCCCGTGTGCAGGTGTTTCGTTCATTTTTTTAACTGAATAATTTCCATTACTTGGAGGGACCATGTTTTGTTTCTCTCTTCATCAGCCAACGGGCAGGTGGCTTGTTTCCACCTGGGGACCGTTGTGCCAACGCCGGTGTGCGCGTTCATGTACAGGTCTACGTGAACGTGTTTTCAGTTCTCCCGGCCACACACCTGCGAGTGGAGGTGCTGTGTCATACGGCAAGTCTGGGTCGGATTGTTGAGGACCTGCCACGCTGCCTCCATGCCTCCATCTCACACCCCACCAGCCCTGCACGAGGTCAGTGTAGCTGCTATAGATCGCAGCTCATTTTTTTAGGTTAGGTGTTTTTGTAAATACTCGTTGAAACTATTTGTGTTATATTCTTTTCCAGTAGTTGGTTGTTTTTATTATTTTTTTTGCAGTACGTGGGCCTCTCACTGTTGTGGCCTCTCCCATTGCGGAGCACAGGCTCCGGACGCGCAGGCCCAGCGGCCATGGCTCACGGGCCCAGCTGCTCCGCGGCCTGTGGGATCTTCCCGGACCGGGGCACGAACCCGTGTCCCCTGCATCGGCAGGCGGACTCTCAACCACTGCGCCACCAGGGAAGCCCCCAGTATTTGTTTTTTGACACTATTTTTAGTATTAATAATTATTGACACTGATTTTTTAAAAATAACGGGTTTAAGTAGTGATAAGCAGAAACAAATATTACAATGTTCGGATTTCTCTTTGGGGATGTAGATGAAAAGATGCTCATTCACCAGCAGTAAGTTGATAGAAACCTGGAGCACATGAATGGCTGTCAGGTTACAGTCCGCCCGCTCGTTCGCTCGCGCAGCCGCCCCTCGGGGTTGATTTGGCAGAGTTAGTCCCTCCAGTGAGCATCTGGAGAATGAAGGAAATTAGAAATATTTTGATTTCGCTCCCAAGTTACTGATGAGCTAGTTATGGAAATAACACATGTGCTATCAGGAAGGGGCTGCAGATAGAAGATGTAGTAAGAAGTAGGTAGAGGTGCTGGCAGAACAGACTCTGGGTCCAGAAGCAGTTCTGTACGTGGGGAGCTGGTCACAGAATGTTTGGAGGGTTAGGAAAACGGGAAGGGAGCTGGGTGGCCAGATGCAGTGAGCACTGCCGTTCAAACAGAGTTAAGTTGTTGTCATGTTCTCAAGCCTTCTTGGAGCTGTTCGGTTCATCCCCACACCTGCAGGGGTGCGGTGTGGAGTGTTGCCTCACAGACACTCTGGACGTGGGAGTGGGGGTGGGTGCACAGAAGTGCATCCGTCGGATTCCACGTCAGCTTCACGTGCTTCTTTCCTTAGGAGTGTGGAAGCAGGAAGCATTGCCTGCTTGTTAGACTTGTCCTGCTGCCGGGCCCGCCTCAGTGTTTCTTTCCCGTCCTCAAGCACCCAGGTGACCCGTAACAGGCCCTGGATTTTACTCAGGGGTCAGTAAGGGTCTCCTTTACTGTATTTCCCAGGTGCTTCCGCTTCTCACAGCAGGGAATTTGCACAGTCAGGGTGCCACGTGTGTCGCAGCACCCCAGAGCGGGTGGACGGAAAAGCTGCCCATGCTCATATTCTGGCCAGAAAACATTCGGGCGGGGTCGTGAGGACGTGAAGGAGCGCAGCCTCCCTCTTGAAGCTGGTCGCCGACACTGGAGGTGGCCTGGAAGCATCAGTACGAAGACCCATGAGTTTATCTGATTTTGTTGAGAGGTTTAAAGCTCTGGCTGTCCTGCGTGGCGTTTAAAGGGAAATTGGGTTGCTGGGGCATCTGCTGGACCTGAACTGTGCCGGCTGCTTTGAAGGTGAGCCCATAAACGCATTCACGGCTTTTCAAGGAGAAAACTGAGATCACTGAAGTAACTTGCACGATGTCCCACTAACTTTCCTCATCTGTGAACTGGTGATCATAATAAGTAACAAGCACGCCTGAAGCTTGTGTGCGAAGTAGTAAACACAACAACGTCACGAGGCTTTCAGTTCTGTCCTCAGCGACACGGATGCTGGTGACACGCGTGCCGCAGACCCTCAGACCTGACGGAGAAGATTGGGCAGGACAGGACGAGGAGGGCTGAGGCGCCTGCTGGGAAACCCCGCGGCTCCGGCCGTTTACTGTCGTTTGGGAGCTTTACCCCAGTAAAGGTTTTTGTCGTTTTCCAAGAAAGGGAAGTCTGGATTTTTAATGCAGTGCCTTGGCTTTGATCGGACAAAACGGATTTGCAGGTCAGACGGAGCTTCACCTGCCAGTTTGAAGCCTCTGCCTGATGGGATTTATCCCCCGAGTAGTTGGCTTTTGAAGGCTAATGCTGGCTTTGAAAATTTTCAAGCTAAAAGAAAATGAAGGACCCGTGTATCAGGCTGGCACCCGCTGCGGCCGGGGCACCCCTGACCCTGCACAGCCCATCGGGGTCCTTCCTGTCGCCCATTTTGGTAACGGGAGGTGCGGGGTCACTGGCTTCTCCCTGAAATTGCTGGCTGAGTCAGGAGGGCAGCGGGTGAACCTGCCCATGGCGGCACGTGGGGCCCGGGGCCGCCGAGTCGGTCTTGCTGGTGCGTCGTGGTCAGGAGGAGGGCTCCCTACTCGGGGAGGGGACGCGGACCTCCTTCTGCCTGCAGCGCTGGCGCCCGTCTGGGGTCCCGCGAGGGGTCCTGGGCACGTGGTCAGGGCCGATGTGCGCTGAGGGCCCGCTGCCCCTCCTGCTGTCCACCTGGAGCGCTGGTCTTTCGGGCGAGGCCTGGGGGCAGCTGGTGCCGCCCCACCTCACCTGGCGCGTCCAGGGCCGCAGTGGAGGGCGGGGCGGGGGCTGAGCGGTGGCGGAAGGGTGGGGACAGGACCCGCCTGGTGCTGGAGCGACAGGACGGAGATCCCTTTCCATCCCTGTACTTCCTGAAAAGAGGACTGTGCTCGGGAAGGGCCCTGACCTGCCCGAGACAGACGCTCGACTTGGACCCTCTGTTCATCCGTGTTCCAGGCCCAACGGCAGCTCCCTGCTCCCTCCCCAGTCCAGAGCTGCTTCCTCTTTTCATAAATATCACTTTCCTCAAACTTACCTGATTGGTCCTTCTATTTTTCACTAAAGCAACTTGCAGTGCAGAGATAATCCGAAAATGTCAAACAAATAAATAATGCAAAAATTAACATCGGAAAGTCAAGAATAAGTGTGGGAAGTTAGCATCGTTATCCTAGTGGTGGGGAGGGCAGGTTCATGGAGCCCCCGAGGCCAGGGGACCGGCTTGGAGAGGCCGTGTCTCTCTGCACCTGGACCTGGTGCAGCCCTGGCAAGAAGCTGGTCCTGCCCTCCTTCTGCCAGGCGTTTTGTGGGGTGCAGACGGGGGCGTCCACATGGTGGGCGGGCGGCGAGGGGCCAGCGCTGGCTGCACAGCCCGTACCAGCAGCTGCTTCCCCCGGGGGCTTGTCTGGGGACCTCCCTAGGCGACCCCCGTAGGTGGACCTGCAGGTAACACGCTGCAACTCCTCTGGTGGCTCCATCTGCAGTGAGTCTCTGTTTGATTTGCAGGGTCCCCAGGACCGTCTAGCGAGCCCGGCAGCGGGACCTCCTCACCCCTCTTTGACAGCGGTTTGCATCTGAACGGAAACTCCAGCAACACAGTAAGCTCGCTCGTGCTCACCTTTGATTTAACCAGAAGCTCCCCTGGCAGATTTAGAAAAGCCCTCGCTGCCCGTTTCAGAGGGAGGTTCAAACATGGGTGTAGGATGTGCTTACGTGCGCGTAATTCCCACGTGGACGCCTGGTCTTTCACCGTAGGGTACTTCCGGCTCCTAATTCACAGTATCTAGCGAACAGGCCTGAGTACGTCATTTTGAGGTAGAATGTGGAGTCGTGGCTCCAGTTTTCCTCGGAACCTGACGGTGGGAACTGCCGGGGTTTGTCCTTAGGAAGCTTCCTCCAGACTCACAGGAGAGGGGTTCCTTCCCAGGTTAATGGAATCACCTAGGAAGCATGATGCTGTGTATTGCAGTGAGTTTCTGTCATCCTCCAAATCTTCACCTTCCCAAGAAAACCAGAACTGAGCAGAAAGAGAGGGCTGCAGGGGACCTGGGTTTGGACGGCTGCCCCTCCCCCAGGGAGGGCTGGCCTGACCCAGACCCCGGCTGGGTGGGCCCTGACAAGAGCCAGCGTCCAGGGTGTGGTCTCATCAACCACTGAGCCGTTAGTGGATACGGGTTAGACTCCTGTAAGCAGCTTGAAAAAATGTTTCCTTGGAAATCATATCCGCTCACACCTTCCGACCACCACCTACCTGACCGGCAGGCGGAGCCAGAGGAAGTGATTCATGTTTGCACAGTCCATTCTTAAAATACCATTCTTTTCCATTTTTAACCCTTTAATATAGTTCTTGATATTTAAAAATTGCGTTTAGGGTCTACGTGAGTTATGAAGCAGAAAAATAAAACAAATGTCCCTGAACTCAAGACTCAAATCGGTACTAGGAGCATTGTCCCCAGCTTACACGGCCGCCTGTGTGTCACTCCCATATCCCATTTTCTGGCCTTCCCCAAATAAACAGCATCCTGAATCTCGAGTTTGTCACTGGCTTGATAAAAAAAAAAAAAAGTTTATCCATGTGTATAGATCCCCAAAATATACCATTTCATTTTGAGGCTTATAAAATGTTATTCTGTCATAGCCTCTGGGATTTACACTTTTACGTGCTATTATGTTTTTGAGATCCACAGATGTTATGTAGGTCCCTGGTTCTTTTTTCTTGTTTGTTTTTTTCTGTATTATAGTTAATTGTGTGAATATACTGCAGTTTACTTACTGATTATCAGTCATCACTAGACACTTGGCTTTTGTTTCTTGGTTTACTCTAGTCTGCTGTCAACTGAAACCAGGCTGCCGTGAACATGCTTATAAATACCTCTTGGCTACAGACCCAGAGCTAGGATTTCTGGGCACAAATGATGCCAGTGTCTGATTTTCAAAACAACGACACCTTATTTTCCCAGGCGGCTGTCCCAGGTCGCCGTCCCAGCAGCAGGAGGCAATGCAGGTGGCCATGGCTTCCCAGGGCTCCATGCTCTGGGTTCACTTGCCCAAGCACAGGGGTATCTGGTGGCTGCTCCCGGGTTGGCTGAGGAGGTCTGTTTGCCTCTCCTCTTGCGGTAACTTTGCTTTCTCCCCTTCCGGGACGTGCGTCCACTTTCACCCCTTTACCTGTAAAGCTGTTTTCTGATCCCATGGGAATCTCCATACACACTTGGGATTAATATTTTGCTGAATTTGGGTCTCAAATCTCTTCTCACAATTTACAGCATGCGTTTCGTTATATTTATGCTACCTTTTGATAAATGGAAGTTAATCTCTGTGTAGCCAAGTGTGTCCATTTCTTTCTGGTAGAGGTTGTGGTTTTAGGATCTGGTTCAAGACATCCTTTCTTATCCTGAGCTCATAAAGATGTTTCCTTGTGTTTCTTTTCCTAAATATTTTTAAGCTTTGTTTTTCACTTCAGGTCTCCAAAGCATATGAGGCTTACTTTTGTAAAACACGTGGAAGGCTGGGTCCCAGATTCATTTTCCTGGGTAACCGGCTGCTCTAACCCGTGTCCTCGGTCACTGCGATCACAGCACACGTTTCCTGCTCTTGGGTTTATTGCTGAGACCTTGGTTGTATTCTGATTGCAATATCAACACCAGAACCACACTGCTTACTCTGTATTTATAATAAATTTTGTCACTGTAGCCTACGCGGTCTCACAATGTCCTAAGTCTTTGTATTTTTTCCATTCTCTCTCACTTACCTTTTTCTTGTGGACTGTATGTAATCCACGTTGAGTACAAGGAGTGACCACAAAGCTTTAGTCTTTGGAAGACTAGGATCTACCGTATCTCTGGATTGGAGAAGAAAATGGGCTCCACTCTGCAGTTTGTTTTATCAAAGGAAATGAGTTGGAACCTTCCTCAGACACAGAGGGTTTAGGCAGTTTTCGTTGGCTGCACTTTCAGACATGCTCACATCACTTTCCTTCTCCCAGGACCAGACGTGATGGAGCAAGAGGCAGAGTTTGCCAAGTTCAGAGCAGCTTTACAATCACAGGAGCCCTGGAGTCTGGGTTTCCCCTTCATGACTGTGTGCCCCTGACCCCCAACACATTTGTAACCCCTGCTTGTGGAGTAGGGGGAGCCGATAGAATGTGTTTTCACTCTGTCTGTGATTCCCAGAGCCACTCCCAGTGCTACCTTGTGTATTTGACAACTTCCTGGGTTCTCACTTGAAACTAAATTATTAACTGCTCCCTCCCCAGATGCTACATCTTCTCCATCTTCCCTACCCTCCATGAGAAGGAGTCTGCTCATGGCTTCACCCCCAGGCCCCACGTTCTCCTCCAGACCCAGGAACGGCTCACACACCTTAAGATTCTAAGTTCATTGCTCATACTGCACTATTTTCGTGTCAGAAAACGTACTGAATATTTATAACAACAAAAAGTCTCATTCACATCAGTGTCACTCATCTCAGCTGAACGTGTATATTGTCAGGTCCTTCTCTCCCTCCACCCCTGTTTCCACACTCCTGCACGTCCCGTTCTGGCTCCCTTGTTAGTGGGTTAGTGTTCATGTTTGCCTTCACAGAGGGAACATAGAGGGGTTATTCCTTGATTACCTGATTGTCCAGAAATGTTTTCCTTTTTCCTGAGAGATAGCTGGTGCTTTCACCTGGTGTGCTTGGAACTTGGGTGCTGACCCGGTCCTTTGAGGGACTTCAGATGCCAATGTCTCTGCTTTACCTGTGGCAGATGCAAGGCTAAATTGTGTCTGACTAGTTTCCCTTTGTCAGAAAACTTTACCAAATATAAATAAGGAGCTGCAATTAAAAAACAAAGAATTTATAACAGTAAATGCCTGATTTTCTGAGTTAAGAATTTCAAAAGATTAACTCAAAAGATTAGGATCATTACAGAGAATTGAATGCTCAAAAGTGTACAGGAACAATATATCAAAACAGAAACAAGATTTTACAGAAATTATAAGGAAACAGATATGAAACTTATAAATAGTAGTTGCAAAAGAAAAGCAGATATAATAAGAAAAATAAACAAAATATATTTTAAAATATTAAACAAATAAGCACATAAGTTAAACATTGAATTGAGTCTTCTAAATGGAAGGAGGGGTGGTCTCCCAGGCAGAAAGAACGAATGCGTGAATGATATTTAACTGTTTAATTAAAGTATAAGGCACATGCAGGGAAGTATACAACTCTGAAGAAACAGCTCAATAAATGTTATAGCACCCTGGTCAAAATATAGCACATCACCATAATTTCAGACTACCCTTTCCCTCAAAAAATTACTATTATTTTGACCTCAATTACTATAGATTAATTTTACCTGTATTTGACTTTCATGTGTGGATGGGGTCGTACTCTTCTGTCTGACCTTGTTGCCAAAAGTCAATCTTAAAATCAACTAGCGAAAGCATAGATCACTTTGAACAATGACAATTTTATTAACAGCACATTTCTCAATAGTGACAATGGAAGCCAGATAACAGCCCAATAATATTTTCAAAATCATGGAGACAAGAAAAATAACTACTAGTCTATCTTTGTGTTCCTCACAAAACCATCCTTCCAAAACAAGATAAAAATAAAGACTTGTTCATAGGAAGAGAATCTGAAAGAGTATATTAGTAACAGAATTTCTAAAGACCACATGTCAGGAAAATAAAAATGATCCCAGAAGGGCAGTTGGAGATTAAAGGAGGGGACTATGTATGTGAATCTAAGCAAATGTTCTCTGCAGAAAGTAATAACATCACTTAAGTTAATGTCTAATATCTTAGGTTAAGATAAGAGGGCAAATACAGAATACTGAAAACAATGTATGTGGTTCAGAGTGAGTGGACTGGATGTAAAGCATTCTAAAGTCCTACTGTTGTTAAGACACTTCACGAATTAATAAAACACCAGTAAAAATAAAACATCAAATGAAAAAAAGCAAATCAATAACAAAAAAATCCTTAACTAAAATGCATTAAGAAAAAAAGAATAGAAAAATAAGACAATGAAAGAGCCAAACTTAAGGAGGTAGATATGAGTACAGACATAGCAGTAATAAAATCAATATACATAGACTGAATTTACTAGTTATAGTTAAGAGCCACGGATTTACTTCAATCTTTAAAATGATTCAAGTCCTGTCAAGCATCTTTTCTGACCACAGTGGTATGAAACTAGAAATCAATTACAAGAAGAAAACCAAAAAATCCACAAATATGTGAAGATTAAACAGCATGCTACTGAACAACCAGTGGGTCAAAGTAGAAGTCTCAATATCTTGAGACAAATGAAAATGGAAATACAGCATACCAAAATTTATGGGAAGCAGCCAAAGCAATTCTAAGAGGGATGTTCATAGTGATAAATGCATATGTTAAGAAATAAAAAAGAGCTCTTATAAATAACCTAAAACTATAAATCAAGTAACTAGAAAAAGAAGAACAAACTAATCCCAAAGTTAATAGAAGGAAGTAAGTAACAAAGGTCAGAATGGAAATAAGTGCAATAGAGACTAAACAGACAATGGAAAATATCAGTGAAACTAAGAGCTGGTGTTTTTTTGGAAAAGATAAAATAGGCAAAGCTTTAGCTAGACTTACCAAGAAAAAAAGGCAGCACTCAAATAAATAAAAGTAGAAATGAAAGAAGAGACATTACAACTGATACACAAATACAAAAAATCATAAGAGACTTCTCTGAACAATACTATGCCAACAAATTAGACAACTTAGAAGAAATGGATAAATTCCTAGAACATAAAATCTAAAAAGACTGAATCATGAAGAAATACTGAAAGTCTGAACAGACCTATTACTAGTAAGGTGATTGAATCAGTAATCAAAAATCTCTCAGCAAACAAAAGTCCAGGACCAGATTGCTTCACTGGTGAATTCTACCAAACATTTAAAGAAGAATTAATACCAGTCCTTCTGAAAGTCTTCCAAAAAATTGAAGAGGAGGGAAGAATTCCAAACATATTTTACAAGGCAAGCAGTACTCTAATACCAAAACCAGACAAATATGCCACAAAAAGGAAGTTACAGGCCAATATCCCTGATAAACATAGATACAAAGATTCTCAACAAAATATTAGGAAACCCAATTCAACAATATATTAAAAGGATCTTATGCTATAATCAAGTGAGACTTATTCTGAGAATGCAAGGATGGTTCAGTATCTCCAAATCAATCAACATGATGTACCACATTAACAAATAAAGGATTAAATCATATGAGTATCTTAATACAATAGATGCAGAAAAATCATTAGACAAAATTCGAAATCTTCATGATCAAAAAAAAACCACTCAGGGGTACTTCCCTGGTGGCACAGTGGTTAAGAATCCGCCTGCCAATGCAGGAGACATGGGTTCGAGCCCTGGTCCGGGAAGAACCCACATGCTGCGGAGCAGCCAAGCCCATGCGCCACAACTACTGAGCCCACGTGCCACAACTACTGAAGCCTGCTCTTCTAGAGCCTGTGCTCCGCAACAAGAGAAGCCACAGCAATGAGAAATCTGCACACCACAATGAAGAGTAGCCCCTGCTCACCGCAACCAGAGAAAGCCTGCATGTAGCAATGAAGACCAAACGCAGCCCCCCCCAAAAATTAATTAATTAATTTAAAAACTCAGCAAATTGTATATAGAGGGAACATACCTCAATATAATAAAGGCCATAAATGACAACTGCACAGCTAACATTGTACTCAATGGTGAAAAGCTTAAGGCTTTTCCTCTAAGGTCAGGAACAAGAAAAGGCTGCCCACTCTCACCTCTCCTATTCAACATAGTACTAGAAGTCCTAGCCAGAACAATTAGGCAAGAAAAAGAAATGAAAGACATCCAAAGTGGAAAGAAGGAAGTAAAATTGTCTTTATTTGCAGATGACCTGATACTATATTGAGAAAACCTTAGCGACTCCACTAAAAGACTCTTGAGTACTAATAAACAAATTCAGTAAATTTGCAGGATGGAAAATCTATTACAAAAATCAGTTGTATTTCTATACACAATAATGAACTATCAGAAAGAGAAACTATGAAAATAATCCAATTTATAATTGCATAAAAAAGAAAAAATAGCTTGGAATAAATTTAACCAAGGACATGAATGATCTGTACCCTGAAAACTTTTAGACGTTAATGAAGGAAATTGAAGAAGACACAAATAAATGGAAAGATATTCCATGCTCATGGATTGGAAGAATAAACCTATTGTTAAAATGTCCGTACTAACCAAAGCAATCTACAGATTCAGTGGGATACCTATCAAAATTCCAATGGCATTTTTTTACAAAAAAAAAACAGTACAAACAATCCTAAAATGTATACGCAACTGCAAAAGATCAAAAATACGTAGAACAATCTTGAGAAAGAGAAACAAAGCTGGAGGCATCACACGTCCTGATTTCATACTAAATTTTGAAGATATAATAATCGAAACAGTATGGTATTGGCATAAAAAAGGCACATAGATCAATGGAACAGAATAGAGAACCATGAAATAAACTCACACCTATATGGGCAATTAATTTATGACAAAGGAGTCAGGAATATATAGCGGGGAAAAGGATAGTCTCATAAATGAAAGGTGTTGGGAAAACTTGATGGCCACATGCAAAGGAATGAAACTAAGCCCCTGTCTTACACCACTGACAGAAATTAACTCAAAATGAATGAAAGACTTGAACATAAGACCTGAAACCATAAAACTCCTAGAAGAAAACAAATGGTAAGCTCCTTGACATTGGTCTTGGCAATGATTTTTTGAAAATTTAACCCCCAAAACAAAGGCAACAAAAGCAGAAATAGACAAGTGGGGCTACATCAAACTAAAGAGCCTCTGCACAATAAAGGAAATCATCAGCATAATGAAAATGGAGAGAATACGTGCAAATCATGTACCTTATCAGAAGTTAACATCCAGAATATATAGAAAGAATACATACTACTCAATAGCAAAAAGCCAGCGATTGAAATCAAAATTGGGCAGCGGGACTGAATAGATTTTTCTCCAGAGAAGGCAGACAGATGGTCGATAGGCACGTGGAAAGATGCTCAATGTCACTAATCGTCAGACAAGTGCAAATCAAAGCCACAATGAGATACCACCTCACGGTGTCAGAATGGCTGTCATCAAAATGGCAAGAAGTCACAAGTGTCATCTGGGGGCCTGGGAGCAGATGGCAGTGTCTCCAGGGGGTCTCAGGTTTCTGTAACGTTTGTGATTTCCCCTGCATCACACTTCTAGTCCCATGGGGTGGTGTTTGGGCAACTGTTTGTGTTCCAGCTGAGGGCAGTTTTGCTGGGGAAAGACTTACTAGCAGTTCTTAGTGCGTTTGAATCTCCTCTTGTGTATGCCTTACTTTTGTATTCTTTTTCTTAAAGAATCCCCCCTTCACATTTTATCGTCTTTGGGCTTTATGAAAACTGCGTCGGCTCCAGGGTTCAGGGTACTGGTCATGGGGGAGATGGGGGCCAACCGTGCCCACGTGGGAAGACAGGAGGACGCAGAGGGCTGCAGCAGCGATGTTCTAATTTGTGAGTCCCCTGGGAGCTTCAGGGGGCTTCGTTTTAGTTTTATGTTTCATAACTTCCTCTATGATTTGTGTACATAAGAATATATGTATTACACTCTGTATATATCAAATACAACAAAAATTTTAATGTAGCAGATTGAAGGAGAAAAGCTGCTAGAAAGACATTTAAATAAATAATATGGAATCATCTTAAAACTTGAGAAGGGTTATTTGGAGGAAGACAGTGAATAGCTACCTTACCTCCAAGGAATTTAGGCAAAAATAGCACAGTTGTATACAAACCGTAAGTCTGTTACAGACCACGAATGGGCCAGCGAGGCAGAAGGACTGGTCTCCCAGAAGGTACTGAGTCAGAACTGGTGGCCGGTGTGTAGAGGTTCAGCAAAGTTCAGGCGAAGATGACTCCACTGGTCCTGACCTGGGGGCTCGGCAGAGGGCATTGCAAAGTGGTCCCCACAAAAGCTGGCCTTGTGGTTGTGTTTTCTGTGGGGATGACTGACAAGGCCTGACGAGTGCAGTGCAGCAGCGTTTCTGGAAAGCGTCTGGCAGCAGGTGCTCACACCGCTGTGGATCCTCACACCTCAAACATAGCAGTTCCACACCCAGGAATGGATGACAAGCCGTGTTTTGGAGCACATTCAATATGTGCTTAAGAAAAAGTGACTTCAATCTGGCTTCTCAATAATGGGGAAATAATTTGTTATATGGGGATAGATTCATGCGATGAGATTTTTCAGTGTTTTAAAATGAATTTTATCAAGATTGTTTAGTGACTGGAAAACACATCATGTTAATTTTCAAAAGTGTATATAGTGAGGAACACAGTAATTTACAAAGGCATTGGAAAATAAACGATATATGCCAAATGCTGCAGTGACTATCTATAGAAGGAAAGAATGTGGGTCACCTTAATGTTCTTCCTTATATATATAGATCTATTTACTAATAATAGTATTAACAACAACAATTTACATAGTAGTTATTACATAGCAGGAATCTTTCTAAATATTATGTATCTGTCATGATCACCTTTTTTGTATGGGAGAAGGTAAAGCTCTGAGGCACAAGAATGTAACTCGTTTACCAAGGGGACACAGCTAGTGCCTGCTAGTCTAGGAAGGAAACACAGCTAGTACATGCTAGCACATAGGAGGGAAACACAGATCGTGCCTGCTACTGCATAGGAAGGAAACACAGCTAGTGCATGCTAGCACATAGGAGGGAAACACAGCTAGTGCCTGCTAGTGTATAGGAAGGGAACACAGCTAGTGCATGCTAGCACATAGGAGGGAAACGCAGATCGTGCCTGCTAGTGCATAGGAAGGAAACACAGCTAGTGCATGCTAGTGCACACCAAGGAAACAGCTGGTGCATACTCAAGTCAGAATTGGAACTCCATGATCTGGTCCTGGAGCCCTGCTCGAACCTGATGGAACGGCTCAAGTAACTATTATTGAAATGGATCTGTTTTTCTTCCATTATCAATTCACGAGATGTTGGTTTTTCTCTTTTGTAACTCAGAAGTCATTTTTCTCTCGTATAATTTCTGTGCCATCTTTCTCACATGAACCAAGTCTGTTCCTAATGATCTTGACACAGGAAATGGGCACCTTTGCTTGCATTGGTGCCTCAGCTCTGCGGGTCGTAGGATTCCAGTAGGGCATCGTTCCACCTCTGAAGCCCCCCAGCCTGTTTAATAATATCATGTTTTTCTAAAAATTTGCACACTCCTCTGACTTTCATCCGCGTTTTATTGACCTGTATCTTAAGTAGATTCTGGAAGCTCTAAATCTTCACTTGGCTTCCAAATTGGCCTGATTTACCACCACTCAGTGAAGAGTTTAAGAACCAGGCCCTATTTTTACTCCATCATTAGTGTTTCATAAGATACTTTTAATCTTATCATAATAATGATTTCAATTTGAAGAATATAACAGTAACCTGTTGTCAGATGCGTTCATTTGCTTTTAAATTACTGCACTGCTGTAATATTTAAAAATTTATATGACTTAATACTTTAGATACTTGCTGTCTTCACAAAATTAATGAATTAATTTCATTAAGATAAGCCAAGCATTTCCACTCAAAATATGTCAAATTCAAATAGAAAAATTATTTACATATTTCCATGGCATGCTGAGACCATATAGTACAGCACAGCTGTTTCATTCCTGAGATATAGGTCTTAAATTTGCTGCAGAAAAATATTTTAGAATGAACCTTCTCTCTCAATAATAATTAATATTTGATGGTTAATTGAGCCTTTAAGAGCTGCCCTTTGGAAAGAAAACAAAACTTATTTTAGTGGGAAACACACTTGATTAAAAGTTGACAGATATGACACTTCTGTAGAATATGTGAACATAGTTTGTGCAAAGCTGCCTGCGTTTGCTTAAATTACTTTCCTGAGATGCACTTGTCATTGATCCCCGTAACCTTGGTGACCTGTTGATAGGTCGCCTCCCAAAACAACCCCAGCACACCTGCTGCGCTGGGTTTCCAGTGGCGTCTTGTCCATGCGCACCTGCTCTGTCCAGGGCTTCACGCAGGACAGTCCGACTGTCCAGGAAGGGCCGGGCCCCTGACAGATTCAGGTGCAGCTTGACAGGAGGCATTTTCAGAGAAAATTAGAGCTGGAAATGCCGTAAAAGCTGAAGCTCTCTTACAAAAGTATTTTAGTTCTGGGTCTGTTTTAAAAAGAATTGGGGGACTTCCCTGGTGGTCCAGTGGCTAAGACTGCGCTCCCAATGCCGGGGGCCCGGGTTCGATCCCTGGTCAGGGAACGAGATCGCACAAGCTGCAGCTAAGACCCGGTGCGGCCAAATAAATAAATAAATTGTTTTTTAAAAATAACAGTTATTTCCCAAAAAATAAAATAAAAGAATTGGGAAGAAGAGGATGCCCCTGAAGCCTCCACAGGGGCCCAAGGCACTTGTTTTCCGTCTCCGAGCGAAATTACCACCATCAGGAGGTGGCCGGTGAGAAGCCAACACAGAAAGCGTTCAGGACTGACGCCCAGCAAAGCGTATTAAGGCCGCTTTACCGGGGCTGCGGCCCGGCTGCCACCGGCCTCACGGCTTCCGTGGGACAGAGCGAGATTGTGCACTTTCTCCTTAGGAGCTTGGTGGCCCCCCCGAAGCTCTTCCCTGATACAAAGTCCCCCCACTTGCTGGGCCCGAGGCGCCCTCGCTCTGCTGCCCCCGCAGCTGTCTCCCTTAGGCCTCTGGTCTCAGTGGGTCATCCGCCAGGCTGTTCCGGACGCCGGGGACACGGCCGGCCTGTCCCAGCGCCCCAGGGCCCAGCTCACGGGAGGAGGGAGCAGGGCCAGTGCTCCCCGGGACCCTCCGTCCCCAGCTCCCCACCGGTGGTCCTCAGGTGATGCCTCTGACTGCCGGTGTGGACGGCCAGCTTGGGTCCGGCCGCGGCCCGGGTCAGCTGGCCCTCTCCGGGCACCCCAGCATCAGTTGGCGACACCTGCACATCCAGCTGGCGACACCACCGACAGCCCAGGCTCCCGGCCCGAGGCTCTGTGGGACAGCCTGCTGACGAGAGTTCCTTCCTGGAGACTTTCAGTAAGAATCCCTGTGTCCTAATGTGTGAAAGACTGTTTCCCCAGCAGAGTGAGTGACTGGCCGGGGAGATGGATTCGTAGCCTCTGGGACGCTTGGGAAGTACACCCTGTGCTGGCCGCTTGGCCTGCGTGGACTCTGGGTTCTGCGCGGCCAGGCGGCTCCCCAGGAAAGGCCAGGGTGTGTCCCTGATGCTGCCCCTGAGAGCAGCGGCACAGTGTGGCCGCCCAGGCGTGGTGGAGGGCCATCCCTTCCTCACTGACTCCAGAGCCTCTTGGAAAGTGACGAGAAGACAGACAAGGGTGGGGGGCAGGCAGGGAGGCTGCTTCCCCAGGCCCGGGCCTCCTTTCCTGTCCCGCTTCACGCGTCACCCTGCAGCCCCTGGGAGCAGGCCAGGCCCCAGGGCTGGAAGGTGGGTCTCGTCCCTCTGATGTCACCAGTATGGTCCCTCCACTCCCCACCTGCCTCAGAGATGGATGTTTCATTGCTGCAGTGATGGAAAGACAGAAACGTGTAGGAGGCCTGTCAGGGTGACGCACTAGGTGTCTCTTCCTGCAGCGTTGCTTATCTCTCCTGAAAAAATGTCTTCGTAACAAAGTCACCTCCGGCACTGGGAGCTGTGAATACGCTGCCACTCTGAGGGTCGTCGGGAGAAACTTGACCGCACAGCAGAGCATCACTCAGCACGCCAGAGGAGGCGACTGTTTGCGTGGGTCCCTTACCCCACGCGGCATAAGAGCAGAAGCCTTGTCGTCTTCTCAAGCTTCTAGGTATTTAACAGAAATGCAAAGGGAGCACTAGCGTGGACACCCTGCAACTCTGGCTGGCGTGTGTGACGTTAGAGAGAAGAGCTCAGGTTAGACCAAGTTCAACAGCCATGGGGGTGAGTAACTCAGAGAACCAACTGTACCCTGAGGATCCAGAGATTTCTTCTTGGGCAAAATATTCCAAGTATGTCTCATCCAGGAGACATTTCTTGAGTGTGTAAATAGGACAGTTTTATTGGTAAATTTACAGATTTAAATTCAGAGAACTCAAAGCACAGAGTAGTGAATGCTCTCTAAATGAGTCCTTCCTCCAAGCCGGGCTCCGGGCGCGTGTGCCGATGGACGCCAGACTGGACCAGCCGGAGGCCGACCCGCCCGGGCCCCTAGGGCTCGAGCCGCACCAGGGGCTTTTGAAATACTTTTGGCAGAGATGGTCACGTCCTGACAGACGCTTTGGACCCCTGTGATTTGGGTTCCGCGACAGTGTTTCAGGCCGTGGGACCGTCACACCCGTGAGGACCTGGCTCAGATACAGTGACCGTCTCAGTGCAAACCAGGGATGAGGTTCTGGTGGAAGAAAGTCCTCTCTGCACGAAACTCACCGGCTTCATCTCATGGACCTGCGGCTGCCTTCACTGCACAGCAAACACGGACACAAACCCAGACCGTTCCCAGGAGACTGGCATGTGGATTTAAAATTGTTAAATCTGTGGTTTTGTGGAATGTATGTGTTTTAAAACGCCTGTAAAATATTGACCAATAATTTATTTAATTTAGAAAATTATAAGAATTCTGGACTAAAAGTCAAATTTTGTAGGAATCCTGGATCCCTTCACTGAGCCTGTTTTAACCCTCGTTGATTTTCATGTAAAAAGGGGCTAGATACACTTTACTGCTGCCTTACAGTGCTGTTATATTAAATATTTGTTTGTTTTGTGTTCAAAGGCCAAGACCCCAGGCTGCACCTGTGACCAAGCCCCGCCGAGCCCCAAGTGCCCTTCTTCCTGGGGGGCGGCCGGGGGTTGCGGTCCTCGGGCCGAGCAGGGCTGTGGCGGGAGTGCGGCTCGGGGCCGGGACGGGCAGGCTATGGGGCAGCAGCAGGTGGCTTAGAAGGTAAGGAACGGGGCCTGGACCGTCACACACACCAGAGATGAAAGCACGAGGAGGGTGATTTCTGGAGTAAAACTTACCGCGGGGAAGTCATGACAGAGCGCTGACGGAGAAATTACAGTGGAGACACAGCGTGACCACCAACTCTCCCCGGAATGAGCGCAAGGCCCGCTGTATGTCAGAGTGATTACAGTTTTTAAAAATAAGAAATACAGGAGCATCGCCTGTGAATACTGTTCCAAAGGGGCCATCCTACTGCGGTCAGAATAATCCGCCATAGAAACGTTATGCTCTCATCCCAAATTAGATACTGACAGTAAAATTAATTATATAATTATTAAAAAACTTCCCGTAAAGATAAACTGTTCTCTTAAGAATATGCTGGGAAACTCTGAGCTAACCGCTCGGTCTATTGCATCTGCCTTTCCGTCCTAAATCTCTGAGTCCTGAAAAAATAGTATTTCGTGTTTTTTTGTTTTTGACAGTTCAGGTTTAAAATTCCAATCTAGTATCTGGGCCAACATCCAAAATGCAGTGTGACTGTTTCATATCCAATTTTAGGTCTTTCTAGTTGGGGAAAAAAATAATCTGTTTTCTCAGATGATGTTGGATTTTTTTTTTCAATTTTTGAAAAAGTATAGATTTGGTGCATCTTGTTTCCCCCCAAAAAAGAAGTGTTTATAAAAGTTCTATATAAATAATTTTGTTCTAATCAATTGCACTTTTAAAAACACTAACTTTATGATATATGGTCAATAACGTAGTAAGGCAGGGAGCATTTTCAGAATGTGTCTGTTTGGGGGATGGTGACGGAGAGTAAATTCGGATGATTCTACCAAAGACAAGGTGGGGCTGCGTATCGATGTTGAGGTCACTCCCTGCAGTTTCCGTAGTCGAGCTCCGATTCCCAGCTCACACAATGCAGAACCAAGTTCCGAGGCATTTACTCGGTGCGGACGCGCTTCCCCCCCCAGAGTTTCTGGTCTCTCGGTTCTGAAATGAATACGTGGACGAGATTATTTGGGAGCAGTTCCTGGTTCTCTCTGCTGTGATCCCCTTCATCGATGTTACCACATCGCTAGGTGATTTCTGTTCCCCTGGTTCTTCTTCCTCTAAAAGATACTAAAGGATCTTATGGGCGCGGAGGACCCTGATAAAGTAAGCCAGGTCTAAACGGTAACGCCAGCTTCTTTAGTGCAGGAGATCTGGGCCCACAGGAGTAGGGGCAGCGTTGCTCTAAGGCGAAGACGGCCTGGAAAGGTGCCCCCCCGTGAACAAGGCTGGTGGGGAGACGCCCCAACTGGGGCCGCCTGATGCCAAGGGGCGGAGCCAGCCTGTCCTGCTGGACTCGTCGTTTTTGAGCAAAGTCCGAGCAGGTGAAGGGGCCTCGGGCATGGGGGTCGCAGCGTGTGGGCGGCGTGAGACCCATGGGGGAGGCAGGGTTCATGCTGAAGGGGCAGGCGTGGGACACAGGACCAAGGACAGAGGGGGAGCTGGAGGGCAGTGGGGGGCTCTGCCCGCTTGTCCCTAAGCAGGCATGTGGGGCAGTCCCGGACTCCTTAGCCCCTGTTTCCCGTGAACCTGGGACCCCGCGTCCCCGTCAGTCCCTGAGTCAGGCCTGGCGACTCAGAGCCGGCATGCCACATCCCCTCGGTGTCCACAGGGCACCGGGAGCTTGGGGACGGCCTGAGCAGGCATCAGCAGCAGCTGTCGCAGTCAGATAGGAAGACCCAGGGCTCCAGGAGGCGTCCCCGCCGCACCCCAGGCCCCGCCGGCCTCTGCTGGCTCGTCTGCTCTTCGTCCTGAGATGGACCGACACGAGGACACAGAGGTTCGGCCCTTTGGACGCCAGGTCTCGGGAAGGACAGTCAGTGGACGAAAACTCTGAGCTGCGCTGGATTTCTCCAGAAGCACAGAATTGACTCTCCCGGGGGAAGGTAAAAAGCAGGCGTGTCCGTGGGTTCCCAGCACTTCTCCGAGGGGCTGGACCCCACTTGGCGGCACAGGGAGTTGCAGTTCATTCCTTGAAGACAGTCAGGGCCTGCAGTCCACCGCACGTTTCCCAGGAAGCGCGGTGTGCGGGGTCGCCGACCGAATTTCTCCCGACTCCGCTAAAATGACTCAAGATGTGGAAACGATCGGGCCGCAGGGGAAACGGACTCGCGGGTCACAGAAGCCAGACCTGCCATGTTCGGGGAGCTGGTGCAGGCGCGGGGCTCGGGCTGCCGTCCACACCTGCGGGCGGCCGGCGTGCTGGGGCCGGAAGGGCAGCAGCCTCTCCACGGGGCCGGTTACTGTTCCACGAGGCAGCAGACCGCGGTTTGCCCTTCCCTCCACATCACCTGTCACCCTCTCCTCTTTAGAAGCCAAAATGCCCAGAAAATCAAAGAGGGAGAGGGCAGGTGGGGCTGTTACCTGGGCCCCGGAGCTGGCCTGGCGGGGCGGCTGTCCCCTCCCTGGGTGTCCTGCCCGCTGCTCACAGACCCCGGCAGCACCCTCAGTGGTCTCACCCTGTGACCGCATAAGGCCATGAAGTTCACATAACTCTCACAAAGTTAAAGTATTGGGGTAATTGGGACTTTTCACAGAAATCCTTCCTTCTTAGGACTTACTAGATGCTTAGAGATTTCAGATTCCCTCAAGTCCTGAAGTCCTTGCAGGGATAGCTGTCATCTTGGACAGTGTTTTACAGTTCTGGTCACTTCCAGCTAAGGCACCCTCACAGGGTTCTGTATCTCTGTTTGCAATACTGAAATACTGTTCTTTGCCATTATTATTGTGCCTTAGTAGAGTCTTAAATTATATATGAAATAGGCCCGTCCTCCAGCAAAATCTATAAAGGTAGAAAGTACAGACTGCGACCCACAGGCATGTGTGTCTGCTGGGTAGACACCTTGTTTGAATTGAACGTGACCTGGTAAATATTTAGCTACTTGCTAGTTTTTGAGTCTTTCCCTTAGGTTTAATAATTGTCTTTATTGATCAAAACTTTTAGAAGGGAATAGAAGTCACATTATTGGGCTTATCGAAAAACAACATCTGGGCATTATAGCATGCCATGAAGAAGGACCTCCTGAGAGCCATGCAGAATAAAGCCGGGGTTTGGAATTTCCTGTCTGCTGTCTGTGTCACTGAAGGCTTCATGTCACATTCTCAACATCTCCTGTGAGCAGTCAATTCATAATGTTTGCACCGTGCTAGGTCAGAATATCCAAAATCCAGACCTTCAGTAATACCACCAAATACCTGCTGTCCATTCTAGTGACTTACTAGTTAATTTCATGGAAATAAGCATTATTATTATTATTTTATTATTATTATTACATGGCTGTGGAACGTAACCTATGAGCCCAACCTGCAAATTATCAAGCTGGATACAGAGAGCACACGAGCAAACACAAATTACGTAATACTCCCTTCTCATATGAAGCCATTCTTGATAATCATTTTAACCATCATGTTTTACTCTAAGTATTTTTAAAAATTGCATTTGATACAGGCACACCTCACTTTATTTTGCTTTGCAGATCCTGGGTTGTTTACAAGTTGAAGGTTTGTGGCAACCCCACCCAAGCAAGTCTGTCCGTGCCATTTTTGCAACAGCATTTTCTCACTTCATGTCTTTGTGTCACATTTTGGTAATTCTCTCAATATTGTAGACTTTTTCATTTGTATTATGTTTGTTATGGTCATCTGTGATCGGTGATCCTTGAGGTTACTGCTGTAATTGTGGGGGGAAGGGTCACAAACCTCACCCATATGACAGTGAACTGAATCGATAGATGTTGTGTGTGTGCTGACTGCTCCACCAACCGGCCATCTCCCCATCTCTCCCTCTCCTCGGGCCTCCCTATTCCCTGAGGCACAATATTGAAATTAGGCCAATTTATAACCCTACAGATAGGCTGAAAGCTTGGCTTCTGGCGCCAAAGAGTTAGGCAAGCTGTGAATGCAAAGGAAAGTTCTTGAAGGAAATTACAAGTGCTACTCTAGTGAACACACAAATGATAAGGAAGTGAAACAGCCTGATTGCTGATACGGAGAAGATGTGAGTGGTCTGGATAGAAGATCAAACCAGCCACAACATTCCCTTAAGCCAAAGCTCAATCCAGAGTAAGGCCCTAACTCTCTTCAATTCTGTGAAGGCTGAGGCAGGTGAGGAAACTGCCAAAGAAAAGTTTGAAGCGAGCAGAGGTTGGTTCACGAGGCTTAAGGAAAGATGCCATGTCTCCCTGACATCACAAGTGCAAGGCGAAGCAGCAAGTGCTGATGTAGAAGCCACAGTAAGTTAACCAGAAAATCTAGCTAAGATAATTAATGAAGGTGGCTACACTAAACAACAGGTATTCAATGTAGGGAAACAGCCTTCTGTGAGAAGATGCCATCTAGGACTTTCATAGCTGAAGAGGACAAGTCAATGCCTGGCTTCAAAGCTTCAAAGGACAGGCTGACTCTCGTCAGGGGCTAAAACAGCTGGTGACTTTCAGTTGAAACCAGTGCTCATTTGCCATCTGAAAATCCTAGGGCCCTTGAGAATTATGCTAAATCTACTCTGCCTGTGCTCTATAAATGGAACAAAGCCTGAATGATAGCACGTTTGTTTACAGCATGGTTTACTGAATGTTTTAAGTCCACTGGTGAGACTTACTGCTCAGAAAAAAAGATTCCTTTCAAATATTACTGCTCACTGACAATGTACCAGGTCACCCAAGAGCTCTGATGGAGGTGAACAGCAGAATTCATGTTGTTTTCAGGCCTGCTAACACCCGTCCATTCTGCCCATGGATCAAGGAGTAATTTCAACTTTCAAGTTTTATTATTTAAGAAGTGCATTTCATAAAGCTATAGCTGCCATATACAGTGATTCCTCTGATGGGTAATGTCAACTGAAAACAATCTGGAAAGATTCACCATTCTAGATGCCATTAAGAACATCTGTGATTCCTGGGAAGAGGTCAAAATATCAACATTAACAGGAGTTTGGAAGAAGTTTCTTCCAAAACTGTTTATAAAATTCTCCCGTTCTGGGGAGAATCCGTGAGCACCCAAAGGATAAGACGAAGGTGCACCAAGAGAAACCACCCCAGTGTATCTCCTGCAAAAATAAATGTCCTGTTACACTGAAAAAGTAAGGCATTTGTGCTCAGGTGCTGGGCAGCTGGCAGCTCCACACAGTGACCCTGGAAAAGAGAGAACATCACAAGTTAATACCACCTGGGGACAGTGGAACTCAAACATGCATGGTCCTGCTGCACTGAGAAGCAAAAATAAGGATGTAGGGCTTCTGAATCAGCTAGAATCTGGGCGACAAGGCACCAGAGAGTCATAACCCGAAGGAGGTGGCAGAGGGGGAGTCAGAAGATTTGGGGTGTTGGGCCCCTCCCTGGCTGAATGTAGGATACCCATGCACAGGGAAATACTATCAGTGCCCACCCAGGAAAGGCTGCTGAGGGGTAGGAGCAAACGAAGATGCTAGAGGTCAAGCAGTAGTGATGAAATTGCATTTCCCCTTTGCCCGGAATGGGGAAGATTTAATGCCCCCGGACATGGCGGCTGAAACCTCAGAAAGGCTACACCTTTGTCACTGAGACCATATTAAACCTGTCTTAACAGAGTCCAAAACCAAGCTTTGAAAACATCTGTAGAGACAACAGAGTTTGGGGCTGATTCCTCTAAGTTACAGAGTTTAGTAAACAGCTTAGATTTTCCAAAAACCCACCTCAACAAAGCTTAAAACTTCCTAATTTTAAGGTGCTTAAATAACTGAACTGCCTGTTGAACAAAAAACAGCTCTTTAGAGGAAGATGATATAATCCATAGTCCCTGCCCTAGGTTACAATGTCCAGTATGCAATCAAAAGTTACTAGTGACGCAAAGAAGCAAGACAAAGTTATATAAAGCTAAGAAAAGCTCAGTCAGTAGAAATAGACCCCACATGATGTTGTATTTAGCCAACAAAGACCTTAACACAGTAGTTATCGATACCTTCAAGGCCTTGAGGAAAATATGGTTTTAATGGTTGAATAGATAGGAACTCTGAGTAAAGAAATTGAGATTTCAAAAATGAAACAAATGATAATTGTAGAACTGAAAGTGCAGTAACTAGAATTTTAAGAAAAGAAAAAAATCTACCGGATAGGCTTCATATGAATTAAAGATGGCATAAGGCCTGGCGGTAAACTTGGAGACACACCAACAGAAATCTGCCCATCTGAAGAACAGGAAAAAGACTGAAAAACAAGGGAGCACCAGTGACCTGTGGCGTAACTCAAGTGGACCAAGGCTGTGTGTACTTGGAGTCCAGAAGGAAAATGGGAACGAAGACAAAGCTGGATGAATACAAAGAAAACTATACGTCAGCAGATCCCAGTCAAACTGTTGAAAGTCAAAGAAGAGAAAATCTAGGTAGAAGCCAGATTTTTATAAAAGACATATTATTTACATAGGAACAGAGAAATGAATGAATATCTATTTAGAATTCTATATCCAGGGGAATATATTCTTCAAAAGTGAGGGGATACAAACGTTCCAAAATAAATTTAAGCTGAGAGAAAATATCACCAGCAGACCTGCACTACCCGAGATACTAAAAGATGCTCTTCAGGCTGAAAGGACAAGACACCAGATGGAGACTTACACATACAGGAAGAAGTAAAGAGCAGCATAAATGGTAAATAAGTGGGTGTGTGTATAAAATATCTATTTTCCTTATCATAATTTCCTTTAAATATAAATACTTCAGAGGACAAAATGATAAGACAGTAAAATGGAGTTGATAATGTATGTTGAAGTAAAAGATGTAGCAAGAATAGCACAAAGGATGGGGTCAGGTAAATTGAATTATTCTGCTGTAAAGTTCTTATATTTGTGACATGAGGTGTAGGAACAGTGATGTGTCAGATGGGAATTTTGCAGTGATACAATATAATACATAAGCATTGATAAATTAAGAATATGTATTATGATTCCTACAACTAATGAGAAGATAAAAGAGAATAATGAAAAAAATTGATCAACCCCTTAAAAATAGTATGTTCAATAGAGCAGAAAAATCAAGAGGAACAAATAAGAAATAGGAATTAAATAATAATTAAACCTAGTGACATAAGAATTACAATAAATGTAAATGGACTAAATGTTCCAATTAAAAGGTACAAGTTGTCAGACTGGATTTGATAAAAAGAAAGGCCCAACTCTATGTTTTCTACTGAAATTATAATTTAAACGTAAAGATGCAAATAGGTGGTGATTAAAAGAGTGGAGAACATATATTTTATAAACAGAAACCGAATAATTGTGGCTATATTAATATCTGACAAAGTAGTCTTTAAGGCAATGAGTGTACAAAGAAGAATGTCGCATTATGATTAAAAGACCAATTCATCAGGAAAATGTAATAATCCTGGATGGAGTTTGCACTTAGTAACAGAGCTTCCGAATATAAGAACCAAACCTGGCAGAAATGGCAGAAACAGACAAACTCACAGTCATACTTGGAGATTTTAATACTCTTTGCTCAGAAGTTGATGGGACAAGTAGGCGAAACATCAGTAAGGATATAGAGGATGTAGCCAACCTTATGAGTCAACTAACTGGCTCACGGCATACTGTGTCCAAAGTCTGTAGAGTCAACGTTCCTTTCAAGTGAACATGGAACATTCATCAAGATGGGTCACATGCAAGGCCATGAAAGACTGTTCAGGGCAGCAAAGGCTTATAGAAAACGCAAGTGTTCTGTAATCGGTGAATCCTGTCAAAGAATATGTCCATTTCACAGACACTTTCAGAAAATAGAAGATTTGATGCATCCCAGCTAACTCTACGAGGCCAGAATAATTTTACGAGAATCTTTTAAAGGCGTTACATGTAAAGAATATTACAGACCAATGACCCTCATAAATGTAGATGCAAAAATCTTCAAATATATGAACAAGTCAAAGGAAGAATAATGTGTCACGAGCAAATGAGGTTTATCCAAGGAATGCAAGCTTGGCACCCAAATTTAACTGATAACACAGCACTTTAATTTATATTGTTCTTAAACTGGGAATGATTCAGATCTCCTTCAACAGGTGAATGGATAAAGACATGCTGGCAGATGCAAACAGCAGACTACGACTCAGTGATGAAAATGAATAATCTGCTGGGATACGCAGTGATGAGGATCCTCTCACAGACCTCCTGCCGAGAGAAGGAAGCCTCACCCACAAGTATGTCCTGTATGATTCTAGGCATAGAAGTCCTAGAAGACTCAGAGTAATCTATAGTGACGGAAGTCAGACCAGTGGCTGCCTCGTGCAGGAGGCGCAGGGAACTTCTCTTGGTGGCTGGGGTGGAATTATTCTGTATTCTAATTTAGGGCTTGGTTGCGTGAGGTGGATACATTTGTCAAAACTCATCAAACTGTGCACCTAAATCAGTACGTGTCATTATACGTAATTGACGCCTCAGTATAGTTCAGTTAAAAATAGAAGAATAAAGTGGAAAGTCCTCAACCATTCAAAGTAGAGATGTGGCAATACCTAAAAAGTTGGCTTCAAATTTCCCAGTTAAACATCAAGTATTGAACGTTGAACATTTTTCCTGAAAAAGATGACTTGAAGACGTATCCCAGCACCCAAGAAATGAGACAGGGGAGGAGTGGAAGATGCACAGGTAGAGCGTTTGAGAACAACAAGGTCCGCCCTCACTAGTTTGCCACTCGTATTCGTGACGTCAGGGAGAGCGTGATCGTGGCTGTAATGCAGCATCCTTGGCTGTCACTCCTTCAGAATCCTCTGTGGTGCGTAGCCCTTTGCAGGCAGTGAGTTCCATGGGGAGTGTCCCGTCACGCTAGGGATCCCCAAAATCAGGTGAGACGCTGTCCCACGAGGTAGAACCTCCACTGAGCCATCTCGACTCAGAATCTCCAGCTCAAAGAAACTACGATGTCCTAGAGTAAACAGTCCTGTGAGTTGATGGGTCACATATAAATGTTTCAGAACCAGGACGGCCTTCTTTTCCTCACTCCTCTGACGCCTTTGACTGGTGTCAAATGGAAGGAAACACGACTTGTCCCTCCTCCTCTAAAATCGATGTCTTGGGTGGTGGGTAGCAGTAGATGGTGTCGTAAGACCTGAGTTCCCTGGGCTGGGCCGCACGATCAGGAGAGCTGACGGTACAACCCACGGCGTTTCGGTTCAGCTGGGGGGACCACGCCTCGTGATCTCTGCAAGCTCTAAAGCTGATGTACCATTTCGGGCTGAAATTAGAATCATGATCTGCTTGCTGCGGGTGGTGAGCTCCCCTCAGACGCGGACTTGCACACACAGGGGAAGCCTGCCCAGACCTTGAGCGGGCCCAGCCTTGACCACAGGTTCTGGAAGGTCTGTCCGGGCACAACTTTCCTGGTGTCCCATCAGGCGCGAGAGCTCCGGGCTCCCGCAGTGCTGGGGCCCGCAGTCTGTTCTCCCCCAGACCCCAGGGCTTGCAGCTACAGAGGGCAGGCAGCTACTGTCCTGCAGCCCATGGTAGGAGTCCAGGGATGGAGCAAGCTTGGAGGGGACCCCAGCCAGGCTCCTCCTCCTTTCCCAGGCATCCCCTGAACCCACCATCAAGGAAGCCATGTGAGCATCACAGAAACCCCCACTGGTCCACAGAGACCTGGTGTCCTCCTTCAGCCTCAAGGTTCTCAGGATTATACAAAGTATTTTTCCAGAGGAAACACCGGTCAAATCTGACATGAAACTCTGGGCTTGTCAGTGGCCCCTGAGGTAGAAGCTTTCCAAAGCAGAGGGAACAAAAAGCTTCCTTTAAAAAGTTATAGTCTGTTGCTAAAATGTGCGCAATAGGTTATGAAGTGCAACCTGATTTTATAAAGGAAAAAATTGTTTTCCTTAGTGGGGAATCGATTTTTATCCTCCATTTTGAAAAGCCATTTAAAATGATTTTATTTAATAACCATATCCTTGTGCTCATTTAAATACTGCTCATTGTGTACGGAATCCATTATGACACCTTAAGTGGTGGTTTTGCAGGAGTATCCTCATAACTCTGACTATTGATGCCTGTTGTCGCTTACAAGTTTGAATCAGTGAGGGCAGCGAACCGCATTCAAAGAAAATGCACGAAACGTTATTCCTGGTGAACTCTGATACCTTAAATGCGGTGTTGTGGATGCAAATAACGGTGATAAAACTCAGTGAAAACGTATAATAAATTACAGCGAATTCTTACACGCAGCAGCGGTACATGTAGGCAAACGGGTGTCTCAGTGAAGCCAGTATGAAATCCATAGTAAAGTAATAAATCTGTAGGCCTTCCAGTGCTGTGTCATGTGTACACCAAAAGCAAATATTCTGTCGGACACTAGAACATAATGCAAAAAGATGACAATAAATGAACATTAATCAAATCTAGTTTAATCTTCTAATGTTACAGTACCTTTGCTTTTGAGCTATTGGCCGTGGAATTAATAAATTTAAATAAAGAATGTTATGAGGACAACCCAAACGCAACCTCTGGTTGCTTGGAATCCAGGCATTGGCAGGGCTGCTCCTTCCAGAGGCTCCAGAGGAGGGTCCTTCCTGCCCACTCCCGCTCTTGGTAGCCCCCGCACCGCCCTGGGCATCCTGGTCGTTCGGCCATGTGGCTTCCGTCTCTGCCTCTGCCTTTGCAAGGTCCTGCTCCCTCCTGTCTGGGTTCCCCTGTATCCCTCTGGTAAGGATAGATGCCACAGCGTTGAGGGTGCCCAAATAGTCCAGGTACATACCCTAAATTTAATCACACACGCGGGGACCCTTTGTCCAAATAAGGTACCAGGTCCCGGGATTAGGCCCCGATATGTTTTATCCGGGGGTGGCCGCTGTTCGGCCTGAGATGGTCAGACACTAGACTCGTCGGGAGTTTGGCCTGGAAGGAATCCTCACCGTAAGAGTGGTTTCAGGTCTTGCTGGAGTCTTAGAGTGGAGGTGAGTCCGCAGCATTCTAGCACCGCGCGTCCCACGCAGCCTTAGCCGTCCCAGTAAGAGCCCGTTTCCAGCGCTCACCATCGCCACCCTGCAGGCCCTGCTTTCCTTAGTGAGGCCCTTCCCCCATATTCCCGACGACCCCTGTCGGGACAGCACAGAAGCGGCCTCCCTGATCTGGGGGCCTTTCCAGCGCTCCCAGGCAGATCCAGCTTTGCCGTCCTAACTAGTGCCCCGGGGACTCACACCTTGCTCTGGCCGCCCGTCCCTGAGCTAGAAGGTGCCGGGAAAACCTGCCCTTGTGGCTGGAAGCCACGGCTGCCGCGAGGATGCTTCCGAGCAACGGAAGCCGGCGTCCCATGAGGCGTGGCCGCGCGTGCCGGGGCTGTCTTCTCCGAGGGGGCGAGACGGGCCAGCATCCGACCCTGTGACTAACTGGGCACGCGCGGCGTCCTGTCTGGCGACCTGGCTGTCTGCGTGGCTTCATTCAGGCGTTCGAGCATCTTCCTCTTCCCCGCAGGCCCCGCCGAGGAGGGACCGGGCCACCCCTCCCCACGGGCTCCCTCTCTGCTCACCTTGGACAGACAGTGGGGACTTCGCCGCTGATGAACAGGCGGGGTCTTGTGACCTAGGCACCCGTTAGCGTGTCGTCGATATTATTATGTATTAAACTCGCTCTGATTTGACCTTCCAGGGAGACGTGGTCGTTCACAGCCTTCCTGGACTCAGAGCCTTCGTCGTGTCCCTCAGGTTCCTTCCGGCTTCAGCCTCTCTCCCCGTCCCCTTCCCTGGGACTTTTCTGTCTTTGGAGCAGTGTGCTGTGTAAAAACTAGAGGCAGAAAATCGTTTATGTCGAAATAGAAGAGCCGTTCTTTCTTTCCGGAGCTTTGAGAAAATGATCACGTGCTTTTGCAGCAGCTGAAATGTGTTCCATTTGGGTTTGGGGGACGTGATGTCGGGGCCCGTCGGGGCCTCGCCCTGTATTTGGCGCCTCCACCTGATTCTGTGACCATTGATTCTCGTCTGTTTTGCGCAGGCTCCGTCCTCGCCTTCTTCGCCCGTCGATAATGAACCAAAATATGAGAAGCGCTGGCTGGACGCCGTGTCCCTCCCTCTGTCCATGGCTCGGGTCTCACGGTGCAGAGCTGGAGCACAAAAAGTAAGGTGCGTGACCGACGTCTGGAGTGGGAAGCGCCGATGAACGCCGAGGTGTGTGTCCTTGTCTTCAGCTGGACTTAGCATTTGCAGAAATAGTCACAATATTAATAAAAGTCAAGCATCATAAGAAAACACTAGTCAGAGCGGGGGCTGATTTGCGGTCAGGAGGGTTCTGTCTAGTGGTGACTGTGTTCATTCTTCTGAGACATAGTCATCAGAAGAAGAAATCGTATTTTCAGTTGGAACTGTTAACAGAATTAGATTGGAAATAAGACTGTACTCTTATCCACGTTGCATACAATTACAGAAAAGTCCTTTAAACCCCACGGGCCTCATTCTCTTCATTAATAAAATGAGAAGGTTAGACCAGCACCAGTGTCCAATAACTGCTCACTAGTTTTCGAGCCTGGTTAATGAAGTAACTTCAGAGTTTCACCTGTAAAGGTTGTGTGTCCCTCACTGTTTTGTGGAATAAGGTAGCATTTTTCCCTCTGAGTTAGTGCAGTGTGTCATCTGTGGCCAACTGTGCTGTCCGGTCACTGTGGAAAGGCTGAGAAGTAGGTAGGTGGTGAGTTTCCTTTCATCCTCAAGAAGCTGGGGAGAGAACTGTGTGAACAAAGGAAGAGCGCTCGTTGTCCTGGAATTGAGTACTTTCTTGATGAGACACGTGTGCCCACGGAGGCCATGTTCGTGTGAACACAAAGCGTCTGAAGAAGGCGCCCCTGGGTGGTCACATGCCCCTCCTTTGCCCTGGGAAGTGCTGTCAAATCCTAAGAGCAGACCAAAGGTTTCCATGTCGTTTTATGGAAACAAACATATCTTATTAGCTTTGCTGACTCTCTCATGATTTTAATGTGGGCAGGAAGATGCAAAAAGTAAAATGAATGACGAAAATTCTGCATTTCATCGAGTGTGTTTGTCTGACTCACATCAGTATTAACGTGCACGTTTAGAGGGGATGCTGTCCCCTCCCCTGCCCTGTAGCCCCCTGGTCGCACATTGAAGAGGAGGGGAAGAGGAGAGGAGGTGAGCACGTGGCCTCAAACAGCCTGAGTTACTTCTGCAGCTCCTGTGCTCTCTCCCGAGGGACCCTCGCTCTGGGGCGTGCGAGGAGCAGGTTTAGGAGTTGCCAGCTCTAAACCAAACGCTTTTTAAAATCTAAAAGCCAAAGCTCTAAACTATAGCCTGGGAAGGATTTTTAGGAGATCCTCCAAGTGGATGAAAACAAGTGGGATGAGCGTGTCAGAGGTCAGCGTCCTGGGGCTTCTGTCATCGTCCAGTTGTAGGACCAAAATTTGTCACCAGCTGCTCTGCGTTTTCCTTGTTTGGAAAGTACAGTAATTTGGCCAACGATGGTTGAGGTGCCTTAGTTTTCCGAAAACGTTTCAAAAGATTCTCTAAAGAGTAGACACATATTTAAATCTAACATTTGAGATACGTGTTGAAATGATAAGACTCAGTTGTAGTGAGTATGACGGTTCCCATGTCCCGTCACCTCTGGGGCTGCAGGGTTGTCCTCTGCCGGGGGCCTCTCACACCTGTTCGCTGTCAGGTGGACGTCAGTGTCAGCGGTTCTTGGGCACGGTGGGAACTAAGCTTTTACGTAAGTTATACGTCACTATTAATGAAGGTCGAATCATCGACTGCCCAGGACAGGAAAAGATGGTTCCATAAGAATTTGGGGGAGAGCATCTTGATATGAAACGAAAACAGGTGTAAAAACAGCACGATGCCCAGTGAGGGTGACAGCCGACTCCTTAAAAAGTAGGGCTGCTCCTCGAGTGCTCACATAGGAAAATAGACCACGTCTGCAGACTCTGGGAAGTAGCCACGAGACATCACAGATTCCTCCGCAGAAGCTCGTGCTTTTGGCTATTAGGTAGTTGTTAGCACATTTCTCTGACACTGCGAGGAGGAAAGCATGCTTCCTGGGGCGACTGACGGTTGTGAAAAGGGCGAGAGTTTTCTGAGCAGGACCCTCTCCGTTTTCCATTGCTACATAACCAGTTAGTGCAAATTTAGCTTCAAAAGCGCGAGTGTGTCATCTCACAGACTCCACGGGTCAGCTGGGCTGTGCGTGCCGGGGTCTCCAAGCCGATGCTGGGGTGTGACCGGGCTGCGCCCTCGCCTGAAGCCGGGGCCCTGCCCAAGGTTCTTGCTGGTTGTTGGCAGAACTCAGGCCCTCGAGTCTGTAAGGCTGGGTTCCCCATCTCCGTGCTGGCTGTCACCCAAGTTCCAGGCCACATGTCCCCTCCCCTACAAGGCGGCAACAGATGACCTCTTGTGCATGGAATCTGACTTCCTGTCTCTGACCTTCAGACCCAGATGTGAAGGGCATGAGACCACGTCGGGCCACCTGGATAATCTTCCTAATTTAAAGCCAGCTGATTTCAGGTCTGAATTACTTTTGCAGAATCCCGCCTGGCAACACCTAGCTTTGTGTCTGACAGAGTAACTGGGTGCAGCTGCCTGTGCCCTGGAGGCTGTGGTCTGAGCTTAAGTGCAGGGCGTGCTCAGACCCATTTTAGGAATCTGTCCTTCGAAGACGCGCTGAGCCTCGGTCTGCGGTTGGCTGTGCTTTCACGTCCCCATGACGAGTCTGGTTAGGGTCCCAGACCCGGGCTGAGCAGGGTACCGGCTTAGTGTGTGTATTTTAGGAAGCTGAGGGGTCGGGACCGTCCTTAAGAACAAGAGAAACGTGTGCTTGCCAGACGGTCAATCCAGCCACAAGGGAGGCAGCCTCAGACCAGACGATCTAAAGCCTGGGGCTCTGGACTTGGGCGAGAAGAGGGGAGGCGGATGGTGTGGAGGAAAGAACAGGGTTTGGAGGGAACCGTCTCTAATCCCGCATTGCCTCTGGGCCTCTTGGGGCCGCGTGACCTGCCCTCAGGGAGCCCCTTCCTGATAGCCAAGCGGGCAGGACATGATGTGAATTCTCCACCGCTTCCTAAGATGGTTTATGGAGAAAGCGTAAAATAACGAGGTTTAAGGGAGCTTTTAAACCCCCTTATGAGTGAGCTGCCAGGTGTGGGGTTACCGCCATTGTTGACTGTTTGTGGGCTGAGGAATAGGCCTGAACGGGGGAGGAGACTCAGATCCAAGCCGTCGCTGCCGAGTCGCAGGCTCACCCGCGCCGGCGGATTCTTCACGCGAGGCCCTGCTATCTGTGCTTCTGCTCAGATGGGCCCTTCCCAGGGCTCTTGCTCTGTGTTGGCCTGAAAAAGTGTAGGGAGTCGCTTATCTCGTTCCTTTTTCCAAAGGGACGGAAGGAAACTAAAGCTTTAGTTCTATTTGTCCCACATCTTTCGTATTTGTGAAAATAACAGTGGCTGACGTCTGTTCACTGACAGTAATACCCCATGTGGCTTTGGAGGAGGTCCCCTTATTTCAGAGTAAAGAGCACGGAAGGGACCAGACGGGCTTTACGGCAGCCATACTGGAGACATCCTGCAGAGAGGCACGTTTTCAGAAGTGATGCTACAAGTCAAAACTGTCCTGCTGAATACTCTGATCTGCTTCGCAAAGGACGGCTCCATGCTTAGATACTTGTGCCAAAACCCGCTCTCCTGTAGCCGGGAGATCCTCAAAGTGCAGCTCTCTTGATGCCGGGGGTCAGGCAGAGCCGGGGAGACAGGATCCCAGGGCCGTAGGCGTCTCCACAAGAGGAGGGGCTTCTGTGGGGCGGGGTTCGTGCTGGGGGGACCATAGCAGGGTCAGGAGCTCAGGGTCTGCTCTGCACTGGGGGCTCGGAGAGTGGGCCCCCGGGGTCATCGTTGAGTTTGACTACATCCAGGAGGATGCAGGGTGGGGTGTCTGGGAGCAGGGCTGGGCCTGCCCTGGGGGAGCACCGTCGTCAGGGTGGGATGAGGGAGGGTCTTGGTGGCCGGACATCCTTTGTGTTTCCGTCTGCTCGGGCAGGATTTCGAGCCCTTTTCTGTCTTGTTCCTGGAGTTCGGGGAGGGCCCTCGCCTGCTGTGGGCGGGCTCGGAACTTTATGTTCAGCAGAAGAATCCCACAGCCGGTCTGGGAGCTGTTGGGTGTCAGGCTGGAACGGAGCACGACCCTGTGGTCCTTCCCAGCCCCTGTGTCCTCCACCTGCCTTTTGTCTGTAGAAAAACTTTAGTCAAAGAATAAGTTTAATCAGATAAGTGAAAAATGCAGAAGCAAAGGAAAACAAACAGGACAAAATAATAAGAGTCTAGTCATTAGCAGAGTCAAGGACCTTTAGTCCCTCCTCAAGGGCTATAGATCATATTCTGAGCCATATCCTGGGAGCCGTCTTGTAGACACTGAAACCCCGCCAGTGTCTGGTGGAAGAAGTGAACTCCACGATGACCAGGATGTAGCCATGACATAAGCTGCCACAATTCGGAGCCTTGGCCTCAAGGGAATGGGAACACACTGACCCTGGAACCAAAGATTAACTGTACTTAAGACAGTCAAGATGATGCTGGTCAGAGCACGGCAGCACCAATTTCAAGGTGACCATCAGAGCGGACCGTGCTGTTTCTGCAGGGAGCCCCTCCCTCCGTCTATAAAAGCTCTTGCCCCCTGATTGTCAGTGGGGAATGGGGGGAAGTCGGCCACCCTGCCCCCAGGTGGCCAGCACCCAAAATGAAGCAAACTTTCCTTTCCACTTTCCTGGCCTCTTTACTGGCTTTTGAGCAGCAAGCAGCCGGACCCCACTTTCAGTAAAGAGGCTGCTGTCTTTCTCAACTCACTGCGTCTTTAATTTTTTCTGAAATTTCCATCGTGGGGAGAGAAGGTTAGGGCATGTGTGCTTACTGAGAGGGAATGATGCCCTTCTAGGAATGTCCCCCAAACGTCCAGGCTCTGGCCGCACCCTGCACACGGGGTGTGGACGGCCTGGGACCACGAGGTGGGCCAGCTTCTCCGAGGCAGGAGCTGCCTGGTCGGCCGTGTCCGCAGAGTCGCGGGGAAGCCCGGCCTTGCAACAGGGTCGTGACGGGACAGTGGCTGGGGTGCCAGCCGGGCTGCAGCCGCTGTGGAGGGCAGCCTGGGGAGGAGAGCCCGCCGGGGCGGCCGTCCCGCTGTGGGTGTGGACAGAGGACGCTACCCCCGGACGCCGGCGGAGAGAAGTGGGCCTTTCACTTCACCGTGCGTTTCTGGTCCTTGATCACCGGCTTTAACCCCGGAGGCCAGCCTGCCTCCTCTGTGATCATCTCCAAACCACGGGCCACGTGAGTCGCCCCCGTGTAGACGTGCTGCCCTGGGACGGTGGCTTCTCACCACGACCGGAAGGCACGGCGGGTGTGGACGGTCCCCGGCGGGAGTGGTGACCGTCTAGGTTGCTGTCCGGCCCTCTGGGGCCGGGGGCTGCCGGGGGGGCCGCTGCTGACACGTGGAAGCCTCAGGGCCCCTCCCTCCGCGGCTCGTGGGAAGCGCTGCCCACTTGACCGCCGAGGACCGTTCTGTAACCTTCCCTGGTCTGTGCTGCTTGGGACTCGAGCTGGGTGACCCGCACAGCCAGGCCCCTCCTGGTGCAGCCGGCGCAGAGCAGCTCCGAGTCGCCGTCTTTGGTGCAGGTGGCAGGGCTCCCGCGTCTCTTCGCTGGGTCTCACACTTGTCCCCAGCCCGCCATCCCACACGTGTGGTATCGAGACTTATCCTGGGAGATGCTCCTTGTCTCTGCTGGATTCGCTGCCTCGGAGAACGTTTTCTCTCTCTCTCTTTCCCGGTGCATCCAATGGCACTTTCTCAAAGTAGCGCCTCTTATTTTAGCGCCGAGGATTATCCATGGTGACGGTGAGGGGATCAGAGCCCCAGCTACTGAGAGATGCCGCAGAGCCTCAGCCCTCGGACGTTCGGGCCTTTTCTTCTTATCCGAGTAGGGTCGGTAGGGTCGGTGTCATCACAAGTCTTCCCCTTGGAACGTTGAATTGATTTTCCTTTCCTTTGTGTATAGAAATGTAATAGGCTCTCGAAGTTTGAAATGACAGTAAATAGGAGGGTGTTTTAAGGTGGGAGAATGGCGTCGCTATAGACGAGGGGCCTCCCGTGGGCGCCCTGCATTCCTGAGAGCATCTCCAGGGTTGGCTGCCGCCTCTCTCAGACCCTCCATCTCCACCAGCTGCTGAGGGATCACACGTCTCTGTCCTCATTTCACCAGCATCCCTACCGTCACAACAAAGCAAATGAGCTGAAGTGGCAGAGTTTCCTGCTGCTGAGAGGAGAGGGCCTCAGGGACCTCGCTCTACCGGATCAAGCTACCCCGGGCACAGGGAGCAGGCAGGCTGCTGTCTCTAGGAACACGTCCCATTGCTCCTTAGGTGCTGACCCCGGGCTTGGCAGTGTACAGGGGAAGCCTGCTTTTTATGAATTCGACCAACTTTCTAATTACTTTTGAGGTCACACTCTCAGAAACTGACCCAGTTCCGTCTGCATTTCCATTCCTGCCTCTACCTGGCGGGTGGTCCTGGGCATGCATGTGACTCTTGACTCTTGACCCTTGACCCCATGCCTTGCCCCATCTGTCAGTCAGTCTGCTTCCCTCCTCTTCTGACAGCCGGCAGCCCCCTTCTCCTCATGGCCCCCACTCTGTTCTTACCCCGAGACCATGGCTCCTTCCCCAGAATCAGGACCGGCGCTCCCAGGGCTTCCTGGTGGGGCAGTTACCAGTGGGAGTGTCCAGGATGCAGGATGTTCCCAGGGCTTCCTGGTGGGGCAGTTACCAGTGGGATTGTCCAGGATTCAGGACACTCCCAGGGCTTCCTGGTGGAGCAGTTACCAGTGGGCGTGTCCAGGATGCAGGACACTCCCAGGGCTTCCTGGTGGGGCAGTTACCAGTGGGATTGTCCAGGATGCAGGATGTTCCCAGGGCTTCCTGGTGGGGCAGTTACCAGTGGGAGTGTCCAGGATGCAGGACGCTCCCAGGGCTTCCTGGTGGGGCAGTTACCAGTGGGCGTGTCCAGGATGCAGGATGCTCCCAGTCATGTCTAAGGGGGTAAAACACCGTCCTGGCTGAGTGATGTCCTGACATGGAGATTTCTTCCTTCACCGCACTCAGCCCGGCCGCCAGACTGGTGTTGGGTCTTCGGGTTAGAGTTTGCGTTTCCAGTGTCTCCTTGAGATGCAGTGTTTCTGTCTCAGAAGAAAGATCTAAGTGATGAAAACTCGAAGTGCAAAATATGGTCATGTTACTGGAGTCGTGGAACCGTTCCAGCAGACTTAAAACAAACATGTGTTTAAAACAAAGCATCAGGTATTGAAGGAATGAACTCTGCAGGGTCCTGAAGGCAGGGTCTGTGTGGTTCTACTGCACAGAAAAGGTGCTGGCAGTTTTCACGAGGTGGCCTGATGTTACAGTTCAGACTGTGGGAGACCCGGCGAGTTCCGGGGTTCCAAGACGGGGTCCCGCACTGCTGCCTGGAGAACCACTCACCCTCCTGGTGTTGGCCACCTGAGCCCCTCTAAATGTCCCCTAAGAACTTGGAAAGATTGAATCTCCACCATGGAGCTTGTGCAGGAAACATTCCTTAACCACCATTTAGTGCCACGTGCTACAGAGGGGAAGAAACCTCCTTTCTGTCACCCAAGTGTTGATATTCTAGCAAACAATTAAGTTGGAAGGAAAATTTAGATGTCCAAAAGCTGTGCGGTGTTACAGTGCAAGGGTGGGAAGGACTGTCGGACCTGGAGGACGCAGGTTGTTAGAAGGGCCTTTGGGAAGGAGAGATGCAGCTCTGAAGGACGCAGATCACGCGCGGGTGTGACGAGCAGGGGTCGCTGGCAGGGGGGCCACGTGCACATGTGTGTGGACACGGGTGTGCGCGTGTGTGTGCGCGTATACATATGTATATACACTCACACATTTATACATATATCCATAGGGTTCACAGCTAAAGACATTACTTCTGGCTAATTTGGGAAATATAAATGTGTGGGGAAAATGTTAATACGTTAAAATTCTACCACGAGATGAAGCTACATTATCACCTTAACGTATGTTTGTCTGGACTTTTCTATGGAGAGAGAACACTGTGGATGGGTGTCTGGACATTGGGATTTAATGAGACTTTTGTCCTGTCGGTGTAAATAGTGCGTACCCACTATTCCTTTATAATGAGACCGGGGCTTATTTTTCTTTTAAAACATATTTTGGGGACTGCTCTGATGTCGTTATGCATACATTGTTATTCACATTACCCATCATTTCATTAGAATAGGTAGTCCGGTAAGATTATGGAATGAAAAGGTTAAAACGTTTTAAGGCCTTTAAGACATTTTGTCAAACATCTAATTTACCACCAGAAAGTTCATCCCCGTGTCCATTTCTCTTGAATAAGTTCTTAAGTTAGCTTCCTATGGAATAAATAAGAAAATATGTTAAACATCAATTTATTATGCAAATAAAACTGAAGGTTGAAAAGTGAGAAAGTAATAACCAATGAATCCATTGCCTGACACCAAACTTGCCTATTTCACAAACATCCATTGATTCAGTTGCTTTCAGGGTCTAACAGGCTCTTCGTTTAGATGAAAACAACAAGGGCTAAGTAGTTAGAAGTATGGATTTGAATGTAGAAATAAAGGCTAATGAGCACGGGGAAACTGGAGGGCTGTGCGGATAAAATGTGCATTTTTCAAGGAAGGAATTGTTACTCAGAGCACTCCCCAGTGCAGATTACAGCCTTTCAGGAAGTTCATGTATTTTCACCCAGTAATTCAGATTTTCCTAGTAGATAAATCAGCAGACGAAGAGGTAGGAACTGGTTGTAGTGTTCGCTCCACGTGGCACCTGCTGTAATGTTATGCTGGGTCAGCGGTCACTCCCATTAGAATGGCCCCCCGTCGACTTTGAAGGAGGTATCCAGGGATTTGAAAGGTTTGCTTCATGGAAGTGAAAGCCTTCGAGGGCTGACTAATGCCTCCTGGACACAGAAATCCTGAGGGAAAGACAAAGAAAATGCAGAGAGAGATGCAGTGTCTGTTATGTCTGATTTCCTTATTCATAGGATAAAGCTGCAGGTTCCATTATTCAAAACGGTTGTAAAGAGAAAACGTCAAGACTTAGCAGTGCCAGTGATCTTAGCCGCCTCCGAATCTGTTAGAATGTGTTGATTTTTATAGACAGTAAAGATATTTCTCTGTTCTTGACTTACAGTATTTTGAATTTGTTCAAAGCGGTTTCAATCATTATGTAAAGGGGAATTTTCAAATGCATGATTAATTGTTCAAACATGAAGAATTTAAGAATATAAGGAAGATGATTGCACAGGTTCTGCAAACATCTTTGACAAGCACAGAGCCTGGGCTTTCTGTGCTGCCTGTCCCCGTGCATTGAATACATGTATAACATTCTTATATTTATGTGCGCGCGTGCCGGCTGCAGCGCTGTCACTCCACCTACCTCGCCGACCTGTCCCCACGGCCCAGCGAGCGGTCCTTCAGGTGCCTGCTTTCACATGAGGAGGCCGCGCCCCTGGCTGGGTTGGGAGGACAGTGGTTTCTATATCAGCGGGCAGTGGGTATGGGAGGTGGGAGCCTTTTCCACCGTGCTTCGTGTTCTCCAGCACTTACTGACGCGACAGGTATTCTAGCATGCCTGCTCCGTGCAGCGCTGCCGTAGATGTTGCAGGCTGAGGGTGTGCAATGAGCAAACCCAGGAGTCCATGCTCTCTGGAAGCTTCCCGTCCGGCAGGAAATGCAGGCAGGAAACAGGCATAAGCTCAGACCAGCAGGGAGACCTAGGTGAGGTGGTTGTACCTCCGCTTTCTTTCAGTGGGACCCCTGGGAGGGGCTCCGCCATCTCGCTCGGGCGCCGCCCACAGGGGACCCTCCGCCCTCACACCTCTCAAGCCCCTGCTCCATGATGGGCGAGGGGCTCGGAGGACTCGGACCTGGTCTCAGGATGGTGATCGGGGTGACAGAGGAGGGCAAGTTGGCCTTCGGGGCAGCACGCAGGAGAAGTTATCTTTCTTTCCTGGACTTGCTGGACTTTTGTTGTGCCTGGAATCTTCCAGGAATAGTGACTTTTTAATAAACAAACTGATACAGGGAGAAGGGTGCCTGCATTGAAGTTGGGTCTTCGTTACTGTTTAACATGGAGCCCTTAGAGATGCCGCTGCATGGTGGGGAAGCAGAAAGAAAATATTTCTCTGGCTTCCATGAAAAGATAACACGCATGCCCCGGAGGCAGGCTTGAAATGTGACATGTGAATGGCAGTTGGGAGATTTCTTTCAGATTCTGAGGATATACACGTTTTCCTCTCATTTTGTCTAGTGAATGCTCGTAACTCTCAATGTGAGTAAAATAAACAGATGCCGACCCTTCAGCTTCCAGAGCAGGGGGCCTTCAGGTTCACCAGAGCAGAGATGCTGTGTGCAGTCAGTCCTCCCTGGATGCTGTCCAGGTGTAAAGGGTCAGGATTGGCCGGAACCTGGGGGCCTGGATGGCCGTGAGCCATGACTCGTGGGTAAGAGGTTCCGTGGGTCATTTTGGAAGCTCGAGTGTTTTCGTTCCTTAAAAAACACACAACGTGTTAAAAAGATGATTTATAAACTTCGTGTTCTTTTTCTCCAATGTCGAAGCTTTGAGGGGCGATTAAGAACGCTCAGTACTTGGGGCCCGATTTGGGTCATGCTGGAATTCCACGGCACAGCTGAGGTCGGTGTGGGAAGATCGTCTGTTGTCATAGGATGCAGACGTGGGATGCAGACAGATGTCCAGCGTTAGGCCTGTAACATAACCGAGATGAGCTGTGAGGTCACCGGCAGCCTCCAGCAGCTGGCCTGGTAAAGGTACTGATGCAGAGTGTCTCAGGAGGGACCGTGGGAGGGTCTGGGCAGGGCTGGGGGGCTGGCGTCTGCGGGGGCAGGAGGGGAGCAGCAGGATGCTGGGGGGAGCTGTCATCTGAGGAGAAGTTGGGGGGGATGAAGGGAAGAGAAGATGCAGACCCCTCCTCCTCCAAAGGCAGTGCAGACTCAACATTGAACTTTCAGTTCCTCAATCTTCTAATAGGTTAAGATACACGTACTTTGAACCTTATTGGAATAGATTTCGTTTGCTTAGCCAGAAACTGTGAATCGACTCATTTCCTACGGTATGAAACTGTCTCACCAGTTTTCTCTTCGAAAATCAAAAATCCTCTCAGTCCCGAAGGAATCCTGGAAGCAGGTAGGCTTTCCAAAGGCACGGACAGGGTCATTTCTTCCCTGGCCCTTGACAATGGTGTCTGGGGCTTGGCCTGGTTTCTACCCGGGAAACACACGCACCAAATACTCCACCTTCTCTGGGTGTAGGTTTTACTGCTGATTTTTCAAAGCTGACATGTGACCTCAGAGCACGCCGAGTCCCGAGTACTCTGGGATTTCTAGTTCTGACTGCGACCTTGACCATGGGATTAAAGTCCTGAGAATCCTGAGCAAATGCCATGACCGTAGAAGCATGAGGCAGGATCCGCCTGTGGACGGGGGAGGGACGTTGTAGGGGAGCCTGAACACCGCACAAGTGAAAAGCTGAGAAAATAAAACCTCAGAGTCAATCAGGAGACGTGAATGTCCATCCATCGTTCGGGCATACACGCACAGAGTTTGTGTCATTGCCTCTAATTAATACGACTTTTGTACAATAAGCCAAAGTGCGAATTTGTTTTCATACTATGTGGGTACGCTGGCATCTATCATCAGCATTCATGCCAACACTTTCACCGTTTCTGCTCATATAATGTTTAATTTGTATTGCTTTGCCTGACAGATAACCTCACTGGTAGCAATGTTTGTATAGGATCTGCGGGTTTGGTATAACCATATTTACGTTACCCCACTTGTTTCTCCCAGTATTTCCATTTGTGGTATAATTGGCATTTCAAGACCCGTTGTGTAGACAAGGATCTTTTAAAGGTTAGGCGTCTAGCTTGTCTCACACAGCTGAAGCACGAACACGATGGATTCAAATCTCATCCATGTTCCTCAGAGAGCCGACTGTCTACACCCCCTACACGGGCTTTTGTAGCAGCTCTTTATCAGACTGAGAACACTCCCCTTTAGTCGTAGTTTGTTGAGTGTTTCCTAGCATGAGAGCATTTTGGATTTTGTCAAGTGCTTTTTCTGCATCTGTTGAGATGATTGTGTGATTTTTTTTTTTATCCTGTTGCTATGATGTATAACATCTCCAGATGTCAAACTGACTGAATTCCTGGGGTAACTCCCATTGATGGTGGTATATAATTCTTGATAGATGTTCCTGGATTGAGTTTGCTAGTATTTCACAGAGGATATTTGCATCCATATTCAAAACAGATATTGGTCTGTAGTTTTCTTGTGATGACTTGTGGTTTGGGTATTAAGGTTGTATTGGCCTCATAAACTAATTTGGGAAATGTTCTATTCTATTTTGGGGAGAGTTTGTGAATAATCGTTATTAATTCTTCTCTGAGTGTTTAGTAGAACTCAGTGGTAAAGCCATCTGGGCCTCAGCTTTTCCATGTGGTTAGTTTTTTGGTTAAAAATTCAATTTCTAAACTTGTAATATTGTCTATTCACATTTCTCCCTGAATCAACTTTGGTAGTGTGTATTTTCTAGGATTTCATCTAATTTATCTCATTTATTGGTATACAGTTGTTCAAGGACTCCTTTATAATCCTTTTTGCTTCTGCAATATTGATGGTAATATCCCCACTTTCACCTCTTATTCTAGTATTTTGGTTCTTCTTTCTTTCTTCTTGGTCAGTGTAGCTAAAAGTTTGTCCATTTTGCTGTTCTTTTTAAAGAACCAGATTTTGGTTACATTGATTTTCTCTGTTGTTTTTCTCTCTCTGCTTCATTAATTCCAGCTCTAATCTTCATTATTTTCTTCCTTCTGCTTGCTTTATGCTTTGATCTTTATTTGTATGTATATACACATATATATTTAAAATCATTAAAGAAATGTAAATGCTTAATTAGAAGATATTCACATACTATAAAAGAAAGCAGGGAAAGAGGAACAAAACAGATTTGAGACACGTAGAAAATGAAAAGTAAATTGGCAGACATAAGTCTAACTATACCAATAATAAAATTACATTTGCACGATTGAATAATCCAGTTAGAAGCTGAAGATTTTCAGACTGAGTAGAAAAAACAAGATCCAACTGTATTCTGTCTTCAAGAGACACACTTTAGATTCAGAGAAACGAATAGATTGAAAATAAAAGATGGGAAAAAATATACAAACAGCAAACACAAGGATGGAGTAGCCTTACTAATATCATAGAAAATAGAATTTAAAACTGAAAATGTTATTAGCAATAAAGAGGGACATTTTAAAAAGATGAATGTTTAATCCATCAGGGAGATATAACAATTATAAATATATGTGCACCTAAAAACAGAACACCAAAATACATGAAACTATAACAGTATTGAAAGGCAAAACAAACAATTCAACAGTAATAGTCAGAGGCTTCAATACACCAGTTTTAATAGCGTATGGAAAAACCAGGCAGAACATTACGAAGAAAACAGAAGACTTGAACAACACTATAAACCAAGTAGATACGGCAACATTTGGGGAACCTCCGTGCGGTAACAGGAGACCTTTTCTTCATTTTCTAGTTTGAGTGTCAGAGGTTCTGACAGTTTCCCTCCACTCCTTCTTCTGTCTCTTACTTGGATTGCATAGACTCTGTTGATCTGTCTTCCAGTTTGCTAGTTCTTTGTCAGTTGGAGCCTCCTGTCAAGCCTCTCTAGTAATTTTTTCCGTTATTATACCTGTTCGCCCTAATGCACCCATTTGCTTGTTTTCATAGCTACTGTCTCGTTACTAACATTCTGTATTTGAAGTGACGTTGTCATTGTACCTTTACTTCTTTAAGCAAGCTTTCCTCTAGTTTCTTGGACGTGTTTACAATGACTGTTTTGAAGTCTTTCTGCCTGACGTGACGTCTGGTCACCTCGCAGACACCGTCCGTGCCTGCTTTTCCCCAGGCGGCGCGGCGCACTGTCCTGTCTCCAGCAGCCCCGGGTGCAGGTCCTCACCCCACACCCCTACCTGCGGTTTGTTGTTTATTGTTTAGTGACCGGCTGGATCATTTTAGTGAAGTCTGGGCACCGCTCTCCCCGCAGTCCTGTTAAGCCCGAGGCTGGTTTCTTCCTGTGACCACACCCGGCTGTTCAACTTCACTCATTTCCAGCGGATTGGTCTATCATTTTCAGCAAAGCTTTGTGGTGTAAATGGATCGGCAGAATATTCCAGTCAAATCTGGGTTCCTTTGAAGAACTAGTTCCTGGGGTCGGTGTCTGAGATTTGTTCTGACCACAGGAGAGCTCCTTCCAGCTGTTTTATTCTCAGGTTTTCTCCTGAAAATTAGCCGGCCAGCAGTTCAGCCTGTATTCATTTAATTTATGAAACTCTTTCTAATTGCCTTTCACCGAAACTTCCACTGTTTTTGAAGTGCCCGTGACCTTGAACTTCTCCACATTCTACTGCAAATGAAGTCAGTTCCTGTGGAAATTGACCAGGAGCTGTAGGTTTTGTTGCCTGTCCCTCACCCCCTCGCCAGGTAAAATTTCTGAGCCGGGGCGCGGGGTGCAGGGACAATAACACACTTGTCTGCAAATGAACCTTATGTTCTGATTCAAGCAATGCTGATTAGGGTGGGAATGATACCTAGTCAGGGATATCTACTTATAAAAAAGACAGACGGATTGTTTAATCAGAGAAACTCCGGTTGGTAGATTTGGCCCAAGAACATGCAGGGCTGGTTTATAATGTCTCTACTTCCTTCTCCCGCCCTTGTGTCCTTTCCCGTATGAAACCATGATTGAACCCACATCTGAAAGACTATTAAAACATAATTTAGCGCCAACCTTGTTTAAAAAAAGTTTGTTTTGTCATTTTTAGCCTTTCAGTTGTCTTCTTAAGGCCGTGGAGACATAAGCTGCATGGGTTAGTGTGCATTTTTCTTAAGAGAAAACGAACAGACGTGTAAGTGACATTCTTTTGTTGTAAGGGTTGTGCTCCTCAGTTCAGGCTGCCTTAGCAAAACACCAGACGGCGGGGGTTGGGTGGGGGGGATGGTGCTCGAACAACAGCAATTTATTTTCTCACAGTTCTGGAGGCTGGAAGTCCAAGATCAAAGTTCCAGAGGGTTGTGTCTGGTGAGCACTGTCCTCCTGGCTCGCTGACAGCTGTCTTCTCACTGTGTCCTCATATGGAACAGAGTTCTGGGCCCTCTTCTTCTAGGGCCCCCAGTCCTGTTGGATCAGGCCCGCCCTTCTGACCTCACCTAAGCTTCTCTCCTTAGAGGTGCCATCTCCAAATATACCCACACTGGGGACTAGGGCTTTAACATGTAGGTTTTGGGGAATACACACATCAGTCTATAGCAATAGTTATATGGAAATTATCTCTGGAAAAAACGGCTTGCATGATAGGGGAGAAATACTGAATTAGAGACAGTGATGTCGCCGTTATGAATGATTTGCCATGGGTGGGTTTGTGGCAGGTTGATTCTCGTGGTTAAAAATAAAGGAGAACCAACTTCTTCAAAAGCTCTGTTGTAAATCAGACGTATGCGTGTGGCCCTAAAACACCATCGACGCTGAGGAATGGTGGCGTTGGACCTGCTCCATCGTCACGGGGTCAAGAGCCTTCAGACCATGATAAGTGGTCTCCGAAAGAATCACTGCTAAGGACCCCACAAAACAGTAACTCCAGCCCTGCTCTAGAGCAAGTGTATTTCCTACAGGAGCTGCCTTTCATGTGTTTATTAAATTAGAAATAGGGATTTCAGCGTTTTGAACTTAATTTCAGTAAACCTACCTAAGATACGGAGATGGGTTAGGCTGCGCCCACGGCTGTGAGCTGTGTTTCCCGCGGTGACTGCAGGTCGGTGCTGAGCAGGGCTGAGTGGGCGCCGCCTTCTCCCGGTCCTGGGGCATCGGATCCCAGGGGCCTCCTTCCAGCGTCTCCTGTCCTCCTCCTGCAGGTCCAGTGCATTTGAGGTGCAGGCCCTGGATGGGGCGAGCTCGGGAAGTCTTTGGTTTTACACCGCGCAGGAGAGCACCGCCTGGCTGAGGGCCGTGTCTGCCAACATCAGCGACCTGACGCTGCAAAAAGTGAGCACGGAGACTTTCCATGTCCCTGTTTTTGCTCTTTAATCCACGAAAAGAATTATGATGTTTTGTTACTTATGATGAATCCTGAAACAGTTGGTAATAACATTGAACAGAAGAACATGCACTTTTTTTTCAACATAACAAAACTTTGACTAAAAAAGTTAAAGATTAAGTCATCTAAAAGTTTCCTGGTATAAGAGTGTAGACTGAATCAAACCTCTGGACACCTCCCCGCTGGTTCTGTCTCTCCCTCTTCCTTTCCACGCACCTACACAGAAGTATTTGTGTGCATGTAATTTTATATATACCCTATCCAAATGCATTGATGTAACGTGACGTTTTTATTTGGGGAACCCAATTGGGTTAAATATGTAATTCTCCAGAACATTAAGGAAACTTATGAAGAGGCACCTCCACCACAAACATCCCTTCTCAATGGATCACCGCAGGCACCCAGGAAAGAAAAACGCTCTGTCTCTTTGAGTGATCTGTTTGATGATCAAGGTCAATATGAAACTTCAAAATGAAACAATAAAACTAGATGGGGTGAGAGTAAAACATGGATAAAGTACTCAGTTCCCTAAGGCAACCGCTGTATCCCGGCAGTGAGTTGATGGCCACAGCTGCGGGAGGCTCATGCAGGGACCAGCCCTTGGCCCGAGGAGGCCGTGGACCCGTTTCCTTGTTCTCAGCCCCTGCAGGTGACTTGCCCCGTTGTCCACATTTGCACCCCACGGCCTGCTGTGGCCCAGGGCAGCTGGTGGCAGGAGGACCCCGGGGGTCTGGACGCACACGGCGTAGTCTCACACCTGCCTCACTCCTGGAGACTACTGAACAGAGCTCGCCTGAGCACTTCGAAATATCAGGGAAGCAGCAATGTGAGATTTCTATTCCAAAGACCTCAGAGGCTCTCAGCTACATAGGAGGTACTAGACCCTCTCTAAGACCTCAGCTTTCCAACTTGACATTTTGAATTCCAAAGGTATCTGGACGGATAAAAGGAAAAGAAAAACCCAGGTGGTGGTAGCTTGTTATTGGCAGAAATGCATGGTTCTACATGAATCTCACACATTGCAGCTACTGGGCAGAGCAGAGGAAAGGAGACGCAGACACTTTCGAGCTGGAACTGTGGATTCAAAGCCACTTTCCAACTGGGTAGGCGTGACCTTGTTATTACTCTGGACCTTCATGTCCTCACTGGTTAAATTTTGCAGGATTGCTGGGAGAATCAAATGTGAACTGTGAAAACTGTAATTACCTAAGACCATGTAGTACAGAAATCATTTTCCCCAGTTATTTCAGACGTGGACATTTAAGCATCCGCTGCCCCATGGCTTCACTTAGTAAAGAGCTGATGCTTGAAACAGTAGCGTCGATACGCTAGTCTTGGGTTTTCTGTTATGAGAGTCGTTGCCAGACATCTGTACATGCTCTGGTTTGGTTTTCAGGTAAGAAATACCTCATAAAGGAAACGTTTCATGCAGGGACACTTCATGCAGCTAATTAAATCCAGTTGCCAGTTAGGCTGAAAAATTCTGACATCAATACATGGTCATACTGACTCCTTGCTTCCCTCTCTCTACAGATGAAGATGGCAAATCAGTGCCGCTCTCCTTGTGACCAGGTAGGATTCGTGGGTTTTGTGTTGATTATACGATGTCCCCGAAGGCAGCCTCTTTCTGTTTTTGAGATTTGGTTTGGAAATTTTGACAGGAAAGCATTAGCACACATCGGACTGAAGTCCATCCTCACCCTCAGTGTTAACTCCAGGAAGCTACTCGTTTGTCCTGGAAATAGCGCAGGAGGAATCGTTCCGACCTGAGTGTGCCGTGTTATCGGTGATCTGTCGGCACGTACATTTTCTAAGGAATCGTGATCAGATGACAACCTAGATGTGACTGTTGAAGCTTAGAGGGTGTGACAGCTGAGACTCACCCGTGTAATCGGGAGTCTGCAGCATCGTGTGATTTTCTTAGCTCACGTCCTCGTTCAGGAGGTTTCACTCTGGGAGGCTTTGACTGGGAGCTGCCGTCGCGGGTGGGAAGGAAGCACCCCACCCCTGTGCCCGTGCTGGCCCTTGTCCACCTGGAGGCCGCGCGTTCTGGTGGTGGTAGCCCTGCGCCTTCAGGAGCCTGGGCTCGTTCGTTCCGAGAGCAGAGGCCAACCTGTAATGCGCCTGGCTTTCTAATTCAAGGACTGCTCGTGTACTAGGTCTGTAAGTGCTTAGCTGTGTATCAGGTAAATACACTTGGAAGTCACTACATTATTTTTCTGTTTCCTTTTTGATAAAGTCATAGTTCAAGCCGTAAGTGTGAACTTTTTAAGATGTATAGCTTCTTAGCTTTCTGGTTGTGTCTTTCGTATAGGTCTGAGGCAGTATACCTTGTAGGCTCGAGTTAAGCAAACTAAAGGAATGTGTTCAGTTTGCTTTAAATAGCACTCAGGGACGCCCTTTACGTAGAGCTGAGTGATAACATTTACATTAAAATGGAAGGCATTCAGGAGAGTGAGTACCTGCCAATCAAATGTTTCCTGAACACGGTAGGAAATTAGGACCACGTTTTAAGTTAAACCCCTCTAGTCAACATTTCTAAATTAGATAAGAAACACTAAGAAAGGTTCTTCTAACTTTTATTTGTTGTAATGTTCTCCTAAATTTATGAACAGCTATTTTTGTTTACATAGCTAAATGAGGGTGGGTAGCTATTTAATGAGTAATGGTCCCATAAATGTCTTCAGATTACTGTAGGACTCATTTCATATTCTTACGCATAAAATACAGCTTTTCTGCTGGGCTTAGTGTTTCTGAGACAGAAGTTTCTCTTGGACTTTTCCCCTGAGGACACACCTCCCCCGTAGTTCACACTTAAAGCCTGTCTTCTCTGGATTTATTTACCAAAGCTGCTGGGACAATAGACCAAATTGGTGTTTTTGTCTCCAAGAATAATTTGCCATTTGAAATTGGATTTCTGTTGGCAAAAGCAAAACTAGCAAAGCGTCCCGGGGGATCCTTTTTGTTGTGAATCAGAGACTCTTCCAAGACTGCTACCAAAAGTCGGCCTATGTACACGGGCACCGAATTGAGTCTCAGAGACAGAGTTTGGGTAAAGTAGGAAAGAAGAGCTTTATTGCTTTGCCTGGCAAAGCGGGCCACAGCGGGCTAATGCCCTCAAAACAGTGTGTCCTGACCTGGAGGCGGTAGTGCGGAGTCCTATGGTCAAGAGGCAGGGCTGCTGGAAAGTATCAGAGTGCCTGCAGGTCTTGCATTCCTTCAATCCAGAGATCATTCAGGTGGTCTGTGATGGGCTCCTGTGGTTCTCAAGGTGCCGGAACCGTGACCTTCTCTGTGGAATGAAGAGTACTAACATCTTCCATTTGTTGGGGGTTTTAGTTCTGCAGAAGAACTCAAAAGACATTGTTATGTGTATCCCTTGAGGGGAACCAGGGCCCTGCCCCAAGGCTGCTCTATTGTTTCCTGACGGCTCCTCCCTTGTCTCTGCATCCCCTCCCTTCCCTGATTAGCAACTGTTTGAACCTGCCCTTTGGAACACGGGGAGGGTCTTGGAGGCTGAATGCTGCCTATTTCCTGCAAACAGGAAACGGGGAGCACAGAAAGGCTTCCAGGCCCCCGGAGCCCCACGGGCCCTGCGCCGTTTCAGGAGCACAGGAGAGAGTGCCCTGCAGGTGGAGCCCTTCCTTCAGTTTCTCCATGTCCTGTCACAGAAGGGAGTCGTCCAGTCCCCGACTTCCCAAACACGTCATGCATGGTCAGTGGTTTGGGAACAGTTACGTGCGGGCACACGTGAATGCCCATTGCCCTGAGACCTGAGCAGCTCTCACAGGACCTGAACTTGACGCATTTGGAGCGCACTCTGCGTTTCTGCGGCTGTACCTGACTGCCAGGCCGTCTGGGAAGAGCACCAGTCTGGAAACCGAGGCGTGTTTTGTTTTGTTTAGAAATTTAACTCCTCTTTCCCACTGACTCACAAGAGAGAATCAAGAAGTAAGGTTCAGGGGAAGTTAAAACTATCTGAGGAGCAAAACTCCCAACACAAAGGACATGGAATGAATCATGGTTCAAAGGCAGGGGAGTGATTTCGCTTTGGTTTTATCTTAGTGAAATTTGGTCATATATGAAGCCACGTTTGTGTGATATCAGTCTTGGTGGCCTTAGGTGAATCAAACCTGGATTCTAATCCCACCTAATCCCTTCTCTGGTGGTGCACTTGGAACACATTAACACCTGAGCCCTAGTTTCTTAATCTATAAGAGAAGAAAGTTGCAAAGGGTGATCTAAAGTCTTTTTTTAACTTTAAAATTTCTATATAACTTTGAATTTACTTAAGGGCTTGAATTTGTTTATCTGGAAAGAAACATCAGAGACAGGCCTCACTACGTGAGGTTGTAAAAGAACTAGCCCTGCCCCAATTTGCCGAGATTCCAGTAGAGGATGCTTTATATGCATTATATATATGCATTATAGGAGTTTAGATTTATGGTGTTGGGCCCTATTTAAAAACAGGAAGGATTTTTTTCTCATTTTGAACAATTAATTATTGATTTTGGTATGTAGCAAAAAATAATATTGGATAAATAAGAAAAAAATAAAGATATTGACAACCACTGAAATTGACAAAAACCAAAGAAAACAGAATTAGAAGGATAATACAAAAGGCATAAGTATAGATTTTTAGACTCTTATATCTGATAAGTAAAATGACTGTGTAATTTGTCATCCAAACTGGGACACTTCTTTCTGGGATGGAGACTGACCTAAAAGTAACACTAAGACAACAGGAGTAACTTTAGAATCATCCCAGGAAAACCAGGACATGTATTCACCCTGCGAAAACAGCAAGAATCTATTTTCCAAAATAAATTTCTTCCCGAAAACCTGAATTAAAGGAAGTATGGGTACCTTAATCACCAAATCCAAAAGAGGCTTAAATAATTCAAGTTATTCTAGCTTTTTCTGTGAAAGGGAACAGAGCAGTTGTACAATTATTATCTGATGGACAAGTAGGTGTTCATAAAATTATAATATACATTTCTTGGATTATGTAATAAGCCATAGAAAATTCATAATGTGAAATTTAAAATTAGCTTCCCTTAAAATTATTTATGAACTGCATATACCTAAAAAAGATTCCTAAAGCAGCCAATGTTTCCAGTAATAGATAAGCGATAACTTATTTCTTTGCTAATTAATATAGGCAGCATTAAATTACATATGGAATTTCATTAACTTCACATCCACTTTATAGATGTTTCAGGTTATTAACAATCTGTATGTTTCCATCTTGGCCAGAAAAGGAGTTCCTAGTTTGGTAGGTAACTCCTGTTGGATGCTGTGCCCAGCACTGTATTAACCAGATGTGGGAAGGAGAAGCAGCAGAATAAGACACTGCCCCAGCCCTGGAGGAGGAAGACGGCAGGACCGAGGGGCGGGGAGCGGGGGGGCTCCACAACCAGTGTCTGTGTCTCCAGAGAAACAGGGCAACGCTCAGCTGAGTGAGAATCAAATGGAAAATCTCTCCCTTGACAAATTGTCCGCACAGAGGAACGCTGGCTGCTGCTGTGCTAGAAAAAGAATCCCAGCTTCTCCATGTCAGCCTAGAAGTTACCCTTCCAGCTTTCTACTCACCCTTGACCAGTCTATAATGTGAATCTAATCTACCCATCCATCCATCATATCTATCTACCTCTCTACCTATCTATTATCTAGCTAGCTAGCTAGCTACCTATCATCTATCTATCTATATCTACCTATCATCTATCTATCATCTATATATCTATCATCTATATATCTTATCATTACATTTCCCTGTCTGTGCATATTACAGCCCTGTCTTAAATTAAGCTCCCGTGTATCAGGTTCCAGTACATCATTCATCCCTTGTGGAATCTACGCTGCAGTCTGTGACTAAGTATTTCATGAAGAGAAAGAGGATCATGGGAGACTTGTCAGCATTTGAATATATGATTAAAAAATAAAGGAAAACCCAGCAGAGTTTGTCCTCCCTACAGCCCCCTTTGAGACCCAAAGCTGAAGCTTGGTCTCTTCGGAGTTCTTGGCGGAGAGAAGAACGTGTTTACAGGTTTTCGGGACCCTCACGCCGCACTGCTAGAGACCCACTGGGGGCTGTTTTCTTCCCATTACTTAGTTCCTCATCCAGGTGGCAATCTGTTCCCACCAGCCCTCACTAGCTTAGTAGTTTGAAAGCATCTTGGTAAGACTCCTGGTAATAAATATAGTATCAAAGCAGGTAGTTGAGCTTGCGGCTGACTTTAAAATGTGCAGTAATTTAGAATTTAAACAATTTCCTGTGCTTTCCAGAAATGCTGGTTCCACACTTTGAGGGTAATCAGTAAAACAAAGGGCTTCCAGTCCGCCAACCTGATGGATACAATACGCAGGTCCTCCCTGCTGTGATTATTTACCTTCCCATAAAGTCACAGGTAGTGATAGACGAAGAGCCACACATGGGTTCTTTCAAGAAATTTTAGGGGACGAGCCCTCCCTGCCAATCCTGCGGGTGTGGAGTAGATACAGGTAAAGACACAGGTCTCATCCTCAGAGAGCATGTGGTCTAACGCAGACCCAGAGGGAAGCAGCGTGAGAGCCCCAGAAAAGACAGCCCTGATCCTGCTTAGAGATGCCGAGAGGATCTGACATCACGTGACGCTGAGTATCGCCGTGCAAACGGCTGCATCTGCCCTCAGAACAGGCGTGTGCAGCGGCATCTGTCCACTTCTGAAGATAAGGACGTGAAACGCAGAGCCCTTGATGGGCCTGGTGTAGCCTGACGTCCAGAGCTCCTGCCCCCAGAGCTGCTTTCACTGAGTGTCACCTGTGGTCCCCACCCCACTACTGAGAAGACAGCCCTCTCAGAAATAGGGTAACGGGGTGAATATTGTCCAGAACCACAGGCTGTCTCATGAGCGCTGATAAATGCACTAAGAAAAAAATATAGCCATGCTGCTAACCATGCCGTTTGAGACCTACAGTGATGACTGGTTTGTAAAACGTTACCAAACACCCACTGCCCCTGGGTGATACTCAGCAAGGTGGTCTTGTACCAACTTAAGGTAACTAGGACGGCCGCTTAATGCCCCACGTCCCGTCTGCATGGAACAGAGGCTGATCTCTGAACAAATCCCTGTTTTTCACTGTGTAAAACTCACTCCAGTTGCAATTCATTGTTTTTAGTAACCGTGCTTAAAATGGATCCTGTCTTCTATAAATATACAAATCACTGTGCTCGTGCAGTGGTGAGTGTGGAATTCGAACCACCCATTGAATTTGTGTTAATTGTAGAACATCAAGGAGCTGCTGAACTAGCTAGAGAAAATGAAATGTTTCTTCCCCCAAATATGCAGAGAACTCTTAAGACTCAGCAGCAAGAAAACAAATAACCCGATTAAAATGAAGCTTGTTTTAATCATGGAAATTGAGCACGTCTTATGATTTACAGCAGTATTAATGCTACTGTTATAATGAACAAAAGTGTATCTGTGTGACCCTACCGGACAGAAAGGAGAAAAGTCAATCAGACATTTTTAAGTAACGTGTGTAATCAGTTTCAATCCACAAGATATTCAAGCACTCAGTCCTATTTGTGTTGTTTCCGCAGAGTTCTGATTCCATCCGAGCAGTGTGTTACTTGCCTCCTGCCTGCTAGTACTTTCGGAGGGAGTTTTCTGTGGTACAGCGTTAAATTCTCGAAATTACCATGTGAGGGAATCCTAGTCCCATTTTATGACGAGAAAACGGACCCAGAAACATTAAATGAGTCCAAGGACACATGAGATAAGGTTGTCTTGTCTACTAATAATAAAACTCTCTGTTATAACATTAAAACTGTATCACATTGATGTGACCCTAAGCCTCACAAGACAATAGCTAAACCGAGAGGGAACAGACAAGTCCATGAGCCAGTGGAATATTCGGGTTACTTACGAAGCTCTGTATCTAGGGCACTGATGCGCTAGACAACTTCTGCTCAACACCTGGACTGGTTAGCTGTGGCTACCACTCTCCGTAGAATGATACTCTTTAATTTTCTCTTTTCCATCACCAGGAACACTGTGAAAATAGGATTTTTGTAAAACTTTACCTGGCATCTTGACCTGGGAAGTCTTTCACCAGGCGTGAGTGAAAGCTGTCAGTGATTTAGCAAGTAAAAATGGAAAGGAAATGACCTACCTTGAGCCCCTGCGGCTCGAGTCACTTCACGCGGCTGCAGTGAGGGCGCTTCCCGAGGGCTGCGGTCCCCAGACCTGGAGGGCAGCCCCTTCAGACAGCGCAGAGGATGTTCATCCCCTAAAGCCCTCGGCCTGTCTATGATAGTTTACTACTAAGTTTGTTTAAATGTGCAAAGTACGTGTCACATTACAGTTTTAGCTGAGACAACACGGGGATTTTCCCTTAGTACTGGTTTAAATTCATGCACTCAATTTTTAAATTGTATTACTATCTCTGCTAACTTTTTAAACATTTTCCGATATGTTATAGTTTGCATTTTGTGTCACTAGATAGTCAGTGCCAGTTGTGGGAATCTAATATTGTTGTGTTATTTTCACTGTTGCTGGGAAGTTGAACTGTAAAGAAACAATCATTTCTCCCACGTGTATTAACGATATATTTACTACAAAAATGGAAAATACAATAGTTGCTTTTGCAACCTCATAGACAGATTACAAATACTAACCCCTGATAGGATGTAATTAAATACCGTGGTTGTAAAAATCTACATATGGGAGGCACAAGTGTGAGGCAGCTGAGACGTCCAGCATTGGCCCAAACTAAGAGAACTGAGAAGCTCAAATTTCGAGCCCGGCCCAGTGCAGAAGCCTGGGCGTTTGACCCCAGATATTACACATCTTTGTGGCGTCCACTTGATCGGAGGTTGGGCGTGGCTGAGGGCTCCCCCGTCCCTGTCTGCGGCCCGTGGTGTGTTGCTTTGCTCTCTCCGCCCCGGTGGCCCTGTGCTTCTCCTAAGGCCTGGTTGTTAATTCTGAAGGTTTTGCTCCGCAGGTCGTCCACGTGGGGTGGGTCAGCGAGAGACTGGGAGGGGCCGGCTCCTCTCAAACCTTCAGATCCAAGTTCCTGGCCCTGAAGGGCTCGTCCTTCTACGTCTTCACCTCTCCTCCGGTAAGCAGGCCTCCGGGGTTCTGGGAGGGATGCCGACGAGGCCATTCTTGTAAGAGAAGCAAGGATCTGATCTAGCGCTTGGAAGAGGCCAGAGAGGGTGCACGACCAGCCGGCCGTCCTCCTCCGCCCCTACGTACGCAGATGGAAAGGGCTCTTGTGTGGACCTGCTGGCTTTTCTTACTCTAAATCCGTAAATCAACCAGTCCATGGTTTTCCTTCCATCGAACAGCCGTTAAGACATTAGAGTGTTTTCCTGCTTAAAATAGCTGGCTGGGACGTGGGGAAGTAAAGGCTTAGATGTCTTAGAGCATCACGTATATAGCTGAAGAATCCAGAAAACAAACAAAACAGAAGAAAACCCTTCTGTTAAGACATTTCTAATTTAACGGTCAAATAATGAAACTTAAAAAGCTATTTTTCCCTCATATCTTCCAAGTTTTATAAAAATAAACAAACAGCCTGATGTAGTAGGGCCCATGATAGAAATTTAACGGTGAATGCTACAGTTTACAATTCATTTTCTAATTCCTACCAGCGCCATTTTCCCAAAGCTGACCAAATATAATGTGTGTGCCCTGCCTCCAAGTTTGTCAATTAAAGCAATTTCACCTTCTGTGAGTCCAAACATCAGAGCTGCAAAAAGCAGCAGAACCTGATAGCTTCAGGCATCGAAACAGTTAGATGCCGTTTACTACAGTGCTGTTACTTTTCTGCCATTACAAATAAATAAAGGGATTTCCTTCCTTCTAAGGCTGAATGCTGTGCCATTGTCTGCACACAGCACATCTTCTTTATCCACCCATCCATCAGTGGACACTGTGCTTGTGTCGTGTCCTGTTGCTGCGAACGGTGCTGTGATGAACATGCGGGGGCAGGGGTCTCGAGGCTCACATTTCATTTCCTTTGGGTGAATATGCAGAAGTGGGATTGCTGGATCGTATGGCAGTTCTGTGTTTAATCTCTCTGAGGAACTTCCATACCATCTCCACAGTGGCTGCACCATTTTACATTCTCACCAACAGTGCACGAGGGTCCCTTTGCTCACACCCTCACAGCACGTGTCCTCTCTGACTTTGGAGGGATGGATGTGTTTATGGCAAACACGGGGGTGATACTTTCTTGGGTGTTTTCTCATCTTCAGATTCATCAAGTTGTATACATTAAATTTGTATAGCTTTCTGAACGTCAATCATACCTCAATAAATGGTTTAAGAAAAGATGGACAGAGACCTTGCGCACAGGGTAGGAGAATTCCTACGTAGCCTCCCTCCAGGTTTCTGAGGGCTGACCCCGTACAGAACTGTGGTCTGTTTGCTGAAACTGAAGGATTACCAGTGACACAACACTGGGAACTAAAGCACGGATGCCACCAGACCTCACCATTCTTCCCACGGACTTCTTTTCTCTCCCCAGGACCCAGGCCAGTATTCCACCAGGGACTCAAGCTTTTCATAAACCAAGGCTGTGAATTTACTGATGCTGGAGGGTTATCTACAGATTTGCATAATAATTGAGTTCCTCTCAAATGCAATAATGTTATTTAGCCTTTGTTGCTAAATGTAACTTTCTATGGTTTTGTCTAACAAAGTAAACATAAGAATAACCACAGATAACCCCGATGGCCTCACTTCTGGCTACAGCAGTGAGTGATGTGGAAGGCGGCTGGGGCGTGAGTGGTGGATCAGGGAGGGGCGTCGAGAATCAGTACCGTGAGGCTCCAAGCAGAGGGACCTCCCGCTGGCCTGTGACAGTTGGGAGAGGAGGAAAGGGTCACCCTACCTGCACCCGATGTACCTGGAAGGAGGGTTCCCCCCTGCAGAACTGGGGGAGGAAGTGACAGATGTCCCAGGTCACACGCCTGAGAGTTCTCCTAATTTTTCTTTTCTTGTTAATTAATATTCTCAGGGTATAAGTTTTCCCTACATAGTACAACATTCTAAATTATGAGAAATGCTTTAAATATTTAATCAGATTTCTGTACCTGTTACAGTGAAAGACGATTTCATCCACTTCCCATGGCAGTGTCAATTTCATGGACAGAAATTCTAATGTGGGGGCTCAGGGGATCTCCACAAGCACCATATGGATAATGCCATCTGTATTAACACCAGGCTTGGCTTGTTTACTTTAAAATCCCAGGGCCCATCTTCTTGCATCGATCCGTGTCACCAGCAGCGTATATCATGCGAATCAATTGCTGACCTCAGCTGCTCGGGTTTGCCCGGAGCAGGCCTTCTGCTGCCGTAAATATCATTCCTAGAAGTTTGAAATCTGCTCAGCTCTCTGCTCTGGCCTGGCCGAGGGCTGAGTCCTCCCCATGTGCCCCCGTCGGGGCCGGGGTCCCTCCCCGCCCGGCTTCCCTGGCACCGGTGAGCAGCTTTCACAATCTACTCCTCCCTTTGGTTTGGCGACAACGTCTTCTACGTTACGGGTATTCTAGGCACACACGGGATGCACCGCGTCTTTTCACAGACGCCTGCCCCCCCTGATTCTGGGTGCAGCTGGTGGAGGTGCTCAGGTGACCCTCAGAGATGGAAAGGGCCGCGCGAGGAACCCTGGTTTCCTCCGTGAACCGAGGTGAACTGGCCCAGTTCTTACCAGTAAATTGAGGTTTGGGTGAATCCAGGGCTGGGCTGGCGGCCGCTCCTTGGATTGCCCGTTAGCGTCTGTGCCCTGGGGGATTTCGCTTACTTTGCACATAATCCTAGCAAAGCCACTCCACTTCCCTGCAGCTGGACGTGAGCCTCCCGTGTGAGCTGATAGTTACATGTGGCCATCAGCCCCGTATCGCAAACGTTCTGGAAATCCGGAGATTGCCGGTTCTGGATTATGTGGGATCCGGCAGCATATTGTCTCTTCTGCGGGGCCCGTTCAGAAGGTGTTTGCAGAAAGCAGGTGCTTTGCAGGAAATGCTTGTCTGTCTGTCTGTCACTCTCTCTGTCTCTCTGCCCACTCTTCTCTCTGCCCAAGGTCTCCTCCCTTACCTGATTTCTAATTCCTCTGAGACAGAGTTGCATCTCTGATATGGAGAAAGGGCGGCGTTACCCTGTAGTAAAGAAACACCTGTGAAAGAAGCCAGTCACAAAAGACCACATATTGTATCATGTATATGAACTATCTAGAACAGACAAATCCATAGAAACAGGAAGTAGCTTAGTGGCGGCCTACGGCTGAGAGGGTGGAGAAGGACGGAGGGTGACAGCTAAACGGTACAAGATTTCTTTGGGGGATGATGAAAATCTTCTACAATTGACTGTGGTGATAGTTGCACAACTGTGAACATACTAAAAAACATTGAATTGCACAATTTAAAAAAAAAAAAAAAGAAGAAAGAAACACCTGCCCTGTCGTCTTTTCCTATAACTGACATCTCCTTCTCCCAGTAAAGACGTTTCCTGGCAGGTGCATCTTTCATTAACTCGCATTCCTAACAGTTTCTGCAGGAGACACTTTCCACCCCGCCCCCATCTCTTCTCAGAGTCATCAGCAGCAACAGCTTTTGATAAGTATAGTTTTGTCGACATCAAAAAAAGAGGGAGGCCTTTTTTATATGTTTATCTCATGCCGTTACTTGTAAAGGAAAAGCAAGACCCCAGGGGAGTCTGGAAGTGATGTCCAGGATGCAGACCTGTGAGACTGAATGAGCCCCGCGTTCATTTACGGATCACACTGGAGTTAGGGTAGCCAGAGGCTAATGTAAGTTTTTCACATCCATTCAAACTTGCCCGCTAGCAGGTTAGAGTCTCACATCACTGAAATATGAAAACTGTCTTGTCCTGAAGAAAGCCTGTAGTTTCACACTGTGATTTTTAGGTGTGAGTATAAAATCGTACATCCCATCAGTATAGCACGTCGCAGCCTCTGAAGCCCTAGAACGCAGCAGAATTTAAGAAGCCCACTGAGACATGCACACAGGTGCAGACCACTCGGTGCCTGTGGCTGTGGTTCCAGCCGTGTGGGGATGCCACTGGCGCCCCAGACGGAGCCCCACGGGGGGCACAGTAGTGAGCGCTGGGGGTTCCTGAGCCGGAGACATCTAGAGATGCCCCAAGGAGATTTTCGAGTAGAGTTAGGTACCCTTGTTTCTAGTGCAGGGACGACATCTGTCTGGCAGGATGAGTTTGGAGGCATCAGTACGTAGATGGTCCTTAATGCTGCGAGACCAGATGAGCCTCCGTGTCATCTCACTGGATTCTGCATGGTCACAAGTTGCAGAAGCCATCTGCTTCTCCTGAATCTGCATAATTTCTATTTTCCAGGGTAATCAATACTAGTAATTCCCAGGAAGAAATGAAAGGATGAAGCCAGTCGTATTTATAAATATTCGCTCCAAAAATTAGACTGAGTTGATTTATTTGTGTACTTCCTGATGTCTTCATATAATTTTAAAATTTCCTTACTAAATATCACCTATAAGCAAGTACAAAGCAAGTGGCTACTTGAGAGGTGCTGTGAGGTTGAAAGCTGGCTTATGGAGAGTTTCTCTCTGTTAGTAAATGCTGCAAACCAATTTGTTGATTTTCCGCCGTCCTGGGAGCTTCTTACTGTAGTTCCCGTTGAATCTAGCATCACGCTGAACGTGAAGAAGATGCCCCTTGGCTACTGGTTGGATAGTCTGTAAAGTGAATATTAAGTATTTAAATAAATATCTAATATAGCTATTAATATAAATATTTAATAATAAGCATTAAAGCTCTGTGGCTGAGCTATGTGATTTGGAAATATCATCAAATCCTCTAAAGAGAATACAGTTGACCCTTGAGCAATGCAGGATTTAGGGGCTCTGACCCTCCACACAGTGGAAAATTCAGTATAACTTATAATCCACCCTCCTTATATGCAGTTCCTCTGTATCCACGGTTCTGCATCCGCAGATTCAACCAACCTCAGGTCACACAGTGTTTACTACATGCGTTTACTGTTGAAAACAATCCACGTAAAAGTAGACCCACGCGGTTCAAACCCGTGCTGCTCAAAGGTCAACTGTATAGAGGAAAAATCAGCCCTTTAGATCTGGGGGCAGGTGAGGGCAGTAGAGCCAGCAGATCTCAAAACAGTTTGTGATGGAAACCCTCAAATAACAACGAGCAAATTCCACGAGAAGCAAAGACACTACATTAGGATCTTGCCAGCCTTTGCAGCTTAAAGGAAGCCGTGGGGTGAGGGATCGTGCGTGAGGCCCCCATCCAGGTGCCTGCAGAGGCGGAGCCTTCAGCCCGTGCACTTGCTAGCCCTAGTTCTGCACGGCGAGTTCTCAGGTGTGGAAGTTTCCCTGCCGGAGACAGTGTGATGTGGACGCTCCATCTCCCAGACTTTTGGAAAGATTTCCAGGAGTTCATTCATATCATTTAAGGTAAAAATGCTAGCGGTTCCATTTCTATTTTAATTAAATAAAGAAAACAAGTATGTAAATATTTTCCTATTAAAGTCAAGTGTTTTGAGAACGTTTGAGTAGACAGTGTTAGTACATACAAGAGTTAGGTAGAGATCAGAAAGGTATGGACCACAAAAATTTCCAAAGTCAGCATGAAGGCAGGATTCTCATGGCTCCTTTTGGGGTGTGTGTGTGTGTGTGTGTGTGTGTGTGTGTGTGTGTGTGTGTAGATGTGTGTGTGTGTAGATGTGTGTGTGTGTGTAGATGTGTGTGTGTGATACTATAGTATATAGTTTAGCACATACCCATTTCCAAAGGTAACCACATGACAATAATTCACCTTGTAATTTGCTTTGAGATGAAAAGGCTGTGTATTAAACACAACATATAAAGACATGAAACAGCCTGGGTAATTTTTTTTCAAAGATTTTATTTTTAGAGCAGTTGTAGGATTACAGTAAAATAGAGGGGAAGGCACGGAGATTCCCCTCTACTCCCAGGCCCTACACATCCCCATCATTAACATCCCCCCAGACGGTACGTGTTTTACCAAGGATGAACCTGCGTAGACACCTCTTATCACCCAAGTCCACAGTTTCCATTACAACTCACTCTTGATGTTGCACATTCTATGAGTTTCGACAAATGTGCAATGACGTGTGTCCACCATTGTGGTTTAGAGAGTAGTTTCACTGCCCTAAACATCCTCTTCGATCCACCTATTTGTACCTCCCTACCTACCAACACTGACAACCACTAATCTTTTTACTGTCTGCAGAGTTTTGCCTTTTCCAGAAGGTCAGATGGAGTCATACAGAATGTAACCTTTTCAGGTTGACTTCCTTCACTTAATAGTATGCATTTAAGTTTCCACCATGTCTTTTCATGACTTGAGAGCTCATTTCTTTTTAGCTCTGAAAAAATATTCCCTTGTCCGATGAACCATAGTTTATTTATCCATTCACCTACTGAAGGACATCTTGGTTGCTTCCAGGTTTGGGCAAGTATGAATAAAGCTGCTATAAACATCCATGTTCAGGATTTTGTTTGGACATAAACTTTCATCACCTTTGGGTAAATACCAAGGAGTGTGATTGATGGATCATATGGGAAGAATATGTTTAGTTTTGTGAGAAACTGTCTTCCAAAGTGGCTGCACCATGCAGCATCCCCACCAGCCATGACCGAGAATTCCTGTTGCTCCACATCCCTGCCAGCATTTGGTGCTGTCGGTGTTGGATTTTAGTCATTTTAATAGGTGTGTGGTGGTCTCTCTGTGTTGTTTCAATTTTCATTTCCCTGACAACATATGACATGGAGCACATTTTCACGTGATTACTGACCATCTGCCTGTCTCCTTTGGTGAGGGATCTGTGAAGGTCTTTGGTCCATTTCTACTCAGGTTGTTTTCTTAGTGCTGAGTTTTAAGAGTACTTTGTATATTTTGGTTAACAGTCCTTTATCAGATGTGTCTTTTGAGATATTTTTCTCCCAGTCTATACCTTGTTTTATTCTCTTAACTTTGTCTTTTGCAGAGCATAAGTTTTTAATTTTAATGAAGTCCAGCTTATCTATTATTTCATGAGTGGTGCCTTTGGTGTTGTATCTAAAAAGGCATCACCACACCCAAGGTCATCTAGGTTTTCTCCTATGTTATCTTCTAGTTTTTTTATAGTTTTGTATTTTACAGTTAAGTCTATGATCAATTTTTAGTTACTTTTGGTGAAGGGTGTATGATGTATGTCTAGATTCATTTTTTGTATTTGTATATCCAGTTGTCCCAGCACCATATGTTGGAAAGACTGTCTTTGCTCCCTTGTTTTGCCTTTGTTCCTTTAGCAAAGATCAGATGAGTCTATTCATCTGCTTCTGGGCTCTCCATTCTGTTCCATGGATCTATTTGTCTTTTCTTTCACCAATACCGCACTGTCTTTATAGTAAATCTTATAGTTAGGTGGTCTCTGGCCTCTGACTTTGCTCTTCTCCTTCAAATGTGTTGCCTGTTTGGGGTCTTTTGCCTCCGTATAACCTTTAGAATCAGCTTGTCAATATCCACAAAATAACTTCCTGGGAATTTGATTGGGATTGTGTTGCATCTGTAAATCAAGTTGGGAAGAACTGACATCTTGGCAATGTTGAGTTTTCCTGTCCGTGAACATAGAATATCCCTCCATTTGCTTACTTCTTTGATTTTGTTAATCAAAGAAGTTTTGTGGTTTTCCTCATATACATCTCATATGTTTTTGTTAAACTTATAACTAAGTATTTCATTTTGGGGATGTTAATATGAATGGTAATATGTTTTTAATTTCAAATTCTGATTGTTCACTGTTCACATACAGGAATGTGATTGACTTTTGTATGTAAACCTTATATTCTGCAACCTTGCTATAATTGCTTATTATTTCCAGGAGGTTTTTGGTTTGTTTCATTTGGTCAACTCCTTCAGGTTTTCTACAGAGAAGATCTGCAATCAAAGACGGTTTTATGTCTTCCTTCCCAATCTGTACGCCTTTTATATGTGGTTCTCGCCATATAGCACAGCAAGGACTTCCAGTTAGATGGTGAAAAGGGGGCATCCTTGCTCGTTCCTGGTCTTAGTGGGGAAGCTTCGAGTCCATTCACATGGTTGGAGGTTGTATTTGCCTCACATGGTCTGACGCTCTGTTGTTAGGTGCACACATGTTACGTATTGTTGTGTCTCCTTTGAGAATTGACTGTTCATCTTTTTGTCATACACTTTTTATCCCTGATAACATTCCTTACTGTAAAGTGTGCTCTGTAGGAAAGTAATAGTCCTCTACTTTCCTCTGACTAGCGTTACCATGGAATATTTTCTCCATCCACTTGCTGTCAATATATATGTGCTTGGGGGCCGTGGTTGGCCCTGTGCCCCCCTCTGTTACGCATCCAACAAGAGTTGTTGATTTTCCACCCGCTCCGCTTCACGCTGATGGTTACTTAGGAGCGGTGATGCTCAAGCTCCTTGCATGCAGAACCAGAAACACTGTAACTTTTTAAATAGAAAAAAAAATCAAAATTACCGCTACACAATGGCATTGTGCTGATTTAAATCATTTTCCTATACTATCCAGAATAACACAAGTGTATTTGAAAATGGGGCCTGAAAGATTTTATAAGACAATGGAAGTATTTACTCTGCAAAATGTTAGGGAAAAGAGCCGAAGTAGAAAAAGTTGTAAGTGAATGATTGGAAGCTTTGGGCTGTAAAGAGAATCTGTTTCCTGGCTGTGGGACCACAGGCACTGACTCACCCTCTATTCAGCACTTTCCTCAGTTTAAGGATGGGGGGGTAAATGCTAGCTGACTACCTCCCAGGATGAAACGGGGCGCTGAGGGGCTTAATGTATGTATTCATAAGTGTGTCTGAAACTCCAGCGCATTTGAATTTAACAGAAGAAATTTTACTCTTAATGTTCAGCAACTTCTCATTGTAAAGGCAATACACAAAATATGGCGAGTGAATTTGCACCTAAATATTTGCATATGTTTTTGTCTGACCTTGGATTTTTGTATCCTCGCGCTGGAGGCAAATTGCCCAAATCAGAAACAACCGTATGTTAGGTTTTTAATACATATGTTTACTGATCTCCTTTATTCTGACATGAAATGTGAGGTCGTGGCTGTGAGGGGGACTGTTAATTAGTCACAGCATCTTCCCTCCGACCGGGCCTCACGGGCGGGCCAGTGAGGCTGGTGGGCTCTGTGTACACAGAGGTTTGGGCCACACGGGAGGGGCTCGAAGTCCTTAAGCCTCTCTGAGTTCAGGCAACATAAACAGCTCTCTTGGGAGGGCGTGGGAGGCGGGCCTCCGGTCCATTTCTCTCTGGAATGAGAATAAGTGGCTCCAGGGGAGTGAATCTACAAGTGTCCCTGCTGATCTGCTCTCAGACCCCCCCAGCCTGGGTGCCTCACTCCTCCATCCCCGGGCCAGCAGTCTTTGCCGAGAAAGCCCGACCACACTGGTGGAGCCTTGTGGCCAACACGTTGTGTCAGAATACCTAAATGAACTTTTAAAAGGCCCAGAGAGACTGTGGCAAATGAATTAGGAAAAATTAAAGAGAAAGTCCTGTCTTCAAGGATGGTTTCTGAGCTCCTTCAAGATGAGGGAGAGGGAGATGTTGAAGGCAACGAGGAAACAGAAGGGAGAAGGGCTGGAAGACAGGAAAGGAGCAGCGTGGGGCGGGGGAAGGCGGTGGGTTTTCTGGGGCTGAGTTACCTACGAAGAGTAAACAGCCGGCGGTGGGGAGTGGTGACCCCAGGTCTCTCCTGTGTGCTGATGCATGCTGGAAAGGCTGCATTAAACCAGGATTCCCTGGCCTTTCTCATGCACTCAGCTCTCCTTCCTTAGCGTGAACTGTCATTTCTGATTTGCAAATTGGAATCTGAGAAATAATGTTTCAGCTACTCATGTTTTCAGACACCATTAAAATGTGTTAAATAACACTTATAAAACCAATTTTATAGCATCTTATAACATTACCATATAAATCATATAGCAGTTACCTATGAATATGCAAGAAATACTAGAAGTAATTTTAAGGATGTCAATTAGGGGAGTATATTCTATCATTTAAAATAAAATATTTACCTTGAAAGAAGTAATTTAAGTGAAGATTTGTAGCCTGAAGGCATATTAGACAATTATCCATCTAATATAGAATATCTCTCTGTGTCAGTTCTGGGGCCACACAAGGGTTCCACAATAATATTAAAATATGCCAAGATACTACATCTGAGGAGCTACACTCTCTGCTCTATTTCAAATCAGATGTGGTCAGAAAAATAGAAAATTGTCAAAGCAGAAGGTAATGAAGAGAAAGACCTGCTTTTGAAAATTAATTAATAAACTTCGTGTTTTAGGTTTACAGGAAAGTGAGTGGCAGGTAGAGAGCTCAGGCCCCCCATCTTCCCTGTTCTCACCATCCTGCCTTAGCGGGTGTGTGTGTGTCACAGCTGATGACCAGTGCGGGTACATCGTAGTGACTGATGGCCACATGGTCCCCACACAGCTTCCAAAGGCTCTCAGGGTGGAAGTGTTTCGCTTTAAGTCCATGGAAGAAGCGGTCCATCCCAGAAGTCCAAGCATCTTCTCGGTGTCAGCTGTGTCTCTGACTGTGGCACATTCTCCTTGAAACAGTCACCATGGCCCAGAGGGTGAGACGCACGGACCGACTCACCTCCGAGGGCACCTCCACCCTGGACTGAGCAGTCACCCACCAGGAGCACGGGAGCCGGGCATGGAGAGGGGGTCTTCCAGGGGGGAAAGGAAAGTGACCATCAGCAATGAAAACTAAATGGAAGGGGACAGCTCAAACCACAGATGGCCATGCAGACACACAGATAGTAGCTGCTTAACAGAAGTTAGGAGCATAGCAGAATGGGTGAGGAGTCTCTAAATTTAACCTAAAATCGGTCCTTAAAATAATGCAAAAGACATCCAAAATGAATTCCTAAAATTATGCCCAATTGTGTGTAATAGATAAGTTCCGCCATTACTGGGTTCTTGTATCAATAATGTATCTAAACATCTCCATGCTTCACGCCAACAGCGGGGACGTGCAATTACTCAGCAAAACTTGCTGTGGCATATAGTTTAGTTTTTCAACTGTTCTGCTCCTGGTTTAGAATTTAATGAAGGTAAAGACACATTGACTAGCTCCATTGTTGTAAATGTTTAAATTCTCATACTAAAAATTGCATGTGTCTTTGCATGTATACTTTACATTTTTTTCCAGTTTTATCGAGGTACGATTGACAAAAATGGAATATATTTAAAGTGTACAGTGTGATGATTTGATATCCATGTACACTGTTAAGCGGTTCCCACAATCAAGTTAGTTAGCACCTCCGTCACCTCACACAGTTCCCCTTATTCTGGGTGAGAGCACATAGGATTCATGTGTCTGTTTTATATTTCTTGCAGGTGAGCACATTAGACTGGGTCCAAGCGGAAAAAACCTATAACCTCTGTGAGGTGCTATTTAAAGTTCACAAGGTAAGTTTCCTTTGCACATTAGATGCTTTCATATTAACAAGATGATCTTTGGGCTTAAAGAGTGAGAGAAATATTTGTTTCCCACTGTCTGTTGAAATAGTAAAATAACATGAACATCTAGCTTCATCCCACAATCATTCATCAGAATTCCACAAGAGTATCATAGAGGAACTTTTAAGTCCTTATTCTTTTTTTTATGTAGGTGCCTTATTATTTCATTCTGGCCTTTTTATATTTTCAACTAGTTTATATGGCTTTCCAGACATCTGAGATGTTCATTTGGTACTGGGATGTCTTCATAGGACCATCATATTTTATATGTGTTCTTCATTAATAAACTATCGAGCCTCTTCTGTTTTTATCCAGCATATCTTTTCAGAAAAATTGAAAAAAATTTTTGTAAGGTCGGATCTTAACAAACGGCACCGTGAAACAGAGGAAAGCTTCAAGTGAGCTGTATTAGGGAGCGCTCCCGGGCGAGGTGCACTGGTCCAGAGAAAGGGGCCAGAGAAGTCGCGCCCAGTACTGGATGAGGGGGATTTCTATTGGGGTAAAAGCAGAAGGCGGCTTGCTAGGGGAGGGGGTGGTTTGCTATACAGGGTAATTCCTTATTTGGTGAGGATACAGCAGGGCCAGGTGTTGGTTGGTCTGTTGTGGGGCGTAAGCCCATTTTCCCTTCCCGTCAGCCCCATTGTTTTCTGGGCAGGAAGTTAGAGTCTCTTGTTGATTCCCAGAACAAGTGAGGTTGTTATGTCCCAATGCCTCTCCTACCTCATACTGGTCGATGTTTTCTCTTACCCCCCGGGCCTCCTTTCACCCGGGCCAATGGGCCTTACAATTTTAATCAATAAACATGCTATGAAGTAACTGAAATCATGAAATTAGCCAGGAGGATGGCTACAGCAAAAGTATTAAACTCAATGCAGGGTAAATAATAATCATAATAAATGTATAGCATTCAACATTTTAAAAAAGGAGATTGAATTCTGTGTCTTGTTGGGAGTCTTTAAACAGTGATCTTACAAAATCTCCCCTTTTCTCAGGTGCCTTTAATTGTTGATGTTGGTCATTTTGCACGTATGAATTTTAAATTATCTGTAATATTTACTTCAGGTTTCAAAAATTGAAATAAATGTATGATTATTGTAAGAACTAGCACTTTAGTATAGAATTTTTTTAATGATTTGTTTTCATAATCACCATTTCAAAGTATAGTCATTAATATTTAGTCCAGAAATCAAATTTTGTAGTTGTGGTGGTGTTTTTCTATGACACTTCCTCCTCTCCCAAAATTCCTTTTTCCAGTTCTTAAAATTATGTGTCTGTATTTCACACTCACCATGAAAGGGATGAGAAAATTGAATCAATCAGACTTGATTGCAATCGTGACTTAAATCATAAACAGCCTCCACAGAGTGAATCATATAAACACTGCTCAGCAGTGAGGCTCCTCCTGCATAAATATTCCCTCTCAACGTAAGAATATTCCGTTTGCATTTTTCAGTGGAACCAAATTTACTCATATGTTTGGCAAAGGATCTTGAGAATAATACCTTATCTTTGCTGAGTGAGCCTTCTGGAGCCCTGCTAAGTGCTCCATCTACATCCTGAGTTAATCCTGTCCCCAACCGAGGACTTAATCCTTGTCATCTCCATCTGACAGGCGAGACCCAGAAGCACAGAGGGGGAGTAAGTTCCAGAAGCCTCACTGGAGGCAGGTGGGGTCCAGGTTCCCTTGGCCTGAAGCTCGGCTGAATCCGATGCTATTTTTTTATGTGTGCACTATTCTTTTTCCCTCTGCAAATGGAAGCATGCGCACTGTTCCACACGTCACTTTTTGCCCTACAGTTTATCTTGTGGATCTTTCTTCAATATACACAAAGAGATTATCCCGCTTTGAAACCGCTACCTAGTGTTCAATTCCATGAATGTATCATATTTCATTTTACCAAGCCCTTATCAAGGGATATTTAATTTGTACCCATTTGTTTGCAATTACAAACAATGTAATAAATCATTTCACACGTGTGCAAGTGTATCACCAGGAAAAATTTAGAGCGGTGGAATTTCTAGGTCAAAGGATGTGGACTGTTTACATTTTGATAACCAACAAGGACCTACTGTAGAGCACAGGGAACTCTGCTCAATACTCTGTAACAACCTAAGTGGGAAAAGAATTTGAAAAAGAATAGATACATGTATATGTGTAACTGAATCTCTGTGCTGTACACCTGAAACTAACACAGCATTGTTAATCAGCTATACTCCAATACAAAATAAAAATTTTTTAAAAGTGAAAAAGAAATGCAAGTGGAAACCGTGAAATAATATGTTTGCCAATTAGGCTGTCAAAGATGAAAAGGTTGGTGACAATGCGAGGAAGGGCCTATCAAAATGTAAACAGTCCACGACCTTTGACCTGAAATGCCACCTCTCTAAATCCTGTTCTGCCTCACCTGTCAGAAGCGCTGGCCTCGCGGGAAGCTCTCTGGAGTGTCCTCCTGTGACCTGTTCTCCAGCCACCTCTCAAGTGCAGCCTTGTGAATAAGGAGAATACAATTCTCCTCAAGTCCTGTCAGAGAAAACCTGGACCCATCAAAGTTAAACAGACAAGGAAGACATCGCTGGGGGCAGAGACCGACCTCAACTCCACTGAAACAAAGGGCAGGGGTCCCCGAGCTGGGGGAGTGTGGCCCAGGTGGGCCCCTCCCAAAGGAAGACGGGCCTCTCTCCCGTCTTCGTGGAGGGAAGTGTCTGTGCGGCCTGGCCTGGGTCCCGCGGAGGGGGGCTCCCGCCCGCAGAGATGGGAAGATGGGCCCCATTCCTGGGCATTCGCGGCCCAGGGGCGTGGATAGCACCCAGGCTCGCCCTGTAGAACCGGCGGAGGCTTTAAAAAGGTCTGCACTTCCAGGGGGCAGAGAGAGGTTTAGAGGGATGGGTTTCCTACCATAAATGCTCCGGGGACGGCAGGGGGCGCCCAGAGTCAGGAAGGGGCCTTTGCCACTGGTCAGGCCGCGGGAAGTGATTTGGGGGGTGCCACAGCAGCTCAGGGACCTTTAATTTTGTAATCGCTCCCGATTTTCAGTCTTAACAACACATTGCAGTGCATAAGAACTGAGCTCCTGCTTCCAAAAGAAGCTACAGAAAATACCCGGGGAAATGAGCTGTGTATCGATCAGTGATTTCACTCACGTCACAGCATCTATAGCGCGTTATCTTTTGTGAGGCTCAACAGTCTGAGGTGCAGAAAGTAATCACATCTATGAGATCCTTCAGTGTCCTTTCTTGGATTTCTCAGGTGGTTCAAACGTTATTTTTAACTCTTCTGTTTGTTCTTGCGCGTAGAGCTGAGGTTTGTCCATTCAAATGAAGACTCGCAGACACTTCACTGCTCGATCAAATGAGCTCACTCCTCAGAACTGACTCAAAACAAGGAATTTGCAAGAGTCAGATAGCTGTGAGCATGGCAATATTTAATGATATTCTTAAGTAGTGAACATTAGGACAATTGTCAGATGACTACTGAGAAATAAAGTCCTAATAGGGTCGTATATGTCAAGTCCTCCATTAAAACCACATTACACATTTATAGAATGATGTGTACAAAGAGACATTGCATGGAGGAAATATAAAAACAAATTAGATGACAAAAGATAGATCATAATAGAATGATCTGTCTTTTAAGTTTCCTGTATTGTTGCTATAATCGTCTCAAATAAATAGAAGCAGGAAAAAGTCCAGGTAATTTTCTAAAATAGTCTTTGCATTTTGTTGTCTGAAAAGTGAACCCAGGATGGTTTCTGTCTTCTCACAGTCTGGGGCAGGGGGGCCATATCAGGAGTGGGTAGCTGGAAACCTGATGCTGGACTGTGTAGTCGCTGACTTTGTCGGGAGACAGTTCGCTATACGTTAGATGTGAAAGTTCAGTCTACGCCACGACTCCGCACTGCCTGTGGACGGTGGGCTCCGTGTAAACAGAAACCAGCCACATGGGCGAGGATGCAGGTGCTACGCGCTTCATCCGTGCTTCCTTTAAACCCATGACAACCATTCTCTTACACCCCATTTTATGGTTCAGGTATTTAGGCTTAGAGAGAAGTGAAAAGCTCAGGGTAACAGCTGATAATTGGCCAGGAAGGTCCCAAGCGTTGTCTGTCTGACTCCAAAGCCTGTTTTTCTCCTATAGCAGCGCACAGCCCCCCACCTACACCAGTACAGGAAAGAACATAGCCGTACCATCGACGGTGCCACCTGCACAAACCCTTGCTAAGAGTCCTTCTTTGGTGGTCAGTCCTGACACTCAAGGTCAGTAGTTATGGACGGAGTTCCTGAGAAGTCAGGCCAGTGACTCACATCTTGCACTTCTCGACTTAGGACCTGATATCTTATTTCCTGAAGGGTTTCTGTGCATATGCCAGGCTGAGGCCAAGGATCTGGCGGCCCCAAAATCCAGGTGCAGCCTCTGTACCGTGTTCATTTAGGATCAGGACAGATGCACCAGCACACACCACACCCGTGCGCACACACGCACGCACACGCACCCTCACGTCACACACCACAAGGCAGCAAGTGCCTGAGTGACGTGTGAGGACAGGTCCCTGGGCGGCGGAAGCGGGGACAGCGCGGATCGGGGCCTGCAGAGCCGCCGCGAGGCCCTGAGAAGGCAGGGGGCACCCAGAGCCCGTGCGCCCATCTCCACCCCCGTCAGCAGCCACTGCTCTCACAAGCCTGGGCCCAGTGGGCAGAAGTGTATTTCACATAAAACCAGCCCAGCCCACAGGTGGGGCACGGGGATTCTGGGAATGAACTCTGGCCACCAGTGTGAGTCGTGGGTGTGGCCTGGCGGGACAGCCCGCGTGGATCTGAATAGCTCGGAGTCGGGGGGTGAAGGCTTGGCCTGTGGGCAGCCTCTGTTCCTGCTGCCACCGGGCTGTGGCTCACATCATGTCCCCTCAGCTGCTCAGCAGCCCTGGCAGGATGTCCACCTGCTTCCCCGTCCCCGGGGAGGCCGTGCGGGCAGAGGCCACCCTAGTGCAGGGCCTGGCGCGGACTCTTCAGGGTGTCTGTGCAGTGGGTGGGTGAGCGGGAAACGAAGACAGACGTGAATCTCCAGGGGACAGAGACACAGAGATGCAGAGACACACGCACACAGAGACAGAGAGACACGGAGGAAGGGAAGAGCAGGCTCCGGCCTGAGACGCGGACTCGTTTGAGGCCCCAGGCCCCATCTCTCCTGATCCCTGAGTGAAGCCCGACACAGCTGCTCCTTGGGTGGGTGCGTTCATGTCTCAGGCGAGGCTGTGGCGGAGACCCCCCGCCCCGAGGTTCAGAGCTGCCGGGACATCCGCCCGCTATGTCTGTGACCCACGGACGCGCTGGGGCTGACTCACGTCTTCTGCTTAAATGTTTAATCAGGAACTGAATAACGGCTCTTTTTTCTTGTTTCAACCTTTGCTTTTGAAACTATTTCTAAAACACGTCTTCTGTGTGGCCAGGACCTCTGGGCTCACGTAGTTAGGTCTCGGTGGCCCAGTGCCCCTGGGGGACCCCAGGTGCTCCGCACATGGCTGAGGGGTGGGGACCCTTCAGGGACCCCGGCAGAGCGGAGAGAGTCGTGCGGTCTCGCTCTCTTCAGTGTTTGCTGATTTTGTGCTCAAGTTAAGCACAAACGTCTCGTGACTTTTTTCTTTATCTTTAAAGCTAAGCATAGAAGCAGAAGTTGTGGCCACTGATGGTTTAGGTGCAAGATGCTTGCAGAGCATTGGCAGGTGGACATAACTGACTCCCAGATATTGACTTACAGGCCCGTCTCCACGGCAGCGACGTCGGGGGACGCCGCTCCTGAATCCAGGCGCATGGCCAGGAGGTCGCCTGGTGGAGTGCGGCCCCAGCCCCCAGCCTGGAAGAGGCCCCTCTGTCCCGGGCGGTCACCCGGGGGGCGTCCCCTCTAACCTGCGTGCCCCCCTCTCTGTTTCAGTTCTGGCTTCCGGATGACTGCTGGGCCCAAACCAGCCTCTGCCTGGGTCTCCAGGACCCCACCTGCGGGGAGCACAGGCCCTTCTGCTTCAGCGTCCTCGTCGGCCACGGCAGGAGCCACGTGTTCAGCGTGGAGCTGGGGAGCGAGCTCGCAGCGTGGGAGCTGTCCTTCCAGAGGGCCACCTTCCTGGACGTGCAGAGGACGGGGGTGAGCGACTCGCTGTCGTCTCTGGTTAAACCTGCTTGGGCACCGGAGACGTAAATTAGAGCAGCTGTAGCGAGCATTCCAGAAATCAGGCGTCGTCAGGAGCTGGGCGCTTCTCGCCGGGGTCCCTACGTCAAGTGCGCCCAGCAGACGCAGAGGGTGAAATTAGGGGAAAGCAGGCAGAGCTTTCGTCTCGGTTGCGTCAGCCTCTCTACTCACTGTGAGGGAAGGGCCTCCTGCGCCGTTAAGGGAAACGCCCTCGGCCAGCGGCGCAGTCAGGCCCCTGGTGTTTGCTCGCCAGCGTGTTTACTGTGATTCACCGGGACCTGTGTCGTAGTTTAAGGCACTCAGTGGCCCTTCCTCTCAAACTTAATGATCCAACAGGAACATAAAACAGCTCATGTGACTGGGTCGCTTCTCCCTTTTCAGGACAGCAAATAAATCTCTCCCAGATCGGGGTGTGTAGGGACTAAATGGATGAGGTAGTGTGGGTCGTGATCCGCGTTGTTGGAAGTAGCAGCTGCCCTTCATGGGGGAATTCGCATGGCTAGAAGTGAGAAAACAGATGCAGCATCGTGGGGTGGGTTTAACTCCACACGGAAGTTCTGGGTTCCTTCTCCCTCCTGGCCTGGAGTCAGTCGCTCTGGGTGAGGACTTGGGAGCAGCTCCTTCATTTATCAGCACTGCTTTGAATGTGAAAGGATTCTGTGCCATCGTTTCTCTCTCGTTCGGGATGAGTCCCCTGATGCTCAGGGCTAGGAGGGAGCAGGGAGCGTCCCTTCAACTGTGTGATGTTCTGTGAAATCTGTGGTCCACACGGCGGGTCCCACGCAGACGTTCACGGAAACCAAGCCTGGTCCCTTCTGGGGCCCCGAGATGCCCTTGCTCACCTGCAGTTGTCTCTGATGATGTGAACATCTTCCCAGGGAATCTGTCATTCGCTTATTGCTCATGAACTGACAACTCTTTCAGTTGGAAACACTGTGGATGTAAGAAAGTGCAACTGTGTGCTTTTGAAGTCAGAACTCCGCCAGTCTGTTGAGGAAGCCGGGCTTCAAGGTGGGCTAAGTGGCATCTGTGCGGTAGAGGTTTTAAAATTATAATCCTCCCAGATTCTACCAAACAAGAGAATCCAGCTTCTGTATCTGCAGAATCTCGTCGCGCATAACTCACTGTGGCTCTCCCTGGCTTTACAGCACAGCCCTCTCTGGAACGTCTTTCCAGCCCGGGTGTCTTTAGTTCCTGCTCCTGGAGTGTTTTCCCCCTTCACAGCCAGCCCTGTCAGCAGAGCACCCCTGCATTTCCTGGTGTTGCCTCTACTTTTGTCCATTAAAGTGAGTTGAGCCCCCTTTGCTCATCCCTTTACCACAAAGAACTTGCACCTCCACTTTCCAAGTTATGTTTAAAATATAATCAAGATGCTCGAAATGCAGACGTTAAGGCAGACGTGGCCGTAGTAGGTCAGCGGCTGAGCTGAAAGGAGCACCGGGGCTGGGGCTTCAGATCCTCTGATGCCGGGGAAGCTGCTGCCCAGAGGGCAGCCCGTCCTCCAGGCCTCGCAGATGCCCCCGAGCCCCGCCGCAGCCAGGAGGACGGCAGATGGTCTGTGCCCTCCCCCGCGCTGATGCCCTGAACCCAGGTCTTCCCGAGCACTCGAGATCAGGCTGTGCGTCAGGGCTCTACCACCCGTCCTCCTGTCTGCCTGAGCCCCCCGGACCTCCACTCTGGCCTGGGGGTGCCGCCCGGCTGTCCTTCGGCCGGAAGCACGAACGCACAGCAGGGGGACCGTCCCAGGCTCCTGTGTGTCTCCTGTCCACCCCCAGATCCTAACCTAACTTGTCAGTGGCAGAGAGCGTGCGTCCTCGTGTTCCTGCAGCCCTGCGTCGATGCAGCCGGGGACAACCCTGCAGGCAGGTCCAGGCGGGCCGCTTGGGCCCACGAAACTGCCTGTGCCCTGGACGGACTGTGGGCCTCGATCCTCGGGGCACACCGACCACCCCGTGTTGCGCCCCTGACCCTCCCACACTGCAGCACCCACGCGGCTCCTTCTGCATCTGCGGCCCGTCCTCCGTCCACACCCTAGTTTTCCATGCTTTCCTTCTGGATGTAGTGTGACCCCAGGCCTCAAGGACCCTGGTCACCCTTGGGTTCCACCCGTGCAGAACAGGTAGCCGCTGAGCAGCGTTTAGGGATTCGAGTGGGCCGCAGCATCCTTGCCGTTTGGGGATTAAACAGTTAAAGAGCCCGTGTTCCTTCTCCAGCTGTTTGAACACCGACAGAGCCACTGATGAGAAAACATATCTAGACTACTGGAGCTGTGCTATCCTTGGAAATTTTGTTTGAAAAGCCTAAATTGAGTAATCTCCACAGTAAATATTTGCAAGTCTCCAGAGCGAATCGCCGACATCTGTGTGACTGTGAGAGGTGCTATTCAGTGCTGTTCTTGGCCCAGATGAGCTCTTCTGAGGATTTCCCAGGAAGATGCTGGAGTATGGGTTAGGTTACAGCTCAGCAACTCATTTCTCTAAAAACCATCACAGCTTAATTTAATTAAATGAGAACTCAGAGCGCTGCTCGTAACGTTTCTATTTCTGCTTCTGAATTTATTTCGGGGTCAATCTTGTCCTCCAATTAGCATTCCCATCATGGAAGAGCACAGCCAAATTAGCTTTTATTACTTGTTCGCATTTTAAACCTTCCTCTTTCCAGGCTGTAACCATTCTGGTTCTGATGGATGAGGACAGGAAGGGAACACTGACGTGACCTGAAAATGTGGCTGAGAGTCACGAGTCCAAGCATTTATCTGGAATCCAAGCTCAATAATGGGGGGATCCTGTCCTAGTTTTTCACTATAAACCCAAAGTCTCCAACATATGATATCACGGATCAGCTGCCTCCCAAAAACTTATAAAACATCTAAAACTAGGGTACGTTTCTTGACATCTACTGCCTTCTGGCATAAGACTGCAAACTACTTTCTTTTAAAGTTTATGTTTGTATCCCTAGAAAAAGAACTCCATGTAATCGTGAGTAAGACAAGACTAACCTGGGTTTATCTTTTAAGATTTCACTTAGAGCTAAGTTTTCAGAAAACAAGTAGAACATTAAAGGCACTGCCAACAAAATCACCAATTCCAAATACTGCATCCATACATTGTCTTATAAAATAAACATTTCTGTTTTTGATGGAAACATTCAGCTTTATTTGTAAGTCACACAACTCAACACTTACTAAACATTCGCTGTGAGATGTTCATCTATATATATACACATAAGCACTAGCACTGAGAAATACCCGGTCCTTTGGCATCCACACCTATACATGTGTCTCTGAGTCCCTCCCCTCCCAGAACTGCTCTGTCACTGATCTCTCGGCCTCAACTCAGCTGTGTGAATAACCTGTGTTCCCACGTCCTTCAGGCAGTGTCCATCATCTGCTGCTATTGCCTAAGCTGCTTTGCTATCCCCAATGCTCTCTCTCTCTCCTCCTCTCTCTCCCCGCCCCCCGATACATAGACAGATGATAGATGGCATATAGACAGACAGACAGACAGACAGATCTGGTAATGTGTCGCTCAAGGCTAGTATTTTCTTCTTGTCTGTCTCATCTGTCCATCGGTGTAAGTGGGGTGTTCAAGTCCCCACTATTATTGTGTTGCTGTCAATTTCTCCCTTTATGGCTGTTAATATTTGCCTTATATATCGAGGTGCTCCTGTGTTGGGTGCCTGAATATTTACAATTGTTAGATCTTCTTGGATTGATCCCTTGATCATTATGTAGTGTCCATCTTTGTCTCTTACAACAGTCTTATTTTAAAGTCTATTTTGTCTGATGTGAGCATGGCTACCACAGCTTTCTTTTCATTTTCATTTGCATGGACTGTCTTTTTCCATCCCCTCACTTTCAATCTGTGTGTGTCCTTAGATCTGAAGTGAGTCTCTTGTAGGCAGCATGTACATGCGTCTTGTTTTTGTATCCATTCAGCCACTCTGTGTCTTTAGATTAGAACATTTATTCCATTTACATTTAAAGTAATTATTGATGGGTATGTACTTATTGACCGTTTGTTAATTATTTTTCTGGTTGTTTTGTAGTTCTCTTTTGTCCCTTTCTCCTTTTGCTCTTCATTTGTGGTATGATGACTTGTCTTTAGTGTTATGTTTTGATTCCCTTCTCTTTTTTGTGTGTGTTTCTGAAGATTTTGGGTTTTGGTTACCATGAAGTTTATGTATATATCAACATATATATGTGTGTGTGTGTGTGTGTGTGTGTGTGTGTGTGTGTGTGTGTGTGTGTGTCTGTGTGTGAGTGTGTCTGTGTGTGAGAGTATGTGAGAGTGTGTGTGTGTGTATGAATGTGTTGTCAGTGCGTGTTGTGTAGTATGTGTGTCGTGTGAGAGACTGTGTGTGTTGTGTGTGTTGTGAGAGTGTGTTTGTGTGTGTGTCTGTGTGCATATGTGTGTGTTGTGTAGTGTGCGTTGTGAGAGTGTGAGTGTGTCTGTGTGTGTGTGAGTGCGTGTGTGTTGTGTAGTGTGTTGTGTGTGTGTATTGTGTATGTTGTGAGAGTGTGTGTCTGTGAGTGCGTGTGTGTGTGTGAGTGTGTGGTTTTGTGCGTGTTATTTTAAACTGATGATCTCTTAAGTTGAATGCATTCTATCCACCTGCTCTTTCACTCCCTCCTGCTATGTTTAAAGTTTCTGACGTCGTATCTTACATTCTTTAGTTTCGTGTATCCCTTAAGTGCCTACTGTTGATATAGATGATTTCACTACCTTTTAAAAATCTTCCTACTGGCTTTATAATAGTTGATCTACTATCTTTACTGTATGCTGGCCTTTACCAGGGAGATTTTTCCTTTCATAATTTTCATGTTTCTGGCTGTGGTCTTTTCTCCTCCACTTAGTGAAATCCCTTTAACATGTCTTGCTAAGTGGTTTGGTGGTGCTGAAGCCTTTTAGTTTTTGCTTGTCTGTGAAGGTTTTGATTTCTCCATCGAAGCTGAGCGAGTGCCTTGCTGGGTAGAATGTCCTTGGCCGAAGCTGAGCGAGTGCCTTGCTGGGTAGAATGTCCTTGGCCGTCTCCATCGAAGCTGAGCGAGTGCCTTGCTGGGTAGAATGTCCTTGGCCGTCTCCATCGAAGCTGAGCGAGTGCCTTGCTGGGTAGAATGTCCTTGGCCGTGGGCGTCTCCCTTCCGTCATTTTGAATGTCCTGCCACTCCCTTCTGGCCTGCGGGGCTCCCGGGGACTCTCTTCTGTGTTATTTGTTGCTTTTCTCTCACTGCTCTTAATACTGCCTAACTTTAATTTTTGCCATTTTAATTACAGTGTGTTTGGTGTGGTCCTCTTTGGGTTGATCCTGTTTGAGACTCTGTGCTTCCTGGACTTGGGATGCCTGTTTCCCTTCCCAGGTTAGGGCAGTTTTCAGCTGTTATTTCTCCAGTTACGTTCTGAGCCCTTTTCTCTCTCTCTTCTCCCCTGAGACCCTTATCATCTGAATGTTAATATGCTTGAGGCTGTCCCAGATGTTGTCTTAAACTGTCCTCATTTTTTAAGGCTCTTCCTTCTGTCCGGCTCGGGTGATTTCCACTGCTCTGTCTTGCAGTTCACTGATGTGTTCCCCTGTATCACTTAGTCTACTGCTGATTCCTTCTAGTGTGTTTTCTGTTTGCTTTAGTCTTCTGCAGCTCTGTCTGGTTCTTCTGTATATATTTTCTAACTCTTTGTTAAACTCCTCACTATGTTCGTTCTCCTCCCGAGTTCTTTCAGCATCTTTGTGATCATTACCTTGAACTCTTCATCAGGTAGATCGCTTAGCTCCACTTTGCTTAGTTCTTCTTCTTGGGTTTATCTTATTCCTTCTTTGGAACATCTTCCTTTGCTGCCTCACTGTCCCTACTTCTCTATGTTTACTTGTGTGTATCAGGTGGGCCAGTTACTTTTCCCAGTCTTGGAGACGTGGCCTTATGTAGGAGACGTCCTGAGGGTTCTAGCAGCACACTCCCCTCTGGTCGTCAGAGCTGTATGCTCTAGTGGTACCTCCACGTGCGGGGTGCTTGGCTGACTGCCTGGGCACGGTCACAGGCTGGGCTGGTCCCTGGCCCTGTTGGCTGCCACGCCCTGCCTTGTGCAGAGGTTGCTGGAGGCTGATGGTGGGCCTGTGTCCCGATGTAATAGGTGTAGGGCCTGGGGGTGCCCAGGGCTGGTCCAGGCCTGTTTGTGGCACCAGATCCCTTGGCGGGACCCAGTGCTGGTGCTGGCTTTCTGGTGGGTGGGCCTGGGTCCCCACAGGATTGGCTGCTCAGCCTGGAGGGTCCCAGGACTGGTGTCGACTGGCTGGTGGCTGGAGCTGGGACCTGGCACCAGTAGACTACAGGGAAGACTCCACAATGGCACTCAGCAGCACCAGCGTTCTCGTGGTCGAACGTGCTCCCAAAGAGGCTGAGGCCACCTTCCCCATCCCCAGGTGAGCTCCAGCCTCCCTGGAGACTTGCCAAGCTCAGCAGGTGGGTCTGGCCCAGGCTCCTTTCAGATTAACGGCCCAGGCTCCAGAGGGACGGACGCCACACACAGCAGGTCACTGTGTCTTGGGCCAGCACAGCACCTGCTCACCGAGGATTCTGCTCCCCACTTACATGGATGACATCAACTTCCCAGCCTCACTTCCCCAAAGGGTGCAGAGACTTATACGGGGAGAGAGACTCTTTAAAAAGGAAATGTCCTCTTCAGTAAGTTACCCATCAGGCTTCCCTGGTGGCGCAGTGGTTGGGAATCCGCCTGCCAATGCAGGGGATGCGGGTTCATGCCCTGGTCCGGGAAGATCCCACATGCCGCAGAGCGACTGGGCCTGTGAGCCACGGCCGCTGAGCCTGCACGACCGGAGCCTGTGCTCTGCAGCGGGAGGGGCCACAACAGTGAGAGACCAGTGCAAAAAAAAAAAATAAAAAATAGTTACCCATCTTCCTGCCTCAAGTATTCCTTAGTTTTAACTTTCCCCAAAGGCATTACATAAGGACATGGAAAACGCACCCCCGAAGTGCTGTGACAGGAGGAAACGCCTCCTGAAGTAGAACTTGCAGAAGGCGTGGCCCCTGCCGGGGGTGGAGAGCTCACCCGCAGCTTCTCCCTAGCGAGCCTGGCGGCGCCCGACATCACCCAGCACTGCGTTACGGTCTGTTCACCTAGCTTAGAATTTGACCGACGAGCACCCACAGGAGCCTTTGCTCACCCGTCTGGTGCTCACACGTACCAAGCACTGCTATGAGCTACACAGGTACTGATCACCTGATCTTCACAAAACCCGAGCATGCTGGGGCCACCGTCACCCCTTTGTTTAGGGGACGAAGTGCAAGCAGCCCACCCGCACGGACTACCTGCCTGTCTTACGGGGCGGTCCCTGATTCCTGAACCCCCTGCGCTGTTCAGCCACCCACTGACCCGCCCGAAGCACCCTCCCTGGATGTCCTGCCGGCGTGGGAGCCCCGCTCGGAGGGAACGCGCGGCAGGACGCACACCTGCCCGGCCCGGGGTCTGCAGACAGATCACGTTTCTCAGAAAAGCACGGTCTTCGGAGAGTGTCCCTGGTAACAGATCCTCACGTCAGAAGAGGGCTGAGCTCACGGGGGCGGGAGTGAAGGGGACGTGCCCCCGGCCTTCCCGCTCCGAGCCCAAGTGCAGGACACACAAGGCGATGGACACTCGCCCCAGAAGCGGTTCAGAACACGGTCCTCCCGGGGCTCCCGAGACGCAGTTCTCACGTGACACCAGCACCGGGTCCCTGCCCAACGCGGAGCCTCAAGCGGCAGCTCCGGGGAAATCAAAGCCGCCTCTAGCTTCTCCCTCCGCGCCTCCCCTCAGGGCGGTGGCGTGTTCTGATCCACCTTCATGAACAGAAACCTGGGTCCCACCGTTGAAGGTCGTGACTACTCCTGCCCGCTTCCCGCTACGTGTGCCCGCGGGAGAGGAGCCGGGCTGCGGCAGCATCAGTCCTCGCGTCCCGGACGGCGTGCAGCCCTGACGTCACGTGAGCGTGCAGAGCTGACGTCACGTGAGCGTGCAGAGCTGACGTCACGTGAGCTCTCGTCTTCACGGGGACGCGCACGGCTCGGCGCTGCTGCGTGGCCCCCGTCACTTGCTCTGCCGCCGCCGTCCTGCGAGGACCCCGGTCAGGTTGGGTCGGGGCCTCCCTCCTCCAGGGTGACCTCATGCTCACCTGACCCCATGCGCCGGGCTGGACGAGGCCCCAGCCCTGCCAGTGCTGTTGGGGGGCCGAGTCAGGAACGCCCCAGGCTGTCCGTGGGGACCACGTGGCCGATGCCCATCGCTGCCCGGCAGGAAAGGGAGCCCTGCGTCTCCAGAGGCCAAGCGGGGAACCCGGCTACAGGGCGGCTCCCTCCCCTGAGGAAGATGCGTCAGAGAAAGTCGGGCGGAACAGAGCGTTTAGAACAGATTAAGGGTCTCGAAATTCAAAACCAGTCAGGTGTCGATCGACAGTCACTGCTCCTGCCAAGAACCTGGAAGATCTGGAATGAACGGAGACGACCACAGAAGCCAACGTGAAGCCCATAGGAGGTCAGAAGCGTCCACAGGTGCTTTCCAGCAGCCCCGATAACCGCACTTCCAAAACAAGAGCCAACACGTTGAAACAGATGGAGACTGGAAAGTCTCAGCAAAGCGATCAAGGCGGTGAGTTACAGAGCAGACACAGGGAAGCTTCAGGGCGAAAAGCAGGACCGCTGGAGGCAAGGCTCAGGGAGTAAAGGGGCGGACGGGGGATGAAGCCCCCATGTCATCGGAGTCCCCACAGAGGAGACCCAGGGCGGGGCTGAAAAGACACAGTGACTGACACTCCCCAGAGCCAGCAAGTCACAAGCCTGCGGGTTCAGGGAACAGGGCACTGCCACGTCTTCCTGTCCAGACGGATGGTGAGGTTCCCCGCTGAGTGGAGCGTTTTACCTGCAGGTTAACCTCAGGGTTGTAACTACTGTGCTCCCGGGACCTCAGGGTTCACCTTCCTGCAGTCACACCTGATGTTAAGAGCGGTGCCCAGACAGTAGAGCACAGGCCTGTGCGTTTCTGTGCTTTTGCCCAACGTGGCTGGAAGTGTGGACGTGCGCCCGCGGCCTGTGTGCACGTGCGTGTGCTTGTGTGTGCACATGTGTGTATGTGCCTGCGTGTGCCCGCATCCTCACAGCGCTGGTCCCTGGAAACCAGGTGGCCCGTGGAGTTTGGTTTGGGCCCACAGAAGTTCACGTGACAGCTGAGGCCGCCCTACCTGAACCAGCCCCAGAGGGTGGGATGCTGGCCCCTCACAGCAATCTGCCACCTGTGAGGGGTCCTCGGTCCTTGGTTTGGGTTTTGGTGACGTCGCTGCTGCCGTTTTTCTGTCCTTTGTTCTCGTTTTACAACAAACTCCTCTCGGACTGTTTCCCAAGAACAGCCGGGTCTAGGTTCTCCTGGACACACTTCCAGCCTGACCTGTCCCGAGGCAATTTGTAGGAGCAAAACAATACCCCCCATTTGTGCAACAGGGATGGTCCTTCTGGAATGAGTCCCAACAGGGATTTACTGCTCTGGGATGTGTTTCAAAGAGGCTTCAGCGAATGGAACTCTGTGTCTTCTGCTAGTTTATTTCTAGTTAGAGTGACGCCCATGCAGGTGGTCCAACTTCTACAATTTGCTGACAGACCAAAAGCTAGGGACGCTGCCCGTGTGAGCCGTGTCCCAGGTTTCGTGTGACCGCGGGCCTCCAGGTTCCCTCCAGGTGGTTGACACGTTAACACCTTTAAAAAAATAGGTTTTGATGGGGGGAAGTATTGTAACTACCTGATTAATGTTAAACCTCATTATTAAAGAATGTTTTCTCACAGTTAATACTTTTTTCTAGTCCAAAACGTACATGTGCAGTTGGCAAGGAGACACTCTGTGCTTCACAGTGGACTTCGCTCTGGGATTCACCTGCTTTGACAGCAAAACAAAGGTAAGGGCCAAGCATCTGGGGGTAGGTGCCCATCAGCGGTGCGTTTTGTTACATTTCAGGGCCATTAACACCTGTGTGCGTCTCAGCCATCACCAGCCCCGACAGTCTCGTGTCCTGTGCAAGTTATCCTTCGTGGTGGACCTTCTCTCTGAAAGCTCAGGGTCCCAGGATCTCACAAGCCCCAGAGCCAGGCAGGGCTGACACCACACCACATGGTGCCCGTGGGCAGGTGCCCAGGGGTCTGGAGTGGGGAGGGGGAGGTCGGCAGGGCTCTCCCGCTCAGGGGGAGGACCCTCCGCACCAACTGAGCCCTTTGGGGAGACCCCTTACCCCTGCCGGACCTAACACCTGGGTTGTTAGGTTGGGGGGTCGACACCTTGGTTGGGGGGGTCGACGCCCCACACCTGGTGGGGCTGACCAGGTGCTGATTCCACACCTGTGAGCCGTGACGGGATTTCAGTTTCACTGGACATTGAACAACCAGCGTGAGGGATGGGAAATGAGACCCACTCCCATCAGCATCTCGAAGGGGCCTGGGTGTTCACCCAACCACACAAGTGCTGAGAATTTTGTTGCAAACATGAAGCCAGTATTTTGTCCTTCGATATTTTTAAAAATCCACTGTCTGCTAATTAGGAGCAGAGGTGAGGGGAGAGCACCGGTGTGATGGGAAGAGGAGTGAGACCTGCCAGGGACACGGAAATGTCAGGTTGGAAGGGAGTTGCTACCAGCATCTAGTGGGGAGGGGAGAGCGATGAGGTCAGACATCCGCAATGCGCGGGGCGGCCCCGCAGAGCGAGCAGGGAACCCCGTTCTGGGCAGGAGTCCACACCCGTCACAGAATTCTGGGCCGGAAACCCACTGTGCTCTTGTCACTTTCCTTCCTCCCAGGAAGATGGTTAGATGTTTCCCCAGTAGGGGTCCACAGCCCGTTTATAATGACGAGAGGTCTGCTTGCATAAAACTGGAGTTGAGAAGGCTCTCCTGTCTGCCATCCGACATCAAGGTCACAGAGGGGACCAAGGCTCCCGACCCCGTGCGGGCATCCTCCCACGTACCTGGTCCACCCACGGTTCCCACCAGCTCGGGCTCCATGACTCGCTGTTCATGCTGTTTGGCCTTTAGCCAGACATGCACGACCTCCTTCCACGTGTCCTCGGAGACAGGGAGGTGACAGAGCACCTCCCCCAGAGAAGGAAGAAGCCCTGAACACAGTTGTTAACCAGCAACTCTGATTTATAACATCTGTTTCTTGCTTTGTGGTTCAAGGAATCCCGTGTGTCAGGACATCTAAACCGAGACCTTCCAGGGTTCACCTTCAGGGTGCGTTTCTGAAGCCAGTACCCGTTCCCCGGCTGCTCCGGGCTCTGTGCAGGCCCACCTGCTCAGTCCAGGAGCAAAGCCTCCACCCCTTGTCAGCTTTTCCGTGCGCAGGTTGTTCCCAGCCAGCAGGTCTGGTTCTTTGGTCACGGTTGGCATAATACCCGGCGCCCAGTGAGCTGGCCGGGGTCACCGTGTCTCCCGCGGGGTCCCCACTGTGCGGCCTCACTCTGTCGGGGCCACACCGCACCCACCCCCCGGGGCCAGGCCAGGCCGGGGAGGGGTGTGAGTGATTGTGAGAGGTCGGGAGCGAGTGCCTGGCACTCTCCCTTCCGGGGACCCCGAGGCCCAGACGCTGATGTTCCCAAGGCGCCCGCAGAAGAGTCCGCTGGCACGGCGCCGAGGACGGGAAGCCGCTTCCCTAAAGGCCCCATGTCCCTCAGGCCTGCAGCCTGTGCAGCCGGGTTAGGTCTGGCCGCGTCGGAGGGGCTCCCCCGGAGCCGCTGGGGGGGTCTGGGGAGCCCGTGGGTGGCCTGCGACGCCCACACCCTCTGTCCTACCTGCCCACTGAGCTTCCCTGCCTCCCTGGCTGCCGCGGGTCTTTCTGTCTTTAGGGCCTCGCCCTGTGCGTGGCCCGCTGTTTCCCGGCGGCGGGCAGGCAGGTCCAGGCCCGGGGCCCTTGGGAGACTCTTCCCAGCCCTGAACCCCGCACGTTTCCCCACGTCGCCCTCACGCTAATCGAATAAGACTTGAAACAGGCACACTATGTTCTTACCACTGTGCACGGCCGGGCTGCCGTGTTAAATGTCCTGGTAACCGAACCGCGTAACTCGACGAAGCTCTCCTAGTTGAAATAGTATTTATGGGTGGCCCTGCCTGCCTCGCTCTGCCCAACACGCGGGGCTGCCCGCGACCCCCCTGGTGGAGAGCGAGCGGCTTCTGCAGCCGCTGGGCTTGCGGGAGGCGTGGGCAGCTGCGGCTGTTGCCGGCCAGCACGTCAGGGCTGAGCCCCGCCTGGAGCTCGCCCGCCGCAGGTTCCGGGCACCGCAGGCTCTGCGTCCCTGCCGCGCTCAGCGGAGCCCTCTCCCACTCGCGTCCGGTCCACTCTTGTTCAGTCACGTTTTCATAAAGTTCCAACGAAGCCCTCTTTTTGCTCATCCGACCCTCTGGTTCAGACTCCAGAGCCCTCTCCTGACCTGTTCCCCTTCGAAGGTGAACTCTTGACTCCACATTTTTCTTGTGATTACTTCTTTATTTCAAGAAGTTCTGGCCTAATACTTATACATTTATTTACACAGTAAACAGTAGACAGTAATGGAAAATGAAACCAAAAACTGACAAAGGAAAAAAGAAGGTTATTCTGGAGGCTTGTTTCATGGATTCCTTTTGAAATTTTATTTTCAGAACTTACAATATTTGAATTAGTTTTGAAAAACAAAGCTTTCTCAACCTAACAGTGAAGAGTATACCAGTGGGTTGTAAATATATAAAATACTTATACTTTTACTTCATTTGATGTGTCTGCAGTCCTTTAATGTAGGATGACATTTGCAAGTCCAGTACTAATAGGATTTCAATATTTCTAGATTGATATGAAATAATTATGAAAATAATTACTGAATATGAAATAATTATGAACATTATGAAAATGAGGTATTCTCCGTATGCCCTTTATGTAAGTCACCATGGAAAAATTTGGGGGCCCCAAAATATTTAGATTGGGATTTATCACGCTTATTTTCACAAGATAATTAGCACTCCTATACCACATTACACTGTTAGATCAGACCGTTTGTGTATGATGTGTGGGTAAAACTAAATACACAATGTAACAGTGCTACTTACTAACCAAATGCTTTAAAAAAGCCCCTAGAATTCGATAACAGCCCAAATTTTGATGCTGGGCATCTGCTTGGCACTCACCCCAGAAGCACGCTTGAGGTCACATTTCTTAACTCCCCACCCCTGTGCCTGGCAGAGGAGAGCTGAGCAGTTATTTCCAAGCATGACTTCATTCAGCATCAATTCTCCTTTTCAACATTGATAAAGATGAGTTAAGCTGAGAAGATCTGAAATCACAGGGGAGAAGAAATACGTTTGACCTGGAAATTTTTTCTGCACTTACAAAGTAAGTAAGAAGATCATTATCTAATATTTTTAAATTTCCAAACTATTTTTAAAATATTAAGCCAGAATAAACTGGAACTCCATCTTTGGTGGCCCCCGCACTTCCGTGATAGAAATGAAGTACAAAAAAAAAAAAAAAAAAAAAGAAATGAAGTACATCTCTGCCCATTTCCAAACTGACCTATTTTGTATTGATCCCTCTGGTTTAGGGCCAACCAATGCCCCATCTGCGCTGTAATTAAGCAGAAGTGGGAGAGGACGTAACAAGACTTAGAAAACTGCGTGTGGACCTCAGACCACACGTGGACGGGGCCACGGACCAGCCCCTCCTCCGGGCTGCGTGTCCTCCACGGGCCGCGGACTCTGCTGCTGCCCGTGTGCACGGCATCAAATGTTTGGGACCTGGAAACAAAGGGAATTTCTCTCCGTGTTTACTTATTACTTGGGGCATTCGCCTTGCCTCTAAATGTCAACGTGCATCCACATTTTCTTGTTACCTTCTGATGGTCCCCGTGCACAGCAGAAAACTGACATCTCTGTATCAGGGGGGTGGGGGGTGGTCCTCGTCATGGGCCTCAGCCCCTGCGTCACCCGCTTGTTAGGCTGAAACTTGATGATGCTGCAGGGCTGAGCTGAGACCGAGGTGGAAGAACAGAAAGAATAGTTTTGGGGAAAAAACCGGGTGTTGACTTTCCCATAGGAGGGGAAATGAAGGGTTGGCTTTGGCCTGACTGGAGGAGTGAAGAGTGATTCCACAGGACCGCCCAGGAAAATGCCAGCTGGTGACTCTGCTCTAGTGCCTCATCCTTTTCTCGTAAAGTCTCTGGAACCGCTGGTTGGGTTATTTGTTGAATGTTTTTATAATTATCAGTTTATTATCAATTTATGTCAATTATCCACCATCAGTGTGTAATAATAATTAAAATAATTCAAATTTGCTACAGAGGAAGGTTATCATCATTAACCCCCTGCAGAGTCATGAAAATAAAACATAAACGTTAGCATGTTTCCTGTAACACTCGCTTAACTGTAAAACTGTTCTTTAATTACTGAAATGCTGGAAAGACATTTTCCGTCTTCCAAGATTGAGTTCTAGAGATCAGGGTTCCCTCCAGCCTTCAGACAGCTGGCGGGGAGACCCAGGGCCCCTCCAAACACATCCCGAGGCTGCTGCACCAGCCAGGACATGGCTGGGCTTAGCGGTCAGTCAAGGCGGCATCTCTGAGCTGTGAGTGGACAGCGTGTCAGGTTCTGGCCTGGAAAGTCCAGTCGCACAGCAAAGCTCAGAGTCCTCAAGTTAGACTGTTACCTGGAACCACTTGTAGATAAAATGTGCAGAAATGTCATCCGTAATGGCAATGGAAAATTCTTTTTTTAAATAAAAATTACCGTTTATAGGTACTTAGAAGTTGAGAAAGAGTTCCGAGAGGCCACCATTAGTGACTTGAAGATTCCTGATTGCGGGAAGGGAAGGGGGCCGCCCCCGAAGGCTGTCCTCCAGCTCCCACATTTAGGACATCTTGCCTCACCCCAGATGGGCCACCACGTGACATGAGTGCATGATTTTAAGCAAAGGAGCTGTGTGTGTACGTTTCACAAGCTGCATTTCCCTCATATCACCTTGCAGGACAGTTTCAGTGTAAAAATAACGTACCAAACAGCTAACAATGATGCAGCTGAAGGACTTCATTGTAAGGACCGCTGTGGATTCTTCAAACGACAAGCAGGGCTTTCACGGAGGGATTGCTGCACTGTTTTGTCTATACTATTTTTTTCCAATATATCCTGCCCGTAGTTTCCTTTATTATTAACAAATTACATTAGTATGGTACATTTGTAACTATTAGTGGACCAATATTGATAAATTATCATGAATGAAGTCCACACTTTATTCAGATTTCCTTAGTTTCTACCTCATGCCCCTCTTCTCTTCCCACATCGCATCCAGGATACCGTATAACATTTAGTTGCCATGTCTCTGGGTCCTCTTGACTGTGACAGTTTCCCACACTTCCTGGTATCTGATGAGCTTGACAGTTCTGAAGAGCAGTGGGTAGGTGTTCAGTATTTTGTAGAATTTGCCCCTCTGTTGGGATTCGCCTGGTGGTTTTCTCATGCTTAGAATGAATATTATTAATTTTTACCTTAATCGAAATTATACGTGTACAAAGTGTTAAAAGGCTTATTAGTACTAACAGATGTGTCATGGAAAAGCGGTCCTCTGAACTGCCCCTTATCACTCTCCCGCCCCACGGCCCCCTCCGTCAACGATTTTAGCTGTTTCCCCGCACTTGCTGCCCTGTTTCTAAGTCCTGTGCTCATCTTGCCTTTTTTTTTTTTTTTGACAGCCATTTATGGTACCATGTAAATGATGGCTGGGTAGGTTATTCCTAGAATCTTACGACCACTGAGCTGTTCTTCATAAGCAAATTTGAACACCAGGTGATGTTCTCAGAGCAGTCCTCGCTTATTTGGTGAGGAATTTCGCAAACCATTATATGCTATCAGATGCCTCCAGCTCCTCCGGATACACGCCCTTGTGATCACAGGTTCCTGGCAGGACAGCTGGAGGCTGGGTAGTTTTAAAGGCAGGTGAGATTTGGGCTGTTTCCACAAAATCCTTGAGGCTGGAATCACAGCCGTCTTTCCCTGCCCTCCAAGGGCAAGCCGGGCGACGCCCTGGGAGAGGGGAGCTGCCCGGGAGGGGGCGTTGCAGGCGGCCTGAGCGCTCCCCACTGCCGCCGGTCTCATCGCCGGGGCCACGCCCTCCTGGCTGGGCTGTGCTGTTGCTGTGGTTTGTCCTCTGGCTTATCTCGTGGGCCAGCTGCCCTCCTGCAGCCGCCGCTGCCGCAGTGCTGATGGAAGCGGCTTCTGAGCGGTTTCATCCTGGGTGGGTCCAGTGACTCTGGCCTGAGAGGGCCCTGGTGCCCGAGTGGGGACTTAGCGTGAAAGTGCAAGCACTGGGGTCGCTGTTCCCCGAGACCCCACGGGGTTCCAGCTCCTCGGCATCGAGAAGGAACATACGTGGTGACACTTGACCGCGAGCTGCAGAGCCTCTGTTCCGCTGCAAGATTCAATAAAAAAGAAACATGTGCCAGGAGCCTCGAGGCCAGTGCAAGTATGAACACACGGGTCGAGGGGCCGACGGGATGACAGCGCCTCTGAAACTCTGCCCACGTCCCAGCCTCTTGGCCTTTTGTGATACTTAGAGAAATGTATGTTCAGTGTTTCAAAATAAATGCTTTTAATACAAACTTATAGCTTGCTAAAAAATAATTGCTGTCCTCTCTTGGGATTCTTTCTGGGAAGATAAAGATTTATTACCATAACGAGTCTATAATTAAAGGCTATCTTTTATAAAAGGCAGCCGTTAAGTCTTTATTTGCTGCCATTAAGTCTTTATTTTTTAATTGAAGAGTAAGTGTTTATAGAGCACACATCATCTCTAAAGTACCTTAGCAAACATGAAGCAATTGTTGCACTAGTATTAAGAGGTAATAGCACCTACGTTTTTCAGCTTGGTTCAGGAGAAGCCAACATTGAGTGATTTGAACTTAACCTGGGGAGGGGGCGGCAGAAAGGTTTTCATTTTATCTGCACTGCTGACCGCGTCTCATGTATTCTGTGTAGCCAGACCTGGCCCTTCGAGTGGATTCTTTTAAGCTTTACAAGAAGAAAAGGGAGCAAAGCGCTTATGATGCTTTTAAACGTTAAGGAAAACCCAGGAGAAAGGCGGTGCGGGTAGCATGGGATTGAAGAGGAGACCACAGGGGCCTGGGCGCTAGGGCACCAGAACAGCCTCCTTGGAGCTTGGCGGGAGGGACCCCCAGGAAGTCTGGTGGTTTGAGGGGCTCAGTCTCTTATACTCGGAAAGAGAAGGTGGAGATTCTAAGTCACCACGTGCTCAGTGTACATAAGATAACGGAGAAAATGTCTGCATTTATTTAAATAGATTATTTAACATATTGACAGATGTTAATGAAAGAAGTGAGCTCTTGTCTAAACCACTAGATAATTGCCTTCCTTTACAGAATGTGCTCTGGAGGTTTAAATTCTCTCAGCTGAAAGGATCTTCAGATGATGGGAAAGCTCGGGTGAAGCTGCTGTTTCAGAATCTGGACACCAAGCAGATCGAGATGAAGGTAGGAGCTCACCCACCTGAGCCCAGCCTCACCCGAGGAGCCAAGCGTCCGAGGGTGGAGGGAAAATAATCAGAATCGGAGTGGGAACCCTCCTCAGAGATCAGCAAGGATGTCACAGGAGCCCGTAGTATGTCTCCTGTTAGAGGCTTTAATATCCTAAAATTGTAAAATCATCGAAACATTATTTGGTTCCGCTGAGAGTCACAACGTGCTTAGTCGGTATTAGCAGAAAACAATATTTAAAAATACAGCGGAGTCGATCCTTAAAGGAAGAGCTTTACAGACCGCCTTAAGTGATGGATTGTCTGTGGTGCCAGGAGCAAACTGCTCTGTTAATTCAGAGGATCTTGACATAACTTACAAAGTCATTGCATTGAACCGTCATTTTACTATGAGCAACTGTTGATGTTTTCCTTACTTTATGTATAACTGTGTTGTCAACAACCCAGTTTTAATATAAACTAAAGACAAACTGAAGGATAAGTTCCATGCACAAACCCAAAAGAAAGAGAAAACGAAAATGCAAAACCTGCAAACACATATTGTTTGGAAACTGACTGTCAGCACTTTGCACGCACTTTTTGATGAAATCCATCGGAGGGACACAGCTCCTGTGACATTGTTATACCCGAAAACTGTGTCAGTTTTTAACACCTCTTCACTGAGGTTAATGAGATAGTGCACCACGTCTACTTTTCTTTTTTTTAACCACATCTACTTTTTAAGTAAAACTGAGATTGTGCAGAAACGCTTGACATTATTCTATTTAGGGAGTGGATGCAATCAAATGAGACTGTAACCACTGTCAAGGCTTTTGGGTCTGCAGGTGTACAACAGGGCAGCCAATGGGACGGTGATGCTGGCAGGGACACGGGTCCCTGGGCTGTGACGGAGACGTGGCCACTCTCAGTCACGCCACCCTGAGCGGAGTCCAGTGGACATTGCCACCAGCAGAGGGGGGTCCGAGGAGAGCGGGGAGAGGGAGGGAGGCTGGAAGTGATTGTTGGTACTTGATCTGCATGGATGCGGCTAACACAGCAGGTCCTCCTCTGCTGACGCATTGATTGGCCCTTCACCCTAGGGACTGCGGCCGGGAGGAGCCCCAGGACCCCTTCCAGGCTCAGGTCCTATGCCACCCGTGTGAGCCGGGGGGCCACTTAGGAAGCTAGCCCCCCGGTGCGCCTTGGGTTCCTGTGCTCACGGGTTCCAGGGACTTTGCAGAGCACCTGATGTCCCAGGACACGGTCACGTGGCACCTGGATTCCCTTTTCACAGGGACTCCTGTTTCATTCGATTTAAAAGTTTTTATTTTTTGATGTTTAGTCAACTCTTGGTTATCTGTGTTGGTAAAGGGAGTAGGGGCATTGGATGGTCTAAACCAGACAGTCTGAAACAGGTGACGTAAACTTTGGGGCGTGTGTACTGAAGCAGACTCGGTTTCCTTGTGGCCCTCAGTTTAGGCAGCTTCAGTTTCCATTTTCAGGCAAAGAGAAAGTTCTAGAAAGTCGTGGAGGCCACAGGGGCGGATACAGGATTTGCAGAATTGAAGCTTAAACAGTCTGCAGGTGTCTCTTTATGAAAAAATATACAAAATTGCAAATGCGGTAAGCTAACTAGACACAGAAATGAGTGTGAGACACATCACACCTCCCAGGAGACCCAAACTGAACCCATGTCCACGTGAACCCTCCTCCCAGATCCTAGGACCTCCAGCAGCCCCCCGTGCCTCCCCTCCGGGGCCGTGGGGTGCGAGAGAGTAGGGCAGAGGGGGGCCGGGGTCTCAGCAGGTAGCACAACGACCAGGGGCCCCTTGCTCAGGCCCCTCCCGGGGCCTTGCAAGTGGGGATGAAACGGGACAAAAGTAGTTTCCATGTTGTCACACGGAGCAGGAAACTTGCACGTGGAGACCCTCTAATAAACACGGGCGGCAGTTTGAAAAAACTGCTTCAGGCTGAGGTTCTGCGTTTATTACAGCTTGTGAGACAGAGGGAAGGTTGGAAACGCCAATCAGGAATCTAGAACCCGTGAGAACACCTGTAGCTGCCGCTGGACTTAAACCAAGAGCCGGGCGCTGAATTCTGAATAGGACCCAGGGCTATGGCCAGTGGAAGGGAGAGTGGCATGATGTCCTCAGTGAACTGAGAGTTTCAGAGAAAATGATTCCTATTAATTGATCTTCGTTACGGGAGTGATAGTCGTGGAGCAGTTAACCTTTGAGTGTTTATTGAGAATCTTCATGGGATGTTTAACGGATCGCCGCCTCAGGGATGAGCGTAAAGAGAAAATGCGTCCGAGGGAGGATTTCTGGGCTTTGGGAGCACAGACGGGAAGTTATTTTTTCTATCCATTATTTACACAAACGTTGTGCAGTTCTGGGACGTGGGCTGAGCCCACAGTGAGGCCAATGGCTGGGGCTTTGGGGCTGCAGTCTTTTTAAAGAAAGCATTTGCTTTCCTGTTTTCTACGTCTTTCTCCTAAATAGAGTGTAGCATAAAGAAGCTTTCTGAAATGAAGGACTTACTTGCCTACTGATCTACTTAACAGGTTATAAGCGAATTACAGTTAAGTTACAAGGACTGAATTCGGGGTCCACTGCAGGGAGGGACGGTGCCTTCTACCCCCCAACCCCTTTCCTATGCCCGTTGTTTGTAGTTTACACGTTCCTCTGTGATTTCATTTCTGCCTCTAGACTGAGCCGTCAAGGGCAGCTTTTCTTTAGCTTTTTATCTTCAGAACTTAGTAAATGTGTTTTAAATGAATAAATTAATGAAGAAAGAAAGAGCAAGTTAGTATTGAAAGAACTACCAGATACACTCACAAAAATTGTTATCAGTTTCCAAGGAAAAAATTGTTCCAATTATCGTGAAAATCCCCGACGACTACAGACCTCTGCACACGAAGGTTTCCGGCGAGCCCAGTTGAGAATCCACGAGGCGGATGCTGGTCGTTGAAGGCAGCACACTGTGTGATGAAGAAGAATTCTGTCTTTAGGAGGAACAGAGGCGGGTGTTCTTCACTCTGTGATGATCCGGGAGGATAAACTCCACTGGAAACTATGCGTCGGTGTCATGAGTCACGCAGACGGACGGTCAGACGTGGACGGCGGGGGCTGAGCAGGGGTACATCACGCCGCTGCCGGCTTCAGCGAGTAACCGTGGCGGCGTCGGATTGTGCAGAGATGGTGGAGGGAGACAAGGCCAGCTTCCTCCTGAAGATGGAGTGAAGCGGGGCCTCGACAGAATAGGGGACACGCGAGTGCAGCCCCTTCCAAATATGGGTCTGAAATTGGCCTTAATCTGTTCTCCCGGAAGCTGGAACGGAGCAGAGCTTTCCTTTCTTTGCTCTTCTTTTCCCTTCCTCGCTGCCTTTCTTCCCTCCTTCCTCCCTCCCAGATCCCCTGCGTGGTCGGTCAGTGAGGTGCCCCTCCTCCGCTTGGGGACAGGGAAGGCGCACCAGCCGCGTCCCGCTGCATCCAGGTTAGAGCCCAGCATCACCGGCCGCCTCGCCGCTTCTCACCTGCTGGCCTCTGACACCACTTCTCGGCTTTCTTCCTGGACGTTGTGCTTCCCGTAGACATTTGCTTGGAAAACATCGGTCAAAGGTTTGCTGTGTCCGAGGGTCTCTGTGCAAGGGTCGTCTTGGTTACGACACCTGCCTGGGGACCCACCCCTCCCTCCGAGCCTTCCTGGGCCGTCAGTCCTTCACCGCAGTCCGGTGGGCGGGGGGATCTTTTATCGCACCCGTTACGTTACAAGCCGCCGCTGTGCTCAGTCCTTCCTAAGCACGACTGCCTCATCCCCACAACCAGCCCAGGAGAGAAGCGCTGGCATCACAATATATGTTTAATATGGTACAAAACAGATTGTTCAGGTCGGCATAAAGTTTACGCTGATTCACGTACAAGCCAGAACGACCTCCCCAGACCTCAGTACGTGAATGTTTCTTCCACCAAGAGAGTCAGCCTGTCCTTGAAGCTTCGAAGCCAGGAATGGGCTTCTCCTCTCCAGCTATGCGAGTCCTAGGTGGCAGTACTTCCAATGCAGGCGGTTCTGTCTGCATATGGAAGATGAGTGGTCCAGTGTAGCCGTGCTGTGGAGTATCTTCTCCAGACCTCCTGGATGACTCGCGGCAGCTTCTGCGTAGGCGATCGCTGCGTCACCTTGCACTTGAACCCTTCTCCCTGCCCGGCTCCACCCGCCACATGCCTGCTGGATGCCTCCAGGGCAGCTCAGCCCCAGCCAGCCCCTCCCCTCCCCCCCCCCCCCCCCCCCCGCTCTGGGGCCCCAGCCGCGCCCACTGGACGCTTCTCCTCCGGGGTTGATGAGGCCCGGGTGCCTCTGTGAGGTACCACCCTGCTCCCTGAGCTCCTCCAGGACGACATCCCCTCCTCAGAGCCTCCGTCTCCGAGGGGCACACAGACCACCAGGCACCAAGGGGATGCGGCCTGAGAATCTGCTTTTCCAGGACGCTCCCAAGAGGTGCTGATGCCTCAGGACCGCTCGGTGTAAGAGCCAGTGCACTAGGCTTCTTCTGGAAGGTTTTGTCAGGAACCAGCGAGGGCCCATTGGACCAGTTTGTCCTGGATTTCGGTGCCAGTTCTGTGACTAGTCCGCCTCGTCGCCTCGCAGAAGTTACTTAAACCCCTAAAACTGCCATCTCCTCCTCTGGGAAATGAACTTGGCGCTTTACCTGGGGTGTCCTACTTCACTTCTGACCTTTGAGGCTGACGATGCTCTATTAACAGACGGCTGGAGGAGGACCGGCGTTGGCTGGGTACTGATGTTGTACTGGAAGCCACGTCTTCCCTCCACGGCCTCCTGTGCTGGCCCGGCTCCGTCTGGGGCCGTGTGCATCACACCCCACGGGGAGCCACTCGGTGACGTTTCAGGAACTTTGCCAGCCTGTCATCAGTCCATGGGGAGTATTTACAAACACCACAGCCATCAGCAAATGCTGCAGCTCAGAGGCCCTGGCACAGCACTGCCTGGGCCGCAGAGTCCACAGGTGGGAGACCCGTATCGGATCCCCTCAGTGGGCCTGTCTCCACGCTCAGTGGCTGGGCCCCGAGCTGAGTTCCCTGGAGAATAACACGTGGTAAATTGTGTTCTGTGCGTGGTTATCCCTGCTAACTGTCACATCCAGTTACACTCCTTTGGGGCATTTTCTAGGGGAAATTACAGCGCGATTCATGTATCCTAGAGACTCGTTCATTTATTTAACAATAATCTCTTTCAAGTATAGCTTTGATCGGCTTCCATGTTGAATTCTTTGGGAAGGGCAGTGGTTAAGGCTCCCCTTGAAGTACAGTCTGTGTCTGAATTGCTACAGCTGAGTGGAAACTGGTCTCTTAAACGGTTACAGACTCTAAAATTTCCCCCTCGTGCGCTGGGCCATTAGATGACAATTAGCGAAAACTAAAAGCCCAGGATGGCTACCGCTGCTCGGAAGGGCTGTCTGTCGTCTCACAGACAGTTTTGGACACGTCTGCAGTTTGCGCAGCAGGATGGAAATAGAGGTGGTGCCCTAAGGAAATGTGATTTCTGCGCGAGGAGATGTATTGAGGACATCCGGGCAACGTTAACACTTACACGTTCATTGAAAGTGTCACCCTTGTGATAGATGGAACATTCCTGAGAGTAAGGATCATAAAAGAAGAAATGTTTTCTCAGGTTTGGGTGACCTCAGTCTTCATAGTTTGACGAGCCCAGTATAGACCCTCATGGCTTCCTGAGAGTTTCTGCTAATTAAGGAAAAGGTTAAGGTATTAAAACACTTAAAATTTGATAATTATGCTAAGCTGTAGATCATATTTAAAATCAGTGTTTCAGCCACCATGAAATGTTAAAAGACTTTATAAAAATCGAGGTCATTGGGACAAATAAATTGCAGAGGAAAGTAACTGGGTGACAGGGTTCAGTGGGTGAAACTCACAGAACATGAGATAGAACTTGCTGGCCATGTGCCCCAGCCTCTAGCTCACCTGCCGAGCACGCGGACACACACATCCACGTGCACGAACACTTACAGCACACGTGTGCACGCACGCACACATGCATGCAGAGCGTACACACACGGGCACATAAGTACAGGGGCACATGTGTGCACATACGTTCACACGTGCACAGGCGCACGTGCACACACACAGGGTGTAGCACGGTTCATTCTGCTAAACTGGGAACACGGTGAGCCCTGCTGTGTGAGAGCTCTGACAGGCTGCAGTGGAGGCCGGAGTCCCGACCTGGTGCTGCTGGTCAGGTGACTGAAAGCCCGGCACAGATGGAGTCAGGATGCGGAAGAGGACCTGAGCGCGGACCTGTGTTAGTTACAAGAAAATCACGAATTAAACCCAATCGTCAGGATATCGGTGCAAAAAACCCAGAAAACCAGTGTGTTCATGTTTGCAGCCGCCTTTCTTAGTTCGTGTGTATTTGTACTTACTTGAGTAACTTCCTTGTGGTTCTAAGAACATAGAATCTGTTAAATTTTCTGTCATGTGTTTTTCTAATATTTATAATATATAAGTACATTCTGTTTTTTCTTGCAGGAGCTGGAGTTTCAGGATCTGACGGCTGTTCTACACTGCATCCACTCCTTCATAGCAGCGAAGGTGGCCTCGGTGGATCCGGTATTTATAGACAGTCAGAGTATTGCCAGAAAGTACATGTATAGCAGCTGAGCAGTGCTTCTGTTGAGTGCTGAAATTTAAATTATTTTCTTAAGAAATGAATATTTCCTGCACAATATTGCGACTTTGTGTGATTTTATAATGATCCTATAGTTGTGATACCAATAAAACATGTCACTAGTTTCCAGAGACGGGTCGGACTTGTTGCATCTGACACGGAGCACAGCCTCCGCTCAGGCAGCGCTGTGGCTGAGAAAACTCGCCTTCCCTGTGAAACAAGCCGCGTCACCACAGTCCTCCAGACACGTGGAGGCACCAACAGCACACACGCTGCTAAGACCCACATCTCGTTTCCATTTCTATTTCCTTACAGTCGAAGAGCCACAGAGCTTCACCACTTTCATTTTCCCCAAGAATGGCAAGTTCTCCTTTGGATTTCCACCATGGTTTATCCCAGGACATTGGATATAGTTCTCTGTGCTGTACAGCAACTAGGGATGATCCAACTAAGTGAAGTCAGTCCGAGAAAGACAAATATCATATGATGTCACTTACATGTGGAATCTAAAAATGTTCCAAACGAACTTATTTACAAAACAGACCCACAGACGTAGAACACAAACTTACGGTTACCAAAGGGGAAAAGGTGGGTGGGAGGGATAAATTGGGAGTTTGGGATTAACAGATACACACCACTATATATATATATATATATATATATATATATATATAGAGAGAGAGAGAGAGAGAGAGAGAGAGAGAGAGAGAGAGAGAAAGATAAAAGGATGCAGGGGTCATTGACGGCCAACTTGATTTCACTCAGAAAAGCCTTTTCCTCTCAGTGGCCAAGACCCTGCTGGACACAGGGCTGTGGACACAGGATTCCCACCTCAGGAGGCCTTTCTGCCCACCATGGCCAACGTGGACAAGTGAACACTGGGCCACTCGGCAGCCCTGCAGACTTGCGGTGGCGGGGAAAGGGACACAGGCCACCCATCAGAAGCACAGCTAAGTCAGAGAGACGGGATTGGTGAAAACGCACCCTAGAAACTTTGTAAAGCTCCCAGCTGGCTAACCCTGGGCTAAAACTAGCACAGCGTATGTTCTAGAAGATAGCACCACACTGAGGTTAAAAGACTCCAAATCCAGGGAGACAGTCAACAGAGCTGGTGTGAGGAAAACGTGGAGGTCTGAGGTGGACCGCTGATGGTAGGTTTATTTATTCAACAAACACTTGTGGAAGGTTCTGCGGGGCAGGCACTGTGGCTGGTCCTACAGGCACAGCAGGAGGCGGCTGAGGACCCAGTGCAGGCTGTGGGCTCGGATGAGGCCAGGTGCCTCAGAAGGCCAACGTGACAGGTGACGGCGGCCGAGGTAGTAGCCAAGATCCACCCTCGTGGGTCAGTTCAGACATGGGATGTGGCCTTCATGCTTCCAGAAGAACGTTGGCGTATTGGTTCCAAATAGACATCATTTTGTAATATAACACGTTTTGTATAGACTACGACTGTCTACCACAGGTTAGGAATTCTAGATTTTTGTATAGTAACTAGGAAGCTGGTTTGCTTTAAAGCCCTGGACCATTCATAAATGCGATGGTAGTTGTACCACGTTAGCAGGATTTCCAGAATCTGGCCTATAGTGTCCTTTTGTGTGTGTTTTTATTTTAAAACTCAAAGGCACTACCCACGTGACTTAGAATTTCCTCACTCTTGATAAAACAGTGCTTACTTGGAAATTGGGATAAGAGTCAGTGTCTTATTCTGTTCGGGCTGCTGTAACAGAAACCACAGCCTGGGGGCTTACAAACCACAGACATTCATTTCTCCCAGTTCTGGAGGCCGAAGTCTGAGATCAAGGCGTCTGCAGACTCCAAACCCTCTTCCCAGTGCAGATGGCGTCTTCTCGTGGTGTCCTCACCCGGAGGAAGGGGTGCTATAAGGTCACCAATCTCATGAGGCTCCACCCGCGTGGCCTCATCAGCTCCCAGAGGCGCTGCTTCCAGACACCGGCACGCTGGCGCTTGGCTTCCAGAAACAGCCATAGCAATAAGGAGGGACACAAATGTAGCTGGCTTTATACAGCTTTTGTATTTGTTTCCTCCAAGTGGGGACAGTCTGGACTGACTTTCTGAAGTGCAGGTGACTCACAGCTCTGTCCTAGAAGACATTCTTTTCTTTGTTCAGAAAGCACTGAGAAATCCCTGCTATGCTCAGGGCCATTAACCATTAACTGTTGCAGGTAATTCAGGCACAGAGAGTTCAGGGTCGTGTTCACAGTTGTAGGAACCCCCGCCCAGCCTTCAGTCTCACTGTTATTCCCCTTGTCATTAATTTCTTTTCTTTTTTTAATTTTGTTTTTCTCAGTATTTTTGGTGTCACTAATTTCAAAGGTCAATGGATAATCGAAGTTCCCAAGCCTGAATGTATTCCAACGTGTGCACTGACATACAATTGTTGGTGATGCCTAAAACCCCAAACAATGGTGAGAGGAACATGTATAGCCTCAGAATATTCAAGGAAAATGTAAACGGCGTTCTGAAAGATAAAGTAAGCTGCTACCTACAGTGTGTCTACAGCGTCCATTTCAAATTCATAGGTAATATGCTAAGTGTGATAAATTAGCATCATTTTTATGCTAATAGGTATAGAAATGCCTGTGTTGGTTTAGAACTCTTTTCTCCCCTTGGGAAGAAAAGCCACCTTTGAAGACTCTTCAGCTGAACGGAAGAAGCAGCTCCACCGTCACCACCTGGCCTCTGCTTCTCTCACCCTTTCCCTCTCCCTGCCCGTTGCATGCATTCGGGACGCAGGTAGAGTAACGCTGAGAAGAATCAGCTGCAGCATCAGCAGGCTTCTCCCTGCTCAGGATTTCAGAGCCGTCCAGGGCTTCAGCTCACGGGGTTGTGGGTGAACCGCTCTCAAATGGATTTCTGCCCCTAATCAAAGAGTATTCTAGAACCAGGACTGCAGCGGTGAGCCAAGCAGACAAAAACCTTTGCCGTGTTCCCCAAACTGGAGCCACAGTTCCGACGGGGAATCCTGAAGACGTATTCTGGATGCTCTCAAACAAGGGAGCAAGGCCTCCAGGACGTTTAATCAGCAACGGGCCTCCTCGGACAAACTGCTCTCGGGGTCAAGGCTTTGGAAGCTCTCTGCTTCACAAGGTCACGAGGATTCAGTCTGGACAGAGATACTCTTTACGCCCAAACTGCTGGAATGCGAGGAACTGGAAACCCCCTCGAGTCCAGTTCCTGTGCTGCAGCCGTGTCACCAGCTCCTCCCTGGCGGGACCTCTGGTCACCTCCATCATAAACCCTCCTGCCCCTCCGGCCACGGGACAGCCCCGGCCAGCCCCAGGCTTTTGTGTGTGTGTTCCTTTTTGTTTTCACTGACCGGGCTGAATTTTTGGCTGAGTTCGTCTTTTGTTGTTAGTCGTGGATAATGAATTTTCGAAGTGTGTTACAGACTTACCAACCCAGGACCTCTCAGGGAAACAATCCCTGCCGTGTTGGGCTTTTCCTATCTAGTAGAACCCAATGTTGGCCCTTTAGGGGTCTAACTTTCAGCAGAGAATATCTGAAAACATTTACGCAACATTGTTGACAGAGGAATTCTTTGGAAAGAACAGCACACCTGAAAAGGTGAGCCCTTTCATTTGTAGATTTATCTTTTAAATAGATGCATGCGAATTTTAAACATCGACACAAAAAGATTGATTAGTGAGTTTTTTCATTCTTTTTTTTCTCATTTTCAAATTTTAAAAAGAAAAAATTATCATGAAGTAAATTGCATCAAATTACTTCCATCGCAAATTGCTGATAGAACATGTAGAAGACAGAAAAAATCACACTCTTAACTTGGGTCCACGTTAGCAGAGTAAAGTGGTGGATTAAAAACTCGTCCTCATGATGGAAGAGAGGCTCTGTTTTGGTTTACAGCATCTACACCATCACAAGGAAATGTATTCAGAGGCAGGAATCACTCAGTATTTTCGACCTACAGCTCCATCAGGCTTCGGATTCTAAGTTCTATTTCTGTGTTTGTTGAAGCTGCACGCTAACCACGATTCTGCGATATTCCCTTGTTTTGCTAAATGGCCTCAGTTGCAAAGCGCAGCATGAGGTAAAATTAGAGCCAAGGTTCAGCCAAATGCTGTCCAGCTTGTCTCCAGAAGGTGAGGAAAAGCGGAGATGGAGGGGAGGACCCAGGAGGCTATTTCCAGTCACAGGGGACGCGTGTTCCCCTCAGTCCCTTGGGAGTGAGGTCCTGAGTCTTTCATTCAGGACGCTTGTGTCCCTCGAGTGTGTCTCCTGGGCATTGGGTGCAGGCTGAGCTCTGACAGGTGCCTCCTACCCGGGCTGGGGTGGGAGGTACGTCAGCTCACAGGTCTCCCTACACCTGGGAAGAGAAAGAGGAAGGAGGCCCCGGCTCTGCCGTCTGGGGTCCAGCTGTTCACTTAACTGCAGCCCGGCCCCGAGGCCCCTGGAAGTGGGGTGCACAGTCCCCTTTCGCCCGTAGGGCCAGCCTGTCCTCCCCAAACGCCTGCCGGGAGCGAAGCCCAGCTCTGACCTTCAGCCAGTTGCCCAGTGCCAAGTGCTTTTATAAAAAGCGTGCCCCTTTTCCACTCCTTGCAGGAGAAGCCGCCGCACGAGTCCACACAAACGGGACTGAGCGGCCTTTCTGCCCTTTCAGACAGTCCACGAGGGACATTCCTACAAGTCTGTCTGATTTGAGCAAACAGGTCATTAAGGGGCTTTGGCTTGTGTCCTCAGAGGTTCCATTTCTGCCTAGAAATGACCCGGGACGGCCTTCCACTTACCATGGAGCAGTGATCCTCCTGGAGCGCCTGGACCTGGGCCCCGCGTCCATGTCGCCCGCAGGGCACCGGGCACTCTCAGCACCGAAGGGCCAGGGGTGGCAGCCAGGTGACGGTGCTCCTGCCAGGGGGGCCCAGAGGTGGCCAGGGGCACAGCCCTACTGCGCGGCCAAGGCCCAGGCCATAAACGAGCAGGGCCGCGCCTTCTGAGCCAAACCCAGGCCGAACCCCCCTCCCCACTCCCCCTTTCTCCCCAGAGTGGAGAATTAAGGCATTTAACCACAGGTAACGTCCCGAGATCAACCAATGGTATTTCAGAACTGAGCAAACTTAAATGCTTCTGGCCATGAAAGAAAACCAAATGCACGTTTCTAAAGCACTTCCCGAGGGCCGTGGCGGCGTGACAGACAGCGGTGCAGAAGCACGAGCACAGCTCTCCTGAAAGGTGGTTTATAGTCTGGCGAAGACAACATAGATAGTACAGAGTTTGGTTGGAAAAAGGATACATGCGTCATCGGTACCCAACAGTAAATTACCACCACAGTAAGAGACAAGAATATTAAGTAATACATACTTTTCCTGAGAAAAAATGTTCTCCTAGAATAAACTGTTCCCTTAAAACTGGAACTCAAAGCGAATGCAAAGCAGAAAGAACACCCACGTGTTTCCTCCAGGGAACTCGATGTCCCGGTTTCCTCCAGGCAGGCGGTATTTTCTACCTTGACTCACACACACAGAGAACCTGCCTGCCCTGAGCACCGTCTTTGTCTCGGATTTGGTGGGAGACTCACGAGCTCCACAAGAATAAGATGCGCCTGCACGTGTGTGTACCATGTGTGTGTGCGCACAGATGTGTGTGCCTGCATGGGAGCCCACGTGTGTGTGTACACGCGTGAGTGTGTGTGCGTGTGTGAGTGCATGTGTGTGGGTGTGTGTATACATGTGTGTGTGCATACATGTGTGAGTGTGTGTACGTGTGTGTATGGAGCAGGGGGAAGGCAATTTCAGAAATAAACATGGATTCTGTTTCCAGAACCTGGAGAGGTGACGCTGAGGACCCAGCAAACATCTACCAGCCCCACCCGTTCCCCGGGGCAGACTGTCGGTTTGAGGATCTTCTAACTGAGAAAGGAAAACAAACGTTGCCATCGGGTCGCCGTGGAGCGGCTCGGACACCAAGGGGCTCACAGTCACAAAGCCGGCCCGATCCACGGGGCTGGGCGCACCCTCCAGGTACGGTGACAGGCAGGTGACGGGAGAGGCTGGGGAGAGCGCGGGAGTCGGGCTCGGGGGCCCCTCCTGCCTCAGTGCCCGGAAGCTGACCCCTGGGGAGCCTGGCTTCTCCTTCTGAGCTTCCGGGACTCCGACGGCAGGGCTGGGATCCGATGCCCCCGACGCTCGCTCAGCCCCAAACTTTGACCCCTGCGGCCAGGGCTGTGGGCCGTCCCACTCCTGAGGCTGGAGGCTCAGCTGCTGCTTCCTTGGGCTTTTATTCTGGGAAGTTGGGCCTCTCCTGGGTCAGCAGACGCTATCAGCACTGAAACAGCCTCAGGTCATTGCTGACAGTGACCAGGGTCAGCAGTGACAGAGACAAGGTCAGCACTGACAGGGACGGAGGTCAGCAGTGACAGTGACCAGGGTCAGCAGGCACAGTGACAAAGGTCAGCGCTGACAGGGACGGAGGTCAGCGGTGACAGTGACCAGGGTCAGCAGGCACAGTGACAAAGGTCAGCGCTGACAGGGACGGAGGTCAGCGGTGACAGTGACCAGGGTCGGCGGTGACAGTGACCAGGGTCAGCAGGCACAGTGACAAAGGTCAGCACTGACAGGGATGGAGGTCAGCGGTGACAGTGACCAGGGTCAGCAGGCACAGTGACAAAGGTCAGCACTGACAGGGATGGAGGTCAGCGGTGACAGTGACCAGGGTCAGCAGGCACAGTGACAAAGGTCAGCACTGACAGGGACAGAGGTTAGCAGTGACAGTGACCAGGGTCAGCAGGCACAGTGACAAAGGTCAGCACTGACAGGGATGGAGGTCAGCGGTGACAGTGACCAGGGTCAGCAGTGACAGAGACAAGGTCAGCACTGACAGGGACGGAGGTCAGCAGTGACAGTGACCAGGGTCAGCAGGCACAGTGACAAAGGTCAGCGCTGACAGGGACGGAGGTCAGCGGTGACAGTGACCAGGGTCGGCGGTGACAGTGACCAGGGTCAGCGCTGACAGGGACAGAGGTCAGCGGTGACAGTGACCAGGGTCAGCAGGCACAGTGACAAAGGTCAGCGCTGACAGGGACGGAGGTCAGCGGTGACAGTGACCAGGGTCAGCAGGCACAGTGACAAAGGTCAGCGCTGACAGGGACGGAGGTCAGCGGTGACAGTGACCAGGGTCAGCAGGCACAGTGACAAAGGTCAGCGCTGACAGGGACGGAGGTCAGCGGTGACAGTGACCAGGGTCAGCAGGCACAGTGACAAAGGTCAGCACTGACAGGGATGGAGGTCAGCGGTGACAGTGACCAGGGTCAGCAGGCACAGTGACAAAGGTCAGCGCTGACAGGGACGGAGGTCAGCGGTGACAGTGACCAGGGTCAGCAGAGACAAGGTCAGCGCTGACAGGGATGGAGGTCAGCGGTGACAGTGGCCATGTTTGCTACAGCATGGTGTCTCTGTAGATTCTCTGAATTAGGCGATTATTACCGCTTACCAGGAAAGTTACCCGCTTTTCCCACAAGAAACCACAACCTGAAACGCGGGGCTTCCGGCTGGAGAGCCCTTTTCAGCCTGGACACCGTGGACTTTAGTTTCCATCCTTCATACAGCACTTGACCTTCTGTCCTTGTTAGCAAGCTTCTTACATTCAGAAAACTCATTTTGCAAAGTTATTAAATTGGCAGGGGGACTCCTGGGTTGCAGAAAACACGTACAGCTGCACCTGAAAACCAGAAATACTTGTGACTTGACTGTGCAAGTGTCTGAGGAAAGAACCGCTCCACTATAATGTGCGAATTCGCCCAGCAGTCTAAGTGAAAATGTAAGTTTACTTCACGTTTCAATGAAACTGGTGATGCGTCATTGTAGGTGTGAGTTTATTCAGGATTTTTATCGGCAAGAATCAAACATTCACGCAGACTCTCTTCATGTCTTGGCAAGTCAGTCACTAATGACTAAACCTAAAGGAGAACTTCTTAAAAATTCCTCTTATCTTTAACAAAAATATAAATAGACAGACCGCTTTCTAAGCACGTGTCCTGGTGGCAACAGCTGCGAGCCTCACAAGCAAAGTGAAAAGCCCGCTTACAGCGTCTCCGCTGCCCTACCGTCCTCGGGCCTGGTGGGGACTCTGGCTGGTCCCCTGGGCCCTGCGCTGTGGGCGCCCCTCCTCGACGCGGACAGAGCGTCCCCTTCCCTGTCCGAAAGGCAGAGAGCTTCGGTCCAGGTGCCCCCGCGTGCAGGGAGCGGGGCTGTGAGATCGCAGAGGCCTCCAGCATTTGGGCTGCAAGTCGGCCCAGCAAGGCCACCTCTGGGGACGACTCAGCACCGATGTCCCCAGAGGAGAAGACCCTGCACAGCCGTGCCCGTCCCCCGCTCCCTGTGCCCCAGGCCCCTCCGTCCCGCTGGCGCCCAGGAGCACCCCGCACCTCCAGCGGGAATTGGGATCTGACACCCGAGGGCACGGCTGCCACACCCGCCTCGAACCCGGCCACCGGGCTCCACCCGGGGACGACGTCTCTGCAGTGACAGGGCTCCGGGCACTCGTCTCTCAGGGTAAATTCCAGATTCCTCCGGGAGGCCGGGGGGAGGGTCGGGGTTGGCGGGAGCGGGGAGCCCCAAGGCGAGCCTTTGCCCAGAGGCCCTGCTGAGCTAGCAACCCACAGAGCAAAGCACAGCGGGCAGGCGGGAGGGCCCTCGGTGCTCGAATCGCAGAGCGTGGTGTCGAGGCAAGGCCCCCAGCTGCCTGGCCGAGCCTACACCCGTGGTCCCATCAGCTGAGTGGGCACTGAGCGCTTCTCCCACCCAGAGCCCTGGGCACGGACCACTAGCCTCACCCAGAATGTAGACCAGCGATGTCCCCAGGCTGGCTCTGCCCACGTGGCCTGGGGGCCAGAGTCCGGGAGGCTTGAGTGACCCGAGAAGGACCACGCCGGCGTCCCACAGGATGCCACCATTACCGTGGGCGGGAGGGTCCACCTACCTACACGTGGCAGGAGGCCACGCACTTCCCCGGCACAGACCGCGCCCAAGAGTCGCACGTGAACTGGAACCGGAAGGCACGGGGCCCGCGGACACACAGGTCTTCACACGGAGTCCATGTGGGCAGACCGGCCACGCGTGGTCCCTGGGTCCGGCTGCCTCTCGCACACTGCCATGAGGGCGCATCTTCTCCTCGGCGGGTAGGAACGTGCACAGCGGCTCTGCTCCCTTTGGTGCTGGAGCGAGAGGACACTGGGCTTCTGCGCGGGGACCCAGCGGGAGGGGACTCGCTGCACCTCACTGCAGCCTGGATGGGCTGCACCACGCCCCCCCAAAGTTCACATGCCAAAACCCTGACCCCCAGAACCTCAGGACGTGTGTGCAGTTAGGGTCTTTAAAGAGGTAACTTGGGTAAAGTGAGCTCTTCAGAAGGGGCCCAGCCCAGGAGGACAGGTGTCCCTGTAGGAAGAGGAGGTCAGGACACAGACACGCAGACACACAGAGGACAGTAGGGACACAGGGAAGACGCCATCTCCAGCCCACGGGACACGACCCAGCGCCCTGGGGTCCGGGAAGGAGGTGAGGCCACGTCTCACTCTGGACACGATGTCTTCAAAGGAGGCGGATCACGTGACCCCGTCTTCGTTTGGAAGGTCGTGGGCACAGAGGGAACATCCAGATGTATTTAGTTGTCACCTCCCCCCATTTCATATGTGTTCAGGGGACGGCCAAGAAGCATCCACTTCTCCAGGTGTAGAGATGGAGAGTCACACACAGCGTGGAGGGGACCCAGGTCCTGGGGCGACGGACGGCGGGCAACACAATTATTAATGTAGGACACATCCTTCAGAAGCTTCAGGACACACGTCCTGGGGCTTTCATTTCTGTGTACGTGAACATGGGCAAATCATATGTACCGTGACTTTTAAAATACCTTTAGAAAGACGGTCACATCAATAAATTCCCACAGTCCTCGTGACCGACTGGGATGTGTGCGTATGTGGTGAGGGGCTGTCAACGTCTCACTACCTGAAGCTGGAGAATGTTTTATCAGAACATTGAAAAGGGCACATGCTCTGGGCCCTTCAAAGGCAGCTGGAAATGCAACGAATACCTCTCGAAAGTGCAACCCTGAGCTGGTTTTTCCAGACTGACCAAGCAGATAGGTTTCCTTGTGTAACTGTTACTTTAACAAAAGCCAAAATGTTTTCTTTATTTCTTTTTAAAAAGGGCACAATTGCTTTTTAAAAGTCTCCCCAAAGATACCTTTTCCTAGATTGTCTTTAAGCAGTTAGTTAAATGATACAGGTATTTCAGGAGAGTCCTATAGTTTTTTGTCTATAACTCGCCAAATATCAGTGTTCTTAACGCACAATATAAAACTGAGCTCGTCAGAACGTTTAATAAACCGGAAAAGCACATTGCCGCCTTAACACCCGCTAACATTTCTATCACCCCTTGGAGTGATTCGAATTCACTAAAGGAAGAAGAATGATGCGACCTTCTTCTGTCTCTTCTGGAGGAAGAGGACCTTTGTTTGGGACCCTCCACTTCGGGGCAGGGCTGGGAGGGTGAACAGTAAAGGCCTCAGCGCACCGGCAAGAGCGAAGCGTCAGGTCCCGGATTCCATCTCAGGCTGCTGTGTTTTGCTCAACCCTGTGCTATTCTGACCCCTCGTGTGAGGACGTGGGGTGGGGACACCAGTGAGCTGGAACCTCTAGAAGGCTCAGTGGGACGTGGGTGCTTCATCCCCACAGGGCACCATGCAAACTCCAGGCTCTGACGCGAGTCACGGAACATCTTGGGCCCAGTCGTGGAGGGCGACTTGAGCACAAGGACCTGCTGTTCCTGGGCGCAGCCAGCCGGCACGAGATGCCCGTGGAAACAGTTACGTCAAGGCACTGGCCTCTGAGGTGTGTGCACAAGGCCACCCGTCTGAGCGTCTGCCCTGAGCCAGCCAAGGACTCAGAGGAACATCCGGTCTCCACTGGGATCGTCCTCACGTCCAGGGCCCTAAACACAGGCCGACAGCAGCTGGTGTCCCAGTAAAGAAACCCCTCTGCGTCCCTGTGTTCTCCCTGAACCATCCCGCGTGTCACATCCAGCTGCCTCATCTATGTTCACGACCCTCTTCAGGCAAATTCCACCCAAAGTTACACAAGTGTGTTTCCAAATGCCCCAGCTGGCTGCCTGGGCACAGCCAGTGCCTCAAGTCCAGCGTCCAAACCCGAACAGTCACCTCTGCTTCTCTCACCCGGTTCCCTTCCTTCCCTGGCTTCCCCAGGGTCAGAAGCGGGATCTCCACGACTTCAGGCCAGCAGCTCAGCCTGGCGGGGCCCTGGCTCTGCCCCCTCCCTGCTCCCAGGGAAGCAAGTCACCAAGTCCCTGCTTTGCTGTGAAGGGGCCTTGAGTCTTGCCCTTCATCTCACTGTCTCAGCCTGTTCCCACAATTTCAGGGAGAAATTACCATGACTGTTGACGATTCCCCACCTGCTTTTCTAACTCATTTACTGTGTTACTTTCAAACTGACCTTTCCTGTGCTAATCGTGACGTTCTGGTGCTTCAACTATGTCCTGGTGTCCCGATGCCTCACACACGTGTTAGCGTCTAACCTCAGCTTTCCTGGAGGGAGCATATCCCCAAGTTTGAATAAGGCCCCAAGAAGAGAGCGAAAAAGAGCAGGAAGAAGAGGAGTGATTTTCATGTAGAAGAACCCAAGACTCAGATGGGAAGTGGAGAGGTCCAGAAACCCCACGCTCTCCACAGACCCGGAGACGTGCTTCACGCCCTCTCAGAGACGGGGTGCAGGGCATCGGCGGGGCTTCCTGGAGCCGCTGCCTCTGAAGATAAACCTGCTCTTTCTCATAAGGTGTTTAGCTCAGAGAAGCGAGAGAGAGGACAGTGCGAGCGTTACGAGGGGCCGGTTGTACTTGGTTTCTTCTTTCCCGACACATATGCATTCTTTCCCTTTCTTCCTCATTCCAGGACCAGAGGCTCAACCTCACATGGACGCACACCTGGCCAGCACACGGCCTTCTGTGCAAACACAGAGGTAAACGTCCAGCCAACCCAGGAACGGGAGCTGGTCCAGCCCGGCGATGTGGGCGGGGAGTGGAGCCTGGAGCCTCTTTATAGCCGGAGGCCAGGCCCTGGGCAGCCGGGCACGTCCAGGGTCACCTGTCCTGCACACCTACCTCTGGCTGAGTGGAGGAGAGGGTCTGGCTGTGAAACGTTTTGGCTTTCCTTTTTCTGAGAGAAATCCATCACTGAAACTTGTAAAGCAGTTCAAGGGAGGCTGTTCTGTGGGCTCAGGGCACATCTGGGGGCTGTCTGAGCAGAGCCGCGGGGCTGATGACTGTTAGGTTTCCTGTGACCTCAGTGCAGAGAGCGCGGCCGGCAGGTGCGGCCAGGTCGGTTCGCGGGTCAGCAGGCCCTGACACGTACTCCACCCAGGATGCCCTGTCAGCCCCACCCCGTTTAACAAAGTTCGTGGCCCCAAGATAGCAGCAGAACATCCGAGGCTAGGAGAAGAAGAACTGAGAAAATGGAAATGATGGATTTGGAATTTTTGCTTTGTCTTAACAGCTCCGTAATTCTGAAATCAGTTTATAGGCAGGAAAAAGAATGTTGTAGGAAATCCCACGTGCATTTGGAAATTTTATTTGCCTCTTTTCTAAAGGCTGAACTCCCTGTATTATTCATTTTCTAAAATTCTACAGAGATGTGTTATGGGAAATAGACTTGTTTTATTCCCTGTAATTATCCCCAGAAGCTTTACGGCATTAGGGCATCACCATGAAATAAAACAGGTTGTCACTGAGCTGTTCTGGTGACCACAGCTGCCCAAGAGGAGGGATCTGTTTTCAAATAGTTGGGCGGGTAAGGCCTGTCCACACCGCAGACATGTGGGTCAGAAGCCCCCAGCGCTCAGACCCAAGCTTCTGAGAGCAGCTGCCTCGCAGGGACTAGCGCGTGGAGGGTCGTCGGCAGGGACTCTAACTGAGCGGCTGACCGTGCCCTTGACCACCTGATGCTCTCAATTCCTCTGCAGGATGGGAGCTCGTGCCGTCCTGGGCACCACGCTGGCCGCGGCCTGTGCCGGAGCTGTCTTCTCTTTCATCCTGAGACACAAGGACCTCTTTTGGGGTGAGTAACAATAAATTATGGTCTTCTGAAATCATAACGTTATTGCTCTCAGCAACCAGAACAGGAAGCATCGTGGGTTCTCCAGAATCAGGTAAGACCTCTTCAGTGTCTCTTTCACTTTCCAAGAAAAGAACAATAATTCTTGATTTTAGAAGGATTAGAATACAATTCTTTCTGAAAAATAACTGATTTTCCTATGATTACACAATAGAAAATTTCCATTTTTACCTACTCATATATTTGAAAAACATTTCTTTGGGCGTAGTTGTTTGTTCCTGTATCACAAAATCATTTTTCATTAAATCACTTCTGTGCTGTATTTTCTGGAATCAGGGTGCTACAATGTCAAATTCCGTTAAGAAAGGTATAGCTATGCTGTGGTTGAAATCATCACAGCTCAAACTCTGCTTCTGTTTTGAAAAAAAAGGAAAAAAAGGTCCCAAACACGGAGAAGGGATATGACTGGAGCAGGGTGTCAGAGGGCGTTTCGAGGATGCTCTCTGATCACCAGCCTGTGCAACACGGGTCCCCCGGGCAGGCTCGCCCCTCTGGGCTCTTCAGGGCTGGACATTCTGCTCCCCTGGCCTCTCCCCCGAGCCCTGGGCCCCTTGATCACCCTCCAGGCCTGATGGGCGGCCTGAGTCCACGCAGCCACGCCCACCCCAGGGTGTCTCCTGCTGAGAGCCATGGAGTCTCCAGTTTCATTGAACGCGGGGGCCTCAGGGCCACATGAGCAGTGGCACCAAAGTCCTTTGCAGACCCATATGCTCCTTAAGGAAATGGCCATGAGGAGGCCGGGGTCAGGCTCTGTCCCCACCCACTACTGACTGGGCCACTCTCCTTCTGTAAAATGGAGAAAACCGGAAGATTCTCCACCACAGTTCTATTTGCGAGTGTCAGTGAAAGTACTGAGTGCATCGTGCCTGGACAATACGAACTAGAAAAAAACAGAAACCAATTCCATTTAAATCCCCTCCAGCCATGTGGTCCCCCTCCTCCCAGCCCAGCAAACCCATCGCAGCAAACGGGTGCAGCAAACGCTTTGCGAACTGGTCATTGCATCTGATATTTACTACAGTCCTCGTTCTACAAAACCATAGTGACAAAGGGGTCATGAGTAAACGCCATTCAACAGAATATATATATAAATATATATAAATATATAATATATATATAATATAATATATCTGCTCACTAGACTTTTTAGTTTTAGAAATCATATATTTTTTAAAAATTGGGAAAGGCGTATCTACAGCTTTGCTAGAGCAATTTTTTTATTGTTTCCCCATCTCTAAGAGGTTATTTTTTTCCTCAGACTTTCAGTATATATATAACTAACGCACAGTATAGCATCTGATAAAAATGCTGCAATTTGGAGCCTAATTTATTGTTCATTAGAATATTTTGAAGCTGGCTAATTACTTGTTTACTTTGTAAATTAATTATTTAGAAAATATCCTTAGTCTTACAGTGTTTCACTTTTACAGCCTTTAATACAATGATTTTTTTTTTCCCAGTTGACGAGCCAATGGTCATTTTAAACAAAATAATTGTGCACTGGTTAACTTCCTTTTTTATTTAGTTATTTATTCATTTATAATTGAAGAATAGCTGATTTACAATATCGTGTTAGCTTCAGGTACAGCAAAGTGATTTAGTCATGCATATACACTGTTTCAGATTCTTTCCCCGTACAGTTTATCACAAAATACTGAGTATAGTTCCCTGTGTTGTATACAGTAGGTCTTTGCTGGTTGTCTATTTTATATATAGAAGTGTCGAACTTTCTTTGAAACATAACTTTTATCAGTCACACTTCTCTGTAGCCAAAATTTCCACGACGATCCCACCAGACTTTTTGTCTGCGTTTGGGTTTATGTCACTTGTGTTCACAGACTTTGTGACACGAGCTGCTGGATTGCTCCCTGTCGCTTGTTCAGAACCGGCTGGGGGCCCCGGGCATGAGGACCAGGTCTGGGCTGGACCACAGACGTCCATCTCCACCTGCCAGTGGGGTCCAGTCACCCGTTCACAGCTTAGAAAGCAGAGGTCCCGAGGGTCTCAGAGACGGCGGAGCTGTGGCCATGCTCACCCTCACCTCCCAGGTCTGCACGTGGAAACAACACACGCGTTTGAGCCTGGTTGATAAACACTCAGGAACAGCTGTCCTTAGGTGTCACATCAGTTTGTGAACCGTAGGCAGGTTTGCACAGCAGGAGTTCAAGTCCTCTCACAAAAGCGCTGAATAGCGCGTTTATCATGGAAACCACGTGAGTTCATCACCTCACGGACTGGGGTTCGTTTCTTGTGTTTGTGCAAAGTCAAGATTTAAGTGCAATCATCTGTGTGTTCCAACACATCATAGCTGTTACAAGAGAATCAGATGCAAATGAACAAGAGGCAGCAGAGGCGTTGCTGCAGATGGGGGATTTGGGAAGCCAGCCTGATGAGTGAATCTGTTTCACAAGGAAAGTTGGCAGACTTACTCCAGTTCATTGGGTTTCAGCAAACAGGTATCATTAAAGTCAGGACTAAACACAGAGCTCAGAGCAAAACCACGTTCTCGGAGTTAGTCGAGAGTACAGCTCAGAGAGGAAGAGTCCAGCACTCTTGCCTTGTTATTTTAGTAGTCACTCTTTGGACATAAGTGACTTCCTTCTTTCTGGCCTGTAGTGTTTTCTTGCGTAACGGCTTCCTGAACTCCAGCTCTTTCCATATGAGATGCCCATGTTCGGAGGGGACCTTCTATGGGTAGCGCACCCCCTCGGGTGGTACCCGTCTTCAGAAGGCTGATGTCTCCAGATCAGACGAATCAGGAAACTCCCTCGGATTTAGTTTTCAGACCTGAAAAGAAGAGGTTAGGTTCCAGATCTCCCAGTCTGTGGTCCTACGGTCGGACGCTGCGTCTCTGGACGCCACCCCGTGCCCCGGTAGCTGCCCAGCAGCAGCTGAAGGAGGTGATTGAAGAGCCAGGAAGGGAGATGAGCCTGACACCCCACACGGTGAGGAGGAGACGACACGGGTCACATCCGCCCGCTACTGGCAGAGACTGGAGGCAATTCAAGACGAGAACTACACTTCTATGGGGAATTTTCAGCACAAAAATATATTTCTTATGCAATATCTGAAGAGATAATAATCTGAAAGCCTGTAACACTATCTTCAGGAACTCGGCAAACTACTTCATAGGAAGGAAAGATACTGGAGAATAAGTCAAATACGATCGATTACGCTGAAATGACAATGTGAATATCGTCAAGAAAAGGAAGGATCTCTCTAGCAACTGTTAATTCCAAAGACAGTGGTGACACACAAACAGTTTTCTTTTTACTGAATCCGTTCTCAAATAACTGCCCGGTGCCTGGGAAGAGCCAGCAGTGGATCTCATTGCAAGAGACCTAAGAGGCAGGGGGGTCAGTGCATTTGGCCAACGCAGGGCCAGGCTGACCTCAGAAACAAAAATGTGGACGGAGGGTTTGGACGGAAACGAAAGGAAGTACATGAAGGTCACAGGGCCTTAAACCCGGAGCTTTCGTGGGGCTCCCATTCCTGAGAGCTGAGTGAAATCCCCCCCAGCCCCAGGGCAGGGGTCCCTGAAAAGGCCAGCCTCTCCTGCGGGTTCTGCAGCCCCAGGCTTATGGCCCCTCTGGGGTCCCCCTGACTCCCCCGCTCTGCCCGCTTCCTGTGCCGCACGCCCACCATGTGCTTCAGACCCCACGGCAGGAACCCATGGCCGTGGTGGCCTGGACCCGGCCGAGCTGAGGCCGCTTCCGCCCCGTGTGCCCTCCACCAGCCCGGGGTTGGAGGAGCGCAGGGGGCACAGAGGAAGGACCAGAGGGAGTCACGCTGTGGAATGTGCGCTGATGGCTGGGGAAGGACACTGAGGGGCTGCAGGCGAAACCCGACGTCCTTCAAGGTGCCTTTGTGGGTCCACCGGGGGCGAGACCCCACGCTGGGCTCCTGGATGCAGGATGGACTCTGACAAGGTCTCCGCCTCCCAGGAACCTGCCGTCTGAATCCCCCAAACTTTTCTTACAGTTTCGAGTCCCTTTACTTCTTCTTGCAACAAAATCTTCCGTTAAATTTTAGGACAAAAGCTATCTGGTAACTTAATCCTCCTAAATTTGCTCAGGAATTTAATGTATTTTCTGGAATACGCTATGCCTATGGAATTCTAAAGATATGGAAATTTGCCATTTTGAAAATAGCTTTCTTTCTACTTAGATGTGTAACGTTCAAGAATATTCTGATATTCTATTTATTCTTAGAAATGGATGCATTTCCTTTGATGAAGTATTGATTATGCAAAAGGTAATTTAGTAACAGAAGTTCCTTGTGTGCATTACTGGAAGGAGTTGCCTACTTTATGATATTCATTTGGAACCTCACGTTTTAACCCCAAGACGGAATCTTAAATTATTTTCTTAGTCTATTTGGGCTGTGATCACAGAACCATGGACTGGGGGGCTTATACACAATAGACCTCTGCTTCTCTCAGTCTGGAGGCCGGAAGTCCCAGATCAAGGCTCCAGCACCTTCAGATTCTGGTGAGGACCCTCCTCCTGGTTCACAGACGGGCTCTTCTCACTGTGTCCTCGCCTGGAGGAAGGGGCGGGAGCTCATGGGTCCCTTATACGAGGGCAGGTACCCCATCATGGGGACTCCATCCTCACGACCTCATCACCTCCCAGAGCCCCTCCTCCGGACGCTGTTCCATTGAGTGCTAGGATGTCAGCATACGAATTCTGAGGAAACGCAAGCATTCATACCACAGAACTTGTTAAACATGACATGCACTAAAAACTAAAATAAAAAATAAGGGTCTTTTCACTGCAAACTGCTGGTGTATTGGAGTAGTTTATCTTCTCTTAAATGCACAAGTTAAAATAGGCAACTATTATTATGAACTTTCTATACCACTGGTTTAGGTAACTAAAACGCTCAGAAAAGAAGTTATTCAGAATCCCTGGAGGTGGCCAGGGCAGGTGAGAAGTAGGAATGGCCGGGCTGCCCACGTAAAGATGGTGCTGGGTCCCTCCCCTCCCCATCCCCAGGGTCTCCGCCAGCGAGGAACCAATACTCACGTAAGATGGGGAAATGGACCCAGGACCCCACGGAGGAGGGGCCCAGACGCCGCGTGGTTGTCACTACATCCGGCTGCGCGTGGCGGGGAGTTGGTGAACTTTGCGTTTGACAGTGGGATGCTTCGTTCGTAGGAGAGACGGAGGAGTGTCGAGCCAGGGGCATCGTGGAGGCGAGCAAGCTGCTGGTGGACGAGGCCGTCTACTCCACGATGAGGAGGTACCGTCCCGGGAGGGGGAAGGAGGTGCGCCGGCTCCTGGGGCGTAGCGATTTGCCCACTGTCTTCTTCACAGTGTCCTCCACCTTACAGATTAGGGGCTGAGACTCACATGAGCTTATTCTCGTTTCTGGGGTCACGTGCAAACAAGCGAGAGGAACCGTATTCAAATTCTCTCTCTAGCAGAACAGAGCAAAGGGAGTGATGCAGCCAGGGGTCAATACATCCTGGTTCAAAAGACAGATGAGGGAGCCTGGCTCCTGCAGAACTGGCCTCAGACCCAGGGGGCAGGAGGGGTCCAGACGCACGGCCCCAGCATCCGGGCTCTGCGACACAGCTGTAACCTTACCTAGGAATTAAATCTGCCCCGCATTCCTTTTAAATCATTAAGAAACACCTTCATGTTAAACATAAAAATGACATCAATATTAAGAGTATTATAGTCTCACATTAGATGTTCGTAAAGCAAACACGACAAACACACAAGAATTTAAAAAGCAGGTTTTATCTTCACAAGTGTGTTAATTTACTGGAATCTGACTAATAATTATTTAAGGTCTCAAGATACAAAATATCACAAGGCAGAGGTCGGTTTACTTCAAATTTCTATTATTCCACCAGAAAAAGGCCCTATTGTCCATATTGGCTGCAACTAAGTTTTGCTTATTTTATAAAAACTTCAATCAAAGGGGAAAGAAAGAAGAAATCTCTTGAAGTCTGACTCTGTTAGTGTGTCCACGACTATGATGTCAACTACCCATGAAAAGGGGGAAGAGCTACTGACAACCCCTATGGAGAGAAGGAGCTGAGCCTCCTTGGACACCCCACCCCCCCCACCCCCGCAGCGAAGGCTGCACCGTCCTCTCGGAGGTGACCTGCTTTCTCCCGAGGGGGAACTGACCTGCTGCAAAGCCTGTGGCCTGGGGGCTTCGTTTCATATGTAAATGTTGGAACAAAGGCTACTCGCTGACTGTGCTGCACAGTGGATTTTAGTAACAGCAGAAGAAAAACAGTAGAAACCTGGGAATGAGGCTGTCCCCACTGAGACCTGAGCAAACAGGGAGGTGAGTTCCAGGCCCGCACAGGCCCGCCTGCTGCCCTGGGGCTCCGGCCGGCCGCAGCCTGGGGAAGGGCCCAGGGGTTGGTGCGCGGTGGCCCAGGAAGATCCTGTCTGTTTTCTTATACACCAGCTCTCCTGAGAAGGGGCCCTGGCTGCCTCCCTCCAGACGGCTCTCCAAGGGTGTCTACACAGCCAACAGCCTTGGAAGACAGAGTTTTGTTCACTGTCCGACGCGCGGTTAAGGACTCCTTCCAGTAAAGGCCAGGCTTTCTGTCCTCCCAGAAAGACCCGGCTTCCCCTGCAGGACCAGAGCCCGCGGGCGCTGCCACCGTAACAGATCACCACAAACTCAGTGGCTACAACAACGTAATTTATTACCTTACCGTCCTGCGGGTTGAAGTCCAACACGTACCTCACGGGCCCAAAACCACAGTGTCAGCAGAACCATGTTCTTCCTGGAACTTCAGGAACAAATGTGTTTCCTGCCTTTTCCACGTCCCCGAGGCCACCTACATCCCTTGGCTACTGGCCCCTTCCTCCGTCTTGGAGCTGTCACATCCATTTCCCGAGCTCCCTCCACTGTCACCTTCCCCTGTGGCTACACTGGGCCCACCTGGGTCATCCAGGATGAGATCCGCTTTTATGATCAACTGAGTAGCAACCTGATTCCACCTGCAACTTAACTCCCTTTGCTGTAGAAGCGAACATGTTCACAGGCCTGAGGGTCAGAACTTGGATGTCTTTGGGGGCCAATGTCACATCTACCGCGGCGTCCAGGGTGTGGAAACACACGCCAGCATGGGTGGGCAGCCCTGAGCAACGGCCTCATTCGTCTCTGAGCCTGGAGCCCGTGGGAGCTTGTAAGGAAAAGCTCTGCCTCTCAAAGTTCACGGCCTCACAGTACCTTTGGAAACACGCTGGCAAGCCCAGCACGCTCCCACGTTAAGTTCTCTATCGTGTACGTCTATACGCGCACTGGCTGGTGTCTAGCGTGCCGTGTGTGTAAGATCTTCGGTTCTCAACGCCGTCTCCGTCAGTCACGGGCTGTCATCCTGGTGCACCGCCTTCCTCATCTGTAAAATGGGCCCGCCTAGCCCTGGTCTCCTGCGCTTTGGTGAGCAGTAACTGCAGACGTGGAGTAATGTGGGTCAGTGCTCCGCCGGCACCTGCTCGCCACCTCCGCTCAGTGGGCGCCGCACATTCCAGGCTGTTAGTAACAAGGGAAACGTGTGAAGGATCCACTTGCTCAGAGCTGGCAGAACGACTGAAGCACAACTGGGCCATTTCCCCAAGACCTCAGGGCTGTGAACCAGAAACCCAAGCAGCAGTGGTAGGGGGTGTCCTGCCCCCGAGCTCTGCCCCCACGGCTCTCAGGTTAGGCTTAGAGCTGGTCCTCACACGGGCTCCTGGGGCCTCAGTGGTGCAACCCTGCAGGGGCCACCAGGTGACGGCAGCTTCCTGCACAGGCCACCTGGGTCCTGCCCCTCCAGGGGTCCCCGGGCCCTGAAATGCTGGTGGGCAGGTGGGTCCCCTGTGGTGGGAGATGCTGGAATCCCGAAGGCCGGGGACCCTCGTGAGAGGACAGAGGGACGGGAGGGTGAGGGGCGCCCACGGCAGGACTTGCAGTTCTCGCCGCCAGCAGCTCCATCACCTGCTCACCTGCCGTGAGATGCGTGACTGACAGGGACACAGCAGGGTCGCAGCCTCAGCACATCTGGCCTGGGACCAGGACAGGCTGCTGGCTCTCAGAGCCCCATCCATCAGCTGGAACCCTCATGTCTAACTGGGTTGTTTTCTCAAGTTACAAAATCAATTTATTTATCCACAGTAATACTCTCAGTGAAACATTAATTAGCACTTAAAATACCCTTAAATAACACTAAAAATCAGTATTGCACAATAAGCTAGAAAAACTGTCAACATAAAAAGTGAGACGACCTTATCTCAACAAAAATTTAAAGTATATTACAAAGTGACCAAGAAGAATGAATCAGCGGCGCACACACAGATGAGCCATTGTCAAAAGGGTTCTGAAACCAACTTAACGTAGTTTTCATGGCAATGTATGGTTTTCATGGCAATGCATGGTACAGGTATAGGCAACGTTAGCAAACCCACTCACTAACTGGACTGTGATGAGAAGGTTGATCTCACACAGCTGTTATGAGCATCAAATGAGTTGGCTACGCATGTTTGTAAAAGACAAACATCGGTCATTCTCCTCACCTTTCAACACTGGAAGATTGTCTACACTTGGGTCCCATCCCTTCACCAAATCCCACGGTCCTTGTGGACGGGGTCCTTGAATCCCCACCTGCCTGTCGCCGGGCAGGTACTAAGTAAAGGTGCATGTGATTGATTAGTAAGTAATTACCAAACACCATAAAAGAATAATTGACTTTACATCTCCTCTTTGTGCCCAGAAACCTCCACAAAAGAGAAATCATTTCTCCGTCACAGCTTCTGTCTTTTTCCAAACTCCCTGAGCCCACCAGCCGCGCGGCGTCCCGGGCGGCGGACATCATGGAGGTGTCGGTGCAGGAGGCAATGAGGAGGGCTCACCTAGGGTCTGCACTGTCTGGGCCGCCCACAGGTGAGCACCCGGGGGAGGGGGCAGGTCAGGGCCGGGCAGGGCTGCGCAGGGGCCGGGGGAGTCCCCGCAGGGCGCGATGCCCACTCGTTCACAGGACAAATGAGCGGTTCTCTAAGAGGCTCCGTAGCTTGGTTTTGTTAGTCTGGGAAATCACTGCTTCTCTGCTGTTCACATGGGGTTTGGAGAAGCAGCTCGATAACCTAAGTGTCCCGCTCTGTGGTAATGATTGAGGGATACTTTCAAGGCCCCGACCGACCTGGTTAGAACCTGGGGGAAACTCACTTCCGTGGGACGCAGTGTGTTCCAGGAAGACGGGGACAGCAGCCCCGCTTCTCCTGAGAAAACTGCCTCAGGGTCCTGCTCAGGCCTCTGGGAGCACTGGCCGTCCACTCGGCTGGCCACAGGCGAACCAGCAGACACGAGGGGCGAGCTGCATCCCATCAAAGGCTCTGATGATGTTAAGATACTGAGTGAAAGTGATTTCGATCCTAGGCATATTTCTAAGTCCAATGATGAGGAATTAAAAAGCAAGATTATTTTTAATGAACTTATGGAGACGTTTTTCAGTGTGGTACCATGAGCTACTTGGTCTCTGAGTTTTTCCTCCCAATTAGCTGTAGATTAGTTTAATGCTGATTTACTTAGCTTTTAGAATGAGACAGACTCAGCTAAATCGGGATTAACCTGAATTCTCAGATACTAAACTTAGAAGGTAAGTTTAATCAACTTTATAGCAACCAAAGATCCATTTGAAATGTTTTTATTGAAGCAGCTGAAAACTGTCTCTAAGGACTGTTGGTCCGCGATCCTGTCTCGGTGCAGCTGGGACGCCGGTAGCAGTGACTGCAGTCAGAGGTCCCGCCGGCCTCGGGTTCACGGTGTACAGTTGCAAGGCCATTGCCCAAGTCTGTGGGTGTATTTGACTGATGGGTTTGGGCCAGGCTGTGGTGCAGAACTGAAGAACCCCATAGTCTAGGATGTTTTCTATTATTTCATCTATCAGCATAGCCAATCTAGAAATTTCAGAATTAGTGAAAGGGAAAGGACCCAAATGTTTCCCCATCAGTTCGTCACCAAACAGTATCTACAGTCAAATGTTGGCACCCCTCCCCTAGGGATGTTTCCTAACATTGGTTTTGTATTAACATAGCTATGATCGTGGTTCTTTTTTTCTAAATAAATTTATTGATTTATTTATGGCTGCATTGGGTCTTCGTTGCTGGGCACAGGCTTGCTCTAGTTGCGGCGAGCGGGGACTACTCTTTGGTGTGGTGCGCGGGCTTCTCATTGTGGTGGCTTCTCTTGTTGCAGAGCACGGGCTTTAGGCACAAGGGCTCAGTAGTTGTGGCACACGGGCTCAGTAGTTGTGGCGCATGGGCTCAGTAGTTGTGGCGCACGGGCTCAGTAGTTGTGGCAAATGGGCTCAGTTGCTCCGTGGCATGTGGGATCTTCCCGGACCAGGCCTCAAACCCATGTCCCCTGCATTGGCAAGTAAATTCTTAACCACTGCACCACCAGGGAAGCCCCATTGTGGTTCTTTTCATGGACTTTGTCTGTTAGACTCTCGCATGTGCTTGAGCGTTTCCTGGTACAAAGACTCACCTTGTTAAGGAATGTGTATTTCTCTATCGACTAAATAAAAATTGTAGTCTAAGCTTCATTTAACTGTCCACATACAGTCATTCCATAGAGGTTGTTCAGTGAACATTAATTAAGCTAGTTTTGTTTCTCTCTAATTTGAAAACGGGATGCGTGTCTTCCAGTGTTTTTCTATCTTGATTTCATAGGGATCTGGCCAGTTTTATGGCATTATCTTTGAAGATTTATACAAACCATCTTGGAGAGTAACCAGTGATTCCCTCTACCAACAGACAAGAAAGTGGTCTTTGCTTTGATTTGTCAAATAAACAGCAACAAAAATGGCAAAAAATAAGAGACTGTTTCCTGGGGCCCTAACCTAGAAAGATTTATGAGAAGGAACCAAACATCAACATGAAGGAGAAAAGAAGGGTTTTGTAGATGGACACGTGGATGCTGTTAGGAAACTTGACTGAGGTAGGGTTTGCGGGGAGGATAAAGGCCAGGATTCACCGTCTTCTGAGGTCAGGGCGTGGGCCCCCAGCCTCAGCAGAGCGGCACGGCAAACGCTGGAGATTCCACGAGCGAGGCTGCGGATGCCTCCGAGAAGTGCTGACCTCTGGGGTCAGAGCTCTCAGAACTGCTTTTCTGAAAGATCGCAAAGCAAAAATAAATTTTAAACCCCACATTCCTAGCAACGAGGACACTCAAGGGGGTTAAATGAGAGAGGATTGACTTCAAGGAGAAGGAAGGGCTTCCTGCAAAGAATGAGGAGGTTTCTGTGGGAATCCCGATCACATTAGAACATTGACCCCGTCAGGTAGGTTTGTTATTACAATCGAGGGCTGAAGCTTTGGTGTTTGTTCCTTAGATGTTTTATCAGAAGATCTACTGAAAACGATTGCAAACCTGTCCGGATGCCAGCCCTACATGCTTCCCCCCAGATGTCCAAACACCTGCCTGGCAAACAAGTACAGGCTCATCACGGGCGCCTGCAACAACAGGTAATTCCTCAGTGCCCTCGGTCTCACCTGTAAGTTGTACTGGAACATGACAGGTGTCATCAGGGCAGAGTCCCCATAGATTGTTTGAGGTTTCATTAAAGAAAGTGGACAATATTGACTCCATTATATTAAGAAGTGGTCAAGCCTCTTCCTTACGCCCATGTTTCCAATACTCCTGTGTGTATCTTTAATAAGACACAGATTTTAAAAGTCTTCAGCTTCCTGGCAACCAGGTACCACTTTTACCAGCGATGCTAATCATAAGGTCATCCCAACTTTCTTCCATTTCTTTTTCTGTGTATTTGCTGTCCACTCTCAACCACAGACTCAGGCCGTCTCATACTCTGATCGCTCTTTCCAGAAGGTCAGTCCATTCTGGCAACCCCCAAACATTCCAGGTGACCCCAACCACTTCTGGGCCCCCAGGGCCCCCAGGGCCCCATGTGCCGTGTTCTGGGGAAACTGTACTTGCAGGTGGATGTGGGGTCATGGACGGCAGGACCAGGGTCAGGGGTCTCCTCTGCCCACGGCGCCCCTCCCGGCTCCGCTCTCTGCTGTCACCCCACCGCCCGCCGAGGAGGGGGCAGCCAACGCCCCCTGCTGATGGGCTCTGGGGGACGCACCTTCCAGGGAACTGTGGGTGGAGGCCGAGTCCCTTTCTTTCCTTCCGTGATGACGATTGAATCTTGTGTCACAGTATTTACAGCAACTAGATCCAAAGGACCAGCAGGGACTTCATACTTTTTTTCTGCCCCAAACATAGCATACCTGCTCAGAAAACTCAAGTGATACCACCCTGAAGCCTCGCTAACTTTTATAAATGAGGCACAAGGGCCGCTGAGTATCGGCCCCAAGGTGGCCGATTCTCTCTGCAGGCTCAGACTTGCTAGTTCAAAACCTGCCCACACCAACCTCAAATGTTCACACATCCACTTGTTATAAAAATAGCCCCCAGAGCAGATTTTCAGCTGCCTCGTGTCTGAGAGACAGCAGCTGGTGTTTCAAACAAATCCCAGTGACGTGGAGCCGCGGGGGGAGCAGACACCTGGCTCCCTCGTGAAACTCTCCTCCAGAGACGTGTCACCTGCTTGTCGTCAGCCTTGCGACCATTTCCAATGTGGTCGTCAATCCAGATCTACTCAAGGAAGCACGTGCTGGTGAAAGCTGACCTCTGGGGCCGCCGCGGTTATTCTGCTCCGGCCTAGCAGCATCGGAGAGCGATGCCGGAAGCCTGGAGGGGGCCCTGCCTGGTGGCTGCGAGGTCCCCACATGGTGCCCCTGGGTCCTGCCGAGCAGGCTGGGCTCTGACCCGACCAGAGGGTGAGACGGTCACAGAAACCATGTGATGTCCCGGAAGCTGCTGAAACATGACCGTCAATCAGAAAAAAACACAAACAAACAAACAAACAAACCCAGTCCCCTGAGCAGTTAAATCAGCATTCTCGTTATTCTCAATTGAGTGAAAGAGCTTCACTTTATGGAATTTCAATAAAGACAGGCCAACTGTAACAGATCAGAACTCCGTATTAAAGCTGACTTACTGCAGCTGATTAAATGCATTACTGTCCCATATGGTTTTGCAAATGAAGCCACTTTGGTTGTGCTGGAGACCAACGGAGTATTAAAACTAGAATGATCCCCACTTACTGTCCCTTCAGACGTGCAAAAGTAACCATCACCACCTACTGCTACTCATCATTCCTGAGTGGCCCCTGGACACAGCGGCAGGGCTGGGAGTGAGCCACAGAGTCCCTTTTCTCCAGCGTCAGGGACCCCGGGGTGTCCCTGCCTGAACTGTGGGCTCTTGCCTCAAACAAGAGCTTAGAAGGTTCTCGGCAGCCCATGGTTCCTTTACTTCTGGACAGAGCATCCAAACCAGCCCCATTTATACAAGAATGGTGGGCGGACGTTGTGTCTCCAATGGTACAAAATAATTTAGTGTCAAAACAAAGCAACTAATTCTTCAATATTTACATTTACAAATACTTTAAAAGTTTTAAAAATCCTTTAGCTTGCCATGATTCTTGTAGACTTCACTCCCTAGATGTTGTGTCTACACATCAGATGCGGGAAAGAATATTAGAAAGCCTAGATCCCAATCTTTTCCAATTCAAATGCTTTTGCTACATGACCCCAAAGAACCCAGCAAAGTTGTCTCCTGTCCACCTGCAAACTCCAGCCTCACTCCTTTCTTTCTGGAAGATTCTGCAACCACCAAACAAACACCCCCATGGCTATTATTGCCATAGGGATGTGTTGATAAAGGCTGAGGGGCCTTGGACACCACAACAATTTTGTACCCAAATAATCCATTTTTTAAAAACAGAACAAATTTTTATCTAACACAAAATTCCCCTTTTTTTCTTTTGTCTTTGAACTAACATTTCCATTCTAATTTGTCTGATGGTTTTCTTCTAAATGTAGGCTATTTTATGATTAAAGTATTTTATTTTCTCCTTTTACATAGTCCTTTACTTTTACGTATTCTCTCTAGGCTTTTTATTCTTGTATTTTCTAAATGTTACATAGTCACGTACTTATTTTATACATTTACATACGTGATCACATACGTATATATTTACTACTCATATGTGATTTTCACAAGTACTAGTTACCTATCATTTGTCTCTCATTTCCTCATTGCTGGAAACATTTCTGGGACACACTGGTTCCTATTGATACTGGTCCCTTTGACTTAGAGGCACCTGCATGACTCAAAAGTCATGCTCAAAAGTAGTCTGAAGGGCTTCCCTGATGGCGCAGTGGTTGAGAGTCCGCCTGCCGATGCAGGGGATGCGGGTTTGCGCCCCGGTCCGGGAGGATCCCACGTGCCGCGGAGTGGCTGGGCCCCTGAGCCATGGCCGCTGAGCCTGCGTGTCCAGAGCCTGTGCTCCGCAACGGGAGAGGCCACTGTGAGTAGGCTGTAAAATCAGAATGTCATTAGACACAACTTTGCCTCATCAGATGCACTTTATATTTTCGTCAAAATATATTTTGACCAATAGAAGGAAACTGCAGATCAGTCTGTTTATGGAAAACATTCCCATTTACCTTAATTGGCCGAGTCCATGCTCACTGTCAAATCCCTGAACCAAGTGAGACTTGTTGATGCTTCCTCTCAGAAAAAGCTTGACTTATTTTTGATTCAAATAAATGTATTAATACAACCATCTCACTTCTGAATTTAGGACATTTCAGCAAGTTCCAAAGATTCCACTTTCTAGCAGAAACTTTGTCCTAAAGGTAAATGCAGGTGACAGGAAAGGGCATCCTGCCCAGGTGGTTGTAGGAGTTTTGATGGGAGCATGTTCAGCACGGCAGGGTTTCAGGTGTGACTCTGTCTGGAGCCCCAGGGAGGTGCCCATGGTGAGCTCCCGAGTGAGATGCAGCCTTCAGAGGAAAAGCAGGGAAACTGGGCAGCGAAGGTGGGAGACACACGGATGGGCAGGACGCCCCAGGTTCAGGTGCTGAGGAGGGAGGGCACGTGCATGCGGGCTTTGGGAGTCAGCTCCCTCGAGACCACCTGCGCCCTTACAGCCCGGGAAGCATCTCAGCACCACGGGGGCGTGTGGTCCCCACTGGACAGAAGGCTTCGCCCTCTACAATCACCCCAGGGGCGCCGGCTCCACTGTGTCCCTGGGGACAGTTCACTGCATCGGCCCTGCTGCTTCGTCCCTCCTCGACTCAAACACGGAGCCCCACTGTCTCCACAGAGACCACCCTAGGTGGGGAGCCGCCAACACAGCCCTGGCCAGGTGGCTGCCCCCCGCCTACGAAGACGGCATCAGCGAACCCAGAGGCTGGAACCCACACTTCCTGTATAACGGGTTCCCCCTGCCCCCGGTGAGTGCCGCTGGTTTCCCAGAACGCAGCAAACCTCCCCTCACCTTGGAGGGAGCCAGGCTTTGATGAGACCTCGCTCAGTCGGGCCGGCCCCTGGGCGGGCGCTTATATGATGGGCCTCCCGGCCCCTGTGGGGTGGAGAAGGGCTGCTCCCCTTATGGCTCGGACACTTGGCCCTGATAGATGAGAGCCACTCAGCCAGCGAGTGGAGCAACACAGAGGTAACCTTCATCCAGCTTTCGACTCTTTACAAATAGGTACAAGACTAGACACGTTCAAAGACACTTATAATTGATTACTTCACTCATTTAAGCGGCAAAGATGATAACTGCTACCTACTCCCAGAGGCAAATCCTTTGCCAAACAAACTCATACCTGATCTACTGAGCACTCGGGTCCAAAAATGCATCATTTGTCCCCAATTCGACTGCTTGCTTCAGTGAATAAACCGGGGGCAGCCACCCACATTCCTCAGCTTATCCCCCCTCCCGGAGCCGGCAAGGCTGCGTCTCTCTGCGCCTCTTCTCTGAAGTTACATCTCTCCTGAGCCAAGGAAGGTCTCAGAGTCTAAGGACCCATGTGGTTAGATCTGACCCCTGGGAATCCAGGCTCACCCCCATCTCGAGGTCCTTAAAGTGACCACGTCTGCCAAGTCCCCTTTGCCATGTGATGTATTCACAGGCTCCAGGGATGGGGGAATGGACATCTGCAGGGGCCATTACTCTGCCTACCAGTCCCCCTCTGACCCCAGAAGTCATATCCATTCCACACGCAAACTGCATGTACCCCCATCCCAAGGCTCCCCGAAGTCTCAGCCCGCCACAGCATCAACTCAAAATCCCAAACCTGATCTAAATCTCACCATTTTCAGACCCCCAAATCTCATCCTTTGAATAATCTGAATCAGGGATGGGGAAGCTCTGGGTGTGACCCTTCCGGGGGCAAAACTCCCCTCTTTTGGGGCCTATGAAACCACAAAGCAAGCCTGCCCCCAAAATGCAATGGTGGGACGGGCACGGGATAACAGTTGAGCTGTAGACGTCCTGGTTCAGAAACAAAAAAGTGGAAAGGAGAAAGTCACCGATCCCAAACAATTCTGACTCAGGCCAGGCAAAGGCCACCGGGCCTCAAGGCCTGGGAACAAGCCTCGGGCTCAGGGCTCTGCCCCTCTAGGCCCAGCATTAAATGGCACTAATCGCTAGATGACTCAGTGTAACCCCCACGACAGTCCCCAGAGGTCAGCATTTTTATGTTTATTTACAAGTGAGGAAACTACGACTCGGCCCTAAATCACCACCCGTGCACGTCGGGGAGGAGAGCCGGGGGGCCCCCAGGGACCCCAGCCTGCCCCAGGAGCGCCAGCGTCCTGTGAATGAGCGTGGAGCCCTGAGCCCCCGGGCTAACCGCACCCCAGGGGTCTGCTTCCCCCCGCCCCACAGGACGGCCTCCCACACGTGACAGCTGGTCTGTCCGCCCAGGTCCGGGAGGTGAGCAGGCAGGTCATCCACGTTTCCAACGAGGCTGTGACGGAGGACGCCCAGTACTCTGACCTCCTGATGGCGTGGGGACAGTACACTGACCACGACCTGGCCTTCACGCCACAGAGCGCCAGCCACGCTGCCTTCGGGGGCGGGGCCGACTGCCAGCGGACCTGTGAGAACCGAAGCCCGTGTTTTCCCATACAGGTAGAATTTTTAAACTTCCTCATTTTTACTATGAAACTAAGAGGTGCTGTCTTCAGAACTCAGACACAAGTCACTTCCGGTCCTGTCCCCAGGGGGCAACAGCCATAATGAGTTTCCTGTGTTTCCTGCCAGAAGTTGTCTGCACATATATGTGTGTAAGATCACGTGTGTGTGTGCTTACACCTTACAGTTTTTGTGTCCTACTGTGCACACGTCCTGAACCTGGTATGGGTCACCTGGCAATAGTTCTTACACTCCTCTCTGTCTCATTAAAAGGACAGAGGCTGGGTTTCATGACCCTCCCTATCCCACCGCGTTTGCGTTTTGACCTGTTTAACCCGATTTCCTTACTGATGAGCACTGGAGTCGCCTCCAGTTTTGCTGCTGTTCCGCTGCCGCAAACAGCAGCAGAGAACGCGCTCTGACCTGAATCTCGGCCGCACGCGCGTGCCTAACAGACAAGCCACCGGGGATACAACCGCTAGATTCAGAGCAGGCGCCGTGAACTTCCGACAGAGATTTTGCAGAACTGTTGTCTGTAAATATTGCTCTGGTTTTCCCTCCGACCTGCAACGTAAGAGACATACAGGCAGGGTTTTTAATTACTTCTCCTAAGAAAATATCTCCGAGGCTGGCAAGGGGCATTTTCCACCTAGGAGCAGAGACTGCTTGGGGCTGGGGGTCTTCACTCACGTTTGTTCCAGAAACCTTGGCCGAGCAGCCAGGATTCCGCATGTGGCGCCCTGAGCTAGGAAGGCCGGACAGGCCAGAGGAGGGGCTTCCTGGTGGGCCAAGGAGAGCCAGCAGACGGGGTACCCCTGGCGTCCGCAGAGGTGGCCCCCAGGCGAGGCAGAACACCCCAAAAGGAAGACCTGGGGGGCCGGGGGAAGTGGGCGCCACCACACGGCCGCATGAGTCAGAGCAAAGGCAATGCCGACCAGTCTCATCGCCCAGACCCTGGGAGGAGAAGGGCTGCCGCGGAAGAGGGACGGGACCCCTGGGGCGCTGGAGGGAGGTGGGCGGCCCGGGGCGCCTAGCGTCTCTGAGGAGGGGGCCCAGCACCCCAGCTGACCCGCCGTGCCCTTCCCGCAGCTCCAGGCCAGCGCCTCGCCGGCCGCGGGCGCCACCTGTCTGCCCTTTTACCGCTCGTCACCCACCTGCGGCTCCGGGGCCCACGGCGCCTTCTTCGGCAACGTGTCCTGGGCGAACCCGCGCCAGCAGATGAACGGGCTGACCTCGTTCCTGGACGCGTCCACCGTGTACGGCAGCTCCCCGGCCTCCGAGCAGCGGCTGCGGAACTGGACCAGCGCCGAGGGGCTGCTGCTCGTCAACGCGCGCTACCGGGACGCCGGCCGCGCCTTCCTGCCCTTCGCGCCGCCGCCCGCGCCCCCGGCCTGCGCGTCCCGGCCCGGCGCCCCCGGGGCCCGCGCGCCCTGCTTCCTGGCGGGGGACGGCCGCGCCAGCGAGGTCCCCGCCCTGGCGGCCCTGCACACGCTGTGGCTGCGCGAGCACAACCGCCTGGCCGCCGCGCTCAAGGCCCTCAATGCGCACTGGAGCGCGGACACCGCCTACCAGGAGGCGCGCAAGGTGGTGGGCGCCCTGCACCAGGTGCGTGCGGGGGCCTCACGGGCGCCCCGCGAGGGTGGGTGCGGGGGTCTGGTGGGCCCCCCGCCTGGGCGCTCAGAGCCTTGTGGGTGGACGCCCTGCGTCGAGATTAACCTCGCTCCCGTCTGAAGCCCTGGGTCCCTGGCGGTCCCGTGGGAGCTTCTCGGCTGCTCAGGGGCTGGCGGTGATTATCCCACAGGAGGCTGACCGCAGTGGTAACAGGCACGGCTCCTCCGGCCTTCCCCGGATATCCAGACCGTTCTAAGCGCTCTGAGGGTTCTAACTCATGTAGTCCTCATGGCGACCCTTTCAGATGGGTGTCCACCAGTGATTTTGGTATTTTGATATTTTGGAGAGAATGAAAAGAAACACAATCTGTATGAGATCTGCAAATTAGCACGTTAAAGTAAGGATTTATTATGATATTTTTCATCTTGACTCAGAGGATACTGGGTGGAGTGTCAAGTTGGCCAATTATAATGGAGCGAAGTTGGAAAAATTCCTTACGTCCATCAAATAACCTTACTAAGTCCGCTGGTCTCACAGGGCTGTTATGAAGGTGGAGTGCCTTGTTTTAAACCAGTGGTTGCTAGTCATGTGTCTCTGATCTGGGCGCTACAGCAGGCCCTTGAGAGCATCCCTGTATCCCCTCAGTGACCCTGTAAGTCCTGTTTTACAAAGGAGGAAGTTGGGTCTTGTCCGAGTTCTCACAGGGACCACATGATGGGATGGGCCATCCCCAGGCACTGCCTGTCCCTTGCCTACCTTTGGTCCACTGTGGCCCAGCCACCCAGGAGTTAGAGCAGAGGCTACAGAGCCCTGCTGTGCCCGGCGCCCCCCCATAGATGTTGGTGGGTTAGGGGACTCGGACGTGGTCCAGGAGAGGCTGGGCAGAAGTTGGGGCTTGTGATTCCTCCGCTGAGGAAGGACGTCAGTGTTTTAATACCAGGGTGCTTTGGGTGAGCCCCGGCCCTGGATGAGTGGGCTTGTGGAGTGTGTGTGTGTGTGTGTGTGTGTGTGCACGCGTGTTTGCATGGCGTGGTACGTAGACAGGTAGACTCTAAACCGGGCATCTGATACACAGTCTGCCTGCTGCCCGGATGAACACTGCAGCTTAGTGTAAACGAGCTGACAGATGTGAACACACAGGATTGATAAATAAAGAAGGAAAGGCGCAGGGATCTGTGAAGGGGGATTTGAGCAGCATGGCCAGAAGTCTTGCGATGGTTTTCAGCAACAGTCAAGGACCTCATCCGTCAGCCCTCACCGGACCTCCTTGGAGAGAGCGGCCTGGCCAGCCAGGAAGCGCTGGGCTGATGTCCCCACTTCCGAGCTGTCCTTCCCCCTCAGCAGGCTCACTGGTGAAATAAGTCCCGGGATCATGCCTCTTTCCGGCTTGCCGTCACCACCCAGCTATGCTTTGTTTTGGTTCCCTCTGTGCCGCTCCCCCGAATGTAAGCTCCAGGGAGACAGAGATTCCCTATTGTTTAATGGCTTCCGGGCACCTGGACCCAGCCTGGCTCTAAGAGGTGCTTCACAATGTGAATTCAGGAGCGAAGACCAGGTCCCAGGAACAGTCCCGGGAGTCCTGCCCTGCTGTCTCCCCGAGAGCCGGGATGTCCCTTAAACTTTCTTTAAACGCACAAGAGCTCAGTCGGCGCCGGGGCCTGAGCTGAGTGGCTGGATCTCAGATCCACGTGGACCCTCCCGGAGAAAAGGCTCCATGACCACTGTGTGCCCCTGCAGCGGGGAAGGCGGGGTGGTTATCTGGGTGCACGCGGCCCTAGACTTGTACGTTAGAGGTGCTTGCATTCGAGAATTCTGAGAACCCCTGCTGGCCTGGAAATAGCGTCATGGGGCTCCTGTGCTTCTCAAATAGTGAGATAATAAGTACTGCCGTGGCCCTGAGAAGCGGCAGGGAGGGGCAGGGAGGAGTGCTTCGCTGGACCGTGACTGTCCCAGCGCACGTGGCGGGTGAGGAACCGCCACGAGGGTTTCAGCATCGTCCTGGCAATTCCAAAGGAGGGTTAGAGCCCCGCCGATCAGAGTGAAGCAGTGCTGCAGCCCTCGCCCTGGGGAGAGATCCAGGCTTTCTGGCAAAATCGCCTCCAGTTACATTTCAGATCAGATCTCAGATCGCGAGATACTGGTGATGGGGGCTGTGCTCCAAGGTCGAGCAGGGACGATGTGTGGGGTGGACTGCAGGGCGCCCTCCGCTCTCTGAAGCAGCTGCTTCGGGGGCGAGGGGAGCCTTGCCAGCCTGTGACGGCAGGCTGTGCGTCCTCCGGGATCACAAGTGGAGCCTGAGTTAGGGAGCGGGGGCGGGGCCACCACTAAACAGTTTCCACTTGAGCGTGAAGCTGTCTCGCGTCCCTGGCGGAGAAGAGAGAGGATCTCCCGTCTGCTGGGGGCAGAAGGGATCAGAGCCGAGCGCTGGTGGGAGTGGAAGTCACTGCCGTGTCCCCTCGCGGGGTGGGGAGAAGGCACAGCTGCAGCCCCGACCGGTGGTGGGAAAAGCTGCAGCATCTGAGGTGGTGGCGGCTTCTGTGTGATCACGTCCTAACTCTTCCCGAATGCCAGTCGGGCACGTGCCAGGCCCCCGCTCCAGTCAGCCCGGGTCTCGGCGGGGACGACACGCAGCGGTGCGAGGGGCTCCGTGGGCCCTTCACCTGGAGGCCGCGGCCTCCGCTGGCCTGGGAAGTACCGGCTTGTGCACTTAGAAGACACACTCCGTCGTTTGGAAGGGATGGCCCACAAGGGCGCAGATGCTCTGTTGTCACCTTCATGTTGTTTCTTAGAATGGTACACGTTCCCTTCCTACACTCATAAGCTGAAATGTAAGACCTTTCCCTCTAGGACAGAATCTTTCCTACTGGTTTATATTCCTCATTTAGATGTGGCTTATGGGCCCAAATATTCTCTTAAATACCAGACAATTCAGAAGGGAAAAAAGGAATAACACAGGGATCTCGGCCCCTGCTTACATTTTAATTCGTGGAAGCCATTCCGACCGTATATGATCTTTAGGTTGTGTATCATGTCCTTTAAACCTGGGGACAGGTGGTTATCCATGCATGGATGTATACACTATATACAATATATGCATCTTCTCCGTATACTGTCTCTATATGATACCATATGTCTGCTACGTATAAAGCCATACAGTATCTAATATATACATGTGCTCTATAGAATGCCTATAGATAATACCATGTATCTAACACATATAAACCCATGTGTATTGTTTATTCTCACAAAAACTCAAAGGAAGAGGTTTTTCCAGCAGAGGAAACAGGTTCAGAGAGGTCAGCCTCCCAGAGTCACGTAGCTGAGAAGGGGGGGAAATGGGGTTGCAACTCACCTTGGTCCAAATCTTCAGCCTCTGATGCCCAGACCCAGCGAAGGGACTAGATTTCTGAGTTTTGCTTTAGGTCCTGGTGTTAACGGAGGGCTCGTGGGTGAAGTGGGAGTGAAGGGGGCTGATTGCTGGACAGAAACCTTGTCATGTTTCTGGAAGAGTGCAGGGGGGCAGCAGCCTCCTTGGTTCGTCTTCACGCACTGAGGGTCCCCCTCACTTTCCGTGGCCTGGCCTGGCCTGGAGGGTGTCTGGGGGCATCTGACGTGCCCTGTACAACCCCGTAGAAGCCGAGAGCTCAGGACTTTCTTTGGAATAGGGGGTGTTCCTGTACCTGTTCCCCTGCTTCCCTGTGCCCCCAGGTGACAAGACCCCCAGTGACAGCTCTGGAGATGCAACGGCCCCCAGGCCTGTGCGGGAAGAAGCCCCCCAACCCGGCATCGCTCTGACTGTGAGCCCGCATCCAGCCAGGGGCTCCACTGCCCCGGCTCCCACCCACTCTCCTTTCTCCGCAGATCATCACCCTGCGGGATTACGTCCCCAAAATCCTGGGCCCCGAGGCCTTCGGGCAGCACGTGGGCCCCTACAGGGGATACGACCCCGCCGTGGACCCTACGGTGTCCAACGTGTTCTCCACGGCCGCCTTCCGCTTTGGACATGCCACAGTGCACCCGCTGGTGCGGCGGCTGGACGCCCGCTTCCAGGAGCGCCTGGGGCTCCTGCCGCTGCGGGATGCCTTCTTCCGGCCCTGGCGGCTCCTTGAGGAAGGTGCGCATCCCTGGGCCACGCTTGGGAGGGGGAGCCAGGTGTGCGGTCACCTGCCCGCTGGCCGGAGGTGCTCGGATCAGCAGCGGGCATGGAGAATCTAAATGCATCCACAGAGGTTTGAAAAGTGATCCTGTTCATCAGACGCTTTCCCTGGGGTTTCTGAGTCTCCAGAACTCCCAGGGACGGCCCCGGGCTCCCTCAGCCAGGCTGGGGCTTGTTCACTGGTCTAGGCTTTAGACCCAGCAAACACCTCCTTCAACTGTGACGTTTCTGCTGCTGAAAAACAAGCACAAAACCTCCGCCCCTGAGGCTCCATCCTGGTTTCCTTCAGACACACGTAACGGTCCGGCCCGTTGGGGCTCTGACGGGGCGAATCCACCACGAGGCAGCACCCTAAGGGCCCAGGAAACTTGGGAAGCCCTGGAGGTGAATTCCTGAGATTATGGGAGGCTTTTGTTCAGAACCAGCATAGTTTACGATCTGTTCTGTTTCCCCGAGACTCACCTGAGAAAGTGCATCCCTCCTCTGTGCTGTTTCCAGGTGGTGTGGACCCCATCATGAGGGGCCTGCTGGCGACACCAGCCAAGCTACAGGTGCAAGACCAGCTGATGAACGAGGAGCTGACAGAGAGGCTCTTTGTGCTGTCGGACTCGGGGACCCTGGACCTGGCATCCATCAACCTGCAGAGGGGCCGGGACCACGGCCTGCCAGGTGGGCCCTCCCGGTTCCTTTCCTGCGGGAGCTGCCAGATGAGCTGCTGTTCTAATGTATCTCGGACCTACTGCCAACGCCTGAGAAACGGCTTTGAAAGCCTCTGTACCCTCGCATTCTAACTGGAAATAAGGGATCCTCTCCTCTAGTTCCGTTTAGTCTGAGCGCAAGCCCCCACCCCCTGATTTCTGTGTCCCGCTGCCTCAGCGCCCTGTGGGGAGCTGGCCCGGGCGCAATGCGTTTCCTTGTGTCCATGCGTTCATGCGGTACTTCCGTCGGGGGTCTGCTGTGTCTGAGGCCCCGGGCATAAAACGAGACCCAGTCTTGCCAAAAGGGCCGCGGGCGGCAGAGCACATAACCAGAGAGGAAATGACGGGGAGCCTTGGCGAGCTTCTGGTCAGACCCAGATGGCGTGTAAGGCGAGGGTTCACGCGCCATGAGGAGGGTTGGAGGTCTGGAGGAGGCGGGCCCCGAGAGCAGTGGGACGCGGAGGGAGAGGATGGGGGACCAGCGGTCCAGCAAGCCGGAGACCAGGAGGGAGCTGCAGCCCAGAGTCACACAGACGTGGTCCTTTCCGTGGCTCTGCCTGTGTGTGTGTGTGTGTGTGTGTGTGTGGTCTGTATGTGCGTGTCTGTATGTCTGTGTGTGCGTGTCTGTGTGTATGTCTGTGTGTGTGCATGTGTGTCTATGTCTGTCTGTGTGTATGTCTGTGTGTGCATGCGTGTCTATGTCTGTGTGTCTGTGCGTGTCTGTGCGTGTCTGTATGTCTGTATGTCTGTGTGTCTGTGTGTGCGTCTGTATGTCTGTGCATCTGCATGTTTGTGTGTCTGTGTGTGTGTGTGGCTGTGCATGTGTGTGTCTGTGTGCCTGTGTCTGTGTGTGTGTGTGGCTGTGCGTGTGTGTGCCTGTGTCTGTGCGTGTGTGTGCCTGTGTCTGTGCGTGTGTGTGTCTGTGTGCCTGTGTGTGTGCCTGTGTGTGTGCGAGTGTGTGGCTGTGCATGTGTGTGGCTGTGCGTGTGTGTGCCTGTGTCTGTGCGTGTGTGTGCCTGTGTCTGTGTGTGTGTGTGTCTGTGCGTGTGTGTGCCTGTGTCTGTGTGTGTGTGGCTGTGCGTGTGTGTGCCTGTGTCTGTGCGTGTGTGTGTCTGTGTGCCTGTGTGTGTGCGAGTGTGTGTCTGTGTGTGTGTGTGTGGCTGTGCGTGTGTGTGCCTGTGTGTGTGCGAGTGTGTGGCTGTGCCTGTGTGTGTGCCTGTGCGTGTGTGTGCCTGTGTGGAAGGAGGGGTGCTGGCGCCTGTGCTCCGGCCGCTCCTGTGGGAACGTGGATGCGGCAGGTGAGCGCTGGCCTCACCGCTCAGCAGAGACGGGAAGTGGGTAGAAGTGTGCCCCACTCGGGTGTGCAGGGTTCAGCCTGGTCCCCACGCATGCTGCCTGGCTGGTTTGTGAGCAAACTCTCCACAAGGCCCTGCCGCCCGTGCTGGAATATTCCGACAGGGAGGTCTGCAGGCCGTGGGGCGGCAAGGTGGATTTGAGGCGGGGACCCTGTGGTCAGAGCCCCAGGTGTCGATGGCCCACAGCTGGCGGGGCGGGTGGGGAACGTCCAGATCCCGAGTAGGGCGGCCTCGGCCCTCTCCCCGCACAGGTTACAATGAGTGGCGGGAATTCTGCGGCTTGTCCAGGCTGGAGACCCGGGCCGACCTGAGAGCCGCCACCAGCCACGGGAGCGTGGCCGACAAGATCCTGGACCTGTACGGGCACCCGGCTAACGTGGACGTGTGGCTCGGGGGCTTAGCCGAGAGAGTCCTCCCCGGGGCGCGGACCGGCCCGCTGTTTGCCTGCATCATCGGAAAGCAAATGAGGAACCTGAGGGACGGGGACCGGTAGGTGCCCGGGATAGGCGGGGCCGCAGGGGCTGTTCGGTGCCGACGGCGTTCCCGCGCCGGAAGCGGGGCTTTATGTGGTGAGAGGAGCGCGCTGTGGCCTTCGGGTCAGCAGCTGTGGGCTTTGCCAGCGATGCAGCCTCTTGGGAGGACAGTGAGACAGTTTCCCAGAAGCTGAATTCCCCTGGCGACGGGGCCAGAGGAGAGCCTGCGGGGAGGGGGCCTCAGGGCACGTCCTGCAGGGCAGGCGCAGAGCCCTCCTGAAGGCTGGGCTCTGTCCTCGTCACTCTTGTCGTAGAGGCAGCTCTGCACCCAGGGAAAATCAGTGCGGCCGAGCGGGTTAACTGGGTCCCGAAATGGAAAGAACGGTCCTCCCGGCGCCATCCGGGCCGCTCTCCTTCCCTGGCCGCGCCCGGCCTCCGGTGCCGCATGGCGTGGGCACAGAGGGTGGGCAGGAGTGGTCGGCGTGGCAGGGACTGGGCTCTCACGTGTCCTCACGTCTGTCCTCCTGGAGGTTCTGGTGGGAGAACCAGGCGGTGTTCACGGAAGCCCAGAGGCAGGAGCTGGGCCGGCACTCTCTGTCCCGCGTCATCTGCGACAACACCGGCCTCTCCCGCGTGCCACGCGATGCCTTCCGGGTCGGGACGTGGCCCCAGGAGTTCGAGTCGTGCGACAGCATCCCGGGGATGAACCTGGGCGCGTGGAGGGAGGCCCCGCCTCCAGGTAGCCGCGAACCGGGAGCGTCTCTCCTACAGGGTCAAGGACAGGGTCTCCCGGGGGTCACAGCTTCTGAGAGAAGCGGCTTCAAATCCCCTCGGGGGGAGGAAAGAGCCTCCCGTCCTGCTGGGTCCCGGGCGCGACCTCCTCGGCGGGGAAGGCGCAGGTCTGAGGCGAAGCCCCCCTCAGCCCCTCCTGGGGACCACACTGGCCTGCACCTGCCAGCAGAGCAACTGTGTCTCGGGTCCCAGCCTCGGGAGGGTCGGCCGACGGTGAGCTCCCCTGGGGTCAGAAGAGGAGAGGGGCTGAGATCCAGCCTGCCTTGTGCAGCGAGGACCGTGGCCGCCCTCAATTAAAGCGGTCTCGTCGTGGTGGGTGGGGAAGCCTGGTCACGGCTGAAACATGGGGAAGGGTTAGAGGCGTGACTTTGCCGCAGGGGGTCAGTGCTGAGAGGGGCCCGTGCTGTGTCCCACTGGAGGGAAGGACATTGCTGACGTGAGCCCCTTGGGAGGCCAATCGGGGGATGCAGCCCCAGAGGAGGGCAAAGAAAGGGGTCCGGCACTGACTGTATGTACCTGTCAACCTGGCCCAGAGGATGCCTGTGGCTTCCCGGACAAAGTGGAGGACGGAGACTTCCTGCTGTGTGAGGAGTCCGGAAGGCGTGTGCTGGTGTTTTCCTGTCGCCATGGATTCCAGCTCCACGGGCCGGAGGAAGTCGCCTGCACCGGCCGAGGATGGGATTCCCGGCCCCCGGTCTGTAAAGGTCAGTCGTTAGCAGGTGTCTTTTTGCGACTTGACCCTGGAGTCTGCATTTTTCAAATACAAGTTAAGAATAAATGTCCTTGAAAAATAAATAACCTTAAAAATTGTGAATCACTATACTGCACACCTGTAACTTATGTAATACCGTATAGCAGCTCTCCTTCAATTTAAAGAAAAACTGGAAGGAAACCCCAAATGAAAACATACATAAATGTCATTCAACCAAAGGTGTCTCCGAGTATAATCATCTTCCAGGGACTCTCTGCGTGGAGATAAATTATCCCCTCCATGTGGCCCATGTTCCTAAGTCGATGTCTTTCTAGAAAATGAAGCACCCAGACGGTCGCCTCACGACACGCCCGCGGGGTGACCCGGGAAGGACAGGGGGAGGAAGAGGCTAGAGCTTCAGGGAGGCCTGTAGGAAGGGGCTCACAAAGCCAGTGCTCCAATGAAACACGAGTGTTTCCACAGGAGGCGTCAGTAGAGCAGGCCCCCAACCTGTGGTGGCCCGTTTCCAGGGAGACCTCACCCTCCTCCCTGCTCTGGAACCCAGTCTGCCTACACCTGGGAGGACCCGGAACCGGGACCAGGCAAGCAGAAGCAGGAAGCCTCCCTCGTCCCCTGGGAGAAGCTCCCTCACGTTTCCCTCTAAGCTGCACGAGGAAGACCCTAGAGGAGCAGGAGACGGACTCATGCAAGAATCGGGCTGGTTTACAAGAAATGAAAACAAGGCCCAACTTGTTCAGTTCTACAGTTTCGATTTGGGAAGATGAAACAATTCCAGAGATGGAGGGCGGTCATAGCTGACGACCACGTGATCGTACTTAATGCGACCAAAAGGCACACTGACAAATAATTAAGATGGTACATTTCATGTTGTGTATGTTTCACCACAGTAACAAAGTTTTCACTTCAATTCTGGGGACTCCAAAATGGGTCCTGGAAAGTTACAGAGGCCACACCTGCCTCTAGACTCGGAAGAGTACAGGAAAAGCCCAGGAGAGGCGGAGCCCCAGGACCCTCAGGACTCAGCCCGGGGCACCAGTTCAGGAAGGTCCCGGCCGCTCCCTCCAGGTGAGGGGGAAGGACAAGGAGGCAAAGAAGGAGGGGCTCCAGGGCGACGTCCAGGCCACCACTTGGAGGAGGGCGGGTGGCACGGGGAGCTCATCGGGAAAGTGAGGGTTTGAGGGAATCTACGGCCAAAGCCAGCACGCTGGGCCGAGAGCCCTGGCTAGACGGTAGGGCAGCCTTCACGCACCCAGGTCTGCACCAGGAGGACGCGCGCTGCAGCCGAGCCGGCACCTCCCACATCTCCTTGGGGTTTGGGCGTGAACGACGGTGGACTTGAAGGAGAGGGGGCCGGGCCAGGCCGCGCAGAGAGTCACGTTCCAGGAGCCTCCCGTGACAGGAGCCCGACCGTCCTGGACCGCGGTGGCGTCCGGACGCGCCTCTTCTGTCCGTCAGCCGCCTCTTTTATTGCTGCCTATTCTTATGTTCTGTAGACGGTCCCGCAGGAGTGAAAGTAGGAAAAATCTGGAAGCTTTTAGTGCTGTTTCCACTTAGCGCTGGTGCAGAATTAAAACATCCCTGTTACCCAGGGCTGTGGTCCTGGTGTCGGCAGGGCAAGGACACGAGCCCGGGGCGGGCGGTGGGGGTGGGTGAGAGCCCCGCGTGCTCCAGGTGTAAACGTCACATGTGTGCCTTCCGTCTTTACTGAAAAAACCCCTGGACCTTTTATGCTGCATCATGCTGGCTACTTGTTTTAGCTATTTATGACCCCAAAGCTCTATTCCTAGGGGTCTACAAGGTACAAATAATAAAGGAGAAAAGCTTAGAACCAGAGAGTAAAGGAGGGTCAGTGCCACGGGCTCACCTGCTGCCCCTGGTTACGCTCCGACGCCCAGCTCAGACTCTCCCCGAGGGAGGCCTTCTGCACCCTAGCGATGGTCCGAATGACGCCAGCATCGCTCTTCTACTCCCAACGTCCTCCCACCTCCCAGTCAGCTCCCCCACCTCCTGTCTTTTTCTAACGTAATTTTTCATACTAACAGCTAACTGCGCCCTGAAAGCATGTGCAAGGCACGTGTCAGCACATCACTAAGTAAAACGGCGACTTACAGAGCTGTGTGGGTAGCGAGAACCCACTTTCCAACAAGCAGTGGGTCCTATTTATTTCGACATTGATAAGCGTCCCATGGAGACAGGAGCTCCTTAAGCTCGGTCACGTGGGCACAGCGAGATAGGACCAGGGAGGAGCGTGCTGACTCTGTTTATAGAATCCTGTGTTTTTGTGTGGACACATCGATAATTAGGGCAGAATATCTTTAGCGTAAGTGTATGACAGGAAGCAGGACGAGGGCTCGCTCCTTTACACAGATACTTCTCGCCTCATCTATGCTCTACTAGAAGTTTCTAAGCCAAGAATTGCGAGAAAAAATGGCTCTGGACGCAGCAGGGAGGGAACTTCACTGCCGCTGTGAATTGATGAGACGGAAGGGCTGCAGCCCGTCCTCAGCGCAATCGCTTACCTGCACGTCCATGGCTGCAGAAAGGGCAGCAACAGCGTTTAACTGAACATCCAATCCACAAACTCTGAGGAGACTCGTTCTCTCTTCTCTGCTCAAATCCTGCTTAGCCCCCAAAATCATCACATTAAAAAACATAATTAGCAAATGAGTGTAATGAGTCTCTTTCGAGGGCTTTGAAGCCGTGAGTCCAGAAGGATAAAAAGCAATGTGTCCGTGGCTTTTCGCTCCGGTTGCTGCCGAGAGGCTCTGTAATAAGTGAGCACAAATACATGTTCCTGCACCTACAGGGAGCGCGAGGCTCGCTGTCGGCACACGTGTGCTTAGGGAAATGGAACACCGTGCAGGTGTTTGTAGCTGGGCCCGGGGGTGTGGTCTTCAGCTCTCCTTGGGAGGTAACTTGTCCCGGTAGCAGCAGCCATGGCCACGGTGCAGACTGACGTGGGGGTCTGGGGGCACACAGGCTTGAGACGGCCCTCACCACCCGTGTGGGGCTGCCACACGTTCTGGGTGGACTCCCCGGACCAGGAGACCAGACCCTACAGTCCCCGCTCTGGCTTCTGATGGGAAGAACCTGACCGTGGAGTGAAAGGGGTTGAATTCTGTCCCCCCAGAGGTATGTTGAAGTCCTAGACCTCAGGACCTCAGATGTGGCCTTATTAGGAGTAGGGTCTTTGCAGGTGCAGTCCAATTCCAATGAGGCCATCAGGGTGGGCCCTGGTCCAGGAGGACTGGTGTCCCTCTAGGAGGAGGACAGGCACAGAGGGAAGACGGCCCCGTGAGGACGGAGGATGGGAGAGAGGCAGCCAGGCTGAGGAAGCCAAGACGGCCAGCAGCCCCGGGAGCCGGGAGAGGCCGGGAGCGATGCTTCCCTCCGAGTGTGCTCGGGGCCGCGTCTGCACTTCAGGCCTCCAGAGCCAGGAGAGGAGGAGCCTGCTTTGTTTTACGCACCCTCTCTGCAGTCCAGTGTCCAGGATGGAGTGAGGGACTCGGCCAGCGGCAGAGGCTGAGCCCACGTTCACTTCATTCCCTCAGAACAAGGGCCACCTGCGAGGACACACGCGCGTGACGTTTGCTAATGTGATGTGGTTGGACAGCATGTATTCAGGACATATTTCTTCTTTTGACATTCTGCTGCTTCCTTCCTGAAATTGGCCAGAAAAGATAGCGTGTTATTTGGAAACAGGAACCTGGGGTCCGGTCGTGGTTATGGGTTCCGACAGAAGGAGACCGCGGGGGCCGCATATGCTCCTTGTCTGGGGGGACTCACCACACCCACCTGCTCTGCGGACCTGGGTGTCAGGTCCCGGCTCCCGGCGGCACGGCCGGTGTTCTTCCAACGGTGGGTGGAGGCCCAGGCCCAGAGCCGGCTGTGTGGCTGGAAGCTGTCCGCTCGGGGTGGGCGGACTCGCTCCCACCGGCCCTCACCCGCCTCCTTCCCACCCACTCTCGAGTCCCGCCCGGGGTGGAGTCCTCCTCAGTGTGGAAAGCACCAGCGGCCTCCAGGGGGGCCACGTGCCCGCGTCTGAGCGAGGCTGCCGGCCTGTGTGGCCTGAACCTCCAGGGACCTGCCTCACCCTCGGGCCCTCGCAGCACCTGGCAGAATTTGAACGAACAGAACTGAGTCTGGATCGGCACCGGCACCAGAGGGATTGCGGGCCCAAGGCGGCCACTGGGGATGGGCCAGGAGAAGCAGTCAGGCCAGCGGGGCAGAGGGTGGCCACGGGCCGGGCTGTCTCCTGAGCGGCCGAAGGGCCGCTGTGAGCAGAAGTGGGGCGGGAGGGAAATGCCCGCGGGACATCAGGGGACGTTCTCTTTTCAAAGGTGCGGGGATCCAGGGGAGACGCGGCCCCAACATGGGGTGATGTCCCTCTGCCTCCTGGACACGGGACAGAGCTGGGGAGGGACCGGCCTCGTGGGGAAGGGAAGCAGGAGGCTGTCCCTGACCTCTCATCGTGTGTGCAGACATCAACGAGTGTGAAGACGTGATGGAACCCCCGTGCCACGCGTCCGCCCGGTGCAAGAACACCAAGGGCGGCTTCCAGTGCGAGTGCACCGACCCCTACGTGCTTGGCGAGGACGGCAGGACCTGCGTGGGTGAGACCACGGCCCTCGGGCATCCAGGCTGGGAGGGGGTGTCGACATACAGGCAGGGATGACCGAAGGGTCACCCTCCGGCCATGTGTGTCCGTGCTGCCACGGCCTCTGATGCTGGGTGAGAGCAGGGAGCCAGCCGGTTCGTACTTGAGGCTAGATCGTGTCTGAGACACAGGACCACTGTGAAACCCTGGGCGGGGCGGGCTGGCTCCAGACCCTCAGCTAGTTTCACCCCTCCGTGAATTATCTCCGGGAGGGAAGCACGAAGTTTGATCCCCATGTGCAGAACAGAGAGGGTAAGTGGCTTGCTCAGGGTCACACAGCCACTCAGCTGCAAATCTAGGAATCATAACTTGGCTTCCAGCTCCTGTAAGAAAAATTATAAGAAAAGAATACTAAGAAATCTATTTCATAAGCGGTCATAAGAAAAATTATGCACTGGGACCTGTTACAATGGCAAGACATTTTATTAAAGCTCCTGCAGTAGGAAAAGGAGAGCTCAGTAAGAGCAGAGCTCAACTCCAAGTACAGCAAAGACAGCAGGGGATGGACAGCCCACGGGGCAGAGCAAGGAGGTCCGTGGAAGGAAAATTACCCAGAGGAACTTGGTTTCCAGGGTCGGGGATGCTCGGGCTGCGGCTGGGGGTGGGGCTGGGGTTTGGGAGGGTGCACTGGCCGCTGCCCTCAGCCGGGCAGGCTCACCGGCTGGCTCTGTCCTTGCTCCAGACTCCGGGAGGCTCCCGCGGGCGTCCATGGTCTCCATCGTGCTGGGTGCCGTGCTCATCTGTGGCCTGGCAGGCCTCACCTGGATGGTGGTTTGCAGGTGGTAAGTCCCCGCTTTTCAGCAGCTTCCGCTCCTATGGGCCCGGCTGGAGATGCTGCTTCTTTATTTTTCTGGAACCAGTAGAGAGCACCGGCGTCCAAACCCACCTGTCTCCAGAGCTACTTTGTTCAGTGTTAGCCTTTCTGGCTCTTTCATTCTGCTCCAGATAATGAAAGTGGGGTGACCGTTCGTACACATTAGAGGGTATTGAACATCTGTGGGTAGAGATTCGGGGATATTGGATTCTTGGTCACATTAAATGATTGTATTGAAAGTCTCTTTCGTTAGGAATAAAGGTTCTTACAAAGGTTTCTCAGAGAAAAAAGGTCATCCCTGGATAAAAACCTTACTCTTCATTTCTCTCCCCTCCCTCAAGAGCAAACTCTGGGGAAACTGGGAAAGTGAAAGGTGAACTTTTATGTTAAAAACGGCACAGCCGTTGACTTTGGCGGCCGGATCTGCATGTTTCTGGGGGTGAGAGCCGAGCCAGGGCTCCGTCCTCACCCTTCGCTGCTGCTTCTCATCTGCCAGGTCTGAGGAATCAGACCCGGCACCGCTCGGTGTTCAAATGTGTGCAGTTAATAGAGACCACGTGGAAGCCACTGTGGGCCAGCAGCAGACCCAGGCCCCGTCGTCTCTGGCCTCTGAGCTGGGCTGACCTTCCGGACACCCTCGGGCCGCTTCCCCTCCGCCCAGCTGCAGAATCCCTGGTTCTGTGACTCAGGCGCAGCGCCGGCCCCGCACCCATCCTCGCGTCACCCTGACCCTCTCCTCCCGGGTGGCCTTTGGTTCACGTCCCATCTTCCTGGTGAGCTCAACGCTTCACACCCCCTGTCTAGAGTTTCTAGAGACTCCTTGGCACGTTCAGAACCCCCAGCTGCTGGACCCCAAAGGGAACTTCCCCCCATGGAGTTGCTCATCTTACCGGAATGGGTTTCTAATAGAACCCTGGACCTCAGCGATCAGGTCTCAGGACTGACCTCACGCCTTGTGGTCAATAATTGAGTCTCATCAGTAATTGAGGGTCACGGCCTTTTCGTTTATTCCGAGGACCTGGAAGGGGGACCTCTGTGTCTGTGACCCCCGGTCCTACTCTGCCCCCTGCCAAGATGCAGTAGTAAATCCAGGTCCGTTTCTTTCCCACTCCAGGATGCTCTCTGCCACCCAGACTTCAGATGACACAGGCTGTGATCTCCAGGTGAATGACATTTAGGTGACACACTTGCTAATGGACTCACAGCTTCTAACTGCGCTAATATCTTTCATAGTTCAGATGCCACGGAGAAATTATTTCTCCAAATCACAAGCTTGTAGAACAGCCACAAGTCACGTGTCAGATACACTGAGGAATTTTAGTTGCTGTCTTAGTCTTCCTTTCCATGGCGAGTACTCATTATGGGCTGACGGTGTCCCCAAAACTCATGTGTTCAAGTCCTAACCTCTACTATCTTGGAATGTGACCTTATCTGGAAACAGGGTCATTGCAGATGAAATTGGTTAAGATGAGATCGTGCTGGAGCAGGTGGGTCCGAACCCTACAGGCCTGGTGTCCTTATAGAAGGGGAGTTGGGACACAGGTGCACGGGGAAAGGCCAGCGAGCGTGGAGACAGACACCTGCGTGACGCACCTAGAGCCAAGCCTCACCCAGGCCCGTCAGCGGAGCAGCAGGAGGGAGCAGGGGACCTCGCAGCCTCAGAGGAGCCAGCCCTGCCCACACCTGGGTCTCACGTCTAGACCCCCAGCTGTGAGAGAGCAGATGCTTACTGTTCACACCCTCCAGCTCCAGCACCCCCCAGACACCGAGACACCTGCCATCGGGCCTCCTCTGGTCCTCAGGGTCGACTTTGGCTTGGGGCGATTCATCCTCAGGACTGTTATTTTGACTAATCACTGATTTGTTTACACCTGCCTTGTCCTCAAGACCCCACTGCTCCCCTGCGCTGGGAGAAGATGACTTACAGTGACTGCAAATGGCGTCTGGAGTTTTAGATGAGGGTGGTGTCAGAAAATATCCCCCATGTTTTCAGAATCACTTGGCCTTAAAAGCTTAGATACTATCGATAATTAAAACCCTTAGGTAGGGCTTCCCTGGTGGCGCAGTGGTTGAGAGTCTGCCTGCCGATGCAGGGGACACGGGTTCGTGCTCCGGTCCGGGAAGATCCCACATGCCGCGGAGCAGCTGGGCCTGTGAGCCATGGCCACTGAGCCTGCGCGTCCGGAGCCTGTGCTCCGCAACGGGAGAGGCCACAGCAGTGAGAGGCCCGCGTATCGCAAAAAAAAACAACAAAAAAACCCTTAGGTAACCATGAAATCAATTAAGCAATAAAAATGAGATGGGCCGTAGGTGAACACCCCCAAACTAGCTGGGTTCTATAATCATATCTACTAAACGCTCCCATTGTGAAAAGCTGATATTACCATAACTTAGTATTCGGATGCAATTTTGTATTTGTAGACATCTCTATTAAACATCAATCACCTTATTATTATGGAAAAGTTATGCCTCTAGCCCACACACTCAAGAAAAATAGCTGTTTTCTTTCAGATTGACAGCCACAGATTAAATGAACACCTATCTGAGGAAGTTTGGGAGGGAAACATCTACCACCCTTGATTGTAGACTCTGGAGCCTGAAAAATACGCCCCGACACCACTTTGGTTGCAAAGTACCACTTACCTGAATGACTTGTGAACCCTGCGGGGGGAGGGGAGGCCGATGGCAGGGAGGGGGAGGGGTGGGCCTTCTTTATGGGGCCACACGGGGGCCTGTGTGCACGAGCCCCTGAGTCACCGCAGCTCCCTGCAAACACTGCGTCCTCAGAGACTGATGGAAGGAGCCTAAACCTACAGGCCCCCTGGGTGTCTGCACGCTGCTGCCCCGAGGATTCCAAACCTGATCATTCCAGCCCCGAGGATGCCAGTGGGAGACTGACGGGAGAGACAGAGGCAAACAGAGAGAGACACAGAGACAGAGAGACAGAGACAAATAGAGAGAAAGAAACACAGAGAGAGACAGAGAGACAGAGAGACAGAGAGAGACACAGAGAGATAGAGAGACATACACAGAGAGACAGAGACAGAGAGAGGCCGAATGGTGGACACGTGTCAGGTGCTCCGTGGGCCTTGACCTGCATTCCGTGCTGATTCTCTCGCCCCCCCCTTATGCCTCCCCTACTATTTTGGGTCTAAGGCTATATATTTTGGAGCAACAACTATTAACATAAGTATTTCAATCAGAAATATACCAACATTGACGTGTTTTCACTGAAAGACTGACCCAGAGTTAGCCCCACTAAACCAACTCCTCAGGCAGCTTTCTTTACGCAATTAAAATACACGCCAGTTTGACGTTGTTTGTCTCACTGAAATCATATCCACCAAGAGGAATCCTCTTCTGTGCAACTTTTACACTAAAAACTTGATTCATGGCCCACATCCATTTCGCTCGTTGGTCTCCAGCCCAGGACAGCTTCCTCTGCACAGTTACTTCTGAGGGTCTGAACTTCTCGGGTCAACCCTTTCGGTCTAAATTTCATCCACACTGTGTTTACCTGTCGGTCATTAGTCATTGGAGACTGTGAGGTGTACATGTCAGTTCCTGCGATGGGCTCTTGTTTTATCGTTTGTCCCAAGCGTAGGCTTTGGCCGTCAATTTCAGCATCTGAGGTGAGAGTCTTCAGTTTCCCTTTGTTTACGTTCTATTATCCTGTGCCTTTGGTAGATTGCAGCTGCATTCTGCACTGTTTATTTCTACCGGAAGTATGATTGCAACTTGGGGAAAGAGGGTGAGTTGGCATTATTTCCCACTTATCCCTGAGAGGTGATGGTCCCCCAGGCGGTGTGGCCTCTCCTCTGCCGGAGGCCAAACTTCCGTCCGCACCGCAGGTCTGTGCGTGTCCTCCCGCACCTCCCCTTCTCTTGATGACGGGATGACCTGCTTGGGACAGACCCACGGGGAGGTCGGCCTTACCTGCTCTACCACCCGGAGCCCAGAGCTGGCGAAACAATACATATATTTTTCACTGCCATAAGAGTGGCTGCAGGTCAGACGGCTGAACCTGGAACGCAGAGTCCTGTTGCTTTTGTTGCTGTTAATTTTTTTTGCTATCTTTCAGTTTCTCTTTAAGGAAAACATAGAGTTACGCCTCTTGCATTGAGGGGCTGAGGGAGGCAGTTTCAGCACAACTCTCCCGTCCCGCCGTCCAGAGCGGGTCCAGGCGCGTGACTCGGGGTCCCGTGCCCTGTGGGGTGCCGTCTCAGTCCCCTGTGCTCCTTCCCTGCTGTGCCCTCACAGGACTCCGGTTCCCGAGGCCGGGCTCCCGACATGAGACCTGGTTTCTTCAACTCTCAGTCTCTTTACCCCTACCGTCCCCTCCCTCAGAGCCCCTGCAGAGGTGAAGGTCGATGGCCTGCACCACGTTAGTTGTCCTTATATCCTGGGACATGTTTTTAAAAGTCCCCCATATCTCAGTATTAGATTGTGTCTTAGAAACAGTCAGATCGAAGCCACTTTCACGCAATGACCTTCGCTGTCATCTCCGTCGTTTACTCCTGGGGAGGTGACGAGTTCTATGAGGCAGAGTCTCAGCAAATACCCCAGCAGGGGGTAAGCATCTCCCTCCAGCTGTGCTCCACGGAATTTCCAGTTTTGTTTCTAAACCGAGGTGTTTTCTTGAATCTGCAGCGTTTCTTTGTCTTTGCGGGAGCGAGCTGGTGACCCTCTGAGGTCACATGGCTTGGGGCTCCCTCTGTTTCTTGTAAGCGATGACAGCAGTGTGTGTCCACAGGACACATGCCGACCCTGAATCCTCGCTGCCGATCCTGGAGGGAGAGGGAGAAGGGACTTCCCAGCTGGGACACGGGAAACCCCAGGACGTGAGCTCTCCACAGCACCACCCTCCTGCTGGGGACTCAGAGCAGGTGGGTCCACACCTGGCCTTCCTGAGGTTTGCAGTGCCAGACGTTCCCCTTAACCCCGGAAGTCCCTGGGAATGCCGGCTGCCGGCGCTCAGCGGGGGTGCCTCCTGCATTTCTATTTGGCGCCGTGTCCCCACCCCTTTTGCACCTTCCCGCTGCGTGTTTCCCTCTCCTACAAACTGTATTTACAGGAGAATGCTAATTTGTCAAAATGTTAACCTACTTTTTAAAAAGTAAAGACAAATTGGAATCAGTGAGCCAGGGTGAAAGGAATGAAAATGCCTTCCATTTGTACGAAGGGCTTCAACCCTAAGACTAACTGTGGGGCATCCGTGGCAGCACGTCTGAAGTACGGGCTGGGGTGATGGGAGAGGAGCCAGGGCTGAAAGAAAATACTGACTTTTGAAATGTGCTTTTTTTAGAAAATGGAGTAATTATAATCCGTGTGAAAGACTCAGGCTAAACTCGCTTTTCACTATCTTTATGCACATGACCCCAAGCGGCGTTATATTAAGAAGTTACTGCTGCTCCCTGGGGCCTGCCTGAGATTCAGGGCTGGGTGGGATTTAGAGCTAAAATGATCCTCTCCTTGGAGGCAGAGTGGAATCAGCCTTGGCACCTGCCTCCCAAGCGTGGAACCAAAACTACGGCACCCGGAGTGAGGCGGCGCCACCGACATGCCCAGACCAGGCCTCTGCGGCCACGCCGGGGACCGCGTACCCACCGGACACCTCAGCAGCCCGCCGCGGCCGGGGCCGGGGCGAGGCCTCCTGTCGGTCTGAAGCTCGTGGCGGCTGCTATCCTGCAGGACCCGGCCTGTGGACCCCGAGTCCTTCTCCGCAAGCAGGAGCCTGCACGTGTGATGCGTGCACAGCTCTTGGAGCCCGAGCCAGACACCGCTCTTGTCTGTCTCGATTTCCAAGGACGGGGACCGGTGGAAGCGGCAGGACGCCCGCGCGCTGCCCGGCGCCTCATCAGGACACGCTGACCCAGCATGGACGAATAAACCCCACCACCTTGCGGTTGTCTGGCTCTGTTTGCAAAAGCTGCCTGATTGTTTCCTCCTGGGGGGCTTGCCATGAGAACGTATTTACATGTTATACATATTTATAAACCTGTCCCTCCAACGAAAGGAATGGAAGATTATTTTCACCACCCTCACATCCCAGGCTCACTTTTTCTCCAGTTTTAATGTTGCCTCTTATCCTGTGATTCCTTTTCCCCCCGAGTTTCCTACCCACTCAGCCAGCTTCTCAGCTGACTCAGGATGGACAGTGCGAGCCCAGCTCATCTGTCTCTGCGGATGCCTGAGCCTGCGTCCCGCCCCTCCTCCTGGGAGCAGAACTCGAGATTTCCTGGAAGGACTGTGATTCTGAGGACGGAACAGGGTCTAAGTGGCTTGTCTCCTCATCTGGGAATCTGCCGCCGGATTTAGAACCGAGGCCTCCATTCCCAGCCGCTGCCCCCTCCCATTTCCAGGCCCCGTTTCTGCCGCCCCATCTCTCTCCCTCGCTTGGGTACCTTAGCCTTATTATCCTCTGAGGGACCCCCTCCGGGCTCGCGGGCAGTCCTGGGGGAGCTATTAGTCACATCAACCCATAAAGCAGTCGTCACTGGGCCCCTGTTTCACACGTGAAGTCGCGAGCCCGGGGAGGCCATGCAGCCATAGCGACAGCTCTGAGGTGGGGCGGGGCTTGGCCGCAGTGGCCCCCGCCTGTGCTGGCCCTTCCCTCACCCCGGACACAGGGAACCCTCCTCCTTCCTCCTGGGGCATCCGTGCCCTGCACCTGCTGTGTTCCAAGACCACGTGGTAGGTAGGGATTGACAGATGAGAGCCTACCGCCCGGCTCTGCGCCAGCAGGGAGGGAAACCGCCAGGGGAACTGAAGGTCTGCTCTGCACGCTTACACAGGTGTTACGTGGAGAGAGAGGTTTTACTGTTCGTCACCTAAAAATACTGCTTCTCGTAGGTCCTGGGCCATCCTGTTCTGTGTTCCCAAGTTCTTATCATTGCTAATATAAAACCCGTTAAAGACTTGATTGGACCAGTATGGGAGACGCTCTAACCACCCTCCCATCGCGCCCCTGGGAGATGAAGCCGGTTTCTGCGCCGGAGATTTTTCCATCAGAGGGGCCGTAGCGAAATAACACGCATTGTAAGTCACTGCACCGCTACGGGAAAGGAAGCGTAGCAGCTTTGAGTCGCTGAATGATTTCTGCTGAGGAGACACAGGGACGGCACTAGCTGGTTGGCAGACGGCTCTGTTCTCCCCTGGAGCCTCGAGCTGACATCACCACCAGGAACCACCGGTCGGCTCGGCTCCGTGTAGCTCTCAGCCTCTGGCCTCTGGGACCCTGTTTAGTTCCTATGTGTCTGTTGGGTCCCGTGTGCTGCATCCGGCCCCTGAGCTGCGTTAACGACCAGCTGGCTGGAAGGAACAGTCCCGTCTCCTATGAGTCCTGGATCAGTTGTCTCACCGGCTCCGGGTCCGGACGGGCCTCAGCGCCCAGCTCGCCCGGTGTTCGCACCTGTCACCGTCCATCTGCGCCGAATCCTCACTCCCCCTGAGGTCAGCTTGTTACGGTATTAGTTATTCTGCTGCTGTAATAATTCCGGTCCATCTGCTGTCAGGATTGGCACTAATTTGCCCAGGTTTCGTACCCTCTGAAAGTCTAACCCAGGAGACTGTGCCCTTGGCCTTGGGGTCTAGGACTCGACCGGCTCCCGGCCCAGGCCCATCTGTGTCTACTGTGCCTCCTGTTCTTACTATTTCTGTGGGGAATTCACACGAGACGACCTGCAAACTGGCGGTGGACGTAGCTCGCCCTTGGGACACTCAGCACTGCGCGATGCTTACCCTGGACGTCACCCCAGCATCGCGCAATGCTTACCCTGGGCGTCACCCCAGCATCGCGCGATGCTTACCCTGGGCGTCACCCCAGCATCGCTACCCTGGGCGTCACCCCAGCATCGTGCGATGCTTACCCTAGGCGTCACCCCAGCATCGCGCGATGCTTACCTGGGCGTCACCCCAGCATCGCGCGATGCTTACCCTGGGCGTCACCCCAGCATCGCTACCCTGGGTGTCACCCCAGCATCACGCGATGCTTACCCTGGACGTCACCCCAGCATCGCGCGATGCTTACCTGGACGTCACCCCAAAGATCACTTGGTGCAGCATTTCTTTGTCTTTGCGGGGAGCGAGCTGGTGACCCTCTGAGGTCACATGGCTTGGGGCTCCCTCTGTTTCTTGTAAGCAGAAGACGGCAGACGGCCATCGGTAAATGGAAGTAGCTGAGTCCCAGGCGATAGAGGTGAATCGCTCGGCATCACACAGCAAATCACAGTCAAGGAGAGACGGAACACGGCTCACAGCTGCCCTTGGCGATGGAGCCGCTGGCGGCTGCCACGGGATGCAGGGCCCGTCGTCTCTGCCCCAAACCCAGAGGCTGTGCGTTGTGTTCATGGCATCTTCTTCCTCCTCATTAAACCGTCTGCTATTCACGACTCATCTGGTCGGGCTGACGAGAACTGAGCCTCGCCCGGGCCTCAGAGCATCAGCCTCGCCTCGAGGCAGCCCCGAGAGGACAACCACCCAGGACTGACGCCGAGGCCTTTCCTTTGCGGAGGCGGAGGGGCCGGTTCCGCGGGCGCACAGCACCGCCTTCTGGGAAGCGGGGGCGTCGCCGATTTGCGGCTGCTCTTTCCGCCGGCCACCTTCTCCTCTGCTGAGAGGACTCTGTCTCTGGTTCCAGGGCACCGACCTGTGCCTCATACACGGGCAGCCTCTGCTTCACCTGCTTCCTCTCCTGAGAGCTGAGTAGCACCACCGTATGCATCACTCGGCCGTGACCCTGAGGGGCCCGGTCCGCTGCGGCTCACGGGGCTCTGGGACCAGCTCTCAGAGGCGGAAGCGTCCTCCTAGTAGCAGCCGCTCCGCACCTCCCAGGGGCCCAAGACCCCAAACGCGCTCAGCAGACCCTCCCTCAGCACTCAGTAACCCGAACTCACAGAGCCCCTGCCCGGGGTGGTCGCGGGGGATGGCCCCGGGCATCACGTCCTTAGAGCAGATCCTTGGTTTCCCTGCACGTTCCTTCTATCCCTGGCAGAATCCGGGCGTTGACTTGGGGCGGAAGCCACAGGGGCGCAGGTGCCCTGGGTGAGTCAGGCAGGGGCAGGGCTCACCTGGCAGGAGAGGACCAGCCAGCTGGGGTGAAGAGCTCAGGTCCCCATCCGGAAGGCTAAACCCCCAGGGCCACAGCCAGCACCCGCGCCGGGAAGGGGAAGAGGGGCCTGGGGCCCTGAGCACTCAGACAGGATGCAGAGGCGCATCCCGGAGCAAAGAGCCCAGCGTGACCTGCACCACCAGCCCCTCTCCTGCACGTGCAAAGAAGAGAATGCGCCGGCTCCATCACGTGTAAGATCAGGGAAGGTTAATTCCCAGGTCGGGTCCTGCCCAGGTTTGACCCCCAGGCCTCCCCAGTGGACATCGTTATTACATAAGCAGAGCTAAAATGTTAAATCTAGAGCAAAACAGTAACCAATTAATAAAACATTTAAACTATCAGGCAAACAGAAAGGTGCTTTAGCAAAATTGTTGATAGATTTTTAGATCTTTTTTTTTTCTGACTCCTCTTAGGGCCTAACTGCTAAATGTTGTTTGAACAGATTATTCTTTAAAATAGTTTTTAATTTGTTTTTAATCTGTAAAAAGAACATTCTCTGTCAGTGCGGTGACAAAAATAGTCCAAACTAAAAATAAAGCTCTATCCCCCAAATTGTATAATTCTTTCACAACAAAGTACATCTGACAGTTTTCATCTCTGTTGAATTGTCACGACTTTCGGGGAAGGAAAAGTACACTATGTCAAGCAGTCTTTCATTTCAAATGAATGAAAATTACTTTGTACCTTCTATACTTCCACAAACTACTTTTTTACCTATTTCCATTAATTTACTTAGATTAATGCAAAAAGCCAGGAAAAATAATTTACCCTTGAATGAGTCTTGTCTGCCTGGGTGATTCCTATGCAATTAGAAGATGGGAAATGATGCACTTTCCTCAAATTATTGCAAAATATCACAGTCTCCTCCTCTTAGCCTATCAGTAGGCAGGAGGAAATACAAAATACTCTACACCTTGGTGAAGTTTTAACATGCTGACTTTTAAATGGAAATGCACCCAGTCACCCCATAATCTGCATGTGACGACACACGTCCATGAGCCGCGGGCTCTGAGCAGACCTCCTGCCGGCCTGTGCCCACCCGCCTGGGTCCCCGGATCCCAGGGCTTCTGTACGAGACCAGATCCGGGCTCCACAAAGAAGGAAGCTTAGAGCAGCTGCTTTTACCAAGGCCACCACCACCTCGGGGTGTCTGGAGAGTCTGCAGGGCCTGGAGGGCCACGGTGATCGGGGGGGATGCTGGTGGCTTTGAGGGACAGAGCCCGGGGGTCCGACGTCCTGGCTGCTCCGGCAGCCCCAGCCGTGGAAGAACTGACCCAGCTCCCACAGGGCTTCTGGCCGTCCCACCGGACCCTGATACAGGAAAAGCACTTCACACCCGTTTCTGGTGTTCTGATGGTCTTAATGTAACCTGAAACACAAACATATTTTTGGCACAATTTTAACTGCAATGAACTTTAAGTGATGATGTCATCATGCAAACCATGATGACGTTTCTTCAGAACTTTGCCAAAAGGTCTCCATAGTTTCAAAAAAAGTGTTAGACTCTCCAAAACTCTGCTCAAGTCACTCATTCAAAATACTTGTATTCGAGGTGATGGCATTTGTACTTGTATGAATATATGTTTATCGTTTTAAGACGTGGGATCGAAATAAAAAGCATTGACAACATCCAGCTGAACATTGTTCTACTATTTTCAGTCTTAATAAATCCCTTCCTTTTTTCTCTTTATATTACATTTAGGCCACTATCCTGATTTTTCCTTGTATGTGCAGGTAATTTCTATTAGTTGTAAAACCCATCCCGGGATAGTAAGGAAGCGCCAGAAAACACCCTTTGCAACAGGGAGGAGTGAAGACTTTGGGCTCAAAAGGTTTGTCTTAAAATTCTCACTAACAGTATTTCCACCCTTGGAATGCGCTGTGACGGCGGGACGGGAGTGGGTGGTGGGATGCGTCCGGGGGCCACGAAAGCAAGGCTGGAGCTGAGGGTGGACCGGCTTCCTGGGTATTGTTTCTTCTTCTCCAAAAGCTTTTGGCCTTGAACGCGAAGGAAAACATTTACCGAGAAAGGCCTTGGCAAGGGAGCTTTCCAAGGAAGCAGGACATGGTGAGAGTGTGCTCCGATTCCCCAGCTGGAAGTTCTGTTTTGAATCCAAGGAACCAGAATATTCCAGGTGGATACCCTGTGAGAAATCAGGACGTACAGTAACAACACTGACATCTCCCATTAGCTAACGGGCCTCAGTTTTAAGTTCTCACCGTGGGAGCCAAGGTGGCTTTGGAGAACTTCCTGAAGAGCAGCCTGAGAGCAGGGGGTTGGGAGGAGAGGCCTGTCTGACGTGCGCTGGGGAGGCCGGCAGGCCGCCTGGGCGTCACCTCCCACCCCACGCAGCTCTGCAGTCCTTGCGCCGGTGACCGGCCTGGCACACGAAGCGCCGCAGCACGGCGTCAAGGGCCCCTCTTGCTCCCCGGAGGGCCCGGGAGGAGTGAGACTCGGACAGCAGAGAGGAAGGAAGAGCTCTCCAGGGACGCCGGCGTAGGAGTGACAGTGCAGGGGCCGCAGGCTGGGCCTGACCCGCTGTACAGACGCCCCGCTGCCTCCCGAGAGTCCCCTGCCCCTCGCCAGGCTCCTGCTGCCCCTTCCTCTTCTTGTGCCAATCGTGGCTCCGTCCTCCTGTGCCCTCTCCCTGCACACGGCTACTCCTGCCCACTGCCTTAAATACCAACAGCCTCAAGTTTAAATTTCCTGCCCAAACGTCCCCCCATTCATCTAATTGTCCCCCGAATCCCCCCGTGACTGTCTCCCACGAGGACCAGGCGGGATGTTTCATTCCCCCTAAACACAGCCCCCCGTCCTCCTGGTACCAAGCGCAAGCTTGTACTGCTCGCCGCACGACGGGCCAACAAATCAACATACAGGGGAAGAGGAAGGAACAGTGACTGTATTCGGAAGCCAGTGGACCAAGAAGGTGGTGGGCTAATGTCCTAAAGAAGCGTGTTAACTCGGGGTCGAACTCAGGCTCTTTTACGCCAAGGGAAAGGGGAAGCAGGGGGTTCAGCGTTGAAGGTGAAGGTGGGCTGCAGACTTTGGAGCCCGGCCTTCAAGGAAGCACAACATTCTTGCTCTTCTGCTTGTCCCGTGAGCCGGATCATGAGGTCCTGCAAAACCTCAAGGTGTCAGCAGTTATTTTTCCTTTACCACTCTTATCCCTGCAAGGTTTCCAGGCTGAAAGTGAACGTATCTACAGTGAGTTTCAGCCGTCACTAGCCTGGGACGTGGGATGGAACTTTCTTTGGGAAGCGTTACGCGCTTTGTGGGCACAAGCAATGTTTCTCTGATGTTTAGCTCCTGACGTGTGGGGCTTGAGTGACCCAATACAGGGGCCGAAGAATGAGGGAGGCGGTTCCAACGTGGTGTTAGTTCCCTTCCTCTCTGTTCGCCTCCCCCCCGCTCTCCCTCCCACCCAGGCCCCCAGGGACCCCGCGGGCGTGCCCACCACGAGGGCGCGCTGCCCCCGACTCGCCCCGCGAGCACGGCCCCGCCGGGAACATGGCACCCCGACCTCGGGAGCGGCACACACCGCACCTTAGAGGGAATGTTCTCATAGAGGTTCCTGTGGGAGTCGCTGAGAGTTTATTTCACTGTAAACATTTTCAGAGTTGTTTTTAATCGGTAATAAACTCCAGGAGCCATTGTACCTGAAGGTCTGAAGAGAAAATGAAATGCTGAAATACCCTAAGTGTCCCCTTCTGCACAAAGCTCTCCTGGCCCCCTGCCCCCCCGCCCCACCCCCCCCCCCCCGTTCCCGGGGACCAATCTGAAGGGCCGATACGCTCACCTTGGTCGGACACTAAGCTCATGAGACTAAAAAGAAAAAAATACAGTAGATACACAACAGAACTGAAACTGGGTAACAAGTTGCGTCAAAACATCCAAGGATGGAGGTGGGGGGGTGTCTCCCCCCGGGGGATGGGACACCCACGGGACGCGGGGTAGCCTGCCCACGGCTCACAGAGCCACCACGTCTGCACGAAAGTGAAGTATCTGTGATTCGCTCTCAAGCCCAGCATCCCGTCAGCACTGGAATCCGTACGTCTTCACGATGAGGAGGTCGGCGTGAGCCGCCCGGGCCTGTATCCCTCCCGGTGCCAGAGGAGCAGGCGTGTGGCGGCATTTCCAAGCTGGAGCCGCCGGGCCCCGGGCTCAGCACAGCTGCCGTGAGCGTCCAGCGGCGCCGCGGCCTGCTCGGCCTGCGAGGAGGGAGGCAGCAGTCACAGCCTCTCACGTCGGGCCGTGCGGCTCCGGTAAATCACCTCGACACTCACGTCTGAGCGTCAGACGAGGTGTCCGTCCCCGAAGCCGGTAAGTGGCCACCAGTGGGCGGCGTGGCCGGGGCCTCACTTAAGGGCAGGGCCGGCAGCTCAGCCTCTTTCTGTGCGTCCTGTCCTTGTGTCCGTCCACATCTGCCCTTGGGCCGTCCACACACCTCCCAGCTCCCTGCACCCACTCCCCGGCGGTGCTGTCTCCAGGAGCCTAAGCTGTGTGTCCGTGGGGACGAGGCTGTGTCCCAGCTCGGCTCCGGGAAGCTCCCGTCCGCACTGCTTCGGGAAGAACCGATGTCCCGTTGGGTCAAGGGCAGAAATGCGTCCACAGACATGCTGGGCACCGGGCCCTGTGAAACCCCGCCGGACTGAGCACGTTCAAGCCCAGGATCCGGGCGACTTTCTGACGACCCGCTCTGTCCGGGCCCCTCTGTCTGGTGTGTCTCCTTCTCTTCCTCCCTGGAGGCCCCCTGTCCGTCCTTCAAGAATCAGATCACACGTCACCTCTTCTTCTCTGGACCCCATATAGAGCTCAGATCGGCTGTGGGAATGAGCAGAGGAACTTGGGTCTGAAAAGCCCTGCGTGTTCACTCAGCGTCAGCTGCCCCTCCTTCGGAGAAACTCCCTGGAGGGTTAGTACGGAGCGTGGCTTCTGGCTAGAGGCTCATCCTGCCCTCACCACGCCTCCCCCCACCATCCTGCAGCCCCGTTCTCGCCCGACGGCCCAGGCCCCGTCCCCAAATGACACGACGTGCACTTGATTCCATGGCTGCGGCGCAAATCACCCCAAAACTTCAGGATGCAAAATACCCAGTGTGTGTCCCGGCGACCTGTGGGTGAACTGCGTCACGGGGCAGGAAGGGGGCTTGCCTCTGCTCCGCCTGGCTTGCAAATGCTGTGCCCTTGTGGTTGGCATCCATCCGGCAGGGGTGGGCTGGAGGGGCACCAACTTCTCTCAAATGTAGGGAATTTGTGTGCTGCTTGAAAGCAGGCTGAGATCAGCAAACTCCACAAATCAGGACGCAGGCGAGCCCAGCATGGGCGGGGAGCATCCGTCTGTGGCGGCAGCCCCGGCTCCGCAGCTGTGGCCGGCGGTTCGCTTTCCCGGGTGTGGTTTGGGTGCTAATAACCCCGGCACGGGCTGCTGTGCGGGGGCGGATTTCACGCCGTGTGACACAGGCTGGCAGGTTTGGCCGTGCCCACCGGCGGCGTCCCCGTCACCCCAGAAGCACCACACTCTGGTCTGTCTGGTGGGAAACCAGAAACCTTCCCCAAACACCGGCCCCACTGTTCAAATAAAAACCTAAGCGGGGAAACCTATTTTCTCAGAGGGCGGAGAACGCTCCTCGGGAATTTTCCGCAGACCTAAGGAAGTGGGTTCCTTCCAGGCTCTGGAACTCATCTTGGGGCCAGGAAGGGACGCTTCGAGCCCAGCTTGCCTGGTGGAATGCAGACCGGCTCCATGGGCGCCACAGGGCAGGAAGGTGAGGCCAGCATGGGGGACACAGCCTCTCCGAGGGACCCGCCGTCCAGAGGCCTCTCCCCTGGCCTGGCCCGGCGATGGGCGGGTCAGGGCCCAGCCCCATGTGGTCAGAGGCGGGCGAGACAGGATGTTCTAAATTCCAGCAGAGAGAAGGCAAGCGGGTCCTCTGGACATGAGCAGGCGGCTCTGGGGGGCACAGCCCTCACGTGCCACTGTGTCCCCTGGTCACTTCCCCACCCGGGCCTCAGTGGACCACCCCTCCTCCCAGGCAACTTCCAGGCAGTCATCCCGTGTCACGCCTGTAACACGGCGGGACCCCTGCCCTCCAGCCAGAAGGGCCTTCCCTCCCCCATCCAGCAGGGGCCAGGCCCACGCCCACAGTCCAGCCTCCTCTGCCCGGCAGCCGGCCGCGTCCCTGGAACTGGACGGCAGTCTCCAGCTTGTCTCTTTGCTGAGGTACAAACCTAAATCAATGTGCATTTGGGTCGCTAATCACTAGGGGAAAATGTCACGATTTATGAAAAATAATTTCCTTCAAAAACATTAATTGCTAGTACCGACCACAGAAAGCCAGAGAAAGTGCAGGAGGCCAAGGCAGCGATGATTTGCAGCCAGAAAAAGGTGGTTTTGGAAAAATATGAAGGTGGAATGTTGAGTTTGACAGAGAGAAGGAAAAGCAATTTTGTGAAAATGTTTCATCATGAGCTCCAGCCGGAATTTGTTTTTGAAGATTTATAAATGACTTTACTCTCATGTTACAGAACCATCTGGGGGCTGAGAGGGTGACTTAAATTTGTGGTTGTGTGTTACTGAATTTTATGGGAAAATTACACGGTCTGGTGGAATCTGAGTCTCAGAAGATCTCCTCCAGTGACGGGGATCCTGGCGTCCTCGGATCACCCTCCAGGCCCCAGGCTCGCGGCCGGCTTGTAGCTGATGGGCGGCCGGGCCCCTGGGGAGACCCCAGGTTGCATCACGCTCTGAGTCCTGCCCGAGGTCTGCTTGGTGAGGCCCCTCCAGCAGACCAGGGACCTCAGGAGCTGCTTCCATCCAGCTGTCACTGCACAGGCCTCGGTACAGACAAACGGACCCGATTCACCAGCGTCCGTGGGAACCAGGAAACGTGAAGCCCGTGGGCTGGCCAGGTGTGCAGAGTGGCCCCAGCATGAAAAGCTTTGGGGACGTCACACAAGGAGATTAAGGAGACAATTAAGGATTAAAGGAGACAATTAAGTGACGCCAACAAACTTTATCCAACGCGGCACGAAGCGGCCAGTTTCCTTTGGGAGAACTGACAGTGGGGGGAAGGGAGGGCAGGAAGCTTTTGTAGGACGAAGAGTAAAGAGCAGGAAGAGGAACAGAAACCCTCCGAGTGTCTAGGGCCACCGTCTGCCTTATTTGGGGTGAGACGGCCCAGAGCCGGCCTGGCGGTTGGGGTCTGGCTGACCAGGGACGCTGGGCTTCTGGGCAGCGGAGCCTTTACAGGAGCACGGACGTCACCAAAGGGTCCCATGGGAACGGCTCCAGCAGGGGCCTAGGAGGTTATTTCAAGACAGAGAGCTTGCCATTTCACCCCAAAAGGTCCGCAAAGCTCCAGAAGGTTCTGAGAAGGAAAGCAGGGGAATCTGAGGCTTTAAAGGAGCTTTCTGTGCGCCGCGAGGAGGCCTGAACTGCGGGCGGGCAGAAGGCGCGCGGCTGGGTATCTGGGGATACCCGGGGGCACGGTGGGATGGCTGCTCACTCACTTACCCGCCTGTTATCGAAGGGCAAGTTCAAAGCAGGTTTCCCTGAGCACCGATCTGATCGCTGAGCCTTGAGACCTTATGTGGGGTGCAGACACTGCCCCTCCAACCGCCTGGGTCATTCCTAGGTTCAATGTGGGACTGCAGTAATGGTGATGATAATAATAAATTTGAAAAGATACATGCACCCCAATGTTCACTGCAGCACTATTCACAATTGCCAGGACATAGAAGCACCCTAAGTGTCCACCTACGGATGGATAAAGAAGATGTGGTGCATATATACAACAGAATACTACTCAGCCACAAAAAAGAATGAAATAATGCCTTTTGTAGCAACACGGATGGACCTAGAGATTACCATACTAAGTGAAGTCAGACAGAGAAAGACAAATATCATATGATATCACTTACATGAGGAATCTAAAAAATAGTACAAATGAACTTATTTATAAAGTAGAAACAGACTTACAGACATAGAAAACCAATTTATGGGACTTCCCTGGTGGCACAGTGGTTAAGCATCTGCTGCCAATGCAAGGGACATGGGTTCAAGCCCTGGTCCCGGAAGATCCCACGTGCCGTGGAGCAAGTAAGCCCGTGCACCACAACTACTGAGCCCACGTGCCACAACTACTGAAGCCCACGTGCCTAGAGCCTGTGCTCTGCAACAAGAGAAGCCACTGCAATGAGAAGCCCGCGCACCGCAACGAACAGTAGCCCCCGCTCGCCACAACTAGAGAAAGCCCGTGCTCAGCAAAGAAGACCCAACGCAGCCAAAAATAAATAAGTAATTAATTAAAGGAAAAGAAAAAGAAATCAAATTTATGGTTAACAAAGGGGATAGCGAGGGAGGGGTGGGGGAGATAAATTAGGAGTTTGGGATTAACAGATATAAAATACTAAATATAAAATAGATAAACAGTAAGGACCTACTGCATAGCACAGGGAAATGTATTCAATATCTTGTAATAATCTATAGTGGAAAGGAATAAAAAAACGAATATATATCTCCATATATATATATATACATATATATGAATAACCAAATCACTTTGCTGTACACCTGAAAGTAACACAATATTGTAAATCGACTCTACTTCAATAAAAAGTTAATTAATTAGTAGTAACGACAACACACTGGGGTATCCTACGGCGACTCGAACTGCAGGTGGATCCAAGACACTGGTGGGCTTGTAATTGTTTCTCATTTCTTCGTTCTACAAGAGCCTCAGATGCTGAATACAAACTCATTCAAGTCTCTCTACAGTCGACTCTGCGCTGTAAAAATCCTTCTTGAGAAAATAGAGTTGCCTAAACCTGCCATGTGAAATACTTTTGCTGGCAGCATTTAAATACACTTTCCTCCAACCCCCAAACTGGGAAAACAATTTTTGTTTGGAAACGCTTGGGATGCCACCGTTGGGGAGAGCAGTCTTTCTCAGGGTTTGCGGTCTCACCGCAGGAGTGCTTCCATATGCGCGCTGAGCTTCCACCGTTTCGTCTTTTCCAGCCAAAATGTTTGCATTTCCTGCTCCGACACAGAGTATGACGAGCGGGGAGGTGGCCGGTCCACCCCAGGGAGCTTGGGAAGCCGTCACACCTGCGGCTCTGTGGACGCCTGCTGGACAGGCCGGGAGGAGAGTGGAAAGATGCTGGGTCGCGTCCAGGGAGCTCAGCTGCTGCATTTAGCAAAGACCTCCTGGACCCGCTTCCTCGGAGGCGTTCCTGTTCCCTGCTCCCCCTCAGACGTTAGGGAGCTCGTGGTCCCCCCAAAGGCGAAACGTTCTTCTGCGGAAGCCCCTTCGACAGCTCCCACCAGGCAGTGAGTCAGGGGTCTGTGATCAGAGCTGCCAGGACGCCGACACCGAGGCTCCAACAGATGAAGCACGAGGTTGGAGAACCGCACGCACGCGCTCCGCTCCCGAGGGTCACAGGAGACAGGACGCGCCCGGAAGGAGAAGCGCCGCCTCCGCCCACGTGACCACCCCGCCCCGCTTCCCGGGCTCCTCCTTAACCGCAGACTCCAGGTCTGCAAACATCCTATTCGCTGAGAGGCATTCGTGACCCCAAATGGACGCTCACAGTATCTCGAGGGCACCGATGGGCACCACAGAGCAGCACCCGTTCCCAGCTGGGGTGCAAGCCCAGCCTCTGCTCCAGCTCGTCCCGTGCACAAGGGTCTCCGTCACGGCCCAGCTGGCGCTGCGTTGTCTTTTTGTGCTTTGGGTGGTGATTTCTCTATTGAAAGTGGCCCCAGGCAGAGTGTGGCAGAGCTGCCTGGGGCCTGGGGGCTGGGAGGCTGTGGGATCCCTCAGGGAGAAAACACACGTGTCAGCTGAGCATCCTTCAGGTACCAGCGCCGCTGCTGGCGCAGGGTTCACGGTTAAGGAACCAACCATCTGTACGAAATACGGTGTCACGACACAGAAACGCACAGAAAACAGGTTGGGCGCTCATCTGATGATGACAGGCGACCGCAGGCTGGCCCCAAGTCAGCTGGAGCGGGAGTGCCAACTACTGTTTCATCACCTGGAGGACCGTGGTTGTGCTTCTCCAGCACTTGGCCTGAACTCAGAAGCATGTCAGCCCTGACGGCGGCCTGGGGACTCCAGCCGGCGCCCAGCAGCTCCGAGGGTCTGTGCGTTTGTCTTCACAGACCGCTGCCCTGCAGGCGGTCCCACTGGGCGTGTCCAGAGCGTGCCGCTTATGGTGCCGCTTATGCTGTTCTGATGGTCGTTCACAGTCGCATCTGCAGGGCCAAAGAGGACGAGGAAACTGTGGCTCCGGCAATTCTGGCTCAAGGAATCGCATCCCTGGGAGAAAAGTCAGCCTTGCACCCACCGTGGTGCACACCCAGCCCCGCTGACCTCCCGACTGGACCGGACCACTTTGCAAGTTGTTCCCTGAATGCGCCAGCTTTATGGAGGGCAGGAAGCACCTCGTGCGCCACTCGATGTCCGTGTTTTGGAGGCTCCCAGGGTGACCCAAACACCCTCTGTGTTGGCAAGAAGCAGAGATAAAACAAAACAACATAAAGCATCTGCGGAGGCCCCTGCCAGTGCCATCAGTCACCCCCACCCCCGGAGACCCTGAGGCTCTGCCCCTCCCCGGCACCATCCACCCTCTGAGACCAGGAAGGTGACACTGAATGCTTAAAGACAGAGTCGACTCGCAAGATCAGTGTTGTGCTCAGCCGGACAAGATTCAAGGAGGCAAGGGGTCAAGCCCTGGATGAAGGTTCACCCAGCAGGTCAATTCATGCCTGCTCTCTTACCTCCACTCCCCTGTCCTGAGCTGGGTGCTCAGACAGGGATTAAAGGAAGAAGGCTAGGGCATTCTTGCACAGAAGTCTGATTAGTGAGTATAGGAGACCTTACTTTCCTATCCTGACTGTGAAATTAACCAGGCTCCCAAACGGAGCCTTGTTGTTACAAAAACCCTTGTTGTAACACAAAGACAACCACGCTGGTGGCCCAGATTTACCAGCTCAGCGCTAGAAATAATGAATTGTTATTTGTGAACTTTTGACACTTAGAACCATGAAACTGCTCAACCAGACAATTTGGTGCAATTACACATTGCAAAAATGATATCTCTAAAATGGTATAAAGAAGACAGAAGAACAATCCCAAGTTTACTGTAATTATTAGATTCAAAAATTCTCAAACAACAAACTGTTTCTGAGCCCCAACTCTATTTACGCAAAAGAGAACAGGGACTGACCACATACAAACCAACAACCAGGTGAGACCTGCCAGGCTGTGGACAAGCAGGGCACCCAGTGCCATGGAGAGCTGGAAAGAAACACACTGTCCTTATTTACAAAAAAAGAAGATTATATCTATAGAAAAATCTAAAAGTATATTTTTAAAAAGCTATTAGGATTAATAACTGAATTTATCAAGATTGTTGGATACAAGGTCAAAATCCAAAATTCACTTGCTTTTCTATGTGCAAACAACATGTAACTAGAAAGTGATTTAAAAAAAAATAGCCTTTACAACAGCATAAAACAGCAATAACAAGAAGTATACCTAAGAAAAATGTGCAAAACCTTTGGGAAGGATTATAAAACTTTGCCAAAGCCTATTAAAGAAGCCATAAAAAATGTAGGAATATTTCATGCTTACCCATCATGGGAGGATTAAGTGTTTTAAAAAGTCAACTGAACTCAAATTGAATTCTTGATTCAATGCGATACCAGTCAAAGCCCCTGCAGACACTTTTTCTTTGGTGGAAATCGACAAGCCGATGCTAGCTTTCCATTCATATAGAGACAAAAGGCTGCAGAACAGGGAATAACACTTGTCTTGCTGCAGACTCACACGAACGCCGGCACCTGACCTACGTGGACGGACGCAAGAACAAAGGATCCAACACCAAGAAACCTGCAACAACCAGCCACACCCCTCCCTCGCCTGGCCTTTTAAAACGCTTTGTTGAAACCCTTTCAGGGGTTCGGCGCTCGGGGACCCAGCCCCCCATTTCCCTTGCTCGGCCCTGCAATAAACCTTCCTCTGCTCCGAACTCCGGCATTTCGGTTTATTTGACCTCACTGTGCGTCGGGCACACGAACCTGTGCTCAGTAACAAAATCATTTCCAAATCACTTCCTAGAACTAAATATGAAAGGGAAAATTACCAAGTTATTAAGTTTCTAGAAGATTATATAAGAGAATATCTTAACTTTCCTTAAGATTTCTTCATGAGAACCCAAAAAGCCCATACAGGAAAAGACTGATGAGTAGGACTTGATTAAAATGAAGAATAAACGTAAGTATGAAGTATATTAATGTACAGTAAGTACACGTATTAAATATGTTAAGAATATATTGAGAGCAGGAAAGGCAGGAGGTAAGAGAAGAGGAGGTTTCTGTGCAGCCCTGGGGTCGCTGGCTGCTTCCTTGGTTCCCCCGTGACCCCGGGGAGGACCTGCAGCCTCAGCGGCGGGTCCTGGCTGAGCTGACAGGGCAGCTGTGTTAACCTGAAGTGGTGTCAGACCCCACGTCTCCACCACGGCTGCATCTCCAGGAGCGCGGCACACGTGAACGCCCGCTTTCCCGCACCCATCTCCCTTCTCCCCTCCCTCGCTTCTCTTTTTAAAAAAAGCTTCCCACCAATTCCCTTGTGACTGAACTCCCGGCTGGGATTAGGATTCCTGCCCAGTTTCAGAGCGAAGAGCCCTCAGCTACATCCTCCTCCAAATCCTCTAACTCAACAAGATCTCAGCACAAGCCCGCTTCATTAGAGCAGGAACCAGTCACTCACTCCTGCGCCCCGTGAGAGGAGCAGCAATGCAGGGACCCTCGGCCGCTCCGCCCCACAGCATCTGGTCTATACTTGCAGCTTGGTTTCTTTCTTTTTTTTTTTTTTTGCGGTACGCGGGCCTCTCACTGCCGTGGCCTCTCCCGTTGCGGAGCACAGGCTCCGGACGCGCAGGCTCAGCGGCCATGGCTCACGGGCCCAGCCGCTCCGCGGCATGTGGGATCCTCCCGGACCGGGGCACGAACCCGCGTCCCCTGCATCGGCAGGCGGGCTCTCAGCCACTGCGCCACCAGGGAAGCCCGGCAGCTTGCTTTTTACAATTTTTCTCCCGTGTACACAACGCTGGCGATCCGGCAGCCGTCCTAACAAAATCGTCCTTGTTTCTTCTGGCCTCTCTCCTAAGAGACCATGACTGGGGCGCGGAAAGTTCGTGCCCGGGGGCGTTCCTGACAGAACCCCAAGAAAACAGGAGGCATGATTTTGCCATGTATTTCTTTGTGATGAAATTGTCCTCCCAGGTCTAGCAGTTGGAATACAGCCGCGAAGATTTGTGTCATCTTTAGGGAGAACTCAGCTCTTCCCCGCTTTACCAGAAACCAGAGCTCAACCCCCATTCAGTCCCACCAGACGGGGTGTAGGGAGCAAAACCTGCCACCCCAAGTGTCGTTGGCCTGTGGATTATTCTGAGCTGAAAACAGTCAAGGCACAAAAGACCCAGGAAGAAACTTTGCGGTTCCCCCTTTGCTGCCTGAAGAATTTAGACAGAGCGCCTGTGACAGGGACCGAGCATCGCCATGCCTGCAGGGGTGGTGGAGAAACCCTCAGAGACCAGAGTCACCCTGTGTCCTGCTGTCTGCCTGGCCCGGCGAATGTGTGCTTGTCCGTCTCCCTGTGAATTACCTTCCTCCCCTTTCGAGTCCCAAAGCCCCAACACCCTCTTTTGTCTTTGGTTGAAGATGGTGTGTTAAGGGAGGGTTTGGGCCATTTTGGTGAGCGACTCAGTTTTCCTGGGGGTCTCCCATGCATACGTGTTATTAAAACTTGGATTTTCTCCTGTTAATCTGTCTCATGTCAGTTTAATTCTTAGACCAGCCAGAAGAACCTAGGAAGGCAGAGGGACACATCTTCCTCCCTGGCAGGTGCTAAGGCGGGAAGTGCTCTGGAGCAGAGCGCCGTGCCCCCTCTCCCTGGGGCCCCGTGGTCACCCTGTTATCTGGGTCGGGCACATGTTGGCTGGAATGGAAGTGGACAGAGCCTGGCTGGCCACCATGCAAGTGTCATCAGCCCAGGTTCTCTTCCGCCGTCTGGCCCTGCGTGTCCTCTGTGCAGGGGGCCGGGTGAGAAGCACGGGGCCAGCCGCTCTCATAACCCTCCGGCGCCACCTCCTGGTACGCGGCGTCCACACACACTGCCTGCCGCTCCTGCCGGAGACCAGGTCTGGCTACTCAGCAGCCTGTGTTGGGCCCTGTTCCCCTGAGTCACCAGTATCATGCAAACAGAGGCCAAATGACCTTTTGGGGGATGCTTGTCCCATGGCATACCCCAAATTCTTCTGTACTGCAGTTCACGGGAAAGCTCCGCCCCCTGGGCCTGGGGTCAAGGACATCCCCGGGCGCTTGGTGAACCACAGTAATGGTGACTGTATGACTGCGCCTGGCCGGCCTTTCAGACAAGAGAGGCTGTCACCTCCGGATACGGCAGGGGACATCCCACAAGTTCCGAGCCAACGTGGGGCTGAGCCTCGCGCGAGGCTTTCCTCCTTGTGCCTGCGGCTCCTCACGTGGGCTCAGAGCGCTTCTTAGGCTGTAAGCAACTCCCCCCACCAGCTTCGGAGACTGGGGACAGACCATCCCTTCCGGCCCCAGGCCGGGTGGGCACAGTGACAAGTGTGAGTCCCGAGGCTCCAGAGGGGAGGGGCCCAGCCAACCCCGCTTCGAACATTTAGAGAGCATTTCTGCCTCCGCCCGAAGTGGGACAGACGCTTCGCTCAGGGGCACAGGTCGCTGGCTTCCCCGGTCGGCTCACGGGACACGCCGTCTCCTCCCAGCGCCCCTGACCACACCCACTTCACCTGCCCCATTATCCTTTACTCACTCTTCTGCCTCATGTAGCTGGGCTGGGCGCCCCAGCTGCTCTGGCCACCCTGTCCCCCTGGAAACCTACCCAGCAGAGAGCAAAACAACCGGCTTTTTTGAAAGAGGAGCTTGGCCGGGAGGGGCGGCTCCGCCTGGACCCTGAGATGCTCCGGGGACGCTCGCCCTCGGGGGCCGAGTTATTCGGAGGTGCCGGCGCTTTCTCTCCGCAGCTCGTGGCAGAGTCGGGGAGGCACGGCTGCCCGCGGGCAGGTCAACTAACTGGGAGCTGGTGCCTCTGTGCCCATAGCGAAGCCACTGTCCCCACACACACGGATTTTCTCACGGGGACCCATTTTACACGGCAGGACGGCAGGACGCCCACGTCCCCAAACAGCCCTCGGTGTCTTCCCAAGACCACAGTGGGTCCCGGCCCTGCGCTCTGGGCCAACGCTCTTCTCCGCGGCCCCAGAGAAGGTCCTGGAGAGCAGACATCGTCCACCTGTGTCCTCGGTGCCTGGACTCCACTGAAACACCGGGTCCTGCTCAGGTGGCCCAGGATACCTTGGGGGTCCCTGGTCACAGGTGGGAGCCGAGGCCAGAGAAGCCCATCCCCCCGGGCCCTGCCCAGCGTCTCCTACACCATGGGGTGCATGGGTTTTGGTGCTGCCTTTGGTCTGGTGAGGGGTCCCCTTCCCAGGCCAGGCACAGAAGACGGCCTGCTTCCCCAGCACGTCCAAGTGCAGCCATGTGGGTGGATATGGGCTGACCAGGCAGGAGGGGCTGTGACCACAGATGTGCTCAGACCAGCCGGTGACCCGGGGCCCAGGGGAGAGCAGAGGCCCAGAGTCCTGGGGAGGCCGTCCAGCTCCTGCCTCTCCCCAGGCAGGGCCCCTGCAGGAGGTGGCTGTGCTTCTAGGGCCCGGCCGGTCAACGTGAGAGCAGAACCGATGGAAGAGACGCCACCTCTGTCCCGTGGGCACAGCCAACGGAGTCTCTGCCTCAGGTGAGCCCCTTCCCACACCCGCGGCCCAGAGCAGCTTGGGGGTGCCGGCCACGCAGCTCACGGCCCCGGGGAGGAAGGGCTCGGGGCTTCACAACCACCGAAAGTTTTACAGGGAGATTCACCCCAATTCCTGTGCTGAGAATTCTGAGGCCGGCTCCGGGGGCGATGAGAAGCCTACCTTTCACCCTCACAAAGGCTTATTGAGAATTGGCCGCGTCCCAGGTGCCGTGTAAGTACTAGAGATTCCGGGTGAACAATTTCAGCTCTTATTAGAGGATAACTATCAGACAAAAATATAGACAAAAACTATTTGTGGCAACTTTTCCTTTTTTCTTGCTGATAGAGCGTCTAATTCCATAGGTAGCCATGTGCCCATCTGAAAACTGACACTTCTCAGCCCATGCTGCAGGCGGGAGCGGCCGTGAGCCACAGTGCTGGCCAGAGGTGGAAGTCGAGTCCTTGGGGGGTTTCCGTGGAATGTCTTCAAGTGGGTCTAATCCAGCCGGCAGCCTCCCACTTGCCCTTGGCCCTTGCATCTTCCTGCTGCTCGGAACACGTGACAATGGCAGCAGCCCCAGTAGCCACTCTGAGCGCGTGAGGACAAGGGCCCCACGACGCAATGGCCAAGCAGAAAGGTGGGCCCTACACTGCCCACCGCCCCACGTCCTGATTTACGAGAGAAAAGCAAATTCCTGTCTCTTTGAAGTGACTCTTATGTAGGTTTTCTGCTGTCAGAATCCACTCTCACTGGGAACCCAGCAGGTGGACTCCATCACCAAGGCAACACAAGAAAACAAATGAATCGGGGAGACGTTCAGGTCGACCTAAGTGCCCTGAAGAACACTGACAAGGAGACGAGGCCCAGTGGCAGGAGGAAGATGCTCTGGATCCAGAGGTCGGGGAGGGTCGAGCTGGGCTGCTCGGGACGCACAGGACCCGCCACACAGGCTGGCTTTCCAGGCAGAGGCTGCGGCACACCCGACATTTGAGTCGCAGAAGGCAGCCCGTCCAGCTGGAGGAGGCGGGGCGGGAGGCAGTGTGGACGGACGGCACTGAGGGGCCGGGGTGCGGCGCGTGGCGTTGGGAAGGGCAGGGGGTGAGCGAGAGCCCTGCAAGGCCGGGCTTCTAGATCACAGGGCAGAGCTCAGAGTGGAGCGCTCCCCGGAGGTCGCTGGACAGAGTTTGGGGCAGATCGGGGGATCTGCCCCGGGTCTCTGCCTTCTGCCCAGGACACTGGGGGCTGCTCTGGGCTGGGCAGTGTGGCCAGCAGCACCCTGCCCCCCCCAGATGCCCCTGTCGTCCCCAGGCATCGCCCGTGTTCCAAGGTTCAGAACCAGTGCTCTACTGTCCCGTACGGAGGGGACAGGGTGCAGGAGGGCAGAGTGGAAGGGGGAGACAGGAAAGGAGGGCATGAGGGTCCCCAGGATGCAGTGGGGACAGGCCACATGCCTGGAAAACCTCTGGCAGACATGCTGGTGGTTGAATGGCCCCCGCCGGGCACAAGAAGGACTCTGCTGGCCTGACTTGTGTATGTACCGGGACAATCGAATGTCCTGGACACACAGGACCCCAGCTCCACCCCATGGAGGGGCCAGGACCACGGGGAGGGCTTTCTGTGAGAGCTGCCAGACAGGACTCAGAGGACAGAGGACGGCACGGCTGGGGAGTGACCTCCGCCGGTGATATTGGTCTTTAATCTGCTGCTGTGGGTGCCGGACAAGGGCCCCAAGAGTGCAGAGCGTCACTTGTGGACTCAGGCCTGGGAAGAGGCTGCGGACAGTGGTACTGTCGCTGGGAAGGGGAAGCTGGGGGCACAGCGGGAGGATCCGATGCTTCCCGGGGACTGCTCTCAGATGTCCTGGTGGAGACCAGGCAGGCAGGCGACCTGAAGCCTGGGGATGGCTCTGAGCTCCAGAAACACTTGCAGGAGGCTCGGGGGAGGTCAAATGTGTCTCCAGGAACTCTCACCTTCAAACAAGGAAACCCTGTTTTGGCCGACCCCGTGAGGGACCAAGGCTCTGTCCAGCTTGCCGGTTTTTCTGCTGCAGGTACTTTAGGACGCAGGGACACCGCACACGGGGGGAGAATCCAGCAAACGCTACCCCTGGCCCGACGGTCACTCTGTCCGAAGCAGAGTCTCTCGTGGCTCCCTGGCCTGGCAGCAGAAATTCCTGCTGACTCCTGCTGGATGAAGGCCTCAGGCTGGGAGAGAGTATGGACCAGAACCTTGGGGGGTGAGATGACAAAGCACCTGGAAAGGACCCGGCCCAGACAGCACACACCAGCGACTCTGGGATTGACTTTAAGCACCAATTGTTCCAGCTTTTGCCAAACACAAGGAACCCTTCCAAGAGCCCTAGCGCACAGCCTCCCAACAGAAACAGCACTGCAGGTCCAGCCAACCCTGGCTGGAAGATTCTAGAAGACCTGGGTGGGACCAAAGCCATCCACTCCCAGTTTACGGACAATTCATATTGCTAACGTTTTCCTGAGCATAAGTAATTACAATAATTCCAGGAAACCAGAATTCCATGAAGGCACTTAGGGCAAATCTGGAGGAAACACCTTTAGTTTTGTAAGATTCACTGACAGTTGCCCTGAAAGATGGAAAAATAGAAAAGGTGGAGGGAAGATAATAAATGGATGAAGTCTGAGTAGTTGTTACTTGTCCTGATAACAGACAACTGTTCACATGGTTACTTTCCTGTAAAGGACCTGTGCTCCCTTGGGGTTAAAGGTACGACTGGCCCACGAGGGACCCTGACACAACTGTGATGGGGGACTTGCAGTCCTGGCTCCTCTGAGTGTGACCAGCATGCCCACCACCTTCCTGAAGACCCCGTCTTGCTGCGAGGGGGGCTCACCCTCCAGGAGGTGGTTTGGGCTTGAGCGACCATGTCCTCACAGCCCACGGACACAGCCCCAGAGGTGGGCACTGCCCCAGACACCCGATCACCACCGTTCACCGGGCTGTGAATGGGGGTCCTTGTCTTTCTGGGGGTGAAGCAGCTGATGCAACCCTGGATGCCACCAAGATCCAGGTCTTCCACTGAAAGGTTACAGCAGCCTTGAGAGGGAAGCGGAGATAGGAGCTCACACGGGGGTCCTGCTTCCTTGGGGCGCAGGTACACCCACGTTACCATGTGCCTCGCCAGCAAAGCTCACATTCTCTCTGGGGGTTGAGCTACGTTTTTGTCATTGGCAACAAGAGTTCTGACGGATCTAAGTTGTAATTCTGGGACTCGGCGATTCATCTTTCGAATTTCAGCCAGAGGGTGTCAGCTCAGCCTTTGAAAATGTCTCCTCGGTGACAGCAAAACTCGGTGTCTGTCTCCAGGGGTGGAAGGAGAGAAGAAATCCACACCTAATGCTGTCTTACTTTATGAGGAAGGTGTTCTTTCTCCTGTCTTACATGAAGAGAAAGGGAACCCAGATAGGTCAGGCAACTTGTCAAAAGTCAGGCAGGTGGCACGTAGGTGTCAGGGGAACTCAAAGCACTGGTTTCCACCCCAGCACGCCGACTCGTACAGTGACCAAGAAGGAAAGCAAAGAGATCTCTTCAAGCCCAGAGATGAAAGGGTGGCCCTTACATCACCCTAACTGCAGCTACAGCAGGAAGACGTCCCCAAGAGCCGCTCTACGACCCCACGAGGCTGCAGCCATGCCAGCAGGCGGGTGAGTCATATGCGGGAGAAGGATCCAGAAGCCGACAGCACCTGGGCTCACACGGGCCCCTCGGGGCCCTGGGGCCTCGTCCAGGGCCAGGAGGGGTGAGGGAGCGGGTCGCAGAGTCAGACGAGACCGAGACGTGGCCAGCTCAGCATTCAGTTCTCCCCACTCGCTGACCAGGGTCCAGCTGCTTCCCCAGATTCCACAGCTGTGGCAAGTCTGCACACCCGTGCTGCTCTGGACATCAGCTTAGGGCCTGGACTCTAGGACAGTGAGACCTGTGCCTGGTTGCCCACTGCGTAGATCGGAATTTAGAGTGGACTAACTAATTTATAGGGTATAGAACAGAAAATTGGGTTTATATGGCTTTTCCTAGGCCTGAGAACGGTATGTTTAAGAGGAAATAGATAACGGGGGGGGGGGGCTGTTTTGACTCATTTTTATGAAAACCAGAGAAACCCCTGCATGACTTTCCTGGCGTTTCTCTCTTCTCCAGGGTTCTGTCTCCACCGCTGAGAGAAAGCAGGGGAGGAAGCCCATTCCCGTCGGTTCAATAAAGGGCAGTGAGCCCCACCCATCTTGAGGAGGCCGGTGGCAGAATGGGGACAGAGGCGGAAGGTCACCATCACGCCCTCAGGACGGCGGCTGGTGGCCAGCAGCGAGGCTGCCCTGACCGTGCTGTGGTCACGCAGCAGCGGGCAGCCCTGTACCTGCTCCCCGCACCCCCAGACCCACGCCTCAAACGCTGTACCAGCGACTTCGCTGTCTCACCTGTCTCTTCAGATACGCTATCTGCAAAAGTAATATTATTACAATCAGCCTCCAAGTAAAGATCTCCACCTTGAAGAGCGACGGGGCCGCTGCCAATGAGACGTGAGCACCAGATCAGCAATGACCGTTTAAAATTTAATTTTTATTTTATATAGGGGTGTAGTTGATTTACAGTAATAGTTTCAGATACAGCAGTGATTCAGTTTTATATATATATATATATATATATATATATATATGTATATATATACATCTCTTCTTTGCCCATATAGGTTATTACAGAATACTGAGTACAGTTCCCTGTGCTATACAGTAGGTCCCTGTTGGGTCTCTATTTTATATATGTTTTATATACTATATATTTTATATATAGTAGTGTGTATATGTTAATCCAAGACTTCTGATTTATCGCTCCCCCAACCTTTCTCCCCTTTGATAACCGTAAGTAAGTTTATTCTCTATGTCTGTGAGTCTGTTTTTGTTTTGTAAATGAGCTCATTTGTATCACAGTTTCGATTCCACACGTAAGTGAGATCCTATGGTATTTGTCTTCCTCTTCCTGACTCACTTCACTCGGGATGACAATCTCTATATCCATCCATGTTGTTGCGAATGGCATTATTTCATTTTTTAATGGCTGAGTAATATTCTCTTGTATGTACGCACCAAGTAAGAATTCATGGAGATAAAGGTAAGAAGGGGTCACTAAGGAGTCTGTAACATGGCCAGGACGTGAGAGCTGAGCGCAGGAATGATAACGGGTGAGTCCGCAGAGCAGCTCAGGCCGACGGGCGCCCCGCTCCCACTGGTACTTTCTCGGAGGTCGGCCGCCAGGGGCTCAGGTGGTCAGCAGCGGGCAGCGGGTGCATGGGAATAGTTCACGTAAGGAGGATAAGGACAAGGGCAGACACAAAAGCAGGAAAGGGGCACGGGGCAGGGCGGCAGGCTTCAGTCACACGGGAAGGAGGCTGGGGGCTGAGGCTGTGTCCAGGTGTATCCCGGCCTCTGCAAGACCTTGGGTGTCAGCCGTCGGCCTCTCGTTTCACAATATTCTGAGTCCAGTGAGGGAGTTTCTCATGCAAACTCTGTTGCCTTTAAATTCACGCAGAGCCTATGAAGCATTTCAGCACCCTCTTCCTTCTTCCTGTCGGCATGAAAACACAAGTCACTGCTTATTGTTATTTTGAGAACTAAATGTGGAACCTGGGGGATCGGAGACGTCTCCAGGAGCACAGCTGTGCCCAAGTGGCCAGAAAGAGAACCGCACTCCTACGGCACTTGTGTTAGAGCCTGGTTCTGCGCTAGGCACTTGATATGAACCCCCCAGCTGTCTGCACAGCAGGAACAGGTGGTGTGAAGTACACACACACACACACGCACACGCACACAGCACATGCACACACACGCATACGCACACACAGTACGCACACGCACACACACACGCACACGCACGCGCAGCGCGCACACACACACACACACACACACGTGCGGCCCCGAGCACAGTGTCTTCGTAAGCGAATGAAAGCGTGGTTAGGATTGTAGTTCAGCACAAACAGGAAATCATACTTCAAGCATTCAGATTCCCAAAGTTACAGAATGTCGTCCCCCCATGTGAGGAACATTCAATGAATTAGGCATTTCTAGCAGCACCTTGGGTGAAGTATAGCATGCATCAAAGTGTTAATTCAACGTAGGTGTTCATTTTCTCTAAGTTTGGTGAAATGAGAAAAGTACTGGCCTCAGTCAGAAGAAGTGGGTTTGAGCCTTGGGGCCACGGGCAGCAGAGGCGAGACCCAGCCCGGCTGAGATGTTCCGCGGACACACGGCCAAGGCGGCACCAGCATCCCGTCCCCTCTCACTTTACTCACGCTGAATCACGATTACAAGAAATGGTGACCGTGGCTATTCTCTGAGTTAATTTCTGGTGCCGTAATTTTTAAAGAACACAAACACCAATGTTTTCCAGGGACTTCCTGTGAGAACAGCTGCAAATTAAGTCATCCAGCAGAGGCTCTGTTTGTGTACCCTGATTTGTTTTGCTCAAAGATAAAACAACAGGAGAATTCGTCTGGGTGCCAGGAAGGATGAAGCTAATGGGAAAAGCATGTAACAATGACGTCATGCAGCTCCGAAGTTTAGGGCTTTCAATCGAGGGTTAATAACCATTACAGAGAGATTCGATTTTGATAAAACACATCAAAAATAACATTTTCCATGATACTTAAGATTATGCTCAATGTTGGAAAAGGAAAGAAGGTTATAATGAAAATCAGAAGATTCCTACCCTTCTCCTTCCCCAAACCTCCCGCACAGAAAAGCCACACCAGACTCACTGTTCTACCCTTGAACAGTCACTGCAAGCGACAAAGGGACAGTCCCCTCCCTCCCCAGTAACACCAAAGTGTCCATAAAGAAGCTATTTCTGAAAAATGGGGCTTCCTGGCAGAACCGACTAGACCAGCATCAGGCTGATGTTCAGAGTTATAATGGGAAAAAAGCCTGACTTCGAGATCACTCTGTTAAGTTAGGGAAACGTTTACGGCAGGAGGTAAGGCTGCCGTGGGAAAGACCACGGAGACGTTCTGGTGGGCTTCCTTCCTCTGGAGACCCCGTCTCTGGAGAAAGAAATCCAGACACTGAAAGAGCAAATGAGCCTGAGCTATTTTTCACAAATCCCACAAACATTGAAAGAGGCACCACTAGAGCCTCTGGAACCTTCCAACTTCAAACATGCTGCTTCCCTGTCAACGCCTCCAGGTTTTGGGTCTGAGAGTATCTGTTACCATTAGCATAAAAGGCGGCAAATCCACAACTAGAAGATTTCAAGCATGAAACCTTAACACTCAATACCTGAGGAAGCAGGAACGTGGTCTGCTCAGGGCCTTTGCCAAAGTAGCCGCTTAAAGAAAACAGGACGGCAGCCCAAAGGGCCGCACAGTGGGAAGGAGCCTTTTCAGAGGAGCCTACGGGACAGGACAGACACAGGCCTGGGATAAGCTGGCTGCAGGGGGCCCCAGGGCTGCCCTCCACTTGCGGGTGGCCTGGTGCAGGTGCCCCGCCTCTGGGCCCATTTCCCCTCTTCTGCAATTACAGGACAACCCATTTAGCTGTTCAGGCCGAGACTCCCAACCGTCCATGGTGGGCATTTGGGACATGCAAGGCTCTGGTGGCTTCAGGGACAGAGGACTCCGCACCCCGATTGCTGACGTGCTCGTCCTGCTCCCCCATCTGTCTCCAGGTTCTAGGGTCTCATGGCTACAGCTGCGGATGGTGATGCGGTGGTGAAACCAGAAGAAACACACTCAGGTGACTTCCTGAAACTGTCAGAAAAGACTTTTTTTTAAAAAATGCTTTTGGGTCATTCTCTAAGCACAAGGAAGAATCTTTCTTTTTTTTAAAAAACATCTTTATTGGAGTATAATTGCTTTACAATGGTGTGTTAGTTTCTGCTTTATGACAAAGTGAATCAGCTGTACACACACATATAAGGAAGAACCTTTTGGCAAATCACTTGGCAAACAAAACACAACTATTTATGTCACTGAGCACATAATTTTGCCCACAGGAAACAGGTGTGAATATTTTAAGAAGGCACAAGGAATGTTTCCATACATTCTCCTCATTTTTCCTTTAAATAAGACTTTAGTTTTTTAAGGGCAGTTTCAGGCTTACAACAAAATTGAGAGGAAGGTACAGAGAGGTCCCATATATCTCCCTGCTCCCCAACTGTTGAAACTGCTTAATTTTTAAATATCTTTCTAATGACTTCAGATTTTTATTATGAAATAAAATACACAAAAAATTACCTAAAAGTAAACTGGCAGCTTAATAAATTATTGTAAAGAAACTCATGAAAACCACCAAGACCAAGAGGTTAGGTTTGCCATAGTTATCTCAGAATCCCTCTCGACTCATTTTCTTTTTTTCTGAAGTTTATTTTTTTATACACAACGTTCTTATTAGTTATCTATTTTATATATAATAGCGTATACATGTCAATCCCAATCTCCCAGTTCATCCCCCCCCACTACCCTCCCCCGCCCCGCTTTCCACCCTTGGTGTCCATGTTTGTTCTCTACATGCGTCTCTATTTCTGCCCTGCAAGCCGGTTCATCTGTACCATTTTTCTCCTCTCCTCATTTTCTAAAGCAAGACACAAACGCTTTTGCCAGCTTTACATCGTCCACTTCGTTTCAATTGAAATGGCACAGGGTCAACCTCTGACCAGGAAAGCGCCTCATTTAATTTGTCTTTTGTTGACCGAGGGGTGGAGAGCAGGTGAGCTGCAGGTGGGCCAGGTGAGATGAACCTCTGCACCTCGGGCCCCAGCCTCTGGCAGAGGCGGCCTCCAGCCGAGTGGGATGGACTGTGGACCCTGGGTCCCCTGGGGAGGGGGTCGGGGCACCGTGCCTGCTGAGAATCTGGCCGAAGGGGGACTGCTCTCTCCCACCCCCCACCTCAGACTGATGGTCCTTCCATGGGCCAGGGGGCCACCATCCATCCCAGGTGCGGTCAGCACGCCAGGTGTGGCCGGCACACAGCACAGGTGCTGGTCTTGGGGGAGGGAGAGGAAGTCCAGGCAGGCCTGTTTCCGGGTCCACAGCCTGGCCTCCACATCGTCCAGTCTTTCTATCAACCTGCGGCCCACACGCCCTTCTGCAGCCACTCTACCTGGGTACCTGCTTCCCGAGCTCCAGCTCATGGGGTCCTCAAGCACCCAACACTACGTGGAGAAGCTTATTCACGTTACACAAAAACGTACGTAACACGACATCTGTCACTCGAAGAAAAGACAGCTGCTCGAGTCGTTCCGCGCAATCCCTCACCTTCCCGTGACCAGGGCAAGCTCCCCAGGACAGCATCAGAGGACAGGCTCAGTATTGCCTGCAGTGAGGCAGGGTCGTGAAAGTTCAAGTGTCTCATCACAAAGTTTGAACTGATTTGGCAAATTCAAAAACTTCAGTACTGAATTTTTCCCTTTCAAGTTTCTTCTTGTGGTAACTCCATAACGAGCCACGATTTTTCCAGCTCCTGCAAAGACACCCTCACATCCCTCCAGGTCCCTCAGGACGGCATCCTCTCTCCTGCCTGGACCCAGGGCACCAGGGGCTGGAAAGCTGTCACACGGTCACATGTTTCTGGCCACAGAGCCAGAAACCTCGGGGGTGGGGTAGGGGCTGGAGGTTTCTCCTGGGAGCTCGCCCCCAACCTGCCCGAAATTCACAACACGGAGGTCAGCTCTGTCCACAGGACAGCATCCCAGCCACGGGGGAGGACAGCCTCCATTTAACTAATCCCCTTGTTTTTCTTCCTTTTTCACTTTTTTCTATGAATGGTGGTCCATGCAGAGACCCTGGGCTCCCCCGGGGACCCACCTCTGGGATCGGCTCATGAAAAGAAGAACACCCATTCTCCGTTTGAAAATGTGGCCCATTTATTGGAACTGAAAGGCGTCGTTACATAGTGCAAACGGCTCTTTGGTGACGGACTGATTACAATGAACAGAAGAAAGGCACTTGCTCCTGGCAAAGGGTTAGAAAAGTCAGGGAATATGTACACGCAGCTCCCCACGGGGCTGGAGGCGTGTCCAGGCCCCTCCCACCACCTCATCAAATGGCCGATTCTGCAGACGTTCCAACTGCAACCGCAACCGCAGAACCTCTCTGTGAATCACAGTCAGCCTCCCGTCGGGCTAGACAACGCCGTGCTAGGCTGCCTGTCTAAACCCACCCTCTGCGTGAAACCACAGATAAGCCCCCGGGCACCTTCAGACACCAAAACACTCCAGAAGGCGGGATTTTATACCTGAGCAACTTACAGAGCCATCAACTTTCCGACGAAGTTACCCATTTCCTGCTCACAGAGACTGGTTCCAAGATCTGGTTATTCATTCAGTGTGAGTTATTAGTTCAGAAGAAGTCCCGTGCCTGTGAAACACTGGAGTTTTTACTGATCACTTAGTGATGTGTGAGGACAGACTTCAAGCCGACCGTGTGTAAGCTGCTGTCGAGTCCTCGGGCTGGAATGTTAGCAGGGCAGGCACTGGGGTCTCCTGTGGCCGGGAAGGAGGCCTGTGCTGGGCCGAAACCAGGCTTTCAAACTGCCCACTACCTGCTGGATGCTGGCGGGAGCCCTGCCTCCCCTCCCCCACCCCGTGATGAGCTCCACACGGGCCACAGGCTTTGGCCCTCGGACCGAGATGGCCGGGGTCCTCGAGGGTCTCCTGTGGGAAGGGCAGGTGGGCACTGTATCCGCGCCCAGCACAGGACCCGGTTCGCTGTGGACACTCAGGTCTGCGGAACTGAGCAGGATGTCCAGGGACATGTTTCTCAGAACACAGACCACTTTGTATTTGGAACAAGACGGGAGGTTTTTGGTCAGTTAAAAAGACGGAGACCATGAGGTATGGAAGTTGCTTTTCACTGAATCCTACGAGAACTTTTGCAGAGTGGAAATGATTTTTCTGATGTATCTAAAACTAAAGCATGGGCGAAATTTCATCAAACATCACACGCTGTGAAAACAGAAATGAGGTATAGGGATTGGTCGTTTTTCTTCAATGCACTCACACAACCTGAAGTTAGAAAGGTCCCAACATTCGAACTCCTCCCGTTGGAAGAAGAATCTAGAGCACTGTGGCCCTCCCGTGGGCTCTGGTGGGACAGAGCACGCGCTGGCCACGGCTAACGCTGGCCGCGCAGGTCAGTAGGTACCGTGGCGTGGAGCGGAGGGTTTTCACATCTGGTCCACACCAGCCAGCGTGCGTGCAAGTTACAGGTGAACGCAGACCTGTTCTAAACGCGGCTGAAAAACCTTCCAATCCCGGGCGAAGGAGTCGGGAGCCGCAGGATGGGCTGCTGCTCCAGGCGGCGGGGTCATCCGCCCTGTGGGTCCAGGTGATGCCCTGGGAGCTGCCAAGGGCCGGGGCTGGGGGGATGTGCTCACTGCCCAGACCAGTCACCCAACACGCTCCGCAGACACTGCTCCGTGTGCCAGAGACTGAGTTTCTTTCCAATCCCGTGTCCCTCCTCTGGCGGCTCCACTCTGCAAGCTCCTGGTACCAGAACCAGGCGGGACTAACTTTCAGTTGAGAAGAAACGGTGACATTAGGTGAAATCAAGTTAGGAGCCTCAATGATTTAATCGTGCAATTTAATAGTAGCACCAATTTCTCATTTAGAAAAAATTAAATAAAAACCTGAGAAGTCTAACATGAAGTTAGGACACGTGTCTGCTCCGTGGTCTGTTGGCGAGCACTCCGGCCTGAGCCCCCTGGGCGAGTTCCGACACGGCTCCGTGCCGTGGCCCCGAGACGTCCCGGCCTCGCTGTGCCCTGTCCCCTGCACTGCCCGCTCCGGCCTCGCTCTCCAGGGGACGAGGGGGAAGCTCAGGGCTCAGAGGCACTCAGGGCTTCTTCCCCATGGAGTCTCCCGGGCAGACAGGACAGCAGGCCCCGCCGACCCTCACGGGTGCTGGACAATCGGCCGGCTGGCAAGTCTCCACGAAGCAGGTGACCTGCCCGTCCTGGAGGAGAGACGGCGCCCGAGCCCGTAAGTCCTGGGGACCCGGCCCCTGTATCTCACCCCACCCCCAGCTCTGACCTCCCACTGGGGACCCCGGGATCACGTCCCTGGGTGTCAACCAGGAAGAGGTCCGGCTAGAGAGGAGCTGGGAGGACAGGGCTCTGCCCAAACCTGACAACCACCAGGGACACCGGATGGACACCTGCTCCTCCAGGGCCAGGGGACAAAGTCCCCTCCCCATGTGCACCGACCCGCCGCCGCCCTCCCGTCCTGGCTCCCAGCCCCGCCCCAAAACTCCCGCCCAGCCTGGGCAGCGGCCAGGCCCCTCTCCCCTGCGGCCACCACTGCCCCCTCGGTCCACTTGCTCCAGGACCGAGAACAGTGTGGACAGCCCCGCGCTGACCAGGGGCAGTGATGTCCGTGTCGACCTTCAGCAACGGCTCTGGGGGAAGAGCCCTGAGTTCTCAAGGGACGTGGGAGGGGACCCCACAGCTGAGCTCCCTGACGGCCCTGCTGCCTGCCCGGGTCCCCCGCGGCATCCACACTCACGCGGCATTCACAGACGGTGCAGGGATCCCGTTTCCATGTGGTACCGTCCGCGCGCGAGCTGCCGTCTGCATCCACGCACTCGGTGCTGAGCCGAGACTCGAGTTTCTTTATCTGCGGCAAAGCAGAAGCGCTGGTCACCGGGACGCAGCGGGCAGCTTGGGTACCGCGCACCTGCTCCCTCACTTGAAACGATGCCTCACGACGAACGGGGACCGAGGTGAATGTCTAAAGCACTTTCCTGGAACCTCAGATTTACTCGTTAGGCAGCTGGTAGCTGTTTGTCCAAAAGCTCCATGACAACAGCCTGACCTCCGCCGTGTCTGAGGCCAGAAGTGCACGGACTGTAAGGACGGTGAGTAGTCGGTAAAGAAGAGAAGAGAAACCTTAGAAAGAAGCAAAGAGAATGCCGACACAGGACTGGGTGACAAGAGCATTCTGCACCAGCTTCTCAAAGGAGCTCTGGGCTGTGACCGGCTGCTGACCCCGACGCACACCGGCCCCAGCTTGGGGCCACCCTCTTGCTGGGAGGGAGGCGCTGACGGGGTGGCGGGGGCTGGAAACGCTGGGGCCTCTGCACCGTGGAGGGTCCGGCAGCCCCGGCCCATTTCCCTCTGGGATACGTGAGAAGAAAGCAAACTTCCACCTCGTTTATTTAGCCCACCATCGTTCGGGTTTTCCGAGTCTCAGCTGACTCATGAACGAGGTGTGGGACAGGCACCGCCGGGCGTGGGGTGGCCAGCCTCTCACCGCCCCGTCCTGCATCCCCGTCTGGTCAGCCTGACCCATGTGTGCAGAGCGACCGGGCCTCTCTGCCGCTCCCTGTGGACTCTCAGGGATCAGGGGTCAGCCATCTGGCCCTGGACACTCATCTGAGGGTGCAGCCCCACCCTGGGCACGCTGTGCGGCTAGCTCAGGGTCTGCTTGGGTTTTCTGTCTCCAGCTCCAGGCAAAGGGCTTCTTGTCCGGGCCCTGAACCCAGCGGGAGGCCAGCTGGGGTAGGTCAGTCCTCCCCCCACTCCCCCCACCAACCGTGGCGAGTCTGTTAGCACCTGAGGCTGTCAACTCTGTCCCCAGACCCCTAGGCGGGAGGAGAAGCTACAGGGCAAGCACAGAGCAGATGCAGGGCAGCCGGCGCACTTCTCCCCGGAAGATACAAACGTCTTCCAAGCCCGCGGACTGAGATCCCCAGAAGCAGGACGTGGCCTGCACCACAGATTCCCCCACTCGCAGGCCTGTCTCTGGAATGTTCCACAGCATGAGAAGCCCTTCTCACTGGGACCCTCTGCATGCATCCCATTAACCTGAGATCTCACTCTTCACTCCCACTTAGGTGACATCACACTGAGACCCCCGCGCAGACACGGCAGGGGCGGGGTGCGGAGGTCTGAAAACCCTACAGACCCCCAGGGAAGAGCCCCGGAGTATGGATGTGCCGGTGCCCTCCTGGCGCCCAAGGGGACCCCACCTCCATCAAAACCTCCTGATCCCCCCGGGAGCAGAGGCTTAACAGTCATCCCTGAAGAGGAGGCTTTGGGCAGGACTTGAGGTTTGAATTCTGCGTGGCCCTGACCCGGAGCCCCTCACAGCCAGTGTTCGGAGGGAACCCGCGCCCCTCACCCAACGCGCCAGTGGGCAGCCCACGGCCGAGGGTCCCCGGTCCCAGGAGGTCCAAGGGCAGCTCAATGCGGCCCAGCTGGAGCCAAGCCAGAAAGAAGGGCAGAGACAAAAGTGACCTCCCTGGAGGCTCCCGGGCCGAGGACCAGGGGTATGTGGGCAGCACCTTCCCTTCACCGTCACGGGAGAAACGCACACTGGGCCCAAGGGTGGAGAGGGGCCGGGCAGGCCGGGGAGGTGAGGATGGGGGCGCCCAACCTGCTTCCTGAGGTCCCTGATGGTCTTCTGCATCTCCAGGACAAACTCCCGGAAGTCGCTGGTCCCTGCTACTGGTGGGCGCTCAAAGGCGGTGGCCGAGGCGTTACTAGGCCTCGTCCCGGGCATCCCGGCGCTGCTTGGGAGAAGCAAGGGAGACTCAGGACACAGCCAAGGGTGTGCGGCTCCCAGGCCCGAGGGCGGGGCGCGTGGAGTGGCTGCATGGGTGCCCTTGAGGCACACCCCCCCACACCCAAGGGCCAGCTGGCAGGGTGCACGGTCCCAGGTCCCGGCGGGGCTCGGCCGTACCTTGGCATCTTCCCAGGCCCCGCATCCGTGGCTGGCTCGTCCTCCCGGTAGCTGAATTCAAGGGACCGCCTGCCTCGGAAGTGGTAGGAAAACGCATTGAACTGTCCCCGGGTTCTGCAGTCTGCGGGCAAAGCGCAGACACGTTAGGGTCTCGAGTCCCACGAAGGGGACGTTAAGAACAGCTCGGCAAGTATCACTGTCCTTCCCGCAGGACACGCTGGGCGCTCAGGTCGGCAGCGCTGGAGGCACTGTCCCCACTCCCCTTCCCCTCCCCGCCCCAGGTGAGCGGCCTGGAGCCCCCCGACCCCCAGTGCTGCCCCCCGACGACACCCTCCTCCGGGTGGGGCATGCGCCTGCTGTGCTGCCCACACGGGAGTGGTTGGCACTGTTTCGGTAACTTCTACAGTGATCTCAAAAGCGTGTGCATGTGTGTGTCTTCCTCTCCGTGACTCATCAGTCCTCACAGAGAGGCTGAAATTCCTAACTTTGGTCAAGAGAAAAAGACACGCATCCTCCCAAGGGCAGTTTCTTAGGTTTCTCACGTGTGCAGGTTTCGTACTTGGATTAAACAAATACACAATTAAGAGATGAAGGTTAAAGAAGTTTGCGTTAAGTGAGTCTTTTTTTTGCAGTACGCGGGCCTCTCACTGCTGTGGCCTCTCCCGTTGCGGAGCACAGGCTCCGGACGCACAGGCTCAGCGGCCATGGCTCACGGACCCAGCCGCTCTGCGGCATGTGGGATCCTCCCGGACCGGGGCACGAACCTGTGTCCCCTACATCGGCAGGCAGACTCTCAACCACTGCGCCACTGGGGAAGCCTGTAAGTGAGTCTTTTATAAACACTGAGGTGTCGATAACAGCTACCGACATTTGGTTCTGTCAAACCATAACTCTTTTTTTCCACCACTTTTTAGATATGGCTTCTGGACTAAAATAAAAACAGATAAAGTTTATAGAGCATTCTTTAAGTTTTGTCAGCTGAGGGCTATGCCTGCTATTTCTAAGAGGAAAAGAATCCAGAAGAAAGGATGCTGGAAACTGTACCAAGTGCCTAAGCCTCTGACTGTCCAGCGGAAGCAAGAAAAGGCTCTGGAATGAGGCACAGACGACGGAGCCTGGATCCAAGACTCAGGCTCTAGCTCTGGGCTGTGGCACACAGGACAGAGCCTGGATCCAAGACTCAGGCTCTCAGAGGACTTTGGGTTTCTGCAGCAAAACCCAGAAAACCTGTCTCTGTTCCTTTCTAAGCAGCTACAGGGAATCTATCTGGCAAAGTTATCAGAAAATGAAGATTCTGTATCTGAAAAGAAGGACTGGCTTTTTCCAATGATTTTCAAAGAGAACAACCGTCTGCAAACACAAGAATCAAATTCTCTGCCATGTGTGTGGAAAACTGTTGTGACCTTAATATACTAGTCAGAATATTTTTTAAAAAAAGCGAAAAAAAACACCAAGTTCCCAACAGCTATAAAAATCAGAAATTAATGCTTTGGAAACTTGGGCATGTAGTGAGCAAAATTTTAATTTTTATGTGAATTCTCCTACAACGTTGCAAATCGTATTCATTATATATATATATTTAACGTGTTATGTACCCCATGTATTAGTTACGTACATCATACGTACGCGCAGAGAGAAGCCACAGACACAGAATCACAGCAGACACACTCACTCACTCACAACGTGCATCGACCCAGATTTCAATACTTACTAACGAAAATAACAGCTCATTAAAATTAACTACTAGGGAGAACAACCTGGCCAGGGCTATTCCTGCGGAAGTAACGAGGTGCGAAAGAAAACCGGTTTCTGCACCTGGTGTCCATCGCCAGCCGAAGGCGGAGGGCCGGGGGCCGGGGCTCTGGGCCCTCCTTGCCCACCTCACCTGCAGGGGCTCTGTGGCCCGTGGTGTTGCCCCAGGCTCGGGGCCCCATTTCCTCACCACAAGAGCGGGGTTACCCAGAATGGGTCCTCAATGTTCCCCCCACTGCAATGTTCCCTGGGTCTCTGATCACAGTTGGAATGAAACCAAAATTATGTTCAAATGAGAACGTGCCGTCGAGGTTAGCTACGACCCGGCTCGGGAATGCTGCATAGGAGCCGCCTGGACGGCGCATCCAGAAACAGCCGCGGCGGCAGGACAGGCAGCGCCGCCTTCACGGGCTCCCAGGTGCCTGGGTGAGGCCGCCACGCAGCTGCCTGTCACACTCTCCACTTCCTCAGGAGGGGACTTATGGCACGTTTCTCTGCTTACACAAGCTCTTCTGGACACTGAGAACACACAGCACGCAGTTTTAAAATTAAATTTGAGGTCTGGCAAGCTTTGCGATCTGTTTCTTGTTCATATTTTATCTGCGGGGACAGGCAGGCAGGCTATGAAATGCAGACATGTGATAGGTTTTAAAGAAAAGCTGGGCGCTAAGCTCATTACAGTTTTGCTGTCTGTTTCTGTTACTTAGTGGCTCTCACTGCTAACTCCTATCCCTTGGCATTACAAATTCTTCAAAACCACGACTTTAGTTATCCTCGGGTTCCACAGTACTGCTCGGTATGGACACTCCAGAATTTATAGTGACCCCTAGAGCCGCCTGTTTCGTGTTCTCACTGCTGTGCCGATTCCAGCCCGTGCGTTAGCGGGCATTAAGCTTCCACCCAAACTGTCGGTGAAGGAGGACGGACCCCGGTGAGCAGCAGGGCCCCGGGACGCCCACCTTCACAGCAGTCTTGCCACACGCGGAGGTCCAGCCGGGGGATCTCGTCACAGCTGCTGTACCCGTGGGGGAACTCGGCCACTCGGAACACGTCCCTCTGCACACGCGTGATGTTGTCTGAATTGTCGCACACGATCCGGGCCAGCGACGTCTGCTTGATCTGCGTGAGCTGGGCGGGGGTGAAGACCCCCGGGCTCTCATACCACAACCTGCGTTCCCCAGAACAAGAGCAACGCTCAGGGAAACCACGACAGGGAGAGCCCGGGGCTGGCTAAGGCATTCCCCACACTCAGTTTCGCCAGTGGCGAGACGCAAGTGGCTCAATTAGCTTGTCACTTAAAAATGGACTCAAACGTTACTGTGAGCCACTCAAAACACGAAGACCAAGAAACCTGCACTAGCGTCAGCAGGGGCAGCTCCTCTGATGGACCAGCACAGGCCGCCTTCCAGAAACACTGCCGGCACACGGCCACCTACCGAATTACCTGGCGGCAGGTGCATCTGCATTTACCTGTCCCCGTCCCGTAAGCGCTTGAACTGCGTGCTCAGCAGACACATCAAGGTAGGCCCCAGGCGGCTGCCGGGGACCAGGTCCTCCACCATGAGGGCGGGAAACAGGTCGATGTTGAGCGGGGAGCCGTACAACCTACGAGACCAAGCAGAGCCTTCAATTCACTGAGCAAAGCCGTACCTGGTGAAGAGCACAGCAACTAGCGGAAGATAAAACCCTCGTGGCGTCTTTATCATTATTTGACGTTATTCAGGTCTTCACTTAGTAAAATCCACTTATTTCTTTAAAGCGTCTATCCATTATGTTTTAAAGAGGTGTTCCCATTTCCCGTTTATATACGCATGATAAAATACACACACGGGTATATTTATTATACAAACCTTAGAGAAGCCAAGAAAACACAAGGAAGGAAATTAAAACCACACCTTTCCTGCCTGTTTAGAGACAACATGACATTTACTGGAAACCCTTCCAGTGTTTTTGTCATTGATACATACGAAGAATAAGCTACATACACAGCTAAAGACACGTTTTCGAAACAATACTGGGATCCTGCCGTACACTGAAAACACACTTGCTGTGAAGAAACTACTCACTAAGTAGGAATCGCACAAAAGACTAAGACAGCAAGGTCTGAATGTCCAAGAACAAACTTTTTCATCAAATTCTTCCAATTCCTTAGAAATAAATGCTTCCAAGCAAAGAGCTGACAACTTCTCTAACATCATTCTTATTTGATCTCTCCCGACACCCTGGGCAGACGCTAATGGCTTCGTTCCAGCTGCCACCCAAAGCTCCACTGGGCCTTTTAAGTTCATCCTGTAACCGAGACGCCTTTTCCACCTGCTTGGACTAGGGGTGCTGACTGCGGACAGGGCCGTGCCGGGCCGTCCTCAGCGCTCCCCCTCTCAGGAGCAGGGTGAGCGCGAAGCTGCCGGAAGGGCATTCAGTCTGAGGACACGCCATCCTCGCTCTCCCCAAGTTCAAGGACGTTCACACTGAACTTTATACAAGTTCGAGGACGTTCACACTGAACTTTAGTTCAGATGGAAACACAGTCAGAAAGAGCCTTGCGAGTTTGGTTCTCCGCCTGCAGGGGCTTTTCCCAAAGGAGACACCCCGTTCCTGGGCAGGGCCCCCTTCCGTCTGCCCCCCACCCCTGGGTGACTGGCCACACAGGTGGGCCCCGCAGACCCCAGACCGAAGCAGGGCACCCTCCTGCTCACAGCCCCCCAGCACAGGCCACACTTCCCCCTCGCTGTGCACCCAGAAATGGACAGATCTGATCGGATGCCACTAACACAGGTGCGAGCACACGCCCCCTTAAGCCCTGTCTAAAAGCCTCTCTTCCCTGACAGCGTCACTGTCCCACAGCTGGGACGCACTGTCCCGTGTTGTCACTCTGCCCGGGCACCTGTCTCATCCCCACTCGGAGAGTCAGGCCTGACGCAGAAGCGGGTAAGCGCGTGACTCTCCTGGGGGTGGATCACACTGACCGCCTCCCCAGGGTCCCTGGAACTCGAGGTCCAGGGCCCCCAGCCCCCAGCAGCGCTGAGCTGGAGAGCAGATGGCTTTGACGGACGCTGGGCAAAGGAAAGGAACACCAGGAAAGTGATCTCGTCAGTCTGGACAAGAACAACGGAGGATATTCAAGCATAAAGAACACAGACAGTCCACACACCCTAGCTGAGCAGCCCGTGCCACAAAGGTCTCTGTACCGGGGCAGCGTGCGTTTACGTAGCGGGCAACCTGACACTGTTATGTAAACAAACACCGGAACATCTTCAACTGTAGAGCGTGACGCTCACTTAGTCACAACCTGCGATAAACTACGAGTAAGAGTCATTTTCTCCGGAAGGCGCAGGCCAGGCCCTAAAGAACACGCCTGAACTGCAGTGTCAAGCGTGTGACCGAAGCATCAGCGATTTACCTCCTAATGAGCAGGAGCGTCCAGAAAACGACCCACGTGGGCCTTTACAGAGAAGCATTTTTCCTTTTCAAAGCCGTTCTTTCAAATGGGAAAACATACTGTAAGTACACAGTGACCAGCGGGCTACAGGGGACCCTTGTGGGAAAACTCTAGTGAGTGGTTATTTCCATTAAAGACCCCCCCAGAGAGACTAGAACAATTAACGAGAAAAACAGGACTTAAGGAGCCAGGGCAGCCTGGACACGAGGGGCGGGGGCGGGGGAGTCGTGAGGACCCTGTCTGAGTAGCGATCTGGACGCAGAGATCCCGGGGAGGAGGCAGCCGCTACAGGCAGGAAGCCCCGTCCCGCCAGACGCCGGCCCCTCGTGGCCTGACAGGGCCGGCCCTGGCCTCTGCGGGCCCACGAGGGAGGGGCTGCCCGGGGGTCTCCAGGGGCCCTGCCCCGCGCGCTGGGCGTCCTCCACTTCCGTGCCCCCGGCCCAGTGAGCCCTCTCCCAGGAGGGGGGAGGCTGCTGCCTGTGACGGACGGGGGTGCAGGGGACAGGCGAGGGGCCCGGGTCTGGGGGATAGCGGGTTTAGGGAGAGGACTCCGGACAAAGCCTCATAGCTGGGGGCCCGCCTGTCCTGCGGCGCCAAGGGCTGGCGCTCCGGCTCCCAAGACTGCAGCAGGGTCTCTTCCCCGAAGCGCCCGCGGGCCAGTCTCGTCCTGCCCGACGATCTCATCCCTCCACACCCCTCCCATCAGGCCCGCCGGACAGGGCCCCTCATCTCTGAAGTCAAGCCTCAACCTGCCCCCTCCCCGTCTCCACGTGCCCCCCACCCCCGAGGCTGCACAGAGACTCAAATCCAGGGGCCACGACCCCCTTGGGCTGTCCCCCCACACCCACCGTTGCAGCTTCTCCCGGATCTCGGGGCTCCTGATCTCGTTCTTCAGGTCCTCGAAGGTGTGGGCGGCCGACAGGTTGCAGTAGACGCGGTAGTCGTGGTAGGGCGGGATGCCGTGGTCGCGGCCGCGCTGGATGTTGATGGCGGCCAGGTCCAGCGCTACCGTGTGCGCCATGGAGAAGAGGCGCTCGGTGAGCTCCGTGTTGAGCAGCTGGGACGGCACGCGCATCTTGCCCGGCACGCCGAACAGGCCACGGAGCAGCGGGTCGATGCCGCCCTCGTTCACGATGCGGAACGGGGAGAAGAAGGCCTTGTGCAGCGGCACATGGCCGTGCGCCACGGGCTGGAAGTTCTCGTCCAGCCGCTGTAGCAGCGGGTTGACCAGCGTGTGCCCGAACCGGAAGGCGGCCGTGGCGAAGGCGTTGGAGATGCCGGCGTTGGCGCCCGGATCGTAACCACGGTACTCGCCCAGCATCTTCATGCCCACCTCGCCCAGCACCTTGGGCAGCCAGTGCCGGTAGGTGATGTGCTGCACCTGCGCCCCTACCACCTTGCGGGCCTCGTGGTAGACGGTGTCGCCGTCCCAGTGCGGGTTCAGCGCCAGCAGCTCAGTGGCCACGCGGTTGTGCTCGCGGAACCACAGCGTGTGCATGCTGGTCAGGCCGAGCTGCTCGTTGGCGCGGTGGTCGCCAGCCAGGAAGCAGGGGATGGGGCTCTCGTTCTCGTCGCGCATGCACTCGGTGGGCGGCCCGGCCGCGAAGGGCAGCAGCGGCTTGCCCGAGCGCTGCACGATGCCCTGGCGCAGCAGGCCCCGCTGGCTGGCCAGGTCGCGGATGGCGCGGGCCTCGTGCTCGGAGCTGCCGTAGACGTTGGAGGCGTCGATGTACGAGGTGAGCTGGTTGATCTGCTCGCGGGGGTACACGGAGTTCATGAGCAGTGACGTCATGCCGCTGCCACACACCGGGCTGGAGCGCACGAAGAACATGCAGCGCGCCCCGCTGCGCGCGCGCGGGTCATCAGGGGGGATGGCCACCGAGAAGCAGGGCGGGTCGCTGCTACACGTGGAGCTGCAGTGCTGCCCGTCGGAGAAGCGGGCCTGGCTCAGGGCCACCACCGTGGAGTCCAGGTCGTGGTCCAGGAACTGGCCCCACTGCATGAGCATGTGGGTGAACTGCTCGTCCGGGGTGATGGCCTCGGTGCCGATGAGGGCCGTGGACACCAGGCGGGGCATGGGCAGCGGGTGCCCGTGGTAGTGCCGGCCCGGGTCGATACCACGGGGCGTGTTGAAGCCGTTCTCGTACACGGCCTTGAGCAGGCGCTCGAAGGCGGTCAGCGAGGCGCCCCACATCGGGTGCTGCAGGTTGTTGCAGGTGCCATCATGCGTCCGGTACTTCTGGTGGAAGCACATATCCGAGCAGTTGTTGACACGCCTGTGGGCCGTGCAGCCCGACAGGTTGGCGATCAGGCTCAGGTACTGCGGGGACACGAGGTCGTTGTAGTGGTAACCTGGACAGAAGGTGGAGACACACCTCAGCAGCCCGGGCACCAGGCGGGCACGAGCGCTGTCCCGGGGCCCCTGCCAGCTGGGCCTGCCGGACCAAACAGCAGCGCCGGGACCCGGGAGAGAACAAGCAGGGAGGTGAGGAAGCTCCCGCAGGGAAGCCTGGGAAGGACCTGGCACACCAGCTCCCGCTCCACGCTCCCCCAGACCCGGCGCCTGGGGCTCCACACACAGGGCCCACGCTCCCCACATGGCCGCGGGGTGGTCACCACGCATCTCGCTTCTCCCTTCGGGACCGACGCCCATGTACGTTTAAAGAAGACAGGTGGCAGCTCCCCTCTGCAGAGGACAGCGTCCCAAGCACCCCCATAGGGAAGCAGTAAAGAGACGGAGGTGACATTTCCCAGGCTGGGGGAGCAGCAGTCAGACACGCAAGCGCTGGAGGCCTGCACGAGAGAGGAGCTTTGCAGGGACAGGACACTGGGCTGCCGTCGCCATCTGGCGTCAGGCTCAGACCCGAGAGCCTGGCATCTCCCACTTCCCCAGAGAGAAGGGCGAGGCTGGCACGCCTGCTCTGTCACAGCCGCCCTGAGAAGTCCTGAACGGCTGAAGGGTCAGCAAGGAAAACGCTTCCTCCTAAACACTGTCTGGGCGCTAATCCCCCTCCGGCCCTGCAGAGGCTCGGGCGGGGCCCTGCAGCGGGCAGAGGAGCGGGTGGCTTCACCCTCGCCATCTGCGCGGCACCTGCTGGGGCTCCATCAGCGTCCTCTCTAACAGCCCCAACCTGGACCCACGGCCTCCGAGGGGCTCTCCTTGGTCCAGAGGCCCCGATGGTCAGAGCCCGGGGGCCAGGACAGCACGACCACCCGTGCTGAGCACATGTCAGGTCACCGCTGGGTCTCCCATCAGACCTGGGGAGCCACAGGACTGTCCCAGCTCAAGGCAACCCGCACGTGACCGTGATCATCACAGACCCCGGACCCGACAGGCTGGACGTCGTCATGGGGAAGGGATCTGCGGGGTGTGGACCCCGCCCGGGTACTGACTCGTTCCGTTCAGGTCCACCATCAGGCCGTGCTGCACGTGCTCCTGAATCAGCTGCAGCGCCCGCTCGAATATCTCCCCGGCCCGGGCCTGCTCCACAGTGTAGGGGTCCCGTGGGTACCGGAACAAGGCCAGCAGGTCGTTCGGGGAGCGGGGCCGGCTAGCGGGTGTTCGGGAAGAAAAGGGAAGAACGGAACAGATGACTGAGAACAAAGGTCACTCGCGCCCAAAGGAGAATTATCGCTCTTAAATATTTCTGTGGCTACGTTTCTACAGACACAAGGTATCGTACCTTACTCATCCCAAGCGGAAGGCAACAAAACAAACGAACAAAACCAAAAGACACTAAAAACAAATAATTAATTACGTCAGTAGAAAAAAACACCAATATACTATCTCAGTTCAAATGCAGAAAAAACACGCTAGAATTGCCAAGATGAACAAATGCACGAAGGGCTTAGGAAATACTTTGTTTTTGCCAAGTCACTGAGTAACAAGCCAAAATAATGAGTCAAAAAATGGTTTAAATGTTCTATTTGTGAATCATAGTTCAGTTTCTACTTGGAAAGGAGCATCTTTCTGTTATCTTAACCCCCAGCAAAGTTAACACCAACACTGTTTATTGATTTTCAAATTAAAACCGTGTTTTGTTCCCATCAAACCGGTGAAAACTGCGTCCGAGAATCACCCTCTGAAGCCCCGCCCGCCTCTGCAAATACCTGTCAAACAAGTGCGTCCGCGTGGAGTTTATGGCTCTGTCCACCGTCGCGATTGCTTCAACAATGGATGAGGCTACAAATGGGTCCCCGTTCCTACTGACATCGGGAACTAGGAAATGCGAGGTCGCAAGTCACCGGAAAATGTGCACACAAGTGAGTCAGAGAATAATGTCTAGCCTCTACGTCACTTAGACTGAGGCATACTTTTCTCCAATGTTATGTCTACTTTTCACACCAAACCTTAAGTTATGTCATCACAAATTCTACGAGAAGCTGTTTTCAAACTGTATAGAAGTTGCAGACGCTTAATTTTTTAAATCATGGGGTGCCCCATAAAAGGACAAGGTAGTTGTAACTTAAAACACTGAAGTTCTTCTACCAAAGCATCACCCAACAGGGGAGGCGCTGACTCAGGCCCACCCGCCAGAGCAGCTGCCCTGCTGGGCGGAGAGTGTGGTGCTTTAATTTCCGGTGGATTCTGTGTTCCTCCCATCAAAGGTCAACCTGCCTGGGTGCTGGATCTCTGCCCGCCCACCCTCCCGAGACTCTGCTCTCCCTTCACCGTATCCCCCAAAGGAAGGATCAGACGTTCTTACACCCAGCATGTGTGCATGTGGGCACGCACACATGACCACATGTGCACACGCATACGTGACCATATATGCACACACACAACTATACATGCGTGCACGTATGTTCACGCGCACTCAGGCACACTCGGATACACCTGACACCTATGAAGCTACGGCTCCCTTTCTACTTTCCTCTTTTCATTCCTTTTTCACTTAATACTGACATTTTTCTAGCGTTTAGAGTTTGCTAAATAAAATAACCTTGTTCCAACCAATCTTTTATCTTTATTTTTCAAAATGTCTCATGCCAGGTCACCAACAGCATGCATTTTAATAAACGGTATCCTTTGCCTTCAAAATACTCGACCTTCTAGAAAACCTGACACGGCTGATAATGTCCTTATTGAAATGTTGCCTTCACTTGGTTCTGGGATACACACCCCTCCCTCCTGGAATACATCCCCCTCCAGACTGGGACATATGCCCTCCTGACACCGATCTCAAACAGAGCCCCAATTTACTAATTTTTAGAAGCTAGTATTTTTATGTCATGTGTTAGACAAACGGACAGAACAATCTTACGTAATTGTATTACCCTAATATTTCATTACTACCAATGATTTAAACTGACTTTGTTTTTCTTCAAGCAACGATCACAGAAAAATCATCCCAAAACACTTACTTATATGCCTTAGAAAAGGGGTAACGGAAATTCACTAAAATGTTCCGGGTGGTTATTTTTGGGGAGTGGGATTATGGGTGGGAGATTATTTTTAAACTTCATGTGTAACTAATTCATGTTAAAGTAACATTATTTTTCAAGTATAAAAATAAACATTAATTGAGAAAAACACTGTTTCTAAGTCAGGAGATTCACCGATTTAATTATAATCACTTCACACTCTAATATAATGGAAAATAAGGTCATTTAACATTTCCCCCCTCAAAAAAAAAAGGTTTCCAGTTTCGCCTTTACTGCTGTCTGCAGGTGCCCACAGGCTCCAGGCACCGTGCAGGGAGTGTGGAGTATGGGGTGTGAGGTGTCGGCATATAAATTAACCACACCCAGGCAGGTCTGAGGCTCACCAGTCCTCGGGGAAGGCAGATTAGGTGATTAAAGTGGAAAAGGCAAAAACGCACATGCAGGTGGGGGGTAGGTGAAAGCGGGGCACAGAGAGAGCTGGAGACAAAGTGCAGGTTTGGGTCGAACTGTAAGACTTTATGCAGGGACTTCCCTGGTGGAGCAGTGGTTAAAAGACTCCACACTCCCAATGCAGGGGGCCCGGGTTCAATCCCTCGTCAGGGAACTAGATCCCACACGCACGCTGCAACTGAGAGTTCGCGTGCCGCAACTAAGGAGCGCGCAAGCTGCAACTAAGACCCAGCGCAACCAAATAAATGAATAAAATATTTTTTTAAAAAAGACTTTATGCAAAGCTACAGGCTGTGCATTTTACCCTGTTGGCCCAGAACACATGGAGTGTTGGAAAGGTGGAGGTGACACCTGGATGGACCAGGTGGGGGGGCTGGAGGGGATGCCCTGGGTGAGCTCTGCAGGCCGGCACAGAGCCGGGGTCCACCTGGCTCTAGGGACACCAACCAGATCCAGGGAACGGAACGGTCCTTGATTATCTGGGGGTTTAAAATGAAGACTTAATACACGCCAGGACCGCACAAGGCCACACACACCCAGAACAGAGAGAAACAGAGTGAAGGGGCCGGGATTCTTTCACAGCAGTAACTACGTCTGTGCTTTGCCACATGGTGACTGTAAATGACATGCTGTAGAATTTGAGGGGGTTTGGGTGACCACTAAACCAACCAGGAAACCCAGAGCGAGGCAAGATCTCCAAGGGCACGACCACATCGGCCTGCAGCGCCTACAGCAGCAGGAGGAAGGACGGCTGTGCCTCTCTGGACCCCGCCCACCTCCCTGCAAGGTTGGGCTGTGCTGTCTTCAGATAACGCCCAAACCCCCAAGCTCCCTGCTCTCCTCGGTCGCCTCCGACCGCGCGGGGAGCGTCGGTGCTGCGGGCTCACCGTGCACGCTGAGCACCGTGCTGACCGCCGCCTGCCCGATCGTGTTCCGGGCTGAGCACTCGTAGCGGCCGGCGTCCGCAGGCCCCACGTCGTGGATGGTCAGGAAGCCCTCGGGGCTAATGTGAAACTTCCCGCTTTCTGTCACCTGGACCCCATCCTGCAGCAAGATAAATGGAAGAAACGGTGGGGTCAGACTGCGGAGCAGAGGCATCCACCCTGGAGAGGAGCACCACCTGCCAGGACCTCGCTCATGGGTCCATCACGGTGGCTGTGCTGAGACCCGCCGACGCTGGCAGGAGCTCGCCCGACGCCAATTCAAGGGGATGAACTTCTCCCACCTGCTCGCAAAGGACCCAGAAAAACTTAAGACCTCACTCTGGGACATCCCTGGATCTCTGGGGTGCGCGTGCCGGGGCGTGGCCACAGAAGGCAACCTTCCTGGGACGTGTACGGGGGTGGGTGGTGCGGGAGAAGCCAGGATGCCTGAGCCACACCCAGCGAGGCCGAGGCTGCAGGGCCCTGCGACCCCGCACTTCCCTCCCGGGGCGCCACTGCACGACCTCCAGGGACACGTTCCATATTAAAACGCTTGCTTGCAATGAAACAACTGATATTCATTTCTTTACTGGGCTTAATAAGAACAACACAGAGAAATGAAACAACAGGAAACCTTCTCTAGTGATTACGGGACCAAGGATCCAACAAAAGGGTTTTCTTTGCTTTTGTCACCAAAAAGGACTCGTAAAGGAGCACGTCCAAAGTTTGTCTCATTTTGTTTACACCACGGCTGCCTTCCAGCTACGGGGGGGTCTGGAGAAGCAGCGGGCAGGGGAGCCACACGCTGCAGCCCTTACCTTGTTCCAGGTGATGGCGGGCTCAGGCTCCCCCTGAGAGCTGCACGGCAGCTGCACGCTGCTGCCCACCTCCACCGTCGTGTCACTGGGGATGCTGGTGAACACCGGGGTGACTGCAAGGCAAGGGACACGGACTGACACATGTGGAGAACCCAGGAGACTCCTGATTTGTTCCAAAAGCTTCAGGCGAGCAGAGGCCCCGCCTTCGGTCCGGGCAGGCCCAGGGCACGGAGCGCTCCCGCTGCAGCTGCTGGAGCCAAGGAGCCGGACGGGGCCGAGGGACGGTCCAGGGCTGCCAGCCTCCACCTGCGCGGCAGCATCTGGTCTGTCCGCACGGCTCCGGTCTGCTTGGGGCGGCCTGGGGCTGCCAAGTCCAAGCCCCCCCCACCCCTCAAGAGCTGGTGACGGGAGGAAGCAGGGGACCGGCTGATGACCTCACCCACGGGCCGCCCACTGTCCTGCCTGCTCAGCACCGGAGCAGACCCAGGCCCCGACCCCCAGGGACCCTCTGCAGGCAGCCCCCCTCCGTGCCCACCCCCCAGGCCATCATCCCTCCTGCTTTCCTCTCCTGGCTCTCAACAGGGACCCGGGGCCAGCAGGAGGCAGAACCTCGCGTCCAGGAGGACATGGGGGCCTGTTCCCGGGTCAGCCGGTGCTGCTGGGTCCGGGGCCACCTTGCTCACCCCCAGGGAAGGCAGGGATGACACAGTGACATAACGTGGCCTGTGTCCCACATGCGGCACTGTCCTCACTGCCGACACGGGAGAGACAGGCTACGACGACGGCCTCGGGATGCGCGTCTGGGGGACGGTCCGTCGCAGGGAGGGGTGCGGGACCACTGCCTACCTCGGGCCTGGACCGTCAGGTGCGCGGTGACACTCTGGGAGCCGATGATGTTGACGGCCTGGCACTCGTACTGGCCCTGGTCGTGCAGGGCGACGCCCGAGATCCGAAGGGTCCCTGACGACAGGACCAGGTGCCGTCTGTCCACCGACAGCTGGCTCCCTGCAAGGTGGGGATGCACTCTCAGTGACAGGGATACACGGACACAAGCCTGGCCTTAGAGGTGGGAGACGGGAGCCTCAGGGTCAGCCAGAACCCTAGCTGAGGGACAAAGGGGTCGCAGAGCTCGTCTTCCCCAGATCTGGCCTGGAGTCACCATCCCGGCCTCTGTCACACACCTGTGCGTGTGCGACAGTTCAGGGACAAACAGCACGCAGACCCGGCCCCCCCCGAGACTCTCCAGAGAAGGAGCAAGGGGCAGGGACCAGGGGGCCGAGGGCTAAGTAAGCAAGAGCTGGGGTGGTGTGCAGACTCGGAGACAGGGAGAGGCCGGTCCCAGGCTGGGCACAGAGGGACGGGGGTGGAAAGGGGACGAGGGATGGGCAGGCGTCGCGGGCTGGGAAGGGGATGGGCTGGTGCTGCTTGAAGACAAGCAGCTCCCCAAGTAGGAATGAGCCTCTCCTCCCGAAAACACGGAGCTCTCCTCTCGTCCAGGTTGCTCCCAGGATCCCTGGAAATGGCCCCTCAGGGGCGGAAGGGATGGTAGTGCCCTGTGGTCCAGCGCTAGTCACCCCCTCGATTCCAGAGCAGACCCTGATGGTCCACCAACGTGGGCACCTGCCTCTCCGCAGCCTCCCCGGCCAGGATGCTGTCACCCCCCTGGGGTGACGGGCTGGGCCTTCCCCACATTGTGCGCCCAGCAGCTTCCCAGCTAGAGAAATCGGCTGGGGCCCCACCCAAGGAATTAACGTGGTCAAGTCACAACACCTCTTGGGGAGCAGCAAGAGAACTCTGGGAATTCAAGTGAGAAAGTCATATATACGGTACATGTATTCTAGAAGGTTCTATCTGCACATTAGTAAATCTGCTGCAGAGGCTAATTCAGTGCACACTGAAGGCGGGACCCAGACTACTCGGGAGGAGATGGGCCCGACATCCAGTCCCTCGGTGCGGACAGGTCTCCTGTCCTGTGTGTGAGGGGGTGGCCCGTGACCCGACGTGCCCGCAGCTCTGGGTCACGTCGGGTTCAGCCAGCGCCGGCCTGCCCGGGGGGTCCGAGTCCCAGGAAGGGAAGGACGGAGGGAGTGGGTCACCGTCCTGCCCGACACCTCACCTCCTTTCGTCCAGGCAATGACCGGCTGTGGGTAGCCCTTCGCCTCGCAGTGGAACTCAACTGTCTGACCCTCGATGACAGCTCTGTCCTGGGGCGTCACGGTGAACTGAGGAAGCGCTTCCGGAGGGAAAGACATTGGAAACGCAACATTTAGGAGACAGCTTTGGGTGAAAACACCGTTTTGAAGGCACACCGCCCGCCCTCAGAGTCCTACCAGGACCCCGACTGTGGGTGCGGCACCCCAAGCAGAGGAAGATGCCGGAAAGTGAAAAGGAAGAAACCAAACGCTGGGCGCTTCTCAGCGTCACGCTGACAAGCGTGCAGAAGACTCTTAATCTAACAGCACTGAGGCCAGAACACAGAACACAGGTAACGACCCGCTTCAGCTCCTGGAAGGGGCCTGACCTGAAGAGATTCATCTCACTCCTCAACCTAAACTAGTATTTGCAAATGGTATAAAATGTCATCTAGCGCAACTGTGCACAGTGACAAGAGTTATTTTATTATTACTGGGTGAAAAAAAATTACAGAATAATATATGCAATATAATTCCATTTTTATAAAAGCAACAACCACAATCAAAAAAGGTAAAAACCAGTGACATGACTGCTTGGTCACAGGTGCAAAGAAAGGGCCAGAGGACGGATTAAGGACCAACTTTTAGTGACGTGGCTTCCACTGGGGACAGAGGAAGCGGGGTGAGGGACAAAGGAAGCCGGTGGGGACAGAGGAGAAGGAAAGAATTCATTCTCTGCATTTCACACTTCTGTGTTGTCCCAGCGCTTCTTAACCAAAGTCCCGCTGGGCAATTTATCTGAAAACTAATAAACTCATTACAGAGTCAATTAAGGAATTTGGAAACACACAGCATTAAGTCTTAAAACTATACATATTCTCAGACCCTATGTCCAAAAATTGACCCTAAGGAAATTCCAAGACGTGTGTAACGACATACTGATTCCGTACACGCAGGCCTTGGTGAATTGGCATGCGTGCCCACATTCGTGTGGGGAACACAGCAGAAAACTAAAGCTCTGACCACCTAAAGCCTGCACTTGGAAAATAAACATATCACCAAGTCCCACCGAAGGTCAGATGTGATGGGAGAGGATGAAGCAGGACCCGGGACTAGAAGACCAGGCGGAGCCCGCGGAGGGGCTGGCTTGAGGGCAAGCCAGGGAGGCTGCGGGGAGCCGGGGCCTCTGCGTGGACACTCTCACCTTGGACGATGATGAAAGCCGTGGCGTGGATGCTGTCCACGGTGTTGGAGGCGAAGCAGGTGTACTCGCCACTGTCCTCCCGTTCCACGTTCTGGATGTAGAGGCCGCCGGACGGCGTGATGCTCACCCGCGGGTCAGCGGGCACGGGGGTCCGGTCGCCTCTGGTCCAGGTGATCCTTGGCGGGGGGTGGCCCGTGGCGCTGCACTCCAGGGTCACACTTTCCCCCACCAGCACCTCCGTGTTCTGGGGTTGGATTACAAAAGCGGGGCGAGCTGTCACAGGAAACACAGATTCAGAATTAAAATCCTCCACTTTAGCAAATGTTTTTGCTTGGCGTTTCTACTTTCACGCTATTCATTCTAGCTATTAAAGTCTAAAATAAGTAAAACAGAAACAATACAATTGCACACTTTGTCTCCTTTCTTTTTTCAAGAAATGTGCAGACCGCAAAGAGGGTCCGTGGCCTCAGGTCAAACCACCATCAGCAGCCCTGACTGACTGATTCCTTCTTCAGACATGGACCAAACTCTGCAGAAGTCTTACTTTTTTTAAATTCTAAATGTATATGTCAGTCTTTTCAGTAAACCTTGCTAGTAGTTCTTACTGGTTATAGAACATTGTTTTTAAAGGGTATTTAGAACATACAGAAATAACAAATTTCCCTCATAGAAAGAAAAATACAAATTAATACTCTAAAGAGATGGTTATAATTATGATTACAATGAGATGATTTTTCAACTCTAAATCCAGAAAAAAACCCCACACACTTATTATTGAGCTTATGTGTCGAGCACGTGAAGAAACAGAACTCTCACACGGGGGTAGCACAAGTTGCCACGGTCCACCTGGACAGAAACATGGCCACATACATCAAAACTAAAAGTGCCTTCACCCTTTTACCCAGAAATTACTCTGCTAGGAATGTACCCCACAGATACCTGGTTGGCCAAAAAGTTCGTTCGGGTCTTGCCATGTTACAGAAAAACCCAAACGAAATTTTTGGCCAACCCAATATTTTTTACTGGCTTGTAAAACAATATATGTACAAAAAGGGGTTTTTATTACTGTGTTGTTTCTTCAGGCTGACATCCTGACCCGCAATTTTCCAATCCAAAAATAAAATATTTTTTCATAACTTCTTTCCTTGGTCTCTCTAGCACGAGGCTACTCATAATGTCCATTTATTCCGCTTACTGTGAACATCCGTTCAGTTTGCTATAGGATTTTATATACTGATTGGGTGGGGCATTGCCCAAGATTCTGTGACAGTTCAAGTCAGTAAATGGGTTACGTACCATGTGGCCCTTCTGAAAAAAACCCCCCAAATTTCCACATTTCAAACCACCTCTGGCCCAAAGGGTTTTGGATAAAGAGAGGGAGACCCGTGACATGTACCCCAAAGGGAACGGGCTACACAGATGTTTCATCTGGATAATGGGATTCCATGCCACCACCCATAAAAAGGGCAAGAGTAAGGAAGTCCCTCATATGTTGAAATGAAAGGTCTCTAACATCCAGTAAGAAGTAGCTCTGGCCTTGCAGGCACTGGCAGTATTTTCTAGAAGGAGGTTGGATGGAGGTGGGAATTACGTGGACCAGGGAAGGAGATAGGAAAGAGACTTCTCTACATCTTTTCTCGTTTGTTCATTTTTATTTTTAAACTGCTTTATTTTTTTCTTCCAGTTTTATTAAGATATAATTGACACACAGCACTGTATAAGTTTAAGGTGACAGTGATTTGACCTACATCAGTGATCTGAATTACAGTAATTACCAAAAGAAGTTTAGTGAATATCCATCACCTCCTACAGATACAAAAGAAAAGAAAAAGGAAAAATATTTCTTCCTCGTGAAGAGAGCTCTTCGGATACTTTTGTTTATTTGTAAACCCCACTTATCACACATCTAAGTAACAGTGGATCATAGAAAACACAGAAGTGACATTTAATGTTAGCATTTCCAGAGGATGGCAAACTGGAGATGTGGAGCCACGTACAGGGACAAGAACCAAAGGCGAAGCCCATCTTGAGGCATTGGCACGGCCCTGCAATTGTACATGTAGCTTGTAGGACCCTTAGGAGATAGAAAGATGAGGACACCCCAGGATGAGAGCCAGACAGAAAACTCTAGGACGGGTCCCCAAAATGCTCCACCATCAGTACGAGAAAGAGAAAGTCAGCTCCTACCCCCCAGCCCCCCGCAGGGACCTCTGCTGAGTAGAAGGGAGAAATAAACCTCATGTCAGCCTTTATCAACCCAAAGTGGGCCGTCATATAGGCCTGCTGTCTACTTCACACTACGTTAGGCAGAAGGAAAGAGACCTCAGTGGAAGAGCTGAGATGCAGGAAGAAATAAAAAGAACTGGAAGTGATAATTACACGGTACAGCTAGACAAACAGTAACAGTACAACATAACCTTTTATACATTAAAAAACAGAACTCAGCCTAGAAACTAAGGTGGGTAGTTATATTTGAGACAAACGTAAAGACAGTAACTGTAAACGTTGATAATTTAAGAATGCATTTGAAATTTCTCTAGAATAACCACTTACAGAAAAGAAATAAGGTATATAACTTCCAAACTAGAAGTAGGAAATAGAAGATGAAAAAAAAAAATTTCAAAACAAGGCAAGAAACATAGAAAAAGTTGGACAAATTGTCCAAAATAAGAGGTCGAATTTATAAATCTAAATTGCTAACCACAATAAATGTATATGGACTCATTTTTAAAGTCAGTGTGAGTTTTTAAAAAAAACTCTAGCTCTATGCTGTTTACAACAAACACCCAAAATATACTAATATAGAAAAAGCTTCAGAAATAGAGTCACAGGGCTTCCCTGGTGACGCAGTGGTTGAGAATCTGCCTGCCAATGCAGGGGACGTGGGTTCGAGCCCTGGTCTGGGAAGATCCCACATGCCGCGGAGCAACTGGGCCCGTGAGCCACAACTACTGAGCCTGCGCGTCTGGAGCCTGTGCTCCGCAACAAGAGAGGACGCGATAGTGAGAGGCCCGCGCATTGCGATGAAGAGTGACCCCCACTTGCCACAACTAGAGAAAGCCCTCGCACAGAAACGAAGACCCAACACAGCCATAAATAAATAAATAAATAAAAATAATAAAAAAAACCCCAAAAACCTGTAGGTTATAAAAAAAAAAGAAAGAAAGAAATAGAATCACAGATATAAAAAACAAACTTGTGGTTACCAAGGGGGAAGGGAGGGGGAGGGATAAATTAGGACATTGGGACTGACATATACACACTACTATATATAAAACAGATAACTAATAAGAACCTGCTGTACAGCACAGGCAACTCTTTTCAATACTCTGTAATGACCTATATGGGAAAAAAAATCTAAAAAAGAGTGGATATATGTATAGGTATAACTGATTCACTTTGCTGTACATCTGAAACTACTACATTGTAAATCGACTACACTCCAGTAAAAATTTTAAAAAAACGTAAAAAAGAAAGGTTCAGAGCAAAATGATGGGAAAAGTATAGTTGACAAACACTAATCAAAAGAAAGTGGGTTGCATCCATATAAAATCAAACTAACCTTAAGGCAAAAAGCATTAATAATCAAAAGTTTAGTTCATGAGGAAGATTAAAAACTGCAAACTTATATGCCCCTAATAATAGCTTCAAAAAAGATAGAGTACATTTAGCCCTTTGTGACTCACGGAGACTTACAAATGGGTCCATTATCATTACCTACGTCACGGTGTTGGTAAACTTCTGTAAAGGGCCACAGAGCATATTTTTTGGGCTTTTCAGGCCATAAATCTTTGCATGTGATTATGTTCCAATAAAACTTAATTAACAGACATTGAAATTTGAACTTCATATAATTATCACGTATTCTAAAATATTACTCTTAAGTTGTTCACATAAAAATGTAAGACATTTTTTTTTTTTTTTTTGCGGTACACGGGCCTCTCTCTGTTGCGGCCTCTCCCGTTGCGGAGCACAGGCTCCGGACGTGCAGGCTCAGCGGCCATGGCTCATGGGCCCAGCCGCTCCGCCGCATGTGGGATCTTCCCGGACCGGGGCACGAACCCGTGTCCCCTGCGTTGGCAGGCGGACCCTCAACCACTGCACCACCAGGGAAGCCCAAGACACATTTTTACTTCAAAGATCTTGGAAAAACAGGCAGTGGTCCAGGTTTGGCAGCCCCTAGTCTAGGCTGGCAGGCTGCCACTGGCTGACCCACTCACTCTGCAGTGACATTCCAGTCACGGATTTAGGAGACCCTCCATGTGCATTTTAGGGAGCAGTGCCAACATGCACAGACTAGTGCACTAAAGAAGGCTCTCGTTCCCGAGAGAGAAACAAAAATTCAGATCAAAAGGGGTTAGATTTGGAACTCTCAGGCCACAGGGAGATTTTAATATTCCCAGCTAGGAATCAATTATTCCGCTAACACAGCAACTTTGCTAAGGAAACGCACTGTTTATGTTCTATTCCTCCCTTTTGTCCTCTGACATATACCTACAGAACTGCACCACTCTGTTCAGTATTTTGTGGGTTTCCCTGTGCCTTACAAATTAAGCGCAAGCCCCTTCTGTGACCGGGAGCTCTAACTTATCTGTGGTAGGTTCACAGCCATGTGACTTTGCAAAGATGCTGGACGCCTTGCTCCACTCGGGGAACATGGGATTAAAGGGCTTTGATGTGGCTGCGATATATGCACTGCACTTTCCCTTGAAGGGAAACTCGACAGCTGGGAACTCTCACTCATCAGTAAATCTTGACTGTGCCTATGCTGGGATGAACCAAGTGATACGAAGGTCTTGTACTAGGAATCTAATCAAAGAAACACACAAACCACTTATCTTGGGATTGAGGGTACTGCAATGCCCTGAACGATAAACCATGAGGGAAACACAGACCCTGGCCCACCTACATGACAATGACACAGGCCCATGGAGGCGGCCTGGCCACCTGTGCTCTTCCAGCAGCCACGGGGGATCAGGCCCACCCTGGGCTCTGCTCCAAGGGCCACAGCTCCTCTTCTGACCAAGGCTCCAAAAGTCAACACTTCGACAAGGGCGGGGTCTGTAACCTGGTGGGACCCAGGCCAATCAAGGCCACAGCCATGCTGCCTTTGGCTCAAACAATCTTTTCAGTTCAGGTGCCAATATTTTAGACCTGGGAATTCTGCATACAAATTCAGATTTCTGGCTTCTTTTAAAACAGCCAAAGCCCTTAGCACAAGAGAGAGCCCACTGCCAACAAGTGAGAGGAGCCCCTGGGACCAGCGTGAGTGGGAGGTGTTGGGGGACAGGGCACGTGTATGCCCAGGTGTCCACAGCTCCTCTGCACTGTGCTCCCAGCAGCGCCTGTCTCTACTGTCCACTCTGAGTGGCCGTCCTGGATCAGGGGTTGATGGTGGACCAGGGCAATGGTTGGGGGTCACCTATGACCCTGAGCCGACCCTGCTGCGGCAGCTTAAACGGGAGACCTTGGTGTTTGTCTTTTACCACCAGGTGCAAACAAAGAAGGGAGTGGACTGGGAAGAAGGTGGGCTCTAAGTGTCTGAGTGAGCACTCAACGTACCTGGAGACCCGAAGTACCTGAGGGTCACCTCCTGCGTCTTTACCTCTCCGGCCACGTTTTTCGCCATGCACTGGTAGATGCCCTGGTCTGTCTCCCGCGTGTTCTGGATCATCAGGGTCCCATCGTCCAACAGGTTCAAGCGGGAGTCCGTCTTCATGCTCAGCTCGTTACTGGAAAGACAGACCTGGCAGGCTCAGGCTCTGAAACAAGGAAACACCTGGTCCCCCGTGGCGGGCTTCTGTCCTGGCGCAGAGGCCCCAGCCTGGAGGCATGCAGCACCTGGAGATGCGGGGCCTTAACTCGCCTTCCTGGAAACTTTCCTTCCCAGCAGACTGACTTACCGGCATTTCTGGAAAAAGTGTTTATGCACTGTGTTTATTTGCATCTGTAATTAACTCACATATTCACTTTTATCATTTACATGTTCAACCTACAAATGTTTCAAAGTGGTCCTCGTTCCAAAGGGAAAAAATGAACAGAGTGGAAAAAATTCACAGGAAAACTTTCCCTTCGTTTCTGGCAAATCCATTCGAGGTAAAGGGGTAGAAACATTTAAGTTATTAAAAGTGGAAGATTACAAATGTCCCCAGAACAACACCGCCACTGTTCGAGGGATTTCCCAGGACCCCTCTCAGCATCCAGGTGCCCACAGGCTACAGACCCGGCCGTGGGAGGCGCTGTCCGGTTCCCCGCCCCCCTCCCTCATGCTGTGCTCCACCTGCACCAACCACGCCACCAAAACTGGCATCTCCGTCCTTCACGAGCACTTCCGGACGGAGGCAACAGACCTCTCAGGCCCCATAAGTGAGGCTCTTCCTGACGTGGCCCGGCTTTCTCCCACAGACACCGTGAGCCCCGGGGAGGCTGGGCTGCTGCACAGATGGGCCCCGGGGCGCAGCCGTGTACCAGACGCAGGCCTGGGGCCTTGGGTCTCCCTCTGTCGTGACTGGCTCTGCGATGTTAACTCTTAGCATCAAAGTGTTGACTTACAAACGTGGGTGTGACCACTCACGAATGCAGGTGTGCTGGCCTTGAGCGAATCTGTGCTTCTCTGCCTTTTGAACGCACACTCCCCAAAGGAAGCTCTCCCGTGTTCGCTCTGGAATTTACCTCTTGCCACCCTCAGAGCTGTCCCAGATCCCAAGGCACTGGGGACAGGCCAGCATCTCACGTTCCCCACAAAGCTCTGGCCCCGAGCCCGGCGTCAGCTGCGCTAGGTCGACGACAAAGTCAGGCCTAGAACCACTCCATACCTCCGTGGCAGGTGCATCTCGGGTGACCCCCCCAGGCTCGCTGCCCTGTTCTCCTGTGCAAACACCGCTGGACTTGAGAGCTGGTGTCAGGGGCCCATCTCCTCTCACCACCGCGACTAAACCCAGTCAGGGGCTACGGGCCACACTGAACCCACAGGAGGCTCTGCTGGTGAGTGAGCGCAGGCCGGGGTGCCCGCGTTTACAGCAAGCACGGGGGCGACAACGACAACGTGGTCTCCCGCGGAGGTTTCCTGCCCAGGACTCGGTTCAAAGCGGATGCGTGCAGGTGCCGCCCTTCAACCCAGATGACCCTCGGTGGTCTGACCCCCGGGCCCCGCGGGGATCTGACTACACCCCTCCCCCCATACCAAGATGCTTGTGGACAGAAGGCGAGGCCTGGGTTTCCGGAGACTAATCAGATGCACAGGAGCTAAGTGCATGCGTTCACCTCACAGGGTCTCCCTGAAGATGCCACCCGCAGGGAGGACCCTCCCACACCTCCTTGGGACGCAGGGACCTCAGGGAGCCCCGGTTCCGTCCCGCTCCTCTCCCCGGACGGGGGTAACTGCCCCTTCCGTGATGACCGGCCTCGCTGACCTGGACCAAGCCCGGCAGAGGGTGACTCGGGCCGTGCGCCTCGCAGAGGCCGGATGTGCCCGGCGGTGACTTCAAAGCAGGAAGGTTGCCCGGAAAGCACTCCTCCTCCTTGCTCTCCTTCCAGGGAGGAGGGTCAGGGCGGGCGGACCGGCCGTGGCTCACGGGCACCTGGATGCAATGGGACCCGGCGCCCCCGGCGGCCCATCCGGAGCCACTTACTTGTTTCGGAGCCAGATGATCTCGGGCTTGGGGTTGCCCTCAGCCCTGCAGGTGAAGAAGACGGTGTTGCCCAGGGTGACGTCTGCGTCCTGCGGCTCCGACGTGATCCGCGGCCTTTCTGCACCAAAAAGGAAAGCGGGCCTTCCTGGTCTTAAACCGTCACGTGACAAGAACCCAGAGCAAATCCCTCTGTTCGAGACAAAATCACTCCCACGAGAACGGCAGGGGGGCATCTCCACGGGGAAGACGGTGTTAGAGCCGAATCGCACAGCATTCCCGCTGAGAACCCTGGCAACCGGTGGCGCTGAGCCTCTGGCAGACAGAGCACCGGGTGACCTCAGCGGGCGCTCCCCCAGAGAGAGCCGGACACTCGCGAGCCAACAGTTTTAGGGAATGAAAGGACAGACAGCGGCACTTTTCAGCTGAAGCCGCCACGAAGGCAGAGGCTGTGCAGGTGCGGCCAGGGGCTCCCAACCGCAGGACCATCTCAGTGTGGGGTTCCCACTGCAGTCCCTACGGCCACCCAGTCACTGAGCACAGAGAGGCATCCCTCCTGCACTCCAGCTGCTGGGTGACTCTCCTCTGTGTCCTCACAGCAGGCTGGACTGGTCACCTACTAACCAGGAAACTCAGAGAGCTGACCCCTCTCAGCCCAGATGTATTCACTGACCTGCCACGTGCAAATGCATGTGCTCCCGTGTGTGTGTACATGCATGCACGTGCCTGCAAGTGTGTGCACAGTGCCTTCACAACACCTGGCATCTTAAACAGCCACAAAAGGCCGTCTGCGTGTCTATTACTGCACAGCGTCAACAGGAAGCCCCTCGGACTCACCGCCGGCCACGTTAACCCCCCGAGGCTGCGCTGCTCCCGTTTCCACTCCCAGGCGCCCTGCTCCCCATGCCAGTCTGGACACTGCGGCTCCCTCTGCTGTAGCCGGAGGACCCCCAGCCCCACCGCTCATCCCTGGTGCCACACTCGCCCACTCGCCATCCTCTCTGACGTGCTGAATTCGGGAACGTGGAGAAAGCTCTGCTTCTCCATTCTGTCTCCAGGAAGAGGCAACGGTGCTGAAGGAGCTGGAGGAAGGACCAGCCTCCTGAGCGCCCCCCCAGTGACCCCGAGTGACCGGCAGCAACCGAGGACCTGCCAGGACACTGAGGGCAGAGGCATCGTCCCCAGGAGTCCCGCGAGGCCCCGGGAGTTCAGAAAGTTCAAGGCACCACCTCCTCGGTCACCCCAGCCTGGCCCCTGTTGACAAGGTCGGAGCTGGGCTGGGGTGGGGTTGAGGGAGGAGGGTCCGCTCCTCCCCCAGAAGAGAGGTGGGCAGAACCCAGGCCGACTCAGGAGGGTAGCCCCAAGGTGGGCACAGGGAAGTGAACCTGTCGTGACCCCCGAGCAGGTCCAGAGGGCAGAGGTCAGAGGGAGCAACCTCCCCCTCTCCACCCGTCCTTTGCCCAGGAAGCCGACCCTAAGGAGACAGTCTGGAGAACGGGGTGCACACAGCACAGCACTGCTGCCCACCCTGAGGGACCCTGCCAGCAGAGCAGCCCTTACAAAGACGCGGGCACGACGCGCGGAGGCCACAGGGTGGCCCTGGGACTGAAGTCAGTCACCTGCACACACTAGAGGCAAAGGAGCCTGACTGTATGGGGATCGCTCGTTAAGCGTTACAAACAGCGATGAGTGAAGTTACATAACTGCGGGGGGCGGTTACTGTGAAATGGAGTGACCTTCAAAGTAATTAATTTTGTTTTCAATATTTGAAAATAATAATGATGCTCTGGAGAACCTAATTTTAGCACCACCACCCCCCACCCCCCGCAAAAGTGCTAAGCTTAGAAGAAAAGCTGGATTCCTTGGGCGTTTGTTTATCAGGAAGATTCGTCCCGCGAGATTTGGCTTCACTCCTTTTCTTGTCTTTCTTCGTGAGGCACTGCGTATGCGCAAGCGGTGCACAGGTGCGACAAGCCAGACAAACTCGGCTACGGCCACTGGGCGTGGCCACCACCCAGATCCAGACCCAGGAGGCTGCCGGCTCCCAGCCAGCAGCCCTGCACCCTCCCCCAGAAACCGCCCCCGCCCCCGCCCCCCAGCCCCCCCCGTGGGTCCTGCCGGCCAGGCAGCTGCAGCCTCTAAGCAGAGGCCTGGAAGGAGCAACAGGTAGTGGTGCGTTTCAGGGTCCTATTTTTTTTGCAGGGAAACCTGAAAATTAAACCCAAGTTTATTACCAGATAGTTCATTTCTTACAGGTACTACAGAGACGGGCTTTGTAAAGCAGGGTCCGGTCAGGCCCCACCCAGACCTGATCTGTGGGATCAGCCAGTGACAGCTGGAGACAGGGCTGCACACGCTATGCCCTCTGGACACCAACGCGGGCTTGGGTCCCGGGACTCACTCACCACAGTCCAGCTCCTCCGGGGTGATGGCGGCCACCGACCGCCCCTGGATGCGCCTGGGATATTCACAGGTGGCCGCTGCCTGCGCATTCCCCGACCGGGCGTAGCTCTTCAGCAAGTCCGCCAGCCACAGGATCTCACAGTCACAGTGAAGCGCGTTGGAGTCCAGACGCCTACGAGGAGGAAGCCGCCGCCGGTGAGACGGGGGATGGGCAAGGGCTGACCCGGGCCAGGGAGACCCGAACTGACCAGCAGGGACGGGGCCCGCAGACAACAGAATCTGACCCGGTCCTGCCCGACCAAGGGACCCAGCAGAGATCCACACTCGGCAGAAGGAAGAGCCCGAGAGCGGGAGAAACCCGAAAAACGCAAATAAAGGGTGGGGAAAGGAGCACTCAAATACTGTCTATTTTAGGTTCAAGACCGAGGGACAGACGTGCCGGACGAGTCCGGGAAGCTTCACGAAAAGCACAGGACAGGAGCCTTCGTAAATCAGTAATGCAGAAATCCCCACCACCAGGAACTACTCCCCAACTCTCACCACCACTGGCGCCGCGCCATCAGGTACTACCTCACTTAACCCTTACATACGCCCTAAAGGACAGTCAGCCCACAGGGCGCAAATCTCAGCTGCTGAACTAAGTGCCGGGAGAAAGTGCCCCGCGGGGCTGGACACGTCCGTCCCAGCAAGCAGGACAGGCAGGGTGTCATCTCCTCCCTCGGAAACGATGACCGTTTATGCAGCAAAGCACGAGGTAAGGAGTGTAACGGGGGGACGCGAACCAAGAGCGAGCAGGTGGCAGCAGGGCCGGCCCCGTTCAGAGGGAGCTCCCCGGGATCAGAGCCGAGGGGCTGCCCTCGGGCGTCCACTGAGCTCACACCTGCCGGCCAGAGCTCCCCAGGGAGGCGGGCCCGTGATGGCCCACCTCCCACTTGCATTTCTCCAGGACGCTGGCTCGGAGGGGGCAGCAGGCAGAACTGGCCCTCTGTCTGGACAGCCAGCTCTGATGAGCACGGTCCCGCAGAATCCACAGGGTTCAACGCAGACATGACAGAACCTCCCACTCGCCGATTCCTCAGGTCAGCAGGCCGTGGGGGACCCAGAACCTTTCCGGCGCCCGCTGACCCCAGAGCCCCTCTGAATAAACGGCAGGACCTCTGTGCTCAGGACGGGCCCCACTGACAGTGGATGAGCAGGTGTGTGACCCTGGCCAGCGGCCCCTGGGCCGAGCGGCCAGAGCAGGAAGCCCCCGACTGCATGCTCCCCTCTGCCGTCTGGCAGAGAGGGGGAGGTTCACTGGGGCCGAGAAATCTAGGGTTTCACAGGCCGAGCAGATGCAGAGGGCAGTGCTAGGCCATCAAAAGGCCAAAAAGGAGGCAGAGACGGAGAAGGACCTTTCCAGCCTCTGTAGACTCAGGTGACCCTTTCCAGCCTTCTGTAGACTCGGGCGACCCCCACGCGCCCTGAGCTCGTCTTGGCAACTCCTGGCAATTTCTTTCCTGCCCTCTCACCTACCAAACAGGCAGTGTTTCTCCCACCTGCCACCCTAGAAAACAGGCAGTGTTTCTCCCACCTGCCACCCTAGGAAACAGGCAGTGTTTCTCACCTGCCACCCTAGAACGCAGGCAGTGTTTCTCACCTGCCACCCTAGAACGCAGTTTTTAGTTTGGCTAGGGATTTCTTTATCCTATAAAGAAAAAAATCGTAAATAGTGAGGAAACTGTGTCTTACTTAACTCAAGAGAGAAACAAAGGCCACTCTGGGCCCAGGCCTGGTAATCTGACGTTTCTATCTCTTTCTTAAGTCCAGTTCATTGTACACTCTCAGTAATACCTAACTGAAAAACAATGGCCTTGAAGAGCTCGGAGAAAGACACACGAAAGATGTCAGATAGCTTTCTCCATCAGCTATTATAAGAAATTACTCAGTGTAAAGATAAATTATTTTTAGCGACCTAAGAATGGACAGAATTCAGTTATGTGCATGCCTAAATAAAAGGAATGCAATACAGTTGGGATTAATTCTAGGCCAATTTTATTTCCACCAGTACAATATGTAACATGGAATTAAAGATTAATTTGAGGAATTTAAAATTGATTTTTAAAAACGTCTTCCTGTTGCCACATTCCTCCAAGCCAGCTCGGTCTTGGTTCGGCGTTCTGACGGCTTAATCCACCCTCCCTTCCTAATTCATATCCAGGCTGTAATGAACTCTTCTTTGAAATACCCAGTAAAAGGGGTCAGGTAAATGCATATGACGTGGAGAAATTATTAGTCTTTGCTGAAAAGACAGCATAAAGGGTTATCATACTTACAATCTTTTCATAGATTCCAAGTGATTAAATGTTCCCGGAACCAAATGTGTAATTCGGTTGTTATGTAAAAACCTGTTGAAAGAGGTGATAAACGACAGCAATGCTTTAAAATACTTCGCTAGACGTGCAGAAAAGTGTATAAGCAGTTAAATAAATCAGCTTTCAAAGAACATCCCGGTGACTGCCTTTGTTTCGTATACATGAATTTGAGAACAATGTTACTTAGTACAGAAAATAACTACATTGTTTTCTATTTTATCACTATTCCCACTTCTGAACTGTTAGAGGAGAGCACAGATTTCCTACTGAGACGTTTCCCGGTTGCTTGAACAGACAGAGATGTTCTTTCCGTTACAGGAAATGGACAGAGCCACGGGCTCCAGGACCCGCAGGGAGAGGGGCAGCCAACACTACTTACAGCCTTTCCAGCTTCGGCAAATGCTGAAACGACTCTGGGTCCAAAGTTTCTATCTGATTAAAGTGCAGGTATCTAGAGGAGTTTTTAAAAATGGGAAAAAGGAACAAATTTTAAACAATTTTATACTTTTTATAGATCTATAGGGTTTTGCTGAAAACATTTGTTCTCTAAGTCATTTCAAATACACACGTCAATAGATAACTCTCTAGATCTCCTACATTGTATGGAAAACAAACGCAGTCATCAAATAGGAAGATTAAAGACAACGGAAAACTGGGTGCAGACTTTAAATGATTGACTGGACAATACGACTAAGGGTCAAGCACACCGACCGGGCTTCCTCCCCACCCAGCGGGGAAAGCCAGGGACACTCAGCTCTCCAAATACATGGACCTTTCTAGAAAAAAATCAACATGATCTTCATTACACCACACACGCAGGTACGTGAATGCCTTCATTCCAATCTTTTAATTTACAAACAGATTGAGGAGACTTACACTTCAAGGTGACATTGGGTATATTGTTTTTCAGCTACAGAAACAGCAACTACAGAAGAAACCTGGTCCTGAGTTAAGCGAAATAATGTATTTCCTCAAATGTCCTTTAATTACATCGACCATCCAGAGCTTATACTTCCGTTTCTTTCCGCTTATACTTCTTTCTTGCCGTAAGTTACACATTTTTTCGTAAAACTAATTTCTTCTCATTGTCTTGCATACCGCCTTTCTCACTTTGAAAATTGGTGGGCTTTTGCCTTAGAAATACACGGAAGCCCCCTCTAATCGGTGCTCGTGCAGGAGCCCCTCCTGCCACACAGGGACCTGGCCCGACACGCCAGGCTGCGTCTTCACGAGACGCTGGGACCAGCAGGGTCACAGCACAAACCCACGCAAAGGAGAGCTCTCTCCACACTCCCTCCACCAGGTACAGCCTTTCACTGACTTTCTGAAATGATGGAACCTCAGGGTCCCTCGCCCTGTCCTGTCGGTATCCGGCCTGCCCTGGGCCAGCTCGCCAGGAGAACCACCATGGTGACCACGTGGCCTCAGAGCTGCCCACCGTCCTCCGCGGGCAGGCAGCCTGGTGGGGGCCGGGTCTGTGCCCACCGCCCTCCCTGCGAGGGCGGGGGCCTGAGGGCAGGATGGCGGGGGCAGGAAACGCCCCGTCCTGACTATGCAGGACGTGCACTTCCAGCGGCCACCGTGGAGCAGCCTGGGGTCGCACCATCAAGCACAGACACGGGGAGGAGACGCGCTCAGCCGCGCTGCTCCAGAGACCGCGGGCCGGCCGGCCGGGTCCGGGGCGAAGCCAAGGGAGGGAGAGAAGGGAAGACACGCCGGTCCCAAGCTGATGCTGCTTAAAAACCCACGTGCCGACAGCCAGGGGGAGGCTGACCGGACGCGGGTTTTGCCTTGAGGGGCTCAGGGTTCACAGGCTCCCTGGGCTGTGGCCCCTCTACCGATGGTGGAGGAAAACGGGCCGAAGGCAGGAAGGGAGCCCCCAGCGCCATCCACAGTCCCCGCCCCTGCCCGCGGCCAGCCTCTCAGGGAGCGCAGGTGAGCCTGCTGGGCGGGGCGGGTCTCACGCGCGGCCTAAGGAGCCTGTCAGCGCCTCCGGGTTAGAGACCAGAGCTAAGGACACACTTTGGGCAGCCAGCCGGCCCAAGGCTGCAGCCCGTCACCAAGTGCCCTGCTCTGCATCTGCGCCTGTTCCAGGAGTCTTCCCCCAGCCCTGGGGCAGGGGCTGTCCACGCACGGCCGGTTGCTGAGGCTCTGTCCCAATCGATTTCGCTCAAATAAACTCTAAACATTTGTATAAGCCTCCGCTTATCTTTTAAGGCCTGCGAGAGCCGACGTGCTGGGCAGACACGGGGCTCGGGACCAGCCTCCCCTCTGCTGGAGCACGTGTGCCAGCTCTGGGCATGGGGGGCCCCGCAAGGATGGGGACCTGAAGCGCTCTGCACGCGGCGGGGTCAGATCTGAGCGCGCTCCTAGGGGAACGCTCCCCTCCCCCTCACAGTGCCTCCCTGAGGGGCGGGGACGGGTCCCAATCTCCCTTCATCCCTAGGTCTCAGCAGCAGAGACCCCTCCCTCCCAGCGCCTGATCCTGGGTTTGGAGGCAGCCTGTCTCAGGATGCTGTCCCGAACCCCTAGGACCTTGGTCACCAACTCCCACTCGGTGCTCCGTGGATGCCATTCCCCTTCCCTCCTCATTTCTCCCAGACTTTGCCTGTTTTCCTCAAAAATAACCCCGCTCACCCCCTCCCAAGGCTCGATGGGCCTCACTTAGTTCCACACCTGACAGCACGTGTAAATCCCAGCCCCAGATCCATTAAAACTGAGTCAGGGGCTTCCCTGGTGGCGCAGTGGTTGAGAGTCCACCTGCCGTTGCAGGGGATGCGGGTTCGTGCCCTGGTCTGGGAAGATCCCACATGCCGTGGAGTGGCTGGGCCCGTGAACCATGGCCGCTGAGCCTGCGCGTCCGGAGTCTGTGCTCCGCAACGGGAGAGGCCACAGCAGTGAGAGGCCCGCGTACCGCAAAAAAAAAAAAAAAAAAAAAAAAAAAACTGAGTCAGATGCAGAAACGTGTTCCGGGGACCCTCCCTCCACCTGGGGGTTCTCCACATGCTCCCACGTGTTTCTGTGATGATCTGATCCCTGTGTCATTCTCCCTGAAGCGGAGGTGCACAGCCCCTCATATACAGCTTCTTTCTAAATCCAGTCCACGGCGAGCACAGCAGGCTCGGGAAAGCGGCTCTCAGCTGGATAAACAAATGGGTATCTGAAAACAAGAGCCCTGCGTGTGCTTCGGAAGCTCCTGGTTCAGGTGAGGCCTCCCCAGCTCTGCCTCAAGGCCTCGGGAGATGTTTCCATGTCCGGGCAACTGACAAAACACAAACCACATCCTCAGCTGCAGCACCCCCGTGAATAGACTGCCTGACACGTGATGACTCCAGCCCATTGATGGACGGGTGACCGGCCAGGCAAACAGTCAGAAAATGCCTCTGACCAGAATTCTACTTCAAATGGGCATGCTGACCTCACAGCAAAGTAGGACTTCCTTCATACGCAGCCCAAGAAACAACATCCAGCGTCCCCTAACTGGAAACACATGGAAAAGTTTATTTTCTCCAAAATAATGACATCGTGAATGACGCAAGTAAACCGGACGTGCAGATTCACAAACAGGAAATACTGTACGAGGAAAACAACTTCCTGGTCCCCGAAAGACCTCTACTTGCTCAGATCTGTTTACAAGTCTATCTTGTTAAACTGGAAGCACCATGGGGACAGGGGTCAACCGGTGTTACTGGTCCTTGCCCCAGGAATGCAGGGCACAGGGGGTGGGGTGGCTGCCCAGATGGGCGGGGTCAGAAGGAGGGAGGGACCGCGGCTTTGTCATCTGCATGCACACAGCCCTACGCCCCCGGAGCACAGACATGCATCGTGCAAACAGCAGACTTGGCCTAGTTTTCCCTGCAAGAGGCAAAGGGCAGGTGAAATCTGAGACACCGCAGAGCAGAGGAGAGGCACTTACAGTTGCTCTAGAGAGGCAAGTCCCTTAAACGCTTGCCTGCCAACTGACTGGATCTCATTCTTGTACAGATAGCTGAAACAAGAAACACGGGAGGATTAGCACACGCACGCCAGGCCGTAACTCAGGGTGGAAGGAAGAATTCAGTTGGCACGTGGAGACAGTTTTCAAATTCATGATCGTATTAGGATACAAACAGAACGTTTACACAGTAGGTACAGTTTCTCCAAGGAGGCTCCCCTTCCCCTTTCTAAGGAAAACCTCCAACCGGAGATGATCAGACCACCGCCACGTCTTCAGGAAACTCACAGATTCTTGGAGGACAGCTTATGAGCAGCTGACAAAGCATTTGCTTCGAAGCCTGAAGAAAATAAAATCATTTCCCGAAAAACAGGTCAAATGCATTGAATATAGGCTCCTGTAACTGATACAGTTTCAAAATGCCCAGAGATAATCTGGGGAATAGAAATTACGGACTAAATTACGAAGACTACATATTCTGTTTTCCGCTCAGAATCCCGTTCTCCTACAACAGAAGCAACCAAGGCTGAGCAGAAGGGGCACCCGAGGGGCCCACTGCCTGTTCCTCATGGCCTGCACGCTAATGGTGCTTATGTTTCTAAAGGGTTAAATATTTCGAAACACATGAAAATCACGTGAAATTCACATTTCAGTGTCCGAAAATGCAGTTCTGTTGGCACACGGCCATGCCGACTCATTTACTGTGGTCTACGGCTGACTTCGTGCCCCATGGAAACACAGACGTATGGTCCTCAAAGCCTCACGCGTGTACTGCCCCGTCCTTTCCAGAAGAAGCTGGCCAGCTCCTGAAGGAACCCATCAAGGGTGAAGACTTTCACGCCAAAGTATCCAATTCCACCAGAAACACAAAACCATGTGTGTGGGGTCCACCCATCTGTCCTGGACTTCGGAACACATGTCTACCGCGGCCGTCTGGATCAGACGTGGAGACACCTGCCCCGGGCATTTCTCCATGGCTGATGTGGGCAGAGGGACGGATCGAAATCCACACCTTTCCTACAGTGTAACTCAGGCAGATCCTTCTCCACACACTGGATGCCCGGTGGCTGGGCCCTCACCTACCTACCCACTTAATAAACGACACCGCTTTGTCTCAACGCTTGTAACGTCGCCTACTTCATTTCCAGGACATGCGTTTTACTTAATAATATTTGGTGCACGACCCAGTCTAACAGGACCTGCTGTGCTGCCTTCAATCGCTGCAATCCTTCCAAGCGTTTTCCCTTCTCTCTCTGTGCAAATCTGCTGAGGCGATTTCAGCAAGAACTACAGGCCTTAACACAAGCCAGCCAGAATTCCCCCTGAAACTGAGGCCCAGTGCCTAAAAGAGGCCTGGCACAGACATTACTCCTCCAGGCTGCCGGGTCTGAGCCCTTGAACTGCCACCTACTGGCTGTGTGTCTTGAATAAGAATTAACGTTCTCTGCCTCAGTTTCTCTGCATGTAAGATGCAGTGAATAGCAGGACCTCACAGGATCACTGAAATTCAACAAATATATAGAGAGCTTTCGAACAGGGCCTCACACGTGCAACTCCTGTCCAGGTGTGAGTTGTTTCTCCTACTGCTAACCCTATAGGAGGTGAGTCTGAGCAAAGGTTTCTGTGCCTGTCTCTTAAACACACACAAGCAAAACAAAGTATCAACACAGACATCACCTTGCATGCACTTCAAGAAGATGAGAGTAAAGGAATCCTGTCAAAGAGTACATGCAGTTGAACCAAGCTAGGACATATGAATGCATGCTGGTAAGGACACTGGAGCGTAATCTGTTTTCCTAAGAATAACTCGGTATTGATCATGATCTAACAGTAAATCATACATAATTTTCTACTTCATCAGAGAGTTGACCCTTTGAATATGAGTTCTAACTACCTGAAGGGTTAATTTTCATCATCCGGAAAGCTTAATGAAGGCAAAGGTGTATTCCTTACCAGAAGTCACTGGAGCTCCAACACGTAAGGAATACTCAACCTCCAAAAATACACTTTGGCACTGATTAGATAAATACCAAGGCTGCAATAATCAATAAACTGTGGAAGCCTTCTTAAACATTGAAGATGCATACCGCACGGTCTCCTAAGTCAGTGCCTGTCAGGATGGACCCTCCCGACGTGGTCTGGGAAGTCGGAGGAGAAGCCTGGGTCACGGGGCACCTTCCCGCCACAGCTGCATCCCTGTCCTGGTGTCTGTTCTCACAGCGGTCCATCTCCCCCCCCGCCGCCCCTACCCCCCGACCACTGCTCAGCCCATCCCGGTGACCCTGGAACCTACCGCGTGGGTGTCTCGGATGAGTTCAGGTGGGAGGGGGAAGGGTTGGCACGTGGATGCCTTGACAGGAAGCCCGTCAACAGACGAGGTTTAAAAGTATTATTTTTAAAATCTGTCTTAAGTGAAAAATGAAGTATCCCTAACTACTAGGGTAAATGATAAGTTGCTCTTAAGTAATTCAAACCAAAAAAATTAAAAATAAAGTAAAAAAAGTGTTTTCTTAGAGACAGACTAAACATGCACACACACACTGCAAATACTAGCTCTCAGTTAACGGACTCTGCTTCTGAGAAATCCAGGCTTTCTTCTGGGGCTTACACAGCACTTAAAATCAAAAACCAAAACAAAACGTAAGTAAATAAATGAAAAGACCTTTCCCTCATTTCAAAAATGAGCAACAAAGCTTAGTGTGAACATTGTTAATGAAAAATTAATACACTGCATCAAAAGTGATGGAGAAAAGTGTGTAGACACGACACTTTCAGATTCTTTGTGGACGAAGATGTATTTAATGAAGAGTTAATGTTATCTCTTGCTCATAACCACTGTCTCACCTAAACTCAACAGGACTTGGAGACATCCAGGTTCACTTAAGCCACACGTTTCCCCCCAAATCACTGATACCAATCCCTCATTAAAATGGGTCTAGCTGAACAGTCCTAAAATTAAGAGTAATTTCCTCAAGGCACATGATACTTACTTCTAATCTGTTAGAACCAGCAATGTATTCAGTGTTTTGTTAAAGTTTCCAACTTCAAAATAAGTGCCTGTGAAGGTATTGAACCAGGCGAGGTCACTTTCTAACTGCAAAAGTGACTTCAACAAGCAGATGTTTTAAATGCTAATAAACTCATTAATTCAAATCAATTTTTAAAGGTAGAATAAAATTTAACTACATAAAAATAAGAGGTGAAATCACTTGGCGGAAGATAGGGAAAATTAGCAGGAATTAGTGACATTCCAGAGGGATCTGTCATTCCCATCTCACATCTCACCCACCCCTGAAAGCTCAGATCCCACAAAATACGTCAGCTGTTCACACTGGCGGCTGAACATAACTTATCACCTTCCATCTCAAGAAGCGTCATTATTACCCGAGAATGATTTTCAGAGGCTATAGTTTTTAATTTTATTCAACCAATTTTACTTTAGGCTTAGCAGATAAACACTAGAAATCACATAAGGTAGCACTTTATACTGATAACGACTCACTTTAAAAGTCCCAACCAAAGTTTCACTCACCTTTCGGAAATAAAACCTCTTTTTCACATGACTGTATTTACAATAATTCATGAACAGTACAATATTTAGCTCAGTGAGTAAACAGTCCGAATACAGGTAACAGACTCTGGTGTAAAGAACTGGTCATGACTTACAGGTATTTTAGATTCTCCAGGTCTTCAAATGACCCACCAGGTATACTCTTGATTTGATTATTGTTGAGAAGCCTGTGAAAGAAAGTCTCAGTAAGAATTTAAAAAACAACACGCTTCTGAATCGTGTTATGATTAAGCCACAGACCTAATACCGACATTCGCTAAATGCAAATTCACACAAGCAAGAGCACTGCTGGTGCTGGATGCTCCCGGCTGCAGGTTTCCTCAGGGCGCTGGTCCACAGCAGCGCACACTGCTGCAGCTCTGCGTACAGCGGAGAAGCAGTCCCCTCTCTCCTGCACAGAGACGTCTCTTCTGTCTCCCCACCAGCCAGCTGGGAGGCCCTCGCGGAGGTGCAGGGTGTCCCGGAGGTGGGTGTCTCACCGTGGAGCTTTCCTTTTCACAGGGAGGGAGCTGGGCCCGAGCCACCCGTGTCCCCCCCACAAGGCTTACACAGCAGTGGTGAACGTTCCTGACCCCCAGGGCCTGCACAGAACAGTCACCTCCTGGGGCAGAAGGGCCAGAACCCGTCTCCGCCCACGGCATTCAGCACAGCCCATGGCAGCCCGGAGTTGGGGTCTAAACCCTGGGACACAGCTGGACACCAACCCCAACCCCGTGCCCGTACTAGCTCAGAGGAGGGCCATCCCCTAGACCCTGCAGTGGGAGACGTGACCAGCACAGGCCTGGATCACACCCAGAGGATGGACAGGTTCACAGAGGTCAGATGAGACACACGGGGACAAAGGCCATGACGGCTGCCAATCCTGGGACCCAGTCCTGGCATCTTAACGAGCAAATCCCTCTGTCAGGCTCCACGGCAAAACTTCTCAGCCATGCCCACCCACAGCGGGCAATGGGGTCGACGTCCCTCAGCCTTCGGGATGTATCCCCAGGGGAAAGGTGTGATGATTTCTCAGAGCCCAGCCTCGGGATGTACCCACAGGGAAAGGTGTGATAATTTTTTTTTTTTTTTGCGGTACGTGGGCCTCTCACTGCTGTGGCCTCTCCCGCTGCGGAGCACAGGCTCCGGACACACAGGCTCAGCGGCCATGGCTCACGGGCCCAGCCGCTCCACGGCACGTGGGATCTTCCCGGACCGGGGCACGAACCCGCGTCCCCTGCATCGGCAGGAGGACTCTCAACCACTGTGCCACCAGGGAAGCCCCTGGTGTGATAATTTTGATATCTCTTTTCTACCGGCTCCCAGTACAATGTTTGTACTTACAATGTGTTCAAGTTTCTCAGCCCCCTGAAGGCCCCCGGCTGGATCTCTCTGATTCTGTTAAAGCGAAGATCCCTGTGAAGAGACAAGAAACGCATTTACGGAGAGAAATCTGCGATTGTCACTAGTTGTGTGTCATCTTTAAACATTCAGTTTCCAAGCAGCAACAAGGCATTTAAGAAATTAAACCTCCCTGTTCATTCCCTGGATGCACCAACCCTGGGCCAAGGCTAACAAAGACATGAATATTTGTCTGAATGACAGGTGGACGCTCTCACCTCACAGAGTTTGTTTAAACAATAATTATGGGGAGATAACAGGTTCCTTGGTCACCCATCCATCCGTCTCCGCCAGCCCACGGGAACGCTCAGGCCTCAGTGTTAAGACAACACACAGGACGGATTTGCAGGGCCTCACGAAGGGAGTCACCCCTGGAGCAGGCGTGGAAACACTGGGGTTCCCTCCGGTAACCTCTGAGCTGGAACTCACTCCCCCAGTAAGGACATTTAGCCCGAACGCTCAGAGCCACAAAGCTCATTCAGCGTGCGAGCTGGAAAAACAAGGCTCTTTCATGTGTGCATCTTAACACGGTAGATAAAATTAAATGCACAAGTAGAAGAGTGGACGGAGGGAGGGCCTGAGCAGCCCAGGAGAGACCAGAGCCTGAGGCAGAAGCCGGCCCAGCAGCAGGAGACGCGCGGACACGGCGCAGGTCTGCGGGGCTCAGGCCGGGGCCAGGAGTGCCGGGACAGAAGGTCTGCTGAGATGCCCGCTCCCACCCTCCCCCAGCTTGACTTAAAATCTATCAGTTGACCAAGTACGAAAGTCACTGACCACTAAACACAAAGACCCCTTTCTTGACCAAAGAATCTTAGAAAAATTAAAATTCCTTCCTTACAGGCTGAACCCGTTCCATCACAGCCCAGCAGGGATCATGACGGGCTGAACTGTGTCCCCACCAATTCACACGTTGAAGCCGGACTCCCAGGACCTCAGAACGTGATCTTATTTGGGGACAGAGTCCTTCCCAAGGTGACCACGTTCCAGTGAGGTCACAGGGGTGGCCCTGGTCCAAGATAGCCGGTGTCCTTGTAAAAAGGGGAGATCTGGAGATGGGCTCACGGGGGAAGGCCAAGGACCGCGGCAAACCTCCAGAGCCGGGCGGCGGGCGGCGTGGCGGCACGGCCTGGCTCAGAATCCCCCTCGCGGCCACAGAAGGAGCCCGCCCTGCCAGCTGACCTTGGATGGCCAGCCTCTGGGACTCGGGGAGAACAGACTCCTGTCCCGTCGGTGGTGCTTCGACAGGGCGGCCACAGGAAACTCCCACGGTATCCTGGTCCAGGTCACGAGTGGACAGCTCTCCTACGATACTTACTGAGCCCCTTCAGTGTTCATCACCTTTTCAGGAATCTGATTATGTTGACCTGATCCAACAGCTCTAACTGATGACAGAACTGGTGGTGGAGGCTTCTCGGAAAGTGCTTGTCCACCCTTGAGTGCAAGGCACGGCCTTCGGGCATTTGCTGCCTCGCTCTGGGTCAAGTCCTCGGGACCCAGGCAAACGGTCAGCACCTGACCCTCACCCAGGTTCACTCTCTTTGGAGACCCTGTTGCCCACCAGCATGCTCCCCCAGGACCCCTCCTCCCCTGCACAGACAGGCTTGTTTTCTAATAAAGAGTAATTTACGTTCATATTCAGAACAGAGCGCGCGGCCCCCTTGGCGGGGAGCTGGGAAGGGGAGGGCAGATGGGGCCAGCGCCCCTGGGGACCCTAACACTCCCCGCACTTCCTGCTTTCTTCTCAACTTCAGAGGGCTAAGGTGGCCCCGTCAGCGTCTGGTTCTGTCCCCCAAGGACAGAACCCTGGTCCTTCAAGCCCCCCTCATGCCCTGATCCTAGCGCACCGCCAGGCCCGTCCACTTTCCCCAGACAAGGTGCAACATCAAGTCCACCTCCTCTCCTCTACCACCAATGCTTGGCCAGGCCCGGCCATGTCTGCAAACCCGACCTCACTCTTGGACTGGACGCTGTCCATGACTGCCCAGCCCACTGCTCCCATCACTGTAACAAAACTCCTGACCGGGACTGCGGCGGCTTTTCCGGTGGGCCCCGTCCACCCCACCTAATGCTTCAGGCCCATGGGCAGCCTGCATGGAGGACCCAGGTCCCCCGACCAGGGATGCAGCCTGCAGACCTCTAAGTGGACCATGTGCCCAACCCACTGCCAGCGCTGGGTGAGGGGCCTTTCAGGGCAGCCACGTGCACCTCCACGTGGCCCACATGGTGCATCATAGCCAGATAGAACTTTCGTTTCCATTTCCTGCAACACATAAACGGTTCCAAAGCGTTATCACTAATAAGTAATTAACTGTTCATCGAGGCGCGTCTGGAGGCCACATCCCTGCCCCTCACAGCTTCCCCTCCTCCCCGGTCGCTCTTTGGGGTTACTCTACCTCACCCTTCCACTGTTTCCTTTGGAAAATCTAAGCAAATAGAACGTGTGTCTATTTCCCTCCCTTGCACAAAAGGCAGCTCCCTGTGAACACGCTTCTCCTCCCGGGATAAACTGCGGAGCTTCCCGCAGCCGTGTGTGGACATGCCCGCACCTCCTTCCGGGCAGCGACCGTGGCCTGTGCTCGGACCACCTGGGAGGGCCGCTCCGAGCCGGCACGGGCAGTTCCCGGGACTGGCTCTCTGGACCCCTCAATTCACACTGTCGCTGAGGTATTCACGGAATCGATTCCTAGAAAGGTGTGGCTGGGCCGAAGGATAAACAGGCGTCATGACAGCTGACATCGCTGGGCTTGCTAAGTGCCCATCACTTCCATAAACACACGTGGTCCACACACGCCACACGCTGTGGGAGCCCGGCGTCGCGCGGGAGCGCGTGACCTGCGGGAACCAGGCCCGGGCACTGCCTCTCATCCTCTGCTCCCAGCATGCGGCTGAGCGGTGAGGGCTCCAGGAGGCTGGAGACCGGGGACAAAGCAGCCCAAGGGCGACTGCACGTCCAGACCGGGCGGACAGGCCCCCCAGAGCCCAGGGGCTGGTGCAGCCCGCGAGCAGGCGAAGGTTAAGGGCAGGCTGTGCACGGCAGGGAGGGACACAGTCGGCGGGGGCGGCCCCAGGCCGAGAGGCGTGGCCACAGCTGGTGGGAGGGGCCTGGAGGAGTAAAATGACAGTAGGCGGTCCGGTGACAGGCCGAGGGCCCAGCGGCAGGCACACGCACCACGCTTCCGCGCTCACGTCCACCTGCCTAAGCACTGGGAGCCCTCGCCAACCGCATCCCTAAGGGCTGACTCGGGTGCGTCCGTCAGAAACACGGCGCCCAAGCACGGGGTCTCCCAGGCCAGGTCTGAGCGGCGCGGATGTCAGTGGGACCGGACCTCACCCCGCCTATGCCTGCCAGCTATGCTAGGAAGGCAAGGCCCGACGCCCCTCTTTCCGGGCAGACCCCAGAGCAGTGTCTGCAGGGAGCAGCCTTGAAGGATGGGTAATGCCACCTCCGGTCACCCTAATACTTGCCCACCGCTCCCCCTAAAAGGGTGGCCTCCCCAAGGTCAGTGCTTCTCTCTTCCGAGGGACGTGAGGGCTCAGGAACCAATGCCCTTATCTTTGACCCCAGGCCCCAGGAAGGAGAGAGAGCCTGAATGTCACCCCCTTGACGGGAGCTGTGTCTCTAGGTGGTAAAGTGATGCGTCAGGCGTTTCTGGCATCACGTGCTTCACTGCAGAGTTGGGTTCACCTACGTTCATGACACTTAACCACAGGACCCACTTTTAGTCCCCCCCCCCCAAATCCAGTACTGATGCTGCTGATTTTTAAAATATAATTTAACTCAGGGCTTCCCTGGTGGCTCAGTGGTTAAGAATCCACCTGCCAATGCAGGAGACACGGGTTCGAGCCCTGGTCCGGGAAGATCCCACGTGCCACGGAGCAACTAAGTCCGTGTGCCACAACTACTGAGCCTGTGCTCTAGAGCCCGCGAGCCACCACTATTGAGCCTGCGTGCCGCAACTAGTGAAGCCCGTGCTCCGCCACAAGAGAAGCCACCGCAGTGAGAAGCCCACGCACCGCAATGAAGAGTACCCCCGCTCGCCTCAACTACAGAAAGACCGCGTGCAGCAACGAAGACCCAACACAGCCAAAATAAATAAATAAAATAAATTTAAATATATGTGTGTGTGTATATATATAATTTAACTCAATTCAGTATTTACTGAGTAGCTTTGAAAAAACAGGGGTCATGGCTAGAAATCACAGAATGCTGAGACACTGTGATACATGTATTTTTATTGGTTTTCATCTCTTCCTCCTTTCCCATAAAACAATAGAAGAAATAGCTAAAGGAATGAGGGGGAAAGGAAACAGGACAGATGGAGAAGCAGACGCTGGCGGCGGGACGCAGGTCTGGCTCAGAGTATCCCAGCCGCCAGTGCAGAGACAGCCTGATCAAGTACAGGATCATGAGCTCCAAAGAGCCCTCGGCACGCTGCCCGGGAGAAGTGAAGCTTTACCGATGCTGAGACACAGGCAAAGCTTCTCACAAACGCTGGGCACGCAGGTGTACCTCCCAAGCACAAGCCTCGTGACTGGCTCTGCGTGTGCCGCCCCCTCCCTGTACGCACTGGCAGGACTTCAGCGTGTGATGCGGGCGAGCAGTTACAGAACTTCATCCTGTCCATCCAAGGGCATCCTTCCGGCCTCCGAGGCCTCCCTGGACCCTGATTTGTATCAAGGACTCACTAATCCTCCCAGGAGTGTGTCACCTACAGGTGTCATAGGCACACACTCTCCTTCTTCACTCAAATTACTGAAATTTAAAAAAAAACAAAACAGGGGCTTCCCTGGTGGTCCAGCCGCTAAGAATTCGCCTTCCAACGCAGGGGACGCGGGTTCGATCCATGATCGGGGAACTAAGATCCCACGTGCCGCGGGGCAACTAAGCCCGTGCGCCACAACTACTGAGCCCGCGTGTCACAGCTAGAGAGAAGCCCGCACGCTGCAACTACGACTCGATGCAGCCAAATAAATATAAAAAATTAATTAATTAAAAAACAAAACAAAAAGCCAAAACCAGAAATGTAGGTCAGCAAAGGAAAAAGCAGCGTCCGATGGTGAAGAGCACGTGGGTCCTGGTCAGTTGGGGAGAGGCCACACGGGGCCAGGTATCCTGGGCGAGGGACAGTGGCAGAACCTGCACTTGCACCCATCGCAGGGGGCAGCCCTGCCCCAGTGGGACCCGGGGCCTGGACACGCCGTCTCTGCCTGTGCAGGGTGCTCCCGGACACCGGACGGCCCAGCGTCCGCTTCAGCAACATGACAGCCCATCCCTCCCGGGGGCCCAGGGTGACCACGCGTCCTGGCTGCCCCTCAGCCCCACACCTGTTAAAAAGCGCTTTGCTTTCAGGAGTGGAGCCGTCAGGGGCCAGGCAGTCCTGGCTGCCCAGGTTCCGCCCCTCGTCCTTCTTGCCGTGGCATGAGGTGCCCCACAGGCGGCCTGAAGGGACGAGCTCAGAAGAGTCACAGAGGCCAGCAGTTGACCCGCCCCCGTGGCAAAAGGCCAGGTTGCTGGGTCTGCTTTTTCCTCCCCCTGTGCTGTGGACTCTGTAAAACACAGAAAACGTTATGTCGTCCGACGTGGCGCCAGGAAAACGCCTGTACTTATCAGTGACAGAGCGGCCCTCGTGCGATCAGTTGTGCAGACGGCACTCCGGGCCTGGCTTCTTCGGATGACGTCCAGGGCACCAGAGAACAGGCGGGCCCTCCCCACACAGGAGCCTCAGGGCGCAGGGAGAGGGGCCCCGGCGGAATCGTGCCCCCCCCCCGGAGGGCTGGCGCTCCCGTCGAGGAGAGCTGGCGTCGGGGTCTCTAGAGAACTTCCCTCTGGAGCCCTCCCAGGAGGTGGGTAATGTGCAGGCCCCTGGGTGCCGGGGGTGCCAGGGGTGCCCGAGGGGCGAGTCCTTTATTCTCCAGAAACAGCTCTGAATTTCCTGCTGCGTCTGCTCTTCATCCAGAACCTCAGGTCCCAGAAAAAGGCCACACGGACAGAGGAGGGACGTGGGTGCTTGCGACACAATTCGCTAAGTGTTTCATCTTTTTGTCGTCTCCCCTTCCAGGATGTAAGCACATGGAACCAGGGGCCCACCTCTTGGCTCGAGAGAACGGAACCTGCTTGGAGGGGCTCCCTCAGTGCTGCTGACGGACAGACCCGGGACGGGCCCTGAGCTGCTGCCGTCTCCGGGCCAACGGGTCCTCCTGCACGGCCACCTCCCACTCCTGGGGAGGGGGACTAAAACACGGCTCGGGGGTCAGCAGCCCTTCCCACGGGGCGGGGGACACACTCCGAGGGGCAGCAGCGTCCAAACTCTGCTGGGCCCTCAACCCGCCGCCCCAGCTCAGCGTCCTGAAGGTGGGGCCTGAATTAGGTCAACTCTTCCACAACCTTCTGATCAACTCGGTAAAGTCTGGTTCACTGAGTCATGTGTATGAATAAAGAGAAAACGGGAAGGCAAAAAAAAAAAAAGCCACTGTTTTCTCCTGATAGAGAATTTTTAAAACACTGAATGGTTCAAAGCCCAGGACAGAAAACTATTTCGAAAGAAAACGGACTTTAGGAAATAAACCAAGGTATTGATTCACCCAAAGGAAGCACACATGGAAGAGCGTTTACTCCGGTTTTGGTTTTAGGTTTCGTCCAGCTAAAAAGAGAAGCGAGGAAGAGCTGAGTGTTTTGCCAACTGGGAGTGAGAAGTGAGCTCCCACCTCGGAGAGGACCCTGGTTTCCGCCTGATGGCCCGCACAGACCACGGAACAGCCAACATGTCCGTCACCCTGAAAGCATCCCTGCGTCACTGCTGCTGACAACCGAGGGCAGTTCAGTGCTGGAGGGGGGGGCTCTGTGGACAGCCCTCAGCAAACAGCGTTCAAGAGATGCACTGCCCCTGCAACCTCTCCAGCCCGCCAGGAGTCAGCAGGGACGCTACTCATTTGAGGACGATTCGGTTCATCGCCTTGCCACTGCACTTGGACCGTTGGGTCATTTGTTAAGAACCTCCTTGGTGTCACCATCACTGGGCCCCCAGGGAGCACTCGAGGGGCCCAACTCCAGCCCAGATCCCATCCCTCCCCTCCCAGAACCGGGGAAGGTGCCAGAGGAAGGCGCAGCTGGCTGTGCTCCAAGACTGGCCACGTGGGCCCAGGCAGTGACCCTGTCCCCTAAAAGGCCGGGCAGAAAGATGGTGGGATTCGGTCCCACGCGGTCTCCATGGCAACCTCTCCACTCCATTGTCACGGCTACGTAGCCGAAGGCGGTGCCACAGCAAGGGACCTGCTCTGATCATGCGCAGCTGTGATCACACCTGAGGTTTGAAACTCAAAAACCTACGACATCAGGAAGCACTACCTTCTGTTTTCAACTATTTAAAAACATAAAATGCAGAGTTCACAGGACAGCAAAAGCAGGCGCTGGCTGCTCCGGGTCTGGACGAGGGTGCGGTGAGGCAGGTGTCTGCCCACCGTCCCAGGAGATTGACTGTTCCTGGGCCTCCGTGTCAGGGGCATCGTTCTGGGCCACGTGCAATGTAAAGCCTGCCCCCCACAGCCCCCGCACCGCCTCACAAATGAACAAAATGTATCTACTGGTTCACGCACTGCAGGCTGTGTCCTCTGGGAAAAATGCCCAAACTTCTCCCATGGCTGTTTAAAAACTGAAATCAGTGTTTTTCTTGCTTTCCAGACCAAAAAAATGGCCATAGCTGTGTACCAAAGACTTCTCTCTCCCAAGGCCCCTTCATGGCATCCCAGGACGCCCCCATGCAGGGGGCGAAGCCGAAGATAGATAGCAGTGCAATTAGGGCAAAAGGCCCCCCTCTGTCTCTCAAGCAAACGCGGAGCCGAAACAGCAGCCTGGACGAGCGTGAAATCCGTTCTGCCCAGCGCGGCGCGTCAGTGAAAACACGGTGGCCTGACGCCTTCTAGAGAGCAACAGCCCAGGAAGCAGTGCGCACACACGCCAGCAGAACCCGGCCCAGGCGTGGGAAACGGAGCTCCGCTTCTGCCGGGGAACAGCAGCAGGTGCGGGTGAGCGCGTCTCCGCGTGGGCGGGGTCTCTGCAACACCGCAGCTCCCCTGTCCCCCGCAAGGGGTCTCGGGGTCTCTGCCGGGCCCGGCTTCGCGCTCCAGCCCGTGGAAGCCCGAGGGGCTGCAGGGGTGAAGACACGGGCCTGGGCCCTGGTCTCGCCCTGAGCGGCCACCGCGAGCCTTGCGCCCATCCAAGGGGCCCTGAAAGCCTTCCGTCCAGGTCTCACATGGGACATGGGAGGAATCTGTGCATGTGTGCCCACGTGTGTCCACAGACACACCTCCTCCAGGACAGGGCGCCCCGAGAGCTGCTCTGCGTAGGTGGATCAGTTTCCGAGTCGGGCACCAGGCAGGTCCAGATTCAAATCCCTGCTGTGCTCTTCCCTGGCTGTGCAATCCTGGACAAATGCCTTGACTTCTCTGATCCTTCCTCGGTTTGCTCATCTGCCTCTCCTGTGAGGACCACATGAACCGAGACCAGCGAAGCAGGAAACGAGCCGGGGACAGGACCATAGAGGCGGCAGCGGGCGGGGGTGGTGGGCACAGGTCACAGGTGCACCGAGTGCGCGGCAGCCCGGAAAGGGACGGGCCACCTCCCGCTGGCGTGCGCGGTGAGCCTTCATCTCACACTCAGAGGAGAGGTTCAGAGAAGGCAGTTAACTGGCCTGAAACCACACAGCCCATCTGGGCAGCCTACAAGGGGGCCTGGGGCCTCATCCTCCGCGCCAAAAGCGTGTCCCCGAGACCCCCCTTCCCCAGGCACAGTCCCAGCAGCCCCCATCAGTGTGACCTGAAGACATCAGAGCGGCACCCAGCAAGCCCCAGCTTCCACCTGGTGAAGATGCAGGTGCGGCTGGAAAGACTGGTGTGATTTCAGCACAGCATTTCTCTGGGGTGCCAAAGCCATCCCAAGTCCATGTCCAGAAACCCGGCCCTGTGAGACTTCCCTCCCACTGCCCATCCCCCAGCAGGTCTCTACCCAGCGAGGGGTCCACAGTGCGTTCCCAGGTCCAACGCCCCCGGATCAGCACAAACACTTTCCGCCGCGGCAGGTGGATCCAACCAGTCTCAGCGGCTTTCCTGACTGGTAACCACACCAGCAAGAACAAGGGATGCTGGACACCACGGGGAAGACTCCACGGGCCAGCTCCGGAGACTCGCCTCATTTACCTGATGGTGAAACTGCTGACATGGGCAAGTCCTATTTGCAGTGGAGTCCCATGCAGAAGGAATCACAGAATTAGAACAGCAGCCCGGCTGGACGGGCAGGTCAGGAACCACCAGAAGAGACACCAAAGCACCTGCTGACGGGCCCGGCCTCCCCCTGGCTCCGCACGCGCTCAAGGCACCATCCACGCGCATGGACCCCGACCCCGCGCCTTGCAGGGCTGGCCAGACTAAATGGACGGACACCGGCGGCCCAGCATGTCCACGGCTGCCACCTGCCGCCCAGTCCCGGCTCCGCCCCTGACCTGCCACCTGCCGGGCACAGACATCAGCCCACAGCCGTGCTGTGGCCTCACCTGGAAACCAGACGCTCAGTGAGTCAGGACGGAGACCACGTGCCTGGAAGACGGCCACCTCGGGGTGAGCGGGGAGAGGCACACAGGGACCCACTGACACCACCCCTGGGTCACCAAGGTGATCCGGGCACAGAGGAAAGCTCACAGACGGAGAAGCAGATGGGACAGGTGGAGGGAGGGGCAGGGTGCACACAGGCACACAGGTTTCTCCTCGTGGAGGGTCAGGAGATCAGTAATACAGAAGTAAGTCCACGGACGCCCTGGGAAGAGACAAAGTTTCTACGCCCCAAGGGTTACGGGATGCAGGATAGAAAGTATTTTTCTTTTCCTTACCGTGTTAAAAAATCTTAAATGAACGATCACGCTTATATAATAGCACATAACTAAAAGATGGTTTTTTTCCTTTCCTTGTTAAATATAATTTTAAACAAAGTAATCAAGTTTTGGGCTCAAGCAATAAAAACTCATTCAACAACTTGCAGCCTCAACCAGGAACAGGGGCGCCACGCCCACTGGCTCTTCTCTGAGAGTCTCTCTCCCGGGCCAGAGGTGCCTTCAGAGGCATCCAGGTGTGCAGGTGTCCGCGCTCCAGCCACCCTGCTGCCCCACCTCTGCCCTCTCTGCTTCACTGGAGCTCTGAGCCTCTAATGGGCTTTTATGGCTGCCCTGAACCCTCACAGCACAGCCTGCCAGCCTCAGCTCCACTGCTGACTGTTTATTCCCTTAGTATTTTCTAGTTCCTGTTCCCCAGAGAGACGTGTGTCTGAGCTAAGCCTGATCACAAGTAACCGGCCAGCACGTGGACGGACTGTCTTGGATCTGGTATCCACCTGGATCCAACCAGCTATGGCTGAGAGAACCAGGGTCACGTGACACTCGACACGGACCGGCATCACTCAGGGTTCCCTGGAGAAACAGAACCAACAGGACGTGTGTGTGCGTGTGTGTGTGGGTGGGTGGGGGGGTGCGCATGTACAGAGAGAGACTGAGATTGGTTTCTGTTAAGGAAAGACTTATTGTGGAGGCCGGCAGGTCCACAGTTTGCAGGTGAGCCTGCAGGATGGATCCCCAGGGAAGGGCCGCCGTCTGCTCCCAGGGCCGTGTCCTGCTTTTCTTCTCTTAAGTTCTTCCACTGATGGGGTGAGGCCCCCCCTGCGCCGTGGAGGGCCATCTGCTTACTTACTGACTTAAGTGTTCATCTCCTCTAAAAACACCTCCGCAGAAACCTCTAGAATAACGTTTGACCAAATATCTGGGCACTGTGTCCCAGCCAAGTTGACACATAAAACTGACCATCACAGACACCCAAGCGTGCTGAGATGTACCCTACTTGTTACAACAAATATTATAATTTACACAATTGAATGGGCTGAGTTTGTTCTTACAGAGACAGACAGAGCTTACTCTTTGAGTTCAGCAAAATAAACGGATAAATCATGTTATCCCACTGGGCGTTCGTCCAAGACTTAGCCAACTGGCAAGCGGACAGTCACAGAACCCAGCAGAGACCAAGCCCAGGAAGCAGATTTCAGGCTCTACCAAACAGACTGATTTTTGTCTGTTGCTTTTCTAACAGCCTCGAATCAGACTGCATTGTAGTTACCACCACGGAGGAAATGGATCAAAAACAGAATCAACAAATACTGATACCAAATAGTTACCCTCCACCAAGACGCTCCGGGAGCATCTAACCGAGGAGGCTTCCTACATACACAGATCTTGAGTTTTTAGGAAGACGGGACGTGCAAGCCAAGTTCATTACTGAATGAGAACACATTTCTAGGGTGTAAGTGATGTGGTTTCATCAACCAGGACAAAAGAAGTGTGGGGCCAATAATAAACCCCAAGGACCTTAAAGCGGATGGTCAGAGGCGAGCCCTCAGGAAAGGTTCCGAGGGGAGGGGACACGAAACGGAGCCTTGTGACGGGAGGAAAGGTGGTCGAGGTGGTCCTTAGCCGACCACCTTAGCCGAGGTGGTCCCTCCTGAAATTTCCCCTCCGCTTTCATTAAGGGGATCCCACGCTGCCAGCCTGACCTGCCTCGCCGGCCTCTCCTTGGCAGGGATGCCGGCGCAGTCCTCTCCCTGTGCCCTGATGCCCAGACTTCTTATGGTCTCATAGTCCTTCTCCAGTGAGGAATCGAGAAGCCTTAATGCAGCGCCCGCCGCAGGTAATGCACTGGGTTATCTCCAGCACCCAGGTACTAGTCCAGCAGGATCCTTGAAAGAACTGAGAAAGTAATCACTCTAATCATTTTCTGTTGGGCTTCCTTCCCTCACAACCCAGCTGAGAAAGGCTGCTAGACACGCAACTCTGAGAAACCACAGAAAAATGGGAAGAAGGCTTCTCTAAGACTAGGGAAAATAACGAGGAAGTTGGATTTTAAGCCAGGGCATTCTGAGTTTAGGAGGAAAGAGGCTTGGGTCTAAGAAAGTTCTTCCCAGGCGACCTCCTTTCTATAACCACCCCCTCCCCTTGCTGGGCTTCCAACCCCACCCGTGAACCACGGGGGTGGGACGGATTGGGGACAGGTCTGCATCAGGATAGAGGCGCACAGCCTACACCACAGACTCTGCCTCATGGCAGTGGGGTCTACACATCTCAGCACCAGTGCCTGACACTTACCAAGGACACCAGAATGAGGGGGGGAGGGACAAACAGACGGGCAGATGGATGGATGGATGAATGGATGAAGCCGTAGGTGGTTATGGAAGGATAGATGCATGAATGGATGAATGGGTGGACAGATGGAAAGGCAGATGGATGGATGGATGGATAGATGGATGGACGGACAGATGGACGGGCAGATGGATGGATGGATGGATGGATGGATGGACGGACAGATGGACGGACAGATGGAAGGGCAGATGGATGGATGGACGGACAGATGGACGGACAGATGGAAGGACAGATGGAAGGGCAGATGGATGGATGGATGGATGGATGGATGGATAGATAGATGGACGGACAGATGGACGGACAGATGGAAGGGCAGATGGATGGATGGATGGGCGGAGAGATGCGTGGGTGAGTGGATGGAAGGGGTGACACAGGCATTGACCTAAGAAAATTGCACATCAAAATAACACGCACAAGGAAACAAATGCTCAGGATTAATATTTGGCCACCCGCTGCCATGCCAATACCAACATCCCGCGTGTCTGAATAAGTAACAACGATGACTAACTGCACCCGCTTTAATTGCTATTTTCAGAAGCTGATGTGCTGCTTAGCTGGTTATGGACTTTTAGAAATATTGTTTCACTCCAGGAAGTGACAAGCCTAATCTAGGCTCTTCCCCTAAAGGAAGCCGTGACGAGGAAAAGAGGCATAAATGTAACCAGCGCTGCAGATGGGTGCAGCCCGCATTCCTGGGCGAACGGCTCCGCACTTGTCTGCAATCTCATTTCTTTGTGAGTAAAGAAATCTCCCGCCTGAGGGCTGTGTTGGCCTCACTTTTCCCCACAGAAGGGAACATATCAATCAAACGTTGCAGGGGCAAAATCTTCCCATCTTTACCAATCCCAGCCTTTCATTTATTTAGAGTGACTCTGAATTTCCACTCACATCCTTAATTCTTAGCAAATAATTAACATTAGATCTGGCAGGAGCGGCATTTTAGAAAAGTTGGGAAAGGCAGGAACTCGATTACGGAGCGTTTCCTGGGTCCCACGAAAGGCACCTTCTGGGTGCAGCATCACAAGGGGAGTTTAGATGCTTCTTAAACACTTGGGTTTGGCCTGGGAGAGAGAACGCCTATCTAAGAAGCACTGAAAAGGAGCCTGGTGGTATTTCCTGTTTGCATCGCAAGTATCTGCTTCAATTAAAGGAGCCCTGGCGTCCTAGCTCTCTCCCGCTGCCTGTCTTCCCTCCTCTGGACTCCTCTGGTTCACGTCCGGGTCAATAAACCCAGATGTGATGATAACAATAGCTTCCCCAGCAGAGCATCGACCAGGCAGGCTGTGTCAGGAGTTACACACGCATCCCCTTCCTCATGCCCAGGACGCCCCTGCAGGTGGGAAACCGAGGCTTCAAGGGGAGAGAACCCTGCCCAAGGGTGCACATCGGGAAAGCTGGGAACCAGCGCCCCGGCCGGGGCCGACCACACCCTGAGCTGCAGCCTGGCTGGACGAGCTCCCCTTCCCCCTCAGTGGGACGGGCATCTCCCACAAGGTCAGCCTCCGTCATTAACACCGTGGCTCTTACTGGCTCCGTCTCCCTGCCCAGGAGACCACCGCTTGGCCAAACCGAAGGCAGCCTTGTCCATTTCCACGCCCGGCACCTTGCCTGCAATATCTCCACGCAGGTTCCTCCTGGCATGTCGCAAATAATACTTAACGACTTTGAACTTGACAGAACCTCAAAGGCAAGATACCTTCTCCCCAGAGAAGATTAGGCAGAGACTGCTGAAGGTTAGAAGTGTCCTGCTGCTCTGGGGGGAACTGCCCTGCCCCTAACCAGCCACGTAAACCCTGAGACCCCACTGCGAGGAAGGTCTGGGGTGAGTGAGGGGAGACTGCGGGGCAGGCAGCGCGACGGGTCCCCTCCCGAGTCCCCGCGCCCTGAGGTCACAGCGTCTCCACCTGGAAAACGGGAGGACGCCGTCCCGCCCCATCGCTCACGGATTCCGGATTTGAGAATTTTCCCAAAGTCGATCCTCGTGGTGTCTCTGTCACCATCGAGGACGGGCACAGAGATGACGATGATGTGTCCAGTGTCCTTTTCAGGGTCTATCTGGTGCCATGTTGCTCGCATTTTTGTGCCTTTTGTTGATGACTCTGCTGTTTAAAATTGCCCCCGAGTGCGGTGCCGACGGGCGTCCGGTCACGGGGAAAACACGTGTGTGTGGGGTCGGCTTCCTCCGGGCACGAGTCTGTGCTGCCCTGAGCTCCACATTGATGAACCAACAACAGACGTCAAGTAAGGTATCTGTCAACAGAAGCTCACAAAGCCGGGTTGTGCCTCAATCGATGGATGACAACAGTGCCGTGACCTGCGCCGGGCTGGACGCTGACCCTGCGTCTCTTGGAAGCAAGGGTCCTGGGTCACTAACTCAGAATTCACAGAGACTACGTAGAACACAGCCCTGCGAGTAACGAGAATCAACCTTAAACTTCGCCTCCGCTGACAGAGATGATGCTGAGCTGGGGCTCTCCCAGCCCCTCCCACCTCAGATCTCGGGGCCCGGCGGAGACATCCAACCACAGGGCAGAGACCACACAGGAAACTGGCCACAGACGGGGTGGCCGGGACCCAACATAAGCCAGGCTGCGCTGCAGCCTGGGGAGGGGCCCACACAGGAGCTGGCACAGTCCTCAGGACGTGCTGGCATCAAAGCCTCCAGAGAGAAAACCCGGGACCACCATCGAAGTGCGGCTCCCGAGGGAGGGCGCACAGGTGTGCGTGCCACGTCTCCACGGTCAGGTGTGAGGGGCGCCCTCGGGGCCGTGCGCCCGCATCCTGCAGACGATCACAGAACGCAGCAGACGTAGACGGCTGACAGACAGATGGAGCGGCAGACACGGACAGACATGCAGACACCCCAGCATTCCGTGTCCACGTGCGCTCACATGACTGTCTGTGTATCTGAGGCGAAGCCCGGCAGGTTAACAGTTTCCTCTAATGATAGAAATGTGAGTCATTTATTATGGTGTTTTTATTTGTATTTTCACATTTTTCTGCCATGAACATGTACAGCTTGCATAAAAATATTTAAAAATATGTTGGAAAAGAAGAGTAAACAGGACAGGGCACTGGAGTGGGTGAGGGGCAGGCTCCACAACCTCCTGCTTGCAGCTGCTGGGGAGACGCTGCCCCCCACCTCCCCCCCCCCCGGGGGCGGAAAGGCTGTACCTCCAGCCAAACTCCACCCACGATGACCACCCCTGCAGGGCCTGAGAGAAGGCAGCCGGCAAATTTCCAAAAACCCAGCGTAAACCCAAATATGCCTCGTCCTGGCAGAAAATCTGGAGTCAAGCGCTTGGCTTCTAAGAAACCCGACTGTGATCTACGGGTTACCGCCACAGGCGGTTCAACACCTGCCACGATAATTACACGGCGCAGCTCTCTGTTGAGGAGGAATGAACAAAATTCTTGTTAGAAGAAGGAGCTTCTAGTTTTTAAGCTCTGTTTACCCATGATGGCCCCTGCTACAGCCCACAGTGGGACCTAAACTAACGGGGGGCTGGAGCAGGGGGCCGCCATATGGCACAGGACACGGGAAGCAGGGCCAACACTTCGCAGCCATCTCTGTTCTGCACATGAGGGGCCAGAGGTGCCCACATGCAACAGCAGCGCCTGGAGAGGACACAGTGAAGGCAGCACGGCAGCCACGCACCACCTGTCCAGCACGTCCGACACTCCCAGTGCAGTTTTCCTTCACGGGAAGGCCCTAAACAACGTGCCAGAGACCACCAGGCACCAGGTGGGGACAGGAGACCAGTGCCCCCCAGGCAATGTGCGCACAAGTGGTGTGTCCCCTCGGGGCCATCGAAGCCCTGGACCTTCCTCTCGCTCACTCCCCCCTCCGCTTCCCTGACAGCCTGGAGGGCCAGGGACCAGGACAGCAGAGCTACAGGGTGGACAGAGCCTGGGTCCCCAGGTCACTGGTAGAGCACCGTTACCTTAAAGGGCCAGACAGGAAAGGTACTGTCATGTCACAGCTACCCAGCTCTGCCTTTGGCGTCAGAAGCAGCCGCAGCCACAGGTGGGTGAAGGGCGTGGCACGTCCCGCACAGATCAGCCTAGCACCCAGGCCACGGCCCTGCTGGCCGGGTCTGCAGGCCCCGGGCTGAGAGCAGAGCCTCCAGTGACAGCTGCCCAGCGAGGACATCTGCCCTGGGTTCTGTGTGAGGGAAGTAGGAGCTCACACTGCTTTAAGCCGCCGAGACCCTGCGACCATTTATTATGCAGCTGCAGTTGAACCCCCCTGCCCGACACAACAGCCTTCCAAAGGCAAACGGGGAGCAGCGGGTTGGACGGTTTTTAGTTTGGGGCGTGTGAAAGCATTACTCTACTTGTTACTTTCTTCATAAGCCACACTGTTATAAAGCTGCAGAAGAATTTAATGAAGGTTTTACAAAATTACAAGAAGAGATGGGATAACAGGGGCCAGACCTCCTCCCCTGTCTGAAACAACCAAAAGCTGACAAAATACATGAAACAACTGTTTTCAAGATACCGCGCAGGGGTCAGGAATGGACAGGATCCCCGAGGGAGTGAAAACGAAGGAGGTGAGCACAGAACCGCCCCAGGTGGCTGCCCAAGGGACGGCGAGAACCCACAGGACGCAGACAGGACAGCTAGAGCTCCAGGGACAGAAACAGGACACCAGGGAGCCTGGAGCGTCAAGCGCTCAGCGCAGCCGTGCGTGTGAGGGCAATAAAGCTCAGAGCAGAGATCAGCAAAACAGAGAAAGGAAAAACCAAAGAGAAAGATCAATGCGTCCGAAAGCTGGGTTTCTGCAAAGGTCAATACAACGGAAAAACGTCCAGGCGACCGATCAGGAAAAAACGGGAGAGCAGACACGCGTTTCCGACACCAGGAACCAGAGAACGGACGTCCCTACACATCTTCAGACGTTCAGAGGGTAACGGGGAACTTCACGATGGACGGCTGTCCCAGGATCGTGCGACGTGGCCGAGCTCCCAGCTCCCAGGGCTCACTCAGGAAGAAACTGTCCCCAACAGCCCTGTGCTTACTGAAGAGTTTGAGGTCACAGTTTAAAACCCTAGCAGGAAGCCCAGCCCAGCCTGGGGGCTTCCCTGGGAAGCTGGCGCAGACCTCTAAGCGGCACTGAGCCGCGTGCCCCTGCTCTCCCCTCGCACCCGCTCTGGGAGGCAAGGTCTGCCCTGATACGCAAAGCAGACAAAGACATTCCAGGACAGGAGAACAAAGCCCAGAGCCCCCGGCGAGCACAGGTGCAGTCATGCCCAGTGAGGCAGAGCTCGGGACGGAGGGCTGCCAGGGGCGCGGACCCCGCGGGTGAGGACGCCCCCGGCGAGCACAGGTGCAGTCATGCCCAGTGAGGCAGAGCTCGGGACGGAGGGCTGCCAGGGGCGCGGACCCCGCGGGTGAGGACGCCCCCGGCGAGCACAGGTGCAGTCATGCCCAGTGAGGCAGAGCTCGGGACGGAGGGCTGCCAGGGGCGCGGACCCCGCGGGTGAGGACGCTCCTGACCGTGGCGACGGCGGCACAGACCGGACACAGCACGGTCCCCCGAGCGCGCACCGCGAACACGCACTCCTGCTGTCCCGTCAGCGGAATCCCCACGAGGCTTTTGATTTTCCTCAGGGAAAACTCATCCAGACAGAGGTCGGAAAAGGGAATCGTCACTGGTTAAGCTTCCACCACGGACCTGACCGTAGAACAGAAAGGGACGAGCCTGCGGGCTGCCCGTGGGCCTCTGAGCTCCGTGGGCTGGGTGACAGCAGCCTGTACGCACCCAGCCGCCCTCCCGAGCTCCCCTGGGGCTGGGCATCCAGACGCCAGCAGGCACCATCCCTCTGCAATGAGCTGGTCATCCGGTGGGCACCCAGCTCTGGACAGACCACCCTTCAAGGGAGGCTGACAGAAACCAGACAAGGCCAAGGAGAGCCCGGGGGACACAGCGTCAGATCACTGCCCACCCAGGGTCTGCGGGGGAAGTTCTCTGCAGTCTGCGTCCCCTCGGAGAGAAAGGCAACAGTGTCCAGCAAAAAGAAACTGATCAAATCAGCAGGGATAACTGACCCTGTACCCGAGCCAGGAAAAGGGGAGCTGAGAATTAAGTCCTGAAACAACTGACACGTTCTGACTTCAACTTTTTGCCAGTTTTGATTCAGTCACATGAGTCATCGTTGGACTGAGCGATCCCGGGATTTGCTAAGTTTTCTGTGGGCTGGTAGCATCTGAAGAGAAACCAAGGGACCAGGAGAGGAACGCGTGGGGTTTCTATTTTTCAAAATTAACTTCAAGGTAAAGAAAACATGAACCACTGGACTTACCAATTTAGAAAGAGCCTAAGTTATCGAAGATGTTATTTTAAACATCAAAAGGCATTCCCTCACCCACTGACACACATGGGCTGAGTTTTGTGCAGGTGCTACATGAGACACGTAGTTACCAGTTCAAGTTCAAGGCCGACCCCAGGGAGCTGCCGGCCAGCAGAGACATATAGTAACACACGAAATGTCAAAATTGACTATTTAAGCATCAAATTCAGTGATGTTTAACTGCGTTTCAATTGAATTCACCCGAAACTGTATTTGTAAAGAAGCCACATTTGCTCGTGTACCCCCAAAAGCACATGAAACTGTCACGATTCAAATGCTCGTTAAACCGGACGCTAAGCTGAGAGACCTGACGTCTCGGGCACTGAAGGCCGGCAGCGCCCCACCAGTGCACACTGGTGGAGGGAGACGGGAGGCTGGGCCCAACTCTAGCCCTGGGCGCTGCCCTCAGAGCTTGGCCGGGACCCCGAGGCCCCCATTCCCTCACCACGGCACCTACTCCAGTTTCTTCCTGTTGGCAAGTGCCCAGGAAAGAGGTCGGCATCTCCAGCCAACAAGACAGAACCTCCGACTCAGCCGGTGGGAACCAGCACAGGCGCACGGACCTTCCAGCGCTCACCCATTTGTCAAAGAGATGACGGGCCCAGCTCCGGAGACTGGGATGCTGTCACTGATCTGTTGACACCTGACCGTGGCACCTGTCCAGCCTGCCTCCCTGCCACCTCTTCTAATAAAATGCCCGCCTTCCCCCAGGCAAGGAGCCCTCCCCCACTTCCAGGCCACGCGTCCTCAGGCAGGGCAGGTCCTGTCCTTAGCTCCAGGGGCCGCCAGGCCCGGGCCTGGTGGGCATGACCGCCCGCCGTCCAGGGTGTGCTGGGGACAGACAGCGGGTCTGTTCACACGATTCCCAGAACTCGGGCTTGTGACCGAGACTCACCTCCTGCACTTAGGCCATCGGAAGGGAAGCCGACGACAGCTGCCGGGCGTCACCAGGCAGGGAAGCTGAGTCATAGCACGGAGGAGGCGGCCGGGGACGCACAGAGGGGAGGGGACCGCGTCCAGGCTGTGGCGTCCACACCCTGGACAAAGCGGAGCTGCCCCCGGATTCGCAGTCACAGGGCCCCATGTGCTTTCTTTTTACAACGACTTCCTTGACTCACTAATAACACAGTGAGGGGCGGGGGGGGGGCTTCTAGCTGCCCTGCTGCAGTTTCCAAGGAAGCTTTTCCAGATGCAGCTTCCAAAGGCATGTTTTCAAGAGTAAAGTTGTGTCCAAACTGAGCACGGCCCCAGGACCACTCCCTGATGGCTGACGTCACACACAGCATCCCAGGTGGCCTCTGGAAGCTTCCTCGGGTCACCGAGGTCTCCTCTTTGCGCACAGCACGCTGGGCGTTCTTAAAGCCGTGGGCTCAGGACGCCACCATTTTGGAAAAATAAATTACCAACATTCAGATACTTGAAAAATATCCCTCTGGGCTGCTGTGAGAATGAAGACTTCGACTTCATCCCAACAGGGGTCTAAGGGCAGAACCTGCTCAGGTAAGCCACGGGCTGCAGCTTCAGGCCTGTTGTCACGGCCTGCACGGTATCCTGCAGAGACCGACAGCCAGAGGCTGCTTTGCTGACCTCGTGAGGCCTCACCCAGGGGAGGAGAGGCCAGCCCTGCCTGGAGGCCGAACGCGTCCCCGCAGGACGGGTGGCAGGAGAGAGGGAACTCCCTGAACCCCAGGAAGACAGGGGAGGGGACGTGCGGCTGACAGCCTGCCCACCTCCCGGCCCAGGAACGCTCCCTCACTCCGGCCACCTGGAGGCCAGAGGCCTCACCTGGGCGCACAGGGAAGCGGTGGGAAGTTGGATCCTCCCATCGGCCGGCTTCCAGGAGCTCCAGTGGAGGCTGGTAAGGGGAGACGCTGTGCCTTGGGGGGCTAGTCCCCAGGGAGCACCAAGACCTTCTCCGAGTATGGGAATATGACCCCAAAGACGGGTGGTCACTCGGCCAGACCTCCAGAGGCACTGGCGCCCAGGTCTGCCCTCCTGCAGGCCCCCTCGGCCAGACACGCCTGGATGGCCAGTTGCCCTCATCACAGGGCCGCAGGGCCTCCCTCCCCAGCACCCCAGTGGACCCGGGACCCTGAGAGACGGGAACCGGAAGCTGGCCCAGGCCCAAACACACGGGTCAGCAGACGTCGAGGGATCTGAGGACAGCTGCGCGGCAGGCTGACCACGAGCCCAGGGGAGGAGCTCTCGCCAGCCCCCGGCCCCGGGCGCCCTCCGACGCCAGGGCTTCCTGTCACATGGACGGCGGCTTTGGAGCTGCCTGGACCGTGCGGTGGGAGCCAGCTTTAAGGAGGCGACCCCACAACCGCACAGACGAGGCCACGGAGAGAAGGACGGGGTCGGGGGTGGAGCACGGAGGGCTCGCAAGGACTCATGAGGCGGGAGGTGTAGAACGTGTCGTCCAGAGAGGTCCCGGCGGAGCGGAGGACGGAACCGGGCCAAGTAGACGGCACACTGCTTAGGTTTTAGCGCTAGCTGTTTCATCATCACCGTGACAAACGTCTCCCGTAGTGCTGAGCAGAGTGAAATACTCAAAAACTAAACAAGTGTTTCTACAAAAGCTGAGCTGAACTGAGCACCACACCCACTGGGGAAGGGACCAGCTGCAGCCCAGGAGCCCGAGGGCTGCAGATCCCAGGGCGGCTAGAACGCCGCTTTCTACTTTCCAGGGCCAAACCGGAATCCCAGGACACTCTCGGACCACCATTTCTGAAGCCCAACCACACGGCAAAACAGTCCACTCTCGGGCCCCACCTGGACACACCCTAAAACGCCCCGAGCAGGACACAAGTCTGATATGCCCAGAGATTCCCACTCAGTCTTTCTGGGGGGGCCGAGGGGAGGGTCCCGAAAGCAAAGGGATGAAGTGATGGCTGGACGGCCCAGTTAAGTCTGGGGCCGGGTCTTCACTTTCCCTCACATCTTTCAAGTCCCCAGTTGCCACCAAATCATTTTTTAAAAATAGAAAACAGCAGCAGATGCATGAGAGCAGAGACCTGGGAGAAAAGCTGCAAGTGAACGCTGAATGTTCCTGCACAAGTGGAACTTGTGACATGACTGCACCCCAACGAGCAGCCCCCCAGGAATGCGCCAGACCGGACCCCGGAGCCACAGGCGGCAACATGGCGCCCCCGAGCTGGTCTCTGTCTCATCATCACCGCCCCCCTCTGTGTCCCCAGCTCCGGGCCCCCAGCTGGGCCCCCTCCCACCAGGACTCAGCTCTTCCCCGGTCCCTGGTGCACACCGGCAGCGATGGGAGCTTCCTCCCCCTGCGCCCGTGTCTACGCAGCTGTCAGCTGGGTCTGTGTCCATGTCAGCGATAATCTGCTTGGTTCTGTGAGGGATCTGGTCAGCTTTGCACGCCCTGCCCCCTCACAGAATCAACGAGACCACTCAAGGTCATTTCAAAGCATCTTTAAAAACTATAAAACCCCGCGAAAGCATAAGGCACAGGAGGATTTCTGGAAATCTTGCCAGTTACCTATCACGTCACTTTCCCTGCCTACCCTCAGCTGTTTTACAAAACCCTATGAGGTTCTGTGGAGAATCTCACCGCCCACAGGACGCTGGTGGCTCCGTTTCTGTTCTACAACAACCACATTTTAAAATATTGTTCTTTTTAAAAAGCCATTAAGATGTGAGGGCAGAGCCCAGTACAAGTATTAGACTTCGGCCAGATGTGAAAAATGGCTTCAGGGTCCAGGTTTTTTCCACTGACTCACTGAAGAATTAAACGACTGCCTCCAGGACACCCTCACTTGGCCGGTTACGGGCCCCCTCCTCAGCGCCTGATGCCCTCCTGCTGGCCCGCCTCGGCTGGCTGGCCGGCCCTCCACACGGGAAGGAAGCCCGTGCCTGTCTCCCTCGGAGGAGCGGTTTCCAGGCTGCGAGGGGAGTCCCGCCGAGGACCCCGAAGGAAGCTGCCAGTATAGCCGGCGGCCACTAGGAGAGTGGTCTGTCCGTGCACTTTGTTTTAAAAGTAGGAACACTGACCGCCCACTTCCTGAATAGTCCACTCAATATTTTACAACTTTCGCAGGCTCTTCGCGGTGCCAAAGTACTCTAGCTCAGCCGAGAAAAGTGGAAACTATTTTTGGCATTCAGAGGAGCAGCGGTAGGACGCTGAACACAGTCAGCGCCTGGAACGCAGGCTGCCTTTACAGATTTTGAAACTTTCTAATCAGAGGCGCAGCCAAATAGGCCTGCTGCACTCGGCGGCACCCGGGGCCGGGATCCTCTAGGGAGGGCGGGGGTCGGCCGGCGAGGGCGCGATGCGTCCTGCCAACCGGAGCGCCGGGTCTCCGACGGCACCACCAGGGCGCGCCCCGGCTGGAGATGAGGGCGGGGACGTGCCCCGGGAGCAAACCCGCTTAGACCCCGACTGTATCCACCCCCGGGCCGCCCGCGCTGCCCCGCAACTCGGGGACCCGCACCGCGGCGCCTCCCGGAACTCGGCCAGGCTAGCTCACGGCGCAGAGAAAGCCCCAGAGAACCGTGCGCCCCACGGGCCCCGGGACAACCCGGGCAGGAGGCTCTCGGCGCCCCGGCAGATGCGGGGACGTGAGGTCACGGAGGGTGCGCCACGGAGGGCCCCTCCCCGCCCCAGAGCCGGGACAGGGGTGCCGCGCTCGGGGAGGAGGGGAAAACGGGGAGCGGGAACCGCCGAGTAGAAGGAGGGGGGAAAAGGGGGAGGGGAGAGGAAGGGGGAGGAGAGGAAGCCGGAGGAGGGGGAAGCCGGGCCCCAGGAGAAGAGGGGGCCGGAGAGGGACGGGAGGGGGAGGAAGGCGAGCGGAGGAGGGGAGCCAGCAGGACCGGGCCGGGCAGGGCGGAGGGCTTTCCCCGGCGGCTGCAGACAACTTTCCCGTCCCTCGGGGATGCCGAGCTCCGAACAAAGGCGGCTCCGGAGGCGGCGCGCGCTGCGCTCAGGTCCGCCCCCCTCCCGGCCACGGAGGACAAAGGCGCTGCCGCGCGACCCTCCCCCCGGCCCCCGGGACCCGGCCGCCCCGCGCCCCGCCGGACTCACAGGATGGAGGTCTGCGGCGCCACGGCGGGCACGGCCTCCAGCAGCAGATGCATGCAGCGCACCGTGGTGCGGAAGCACAGGCAGCGGCTCGGACACCCGTTGCCCTGCTTGGGGGCGACCGCGGCCAGTGCCCCCCAGCACGAGCACAGCACGAGCGCCAGCAAGCAGGGGCGCGCGGGGCGCGCGTCGCGCACGGCCATGGCCCACGGCGCGCAGGACGCTCGGACTCTGCGACCGACCGCGAGGGCCCGGCGTGTCCAGCGCCGCCGGCTGCGGCCCACGTCCCAGCTGCGCGCGGGGGGCGGGGGGCGCCAGCTGTGCACATGCGCGCGGCTCCTCCCCGCCCGCCCACTCCTCCCCAAGGGCCGGGGCGGGGCGAGGACCTCCTGCCGGGCGTCGGGCCGCGGCGCTGCCCCGGGTGCGGAGCTCAGGTTGGGCCCCCGGGTTCCAGTCTCAGGTCTGCGCCCACGACCGGAGGCCTCGGCCAAGTTGCTCCGCCTCGCCTAGCCGCCGTTTCCACATGTGTGCAGTAGGGGTGGAGGCTGTTTTATAACACGCGTTCGCAGTGCTTAGCAAGCTGCAGTCAGGATTCCAAGCGCTTGCTGGAGCCCTCTCTCTGTCTCTCAGTCTCCCTCCCTCCCTCCCTCCCTCCCTCTCTCTCTCTCTCTCTGTCTCTCTCTCTCTCTCCCCGCCCCCCCCCCCCCCCCCCCCCCCCCCGCCTGTCTCTGTCTGACTTGTACAAACACCCGCTGCAGCAGGATCGGAGCCAGGGGTCTGAGCCCGTGAGGCCCGTTAAGCACCCATGTCCTGGGCACTGCTGCCGCCAGGCCACTGCTGGGAGCGCAGAAGACGTTTGCATAGAGGCCTGGGCGCAGGGCTCGGCCAGGTGGACACTCAGTGTCCTTTAGTTTCCTCTTTTGTGGCCACACCCGGAAGAACCCCACAGGGCCTTCCCCAAGGGGGCCTTGCCTGGGGCCACCAGAAGACGCAGGGGTCGGTGGGAAGGAGGGGAGGCAGTCCCACGTTCTTCTGCCTGTCTGCAGCCCCATTCTGACACTTCACTCTCCAGGATCCAGGCTCTGCGTGTTACAGTTGAGGAAGTCCAGGCTGTCCTGTGTCCAAAGACACATGATCACCAAGTCCCAGCGTCAGAGAGAAGCCTGGGTCTGTCCTGACCTCCACACTGTCGTGTGACCCGTGGGGCGTTCTACCTCAGGTATGCTGCCGCAGGACTGGGGTGACAGGGCACTTTCCTGCTGCTGTGCCAGTAAACTCCTGTACCTACACGGTGCCCCGCGTCTGCATCTGCGGGCAGCTGAGCTGGGGTCTGGCTCAGGCCCCTCCAGACGCTGCACGTTTGTCACGGACGCTGTCATCCCTGTTACCATAGGGAGAAGCCTTCCCAGTCCTCCAGCGACCCAGACCACGCCAGCCAGGGGTCCCGTGCTAACCAGTGACAAAGCCCCCCAGGCCTCCACACTCCTTCACAAGTGCTGCCTGCTCGCCCCACAAGAATTTCAAACTTAAATGCAGAAACCCAAAACCTTACTTTCCCTGAAAGATGTCTGGTTTCTTCTGGATCGCTGACGTGACCCTCCAAACTGCTTTCTCAGACCCCCCAGCCCAGAAGTGGCCTGTTCGGGGCTCACCCGCATGTAGGGAGTTGGGAAACCCCGTGGATTCCAGTTGTTCCTTGGGGCTCAGTCGATTTCTGTTCCTCCATTTTCCCTCTTAGAACCGCTGACCGTCCTGGCCCTGCCCATCGCCCTGGACCGCCGCCAAGATGCCACCCCACACCGGTCTACCAGGTCCATGCTCCCTGCAGCAGGCAGAGAAGGTGCCACTGCTTTGACCCTGCCCACCCCCCATCCGAATGTCTCTGGACCTCTCCAGTATAGGTGGGTAAATATCAAATTTCACCCACCACCTCGACCTCTGCCACCCCAGGTGCAGGCGTCCTGAGCAGCGCACAGTCTTAGCCTCTCTTTTCAGTTCAGCACCAGCTGCGGCTAATTTGATGTGTCCAGTCTGCTGGGCTGTCACACCTCGGGATTTGATCAACCACTAATCCAGGTGCTGTGCTGAAGGTATTTTGTAGATGAGGTTGACGTTGGTGAACCTGGACAGAGAGGAGTTCCCTCCGTAACGTGGGTGAGCCTCATCCCCTCAGTTTAAGTTCTTTAGAGTAGAAACTGAGGCTTCCTGGAGAAGAAGTTCTATTGCAAGATCTCAGCATCCACTCCTGCCTGAGTTTCTAATCTCCTGACCTGCCTGTAAAATGTAGGACCTGCCAGTGCCCACAAGTGCGTGAGCCACTTCCTTACAATCTGTCTACCCCGCCCTCCTCCCACCTTTCCTCCTTCCATCCTTCCCTCCCTCCCTCCCTCCCTCCCTCCCTCCCTCCCTTCCTTCCATCTTTCCTTCCATCCCTCCATCCCTCCATCCCTCTATCCACCCATCCATCCACCCACCACCCTTCCATCCATCCCTCCATCCATCCGTGGTGCTGTCTCCCTGAACATGTGTGTCGGGTACACAGCCGTCTGCAGAACTCCGGATGGAGGTGTGGCGGCAGCGGCCCGTGCAATGACTGATGCTCAGGCCTGAAGGAATTCATGTTTCAGTAACGAAGCTCTTACGTGGAGCCGAGTGTGCTTCCTGCACCTTTGTGCAGCATCTCCTGCATCTGCCCTCTAGAGGCCCACGGAGGCCTCACACCTCCGGGAACGCAACCTTCCTGGGGAATCACGTGCAGACGTCAAAGCCACTGAAGTTTTCTGTTGCCCAGGGCCCTGGTGACTCTTCCCATTTCTCTCTGATGACCACCCTCCATACCTCATTGTCTGCCCACAATCCTGTTATCTGTCCTACAGCAAACAGCCCTTTCAGGTGTGATTGTGCTGGTTGACAAGCTCTAGTTGTTCAGATGTGCAGACAAAGGAGCCAAGATTACCGTGATCGTCTCTTTGCTGTGAACAGTATCGCTGAGCTCTCCAGTGGATCAGGCAGACGTGGGGACATGAGATCCATCCTCCCGGTGTCTGAACACAGGCTCCGAGGCAGGGCCTGCTCGCACCAAGGTGCACAGACACCTGAGCCTCCAGACGTTCCTGAGGAGGTGTTACTATCCTCATCTTGCAAATGAAAGCACTGATGCTCAGCAGAGAGAGTAACATGTCTGAGGATCTGTCACTCATCCAGGGAGGGAGGGAGGGGAGGGGACCGGAAGCTGACTGACCTGCGAGCCTCACCTACTGCACTGGACGGGGTTGGGGACCCCCCAGATGTCACTGGGCCCCTGCATGCCCCCCCACCCCCCAGTGGCTGCCGACCTTCTCCGGAGACCTGCTAGGGCTGCGAGGGCTACGGGGCCGCGCTCCTGGACATGCCGGGCACTCCGCCCCTCCTGAAGCCGCCTGCAGCTGCAGACACAAGTCAGCCCTCAGACTGCAGGGCTTCCTGGGCCTCAGGTGATCGCTGGCCAGTGTCTCCCCTGCTCCGTAGCTGTCCTCACCCTGAGAGCCCCTTGTGCATCAGGCTCTGCTGAGAGGACACCTGCGTCTCCTCCGTAGTGCCACGGGGGCCCCCAAGGACAGGACGGTCGGCATTTTCTGCCGCTTCTTCTAGAGTGACGTTGCTCCTGTCTACCGGTCTGTCTCCCCATCTGCCTCTTCGAGGATTTATGAGGAAAAGAACGTGGGGTTTGGAACAAGGCAAGCTGGGAGGCAGCCTCCCCAGCTCTGTGACTTCTGGCGACTTTCTCGCCCTCTCTGGGCCTCGGTTTCCCGTCTGTAACAGGAGAAGACCAGTTCCTACTCGAAACGTAGGCTGTCGTGAGGACTGAGTGAGGGCTGTCGGGGATGCCTGCCTGGGAGCGTTCTCCTTGCTGGGAAGGCTTTCCGGGTCTGGGTGGCCCCCAGTCTGGAGGCCTAGGGGCCATTCCCAGACGGTGAGTCACCCCTGAGAACCTGGCTGTGCCTGAGGCAGCCCCCCTCCCCCCAGTCCCAAGGGCCTCTTCCTGCATCTCCCTGCCCTACGCCCGCCCACTCGCTGGCAGCCCAGGGGAGCAGGGCCCCCGGCTGACCTGGGTGTAACTCCAAGAGCCCGTTTTGGGGCTGCTGCCACAAAGCATCACACTCGGGTGCCGTTGACCAGCAGAAACCTGTCCTCCCACAGTTCCAGAGGCCAAGGTTCCTTCTGGAGGCTCAGAGGGAACGTCCGTCCCAGCCTCTCTCCGGCTTTGCCAGGAGGGCTGCAGACTGCCAGCCCGGCCCCGGTCCCATCGCCACAAGACCTTCCCCCAAACTTGTCCTCAGCCGGTGTTTCCCTCTCCTTATGAGGACGCGCTGGCTCAGGGCCACCTTAGTAATGCCGTCCTCCTGACTCTGGCTACGTCTGCAGCAGCCGCATTTCCAGAGAAGTTCACATCCCGAGCTCGGGGCGGGACTTGGGTTCAGGGGGACAGAGCCAGCAGGCAGCGGTGGTGATGAGCCCTGACCCTGTGGCCTGGGGTCCTGCTCACCTAGGCTGCTCCTGACACCCACTTAGAGCTGGTTTAGACTGAAATCAACAGCCGCGAGTGAGCTCAGCCCTGGTTCTCTGACCAGCCCTTTGGGTGCTGAAGTGGATGGAGGTGCCATACGGTAGGGCTGGGGCTCAGCCCTGAGCAGGCCACAGGGTGGCCTCTGTGGGTCCCGGCGCCACGAGGCCCCGCCCACCGCAGCCCAGCCGGCACCAGGCCCCGGTGAGCACCTGCCTGGCGGCACGTCCCGCTGCCCAGCGCCAGGGCTGCTCAGAAGTGGGCCGAGGTCGGCTGCAGGTGAGCCTGCTGGGTCCCGGCTGCCTCCAGCCCGAAATAACCCACGTGCCAAGGCGGCGCATTTTGGGGTGTCACGGTCTGCCCCCCTTCACGTGCTTAGGCAGGTCCTCCGACAGGAGCCACAGTATCTTGGGTCCCCTCCCCAAGGGTTTCAACGCCCAGGATGACTCCTGTCACAGGACTGGAGACGGGGCTGTGACCCCACACACAGACGAACAGTCACAAACCATCACCCCCGATCCCACCTCCTAAGATCATCTTTTCTTAAAGCTCTGCCCTCGGAGGCCTGCATCCTCTCCCCTCCTCAACGAAGACGTGCATAAACTCTCACGTCTCATTCGTGCTTATCCTGTGATGCCCCGTTCACGTTATATTAAAAGTTAACCGACGTCTGTGCCTCTCCTCCTGCTATAACCCGTCTGCGGTCCGTTCACTTCACAGACTGGCCATCAAAGCCAGAAGGGCAGAGGGCCTGGCTTTACTCCCTCCCCGGCTTTGAGCCAGGATGCGATGGCATCACAGGCAACCTGCTCAGAGGCCACAAAGCCAGGGAAACCTCAGCTCTGTGTGGCTGGCTGCGTACAACCCACTGCAGTCTGGAGTCTGGAGACCATAGGCCCATCTCCTCCCAAGGGTCTGGACAGCAGGCCTGGGCCCAGAGGGTCACAGTCAGAGAGATGCTCTCAGGACCTGGGGGAACTGCCAGGAGGGCAGAGGCTTACTTTAGCCATTAGGAAGATGTACACACATCTGATAAGGCCCGAGAAAGATTTCCTAAAGAAAAGGGAAGCGGGAAGTCGCTGTCTTCCACAAGGAGAATTTAGCCTCTGGTTCTACCTCGGGTTCCCCTGACCCTGGAGCTATCACAGCACAGACTCCAGAGGGCTCCGCCCAGCGTCACTGGCACATCCAGGGGGGCAAGTGCAGCCTCCACCCCCTCGCCTACACTGAGTGGAAGCCCGATCTCTGGGTGGAAAGCATCATACTCCACCCTGCTGGTCACCTGAGGAATGTTCCAGAAGGAATGCCAGTGTGGCTGCACGGGGAGGGGTGGACGGAGAGCTCCCGCTGGAGAGCTGGTGCCAAGGGGGCCCAGGCCCAGGCCCGCGAAGAGCCCTGAGTGGGGCTGGAAGCCAGCCTGTCAGTTGGCCTTCGGGTCTGAGCCTTCGGCTCAGCAGGGTCATCACCTGCTGCGAAGAGCCAGGGCTGGAGCAGAATTTCTCCGGCTTCGCTTTAGATATCGCCTTCCTAGGCTCCCCTTCAGACTGCTGTTGACCCTATCTCAAGGTCCCAAGACACGGCTGTTCTTAGGACAATTCTCCCTCTGCCCTTCTGTTGCAGGTTCGTGTGCCTGACACACAGTGAGGCCAAACTGAAATGTCGGAGTTTGGAGCAGAGAAAAAGGTTTATGGCAGGACCACGCGAGGGGAACGGGTGGCTTGTGCTCGAAAACCCTAGACTCCCCAGTGGTTTTCGGGAAAGCGTTTTTATAGGCAGAATTCGGGGTGAGGACTGCAGGCTGTGTGACTTTCTTGTGACTCGCTGGTGGTGAGGTAGCAGGTGGGCCTCCAGAATCTTGCGCTCAGCCTGAAGTTACCCTCCTCCACCTGGGTGGAGGCCTTAGTTCCTGCAGAAGAACTCAGAGGTACTGCTATGTATATTCCTTGTGGAGGGACCAGGACACTGCCCCAAGGCTGCACTATTGTTTGTCCACTGCCTTTCCGGTGTTTCTGCATCCCCTCCCTTCCTGGATTAGTAACTGTTGGAATCTACCCTTTGGAACAAAGGGAAGGTCTGGGAGGCAGAAGCCTTTTTCCTATCCTTACCGAGTCCAAGCTCGCTCTGCTGGCCACACAACAGGCCAATAAGTCAGGGGATGAGGTGTTGAGGCAGGGAATAGTGACTTTATTCAGAACGCTGGGCGTTGGAGAAGATGACAGATTAATGTCTCAGAGTACCATCTTATCGGGGGCCGGATGCCAGTTTCTTTGATAGAACAGAGAGGGGGAGGAAGTGAGAATGTAAAGTAAAAAGGCCGTAGGTCTTGTAAAATATCTCCTGGCTTGGCCAGCCTCAGGGAGGGGATGTGTTAATTTCTTCTTTTCTGCAGCCATTCACAGGTGGGCAGGGTCAGGGTGTTTCCCTGTGAGCGGAACAAAGGCACTTCAGTTTACCATTCAGGCAGAGGGTCAGGGTTCTCCAAGGGAGGTCATGATGTATGATTATAATAACAAAAGCAACAGAAGCAAAGGTTAAAGTCAAAGAAACAGATCCAACATGGAGTCAGATTTTGTTCTTCCCTGTTACACTACGAAGAACTGGGGCACACGGAAAGGCTTTTGTGCCCGGCGGGGCCCCACAGGGTCCTGCTTGGTTTTACTCCTGCGTTCTTGGCTGGGGGCCTAGTAATAAAAGACTAATGAACAAGAGAAAAACAATCAGAAGTTTCGCCAAGGGTGTGCCTACTGTACTCAGGGGCGACACCCAGGGAAGTGAGCATCTCAGAGAGGTGGTTTAGAACTCAGGTTTAAATACCATCTGCAGCTACATCTGAGGAAGAAGCCTATGGAGGCCAGTTATGGGAAGGGGACCCAGAGCGGCAAACAGATAAGGCTGTCATGCAGATGTAAGTCAGGACTTCCCGGTGGATGAGGATCTCTGGGGATATGAGATCATCCTTCTCCCCAGGCTCAGAGAGGAGACCCCCTTACAAATGGAGATTTCCCTTGTCAATGAAAAACGTCACTGCCATATTAGTGAACAAAGGATGCTACAGCCATCCAGCCACTAAAGCTACCCCTATGCCCTTATGGTGGACCTTGAGGGAACTCAGGATGGAGACAAACGGACTAGGAATTATGGTTTATTGGGTGGACTTGCTGAGGACTTAAGCCCAGGACACAGCCTCTCAGAGAGCTCTGAGGGACCGCTCACAAGAGGTCAGGGGGGAGCCAGGATCTACAGGGGTTTTTGCCACAAAGTCCAGGCAGTCGGAACATCAAAGATGACTGTTAATTAAAGAAAACCAGACATCTCAGGTTAAGGAATTTAGCACTTTTCTACGTATGGGAAGATGCAAGAGTCCAGGCTCATTGAAATCGTCCCTTCGATCCGCACGTCCGCTACCTGGGGCCAGTGTTCTGTGCTTTCCCAACCTGAGTCCCCGCAGGGGCACCGCAAGGGTGGCTGCAGCCCATTTTGCCTCCATCCTGAGTCCTCTCAGGTCTCACCTTCAGGGCAGCCTGAGTGGCAGGATGGCTGCAGCGTCCTTTATTTACTGATACGGCAGCAACGTTTTTCATTCACAGCGCCACGAACGTAGTTTTGTACCGGGGAGATGAGATGCTGAGAACAAGAGCTGTGCTTCTGGAGCTGCTCCAGACCTTTGCTCAAAGCCCGTCAACCCCCGCCTTTAGATGGGGTGAACGTAAATCTTTTAAGTTAAAGGGTCCAGAGACAAGAAAGGAAGCTACAAACAAATGAGAGAGAGAGAGAGAAGAAGCAGCTGGAACTGTTGCAGAAAAGAGTGGGGTGTGAGAGGATGGTCACGTTCCAGGTCACGTCCTGGGTCTCCTGGGCACGGCCGCCAGGTGAGGGTCCTTGGCTCTGCGCAGGAAAGAATTCAAGAGCAGCCATGGTAAAGGGAAAGCAGGTTTCCTTAGAGAGACACACATTCCATGATAGAATGCAGCCCATCTCAGAAAGCCAGAGGCCCCCAAATATGGGCTGGGTCATTTCATAGGCTAATGAGTGGGAGGAGTATTCCAGCTATTTTGGAGAAGGGGCGGGGACTGCCAGGAACTGGGCCACCGCCCACTTTTTGGCCTTTTATGGTCAGTCTCAGAACTGTCATGGCACGTGGGGGTGTGTCATTTAGCTGATATGCTGCAATGAGCCTATACTGAGGCTCGAGGTCCGCGTCTTGGACCTGGTTGTTTCTAATCAGTTCATGTCGTGTCCTCAGTGGCTGTCGTTCTTTTAAAGGTTGTGCCCTGCCCCCTTCCTGTCTCAGAACAAGGGCCCAGATGGCGAGGAGTCTGGCCTCCCACAGAGCCCCAGTCTCCTTATACACTGACTTTACTACATTCGCATATAAATGACACACCTACAGGGTGGCACACGATCAGACAGAAAGGACCAGAAAAGGATAAAAAGGGGATGGCGCCCGCTCCCTTGTGTGTGGGGGCAGCCCCACCTCTCCCCCCCCACCCCCGGTAGACTAACGCACGCACCTCCCCGTCACCAGCCTCACTCCGCTTCCCTTTGTCTTTATTGGTTAAAGTGAATTTCTCTGGCCAGGTGGGTGAGAAGCTTATCTGTGAATTTCGTTCCTCTTCTCCATATAGAGCTTGTGCTGTGTTGATCTCAACTTTGGTCTTGCCCCTCCATCCTGAAGGGAAAAAGAACCCTCTCCTGCTAAGGCAGGGAGCCTGGCTGCGGCCTGAGCAGGGTCCATGCAAATCCATTTGGTAACACATGGAGGACAGCTGCCAGAGGAAGGACCAGAGATTGGAGGAGAGGCAGCTTCCGGTGGGGCTAAGACACCAAACCCTTTCACGTATCAGAGAATGAGACAGATAAGATTCAAATCCAGACATCCAGAAAGGTTTTCTCATTCTGGAAAGCGAAAGGGATCCTCCCCTTATTCTGCAGGAATAAAAGAACTTTAAAAATGTGACCATGAGCTAATCTTTCATGCTTTGCATCAGATAAGCCTAAAGTATTTAGGAACATTTTCGAATGAACACTTCATTGGGTTCCGGGAAAAATTTTTGGCAGTACAGCAAATGATAAGATGTTAGTTCACAAAGCAAGTGAACTGCAGAGAATTCCAGCTCTCCTAACACTCAAGATGGGAAGGAGGAAGCCGGAGGTCTGGCTGCTTCTAGTGTAATCAACCAATCCGGTCACAGCAACGGGGAACTGGATGGAAAGCAGAGAGAGTCCAAAAGCAAGCTTTCAGGGAGGTGCTCTGGGGGTCAGTACCGGCAGATACAGCTCCAAGGGAGCAGTAACACCTGCGAATATTAATGTGGAATAAAATTCATATTTTATGGCAAGACAAGAAAAATTTAAACCTAACAAATGTTCTCTACCTTTTGGCCTCCTCTCTCCCCTGACTGTGCACTGTGTATCTGCATTAGGCGTCGACCAGACCTCCCCGTCGGGAGCAGTACCTGCTCGGCCATAAAGAGCAGTGTTCTCCCAGCGTCACCTAGAGAATTCCTTAAAGATGGAATTTTTTCTTGATTTTATAAAGGGTCACATGACCCTCCTCGATGATGATGCTTAGATCTGATTATGTCGATCACACCTCAAGAAAACTGGGGAAAACAGAACCCTATAGAGAAGGAAATGAGCCAGGCTCGTAATCTGATCACATGGAGAGAATCTGTGTGATGGTTTTGGTGAATAAACTTCTGGATCTAAGGCGGTGTAAATGCAAAAGAAAAAAGACAATGAATAAAGTTCATTTTTCTTGATGTATATTTTAAATTGCTTAAGGCCCAAGGCTTTCCTGCTTTGCTCTGCATTGCTGAGAAGTCCACACGGACTGGAGCTCAGGCTGTTGAAGGAGAGCTCTACTCATGGGAGCCCTGAGTGCACCCAGGTCTCCCGCAGCAGAAATGGCCCCAGATTAACGGTGCAGGGACTTAGGACTTCGGGGAGCTGAGATGCTCTGGCCGTCAGTAAGGGCTTCTCCTGTTCCTGGAGGGGCCACCTCCCGAGGAAGAGGGGCATCACTTTCCTTCCTGGTGACGGGGCTTCCCGGAGGAGACCGAGGACGGAACTGGACAGTTCCCCCTTCCACAGGCTTGGGGGATGGCTGCACAGCGAGAATCGTGGGTCTCTCAGTCACTAACACGGGTGGACCTGGCCCAACCTTGCTGCCACTCAGCTGCTCCTTAGTGTGTTTTCTGTACTGTTCACTGGCTTTATCACAAGCATCTTATCACTGAGTCTTCATAACCAGCGTTTCTAGGAACACCATAGCGTTCCGTAAGGTGCGTTTGTCATCAGCTGCTCAAACCTTCCTCTGAAATAGGACTTTATTTCAATGCATTTACGGTTGCTTTGGTGTTTTTAGGGGGACTTCTGGAATTACTGGGTCAAAATATGAATTTTATAAGATCTTTGATATTATTGTTCAACTGCTTTCCAAGATGTTTATCCCAATTCTCAGGCAAGGGCAAAACGGCTTTCGACATCAAGTTGAAAGATTCAGTCACTGCCAGCAGCTCCTTGACGCACCCCCACCTGCTTTAACTGCGTTTGATCCTGAAGGCGGGGCTTTTCACAGAGGTGCACCCCGAGGTATGGAGAGACAGGGGGCAGGGTCCTAAAAGCATCCCTCCACCCTCCCCCTCCGTCAGCCCTGATGCAGCTGACCAAGCTGTTAGGTATAAAATAACAACAATGCTCGCTGGGAAGAGGGGCTCAGATGGCCTTGAATCAGCAGAAGACGCCACTGGGACTCTGTTTTGGATTTAACAAAGAGCATGGCGGGTCTCTTCCTCAAATTTTATATTTTGCGGGACCGTGTCCAGTACAGGTGAGTGTTTTTGGAGTTTTAGAGGGTTACTTTTACTAACGAAGGTGATGGGCAGCTGGGTAACTCATCGTTGTTAAATCATAGTTGGAGGCTAATTTAAGGGTTGTGGGGGATCCTTGCTGATGGTGTGGAAGGAACAATGGTGACGATGCTCCCAGGGGACCAGTCACAGGGCGAGTGTTCCCCGGAACCCCAGGTGGGCGGTGCTGAGAAAGACGCAGCGTCTTCCTTGGAACTGAACCATCAGACAAAGCTGGCCACCTGGACACCTCTCAAACCTCTGTGTCCTGCAGACCCGGGAAGGCAGGGGAGTGAAGGGACCGGGGTGGGAACATGGTAACCGGAAGCAGCCTGTGAGCCCTCGTGACGCCAGATCTGGAAAAACCCGAAAGGACGTTCTTGGCTCAAGTGGGAACTTGGGGACGCGGATGCGTGTTACGTAATGACGATGTCATATCTAGAGGGATAACTGTGGCAGTGAGGATGTCCCTGTTCTGGGGAGACGCCTGCGTGTGACGTGACCTTGGGGGAGAGAGTGGGGTGACGGCAGATGTGGCAGAGCGGCTTCCGGACAAGCTCCGCGCAGGCACCTCCTGGGCTGCTCACATCTGCTCTCAGGGGCCTCAGAGTAGAGAACGAAACCTCCGAAAACGTTACCGTGAAAGCATCCGGCGTTGGGGAGAAACGTTGCCGGGGGTCCCGCTGGGGGCCCCTGACAGCAAGCACTTCCGGACTCCGGTGAAGATGCATACCCGGTTAGAGACCCATCGTGCTACAAATGTGGCAACACCTTTTTTATTTAGAGTAAGATGTGTTAACATCCAGCATGACAAAATTTGTACAAAGTTCACAATTTAAAAATGAATATCACTGCAACTTGTGATTCCACACATTTATAGCAAAATTAAAGTGTCAACAAACCCATGCCGTGGCGTACAAAAATAAATCAAACTTCAGTCGCACAGGGAGCACGCAGATATTTATACAAAGTTCTGCCTCCGCAAATGACCACCTAAGCCAACTGAGAGACGAGTATGAACAGTAAGTTATAATAAATACACTCTGATGACTCACAATAGTTCCACGTGAGAGGTCAGCATTCTAATATGTGACACTGTTGTGGTCCTTCTATAATAGTCACGGGTAACTTCTGATCTGATAATTAGGTACCAACGTTAGATGAGCAGCAGACTTGTGCTTAAAACCCCTTTCCATTGTACATAGGTGAGAACAATTAGAATCCCAAACTGATACTACCTATTACTCTACCAAAAGCATCACTATATTGGCCAAGAAGCTGCAGACACGACGGGGCGGGGAGATGCATGTGCCGATATGAACAACGGGGGCCCCCCCGCAAGGAGGCCGGGGCCCTGGATGGGACATATGGCCGCAGGTGACGCAGAGCACCTGGCTTCAGTTCTCAAAAAGGCAATTCTGAGCAGGGCAGCTACAACTAATCACACAACAGAAAAAGGGCTCTCCAGAGAAGGGGCTGCAGAGCCCAGGTCATGACGTAATCTTTTCCCAGCTAATTATTAAAGTCCTCCTGGAAAACTGTAAGCTTTGTACAGTGAGCAGAGTCTAAAGTGCCGCTGGGATGTACATATATTTATACATATATATATACCGAGGTTGAGTATTGTATCAGAGTATTTGCTGTGAGGTCCCTGTAATCTCCCTTAGCATCATCGGGTCAGCCGGGAGGCCTCCTCAGATTCCTCCAGGGTCAGTGTCACGAGGCTACTGACACGGGAATTGCACACCTCCGTACGGATATATAGGACAAGGTAAGTGCAAATAGTCGACTGGCACGTGTGGGGGCAATGACCCTGTAAGTCCTGTTCTGCTAAAAATATTTTTTTTTTATTTTTACAAAACCCATCTTTTTTTTTCATAACAAAATTTTAAGTACTTTTGTACTTCCTGCATAACATCAAGACATGGAAGGAAGAATGCTATTACAAGTAAATCAAGTCAACGGCAATCGGAAAACACGACACACGTCGTCCCAGGGACGAGCGAGCAGGGGAGAGCGCAGCCGTGGAAAGTGGTCTTATGCATCACGTAGTGCAGTCGTCGGGTAAAACAATCAATCTCCAGGGTGCAAATGAGTCTAAGATGATCTAGTGTAAAGCAAAAAAGTGCTGAAGTATATTTAGTTACTCTCAACATCTGATTGCATTCATTCTTAGAGAAGGTCATGACAGATCAAACAAGGCTACGCAAACGTTCTATGGTCAACTGGTCTCCAGCGGACGGGACGGGACAGTGGAGCACACTCGTCCTGACTCTGAATAGGACCCGGGCTTATTCAAAGTCAGCGTGGGGTGAGGACACTTCTCGGAGCTGCTGGCCCGCGCAGGCCAGCAGACAGATCAGCCCGGTCGCTCGAGGACTCACAAATCATGGGCCTTCAACCCCGTACGCGACATCATAACAGCAACAACAACTGCAAGAATAATTCTGTTTAAGGTGGAGGGGGAAGTAAATAGTCTTAAATGATCTTTTGAGCGTAAATGAAAACACACAGGTTCTGTTAGACAGTTCAGAGGGCACGGAACTCTCGGGGAGGTGAAAGAAGTTTGTTCCAAAGGGCACTGAGAATGGAAGAGGAAGTCTTCGGGTCATCCACCTCTAATAGGCCCCTGTCTTAACTGAAGGTCCCAGAGTCACACCATGTAATTAATGCTCAGGAGTTAGTTTAAAAAGTGCTGTTTAAGCTGCTTTGAATCTTCTGCCAAGTTTCCATGGCTTGGTGCTGTCTTACAATAAATTACTTATCTCATTTCTTACAGTTAATCCATATGCCATTTCCTTGGAATGCAAAAAACCTCATTTATTGCCCCACCATACACCATCCTCCTAAAACAAACAAACAAAAAAATCACATAATATTTCCAAGCATTGTTCAAAAATAAAGCATTTGTTTTTCGCAACCAATTCTCGCTATGAAACAATATGCACACGAAATGTTTTTCTTAAATTCCGTGAGATCCTCCGACGTGAGGCCAAATGCTAACACCTGAAGAGTGGCGGCAGGACCACCAAATGCCATTCAAAGCTGTTTCTGTTTTTTGTCCAGTTCAGTTCAAAATACTAAAACATTTAATCACTAAAGCATTAAAAAGAATTTACACTCTATTTATTTTGATCGGCTTACCTCTTCAGAAATATATATACCCTCCAATGTGCATACATTAGCAGCTATAAACATTACATGGCATATCACACTATGTCAGCTTATATGAAAACGTACAAAAATGTGAATGTATTCCAAAACTATTCTGTAGGTACTATCTTTAAAGCAAGACATGAAATCATTATGAAGTCTTGTAAGCATAACACTGTTTCAAACAGAAATAAATATATAACACTTTCTGGTAAATTACAGCAGCAAAAAACAAGAGGCATCCTTTTTTTAAGCAAGATTCCATCACTACAGCAGCTGTTCAGACCTGAATTCCTCTCACAGCCTGCTTTATATTTTCCAGTAGAGCTTTATTTTCTGGGCTCTGATAACGATCTTGATTTGTATACATGTCCGTCAAAGTAGTCACGTATGCATCAAAATTTTGTTCATTGATTGGATCCTACGAGATATTAAATAGTAGTTCATATGCAACTTTTAGTTTCTTAATAGGATATTCACATCAGCATAAAATAGTATCATAGCATAATGCCACTGTCCTTATCATAGTTAAAAGGCCTTTTCAGAGAGACTTAATCTTAGGGGATCTACTGGTTCAGCCCCACCAGAGTCTCTAGCAATTAACGTTATGGTTTGGGGGAGGTAACCGCCAATATCCGAAGTTCGAAGAATGGTGAAAATAGAAAAGAAAAGCCATCTACTCTAGGATGCGCACCGCACGCGGCCTCCGGGGGCTGCTCCGCGCGGTCAGTCACTTACCATGTGCGGGAGCTGGATGTTGGCGAGACTGTGGATCAGGGACTGGCTCAGGTTGGCGAGTTCGTGGAGGAGGGACTCGTTCTGCTGCTCGATCACTTTGTTCTCCTCCTCGATGGTCTTCAGGCTGCTCTCCATGGTGGTGATCTGAAACGCACAGATGCGTGGGACATGTAACACGAGCCGGCCTGGGGAGCACGCGCCCGCTCCCACAGGGAGAGGCGTTAGCTCCCGAGGCAGAGGAAGAACCTCTCTGCTTAAATCAAGAGGCTTCCACGTGAAGCACAGGTCATTTTCAGGGTCATTGTCTTGTGTGCGTTGAGTCATCACACTTGAGCACGTGGCAACTGGACTCTAAGGGCTTGTCTTTCTGAAAAGGGATTCATGCCTTAGGGTGGGCTAGGCTCCTGGGCTGTGTCGACTTTCACTCAAGTTTTTAAAAAGTTCTGCTTGTCCTTGTGCATAGAGGATCACATGAGGACTGTGTCCTTGTCCCGCCCTGGCCTTTCCGCTGGTGTGACGGGATTCTTTATCTGGATTAGTATCTTATGCGCTGTGGCGACTAATACGTCTTCTTTTTAGCCCGAACTTAATTCTGCACAGATAAGTCTTGAAATATTGATTTATCTGTGAGGCACGTCACTGCCTCTCCTTAGGGTCGAGGCAGGTGTCTCTACCGGCATGTATGACATCTCTGCCTCCCTCCATTGGATAAAGGTCTACCGTGGCTTCCTGGGCAGCTCCTCCTTCCTCTAATATTCCAGAGAGAATTTAACAGTTGCCGTGGCACCTTCTGGCCTCCACCTGCCACCAGACAACCAGCACTTACTACACGGCCAGGCAGGAGAGCTGCCCCCATCTGTGTGGGCTGCAGGGACACAGTCGTGGAAGCGAATAGGCAGCTTGGATGCTGTAGTCAAGGCTGGTTACACGGGTACGGGGGCTCCTGGCAGCCACAGAGCGTGTGCCAGGCTCTGTGGGTCCCCCGCGCCCGTGTAGCTTGGCAGCCGCAGGCCAGCACCACAGGGGATGCGTAGAAACAAGACAGAGTTGCTGGACGCGCACCGAGCTCACAGCCTTAGTGCCTTCACGCTGTAACCACCGGCTGCCCCCAGTCACCTGATCTCTGCTTCATAAGCTCTAAACTCCGATGTCTCCGGTAGGGTTTCCCCGCTCACAGCCAGGGGGAGGGCGGGGCACGCGGCTGGTTCTGTGCCCCCGGCCCTGGCTCAGCGTCCTCCGCCTGGGGATGGGGACCTTCCCCTCCCCACCCCGCCACTGGCAGCATGTCCTCCGACTACTACGTGTCTGAGGGACATCTCGTTTCCTGCAGTGCAGGGAGGAGGCCGCTAGGATGGTGTGTGCGTGTTTATACAAAAGCTAGACCTGGCTCAGGATAAAGATAAGATTTATAAGAGACAAACATAGAGCTTAGCAACCACTGATTTGATGATATGAAAAAAACATAGAATCCTTCATACTGTTCTGAGCGTTTTGTTTTATTTTTTTATTGTTTTGGCCATGCTGTGCGCCTTGCGGGATCTTAGCTCCCCAACCAGGTATCGAACCCCTGCCCCCTGCCGTGGAAGCGCAGAGTCCTAACTACTGGACCACCAGGGAAGGCCCCAGTTCTGAGCATTTTCAATGGAGAGACCGTGAACTCTGTCCAGGCTCTGGACCTGGGACCCTGCGAGGACCCTGGTCTCCCTCAGTTTCTGCAGTTGTAAAATGAGAGAGGTGCGGGTCAGACTGACCATTCAGTGCCTTTGAAGCAGCAGAATCAGAAGCTATTCTCACACTGAAGGCTCACTGGAGCCCTCAGGTAACACAGGTAAGAGTGGGGCTCTGACAGCTGGGGCTTGGGCTCCGGGGCTATCAGGCGCGGTGACCGTCGCTCCCTAACTATCCCAGCGGCCGTGCTACGGGGCTTCTGGGGGCCGTGCATGTGCCCTGTGTGGCCGGGGTGTGCGGCCTGGAGAGCTCTGTCTTCACCTCCGGTCGCTGGACAAAACGCAGCAGCACGGTCCTCTCCCTCCCGGTGTCACTGACCCGGCTGGAGGTGAGGGGTACCAGAAAGCCCAGCGGCACGGCCTCCACCCCTCCCGCTTTGGTTTTGGATTAAAGGTAAGGAAAACCCTTGCCTGCCTCAGGCACGCCTTCGGCTGCAGCACAGCCGGAGGTGAGGCCATGGTCCGCAGGTGGGCTGGTGTCCGAACAAGTGGACAGAACGGCCAGGCAGTGAACCTCAGCCTCACATCCGCCCAAGGGCACGAAAGGGTAGCCCTGGAGTCCCTGTTGTGACCCTGGTGGGGGCATAGCTGGAGGGCTCCCCTTCCTGGAGAGGCTGTGCCCGCGGGGACGGGGACCAGCAGGGACCTGTCCTTGCCCCCTAAGCCCATGGGCAAGAATCCTAGTAAGGCTGTGATGCCCCGAGGGGATGGCTGGGGAGGGGCAGGTCCAGGCCACAGAGGGCGTGGGTTCGAACAGGACAGGAATCCCTGGCCTCGCCTGTGAGTGGCTGCAGTGCTTCCCCGTTCCCAGAGCCGGGGCGGGGAAGGCCTGTGGAGAGGCAGACTGGGCGCTCTGGGCCCATGGCTCTGCGGCCCTGGCTGAGCAGTCAGGGGCAGCGGGAGTTGTGGACACTCACCATGTGGACCGCTGTGGGCACCTGGGCTATAGGACCAAAGCCCCTGGGATGGGGCATCTAGTAGGTGCTCAATAAAGGCTCCACCCCTCCCCTCCCAGCAGGCTCGTGAGGCCACGGATAGCAGCGGCCCCCGGGAACCCAAGGAACAAGCTCCCTGTTCCTGTTTACCGCGTGATGACCTTAGGGCCTTTGCAATCCGGGGCGGGGGGGAAAGAGCTCACCCGCTGCAGGAGCCGCGCTCCTCGGGACCGTCTACTCATAACCACGTGTCGTTAAAAATACCAACACAAGAGGGAAAACTAGCCGGCCGGCGGCCCCTCTGTCACAGCAAGTTTTGCCACTGAAATGATCTCAGCAGGACACTGAGAAGAAAGGTGAATAAGTAAAGGGAAAACCGGGCAAGGAAACAGGCAATGGCGGCAGCCCTCGGCTCCGCGGCGTCAGCGCAGGCGGCGGCTCGATTGAGGCGTCAGAAACTGTTACCTGAGTCCGGAGCTTGATCATGTCGGCTTCCATCTGGGAGTTGGATTCGTTCAGCTCCTTGATTTCCTCATCCAGCTGCTTGATCTCCTCGTCGTTCTCTACGCCTGAAAGGGCGGAGGGGAGGGGCTTAGAGACGCTGCGCCTGGGAACACTACAGGTAGAACCTGGCGGCGTCGCTCTTTCTAGATTTGGAACCGAACTTGCTGGGGGAGGGTACTCTTGAATTAAAAGCTATAGTCACAGTTTGTGTGTCTTCTATCCCCACTGCCACCCTCCTTACAATCAAGGCACCTAAAAACAGAAAAAATCAGCTGGGGGGACACAGGCCCCCCAAACTGAAAGGCTCTGTCTCCCTGGGACGATTAACCAGAGCCTCAGGGAGTGACCCCCCCCCACCGACTCCAGCCGAAACCATCTCGTCCTGGACGTGGATTTACGCGGTGCAGCCCGTGAATTGTCTCCTCTCTTTATTCCCTGTCTCTGTCTGCATCTCTGTCTCGCTCCCTCTCTCTTTCTCCCCCATCACTCTGGGAAGGAGCCTGCTGACATATCTGAAAATGAGGCCAACAGGGTCCCTGCCCTCCGCAAGCCTAGGTTTTGGGTAGGAAAACTGATAACAGACCGGTAACCAAAAACCCGACTCCGTGGGTGCTGGGGTAGCTGTCCCCCGTGGGAGGATGAGGGAGCAGTGACAGCCTTCAGGCGGGTTGGTCACAGAGGCTCTCTGAATATTGACAGCTAACTAATAAACACGTCCCCCCATCTGAATGGCCAGGGCGTGAAGCTTGGCTGGGCCGCGTCCTGGGGGAGCGGGGCTGTGCAGCCGCCAGCGGGGCCCTGGCTGGGCTGCAGGGGCTATTGTCAGGGTTTACAAGGGGCGTTTTCGAGGCCAGCTCGCCCGGCTGGCTGCCTCCTGGCCTCGCCAGTGTCAGAAAGATCCCGAAACTTCTGGTGTTTGACGCTGGTATCCCATGGCTGAGCGTCCCTAGGGGACGAGCAGGAACCCGGCAAGTGAAGCTACGGGACGACCACACCTGTCCCTCGCACGGCACCTGGGGGAGCTTGGGGGGCCGCTGTCCAGCTCTGTAGAGAGAGGGGTCCAGTCCGCCTGGGACGGAAGGCCCCAGACCACCTGGAATGATGCAGACCCTCCACGGAGGGTTCCTCGCCTCCCAGGAGTCGAGAAGGCAAAGCAAAGGGAGACGGGGGTCTGAGTCTCAGCTGCTGTTTTTAGCGAAATGGAAAAAAAAAAGAAAAAAAAAAAAGATCGGCAAGAGTAAAGCATCTTCCTGTGAAGAATCACGTTTCTCCCACGGCGTTATGTTTCCTCATAAAAGCAGTCAGGAGGAACGCGTCATCGTGTCCAATTTAATTTCCCCTTTAATAATCCCTCCTTCTGAATCGTTTCTCCCCATGGACCTGTCTTAGGTGTGAAGCGAGGCTCACAGACGAGCTGGTCTTGAGCACCTGCCCAAGTCTTCCCTCTTCCCCCTGCTGTGCTCCCGTCACCCAGGGGGACGGGGGGTGACCTTAACCAGAATGATGGCTCTCTCGTCCACGACCCCTGATCAGCGTCTTAGGTCCTCAAGGTGCTTCTCTGCCAGCGTCTTACAAGGTCCAGAACATCAACAACAAAGTCTTCCTTTTTACCAAATGCACCCGGAAAGCATGTCCTAAAGGATATAATAACAAATACTGCCAGGAATGAAACGAGGTTCACCCTGTCTCAGGTGGAGGCCGCTATTCCCCCACGTTTTATATGTGACCAAGTCTTTATGGCAATCTCTCAAAATTAGGGCTTAGGATTGACTGAGTTAGGGTATATAAAAAACCCGGCACACGGGAGGTCTCCACCAAGGCTGTGGCCAACGTAATTATTCTTCCGTAGTTGAAGTTCAGGTATAGCTCAAGATAAGAATGCATAAAAATAATCACGATAAATGCATAAAAATCCTGACTTGTAAAACAACTAAATCATGAGGCAGTTTATCATTTAACGAGGATTCACCACACATTCCTCTAAATTGCTGGTCTTCCAACCGCACGGAGAACATCTCTTGTGAAAACTGGATCCTCGGGCTGTGATGGTCGTCAGATTTTCCAAGTGAATTTCTGTTATGATTTCTGGACAAGCTCTTCATGTCATATTTCTTCAGCTTTTCGGATTAGAACAGTTTAAAACTTTCTCTTTTCCCGGGTGTGTTTTGCAGTTTGTGTTGAGGACCAGCCGTGTGAAGAGAGGGTTATCGCATTTTCCTAAGAGGCCCAGAGGATGTCCCTCTGTTCTCGGACCCTGAGGTGCAGCTGTCTTTTAAGATTTCCTGAGCATTGCTTGCATTCAGGCCCTTTCTGAAGCCACTGTTACCGGTTCTAATGTTCTGCCGCGCAAGCGCTTGCTGAGACAGGGGGCGCGTCTCCACAAGGCCCCTCAGGCAATGGCTCTGAGCCTCTCTGTAGTGTGAGAATACACTGTGCAAAGGAAACGCCTCGGTTCATACAGGAGCAGTCTTCTCTCACATATTAAATAAAATGTCTCATTTTTACTTGCATATGACACTGAAAGTGTCAGAGAGCAGACATGACTGCGTGTCACGAAGGTAGGTACCTCCTGCCAGAGTCTGTATGTGAGGCTGGGGCAGCTCTTCCTGGGGAGCTACCCCCTGTGCACCCCCAGAGCTATTTGATCAAGAGATTTGATTCTGGTTAATCGTGATAGGAAGGGTGAAAGATGTGCTACGCAACTGCCTGTTTCCAACACCGAGATTTCATGTTTCCCTTGAGAAGTGAGTGGAGTTGTAAGCAAAGCAATCCCTTTCAGGGTTGGTGGTTTGCAGATCACTCCCCTATTATAAAACCCAGAGAACTGTGGGAGAGAATAGCACGCCTCGAATTTCCAATTAAACCCCCTTAATTCGCTTGTCAGGAGCACCCCATCGGCGGTACCTAATATACAGCGAAGCGTATAAAATACACCGTCATGTCAGCATCTTTGTCTTGAGGCTAGATTCCAGCAAACTTAGAAGAATTTTGATAAAATTATGAGACAAGAATGTGGTCTTTCTGGAATACAGGTGAAATCTTGGGAGCCCATTTCACTGGTTTGAATTTTCATGAAAGAGTTTCCAACAATTATTATGTCCTGTTCAATTTTTGTGGAAAACCAACGTCTAAGCAGGGGACAGAGATCACGGTGCTGGGAGATTTCCTGAAGTCTGGTGGCATTGCTTTCCTTTTCTTTTCTTTTCTTTTTTTTGTTTTAACATCTTTACTGGATTATAATTGCTTTACAATGTTGTGTTAGTTTCTGCTGTACAACAAAGCGAATCAGCTATACGTATACATATATCCCCATATCTCTTCCCTCTTGCGTCTCCCTCCCACCCTCCCTATCCCACCCCTCTAGGTCGTCACAAAGCACCGAGCTGGAAGCATTTCTGAACTGCCTTGATGAGGGGTTTTAAGGTCTGGGGTTTAGAGCCGGGTTTTGAAACATGACAGACCTGGAATCTGAATCCATATCTTGCTACTTAAGAATCCTGTGGTGAGTACTTTCCTTAATCCCTAGAAACCTCAAATCCCTCCGTTTAAAAAGGTCCCTATCTGTCACAGTGGCTGTAAGAAATAAGCTCACTATATAAGATACCTGAGCTATAGCGAGACTCGCCAAACAGGGGCCAAAGGAAAATGTTAAATGCTGTGTTGTCTGAGCAGCCCGACAGCACCGGGGTGTCTGCAGGCTCGTCTCTGCTCTGACCGGAAAGTAGCACAGATTGGTTTTGTCCTGCTGACCCCGTCGATGTGACTGACAAACAGTTAGAAGAAAAGAAAAAGTACTGTATGTGGTCTAGTGCAGCGGGCTTCGATACTTGTTGAATTACAGAATTTAAAAAAGACACACCTCTCCCTCACAAGTCCTAAAACTGCCAGCTGATGGTTTTTACTGTGACTTTAGTTGCCAAAAATGTATATATTTCTAGAAAATTGTATGTTGCAGAGTGCTTTCAGTATATTTTCATCAAAGCCTTGGACTGAGTGTTTAATTTATTAAAACAAAATCTACTGTGTAAACTAAGTGGCAAATCAGGCTTCATTATCAAAACAATCTGCAGATCAGATCCACCGTCCAACAGAGGTCACCGTAAATCCAATAAAGCACTAGCCAGGGCCCCCACGGTGACCTTTCCGTCTCTAAATTTTATTCTAGGAGATGGACGGATGGATGGATGGATGGAGGGATGAAGATGTGATGAACTAAGGAGCACCGGCTGCAGCACTGTTTCCTCCTGAAGCTCTTGGACCTGCCCTCCTGCCCGCTGGGGGGCGCCCTCAGGAGCCCAGCATTCGTGAGCGGTTCCTCGTTAAGTGTCTGCACGTGTGTGAGCCCAGGACTCGGGAGCAGCCTTTCTTCCGTGACGGTGGGGAAGCTGGGGAAGACCTGGCAGGTGACAGATGGATTCTCAGACTGTCGGATTCTAGTGAGTCACGTGGAATTCGAGGGCCTGGAATTAAAGCCATCCATGTGGACGTGCCCCTAGGTCACCCTCGAGAGCCCCAGGGCACAAGTGCCTGGCTGTGAAGCCCGCTTCTGGAGAGGGTAGAGCGCCCGGTGGGCTCACCGGCCCGTTGGCGGCACTGGGGCACGCAGGGCCCTGGTTGCGGGTGTGCCCTCACAGGTCGCCTGGTACCCCTTTCACCTCTTCACCGCTTTGAGTTTCCTCTTCCTTCTTGGCAAAGGGGAGCGTCAGTGCCCACGCTCGGGGCTGCTGGGAATATAAATGAATAAGTGCATGAAATCCCCGGACAGAGCTGCAGGCGGGGGGGCCTTCCCTCAGCCCACCATCCCAGACAGTAGATGAGAAGGGCAGAAAAACGTTAGTTCTTTCCCTTCTCTCCTGAAGCCTTGGCCAAAACCTAAAACCAAAAAAGCAAAACCCCAAAACCGCCTGCAGCCCGACTCCGGAGAGATGCTCACAGGCCCGGAGTGACCGTGTGCAGAGGGGCCTGGAGGAGACCTGGTAACTCCGCAGAGCCCCAGCTGCTCGGAGAGCTGACCGATGACGGGGGGTCATTCGGGGGAGACACAGAGCAGTGAGAGTCTTTGCGGGGAAGAGATGGGAACAGACTCTTCTCTAAACTTCAGAAAGAAAAAGAAAGAACCTTGGATTTTAGAGCCGGAAGGAAACCTCAGAGACTTTTAGATGCACTCCTCCCTCTTCAGATAGACACTCGGGAGAAAAAGCCGGAACCCAGGACGGGAGCGGCCCGGCCCGAGTCAGCCCTAGGGCTCGAGGTGGTCCCTTGGCCGCGGTGCTCAGTCACCGCGAAGAGGACACATTGCACATGGAGGGTGAGTGACCTCGGGTAATGTCTGCACTCAGCATGTTCAAGAGATGAGAGGGTGAGAGATGGGCTCTCCCTCACACAGAGTGAGGGCCACGCCTTTGACCGTGAAGGTCGGGCGCAGCTGCAGAGTCAGTGACCACTGAGCTCCCGTCCCCCAAAGAGCAGAAGTGAACTTCCCACAGTCCTGCCCTTTGGTCAGACACACACAGGGATGAGGCCATTTATCCACGGGATGACGTGTGCTCTGGGTTTACTAGGAAGTGCCCTGATCTTGGCAGAAAAGATGCCCTGACAGGTGAGAAGCGAGGGGACCGCCAGCCCTGGGCTACAGCATGGACTGGGCTTGGGAAGACCTGGGTTTGCCCCTCTTCTGCTGCTTCATCTCCAGGTGACCTGGGCTTCCCTGGGTCCTCGTCTGTGGACAAGCAAGTGACCGAACCTACAGCAGGAAGAAACGTTCTGAAGACTAAAATCAGGAAGCTGAGCTCAGGTGCAGAGAGGTGGGTGGATGGCGACCCCGCGGGCGACCCCACTGACCAGGGTGGAGCCGGGAGCCGGGTGCCCAGCCTGGATGAAGGCTGGGGTTGGTTCCTCTCCCAGATGCCATGAGTCCTTTCTGGTTAACAGCTGTGACTAGCAGTTACAGAAGGAGGACTCTGAGTGTCGGATGCCCCCATGAGAGGTGCCGGCCCGGGGGACTCCCCGCTCTCCCCGGCCGTCCCGCCCGCTGGGAAGCCTCCTCCTCTGGGTGTGCAGGCCTGCCCTCTCCACTTCTCTCCCCGCTGGGTCTGCACTGCGCTCCGTCTGTCCGGAGGCATGAGCTGGCGCAGACTCACATCGGTTTGCAGAAGGAGTTTTGCTTTAGCCCCGGGGATGTTGTGCGGGTGAAATGTCGGCTAAATATTTTGCAAAGAGCTCAGTGGATGTTGTTTTCTCTCTGGCAACACGCCCTGCCCCTCGATGGCTGAGTGAGAAGGGACATTGGTGACCCTGGCGTCTCGGGATGGGCTCCTCACGCTGGCGGGTGAGTCTGAGAACTTCCGTCTAACTGGTGCCCGTCCCCCATCTCCAGCCCCTGAGCCGCCTTGAGCAGAGGTGGGGCTCACAGGGCTTGAAACTTCAGGTGGAAGCGTCGTGGCCCTGACTGTCTTCCTGGTAAGTGACGGGGAGCAGGATGAGGCATGTTTCCTGCTGAACCCCTCGTGCTGTCCTCAGGACCGAGAATAGTGCCCGGTGAGCCATGGAGGCCTCAGGACCGCGGCCGGGCCCCAGGCGTCTCCAGGCTAGGAGCGCAGCAGGGCTGGGTCCTTGTCTGCGTGGATCCTGGGTGCGGGGCAGCCCGGGAAGCGGAGGGGGAGGGTCGGCCCCTCCGCCACCCAGTCCTGGGGCCCGAGCTACCTGCGGCGGGTCCAGGCGTCCAGCACGGGGGTGACCCGCGTTCCTCGGCACTTGGTTCCTTTGGGGAGCACGGAGCTCAGGAGGCGCCTTGCCAGTTCAGCACGTTCACCGTAGGCCCCGCCCTGCCCGAGCCCCGTCCCTCACAAAGTCCCCTGAGGGGCTGGGAGGGGGAGCCTCTCACAGGCCACTCTGCTGAGGGATTACAATTGCACTGGTCTCCCGATCGCTGCAAACACTGCACTAGGGACCGCTGGACCTCAGCTCCCAGGGACACACGCGGTCACGCCCCCGCGAGCCTCTGGTGGCAATACGGGCATCAGCGCATCAGAGTGTGTGTTCCTGTGAAAGACACGTCCTCATGTAATGTGTGTACTGATTCACTGACACTGGGGTCTCGGCCAGCAGCCCGTGTGACGCGGGTTTCCTCCCTAAGGCGTGTCACGGCCTCCTTACGCCCAGGACACCAGACGGCACCCCTGTCCTGCTCTGGGGGCCTTTTCAACAGTGGCGTCTCCAACGGGAAAACACAAAAATTCAACAAACGCAGCGCCCCACAGACTGTGAAGAGGACCCTTATTTACGGCTGAGCCACGAGGAGAAGGCGGAAAGGACGGGCCTCGCGGGAAAGTGGCCGAGATTCAGGCTCTCCTCCCCTCCCCGTGGCCCTGAAAGCACCGCGAGCGCTGGTCTGGGGTCACAAACTGACGGTAGTGTGGACCCGGGGCCCCGAGGCCGGGCTGGGACGGGCTCCGCGGCCCAAGCCCCCCGCGTGCGCTCCGCCCGCATCTTTGTGCGCCTCCTGCGGCGGGCCAGGAGCCCCGAGGCCGGGCTGGGACAGGCTCCGAGGCCCGAGCCCCCCGTGTGCGCTCCGCCGGCATCTTTGCGCGTCTCCTGCGGCGGGCCAGGGAGCGTCTGGAAGGAGGGCTGCGCAGACAGACAGACGCCAGCTCCTGCCCCAGAGTGAGGGTGAGAGAGACAGCCGTGGGCTGCGTGTGGCCCGAGGGCCCCTGACTCGGCACCCGGCGCAGAAGGCCGTGGGGAGGCCGCCTCCCCCCGCGTGGACCGGCTTTGCCCGGGCGGGAGTGACCGCTGCCCCCTCCCGAAGGGACGAGGCTATGCTGGGGCTCCGCTGGGGCGGCGAGGATGGCCGGGCTGTGGCCGTGGCCCCGACGCGCTGGGCGCACGCGGTTACCGTTGCTGGCCCGCTGCCGGATGGTCAGCATCTGCTCTCCCGACAGCTTCGCCTTCTTCATGGCCGACGTGGCCCGCGGGCATCCCGACAAGCTGGGGACGAGACGGGAGGTGGAGTTAGTCGCAGGTTCCGGGTCAGGGGGGCGGCCCGGGCCTGCAGGGAAAACTGCCTCGAGCTGCAGGTCCCCACATCACCCGACTGGGCTGGTTGCCGGCAAAGGGCCACCTGCACATGGGGAACCAGAGCGGAAGGTGGGCAGGGCCGGCTGTGCCCACAGGCTGGTGTCTGTGGATGGCGGACTTCGGGGTGGACACGCAGCACAGGGCCGCAGTGTGGCCTGGGGCGAGGTCTGACCGCTGGGGCTCGGGTGGTAGGGAGATGAGCCCTCTGAGGGCCCCTGGGACTTTTAGGGAGCGCCTATCTCACTTTAACAAACTTCCTTATTGGGACTGCCCTGGCGGTCCAGTGGATAGGGCTCCTCCGTTCCACTGCAGGGTGCTCAGGTGCGATCCCTGGTCGGGGAACTAAGATCCCACACGCCGCGCTATGCGGCCAAAAGTAAATAAAAATATAAAAAACTTCCTTATTGTGGAAAGTCTCAAACTCACAGAAGGGTTGGATTCAAAACTTAACGTCAAACGTGCAGAAGTAGAAGGGGCAGAGTGATGGGCTACCACCCGGTCTCCATCCTGACTCACCAGGGCCCCTTCCCCACAGTTACTTGGGAGAAGCCCCCAAACACAGCCTCAGCGTCAGTATCTCACCTGAGGGTCTGAAACGTGTGCCGACACCCTCACCTGTCGGGGTCCACACGCCCCCATCTGCCTCCTAAGCTCGTGAATGGTGGTCCGCCTGGGTCCGCGTGTGCTCTGCGCCCTGAGCTGGGACCTGGTCTGGGCGGCGTCTCTGCAGGACGCCTCCCTCCCTCTTACTTTCTTTCTGGGTCCGTGTTGAGGATGGCGATCTGAGCACCTTCCGCGGCGGCCAAGCCTGGGCCTCCGCACCCCTCGCCCCTCGCCTGGCTACACCTCCAGGGGCCGCACAGGAGGACCCACTGCACCGCTGTCAGGGCCCCTCTAGGCGCTTCATACGCAGGTGGAATGTGAGCCAGTGTATATGATAGTATTTTACGTATATGCAAACCACGTGTATCATTTTGTATTTCGTCTGCATTTTCAGGGCTAGACGGACCCTGTCCTCAGAGAGTGACACTTACACGGTCACTAGGCAACATCTGTGGGACATCTGCGTTTATACAGGGAGGCCTTCGGAATGTCTCTTCAGACACATTTTCTAATACTTTTTCTGATGGGGATTTTAGCAGGTGTTTTGGGGGAGGACACCTTCGTACAACAAATGTTCTTACGAGGAAGTTCTGAGGTGCTGGTTCGAGGAGACGTTCGCGTCTGACAACTGTGCAGGACTCTCCCCGAGAGGCCGAGTGACCGCCGTGCCCACTGCTCTTCCCAGAACCTCACCGGGCCTGCGCTCGCTCATGGAGCTTCTAGATTTACAGGGGAAGGGGCAGTGGGACGTCACCCCAGAGGGTGACACAGCGTCCTGTTAGTGGTCATTGGGGCCATCATCCCTGGGGCCTGTTGCTTGGAGGCAGCACGTCGCCAGGCGTGCCCGGGGCTCCCGGATGCTTGGATTGGAAGCCGTGCGCAGCGGGTGGCTGCCCACCCCGATTCTCCTACCTGAACAGAAGTGGGAGCGGGGGCTACAGGACAGAGTGAGGGTGGAAAGCAACGAGAAGGAAGCCCAGCGCGCGGAAGCCAGCGGAGTGAGGGACTCGGGTGTCTCCACGCGTCCATCCCCAGCTGGCGGGGCCCAAACCCGGATGTGCAGCAGCAGGATGGCCTGGAAACAGTTTCACACACAGACTCCTGGACCCACGTTGAGGGTCGGAACCAGATTTCAGTCTCCAGTTGCTTCTAGCTTCCAGTTAACTGAACTGCCAGCCAAGAACGACAAATAACGGTGTCCTTCAGCCAGAGCTGGGAACTAAATTAGGAGACACAGACAGGCCCGCAGAAGGATGTGTTCTGTGCAAACACGCCTGCACCGTGTTCCTCCCATTCCGATCCAGTGACTGCATCCCAGCCTGGGTCAAATTTGGAAGTGTCCGGAGCAGGCCGGGCGCCGGTCCGGGTGGCGGGTGCCAGGCGAGGGCGCAGTGCCATCTAGTGGCGGCCCGAGCCAACCGCACCGGGTGCCCTGGGTCTGCGCTGGGCCAGGATCTCAGGGCAAAGGCCTCTGCCCGAGTCCTGCCAGGGAGCGACCCCAGGGGGATCTCGGTGTGGTGAGAGGAGAGTCCTGAAGCGGAGACCCAGCGGCCCTTATGGAGACGCTTCTAATTAAAACCAGACTCCAGGCTCCAGGCAGCAAAGAGTTAACGCGTGTCTGCCCCAGTGCCCACCTCTGGGGCCCCAGACGCCTGGCCCAGGCCCCACCGGGAATTCCTGGGAGGCTCTGGGCAAACACTGCCCAGGGCTTCAGAAAGGGACAGAGGAGATGGAGGCCCAGCGTTTTATGAGGGCATCCCCCCGAGTGGAACTTCCTTCAGGAGAACATCACCCCTGAAAATAGCTCAATAAGTAGAACTTTCTGGGAGGGGGGTGGTTAGCAGGACTCGGGAGTCCACGGGAGGAAAGTAAGAAATTCGAGAGCGCGTGGGGTGTGTTGCTCTGGTGTTTGCTCACGGCCTGGAGTGGCTCGGGAACCGAGAATACAGGACCCCGACGTGAAAGGCCCCTGTGACTCGGGCTGTCCCCCAAGAAGTGCGGGTGGGCTGCTATGTACCTTGTTTTTTTCACTGTTTACGATTTCACCATTGATGTTAAAATCCTCTAGTAAGGACGTGGTACCTCCCTGTACAGCACAGATTCCCATGCTAATGCCACCCTCTGTATTGTAGCACTGAGGACGTGTCTCCAGCTGATTCCTGGTGACGGGCACTGCCTACTGTTACCCTCTGCGTCGTAACATCGGGGACTCTCGGGGGTGGGCAGTGCGGGCAGACGCGGAGCGAGGGAACCGGCACTAACACCGAGGGCGCACGTCACGCTAACCGGAGCAGCCACTTTCGAATGTGCTTCCTGAGACCACAGGGGATGTGTTGGGGGCACAGGGTGTCCTCTGACCCCCATGGAATCTCTGCCCCCAGATTATTGTCTGAACTGCTCCCATCTCAGCGCGAAGGGGTGTCCTTGTGGTTCCTTCTCAGCCCAAGATGTGGATTTGGAGTTTACCCCCAGCAACGTTCTGAGTTTCTCCAACGTTCTGAGTTTCTCCAAAAACATATTTGGTGTCGAAAGCATGCCCTGAGCCGTGGAGGGAGGCAAGCGTTAGGGCAGGAGCCTCTGTGCCTACCTGGGCCTTAGGACAGATGGGGTCTCCCAGTCGCAGGTGTTCATTTGCAGGGGCTGTGGTCAGACGGGGGACTAGCAGGCTTTGCAGTCGCTTTATTTCTCCTGCTCGATCCCCCTCCAGCCATGCATTTTGATGGCATCACGGAGGGATCAGGCTTTTGCGAGCACCCGGGTCCCAGCTGGCGGGTATCACAGGATCGCTGGGGTCTCCCCGCCGAGGCTGGGGGCTGAGTGGCTCCTACTCTTCTGACCCCCTTTCTTGCCTGGAATTACTGCTGAGCCCGAGGGCGCTCAGCACCACTGGGGGGCAGGTGAAAGCAGGTGTGGAGTTGGACGACCTAGAGGGACGGCCCTTAGGAGGCTCTTTCCTCAGGTGTTCTTTTCCTGACATCACACATTTCTCTGGGACCCGCTGGTTTCGGGGGTGGAACACCGCCCCGTCTGGATGGGCTCGAGTGGCCACAGTGGCTCTGAGACAAGCTGGGGGGTGGCGGGGCCTCCACATTTCACTTAATGTTCTTGAGTCCAGCACAAGGGCCACCCCTGTGTCCAGCTGCTCCTGGGGTCCCAGGCCAGAGCTTCCCACTCCACTGGGGTGACGGGGGCTGGGCTGGACATCTAGGGGTCAGGCTGCTTCTTATGGAGACTTTGAACTAGTCCTCTGTTTTCAAGCCTTCTCTGAACCCCCCACAAAGGGCCCACTGGTCTGTGGGTTCTGTGGGATCCGCAGCCCCCGAGAGCTCCCCTTCACCCATGTCCCCCGCCACCCCTTCCTCTCCCGGAGATGCAGGTCTGAGTCATTTGTCCGTCAACTTTGCAGCTCCCAGGATTTGGTGGATGAGATAGAATTCACTTCTCTTTTAACAATATTTTACCGTTTAAAAACTTTCTGGGTTTATAAACTGAGAGTAGGTCACTTCAGCGGAGGTTTGAGACTGAGCGGAGATGACTGTGTTCTCAACCTGTGGCGTCTAACCAGGACTTTCTGTAGAGATGCCCACCGAGGTCTGGGGTCCACGGGCACTTGGCTGTAATGTGTGTGCTCTTTCCGCCCCTTTCCTGGGGGCCAGTGTGGCGGTCTTTCTCTCCTGGAGTGACGGTGGTCCTGGTGGCCAGATCCTAGGCACACCTGGTCCAGGGGACGGAAGCTTAAGTGTTGCCATGACACCCAGGGGAGCATCCTCAAAGACAGACCCGTCCTCCATCCAGCAACAGAAACAGCCTAGAGACGAAGCTTACAGGGTGGGCGGGGTGGGAGCAGGGTGGGGTGGGGGGTGGGGGGTGGTGGGGGGTGGGGTCAGAGGGCAGAGCCACGGGGGATGGAGCCGGCAGCCGGGTCGGCCCTGCTGGCCCGGGCCTAGTGACACGGGATCACACCTAGTGACCTAGTGTCCCCACCGCCCTGAGCCCCACTCGTTCTCCTGCCGCATCCTAGCAGACGGCGGGGAACCTGCTTCTCTCTGTGTTTCTCCTTTTGCTTGTCTCTAGGAAGCCCGGGGCTCACATTCCTGTAAATCATTGCTGGGGGCTGATCGTGTCCCCAAAGGAATGCTGACACCTTAACATCCAGAGCCTGTGACAGGACCTCATGGGAAATGGGGCCTTTGCAGATGCCGCTGAGGCAAGATGAAGTCGTGCTGGGGTGGAGGCCTTGTCCCGTGACTGGGTCCTTACGAGAGGGACACAGAGGAAGGCTGGGGACAACGGCGCAGAGACTTCGGGTGACACCCAGGATTGCCGTCCCCTCACACCCCTGCCCGTGTCGTGACCTCTGTCTTCCGACGTCAAGAGGATAAATTCTGTTGTTTTAAGCCGCCAGTTTGTGGTGTGTGTCAGGCAGCCTAGGAAACTGATCCCATCAGACTTGTTAATTAACTTTGAACTCCTAATCCAGATGTTTCCCCATCTCCTATGATATTTCTATCAGTTTTTGGATATGTGAACGTAACTGTTCTGTAAATATGAGTTTTTGCCATGAGCTCAGGCGGCATTGACGCGTTGGGGGGTGACAGATGATAACAGAGGAGACACCCCCGGCATTAAGAGCTCAGGGTAAAGGCGCCGCAGGAGGGGGGACGCGGGCCCGGCCCCTGGCCAGTGGTGAGAAGTGTGGCCGGGCGTGTCCTCACCCAGCTGGGCCCCTGGCTGCACAGGGGGACTGCTCAGGGCACGTTCTGGGAGGGGGGACCCGGTGTGAGGATGGCAGAGGGGGACCCCAAGGGACACGGAGCCACGGAGCTTTGGGAGGGGAACCGGGCGCAGTGGGTCGGGGCCTGCAGGGCATCCAGGGTGGGAGCCCCCAGCCCATGTGGGTCACATTTCAGCTTGTATTAACTGAAATCAAACAACATTAAGTGTCATGGGGACTGGACGTCAGCCGTGGGCCCGGCAGCCTCGCACGTCTGGTGATGACAGAGCCGCTGGCGGGACACGGCGGCTGGTCACGCGTTCTGTGCTCGGGGCGGCATCGACCTTCAGAGGGGCTGGCGGGAGAGCCCGGAGTGTGTCATCGGTCCTTCAGCAGAAGAGAGCCTCCTCTGGGGGTTCAGGCAGATTTTTGGAGACAGAGTCTTCTTGCAAAGGGAATTTGAGGAGAAGCGGGTGACCGTGGGCAGACGTGTTAAACTCACCTTACGTCTAAGACTCTGTAGCTCGCACAGCAAGGACTGGAGTGGCCCCGCTGACTCTCTCAGGCATCTGAGGTCACGGGGGCATTTTCTCTCCATTTCTCTAGAGTCACGGAGGCTCATGACCTGCCAGTGACACCACCTGCGGGGCCAGTGCCCAGTGCTCTGGCCTCTTGTGCTATTTGGTTCCCAGGACGTTTCTTCCAACTCCACGCTGCTCAGGGGGACGAACAGAGGACAAAAGGTGCCGGGTCCACGCAGGCCTGGACAGAGCTACTGGGGGGCCGGGTCAGCTCGCAGGGAGGATGCTGCCTTTAGAGGGAGGAAGACGTGATGGGCTCGGGGCCAGCGCTGCCTCCCAGCAAACCTCGGCAGGAACACACCAACGAAGACAGTCTTAGTGTGAGCGATTTTCAAACCGTCGTGAGGACCAGAGCACGGGGGTCATAAGATGCGTCCAGGGGAACGAGGCCAGGAAGGAGGTGGGGGGCTCGGGGGGGTCCGGCCCAGCTGCCTGGCCCTCCTGCCATCAGGACGTGGAGGGGACGCTCCCTCTGCCGGGTGTGGGCCTGGTGACTCATCCCAGCCTCGTCTTTGTGCCCTCACGGCCCTGTGGCCCTAGTGTCTGGACCTCAGGGGTGTGGGGAGGCCCCCGAACGCTACCCTGCTGACCGGGTGGGGCTGCATGGCGCCCACAGGCTGGGGGCTGGGGTCAGTGCGGGGAGCCGTGGGCGGGAACCAGTGTTCCTCAGCTGATGCGTTTTTTCGTTCTTCCTCTTTATTTCACCACCGGCTTTGCTAGAAGGAGAAGCATGTGCTGCCTTAGAGCTGGAAGTAGAGAAAGGGCTTGTGAATTTCAAAGTCTCAGTGTTTTGGAGATGCCGGATCCCAGAGTCGGAAAGAAGTCAGCGCACAGGCTGTGGTTCTGGAAGAATTCATCCTGGCGAGATAAAGATTCCTAGAGAAGGGGAAGGAGAAGAGATGGAGGTGCGAAGAGAGCTGAGATGCTGCTGGTCCGGAGAGGAGACCCACGCCTGGCAAGAGACGGGGCTGCAGCAGAGACCCGGCTGCCGGGGACAGACTCCCCGCCCCCTCCCCCGAGAGCAGCCTGGCTGGGAGAAGCCCCCAGAGGCCCCACCACCTCTGCCCTTCAGAGGCCTGGGAGGCAGATGCTGGGGGGAGGCTGGCTGGAGAGGCCTGGCGGTGCCAGGAACACCGAGGGCCAGCCACGTGGGCTGACGGCCAGACGAGACGACCTGGGAGGCCCCAGGCTGCCCACTGGCCGGGAGGGACACCCTTGGTGGATGCAGGGGGCACAGGTGCTGGAGGCCCCAGGCTAGCCTCTCGTCCCACAGTGAGGACAGGATGGAGAAAGTCACAGAAAATGGGAGGACATGTGGACTTCGGATTTCTTACAACACGATCACAGTTTAGAAACTGCTGAGTTCCTGAAAACCTACTTCAGGTTCGCTTAAGAGGTGAGGGCGATGTTGTCCTGATCGGAAATGATCGGAAGAGTCGAAAGTCCCACGTGTGTGTGTGTGTAACTGAGATTGAATCACATTCTGGACCTGAAAGCTTTGAAGACTTCAGTTTCTCCATCTGTTCGTTGGAGAGAAAAATGACGTTGTGTGTTCATATTGTTAATTTTTTGTTTGTACGTTGCTTTTCCCTATAAAATTGTGACAGGCCAAGCTTCTTGGGGCAGGACTGTATTAAGAGATTTATTTCTCCACAGACCCCTGCACTGTGGCAAAGCAGCAAGCCTACGGGAGGCCGAGTTCTAAACCAGCCCTTGGGTCCCTGCGAGGTGCCCAGGCCAGGTTAGCCCCATCCTGGAGACAGAGGTGCTGGCGACGGGGCGGCCCCTCCCGTGGCCCGGCGATGATGCATAAGTAGCCCTGGACGGCTGGAGGGGCCTGTGTCCCTGCCGTATTGAGGGCCACGTGGCCAGCACCCGAGGGAGCCTCTGGCACTGACAGCCACCCTGGTCAGGAGCCAGCAGGAGGATGGGGCCTCGGTCCTGGAGCCTCGAGGAGCTGAATTCTGCCAAGACCCGGATGAGCTCTGGGGTGGGCCCTGGGCTGTGGACTTGGTGGGGATGCATGCACCTGCAGACACTTTGGTTCCAGCTGGTGAGGCCCGAGCTGGGGCCCACGGAGGCCAGGCTGGACTCCACCCTGCAGAATCCGACGGAGCGGCCGCAGGGTGTGGCTTTGAGCCCCTGCGTTTGTGGTTCTCTAGAGAACTGGTGAGAAAATGTCCAGAAATCTGTGGGGGAAGCAGCCTGGGCGCGTGTGCCACGGCGAGCCCAGATCCAGGTGAGGTGGATGCTTGCGTGTGTTCGTCCAGTCTTTGTTGGATGCGTCCCAGGCCCGGGAGAGACAGGCGAGTGGACGTGGATGCACTCCGGGAGGAGGAGTCTGAGAACATCGAACGAGGTGGTGCTTCCCCAGCAAAGCCCCTGCCCCAGGGCCGCCTGTGGTCTCGGGCCCAGGACGCTGGCAGCTGTGACCCCGGCTCCTAACTTTCCTGGGCCCTTTGGGATTCACGGTTCGGAACAGATGTTGGATCTGAGCTCTCCCCTCCTTGGTGCTTTTCGTCAAATATTGGAATGTGGAGATTATGCAGTCGGGACGCCTGAGCTGCTTTCGGGGCCAGTGGTCGGCGCAGGGTGGTGCCCAGGGGACGGGCCGAGCTGCCTGATGTGGGGCCTTTCCCAGGGGGGCACCTGGACCAGGGACCCGGCGGGAAGCTGGGCTTTTAAGGGCAGTGGATTCAAATCCCCTGAAGGCTTTCCCATGCAGTTGTGGGACCAGTAGGGCCAGTGGTCCAAGGAGCAGCTCCAAGGAAGCGGGTGAAACGGGGGCAGTGAGGCGCGTCCAAGGAAGCGGGGGAAACGGGGGCAGCGAGGCACGTGGCCGTGACGACCATGGTTTCTTGGTGCCGGCGGCTCATCATCGTGGCGCCCGTGAACCCTGCGTCCCTCCTCTGGGGGCGCTGGCTCCGTCAGGGCAGGAGGCCCGCAGCCCCGGGAGCCTCCCCACGGAAAGGACTAGTCCCTCTGCGGGGCCTCACTGCACTCCTCCGCTTGGAGGCCCCACCCCCGTGCAGAGCAGAGGGCAGCCCGCCGCGGGGTGCAGGTTGCCACGTGCCCGGCCTCTTCCCGCATCCGAAGCAAAGCAGAGAACAGGGCTGCCCAGCGTCCCTCTGTCCGCCCGATGGGCAGCCTGGTCGGACGACTCAGGCTTGCGGAGTGAAATGGGGGCCCAGCTGGCTGAGTCCTGCAAACGCGCCAGAGCAGCACGAGGTCTGCTCTGCATGCAAACGTCCTCCACCTCCGACAGCATCTACTCCTCGGGAGGGGCCACCTCGACCCTCCACCCTCCTCACCTTCTGCAGCTCACAGAGAAATCCAAAATGGAGACGTTTCCTCTCGTCGCAGAGTGAAGTATGATGTTTCCAATATGCTTTTGTCAAACAGAAGACCACCCGCGGTTCCTGGGGGCCCTGGCCATGCCTCCTGTCCCCCCGCCTCCGGCCAGGAGGCAGTAGGAGCAGCAGGTTGGGGTTCAGAGAGGGCGGGAAGGGGTGCATGACAGCCCCGGGGGCTGGACGAGAGCCTAGGAGGCAGCAGGGGCAGGGCTGGTCTGCAGCCGGATCGCAGCTCCTGGGCTGCGACGCTGTGGAATCTGGATTTACCATCAGCGGGTCTTGAGTGAGGAACTCTGGGGCTGCTTCAGTGTCCTCCATCCCCACGTGTGTCTTGGGCGAGCATGGCCCTGGTCTCAGCCTGAGAGGGAACAGAAGGCCCACCTCCATGCTCCTGGGCAGACAGGGACCCGTCCTCAGAGGCCAAGGGCAGTGGGCTTTCCTCCTGGCGGGATGGCTGGGCGGAACGGAGAGGTCAGCCCTCTTCACTCCCTCTCCCTGGGCTCCAGCCCACGAGACCTGGTTTCTTCAGTACCTGCCCTGCGGCAGCCCTGTGTCTGGTCTTGCAGATGCACAGACAGGCAGACAGACAGGGATACAGATGGTCCATGGATGAAGCCCCCAGACAGTCCTGAGTCCAGCTTTCTCCTTCCTGGCAGTAGTGTTCTCATGTCTAAAATGGGAACTATGCAGGCCTCAGGGCACTGCGGTTGCCTGTTTACGTAGGTTTTGGTAAAAGCTATGGCTTCTCCGCATTACAGAGAGGCAGGTGCCTAAAGGCTCACTCTTCTCCTTGGGCTCACAAGGACTACGTTCCCCAGCATCCCATGCAGCCTACATTTCCCAGCATCCCAGGTAGACTACATTTCCCAGCATCCCTTGTACTAGGTGATTCTATGGACCTGGTTCCACCTGTGGGATGTAAAGGAAGTGATCCGTGCTCCCACATCTCCCGGGTGGATCCTGCATGTTCCTTCCCTCTCTGGCTGTGGAATGAAGACCACCCTTGGAGAATGTGCTGAAGGTGGCCGAGCCCTTTTCTCCTGTTCCCTCATCTAGTTCTGTCAAGTGGGCAAGAGGTAAACTTCCACTCTTTGGAGCCAGTTTGGGTGTATCTGTTAAGGCAGGTAGCCTATCCCGCTCATATTTACATTAAACAGGATGGTTGGTTGCAAAAACCCTCATAGTAAGTACACAATACGGTGACTCGTTTTTATCACAATTCTCTTGGAAAGTGTCAAGCACAATAAACATCCCCAAAAAGCCTATCTACTCATTTATAAGAACCGTAGAGGAACTGAAAATAAACAAACCACGTCATGTGGTTCAGGTGGAAGAGGTTTAAGGGGGTCTGGGAGGGAATTAAAAAAAATATTTGGGTCAAGCTCAGTGAGAGATGACTTTCTTCTAAGATTATTTATTTATTTGTTAGGGTTAGAATTGTGGCTTTAATTTTGGAGAATCTTCCTAATCTACATAAAGTGGTAAGATTGGGGTGATAGCACAGTATGACCAGCACACCCGCACACAGAGGAGCGGTTCCACAGGTAGTCCCCCTGCCCACGCCCTCCCTCCTGCTCAGCCCCTCCCTCCAGCCTGCCTCCCTCCTGCATCACCGGCTCTATAGTGCACACAGTCCTGACACCCGCACCCAGGCTTGGGGGGTCTTCCCGGCCAGCTGAGCCATTGCCCCCCAAGCCAGCTGAGACCCTGGAAGAGCATCCTCTCTCCTGCCCTTGCTCCTGACACCTCTAACCCTGATCCTGGAATCCCGAGTCCCTGCACCCTTTCAGGCCCCTCATCGTGCCTCTGATGGGATCCCAGTGCCTCGGTCTGCCTCTCAAGATCTGGCCCCGTCAAGTCCCCATGACTGCTCTGTGCCTTTAAGTCCCCATGACTGCTCTGTGCCTTTAAGTCCCCATGACTGGTCTGTGCCTTTAATTCTTTTCACGCGTTGGTTTCATTCCTTCAGGTAAATCTCGTATCCAGATTCACCCCTCCTAGAAAACCTCTTTTGCTCCCGAGCCCCTACGAGCTACTCCCAGGTGTTGTCTCCCATCCCACCCGCCGTTTTTGACGCAGCCAATCCTAACCATAGAGTAAGCCAATCCCTAGTCCTTTAGAGCAGCTCTGCCTGGGAAACAGGGACCGGGAGGAGGTCCTCCCACCCATCCTTACACGGAAGAAATGAGTGGAAATGATTTTGCAGCCAACAGGGACTGTCGGAGCTCAGGGCACATGTCACCTGTCAATGTCCTTTCCCCAGAATATCCATGTGGTCACCTCCCAAAGAGGAAAGCGGGGCGAGTGGGCTTCCTGGGACCCGGAAGCCAGGGCGGGTGCTCCCCCTTCATCCACGCACCTTAGGAAGTGATCCTTTATCATCTTGCTGGGTGGTCACAACTTGGAGGGAAAAGAGCAATAGAACAGGAATTTCTGTCTCCTTCTACTCTTTTTCTGATTCTAAAAGCTGCTTTGCTTTCATGGCACGTGGGTTGTACAAGGGGCCCTGCATCTCAGGGTACCACCCATGTCTTTCTGGGAGGCCCCTCCTCACTGAGGCCTTAAAGGTCTGGGGAACCAGACAGCCGACGGGCCCCGGGCCTCTGGGGGAAGAGGCGTATGGAAACCCTACCAAGCCTGTGTTTGTGCCCAAGCCATGCTCCTGCCCAGGATTTCGGTTCTTACACCTCCAGGGAACAACGTTTCATCTACACAATAAAATAAATGAAAACTTGTTCAACAGTTGAAAACTGCAGGCTGACGTGCGACAGGACACGATTCAGCCTTAAAAGCCGGGTGATTCTGACACAGGCCACAATGTGCAGGGACCTCAGGACTCTGTGCTGTGCGAGATAAGCGATCACGGGTCAGACACCATGTGATTCCACTTAGGTGAGGACCAGAGAGCCAGATCCGCTGGAGAGTGGGTGCCAGGGGCGGGGCGGGGGCTGGGAGTGCGTGTCTCTCAGGGGCAGGGTTTTCCTGGGAAGGTGAAGGGCTCCAGAGGCGACAGTAGCAGTGGCTGCGCAGCAGTGAGACTGTGCTTACGGCCCCTGAACTGGACACTTAAAAATGGGTGAGACGGTAAATTTTATGTTATGTGCTTCACAGCACGATTTAAAAAATGCAGGTCAGCTCTCTCAGGGTTCTGATCGTCTCTCTAACCACTCCACCCCACGCCCGCGCCCTGCCAGACAGATTCACACCCGGAGGGAGGGCGCCCGCCCATCACCCGACACCCCTGGTTCCCAGCCCTTTCCACGCAGCATCTACATAACCTTCGTCTCAGAGGTGACAGGTAGCAGGTCAGACTGTTCTGATTAAGCTTCACAGTGCAATAAAGTATCAAAGTCTCTGCGCGGCTCTGCCCACCACAAGCAGGGCCCCCATGGAGCCGCTTCTGAGATGCTCTGAGGGTCCACCCTCCAGCTCCATCTCACGGTGGAGCTGCGGTGCCCTGGACCAGAGGCTCGGCTCCCAGCGTAGGCTGGGCAGACCAGGCTGGTTGCTTGTTCCCCGGACTCGGGGAGCTCCTCCCGGGACCCTCCTTGGGGCTCTGGGTGAGCTGTCTGCAGACCCCAGGGCGCGTCACGGGGAATTCTAGGTGAGAGAGATTCTGCCCAAGTCACAGGAGTCACTGGCTGTGCCTGTCTTCACTAGACCTGTCCAGAGATTCCCTCCATCTGCTCAAGGCAAGGCACCTTTGAATCAACACCCCCCTCCTGGCCAGAGGCCCTGGGGAGATGTGTCTCTTGGCGGAAAAGAAACAGGGAAGGCCAGGAACCAGGAGAGCCTGGGCGTCTTTACGAGATCACCTCCGTCCTGGCACCTGGGTGTGAATCTGGAGGGTGATCAGGTGTGTGGGGTGAGCCCAACAGCATGTGGGGAGGGGTGAGCCCCGAGGGTCCTGCCTGGTGGTAGCGACTCGGAGTCTGGGGCCCTCGAGTCGTCCTCCCTGCGAGCCCTGAGGACGCGCTGAGTAACCAGCCTGCGAAGGCGACTAGGATCTGCTGGGTGGCTCTGAACAGAGGGTTATTCTTCCGACTCTAAGGCAACTATCCTACCACAGGTTTGGAAACGAGCAAACGCCACACAGGTAGCAGTTACGCCTACGCCCCCCTCTTCTGCTGTAGTTTCTGGAAACTGAGTGCTTACATTTAATCAGAGAAGTGGAGCTTGTCTTCATTTGTGTCAGATTAGCCAACCACGTATACCCTCCTTCATAGGTCATGTGGGCAGGATTTTTAAATTTTTAAAATTTATTGATTGCCCAGCACTTAAGGAAGTAGAGGCAGTTTTTGGAGGGCATTTTGGCATTTTTGCTTCTAGCATTTTTGCTGCTAGGACGGTACCCTGAAGACACTCTGGCACAGGGATGTACAGAAGTCAGCAGAAGGGAGTTCTCTGCCGGGTAACATCCCGTCTAGAGTGGAGACTGGGGCCCGCAGGCCGAGCCCTCCCTCTGGAAAGGAGGGGGCCGCTCTGAGCAGGAGTGAGATGTTCGCCGGCCAAGGACACGCCTGCTACCAGCTGGGCCCGGGAGCTGTTCTGGTGAAAGGCCAGCCCTCGTTCCATGCAGATGCCCAGGAAACACTGTGATCTATTTCTATCAAAAAGAAGAAGGCGGTGTGCCATGGGGGTCAGGGGTCTCTGTGCCCCTGGGCACGTTAAGCCGGGCTGCGTGCCTCTTTGCTCAAGGGTGCTTTCTGAAGGGGGACGCGGGGACCTCCCACCTTGGGGAGAGTCAGGGAAAGACACTCGTGTCTCTCTTTAGGCCCCTTCGTCCCGTCTGAGTCTCTACCTGAGCAGGAATTTTTTTTACAATAAAACCACTTCCTAAAACCGTTAAGGCGCATCGTCACGCGTCATTCCATTTGGCTCATTGCGTGTTCCATGCAGTTTTGCAGAGGGAGGCAAGGCGCACGGGGTTTGTGGTCGGAGAGGCCAGGGGAGCCCCGTGGCTTTATGTCGTATGTGTGGTGCTGTGTCCCCCCACCTGGATCCTGGGAAGCTGGGGCACGCCTGGGATTTGCCCACGTCAGTCACTCATCCTGACTTCTACGGGGAGCCACTTGCTTCAACAGAGCAAGCCTCTTCTTCTAAGGCAACGTAATCGCATATATAGATATTTCACAATTAAGCAAATAACAATCAATGGTGATGATCGGCCCTTCTGTAGGTTTCCTGATGTATCTGATGAGGCCTTTGTAACCAGGTGCCACCCACTTTCCTCGAGTGGGACCTGCCTGCAATATTCAGCCAAAACGAATAAGTAAATCCACGGATACTCCTGTGAGTGTGTGTGCGCGCGCGTGTAAAATGACAGCCTATTTCTTTCTGCGGTTCCTGATCCAAGACATTTGGAAACCTCTACGTACATGCGGACGTGGTAGGACGAGTCTGTGCTTTTCAAAATAAATTTGTTTGTTTCTTCCTCTCCCGAGCCTCAGAATGTCATGAGTTGGTAGCATAGTGTTCGGGGTCTCCTCTCTCAGCCTGAGGGGTGGGCGTGGCACCATCGCGGGCCAAGCGGCGCCCCCGGCCTCCCCGCGGCCCGCGGCACAGAGCCTGGGCGGGTGCACTCACCTGCGGTGCGTGAGGAAGCTGCCACTGACGTGCCCGGAGCCGTCACAGCCCGGCGTGGGGCAGGACATGCCCTCCGTCTTCACGGACTTCCAGGAGAACTGGGAGCCATTGAGGTACCCGTCCTTCTGCCTCTTGGCCGCCAAGGGGCACCCGGACGCACTTCGGTGGGAGGCGTACTTGCCGGTGATGTGGCCCTGGCCATCGCACCCGGGCACGGGGCACCTGGGGGACAGAGGGGCAAGCTTGGCTGTCTCGCCACCCTACGCCTGGTGGCCCCCCAGCAAGGTCAAGTTAACCTGACACGAGAGACAAACCAGCATCCTCTACTGCAGCAGAAGGAAAGAAAAAGAAAAGTCACGAAAAGACACCACCTAGCGGAGCCGTGAAGTAGTTCACCCTCCTGGAAACTGGTCCAGGCCAGGTGGGAAGAAGGTTTACCTGGAACAACAGCAAGTCCAGGCTTAGTGAGGGATGCAGATGCCGTGGGTGAAAAGGAAGAACCAGTTTGTTGGAGCAAGTGAGATGCGGGCATCTGTTCGAGAGGCGAGTCACAGCTTTTATGGTGGAGATGTGCAAAGTCAATGGGAAACTGCAGGATTATTTTTAAGATTGTCTATAAACCTGTGTTCTTCTCAGAAGCTAGAGAATATTCATTTGTTTGGCTATGTTTTCTGAGATCACAGGATACCCTTCCAGCTCGATAGGTTTTTGAGCAGCAGAGGTGGTATTTAGTTAAGTTTCCTGGCATAGCTTTGGCACGAGGTGCCCCAGGAGCACTTTTTTTTTTTTTTTTTTTTTTTAATAAACAGGAAAATCATTGGTTGGAGCTAAGGTTCAGCAACAGGGTAATTAAATCGTGCTTCTGAAACTTCTCTATTGCAGGTTATGGCAAAGGGCTGAGGACTCACAGCCAAACCGCAAACACATTTTAATTTTAATCAAAATTTTTCTCTAAAGACACTGAATGAATGAGATTAAAATTTCAGGGAGATGGCAACCGGTTTATCTCACAGACTTTTGAGACCTAGGCTCACCGGGCAGCGGTTCGGGGCAAATGCCTGTGGGGAGGGGTAGGGGGCTAGCCTTCTACCCACCGTGCTCTCCATCCCGCCTTAGTGAGAAGCAGAGTACAGACAGCTAAGCGACCTTCCTAAGCTGGAAGTCAGCCAAATGTTCTCTTTAGCTGCTGTAGTTAATAACTTCCTATACTCTCACGGACCTGCCTTTCCCAGTAAATTACACTGCTTTTCCCATCCAAGGTAGAGGGAACTTTCTTATACTTAGGTTACTCAGAGTGTTGGATGGATGGGTGTTTGGTTATCACCTCACCTGTCATTTAGAGGATGCTTTTGGTCAGTTAGCAGGTGTGCATGGTCTGGTTTCAATGCTGTGACCTCACACTTGACCGACCTCTCCAAGCCTGGCCTCCCCGCCAGCCCCCAGCTTCCACTGACCCACCCCCCGGCCCCCAGCTTCCCCTGACCCCGCCCCACGGCCCCCTGACCCCGCCCCCCGGCCCCCTGACCGGCTTCCCGGCCCACACACCTGATGGGCTCCTGGTCTTCCTTGTCCTCTTTGCTCTGTGCTATCCTGATGCCGCTCTTCTTGGCTCTCGGGCAACCTGAAAGGCTAAGGAAGAAGCGAGACTTCAGGAAGCGCCTAAGCTGTTCACCCCGCAAGCCCCTTTCACTGTCGATGGGGCTTTGACGCAGTTTCCTCCAGCAGTTGGTGTTCTTGGCACGAAAACGATATCCTGGGGGCAGCTCCTCTGTGCTCCCCCTAGGCCTTCAGACACTGTCAGGCCCCTGCGAGGGCGCCCAGAGCCTGGGTGGGAGAAGCTGGTGTCAGGAGTCGCCAGGAGAGGCCGGGCTGACTTGCCAGAGGGGGACGAGCCTTCTGCACAGAAGAGGCCACAGGGAAGAAGAAACACACGCCTCCCCATTCCTTTCTGGTGGCGTTCCTGTGGCCGGATTCCAGAGCCCTTCGTCTTGGGAGGGGGCGTGTCCTGGGCATCCGTCCCCATTTACCTGAATACGGCTGGCTTCCCATGGCATCTGCAGAAGATGCAGTGCAAGTTGACCACGCTTATTCTATTTAATTTTGGAATTTTGGAAATAGCGGCTCACGTTGTCTAAAGGAACTAAAGGAATGTCTATTTCTGTTCAACAACAGCTAACTGTAGGCTATTAGGCTATTAGATGTGAGATTATATAGAATAAGCGGGAATTTTTGCAGAGAACTGGAGAAGCAGGCCCTGGACCGTTTCTGGAGCCCCCGGGGAAGTGTGGAGGCAGAGGCCCCAGGGCTGAGCCAGGGCGGGATGTACCGTCCACTGGATCGTCCTGACCTCAGTACATGCTTTTCTGCCAGGTCTGGCTTCTGTCTGAGCATGCTGGCCCTCAGGCAAGGGCCCGGCTGTCTTGGGGAGCACCCCCATTACCCCGTCACCCCATCACGGCCGTCTCCTTGGTTCTGTTCCACGTTTATGCAGGCGCCTGGCTCCTCTCTGTAAAGTTGCAGCTCCGGAGCCCCCCGCCCCTCGCGTCCCCATTTTCAAGCGCTCCAACTCCCCTGGCACGCGGCCTCCCTCCCTCCGCCGTTTCACCTGTCACCCTCTACAGGACAGCAAAAGAGACAGGGTGCGTGCGCCTTGATTCACTCTCTCCCGCTCCCTCCATCTCTCTCCTCCTTTTTTGGATAAAAATTTAGAAAGTGAGGGCTGTGTTTTCACGCCTCTGCCCCCCCCCCCCCCCGGGTCTTCTGTGAGAACTGCTTTTATCCTGGTGGGTCACGGTGGCCCGCGGGAAGCGGGACGCCGCCTTCGCACTGCAGGACCGGCTGCAGCTCCTGCCGCCCTGCTGGGGCCCGTGTCTGGCCCCGGCTCGGCGGCTCCGCGATCTGGAAACTCCGTGGTCTGCTTGGCTTGCTCTGCCTGTGCTGAGCCGGTCCCCCTGCCAGGCCCTCCTCTGTCCTCACGCTGCCACGGCTCCTTGGTCTCCAGGTACCAGGCGGCGATGACTCCCAGCTGCCCCTCTGCAAACCGTGCTGCCCGCAGGGACTGGGACACCTTCGCTGCTGCTGCTGCCGGAAAACTCACCGTCCTCCCTGGCCGAGCCCACACCACTCCCGTCTGCTCCTGTCAGGGGCCAGAGGCCGGGTCACCCGTGGCCGTTCCCGGGTTTTCTCTCCCACGACTCCTGTGGCTCTTCGGTCCTGAATGCCTTCCGAGTCGATGTCACTCCTGCCTGTAGGATGGGGTGTCAGAGCCGCAGGGCTCAGCTGCACGTGCGTGTGGTCTGCTTAGCCTCTGCCCGCTTCCAACTCACCTCAGGATGGACCCACACCCCTGCACGCAGCACCCAAGGCTCCTGGTTTGGGCGCCGCCAGCCCTGCTGTCCCTGCCCCACGCGGTCCTCTTGGAGGCTTCCGGCACGTCCCGGTCCCGGCCAAGCCATCCTCGGGCCTCGCATCCCTCCCCGTCTGCTTGGCCTCAGCCTGGATGGTCTTCCTCCAGGCAGTCTTCTCTGCCCACCTGCCATCCTGACAGCAGCCCTGGGGCTCTCACGGCCCCCGGTCCACGTGGTGTTTCTCACTCCATCCTGGTGACTGTCCATTCGCTCGTCCACACGAGTGTCAGTTCCCTGTGTGTTTATTCTCCCTTCTTCCTCTGATTCCCAGGCCAATGCTTTGCACAGAGTAGGTCATAATTAGATGTTTGTCGTGAGTTAATCAGTGAATGACGAGGAGGGGTGGGTGGGACTCGCGGATCCTGCCTGGGAGCCCGTCTTTCCTGCCTGTCCCCACACGGGGACCTTAGTGGTGAAGGGAAGCCACAGGCCAGGACGCTGGCCAGGGAGCCTGGCTCTGTCCTGCCCCCGCCTCCTTCACTCTGAACTTGGGAGAGAGGTGAGGCTCTGCGTCCTCGCCGACACGGGGCTGGGAGTGAAAATAAACTGGAACAGAACCGAAATAGAACAAATAGCGCAGCAGGGAACTTAGTCTGGACCCGACCCTGACTCCGAGGAAACCCTGGCTCTGACATGGGCTGGCCTGGAATCCCGGCATCCTTGTCTAGGTGAGGGAGTCCACAGCCAGCTCTTGCAGGCCGGTCTGGGGTCACTGTCACCTCTGAGCGTGGGTCCCGTGCGCTGGCCCCTCACGTGCCCTTAGGAGAAGAGCCACGTTCGGAGAGTGAGATGATACACGCACGTGTTCTTGGCACGTAGTGAGTGCTCAGTACAGCTCGTCTTTCGCTGTCAGAGAACATTCTGGAGCCCGAGGGGTGCCACTGCTCTACGAGATGGGGAGGGGTCCCGGAGGAGTCAGATTCGTGCCGCATCACCGTTTGTGAAAAGCCTGGGCGCCACCTCTGCCTCGGAGCACCCGCTCCAGGCCGTGGGACCTGCTGCTACTTGCAGGTGGGAGGATGGCGTCGGAGGAGGCCTGGGGAGGCCACGGGGAGGACCTGGCCAAGAGGTTGCTGTGCCAGCCTGTCTGGAAGCTGCAGAGACAAGCCAGCCTGGAGAAGGGTCAGGAGAAGAGGAAAGAGGCCTGGGAATAGGACCTTTGAGGGAGAGAGCTGAAGCAATGGGTTTTTCTATCGTGGTCTGAAGACAAAAAGACCGAGACACAGCCTGAGCCCCTCCGTGTGCGACGCTGAGCGAGGTTTCTCCGCTCAGGACAGAGAAAGCTTCTGATGATGGGGATTTTTTGATAGAACATCAGAGATGGTCAACAATATTGATTAAAATGGACTTAAAAAAGCTTCAGAGGAGGGCTTCCCTGGTGGGGCAGTGGTTGAGAGTCCGCCTGCCGATGCAGGGGACACAGGTTCGTGCCCCAGTCTGGGAAGATTCCACATGCCACGGAGCTGCTGGGCCCGTGAGCCATGGCCGCTAAGCCTGTGCATCCGGAGCCTGTGCTCCGCAGCGGGAGAGGCCGCGACGGTGAGAGGCCCGCGTACCGCAAAAAAAAAAAAAAAAAAAAAAAAGCTTCAGAGGTGACGTTGAGACAGAAACCACATCACCATTACAACCCCAGCAAGAGCACGGCAAAGCAGACGCCACCTGGGGTCGGGGTGACCCTCCTTTCCCTGTGTGAACTTCGCACGCCGTCCCAGGTGCAGAGGTCCATCCACGACCAGATGTGTGACACCGGCGGTGGCCACTAGGCTGAGTTCTGTCTCCGACACATAATCGCTCAGAGCCTGTTTCCTCCAGTGCAGAGAGAAATGAAATTACCTGCTGCTCAGGGTGGCTCTGAGGCTGGCGGGACCGAGTAGACTTTCCTAGTTCCCGGGACAGTGCCTGGGACACACAGTAGTGGCAGCTACAGCAGGGAGAAGCGACCTCCTGTAACGTAGACAGCGTCTGCATGTGTGCATTCGGCCTGGGGGCCGGGGGTGGGGGAGTCCCAGCCACAGCGGCTCAGGGGCACCTGAGGGTCCTCGTGCTGTGACTGCTCTTCCCCCTGGAGCCCGAGGACGGGCGTGCACACCCCTTATCGTTGCGCTTCGCAGACCTTGCATTTTCACCAGCTGAGGGTTGTGGCCACTCCGAGTCAAGCAAGTTCTTTTGGCTCCGTTTTTTCAACAGCACCTGCTCACTTTGTGTCTCTGTGTCACATTTCAATGGTTCTCGCACTTTGCAAGCTTTTCTATTATTGTTATATCTGTTATGGTGACCTGTGATCAATGATCTTTGATGTTACTATTACAAAAAGACTACAGCTTGCTGAAGGCTCAGATGATAGCTAGTATTTTTTTTAGCAGTACAGCACTTTAAAAACTAAGGTAATTACGTCATTTTAGACATAATGCTATTGTGCACTTAATAGACTACAGTGTAGTGTAAACATAACTTTTATATGTGGTGGGAAACCAAAGACGTGTGTGACCCGCTTTATCGTGGCCTTCGCTGTATTGCCGCGAGTGGCCTGGAACCGAGCCTGCGGTGTCTCTGAGGTGTCTGTGGCTGCCTGGTAGCCTGGCACAATTTAGCAGAAGGCTGAGGAATCGGTCCCTGAGCGGAGTTTCCCCGTGGTTTGCACGTAGGTAACATCGCCTCATGTTCCTGGGAATGGATCAAGTAAGAGTAACCCCGAAAGGCGTGTATCTATGTGTACTTACGACCTTCAAGGGTCGTCGGGCCTGGGGGGCTGCTTCTGTCTTTCCGCAGCATCCAGTGTGCACAGGACTGTTACCCTAGCCCCACTGCTGCTCAGCCAGCAGCTCAGGCCCACTCTAACTTCTATGCATGGAAGGTGTCCTCGGATAAACGATACTGAGAAATGTGCTCTACTTTTAATAGGCCACCCCTGTAGGGCTGTATGTAGCACTGAAACGTGCTGAAAGCCACATCAAATTGACTTTCCACATGTACAGAGCAAGCCTGGTGCTATTTGGTCCAGGCACAGAGTAGAGCTTAAATCCAAGCTTGAATTACGTTTCATTCACAAGTTTACGCTATACGGATATACCCACCATTCTAAAGTATACGTTAAATGCATGCGTGTGTTCAAATTATGAATAAATTTACATGATGTCAAAGCAAAAAAAAGTAGTAAAATAGACGTTTGGATATGAAATGACCAGTAAATGTCCACTTTTAGTTTGCAGGCATTATTCAGTGCTGGGAATTCTGGCCCTGTGAGGACTGAGGTAAATTCTAAGATAAATTAAAATAGAGTAGCATAGAGTGTGCTTGACTTAGAAGCTTAACTAGAGCTTTATTTTACTTTATTTCATTTTCTCTGAACCGGTGATCCTACGCTGGGGATCCCTTTTGGCATGTATTCACCCTCGTTCTACATTCACAATACAGCAGCTGGCTCTGGGCCGCCGGGTAGAACCAGCAAGACAACCTGGCAAGGCTCCTCTCGACCCTGTGGTGCATGGCAGTGGCCCTGGGAACATTCGGACATGTCTGCAGACACCTAGTTGTCACGAATGGCGATGACGGTGCCACCGGCATCTAGTGGGTGGAGCCAGGGATGCTCCCCAACATCTTCCAACGCATGGGGCGGCCCCCAGAGCAAAGAACGATCTCATCCCGAGTGCCCAACTGCCCAGGTGGACAGCCCTGGTCTAGAGAATGAGGCGTTCTTATCAAGTCAGTGTGAAGAATCCACCCATAAATTGAGGACTTCAGTTCTCCTTGTTGGTCAACATAATTCCTACTTTTCCCAGACCTGAGCCGTAGAAACGATGCTCCCAAATGGCTGGAAAGTGAACACAGAAGCCTGTGGCCTTAAGGAGGAAACGGCCCACCCTGCCAGCTCCGTCTCTAAGCCACACTGAGCCAGCCAGCCCGGGAGCGCCCCCTGCTCTGAACGCCGGGATCTGGTCAATTGGGTGGCCACACGGTGTGGACCCCCCGTGACCCACACAGTCCACTCTGCTTGTGGACGGTGCACGGGCTGTGGGGTGACCCACACCAACTGTCCTGACTCCCTCCCTCCCTCTCTCCTCCCCCCCCCTTTCTCTTTTCTCTTCATTTTTGTTGCTGTTTTTGTTGGGGAAGCATTTAAAGCTGAAGGGCTCGTCCGCATTCCGACTGCCCACTTTATAATCTGATTTTAGAGGGTGGCGAGGCGACAGCTATGTTGTAACATGGTTTGTTCATTTGTTAGACGCAGCTCCCCTTCCTGCACTGGAGACTTCGGGTTACGAGGGTCTCCGTTCAGAAAGGCTCTTGTCCTGACCTTGGCTTGTCGACCCTGACTGAACACGACAAGGAATTCTTGCTCCTGCCCATGGGGTCTAGACCCACCTTTGTGCAGGTGTTGTACCAACAGGCTCTTTCAATCCACTTCTAACATAGGGCCTGGTGTAAGACAGACGTTTGTAAACTATTCAGCGACTGTGGGCCTCTTGCTGCCTCATACGACTGACTCTTCACGCTGTGCTTAGACGCTCCCTGTTCTCTGGGACCGGCGGGGCCTGGGATTTGTAAGGTCAAGCCTTTCTGTGTGTTCAGCTCTGCTGATCCCTGCTTATAATAACCGCACAGCTTCGGGGCTCAAATCTCAATATTTAAGAGATGCACTCTCAGTGGCTGTTCTCTGGCATCTTATAACATCTTATAACATCCTGGCTCTTTTTCTTTCCCTTTCTCTCCCTTTTCGATTTAGAAAGTCGTGCTCCTGGGTGACTTGAGGAACGTCTCTTGCGGATGGAGCCAGTGGCACCATGAGGGGGACGTCAGAAGGGGGCCGTGGTCCCGAGAGCTGGTGTTCTAAGTGAGGCCCCTGCGGGCAGCCCCGTTTGTGGGCGAGGGTCTCTAGACCCTTAATTCACCAGTGGAGGCAACCCGAGCCCCCGTTAGGGGTCCCGCGCATGGAGGGGGTGTTTGTGGGAGCGAGCCGTGCATACCTCCGATGGGAAGCGTAGTTGCCGGTGATGTGCCCGGAGCCGTCGCAGCCAGGGGTGGGGCACCTGCAATTACAAAGGCACATGGAAAGGCATCAAACCCCTGAGCAAGTCACCTTCTTACTTATACTGTTCCAAAGTCTCTTTAATGCTGAGCCTCCCTGGGTGAGGAGGTGAGACGGAGCTGGAGGGTCCCCGCCGGGCTCGTGGGACGTCCCCATCCTCGTCCACCACCAGGTGCGGCTCGGACCCCTTCTTCCCTCCGCGCACAGCGGTGCCGTCCAGGGACCAGCGATCTCGGGGCGGCAGCTGCCCCTCCTCCACAGCCGTGCGGCACCTTGGTCCCCAGGTGTTCACCCCATGTTCCCACCCCTTCCATCATTATTTCAAGTCCAGTGGAACCAGTCACAGCAGGACCTGTTGCTGCACCATCCGAACACGATGCGCGACTGTTCATGAAAAGGCACATACGGCGGCCCAAGACCGGTCCCCGTCTAAACTCAAAACGGCGGCGTTGCAACAGGCCCGTCACAGCGGCCCCTCCCAGCCCTGCCCCTGGTTGGCCCCAGAGGCTGGTGCGGGCAGCCTCCTGTGCCAGCCCTGGGAGTTAGACTAGCTGTCTTTCAGACCGTCATCGGGCACTCAGGTAGCTTTGATTTACCTTAAAACCCTTCTCACTTTTAACTGACGTGAGTAGGGAGTAGGGCACAGATCTGTCTCGGTCAACAAGCCAAGTCAGCTGAGACGCTGAGATTAGTTTGGGCACCTGCGCTGCCTGTGTTTAAACGTTTCCAGGAAACTCCGTGCAGTCTCTTAACTACCACATTGCTACTGTGCTAATGGGAGGGGATGTTTTTAAAGAGAGTTTTATGGTCGTTGCCCTCCGTGGAACTTCTCAAATATGCCATCTCAGGAATAAGCAGTCCTACAAAGACACTTTCACTTCAACCTACATCAGCTGCATTTGCACCCACCAGGAATGTAAGAATTAAGGACAAAAATTAAGAAAAAAATGTTTTTCTTTTCACTAAATTTTAACTCTCAAGAGACAAGGATGAGATGATTTAGTAACAATATTACCACCCAGTAGTAACCCTCAGTTCATGCCCTGTGCTCCCCCCACCCCCCTACTCAATGAGCATCTGAATTCCTGGCAGGGACAAAAGTCACAAGTTAAAAATGGTTCATAAAGGTAAATGCTTCTAAGAGATTTCAATTTACTTTCCACTCAGAAAGCCACCCTGGATATTGGATGTCGGGTTAAGGCCAGCAGATTACTTGCTTACAGACAGACTTTCTCAAAACCAGTGAGAGTGTCAGGGAGTGTGGTGGGCATTCATGCAGCTGGGCTGAGTTCAAGGGTGTGAATGTCCCAGTTTACAGTTAGATGCACAATCAATTGTTGGTATTTAGAATCTGCCAGTTCTCCTTTAGTCCTGAGAAAAGGAACGTGATTACAGATCTCAGGTGTACAGTTGATACTTGGCATAGCCTATAAAGGGTTGAAGTTTATAGACTGCTGTGGGAGAAGAAAAAAGGCACTGAGGGAAAAGGGGTCGAGAAATTGTCGGTGTGTGTAAGTGGAATCAGGGTTTAAAAATAGGAGTTTGGGGCAGAAGGAGTTTAACGCTGTCCTTCCATCAAAACAATGCCCTGAATCAGATTGTTGGCCTGACTGTCATTAAAGTAACAGCTGTTCATGAACTGAAAGTTTGATCTCAAGCCTATTCCGTCAATAATGACCTGAATGACTGAATCTAACTGATTTCCCAACTGGCAGCTCATGTGGAGACACCCCCAACCCCAGAGGGAGGAGCTTCTCAAAGCAATAAAAATCATTCGAAGAGAAGCTAATATGCTGCACATTTCTGTTTCGAAAATGTATCAAGAAACAGTAATGTTTCCTACCAGCCAATAATATACATGTGGCCTTGCTTTTTGGTCAAAAGAAAAAAATCCTTAAAGTCTTCCTAATTTAAGCGCCTAGTGCAAATTTATTTAAAATTTTTTCATTTAAACATGAGTAGAAATTTTTTAATGTCTCTTTTTTGATAGAGGCAGGAGGAGGTTGACATATTCTGTTCAAATTTAAGTAGGCATTTTAATCAAAATCATGCAAATGAAAACGAGAATCTACTAATTATAAAAAAAAAGAGAAAAGGATTTTGGAGTAGTTTTTGTGTGTTTAAGCCATTTACAAATGCATCATCTGATAAAAAAGAGGCATGTAAACTGTCCTTTGTCACCATGAAAACAAAGAAAGTGTTACTGACTCATTTTCAGACCTTTCACAGTGTCAGGAAAAAATAAACATTCCCAGAAAGAGGCCTGGCTTTCTTGAAAGGTTTGTTATTATTTTCAGGGTTTCAAGTTCGGCCGCTGGGGTCCAATCCCTGGCCTTCCACTTGCTGGCTGCGAGAATGTGGGGAAATTAAACCTCCAAGGTCACGCCCCTCAGGCAGGGGAAGAGGACGGAGGAGGGGGCTTGTCTGTGCGTGTTGGGAGCCTGTCGTCCCCTGGAGCTTCAGGACCACAGGGCTCCGTGCAGGCTGTGAACGCACGCTCACAGCACCCACCCCTGAAAGAGCCAGCTCTGGTATCTCGAGGATGCTAAGTCGGCCTTTTCCTCTTTAGGTGGTGCTCCTGGAGCGCACGAGGCAGCCCTGGATGGGCCCTCAAATATTCTTTCTTCTGCCAGCTCTATGGTGCTCATTTTCATATTCCTGTTCAAGACTTTAAGGCTTTTGGAAACTCTGAGATGTACATACAAATTTCCTCGTTTTAATAAATCTCATCATTCAAAAACACACAGCTTTCTGAAGGCGGTGGATGTGACAATTCATGCATCAAAAGGGGTCTTTGCTCCAGGACGCTTGGTAACAGGAGCCGTAGAATCGATGTGCAGAAATTCGATTTGCACCTCCTCATCTAAGAGCACCTCCCCATCTAAGAGCACCTCCCCATCTAAGAGCACCTCCTCATCTAAGAGCACCTCCCCATCTAAGAGCACCTCCCCATCTAAGAGCACCTCCCCATCTAAGAGCACCTCCCCATCTAAGAGCACCTCCCCATCTAAGGGCACCTCCCCATCTAAGAGCACCTCCCCATCTAAGAGCACCTCCCCATCTAAGAGCACCTCCTCATTTTAGAGCACCTCCTCATCTAAGGGCACCTCCTCATCTAAGGGCACCTCCTCATCTAAGGGCACCTCCTCATCTAAGGGCACCTCCTCATCTAAGAGCACCTCCTCATCTAAGAGCACCTCCCCATCTAAGAGCACCTCCCCATCTAAGAGCACCTCCCCATCTAAGAGCACCTCCTCATCTAAGGGCACCTCCTCATCTAAGGGCACCTCCTCATCTAAGGGCACCTCCTCATCTAAGGACAACTCCAAGGGCACCTCCTCATCTAAGAGCATCTCCTCATCTAAGAGCACCTCCTCATCTAAGGGCACGTCCCCATCTAAGGGCACCTCCTCATCTAAGAGCATCTCCTCATCTAAGAGCACCTCCTCATCTAAGGGCACCTCCCCGTCTAAGGGCACCTCCCCATCTAAGAGCACCTCCCCATCTAAGGGCACCTCCCCATCCAAGAGCACGTGTTTTCCACGAAAGGAGGCCCCTGTGGGATCATGCAGATTTCCCGTGGATAAAATCAGAGAGCAGCATGTGCTGCACAGCTTGGGTTTAGAAATGGCAGCAGAGATTGACTGGGTTTCCATGGAAACTCCGGACAAGGCAGGCGCTGTGCTTGGCTCTCGGCGCCTGGCACCTCGGGGAGGCCACCCAAGCCGATGGTCCACCCTGCTCCCTGCCAGTTGTCACTGATACTCGCACTGGGTCTATTTTAAGTTCCTATGGTTAGAGATGTAAAGTTGTGATAAATAAAACCCTTGCTTCTTCATTTTTTCCTCTCCACTCCAAAGGTAGTATTGGTAAAAACACTCTGAGACAGGGAATGATGAATACATAGTCTTAGAATCTCTGTAAATTCCAGACAAAAATATTGGTGATCCTTTGCCTTGTCTGTGATCTTGCACTTGCCTTGGAATTTAAGCAATATCGAGAGAAAATAATTTGGGGGTAGTTCATGTTACTATCTGGCTGGAAAAAATGGTCTTGTATAGACGTTTAAGAATATCGATGGAAGAATCATAATAAAATGCTTTAAGCCATTTTTGCAGAATCCAGGCAAAAATCTACAAAAAAGAAATCAGGACCACTCACAAACTTCTGGATTTCTGATTTCCTGGAACCAGCCCTTCTCAGTAGGAACGGAGTAGATTTCTGTGGCTTTTGTAGGTCTAGGACGTCAGAAACATCTCTGAGCCCGAACATCCTGGAGGCCCTTTGTGCTCATGACTTGCTTAACCACCTACCCCCAAGAGAATCATTGCGGCTCACACCTCCACGGGGGTCTGAGACACATCATCAAAGGAGAACTGACTATCTGTGCATTACAGTACGTATCGTGGAAATCCTCTGATTTGCACAGGTGCACATCACAAAATGTGGCCACAGACCAGCTTCTCCCCTGTGCCTCTGATTCGTCCTTCTGTAAGACAGATAACCCCTTCTTGTGATTTTTCTCCCGTTTACAAAACCACGACCCTGACACAGGGTAGCAGAAATGGAAACAGTTCAATCTACTGACTGAAGTCGTGTGATCACCTAATTGTCATGTTCCATCATCCTCTCTCTCTTTTGAAATGAAATGAGGATTTGATAAGTAGTTGTATTAAGGCATTTAAAGTACACCTTTTTCTTTGCAAGAGGAGGGCCTCTCCTTAAACGATGCACACACTGTGCCCTTGCCGCTGCCTGTCCTGGGCTGAGACAGGTGGGCTGTCACATCGGCCTGTCGACAGGGAGGCAGCGGACTCCCCAGGAAGGCGTCCAGGGCAGCCTCAGATGCACGTCCGCTTGTTCTCAGCAATCAGGGCTGCCGGACATGACGTGGGCAAGGACCCAGAGCCGGGCAGTCTCTCTCCATCCACCTGGAGGCCAGCGTCGCCGGCCACGCAGCAGGACCCCTGAGGGTGTTCGGGCCTGGGAATGGTTGTGGTCCGGTTTAGTCCCGTCTGCCCCAGCGCCTGCTACACCGGCAGGACGGGGCAAGGGTGGCCGGTCTCCCCCAGAGCCGGTTTGCAGGGAAAAATGTTTTGAGGAGACTCATCGTCTTTCATCTTGATAAAGTCAATTGCATATTTTTAAAAATCTTACAAATAAAGGCTGAAAGCACTGCCGCAGGTTTGAACTCTCCCTGGGGCTCACCTCGCCCGTTTGAACCCACCCTACGAGGTCGGCCTGCAAACGTGCCCCGATTCTGAGTGTAGTAGCTGAAACAGACAGAACAATGCTCACTGAACATGTGGGATAATAATTTAAAAGGTGAGACTGAGATTCTGGGAGTTCTTTGAAGAATTTCATGGTGTGCTGCTTTAATAGCCTTTTTTGTCCCTTTCTTTCATGACCACTCTAACAGGAGAACTCGTTAAATAAAACACAAAATACTCTCAATTTTAAAAGAAACCATGAAAATGTAAGATTAGGCCTCGTCTAGAGCAGGAAAATATATTTGTAATATGATTCAGGTCACCTACGTAAAAGACTTGCCCCGTTTATATAAAAAGTTCAATTCAAAAACATTGTTTTGGCTTAAAGAGATGTGGTTCTAAAAATTTATATCTTTATTTTGAATTTTTTGTCATATAAATGGGAAACAGTAAAGAAATGCAGAGGATTGCAAAATAAAGGTATTTTAAAATAGAAAACTGATATATACTGAGTCTAACGCTGCCCCTCTGCAATTTTCTCTCCAAGCAGAAGGGACCCGGGTCACTTAAAAGCAATATACACCACTTCTGTCCAATTTCCTAGGTATATTACCAGAAACTCTGAGGAAAGCCAAGATCTCCTAAGTCACTTTTCAGTTTGTGCGACATCCAGTAAGCGTCTCTTTTTTGGAATTCGGTATTGAGTATGCAAATTTTGACCTTTCTCCCCCTCTGACCCCTGCCAAGCACATCTCACTGGGAGCCTCCCGCTGTCCCCACACCCCCAGGACCCATGTTTCACCCGGTCCCTTTTCCCACCTCCCGTTAAAAGTAGCAGGTGACACAGGAGCACCGAAGACACGCACTGAGGGCATGGGCACAAAATGACGCCACTGCGGGTTTCTGGGATGGGGACTTGGAGGGGGCAGGGGTCCTGGCCGGTGTTACGCCACCTGCACGGCCACCGCTCGCCTGCAGAGGGGGCTGGCGGGTGCCCCTCTCTCCCCGGCCCTTGGGAGAGGTCTGGGGGAGGCTTCTGCAGACTGGCCTCCCACCTTCCTCCCCAAGACGCACCCCAAAGTTTCTCCTTTTCCCAAGAGTCATGTGAGGGCCTTTACCCGGGATGCTTGCCACCTCCCAGGATTTTGAGTTTCTACACATTTCAAGTTCTGACATTCGTAGACTTTGGGTGAAAGCCTTGATTTCAATAGGACATGTAAACCAAAACCACCTTTTTCTTTTGGTTCCAAGCACTTTTCTTTTTAAGCAACACTCCAATACAAACAAATAAATGAAAAGGAATTATAAAAGTACCCTTGATAATTTGTTTTTAAATTTCATTTTGGTGATTCAGATTCCATTTGGGGATGGGTTGGGCCTCAGGTTACTAAGAGAACGGAGCGTCCTTCTGCAGATAAAGTTCAAAGTTGTGGTTATAGGAGACCCAGGGTTGCTAGAATGCCCACGGAGCCGTGCGGTGGGCATGGGTGGTGGCTTGGTGGGTGCAGGGGTTTCACCAGAGCCACGATGCCCGCTGCCTGCACCCACCGGAGCACAGGCTCCGTTCTGCAAAGACCGTTTGGGTGATACGCTTACCATACAAGCCGCTGATAAACGGTGTTTACTAGTAGGTTTAAGTTCTGACTTAGAGGCTCACACGCCTGCCATCAACCTTGGGTCACCTCTAACGAGAGCCGTGAGTGCCCTCTTCTGCCCATCCCCCCACTCAGGCCCCCAGGATGCCCTTGGAGGTGGATGCCGCCCAGGCCCTGGCTGTCAAAGCTGGACCGTAAGGGCTCTGGGGTGCTGGCCCCGGCCAGAGCGGGGGCTGGGCCTGGCCCTCTCCTGGGTCCATTTCTGGGGGACACTCGAGGTGCAGGTTTGCCTGTTTGGGCAGCGGGGAGGGAGCTGCGACGCCAGTTCTGTTGTCCATGCTGCATGCAGGTCTGCACTTTCCGTTCATGCACCGGTGTGGCTCATGCCTCCGTGTCGGGGCGGGAGCTAACTCGGACCCGTGGGCACCACACTGAACCACTCGCTGCCCGCTGCCCGGCGTCCCAGGTACATCCAGGGACAGGCTCCTGTCCAGGGCGGCCAACGTACCTAGCAATCCTGACGTCCCTCTCAATAACGGGATGTGTCCATGGGGCACTGCTGCCGGAGCACATGCACGTCCAGCAGCAGGGGAGCGGCTAGACCAGAGCTGGGGCAGCCGCGGTCAGAATTGGAATTGGACGCGGAGGACCCATGCAAAAAAGAACATACAAAAGGTGACTGTTGGAGAAACCGCCGCTCCACCCCGCCAGCCGTCCACGCACCTCAGGGCCGCCGCGCTCGCCGTGACTGTGCCGCGGCTGGGGCTTCGCGTCGGGCATGCAGGGGACTGGGGGGCCGGGTTCGGGCTGGGCCGCCAGGGGTTACTCACCTTCCTCGGTTACACTGAGCGCTAGGGCAGTCACACCGTTTACATGGGGTGGAAACCGGGCGTTTAGAGACTCGTGTGCCCTCGGGACAGGGGCTCCTTCTGGCCCCAGAGCGGCATGGGGATGTGTGAGGGTCCCCTCCACTGCCCTCACAGCGTCCTCACCCACGTCCCCCACCTCTCGGGCGAGAAAGTCTGTGACCATATGCAACTGGTCTTTAGTGGTAAGAAGTCGACCCTGGACTGGTGAGCGGCCGGTGGTGAAGCCCACCGACCAGGATGGGGTCAGGGGGAGCTGCTGGCTCGTCCAGGATAATCTTCTCAACACCACGAACCAATGGGATGGCACCTGAGACGGAGACGGACGGCCACTGCACCCAGGGAGGCTCCAGGCTTCATGCACAGGCCACGCCCCACTGCCCGAGGCCACGGGGACAGGAGGGGCGGCTCAGGACGCCAAGGCCAAGTGTGGGGCCCAGTGTCGCTGGCCAGGTGGACACGGACTTCAGTGGGAGCATGCCACAGGGCCATGTGGCTGTTACTTCCGGACGGTCAGAGCCACGGTGACTCTGTGGCCTCCGTCAGCTCACTTCCCTGTCCACAGACGGTTTAGAACTCCTCTCAAGGTACTGGAGGACGGAGGCTGATCTAATTTAAAAGCAGGCCCGTGTCCTAAGCTGTTGGTGGCAGCAAGCATTTGGGAGGCAGGTCGTGCGGGGCAGAAGAAAGGACAGATTCCAGGGCCACGGAGCCACGGGGACCGGCCACGTGGTCCCTTGAAACTGCAATCTTGTGCCTACTTTTTGTGTTCTCACTTTTTTATGTTTGTCATGGTTATAGATCTTTTGCTTTTTGAAGCCTCTATCTCATCTCATAGAGAAAGTGTTTTTATTCTAAGCAGGAGAAATTTAAAAAGATTCCATGCTCCATCTGCTACCTGAGTAATCCTGGGATTCTCCGTAATTTCTCACGTTTTATGTTTTCTCTCTTCCTGTCCGTGAGTCTCGCCTCCTGCCCTGTCCTCTTGCTTACAGCTATCTGGTTTTAAACCCTTTTCAGTTTATTTTCTCCTCTCTTGGTCTCTCTGGCATGTCCTCCCTTCCTCTGTGGAATCTGCCTTTTCCCCTGTCTCACATCTTATTTTTGGTCAAATTTTAAATGATTTAATAGACGCTTAGTTTCACAAAAGTTTTTAGAAATAGATTCATCAGATATCCTTGCTCTAAAGGTAAGAAGACAAATCCAAACAGGTGAATTATATGCTTAAGGTCATGCGAAGAGGGACACAGCTGAGATTAGAACAGAAATCTCTCCTCATATGGTGCTTTTGTACTCAAATAGACTCTTTTTAAATGTCCTGTTTGTATCAATAATTCCCAGCCTTCAACTGTAGTGTATGGTATAGTGCTTATTTGGGGGGAAGTTCATTTGACTGTAAAGACACAGGAGTTCACTTGTTCCCCTGTCTGCAGTTCACTGACCCACATGGACCTCTCAGTGTCTCATAAACAGGGCAGAGTGGCGAGTGGAAGCACATTTCTATGATTTCCGTATCAAGGGTGCAGTCACAAGTGGGATCTAAAAGTCACCGATTGTCCTGATTTCCCTCCAATTACGAGGAGGGACAAGAGAGCAGAAGGGGCCTCAGAACACTGACAACCCGTGTGGTCCCGACGTGGTGACCCCGTGTGCAGGTCTGGAATCGGGAAGGTTCGTCCCTCTGAGGAAGAGCCCAGAATAAGTCAGAATGTTCCTGGGAAAGTCCAGAAGGAGAGGCCTGACATGGTGGGGATGGGCAGACAGAGGAAGAGAGAGGAGGGCGGAGGTGGGGAGGAGATGCTATGCAGGGTACGAACGGCCCGGGATCCCGGACACGCCTGTGTCCAGCCCAGGGCTGCCGTGGGTGGTCAGGTAGGGGGCCCAGGGGGCCGGGCGGACACTGTCCTCTCTGACCTCTGCACGTCTGGGCGCGGCGCACTTTTCGCGGGGGGGAGCACGGAGGGGAGCCTCTGCTTCCTTAGGGCCACTGAGCCCATGAGCAGGCGTCCGCACCAGGCACCTGCTGGAAAAGGTGTCTGAAGGGCAAGTAGGGAGAAGCAGCCGGAGTGAAGGGAGAGAGAGATGCCGAGAAGGACCGAGCGAGAAGCGGACTGAGGTGAGCCGATGGCGTGAGTGAGACGCGGCCGCCCCGTGACCCGCCACCCTGATGGGCCGCCTCCCCCGAGGCCAGGCTGTGGGCCCAGCCACGGACCCCTGCGTCCCGAAGACGCTGGCACTGCACAGCCTCCTGGAGGGAAGGTCCTCCAAGTGTTCTGAGGGCGACGAGGTCATGAGGCCTCGAGCCAGGTCACCTGGGAAAAAGGACGAGCATTTGGAAACATCTAGCTTGGAGAAGACTCTAGGAAAACAGTCCTGCACTAGAAAACCCAAGAGGCTTTCTTGAGAAGCATGGACCTCTGGCTCCGAACTTGCAAGAAGAGCTTTCTCGGGGGCTGCTGTAAGCACAGGCGCTCCTGGGGGCCGGAGTGGCCACGGGGAGCAGAGGGACCCCCTGGGCGGGCTGGGCTGGGCCTGCCCGCGACCGTCCTGAAGGCCCCAGGGCCGAGGTCCCAGGTTTCCTCCACGGCCTGGGACGGCCCAGAGGGACTGCGAGTGTCCACCCCTCAGGGAGACCAGGGCCCCTCTGCAGGGGTTTCCAGGGGGCCAGCCTCTCTCCAGGTGATCGCACACTCAGGGGAGGTCTCCTCCAAGCCCCTGGCAGGAGGACACAGGTCTGCGTCTCCTGCAACCCCTGCCCCGGGCTGCCCATCTCCACCCACTCCTCTACACCATCTCCTCTGTCTGCCTAAGCCACGGTCTCACCCCCGTGGGAGCCTGTGCTCCCTAGCACAACCCCCAGGTCCGGACCCTTCAGTCCTCCCGGGCGTCACGGGGTCTTCCCGGGGTCTGCCAGGGGTCTTCCCGGCCTGCCTCCCGAGAGCTGCCCCCTCCTCTGCCCCTGGGTGCCCTCAGCACGCGGAAGCAGGGCGCTGTCCTCTGTGTTCCTGTCTCTTGCCGGTCTCAGGGCCCAGCAGCCGGCGCCCGCCCTCTTGGGCTCCGCGTGCGTGGCTCAGGTGGACGTGGCGAGGGGGCCCTCGGCGGCCGGTCTGTGCCACGCTGCTGTCCTGCTCGAGATTCTGATTAGCAGACCAGGTGCTGGGCGTCCCGGCGCTGGTGTGGCTGCTTCGGTGTGCGGGCGTGTGGGCTCGCGGGGCCTGTCCCAAATGCCCTTCCTGGTCTCAGCGGGTCTCAGTAGCCAGGGGGCCATTCAGCTGTGGCTCAGGAAGCGAGCCCGTCCTCCACCTAAGCGCCGGCTTTCTTTCCAGCCAGAGCTGGCGAGCTGCCTGATCCTGTCCTCGGCCTGTGGGCCCTGGCACTGTCCACCCATATCCTGTCCTCGGCCTGTGGGCCCTGGCACTGCCCACCCGGCTACTCTCGTGGGGGAGGAGGGCTGAGGATGCTTTCTGGGGGGCGTCAGCCTGCTGACCAGTGAGGCTGTGGCACTGCCCAGGTCACAGGTTGTGAGCATCTTTGTGTCTGCCGAGGAGAGGTGAGCCCAGCACCCGGCACCCGGTCCCTCCCCTGACCCTGGCCCTGAGGTCCAGCTCTGAGGCAGAGGAGGGACAGGGTGGACAGTGCCCAGCAGCACTCAGGACCCTCGTCAGGAGGAAAGAACCAAAGTAACACAACTTAGCTGGTTTTTTTTTTAAAGGTGGGTTGGGTCACAGAAATCCTGCATCTCTGGGAGGATGCTGACCTTTTGCCCCTGGCGCGGAGGACAGGCCCGGAACCCACTTAAGCTTCAGTGCAGTATGGTTGGTAAGAATGGCCACTCTCGCTGACCCCCATAGTCCCAGGCCATTGCAGGGCGAGTGTCAGCGGCCACTGAGGCCTGCACGAAGCAGCGGATGGTCCAGCTGCTCACCTAGGCGCCCCAGCAGCCCTGGGTGCTGGGTTCCGCTACCGTCACCCAATCTCACAGACGACGCAGGCACAGAGGTGCCCGGATCGGCCCCAGGCTGGGCTTGGGTGCCAGCTGCTGGCTCGAGGGCCAGGGGGTTTAACCTGCAGCTGGGCTGATGGGATGGGCTTATGGGACCAGCTGCTGGCTCGAGGGCCAGGGGGCTTAACCTGCAGCTGGGCTGATGGGATGGGCTTATGGGACCAGCTGCTGGCTCGAGGGCCAGGGGGCTTAACCTGCAGCTGGGCTGATGGGATGGGCTTATGGGACCAGCTGCTGGCTCGAGGGCCAGGGGGTTTAACCTGCAGCTGGTTGGATGGGATGGGCTATGGGACCAGCTGCTGGCTCGAGGGCCAGGGGGTTTAACCTGCAGCTGGGCTGATGGGATGGGCTTATGGGACCGTGGCAGCAGGCGCGGACGGAAAGGTAAGAAAGGACACACTTGAGGGATGCTCGGAGAGAGCCTGGGAGGGCAGCCTGGGGTCATGGGGGATGAGCACCCATGGGGCCACAGGAAGGGGGAGGGGAAGCAGGGAGGGTCGGGACCTGGTGGGCGACAGGGAGGGACCCCTCACAGCAGGCACAGTCATGTCCCCTGGACCAGTCAGTGGGTGAGAGAAACGGAGGTGCAGGTACAGGTCCCGCCCTCCAGGCCTGGGCAGGCTCATGGGAGGCGTGGGCAGCAGCCCCGGAGAGTCCGCACGCACGGCCACCGGTGCGAGCTCGGTCCGGACGCCCTCTGCTCGGCTCACAACAACCTCTGTGCCTGTTTCTTCCTATCACAGGGTCTGGTTCGGACGCGTCGGGTCCTCCTGAGAGCTGATCACAGCGGGGACAGGGGTCCTCGTCCTGGGGTGTGGCATTCTGCCCGGGGCGCGTCCCAGGTGGCGCCTGGCTGTCCTGGGAGCGGGCCGCAAGCTGCAGGGGGCTCCGTGGACAGTTCCGCTCTCACATCCAGGATGCCGCACGGAGCTGTGGGCAGGGAGCTGAGCTCAGAGGCACAGGTGCTCGTTAGGGAGATGAACAGACCCCAGATCCGGGTCACTGTGGACGCATCGCCACTGCAGATTCTCCATTATTACGTGCACGGAAAACTCTTCCAAATGAAACCATGTTGTGCCGTCTGCCGATTGTGGAAAAAGTAAATGTCAACAATACCGATGTGTGTTTAACGGAAGGCAACCTGGATCTGATTTTTAAGAAAATCATTTAAAAATATGATGTTCCAGAGCATGTTTTAATGGAAACGTCACTTGCCCAAAACCAAAAATGTGTTTCATAGGAAATGAATCACATTTAAAAATGATTTTTGTTATGTAAGCTGTAAAGAAAGAATCAGAATTATTTTTTGGAAAAAGGAAGGAAGGAAAAAGAGAAAGAAGGAAAGGAGAGGACATTTTTAACTGGGAACATTTAGAGGACCAGAGGACTGCAGTAATTTTTAATTTTCCCGTTTCATCAGCAATTGCGTGGGGAGATCTCTTGGGGGCGGGGGGGGGGCATCCTTCAGCGCAGAAGTCAGGGCGAGTGTCACCAAGCTGGGAAGAAGGCTCTCTGGAGGACATTCCGTCCGCCCTGCAGCACTGCCCTTCCCCACCCCGCGGCACTACGGCTGCCTGACACTGGGAGGGACCACAGGATGAGGGAGGGAGTTGCTATGGCAACTCCCTCCCTCAGTCATCCGCATGGTGCTACAGGTTCTCTGTGTGCAGGAGAATTGGGAAAACCTGGTTCTGAGCAGAGAGAGCCGAGGGGGAGGCTGCCCCAGTGGCTGGGGAGAGGTGGGGATGCTGGGGAGGCAGGGAAGGCCTTTCACAGGGTAGGGCTCAGCTCAGCCAGCCTCTCGCCCGGATGGCAGCACATGACCAGAGCCAGGAACTGTTGAGACCCACACACTGGCCTTCAGAGCTTTAGGACCCAGGGCTCTGAGGGCCTGGAGGGCCAGGGGCCTCCCTGCAGCCGGCACCCCTCGGGGCCACCTGAGTGACAGTGACTCAGAGCTCGGTTAGCACTTCTGTGTCCCAGGACATAGATCAGAGTCCTGTGCTGCTACCATCCCTTCCCTTCAGGCTACGAAAGACGACACATTGGGCTGGGTGCGCACGAGTGTGTGCACCACACCCACAGGCTCATGGAGGACAAGCTCGCGTGGGGCTGAGGGGAAGCGTCTTCTCCGCAGATGGGAGGACCACGGCGTCCCCGGGCTCTGTGGCCTCTGTGCTCCACAGTGGGGACCTGCGCCCACCAGGCTCTGACACGTCCCTCCTCTTGTCAGCCCTCCCCAGACTTACCCCATGGCTGCTGTCTACCCGGGTCTAGAGATAAAAGATCTAGGGTCAAAAAAAGCCACGTGACTAGTCCAGGATGCCGGGCTAGTAAGTGGCCAAAGAGGGCTGTGACTCTAACTTGCACGGACCCGGAGCCTGTGTTTGCCTCGTTATGTGGCAAGGACACTCATTTCTTATACCAGGAAAAGAGCTCTCGACCTAATAAGCTGTTTAAATTTAAAGGACATGAAAAATAAACGAACGTCATCCTTTGCTTGTCGAAGTAAAAATAAACGAACGTCATCCTTTGCTTGTCGAAGTAAAAATAAACGAGCTTCATCCTTTGCTTGTGGAAGAGGCCGTGGGGGGCCTGGCACATTCTCGCCTCACATGCTTCCAGGCCGAGGTGTCAAGCACGGGGGTTGTTTCCTCCACCTGCAGGACGCCAGTTCTTACAGAGGCTCCCGGACATACTGAAGCCCAGTCATAAGACTTTGTTCATTGCGGTGATTCACTGAAATTATTTCCTGGCCCAGAGAAGACTGGCTCCCTTGCCAGAAAAGCGCCGTGAATTCCAGGAAGTCCTCTCGCTCTGTCACCATTGGCCGCCTGGGGACTGGCCTTTCTCTGGCTGTTCTCAGCTCCACTCCCCTCTGTTGGACGAGGGACATGGAGAGGTCACGGCCTTTCCACCTCCTGGGGGTCCCCAGAGAGAAGCAGCCTCCCAGCTCCACGGGGCCCCTCCCGGGCTGCGCCAGGAGCCTGCTGTCCGCTTGGCGGTGGGGGGGGGGGCGCTCTACCTCCGCAGAGGGTTGCCGAAGCGTCCCAGCCCTCACCTCTGCCGCCCGCAGCTCTCCAGCTGTCTTTGGACCAGACCAGCCACGGGTAGGAGACAATGAAAGCGGCTTTCTTCTCCCGGACCTGGGCGCCAGCCTGGCCTCAGACGCAAGTCCACCGTCAACTCTGAATCACCTGCTCTGGTGGGATTCTGACAGGGGCACTTTCCATGACTTTTATCTTTCATTTGTGCAATTTATCAGCGCCTACCACACACCAGAAACGCCAGTCACGTCGTTTTCTCCTCTAGTTTATGGGCGATTGGGCTGAAATCCTGTGTGTGCCAAGAGCGGCTTGGAAATTTCAGCTGAAGCGCGATACTCCAAGTCGCGCAGTATTGGAACTGTTTCCTGTTGGTGGAATAGTTCCCAGCGTGTGGAAACCCATTCCCTCAAGCTATACCTGGGTTTCAGATGGTCGTTTCTCCTCCTCTGGTCTTACCATTTTATTCACCGTACCTTCTGCTAGAGCTGTTTGTTGGTGAAATGGATACATTTGGCATTTTGAGTCTGCACTGAAGGGCAAGGAAAGGGCAGCAAATGGCTATTAGAGGAAACCAGCAGGTGAGGAGCTACCAGGTACAAGGTGGCCCCTCGTTAATCCTGCAGCTCTTCTGGTTTCTAGAGTCAGTGAACCTGCTTCCCAAAGAGTGTAATTTAGCCTCACCCAACACTCGTTATTTTGATGAGCTGAAAACCACACGCCTTGGAGTCTCAATGGGATCCTCCTCTATTAGGCGACTTCCTTAACCCCGAAGACCGACGCCTTAAAGCGACTTGGAAATCTGGACGTGCCCCGATGGAGGGGCTGCTGGGGGGCTGCCGGAAGGGACACCGGCTGGGCCGACGGGTCCTGGTCCGATAGCTGAGTCTCTTTGTGATGCTGGGAAGGTCGCTCAGCCTCCCTGCCCCCTACGCCCTGCCCTGTAGCCCCTCAGCTCTGCTGAGCTCAGCACCCCCAGCCTTGCACCAGGCCCAGACGCAGCGTGACCTCGGGGGGCCCACGCACACATCCTGTGAGGTCGGCGGAAGACGTCACCCTCACTTTTTCTAGATAAGAGAACTGAATGTCAGAAGTCTAATCAACTCACTGAAGACCACGCAGCCAGACAGAATAAAGGATCTGAACCGACGTTCTGTGGCCCCAAGTCCTGCTCCCCCCTCCTCCATCTCACCTGGCCCAGACGCACCGCCGGCCTTGCGCCCTGAAAGCGGCTGCTTTCCCTGTCTGTCTTCAGCTTCCCAGGGCCGCCATGGATGCCGAGATCATCGGTTGTGCAGATGAAATGACAGCAGAGCATTTGGAAAGAACTCAAGTGCCAGAAAGTATAAGACGCCATGAAGTGTACGAGGACTTGAGATTTAAAGCAAGGCCATCACTTCTGATACCAGGAGGTTAACATCAAAGGCTCCCTGAAGATCACGCCCGAGACAGAAGTTCAGGAAGAATCAAAATGGGTTTGCATGAGGCGAGGTATTTGTGGAAAAGCTACAGCACGGTCCGTGATACACTGGCTGATAACTAGTCCAGGGGACGTGGGTGCGGCCTCACCCCGGTGGCGCCGGCACGCAACTAGGAAAGCTGAAATGCTATCTGTTGTAGGCTAGACTGCCTAGGACACCGGGATCTAGCCTGCTTCAGATCTACGAAACGGGGAGAGAAGAAAGAGAGGGTTTCTCAATATCTCTGGCACTGTTCTGACCCACAACGATGCCCAGGGAATAACAATGCCTCTGTTTCCACCACGTGCTCATCTTAAAACACATGTCATCCAAAAAAGGCAAGGGAACTGCAGCAAGTATTCAAGGCACATTGGAAAGTAAAGAAATGACAGAGAAAAAGATGATCAAAATATGCCAGTTGGGAAAATGTTTTAGAATTCAGAAAGTGGGGAGAAGAGAGTGAAATTAGTAAGGGGATGAGATCTGACGTGAGTTTGATGGGCTGATGGACATTTTTATTTGATGATTTTAAACCTGATTTGCAAGTCTGATATGAGCATTTTAAAATAATACCATATTAGACAAGAGAGAGAAAAAGACATATTAGGAAAATGCAATCCTTTTATCTTTGAAATATTTTGATCTTGGTTGTTGGAGTTTCAAACATAAGAGGCTGCGTTTCATTCATTTGTTGCTGGAATTGGGTCAGACTTTGGGGGTCGATTATCTTTGTCCTTCTTCCCCTGACCTCCCTCACCCCCAACCCAGCTGGCCTCACGTCTGCGGAGGCACCTTGGCCTGGCCCACCAGGCCCCCATGGGCCGTTCCTGCTTTCCTGTCTCCTCTCAGGCCTCAGGCCTTCATGAAGAAACTCTTCTCTGGGAGCCGGCGCTGTCCTGAGACCTCTGCAGACAGAAGCCCGTCTCGTCCTTACCGTGAACCATCAGGTGGCTGTCCGCATTGCCCGGCTCTGGACGTAGATGGGAGAGGGCGGCCGGGCTGGGCCCTGGAGCCAGGAGGCCGGCTGGGGGTCCTCACCGCTAAGCCCTGGCCCTGCTCCTGAGTCCCCGGAAGGGTGCCCGGGACCACCCAGAGGTGGGAGGAGGTCACCTCTTGACGCTTACTGCCCTTCCTAGGTCGCACTTGTGCAAACCCGAAGGTGTGAGAATGTCTCCCGGTATCTGAGGGGCCTTTATCAGTGCAACTCGAATGTCCCGCCTGGACTTTTAAAAGGGTTTTTACAAAGAAAGCAGTTAATCGACAGACCTCAAATACTCACAATGAAGCAATAAACAGGATTTTAAATTACTTCCACTTAACTTAAAAACTGGCTCCATTTGATAGCCCCGAGGAACTTAAAGCCAGAGACAGGCAAGTACACGGCGTACACGGCGACCCCAAGTACACGGCGACAGCGTGACCGAGTCACTGCGGGATGATTCCGGCAGGAAGGTGCGGCTCAGACCTCCCTTTGGAAAGAGGCCAGAAGTAGCAGCTATGACTGGAGTCCACTTCACTTCACCAGGGACGTGTCCGGTGCCGAGCGTGACCCAGGCCCCGGGCCAGGCGCTGCGCTACCCCCAGCCCGGCCCTTCTGAGCCCACCCGCCCGTGGCCCCCAGGGAGCCCCGACCCCATGCGGTGAGAGGGGTAAACTGAAAACACAGCCCGTTCCACTTTAAAACAGACGAACCTAAATGGAAAGTCCAGCGAATAGGCACACATTCCCTGGGAGTCAAAAGCTTTGGAGAAGCGAGCACACGCAAAGTTAGATGGCCGAAAAACGCACGAGCTGAACGTCTCGGAAAGGACACATCTCTTCAATCTAACACACGTCACAGGTGCTGGAGAGAGACCGCCAGGGACGGCCAGGGATGGCCAGTGATGGCAGAGGGGGTGGGGTCTATGGGGGGGCTTTGCAGGAAGAGAGAAGCTACAGTCAGGAGGGAGGAGGTGGGGGGGACCACGGGAGGCACCCCGATTCCCCTGGCGAGAGGATAAGCGTCTCACTGCCTTCCACAAACAGCCATGTCTTGAAAACAGGTAAAACTCACTTTCTTCTTCTTAGACAAGTTTTAAACGTGGGCTGGGTAGACGTGGAACGATGCAAACTGTCCCTTCCTGTAAGTCTTAGGTCCCCAGCTGTAAAGGGGTTGTCTGCGCCCCTCCGCGCTGCAGACTAAGTGGCCTGGCGGTCGGGAGAGAGAAGTGCTTCTTCTTCCCCTTTTCAGAGTTGTGCTCAGGCCCTCCAGCTCCACTGACTTGTGGCCAGTGCTGGCTGGGCCTGGCTCTCGTCCTCCGCACCCACCCATGCCCCCTGCCCCACAAGGATGCTGCGAGTCTGCACAGGGCTCAGGGCACAGCTGACGGGCAGCTTGGCCTCCCACTGGACAGTGATGCTGTTTCCTCCCCGGCTTCCCATCCAGCGACCAAGAAGGTATGTCTTTCCTCCATTACTCACTCGGAAATCGCCGTCCTGGTGCAGGAGACGCCACGTGCGTCTGGCAGAACGCGTCCAGGGCCGCACCATGCATGCGCCACCAGGCTTTCACCTCCACACGGCCCTGCCACTGATGCCGCCCACGTGCAGCTCTGTCGCCTGCACAGAGGTGACCTCATAGAGTCACCACTCCTCTATGAGTCTCCTCATAGAGCTCGCCCGCCACCACTGCCTCCTTTGCACCCAGGGCAACAGTGTTTCCGAATTCACCGGAACCTTCCAGGTCTTCTGGCCAAATCCCCTCCCTCCACAGTGGAGGCCTGGGGCTCAGAGACGTGGCCGCATCTACCCAAGGTCACCTGGCTGACCTGTCTGCAGACCCCACTGCTTTCCCTCCGCAGTTCTCCCTGCAGAATTCCTGGGCTCTTTACCAGGCTGTGTTGTACAAGTCATCTTGTTCTGATTCGTTGACTGATTTACTCAACGGCTTGGGTTCCCAGCACAGTGCGAAGTGCTGTTGAGAAGGAGCTGGACGCTGAAGGCCCGAGGGTGCCCTCAGGAACCTCTGCTCTGTGTCCGGTCCAGGTGACCACACAGCCACAGCGTAAGATGGGACATGATGTCTGCAGAAAGAAGCCAGGGCGCCGGCGTCGTGGCTGCGGGATCTAAGCCCAGGTGAGGGGATTAGCCGGCCCAGCGAAGGGCTGACCTGGCTCCATGGCTGGGCTCCTATAGACGGTGGATTTGGATCGAGAGGAGGGTCAAGGAAGGTCACCTCAAGGCAACGTGCCTGCCTTGCAAAGGGCCAAGAGGGGGAGGGCACCAGAAAGTTCTTGCCCCATGAAGTATGCATACATTGTAGACAGTTACTTGAAGAATTAGGAAATATGCATCTCAGGATCTCTCAAGCCATCTTTAAGCCTCAAGGTGAAACAGTCTGCAAATCTACATTCAAGGTGAAACCAAGGCTAGTCTCCCATGAAGTACATCCAGCTTCACCGTCCTCCCTCCCTGCCCGACGCAGAGCTGGGGGTCACCCGCCCTAAGAGTGGATGTGATCCTCACGGCAAGAGTGGAAGCAGCACTGTTTGATAATCAGATCATTGCCGGAACCAGCTGCTCCGAAAGGCCCTCGTTTTCACACTTCCCCAACCTTCTCCCAGTGCGTCAGTTCTGCCGCAGCCTGACTTATCCAAGGAGCCCGGCAAGAAGAGTGAGCGTCAGGGGAAAGTGGGCAGGTGAGGCCCCTACCCCGATGGATGGAGGTCCTGTCGCTCTGACAATGTGTTAAGGAAAAAACGCCTCACCACAGTCACATTTAAATGGTCCCCAGTGGTCACACTATCTTCACAAGTCAGATATACTATTTCCTTTTTGAAACGTCGTCCCGTCCAAACACAGCCCATGGTGCGATCTGTGGGCTGGCTGCCACCGTCAGTAAGCGGGAAATCCTAGGTGCTGCCCCATTCTACTGGGAGGAAAGGGGCCTGCCAGACGTCGGAGGGAGCGTATTTGTGACGGACTTGGAAGTTTTGTGATCATTTCCGCTTCCAGGAAGTGATCAGGTTACCCCGGGGCTCCTCCCACTGAGGTCAAACAGGAGACGCGGAGGCTGGGCTGCGGCCTCGGTCCCTGTCTTCTCCGCCGACACGCACTCCCGGGGATTCATTCTGCTAGTCGAGCAGCTTTCATCGCCATGTGTATGTTGGCGGCCTGCACATCCAGGGTTCCAGCCCCCGTCTCTCGTGAACTCTGCGGGTGCTCACACGACCCTCTCCTGACCGCCTAGGACATTCGACCCTCCACAGCCTGGCCCACTCCCCCCCCCACCGCCCCCCGACTCCCCCGCAGGCTCCTCCTGTTTTCGGAAACTGCAGGTGCTGGGGGCACCTTCGGGTGGCGTGGATGCTCTCACACTCACGCCACATCGCGTTCCTCGGGCAGAGCCCCCAGGTTCTGACCGCTCCTGCAGCTGCTGTGCTCCTGACCTCGCCTATGGGATCACCTCCAACCCGGAGGGTCGCCACGGCCTCCCAATGGCCCTTCCTGACCTCCTCTTGGCAGGAACTGGAGCGATGAGTGGAAGACGTCAGGTGATGTCTCTGCTGTGCCGAAACCCAGCCCCCTCAGAGTGGAGATCAGAGTCCTGCCAGGTCCTGCAGGCCTGATGGGATCTGATCCCTGACGCTCTGCTTCACGTTCTGGAACCTTCCCCTGGCTGTCCCTCCTCGGACCGCCAGGCGTCCCTGCCAGCATGCGGGGGCCGTGTTGCTGCTGTTTCCCCGCACACGGGGCTTTACACGCAGACCCCAGGAAGAACACACGCCCTTAGCCTGTGGTCCTTGTTTCAGGCTCTGCTGTGGGAGCTGTCGGGTCTGTAAAGTGAGCCGTATACGTGCAGAGCTCGTCACCTCACTTCACAGGGTACCCTCCCGTCCCGTCTGTGATCCACCCGAGATCCTAACTGGGCGGAGACGCCCTTGTCGGCTCACGGGGCCGAGGCCCCGGGGGACCGTGCACGCGCCAGCCGCCCGCGTTCCCGGGGGCTCGTCGTTCCAGGCCAAGAGGGAAGCCACAGAAACATCCCCTCCCACCCCAGGAATATTATGCAGCTATTAGAGATTCCATAACCTACACGGCACACAAAGACGCAGGCTTCAAGATCCTCGAGGAATATGATTAATAATATAATTAATAATAATTAATTAATATTTATCAGCGAGATGAGATTATACATAATTTTTCTTCCCCCACTTTCTCAAGTTTTGGAGCATATAGTAGCTTTGTTTCCAAAAATGTCATTTAAAAATGCCCTGGTCTTGTTAAAATCACACTCTCCCCCTCTTCGCCAAGAGCCCCCTTACACGTGCCAGTGATGGGCGATTGCACATCACAGTGCAATTCACCTCAACAGAGGGCAGGCGTGTAGAAAGGCACCGCCACTACCTGACCACAGGAGGACAAGAGCAGAGGGGATGCGAAGCCGCCATCCATGCGCCCGTGGCGGGGGCGTGGAGCAGGGAGGTGCGTGGCCCTGCCCCGAGGCCAAGACGGAGCTGCCCTCTGTGGCCCTGGGGTTGAAAGCGAGCTAAAAGAAGCCACCAATTTGAGCCCCGGACTGTGCGCCGTACGCTGTGGTGGCTTCCTCGGGATCTGGCCGCTAGTGCTACCTGGGATGGGGAGGGCCTGAAGGTCACTTCCGTGGGGCAGCGTTCCCCACAGGTAGAGGATAATTAAGGGCAGAAGCCAGCCTGAAAGAGAAGTATTCCAGCTCCTAGTGGAGAGCAGGCTTCTAACAACCTCGGTGCCCCAAGTATTAATAACGCGTATGCTAATTATAAGCCAGGATTACTTAGTCCTCAGAGGCCTAAGCAGCTCTCTTTGGCAACACCTGCTTAACTAGACTGGAATCTCTGTACAAGTTGGAAAGTAATAAAGTCAAACATATTTTTAAAATAACATGACAGAGGCTCTCCACTACCTTGTATTGAATACTGCCCAAATGGTCCGAAACAATGAGGTTTTGGTGTAACATGCAAATATTCTATTCTGAAAACGCACTGTGAAGCTTATATAATATTTAGTTTTAATCTGTCTATAAATGGCATTAAATTAAAAAGAGGACAGCATGTAAATATAAAAGGGCTAACCTCTCTGTCAATGGCTTAATAATATAACAAAAATGTTGAGGACACAGACGCTAAAAAAATCATAAACTTTTCAGTTGTAGGACTAAAATATTCCTGAATGTGTATTAAAATGTAGTAAGACTATATATGACGAACAGTATCCGTGAAGTCTAAGGTTCCATGTGGACTGTCCACCAAGGATGTCCGCTTGACAGTGTGGCTACTTAAATCTGAGTTCAGAGAACGAAGCGCAATTAGAAATGCGCTCCTCAGCCCCAGTGGCCTCGCGCGCTCCGCAGCCACGTGGGGCTGAGGCTGTCCTCCGGGCACCCCCATCACCCCACAAAGTGCTGCTGGACAGTCGTGTACGTTAGAAACTCATTTTGTAAAGCCAGATCACATTTTCATTTTGATTATTAAGAAAGTATTTGCACTTAAGTTTTTGTTTCCTTAAAAAGGTCAGGTAAGAGTGGGAGTTCTCGTCTCTCTCTACTATCCCAATATTCTCCAATTCTCTTTGAAGGTATCAGGATTATTGTGGACAGAGAACAGGATTAAGCACACGGACCACCTGCAGACAGCTAAGCAGAGTCCACAGGTGTCTGGAACACGTCTCTCTTCGTACAAATGCAAAAAAGAGAGAATGGAATAGAAGGGATGTGATCTTCCTTGAATTGTGGCTCCTGGAAGATCAGGGATCACGTTTAGGGACAAGTACACAGGTACGTCACATACACAGACGGGTCAAATGCGCAGACAGGTGGGATCACTCCCTACAAGCATCCGGGCTCCCCGGCCGGCCTCGGCCCATCAAACGCCCCCTTCACCCGCTCAGAGCCGGTCTTTCCAATTAAGAAAGAAACCCAGAGAGGATGGTTCTCTTTCCTGAAATCGCTAGCCAAAAATGCCCTCCGAAATCCTCGCTGGTAACTTCCCAAAGGGAACGTCTACTTTGTTTCCAGATTCGCTCATTTTGCTCGAGGAAACTATAAATTAGTGAAGTGTTTATGGGAATAAAACCTCAAATTTACAATTAAAGGCCAACGTAACCTGCTCCTAGCTGGTCAGACCCTCATTTCCTTCACAGAAGCAGCTTCTCCGGTAGCTCAGGGCTGGGGTGGTGACCAGCCGCTGAGCTTGAAGGAAGACCATTTGTCAGAACTGCCCCAGAGGAGCCCAGAATGAAGTGAAAATGGGACCAGATTCCCAACAATCAGGAAAGGCCAAATTTAACTGGATGTAATGCATGGAGAGGACTCAGCCAGTTCAACACGTTTTATGAAGGGCCAGGTGTCTGGCTTTGAATCCCGGCCTGACAACACAGGCAGCAAAATCCATGCATTCACATAAGTGTGTGTTTACACATTGACACACAGCATATTTAAATACATATGTACATACATTTAAAGTGCCTTTAAAATGGCATATTTAAAATCGTAAGGAAAACATTTTTTTCCTTCTGTTCACGTGCACCAGATATGCTGTATGGTTTAGATTCTCAACTGTATAAAGAAAGGAATTTTGCAGTTAAAAAATAAACTTATTCAAAGAGTCATTTTCAAATTGTAGTAGGTGGATTATTTTAGTTTGGATTAGATGACAAATTGGGTTCTATTTATTTAGAAATAGTACCATTCAGTACTGTCTGGTATCTGTATTAAAATTTCACCATTTCAAAACGGAGGAATGGAATGCTAAGAAATATTTCGTAAGGAAGGCCTTTTTCGTGGCCTTGTTCTGGATTTAAAACCTTCCCCAAGTTTTTCACAATAAAAAACATGAAAATCTCAAGGCCAGCTTTAAGTGAGAAATTCAGCCCCATCCCCGGGAGGGCTTCCTCTCAGGTCAGACACAGTGGCCACTGCCAGTTGGTCTTTAAATGGCCAGTGTATGGACTGTTCAGGTGACAGGACAGATTGGTTTAGCCCAGAAGACAGCAAGTAAGGCAGGTTGAAGGTGAAATGAAACACGGATGCCAGCTGAATCCACACTTGAGGTAACAAAAAAGGGCGCTGCCTCTCCAGGGCCGGGGAGCAGGGGTTGCCGCAGTGAAAGCCCTCGACCAGGAGCCCTAGGAGGATGGTTCAGACCGACGGAGCTTTCACACAAGACTTGAGTTAGCTTGTGACTTGGCTGATCGGGGATCTGGTCCACATTCATCATGTTTCATTTAGTTTCAATGAAAACGGGTGACGAGGCACCAACGAACAACTGAACAGTTCAGTTTCTACGAGCCGACGAAGCCCAGACTTTACGGCAGCCTTTCGGCCCACCCAGCAAATCCCTCATTTCGAGGAGAGAAGGGATCCCTGAGAGCGCAGGGGCCAACCCACGGCGCCTTCCCGTGGGGCGGTGCTCAGTACGACAGACCGCCTGCAATGAGCCTTGCTTCGGCCTGGACGGCTGACCCCCCTCGGCTTCCACCCCCAACCGGGCTGAGCGGCGCTCGGGGCTCCAGTCCCCTGCCCGGACCACGCTCCCCGCAGCCGGCTCTGCCCGGCCCCTTGCTGGCCCCTCCGCGGCCCCGACAGCACGGCCTCCTCCTGGCCTCAGTGTGTCCGTCTGCTGCCCGCGCCTGGACCAGCTGAGCTCAGGCACTGGCCCACGACCTCTGCTCCCCAGCCACCCCCCAACCCCGATGGTCGCCTCCCAGGATGCCCTGCACGGGACGGGCCATGGTGCCTTGAGGGCAGAAATGGTGTCTTATCTCTGGGTGCGGATTACAAGTTTTTAAAACAAAAGAATGAAACAGCTCTGTTTATGGTTTTCTGGGAGATGCCCTCTCCTGGTTTTTGCTTCCGACTCAAGGCTCAGGGACTTTGCATAACATCCCTCTTTACTGAGGGGATGTGAGCACAGAGGGGCGGAAATGATTCCCGGGGCAGCAGAAGGCCGCCCACACGCTGATGGCGACAACCAGATGTGAGAACACCTGTGCTGGTCCACAGAGGAACACGTGCACACCTGCATACACTCACACACACGTGCACACACGCACACACATACACACAGGCACTGCAGAAACATGGCAGGGAGAGCCCAGCACACAGGCACCCCTTTCTGCAATCACCGCCCACCCCCAGGGTTCCAACGGATGTAACTGCCGCAGTGTCTTTCTTCTCTTATTTTTCTTTCTAAATTAAAGGACTTGCTGTAAAGTCCTCCAAAGCCAGAGGCTCAGAAGATTTTGGAGTGAATTAAAGTTCTCCTTATTTCAGGGAGGTCACAGAAGTCATTAAGTAAACGTTAAACTAACGCTTACCTTTTCCTCCTTTGAATTCTGCTTAATGTTGTCACAAAACCCAGCAGTTTAACACGAGCTGTGGGACTTGCGTGTGTTGCCGTGGTGACGGTGACAATAACTGAACGTCTACAGTGAGCCGGGTACCAGGACTCTCCCATTTCACAGATGAGGACTTGACACCCCTCTGACGGGAGAGGCCGGTCTCTGTGTTTTGTTTTGCACAAAGAGTTTATTGGTACAAAGCTGTGTCTTGACTAGTCAACTTCCCTCCTACACCTGTGCCTTTCTTTGACGACTGAAGTCTGGTTTTTCCCTCTGCAAACTTCCTCATAACCTGCACCCAAACCTGGGAGATGGTGGAGAATAAACAAACCAAAGACAAACACACCTGGACTGCATGCAAATACTGCCAGAGAGCCCTGCAGGTGCTTTTGTAAAGCACAGATCCCTTTATAAAATAAATTAAATATCAACGTTTTTCTGTGTTTTTTGCTTTGTTTTGTTTTTCGTTGACTTGCATGTGAAAATGGTTAAAGGTGATTAAAACATAACCCCAAACTCAAACGCCTGGAACTCTCCCTTAATAATCTGGGTCTAGGGACTTCCCTGGTGGCGCAGTGGTTAAGACTCCATGCTCCCAATGCAGGGGGTCCGGGTTTGATCCCTGGTCAGGGAACTGGATCCCATGTGCCACAACTAAGAGTTCATATGCCACAACTAAGGAGCCCGCAAGCCGCAGCGAAGGAGCCCTGGAGTCGCAACTAAGGAGCATGCCTGTGGCAACTAAGACCCAGCACAACCAAATAAATAAATAAATACATATTAAAAGAAGGGATTTAAATAATGTGAGTCCAATGTCGGCTATTAGAAAGAGAAGTAGCAGGAAGGGAGATTCCCGGCGGATCCAGTCACAACAGCAAACTACCCAATGACACTTGGCAGCTGGGCCAGCATCCAGGGAGGTGGGCCCTATGACGCTACATGGCTAAGTCCGCCTGTTCCAGAAACAGAGAGAAGAGCCCAGGCTTTCCCCCAGAACCCTCTCTTAATAAGAAACTCAGTGAACCCAGGCCTGAGCCACACTACATTGCTTTATTTACTATATGTTTGTGTGTTCATTCGTGGGAGTGGGAGTGTGTGTGAGTGTGACAGCTTGTGCGTGTGTGTTCATGAGTGTGTGTGCATGTGTGAGAGTGTAGTGAGTGTGAGGATGTGCACACGTGTAAGAGTGTGTCAGCATGTGTGTGAGTGGGTGTGTATGTGATTGTGTGTGTGTGTCAGTGTGTGTGTAAGCATGTGTATTTGTATGTGTGAGTGTGTGCGCGAGAGTGTGAGTTTGTGTGAGTGCATGTGTGCGAATCTATGTGTGTGTGAGAGTGTTGTGTGAGACTGTGAGAGTGTGTGTGCGTGTGTGCGTGCGCGCATGTGAGAGTGGGTGTGTGTGAGTGGGTGACTGTATGTGACTGTGTGTGCGTGAGTGTGTGTCCGTGTGAGTGTGTCTGTGCGAGCATGTGTGTATTTGTGTGTGTGAGTGCGTGAGCGTGTGTGTGCGCGCTGTGTGTGTGCGTGTGTGCGTGCGCGCATGTGAGAGTGGGTGTGTGTGAGTGGGTGACTGTGTGTGCGTGAGTGTGTGTCCGTGTGAGTGTGTCTGTGTGAGCATGTGTGTATTTGTGTGTGTGAGTGCGTGAGCGTGTGTGTGCGCGCTGTGAGTGTGTGTGTGTGTGTAACTGGAGTCATCCTCAAACATCCTTATTGTAGAAGTTTCCCTATATTGTGCTCCCCTGAATTTCCTATATGGGACTTATTTTAAATTGACCTTACTTATGGTTAAATAAAAATCTATCTGCCGCAGGCTGTATTTCTTAGGGTATTTTTAGAAAAATGCTGCAGCACAAACTTTATCAACATTTTACAGATGTTGAAATAGAAATTGTGGGACGAGGCTCTTCCTGGGGACGACAAAACCCCAGTGAACAGTTTTCCACGACTGCTGGTCACGTCCCACCTGGAAGTTGAGCTTCACAGGACCCAATCCCCTGTTTGGTCCCCCGTGTGGGTTATGAGAAAACACTGCATGAGACCTAAAGCTAAAAGCTTCAGAGAAAGAAACTCAGAATTTGTATTTTTATGTAGTTAAGTATAAACCTTTAATTCTCCATCGAAAACCAACACCCCTAAAGGGATACTAATTTTGAAACGGTAGCATGAAGTGTGGAAAAGGCACTTGGGCCAAGTTTGGTGACGGCCACTTACTGACTGAGCTGCCCAACTGCCCGGACTCAGTTTCCACATCTGAGAGGTGGGTCCAAGCCCCCCACCTTCTCAAGGGCCAGGCGCGCAGAGAAGGCCCCGAGCCTCGTCTAAATCTCAGGTGTGCGTTGCTCACCGGGTCCCAGCAGGTCGTGTCTATGGTGTGACGTGAGCCCCAGATGCCCGAGGCTGGCGCCCGTCTCCCCCACAGACATTCACACGTATGCACCAGGTGTGCTCCGGTGGCCCTGCTGCTGCAGAAGAAAATGATTTTCTAACTGAAAGGAGGGCGTCTGAGGGGTGCTCCTTGAAGTGAAAGATCACGTATCACACGCCTCCCCCAACGTGAGGGCCAGAACCTCAGCGTAACTTCTACTGTAAGGAGTTAACTGTACAGAGGGGTCCACACATCCTTCCACGCAGAGACATGTCCTCTGTGAAGGCCACAGTCCTCAGTCCATGCGGTTGTAATTCACAAAGTCCCCTGGATTTACTACTGTGAACCGGGAAGGCGGAAGATGATAGAAATGAGAATTAGTTCTCAGAACCTGGTATGCACTGAAAGTGGGTGAACTTCCTGCACCCGAAAGAGTGGAAGCTGTGGGCGGAGCGAGGCTCTATTAGACCCTGGTAAATAATCCTCCCGACGCCGGCACGACGTGCATCGCTGAAGAAATAAGCCCTCGGAAATTCTAGAAATAAGGAGCCCTCAGAGAAAAGTCATATCTTGGCCTAAGTTCAAAATTTTAATTCTTTTATTTAAATATAGGTAACCAGGTTTTAAACAAGGTTTTTTTTCTTTGAGTTTGTGGTTAAAATTCCTCTATGTCTAATGTGAAAATACCTGGGAGACATGCCTCGGAAAGACAGAACACACAAGAACGATTTAAATGTCAGAGAACCCAAAGGAGGACCCCACCCACCCCACGAGGATTAAATCAAAGTTCAAAGGTGAAGAAGTAAAGAGAAGCAGGGACGGACAATTCCTTCTCCTGCAAGGACCCTCATTAACCACAGGGATTCTGGTTCTATGACAAAGACAGGAATAACAAGGGAGAATCTAAATGTGGCCAACTGAGCATGAATGGAAGCCAATTTGGGGGCCTGTTTTTAGAGCTAATTGCCTCTGATTTAAGTCAGTTTTAACCGGTTTAAACCGGTCATGGAGGTGGCTAAAACACCTACATCCGCCCGTGTCTGCGCTGATCTCGCATCTGGAAGTAGGAAAAAGGATTTCTGGCTGGGAGGGTGTGGTTTCTTAAAAAAAATATAGGCTGAGGATGATGTGATGTGATTTGCAAGTTCTTTCAGGTTGCTACTTCCAGGGGATCTTAGCCAAGGAAACTTTTAGAGAAGAAAGTTCCCTCTTGTTAGGCAGAGTCCTCACCAAAAAAATCACATTCATTTGGACAATTTCATTCTTTCGTTTTCTTCCTGGCCTGGGGTCTCAGTGAACGTCACAGTCAGGAGTCCTCTGGGGGGGTGGCTGTTCGTGGCCTCAGCCTGAGAGTCTCTGCTAGTCTCGGGGCCCTGGGTCGCGGTCATCTCGGGTCCCCTCGCCTGCCTCTGGGGCTCCCTCCGCCAGTGCTGTCGCCTGCCTCTGACCCAGCCACCACCCTGTTTTCTACGCCAGACGGACCAGGGACAAGAAAGCAATAGTTGCAGAGACTGAATGATATTCACGAACACATTACATTTTAATACAGGTTCAGTTTACATATTGTACATAATTCGACAACACGATCGGCTTCTTTTAAGACTATCCCACATGTGCTGTTCTAGATGAGAATGGAGCAAGGTCTTATCTCAGGAAGTTTAAGAGGATGGAGGACCCAAGACCCAGAGTGTATCTGGCAAAACTCGTGCGTCTGAGATCAAGAATGTCCTGTTAACGGCCAACTAACAAAATTCAACACCAGAAGTGACAAGGGGAACATTCCCAGGAGGTTCTATGTCTTAGCTGATGCAGAAGCGAGAAACATTTTTGAGGCAATTGGGACCCACTTCCTAAGGTGTCTCTATGAAGAAGTGGAGATCACTGCATCACACAAGGACTCTCAATCAGGCAAGAGGCTGTGCAGCGGAAATTGACCAAAGCTTTTAAAATACATATGTAAAGAATAAGCTATTGAGAAGAGCACATGCATGAATTATTCTAGAGAAAGCAGTTGCCAATCCTAAAGGGATTCATCTCTGCTCCTGTGCACAGGAAAGGCTTTGTGACTCGCATGAAAAAGCCATGGATGGAGGGCTGTCATCAATTAAAAGATTAAAGGAAAAAAACCACATTAAAATATATGGTTCCCTCAGCTGAGAAAGACTTATCATCAAGTAAAAGATGGTCATTTAAACATCAGACTATTTATAGTAGACATGTAAGTGAAACCCCTAGTTTTGAAGATCCAGTCTTAAAAACAAATCATTTCAGAAAATTGGTCAAGTTTGGATTTTCCAGAAAAAGGGTCAATTGAAGTGGGATTCACTTGCTGCAAAGACAAGTTACAGGTGACTGTGGCCTTTAGATCAGCGTAAATCAGAAGCCATCGCCCTCTGGAAGATACTCACCTCCCACCCCGACCCCCAGGCGGAGGGAGGGAGGGAGGAGGGAACAGACAGCCCGACACCGCCCAGGAGGATGTGAAGAGAACGCGGACACCACTCTGAAGATGCAGATGGTGCGGACCATCACGCCATCTTCCAAGAAGACAGGACAAGAAGAAAGAGTCAGCCGCGGAGGAGAAGCAGGTCTGCCTGGGACTTCAGAGCAACACAACCTTCCAAGCCCAAAGTCAGAGGATGCAAAGCCATGAAAACCAGACCCATCAGAAGCCTATTCTGGTCTCTGGGGTCTGGAGACCACCAAGGAGAAGCCACACCAGATGCAAGTCGTCCACAGGCTGTTTCCCTGTTTACAGCAGGCCTGATGGAACTGGAGATGGCAAAGCATTCCTCAGCAAGAGGGTCAAAGGGAAGTTGCCACGTTCTGATGTTAGCCAAGTTCCAAGTGCAGTTAACCACGTTTTGATCGTTAGGGGAATATGGTTTCAAGCCGTGGAAAAAGGAGGTCTTAACACAGCGGCCTGGGAGGTTCTTGCTAATTCTGTCCATTTGAGGTTCTAAAAGCTATTTGTCCGTCAGGCACCGCGAGGACGGCTACCGACTTTACAGCTGTTAAGTAAGAGGACGACCTCCTGGTGTTTACACGCCATGAAGAGAACTCCCAGGGTCTCGTGCCGGAAGGGCTAGCTCAGTAGGTCACTGAACATGAGCAGGTGATCTATGGCGCTAGGGCCCTGGGCAGGGATCCTGTAAAAAACGACACGGTGTGAAACAGAACCCGCACTCTGCGGATGCCCTGGTCCATCTCGAGGGAGTGGGAGCACGGGGTGGGGTCCTTGGGAAAGGAATCCAACAGGGTCTGAAAACAGAACCTTCTCTGCGTTGGAAATAAAGCCATTTCCAAACGAAATGGAAGCTGAGCAATTTGACGTGATGATTGTTATAACAGGCCAGGTGATTAAAAACAATGATTTGGGAATCTCAATTCTCATTATGTTGTGGAATGTTCAAGTCTTGCCCTTCTTTCCTTACAGGCGCCTGAATATCCCTTCTAACTAGATGACCAAAGGTCTTAATCTGCTGTCAATGGCTTGGACTGACTTCTTCCAAAACCTGTCTAGTAACTGAATATGGATGTATATATGTGCATATGCATGTGTGTGTATGTGTATATATATATATATATATATATGTGTGTGTGTGTGTGTGTATATATATATATATGTGTGTGTGTATGTATACACACACACACACACACACACACACAGAAGAAAACCCTTAGTCTGGTGGTGTAAATGTAGCTGACCAGATTCATGATGAAAAGGTAGAGACAATTACAGGCTCAGAGGAGAGAGAGGCCGTGCTGTCTGTGCGCTGGTAAGAGCCTTAGTTAACTGAGTTATCACTGCCCTAAGGAGTCTCGATAGCTACAACCACAGTGTACTCCGAAGGAATTAGCTACGGTCATGGTGGGCTTTTGTCATTCGTGCTATTTAAATATCCATTTTTAAAGTGATCGTATTAACTACTGACTTTTAAGAGATCAATTTTTGACTTTTTACATTACAATCAATCACTTCCTAAAAGTTTGAGTAACTCTGTAAAACTTCCCTTCCACGTGCATGCACATCTGGAGAGAAAATATCTATACTTTAGAAAATTCAAGCTAGAAGAAGGATACGATATGAAAAAGCTGCAGGTACACGAGAGGGAAAAGGCAGATGGATTGTCCAGGGAAGTGACTGACATCCTAAAGCCCAGTCATGTGTGCGGGACTGAGGCGCTGACGCACACAGGTGGCTTTTTAAAGACATTGTTTTCTTTTCAAACGACACGTCCTTTTTGTTACTACCAAGTGAATAGATTTTAGAAAGAGAAGGATCTTCGTTAAATCTTACTTGAGTTCTTGTGAGCTGGTGGCCAGCATACTTCGAATGCTTTTGTCAGCCAGCGGGCAGCCCGACAGACTGTAAGACAGGGCGGAAGAGTCAGGTGAGTAGCCCCGAGGCCCAGCTTACGTTCCCGAACAAACACAACATAAAACTGAAATTAAAAAGTTGGATGCAGAAAAGCGATGGGGCAAGTGCTGTATATTGAATTTTGTTGGTATAATTAACTAATTCATGTTTACGTAGAAATTGAAGGAAACACGTCTTTCCAGAAACTTGAAAAAATAAGACTCAAATATTTGTGCCCTTTGGTCTCAATGTTTGTAAGTCGTTTTCCAAATTTAGGTAGTTTGTTTCAAAATAAAAGACATTATACAACACGTCAATTAGCATGCTTTTGGGGGTCAACATATAGCACTTAAAGGGGTGACACAGAATTCAACGTTTGTACTTGGACAGCATTGTTGAGGTAAGCTGAAAACAATAAATTGAAAAGACAGAATCCACCATGAGAAAAATGAAGGCACACCTTCTATGTGAGGCGTAATTACCAGTCACATGACCACTCCCATCACACCTTGGTGTTGGACATCTGCCACCAAACAAAAACAAAACAGCCAAAATAGTGAGTATGTTTGAAAAAAAAGCTTGGAAAAGTTTCATTGTTTCCAGTTTAGCTGCAATGTCTGCACAGGGATTTAAGCGCCCTGAAGAAAAGCTGCAAAACGCACAGGATTACATGGAAATGGTGTCTCCAGAGCACAGAGCATTGCTCAGAAGAAGCGCGTCCACGGCTGGCCTCTCGCTCCACCCGACTGGCAGTTGGGGACATTTGTACGCTGCGCATGTCGCATGCTCAAACGGCAAGGCATATACAGACCCGGTTTAGAGATAAGCCAAAGAAAGGGAAGGTTCGGAAGAGTGATAATTTCACCTCCCGTCATGCTTACGTTATCAAGTCCTTCTTGCTCTCCTTGCACTGGGGGTACTTGGGCTTGGGGCTCGGGATGGTCACCTCCCCCGGGTACCTTCTTTCTTCTAGAGCCTCCTGGAAGGGATCCAAGTCTTCCGGCTGCGGGCAGAACACAGCTTCAGGGCCACACCCATGACGCTGGGCACACAGACCAGAGGCTGCGTCCCCCCAGGGGATGGCTGCCCCGCATTGCCCACCTGTCCCCGCCCTACCCTCAAAGTCACGATGCACCCTCACCCTGAGGACGCAAAGCCCGCTTCGCTGAGAGAGTATCTCTCTCTTTGGGCGACTTTAATTTCTCATCACTTGCTCTAAATTCCTAAACTTAGGGCAACCTGTCAGTGGGCAAATTCAAATTCCTTATTCAAATTCCTGAAGCTGTACCGACAGGAGGGACCGATGAGCGGCCTGGCGGGCGGAGAGGCTGCTCGGGGGGCCTTGCTCACCCGGGTTAAGACCTACGGCACTTTCCCCAACATCACGGGGCGGAACGTAAGCATTTTTACCCAAAGGTATTTTAGACTCTGGGGCTTCTAACAACCTCTGGTAAGTATCCTACACTACAGAAGTATTGTATGTGCTTTAAGTCCCAAGGCAAGGGAAGCCCAGTTTAGACTGACGCTGTGACTTCACAATACTCTTAGGCAACATTGTTTTGCTTTTTCTTTTTTCTTTTTTTTTTAATAGAATGTACCTACGTTGGCTAACTGGGGCCTTTGCAGTAACCTCGAAGTTCCTACAGGTGGCGATGTTCAGCAAACGTGTTTCTGGAGTGCAAGGGTTTTCACTTGTGTCACACCTTATGATGGAAATACTGCTGTCCTTTTATGGGGGCTTAATTTTAATTAAAATAAATTCGAAGATTCAACTACCATGCCTTATTTGGTAGTAACGATTTAACACTGTAGGAGAAAAAAAATACTTTGGAATTTAGCTTGCCACTCAGATTCTATTCTCCTTTAAGATGCCTGGATACTTAAATCAGTTTGAAATAAGCGTAATAAGCTTTTGATGTAATGCCTTATAAACAGGTGCCTTCCCTGCCAATTCCTACAAATAGCTAATGTTTCCCTTTTCTCCACCTCCCTCCTGCTTCTGTAAAGACGCTACTGCTCGGATGGCGGTCTCCCTATTGTGTTCAAAAAGAATTTTCATTTTTCAGAGAATAAAGATGTCATAATTTTCAGAGTTGAACACTGGAGGAAAAGTCAGTCTAATAAAGAACACTTTTTTTTTCATTTATTTTCTCAGCCTAAAGGATAGCTATTTTAATGATCTGGATTTGAAAATTGTAACTACCTCAAAAATATGTTCTTGACATAGGTGTTTTGGTAATATTATAGTCAACAAAGATTTAGGTGACGGTACTAAAATGGTTTGTTCTAGGCTGGGGTAGGTAGGCTCTTCTGCGTATTCTAGGTTTCTTAGAGAACAGACCCTGTCCCGTGCTTCGATGAGGCAGCTAATTAACCGCACAGAATTCATCATTGTAAGTGTTTAAGAGTCTCATTATAATTCCCTCCCTGCAAGGAGAACCCTGCATTCTATCAATTTATCACCCAGAAAAAATGAACTAGTAAGCTGTTTACACATTTTCCTACAGAAATCGTCTGCAACAAAACACACTTGTTAGAAAATAAAATTCATCATTTAAAGGAGGCAATGGTTTGTTCCACTCTGATCAGTGTTAGTGCCAAATCTCTGCTGGGTCAACCGAAAATGGCTTCTAAGCCCTAGTCAGCTAAAGGTCATTTTTCAAGAGGAAAGACATTTTCTGTTAAGGCGTGTGCCAAGGGCATTTTCCCTCAGTCGTGCCAACTTTACATGCTGAGTGGACGGGGTAGGGGGACAGTCAGTGAAAAGGACATACAGTAATCTCTTTGGGCTCGTCCTCGTCTATCCTCCGGGGCTTCATTTTGGTGTAGTCCACGGGCAAGTCCCAGCAGTCTCCCTCGCTCAGCTGGAAACACCGGCTGTTCATCACCGCCTGCTGCTGGGGGGACATGGGCTCCAGGGGTGTCAGGATGGGGCAGCAGCCCTCTCGCGGCCGCTGCTTGTTCATGCTCAGGTCCAGGGTCCCGTTCTCATCCACCTCCATGTCAGGGTTCTGCGGGACAGGAGGACACAGGGACCGTGAGAATCCATCCCCCAGACCACAGCCCTGCCTTCCTCCAGGACGCAGTTCAAACTGGAAACTGCTCACTGCAGTCTCACGTGTATAAGAGCCCAAGGCGAGAGCACGTGGCCCCCCATATGCCTTGCTCCGCACGCGCGGCTGGGAAATTGGCTGCCAGAGGCATGCATGCATCCACCTCTCTCTTATCTACTAATCACCCATCAGTCTCTCGCTCTCTTGTCTCTTATCGATTATCTATCATCTCTCTACCACTTACCTATCAGAGATCTATATGTTTTCTTCCTAATACATTTTTGCCTTTAGAAATAAGCCGGGCCAGAAGAAAAACAAGCGCCTAATTTCAATTCTATTCCAGTTCAAAGACCTCTTAAGGGCTCAGAAATGTATGTGTGTGTACAGATTATACATAAATACCTAAAAATGTATATACACTTAAAATTCTCCTTTAGTTTCACTGAGGCTAATACTCCAAGACTTGGAGTGGAGGAAAACACAAGAATTTAGAAGAATGGAGGAGAGGAACTAGAATTTACTTTTTTTTTTTTTTCCATTTTTTGGACAAATATTTATTGAGTCCTATCAGGCACAGGCTCTGGGTATATAGTAGGAAACCAAAGAAACAAAGCAAAAATCCCCACATAAAATGTACTTTCTAATACAAAACCTATGGTGGAGAGAGACTTTTGCATTTTAAGCAGGAAGATGTGCAATCTCAGTTCAACACGGCACCGCCGCAGCGACCACGGGCTGACCTGCTCTGCGGCTCAGCAAACCTGCAGTTTAGTCAGCCAGCTTTAGAAAAAACGAGGAGGTACAGGGTGTTTTGTTGTTTTTAATTTTTTAATTTTATGATGCTTTAAACAGATCAAGAATTCCTCAGAGCCTGCCTCCCAGGAGGAGGGAGAGAAGGACGGGCAGGTGGAGGACAGAGGAGAAAAATCACGATGCCCCCGGCGGCCCCCTTCTCCCCCGAGAGTTACACTCCCCGGCCGAGAGCACGAGGCGCCCGCGCCGCCTGCGTCCCCGGCCCCCTAGTGGTCTCGCCAGACAGCCCTGCGCGCTGCGGCGGCCGCACGGCTTCCTCCCAATGCCGGGAGCCCATCGACGAGGAGCCGCCCTAAGTATCGCTCACCGATTTGGCATCTATGCTGTTTTGAACTAACGGAAGCCGGCTGTAATTGCCTGGCTGGGAACCCGTGGGGAAACGGGATTTCTGCACTGTCTTTGTTCCCCAGGGCTGGGCGGGAGGGAGCAGTCCTGCGTTTCTCCTGACCGCGGCGCTGCCCACCCTCCTCTGCTTAAGGTCCAGGGCGCACGGCTCCTGGAGCTTCCTATTCTCTGTGCAGCTCTCGGAACCGTCAGGAGTCCGCGTGGTGTCCTTCTGTTTCCAGAAGTGACTCTGGGTCCTAAAGAGGAGGGCCCCAAATGGACACGTTCATCTAAAAGACCTGACGATTTCTCCTGGTCTGGAAAGTGCGTCCCCAGGACCCCGCGCTGTCAGGCCTCCTCCGAGCAGAGCCCGGCGGGCGCACGCTCTGCGCCGGCCTCTGGGAGGGAGGCGCCTGCGGGACCGCTGGGCCGAGACCGCCGGGGGCGGGAGGTGGAGGTGGGGATGCGCCGCGGCCCCGCCCCCGCCCGCGGCCCCGCCTCCGGCCCCCGCCAGGTGCGCCGCCGGGCCCGTACCCGCGCGGCGCACAGGTCCTGCGGCTTGGTGGACAGGTTCTGCGGCATCTCGCGGCAGCGCGTGGACAGGTTGAGGATGGCCGTGGCCGCCATGTGCGCCGCCTCCATGTCGTGCGTGTAGTCGAAGCTGCTCTTGCTGCACGTGCTGCTGGCGCTGCTGCCGCCGCCGCAGCTCAGGTTGCTGCTGCTGGGCGCGTAGGTGCTGGCGGCACTGCTGCTGGGGCTGGCGTCCTTGCAGTACCGCTTCGCTGGGGAGACAGGGGACAGGGATGACTCGGGGCCCCCGCCCGGGGCCACGGCAACAGAAGAGCCGCCCGCGCCGCCCGCCCGCCCTGGGCGCCCACGCCAGAGCGCAGGTACCCAGGGGGACGCGGCACCCGCCGACCCGCTGATTCCCGAACGAAAAAGTCTGGCTTTTCCCCCTTTTTTCCTTTTTTCACATGGTGTATATTTGGACGGGCAGAGCTGGGGACCAGCGGGAAGAGCGCGTATGGCTCTCAAGCGGGAGGCAGGGGGCCCCCTGAGTAACCATTAAGGGCGCGCTCCCGGTCAGGGAGCGGCCACCAAGATGCGGGGAGCGACTGGCCGCACCAGCCTGATCACCGCCGGAGGGAGGTTCCCCTTATGACCAATCATCTGCTCGCCGGGGTGACGGGGACCCTGTAGACCCCTCATCCCGCTAGAGACCGGATGAGCCGTCTGGCCGCGAGGGGCCACAGTGGCCATTTGGGGCTCACTGTCCTGTGCAGGTGACCCAGCTGAACAGGTAGGGCCTCTGCGGGCCTGCGGGCACCTGCGCTTTGGGGAGTGGCATTCCAGTCAGGGTGCAGGCGAGACCCCGACAGAAACCCCTTCCCTCTGTGATTCTAAAAAGAGCCACGGGGGGCGGGGGGGGGGAGGGCCAGAGACGGGGAGAGAACCGCACACACGTGCGGACTCACATGAGCAAGGCAAGTGCTCAGGCGTTCGGGGCTTCGGGGACAGGCAGACGCCGTGCGCGCCCGCAGCCCCGCCCTTCGTGCGGGAACGACCGTCCTCCACACGCCCCAGCTTCGCTTCCCGGGTCCTTCTGAACAGCCAGCCTCCCCAGCAGTCCAACAGGCCCTCAAGAGCAAGTGTGGTTGCTAGAGCTGTTCACAACCTCCTTTGACGCAAGGACGGGAAGATGACTGCTGGATGACTGATTAGGATGGGCCCTGGTCGTTAAAGGCACAGGATGCCCTTTGCTTAGGGGTCAGCAGCTCACCTGACCCTGCAGAGGGAGGAATTGCTCTGAGGCGAGAGCCTGCAGGGAGCCAGGAGACCCTTCTGCAGCACCGGGACCCCTCCGGCAAGCCACCCTTTCATGCGGCACAGGCGTCTCAGCACCTCCTTCCTGCCCACTCAGGTATGGTCTGGAAGTGACCACAACCTCACAGACATCACGGGTGGTCGTCACAGCACCACCAGGAACTGCCCCAAAGCACCCTATTCCTATACAAGTGAGAGAAGAGCTAAGCTTTCACTATTGGTACCTTTTGACCTTGGACGGAAGACTGAGCTTTCCTGACATCAAGGACGTGGCTTGGCAATGTCTGGGCGCATGGCAGCCTCAGGGAAGCTGTCGCCTTGTCGCTGCCCCTCGCACGGACCCGGAGGTCACTTCCCCACCCTCAAACCCGCCCAACGCGGAGAGTAACTCGTCAGGGAGTTACTCCTGTTCTGCTAATCAGAGTCAGCGGAGCCCTGAGGACCAGTCCTCACACTGTCCGTGTGTCTGTCCTTCCCTCCTCTCTCCTCCATGAAAGCATCACGTCGAAGCAGCAGCCAGAGCAGTGGGGGGACGGGGGTCTCACGTCTGAGCAGAGACCGGGGGGCTGGGGGCGGCGTGCAGGGGGACCTGCCCACTGGGTTCTGTAAACCGACCGGGGCAGCGAGGCCGCTCCGCAGCTCACAAGACTCCAAACTGACTGAAGTCTGTGGCCTTACATCGCTTACAATTCTGTTATAAAAATAGGATATAAAAACTGGGAGAAATGATCTAACACTTATGAGGGATTTTTTCCCCTAGTGAGGGCTAGACACTGGGTCGGTGAAAGAAATGTGGTCCCACGTAAACAAGGAAAAAGCCTCGTTCTGAAATGAAGGAATATCTGTTCCTAAAGCAAAGTAAACGGGACACGTGTGTCTACGCAGCAAATTGCAGCAAAGTGCTGGAAAGTGCCTCTACTTTACCAGACATTTAAATCAAAAGATTCTACTTCTCCTGGATTATGCTGAGTTGATGGGACTCGTCCAGAATTTTAGCAGGTGATGGAACTGTGGACGATTTATTGATGGGCCTGTCAGCTCACGCGACCCGGGAGGAAAGTGAGGACAGCATTCATTTCACAAGCATCCTTTCACTAAGGGCCATCAATCATGTACTACTTTGTTCCAAAAGAAAATGAGTCTCTATACTTCAACTCTCTCGGGTAATGAAGGTCTTTGGTTTTAATAATTATCGCCTGTTGGTAAGATATTTACGAAACCGTTAGTGTCAGTAATTTTTATGACCAGTCACAGTTTCTGGGGCTCGTTGCGTGGACACCATGGGGCGCCGCAGAGCAGGGGGGCATTGGAAGGCCGTCACGGCTCTTGCCGCCTCCTGTCCAGAACTGAGGAAGCCCCCCACCCTTTAACAAAGTCAAAACGCACTTTCTTTTTCTTTCCACACACAGAGCTATTTTCAGTCAAAACTTTTCCCAATCAATCCGCAGACAAAATGTGTTACTGTCCCTCTAGGCACCAGCACATCACTGAGCTCATGCGATGGAACTGCCTTCCTTTAGAATGACACCCTTGCATTTACAGCATCAGAGGTCCTCCCGACCTTACACCGTACTGAGAGATACCTCTTCAGGTACCCTGCCCTCTCGTGCAGGAAAACGAAAAACGACATGGGATTCATAGTGATGAAATGCGACAAACGAGAAAAACAGAACGACCACCTTCCACCTTATTAATCTACTCTGCCTGTAAGAGTCTTACTAAGTGGGTGCGTCTCACTTTCTTCTGAAATAACATTTCCTGTAGGGAATAGATAACGGTGTCCTTCCAATCTGAATTTCCACGAAAAGCAGACAAAACCGAATACGGCCCAGAGGCGCGCCTCCTGAGTATTTGCGCTGCCGGATGGGGCCTGGCCCGTCAGGTCTGGCTGGACTCAGGGGTCCACGCCGCGTAACTTGTAGCAGCGACTCCTAGTCTTTACATGGGTCCACGGCTGTGCTTTCCCGTAAGTAAACTGAGATACAGATGCAGAGTCCTAAGGGCATAAAAGCCGCTTCTTCGCGAGGACGTCCTGTTCGGTGGCCTCTGGAGGCAGTTTGCGCACGCGGTTTATCGCGTCTGATCAGTCCGGATCCTTGGCTGGGCTCGCGCGCGCTCGCTGGCTGCGTGTTCTCTGCGCTCGCCTGTCTGCCCTGCTGGCGCCGGCCGGTGGGCTTCGGGGCTGAGCCCCAGAAGCGTGCGCATGCGCCCCTCATTCTGCACAAGCAGCTCTACGGAGGTTGGGAGGAGGCCGCTGAGTGCAGGTGGGCGTCTGTCCGAGAGATCTGGCTGCGGGAGAAGCTTCTGGAAGCAGAGGTGAATGTGGGAGAGCATGGGGGCAGGAGAACGGGGTGGGAGGGCAGGTATTCCCAGGAGAAGCTGGCCTGGTGGCAGGAGGTGGGGAGGGCAGGAGGCCCAGCCCGGAGGATGGGTCCTGGGGCCCCGGAGGGCCAGCCCGGGCCACCTGGTGTTGAGGCCTGGACCGGGGGAGGGCCGACAACGGTGGGCACGGTGGGCATATCAGAGACAAGGTTTGGAGGAGCAGAGGGGGCGTCAAAGATGATCAAGAAGCGTTGAGCTCAGGGGAATTTAGAAGCTGGGAATAAGCAAGAGGGGGCTCGTGAGAGGGGCCCATTCAGGGCTTGGAACCTCTAGGTTTTAAACAAAGCCTGAGGGTGGTGATAAATTGCCCAGAGACACAGCGGAGACGGCTTAGACCCGCTCGGAAAATTCTTCTGTGAAGGGCCTGGCAGTGGTCGAGCCTTGGCGGCCACGGGGTCTCTGCTGGGACCGCACACCCGGCTGTTGTCCTGGGAAACAGCCACCGGCCTTACGGGTGATGTGGCCTTCAGCCAGTAAAAGTGCTCTGAACGCTGAGATTCTAATTCTCCTTCTTTTGTTGTTTTCCATCTGTTTTAAAATGGAACGGCCATTCTTAGCTCACCATAAAACACAGACATGGGGGGAGAGGCGGGGGAGGTGCCGGCTTGGGGCTCCCGGGGGCAGGGTCTCCCGGCTTCCCTTGGACGTCCCCTCCTGCACACGGTGTCTGTGTCCTCCTCCCCGAGGCAGGCGACCCAAAGCTGTCTCCACAGCGCCTCAGGGCCAACCTGTCCCTCCTCTCATGCATCTGAAGTTCAGCCTCACCAGCCTGCTGGCAGCTCCCACTCACCTGTGGGTTTCCTGCCCTCTAGTAATTTCCACTCAAGCTTCATGACCAAGTTTAAAATGTGCCACTTTGGTAAAGCTCATTCTAATTCCTCCAGGCAGAATGGACACCTTGCTTCACTGTGCCTGAGTACGTGTTTCACTGTCTTCTCTTTACCCACAATCTCTTCCTTGAAACTTGTTATAGAGGAAGAAAGAAGAGAGAGAGATGATGGATAGATGGATGATGGATAGATAGGTGGGCCCATGGATGGATGGATGGAGGGAGGGAGGGATGGAGGGATGGGTAGTGGATGGATGGAGAGAGGGATGGAGGGATGGAGGGATGGAGGGATGGATGGTGGATGGATGGATGGAGGGATGGATAGGTGGGCGGGTGGAAGAATGAAGGGATAGATCTATAGACAGGTGGATAGACAGGTAGATGAGACAGACAGATAGCAACTATTGAGTGTCTGGAAGAATGCAGGTGGATAAATCAATGTTTGCTGAGTGTTTCTGATCACAGTTGGTGGAAGCCGAGGGATGGTGCGCAGAGCCTGAGGCAAGGGTCCTGCTTCTCTATCCTGCTGTGCACGTCCAGGCCCTGCTCCTTGCTCCCAGGCATTATGCTCCCCTGCCCCACAGGAGGCTCACTTCACTGTTTTCCTTTGGGAGCGATGGCCCAGTTCACTGTGCACCTGAGGCAAACCTTGGGGACAGCCCTCTGGGGGGTGACTGCAGACGCTGTTCACTCTGCGGTGTACACTGCCTGTTGCCCGGGCACAGGGATGGCCCTCCTCAGCTCACCCCCCCCAAGAAACCTAAGCCTACCCATCTCATCCTCAGTGGGCACCTCCCTTGTTGTTCTGACTGTGGATCTCGTGGAAGAGGAATGGAGTTGTCTGTTTTCTTCTCAGTAGATCGTTGTAAAGGCCAACTTCCCCTTTTTCTTAGTTTCTCGAAGATCTAGCATTGAAGTTTCTGTTCTGCGATCTTGTTTCTTTGTGGGTCACCTGAAGAGCAGGGCTCTGCCCATTTCCAACAACAGGTGTTTTTTCCGGGGGTGAGAATAGATGCCAGTGACACTAACACGCGTGAGTTCCCTTCTCTAGCCTCGTCTGCTGAGCTTTGCGACAGCCGCACGCGGCCAGCAGGCGGGGAACGATCGCTACCTCTGCTCTTGAGGAAACTGCCACACAGGAAGATTAATGTATCTAATACCACATGGCTCCTAAATGGAAGAGCTGAGGAAGCCGCTGTGACCAGACATGGGCCCTCCCGGTCACGACTTCGCCCAGATCCAGCCACAACAATGGGGTGAAGGAAATCAGGTCTCACAGGACAACAGCAACAAGACGTATGTAGCAATGACCACCTGGCGCAAGTGCCCATCAGATCACTACAAAATGTCAGTGAACTGGGAATCCTACAAGCACAATCCTTAATTTCGTGCATTCAAATTCTTTTGGTCCCTCATTTGCAATCAGATGAATGAAGTTGTAACAAAGCCTGAAACTGGCAAATTGTTATTACAAAAAACCCACATTGTTTTCTGTTATACCCTAAGCCACTCCCTTTTCCCACTGCCATCTTTGTTCCTATATATTTAGAATTGATACATGCGAGGGTAATCAATCTGAGATACATCAAAGAAATATTACATTTCATTCACCATACAAATTAATTGTTATTAAGGCAAAGAATGACTAAAATAATGAAGAATTGTAAAAAGGTTTTGGAACTCCCCAAGCATTCAATTTGAATGTTTTTTTTTTTTTTGAGTGTTGTGATTTTCATTAAATATCTTTTTCAGAGAGCAGCTCCGAGATCTTTCAAACCCTCTCTCCTCACCTCTGCTGGTGAACACCAAGAGACTCCTGAATCACCCAGCTCATGCAACCCACATCCCCACTGGTAAACTCTGCCAACTAAGTCCATACATCCTAGAATTTGAAGTAGAAGCGAGGTTAGATAAGTAAAGTCACAGAAACGCAGTCTTCCCCTCTGTGCTTCAGCTACTTACCAAGTTAGCTCTGTGATGAAACGAGAACTAGTCTGTTTAGAGTTTACACCCCAGTAGTGGGTTCACATATGCATAAAATAAACGATCTTGTCCTGTGAAGCACGCAGTGTTTATCTGTTTCATGGGTTCTGTTCTCGTAGTGGCAGCTACAAGTGAGGCCAGTGACAAAGTTACAAAGCCAGGACAGGGGGCTCCCCAGGGCCCACACCTGGGTCCGAGCCCGCTGGAAGGAGGCCGGCGGGACCCGCAGGAGTTGTGCGCCCCTGGCTGCATGTTAGAATCACTGGCTGACTTTTTAAAAATGCTGCACACAGGGAATGCCTCCAGGGAGTCTGATTTACTTGGTCTGGGGTGCAGCCCTGGGCATGAGAATTTAAAAAGTCTCCCCAGATGAATGCGACGTGCATCCCAGCTTGAGAACAGGGAGGGAACACAGAGCTTCTCACGAGATCCAAGAGCTCTGGGCAGCTATCCCCGGCTCTCCTGGTTTTGTCTGTTGGGGCATCTATTAAAGGAAGTTAGTAAAGATGAGGACACCGTCTCAGCAGCAGCATGAAGCAGACGAGCCCACGGCTGTCTGCCTCTACGTCCTGCCAGCGGCCGGTTGCGCTGCTCTGGGGATAACGGGGGAAGGGCATCGCCCTCCTTCCCCCAGGGCCTGCTCTCCCACACCTGGGGCTGAAGGAACCCGCCTAGGCTGCCCGCGTGCTGTCCTTGCTGCCCCTCGAGTGACCCCATGCTCCAGCAGTTTGTAGGAAATGGATATACACAATAACAACATTAGCAACGGCAAGCGTGACTCTCATGTATAAGAGGGTGCACCTCCTACCATCATATCCTTTGGGGGATATATCCCTGGTTTGCACCTTGGGAGCTATGGCCCGCTTGCCATAAGTATGGCTGTCGTAACTGTTGTATTCAAACGAGGTCTTGGAATATTTCTCCAGCTCTTTGGCCAAGTTGGAGCGAGGCGTGGTGGTGGGGACGCTGTTTCTGTAGCCGTAGTGAGGGATCTCGAGCTGCTTTACGAAGCACATGGGCCTGGAAGCAAAAAGAGACAGTGCACAGCTGGCTTTCTCATGGCTGCGCATGAGACGTGGCTGGTCTTAAAATTAGAGCACCTTTGCTTAGCTGTGCTAAGGAACCAGACCTCTCACTAAAATCCCAATTCTATTTTCCTGAGCGGAAGCCCAGTGTGCTGTAATGATATAACCTCGAATCAGCAATCTGCCTAGATGCCAGCTTTGGAAATAAAAGGAACAGAAAATGAAATACTTAACCTTTTGCCCTCTTTTCTTTTTCTTTTCAGAGTCTGGGGAGGTACGATGAAGATATGAGATGTGAACGTGGGAAAGAATCTCACATCCGTGCGTTTTCTTTTGCAGGGTTTGCAGAGAGTAAGCGTTACACACGGTGAAGTGAGCTAATAAGAAACTCCCTTAACGAAATACGAGGAAATGAAAGAAATACTCTTAAGGACGTGGAGATGAAGCTAGATAAAAACATATCCTGCTGGACGATAAAACGGAGCACGTAGTGATGTATTTTGACAATATTAACATGCACTCTCAGGATTGTTACCTATAGTCATTCATTTTTCTATACTTTGGAATTAAATATTTAAATGAAAGAACTCTCAATTACATATGCATTAATATCCTATCTTGTTTCTTCTGTGTGTCCATCTATCTATCCCATAGGCAGAATTTTTTAACTTTTTTTGAAATAATTTTAGATTTACAGAAAGTAGTGCAGAGATTCCTTTAGAGTTTTTACCTAAAACTTCCCCTTACGTTAACAACTTTATCAAGTTACCAACACATTTACTTTGATTTCATTAATTTAGCCTATTTACTTCTCAAATCAACCAAATGATGTAACGATCAGTTAAACGTCTATTACTTGAGGCATTTTGCCAGGCAATGGGCAGGGCGGTGGGGGGCTCATAAATGAATGAAGCTGTAGGCCTTGCCTTCAAAGGTCACCTGGAATGTGATCTTGTTTTAGGAGCCCGAGCTTCTGAGAATCCTGGCGAGTGGAGGACACTCCCGGCCGCGAGATTCCATTCAGTTTTAAGGGAGAAGGTGGCATTTGTCAAGGTTAAGATCCAGGGTGGTGTAGGAAACATGCCAGGAAAGTCGAACAATGGGGCACGTCTCTGGGGGAACAGCAGGGACGGGCTGGGTGGGACCAGATTGGGACTCTGTCCATTTGTCCAGCAGGCAAGGCCAAGGGACTTGGGCCGGGGAAGGCCCGACCCCTGAGCCTCCAGGAGGTCGGGACCAGCTCCAATGGAGGGTGCGCTGGAGCAGAGGCATCGGGAAGGGACACTTGATGACAAAACGGAGCAGGTGATGGAGGCCGGGAGCTGGGAGGCTGCAGAGCGGGTGCGGCCTTGGGCAGGCCCGTAGCCCTCACCTAAGTCTCAGCGTCCCGTTAGACAATCTGCCTAAAGACTCTTAAAATCTTAAGTAATTGAACTGTTGGTTGAAATTATTTTTTTCTTCCTTCCTTCCTGTCTTACCGCCTTGAATGAGCGTCCCCTGCGTGGAGACATCCCGGGGAATGTGAAGGTGGCGGGGATGGACACCAGGTCCTCCAGACCTGGCTTACGGCCGGGACGTCAGTGCCTGAGCTGAGCCCTCAGCTCAGGGTGCAGAGCCCAGCCCCACGCCTCCCCTGCGGTGGGAGGGGTCCTTCTTTCCCTCCGGGCCTGTCCCCATGCTGCTTCCCCACCACGCAGCCGGAGGCTCGGGAAGAAAACTGTTTGCAGCTGCGCAAATCTTGGCCCACGATCTTCTGTTCTGTTGTCACTTGGCAGAAGGTTTCCCACTGCGTGACACGAAGAAAGGGTTCCAGGCTGTGAAGCACAGGCTTGGGATCAGAGCGGAGGCTCCGTCTGAACAAGGTGATGTTTGCCACTTCAGATGTATCTTGTCCGTGTCAAGCGGCCAGCGGAGCTCCTCAGTGGAAAGGAAGCTTGACGCTGATCCCAGGACAGGCGTTAGTCACTTCGCGGCCACCCCGCATCAGAAGGATGTGGGCACGGGGAGCCTTCCAGCTCTCGGGGGTCTGGCCCCAGTGGGGGAGGGAAATCACCAGAAGTCCTCAACTCTCTCTCCCTTTGCTCAAACTTTCCTTTGGTTAATAACTATTCCTTCTCAAATGCACACAGCCCCGGGGGCCTGGCAGGGAGGTTGTCATGCTCCCAGTAACCAAGAGTGGCCTGAGGGGCCCTCAGGGAGAGCCTGTCAGGTATTTGGTGTCAGCGCACCTGTAAGATGAGTGAGTTACGGGCACCCTGGGGGCGGGTGAGGTCGGCAACGCCCACGCAGAAAAATAGCTAGAGGAGCGCACCCCTGACTTTAGTGGGGGTTTGGGCTCCTAGGGGGCTTTAATTTTGTCTAGGGAAATATTTCTCATTCTCTATAAAGATTTGAACTTTTCTGTTGCGAGATAAGAAGGAGTTTAATGACAGTGGTGAATTCCTTTCAGAAAGATGGGAAATGATACAGGAGAAAACCAAAGAGGTGTCCGTATCGTTTGCCTAGTGGTTTTTTCCAAGTGATTTATGCCAAAGAAATAACTTAACAGGAGCAAAGCTGTGCGTGCGTGTGTGCGTGTGAGTGTGCGTGTGTGTGTTTACTGCTCTCCTTTTAATAGTAAAGTTGGAATCACACTAAGTGCCTCAGGGCCAGAACCCAGTCCCAGCACAAGTGCTGCCTCCCCCAGTGGGTACCAGCAGCTATGAGGATGACAGGTACGATTCTTACACGGACGAGGAAGCGGCTGGTGTGACACTGACTAAACAGGCAGGATGCACAGAGGTCGTCACGGTTTGCATGTGGATGAGGGTTTGAAGGGGACACGCGAAATGAGTGCTGAGGGAAGAGAGCTCCTCTCCCACCTGCCCTCCTGATGTAATCACCCTAACTGTCCAGGGGGCGAGCAGGCGGCGTCTGCGGCGTCCCCGGCTGCGCCACTGGGGACCGAGGGGTTCCGGGAAGGCCTCTCACCCCTCTGCGCCCTGGTCTCCTCGCTCGTCAAGGGGGGTGATGACACCATGCCGCCCGCCTGCCGGGAGCATCTGAGGACGAGGTTTCTCTGCGCGCGGGGGAGGGGATGCTGTTACCCCGACGTCCTCGAGAACACGAAGCCCACCCCGCAGGCTGGAGTGGGGCCCTCGCCTCCAAACCGAGGTGAAACTACTGGGGGCACCTCGTGAACTCTCTAAGCCTCCCTTTCAGCCAGCCTTTACAGAATCGTGAAGCGTCAGGGCCAGAAAGAAAGCCAGACACAGCTCTGTCTGCTTCTCTCGTGCGAACGGTCACACGGGGTCAGGGAGACCCGGGGGTGACGAGCCCTGCCCCCGCACAGCCCCCAGGATGGAGCCGCAGGGGAGGGTCGAGACCCCGGCGAGGTCTTCTAGCTGCACCAGCTCCCCTCCACTCCCACTGAGGACGGCCGCCCCTCATGAAGCAACCGGGTGCCTGGCCCGTGGGGACGGCCGTGGACGGACCCCGAATGTGTGTCTGGTACCTTAGCACTCGGTCCGAGGCCTGGTTGGACTTGGACACGTCACAGCTCTGGTGCTTTTCTTGGGCCTTTGCCAATTTCTCCGCTGCGGCAATAGGGCATCCGGAGAGGCTGCAATGACAGGAGGGATCTGAGTGTGTCCTCCGAGGCACTCCGACAGCAAGCCCATCGCCGCCCCCCTCCTCTGCCTTGGGCGGCACCAGGCTCCCAAGCCTGTCAGGGGACATCGCGGTGTTTGCCCCTGGCCTCCGGCAGACCATGCCGATGGCCGTGCCGTGTGTGCAGGACACGTGGTCCTTTCCAATGACAGCAACACAAAGGCTGTATTGTTAAAGGGAACATGAAATGTTAGACACCACTGCCGTTCTGGGACGCTTGCGGTTTCTGGAGCTGGGGAATTAGCCGCTTGGGTAGGATGGGTTTCTAAAACGCCCGAGAACAGGGCTCTCTGGCGGCTGCTGACCACAGCACGTGGGATGCAGCGTGACCAGCCGGTCTACATCCTCCCCAGGAAGAGACACAGAAGGGAAGGAAAGCAGAGGAATCTCGAGGCTGCAGGAAAATGCTTTTCTGCCACTAAATATTTACGGGAAGAGACAACAGATGTGCTCCTTGGTGTTTAAGCTGACTCTTCATGAAACCCTGGTGTCTGCTGTTTGTGTGTCTGTGTGGGTGTCTTCTCTTTGTGTATCTGTGTGTGTCTCTGCACACAGTGCAGAGACTTAATCCACATACACACGGCGTCTGGAAACTGTGCGATTCTGCGGAGGTATGATGGACGAGCTGACGCTGGGAACCCCATGAACAGGGCTCAGGAGGAACCCCACCAACCCATCCGTCATGCCCCCTTCTCCAGAGGACGCCCGGGAGCACCTCTGAAGGGCACAGGTTGGCAACCTCATTCATTATAAACTTAACACAAGCAACCAAATTTACCAGAGAAGCAAAAATTACGGTGAAACTTATAAGAGTTTCCTCCGTTTAGATATACTTTTATGCCACTCTGTGAAGCTGAAACTATAGGCAGTTAAAGAAAAATCTGACAGAATCACTTTCAGGCCACTGGAAAAAAAAGGGAACTGATAGCAACTGAGTATTAGAAGGAACTTAGCAAAAGTCAGAATAAGATAGGAAAAGGGAACTGGAATTTGTCCAGAGCAAAAGTGTGACTGCAGCCGCAGCCCAGGAGGGACGGGTCTGCCTCCTTAGCCCCCTCTCCTGCGGTGTGCTCTCCCACCAGCACCTTTGCACCCCTGCCAGCACTTTGGTGATGCCCACGCTGATGACCGGTGTTTCAGCAGGGATCACGGGGGCGGCCGGCTGGGGTCACACACGGCCCAGCCTCATGGGCTCTAGTCGCCGACCTGTCTGAGGCAGACAGGAAGGGCCCCTCGATCCCTGGAAGGTAACGGAGCTCTTATTGCCTTCCTTGGAGTCGCTGCAGACGGTTATGGTTCCGCCTGGGATCTGACCTCAAGGAGGACACCTGCCGGGGGACTGTCACCCCATCACAGCAAGGTGGGGGGAGACAGCTGAGAAATTCCAGTCTGCAAACGAGGGATCTAAGCGTCGGGCTTCGCCGCGCGCCCCGGGCCGGCTCAGCTCGGCTCTCCCCGCCCCCTGGCTCCCTGAGAGAAGTGCCCAGGTCTCCTGTCCCCTGGGGCAGGTCGTGCAGGGGCCGCGCCCCTCCGGAGGGCGCGGGAACATGGCCGCCGGGGATCTGCCCCCCTGCAGCCCAGGACGCAGGAGCTCTGCTTACCTTCTGTGCGAGTTCCTGTTGCTATTTACATGCCCTCGCCCTGTGCAGCCCGGAGTAGGACACTTGAGAACATTTTCATGCATGGCAAGAACTTGACAAGGAGAGGCAGAGAAAACAGCCCAGCGTTAAAACACAGAAATGGTCCCAACACAAGAATATGCAATCATTTTAACAAAGGCTGGGTTAGTTCACAACAGACAGTCCTACACACGTCTGTGATGGGCATGGGCAGGGAAACACATGTAGGAAGAAAAAGAAGGTTGTCTCCACCTGACTCTGACTGGCATGCAAAGCGGGGTGCGCTGGGCGGGAGCTGTGGACCCGGGAAGCGGGAGCACGAACTGCTCCCAGTGGGCTAGGAAAGCAAGGGCCTCCCCGTGGAACTCCCAGCCGCGAGCGCGGAACAGTGATTAGCCATGTAACAGCACGTCGACCGGTGGTTTGAAACACATGCCTCTGCTTTGGAAGCACGCGGTGTTAGGAAGGTGTGGTGGTCATGGGCAAACAGACAGCCCGAACCTGATTTTTAAATGAAGATAATTAGATGATGACTCTCCGTCTAGGAACTGGGTACCTTCTGATTTATTCTATGAGGGAGGGAGGGAGGAAGTGCTCTGCGGACCCCCATGTAAGACCCGGTGGGAGACGGAAGGCATGGTCCGTAGGGCAGGGAAGCTACTGCCCACTGCCTGGAGACTGCATTCAAATTTCCCCGCCATGGTCATGGGCCTGGACTGTCTCCTGTCTTTCCCTTTCTGGTCCTCAGCAACCACTCTGCTCTGGACTGTGGGGACAGCTGGGGGGTGAGCAGTGCTGCTGGGTCAAGAGAGCCGACCCCCAGCACGGGCCCCAGCCCAGCGGTCTCCGAGCTCCACAGCACAAGCTGTAGCGAGGCTGCTGGACCTTCCCTGTGGCGAGGGTCACCTGGCAGCAGGTGACCACGATCTGCCCGAGCTCGTTATGTAATTGTTATTTCCTACAGTTTCTCTCATCTCCAGAACAACCTCCCTCTTTCCCCTGAAACCTCCCTCCTATTTCCTCCCCATGTGGCCCTTACACCTGCTCTCCTCAGCCCTGGCCAGGTTCATTTTGGTTTCATCTTTTCAGCGGTCACAGCTGCATCGTCCGTGCAGGTGGTCGATGCCCCATCTGTGGAGAGCTGATCCGGGGCTCGCTCTGTGCTGGGACCCGGCTGGAGCGGGCTTGGGGTCTCCTCTCCGGGGGACCCTCCCTCCCCTCCTCAGTCTGCCCTCTGACCTGCCCACCCTCTTCCTTCAGGGAATGACCCTTCCTTCCCCATCCTTTCCTGACACGCTATCATCTTCTTATCACACCACACAGCCCTCCCCTCAAATTAACATACATCGTTCCTTTCCTTTTATGCTAAACTCTTCAACTATTAAGACTCCCCCGGGGATGGCACGCGGCTTCCGTGCTCGCCTGCGGTGTGGACCGCCCTGTCCTGCCGACTCCCACTCGGTCCTCACCCTGGCCGGCCCTGAGACGGGATCTGTGCTGCTCTGTGCCTACACGCTTCCAGCTTCCTCTGCGGCTCACGCCTCTCTCTCAGGTGTCAGCTGTCAGCTTTTCCCAGCAAACCCGCCGCCCTCTGCACCTCCCCCAGTCTGGGCTGCTGCTCAGCCTCCGTCGAGGTCTCCCCTCCAGGCAGTTTCATCCCGTTTCTACGAACGCTGCGGAGGACAGACAGGGCCACCTGTATGCCTGGCCTCCTCCAGGTGTCCAGGCCGGCCCTCCAGCACCCTGCGGGAATCTCACACACAACTTCCAGCTTCAGTCGGAAAAATCCAAGCGTTCGTTCCCCTATTGGACGTGGCCCTGGCTTGATGCCCGGTTTATCGCCCTTGCCATGGACCAGGGAGACACCTAGACGTCTTCTCAATCTCCCTCCCTTTCTCCTTCTCATGGCCTGTCCTGCCAGCCTGTCTCTGGAGTGTTCCTTGAACCTGTCCCTCTGCCACTGCCTCCTTTCTGCCCTGGTCTCCCGCGTGGACCGTTACGACGGCTTTTAGAAAATGCCGTGGGTTTTCTCTCTCACGCAGGACCGGCACAAGCGTCGCCCCAGTGGAGTCTGCGGGAGGCCACGGTCCCTGATGCCCACAGCAGGGGCTGGAGCTCGGTCACGCTGTGGCCGTGCTGTCTCACGCCCCCTCCTCGGCTGGGTCGGGAGTTCCGGGGGGAGGCCAGAGCTGTGTCTCATCCGTGGTGTGTCCTCTGTGTGTCTAACACAGTATGTTTCAAACTGGGCGCAGGCTACTTTGTGGAATTCAAGTGAACAGAAATGTGAGTAGGGGACAGCAGCCCAGAAACAGCTAAAAAATAAAAAGTAGAAAAAGAGAGACGCATCTTCTATGGAGTCCTTTAGTTCTTTTACTTGTTTATGGTCCTAGAAAAAATTGCGTGTGAGTAAAGCTTTAGAAGCGATCCTCTGTGGGTGCTCTGGGAGGTGTCTGTAACTCTGGTGTCAGAGCTGAGTCCCCACGTCACGTGAGCAAAGGTGAGGCGAGGTGTGATCTGACCGGGTCTGCGTGAGCAGGCTCGGGTGCAGCTGGTCAGGACACAGGCCTCGCCTGACTGCATTTAGACGTTTCTTGTGAAAATATGGAGTCAGGAGGATTGCTCAGATGAGAAGGCACTGATGTTCTACTTTGATGTCTCAAAGAAACAGCGCACAAAGAAGCCCTTTCTTCTTCAAACATTACCGCTTGGTCCTAATGCCCTCTTTGTAGATGAGGACAAGAAGTACAGAGCGTGTCACCCGCCCCGCGACACACAGCTTGTTAAGACTGAACTCGAAACGTCAAACCCAGGTCTCCGTGGAGACAGAGGAGCTCAGGGTTGGGACGGAGGCGGGTTTAGGTCTGAGCTCAGTTCTCTGCTCGGACCAGCTCAGAAAGCTCCGAGCATCTTCAGGGCGCTGGGTGCTGTGCTGATTCCCGGGAGAGGCGGTGACCCTCTGGCCTTCATGTCCCTCATCTGACAACAGGGCCAATACCCCCTGCAGGGTTTATTGGGATTAGATGGGTGCCAGCCAGCGGGGTGCCCGGCCGCAGGGGGTGCTGGGGCAGAAGCTGCTGTGGGTGAAGCGAGCTACCCCTGCTCATGTAACACACGGGCGCGGCCCCTCTCCAATCCGCTGTGGCCGCAGCACTGCGCCTTTGCCCACAAGGCGGTTCTGAGAAACATGGCTTTACTGTTGCCAGGGGCCACTTGCAAACCTGGGGCCACAGTAGCTTCTACAAATACGTCACCTGAAAACACTCTGCTAAACCTGTTTTCTAAGCTACGAGCTTTTCTCTGTACTTCCAAAGCTGACCGTTGTGTTGGGGAAGCAACGTCACCACTCAGCTGGTCATCGTCACAAACAAGCCGAGCTATGACATTTCCCCCCCGGAGAAACCGTGTCTCACGGAATGCGGAAAAGCCCTACCGCCTTAGACTTGAAGTCAGGATCCGACACAGAGCCATTTCTGAAAATGTGCCTTTCTTCTGAGCCATCCATCCTAACTCTACCTAAATAGTTGGCATACCTTGTATGCCGAGAGAAAGAGAAACCAAAACAAGGGCTCATCCTTTCAGTTCTAAAAGAAATTTAGTTGTCTCCACAGGTCAAGTGCATATTCTCAGAACTCAACTAATTCAAACGGGTGTGTAAGGTCCGAACCCACCCAAGTTAAACCCTCTTACTTAAGATTTGATTGTGTAGAAATGTCGGGACAACATGAAATAGATTTTACAAGTAAAATGCAGTAACACGTAAGTACTGGTTCGCGGAGGTGGAGAAATTCAGATAACTGTGGGCAAAGGACGTCTCGAGGCCATTTGCCTCAGGGATTCAAAACCGTGTAGTGCTGCACGGATGGCTCAGAGACTATCTAAATTCAGTTCTACAATTTGTGAGGAGAGAAGGAGAGAAGTGACTGGCTTGGGGGTCACAGAGCAAGTTAGAAATGAAGTAAGGACCAGAGCCCCGGCCGGCTGCTCGGGGCCCGAGCTGCAGAAAGCAACACTGGATGGTGAGCCCGGGTCCTGGGGCAGGTCTACGGGGACCACGCCGAGGAAATGCTGGAGGCTGCGGGGTGGGTGGAGCCCTGGTCCTGGCTGAGCTGCCCTCCCGGACAAGGAGGGGACACCTAAGTCAGGTTGCACTGACCAGAGATGGAAATGACAGAGGCGAGGATGCAGAAACGAGTCACAGGTGTGCGCGCTCCAGGGCGCTGGTGAAACACGGACTTACTTTCTGGAGGGACCCTATCTTTGTGCGGGCATCCGGACAGACTGCGGTGATGTGGATAAAGCCCGGTTACGTGGCCCGTTCCATCGCACCCGGGGGTGGGGCACTTGCTCTCTTTCTTTTCTGCTCTCGAGGGATCTAAAAGCGACAACAGGTGTCAATAGAATGAATTTTTTACCAGCTGAAGACAAATGTGAAAATTTAACAACCGAAGAGACCTTGATCAATAAAGAAACAAAGCAGGTGTCGGGGACAGACTGTGACATCCGTGGGGAGTTCTTTGGTTTGGGGTGAAGTTTTAACCTTAAACGATGTAATCATGAATCATAACATATTTTACTTTCGACACTAAAGAGAAAAAGGCTCTCCCTACCTGAACTCTTGATTAATTGTTTCCCGTGTGTTACATGATAAGCCGTTGCTCAAAGAAATCAACATAAATAATGATGAGACAGTGACCTTCTCAGAGAACAAAATGTTTCCGTGATCCTTCAGCAACTGCTTCGTGACATCCAACCAGGAAACGAAATGCCATTTAAGCTCTTGAGCAGAGCTTCTTTCTTACTGAGCGCTCTGATTGCATGTGCTACTAGTTGCACAGTTTTACCTGTGCTGACACTTCTCCTGCAACACTGTCCTTAGCACGCCAATTCAGCGCTTTTCTCAAGACCAGCTGAACTCTCAGAAGGCACTGCAAGCAAATGACCGAAATGGTGGAAGTCCCACCTGACAGAGGTGATGGGCAATCAAAAATGTTTCAGAAGCTGCTGGAGCAATAATTTGTTTTGATCTCCTCGTCTGTACTTGGAACCAGAGGCAGGCTCTGACAGCTGTGCGTGCATGCACAAAACTAAGAGGTGATGCTTCTAGGCAGCCCGTGGGCTCTGCAGTGCCAGTCGGGGAGGAGCAGAGCAGACGTTTGGTCAAAACTCGAATGGCACATGCCAGAAATGCAATGGCCTTGCTAACAAAATTATTTCTACATCCAGAACTGACCACAGTTCATAAATGTGCAGAAAATAACTCCCAAAACCCAGACCAAATAGTCCCAGGAGTGTGTGCAACACTAGTTTTGAGCCCATTTTCAAAACCAGGTGCACAGATGATCGATAGATGGCAGTTCCTAGGAGTTTGGCCCAGGGATGCTATGGTTAAAATTTCTTTAAGGCTTTAATATTTTTATAGTGATATCTCATTAATCAGGCCAATCATGATCACTGGAAAATAGATGTTTTACTTTTGGCGAAGAATTCATTTTATATCAAGAAAAAAGATTGGTTTAAAAATTTTGGAACTTTTATGGGCTTTTTTCTCAAGTCATTCATGTGAACTTGAAACAGACAAAGGACTCACAGGCATATATAAAGACTTTTATGTTTATATAAAAACCCCTCCTTTTATTTTTAGCTAACATTCTATTCTCTGAAATGTGTCTTTAAGGTCCTGGAACTTCATAAACCGGTGATGGCGTTGAGGGTAGTGTCCTAGATATAACAATGGGCTGCTTCCCACCATTATTTATAGATAATCATCTCTGAAGACAAATCTAAACCTATGCTGTGGTGACTTCATTTCTAAATATCTTATTGGAGCTTCTCTTACACGTGCAACCGAAAAGCTCAGCATCTTATTGCCTTTTGAGTAATTTCATAATGATAGCGGTACAACTGAATGAAGGCAAATGTAAAGTAGTAAGTGCGCAGTAACAGTTCCAAGGAAAATATTAGTTAAGGTCATAAACTAGAGATATAATTTAAAACCACAGACTAGATATAAAGGACTTTTAAAGGATAAATGTAAGCTCTACTAGTGACCATTAAGCGACTCTTTTTCACGAGTATGTTTACAGTTTCCTAACAAATTATATTATTTCACGATTTCGAAAGTGTTCTGAAGTTAAGCGCAGATTTGTGCAAACGCCGTGTGGCTCCGTCTACTGCAGTTTTGGAAACACCAAGTGTGTCCTCTCCTCTCGATGCCTGCGTCCTGGTGGAGGCGTGTCTCCTCTGCCTTCACCAACACCCCTAACCCCCTTGCTTTCTCCCTTCTCGCAATCCCAGTTCACCTTGAAAGCAAATCTTGGAACAAACGTTAAACAACCAAGCAAGCAAACAGGCCAATGATTCAACCAAAACCCCTGCAACGATGTCTAGAAAAACCTGTGTGCTGTGTTTAGGCTGCGCCCTTCCTCCCTTTCCATCAGCCGCTTGAGGAGAAGAAAGACAGAGGACGTTGTGTGATGATCTTGTTTTTTTTAAATATCTTTGGGTCGCTCCACGCAGCATGTGGGATCTTTGTTCCCTGACCAGGGATTGAACCTGCACCCCCTGCACTGGAAGCTCAGATTCTTAACCACTGGACCGCCAGGGAAGTCCCTGTGATGAACTTCTTTTGTTTCAGCTCAAGCTTTTGGAAAGGTTACTCATTTATAATTTAAATCAGTTTGAGAAGATTGTGTATGAATGAGAATTGGTGTGAGTGTTCTCTCCATGTTTAATAAAATACCAGAGAAGCTGACAATAGATTGGTGATGTGCTATGTGCCTGTGTTGGTAAGAGAGCACATAGCTTTTTTTTTTTTTAATAAGGAGGGCATTCATCTCTTTGCCCCATTTTGCTGTCCTTGCTTGGCTTTATTTATTTGGTTTTGAATATAACTACGGACGTCTTCAAAAGAAATTTGGAAGTGATGTGGACCACACTGATAAGAAATGGTGACTCACTTTGATCAGAGGAGGAAGATCTGGAAAAACTGGGGAGAGGCAGAAATCAGTGCTTTCCGACTCATCTGGAAAGTCCAAATCCCCAACCCTTCCCCCATTTCGGGGGAAAGAAGCACATCCTGGTTTGGGGCTTTTGCTGTTTGTTGCCATGCTGTCCCCATTTATTCAGGGGAAGCAAGTGATTTGAATTCCACCTCTTGCCAGAAACAGAACAAAAGAAAATAACAAGAATAACAAGACAAAATGGGTCAAAATCTACAGCAAGCTGGTGGGTTGAAAGGAACCACAGAGACCAAAGAAGGCACGGCAGCATCGGGTCCACGTGAGCCCGCATGTTTCCTCAGTAAGTAAAGCACTGCTTTCTCATGCCCAGAATCAGTCCTGAAATGCACTCTGCAGAATCCCAAACAGAACGCTACCACATTTGTCCACCTGAGCCAGCCCATGAGAGAGGACACTATTTCTTCCTAAAGGTGTCTAGTTCCTATGTGAGTCTCCAGTATCCAACTAAAGATTTCTAAGAGATTGCACTCTAGTTATAGACACACAAGCTGTGTCTCCTGGTCTCGGCAACACCCAAAGCAAGCTTGATGCCTCACTCCGTGGCCTTTAACACATGACCCTTCCTCAGTCTGGCCTGCACCTGCTTTACTGAAATGATGGTCAGCACCCACGCACCGGCCACATCCAGAACCCGACGGGCCTCTGGCTAAGGCTCATCTCCACCTGGGGTTTGGTTAAAGCGAAGCCCAAGGTGCCCCTGGAGGCACGTGCACACATGGAGAGGAGAATACACACCTGTGTAACCGCAGAAGAAGGAGGTTCTGATCCTTTGATGTTTCCGTAGCAACGGATTCTCAAACCAGATTCTTGAACCTCATTCTAAGGAAACTCAATATTCATCAGAAATGGAACAATATACAAAACAGAAAAACATTTTGGTACTAATATGGAAGAATTTAGGGAATCACCAATTTCACCCTTGAAGGTGCTTCTCACTTAGTTCTGAGAGTCTTGTAATTGAAATATTCACAAGGTCCTACACGAGGTCAAATTATCATCCACCTCGTATTGAAAGAGGACGCAGCTGTTACTGGAAGCATGAAGTCAATCATTCAGGGTGGAAACATACGTATTAGGTGTAGTGACTCCATATGGATGTGGTCGAATTTACAGATCTATGCAAACACGTGCCCACAAAGTTCACAGGTGGAAACCTGGTTGGAACTATCACAGTGCCTGGTTTCGAGTGTCTCCCAATAAAGCAAGCACCATAACTGTTTCCATGATGGAATGGAACAGTGAGGGGGTGAATACACTAAAGGGATGGTGACTGACCTGCGCCTGGGACACACCAGGCCGTGCGTAGCAAACGGTTCCCATCCTCACTACCTTAAGATAATGAACGTGCAGTCACTGCCCTTGTCTTACGCTATCAGTCATCCTGTTACTGTTCAATTTCTGTCAGGGGTGTTTTCTGTGGGGGAGGTTTCATCGATAACTGACATTTGATGATCATTTTATAAGTCACAATGCCACCTACTCAATGCAATTTACCCAATACGTGCTTCATCCCTGATGGACTTTTTGTCACATAAACCCCCGCCACTCCACACGGATTGCAGGTCATCTGTAGGAACACAGGCTCACCCTAACGTTTTCCCTCACGTGATGGGCTTGTGCTCTGACCCTATCTTTCCAAGGCATGCGTTTTCCACTGAAACGTCATGTTATCCAGCTGCTTTGTGTATTTCTCAGACAGGTATTTCATTTGCTCTTCAGAGACGTAATCACAAAATATAACTCTGGAATCAACTCTAAGAAACATGCGTGCGTGATGTAATGGAGTGGGATGCGCCCCCTGCATTGTAGCCCCTAATACCCCTGACAGCTTTACCCTAGCGCACGCTTTCATGAGGCAACTTACGTTAGGTAGAAATATTACCTTTACCATAGTATGGCTTTTTGACATGGCTGTCACCGGACTTAGGCTTCCTCTCCTCCCCGGGGAGTGGTCGCGGTGACTGGTCCTCGTAGGACCTCAGACTGTCCCTCCTTCCCGCCTCCACCGCCATCTTCTCCCTCATGGCCTTGGCCCGCTCGGTTTCCAGGGCGATGGCTTTCTCCAGGAGGGTCAGGTTGCCCTTGGTCATGTCGAACACCTCTTCCGACCTGTCTGAGTTCACGGAGGTGGCGTCATCCTCCCGCTCGCGGTACCCATCCTCCTTGACGCAGCTGGAGAAAGTTCTGGGTCTGGGGCTCAGCTGCTCCTCCAGCCTCATCAGGTTCATCATGTCCGAGTAGCTGCGGTCGGGCGTCCTCCCTGGGAAGTCGTCGTCCTGGCGGCCGTGTGGGCGGGGGCCGGCACCGGGCTGCGGAGGCCGCTCCTGGGGGCTGCCCTCGCTCAGCTTGCGCGCCAGGTCGAAGCACTGGTTGCGCAGGCACTCCAGGCTGCTCAGACACACCTCCTCGTCGCTCTCCTCCACCAGCTTCTCCGCCAGCCCGTTGTTGGCGGCCTTGCCCAGCGTCGTGTAGTTCAGGCTCCTGCTCTCGGGCGGCGCCAGCGTGTCCGCGTAGCCGCGCTCGCCCGCGTGGTCCCCCAGCACCGCGCCGTGGCCCTGGGCCAGCAGCTTCAGCGAGTCCACCGTCTCCCTGACCACGTCGCTGTCCAGGTCCAGGCTGAGCTCGCCCTTCCGGCCGGGGGTCTCGTTCTTGTCGCTGTCGTCCTCCAGGCTGTGGGACGTGTTGCTGTTCATCTCTGACTCGGTCCGCGCCCGGTACGCCGCGTCCTCGGCGATCTTGCCCAGGTTCAGCAGGGACTTGGCCACCAGCTCATCGTAGTTGTCGTACTCGTCGTTATTGTTGTCGTCCTTCTCCGCGTCCTGCATTATGCGAGCGCTGTGACAGTTCAGCTGATGGCCTTCTGCAAAGAAAATGAAAAAAAAAAAAAAAGGGACAAAGAAGAAAAGAAGAGGGAAAAAGTGGCTAGAACTTGTAGCTGCAACAGTGCGGACGGCGAGCTCAGGGCACGTGTTAAGCCCGGCCCGTCACGTCACAGGACCCGGAGGCCCACCTGCAGGTCCAAGGACAGTGGCAGCAGAAAGAAAACTCGGTGCGCTCACAGCACGGTAGGCCATTAAAACACCTGCTGCAAACGACGAATTTCCTGAATTAATATTCAAAGCAACCACTCTATAGGATAAGTATAATTTTAAAATATTACTTTTCCATTACTTCTAAATGTTCAGCATCACTTCTTTTATTGGCCTTCTTTATTGACAGCCCAACCAGACGCATAATAATTATGCTCATCGTATGACTAGGCTTTCTAAGAGTTCGTGAACTCGTCGCCGACTTGGAAGCAGATGTGCACACCGATCGCTTTTAAACTGTTTTCACGGTGATGCTCTGGCTCTGGAGGGTCCTGCAGGCATGCGCCGACACTGACTCTGGGCGGTCAGTATCAGGAACACACGTTGGGGCTGGGAGTGGTTTTGAATTTTCTACCTTAGTGACAAGATACACTACTGTGAAGCAAGAGGAATGCCCCAGCCAAAGCTTAGAAGGGAACTCTGATGCGCTGAGGTATCTCAGCAGGCTGGAGAGGGTGGGTGGGGACAGTACGCAGTGACCAGATGCCCACGAAAAGCAGGACTCTGATGACTCGGTGCCACTGTGACACACTACCCAGCACCCACCCCACAGCCTCGGGAAAACTGTGGTGAGCTGGCGGAAACAACCTGTGAACAAGTGTCATATCCAATCTCAAAAAAGATTTAGGAAAACTCAGTAAAAAAAAGGCCAAGTTAAAAATGACAGGAAACCCCTGTGTTTCATCTGAAATGTGTTCCGTTCAACACTAAAGGCATAGCTGGGACGATCTCTCTCCCTTACGTTACGTGACCGCTACCGCGTATATTGCAAAATATAGACAACACTAAATGGAGTCTCAGATGGACCCCTCCCCTACTTTAGTTTGGATTTGGTTAACTGCCTGCCATTTTCAAATATACTCTTTGTTTCTATGATTAAATCAACCAGAGTAAGAAGAACTTTTAAAGCTTATTAATGAGGAAATGAGGCGTATTGATTCGTAGAAGATGCCAGCTGACTCAGAGCTGACTCAGGGACCCCGAGTGTTTTCTTTATGGATTTTGTGCTGTCTCCTCGAACAGGCTTTTGTTGGTGAACCGGGTTTGGACATCGGCACATCAGTAACAGAGAACAGCATCCTTGCAACACACACACAGAACCAGCACAGTTTTGAAATCTAACACATCTCTCCAAACCTCAGCAAATCAAATTGGCCGTGTATAAGTCAGAGAGCACCACTAATTGCACCAAACAAATATTGTATCTCTTCTGGATAATTCCTAGGAATCAATCTCCTTAGAATAAGGATACGCGTTTTCCCAAAGACCGTCAGGAGGGAGGAAAACAAAACCAGCGAACGCATCAGAAGTCCCAGGGAAGTGTTCACCCAACAGGCACACCCGACACGGCTCAGCGCTAAGCTCTCAAGACTCAAAGGCACCCCTGCCTTCAGGGGCCCTTGAAAGTGTGGCTTAGATTCTCCTCTCAGTTCATGCACTTTTGTCTTTACATTCGTGGGCTGATCAGAGATAACCAGGCTGCGTCACCTCTGCACGAAACTGGCGTTTTGGGGGAGCCAGCGCCACTGCACCCACCAAGAACCCACCACCAGATGAACCTACATGTTGTGGTTGAAAACAAGGCACCACGTGCAACCGCTGGAAGCATTTTGCAAGTTGATTCTAGGCAGAAGCCGAGTCAGGTAAGAGGTGGCATTGTCCTGGTTTCCTCCTCGCTCTCTCCCGTCACGTGAAGAGCTTGGAGTAGGAGCGGGTCAGTGAAAGGAGAAACCAGGGCAGAGAGGCTATGCCCTGCACCCCCGGCACCTAAACCACGTTGAGGGCTGCACGGGAGCCTGATGCTGACGGGGCCCACAGTTCTGAAGCTCCCCACCTTCCTACCACACTTGTCATGTGCATGATTTTCATTAATTCTCCAAATTCAGAATCTCAGGATGAACTTCAACTCATTTGCCCCAAAGAGGAAGTGGTTTCCCCTCAGTGTCACACAGAACAGGGATGTGGCTCAGCTTTCCAATCATACACTGTTCATGTCTCCACTCCTTGCCAGGTGACCTTATCGCTTTACAAGGAGATTAAAGGAAGGCGGACACGCTTCCTCACACGGCCTCCCGGCCACACAGGCGAGGGAGCCTGTGAACAAGCTGGGGGGGTCCTTTCCCTTCTGAAGACCTGGACCCTGCAGGCCGCCCCTTGCTGCGTAGCCACATCAGGGTGACAGTGACGAGGGAACTTATACCTCCTGGTCCAGGCCGGGCCTTTGCTGTTACTGGCTGTGTGACGCTGGTGGCCCGAGCCAGGCCTGAGCCCTCACTGGAACCACGAGAATTCTGTGCCGCATAACGACCCGCACTGTGAACGAGCCCTGCACGCCTGGTGGCGGGTCTCCGGGGAGGCCGGGCCCACACAGCAGACGTGGAGGGCTTTGCGTACTTGTAGGAGAGATCTGGGGTATCAAGGGACACTGGGTTAGCGTTGGCGGAGCAAGGCTCAGCTCTCCCTCCTGGTCACCAGCCTCCATGCCCCCCGAGGCTGCCGGGCCCCCAGAAGGGAGACTGGGGATGTCTGGAGAGACTGCACGAAAGGCTGAAAATCCTGGCAGGTTAATGGACGTTTTCAAGTTATTGGTATTTAACTCTTTCAAAACGCCTGTGAGATAAAGTCCAGCCTTAATGATGTGGGCGGATGGAAGGGATCCACCAGGCAGCCTGTCAGCAAGCAGCTTCTAAGCTGCGGCCTCCAGAATTCAAGTCATTCACCGCGAGCTTCTGGAATCCATCTCCGGTCTTGTGCTTTCAGGCAGTTGGCCCTTCTAGCTGTGTCTTTCCTGCGGCTCAGAAGGAAATGGCCCGCGTGTGGAAGTTGGCTGCGGGAAACAGGCCAGAGTGTTCTGGGCCGGCCAGGCATTAACAACATGGAACCGACAGTCCACAAACTCAATTGCCAACCCAGAGAGATTCAGGAGTCAGTGGAGGAGCTCTTCATGGGATCGGGGATCCAGGAAACAGGGAGAGTGCCCTTGTGATGAGAAAAGGCATTTTACCAGGAAGTTATTTTAAAGTTCAGGCCCACATTCTAAATAAAAGAACACGGCTACTCAGACAGAGGTTTAAGCAGAAGGCCAAGGTGCCTCAGTGTCCTTCTGCTGGCTTTCCATCTCGAGCCTCTGCTCTGGCAAAGCTGTGCGGTAACAGGAGGGAAAGGCACCTGCCGGTGGGGGCCGGCCCAGGGCTCTGCCTTTGGGAGGGGCTCACAGGATGGCCGCACCTGGGTGGAACTTGGAGGAGACCCGGCCCGCCCCTCCGAGGGGCAGGACCTGCGCCCAGAAGCACAGGCGGTTCAGTGGCTCAGGGTCTCCCTAGTGTTTCCTCATCAAACAAGAACCTTGTTTTCACTGTAATTCCATGCATTTTTGGCTTCCTGTGTGAGTGCTGTAAAACGTCGTAGGTCTGAATTTTATCTCCTTTGAATCAGATTGTTACAAACAGTTTAGGCCCAGTGGCTGCAATTAGAAAACCGAAAGCATTTCTTTCAAAAAGTGGGGCTGTGTATGGTATTTTTGTCTCCATCTTCACGGCCGGGGTTTGCTGTGGTCAGAGCTCTGTGGATTATAACTTTATAAATACAAGCACTGGCTTCATTCAGTGTTTTGTCTCTAAAAAGTATGTCTGACGCACCTTTTAATTCTTCCAGTGTCTAGTCCTAAACCTGATTGTGTTACGACTGTTCTTTCTAGCCATTAAAATAGGCCGTAGGCTAGCAAATAGAAAACTGACTAAAAAAAATAAATAAATAAAATACAAGAATACAAATACAGAAAGAAGAGACACTTCTTCAAAGCAGAAACTGCTCTAGATTTACCAGGTCAGAGAAGACGTGGTCTAAGAGTCCACCCTCGTGGGTTTCAAATCACCAAAGGCCACAGTTTCTTATGGCATTAATAGGTGTTTCCTTTTTGATTACAGAAATAAATATCAACATTCACTTTTGACTTGTAACTACAGAAATGTGATGATATATTAGATCCTAATGAGAAGATGATGGCGTTTTAATAGCCGCAGCAACTACAGGAAAGAAGCAAAAGTGGTGATCACTGCACACACCCCATCGAGTGAACACAGAATAACAGCCCTGGTGGTCAGTCTCGTGGCCTGCGGCTGTCAGTCCTCATTTCATGCCCACAGGGGCCCTGTGAGAAGGAGGTGTCACCTACTGTCCTTCCGAAGGTGACACCACGGAGCCCCAGAGAGGCTGGTGTTTCCTCCACATCATCTTGTTGCTAGGTGACAGGGCGGGACGCCAGCCCAGGATGCTGGGCCAGCACGGCCTCCTTCCACAGCAGCCAGACCTGCCCGTCCTCGCCGCCACGGCCCGTTCTAGACCAGCCCCAGCCGGGCGTCCAGCTCTGCACCCACCACGGTTGCTGCCTGACAGCCGCTTGGAGCTGCTGTTGCTGTTCGGAGCCTCCCTCCTCTGCGCTGGTTTGCTGAGGTTTGAGGACTCATTATAGCACCAGGTGTTGAAATGTCTGCCGGAATTGCCAGCTTCGTTGGCCTGTCACCTACGAGGGTCCTGAACGGCGGAGTTGAAGTCCATTCTGATGCGGAGAAAAGGTTTGGAAATTAGGAACATCTTGGACTGGGTTCATAGGACCAGCGTCCTGGGCAGCGTGAGGGGACCGAGTGGGTAGGAAGGTGGGAGGGTCAGGGACACCCAGGCATGAGGTTGTGCAGAGACGGGGGAGGGAAGGACCAGAGGACAGACCGACCCCCTCAGCGATGCACGGACTCGGACCCTCTGAAGACACGCAACTCCTGCAGCCCTGTCCCAAGACCAGACGGAGCAAATTCTGCAAATACCCCCGACCCTCTTTGAGACGTGTGGACCCTTTCCCTCTGTGGTAGGAGGGGCCGTCCCCCTTGCCCAGGCACTGCTCGCACTACAGCTTCTGCCGGGGGGGCGCCAGCCTCGGCCGCCTGAGGGGGTGAATCCTGGTCACAGCCCTTCTCCCGTGGCCAGCACCGGGGCCCTGGCAGACCTTCCTCCTCAAGCTCCCTGTCCCCCATCTGAGCAGCGGGGAGCGGAGCTGGAGACCCCCAGGACCCTTCACACGAACCCCCCAGGTTCAGTGTGAACGAGAGGGGAATCTCGAAGGTGAGGGTGGAACAGACGGGTGAGCTGGCTGGGAGATTCAAGGTTTGTCACCTCTCTAGACTTACCTGTCACATTTTCTAGTTCCAACTTACTTAAGAGTGTTGTTGTTTGTCTTGTTTTCACTTAGGCGGGGAATTTCAGACTACGCCCCCTACCGGCACAGGTTTAACAGTGGTTTCTGGGTGATGAGAGGCAGTTGCTTTGTTTTCAGCGGTGCGCGTCGTGGGGGGAGATGATGTGGGTGAAGTGTATGCAGTTCCCAGACCTTTTCTCTGAGCTGTGTGTCGTTGCTTCTGTGCCTGTTTCCGGGCTGCGGCCTCATCCCCACGCCTGCTCGCACTTGGAGCAGCGGACCTACTTCTGCCCAGAGGAGCGGGCTTACTGGGCTGGGATTTGCTCCTGTCTGTGTAAATCAGCTGATCCCGTGCAGCAGGACACAGAGTCCCCTCCAGCCCCTGCTGTCCCCGGGCCCGGGAAGGATGCGCCCCAGCACAGGGTCGCTTCAGGAACCCGCCGGCTCCCCTCTGAGCCGTGCGCTTCTAACGTGTTCCCGATCTCAGCTCCCGGCCTGGCCCGAAAGCCTTCCTTAGCCCGAGACGAGCCACATGGGAGAGACCCGCGCATCACGTCCGGCATCTGAGGCAGAGCAACCCTCGGGGGCAGGCCGGGGCCGGGGAAGGGGCGGCCGATTCACTGCGGCCGCGTGGCTCTCACGCGGTACCCGGAGGCCTGGGGACGCAGGCCTGAGGAGCTCCATCCGTCGGCATTTACTGGGTCAAATATCGGCTTTTCGAGATATCTTCCTCCAGCTTCAAGATGCCAAAACTTCGGAGAGGACGACATAGGACAAGTCTTTACCAGATCATGGACAGACGTTCTAATGGTCACAGTTTTGCTTAGGCCACTTCTGACAGGCCTGTGGGACAGGCCTGCAGCTTCTTTATTCACTTCACCGCTGTTCGGACAAGAAGGATGAGCCCAGCAGGCGGGGACGCCACCGCGTAGGGGCCGGAAGAGAAACACACGGAAAATAGCTGTAATCAGTGATGCCAGCTGGTGGCCAGTGCTGCGAGGGGCCAGGCGGTCAGGACAGGGGTCACTTCAGGGGCAGTTGGGCCAGGCTTGCCAAGAAGGTGGCCTCTGGGCAGAGACCTGAGAGATGAGGGGACCACATGCCGGGAGGAGGGGCTGCGGTGCAAAGGCTGCTGGGCCTGAGGGTGTGGAGTTTCAACACTATGTGATTTTAATTAATTTAAGTTAAATTCAAACTCAACAAATATATATTTAAACCACCCCGTGTGGCCAGGGGCTACCATGTTGGCCCATGCAGGGCCAGCACATGGAAATTCAGTGGGAGCTGAGCTCTGATTTTGACTTTTATAAATATATATATATATATGTAATTTATACGTGAACTTAAGTAACACAGATTTGATATAAACCACCCACCACCAGATCACTGTGCGGTCGAGGAACAGCTCTGTGGCGTCTGGGGCCCCACGGCGGTGCCTGGCTTGGAAGGTGACAGTCTGGTCCTGACCCGACTCCCGAGAGCTGTGTCTGCAGTGCAGGAAGGATGCCCCACCACAGAAGGTGGTCCCAGCACGTCTGTTGCATCGTCTCCAGGGGAAAGCCCGCTGTCTGGGCTTGTGGTGGAGGAGGGTGGCCCGTGTCCGCACGCAGCCCCTGTGCATCTCTAGTCCAACCCTTCCTGTCACCTGCCCTGTCAGCACAGCTGAAGGTCACGGCCATGCATCCCCTTTCACGCCCCGAGTCAGACCTCACGCGTGTACAGTCAGCTTCCCGGGCCCAGAGCGAGGCATGGGGGCCCCGGGCAGAATTCTGCCAGCTCGACGGCATCCAAAGCACAGGCTAACGTCACTACAAGAGCTCAGAAGAGGATTGTTGGCTTCTTTGTTTTATTTATTTATTTATTTTTGCGGTACGCGGGCCTCTCACTGTTGTGGCCTCTCCCGTTGCGGAGCACAGGCTCCGGATGCGCAGGCTCAGCGGCCATGGCTCATGGGCTCAGCCACTCCGTGGCATGTGGGATCCTCCCGGACTGGGGCACAAACCCGTGTCCCCTGCATCGGCAGGCGGACTCTCAACCACTGCGCCACCAGGGAAGCCCAACTGTTGGCTTCTTGATTCTAGAAGTTGTCCATTTCATAAGCTGAAACATGATGTAAAAATGTCCTTTAAGCTAAATGAGATAAACTGAAGGAAAAAATAATGGTTTTCACAAGGGATCCAAGTTGCATAATAATTTTTAATGTAGAATGTGTAAGTTATGCTTCTTGAAGTTTTTATTCATTAGGGATCTTAATTAACGGAATGCGAGTGAATAAAGTTTTATTTATTCACTAAGTTTTGAGGACCTTTCTACTTGATGACATTTTAGGTATGTGGTTTATCTAAGTTTGGAGACTAAGAAATAGGATAGTCATACCCCCCAATCCAGACAAGAGCTATTTGAAATCAGTAGTTTTCAGACTGAGACAGACTGAAACACACTAACCAACTGCATCCCTCTCTCTCTCTCTCTCTCTCTCTCTCTCTCTCTCTCTAATCACACACGCACACATGCGCATGCACGCACACACAGCTCGGAGACTTTCCAAATTAACTGAACGACCTTGAACATCCCTGGCCCAGCAGAACAAGGTTGCTTTTGCTACTGCTGATGCTGTAAACCAGGGAGTAGAAATGAGTCTGCGAAAACTTTGGTTCTCCTGTTTTACATACTGGTGTGATGTGGTCATTCCAATGAGTATGTTTGATTGGGAGGAACTTGGGAGGCGCGGGGCCCCCGTTCTTCTCCTCGACCGTATTCAATCCCCATCAGACAGAAAAGGCCTTTCAGAAACAGTACCACGTTCTTTGGTAACCTAATCTAAAGCTCAACAATCTTCAAATCTGAAAACTTTCGTTCTTGTTTTCAACTCAAACCTTTAAAGCCTCCATCTCGGCTTATGGTTTCTAATTCTGCCCTTTGTAAAGCACCATTACATATGTATTTTCATGTATACACTCCTCTTTTGTGCTATATTATGTGTGTTTCTTTTTGGCAAAGCGTGGTATCTATTTAGCTTTTGTGTCCCCATGGAACCCAGTGCACTTCTGTGTACACAGAAAACACATTCCATTGTTTTGAAGTGAGCTTTCACCAGGCCCTGAGTCTTTTAAATTAACGCAGCTTTGATGTACATAATATATTTGCTTGGTATCGCCATGGACCTTGGGTTCCATGAATTACAGACAAGCTTGAGTTTGTGCCTGAGAGAGGAGAACCGTGCAAAAACCACCTGAGTTACGGTTGCCACTTTGCAGCTCTGGATGGCTCGCCTCTCCCCAGCATCTCTCTGGACCACACCTGCTTTAAAGCTTAGTAACCAAGCAGTGAGGTGAGCGAAAGGCAAGTGTTGTCATCCTAATCTCTGGATGCCAAACTGAAATTCAGGGAGAGTGAGGGAAGCAGGGCTACGAGACATGCCTTCCCACCTTTATCCCACCCTCTGCCACGCTAGCATTTGGAATAAAAATCAAATTAAGGGGCTTCCCTGGTGGCACAGTGGTTGAGAGTCCGCCTGCCGATGCAGGGGACACGGGTTCGCGTCCCGGTCCAGGAATATCCCACATGCCGCGGAGCAGCTGGGCCCGTGAGCCATGGCCGCTGAGCCTGCGCGTCCGGAGCCTGTGCTCCACAGCGGGAGAGGCCGCGGCGGTGAGAGGCCCGCGTACCGCAAAAAAAAAAAAAATCAAATTAACACAAAGAAATAAGCTGGTCATCCCTTCAAGTGGACCTTAAAAACAAATGGAATAAAGATCATTTACTGGACAAAGTCCTGTTGCCCTAGTGGTTACCTGCTTGTGCGTTGCCACACTGTGTTGTAATTTGCTCCATTGCCCTGCTAGTTGATACACAGTGTGCATTTCTCTGTCACTGTAACGGTTGTGATGACAATTTTCATCTTACTGCACAATCAAAATGGCATTGATAGGCATGAACTCCAGAGGCCGGGCCTGAGCAGGGAGGTGGTCACCCAGGCCTGGTGCTCAGTCATGTGACCTGTGCCTCTCGACTTGTGCCCTATCTGTTACGTATATGTGATGTCATTAAAAGCTTTTAAATAAAAAAAAAAAAATTGAATAAAAATGTGTTCGATCTACTCTCTTACCTCTATGTCTTATTATTATGTGAAAAGAGACTCTTGCCCGTACTTTATGCACGTTGCTTGCGTGTCACATGTACATGAAGTCACCCTGTTAGCAAGTTTTCTGGTTTGTATTGAAGAGTCTGAAAATTTATGAAACATAACATATAATTATATTTTCTAATTACGCAAAATTAGTTTGCAAGAAGAAAGTTTAATTTTTATCATAAACTGATACCTAGAAATGCCTCGTTCTGCCTTTACTCATTTCTGAGTAGCGGAGCCATCCACTCAATGTATTCGCTTACCAAACTGCCTAAAATAACGCTTTCGTGGATGGAGGGAGAGATTAATTTTTAGGATGATAAAAAGTCATCATAGTCTTTCTCCCGACAGTGCACAGTTGAGACCTTGCCTACTAAACACACCTTGGTTTCTCCGCTGGTCACAGAACTCACTGTGTTTTCTGCTGACTGCAGGAGAAAGCTGGGGGGCTAATTTTGATGCACAGTCTGTCCGTATCTCAACTTGCTTCCTGCATCAGGGCCGTTTCCTGAGAATGAGGTAAGAGGTAACTGGCTGATCAGTGCGAGTGCCTCATCGAAAGGGAGTTTGGGGAGCTTGGAGGCCACAGTGAGAGACCCTCACCCTCCTCATTCTGTCCTGTCTTATGGAAATTCAAGTCCATTGATTTCAAGTTGTCATGATGCTTTAATAACATGGCACCCAGGGCATCATCCTGTGTGGAATAAAGAACACCCTGGAAACTTGGTAATTAAAACAAGAGCTGTGTCTGTGAGGGCGGGTTTTGTCTTGAGTTCCCTTCAAAGACAGGTGAGTTTCTGCAGAGAAGCTGGATTACGTATGGATTTGCTCGCTGGGGAGGGTGGTGCAAACAGAGCCCATAGTCAGAATGTGACAGGCACTGACCACACCACTGTGAAGGTATCCACGGATGGGAGGAGAGGCGAGCTGCAGCGACCTGACCAGAGTCTGCTGGGCTCCACGTCTCACAGGCCACTCAGCCTCTGGTCAGCTCACTAAACCCTGCCCAGAGCAGCTTTGTCGTACACTGTACATTCTCAACGTAAGTATTCACATTGCCCTTCAAACCCCCCAGTTCCTTCTTAGATGTGACCTTCCAAGGAGGCCACCACACATCTGTGGCTAATTCTCACATAGAACAGCATGAAGCCAGAAAACCTCTAGAAAAGGAAGGTGTTTGCATTTCTACCTAATTTAACCCAATGGCCAAGTCAATTGTCTTCAAAGTTGAATTGTCCAGAAAGTCCCAAGATTCAATAAAGAGTAAGCAAAGAAAGGACCTTACTTATTTACAAATGTATTTCAGAAACAGAATATATTAATAAACAGTTATGCAAACTTATGGTTACTGGGGGTAAGGGGGGGATAAACTGGGAGATTGGGATGGACATATACACACTACTATATATAAAATAGATAACTAATAAGGACCTGCTGTATAGCACGGGGAATTCTACTCAATACTCTGCAATGGCCTATATGGGAAAAGAATTTTAAAAAGAGTGGATATATGTATATGTATAACTGACTCACTTTGCTGTACACCTGAAACTAACACAACATTGTAAATCGACTATACTCCAATGAACATTAAAAAAAAAATAAAGTTATAACCAGAGAAATCACACAAAAAAGAAACAGTTATGTGTTAATAAAGGCAGTGGACATGAACATTTCTGTCATCTGGACAGCAAATTGCTATGCTCTTCCTCACAGAATTTTCTTTCCTGTCAGTGGGCAGATACAATATATACTCATAAGGAGATTTAAATACATACACTTACTTTATACACACATATGTGAGTCTATCTATTATTTAAAGATGTATTCTTTTTAGTGGGCTGTAGTATGAAAATAAGTGTAACTTACTAGGCATTAAATAACCATTGAATCTATATTTCTCAAATTATACGACTCTGAAAAGGTACTTACTATATACCATGTAAAAAATCTGCTATTAGAAAAAGCTATGACCCCTGAATAATAACTTTCTCAACTTTAGGATAACGAGGGAACTTTAAGCTCATAATTACACCTTAGACCATCACATGCATTTTGAAAATAAAATTCTTCATGCAAAAGACCAGCCTATGATAGGTCAACTGGACAAAATATAATTCTGATTAATTAGCGATGCATTTAATGTAATCTGAAATGACTTACTCAGATAGCAATTCCTGTTCTTCAGATGAGCAGAGAGTGATAGAGAACATGAGCTCTGAGGTAAGAAAAACCACCAACAGAGCTCGACCATATATCTGTCACTTGCTGAAAATACCTTATCTTCCTGAGCCTCAGTTTCTAGTTAGCACAATGAGAGTGAAGTAATTTCTCCCCTGCCGTGTCTTACACAATCACCGTGAAGATCAAACACAGTGTGTACATGACTATACTGACTGGAAATGTACATTATTAGTAATATTTTGGTTCACGTGTAACTACAACGCCAGAGGACTCTTGGAATTAGAATAAACACCTAATTTGCAAGTTATCGATAATAGTCCTTCTGTAATCGGTGGGCTCCTGTGTAATAATTTGGTGGTTTATAAGCATCTGTTTTCTCTGTTACAAGACCTCTCAATAAACTTCCCATTCCAGTTCATAACAGAGGTGGAGGATGGTAGAAGTAGTCTGAGACTTTATAGCGACTAGGGAGGCTGAGGGCAGCTTAAGCTTCGTCCGTGCGACTCCATCTGGCCGTCCTGGTTTCCCCGGGTGGCCATCAGCTGCGGTGACAGGCCCTATGAGCCGGCCCTCGGCGCCCGAGATGCCTCCGCGCGCCGAGTCCTGCCTGCCTCGCTTCTCACTCTGTTAACTGTCAGTCACCGTCTGTGCTTCAGTTTACTAAGAAAGAGGCACAGTCCCCCTTGGAGTGGATCTGCTGCTGGCTCAGCAACGCGACAACCGCCAAGAGTGTCAACAAGGGACACGCAAGACCGACTTCGAGATGCTGACCCAGAACTCTGGTCACCAGACACAGGAAGTACCTTCCCCAGTTTTTCAGAAACAGTTTCTGCCGATACAAGGATGGGACAAAGACACGCAATGTGGGGTTTCTCATGTTACAGACACGGCTATGGGGGCAGACACTCACACAGACTGATAGTGATTTTGGCACTAAACGTAGCCGTCAGGTAAAATAAAATGCATTTGGGAGGACATGAACACGGGAGGTGGATGGACACATGCCTTTCGAAGCCTGATTGTCGTAAGTCACACACAGCCAGGAGTTTGATCATGTAAAATGAGCACTTCATCAGCAGAGCTGTGTCTCCTTGATCTAGAACCTTCCTGAAGATTCCTGACCCTGGGGGTTATGAAATAACCCACTGGATAATCCACCTGGCATATCTTGGTGTGATATTGGCTACACGGGGTCTTGGAACACCTGTCCGTGGGCTCCTCCAGGGGAGATTTCTCCCTGTAACAGAAGAACTCGGTGAAACCTTCTCCGGGAATCAGACCTCGGAAATGGTTTCTGCTTAGGAGGGATGCTTTTGTTTGACTTGGAAATCAAGCAAGGCTTTGGGCCTTCCTGCACAGAACTTAGAGCGATTAGAGTCACAGTTCAGGGTCCATCACATGGGCTACGTTTGATCCAACGACTCCTTGGGACTTAGGACTTGATGAGAGGCTGTCTAAGAGGGAGTAGCTTATTACACCTTACTGCCAAAGTATTTGGTAAAATGGACATATCTGCCTTACAGCACGTGGCCACCACGGCGGAACCTCTCTTTAGTAATTTTAGTTGATTCCTCTAAAGTTCACAGAATAGATGATTCTAGAAGGTGCTTAGCTGGAGAATCCAGAGCTGAATATGAATTCTGCCACCAGGGACCAAGGGTTGATCATTCATCCTCCTACTGGGCATTTTCTTTCTGGAACCAACTTCCTTACATGCCTCCGACTTGGGCTTCATGTTTGCAGAACACTGAGTGCTGGTCACCAGGCAGGGTGGGTCACATAGTCAGACATTCTGGGGCCGATGTTATAATTATGCAATTGTTTCATGGCTCTATCACGCCCCCTTGATTATGCCCACTTGCATGAATTTTCCTAGAAAAATGTCTTTATCTTTGGTTTGCTTTCTCACTTTTTTTTTTTTTTTTTTTTGCTGTACGCGGGCCTCTCCCTGTTGTGGCCTCTCCCGTTGCGGAGCACAGGCTCCGGACGCGCAGGCTCAGCGGCCATGGCCCACGGGCCCAGCCGCTCCGCGGCATGTGGGATCCTCCCGGACCGGGGCACGAACCCGCATCCCCTGCATCGGCAGGCGGACTCCCAACCGCTGCGCCACCAGGGCAGCCCTGCTTTCTCACTTTTTAAAGTCAGAGTGAATGAAGCCAGTGCAGTCACACGCTAAAGCTGTTTCGATAAGCCTGTGATCGCTTTTTCAAAATACGTCATTTTGCACTTTTAAAAGTAGATTATTTAAAATATGGCCCTAAGTAAATTAAAATGGAAAGTTTAATTCTAGCAAACGGAGAGCAGAGCCTAGACTCTGGTTAAGGCACTTGGTTAAATGATACATATGTGCAAATATCTCCGACCCTAATTCACCACACCCACAAACATCCATAACTTCAAATATTAATGTCTGCCGCTTTCTAAACATAGAACGAGAATATGAAGGAGCAGTATTTTATACTATCTTCATAAGAAGCCATGGTTAAGGTACAAATCATGAGTCAGCCTCAACAACGAACGATCTCACCCAGAGCTACGCGCATGTAATACAGGGTCCAGAAACAATTTGCCAAATTGGTCGATTCTCCAACTTTCCACATATTTTATTACTCAGAGCTGCTGTTTTTAATACTCAGCATGAAAGAGCCATCGTCTCATTAATGACACCACGGTCTGCTTAGCAGAGCGAACGGTGTGTCTGTGGGTGTATGCTATTGCTACTCCTTAGGCTGTCTCCGCGCCACGACCTATAATAACAAGACAAGAAAAGTAACCTGGGGAGACCAGATTTTAATGCATGAAGTTTATGCATGTGTGTGTGCGTGTGTGCGTGTGTATGCATTTATATACAGATACGTTTGTATTATCCATGTACGTTAAGCAGTCAGTTGTTTTCATAAGGACCCTAAACTACAGTAACAATCGAGGATTCTTTCATAAAAGCCAGGTTTCCTGGAACAAACTAGTGTAACCCCTGAAGGAGGAAAGTTGATTCATGCCCACTCCACGGGATTAGCAACAACCAATTCACACCTGCCTAATCTAAAAACTCTCTCTCCATCAGCTGAAACCATTGTCCTTTGTGTTGAGGAATTAGCCTTTCTCAGAATTCAGATTCTTGGAGAGCTTTGAGACCAAGGAAGAAGTGTAAGGGAAAAATATTCCCTCCACTTTTTCAACCTGCTTTGCCATTTCTCTGAGGCAAGCTCTACACCAGAGAAGCCTAGAACTAGGCTCTTCAGCGACCTCCCACGTCCTTCTAGAAAAGAAAGGACTTCTGTGAAGGGACTGGCTTTGAAGTCCTATTTCTGAGTCTGGCACTAACAGTAAGCTGGATGTAAACGCACAACCACCTGAAATTTTTGCCCCGAAGATGCCACTACCCTGCGCAACGTGCCCTTCATGTGTCTGTCTCCCCGGATCAGAAAACACGGCTCTTGAGCATGGAAGCAGATGACGGGTTGATTCATTGCTTCCTTACAGCCGGCTTCCTCCTCGGACCCATACCTGACGGCCCCTAAAGGAAAGCCTTGGCCACTGACGGACAGACCTACTTCAGCAGCTCCTGCAGCAGGGCTCACACAGGCTTCCGGCTCCCGGGAGGCACGTGGGCTGCCCGTGCCAACACCACAGCCACCGGAGCGGCTCATGGCGGGGATCTCTCGGGCGGAGCCTCCGAGAACAGGCAAACTGAACTCTCTGGATAAAAGTTGCCGAGCTAAGCAGACGTGCACACCACAGATATTTCAGCAGACTCTGGGGATGACCAGTCTGAGTGACAACGTGACCGAAGCAACATCTAACGTCTGATGGATGATTTAAAGAACTTCTCTAAAAGGAAAGGGAAAGACACACGCACAGCCGCGCCTCCCAGCGCTGCCCCGGCCGCCTAACCCCGTGGGCATCAAGCACGCATGCGCCACGGCCGCCGGCCCCGACCATCCTCCCGGAAGCGGCCCCGCCCGCCGCTCGGTCCTCGCCCCCGCGCTGCAGGTTACCGTTCTCCTCGTCGTCGTCGTCGTCCTCGTCGTCATCCTCGTCGTCCTCCTCGTCGTCGTCGTCCTCGTCGTCCTCGCCGTCCTCGCCGTCCTCATCCTCGTCCTCGATGTCCTCGTCCCGGCCCCCCTCGTCGTCGTCGTCGTCGTCGTCCCGCGGCTCGTCGTCCTCGTCTGAGCCGTCCTCCTCCTCGGCCTCGTCCTTCTCGTCCCCATCCTCCGTGCCGTCGCTGTCGTAACACTCATCCACCGACGAGCTGTCCGCTTTCACCGCAAACGGTTTTCGCTTGGGAGCAGGTTCTTGGGGCTGTTTGTCTTGTGTTTTTCTTTTTTTAGCCAAGGGGCAGCCATACACGCTGTTAGAAAAGAGAGAGAAGATCTGAGTTACTGTCTTTGAGGATCAGGGCGACGGGAGCCCCGGATGAAGAGGCAGAGGTTCGGCACGACCGCAGAAAGGATGTGAGCACACGGACTCCCACGAGTGCGCCGGCACCTGTGCACAGAGCGACATTCCACAGAGACACAGCTGGCTCGTGTCTGGGGCTGCTAACCTTTTCTCTCCTCTCCTCGTCCCTTATCACTACCGTCCACGTGATCACACAGGGATCTTCACAGCACCCCCGGGGATGGTTTACGAAGCACGTGCACAACAACATTATGTAATCGACAGCACAAGTTCACTAAACATCTTACCGAACGCACACGGTGTGCAACGCACATTTAAAAAAAAGAATTAGTTCATGCATACCATATTAACATATATACATTTTTGTGAAATACGAAAATATAGAAGTTGCAAAAAAGCTTTGGATATATTTGGATTTGTACATTCTCCAGATAAAATTATATCTGTAGACAGAATGACCACTCAAAGGAGGTGGACCGTACATGCCTTTGATGGGAGCAAGGTTCAGGCTCCGTAGAAGGTGTCAGTCCTGCCTTGGCGTCACAGAAAGCAGACTTGGTGTATTTGGCAGTTAGCACTAATCTTGCTAAAACTGGCCCAAACTTGGGTGAGACCCTTACAGCAAGAGCTCATAACCTTTCCTTGAAAAGGGGCAATTTTCCAAAGCATTGCTGCTAATTGGAGTCTTTTTCTTCCTGGAAACTCTATATGTATATATACTGCAAGGAATGGGGAGAAAAGACATCCGGGAAAATGCTGTTGGCAATTGTTCTGTGTGTCTAAAATGAGATGTGTGATCTTCATCACTAAGTGAACACTTCAGTAGGGGATTCCTGCAGACTGTGACTGGCTCACTTTTGGACCTAGGAATGGTAAAATAGTCATTCAGTCATGAACCCACCCAGTGTGTATTTATTTTGGGAGCCTCCTCTTTGCTGGGCCCCGTGCTGTGCAGGAGACTCAGAGGTGAAAGGCACAGATCCACCCTTCAAGTCACTTATGGCCCAATAGGGACTCAGACATGGCAGTAATTCTGCTTTAGAACCTCTGGCCACTGTTTACCACCATGCACCAAATGCCCGGGGAGTCGTGGGCACTCATCCAATAGTTGTTGAGTGAATAGAGAGTGTGACAGACACTATGATAAAAGTATAGAGAAGGCACTTCATCATAAAATAGAGGGGCAGCCAGCGAAGGGAGCTGGGGTGTCCCCAGGAAGAGGCTACGCTGGAGACAGGCCTCAGATGTCTGGGAGGAGGTGTGAGGATGGCGCGAAGCCCTGAGAGCCCTTCGGGGTCAGACCATCCTTGTAGGCTAATGACGGGAGTTATTTGAGTTCCTTCACGCAGTCGATGATGCGATCACAGTTGCATGTTGGGAAGCTGACAGCAGGTGCAGTGAGGACAGATTGAGAGCGTGAGAGACGAGATAGGATCGGGGGGGAAGCAGGCAGAGCTCCCACCCGTGAAACACAGAGTGATGAGTCTTCTGCCTTTTGACTGTTCTCATATTGTAAAAATACAATAATCAAAACAGATAATGCTTATTATAATCAGAAAAAACTGAAGGAAACAAATTTTGGTCTAGAGAGTGTTTCTCATAGGAAATAAACAGGTATCTGAGATTTATGTGAACATTTACATGGATTTGGGGAGAATCTGAGTCAATGATCTCAGCCAAACATTCCGTAGCCCCTCCCTGCCTCCATCCCTGACAACTGGTCAAGTCCAACTTCCATTCCAGCGAATCTTCTCGAGACGTGGTCCTGGATCTGTGGACTTGTTAGTGTGTTCACTCTGCATTTATCCAAATAGATTAGTAAGTGTAAAGATAAGTATTCTTTTTCTCTGTCTGTGGCTCTGTCTGTGAGCCGGCAGCTCATGAGGACTATTGTTGCCTTCCCCAAACTCTTCTCTCTCGTCTTAGTTCATCAACAAGTTGTTGGATGTGTCTGCCCAGCATCAAGGCTGCCTGCACACCAGGTGTTCACGGAGACAGACAACTGGCCTGCTTTCACTATCAGATTCATTCAGATGCTGGGAAATGATGGGAAAACAGTTGACCTTGTGCTATTCAGTCATGTTACTCAAAACGGCCCCACCTCCACTTGGCAATGGGGATGTCTGTAGATGGCATAAACCCAGCACTGCGGTGGGCTTCTTGTCGATTCTGGCCCCTCTCAGCAGCCCCACATCGCAAGATGCTAACGGGAGCTCAGACCTTACACGGTAGGGTTGCAAAATTCAGAGTAGGAGAATGGAGACGGCCCTTCTATTGTTACCTGAATTGGTTTTACTTCCTTATCCTACATTTTGTAAACCATTTGGATTCATTTTTTCCAACTCTCTGGAATTAGCTGGCCTCAAGCTTCCAGCGTCTTCTGCCAGTTCACATGGTTTGACGCTCAAGCTTTTTTCTACAGCTACTAATGTAAACTGGAAATAAAATTGCGCTCTTCCTACAAACAGATTCATTTTGTCCCGTCTCTATTTGACCCACTCACGCTGACTGTGAGTTCCTGGTATCTACCTTAAACACGACAACCGAATTCAAGCCCACAGGACAGACTTCATTTTACGTGTGCCAAACAGCTCCCGGATGAAGAACCCACTCCCATAGACAGATGCTTTCTGGTCTATGAAACCCAGTGGTTTGGAATGTTTCAAAGTGAAGCCTTGGGAAGTGACTCTGGGACACGTGTTGGGGAGTGTGGAGCCTCCCAAAGCCATGTGTGGACCTCACATCTGCTGATGGGGTGGCCAGCGGGACAGAATTTGCACAGCTGAGGAAGAGCAGGTGTTGCTTTTCTCCCACCTAGCAGGTGCCGCTGGTCCAAGTGCTGGAAAAGCCAGACTGCTTTCCAGCGGCAACCTCCTTCAGATTCATCCAGGCTCATGTCTGTCAACGCACACGAGTCTTTCTAAAAATCCAACAACCCCCCACAGTTCTGGAATGTCCCTAGCATGACAGAACAAATGGCAGAGTCTTAGGAAAAATTGGGAATCTGGTGCCAACATGAAACCCCAGGTAGAGAACTTGGCAGGCGCCATGGCTGGCCCTTCACCTGCGCAGGAGGGTCCAAGCTTCACTTAGGGCTTGGAATTCATGGTCGGTGTTGCACGCCTCCATTCTGCTTCTCAGCACTGTCGTCCGGCCTCCACCATGGGAACAGTTGCCTGTTTCCCATAGCAGCGAATGGAACCTTGTGTTTGATGGCTACTCCATGAATATTGTGGAATGAACAAACCATAGTTTTCTCCACTTATTAGTAATGAAAACACTTATCACATCCTAGTGTGATTATCGGTTGACATACTGTCTTTCTCCTTCATGAGACAGAGAAAATGGCCCATGTTTAAGGGATTGTTCTGTCTTTAGAGCTGCAGTATCCAATACAGTAGCCACTAGTCATGTGTAGCCAATTAATAAAATTAAAGGAGATTTTTAAATGAATTCCTCAGATGCACTAGTCACGTTTCAAGAGTCCAATAGCCACACGTGGCTAGTGGCTACCATACTGGACATAGTAGGTTCTCAGCAAATATCTACTGAGTGAGAAACCGGGGGGAAGGCTTCTCACTGGACACGAGGGAAGCTGAGTAGGGGACAGGGAGGGAGGGGCCGAGCTTTGGGAGGCAGCTTACAAAACTGTGACTGCAAGAAAGCCCAGCCCCTCAAGGGAATGCATGCTGTATACTCACAGCAGACTCAGACCCAGCCACCTCTGAAGGACAAGGGTGCTGCTGGGGTGAATGTCTCTGCTGATCCCTGCAGCTGAGCCGCTTCCGGCGTGAGTAGCTGTGGTACCTGCCGGGTCTACCCGCCTCCGAGCTGAGAGGTGAGCCCGGAGGCCAGGTCGGCATACTGACAACTACTTCACACACCCTCTCCTGTATCCTTATCACTCTATATAATATGCAGCATTCGAAGATGACAATAAACGCATTTATATGTTTCTCACACAGTGGAACCTTCAAAGTGTCAGTATGGTGACTCATAAGATCGCGGCAGCTCATGCTTTAACCTCCTCGAGTTACTTAAAGCTGCGAATCAGCCTCCAGGCTTTGCTATTCTGCTCTCTCGTTTGGCTGTCTTGGTAGGTCATTTAGTTGCTGTAGCTTTTACAGTCCTTTTGGTGTTAACTTGATTTAAACAACGTTCAGTCTTTTGTGTCAGGTTGTTCTAGAAAATTGGTTACTGCCACGGAGTTTCCGGAGTTTCTGCAGCAAACGCATATATAAAATATTGTGTATTACATGCTCTCGAGGCCAATTTCCAGGTTATTTTTAATGGCCTTTTGCTTGACATTTTCACATCTCCAATTTTAATACAAACAGGGGACAGGGTCTCAGAAACTGAAAAACACGTTTGGCCGAGTGTGCCCTGCTCAGAGCCCTCTCGTTACAGCTGCTGACAGGAGACAAGGATGTAGGATGAGATGATCTTGGCGCTGGCCTCTCCCCGCTGAGGACGATGCTCGTGGAGCCTAGAAAGGCCACGGTCGCTTCCGAGGCTCAGGAGGGTTCTTCGTGGCCTCTGCTCTCTCGGGTGATCTTCTTCTTGTGTTGCTTGGAGAGCCTCAACGTGTCAAGGATAAATAATTAGTTTGGAATAATAGAAATCCTATTTGAACATGATCCTGGAGTCCTGGCTTCTCCTGGCAGCTCGGCTAATGCCAACACCACTCACAGATCACTTATTATGTGCCTGGTGTTTCCTAAAATCTCTACATATATGCATCCATTAAACTCTACGATGACCCTGTGAGACAGGTGCTATTACAATTCCCATGTTGAGGGGCAGATCCTGAGCTCCTTGCTGAAAATCTCAAGGCTGAGTAACACTAAGCAGGTGTTGACACCCACCCCGCGCCCCCCGTCTTCGCTTCTGATCTCTAAAGAGGGAGAGACGCTGTGCTCCTCCCTCACTGTGCTCTACTGAGGGTCCATTGACACATTTGCTTCTCTGACATCTGTCATGTGGTAGGTAGGCTCGCCATAAATGCTGCTGAATGAAGAGATTGATTCTTTTGTTCAGGAAACGTTCCCTTGAGCAGTGCAGACACAGCCCTCACCTCACGGGACAGGAGCAGAGAGAGTCACCCTCGTGGACAGGACGGAGGGTCAGGAAAGCTTCACAGAGGAACCGATACGGATGGGGCAGGACAGAAAGACACAGAGAGAGACAGAGACAGAGAGTGGTGTGACTGCATCCGTGGGATGGCAAGGGACAGCCCTGGAGACGGAGGTGCCCATCACGAGGTGGTCAGTGGGAAGAGTCCTGCAGGGCGTCGTTTTCGCACTGTAAACACCCTTCCTGCGGCTGCAGTGCTGTGAAGAGGCTGGAGGAGCCCGGCTCACGCCCACTGATTGGAGGGTGCGGAAGGCTCCGGGTCTTGTTGGGATTTTTGGTGGCAGAGGGGCAGGAAGGTCAGGCTGACTCGGGTGGGCTAAACGTGCGCGGTCCCAGTTCCCACAGCAGCAAGAGGGGAGAGGTCTGGCTGGCAACACTGGTTTGGGGCGGTCAGTGCACAGTGGGATGGGGCTGGCTTCCTGGGGAAGAGTGGAGAGAGAGGACTGACAGATCCCTAGGAAGACGGGCATTTGAGGAAAGGGAGGAGATGCAGAGGACAGAGGACTGTCCAAGTGCCCCGAGGGCTCCGAGGAGGCCTGAGCTGCTCCCCCGGGGCTCCCTGTCTGGCTGGAGAGGGTGGGAGCATAGAAACCTGCAACCCCGGGACAGCACTCGGAGCCCCCGGGAGGCCACAGGAGCGGGAGAAGAGTGACCTGGGCCAGGATGGATGTCACAGCAGGAGGTGGGTTTTGAACCTGCCCTGGAAGGCTGGGCCGTATCTATGCAGACGTTAGAGGGTCCGGGTCATCACACATGCGGAGAGTCTGTGAACAGCATCAGAGCTACATAAACACAAAAGCGACTCTGCTGAGAGCATATGCTTAAGTAACTTGCTCAAGATTACACAACTGCTCAACCTTGGGCAGTTTATTAATCCCTACCAGCCTCAATTTCTCCATCTGTAGGATGGGCACAGTAATACCTAATTCAGACTCTTAGCAGCAAATGAAAAGCATAAAAATATACATGAAACACCTTCTGACTCTGTGGAAGGTGCTGCGGAAATCTGAGCCCTCTTTTTCTTATTTTCTCCCTCCTCTTGTCTTGTGCACAGTTGACATCCCTCTTTACCACTGAACTTTTAAAGGGGCATTCCTACATGTCTTTAGAACATATAAAGGTATTTTAAAATACTGCAGAAGTAACTTAATTCACTGAATTATTCAATTAAATGGCTGGCATTCCAGACATCCTCCTGATATCTTTTCAACAACATATACATTAATAAAACCAATTCAGTTTTGACTACATATTGACATATTTCCTTAATTTTGTTCTTTTATTCTCTGTATAGTATTGTAAACGAGAGACAGACTGATTTGAATAGTACATATTTTTAAGTTAAATGTGACATAAATGTTCTAGGCATTGTAAGACATTCAATGAATAAATTTTCAAAATATTTACTTGACGTTATGGCTTTAGAGAATTAAAAAAAATTCTGTTTCTGCAAGGCAGAGACTTGCTTTATGGGTTTTTCTTTTATCATTTTAAATGATGTAGCCTGTTATGAAATACTTATTGCCTTGAATGGCAGTTTAAAGATTCAAATAAAACATAAAAAAATCACTGTATAATTTATTTTGACTCAAGAAGAACACTTCCCCAGGGGAAGGCAGCAGCCTGGTGGGTCCGTGGTCCACAGGGCTGACGTCCACCAGGGAGGACGGGTGGAGACACAGAGAAACCAGCACCCTTTCCCCAAACCCGCTTTCCAGGAGATTTGGTTAAGTGGCTGCTGGGACTGTTTCTTGTATTTTAAAAGAAATCTTGAAATCCTTACAGGATCCCCCTCCCGTTTTTCTTTTCACCTGAAATAACCTGTGTTTCTCTGTTCTTCCAAAGTCAAAAGAATTCAACTAAAGCAGCCGTGGTATGAGCATAGTGCCTGCAGCACCTGCTTCCCCCTCCTCCCTCTCCCCCTTCCTCCCCTCCTTCCTTCCAGCCCTACTTCTCTATTTCCTCTCACGCTGACACTCCCAGACCATGTCAAGTTCTGCTTTTTCCATAAAGTCACCACTGGTCAGTCTGGAATTCAGGATCCTCTGTCTTTAAAAACTCTGCACCATCAGATACTTAGCATCCTTTTTGAAACTATATTGTTACTGACTTTTTCATGTGTGTTCATTTTATCCTCCTTGGCATTAGGGTGTGCTATAGAATAATTATTCTAAGCTGCCGCTGTGCCAGTGAAGGAGTGGGTGTTCAATACATTGCTTTCTATTGATTGATATTTTACTGATGATTTTGCTGTGAGCCTCCTGGTCTTCAGGTTGGTTCCACCAGCACCCGGCTTTCAATGACATGCTTGCCCTTGCCTTTCCATCTGCAAAACAGCATTTACTACACCTGCCACTTATAAGACTGCAAGGGGGAGAATGCTGAGAATGTCGGATAAAATCACCCCAACAGCCAGTGTACTCCTTGGCAGTGAGATCGACAAATTAAACTGCTCTATAAATTCACTTTGACTCTTCCTATTTGAGCTAAAAATCTCGGATGGTTAAAAGGGTTCCTGAAGTGGCCAGTTCATGATGGCCTGGGGAGCCACGTGCTGGGATACTCCTAAGACAACACTCTCAGAACAGCAGAGTCTGGAGGAGAGAGGACCCCAGCAATCACTCCATCTACCCCTTCACCTAGAAAAGGAAGAAGCTAAGGCCAGAGAGAGTCAGTGACAGGCACTAGGTCAGAATATGACCGGACTTTCCACCTGCTACGTGAGCACAACTCTGCCAGGTCAGGAGAGAAGCCTCTTAAACATCCTACTTACATCAGCTTAGAGAACACGTCCAGAGAGGAAACTGCTGGAAATGAACACCGTGCGTGTTTAGGCTGTCAACTGCATACACTGCTTTCAACTTTATCGGTCTTGATATTTACAAGTTGACAAGAGTGCTCTAGGTCACAGTTAACAACAGCACAGCAACACGGACGTTTCGGTCTGCATTTAGTCCAGACGAATTGAACACTGGAGGCAGCAACTGTGACATCATTAGCAAGTGATTGTTCCACTTTGTGCTAGCACAGGTCCTAGACACTGCAGCAGTACTTAATACCATAGCAACAGCTGATGCTGCAGGTGTACTTACTACTGCAGTCCTGCTTAATACTACTGTGATACTCCTCAACACTGCTGGGATGCTCAATATTACAGGGATATTCAATGCTGCTGTGACACTCAGTACTGAAGGGATACTGTGGAGCTCCTGAAGTTGCACCAGTGCTGCTACCTTGAATTACAGTAGTTAAGACTGATGGGGAGAACTGAAAAGACAAACCCAGAATGGGAGAAAATATTTGCAAATGATGCAACCGACAAGGGATTAATCTCCAAAAGATACAAACAGCTCACAGAACACAATGTCAAAAAAACAAACAACCCAATCAGAAAACGGGCAGAAGACCTAAATAGACACTTCCTCAAAGAAGACATCCAGATGGCCAAGAGGCACATGAAAAGATGCTCAACATCACTAATTATTAGAGAAATGCAAATCAAAACTACAACGAGGTATCACCTCACACCGGTCAGAATGGCCATCATCAAAAACTCTACAAATAATAAATGCTGAAGAGGGTGTAGAGAAAGGGAGCCCTTCTACACTGTTGGTGGGAATGTAAACTGGTGCAGCCACTATGGAGAACAGTATGGCGATTCCTTAAAAAACTAAAAATAGAGTTCTCATATGATCCAGCAATCCCACTCCTGGGCAAATATCCTGAAAAAACTATAACTCAAAAAGATACATGCCCCCCTTCGGGGCTTCCCTGGTGGCACAGTGGTTGAGAGTCTGCCTGCCGGTGCAGGGGACACGGGTTCAAGCCCTGGTCTGGGAGGATCCCACATGCCGTGGAGCAACTGGGCCCGTGAGCCACAACTACTGAGCCTGCGCATCTGGAGCCTGTGCTCCGCAACAAGAGGCCATGATAGTGAGAGGCCTGCGCACCGCGATGAAGAGTGGCCCCCACTTGCCGCAACTAGAGAAAGCCCTCATGCAGAAACGGGGACCCAACACAGCCAAAAATAAATAAATAAATAAATTTAAATTAAAGATACATGCACCCCAATATTCAGCACTATTTACAATAGCCAGGACATGGAAGCAACCTACGTGTCCATTGACAGATGAATGGATAAAGGAGATGTGGCACATATATACAATGGAATATTACTCAGCCATAAAAAAGAATGGAATACTGCCAGCTGCAGCAACATGGATGGACCTAGAGGTTATCATACTCTTTCTGTTTCTCATAAGTGAAGTAAGCCAAAGACAAATATCATATGATATCTCGCTCATATGTGGAATCTAAGGAAAAAGAGACACAAATGAACTTATTTCCAAAACAGAAAGAGATTCACAGACATAGAAAACAAACTCCTGGTTACCAAAGGGGAAAGATGGGGGAGAGGGATAAATTGGGAGTATGGGATTAACATATATACACTACTGTATACAAAACGGGCAAACAACAAGGACCTACTGTAGAGCACAGGGAACCACACTCAATGTCTTGTAATAACCTATAATGGAAAAGAATATGAAAAAGAATATATATGTATAACTGAATCACTTTGCTGTACAGCAGAAATTAACACAACATTGTAAGAAAGCTATACTTCAATAAAAAAAGATTGATAGGAAGAACTGAGAATCAAACTACATAAGAATTTATGATTTTGCCATTTACATCTTTGCCCCAGGGACCAATATATAAGAAAATACATGCAAATGAAAAATTAAAGATTTCTTACTCTTCCTCAAATACGTACTAGAGTCCTCGTTTTCGGATGCTCTAGGACAGAGTACTTTGTCTTTCTATGGCTGGTAAGAAATTATTCAATTGTGGAATATTTAAAATACAGGTAGTTGAAGCATTGAGATGTTTATATGTACGGCTCGGTTCAGGTCGTGCAGGAGGTCCACGAGGGGCCTGGGAAAAAGAGCCAGCTGTGCTCGTCCAGCCTTGGCGAGGGCTTCCCAGCTTAGGAGTTAAACCACTGCCTTCAGCTCAGCCATTGGTCGGTTGTAAATGATGCTGCTATGTTTTATTTGTCTCCATATCTAATAACACTAAATAGATGAGAACTTTTCTTCTTTTCTCTCAGTTTTCTCAGGCAGTGCCCACCTCCTCTCCCTGTGAGTAGACAGATAATTCTCAGTCCTGCAGGTGCAAAGGTTCTCAGAAATCCTGGTTGGGAACTGAATACTGGTCTGGACTAGAAGAGCTGGATTTGACGCCTCCTATTAATTGTGTGACCTTGAGGGGGTCGCTCCATCCCTGTGCGTCACAGGTCCTCGTCTGTAGGAGGAAGGGGTTGGTCAGATCCTCAGGGGTCTTTAAGGGCGTTTTCTGGAACCTGGGCTACAGACCAGGTGTCTCGGGGCCTCTGTTCTCTGGGGCCTCCCTGTCCGTGGAAGGCTTCTGTGGGCGGGGGCCTGGGGGGCTCAGCTGCTCGCCTAATTGCTAAGAGCTCTCGATCCAGGATTCCGCGCTGTTTCCATTCATGGTTCCTATTGCAATTGGGTTCCTCACATCTTTCTTTTTTTTTTTTTTTGCGGTACGCGGGCCTCTCACTGTTGTGGCCTCTCCTGTTGCGGAGCACAGGCTCCAGACATGCAGGCTCAGCGGCCATGGCTCACGGGCCCAGCTGCTCCGCGGCATGTGGGATCCTCCCGGACCGGGGCACGAACCCGCGTCCCCTGCATCGGCAGGCGGACTCTCAACCACTGCGCCACCAGGGAAGCCCCCTCACATCTTTTGTTAATAGGTCATTCTCATTAATTAAAAGCTATCGGGTACCACAAAGACGTGAGTGAGGATCCGTGTACAGAGCGTGGAGCCGCTTGACAGCATCAGCTTCTCAGAGTTTGAAGGATGCTAACATGACAATTGATGACAGGAAAAGTCAGAGGTTGTCAAATGGCCCCATTGCTGGAAAAACAGCAACAACAACAGAACCTGAAACAAAAGGCTGCATACAGGTCCCTTCAAATGAATGCACGGTGCTTCCCAGGACCACATGCCCTGCGATGCGGCTGGAACTAACGTCAGCCCCCTTCGGCAATGACCACCTTGCTCAGACCACCCCGTTCCTGCCCCCTCTCTGTCTGAATCTGGGCTGCACGTCCCTCACTGAAGTGAACTCCAGCACAGAGGGCTTATCTCAGCCTGGGATGCGGTCCAAAGGCCGGCGGCATCGTGGAAAGTGGGCAGGGCTGGGGATGGGAGGCCTGGCTTGCCGGCCAGTGACCAGCCCATCACCCGGACCCCAACAGGTCACTCGGCCTCTGGGTCCAGTTCTCACCACACAGCATGGGGCTGACAGAATGTTCTCGCACGCAGTAAGGTACACGCAAGCTGCTCGCGCGTGGAGTCCGCCTCGGACCACAGGGGACTGGAGATGAGCGTGAAATTGTCGGGGGCAACATAAGCCGCATGGAGCGCGTCCTAAGGTGTTGTCCGCTCCCGGCTCCTCTTTGTCTGAACCTTGGGCCCGAGGACGCAGGACCTGAGTCTCCCGGACCCTCTTCCTCCTGGTTCAGCGCCCCCGGCGGCTCTGAGTCCTGCTGTGTCCATGCCCTGAATGTCTCCAGTGTGTCCTCCTCTCCCTCCACTCTGCCCCCGCCTCAGGCCAGGCTGGCTTCTGGCCCCCTGGTCACCAAGAGCTTTCACTCCTATCTCCTCCAATGCACTGACTTCCTGCCTTCCCCCCTCCATCCCTCCCTCACCCTGTCTCTCTCTCTCTCCCTCCTGAGAGGACAAAACCTGACCCTGCCTGTGCACATACGGTCCTCTGTGACCCACTGGGCCACATCCTGAGGCCACGGCTGCCACATCCCCTTGTCCTCATGGGGGACCTTCTATGACCGGGATCTTTGTATGGCCACAGCCTCCTTCCTGGCTGCGCTTTTCTCCCCCCGCCCCCGCTGGGGGTGGCCACAGTCCCACTGAGGACCCTGCCTCCTCTTCTGGCCTCCCTGGGCCCCCTCCACCACCCGGCCTCCTCAGGCTGGCTCCCCGAGGCCTGAGCTTCCCATGGGCTGGAGCTCCATGTCTGGGTCTGGTGCTTCTTTGTTCGGGCGCCGAGCCCAGCCGATGCCGGGGACCCGGTCTGTTACTGTGGGACCCGGTCTGCTACTGCGGGGACCCGGTCTGTTACTACGGGGACCCGGTCTGTTACTGCGGGGACCCGGTCTGTTACTACGGGGACCCGGTCTGTTACTGCGGGGACCCGGTGTGTTACTGCGGGGACCCGGTCCGCTACTGCGGGGACCCGGTCCGTTACTACGGGGACCCGGTCCGTTACTGCGGGGACCCGGTCTGCTACTGCGGGGACCCGGTCTGTTACTACGGGGACCCGGTCTGTTACTACGGGGACCCTGTCTGTTACCGTGGGGACCCGGTCTGTTACCACGGGGACCCGGTCTGTTACCGTGGGAACCCGGTCTGTTACTACGGGGACTCGGTCTGTTACTGTGGGGACCCGGTCTGTTACTACGGGGACCCGGTGTGTTACTGCAGGGACCCGGTGTGTTACTGCGGGGACCCGGTCTGTTACTACGGGGACCCGGTGTGTTACTGCGGGGACCCGGTGTGTTACTGTGGGGACCCGGTCTGTTACTGTGGGACCCGGTCTGTTACTGTGGGACCCGGTCTGTTACTGCGGGGACCCGGTCTGTTACTACGGGGACCCGGTCTGTTACTGCGGGGACCTGGTCTGTTACTACGGGGACCCGGTCTGTTCCTACGCGGATCTGGGCACTTGGCACAGTGCTGCTTAACAAAGAGCTCAGACTCAACAAGTGAAAGGGTGACTGAACATGTGAGCCCTCCCACCGTGCCCTCCCCTGAGCGCCCCCTTCCCCCCCACTGGCCAGGTGGAGAATCTCCCCCTTGGGAAGGCTGGCCAGCCCGGGGGGATGGAGCTCCTTCCTTCTCTGTTCCCTGGTCCCCAAACAGGACTCCGAGGGCCCTTGGGACATTCTGTCATATATGTGTATCCGCGGGACAGCTGGCCTCCTCAGGGGAGGAATCGCTTCCTTCCCGTGATGCCTCTGTGTCCGACCATGGTCCTGACTCATGGTGTGGAGGTGACAGATGTCAGATGATAATCAAGGAGACTTCCTCCAGGGAGAAGACAGTAAGATCCTACTGGCTATAAATTTAGGTAGAACTGAACGTAACCCCATCTCTTTACTTGTAGAAATTGTTCTTCTATCTTTCCAATCATTTTCCATCTTCAGCATCCTTTCATTACGTCAGTAGCAACATCTTCCAGCAGGTACTACATGAATGGCCACCGTGAGCCGAAGAAAGGATGCCTTGGGGAGAGAAAGAGAGAAGTTTCCTCTTCCTCTGAGGAGCTGATGACAATCCATTTAGGAAGAAAATTTTACATCTGGGCAGAAACTGTGCGCTGGTGACAAGTGTCTAAGAAAGTTTGTGCGGATCGAAGATCCTGCTTCAGATGTTGTGTTTCGACTGTGGGAAAGAGATCTACTCTTTAAAGGAAAGTTGTGATGAATCCTTGTGTAAATAACACAGGATGTAGACGAAACACGGGTGAAAGCTGAGGTCCTGCCCGGCTGGAGCCGAAGCTGGGACTCAACAAAACTCTTCCAACTTCCATTTTCCAAGATGTCGCAAATTGGGAACGTTTGTGTCCGTGCCGTTGTTTGGATAAAGGTGGGCATGCATAGTGCCCAGGAAGGAAGTGAGGCGGTTTGTCCCTCTGGCCCCGTCTCCTGCTCGGTGTTTGGGGGCACAGGGCAGAGGGCTCAGAGGAGGAAGCCCCTCACGGGCGTCGTGTATCCAATGCTTCTCCCAGGACCCTTCCTTCTGTCTCCCTGGTCATACCCTCCCCTGCATCCTGCATGTCTGGACGCATCGCTGGCATGGGCCACACATCTTAGGTCAAAGGGCAGGGTGTCCCTTTGTCCCCCAATATTCCTTCTGCTCAACGGCTGTGTGTGCAGCGAACACTCAGTAATTAGCCACACAGAGCATCTTTGAAGCAGTCTGTAGGGTCCTGTTCTACCTGGCCACAGAGGCGACCACTTCTCTCTTGCCTCTGCGCATTTCCCTAAACAGCACTGTACTTTCTGAAATAAGGCAACTGGGCGAGTTTCCCCAGCGGGGTGAAATCCAGCCCCTCCACCTGCTTGCTCCTCCCTGGCCTCAGGGCACTGTCTACACGCCTACAGTCCCCCTGTGTACGGTAAATGGTAACCGTCCGACCGTCCGTTTGCCTTTTGTGCCGTCGGCGTGTGTGTCTAGGGGTGGTTGCTAAGGGCAGGGCTGTGCCAAGCGCCACCCTCGGTTGGGCCCCAGGGCCTCTGCACGGCAGCAGCCCCGGGAATGTGTGCTCGCCCACTCCACACTCTCAGGTGGAGCTCTCGACGGCCACAGCCGAGGCCCCCGGCTGGGCTGGAGGAGCACCGGGCAGTGAAGACCCTCAGGCCCTGCTGCAGAACCTCTGCTGCTCTTTGCTGGCCTAGATTCTTATCGTTCTAAAATCTAAAGACACTTTTATATAACGTGCAGGCACAGTTTCCTCCTCAGGGGCTCTGTCCCCGCCCTGACGCACTTGGCTGTGGCTCTGGGGACCGGACACTGGCTTCTCTTCTGCTCCTGGGCTTGGAATGTTGAGGCTGGTGGGTGGCGAGAGGAGGGACCAGGTGACCGAGACAGAGAAAGAGAGCCTTTCGCCTTCCACCTGGCACGAAGCGTCGCCCCTCTGCCCGGAAGCCTCTTCCTTACTCAGCTCTGGAGGGTCTCACCCCAGGGTTAGTCTTGGGGTGTGGCAGCTAGGGTCCAGCTCACCTGAACACTGACAAGTGAGACCATTTAAGAGGGGAAAAGTGTGGCTTAAATTTCAAACCATGTCTTTTTCTAGAATTTTCTGGCATTAGCGTTGTTTGAAAAATGATCCATCCTTTAAAAGTTTATCCTTTCACAAAAACATTTTTTTTTTTAGTAAGAAGGAAGTGTTTTAAAAACAATTAGTCCATATTATTTGCAGAAGGAAACAGGGACACCTTCCCTTCTGCTGCTGGGAATGCAAACAGGTCCCGTCTTCCTGGAAAGAAACTCTTAAAACCATTCCTGTCCTCACGTCCTTCAAGCCAAGGCTCCTCCTTGTGACAAACTGCCCCAAAGAAGGAGCCAAAGCCACAAAAGCTGTCTGCAAAGACACTTATCACACATGATCTATAACATGGAAAAGTTAAAAAAACCTAAATAAATAATTTCCAATAATAAGAGTTGCATAAGTTACAATATCACCATAGGATGGAAGTTAGCCGTGAAAATTAAAATATTTAGTGACATCAGAAAAGGCTCATGTTATAAAGTTAAATAAAAATTTAAAAAATACAAATTTACACCTATAACATGAGACTAAGTAAAAGAGTAAAATGCATTAAAAATCCAGGAAAAAGTCCGATGTTCTGGGCAAATGTCACCTTCCCTGAACGGAGCACAGTGACAAGAACGAGACAGATGTTGATGAAAATCTGCCCCCACTTCCGCTATGCTTCCGTTTGTGATCCCATTTTAGTCCTTATTTGAGAAAATGAGCATTTCCCACCTTTAATGCTAAGTCACCTTTGTGCGCATGCAGTATTTCTTCTGGTTTCTGTTGTCAATAAAAATTCCCTGGGGGGATCAGTTAAGACAATTTGAAAAGCAAACTCCTTTTCATCTTTTCAAGTCCTGAAGTTTCAAAGCTACAAGTCCCAGGCCTTCTCGACCCATTTCAGGGAGAGGCCGCGGCCGGGCTGTGCGTGGGCTCCGGGGCAGCATGCATGGGCGGCCCAGCCCAGGGTTATGCGGGCTGGGTGGTGCTGACGCCTGGCAGACAGGGCTCCAGTGAGAGCCTCAGCCCCCGAACCCCCTCCCCTCTGCCTACACCATCACTTATTAGAAATCTCTTTGCGTTAATTTAAGAAGCATCTCTGACAAAACCATGCTGCCTCAGGGGAAGTTCAGTCCATTAGTCACTCAAGGCGGTGACTTTGTCGTAAGCATCTGATTAGTGTCTCCTGAGATGGGGGCAGGCGAGGGGCTGTGGTCCAGAGAGTCTGTTACTACAGGAGCGGTGGGGGGGGCCCTCTGCCGCCTCCTGAGGGGGGGTTTGCTCCTAGAGGCAGCACCAAGAAGCCACTCCGTAATTCGCTCCCTGACATGTGGGTTAACCACGGTGAGGCCACTCGGTCGGCTGCACCAGAGACCCCGGCTCCAGGATCTGGGTCTGCACGATCCTCCCGGTGGCCCTGCTGCCTCCCTGCCCTCCTGGCTCTCAGGCCCGCCCTGGCGCGGGGATCCAGAGGGTTCTCAGGGGGCACAGACAGCTCATTCAGAAGCACAGCCGCTATGGGATGGGCTGGGGGCTGGCGGAGCGAGTCGGGAACGTCACTGCGGAATCTAATTTTTTCCGAGCTGCTCACAGCCTACTCTCCTCCCCAGAGTTTTAGGAGATGCGTCCACTCCTGTGGGAAGCGTATCTCTGGCCATGTCAGATACAGCATTAGGTCGTATTCACGGCCCGCTCAGCGGCCACTAAATTACAATGAGTGGAGCTTTTAAAATCTGCTGAATTATACAGGGGGAGCTCAGAGCTTTCCCTTAACAGGAAAGGGAAGGTGCGTTTATCTTCCTGCTCCCAGGTCCGCAGGGCCTCGCGGAGGCTCACGGGGCCCAGGTAGCCCAGTCTGAACGAGGGAAGTAAGCCCTCCACGGGTTGTGCACCATCTCCAGGGCGCGTCCAGCCTTTCTTCCAGCCGAGGCACTCTGGACTTTTACTGCCCGTGTGCTCCTGGCCACCAAGCTCTGCTCAGGCCAACATGCAGGGCAGAAACGGCCGGTGACCACAGAGCCTCGCTGGCCCAAGGGACAGGCAGAGGGCAGGGCTGGCTGGGGGCTCGGGGCAGCCAGGAGCCTCTGCCCCCACCACCTCGCACACGTGACCTGAAGTCCGTGTTGGGTCTGGGAGGGGGTCTCCTCACGGGACAAGGCTGAGCCTCTGCAGCCCTGAGCTGTCCACACCAGGCCGTCCAGTCCTTCCCCAGGCAGACGGCCGCTAAGTATCTCCTCGGCTGCCAGCTTCACACACACTCTGGATTTGTTTGCTGGTTGCCTGCCCAGGGCACAGCCTCTCTGCATTACCTGAAAACCCCGCTAGAGCAGGTGACTGCCCTTGGCACACACAGGCCTGTGCCCTCGGGAGCCGTGACCTCACACTCGGGGGGCATCTGAATCCCCTGGGAGGGGGAGGGAAACGGACAGCGGGGCCCTGCCACACCTTCTGAGTTGGCAGGTTCGGGGTGGGGCGTGTAGCCAGGATGCTTCCTTTCCAAGAATTTCTCAGGTGACACTGACGCTCCGGGCTCCGGGGAGGACGCCCTGCCTGAGAGGAGCTGACTCGGCCTTCAGCCCAGGGACGGCTTGGCAGTCAGGCCCGGCTGTGGACCCACTGGAGCAGCAGAACTATGAGGACGGTGTCGGTGGCTCATCCAGAGCCCCTCTTCACTGGACCTGGCCCCTCCGGCCTCCTCTGGACTTTGGGGCCCCGGCAGGCAGCCCTGGGATGAGGTGAGAGAGCCAGGCGTGGGGCTGATTGCAGGGAGATGCCGGACGATGGGGCAGAAGTGAATTGACCTCAATCCCCAGTTTACGTGGACAATTCATTCTGCACTGTTTAAGCCAGTTTGCAGTGGGGTTTCCATTTTTTTTGTAGCTGGAAATGGTCTAAGTCACACAGAAACTTTTTCAGACGAAAACACTGCAATCTCATCAAATTAACATTACAGCTAAGAGGGCAGAGCTTCCTTCCTCTAACTCTGTCACCAGTTCTAGCAGGAAGAAGGTTCTGGAGTTTGGGGGTTCAGTCATTTCTTGGTGTCTCATCTTGGAAGCCCTGTTTTCTCTTCAGGACAGAAGATCCAAGAAGGAGGAGAAGCAACCACTTTGCAGAAGGACAAAGGTCATCCTCGTGACTCCTTGGGCTTCTCAGAGCGTGGGTGTAAGTAATGATACTAACGACCTGACTGCTCTCAAGTATGGATTTGAAGAGCTGGTCGCAAGGCTGACTTCTCCGGAATCGCTGGTTCTGACTGCAGACTCCAGGTACCTGGAGTTGCAGCCTGGACTTGTCACCTGGACACACTGGACTCAGCGTGAGGGGCTCACACGTCCATCCCGTCCACCCTCCCCCACCATTCACACCTCTCTGAGGACCATCCAGCAGCCACTGACTCTGGGCGTCGCCTCTCCTGTCCCTGGTGGTGCGGACGCGCAGGGAGCCCGCACACAGGACGCGGAAGACCAGCTCGGGGCTGTGCAGCCAGCCGTCGGCAGGTGTGCGGGGCTCCCGGTTCACGATCGCCCAGCGGGCCAGCGCCCCCCCACCCCCCCACGTCAGGACCCCCTCTCCGCCCACCAGTTCTTAAACGTGGTGGCTGCGTACCTGCTAGAATCCCAGCACAGACGGTGGACGTCGGAACCGGTAAACCCTGACGGTAGCTGTACCACACACCGATTTCTGCTGTGTGTTCTGGAGATGTTTCAAAGCCATGTTTATATATCTTCAATCACTAGTTAATAAATCACACCGAGATTATAATTCCTGTGTTTAGTTCTTAACCAATACAGATTGTAAATGTTAGAGACTCTCTAAGTATACTTATGTTTTAGTTCCTACCTGAAAATACCTATATTCCTCCTCTATGAATGTGGAATTATTTTCAAAGTATCCTGAATTTTATAAAATGTCAAAAATCCACCCTGAAATGCATGACCTGTTTTATTTGCAGCTTTAAATACACTGAATCAGTCACACTGTCTTCTGAAATATGTAACAGACTCGGCCGGGGCCAGAGATCTGTCCGTTTGGGCGGACGTGCTCTAGACGAGCAGCAGGCACACTGTTTTCTTGGGATAATGGCCAGGAAACTTTTTTTTTTTTTTTTAAATAGAGGATTTACTGTGACAATGAAGGTTAACTGCCCCCACAGTCTGGAAAGACCATGCCTGAATTTTGTGTTTGCACACATACAATTCACAATAAGGCAATGGTGAGTCTGGGAAACCCACTTGCTTTGAATCTCCACTTCAGACACATAAGTCCCGAGATCACAACATTTTTGCTCTCTCTGCAACAGGGCAAGCTATCAAATTAACGTTAAAATAGGTGTGCCCTAACTTCTGATTCATAATATTAGTGACAAATAGTGAAAAGGACAGGCACGCTATAAAGTTTATGCACGGGGTGATGCACGGCGATGTCTCATAAAGAATGAAGGGGGAGTTGTTGATGCTCGTGGCTCCTGGCTGGGTGGCTGCGTGCTCAGAATTCTTCATGAACGCCCCAGAGTGTGCCCTGCTGCACGGCAGCCATACATTAATTAGAGCATAAAGCCGACACTGCAGTGTTTCCATGCACCCAAGTGGATCTTCATTTTTCACATGCGGGACCCTACTAATTAAAATCAGCTTTGCAATTAAACGTGGAAAATTGTGTTAAACTTTCAAGCGTGGTTAGAAAAAAATGCAATTATTTTTAGGGTTTTTTATTGTAATGCAAATGGAAATTCTACCCATGTGAAACCAGTAAAAGGGAAGTAGAGGGATCCCTATTTCTCTTTCTTCCTCTCTGTCTCTTCCTTTCTTTCCTTTTTGATTATCGATTCTCCTCTCAGTTGCACGTTGAAATGCTCCACCATCTCTCCCAGTGCCTGGCTCTCTTCCAAGGCTTTTAGTGAGAGCTCTTTGTCAAGGCATGAATAATACAGCCCCCAGGCTGCTGGCAGCATCCAAATGAGGCGTGCATACATCAGGAAGCAAGCCCTCAGCTCCAGGTCCAGAACAAGCTCCCGGGAAGACAAGCAATTATTCACCCGTGGCTGCCGCCATGGCAATCACACTGGTAGGTGCAAAGGTATATGAGATGGAAAAAAATCTGAAGAAGGAACGTGCACCAGAAGCCAGAGAGAATTTAATAATTTTCTAATAAAAAATAAATCTGCCATTTGGAGCTTTTAATTTTAAAGTTTCAAGATAAATTGATTTGACTCTGAATTTTCTAAATGGGGAAGGATTTAAATATAATACCAAAGCCGTCCCCTGGCTTTTGGGGGATCGTTGCTTGTGCAAGTCTCTCAAGCTAGATTTCGGATCAAATATCTCACCAGAACCCTATGCTCAACAAAGAGTAACTTAAAACACAGCTGTGAAGGGTAAATGTAAATAAAATCTATTAAATTTCAGAAGTAAATTCAGAGGGTTCACAAAACCAATGATGTGAAGAATGAATTCACATTAAGGGTTCTCTTTCCTTCTCCCTCTCTCTCTCTCCCTCTCTCATTGGAGGCTTATACAAAAATCACCATTCAGAAAGAAATAAGTAAATCCAATTAATTCCGAATGGTCCAGTATGTATATAACTATTATAAGGAAGGCTAAAATTCAAATTCCTCTCCATTGTTTAATGTTTATTAATCTGAAATAGAAACTAATACTTTTTATTATTCCTATTTCTAAGTTTCATTGGGACTTTGATGATGAATTTAGTGTCTATATATTCATCCCTTTGTAACATCAAGTCGCACGGTATCTTTAACACAAACAGTATTTTGTATCAACGTGGGGAGAAAACGTTGCGAATATGCGGCATAGAATGTTCAATCTTACTCAAATACTCAGGAGTAGATTTTTGCAGAAATGCTTGGACGTTCCATATTTTGGCTCCTATCTTAATATCTGTTCATCTAATTCTCTGGATTAATAACCAATCTCTTTTTCAGGTCCTTGAACCAAACAAAAACAATTATAGATAGAGTGACTTGGGGTCTCCTGTCCATATGTCTCCATCCCTAAGACGTTCACCTGCAGTAGAGGGGGGCATCACCAGGACATGCAGAGGGCCCAGTCCCCCAAGACGCCCCCTCAGCTCGGGGTCTGGTGTCGTCGGGAAGCTCTTCCTGCCCTCGGAGCCCCAGGCCAAGGGTTGGGTCTGCATCCTTCACACCTTGCCTGCCTGCAGCCTCTAGCCAACCAACCAACAGCCCAGCAACTTCCTAAACTCCAAGTGCATGGCCTCCACGTATTCCATTTTTTTTCTGCTGCCCAGGCCGCAGGCACGTGGAAAAACACTCTTTTTTCACCCATAGGTGTTTTAAACGCTTACAGGTCACGAGTCTGCCTGAACACTGGGAAGGAGGTGGCCCAGGGAGGAGAGTGGGGCATCCAGGACGCTCCCTTCCCTGAATTTAGGCGTCTAAGAACCAAACTCTGGAAAACTCACTTAGGATGGCAGAGGGGTAGTTTTGCACCTGCAAAGAAAGCCTGGGATGGGCCCCTGCGTTTGAGATGCAAACTTCAGCTACTCATAAATACCAGTTTAGAAAAGACGTGTGCACTGGACTGTGTGTGGTCAGGTGTGCGAAAGATGTGAGATGTTAGTGGGAAAGCAGAGGTCGGATTAGCTGTGTACAGAAAAGACTGTGTCGGTATTTTGCTTCACGACAGGAGACTTACTTCTGGCCCTGACTGCAAATCCATGATGGTTTGTCATACTTATGTGCTAATAATATAAAACCTAAAAAAGTCAGAGTCATGTGTCTGGATACTAATGATGTTTCTGAAGATAACGGCTGGTAATCTTGTCCTCTGCCTGGAGGCCTGGCCCTGTTCACATGCATCAGGGCAAAAAATATTGACTGAGCTCGGATCCCTGCTGGTCAGTGTGCAGGGATTCAAAGAAATGGACCTTCAGTGCCAGGAGCGTAACCCCTCTGAGGAACTGCTGTGCTGCCTGCATCAGATAACGAGGTTCTGTCCTTCGTCTTCCTCTTTTTTACCTTGACTGCCCAGAGACTCAGCACTGAATGGAATACTGTATCAGAACTCCTGATACATCCTGGGTTTCTGGTAAAATTATGTTTTCATTTCCCTTCTGTTTTTCCTAATTTATCTCTTTGATTCAACCTTTACCTGTGCAGTTGTACATGTGTTTATCAGGCACCTCAAATTGATGGTGAACTATTAACACAAATAAACACCCATGAATAGATTGTCTTTAGTTCAAGGACATAATTTTTGAATAAGGCAGATCAACGAATAAAGTAAGTATTATAACTTTAATTCCTACCTCTCCATTTTTAACCAGGATCTTAAATTGTCAATGCCTCGTGAATTCAGATTATTGTTTAATTTCACAGGTCCTATCTGAGGATTGATCCTCCTCTATCACCTATTCCCCGTTTCTCACAAATCCACAGCCCTACCTCTACCACACAGGAAAAAAGCCATCAGTCTTCGAAGCTGTCACGAAAAGCCAAACCCCCGTTGAAGCAGCAAGGCCACCCCCGACGTGCACGCCGTCCAAAGCAATAAGAAGGCACGCTGAGACTGCGATCAATACTTGACTTCCTTAGAAATTTTCTTGTGTTCAAAATAAAGATGAACTGAGAGGCATCATTTTACCACTCGATACCAAATTTCCTAAAAATTGTATGTTTTATTTTTTACATTGTTGATTCCCCTCACCTGCCTCCAATTAATTTTTGTGTGTTCAAATAAATAGATACTTCAATATACTAAAAGAATGCCTTTTTATTTGGCTATGAACTGGCGTGATATGTGAGTAAAATGAAATTGTAGCCTTAACGGGAATATATTCATTGGAAAATGTATCTTTAAAAGACCGAAGTAACAGGCAGTTTCATCAAGACCAGAACTGAGGCTGCCGCCCTTGTCCTATTTGCAGGGGCCTCATGTGTTCCGAGTATCAGCGGGGACAGGGCAGCGGGCAAGGTGACACCTGTGTCGGTGGGCGGGTAGTGCAGGTATGCATGTGCATGAGCACAGCTGTCGGGGGGAGAAACTTGCATTTAGGAAATCTTTTAAAAATAGAAAAAAACAAAGCCAGATATAATTGAAGAGTCTCACAAATTTGAAATAGCACCAGTCAAAAGATGTTGCTGTATACGCGAATCTTATCCACTACAAGGAGCCCCTTTTCAGTCTGAGCGATTCAAGTGTCACCCCTTAGTTGAGAACTGCTGATATGCAGACACGGAAAAATAAAATTTAGAAAAAGCCCCACTTGATAACTCAGTGAGATTCCTTGGAGAGAAGTCTTATCTGTGACGTAAGTTTTGAATGGTAATTAGTTTTACATAACAAAATCTGCAACTTTCTCATTATAAAACCGAGGAAATTTGAAGTCAATACATGTTAAATAATCCACCCAAAGCCCCTTGGGTAATCAGTGGCGAAGGGGAAATGGGGCCCAGTGTCTGTGTTCTGGGTTCCCACAGTATGCCTCCCCACTCACTATTTCTATGAAAACAGTGGGAATTCCAATAATTGCAAACACTATGACTCATGGTAAAAAATAACATTTTAAATTTAAAAGATTGAGATTATTTTTGCTGTAAAATTGTCCAATTTGGCTGTTCCTGTGACTCCTGTCTAAAATTCCGCCTACTTCGCTCCTGAAAAATTCAGGGTGTTCTGAGCTCTCAGCAGCATCGGGTCTCAGAGGAGGGTGGAGCCCAGCTGTCTTCGCATTGTTCCCAGCCTAAGGCTGACCATCATTTCTGAGCAGTGGAGGAGATCCCAGGGAGAGCTGTGCACACACACTGCATCCCACAGGGCCCATCAGTCCACAGCTCCAGGGGACGCACCTTGGGTAGGAATACAAACGCTTGAAACAATTCTTTGGGAACTTCATGATTTTTCCAGCAAAAGTGTGGTTATGACGCCCAATTAAAACTAGCTGACACCTAATTAAAACTTTTTAGTCAAATTTAACCATTCTTTCTAATAGCAAAACTATTGTCTAGTGAAGAGATGATTAGGCGAAAAAATCCACTCGTGCCTGGCTAACTTGTTTTCCATTGTAAACATAAACAATCCAGTTTTTAAAAACTGGATTTTAAAAAAGGAATTTACATATATACTCCTTCATAAAATAACATATAGTTAAAAAAACCACATATTTAAATTACATAGTTCAATAAGTTTTCACAATCAAATAATAATATAATAAATTAAATATAATAATTTAAGTCACAAAATTCTCTTAACCATGGCCTGTCGTTCCTTTGGTATGAAACCATTTCATCAGGGATGCCCACTGAAAATTCCCTGCCTCCTTAAACGCTAGCATGGGTATTTTGGAGTAATTTGAAATTTTCCCCTTGCTGTTGCTAAAGGACAATCATAATAATTGCTTGATCTCATCCGTAAATTAGTGTTCAGCTGAAAAGGAAATGAAGTGGAAAGCAGCGAAGGACGGTCACCCTGGGGTGCTCAGGGCACCTGCTCTAGCTCCCGAGCTTTGGGTACCTGGGCCCGGCCCCTGATGGCCGCTTGGGCTGAATGGCCTCAGTCCTCGCACCCTTGTTTGTGGGAATTAGCCCAAAATGTGTCACGGACTGTAAACATTTCTAACTCATCATAACCCAAACCTTCCACTGAAAGGTGAAGCTGCCTTAATACCACACGGAAAGGGACCTCGGGAGACGTGAATCTCAAGACTGAGCTAGCTGCACGTGACTCGCAGTCTTGGTGTGAAGGATGCGATTCCGCTGTGGCGCATTTTAGCAGCCGTCACCTGCCTATCCCGTGCTCCAGGTGTTGCCACCTCTGTCACGGACATGAAATCCCGGTGTTTACGAGCATCACCTCTAAGCCCCAAAGCCTCCGAGCGTGATCTGTCCGGACTTTCCCCTCCTGCTCTGAATTTCCCCTGCAGCTGCCCGGCGCCAGGCCTGGACCTCCTTTCCCAGGACGAGCCGAGTGCCCACAGGAAGGTCAGGAAGTTCACGCTTTACTTTACCACCGGATGTTTACCATCCTGAGCTACGGAAGGAGAAAACGGGGAGGAGAAATATGGCTCCCAGTGACCTAGGGGAGGATCCCAGGGAGCAAGTGGGGAGAGGTGCAAGGCTGGTCCTCAGTCGCCACCCCTGGTGTGGGGTAAACGCTGCCCAGAAGGTGGTCAGAACATCTTACAAGAGCCCCACGTCCGAGGAGGACAGGAAAGCTTCCCCAAGATGGTCCCCATTCATTGTGCCCACAAGTCACTCAGCACGGCGTGAAAAACCGAGGCCTTACCTTCTGTGTCTCGCATATTTTCCGCTGACGTGGCCACTGCCGTCACAGCCAGGGGTGGGACAGCTGCAAGAGGAAAGGATGGGTCACTCAGGTGCCACCTGGACGGGAGGGAAGCGGGGGACGCAGACAGACAGGCAGGTATGGAAACTGGGAGGAGGGGGCTGGGGTGCAGGCCCTGGGTCCCCCGGGCGCGCAAAAGCCCTGTCTCTGCTACGACGCACGGTCTCTGACCGCCGCTGGGGTGCATCCTGCCCGCTATCTGAACAGGATACCTGCCCGTCCTGTTCACTGACCTGAACAGCTCCTGTATGGCCGGCTCCACAGGAACTGCAGAGAGAGGAAAAGACACAAATTGATGATCGATCCCAGGAAGCCCCTTCCACAGACAGCTACCGAGAGGGTGGTGTCCAGGCCGGGTCTGAGGGCTGCGGCAGGACAAAGGGGACCCCAGCAGGGCCCCCAGGGACCTGGAAGCAGGGACATACCTCGGAGCCCTTTGGACCGCGTGCGGTGCCGCCTTTCCTCGGTATCCACCTCCATCTGGGGAGAGAGGAAGGCAGTCAGCGTGCTTTCCTGCTGGCAACTCAGGGACGGGTTCCCTCTGGAAGGGGTGCTGCTGGGGAAGGACCAGGCAATCTAAACGTGTTGTTTAAAGATAAAGCAGATCTCGTCTTGCAGGGCCCCCGCAGTGGAAGACTTTGATTAGGACACACCTGGGTCGGTCAGTCTGAGTTGTACTTTGTGCCAAGAATATAATGCATAGGGCTGAAGTTTGCAGGAAGGAAAAAAGTGCATATATTAATGTCTAGATTCTCCCTGTAGCTGGTGTTTAACCTGATCGAGGAGTCGCGGCGGGGAGGAGGTGGGTGTCACAGAAGGACACGTTTTAGCGTGCGGGCTACTGTCGCCATGGTCTAGTCCTGGGGGACAATTGCGTCTACCTTGATCTAAATCATCAGGACGCTTTCCAGGGTCACAGCAAGGCTCACACTTGGAGATGACAGTGTTTCCATCTATTACCTTGCAGGGTCCTCACATGATTCTGTAAGGAGGTGTCTTTCTTACACTTCCTTTACAGCTGTGATTTGCCCAAGATCATTCAAGGGGCAGCTTTGGTGCAGGGTCCTGAAACCAGCCACTGTCTACACGTCCTCTTTAAGCCACGGGAACATACTGCCAGCTGGGTGAATGTGAGTAATTTATACACAGCAAAACCGCATCATGGGAGAATTCCACTCAGCGCATCAGAGGGGCTGACAAGAGATGAGCAGTAAAGACGACAGCTCCTCTGACCAGATTCCAACCTGGACTGTGTCATTTTTTCACCCCGCCCATTGTGGCCAGAACTGCATTCTGGGCAGAAGATGGGGACGTCATAAAATGTCAGGTACTGGGGGGTGTGTGTGGGAGAGATGGATTGGGAGTTTGGGGTCAGCAGATGCAAACTAGTATATATAGGATGGATAGACAACAAGGTCCTACTGTAGAGCACAGGGAATTATATTCAATATACTGGGACGAACCGTAATGGAAAACAATATGAAAAAGAATATATATATATATATCTATAACTGACGACAGCAGAAATTAACACAACATTGTAAATCAACTATAACTGTACTCAAACAGCAACAAAAAGTCACGTATGCACAGTTCACCTCCTTCACAGTTTATGACAAGAAACGTTAGAATTTGGGAAAGAAGACTCTAGTTGGACACTTGCGGCTGTGCCAGGTGACATTATAGAAGAGACCTGGGTGGATCGGCTATTGAAATGAACCATCAGCAAGGCGAGGTCCTGCACAGAGTCTGATTAATGTTCATGCCAACTGACCAACAAATAGGTATTTATTACTCTTGTGTGTGGAATAATAAAAATACCTATAATAAAAAATGTAAGTTCATTTAATGAGCTTAATATCTTAATGGGAGAGGCATCTGCACAGACGTAAGATTTGGCAGATTTAATAAAATAAGAAGAATTTCAGGAAAGGAGGAGCCCATGCGAGGTGAATCACGGAGGGGGAATTTCTCAGGGAAAGCTGAGATACTTCAGGACGATTAGTTTAGGTGTAGAAGGAAGAAAGGACTTACACACCCATCGTGTGTATAGACACATGCAGAGGCTCAGCTGGCATGCAGATGCTAGAAACGCATACTTGGATGGACGCGCCAGTGAATGAGCTGGCGAGTCCGTTTGCTGGGGAGATGGTGGGTCAAGGGGACGGCGGGAACAAGGTGGAACCTCGGGGTGATGGGCTTGGCGGAGCAGGAAGCGCTCGGCCACAGGGAGAGTGGGAAGGGCACCCTGGGGGCCTGGACAGACCTGGAGGGTCACTAGTGACCCAGCGGACAGACAGCTGTTGTTGGTTCTTGAGCGCAGGAGGGATCCCTCACCAGCATATTTATAAAGAAATGAATTTAGCAGCAGTTCGAGAGAGCACAGAGGGGACCAGAGTGGGCCAAAAGGAGACGACCTGCCCGGGGGGAAGGGCCTCCACCACGTCGGCCTGCGTCCTGAGATGCAGCTGACGCTGCAGGGAGGACAGGCGCAGGGAGGCGGAGAGGAGCTGGGAAACGTTCAAGGAGGGTCGACGTGGCGCGCGGTGCCGAGCCTCCTTGGGTGGCCGCCCTTCCTCTGCTGCGTCAGCCCCGCTCAGGGTGTGGAAGCCTGGAAGGCAGATGCAGTCTGGGTCAGCGGTACCCCGGGTGGCACATCACAGCTCTGAGGCGGCTACTGCACCTGGAAATCCTCTCCAATGCTCACAGTTTAGCAAAACGCGCAAACAAGGCCCACACGCCCTGGGGCGACGGGTGACGGAGGAAATGCTGGGTCCTGTTCTGCGCAAGTGGAGCATCTCCTAACACTGCACACCTGTCGTAGGACCAGGGACGCAGAGACGACGGGATGGAAGCCTGTTCTTTAAGGAACTCAAAACCGAGGGGAGACGTTGTGTCAGGGCCCTGAGAACATAACAGAACACAGACGAGCTGAAGGTAACCCTTCGGGAGGTGGACAGAGGCTCCCAGGGGGAATCAAAATATGTGCCATTTTCAAGGAAAATTGCAGGTTTCAGGTTAAAAAAGGGTTGGGGCGGATGTTCCAGGCAGAGGAAACAGGATGCGCAAAGGCCCTGGGGCACAGGCACGTGGGGAGTTCCGGGGGCCTGGGGGTGCTTCGGGTTCACTGGGGGGCCTCCTTCAGCTGGCACGGGCTCCTCAGAGCTTCAGAGGGGCATGGCCAGTCACGCTCGGGAAGCCCGCACCCGTGTCACGGACGCTTGTGCAGCATCTGAAATGAACTCCAGCCGTCGCCCAGGAGAGGGCTTGTCGCCAAAAGGGCGCTGAGGCCATCGCTCTGTGGGTGTGAAGTCGAAAACCTTGGCCTTCTAGCTAATCGCCCATACGGTTGCCTAAGAATTGTTTGATTTTTTACATTTAAGTTTTAATCCATTGTTTTTACATATGGGGACAAACTTATTTTCTTCTAGATGGACAGTTAATTCTGCCACTAATCCTTCAATTAATAAATACTAGCTCCACCTCCGCCCCAACTAAAATACACGCTCTTGCTGTGCTGATTTCCCACCGCAGCTGGGCCCCTCTGTGGACTGTTCTGTGCCACTGCTCTGTTTATAGCAGGGCCAATCCTGTTTGAATTCCAGGCTCTGTAGTGGGTTTTGCTCTCTTGTAAATAAGCCTTTAAGGGTGGGATTAACATACGCACACTACTGTATATAAAACAGATAACCAACAAGGACCTACTGTACAGCACAGGGAACTATACTCAATATTTTGTAAGAACCCATAAGGGAAAAGAATCTGAAAAGGCAAAGTAGCAAAACGGATTCAAACTTCCTTTTCACACTCACGTATCAATGTCCGGAAACGGCCGGCGAGGTTCAGGTTAGGCCGAAAGCGTACAGTTCACGGTGGGAGATACGTGAGGAGGTTCTTTCATTTTCCAAGCCTACACCTGCGAGTGTCCTGCAGGCCCCCCTGCCTGCGTCCCCACTGCTGCCTGTTTTCACCCACCCTTTCCCACCTGACGGCGTCTTCCTCGGAAGCATCAGGGGAGCTGTGTGTTTGAATTTGCTCTTCCAAGGGGTCTGAGACCTGAGTTTCAGAAGCTTCACTGGTGATGCCTGAGCAGGTCGTCAGCAGCGCTTTCTAACCTACGGGCTCTGGTCCTGCCTGGGCCTGGACAGAAGCAACCTGGTTACCTCTGCCCGGGTTTGGGTTTCTGATTCCCACTCCAGTGATTCACAGTTAGAAAAATCACCCTTAAGGAACTACTACAGCACGAATTCTTTTATTTTTAAGCCCACTGCTTATTTTAAAAATGAAGAGAGGTTTTCTTAGGAGCTTAAAATGGTTTTATACTTAAAGTCTAGAATTTAAAAAATTTACTTTTGAACCAACAGAAGCCATCAGAAAGACTCACTGAAGAGAGAGCAGTGAATTATGCTGTACTATGTAAACTTGAATCTGGAAGCAGGAGTTATCTTACTATTTGATTTCCCCCCATCCTCCCCACCAGTATAATGCACACTCTGGTCAGGTTGAGCCTTAGTGAAGATAACAGAGTATTAACTATACCAAAAGCCGCACATTCGTAGATTCCTTCAAGCCTTTGGAGGCCAAACAGGCTCCAGGCCACAGCAATGCCCCTGGGAGGGGCTGGAAGTGGAGTCCTAGGACCGCGAGGGCCCATCGGTGTCCTAACCCATGTCTCCACGCACCGTCACCGGCGCTCCCTCTGCAGGGACGGGGCAGGGGGGCCTCGGGCCGCGGTCTCCGCGGTGGGCGCAGCTGGGGCTCCACACAGAGCCGGAGCTCCCTCCTCCTCCCCAGCCGCTCCCCAGTCGCTGGGGAAGTAGCAGTCACTTTGTCATCAGCCAGGCCCTACCTTTCACCTGCTGCCACCCAACCTGCGGTCGCTCACTGTTCATTAGCATCACCGAGGAGGGAGGGTTGCAGGCAGGCAGCAGCCCGAGTGGTGTGACAGTGAGAAAGTCGGGGAAGGTATAATGAAGGGAAACTAGAAGCTCTGGCAAAACCAAGGGTGCAGATCAAACTGCCTGCAGCTGTTTCCCGAGAGCTTTCATGCCCGGGGTCACCGTCTCCTAGGTAACCGAGGTCTCCTAGGTAAACGAGACCGGCTCCACGCAGCTCCACGTGATGGAAGCTGCTTCCTCGGCTCAGTTCAGACGCAGGGAAGTTTTGGTTCATAAAGAAATCCACCGGGAAAGATCAGCGAGAATCGGAGATTGTGTATCGTGTCATCCTTGAGTAGAGTTAAAAAAATACTGTAACAATTTAAAGTGTTTTCCAAAATATGACATTTTCTGTGAATTTAACGTAGTGCAGATATGTTGAGATTGAGGATTCCTATCCAATATTTATATTAAGACAAAGGATAGCGTTATTGTCCAAAGGTTACAAAATTAGAAGAAATAAAGGGGTTTATGGTCCACGGCTTATAATTTTTCAGTTTAGTTATCCCACCTCTTAGGATGGAAATAAGGGAAAATTAGACAAACGAAACACAGGCGAAGCCTTGGGTTTTCCGCTCCTAACTTTTCCTTTGCCCCCTCCTCTCCTTTTCCCGGCCATGGAGGAGGGGTTACCCAGTCAACTCCCCTCAAAGGACAGAGACCGCGGCTCCCACCGCTTCACCCCAGATGCCCCTGTTTGCAGAGGCATGGTTGGTGCCAACAGAGGCAAGAGAGACTGAGACGAGAAACCAGGAATTCTCTGGGCAAACACGAGAAGGAAGCCGCTGGCCGCTGGCCGCCTCCTGGCCCTGACTGCGGTGTGAGCGGGGCCTTGCCCACCTGACCCCCACGGGAGCTGCTGCCTCCGTGCTCGGAGACCAGAGGGAAAGCCGCATACGCTCCTCGCTCTTGGACGATTCTGTGAGTAGCAGTTTTGGGGGAAATCTAGGATAACAGAGGAAGTAGCATATCTGAAGTTCATTGGAATGAGGAGGTTTGGAGGCTGATTAGTTTATGAACTGGTCAGTAAGCACTTCGTAAACGTCAAGCGTCTTTGCGGCCTACAAATGCCGTGTAAAACACGGCATTAGACAGTGACCTGCCCTGGAGCAGGAAGCAACGCCCCTTCCTTGAGGCTGTTAATGCGTAACCCATCAGACCCACACCTAAAACTCTGGAGATTTCATATCCAAATCTGAATTCCTGACTTTTTTCTGGAAAAACCAGGGGATCTGGAAACATTACTCTCTTGGCAACAGTTGGCTGGTGAGGCTGCGTTCCACGTGGCAGCCCCATGTCCATCCCATACCTGTGTGTGATCCCCGCCCAGCCCTGGGGTGTTTGACTGTGTTGCTCTTGATCTGGTTCCAGTTGTCTCAGAAGAGGGGCTCCGACAATGCTGACAGCTGTGTCCAGGCTGCCTGGGGCTGGGTCTCCCTGGGGGCGCCTGCTCCCGCCCAGGGCTCTCTGCCCTTGAGGATAACTGCGTTATCCTCAGAACAGAGCAGACATCTAAGTTCCAGGGCCTCTCAGGAGTCAAGGAGAAGCCAGACCTAAAACACATGAACATTGTGGGATTTTGTGTAATTTTATAGGAATAGTATCCCATCCCAGCTCCAGACCCCATGTCCGTCATCAGGACTTCCGTGGGCAGTGGGGGCCTGAGGTGTGGGTCTCAGAGGGCTGGATGGATTTGCTGAACGTTCAGAACAGGGCAGCCTCTCCAAAAGCCACCTGAGTCTCTGGCCAGGAGCTTTGGCTCAGTGTTTAATGATGTATTTAAATTCCTCTCCATCCCTCTTCTTGGAGTAGTTGTTCTTTAATTCCCCAGAAAGTTCCTGCAGATAAGTTTGCAGAGACTTTGTACTTGTCTTCAAAGGAATTACACTCTTGTCTTAAGGTGCTTGTTTAGGCTTCCATCTTCCCCAGAGACACCTGCACCTCCTGCCCCTCCCAGGGTGCCAGCACTCAGCAGGGACCCACCAAGAGTGTGGATGTGGGCTGGGCGCAAGGACATCTCTGGGCCCTGCAGACAGTGGGGTAATCTTCTAACTGTTGGCTCTCCTGACGGAGGGGCTGGCATCCTGGGACTCCTCTGCGTCAGCAGCGATCCGCCCCCATCTCTGTGGATGCCCATCCACCTGTGTGTGCGGTGAGGCAGGTGCAGCTCAGAAGCAGGTGGCCCGGGGGTGACTGTGGCTCCACGTTTACTCACAAAGTGAATCTCAGGTCTGTCATGTGTAAAATCCCTACTTATCCCACTGGGTGGTCAAGAGACTTGGATGGAATGATTTTATGGGAGAGCCTGGCCTGGTGCCTGTACTCGAGAGATGCTTAAAGATGTCTGTTCATCCTTCCCAGCTTGGTTTTCTAGGTGTTGTGTTTTCCCAAAGGCACGGAAACAGAAATGCTCATAATACACAAGTTAAGGACATACACAACTCTTGTGATGTAGGGTAAGGTGATGCCATCTGTGCATTTTTAACTAGCTTTTCCTAATACCAAACATTTTACTGGCCGTTGAGTATCTGAACCAGCACCACGGTGCACAGCTTCAGAGTACGGTCTCCACAATGACTTCTAGAGCCCCCAAATTTGGCTATATTTACAGAACTTAAAACGTGTGTGGGTGTGTGTGAAGAGGTGGGGAACACAACTTGCTTTTCCAGTTGCCAGTATTTCTCTTGCCCTTTTGACAATCTTCCTTAATCCAAGTATTTTAATAGTTTCTAGACTCCTACGTTCCCTGGATCAGGCTGGAGAACTGCTATAGTCCTGGCACCTGGGGACATGGGGGCATCTCAGACCCACCTGTGCTCGGGTGGACCTGGCCCCAGTGAGCGGTGCTAGGCAGGCTGGGACAGAGCAGGCGTGTCGGTCTCTGGCACGGTGCCTGGCACAGAGCAGTTGCTTGGTGATAAATATTTGCTGAGTTGTACTCAATAAAAATACATGAGCTCCCTTAAAGATTGTGTGGACATTGGGCAAACCTTCTTGGCAACGTAGGGATGGAGGGAAGTTATTTAAGGGGCTTGGATGTTCTACACAGTAAAGGAAAGGAGGGAAAAAAAGTGAATCATTTCCCAGAACTCAATATCCCTCCATAGGAAGGGGAGGCTTCAAAAAAGTATAGAATGAATATTCAAAAAAGGCTGCAGGTGGTTTCAGGGACGCCTCACAGGGTCCCCACGGTGACTCTGGCTTCTGCCTGGAAGCAGCATCACATGGTGGGTCAAGATTACAAAGTACAGCACTTTCAGTGCTGTACTTTCAGTGCTGTACTTTCAGTCAGTGACTTGGGCCAAGGTCAGGCAACTAGAAAAGACAGCGGAGCTGGAGGTCACGGCCGAGTCCAATGCGCAAGCGCTGGACCACCGCCACCTGCCCCCAACTTCAGGGCTGCGAGGCCACTTCCCGGGGGTCCTGGGCTTCTCCCTGCCCACCCCCGCCCCAGCGAGTTTAACCTGTTCCTCTCACGGGCCCTCCTGCTTCCCTTCGGCTCAGGACCCCCACCCGGCCTGCTGACTTTGGTGACGGTCCCATCTCTCCTTCGCTGTGAAACTTCTTCAGCAGTGGCCTTTCTCCCAGCCACCGGAGGACGTCACTTCTGGAACCCGCTTCCGAGGTCACTGGGGCCTGTTCCCTGACTCCCCAAAGCCGATCTGTCTCATTCCTCAGCAGACACTCACGCTACGGCCCCCTTTCCCCGGATCACTGGCTCCCGTCCGGTCCCTCAGGTCCACACACGCCCAGGGCGGAGGTGTCCACTGCCCAGCTGCCACAGCTCAAGCCAGCATCTCTAGTCCTGACCTCTCGTTTCAACCTCGAGTCCACGCTCTGGCTGCTTCCAGGTATGGTCATCTCACAGCCGATTCATCTGAAAAGCAGCCTCCTACACCCTCAGCATCGTGTACATTTCCTCATTGGAGGTTTGTTTCTCTGCACCATGGTCAGAAGGCGTTCCTGCCTGTCTTGTAAGGTCTTGGGAGGAGGGAGCCTGTGAAAGCCTAGAATTGGTCCACGTTCTCAGTGGTTGTTTACGGACCAAAGGAAGGGGTCATTCTTTCAGTCTGAAACCTTAAGATCATATTCGGCCTTTCCTAGTCTTCGTTTCTCCATCAATCGTTTATCACGTTCCACTCTTCGCCATTGTATTTTTTTCCCACTTCTTTCCATCTCCCTGGATACCGCACCTGTTTAAGTCCTTACCTTTTAAGACCGACTCACTGCCATCCTCTCCTAGAGGCCTGGCCCCTTGTCAACCTGTTACATGCACAGCCGTGATGCTACCCTATTTCCATCATGGAAATCTCTGGCTTAGGAACGCAGAAAAGTTCCTGTGACTTCCTTAAGTCTGAGCAACAATGCCTGCCTTCCTTTTCTTCTCTTCTTCTACATTAATGGGTTGAAAAAAATCAAAAGAAGTACAGCGACACATCAGCTCTGCGGTGGGGATACAGCAACAGCTATAGTCTCTTCATCCAACTTCCTCATCCCAAGATTACTAACCTTCTCTCTACTCTGGAAACATAATGAATGAATAGAGCAGCTTTCCCTTCGTATGCTTATCGTTTATAAAAGGCGACTCCATTATGCACAAACTTTTCTGTGCGTTGCTGGTTTTCACTTATTAAAAATCACAGCTATCTCACCAGGTCAATGCCTGTGGCTTACACTCAATATTTTTTTAACCGAAATATAGTTGATTTACAATGTTGTGTTAATTTCTGCTGTATAGCAAAGTGACTCAGTTATGCATATATATATTTACAGTCTTTTCTTTTTTTAATAGTCTTTTCCTTTATGGTTTATCATAGGATACTGAATATAGTTCCCTGTGCTATGCAGTAGGACCTTGGTGTTTATCCATCGTATATATAATAACTTACCTCTGCTCACCCCAACCTCCCACTCCATCCCTCCCCCAACTCCCCACACTACCCTTGGCAACCACAAGTCTGTTCTCTATGTCCGTGATTTTGTTTCTGTTTTATAGATAGGTTCATTTGTGTCGTATTTAAGATTTCACTTGTAAGTGATAGCATGTGATATTTGTCTTTCTCTGTCTGGCTTACTTCACTTAGTATGATAATCTCGAGGTCCATCCATGTTGCTGCAAATGGCATTATTTCATTCTTTTTTATGGCTGAGTAATATTCCACCGTATATATGTACCTCATCCTTTTTATCCATTCCTCTGTTGATGAACATTTAGGTTGTTTCCATGTCTTGGCTGTTGTGAATAGTGCTACTATGAACACAGGGGTAAATATATCTTTTTGAATTATAGTTTTGTCCAGACATAAGCCCAGGAGTGGGATTGCGGGATCATGTGGTGACTCTATTTTTAGTTTTCTGAGGAACCTCCATACCGTTTTCCACAGTGGCTACACCAACTTACGTTCCCACCAACAGTGTAGGAGGGTTCCCTTTTCTCCACACCCTGTCCAACATCTGTTATTTGTAGACTGTCTGATGATGGCCATTCTGACTGGTGTGAGGTGATACCTCATTGTAGTTTTGATCTGCGTTTCTCTAGTAATTAGCAAGGTTGAGCATCTTTTCATGTGCCTGTTGACTTCTTTGTAGAAATGTCTGTTTAGGTCTTCTGCCTATTTTTGGATTGGGTTGTTTGTTTTTTGGTTGTTGAGTTGTATGGGATGTTCTGTTTGTATATTTTGGAAATTAAGCCCTTGTCAGTTACATTGTTTGCAAACATTCTCTCCCATTCTGTAGGCTGTCTTTTCCTATTTTTTTTATGGTTTCCTCTGCTGTGCAAAAGCTTGTAAGTTTGATTGGGTCCCATTTATTTACTTCTGTTTTTGTCTCTGTTGCCTTGGGAACTGACCTAAGAACACCTCGGTACACTTTATGTCAGAGACTGTTTTGCCTACGATCTCTTCTAGGAGTTTTACGGTGTCGCGTCTCATGTTTGTCTTTAAGCCATTCTGAGTTTATTTTTGTTACACTCATTTTTTGAATGGCTACATAGTATTCTGCAGCCCAAAATGTATCCAACCATCTCTGTAAATTCCCCTACCAACGGATAGTTAGGTGGTTGTATTTCATTTATTTGTTTTATTCCACTATAAAAAGGTGCAATAAATATCACACACATCTCTGTACGCATTTCCATAATATGGTTTTCTTAAAAGATACTGTCGGTACTGTTAGAAAATGTAAAACTCCATGCACTCGTTAGTAAAGCATGATTATGCCCTCATCTAAGTGCTTGTCTCCAATGGGTCCCACCAGTCTGTTATTTTCACTGAGTGAAGTTGCCTGTCACGTGGTTGCTTACATTTTCCCTTTTCCAACCAAGGATGAGGGTCAGTATCAGCCAGATTCAGCCTCCTAAGTTTCCCCTGCTAGGAAGTTCTTATTCTCACCCTTTGCCTATTTTTCTTCTTTTAAAAATTTTCACATCAATTCATAATAGCTCTTTGTATGTTTAAGGTGTTAACCCCTTTGCCCATCTTATCTGTTGCAAGTATTTTCTTTTTTTTCCTTGCTAGTGGTGTTTTTCCCAAACAGAAGCACACAACGCAGGCCATCCCACGGTCATGTGGACAGAGTCCCAGCGCTCTATGGCCGGCGTGCCTTCCCCACTCAGCCCCGTCTCCTGGATGTCCTCAGCCTGCCCACCAGTGGACCCCGGTCCCCTGGGCCTTCTCCGGGCTCAGCCCCTCATGACGTCGATGGGCACAGGCTGCTCCCGCCTGGCATGTCTGGCCCACTTCTGGGGTCTGTTCTATATCCTGGGCTCTGTGTTTGTGAACTGGCCAAGAAGGATGCTCCTTTGTCTAATTAACGCCTGCCTCAGCCAGACAGGCCCCTTGGGTGGGAGCAAAAAAGGAGAGACGACACATCCCTTTCTGACAGTGACAAAACCACCAATGTGATGAGAAAACTGCCTTGAACAAATAGTCAATAATGTTCTGTATTCACAAGCAGATCTGTAAGTCTGCTTCTGAGACTATGTATCTGGTCTATATTCAGCATTTCCCAACTTTCTTCCCAATTTAAATTTTGATGAAGTGGCACAAAAAATAAAATTCAAAGATTCAAACATGCTATGACATCATAACAATTAATAAAAATGTTCATTTATATAAAGATTTGAAACTACCTGAGTGATTTTTTAGTTTATAAATTTTTTTAAAATCCAGTTTTTATAAAATTATTTTACTCTTTTTTGGGGGGGGGACACTACTAAATGGATAAAGAACAGAAAAATTAGAGAAGCTTACATCTACAAGTGAGAGAAAGTGTAATCTGTGAACCAAGTTTGTGTTCAGGGGAGACGAAATACACAATTCACTGAAAATTTCCAGAAATTAAAATATCTTGGAAATTATTGAACAGGCAAGAGATATATGAATTTTCGAGAGAAAGGGCTGGGCTTGGCACTTAGTTTCTCCCACTTACTGCACATTTTCACCCTTCAAGACTCAGCTGGTCGTCTGTACAAACTGCGCAGTGAGAGGAGTGTCTTCCTGCGAGCTCAGTGCAGGGTCGGATGGGTGTGAAAACTCAGGATCGCCTGGGGCTCTTTAAACTGTGGAGTGCTGTGCCCACGCGCCCACGTAAGGAGGGACGTTGTGTCCTGACTGGTCCTGTGACCTCATGCGTCCATCTCAGCGGGAGGAAAACACCAGACGAGACGCACCCCTCACCTCAAGGAGCTTTCAGAGATCGAAGTAAATGTACCCGCAAAAGAAAAGTCACCCAAATGGTAGGAAGAGAAGCTAAAGAAACAGCACATAACAGAAAGTGAGAGAAAGTTCTAGAAGGATGTTGGGGGGAAGGAGTATTGAGTTGGGACCCCAGGGTGCGAGGGGGCACTGAGTGCAGTCCGCCTTCCTGACACTGACCACACTGGGAAGTAGGCAGGTGGCCGCGGGTCAGTGTGGGGAAGTTTCATCCCTGGGACGGTGGGATGCCGGGCTGGTGACCCCTCTGACCCCTGATGTGGCCTGGGCTTGGTCTCAGGAGACGGGTGGTGGATTTCTGAGACAAGTCCCAGGAGAAGGGTGGGACCACAGGCCGGAGGCCCACAGACGTGCAGTGGACAGGCCACGAAAGGGGTCCCCTCCAGGCCTGGCCTCACGGGCCCAGGGGTGAGACAAGAGCTCGGGGAGGGTTGAAGGGAGCTTCTCTCTCTTTTCTAAACCCCTGGGATAGGGCTGGTCAGCCCATGGGAGGCGGGGGTGGTAGATACGTAAAGAGGAGAAGACGAGGATGAAACAAAGGCCTTGAGGATGAGGCCGTGGAGACACATCGGGGCGGGACGAGGGCACCTGGGGGGACGGGGCCGCGGAGGTCGGGGAGCGGGCAGCCGTAGTGACCACGGAAGGATGCAGTTTGCCGACAACGGCCTAGGGCAGACATCCGCGTTGTCAGCGGTCCACGCACGCGCAGTGCACAGCCTCCTCATGGACCACTCGCAGCTGGTGGGGCGGGGTCAGGGGGTTACCTTGCAGGAAGTCTTCTCTCCCAGGAACGGAGGCAGCGTGACTCTGTGGGCAGGACACAGGCCCAGAGTCAAGTTCTCTCTAAGTTCTAATCCGGGTCCTCCCCAGCCTGTGACTGCGGCAAAGTCACTTAATTTCTCGGTGCCTCGATTTCTCCATCTGCAAAACAGGGACCACAGGGTAAACCACCCATTGATTTCATGACGACACCAGGAAGCAGCGTGAATAGAGAACATGCCCTCGGCAGTGACCATGGACCCTCCTGCTTTCTCCAGGGACCACATCTTCTGTCCTCCCCACATACAACGGTGCCCTTGAGAATTTCTCTCCTGGACTTGGGGCCGCTGCTTTGTCTCCGAGAAAGGGTCTTCCCTGGGCTCCATCTGGGAAGACTTGTGCCCTGCCAGCCAAGTCAGCTGCGCAGACTGTGGAACACTCTGCCCTACCTGAGGGGGTTCGAGAACTCTTGGTACGGGGGACCAGCATCCCTCCAGGCTGGCCTCCGTAACGTTTGTGGAGCTAGATGACTTTACAACACCTTATCCAGTATGTTATTTATCCATCAGCCAAACTATGGTGACTTTCTGAGTGAAGAAACTGGCAGAGAGGTTGAGATATTTGCTCAAAGCTACCCAGGTAGTCAGCGGGAGAGTCATACGGGAAACTGCACACTCTTGCTGCCAAACCTAGGGCTCTTCCCAATGCAGCCGGGCTGTCCACACCCCCCGCCCCCACCAGGAGAACCGGAGGGGCTGAGACCCAGGGCCGGGGACCTGAGTCCCAGAGTCCTTTGCGAGCTTTGAGTGGCGACTCTGGGTGCTTTGCCGCAGCAGTTGCTGTGGCTGTTCATTCACAGGGGTTCATTCGTTCCAAAGGGTCCAGGGCCTCTTGCTCCCGCGGTCTGCTGGGATGAAAACCTCTGGGCACTGACATTTCGGATAACCAGCTTATCACAGACAACCAGCAAAACGCTGAGGTATGACATCAACTTTCGTTGTAATTCCTCATTTGAACTACAGGAAATTAGACAGTTGAGTCAAATAAGAAGGAGCGGGAGGCATTGAGCGGGAGTCCATTGTCCTTGGAACTCAGCCATCCTTCCTGTTACCTGGGAACCAGCTGCCCTGTGTGCGCCCATCCACACTCAGGGCTGAGCTGTAAATCCTTTCCTTGAACACTTAATCTTCCCAAGGCCTGATTTGCTCCACACAGACAAGGACTAAGAGTTTGCTCATGTGTGTCTTGCTAGGAACACAAGGACGTAAACCACAGAAGATTTAAACTCATAAATTCCCAGAAAGAGAAAGGAATTAGACCAGATTTGTCTTTCTGCTTTTCAAGTTTGCCATTTAGAACAAAGAATGTCTCCCCACCTCCTCCTTGGGATTTAATAACTTCCCCTAAATTTTCCCAGTTCATCTGTCTCCGGGCTCAGCCCTCGAGTCCTCGTGACTCTGGAACAGCCAGACCACCTGCTTTGTCTTAGGTGCTGCAGCCAGGGGCTGGTTAATACAGCTTTGTTGATAGGAGGACAAAGAAAAGAAAAAAGAAAAAGAAACGAAGGGAGAGACAGAGAGAAAAGAAGACAGCGCTCCTGTGGACCCGCACAGGAGGAAGTTTTGATCTAATTGAGCGGATTGTTACACAAGTGACCCAACCAGCCAGTAAAATGTTTAATGGTTAAAAGATTTGGAATCAGATGGACTTGGGTCACAAAGGCACTACCACTTACTACCTCATAACCTGAGCTGGTTGTTCATAAGCATTTATTTCCTAGAATTTTTCAATATCTAAAGTAGATAATATACAAGCAGGATCTAGCTAACCGTAAATGCTCAGCAAATGCTAGTATGTTTGTATATTATTATCACTGTATATCTATTTATTAATATACCTCCATAATATCTCTGAGTTTCAGTTTCTCACTTATAACCATGATGATGTAGACAGCTCCCTAAATAGGGACACCTTTAATTAACTCAACCACTATTTACTGAGGGCTCGCCTGCCTGCACTCAGCTAGACTTGCGTGACTCGGTATGAAACAAGATAGGTAAGACATTACTACATAAGTTCAAAGGAAGAATAAAAGAAAGAATAGCGCAGAGTTAGGATCAACACAGTTGCAACCTTAAATATGCAAAAAATAATTTTGAGGGGGTGTCAAGAAAAAGAGAAAGGATGAAAGAGCAGAAGGAAAAAACACAAAAAGCAGTACGTTTGGGTAAAATAGAAATTCCATACCCATCACTGAATTTATCAAAGAAACCCCAGTAATTGAGACAATACAACATAATCTACTAAAACACAAACGAAAACAGGTTAATACACTGACAACACGCTCAGTTTTGATACTGTGACATATGTAGATGCTGGCCTTTTAAAATAAATTATTTTATAAAACTATAGCTATAAAAAGCACGTTTTAAACAGCAAATATTCAACTCAGTGTGAGTAATATTATCCAGAAATATACATATAAATAGCTCATAATATTTAAAAATTAAACAATTAAATTATATATGAACGAATGACAAGCAAACTGTTAATTATGGTTCAACTCCTGATCTCAGCATAAATTAAATTAGATTTGAGATTCCTATTGACTACAGTTGTCACATAAACCTGCGGCGCACTCGCCTGTGGGTTTCGTGTTCTGGTGACAACAAGGTTGTTAGACCACGTCCCTTACAGAGCCCGTGGGAGATGCCACAGAGCCAAGTGTCCCCTGAAAGCTGCACATCGACGTTATTTAATCCGAGGACGGCTTCCGGTGGCTCCGAGCGAGTACTTATTGCACAAAGACAGAGGTTCCCTCCCTGGGCAGCACAGGGATCAGGCAAGTCCCACCCACAGCCCAGCAGCCGAGGGGGGTCAGGCACCCTGACAGGCGGTTCCAGGGTTCACAACCGATCTGAACCCCTCTTCTTTGGGACCCAGTCCGTTTCTTTTTCAATGGCAGAAATTCCCTCTGGGAAATTTATTTCAGGAAATCAAGGTCTCAGACCTATTATTTTTTTTTTATTTGCTTTTGAAAAACGTGCATTACAAGTGTCTGTATTGAGAGGCTGAAGGCAAGAGAGACTGCTGGGTGTTGAAGGAGCCCAGCAGGCCTCACACGGCTCTGTCTGCCCTTCCTCCCTCTAGATGCAGGGCGCAGGAGCTGTTTATTTTCCAGACCCCCTGACAGTCTCCTCCCTGGGCTTCTCCTCTGCCTTGTTGACACTCAGCCCAGGCATTTTTCCCAGAATGAGAACCTGCAGGAAAGTTTCCCTCTGAGATCTTGCATGTCAGGAAATGTCTTTATTTCGCTCTCAGGCAGGACTTCCTAAGTGTGAATTGCTTCCACGAGACTAGAAGGCCAGGCCTCCAGCGTGGCCTCCGCCGCTGAGGCCAGTCTGATGCCACCTCCCATCAGAAGCAGCTCTCCCTCCCCCGGGCTCGTGTGTCGCTGTGGGAATCCGTTCTCCACTCCTGCTGCTCAGCACTCAGTGCGCACACGGCCTGGAGCGTGCTGGTCGCTGACACGTCGCTTCTCCTTCCTTCGATAGCTTCTCCCTTTGCATTTTCCTTGCTGTGTGTTTTAAACAATGTCTGCCAGATGGATTTGTGTTGTCTAAATGTGTCCTGCTGATAAGTTGCTCCTGGTGAGCTCGGCTTTTTGTTTTGTTTTCATCCTTTCTGTCTCCTCTCTATCTTTTGGAAGGTTTCTTCAAATTTATCTTTGAGTTCTTCAACTGTATTTTAAAATTTCAAGAATCCTATTTTATATGCCCAAATTGTTTTTTATCACAGTTATACATTTGCATTTATTTTAGTGATTATTTGTCTTTACAAGAGGTTTAAGACCAGGCCTCTGGTGGACCATTTCTCTCCCTTTGACTCAGTCCCTGTCATCCTCTGGGAGAAGCTGAGGGGCACCCCAACACCCAGGCTGGCTCAGGTGCCCTCTTCGTGCTCCTATGACATCTTGTGTTTCTTTTTATGACAAAATTTATTTATTCACCCAGCCCATTCATGTCTTCTCTTTTGTACCTTTTCTTATTTCAGACAGGAAGTGCAGTATTACATGGTACTGTAACAGTTCGCTTTCTCTTCTATTTGAAGTGGTGCAAAACCCCTCCTTTCATATTTTGGGTATTTACAGCATAAAACAGAGAATATGCCACGGTCAGGCCCATTCCGGCAGGCGTCCTGACTGGACTCTCCCATCCCTCCCACCGCTGTGGCTGCTTCTCTGTATGGAAGGTGCCAGCAGGGAGGACGTAGAGGCAGCAGGAAATCATGAAACCCCATTTCCCTGTCCAGCTCTTCAGATCTAGGTGAAGACATTCAGAATGGAACGGGGGGGGCTCAAGGTGACCCCAGAAGTTATGAGTCAGGTAGGCTGGAGGCTGGCTTTCTCTTGGGAGGTTCTGCCCAGCTGTGTGGAAGCCGTGTTGGGTGGCTTGGAGGTGTTGGGTGTTGTCTTCTAGACCAGGACCTAGTGCTGCTCAGGGTGAAAGGCATGATGGTGTCACAGGCCTGTCTTGCCTCTCTACGTGCAGATTCATTACCCTGGGTGAAGTCCTGGTACCTCTTGGAGTCTTCAGGAAGGTCAGGATGGAGTTGCTCCTGCAGTGAAACTTCCCCATCACTGGAAATACCCAATAATGGCTCAGGTGTCCCTTCTAGGCATGAGGTACCATGGAAAGAACAATGATCGAATCCCAGCTCTGGTATCTATGAGCTTTGTAACCTTTAATACTCAGAAGATATACCCACAGCTAACATCACACAAAACAAAGCAGAACGCACACTTTCCAATTTCAAAATGTACTACAAAAAATAGTAATCAACATAGTGTGGTACTAGCATAAGGATAGACATATAGACAAGTTGAATAGAATCGTGAGTCCAGAAATAAACTCATACATCTTTGTCAGCTGAGTTTTACAGGGGTGCCAAGACCATTTAAAGGGGAAAGGATAGCGTCTCCAACAAATGGTGCTGAGACAACTGGACATCCCCACACAAAACAATGACTTTGAATCCCTGTCTCATACCATGTAACAGAATGAACTCAACTTGGATCAAAGACCCAAATGTAAGAGATAAAACTATAAAGAACTTAGAAGAAAACCTAAGAGTAAATCTTCACGACCTTGGATTTGGCAAATGATTCTCAGATATAACACCAAAAACACAAGCAACTACAGCAACAACAAAATAGATAAATGGGACTTCATCCAAATTAAAAAAAAATCTTTTGCGTTAAAAATACACCATTAAAAAAGTGAAAAGGACAACCCACAGAATGGGAAAACATATTTGCAAATCATATATCTGATAAGGGACTTGTATCCAGAATATACAAAGCACTCTTATAACTCTGTAATAAAAAAAGACAATTCAATTAAAAATGGGCAAAGAATCTGAATAAACATTTCTCCAAAGAAGATATACAGATAGCAGTAAGCACATGACAAGACACTCCTTGACATCATTAATCATCAGAGAATTGCGAATCAGTACCACGATGAGATACCACTCGATACCCACGAGGATGGGTAGAATCAGAAAGTCAGGTAATAACAAGTGTCGGGGAAACGCGGAGAAATCAGAACCCTCACGCACAAGTGGTGGAAATGCAAATGGCGCAGCCACGTCAGCAAACAATCAGGCAGGTCCTCAGATGACGAGTCAAAAAGTTACTGCCTGACCCAATAATCCCACTCTTAGGTAAGAAATGAACAAGTACACACAAAAGCTGGTACAAGTATGCACACAGCAGCATTATGCATGATATTCAAAAAGATGGAATCAATTTAAATTTCCATCAGCTGATGAATGGAAAATCAAATGTGGTCTCTTCATATATGGACTATTGATCCGTCATAAACAGGAACAACACACGCTGCAACATCGATGAGCCTCGAGCACGTTATGCTGAGCGTAAGAATCAAGTCGATAAAGATCACATATCACATGATTCCATTTGTATGCTACGTCCCGAATCGGGAAGTTTATGGAGACAGAACATAGATTAGTAGTTTCCTAGGACTAAGGACTAAGAGGGTAGGGTGGGAAGTGGGGCGGGAAAGCTGAAGTCCATGGGGTCACTTTTCAAAGTGATGGAAATGTTCTAAAATTGACTGTGGTGACAATTGCACTTATCTGTGAATACACGAAAACCCACTGAATTGTGCACTTTAAATGGGTGAAATGTGTGGTAGGTGAATTATATGTTAATAAAGCTGTTAAAAATATTCATAAGACACCCCAGGGCGACACTCAGGAGTTATCAGTGAACCAGCCGGACCTTCTGAGCCACCAGGGAGCACACCCCATTCCTGCCTCCACGCCTGGGGCCGGATGCTCTCGGGCCCAGGGGCGTTTTCTCCCTGGGTTTAAGGTGTGAGGCTTCCCTTGTATGATTCTGGGGTCTCCCCATTCCCAGCCCCGTCCTCCCAGTTCACTGCTTCTCAGAGAGCACCTGATAGTGTACCTGACTGTTGCTCGCCAACAAGTTCGATTCTGACTGTGCCAGCCCTGCTAGGGAGTAAGCAAATCGGACTCCCCCTGAGGCCCGGGGAAGGGCTGTGTCAGGCCCAGCTCACAGCTGGTTGCGGCGAAGCCGGCCGGGACCTCGGTCTCAGGGCCGCCAGCCCGCACACGTGCCGAGCGGGGAGGTGCTCAGGTGACGCTGCCTTCCGAGACCTGGCGTGCCTGTGGCTTGGGCAGACCAGCTGGCCACCTGCAGGGCGCCCAGCGCCAGCGCCTGGCAGTGCCCTGCAGCACTTTGGAAGCAGGCTACCCTCCCACTTGGCTTGATCATTCTCACAAAGGAGAGAGGACGCTCACGAGAAAGGTGAGATCCTAGTTCCCAGCGAGGCTCCGGGTGGGTGACCGAATTGTGTCAACATGAAATGCCCCTGCAGTGTTTGCAGTGTCCTCACGGCCCCTCCCTGGTGTGCGGTGGTGTAGGGCCCCCCACGTAGACCGTCTGGTTGACCAGTATTAGCTGAAGGCATCACCATGGAAGCATCTGACCAAGATACTGGACGCTACATCTCTTCTCTATGCACCAAGTTTACCTGGTAAATAACTAACTGTTGAAGCAGGCCCGGATCCCTACCAGACGGCCGCCCTGTTCTTCGACAGCAAGTTCAGTGCCTCCTAACTGATGCTACTTCATTCTTCACCAGGGGGCGGGATGTGCAGGAATCCTGTTTTCCGCCCGAGCAGTTGGGAGAGTTGAGTTGCTTTCTATCTAGCGGCAAAGTGGGGATTCAATACTTTAATAATCAGCCCATGTCCTCCTGAGCCCCCTTTCGTGGGAGACCTCCAAGTTCATTCCTTACCCACAGTCACTTAATTAATCCCCACACAGCTCTTCACAGCTGAAGGGGCCCCGGGAATGTGAGTCATCCTGGAGGGTGTGCAGCTCTGCAGGACCCAGGGGACCCTGGCTGGGGCGGGGGAGGCGGGAGGCTGTGGCGGGTCCTGTGGAGGTTCCGTCCCTCCTGCCCTGGGGGAGCCGGGCCTCGCGTCCCTCCTGCCCTGGGGGAGCCGCTGCATCCCGGGCCCCTCCTTCCTGACATTTAACCGCCCCTTCCTCTCCACAGTCCTGTGAAGTAGCCCTTAGTCCTTAGCCTCTCCTACAGATGACACCTCACCCAGACGAGGGTGGAGCAGCCCCTCTGGGGTACCAGCACGCGTGTGGTCACTGCAGTCAGATGATGCCAGAATGAGAGAAAGAATTACAACAACGGACGAAAGGCTGGCGACGTGGAGAGACACGCACCACATCCTCCGATGAGAGGCCGACTCAGAAAGCAGCGTTTACACTGGTTGCGGTTCAGATGAAGCCTGGGAAGGATTAAGTGACTTTGCTCCCTCAGCCATTAGGGGTGGAGACTGCGTCCGAGTCAGGTGTCTGTCGGGCGCTGGGGACACAGCAGGGACATTGCTCAGGGGACCCAGAGCCAAGACAGGAGAGAGAGTCCAATCCTGGGTGTGCGGGATGTCAGGGGGAGGGGTGGGGAGGGCAGGGGCGGCCCCTGGGGTAGGCTGGCCAGGAAGGCTTTCCGAGAGCTTGGACAGACAAGCAGGGAACGTCTTCCTCCTGCCTCTTAAGCCCTGACACAAGCCTGTTGGGAATTTAGGACCAGGACAAGCAGGACACCCACTGCAGGGCCCCACAGCTGCAGGGGCTGTCTGCGTCCTGCAGGGCACCCAACGGGGCAATTCCTTGGGGGCGCAGGAGAGAAATAAGGGGAATCCAGTGCCTCCCCTAGTACGGCTATTTCAGCTGCTGATGGGCAAGGCAGCTTCCAGGGGAGGTGGGGGACATGCGTGAAGGCAGAGTTTAAAAGACAATAGAAGAAAGTAATACTTAGAATCAGGAGAGAGAAGCTGGCCTGCTGGATGAGAAGAGCAAAATAATAATGTAGAATGCACACATATATACATACATACACACACCTATATTTATTTACGTGATATGAGACCATGGAGCCGCATAGAACCAACTGTTATACGTGGCCAAAGTGTCTGATTCCCTGGCCTGTCAGTCTCAGCTCTGCCGTTCTACACTTATGAGCCAGGTTACGTCCAATTAAAGCAGACCCTGATTGTCTTGGTATGGATTTCACTACACAGACTGCAATTAAAAAGCATCTCCCTGCTTAAATGACGACTTAAAGGAGGTGGTGATAATTGAGTCCACAGGCCCCCAGCAGCTGCGCCGCCCTCCATTTCGAGCAGCCGGAGCGCTGCGGGGGGGCACCTGGGGCTTCGAGCTGAGCCGGTGTCTCAGGAGGGAGACGAGCGGGTTATTGTTCAGTTCCGAGGCCTCCAGGACTCAGCTCTGAGTCACCTTGGGGAGCAGGCCTCAGCCTTCGCATCGACCAGGTGAGGCCCGGCTCCCCGAGCACACCTGGCACAGGCGGTCCTCTTCCTCCTACTCACTCCCCACCTTCTCGGCACCGCACACGTCATGCAGGAGCGTGGAAAATGGAAAGGAGCCTCATTCCCAGCAACACGGACGGTGACGGGGTTCCTCATTCATTGCTTCCCAGAGTGAGGGGGGAGACTGCAGAGTGAGGGGGCGACTGCAGAGTGAGGGGGGAGACTGCAGAGTGAGGGGGCGACTGCAGAGTGAGGGGGGCGACTGCAGAGTGAGGGGGCGACTGCAGAGTGAGGGGGGAGACTGCAGAGTGAGGGGGGCGACTGCAGAGTGAGGGGGCGACTGCAGAGTGAGGGGGGAGACTGCAGAGTGAGGGGGGAGACTGCAGAGTGAGGGGGGAGACTGCAGAGTGAGGGGGTGACTGCAGAGTGAGGGGGGGAGACTGCAGAGTGAGGGGGGCGACTGCAGAGTGAGGGGGGAGACTGCAGAGTGAGGGAGGAGACTGCAGAGTGAGGGGGGAGACTGCAGAGTGAGGGGGGCGACTGCAGAGTGAGGGGGGCGACTGCAGAGTGAGGGGGCGACTGGAGAGTGAGGGGGCAACTGCAGAGTGAGGGGGGAGACTGCAGAGTGAGAGGGGAGACTGCAGAGTGAGGGGGGAGACTGCAGAGTGAGGGGGGCGACTGCAGAGTGAGGGGGGAGACTGCAGAGTGAGGGGGGCGACTGCAGAGTGACGGGGGAGACTGCAGAGTGAGGGGGGAGACTGCAGAGTGAGGGGGGCGACTGCAGACTGAGGGGGGAGACTGCAGAGTGAGGGGGCGACTGCAGAGTGAGGGGCGACTGGAGAGTGAGGGGGCAACTGCAGAGTGAAGGGGGAGACTGCAGAGTGAGGGGGGAGACTGCAGAGTGAGCGGGGCGACTGCAGAGTGAGGGGGGAGACTGTCGATTGTTGTCAAACAGCCCTGGGCTCTGCCCTGCTCCAGCTGCCGGCCAGTTCTTCGGTCTGTTCACCCAACTGCTCTGAGTCCCAGGCTCCCTTCATGATGTGGGCTAATTCCTGCCGGTTAGGTGGTGGGAAACTTAAATGAGGTAATGGCTAAGATGCCCAGCACAGAACCAGTGCCCGATCACTGCAAGCCTTTCTCCCCACAGAAAAAGAATTGTAGCACTGTTTGAAGTGCTTACGATGCAATTTTGAAATAAATATTAGATTGCAAAAGTACAGGTATACTATGCTCCTAACCAGAAACACCATGGAAATGAAAAATACTGGCAAGAAATAAGTACAGATGTTGGTAATACCTGTGATGGCGGGGGGCGGGGTGGATTTCGGAACAAGTCCTTTTTAGCCACCAGACTTTCCCTCCCGTCTCAGGCCCTTCCAGGGAGACAAACATGTTTATTAGCTTTGCTTGTGTCTGCTGTAACACGCTCATCTAAACAGAGACACACAAACACACAATTTACCTAGACATGGTCAGCCCTACCAAATATGTAAATGCGTAGAACTACTCATTTTTAAACATAAATTCGATCACGTCTTACACATTCTTCTACAAAGTTTTTTTTTTTCAGTTACCGTTGGAAACATTTCCACGTGGGTGTAATAAGCTATACTTCAAATTTCATGATGAGTGGTAATTATTCCATAATATGGCTACACACGATTCATGAAACTATCAAACGTCTTGATATAAGTTCGGATTGCTTCCTGTTTTTCACTAACAGATACTGATGCTCTGCTAAACCTTGTCTGGTCTCCTCCTCGGGCACGTGGACTGATACTTCTCAACATTTAAAAATTCAGCAGATACCAGCAAGCTGCCCTTCGAAGCGGTCAAATCCATTCACAACCAGTAAAAGCACGGACGCGACATTTCCAGCACGTTGGCAGTAGCTGTGTTACCGAACTTCGCTTGTTTCACAGGTGACTGAGCCCGAGCTGACGGCCGTTTCTCTCTCCTCTTCTGTGATTTAGTTGTTTCCTGTACCTTTCTGATTATGTTTCTATATGTGTTCCGAATATTCATGTTTTTTGTGTTACTCACGCAGCACATACTTCTCCCCACGTTATCACTGGCCTTTTGCTCGGTTTGTGGCTGTTTTAGACGTTGACAGGGTGACACTCAGTCTTTCCTCGTGTAACTTCTACTTTTCATTAAGATGGCTCTTCCGACTCTGAGTGAAAGACTTACCCCAGGATGTGTTCCTAAATCCTCCCCAAACACAAACAGCTCAAGTCTGTTTGAGGATGTGCCTGGTTCCAGGGACCACGGTGGCCTGGAGCAGCCACCCTGGGACTGTGACCCCCTGCTTGGGAGCCCGTGAGCTGTCTGCCCGGTGCGGCAGTAACACTGTGCGTTCTGAGTGGAGGTGGGAAACGGGCAAAGGGGTGACACCCGGGAGGGAAGTGGCCGGGGTCTCGGGCAGCAAGAGGGCTCTTTGCAGGTCGGGAACCCTGCTTCTCTAGGGGGTGTGTGCAGTCAAACCCGAGGGAAGAGGTAGCTGGTTGAGGATGGAGGGGGAGGGGGCACAGGCCCAGGGAGAGAAAGAGTTTGGGGTTAAAGGGCCAAAACAGGCAGGGCAGGTCCTCACGGCTCCTGATGCCACAGAACGGGTCTCGTTTCTGTGCTGAGCATGGCAGGAGGTTGGAATTCAAAGAGGGGGCACGTGATCCAGTTAAGTTCTGAACAGGCCCCTCATGCCTGGCCCTCAGTGCCCCATCTGGGAATCAGAGTGCGGCCCAGAGCAGCCCGGGTCCCTCCTCTTGGGAAACAGGCCGTTCCCCACAGGTCTGACACCTGCTGACACTTAGACCGTGGAGGGACCGGCGATATGGCTTGTACTTGTGTCTTTGATGGTGTCAATATCCCGAGACCCTGCCGTGAACAAGCTCCGTCTTCGTGCAGTGGAACACCAGCCACCAAACTGTACTTCCAGAAACTTCTGAGAGTCAGCAGATGCGGGCTGGGCTCCCCACCTCAGGGCTTAGGGTCGTAGGGCAGACAGCCCCGCAGGTGTCCCAACTTCACTCACGCACTTTGCACAGTGCTTTGGTCGTAAACGGAGCAACCTCTGAATACTGGCTTAACAGGGCTTGCCTTTGCCACGAGACTCCACAACACAGCTCTACTGAGAACACACAGGGCCCCTCCAAGTCAGGGGAGGCCTTTGCAGGGTGTGAGCTGGGATTCTTCTACATCCAAACAGGTAAGGGCCCCTGTCCCACCCCACGAGCTCTGACACCCACCTCCAGGTGGTCTGAAACGGCAGCGTAAGCTCTGGGCTGGTTAACGGCCTCTCTATTTGATGCAAATAACGGCCCCTCTATTTGATGCAAATAACGGCCCCTCTATTTGATGCAAATAACGGCCCCTCTATTTGATGCAAAAGTAGTTTTACTTTGTCACACTCAGAGTTCCATAGCATTAATTTAAAATAACTTTTTATAAGAAGAAATGCAAATTCAACCAGGTGAAAGGTGACAGAACTTGTAGTAGGAGACACATCAATCTTTCCTTTCCCTCTGGAGAATCTCTGGGGAATCAGAGCTTCTGTGGGGTCAGAACCAGACGCAATGTGTTGATGAATAAGGTCCAACTTCATCCTTACTTATCCATCCCAAAATACCATTTTTCAGCCCGCAAGCTGACATGGCCACATCGGTCAAATGTGACAGAAGATGGGTCATCCACCCATGTGTGACCAGATCACGCCAGGCATGTTTCATCTTAAAGTGCGACTGCTGCTGAGACCTGGCAGCTCGTCTGAGGGGCAGAGCAGCCCGCGTGGCCCACGGCCAGGGCTCACTGTCGCAGCCGAGGACTGGGCAGACTTCCCCACCGTCTGGAAGAGAAAACAGCCTCCGCGGCCGTTGTAGGACCAGCTTCCTGTGCTGTGAAAGCAATGCCACCGTCGTTCCTGTAAATGTTGTTTTACTCCACCTAATTGTTAGGGTTGAGTTGTGTCTGGAAAAGTCATAGGTTGAAATCCTAACCCCCGGACCTCAGAATGTGACCTTATTTGTAACCCGAGCCGTTGCAGATTAAATAAAGGAGGATGAGGTCATACAGAATAGGGTGGGCCCTCATCCAGCATCGCTGGGGTTCTTATAAAACGGGGAACTGGGGATGCAGAGACACACGCAGGGAGAGTGCCTTGTGACCGGTATTCAGGGGTCGGTTGATGCTTCTCCAACCAAGGATGTGGAAGATCTCCAGCAAACCCCCAGGAGCTGGGGAGGGGCCCAGGACACAAACTCCCCGGGGCTCGAAAGGAGCCACCCCTGCCCGCAGCGGGGTCTCGGCGTGAGTCCGTCCTCCAGACTGTGAGACAGTGATCTTGTTCTTTAAGCCCAGTACCGTCAAAGCCGCTGAGCAAATGCACACGTCTCGTTGCTCTGCCCTCTCAGAGGCTCTGCCCCGGCCAGCCTGGTGGATAAAGTGTTTACAACATTGCGAGCCAGGGAAGAAGGCGCTGACCCTCCTCACTCCACTCCTGGCTCTTACTTCAAAGTCACTGCTGACAATCGCTTTGGGGGCTATTTATTTGGAGGGAGCTGAAGGTCGAGGGTCATAGCCACATCCAACCTATGTGGTCAAGCCACATCCAACCAGGGAATCACCCTGGTTCCACCTTCCAGGATGAGGGGCATTTTGGGAAAATTTCAAATTGCCCTTTTCCCTTCAGATCAGGGCCCAGAAACTGTCCAGTTGTCTCTGTGGAAAAGCGGGATGTGGCAAGTGAATAGTAAATCTTGGAATACCATTTTTTACCTTTGTTTTCCACATTTCCCTGTATGTCAGTCTGAGCCTTCCCCATGGCTGGAAGGGGTATTAAGATCTCTGCAGCTGGAACCCCAAATTACGATAAATCAGTCAGTGCTCAGGTATTGTGACCTCTGCAGTAAATCCCTGAGTGTCAGAAGGAAGGACGGAGGAAGAAGGGGTCGTGGCGTGGAGAGAGAAGCGGGGCACAGGTCACCGGAGGTTGGGGGGAGAAGGGCAGCAGGGGGGCCTTGCAGGGAAGCACAGGGCAGGGGCCGAGGCTCTTCCGTGGCCCCGGCCGTGCTCTGCGGAGCTGCCCAACCTGGGACCCCAGCTGCTTTCGTGAGAGGGGCTGAACCACACCCGAGCATCCTGGGCGGCCCATCAGGTTCTCCCCTGTGCACAGGCTGCCAGTAAAAAGAGGGCGCTTCACCCGGGGCTGCGGGGGACTGCCTAAGGGTTTTCCATGCCCTGAGGTCTGTTTGTGCTCTAGGGCCTGGCTGACTTCGATGCAAAACTATGGGACAATTTACCTGTTTTTCACCAGTTCTGGCTCTTGTATAAAGCCCTCTCCAGTGGAGGGTGGTACTTAACACCCTCAAGGTGTGGGAGGGAGTTCCCAGCACCTGCTCAGGGACCTGGTGGAGGCGAGACACTTACACCTTCACCATCTGGTAAAGGGCCGGGCAGAGTGGGGTCTCCGGCCCCGAAGATACAGGTTTTCTTTTGTTCTTGTTTTGGACAGCAGAGCAGCGAGTAGTTGGGTGGAGTGGAAGCTGAGAAAGTTCCTAGTGAGCCTTCCCTCCTTCTCGGAGGTTCTAGGACCGTCTGGTCTCTGACACAGAGGAGCGTCCAGACTCACGGTAACTGACACTTTCAACCACAAACAACAGAATCAACATGGAATGTATTTCCTGAGGTGAGACCTTCCTTTGAAGAGAATTGTAAAGCCCTGACAAGATTAAACGTGATCTGCTGCCTTAGGTGTCAGGGCAAACCGCCAGCTTGCTGTCCTCATGTCTGGAAAACTTGGACTCTCTTCTGAGAAGATATCTTACATCGATTTAAAAATATTTGCCTCAAAACAAAAGCCAATTTCAAATAATTCTGAAATGTTTGGTCTTGACCGTAATCTCAGCATTAACATACTGCATCTCCTGTCTGCTCTTCCTGAGGTGATCTTCTTAAACCCACCAAATCCAGGGGTCTTTCTCAGGCATCACTGGACATGATGGGTCCTCTTACTGGTCTAGAAACCCCTTCTTTGTGTGTCTGATGCAATTCACTTCTTAATTTTCAAGCTGCTCTTCCTACCCCCAAATTAAGACCTTCCCAAGGTTCTGTTCCTGAGCCTCTAGTCTCGTTCTTGGCGGTTTCGTTCGCGGCAGGAGTTTAACCTTTACCTCTAATTGAACAACTCAGGAAGGTTTACCTCCGAGCCTGTTTTCCTACCACATTTCGCCCGAATTTCAAGCGTCTGCCCCATTCCCCCGCCCAGACATCCAGGGGCTCCTCAGACTTAGTTTCTTTCTCTGCCAACCGGCCATTCTGACCCCCAGGTCCTTCTACGCCATCCGGACCTTCTCAGTCACCTTTCTTTGAGCAGAAAACTGCCGTTTACTCACTCCTTTTGCTCCCATGCGCATTTTCAATCGGTTGCAAGGCTTTGAAGTCTGTCTTAGCTCTGAGATGACTCTGCCATTCCCCCTTTGGCTTCTACCTGTTGCCACTGCAGCCCCCTGAGCCTGGTCTGCACCGTCTCGGTGCTGGACTACCTCATCAGCTTCTAGAGTCTAAACCATCCTGTGTGCCTTGTTGGCTTTCACACAGGAACATTTTTCTTCTTTAAATCTTATGCAAAAAGCCCACGTATAAGCTGCATGGAAGGTCCGACACTCTGGATGGCGTGGGGTGAGGGGCACAGGGTTTTACTGGCTGTCTAAGTGGGGCTCAGCAGAGCACAGCTGAGCAGCCCCTTCTGCTTAGAATCCTGGGGTGTTTCCCCCAACCCGACAGTTACGTGGAACATTCCCCCTCTGGAGATCCGAGGTCCAGCTCCATTGCAGTGCTGCCTACTGAGCTGCGAGGTCCTGGAGCTTGAGAGCTGTATTGCATTTACCCAGCACGGTGTTTCACGGCGAAAAGCGCCCAGTGGTATTTACTGACTTGAAACCAACTTAAAAACCAGCAAATGTAAGAAACATGTAGGCTGATTTCTATATAAAAGAAAGCACAGATAACTTGGAAGATCACCAGTGTGATTTTTCTCATCAACAGGAATAGTCTGGGGGAATTGTGAGATCTTTTGAGAAAAGCTATTGGACTGTTTTCAACGGGGACATAAATATGCTGCAGTCGTCCTGAGCTGGCAGTGCTCGGGGCTCCCTGGTGAACTAACCTGTGAGGATGTGACAGCCACTTCACTCACCTACGGGCTGCAATGGGCTATTAGCATACATTTACATAAATTTACATATAACATTCATGTCACCCCCAGCTCCCAAACCTGCATACTGGATACATTTTTTAAAAAGGTAGTGTGACCTATGGCAATTATATTCAAACCTGATATTCAGAGCAAGATACATGAAGCAAAACAAAAATCTAAACCGATCAATTACATGCCTGATTAGGACAAAGACAGGCAGAGCTTCAGGGAGAAATGGAGGGGCTGGCAGCTGGGGGGCGGTGTCTTCTCACACCCTGGCTGTTAAAGCAGGGGGCAGCACACAGGCCCTCGTGCTCAGACACCTACTGGGCACCACGGTGAGCTACGCTGTGCATCAGGCTTTAGTGCTTGAGTTCCAGTTTCACGGATAGAACAAAACCATGCAGGGGTCTCGTCCCTACCTTCCCTACCACGCACACCCTTGGTCACTCGGAGTTGGCATTTCTCCAGGCTCCCTGCAGGGGACAGTTAGATCACCTCTGTTCCCTCTGTTGTTCTCCTGACCAGGCCTGAGGAGGGTTGGGTGGGTTTCTGGGGGCCTGCTGATCCGGGACTCCCCCTGCCTGTGCTGCGGAAGGGGGTGTCAGGAGGGGCTGGACAAGGGCCTGACCGGAAGCATCGGAAGGGCTGGGGTGAGAGCAGGTATGTGTGAGCCTGTCCAGGGGGGTCCCAACGGTCGAGTTCTCTCAGGCTCAGGGCCTTAGTGAAAAGCAGCTTCTCCCTGGCCTCCTGGGTCTGCTTCTGGTGGTCTGTCTTCCATCCCCGGGCCAAGTCCCATGGCTGGGGTGCTGCTAAATCATGGATGTCAGCCTCTCCTGTCCCGAGGCCGGTAGGTGTGGGGACCTCTGGGTCCCCCTGGGGGCCTCTGTACCGTCCGTGCTGCTGGGGCAGGTGTGGTGCTGGCTGTCCCCTGCTCACCCATGCACCCAGTGCCCTCATTCCCCCGAGCTCTGCTGCTGGCTGAGCCCCGCGGGTGGGCGCTGAGGAAGCCCACTCCCCTGCGCCCTTAGAAAGGGCAGGATCAGCCTTTGTGAGTTTACACTGGGATGGTGAGTGCTTTTCACGAGCAGGAATGGCCCAGCCATGACCAGCCGAGCAAAGAGGACGAAGGCCCTGGAGGGAGGGACGGGGTGACGCACAGCCGCACGTATATGCAGCCTTCTCCTGTCATCGCCGGAGGAAAGTCAAAAATTTGGTTGGTAGAAAGTGCAGAAGTTATTGTACATGACAGCTAGCAGAACATTTTTATATTTATATGGAGGATGTACTAAGTAGACTCCTGTGAACTGAGTCAACTTGTAAAATAGTGTCGTTAAGATTATATAACAAAAAGTAGCTGTCAGATATGAGTTGACTGTGTTAGTATATTAGGAATACAAGGTAAGAAAGAATGCGATGTACAGGAGAGGTTTGAAATAATCACCAGCGACGCTGTTTAGAAACGTAATGTGGCAAAACCAGCAAAGCGTCCAAACTCGCCAACCCAGCGCTCCCATTAGCTGTGACGACGGCAAAGTAGGTGACATTGCTGACTACCACTGCGGAGCTGAAACGGTCGGGCTGAGAAGTGGTGTCCGTGCCCAGAAAGCTCCTGAAGGAGGCTCGCACGAATGGCAGCTGAGCGGATGGTTAGTCTAGAGCTCAGGAGCCACAGCAAATGTGAAACTGAAGACGGTAATAGTGGCATGATGGCTTTTGCTTGCTTTCCTCACAGCCAGTCTCATCATCTGATAGAACTGAGTTTCTATCATATCTGGGGTCATAACACTGGGTTAGTTAAGAAGATCCTTTCCTAATAATCTGTTGCAATGTTCAGCCCATAACAGAGCGTCCTCTCGGTGAATAAGAAGGACGAGACCTTTGGTCTGGCGGGGAGGTGAGCCCCGTGTGTGAGCCCATCCAGATGCCCCATAAGGAGCGTGGGCTTCACACCTGGGTGGCCACTGGCGGCTGATAATTTATGGGGCAGAATCGAAGGGGCTGAGTGACAGGGCCAGTAGCTCCAATCACTGTGAAGGTCAGAAAGTGATGAACAGAAAGGGAGGCTGTAAATCTGTGATGAAAGGGAGGCCATGTGAAGAGCAGGAAGAGAGACGGAAGGTCAGGCAGGACCACGGAAATGGCAGATTCTATCCAAGGTCTACACTTTAGGGAACTTTTTTAACAGAAGGAATATTTTGTGTGTAGTTTAGGAAAGCTAGCATCATGACTCCAAAACATGCTCTTGGAAGGCATGTGGTGTAACACGAAGACAAGGCTTTGTCTGGAGACACGGCTGCTAACCTTGCGTTTGCTAAGAAACCTGCTTTCTTTCCTTCCTCAGCTCTTACCGGAGCCCAGGCCAGCTACCAGGGACACAGGGCAAAGCACCTAAGCCTTCAAGGATCCTGCAGTCTAATGGGAGGTGAAACCCAGACCGTTAATTAACCCAGAAGAGGAGCACCTGAGCCAGAGTGATGGGGCGTGTGTGTAAGGACACCCCTGAGAGGAGGGTGATTAAATGGATTCTTTCTGAGTAAGTCCCTCTGAGCCTCAGTTTCCTTATCTGTAAAATGGAACCCTAGATCTGATGTTTTTTAAAGTCTTTTTCAACACTAGTATTCTAGAATTTTTGAAAAAGCTTCTAGGTGTTCAATAACTCAGAGCGAAGGACCCTGTTCTAAACGTACCAAAAGGAGAAAGGTGATTTTTTACAGACCTGTAATTACCCAAGTCAGCCGTTTCCACTTTAGACTAAAGTGACAGTAAATTACATGAATGCCTAGCTGACACATGCGTGTCCACGCCCATGTCGCATGCATGTGCACGGATGCACAGATGTGCTCGTGGGTACACACACGCAAATGTGTTACAGATCCACTTAGCTGGTTCTCCATGCTTCGTATGATTTGGAGTTGGAATTACCTTCATGTGCATAAAATAATCTAGGTTCTATTTCATTACAAAGAAATCTAATAAATTATCTTCAAAACTGACAACTGGAGAAACTGCATCTAATTTAGAAAATTATTGGCCTCTGACAATTGTTCGTGTGTCAATATATATTGGCCAAACACATATTTCTGGGTGTAAGACTAGAGAAAAGTAAATACACACAATCTCACCGTGACTTACTAACTGCTTATCTAACACTTAACCATGCTTATTTGCATATTTCATAAGGTTTTTGAATTACTCACTTCTTCCCTTCTAAGGAAGGGTACCAAGAACAAATTATCTTCTGGTGGAGTACCAGTTACAGCAACAATTAGCTCACGAACACCTCAGCATGTCTTAAAGTATCCAGATTCATATTCTGTTTCTAACACCTTTGACCCTTACCTATCGTGTTCACCTGCTCATCCGCGTGTCTTCTACTCTAAACACAAAAGGAATGCCCGCTATTTGCCAGGCTTTGCTCTCGATGCTAAGATTCATGAAAATGAATAAGAGGAAGCAATTGGCTTAACTATAATTTCAACAAACATGCCAGTTTAAGATATTTTCTTCTCAGCTTTATTAGAAAGTTATTTGTGAGCTGAATGTATATCCTTAGACATTATGCAGGAGTTACAAATGTAGGTTTCCTCCAAAGTATATTGAGGTAAAAGTTCATGAACTTGTAATAATGTCCCTGAAAGTATCCTGTAAGTTAATGGGGAACCATGGCACAGTCTGAACCGGGATGATTTATATATCATTTTAGTTATATATTTGGCCGGCCTTAAGCTACGTCTCTGTTTCGACTTCCAACCAGAGGGACTACACGGTTTGGTGCTTATGGCCCCAATGTTTTCACTTTTTGAAGCTGAATCAGATTTATAGCATCTTTATTGAATTCTGACAAAAGCATTAGTTTCTAGTGTCTCACGTTGCGAGGATGTAGCTATTTCTCGAATACTTTGGTTTTGTATTAAGTATTTGTAGGACTGACTTTTCGAAATGATGGACCTTTCATCGCCAGCTCCAATAAACAGTGTGGCTACTAATTTCCAACAAACAAGCCCCGAGCTTTACAGGTTAATCTTATGTTTCCATGGCTTCTAGAGACGTGGCCTGTCGGCATCTCTGAGCTCCGGGGCACCGCGGGCCTGTGGGGTTACCGTCATGATGCCTTCGCAGCTGTGATGCTCATGTTGAAGAGATGCAGCAGCAGACGCGCGGGGGGGGGGGGAGGCCCTGGGGGGGGGGACGCGCAAGACTGAGTCAAGTTGGATCCAATTAAGCACCTTTTTAAAAACCGCTAGGAACAGGTGGGGGACTCAGATTTGGCGAATCTTCCAGGGTGCAGTGGCCGGTACAGAAAGAAGGGCCGTGCGTCCCTTCATTCCCTCTGTCCCAGGGCAGCGAGACAGGACTCCGCCCTGGACGCCGAGGCCTCGAGGCCAATCTCAGTGCGGGGCTGCTGAGTGAAAAGCACTTTGATATCGAGAGAAAAACAGCCTCATTTTTCAATATGTGAAGGAGACACCAGGAATCAGCATTTTAAAATATTCTAGGTTTCACCTGGCTACAGAAATGCGGTTTTAAGCCACTAAATTCTAACAGAGATGGCAGGTAGTGGGGGGATCTATGGGATGAAGATGATTCACCGTCCTGGCTGTTTTGTCCCCCATTCGGAATGTCTGGAAAGACTCAGTGACTTGACCAGCTTGGCGGCCCATGGTGGGAGGTGCGCTGTGCGCCCTGGACTCAGTGTCGCATCTGCAGTTCCATTCACAGTCACATCGTGGAAGTGAGGAGGGTTACGCAGAGTGTGGGTTTAGTCCCGACAGACGAATGCACCTATGTTTTCAGTGCCTGAGTGGGGAGCACACAGGGTGGGAGACACGAGCCTGGGCTGGTCCTGGCTCTCCTTATGTACCTGGATAACCGCAGATAAGCCGCTCAATTCCCCTCATTTTAAAAATGTGATAGAAAGATTAAAGCTTATTAAGTTCTCTATGATTTCTAAAAGTCCTACAAACACTGAGGGGCATTTAGCTCAGAAAAGAACGTTAGCTTCAACACAATACCAACATTCAGACACTTAGATGTATACTCTGAACGTGATGTCTGATCCAAAACTTCTTGGGCCCGGAATGGAGCTCCTCATTCCTACCCCAGCTTCTCTCCCTGACGCCGTCTGTATCCAGGTAACAGAATCTGTCCACATGCCACAGGGTCACTATTCATTCCTCCGTTCCTCTCAAAGCCCCACATCTACAAGTTTTTACGATTCTATCTCCAAAACACATCTTAGATCATTTTCTCTACATCAACACACTTAGTCCAAGTTACATAATCTCTCACCTGACCAATGAAATAATCTAATTGTCTTCTCCTCTCCCTTCCTGCCCCTTGGCAATCAAACCTCCAGTCTGTTTAAGTACCAAATTTGAGATATAAATACATTCTGGGCTTTGCCTTGTTTGAAACCCACCAGTGGTTTTCCATTGCCTTAAGACGTCAGACCCCTTCTGACTGTGACAGGGCAGCATGGAAAGGCTCCTCCGCAGCCTCTGACCCGCTTTACCCCACGCTGCCCCGCGTCCACTGGGCTCCAGCATCTTCTCTGTGTTCCCCAAATGAGCTGGTACAGTCCTGATCCATCTCTGTGGTACCCTCTGCCTGAAAGTCTCCCCACGTTTCTCAGTCTCTCCTCTACTATCTGCCCAGCCTCACCGCCGTCTTCCCAGCAGAGGAGTTTCCAAACCACCCTGTGAGAGTGGATGGGACAGCGCTTCATCTTCTCCACCCACTACCTGTCCCCTGCTCAGTAGACTTACTGCAACCTGCAGTCGCTTTCTGTGTGTTTGCTTGTTTTCTGTGGGCCCCGTCCCTCGACTGCACGCTCCACGGGAACTGGAGCTGCCCCATCCTGTCCCCAGTGGCTCTCCCCGTCCTGGCACAGAACGTGGTTGGCAGGCCTGCGGGACCGTCACTGCAGCTGTGAGACCCGAAAGTACCTCTTTCTCCAACTACAAGGAGGGGGTCACCTGTCCGGGACAAGTAATAGTGGGGTTCAGGTGATGAAAAATGCTGGTGTGGTTGAGTCCCTAAATCCCTGTGCATCTCCCCACCGCGGCACTGATTCTCCACAGCCCTGAAAAGCGATTATTCTGCCCATTTGTCTTGTTTCCCTTATGAGATGATAAGTCCTTGGGAGTTGGGTTAGGCCTTAGTGACCTCGCCACTCCACGTGGGTTTAGTGAAATCAAACACTGAACATCTGCTGAGCAACAGACCTAGGGGTTCAACATGTTTGCGGAATTAAATAGCATTATTTCATGACATGCGCGTCCTTACGGGAATGTTAGAAGGGCCGGCGCTCTTTAAGACTCACTTGATCAGAGAATGTGCCCCTTTTTATCACGTTATTATGTTATTGCACTTGAACTCCGTGTATACAATTTTGAGATGCCTTTTAAACCTAAGGTTAAACTGTGTAACCTTGAAGTGTGACCTTGGCTGAGCGGGGTCTTCCTGCCCACGCGTGACCAGCCGGCCTTCCGCCCAGCCCCGTGAGTGGCTCCCCCATCTGAGCTGCGGTCCCAGCCCAGGATGTGGACCCCTGCCTGCTCCCCGTCTTCCATCCCCCCTCTGTCCCCGGTTCCCCAGTGGCCTGTCCAGGCTGGCTTGGCTCCCTGCATCTCTCCAGCTGCCCATCCTGTCCCTCGCGCCTGCTGTCTTGGTCGGGGGCCGTATTTATCTGCCTGTGCTCCTGCGTGTAGCCTAGTGGCTGGTCTTGCCGCCAGCTGCATCTCCTACTTGCTGATTTACCTGCCGTGGCATCAGTCACAAGGATGACCACGTGTATGGTCCCGCAGCCGTCAGAACAAACTCCACCCCCGACATGTCCTGCAGGGTCATTTGTGACGAGGCCAACCTCCCCCTCGGACAGACCTCCTCCGCAGGAAACGCCAGGTTTCCAATGGCCGCACACTGTCCCCCGCCCCCTCTTCCCTGATTCCTTCTTATTCAGGGGCTGAAGCTTAAGCGTCACTGTCTCCACCTTTCTGCTGGGTCCAATCTCCTCCACTAGACGCACCTTTTGTCATGCTCCGACCCACAGTGCTGTGTGCTGAGTCAACCCCCCCCCCCCCGCCCGGTGACCTGCACTCAGTATGTGAGTTTCTGCTTTGTGAGACCCTTTCATCCTTATAGCCCCGGTACCTTCTCGTGGCCAGTGGCCAGTGAATACCTGTTGAAAAACAATATTTCACTGGGCGCATTTTTCCTAATGTTAATAAGTAATCATCGGGGAACGTTCTGTGGTTCACGACTCTCTCTCTCACAAATATTGTACCGTTTTATCCTCACGGTACCACAGTAATATTTGATGAAAATCTATACATGATCTTTACATGCTTATCCACAAACTCTTGGTTCCATACACGTCAGTTAGTTGGAATCTCCATTTCCTACTGTTACAAAATGGGAAGTTTACCACCTGAAGGAAGGTTCAAAGTTGAATTTACGAATGGAGGAAATATGAATTGTTAAGGATGAACATGGTTATCGCTGAGGAATAGACAGGACTTTGGACCCACAGGAGCTCCAAAGACAGAAAGCTCCCAACAGGAAGCTAATGGGCTTTGGTGAAAAGGAAGACGCCTTTGGGCTCAGAGTGGAGCATCTGCAGGGCCAGGGTGACCTGCTTATTCTCCAGAAGCATAGGACCTACTCAGTGGATGACGGGCAGAGCCTGGAGACGCGAGAAGGAACCAGGAGGTCTGTTCTGAGGGAGGTCGTAGGGGAGGGAGCACGAAGACGACTAAACCTGGCTGTTGTTACTACTGTGAGTCTGAAAGCGTGTGAGTGACTGTGTGTGTGAAATGCAGCCTTGGGTGAGCTTTGTTGGGTGCCCTGTCTGCAGTATGAGCTGATCACAACCTGGTGACCCGTACAGGTGTTGCCATTTCGGTCTCACTGCATTTGCCCTGGTTTCTGGGTTGATCCGGCCTCAGCGGGCTGTGTTTAGGGACCAGGGGTCCATCGGCAGTGTAATCATTGCCCTTAGCACTTCATCTGCATCCGCTGGACGCGTGGGGAGTGAATGAGTGCCCATGTGCGCCCAGCACATACACCTACACACACCTTGTACATCCAACAAATCCTTGTGAACAAATGTTCCGTGGAGGTGCAGGGTGACGTCCCCATGGCATCCTTGTGGGCTGTCTGGGAGGAGGGGAGGGGCTGCGAATACCTGCATCTCGCAGCCGAAGCAGACGGTTTCAAGTGCGTCATCGGCAGCTGTGTCCAGCCAAGATCCTTCTTAACAACCATCTTCGCACTTGAACCATCATGTGCGGTAACTGAGAACCTGAAGATTCTCCGACTGAAGGAAAGTTCTTCCTTTTTGGTGAGATTGCATGGTACACAGATTTTATTTTTTTAAGTCCTTGCAAGGAAACGTTTCATGCAGCCCCTCTCCATCCCTCTAGCTCTGTTACCAAATAAACTTTCCTTATGTCAACCTTATTTGTGGACTTTGTTTTCAAGGGGGTTGTAATGTATCTGTGTCAACTCTGAAGGACACTTAAAGGGCAATGTAAATGACATGTGTGACACACATATGTTTTCCTGAGCCATTAAACAATTTCTGTGCCCAGAGTCACGATGTTATACATCGTGTGCTTAGTCGCACAGATCCCTTAATACCCTTAGGAGCCCCGCTCTAACATATTAGCTATGACTCGTGCTAACTCACAAAGGACATCCCATGAACGTTCCCCCGGCCTCACCTGCCAGCCTCACCCACCAGCGGCAGATGCTGGGGATGCTGAGGTCGGCACCTCCTGTCAGGCTCCCAGGTGACCCTTACTCAGGTTCTAAGCCTCATGTGCCGGGCATTGTCCCCTTCCTGACCCCACCTCTCATGCCTCATTCTTGAAATCATTCCAAGGCAGCCTCTGGAACTCAAGGCGGGCAGCAGAGCATCCTGTGTATTGCCCCGCCCTGGGCCTCTGCACCCCGGGCCGGCCCCTCACCTGGCAGCCCCCTCCTATCCTCCCTAAATCCCTCCAGCCTTGAGTCTCAGGTCACCCTAGACTCAGAGAGACTCCCTGACATCACCAAAACACGGGGACCTCACCCCACTCCTTGAGGATCACGGGATGATCTCCAACCAGCCCGCAAGATCCTTGATAACTTCTCCATCCACATCACCCATCCTTCCAGAATCCTGGCCTCTTGACTCCTGGACCGTTTTTTCCTGCTTCAGCCTCTGCTCCATGCCCCCCCCCCCTGTTTTCTCACTCAGACGCTCCCCCCTCTGGCTGCCACCTGGTGCCTTTCCAGCTCCCTCCCTCCAGCTCCCAGTCTCCAACCAGCCTTTGGACAACTGCACAAGGACCAGCAAATCGCCCACTGACCCCACCATCTCCTCATTGACCCCCCGTCCTCCATCCTCCCCTCCTTGGCACTCACACTGGATGGACCACGATTCGCCGCTCTTCCTGCGCTCCTTAATCTGCCCGCCTGTCTCTCATCTAAATTTCCTCCCTTGGGAAGGTTGGCTTCGCCGTCTGCTTTGTGCCAGCCCTCCTCCAGAGAGTGGCTGGAAGGAAGGACGCAGTCCTGGCTGTCTGGTCTCACCTCAAAGCATGACGTGGCCTCAGGTGGGTCTCCAGTTCCTGCTGGCAATACAAGGTCCCCGTCCCCTCCTTCCTTCCCTCCATCACATCTCCTCCTCCATACCTGGTCCCTTCCTCCCCTCAAGCCCATGGAGGACCTGGCTTCCCACCTCATCCAGAAGCCAGAAACAGTTCAAGACAGCGACCCCGGCTCCCCAACAACTACACCCTGTCTTTGCCTCCTTGGAGTTGTGACTGGACCACGTCTGCTTCTTGGAGGTCACCCTCTCTCTGGAACAGAGCCTTGCTCCCTCCCCAGAAAGGCTCCTTTCCTGCCCTGCGTCACCTGCATCCGTCTTCCTGAAAGGCAAGCTCAGTGAGGGCAGGGGCTCTGCTCTCTGAAGCATCCCCAGCATCTGGAACAATGCCCGGCATTTCATGGGTGCTCAGTCGTATATGTTGAATAAGTGAGTGCATGAATGTGGACACACAAAAAACTATCCAGTTACCCACACTGTGATCAAAATGAACATCAATTTACAAATAATCTCTAATAAAGATGAGGCCAAAATTTGACTGAAGGAGAATTTGATTAGAGAGGAAGTCATAATTTTTATCATTTTGGTTAACAGAGAATGACTCCACCAGACAGATATTTTTTCTAGAAAACGGATTAATGAAGAAAAAGCTCAGAAAGTTACTTTTCTTCTGTTGTTAATTTAACCAACTGAAGTATTGGTTTCCTGGAAATTTTTAAAGTTATTATTTTTTATCTCTTTTTCCCATTAATACACTAAAATCTTCTATTAATCTGTCTGTCTCACTCACACACATATTGCTTTTATGCGTTAGCATGTTATCCATTTACATATACATGGGCATATACTATAGACAATATCTGCTGTTAATATCTATCTGTAAATCATACACAATTTAAATTACAAAGCAAAGGTTTTTCTATCAAAGTCACCACACTCGTGACTTGTCCTCCGAACTAGATGTACCTGAAGTCATCGTAGTCACCTTCTGTCAGCAGCTGCATATGCAAATGTTTAAATACAAATGAAGTGAACCTATATAATGTCAAAGTCCTCCACAACCATCTCCCACCTCCCAACAAGCGACACTCCACAGCTCTGAGTGTGAACATGATGGGAAATTGGCATACGTTCAAAATAATAACGGGAAGTATTCAACGGGCTTTGAAAAATGCCAGTCTCCCACCCAGACGCAGGGTGAAATTAAGCCTGTGTTTGTTAGTTCAGATGTCCTCTTGGAAACAGCTCTAACTCTACACGTTTGCCTTGATATTATAAACGGACCCACAACTTAATAGACATAAGGGAAGGGATGGCAAGTGAGCGACAGGGGCCGGTCTAGCCTTTCTCCCTCCAAACCCAATCCTAGCTTCAGAGAGAGGCTGGCACTTAAAAAAGGGCAGGGATCTGTAGTCACTTTAAAAATAATTCAGTTCACAGCAAGGGCTCAGTGTGGCTTTCCCTCTCCCCCCACCTTCATTTTGGGTGCAGGCCCTGTTATGACCAAACAGAATGACATTCACAGCAGGTACAACTGACACATGGAAATTTGTTGGATCAGTGGCACTGATTGGGTATCTGTACTTGCAAAGATGATGGCGCAAGTGGGAGGTGTTTAGACATGTGAGTTCAGAACCCTGTTTGGGGTCCATTTCCATGTAAATGAAGACCACCAGCGGCTTCCATGCAAGGCACGTGGCAAGACACCCAAGCCAGCCCCCAGACTGCAGGAACGAAGCCTTAAGCAAGAAAACCGATGGCTTTTTCCTTACCTTCCTGCATGTCAGATTTATGCAAGAAACTCCCATTAGCACTAATGAGACTTATGCATGTAAATCTCCCATGAAACGACGGGAGATTAACCTCATCCATCACCCTGCAGACACGGTTTCTGGGGAGGCTTCCAACAGGCAGACTGCCTGGCTGCCATGCGTTCTGCCTGCCTTTCCTTAAAGTGCTGAAGTAGCAGGCCCTGGAGAGGCCTTGGGAGGAGGGCACTCCTGCAGAGCCACACGGGGTGGAGGTGGCAAAGCAGCAGATCTGCAAGAGTGTGAAGAACTCAGAGCTCACGGGCTGTACCACCCGCCTTCTCACGATGTACAGTATTAGCCAAATGAAACCAATAACCCGTACCACGTGGATGGAATTCTCTGCCCCTCAGAGTTTGGCATTTTTTCTTAGGAGAGCGGGCAACGTGTTTAAAAGATGTTCCCGGAACCAGCTTTCCCCATTTTCCTGTCCTCTGCTCACGTGGTTGCGCCCTGTACACACCAGAATTTAGACTCATTGCCTCTTTTCCATGCGGAACCTGGGATTCCTGCCACGGTGCCTTTGCTGGTGCTGGCAGAGGATCCCATCTCCACCAGCCCCTCAGGTCTGAGGAGCTGTCTGATCTCCGGGACACCTCTCTTCTCCCCTGAGTTTGGCACTGGTATTGCCCTGTCCACTCCTTTCCCACGAATCCGCCCCAGATCCATTCTGCCAACTTCTCCGGGAACATCTGACTGGGAGTGTCAGCTCCCCCAGAGCCACAGCCTCTGTCGGCTCCACTCAAGTCTCTCCACGAATATTCAGTGAATATAAACATCGATCACAAATTTCAAAGGGGAATAGACGTATAGATGGGGTAGCATGCTTCAGGTACCCACAGGCATACGAGGAGAAGAAACTCCTCTCCTGCCCAATCAGCTAACTCCTAACCCTGAGGCAACCTTGACTGTCCTTCCTCTGATGTTCCAGCACTGACAAGCATCTGTGTGCAAACACACTTTCAAAGTATACAAATGGTAACCCTCAACGTGGCTTTGCACCCTGCGAGTTTTCATCTCACGACATAGGCTGGGCTAGGTTCATACAAGCTCCCGCCTTCAAAAAATAATTCATAGTGTTCTATTGCATGAACACAACATAATTCATTGAACGAGTCTTTTATGGATGGATAGTTGTTTCCAAATTCCTGCTCTTACAAACAAGTCTATAATGTGTAACAAAAGTATCCAAGTCTTCTGAAATGCTCACTATGTGACAAACGCCATTCAATCCATCAAGTCCTTCTCACAGCACTCGAGGTAAACATGCTGTGATCATGCCTGACATACACAGAAGGAAACAGACTGGCAGAGATCGTAGATTGTCCAGAGTCATGCTTGGATACGGTCCTTGCAGAGGCCATGCTCCCTGGGCACCGCCTCACTGCAGCTCCATACATACAGCATATATGCAGCTCCTGAGTGTAAGTGTCTGTGCACTACGTGGACGTGCTCATGTGAAGGCAACATCCTCTCTAAGCTTCACTGATGTTGCCGGTAACTGTGTCTGTACAGCCACACTCCTCAATGCGGTTTGAACATGGCTGGTCGGTAAACGACGCTGTGACGTTGTCAGTCTGTGGGTCACACGGATGATGCTGATGAGGTTGAACGCTGTTTCTAACGTAAAAGCCACTTGCATCTCCTCTGAAATATCTTTCCATATTCTTTCTCCATGTTTAGTTAATATTTCTTGTCAAATTGCATATGCTAGTCAGTCACTATCTACCTTTTTTCTGCTCTGTTCTAATGGGGTTATTCCTTGTTTGTTTGTTTGTTTGTTTATTAATGCAACCCTAAAACAAGGCAGGCACTAAAATTTCCATATTTTGAAAGTGATTTTGATTAAGGAAGATTTATTCATTTAACTGCTATATCATCTGTGTTTAAATTTAACACCCCTTTCAAGACTGTAATACGTTATTCATTATGCTTTGGCAAGTGTCTATTAATTTCCACCCATGAATTTTACATTGGATTTAAATTGTGCATGAAAGCTACCCATGAGATAAGGGCTAACATGATTTTTATTCTGGTCAAATGAGAACACATCCACAAGGCAAATGAAAACGATACATCTGAGGATAGTTGTATTTCCTCCCCCAAAGTAAAGATACATATACCTCCAATGGCCATTCTAGAACCTTCTACGGAATGTGGGCTACTTGAAAGTTCTCTTCTAGGAGTGAGGAGAAAGCTTATACGTCACTAAAGATCACTACTTTGTACATATTACACAAGGCTCAGGCTGTCGAATCAAGTGGCAAGTGTCCATTGTTTGGAAGGAAATTTAAAAGCTCAACATGCTACTTTTCCATGATAACAAAAATTCCACTAACTCCATCTAGAAGGAACTGTTGACATTAGCAGACTAAGAGGTTTAGTTATAAAAGCTTCAGTGGAAGATGCTACCAGTTATTTAAGCAGAATGTTCTTCTCTAAACATATTAGTAACGGTAGATCTTTACAAATAAAATGGTGCACAATCTTTTTGTCAAACAAACGTTAAGACCCAAGGAAAGGATGTAAATTATGATTAAAGAGGAAATATAATTAAAGAGGAAATACGAAAATGGTGAATAACGTCAGCATTAGGCTTCGACCAGCACCACAAAATCTCCCAGCAAGACCTCAGGGCACAGATTTCTCACGCATCACAGACTTTCAGGCGATAATTGCACTGTTAGTCTCCCCAGGGGTTTATGCAGGTCTCTGCCATGAGTGTGGGGCTGTCCAGAGCACATCGTGGAGTGTGGGGGACCTCAGGCTGTGAGTGCATGGAAGGCACGGACACGCCCGACACACAGCACCTGCCCTATAGGTGTTTCTGCCTTTTGGGTTTTTTGAGAAATTTATGATATACTGTCTGATGTTCAAATCTCCTGGTGCCAGTGACCTCAGGGGTCACTTTAGCACCCTGCACTGCTCTATTCTCCCCGAGAAATAACCTAGAAAGCGGTTGGGGCTGAACGAGCCGGAGGTTCACTGAACTGAATGTGCAGCTATAGCAAAGCCCTGGGCTCTCTTGGCATCTTTGGCTTTTCTCGTTTTCCTAGTTCTGCTCCAGGGGAACAGGAGGGACGGGCATTCCGACTCTGAAACTTATGTGTGGAAAACGCACGTCGCTCGGAAGCTTTCATAAACCCGCGGGGCGTCCAGGGACCTCCCAGTCTCAAGTCACCCAGGATGCCGGAGGAGCATGGGGTCACAGAGGAAGGGTCCCAGGTTGACCTCGATCGCGGCGGCAGCACCTCCACTGAGCCAAGAGGAGCTCCTCTCTGGTGAGCTCCCCGCTCGCAGGTGGACTCTGGCTGGCAGAAGCCCCTGGATCTGATGCCCCTTGTCATCCACACCCACACACGACCCGCCTATTCCCCAACTCGGCTTCAATCAAAACGCCCACGGATGGAGGCAATCGTTCTCAGCTGGGGGGAGAGAAGTGTCATCACCTGCAGTCCCTGTCACACTCCAGGGGAGGGGGAGGGATTAGTCATTTGCATCCTACTTTCCAAGAGAGTGGTGGTCCAAGACTTTGAGACAAGTCATGTAAACTGCAAATTTCCACTATCTCCTAAATTCCAGAAAAATCAAAGCTCAAACGCTTTTACTTATTTTTCACTATCTGTACTATTTTATAACATTACATTTTATAAACATTGTTATAACGGCAGGTAACAAAGGTCATAAAGAAGATTTAAGCAATACTGATGAATCACTATGAAAACGATCGAAAGCATTAGGGATGATCTTGAGAAAACATTACTCGAAATTATTGGGCTGTTTTCTGAGCAAGGGGCCACGAGAGTGGTGAACTCGGAATCATATTAACAGCGTTGTTCCTTTTAGGCAAAACAGTATGATTTAGTGGCAACCTAGCAGTTTTACAAATTCTTGGTGTGTAAGCATATATATACGCACAATACTTGCACACACAAATAATATCTATTGTAAATATGTGTGGAATAGACACAAGGAGAGCAATGTGTGATATTTGCATAGGGCTGTGGGAACATGGCAGGGGCAGGTCCCAGCAGTTAAGAACGTTGGCCAGGAGCTGAAACACCCACCTAAGTTTGAATTCCATCCGTGCCATTTACTGTGTAACGTTGGGCATTTTATTTAACTTCTCTATACATTAGTTTCCTCTGATATAAATTATGGATAAAAATCTGGACAAGAAGAGTAACACAGGGTGTTTCGAGGACTAAATGGGATATAGTGAGTGGTACTTTGAGAGCGGAGCTTGGTACATTGTGGATACTTAATGAATACTTAGCTACAATCACCATCATTAGTAGTTTACAGTATTTTCATGTAATCCATCACATTTGATCTAGCCCTTTATCCCTATTTTACAGAAAAAGAAAGTAAGACTTTGAAGGGATTTGCCCAAAGGGACACAAATGGTAACTGGCAGTGCTAGGACGAAACTAATAGTATTTGTCAGCTGTTTTAAATAAATCCGATTCAAAGGGTCAAAGACCACAGATTTATAAAGTTGGAGCTATTTCGGCAGATTCCTCCTTCTGGACACACGATACACTTTTCTTTAAAATAGTCGCCATTCAGAACACAATCCATGAAGCTTTTTGGGAAACAGATATTGATTTTATTTTAAGTAAAGTCTTTAGCATAGAAATTGGATGGGAGTGTGATTTTCTCTTTGGGCTCTGGTTCAGAGGAAATTGGATTTCCTAGAGCACCAGCTGTGGGGAAGCCACAGGTGCTCAGCTCGGCAATCATGGTGGCTAATTGGGACACATGGACAGAAAATGCCCTAAATCTAAATCTTTCACCACAGCACTTTCATCTCTCCCATAAGAGGAAGCCCCAAAGTCCTTCTTGACTGGGCTTGCTAAGGGAAGCAAGGGCTGAGGACAGGAAATATGGCCCACGGGGAGCCGGTGGTGGCCACAGGGTGGGGAGGGGCTGGGAGTGCGAGGGCTGCAGGACCGGGGCCGTCTGTACTCAACCGCTGCTGGCTTAGCAATGGCAACGGGAGCATGGGCCCTTCCACCTGCGTCCTTCGATTCTGGGTTGCGATCTAAGGAGTAGAAGCAGCAAAAGAACAATTCTGGGAATCCATAGTTCAAACAACCACACGGCAGCAGGTAACAAGACTCTGGATGGTTGAATAGGGTAACGCTGGGCATTGGAAGAAGAAAGGATGGTGGGCAAATGAGTGAGAGCAGCTAGTAATCAGTTTCTGGGATTGAGAGCCCTGGAGTGGACAGTTCTATACCCTCCATCTGAAAAGACAGGGAGATGGAGCCACATCATGTTCTCTCTCCCGTGGATGACAGAAATCACAACTGTTTTACCAACACCAAACCCAAGCCGGGAGGAATTAAGTCCTTTGTCCTAACAAGCAGCTGTGTGTGCCAAGTCACTGGTATCTACGTCTAGGCCCTGAGTTCATCTCTGGGTTTTATATTTTTCTCCTATGTGGGAAGTCACTCCCAATTCATCCATCTAATGAACTAATCTTTCAAGGCTCAGTTCTGGGGTCATTTCCTCTGCAAAGACATCTTTGGCCCCTCTAATCAGAGCTAAGACCTCTTCTCCATCCTCCCAAGTCATCTTACCCAGACCTCTGTTGATACCATGAGAAGCGACCGAACTCCTTACAGGGCCAGGAAACATGCTCGGCTCTGGAAGGCGGAGGGACCAAGCAGGTGTTCTGCCCTGAAGGAAGGACCTTCAGGCCTGTTTACTCTTGGTCCTTACCACGCCGTTGTGATGCTTTGAGGACAGTGCCCGTGCCTCACCCATTTTATACCTCCAGAGTCTAGAAGGGCTCATGGAACAAAATAGGCACTCAACAGTGTAGAAAAAATGGGAAATGGATGAACATAATGATTAATACACAATTATCCCTTTGTATCTGGGACAGAAAGGGTAGTTGTGAAAGAAACCTTTCCTTTGAGTCCTCTTTTTGCTGTATCTATTCTACTGCTAACTTCTGAACATTTTCATTTGGTTTAGAAATAGACTTGGATTGAAGATTGAAATTTCCAGGCTTCTTGGAATTAGTGATTTGCATCAAGTATAGATCTCTAAACAAAATTCCGTTGTCAGCCACCTGAGTCTGGTGCAGTTACTGTCTTGGCTACTTGTTAATTATGTCATCTTAACATAGTCACTTACATTCTCTAATCTTCCCTTTACTGAGCTCTGAAGTGGGAAGGATAATCTCTCAGTCTAGGAGAATTTGGGAGGAATTTAGTGCTTGCCCGGTGCTGGCGTGTGTGCTAGAGCTCGATCGTTGGTAGGTTTTGTTATTTCAAAAATGACACAGGAATGTGATTAATCACTCATATATACTGTGCCTCATATATATTAATCACTCAAATATACTGTGCCTCTCCACATTGTAATATTGACCATGGTCTTGAGTGATGCCTCATCATACCTAAGTTTTGTATTAGGCTCTTATTATAAACAAAGAACTTCTGAATGCCAGATGAGCTTACCTTTGATGGCAAAGACTATGTGAAACATTCCATGAAATTGGTAATTTTCTACTAAGGAATTACTGATTTCAAAATTCTGAGTTTTAAGAAATTCAACAGAAACTGTCTCTTCATTCTCAGTGCAGATTTGTGTAAAACTTTATAGTTAACATTCCCTACAATCACTTATTGTTCTCCATACCAGGATCAGAAAAAATAAAATAAAATCTTAATATTTTTCACACTGAAAAGAAATTTATTTAAGGTAATGGTACATGCTCAAATTGGGTAGGAAAATTCACTACCATAAAACATTGAAACCTCTATTTCTGTCTGATTAAGAAACTTAGCCATGCAACTTATAGTTTTAAAGTGATCCCCATCAAAATCCCAATGTTGTTGTTTTGCAGAAATAGAAGGATCCATGTAAAATCCATGTGGACCCTAAAGGAACCCCCAAATAGCCAAAACAATCTTGAAAAAGAAGAACAAATTTGAAAGATTCATACTTCTTGATTTCAAAACTTACACAAAGCTACAGTAAACAAAACAGTGTGGTACTGGCATAAAGACAGATACACAGACCAAAGGAATAGAATAGAAAGCCTACAAATAAACCCTTGTGCATATGGTCAAATGATTCTTGTCAAGGGTGCCAAGACCATTCAGTGGAGCAAGGGCAGTCTTTTCAACAAATGGTGTTGGGAAAACTGGATACTTACATGCAAAAGAATGATGCTGGACCCTTAACTTACACTATATACAACAAGTAACTTGAAATGGATCAAAACCCAAAACTAAACATAAGAGTTAAAACTATACAACTCTTAAAAGAAAATATATAGGAAAATCCTCATGATGTTAGATTTGGCAATGGTTTCTTTGTTATTATACCAAAAACACAGGCAACAAAAGAAAATAGATAAATTGGACTACATCAAAAGTAAAATCTTCTGTGCATCAAAGAACACCACCAACCAAATGAAAAGGCAAACCACAGAATGCGGGAAAACATTTGCAAAACATTTATCTAATAAGGGCTTAATATCCAGAATACATAAACAGCTCCTACACTCAACAACAACAGCAACAACAAAACTACTTGATTAAGGCAAAAAACTTGAATAGACATTTACCCAAAGAAGATATATAAATGGTCAATAAGTATATGAAAAGACCCTCAACATTACTATCATTAGGGAAATCAAGTCAAAACCACAATAAATACCACTTCACATCCATTTGAATGGCTATTATTCAAAACAAAACAGAACAAAACAACACAAAAAACAAGAAGCGTTGGTGAGGATGTAGAGAAATTGGAACTCCTGTGTACCGTTGGTGGGAATGCAAAATGGTGCAGCTGTGATTGAAAACAGTATGGAAGTTCCTTACTGTTAAAAATTAACATAGGATCAAACAACTTCACATCTGGGTATATACACAGCAGAACTGAAAGCAGGGATTCAAACAAATATTTGCACACTCATGTTCATAGCAGCATTATTCACAATAGCCAAAATGTAGACGCAACCCAAGTGTCCATTGACAGAGAGGGAATAAACTAAACGTGGTCTCTACATACGATAGAATCTTCTTGAGTCTTAAAGAGGTAAGGGATTCTGACACCTGCCACAACATAATGCTGGTAAAATCAGCCAGTCACTAAAGGACAGATACTGTATGATTCCCTCGCATGAGGTCCCCAAGGCAGTCAAATTCACAGAGACAGAAAGTAGATGGTGGTTTCCAGAAGCTGGGAGGAGGGGGAAATGGGGAGTGAGTGCCTAATGGGGACAGAGTTTTAATTTTGGAAGATGAAAAAAGTTCTGGAGATGGGTGGCGATGGTAGTCGCACAGCTACGTAATGTAAATGTACGTCACGCTCCTGAACTGTACACTTAAAAAAGGTCAGGAGGTCAATTTTACGTTCTATCTATTTTACCACAATTTTTAAAATTCTTAAAAAAGAACATTAGCCATAGATAACTGGAAGTTTGCAGGGAGTGTGGTTCTGGAGGTTCACAGCAACACTGAGAGAGGCTTACCAACAGTAATTGACAGCAACCCATGAGGACCTTGGGCTATGCAAATGGGCCCTAATTAAAGAAGTGCTTAATTCCTTAAAGATAAAGGTCCCTAAATAGACTAATAGTGGAAAGAGAGATCTGATTTTAAAGGGACTCTGCATGAAGCAGACTCTGTACAACTGCCAAGGGGTGAACAGACCTATTAACATGGCTATGAAATTATTTCTGGGGTAATGTTGTAATTGGATAAAAGAAGACTACTTGAGTCTATGTTTAGTAATAGATGATAAATTCTGACTGTACTGAGTTTGTTTATTAAGATTAGGAACGTTGAACTCTTGATCAAATACAAAATCCTCTATTTGCAAACCTGTCTTTGTGCTTTTTGGAATTCTTGTTAAGGTAATAGACAAACATCTTTTTGCATGTAGAGCCTGAAGTAGGACACGGGGTCATTACCTTTATGTGGCTGCTTGGATCGCCATACGTCTGTGGACCAACAGAACCTTTCCTGACGGGGTGTTGCTGATAATTTCAGAGACACAAGCGCTCGATTGGATCCAATAACTACATTTTTCCTCTTCCACGAGATGCAGTCACTCTAGGGAAGAATAAAAAGGCAGAGGAATGCAGTTGATTATCATAATGCGACAAGGATCCTACCTGCGGGGTCTAATCACCAGGGAGGTTTGTGCTTGAGGACAGACGAGGGATGACAGCCAGGCTGGCTGCACAAACACACGGAAACACTATGGGGGGACCTGGAGATCGTATCACAATGCACTGATTTGTGATAAATGATTCCTTATAGAAAAATCTCTTTAGATAACTAAATTGCTGTTTGTGATGTAAAGATTACACAAACTGTTAACACATTCTCAATAAAACTAAGTGTAAGTTATCTTTGATTGAGTCTGAAAAGTATTAAGACAGTATGAAATATTTAGAAGTTAATTAGGGAAGCATAGTGATGTATCTGCATGTCGATACAGAGCTTTTATCATCATAGTTTGTCAGATGGGTTTTTATTTTTATCCTTGTCCATTCAAAAGGCAGTAAATAAGCTACAGTCCTTCCCATATAAAAGGTTTTCTAAGGAATCTTATTTGCTAATGAAAAAGGAAAACAAAATACAACCTCTTAAGTATTAATTTAAAATTTTCATTTGTTACAACTATAAAGCAACAACAAAATGCAGTGTTTAAAATGGCCTTTGTGCATAATCTTCTATGGTGAACATGTACTTAGTGGGCACAGTTATTCTGAAGATGTTCTGAGATGTTACTAAATTGGCTAAGAATGGTTTGAATGGTATTCAGTGCAGAGGTTTTATGAAAAAGCATCTTAATTCTCATCATATGAAGAACATCAAGTAGACAAATTTAAATAAATCTTATAAACAAACCAACACAAAGCAAAACAATTAAGTGATTAGAAAATATATGAAAAGGGTTGGATATTAATGATCAAAGCCACTCTATCTGATATAGTGCCAACACTCTGTTAAAAAATCACATTTTAGTGAAATATTGTTATATTAATTTACATGTTTTACTTTTGTGGTAATCCTAGAAATTCACCTCTATCGTTTTAAGCATTTCATAATGTGTTGTAGATTCATCACTTGGATTCCCATCATTCTGGGGCCTCCGTGGGGTTCTGGGAAGACAGCAAAGACAAAGACCACCAGGCTCACCCGTGAGGGGCAAATGACAGGCTTTTCATTCAAGTCATTAGGTTCTATAACATCGAATTTTGTGGACAAAGTTGTATTTGACACATCCTCTGTTCTCCATGCCCACGTTCACGGATAAGTCAAGGAGTTGAAAATGTCTTTCTCATTCCCCACACGGACAATGCCCTCCTCTCAGCCTTCATGGAGCTTCCTCCAAATATTGCTGTGTCTGGATCCTTGCGACAGTGACCTTGATCCTTTCCTTGTTCCCTTGAGCTCATGGGGAGCCGGGGCTCACCCACAAATACAAGACACTCTGCCCCACTTTTGGAAGAAGGGAACTTATGGTGACTGGCAGCAGGAGACACCACCTCTTCTCCAAGAGGTATTTTCATCCCGGAGTCATTTGTCAGATGTAGATTAAAAACGGATGGATTACAGGTTAAATGCCCTTGAAAGACAGTTGATGCTTCTTAGTAAATGTATATATATTTTGATTTAAGACAACTGAGATGTAAAATAGAAATTTCTTCTTTAAGGCAGAATTTAAAAAAATGAATGAAAAACTGAGCTGATGATTCTTTGAACAAAACACCTCGCATTATGTAAGACTCCACAGAACCGTCTACTAATGACTGAGTCCCTTAGTGACGTGATCTTATAAGACCTCACCTTTTCTCATTTACTCAGGTACAAGATGAAGGGTTATGCTCCTGTGGCTCTGGCTGTCTACAGTTCTCTGTCACATATGCTGCTTGTGATCATTTGTAATGGAATTTCCAGGATGAGCTCTTATATGAAGTGTTTAGCAGGTAGCTTAGTTGCAAAACACAAATGACGCAAATAACACTAGCAGGCGGGGGTGGCTTCGGATGTTCAGCCCCACTGTGTCCTCGGGTACAGCTTTACTGCACCTTCCTCTCATCCACCATCACTCAGATGAGGATCAATGGGGCTTGCTTTATAGCACTGGCCATTATGTGAAATTATCGTACATGTTTTACTTGGTTTTAAACTATTTGTTTTGAGATAATTGCAGATCACGTGCAGCTGGAAGAAATGATACAGAGATCCCATGTGCCCTTGACCCACTGCCCCTGGTAATATCATCTCCCCAGACTCTAAGATATCGTCACAACTGGGATATCAACACCCATTCACTCCACTGATCTTGCTTTACTTGTGTTCCCGTGCATGTCTGTGTTTAATTGTATGTGAATTGATCACTTGTGTATGTCCACTGTACACCCGCACAGCCAAGGCACAGAACGCCGTCACCACAAGTGTGGCCACCCTCTTATAAGCTCACCCACTTCCCTTCCCGCAACCTCGAATCTGCCTTCCATTTCTATAGTTTTGAGAATGTTCTATAATGCAGAGAACAGACTGGTCGTTTCCAGAGGCGGGGGAGAGGGGTGTGGGTGGGGCTAGGCCAGACCTGTGAATGGGGTCAAAAGCACAAACGTCTATTTGTAAAATCAATAAGTCCTGGGAACGTAACGTACAGCATTACATCTGTGTACATTTGTGTCGTATATGTGAAAGTCGCTAAGCGAGTAGATCTTAAAAGTTCTCATCACACACAAAAAACTTTGTAGCTATGTGTGTTGATGAGGTTGACTTTTTTTTTGGCTGCACTGGGTCTCTGTTGCTGCGCGCGGGCTTTCTCTAGTTGCAGCAAGCGGGGGCTACTCTTCGTTGCGGTGCGTGGGCTTCTCATTGTGGTGGCTTCTCTTGTTGAGGAGCACAGGTTCTAGGTGCACAGGCTTCAGTAGTTGTGGCACACGAGTTCAGTAGCTGTGACTTGCGGGCTCCGTAGTTGTAGCTTGTGGACTCAGGAGTTGTGGTTCACGGGCTCTAGAGCTCAGGCTCAGTAGTTGTGGCTCATAGCCCACAACACAACCATGGAGACACGAACAGTTGCTGAGCAGATTCTGCCAGACTGAACAACTGAGCCAACGATGAGCGAAACCATCAAACACACCTCTGCCCAGCATCTTGTGGTGTCGACCAGCGCTCGGCACATGGGGAGTCGGGGGTGAGGGACTGCTTGGGGAATGCCCACACCGGGTGGGATGAGGGACTGCTTGGGGAATGCCCACACTGGGTGGGATGAGGGACTGCTTGGGGAATGCCCACACCGGGTTTCAGTTTGGGGCTGTTGGGGTCCCTTCTCAGGAACCCAAATCGTTTCTTCATTTTAACATAGTATGTAGTAGCATGTAGTAAAGAAGTGGTTTTAAGTAAAAACTCAGTTTTAGATCAGTGCATTATAAATGGCTGCATTATAAAATTCATTTTAACTTTACCTTTATTAATATTCATGGTATAAGACCAATTTTGAATTTCCCCATTTAACAAGAGTGTGTATTGCTTAATGTTTAGATTAGTTATGTAGTGAATAAAAAGCATTGTTTGTCCCCGATTCAAGAATGATTGATTACATCATAGTTGGTTTTTAGACTGATTATGTATTAAGAGATAGATTGAAATTTAGTAATTTATCTTGTCATGGAAAATAGACATAAATGACCTCCTGTTTGAGATGTTTGCATTTGGGGCTAAAGGGAAACCAGATTTCTTTGTTTCTTCCCTCCCTTCCTTCCATCTTCCTTTTGTTCTTTTCAAAATTTGTTTCCAAATAGTGAGGCAGAAGAGAATATTCTAGGCTGATATTTGTAAGCACTTCTCCCAATATAACATATTATAAATGGGGTTATCCTTATGTTTTTCCATTTACCATTTTTAAACAAGTATCAGAGAAACTGTGACTGGCAATATGAGAAATCTGATCTATGAGCGTAACTTTCGGAGCCGGGGTAGACCACTTTGAGGTAGGTTTGCTCCTTGCTAATTGTCTGTTATTATTAGAACTCCTTCTGCTTCTTGTTTTACCAACGGCTCATTGTGGATCTATGGCTTACATAGGACGCGGCTGCACATTAAAGAAACATCAGCAGTGCACCCAGGCCCCACAAGCCACGTGGCTGAGGAGGGACAGCTGAGAGGTGGCCCTGGGCACACCCGGGGGCATCCAGGAACCGCCAGGATCTCCAGCAACCCAGGGCCCATTTGGAGCCCCACAGAACCGTTCTGCTGGGAGCCAAGAGTATCTTTATTTGACTGCTTTTAAATATAGACAATGAAACAGCTGTGTTTAGTGTCTTTGTGAACACGGACCGCGCTCGCTCAACAGCACTGAAACCCCCGGGAATCCAGCAGCTATTGAGGGAACACGCTGTTATCAAGGGGTGAGTGTTTGTCAGTCACCAAATGTGCTATCACCAGAGAAGTGCGGGGAGGAGTGGCTGGAGAACTGACCTGCGCCCTCCTCCTGGGAGAAACAGGCCACCCCCTCGCCCAGCGCAGCTGAGTCCCGGGTTCCGGGAGCTGCTCTTCCGACTCCAGGAGCTGAGAGCCTCCAGCCTCCACCCCAGACCGTCTGTGCTCTGAAGACTGCAATTCCCAGCCATCATGACGAACAACAGCATGTAATATGACATATCAAAAAATGTATTATGTGTTCTCACCAAAGTTATACACATACATAGTTAAGGGGTCAGGTAGCTGTACATGGCTTGTTATGGAAAACTGTTCCCCAAATAGCACCCACATTCTACTCCCAGCTCCCCAGAGGGCAGGGTTTTCAACTCTTTCACCCTTTCTTTTGACATTGACCTCCATCCACATCCCTAACAAAAGCTCTCCCTCCTCTAGGGCACTATTTCCCACCCAGAAGCGTTCATCTGTCAACTTCCCAGCTTGGAGAAGAAGACGCTTTCCCACACGCACACCTGCCGTCCTGTCTCAGACACTTCTGTCCCAATGCAGTCACGGGGGACATTACGTCAGACCATTAACAACGTCACGTTGTCGTGACTATGGAAACGCTGTGGACGGCGGATCGTAGGTTTTACCACACCCCTCATCCGCAGCTGTGCTCGTGCACTTGTATCCTTCCAGTGAGCTTCCCAAGAGTTTATCCTCAAAGTCTCCCAATTAAGTAGCCTCCTTTCACTGCAAGCAAGCACTGGGTGTCCATCTGGGGCCCTGGATGACATCTCAGGGAGCTGTCTGTGCGCTCCCATCCGGCCGTTTTACGTCAGGCCGCCTGAAGGGCTGGATGGTCCCTTCTCCTCCAGCCCAGCCAGTCCACTCTTCCATCTCCTGTTTACTGCAACCCCTGCCTTCCTCTTTCTTGGATGGATCATCACGCATTGCTTCCCAAAGAAAGGAGGCTCTTGGGAGATCTTTTTTTTTTTTTTTTTTACTATTTCCATAATATTTGAGTACAAGAATCTAGATCGGAATAATTCTTCCTCAGAGGTTGGAAGGTTTCATTCCGTTATCTTCTACCTCTTGAAGATTCTTTGTAGAATCCTTTCCACTAGAAGCGCATTCCCAGAATTATTAGGACTGTCCCTTGTTCCACGTGTGCTGTGATGTTCCCGTAATGGGGGGGTGTGTGGATCTGTTTCCCTGATCATGGTGGGCGCCCTGCAGAGCACCCAGCGACCTTCTCTTCCCTTCTTCTCTTTCTGGAACTGCTACAGCTCATACAGGACAACCTCTGAGTCTCTCTCTCGGTTTCCATCTTTGTCCTTTTGTTCTTTTTTTTTTTTTTAATTTTATTTTATTTATTTATTTGTACAGCAGGTTCTTATTAGTTATCCATTTAATACATACTAGTGTATGCATGTCAATCCCAGTCTCAATTCATCCCACCACCACCCCCCTGCCACTTCCCCCCTTGGTGTCCATACGTTTGTTCCCTACATCTGTGCCTCTATTTCTGCCTTACAAACCAGTTCATCTGTACCATTTTTCTAGGTTCCACATATATGCATTAATATACGATATTTGTTTTTCTCTTTCTGACTTACTTCACTCTGTATGACAGTCCCTAGGTCCACCCACATCTCTACAGATGACCCAACTTCATTCCTTTTTATGGCTGAGTAATACTCCATCACGTATTCTTACCACAAATACCACGTCCTCTTTACCCATGCGTCTGTGTCCTTTTGTTCTAATCACGTTTCCTCATTACCTTCTCACCCTTCTAGCGAGACTTCTTAAAATGTACATTTCAACACTCATAGTTTTACTTTCAAAGTGAGCGCTCTTGTTTATTTGAATCATCTTCTCCCTCTTCCAATTAGGAAATATTTTGTTCTCATTTAGTAAATGCAATAGTTGTCTCCCATAATCTGAGAAAGTTAATGGAAATTTCTTTTTTCTTCTTGTGTACTTTCTATTTCCTCCAATTTGCTTCGATCCCTCTTCTGTTCTGTTTGTTGGCTTGTTCTGGTCTCTGTCAATATTACGGGATTTTCTCAGGCACCCGGGGTCCTTGTCTGTTGCTCAGACTTCCCGGGGCAGCATCAGAAATTCTCCTAGAGGCCCTGCTCATATGGACGATGCACCTGGATCTCGGGCTTCTGTGTAGGATGTCTGACAGGCTCTTCCCGGGGCCCATCAGTTGTGTGTAGTGGGTGAGAGTCGGACTCTGCATCCAGACGGCATGTGCTTCGATTCCAACCCTTCCATTTATTACCTGTGTGCTCTTGGTAAGTTATCGAATCTTTTCTCTGCACCAGTTTCCTCATTTGTAAAGTGGTTACCACTGAGGAGTTTATAAAACTATTTTTTAAAAGTGTAATGTCATCGGGATTGTGTCTGATACATGGTAAGTGCTGTACAGGTTAGGGGAGGGACCTTGAGGGGCTCAGTCTCAATATCTGAACTTCCTTTAGCTCCAGCTTTCTGCGTAGCAACCAGCCCTCAGCTGTTTCTATCATCTCCCCAAAGAGACTCTGATTTATTCCATCAAAGAGTAAACCTGGAGTTTTCTGCCGAAAAGAAATTATCCCTGCTGTCTACTTGGCTTTTAACCTTTCAACCAATCTGCCAGTTTCTAGTCCAGCTTCACCTTGCCTCCCATGGGGCCTGAGTCTGCCAATCCTGGAGGGATCGAGGGTCCTGAGAGTGGTTCTGAGCCCATCTGCCTCCTTGGGCTCTGCTACATCACTTCTTCCTATCTCTGCCCTCCAGCTCTAAATGGGGCCGCCATTGTCCCCTCTCTGTTCTTCTCCTTTTTTTTTTTTTTTGATAAACATGACTCTTCTGTCATTTTAGTGGGATTTCAGGAGAGAGAAGAAGCTAATGTGCTTGGATCTGCCATCTTTAACTGAACACCCAAAGTCTAACATCTGTTCATCTCTTTTACAGAAAAACTGCATTCCAAGAAAAGTACAGAGACAACACAGTACGTTTCTTTAAAAACTTTTTCCTCCTAAAGAATAGTCATCTAAAACCCCATCTTTATTTTGACTTGACTCTAAATAAGATTTGTGTGTTGAATACTAACATTTATGCCTAAAACCAATGAGGAAAATGAATTTTCTCATTTTTGTCTCAATTGTCTGTTTCCTGGGTGATTAGCCCACAATGATTTCCACTCGATTACTTCTCTTTTTCACCACATACCACCTTTTTCCAATCCCATCTTTCTTTCCTTTGACACACATTCTGCCTTTTGATGTTACAGCCTCTTCTTTCTCTTCTGTGACCCTCCCCTTGAGGGTATGATTCTTACAGGAGTAAACAGGAGGCTTTCTCATGGGTAGAACCATGCTTTACTTACATTTGTATCTTTAGAACGCAATGCAACAAAAAATAATTTGGCAAAAATTACGCCTCTGCAAAATAGACAACTGGTAAATAAAGTGCGAGCCTTGTGTCTCTCGTGGACCCTCACTCTTCTGTCCTGGGTTCTTCTCTGTGGTGCCTTAGATGTCAGTGCCCAGCACATTCCTCTCTTCACCTGTTAACAGTATAATTGCTTATTGGATTCCTGAGCCCAAACTCCTAGCCACAATTTTGTGTTCCCCTCCATTGCTTCCCAAAGAAAGATGCTTGGGAGGTCTTCTTTCTTTTTTCCTATTCCCATAATGTTATCTGAGTGAAAAATCTAGATCGGAGTAATCCTCCCTCGATGTTGGAGGGTTTCACCCCACTGCCTTCAACCTCTTGAGGATTCCTACTGAGGTCCACCCCGGGCATTCTTACTGCCTCCCCGACTTTACCAGAGTTTAGGGGTGCTGCCCAGGTGCCCCCACCTTGCTCAATGTAGGGGTTCAGGGAAAGCACAGGCTTCCCTCAACGACTCACCCCATCGGCCTTGCTGAGATTCACATATAAAATATGTGACCATTGGCTGTAATAAAATCAAAATTATGAAATGGATAAGCTTCTAAAAACTCATCAAATTACAGATAGCTACAAGGTTCAAATAAAAGGTTAACAAAAACCTCTTATGGTGTTCAGAATTCAGAGTTACATATGTACAAAGTCACAAATATATTCAAAGTTAAAATGTATATCATTATTAAACCTTAACAGTCTAATCATATCTCCCACCTTGCTAAGTATATCTTTTTAGGCGAACATTTGATTAATTAAGTAATTTATGTGTATAAGTCCTTAAATTTTTTAAAAAAAAAATTAGACACTTTTTAAAGGTTACACATTTTCAGTTATTACAAAATATTGGCTATATTCCCCGTGTTGTAAATACATCCCTGAGCCTGTCTTACACCCAATAGTTTATATCTCCCACTCCCCCTCCCCTAGATTGCCTTTCCCCACTGGTAACTAGTAATTTGTTCTCTATATCTGTGTGTCTACTCCTTTTTTGTTGTATTCACTAGTTTGTTGTATTTTTTACATTTCACATACAAGTGAGATCATACAGTATTTGTCTTTCTCTGTCTGACTTACTTCACTTCCCCTCTGCCTGTATCAATCCTTTCAAAGAGGCAGCCCTTCCTAAAGCAACTGCCGTTTTCTAGAATTGATAACTTGCCTCAAACTGTCTTGACATTTCCAACTATGCATCCAGGTGGCCTTGGTTTTACGCCCCCTCCCCCAACTTGAATTTACCGACCTCCATAACATAGTGCGATTCTCTGCACTTGTCCGTAAAGGAAGAGAAAGGTCCACCCTGGCTTAGCAGCAGGCGTCTTGTTTCCTCCCTAATAATTATCTGCTGCGTTCTATGCCGATGTGATCCTGTATTTATTTATGTAATTGGATCAGTTGACACTGTTTTTTAATGAACTTATAAAAATGCTGCTTCTTTTAGACCTTGATAATTTGCTAAGGTTTATCAAACTCTTTTACACATACACACACACACAATTTAGAACCTTAGCTGGAAGTTATAACAGAAAGAAGATATTAGGCACAAAAGAACAGCAAGAAAACTCATATTCTGATGTTTTGAAGGAATGCTTCACTCTTTGCAAAAATGTATGTTTTCCTGGCTTCTTGCCTCATGTTATTTTCCAGACCAGCCCTCTCCCGTAATTCATCTACTTTCCATTAAATCCACTAGTTTAAATTCTACTCACTTAATTAGGCCCAGCTCAATTGTCACTTTCTCCCACAGACCTTCTTTCAATTCCCCAAAATGTAATCTACAGTTTTTAAAAACCAAAACCCTTTTTAAACTTTTCATGTAACATCAAAATTATACCTTGCACTAAGGTTAGATCCATATCCTATTTACCTCATTAAACTGGATATATGTGGTCAAATTTAGTATAGAGTAATAGGATGATAATGATAACAGAAAAGCTCCCAGAACACGTACTAAGTCCCAAGTATTTTCTCAGTAATTTATAAATATTAATTCATGCAAGCCCTGGGGCAGGGCTGTTGGAATCCCGTCTTACAGAACAGACTCTGAAGAAGGCCCTGACCCTGACCCGCTGTGTGGTGACAGGCACATCCCTTGCCCTCTGTAGATCTCTTTCTTCATTGTCGAAGATGCTATGGTCCATAAACCTTCTCTACATTTACTGCCAGGTTAACTAATGTTCTGTTCTCATTTTTAGCAAAGCGCTGAACTGGGAAGACCACTGAGCCTACAGCAAGAGCAATTCCAAAAGGCACTGTAGGAACAACACCCACACGTGAAGACAGTAGGGTGGGGTGCTGTTCAGAAGTGGCTTGTGTGTGGTGGTTTTGTCCGGGGTGGGGGCAGGGCGGCCCTCCCAAGTGTGGGAGGATGAGTAGAGGGGGACCACCAGAGGCCTGATCTCGCTTCCACTGCCACCGTCCTCAGAAGGACTGACAGACATGGACCAGGGTGTAGTTAGGTGGCTGCATACGTACTGTGTAACTTACAGGAGTATCATTCAAGAAAACAGTTATGTTAGTATGAGAGAATATAAAGCAACTGATAAATTTAACGAAAGATGTGCAACACCTGTCCAGGGAGAATGATAAAGCTTTATTAAGAGATGCTAAAGAAGATGTAAATCAATGGAGAGACAAACCACATATTGTGATGACATCAGTTCTCCTCAAATTCATGGGTCACACAATTTCAACCAAAATACCAAATGGGTTGTGTAAGAAACTTGATATTTTTATATGGAACAGTAATGGGTAAAACACCTGTGAAGAAGAAATCAGAGAGGGACAGATTGCTAACCAGACATCAGGACTTGTTCTGAAGGTGTAATAATTAAGCCTGGATGGCATTGATGAGTGTTAGCAAATTACCTATGAACTAGGACGAAATCTGTGAACAGGCCGGTGCCTGTTACGTGGTGGAACTTTGGGATGGAGAAGCCTTGTCAAAAGAGGAAAAAAGGAGACACACTCCTATGAACGGAATAGAAAAAAATGGTTATCTGATGGTAAAAGATAAAGTTGGATTCTTACATCTTCTACAAAGTAAACTCATAGTGGATTGAGGAGTTAAATATTAAAAACAAAACCTCAGAACTCTACTTAAAAATATAGATGAATATATTCTTAGGTGTCAGAGTAAGAAAAAAACATAAGACACCAAAATCATTGACAATAAAAGAAAAGATGGATGAATTTGACAATATTAAATTAAGAACTTGTTATCAAAAGACACCTTAAAAAAGGAGAAGGTCAAATTATAAACTAGGGGAAAACGTACTCTTGATTTGCATAAAGAATATATAGAGACATAAAAATAAATAAGAAAAGCATACTCAGTATGATGAGAGACTGGGCAGGAAGCATTAACAAGCATTTTGCCAAAGAGGAAACACATCCATCATAAATACATGAAGAGGTTGTTAACAATTATTTATCAAAGATATGCAAAGATGAGATACTATTCTACTACCACTTGACAGCAATTTTTGAAAAGTCTGACAATGCGAGGTGTTGGAGAGATGACGACCACCAACTTCTTAGAGGTTTAATTTCATATCAAGAGAATAGCTTCAGAGAATGCTAACGGTTGAAAAGATCTGAGAAGTCACCTAGTCCGGTGAATTTTACCCTGTGATCTCTGATGCCCCCCTGGTTTGGAGGGGGTAGGGTGGTGAGTGGGGATCCAGTGGCGATGCCTAAGCCCGACCACAGGAACCCCACATATCATACTATATACATATAAATATGTCTATCACACATATTTATCATAATTTATAAATATCTGTATATCAGTATACCTTCCTGTGTTAGAAAGAAGAGACCCATGGCTAAAAAGTTTGAAAGCTCATCTACGAAAGCACACGCACTGCACAGATGAGCAAATAAAGACTGGAACTGGGCCGGAGTCACAGAGCAGGATAGCACAGCAGGATGGGAACCTGGTACCGTGCTGCTGTCGCTCCCATCACCTCCCAGCCCAGTGATGGGAAGCGTTCCAGGAAAGAGGTCACTGGAAGGGAAGAAGCAGTGGATCTTCAAATCCACTAAAATTCTGAAGGGTGTGCATTGCGTCTTCAACAAATATAAATGTAAGGTAGTACTTGCTCTGTACATAAACATGTTCCTGAACAATTTACCTTAAAGTACGTGTCTGAAAGATAATAGTATTTCCTGTAACACCACCAACATGAAAATAATCTCAACATGAAAATTATATTCTCATCTTCAAAATTATTTGGTTAAAAGGAACCCAGGTTTTTGGATAAAACAGGAATGCCACCTAATAAAGTACTTGACAAAACAATGAGTCAGAGCAGACAAGATTATTTCCATGTGTGACAAGTTATTTATAAAGTACAGACATTCCTGAGTGGAGCACAGTGACTTAGAAGCCACACGAATGGAATGAGCACTAGATATATTGGTTTCATCTACACGATTATTTATTTGGGTGTCCTTGGAAAAGTCATTTAACACCTATTTGGATATCTATGTGTGGTAATGTCTATAATTATACTTTATCTGCAGTCCTAATGAATTATTTTGAAGATCAAAATGAGACAAAAATTATAAAAACACTTCAGAAAGTATGAAATGATACTAATACAACGTAGGAAGGATTAATACTAGTAGTGGTGTTAATAATAATACCAGTGCAAAAAGAAGATACGGGCTAAAGTTTGAAAAAATAAAAAGTGGCACTTTAGAATGAAACACACAGATAAATCCCGATCCTCTGGTGGCTTTCTGATTTATGCCATGGAAATAAAAATGTTAATATGTAGTAAAAACCTCACAAATCCTGGCTAATTGGGGGAAAGCCAATTTGAATTTCTGAAAGGTTTTAAAAGAAATGTCGTCCTATTACTTTAAAATGCATATAGTCATAGGAGCCAATGGTTAATAAAACCACTGTGAGAGCTCCAATCATAATTAGATTAGGATAATGTTTAATCATCATTGATTCATTACTTCAATCAAGTATTCACCCAATGCTCATGTGCTGTATTACAAGCCAGGCCTGGGGGAAAAACACAGAAGCAAAGGACTGACCCTGTCCTCAATGAGTTCACTGTCTACTGGGTGACGCTGACAAACAAAAGTGTCATTAGCACACAATATCACAAATACTGCTGCAGTATTGGGACCACAGGCTGCTATGGGCTCAACCTGGAAAGACAGACTTCTCAGTTTTGGAGGGGAGGGAAGGCTTCCCATATTGAGACCTATGGGGTAAGTTGGAATAAGCTGAAAAAGAGGGTGGGGAAGGTGCTGGACCTTTGTGTCCTAATGCAAAGCAGACTGACCGTGAAAGATTTTCAAGCATGTAGATCATAGACTTTGCATTGTCTGAAGTTCCCTTTGGCTGAAATGTGAAGAATTGATTGGGAGGTGGGTCTGGAAGAAGGCAGACTCGTTCAGAGGCCATGGCAACAACCCAGGCATGGGGTCCAGGCCCAGTGCCTCGCACTGCGCACGGGCAGTGAGGATGGAGATTCACAGGGGCCAGGAGCACTGGAGAGTCGCAGGTAAGGAGAGGAAGATGAGTTCAGTTTTGTTTGGTTTTGACGTAAATCTGGGACTTCCAGATGGAGACGTGCAGTCAGAAGATGGATGTACAGAGTTGAAAACACAGATTTTAACAAGCGGGTTCCCTGTCACATCGTCGGTTACTACACGCCTTAAAAAGAGTTTGTGTCAAGCTTCCCTTGGAAGGTTTGCACAATTACCCAAAGGACACATTCTGTGAAATCTGCCCTATGCTGGCTCCCGTGGTAGCCTTTGGCCAACCCCCTTCCATGTCCTCCACGGCCCCTTGGAAGCATTGTTCTCCCAGGTCTGTTGCCTTGGTCAACTCTTCTCATCTTCCCTTGGTGATCCCCCTCTATGTCCTCCATGGCCCCTTGGAAGCATTGTTCCCCCAGGTCTGTTGCTTCGGTCAACTCTTCTCATCCTCCCTTGGCGATCCCCCTCTACGTCCTCCATGGCCCCTTGGAAGCATTGTTCCCCCAGGTCTGTTGCTTCGGTCAACTCTTCTCATCCTCCCTTGGCGATCCCCCTCTACGTCCTCCATGGCCCCTTGGAAGCATTGTTCCCCCAGGTCTGTTGCTTCGGTCAACTCTTCTCATCCTCCCTTGGCATTGGCATCACCTCTCAGAGTTTTGCTGCCATCTAAGCACTGACAATTCTCAAGTGTGTCCTGAACACTTCAGTGAATTTCATATTTCTGGATCCAAATATCTGAAATGACCTACCTGGATGCTTCCCGGGGTCCTCAGGTCCACCATGTTCCAAGCTGAGCTAATCACGACCCTACCACCCTCCCCACGGAGGGTCCTCTTCCTGCCGTCAGTTCTGCAAAGGACCAACCTCCCCACCAACCTGAGACAAGACGGATCTTTCTTCTCCTTCACACTCTTGGTCTAATTGATGTTCTCCAACCAGCCCATCTTCTCTGGTCCCATTACTCCTGCCTGAGTCCAGGGCCTCACTTTCTCTCAACTAGAGGAGCAAAGGTCACTGCACTGCTCACCTACCTTGTGTGTCCCCCTTCTCAATGCTCTCCTCCACAGAGCACCACAGTTACTATCGGCTTTGTCCTCTTTTAAACTCCCTCACTGGGTTCATAGAAATCAATCAGTCCACGCTCCTTGGCTCACTGCCCGGCCTCTCCATACAGGACCAGAAGCCCCTTCTCAGCCTTGCCCTCCAGTCCCCTCTGCTCTGGACAACACATCTCAGTGACTCTCGCCCGCACACGCTGTGTGGTTAAGCATCTTTGCCAAGCTTACGTTTTTCTTCTGCTGGAATGTCCCTTCTTTCACCCTGACTCATCCTCCAGGGTGTAGCTGAGGTGTCACCTCCATTTCCAGGACAGCCTTCCTTCATGCTCTCCCTGTTCCTCGGGGGCTGGGGGCAGGGCTGCTTTCTGCTCTCCTGCAGCTCTGTCCTCGTGATTTACCATCTGCACAACTTCCACTGAAATTACTTGTCTCACCCACAGGGGTCTTAAGGTCCTGACTATATGGTAGCTTCACATGTTCCAAGCAAGGCACAGGCTTAATGAAAAGAAATCACTCAGTGAATGTGGATTAAATTATACTCTGTTTGAAAAGCTGAAGGGCAATAGAAATAGAAATAGAATAAGCCAATTTTAAAATGATTTCACTTATCTTGTGGGTGATTGGAAAACTTCTGTGAACCATGACAGGAATCTCTCCTACTTCTATAACCTGGGCCAGTTAACAATCCTTGCTCTTACTCAATTTATTTAAAAAACATGCCAACTATTTTATTTTTTGCTGCACACAAAAGTTATATTCTTTTCTTTGAATTGGCCTCTTCAGTCTCAGTCTCAGTCAATAGAAATGATAAATACTCACTAAAGTTTCCTATTAGCTGCCCTAAATGTCACGGCCACTGTGAGTTTGAGTTTATTGCAACATACATGGGATGTGCTCACATCTTCATGAAATAATTGCTTTACAAAATGAATGGTAAAGTCTGTGTTATAGATAAATCCAGAGAAAGAGATATCCACCCGCAAATGAAGATTTCAGTTAAGGCTTGGAGAAACCCATAGGTTAGTTGGAATACGGTTAGAAGTAAAAGAGAAATTTTCTATCAATCCAGTTAGAAGGAATATGTTAAACAAAGATAGAGAGTCACAGATATAGAAATTATGATTACAAGGGGGTAAGAGAGGTTAGGGATACATTGGGAGAGTGGGATTGACATATACACACTACTATATATAAAATAGGTAACTAATAAGGACCAGCTGTACAGCACAAGGAACTCTGCTCAATACTCTGTAACGGGCTATATGGGAAAGGAATCTAAAAAAGAGTGGCCGTATGTATATGTATAACTGATTCACTTTGCTGTACAGCAGAGACTAACACAACATTGTAAATCAACCACACTCCAATAAAAATTTTTTAAAAAGAATAAAACAACAAAAACAACAAACGAAAAAGGGACAGAGGCGGATGTGAGCCTAAAAGAACACGAGAAGAAACAGCTGAACTGGAGTCCATAAAAATACTAGAAAAAGTTGTTCAGATGGAAAAGACACATTCAGTTAACGAAGAAATCAGGAATCAGCCTGATTAATTTCCATCTTGTGCAGGAGGCCGTGAGGGGCATTTGGAAACCTGAACTGCAAAGTGGCATAACAATCAGAGATAACGTTTACTGAGAGTCCGTTTTGTGACAGGCACAATCTCATTTAATCTTTACAACAGTGCCATTGAGGTCTCCCAAACTTACAGATGAATAAATGAAAGCACTGTGAGGTTAAGAAACATGTCCAGGACCACATGGGCTGTAAGTGGCGGAGCTTGGTTTCAAACCTGGACAGTTGCGCCCTGGAGGCCACATGCGTAACCCCTGTCCTGCACAGGTGTGTTTTATGGTAGAAACATGTATTACTGTGCAGGAGGAAATGGAAGGAACAAAGGAAGTAGGTACCAGGGGAGGGAGGCTGTCTTTAAGATGAAAAAGTTATTGGCCACTCTGGTGAATCAGAAATACAAGGAAAGGAAAAATATGTTTCTAATGCAGAAGTTCTATTGGAGGATTTTAAGCTTTTTGGGGGTCAGTCATCCTTCTGACTTTGATGGAACTCTAGTGTTTCTTGATGGTGGGAATATAGTGTCCACATGCCAGACACTCAGGGTATGCGGCTGGTTCCAGTAAAGTCACAGTCACCTGGGGGCCCCTCTTCTCTCAGGTTAAGAATCTCCAGCCAAAGCTGTAGAAGTGGGAGGAAAGTGTAATATGGGAACCAGTTCTTGAGGAACGTTCCATCTGGTAGGAAAGACTGAAGCCTGTCACAATGGGAGAGAAAGACAAGGCCAAGGTGCCCTCAGGTACGGAGTCCTGAGATTCAAACTGTAGGGTCCATGGCAGAAGAAGAAGCAAAGCTCTGCTCAGGACCTCTGTTGCATTATTTAAGCACATGTGATTCAAATGGCAGCTAGAACTATATGACGAATTACACGGATGAGAATCACGAAAACCTGGAGAATTAAAAACCTATGGGTTGGCAAGAAAATAAAATCAATCATTCAGAAGTGGGGTAATTAACCAAAGCCATGGAATAAACTGAAGGCTGTCCAACCAAGAGAAACCACTGAATTTTGGTAAGATGGCGAACGTCAGTGACATTTTAACCCGGGTCTGTCCCCACCCCTCCTCCCAGCTCATTGGCACAGGAGCCAAATGCAGGCAAGAATGAAGACAGAGAGTTGATTGGTTTGGGGGCCGCTGAAAAGCGCCCCCTCAGGGCACAGTCAGTAGTTTGCCTGGACTTGCTGTTCCCTGAGGAAGCTCTATTCCTACCTGGCAGTAGTGGGGAAGGCCTTCCTTCAGGGTGTCGCCAAAACAATGGCAAATGCTGGGAAGAGCTCAGCTGCCCGAGGCCCTGATTCAGACCGGAAAGAGAAACCCGGCCTGGAGTTTAAAAGGCCGTCTGATAAACCATAACGGAAAAGGATATATGTAAGAAAAGAAAGCGTATGCACGTATCACTGAACCACTTTGCTGTACAGCAGTAATTAACACAATATTGTAAATCAACTATACTTCAATAAAAAAATTTTAATTAACAAAAAAAAGGCCATTTGAGAGAAACCCTCGAGAACTGGTTAGTAACAGGGAAACTTTGGAAAAGCCCTGGGGCCTAAAATGCTGCCTGCGCATCTGGGAAAGACTAGACAAAGGAAAGACATCACCCGCTGGTCTCTGGGTGGCCCTGAGGCTTCACACAGCAGGGGCAAGACCGGAGGAGGCCAAGGGCTGGCCGCGCCCCGCCCCCCACCAAGAGTGCTCCAGGGTATAGTGGTTATTTTGAATTAAAGTTACCTAATGGCCAACACAAGAGGGACGCTCTGACCCTCTTGTCTGTCTCCCTGCAGCAGGAACTAAATCTCTCCTGTGCATCTGAAGGTAGAAGGAACCCTTACCACCAGAGAGGGGGAATTCAGCCCGGAAGTTTGTATAAAACAAACTTTGTCACCTCTTTAATTTACCTCCCCGAAGCCCAAACTCGTTTAGATTCTTCCCTAACTGAGCGCCCAAACGCAACCTTCTGTCCTGTCAATTCCTCGTAAATGCATTGTTTCTTGTATAAGAGGCATAAACGCTGTTTGCGTTGGCCACTTCTCAGGTCCCAATTTCTATGAGACCTCCTTGCACACGAATTTCTTTTTCTCCTGTTAATCTGCCCCGTGTCAATTTTGTTAGTCCAGCCACAAGAACTCAGGAGGGCTAGAGGGTGGAATTTCCCCCTGCCCGCAGAGTCAAAGGCCTGCAGGTCGCTGGCAGCCTCCTCACATGGAGTCCTCGGCAGAGGTCAAAAGATAGCCACACCATGCATTTAGGAAAATCTTGGCCTGACCAGTAATTTATACCGACCGGGCTTGACACCTAGGAATTCAGGCATGAAAATAGACATAGGAGTAAAGAAACAAATAAAGAATTCCAAGAACGTAATAAAAAAAGATAGCAGAGAATCCAGTGGCCACACAATGCAGGGTATACAAAATGTTCAGAATTTAACAAAAGAGGGCAAGATATATACACTAAAAACTACAAAATACTGTTTCAAGAAATTAAAGCTCTGAGTAAATGGAAAGCCATCCCATGTTCATGGATCAGAAGATATAACATTATGAAGGGCACAATACTCCCAAAATTGATCTACAGATTCCGTGTAGACTCTATCAAAAGCCCAGCTGTTTTTTGTTTTTTGTTTTTAATGCAATTATTAAGTTTATCCTAAAATTCATATGGAAATGCAAGGATCCAGAATAAACAAATCAGTCTTGAAAAGGAAGAACAACGTTGGAGGAATCAAATTCCTTAACTTCAAAAACTACTACCAAAAAAACTAACGAAGTAACTGAGACAGTGTGATGCTGGTTTAAGGATAGACCTGTAGATCAGTGGAAGAGAATTGAGAAGCTAGAAGTAAACCATAACATTTATGGTCAATTTATTTATTTATTAAAAAAAATTATTTATTTAGGCTGCACCGGGTCTTAGTTGAGGCACACGGGATTTTCATTGCAGCACGTGGGATCTTTTAGTTGCGGCATGCAGACTCTTAGTTGCAGCATGCATGCGGGATCTAGTTCCCAGACCAGGGATCGAACCCAGACCCCCTTCATTGAGAGCACGGAGTCTTACCCACTGGATCACCAGGGAAGTCCCAAATGTCAACTTATTTTTGACAAAGGTGCCCAAACTATTTAATGGGGAAGAACAGCCTTTTCAATGAATGGTGCTGGAACAATTGGACATCTACACACAAAAGAATAAAGTTGGATGCTAACATCACACCATAGGTAAAAATGAACTCAAAATGAGTCACAGGTCTAAATGTAACAGTGAAAACTTTAAACCTCCTGGGAGAAAACTTATAAGTAAATCTTTATGACCTTGGGTTAGGCAATGGTATTTTAAACACTACGTCAAAAGCACAGCAAAACAAAAATGTAAGTTGAACTACATCAAAATTAAACACCTTTGTGTGACAAAGGACACCGTCAAGGAAGTGAAAAAACAAGACAAAGAGAGGAAGAAGTATTTGCAAATCATCCTTCAGACAAGGGACTTGCATCCAGAGTATAAAATAATCCTTTTATGCAAAAATAAAAAGACAGCCATTTTGAAAATGAGAAAAGGCTTTGAATTGACATTCCTCCAAAGAAGATAGAAACATGGCTGATAATCACACAAAGAGATGCTGGACAAAACTTGTCATCAGAGAAAAAATGCAAATCAGATCCATGTGAGATAATACTGCACACCCATTAGGATGGCTACTATATATATATATTTTTTTTTAAAGGAAAAAAAAAGGAACTGAACAAATGGTGGCAAGGATGTGAAGCAATTGGAAACCTCATACACTGGAGGTGAGAATGTAAAATACTGTAGCTACTCTCGTCAGAACCTTGACAGTTTCTAAAAATGCTAAACGTAGAATTAACATCTGACAGCAATGTCACTTCTATCCAAGAGAAATGAAAACACACCCCCACAAAAACCTGTACATATATGTTCATTGAAAAAGTATTTGTAATAGCCAAAATGTGTGGGAAATTCCAATTTTCCTCAACTAATGATGGCATACATGAATTGTGATATATGCAGCCAATGGAATACTACTCATTCATAAAAAGGAAAGAAGTTCTGATACATGTTAGACCAGGGATGAACCTTGGAAACGATGCTGAGTGAAAAAAGTAAGTCACAAAAAACCCTCATATTCTTTGATTCCATTTACGCGAAATGTCCAAAAGAGGCAAATCTGTAGAAACAGAAAGTATATTAGTGGTTACTGAGGGCTGGGGGAAGAGGGAAAGGGAGTGGGGCTAAGAGTAAGGGGCTTCTTTTTGGAGTGTTGAAAAAGTTCTAACCTTCGATTACTGTGAGAGTTGCACAGCTCTGTGGACATACTAAAAATCACTGAGTTATATACTTTTAATGGGTGAATTTTATAACATGTGGAATAATTCTCAATAAAGGCATAAAAATTATGGGTTTCCACTGTGGAGAGAGCAGGGATAAAGGGGGCTCTTTCTCCAGTCAGTGGCATTTTCGATTTTGGTTTCTAAACTTCATCAATGGCCATGAAAATGCTCCCCGATTAGGCAGTGGTCCTGACTTCCACTCCTACTGTGCCAGCTGTCCCTCAAAAAAATCTGGGCCTGATCCCAGGTGGCCTGAAAATTTGCCACCTCGGTGGCATTGCTGTCACCATCAGTGGACTCAACATGGGACTCAACCTTTGGGCTGAGTGGCTCTTACGTGTGTGTTTTTTTTTAATGTCATTTTTTTAAACAGTTTTTATTTTATGTTGGAGTCTAGTTGATTAACAATGTTGTGTTAGTTTCAGGTGTACAGCAAAGTGATTCAGTTATATATATATACATGTATCTATTCTTTTTCAAATTATTTTCCCATTTAGGTTATTACAGAGGGTTGAGTAGAGTTCCCTGTGCTGTACAGTAGGTCTTTGTTGGTTACCGATTTTAAATATAGCAGTTTGTGCATGTCTGTCCCAAACAAGACGGTGGAGTAGAAGGACGTGAGCTCACCCCTTCTTATGAGAACACCAAAATCACAACTAACTACTGAACAACGATTGACAAAATAAATACTGGAACCTACCAAAAAAGATACCCTACATCCAAAGACAAAGAAGCCACAACAAGATGGTAGGAGGGCCGCAATCGCGATAAAATCAATTCCCATACCCACCGGGTGGGCGACCCACAAACTGGAAAACAATTATACCACAGAAGTTCTCCCACAGGAGTGAAAGCGCTGAGCCCCACGTCAGGCTCCCCAGCTTGGGGGTCCAGCCAGCGGAGGAGGCTCTTATGCATTTTGAATAAAGTTAACATATATGGTTCCATCGCTTCCTGCTGGTTGTTTTTTTTTGTACATTCACTCATTTTCTTCAAGTTTTACTTCAGCAAACGATTCTGCAGGTAACTATGTCAGTCGTCAGCATCTCTTGTGAACGCAAGACCACACATCAGAAACTCTGACTGGGGCAGAAATTCTGCCATTAGTCGAGAATGTTTCTTTTTAGAAATAGCTCAGAAATTATTTTAGAATTAATCACAGCAAAAGAACAACTTCCCCCCGCCAATGTGGTGTGTAACATTCTAACATTCAATGACCATAAAAGGATCACATGGAAACGCTTTATTGGAACTTAACAACCAACAGTCACGCTTGTGAGGGGACAGAGTTCCAGAAACAACGCTCCGTGATTTTATCAAAATGCCATTCACGCAGCCCAAGTTCACGCTGGGGTCAGATGGTCTTACAACCATTCAGAAAACCAGGCGGCATCTCCAGGAGTTTCCCGTAGAAAAGGAGGGTCATTTCATGATTAGCAATAAAGCCAGTGGCTCCCAGACGTGCTGAACAGCACACGCTCCAGAGCTCTGCCCCCCGAGCAGGTTTGTCCTCGCGCAAGACCCCCAGCCCAGCCTGTGGCAAAGGGGCATCGGGAGGAAGCGGTTGCTGGCGCCTTGAGAGCCTCCCCTGCCACCCCTCCCATCAAGATGTCTCGGCAGTCTGACCCTGAGCTGCCTCCGGGACACTGGCCCCTGAAAGGGAGCCCTCAGGAGAACCCAGCGGCCTTGGTGGCTCAGGCACTGTGAGCCTGCCCCCTGGGAAGCCCCCATCATCACTGCAGAGACAGTGTGGACGGCATCTCCTTGAGTTTTCACACAACACCCTCTAAGCCAGTCGGGCTGCAGCTTTGCAGAAATACCTGCCGTCCCCACCTGCTGCCGTAAGGCTATAATGCTCCCGGGTGCCGGGCTCTCCCAGCTCTGCCTGGGCAGCAGCCGGTTAATTGATGGGCACTGCCCACCGACCCGCGGTCTGATTGGCTGCAGGATGCCCTGTGTGTGGGGCATGGGCTGAGGGATAGGCAGTGAGCTGACACCTCTGGCGTCCCCGCTCTCCAGGAGGGACAGACACAGGCATCCCAGGCATAGAGCCTCGTCAGCGATGCCGCCCAAAGTCGCTGAATTAACATCAAACTGGGCATCGTTCTGCCCATTTCCAGCCGCTGCCAGCCACCTATCCAGAAATCTAGAATCCTGAAATGTCGCAGAGTTCAGCCCCAAGGAGGAGGAAAGGGACCTGGATACTTTCCAGGAGAACAGGATTGATCAGAAAAGAGAAACCCAACCTTGGTGCCCGGGAAGCAAGAGCGTGTGTGTCAGGGAGGATGTGTGTAGATCAGCAAAGAAGCCGACGTGGTGATCACCAGTATGCACTCTGCTGGGCACTGTGTCGGAGGGAGACAGAAGACCTAACTCCTGCCTCGAAAAAGTTGGTTCTCCTCCTGCCGTGACCCTCCATCCCAGGTGTTCCCATGGAGACAGATGCCCTTCTCTTGGTGTGATGGGCCCGGGGGCTTGCTTTATCAGAGCAGAACACAGCAAGAGAGGATATGGGATGTCCCTTCCAGGCTAGGCCACAGGGCGCCAGCGTCTCACCTGCTGCTGGTCTTCAACTCTTCTCATCTGTGAGTTCTGATGGGACCACGTGGCTGGGAACAGAGGGCTGCATTTAGCCAACCACAGCATGGAGCTGAGGCCTCAGTCTAGCCCGCCAGGGACTGACCCTCACCAGCACCTCCCGAGGGAGCTGGGGTGTGGGTCCTGCCCCAGGTGAGCCTTGAGGTACCTGCAGTCCCAACCGACACCTTGCCCACTGCCTGTGAGAGACCCTGAAACAGGGTCCAGCTCAGCTGTGTCCTCAACCCGCAGACACTGAGACCATCAAGGGGCAGGTCCCTGAAATCACTAAATATTGTTGTGATTTGTTACACGGCGGCAGACAATGGATACAGAGATGTAATTGTGAAAGAAAATAATTGGCAAAAGAATAATCTACCTTCTAACCCAGTCCAGACGCTGGAGGAGCAAAGGTTGTTCTTGACAGACACCCAGGCATCTTCTGGAGCAGTGCCCACACCACTGCTCATCCCAGAGCTCCACCCGAGCTGTGGTCACCAGGCCTCTGGGGTCAGGGGCTCCTCGTGAGAGCCTGTTAATGTGGAAACCACAGCAGTATGAAGAGCAGGTCTGCTCTGCCCCCATGACCTGGCCTTGGCCACGTGCCAGCTTTGTGGTCATGGTCAACGTGGTGGACCCTCTGAGCCTTCTGATGGAATCTCAGACAATCTCATTTCTACATGCAGGTATAAGTATCCAACTATCAGGACAGTTATGAAGAGTAAACAGGAAATAATGAACTCAGAAGCACCCAGCAGAATGGCTGGCATGTGGTGAGCTGTAAGTAAACGTTACTTATTGCAATGGTAGAGCCGAGCCGTGTGCAGCACGAGAGGCCAAGGCCAGAGGGGAAAAGGCCCTTTGTGGAGAAGCCTTGCTTGTATCAGCAGGGGCACCCCACCCACCAAGGTAAAGTGATGAATGACCAGTTTCTCTAGAAGGCAGGAAAAAGTGCACCAGAAAATCAGTCCAGGAGCCAATGGGAAAGGTGGTTGACATCGTAGGATTTCGTCCTCTTGAGAAAGTTCACCAGATAAAACCAAGAAAAACAGATTCACAGCAAAGAATTCTATTTAAAACACTCAGGCCTGTGGCTTACAGCTCTGTGCTCAGGACACTAGACTCACAGCAGGCCGTGGCCTGGGTGTCGCTGGGAGCAGCCAGCCCAACCTATTCAACTGGCACCTGATCGGAGAGCATCCCGGGTACCGCATGGGGAGGAAGTAGACGCAGTCGGGTGGCGGCACTGCCACCTGTGTCCAATCTGCACTAAGAGGGGGTCTGATCAGAAGTGGGCTGACTGATGGGACAAGGGACAGTGAGCTGTAGAAGGACGGTCAGGGAAGGTACGACGGATTTCTGCATCATTAGAGCTGCAGCACAGGTCACCATCCCTAGTGATGCGTGCACTGATCTGAAGTCCATCACCAGCAGTTTGAACTTATTAATCACAACCAGTTCTGTGGGGTTTGTGCCCTATTAAAAGCGGTGGCGGAGGGCCTATCTCATTGATCTGTCGCACAACAAGAAAAGAATCCTTTCAACTATCATCCCGATATACAGTCAATTCCACCTAGAAATATTTTCTAGTTTTTTTCCCAAAATAAATTTGTCAAAAGAAGTATTTTTGTTATTTCTGTTAAACGTGAACAGACATTTACCTAATGACGAGGATGACCAAGAGTGGGGTGGTGATACTCTCAGGTGCCTCAGTAGAGACCAAATATACAAAAAATGACTTCACAAAAAGAGAGGAGTCCTCCGGCTTCACGCACGTGGGGAAGTAGGAAATGTACTGTTATTTGGAATTTACAGTAAAGGGTCAGGTTAAAGGATTTAACTCTGAACAATTCCTGGGATCTATTTGCACTATTGGTTTTTAAATTAGTTTTTATTGGGGTACAGTAGCTTTACAATGTTGTGTCAGCTTCTACTGCACAGCGAAATGAGTCAGCCATACGTATACATATATCCCCTCCCTTTCGGGTTCCCCTCCCATTTAGGACACCACAGTACATTATATCTGCTCTATTGTTAAAGCAGTGGGATCTCACTCAAAACCCTGGTTGGTTAGGAGCAGGTTAGGTCTGCAGTGAAGCCTGAGGAGGTCTCCCGGGTGGTGCTACGGGGATACCGTGTGCGCCCTGGTCGCTGTGCCCGAAACCACTGTCAACACTGCTTATGGGGGGGGTGAATGCTGGGCGGCTTCCCTCTGCTCATTTCCAGAAACACCGCTCTTGGCAATGCCTCCCCTGTCCCGTTCCTTGTGGTTGGCTTATATCCGGCATTAATTCATTCTTTCAAAGTTATCCGTGTCCTGTATCCACACCAGCCAATCGCAAATTTTCCAGACACACTTGACCCCTGAGCAGCTGGGTTTGAACTGCATGGGTCACTTAGACATTGATGCCCTCACATGGTACACATCCCAGTACCACGTGATGTGCGGGTGGCTGAATCCCGACACGTGGACCGTGGATACAGAGGCCTGATATATACACAGATTTTTGACCACATGGAGGGTCACCTGTACCCGCAATGCTTCTGTGTTTGTGGGCTGTGACTTAAGTCTTGCCCCTGACAGAAAGCAGCTGACACTTGCTGGCCTTTCATGGGGGTGATGATGACCAGGATGGAACTCTCTGAGGGCGGCCAGGACCAGGGCGGGGATGCTGACCTTCATTCTCAACTACAGCTGGGTCTCAGCTGCAAATGTGGAAGCAGTTTGGAATGATTTTGTCCACTAGCTCATGCTTCAGGAGGACCTGCTGGGTGCCGGACAGGGCCCTCGGGGCAGAGACCTCTGTCCTCCACAGAGGGGCTGGGATTCGCTTTTGAACACAAGTCTCCATTGTGCATTTTCTTGGGGGTTTTCTCCTTTCTGTGCCTCGGGGCCCCTGAGAGGAATGCAGGAGCCCCAGGATGAAGGGCCGGCTTTCCGGCAGCGCGGTGGAGATGGCCCTGGAGAGGCCTCGCCGCCTGTGGTCTCCAACCTGCTCCCCTTTCCTTTAGTTGTGTCCTTGACACGCCAAAGCGAGCCTGCTGTAAGCTGGGCGTGGTCTTTCTAACTGACTGCGTCCTGGCTCACTCGGAAGTCCTCCCTGACCCGCCAGTGTCTTCCGCTTCTCCCCACACCTTCCCCGTCGCCCCGGTGTCACTGCTGCCCCTGCTGGCGTCGGACGCTTCTTCTCGGGGGTTGGGGGGACTCGGCGTATGTGTTGTCTCTGCAACATCAGGTGAAGAGTCAGCCTTCCACGGTCGATGGAAAATTTGCGCCGCGCAGTGGGATCCTCCCTGGAGGCCCTGAGGTAGGGGTTAGGCTGCCTCCGGGAAGGGGTTCCCTTCAAGGCCGGAGGACCACGCCTGCGACCAGCCGCCACCAGCATCCGTGGCACCTCGGTAGGAAGGAAGGCCTTTCTGTTCTTCCAAAACAGAGGTCGGAAGGGGGCCTCCGCCGCAGTAACTCCCATAGGTGGACCACACTGGCTGTGCAACTCTGATTTAAATACACCCCCCAAGCCTGCAGTGTCTGTGGCTCCAGACAGACTTCTGCAGTCTCGGAGCCCACACCTCGCCCAGCCCTCACCTCTGCCCAGCAGCGTCTGTCCCTCAGGATCTTCCCAGCAGCGTCTGTCCCACAGGATCTGCCCAGCAGCGTCTGTCCCGCAGGATCTGCCCAGCAGCGTCTGTCCCGCAGGATCTGCCCAGCAGCGTCTGTCCCGCAGGATCTGCCCAGCAGCGTCTGTCCCGCAGGATCTGCCCAGCAGCGTCTGTCCCGCAGGACCTGCCCAGCAGCGTCTGTCCCACAGGATCTGCCCAGCAGCATCTGTCCCGCAGGATCTGCCCAGCAGCATCTGTCCCACAGGACCCATCCGGCAGGATCTGTCCTGGCCATGGAGCATCTCGCTCCTATCTCTCACTCTTCACGTTTCATCTTCTCAACTAGAGGACAGACTTCTTGAGGCCGGATGCTGTGCTTATGTATCTTCTTATCTCGTCAGGACCGCTCACAGGATTACTAAGAGATCCAGACACACACTGCTATTCACATAGAGCTCTAGAGTTGACAGAGGACTTTTCCACAATGACCCAAAGCGGTGAATGGAGGCTGCACGTGACTGTCCACGTTTGCAGGCTGGTGTGACTCATCTGCCTCCACGGGTACAAGAGAGCGGACGCAGGTGTCCTGACCACTCCCTAACGCTCTCTGGGCCCATAATATTCTGATAAACAAGCACATGGATCAAGGACACCCATGTGCCTCTTTTTCTCATGGCCTTTAGAAATGATTTCTCTTTCTTTCCGGAGACAGACATTGTCTTTATAACCACACCGATATTTTCTGCTTTTTCAAGAGTCTGAACGTAAAAGAATGTGATACGGAGATGAGGTGCCAAGCAGTGCCAAGTCACACGATCAAGGCAGAGTTGAAGGAAATTATTGCATCAGACCATCCCGAACCCTGATTCTGCCGTATTCCTGACCAGTAGGCAACGGTGCCCCCCAGGGAACACTGGCCACATCTAGAGATATTTACGGTGTTACAGCCCGGGAGGAGGCGTAGTGTTGCTGGGGTCTGCTGGGTAGAGGCCAAGATTTCTGCTAAACATCCTGCAAAGCCCAAGACAGCTTCCACAGCAGAGAATTATCGGGTCCATCAACCTCCACAGAGTAACACGTGATGGCCTTTGTACAAACAAACAAAGCAAAAACAACCAAACCAAAGCCTTGATCTGACCTCCTAGTTCGTCGAGGCCAAGAGGTCAGTCGTGTCAGAAGCACAGGCAGCGGGAAAGTCAGGCTTGTGCTCGTCTTCCATGGCGCCAGTACCTTCTAAAGGGGGGTGGCAGGGTCCAGAGCGAGGGCACCAGGAGCTGGGCCACCCGCTGGAAACGTCCTCCGCAGCAGCCCCGAGGGCTCCAGACCTGCAGAGAGCAAAGCAGCCCAGCAGGGACCACGGAATTCAGCGCAAGCTCTGCTAGGCAGCAGATTAAAGGCTTTACTGGAAACAAGACAGGGTCGGCCCACCTTGCTCTTCCCAAAGGTCTAAAACCTACTTCCTTTGTTCACTTTCTTTCCCCCAACAACATGGTTCTTTGGCTGAAATGATCACTCCTGTAGTTTAAGTTACCGTTGCCACATGACTGACACCCCTGCCCATGTCATCTTCTCAGGCCCTTATGACCTTCGTCGTGTGCTGGGCCTGTTGAGCAGGGAATCAGGTCTGCTTATATCAAAATAAAACCGAACATTTTGCTTGCAGTCCTGAGAGAGGATTTTATGCTTCAATTTTGGACCCCCCCTTTTTTTTTTCTCATTTGAAAAAATGTAGGGATGATAAAAAAATTAGGAAACGATTGTCTAATAATACATAAAAGCCTGTAAAAGATTCATAGCAAACAGATCTCAAACTGGAATATTCTTTGGAGAATTAATGCAAAGAAAAACAAGCTTCTCATACGGGATGTCCAGCACTTGCTTCAAGCAAAATGTTATTACGCCACTTACATCCAGGCATAAGAGCTAGTTGTTACTTAATGTGGTGAGAAGGTAGAGTACAGACATTTACTCATTAAAATCCATTTTGTTTCACTTCAAGCGCTGATTAAAATATCCTAAAAAGGGTGAAAATAGTACAGCCTTTGTCAGCAGCTAACCCGAGATCGCCAGACAGCCTGCCAAGGTCAAGGATACGTCCTTACAAGGCAACCACGTGCAGCCCTGCAGCTGACGTTATGAGCTTCATAACCTACACAGGACCTCAGGAAGACGAGGGTCTTCACGTACCTATTTCAATTATTACATTTTATTCCCTTCCGGAAACTCTAAGTAGGCAAATTGCCCATTAACATAGACAGGAAATCCAGGAGCCTCAGGAAACTGGAAAGACCTCAGATCAATAAGAAACAGCAGTATCTGTTGAGTGGATCTAGGCTCCAAAGACCCCTTGCTCCTAACCTGGCCCAGTTCTCACCATCACCCGGGAGGCTGGGCTTCTCCACGCCTTTATCTCAGGGAAGAGATGGGTCAGCAGAAGGTAGGGAAAATCTCTTCTAGTCTTTGAACTGAAAGTTGTAGTAGAACAGGGAAGGATTCACTGCAGAGACAAGTCTGGGAGAAATCACCCCAAAACTGGGACCCTCCCGGGAGGCCAGCCTCAGCAGATGGCGGTGGACCACCGTCCGTGGATGACACAGCTCAGGGATCGCAGGGCGCTCTGGCCGATGACATCAGGGAAACCAGGGTCTCCCCTTCCTCCTCAGCCTCTGCCCCCACGCACGTCAGTGATACTCGAGCCCCTGAGACCTGAGGTAAACATCTTGAGGAAAAAGGAGGGACCCAGCAGGGTGGGAGGTTGAAATAACAATTTAAAGATAAATAATATAAAATATTTTATATTTTAAAATACAAATTTAAAGAAAACATAAAATATTTTATATTTTAAAATAAAATTTAAAGATAAATTTTAGAAAAAATGTTAGAACACTTGCACACATACAGAAGAGCCGATTGAATTCACATTCAATGGAACCAGTTTAGTTCTCTGGTGCCAGATGTGACTATTTCTGGTTATCTCACATCTGCTGGCCCCACTTCTGTCCCTGACATTTAGTCTTATTTCTTCCCTATTCATTACTCTCTTTATTAAGTCCTGCTCAAAACTCATACCAGGGAAGTACGAATAGAATATCACCTTGTGTCTCCACGTTGAACCTAAGACTAAATTAAACGCTGACCCAATTTAATAATATTTCGCCATATTTTTTGTAATAAAGACAAGAAATATAAGTACATGAACACATAGACTTAACATAAAACAATATTCTCCATCCAGGCCCACCTGGAGCACAAGTCCTTGCTGCCCACATAGGCCGTGTGTAGATGGACCAGGTGAGGCAAGGGAATCACTCCTGCAAACCGGCTGTCCGGCAGCATTCTCCACCGCCTTTCAACGAGCTGGACATTCAGCCATTGCTATCTTAAAATAATTCCTGAGTAAATTTGATTGATATTTTATACATTATGTGCATGTCTCTGGATAGGCCTTGAGAGAAAGTGAGTTCCATATCAAAGGTTTTAGAAAACCAGGCTTCCCTGGTGGCGCAGTGGTTAAGAATCTGCCTGCCAGTGCAGGGGGCATGGGTTCCAGCCCTGGTCCAGGAAGACCCCCCAGGCCACGGAGCAACTAAGCCCACGTGCCACAACTACTGAGCCTGCACTCTAGAGCCCGTGCTCCGCAACAAGAGAAGCCACGGTAATGAGAAGCCTGTGCACTGCAACGAAGAGTAGCCCCTGCTGACAGCAACTAGAGAAAACCCGTGCACAGCAATGAAGACACAACGCAGCCAAAAATAAAATTAATTAATTAAAAAAAAAGAAAGCCACTTATACGTAGGAGATATCTCTCACCCATTGGCAGGGCGAGAGGCTAACATGCAGTTTCCAAGTGGTCAGGCATGAAAGCTTTGTGTCAAGGACCCAATCCTTCTGCACTGTGTGCTTTTCACAGACCATATGTTGGTTGCTTTACCCCTCTAAGCCCCAGTTTTAATATCGGTAAAATGACATTTTAACAGTAAAACAAAGTGAGTTCTCCCAAACATTAAATCTATTCATCCATCCATACATCCACCTTCCCATCCACCCATCCATCCATCCACTGACAGGGTTTAAAGATTAAAAGAGGTCATGCACTTAAAGTCCTCCATACTGAATCTGTTCTATCAATTGTAAAACAGCAACGATTACTGTATTCCTTCATCTGACAGCTTCACCATCATAACCTTTTCGAAAAGCAGGATCTGGGGTTAAGCTTCTCCAAATACTTGGGTGCTTCCTGATTCCAGCCAGACTGAGCGTGCTTTCTTCATCCTCAGGTGCGTCCTTTCCTGGATCACGTACCTAAGAAACCTTTCCCATGCCCCCCAGTGGCTGTCATCTTAGTCCCTCTGAATCCCCACAGGCTGACACACCACCAGCGTATGAACCTGTCATTTTTATGCCTCCTAGACCTCCCCTGCAGGGAACCTGACTTGATTGTGCACGCTCCTGGCAAAAAGCCATGTGCATCCTTGGCGGGGCCGTAAATGCTCGAACGACACCTCAGAGCTGCTGTGAGAATTGTCATCTACTGATTGGTTTGGGCCGCTGATGAAACGTATCTATATTTTCTTTTTGAATTAAACTTTCATAGGTAAGTAGTTTACATGGTTTAAAACCAGACAGCAGTTGGGATCTACTGTGAAAAATCTTTCCTTTCTCATCTCTCATCGTCTGCCCGATTCTCAGCCCTCCAACGTATGTAAACGTTGTTCTCGGTTTCTAAGGGACCGTCAGACAGCCTCTGCGTATCCAGACAAAAAAGGCTCCCATCCTCTCCTTTTTATGACAAACGGTAGTCTGTCTGCTCTGCACTGCTCTGCTGTTTGCACTCTTCACTTGACAATACCTCTTGGAATATAACAATCTAATTAACTGAACCCTCAAGCGTTGAGTCCAGGGTAGGTGAAGCCAATTGTCCAGGGTCAGATGGAGCCCAGATTTCTTTCATCTCAGTAGATGCCCTTGTCCTTTTACTGCATCTAACTGCGTCCAGACCTCAGACCTAATATGTAAGATAGTCCTCCAGTTGAGTATACATCAGTATGAAAGTCCTGTACGTAATAAATATAGTGTAAAAATAGATTATATTTATTTCATGTAATGTCATAAAGTATAAACTATCTTAAAATCCTTGTAAAAATGGTAACTTTGTACATGGAAATGTGATACCAGCATCGTGTATTTAGTGCTAATTGAGAATTCCTTCACAGCAGAGCCTACTGTTGCTATGGACACCATCCCCAAGAGGAGGTTTAGAAAATTCCTCTGCACGTTCACAAGTCTGCATATTTCCCTTTAATTCTCAAAGAAATCTCTGCATGGGGTGACTTACGTGTGAGGATTTTGATGTTTGCGGTGAAAAAACACTCACCCGCCACTGCAACAAAGCAGCCACAAGACAAACATGTTTACAACGTCCTCCACACGGACCCACATTAAAAAAATTAATCTGCCCTCGCCAGCCACAATGAGCCTCTCCGTGCCTGCGTCAGGGGCCCTCTGCAGGGCTTCATCCTTGCTGTCCTCGAAGGCGGGCAGTGGGTCCTGTGACCTGGTGAGGCCGCGGCGTGTCACCCCAGGGCGTCGCCTCCAGCTCCCTAGATAAGATTAGCCCAGAGCTCCGAGTCCACGGTGTGGCCGGATGAGAGGAGACAGCCTCGAGTGACGGCTTGGCCACTGCCGCGAGATCACAGGGGCATCGTCCGACGCTCTGAAAGCCGTCACGTCAGGTGACCTGGACCGATTATGAGTGGCCTCCCATCTTCACTGCGGCCCTCCCCGGCCTCCCCGTGTGCCCGCGCGTGTGTGTGTGCGTGTGCACGAGCGTGTCCCCAGCAGCCAGTCAGGAGCGCGTCAGCCCAGGCCCCCTTGCCCCTCTCTCCCCTCCCTGCTCCTGGGGGCACCCGTCCTGCAGACACTGGGCTGCCTCCTTCCAGAGGAATAGAAGCGACCCTCACACTCATTTCCAGCGGAAGTAAAAGGGGTGCCTCCCAGCGGTGGACATGAAGTTTGCACACAACTGATGGTGTGAATACAGACCTGGTTTCCCCACTCCTCAGGCAACGGCGGAAACTGACTCGACGGGATCACCTCTGGCCAACCTTTTTCAGTTAGGTGTGAGAATCGTTTTAAGAGAGGTTCGAATTTCTCATCCACCTGTGAGTCACTGAGGGACTTTTTAAAAAATATCAACATGAAAACAAATGGTCTGTTCAAGTTGCCCTAAAACCGCACAGACAGGCTCAGTGCAGAGTGGGCAAATCATAAGCTCAAAATGGATGAAATAACAAGAAAAAAGCAGTCAACCAGCAAACAATGAATCAGAGCAGCCCGTAGTGCAGTAACACGTTCTGCAGAGGCGAGATCCTCTGGTAGCCGTCACGACAATCTTTGAAGGTGGAAGGAACTCCACTCCAAGTAATATCGAGGTACTGGACCCAAACGCCATATTAGGGATAGAATCGGAAAGTTAAAGTTTCAAATGAGAATTAAGTAATACTCTCAAGAGGGGAAAGCTGGAAGGGAAAATTCAAACACCAGCATCTTCCTGAGGGGTGGCCACTGCGCACACTTTAAGTGGACAAGATGTCCCAGAGGACGGTCCAGCAGTGGCCATTCTTCATCCACGGCAACACTGGCACTGGGACTGGCTGCCTGGGGCCTAAGCGGACATCACAGACATTGAAGGTCTTTGCTCTCAGTTACGCATTTGACACCTGCTGCTTCTTATGGTTTGTCCAGTTTTTAGGTCATCCTTCTGCAGTCACAACAGTAACGCCTTTGAGTGTAACTTAGGAAGGACCCACCCCAGCCTCTTCCACTGGGCACCATTATCTGCAATACAGGGGCCAGCCTGGATGGAGACTTTGGGGTCCAGGGTGGACGGGCAGTGAGAGGTTTTTGATACCGTGCCTGGAGAATTCTTAAGTCTACTTATTCTTATCCAAAGTTCTCAATCCACAGCAATCGTCACTCTGCTTAAAGGAGAAATCTTACCCCTCCAGAGGAGGCTCACAGGTCGTTCAGCCCAATTATAAAATCCCCAGTGTCAGACGTTGAAAACAATACATTAGGTCATATCTGTAACCCTTTTTATTACTGGAAATTACCTACTTCTTTTCTCATATTCTGTAATGTCATCTCCTTTTGTTTATTGATGATTACATTTTATACCTAAGGCAAGAATGACTCAGTCTTCAGAAAATGTGATCTGATGGTGTCATTTTGCAAAAGCTCCCGTGTGGGATCAGTGGAAGGAAATAAGTATGTCGCCATGGACCGTGGCAGACCTAGAGCTTCGTGCTCTGCGGTCCACTCAGGACCCGCTCGAAGGAGACAGAACAGGGCATCAGAGACACTAGGCAGAACAGGGCATCAGAGACACTGGGAGGAGGGTTTATTTTCCACACAGGAACGGGTGTTGCTGCATCGTGACTGAGAAGAGAGCGATAAATAAACCCTCAGGCTGCTCCGGGACGGATGGCCTCTCTTCCTCCCTCTTTCGTTATCCTGAACTTTGGAGGAGTAATAGAACTTTGTTAATACTCTGTTTTTCCTCCTCTGCATTTCTGCCCGTGGCATATGAGCAATTGCTTTCTGTTTGTGTTCGCTGTGCTCTTATTTTTGGATTTTTTTTCCTTATGACAAGGGGCTATTTTTTTTAAAAAGCAAGACTTATCAGTGGGGACAGAGTTAATAGGGATTAGACAACGTGTTTCTCATAGAGCTTTCAAATCTTTTAACAGGAAGGTGTGATATACTCTCAAGAATTCCTTATTCATCGCCTTTGTACTTTTGCGTATTTGCAGGAGGAATAGATGTTTGGGGAGGTGAACTGTTCCGAGACTCCGGCCAGATCTCAGGCCCCAACAAATCACCTTATGAAACAACATGGAATAAAGATGGAGTTCTGTGTGTGCCTTCTGCGGTTCATTTCAGGGAAAACAAACAAACAGCTTAATGAATTTCAATAAAAAGATTAGGCTAAATACGTGTGATGCATTTTTATACCAAGGCAGGAGGAATCATTGAAAATAATGAGGGATGCACATTTCTTTAAAGCAATTGTTGGTTGAAACCAAAGTTAAATACTTTCAAGTTGCAAGTGAGCTCTGTGGCTTGTGTCCATTTGACTGGCTAGAGGAAGCCCGTGTCCCTGTGTGACCCCATGTGGCTGTCTCACTGGGGGGACCAGCCTAAGCCCTCTGAGTGCTGGTCTGAGGCCATGAGCGAGCACCCTGTGTGCACCTGCTTCCTTGGGAAAGCTCACATTTCCTTTTTTAGGGGAATATGCTAGAGAGAGCTAGATAAAGAGTTTATGGTAATTGGTTGCTTTTTTTTTCCTTTACACTGGGTGGTGCATTCAGTATAACTTCTATATATAAGACCCTGATTAAAATAAGATCCGTCCCCATGAGTGAAATCTCCCTGACTTAGACAGCTACGCTCAAGTACTCAGGACACGCCCTCCTAGCGTCTGGAAAAATTTAAAATATATAAGCAATTGAAGAGTCACATATTTTCCGACACTGGGAATTCAGTAGGTCCAGGGTTGGGTTTATTATGTGCTCCTAAGCCTGCCCTACATCCTGCAGCCAGTGGTTTTACTGGGGACAGAAGGGCCTTCCACTGCCCAGAGGTCAGCGTGGTGGCTGAGAGGGTGGCCGTGGGGCCAGAGGGAGCAGCCGTGGGTCAGCCCAGCGTGGTCTTTGCCCATTAGCTGACCTCAGGGGGCCTGAGGCTCCTCGTCTATACAGCAGAGTCCACGACTCCTACTTCACACAGCTGTGCTGAGAACTACAGTCCACTAAACAATGCTTAGGAAGCACCAGCCCAGGACCTGGCACATGGGTCAGGAAGAGTCAGTGCTGGCAAAGAAGGATACACATTGTGGATACAATTTGGAGGTCTAAGATGACGGTGCAGGCTTTGGCAGGGGGTCGAATCCCCAGGGAGCCCCACCAGTGATGTCAAACACCATCTGCCTCATGCAGTCATGCAGGGTTCTGCATCAGTGGTCCAGGGGCCACATCTGGACTTCAGTCTCCTTTTGTAGATAAAGTTTTATTGACACACAGCCACCCACTCGCTGCTGTGCTGACTGTGGCTGTTTGGTGCCACCAGGCAGAGCTGAGGGGCTGCATCAGAGACCATCTGCCTGGTGAAGCCTCAGATAGTTACTGTCTGACCCACTAGAGAAAAGTTCACCAGCTCTGTGAAGAGCTGAGCATCGAAAACCCCCAGAGTAGCTTGCTGGCGCCGCTGGTCTCAGAAGGCAGAGCTGAGCTCCAGCCCCAGGACAGAGGACCTTCCGAAGAGCTTTAATCTTCTTTACTCTGCAGGGTCTTCTCAGCATTTCTTAATTTTTTGACGCCGTTGTAAATGACAGCAACTACAGTGACTGTGAGCTAGTTTTCTGAGAATAAAGAATTGTATTGAATTGATTTCTAGTTCTGGGACGGGGGAGGGCCCTCAGAGCTGACGGGGTGTCATGGGGGTGGCAGTGGAGGGGGTGGAAGGGCGGCCGCACCCCCAGCACGTGGACGAACAGGAAACGCCCGCGATGACCGGGCCTCTCCCTAGGCTCCCCGAAGGCGCCACCACTGACGCTGATGAATCAGCCCGTCCAGACCCTTCTCAGAATCTGTTCCTTCCCGAAGACTGTGCGGGATGTCTGTGGAGGATGCAGGCGTTGCCGGCCGGTGGCCAAGCTTCACTCCTGCCAACGTGACCCGCAGGCTGGCCTGTCCTCTGTGTGCTCTGGATACGGGTGAGCGGAGAGCTCCACTCCCGGCTTCAGAAGGCCCTCGTGTGAGGCACGGACCCTGCACCCCGACTCCGGGCTGGGAGAGGCAGGTGGAGGGGACAGAGGAGCCCGGCCCCACTGTCTGCCCCTGGGTTCAGCACCCCCAGAGGTTGCGCAGGTGTTTAGGGACAGACTCAGTGTCGTGTCCCCTGTCACGACCCACAAACACCCCTCAAGTCTACGCACACTTTCCTCGGTCGAGCCCCATCCTGTCCTGACCGCCTCCCGAGGCCTGCTTACCTGCGCTCTCTCGGGAAGACTGCCTTCCCTGCCACCGACCCCAGTTTCCCAGGGAGCCCTGTGGACGGGCAGCTTCCATGCCTTGCCTTCTCCTACTGCACCAGTGACGCCAAAGCCAGCAGAAGCCACTCCTCGGCAAAGGCATTAGCAAATGGGATTGACCTAAATTACTGCAAAGATTGCTGTATGAATTCAACATATGTTTTTCCTTGTCACTTATTTATGTCATCCTTATTTTTATGTTGTTTTATCTAAACGTGTAAACCATCTGATTTTATAGCCCTGCGGCAATTGTTTTTTCTTTTTGGATGTTGAATACCTATTCTATTATCTAGATCGGCGGAGTGTATTTGCCACACCTGCTATACTTCTGGCGACACCGTACAATACATTAGAGATCGCTGTAGTTGAGATTTGCTATTAAATGCACGATTTTCCAGACTTGGCCTGTGCAGCCTTCGCTCTTTCTGCCTGCTGTCCTGCCAGCATTGTGATGGTGCCCGTCTGTACACTGCAGTGGTCATAACAAGGGCAAAGGGGTGCAGCTCGAATCGGACACTTCCTGTCACTGAAAATCTGTGGATTCCACTTCACTGCTGTCGAAGCTGCCCCTCAGAGGTGATTACAAGAACCACGGAAAGTCGTGGGAAAGCTCTGACTGCAAAGTCCTAATTATAAGGACTGAGTCCTCACGAGCTGTGAGCGCTTTCCGGTGCCGCCAGCCAGGGCCGTCCTGGGGCGTTTACCCCGGGAGGGCTCCACGGAAGGACGCCCCGAATTGCTCACCCCCCCGCGCTGCACACACTGGCCGGAAGGTGTGTTCTGACAGCTGGTGTAGCCCCCCCAGGGCCCACCCACTGAAGGTCCCCCGGGAAGGGGCGTAACCCTGGGGGCACTGCCCTTGACTAGGACTAGTCCCTTGGGGGCCACCGCTGTGAGCCTTAGGCGGCTGGGGACGGGGAGGTGACAGCAACGGCGACCCGGAGCAGCATCAGAGTCCACGACCTGTGTGTCCTCTCCCTCAGGGGCTCAGTCCGGTGGCAGCTGTGACAGCCTGTACAGGACACTGACCCTAAGACGCGCGTCTCAGCTCTGCCACCGGCTCAGAGCTCCTGAGCTTGGTGGGCCACGGCCTCCCCGGCGTCTCCACCTGAACGGAGCACAGCGGGGCTGTCTGTCCATCCCCCTCACGCGGCCACACCCCAGGCCTCGCTCCCAGAGGGGATGGAGGGGTGGGGGGAGATTTAGCAAACCCTCGATGAGGTAAAGAGGGGAGCGCAAGCCTCGCAAGGCGCCTCCTTAAGGAGCTGGGAACCACGTTCACGTTTACTTCTGCGAGTGTGGAAGAACAAGGGCGTTCACCAAAAGGCCTTCCTAACAGAGAGGAGTCACGCCTGCCGTGTGCAGGGCACGTCTTATTGGGCTCACGGGGTCGCAGCGCAAACCGCCAGGTGATACTTGTGGCATCACCTAGGGTGGGATACAGCCCCGAGCAGAGACGCACGAGATGAGCTGGACCGCGTGAGGACATTTACCCTCACCACACGTCTGTGTATAGATGTCTGGAAATGTCCCGAGGAGAAGGGAAACCTCCACACCGAGCGAGTCCGCCTGGGCTCCGGAAGCCTCGCGCGGGTCCCACGGGCACGTCCTCCTGGCTGCTGCGGGGGCTGGGCCTGCTCCCTGGGTCGTGAGTGACTTACCTGCTCTGTCATCGCTCAGGCGCAGTGCCACGGCAGGAGTGGCCCCTTTCCCGGTAGAAGTCCTGGGTGTTCTCTGAGGCAGGGACCTCAGGGACGTGGGCCTTTGGCCAGCGTCCCGAGAAGCGAGAGCGCCACCGTCAGAGAGAACCTGACAGACACACCAGGAATGTGGCAGCCCGCAAGTCTGCAGAGCACTGGGGGGTCCGGCGGCCGGGGCCTGGGCAGGGGAGTCATCATGGGGACTGAGCAGGTCTCCGCACACCTGCCGATCACATCCTGCAGGCATCCGGGCAGGGTGAGGTCTGGGGACGGTCTCACTCCAACAGATGTATTGGAAGCCATGTGACCTGGACCCCGGCAAGTTCATGAGGTCGGTGGAGTAAGTCTCTTTGCAGAGCACGCTGCGTGGGGCGGATGTGGTGGCCATGGTGGTGGCTGCACAGCCGGCCACACCCTGGGACACACCCGCTGCCCTGTCACCGTGGCGTCACCATGGTGGCGGCAGCGGTGGCACTGTCTCTTGCGGGGACCGAGGGAGCAGGTGAGTCTCTGTCTTGATTGCCCCTCCTGAGTTTGCACCTGAGTGAGACAAACGCTGGAGACCAGATGTGGCTCCGTTTTGGGAGCGGAACGGGGGAGTGACTTCCTCACCTTCCCACTAGCTTGGGAGTCAGACCAGCTTCCTACACTCTAAGCACTAACGTAGATCCAGCAGAGCAGCTCCTGCCCTGGAGGCCCACTGCATCGTCCGGGGACGGTAGGGGGGGCTCCTGCAAGTTCACCGGGTGGCAGGGTGGGCTGTCCACCTGGGCGAGCCTCCTGGTAGGAAGCCTGCTGGAAACGAGCGGGGAGGGATGTGGGGGCGCCCCCAGCGTGGCTGCTGCACCCCATCCTTCTGCCTCGTAAGTGCTGGTAAGGTTCTGCCCACATCACGTTGAAAATGTGCTCAACGTTCTGGGTCAGGGCGTTTCACAGACATTGTCTCATTTCACCTTCATAAAAGTTATACAGATACGATTGCCTCAGTTGTCCAGATCAGGAAAATGAACTTGGGGAGCGCCTGGGGCGTACCCCCGTGTGTGGGCTCACAGGAACTCTCTACTCGGCCACTGGTGTACCACGGTTGGAGCAAATGACGATTTCTTCCTCCAAATCCCAGCGCCGTTTCTCGGTATAGACAGAAACAGAACCCCCTGCGCCGACTCGCAAGGGAAGTGTCCTTACTCAGAACATTCTCCCCGACGGTGGCTGAGAAGGCTGCTCCGCTTCTCCTGGGAGTCGGGCTTATGTTGGTAAATGAGAGACTTGAATACACTTCTCGTCCCCCTGCTTCAGGTTTCAGAAGAGACGCCTCCTCCCACAGGGAGCCTCTATGATTTTCCCTTCCGGACGGGCTCCTGGCCATCCTGTCTGCTAACCTTTCTTCCTTGAGACACTGTCCACACTTGGTACCCAGATATTGATTGACTTTTTGGCCATTTGATGTATGTTTATCCCAGGAGACCATATGTGCAGGGGCCCTGCATCGAGTCCACTATCACCCCTCTGGAATATCAGAGGCCCTCCATAAATCCTCCCTGAATGAACAAATGATGATTCAGGGAATGAGTGAGTGATACGCATGTCCAGATCCCAGATCTCCGGAAAGAAGGCAGGAGCAGAAAAGACCAGTGAAATGCAGCTCGGCGCTCGGGTGACGTCTAGACCTTCCAGATTTCCTCGTCACGTGCGCGGATCACCGTGATTTCCATTGGGTGACGTCTAGACCTTCCAGATTTCCTCATCACGTGCGCAGGTCACCGTGATTTCCATGTCCTCGGCTGTTTGCTCTCTTTTCTTGCCTGGAGCACCAACCCTCTTCCTTTATAATTTTCCTTTAAGTCAGGATATGTACGTTCTCCTCCGGGTTCCAAGACTCTCTGTGTTCTTCATGCACCTGGGGCTTCAGTGTCCGTGCCCTGCCTGTTCCTTGCCTGGAACACATGTCCTCTGGTGCTGGGAGGCTGGCTTTGCTCCCTCTTTTCCTGCGAGACTGCCTACCTGTCCCAGTTCCACACCCACCCCCCATAGAGAATGTTACCCACCCCTCTGGCCAGCACTCGTTGTCATTCTTCATCTGCTTTCCTTCCTTCACAGCACTGAAACCTTTCTGAAATGCAGTGTGATTTAGTTACTTATTATTTAGTTACGCTATTATCTGAGCACTGCTAGGATGTAAATTCCAGAAAAGCCATGTGTGTTTGTCAGTTTGTTGCTGATGTCTCCCAAGCACCCCAACAGACAACGCAGAGTAGGTGTCAGATATATTTGTTCTTAAGAAATGAATTTATAAAATTTCTACAGCAAAACTTTCAGCAACTTCAAGGTGGGGACTGTGTCATCTCGTGTCTTTATAAACTTGTCAGAGAACCGTGGGCTCAGCAAAGGGCTTGTACCTCGACACTGATGGTTTCTGGGACTCAGTGAGGAAACCGTGACCTTGCGGAGATGGCAACTCCAGCCAAGTATTTAAACCAGTACTGAAAAGGCAATTCAAGTTAATTTGCTAATTATTTATTGAGTGTCCACCAAGAGGAGGGCCTGGGCAACGGGCTGAGTAAGCGTAGGAAGAGGTCGCCTGGCCTCCTGCAGCTCTGTCCCATGTGGGACGAGAGGAGAAGAAGAGTCTGGGGTCTGGGTGGGACTGTGGCATGAAGGCTGCCCTGAGCACAGTCCCGTGCAGGTGAGGAACAGATGCCTGGGGTGGTGGCTGCACTGTGCCTGGTCGGCGGACCTGGAGGAGCCTGGAGGATCTGACTCGTCCGTGAAGCTGTTCGATCCAGCATTTGCTGAGCGCCTTCTACTCTCGAAAGGCTGTGTGCCAGGGGTGGGGATGGAGCCATGCTTAAGGCTGGGCCCATCGGGGGACTGAGACTCTCGTGGAGGGGATATTTTGTCCTCAGCTTGAAGCTGACTGGACTTCCGTGATATGGAGGCTTCCTGAATCCTTCTTACTTTACTAAAGAGCATTTCTTTGTTTTCTTCCCACTCATGCCCAGCTCTCAAATGCGGGCGCTCCTCAATCCCACGTCCTCTTCTCATTCTCTACCCTTGATCCTGGGTGATCTCAGCCACAGCGATGGCTCTGACCCTTCAGGCTTGTGGTCCCTGGAGCCACGGGCAATCACCTTCCGTATTCAACTCCTCTGCAAGCCATGTAACTGGACTTCCAGGGTTGGCCTCCGACGAGCCTCGCCTCCTGGGACGCCTGCTCTGTGTGGTCCCCTCTCCCGAGCTTCGCCAGGCCCATGATTCTCTTTCGATCAGCGCGGTGCAGCGGAATTGATGCTGTGTGGCTCCTCCGTGAGGTTATATGACGTCTTACTGCCTCTGTACGGGTCCACGTGAACTATCCCTCCTGGGGAAGCCAGACGGGTAAAGCTTCTGGTTATCTCGAGACCACCACGCCTGGCGGAACCCGGGACAGCTGTGGGGAGGAGCTGCGTGGAGAGAGGGCTGCAGCCACCCCTCACCCGTTTCAGCTCCTGGCCCGGTGGCAACACATGAGTGAAGCAGGCCCTTGGACATGGTACCAGGTATCTTCAGACAGCCCTGGCCTCATCTGCCAACTGTTAGCGAGGCAGGAGCAGCTGTAAGGGAGACTGACCCAGGGGGGTGTGGTCAGCCCACAGAGCCACTAGGCAGAGCAGGAAATGGTCCTTTGAAGCCACTAACCCTGTCCCTCTGCGATGCTCCCCCCCACTCCGTCCTCTCACCTCTTCTATCCCCTCCACCTGCTCCTCCATTTAAGCCCCCAGAGCCTCTTCCCTGAGCCGGCAGGCAACGATGTCCTCACCGATTCGTGAATGTCTTGTACCTTAGTCCAAATGCAGCACAGCAGTGATCTTTACAACACAAGGTGTGGTCATCCTATTATTTTAAAATAGGTTTCTTGTTTTTTTCTTTTTTGGTAAAAGACATGACGAAGAATCACGAGGAACCAAGCCAGATAAAGTTGGCTGCATGGAGGGTGGTCCAGAGCTCCCCGCTCCTGGGGGACGCTGGGGGCACTGGAGACCTCCGGCCCCTGTGCACGTTGCGGGTATCAGTGGGCTGCGGGGGGGAGTTGGGGGCGGCAGACCGGGGCCCCGCAGGAGACAGCACTTGCCAAGTCCCTGGCGGGACCTAATTAGGGTCCTAAGATTTATAAACACAATTTATGGGCACTCCCTTCGGATGCAACTTTTCCTTAATCCCTCATTATTCTGAGTTAATTGTATTAACTGAACTGAACGAGAAAATCATGATTGGAGGAAGATCATCAGATAAAAGTAAGAAAATATTAAACATACTGGAATTAAGAGCCAAAGAGCAGCGAGGAGTCTGATGACAGGAAGGCAATGGTGGCGGCTCCCCAGATGACGCGCTGGGCCGTGGACAGTCAGCAAATGATTCTCATTCTTTTATGCTTATCATCACTGTTTTGCTTGTGTTTGGGGTACGAACTCGACACAGTGACAAACACACTCACAAGCTCGTGTAGACCCCGCACCCTATGATTAACATAATTGCTTGTTGCCAGGTTTTTGTTCTATCGCTATGTTCAGTCAGTTATAATGATTTCTGAGTAGCTATCTCATACCAAGGCTATGTGGAGAGTTACAGCAGGAATTATGGGATGCAAACGCTTTCCCTTGAACCCAGAGGAAGATGAAAAAGTCACTCATCACGGAATCCTACAGGCACCGCGTTCCAGACTCGCTCGCTTCAAGATACTCAATGTGAAGAATTACTTAAAATACGTTCAAATATATCGATCAATAAAATAACTGAGAAAATCAGATCCTAATTGCAGACCTAACTGGAGGTAACTTAAGCAAAATAATTGACGCAAAAACTGAAATTATCTATGTCTTCACGTTATTATGAAGATACACAGAAGGCTCAGTAAAGTTATTAAAATCAATGATTCTGGAAATTCCCAAAGAAACTCTACTTAGATGACTAGTGACCATACAACCAAAAATAAGGAGGCCCTAATTTAAATAAAGAAGGGTTGTGAACTGGCCTGATGGTGGGCTGCCATTTGAAATATTTGAACATTCTTCAGATTTTAAATCTTACAATGAAATAAAAACAAATTCCATCGAGCACAGCCCCCAGGGTACTACCAGTCAATATAAAATAATTCCGCCATTTTTCTTGGAGTGTTTTTGTTTTTTTTTTAAATGAAACTTGAATGGCTACAACATAAAGGACAAATCATCTACATTTAGCAATCACTCATCAGATACCACTCCCTCCCCACCCCAAATCAACCACCACAAAAAAATTCCTAATACACATTCTACAACTGTTGTTTCAAGTGTAGGACACTGGCATTTACTTCATAAAATAAAAGAAGGTAAATAGAATGACAAGCCATCTTCCAGAAGAAAGACGAGTGAATCAGGAGACCTGTGTATAACTGGGAGCGTATTTCAGGGAGCTGAGTTGCCCCAGTTTTCTTGCTCTTACATCCATTGGGTTAAATAGTCAGCCACCTGGTAAAGTTAAGAATCTGAGGGTGAGAGCACACTGTGCCCACCAGGGGGCTGGGCTGCCATCACAGTGAAGCCCTTTGCTGACCCAGAGTCAGGGGCCTCGTACCCACAGAAAATTATAACACACATTTTTCCATGTTTGACATGGGCAAATACAAATGAATAAGAAAAGTAAGAGAACAACTTTCTAGGAACAAATCATAATATAGTAATAGTGCTTTAAATATTACAGAGTGCTTTTTACCTACATAAAGAGACACTTAGGAATTCATGTTTACCATAAATAAATAGTAATCTGTGAAGGATGTGGCGTAAGGTAAAAACTCATAAATATCTCATCTTATTTGGAAGTCATTAACCACTAAGCAATTAAGGGAAACTAAAAACTCGGTTTTTGTGTAATGGATATATTAAAAATTTATCACAGTGCGGGACACTGGCAATGGCTTTGAATTCTAACACATGCTTCAGGGATTAAATGGTCATTTTTCCACTGTAAGAAAAATCTTCATTTTCAATCCTGCAGTAGAAGCAGCATGGTACAGCATTTAGGGCAAGGGCCCTGCGTCCAGGCTGGTCTGGGTTTAGAAGAAGTTTGTCACTTCTTTGTCCCTTGGTGGTGACAGTGGTTGACATTACAACTAGCCTGATCATGGGACACACTGATATCAGTTTCATCTTGTTGGAAATGAGACTCGAGCATATACGTTTTTACGTGTGCCTTTTCTTTAATCTAATTGTAACTTATTATTTCAAATATCTGAACTAGGCAACATTAGCTTTTCAACATATCGACCATAAAGTGCGTGTTCAAAAAAATCATGACTGTGGGTCACTTATGAGAAAGTTTGGTTTGCTAAAGCGCCTGTAGACCGAGAAGGGAAACGTGTGTGTGTGGTGTGTGTGTAAAAGAAGAGAAGGGGTGAGGAAAACAAGGAAGCTGGAGGTGGGCCTGAGGAACCACCCTCAGGTTCATCACAGATCCGGGCAGGAGGCCACTCTGCACGTGCCACGGGCAGAGGCGTCTGCTCCAGTAAGCCCTCCCTGACTGCCTCGTTAAAATGTGATTTTACTAATAATCAAGTTCAGTGCTACAAGCCTTTTTTCCAGGAGGAACGTGTGCTGATTACTGTGCTCCCTGCTTTCCTCATATTGACCCTAGTGGTACGTGGTCTGTGCCCCTGCAAACCCAGCCCAGGCAGGTCACCATCCACCACTTATTTCTGGGAACATCCAGGGCCACCTGGGCCTGTCTCCCCGTGTGCAGTGCAGGTTACAAGGAGTAATCACTTCCTGCTGGAAAGGTGCCTAAGAGCACGACTATAACTTAACTCGTTTCAAAAAAGACTCCTTACCTATGGCTCCTCTCCTCTTTCTACTACATTGAACTTTCCAGTAAGGGCTCTGTTATTTATTTTTATTTTATGAAATAATTGCAAAGTCAATATAGTGCTTGTTCTCCATCTCACTCTCTTAACCCTAAATGATCACGCACTGAATACAGGTGCTTATGCTGGTGAAGAACGGGGTGGGGCGAGGGGCGGCCAGGAATCAGTGCCCTTTCAACCACAGGCCAGGCCTGGAGCTAAACAAAAGACATGGAAAACCGAGAATCTGGGGAATTTGTAGATTGTAGAGGATTAGACCTTGTTACTCCTCCCCTGAATGTGGAAAAGACTGCATCTCACATGCACACACACACACACACGAATGGTATTATCCCTTCTCACTGCCTGCCGGCTCCCTGGCTGGTATTTCAATCCACTGACCCCTCTTGCAGATTCGACCTGAAGTCAGCTCTGAGCTACTGGCGTTTTAGACTCTCAGCCACCAGGTGGCGGTCACTGCCACATCCAGCCGGGCGCCTGTGAACGCGGGGACCCCAGGAGGTTGTGGATTTTAGAAGTCAGGTTGCCTCTGAGCAAGTCCAACTGACTTACTGCCGAAGTTTATCATTCTATAATTTAACTCTTAAAAATTATTTGACACTAAAAACAACTGGACTGGACAGTCATTTTTATCGTCTCCCTGAAATCACTTGGGGTTCTGGTGGGTCCAGGATTCACCGTGCCGTCCCAACGCCTTCCTGGCCACCCCTGGCCACCCGCTGGAGGCACGGAGGGGAGCCGGTAGCGGGGGATCTCAACGTCCTTCTTTCTCACATTCCTGATTCTTTCCTCCTCCTGAGATGAAAAGGAAGAGGAAATAGCGCTTCAGCAGGACACCGCCCCCAGGGTCCTGGGAGCGCCCAGGAGAAGAGGTAAGATCTTACTTTACTCTTCTCAAATTTTCCTCCTCTTAACAGTTTTTGGCATCTCTATCTGGGACCAGTTTTGCCTGGATTTGCTTGTAGTATTTACGTTACCTTACCATCCGAAGCTAAAGTAAAATCACCAAGCATTCACCGTGGAAGTAAGGGCGCCAGCCTTAGACTGTCTAGATTTGAATCCAAGCGATGCCTCTTGCTGTGAGTGTCATCCTGGACGATTTATGTGACCTTTCTGTGCCTCATTTTACTCATCTGCAGTATGAGAATGATATCATTACTTCCTGCATAGCGGCTCTGAAGTTTCCAAGCATTAATACTCACACAGTGCCCAGAACCGGCCTGGAACACAGTAAACGCTGCGGGTGTAGGAGCTGTGACTGTCACGGAATGTCTGTGTGGGCCGGGCATTATGACAACGGGAGGGCTAGAAAAATAAGTCCGCATCGCTCTGCATAGCGGTTGGAGTGAGTGCCTGGCATTTGTACAGCACCGATGTTTACAGAGTAATTCATGCACAGGGTCTAAGTCTTTAAGAGTCCCAACCTTCTAAACAAAATAGAATATTCAAGAAAAATGTAAATTAACTGCACTTGGGCTGTTGTATAATCCTGGGACATGGACAAAATTTATCAAATGTGTGAGAGCTAGGAGTTGTTCCTTCTCCGATCCCCATCCAACAGAATTCTGGGTTTGCACACAGCTTTTTATCCTTCCCCATCATCTGGGGATTCTGTGTTTGTCAGGTGGGTTCCTGGCCTTTTAGGAAGAACTGTGGGGCTGGGAGGGAGGGAGGTGGGGAAAGAGAGGGAGAGAGAGAGATGAAGAGAGAGAGAGAGAGAGAGCTCCCCGAGTGCAAGGAAGGGCCAGAGCCACAGGGACAGGGCTTTGTGCAGCTTTCGGGGAAGGAGCAGAGAGTGAAAGAAAAGGGCTAGTGTCTGGGGTAGTTACTGCGAAGAGTGGAAACCTAGCCGAGGGACAGGGAAATCCTGGAGAGTTTTCAAAGTTCTGTGAAATACTCCCCACCCTGTGTTTCCCTCCAAGACACGTATACCTAAGCGTAACAAAAAAATGAATTAGGAAGTAATTAGAAATATCATGAAATATTTTAGTTTTCAAAAGAAATAATTACGAGCGTTGTACAATGGCATCGTTTTCTGGTACACATTTGTGCTGCAGCTAAAGGAGAGAATCAGAAGGAAAGGGTAGAGAAGTAAAGTGGAGAAGAACATTAATATTACAAATCAGCCTAGATAACCTCAAGTATCACGAAGTGAGTCCAGAGCAGAATCTGATTGAATTTCCACTGACGTTCCAAGCATCCAAAGAGACGCATCCATTCTAGCAACGGCGCCACAGACCAGGAATCAATAATAAGCATAAGTGGCTTACGCGCAGCTATAAAATATTCTCATATGGAGTGCAGACCTCAGGATGTGAGGGGACAGTATCTCTCTCTGTGGACAATGGCTCTCACTGGGCAGGGAGAGCAGGACCCCAGCTCTCCTCTTATTCCTGGTCCCCCTCATGCTCCCCTGGGAGGAAAGTCCTTTCTTTGTCTTTCTGGTCAACCTACTCTCAGGCCATGTGGGTTCCTTGAGACCTGGAGACGGTGTGCTGGTCCTCAACAAACAATCATGCTCGAGAGCACACAAGATGCATTTTGATGTTTGCACTCGATTTGCTCTGGATTAAAGGAACCTATAGTTCCAGCTGTGAAGAATGCTTCTGTGACTGGAAGCATTGCCCTTTGAAGTAGACATTGGGGTCCCCCCATATATTCCATCGGGGTCCAGGGGAAGGAGCGGGCCCTGGTTGGATTGTGTTTACCGGGATAACTTCCTCCCACACACATGGAATTGGTCGGAAACAGGTGGGCCTAAGAAAGTCGGCAGAGACGTTATCCTGATAAGAGGGATTGATTCAGAAGTGGATTTGTAATCTACTCAAGCTGACAGAAGACAACAAGACTTTTGCTGCAGGCTTTCTCACTCTGATGAGGTTCTTTCCAGAAACGACCTGCTCTTCTACTGGACATTGCCAGGCAAGTGCTGCACCTACTGCTGTAAGAATGTCCAAAATGACGTCTTAATTTATGCATTTTACAAATTCACATGTTTGTGTGCTGAGTTTTTTTTAGAGCATGGAGCAGGCAACAAGTGTGTCTTCATGACTGAAAGTTCCTTTCTGTGTGTTTCAGAGAATTTATAATCAACATGCACCGTCATCTCCCTACCACACACATCAGACGTTTCCATACATTTTAGACCAGCAATATGGAAACCTTCAGTACCCTGTACCCCACATAACTCTTTGGGTTTGTACATTTCTAAAGAGCTAAATTGCCTTGTAACGTTAACCAAATAAGTAGACTCTGCTTTAAATTGTATACGTATTTCATCACCAGACTTTGGTACATACATGTGTACACACGTGCATACACACCACAGGAAAGTCTCTTTCACAACCAGTCAAAGGACCCCCTCACCGAAGGCAATACCTTTTATTTAGATACAAAGCAAATAATTTTTAAAGCTCTTTTGCCTAGATTTACCATCCATGCAGTAAACTGGGTAACATGATCTAGTATTATGTGTACAACTCTATAATGTTTCACTATGCATGTACCCATATTATCACTGTGTCAATCTAGAAAACATCCAACCAGAGAGAACACAGTCGGCATTCCAGAATGTCCCTTCCTACTCCTCCCAAGCAGCGACCACTGTGGGAACTTCCACTGATGTCCATTAGTCTTTCTGTTCTCGAACGTTATACAATGGAAACACACAACATGCACGTTTTTGTGTCTTGTTTCTTTCTTGCAACATAACCTCTGTGAAATTGAGCTTTGCTGTTCAGATATGGGTAGTTTGTGCTCTTGTGTCCTGGTGTGGGGTTCCACTGGGCAAACGTACCACTGAGCAGAGAATGATGGAAACACCCATGAAGGCACACCCATGCGTGCGTCTGCGGGTCGGAAGGTTAGAACCATGATTACATTTTCCTGCATCCACGTGACAGCCTGTACTTGCTTAGTAATGTAACGGGAAGATTTTGGACTTTTGAGTCAGAGAAAGAGTTTAAACTCAGTTTTCTCTTTATAAGTTTCATGAAATTAAGTAAATCATTAATCCTGTCTGAGTTTTTCCAAATAATTGTATTAATAATGCTACCTAAGAGGTTTACTGTGGTAATTTAACTAACTCATTAATATATGAAATTATTTTTATTGAAAAGTATCATAAAAGTTCTAGGTAAAAAACCTTTCCTGTCTGGATGTTTAGAAGATAGTAACAGAAACCAGAAAAATCACCAGTTCTGGGATTTGATCCCAGTTCTCTATATGACATTTCAGTAAAATCTCTTTGCTTCTAAACTTTTGACTTCAAAATGGGAAGAGTATTATTCACAGTGCCTAACTTTACGGATTGCTGCAAGAATCAATATAGACATGATCCATGATAGTGTGATCCATGGTCAGTGGCAGTGAGGATTATTCTGTGTAAAAGACATAATATGTCTAATATATCTTAGTTGTATATGTGCATTTTAACAATCTATTTAAACAAAATTATCAACATCAGTTTTATACCAATAAATTAAAAAATATATTAATAGATGATGGAGGGACTTCCCTGGTGATGCAATGGTTAAGAATCCACCCGCCAATGCAGGGGACACGGTTTCAATCCCTTGTCCAGGAAGATCCCACGTGCCACAAAACAACTAAGCCCACGTGCCACAACTACTGAGCCTGTGCTCGCCTAGAGCCTGTGCTCTGCAACAAGAGAAGCCGCCGCAATGAGAAGCCCGTGCACCGCAACTAAGAGCCAACACAACCAAAAATAAATAAATTAATTAATAACTACTATAAAAAAAAGATGATGGAAAAGCCACAGCTAAAATTTTATAGCAATTTTCAACATAAAATATACACAAATGGCTACCAAATTCCAACTGCACAGGTCAAAGTCAGGGGTAAAATATTAATAGCACTGAACAAAGATCAGGAGAAAGGTGTCCATCACCACCAGCGGTAGTCAAATTATTTAGGAGTCAACACGTGAGTTAATTGCCGAACATTTTGTGCATAAACATTAAAAGAGAGGATGCTTATTTGCAGATGAAAGGATTTCATACCAAGGAAACAGGAGAAAATTTCTAAGGAATATTAAAATTACTAAGAACTCAATGAGGTGGTTGGATTCAAGAAAATATACCACAATTAACAGCTTTTCATTTTATTAGCAGTCACCACACTGACACAGAAATTGAAGGCAGACATAAATCAACAGAAATAGAGTCTGTCTTGAACATGTGGAGAGACACAGATGCTCTGGGAGGAGAAAAGGGGATTAGAAAGGTGACTGAACCCACAAGCATAGTTTGGTGCCTCTCCAGGCAGCCCCTGGATAGGTTAATTTGGGCAGGTGGAGTGTTTGATAAATGTATTTTAAAGTTCACTTGGAAAAAAATGTAATAATCGTTAAACAAGTAAAGGTCGTGCCCTACTGATATTAAAACTCACTACTATAGAGCTAACGTTAGCAAATCCATATTGCACTGGCACAGAAATAGAAAAAAATAAAAACAACACAGATCATCTACAAGGAATAAGAAGCTTAGAAACAGCTTCAAATACGTACGGCAAATAATAGGTGACAAAGAGCGCCTTGCCTCTCGGTGAGCAAAGTGGTTCCGCTCAGCTGGGCGCCCACCAAGTTGGCGTCCTTGTAGGAGCAAATATAGACAAACTGACACTGCAATGGACACACATGTAACTCCATGTTGAATAAAGGTCTACATTTTTAAGAAGAGCTATAAATGCATTGGAAATGCTTTATGTGACTATTAATTTAAAATGGGGTAGAACTTCTAAAGTAACAGAGCAGATAAATAGGCCACAAAATTAACAGGTTTGCTTACACAAAAATTTAAAATTTTGGTATGGCCAAAGGCACCTTAAGTGTGCTGAGCAGTCATATGATAGACTCAGAGAAAACATTTACAATACATGACAGAAAAAGAATTGATATCCCTCAAATGTAAAGAGAGTTGAAATGACAAGAATAAGATAACCAGGTAGAAAAAGTGTCAAAAACAGAGGTGGCAGGTCACACAAGTGGAAGCACAAAGTAAATAAAAGATGCTAAGGCTTATTAGCAGTCAGGTACACGTGCATTAAAATAATACAACATTTTCACCAATGAAATCAGCAAAAGTTCGAAAGATTGATAACATCCACAGCTGCCGGTGAAAGAAGAGTTCTCTATAAGATGGTCTGCAGAAATCTGATATTACTGATTCAAATTCTGAATGATGTTCCCATCAACCCAACAGCCCAGTGTATGGGGATCCCTCCTAGAGAAAGAAAGCACAGGAATCCAGGCACAGATGCACAGAGATGCTTTCTGGAGCTGCAAAGCGCTGGGATCAACCCAAATGTCTACTGGCGGATGAGCAGTAGAATAAATTTAGGCTAAACCATACCATGGAGTATTCTGCTGTTATTAAAAAAATGAGATAGACCATGATATTTTGATCAGACTGATGTCCTGATACACAATTAAGTAAGAAAGGGAAGCTGCAGAGAACAGCTTTATGGTAATCCCATTGTTCACAAGAAAAAACTGTTTTCTATTGACATAGATACACTTGTGTGTGGATACAATTAAACTTGAACTTTTAGACAGGATGAGGAGAATAATATTATCTTTGTTTCTTTGTGCTTTTGTTTGCTCGGTTTATTATAAGCTTATTTTTGAAAATTCAAAAACAAATCCTGGTAAGAAAAAGAAATCTTTAAAATGGTTTTCATTAATGTTTATGAATCTAATCAGAATTTTCAATATTAAAAATGTTAAAAAGAATTAGTCAATATTCAAAGGGAAAAATGTATCACCTCTAAGTATTCTTTAAAGACAGAGCTTAAAGAGGGACATCTTGTGTTGCGATAGCCTTCTATGAGCAGAGACGAGGTGTCTTTAACACGAACAGCCTATCATGGGGGCAAAGCTATTCTGAGTCCTCATCCTAACTGGGAGAAGCCCTATGGCTGGACCACACTCACCCAGTGTCCACTGCAGTGCACACGTGACCTGGCAGGCGGTGCTGCTATGAGGAGGCCAAGGCTTCAGTGTTACGTGCACGCTGTTTAGCAGACTTGCTCAGAGCAAAGATGCACGTAAATCAACAGCCTGTGACATCACCATCAGGGCAAAATTAGGCTCCTAGCCGGTAGCTTACAAAAAGCCAACGCAAGCATATCTGTAATTTTCAGTGCAGATGTCACCTTAATATTTTTAAATTGTTTTTTATGAAAGATGACATTTTATTGGTGAAGGAGCTATGCAGAGAGTTTATTTACTTGCTGATTAGATTTATAAATGCGATGCCTGCCCTCAGCCTTCGGGCATATGGATGCAGAGGTGACAAACCCGTAGCTTGGCTAACGTGTGTCTTCAGCAGTGGGGGGACAGACAGAATCTGTTAATGACCAGCTGGCCTCGTCTACAATGGGGCAGCAGGCAGCGCTTCCAACAGCAGTGACTGTCAGAGTTAACTGTGAGACTATGGGGCGTCTATCAGGCCAGGCTGTCCAGGGCCTTCCCAGACTTCCCGGTTCCCTGTATGAGAGCTGTGATTTTAGATACCACATCCTCTGCAGAAAGCACAGGGCCTCTGATTCTGGAATGTGACTCTGAATAGTTTGTCAATTTTTAGGAGAGCTCAAGGGTCTCTTAGGAGCCAATCTATGTCATATCAAGAGACCAAGTCTACAGAACTGTTTGAATTAAAAAAAATAAGTCTTTTCAAAGCATCTACTGTCATCAGAAGTGCTCACTGTGGCTGGATCCTTAGTGGGTTTCTTGGTAACTCGACTTAAAACTAATCCTCTGCCCCTCTTCTTGGCCACAAGTTTCTTCCTTCATATTTGTTGACAATTGCTAATTTATGAAATACGTCATAACAGGGGAGAGAAGCATTCTCCTCTCCTCGTGTTCCTCCTGTGATTGGCTCTTTTGGGGACAGAATTCACACATCAGAAGGTGGCGCTTTCTGAGTGTTTAGGACGAGGGCTGGCATGCTAACCTTACACAGATTGTGCTTATCTGCAAGGAGACTGCTATGCGTTTCAGAAGATCACAGCACGTAGTATAAAGTGATGTCCTAAGTGGGCTCATTACAGCTTGAAGCCTGAGTCTCCTACATGCAATTAATGTTAATCAAGCCCAGTGTCACTCGGCATTCTCAAATTAGGAAAAAAATATGGGAATTTTCTCTACAACAAAGTAGAGAATTTAGCAAAAAAAGAAAGAAAAGAAAAAAAAGAGGAAAAAATTCAGTGGAAACAAAGTCACAAAGTAATTTTCAAATGTACTTATCTTCTAATCTTTTACGTTCTTAATTCTGTCATTTCTCTTGGTTAATTCCCAAGGAAAGGAGTTCCCTCGAACCAACCCAGCATAACCCAAAATCACACAAACGTACTGAGCCCCAAACTCCTTTTCTTGGTGAGTGCCCTTCACTCATATCTCAACGTAGTAGGTGTTTAATTTTAGAAGAGCACAAATACCTGATTGATTTTTCAGTTAATCTGCAAAATCACAACACACCTCGAGTTTTCTGTTGTCTGACCTGGTGCTGATGTGATTTAGTGAAAGGAGCATGGATGCACCGTGTCCAGGGGGTCCCTGAACCCACAAAGTGCCCTGTGGATCCAGCGCCCTCAACTCCTCAGCTGCACTTCCCGACCCTCTGCTAGGGGCCTGGGATTATGGATGCACTCAGGGCCCCAACAAACACAAAACAAATGCTTCAAGAGTTAAAGAAAGAAAAAAAAAGAAGAATTTCTTTAAATTTTGCATCACAATATTCATCTATTGGTAGTAGAATAAACATCTCAGTTTTGGGAGGACACTGCTCCTTGCTCCCCTCAGGCTCTATGGCCCACCTAGACCCTCCATCCAACCAGCCGAAAGCTCCCTGTTATTTGTGCAGTGATAACACACAAAGCCAGCATCTCCAACGTGAAACTCACCACCTTTCCCCCAGACTCTGTCAGTATCTGCATCGCCACCCTCCAGGGGCTCCACCTGGGAAGCAGCCACGCCTCCCCCCAGCTTCCGCATCAGCATGTCCACCGCCCCTGAATACCTGCTCCCAGGTTGTGTCCCCGTTTGCCCCACGATCAGCTTGGCCATGACCACCCACTCGTCTTATCCAATGTGCTGCAAATGTCCCGAGAGCTTCCCTCTCCAGTCCACACCCTGACACCCACTTCCCCAGGTGGAAGCTGGGGCCTCATCACTAGACAGTAGGTATGACCGTGTCTATCCCCAACTTGATTCAAGTCAGCCGCGTCTTCCCTCATCTGTGGCTAAAAGTCCAAACCGCTTACCATGGATTTCCAAGAAGAACCCCTCCCACCTTGCTCCTCACCACCCCCGTCACGGCAGCCGTCTGACCGGGTGAACCTCTCATGGCTCTCTTGCTTTTAGGTCTTCACACTCAATTCTTGCTTCCTCTGCTCCTGGATGAATCCTAGGATGTCTCCGATCCACTAGACAATGTTGGGTTCCCTTCAGCCATGCTCTCACAGCACCATGCTCTCTCTCTGATGTAGTGTTTGTGAGTTTATTCTAATCATTTATCAAGTTGTCTGTGTCATCTACCAATATGTTGACTTGCAGGGTCAGGGAACTTTCCTGTTTTGTTTACCATTCTCTCCCAAATATGACAGAAGTCCTAAAATGTTTGTTGATTAAATATAGAAATGAATGAATGAATGAATACACAAAGGAAAAGAAGGATGGATGATGGATGGGTGGATGGATGGATGGACAGATGAATGGGTGGGTGGATGGATAGATGGATGGATGGGTGGATAGATGGATGGATGGATGTTGGATGGATGGATGATGGATGGATGGATAGATGAATGGGGGATGCATAGATAGGGATGTTGGGTCTTTACTCTGTGAGGAAAGATTTGCTTATGCAGTGGTGATGGTGTGCAATCATCAGTAAATTATGAAAGGAGCAGAAAGAAAGAGATAAGGAGGTCCAGAAAAATGCAGGGAGTCCTCTTTCACTCCACTGTCACCAGCTGTGTGGGCCCAGCAGGATGGTACTCTCCAAGCTCCTTGCTAGTGGCCTCCAATCTGTGACTCTAGTGGGAAAAATGCAACAACTGAGACTCAGAGAGGAACCTGTTCACCCCAGAGAGTAAAGTTGCCACTTCACGTCTCTTAGCTATCATTTCAGAAGCTGTGCTCTCCTGTGTTCAGACGGGGCTGTGGTTTGAAAGAGTTAATGTGTTACCAAAGAGTGAAGAATCTAAATTCTTCCACTTTCCACCAACAAGATCGGGTCTGATATCCAGGAAACTGTTAAAGTCTTCAAGCCCAGGCTGAGAATCTTCTTGACAGGCAAATGCATTTCTCAGCTCTAAGTAACAGTTGCTGAGAGATGTAGATATGGGAGCCGATTTCTCCCTCTGAGGACCCTACAAGTCAGTCACAGGGGAGTCCCTGTGTGTCAGCATCACCGATTTCTTTGTTGGTTTAAAATCAATACTGCTTTTTCTCTATTCATTTCTGGTCATGAAACCTTCAGTTTTAGTCAATCTGTATAATTTTTACTGTTTAGGTTTTCCTCAGGGTCCAAAGAAATCACTGATATATCGCACAGTACTTATGAAGCTGGTGAGAAATCAGAGCTGCCCCTCAAAGCCTCCTGCAGGTTTTCTTCCTGGACAACATCAGACACGGTCGATTCTGAGTGTGCAGGCTGTTCCCGCGCTCGGTTCTGACTGCTGGGACCCAGGCTGCAAACCGCACTTACAGCATCACCGGCTCCTCTTATCCAGGAGCTTGGATTCTAGTGGGAGATACTTACAGCCCAGGCATCAGGATGCAGCCTAGAGAGCAGCCTCTTGTCTGCCCAAGAGGTGTGGGGGTCTGGGGAGACTTCCTGCGAGGAGGGGGATACAGCGTGTTTGTTTTTCTCCTACGTGTCCAGGCCTCAGAACGCCGCAGCCTGGGAGAAAAGATATGGATTCTAGAGTCTTCACGTTAGCCCTAAATTTTCATTGTCATTATTCAAACAGTAGCCAACAGAGCCAAGAACGCAGGCGAAGAACATGCACGTGTAAAATAAGATGCATGTAGAGGACCTTGGCAAAGCCTGGGGAGGATCCATCCTTACACAAAGGAGAAACTTTTTTAAATGCTAAGGCTTAAGACTGAGCAAAACAGAACAATCAGGAAATACTGATCAGCCTTCTATCATTATGGCAAATAGCACCATCACTTTGAGAAAAAAAAATGTTTTCTTGATTAAAGCCACTTGTATTCTTAAGAAGGAAAAGTGTGTGTGACTCATCTCAGGTTCGTTGGTTTATTTTGGTTTTGTTTGTTCTGTTTTGAAGTGTAACATTCCAAACTTCTGTACCATGTGATACGAGCTGTAAAGTACAATGTAAAGTATCATATGAACCAGATTAGGAAGGGATCTCTCACAGGGGAACTAAAATATCTTGCTTCTTTCCTCCTAATATTCAATCATTTGCTATAACACGTGTGTATCTGCAGACTGAAATCCCTAATTGAAGAGAATCCTCTAATCCACCTTCAAAACAAGAAAGTGTTGACACACATTCATGGACATCACTGCTAAGTGTGAAGTCATCTCTAACTTAGATTAAATAAAATGCTTGAAAAATGTGTCCTCAGAAACTTGAAAATTTAACCCAGATTAAAAGTCAGAAACTCATAGTGTTGTGGTCAGAAAAGATACTTGATATGATACCAGTTTTCTTAAATTACCACAGCTTGCTTTGTGGCCCAGCATGTGATCTACTCTGTAGGTGGGAATGTAAATTGGTGCAGCCACTGTGGAGCACAGTATGGAAGTTCCTTAAAAAACTAAAAATACAGTCATCATAGGATCCAGCAATCCTACTCCTGGGCATATATCTGGAGAAAATTCTAATTCAAAAAGATACATTCACCCCAATGTTCATTACAGTGCTATTTATGAGAGCCAAAACATCGAAGCAACCTAAGTGTCCATGGACAGATGAATGGATAAAGAAGATGTGGTACATATACACAATGGAATACTACTCAGCCATAAAACGAATGAAATAATGCCATTTACAGCAACATGGATGGACCTCGAGATTATCATACTGAGTGAAGTCAGACAGAGAAAGACCAGTATCATATGATATCACTTATGTGTGGAATCTAAAATATGATACAAATGAACTTATTTACAAAACAGAAACTGACTCCCCTTTATGGTTACCAAAGTGGAAAGTGGTGTGGAAGGGGGAGATAAATTAGGAGTTTGGGATTAGCAGATACAAACTACCATATATAAAATAGATAAACAACAAGGTCTTACTGTAGAACACAGAGAACTATATTCAATATCTTGTAATAAGCTATAACGGAAAAGAATCTGAAAAAGAGTATACATATATATGTCTAACTGAATCACAGTGTTGTACATCTGAAACTAACAGAACATTGCAAATCAACTATACTTCAAAAAAAAAGTCAGGAACTGGTTAGGGATTTCTGAAAGACAACTTCATCTAATTGCAGAAAGGCTGTGGACCAGTCGTGCACTAATTCTGTGGGTGTTCGCTCTTTTCGCTTAGTTTAAGACAAGACAATGAATGAATCGATGTCTTTGAATATCACTTTTGAATATCCAGAGTCTGATAATTACATGTTGGAATAGATTATCAGATGCATTTTTAAAATTAACCGAAATTTATATCTTTATAGAACTTCTGGTTTCTCCAGAATCATCTCAAAAAATTTTATGTTGATTTCAATACAACTTGTGTTCTTCGTAAACATGAGGCATGTCCTTGTAAGATACTAAAACACTGTGGGAAGAGTACAAAAATCAGTGAACATCTCGTCCACAAGGAGATAACTAATGCTATTATTTTAAGGGCATGGTTACGTCCATCCCTTTCTACACACACACGCACACACACATGCACATGTATATGCATGGGAAAACATTTATGTGTAACTGGATCACACATGCATGCTCTCTATAACTTGCCTTTCCATTAAAAAAACATGTGTGGGTATTTTTTTCATGTCAATAAAATTAAACTTATTTTAACATTTACTGTCTGCTTCATAGCCCCTGTGGTTGCAGCCTGTTTTCAGAATATGTTCAGGATGCCCTCTCCCCACCTTTTCAAACCAAACAGAGAATGCACCCCCTTGTCCCATATGTACATGTGTTTTCTAGAATCTCTGTGGGACGCATTTCAGAGGTCCAGCTACTGGGCCATGTGCTTCTGGGATGTTCTGTTTCTTAATGTCGACGGACAAGCAAACTGCTCACCAGAAGGGGCACAGCCACTAAACCCCTAACATCAGGAGAAGAGACGGCTCCTTAAAATAGTTTTAAAAACCCTCCAGGGCTGATCATACCCATTGGAATGTCATGAATCCTCATTCTTTGAGGATCTTTGCCTCTTGTTTGATTTCCACAAATAGCCATGTCACACAGGCCAGGACAGCCGAGGAAGTTGAGATTTAGGACCCAGGACCTGGATTTTCAGTCAAGTGCGGGAAAGTGCCCCGTGAACCAGAGTGAAATCTACGTTCAGAAGCCTGTTTACGCTCGAAAGGTCACAGAGCAACTTTCAAACACCACAGAATTTCTGGGTATGGAGCGCCAATGACGTACTTCAGAGGATGTAAAAGTTACAACAGAAAGCCTCAGCATGTCTTCATCTGCTATTTTGAAATTCTAAGGTTTTAGTCTACTGTAAAGTTTATCTTTTCTTTTCCAGGCATTACAGAAAACTAACATCTTTCCTTAGAAAATATTTTTGTCTATTTTTTCTTAAAAATTAATATAGTTTTGTGCTTTCAGAATTAATGTAGTTTACGCTTTCTTTGCACAGCATAGAATGTGGTGTGGTTGCTGTGTCTGTCTATTGCCTAGTTAAGTTTTATTTCAGGATGATGAGGGTCCCTTTCTAGATTTAGCATTTCGTCTTGTGTTGTTACTTGTAACCATCTCTTCTACAGAACCAGGTCACTGGCCTCAAACGCTCACAGATACGGTGTCGGGGGGTAGGCGTTTGGGAGGCCATGCTGGGCACTGACGCGCTCTTCCTCCCCAAAGCATTGTTCACTGTCACTCTTGTCCCATCACTGCAATGGGACACATGCACATGCATGTAACTCACTCTGCAGAAGTTGTAAGAGCCCACCTTTGCCTGAGCAGTGGTCACAGGAAACACACCCGCTCTCTGTTCAGAGAAGCTGGCGGATGTGCATCGGGGACTCACGGTCCATCGAGGAGGGAGCCCACTGCCACTTGTGCCCACGCTCCATCATGTGGCCAGATTCCTACCAGAACCCCACGTGCCCGAGAGAGCTGGGGACCCCGTTCCCACCACTCCGCAAGCTCACGTTCAATAGGGGCAAACCCAAATCTCATCACTTTTAGACGAGTTGTGGATTCTGAAGTAGAAATCCAGACGCTGCTGGGGAGAAGGGGTAAGAGGGTCTCTGGGATGGACTCCCACGCAGGAAGGGCCAGCAGGCCGGCTCCTGACACTGTCTGCCCTGGACCAGACGGCTTCTCCGGAAGCATCTCAGGCCTCTCGCAGGCCTCAGCCTCACTCCTGCCCATGGGCGTCCGAGGCTGGTCATTTTGGAGTGGGAAGAGCTGGGGAGGGCAGAGCGCCAGGGGCAGCACGTTGGGGGGTGGGCACCTCACAGGCGCCCTCACTTTGGAATTGCTGTCGGGGAGCCTGGCCGGCATTTGTGGGTGAGGACGCGTGGGACCGCGGGCTCCCTCCTGTACCCACTCAGCCCCACGTGTGACGAGGGGCTCCCTCCTCTCCCCTGACCGCCACCTATAACCCCACCACCTCAAGGAAGAACAAGTTTCAGGTCAAAAGTATCCGACAGACTTATCGACTCCCATTTCCGCTGTTGGGCAGGCTGATTGCCAGTCTGTCTATCTGGACGTGTTCAGTTCCTTGCATCAGAGGACACTGTGTACTCTGCTGCAATTCATAACCGAACAACGTATTGTTCACTGCACAAACCAATCCATAGTAATTATTTAAAGAAATACAAGTGAACAGCAAGATGAGAGAATAAAAATCTCATGCTGCATCTCTAAGGCTGTGGCTTACCAGCTCTGGGAGGAAAAGGAACAAATGAAGCTCTATGGGTGAGTGTGAGGATGGGAAGATCTCTGGTGGAATCTCACTGTGACCTTCAAACGCCGCCCTTCCCATGAACTGGGGAAGTACAACCCGCTTGGAAGTTGGAAATGCCCTGTTCATGTACTTACATCCACTTGCAGAATTTTTCAAGGACCCAAGGAGGGAAACTATTTATAATGTGCTTTCGCGTTTCTAATGTCTCGCTGGCTTTCGCAGGGCAGCCAGTGCCTTGATGTTGCAGCTTTAGTACAGAATAAACTTTCACAGCGTCAATGACTTGCATGCTTCTGCGCTGCAAACTCTGAAGAATAATGTGATGAATTACACCTTTCATTACATAATCATTCCTGTAAATTTTTTCTGGAAAAAGTAGAAAATGTAATGGATAGAAAATATGATAATTATATGAGTATAATATCTCTGATTGTACTTATCTTAACATTTTCTGTCTTAAAAAAGTACATACACAGACGCATGCACACAGATATACACACACACACAATTTACAGGGCAATAACCTGTGTGGAACCTCCCGGGGCTGGGGGTCGAGAACAACCCTGGCTCTGGGAAGCTACTGCGTGTATAATCTTGAAGGTGTGACCTCATCAGACTCAGAGCCTGGACAAACGGCCTTCAGGGAGATTATAATGTAAAAATAAAACTGAAAACCCAGAGGGCCCCGGGGCTGTGGAAGTGACCCTGAGGACGTGAAAGGAGTCTGCAGCATGTTCTCCTCTGACGGGTGCAAACTGGTCCTTCCAACACTCCAGCCCTCTTGTATGAGATACAGAGATCTAAATAGCAGTATAGATAAAAGCAAATCACAAAAATAGTCCCGTCTGCACGGCTTCCTTCCTGTTGCTCTGAACCTGACTCACTGCAGCATCCTGGCCCGATAAAAAGGGTCTCCGTGGAGCCAGATTTAAATAGAAAAGTTAGAGAGGCTGCAGCACAGTTTCAAAATGAAAAGGGTAGACGATGACAAAGAAAAGAAAGAGAGAAAACTTCAGTCTCCTAATTTCAAAAATATGTATATGTATTGCCAGGAAGGCAGACCTGAAATGGTGGTTTGGGTAAACTTAAAAAAAAGCCCTTAGGTTAAATATATAGATATTATTTATTACTATATAAATATAATAATAAGTAAATATTCATATATCCACACATAAATATATAAATATTTATATATTCTAAGTACATAAATTTAATATAAGGTTTTGATAAATTTGTTTTAATTGCATAAATAAATTTGGCTTAAAACGGAAAGGAGAGTTCAAATAAGGCAGACAAGGCCTATGCAAGGATTTTATAAAAAGGTCATTTCAAACAACGAATCGGTGTCCAGAAGACCTCTATCATTTCTGTTTGAAAAATAAGGAAACCTAAATGTTTGTCCAATCCCACCACCGATGGTGACAACCTGGAATATTCTCAGGCTTGTTTTCTTATGCCGACAAAAACACTGGAACCATGATGTCAGACTTGGTAAGGCCCAGGGCTGGTCCTAACGACCATGGCCCAAGTAACATAGAAGCGGTACCGCTAGGTAAGCACATTCAGAGCATGTTTTATATTTTTTCAAATAATTTTTACGACGTGGTATACAATTTGGCTTCTTAGAGATTAATGCATCTTTTTCCTTTACACATGAAGAAACGGACATGATAGATGTGTTAGGGTCAGAATGAAATGCTTGCCTCACCACACACGCCTGAGGCGGAGAGGGGCTGGCAGCGCTGCCTGCTAACAGGAGTGACAGCGTGGATGGCAGCCCCGCCCTCCTCCAGGCGACACGCTGACGAGGAGGGACCGTATGACCTGCTATGCCCAGTCCTGCACCTGTTCACCCGACCCTGCAGGTATGTATGAGCATGGGAGCTGGATGGGCAGAAAGGCACATCTCTAGATGCCGTGGGCTGTCCCCAGGTCCACACCAAGCTCAGCCCACCCAGGAGCTGTCGTTGGAATTCAGGAATAAAAACAACGCCAGCATGAAGAAGCACATCTGAGCAGTAAATCTTTCCCATTGTTTCTGTGCTCTCTCCTAATTTTCCTCCTGCATTTGCCCCAGATTAATCAATGAGCCGATATCCGCTGCCACAGAGACCACGTTAAGCACACAATCACTTTATAATGGTTTCCTTCAGTGCTTCTGCAACAAAACTCCAGACACCGCCCAGTGTGACCTTGGATGTCCTCCGAGGACACTGGTACTAAGGCTCTTAGTCGGTTTGTTACACGGAGCAGAAAGGCTTGGGTCTGGAGTATTCGCTACCTCCCCTCTGAAAGCATCTCAGCCCTCAGCCCGGTGATGGTTTCACGATGGCATTTCTCAGCAATAAGACTCGGCGACAACTGGGTACTGCAGTGATTAGCATTCAAAACCCATCCGAAGCTGCTGCTGAGCTCCAGCTGCTAGCAGGCTTGAAAAGATCCAGCGCCTTGCAAATCTCTCAGACAGCAGCGTTTTGGAGATGAGCATTCCATGACCAAATCGTGTTCCGATGTAAACTCTCCTTCTGATGATAATGAATCCCACAATCAGACAGCCATTGCAGCCTGGGTGCTTTCAAGTCTGCGCCAGTGTCAGAGGCAAACAAAAACCTGGAAGGACTCAGGCTGCGCTCCTGAATAGCGCCCAGCAGCACCTGCGAGTTGGCAATGGCCTCCGGCAGGTACGATTCGGAGGAGTGGAGGGGATTGGCTGCCACGGAGGATGTAATCCCACTGCCAGCCCCTTCGGCTGTGCCCCAGGCAGGGTTTGTCCTTGTGGAATTTGAAGGGTGAATGAGTCTCAAGGACATACAGCTAACTCTGCTCAGGTACAAGTCCTTTCCAGCAGAAGCTACCTATTCTGCCTTGGAAATTTCAGCTTGTGACTCTGAGCTCCTTCTGTCCCAGAGGGGGAGGTTTGGGGTTCAGAGGCTGACAGCCTGCAGACAGGCTGCCGACTCTCCTAAGAGCTGAAACGGTGGCCACTGGATGCCGGCGTCCCAGACAGGACAGTTGGGGCACATGGCAGGTCCCCCTGTCCGCCCAGGAGCCCCGCACCAGACAGCCCATCACTGCCACTTAAAGACACAGGTCCATCTGCTGCCCTGTCTCCTGGCTACCAGAAGCCTTTCCAACTTTGCATTTTAACACACTTTGCCTTTCACTTTCCCCCTCAAGAAAGAAACACAGACGTCAGAAACTTCAAACTCCAGCTGATCTGTAGATTTGAGAGCCAGATAGAGAATCCCGTCAGAAGCAATTTTAGGGGCTGCAGAGGGGAGAGCTCACTCTGACTGGAAAGGATTCAGGGTGCACCTCCTGAACTCTCCAGTGGCTCGCCGGTCCTGAATAAGTTACTAGAATATCGAGGAGAGTGGCAGAAATGTCTAATGATGATTTCTTTACTAAAGGCACAAAGAAAAGGCTTGAGTACAATGGTGTTCCCTTTGTTCCCCAAATGAGAAGTTGAGGACCAAGGGGAGATGGGATAGAGAGCAGGCCGGCTCCTCCCCGTCTGTCCTTCGAGATGCCCTGGGCACTAGAGGCTCCACAGAGAACGTGCTGGGGTCAGAGACACCTGGGTAGAGTGTGGGAGACAGCTCTTCCCGCTGTGTCAAAGGTCATGCCCGGGGTGCATCGCCAAAGGGTGAGTATTGCCTGGGATTGCTTCCTGGTGGCACATGTGTCATTCAAGAAATAAAAGACTGTCTTCCTCAGTCACAGACTGGCTAGGAAGTCTGTCCCCTCCTTAGTCCTATCAGTTCCATCAGGTGGAACCAGCCTTGCTCTCCTGCAGTAATTGGATGTGTCCTGGTGACTGTGTGACAAGAGGGGCCACAGGGCCTCCGGGGTTTCGTGATCTGCATGTTTATCCTCCCTCCCTCCTCCCTTCCCTCCTCCCTTTTGCTCTCTTTTCCCTTCCTTTGTTCCCCAATTATATCCTTGCGCGGAGCAAATTAGTGAAATATAAAAACCATGCAGAGTTACCCCCGAGATGCTGTGAGGGTGCAGTGAGTGTAAGGAAACTGTCTTTACAGACAGGAGGTGAGGCATGGGTCCAGACGCCACCACTCCGGACACAAACAGCCACTTGGGGAGGTCACAGCTGACACTGATGTGTCCTCACATGGTGCCAAGCATGCAGTGAGGACCCTGACGATTCAGGGGACAAAGTGACACCCGTGCCCAGAGCCACCTGAGCCCGAGTGGCTCAGACAGGACTGAACCCAGAGCCCACACCCATTTGCTCCACAGAGCTTTTGGCACAGCTGGGTCTGCCCGGCCCGGCCCCTTACAGGAAGCATCAGACCCCAGGAGAGAGGGTGGAACTGCACCCGCTAAGTGACTTGCTCTGTGCCCTGCGCTCTGCCGGGCTCATCAAAGGAGCTGCCCAAACCTACCTTCAATAGCCCTGCGGGGAAGGCACCATCCCTCCCATCTGCAGAGGGAGAAGCCAGGTCCGGAGAGCACATTCTCAGACTCCGCAGGACACTTAGCTATTGTTAAAGGGGCTGAGATTTGAGCTCAGTCATGCTGCGGACCCCATGCTTCCAGACCCGGGACTCACTGCACTGACCGCCTCTAACGGCACCGCTCGGGTTCACAGTGTCACCAGCTCTCACCCAGGCCTCTGCTTCCCAATCCCCTCCCAACTGCCCACTGCCATTAACTCAGACTCTACCTCATCGGGATGACAATACCCGGAGTTCCTGTCTGCCATCTGCCCAGCACGTGCTTCCCCTCCCCTCCCCGCCACCCTCCACCTGCCCTCACTCTGGGGGTAGCAGAGACTCAGGGAAAGGGGAGCGGGCCACGGTTTGAGCACTAGGTTATCCTGAGGAGGCTGTGAGGCTGGGTTGTAAAGAGTCCCGAGGGCTCCTCGCTCCCGGACTGGATCATTCCTTGAGGAAGCAGAGGAAGGCTTCAGATAACAGAGGACCAGACCCTTCACATTGCTGGAATTTATGTTCCATCTCAACTTCTGGACATATTTTAAAACTAAGCAAATAGAGTCATTCCTAACATTAGTAGGAAAATTCAATTCAGATTTTAGGTGTCCACCTACTGCAGTAAGTTAGGCGATTTGGAAAACTAAGCCAATATTTAACTTGCAAAGTGTAGTTTGGAAGCCAAAGTTGGAGAGCAACTGCCCTGGCAACCTTGGCTTCTCTTCCAAAAGAGCCTTAGACCACCACCGGTTTTGATACAATTGAAATGTTTCTTAGAAATCACATCATAGATGATGCTAATTTGTTTTGAACATTAATCTAAAAACATCCAAATATCTGTCCCTTCCAACACCTGGAATTTCCTACATTATCCTAACAGTTTAACACTTGCAGCCTTATTTTTCTTCAAAGATGCAAAATGTACAACCAGACTTCTGATGTGGGGGACTTCTGCAAATCTACAAACCAAAGTGAGAACAGCCATTGCTTTTACGACTATTGAACTCCAAAAGTTTTCTCCTATATAGGCCAGAAGGAGGAAATCAAAATGTACAGGCAGCCTGTGTGTATCTACTGTTAGTTATACATGCTTATGAAGAGGGAAAGGACCAGGGACGGCGTTACTCCCCATATGGAGTCAATACTCTAAGTACTTTCAATAATTCTGAGGAGGGAATCAGTGCTCAATACCAGGTACCGCCTATATGGCATGCCCTGGAGCCTTCAGGGGCAAAAGCTGAAAATAGGATTTGTTCTTTGCCCTAAGGAAGACTTTAGTATTGAAACAAAGCAAGTAAAAATACTATAAGAAATGATATACCATTTGAAATGAGTGCTGTGGAATAAGATGATCACTGAAATCAGAGTGTGGGGTGGGGGCAGACGTAGAGAGGCAGGACCTAGGGGAGGTGCCGATGGTTAAATGGCAAGTACCAACCGAAGATAGGGGTCGAATGCAGAGGCACATTCAAGCAAAGTCAGGTATCTTTGGAGCTGTCCATGGGTAGCTGAACCCCGATACGTCAGGTGCATGGTGTAAAGTGGCAGCAAGAGAGGTGGGAACGGGGGCAGAGACTGCAATCCCCTAGGTGATGGAGGGCCTTGAAAGATTGTAAGCAGGGGAGCGTCATGGATACATTATGATCTTATGTGGATTATTATAAACGTTGTACAGAGGATAGGTTTGAGGAGCCCAAAGCTAGAACCAAGGAACGTGGGTTAGGTGATCTTTAGAGTGGTCCAGGTGAGAGATGGTAGAGATGGTAGAATTCTGTTCAGGGTGTGACTGGCAGGAAGGGAGGGGGGTGGAGAGGAAGGTTTGGACCTGACATCAGAAGGAGGACCCACTGAAGGAGGAACCCAAACTAGAGGGAGGAGACACGTCTGTGATGCTAGCTGTGTAACTGGAGGATGCTGACGTCCTGAATCAGAAGGATGCAGGAGGAAGAGGCTTCAGAGGAAAGGAGAACCACACTTGGGTGTGGGCCTGGGGCACTATCAAAGTCAAGGTGGCCATCCGTAAACAGTCAGAGCTGGGGGCAGGCACCCCCCAGCACCTGTGGCACCTTAGACCGTGGTAGTGGAGGAGATTGAGGGAGCACACAGAGCAAGGATGCTGCAGGTGGACAGTGGGACACCCAGCAGTAAGGAGCAGAGAGAGAAGAGAGGAGAGCAGAGGATGCACAGGAAATCTTGCTAAAACATGACCAGTGATGTCACATGCACTTTGGAAGCCCCTCAAGATGAATTTTAAAATATGTAAATTAGATTTGGAAGTCAGAACTCAGCGACATTAGTGAGTTTGGCTGAAACTGGAGGAGGGTCATCCAGTTAGTTGAAGACTGAAGGCAAAGTGAGGACCTGAAACCACATTTTGAAGAGGTTTGGTTGAGAAGGCAAAGTGGACTGGCTAAGGGCCAGAACCTGGGGGGTCAGGTGAGAACAGGTGGAAGAGGTGACCACATGAGCACACACAGGTGAACCAAAAGGCTGAGGAATGAGGGGCTGTTGGCGGGATGGTGTGGGTGAGAGAAGGAGGGGGGAGGTGGAACGAGCAGAAGGGAAGGAGAGGGTCGGGAGCTGGCTGTGAAGGTGGGATGCAGCCCGGGAGGGTCTGGAATACTATTCGACTGTCCGTGTTCTACTTCTGTAATTTTCAGTGGAGGCTTCAAAGCTCAGTAGACACCCCGGATTGAGGACTATGTTTCACCTTCCACATATGTGTATACACTGGAAGGGCTGATGCTTAATTAGACTGCAGAGGAAGAAGAAACCTTCCAAAGAGTAGGTTTCTTAGCCCTGGGGTTTGAAACCCATTCACCACCTGTTGGGTGAGCCACTCTGCCTAAATAATACTTAGAGTAATTAAGATTGATTAACTTGATAGCTAGGAAAATTAAAAATAACACATTCTGGCACTTGAAATTAATGAGACATCAATTGATTACCTAAAGAATGAAATAAATACTATAGTCAGATTCGTAACTCTTAGCTTAGGATGACTTTCTCCAAAAAGTACTGCGATGCACTTTTATAATTGGTAAATTTTTTAAAAATTACATCTGTGTTGTAATCACCATATATCTAAAGTACACGACAAAGGTCACTTCCCTCTTGGAAGTGGCTAAATGTCACTGTTGGATGTTAGAAGCTCTTGGGTACCATGAACGGGACTTACTGGCCACAAAGGTACAGTCTCTGACCTTCAGAACCCTTAGACAGGACCCAAAAGCCCTCCTGAAGTCCTATTTTTAAGATAAGCAATGCAAGATGAAAACATTTTTCTATCTATAGATACCTACCACTTACTGAGGATCCACTCTGTGGACACCAAACCAGGAAGGTGGTATGTTATCTCATGCATCCTCAGGTCACCCTCACGTTATCATGAAGTGACACTCGCTCACACCGGTCTGTCCCGGATCAGGATTTGGACCCAGATCTGTCTGACTCCAAAGCCCTTGATCTTTCCAGGGCAATATATTGCCTTCAGTTTCCAAGCCTTATTACACACCAAATGTTGTGCACTGAACACTGTAGAAGCGTCTGTTGGTACCTACAGGCATCCTGCCCATCCTCTGCTGACACCTCATGGAGCCATCTGGAGCCATTTTCTCTCTCTCAGTGGTCACAAAGTGCTTGAGTTCTACTTCTGAGATCAACTCAATTTTATTTTCTGTCAATATCCTTTCTCACTTCTCTCAGTGATGCTGGTTTCAGGCATCTGGTTGTTCAAAACCTTGTTCCATTACTTACTATCTGCGTGACTTCATCTCTCTACACCTCACTTTTTTAAACAAAAAAGGAGACGATACTATCCCTAGATCCTCAATAGTGATCAAATGGGAATAAACATTGACTCACTTCGCAGGTGTCTGGAGCAGAGAAGACAGATAAATTTCAAAATGTTGTTATTTCAAATGTGTTGCTCCTTAGTGCAAAATGGATTTCTAAGCTGCATATAAAATCTGTTAATGTGATTTTAAAAATTTGGAATAACCATGCTGCAAAACTCTCCCAAGTGGGTATTTCTGAATTTTAGCTCATGGACTTGGGACATCTATTTGGTTGTGTGGAGCCTGTGTGTATCTTTCGTTCCAACCTGGAGGCAAATGTGCTCAGCAGTTGTGCTCTCGGGAGCCGACTGTGTTACGGAAAAGTGTAGTCTTGGAAGCTAATGGTAGGGGCCAGAAATAGTTACCAGTCTCAGGGTTGGGGTGGCTACCACCTAGATCCTCAAATGCCAAGCCAACACAGAGCACTGGTTCACCAGGCAGAAATCTGGTTTCCTGGAAAAATGGCCTTCTGCTTGCCCAGAGCACCCCAAGAAAGGAATTGTGCTTTGACCAAAAAAAAAGAGGAGTCTACTCCCAAACATTTATATAGGCATATGCAAATCAACTGAAAATTACATGTTTTTACGTAAAATATTTTCAGCAAAACTCAGGCTATTCAATTCTCATGAGCAAGTGTAAAAAAAAGTCTAATTTAAAAATTAAACATCGATTAGAGGTTTATTGCAGGTTTATTTTGATTCATTGGGGCCATTAAAGTGTTTTGATCCCTCCCAAAGGAGCTTGAGGCTGGTTTTCCTCCTTTGATGTCTGTCCTTCAATTAGTAAAGGTGGGGGGGAGGGGACTGAGGTGTCAGTGGCAGCTTCTGGGCCACGGGACCGCCTGATGGCACAAGAGAGGCCCCATTTAAGGCAGAGTTGATGGTCCTGGTGTGAACTAAGATGCTGTGGATGGTCCCTGCTGAGACAGGAGGGCAGTGGGAGGATTTTGGGGGAGATGAGGAAAAACAAGCATGTTCTAATTGAACTTACTTAAATTTCTATTGATTTGGGGGGAAATTTCGCCATTTCAATCAAGTCCATCTAGGCATCATAGAGTTTTGGTCATGGTACAATTTGGTTTGGCAAAATATGTGCTCTGATGAAATGCTGGTGAAGTACCTGCTCCAATTACGTACTACTACTGCTCACTCACTCACTCAGAAACATGGAATTCAGAGACATTTTTATAAAATAAAAAAATAATGCAGATCAGTGAATGTACTTCTAAAATCGTAAGAATAATTATTGGCTTTGTTCCTAGGTTTTATCTCAGCTCTTCAAACTCTATAATGAAGTTATGTAGTGTAAGTGAAAACACTTTAAAAAGGAAAAGTGGCATATATAGATATGAAGCATTCTTATTATTCATAACTTTGCTTCATTAGTTTAACAAGAACATATCAGGTAGCTTATAATTTTACCAAGTAATTAAGTAAACTTAATATACCCATGGACTGGACTTCCGTAAGACAACCATTTAATGAAATTAATGAAATTATCTTATTATTCTGAAGAGTTTCCTGTCACTTTTAAGGGAAATGGTGGGGGATGGGGTGGAGCTGCAATTAATACTGGTTTAATGGTTATTGTTTCACTTTCACTACAATTTTCACAAAGAACACTATTTTTAATATATTTTTTATTGACAAAGTCAGAAGCCTGTGAGAAGTTCAGATGACATATGCATTGGATATATGAGAAAAGACACCAGATGGAAATTGAGAAAATCATACACATTTCATGAATATTCCAAGAGAGCAAAAATGCCATGGTTTTCCTTCTTATAACTTTATCTGTTTTTCTTATAGGATAAGGATGCTTTGCTTTGCTTTCATTTAATTGAAGAGAAAATATCTGTTGCTATAGAAATATGTTTTCATGCTGAGATTGTTATCACACTGGGTACTCTTTGAGATTTTGTGAGCAGCAAAATCAGATTTTTTTACAGATTTTGTAAGTCAGGGCCTCTCTTAGAACTAGATTGAGTTTTATTTCCATAAACTTCTACCCACAGCAGACAAAGGAACCACCGTGCAGATCTCCAGAATTATAAAGACTTCAGATTCGACTCACAGGCTGAACCCTGAATGGGACTCACACCTGGGTCCTCGCTCTCGGTCCCCAGCCCTTGCTCTCCAAGACCTCACAGGCGCTGCATTCACATTCTGGCTGGGCTGGCCGCTCTGACGGCTGCATTTAGGCGGTTCTGCCCCCCGCAGTTCACTGCTCCTGCGTCACGTCTGTCCTGTGAGCCGGAGCCGTGAGCGGCACCTGCCCTGGTCGCACCGTCTCCCTGCCAGCGAGTTTGGAGAGTTGTCAGTGACATGGATCTTAAACACGTCTTGGCTCTTGTCAGGCAGCATTTTAAAAAAGCTTCTGATTGTCTGTCTTTTTCTTCTGGAAGAAAATCTGCAAGAAGAGGCTTGGCAGGTTCCTAGGGAGCATGAAGCAGCTTGGCAAGGAGTCACCTCACCAGCACCTTGTGTGTTCCAGGCTGTCATCCCCGGGCTGCTCCCCACAAAGCCTGCAGAGCCTGTGAAAACGTGCACCTAGCGTCGTGTTCTTCCTTACACTCAGGCCTAGAGCAGGAGCCTCAGCCAGGCTTGGTCACCATGCTGATTCAAGCTGGAATCTGGGTAAGCACACAGGGCTCTGTCCTCATTTATGGCTCTGCTCTCCCCTCTGTCCCACTGTCCTCACACAGCATGTGCACATGCATGCACAGCTACACACTGGCTCACACGTGTGCACACACACGCTTGAAACCAGATATAAAGGCGTCAACAGCGACATGGAGGGACGGGCAGCCATGGCAGTGAGTCATCATCCCCTCGGTCCTCCTGTGACAGGTGGATGGAGCAGGTGGAACCAGGGTCTCTGCTCCCTGGAAGGTGAGAAGGTGTTTGGATTCTAAGGTCTCCCAGGTGTACTCTTATCTACAGGGTGTTCTATTATTCACCATGGCACTGGGACTGGTGTCAGGGAAATAAATAGCCTTAATTGTGGAAGAAGTGTAATCTAACATCCGAAAGAACTTCTGTTAGCATGAACGGAGTCCTCCTGCTTGCCTCTCAAATTAACAAGGACAGATTCCTATAGCAAACAGCCAGGGCAGGGACAGCAGATGCTCCCTGAGACTTCTGACCCCAGAGTCAGGCAAAGCCATCCTCTCAGGCCCAGGAAACACCTGGGGCAGCAGGGGGGCAGTCAGCATAGTACTGATGGACCTGCTGTCCACCTGAACTACAGACACAGCGAGGAAGGTAACTGGTGCTGTGGATGAAGTCCCTTAGGGATTGCAGACTCCAAGCAGGTTCAATGGTCCAGTGTTCTGGATTCTTCTACACTCTTAGGCACCACGGCTGAATAGATCCCATCTATACCGTGAGTGTGTGTTCTAACTAGGGGCACAGGTGTGCATGAAGTGGTGGTGAGAGGTGTTCAGCGGAAGGATTGGAAACGCCCTGTAATCACCTGCACAGCAGGTGTGCATGGGGCCTGAGCTTCCCTTCTGGGTCTCAGGTGCTCTGGAAGCATTGAGGCAGGTGTTGCTGGGGAAGCTGCCTGCATTCGGGCGGCTCCCCTCCTGCACACACCTGCCGACCAAGCTGGCATTTAATGCCACGTCTCAGCAGGTGGGGCTTGTGTCCCCGGCACAAAGCTGTGGGCTCCATGACCTTCTGTTTTGTAAACAAGTTCATTTGTTCCTTTGTAGGCTGGAGAAGCCAGGAGCGACTTCTGTACTTCAGCCCAGTTAACCAACCAGATGACCTTAACCCCCTGATGCTACCACCTTAACTGCCTACACTCTACAGGACATAGCTGAAAACTTGCGTTTCTTTGGAATGTTCTTCTATCTGCTGCATCCTTGTTCTCTCCTCATCCCACAAACATGCAGGAAGCTGCTCGCGAGTTCACAGACTGCCATGCTCAAAGCTGGACCACCCGGAACCCGGTGCTACAACTTCACAGGTGGACAACCATGGACAAGATGCAACGCCCCCCTTCACACCTCGGATTCCTCACTGCAGATGGAAATGATCAGAGCATCAACTTCATGGCTGTGGAGAAGTTTAAATGAGATCATGCATGTGCCAACCACACAGCACATAAGGCCTGCTAGCTCATTGAATGTTAGTTCTTATTAGATGTGGTACATATACATGGTGGAACATTACTCAGCCATAAAAAAGAATGAAATCATGCCATTTGCAGCAACATGGATGGACCTAGAGCTTATCATACTAAGCGAACCAAGTCAGAGAGAGAAAGACAAATATCATATGATATCACATATATGTGGAATCTAAAATATGACACAAATGAACTTATTTACAAAACAGAAACATACTCACAGAAAGAAAACTTACAGTTACCAAAGGGGAAAGGAGGTGGGGGAGGGATAAATTAGGAGTTTGGGATTAACATATACACTCTACTATATATAAAGTAGATAAACAACAAGGACCTACTGTATAGCACAGGGAACTATACTCAATATTTCGTAATAACCTACAATGGAAAAGAATCTGAAAAAGTATATATATATATATATATATCTTCTTATATACTGAATCACTGTGCTGTATATCTGAAACTAACACAACATTGTAAATCAACTGTATTTCAATAATCATTTTTTAAAAATTAGTTCTTATTTTTGTTCTCATCGGTACTAACGTGTATCAAAGACAAACTACGTAAGCTTAGCAAACACAAGGAAAACCTCCTGAGATACCAATTTTTTCCTCTAATAAACGCCTTTTCACTTCTTAGAGTTTACAGTCCTCATCAGAAGAGAAGGGAGATCATTGCTTGGGAAAGGGGTAAAGGGTCAGAAGCATTTATCTTGCTTTCTTATACAAAAGGAGCCAAACAGTCGATGAAGGAATATTTCTTTATGAAAGCATTCTAGCTAACCAACGGAGGGAAATGGTAGAACGTCAGTTTGTAAACCTGAGGAGTTACTGAGTCTGGGTAATGAGCATCACTGACTGAGAAGTTGGTGGGTGACTTGATGACAGATAGATCGGCTGATGACTAGGGGCCCCCGACCAACTGTAACATCACAGAAGGGGAGACAGCAGACCTTACATGCTTCCCTCTCATGAAGAAGTAGGGAGACACGAGTCACATCAGAAACTGATGACGCCTTTAATCCAGCCACCGCTTGTAGGCAACACAGGGGTCAGAGGAACATGATAAATGTCACCACAGGGATGAAATCAGCAAAGTCCAGATGGTGGGACCCTCTACAGGACAAGTGACCCGGCTTCACCACGAGCAGGTTACAAGAGGTGGGTGTGAATGTGGCGAAGGGAGGGAAACCTATGGGGGTCCAAGGAGGGGCTCCAGCCATGCCAGCAAGAGGCCCTGTGGACGGTATTTGGATTCTGATTCAGACGCATAAGTACAAGTAAGTATGTGAGACAGTCTGGGAATCTTGAATCCTGCCTGGATATTTGATGATAATTAAGACTATTTTGAAAGGTTTGATGGGTGGTTATGCTTTTACAAAAAAGAAACTTTATACATTAAAAATTCATACTGAAGGATTTCTGGATAAAATTACACACTAACATGGCTTTACTTCAAAGTCACCCGTGTTTGGGAGAGCAGGACCGACGGGGTGCAGATGAAGCAAGCTTGGCCACTCGTATTGAATCGCCCATAATAAAAAGATAAAAAGTAAAAAAGAGTTGTTAGAGAGAAGGATGAGTAATTATATGCGCCAGGTCACGGGTAATGAGACGTACGAAAAGCAGAAAGAACCAGGCTCACTGGGCCCACAGCTATGAAGCAGGGAGGTGGTGGGCCGCCAGCGTCCAGGGCGGCTCCCAGGGCAGGGCGAGGAGGGCCCACAAGCTCGAGGAGCGGCTGTGGTGAGGACAGCCACTCCGTTAGCGCACATAAGAATCTGTTGGTATTTATTGAAAATGGTCACCCAGGCCCTCGCTGATGTAATAGGTCACGAATGGAGATCGCAAATCTATGGAGAAAAAAAATCACCCCAGGTGATTCTAAGGTCGGTGGTTCTGGAGTGACTCTGAAAAGCTCAAGTTCAAGGCCGGGGACCCATGCCTGTCTTTTCAGAAATAGACATTCTCGGGGCTGTTTACCCACAGGACCAACCCGCATTAACCAAGCTCCGAGTTCACAGCGTTTAAGGCAGCGCATCTGAGGGAAACAGAAACGATGTTCAGATCTGAGTCCATGCCCCTCCCTGGGAGGCAGACCTGTGATTGTACCAGTGACACTTATGGGGACAGAACTGAACCAGGGCAGGGACACTGGTGGGACGCGCATTTTTGTGTGCACGGGTGCTCCGGTCACTGCTGCCTTGCAGACTTGCCCTGGGAGGGCATGGGCCCAGGGCTGGGTCCCCATCTAGGGGTCTGTACTTGCCAGCTCCCCTCCAGGCATGACTGGGGTCTGGAATCTGATCTCCAAGTAATGCAAGGTTTAAGCTGGCCCCGCCCACCCTGTGCTTCTCAAGGCCCCACTGATTGCCGGGAAACCTCAGGTTCCGGATGGCAGAGCCACAGAATGAAGGGGCCTGGGCCGCCCGAGCTGCATCAGCGCTGTGATATGAGCAAGAAATAAACTTTTATCGCGTTATGCTTCCTGAGTTTATCCCTGACTCACTTGTTAAATAGCCTGGTCCATCCTGACTAATTCAGCTGATAGCACATGTTACAGTCACTGGACACATTCTATGCCTCTCAGGCTGGGCTGCACATTTCTGCTGTGATAGGCGCTCGGGCTGATCTGATCTGTCGTCTTTCCCAGTTCTTGGGGGCGGGAGCCTCCCAGCTGCCGCTGAGGTGCTGACCACCCTCCCACTTGCCCAACTTACACTTGTTTGTATTTTCCGTAAGAGCAAATCATTAGTGGAAAATTTCTGACAACGAATTTTAAAGATTTATAACTGAGATAGAATTTATATCATCTGCTTGTAGTCGTGAAAAGTAAAACACCAAACAACACAAACAAGATGACTCTTCCGTCCTGTGCTGCCATCCTTAGGCTCAGCCTGTCAAGGGGCCCAGCGGAGAAGCACAAAAAAGAAGAAACTGTGACCAAGTATAAATTTTATAGTATCAATGAAGAAAAGCAACATTGTTGCTTATCTTGTTCATTGAGAGACAAAAATTTTTTCCCCTCAAGGATTTTCATAGGCCGGCTAACATTTAATGTAGCAAATATAACCTCAATGTATTTCTACAGCTTTGCACATATTTTTGTCATTTAAAGATATAAGCCTACATTGTATATAAATATAATTTTCCTGTGGCTACTGAACACAGAATAGCGAACACAGTTTAGCCTCTCTTGATAAATTTGGCTAATTGGGGTAATTGTTTTGCTTTATCATAATGGTGCAATAACACCATTTGAGCGTTGGAGGTCATGAAGGTAAATGATTTGGTTTGTTTGTTCCTTACAGAATTAGGTTCGTATTTTTATCTTTTATCGTCCTCTCCCCCGCCTTCATTCCTTCTTTCCTGTGGTTTGGTTTTTACATCCTTTGAATGAACTCCTCTCCAGGCCATCACTTCCTGGGGCCATTTGTGCCTCATTTTACACCCTGTGTGACTGCAGGTGGCTTGTACATCATGGAACAAAGTACACGGGCATCACGGCATCAGTGCGGGTTCCTGCTCCCCCCGACCCCAGCCCCTGACCCCAAGGTAACCAAGTTCTCTTTCTGCTCTGTTTACTTTCCTGTGATGGAGGCCTAGCATGATGGCTCCATTAGTGCAAGAAGTGCTCGACGACTAACAATTCCTTTTGCTTTCTGTGTGAGAATAAGTTAAAAGAAAGACAGTCCTCACAAAAATTTGACATTTTGCTTAGCGATTTCAGAGCATATGAAAGAAAGAGATAAGCTATTTATAGACGACAGACAAAATTTTCAGGAGAGCACACACACTGTTTCTCAAAAGGAGGAGTTTCCTGTATCATGGGCCTTTACAACTGCATTCCCACGTATACACATTATCATAATGAGTCTCCTGGTATAAAGTTTATGTTACTTGATCAGGCACTAAACAAGTCAATGCAAAGTGAGAGGGTACTTTGTACCCAGAGCTCACTTGCAGCTCTGTCATGAAAGGCTTTGGCCTTGGAAAGTGTCTCGCTGTGGAGGGGTGGTCACTGCCCGACAGGTCACCCCAGGGATGAAGCTCTGATGGACGGGGAACCAGCCCCACTGGGGGAAATGGGAGCCAGGCTCAGAAAACTCCACCCAAAGGACAGCTTATCTTTACTTAAATAAGAAAGGGGATGCTGAGTTCTGCTCTCAACATGCAACATTTTAAACGAATGTTTAAGATAAATGGATCTAGTGAAGTTGCCTTGTGCCTTCATGGGCCGTAGTATACACACTGCTTAGTACCGGACAGCACATGAGTCACACGCACACACACACGCTCACACACAGCACACACGCTCTCTCACAGGCTCACACGTGCTCCTGAGCCTTTCGAAAGCAGGTTGTAGGTGCCAGAGCTACTCACACCTCAACCTCTCAGCATTTATTTCCTAAGGGAGCAAAAAAACCCTACACAAACCGACAGTAATTTTAACAAAAGAGTAAGTTACTAGGGTTTCAATCACATCAGAAAATTCAGAGTCCATATTCACACACTGCCATTTCTCCATAATATGTTCTTTGTAGCTTTTTTGCTGCATTAAAAAACACACCTAGGGCTTCCCTGGTGGCGCAGTGGTTGAGAGTCCGCCTGGCGATGCAGGGGACGCGGGTTCGTGCCCCGGTCCGGGAAGATCCCACATGCCGCGGAGCGGCTGGGCCCGTGAGCCATGGCCACTGAGCCTGCGCGTCCGGAGCCTGTGCTCCGCAAGGGGAGAGGCCACAACAGTGAGAGGCCCGCGTACCGCAAAAAGAAAAAAAAAAAAAACACAACAAAAATATAAAATCACTTTCCTTTTATACTCAGAAGAATTCCTAAAGGGTATGACTGCTGCTATATTTTCAACTTTTTGTCAATGCATAGATATCTCCCGAATGGCATTTTAGAAAACACTTTCTTTTAATCATTTTGAAAAGTTGGTCTTGAAATTATAACTCTATTACTGAATAAGTGGACGAGCAATGCTGTAGCTTCTTGTTTTATATTTTGTAAAACATCTTTTAAATTAGAGGATTTTAGAAAGAAGAGCATGCATGAAATGTAGGTGCAGGAAACACAGAAGCTACTTAGAAGTGGCTGTGCTCTGTGGGCACTATCGTCGCCCAGGGAACCCGACAGGAGGAGTCCCTTCCTTCTTCATTCATTTCCTCCCTCTTGTCGGGCTTCCTCCTTAAACCTTCCTCCTCCCCTTCCTTTCCTTCATCCTCCCTCCTTCCTTCCTTCCTTCCTTTATGTTTGCAAGGCTCAAAAATGGGTACAAAACCAATCAATGAATGAATAAAAGCAATGGGAACTCCCCTGAATCCTGCCTGCTCTGTACTGTGGCGACACACAGACACATTTCTATTGTCTTCTTGTCCACCCGCCCAGAAGTTTTTATGCCAATACACGCAAATAGATGTGCAGTTCAGACTTCTGTTTCTCTTATGCATCTTGCTTTTTCTTTAACATAATATCCTTGAAATCTTTCTACATCAGTTCATGGGGCGCGTCCTCATTTTTTACACAGCTGCGTGGCAAGACAAGGCGCTTTGGAACGGCAGGAAGCACAACACAGATGTAACTCAGATTCCTTCTGCTTTAGCTCTTATGGTGAAGCGAATACGTCTTGGTCTTTATGAGTAATAATCACAATAACTGCAACGTAAGGGGCTTGAGCCAGGCCCGAGACACTTAGCTCCAGGTGTCATGTGCCTTGTTTAATGCCATCCTCAACAGCCCGACAACGCAGAAAACATCCCGCCTGTTTCACAGATGAAAACACTGAGATTCTGAAGGACTGAGTGTGTCATTTCCTCCTGCTTTCAAGTCCCGGCTGTTACATACTTTACAGTCACGGCTCCCAAATGGCTGTGTGACAGCATCTGTGTCTCACCTGGATTTGCACACCATCCTTCATGCCTCTGCAGCCACCCTCTCCTTCCTCATCCCAAGCAGCCCTGCCCTCGGGGAGACCTTCACCCGCTGCCCAGACTCTTCGGGCCATCCGTTCTTCAGACCATCTTGTTGAGGGTAGGTCTGCTCCTATCTGCCGTGTTTAAACTGGCTCAGGTCGCCTCACCGTCCACAGAGCTCACCCCCAACTCATGGCACCCCGCGTCCCCTCCTGCTTCCACACTCAGACCTCTGGATCTTTGCAGATGCTGATGCGATGTCTGGAATACGCATGTCTGTCTGCAAAGCGCGTGGGTCCCCGTGGACCGCGGCCCAGGTGCTAATTCTCCAGGAATCCACATGCCCTCCCCAGGAACACTGAGATTCTCCCACTTTTAGGGTGCGTTATACTTTATCGCTTTATGCATCCCACTTTTATAGCTCTTTTCACAGTGTGTGGGTTTTGGGGGGTATATGTGTCCCCTCCCTGTTAAATGATTACATGTGAAGACGTCTGTGGCAGAATTCTCTAATTCCACGTTTTGTATCTATAATGTCTGGCATGTAGCAGTTGAGTCAAAAAATGTCTTACGGAAGTGCACACAAGTATACGCTTACGTGTGTGGGTGAGGTTTACAATAATTTATTTAACAATTGTTACTTAAAAATATTCATTTATTGCTTTTAAATGTAGGTTAGCTATCCTCCCTCCAGCGGTGCCTATAAGAAACACAGACTCAGAAACACTTCGGGGAATAGATGGCTTCCAATCAGCGGGGTTAGTGTTTGCAGGTTTATGACCGTCTACTTTGCAGGAGGGCTGGGGCCGAGCGAAGAGAAGATGGACATTCAGGAAGGCACCACGAAAGTGCGGTGTTTGGTGGGGTGAGTGCATCCCCTTGCATTTAATATGGTGACACACACACTCCAGGAAGTAAGTGGAAAATAATGGCATAAAGTGAAAAGTAAATATTCCTGCCACTTTTGACCCCATTAAAACAATATATATACACATACCTTTATCACATAAATGTTGAGGCATGAAAAAAGAAAGTTCTGTACCCTACGTTTCACACTCAGTCACACTTATTAGAGGCCATTCTGATAGGACCTCTGTTTATATGTTACAAACGTGTAATAACAAATCTTCCCACGGGGCAATAATCCATTCATTGATGAAACTAACATCAACTGCCCCATGCATGAAGCCAGAGCTGTGCTAAGAATTGGGAGCATAGGGACTTCCCTGGTGGTCCAGCGGCTAAGACTCCGTGCTTCCACTGCAGGGGGCATGGGTTCGATCCCTGGTTGGGGAACTAAGATCTCCTGCATGCCGCGCATAGCACAGCCAAAAAAAGAGAAGAATTTGGAGTATGAGTAAGACATCACCTGTGTTGTCAGGAACCCCCCAGTTCTCTGAATGCCAAGTTGACACCGAGAAGCTTTGGATAAAAGGTGCTGGATAGAGAGGGAAAGCCCTGGGTAGGTGGTACTTCAAATCCAGAAGTGATGTCTCTGCATCTTTCACGGATCAACTGCCCGCCAGCTCCTCCCCCTTTTCCAAGAGCTTCTTCCCCCAAGAAATCAGGGAGGCCAGATCCACCTTAATCCTTTCTGGAGCTATCCCCCAGGCCCTAGAATGGAAAGGCTGTTACTCAGGCCGCTGCAATCTGCTATTTAAAAGCAACCCACTGTCCCCTTCAAAAACACCACAGCTGATTGAGACGCTAAAGTACCTTCTGTGTCTCAAGGACAGAATTCAGTGCTTTACACACTTTATATCTCATTTAATCCTTATAGCAGTTGTGTTAAGAAGAAAGCATTATGCCCATTTAACTGATGGGGAAACTGGGGCTCAGATTCCAGAAGTCAAATAACTTCTCCAGAGTCACACAGATCCTGCGGCAGAATTAGGGTTTGCTCCCCGGTTGGGACGCCTCTAAATTTTGCCCACATTTCTTTGGCTTGACATCAAACTAGCGGGACTAGCCGGCCTTTCTTTTCTTAACTACTTAGTGTGTCACAGCAGGAGAGCGTCCATAGGTTGTGTTTCTACGGCTCATTTTCTCCTGTTCTGATCTGTTCTAAAATAATTTATTAATTGCCAAAGTACTGCTTTATTTTTATTTATTTATTTATTTTTTTGCGTTACGCGGACCTCTCACTGTTGTGGCCTCTCCCACTGCGGAGCACAGGCTCCGGTCGCGCCGGAGCTCAGCGGCCATGGCTCACGGGCCACAGGCTCAGCGGCCATGGCTCACGGGCCCAGCCACTCCGCGGCATTGTGGGATCTTCCCGGACCGGGGCAAGAACCCGTATCCCCGGCATCGGCAGGCGGACGCTCAACCACTGCGCCACCAGGGAAGCCCCAAAGTACTGCTTTAAAGATACATGCATTCTAGCAAATCATTTCCATGGAAAATATTAGTTAATATTCCATGTTTTAACTAAATGATTTATGCTACCGATTCACATCTCAAGTAAGATAAAAAGTTTGAGACATTCATCAAATAGGCTTTTGGAAAATAATCTACAGCATCATTAAAGTATTTTCAAGATTAACCCCTTTATCAAGCTTCTGACATATAATCTATTGCAATTCAGGAGAGTCTTTTGTATTCCGCGTCTTATTGCCTGTGTTCCAAATATATGTTTGGAGTTAGAGAGTGTTTGGAAAAACAGACTGAATGGACCACATTTTACCGGATTGTGTGGTGTTGCCTGCTCCGTAGCTCAGCCCCTGCACATGGCACTGGTGACTCATACCAGTGTCACTGACTGCTGAACGGAATAGATGGAATAGTTCTCTTGGCCCTGAGGCTTGACACACATAACTCTGTGTGTGCAGGTGGAATGACACCTCTGGGGACGGGTTTTAATTTGATTTTATACCCACAGCACTTTCAGGACGATTTCTGGATATTTCTTGGCAGGCCATTGATAAAGGCATGAAATCACTAGAAAATTTTCTCCTCTCTAAATCCCACGGGTTTCATGGGCCTGCCCCGCCTTCTGCACGTGTAACAGCTGCTCCTCTGCCTTCTCACAGGCTCTGTGCAGGCTCCATCCTGACTACTCAGCTCACACACCAACCAAGCGCTTGTCTGTGGAGCGACTTCCCTGCAGGCAATAATCATAGACTCTATTGGGTGAGTTTGCAAGTAATAAAATTTGAGGAGAGAGTAAGAGTTATATTCACTTTTCCAAAAATGACTGGGGCTTTTAGGAACTCTTCATTTAGATATTTACCAGAGGTTGGCAAACTCCTGCCTGAGGGCCAGGTCCACTTGCTGCCGACTTTGAGAATAAAGTTTTATTGGAACACAGCCCTGCGCCCTTGCTCACGCCTTGTCCTGCCTCCTTTCCCACAACAATCGAGTGGCTGCTTCAGAGACCACAGGACCCACAAAGACTAAAATATTTACTACCTGGCCCTTTGTACCAAAAGTTGGCCCACCCTGATCTAAGCAATCTGATGATTTACACCTTTTCCTTTTATAGATGATCATGTGAAGATTTACCCTTTGTCCCAGAAACCATTGTGATGACACATCATGTTCTCATTTTAAAATGCTAATCTGTTTATTTCAATCTTTAGTTTTATTTCATCGCCCAGGGACTAAAGTATTTATGACACACTTAAAGCAAATATATATTGATTACCCCCTGAGGGCCAAACACTGATCTTCAAAGGATGAGAGAATGGTAAAAATGTCCAGAAATCAGAGTGTAAGTGTGAGGGTCGCTTGCCCTGTGTGCCTGTCCCATGTGGACCTTCTGGAGTATTGTCACTAGAGCCCCACGGGTGAGAGACGGTGGGTAGTGGTCAAGGCCTGGTGAGATTGTACATGAGTGTTGGCTGTGCTCTTGCTGTTATGACTATTATCCCATTGGCCTGGAGGACCCTCAAGCTCCTCTTACACCCAGAAGAGTGACCACCTCCAGGGCCTGCGACAGGCACTCGGGAGAGGCCGGGCAGGCCGAGTGCAAAACGGGAGACCAGCGCCTGCTGGAGCCTTGGAATTTTTAAATCCTTTTTGAGAGAGTCCAACCATCTGCCTTGAAAATGCACACATCTCAAAACCAAGTGTTCTGCCTCCACTGAGAAACCTGTTCAAGGCCACGTGTCCAGTGCAAGCATGGATTTCCAGCTTATTTGTCTATCTGTCTATCTATCTATCTCTCCATCTATCTATTCTTGTTTAATTCTTGGTGAGATTGGTATTCGAATGCTGTGTAGTACACCACGTTGACAATCTTCATTAAAATGTTGAACATTTAACACCATTCTAGAAATGTCAATTCAGACCCACATCCATTAAACATTCTTTAATTTATGACTAAAACTCAATGAGACTAGACAAGATAACCTCTGTGGACGAAACGACTACAGTTCAGAAACTTTAGCTGACCTTAAAGTCAGCTATTAGTTTAGCGCTCAATGTGCATAGTTTTTTTTTTTTTTTTTTAACTCCAGGGAAATGACAATTAACCATAATGCCTTTCCCAGACAGAACCAATGAATGGGTTTCTTTGGGGAAAGTGAACAAGATATAGACAAGAAAATAATTAGAGCGACTATGACCTATTACCCCAGTTCGTAAAGCTCTTAAGGATTGCAGCACCCACAAGGTTGCGGTATGTGGACGATGATCCTAGCCTCTAACTTCCACATCGCAGTACGTGGTTCTATTATCAGACAGGCAAATGGGGGAGCCGGCAGACAAATAAATTACTATTGCACAGTGAACCTTAAAAGGCATTCCGGAGTTCTCAGAAATTACCAGTGCACCGGAATCTTCCTCTTTTTCCCCAGCAAAGTACCGTGTGTAAAATGGATCCCGCATGTGGGCATCGAGAAGATCCTACCGGCGCTTCTGAAGTCAGTTTCCTGCACACTTTCAGAGACTGAGCTTTGCAGAGGTGGAAATTGACTCACGTTACAGTCATGGAGACTCCAGCCTATGAGATTCCCCCAAAAGATGTGCTGCCCGGCGGCCATCATTTGGTATAGGCCCATCCCCAATCTCCAAGCCATAACTGGTAAACCTTACTAACCCGTTACTTCTGTAGCAAGTGCAGATTTGGGGGCAGTGATTCAAAATGACACCTTTCCATCTGAGGGTCCACATACTCTGCACTAGGGATCCCGGGGACCCCCCAAAACACCCCGAAGGATGCAGGCGTCTTCCCTGCCCTGTATAGCTTTAGTAGCAAGAACAACATATGCATCATCTAATTTAACTGCCAGTGGCTCTTTTTAGCATAAACTGTCTATTTGGAAAGGATGCACAACAGGATTTTAACACCTCCCAAAAGCCTGGAAGTACCGAGAAGCTGGGATGGGAGTAGTGACTCAGCAGCACATGGAGGGTGCAGGGAAAGGGGACCCTTGTCCTCAGCCCCTTGAGAGCAGCTGGCAGGTACCTGAACTCCGTGGCCCGGCAGGTGCTGTGTGGGTCCAATTTTGTTCCCTCAGTCGGTCAGAGTTCAGAGATGCCCACGGACGTGATTTCACCAATTCTCCTTCAGGTTCATTTTCTAAAGGACAAGATAACAACACAACAGCAGCTTGAATAACTGAGGAGGGAGATTGACAAGAACCCTCTTCTCTGTGCTCTTACATTTAAAACAAGGACTTACATTTACAAATAGTCAACTGCACACGAAGGACTATACAGGATTTTACTCAGAAATACTGATGTGAATGGCCATGAAGGACAGGTAGAAAGTGCTTTTAACTGTTGAGTTAATTTATTTTGAAATCCAAGCTATTTAACTTTTAAAATACATGTCTAGTTTTGAAGGTAAAACTAAGTGCGCTTAATATTTAAATTGACCAATTACCACCAATTTGTAAGATTATTGTCTTCTTTAACACTTGGATGCAATTAAGAAACAACTTAATAAGTGAGAAATACTTTAGATGTGTAACAATTTCTTGGAAATAATGTGATTTCATTGATAACAAAATGTAGTCTGTTGATGACAAGGGTGTTTCTAAATGTCAGCTTAATTTTATTTTTGTAGAACAACAACAGAAGACATTTTCTTATTTACTGTAAATTTAGAATTTATCTATCAACTTTTCTTCAAGGTTTTCTGAAAGGTTGTCTCAGTATTAGGAAATTCGACTGTTCTAGTTGGAAAAGAAAATACCAAGATTATTTCAAAATAATCCTTGTTGTCAAGGATGTATTTTGGTTAAAAAGAGAAGGCTGAACCAGAATATTAGAAAGTGGAGAGAGCTGGAGGTCTCCTTGTTGAAGCTATTGTTTCTGGAGCAAACCTCCAAATGCAGAGACGCTCGTTAAATCTAGTCTATGACAATAAAAGCCCAAGTCCTAATGGGTAGCAGTGGAGTGTGTCAGGCAAATGAAGAGACTCTGAGGGTCTCTCACACAGTATTGCCATAAATCCTCTAAAAGACACTGTCCTCTGCTTCCTGTGCAATACCTCAACACAGAAAATAGTCAGGGTGCTTAGCAAGTGGGATTTGAAGTGAGATAACACACAGCCTCCCATGAAATACACAGGCAGCCTATAAAACGCAACCATACAGATTTTAGTATTTTCCCTAATAAGGATTTACCCATACAAATACATAAAAAACAGAACAATTCAGAAATATGCACATGGAGCTAAAAAGGTTTTAAAATTACCCTGAACAATCAAGTTTGAAAATTATCATGAGAATTGGTATATTTTTGTGTGTATTAAAGTCTATTCTCATTAATTTGGAGTTACCTTGTAATATTTTAAAATATGCTTTTAATACGAATTATAATTTGTGATTTTATTTAGAGCAACATATAGCCAATGACACTGACAAAATCTTTGAGGACAATGTGTTTTGTGGCCTTTTTCTGCCTACCAATACTCATACAACACACACATGCCCATACGCAAATACGCTCACACACATGCACACACCCCCACACACATGCACACACACCCACAAACATACACACACATGCTAGAAGTGCAAGAAACTCTTCTCAACACCAGTGGTTCTTCTGTGTGCAGTACAATTTGTAAAGTTAACGTTTATGTGACAAAGGCGAATGCTCCCAGCCATATCAGGCTCACACCCACACATCGTCTGGATTCAGAAATGTGTCACTAGAGGTCAGAATTCCGAGCCCCGGTCCTCCCAAGACAGAGGTGTGAGCACACACAAGTGTTCCGAATCCAGACGCTGAGGCTGGTGAAGGTGAGTGGGCTGGGTGGACATTTCCTGCTTTGGGCTTCCATTACTTTAACTTTCTGAGATCCAAACTTTCTCTCTCTGACTCCGAAAACTCAGCTTCTCTGCACCGGTGTCAAACCGAATCTCGGAAACAGAGTTTTGGGTAAAGTAGAAAAGAACAGCTTTATTGCTTTGCCGGGCAAAGGGGGACACAGTGGACTCCTCCCATTGAAAACTATGTGTCCCAACCAGGGAAGACTTGATGAGGACTTTTATAGCGATGGTTCAAGGATGGGGTTGCTGATACGATTAGGGTGTGCGCAGGGTCTGTACTCCTCTAATCTGGTCTCAGGTGATCTTCTTGATAGGTTTCTCTGGTTCCTTTAATGTAGCCTCAGGCAGTCCTTCTCTGCTATGAAGAATGCTGACATCTTAAAGAGCTTAAAGACAGTGTACTGTGTATCACTGGAGGGGGGGACCAGCAGACCCTGCCCCAAGGCTGCACTATCGTTTCCTGGCTGCCCCTCCCTTGTCTTCGCATCCCCTCCCTTCCTGGATTAGCAACTGTTTACACCAGCCCTTTGGGACTCAGGGATCGTCATGTAGGCTGGAGTGGAACAGAAAGGCTCCCATGCCCAGGAACCCCGCAGGGTCCTGCTCGGTCTCATCTCCATCAGATCCTTCTAAGGCAATTCCATATAGATTTGACATTATTGATTTTGAAATCATAATATAATGGTTTAAAAATAGAATTGTTCTTTTCATGAAATACCAGTAAATACATGCATTATCACTAGATTAGCCAGACCCATCGTAGCTATCACTGGTGTGAACATCTGTGGGGTCGTGTACCTCCCTGAAGTTCAGGTTCTCTGACAATAATAGGGCTGCTAAAAACGTAAGGTATTTCCTCTTGCTCCAAAATACTACGGTCCCCAGTGCCTTTCCATGGCCCTTGACGTGAACTCCTGGCCAGGGAACCGTCTACATGGGAAGGGTGCTCCTCCTGCCTTGTGAGCTCACTCAGCTCTCGCCTCTGTTTGTTTACACAGCAGATGCATGTTTACAGCTTTGAATGGCGCCTAAGTGACACTAGGAATTACTCTGCAAATGCCTTTCTGCCCAGAAGTGCTCCCAGAGCGAGCAGGACACGGCTGACGGCAGGAGAGTGTCAGCCTGCTCCGCCTTCTGCCCGGCCGACCCCGTGACCTTCTCAGCAGGTGTCACACACGGAGTTGGGGACATCCACGTCCCTGCCGCAGTTGCTTTCCTGAGGATCTGACTGTGAAAGGGACTTTTTTTTTTAAACATCTTTATTGGAGTATAATTGCTTTACAATGTTTGTTTCTACTGTATAACAAAGTGAATCAGTTATACATATACATATATCCCCATATCCCCTCCCTCTTGCGTCTCCCTCTCACCCTCCCTACCCCACCCCTCTAGGTGGTCACAAAGCACGGAGCTGATCTCCTTGTGCTATGCTTCCCACTAGCTATCTATTTTACATTTGGTAGTGTATATATGTCCATGCCACTCTCTCACTTCATCCCAGCTTACCCTTCCCCCTCCCTGTGTCCTCCCTGTGTCCCCCGAGTCCATCCTCTACATCTGCATCTTTGTTCCTGTCCTGCCCCTAGGTTCTTCAGAGCCATTTTTTTTTAATTCCATATATGTGTGTTATCATACGGTATTTGTTTTTCTCTTTCTGACTTACTTCACTCTGTATGACAGACTCTAGGTCCATCACCTCACTACAAATAACTCAGTTTCGTTCCTTTTTATGGCTGAGTAATATTCCATTGTGTATATGTGCCACATCTTCTTTATCCATTCATCTGTCGATGGACACTTAGGTTGCTTCCATCGCCTGGCTATTGTAAATAGAGCTGCAGTGAACACTGTGGTACATGACTCTTTTTGAATTGTGGTTTTCTCAGGGTATATGCCCAGGAGTGGGATGGCTGGGTCATATGGTAGTTCTAGTTTTAGTTTTTTAAGGACCCTCCATACTGTTCTCCACAGTGGCTGTATCAATCTACATTCCCACCAACAGTGCAGGAGGGTTCCCTTTTCTGCACACCCTCTCCAGCATTTATAGTTTGTAGATTTTTTGATGATGGCCATTCTGACTGGTGTGAGGTGATGCCTCACTGTAGTTTGCATTTGCATTTCTCTAGTGATTAGTGATGCTGAGCATCTAAAGGGACATTTTGATGAACTAAGTTCTGCTCAGATGACACAGGCATGTACCTCCCTGGCACTCTGAGTCACGACTGTGCGATTATCTACCAGCAGAAATGTTTCTTGCCTTTTTTCTCTCTCTAAAAGTTCTATGTGAGATTGGTTAAAAAGTGAGGTACATGTTTTGACAGGGCCTCTTCCTCAGAGTTACAACACTGAGTAATAAGAGCCAGACAACCCCTCCTCGGCACAGTTAGAAGCAAATCCTCCTCAGGGAACTGACTCGGAGACTCGGGAAGGAATCCGAAGGTCCTGACCGGACTCCGCTGCTCTCCTGGGACCCCGATCGGGGCTGGCTGAGCGAGAAGGCCTCTCTCTAAGTCTTCTGTGTAGTTCATTGGGCACCTCGGGGATGTGTGGTGGTCAAAAGAGTAGAGTGTGTCTCAGCCGCCATGTTGGGTGCGGCCCCGGCCCTGTTGCCCTCGCCGGCTCTGCGCATGCGTCTCGTCTGTAGCTGTTAGTAGAAGCCAGACCCCATTGCTCAGCGATCAGGTGAAGAAGAACCATCGCTTGTATGTGGTGGGTTCTCGGTCACTCTCCCCTGCTTCAATAGAGGGCTTGTTTCCCTCTGTGCCAAATTAAAGATATTTCAGTAAACTCCTTCCTTGAGGACATTCTTCCTTCTAGAATATGCTCGTGAGGGGATAACTCACCTCCTGGATGGCTATGAAATTCATGTCTACTTCTGGTTTTACAGAGAAAAGAAAAAGGATCATTTTCAGAAGACAGAGACGATAAGGTAGATAAGGAAGAGTTAACCATGAGTGAGGGAATCTTAGGAAGAAATGACAGGAAAGCAGAAGGATGGATGCAATTTTGAAATCATCCTTCTCTTCATTTTGAAATGCATACATCCCTCTTCTTTGTGTGTTCTGAATTGAACCTATCACATATTTGCCTGGTGACTTCTATTACTTAGATGGTTGGGACATATTTTTGACAATTAAGAAGGTCAACTCCCCCTTCCACACCTGGGCTTTCTGACCTCTGTATTTCTCTCAGATCACCTGGGTAATATCACTCCTCAGAACATGACCTTCATCTAAAGCTCTCAGCAAGAGGCTGTTGCTTTCAGCATGTTTACTAACGACATAAAAGGATTCCAGTAAATGCAATTTGGAGCCTTTATGGATTAAAAACGTCACATGCATGATCAAGTCTCCAGCTACCCTCCAATCACTAGGTGTTCCCAGGCTTGGACCACCATCTAAAGCAAGCATTTCATTGGTTCTCAAAACAAACACTGGAAAGGAAGTTCACATTTCCCACTGTGGTCTTTTAGGGGAAGCTAGCGAACCCCCAACCAAGAGGACAGGGGTTAGAGGCTGTGGCTTGCCCATGGTGACAGGCAGGGGTAGCAGGCTCTGCAGGCTTGCAAGGAACTGGGCAGTGATGATACATCCAGCAACTCCAACTCCTAGCAGCCGCCACGCATGTTTAATCGCACATGTGCACACAGCATTTCAATGCCATATCGTGTATAATGAAAAATGGAAAACCGTCAGTGGTGGACCCGTCAGATTACCATCATAAACAGTCTAGGGCTGGCCTGTATGTCTTGACAAGGCACAGCCACCAAGAGGTAGAAGTGAAAACTGTGCAGAGCAGCAGAAACAGCTAACCCCATCTATGTACAACAATGCAAATACAAACCTAATAATACATTGTACATTTACAAGTGTGCATATATAACCACACAGAAAAATGTGTGGAACGGGCATAGACCCAATGGGCAACAGTGGTTATCTTTGGAAAAACAAGTGAGATTTTGAGGACTAAGAAGGACTTCCACTTTTTAAGTTAAATAATTCCAATTGCTTTATGTTTTATTGCCAAAGCGAATTGATATAACATCTTATGCAGCAGCAACAAAAAGTATGGAAAAAAATATGATGATCGTTTTGTAGATCTATTACAATTGCTATAAAGAATGATTAGTAGGGGCTTCCCTGCTGACGTAGTGGTTAAGAATCCACCTGCCAGTGCAGTTGAGCCCTGGTCCGGGAAGATCCCACATGCAGTGGAGCAACTAAGCCTGTGCACCACAACTACTGAGCCTGCGCTCTAGAGCCCGTGAGCCACAACTACTGAAGCCTGTGTGCCACACCTACTGAAGCCCGTGCACCTAGAGCCCATGCTCCACAGCAAGAGAAGCCACCGCAATGAGAAGCCCGCGCACCGCAACGAAGAGTAGCCCCCACTCGCCTCAACTAGAGAAAGTCTGTGGGCAGCAATGAAGACCCAACACAGCCAAAACTTAATTAATTAACAAAAAAGAATGATTAGTAAATTCAGGTTAAAAATTATGCTTCCAAAGTCATAATAATTACAAGCAACTTGAACTCTCCAAAAACCCAAACATTCATCGCTTCACAGCCTATTTATAACCGGTCCTGGGATCTGCTGACTGTTTACACACCAAGAAACAATGCTACAAGGAAATCACATTTAGGCCCAATTAGATCATTCTACCTCATTAAAAAAATTCTTCCTGATTAAGCAAAATAATATAGAAAAGCAATTAAACATGGAGGCAATTAAAACAAAGGCCAGTCAGGGCTGGGAAGGAGGGAGCTGCTTTGACCCCAGTGCCCAGCTCCCAGCAGCTGAGCCAGCAGTGGGCACGTGGGGCCCTGGTAAGGGCAGGTCAGCTGTGAGCCTGTGGCCACCCGTGGATAGGGGGGATCGATCACCAAAGGCACAACCCCAGCAATGAACACAGCAAGGCAGAACAAGGGCTCTTGGCCTCACTGGACACAGAACCAGACGTAGCCTGGATGACCACTTAAGCCCCTCGATTTTCAGATGTGGGAATAGGCAGGGGGTCCAGGACCAGGCCCGGGTGGACTGTTCCCAGACTCCAAACTACATGAAAACCATCTTAGAGAAATCTAAGAATGTGTTTCTGGTAATCTCATCAACAATAACGCCAAGCTTTAGTCTTCAGGGCACCCGACAACCACTCCTGTGGCAGGGACAGAGTGGGGACCAGCACAGCCACAGAGCAGCATTCCCGGTTCCGCAATTCACATCTTACAGCATCGCCCCTCTGGGGTCTCAGGGAGTGAATTTAGGACACTAGGATTGACCTTTCACGTGCATACCCCTGCAGGATTGGACGCCAGGGTGGTTACATCCATCCCTTAAGACTTTCAGGCTCTGCCCTCTGCCTGCTTGTGAAACAAGAGGTGTGTACTAATCAAAGCTTCCCAAGAGCCAACGCCCAGGTAAATCCCAGCCAGAGGACTCAGAGACATCTGTAAGGCCAACTGGCCCGAGGCAGCGGAACACAATCAGGTTCACAGGTTGCATCAGACCGAAACTCTCCGGACCACCCAGTTCCAGGAACCGACCTGGGGACTTTGAACCCAGCCCAGCCTTCCCGCCTTTCGAGGGGCGGGACTAACAGTCCCCCAGGGTACCCGAAAAGACCACCAAATAAGGAATACCCTGCGCCCTCCCAGATTCACCACACCCCTTTCCCTTCTTCCCCTATAAAATCTTGCCCAACCCTCACCCGGGTGCGACTTCTCTGGCCCCTTTCTTTCGGACCAGTGAACCTCGCCCGGGAGCGCTCCCTAATAAAGCTCACTTGAAGCTTTCCTCTGTTTCGCGGTGCCGTTTGTTAAGATCCGACCTTACATCAACCCGCGTTCCTTTCTCCCCTGAGAACCTCTTTGGTCCAGGTCCCAATTACACCTTAGCTGAGTTCCTGTCACCTCCCCCACCTGCCGCCCCCCGCCCCCGTCTTTCTCCCTTCCTCCACCCACATGCAAATAACCTTTAAACTAATGTATCTATTACATCATACCACTGCTCAACAGTAAATCAACTCAACCCCATTAACAGCTATTATTATCGTTATAACATCTTACACACGTATCCTAATCCAAAGTTAAAAGGATTTCATATACACACTCGTGAATCGTGGCCGTTTTACAGGTGAGACAAGTGAAGTTCAGAGAGCGTTGCGTCAGTCTGTGAGAGCTGGAACCAGTCACACCGGAGGCTTCAGCCTGCCCTCGGGGGCTTGTGAGGCTCTGTTACAAATTATCTCTGGTCTTCAGTCTCACTCCTGCTCAGTGTGGCCTTTAGCTTAAGACATTTTATTTTCTCACTGTCCCGTGAACACAAAGGGCACTTTCTCACTTTGGTTCACACCATTCTCTCCCTCTATTTAAATATCAAAGATTTCTCAAGCCTCATGTCTAAACCCACCATTTCTCTGTTCAGACTCCCAAGGTCACTCCAGCCCTCAGCAGGAGGTCATTATCCTCTGGGGATGGACACGCCACCCTCCAGCCAATCATCATGGGTCCTGGAACGTGAACGTTGGTGATGTTTACATTTCACCCGACCTCACTGGTGACTCTTCCTTGTTTTCTTGCTTTGGCTGTAGCTGCTGTTGTTACTATTATAAAAGATGGTAAGTTTCTTGAAGGCAAGGATTGTGTTTATTCATCTTTGTCTCACCGGGTGTCAGAAGAGAGGGGATTTGTTAAGTGAGTGGATTTTAATAACAATAGTGATAAGCAGACGAGTCCCTTGGGAACACGGATGACGGTTCCTATTCTGTGAACTCCTCATGTTATCACATACTATGTACTCCTAAATAGTTACTGATCAGTTGGAAAAATATAAGTCATTTGTCTTAGTCTGTTTGAGCTGCTGTAACAAAATAACACAGATTGGGTGGCTTGTAAGCAACAGAAATTTATTTCTGACAGTTCTGGAAGCTGGAAGTCTGAGATCAGGGTGCCAGCCTGGTTGAGTGAGGGACCTCCTTCGACTTGCAGACTCTCCCTGTGTATTCACAAGGCAGAAGGGGTGAGGGAGCTCTCTGCGGTCTCTTTAGAAGGGCACTAATCCCATTATAGAGGCTCCACCCTCACTACCTAATCACCTCCCAGAGACGCCACCTTCTGATACCATCACTCTGGGGGTTAGGATTTCAACATGTGAATCTGAGGGGACACAGACATTCAAAACATAGCGTCATCTTTCAGAACAAAGCCAACAGGCTGCATCCTGAAAGACAAGGATGGGGCAGACCAGTTTGCAGTGCGTCTGTCGCGGGGTGACTCCCTGTGGCAGGGAGATGCCTCGTTGCAGGTGTGCGCACACTCGCCAAGTCCTTCTCACCCCTGCTGTGTCCGAGATGCCGCAACTCTAGGGATTGAATCCTGCTATTAACTGCTCACTGAACTCAACAGAGTGTGCGGGGGCCGGGGTAGGAGCCAGACTTGCAGCAGAAAGCCCCCGCTTTAGGCTGCATACAGATTACTGTCTGTCATGGGTTGCGATTGCAGTGTGAACTCAAATATGTCACTGGTTCAACTTAAACCAATGCCATGCGTTCTAACTGGAAACTCTAACCCTGAGGTGCGTGGGCACATGTGGAGGAGGGCTCGGGATTGGGGGATGCTCGCTGGTCCCCGAAACTCACAGCCATTCATCCGGGGGGCTGGGGAAGGTGCAGACTGAGAAATCCGGTTCCTCTGTGTCAGCACGTCCTCCAAAGGGTGGCTTCCCCAGTGACAGAAGGAGACCTTTCCTGGGAAAGCATTGTCATGCTAATTATTTCATTTGCTCCTCAAGACAATCATGAGAATAGGGTAAAGGAGATGTCATTAGCTCTATTTTTAGAGAGAAACTGATTTTCAGAATGGTGACTTGCCCGAGACCACAAGCTGGGACTTGGTCTCCACATTCCTGACTGAACATTTACGGAACCCCAGGCTTTTAATCTTCTCTGAGACTGTTTGTGACTCACTTCCAGAGGGACATTTGCTATATCCCCGAATCTGACTCTGGCAAACCTTGGGAACCACGACTAAGAAGAGGAGGAATCGGGGGGTGTTGTGTGCCAGGTGGAGAAGACACGCCTGGACACATCTGCCTCTGGGATGGGATTCCAAGAGTTTAGGAAGAGCCTTCACTCCAGTTGGTTAAACCAGTACCCACACCAGCCCCAGGCCCCAGCACTATAAACCCCTTCCCTTGAGCATTAATTTCTTTTAAAAATTCGCCTTTATAAAGTGCAAGTTGTCATGATATAGATAATACTTTAAGTCACCATTGATTCATTTTTCATGCATCAGGGAGGATAGCAGCGTTGGTGTGGGTCAGCCATCTATCTTCTGTCTCTCAATCTCTCTCTCTCTTTTACACACACACATGCGTGTGTGCGTGCGTGCGCACACACACACACACACACACACTAGGTCTGAATCTCTCTCTTTCCACAAAGGAGAACCCCAGAGCGCAATGACAAGGATTTGGTACAAAATTTAGGGAGAGCTGGAGACTGAACAGCATGCGGTTGTCCAGATTTACCAAAGCACAGCGTCATGGTGTGATCAATACTTTGCAGCTACCTGGAGAGGCGGGCTCTGCTCAGCACTTGGCTCCGGTCTGTGTGGAAAGCTCCTAGGATCAGCGGGGAGGGGGCTGGCTTGGGAATCCCTGGCTGTGGACCAAAGTGCCAAGGAAGAGCAGCCCAGCAGCAGCTGAGCCAGCGCAGCTGGAGCTGAGACAGACGAGGAGATGAAGAGTCAGGAGTCACGAGGAGGGCGCAAACACAGGTGATTACGTTCTAATCAGAAATGTCACAGTGGAGCCGTGCACAGGGTGCTCGGGTCACCCAAGAGGACCCAGCTCTGCCGTGGGGGCTGGGGGCGCTCGGAAGAGCGCAGGACTGAGCTTCATGTGGTTCCTACACTCCTGAGATATGGAGCAGAGGAAACTTCTGCGGGGAGGAAACAGTAGGTACCAAAGCGTGGAGTGATGAGAGAGAATGAGAATGCTGTGTTTGGAGAGAGGGCTCTGAGGGTCCTGAGGACGCAGGGAACCAGCACAGTGTTCATTGGGGGTGGGGGTGGGGGTGGGAGTGATAGGAGCAGGCTCATGTCTTAGATGAGAGCTGTGGGAACAGAGTTCCGGGAGAGAGGTGGGCGAAGCACCTGTGAGGAGACGCGGGGATGGGGCGGCAGCGGTGGAGAGGGCAGCCCAGGCAGCCTCGCAGGGAGGCGGGGGCCAGGTGCCCAGCCGTCCACCCTCTGACCTGGGAGGGCCCAGGTGGGCCGCGTGCACCCAGCCCACGACACCTGCACAAAAGGCTCACTGGATTTCCAGGTATCACAGGTTTCGTAAGCTTGCTTTGTTTTCACAGCTCTAGCAGCATAAAACAGAAAAAGCCTCTAGTTCACAGAGCTCAGAAGTGAGTAATATCTTGGGTTTTTGAAATCACATTGTACTGGTGGCCCTATGAGTTTATGACTAGCTGTAGCTGTTTGTAAAATTATCAACATACGGCAGTTCAAAATTCTCGATTTACTTTCTTGCAGAATATATACTAGAAAAAATAGTTTGGAAAGAGTTAAAATCTATAGAAAAACGTAAAAGGTAAACGTTCCTTTTTGATAAATTTTAATTCTGAAATGTCTATGGATATTAGGTCTTTGTTGAATGATTTCACCTCTTCGGTAAGAAGAAAGAAAGAAAAAGAGAAGGAAATAAGGCAATAAAAAAGGAAGGAAGGAAGGAGAGAGGGATGGAAGGAAGGAAATGATGAGAACAAGACAGATCAAGGTAAGATTGTTCACATTTTCAAAATTTGGGAAACACTGTGAATATCTACCTATAGGAGAATCACTAATAAATCATAATGTTGTGATATTATCCAATATTTAATTACTAATAATGGCAAACAAAGCGATAGATATATTTTCAGTGTAAATGCATGTAGGTGGTCAAACGAAATGGTGAATGGAAAGTAGAATGAAACCCCAGGCATCTGCACAAGCAGATGAAATGAAAGAGCCCAGTGTTGCCAACAAGGGGCAGAGGAACAGGGGAAGATGCACCTGGGCTTCCACCTCGCTGATGTCGGTTTTTATGCAAAGACACATTTTAAATGTATACATATTAAAACAGAGAGTTTAGGTGGCAACGTAGTATTTTCAAAACTTTTAAAAATTTGAGATTGCTTCACAGGACAATTTTATAAGAAAGAAATCTCCAGACACCCCAGTTTGCCCAACCGTTGCATCTAGACCCAGGCACACCTCCAGGCAGTGAGACGGCGGGGTTGGGGGGCTCCTGGTTGTGCCCACACCCCACCTCGCAGACGTGACCCCCGCTGGGGCCAGGCCGCTCAGCAGGTCCTGCAGGGCTTCCCCAGCTGCGGGGTGGTAGAGACATTGGGTTCTCTTTCTGTGAAGATGCAGCGGCTCCCCCTTTGCTGTAATCACAGGATTGGTGGCTTGACGCCGACAGCAACACCTCGCCAGCAGCCCCTGCACCTGAGCTTCACGCAATGGGGACCCTGTAGGAGACGGCTCAGCTCAGGGCTGCAGTGCAAGGCTCTAGGGGGGGACACGCTGGGTCACAGCCCACCTGCCACTACCCGCTGACTTTGCGTTTGGTCATCTGTGAAGTGGGAATGGTGTTAGCAACTGTATCTACCAGGAAGTCCCTGCCACGCTGTCAGCTCCCATCGGCTGTCAGCAGCAGTCTCAGACACATCCAGTGACCATTTTCTACCCCGCTCTGCCTCAGTCAGCTCAGGTTGCTGCAACAAGAATACCACAGAGGGCTAAAGGGCTGAGCGTCGGTGCACCTGCACCCAGGAAGAGCAGGAGAAAGCAAGGCTCCTGTGTCTCTACCAGGGTGCTTACCCTCCATGCAGCCTCCACCATCATGACTCAGTCGCCGCCCAAAGACCCGTCTTCAAATGCTTTCACATTGGGGGTTAGGGTTCAATAGATGAATTTTGGGGGGACACAAACATTCAGGCCATAGCAGTGCCTAATAAGCGTTTCACTCATGTGGCTCCTCATAAAAGGTATGACCTTTAAAAAATAATAATGGCAAAGGGATTGAAGGTAAGTGGGGATCAGGGCATTTTTAGCATACAGAGTTTATACAATATTTGTGTATTATTTAATTAAAATTTACTGGTTAGTCAGTACTTTATGCTTTGTTTTTACTTCCGTGTATTTATTTTAAAGGCTCTATAAAGCATGAATGACTCAGGATAAAGTGTATTATGTGAAAAGAAATATATTTATCTGATTGGTGCCCACATGTGGGCGGGATGAACCCAAGCCTTCCTGAATTCCACGTTCCTTACTGGTGAGGAATTTTTCATGATCCTTTGAAGCCACGGCAGCGTGAACCAGGCCAAAGAAATACGGATCATGATGGACAGAAATGGGCCAAATCCCACAAGCCTGTTTTAGAATTAGGCTCACAGCTTATGTCCCATCACACCTGTGACAGGCATACAGCACAGACGCCGGCAGACAACAGCACCTGCAGAGTCTGGACCAGCCATTGCCGGCCCTGCTGCCTGTGCTCCATCCCAGTCAGCGATGGTGCTCAGGTAGCTCCCGGTTTCTAAACCTGTTAGCATCTCACATGACATTTCTATAAATATCACAGAATCCAAATCTATAGCAAATGGATGGCTACACAATTCTACAGTAAACAATTAAACTCTTACATTCCAATCCTGAGATATTGTAAAATCGGAGTTACGTGTTAGTGTCAGTGCCTTTAGTGTAAACTGACCTCCACCTTGCTCTTTTTTTTTTTTTTTTTTGCGGTACGCGGGCCTCTCACTGCTGTGGCCTCTCCCGTTGCGGAGCACAGGCTCCGGACGCGCAGGCTCGGCGGCCATGGCTCACGGGTCCAGCCGCTCCGCGGCATGTGGGATCTTACCAAACAGGGGCGCGAACCCGTGTCCCCTGCATCGGCAGGCGGACTCTCAAGCACTGCGCCACCAGGGAAGCCCACCTTGCTCTTTATCAGCTGATTAAAAAGATCTATAACTCAAAGGAAGCCAAGCCTACCGATAGCAATGATCTTTCCACCAAAACAACTTAGGAAAACAGCCATTCTGCCCACATTTTAATATTTAGATGGTTTTGTTAAAACAGTTAGAAACTACTCTGAGGGGGAAAAAAGGCAGGTGCTAGTAAAGTGATTTGCTTCATTCTTCTATCAACTTATAGGTAAAAATCCAATAGAAAACCCCCCACGAAAGTAACCAACCTTAGTAACTCTCATGTGAAACAGAACGGAAGAAGTAACCACAGGAGCAAGTTTGTTGGATACATCAGTGAATGTAAAGTATAACTGGGCCTGAGACCGTACTTCTTCACCAAGGAGAATTAACCTGAGCCCAGCCAGGTCAGGATTCTGTAATGGATGTGTGTGCCCCTGCTTTGGAGCCATTGAGACTCGGAGGGTGGGAGGGGAGGGCGGGGATGGGGAATGGGCTCTGAGGCGTCTTGTGACCACATTCTTCTAGTTCCTCTTAGAATAAATGTCCCCGAGCAGGGATCTCAGCGGGTCTGCCTCGCCACCCTTTTCTACACATCAGTGCCTGCTCCGTGGACCTGTCCTCCACTCACTGGTATGGAAGCAGGAACGGATGTTTCCAGTCACAACTGTAACATCAGACTGCATTCTGGTATGTTAACCTTCTATTTGTAAATAAGTCTGTGAAAATTCTTGTCTTATTGCAAATATTTTAAAAGTCCATTTGTATAATAAAACCCAATGAAAAACATAGACATTTTGAGCCAATTTGTATAAAGTGAAAAGCATCAAAAACATGACAACCAGTTTGCACTCTCATACACTTAAAGTTTCTTTCTGTGGTGACAAGAATTAAAAGTGAGGCCAGGTAAGTGACCCATCCAAGGCCACACAGTGGGGTCTGACCCAGATCTCAGGATGTGAGGTCCCTTCCACCATCTGCTCAGTGCATCCGTAGTGGTGTGTAAACAGCAGAAGTGAGCCATCGGGCTGACTGTCTCTGTGTGATGACAGCAGCAGTGATGGACTGTTAGTCCAGCAGGTATGATGCGTGTACAGGAAGACTTTATACAGTACCTGGGACAGTCATCACCCTGCCATGAGGACACAGGTGATGTTGGGGTCTCTCAGCATTTGGAAGACGTGGTCCTGGTTCTGACTCTGTTCCTTGGGAACTTGATGAACTTGGGCAAATATTCCAGTCTGTGGACAATACTGTTCATGCTTAACGCTAAGTTCAATGAGACCATCACTATGGCCTTTACCAGCCCTAAATGTTTGAAGGCTGTGATTAAAACATTCCTTTCAATAGTGAGTTCTAACATGCGTAACGGCATTTGATTAAGATAAACTTACGCACACATTTTAAGCAATGCACTTTAAAGACAAAATAAAGTATATCATCTCCTGACTGAAAAGCCTCTTCTTTATTTTTATTTGCTTCCGATCCCCCTCTTTTGAGAAACAGAGAATAAAGAATTTTTTAAAAGGTGTTGCCCAGACTTGGCCTTAGCGAACCTAAAGAGGGAATTCATAATCACAAGATCCGGCCTGTTTTTGGACTGCAGACAGAAGGTAGAACAGGTTGCAGGCACTAGTCTTTCATGTAAAAGCAAATGTCAAAGGAAAAGCTCTGATATTTGGTCGTGGGCTCCCGCTCTCTCACAGGCATTTCCTAAATCCACGTTTGATGAGCTTTTGCCTGGCTATCAATTCTGTCAGTTCCCTCCGGAGCCACACAGAGTGTGCTTCATGGAAATGTCATCCGCCAGGACTGCAATTACTGGCACTGCAATCACGGGCACAATGCAGAACGGGTCGAATTCAGGTGAGAGCGAGAACCGGCAATCAAGCCTGGGGACAGAGAACAAAGCCATTTTCGCTCATTTGCCGTCAACACAACCATCAGGCCTTAATTACAGGCGAGTGTGGGGCTGGCTGCTGAAAGGCTGATTATTACGCAGCTCAGCTCCAAATCAGCTCGGTATTGATGGGCTGCAGAGAGAGGATGCCAGCTTGGCCCCGTGAAAAAGAACAGGCAGAGGGGACCCGCTCTGGGAAACAAAAATAACTCAGAAGGGAGGGGGAGCCAGTACCTGAGAGCCAGCTGAAAATAAGTCCCCCAGTTGTACGGTGCAACCGGGCGCCCGCCGCTCAAGTCAACACAAATGCACCTGCTCCGGTCAGAAGTGTTCAGTCCCGTGATGCCCTCTGTTTATCCTCCTGAAACCCTTCTTTTAAAACAACATTCCCTAAAGGTCCTCCAGACTCAAATATACTGAGTGCATTCTTTATTTCTATTCCTGATTTTTTGTAATCAACTTGAGAGCATTCTAAAACAAGTTCCCAACTCATCCCTCTCTCTCTATGTATATGTAATATGTATATATTTTATAATGTATGTAATATGTATATATTTTATATGTATGTAATCTATGTAATGTGTATATATTTTATATTTATATTTTATTAAATATATATATTTTTGCTTATGTCTACATTAAAATCTCAAAAGTTCAGTTCAAAATATCCTCTAGAGGCTGGGATATTAACAGTTAATTGCAAGCCCAATCATCTTTGAATAAAGCCTATGCATTAAAAATGAACGTACTATTTACTGGTAAGAACTGCACACACACACACACACACACACTGCCTATATCAAGGCACTTAAATTTCTGTATTAACTAAACACAAAATGCGTTTTCTTTAGTATTACTAAAATTTCATTGTTATACTGACAGCCCCACAAGAGTATGTGACTCAGAACTCTCGTGTTTGAAGTTCTAAAAAGATGCTGCTGTTGGTAGTGGGGTCACTTGGACATGGGTTGGGGGCCAGTCCCGTCAGGCTGGGGGCTCCACACGTCCAGCTCTGCAGCCGGCCGGGCTGGAGATTGGCCTTGCTCACGAGCAGGCGCACGTTTCTCGGACTGGAGGACCCCACAAGCTCTACGGTGCTTAACGCCAAAGTATTCAGCAAGGGAGCCTCACGTTTCCCGATCTGTTTTAAATGGCCTAGAGAATCAGCCCACCGTGTGCCTGCACTGGGTCCTGACACGACAGGAAATGACTAGTTCCTTGCAGCCCCTCTCATCCCTTTTTGTCCAGACTTTCATTCCCCCAGGATCTGGGGCAGTCAGATGCTCATTTCCCCTATCTTCTTGCTTATGGGGGATGGTGGGAGTTTAGGAAAACTAGAGGGAAGAAGCTTTCTTGCCAGTGAGCTGGCCAAGTGCAGGGGGGTCAGAATTCTGAGTGATGTGATTTTTGTAATCTATCTCCAAGGTAAAGTGAAAATACAAAAGCCTTATTCTGCTGGATGGACATCGGATTAATTTCCTAGTACCCTTGGTGACTGAAGACCTAGAAAGTGCAATCTCTTTGCAGATTCTTTTATGCTTGCCTAGAAGCAAACAGGTTTACTACTGGAAACTACAAGCAGAGATCAAGCTAAGCTACTGCCCCTGTGCTCCCTGCACAGTCTGGATATGAACATGAAGAGGGGCATCTTGTCACACCACAGTCAAGATATGAGGGACAAACCCTCACTGGTTCTCCAAGTCTGTCCCTCCCTCCTCCAATCTATCCTCCACCCAGTGGCAAGGCAATCTCTCTATGAATTAAATTGGACTGTGCTTCTCCCCACTCAGGATCTTCAACAACTTCCTAGTGCATCACACATAGGCTTAAACCTACACTCTGTATCCTGCCTACAAGGTGTCATGAGAACTGACGCTTCTTATCTCTCTTAACTCTTGGGTTCCTTACAATGGTTGACTGTAGCAGTTATCAAAGTGGGGTTCCAAGAACGCTGGGGGGGTCCTTAGTCCCTTTCAAGGAGTTTGCCAGGTCTTCCCTCATCCAGCGATATAATCTGTGACTGGATCATCTTCATGTGCTTCAGTCAAAACAATTTAATGCCACATGTTGACTGCAGACACAGAGGAGACTTCAGCTGTTCCTAAAGGGATTTGCTAAATGTGAAACACCCCTTTTTGATAATTTTCCTTTGTTTCCTTTGTGGAAAACATGGTTATTTTTCATAAAATTATGTTACTTATATTAACAGGTAATGGGTTTTTTAATTTAAAAATAAATGCATTTTAAGAAGGCTCAGTTTTCATTTTTAATGTGGTAAATATGACTCTCATAAATGAAATCTCTTGGAGAGCCTCAGAGTAGGAAGAGAATAGGAGGGCCTTGGATGCAGAACCCTTGAGCATCACTGATCTGAAGCATCAACTCCGCAGGCTGTTGCGCTTCTACACGTAAGTAAACTCTTCGTGCCTCAGGGCCTTTGCGCATATGCCATCTCTTCTTCCAGGAACACCCGTTCCAAGTCTGAATGTAACCCACTTCTGGTAAGGGCTTATGCCTCTTTCTTTGTATCAGTGCTGCACTTTTCCTTTATTTAGGACCTCCATTTCTGTTTTTCTTGATTGGTTATTTATTCTTTCTCTTCTCTTACGGGAAGAAAGTTCACTGAAGCCCAGGACTCATCTAACTTATTCCCTGGTGTCTTCACAGTGACCAGTGCATGGGAGGCGCTCAGTGAAGATGGGAAAAGTCAGTGCACAGGTGGATGGATGAGGTGAAGGGGTGTCACATCTCAGAACAGGTTTTACTACAAAGGTTCGGAAGCTTTGCTGTCCATATTCAACTGTGTAGTACATTCTCATTTGTCTAAGATGTTTTAAGTGAGCTCTTCCTTGGTGACTAGAGGCTGTGTCATGCCAGGGGATACTTCTGGAAACCCTGGGAGTTGGTGGAATGTTCCCTTTGGTGGTTCAGGATGGAGGGAGGATGAACTGAGGGAGCCCAAGAATCTTAGGTCATTTTTAGGTCACAGACTGTAAAGAACCCAGTCATAGATAAAGAAAAAACTAGGTCAGGTCTGAGTTTGCCAAGCAGATGCCATGGGCCTTTCTTTTGGATTAGGGACCCTGAGAAAATGGCAGAACCGTGTCCCTTATGAAGAAGATGTGAGATCATTCTGTGATATACCTTTTAATCTAACTAAACAAAAGGCATGCCAACCCAAAGGTGCCTGTACTTAGTGTCATAACACAGGTTCCTCAACGTTCTGCAGAAGGTAGAAGACTCCCCCTTTTCTTGAGCAAAGAGAAAGTGCTTGAAAGTGATTCGGGGGCTGGGGGGAGTGGTGCCCACTTGCTTCAGTGCGAGGGGAGTTGGGTTAGCACCCACGTCAGTGAACACATGTAAAACCAGCTGTGTACAAAGAAACAGCAGAAAAATCAAGACCCTCTGATTAGGTAGATATGAAAGGACAGAACCTTACTTGGTTATCGATTTCTTATTTTCCCCAAAATCCCATTTTCTACTTCTCATCCTTTCCAGCAGAGGATGGCATGGAGGAAGAATCTCCAGGATGTAGTTAAGCCCAGGTTTCATGAAGTCAGTCATTCAACAACCACTCAAGGTGCCAGAATGTTGTAGCTCAACATCCAGTATAGACCGTTAATCCATTTCCTAAATATAATATATACTGAAGTCCTTCTTTGTACCAGACACCATGCTTGTTCTTACAGACAAGATGACAGACAAAAATAGTGTCCCTGTCTGGAGAAAATTAGTCCCATTCACACCTTGTAAAAACCTGACTCTTTCTAGAGACTTTGATATCGTGGATGCATCCTGCTCCTGGAACTGGAAGGCTTATCTTTAGATACCACCCCCTAGGAACTCTGCCATGATTTTTTCATAGATTTCAAATCTCTAAAATAGAAGGGCTAGACTGAATTCTCTTACATCCCAGTATTAATATATGTCAGAGGAAATGAGCTCAATGCAGGTACACTTGGAGTGTGGTCTAGCAGGAGAATATAATCCAGAATTCAATCTCCCACTCTACACTTTGTACAGCAGTTATAAGGAACAGTAAGGTAACACTTGGGAGCTTTCTAGGAGAATGACTCAAAATTCCAGCTTTGGCCTTTGTTTCTTTTTTCTTCATCCTTTTATCCAGATTTGCTTTTTAGTCTTAGACCTCCTGGGTGCTGGCAGTGGAGAGGTGTCTGTTGGTACCAAGAGTGGGTGCTGATTGTAATATACTTAATCTTGACTCAGCGGCTGCCTCTGGTTTTCAGCTCTTCTCAAATGTCTCATTGTTTCTCTCTATTATGTGTCACCTGCGTTTGAATTGACTCTAGAAGAGCACAACGTCTTGATCAAGAGTCTCCATGGTTCTCCATTGTGAAGGAAGAGCCATCCTTTGCCGTGGGAGCCCTGGGGTCTGGGACAGGGTGGCGTTTGCTGCAGCCCAGGATCAGAGCAGAGTGGACGGTGTGCCCACAGCGGGGCCCCACCCTTGAGGAGCGGAGTGCAGTTGACCTGCGAATGAGCAAGTCAAGGCTTCCAGACCTGTCAACACTAATGTGCTTGGGAATCCTGCTTTTGTAAAGTTATACCTGCCAGTTCCACCCCAAGAAACATGTTCTCCCACTGTCATGAGGTGCTCAAGTCAGTATCTGGACTGGAAAATCATTTCATCTCTCTGGACTTTGAGGATGAAAGCAATACTTTTGCCAAAAAGTTTTGATAACTAAGAATCATAAAAATGTTGAAATGTTTGAAAACACGGTGAGATAATGCCCCCTGAATGCCAACCCCCTTGTATTGCTGCACATGGCCCATAATAGCTTATATATTTTGGCTTTTTGCCTTGATGAAATGAGACAAACGCACACAGTTTGCATGGGTATTGAAGACCAGCTTTGAACCATCTCAATTCCTGATTTTACTGAAGTGATTATCCCTAATCTAGATGCCTGAAGGAAGCAAAAGCAAATCGTTTCTGCAGGAAGATAACACAACATATAGCCTTGACATACAATTAGAATTTTAATCTACAATGTCTATCATTCAAACAAAATAAAACAAGGCATACAACAAAATAGATTTGACCAAAACCCAGGGAAAAACAAACAAACAAACAATAGAAACATTGGATAGATACATTGGAATTATCTGACATGAATTTAAATTAGCTATGATGATGATGCCTAAAGAATTGAACACAATGTTGGATTTCAGGAATAAATGAAAATTATTTAAAAATCAAGTGGAAATTTTAGAATTAAAAGCTATAAAAATTAAAATTAGGGACTCAATTGATGGTTTTAACAGAATATGCCTAGATGAAAAGAAAAAACTAATGAGCTGGAAAGTAGGTCATGAGACAATATCACAATTAATGTACAGAGAGATAAAATAACATAAAATTAATAAAATAATATTTTAAAAATTAAGACTAGAAATATTCCAAACTGATGAAAGACATCAAATTCAAGAAGGATTAGAAGGATTAGAAATTCCAAATGGGATAAATACAAAGAAAACTACACCTGGGCACCTCAGAGTAAAACTGCTGGAAACCATACCAAGAAAAATAAATTAATTGCCTGTAATTACTTACAGCAAACTTCTTAACAGAAACAATTGAATTTAGAAAACAATGGAATTCTATATTAAAATGCTTAATGAAAGTAAATGCCAGTTTTGCAAAAAAAAAAAAAACCCTCCAAAAATGAAGGTGAAGAACATTTTCAGACAAATAAACAATGAAAGATTTTGTCATTAGTAGATCCACATTAAGGAAAATACTAAAAGACTCTTTATTCAAAGGAAAATAATCTGATTGTAGCTCAGAGATGCATAAATAATTGAAGATCAACCAAAATTGTAGGTATGTGGATAAATCTAAGTGATCATTGACTGTATAAAATAAAAATAATATCTTTTAGGAGCTAATGTGTTTATAAGAAAATAATTATGTGTAATTCATATTTATAAGATGTATTACTTCCCCTCTGATAACACATAAAATAGGTGGGTATAGGTGGATTAAGGGAATCATAAGGTCATTGAGTTTTTGGAAAGTGGTAAAACTACAACTGATATCAAATTTTAATAGGTCAAGAATGCATACTGTAATTTCAGAGTAACCAGTAAAGAGTAGTAAAAGAAAGTATAATTAACAAGTTAATAGAGGTAAAAAGGAGTATTATAAAATACTAAATCCAAATAAATTTAAGAAGAAAGCCATGGAGATGGTGGAAAAAGTAGAAAACCACAGTAAATTGTAGGATGCGAGCAACATTAGCATACACTGAGGTGTGAAAGTACTAAATAGTAACACCAAAGGTTATCAGATGGGACCAAGCACAAGACCCAGCTCTGTGCTGCTCTCAAGAGCCTCACCTTAAATATAGGGACACACACAATGTATGAAGAAAGACATACAACGTGACACACAGTCTCCTATAGATTTCTGAAAACTATGGACGCTGAGGTCTAACTTTAGCTGTCATGATTTTAGGAGTCTTGGCTGGGGCGTAGGTAACTGTATTATTAAAAATGCATATGACGCTCCTGATGAACAGTTAGGCTTGAGACATGGTGATCCAGTCTTACCGATGGGAAAACTGAGGCCAGAAGAGAAAGTGACTTATCAAAGTCTTTCCAACCGTTATTTGTTCAGTAGTTAAGGGACAGCTGCTATGAGCTAAATGATGAATAAAGTACATTTCCTTAATTCATAATTCATAAAAAGTTGTATATACATGTAGAAATAACTACAAAACAAGACAGAAGAGGAAAAGGTCTTAGAGAATGGACAAGATAAAATGTCATCAGTTGGAGAAGTGAAAGATGGGTATTGGAAGAGGGTAAAGTTTAGTCTTCACAGAATAAGGGATTTTTAAAATCTGGATTATCAAGAAATGGGTGGGCTTGAGGCAGGCTGAGAAGCAGGGGGAAACACAAGGAGCTCTCTGCAAACAGTGTCCTCAATAACAAAGTAAGCTGGGACTCTGCTTCTCATAAAATGCTCATCCTTTGCTTTGAAAAGCAAATACTCTTTTTGATTTGAGATATTTTGAAATGCCAATTTCTTAAGGTAACTGAGTTTTCAGAAAAACTGTGCCTGAAAGCAGACTGAGGGGCAGAGATGCTGACCTGGGTCCTCCACTTCTTCCTCCCACACAGCTGACCTTGCGGGAGGTGAGGTCCTGGACCAAGTCTGAGTGCTGGTTGCAGCAGAGGTGAAGCACAGCACATCCAGCCAGCGCAGGAGCATCTCCAAGGCCCTATCCCTTGGCACTCGCTCCACCCGCCTTTCGGGTCAACGGAGGATGGTGGAGCCACGTGACAGAAGGAGGGCAGGACCCAGAATGACCGTGTAGGGCAGAACTCTTCCCCCAGCCAATAACGCACCTGACTTGAGCGAGAAATGCACTTGAGTGTGTCAAGCTGCTGGCGTTTCAGGCTGACTGCTCAGCAGTCGGCCTCCTCTGCTACAGAGTTGCCCCCCTCCTGACTTGGTCCATTTATTCAGCTCTATTCTCTGACCCACCTGCCCTCCTCTCTCTAAAGAACTATTTCCTTTTCTCCCCTGGGAACTGCCCAGTAAAGTACGTCATCCACGTGTCAAGTCCTTACTCAGCTGCCTGAGGAGCAGGCAAGACACACACACGCTGTCAGCCACGCAAATCACCTACTCGAGGGGGCAGGCGGCACACAGGCACTCAGGAGGAACGTCTAAAAGTAAAGGTAAGAGTGGTTCCCATTTTTCATCTACAATTTCAACGTGCAGCTCTCTGATTTCACCAAGTGAATACAACTGAGGTGCTGTTCTGCCCCAGGGCGTGCCTTCATGTGGGCAATGCCCTTACATTCGTGTTGGGCCTTACAGCTGACAAAGTGCATTTCTAGAAAGTGTCGTTTGAGTCCCAGAGTTGTGCCACGAGGATGGTAGGCGGTTATACGGGTAGGCAGGGTAACGTACCCACCTCACGATCCTTAATTGCAAAGTCCCTTTTGTCATGTGAGGTGCTGGGGATTAGGACATGGGCATCTTTGGGGGCCGCTGCTCTTCCTTCCTTCCTTCATACATATAGAGAATATATAGAGAATATGGAGGGGAGGGTATATATAATAAATGGAGGGGAGAGTCTGAGCCTTCTAAGGTCAAGTCTTGCCACTCTACAGCGATGCCTCTTCCTTAGAGAGAACTCCACCAACCCCAGTAACAGCTGAGGAAAGAGAGGTGGTCCTGTGCCTGTCTGGCCTAGGGCAGGTGTGTTAAGAAAGCAAAGCTCTCTTGCTCTGAGACGTATGGGAAAAGCCACCAGCGCAGGAATCAGGTTTCTGTGTGTTATGTGGTCTTCAGTTCCTGCCTGGGCTGTGCCGATTAGAGTCCCACCATGGTGCGATCCACTCAAAACCGGTGTGTTTCGGAGAAGTAAACAGAGCACATTAATATTTAATCAGTAAGATAGGGCAGGTTGTGTACCACGCGTGAATGCCCTGACCCTCTGTGAGTGGCCTGAAGTAAGCTGGATACACTGTCATTCCAGTTACTGAAGCAGAAAAAATAGATCAAAATCCCGAAAACACCTGACTTTGAAACAAAGGTGTGTGTGTGAGTTAAGTGGTTGGGTGGCTCCCTACTGACCATGGCGCACAGACACAGTTACTGGAGATGCCCTTCTGGATCAGGTGACCCCCTCAGTCAGCTGCTCCCAGATGGGCTGAGATTAAATCTGTGGTCCTGATGGTCCAGCTCGTTTTTCCAATTCAAATGTGATCTGAACTATTGTCTGACAATCTTCCATTTTGCCGTTAATGGTTAGTGTTTTTAACTTGAAGCCAGTTTAACTTTTTTAGTGGTATTTTAAGCTAAAGGGCTTACTCTGTGGCTTACCACCAATGACAAATTAACTTTTACATTTTGAAAATACTAAAACCCTCCAGAACCATCCCTTGCAGCCCTGTCTTTAATGGCTTTTAGTCATTACTTCAGAAGCAAGAAATAGAGCTTTTTATTGGAAGTTAATAGCTAAAAGTAAGCATTCATATACACAAAGCACAGTTATTGCACAACATAATTGCTTTTCTTGTTTTTAAATTCTATTTTATTCATTTTTTACAATGTGAAACGTAAGCAAATCTTAACCTACGTCTTCTTTTATTCAAGTCAAATACAGGTTGTTAATGGACCCTAGATTCTGTCATGTCTGTTTTTCATTTAAAAATGGGAAAAAAGACTGTGCATGACGCATGTAATAACGCACGTGACATATGGGAGGGAGAATCCAAAGACTGAGCGATACTCATTGTCGGGTTTCTAGATTGCTTGCTTCAGCATTAGCTCTGTTAGAAGTCCCTCTCCCTCTGCACACAGCCACCAATGTCATCAGCTCAGGTGTTTACCATGCTTCACCGGACAGCGGCAACAGCAGTCTTGCTGGCGTCCAGACCACCGTTTGTATCCAGTAACCCACTATTCTCAATGCCACTGGGGTTTTCTCTCTAAAGCACGTTCCTAATGATATAGCTCCATCGCCTCGCTTCTCTTCACCTAAGGGTCAAAATCCAAAATCCTTAGATGGTCAACCAAGCCCTCCGATTGGGTTCTAGCCAATGCTTTCAGCACTGGCACCTCCATCCCCACCTGACGTTTCATATGATGGCAATGTCACCATCATTGTGAGTTCCCAAATATACTAAGATGTGTCGTATCTTCATGTCTGTGAACATCTATCTTCACTATTTACCTTCTTCTGTTTTCCTAAAGAAGTCATAGACATCTTTCAAAATCCAGCCCGTTTGGAAGTTCTTTTGGTAAGACTTCTGTGATACTGGAGGAAAACACGAGTGTTATTTGGTCCACGCTTCAGTCCACCTTCACACTGCACTGGCTTTATTTACCTGTCTGTCTGCTTACCTGGGGTATGAACAACTAAGAGGCAGGACCTGTGTCCCACGGATCTTTCTGTCTCATCACCGAATACGACGTCTGGCGTGTTGCAGGGACTCAAAAACCAAATTATATGAGGCAATATAGTAAGAGAAAGAGTAGAAAATTGTTCGTCCTTCAGTGCAGACGACCTGCAGCGTTGCCTTTCTGAAATCCACCTCCACAGAGCAGATGAAATGAGTACACAGTCGGTGCTCATTATTTGTGACTTCATATCCGTGAATTTGCCTACTTGCCAAAGTTTACTTGTAACCTCAAGTTCAATACTCGCTGTGCTTTCTCAGTCTTTCATGGGCTTGAACAGAGCATCAAAAAATTTGAGTCACTTGAAGTTCGCGGTCCCAGCTGGGGTTGAGTAAAGCCACACTCTGCCTTTGGTTTCAGCTCTCATGCTGCAAATTAGCGTCCTCTTTGATGGTCTATTTAGTGCCACACTTTCCACATTGTTGTGCTTTTTGATGGTGATTTCTCTGTTTAAAATGGCTCCAAGCACAGGGCTGCAGGGCTGCCTGGTCTCCTGAGTGTAAGGAGGCTGCGACGTGTCTTATGGAGCAAACACGTGCGTTAGAGAAGCTTCATTCATGTGCCGCTGGCTATGAGTTCAGTGTTACTGAATCAACCATATACGTTGAACAAAGTGTCTTTAAACAGAAATACACAGTACGAAAAACAAGGCTATGTATTGATTGATTGATGAAAATGTGACCCGAGGCTGGCAGCAACCTAACCCTGTGTTTCCCATCGACACTCTGGTCCAGAATTTGCTAAGTGAGTGTCCACAGTGACTTATAAACATAACAGCTATGAATAACGAGAATCAGCTGCATTATGTATAATTTTATACATGAATTACACATATAAGACTAATCTAATGATGTCCTTTCCTGCCTAAAACGGCATCTGTTTATGAGGAGCAGTGTTTATGGTTGCTTTTCCTGTCTTTACGGTTGGCAAGGGGAAAGATGTCTGAAATGTCATACTGGCTTGGCAGCCTGAGCCCGGCCCAGGCTCACACTTGGTTCGTCTTGTTTAGTACAACACACAGTTTAGTATAATGTCTTCACGTCTGTTCTAAGTGCACAACCAACTAACCAGTTAAGTTTGCTGAACGCTGCTCTTCTTCAAGGTAGAACAGGACACAGCTTTGTTTGGTTCAGCTCTGAGCCTGGAGCAGTAGAAGTCTTCTCTATAGAGAGTCACTGCCAATTACAGCAGAGACTCTACACTGAGACTAGTTTTTGGTCCTGGATTCTCTCAGGACCTGGTAAAGGCCATGGGTTTCCTCATCAAAAACATGCAAGTGCACAGACCCACACAATTTTACACACATTTTCTGAAGGGTCATAAGCTGCCCGGAGCACGGCCATCTCCCCAGACCAAGAACCACGGCGACTGAGAGGAAAGCGGGGGCGCCAGCCCTCCACGCTGCGGACCTCGCGCTCTGGCCCCGCCCGCCTCAGATCCTGGCCCCGACGGTAACTCCCCTTTATGCACCCCATCGTCCCCTCTGGCTGGACGCTGACGGAACGCCACCCACCCAGCCAACCCTCCCATCCACTAGAATTTAGCCAGGTTCATTGTTCACGTGCACTGATGTGCCTCTAGCTGCCACCGTCTGAGGGGGCAGGGGCAGACATGTCACCAACCCAAACAAGTCTCCCTCTTCCTGATCGCTGAAACCCACCACCCTCTCACGGGAGGAGGCTGTGTGGCTCAGGGACAGCCCCAAGACCCGGGCTCTGGCTGAACTGAAGCTCTGCACTTGCTATAAGTGTGAGCCCAAATTTTCTCTCAAAGAGTCAAGGCTCCTGATGAAACCTGGTGATGACGCTTGGTCCTCAGACATGTGGTGAGGATACCATGAGACAATGTGCTACCACAATGCCCATCGTGGTCCAGGCATCACCACGCAGGCCAGAAGGCCTTTCACCTTTGTCGGCTCCCAGCCCCACGGGCAGCTGGTGCTGTGTCATTATAGCTCGTCTAGAGCAGCCTTTTGAAACCTCAATGATCAGGCATCTTTTCTTTTCAGCAGGAAATTTTTTAAAAGTGAATGATCCTCTATTATACACACACATACACTCTTAGGTACTGACATATAATAATTAACAATAATAACAGTTGTGGAATACGTACAATGAAGAATTAAATTTTAAAATGCTTATTTTATCTGTAAACAGTACAAACTTTCTCTTCTGAAACGTATTAAGGATATTTTTAAATGAGGAAAATATCTTTAAATATACATTATTTTTAAAAATCTTGCCTATTTCTTAGCTCAATTTATATCGATACTTGATTTTAAGAACTGACATAGTTGAAGAGATACGTCCCAAAGAAGCACTCACCTAAAAGTGGAAGAAGAGCGACTTCTTTACTGGCTGCTGTACTGAAATCATGATACTTATGTTTCAATTATGTCTATCCTTTATGCTGAGATTTTTATTGAAATTCAACTGATCAATTTCCGTTGATCCCAAATGCCATAATTTGCTCTTGCAACCCAAGCAGAAGGTGTTAAGTATATATATTTAAATAGATGAATTCAAAACCCACTGAAATTATTATTTTGACAATTTAAGAAGATTGCTTAAGGCTTTTTGTTTGCAAATTGTTAAAGAGGGGAAATTTGAGAGTTCTTAATGTCTCATATATCACATATAGTAAAAATTTAAAATCACATAACAATGACAGGATTCCTGAACACCCGTTTTCAAACGCTCTCTCCACAGCACAAGTTTCTTTTTAAAGAGATTCTCACTAATTGTTAGAACATCATGTTTCCTTTCAAGCAATATTAAATATATTTATTTTTCCACAAATATCTGCTGGTACCATATTTATTTAGCCCCTGTCCTCATGCATAAATAACAAATTTGGAGCATGTGTCCTTTTGTAAAAGAACAATTTAGCTCACCTTTAAGGTTGACAACTTTAAGAATCTGACACTAAAAACAAGCACACATCTTTGTGGTACAAGTAATTTTCACACTAGTGCTCCATTTCATGACAAAATACTGCAATATAGTTTATAAATCTATTTACTGAGACCCTCATAAACTGAAATATGGAGCAAAATGCCAAAGCCAATGGAAGCCTAAGGTTCCCAGTTTCAAGCCTGGCATTTCTTGCTACTCAGTTTCTCCGCAGAAAACCTGCATGCTGTCTGGAAAAGGTGAGGTGTCTGTGCCCATCTAGGAGAACCGAATGCAGTTTTTAATTTTATACAAGTAAGTTCAAATGTCTTTCTTACACCCCAATACCCTGTGAATCCTCTGAAACACAGGCATTCTGCTTTGAACACCAGTTCTTAGATTCCCACATCAGTCTTCAAACTCCCCCAAGATGACTTACTCCCATAAGCAAGGATCAGCTTATAATTCAGGAAGATTAGCTAGTGCCCAGCTGAGGCCCACTGTTTATTAAGTTATGAACAAAAAGCATGATGAATAAATTAATAAATTATACACAATGTTATATCTGTATATAAAATTTAATACACTCACATACATTTTAAGTTGCATGGATGAAATTAGTATCAATTAGTAATATCACGTTTTGGATAAATCAGATATTTATCTTTTCCCTTCCCACTTTTAACTGCCACGTCATCTATAATTAATCTTAATAGTTAAAATTTCTCTAGTATCATGTACTGCATTCTCTGTTTGTAGTCACTGTCATACACAAATCAACAAACTTTCAAACACAAAGATCTTGGCATTTTCCACCAAAGGGTCTGACATCCCTTTCTTCTCCCAAAGCTCACATTCTACCACCCTCCATTTTGACCTTGATGAAGTCACCTGCACTCTGTGGGGAGGCCCAGTGCTGGACGGCCTGGGGAAGCAGAGGTCCCCAGGCAGCTGTCTAATGTCTATCTGCTCTGAGGGTCAAAGTAGGTTGATCATCTCTCTTTCGTGAAGGGAATAAAGGGAAACACATATGGCAAAGAAGAGTAGAGAACAGTGCACTTTACACTCTCATCAGCTGGAGACTTTGGGATAAAAAAACTGAAACAGATGAATTAAGAAAAGGGGGCTCCTGCTCCCAACAAAGATGGAATATCAGAGACTGGATTTACCTTCTCATCAGAAACCACTAAGAACAAAAGTACAAATAAACACCTCACATGAAACAATGGTTCTCAAAACACCAGACATCAGACAATGAAGGAGAGTGATCCCTGAGAGATGAGAGTAAGACAGGGACCCTGATCGCCCTGTCCGTCTGCCTTGAGAGAATTTCCAGGATGGGTGGCAGGAGGAGGGGTCCAGGAAGAGCCCAGTGGGCCCCTGAGGTGAGGAGACAGAGCTGAGAGTCCATGGACACCAGGAAGGTCAGAGTTGTTGGGACAGAGAACTAAAGAGGAGAGACCCCTACACACCGAGCCCTGGAGGTGGGCAGAGGGTCGCCTAAGAGTACTTACTAGGGTGACGATCATCGCAAGTCTGAAGAAACTCTTTGAGGCCAGGGGAAGACTACAGGAAGACGCACCCCCACGGGGCAGGGATAACTAACGTCCGCCCCCACAAGCCAGGGTGTCAGACCTCAGAACTCACAGGCATGGGGTCGAGCACTCAGAAGAATGTTGACTCACTAGCAAGGAATAATTGGTTATAGACTGAATATTGATTAGATGATGCCTGACAAATTTTAAAAGCTACACTGTGAGGGATCAAACAGTAAATTAAGAACAAAGCTCAAAAATATTTCTAGGAGGGCTTCCCTGGTGGCGCAGTGGTTGAGAGTCCGCCTGCCAATGCAGGGGACACGGGTTCTTGCCCTGGTCCGGGAAGATCCCACATGCCACGGAGCGGGTAGGCCCGTGAGCCATGGCCGCTGAGCCTGCGCATCCGGAGCCTGTGCTCCGCGACGGGAGAGGCCACAAAAGTGAGAGGCCCGCGTACTGCAAAAAAAAAAAAAATATATATATATATATATATATATATATATTTCTAGGAAAGAAAATGTACCCAGCTCTCAAAAAGGCAAAATTCACAATATCTGAGATTCTTTTAAAAATTACCAAGCAAGGAAAGAAGTAAGAAAGTAAAATTCATAGTGAGGAGAAAAATCAATTGAGTCAAACTATTGCAGAATTAATACAGACATTAGAATTATCAGACAAAGATGATAAACAATAATTATAGTTGTATTCTATATATTCAAAAAGTTAAGTGAAGACAGAGGATTAAAAAAAACCTGCATCATACTTCTACAAATGAAAGATACAACGTCAGAGATGAAAACTGCACAGGATGGGATAAATGACAGATTAGTCTTTGAAGAATTAAAGATCAATGAATTTGAAGACATACCAATGGAAACTATCCAAAATGAAACACACAGAGAAAGAGAAAAAAGAATTTAAAAACATAAACAAAACACTTCTGGTGGCCTAATAGACATGTAACTGGAATAACCAAAGGAAAAGAGAGAGACAGGGGACCAAAAAAAAATATGAAGTTGATGACTTAACATTGTCCAAATTTGATGACAACTTCAAACCCACAGATCCAAAATAACTCACCCAAACCCAAACACAAGAAACATGAAGAGAAGTACACAGCGCAAGTAACAATTAAATTGCTCAAACCCAGCGATAAACAGGAAATTTAAAAGGAGACAAAGGTAAAAAGGTCATGCTACATGTAAAGAGGATAAGGAAGATCACATTTAGCATCAGAGAAATGCAAGAAGACGGGAGAACACCATCTCTAAGTTCTTAAAGGAAAAATAATCTTGTTAACCTAGAGTTCATTACCCAGGGACAAGATCGTTCAAAAATGAAGGTAAAATAAAGACTTGTTCAGACATGTAAAAGCTGAAATGATATATATCATTGGCAGACTGGACCAGCAGGGAATATTAAAGAAATTCTTCAAGCAGGAAGAATCTAATACCAGGTATGAATCTCCACAAGGTGACAAAGAACACCAGAAATGGTTAGAAACAGAAGTGTATGTTGTTAGGACTCTTGTATTATATGTGAGGTGGTATAGCATCATTTAATGGTAAACTGTAAAGAGATGAAATGTATTTTATAAACCCAAAACCACAACTGACATAATAGCTACTACAAGATAGCTATAGTTAATCAGACAAAAAAGAAATAAAATAGAATTATAGATACTCAATCCAAATAAGGCAAAAATTAGGACAAAGGGACAAAGAACAGATGGAATAAATAGAAAACATAAAGCAAGATGGTAGATTTAGATCTTATATTAATAATCACATTGAATCTAAACAGGCTAAAGACCAAAATAAAAAAGCAAAAGTTGCTGAATTAGATTAAGAAAAGCAAGTCCCAACTATATGCTATCTACAGAAAGGCACTTCATATATAAAGACAAAAATAGGTTAAAATAAAAGGATGAAAATGATATACCATATTAATGCTAGTGAGAAAAATGCAGGAGTGACTATGTTAATAACAGACAAAGTAGCTTTCAGAGCAAGGAATATTACCAGGGATGAAGAAGCCCACTTCATAATGATGCATTAATAAAGAGACAACAATGTTTCACACTTATGCACCTAATAACCAAGCTTTAAATTACATGAAGAAAAGCTGAAAGAACTGCAATGATAAATAGACAAACCCACAATTATTTCAACATCCTTTTCTCAGCGGCAGAGCAAGTAGACAGAAAATCAGTAAGGATAGGGTTTTGAACAACACCATCAGCCAACTACCCATAACTGATATTTACAGAACAGTCTATCCAACAACAGAATATGTACTTCTTTCAAATGCACACTGAACATTTACAAGGTCAACCAAATTCTGGGGCATAAAACAACTCACAAAAAAATGTTAAAAGATTCAAGGCATGCTAAGTGTATTCTCTGACCACAGTGGAATTAAAGGAGAAGTCAATAATATTCAACAGGAAGTTATTTGTGAAATCTACAAACATTTAGAAATTAAATAACTAATGGGTCAAAGAAGAAATAAAAAGGGAAATTTGAAAATATTTTGAACTGGATGAAAAACAAAAAAAAGTCCCACAATGAATCAATTTGTGGGTTGCCGCTAAAGCAATACTTGAGGGGAATCGGTGGCACTAAATGCATATGTCAGAAAAGAATGCAGATGAATGACTTCAGCTCCATCTTCAGCAACTAGAAAAGAAGAGCAAATGAAACTCAAAGTCAGTGGAAGAAAAAAAATTATAAAGATCAGAGCAGAAATCAATGAAATAGAGAAGAGGAAATAAATGGAGAAAAATATTGAGGGATCAATAAAATTGATAAATCTCCAATCAGGCTTATCATGAGAGAGGGAGAGAGAGGGAATTAATTACAAATATGGATAGGGAGAAGGTGAATACAGAGTACACACATATTAAAATATAACAAAGGACCATTATGGATGACCTTAGCTAATAAATTCAACAACTTAGATGAAGTGGAAAAATTTCCTTGAAAGACACAAACTACCAAGTCCACTCAATAAGAAATAGATATCATGGATAGCCTATATATAAATAAAAGAAATTTAAATTGTTGTTAAATATCTTCCCACAAAGAAAACTCAGTTCCAGATGACTTCACTGGTGAATTGTACCAAATATGAAGAAATAAATAATACCAATTATACACAGATTCTTCCAGGAAATGTAAGAGAAGTGAGTACTTCTCAATTCATTCTATGATTCAGCATTTCTTGGATTACAAAATCAGATAAAGATATTACATGATAAGAGAAGTACAGAGCACCATGAACATAGATGCAGAAATCCTAAACAAAATTTAACAAAGTGAATCCACAGCATAAGGTACGTCATGACCAAGTAGGGTTTAATCAAGGTTAGTTTAACATTTGAAAATCAACTGAAGTAATTCACCACAAATAAACTAAAAAGGAAAAAAATCCACATTATCATCTCAATAAATGCAGAAAAATCAGGCGACAATATCTAGCATGCATCTCTGATTAAAACACTTAGTAAATTAGGAATAAAAAGAAACTTCTTCAACCTGATAAAGTGCATGTACTTAAAATCTGTAGCTTAATTTATCCCTAAGATCACGAATAAGACAGGATTCTCCCATTATCACTTCTAATCAACATTACACTGGGCATTTGAGCTGGACTGACAAAGAGAAATGAAAACTGTATTTGTAGATGACATCATGGTATATGTAGAAAATCTGATGGAATCTACAAAAATGCTACTACAATGAATAAGTAAATTTAGCAAGGTTGCAGGACAAGTTCAATACTAAAAATCAACTTTAATTCTGTATACAGGCAATGAACATTCAGAAATTGAAATTATAATAACTAACAAAGAATCAAAAATGTTAAATGTGTAGGCAGAAACTTGACAGTAATCTGCAGGACCTATATATTGACAATTAAAAAAAAAAACACTTCCTAGAGAAAGTAAAGAGGACCTACATAAATGAAGAAATATATCATGTTTGTGGTTCAGAAGATCCAGTATTTTTAATATGGCATCCTTCCTGAATTGTTCTACAGTGACAATTTCAATGCAATCTCAATCAAACTCCTAGCAACCATTTGCTAAGGAAATTGACAACCTGATTCTGAAATTCACATGTTAAAGAAAAGGACTGAGATTAGCCAAAGCAACTTGGCAAAAGAACAAAGTCAGAGAATTAACACTACCTGATTTCAATATTTATTTTAGAGCTTCAATAATCAATATAGCATGGCACTGACATAAAGACAACCATGCTGACCAACAGAACAGAATTGAGAGTCCAGAAATAGACCCACACGTATATGGACAGCTGATTGTTTTCACTAAGATGGAAAGGCAATTAATGGAGAAAGTATACTCTTTTCAACAAATAGGGCTGGAACAATTGGATAACCATAATAAAAAATTAAATAAACTTTAATCCATACCTTGCACCATAAATAAATTAAAATAGATTATAAACCAATAGTAAAATATGAAACACTAAAACTTCTAGAAGAAAACGTAGAAGGTCTTTAAAACTTTGAGTCAGCAAATATTTTTAGATACAATATCAAATGTACAATCTATAAAAGAACATAGTGTTAATTCAGACTTCATTAAAATGAAAAAGGTCCATTCTTCAAAATGCACAGTTGAGAGAAAGAAAAGATAAGCCACAATCTGGGAGAAAATATTTGCAGATCGTATGAAGGACTTGTATCTAGACTACATGAGGGGCTCTTAATTCAGTAATAACAAACACTCATCCAGATTTTTTTTTTAAATATGGGCAAATGAGTTGAACAGATTCTTTACCAAAAAAGACATATGGATGGCAAATAAGCACATGAAAGTTTATGTTATGGAGCACACGTGGAGTTTATATCAATGATAACTTAATCAATCTGCTAAAACAACAAGAGGAGCTGGTCAAGCAGAGGGAAGAGCCAGTGTAGACACTCAACTTTATCTCCAGGGTCTGTCCCTTCTCTCCTTTTGAAGGCCTGAAATATTTACTGCAAAGGCTCAAAGTGGGCACAGCGTGATGGAGTCCCAGCTTCACTCATATTCTTGGTCTATAAAAGGTCGTGTAAATTTAGGGCCTTTCCCTCCGTAATGTGAAATAAAAAGCATACAGACTTGACTATCTGAGAGACAACATTTTGGCATAAGTGGATAAATCTGGTCAAGAGGAAATGGCATCTCCTGTCTTAATGGAAAGAAGGGATTTTTGAGTCAGGAAGATGCTGTCACATTGGAAAGAGTGACTGGTAAACGGTGGGGTTGAGGGCGGTGAGAACCAGTCTTACCGCTGGGCTTGGTGAGCCATGGTGCTTGGTGTCTTCTCATTCCTAGGGTCCCAGAGGAAAGCTCTGAGCAGAAGTTCTTTACATGGCCAGCAGCAAATCCCACAGGCAGTTTAGTGCGGGGCCTGGGTACAGGAACTAGGAGAGACTTACAACTGCCAACGGGGAAGGGTGTAGCAACGGGTGTTTTCATAATTTTGTAAAAGGCACTCGGCCTCCAGCCCTCTCTCGCTTGCAGAGGGTGAGCTGAGCGTTCCATTCAAGGCCGGCCCCGACACACAGGGACATGGGCAGGGGGAAGTGCGTGTCAGTGGACCAGTGTGGGGAGGGAGGCATGGAAAAACGGGAATGAACGTGCATGGTGTCCCCAGTACCCAGGACAGTGCGAGGGCGTCATTGTGATGATCTCAGTGTAAAGAGGGAGGAGGGGGAGAGAAAGGAGTGAATTTACAGAGGAGAACAAGCATGATGAAAGCAAGGAGTGACTGGGTGAACGCCTATTAGCCGTCAGCAATGGGAAAGTGTGTGCCTGGGAACATTTGTTTTTGGTAAACTTCTCCCCGTGACCACTTTTCTTCTGTTAAACTGTGCTTCTTCCCAGAGATGTTCATGATGGCTCCGAAGGTGTTTTTCATGCAACAGTACAGTCACTTCAGATGTTTCCTGAAGGACTGGGGGTAAACCACATTCCCCCAAAGGGGATGGACTGTCATGGGCTAGGTTTGGGAATCTCTTGGGCTTTCTTGATGGTGAATTATTAGTCTGTGCCTGCTGACTTTTTCTAGCTAACTAAATTCAGGTTCAAGATTGTCATAAGGACTGGCAACATAAATCTGATTTGGGCAGAGAAAAATCCTGTTCAGAGCTTTTAAGGGTTGCAGAGAGCATCTGAGGTCCCTGATGGGGACTGGCCGGTCTCATAGCCAGCGTGTCCAGCCAGAGCCACTGAGGAAAAAGTAATAGGATGGGAAGCAAAATACTATAATTGAATAATATGAGAGAGAGAGAGACGGGGAGGGGGGAGAAGGAGTTGGGGAAAAGAGAGACTGCAAAGACCAGATTCCTCCCACAGAGGTAGATGCTGGGTTCCTTCACCTTTAGTTTTCCTGAGACAGGAACTCTGACTCTACAAGTGTATAACCTGTTCTCCTTTGTTAACTAAACTGTAGTAAGATTGTACCTGATCAAAACAAAAACACCTTGGAATATGAACAGCTTAGGGAGATTTGCATTAAAGGAGAAATTTTAGGTGAAAAAGTCTTCAATTTCCAAAAGAGTGGAGGTCTAAAGACCCAATTCCTGGGTGAAAATCTTACAAGCCTTTTGTAAAATACCCAGCACTTCTTGTGGACACCACATTTCGTGCCAGGGCTGCAGTGGGCAAGCCCGAGGACCGCACACAGACTCAGATGGAGAAGTAAGTGATGGACAAACTTTGGGGCTTCCAACCTTGCCTAAAGTCAGCCCATTAACATTGTGCTGTCTTCTCTCACTTTACCTTGTTAACTGTTCATGATTTTTCCTAAACTTTAATTGATAGAACCTTGTTTTCTTCCCACTGTACTTTAAGGGCTATTGAACTTTGGGGCTATGAAATACACATATATGCATATGTGTATAATATAATATATACTTTTATATAATATCTTATATAATATTTTAAACTATATAATATTTGTTTATTTTATACATTTTATTTATTTTTTAACATCTTTATTGGAGTATAATTGCTTTACAGTGCTGTGTTTGTTTCTGCTGTATAACAAAGTAAATCAGCTATACACATACATATATCCCCATATCCCCTCCCTCTTGCATCTTCCTCCCACCCTCCCTATCCCACCCCTCTAGGTGGTGACAAAGCACTGAGCTGATCTCCCTGTGCTATGCAGCTGCTTCCCACTAGCTACCTATTTTACATTTGGTAGTGTACATATGGCAGTGCAACTCTCTCACTTCGTCCCAGCTTACCCTTCCCCCTCCCCGTGTCCTCAGGTCCATTCTCTACATCTGCATCTTTGTTCCTGTCGTGACCCTAGGTTTATCAGAACCATCTTTTTTTCTTTTAGACTCCATATATATGTGTTAACATATGATATTTGTTTTTCTCTTTCTGACTTAACACTCTGTATGACAGGCTCTAGGTCCATCCAACTCACTACAAATAACTCAATTTCATTTCTTTTTATGGCTGAGTAATATTCCATTGTATATATGTGCCACATCTTCTTTATCCATTCATCTGTCAATGAACACTTAGGTTGCTTCCACGTCCTGGCTATTGTAAACAGGGCTGCAGTGAACATTATGGTACATGACTCTTTTTGAATTATGGTTTTCTCAGGGTATATGCCCAGTAGTGGGATTGCTGGGTCGTATGGTATTTCTAGTTTTAGCTTTTTAAGGAACCTCCATACTGTTCTCCACAGTGGCTGTATCAATTTACATTCCCACCAACAGCGCAAGAGGGTTCCCTTTTCTCCACACCCTCTCCAGCATTTATTGTCTGTAGATTTTTTTGTTGATGGCCATTGTGACTGGTGCGAGGTGATAACCTCATTGTATAATACATTTTATAGTAACAGAACTCAATGAGAAAGAGTTCGGTATTTTTAAAAATATGTTTCTGCGTTCTGTATTTTTCTTAAGTTATGGATTTACAAACATCTGTAGGAGTTAAGTATTTTATACAGATGTTTGTAAAGGAAAGAGTAGAATGCTGCCTAGATCCTTTCTCTGCTCAAGAAGACCACCTTAGTGAGGGGTCAGGTAGCCCTAGACTAGATCACGGACACACTCGGCTTTGTTAATGTTCCCCCACCTCCTTGACAGGAGGGATCTTACATTCCACGATACCTACTTATACTTTTAAATAAAACTTTAAGTTTGTCATGACAAAGTTCTAATGTAATGGCAAGAGAATGTAAAACATCAGATTTTTTTCCAACAAATAATTCTTACAATTGTCATTTTAAAAATATTGGAAAGTGTCATAAAAAAGACAGATTTAAAAGACAAAGTACCATGATGAGACCCGAAGCTGAGAAGCAGTAGCCTTCATGGCATACAGAGTGTGGGCATCCTCCCTTGTGTCCTGTCCACTGTGTGGGAGTGGTCCTCAGGGCCCTTTAAAATACGCAGTGAATGCGGCGGGCGTGGCCTCCCCTCGCACCAACCAATCACCTTCAGAGGAGAGGCAGCCCCTGGAAAGATGTCTGGGCTGAGCCTCAAGCCACTGGGGCATCATGCCTCTACCTGTGAGGCAGCCTTAAAGACCAGAGCTGAGTCAAGACAAGCAAAACCAATAATGGATGAAAGTACTAGGCTAGCGGGTTGGACAAGACCACGCACCAGGCCCTCCATGTCCTTTCGTACTAATGAAGATCTGCTGCAGGCTTTTCTAGGTAAATTTCTGCTATTAAAGATAATTTGAAGAAGATAATTTAAGTGCATTTATTGATTTTGGAGTTAAATCAGGCACAAATGAAGTCAGATTCACGGACTTTTACATTCCTCCTACAAAGTGTATTCAACGTTTTGTGGTTTTAAGAACTAAGATCTCATTCTTGTTTGGTTCCATAGTGACATGTGGCATTAGGCATTTCCAAAAACAGCTGATTGGTTAGACTGCAGGAAAATTTCAATTTTTAAATTACTCCCTCTACACGTTCAACCATTTGCTTTCAAATATTTTTTACAAGACTTCACAGGCCAATTCCTGTCTTTACAAGATTGAATTCAAAAAGTGACTAGAAGTTCAAAGTCCAAAAGTCTTTTTTGCACTTAGCTTTCAGATGGGAAAAATATCTACCCGGCATATTTTGTTTCTTTATTTTCATTTTGGAATGTCTTCAATTTTTTTTTAAGTACAATAAAAAAGAGTTTTAAGGAAAAGCTTTGCAAACACAGGAAGTCTCCGTGTGAAAACAAGATCATGGTTGAAACTACTCCACCACCAGCCTACTCCAAGTGGGTCAAAAAAATAAGACATGAAAAGTGAATCAGACTCATTGATGTAAGGTCAAGGATGGTGTGACCCTAGCAGACTTTTGTTGCTTTGAGTTGAGGGGTGAGATGTGTCTGTTGTGTGATGCTCTTGTAAGATGACTATCTGGAAATGGCTCATCTAAACATGCTATCGGGTAGGAAAGATAGTGAATGGACACGAGTCATTTAAGGAGAACAGCCAGTTTGAGTTCATAGACCAACTTCCAATGAACTGGATCTTCTGCCTTCTTTATAAGGAAACATTCTATGAAAAGTCCCTCCCTCCTTGCCTCCGTGGGAGCTTACAGTGCTCTCCCTTATTTAAAAATAGAAGGCGTCATAGCAACAGATGGCAGCCCGGAGAAGGAGTCCAGCTGAGATTTTCTAACAGACAGCAAAGGACGAAGGTTGACAGGCTCAGCATTAACTGTGCAAAATTAATATCCCAGAGAGATGGAGAGAATTAAGTGACTACAACACCGCTCTTTTCTAATTTTAAGTGTTTGCAGGTGAGAAGGGAAGGAACTAGAGCAGCATCAGTCTATTTTTCCACTAAGAAGATAAATAAGGACACGTTTGAAACCAAGAAAGGTCCAAGACCACGCTGGTTCATGGGCATGTGACCTGGGCAGTCAGAAGGGCCCTGCACTTGGTTGAAGTTTCTGCTGTTGCTGTCTTGGAATTCTTAATAATGTCTGAACAAAAGACCCTGCATTTTCATTTTGCACTGGCCCCACAAATCATGTAGGTAGTCCTGGCTCAGGCATCCACCTTTAGAGAGGTACCTTTTTTGCTATCATTAAAAGGTTTCTCCCCAGTCTCCTTGCTTTAAACCAGATCTGCCCTCTGGTCCATGAGAAGACTCAGCTCCAAATCTGTCCTTGCCTTCACCTTCCCTCACCCCCTTGACCAATCAGAACCACCTCCTCTGGTTCATCTGTACATCAGTGTTTGTCAGTCTGGGAAGGGGTCATAATTACCCTCCCACCCCTGCTGCCAGTGTCTGAGTCACAGGTAAGGACAGGAGTTGGGAGTCTCTGCCCTTTTGAAAGCTCCAAAGGTAATACTCTGTGCACCTGCCACCTTCCTCCCTCCCTCCCCTCTCTCAGCTCCAACCCCACCCACAGCTCCCGGGCCACTTGCCCTCGTTTCTTTCTTTTTATTTTTTTCTTTTTTGTCGCTGCATTGGGTCTTTGTTTCTAAGCATGGGCTTTCTCTAGTTGCGGTGAGCGGGGACTACTCTTCGTTGCTGTGAGCGGGCTTCTTATTGCAGTGGCTTCTCTTGTTGCAGAGCATGGACTCTAGGGCTCATGGGCTTCAGTAGTTGTGGCGCACGGGCTCAGTAGTTGTGGGTAGCAGGCTCTAGAGTGCAGGCTCAGTAGTTGTGGCACACAGGCTTAGTTTCTTCACAGCATGTGGTATCTTCCCAGACCGGGGATCGAACCCGTGTCTCCTGCATTGGCAGGCGGATTCCTAACCACTGTACCACCAGGGAAGTCCCCACCCTCATTTCTTGTGGAATTACTCCAAGAACCTGGAAACTCCAGCATGACTTCCCTCAATTCATTTTCCATAATTCAAGCAGAGATATTATGAAAGTGATACCCTCATTCCACTCTGCCCTGTCTTTGGGGGCAGGAGGAAATAGTTCCCAGCTTTCTCACAGAACCCCAGAGGTGCGCAATCAGATCTCAAGGGAAATAGCTGTCCGTTCACCAGGAAAGTGAGCTCCTGGGTGGTGGGGACCTGGCCCCAGCCAGGATTCATGATCATCACCGTGCTCAAGTGCAGAGGTCAGAGGTCAGTCATTGAGCAGTGCTGTTATTTCTCCCCGCCATCCCTCTCTTCACCGTACACATAAGCACACACGTGCACACACACACACGCACACACACACACGCACACTTGCATCCACACCCCACAGCAGACCCTGAGGGTTCCCACACTGTTGGCATAAAGGCATCTCCATGGACAAACGTTGGCTCAGAGGACATTTGTGCACGTTTGAGAGAAAGAGAACTCTGGAGACAGAGAGGGAGGCAGTGCTGGTGGGACCTGGACACAGGGAGGGACTGGGGCTCCAGGCAGGCAGGATGCCGGGCCGGGGGCGGGGCTTAGAGGAGGGAGGCCCAGCGCGGTGCTCTCTGCCCTGGCGATGGATGGCCCATGAGGAGGCAGAGCCGACCTACAGGGTCAGGGGACCGTGGAGGCTCGGACCAGGTGGGTGCCAGCCGCACCACGATCTAGGGGGTCGCAGCTCTGGAGGAAGCACTCAATAACTTGCTCAGCAGCTCACCAGGTGCAAGAAGAGGAAGCGTTAGTCCTTGCGTGCCTGGGCCTCCGTATTGACGGTCCCACTGTCACACAGCACAGGCACCCAGTGCAGGGAACAAATAAAGCTTCTCCGTGCCCAAACCAAAAACAAAAACAAAAACAAGTAACCGGGTCCAAACAACACAGTCAGCAAGAGCCTGCCTTCCAAGGCACCAGGCACCCTTGGAAATGGGCTGATGGGAAGGGACCTGCCCCACAGTCTCTGGGCTGTGACAACCCCCTGGGACTGGGACAGGCACCAGCCGTGGGGGCAGAAGGGAGCACACAGCACCCAGCCCAAGTAGCACCCCCGGAGTTAATTTAGGGAAACGGTGAGTGCCTTGGGCTGGCACCTGCTCACCTTCCCCTCCAGCTGTACAATTGGTGTAGCTTACACTGACCTTGGGGATCACTTTCCAATCCACTGCATCATGCCTCCCTTCGGGTGGCACCTGAAGACACCAAAATAACAGGTCGATTTCCTTCTAATCAGTGGAAAGGAGAGCAGGGTTGGAGGGAGGAGGCTGGTGGGTGGGAGATGATAGACAAGACTTGATCTTAGTTTAACAGTCCTCCTACAGCCCTGGGTGAACCCCGCGAGGTTCTCTGTGCCTTGCAGAGCCGCTGACGGGTCACAAGTGTTCCGCAGCCTCTGGATTTGGGGGCCAGGTCAGCAGCCGGCACACCCCAACATCTTCGTCTGTTGAGTTTTCTACATAGCTGCCTGGTCTTCGATGCTGAACCCTTCTCTCTGGCTCAGCTGCTCCCCTACACATGGGGACTTGTTTTTCAGGTTAATGTCCCCCACGAAGGCGAAGTCTGGTATGGGTGCCAGATCAGCGTGTGCTAACTGGGCATATGAATTATAAGACAAAGGAGTATCATGGGAAACCTGAGACGGAAAAGGTCCTCAGAAAGCAACATGAGGAGGAGTTTAAGTCTCTGTAAATGAGAGGAAGGCTCAGGTCTGTTTCTCCAGCCTTCCGTGGGGCTTGCTCTGTGCCAGGCACCCGTCTGGGCTCAGTGGGTCCAAGGGACAACCTGTGAGTCAGGAGCTCTCCTGGCTGCATCCTCCAGGTGGGAAAGTCAGTGCACGAGAGCTGAGCAGCTCGTCCGGTCAGAGTAAGGACGGGAATGGGACTTGGACATGGGCTGGTCTGGCTCCAGATTCCAAGTGTGTAGCCTCCGTGCACTAAGTCATGATGAGGCAAGAGGTGGAGGGATTGACCACTGTGTCCGCTTCTGCTCTTTTTAGCATCTTGTCTGCCTTTTCAGTGTATGCATGAGCCAGGCCCTGGGGGCTGCACAGCAGGGAGAGCCCCAAACCGAGGCCAGAACCCACTGTTTGGACTCATTACACCTAAAACTCTCAGTAACAATTGTGAGGACATTTGTACACTTGTCAGTGTGTTGGTTTGTCCATCACATGTGAAAATCACGAATAGCTAAGGGCTCACCGCTCAGTGCCTTTTCAACATCATAAATCATGAATAATAAAAGGTAGATTAATGAAATATAATTCACCTACAACAAAATGCACCCAATTCAAGGGCCAACTGGAGAGTTCTTAGAATATCCACAGAGCTCGCCCAGAGCCTCTGGCATTTCCCGCTGATGTCCTCTTGCCCTCCCAAGGGCAGTGTGTCCGGCGTGCCCATCCTGCCTGTGACCTTTCCAGCATCAGTGTCCCCATGGCCAGGGCAGAGTGCAGCTCCCCATGGGCCTCTCCAGCCCCCGACCCGTGGCCTCTCTCTACAGCCAGTTGCATCTCCTGCTCTGTGCCCAACGTGACCACCCGGGTCCAGTCCGGAGCCCCACTCAGCACGCGGCACACACGCCTCTCCTCTCCCGCCATCTCTGTCTTTGTGAAATTCAGTCTATTTTTTCTGCAACGGCCTCCCAGGCGTGCCGCAGGTGGATGCCGACTTCAGGCCCTGTTGTAACGCCTTGAGTCTTCCCGGAAGGCGTGGAGGGAGATCCTTTCCACGTTGAATAAAAATGGAGGTTCCACTTTGTCTTTTACTCAGAACCTGCTTTGTCTTTTAGAGCTCTTCTCAGTGGTAGGCACCCTCGTCTTCATCTTGCTTCACCTGTTACCAGTGTCTGACTCAGCAGGTCACTCATCCCTCCTACAAATACCTTCCTCTCTTGATCGCCAGGCGTCACCATCCCGGGCATCCTTCCGCTGGTAGGCGTGCCGCTTCCCAGCTTTCTGTGCTGGGTCCTCTTTCAGCCTTTACCTTGGAGTGTCAGGGCTCAGCACTCAGACCTCTTCTCTTCTCCTCTTTTGTTTTTTGTCCATCTCATCTGGTCTCAGGGCGTGGAATGCCATCTCTATACCCATGACTCCCAGAAGCATCATTCCAGACTGAAACTTGTCTCTTAACTTCAGGAGACCCGCTTGGCATTTCCACTCAGTAGGTAACTGGCATCTCAGACTCCACATTGGGCCTCCCTGTGTTTCCCACAAATTTATGCCTCCTAGACTAGCTGCCAGGTCAGGAAGATGTTTGACTGAGAAGCCCACCAAGGGTCTAGTGCAGAATGGGGCCAGCAACCAGGGTCTCCATCAGGGGCGCACACAGTCACGAGGAAAGGGAACGAGTATGTGCTGACCCCTCCCACTTGTCAGACACTGTGCTCTTCGATTCAGGTATTGGCTCACTGAATCCTCCAGATATTCTGAAAGCATATATATATATTATTAACTCCATCTTGTAGCTGAGAAAATGGGCACTCAGAGACATCGATTAAGCTGCCTAACATCACATAGCTCATCATGACCAGTAAACACTCAGGATTAGGCGCAAGGCTGCTGATTCTCGTACCTGGTCCATCCCTGTACGAGGATGGGAGACAGTACACTCAGCACTTAATGTCAAAGACAGGGCAGGGGTGCAGTCTGTACGTATCCTCTGCCAGGTTCAATATCTCGGTAGGTGTTTTAGCCTCATAATAAGCTTGAGAACAACTATGCAAGAGAACAGATTTGTGGCTGCCAAGGTGGGAGGTGGGGAGGAGGGATGGACTGGGAGTTTTGGTTGCTAAGGAGGTGGGTGTGTGGGAGAGGTGGGTTCGGAGTTTGGGATGAGCAGCTGAAAACTATTATATATGGGATGGTAAACAGCAAGGTCCTACTGTAGAGCACAGGGAACTATATTCAATATCTTGTGATAAGGCATAATGGAAAAGAATATGAAAAAGAATATATATATATATATATGTATATGTATAACTGAATCACTTTGCTGTACAGCAGGAATTAACACGACTTTATAAATCAACCGTACTTCAATAAAATAAATTTTTAGAAAAAGAGTGTAACTATGCAGAAGTCTATCATAAGACTTCCGAATCATCACAGGCGATATATTTAAATTTAAAATGTGTGCAACAGGCTTAAAATAATGACTTAACTAGCGATTCAATTCAATCACCACTGAGTTACATTTTAAAACAGTCAAATGGAAAAGAAACTCAGTATCATCTAATGAATGGGTGTCTTGTCTAAATGATATCAAACGTTTTTGATACTGTTATTCATTAGTGTAAGATGTCTTGCCCAAATCACAGATATAGAGAATTTTAGAGTTGGAAGGAAGGTAAAGACTTTTTTTTTCTGTTAAATCTTCTTATTTTACAGATAAGGTATTTATCTTTATACACATGATTTTTGAGTCGAAAACAATTAAATATTTTTAAGAATACGCATTACAGTCTAGAAATACATTCTCTTCATAAAACATTAAAATAGCCTCCATTTATATAATTTAACACAAGAAAGATTTCAATCTTAACATTACACAGATGAGCTGTAAATATGTCATATCATCTTCTGCCAAACACCTTAAAATTCACAAAATATTGGGTCATTTTAGTCATTTCTTTTGAAGGTAACAGGTAAGGACTGAATATTTACCCAGCCAATACAAAAAAGTTATGCCAGACTAATTAGAATAATTAGGCAGACTAATTACACTAGCATATTACAGGAATGTTGTGCTGGATCTCTGTGTATATTAACTTTATAATTTTAAAACATTTAGGAAAAGTGCAAGCTAATAACAAGAACTGTATGTGGTAGATAAGGGTATAAAGTAAAGTGTGAAAGTCTTCTGAAGTACCCAGTTAGGGCCCTCATTCCCATCCTTCTGTAGAAAGCAACTTGTTGGGAGCTCAGCTAGGGATGTCCCGCGCCTTTACAACCATATCTGTATATGTACATGTAAATACATGAATATACATATGCATAGGTCTATGTTAGAAATATTTCATATATCTAAGTGTAGATACATGTTCAACATGACATTTTATACAAGTGGACTTGTGACTCAATAAGGCTGAATTGACTTCTTTATATACGTATATACAACCTGTATTAGCGTTTCTAGATCTGCTTCAGTTTTTTAATGCACAGCATCCCTTTTTTCTTTTTATGTTCCCTGTTTAGAACAGTAATATAGACAATCCAGTTCATTAAACCAGAGAATTCTTATCAGCACTTCCCAGAGTCCTTTGGGCTTGATAATGTAATTTACAAGCTTTGATCTCTAAGCATTATAATAGCAGAATGGACTTCATTCTCTCCGCAGGCCCACACTTGATTAAGCCCACCTCATGTGACCGTTGCGGGCAGGTGGAGAAGACAGCATCTCACGTCCTCTTGTAGAATGAATCATTGACTGGAGGGCCAGCTCTTCAACCTCAAGCCGGTTCAGCTGGTGGTGCAGAGCTGCTTCTAAGCAGAGCTACGTCTCCCCCTCCTTGCACAGCTCCTGAATCCGGCTCAACATCACACCTCCAGCATCCCCTTCTATACCTGGATTGGGATCCAGTCATCGTCTCCCCTCCATGTGAACACTGCAGGGGTTTCCATGGTTTTACTACTACACACGGAGCACAACGAACGTCCCCAGCCATATAACCTTGGGTATTGTGAAGGTGTTTCTATAGGATACGTTTTTGTCAAAGGAGCCGAGAAATTGCCAGTTCAAAGGACATTCACATTTAACCTTTGGTTGACGTTACCAAATTTATCACCAAAAAGCTTGCACCAACTTGCACTCCCACAAGTAGGAACTTGCTACCCAAAGCCTTTGTGCTCTACAAAGGATGGAGAACAGGATAAGGAGCTTCCATGGAATGAACGTGTGCTCGCGACAGGCAAGGCTCTGTGTTAAGGATTTGACCTACATCATCCCTAAACCTCACACCAGCCCAACCAGTTGGGCACACCTGTACCATTTTCAGCTCACCTGGGAGCCAAGCTACTCCACGTTGCCTGACTAAGGAGGGGCAGAATCAGAATCTGGACCCAGAATTACCTGCCTCCAGAGCCCTTGTCCTTTCACAACAAGGTGACACCTTATCTAAATTAAAACAGGAAAACCAGGCTTACAAATTTATGAATTAAAAATTCCTTTTGAGAAAAACAATTTGTTTTAAAGTCCTTGACGTTATTTAGCATGGGATTGTGCCCAGCATTCTGTTTATTTTCACTGTTAGTTGTTTATCTGCCTGACAGGTTTGACTCCAAAACAATTGCCCTTCCTCCTCGTTTACACCCCATCTTGGGTTCTCTGGTGACCCGTCAGTACATGGAGCCTCGTGACTGCTCCAGCAGTGCTTTTATATAGTGAATGCTGATTTCGCCACGTGAAAAATCGGGCAATTGACTTTGTTTTATAATTGAACACCGTATTTATAGAAATGATAAGGAAAATCAGACAGCTGTTTGAGTCTGTGATAAAGGGGAAAGAACAACTTGCGGAGGGCTGAATGGGCTCAGCTCTTGGCAGCCTGGTTCTCCCATTTCTTAGCATTTCGAAGATACAGTCTTATTTGCCTGGCAGGGACTGAACTTGCAGCCCTGATGTCGGAAGGTAATTCATTAGCCTGCATGCTAAGTAATCTGTGTCTGCCTTTCCCTGTGAGTTAATTGACAAGCTGACTTCAGAGCTGTGAACCCCCGCTGTATGTGGGACACAGAAGTCTCTTATGTGACTATTTGTGGGTCTTGCTCACTGTGCTGTGCTGGTAACACTGGAAAATTCCCTGAGCTGCGTCCATCCCCACCCGCGAGCCTAGTGCTGGTGAGGTGACATGTGACAGTGGAAGCCGGCTCCCAGCCCAGATGTCAAGCTGTGGAAAATCTCTCCTAGCAGCAGCAGCTGGGTCATCGGGGGGGCTCAAGGCAGCAAGGCTGACAGCCCTGCCGTTGCCTGTGGCTCTGTCACGCAGGAAGGCTGCTCGATGCGCTGAAGCCATTTGCCTCTGACTTATGTTTGATCCTCAGCTATTTGCATACTGTTATGAGCTCAGGGGGCAGAAGAAAGCACCTGTGGAAATACCTCCTGAGAGCTCTCTGTCTGTGCATGCTTATGGTGGAGAAACTAGATGCCCAAGCCCTGAGGGGCACCGCATTGCACAAGCTTTGCTATGAGGTAGACTTTCGCCCACAGATCAAGTGGCTCCCCAGTGGTCTGTGGAAGGAATTACCGAGTCTCCCCAGATGCAAGGACACAGCGAAGGCGCTTCTCGAGGGAATCAAAAAGGAAAGCAAGGATATCCATTCCTTCCAACTGGGAGCACGGCTTCATTCCTGCTTTCTACTTCAGTGGTTCCCAGGCTAGCGAATTGGATTGGGAGAAAAACAGTAGCAGCTAAAATGCGAGCAGCAGAGAACTGCTCCACACTGTGCAACAGAGAAGGGAGGTATTCTCATTTGTCTGTGTGTTTACCCATGCACCTGCCGTCTGTCATTTACCGACCTCTCTCTGATTCTAACTCTCTACCATCTATTTCTCTATGTCTATCATCTCTCTGTTCCTATCTCTATCTATCTATCTATCTATCATGTTCTATTTATCTTAATCTCTCTATCTTTCATTGACTGGTTTTAAACATTTATAGGTTGACTGAGTCATTACCCAGGATGTTCAAGGCTCGTTGGGGAAAACAATAGAAACTAAGCAAACGCAAAGCAGTGGCACCGGATTTGATGGTCCTCACGATCGTAGTTCTATTTACCTCCTCTGAACACTCCCTTCGTCTTGCATTTAGTCTTTTGTTTCATTTTTTCCTTTATATCCGGTTTGGTTTGATCTTGAAAGTAATTGGAATAAGCACCTGGTTCTGGGGGCTCTTTTCAGAGGCTTGCACAAGTTCTGTCTGAACCAGGAATACCCAAAAATGGATACCGCAGATCCACTTAACAATAGAGGAAATTTTCATTGCACAATTACAGCAAAGGCTTATTCTGCAAATATCCCTAGGAAAGAGAAGACAGTGCCAAACACACAGTAGGATGTAAATTACTAGGTTCCTTCACGGAAGGGTGAGGGAAGGGGGTACTCAGTAGTGCAGATTGCTGCTAGGCAGTGAAAGGTGAGCTGGGTGAGGAAGGGGAACAGGTGTCAAAGGAGGGAAAAGGCATTGGTGATGGACTTTATCTGCTGGGAGCAGCCCTGCCCTCCATGCAGGTGAGCATGGGTCCCACACGGAGTTGAGGTGGCATATTCAAGAAGGTCAATGTTCACAGTGCCTAGCCCTGCTGGGCTCTCCTTTCCAGCCAAGGCTCCCTGGTAACAGGAGCTTTGGACTTGTAGCCCTGCTTCCATCTCCCTCCTTAACTTCTCCTGGTCCAGGTAGGCGCATCTGTAAAATGGGCATAACAATTCCTTGGGTTGCTCTGAGGGCTTCCTGAACTACAAGCCCAACACAGTGCACATCAAGAACCGCGAACAGCATCACTGTGTCTGCAGGAGGAAGGGAAACGTGCTCACCCCTTCATTCGACTCATGGGACAAAGTGACCCCCCTGGGAGATACGGCACACTTTTGGGATGGTCAGCTCCTTTGTTTAAGTTTAAGGAAGGTAACATGTGTTTGAAAAAGGAAGGTGGTTCTGTGCAGTGATGGAGAGATGGGACCCGGGACGGAAGATGTGGACTCGAGTTCTCACACCACTGCTTACTAACTGTCACCTTGCAGGTGAAACTTCTCCAGGGCTATTTTCTCCTCTTTTCCTTGTCTATATCTGTACAGCATCTTGACCCGTATTTCCTCCTAAGCTACATTTCTTTTACCTTTGGCCCTTCAGATTGCCTCTGTGAAATGGAATAGCAATAGAATTTAGCTTGCAGAATCACTAGGCTGATTGGGCTGGATAATGTTTATACAGCACTTGGCTTAGTGCCTGGCATGCATTCACATTCACCAAATAGCACTTATTCATTCCCCAAATGTACTAGGTGCTCAATAGCATTTTTTTTTTTAATGAATGAACGAAGGATAATTTGAAAAGGTCTCACGTTTCATGTCTTGGAAATCTCGGAGAAACTATTTTACAGAGCTGAACTTTCTCCAGGTCATTTAATGAGCTGGTGACAGTGTTAGGACTAGACTTTAATTCCAACTCCTGGTTCCGTGTTCTTTTCACTGGAATATTTTGGTTTTGTATTTGTTTAATTGAATTGAAATGAACGTTAAAAAGAATGGCAAAGGGGATCAGACATTGACGTGGAGGTGTGCAAAGTTTTTCTTTTCTTGCATCACTTAAGAACTGAACCTCTCCTGGATGGGGGTCATGCTGGGCATCAGAGCAGCCCCTACCGCTACTCCCAACCAGGCAAACAAAGAAAATGACCAGGATGCAGAAACAATGGCCTGCCTTGTTCTTGGGGTGGTCAAGACTGCACCAGACACTTTGAGACTGTTGTGACACCCACGGAGTTGTCACCTAAGGAGTCCCACCGCCTCTGAGGCTCCTGGCGGTGTCCGCACATCTAGTGCAGACTAGTCTTGGACTGGATGACCACTGGCATCTACGACCAGTGGTGTGCATATGGCATGTAAGAAGGGAGAAAAAGTGGGAGCCTTTGGCACACACAATAGAATGAACACCTTGGAGTCCCAGATCCTATTTGCCTCACATGAGCCTGGAAGATAGCACCCTTGTGTTGGGTAGTGAGAAATTAATTTTAGTAACTGTAGTGTTGAACAGAAAGAAATCCACAGTGGACTGCAAACAAAGAGGAGTCTAGATTCTCACAGTGTTTTAGCATGTCAATAATTTGGCATTTTGTTGCATTAAATAACAGCCAGAAAAATAGGAGGAACCACCACTGCTCAGAAATATTTTCTGTTATGGAGAGTTAGGACTGGATATACACAGGCACGTGTCTCATAACCAGGCTCCTAACCCTCACGTAAGTCCCTGCTTGTTTTACATAATAAAATGTGAAATCAATCTGCCAAGGAAATCTACTCTGTGCGTGTTAAATGGTGGCTTGCTTATATTTATCAGGTCAAGAAGCTGGATGGGTGAAATGCAAGGGCACATTTGTCACTTTAGTGTGCTCACATCATTCTACTCATTACAAATTGGAATTAAACATATAGTAAGGAATGAGAATACAATTCATACAAGTTGCCGGTTTCTAGATCATTTCAATTAAAAATAATAGCATTGGATGAGCTTACAATTTCATACTCATCTTGGTTTTCCTGCTCTGAAGACCATAAATCAGGGAAGGGGCCCGATTATAGTCTGCAGGCTACAGAGGTGGAAGAGCTCGCGGGATGCTGAACACCGAGCGCTCTGCTGTCCTGCAGGGGCCTCAGACAACACATTCTCAAGGGGGCAAATCTTGAAGTTTTAGAGATGATCTTTGGATCTATAATATGTGCTTCTGCTGTTTATTAATGATTGAGATGGACAGATTAGAGGTCAGGAAAAAGCCCATTTGGCACAGAGCTTCTGTTACTGGGGCTGGTAACGCTGGTTTACACTGTCCGCACAGTGTCTGGCACCTCGTCCCCCAAGGGTCTACTTCACCTGGAACTCCAGGACTTACAGGTTGGCAGATTCTAAGAAGCAATGACTCCAAAAGAGACAAGGACTGTCCTGCTTGAATCACAGAGTCTCTTCTGAGGTTGAAATCTCGGTGGGAAACATGAAGCCAGGGGCATTGGGAGCTTGGAGGACTCCAGTGAATAATCTAGATGGTTCTTTACAGCAGGTTTTGTTTGTTTTCTGTGTGTGCATGGAAATGAGATGAATGCTCAGGACTCATTTCGTTCCCTCTGATCCGCCTGTCTTTATGCATCTTTCTGATCCCAAACTCTGCTTTGCTTTGTCTGCAGCCCTTGTCCACCCTCTGGACCCAGGCTGCTCCAGTGTTGTTCTCTTCCTTTGTCTATTGTCTGCCCACCAAAGCATTTGTCAGAACCCATCAATTCTCCGTTCTTTCAAGCTGGGTTTGTCGCTGCAAACTCATTACCCCTCAGAGGCGCATCTCTCAGCTGGCTGGTGTCGCTCTTGTCGCTGGGTCTCTGAGCTCCCCTCCCTGTCTTTAGCGATGCTCCTCTTGGCCAGTGTTTCCACTGAAGCTGTATTTCTTGGGTCCTTGGGCCGCCTGGGGGGAATGGTTAGCACTCATCACTGTGCTGCATTCTGATCGGTGAGGGTCGGCAGTGGCTCAGAGCGCAGCCCCTCCCTCATGCCATCCCCCCCAGGAAAACCCGCCACAGCCTTGGGAACACGCGGAAACCTCACGTGACCCGTTCATTTCCATGAGGGAATGGTGAGCTCACACTGTTCAACTTACCTCCAGATTTCTCACAATGTGTCCCCCATCTACCCTTATCCTAAATAAAACAAGATGTCTCTTCAATGCCAGGTAAGCTTGGCTGTGAATGGACCTTTCTGCTCGCAGGAGAGAAGCAGATACCCTCTTCTGCAGAGGAAGACCAGTTACTCCATTTGCCTTGCATCCGAGTCTGAGAGGTCCAGTGAATCATCACGCTTCTCAGCATCCTTCAAGGAACCCAAGAATCTGCAGGTTGGCTACAGCCCGTTACATCACCATGGCAGCTTCAGAGCTGTCCTGTAGTTCCCGAAACGGCTGAAGACCGGCTTTCCTGTCTGTAGATGGCAGGTGCTTTCGGAAGGAGGAACCCGCGTGTTCTCACCCCACGTTTCCCTTTCTGGATCCTGCTTCCCCTCTTCCCTTGCCTTTGTTTGTTTCCTTCCTTTTCCTCCCAGCCACACCCTCACTCAGTTCCATATGAATCTCTTGACAGCCACACCTAACTTCTAACCAGTGCTGTTAACAGAGCATGGGACCACGCAGGGCCTGCTGTGTGGGATGCCACCTGCCCCAAATGGCTCCATGGCACCCAAGCCAGTGTAGACCAGGGTACCATGAAAGGCCCTTTCTCTCACAGTAAACACCAAAAACTTTCTGCACATCACAGTTTTGGTGGTTTGGATAGAGAAAAACATAGTGAAGAATACAGTTCTACAATCCCAGTCCCTCAAACATTGCTTTCTTTCCTACCATAAAGCAATTTTGGTAAGTGTTTTAAACTGTGCCTGCCCCATCTTACCAGACTTTCTCTTAATGACCCCTTTACTCTAAATGTCCACAGAAGGGCAGAGAGGATGCACCTCCTTTGGAAGGTCGGAAAGGTTTGTGGTGTGCGGTGCCAGGTGGAGCCCCTGGACAGAGGGCAAGTCCTTCCCCCAAAGAGGGGCAAGGCCCCAGAGCTGAAGCCACTTCTGGGAGTCACACAGGTGAGGTCTGTGAGGGGCAGGGGTGACTTTTAAAGCTAGGTGCCTCCTCGCTCGGTTAGGGTGTCCTGGGGAACACCGAAGTCCGGACAAAGTTCCGGCTGGTCACCCCACCTTGACTCCTGCCTGTTTAAAGGGTCAGGGCACAGAGGCAAACATCCACAGCCTTTTAGTTTCATGTTCAGGGTCCTTCTGACCAAAAGTTGTGCTGTTATTTCTCCATAATAAGAAGACAAGGGCATTGCATGCTGAAGGAGACAGGTTTTATGGGTTCTTAGTTGAGCTATTCGTTAGGTCACTGGATCTCAGGTTTTTCTCTGGACCATGGAACACAGGGAAAATCTAATTTGCTGTGCTCATCTTAAAGGAGCAAAGGTTAATCAAGGCCTGGTGACGAAGATCTGCTGGTGATGAAGCCGCCCTGTGCCCCTAGAGTTCAACCTCCTCACCCACGACATGTGGATGTCAGGCTCTGGAGGAGACCTCAACTCCCTGGCCAGGAAGAGGTGGCCTCGGGGACCCACACAGAAGTACCTGGTGAAGTTACAGATTCACCTGTAACATGCATCAGGCTTCAGCAAATATTTACTTGCTGAAAAAGTGTTTGCAGATGACTATTTACCAAGTGTTTGAAATCAGTGTGCTGGGTCACACAGGAGGGGTACAGTCACTTTTACTCGTGGGGGGTTCCCTCCTTCGTACCTGGGGAAGCTGAGGGCTTAGCATCTTCAGGGAAAATCACAGCCTGGGAGAGAAACCACACACAGCACATACCTGAAGGCTCCGGGCTTTGAATCACTGTGTCAAAGCCCCATATTAAAACAGCCTTGGAGATTGACTTGTGATGGAAAGGCTCTTTGCAAATACAAAAATCACAAGCACAGCACATACACATGGCTCTACAGGGACCAGACAGGACAAAGGCAGCCCTACCCCATCCTCCTCTGAGCCCTTTCCAAAGCAGCCCCAGAACCACACACATCCCAGTCTCTTGGCAGCTGGAGCTGACCTTCATTTTGGTCTTTGTGATTTGGAATATCAGAGGACAGGACGGATGGGGCATTGCAAAGGCCCTGCTCCAGGGTGTGGAGGGAAGACTCAAGCCTCAGGGCTGCCCGGTGCCTGCTTCCCAGTCTCTAAAAATGGTGATGACAGTAGTTCTTTTAGACCTGGGAACATATGTGTAAAAACAATGCTAATTCAGGAGCAGGACATAAATGAAAGTTATTATTTCTAGTTTAGAAAAAACATGCTGGTTCCTCTGTAGCGTGCCCATGCCAGTTTAAGGGGACACGGACCAGCCAGTGCAAACGTGTCAAATGCACGTATGTGCGCAGATGTGGACAGACAGAGGCGAAGAGAAGGCAACGTGTCTCTCACGTGCACCTGAAAGCAGAGCACTGCACCTGGCCTGGTGAGCACTTTCACAGGCGAATAATCCTGCTGTTATGCTCTCCACCACTGTTGCAACATACACTGCGAGTGGGTAACACAGTTCCAGTTCTCCATGCAGAGAAGTGAGTGCGCCAGTTTTCAGATGAAGAAACAATGCACTAGAGGCACGCAGAGTTCCTGATCAGTCACAAATGAGCAAAGTTCTCTTGACTTTGAGGTGAGGATGGGCAGTGCCCCTTCTGTGCCTCAGCCTGGAAGACAGGCCCACTTCGCAGGCTGGGAGCAGAAGCTCATCTCCATGGCATCTGTTCCCAAATCTGCTCTCCTCACAGCCGTCATGGCCCAGACACTCCCTTCCCCCTCTTCCCATGGGCCTGGTTTGACCACTGCATCTCTGGTCAAGCCACCAAAAATGAACAACAACGACATCAAGGCAGAAGCAGTTGGTGAATCAGCTAATTAGCTGTTTCACAGGCGGAAATGTGAGGCGCGTCGTACCAGCCCAAGCAGGGCTGCTGGTGGGCGTCCCCCTTCTCCTCTCTCCCCTGCGTCCCTTCATACTCCATCTCTTTTCTCTGAGTTTTTATTCCTTTTCTGCCATTTTCTCTTCCATTCTTTTCCCACATTTTCCCCCATTTTCCTTATCTCTTCCTCCATTAACTGACCTCCTTATTAAGGAGAATGTAAACTTAGCCTGTGACAAATTTGTTGAGTAAGATATTTCATTCCTCCTCTAAATACTGGTTGTCATACAGAATCTTGATTTTTTTTAAAAAAAAGTATATGTACACAGAAAAGATGGGATAGGTCAGTTCAAGTATGGCAACAGTGGTTATTTCTAAAAGGAGAGATTTGGGGTGATTCTCTTTTTTAATTGCTACTTTGAAAATCTTACATAATTAGATTTTTTTCACAGCAAACAAATAAAATATATGTATCTAACTCCTGTGTAAGTCTCTAAACAAAACAAGAAAAAAATGAATGTGTCTTTACTTCCAAATGGCCTTGAATCACGTTGTTTGAAATTGATGTTTAGGACCCCTGGATAGAACAGTTTCCCCTAAACACATCGTAGCTTTTCTCCCATGGACAAAGCATCTGGAGGTCAAGGATGGTGCCGCCATCCTCCCTGCTAGCCCCCAGGGGGTTCTCTGCAGGCAGAAGGCCCTCAGTCAATGGCTGAGAGCATAATTCTTTTCCTACCATTGTCATGGGGTTGCTAACAACTTAGACATTAGGTCAAAATCTACGCTGTCAAGAGGTAATTCAGTAAAAGAAAGACAAATACCATATGGTATCACTTATATGTGGAATCTAAAATACAAACGAACTTATCTATGAAACAGAAACAAGACTCACAGACTCGTGGTTGCCAGGGCAGGGGTTGGGGAGGGATGGACTGGGAGTTTGGGGTCGGCAGATGAAAACTAGTATATGTCAAATAGATAAACAGCAAGGTCCTACTGTAGAGCACAGGGAACTGTATTCAGTAGCCTGGGATAAACCATGATGGACAAGAATATGAAAAAGAATGTATACATAACAGAATCACTTCACTGTACAGCAGAAATTAGCACAAGATTGGAAATCAACTATACATCCGTAAAATATACAAACAAGAGCTGCGCTGTCAAGAACCAGGACCAGAGCAACGTCCCAGTTTCCACTCAGATTTGCATGCTGCTCTTAGAGTTTAACTTGGTGAGCCCTACAGTCCTCGCCGCTACACACGTCTGGGAGAGGTACAGGGGGAAAAGAAAGACAGAACATTATTGTAAATGCAGTGTATGAGCCCTTTTTATTTCTTCTTAGTGTTTGTTGCTGGAATGTTGCCGGGAAATATTTTTGAATTCTGAATTTTACACATCAGTGAGTGCATTACCAAAAGGATAAGCTCATGGGCGCCATAAGTGCACATTTCCCTGCTAAGCATATTTGAACTTGTTCCTTCTTCTTTCCTGCTATATTCAAAGGGTGAGGAAGTGTGATCTTAAAGGGGACCTTTAAATACTTTTTGGTTTCTGTAAAATATGTCTTCTTTGAGTAGCATAGAAATAATCAGAAAAGAGGGAAGAATAGGAACCATTGTGATGTCCCATGCAGTGGACCATCGGCCCTTGTCTGTTCACTCACCCTGGCTACTGCATCACCCCAGAGGTGGCATCAGCGCTCCTCAGCAGGACTCCTGCAACCTCTGAGCTGCCTCTGCTCACACACTTTCCTCTTAGGCCAGAGTCGAGTTTAAATACATCTTTGTACCACGTCTTTCACTGTGTTTAGTGGAAGGTCCAATGTGCATTGATTGGTTGATTGAAAGAAAGAGGACAGAAAAGAAGGAATGGAAAAACTTCAGAAGTATAGACTTTATCATTTGAGTAACTGGAAGCTAAGAGCTACTTACTGGGAAACTTCAAGTGGACAAATCTTTCCTACAAAGAAACTCATTGAGCTCAGGGCCTAGACTTGCTCCTTTGCCTCTGTAATCCCCACCTAGCTCGAGGCCCGAGGAGCAGAGACCCAGCAAACGTTTATGAAATGGACAAGTAGGCATAACTTATGTGTTTCATGGCCCAGTATTATTAATATTGCTCCAATGGAACTGAGTAATACAACTCCAAAAGCCTCCCGTGCTTCTTACTAAAGACAAATTACACATTCTCTCCACATACCATGGAAGAAATGAGGCTTTGGCTAGAAGAAAACGTCCTATTCTAAGCTTTTGCCTCCGTCGTCTCCTATTTCCTTAGAATTTGGTTTCATGGAGATACCGTCTGGAGCAGTGGCTGGCACACAGTAGGGGCTCCATAAGTGCACATAGTTAGGATAAATGTGCTCCTGTCTTCATCCACTCAGTCCATTTAGGGAGCCCTTGTCACCCTGAGGAATACTGTGGACCTTCCAGAAAAGAAGAAGACAGGACAGCTGCTCCCAGAGACCCTCTGCGCAGAGTAAACCAGATCGTGGGGCGCCCAGGAGGAAGGCCTGTTTCAAAAAGCACCAGGGCCTCAGAGAGATTTTATCTAAGGGGTGGGCGTGATCTTAAATCACAATGAAATGAAGAAGAATGTGATTAGAGGGGGTTCGTGGCAGCAAATTCTGAGGCTCTAGAGAAGGGCCGGGATGAGGTTATGGCATCCAGGGAGGCACCAGTGGAAACCCAGGTGTGTCTGGTGACCGAGGAGACCCCAAAAACTTCAGAAGTTAAAGGAGGACCCAGAGGGGGAGAGAGAGTGGGGATCACGCCGCAGAGGAGGTGTGCAGGGGGGTTCTGCCTGTGTACTGGCGAATAAAAGAGAGAAGAGAAGCCGACTGGAGTTAGGAATGAAACTGCATTACGTAATACACGCTTTGTCATCGTTTCCCGAACAAGCGTGTTAAAAATCAAGCTTTGGGCAGGTGAATCAGGTTCTGAAGGCCCTAAGAGAGAGTTTACTATTCTAGGACATTCTTGCTGAATTCTTTGCAAATAGAGTCTGTCATGCAAATAATAATTCTTTCCTAAATAAATAATCTGCTACACAAACTTATCTTTTTACAATTGCTTAAATGCGACCATAGCCTCATGTGGCCTCTTCCATAATCCGGACAGCTGGATTTAGGGCCGGAGAGAGAGACACAGAAACAGTGACAGACAACAGACATGGAGACCAGGAGGCACAAACTTATAGACTTTAGAAGATATTTTTTTTTGAAGCTGGCTATGGGCAAATGCCATGGAAACTCACAAGGTCCTTGGTGGCCAGTTACCTACGGTGCAGAGTAGAATAAACATTGGAACCTGTACTTGGCACGCCCAGGTTCAAAGAACCACCGGTTTGTGCATATCCGTTCCAACTTGTTTCTGTTCACAGGACGCATCAGACTTGTGAGGTAGAATATGCGGGAACCTGAACATGCATATTTCTTCTATGATTAACTATCTTTTAGCTTTTGTAAGGAGACTAAGTTGAATTAAGTTGTTTTCTTCAACTCTGGTGAGAGCTGCAAGCAGCGTGGTTACACTAGACATTTCAGTACGTGAATAGCTATGACTCTCAAGTTAGTTTCTGGTGAAAAATGCTCACATCACAGAAAAATATTCACCCTAATTGGCAACCTTGTTAGCAGCAGTTTCAGCAGAAAGGCTACGTGCGAGACCAACAGCGACAGCATATCCTGACAGACTCAGTTTTTTCAATGACTAAATTTCGGACACACCACAAAGCAATTAAATACAGTCTCCATAACAGAACACTCACAGGAGCTTGGAGATTATAATTTCAAATACGTTTCTATTTATGATATTGTGTGTTTAGTCCATAAGAAAACATTCAAGCTCATTCAAAATGTTTATGTGTCAAACCACACACACGCACGTCTATGAAAAGGCAAATCTGGGAAAAAGCTGCCATCTCTGTTGGGGGAGGGATGGTTTTCCCAAAGACCAATCCATGTCCTTCAGGTTTGTTTGTTTCTATTTGCAAAACTAAACAGTAAACATTTGCAAGACTCTTGGTTGACGGACATGTAAGGGGGAATAAAGGAAGTCCTCATAAACAGACAGGAGCCAGCAGGATTCATTTTGGATTTCTGACCCACAGAACTGCAAGGTCATGAATTTGCATTATTTTAACCACTGGGTTAGTGGTACTTTGCTACAGCAACGGTGGGGAAGAAGCCAGAGTCCATGGCTTCTCACGTACCTAGTCCAGCCTCATCCACCTGGGGGCACCTGGTTCACCTTCGTGCGACTTGAGTACCTGAAAAAGCGCCAGGAAGAGCAGCGACAGCGACAATGAACCCAGCAGGCTCGGAGGAAACACGCCGGCATCCTGGGGGGCGGAAAACGTCAAGTGCCAGGAGGGGGGAGCGTGCTCCTGGGACTGGGGGTTCTTGGCCTGAAGGAGCATCTCCGGGGCCTGCTTCCTTCGCAGAGGCTGATGGATGGAGCGGGCGCTGGGGCGAGGAGGGGAGACCGGGACCCCGCGGTGGCCGGGGTGGGGGCAGAAGGGAGCTTCTGCGTCTCAAAGCTCGAGCGTGAGTGCGCGGAGCTCTCTCTCCTCCCGCCTGCGTGGAGCCCCCCAACCCCGGGCGCGGGGCTCACACTGGGCGCTTTGCTTCTTTCAGAAACAGCCAGTGTTCCTACTTACTGATGTGAAGTAATTCTCGGCGCCCGAGCGGAAATCAGCCAGAAGGCGCCAGGTGAGGGCTGAGGATTTTTTTTAAATGTCCACCTCCGTTGACCTCTGCAGGTAAACGCCGCTCAATTTTAGGGGCCGCTGACTTAGCAGCAGCCGAAGTGTCTGAGCTTCTGCTGATCGTTGCTCTGGAGTGTGTGAACGCCGCTGGCATCTCTGGGAGGAGCCGGGGCGAGGGTGTGCCTGGCGGGGAGTCCGTGCCTCGAAGGGTTTATCCCACTCGGGCAATTCCACACGCTTCCTAATGGGGGCGCGACTGTCGGTAAGGCCTTTCCAAAAATCACCGCGAGTAACTGATCCAGAGCATCTCACTAAGCCTCTTACACTCCCTTTAACGTCCCCTCAGAAAAGAAAACACTCTCACACGGGCCAAAAACTTGAAGAAGAATGTAAATCAAAGCATTATTTATAATTGAAAAACACTAAACAAGCCTCATGTTTTAACTTGGAGAACAGGGTAAGTTTGCTAAATAAAATAGTTTACAGACTCTTAGAACAGTGTTTACACAGGACTTTAAAGCCACAAGAAAGAAACATAATAGAAGGTAAAGCGGCAAAATCTATTACATGTTAATTACATGTTAATCTATTACATGTTAATTACATGTTAATATATGTTCCAAGTTGTTCTAATGGTGAAGTCAGAAGTGGTTTTATTTTTCTCTTATGTGCTCCGCATTTTGTATAATTTGCTTATATTCCTGTTCTCATCAAAGATAAAGTAAAACATTTTAAATGCACTCGAAATAGAAATGGGCCTGATTTGTTCAGGCCTCGCTCCCCCCATGGTTTGCCTCTTGCCCTGAGACCAGTGTCCCTCAGGAAGCTCCTTCCGCGTCCCCGCACGGACGCCTGTCTCAGCAGGCCTGGGGACCCACACCACCCTTCAACCACACAAGAAGCCTGCTGCTGGGTGGTGGCGCCCAGCAGCCTGTGCCCCCGATAAGCGACCTCCGTTCCTTCTTAGGAAGCCCGGTTATTTGCAAAGAGCGCACTCAGCAGAACCCCCCAGGCATTAAAGGAGAGTGCCCGTCGGCCAACCGGAGGGTACTGTCTCCATCAGCGCTGGATCAACACACGTGAAACTGGGCCACCCCAAGCCACTAGCAAAAAATTCATCCAATGATGAACGATCTATTACTAGGGTCTGAGAGCATTTTCAAGAACGCCCTATCCTCACGGCAAACTTACCCATGACCAATTCGAGAGCTTCTTTTGAGCATTTGATAAGGGCCAAGTTCAGTAGGGGGAGAGAAAGAAAGAAATCCACTTAACCTGGTGGTGAGCATAGCAGGCACTTAATGAATACAAAATATGAAAAGGCATTTGTCTAAAGTTACCCCAGTTTCCATCGAGGCAAAATTTGAACTAAAATTTAGCCCTTCTTGTGTTAGTACTTTATTCCTATGTCAGGTGGCTGGAAGGAGGACCCCTGGCTCTCACCCTGCCCCAGTCTGCTCTCTCTTCCAGGTACTGTGCCCACGTGCTCTGCCCCAGGTGCCTGGGTCCTTTCCCCCTCCTGTCACCTCTAACTCCAGCCCAGGCTGCCGATTCCAGGCTAGGACACACCCCCACCAGGAACTTTTCCCAAGCCCGAGGACTTTCTCAGTCATCTAACCTCACAGCCCTGGAAGGGCTGGGGTGTTACTGACCTTCAGGGTTGCACCTGCACCTCCTCAGTTCTGCAATCTGGGACCAACGACATATCTCCACAGAGTGGATTCTCATTTTAATTCTGAAACTGATTTCAAAATTCTTAAATACAAGAGCATGCCTTGTAGGGCAGGTGTTTGCAGGTAGACTGGACGGAGATGCAGGGAGGAAGGTCGGGAGCTGAGGGACAGGGCGTGGTCCTGACTCCATTCCCAGGGCACCGAGGTCGTTGTCCTCTGGACAAAGGAAGTGTCCCTCCTCCTTCTGCTTCTTCCCCACCCCTAGGGGGGTTCTGGGTGTGCTCTGTGGGGTGCCCTGACTTCCAAAATTCCTCCTCTCGCTTTTTTCCCTTGTCTATCTGGATCTTTCCAGAACATTCTACCAACTAAAAAAGACATCTGTCAGATCATTCCCTCCTTCAGGCCAGAATTCTTAATGCTCGTATACTAAATCCTCATTTACATGTACAAAAAAATGTTTTAAAAGGTTTTAAAAGAAAAAAATATATTTAAACCAAATTTCCATGTCTTACTTTAAAAAGTGACTTTTTCTGCAACATTTTAGAGTCAAGCAAAGAGAAGAATTTATAAAAATAACCTGGCTTGTGTTATTGTGGCAAGAAAGGAAGGAAGGAAGGAAGGAAGGGAGGGAGGAAGGAAAGAAGGAAAGAAGGGAGGGAGGGAGGGAGGAAAGAAGGAAGGAAGGAAGGAAGGAAGGAAGGAAGGAAGGGAGGGCGGAAGGAAGGAAGGAAGGAAGGAAGGAAGGAAGGAAGGGAGGGAGGGAGGGAGGAAGGAAGGGAGGGAAGAAGCCAGCCGCCAGCTGGGACACATCACTTTCGAATCTGCCTCCTGCCTCTGGCCTCCAGCTCGAGCTGGTGCATTTGGCTTTATCACCAGGCGCCTTCCGTTTCTGAGAAGGGCCACCACCCTGTGTGTTAATTGACAGGGAAGATGTGCTGGCATTTCATACAACTTTGCCATGAAAGGGCTGAGGACAGTGTCAAAGTACTTTCTTAATTCTTTGACTTTAGACTGAGTCAGCAAATGAAATTTCTGGATAATTGTCAAAACTGAGAGCTACCCGGTGGGGAATCTTTGGCTAATGGCTGTACCTGGGATCACACTGTCACATCTAGTGCCCCACAGGGGAAAGAGGGACGTGATTAACAGGAAGGGATGGACATGTGTTTGTAAAAAATAGTGCCCCAAAGTGCGTGTGAAGAACCTCTCAGGGTAGCAGAAGAGAAGTGGGTCAGGGCAGTGGACACCTGAGACAGCTCAGCCATTGGAGTCCCACGAAGGAAGTGGGAGCAGGACAGTGGCCAGGGGTCTGTGAAAACGCCTTCCCATCACCAGCCTCCCGACTCTTCCTTCAACACAGGCTGGGAACGCCTAAACTTCCTTAAAACAGTGTTTTGGATAAAAAGACTACACGGTGTCGGGAAAAAGTTCCAGAATATAAACACACACGCACCATGCCTGTGGGTACTTCACGGATTGTGTGTTGTATCTCACACTGTATGTGGTACCCTTTGCTGATGTGCGGACCTGCACGTACGACTGTGCACATATTTGTCCAAATGCATGAAAACTGATGACTGAACAGATGGTGTGGTTTCTTGTTAGGCTCCGTTAGCGGATCCACGGGAATCCTCCTTCATGACCGTGGTCCAGACTAGATGCTTCTGTCCGATGCCCAGGAGGTGCACCTCTCTCTGAGTAGCTGCGGAGCCTCTGGGAGGCCATGGGCTGGCTGCTTCACGGCCCTGTATGTGGGATGCTGCGGTGACAGTTGAGGGGTGTGCGCCACCAGGGTGTGGATTCTGGAGCTGCCAGGCCCGACTGCCTGGGGCCCCGCCCAACCTCTATTCCCTGTCTGTGAAATGGCGCTCGTGGTCACTTGCAGAGCTGTTGTGAGGATTAAATGAATTCACAGGAGGACATTTCTGAGAGCCCTTACTGGCACTTAGGTCAGTAAATCTCAGCCCTCGTTACTATTACTATTTGGTTACTTTGGTTTAAACTCCCACAGAAGTGATAGAGATACAGAATTACAAAGTAATAAATACCTTAGAATGTGAGACACTCATGTTTTCTAGTGAAAATGCTTACTGGTGTCTCCTGTTGCAGGTTTTACTCAACAAAGTGTAGTTGTCACAGTTTCCTCCTGCTGCTTTAGGAAAGGGCCCTGCTGCCCCTCTGCCCTCTGACCCAGCTCCGACCAGCATCTCCCCTCTTCCCCATCCTCGACCTCAGGCTCCAGGGAAATGAGCCTTACCTTTTCTTTCCTACTTCCCTAGTCTACATATACACATCCTTTCTTCTACATTTCCAACTCGCTATTCTTTTTTTTCTCTTCTGTCTTTCATTTATGGCTCACCCTATATCTCATCCTCCCTGAAGCCTTCCTGGACAGCCTTATCACCTGGCGATTTCTTACCCCCTCAAAATCCCAGCAGTCATCCATTGTTACTTAGTTCAGGTAACGCAACTTATCAAGAGGATGTATGTGGGTTAATTAGTTTTAAGCACGAGTCCCTTCTTTCTGTCCAGCCAGAAGTCTCCTCGCACACTTATCTTCTGCTCTGTTGCCTACTGGGTGACCAAGCAGCCGTGAACCATCTAGAACAGAGGGAGGTGAGGAGCCACACAAGAAGGAATTCTACTCCTGCCACTGGCAAATCAAATTACTTTGGAAAAAATAACGAACCCATTCCCCAATTGTTACTGGATATTCAAAAGATTTTAATTAAGAATATTATTTTCGGGCTTCCCTGGTGGCACAGTGGCTAAGAATCCAACTGCCAGTGCAGGGGACACGGGTTCGAACCCTGGTCTGGGAAGATCCCACATGCCGCGGAACAACTAAGCCCATGCGCCACAACTACTGAAGCCCGCACACCTAGAGCCCGTGCTCCACAAGAGAAGCCACCACAATGAGAAACCTGCACACCATAACAAAGAGTAGCCCCCGCTCACTGCAACTAGAGAAAGCCCATGCACAGCAACAAAGACCCAATGCAGCCAAAAATAAATTAATTAATTAATTAAGTAATTTAAAAAGAAAAAGAATTTTATTTTCCCCAAATACGAATCTTTTGAGCATAAAAGATTTGCAGAACTAAGGCTGGGTCAGTTTTCCAGTTTTTAGCTATCTGTAACACATATACGTGTAGATTCCCACTGGGACATGTACAGACACTGGTTCATCCTCATAACATCCATTATCGTACTACACTGGCCACTGTCAATTAAGGAAGCCCAAGACAGCTGTTCCTGAGGCCGCTGTGTATTTTCCCATTATGGACATTGTCATTCATCTGGCTGTTATGAGCAGTAATGGCCTGTATATATAAAAGAGGACCAGCTGAAGTCTTAAAAGTTGTGAACATCCACTCCTTCACTGAGTGAATTAATTCATGACAAAAGCACAGCTTTGCCCCACAACGCTTTGCAGCTGCTGGGAAGACTCATAAATAGGGAGACATACCAGGGTAAAATGTCAGTTTGTTTTCTAAGAGAAGGTCCTCCTGGTGTCTCTGAATGTCAAGATTACTGTTAATCATCTCTTTGACTCTCTCTAACCTCCTCTGGCCAAAGACAAAACAAAAGGGTGGACAGATAGGCTTCCACAAGTAGCTGTACACAGAGTGTCCTAAATACCAACAACACTGCCTGAGGGAGATTGGACCTTCAAAGTCATGGGAGGCCAAGCTGGCCTGCAGGCTCCCGGCCACCATGACCAGCTTGAAAGATCACATGTGAAAAGTAAAACTTTTTTGACCCAATTGGCAGATTGAAATTTCTTAGAAAACTGAGTAGGGTGCTTAAATCCAGGGGTTAGCAAACCACAGCCACAGGTCAAATTGAGTGCTACCTGGTTTTGTACATAAAGCTTTTTTGGAACAGAGCCACACCCATCATTTACATATTTTCTATGCTGCTTAGCACTGTAACAGCAGACCTGAGTAGCTGTGACAGGGACCAATGGCCCAAAAGTCGAAAACATTTACTATCTGACTGTTTACAGTGAAAGTTTGTCAACTCCTGTTTTTGGTCATTCCTTGAGAAACAGAAGCCCAAAGAGAGGCTACAGCCTTGAGAACATGGCACACAGGGACTACAAAGAGACTGAGCCCCAGACAATGAACAACATTCGTGATTTGCATGGCAGTGGAAAATGCATTTAAAAAAGCAGGAGAGAAATAAGTGCATTGTACCATCAGGTAATGCTGACATGAACAGCCAAAGCTGTAACAAGAAGCAAAGGCATAGCACTCTCTGTGTCAGCAGTGACAAATAGGTTAAGGATCTGATGGGGAGAAAGTACAGAGGGGACAAGCAGATGCCTTCGGTTAGTGTCTGTTTGTGTGTGTGCATATGCATGGTTGTGCACACTGCTGTCTTCCCAGCATTATTGAAGAGCTGTGACTTTCAAACTTCTCCTTGCTTCATCTGGAAAGATTATTACAATTCAGATTACCAGGCCCCACCACGAGAGTTTCTGGTTCTGTAGATTTGGCGTGAGGCCCAGAATTTGCTTTTTTAACAAGTTCCTGGGTGTCGTTGCTGCCGATGGTGATTTGGACACCCCACTGAGAACACTGCTTAAAAGCTTAGCCACTGTGATTAAATTAATAAATCCTCCTGATGCTTCTTCAGAGCAGCAATCAACTCAGGTGAAAAGCAGCTCCTGTGATTTGTGATTATGACTTTGATTTCAGAGTTCATATTTAAAACACCTGTTGTCCAGGTTTCCTTCATGACTAAATATGGGAAGATAGGTCTTAAGGTACTTAAGATCTCTCCCAGGTCTGCTGTTCTATGTCCATGTCATGCCCATGGCTCTATCTTGGTCTTCATGGATACCCTGTGGGTGTCATACGGTGAAAAGTCTAGTATTACATCTAGCAGATATATACAGACTCTATAAAACATGTTTTGTATATAACAGTTTATAAGATGACAGACCAGGCTTTCTATGAAAGGTTAAAAAGAATGTAAAAATTCATTGAACTAAAATTTCTTTCCACCTTGTACTCATAACTTATTTCCATTGCTTTACATAATTTTATTTCTTAAGAAAGCTAACTTCTCTGTTTGGATGCATTTGCAAAGTATGTTCCAAAAGATCAAACTTTTTGAAACTGGTATAAATGAAAGCATTACTGATTAATCCAACAAGGAAAAGTAACACCTTCCTTTGACTCTCTGCTTCTGCTGAGATGAAACTCTCATGTTCTTTGATGTTTATTTCTACTCCAATTAATGCCAGAGCACGGATCAGATCTAGAATCATATCTGAAGTCATGTTTATTGATTGAATTTTTTTTAATAAATTTATTTATTTTTGGCTGTGTTGGGTCTTCGTTGCTGCATGTGGGCTTTCTCTAGTTGTGGCAAGCAGGGACTACTCTTCGTTGCAGTGTGCAGGCTTCTCATTATGGTGGCTTCTCTTGTTGCAGAGCACGGGCTCTAGGCATGTGGGCTTCAGTAGTTGTGGTGCGTGGGCTCAGTAGTTGTGGCTCGCAGGCTCTAGAGCTCAGACTTAGTAGTTGTGGCCCACGGGCTTAGATGCTCCACAGCATTGTTAATTGACTCTTGATTTGCAGCCAACGGGGATAGTAAAGAAATAGTTGCAAAATCAAACAGTTTGAGTCAGGAAGAAATTGCAAATCTTTATCAAAGATTGCATCAAGTGGTCCTCACAGTAATTGAAACAATTTATGGTTTTGAATTTCTTTTTCAGGCTCAAAAGCCCAGTGGAAAATACCTGAAAATTCTCCAAAGAGGTGTTCTCTTTAGAAATACAGACCAGTCTTGCTAAGTGAAAACCAACATATCACATGAGACCTTTGGAACGGGAAAGCAATCTACCAAAAGGGACACTCCCTCCTGCACAGAGTGACCTTTCTTCTTTCTAGTTATTTTTCACTAGAATTTGCAGAATGCCACCTCCTGAACTTCCAGACATCTGTGGCCCTCTTGGTCTGGGAGACCCAGCACTTCCTGTCCTATCTAAGGGCACATTCATGAGGAGAGCAGGAAAAAAACAATTCCAGCCAAAAAGAAGGAGTAAGTCCTGGAGAGAAATATCAAATGTCAGGAGTTGTTTCACCCTTAGGTTGGATATTTGAGGAGTTATATAGTCTCATTACTTGACGTTCATGCTAAAGTGTTACATTCAAAAGACTAAGAACCAGGAATGCATCGCAAAGTGGAAATTCAGACTTTTGAAAATCTTTAGAATCAGTGGAAAGATATTCCACATCCTGACTGGCCGCTGGTCTTATAGGACATACATCTGGCATTGATCATTTCAGTGAAGTGCTAATCACATCAGAAGGCATGGTTTGGGGGCCTCAAAGCCAGGGTGTGTTTGGGGCTTTCGTCCTGTCTATTCACGTCACTGCTGGGTGTGCTAGGTCAGGGTCATTAACCTTTCTGAGCTCCAGCTTCTTTTACCTAAAAAAAGATGTCGATAACACTGTCTAGGGGTATTTTGAAGATAACACGAGCTAACCTATGAGGAAAATGTTTGGAAACAGTCAAGTGCCAGCCTGTCACCTGCCCCCACTCAGCTCCGGGCAGACAGGTGCAGAAGGAACGCAGAGCTGGGAGCCCTTCCCACCCGAAGCTGCGTGTCAGCATCACACGTCACGGGCCCTCCTCGGTCCTTCTCAATAAGCTGCCGAACCCACTCCTTTCCTCAGTGCTCTCAGGTCTACTCACTAACAGGAGAGTATGTTACAGGAAAGAACAGTGATTAGAGTTCACTTCCGGCCCCTCCTTCATCAACAGGGGATCCTGGGAAATTATTATCTAATTCTGCGCCTCTGTGACCTCATCAACAAAGTGGGCATTTGAGTCATAAAAAGTCATAAAATTTTCCTGATTGAATTAGACCAGGTTTGTGAGTGAATTATTGAAATTTTCGAGGCATAATCAGACTTCCATGTGTGCTACTACATCACAACTCTAAGAAGTACTGCTATATCACAAATGAAAATATGCTTTATCAAATAGTCATAACTTCTAACCAGAAATTGAATACTATGATTGTGACTTATCACCTCATAGCTTTAGATCACTCGTGCTTCTAATTTTGAGTAATTGAAACCGAATCACCATACACTCCAGCCCAAGTCCTCTGTGTCTGGGTGGAAGTACTAGGGAATTCCTTTATTTCTATCTATCTTACACTTTTCCTTCTATCTAACAGAAGCTTAATTTTCAGTAGAATTTTTTAAATTAAATTACACCCAGACCCTGATCTATTTAAATGTCCTAAAAGAAATACCTTTAGTTTCCTTTCTTTGTACAGTTCCATATTCACAATAGAAACATGGTTTCCCATCTTTATGGTGTCACCATGTGCTGAGTCTCTTCAGAACCAGAAACGAGATCATCACCAGATCATTCGTTCGATCCAGTGAAGAAAGAAGATGATTCCTTCTGTTTTGTTGTGTCATTTTAACACCCTCTGGTACAATCTCCTGTCTGTTCTCTTGGGAAATTCTGCCAGATTCTCAGGAGCCTTTCCTTGGTCTCATGTTGCAACGTTCTTTATTCTAAGAACTAACCTTGCTTCCTAGCTCCTCGCACTTAGGTTTCTCAGACAAGCTGAGTGTTACCACGCCCTGTCTAAGGGAACCCTGGCTGAGCAATATTGCATCATTCTAGGACCCTTCCTCGTTTCACTGCCCTTCCTCCCCAATGTGTGTGTTTGTTTCTTTGTCTGATTCTTTGTTTCTTGGTCTTTCCAAAACATATCTTGCACAGTCCTCCAGCTGTTTTATCAGCTTTTGGTTTTTGTTTTGTTTTTTATTTTCCTTTTTGAACATGGCTCTTTGCAATTACTTCCCATGACATTGTTCTTGGAAATTATCAAATCAAAACAGAAAACTACATTTCTGACACTTATACACGTCTTTTGATATTTTTGCTCATTTTCATTATAGATCTGATTACAGTCGTTTAGACAAATCAGAAATGAAGGAATGTCATGAGTTAGGAGTATAACTATATCATCTCCTAATGTTAAGTAGGCACAGAATCATTCGAATGGAACAAAGAAGGTAATTAACAAGTGCCTGGATGCATGGTCCTCTCTCCTAGTTGGGTCTGAAATGGAATTATCTCCCATTGCTGAGCCTTCAAAATTGTTATCAGTTGGGTATTGGCTGGTGAGGAGCTTCAGATTTGGCCAATTAGACAGAAAGCAGAATGAGGTACATATTTATGGTAGAAGCAAACTAAAAATAAATAAATAATAGCATTGTGCAGATACCAGCACAACTTCTACAATTAAAAACATAATAGAGTTACGGAGATCATTAAAACCATTTAAGTTGTAGGGAGTGGCTGGATTATGGTGCACTTCTGGTAAGATGAGACTGAAATAAACCTACTTCGGGAAATTTATGCTAGATATTAGCATAATCTTTTCTGGAGCCAGCCAAAAAGTATATGCAGTGGGAACATCCTTCATTCCTTAAAAGAATAAAAATAAATTCAAAAAACTCTCATGCAAACAAATTGGAATGAGATAAAATTCAAGTACACTGACTCATCCATAGGCTTTGTGAAATATCCTAGCCAATATTTGTTTTTCTTAAAGGGTTTGAGCAACACATGATAAAAAGGGGTCCAGTCAAAGGGGAGCAGTGGCAATTCCGTGACCCATTGACCACGGATTAGGCCACCCCTCAGCCAGAGCTCAGGAGGCTGAAGTCTGTGCTTTTTTTTTTTAACTGTTAAATTCCAACACTTAGAACAAATGGTGTCTGGCACATAGTAGGCACTGAATGATTTTTTGTGTGTGTGTGTGGAAGGAAGAAAAGGAGGGAGGGAGGAAGGGAGGAAGGGTAAGCTTTGGGACAAAATAATGAATAAATTACTCCAGTGAGTCCTATATTTCCCACATACTCTAACTTTCTGAAATTCTTTATAAACTTTCCAATTTGCTTTAGTATCTTGCCAGACAAGTTTTTCATTAATAATTATGATAGCTGCAACTATAACATTTGATCTGATTGTCTTTGCAACTGACTTGAATCTTCTAGCAAATTAAGTGACTAAATGATTTCTGCCCTAATCCAAATAAAGACACTTTTTAGTACACAGCATTTTGTTTCCTTCATAGATCATGCTGTGGGCAAGAGGTCTTTTTATTTTCAGTGAATTGGAAAGGATTTTGATGTCCTACTTCCATTGAGGGCACAAGTACATACATCCCAGGTAATAAATAATTTATCTCTTCATCTGAGAATACCATAAAGGAAACAAATAAAACTGTTTTTCAAAAGGCAGGATGAAAAGCACAAATGAATTTTTAAAATATAAAACAATTGACACTAATAACTTCTAAACGAGAAGCACCATTGCTCTTGGAGACGGTAGATACATTCACTTTTCCTTGAACAAACAGATGTAACTCCTGTTTTTGGCTAATTAAGTGATGGTTCCCATGAAAGGTCCCTCTTTTAGTATTTAAGAAAATCGTATGCTCATATGCACCTTGAAAAGGGAAGAGTAGGAAAATCTTACTGGCTTGAGGCTCAGCCTAGAGAGCACATCACCTCCCAGTTCCAAGACGCACATGGTCCTTGACTCAGCGCACCGGAAGGAGGGGCCAACACACATGTGCAAACCGATCCCTGAAGGTATTTCAGGATGACGGGAATTCTCCCAATGTAAAATGGATAAACGCTAAACTGTGGTGCAGATGAACTTTTGGTGGGAAGTATATTTCTAAAGAGGCTCTTTGCACACAGATATTGAGCAGCTCCTGGATTAGTACAGCCCAGCCAGTAGCAGGATTTGCAGCAGAATCTCTTTACATGCAGCCCCCGAGAGCTGACAGAAGCTCACAGCCCAGGACCCTGGTAGGTACGCAGAAGAGATCCCTCCACCCTTTCATTTGATACTGACTCTGATTTAGTCTTTTGTTCCAGAGTTCTGGAATGTTGCAGACTTTTAGGAAGCTACATCTCAGGGAATAATATCTGCACCTGCTCCCTATTTGTCAGGTAGGCATCATTTGTACCCTGTGTAATTTAATCCTTGCAACAATTTTATGACGTGAGTCCTATATCCTTGTTTCTTACTTGAAAAAATTGGGACTCAGGAGGTTAACTTGGTTGACCAAGGACCTCTGGCTAGCAGGCAGTAGGGCCAGAATTTGAACCCAGACCCAACTGATCCAGAAGCCCAAGATCATCCCAGCACAGCCTCTGGATTTAACCCCTGGACTTCTAGCACCGTGCACTTGTTCTGTGTTTCTGGATTTTGGACTCATCCCAACCTGACTGGTACAGGCCATGCTCTCCCTTCAGGTAACTTGGTGTGGAGACACAGGGTATGGGCCGCCCATGGCTCCCCTGCTCCCCCGCCAAGCCCAGAGTGCTGAATGCCCAGAGTCTGATGCCTTTTTCTTTATTCATATCTATACAGTGCCCTGGGACATCAATAGAGATATCATGCCTGATTCCTCCCACGCCACCTTCCCCACAAAACACCCAGTGATCCTTGAATTAACCAGAATCATGCTTTGTATGTTACTTTACAGAGAAATGAAAGTTGGACAGTCAGGGCACAGCCCAGTGCTCATATAACCTAATAATATCAGTCAGGCAAGGAAACAACGATGGATTACTTCTGCTGTGGCTGACCTTGATGGACTCAGTTCCAGATTCCTTACGACACTGACCTGAGACCATAGAGAGGACGGCAATCATTTCCTTGAATGGATTGGTCATGCTCGCACTGAGGACCATTCCTCCAGGAGGAATGGCTGACATGGTGAAACCCAACCTTGAATGTCACTGAAAGGTCAGAGCTTAAAGTGGGTTCAGGTGATAGTAAATCATGAAACGTCTGGAGAAACTTAGTGCTCTGTGATGAAGGTGTGGACACTACACACAACAAACCCAGTGGACCCAAATCAATCTGAAAAACTTTTTAAAGGGCATTTCTGACGTGCAAGAAACCAGGCCAAGTGCTAAAGTGGGCACAAAAGTTAGTAAAAAAAAGATAATAAGTAAAATCATGAAATTTGTAGCAGTCGGACTTGGGTTCAAATTCCTGCTTTATCACTTAATGACTATAAAATCTTGGGCAGCTAGAACTCAGCTTCTTTCTTTGGAAATGAGAATAATGACATCTACCTTTTAAAGTTGTCATTAGAGTTAAGTGAGATTATGTAAGTGAAACACTTAGTACATTGTCTGATACAAAGAAAATTCGATGTATGGGAGCTTTTCTTATTTTAGTAAAATAGAGTCCTTGGGGCTCAAAGAGACATAGTATTCAAAGCGGAATAGACTAAGAGTATACAGTAGGCACAGAGTATGATCTTTGGGGACTCAGATGAGCTAACGTCTTTGAGTCCAGTTAGGGGTTCTAGGTGATTTTAGATTGCAGAAATTTAGCATCTGAAGAAGTTTATCCTTTAAGAGCATGTCTTCTGCAGTTCTATGACCATCAGAAAATTATTTAACCTTTTAGTGACGATTTCTTATCTGTGAAATGTTGATAGTAGGTGGTCCACACCTCACAGGGTATGGTAAGCTCTAAATTTAATGGCTTAAACATGAAGAGCAATTCATGGTGCATAGAAAACCACCAATGCATTTAGCTTTTGACAGTGATGATGAAAAGGAAGGGAAGAGGGCTTCCCTGGTGGCGCAGTGGTTGAGAGTCCGCCTGCCGATGCAGGGGACACGGGTTCGTGCCCACGTCTGGGAGGATCCCACGTGCCCAGCGGAGCGGCTGGGCCCGTGAGCCATGGCTGCTGAGCCTGCGCGTCCGGAGCCTGTGCTCCGCAGTGGGAGAGGCCACAGCAGTGAGAGGCCCGCGTACCTCAAAAAAAAAAAAAAAAAAAAAAGGAAGGGAAGGACGTTGAAGGGATGGGATTGTAGACCTTATAAAGGCATCAGTGAAGGAAGTGAAAAGTCAAAGGACATGAGATCTTCAGCTGATGCACAAGGTGTGGTTCATGAAGTGATCCTGGGTGGGCTTGGAGGGTGGGTCTGACTCACTTGGTTGTTACAAACATGGGGCCCAGCTCCAGGCGTGGGTGTTGGGGATGTGCTGGAGTTTGGTGAGAGCTTCACCTGTGGCAAGACCAACACCTCAGCCCAGCCCTCAACAACCTTATTATGTCTCAGGAATTATTTTAAGAGCCTGACAAGCAGCATCTCATTTAATCTTCCCGGCAGCTCTACAAGGCAGGTACTAGTGTTATGCCCAGTTTATAGATTAATGAAATTATTCTCAGGGAAGTTACAAAGCTCGACAAAGCCTATAGAGTTAATACGTGGCAGAGCAAGGCTTGAAACTCGGATCTATCTGATTTCAATGTCTGTGCTTTTCCTAAAATATGACACAGCTCCCCATGGGGATAATCCATCCCAGGTACAATAGGAAGCCAACGGAACCTCCATTGGGAGCCCTGGATGGTTTCACATGGTAAAACCTCGATATTTATGCCAACTGCGCAATAAGGAGGAGCAAGCTCAGGACCCTAAGGGGCTTTCGGGGGTCACATCTGGAAGCCCCAAAGGTGCTGCAGCAAAGGCACTGGCAGAGTGAAGTGGGTGAGAGGCAGGGACGCTGAACTGCGGTCTGTAGGCGGCAGCTCCCGTGACTCAGACTGATGATGACGTTGAGGACAGTGCAGGAGTGGGGCTGCGGTTGGGAGCACAGCTGGGGAGAAGAAAGTGGTCTGGGAGGAGTGCCGTTGGACAGGTGAAGGAGCGTGACCCAGGTGGGGGGTGGTGGTGGCTATGAACCGGGAGAAGTCACAAATCAAAGGTGTGCGGTGATGCTGGAAGAGCAGTGGCCCCGGGTACAGCTGATAGGGAAGATAATGTTGGAAAGAAAATGTCTGGGGAGGGGAGCAGCACCCACAGTGATAGTCCTCTTAGCTGCTACTCGCTTGCCTCCGCCGGCCCTCGCCAAAGGGCACTTGTGCTTTGCGACATTTGCTATCTTCACAGGCAGCCTGCACATCATTTATGATTCCCATCATTTTAAATGGGGAAGCTGACACTCAGAGAGGTCAGTGAATTCCCAAGGCCTCCAAACAGGTAGAGAGCAGGCTGGGTTTGAACCCACATGAATGACCCAAAGCACCAGCTTTACAATCTGTTTTAGAAAGAAAACTGGAAGTGGTATAAGAAGTGAATGTAGCACTAGACCAACCTGTGACAAACAAGGGGAGTAGAGGGAACCAAGGATAGAACCTCCCCCGATGGAGGAAACAGGGCTTTATAAGTGACTGTGCCTTTAGGAAAGGGTACAAGGCAAGCCTATGTAGCCCTGTGCTCTGCACCTGACCAGCTAGAGGAGCTTCCAACAGGAAGATTCCAATGCAATCCAACAGGTATGAACTCAACCATAGAAGACACGGGATGGAAAGACTTTGGGTGGGGTTGGGATATGCTGAGCTCAAGGCATCATGGGGCGTCCAAATGGAAATATCCTGCCAAGGGCTAAATCTGGGCATCTGCATTCCAGAAGCTTGGGCAGGGATCTGAAATTCAACTGCAAAGATGAGAGTTATGTTCGTGGAATGGACACCACCGTCAAAGCAGGTATGAGGAAATGAGACGGGAAGAGAACCAAGGACAGAGCCTTCAGAATAGCATCCTGAGCTCCCACCTCATTCAATTCCCTTTGCATGTATGAATCCAATGTTTGCTCTGAATGCCTGACTTGAAAATTTTTTTAAGATTCAGTCTTCTGATTAATATTAATTAAGGGTGAGATTTGGGGGCATAGCGGATAGGAACTCCAAAATGCTAGAAATAGGTCTGTGAAATAAGGTGTAGAGTTTAAAATGAGGTCATTTTCCAATTTCCCCGAAGCCCGTGTACATTTGATTCATGCATATGCCTACGTTGGGTGGAAATATTTTATTTTCTGAACTGAAAATGATCAATTTCTCTGTCATTGTTAACTAGGAGTGAAAGGTAGTGATGAACGTATGGAAAAAATAATCTACCTCCAAAACACAGAAATTTAATTTCTGCACATGTTGCGTAAAGATGACTGAGGTTGGGTGGAGCAAGTATTTTGCGGATTTGCCCATAAAGGTGGTCAGTTACCCACATGGAGGAGGCGGCAGCGAAGAGAAGGAACAGCAGGAAAAAATGGGGTGGGAACTGGGAAACGCTTCTGATTGAAACACAAAGTGCATCATTTTCAGGCCCAACTTTCCACACTTAGAACAAGCCCTAGCCTATGAAAATTATTCATTAATTTTTTAACTTGAAAAATAGCCAGAGGTATAATAAAAATCACTATTTAACACTAAACACTTTTTAAAAAAAAATTGGAAAACATGATGGTGAGTAATAAATTGACAAATGGGAACCAGTGGTGATCAAGTGCCACTGGGAAAGCGTAACAGGAAATCCTCCAGAGAAATCCTCTCTGTCATGAATTTCCAATGTGTAACCATCTTCCCCTGGTGTGTGTTTAAGCCTTGAGGACACCCTGCAGTTGTTGACTGTGGGCTAAGGCTTCCCTTCACAGCATTTTAACTCACCCCTGCCTCGAAATCAGCCATTATATGTTTAGGGAATTCACACTTATTTAATTATTAGCCTAAGTAAAGTATCATTATTAAGCTAAATCTGTAGGGAAGCAGGTGGAGGGAAACAAATAATCCGTTCACAAGGCAACTAGAAAGGACACTTTATCTCCTTCTTAGTTCACACAGGACAGTGACGTTACTGCACAGGGAGCTTAAACATTAGGAAAGTGGTGTGCAGATTCTTGCTTGTCATCAGTAAGGACCGAGGGTCTAGGGCTTAGTGACCAGTCTTGGCTCTGCTGTGGCCAGTAACCTGATCTCACCCAAGGAGTATCACTCGGTCCTTCCCAAACTATCTGTAGGTGAAGGATAAGATTTTTTAAAACTCCAATCCAATTATTTTGCAAAATACAATAAAAAAGAATTTCTGGGTCATATGGTAGTTCTATTTTTAGATTTTTAAGGAACCTAGATACTGTTCTCCATCCCACTACTGGGCATATACCCTGAGAAAACCATAATTCAGTGTCATGTACCACAATGTTCATTGCAGCTCTATTTACAATAGCTAAGACATGGAAGCAACCTAAGTGTCCATTGACAGGTGAATGGATAAAGAAGATGTGGCACATACATACAATGGAATATTACTCAGCCATAAAAAGAAATGAAATTGAGTTACCTGTAGTGAAGATGGACCTAGAGTCTGTCATACAGAGTGAAGTAAGTCAGAAAGAGAAAAACAAATACCGTATGATAACATATATATATGGAATAATTTAAAAAAATGGTTCTGACAAACCTAGGGGCAGGACAGAAATAAAGATGCAGATGTAGAGAATGGACTTGCAGACACAGGGAGGGGGAAGGGTAAGCTGGGACGAAGTGAGAGAGTGGCATGGACATATATACACTACCAAATATAAAATAGATAGCTAGTGGGAAGCAGACACATAGCACAGGGAGATCAGCTCGGTGCTTTGTGACGACCTAGAGGAGTGGGATAGGGAGGGTGGGAAGGAGACGCAAGAGGGAGGAGATATGGGGATATACGTATATGTATAGCTGATTCACATTGTTATACAGCAGAAACTAACACACCATTGTAAAGCAATTATACTCCAATAAAGATGTTAAAAAAAAAAGAATTTCTGGAAAAATGACCATGCACTTGAACACTACATCAGTGCCAGTGGCTATGAGTGTATCTAAACGGCATTGTCACTTCCTGTGTGTGTGGCCCTGATCCAGGCGGAGAACTGTCCCGTCTCTTAACAGCTGTTGCGAAGATTAAATGAGATCATGATGCGAATGCTTCTTATCCAGGCAGGTGTTAGGTCATTGCTATTACCGGTTGGTCTTTCTTTATCTCCCTCTTATTTCTCATTTGGATCATCTCTAGCTGCTTCTGCCTGAGGGCTGCATAGAGATCCCAGCAGGTCTCTCTGTTCAAAGCCAAGCACTGTCCTACCTCAGCTCAGCTGCCCCAGGAACCCCTGGATGCCGTTCGTCGTGGTAAGTCCTCACAGCTTGGCCTGGTCTTCAAAGCTCTCCAACGGGTGGCACTGCTTCGCCTGGCTCTTCCCCTACATTCCTGCATCCCGGTCATCTGCACAGTCCTGTGGCTTCTGGCCACCTCCACCCTCTGGTCCCGCAGCACCTTCTTCCTGGACGCCCCTTCTCCACTTGCAGGAACCCCATCCTCTTCGGTTCTCTCGGCAAGAACCATCTCCTGCTACCCGGAATCACATGGTCCTTCATCAGCTCCTGCAAAGGCACTCGCGGCTTTCAATCTAATTAGAAATCATACGCGTTTACCTGTTAGAAATCTGTGTGTGTGCAGACAGCAGCCGACTTGCGCTTCTCGTATTGGCTTCATCACATTTCTTCAACTATGAGCGTGATGACACCTTCTATTTCACATACAATGATTTGTTCCCTTCAAACAGATGTTTTCGAGTCCTACCATGTGGCAGATTTAGGGATGGGATAAATATGAAGGGAAGACCTGTCATTTAATCATAGATCTGTCACATTTGATGTTAGCCCAAAAGGCGACAAACACGCAGAGAAAAAATTACAAGTATATCCCTAACTGGTACTCAATGTATGCAGGCACTCTTTAAGCAGAGTGATAAAGGGACCTTACAGACAGCATGCAATCGCACAAACATAGTTAATAAAGAAGACAGAGCATGGCCTCTGGATGGACCGAAGCCCCAGCCTGAGCTCGGCCACGACTCCAGGCCAGGTGCCCTCCGGGCCAGCTCAAGGGCTGCGGAGACAGCACTGAGCGTGTGTGACACGGCACCCCAGCGTCCTTCCAGTAAAGACCTTCCTCCTCTTAACATTAGCTGAAGAACCCCATTTCAGGTTTCTGGCCTTCTTGGTCATTTAGTTGAATTTATTATATCATATACGTGGATTCCCAACCAATGGCAAGGCTTTTGTTCCCCTTCCTGCTCCCCAGGGGTGTGCAGCCACCCCGGGGACTGGTGGGAGAGCATCACTTAGGGACCCTGTGCCTGCGTGTGTGTGTGTATGTTTGGGTGTGTGTGTGTGTGTGTGAGGATTCCCGCCATCCAGGCACTGAAGGGCTCTGACCCATAGCAGGGGATGAACAGGTGACCTTTTTCCGTTTGTTTTGTTTCCACAGTCTTGATCAGGTCACAAGTGAACACAGTACCTAGAGTGTGGATTTCTAAATTAGAACTTTGAGAAACCCTTGAAAGTGTAAAACGTCCGTCACCAACAGACTGAGAAGGCCCACCTGAGGTCACCGCCTGGGACACTCTTGATCTGTGCGTTCCAGTCAATGAAGACGGCCTCTTGCATTCATAAAACAAGGCTGGCACATGTTAGAAATGGTAGTGCCTGGGAACTCGAGGACTTGAAAAGCTCCCCAGCCCGTCTGCACTTCAGGTCACGGCCGGTCTTCAGCGGCGGGAGTGTCTCCTTTAGGTCTGAAGGGAACCAGCAGGGCCCGCATGGCCACGCCGCCCGCCTGAGCTGCAGCCCTTGTATGGAGCTGAGTCTGTTCAGGGGCTGTGACCAAACACCACCGGCTGAGGGCTTTTCTCATAGCTCTAGAGGTGGGAATTCTGTGATCAACGGGGCAGAGATTGGGGGAGCCCCTTCCCACCAACCTGCTGTGTCCTCATGTGGCCTCTCCTCTCGTGTGGGCAGTGGGTCTGGGGTCTCCTCCTCTTCTTTAAGGACACAGACCCTATTGGATCAGGCCCCACCCTTACGACCTCATTTAACCTTGAGTACCTTTGAAAGGCCTCAGTCTCCATACATTCTCTTTGGGGCTTAGGGTTTCAGTATATTAATTTTGGGGGACACAGTTCGGTCTGCAGCAGTAGTGCTTTTCTAACTGGGTGGGTGCACAGTAGGTCTCTGTAAAGGGAGATATCAAAATGCAGAGATATTCCGAGGGCAAAAGCAAGAGTCTCTTTGTAATTAACGTTTCCCTACTTACGAATCTGCAGTGTGCGCTATGCAGCCTGCAGGGTCCCGGCAAGACCCTGCCCCACTCCTGGCTCTCGGCAGGGGCGTCCACTGGGAGGGCGCCCTCACGCCCCCCGGAAGCCAAGCGCCGCCAGGCCTCCCTCACCCAGTCCTCCGGTGCCGCCAACCCTGCACAGCCCTGTCCACCGACCTCGCCCCCTTCCTGCCAGGCCTGGAGCCTGCTTGCTCTAGAGGGGCCCCCTGCCCTGCGGAGCGGGTGTTTCACTTTCCCCTGCTGCTTGCAGACCCCCGCATCTCCGCCTGCAGATGATAAAGCCCAGCCCCTTTGGACCTCGTGTGCTCAGGCTCTGCCACCTCCCGGCTCCTTTGCGGCCACTCTTTCTCCCGTGTGGATGTTTCCTCGTCCCCTGTGTCCGGGCCTCTCCCCGGATGTTCTTCGTCTCCCCCCATCCTCACGCTTTAAACCTCCCGCACAGCAACAGCTGCATCTGTGCCACGGTCTGTAGCTGGCACCCCAGCCCCCAGCCATCACCATTTATCTTCCTCCTCTCCCCAGAACTCGAGCCCCTCGCCCTGGGCCACCAGGCTACTGGCCTTCCTGGCCCTGACCGGCCCTCCTCACTCCCTCCTTGCTGGGCTGTGTCTCCCGTGTTCTATGTCCTCCGTGCTCTCCTCCTCTCCATCGACAATGGTGCCCGGGTCCCTGGAGAAGCAGCGCTCAGGCTGCCCTCCTCCTGACACTGCGAGGGAACCCGCGGGTGGGCTCCTCTCTGCGGCCACCGCTCCTGCCTCGGCGCTGGCTTCCTCTCTTCTCCGAGGCTCAAGGAAATGACTCACAGGTTCCCCCTGCTCCACCTGCATCAGTAAATCTCCTGGCTCTGCTGCATCACCCCTATCCTCATGCCTGCAGGCTGTCAGTTCCCTTCTTCAAATATCAACAACAGGGGCTTCCCTGGTGGCTCAGTGGTTGGGAATCTGCCTGCCGATCCAGGGGACACAGGTTCGTTCCCTGGTCAGGGAAGATCCCACATGCCGTGGAGCGGCTGGGCCCGTGAGCCATGGCCGCCGAGCCTGCGCGTCCGGAGCCTGTGCTCCGCAACGGGAGAGGCCACAGCAGTGAGAGGCCCGCGTACCGCAAAAAAAAAAAAAAAAAAAAAAAAAAAAGATCAACAACAGAAACAACCTCACTGGAGCCAGAGTCTCCCTGAAGCCCCTGCCCCAGCGCCCTGCCCCCTTCAGGAGGCTGCCGGTGTTCACCGTCCCCACTTCCTCACCCCTTCTCCCCCCACACCAGGAGGCTTCATCCCTATAGCTACCCTGTGGCCAAGGCTGGCAATGACCCGGACACAACTCAACCCGAGGGTGGGTTCTCGGCACCCTGCATCCCACCCACCTGCGGCTTTGGCACCAATCCGGACTCGGCCTCCCCCTTTCCTCACGCTGCCCCGTCACTGCGCGCCTCAAAACCCCCAGCCCCGGTACGTCTCAGAGCTCAGTCTTCGGGCCCCTCATCTCTTCTGTGAGCTCCCTCCTCGGCCTTCCCCATGGCCTACATCTCCAAGACTCTAAGGTTCAGTCTCCAGCACCGGGGCCCCCACCCTGTGCATTCACCAGATGCTTGGGCTCCCTGTCGGATACAGGATGGGCTTCTCCACTAACCTGGCCAGAACTGGGCTCCTAATCTCCTTCAAGCCCAGTCCTCCCACATCCTCCAGCCCAGCGAATGCCCCTCCACGTCCCAGGCACGTTCATTCTGCTTAAGCCCCAGTGGCCCATTGCCTGTGTCTTGAAAATACCAGTAGCCTTGCCTGCCCCAGGGCCTTTGCACAGCCCCTCTCCCTGCTGGGCTGCTTCCTGCCTTATTGCTTTCTAAACTCTGCCCAGAGGCTCCTCTTAGCCAGACACTTCTAAACGGCCGTATGCAGAGGAGCACCCTGCTTCCTCCTGCCCCAGCTCTGCATTCCCCTTGGTCCCGCCCCTTTTCTAGCATAACGTATTTTATCTGTGTTTGCTTGTGGCCAAACACACACATACTGAGATGTTCTTTCCTTAAAGGCAAGGATTTTTTTTAGTTTGCTACTGTATCCTTGGAGTTAATGAAATCATTAGTTTTTTGAGCGAAAACAAAAAATGAATAATATAAAATTGATGATGTTCAGTCATTGAGGAAAGAAGTCAAATATTAAATGAGAGGAAAAAGTCAATAAGAAGAGAGATTTCACACAAGGTTAAAGAACATGTAAAGACGACTGCCAGTAAATACAATGTTTGGAAACAACAGAGAAAACACGGGAAGTTGAGTCACAGAGGCCCTTCCAGTCCCGTCACATTCCTGCCAAATGCGGGGCTGCATTATTTTGTAAGGTTTTTAATGGGTCTGCCCAGAAAGACTACATTTTTCATCTGGAAAGGTTTCCAGCTGCCCAGGAAAGAACGCGCGCTGAAGCCACCGTGGGGAAGGCAGGGGCTCAGGGCTCGTGGCACACACGCTGGCCTGGACCTGCCGCTGCACCCGTGAGCAGCTCCGTGCCATTCACCCTGGTTCGCCACACATCCACGCGACTCCAGAGGAGGCGGCGGGGTTAGAAGAAGAAAGACACCCGAGAAGACATGCCTGTTACGCTCCGGGCACGTCCGGAGGTGGGGGGCTACGGAGCAGTGTGGCCGTCCCCCACCCCCGAGAACATTGCTGTGGGTGAAAATTCGTACTGATGCTCTTTTGGGGATTGTAAACCTATTACCTCTTCCATTAGATAAAAATATGACATAAAGATCTCTTGGAATGCTAACCAAATAATTGTGAAAGGAGTGTAGAGAACGGGGCCTCTCTGCACACACGTCATATGTTTGTGAAAGGAAAACGGAAGGAGGAAGGAAGGCAGGAAGGGAAACTCATGCACTCAAAGGAAGGACTCAGATGTCAGAATTTAATTACAATGTAAATTTAATTTTCTTCCAAAAAACTTTAGGGGAATTGGGAAAAGGGACAATATGTGTCACTCTTACAATGTGAAAACTCTTAGCTTCTATTGTCAGGAATCCCAAACTGTGAGTCTTTATGTTCTAGGAGGTTTGGGCTTGATTATTTTCTAAAGTAATCTCTTAGACAAAGGAGAGTAGTTTAGGAAAGAAGGTCTAGTGTGATTAAAGTGTGTTTTTTAAATAAACAGTGAGTATTAACACGGAATACCAGACTGCAGTACAGGACGTCTTTAGTGGTATCACTGCACATGTATTCTTAAAAGTCTCCTTACAAACGGAGTCTCACAAAACCTGCAACACACACCATGGCGAGGCAGGAAGAAAAGATCCATGTATCTTTACGTGCGATGCCCACAGAGTGAGTCGGTAGGCAGACTCAAGCCGGGGTCCTTCCATCAGACCCCCTAACCCCGACTGGAGGGCTGTGCCCCTGCTCTGTGCTACGAGGCAGCTGGGACAAGGAAGGACAGTAGTTATGCAAGTTCATGAGACAAGGTCAATATTGTCCCAGGAATGTGAGAAAAGGCTGCGAGAGGACAGAGTGGGGGACAGTCGGGGGCACTGGAGGTGGCGACTGCAGGAGTGGACATGGAGTGAGTTCTGAGGATGCCTGGGGCTCCCCAGGGAGACCCGTTTAGAAAGGGAATTTAAAGAGGGTGTAAAGATGCATGTGTGTGTGCGCGCGTGTGTGTGTTACACAGCAGGGATGTGCACGTGAGCTATTGTTTTGGGGAACATCGAGTAGACGAGAACACCGAGAGCCCTATTGTACAGGAATTCCAGTGAAGTTCATTTCTCTCAGCTCCATCCTGCCTGCTGCAGCTCTGCCCTGCGAGCTCCCTCTGGCCACAGGGTGCTGCTTCCTGTTTGCGTGATGCTCTGAGCATCTGTCCCCCTCCCAGGGGTGCTGGTCCAGGTCCAGCTGTGTTGGTGAAAGACAGCCAAGCCCACGGCGGGGAGTGGCTTCCTCGAGGACAGGCTCGAGGGTGCGGCTGGGCTCCTGGCCAGTGCACTTCCTGCGCTGTGCTGGCGTCATCATGGAAACAGAGATGCTCCTCTTTCAGGTCTCCACCTCACCGGATGGCCAGGCAGCCTTTCCTCTCATTTCAACGGGACTCGAATGATCTCCACTCACACATTCATTGTCCTTCTCTGTTGCCCATAAGACCAATTCCATACGATTCAGCGAGGGACAGTCCTCTGACCCTCATCTCAGCCGATCCACATGGAATCAGTGTATTCTCTACACCTCAGGCTGCGTTCCTCCTGTTTCCTAGTGAAGGAGCGTTCTGGCCGCCCTCCTCTGCCCGGGAAGACCCTCCAGAACTTTCCTGAATGATGCTTCTCGCCATCCTTCCTGCCGACCTCCCCTCTCCACCTGACAACTTATGTCCCCCTGCCCGCCCCGTGGGTCCTGTGAGTGCCCACTGTGTGCTCATTTGTGGGGTGTGAGCACCCCACACAGGAGGTGCTCAGGGGCTAACACACCGAGACACGCTATTTCAGGCTTCCTTTCAAGAGAATGAGCATTGGTATTCCTGGAGGGATGTCTGTAATCGAAGTTCGGGAGGTTCGGCCACTGTGCCGCGCAGCACAGGGTCTTGAAGCAGGGCACCGGCTTGCACGTCCAGTGGCGCCTTCACACTCGGCCCTCAGACCTGGACCCCCGACCTGCTCAGCCCAGCGGCTGTGACTGGGCAACCAGCCAGTCCAGGGCCACGTCGCTTGTTAGGATATGGATCAGGCAGATTTCTTGAAGTTTGCAAACGTGTCAGCTAATTTAAGAAGTCCTGGGGGCTTCCCTGGTGGCACAGTGGTTGAGAGTCCGCCTGCCAATGCAGGGGACACGGGTTTGTGCCCCCGTCTGGGAAGATCCCACGTGCCGCGGAGCGGCTGGGCCCGTGAGCCATGGCCGCTGAGCCTGCGCGTCCGGAGCCTGTGCTCCGCAACGGGAGAGGCCACAGCAGTGAGAGGCCCGCGTACCACAAAAAAAATAAAATAAAAAAGAAATCCTTTTGCAACTGCACACAGAAGTGACTTCACAAATCTGAGGATAAAAGATTGGAGGACAAAAGGGAGACACGGACCATCACTACACTGTGTGGTAATGTGCACTCCCACTGGCCCCCCGATGGCATCCTGCTGCACACGCTCCTAACGCTGGGGTCTCCTTATGCGATGAGAGTGGGAGCTAGTGACCCACAGGACAGGGTCTGAGAAGGCAGATTTCAACCTTTATTCATTTTAGACGGACAGTTGATTGAACCTCATCCTCTCTACAGAGGTACACAGAGAACGCTATTTACATTTCATGTTTCCCCCTTCTCTCTCTTGTTTATGACCGTTTCTTTCCTCCGTGTCAGACGCCAAAGCCTGTTTAACCCACACTATCCAGGAAGCCCTCCCAGCTCTGCCCATCAGAACGAGCAACCCTTCCCTTGAGCTGACCTGGCTCTCGCATGTAGCACCAAGCGTTCACTGTTTCTGTTCCCCTGCTAAATCCTGATTCGCTTTCCCGAATGCTCGGTCTTCACTCATCTCTTCATCCCTCCTCACCTGGCACAGTGATTGTACAAAGCAGTGGCTCAAAGATCAACCTTGTGGAAACCACTTTTGTCATCTTTCACCAACTGAAATGATGACCAGTTCCCCCGTGTTGTACAGGTGATCCCAAGGTGGGGGAAAAGGGAAAAGCAGACCCCACACACAGAGAAAGGATGGTGAGAATAGAGAGAATAATGAACCTCTGCGGTAGCACATCCGTCCCGCCTCCAAAACCCCTACTGTGTTTATCAGTGAAAGTGGGTTCTTGAGAAAATACAATTGTCCAAATTCCCAGTACTGATTCCTTTCTTAGAACACCTATGGGTTAGGATTTAAATGTGTAAAAGAGCATTGTACGATTAATCATGCAATGGCAAAGCTGTTACCACTCAAGAGTTAGGTAAGGACAGAATAAAGTGGGCCTTCAACAATTGTGTTTATGGAAAAAATAGTTATTTACAGTTCGCACCAGAAATAAAAAGCAATTAAATCTAATCTACTAATCTAAACTCTCCTGCTTCGAAGGAAAAAAATTATAATATATTCCCAGCAAGTTTTAAAACGCGTTTTTATATCATTTCTTGAAATACTTTGCAAAGTATATTCAATGTTACAAGTCACAGAAAAGCCACTAATTATTAAATCAATTCAACTTTTGATTTTAAGATGGAAACGGTAACTGTCGATTCCAAAACGCTATTCATGTACAAAACCAAGGGCTTCTTCCACAGAGCAATTACTAACGTAAGAAGTTCCAAGTGGAAAATAAACACAAAACTTCCGCCTCTGTAAGAGTTAATGATACGGCCCACAGTGACCACGTGTAGGGGCTCTGCTATGTATGAGGCGCTCATGGGTGGTTCACATGTAACACACATGCGTAGCATGTTACATATAACAGCTCATGCCATCTCCACAGCAACCCTATGGAGATCCACACTATTAATACCCACATTTTACAGTTAACAAGAACGAGGCACAGAGAGAACATTTATCCCCGGTTTTCAAAGGTCAGAAGTCGGGTTTATTCACTGGGAGTCTGGTGCTCCAGGACATCTCTCAACTTCCTGTTCATTGGAACATTTTAATATGGAAACCTTTATACAAACGCAAGAGTAAGCAGAAGAGTATAATAAACCCATTTACCCATCAGTCAGTTCTAAGAATGTCATTTGGCCGGTGACACTTCATCCGTACTATCATATCCGATAACCATTTCTACATTAGTTTGAAGGGAATTCCAGAAATCATATACTTTTATCTAGCAGTGTTTCGGTATGCATCTCTAAAATATAAGGATTTTATTTTTAAACACAGCCTTGATAGTATTCTTATACCTGAAAAAATCAGCGATAATTCCTTAATATTGGAGAGTTGATATTTTAAATAGTTGATGTTTTAAATTCTCATGTGTGAGGTCTCAACCTTCAGTCAGATGAAACATGTTTTCTTTCTGGCTGTATCTTAATACCTGTGCTCCATGTAGAGGGACACACATAAGGTGGAGAAAATTTAAGGATAAAGTGTCACCTGGAGCCTGAGAGCCAGGTCACGGAGAAGGAAGAATGCCCCCCATCCATGGTCTTGCCAAGGCCAAAGGACGTGTCTCCTGTCCTCACTCTAACCTTCTCGTCACCGTCCCCTTGGCCTGCTCTCGTCCATCCTGACTCTTCCTCGCCCAGCCTGGGGAGGCTCGGGGCTGTGCTGGCCACTCACCAGGGCGCAGCCTCCAGGCCCCTCTTAGTCCCCTCCCACTTCACCCCGAGTCACTGTGACGGGGTGTCAGCCGGGCACGTGGCTCGGGACCAGCAGTCCTCTGCGACAGCCACTCAGACATGGTTGTGAGGATTAAAGAAAGCGTCTCCTCGGTGAACCATCCTTTGCAGGCCTCTCTAGTCATTTAATGCTTCTGCGTATCTTGACCGTTGTGACACTGCAGGACCCTCCGTGGGTTCCTGGTCTGGGCACAGGTGACAAAACTCCCTTTGTTCTATGGTTTGGGGTGTTACAGGGGCTAAAGGTATTGACTTCCTGAGTTTCAGGGCTACTCCTGAGTGGGAATATAGTCTCAAGGGTGGAGGAAAATAATGCCTGGTATGTAGCAAAAATCATATGCTATCGTCATGATTGAGACACTCAACATAAAAGAAGCAGAAAGAGAGAGGTAAAGAGAGAGGTGGAGAGAGGAGGAAGGAGAGAAGAAGGAAAGAAAGAAAGGAAGGAAGAAAGGGAGGGAGGAAAGAAGGGGGAGAAGAAAGGAGGGAAGGAGGAAAAGGAGGAGGAAGGAAACAAGAGTGTCCTTCCATCTTCCGCCAGTATTTGCTCCGTGGCTGGGCTGCTTTTCCCGTGGGTTCCATTATCCTCCAAGTTTGTTGGCTGGTTAGTTTCAAGCTAAGAGAAAGCCTTCATCACGTCTTTCTCTTTTGCTTATCTAGTTTATAAGAGTTTCTAATTTATATTATCAAATAGGCAGACACTGGACACATCTTTCCCTGGACTTACTTCTATTCAGAAGCTGTTGTAACAAGGCTGTACTTACATGATTTACTTATTAAAGAGGCAGTGACAAGCTCACAGCATAAAGTCAAAGATGGGATAAGAGGTGAATGAAACAAAGGCTTCGATGTGGTAAAATTCTATGGAATTTGAAAGAGATAAGATATAAGAAGTAGTAAAAAGAAGTATCAGAAAAGGGGAAAAGTGAAAAAATAATATTAGAAAACTTAAAAAGTAATAAAATATTCATGAACAGCTAAACACATTCATGGACTAAAATACAAAGGATGAATTTTCTACGAAGGTTCTCTTCATATGAAGAGTACTTTAAGCATGTAATAATGATTTTATATGGTATCAAATGGGGTCATTTTAGTGAAACAACCATAAAAACACTGGTTAAAGATCACTTACACATCTGAACTGTACAACCCAGATGTCTGCAGATCGGTTTTGTGGTTTCTACACTTACGCATATCGAAGCTGCCTTGCACGTAGGCATTTATCTCTAACACAACCAGGTGGTCGAGGAGCTCTTTGGAGGTCAGAGTTTGGAGCAGTGGCGTCTCTCCTGAGCCCGCCATGTGCGGCACCTTCAGCCCAGGCCCCGCCCCGTCTATCTGATCCCGGACACCTTACATCACCTCCCCTTCCGCATTCTCCTCTTTGAAACGTGGACGTGCCTCAGGAGTCGTCAGCCTTGCAGGACAAGGTCACACCTCGGAAGTGTCCACGACGGTGTCACAGGCACGCAGCCGGCGTGAGGGGAATCTTCCAGAAAACAGGCCCACAGCCTGAGAGGCATCGGAGCTTCCCAGGTGTGGGAAGCTGCCCTGCGGTTTTGGAGGCTGAGTCCCCAAGGGGATTACGATGTCCTTCGTCTTGTGGGTAAAGTGGCCGTGACCCAAGGAAGCTGGGCCTGCTGGAGGCGGCAGGTGTAGGACAGAAGCCCTCGGTTTTCCCCATTTCACTTCAGTCTTATCTGTTGTACCAAGTGTACACACCACAGCAAGTGTTCTCATGTCTCAGTTACTAGTAGTTTAGGGCAAATGGCTTTTGTCCTTTTTAACAAAGTCTTCGGTAATCTGTATGAAGGTCGGGGTGCGTCGCTCTCCTCATGGTCAGTTGGGGGAAGCTCTCCAACTAGCCCATGAGTGTGGTCAAGGAATGAGGTCAAAATTTATTGCTTTATAGAAATGTATAGCAAGCTCAGTGTAGTAACACTTCAATTACCTTGAATAGGGTTAGTTGTTTAACTTGTATATTTAGGAAAATATAAATCATCAGACATTTGAAATATTATCATATGAAATAGAAATTGGCCCTTCACAGCTGTAACAGTTCCTGACCATAGCAGATTCTTAAAATACGTCCCTTGAATTGAATTGAACTTACTCTATATCTCTCCAGAAGCTAAAACTGGGAACAATAGGTACCTAATATAAAACGGTAATTTCACCTCAAGAATATTATGAATAATATTCCAACCATTAACGCAGCCCAACAATGGCACGGGCCACCTTGCTAGGTAGTAGTCTGTCCTATTTTTTTTTTTTTTTTTTTTTTTGCGGTATGTGGGCCTCTCACTGTTGTGGCCTCTCCCGTTGTGGAGCACAGGCCCTGGACGCGCAGGCTCAGTGGCCATAGCTCAAGGGCCCAGCCGCTCCGTGGCATGTGTGATCCTCCCGGACCGGGGCACAAACCCGCGTCCCCTGCATCGGCAGGCAGACTCTCAACCACTGCGCCACCAGGGAAGCCCAGTAGTAGTCTATCCTAGGAATAGTCAAGTAGGCAGTAAAAAAGCTCCTTTCCAGGGACTGGTGTGGAGGGGAAACTAGTTTGTTCAGTACACTCTGCAGAACAGTACAATGAACATGGTACAACCTCTCTCTAATGGCTGTGGACCTAGCAATACTCAGGGTGAGGCATTAAGAATAATCCCAGTTACTATATTGGAATGGCTAATAATGAGATTATATTTTAAAGCAAGTTTGCTATTGTGCTCTTCATGCCATGTGTCTGCACCCACTGTATGTATGGATTCTGTTACTAACAGGTGAGACCCTCAAGCAGGGCCCTGCCCATCCACCTATGAATCAGCAGTGTCTCCCTTACATCGTACACACAGTGGGTACTTCATAGGACGCATCAGTCAAAGAACAGGAGGATGAAAGTGTAGGATCTGGAACTGAGTTCTTGGGAATTCGGAATATATAGAGAAATAAAATCTTAGCCTTTTAAATCTCATAATGTGAGATTACTTTTTCTTAAAGAAAAGTTCATAAAGGTCGTCTATGGAATGGCATTCAAACACCGATGGTTAGCTATATTTAGAATCACAGAGGATACACAGTCATACAGCAAGATGTGGAAAGAAGGAGCATTTTGAAAGCACAGTGCTTCTCAAAAGCCTAAAAATGTACATATCCTTTGAGCTAGCTCTTGTACTATGAACTTATGCTAAAGGAATAATTAATGGTGTAAAAATTTTAGGTAAAATGTTGGCCATTAAAACTCTTTTTGCAAAGCAGAATTTTAAAAAGCCAACTGATAATATTACAGCAGACATATATTTCAGCATAGGTGTGAAGTGGAATACTATTGATCAAGAAAAAATGATGTTATGAAAATATATTTATTGATATAGAAAAAGCTACGTGTGACACACCAAGTAAAAAAGGAGGAAAGAACAAAATGTACGGTGTGATCCATCTTAATTTAAAATCATGTGCGAAGATAACAATTGCAAAGGTTTTAAACCAAAAGATTAATTGTAGTTCTCTCTGAATTCTGGTATTTTCAGTGTTTTAACTTTTTAATTTTATATATATATATATATATATATGCATGCTAATATTCTAATTTTCCTACAGTGGGCATTACTAATTAGGTAAAGAAAACTCAAGCTGAAAAGCCTCTTTCTCCAGCAGCTCAGCATTAGTGGGAGTGACACTACTTAGAAGATAGGATCCCGATGACGGTACCACAAAAAAGTGAGGGAGAGTAAAGCGAAAATGTTTTGAAAAAATGTATAATTTTTGAACAACTAAAAGCTGTTTGGTACATAGAGAGTATTGGTTCGTTTCTCACAGCCCTGTCGGGGACTGAATCTGTCTAATTTGTGAGAGTCGCATGGCCCCACTCGCCCACTCATGGTCAGAAGAGAAAGTAGAGGCCCGGAAAAGTCCTGTGTGTGCTTCAAGCTCACAGGACAGGGCAGAGGTCACCCACATGCTCTGGTCAAGGTAAAGCTCCCCATTAATAGAGCTGAAAATGAATGAAATTACGTCTCAAGAGAGATTTTGAAAGGGATGCAAATGACCTCCTAGGACGTGCCAGCCCGGGAAAATGAAACTGTGAGCTGAAACGCTGGTGGATTCTCTGAAATCGGTGTGACCTGGGCCAGTGGTCCACCTCCCTCAGCCCGGGGTCCTCATGGTACAAGGGGGTGACGATATTTCCTTTTCAAGGGTACAGCAAGGATTCAAAAAGATAAGTTGGAAGTTTGCACCGTGGCCCAACGCAAAGCAAGCACAGAACACATGCTAACCATTCTCATTAACAATTTGCCTCTCCACGTATAAATCAATAGTAAAGAGGAATTTTACAAAAGAATAACATTTCACAAAAAGCCACCTTTGCCCCTCTAATTCTGAGTCTGTGTCACGCTCATCTGAAAGACAAAGTGGGTGCCAGGACGATGGGTTATGGGCGTAGGCTCACTCAGCACGCCCCACCAATTAGTTTGTAGAGTGGTTGTGAAGACCCTTTAAGAATCTGGTAGAAGTAGCCTGTAATCTATAAGACACCATGTGAATAACAGGAATGGAAAATGAAGAAATTAAAAACACTATGTAGATATATAAATACGCTTTTTAGTTAATGTCCATGTGGTTTGATTTGATTCGTTTCTGAAATATTTGGATTGCACCCAATGCTCTCATCAGTGTAAAGATATCAGAAAAAGTCATAGCTGATATACCAGTTAAACATGTGCATATTTAATCAACTAAACAAAAAAGTAAAACTGAAACATCTAAATACCAAAATCAATAAGAAATACCTTCTCAGTTGCCTAATTTGACACCAGGCATCACTGCATTCCAAGTTCTAGTTGTTTTGGGGTACCACTCTTTACAGTCCTAACAAAAGTACAACCCCAGTTGTGTTAACCTACCACAGTCTGTGACACTGCAGATGTCAACGTGGGTCAGACAAATGTCCGGGCAGCAGCTGCATGCACCTCCGCCTCGGCCTCCGCGTGAGCTTCTGTACGTGAGAGAGGACAGGAGACGTGGTTAGTGACACCGAGACTGGATGGTTTCCCTATGCATAAGCTGTTCCTCTTGAATCAACCGAGGCTGTGCACACACGCATTTGCGCTCAAGTAGTCCTGGAACTACACAGCCCTACAATATGTCCTCAAAGGGGTGGCGCTTTTGAAATAGAAGTCTGTTCTTGAGTAAAAATTAAGGAACAAGGTCAGGTGTGTGAAATTTGAGTCAGTCCTGAGGTCTCTGGCCTCCCCACTAAGACCACCAACAAAGACAGATGAGTCAGAGATGAACTCAGATGCCAGGACACTGCCCGCCTGTCAGGTGGGAATCAGTCACCAGCAGAAGGTTCTGGGCTGCAGGGCAGGTGCCCGAGATTTAAATACGGCAGCGCACGCAGGGTCAGGTGAGGATCTCACAATCAGATCGCTCACCCAAGGCCATATCAGGACTCATTCTACATAGAAATAATTTAAACCTTTAAAAATAATAAAAGTAAAGAAAGATGAGATGAGGAAGTTTCTGGTATTTCCTATTTTCTAGGTTTACCTGGAAAATGGGGTGATTGAAGAAAAGGGAAAGAATTCCTGTGGAACATGAATTCAATTTTTTCTAACCACCAACCTTATTCGTTCCAATTTTAGCAGTTCTGTGGGAGGAAACATGAAATATGAAATTCTACGCATTCAACTCTGCATGAATCTTTTAACTCTACCTGGAATGCCCTCCTTCTCTGGGTCCTCACACGCCTGCCCAGATCACACTTCCTATTGTATGTGAGAGTGGCGAGAAGACTAAGAATCTTCACATAAAGAAAAGCACAGAAAACAGCTCCCACTAGGGAATGTCCAACTCAGAAGCCAGATGTTGATCCAGCAGCCCCACTTCTGGGCATGTATCTGGACAAAGCTCTACTTTGAAAAGACACACGCACCCCAATGTTCATAGCAGCACTACTTACAATAGCCAGGACATGGAATCAACCTAAATGTCCATCGACAGATGAATGGATAAAGTAGATGTTGTATGTATATATATGAACATTACTCAGCCATAAAAAAGAACAAAGTAATGCCATTTGCAGCAACATGGATGGACCTAGAGATTATCATATTAAGTGAAGAAACTCAGACAGAGAAAGACAAATATCATATGATATCACTGGAATCTAAAAAAATGATACAAATAAACTTATCTACAAAACAGAAACAGACTCACAGACATAGAGAACAGATTTGTGGTTGCCAAGGGGGAAGGAGGTAGAGGAGGGATGGACTGGGAGTCTGGCATTAGCAGATGCAAACTATTATCTGTAGCATGGATAAACAACAAGGTCCTACTGTACAGCACAGAGAACTATATTCAATATCCTGTGATGAACCATAATAGAAACAGAATGTATATATGTGTATAACTGAATCACTTTGCTGTACAGCAGAAATTAACACAATGTTGTAAATCAACTGTACTTCAATAAAATAACTGACAAACAAGAATCCAGATGCTAAATTCGATGCTGGGGGCCCACTATCTCATTTGCTCCTCAGAGGTAGGAAATATTGTTCTCTTCTTACGTCTGCTCAAGATGCTAAAGAAACTCACTGAGACACACAGCTAGGACTCCAGACCGACTCTGACCCTGGACTTCCTTCTACATCTCCAGGCTGCCCTACAGTCTCACACCCTCTGATACATCTATCCTGAGTTCTTCATTCTTTTATGAGAAAACTTTTAGCAATTGTGAACATGCTTTGGCTCACAAGCAGAAACATTCTCTTTTGCAGATAGAATAGATGACTCTTCTAAGACAATATCATTGTTATTAAAATGCGGAGACCATTTTAGATCATTCAAAATCAAATGAAATATATATATACTTTTAACGGAAGTAATGCAGTTATAAAGTTTCTCATGATTTCTTATAAATGGGAAAAGTAAAACAAAGAACCCATTAGAAGATACTTATGAGAATTTCAGGCCTTGGGATCTTACTTTGTAACTGAAAATTACAGTAAATCTAGCTTCTACTTGGGTTAGAGTATGCTTGCCTATTGTGAGTCAGAAGTAAATGCTCTAATGATTTTAAGTAGCCCTAAATGGTTCCCTGCACTTGGGCAAGGCCATCTTGGAAAAGCTGACACTAACACAGCAAGCTGAAGTGCACACACGTGCACACTTATTTCATCTAAAGTTGCCCTTGCTCTGATTTGATTTTAGCCAGTTATTTTTCTTTTTAAAAATTCAGTAAGTCTAAAGAAGTTTACATGATTTTACGTTTATCAAAACAGAATATTGGATTTTAAAATGTTGGAAAAAATTGACTAGAATCTAAGTTATTCAGCCCCTATGTTTTACACTTTTTATTAAACCCCAGGTATCCAGCATCCTGGCTCTAATGCAGAATACCCGACTTAACGTTTATCCAAATGCTCAAAACTAAGTGATTTAAAGAACCATTAACTAACATGGGCCAGTCCCAATCTTTTTGTAAGTTTATCTAAAAAATATAAATAATCTAATTACTGTGGGTTGAAAAATGACAGAATTTCAAAAGCACAAGGTGACCTTCTCATTTATAAAATGAGGATAGTGGATTGGATAATTTTTAAGATTCCTTCTCACCTCTGCAGCTAAGCTGTAATCATCAGTAAGTTAGGGAACTTGGTCTTTAAATTTATATAAATATTCTAGTTAATAATTATTTCATAGTCTTTAAACACATAAGATCATAGTTATTTCTGCATTCATAACATCACTTTTAAACAAAAGAGAAGCAATAAGCTTTCTATGGAAATAATAATACCAACACAACTGAAACTAATAAACTCTACAATTTCACCCTTGGAACGTACGTAACACACTGGATAGTAAGTACAGTGATATAGGGACTCGAGGCATGCCTTCAAGGACTCTCTGCTGGACACACAGCTCATGCTAGAGTATTTACTTGTCCCTCTCTGCAGCCTTCCCCAGACAGATATCATTTTTATAGGATTTATCATTAGATATATCTATTTGACTCATTTTCTGATGTGCTATCATTCATTTCTGGAGAAAGAGAAGTTATATTCATAATAACCTAAAAATAGAGACCTGCTATGTGCTAGGTAATGAGCACGCATTGTTTCACTTAATCCTCACTGCAAGGTAGGTGCATCCTAACACCGCTTGCACAGAAGACAAAAAAAAAATGAGGCACAGAGATGCTAACTAATTGGCCCAACATCACTAATTTGTGAATAGTAGACCGGTTTGAACCCCAGCAATCTAAGTCCTCAGCCTATGCTCATAACACCACACTAAGTCCTCAGTGCAATTAGAGGTCACTTTTTAAAAAAATAAAATCATCATTACCTAGACAGAACAAAAATCCTGGGGAGAATGTAATATAGGGTTTCTCGTTACCCAGATCACCTACAGCTTTGCTGTCCAATATGGCAGACACTAGCCGTGTGGGCTCCTGGGTGCTAAACGTGGTCCCTTTAAGCTGAGATGAACCATACATGTAAATACACACCAGATTTCACAATGGTACAAAAAGAGACCGTAAAATATCTCATTAATAAATGTATGGTGACTACCTATTGATATGATATTATGGGTTAGATAAATACAGTATCAAAATTAATTCCATCTGTTTATTTTTATTGCATTTAATATTTGCAGGAAAACGTGGTATTACATATGTAACTTTGTGGCTCAGATTATATTCCTACTGGAAAGGGCTGATCTGAAGTCTCAGATTCATTTCACAATGAGCTGCCTTTTGGATTTTTATGAGAATAGAGCCAAATACAAATGCTCTGAGTGAAGACATTCTTGTTTGAGGTCGACATAACACATTCAGGTCAGTCTCAGGAATGTTAGGTGTGTATTCTGCTTAAATTCATAGCACTTAACTCAAAGTTAGTTAATACCAAAAGGTCTTTTCTCTGAGATAATTACACTTTTCAGAACTTTCTACGGCGTGATATAAGCTATGGTGATATAAGCTATGGTGATGTAAGCTATGGGCTCATTCTCTTGCTTTCCTGCAGGCCTCTGTGGCTCCTGATGAGAGAGGTGGGCGGAGGTTCCTTGTCCTCCGAGGGCACCCATGGTGATGGGAACACTCGTCTGGCCACTTGTCTGGTAGACAGAATCCTCCCCTGGAGACAGAGTGGGATTGGACATTGTCCCTCAGCTGAGGAAACCTCAACGGGTACCATCACTGGCTGATGAGGACGTGTTCTATCTCACACTGGCAGACAGGTTGGAGCTTTTCTTCACAGTAGCCTAAAAGTTTGCTTCTTTATATACTTCTGTTTGTTTGTTCACATTGTTTTCAGGCTTATAGCATTTCCCATCACACTTCAAGTATGGTAGGAGTATAGTGGCTCGTACTCTAAATTTTTAAAAATGCACTCTTTGCTTATTCTTATTTTTTCAGGCCAGACTAGTTTCATTTAGTGAGCTAATTTCCACACATGCCTTATAGCAAAATTGGGCTGTGAGAAGTAAATACAAAATATCTTCAAATATATGAACGTACAGCAACAGCCTACAGCAACAATAATAAAATAACCCTAACAACCAGCTAACCACTGTGCTCACTCCAACAGACACTTTCTGTAAGACTGGAGTGAGAAGGTCCCTTGTTCCTTTGCTTGGTGCTCTGCCACGGAAATCTAACTCATGGTCCTGTCCATGGAGTAAAAGCAGGCTGACTGGAACAGACCTGAAAATCCTCTCCAACCGGGGTGAGCACATGACTGGTATTTTAAAGCATTTGATATTTGAGAAATGATGTGACTTTCTTAGCATCATCTGAGGAGACAAAACAATGAGATTTAGATGTAGATCCAATCAATTGCCTACAGAGCCAGTAATCCCCAAACCCCAAGCTCACCTGTGTCACCGCACAAACACAGCCTCACTCTAAGCCCAGCACTGTCAGGGTCCCAGGAGGTGGATCCCAGGAGGTGGGGGAAAGGAGAAGGCAGAGTGTGTGGTGAAAGGAAATTTGCTCCCTGGGGAAGACCTTCCTGTTTCAGGCTTAGGACCCTGGTGGGAGTCAGGGTATTTATGTTCTGACACCAGCTTGGCAACCCACCATCACAGCATCACACATCACAACATCATGACTCATGAGTGTCATGATGATGTCAGCCACACAATCACAAATTACAGTACACAGGCAAAAAGGCAGCGGAGAGGAAGCCAGGATTTCTAGGTGGAAGTCCTGGCTCCTCAGCTCCCTCTGGAATCCCTTTCTTTTTTTAAAAGACTTTTTTTTTTTTGATGTGGACCATTTTAAAAGTCTTTATTGAATTTGTTACAATATTGCTTCCATTTTACTTTTGGGTTTTTTGGCGAGAGGCATGTGGGATCTTAGCTCCCCGACCAGGAATCAAACCCACACCGCCTGCATTGGAAGGCAACGTCTTAACCACTGGACCACCAGGGAAGTCCCTGGAATCCCCTTCTTGCTCTCATGTTCCTCAGCAGTAATACAAGAACTTTCAACAACTTGTCTTCAAACCGTGTCTTCTCCCCCCTAGTGACCCCAGGTCACATCCAGCCCATGAGTAATATTCATATGTGCCCCGGAGGCCAGTGAGGGCAGAGTCGAGCTGGGGGTCTAGAGCCCTGACTTCTACTTCATCTGCTTTCGTTTTCTAAAAAGATTCTTCATTCATGAAAGCTTGGAAGCCGTTGGACGAGATGATCTTTAAGCATTTTCCTGCTCAAAGAGCGTCATGTACTTTATTACACCTGAGGTCAGGAAAGAATTAGTCGTATTAATTCAGCCTGTGTGATTCAAGAACTTACTTTTTAACGAAATACAACACTGACGTGGGCATGAAGATAACAATGAAGAAAGGGAATCGTTCAAGCCCAATTGCTTACAATATGTCCATACCAATTGGGAGACTAAGGAACCAAAGGCTAACCCGTCAGAATTCTATTAGCCGTCCATGCGGCCCGTCAGCGCAAATGATTGTCTTTCTCCATATGCTCCGCCTCTGACAGAGAGGTAGGCAAACAGTGCAGTCCTCAGCCTCGCACGCATATTAGAATTATCTAGGAGCTTTTAAAATACGGCAACATCCACCTGTAGAGAGCGGGATTTAATTGGTGTGAGGTGAAGCCCAGGCATCAGTATTTTTTAAAAGCTCCCCAGGTAATCCTACTGAGCATCCAGGGCTGAGAACCACTGGCTCAAGGGAAAGGCTTAAAGTCGTGGAGCTGAAGCAACCCAAGTTTGAATCGAATTCTTCCACTTCCAGCAGTATGAACTTCACAACTCAACTGGCTCCTCTCTTAGGGACACGAGAAAAAGAGAGAATAGTAACAACACCTGCCCCACTCACCTTATAGTACTATTATGAAAATCAGTTTGGAAATAAAAGGGAAAGGCCTGGTAAAAAATACAGCTCTATGAAATTTCTATTTTTGCTTAAGGAAGACTCGGAGAAGTAAAACTCAAAGCCATGGACAAGGCACAGAAGCTGCAGACGTGAAATTGACCAAAAATTAGAAAAAAAATGAGGAGGGGTGCTATGTTCTTCGGTTTTCGCTACAAAGCTGTGGAATGGCTTTTCTATCTCTCAACTATGAAAAACCAGTGATGTGTGGTCTGGGTTTAAATCCCTTCATGACCTAAGATGAAAGTGTCCTGGACTCAGGACAGTGAGAGATCCCAGCCCATGATTTTACAGGTTGGACCTGAAGCTGGAAGTCCTGAGACCGTGATTTAACAGATTTAATCCAGCAAGCGTATCCTCCTTGCGAAGAGTTGACCCTGCGGCACGCGAGTCGGGGCTGAGACAGGAGGAGGATTCCAGGTCCTCGACCTGAAAAAGCTCACCTCGCAGACGGGAAGGCGACAACACAGTGGTACGTCACCACTGCAGCAGGGATGAAGCCATCCTATTCAGACGAGGCAAGCGGACCAGGGCCTCTGGGGCGCAGCGCCCGGGCCCGTGCTCGGGGACCACAGTCCACACGCTGCTGCGGGTGTGGCAGACCCCCGGGAGCCCACTGTGGTAGGACACATGTAGGGGTGCACGCCCAGCCCCACCCCGCAGTCACCCTTGGACCAGATGATTCTACACAGCTGGGTCTGGGAGGGACCCGAACATCACTGTCACATGATGTGCGAAAAGTTTTCAGTATTTCTGTACGTCGTTTTCTAGTTTCTCTGGAGTATCTTTTGAGATATAAAAAAGCATGATTCTCAGAGAGCCCGAGGAAACACCGCAACACTGCAAATGCAGGGGGAGGGTGGGCTCTGCAGGGTCAGGGCTCAGCACAGGGCCCTGAGCAGACAGACACGTGGACACACAGCTGGAAGAGGACCCAGCCTCAGTGCCACGCTGAGCGTAGGCGCCCTGTGCTAAAGTCATAGGAAGAGCAGAGTGTATGTTTATAGTTCAAAAAAAAAACAAAAACAAAGTGGCTCTGCGTTCCCATATCACAAGCAAGCCTGCTCTCACCGAATCGGATGTACTGACTAATACCTGACGAACTCTTCTCCCAGACTGAGTCTTCTTACTTTAACCTCAAGTCTGTAAGGAAAACAATCAAGAAGAAATTTGGGAGCAGGACAGCAGATGGGGAATAAAGGTGTGAAAATCAGTGAGAGAGGAAGGAACAGGGTACCTCCTTTCCACTGAAACATGAGTTACAAAAGAACGCTTTTCTCTGTCTTGCATATTCCTATGTCACCTGCAAGGACGTTCCTGCTCACAGGAAAGACCTTAAGTCATAAGAGGAAGGATAAAGGAAGCGGAGGTGATGGCCACAGCCAGGCAGTGGCCCCAGAGGTGGCAGGGGGAATGCAGTATGCCAGCCCAGCAGCTCTGCGACATGGGGCCCCCATCGCAGGAGGGTGGATGCCAGGGAGCTGCATGGCCTCAAACCCCAAAGGGCTGAGAGGGAGAACAGGGTCAGGGGCCACAGGAGGGTGGAAGAGACTGGCCGAGCCTGTGTGACGGGCCGCCTGCCAGGAGCTCCAAGGCAGAGAGGAAAATGGGAGACTTCAGGGCACTCTCTGGAGCCCAGGGAGCACAGAAATGAGGAGCTTTCATGTCCCCCAAAATGCCTGCTCCTTGTGAGGATCCATCGCACAGTCAGAGCCACAAGTTCACACAGAGAGGAGGTGTGGACCCCGCTTGTCCGCAACGTGCCGGACCTGGACATCAGTGTCGTGATTTTTTCTGTTAGAGCTACCAAGACGGTGCTTAAGAGGACAAAGCCTTCCAGGGAGGGGACAAAGCAGACCCACAATGAAGTAATAGTATGTAGTGTGTCCATTGGGAGGGGTGGACACAGCCCTCCTCCCGGCTTGTCAGGAGTTGGATGGGTTTCCAAATACCGGAGCAAAGAGGGAGGATGTGGGAGGAGATCCATGGAAGGAACCCAGTCTTCCTGGGCAGGGGCTGAGGGCACGCTCACAGGAGGGCATTGCGGGGAGACGGCAGTCAGCACGGGGTCCCCTTGGGGGCACTGGACGGGCTGCTTCGAGACGTGCAGTTGTGCGTGAAGGGGCAGACACGATCCCATCCTATGAGCTAGCCCTACTTTCAGTGTGAAGTATTAAATTAGTACAAAACCTCAGGTCACAGGTAAAGACAGGGCTTGCAGACAAGCCTACTGGGTCACAGATGATGCAGACGACGGGCTGCTTCAGGTCACCTGATCGAGCTTAGAAAGCAGTGTGTCCTCAGGCGGATGTGGAGAGGGTCTCCGGGTTCGGGAAAGCACCAGCACGCGAAACCCCCTGGGCCTTGCTGCGTATTGAGAATAGTTTCATTGTAGGAAGAATTCGGGAAGAGTTGGTGAGGACCCGGATCATATGAATTTTGCCTTGAGCTCAGCAAACCGTTATCCCAAAGTCAGATTTGTCACCTATACTTTATATGGCACAGCTGAGGCCAAGCAGCTTCAGCACTTACTGTAACAAAGGATGGAGATCGTATTTTCATTTAATATATAAATGGAGGAATTCCTGCTTTAGAGTTATCTCCATTTTACCAATGAGATCAAAATATGCTCGTTTTAAATATGCTTCACTTTATATCTCTTTTTATCAGGGAGGGTAAGGGTATCTAAATCACAGGCACATATGAATAAACACGAAACCCACTGTTCCTCAGGTATAATCTGATGCCCACTGCACCATTCACCTTGTAGAAGAAGTCGACTATTGAGTATTGGTTGAAAACAGGGTCATGTGCACAACACTCTGAGGGGTACTATGAGATGGATTGCTCTATATCTTTAGATGCTTAGCCGACATCATATCTATCTCTATACACCTATATCTCTGTATTTACAGTCTCAGTTCTCAAGCAGCTGACCCCAGGTACAGAAGCAATCACTGTCTGTGAACTAGATCTGTTATGTGCCATGAAAAATGATGTGCTTCCTCATGAGGCATATGATATCCCCAAAGTGGTAGGTATTCAAGCAGACACTGGATCAGCAGATGAATGCACACCAGGAAAGTTTTAAGAAGAACTCCTCCTGAATCAGGAGACATGCTGGACTATAGGACATTGATGTACACCCTTCCCTGTCAGGCTATGACATTAAAAGTGCTGAGGTCTTTGGAGCAAATACATAGGAGTTCGGAAGAGGGAAACCGTAGGCTGGGCAGGAGTTGGGAGTAATTCTCTGAAGACTGAGTGTGAATCAGATGAGGAGATAAGAGGTTGGACAGTCTATAGACAGAGGGAATTGGAGTCACACCTCACGGGAGGCCAGGATGATGGCTGTGCACACGGAACATGAAGTATCCTGAAGAGTGTGTTATCTGCTGGGTATCATCCATTTGGTCAATTAGGTGCAGCAAGACCACAAACGTCATGGCTCTCCTGCCTCCCAGCCATTGCTCAAGGCTCGCCCAGGGCACCGATGCTTCGCAGTACTAGGGAAGGGAAGCCAACCAAAAGGGAATGTTGCCAGAAAGACAGACAGAGACAGGGTTTCTTCCCTCGGAATCAGTTTATTTCAAAAGAATGGCAACCCCAATACATAGTCAAGAGAATCAAGAGCAGAGTTACATTAAAAACCCCAGTAGGATAAATATAGGAAATATAGAAAATCTCATTCTATTTTCCCAGGAGGTGCCTATAACCGAGGCAGAATCAGTCAAAAGGAAACTTCAGCGGTCAAGAAACTTTGACACAAGTCGCCTGAAATGCAAGTAAACTCTGTCGCTGCTCCTGAAACAAACCATTTAAGTGACGAGAGGAAACATGCCTTTTAAAACAAATGGAAGAACAAAGAGCTATTCAGGAGATGAGACCAATTCTCCAATAAAGACTGCTTCTCCTGCTCAGTGAACTGTTATTATTCCCATTAGGATTTTTTTTTTAATTTTAAGAGAAAGGATGTGATTCATGACAAATATTTCCATTTTGAAGATTTTAACCTTTGTTTAAGAAACTAAAAAAAATTTTTAAAGCTTTGTGATTAACATTGGGGTGCTTTTCTGAGCACGGATTGTACATGATTTTTTTCACGTTATTTCAGCAGTGATACATTTTCTTTTTTGCAGAAATGCTGTCTCACTAATGTCATTAACTCCAGGAGAAACGGGAAAGGGAAAGTGGGAGTGAGAAAGAGGCTGGTGGCTCCGTCAGTGTTCAGGGAAGTGGACCAGCAGGGAGGAACGTGCGGGGCCAGGTGCCCCCAGCTGGTTCTTTGTGCTCCAGGGTGAGGTTTGGCATTCCTCCGTGACGGAAGAAAGCCCACAGCCTGCCTCGGTCTGAAGAAACGCAGGATTCAGTGGTACCAGGAACAAGCCTTACCTCTTCATGGGGAGGTCGTTCAAAGGTCAGAGGGCTGCCTGCCTAGCTCAGTGCATGCAGGGCTCATAACCTCGCTAAGTCACCTCAGACCAGAGCAGTCAGCCCCGATGCAACAAAAACCATCTACCCTCGTCCTGGTGCGGGCGGCACCTGCATCGCGGGCCAAGGTGCCCTTCTCAGGTTTGCTGCCATCAATCTGGAGGACCCTCTAGAGATGGCTGGAATCACCTGCAGTGTGGACACGCCGGGATGGGCCAGTGATAACGCCAATGTTATCAACGCCAGGTCCCTGCAAGCTGTGCTGAGCACAGTACATACAGCTGTATCCATGCACATTAGTTCTGTGGGTTTTCTCTGCTTCTCTGCTTCCCAAAGGCATCTCAGTGAAGAAGCAAAAAAGCCCCAGTGTCCTAGAAATGCCTTCTGAGTCATTTCTCCCACTGGGCTCAAGTCAGAAGCATCCTGAAAATTTTATTTGAATGGCTCTGACAATAGGGTAACACAACTGGGGCATCTTGTTTGGGACAAAGTTCAAGTGGACGGGGGACCTGGACAGCAGGTGTAAACCAGGATTGTCCTGGCATGCCGGAGCGTGTCCCCCGTCACAGGGCAGAGCCCACCTGCTGTCATCAGTGGGAAAGGTGCTCAACAAAGGCAGGCTTTTCTGCATGTGGGTCATGGCATTCCTGTCAATTTCCCCCCAGAGACAGGGTTTAAAACCCATCACATTCCCAGTCTCTCCAGCCTCCCCCCCCACCATGCAGCAGCCCCTTGTGCCACTTAGTACTCCAGGGCGGGTTTCAGGGATTTCTTAAGGAAGAACAAATGTGCCCTTTTGCGCAGTGTGAAATTCTGTCCTCCTCCTCCCTGTCACCATATGAGCGCCTTCCCGAGAGGGAGGAAGGGCAGAGGAATAAAGGGAATGTCTTTAAGAGCCATCTAAGGTAAGAAATGGGCCCTGAATTTTAGCAAACCTATTCTCAGAAATCATTGCCAAGGCCAATGCCATGAAGCTTTTCCTCTATTTTTCTTCTAGGAGTTTTACATTTTCAGGTCTTACGTTTAAGTCTTCACTCCATTTCGACCTGATTTTGTGCATGGTATAAGAGAGGGGTCCGATTTTATTCTTTTGCATTTGGGTATCCAGTTTTCCCAACACTATTTATTGAAGAGACTATCCTTTCCCTATTGTATAATCTTGTCACCCTTGTCGAAAATTGATTGAAAGTATATACATGGGTGGGGTTTTCCTGGGCTCTTTATTCTGCCCCACTGGCTTTACACCAGGACCATACTGTTTAAACGACTGGCGTTTGTAATATAGTTTTGAATCAGGAAGTGATTTTCTTAAGATTGTTTTTGTTGTCTGGGGTATTTTTTGGCTCCATATAAACTTTAGGATTGTTTTCTCTATCTCTGCAGAAAACGCCATTGGGATTTTGAAAGAGATTGCATTGAATCTTCAGATCGCTTTGCATGGTGTGGACATTTTAACAACACTAAGCAACAAAGGGAAAAACAGACAAGTGGGACTATGTCAAACTACAGTGTTTGCCCAGCAAGAGATGCAGTCAGAGTGAAAGGACCACCCACTGAGTGGAGAAAATATTTGCAAGCCATATATCTGATGAGGGGGCAATATACAAAACCTGTGGGGAACTCCTACAACTCAACAGCAAAAAAACAAAGAACTCAATTTAAAAATGGGCAAATGACTTGAATAGACACTACTCCAAAGAAGACATGCAGATGGCCAGCAGGTATATGATAAGGTACCCAGCATTACTAATTGTCAGGGAAATGCAAATCAACACCAGAATGAGATACCACCGCACACCTGTCAGAATGGCTATTATCAAAAAAACAAGAAATAACGAGTGTGGTGAGAATGTACGGAAAAGGGAACGCTTGTGCACTGTGGGTGGGAATGTAAGTTGGTGCAGCCACTGTGGAAAACCGTCTGGAGGTTCCTCAAAAAATTAAAAATAGAACAACCATGCGATCCAGCAATTCCACTTCTGAATATTTATCCAAAAGGATTGAAATCACGATCTCAAAGAGATATCTGCACTCCTGTGTTTATTGCAGCCCTGTTCACAGCAGCCAGGATATGGAAACAGCATAAATGTCCATAAAGGGATGAATGAAAAAAGAAAATATGGTGTATACATACAAGGACTATTAGTGACAACATGGATGAACCTGGAGGACATTATGCCATGCGAAATAAGCCGGACACAGAAGGACAAATACTGCCTGATTCTGCTTATACAAAATGTCTAAGATAGCCCAGTTCTTAGGAACCGTGAGTACAATGGTGATTGCCAGGATTTGCTGTTCATAAGTTCCATTTACACAAGATAAATAAGTTCTAGGATCTGCTGGACAGCCTCGTTCCTATAGGTAACAACTCTATACTGTGCACTTACAAATTCAGGGGGATAATCTTACGTTGTGTTTTTACCGCAATTAAAACAAAAAAATTTTGTAGCAACATAGACAGACCTAGAGACTGTCATACTGAGTGAAGTCAGACAGAGAAAGAGAAATAGCGTATGATATAGCTTATATGTGGAATCTGAAAAGACATAATACAAATGAACTTATTTACAAAACTGAAACGGACTCACAGACTTAGAGAACGAATTAATGGTTACCGAGGTGGGGGAGGGGGGCGATGGTTTGGGAGTTTGGGATTGACATGTACACACGGCTATATTTAAACTAGACAAGCATCAGGGACCCACTGTACAGCACAGGGAGCTCTGCTCAGTATTATGTAACAACCTAAATGGGAAAAGAATTTGGAAAAGAATAGATACATGTGTATGTATAACTGAATCACTGTTGTACACTTGAACCTAACGCAACATTGTAAACAAACTATATTCCAATATAAAATAAAAGGTTAGAAAAAGAAAAATAACCATAGTAAAAAAACAGAAAACAACCCCAGAAAAACCTATTCTCCCCCCACCAAAAAAAAAAAAAAAAAAAAAAAAAAACCACGTTAATCATTTACTGTCCTTCCTACTTTCTCATATTCACTTCAGTTTCAATGTTCACACAACCTTCAGGTTCTGGGGGGAGGATCTGGAAAGAAGGCTTGGGAAGTCTGGATTAATTCTGGAAGAAACTAAGTGAAACACATATCCATGCAATGTTTTTAGCATGTTTAGTCCTGCAAGTATCCTGATCATCAGTAATAATGGGCTCTGAGGACTAGATGGATCTTTGATTAAGTCCAGCTTTTAATTCTGGTCCGAAATACAAAGGGCCACTCAACTTCCAAACCAACTAGCACACACACATTTCTAGGTAACTCTTTATACCGTGTGTGTACTGATGACCAAATACAATGGGAGATGTCAGAGGAATTTAGATCCTTTGCTCAAAGATCAGATCTCTTTTGAGGAGACAAGACAGAATTATATTTTTAAAAAACCAGTGAGACCCCATGTGATAAACAATTTGATGTGAAGTCATTCAATGCATATAAAGTATAAGCATCCCTTCTGGGTTGGGATTTGCCAGGGAACGCCTCATGAAGAAGATATGGTTTAATTTAAAGAATGCCTTTGCAGTAATAATTTCCCAGCCGCAATTAAGAAACAGACCTTGATAGTATAAAGTTTCCAGACATTCATTCAATTTAAAGACTTTTCTTTAAAATAAAAAAAGGAGCCAAAATTCTTAATGTGATAAATACTCCTCTGTGTTTTAGAAATAAATACTTTAGATTCTGTTATCAATACTAAAAATCCTCGCTCTGGGAGGGGTAAAATAAGGCCATCTGTAGTCATGGAAATGGGAGTTTTTGTGAGTTCTAGAATCTTAACACTGAGACCCACAGGACAGCACGGTCCTCCACTGCAGTGAGCTAGTAGCACTGTAGTTTGTAGGGCACTGCTGGGGGACAGCTTCTCCTCTGGCCATGAGAACCTCTGTTTATTAAAAAGGGGCACAATTTGGTCAAAAACCCAAAGCCTTGGCTTCCTCTCCAAGGACACGACACAGCACATCTTACCAAGGCAGAGTCGCCACAGCCTTGTGGGCATTGTGGCTCACCAGCCAAGCCACAGATGCGGCCACAATCCCCTCAAGGTGCATCCCTGCCCACCTGTCACCTTGTCAGGAAAAGAGGAGACCCCAGTCCAAGCCTTTGGGCCCACCAGTCAGGACTGTGGACCTGGGGAGAGAGCCACGCCTGGGATCTGGAAGCATGCATGTCCACCAATCAAATGGCTTAAGATCCCCAGTGTGAGGCTGTGGGAGGGAGAAGGTGGTACCGGCCTCAGCTCAGGAGAAGGGGGGTTGCCCTTCCATTCAAGACCCAGCTCCAGCGTGGGTGCAGGTGTGGGGCTGCACCCAGTGCCTGGCTCCGTGCTTATTAAGTAAACAATATACGACTGGAATTCTTTCTTTCAAATGAAAGCATAATTATCAATGAAATTGGAAACTTCAAACATCCAAATAGTTAATCATCTGTTTTTCTTCAGCTCTGTTTAATGCTGACTCATCCACCCTTTAAAACTGACTGTGAGAGTCTCCCATACACATTGACTAGAGGACAGATTCATTCAAGATGTTTTTTTTAAACATCCAATCTCATCGCAATCTTTCACTTGTCAGATTTCTAAATCATATTTTGTCTCTAGATAAGTCTCCACCAGCTTGCTGATGTATTGCATCCTTTTAATTAAGTTTAAAGCAAAGGAGAAAAAAAATCAATATTGTTTGGTTTGTCAATGGCTTTGGAGGGATTCCCAAGCCGTTTAACCTGTCCTGAAGTCAGTTTATTATTACAAAACACTAGAATCATCAGTATGGTTTTATATCAAGAAACACACAAAAGGGGATTAAACTCACTCAGAAATTCAAATTCTTTTATGTAAATGTTTCTTCTTTGTGTATAATAATTATTTGAAATTTATTGGGAGTAAAGTTGATATGGTATGTTTCAAACACACAAACAATATGTGAAATATATAAAACACACAGTTGTATGTTTACATGTTTGTAGAGACATTTAACTTCTGACTGCCTCCAGATTTCCCATTTTTTATTATAGAACATTTGACATGATCATATAATCTAAATATCCCTCATTTCTTTGTTTCATAAGGAATTACTGATGCAGAGCAGTATATTACTTCTAACAGTCAGCTCTCAGCCTTGTGTAATCAGCTTTAGGTAACACAGAGTTCTCCATAAACCAATCCTGTGGGAATCTAACAACACACGACATCACCCAGACCTTTCTCTTTGCATCATTAGTGAGGGGACTGCATTTCCCCCAGTGATTTACATAGTGGCATTCTCCCAGTGCAAACTCTACACCGTAAACGAAGTACATCTTTCCAAATAATAATGAAGTATTCTGTTCTCAGTAAGGTGATGAGTTAAAAGAATCTTGTCAACTGTACCTTCTGGGTTGTAAGCTCTGGTGGTAGGTAGGGAGGTCGTTGGACATTCTCAAACACGACCCACAGAGAGCTGATATTCTACAAGTTGCTTTTACTCCCAGAGAGCCCAGAACGGCTACGCATGTCTGCGGATGTTAGCGGAAATCAGGGTGAGAACAAGCAGACCCAGGTCAGGGCTTCTGCTCCAGGACTGCTGGCAAAGTCTCCTTCTTGCTCTTCCCTCAGTCTCCTGGAGGCAACTGGCCACAGCAGCAAGAACTGACTGGGCGCTGATTCTCTCTTCCCAATCCTATTAAAGCAACAGGGACACCCGCGTTTACCTGAGTCCCCCTGGCTTTCTGCAGACCGGATCCTGCCCCTTCCTCTGTCGACTCCACACGCTCCTTTTCTGCCCTCGGTGCGACTCTGCGTTTCATCTCACTTGCCTTTTCCCTTTTCTCTCTGTTTCCTAGTCTCTGCCCGCCCATGTCTCTTCCTTTTTTCCTTCCTCTTTGTCTCGTTTTCTCTCTATATAAGGAAACTTTATTTGAAACAGACAAGTTGAAGGTTCCTTTTGAACTGCAACACGCCGCATTTCACATATGTGGGTAGACACATCTATTTTCTCATCACTTAAGTCGCACGTGTGAGCCCTATTCTGTGCTAGGCTCTGCTCCCAACACTCAGGTGCATCAGAGAATAAAACAAAACTGATATATAAATAAAGCAATATAGCCATTCTAAAAGTTCTTTTTTAATTGAAAAGTTAAGTATGGGAATATCATGTAGATCTCCCACAGTGCCCAAATTTTTAGTTCATGTGACTAGGATCAAACAAAAAACTTTAAATATACATTGTGTGCCAGGCTGAGCTAGACCCCGTTGACACAAAAATAAAGAAAAATGGTTTGATTTGTTTTAAACTCGGACTCACAAAAGGTCCTCTGTCTACTCCAAAATTTACATCCATAACAGGTTAATACTCCTTCCACCAATTACCTTCAAAGAACATTAACAGAGGCACATTGCACAGCTATCAGGAAACAATGCACATACAGATGGAGAAGAAATAAACTGATATCAATATTTTCACAAACATAAAACAATGAAACAGAAACTGATTCTGTGACCAGTACTCAGCCAGACCTGAGGCTGAAATTTCAGCAGGTCAAACAAATGCACGAACCATGAACTGACTAGTCAGGAAGTGTTGTCTAAATATTCAGACTGTTTTGCACAGAAGTGGTCTTGGTGTGTTCCTTCCTATGAGTCTGTTCATCTCTATAAGGTGAGCTCTGGAAACGTGGAACCCCTTTTCCTCTGAGAGGCTGAGGAAGAGGGGCTGCCAGACTGCAAACTCAACCGGGACGTCGAGCCGTCACCGTGCCAGCCGCCAAGGAGGCTGACACATGCGCACCTGCGGCTGCTCCCTGCTCACAATGAACAATGCGTTCCCTCCATCCCTGGAAAGACAGACAGCTCTGTGTGCTCAGACGGCTGGGGCTGAACAAAAAGTAGAAACCTAGTCAAATACGCATAACTCTTAAAGAATTTAAATGGGCTCTTTTGTCTCATCCCAAACTCTGCTAAAACCAAAATCATTAATTACATTACAGGCACGGCACTATGCAATCATTATCTGACCTGTGAACAAGGTCCTTGAGAGAAGGGCCAGCTGACTGCTTGAAAGAGTAGGACTCTGCAAACGCAGAGGCACGTCTAGGGCTTCCCTGGTGGCGCAGTGGTTGAGAGTCTGCCTGCGAATGCAGGGGCCACGGGTTCGAGCCTTGGTCCAGGAAGATCCCACATGCCGCGGAGCGGCTGGGCCCATGAGCCATGGCCGCTGAGCCTGCGTGTCCGGAGCTTGTGCTCCACAACAAGAGAGGCCGCGATAGTGAGAGGCCCACGCACCACGATGAAGAGTGGCCCCTGCTTGCCACAACTAGAGAAAGCCCTCGCACAGAAACGAAGACCCAACACAGCAAAAATAAATTAATTAATTAAAAAAAAAGCATTTCTGACTTTGGGGGCTACTTATGAACATCCCTCAGTCAAAATCAGTACTGGGTCACTTCTATGAAAGTACATATCCTTGTTTTCATTCAATAAATTATTCAACTTGCATTTACTTAGCATCTACTATGTGTTGCAGAGGAAGCAATCAGGCTCCATCCTTAATTCTAGGTTAAAAATGTTTTTTAAAAAAAAGAAAAGGAAAAAGGATGTCATCACCGTGGCAGTAGAGCTGTAAAAGCGCTTTCACAAACACGATCTTATTTCATTCTCCCAGGAACCTCGATAGACATGATGTCTCTATGTTATGCTCCGTTTTATAGGTAGAGATATAAAGTGGTTTGTCAAAAAGGTGGACAAGCTGAAGCAAGTGTGGCAGTAGTGTGACTGCTTGGCTCACACTCGGGGTAAAGCCCGTAACTCCGTGTTCTTCCACTGGGGCACCTTTTCCTCTTACTCACTCTTGTCACGGCCCATTCTTCTTTCACATTCTCAAAGCACCTAGCGCCATCTTCAGCACAGACCAGGACCTCAGTAAGTTCCTATCAACAGACTTCTGTTTACCGAAAGGTGTTAAAAAGCAACATAGTCAAAACCAGAAAAGCAAATGTTCCTATTTCTGAAGGAAGAGCGTCGCCCTTTAGCTCGGCTGGGCTGGGAGGAGGGACCCCCCCTGCCGAGCGGGGGCCACTGGCCCACGGGTTCATTTCAGCCAAAGGAACACTGGGGTGGTGTATGGACTGTGTCAGGATGGTTCTCAACAGTTCTCACTGGGCAGGCCGCGTATCCTACAGGATTCCACGTCAAGAGCAATTCATGTATCCCGGAAGCCAAGAGGAGACTTTAAAAACCAAAAGAAAACAAAAGAAGGGCCAGCTTACCGGAAAATGACCGCAGTTCATGGCTGTGTGAGTAATAAACACCATCAACAACGAAAATGATATCTGTCACTTTCCTTCTCAGGAGAACAGGGCAGGAAACAAGATAGCCCCTCAAGAGTCACCCCCGAGCCCTGCTGCCCACAGAGGAAACCTCACACAGTGAGCCACACCAGGGTCCCACGCACACACACTTGCTACACACGGTTATCATCAATCAGGTTTCCTTTTTTATATTTCTGATTTGCACTGTCTCTTGAAGACTCTTCTGTTCAAGAACAGAAATTTGAATTAGGATTGTGTGGAGGCAGAAAGCAAAAAAAGACACCAGAAGGTAAACTAAGATGCTGCAGCCACAATGGATTTAACAACATATTAACAATATGTGATATTTGTATCCCAAATCAGTCTAATAATCAAACAAGTATCTACTGAACACCTTCTATGTGTGTAAGGTACTTGAAAATCCATATGATGGAAATTGATACCCACATTCTCAAGGAAATACAATCTAGCTTTGCGTGGGAAATGAATACATTCATTAATAAGTACCCTGAGAAGTTAGGTGACTAGAAGAGCCAGTGAGTGGTACAGACAATACTAGTAAGGGGAGGGCCAGGTCCTAAGGATAGTTCAGGTTAACACAGGAAGGGCATTACCTGAGTTTTGGAAAGAGGATGGCGGTTTGGCCCTCAGTCTCCCCCAGTCCACACCCAAAGCCTCATCTGTGCTTCTGCGCTAACTATCTTTCCCTTCCTCTTCACTTTAACTTCACAATAAGCACTAGGTTACTGGTTTTCTTTTCTTTCCTTACTTAATCTTTTACTCCTTTACCAATATCACAAACCCCTTCACAATCTATAAAACCATCACCATTTAAGCAGAGCCCAGCAGTAAATAGAAAGGACATTGCAAATTCCAGTTAAACACAGCAGGCAGAGTATGTAACTATATGCACACTTCACCTAAGTGGACCACACCGATTCTACTCATTCCTACGTTAGATGGCTAAAGTGGACCCCTTAAACCAGCTTTTGGTTAAAATACATAGAAATAAAGTTCAATACCTAAATACCTATTTTCTCTGAGTAAGTTTAATTCAGCATAGTCATACTATTTAAATTGCTAAACTAAATGTAAGGTTTTGAAATTATCATAAAGCACAGAGGATTCTTCACTGCCTTGGGAGCAGAGCCTTCTATGAGACCACTGCGTCCTAAGATCACTGTGGCAGACAGAGCTGGTCTAGGTGTTCAGCGGCTGCCTATTTCTCCATGACGACTCCCTGGGCCCAGCATTAGTCTGTCCCACTTGGCTTCAACACCCCCTCCTTTTCAGTATCAGAATGCTGAGACTTCTGAGACCAGATGAGAGGAGGTCAAAGGCTCCTCTGCCATGCGATACTCTCTGAGGGTGCCCACCTCCCGAAATTCTGTGCCCCTGACTCATCCTCGTTCCATCCTAGTCCTTGCCCTGGAGGAAGAATTGAGGGAAAGGGAGAACTTTTCCTGTCCAGGAGTCCAACTCCATTTCCCTCCCAGCACTAATATCGATGCTGTGAATAAGCATCAGGAGTTTGGGTTTTCAAGGTCCTTCTCAGCTGCTTGAACTCAAGTGGCAGATACACAACTGCTTATTTTTTAAGTGGTATCAAATGGTCCGAATGAGACAGAACACACTTACTGAATAAGTAGAGGAAGGAAAATTAAGTGTATGGAAGGTTCAGGTTTTCAAATAGGAGTCTGTACACCTGGCTTCTGAAATTTTTCTTCAGGGAGTTTAGAGGCAACACCATGTTTACAGGAAGTCTCCCAGTGATTCAGGGAAAAGTCAGGGCACGCCCACTCATCCAAGTGTCCTAAGAACCTTGTGAACTAATTTCCATGCAACAAAAACATACCTACTCCAAAGGTCAAGGTACACAATGTAGTAACATAGACCAGAATGAGGTGATCACCACTCCTGGGATAAATAACTCTACACTGAATCATGACAGAAGATCCAGGACTTTCAAGGTCCCCAGAAAAGATGGTGTGTTGGTCACTCCAACAGCCATAAAGAGGGTGCTGTGTTCCGGGTCTCCCCACCAGCCTCTCTTCAATTAACAGAGTTGCTGAGCACCAACCAGGTCCAATGTTTGGGTAGGAATGCACACACTAAGAGCAGCATTTCAGAGCCTCATAGGGGAGGTGGTACTGTGACATAAAGAACTGTAAATACAAAGGAGACAATGATACGACCACAGAAGTAAAGGCTGTAGAGATTCGGGGAAGAGGGCTGGATTTCCTCCGGGAGGACAAGCAAGGAATTTGTGGAAAGGTGGCATGGGAACCAGCCTTTGATGGGTGGACAGCATGTTTGCATGGATATCAGGGAAGGACAGGGCAGCAGGAAGGGACAGCGTGGCCAGGGGAGAGTCAAGTTCCTCACTGTCCTGAAGATCTGCAATTGATGAGGATAGGACAGGGATGGAAGTCAGACTTGAGAATGGGTGGGGAATTGCCTCAAACGGTAGGTTGGGTGTTTGGGTTTAATTCTCTAGGAAATAGGAAGACCCCAGTCCTGTTTGAGCATGAAAATGCCAAAGCTGTACTTTGGAATAATTAATCTAAAAACAGAATGTAGATGCATTTGTAAGTGTGAGCGTGAGTATATGTGGGGCTGGGAGAGCGGCATCTAAGGCGACTGTAAGAGTCCAGGAGAAAGATAATGACAGTCTACTCTGAAAAAGTGGTAGGGGGAATGGAAGGGAAGAAACAGTTGGGAGAGCTATTTTAGAGACAGAATTGGCAGGAAGTAGCCACTGATTGGCTGCCAGATTAATTATCCCAAAGAATAGCTCTGGTCTTGTCACTCAACTACACAAAAACCTTCCGCAATTTCCCATTATCTGCAGAAAAAAGTCATCATCTCATCGTACGTAGACTCTTGTGAGGATGACAGGCACGACCCACAATGACCTACCCCACCCTGGGCTTCAGGTCTGTCCTCTGCTCCACCTGTCCTCACTTCAACAAATGGTCTCTAAGTCATCCCTTAGTAAAGCCACGTGTATCCTTTCCCAGCAACTTTCCTCACCTTATTTCCCCCACCCCAATTTTTTCCTCCTTCTATAATTATCTGTTGAAATGTACTTTCCTTTCAAGGATTATCTTAGACACGACCTTTTTCATGTTATCCCCACTCTAGCCCTGTTGACACAGTCTCTCCCTTCTCTGAGACAATCATAACATGTAATTTATGGTTGCTTACCCTTTGTGTCAAATTTCAAATCACACTAGAGTCATTTATAATTTGTATTTTCATCCCTATTGGTCTATACAATTTCTGAGAACAGAGGGTAATTCTGATTTATTTTCTTATGACCACAGCATCTAATCTGATACAGAGTTGGTTGAAGAAATGGGTGAAAGAATAATTATACGCACAACTTTCAGATGGAAGGGAACAGACAGCAAAATTCCTCTACCAGTAGCCAACAAACAATGTGAGCAAATAAAGAAATAGAACACAGAAGAAACTTCTTACATCTGATATCCAATCTGTGGACATACAATCCCCGCTGGGTTAAACCCTGACACTTTGATGGCTCATCTTCTGACCATACTAACATCTCACATCGGTCAGATTCTTCTTTCCCTCCAGACCCCGATCTGAACATGACCAGCGGGATCTGATTTCAAGACTGCAGATGACAAGTGAGGACCATAAGATTTTGATAACCAAGATGACATAGGAATCAAAAAGGAGGCTGATGGTAAATCCTGGCTGACAGAGCGTGAGCCCAAAGATGTGTAGCACATGGCAGCTTCCTCAAGACCACGTCACACACACGCTCGTGTCCAACCGGTGTGTCTGTGCTGATGCATCTAGACAAGGACGTGGCCCAGCAGCCTGGATCAGGTAACTGTTCTGCCTCATCTAATAAACACTCTCCAACTCTCCTTAGGTAACACGGAAAGGGAGCACAGGATGTGAAGGGTGGGGCGCAGCACAGCTGATCTCGAATGGGTCTAAGGTATAGACCGGGAACTGCTTCCCTGGGTTAAATGAAGGATGACGGCATCGTCCGGAGGATGAGGACCAAGCAGCTGTGTCACGCGACTGGGGGACCCGCTCCACTTGCAGTCAGAGTGAATGAACACTCTGGAGTTGAGTGTGTTCAGGGGAGGCCAGGCCCTCAACCCCTCACTCCCCTTGCTGGGTCTGACACTGGTCAGGGGGACAGGAACAAATGGGGAGGTGTAACGAGCCCTCTGTCCCCCCGTAAGACGCTCAATCCAATTAAACACAGATTGTGCGCCTACTTTGCCTCAAGCTTGAGATCTCCTTTAAGACACATGTTGTAAAGGATTCGAGAGGAGACATCCTCTCCCGAAGGAGCTTGAATCTCTGTCCTGGTGTTACTTAACCACGTCAGCCAAGCAGAACCTCTGAACCCCAGTGCCTCAGTGTGCAGCGGCTCCAGGTTGTTACTGGGGTGTGCCCGCTGCACCTCCTCACCATCCTTAGTCCTTGGGTGAGCTCATGCCTCAGCTTTCAACGCCTGTGAATCATAATGCTCCATTACAAGTACCGAGTATCTAATTGTGTGTGACAACGCTGCTCGGGCGAAGCTCAGATTTATGGATGGCAGTGAGGAGAGTCTGCAATTTCTGAACACTGGGAGAGATGCTGCCTTAAGCATCTGGGCTTTGGAAAGAGAGTTTGCAGAAAGGGTGGAATCTAAGGGAACTTAGAGCACGAGGCCAGAGCTGGGACTCCCATCCTGTAAAGTCACCCTGTGGTAGCACTGACAGTATGTGCCTCCCCGGTCCCTCCTTTTCCCACTCTGTCCCCATGTATGTTTGGAACCAGACTGTTTGCTTTTCCACTTTTTGCTTCTACCTTTGGTTTCTGACTGGATTGACCACCAAGGAATAGAACCACAATTTATTCTCCCTCCCCAAGAATATAGCACTTCTGAGATTTTCTAAGGTAGCTTTTTTGATAGTTTCATTCCATTATCCGTTCTTCCTATATTCAGAATGGAGGCAAAGCCTGAATCCGGTCAAGTGAGGACAGAAAGGAACATGTTCATCGCACCAAGGGCACTTCACCCACACACTGTGGGAGGAGCCTCTTAGGACAGGTAGGACCCTCAGAAGTGGAATACCAAGAGGTTCTGGTCAGAAGGGGGCTGCGAGGAAAAGGTGGAAGATGGGGAAGAACAGGAAAGAAAAGAATATTTCTTTGCTACTTGGCTCATTAGCTGTTGGTTGGGGTGCATTGTTTGAAAAGAATGAACGAAGCAGAGAAAACACAAATTGTGGGTGGCCTGGGCATTGAGAACAACAACAAAAAGAATGGAATCGCAATGAACTTAATACCCGAGAAGTGACTCAACACTTCGCATTATTTTTCAGAACATACACATGTAAGTATTAAGGATGCATCTTCTACATCCACAGCCTTCAGTACATCAATGAGGACAGGGTGAAGGAAGTAGTCATTTGTTGTTTATTTCTGTCCCTGGCACAGTGATGGCATTTTTATAAAAAAATAAAACTGACAGAATCAAGCACGCTGTCTGAAAATCTCAGCTGGTGTACAATGGAACTTTGGAACTAAAAGGTGATCCGTGGTCCACAGGCCCTTTAAACGTGCTCTTTGCCACCCTCCTCTGGGATGTGTGACTCTCTGCAGGGGCAGCTCTCTGGGGGGGTCTACAGCTCAGTGGAAAGAATGCCTGCTTCATTTCAGCAGGATCTGAGAGCAGATAAGAAATCTGACATTCTGAAGAAGGCTTTGCGTAAGCGTGATATAGGGTTATAAATTAGTTTGAAATAACTAGTTTTTGAAAAAGTTAGCAAAAGTGTAAGGAGGAAGCCTGGATGTCTTTCCTCCAAGAGCCAAAACAGGAAAAGACGCTACTTGATACTTGATGTCCTTCTGGATCCCAGAGGACCTTTGGAGTAAGGGAAACTGGGTTCACACTGCAGAAAAGATTCAAGGGTGTAGCTTCACAGCATGGCTTTGGTCCTCCCGTGAAGCAAAATGAGGGAGAATAGTATTTATATTTTTACTCTTGGAGACATTATACATTCTGTGAGTCATGCTTAAATTTGATCTTAACATAGAACAGTAGACTATTACTAATTTGAAAGCCATAATGAAGCCTGAATTGCATGGCTTATTTATCTTTACACATAATTTCATAAACATATTTGGGGCACAACCCTTACTCTGTTATAGAGCTCATTATAAATTTGTCTCTGTAACATACCTCTCTCTGTGGAAAAAAAAAAATCCTTAACTCGACATAGAGCTTTCCAGAGAAAAGAGGAAATAACTATTCCCATTATTTTCTTAAATGTCTTCTGTTTTATGAGACACCTCATGGGATTACTTTTGAATACCTCAAGACTGAATGTCTTCATTCCTTTAGTTCATCATTAAGTAGAATGATAAACCTCTATATTGTCATATATTTAGATCAAATTCTGTAAATAAGCGCTGAGCCTACATAAAATCATGATTGTCAGCCCAAACAAGTTCTAAGTTATAGATACAGAGACTCTTCAGTTACATTCACATTTAATAAAAAGTTTTCATTTGGGAGTTTATTTTCTTAAGCAGTATATATGTTTAATAACCTGAACTCTGTAATGAGTATGTTATTTTGCCTTTTTATAATTATAGAGATAATAAGAGTACCCATCATCCTATAGCTTCTTGTAGGCTTCACATTATAAAATCCATAAGTAAAGCATTCAACGTAGTGCATTTGTTAATAAATATTAGCTATGATTTTTATTGTCATTATGATGTTTTCCTGAGAGTCTATTTTTCTCATATAATACCGAAATTTTGATCTTCCAAAAGTATGATTTTACCAGTTGACCCATCTTTACAGCATCCCACTTTAAATTAGAATTGGGAATAGCCGAAGCATACATCTTAAGCATTTCTCTATTGTCCATGAACTTTTCTCTTTTAGAGGCTCCTTTCCTCCCACTTCTTATTCTTCCCTTCCTCCCAGCCCCTTCTCCACTGGCATGCAGAGCACTTTTCTCCTGTTGCATCTTTCCACTGTCTCTAGATGGAGAAGCATTTCCCAACGCTTGGAGAAAAGTTATGCACATGGCATTCTGAGCTCTTGAGAGAGCGGATTTTGTATTAAATGAAACACATTTTCATTTAAAATTTCCCAAAGGGGCCTCCTTGGTAGCAGCGACCTGGAAAGACTTCTGTGACTCAGGTGGGAAGTCTGAGTTTCAGGTGTGCGCAGGGAGAGCTGTCTAGCATCGCCCGTAGGGTGAGTTCTCCATCTCCCTCCCTCCCCCATTATGGGCCTGTCGTTCTTTTCGACTTTAGTGGGACATTTTGAGGACAATATCCAGCCCACGCTTTTACATTTCTGAACATACCATTGCCTACCGTGGTGAAAACTTAGTGTTTATTTGTACTCACAAGGTCTCGTCACTTTGGATGCGTTAGGCTACCAGAAGTAGGACATGAATTGTATAATGGATGTTAGCTGCTAAAAAAGTGTGCTTAACCTGTGTGTACCCAGGCTGTTACTGCTATCTAAATACTGCTTCTTGGAAAGAAGGTGAGGCAGAGAGCCAATGGGGCTGTTTCTTCAAGCGTGGAGCCTGTGAGGTTAACGGCATGCACTTTATTTTCCTGCAGCGTGGCAGGTGGAGAGGATCCACCACCACCGGTCAAGTGGAGAGAAGCAGTGCAGGAGTAATAGAGCTTGTGCAGCACATGAAGTGTGTGAATCCACCAGGACGACTCACCGTGTATAGTCGCCATAAAGGAATACTTGCCTAAAGCAAAATAAAGTCATAGTCACAAAGCAGATACAATCAAGAGAGAAAAGAACTTAGGAGGAATTTGGTTTTCAGCTACATGTCTTGAGTTTCACACACAGTCCAGTGATTTCTCTAGGTGACCAAGAAGCCTCTGATTGGGTGAATCCCATGTCGGTTCCACTGACCTGAGCAATCCTAGATCAGACCCACTAATCAAAAACAACACCTCCTCTAAATCTTCCAGGCTATTGGCCTTAGGCTCGCTTCCTGCTCTTCCTTAGAAATGATCCCAGTCAAGAAGCAGGAGGTGCTGCTGCCCTCTGGCAGGGGCACTGCCTGCAGCCTGAAGCCCCACCGCTGCACAGTGACACCTTTGCACAGGAGACCCTGCCCAGGGGTGGCAGATACAGAGACACACAACGTTAGAACCAGGAAGGAGCTGAGAGGTTATGGAGTTCCCTCCCCCATTTTAAGCAAAGATCCTGAGACGTGGAGAGTAGAAATGACTTGTTTAAAGTCACCCCTGAATTATGAGAAGAGCTGAACTAAGATGAGGTACCTTTACGTGAGCTCTGTCATTGTCTAGGTTAGCTACAGATGGGAAAATCTCACTGAGAAAATAAAAAGGAATGTTTTTTTAAAAAGGAAAGGATGCCTAAGGATGACTAAACTGTATAATATTAGGTGAAAATCCCCTCTGAGCAGTTAACGGGAAAGAGAAGGTTCCTAGTGTCATTGGTCATTTTCAATATGTTGAAGAATTTTACTCAGAATTTCGTAGCACATGTGTAATCCAACCGATATCACCAAGCTAGGGGAGAGTTCCTGACTCTGGGAGAGAGCTGAAAATCAGTAAAGCGGTTTGTTAGTGGTCCTCCTAATGCTGCCCTTGGTTACCTGAAAATCCCTGGGCAGGAGCAAGTTGGGATGCTGGTGCACCAAACTTACAGCCAGTGGGCACATTCCCATCAGGGAGAACGGGGCCAGGGCCAGGGTGTGGGGTGGAGAGCAGGCAAGGAACAGGGTTGTGCAGAGAGGATGAGACGTGTGGAGATCAGGTGCTGAAGGTCGTTTTCTTCTACAGAGTCCCATTTTTCTAATGCTGATTGCCGAGTCAGCATCCCTCACATTTCAGTAATGCATCTGAAGCTAAAACAAATGATTCAATCTGCATATGCTGGATTTTGAATCTGTAAAGCACCAAGTACACAATATCCTTGGCCATACTGTGCCCTGTATGCATCCTGCCTCTAACCCCTGGCATGTTGACAGCCATGAATATTTATCACAGGCTGAGTGTATTTTCTAACTTCTTCAAAATTGAACATACATGAAATGTTACATATTAAAAATGAGAAGCCACATCTAATCTCACAAATCTCACCGTCCTTCCCACCCAACTGACCCCTTTGATGAGACACTCTTTTGATCACTAACTAGATGAACAGGTGGCAGAGTCCATTTGTAAACAGGTGTGTTACACCGTCCCTGGAGAACAGACACAACACTTCTTGGCTTGCACTATGGGTGTGGGTCTCTTAGGGAAAAGGATTGTTTTCGAGCTAACAAAATCCCAGTAACAGCAAATTAGCTAAAGAACATTTGGGCAGTGAAACTACCTCCATTCTTGTTCTTGGGACTATGAAGAGAATGGCAAAAGATAAGGAAGATTCAAAACACAAAGTTTGTGGAAAATTCCAAGGGTTAATTCACTACCAAATGTGCCATGTTCACCAAAGAACGATTAACAGATGAGTTTGAAATTTATCTGAGCAAATGATTAAGATTTCCTTTCCTGTTATATACAAGTATCTACCATCAACCAGCACTTCTCACTTTTACGTAATCTCAGACTTCCATTTGTAAGCAAAGACATGCAGTTTTTTGATGTCTGAGCTACTTAAAGTTCCAGACTCCGAGAGAACATAAAATGCTAATTCTAATCTAACTTTTCCTTTACAAGACTTAATCAAGGGGAAGGATAAATTGGGAGATTGGGACTGACATATACACACTACTCTATATAAAATAGATAACTAATAAGGACCTGCTGCAGAGCACAGGGAGCTCTTCTCAATACTCTGTAATGACCTGTATGGGAAAAGAATCTAAAAAGAGTGGATATATGTATATGTATACCTGATTCACTTTGCTGTACAGCAGAAACTAACACAACATTGTACATCAACTATACTCCAATAACAATTAATTTTTTTAAATGTTGGGGGAAAAAAGACTTAATTGAAGGTTCTTATTCTGAACAGATCTGCCTCCAAGGGACTGCAGTGGAGTCATCTGAATGTCTGAATGCATGACCAGTTTCTAATTTGAATCCTCTTCTTCTCTTCCCCTCGATGTCTCTCCAGCCAGTGGTGAGCCTGTGGATGACCGGGTCACTGCCCCCATCCACCCTGCTCATTTTCCTGCGTCGAGGCCGAGCGTGACGTCACAGACCCAAGTCAGAGGTGAGTGAGACCCCACTCAGTGGTGATCTGGGGCTTAGCCATGCCTTCCTCAAATGTTCTGCTGCTGATCTCTGGGATCAACAGCTTTAAAATGTTCAGAAATTGCAAAACAGACACGTGACATTTACCAACCCTCTTTCCTCAAAACAGAAATTTGTTTACTGTTTCACGCATTCTCAGGTAAGCAAAGACTTGTTCAATTGTAACTGCATATCATAAGGGGACAGCTAAGATATACATATATAAACCATGGTGAATGAGGACCAACTACCTAGAACTCTCACAAACTTGGAGTTTAGATTTTATAAGAAGGAGATAAACTTAAATCATATATTTAATCAAGTAGAGAAATATGGTTATACAATGCCGTGCAATTGTGAGCTAATTTTCAGAATGATCACCTGGATCCCCGAAGTATGAATCATCTAAGAAAGGGACATCAACGATTATCTTACTCTCTTATTAAGTGAGAAAAATGGTTTAATCTATTTCAAAATATATGCAAGAAAAAGTAGACATAGAAGAATTGTGATTACTAAGAATATATTTATATATAATATATAAATATATTATGTATGTTGTATGTAATATAACATGTGTTATACATGTATAATATAATATACATATAAATAATAGCTATATTATGTTTATACTTATACAAATATTCAAATATATAAATATATTTATATAAATTATATTTATAAATATATGCCATAGGTATATACTATATATTAATATATAGTTATTATATGTATGTATGTATGTCTATACACCTTGACTCACTGTGGGTTAGAAATTTATCATAGTGCTATCTCTTTTGGTTCTGCACACAGTAGGTGCTCAATATATGCAGGGTGTATGAATTGCTCATTAATGTGCTAAAAATGAAGGGAGGAGATGAGTTTAAGGAGCTACCCCTTTAATTTTCAGCACTGACTGATATTTTTTCTTCCAGGAGAAGATGGTGAGGGAGCCCCTGGGCTGCCCTTGTTACTGAGTCTAACGAGACTGTTACTAAACTGTTTTAAAACGCAGAATCTAAACATGATTCATAAATTTGCAAGTTGGGTTTGAGGAGAGGAGAACAAAAGGAAGAATCTCTACCCCAGCAGCTGGAATTCTCACAGAGAGAGACACACTCCCCTGATCTTAAACCCTGAGTCAACATCTGTCCTGGACATAGTGGCCCGAGGGCCACCCCACCGCCCAAGTTCACTTGGGCATCTCTTTCTGCTTCTCTGGGGCTCTCGGGTTGGGAAGGAGCTCGTGGGAGGGGGCAGGGTTTCACTCATCACGTGGCACTTATTCATACCACATTGGCCACAGGAACTCTACAATCGAGTACCACATTTATTCTTCTGATAATATAGTCCATGCCCTAAAAAGAGCCAGTGAAGAAAGAAGCTTCCCTTAGAAAAGAAAGGAAGGAAAGAAGGAAGGAAGGAAGAAAGAAAGAAGAAAGAAAGAAAGAAAGAAAGAAAGAAAGAAAGAAAGAAAGAAAGAGAGAGAGACAAAGAAAGAAAGAAAGGAAAGAAAGAAAAAGAAAGGAAGAAAAAGAAAGATAGAAAAGGAAAAAAACAGAAAGAAAACCAGTTACTCTTAAACGACACAGCACTATTCTGGGAACTGTGACCATTCTCGCCAAACTACAGGACATGAGGTCAGATTTTTGAATCCAGAAAACGCAAATAATTACGACTTATCATATTGGCCACGGAGAAATCAGAACCACAGGATTTCTCAATGCAATGCATCCATTGCTCATGTGTTCAAAGTGCAGTGATCACTGCTTCCTAAAGGAAGCCAGCAAGTCTGTCTGCAGAGATGAGGGTTTTTAAGGATGAAGCTACAACCAGCGCCATGAGCACATACACCAGTACAGTCCCATTCTCGCCATCCCTCAGCCTCACCACACATCCCCCCTCTTTCCTGCAACTGGTGATGAGCACCACCCAGACAACAAACAGCTGGACGGATGCCAAAGGGCCATACATCCGTGGTCTACCGTGCCCTTTTTAATCAACTTCCTAATTAAAAAATGCCATGCTGGCATGAGGTATGAAGGGAGTAGGCTTGGGATATTTCACAGAATAGCATCCCTTAATCCTAGGGTTATGGAAAATCTGTGTTCTTACAGATGTTTATGAGTTTTCCTGGTGCAGAGATAGATAGAATCAATTTGCTTGTGCCTGGCCCTCAAGATGTATTAAATTTATCCTGAAGGAAACTGGTTTCTGAAAAGCTCTTGCCCAGATGCATTAGGCAGGTGGGAGTTTCAGTGAACCAGAGGGTCCACTAGCAGATGCAGCATTGATTTCTGAACGCTCACAATCTAGCCGACCGCTCCAGAGCAGCCTTGATTTGCTGGCTCTCTACGGGGTGCCCTGCAGACTCAATTATTTCCACAACCAGTCTGGCTAGCATTGTTTCATGGCGACCATGCTCTATGCTTTCAGCTTCTGATCAGATGGTAACAGGCGAGTGGATCCATGTACCAGGTAGGGGAGCTTGGGCTAAATTTAAAGTCAGTCTCTAAGAACTGTCCATCTCTTTTAGGGTTGAGTGATGTGGGAGCTCTTGTGATTGAGGGGTCATTCTGACTTTTAAGAAAGCATTCTGTTGAGTGCCATTAAAATACACTGAGTCCAAGCATGAAGATACTACTCAAAACAGTGTTTGAGCTAGAAATTCTCTAATAAAAATCTTCATCAATGTACTAAAAAGAACCCCTACCTCATCAGTTATTAATCCATGAGTTGTTTGATTTAATGACCTAAGTCCAACATCCCAACCTGAAAACATCTCAAGCTAATGTCCAACAATCTTGGGGTGATTTTCTTTAAAGCCATGTGATTGCACCATGTAAGCAGTCAGACTTTAGTAAAAAGCAGTCAGTATGTAACACTGAGTCATAAAGTTCCTTTCAACTATACAATGAGTACCCAAATATATCTAAAACAGGTCTACATGACACACATATTAATCCAATGGCTCAAACACTGTCAGCCTGCACACAACATTTCCACACTGGCATTTTAAAAACACATATATACATGCACTCAACAGAACCTTTGAAGAGATTAATTGTAGTTCCCCCAAAGTACAAAAATACATCCTAGTACAGAATTTTAAACAAATAAGGTCAATAACCTTTTGAAAGAAAAGATATTGATACTCTCGTCATTCCCCGTCACTGGGAACCCACTGAAGAATGGCCCTGGGCCACCCTAGGCACAGAGACCCCCCGTATCCCGACCTCTCTTCCCTTTGGAATTGAAGGGCACCTGATTTCAGACTAGTATTTTGGCCACTCACTGAGCTTAAAGAAATTTGCTATAAAAGGCTACTTTTCTTTCTAAAGTTTATCTGCAACCTTAGAACTAAACTAAAAAAAAAAAAAAGGAAAAGAAAAAGACAAATGCCCTTAGAAACCACATTTCCAGTTAGGCACACATCACCATATTTCCAGCCCTGGGACTTTTCACTGTCTTTGAAGGCAAGCCCTTCCCAAGTCCACAAAACCAGTGTACCCAAGAACCAGTGTGACAGACAGTGGCGTAAAGTAACTCTGTCAAGTGGAAACTAATATGACATAATTTTGGCCCTCAAAAAAAAGCTAGACTCTACCTCTGAAAGGCAGCCAGGCACAAAGAAAGCAACGTGGTAGGTAACAGTCAAGTGTTCTCTTCTGGGTGTAAATGGACACGTTGAGGTCAGAAAATGAATGCTGATAATTTGCCCCAAGAAAGTTATAACCCATTGTAAAACTACAAGGAATGATTTTAATCATAGAAGGCTTGGCTCAACTCTAAAATAAAATACTTCAATGGAAGAATAAAAGAAATATTCTTTTTCTCTAGGTAAGAGTTCACGAATCTATTTTGAAATAATTTGGTATTTAATACTGTTTGGGTTAAATTAAAAAAAAAACACCCCTCAGTTGTTTTCTCATCCTAGTTTACCAGCAAATTTAAAGATAACATAGAAAAAATTGATTATATATATGTATACATATATATTCTTTGATGTAAAAATGCACAATTCAGCTATTACGCAAAGCTCAATGTGACTATTCAGAAACTTCAAGTATGAGGGGGAAAATTATCAAAACCAAGTATCGGAAGCTGCATATAAAGGGTTAAAATGTTTTCCAATATCTTCTGTTTGAGGTTTACTTTTATGGAAGGTAGTTTTTATTTTTTCTTTTTTGGAAAGACATAGCTTTTTTAAACAGAAGAAATGACCCTCCAAAAAGTTGTATTTTTTATCAAATATTCACTGTCATTGTCTAAAGCAAACAGCTGAACTAAAGCAACTCTGTAAAAAAAAAATTAAATTAAATTAAAAAGCTTCAAAATAAAAGCAAAATAAAATCCTTAAGTGATTTTAAAAAATTCAGGAACCTATAAAAAGACAGTTAAAGGATAGTAATTTCTACTTAAGTCCTACCTTAAAAGCAGATGAAATAATTAGGTCAGTTAAAATGAAAACCTTACCTTTTAAGGAGAATAGGGATTATGAAAACAGGATAGAACTATTTATCAGTGAATTTCTTGAGATGAAAGTATATTTAACTAAATATTAAAACACCCATATTGCAGTACTACAGTCACAGAATTATATAAGAAATGTGTGCCACTGATGACAATAGAAAATTAGGATTCCAGCAGGCTTTAGACTTATTTCTCAATTCAGAAGACTGATTTGTAAAAACAGTCTCCATTTTTCTGAAAAGAACTGAAAGTATCAGAGCTTGTGCTAATTTTTCTATCTCTTATCTGTAGATCCTACAGATCAATAGAAACTTCAGTTCGATTTGCAAAATCTCCAGTAAGTTGCTGGTTAAATTAGCTAAAATTTTCTTCCAGCTAGGAAAAATATATACCAGTCAAAACTAATTATGTCTGGGCTTTCATTGAAACAACATTTGCTAATTTTACTGGTCTGGATACACTGTTTCAGAAAATATTAATTAAACACACTGAATAATGGCTGCTGTAAATTTCTGAAAACAATAATCTCTAAACAGTTCATTTTCACTCCAGACAGACGCACGGAAGATGGATGAAGCGGCTGCCCCAGACCGGCAGCAAGGCCGACCCTTTTGTTACCCACCATCGGAGTTGAACTTTGCTCCACTTTGGGAAGCGGACCTAACGCTCTGGAAACAACAAGGAGAACAGGACATATTTACCTGGAGGGACCGGCAAGGAGAAACCTGAAGAATGGCAAACAAAGTGGTCCGAGTGAACGCCCTGAGCCCGCATCCCAGGGGCTCCTCCGGCTAGGCCAGCCTCCGAGCCGTCGTTCCCACGGCAGCCACCCCTGCTTCCATCTTAGGGACTCACCCAGAAAATTCTCCAACCTGCTCCACGACTACAAACTCTTCTGCTTCTGCACGCCCACCATTTGTTCTCCGTGCATCCAATCAACTTCCCACCGCACCTCTTCTCTACCGGCGCTCAGACCCGGGGCCACTGCTCATCTGTATGCTAATTATTTTGCCACATGGACAAAAGTAATAATGCTTTCAGACAGGAAACTAACAGGCCTGAAGTCGGAGATGGAAATTAATAAGTTGGCACCACTAAACGACGGGGCCAGGGCATGCGTGCAGCGCCCTGCCTGGCGCAGGATGTGGAGCCTCCATTGACAGGAGCCTCGGACGAGATGGGCTGCGAGCCCGCCCGGCTGTGCATCCGGCACAGGCTCCCTGGGAGACCACAGGGCTGCAGCAGAACAACATCAGTGGCAGACTGCTGACTTACCCTGTCTCGGGCTGCATCCTTTAAGCTCTACAAAAACATAGCCATTTCCCCAAATCCTAGCCTGGGAGGGAACTTCATGGCTGAGCTAGATATTTTTCAAGTTAGAGCTGTGGCTTAAACCGATCATTTCTAACCTGGATGTTTATTAAGCTTCCAACACAGTCAGGCAAGATTGGGGATGCATGCTGTATGCTTCTTACATTGTACCCACAGGCCCCTAAATCTCTAGAGCAGAATGTGTATCATGTGCAGCGCCGTATTTCATGTAATAGATGAGAACTGTAAATACCAGAGTCAGGCTGTTAACAGCCACCGGCTAGGCTGTATGTCTAAAAATACCACCCCCGCCCGCCCCGGCCCCCACCCCCCACCCCCCCGCACACTAATGTTATGGTAAATTCATGCTGTGGTCAAAGAGACCTCAGAAAGTCAGCTGAACCCACAATATTTTCCGTGGTCCTATTGCTGAGCACCAAAACAACACAGAAAGAGGTTCCAAGCCTGGCCCCCCACCTCTTCAAATGGGAGAACAGTTACACAAGAGTTAACGCCAACTGACTCTTAAAATCTCTTTCGGGTTGCCAACCGCACTATGCTCTGTTTCAGTGTGAGCTTCCTCTATCGTGTTCTTTTCAAACAAAAGACATAGAACTATTCCTCTAAGAAAGTTCAAATATTATCAACCTCTTAGCATGGCTGGAAGAAAACAAATGTCAGAAAAAGTTTTATCTGAAAAGGCAAGAGCAAATAAGATTTCAAACATACAAAAGGGAACATAGATATGTGACTTTCATTAACATCTTTCCAGTAAAAAAAATTGCTTATTTTTTACGTGCTTCCTGAGTCTAACAACGCATGTTTTCCCCTAGCCGTAGTAGCCACATCACTGCGCTCCCTGCAAGCCTTGCTCCTATCACACTCACTGCTCTGAAAGGCCATATGAAACCATAAAGGCTGCTTAGCCCCTCCCACCCTCCCCCTGGACGCTAGCCTCAAATACACAGACTCCTGTTTAATAACAACTCCAGGCAGCCTGCACACATACCAGGCTCCCACAATGATATTAAGGTGGAGAAGAAGCTCTGTTGGAGAAAGAGTCCTTTGTTGACTCGTTTGTACATCAAACCAGGCAATTTTAAGAACTGTTATAATTTGGCATCAAATAAGAGCTGAAGATAGCCAGGTAAGCAGGAGACAACTATTTGTCCAGGTACTTAAGAGGCCAGTGAAATAATTCTGAAGAGCTGCAAGTGGCAACAATCAGATAAATCCTAGGCAACCGTTAAGTAGAAAGAAAGAGGTACCTTTTTGTAGGAGAGTTGGTAGCCATCCAGCACAACCCCGATCTGCAGCCTATTTCTCCACACACGCAGGGCTATTTCTGCCACGGAGAGACCATGGCACATGTTGATCACACTTGCCTATACATTTCCACTCCATCGGCCCCTTCCCTCCAGTGCCGCCACTCTGTCAGCTCACCGTGTACAGGGAGAGTGGAGGGCAGAGCCACCACCGTGATAAACCACTGCAGGTTTTCCCCAGAACACAATGCTGACTGTGGTTTGTGTGGGGAGGACGACACGGAGCTCTGAAGTTGCCAAGAACACCTTACTCTAGCTTTCAGAGGTGATTCCTCTAAATCCCGAGCGTCTTGCCTGATGTCTTGAGACCAGACATACTGGTTACTACAGAGGTTACAATTCCCTTCCCATCCAGCCCTGCTGGAAATCACTGCAGTCTGAGAGCAAGAGACGCTTTAAGAGACTATCCTGTACCATTCCGTCTTCTCGCAGCACAGCACCCGTCACACTTAAACTAAAACATTCCCCCCCCCAACTTTTCCAATAATCACCACGTGGGGAGTAGGGATTTTTTAAAGAGATACAGTTTAGGAAAAATTTCCTAACAGAACAGCCCAACACAGCAATGCTTATCAGTATTTCCTCACATAATAAATAGCATTTATGCATCCTTTCTAGTTTTATAACACCTGGCTTACATTTTCTCTGCCATCTCTGATTACTTATACAGATACCCTGAGGACTCATTATGATGTCAAAGCTTAACACAGTTTCATTGTGAAAACAGGCATAGGAAAATCATTGTGTATGCTTGAACAATGCAGGTGTGAAAGAGACACAGAGAGAAGAGAGGGAGGCCAAAGAGACAACCAGGGGCAGAGTTAAAGAGGGAGGACAGGGGAGGGAGAGAGAGAGAGAGAGAGGGGAGGGGGAGATGGGGGAAAGAGGGAGGGAAAAGGAGCAACAGAGAGAGACAGAGAGACAGGAGGACACAAAGCATATACTCCAACTGAAACCACGTTGCACTGAAACATAGCCTAATGTTAGAAGAATGTATGTCTGCTACCTTAAAATAATCTGACATCAGAAAAAATCATACAATAAATTACTACGAAAGTAAATTAGTATATTCCTTGTGCAAGTTATGATCATTATAGGCAATATTTCTAATTTGTTGGGTATATGCCAATTAAAAATATATATTTTTTATATCAGCCATAATATATGGATGTTATTTACCCCTTACAACTTCAAAATAAAAATTTTTTAATTATATAAATATTTTCTTCTTTAAGTTTGTGCTATCTTTTCTCCTTAGTTTAGTTTGGAATAAGGTGTAAATCAATGTAAGGTAAGAGTTGTGGTAAAGAATACACTATGATGAAACTTATTTGGTGAAAAATATGTTAATCATTTTCAAGTTTTTGTTCAAGTTTATCCTCTATTACTCTTTTCTGAGGAATGCTACACACTTTTCAAAGAAAACAAAAAGAAGGCATTCATGAAAAGAGGTTTTTAAAAAAGCTTGAAAACAAGAAAATGCATAACACTATTGCAATCAAATTATGATACAAAGTAATTTGATTATTAGAATTTAGCAAAACTGAAGATCTCTCTTTCTGAATCTGCCATTCATTTGCTTCCTAGACAGAGTTCTGGTGAGAACTTGCATCAAGGTAGACTTTATGGCAAAGTACTAGATGCATTTGAAAAACTGGTTATTGATTAGAAAATTATAGCCCTGGACGCCAGGGGCCATCCAGCCAAGCCACACTTCAACATCAGGACAGTGGGGTCGTTACAGAAAAGCATCCTGCTGGTCCCTGTTACTCCACCGAATGGGGGTCTTAATATAAAATATTTCAGAGGAAATACAATTTTAAGTTGTCTGAAGTTAAAAATGTAGGTACCAAATTGTTTAATGAGTAAAATTATTTTAGATGATATAGTATGTTTTTACAAACAATACTCTCCCTTAAATTAGATTGCCTCATGGGTAGAGTTGGAAATCTAGTTTATACATGTGACTTTGAAAACATATTTAGGCAACAAAATGAATTTTTCTGAGAAGTGATTGGATTTTTTTATCAGACATGTGAAGTATTTCTAAAAGCAAATCAACAAATAATCAGATTTTTAACTCTAAGTTTTGAATTTTAAGTATAGTTTTAACAAATAGAAAAACTTTAAGAAGATTTAAGCCTGCAAAATAACTTATTTTTTTCCTTAATCTATTGAAAGCTGGTGTATAAAACAGACAGAAAACATCAGAGGGTGAAATAATTGGGTGTATCCAGTAATAAGGTGTGAAATGTAAACATTTTTGAGAGTGTAAAAAATGAATAAGTTAGGTGAAAAGTAAGTTAGGTTAAAAATATGATAGGAACAATGAAAGCTATACGTCGAAGAGGCCCATTCTCTTAAAATACTCACATTTTCCTAAAATCATGCTCATACAATCCAAAGGAAATAATGTACTCATACTCCTTTAGGAATTTTTGTACACCACACATACATGGTCACAAATTATTGGGCCTTCAACCTTGATCTCATCATCTAACACAAATTTATGAAATTGGCCTAAGTTTTGCTGAAGGATGCAAGTTTAACTCTAGAAAAGTTGAAATTTATGTTTTCTGTGTACTTTCTGCCTTATTGGTCTATCTGCCTTATTGGTAATTCTGGCTCATCTTTTCAAAAATGAAATTTTAACAATAATCACATAACGATTTTCCATTTGAAAAGCATGTCCACATAGTGTTCATAGGTTTTTCAACTCACAACTACATGTATGCAAGTAATTTTAATAAAATCATGTCTAGTAATTTGAAAAGTAGGGTAAAATGTTTATGTGCAACATAAAGGTCTAGAGATTGCCTATCTTTTCTGCCACACTCTTCAGAACATCCCATTGTGACCATAAAGTCTGCTCCGCCTTCTACCTCAACGAGTACAATCATTAAGGTGATGAAACTGAGCCATTTTCCCATTGCCAGTAAACTAGTAGGAAGTCAGTCACTGCTGCATGTAATTGCTATCAGCAGCGGACAGCTCCCGGTGCTGAAAGGGAAAGGGAGAGAAGCCTTGCTCACAATAGCTCACTCAACCAGCCTTTGAAAAATCACAGCAAAACTGAATGAGGTGGCAAGTGCTCAGGCTGAATAGCGCTGTCGACAGAACAATGGCAGCCAATTCCAAATCCTACTATAATCACATTAATGAGATTAATCAGTGAATTAGCAGCAGTCAAATGTCAGGGAGGCAAGGAAGAATCCAACCAAGATTGGTAATTAACTTTTTTTGGAGGGGGGGGGAAATCGACTGTGCTACCTCATAGGTTTCTCAAAAGTTGACAATTTTGCTTCACAAATCTGAAGACTGTATGTTATGATCAAAAGGCAACATATTACAATATAAATCCAGGTATCATATTACTGATGCTTCAACTACAGTCCTCTGAGAAAAGTGGTCACTTTAAATAATCTTCATAAACTATCAGCCTTTTACTGTTTTTAACTCTTCAAGTGTAAAATTAATGTTTAAAAAAGAAATTATTTCTCTAATACTCAAGCTAAAATATAAAAAAATATGGCTGATTTGAAAAGAAGGATTATATAATAGCTGCTATTGCTTCTGAGAAGTCTATGATACTGTAGGGAGAGTTTTAAAAGTGCCATGAAGTAAAGAACTATTATGCAAATGAATCAGCTCTGGTCTACTGTATTTAATTTTAAAAAATTATGACTACAGTACAACTTTAAGGAGAATTTTGACCAATTGACCTATTGCCTTTGAGGTGATAGAATCATACACTTTCCTTTAGGTCAACTAGAAAAAATAAACTTCCTTTTTTCTAGAATGCATCACTAGCATGTATTATATACAATCAACACTCTGGATTCAAAGTTCTTGAGGGGTGAAAACTTATAGGTATGAGTGGTGCTGTTTTTCAAAAAGGAGTATTGTGCAAAAACCCTTTTTATAATTTTTAAAATAAGCCCATTTTTATCTGTATGGAATACATGCCTTTATTTATCATTTAAAAAGCCACATGAGTTTCATGAAGTTGAAGAATTAGAAAGAAAGCCTCCCTTATGCATGTAAGGGCGGTACTAGGGTGCTTTTGTCTATGAAATTAGTTTTGTTCAGTAAAAAATACAAACACTTAAACAAAAAGCTCCTATTATAACAAACATTTTTACTGTAAGTAAATAAATAACTTAAAATTCTATAGATTATATTGTTTTAGTGGTATGGGAAACTGTCATGGCTAAATTAATACTAAACTGAAAATCAGAGCTCTATATTTTGAATAGCTAGCCATTATATGAATATTTATTGTGCATGTATTTATGGCCTTATTCTGATCTACCCTGAAGATAAAGTTCACAGTTTGAAATTTTAGTTTATTAATTTAAGTTGTGTTAAAGGCATACTTCTGTTACAAATGAAACACTGTTTCATTATTATGAACTTGAAATGTTTCAGTTACAGTTGAAAATCTTATTTGAGTTTCTCAATTTAAACAATATAAGTCAACTTTTTATCATCAGGCCGATATAATATGACATTGAGAATGTTTTAACAGCCTTTGTAAAAAATGAATTGCTTTATTTGCAATGTCAAGTAATTCAGTAAAGTCTCTGGGAAGTTTTTGTTTCAATATCCGTATATCATCCAAGTACAGTCCATGCAGCAAGGTCTTTTTTATAAACAACATCACGGTTACAGCATGCAACATGATACCCATTTTGCTTTAAAGAGAGACTTCTGTGGATTACAAACTCCTAGCCCAGGAACACTTCAGCTACCAGCCATGCTATGAAATAACCTTAAGAAGGAGCAGACAATAGGCATTGCAGCACCAGCCCTTGAACTACAGTAAAACAGACCCTGTGCACTAAGCCCCCAGAATTAACCTAACGAAGATCACGTACCTCACAACATGACCACAACCGCTCACGAGTGCGACACGCTCAGTGTTAGTAACTGCGCTGACTCAAAATACACAGAAAGCAAACGAGCCCTATTCCACCCCAAGTTTGAAAGGATGATGAGGAATATGCCTACCACCGAGATGCAGAAAAGGCTGCTTTTTGTCTTCAGTGAATATTGATATCATAACCCACAGTCCAGGGAGTCAAAAAAATTAAAATACACCCACCAACAATGAGTACAAAAACCAGGGGGCCTTCAAGAAGACTGCAAGGAAAGCTCTCTTCTTGTTTAGTGTGCAGTAGCTTAGGGAAAAAAAATGTCGCCGGGGCAGGAATGACAAATGCGGTGCGATAGGCTCTCAGGCCTGAGGGATCTGTTTTACTTCCACACACATCCCCTAATGCACACACTCCCACTCATCCTCTCGATATGCTTTTTTTTTCCACATTTTTTTCACGAGCTCCAAATCCCCGGCATATGACCTTCTGTTAAATAGATAAAAAAAAATTGCTTATCAGTCATGCAAATGAGGCTGAATTCATTTTCCACAACAGATGGCCTCATAGATAATGATGATGGAGGAGAGAAAATTGAATGTCTCTCACAAGGTGGCCATGGCAACCGAGAGCAGAATAATATCAATAATAAGCTCACTGCATAATAAGGTTGTCAATCCCACAAATCAAAGCCTCCTGCTAAACCAGGTACACCTCCCCAGCTAGTTACCAGGTAAATAAATATATACGTATGTATTGCATTTCGCAGTGACCATAAAAATAGCTAGAATTTTAAGCGTTTCTGTGGAAGAGTGTGTGTGTGTGTGTGTGTGTGTGCATGCAGGCGCATGTTGGGGGTAGTTGGATGATGAAATGACAATGTGACATATTTTTTCTTTTCTTTTTCGTCTATTATATTTACTGTAAAGTCCTTGGTTTCACGAAGGACTTTTTTAAAGAGCCATATTGAAATTTGGGATGTGGTGCGTTGCAGTCCGTACTCTCCCCCTGCCTCCACCCCCGTCTGATGTGTGGCTGCATTGATGCAATAGCAGCTCGCCTCAGGCTTCCACCTTGGCTCCCAGGGGGACATCCTGCAAAATGAATCAGCAGCCATCCTGAGCAGGCTGATTAAAATGAAAATGGCAAGGCACATGTCTGGGCGGAACTGGAGCTCAGCTCTGCTGCCTGTCTGGCAAGCATGCTCAATATAGCTCTTGCTAATAATGGCTTACTGCCTTTCGGTTTTTAAAAAGGTATCGCCCTTTTCCCCCTCAACCGACTGGTGTTGCCGTGTGTGTGTGTGTGTGTGTGTGTGTGTGTGTGCTTGTAAAATGGATTGTTCAATTCTAATTCTCTGCTGCTCACATGCAGACTGCCTGCCTGCCGACACCAGAACTGTGGAACTGAACTTACCTCCGTCTTTCTTCTGGGGAGGGGGACAGTTGATAAGCCTTGGGGTAAAAGAACCAGTTGTAAACTCAAGCTGCCTAAAAGACCAAGACAACATTTTTTACACCTAGAAACAATCATTTCTAACCAAATCCTGGACAACAGACCTTGTGACAACTCTAACGCTACCTCCCAGGTTCACAGTTGGACCCTCTGAAATGCAGCCTCCGAAGAAACCTATTTCTGTCTCAAGCATTTGCAACCAGCCTGTTACTGTATCCTAGATATTATGCAACACAAAGCATCAAAAATAGAAAAATGAAAGGTGACGAACTGATACAATAATCTAACAAAATTTAATAAAAATGTATCTCTGACTTTAAAAAAATTCTCAGGTATAGCTTTAAGATTGCCCTCAAATAAACTATACTTTTCAATATCTCTGACAAATTTTTCAGGGTTTTTTTTTTAAGGCATTCTGGAAATTAGAACATTATCATCTCTCATGAAAAATGCCTTAAAAATTAGAAGCAAGGGTTTTTCTGAATCCATTCTATCTCACTTTTCCTATACATTTCACTCTACATCAGTAACAATCTTCCAGTTTTGCTGTCTAAATGTCCCCTTTTTGATTTCTTTTGGTAACAGATACATGAGTTTTATGTGAAATCAAATATATGTGTGTATATATACATATATACTTATCTTTATATATTTATTATATACACACTTATTTTGCCTTTAGTAATCCCTGTGTCTGAGACGTGATCTTTTCCATCCTGCACTCCAGCCCTGCTGCTGCTGCAGTGTGATTCAGAAATCAATAGAGCTGCCCTAATGGAGACTCCACTCGGCACTGGGCTAAGCATCTGCAGTCTCTCCCTCCCTCTCTCTCTCTCTCTGTCTCCTCTCTCTCTCTCTCTCTCTCTCTCTCACACACACACACACACACACACACATACACACACACACATAGAACTAATGACGTCTGTGCAGCTTTTTCAGCTGATTGGGCACCACATCGGATGTTCTATGGAGCAAAGAATAGGAATCATTTCTAGTCTGTGGAAAAAAAAAAATGGGAGCATGTATTCTCCTGTGTCTAAGACACAGATCCTGAGCTCCCCAGACAAGCAGCCATGCTGATAAAGGACAATTCTTCAGGTTGTGTGGTCATGATGCAGTTAGGGAGGACTCCAAACCCATTGTAAAACGGTAACCATAGCACAAAGTGAATTTTTCCATCTTATAAGGACAAAGCCTTCCTCTAAACAAGAAGCAGAATAAAATTTACAGAAAAAAAAAGAAAGTTTAGGGCAAATAGTGAGTTCCAGTACACTATTTAAGGGTTCGAATATATATCATTATTTAAAAATACTTCCAAATACACGTTTAAAATAAAGGACAAGTGAAAAGAATATATATGTACACATACATACACACATATGTAGTTATTCCCTGTGAGTTTCTCTGCCTTATCTTAGTTGTGTTAGCAATAAGTTCAGTTTTTTAAGTTAAATTTATCTCCAAATATCTTATCTTATAGTAAGAAAGAAATCTCTAAAGGATACTAAGCCATGGCATTTTAAACCACACATTTACATATGTGAATGTGTTTCTTACACACATGTGCATGTCTATCGAAACACATTGTCTATTAGACACTGGGCTCCTGCACACATGCAAAGATGTGTGCACAAGCACACACAACACACACAGAGGCATAACCCTACTTCACGAGCTCATGGTACCTGAAGCTGCAGGCGTATTTCCCTGAAATGACAGGAGCGCAGCACCTGGGGTTTTACCTTAAAGGGGAGGAATTTCTGGGCTCTGCAGCAGGAAGCACTCCTTGCCCTCACCACACTGCCAGCACATGGGCTCACCCTCTTCTTACTGACAACAACTGCCCCAGACTGGCTGTGGCTCCAGCCAAGCATTTGTATTCTTTCCAGCCACCCTCTGCATAACCTTAGAGCTTGAGATTGCAGCATTCATATGGCCTAAGAGGAGGGGAAGAAATGAATGAATCATGAAGCCACAGAGCACACAGCAGAGCAGCGTTTCAGCCGGCATCTTGCCGTTACCTTGTAGGTTCACTTAATAAGTTATGATTTCTTAGAAAATGGAATCTGCTCTGCAGTATGGGACAGTAAATAAAACCCTTAAGTACACACCACAAGGGCTGGGGAATACCCCAAAGGCTACTGAAATGAAAAATCTCTTTGTAGTTTGCAATTAAATCATACAATGAGACATTTTTTGCCTCCAAATATCTATCAAACCCTTTCTTAAATTATTTTTAATATACTTTATGCTGCCCTTAGAAGTTCACTGTACAGATTAAAGCCTTTCTGTAGTAGAAAATTCATAGCTTATCTCCATTATTTAATTAATTAGTAAGAGAATATAAATTGGAATATGAAGCCCCTTCTAATGGATATGTCCTCCAGTTTAATACAAAAAAAAAAAAAACCCAGGTCCTTTTGTGTCTTGAATTATAAAACACACAGGTCATATCCTACGCTGTATTTCCATCCATCTAATGTATGTTCTGATTGTTCTGACAATAGATGGATCTCTCATAGTGTAAGAAGGACTGTCTCTTCCTTTCAATTCTGGATTTCTGAGCAGACTCTGGTCTCGGGTATCTACAGGGGACTTTCCATTTCCTCACATGCCATTTTTCACACCAAGGCTAAGGCATGGGGGTAGCTCTCCATGTGAAGCAGGAGCATGACCTATCTGGGTCTTGGTTCAGGAAGCTCATGAGATGTCCTAAAATATCTTCTTTGCTTTAGTTCAGAATTATATCTGCATCAGTGACAGAGTGGTGTGATACACAGAGGAGTGTTAGACTCACGTAGGACAGCAGCAAATAGAATGAAATCATTACAGTGGGTAGAAAAGGGTTAAAATGGTTATAATCTGGAATCTAGATATTTCTGTATCCCAATGTATGCTATGCAAAAATAGGCACTAACATAACCCACTCCATCAAAAACTAAAATTTCCGAGTTAGACATATATGAGATAAGGGTTATTTTATTAAGCTATCAAACAATGATACAGACGGGAAACCCATTCTCACTGTGGGGAATTGGCTTCAACTAATCAAAACGTCTGTAGAGTGCTTCAGGAGCAAATAGTTAAAAGGAATATGGTTTAGGTGATTAACTGGAAAACAGAGGAATGAGTAAAATCTGGGGGTCGTATCACAATGAAGAGCTGGCATATCAAGTACAGTTATGGGCAGAAGGAAGTCGGTTGCATAACCTCAGTGACCGAGCTGGATCAGAAAGGACGGGCCATGAACTCATCGTTGTGCTTTGTGTCTGTATTGAACTGACTATCCCATTGCATGTTAATAGATATTGGGGGAGTCTGGAGAAATAAAGCATCCATATTCAGATTTTTAGAGAATCTATGATTTTATAGCGCTGGCCTGATTTCATACAACTGGTCGTTTTCTTGGCAAAACATCTAGATATAAATTGTATCAAATGTGATTCTGAGATCTGAAAGGCCATTGAGAATTTAAGGTTTAGATGATGACAGCCAGCAAACTAAGATTATCTATAAAAGATATTTATCTCACCCCCAAGTTCATAATTTTAAAAACACGGTCTGCAATTTTACAAAAACAAGTACTATTCAATTAAGCTTTGGTAGCCCAATAACTTCACAAATATCTGCCTTCCAACAAGTCTTTCCAAACTACCTCTAGGTTCCTGATCTCTTGTCTCTGAACAATCTTGCATCTGGAGTCTTTATATCATGTATTCTCATCCTTGCGTCATCTGTTTAATGTCTCTACAACTGTTTGAGTTACTTGAAGGAAGGGACTTATCTTAGCTTATGAGTACATAGTAACAGTGCTGGTACAAATAAGGTGCTTATTCAAAGTATTCGATTGATTTTCCAGTTCACTTATGGGTCTCATCACTAAAGTAAAAACATATATATGCATAGATACATTTTAGACCTTTACCTTATTTAGAATTGAATTTTTCTTCATTTTACTGGGAACAGTATTAAGTATCACGCATATCTAGAATAGATTTAGTACTGAAAATCATTCAGAGAAAGAGAATCTAGAAAAAACATGAATGCAGAGAAGATACTAGAAATTGACCAGAGGAGAAGGACACCATGTCTGCTCTTCACAGTGTAGTGCGCTTTTTCATTCTCTTTGAGTTTCCAGCATGTGAACCTCCTTCCTATACCTAGACCCACCCCAATATCTGAGTCTCCTTAGTAAGTAGGGACTGTCTCTCACTATAGATACTAAAATTACTAGATATTTATTTTCCCGACTTCCCTTTCAGCTAAGTTGTGGGCACATGACCTATGATTCACCATTATGACATGCCCTTCCTAAACTTTGAATTGCAAGGTGGTTACAAAGGAGCATGGCCCTCAAAGCTTATTCTGTGGTGACGGTGGCAGTTGTAGCACAATTAATTTCCTGGAGAAAGAACAGTATGTCTCGTGCTATGGTGGTAGCAGCACTGTCCTAACTGGACCAACTCTACTGCATACTTTTAGGGATTGTTCTTAATGAGCTAACCTTGAAGTCTGATATTGCAGACCTCCTAGTAGTTCTATCTTTTCTACTTAAGGCAGCCAGCTTATTGGCTTGTAACTACATACACAGAGTGATACATGTATTGATACTTAGGATATAGCAGACACATCAAAATAGGGGAAATTAAGATTACTTATTTCACTTGGGAGAGAAAATCCGGCAAGTTAGGAATTTGTTTCTCATGGTACCTGCAGGCAAAGCAATTAAGTGATCACCCATGGCCACATGTCATGATTTGCTGAACTGACAAAGAAGGCTCTGTTTGATTTGTAGAATGGAAGACTTTTGGCATCTGGGACGAGGTGTCTGATATGAGCGCCACCATAAAGATTCCATGTCCTCATCCAGTCCTAGAAATGAGTAGATCCCCAAACCCAGGGCATCTGAAATGAAGGTACCTTTGAAGAAAGACCTTGCAGTAACATCATGAAAGTGAATGACCTTTCTCAGACGGCCCTGTAGCTGTTTCTCAGGGTAATGATATACAGGAAAAGGGAAACACCCATACCTCATGGGTGTCACTGGACCCTGGCTTGCCTAAATTCCTGGGAACACAGAATATCACAGTCCACTGGGTAAAGTGGAGACTTGTGGGGAGAGGGACCCATGACACATTAGCTCAGGGGGACCTTAAACTCTCCCTACCTTTTCCCCCAAATTCCTAGGGGAGGACATGAAAAAGACAATCAACGATCGTCAGAATCTCCACCTTAGATCCCTAACAAATGAGCTGTCAGCACAGTAAATCAAAAGCACTGTGGCCTTGCTGGAGAAGTCACACATGTAGAGTCATCAACCAAGTCTGGAAGGATGGAGCCATGGGGGTTCTCCTCCTGTCTCCTTTTATTCATTGACTTGGCAGGTACGGAAGGCAGGCGCCCGGAGGATGGCTGTGACTTACTGGAACCCTAAGCCAGGGTGTCATTCCAAATGTACTTTATTCAAGGAAATCAACACAGTGTTATCCCCACAAGAGATGGGGCCAGGTGGTTTCCCTTCGTGTATTGGGAACAACAGTATATCGCCATGGTCCTGTCTCAGGTTAAATTAATTCTACATCTTTGCAGGAAACAGAATCATCTTCCCACCCATAGGACATGAGACTGGCCCACTATAGCAATGACAGCATGCTAAAAGGACCCAAGGGTAGGGGCTAGGGTTCCCTCTAAATTTCTTGGTAAATTATAGTCTCACCAGAGGCCAGGAGGCAAATTCAATAAAAAACACAGGGACCTGCACCATAGGAGTTACTGGGGTCTGATTGTCTAGGTTTTGTCTACAAGCAGAGGACAAGATGTTTTGCTCTGTGTTCTCTGCTTTTCTTTTTGGGTCTTCATGTTACTGGGGGGCCAGGCCAAGGAGGGTGTATGGTGCTGGTTGAGGAGCCTGATCCCGGTTGCTAGGGAGCATAGGGAGACTACAGTGCAGGAAGGAGGGGAGGGGAAGTTAAAAGGAATGAGGGGGTTCCTGAGCACCTTTCGGTAATGCCATGTTCATAGGTAACAGCTACAGGGGACAAGAGGCCCCCCCCATGCAGACTGACACTGGGGCTCGGATCTCTCAGTAGGGACATTTGGGGCATCCAGGGAGGTGAGCCACTGTCTGGCAGGGGTGTGGCTGAAAGCAAAGGGTGCAGGACAGGGCAGGCAGGGGCATAGAGTGAATGTCTGTGGAGACCCGGCGAGCAAAAGGAGGGTAACATTCCACTGCGCTTCTCTCCCTTGCTTCGTCACATGTGTTTTACAGGGTTTTGTTAATGGTCTTCTCTCCTCTCTTTCACCCGTGGTTTTATGGTATTGGTGGTCTATGGCGTTCAGAGGATTGACATGGAATTATGGCAGAACAGAGGAGGGACACAGCCTAGAGACCCTGGGCTTGCAGCTGCACAAAACTTGGGGTTGCTCCTTTCTCAGGGGGGACCAAGGGGCTATACAAGTTCTCTTCAGAGATGCGTACCCTCGCTGGGCAGCAAAGGCTAGCAATAGTGGGCATCTGTTCCGTTTCCATCCCTCCTTGAGGAATGTCCCTCCCTGTGAGCTCTGCCACCTGGGTGGGACAATGATGGCAGCAGGTGGGGGCCTGGGCGACTGCAGCAGGTCTGACGCCCGAGGAACCAGTTAAGATGTCCTGAGGGAACTCGCTCAGCTGTGTGGCACGAGCACTGTTAAATGCTGCACAGCCCTCTCTCCTTGCCCTCTGCTCCCAGGCACTCTGTGAGCTCCCAATATCTTGTTAATAAGCTGCCTTTTCTGCTTAAAGGACCCAACTGGTTTCTTTTTCTCAAACCAAAGCATTCTGACAGCACAAAATCATGAAGACACAACAGCACCCACACAAAGATGCTACTCCTCCCACAAGATGGGAGCCAAGCTACAGAGCAGAGTCTCCCCAGGGTTTACCTGACAGCAGGGCTCTAAGCACCATCTGTTGCACTAATACCATCACCCACAAATCCTGGGCTAGTGCCCTCTTTTTTTTACTTATTAAGACACCACTTAGCCTTCCACATGGGGTGGCTCTTCTCCACTCAATATCCCATGGCATTCAAGCTCTAAACATTGTTTCTCTCCAACTGCATATGCCAAATCCCTTAGGCTCAGGAGAGGACATTCATTGGTCCAGAATCTACATCATATCAGGAATGAAGCAAGTAAGTAGGCTCATAAAATCCAACTCTTCTCGGCTCTGTCAGTTACGAGCCTTATTTACAGTATCAAGATGGAAGAGACTTTGCAAGGAGAAACATCTTGAGGACACATCTTTGATGTGTGGTCTTCTTAATTTGTAATAAGGGACAATTCTTGCTTTATCTTTCAATACACTCCACAGCAGGAGTTCTGCTTCCCAGTTACAGAGTAAAAATGCCTTTGTCTTTGATCTCATTCTATTCTTAAAATAGATACGGAAGACGTGCATGCAGCATCAGGGCCAGCCACACCGCATCTCCTGGGAGCCTCACCCAGACCTCCTGAATCAGAATCTGCACTTGAAGAAAATTCCCAGATGATTTGTATGCAAATGTTCAGAAACATTGGATTAGATCAGTGCTTCCCAATAGAAATACAATGCAAGCTTCAAATATAGTCAAAAACTTTGTAGTAGCTACAGATAAAAAGAAAACAGAAAATTAACTTTCATAGTATATTTTATTAACTTTCATAATATATTTTATTTAATCCAATATATCTAGAGCAAAATGTATTCAACATAAAATATATTTAAAAGATGGTTTACATAATTTTGTGTGTAATTCTATTTTTTATTGAGATATAATTGGCATAAGACTTTATGTTAATTTCAGGTATAATATAATTATTCAATACTTGCATATATTGTAAAGTGGTCACCACAGTAAGTCTAGCTAACATCCGTCACCACGACTGTGTGCTCTGCAGTCCCCGTGCATCACGCATGGAGCCAGCTCGTGTTTAAGTGCTCAGTTGCCACATTTGGCCAGTGAGTGCTAATAGGATCTCAGATAGAATCCATGAATCTTCTCTCCTGGCTTGGGATTGGCATAGGTCTGCTGGAAATCCCCTGGTCCAGAGAAACCAGAGGAATGCCTACACGGAGGAACATAAGGTAATACTAATGATCAAACACCCAGCACATTTTCACATATATAGGTATCAATAATAATAAATAGTTATGGACTAACAATGGACGAATGTTTGCTCAATGCTGGGACAGGCTCTCCCTCCCACTGTCCAGGCCCCGTGAAACCTCTCTCGTCACCTTTCTTCTCTGTTTCAATGTGGGTGTAGTCGTTACCCTATAGCCCTGTAACTCTCGCTCTATTTGGGGCCTTTAGTTGTGTGTAATAGGAAGACAGGCATGGGATACTCAGCAGCTTCAGACTTTGGGAAAATCAGTCCATCCCATCTCGATCCTGGCCCTCCTTGCTTCCTCCTCTTGGTCCCTGCAGTGGCCTGTCCATCCCCACGTTTCAAGGCTTGAATGTTGTTGGACTCCCTCTGCCATCCACTCACTAACCTTCCCACAAGTCCAGTGTGGACGGCAACGTATATTATGTTTTCTTCTATACCTTTTAACAATGTAAGTTTCCAAGCCCTCTCCATACACTGATTGATCGCAGTTGGGTTGATGGTGAGTTTTACAGGAGGACGGTTCAGCGTGCTCCTTCACTCTCTGAATGTAGCATCCAGGAGCAGAGCTGTTTGTCCTTGAACCTGCTCTCACCCTCCCCAGAAAAGAATTTCAAAGACTGGGGCTGAATACCACTCTGTTTCATGGAAGTCATGAGAAATGGAAATTATTGGATGCCCACTATCTAAATTTATTTAAGAGAGCTGTCTATTTTAAATAGCTGACTTTTAACACATATGATTATAACTCATTTCCCAAATGCAATTACTTTCCAAATAGAAATAAAAGCATAAACAGATATTAGAATTATAGAAAATTAGAAGTAAAAAGGCCACATTAGAGATTATTAGTGCTATAGTTTAGGAAACTGAAGCCTAGAGAGGTGGGAACTGGCTCATAATCTATGATGGGGGAGGGGGAGGGAGAGGGGAGAAGGAAGGAGAGGGAGGGAGATGGAGGGGGGGGGTTTCACAATGTGAAACTAACTTGAGCTTTTAACACGGCACAGTCACTCACTGGAGACAGCATATTGTTTTAAAGACATCTAAGGATATTTGGTTAGCAGGAAATTAAACATTTATTTATTTGTGGGCCTATAGAGCTCAAATTGGGACGTGAACTCAAATGAATAAATCGTCTGCATCAAGGATTTCAAGCAAAGTTTGAAAACAATAGCATGCGATTTGCTGTGTTTCTTTAACTGGGTCCAATACACCAGGTGAGAGAGGGAACTAATATACCAGAGACTTCAGAAATACTTTCCATGCATTATTTCATTTAACTTGAAAGTCAGAAAACATATTTATAAAGTACTGTGAATGATTTAGCTACCCAGACTTAACTCGTTCCAAAAGCTTTACTCAGAACCCTGACCCCGGCGCTGTACGTTGCTTAGGACTGGTCTTAATTGTTCAAATACGCTTGGGGCACCTTCAGGGGCGCTGGCACATCTTATATAATTTCTTCAGCGCAGCAAATCTTCATTCTTGGAAAATGAATTTCTAGGAAGAGCAATCCTAGTAAATAAAATAAATGCTACACTTATTAATACCCTTTTGAGACAAAGACGTGGTCAGAAGGTAGCCAGGTGGAGTCTCAAATGGGTGCCTCTAACCTGGCTCCGAAAGAGGAATCTCAAAGACAAGTTCACACGTGTTGACCAAGGCCATTCAGACATGTGTACGCCATCAAAGATCCTACCACGGGGAGCCCCAGAGGTTCACCCAGGACACTTGCTGAGCAGGGGCGTTCCCCTGGCCCCTGGGTTGTGGAGGAAACCAGAGCAGCTGAAGCAAATGCAGTAGCGTCCAAAAAGAGTCAGGCAAAGCCGTTGTTCAGACAAAAATAAAGATGAGTGGAAAAGTGTGCAGGCCTCAGTGTTGAGAGAGGATCGGGGGGCAGCTGGCAGCACGGCCCTCAGCAGGGACCATCACAGACAGGCTTTTGTGCCAGGAGATCTGCCTGCATTCCAAGGGACTGCTTAGTAGGTGCTCTGCGGGGCTGAGCCCCCCGCCACCCGTCCTCCGCAGTACTGCATCATAGGAACGGCTGCGTGCGGGCCGGGGCCAGCCAGCTGGGGTAGGGGGTAGAAAGGGCGGCAGACATGGAAAGGGGGCGGGTGCGGTGCCGAGCATGGAGTGACCATGAGCCCATGGAGGCTCCGGGGAAGGAAAGCAGAGCTGCTGGTCCGGTTTCAGAGGCCAGGCGATGTGGACAGAGAAAAAGATACACACATACATGAAGTGTGGTGTGCTTCCTTAAGGCATCGTAGATTTACCTTCTATTTTATGTTTCAAGTTATGTGTTTATTGTCATTAATTAGAAAATACAGATAAACAGTAAGAGTAAAAAAACATGAGGTAAAATTCTGCCAAGCAGCTTTAATGCAATCAGCCTTACGTTATCCATGCCCAGAAAATTTTAAGCAGTGTATTCTGTTATCTCCAAAACTAATCATAAAATATGAAAATTAATTCATCCGACTTTTATTCAGCAACTTAAAAAAATATATAAGACATCTATCTTTATATTTTGAGGATCCCTATGCTATCCTCTAACTTTTAGTCATTAGTTACCAAAAATTAAGAGAACTGAATCATCACTTATTCACTCAACAATATTTGCGAAAACTGGAGATTGAAGAATCATAGAACTTTTAAACTAAAAGACCCCTAGAATATTATAGCCTCATTTACCTTTACAGTTGAGGAGACAGAGGCCCCAAGAAATTGAGTGTTACCTCAACTAAGAGCTTTTCAGTAATCGGGATGGCTAGCCAGAACATTAGACAACTTGGCTATTTACATGCAATCCAAGTACCACAAAGGAGGCAAGACAGTCTTTAAAATGTGTCTCTTTTTGGCCTGGAGTTTATATCTTGGCATTTGACTTTATGCTAGTGGTTCTAACTAATTTATGTGCTAGGACAAAAGGAGAAAAGAAGAAATTATATATTTGTATATTACTACATGCAATTTACTTATATATCTATAAACATAGTTATATGCTGCTCAAGACTGAGTATTGGCTTCCTTGCTTCTTGGCTCTGAGACCCTGGATCACTCCAGGACTCACCTGCAAAATGAGGGAAATAGTAGCAACTTCTTCAAAAGGTTGTTCTGAGGATTCAAAGAATTTATTCAGATAAAGTGTAAAAACTTTGTGACACAACTTATTGGCATGTAGTACATGTTCCATCAATGCTGGAGGATATTATCGTCATTGTTATTGTTACTGTAAATAACGATAGTGAATTCCTCTGGGAAGGAATGGAAGGAAGAAAGGGAATGAGAATTTGGAGAGAAGCAAAAAGAACCTAACTTATATCTAATATTCTTTTTATTTTAAAACTTGAAACCAAGTGACAACATGATCCCATTAGGCAATCTTGACTGGTGTGCACTTGGTGTCCTAGAGTATTCCTTTATTTTTCTACACATCTGAAATTGTTCATAATTTAAAATATGGATAACCTTTTCCAGCATAGCCTAATATTAATTTTGGTTCAATCTGCATCCCCTCCGAATGTAACAATATTAATACACAGGTATTTTTCGTTATTTTGTCTTTTAACCTTTTAAAATTTTAAAATAAGACACATACAGGAACGACACAAAACAGATGTGGAACTTAATGAATTAGTACAAGGAAAACCCCATGTGGACCCCCAGCCAGGTCAAAACGCAAGACTTTGCTAGTGTCCTGCAGCCACAGAAGCCTCTCTGTGCGCTCTGTCCCAATGCTGTCACCTCTGTCCTCCCCCATGTCCACCGCTATCTTGTGGAGCCCCCATAGCTTTCCTAACCTCACGCACGGTGCGGTTCACCCTGCCCCTCTGTCCCTTGCATCCTGCAAACTGCCTCTGGATGGCAGGGCTTGGGCCGATCAGGTACTTGCCTGTGGCAGGTCCGGTGGGGTTGTGTGTTTCCACCATGAAGTACACCATGTCTGGTTATGTTTTTGTGATGTTACCAGACGATGATGCTCAATGACTAGATACAGGGATTCAGTGACATCTGCAAAATGACGGTATTCTAATTCTATAATTTATTCTTGCTATATTAGAATATTTTCGTAAGAAGAAGCTCACACTCACCTACTGTTTGGTCTCTCAACAGACTTCATATTGGAGAGGCAGAATAGGGTTTGATATTATTATTTTATTTACTGTTGTCAAAGTAATTAATTTGTTCCCTATCATCCTCCAAAGGAGACCAATTAGGTTTTCTAAAATTTCTTGTTAATAAGCAGATTTAAACATATTCAATAGGTTTCTAGACACTATTATCACTATATTTATTGAAGTTCAGACAGTTCATCTTTGGCCAATGGGAGCCTCTTCAAGTTGAATCTTGAATCATTTTGGTGTGACTCTCATAGTCTTTGATACCTTTCTTTCTGTCTGATACGTTGAGATGTTTTCCAGATTCATTTTGTACCTTTCCCGCTCCATTTTTCTTAGAAACTCTGGTTTCTTTTACTGGGAGATAATATTTCCATAACAGCACCTGGGTGCTAGGAATGGTCTTTGCTATCAAACTGGTATTGTTTTTAGGCATTTTCAGGGCCTAGCTAGGGGATCAACCAACATATAAGCTTGTTCTGATACTTAACAACTCGAATCCAGGACTATAGGCTTTCTATTTTGTCTCTTACCTATCACATCTCTAGCTTTCTTCTACATCAGAAATCTATCAAGGACTGAGCAGATGACTGAATTAGCATATCACATAATTACTTACTTTTTGCTTTATTCCAGAAAACATATTAGTCTCAAAATAACAATACTACATATTACTGCTACCGATAAAATTACTGAAAAGTTTAAAAATTGTTTTTACAGTAGGTTGTCTCATTCTCTCTCCATTTTCATAGTAGAACTATAATTATACTGCCAAAGGATACATCTGTCAAAGGCTAAACTCTCCCTCTTACCCCTTTGTTCAGTGTTATTCTCACAAGGAACTATGTGCTCACTGGCCATCACAGTCTCTCTATTCAGAGGTGTCTAGTCATTTTGGTTTACTGATGCTCATCTTCACATATACACTCAAGAAAGACTCATGAGAGCACATGCCCTAAGTTTTTCAGGATTCTTTTGCTGAATATAAAAAAATTTCATTCATATTTCCTCAAGCACCTTAAAAATATTACTCCATTTTCATGTACAAATTCCCACCAAGTAAATCTGACAGGCATCACACATCTCTACTTTTACACCATGTCCATGAATACACTCCTACTCTCCTTTCCTCCAGACAAACCAATATCCCAAATTCATCATGTTTTCTTTGAACTTTCCCCCTACTCTTTGCCTTGACTAAAAGCTGGCTCTCCTTATGGACATTCGTCTTCCTGCTGTCCTCTCAAGTGGACAAGGTTCTCAGCATCTAGAACCAATGAGGTGTCCACTGATGGGCCTCTACTGCTTAGGTCCATGCATGGCAATAATTAGGTGCATGATGAATTTCTGTGGATTGAATAAATGAACAAATGAGTACATTTGGCAAGCAAAATCTAAGTACATAGGGAAACCAAAACAGTTTTAGAAAGAAAGAAATGATGGGAGAAAAAATAATTTTCAGAGCAAGAACAGTCCCTGACACTGATAACTAGTACTTACCTTACAAGTGACCAATTCATGCTGCATAATATCCTGATGCAAATTCACACCCAAAAGGAAAGGAATCTGAAGTACCTTTTTTTTTAAAGAGTAGATTTTAGAATCCTAATTTTAATTCCAATTCATCTTAATTGATTCACCTTTTTTCACCTCTGGGTTCTCAATCTTCGAAGAAAACAAAGAGGAAAGTGAACTTTCTATAAACAGAGGATTTACCCACCCTTCAATGCCCTGGACAAATTTCGTGAAGGTCTTCCTGACCCTCTCCCCATCTTGTCACCTTTTTGGGTCATTTCTCTATTTTAACCCTTTCCATAGACAACTCTGTACTAGAATGATTTCACAGGTGCCTGATTTTCTCCAGAGTGGGAATACTTCATGTTTGAGTCCTTTATAAACCCAAGGATCATGTATTACACAAAATAAATGCTCAAAGATGTACTGAATTGGGGGAAATTTTCATTCTAATCATTGTCTCATTATCCTTAGAAGATAAAATATATTTGAGGAAGTATGGTAAGCACTGACTAGAAGATTCGATAGTCTGGCTTCAGACCTGTACAAACATATATGATACTTTAAAACTGTGTGAAGATACATAGAGACACTCTTTAGACACTCAACAGCTCAGAAACAAGATTTTCTCAAGATTACGAGATTTTAAAGGAGATTTAGGAAAAATACATTACTCCTTTGAACACAGAAGTGACACTATAGGTCCTCAACTCTCCACTGGGACACTTTTAAATAATTAACTCCAGAGTGTCCACTTTTTAGAAAGGAGACACAAACATTTTATAAAAATAAAACCCAGGCAATTTAGAGCACCAAAAAATAATATAAAGAAAATAAAGAGAAGAAATCCCTTATCTTAATCAGCCTACTATTAGTCTTGAATAATATGGTTATTTTGCTGGTGTTGATCTACAGTAAATTATTACTTTGGGGGGGGGTATTTGACCAACTAGGGAAAAGATGAATAAGTAACTGCTTATAATATGTCAAAAACAGATTAACAAAAAAGACTTAGGAATAAAGTGTTATGATTCTATGCCCAAGTTTAACTTTCAAACACATTTTGTGTTCCACTCCAAAATAATAAAATATATTTAAATACAAAGATCCTCTTGTAGTTTCATGTTTCTTCCATATTGTTTGTATCACCATACGTATACCACATCATGTTTTCCATTATTGTCTTCAGTAGATTTGATCAATTTCATTGAAGAAGAATGGGACCAGCGGTGGAATCCACCTATGACCACAGGATATCTTTTTTTTCTGAGTAGATTTGTCTTCTTTTTAGTAATTCCTATTGAGATTTAGTCCTTATATTTTGTAGCTAAAGTATAATTTGACTCTGTTCCGGATGTAGTTAGTACTTCTTTTGCTCTAACTCTTAAACCTTATGATGTACAGCAATGAGGAGAAACTTTGTTCTCCGGTTTTTTCATTTTCTCAATAATTTCCACCATGTTCAGCAAATTTCTGAACTGTATTGATGGGGTTTTTTATCTGTGTAACTTTTAAAATAAATTTTGAAATTAGTAAATATGAACGTTAAAACTTTTTCTTGGGTGTTATGCTCACAGTTACTGCACCAAAGTCTTAAAAATCATGGAGACCTTCATTCATGTTGATGTAGCCTCCTGCCTGACATGGGAGATTTCACACATAATGATTTTCCAATCCTGTGTTAATCACTTCCCTGTTTCTCGGACTTTGAGCTCAAGGCTTCCTGGCATCAGCAGCAGTGCAGCTTTGCTTGATTACTAACTACAGTGTGTTCTTCTGGTGCCTGGATCTCTTTTCTCTCTTCCTCATCTATTTTCTGACCACAGCAAAATGAATTTTTCTTTTTGTCACAATATTCTCACTGGTAATAAATTACTTTTTGTGCCTTCTGAGGCTGGTTATTCCTCCTGTGACTTTGAGGCCTTCCTGCCCCGCCTGCCTCAGTGTCTTGTCACGTTCGTTACCCTCTCCTGAGGTCTCCTTTCAGGCTCATTGTCAGCTTTTCTTGGCAGTTGTTACACTTCTTTAGGTCCCTTCCTACCAGATGGTTTACACTGGGTCTCCCATCTGATTTTTATGTATTCTGTTTCAACTACACGGTGTTCTTTCTACCAGCCAGTTCCTTCAAAGAGAGCCTATCCCCTAGGCATCCAACACTTTCTATAAAGAATAATAGAAAAGAAAACACAACAGGTATGTTTCCTTTCCTTCTTACATATAATTTGATTTCTGCTACTCAGTGGATGCCCACATTCCCATCTCTGTCCTTGTCTCTTCTGTGGAAGGTGGCCCCTGGTGACAGGACCGAATGCCTCTCCCCGTGGTCTCGGGATGCTGTCACAGGCAGTGTTTCTGTCTGCAGTTGGCAAGTAGAGTGAAGTGCTTGTCCACGTGGCTGGGTACTTGGGGATGGGCACTGTCAGGGAGACAGTTGTCAGGAACCACTTTTCAGCAGCAGGTCACAATCATGATGATCTGGGGTCAGACATCCTAGGCAAAAATGTTCCATCTCTCTGCACCTAAGCAACTTCGAAAGACAATTCTGAAACCACCTCTCTACTTTCATAACTTCTACCCCATTTTATTTTCCAGGCTGTTGTTCATTAAATGCTTGTATTTGTAAGTTTCAATAATAATAATAACGCTAAAGAAGATTACATATTCAAGAAAGTTTCCCCTGGCCCCATGTATTCCCATGACCATTCCCATGTCTGCAAGGATCATTGTTTGATTTCACCTGGAGTCTTGCAAAGGAAGCAGCTCCAGTACCGCAAATGAGAATGCCACCATGTGACCGCTACCATAAAAAGGGACAGAAGATGGAATCTAGGCCATGCCGAAAAGAAGAAAGTACTTCCTGACTTGTATAAATCTGTAGGTGGGTATAAAAGCAATTTGGTAAAGTTCTTTCCCAGTCGGGTGCTTCTACCAAACTTAATTGACAATATCGATTTATTGAACCCCTCTAATGGGCCAGATATTTAGATAGGATATGGAAAAATAATAATAGCAACGATTTACAGAACAGTGTTAAGTGCTGCACATTAGGGTGGGGGCGTTACATATATATTCATTATCTTACTTCCTCCTCACAAATAGCCCTTGAGTTGTGTGATGTCAGTCACGTGACCACCGACAGAAACAGTGAGAAATTGTAAAATGTAAATAAGTTCACTGACTGATCACTTCATCCAAAACCAGTTCCACATAGCTTTTATTGCTTTGATAAATATTTCTCTAAGACAAGATTGACTGAATAACATTTCAGTATTCACAATATTTTTGAATATTTCACTGAGTATACATTCATCCAATTAAAAATCAGAGCTCTATCAAATTTTTCATTCCAGAAAATGACCTATGCTTATTTATAAAGTAATTCTTTAAAGAATTAAATCTATTTTTTGTGTATGGTTACATTTTCTTTTTGTATTCAATATCATCATCATCACAAAAATTTTGCAGTTCACTTATTCGGGGTGTGTGTGTGTGTGTGTGTGTGTGTGTGTGTGTGTGTGTATTTGAGAATTTTTTCTGTCTCTACTGTGGAATATTGCAGTGTGTTTAGACAGAAATATAAATTACATTTGTATCTACCACAACCAACTCCAAATGCATTTCTGTCTCATAGGTTTCTTAATTTAGTACAGTGTTTCCATGATGCCAGGCTCTATCAAAATGTGTCTTCTTAATTTCATTGCAAAAATAAACAATTTTATCTTGAGTGTTAAACTTCTTAACCAAACTGACTAGGGTCTCCATGATAATGTCAGATCTTTCACCTTCTGACACAAAAGAGTTGGTGGATTCCATGATTTAATAGAGCTCTTTCTTTGAAGCATCTGATGGCAGTGAAACAAAACTGGTCTCCAGACGTTTGTGAGGTTTACCTGCAGCTTTTCGAACAAGCACAAGAGTGGTGACTGCTGTAGTTTTTGTGCTTGCACAAGGAAACAGATTCAAGCGAGAAAAACTGATTTATAAGAACACTTTTTTGACCTAAGATAAATGTTCTGCTTCACTGCGTGATAAGTAATCACATGTCTTTAGGCACAACTTTCATTTTCATCAAGATCATGGAGGACAAGGAAAGAACAAGAATTGACACAGATCGGAGGAGACCTGGGAGACACAGGAGCTGTAGATAATGTGGGTTGGTTATTAGGATATTAAACACTGAGAAAAATGGGCAAAATTTGAAGAAGGTCTGCAGCTGAGTTAATAGTATTGCATCAATATTTTGATAGTCAGGTAGTATGGTCATCTTAACAATATTGATTCTTCCAATCCAAAAGCACGGTATATCTCTCCATCTGTTTGTGTCATATTCAGTTTCTTTCATCAGTGTCTTATAGCTTTTGGAGTACAGGTCTTTTGCCTCCTTGGGTAGGTTTATTCCTAGGTATTTTATTCTCTTTAATGCAATGGTAAATGGGATTGTTTTCTTAATTTCTTTTTCTGCTACTTCATTGTTAGTGTGTAGAAATGCAACAGATTTCTGTATATTAATTTTGTATCCTGCAATATTACCAAATTCATTGATGAGGAATCCCTGTCAAAATACCAATGGCATTTTTTCACAGAATTAGAACAAATAATTTTAAAATTTGTATGGAAACATGGAAGATCCTGAATAGCCAAAAGAGTTGTTGTGTCTCCTTAGACTTCTCTTGCTGTGACAGTTTCTCAGGCTTTCCTTGTTTGTGGCGACCTTGATAGTTTTGAGAAGAACTGACCAGATATTTTGTAGAATGTCCCTCAGTTTGAATTAGCCTGCTGTTTCTCTCATGGTCAGACTGCATTAATGTGTTTCTGGGAGGAAGACCACAGAGGGAAAGTTCCATCCTCATCAGCCATATCAAGAGTCCATGCTATCAACATGATCTGTGACTGTTGGTGTTGACCTTGACCACCTGGCTGAGGTCATGTTTATCAAGTTCTCTCTCCACTGTAAGGTACATCCACCCCCTTTCCTTCCATCTTCTTTGGAAGGAAATGACCACGCTCAGCCCACACTTAAGGGGCAGAGGTAGTGCTCCACCTCCTTGAGTCTAGACCATCTACATAATCTATCTGAAATTCTTTTGCATGGGAGATTTTTTCTTCTCCATTCATTTATTTCTTCAATCCCTTATCTATATAAGTGTAACTCATCACTGTTTTATATCTGGGATTTTAATCCAATATTATGTTATTTGTTTTGTTGCTTAAATTTTTTTACCTTTGGCCATTGGGAGCTTTTTCAGGCTGATCCCTTTGTCCTTTTGTTGAGTCCCCATAATTGTGTTCTTTGAGCACCTTCTTTCATTCTGGAACCATGACATGCTCTAAGCTCATCTTATATATTCTCTGTCCTACTCCTGAAATCAGTCACTTCCCTAGGGAGCCTGGTTCCTTTTTTGGTGAATAGTATTAGAAACCAAGATCTGCCTCTTGGGTGAGCTCATTGCTACTGGGCGTCACTGCTTCTAGGCCCTCTCAGCTGACAATGTAGGAAATAAACATATGCATCTTAACTGAAGAAACATACATATCTACAGTTACATCTCTGTCTGTCCATCTGTCTCTAAAAGCTAAACATGAGCTCATACTGATGTCTCCAAGCCTAACTCAGAACCACTTGGCCCACTCTAGTCTTCTTCTGTTTCATTTTAGAAAATATCTTCTGCCTTCTGTCTTTTTAGCCATTTAGTGTTCTCTTATTAGAATACTTACCCATAGCAGCTCACTTTTTCTCTTCCCACTTGTGCAGCTTTAGAATAAGATGAACATTTTTGTTTGAATTGTGTGCAAAGTAAAAGAGAGTTGACTCCAACTCCAAGAGTTGAAAGGCACTCACGATTAAAAGCTTCAAGATAAAAAGTTTTATCATCTCAGGAGGCCATTTAGAGAACTTTGATGTTTGCACATCTGTCCTCAGATAAGTTCTAAATAAGTGAAGTTGGTAGACAGCTTAGCTGCAATTAGATAATCTACTGTCACCATCGTGTGAGCTTTGGAGTAAATAATAATGAGTTCTTTACTATCAGAGGCTTTATTTAATTTTCTATTTAAATGAGTTTATCACTCTTTAGTACTCCTTAAGATCATTTCTTCAGAACTTATAGACATGAATGAATATTTGATCAGCCTGTTAAGATTGATCTACTGTTTGTGTTACAGCAAACGTTAAGACTACAGGTGTCTTTTGCGTGAATCTTCAGATGGCCTTCATTACTCAGGTAGAATCTGCTAAACCATCTGAAACTCTGAGGAGTTTCCAGATCATTGTTAGGTGGAAAATACCTCCTGGAATAGTAAGAGCTGATGTGTGAAACCAGGAACATCTAGGACCACAGGAGTTGGCACAGAGTGTGATCTGGGAGACAGAGAGTAGCGGGTCCCAGGGCTGAGGGTGGACCAAGGTCTACAGACGTAAGTAAACAGCTTAGGAGATGCTCATTTCTTGAGGACAAAATGGCATTAGTCAGACTCTCACAGATGATGACATTTCAGGTCAGTCATACATTAAATGTTCTATCCCATTTCTTGATATAGTGGGTAGGAAATGCTTCCTGATTTGGGGGACCCATCATAAGAATGCTGTTCTCTAACCTCACACAGAGGCTTCCTGGAATTACGCCAGGGGTCCTAACTGGGTCCCAGTCCCCAGCCCCTTAGGAAGTGGGCCGCACAGCAGGAGGTGAGCAGCAGGCGAGAGAGCAAAGCTTCATCTGCTGCTCCCCGTCGCTCCCCGTAGCTCCCCGTCGCTCCCCGTCGCTCCCCGTCGCTCCGCATCGCTCCCCGTCGCTCCCCGTCGCTCCCCGTCGCTCCGCATCGCTCCCCGTCGCTCCCCATCGCTCCCCGTCGCTCCCCGTCACTCCCTGTCACTCCCCGTTTCTCTCATTACCACCTGAACCATCCCCCACCCCCACCCAGTCCGTGGAAAATTTGTCTTCCACGAAACCAGTCCCTGATGCCAAAAAGGTTGGGGACGGCTGCTTTACTCTGAAGTTGGAAGAAGCAGTTCTTACTTTGGCAAATGCTGAGTGTTTGCTTCTTGTGCCGAGGGCAGGGGTGGAGGGGAATGAGGGTAGTGTGTTCTGACATTGTAATGACGTCGGGCCCTATTAAACAAGGTGGATCACTGGTTCCTCTCAAAGGCCACAGAACTGATAGTCAAGGGATCACGTGAAGGCTTAACCCCAAGGAAACAAGACCAATGAAGCAGAAGGAGAAACGACAAAGTTTTGGAAGCAGGAAAGCATGTGGATGAAGGGCAGCTGTTCCTGCACCCACTGTCCATGACCCTCTATGGGAGGCCCAGAGGCAGGCAGATGTGGGGCACAGAATCCCAGAAATGCAGAGGAATTGGGGACCACACGCCCTTGCAAGGTGGGGTGGAGGTGGGCTGAGGTCAGAAGTGTCTTTTGAAAGTTTGTTTGAGATGAGAAACAGTCATGTTTCTTGTAGATTCATTTCGTCCCTTGCTGTAAGAGGAAGGGTGATGGACCCACTCACAGCAAGTCAGAACTCCGGGGGTTTGTTTCTAGAAGAGGTTGTGTCCCAAGTCTCAGGGTGCAGGCACAGACCTGAGACAGCACAGGGAGCATGGAAGAGATCACACACGGAAAGTGAATCTCCAAACTCCCTTCTTAGAAGCAAGACAGATGGACTTGAACTCCACAGGTAGAATTTTGTAGGTTTTTTCCTAAGAAGAATGAGAATCTCAAGAGAAGGACGTACTGATGGTGCATCTGGGGCTAACCTAATGAAATAGTTCAGCCAGACAAGCCCACAGTGCAACCCAGGTGTTGACAAGCCTGTGCATTTACACAAAGCTTCAAATCAGCTTCTGAGGGGAAGGATTTCCAGACATCTGTGAATAGCCTCCAATATAAAAAAAAGACACAAAACCAAGCAAAAGGAAAGAAAAACTCAGAAACTTGTAGGACAAAAGTTACAGAAGAAAAGTTCAAAAAATGATATTTTCTGGACAATAAGAGAAGATAATGCATACCTAAAATAAGAATGAGAATTTATATGAAAAGGAAGGGGATTCAAAGAGCCAGAAAGATCTCTTGCATATTAAAATTTGACAGCATCTGCAAAAATTCCAATAGAAGGATTGGAAGACAATCTTGTAAAACTTGCTAGAAAGTAGAACAAAAAAAAAAAAGATGGAAAACAAAAGAAAAAAGGGATAAGACTGTTACAAGATCCGTACATGAAGTCCAGTGCCTGGCCAATAGGAGACCCAGGAAAAGAGAATAAATAAAAGAGAAGTGGGAGATTATCTAAGACCTAAATTTAATATATACCCACACTTGAAGGACTGAGGATCACAGATTAAGAAGGCTCACTGAGGACCCCAACTGATGGCCAAAAGGAGCCACATCAAGACACACAACCCTGAACTTCAAAATACACTGGAAAGGTGGTGGGGCGTTCCAGAATCCCCAGGAACCAGAAGTCCAACAAGCTTTTCTGTGGCAGCACACGAGAAAAGACTTCCAAAATTCGGAGGAAAGGTGCCTTCCAACCTAGAATTTTATCCAGTTAAACTAACGAGAGTAAGAATAGAAAAAAATTATAAACATGCCAAGTGTGATAGACCTCATTATTCACATAACACTGTCCATCCCCATCTTCCTATTAACAGTTAAGTGCCCAGAAAACAACCACGGCACCTAAGAATGTTTATGTCACATAAATGTGCCAACGAGATGTATGTAGAAGTCTACTGCAAAGAGGTTTTTCCTTCCCATTTCAAATAAAAGGACAAAGACAGGTAAGGAGAAGGTTTGGTGCCTTCTTTCCAGAAGACAGATGTGAGGTTGGAAGCGGAGCCAAGGATTGCACGATGAAATCACAGACTGGACTGCACACCTTGATGACACAGCAGACCACACACCAGACCTGAACTTCCTTCCTTCATGCTTCTTGCCACGTGAAAAACAAAAACAAAAACTAAGCTCTTTGGCTGTAAGAGGAGAGTTAGGTTTTCTGTTACAAGCAGTCAAGTGCAACCCTGATACATATGTGTCAATAATTCGCCTCCTTCTACCCATTTTTTCTTATGAAGCTACTGCAGGATGAGCTCCATCCAAATTTAAGTAGTGACCAAAGTAGGAAAAGGGCAAGTGACTTGACTCAGGAAAGTTGATAAGGGATTTTCCAACACAATAATGAATGCAGATCCCTGGATAAGCCCAGGGCCCCAAGCCTAGAGGGAAGTTGGCCCATGATAGATTAGGAAGACCTGGACTCAGTAGGGGTGTTGCAGGAGGGGCATGGAATGAAGGGCTTACCTGATGGAGAGAATCCTCTGTAGAGAGCTTGGACCTGAATTAGAGATTGGAACAAACTATGTAAATAAGCAAAGAAGATAATTATTACACTAATATGGTAAAAAAACACAAATAGTGTCCTAGAAGGGAACACAGTCATTGTACCTATAAACCTCAGTCATGAATATATTTTTGTAACAATTATGAAGTAAACACTGGATATTTTCTCTCAGAATTATGATATGATGGTTTTGGAGTTTGGGTGGGGAAGTGTTGGTGTATTTGGAGTGTGGATAAGAGATCTAAACCTCATCTTCAAAAATGGAAAGTCAATAGATGCTATCTTAGCTAGAAATAAGCAAACCAAAAAAAAAAAAAAACACCAGCAATATAGGAAAAAATTCACAAATATAAAGGCAAATAGAATAATAGCAAAATATAAGAATAAAGAGATAAAATTGTAAGTGGCTACTTCTGAGGGTAGAATAACTAATGAATACCATTTTCCTCACCTTGTAGAACTGCTTCATTTTTTTAAATCTAAGTGAGTGTATAATTTTGATAAAACTAAACAAATTAAAGTAATATATGTTGAAGGTGCTGAAGTTAGGTTTATGTTAATATCTTCATTTTCTCCCCAAATATAGGCATCCTTCTTCCTCGTCTGGGTAAATCTCTAATTTTCCATCTCTTTCATTTTAGCATATTTCTAGTCTAGTGATAAACAATAAAAATGAAATAAAAGAATCCAGGATGATAATGTCAGATTTCAAAGTGCAACTTTTACAACTACAATTTTTGGAGTGTAATAAATATTCACAATTAGCACCTTTATGAAAAATGGCCACAAGACTGTTTGCCCATTTGTAGGAAATAGTCCCATTGAGATGCATGCCACCACCAAAATCCCTAAGTATTATTCCTAATACAGAATACTGCAAAAAGACCTCTCTTTCCCCCCAAAGGTCTCCTTTTTAAACATGTCCTATTAATTCTGTGTGTCTCATAAGAACAAAGTCAAGGTGTGTACAGGGCTGCATTCATTTCTGGAGGCTCTGGGGATGAGTTCATTCCCAGTCTCCTCCAGGCTGGTGGCTGAATTCACGCCCTTGTCATGCTAGGACCCGAGGTCCCTGTTTCTTCCCTGATTGTCAGCTGGGGTCAGACGTCGCTCTTAGAAGCTGCTCATATTTCTTCTCCTGCTTTTGATGTGACTCCCCTCCTAAGGCTTCATTTGGGTTTTGCAGACAAGAACACAAGTCTCTGACTTGGTTGCTTACATGATTTAAATTATTTTCTGTCGTTCTCTCTTCTGTTAAATCATGGATATTGTATGACTGCCTGCAAGTTAAACATGCATATGATATGAATCCATAATGTAGATAAAAGCAGTTTAGAAATTTTGGGCTCTTTCATAGCTGCTACAGGTCATCACTGAAACAGAGTGGTATTAAATATTGTTTTTCCTTTCCCAATTATTGGGTATTCCACTTGTAAATAATTATACAAATAGAAAGGAACTCCTTTAAATTCTCAAACTAGTTTAAGAATATCATTTATAAGCCTGTTAATCCAAAGCTCTGTATTGCATGCATGTCCCTGTGCCCTTTTGTTGCCTAAAACCATTGCCATGCCCTGAATTTATGATGGTGCTACAGTTTGTCAGTGAACCCTGGCACTGGCTTGGACAACAGCTATGACTATACAGATGGCAAACTGTTAGCATGTGAAAGACAAATGAAACTGAATATGAAAAGTGACAGAAATCAAATATTCACCTGGGCTACTATTATACACCTTCTCTTCCTCTAATTATATAACTTAGATGAAGCACAAAGATAGTCTGAAAGATGGATTTTCAGAATAATATATTAACCTTGGGAAAGAGCGCCTATCTGACCTGGATTCCAGGGCCAACTTACCTGCTGGAAACCACCTCTTGCTGCTCATTTAATCTTTTTAAGTAGCCCATTAAAGCAAAGCTAGAGACATCTATATCTATCTATCTATCTATATATATATATATATTTAAATATATAAATAAATATAAATATATTTTATATAAATAAATATATATAGTATATATTTAAATATATATATAATATATATTAGGCATGTGGAGAGGAAAAAACCAAAACAGCACAAATGAGTCAAGTCTGCTTCCAGAAAACAGAGCAGGCATGATAAACCAGAGGAGACTGTGCTGCCTGATGGAATAATTAGGAGGTTACAGATATGAGTCCCGCTCCATGTCATCCACCTGATTCTGGTCATTCCATCGTCACTGGTTCATTCCTTGAGGACTTCATTTTTAAATCTCCAAGCACCATCTTTTACCCTGTAAATTGTCCCTAGATGGAGTCTCCTCTAAGCTAACATTATTATTGGAAAACAAACCTTAGGAGGAATTAATCACCAGCTAAGAAATATTAAATTACTCCAGAAGCAAGATGGGGCTTTGGGGTTTGCTGAGAGAAACACTGGGAGGGGATCAAAGTCAGAGGTTTCCCCTTCATAATTTTGCACAAGGCTAGCCCTACATCTGCGGTCCGAAACAACTACCAAGTTTCCTTTTTCTTTCCCCACTCGGAACATTCAGTTGTTTCTGGAATGATGATTTCACCTGGGGACTCAAATGAAATGCAGGTCCCTCTGGTACCTGCCATCATCTGACTTGAAAGGAGGTAAGATTGTCAGTTAAAGACAAAGCCCTAATTCTAGAGGGAAATATTGTCTAGTAAATATTATTTTTGAATTTCTGAATTCCTAAAATTATTTAACCCTTTCTGAAATAGTGAAAAAGCAAAGTCAGCATCTTATCAGAGCTCAAGAAATGATTTTGATCTTGACCAAATTTTTACAATTCCTCTTTTATACTGAAACTAACTAACCCAACATGATCATTGTCTAAAAAATCTCAAATTCTATTTTTCTTCAAAATATAGGCCTGTAAACCCTTACCCCAAACCCTTTGAATTACATATGTGTCAAGTTCAGACCTCCTTCAGATTTTAGAAAAGGTACAAGGCATGTACACAGTGAGTCACATGACATCCTGGAAGGTCTGGGGAGCCCCAGGTAATCAAAAGCCACCCTTGCAGACATGAGGACAGATACACTGAGAAGACAGGATGAAGATGACGGAGGTTTCCACCTGCCCAGGGCAGGTGTGGCTGGCTGTCACCTTTGGAGCATGGCAGGTTTGCCTCCAAATGGCAGCTAAACAAACACACAAAAAATAGTTTTCCAGTGTGTTTTGGACTTCTGAATCGCAGACGACAGATTGTAGACCCATATTTTTATTGCCACTATGTATGTGAAAGACACTTAAAAAAAAGAACTGAACTAATATGTGAGGTATCCATCTTACGTTCCAAAACACTTTTAAAGAAGGGAAGGAGGCAAAGTCAATGAAATCACGAAAAAATTGTTGAGTATTTGTCCTACAAACACTATTATTCAAAAGACAATGATTAAAGCAATCCTAAAAAGAGTCAAGTGATGTCATTGACTTCAGAGACTAATAAAATGTAAATTCAACTAAATGAACTCTATTTTAGCTGTACCAATTTATACAAGAAGTGAATCTAGGGTAACTTAGTGGCCACTGCTTCAGAAGAATAAAGGATATTTAAGAGTATGCATGATTATCCCCCAAATGAATGAAACTATAACAAAAGAAAAATAGTCTAATGATCAGTTGGTTAATAGGGACTTAAAATAGAGTATAACTGTGTAAATTATTAGATGTTAGGGTTACCCTGGCCTGTTCTAGAACCTATTGCCACTAGTTCAAACCAGTAAAATGAAAACAAAACCAACCAACAAAACCAGATAGTTTTGTTTGGACCAGATAGTTATTTGCTGTTTCAAATGTGAGTTAATTATTGAGAAGGAGGGGGGAAGGGCAGTAAAATTAACTAATGTTGTGAATAAAATTGGAATTTTCTACATCAAAATATTTGTTAAGTATCAGCTGATTTGATCATAGGAGAAAACCACAGGAAAGAGGAAAGCAAAAGAAAACATTGTAAATAATTTCCAATAGTAAGTTATGGTCAGGACAGCTAGGCCTTTCATATGCTGCCTTTCATATGCTGGCTCAAGAGTGGACAGAGCTCACCATATTCTAACACCAAGTTATCTCTGTGTTCATGACCCAGAGAGCTCGGTTTTCAGATTTATTTCACAGAGACCCGAGTCCTGTACAAACACAACCATGAAAATTTAAAGCAACCACTCAGCTCCCGTGAGTTTGGAGTAAACTTGGCTTTGGCCCAATACCGTGACTTCCACTCAGCTTTTAAACTATTTTTAACTCTGTTATAAAATGCAGTGCACTGAGAAGCAATGCTGGAAGCAAGGGTCCGCTGAAAACACTAAAAGGAGTGCTAGACACACCATCTGGAAAACCCAAAGGGCAAAATGAAAAGGAGGAACTACAAAGAACGGGGAGTATGCAGCAGACCCGAGGGCTACCAAGGCAGAACAGGTGGCCAGGGGAGCGTGGAGGGTAAACAGTGCAGATTACTGCATTTCTCATGAGGAAAGACACCGTGCTAATCACAGATAGAAAGGAGAGTCAGTCAATGCAAAGAGCACACACGGCGCTGTGTGTCATCGACTTTCCCTGGGACGCCCACTGGCAAAGACACTCTCATTCCTGCCAGGGGTAAATCTTCATGTTTCCAGGATGTACATGGTCCAGATTGGTTTGCAGATTAGTTGAATAATTTTCATCTGTAATTCTAAGGTGCTGTCACTCATATAAAGAAAAAGCAAAACTGTGTTATTCGACACACTCGACAGCTCAGCATCACTTGGTGTATCTGTGATCATCCTCCTGCACAAGTGTCAATCTTTCAAAAGGACATCCTGTTCTCTCTTGTTTTCTCTTTTCTTTTTGTTTAGGGAAAGGCTCTGTAACTTCCCCTGAAAGTTGAGTAAGACTGTGTCTCAATCCAGAATAGTCCTCTGATTCCTGTGTACACAAAATCACTGCTTCCAGAAGTGAAAGCTGTGGTGAAGACCCAGATAGGTAACCTAGACTTCTCCAAGCCTTTCTGATTTTTGTACTCACTTTACTGTATTAGACCTGGAGTCAAGTGAAGGAATTGTTTGCAGGTTTAGAAGACAGATTCCAGTATTATAATCAGTATCTCACATGTAACATAGACCCAGATAAAAATATCAAATATTAAAGATAAAAATCAGTGTTAATAGTCTATAAAAGCCAAAGTCACATTTTATGTTATTTTACATAAATATACATGTGTGTATATATATTTTATATTGAAATTATAAATATGAAGGTAAAATGATAGCTATCAAAGTTAAATTTCAGGGCCATTGAATGTGGGTGGGGTTGACAATAGGAAGTTGGTTCCCCTCTATTGTTCTTCAAACAAAGATGTTTCCAAGATAACATGTGTTGAAGAATGGAAAGAGAACACTTTGTTCTTTAAAGCTCTAGAGAAGAGGTATAAATAAGAAATGAGAACATTAGTTAATTGTATTAAAGAACTTGATGTTTCAGCCAGTTAAATTAATATTTGTTGACTAAGCCACTAAAATTGTCAAAGCCTGAAAAAGCTCTTTCTGGGGATAGACCTGAGTAAATTGCCCTTTTGGGGCATCTAATCTATTGATAGAAGATGAAAGTAACCCAAAGATGTATAATAGACATTAGCAGGTGTATAATAATATTCTCTACTTAGGATGAAAGGTGGAATATTTAGTGATTCAATTCTGTAATGGTTGTAGAACTATTACAGTGTTCTGTTTCTCCTTGAGTCAATTTTGGAAATTATTGATATATTTTTTCTAGGAATCCAGCCATTTCATTGAAGTTTTCAAATTTATTGGCATAGAGTCGTTCATATTCTTATCTATTTGCATCAAAAGGAATAAAATACCAAGGAATAAATCTAACCAAAAAGGGGAAAGACTTGTACTCTGAAAACTATAAGACACTGATGAAAGAAATTGAAGAGGACACAAGTGAAAGGAAAGATATACTGTGTTCATGGATTGGAAGAATTAATATTGTTGAGATGACCATAGTGCCCAAAGCAATCTACAGATTCAGTGCAATCCTTATCAAAATACCAATGGCATTTTTCACAGAACTAGAACAAATATACCTAAAATTTGTATGAAAACATAAAAGGCTCAAATAGCCAGAACAATCTTGAGAAAGAAGAACAGAACTGGAGGTATCATGATCCTTGATTTCAGATGATACTGGAAAGCTAAATTAATCAAAACAGCATGGGACTGGCACAAAAACAGACACATAGATCAACAAGAGGGAACAGAAGAGAGAGCCCAGAATGAACCCACATTTACATGGTGAATTTATCTATGAAGAAGGAAGCAAGAATATACAATGGGGAAAAAGCAGACTCTTCAATAAATGGTGTTAGAAAAACTGAACAGTCACATGCAAGAAATCAAACTGGACCACTTTCTCACACCATATACAAAAGTAAATTTAAAATGGATTAAAGATTTAAATGTAAGATCTGCAACTATAAAACTTCTAGAAGAAAACAAAGGAGTACCCTCTTCGACATCAATCTTAGCAGTATTTTTTTGGATCTGTCTCCTCAGGCAAGGGGAACAAAAGCAAAAACAAACAAATGGAACTACACCAAACTAAAAAGCTTTTGTACAGTGAAGGAAACTATCAACAAAATGAAAAGGCAGCCAACTGAATGGAAGAAGATATTTGCAGACAATATATCCAATAAGTGGTTTATACCCAAAATATAAAAAGAACTCATACAGGTCAACATCAAAAAATAACTCAATTAAAAAATGAACAGAGGACCTGCATACACATTTTTCCATAGGAGACATTCAGATGTTCAACAGGCACATGAAAAGATGCTCAGCATCACTAATCATCAGAGAAATGCCAATGAAACCCACAATGAGATATGACCTCACACTTGTCAGGATGACTATCATCAAAAAGACAACAAAGAACAAGTGTTGGCAAGGATGTGGAGAAAAGGGAAACTTTGTACACTGTTGGTGAGGATGTAAATTGGTGCAGCCACTATAGAAAACAGTACAGAGATCCCTCAAAAAGTAAAAACAGAACTACTGTATAATCCAGCAATTCTAATTCTGGGTATTTATCTGAAGAAATAAAAAACATTAATTCAAAAATATATATGCACCCCAATGTTCATAGCATTATTATTTACAATAGTCAAGATATGGAAGCAACCTAAATGTTTGTCAGTAGATGAATGGATAAAGAAGAGGTGATATATATATATATGACCTGGAATATATATATGCAATGGAATAGTACTCAGGAAAAAAAATGAAATCTTGCCGTTTGCAACAACATGGATGGAGGTGGAAGGCATTGTGCTAAAAGAAGTGAGTCAGACAGAGAAAGAAGAATACTATATGATCTCACTTCTATGTGGAATCTAAACACACACCAGGAATGACAGTACAGGCTTATGCCTGCAGTTCCAGCACAATTGGTAACAGCTTCCCATCAGTGGGGCCTTGGTTTGGATGACAAGTTATAGAAGCATTACTAGGCCAAGCAAACTTGTGTGAGCTGGAAAGCAGATTTAAGATAAGCAGGTAAAGAAGATTATCTGAGAAAACTAAGTTCCGGGCAGAAATGAGGAAAGGGAAAAACTAACACAATTTCCACTGCTGATTCTCAAGGAGTCTCAGGAAGTGGAGACACGAGTTATCTTTGGAAGCAGGCGGGGTTACTGGGATTCGAGAAGCCAGCCACTTCTCTCTTGTACCAAGCCAGTGTAGCCACCATCAGCTCACCCCTGCATCACCACATGGGCTTCCAAACCAGTCTTCTCCCTTCCCTCCAGAGTCGGTTCTCTACAGAGAAATGAGAGTGATCTTCATAAAGCGTAAGTCGGATCATTTCAGTCCTCATCTTAAAATCTTGAAATGTTTCCTTATTTTACTCACAATGAGAGCCTAAAGCCTTAAGACAAGCTCTAAAACTCCACACGATCTGCTCCCTACACAAACCCACACACTCACACACACACCTCTCCTCAGCCTTTTACTTCTCCCCAGCCACACTGGCCTCCTTACTGACACACCAGACACACACAGGGTCCCTCTGCTTGGGATGTTCTTTCTCCCCAAGGCCACAGGTAACCTGTCTCCTTCACCTCCTCCAGGTGTTTACACAAACACCGCCTCCATGAGCCCCGCTATTACCACCCACTTAAAATCGCATTCCAACATGCACACTCCTGCTGCCCTTACCCTGGTGTCCTTTGTTGTCCCTGGCACTTAGAACTTCTGCCTACACTGAATTTTTAAAATATGTTTATAATCCATCATCTGTCTCCCTTGACTACTGTGTAAGTTCTGGGAGGGCCGGAGTCTCTGTTTCACTCACTGCTGTATCCCATGAGCCTAGAGTAATGTCTGATGCTCACTATTGGCTCCATTAATATTTTTGCATATGTATCTTGAATGAGTGAAACCTGAGTAAGGAACCGGAAGAGCATCCCCTTCTCCCCACCCCCAGAATTCCTCCCAACCCTGGTCCCCTTCGACTCTGGCAAAGACTGGAAATCAATATTCTGGAGAGAGCCAAGCAGAGGTACCCTCGCGTGTGAGGTCTCTACTGCTGTGTAACAAATCTCCACAAATTTAACAGCTTACACAGCACAAATTTATTATCTCTAGTTTCTGTGGGTCAGGGCCTGGGCTTGGTCTTCTGCTCAGGCCTCTCCAAGCTAAAATCAAGGTGTTAGCCTCCTGGCATTTTCATCTGAGACTTGGGTCCTCATCACAGAAGAAAGTTAGAAACAGAGGTGGAAGCAGTCAGACTATAATAATCCATTAAGGTCTTATTAAGGATCGTGGTCTTTATGTAAGAGCAAGGAGAGGCCCTGATTATTTTTAAGTAGCAATCAGGTTTTCATCTTGTTAGGAGCACTCTGGCTCAGCTCAGAGAGTGGATTGGAGAGGCTCAGAGGAGGCTATTTCCGAGGTCCGGGGGTAGACAATGGTTTCTCCACCCAAAATGGAAGGAAGTGGATGAGAGGAGACACATTAAAGAAGGGAAAGTAACAGGATGAGAGAACTGAGCAGATACAGGGCTGAGGGGTGAAAGTGGCCACAGGAGACCACACAGCTGTGGGAGCGTGGCACCACTCACAGAGACAGGAACGTGGCCGAGAGGGTAGATGGACATGGGTTTGAAGCGACCCTAAGACACCTAAGTGAGAACAGATTTGGAAGGTGCCCACACGCAAATACCTGGCAAAGGAAGCTGAGTTGACAAGAGCTATTGATGAAGGAGTGACTTGCATTTCTCCTGGTCTTCACTTAGTGGAGATATCACATAGAAAATGAGAAAACAATGAAGAGGAGAAACAGGTGGCCCAAAGGAGCCAACCAGAGAGTCAGCCCTTAAATAAGCAAGTGGGCATATATGGTTTCTAGCAAATCACTGAATCTCTCCCAATGTTCTAATGTGTTAAATGGAGCTAATACTGCTGACCTACCTCAAGGAGATGTGATGAGCATGAATTTACCATCTGGAGCATTGAAATAGCACAAGTGATGACTTCACATTCCATTATTGTTAGTGTCATACCCAAAGGCCCACACCAGGAGTATCTGAAACAACCAGGAAAGGGGCAAAAATAAGAGTAATTTTAGACATTGTTGCCGGTATCTGGGGTGGTGAGGAGAAAAATGACCACTGATGGTGCTTATCATACAAATTTTACATATCAGGTACTCTTCCTGTAAGTGGCCCTCCCCTTTGTAGAGGGGGCCTCCGGCTTACATGCCTCAGGATTTTGGGGTAGGTGCTTATAAGGAAAGATTTGGGGTATAGAGGTGTGGAATACTTGTGTGCCCAGCTCTCACAGTTAGGAAATTAATACCCAGAGAAGCCACTGAATTGTTCCTGGCAATTATCACCAACAACTCCTCATCTCGGAGTCAGACAGAGGCCGTTCATTTCTTATCTTACTTAACTCTTCATAGCGCTTACCCCTCTAGGCCTTCCCTCTTTGTGAAACTCTTTCTCTCCTGAATTCTATGACGACACAGTCTACTTAATCTCCTGCAACTTCTCTGACAGTTCTTTTCAGTCTCTTGTGGGGAAATTGCTCTCTTTCCAGACCCCAAATATTGCTGTAGGGCCTAGTCCTTAATTTGTTCTCACTCTAAAATATTGCTCTGGATTTCCAGAGGGAGATGCTCTGATAGCACCAGGATGTGACAATAAGCGGCAAAGACCAGTTGAGATGCCTGTTGAGTCAGTTCTTCCATAACCGCAGCCGTGCATCACCGTTAGAATGAAGAGCTCTCCACATAATAAGAGAGTGAGGATCTCCTGTGTCACAGAGATGTGGGTGATGATCACCCTGAGTCATCAGGAAGAAGTTAGAGCATCTCAGGAACACTGCTTACAAAGACTGAAATGCATGCCCTAGGGTTTTTAAAGATGTTTGCACTAACTGGTCACATTCACCACCCATATTTTCAAGTGACCAACTTGCTGCTTCCACTTGGACACCTGACAGGCATCACAAAACCACCACGTCCAGAAGCAAGGGTGCTCTTCACCTCCTCCCACAGACCTGCTTCCACAGCTCCCTGAGGGACACCTCTGCTTTTTCTTATTGCAGACACCAAAAAGCCTATTTCTCCTGTAGTCCATATCAATAAATATACTTTCAAAACACATGCGGAGTCTGACCACTTCTTCCCACATCAAGTACTTCCAGCCTAGAAAACCCACCATCATGTCTCACTTGATTATCCCAACAGCTTTGTAAAGAGTCTTCCTACCTGCTTTTCTCAGACAAAGTCTACTTGTAACAAAACGAAAAACAGAATGATCCTCTTAAAAACTAACAACAGACCATGTTCCATCTTCATCCAAAATCATGAAATGACCCCCATTTTATTAAAAATAAAAGGCAAAATTCTCACACTTGGTCTACAAAGCCCTGCATGGTGGGGCTTCTCTTTCCTTCTCTGGTTTCACACCAGACACTCTCTGCTCCCTCAGCTCCTGGCTTCCTGGCTGCTCCCCCAGAAGTTCCTCCACACACAGGAATACAGGGCAGCCTCTCACCTTCATCCGCTTCCTCAGATACTCGGGTATTTTCACAGTGACGGATGCCCTGTGACAGTCAGCTCACTGAAAATCGCATCTTCTCCTTTGTCAGCCCCACACCCTCTTCCTGTTTTATTTTTTCTCACAGCACTTTTCAGTTTCTAACATATTGTATATAACCCAGTTTACTTTCTGCCCTCCATGTTGGAAGGTGACATCTGTGAGGTTCACCCCTGCATCACAGGACAGGAGTGGTGAGCACACAGTAGGAACTCAAAACATCTCTGTTGAAGGAAAGAAATTTGAAAATATAATTTAGAATTAAAGTAATAAATCTTGGGCTCCCTGGAAAACCCAGCTTGCAGAACAATGTACTGCACGAGATCCTTGCCAGTCTTACTGTACTTCAGCATCCTGATTCTACTTTGGCCACATTTCAGGTGAGATGAGCTTTTGGTGACAGACAGTGGGATGTGTTTACCATTTGTAACATGGTGCTCATGGGATACTCTTTTCCTAAATACCAAGCCATCAGCTTCCAAACAAATTTATGGGACACAATGTCTTTGTATTAGGGGGTTCCCTCACCATGGCCCTGAGGCCGCATATGGGGTGGATCCAGCAGTGAGGACAAGCCAGGTGTCTTGTTGTTCCAACTCTCCTTTGCTTCTGGTTAGCCATAAACTAGAGCCGGTACATCGACCTCTGTAGCCTAGTTTCTACATCTATAAAAAGACAAGTTTGGGCTGTGTGGATGTTAACAGTATTTCCAGCATAAAGGGTATGTATTTTTTTTTTCAAAAAGGAATCAAACATGAACAGAATTAGAACTTATCTCAGTAACTCTTGGCTTTCATGAAACTTACTGGGTTAATTTATAAAAGCCAAAGTCCACCAGGGTACCATGGGGAACTGCCTGCAAACCCACCCTAATTCGCCTGCCATTTAGGGAGGTTCCAGAAGGATAAACTTAGCCCAAGGTTCCTTATACAATTCAATCATGGCTGATCAGGGACCTTTATTAGCCAGGGAACTTGCCTTGAATGACACAATACACATTTTATCAGTTGATTTCCTAAGAGACTGAAATCCCAGGTAAAGAGGCATATGGTGGGTGTGGCCTCTCTGTGACTAACTGTTTTATTTCCTCCAAATGGGTCCACTATCTACCTGATTTTTTCCAGGGTCTCTAGCTCTCTGGACCCAGAAGCACTTCTAGACAGCTAGTGGATCCAGTGAAACAAGGTAAGAAGCAGGAGGTGCCTGGCATTTATCAAATGTTTACCCAATGCCAAGGACTCTCCGTGCATGCCCACATGACAACCTAATCCAGGTTTGTAGTAATATTGATCTTTCTTAGTTTTTCTACTAACATGTCTTCATAGAAGAAAATCAAACTAGCTGAATTTTCTAGAAAGTTGGAAATATTCCCTTATTTGTTAAGGTTAATGGTGTAAGTTGTCAGAACCAAACAATTACATTCTAGGTGTCCAGGAGCCATTATTCAATGTTTGTGCCATAGTTTTCTCAGAATATGTTTCAGGGAAAGAAAACTGTTATGGGGTCCCCACGTAGACTTCTTACATCTAGAGGAGGCTTTATATCATCCTGTAGGGATTCTGCAACTGGAAAATTAGGGAGAGTGCAGCCTAACTCCAGTAATACATCTTAAATAAGTTTTGTAGAAGGAGGTGGAGGGAGAGAAGAGGATTAGTTACCATGGAGACAAAAACATTTATCTTTAACAAATGATAATTCTCAAGAATTCTGGACATACCAGTTTATTCATGTGACAAATATTTTTGACTTCTCCTACGAGTAATACTGGTTAGAGACTGAAGAACTAATGGCAAGCTAAATCCTCGTGGAATTTAGTGTAGTGATGGAGGAGACATTCGTCTACAGTAAGATAATACTTAACAGGGTGGGTCTTCTTCTCCCAACCCTTTCTCAGGAGGCTGTGCCTATCTTCTTTCCTTATCCCCTTATTTCCTTCTGGACTCCAAGCCCATATTAAACAGGCTACAAGAAGGAGAAGAGGTTAATAAGGAGAATACAATAGTCAGAGACATTTTTATAATAATGCACCAGAAATGTGTTACCTGAAGAAGACCAGGTAACACAGGCAACTGCATAACAAAGTTGTCTCAACTGTTCTGTGCAGGACTGTACCTCCTGGGTGGAAGCCTCTAGGAACCCAGAACTAGGAAAGGAGCCTTCCCTCTGTGCTCTACGTAAGCTCTTCCATTGAAACGTCAGGGAGAGAGAACAGAGAATTTAATAAAGGTCATTTATAAGAATGAAAAGTGAATTTTTGGTGGTTCATAAATACATCTAAATTTCATGACATATAACTGACTAAAAATAAGAACATGTCTGTGAGGGTAAGGTGATCTGTGAGTGATGGGACAGCTCTGATGAAAGGACTCAAACCATCGTTGGAAATAGCACTGCTTGCATCATGATAACAATAGAATGAGAAAAGCACTCTGCAATGGTCACTTTCTCATGCTGAAGCTTAGGAGATTGGTGGAAGTTGGGGGAACCATAGGGAGGTAGACTTCAAACCCAGATTAAATGGTCTTGGGGAAGGAGCATCAGAGACGGGCTGCAGGAAGTCCAGGGGGGTCCCATCCTAGGTGTGAGGCAGAGGATGAATGCCGATGGTGGGTTTGCCCCTGTTCTGGATGAGCTGCAGGCTTTAGAGTAAATCTGCAAAGGAAGTAATGCTACATTTCAAAACACCAAGCAGTGGTTGACTAAGACTATAAAATGACTTTGAATTTAGAGATGAAATTATGAGAAAAGTAGGTTTACATAGAGGGCAGGTAGATCAGAAAGTGGGGGGGACGGGGGCTCAGACATGCTCTGGTGGGAGTTAAGTTTACAGTGGGCTCTGCTTGCTCCTCTCAGGCTGCCCAGAGTCTGAAGGCTGCTGGGATGCTATTAAAGTTTGGATAAAGAAGGTGAAAGCACTAACTACGAACAATTGAGCACACCCACTAACAAAAACAGAATGGAGTGACTGGGGGGAAAACACACATATTCTTGGACGCAGTTAATCACAAGAACACTGTGGGGGGCCACACCAAAGGCAGAGGGAGCTGGGGCACCCAGAGCTGCCGCTGGTGGAGGAAGGGGTTACATGGAGATAGCTCCAGGTTGAGCTGATAAACCCTGTCCTGCAATCGACCCCACATTTATTATCACTGTGGGAAGGCTGTACTGCCAGGAGACATCCAACCGGGATAACTCCCTAATGTTGCAAAAGACGAGGAAGTGTGGGAAGGGCTGAGTGATATGGAGGTGGCCCCACCAGGGCTCAGGCATCCAAGTCACTGCCTGCATCTTCTACAGCAACCCATGCACCAAAGTTTCCGGTCATTTTCTCCTAGTCTGATGGCAGTCAGGCAAAAACTATTTGTGGAAATAAAGGGAGGTTCTTGGTAAGCAGTGCCAGGAAGTATGTTCTAAGTCACTAATAGATTTTAATCATTTTGTGAGTATCTTTTGATTCTTATATCCTTGTAAAAACTATGGGAATGAAGTCAGTGCAAAGTATACACCATGACCCCAGCGTGGGGCTCATTGTGAAGAGCCTGAAGTCCTGTCACAGGCTGTGTGAATCTGAGGACCTGCTTATACCCCTGAGGTGGTGTTCGAGACCTAGGGGTGGAACAGACTATGTGAGACCATCTCTGAGTTCTCTCAGATGTTAGCCAACTAGAACACTGGCTGACAGTGGCCAAGCTCCATAGATGTAAGCAGTTAGGTACAAGCCCAAGGCACAGGGTCAGGGATCTAAATTAACATTAACTGCAGTGGCTCCAGGGAGCCAGAAGGAATGTCACAAAGAAGCCACAAAAGGAAGTGAGGAGATCTTACTCCTTAAATGGTGATTGGGCTGTTTCAAAAGGGAAAGAGCACCAAATAAAGTAACAGAATGTGAGAATTTTTCTTGGAGTGGGGGGAGTGAGTAGTGCTCTGGAAGGACCGTCTCCCAGAGATTAACTACTAAGGTGAGCATAGTTGAAAACTCTAAGCTAATGGAACTTTTTCATTTCAGATCCCATGTGTATCTCTGGTGCATAAGGAAATTACAGAGCACTGAATAAATAGACTAAAATTAGTAATAAAACAAACTATGGCTACTATATGCATTCTGTATGGTATTAATTACATAAAATATGATAAGGCTTGCTTAATTGTCCAATAACTGGTATGTTTTGGTAAAAGTTTCATAAACACTTTAAAGAAAACATGTATTCTATGATTGTTGTGTGTAGTAATTTTCTATGTTCCTACTTAAATAATCTGCTTGTTTAATTAGAATTGAAAGAGAAAATTATGCTTAAATATTACACTATGATTATGAATTTGTTTCTCTTTTCAGTTTTTTTTTCTTCTGGAAGGTTTATTTTTGGTTATTATCTTGTTGGTGTTTTCTTAGCTCCTTAGATCTGTGGTTTGGTGTCTTTATTAATTTTTAAATATTCTCAACCATTTTTTTCTTAAAACATTTCTTTTGTACCATTATCCTTCTCTTCACTCTCTAGAATTTCAATTCCACATATTTAGGCCTTTTGTTAGTATCTTACAGCTCCTGAACATTCTGATTTGTTTTTGTCACTCCTTTTTCTCTGTGTGTCTTAGCTATGTAATTCCTATTGAACTGTCCTCGAGTTCACTGATTCTTTCCTCAGCTGTGTCACTTCTACTGATGAGTCAGTTGAAGGCATTATTCATCTCTGTTAGTGAGTTTTTATGTCATTTGATATTTTTTCTTATACTTTTCATCTCTCTGCTAAAATTCAGCCACCTCACCTTGCACGCTGTCCATCTTTTACAAAGAGACATATTAAATGTAGTTATTTTTTATGTTTCTTTTCTGATAGTTCCACCACCTGAATCAGATTTGTGTATGGTTCTGTTGCTTATTCTGTCTCTTTGCAGTTTGTGGATTTTTCTTAGATTTTTCATGCTTTATATATTTTGTTGAAAGCCAGATATCTTGTGTAGAACCGCAGAGCCTGAAGTAAATAGTTCTTTTGTTTTTTGTTTTTTTAGCCTGGAAATGTGTATGTCTTTCCTTCTAATTTTATTATGGAGTTAGTATGGAGTTTAGTATGGAGTCTATGTAGCTAGAAGTTGCACTGCCCTGGGGATTTTCTGTTCTAACACTAAATGGTGAAATCAATGTGCATGTACATTTGAGATCTGAAATAAAATAAAATTTCTGCTTATCACCATTTCTGTTCAACAACTTACTAGAAATTCTAGCCAAGGTAGTGTGTCAGGAAAAACAAATAGAAGGTATCTGTATTAGAAAAAACCATAAAGGTTATTATTTACATTTTCTATGATTGTGTGCATAGAAAATCCTAAAGATTCATCTCTTAATTTACAACAACTAAAATGTTAGGCAAGTAAGTTGCTGAAATAAAATTCCATATAAAAATCAATTACATTTTATTAAGAAAAAAATGAATTAAATTGAAAAATATATATTTTCTAAAATATCAACAAAAATATTAACCACATTTATTTATTTAATTTTTATTGGAGTATAGTTGCTTTATGATATTGTGTTAGTTTATACCATACAGCAAAGTGAATCAGCTGTACATACACATATATCCTCTCTTTTTTTGGATTTCCTTCTAAATCTAAATAGAGCTAGAGAAGTGCAGGAATTCAGCAGGTATCATTCTAAAATTTATTGATAACATTTTTAAAGACCCAATTATATGAAGATATATCATGTTCATGAATTGAAAGCTTCCATGTAACAAAGATATTAATACTCTCCAAACTTATTTGATATTTAACATTTTCTCAATTAAAATACCAACAGTTGTGGTGCATGTGTATGTTTGTGTGTGTGTGTTCAGAAGCTTAATGCAACACTTACATGGGATTTCCAAAAGTCAAAAAGAGGCCAAGTGTTCTTGAAGAAGGATAATGAGGGTGTTTCTTCTACAAGCATCAGGACTGATATTAAAGGCATAATAATCACAAAAGGGTAAAATTGGTGCAGGCAGAGACAAATATAGCAATAAAACAGAGTAGAGAGTTCAGAAACAAATGTATGCAAATGTGGACAGTTGATTTATGACAGAGATTACACTTCAATTCAATGTAGAAAGAATAGTATTTCTAAAAATATTTACAGAAAAAATTTAAAATATATAAAAATTAACCAAAAACACACAGAGACACATCATTTCAAGATAAATGAAAGTCCTAATATGGGTGAAAGGAAAACTAAAATGCTATATGGGAGAATATATTCATTGCTTCTAGAGAAGTAAGGATATCTTAAATAAGCCAGTCAAAGCACACGCTCTAAGTGAAAACATTGATAAATTTATCTGCAGTAAAATAAGAAACTACTACTTACCAAAAGACACCATTCACAGTATGAAAAGATAAAGCACATAATTAGAGAAGACATTTCCAATACATATAACTAACGAAACATCACCTAGAAGACATAAAGAAATCCTGAAAATCAGAAAGGAAAAATATAAACTGGGCAAAATATTTCTTCTCAAAAGAAAAATGTTCATTGATTACTAAGAGCATATAACAGAGCTTCTCCTAATGAGTTATCATGGACATTCAAATTAGAACCAACATGAAATATCTTTACAAACCCTATAATCTTAGGAATCTAATAATTACAAATGTTGGTAAGGAGATGGAGAACTGAGCCCTTGTATATGCTGCCTGTGTGAGTGTGGGTGGATAACAGCACAGTTGGATACAGTCTGTCGTTCCGTCTTTTTCTCTCAGTCTGTCTGTCTCTTTCTATCTATCCTTTCTTGATAGAGAGATAGAGAGAGTGAGAGAGAAATAGATAGATAGATATCTCCTATGATGTAGCAATCTCAGTCCTGGGTACAAACCTTAGAGAATCCCATTATTAGTACCTCAGACACATGTGCAGAATATTCACAGCAGCATTTTCCAAACCAGTCGAATGCTGGAAACAATCTGAGTGTCCATTAGAGGAAAATGAAACATAAATTATACCTATACATAAAAACATGGATGATTCTTACAAACATAATATTGAGCAAAAAGAAGTTAAAACAAAAAAAAAAACAAAAACAAAAAAGCAACAACACCCACTATGCTGACCACCTAATGTCCTGATGAGAATGCAGAAAGCATAGTAGTTGAGTCCATGGGGCTCAGAACAAGAGCCCCTTGAGTAGCCTCACAACTCTGCTACTTTCTAGGCACCTTTGTGCAAGATACTTGAGACTCCGTCTTTATCTGTAAAGTGAGGTGAATAATTGAAGCTAGCTTGTAGGTTTGTTGTGAGGGTAATTTGATTAACACAGGTAAAGAGCTTATAACAGTGCCTGGGTGACGTTTACCTAGTGATGATGATGATTTTACTTAGGGATACAGAAACAAGAGAAAAAACATATAAAGAAAATTGAATAAACTGTTACAACAGAAGTTAAAATGGTATCTACCAGTAACGGGGAGAGAGATTACTACAGAGGAGGCTGCATGGAGCTTTGGGTGTTTGTTTTACAAACAAAATGTTCATTTGTGTTTCACTCCCTTTTCTATATGTATATTATACTTAACATGCTTGTTTAAAAATAGATCGAATTCATGGGAGGAATAATGCATCTAATGGAAAATATACTGAGGTGGAAAATGATATTTAAGAACTCTTCTCAGAGGTGGCTGGAAAGTCTGAAGTGAATAGAAGCATAATGCTAAGAGATTTAAAGGTTGGGAAGAGAAGCATGCACATCTGGATAAGAAATGTCTCATATTGGCTCAAGTGGCTCAATGGTTAGGAATCTGCCTGCCAATGCAGGGGACACAGGTTCAATCCCTGGTCCAGGAAGATCCCACATGCCATGGAGCAACTAAACCCATGTGCCACAACTACTGAAGCCCGTGCACCCTAGAGCCTGCAAACCACAACTACTGAAGCCCATGCACTACAACTACTGAGCCCACATTCTAGATCCTGCACACCTCAACTACTGAACCCACGTGCCACAACTACCGAGCCCATGTGCCACAGCTACTGAAGCCCTCATGCCTAGAGCCTGTGCTCAGCAACAAGTGAAGCCACTGAGAGGAGAAGCCTGCACACTGCAGCGAAGAGTAGCCCCCACTCGCCGCAACTAGAGAAATCCCATGCACAGCAACGAAGACCCAACACAGCCAAAAAATATGAATAAATAAATAACAAAAAGGGGGAAAAATCTTTAAAAATCGAAAAGAAATGTCTCAGAAAGAAAACTCTGGAGGGAGAAATAGTTGAGGAACTCATGACAGTAGATTTTCTAAGATAAAAACAAAACAGAAGATGAAGATCTCAGATTGAAATACCCTGAGATGTGTAATGAAGGAAACACACACACATCCCTAGACACAACTTGCAAGTGTATATTTACAAATAAGACAATTCTGAAAAGCTTCCAGAGAAAGAAGAGATCAAGCACAAAACCACAAAAATCAGGTAGACATTTCTAACTGATATAGCAAAGTTATTAGCAGCTCTTTAGAAAAACATAAAGGTGTAATATTTTAAAGTCTTACATATTAATGCTAATACTTTATGACCCAGGAACTGTTCTACGTGTTTTACGTGAATTAATTAACTAGTTATCTATCAATTCACTCATCCCATCCCCCGACCCTTCTTCAATCCCTTTGACTTCCCAGGTCACTGTTGTCTTAGATCCAATGGCCGCTGTCCCACCCCTGTGTGCCGCCCACTCTCGGAGGGGATTTTCCTTGTTCTCACTCTAACTGCAGCCTCACCCCATCCTGTCACTTCTCTGTCACCACCTTGCCCTTGCCCCTGTGCCAGTGGCAAAGTGGCTGCCACAAACTGGCATAACCAGATTAAGGGTTGGGACATTTGAGGGTTTTAGAGACTGGGCTGGGATTGAAATAGAGAAAATTACAGGAACAAAACAGACACGTGCAGAAATTCCCCAGTATATTGGCAAATTATCTCTTGGTTAACAACCCATTCGGTGAACTGGTCATTTGTTGAATTGATTTTCAGTTGTTTGGCTTTTGGCAAATTGATCACTCGGCAATGAAAAATTGATGTTCAGACAGTGGCTCTCAGGCTACAGCCAGGTGACTCACTTCTGGGGATCAGTGGCATCTCCCCCCCTTAAACTCTGATGGAGGGGCTCCGTGGTTTCAGGCGCCATCACCCCCTCTGGACAGTGCGGGGAAGGAAAAGCCCAGAGCTGGGAAGCCTTCCAGCAGAGAGACCTCTGCTCCAAGATGCAGGGAAGGAACTCGTGGGAAGGTCTACTTGAGTGGAGATCTGAAAGGCAGGCAGGTGTTAATCAGGAGAAGAAAAGTGGGATCAGCTTCTAGTAACAAGTGGGAAGTCCAGGCTGGCTGAGCAGACGGAGAGCCCAGTGGCCAGTGGAGCCAGAAAGGCAGTGAGGAACACACGGGTATGTCACCCCAGAGCAAAGGGGTCCTGAATGGTTTTACATTTTCATTTTAGCAGAGTCTCTGGATGTAACATACAGAATTATTGGGGCAAAGCACAAGAAGACCAATTTAGGAAGCAACTGAGGTCTTCTGAGTGGGAGATGAGAGTGACTTCCGCTGGAGCAGAGGAGGTAGCGATGCTACGAGGTGGAGAGAAATGCTTACAAGGAAAAATTGATGAGTCCTGGAGATGAAGTGGATGTGGAGAGGGCAAGGGAGGAATATGAGAAGAATACTTAGAGCATCAGCAGTAAGAACTTTCATTCTAATAATGATGACGCCTAATATTTTCCAGACGTCTGCTATGTGCCAGGCACTGTGCCAGATGCTTCACTTACGCGCGTCACTACTTCATCTCGAACATAAACCTGCAAGACAGGCTCTACAGTCACCCCCATTTTAGAGATGAGGAAACTGAGGTCTCCATCACCACTGCCCGTGAGAAGTATAACGTGAGCCACATACATAGTTTAAAATTTTCTAGTAGCCACATTAACAGCAGTAAAATGCAATGGGTGACATTTATTTTTGAAATATATTCTATTCATTTAATCCAATGCATAAATACCATTTCAACTCTTAATCCATATAAAAATTATTAATGAGATATTTACATTCTTTTTCCACAGGAAGTCTTCCACATGAAGGGTGTATTTTTGTTTGCTTGTTTTGTTTATTGTTTGTTTGTTTTGTTTTTGCAGTATGCGGGCCTCTCACTGCCGTGGCCTCTCCCGTTGCGGAGCACAGGCTCCAGACGCGCAGGCTCAGCGGCCATGGCTCACGGGCCCAGCCGCTCCGCGGCATGTGGGATCTTCCCGGACCGGGGCGCGAACCCGTGTCCCCGGCGTCGGCAGGCGGACTCCCAACCACTGCGCCACCAGGGGGGAAGCCCTGAATGGTGTATTTTACACGCAGGGCACATTGCAATTTGGAGGCCAGTTTCTTAGAAATAGTTGATCTGTATTTAGATTTCATAAAATTGACAGTTGAAAAAGTTGATTCACATTCCCAAGTTGTTCTAAACATATTTACTACTTTTCCAACAACTGAACTGAGCCTCAGGTTTTAAAGTTAAATTAATTAGAATTAAATACAGCTGAAGATCCAGTTCCTGGGCAGCACTGGTCCATTTAAAATGCTGAGCAGTCCTACATGGAAGAGGCTGTCCTACTGGACAGCACACGCCAAGAGAATGTGGACATTTCCCCAAGTCTTTTCAGCCTAAATTGCAGTACTGGGATCTTGAGTCCAGGAAATCTTACCCAAGAGCCCACACAGTACCGCGTCTCTGAGTGACATGCTCCTGCCAACCTTTCCAACCTCAGCTCGCTCCGGGCAGCTCTCTCCTTTCCAAGCGATTCCTGAGCTGGCAGCTCTTTCTCAGCCCTAACGATGTTTGCACAGGCTCCCTCCTGGCCTGGAATGCCTACTCACCAACTGAGTGGTTTCTCTTTCTCTTTCTTCCACTTCAGCCTAAATGCCACTGCTCTCCAAGTGCGTCCTGTCCACCCGAAATAAAGTGGGTTCTCCCGGTCATGACTTAGGCAGCTCCACGGAGGCATGGGCTCATCTAATCGTGTTATTATAAATTCATGTTTTTAATCATATCCAATGCTTTCTCCCCCACAAGAGTGTAAGAGATTTCATACTTAGTACTGGTGCGTAGAGAGGGTTGTGTAAATATTTTGAATTAAAATAATACATTTTTTAGACATCCAAGTGAGATGAGTAAAATAGGGAGTTATGGGGGTGAAGCTCAGAGGAGCGGGGACATATAAATCAAGGGATACAGCCTTGTGCGTGGACAGAAGCGGAAACCATGGTGGACGAGGTTCCCCAGGAGAGCTGCGCAGGGAAGCTGGACAGCCGCCTTGCAGAGCTGGCTGTGAGAAAAAAGTAAAGGTGAAACTGGGTGAAAAAGAAAACCTATCATACTTTATTAAATTAAAAGGGCAACATACAGCCTCAAAAATATCAACTTTAGGGTTCAGACTCTGCAGTCATTGAAATCGCTCTCTGGGATTCAGTCCAGACAGCAGTGGTGTCCAGGGGGTGTCCTGTCTCTTACAACTGTGCACGTGAGCCCCGGACACCCTAGCCCGGCAGCAGTGATTTCCTATGATGTGCCAGCCAAACCAACATCACTCAGCTTCAAACCCCGACTGGTGTCGGGAAGAACCCACACCTTCTTAGTGACGCTGCAACCGTCAGTCTGGCCCACGGCCCCTTTCAATCAGCACACAGTGGAGAGGGGTCCTTCTGTCCTCACCTGTCCTTTCCTTCTTTCCTCAGGTGCAAGGACAAGTCCTGCTCCAGGTGCAGTGTGCAGACCAGACCCTCGAGACCAGCAACACATCAGCCCTTGGTTGTCTCCTTGGTTCCAGAATGCTGGACTTTCCTCTTTCCTTAGGGTCACTCACCCTCTTTCTTGTATCACAAGCGGGCCCTTAACTCCACATGCTTTCTGCTGAATTTCCTCACCCGTTTCCCCAAACCCATCACTCCTGAGCCCCCGTCTCGTGGGGAGGCTCTGCTTCTCCCTCTGGCCCTTCCTGGTGCCAAACGAACAGCAGGGCACGCTTTCACGGGTAACTTCTTGCCCAAATCCCCAAGGCTGAGAATATTAACCCACATGAAAGCCCCATAAGATGCCTCTAAAAACATGGAAAAATAATAATTTCTATCAAATTCAGTATATTTTCATCAGCAGAAGGTTCTGGGCAAGAATACACAGGGCAGGGTTTGTTTACTCTGTCTGCAACGGCAGGCCGGACCCGAGAGCGGCACTTAGCAAGCAGGCAGTGGTGGGTCCCCAGTGTCGGTCGTGCAGCCAAAGATTCTGGGGCTACTGGGCTTCCGAACGAATCAGAAATTCAGATTCAGAATCACTCTGAACGGTGCCCATATGTCCTGATTGACTGGAACAGACCTGACTTCAAATATTCTGTCCCATTTTCAGAGCATGTGTCAGACCATATGTCCACATTTATGTTTAAGAAAATACGGTATTCATTTCTTTAGCAAGAAAGTCGACCCAAATCACGGGGAACCACTGCTGGCTCCAAACCCTGCCTCTCTCCCCACGCTAAAGAGCAAGTGAAAACGTTCAGGGTTCCCTCGGGGCGGCTCTGAGAGCAGCGTCTACGAGAACCAGAGGCAGGGCCAGGCAGAGAATGCACGCAGGCCCCGGAGCCAGTACTGGTCAGAGCAACACCAGTGCACAGCTGTCCCAGGAGGCAGAGCAAAATAATTCTCTCTCTCTCTCTCCGTTTCATGATTTTTACTTTACCTTATCCATGGACTCAACCTTGACATTTTGCTCAATTTATAGCAAAGTAGAGAGATTCAATCTCTTCTTAAGCAGAATTATCTGAATATCTCCTATAAATGGCCACAATCCCTCTACCTACTCCTGCTTTTTGGGATGGCTTATACACACATGTCCACATAACTGTACAGCAACAAAAACAAAGGACAGAGAATAATTAACCGGTTCTCCTTCCAGTTTATTACATATATCTCATTTTATGCTGTCTTCCATAAGGAGTTACTTCTGTATGGGAAGGCACCATTCTTTAGAATGGCTATAAATGACATAGCCTAGCAGTGTGTGGTACCATTCCATAAATTTTCCTCTGAATTCTGAAGGTCAAAATTTAATACCATGAGGCAGTTATGTCACTTAACAAAGGTCCCCAAATACCACTGGGACACACTGACCACCTAGGAAATATGTATTCATATAAACACAAAAGTACCACCCCATCACTAGGCTATTGTTCAACGATTTCAAAACAAGATTTATAACTTAGTTCGAATGGTGTGTTATAATTTGATCTGTATTTATTGAACATTTTTTTATTAAAGGAAAGTTGAAAATCTGATAGAGATAATCTAATTATAATATCTAATTACAGAATGAAATAAATCACTAAAACCAGCTTAATGAGTCTCAAATACTAATTAATATTCCGACAAGAAGCTGGAATTTTGACACTCCAGTCATGTAGTGAAAACATAGCAGCACCTAAGCATGCGGGATGTTTTGTCACTCTGAATTTGAAGTTCCTCACACCTTCTGCATTGTTCACATGAGAGCTGCCTTCTTGGAAGCTTTACTAATCATGGTCTAGATCCATCACTAACTGCTATTAATGCCACTCACCATGTGGAAATACTTAAAGAGAGATAGTTTGCTAAACTCTGTTGGGGTGAGCACACGAGAGATGATTTTAATCAGTAGCAGTGTAAAAAAGTGTTTTTATTTTTATCGGGAGGGTAAAAATGAAGGGTGCCCTGAGAGGAACAGGAACAGGTATACAGCGGTCATTTCAGTAGTAAGTCACCACGTGCACAGAACTCCTTCTGATACGTAGCACAGGCTGGCGTGGAGATGAACTCCCAGAGCTGATCTGACGCCACATCACTCCTGCCCTGTTCTACCCTGTGTCAACCAGGGACGGTAGCACCGTATCTGGTTGCTTAAGGGTTGTATGAGTTGATATTTGTCAATCACGTAGAAGGGAACCCGGCATTGTCAAGTGTTTGGCAGACACTGTGTTCTTTCACTTCTCACAGAAGCCTGGGTTGCACCCTCATCACAGAAGTACAATGTAACACCTTTATTCTCAGCTACCTGCAGCACCACCTGTAGTGCAAGTTCAAATTTTAGCCAATCAGATACCCAGCTTGACAATGGCTGCACATGGAATAGCAGGAAACAGGGGTAAGAAAGGAGCAGAGAGCTACTCAGATATAATTCAACAGTGTGTGTGGACGGGAAGAGGCCCGGGGGCTTAAGACTTCATAAAGACAGAAAAAAGCACTGGTGCTGCGTCTTCAGACTCATATCAGTGCTATCAAAGGGATCCTTATGTTGACATTGACCCATGAGGAAAGAGCTGGTGAATATCTCAGAGGCTTGTCAAAAACTTCAGAAAAGTAGCTTTGAGTTAAACTTATCTCACACTGGATTTAGGTCACGCCTGGCATCAACTGCAAAACGATGATCTCCAGACAACAGATTGGCCGGAGATCATCTGTGTCTCCGCCACCTGCTTCATGTCTCACTGTCACAACCACACAGCTGATCCAGGAAAAAGTTTAGGATCCTATGACAAATGTCTGGTACCAAGACCATCCTCTCCAATAATACACGATGACGCTAACCTTGATACGATTTGTTTCTAAAATACAATTTAAGTAAGTGAATAAGAAAGACGTTTCAAGAAGCTGTATTTTATTCTCAGAATCCCAACCAGATGAGCAAATACAGTTGCCAGCGGTCAGGTACATGATGGGGAGCTGAGCTGTCTGACTGTGTGGTCTTAGATGAGGCATCTCACACCTCTGAGACTTTATGTTTTCTTTAAAATGGGGACGAGATGGGCCATGACTCCTTTCTGATTCTGCTGTTCTACTTCTTCTCCCTCTTTATTAAAAAATGTTCAAGTCACTTAAAATTAAAACAAAATAAGAGCACTGATGGCACCTTAGTGTCTTCTCCACATTTCATGGAATTTACCCTCCCCAAGGTCATGGGCGACCTAAAGGATGGAGACCCTCTTGGGAGTTGACAGCTTTCCTTACCTCTGATGCTTTATTTCCTTCTTTCTTCATTTTTCTCTTTCCTTTCTAGATCCTCATTCTCTTAGGTTGCTTCTTTTTTTCTCTGCTCTCCACTCCTCATTGACAATTAATTGCTGATATTCTCAAGATTTATTCTGAGTTTTTATATTTCCTCATGGTTTATATATACCTTGGGTAATTGTATTCAGACATAGCTTCAATCAGCACCTACAGGCTACATTTCCCAAATACTGACTTACGTTCAATGTTGCTGTATTAAAATTTTAGACACACCCTCTTAGCTGCCCATAAGATACTTTCACCTGGACATGTACTATATGCATTAAGACAAGCATATTAAAATGCTGATTATTGTTTTCTGGCCCCATCTCCTATGTTTATAGAGAAACATCACTATCTAACTTGTTATTAAAATAAAAAACCCAAGAGTATGTCCTAGAATTGTCCCCCTCTACTTTCTCTAATCTATTTTCTAATCACTTGCTTGGGAAGCCCTGTCAGCTGTATTCTTTAACTGGTATGAAATATTTTCCTTTCTTTCAATGCTCTCTGCTATGACTTTGGTTTGGACCTTATCATTTCTTGCCTCGGCTACAGCAATACCTTGCAAAATGATCTCCTGTCTCTAGTCTGTCTCCTTTCCAATTCATCCTTCACACAGCTTCAAAGTGACCTTTTAAAATTCATATTTGATGGGCTTCCCTGGTGGCGCAGTGGTTGAGAGTCCGCCTGCCGGTGCAGGGGACACGGGTTTGTGCCCCGGTCCGGGAAGATCCCACATGCTGCGGAGCTGCTAGGCCTGTGAGCCATGGCCGCTGAGCCTGCGCGTCCAGAGCCTGTGCTCTGCAACGGGAGAAGCCACAACAGTTAGAGGCCCGCGTACTGCAAAAAAAAAAAAAATCATATTTGATCGGTAACTTCAAATCCCTCAATCTTTCTCAGCTACCTTCAGAGGAAGTACAAACCCCTTAGGTAAGTGCTTCGTGGTCTGCCATGAGCATCCTGCCCTGCCCCACCTGCTTCCGTAGTAGGAACATCCTCACTCCAGCAAGACTCAGGACAAGTGACATCATTCACACCCTCCCTACTGCACACCTTCTGCACACACACCAAGCGTTTTCTCCCCTTGAGCCCTGCCCTCCGGCTCCTGTAACACCCTGTGTACTTGTATGAGGACGCCTAGTGCACCCCACTGTGATGCTGGTTTCATACTTTCTCTACCCCCACCCAATTGGAAGGTCCTTATGAGTCAGCATTGGTAGCAGATGTCAATTTATTCCCAGGACAGGCCTCTTTCTAGGTGCTCAGTAAATACTTAACTGGATAAAAGAATAAAAATAAAGAATAAAATGAGGGGCTTCCCTGGTGGTGCAGTGGTTGAGAGTCTACCTGCACGGGTTCGTGCCCCAGTCTGGGAAGATCCCACATGCCGTGGAGAGGCTAGGCCTGTGAGCCATGGCCGCTGAGCCTGCGTGTCCAGAGCCTGTGCTCCGCAACGGGAGAGGCCACAACAGTGAAAGGCCCACATACTGCAAAAAAAAAAAAAAAAAGAATAAAATGAATTTATTCAGAAAAGATTTATTAAGCATCTATTATGTATCAGACACTGTTCTAGGTACTCAGATGTATCAGTGATTTAAACAAAGATGCTCTCATGGAGGTTACATTCTGGTGTGCAGAGAGGATGATAAAAAAATAAGGCAGAATAAATAAGAAAATCATATAATATGTTTGAAAGTGATAACTGCTATAGGAATAAAAGACAAAAAGTACAGTAGGATAAGAGGATTCAGAGTCATGAGAGAGAGAGAGAGACAGTTCGCAAATTTAACCAGTGGTCAGGGTGAGCCTTATTTAGAAAGTACTATCTGAGCAGAGACTGAAGAACCCAGTGATGACCAGGAGAGAAAACAGCCTTGCAAAGGCCGAAGGCTGAAGATTGCTGGCCGTATAACAAGGACACCAGTGTGGATGGCTGGTTAAAAGACAGTGGAATACATTCAAGAAAGCTCTAAAACTGAATCAGTGTGTCTCTGACATAGCATGCACTGGTCCATCATTGAGAAGATTCCAGAGCTCAGAAGAAAAGCAAGAACAATATGTTCAGTAAACAGAGATGGAAAAGTTAATTCACAAGCCATTCAAAAGTGCAGATTTAAAGAAGAATCAGTTTTGAATTGGAAACAGATGACTTAAAATTTACATAATAGCCAGTGTTGGAAACTATTTAAAGAAACAAATTATGATGTATTTATAAGATAAAATACTCTTAAGCAATTAGAAATCTTGTTGTAAAATATAATGCAATAAGAAAGTGTCTACTATATAGTGTTAAGTGACTAAGGAAGATTGCTCAATAATATATGTAACAAATTCTAATTTGTGTTTAAATTGTGCATATGTGCATTATAATATGTGGAAAAATAAATGCAGAGGAGTGGGAAGAGGGTAGTTTTTATATTCTTTGTTGTAATTTTCTATATTTTTCAAATTTAAAAAAAGTATAATTTTGGGCTTCCCTGGTGGTGCAGTGGTTGAGAGTCCGCCTGCTGATGCAGGGGACACGGGTTCGTGCTCCAGCCTGGGAAGATCCCACATGCCGCAGAGCGGCTAGACCCTGTGAGCCATGGCCGCTGAGCCTACGCGTCCGGAGCCTGTGCTCCACAATGAGAGAGGCCACAACAGTGAGAGGCCCATGTACCACAAAAAAAAAAAAAAAAGTATAATTTTAGAATCAAGAAAAAAAGCAATGCTATTAAAAAGACACAGAGAAAGTTCTGAAGCAGAATCTAACATATATTAAAAAGCATATAAAATTTTAAGAGAAACCTCATATATCATTGGGAAAGCAAAGCATTATTCAACAATATTGCTGCTGGTAGAGATGGATAGTTATTTGAAATAAAGCAAACAAACTAACAAAATGCAGGTCTTTCCCTCACATCATGAACTAAAATACATTCCAGTCATATTAAAAATATATATTAAAAAAATAAACTTTAGTTGAGTCTTCCGGTTAATGATGGCAGATTGGCCACATGTATTTACATATCCTTCTTCTTAAAATAGTGGGAAATTAGAAAAAAATCTTGATATCCATAGCAACCGAAAAGACCAATGAAAAATGGAAGAATGTGGACGGAGAATCATCATTTTTTTAGCAGGGAGGAAGAAGCTACAAATAAAATACTGGTATAGGATGATATCAAAAGGAAGGAAGCTAATTTTCCAGGCAAAACCTCTGAGATCTCAGGAATTGTTAGTTATCAGTAGCATGGAAGTGAGGCGGTAAGGAGAAAAGGTGCAAAAAGCTGCACTGGCTGAACATCTGTGTGTGTGTGGAGGGGTTGGGGGGGCAGCCACATCCTCAGTTACACTTCCCCACCTGCTGTCTTCAGGATAATGTAACCAGCCTCCTCATGACCCCATCCACATCTCTAGAGAACAGAATGTAAGTTTATTTTAAAGTACAAGGAAGTAGATTGAGGACCTGAGAACACGGTGGTCTTATAAATATTACATTAAAGACACACTCTAGGGCTTCCCTGGTGGCGCAGTGGTTGAGAGTCCGCCTGCTGATGCAGGGGACACAGGTTCGTGCCCCGGTCCGGGAAGATCCCACATGCCGCGGAGCGGCTGGGCCCCTGAGCCATGGCCACTGAGCCTGCACGTCCGGAGCCTGTGCTCTGCAACGGGAGAGGCCACAACAGTAAGAGGCCTGCGTACAGCAAAAAAAAAAAAAAAAAAAAAAAAAAGACACACTCTAAGATGATTAGCTATTCAGCTACTAGAAAATATCCCCCAGGCATATAGATCCAGTCAAGAGATTGAAGGATCATTCTCTGGAGAAACTAAATAAAGCCCATTCCATCAAAGTGTGTTCAGGATCCCAAAATGAAATGGCTGCTCCCCAACACACTGCCAACCTGCTATCTCTATAGTGAGGTCAAGCAGCCAACGAGTCTTATTCATGCATCGGAACTTCTCATCAGCTTGTGAGCACATAATTCACAAATATAAAGTCAGGTACCACTTAACGTTTGCAAACAGTTTTCACTGAGAAAGGAAAAAATGCAACTGAAACAAAATAAAAGAGTATGGAGGAAATAGAGATAATACAAGAAGGAAAAGAGACATTTAGAAATTCTAAATCTTACAGTGATGAGAAAAGACATTGCTTCTATAAACTAAGAGCAGTATACTGTGAAAAGTGAACAGAGGGTAAGAAAAAGTCATTAAAATTAGAAATATAAAAGTAAAATAAAATAAATAATTATATATATATATATATATATATATATATATATATATATATATATATATATATATATAGCAATGGAAAACATAGGAAAGGATTTACTAATGACTTCCACAGAAAGAGAGATGAAAAAATTTAATTCCATGGAAGAGTTCACGAATTAGAAGGCCATTAACCTTGTTAAGGAAGTACCTTGTTAAGGAAGTCCTCTATGTTAGATAAGAGCAAAGACTTACCTTCACATTTTGAAGGAAAAAAAATATTACCATAAAGAATTTTATACCTAGCCAAGCTATCAAGTAACTGTGAAATACATAGAATAAATTAATTTTCAAAGATTCAAGGATTTAGAAAATTTGACCATCATGTGTTCTCCCTTTGGAAGATAGCAGAGAATTTATTTCAATAAAGGTGAAAGTAAATCAAGGAAAAGTCAGGTATAGAATGCAGGAGGCACTAACACAGCAGCACTGTGAACCAAGTCTCTGCATGTCAGTGATGGAGTAGATCTAGACAAAAACCAGGACAAATGGGAAAAGGAGATAAGAAAGCTCTGGAAAGGAAGTATTCAGGAAATAAAGGGACTGATTACAGTTGGCCTTCCCTATTCACAGACCCAGAACCTGCAGATGTGGAGGGCTGACTTTACTATGCCATTTTATATAAGGAACTTGAACATCCATAGATTTTAGTGTGATGGGAGAGTCCTGGAACCAATCCCCCATTAGGATGGAGGGATGGCTGTATTGGCTATAACAGATCATTTCGTAGAAATTATTACAAGTATAATACAACTGGTGGATCATTGAAAGAAAAATCAAGAAAAATATATGGAAGAATTAGCATAGGCATAATTTTCTACTGGTATTGCCATGAAATATTTACATAATTGTGTGTTGTGGGTTGAATCGTGTCCCACACGTAGACATGCTAAAGTTCTAGCCCTGGTACATGTGAATGTGACCTTATTTTGAAATAGACTCTTTGGAGATGTAGTCAAGTTAAGATGAAGTCACTAGGGTGGACCTGAATCCAATATGACTGTTGTCTTTACAAGAAGAGAAGACAGACAGAGAGAACACCTGTGAGACTGGAGTTAAGGCAGCTGCAAACTGAGGAACTCCAAAGATTGCCAGCAAACTACCAGAACCCAGGAAGAGGCAAAGGACTCTATGAGTTTCAGAAGGAGAGTTAGCCTTTGGCACTTTGATTTAGGACTTCTGTCCTCCAGAATTATAAGACAATATATTTCTGTTGTTTTAAGCCACCCAGTTTGTGGCAATTTTGTATAGCAGCTCTAGGAGATGAGAACATGTTATGTAATCAACACATAACATAATCGATGATGTTACTATATGATATAATCAATATTTGCTAATTTAATAAAATTATTCTAGAACCATGTTGGCAGAGAGACACAGAGATAGTGGTGTAAGACTGCTACATCCTTATGAATTACAGAATAATTTGATAAATTACGACATAGCAGTGGAATCACATTAAACACACATTACTGAGTGTCTACTCTGTAGTTTATTTATATGGAGATTGATTTATATGGAGATAATATCAGAAGAATACAAGCAAATTTAATTCCATACCTATCTCATAATTTACTGTGTGCCAGGAAGTGTTCTAACCTATTAACTTGCCACTCCAGTAACTATGTGACTTATTTTTACTATCATCATTTCCATTTTTACATGAGAAACTGATAGTGATTAAAAAACTAAGTAAGTGGCAAAACTTGGATTCAACCCAAGCACTCTGGTGTCAGAGTCTATGCTGGTAACCACTGTAGTAGATTGCTTCAGACAATCAATGAGGATGTATAGCAATAAAGGGAAATAAATCGCCTCCAAGATGGTGGGTAAGGATGCCCGTCAACTGGGAACTCGTGTATGCCGACGGTTGTGCAGCTGTTTTAGAAAAGGTCTGGCCAATCAGCTCCATACATACACATGTGATAGAAAGGGTGGTACCTGGGCACCAAAACACATGAGGAGTAGAATAAATAAGTATACTATGGCATATCATATAATGAAAAACTAAACAGCAAGTAAGATAAATGAAATACAGCTGATGTACTTTGGAAACACTTTGGCAAACTAGCAGAATCTACCTGAAACTGCACACATACACACTCTGCAGTTCTGCTTCCCAATCAAATGGGAACAAGTGTTCATCCAAAACAAAGGATAAGAATGGTCATAGAAGAATTCTATGCCTTAGCCCCAAAATGACTTCAAGTGTCCTTCCAAACTAGAGTAGATACATAAATTGAGGTATATTCATGAAGTAGAATATGCTTTATGTAGTGTAATGATGTAAACAGGAACATAGATGAACCTCACACACAGAATGTTGAAAAATGAAGTCAGGTGAAAGGAATAGACACTTAATGATTTGTTTTGTAGAAGTTATTTGTTTTGTCTCTTCTATGATTTTAGCTGTCAGGATGGTGGCTACCTCCCAGGGGAAGGGAAGTTGTAGGGAAAGGTGGTGTGAGGTGGGTTTGGGGTGCTGATCATGTTCTGTTTCTTTACCTTGGTAATGTGGGCAGGAGTGTGATCACCTGGGTATTATGCACTGAACTGTGCGCCTGGGATTTGTGTACTTTTTATACATGTTCAACTGAATTTTTAAAATAATAGGCTTAATAAATATATCATCCCTGCCACTTGAAGGAGTCGAGTTTATGCAATGTAGAAATACAGGACATTTGTAAACAAGAAACCCTCTTGAGATGAGTAGTCCTGGTTAAGGGCAGAGACGAGGACAAAGATTTGAGCCCTGGCTCAGTCACTTTACATTTGCATCATGTCAGTCACATGTTTAATCTCATCAATTTCCTCAACTGTGAGGTGAGGAGGATAGTATCTCATGGGGTTCGGTGAGTATTAAATGAGCTTCCAGCCCATGGCTTACTTCTTCTCCAGGTAACCTATACTCCAAGCCAGGTGTTGGGGAACACTTATTTCCCTCTTCAAAACGATGCCATCCTTCTTTTCTGCAATTGCTCTAAAACGTTCATTGCCTTGTGATATTCTATATTTTATTTGATTTTTAAATTTTTTTCTTATACTATTCATTTGCTTTTTCCATCTTCTGGAGGCCAGAAATTGCTCTACTCCCATGAGTCTAAGTTTTTTTCCTTCTAAAATGAAATTAATACTAACAGTTATGACCTATAACATACCTATATAATACTTTTTAAGTGTAAAGCATCCCCAAAGTATAAAAGCTTAATAGTATAAATGTCTAATATTTTCACAACACCTAACAAGACCCTTATTGAGGCTCTGGTGCACTTTCGCTGATTTGATTTCTGGCCCAGCCTGTCTGCACCTTCTCCCTGCTGCTTTTTCTGCTCTTAGCTTTCTTTTTCTTTTTTTCTTTTTTTTTCTTTTTCTTTCTTTTTTTTTTTTTTTTTTTTTTTTTTTTTGCCTTTTCCCACCTGGTCTTCTACAAAGGAACCACTGGTACCTACTCCTTACACTAGAATCAAAAAGAGTAAGCCACAGACACAATACATTTTTCCCCCAGAACCTAGCTCTGAATCTTTTTCATTTATTCCATCTTGCTCTTTGCTTCCATTTTTCCGAATCTGTAAGATTCTGTACCTTTCAGTTTGCATCTGGTGTTCTTACCCTGGCCCCTGGTTTTGAATATCTGAACACACTGGTCCTCTAGTGTCAGTCTCAAGCTTTCTTCTAACCTTGATTCCCATCCACCTGTCCATCTGACAAGGGTAAGCATAAACCCGCATCCATGACCTTCTAAGTAGAATGTTCTGATGAGACATTTAAGGGGAAAATTTAAAGGAAATGTTTTCTTTTCTTTTTTTATTTTTGAGGGTGTTAAAGAGGGACAGAACAGTAACCACTTATTAATTGGACTATTCTCATAAGCTATGTTTTGTAAGTGCCATGTTCGTAACCAAGCAGGACCCTATGGGATGTTCCTGGGACAGAAGCCCCCGTCATGTCCTCTGCCTGCCTCTTGTTTGTAGAAAAACTTTAGCCTCCTAGGCCGTCCCCAAGTTCCAAAGAATAAATTTAAACAGAGCAGTGAGATGATGCAGAAACAAAGGAAAAGAGTCAAGCAAGACAAAATAATAACAGTTTAGCCATTACACAAATTCAAGGACATTTAATTCTTCCTCAAGGGCTGTAGATAATACTCTGAGACATGTCCTCGAGCTGTTTTTCAGATACTGAAATCCCCACCAGGTGGAAGAATTTAACTGTATGCTGACCACAAGCAAGTAGAGACCAGACCAGTTGAAACTGGAAGGTTGATGATGTTGACTCCCGATTACCTCATCACCAGCCAATCAGAAGAATGTCCAAGAGCCAAACACACACCATGCAACACCCTCCCTCACACTGTCTTTAAAAACCTTTCCTTGAAAGCCATGGGGAGTTCAGGTCTTTTGACGATTAGCTGCCCATACTCCTTGCTTGGCCCTGCAATAAACTCTGCTCTTTCCTTCATCAAAACCTGGTGTCAGTAGATGGCTTTCTTGTGCACATGTGAATGGACCCAGGTTTGGTTTGGTAACGTTTATGACCTAATCATTCCAAGTTTTGCATTGATGTCTACATGCCACTCCCTTCTTTCAAGGAATGTTTTATAGTAAAAGCACTGGTCTATCAAAATAAAATCAAAGCTTTATTTAGGGGGTAAACTTAGGCTGCTAAAACACTGTGTTGGCTGCTGTTGAAATACTGTCTTTTGAGATTGAAAAAGAGAGTTATTTCTATGTTTTAAAGAATTTTAAGAAAATGAGTTAGTCGTAAGGTTTATTAATCTTTCCAGAGAACATATTGATTAGTCTTAAAGACCGGACAGTTAAGTAAGTGGTGGCTGAGACATCTATTTTCTACAAAACTGGAAAAATAAACCTGGTCCTAGAAGAATGTATGATAAAATAAAACATGTGAATCAATGTTGATTCTTAAAAAAAAAAAGAAAAGGGTGGTTTTTTTTGCTTTTGCTGTTGTTTTTTCTTTTTGGTTTTTGCTTGGAAGATTGGGAGATGGGAATACAAATGGGATATGTTAGGGAAAGTAGATCTAAAAACCCAGGAGAAGGTATGAATTACTGAGAACTGTGGTTCTTAGGGGCAATTTTGTCCCCCAGGGGAAATTCTGCAAAGCCTGCCCTCACTTTTGGTGGCCATACTAGGGGGCACTATTGACTTCAGGTGGGTGGAGGCCATCAATGTTGATAAGCATCCCACAGTGCACAGGAGAGCCCCTGACAGAGGAGACTTATCTGACCCCAAGTGTCAACAGTACTAAAGCTGAGAAACCCTGAGTAGAGAATTGCAGGTTGAGGGGAGGGAAGCAGTGGGAAGATTGTGAGATTTTAGAAAACAGCACGTTCTCGGACAGGTCTCTTTAGGTTTTAGTCACCAGAAGAATGAGACTGGAGAAGCCCCCAGGTAGAGTGGGAGAAGACAGAGGTATTGAAGAGAGTCTCAAAGAAGCTTTGCATGCTATTCAGTGTTATTGTCTCTGTCAATCTTTCACTAGTTAATATATATTACTTTTCAAGTTTTTAGAGTCAAATTTGAGTTTCTTTTGGGTGTGACAGCACATTGAGATATGCTTAAGGAGAAGGTCAAGAAGGCCTCGTTTATGGGGTCCCCTACACTACTACTACTTCTCTAGTCTGTAGAGGTCTGTCTTAACCCTTGAGTGGCCAGTGGGGGCCAGCCCCCGTGACAGGACCAGTTTCTGATGGACATTTCCTGGCCTCTCTGAAGATCTAGAGCTTTCTCTTGGATTCTTTTTTGTATCTGACAATGACACTCTGGGGATTTAACCTGTTTCAGTGGCCTCCAGATTTTTGAAGTTTTCTGCCTTGTGCATGTGAACTCATTACCCATTTTATGAGTCTGTTCATGTTGATCCTAACGGTTTCTGCTAAGCTTTTTGCAATCTTGTCAGGAGGAGGAAGGTTCAATTCTAACAGCTGAAATTTCATGTTTAATGAAGACTTAATATGAAAATGACTGCTGTAATCAGAAGAGGTCCCAGGGAGAGACCTGTGAAAAAGAGGAGCTTGGATAGCAACCACACCTGTTAACTGAGAATCTAGCCCATAAATGAAACTACTCTTATTACAAAGCTCCAGTTCGTTCTAGTACGTGCATTATTTTCCCCAAGGGCTCATATTACTCATATTTTTAAGGGTCAGAAAAGTAATAAATAAAAGTTAAACTTCCAGGTAAGAAAGAAATACATTTAAAATATTATATCAGTATTTATTTGAGGAAAAGAGATACACGACATGTACTACATGGGATTGCATGCATGTAGGTAGACAACTGTAACAATTGCTGTTGGTTCTACTCGATACCCTTTCCTCACTTCTTTCTTGGGAGTAGAACCCTGATTTTGCTAGGTACAAAACTTCCTCTTTGATTTAAACCAATCATTCTCACTCACCCCCCTTGCCAGCAATGGGTTTAGGCATGAGCATGTGACACACTTTTGGCCAATCATATCTGAAAGAGTCTGATGGCAGAGTCTGATGAAAAAAAACAGCCAGAAAATACCATATATTGGTAGTTGACTAGGGCTAGGAAGGTTGAGGGGCTATGAGAAGTGACCACGAATGGGTAAGACCCATGGCTTTGGTTGAGGAAATCCTCTAAAATTAACTGATGATGGTTGCAGAACTCTGAGTGTGTTCTAAAAACTACTGAACTGTATACTTTAAGTGGGAAAGCTGCATGGTATGTGAAGTATACCTCAGTAATTACATATGAGATATATAGCTGCAAATAGAGAAATAAATACTAACAGAAACAAAAGAAAGGGAAATAGACAAATTCACAAGTGCTAAGCAAAAAGGGAAAATGAACTGTTTGGAAGATGTGAAGAATTTCTTATCATCAAGTCATATATATGGACATACATATACTTACATATGATTTATGATTTGTGTCCTGATAGAAAAATCTTATATAACATATAAAACATTCCAAAACAATCAATAAATAAACAAGAAAAAAAGCAAAGAATTCAATTAGAAAAATAGGCAAAAGACTTGACTAGGTACATTTTAAAACATTTTCAGTGTAATTTTTCATTGGGGAAATGCAAATTAAACCACAGGGTGATACCACTTGCATTCCTTCCCAGAATGAATTAGAGAAGCATGGGTGCTGATGTGGAGGAACCAACCTCGTCTACCCTTCTGGTGGGAATTATTTATGCAGACACATCAGTAGTATTCACCAAAGGTAAACATTTATCTTCCAGAAATTTACAATCCAGAATTCCTCCCCAAGGTAGAGCCCCAAGGGAAATGTGGGCATACGCACCAAGACACAAGCATGGATATGTTCACAGCGGGGCTATTCCTAACACCCAAACTGAAGCCCATTCAAATGACCACCAGCAGTAGAATGGATAACTGGAGGGCGGCACATTCCCACAGTGCAATCCCATACAACAATGAGAATATGTGGGCTACAACTGCACATAACTACATGGACAAATCTCACAAACAGAATGTTGATCAGTGTAACTAAGGCACAAAGCATATGCACCACGTGATTTCACTTACATGAAACTGAAAGTGAGGTTCATCTGTGGTGTTAGTAGTCGGATATGGTTCACTTTGGGGAGTGGGTGATGAGAAGGGGATTGGCAGTTATGTAAAAGCCGTTTCTTATTTTGATCTGGTTCTAATTACACAGTTGTGATAATTTGTGATATTTTATTGAACTGTACACTTAGGATTTGTGCTGTACACTTAAAGACTATAACATCCTTTTATGACGTGTAATTTGTCCACAAAATCAATCAAGATCAAACAATATATAGCTTAGACATGTCACCTGTGTCATAAAATTACTGTTTAAAAATAAGATGATACAACTTAAGATGACACTGACTCTGTGAGGAGGGGACATGCCCTAATATTTGTAGGTTATGAGGGTTGGTGTGGGGTAAATGGGTTTATTATTATGCTTCAAAACTTGCATATGTTACCAATAAAGAGTGGAAACATGAAAAACAAATAGAACCTGCTGTGGAAATTTGGATCAGAGGTAATAGTAGATTGAATCGATGGATGGCAGTGAAAGTTTCAAGATATTCTTTAAAGGAGAATGTGCAACAAGTGCTGATTGTCAGCCTATGCAGGTGAAGCACATAGACTTCTGGTTTGAGCAATTTGAGGGGTGGTGCTGTGTAGAAGAGGCCAGGAACGGAGCAGATTTTCAGAGCACATCAAGAAAACCATTTTGAGCATGTTTAAACTGAGATTCGTGCGGGGAGTTAATGTTGAAATATCAGGTAAGTATCAAGAGTTGAATATGTATAAACTGCTTCTCAGAGGAGACATCTGGGTGGGCAATACTAATTTGGAAGTCATCAGCATAAAATGATGTCAAAAAGTTCTTGGAATAGATGAAATACCCAAGAGAAGACTGTATGGAGAGGTGGAAATCGAGCTCAGGTTTGAACCGAGTGATTTTAAGATGAAGGTTTGGGTGGAGAGGAAAAGCCATCGAAGAAGATAGAAAAGAGCTAATTAGGTTAGAAGACACGCAAGAGAATGTGGTATCAAAAAAAAAAACTGTTTCAAGACATTCCAACTCTGTCAGATAAGTCAAGCAGGTTGAAAACATAGAACTCACCACTGACTATTGGATTTGGGGAAATGAGGATCACCAGAGACCTTGTCAAGAAAGTACCAAAGGAGTGGTGGGCGTAGAAGACAGATAAGAGGAAGGAACAAGGAGGGGAGGCAAGAGAAAAAACCCATCCTGACATTTCCTGTGAAAGCCTTGCTGTGAACCGATGATGGATATCTCAGTAACAAAGAGAATAACAAAACAAATAACAAATTGTTATTATAATGAGATTATCTGTCAATGACCTAAGGTCTGGAATATAATGGGCACTAAACAAATGTTTATGCGTGAATTAGTAAGCGAACAGAAATAACCTTATACCACGATTTTCCCAAAGGTAACTCAAAATATTTCTCTGTAAGTCTTCATTTTTTCAAAAAGTCACAGAAAAGTGAGATATTTGGTTGAACATACAGCTCAAGAACTTAGCCAGCGGTAGGATTGAGATGTGTCCTGATATCTTGGTTAATACATGTTTCCATTGAGATAATAGGAATATATGCACATGAATCAAATCAATGAGTAGATTAGCATAGAGCTCAGAGGACTCAGTCCAATGTAAGTGGACATCATTCAATCCGTTGAGGGCCTGAACAGAACAAAGATGCAGAGGAAGGCTGAATGCGTCCTCTGTCTGCCTGACAGTTTCAGCTGGAACATCAGTCCTCTGTTCTCAGCACTCCTGGTCCTCAAGCTCCAGACCCAGACTGGAACCTGCACCATAGCTCCCTGGCTCTCAGGCCTTCAAACTACCCCACTGGCTCTCCTTCTGTAAGTATAGTCTCTCTGCAGAACCCTGACTAATACGTAAGTATTTTCTTATTTCCATTGTAATTTTTTCTTTGATGTGTGAATGCTCTTGACAGGTGCTTTAAAATTTATAAATTAATGGAAGACTTTCTTATACTATACTTTGTAGTTTCTAATTTTATTAAATTGTGGTCCAAGTATATAGTCAGTCTGACATTAATTTTCTTGGTATCTTTTGAAACTTCCTTTGTGATTAATATACTTTCTTTAAAATGGAAGTTCTATGTATGCTTAAAAAGAATGTGTGCTCTTTCATTGTTGGGTGTATATCCGTTAGATCAATATCAGATCAAACTCATAAGTTTGCATAAATTTTTGTCTAGTTTTCTAGATTTATCTGTTTCTGAGAATAGTCTGAGAAATATATCTAACTAAGGTTTTTAGATTTTTTCCACTTATTGATACCATTTTGCCAATTTTTAGTTTACGTTTTTGAGATAATATTGTTAGGAACATACAAAATTAAGCTTTTATGACTTTTTATGACTATAGTAAGACCTAAGAGAGGTCTTCAGCTTCATCTCTTTGACTGTATTTTTTCTAGTACTAACATTACTGTTCTTGTTTTCCTTGTTTATATTTGTTTGGCATATCTTTATCCATCTGTTTTAACATTTCTTTCATATTTTAGGTGTGTCTCATAAAATTCATAAAGGAAATATCATTTTTAAAAAGTATTCTGGGGCTCCCTATTTAATAGAAAACTTTTAAATATTTACATTTATTACGGTTATTGATATATTTTGATTTATTTTTACTCCACTGGATTGTTACACATTCTCTTTCTATGCTTCTTAGTTTTTCCCATTAAATATTAATCACATACTTAGCAGTGTCCAACTTTAATAAACACTTCTATCTTTTTATCAAGGAGTAAAAGTATTTTTGAACCATTTAAATCTAATCCTTTCTACATGTGTCATCCAGGTTATCAGTTATTAGTGCTCTCAGAGAGTGTTTTTTAGATCTTCCAGCATTTGTCTTTTCTGTTAGAATCATTCATTATAGTGATTTATTTGTTCATCATTACTCCGTGTGCCCCATCCTTCCTCATGGGTTCAAAATTTCTTTCTTAGAAAAATGTATCCTTAAGAAACTCTTTCTCCTGCTATTTATGTGAAAAAGTCTTTAGTGTATCTGCACTTCTGAAAGGCAAATTTTTAAGTTGATTTTTATGCTCCCTCAGTATTTTAAAAATATTCTTCCACTGTATCAGGAATATACTGTTTGCAGATGAGGTCAATAAAAAGGCTTTTGTATGACCTTGCTGAAAGATATTTGCATATCTCAACATCCATAAGTGAAAAATATTAAATAAGAGTAGATGGAGGGACTTCCCTTGGGTCCAGTGGTTAAGACTTCACCTTCCAATGCAGGGGGTGTGGGTTTGATCCCTGGTTGGGAGCTAAGATCCCACATGCTTCATGGTCAAAAACCAAAAACATAAAAGAGAAGAAATATTGTAACAAATTCAATAAAGACTTTAAAAATGGTCTACATCAAAAAAATCTTTTAAAAAAAGAATAGATGGAAAATCCCTTAAAATAGTAAAATGGTTCAGTCGTAGTTACAGTGTGATGGACACGAGATGTGCTAGGTGGACCCCCGAAAGTGTTGTCAGCTGATTAACAACCTTATTCCACCTGCAGCCCTAGTTCCCTTTGTGGTGGAGACTTATGGGTTCACAGGTTCTGAAGGTAGGACATGGGCATCTTTTCAAGGGATGGACATTATTCAGCCCCTCACACAGGCACTGCACTCAATCTTCAGTGTAGCCAGGCCCAAAAGAAAGTCAAGCTCCCAACCAATGCAGGTTAGAATTCTGATTAAGAAAGAATGGAACCTGGCACATGGGTTGGGCACATCTAGGTCGGTGTGTGAAAATCTTGAACTCCCATGTTCCTCTGAGATGTTTGTCCTGCAGAATTGTCCCACTTCTCTCTGTTAAGGACAAGAACTCCATTCTTACTTAAAGAAACTTCAGGGGCTAGTTCCTGGTAAAGCTACCTCCACCCCTTCTGACCATTAGATCATAATTAGGGATACGTCACGGCTGAGATGACGTGAGTCAGATAAGGAGTTATAAGATTCAGCCAATAGGGACTGGCGGGAGTCAGAGGAGAAGGTGTGGGACTAGATTCTGAGGAATGTTTGATCAGGAGACCCTGGAAAAAGCTTGCGTCAGGGAAAGTGTGTTGACTGGGAAGCAGTTTCGAGATACAAGGTTCAGCATCCTGGCAAAGTCTTAGGAGATGGTGTGAAATCACCACTTGGGTGTTTCCTAGAAGCATGGAAAAATCAATGGCCCATGCTAAGTGAGATGAAATGCTGGAATTGCATGGCAGACTGTGGAAGGAGGGACTGAAGGGCTCACGGAGGTAGACATGCAGAGATGAATATGCTCTGTAAGGACAGAGCACCCGCCAAATGGGGTGGTCACTGGGAAGGTCTGGAAGATTCACCCTTTACCAAAACAAGGAGGAATGTGCAGGAGGAGAGGCACCAGCACCACAAAAATTTCAGATCGATGGTGGGTGTCGTCATCACAGAATCAGGGATTCTAAGTACAGGGATGGCAGACTCTGCCAAGCAGAGGCCAGTTGGCAGTGTGTCCATATCAGAAGCCAGGTGGATGCAATTATCATCATGACTGGTGAAGTTGGATTGGCAGCCAATGAGTCCTGACCTTCAGAATTATGAAGATGGTTTACAGAACACAGCACTCTTATGGGGGAAATAGATGGGTACTGCTCACATCATCAGAAGAAATCAAGGATGGACGAGCTGGAAAGTCAGAGCAGTACCCCTTGTGCAGTCCCTGAACCTGAGTCAGTTTTTAGACCCAAGACCCATTAGCTGAAGAGAAGGCCATGTTCCCTGGAGGAAGGATCCTGAAGAACCATGACAAGTATACATAGCAGTCAACCCCCCAGACCTTCCACTAAAGGATGTATGCCATTTCCTTTGGTAACTGTACATCAGGTAAAGGGGAATACCCAATCACTTCCAGGATTGTTGGACACAGGTTCAGAGTTGACAATTATACCTGGAGACGTGTGGGGTCATTATTACCCTTCAGTTAGAGTTGGGGCATATGGGATCAGGTTACAGATGGAATCACGGCTAGTGTCCAGCTTGCAATGGATCCATTGGGTCTGTAGACTCACCATGTTGTCATTTTCTAGTCCCCTAATACATTTTTGGGGAAGACACATTGGGTAGATGGTACAAACTCCACATAAGGTCTTTGGCCTGTGGGGTCAGAGATATCAGAGGAAGAAAGCCAAAGAGAAGCCTCTGAAACTGAACCCTGCCCCCATTCCAGCCAAGATAGAAAATACCTATCAAAATATCATCCCACGGGTGATGGCAAAAATTAGTGCCACACTCAGGCGCTAAACTATGCCAGGGTAATGGTCCCGCTGTGTCTCCATTTAATTCACCAGTCTGACTCTCTGGGGAATTCAGGTCTATCTGGGAAGGGGCCAGTAGTCCCTCACGAGCTACCTATACCTGTGTCAGAGCAAGCTAACATGACTGCAGGCACTTGGCTTGAGGCTGTCGATTTAATGAATGTGCTCTTTCTCATCTTGATTAGAACAGCAGATCATAAAGTCTGCATTCACATGAAACTGACAATAGCATATATTTAGTTTTCTACCTGGGCTATGTTATCTCTTCCACCCACTCTCATGATATGGTCCAAAAGATCTGGACCATCTGGACATCAACTCACTATGACATCAGCTCCCTATGACATCATGCTCATCTGGCTAGTAAGAGGTGACTAGACTGTTGGAGTCCTTGGTAATCCACACACACCCCAGAGTGAGGTAGATAAACTTTATATGACATCAGTGAAACCTTTTAGGGGTTCAGTGGTCAGGGCATCTTACCCAAAATAAAGGACAAGCTATGGCATCTTGTCCCCCACCACAAGAAATTACTCCACTTGGTAGGCCTCTTTGGGTTTTGGACCAGCATGTCCCATACTTGAGAATGCTGCTTCTGTCCATATACCAGGCAATGCAAAAGGGTCCCAGATTCAAATGGGGCCCAGGCAGGAAATGGTACTGTAGCAGGTCCAGGTTATAGTGCAATCAAGACTCAGGCCATATGACCCAGCAGATCATATGGTGTCAGAGATGTTAGTAGTGGGAAACGGATGCCATGTGGATTTTGTAGCCAACACCATGGTCAAATCATAATGTAAGCCTCTGGAGGTCTGAAGCAAAGCCATGTCATCTGCAGTGATGAATTGCCACCTTTTGAGAACTAATACCTAGTATGCTATTGGTAGAGAGAGAACACCTGACACTGGATTACATGCATCTGGAATTGTCCATCTTTCCCTGCCTTGCATCAGTCACTAAGTTATATGATGAGATTGACCCAGCAACAAGCCATTGTGTGACATTAGTGGTTTTTCCAGTATGAGCCTAGTGGGACTAAGGGGCACATGCAGGCTGCGTGCTCAGGTGTCTTGAGCTTCCTGTCATCCATCAGTGCCATGGCAACAGCTATCCTGCAACTCATACCCATTGTCATGTGATCAGCTGCCATGGGAAGAAAAAGCCCATGCTTGGTTTACAGATGAGTTGGCTGGGTAGGTACATACAAGATGGAAATGATGACACCTGCCCCACAGCATCCCTCACTAGTAGCCTAGAAAGACGGTGATGAGCCTGGTGGCTCACCCTGAATGCCCCTCATCCTCAGGTGGTATGTCTTGTTATCCACTCTGAGTGGACAGGTAAGTGGTGTAGTGATAGAGGGGCTGCCCAAAGTCATAGAGTAGTAAATGGCCAGAGACAGAACTCAGACCGGGCAGCCATGTCTGCACTGTTGCCCTTAACACTTGGCTGGTCTTGGAACAATTGGATGATTTTCTCATACTTGATACCAAAATAAATTCTAAATGGAACAATGATCTAAGCTTTAAAAGAAAAGAAAAAAAGAAAGCACAAAAGTACTGGAAGAAAACCTGTGAGTTTTTATTTTTATATTTTTATTATTATGACTTTTAATAATGATATTTTAGTGCAGAAGAGCTTTTAACTTAAGAACCTATGACCTAGGAAGAAAAGTAGCTCGAGCTCACATCACAGAGAAAGTTTCATTTCCTTGGTATGTAATAGACATGCACAAATGTGCAATAAACACATCAGTGAACCAGCAGAAACACGGACACAGGTATGCAAAGACCTTTGATAAAAGCTCTGCAAGTGGCTCTCAAAAATGTGAAAATAAGATCAACCCCATCCATCATATCAGAAATGTAAATAAAACTCCTATAAGATATCACTTTTTCCCATCAAATGGACAAAATCCAATGTTTTAAAGTCCACTGTGCAGGGAATGAAGTGGAAAAGTGCCTGTGAGATTTTTAATTTGTGCAGATTCTATAGAGAGCAATTTACCAAAATGCATCAAAATTTGAAATGCATACACTCTTCACATTATTGCTGTCTTCTTATCCCATCCCACAGTATATTTTTATCACAGTAGCCAGAATGATCATCCCAAAATATAAATCAGAGCAGACCATTCCTCTGCTCAAAGCTCTCCAATGGTCCCCTCATTCCTCAGAGGGAAACCAAAGTTCTCCAAAGGGTCCATCATATCTGGATCCTTCTGGGTCCCTGTGACCTCACCTCCTGAAAGTCTTTTCCATACTTGTGGAACCCTTCCAATCATTTAAAAATAGTTGTTTTAAACCCACAGCATAACCTAAAGTTAACATATCATGTAATCTACAGCAATGAATTACATGAATAATCACAAAATAAAAGCTACATGTAACCGCCATCCAAGTCATGAATTGAATCTCCAACACCTAAGAGGCCCCCTTAGAGTCCAAACACTGCCAGGGGAGATCACGCTACTGGCTTCTCACTGCAGAGTTCCTGCAGCCTGCTTCTGAACTTTGTATACATAGACCAACACATGTATTCTTTTGTGTCTGGTTCCCCTTGCTCAACATTACGTTTGTGAGATTCATTCATGTTCAGGGGCACTGTAGTGTGCCCATTCTTGCTTCACTATCATATCATATCTTATAATACCACGCTATGCTGTGTCAGTGCATACCACATCATGCCTTATCATGGTGTGTCATGCTATGTCATGTCACATCACATCATGGCATATTTACTAATATATAACAAAGTTCTCACTCATTCTAGAGTTCATAGACACTTGGATTGGGGTATGGGGTTATAATAATGGAGTTATGAACATTTCTTTGTGTGTTTTTAGTGCATTTCTGTTGAGTATACACCCAGGAGTAAAATTGTGGGTTATGACATACACATGTGGACAGTAACAGTGCAGAATGCTAGATAAATTCAAAGAGGTTACACTCCTACTGGCACTGTATGAGTGTTTCAGTTGCTCCAATTTTCTTTTTCCCAAACTAGATATAATGTTTAAAAATTGAAATATTTTCAATCTTAAAGAAAAATAAATCATATTACCTACACTGAAACTTTTATGATTAAAAACAAAACATGTAGAATTGCTAAAAACAAGTTTCTCAATAATTTTAATTTAACCAGAAAATCTGATAACCATAAACACCGAGGGATTTTCACTAATTATGGTTGTACTAGAAATTTATCTTCTTAAAAAAGTAGTGCTAAACAGATTCAGCACTTTGCAAAGTTCCTTCGCCATTTTATTTTCTGAGGTTTCAAGGCAACACATGCTTATTGGTACAGCAGTCTCATTATTCTCAGAAAAACGCTTTCCAACCCTGGCCTTCCAAATTGGGGTCAGTATGTACCTTTCCATACAATTTGAGTTTTCATCTTTCACATCACCAGTTAAATCCTTTATTAGTGAATAGCTTCAGCATAGACCATTTAAAATTTTTCTGGCTTCAGATTTCCTAAGACCATCCACATCCTCTTAGTAAAATAGCATTTGTCCTTACTTTTTTCTTTGATTTTCTCAAACTGTAATCTATTTCTATTTCTTCTTACATCACTTTCAAACAAGAGAAAACTAACCCAGGGCTATTGAGGTTAGCTTCACACATAAAAATCATGGTTCACCCTCTGTGCCAACAGACCCTGATTAAGACATTGTCATTTCCTTGTAGGTGTGGCTTTCCAGATATTCAGTTAAGTTTATTATTATAATTAAAATCTTCTCATAGTTATTAGTGTCAGTTCATGAGGAGGAGGAAGGTGGCTTACCAGAGTCATTCCAAAAGTCCAAAAGCATCTAGCCTTGTTCTTCATAAATATGTGGATGAATCCACTGAGAGAGAGAGTAAACGCACTATGGCTTCCTGCGTTCTGAAAGTTCCATAGAGTTTGATACAGGCTTATCTATTCTAAAGGAGGCTGAGATATATGATAGTGTGTAGCTAGTTAGATATTTAGATCCATTTCTGTAATGCTCTTTGGCCCAAATGCTTTACAAGTTCCTTTTTCACCTACTATTTTCATCAGTAATTTTTCAAAAAGTTTGTTTGTTTGTTTGTTTGTTTTTTTAATGCTGAGTGCTGAGGTCACTGCCCCAAACTTTGGAGAGAAAGACAGGAAAACACAGAAAACTTACAACTTACTGAAGCAGAAACCTCCAAAGAACCAGTACTAGGTTGGAAATCCTAAACTGTAATTGACAAATCGATGGAGGCCAGCTCTGAGAGGTAAGAGCTCCAGTGGGGACCCAGTAACCCGGGGCTCCCACTCCAGGAGCTCCACCAGGTTCTCACAGTGAAAATAGGAGAAAACTTCCCTTGTGCTTCTCCAGGAGAGAGAACACCAGAACACTCTGTTCCTAATAAGTTCTGCTCTCAGAAGAAACTATTTTACCAGACTCTAAACTATTTGGAGCTTACCAAAACGTCCCTGACCTGGGGGAGAGGAGACACTCAACCCCAGCCCCCTCTAGCCATCCTGGCCCACGTCAGAAGGGGGCAAAACTGAGATCTCTTGTGAAGCCCACTGTCCAGAGGCACAGACTCACCAGAAAGCAGAGACCTAATCCTAGAATATTTCTCTTCTCCTCACACTCCATCACCACATCACTAATGGCTTATTGACTGCAGTTCCTGTTACCCGGGACATTATGGCCAGCCTTCACCTAAGTAGCACATTTGAAAAGGTAAAAAAGGCAGTTTGAAAGGGTAGAATAGGCTTCAGAACCAAGTCAGATAGAGCAAGGATACTGGCATTATCAGACCAAGGTTTTAAAATTATTGTGATTAAAATGCTAAGTGCTTTAATGGAAAAGATGGACAACATGTAAAAACAGATGAGTAATGTAAGCAGTGAGATGGAAGTTCTGAGAAAAAAATAAAAAACAAATGCTAGAGATCAAAGAGCCTGCCACAGAAATGAGGTACAAGCCTTTGATGGCCTTGTTAGCAGACTGGATGCGACCAAGGAAGGAGTGTCTGAGCTGGAGAGTATTCAGTAGAAACACAATTTCTATCCCCATCACAGTCGACTCCTTTGTAGAAATTGCCAAACTGATCCTCAAATTTATATGGAATTCCAAGGGGCCGGGATAGCCAAACAATTCTGAGAAAGAAAAACAAAGTCGGAAGACTCACACCTCATGGTCTGAAAACTTACTACAGAGCAATAGTAACCAAAACAGTGAGATACTGTGCAAGAATTGTCATGTAGTTCAGTGGAATAGAATTGAGAATCCAGAAATAAACCCATACATTGTCAACAATAGCATTAAGACCTTCCAATTGGGAAAGAATCGTCTTTTCAACAAACAGTGTTAGGACAATAGTATGGCCAAGTGCAAAATGATGAAACTGGCCACTTACCTCACAACATACACAAAAATTAACTCTGGGCTTCCCTGGTGGCTCAGTGGTTGAGAGTCCGCCTGCCGATGCAGGGGACGCGGGTTCGTGCCCTGCTCCGGAAAGATCCCACATGCCACGGAGTGGCTAGGCCCATGAGCCGTGGCCACTGAGCCTGCGCATCTGGAGCAATTAACTCAAAATGGATGAAAGAATTAAATGTAGTCATTTTAAAACTCTTAGAAGAAACCATGGGGTGAATCTGTGTGGTCTTGGATTTAGCAAAGGATTCTTAGATATGACACTGAAAGTACAAATAAAAGAAGACATAGGTACACTGAATTTCATCAAAATTAAAATCTGTACTCCAAAGAACACAAGCAAGAAAATGAAAAGACAATCCACAGAATGAGAGAAAACATTTGCAAATCACATATCAGATAAGGGACTTGTATGAAGAATATGTAAAGAACACTTGCAACTCAATGATAAAAAGACAAACAACCCAATTAAAAAATTGGCAAAGGATCTGAATAGACATTTCTCCAAAGAAGACATACAAATGTCCAATATGCACGTGTAACGATGCTCCACATTTTCAGGCATCAGATTAAGTCAAATCAAATCAAAATCACAATGAGATACAACTTCCACCTAATTGGATGGCTAGAATTAAAAAGTCAGATAATAGCAAGTGTTTTGACAAGTATACGGAAAATCGAACCCTCATACACTGCTGGTGGGAATGTAAAATGTGCAGCTGCTTTGGAAAACCGTCTGGCAGTTCTTCAAATGATAAATTTAGAGTTTCCATATGACCCAGCATTTCTACTCCTAGGTATATACCCAAGAGAAATTAAAACTTATGTCCACACATAAATTTGTACACAAATGTCTATAGCAACATTATTCATAAGGGTCAAAAGGCAAAAACAACCCAACAGTTCATCAATTGTCAAATGAATAAAGAAGAAGTAGTATATCCATATGATGGAATATTATCCGGCCATAAAAAAGGATGAGTACTGATACATATTTCAACATGGATGGAACTTGAAAATACATGTTAAGTGAAAGAAGCCAGTCACAGAAGATCACATATTATATGCCTCCAAGGCAGAAATGTCCAGAGCAGAACATCTATAGAGATATAAAGTAGATTCAATAGATGTGAGGCTACTGAGTGATAATGGTGGGGTAGAGATAGGAGGGTAGGGGAGTGACAACTAAAGGGCGTGGGGCTTCTTTTTGAGGTGATGAAAATATTCTAAAATTTGACTGGTTGCACGTCTCTGTGGATAGACTGAAAAACATCAGACTGAACACCTTAAATGGGTAAATTCTATGGTATGTAAAATGTATCTCAGTGGTGCTGTTTATAAAAAAGAATGCCCCCTACACACACACACCCCATACTTGCAGACATGCTTACACACCAGAGTCCCGACCCCAAAGAGCCCCAAGTTCACAAGTGAGTTCTTCCTATTGAGTGAAGCTTGCTCGTACTTGAAATCAAGAGAGGGAGAATTTGTCTCTAGATTTTGACATCTTTGATTAATTTAAAATAGATAAAATTTCAACTGTCTAATAAATGTGCTTAGAATTAAGTGATTCAAAGTAGATTTTGGGAAGTTTGTTTTTGTTGTAATTCCTTTCATTGAATACACAGCCTAGATTAGGGACTATTTATTTCATGTTTTTATTGAAGGATAGTTGCTGTACCATATTATATAAGTTCCAGGAGTACAATATAGGGATTCACAATTTTAAAGGTTACACTCCATTTATAGTTGTTATAAAATATCGGCTATATTCCCCATGTTGTACAATACATCCTTGTAGCTCACTTTATACCTAACAGTTTGTACCTCTTACTCCTCTCCTCCTGTATTTCCCCTTCCTTCCTTCCCTCTCCCCACTTTGGAGGGCATTGTGCTAAGTGAAATAAGTCAGACAGAGAAAGACAAATACTGTATTATATCACTCATATGTGGAATCTAAAAAATACACCAAACTAGTGACTATAGCCAAAAAAGAAGCAGACTCATAGATATATTTATTTGATATTTTAAAAGCCACTTAACTGAGTCTGCTCGAAACAGGCAACTATCTCTAGAGTGCCCCAAAATAAATTTTTCTAAATGAACCTATTCAAAACTGATCACCTCAATGTAAGTCTAACCAAGGTGACAGTTGTTGGGGTGATGGATGATAAACTCAAAGACCAAAAATCCTTAAAATATGAAATGCACCTCTACTGTTAAAAAGTGTGAGATGACTAACACGACACTTTGTGTTGCCAGTAAGTGCATCTCAGTCCTGGAGTAGTAGACTAACATCAGTGAACATGGGATTCAATCATTTAACAAACCTGATTGTCTGCTCTGTTCATTCTTTCTATGCTTTGCCCAGTTAAAATGAATGATTGAACATTTTAATCCATCATATGATACTTGTGATATAATTGGCTTGTGAGTAATAAATTACTGTTCATGTTTGCACACAGATACCTACTGGGCTTCTGCTGTACATTCCAAGCCATTTTCCAGGTGCCGAGTGGGATGTGGTGAACAAGATCACCCTCAGGAGACTTTTGTGGAGGTGGTGGGCTCAGAGGAAGGCAATGAGCAAGGAAACAACCAGACAAAATTATAGGAGATGCTGCCAGATGCTAAGAATTCCAGAAGAATATTAATAATAAGGTAAGGGTTGGAACAGTGCCTTGGGAGGGGTTTAGTTAAGACCGAGAGGCTAGAGAAAGCCTCTTTGAAGAGGTCATATTTTTACATGAGAGACAGTTGCCCATTCATCTGCATGTTTTCCAGAAGGGATCTTCAGTTAAGGCTGCATCTAATTGAGATTCACTCCAATTCACACTTTGATGGGGGAAATCACAAGGATAATTAATAATTTACATTATGCTCTGCACTTTTTTGCCTTTGTTCAATGTGCTAATAAAGAGGCTTTCTTTGCCATGAGTTATAATCAGACATTTGACAGTGAATTCTTGCTAACAACATCAAATAACAAAAGAGTATTACCTATAACTTTAATTGCTATTGGCCTGGAAAATTATCTAAAATTTTGACTATCATTTGTTCTCCAAACAAATTTTTTAAAATTACAAAAAAAAAAAAAAAAAACAACCCTACATTTTCCAAAGAGTGTTCTTTGGAATGCTAGTTCCAAGGAATAAGTTTTAAGTAAAACAGAGATCAAATGAATTGGTGAAAGCCAGGCTTAAGCAAAGTTGAACTGTTTTTTGTGTTTTTTTTCTTTCTGCTGAATGTTTCAGAGCCTTTGCTATACCATTCGCTTGTAATTGACTTGTGAGGCATAGGATATCAGCCTCTTCAAGATTCTCGGTGATAGAAAGTAGTGCTTTCTGCGCTGGCCATTTCATACATTTTGGACAACAATGGAATAAATTTTCCTTAATTCTGTTTTTCATATTCACATTCATGCTAGCTTTAAAAAAAGAGGCAGCATAGAATTAGGAAACTACTCCAAAACAAAAAAACCTTCTGTATTACACTTCCTTTTTCTGTAAATCAGACAAAAACCTCTGCTTGCCTATGCACACGGTTGATAACAAAATCAAAGTTTAAGTGTTATTTTTACTACATCCTTATCCCAAATAGACTGAAATAGCCGGCACAGCAAATATGTTTGATAGATCAATAGAAGGGATCTGATGAAATGTTTCATCCAGTGCTTATTCAGGTTAATTTGAAAAACATTTGTCAAGCACTACCTGAGCAGAGAAAGCCCTGCACTCTTGGAGATGGTATTTTATTGGAAGATGCAGGCAGAAAAATAAAAATGATTCTTAATATCATAAGTGGCATGAAGAAAAAGAAAACAACAAGGAAAGGCACTGAAGTGTCAGAGTGTATGAGGCATTTTACATGATTGTTTGGGAAACTTTGAGGACATAGTACCTTTTAGATTCTATTAGATGTCTGAATGATGGGGGGTGGTGCGCCCCGTAGCTGTCTAGGTGAAGGGCCTGCAGACCTCCACGTGGAAAGACGGGCAATTGTAATGGCCTCGAAGCAGGACAGGATTGTAAACAAGAAAAACTAGTAATTCCTAATATGTAGTGGTTCTAGGCGAAGACAAAGGAGAGCAATATAACTCAGGTTTAAACTGAGAAAGTGAAAATATCAGTTTTCACAATGGCTTTATTGATGATATATTGTAACTACCAATGGGCTGTGCTGATGCAGAAAACTGATGCAAATCAGTAATTTCTACACAACAAGTGTTTCCCTTCAGCTCACAAGGATTTAAGGCATCAGACAGCAAAGGTAGAAAGGAGATTATGATTGATATCTTTGGCAAAAGATCCATCCAATACCAACAGGAACAAAAACAAATACTGTGAATTTACTAAAACAGCAAAAGGGATATGTTCACGACTAATGCTGATTTTTTTTAACATCTTTATTGGAGTATAATTGCTTTACAATGGTGTGTTAGTTTCTGCTATATAACAAAGTGAATCAGTTATACATATACATAGGTTCCCATATCTCTTTCCTCTTGCGTCTCCCTCCCTCCCACCCTCCCTATCCCACCCCTCTAGGCGGTCACAAAGCACCGAGTGGATCTCCCTGTGTTATGCGGCTGATTCCCACTAGCTATCTATTTTACGTTTGGTAGTGTATATATGTCCATGCCACTCTCTAATGCTGATTTTGTCACTTTTAAAAATCAAACTCACAACTGCCAATCCTGTCAAAATTAACATAAATTAAGATAACAACACTAAATTAAACCATGTTTAAAAATACAATTATAACATCAAATGCATGGTCCACAAGAGAAAAAAATGAGAAGTTGGACTTTGTTAAAATTAAAAACTTCTGCTCTGCAAGACACTGTTAAGAGGATGAAAAGACATGCTACAGACTGGGAGAAAATCTTCACGAAACATATATCTCATAGAGTACTGGTATCCCAAATAAACAAAGAACTTTAAAACTCAGCTGTGAGAAACCAAACCACCCAATTAAAAAGTGGACAAAAGATCTGAGCAGACACTTCACTGAAGAAGACATACACATGGAAATAAGCACGTGAGAAGATGCAGGCAGAAAAATAACATGATTCTGAGTATCATAAGTGGCATGAAGAGAGAAAAAACACTTTACATGACAGTTTCTGTCATTAAGGAAATGCAAATTAAAACAACACTGAGAGACCGCTCCACACCTATTAGAATGACCAAAATCCAACACTGACAGCACCAAATGCTGGCAGGGATGTGGAGCAACAGGAACTCTCGGTCATGGCTGGTGGGGATGCCGCATGGTGCAGCCACTTTGGAAGACAGTTTCTTATAAAACTAAACATATTCTTCCCATATGATCCAGGATTCACACCCCTTGGCATTTTCCCGAAGGATTTGAAAACTTATGTCCATATAAAATTCTGCACCTGAATGTTTATAGCAGCTTTATTCATCATTGCCAAAAACTGGAAGCCAAAAACTTCACTAGGTGAATGGATAAAAACACTGTGGTACCTCCAGACAGTGGGATATTACTTAGTGCTTATGAGAAATGAGTTATCTGCCCATGAAAAGACACGGAGGAACTTTAAGTGCATGTTACTAAGTGAAAGAAGCCAACCTGAAAAATCTACGTACCTGGGGCTTCCCTGGTGGTGCAGTGGTTGAGAGTCCGCCTGTCGATGCAGGGGACACGGGTTCGTGTCCCAGTCCGGAAAGATCCCACATGCCGCAGAGTGGCCAGGCCCGTGAGCCATGGCCGCTGAGCCTGCGCATCCGGAGCCTGTGCTCCGCAACGGGAGAGGCCACAACAGTGAGAGGCCCACGTACAGAAAAAAAAAAATCTACGTACCGTACAATTCCAAGTATATGACATTCCAGAAAAGGCAAAACTATGGAGACAGGAAAAAGATCAACGGCTGCCAGGCAATTGTGGAGGAGGGGAAGGAGGGAGGAATACGTGGAGAACAGGGAATTTTAGGACAGTGAAACTATTCTGTGATACCATAATGATGGATACATGACGTATTCGTCAAAACCCACAGAAGGTACAACACAGAATGAAACCTAAAGTAAATTATGGACTTCAGTTAATAACAAGGCTTCAGTATTAGTTCCTCAGTTTTAACAACATATCATACTAATTTAAATTCAAGATGTTAATAATAGGGGAAGCTGTAGGGGGAGTTTGTGGAGAGGGTGTCTGGGAAATTCTCTGTACTTTCTGCTCACTCTTCTCTAAGCTTAAAACTGCTCTGAAAAGTAAAGAGGAAATAAATAAGCAATAGAATTATGATGCCAAAGACTATAACTTTGTTTGTAAATGCCAGCATGTTCGAATTGGAGCTTATACTTCAAAATATCACAGCTCCTTAATCCTGTGATATTCTTTCCCACAACACAAAAAGAAAGAAAATAGAGAGAGCATATTTATTCTCATCAGCTTACTCTCTGACTTTATCACACCCCTACCACATGTATAACTTTCATTCACTCACTTTTACACATTTTAGTTTCTTCACATGGAGATTTTTGTTGTTGTTGTTAATATTGTTGAGAGTTGACAAACTACAGTTACTAAATAAAACACACTGAGATGTGGAGCCTAAAAGGATGTCTCTAACTCCATCCAAAGAAGACATCTTGAGCACTGTTTCTCAGGACCCTCATGACAGAGTGAGCCCACCGCTGGGGCTTCCTGTCAGGCAGAACCACCCCCTTGAGGGGTTCTCCTGCCTTATCCCATCTTGGATTTTATTCCCAGGTTGCTTCGTGTTCCTTGTACCCTGTCCCTAACCCCACACAGCTCTTCTTTCTCCTATTTGTCACTATTGTTTTTCCATTCCGGGCAAGGAAACTCCCCACCTCCTGAAACTCTTCCTTGAGAATAAGCTCTCTTCCTTCCTGTAACTGGAATCTGACTCTCCTTTCCATGTTCCAGGGACATCACCTCTCTCCTGGTGGCCATAACCAGCTAACTGGTCTCCCCGGCATCTGCCCTTGGGCTCCTCCAGCTTCCATTTTGCAATGAGAGTGAAAATAATCTTTTTTCAACGCAAACCAACACATAGCCCTACTTAAAACTCTCCGGTGACTTCCAATTGGCTTTAAGACGAGGAACAAATTTATAACAGACCCTCAATTGTCCTTGTGAACTGGCCTCCTTCCCGTACTAGCCTCATTTCCTTGACTCTCTGCCCCCTCTCCTGGCATCCTTGCCACTGGGATCTTTCAGTTCCTCGTATGTGCTCACATACCCAGCCCCAGCTGGGACCCCTTCCGTGATTTCCCTAAGAGTGACCAGTTCCTTCATGTATACTTCTGAAGTATGATGCTCCTCCTCTCTTATGTAGCTTTCTATATTTATAATTTACAATAATTTGTGTAATTATTTTATTCATTCTCTTCCACTACCATAAGCTTTATAAAGGGGTTTTTCTTCCCTCTTCGTCATACTACCACAAATACTTAGAATAATGCTAGGGAATTAATGATGATTAATATCTCTTGAATCCATTAATTTCCTTTCATCCCACTGAACTACCGTGATTCATGCCCCCTCCGCTCTCGTAGAGCTGACCAAAGCAGCCAGACTAACTGGTTTCCTAGCCTTGACGCCCCACCCCTCCTTCATACTATGCTGGCAAAGTCCTACTAAGCGCAAGCCAGATAATGTAAATTCCTATTTAAAAATTTTAACAGCTCCCCACTGCCCTCAAAACACATTCTAAACTCTTCAGTACAGTATATAATACTTGCCTTGGTTTATAGTCTGCTTATCTGTGTGGCTATATATAGGTAGAGATAGATATAGTTTATTTTATATATATCTCATGCAGATTCTATCCTTCAGACATACTGAATTACTTATAAGTTACCCAAAGAGAGCAAGTCAGAGGATGGGAGATAGAGCCCATGGCTACAGGGGTATGGACCTTCCAGACGTTCCTATCTTCTAGTGGTCCAAGACTTGTCAGCATATCCCCTGAATGATGAAGACAATCATTGTACCACTCAGCACCAAAAAAGACAACGTTTTTAGGGCCCCGTTGGATTCTGGAGAAAAAATATGCCACATTTCGTTTTGTGTCTGATCCATTTACCAAGTAACCCATAAAGTTGCCCATTGGGAGTTGGACTCAGATCACGATGTAGCAAAGTCAAGACCATAAGGAAGTTGCCCAGTTGCTTGGGTCCTATATGGCCTGGTCCATCCAGTGGAGCTCCAATTAGCTGTGACAAACAAGGACACTGTGTAGAGCCTTTGACCATGTCCAGCAGGAAGTCATCTCACAGGTCCCTGGAAAGTGAGAAAAAGTCTGCCGTCTCCTGCAAATAATCACGGTCCTGTGAGAGCTCCTGGCTTTCTCTGGGCCGTGATGAGTACAGAACACCCAGCATGGAACCCCAAGCAGCATGTGACTGAAAACAATTATTACGTATCGTGTGTATATGTGGGTGGGAAGCTCCAGCCAGCTTCAGCAGCAGCAGCCCCAATCCCAACAGAATCACTCATGTCGTGTGGCTAAACCCCCCCTCACCCCACACCCATGTCTACACTGGAGGTCCCTGTAACAAGCTGATTGGTAAGAGAGTGTGGGCGTGGCTCACATGTGGGTCCATATCATGTGCTGTCGCCAGACAGGGGTGAGCTTCTGCCACTTGCTGATCCTCACTGTAGAGTTCCTGAAAGAAAACCCTACCAAGGGCAGAAACTGAAACCTTTCAACAGGCTGTCTTATTTATCAGGAAGGAGTCATGGCCAGAAGTATGGATGGGCATGGATTCATGGGCAGGGGCTCACTGTTTAGCCTGATGATCAGAACATGGAGAGAACAGGGTTGGAGGACGGGTGACAAGGTCTGCGGGAAAAGTGTGTAGAAGACCCATCAGGGTGCACAGGGCTTGTGAGGATTTTCGTGTCTCTGTGAGCACTCATCAACAATACCATTGCAGAGGGGTCTCACCATAACTGGGGGTGGGAGTGGCCTGCTCCCCGGAATCCAGTTCATTTCCTTCCCAAGTCTCCGGCACCTGTTCTGTGAGCGAGTTTGCAGAGTGACCACAGCGGTGGGGATGAGACCATAAATGGGCTCAACAAAGCGAGAGGACTCTCTTCTCACCAAGGTTAATCAGGTAGCTGCCTCTGTGAGATTCCCGGGGCTGCCAGAGCAAAAACTGGGTGGCTGAAAACAACAGAGATTTATTCGCTCACAGTTCTGGAGGCTCGGAGTGAGAATTCAAGGTGTCTGCAGGGCCACGCTCCCTCCCTCTGGAGGGGGGTCCTTGCTTGCCTCTTCCAGCTTTGGGTGTTTCTGGCATTCCTGGTTTTGCTCATCTTGTAGCTGCATCACAGCAGTCTCTGCCTCCATGGTCACATGGTGTCCCTTCCTCTGGGCTCAAATTTCCCTCGTCTCATAAGGACACCAGTCACTGGAGTAGGAGCCACCTTTTAACTTGGTCACATCTGCAAAGACCTTATTTCCAAATAAGGTTACCTGCACAGGTACCAGGAGTTAAGACTTGAGCATATTTTTTGGGGGGACATGATTCTACCCACAACACTGTGGCTGCCGAGCCCCCAGTCTCTGAATGGAAGAGGTCAAGGCTGAGCTCTGGAGGTAGCATATTTCTGAGTGGGGAGAGGGTCCCACCAAGGAAGCAATGATCTGCACAGTAGAGCAGCAGTGGTCACATGTCCCTTCCCAATCACACCACACACTCTGTCATTCAGGAAATCATACAGAAATCAGGAAATGCCCTACTGAGGACTCAGTTACACTCAACCAGGAGAAAGCTCCCTGTGAGACTAGGGTGCTATCCTACAGAACGGGATGCATGCCTGGGAACCAGAACAGATAGAGCCCTGAAAACACGGATCTCGGCGTCAAGGATAAGCAGTGAGAGTGACTCCTCTTATGATGACTGCTAATAACCCACTAAAAACATTTCTCCTGTGTACCTCTGGATCTTCAAGTCCCCCTGGTTTAGAATTACCAATCCCCTAAAGTGAAAATACTTCTACTAGCGTGAGCAACAAAGGTTCCATTGAACGGGAAGCTGCCAAGGCCACTTTGTCATTTGGGGCTTCTTGTGGCTCTGAATCATTGGTCAAAGAAAGGAGTTACTTCATTGTCTGGGGTGAGTTGTCCCAATTATCAAGGGAAAGTAGAGTTGTCTCCCACAATGGGGATGGGGGGGATGTATCTAGACTGCGAGAAATTCTTTGGAGTGTCTCAACCATGTCCCAGTAAAAGTGAAGAGATGAGTATAGCAATTCAACCAAAGAAAGAGCACTAAGGACTCAGACCACAAGGTCTGGGCCACCTCCGCCCCTGACAGCATGATAATGCAGCGAGTCATGGAGGAAGCTGTGAATATCACAAGTGCAAACCTCCAGTCGCAGGGCTGCTTAAGGATAAGAGGGCTGCAGCTTCTATGCACATTTTCTTCTTTGTCTGAGGTATATATTCATTATTATGACTCTTGCAAGGAGGTGTTTCATATATAGATATACATAATATGTATATAACTTATGTATAATATATTAACAAACCACTTCCTTTTCATTTTCCCTTTATTATTTCCCTACTATTTTATTTAAGAAGGCTGGATTTGGATAACTTTACAACATAGACTTTATTTACTTATTTTTTCCTTGTCTTGTTCCACTTTTTATTTTTTAACATCTTTATTGGAGTATAATTGCTTTACAGTGGTGAGCTAGTTTCTGCTGTATAACAAAGTGAATCAGTTATACATATACATACATCCCCATATCTCCTCCTTCTTGCGTCTCCCTCCCACCCTCCCTATCCCACCCATCTAGGTGGTCACAAAGCACCGAGCTGATCTCCCTGTGCTATGCTGCTGCTTCCCACTAGCTATCTATTTTACATTTGGTAGTGTATAGATGTCCATGCCACTCTCTCACTCCGTACCAGCTTATTCTTCCCCCTCCCAAGTCCATTCTCTATGTCTGTATCTTTATTCCTGTCCTGCCCCTAGGTTCTTCAGAACCTTTTTTTTTTTTTTTAGATTCCATATATATGTGTTAGTATACAGTATTTGTTATTCTCTTTCTGACTTACTTCACTCTGCATGGCAGTCTCTAGGTCCATCCACCTCACTACAAATAACTCAATTTTGTTTCTTTTTATGGCTGAGTAATATTCCATTGTATATATGTGCCACATCTTCTTTATCCATTCATCTGTCGATGGACACTTAGGCTGCTTCCATGTCCTGGCTATTGTAAATAGAGCTGCAATGAACACTGTGGTACATGACTCTTTTTGAATTATGGTTTCCTCAGGGTATATGCCCAGTAGTGGGATTGCTGGGTCATATGGTAGTTCTATTTGTAGTTTTTTGAGGAACCACCATACTGTTCTCCACAGTGGCTGTATCAATTTACATTCCCACCAACAGTGCAAGAGTGTTCCCTTTTCTCCACACCCTCTCCAGCATTTATTGTTTCTAGATATTTTGATGATGGCCATTCTAACTGGTGTGAGGGGATACCTCATTGTAGTTTTGATTTGCATTTCTCTAATGATTAGTGATGTTGAGCATCCTCTCATGTGTTTGTTGGCAATCTGTATATCTTCGGTGGAGAAATGTCTATTTAGGTCTTCTGCCCATTTTTGGATTGGGTTGTTTGTTTTTTGATATTGAGCTGTATGAACTGCCTGTGTATTTTGGAGATTAATCCTTTGTCTGTTGCTTCGTTTTCAAATATTTTCTCCCATTCTGAGGGCTGTCTTTTCATCTTGTTTATGGTTTCCTTTGCTGTGCAAAAGCTTTTAAGTTTCATTAGGTCCCATTTGTTTATTTTTGTTTTTATTTCCATTTCTCTAGGAGGTGGGTCAAAAAGGATCTTGCTGTGATTTATGTCATAGAGTGTTCTGCCTATGTTTTCCTCTAAGAGTTTTATAGTGTCTGGCCTTACATTTAGGTCTTCACTCCATTTTGAGTTTATTTTTGTGTACGGTGTTAGGGAGTGTTCTAATTTCATTCTTTTACATGTAGCTATCCAATTTTCCCAGCACCACTTATTGAAGACGCTGTCTTTTCTCCATTGTATATTCTTGCCTCCTTTATCAAATATAAGAAGGCAAGAATGCGTGTGGGTTTATCTCTGGGCTTTCTAACCTGTTCCATTGATCTATATTTCTGTTTTTGTGCCAATACCATACTTTCTTGATTACTGTAGCTTTGTAGTACAGTCTGAAGTCAGGGAGCCTGATTCCTCCATTTTTCATTCTCAAGATTGCTTTGGCTATTCAGGGTCGTTTGTGTTTCCATACATATTGTGAAATTTTTTGTTCTAGTTCTGTGAAAAATGCCATTGGTAGTTTGATAGGGATTGCATTGAATCTGTAGATTGCTTTGGGTAGTATAGTCATTTTCACAAGGTTGATTCTTCCAATCCAAGGACATGGTATATCTCTCCATCTGTTTGTGTCATCTTTAATTTCTTTTATCAGTGTCTTATAGTTTTCTGAATACAGGTCTTTTGTCTCCTTAGGTAGGTTTATTCCTAGGTATTTTATTCTTTTTGTTGCAATGGTAAATGGGAGTATTTTCTTAATTTCACTTTCAGATTTTTCATCATTATTGTACAGGAATGCAAGAGATTTCTGTGCATTAATTTTGTATCCTGCAACTTTACTAAATTCATTGATTAGCTCTGGTAGTTTTCTGGTAGCATCTTTAGGTTTCTCTATGTATAGTATCATGTCATCTGCAAACAGTGACAGCTTTACTTCCTCTTTTCCAATTTGGATTCCTTTTCATTGTCATTTGCTTCTAGGTATTTTTTGATTTCCTCTTTGATTTCTTCATTGATCTCTTGGTTATTTAGTAGTGTATCATTTAGCCTCCATGTGTTGGTAATTTTTACAGGTTTTTTTTTCCTGTAATTGATATCTAGTCTCATAGCATTGTGGTCAGAAAAGATACTTGATACGATTTCAATTTTCTTAAATTTACCAAGGCTTGATTTGTGACTCAAGATATGATCTATCCTGAAGAATGTTCCATGAGCACTTGAGAAGAAAGTATATTCTGTTGTTTTTGTATGGAATGTCCTATAAATATCAATTAAGTCCATCTTGTTTAATGTGTCACTTAAAGCTTGTGTTTCCTTATTTATTTTCATTTTGGATGATCTGTCCATTGGCAAAAGTAGAGTGTTAAAGTCCCCTACTATGATTGTGTTACTGTCAATTTCCTCTCTTATGGCTGTTAGTATTTGCCTTATGTATTCAGGTGCTCCTATGTTGGGTGTATAAATATTTACAATTGTTATATCTTCTTCTTGGATTGATCCCGTGATCATTATGTAGTGTCCTTCTTTGTCTCTTGTAATAGTCTTTATTTTAAAGTCTATTTTGTCTGATATGACAATTGCTACTCCAGCTTTCTTTTGATTTCCATTTGCATGGAATATCTTTTTCTATCCCCTCACTTTCAGTCTGTATGTGTTCCTAGGTCTGAAGTGGGTCTCTTGTAGACAGCATATGCATGGATGTTGTTTTTGTATCCATTCAGCCAGTCTATGTCTTTTGGTTGGAGCATTTAATCCATTTATATTTAAGGTAGTTATCAGTATGTATGTTCCTATTACCATTTTCTTAATTGTTTTCGGTTTGTTATTGTAAGTCTTTTCCTCCTCTTGTGTTTCCTGCCTAAAGAAGTTCCTTTAACATTTGTTGTGGAGCTGGTTTGGTGGTGGTGAATTCTCTTAGTTTTTACTTCTCTGTAAAGGTTTTCATTTCTCTGTCAAATCTGAATGAGATCCTTGCTGGGTAGAGTAATCTTGGTTGTAGGTTTTTCCCTTTCATCACTTTAAATATGTCCTGCCACTCCCTTCTGGCTTGCAGAGCTTCTGCTGAAAGATCATCTGTTAACCTTATGGAGATTCCCTTGTATGTTAATTGTTGCTTTTCCCTTGCTGCTTTTAATATGTTTTCTCTGTGTTTAATTTGATAGTTTGATTAATGTTTCTTGGCATGTTTCTCCTTGGATTTTTCCTGTATGGGACTCTCTGTGCTTCCTGGACTTGATTGACTGTTTCCTTCCCAATATTAGGGAAGTTTTCAACTATAATCTCTTCAAATATTTTCTCAGTCCCTTTTTTTTTCTCTTTTTCTTCTGGGACCCCTATAATTTGAATGTTGGTGCATTTAATGTTGTCCCAGAGGTCTCTGAGATTGTCCTCAATTCTTTTCATTCTTTTTTCTTTATTCTGCTCTGTGGTAGTTATTTCCACTATTTTATCTTCCAGGTCACTTATCCATTCTTCTGTCTCAGTTATTCTGCTATTGATTCCTTCTAGAGAATTTTTAATTTCATTTATTGGGTTGTTCATCATTGTTTGTTTACCCTTAGTTCTTCTAGGTCCTTGTTAAACATTTCTTTTATGTTCTCCATTCTGTTTCCATGATTTTGGATCATCTTTACTATCATTACTCTGAATTCTTTTTCAGGTAGAGTGCTTATTCCCTCTTCATTTGTTTGGTCTGGTGGGTTTTTACCATGCTCCTTCATCTACTGTGTATTACTCTGTCTTCTCATTTTGCTTAACTTACTGTGTTTGGGGTCTCCATTTCACAGGCTGCAAGTTCGTAGCTCCCATTGTTTTTGGTGTCTGCTCCCACTGGGTAAGGTTGGTTCAGTGGGTTGTGTAGGCTTCCTGGTAGAGGGGACTGGTGCCTGTGTTCTGGTGGGTAAGGTTGGATCTTGTCTTTCTGGTGGGCAGGACCACGTCTGGTGGTATGTTTGGGGGTGTCTGTGACCTTATTATGATTTTAGGCAGCCTCTCTGCTAATGGGTGGCATTGTGCTCCTTTCTTGCTAGTTGTTTCACATAGGGTGTCCAGCACTGTAGTTTGCTGGTCATTGAGTGGAGCTGGGTCTTAGCGTTGAGATGGAGATCTCTAGGAGAACTTTCACCTTTTGATATTACATGGGGCCGGGGGATCTCTAGTAGACCAATGTTGAACTTGCCTCTCCCACCTCAGAGGCTCAGGCCTGACACCTGGCCAGAGCACCACGATGCTGTCAGCCACATGGCTCAGAAGAAAAGGGAGGAAAAAAAAAAAGAAAGAAAGAAAGAAAAAATAATAATAAAATAAAAGTTATTAAAATAGAAAAAAATATTAAAAATTATAATGTAATAAAAAAAAGAAAGAGAGAAAGAAAGAATAGGGCAACCAAACCATAAAACAAATCCACCAATGATAACAAGCACTAAAAACTACAACAAAAAAAAATGGACAGTCAGAACCCTAGGAAAAATGGCAAAAGCAAAGCTATACAGAAAAAAATCATAGAAGGAAGCATACAAATACACACTCACAAAAAGGGAAAAAGGAAAAAAATACATATATATATAAAATTTTTAAAGGGAGAGAGCAACCAAGTCAATAAACAAATCTACCAATGATAATAAGCTCTAAGTACTAAACCAAGATAAACATAAGACCAGAAACAAATTAGATGCAGACAGCAAACCCCAAGTCCACAGTTGCTCCCAAAGTCCACTGCCTCAATTTTGGGATGATTCGTTGTCTGTTCAGGTATTCCACAGATGCAGGTACATCAAGTTGACTGTGGAGCTTTAATCCGCTGCTCCTGAGGCTGCTGGGAGAGATTTCCCTTTCTCTTCTTTGTTCGCACAGCTCCTGGGGTTCAGCTTTGGCTTTGGCCCCGCCTCTGCATGTAGGTCACCTGAGGGCGTCTGTTCTTCGCTAAGAAAGTACGGGGTTAAAGGAGCCGCTGATTCGGGGGCTCTGGCTCACTCAGGCCGAGGGGAGGGAGGGGTACAGAATGCAGGGCGAGCCTGTGGTGGCAGAGGCCAGTGTGACGTTGCACCAGCCTGAGGCACCCCGGGTGTTCTCCTGGGGAAGTTGTCCCTGGATCATGGGACCCTGGCAGTGGCAGCTGCACAGGCTCCCGGGAGGGGAAGTGCAGATAATGACCTGTGCTTCCACACAGGCTTCTTGGTGGCTGCAGCAGCAGCCTTAGCGTCTCATGTCCGTCTCTGGGGTCCGCGCTGATAGCCGCGGCTCGTGCCCACCTCTGGAGCTTGTTTAGCCAGTGCTCTGAATCCCCTCTCCACGCGCACCCCAAAACAATCGTCTCCTGCCTCTTAGGTAGCTCCAGACCTTTTCCCAGACTCCCTCCCGGCTAGCTGTGGTGCACTAACCCCCTTCAGGCTGTGTTCACGCAGCCAACCCCACTCCTCTCCGTGGTATCTGACCTCCGAAGCCCGAGCCTCAGCTCCCAGCCCCCACCCACCCCAGAGGGTGAGCAGACAAACCTCTCGGGCTGGTGAGTGCTGGTCGGCACCAATCCTCTGTGCAGGAATCTCTCCACTTTGCCCTCCGCACCCCTGTGGCTGCGCTCTCCTCCGTGGTTCCGAAGCTTCCCCCCGCCCACCCCCCATCTCCACCAGTGAAGGGACTTCCTAGGGTGTGGAAACTTTTCCTCCTTCATGGCTCCCTCCCAGAGGTGCAGGTCCTGTCCCTAACATTTTGTCTCTGTTTTCCCTTTGTTCTTTTGCCCTACCCAGGTACGTGGGGAGTTTCTTGCCTTTTGGAAAGTCTGAGGTCTTCTGCCAGCATTCAGTAGTTGTTCTGTAGGAGCTGTTCCACATGTAGATGTAGTTTTGATGTATTTGTGGGGAGGAAGGTGAGCTCCACGTCTTACTCCTCTGCCATCTTGAGGGCACCCCTCCAACATAGACTTCAGAATAGAAAATATGCAGGTAGAATTTTTGCTTGTTTTGGCTTTTTCATGAGACCACTTTATTGAGGTATGATTGACATACAAAAAATTGTACATATTTAATGTATATAACTTGATGGATTTGGAGATAAGTATACATCTGTGAAACCATCACCACCGTCTATACTGTGAACTTTTCCATCACCTCCACAAGTCTTCTCCCACCCTTTTTGTTTATTGTCATTTCTTTTTCTGGTTTTTTTTAACTGGAATTCACAGCACCCAGAGATGGAGATGCTGGCAGTTAGGAGCCAGTACCCCATTGTAGGAAGAGCACAGAGCATGTGGCAGCAGCCCAGGCAGAAGCAGGAGGCTCCCGAGTTCCTGCCCTGAGAGGCCAAGGTGATTTCAAGATTGCTGTGAGCTCAGCTGGTGGCTTTGCCCGGGGTCGCAGCCCCCCTGATCTGGACGACAATGCGTCTCTGTTTCTCTTCCAACAGGATACCCCCACTTTTGTTCCTCCAATCCTTTCCAAAACGTTTGGTTTCTGTTTTCTCAAGTGATCTGCGACTGATGAACCCATTATCAACTGTTTTTTACCTACCCACGCGCCCTTTATGTTTACCGATCTCTTCTTTAACCTGCCTGATTGCTAGGATGGTCCCCAAGACTTTATCCTGCGACTGCACTAAATAATGAGCTTCTCGAGGGCGTGCATGATGCCTATTCATCTTTGAATCTGATGACCTTACGCTGCTGGCTACAGCATACAGCTCAGTGCCTAACATACAGCACCGGCTCAGTAAATCCCTAATGAATGGCCTCATTTACTGTCATGACTTCAACCAGATCTACCTGGAACTGAGTCTTGTAGGCAAGTCCATAGTCTGACCTCTCTCCTGAAGAGATTATTTAATTGGCAGCTATACCCAACTGTCTGGAATCACCTTCAACTCATTGTAACTCATATCAAACTGGTCTACTCCCCATTCCCAAATTCCAGTATTCATGTAATAGCATTATCACCTACCAGTAACTAAAACTAGAATCCTGAGCATTATTTTCAAGCTGGCTGTGGCTCACCTGTTGAAGAACAGAGCAGCACGGACAGCCGTCCCACACCCCTCCTGGAGGGTGGGAAGAGCCCGCACCCCAAGCCTGCAAACTTGCTCCTCCGTCCCTGCTCTAAGGCTTCTCTCTCAGTCTGTTCTGAAACCCACGTGGACCTGCCCAATGGCTAACCAAACTGCATCTATTCAGCTTAGAGGTCCACATGCCCTCCTAATTTTGGTCTTTCTCTCTTGGTCCCAATTCCTCTCATTAGGCAGGTTAACCTGTGTCCTAAGAGTCCTCCTTCCCTGTCTGTCTGTGGGAGCAGCAGAAAGGTCATCAAATCCTGCTCACTCCCCACGTCCCACTACCACCTCTGCTCGTGGAGTCCAGGCTCTGGCCTCCCATCTAGATGACAGAAAATTACAATTATCTGGTCTTCCTCCCTCCCTTCTCCAGTCAGCTTCCCACACCAATATCACGATGATCCTTTAGATGTGTGAAAATTAATATCATTTAATCCATTAGTTCTCTCATTAACTAAAATAAAATAAAAGCCCCTTACCTTATTATCTCCTGTGTTTGGTATGGAATTGAATTAACTGATTATGTTACCAAATTCTCAAACATTAGAACCATGTCTTTTTCACTTATTATCCTTTTTATTTGTTTCAGAACCAAGTCTAGGGACTTCTGACCATCCCTCCAACTGTGCACTCCTGACAGTTTTTATTGCTGGATGTTTGAAATAGTGTGTAAAAGAGCAGGATTTAATACTAGAACACAGAAGCTAGTATCTGTCCTTCTTCACCCACAGAGCACATACAGATTGCACATAACAGAAAATTCAACCTAAAGTTGATTTATTGTCCCACATAATTGGAAATTAAAAAGTATATGGGCTTCCCTGGTGGCGCAGTGGTTGAGAGTCCGCCTGCCGATGCAGGGGACACGGGTTCGTGCCCCGGTCCAGGAGGATCCCACATGCCGCGGAGCGGCTGGGCCCGTGAGCCATGGCCACTGAGCCTGCGCGTCCGGAGCCTGTGCTCCGCAATGGGAGAGGCCACAGCAGTGAGAGGCCCGCGTACCGCAAAAAAAAAAAAAAAAGTAGAGAGCGCTTTGGTTGACGTGCACCATGTCACCAAGAATACAGACCCCTCTGCTCTGTCTTCCCCCATGTCCACCCCTTCAGAAGGCAGGTGGCAAACCTCATGACAGACAGGCTTGGGTCAGTGGTCAGGCCTCCAAGCAGCCTTGTCCATGCTCAGTGGAGAGAGAGCAAACCTCTCTTCCAACTTCTGTTCAGTCAAGTGTCCTGAGATCACTTTGGTTGGGCTGTGTAAATAGCATCCCACTCCTGCCCATGACAACAGAAGTGATCCTGGCATTGGAGAGTGAGGATGCATTGCTGGGGGGTCATCCCAAAGCACAGGGCACCTTGGGGGAGGGCCAGGATCCTTGGGAAAAAATCCAGGAATTTTTACTTTTCAGTTAGTTTTTTTTCAGCTGTACATCGAAAGAACTTAACCATGGGAGTGTAACTAAATAAGGTACTTACTGTTTATATATATATATATTTTATATATATATATATATATATATATATATATATATATGTAGAAGATGTAATATACATATTTCCCAGATAGGAGTCCAGTCTGGTGAAGGATTACAGTGTCTCTAAGCAACCCAGCTCCATCAGCGTCTGTTCCTCCATCCCCAGAGCGTTGCTCTCATCCTCAGACACAAGACGTCTGATGCTCCTCAAGTAGCACCTTCACAGGCCAGGCAGAAAGAAGTGACAAAGGATGGCAGTGAGTCTCCAGCCCTCCAAACACACACACACACACGATACCCAGAGAGCCCCTTAGGTCTCTTGGCCCCAACCGTCTCACGGGGTCACCCCGGCTAAGAAGGAGGCTGGGATGGAAATGGAGAGAACTGTTTTCATTTTTTTGGAACCCAATGCCCTTGAGTACTATGGGCTGAGATGACCAGCTGTAATTCTTCCTCGCTGTAGGGAAAATACTTTCATGTCTTAGAAAGCTTGCTTATGGCAATTTCAAAATAAAATTGGTATTTTCCCACAGGAAACGAATCAAAAGGTAATACCTGTGTCTCCTCTACTTCCACTCTGAAAAGGCAAACCCAGAAATCCTTGATGCAAACTATAACAAGGAAATAAAGAATTTCAATTTGATTGGACACATCTAGGTGCCAAGCCTTATGCGGGTTAGGGGAGCAAGATAAACACGAGTGAGGGTTGGTCTCTGCTCACAGGACCTTGCAGCCCAGCAGGGAGAGACTTGTCACCCAGGACACATGGACACTTCAATTTTCCATAAAGTTGTCTCCAACCTCAATTCCACTTTTTTAAGGAAAATATCATGTCTCCTTTTGTGTTTCTGCAAATTCCACGACGGAGAGGAGGAGGAGGAGGAATTTGTATCTACACGTGCTTCTCTGGTTGCAGTTTCCTGCCTCTGCTGCACTGCTGCCCGTGGCCTGGCAAGCACAGCAGGTTGAAGACATCACCCTCTCAGCTCCGGCCACACACACGCTCACACTCACACGCACGACTTCCCTGGCAGCACATTCCAGTAAAGGTTTAGAAAGATAAAGTGAACTTACATTAAAAATGCAGATAGAGGGCTTCCTTGGTGGCGCGGTGGTTGAGGGTCCGCCTGCCGATGCAGGGGGAGTAGGTTCGTGCCCCGGTCCGGGAAGGTCCCACATGCCGGGGAGTGGCTGGGCCTGTGAGCCACAGCCGCTGAGCCTGCGCGTCCGGAGCCTGTGCTCTGCAACGGGAGAGGCCACAGCAGTGAGAGGGCCGCGTACCGCAAAACAAAAAATGCAAATAGATTGCCTCCAGATTTTAAAAGTTCATTGACCCTTTCAGTCAACACCTGGTTCAGCTCCCAAAAGGTTCATACCTCCCTCTTCACTGTCCCCACCTTCCCCTGCTCTTAGCAACTGCAAAAAATACCCACTTGTTAAGAAAGCAGTTCTGGTTTCTCTAGTCCCTACAAAAATGGATGTCCAGATTTCTCTTTGAATACATCACTTATTTATCCACTTGTTCATTCAATAAACCAGTGCTTACTGAGTGCCTACTGCGCCAGACACTCTACCTGGCACGTCAGACTTACAGGTGAGCCAGGGCAGGGATGCTCTCTGCACCCACGGGGCAGACAGAATAGAGCGTGAGATGGTGAATGCCGTATATATGAATCAGAGTATCACAAAATAATTGTGAAGCCTGTTTTCAACAAGTTCTTCAAGTGAAAGGTACAAAGGTTAATGAAAATGTAAAATTTGTTCAGGGAAGGATTTCCAGAGAATATAATGATGAGACAGACTCAGAGCCGAGGCTGTGGAAGGACCATGAGAAGGACGGGGGAGATGAGACAATCAGAGAGAGGGAAGAGCCTGGATGCCTGGGGACTGCGGGGGGTGGGGGGAGGGGAGGCAACTGAGGAGGAGGGAGACCAGCATGGCTGCGGCACAAAAAGGGAGCATCACGTGGCATCCGTCCAGGCTGGAGAGGAGGAAGTGCCAGCCCTGCACAGCCACATGGGACTTACAAATGCCATTGGCCTTCACCTCAGGTGACTCTGAACTGGAGGCTTGGTACGAGCAGGTACTTAGCTGCAGTAGATGATACTGCACATTAGAGGACACACTGACAGGTAGGAGAGAGGAAGCAGACGCTAGTCAGGAAGCTACTGACCTGTCCAGACTGGAGAGGACCATCTCTCGATCTAGGGAGGAGACAGGGACGAGAGAATCCAAAGCAGTAATGGAAGGCATTAGAAGGTAAGATGGGCAGGACTTGGTGAACTGCTGCTGCAGAAATGGTGTCATGAGACAAGGGAGCAGTCCCACATGTTGACTAGATGTCTACTTCCAACTATGACAGAGTTACTGATACTCCACACACAAAAAATATATACAAATAACAACTAAGCTTGTCAAAGATCCTTAACAACTTTGGCCATTGGACAAATGCAAGTGAAAATCACAAGGACATACTCCTATATGCCTGCAATGAGGAAAATGAGAAAATCTGCTAATACAAAGCAAAGGCAAGTATGTGGAGCAGCTGCAACTCTTTTATGTTGCTGGTGGGGATATGAAGTGCTCACCAATTTGGAAGACAGTTTGGCAGCGGCACAAAAATGCATGCCTTGACTATGTCATGGCTCGCTCTGGGGCTTCGCACTCAGCAGCTTCTTGCCCAGCAACCTCTCCCCACCCTCCATCCTTCTCTGTTAACGTCTAGTTATCCTTTCAAGCTCAACTCAATCATAGCTTATGAAGCCTTCCCATTTCCAATAGAGCAGGTGGAGTTCACCGTTAGGACACGTTCCTACCACCTTGCATTCCTTCTTGAAAGGATATCCAAGAAGGGAGTTAAATAATTGTTATTTAAATTATTAATTAAAATTATAATTCATTATTTAATTTTACATCCCTCCATTGGAATGTAAGCTCTGTGAGAGCAGGGCATGTGTCCATCTCTACCACTGCTGTGGCTCCAGTGTCTACTATGCACTTAAATGGTTATGGAATGAATGAAAACGTGAATGAAAGAATCTGTGTAGGGAACACAGGGAGAAGGAAGTAGAAAAGAAAGAGTGGCGTGTTTGATTTTGCGTACTATGAGGTTAAAATATCTGTGGAACACTTAAAAAGCTTCTCTTCGGAGAAAATTCAATATCTGATTTTAGTAAAAGTTGTGAATTACAATTAACTTGGTAATTTGAGGAGTACAAGGAGAGAAGGAGGCGTTTGCTCTGTACCTTGAAAGCGAAAAATGGTGGTAATTGAAAGAGGACAACCATTAATGTAGAGCAAGATTGCAGTGGACGTTATCATCCTAGAGTGACTTATACTTCATGTATTTATTCATCTTTCTGATCATAAAATTAACCTAAAATTCTACACCAATCTGTTTAACACAAAACAAATACTTGGTATAAAGTTTTGATTGCTTACTGACTGAAAACTACTCATTATGGAAAGTAGGAATAATTTGACCACAGTTTTGTATTTAATTTCAGAAATAAATAAAAGCAAACTAAGATGTGATACATTGAGCTCACATTTTGGAAAACTCAAGCTTATCATTGCTAAAATCAAGAGAGGATAAGTGTAATTTTCAGTATGTAATAATTTGTAACATTAAGTCTGAAATTACTTCAGAATGAAAAGTTAAACATTAATTTTCTTAAGTTTGGATAGAAAAGTTGACGTTGGTTATGGTTTTCCCATAAGTATCCCTACTAGTTGTTAAAGTCTTTGACCCCGAAATTTGCTTCTTTACCCTTTATTTTATTTCTTGACCCTTGGTTCTAATCTCCTCTTGCTTGTGTTGCATTCTTTGCTCCTAAGTTCCTTTCCTTCCTCCCTCCCTTCTTTCCACAGCATCTATTAAATAGCATTATGTGCAAAACACCGTTTTAGGCATTGTGTACAAGAACGAAAACATTTTTTTCCCTTTGATCCCAAGTCATGCAGATTCATCTGGTGGTCCTGTAAAAAAAAAAAAAAACTAAACAACTGCAATCCAATATGATAAATATTAAGAAAGATACATGAAAAAATTGCATGGTAATCCAGAGGGAGAAGTTGATAGCGCGGCAGGCAGAGCTGGGGTTGATGGATCCGGACTTCTTACACGACTTTCGTAAGTTGCTTTGTCGTGACCCATAACATCTTAATGAAGCCAACATATGGAGGAGTCGAGGCTTTCTGATGAATAAATTTAAATCTAGAAACAACATCTCCCACATGATGTGAGATTGCTATTCTGATCTTCCTTATAACCACTCCCCCTTTTCTTGCATTAAATAGCAATCTAAGGACAAAAACTTAAAACCAGGCCTCAAAAAGAAGCTAAATATGACACTGAATTTCTATATCCTCCTTTTCTGAATACCTCATGTACGCGTAAGTGGCTCTTGGCAGGGAGAAATTAACTGTACTTGAATGACTTGTGTTATGCTTGTGCTTTCTCTTAACTAGGTTAGCTCCCCGAGGGCGAAGACCAAGACTAATCATACATTACCAATAGTTATAACAACATAGAGTTAGTGTATTCGTTTTGTAATTTTCAAAACACTTTCACTTACGTTGTCTTCTTTAACCCAGAAGACAGGTGTGGAAAGTTGAACGATGTTCTTAGGCTTTCTTACAGGTAAGGATACAGGGAGGGTAGTGGATTCTCCCGTCCAAACCCTGGGTCCTCACCCCACCCACCCTGCCTGTAGCAGCTCAGGCTACGTGAGGGTTAATAAGCTCATGTAAAAACATGTCCTTGGCTTGACTGAGCGCCTATAAATCCTGATTCCCACATTCTTTAAAGGTAAGCTTCTCATTTCTCTGAATGAAGGAAAGAGATAGTAAAAAATTTGCAAGCACTGACAACCTCCTTCAAAAATATGAAGTTAGCGGTTCCCAGAAAACAAGAGTAGAAAGGAAGATAGAACACTATATAGCACATAAAAAATATTGAGGCCGATTCTCCCTGCAGTTTCCAATCCAGTGCCAAAGAGGACTAGTGTTAGTCAATGACAAATGCTCTTAACCTCAGCGCACTGTGGCCAGGGTACTTTCCCATCAGCCAATGACAGCAGAATCCCTCCTCCAGTCACACACCTGGGAGTCCACAGCATGGCCTCTCTCCTCTGTCCACGATAGGATCTATTGATGCACAGATGGCATGTAGGGGAGGAGATGCTGAAGCGACAGTTTGAAGACCATTTCCATAACTTCCGAGAGAACTGGCAGGTTGGAAATGAGTCAATGGTTCAGATAGGTTGCCAGGTAATAAGGAGAGTTGTTAGAGCAGGGGAGTAACTGCAGCTGCTTTAACTTGAGCAGGAATTCAGCCAGATGTCAAGGTGGGAGCTGCTGCTTGCTGCAACAGAAGCCTGTCTTCTCTACGTTCCTAAAAGGACCACGTGCCATGAGTTCAAACAATAGGTTGACAGCTGCAGCTCCCAAATTGCCTTCATCTCTTGTGCAAGGGTAACCACAATGAAGTCAAGAAAGACAGATTGATCTCGTGTTCAAAGAGTCATAGTGCTGAAAAAAAATACCAGTGACTGGGGTTCAATAGCTTCAATTACTTGCATGAAATGAACTGGAAAATTTTGGCAAGTCAAAAAATTAAGAGACACAAAAGCTGGTTCAACATTTACTCTGCTATTAAGAGATCATAATGAACACGCTTATTTTCATCAGTATTCAATTCAGTTGAATCACACAATGCTTGGCTTTCAGATTCCTCCATTTTGGGGCAACAAATGTTCTCAAGTGTCCAGAGAACGGGAAGGATGAGAGTCTTCCCTGTGGATCCAGGTTTCCACCCTCTTCCCATCAAACCAGCTTTATGTTCATCCACACAAGGAAACTTCAAAGGAAACGCTTTTAGGAGTGATGTGGTTTGAACGCAAGCAAACATGCAGACCACTTGAGAAAGGCTGGACTGATCCCCTCGGCAAGTTGAAGAGGTCATATGACACTTTTGCTGTCCTTGACCCCAGATCCCCCCACACATTATGTACATTCATATATTGAAGGTTGGTGTGGCCTCTGCAAGAATCAACCATATAATTTTTTTTTTTTTTTTTTTGTGGTTCGCGGGCCTCTCACTGTTGTGGCCTCTCCCATTGCGGAGCACAGGCTCCGGACGCGCAGGCTCAGCGGCCACGGCTCACGGGCCCAGCCGCCCCGCGGCACGTGGGATCCCCCCGGACCGGGGCACAAACCTGCGTCCCTTGCATCGGCAGGCGGACTCTCAACCACTGCGCCACCAGGGAAGCCCCAACCGTATAAATTTTTATCATGAATGACAAAGGCAAACATTACGTGTAATTTCTTCCTTCCGTTCCCTTTTCCTTGTGTTTCCACCTCATGGGATGCTTTGCCATTCCTCTCATTCATCCTTTAAGGCCCAGATCAAATGTCACATCCTATGGGAAACTTTTCCTCCCCATCTTCTACACTTTCATAGTAATTTATTGATTTATGTCTCTATTGTATCTCTATTATAGATTATATCTCTATTAGTGTCCTCATTACAATTTTTTTTACTAGGTAACTGCCTAGGTGGCATTCCCGCTAACAAATTATGAGCACGGACTATAACTTATTTATTTAGTATTCTCAGTGCCTAGTATAGTGTTTGGCACATAGTGAGAAATCAGTAAATAATTGTTGATTTGATAGCCTCTGCATTCCAAGGAGGTCAAAGATGCTTAAAGAATGAAATAGTAGCAATGAGCTGGAAAGAATGGAAACTTACATCTAGGACAGGTCTCACAAAATTTTCAAATGCAGAGGGAAAGCCATAAATGAACGAAAGTCCTTTTGATTTGACATCCACTACTGCTATCGATGTTCATACTGCAACATCAATGCAGTATCTAAACTCTGAACAAGAGGATGGATTGAAAGGATGGGGGTCAAACACAAGTTTAATTTACTCAACTGACTTGCAGTTGTCGAGGTGCTTGATGAGACATCTTCTTTCAATGAGTTTCTTCTCAGAGACCTCAGCCATTTTTGCACTTTCTGTATAATTTCTGTACCAATCACCCCCAAAGATAATTTGCTGTCTTTTCCTAGAAGTCCAAAGCTCTCATACTCCGTGTATGAGTGTTCATACTACAGTTTCCAGTTGTATATCTCACTGTGAAACTCAGCCTCAGAAGCGCCAATACCCAGCTCTTTCACCCTCCACGATCATCTTCTCACCCCCCCTGTTTGTTTTCTTATTTGCATCTTATTTGCCTAATTCGTGGTTCTATCACCCAGTCATCTGGATACAAGACCAGACAGAGTGCCTCCCATTCTTTTTATACTCTCTACTTCCTCCTCCAATTCCGAGACCTAATTGTTTACAAAGAAACAAGGGTTTTTGATCTCTCTTCTTTCCCTATTTCTACTACTTTTTCTTCTGTAACGATCCAGCTTAGGCATTCCTCCACTCCTGTATCTCTCTCTAGTCCTCTACCCACAGTATTTCCAGAATCCTATTCCTTAACCATTGCTTTCCACGTCTGACATCTCAGTTCTGCACTCTGGCTGATGTTCTCGTGCTTTCTGTCTACTTTCCTAGAACATTCCCACCTCCATCCTCAAGTTTGGTCAGGCTCCTTACTATTCCTGGTGCATCTCTACATCTGAATGGTGACTCAGGTCATCACCTCAAACTGGAAAGCTGTCCCTCTCTTCTCTGTGTAAATTCTATCTGTCCCAGGTTCTATCAGCTCAGGTTCCACTTTCTCAAGAAAAGTTTCCTGACCATTCTAGCCCAAAGGAGGCAACCTCTCCCTCCTCTGTGCTCAGAGCACAGAGCCAAAAAAAGGACAGCACTTATAAAGTGTTCGGTTTATATGGTGAAAGTCTTCAGCAAATTTGTTGAATGAACAAACACATGGGTGCATGTCTGGTCACTATTATTTTAGCAGCTTTTTAGCAGCTAGTGGAACACTTACTGGTCCTGGCTACACTTCCTATGTAGACCACATGGGATCCTCTGCACCTGTGTCGAGCAGTGGAAGCGTGGTGTGGCAGCCTCAGTGGATTTTTTCCCACTCCTGGAAAAAAATTGCTTCAGTGATCAAAAGAACCCCTAGGAGATATGGTTCTGGGCATTTCCTCCACAGCTCCTGTTCTCCCTCGAGGATTTCTTGGAATTTCTATCCTGTTAAAGAATGATCGCTCCACGTCACCATGACCCTGGAACTTCCCTGCCACCTCCATCCTTTTCCAGATCAGTTGCTTTCTCCATATGGGAAAACTCACAAGACAGGAATTGGAACTTGGGCATTTGTCTAAATCAACAGGATCTTCTGGGGTAGATTTTTAATGCCTCAGGGGCTTTGGAGCTGGCACTGTATCCTAGGAGAGGACTCACTCAAGAGCTTGGGAGCAACACTGATGGACTGAGGCTAGTTAAGTAGGAGACCTTCGAAGGATCCCTCCCAAGCACACCACAAACATCCACAAACTGTGCACATTGCAAACATGTGGAAGTGTCTGTCTTCTCTCACACGTTCTCCTCAAAGCACACGCATGTTCTGTGTTTTTCCTCCTGCTCATCAATCACCGTCGTTTGGCTGCTTGATGATAAACTTCTCATAAAAGTGATCATGCCTCTGACAATTATGGGATGTGTTAGATATTCTGACCAGTTAATGGGCTAGTGATAAGACTTGTAAGTGATTAGCACATGTATAAAACATGCACCCTTAGTATACTTACGTAAACTCTGGTTTATAGGACACCAGAGAAGAAGGATTTAGAGTGTTTGTTAAAATGTAATCAACCAGAACACATGCAAGAGATTCTGATTCAGGACAGTATATCCTGTTTCTGTAAGTCCTCTGCCCATTTCTCCTCCTGTTGCTGAAAATAAGCCTTAGTGGATTCACAGTCCACACAGTATGGGTAGGTAAGCCAAATATTGATTGAGATTCAACTTATCCTGAGGCAAAGTCTCCTCCAGCTGTGAGCCTGTGAAATAAAACAAGTTATATGCTTCCAAAATACAGTGGTAGGACAGGCATAGGACAGACATTCCCATTCCAAAATAAGAGAAATAAGAAAAATAAGAGAAATAAGACAAAAGGAAGATGTGACAGGTCCCATGCAAGTCCAAAACCTTAAAACTTGAGAATAATCTTCTTTGGCTTGATGTCTGCCTTCCAAATCCACAGGGCCTTTTGTCCACCTTCCAGATGACCTTCCAGACACACTGGGGTGGAGGTCCCACCTTCTTCCAGACACACTGGGGTGGAAGTCTCACTTTCCAGACACACTGGGGGTAGGGGCATAAAGATTCACTCTATTACATTCCAACCCTGGCCTCTAAAATTTGTGTCCTTCTCACATATAAGATATATTCATTTCAACCCAATACCCCAAAATGTCTTAACTCAACTAAAAATCCTAAAGGCAAAAGTCTCATCTGAACAGACTACAGGCCAACCACATTTGCCCATCAGGCCATAGTTTGATGACCTCCGGTTTAGTCCACTCACATCTGATACAACTATTGCTTTGATTGGATATAGACCTTTCTCTTTGCTCTTTGCTTTGTATTGATCTCATCCTTTTCTTGTTCCTCTCTTATTCAATTACCTCTTTCTTTTGTGTTAAATATAATTTAGTATGCCTTATTAATTTCTATGTTGAATGTTTAGTATTTTCCTTCGTTTTTATTGTTGCTCTGGGTAATACAATATTCATCTTTCACCTCATTAATAATGAAGTGAAATCTAAAATAATATAAAAACTAAAATAATGTAAAAACTCTATATCAGTTTATATAACCACATCACCTGCCTCTCCTTTGTTATTTTATTGTCATATATATTCAATAAATATGCAATATAAACTGCAAATATAGTTTTATAACTTTAGCTTTAACAGCCTTTTAATAAAATCAAGAGAATCAATGATAAATATATACAATATATTATATATATATAATATTTATGTAAATAAAACAATATTTTATTTTAAAATCAATGAAATACAATTTTTTTTTATCTATCCACATTTTTACCATTTCTGGTGTTTTTTATCTTATTCACAGATCTAGGGGTTCATCTTCATCTAGGGGTTACCTTCAGTATGAAAGATTTCTTTCACTATTTTTTATAGCGTATATCTGATAGCAATGAATTCTACCAATGTTTCTTTATCAAAAATGTCTTTTTCTTGCTTTTAATAGTAAAAGATTGTTTCATTAGATATAGAAAACTTTCTTTTTCTTTTTTACTTGGGGCTTTTTGAGCTTTATGGATTTGTAAATCAGTGTTTTTATCAAATTTGGGAATGTTTCTGACATTACTACTCTAAAATATTTTTTATGACTTGTATTCTTTCTCTCCTTTTGGAACTCCAATTACACATCTGTTGGAATGCTTGGTAAATCTCTTGAGTCTGTCTTCATTTTTAATCAGTCTTTTCTCTCTGTGCTCTTTAATTGAATAATTTTAATTGATCTATCTTCTTTAAGTTGATTCTTCTACCTGATGTGCTGCTGATGAACCCATTTAGTAAATTGTTAGTTCAGATATTGCACTTTTCAGCTCTAGAATTTCCATCTAGTACTTTTGCATAGTTTTCAATTTTCCATTGATATTTCCTATCTGTTCACTCATTAATAGTATATTTTGATGGTTCATTTCATCATATTTTCATTTAATCACTTGAACATATTTATAAATGCTACTTTTGAGTTATTGACTAGTAATCCAACATCAAAGTCCATTTTGGATTTTTTCCCTTAATATGGTCTAAACTCTCCTCTTTATTCTCATGTCTAATAATTTTTGGTTGAAACTGGACATCATAGATAAAACATTGTAGCTACTCTAGATTCTGGTCCTCCCCTTCCCCCACAGAGGGTTGTTTTATTGTTCATTTTTTGTTCTGTTTTACCAGGCAATTCATGTGCCTTCACATAAACTATAAAATATGTCTTCCTCAGTTCAGCAAGCAGCCACAGATGTTTCTGTTCTTTTTTTAAGCTTACCTATCTAGGTGTCTCCCTTTTTCCTGTTTAATTCTCAGCCAGTGATCAGATATCTCATGCCAATAAGTCTTCTACTATCTGCTCATGCTGTGTGTGGACTGAGGGATGCATTTAAAACATTGACAAGCCTGCAGACTTCCCAGGTTTTCCAATGGGCTCTGGAGCTTCCACACAGATGTGCCACTTATCCAGCAGCTAAGGACTGTGGGGACTTCATTATCTCCGCCTTTTTCTAGCTCCCTCTTTTCTCAAATCTCCCTTTTAAGTTTTCAGCTTCTCTGCCTCTCAAACCAATCACACCACCCCTAGCTGGTTAAACTGTCTTTTCTTTTCCTGAAAAAGCTGGGGGATGAAAATGCCTTAAGGACAGAAAGTCACAAACATGTCATTCTAATCCACAGCACTAAAAAAGGTTTCCATGTTTCTGAATAAACATAACAAGAAACATATAAAGGGTGTGTGATCCTCTCATGCTTTTGAAAAAACTCTATATAGCACTAAAGTTCTCCGGCACAAGCTTTACAAAGTGCATGTATATGCAAACATTCATATTCCACTGTTAGGACTGCTTTTATCCTTTGTCTATTCATGTATGGAATAATATGTGAATAGTTAAATAATAGTATTTTCTTTCAAGTGTTTTCAGCCTCTTTTTAAATAAATTAACATTTCAACTAAAGTAGTAAGATGAAAATGCACTCAGTAAGAACATCTAGCAACACTTTAAAAATACTAAAAACATAATTTTTCTTGATATTGTGTTAACTTGAATTTCTGCAATACAACATTTAAGACAGTATTTAAGTGCACAACTGAGGAATGATAAAGTTGTGATTTCTTATAGGCTTTCATACCTGCTAGTTTCTATTTGTTTCTGACTTTATATGTGGTAATTTAGATATCTACATCAGAATCGCCTGAGGTGACAGTTAAAATTTGAATTCCTAGTCCATCTCTGTTATCCTGTATCCAAATATCTCTAAGTAAAACTCAGGGAACTTGTATTTTTATTTTTAAACAAGTTTCCAGGTCAGCTGTTATGGATATTGAAATTTGCTAATGAAGTGTTTAAATATCAAGGTACCTATTTATTAATTACATTTTGGGACATTGTTTTCTTTCTTTTACCTAATTACTTATACATTTATTTTAAGGAAATAATTAAAACAAATCAAAATAATATGGTGCTTGAAGATGTTTTTATGCTATTATTTATATATAAAGTTTAGAAAAAACTTAAGTGTCCAGCAATAAAAGAATGACTACAAGGCTATGGTGAAGAAACCCTATGATACAATATAAACATTAATATTATACTTATGTGAGGGAAAATAAATACAACAATGTCAAGATAATAAAACACAATAAAATTGTATATATACCATTATTAAATCTATGTAAAAAAAACTGTACTGACACAATTAAAGACTAGAAACAGAAAGAAATAAAATCAACTATGTTAAGGTGATGAAATTATACATCATTAACAACAGTCTACATTAATGCTTTGATATTGTAATAATACTTTAAAAAAGAAATTTAAGGAAACCTTCTAATAATCAAATTAGACAATGTTGATTTTTTGAAGTATATTCAGTGCAAATCTTTTTATATGAGGCTTATTAAGCATCACTCCTTCTCTGAACTCCGGTAGAATTTTCTAAATGTAACATTCAGTCCGCAGTTGCAGAAGGAAGAAGTTGAGGAATTACCTTCTCAGGAGGAAAGGAGTATTTGCAGAGGCAAGGGGTGCTGAACGACTGAGGAAGAGAGAAAATCTCAGCACCTACGGGTTTGAAGACACGTGGTGAGTTGGAACACTAGCTAAGGGCCTGTGTCTGCCAAGCTAAGGAGTTCAGCTTTTCTCTTAGAGGCCACAGGTAAAGATGTGTCTTGAATAGATGATATTTGCCCTTGTAAGCAGAGGGGATGCAGCTGAGAGGCGGAGGCTGAGATTTAGGATGAGAGGGAGAAGGCAGATGTGTGATTTTCCGATAAGCACGCGCGGTGTCTCGACTCCCATCGTCCCATCCCTGCAGACGTACTCCGAGAACTACTTCCCAAATGGTCATTTGTGCCCAGAAAGGTGTTGTCTCTGTGCCAAACTGGGTTTCCTTTCAGATTAGAAATTTCTCAAAATAAGTGGCTTGTTAGGAAGTAAAACTTCAGTAATAAAAATGAATAAGGAAGGAAACGTGAGCTTTGGGCCATAGAGAGGGCCTGCCTATCATTACAGAGGAACGGGATGGATGATTCCAGCATTTCCAGAGTCAGACCTGGCACGTGTCCTGAACTGATGGGTATAATTTTGAAGGGTCCTCCTGAATTAAAATCCTTATATATTATACTTATTGAGCACTCGCTGTGTGTAAAGAACTGTGCTATGGAGTATACAAGGAAAACACTACGATTCCAGGAACGCTCAGACCCATGTAAGAGCAAAGCCACAGGGTAATCAAATTGTTACAGCATCTGATAAATCACTGACAGGGAAAATGACCGAAGCCCTACATAGGGGACGCCCAGAGGAAGGGTCAAGATCCCCCCCAATGCAACGGGTGGGATGGGCTTGGTTTGATACAACTGCAGACCAAAGTCAGAGGCATCACACATCTTCCATTGTCTGAAGTTTCCTCCCTCTGTGGACTCATTTTCTTCTCTTGAAGCAGAATTGTACTTTCTTTTTCATGTACTGCCAGACTCCTACGAGACTGCTGGCCTTTCTTCTCTTCCTAATGAGGCTTGAGGTTTCCTCCCTAATTCACTGACTTAGGGCACCCCACACCCACTCTGGGCAGGTCCTGAGCTGTGTCACTCAGCATCTAAAATTTAAATCCCCTCCTGGAGGTGGAATCGTGTTCTCTGTTCAGCATGATTTAATCTATTGTTCTGCCCAAGGTACATACAAGGTAAGTGATAACAGTCAATGTCCTTAGGGCAGTGCACAAGCAAGCCTCCCCCCCAGAATCCCACCATCAATGGGGTCTGACGCTGGCTTATCACCTCACCATGAGGGTAGTATTTAGCCCACCTGTGCCTTCCGTTACGTGAAGGCATTCAAGGAGGCTTACTTCTTTTCAATGGCAAAATGAGACAATGGAGTATTTATCCTTTTCAGCATCTTTTTAAAATCAAAATTACCCTTTAATCCCAATTATGGTTATTAACTTATTAGTTCCTCCACATTTCACTTAAATAATTTATTGCAGAACACTCAAGGACAATTCTCGAACCCAAGTATGGCTTCAAGTTGACATAAGTACACGGCATTAAAACAATGTGAGTTCCAAGCACGCAGGGCTATCGGCAAAGTTGCCTCAATGCTCATGGTTTGTTATATTTACCTCCCTCCAGGGTGATTGTGCAATGGCTCAGTCGAGGGTAAAGACAATTCAGCAGTTCATACACAGAAGGTAGAACCTCAAACCAGACTGTGTGAAATGCCAAGTGTAAGTATTAGGAAAAAATTCAAGGATAGAAATGTTTATAAAATTATTCAGAATGTGAGTGTATATGTGCATGCGTGAGTTTGCACACATTTGGGTACGTGGGTTAAGGTGAGGAGGATTGGGAGAGCAGGTAAAAAGATCCACAGCATTGAGGAAACAAGGACATAGCTGTTTTCTGTTTCAGCCACCAAACTCATGTCATGGAATGGGGAAAAAGCATGCATCTACACGTCTGCTGTCATTCTTTGTATGCACGATCAGAATAAGATGTTCCTAGATGACAAGGTCATTCTAGACCTGGAGAATGTGATCCTCTAAAAAATATTGGGTCGAGGGATTGATATTATCCCAAAAGTCTTGTAATCATTAGTTTAAAGAGGGACACAGCAGTACAGGGACAGAGACAGAGACAGAGAGACTGAGGAAGAGAAAGTTTGGAGAACTCTGGTTAAAAGGAAACGAGATCTGGCTAGCTCTCACCATACCCTTTTACCAATAAGAAAACCCACTTCTTGCTTAAAGCAAAGGCAGCCCTACACCAGGGCACAGGGGTCTGCAAGCAGAGGGCAGCCTGGACCCCAGCGCCCTTTGCCCCCTGGCCATTGTCCTTGCCCAGGGCACACCCGGCACAAACAAGGAGTCAAAGAAGGGAGTGGGGCCTCCCCAGCCACACCTTCCTGTGACAGTGAAGGACAAAACAGGGGGAAACAGCAGGCATTCTGCCATGAATTCAAAAATAAATTTGCCTCAACCAGTAGAGATAACTTCTTATTTACAAAATATTCAGATTTCCACACATTTTCATAAGTTCTACTTTTCCAAAGTGGCATTGATAAACTTTCTCTTTTGTTGGTATTCATAGGTATGGTCTTAAAAGACCCAAGTATAACCAAACTTGCATAAATATAGTCCATGATATGCTTTCCAATCTGGGAGCTGATTTTTTTTAACATCTTTATTGGAGTATAATTGCTTTACAATGGTGTGTTAGTTTCTGCTTTATAACAAAGTGAATCAGTTGTACATATACATATGTTCCCATATCTCTTCCCTCTTGCGTCTCCCTCCCTCCCACCCTCCTTATTCCACCCCTCTAGGTGGTCACAACTGGGAGATGACCTTGATCAAAAATTTCATAGGAAAACTCCTCTCTTCACAGAATAAGACATGCTAAAATTTATTGAGACTTTGAAAGTAACATATAAAAAGAAGAGTTGAGTTTTGTGAATTTTGCTTTGAAGACTCTCTAGGAATGTGAATTAATATTGCTGAGCTGGACTCTGGCTAATGTGAGCAAAGGCACCATGAAAAGTCGAGAATTCTGAACTTCAGTCAGCCACAGAAATCAGTTTTGGAAATTAAAGGTTTGGAAGAATCATTAATTTCATCAAGTTACATTATTTTATGTGAAGAGGCATAAGTTGGGGGATGTTTTAACTGAAGAATAACATTCATTAATGAATATATAAAATCATAGCTATATAGCATATGATGCAATGAATTTTCACAAACAGAACACACACCTGTATTTACAAGATCCTTAATTAAGAAACCAAGTATAACCAGCATCTCAGAAGCCACCCCTGTGTCCCTTCTTGGTCACTCCTCTGCCTCCAGGGGTAACTGCTGTCCTGGCCCATACACCATAGATTAATTTGGCCGCCCTTTGACATTAACATAATGGAATTGTACAACATGTGGTCTTTCACATCTGGCTTCTTTAGCTCCACGCTGAGTTTGTAAGATTCACCCACGTTGTTGTGTGCAGTTTTGGTGTGGTCGTCCTCGTCATCCCAGAATCCCATGTGTAGTTATCACAATTTACGGATTCATTGAGCTGGTGCTGGGCACTTGGTTATTTTATAGAGGTTAGCCATTATGAATAGTGCTGCTGATTCTATTGTACCACTGCCCAGTTGTTTTTCAAAGTGCTTCCAGTTTATACTTCCACCAGAAATGTCTGAGAGTTCTGGTTGTTCCCCATCTTTGATATAACTTGGCATGGAAAGTCTCTTTCCATTTTAGCTCATCTGATGTTATCAATTGCAAGATTAATTTGCATGTTTCTAAGGACAAAGGAAGTTGAGCACCTTTTATGTATTCATTGGCTATTTTGATATGTTTCTGTGAAGTGTCTATTTAAGTTGCTGGCCCATTTTTCTACTGGATTGTTTGTTTTCTTATTGATTTGTTCAATCAAGCTTTACAAATTCTGTGTGTGAGTCTTTTGTTGGATGGATGTATCAGAAATAACTTCTCCCTTTCTATGCAGTTTGTCTTCCATACTTTTAATGGTATAGTTTCATAAACAGTGGTACTTAATCTTATTATAGTCAAGTATATCAATAGTTCATTTTCAGGCTTTTGTCCTATTTACGAAACCTTTACCTACCCCAAGTCATCGACATGATCTATAATTTTCCTTTAAAAGATTTATTTTTAAATATTTCAGTTTTAGATCTTCAGTGTGTAAGAATTTACTTTTGTGAATGGTTAAAGTGGGGATTAAGATTAATTTTTTCCATATACATATCCAATTGACCTAACACAATTAATCAAAAGACTCCTATTTGCCCACTACACCACAGGATCACAATTTTCATAAATCAGGTGAGTTTTATGTGTGGGACTGACTTCTGTGCTCTATTTTGTGCTTTTGGTTTATTTGTCTATCTTACTATTCTGTCTTAATTTCCATAGTTTATAATAGATCCTGATTTCTGGTAGATTAAGGCCTCCAGTTATATTCCTTTTCTTCCATGATTGCCTTAGCCATTTGCTTTTCCATATGAGTTTTAAGAACAGTTTTTTAGTATTCTAAAAAAACCTGCTAGAATTTCAATTGTAATTTCATTCTATCTATAGATCAGTGTGAGAAAAATTGAAATTAATGTAATACTGATTCTTCCAAGCCATGAGGGGGTTATATTTCTCCACGTATTTATTGTTTTAATTTCTCTCAATTATGTTGCATACTTTTCAGTGTAGAGATTTTGCTGATTTTTGTTTATTTTATGTGTTTGATGCTATTATTAATTTTATTTTCTACTGTTTATTGTTGCTATATAGGAATCTGATCAATTTGTGAATATATGATTTTATAGCTAGTAACCTTGCCAACCTGACTTTTAAATTATAATAGTTTTTCTGCAGAAATATTTGGAATTTCTAAATACGTAATCATGGTATTTACAAAGTAGTGCAATTCTAACACACTAAATAAATCAACCTGATTCTTGGTGAAGACTGTTCAAACATAAGATACAGAGCTCACTCTTTTTCTCCTATCTAAATTTCCTTTTAGAATCTCTTCTCCATTCTGAAAATACAGAGAACACACTGACACACAGAGACACAGAAAGGGCATCAAAACCATATGTGACCACAGGGTTAAAGATAATAGCAGGAAGTAGGCAAGAAGATGAGTATTTACTATGTGAAAGTGAGACACTGGCTTTTCTATTGATACCCTTTTATGAGCAAGTTTAATTAGAAATACAGTAAAATTTTATAGGTGAAATAAATGATATGTGGTGAGACTGAGAACTGCATGTTAACAATTTGTGCATTTGTAAATTACTTTTGATAGCCATAAAAATGATTATTTAAGGGATTTCTCTGCATGGGAAAATATTCCATTTCTCATAAGTGAACAAAATAGATAATAACATTATAACCATTCTTATTATCATTTATTAAAATGTCTTTTTGGTCTTTTCATGTTAAAGCAATATAAAGAAAAATACATGAGAATAATATTTTATTTAAAACTAAAGAAAGTATTAATTGCACTTTTCTCAGAAAATGGTTGAATATAACATATTTGGAGCTTAGGAATATGTTATGGGGCCACAGCCACAGCAAACACAAAATATTTAATTTAAATAAAGACCATCTTTAAGACATTGATGAAAAATTGAAAAAAAACACAAATAAATATTGATAGAAAGATATTCCATGCTCATGAATTGGAATAACTAATATTGCTAAAATGTCCATACTACCCAAAGCAATCTACAGATTCAGTGCAATCTCTATCAAAATTCCAATGGCATTTTTCACAGAAACAGAGCAAAAGATTCCAAAATTTGTATGGAAACACAAGGGACACTGAATAGCCAAAGCCATCTTGAGAGCAAAGAACAAAGCTGGAGACATCTTGCTCCTTGATTTCAAAAAATATTACAGAGCTATAGTAATCAAAACATTATGGTATTGACATAAAAATAGACACATAGATCAATGGAACAGAAGAGAGAGAAAAACCCATGAATATATGGTCAATTAATGTATGACAAACGAGCCAAGACTTTATGAAGGGAAAGGACAGTCTTCAATGAATGGTTTTGGGAAAACTTGACAGCCACATGTAAGAAAATGAAACTAGACTACTGTCTTACACTATACACAAAAGGTAACTCAAAATGCATTAAAGACTTGAAAATAAGACCTGAAACCATAAAACTCCTAGAAGAAAACATAGGTGGCAAGGTCCTTTACATCAGTCATGGTGATGATTTTTTGGATCTGATTCCAAAAGAAAAGGCAACAAAGGCAAAATACACAAGTTAGACTACTTCAAACTAAAAAGCTTCTACACAGCAAAGGAAATCATCAACAAAATGAAAAGGCAACCGACTGAATGGGAGGAAATACAGGGAAATCATTTATCTGATAAACCATATGGAGCTTCCTCAAAATATAAAAAATAGAATTATCATATGATCCATTGATTCCACTTCTGAGTATTTATCTGAAGATTATGAAAACACTAATTCAAAAAGATAAATGCACCCCCATGTTCACTGCAGCATTATTTACAATAATAATGCCAAGATATGGAAGAAACCTAAGTGTCATCAATCGATGAATGGATAAAGGAAATATAGTGTATATAAACAATGGAATACTATTTGGCAATAAAAGTGAAATCTTGCCATTTGCGACAACATGGCTGGACATTGAGGACTGTACACTAAGGGAAAGAAGGCAGACAGAGAAAGACAAATATCACATGATCTCAATTGTATGTGGCATAATAACAAACAAAAAACAAGCTCATAGATACCAAGAGCAGATTGGTGGTTGCCAGAGACAAGGGTTGGGAGAGTTGGCAAAACTGGTGAAGAAGGTCAAAGGGTAGAAACTGCCAGCTATAAAATAAACCCTGAGAAGGTAATGTGCAGCATGATAACTAGAATAAGTAATGCTCTATTGCTTATTTGTAAGTTTCTAAGAGAGTAAATCTTAAAATTCCTCATCACAAGAAAAAATGTAACAATATAGTGGTGACAGGCAGTAGCTAGATATTGTAGTGATCATTTTGCAAGGTAATGAGTCCTGCATTACTGTGTTTTACACCTGGCTCTTAGTGTATTATATGACAATGTTGTATGTCAATTTTACCTCAATAATAATAATAAATATTTTAAATAAAGTGGGTGTAACCAAAGACCTAGGGAGAAAGGGCCTATAGATGTTCATCAGTATTGCCAACAGCTCAGCTGTGAACCAGGTGTGCTGTTCTTGTATTAACTTGCACTAGGATAAAATGAGAGGCTTCTAGCTGTTCCAGAGGTTGAGCTTTCATGAAGCTGGATTTGTCTTTACATGGAGCAAGGTGTATTTGTTGGACCAGATTTCCTGGACTAGAAAACATGAAAACAAAACAACACCATTTCTAATTTATTATAAAACTTCATTTTTGATACAAAATGAGAACATTTAAATAGGGTTACATCTGTATATTACTCTGGATGATAATACATATTAAAATTACTATGTTATCTAATGTCCTTCAGAAAATTATTTACCAAGAACATCATTAGAGTGAACCAGATACCTCTTTACTCCTTGGTCAGGACTATGAGCTCTGGGTGGGGCAAAATGACTGGGAATGAATCCATCTCCCGCACTTCTGTCCATGGTGCTGAAAAGCTTTTTCAAGGGAAATGGCAGTTCAAAGTTAGGAGTAAAGAAAGAAAAGAAAAAGGAGGTAGGAGGCAGAAGACAGGAATAATAAGGGAAAGTTAGGGAATAAACCTTCTTAGAAGTAGGTGAATGGAACTATAGTGACCTCAAAAGAATGAGGAACATTTTTTTCTTTCTTTTTCAGTTTCCCATATCTCAGGCTCAAATACATCCAATACCACAGTCATTTATAAGGTAGCAAATGGTAGAATATGAATCCCAGTAAAAAACAAAGAAAACAGTAATCTGATCAAATATAGATATAAGAAATATAAAGTAGTCAAAGTTGGGGCAGCAGTCAGGCACCGCCAGACTACCACCTCCTGGCTTAGAGATTATTGTCTATAAATTTTCCATCAGGTGCCTCTGGAGGCTTGTCATAGAAGGCTGTGAATCTTAAATAATAAAATCTATTATGGGCAAATAGAAAAATGTTATATTTTGTACATAAAGATAACTGGACATTTGAGGCATAGGGGAAGAGCCATAGTTTAAAGATAGTATGTGAAAAAATGTTCTTTTTTTGGGGGGGTTGGCTATGAGCCTCCAGTGTAATATAAGTGCCAAGTAAGTTATTGTTTCTTAAGATTTTTTAAAGGAAAGTATAGTAATAGGAAAAGGGAAAGTGATACCTGCCTGACTATTTTGGGTTGGTCAGGGCTCATCTCTGGGAACAGACTTCATCTGGTTCGATATCAGTGGGAGACCAGAAAGCATGGCATTTGAGGATGAGGGGAAGAAGCTGAGGACAAGAGCTGGGAGGAGGGCAGACAGGAAGCAGTGGTCGTTGTCATGAGGAAGATGCATCATTAGATGTATCTATCTAACCCTGGATGGGAAAACAAGGACAAATAGTTACAGGGCATGTATTAGTCAGGATTCTCCAGAGAAACAGAACAAGTAGGGTGGATGGACGGATAGACAGATGATAGATAGGTGATAGATGGATGGATAGATAGATAAATAGATAGATAGATAGATAGATAGGAGATAGATAGATAGATAAATTTATTTTAGGAATTGGCCTGATTATGGAAGCTGAGAAGTATGAATGGCCATCTGCAAGCTGGAGATCCAGGGAAGCCTGTGATGTAGCTCATGTCCAAACCCAATGGACTGAGAACCAGGGAAGCCACTAGTAAAAGTCCAAGTCCAAGTTTGGAGGCTTGATAACTAGGGCACTGATGTCCCAGGACAGGAAAAGATGGATGTCCCAACTCAAGCAAGGGAGAAATTTCACTCTTTCTGTACCTTTTTGTTCTGCTCAGGCCCTCAGGGGCTGAATGATCCCCACCCACATGGGTGAGAATGTCTCCTTTACTCAGTCCACCTAATCAAATGCTAATCTCTCTGGAAACACCTTTACAAACACACCCAGAAATAATGTTTTTTCCAGCTCTCTGAGCACCCCTTAGTCTAGTCAAGTTGACACATAAAATTTACCATATAGCATAGCAGTGTGCACTTCCAGAAAGGGATGATCTAGTAATCAAAGCCTTCCAACATTGGAAGGAGTAGCTTGAAAGGAAATGTATGCAGAGGCACATGAAGTAGTAATGACCGTGCAAGTACCAAATAGACAACTGAATGATAAGTGTGAAGATCTACTACATCTATGTTCACCCATGACACCTGATGAACCATGGGAGGGTGAGATGAGCTTTTAGTCTCCTAAGCCCAGAAACTCTTGTAGAGTTGCTTATAAATGCATAAAATGGCTTAGAAGACCGTTTTCACATTTACCTCTCAATTTTCTTTCAGTCTAAATTTAAAGCTCGGCTTTTTTGTCAAAACCATCACTATAGAAAATTATATTATTACATCAGTGACTCTATTGGACTGAAAGCTTCCATGCTCTAGAGTTGCCTGTCATATGGGGCACATTTCTTTAAAATTTAATAAAACTTATGAATTAGCTCCCAAGAAAAAATTCACTTATAAGCATGCAACCCAAGTTCACATACACAGACACACACATATGCACACAGGCTCCTTTTTGTGCAATTGCGGTATGTCCACAGAAATCTGAAGTCAAAACTCCCAGGTTTGCTTTAGGGTTTTTAATATTTCAGTAATAAATCATGAGTTCCTTGACAAGAAGGAAGAAGCAAAGCAACTTAAAATCAAGAACTGTGGGCGCTGGCCAACTGACCAATCCCCAAGTGAAAGGCATCAACAATTCCATCTACAGAGGAGTGAATTACACATAACTCCTGTGGGGCCTCTATTTTGTATAAAATGACATTTGAATTAGCTTCTTCACTTTAGTCAAATGTTTGTTTTTACACTGTGTCTAAGCAACCATGTATTCACTCCTTAATTCTTTGCCATGTTGAAGATGATTGCAGGATAATGAGAAGAGCAGGTCAGGGGAGCAGGACATGAGCTTTCTGGTCCCAGGTCCAACCTAACAACACTTGTAACTGGACCAGGTAGCTTCCCCTTCCAGGTCTCACTTCCCTCACCTGGGAATTAAGGAACCTTGAGTAAAGGATCTGTGAGGTTCATCCCAAATCAGAAATCAGGCTCTACCTCCTGAAGGCCTGCGAGCCTGGGCATGAGGGCTCCCTAAAGGGCAGGTGGACATGCCCCTACCTGCAGTGGTTTCCACTTTAATGCTACCTTGGAAAACTATTTAATCTCAGGTGAACCTCGCTGTCCTTAGCTATTAGAAAAGAATAACTTACTTCTAGCGTTCAATGTGTGGGTTAACTAAGAAAATAAATGCAGTCCTTATCATAGTATCTAGCACATACTGAGCACTTCGTGAACAGGAGTTGTCAAGACCAGAGTTTTATTTCTTGTAGGATGGATATTCGGAAAGAAAATAATAATCATCAGAAACAGCCTTATTTTAGCACAGACATGGTTTATTCTATCTAATCTAAGATATTAAGAATTAGAGGAATTACAATGCATATGCATATATATATTGGTATATTCATGTGCATATGTAAATATACTATATATATTTATAAACAATGCATATATTTATAGAAATAATTTTATACATATTGTATATAAATATACTAAATATGTTTGTCACACAGGTTATTTCTCTCTATCATTTTATAACCTGTACTCTTTGAATTCCAGGAAATTTGGTGTTTTTCAATTCTCCCCACCACCCCTTCTTTCCCCCTCCCTCTCAACAAATCTTAACGTTTTTAAGCTGGAAGTCATTTATCCCAGGAGGTACTAGTGATCTAGATGTGACATCGGACTAAGGCACTATCTTGGTCTTCCCTGTCACTTGCTCCCCTGGCCGATTTCCTCCAGTCCCTCTCCCAGAGAGCGGCCAGAGCCAGCCTGCACACATGCAAACCTGGTGACCTTCTGTCGCTAAAACAGCTTCCTGTCACGAGAGGGCCAATAGGTAGAGTCTGCCCTGGGATGTGAGGCCCTAAGCCGGCCTCCTGCACTCATCAACTGGAGCCTCCCACTGCACCTCCTTTCCAGGTGTGCCATGCTGCAGGTGTGCTCCTGGACAGGTCTCACCGTTGGGCTCCCCCCGTGGGCCTGATTAGCTCCAGATCCGCCTCAGGCTGTCCCCTGCTTTGTGAGGCCTTCTCAGATCCCCATTTCTACCCCACTCCTCTGTACTTGAACTCACTTTTACTGAAGCCCTTTCAAACTGATTATTTTTACATGACTAGTAGTCTTATGACCGTCCACCTAGCATGGTGCTCAGAAACTAGCAGGAATTCAGCCAGCATTTGTTGGATGAATCAGTAAAAGGCAGCTCCTTAGGGGAGAGGCCCTTGTCCCATTTATTTTTGTATGGTTTGACTTTCATGGTACGTGCACAATTTACAACTGAAAATAGAGTGTCGTAATCTAAAATGATCTATCCTACACAATTTTGAAACTTAATTATTTAAGGTTATGTCTTGGCTCTAACTATGAACCTCGCTGGGAAGAGAAACTCCATTCTTTCAGTACCTGCAACACCGACTCAGTACAAGGCACGTGTTGGGGATTAAAATGTGTGGATGGATTGATTTCGACACTCTAGGAAATAGTCCTACAATGATTTTGATGAGTCAATAGAATTAATTAATGTCAGCAACAAATCCAATCGTTTCTAAATTCTTACCAGACTTAGAAATGTCCTAATTCCCATTCTTTAAAAAACACTAAGCTTTGTAGTTATCTTGAGGAAGATTAGCAGGTTGTGGAGAGTAACTTCTTGCTCTAACTGAATACACAGAATAAAGTATGTTTTTGTTTTGGTTTTGGTTTTGGTTTTGGTTTTGAATGTGAGAGAATACGCACAGGAAAAATGATGGATGAGTTTATGTCAGGTGTTATGATCCTGATGTTTTATCTGTACAATTTCCTTCATAATTTCCTGAAACTTTCAAAACTAGTCTTTTCCTCAACATTCCAGCTATTGTTATTACCCCGCAGGACAGAAAGTGAATGAAATATCAATTCTGGTCTGGTCTGGCTCTGGGACTTTAAAGGTGTACTGATTTGAAATTTCTAGACAAGATGGTTTGCCAGTCATGTTGTGGTGACTTTTCACATGCAGTGAAATCAGAAAAAGACCAAGGGGAGACATTTGATAATATTTTATTGCTGAACAGTTACCTTGGGCCAACTCCACCATTAGTCACCTGAACATAAAACCTCCTGAAACGCTAGGACCCACCTTACACACAGCATCCTTCCCACTTGGCAAAGGTCATTTTTAACTACAGAAGAGCATTGTTTCAGGGAGAAGCTTTCTCTAGATTTGATGCTAAGTGAAGAAATACAAAGCTATTCCTCTTCATCAGTTCCTCGGAACCAAAAAAGAAACATTTTTAAAATTTCATTCTACTCTTCTGACTGGTGATAGCCAATCCTGCAGAAATTCCAATGCCAGATGACTATAAAAACTTCAGAAGATGTGCTTCTAGTGCACAGGTATTGTCAAGCCACCCAAAAGAATACCTCTGAAGTTCACCAGCATGGCAGCCCCAGGACAGTAACACTGCTGTCTGGACCTGGATGTCAGAGAAGCACAACTGTACAGGTAGGAACTCCCAAGACCCAGCTCCACGGTGTCTCATCTTGGGGAAAAAATAGTTGAAGAGTAAGTGGAAACAGAAACATAGAGCAAATACTCTGATCTATCCTGTAAGTCCCCATCTAACTCTAGGCGGAGATGATTTAGAAAGTGTAGAATACACCAAACATTAATTAAAACTGGAGGTTAATTTCTGTGGTTGAACACAAGGGCATATAGTACAGTATCAAAGCCTGGGCATTGCCTCCACAAACCTCAGAGCATAATTAGAAGTCAGACCCCTGGCCATTCATGTGGAAATGGTGGAACAAAATGGTGAAAGGGGAAGTGCCGTTTCTTCCCAGATAGTTCTTAAACTCAGACATGGAAAATTGCCAGACATGTTTATTGGAGTGTCGATCACATGCCTGGCACATAGTAGATGATCAAGATGGACTAGTCTATAATTTAAAAAAATTTTACAATGATAACTGTTGCTACTGTCATTGCAAGACAATTTGGGGACTCTATACAGTTCATTCAGGAATTCATTGAGAAAATGGATACGTGCTCCTCTTATGTGTCAGACATCATCACAGATGCTGGAGCCACTTGTGCCATTAAGACTTGGTTCCTGCTGCAAAGGCATTTAGGGAACCGAAGGAAAATGTGAATATATCAGCAGATGTGCTCAATCAAGTCCTGGGACAGAAGAAAATACAGTATGGAATGAGGGTGTAGAAGATTCAGGGTCATGAGAGGCAGAAGGGGCAGTGGAAATCATGTTCAGGTGTTTGTGGGAACACGTGGAAGAGAGACATCATTCCAAGCAGAGGGGGAAGTGGAGCAAAAGCTTAAACATATAACGTGCTTTTCTTGGAAATTTACTGCAATATCAGAAGGTCCATACAAAAGAATTTATCTTTGTTGGATGAAATTGAATAACTTGATGGTAGAACCTTATAAATATGAGAATATGTTTCAGACAAGTACAATATATGTTCCATTAGGTGTTTTCGGGCCAATAATTCTTAGCATGCTTTCGTGTACTATGAGCAAAGTAGCATGTTTATCTTCTGAAATAACATGTTTCCCATAAGATCATTTAAAATCAGGTAACTTATGGGCAATTTGAATTATTCAGGCAGTCATGGTGTAGTATAGCCCACCTGACATATTTTAATTTAATTCTCAGCTCTGGATTCTGCATGCTTAAGTGAGAATTTGATCCATGTGGAAAGGAGGTTTGGAAAGTTCTGCTAATCAAAAAGTGTCTTCTGTTGGAGGTTGCGTTCACTACACTGTTGATGACAGAAGGACAGGAGAGGGTTAACTTTAGAAAAATATCACCAATGAGAGCTGTGACCAGTACTCATAGTAAAACATGACTGAGAAGCACAGGCATAGTTTTGAAACTTCTTGACTTTTATCGTAAGAACAAGAGCTTCTTTGCCATTTGTGCCAACTCTATTTTATAAATGCTTGTCCTTGACTACTAAGATCTCTGTTTCTAACTATGATTCAATATTTTCAGGCTAAGCAATGTCACAAAACCACATACAGACTTATAAATATGACAGTCTGGCTGCTGTTTATAATACCATCATGATGACAAAGAAGACCCCAGTGCAACGCTCTGAATTGTGACTTTCAACTGATGGTGATTCCAACTCTATGAAATATCCTTTCCAGTAGGCAATAGAAATGTCTTTTCAAGGAACAAAATGTGTTATACATTGAATAGAACCAATAGGATCTAAAGAGATTTCAAAGATGAGCTTCTGAAATCCACAGAAAATTCTAGAATTGTTCAAAACTTCTCTACATATGTGCTTTATAGTTGGTTCCATTCCAACTACAATATGTGCTTTCTAAGGGCCATGGAGACTTCTTAATGTTCCCTACATTGCTAAATAGTGTTTTGGGGTTTTGATAGATGCTCAATAAATACTTGCCAAACAGCTTAAAGAATGACTTTTATCTATGCTCATGGCCAACGAGGTCTAGAGAATGTGTCCTTAGACCATGCAAAGTGACTGGAGTGTGACCACCATCCTTCAAAATGAGAAGCAAATCTCCTAAGTGAGGAAGAGAAAAATCACTGGAAGCAAACCAGTTACATATAAAAAACTAGAAAACAGTGCTGGAGCAAAAGTGTGCCCACCGGGACCTAAGAGGGTGACCCTGTAGGTATGAATTTAACAACACTTTCCTCTCTTTCAGATACCTAGTGAATAGAAAGTGTGTAGAATTTCATTACTTTTGTTATGAGTAAATCCTTGTATGATGGAGCATCATGAAAATGGATAGCATACCAGAGTCCTAACTAGTAGGCTATTTAGGAGCACTGGGCATTGGAGAGGCACTATCAGGACGACCTTAGGTTCTTAGCCTCCTGAGTACTAAAGGTTTCATTGCATCCATAATTATCCATTATTCATGAGTTTGAGCAAAGAAAAATCTTGTGAGACAATTCTCAAGAAGTAAAAGAGAGGTGTTAGCTGTCATAGACATGGATTATGGATCTGTATTGGGTTCCTAGTTCTGTCATAACAAAGCACTACAGACTTGGCAGCTTAACACAACAGAAATGTATTCTACGAGTTCTGGAGGCCAGAAGTCTTAAATCAAGGTCTCTGTAGGTTTGATTCTTTCTAAGGGCTCTGAGGGAGGATCTGTTCCATGTCTCTCACCAAGCTTCTGGTGACAAGCAGCAATCCTTGGCTTACAACTGCATCACCCCAACCTCTGCTTCCATCCTCATATGGCTTTCTTCCTGTGTGTGTGTGTCTGGGTCTCTTACAAGTACACTAGTCATTGAAATTAGGGCCGACCTAATGACCTCATCTTGGCTTCATTACACCTGCAATGACCCTATTTCCAAATAAGGTCACATTCACAGATATAGGAGATTAGGACTTCAGCATAACTTTTAGGGGGACACAATTCACTCCATATCGGACCCTAGCCTGGTCCTCAGAGCACCATGGTGAGTGTGGGGTACTAATAGGTCTTACCACACTCTAGCCCCACACTTGCTAGAGCTTTCCTTCACAACCATAGCCCAAGATTCTAGAAATGTTACCCTAGTGTGGTATGTCTTAGGAAGAAGTGCAAGGCAAGGTCTTCTTTTGTGCGTATGGGGGGTGGGAAGGTTCTGCATCTCATCTGCTGGTGGTTACATAGGTGTACACATGGGTAAAGATCCATGAACCTGCACACTTAAGATTCGCTATTTTACTGTATGTAAATGACATCTCAGAGATGTTTCAAAATGGTTCTGGACCAAGTGTAGCACACGCTTTCTGTGGCATGTATACGGTAGGAATTCATAAGTATCCTGATCTGACACTGAGCCACATCACTCTCTGACTTACATGATGCCTCATGCTAACATATAGTCATTATTTCTTTGAGTTAATTATGAACATACACTCGAGTTAATGGTCTACTAGTAATGTTCTTTTTCCCATCTATTATTTATGTAGTGATTTTATTAACTTCATTTATTCATTATGTTATTCATTCTCTGAGCGTCTACTATGTCCCAGATATTGCAGTAATTGCTGCAGACGCAAAAATGATTCAGACCTGATCCTACCTTTGAAACTCACTCTGTAGCCATGGAGTCAGAAACAGAAAATTGCACAAGCTGTTGCAAGTGCTGTGTCTGAGAGACTATTAGGGCACCAGAGGTGCCAAGAGAAGGAAATCGTTACCAGGCAGAACCCTGTCCAACGGCAGCAAAGGGGGTGATATTTGAGTGAGGATGGAGATAAGAAATTTTAATGACAGATGTAGAGATCAGGCAAGCAGGTGAAAAATACAAGGGATGCTAATATAACAAGGAGACACATACGTATATGCAGACGCACACACATACACATACACGTGTATGAACACACGCGCATACACACACGTGCATACACACGTGCATATACGCATGTATGTGTACATGTACATATACACATGCATGCACACATGTACACGCAAACACTCATGCACATGCATGCATACACACTCTTGCACACACACGCAGTCCCTGGTAGTGACCTTTCACCTCCCAGTTCCCAAGGACGTGAGAGCATCACTTGCGTGATCAGTGTCAGAACTTCGTTGTGCCAGGTGCTGAGGCTGGGGAGGAGAATGACTGAAAAGGACAAACCAGGCATTTTTCTGAGGATGAGATGAGAGAGGGCTGTGGGATGCAGAGTGGGAGTGTTTTCTGAGCTGCAGAAGCTGTGAGGAGAGAGAAAGGGCAGAGGGAGGCCAGGGACCCTGCCCAGGAGCCATGCGCTCTGACCCACCTCCCGTCACTCCCTCCAGACAGCAGGCGCAGAGGCTCTGTTCCTCCCGGGCGTCCTCTGCACCCTAGGATGCTGACTTGCTGGGCTGGGGCAAGTCCTGGGTCTGGAACACAGACTTGGGTCTCTTCTCGTGCCATCACCACAGGTGATTTTTTATCCAGTGCTTCTTGTGAGTCAACTCCTGTACAGACATCATCTCTAATTTGCAGAATAGGCTTGTGAGGCTGATTTTTTTTAATTCAATTTTATGGAGGTGGAAATCAAAGCACAGAGACACTTATTTGCCCAAGTTCCACCGGTTTGCCCGATGCCAAGGCTCCTACTTTGGCCACTATTTCCTGCTACCTGTGTCCAAACTCAAGCCCGTTTGCTCCTCTGGATATTGACATGCGGAGCCACATCCAGAGATCAGTGTCATCCTGTTTATATTCTTCCTGTACATCGCACAAGAGTTCCAGGGGAAGCAGGAAAACTTCACGGAAATCCCTCCACCACACCCAGCAGGCTGGGACTCTCGGGTCAGCAGGGCCGTGTTCATTCACCCTGTGCCCATCGTGGTCCTGCACCTTCGCCTGGAGCCCGGCTCCCGAGACTGAGGGGCATCTGCTCTCAGACCCCTGCACAGGGTATGAGGTCACTGCTAAATGCTTTCACAGGGGCCACCTCAATAAATCCTCCTAACAACCCTCTGTGCTGGGAAACTCTCCCCTCTTTCCAGTGAGGGAATGGAGATCCCTCAGCACCCCCACCAGCCAGGAGCAGAGCGGATCTGTGAACCCACACCCTGCACTCGTATCCACCGTTCTCTTCCCCCACACTCACCTGCACTCACCCGCCTCCTGTCTACTGAGAACACAGATCTACAGGTGGAGAATGAATGTGTCTTCAAGCTCATCCCTGGGTCTGGGATGATGGGCGAAAGCCTCCCACACCATCAGGACCATAGGAGCTCCTTTGCGTTTAACACTCACCACAGGTCAGCTCTGCCGAGCACCTCACTCACCTCTGCTCCTAACAATCCTGTGAGGAGGGCACTGTCACCCACACTTCACAGCTGAGCAACTGAGGCTCAGAGGACTGTGTAACTGGCTAGCATCCCTCCGCTGAGAGGCAGCAGTGCAGAAATTCAACAGCAACTCCTGCCGTCAGGCTGCCCTGCTTTGTTCCACCACCGAAGATCCTGCTCAAAGGAGAGAGTAATTCAGTTTCAGTCTTAATCTACATTCTATTGAGTGATTATAACATACAGATTCCACAGTGGGAATACTATCGGGTCTTTCAAAAGGTCCGTAATTCAGACAGAGAATATGGGTCCAGAATTAGGATTAGGGCATCCCCTACACGGTGAGAGTCCATAAATACTGAAGAGACTTGGCTTCCTGGAATGCACCCCATCCCTACCTGCTGCCTCAAACTCCAGCCACCAGCATTGCCAGTTTAAGGGCAGATAGCTGGGTATGTGGGGTAAAACTGGATGCCTCGGCCATTTAGACCTCAGATCCCGCAGTGTGCTTTCCGCAGAGAGGTCAGAGGTCACTGGAGAATGCAGGGAGCTGTGGCCCAGGCAGGGTGGGAGCAGAGACACGTCCCGCATGCAGCCTGCCCTGCCTGCAGGCACGGTGACAGCTCTGAGTCCTGACGTTCCGTGGTCAGGCCCCGCCGCCCCTTCTCCAGTCTCTACAGTCAATCTGGGTCCAGGGAAAGTTCGCACGTCTGGGAGAAGGGCTGAAACTTAGCAGAGCCGAGGCCTGTCCTGGGGAGGCCTTCGGGCTTCTACATGGAGCCTGATGACAAAGGACACCCAGCTTGTGTCCCCGGCTTGGTGGGGTCTCAGGGCCTGTGGGTTGTGGGCTGGGCACCGACACCACTGTCCTTCCTGCCAGGTGGGACTGCTAAGGACACATTCTGAGTTCTACAATTGAACCAGAAATAAACTGGAAAAAAACTGGCTTTTGTTAAATTTAGATTAAATGTTCGATGTGCTGCTAACATAGAAATAAGCACCTTCAGAGGAATCCAACGTCTAGTAACTAGGAACCCAGGGGGGATGAGAAGCAGTGTCTGGTGTACATTCTGTAGGAAAAGAAGTCTGAGTTTAATTCAAAGTGCAAGAAAAATGCAGAAGTTGCATTGTAATTTATCTTTCTCTCCCTTCTTTGGTGAATATGTGATCTTAAGCAAATAAATACTCTTAACTGTGTAAGTCTCTCCTTCCCAACCTCCAAGTCCACCAGCAAGGAACTTGAAGGTCATCAGTGTTGCTGAGAACCTTCGGGTCTGAGGACAGAACAGAGGAAGACTCGCTGAGAGCACCTGAGCTGTGTGTGCGGCGGGGAGGCCGGCTGTCCACCTGAGTCTGGGCCGGAGCCGCCATTCTCCTATTCTCAGTGGTTTCAACCCAACAAATGGCCATGTTCCATGAAATAAAGTGGGAAGTTGCCCTGCAGTTAAAAAAGCAATAGGGGGTTGAGTTTGAACTACACACAAATCAGCTGCAATTGCAGCTGCAGAGGAGGATCTGCTCTGGGCACAGATTCAAGGTGCCCAAGGGTTGGGGGTCTCCTGAGACAGACCTCCCGACCTGCTTCTCCCTTCCCCACATCTCACCTCCAGGCCCAGGCTGACACCCGTGGGGTCCAACAGGTCAGTGGACGGCCCCTCTAGGGACCAGAGCCCAGGTGGCCTCACGGGTCATGGCTTCCCTCACTGTGCTCCCCCCTCAGCCCCTCATTTCCCTCCAGAGTAGCCTCCACCCAAGCCCGATGCAACTAGGAACCTGTTACACTTGGGGAGTGTCCACCTGCGTTGTCCTGGGAACTCGCCCGACGCTCAGGACCCACCCAGCGCTGCCCCCAGAGAGGAAACCAGGAAAGGCCATGAGGGAAAGCCCACAGCTTTGCAGAGCTAAGGTTACAGGGAGGCTGGGAGTGGTCTCAGGAGACCCTGAGAACTGTCTCAGCCCGGAGCCAAATAAAGGAGAAAGAAGGAGAGATCAGGAAACAAAGAACAGCCCTAATAACTCACTGAAGGCCTGTGATGTGCCGACCTTGGCACACGCAACCCTCATCCCAGTCTGCCCCACACATGAGGTCAAAGGAGATGCAAATTCAGGCGGTGAGCTCGCCGAGAGAGGCGAGATCTGAAGCTGGGATTCGGGCACCAAGGACCCTTCCCTCAGGGTCAGCTGCCATTGGGCTTGAGCCAGCCAGCTGCTGGACCTGGGGTGTGGCTTTGCCCTTTCATAATGGGCCCTGCTCTGCCCCTCCCACTTAGCCTTTGCAGCGGGGACTTACTGATTTTTATTGCTACCATGCAGTCTGAGAAAACCCCTCAAGAGCGTCCTGATCCTCCCGGGAAAGGAGCTCTGAAGATCATCCCAAGGGACACCTGCCACTAGATGCTCTGGTGACGCTTAGCGGCTCGGTCAGCTGCCCAGGCGCTCTGTGCCCCTGCTGCTCAGGTGGGGCAGGTGAAGGCCGTAAACGCAGAGACCAGGGAGCAGTAGCAGCACGGCTGCAGACGAAGGCCCAGACCCAGCCAGTCAGACGCTGCAGGGGAGAAGAAGGTTCCAGAGCCAAAGCCAGGAGGCTTATGAAACAGGGAAGAGGGAGGCTGCCTCCCACGTGGCCCCTCCAAGGAGAGCCTCCAGATGGCTGCTTTTGATCCTTGTGACCCCTCTCGCCAGCTCGGTGGTCCCTGAGCACCCGGCTCACAGGTGAGGACAGGAGACTCTACGCTGCTAGCCCACCACCAAGTGCAGCGGAACCGGGGCTCAGACACCCCCTTGCCACCCCCACCCCATTGGGAGAGTCTGTGTTCAGCCCTTCCTTGCTTTGATGTCCCACTCTCTCTCCTTTCTGAGGTGGAGAGAGAAAGTGACTCACACACAGAGGTGAAGAAAAGGAGTCTTTCCCCAAACCAGCAGACCCTCTGGGCAGGTGCTCCTACAGGAATGTCTGATGATAAAGGTGAGAAGGTGATAGGGAGGGTGGGAGGGAGGGAGACGCAAGAGGGAAGAGATATGGGAACATATGTATATGTATAACTGATTCACTTTGTTATAAAGCAGAAACTAACACACCATTGTAAAGCAATTATACTCCAATAAAGATGTTAAAAAAAAAAAAAAGGTGAGAAGGTGAGACGGGCCATCGAAGCCCAGCTGCGCACCTGTGCCTGGGACGGGGTGGGGGGGAAAGGGGGGGAAGTGGGAAAGGGAGGGAGGGGGAGCTAGAGGGGAGGGGAGGAGGAGGAGGAGCTAGAGGAGAGGGGAGGGGGAGGAGGAGCTAGAGGGGTGGGGGAGGGGGAGCTAGAGGGGAGGAGGAGCTAGAGGGGAGGAGAGGGGTAGGAGGAGCTAGAGGGGGAAGGGAGGCGAGGTTTGAGGCAGCTGCCTCTGGGCTCCGGATCGGCTTCCAGGAAGAGGTGAAGCCCACGCCCAGTGACTTTGTTAAATGGCTTCTGCACATCCACCGTTTGTTCTACTGGATAGAGGTCGCACAGAACGGGAGGAGGAGAGAGCCCAGGGCTGTGAGGCTCCTGCAAGTCACCATGGGAACCAAGGGCAGAGTGATCTCCCGCTGACCTGCCCAGTGCCACTCCTGGAATCCCAGCTCTGAGGATGCAGTCCAGGTGTCCCAGGCTCATCCTCCACAAAGACCCACCAGAAGAACGGTGGTAAACAGCTCATCCGTAGCAGGGCCCGCCCACTGTGCCCCCCTCTTCCCCAGGGACCCCCTGGAATCAGCAGGAGCAGCTGACTCGGGAGCCTCCTGTGTGAGCGCAGAGCACGTCTGTGGGCTCTGTTTTCACAGCCAACTTGTCAGACGTTGGGGAGGGAGAGGGCAGATCATGGAGCTGAGGTCCCTTCCCCTGCCCGGGGTGGTCGGATCAGGGCTGTTCAAAGCGGGTGTGGACCTGCCGCCCAACACCGCCCCTTGGACCCGACGCCGGATATTGCTTCCCTGACTCAGACCTTCATGCCCATCACTTGTTAGAAATGCAGACCTCTGAGTCAGAAAGTCCTGGGGTGGGCAGAGTGGTCTGGGTTAAACATGCCCCAGGGGGTTGTGATGGGGACCCCAGTTAGAGAATCACTGAATGACCTTCCTAGAAGAGGAGGCACTCCTGCTGGGGCCAGGCCAGGGGGTTGAAGGGCAGGCAGGGACTCTGGTGGCAAAGCTGGTGGAAAAAGCCTCTGTCTGGGCACTAGGACACTGTTTCTATCAGAAAATTCTTCCCACGGAAGCATATGGCTAGAACTGAAGTGAATGGCTTTACTTTTAATATAAACTTATTTATTTTATGTATTTATTTGGCTGCGTTGGGTCTTCGTTGATGCATGCAGGCTTTCTTTAGTTGTGGCGAGCGGGGGGCTACTCTTCTTTGCGGTTCATGGGCGTCTCATTAGGTGGCTTCTCTTGTTGCAGAGCACAGGCTCTAGGCGAGTGGGCTCAGTAGTTGTGGCTCACGGGCTCTAGAGCACAGGCTCAGTAGTTGTGGTGCACGGGCTTAGTTGCTCTGCGGCATGTGGGATCTTCCCATACCAGGGCTAGAACCCGTGTCTCCCGCATTGGCAGGCGGATTCTTAACCACTGCGCCACCAGGGAAGCCCTGAAGTGAATCGCTTTTTATTCCAATGACTTTCGTCTATTTCTTAGCCACAGGATTTTTTATATGGAATTTTATATGTGACCCCAATGTGCGTTGGAGCAGATGGAAGTACAGGTGTTCTAGTTGCATAGGACGAGGTGCATGGAAGGGGGTCCCAGAGCCTCCTGCAGGACCCTGTGGGCTCTTGATGGACCCCCAGGTTCCATGCACAGTTCTCAAACTATCACATTATCATAATCCCACCCCAACTGCTAGAATTATTCTTTAGTGCTTACCTAACATGTGGCATTTTAAGTATGTGGAAGTTCAAATGACCAGCCTTCCGTTTATCTCCTATTTTTAAAAGAAACATCTGCTTTTGATCTATGTGATCATCACACATTTTAGGCAAAAACACCATCAGAAGTGGAGACTCACTGCCAGTCAACCTATTCCTTTCTATATTTAGATCAGGTTCTAACTGTGTGACCTTGAGGAACTTACTTCCCTTTTCTGAATCTTAATTATTTATCTGCAAAATAATAACAATACTGACCTCATTGGGTTACTGACAGAACTGAGTAACTTAAAGTCCTTATATCATTGGGTGCATGATGAAATCTCAATAAAAGTTAGATGCTATTATTATTAGCGGAAGCAGTTGGTATTATTGAGATGCTCTTATTGTTGAACTGAGATCTGCACGGCGGAGTGTTCCCCAGTCTTAGCTGTGTCCTTGGGAGCCACCCGGAATGAACCAATGGGATCCTTCAACTTCACAGAGACAGCAGCAGCCTTCGGCTAAGACTTCCTTCACCCTCTGACCACCAGACTAAAGACCCGCCCGATCTCCTTGCTTCTTCTGTCTCTCCCTCTAGCTCCATGTGCCCTTCCCCCTGCGCTGGTACCGGGTCCTGGCCTCCCCAGGATGCCCCTCTGTCCCTGCCTGCACCAGCCTCCTCCGGCCCCTCTCCACCCACCAGCTCCAGTTGTCTCAACAGGCACAAAACCCTCCCCACCGCACATTCACTCCTGTCGGCCGTCCTGCCTTATTCTTGTCCTCACCACACCTCCTCAAGAAATGTGACCTCCCACGGTTTCTGTGTGTCCCCCGTCCCATTAACTCTTCATAGCTAGTCCTCTGGAAATTCTCTCACGAGAATGATGACCCCCTTATAGCTAAACTGAATGGAAGATTTTCAGTTCTTATTTTGCTGAATCTTTTAGAAGTGTGAGAATACTGATTACTCTCTTGTTTATTAAAAAAATCTGTGCCCCAGTTTCCTTGACCCCAAACGCCCGGGTTTTCACCTTGGCCAGTGTATTCATTAGTCTGCGCTGGCCGCTGTAACAAAATACCACAGATCCGGCAGCTTCAAGAACAAAAATGTATTCTCTCGCGGTCCTGACGGCTGGAAGTCCGAGATCAAGGTGAACACAGGGTGGGTTTCTCCTGAGCCTCTCTCCTCAGCTTATATGTCCTGTGTCCTCACGTGGTCATTGTGGTGTGTGTGCATCCCTGGTGTTTTTCCATGTGTCCAAATTTCCTTTTCTTACAGAATACCCAATATTATTCGTTTAGGGCCCCCCTGACAGCTGCATTTTAACTAATTGCTTCTTGAAAGGCCCTGTCTCTAGATACAGTCACATTCTGAAGTTCTGGGGCTTAAGGCTTTTACATAGGAATTTGGGGACACAGTTCAGTCCATAACATCGAGTTTTCTTTATGAGCTTCTGCCCCCTTCCTGCTGACTCCCAGGGTCTGCCACAGGCCTGGAGCCCTGGGTGGCCCCATCCCCTCCTGGCTGCCATGGCTGGACATCCAAGCACACACTGGATGCAGGGTGTGGCTGCCACACAGGCCTCTTCAGCTCAACACCATCAACACTCAGGGAACATCTTCCCTCTGAAGTTTGTCTGTTCTTTGTTCTGAATTCCACATCTCAATGAATTCATTTAGGTATTAACCTACCACCCATCTATCCTTCCAAAAATATTTATTGAGCACTATGTTTGAGCTGTCTTAACACTCACAGGGCTTACACTAGAATGAGAATGTTAGGTATGTCCCAAACCAGTGCCAATGGAGGCTGTGAGCAGTAATGGTGAGGAAAATGCAGAGACGGGAATAAGTTTGGGAGATACAAAGCGAAGTAAAACTACACAACTTGGTGATGGATTGAGTCTGAGAAGTAAGAAAAAGTAAGATGTCAGACTGGTCCTCTGGTTTCTGGCTCGCACCATGGGTTGGAGAGTGATCCCTGCGGTGAGCAAAGAGGTTCTGGGCAGGAGTTGGCCATGCCCTGGGGAAGACTAGAGATGTCGAGGGAGATGAAATTTGGGCTTGGGGACCAGCTGGGTTTGAGAGAGCAGTTAGTGAGGAAAAGCAGTGCAGGAGTGATGTTAGTAGTGGTGCAGACACGGTCCAGGAAGAGAGCACAGGGTGAGGCCAGGCAAGGGTGCAGATCTGAGTCCCAGAACCTCGGACATCTACAGGTTCCTCAGGGAGGCTGGGCACCCCAGCGGATCGTGAAGGCACAGCCGTGTCACGTGTGCGGAGCAGGTCTGGTCCTGGAAGACCAGCCAAGGTGATCAACTTTGCTGAGGATGGAGCGCTCCCTGGGGGCCATCACCTATCTTGGCACAGCAGCGACTGAGTCGTGATGGAAGCAGATGCCAGACTGGAACACCCTTCAGAAGAAGCAGATGCAGCAAGTAACTCTTTCAAGAAAACTGCCTTGGAAGGGGGGCAGGGACAGCGAGGGAGCTGGAGGTGGATGTGGGGTCAGGGGAGGATGGCTCGGCCATTTTATTTACCTGCTTTTAAGAAGGTGTTTTTGGATGGAAGATGTGAGAGAGCTGCCCAGCTCCTCCCCACTCCCCACTAAAGAGTTAGCTCCCTGTTTCTTCTCCTGCTGGGGTTGTTGGTGGCTAACAGCTCATACCTGAGTCCTTCTCAGGTTCTGCTTTTGATGAGGAGGGTTGTCTTGTCCAAACTCAGCCCCTTTCATGGGAGCATCCTCATCAATACTGTCCTCAGTAGGGCTATGAAGACCTAGTTCCCATCCCTCAATGAGGGAAGCTCGGAAGGGCCATCCCAGCTCCAGAGCTTCCCAAGGAGTGGGCTGGGGGTGCTCCGTCGCAGCTGCACGGCAGCCCGACTTTTCCCCACAGGTGTTGATTCCGAGATCGCTCCTACAAAATCCTTTTCCCAGGAAACCCACTTGTGATGCTCCATGGGGCCACCTCCTCCATCAGGTGCACTCACTCTGCTCCTCTGTTTCCTTGGGGTCCCAGCACAGCCTCAAGGAAGCCAACACAGAGGAGAACTGTGTTTGGTGTCCCCACAGCTCAGTCCCTCAGCCCTTGTGTGTCCCCTGTCATAGCAATCACCCCTCAGTACATACGCAGAGCTCCATTTACAGCCACCGCGCTGCACTGACTCATTAAAACACAGAGTGTTACTGAAATGTGTGCCATTCCAGGGCATACACGCATTTTCCCCACACTCTCAATGACATCATAAATTGAGTGTGTCCTGCAGCCACACTCTGTCCCCATCCTGCCATTTATTTTGTGTCAGGACAAGCAGTTTTAATCCATGACAGCTGAAAAAAAAAGCTATGCAAATAATTTTTTTGAATGTGCCAACATGAAATGAAGAAAAGATGATTAACCTGCATGATAAAATTCAAGCTCTACAACTTAAGATGCCTTCACATAAACGATCTAAGAGTGAAGAGCAATCAGTATGCAACTAGGCATTGGCACAATCGCTTTAACCATGTGAAGGGCATCACATAAACGATCTAAGAGTGAAGAGCAATCAGTGTGCAACTAGGCATTGGTACAATTGCTTTAATCATGTGAAGGGCATCATAAACATCACTCAGCCTGGTCGTATTGACCAGCAATTATAGAATTAATGCTAGCTGAATACAGCTATAGACTCAGAAATTCTTATATCAGTGGAAATCTGAAGGAAAGGAAAAGTTACCGCCAATATTAGGGTGGATTAGTACAACGGCTATTTCCAGGAAGGGTACTTCCTTGATGAACAGAGTCTATGTGTATTATTATTGTCTTTTGACATTGTCTGTCTATCAACTACAAAGTGAATTTTGGAAGTGCAGGATCATTCCTACCTTTTTCATGTTGTATCCTCCAATACCGACTGTACAGTAGGTTCAAAAAAAAACATTGGATGGATGGATGGTGGGTGGATGGCTGGATGGAAGGATGGTGAATGGGTGGATGGATGGATGTGTGGCTAGGTGGGCAGGTGGATGCATGGACAGATGGCTGGATGGCTGGATGGATGGTGAATGGATGGATGGGTGGATGGGTGGAGTGGTGGAAGGGTGGAAAGATGTATAGGTAGATGGATAGAAGAATATGTGTACACATATGTAACCCTTAAATTTTGAAGGGTGACTAGTGAGATAAGTTGTCAATATCAGACACGCGCATTCAAATTAATTATGACCATTCTAGGGATTTTTGTTGACAACAAACTTCTATGAAGATAGGCAATATATGATCACTGTTATATGCAAATACCTTAACTAAGGCAAAGTCTCACCTAGAATAGTCCCCCATCCAAAACTAACCCAGTTGCCAGAAATTTTAATTTATTTCTTCATTCATTCATTCAACAAAACATTTTTATATGCTTACAATGAGTTTGATATTAGAAAAGGTATGATCTCTGTGCACATAAAACTTTGACCACTGCTAAGAGATTATCTTATAGATTTGTTCGACAATTTGATTGCTTCCTTTTGTCACATCTTTAATTTGTTTATATTTTAGGGGTAGTGTCACTCACCTTCAGATAATGATAGTGTGGTCTGTTGACATTAGTTTTCCTCCACATCTAATATTGTAATGCTTATTATTACTAATACTCTTATTTCTATCTGCCCTTTACACAGAGCTTATTTTGTGCTAAACATTTTGATAGATGCATTAATAGATGGACACATCCTCATAACTATGGGAGGATGTCATCACCATGTATTAGTTGTGAATGCTGAGACTTGAATGGATTAAAGACTCATTGAAAGACTCAGATATACAGGTGGAGAATTTGAATCCACATCAGTCTGATGCCAGATCTGGGGATTTGTAAGTTTTATTTTATTTACTGTTGTCCAGGTGAATCAGACATAAACTTGTTGGGAAGTTGGTGAGGGATTATTGGTCTAAATACAACGATAGAAATTGTAGGGGATATAGAAGAAGATAGATATGGTCCCTGACTCCAAGAAGTTTACAAGGTGGAGGAGGAAGAAACAAGGTCTGGACATTCAGTCAATATGAGAACATTTCTGTGAATTGGCCGTTTCCTGAAAGTCATTACTTTAAGACGTTCTTAAATCCAGCTTCCAGAGCATGGGTTGTAAGTGATGTATAGAAGCTACTACAGTGATTTTGCTCAACAGCATTCTGCTCAACAGTCCTGTCATTAATAGCAAAACAATTTCTGGACAAAGAAATGCAGTAGGCATTATATTCAGGACAAAACCTAGGGAAGGTCAAACACCTGTGAATGGAAGGGGTTTCTCCTGGAGAGGTAAACTGCTCTAAATAAATGTGGAAATGAACCTGGGCATAGTCAGAGGCCAGAAGTGAAGTTCTACCCTTTCTTAACACCCAATCTCTCCAAGTTTGAGTCTAACACAGGTTCTTCCCAGAGGTCTGCCCCATTTCTCCCAAGTTTCGTTCGCTCTTTGGGACACACTTGCCTTTGTCCAACGGTACAATAGTCCTTGGTTTCCCAGATCCTGATTAGAACGGCCTCCATGACGCAAAGAGCAGCTGCGTCTACCAGACAGAATTTCCCTTCTGCTGCTGCTATCACCCATAGGATCTAGGACTTCCCTGAGGACCCTGGCCTCTCACGTGTCACAGGGCTGGAGAGGACACAGGGTCTATGATCAAGAGTAGGTGTTCATGTGGTTCAGACCGCTGCTAGCAGTTTGGGAAAACTGCGTAACCTCACACTAGAGGAAAATGGTGGTGTCCACTGCAGAGCTTCTTGTGACCATGACATGGAATCATATGGACAAAGTTGCTTTACGAATTCTAGAATTTTTTTTTAAAGGTATGTAGCTGTTGTCTGTGCTTTGCAGCACTGTCTACACTATGTCTTCAGTGGGTCACTGTCTTCAGTAGGTCATACTTACTCCAGGTAGAGGATTGGGTAGATATAAATAAATGCAGTTTGTCCCAGAGCTGCACAGCCTAACAGTCTAATGTCTTGTTCCAATCAGTCCAAACTAAACCGTCGTGGCCTGGACAGCCTCACTCCAGGGTGAGCACAGGCACACCTGTCTCTCAGGAGCTGCTGCTTCTCAGCCCCAGCCCGTGTTGGAGGCTCCCACTGGGTCTGCAGCCCAAATCCCTTGATTAGATCTTTTTCTTGGGTCTTCCCCAGTAGAGGTCCTCCCCAAATCAGCCTCTCTCCTCAGCTCTGAGACTCAAGCCCACTTAATCAAGCACTGCCCTCACCCCGCGGCCTGACTCCTGGCCTCCCTCCTGTGAAGCATCTTCCCTCAACAGGCCCTCAACAGGGCAAGCCTTGTACTGGTTTGTACTCCTTGCCTACTCCTGTCTCTCTCACCTCAAGACATTGTCTTCATTATTCTGCTTCTGCCCAACAGCCCTTGGTCCTTAAAAATGAGCATTATCCAGACACATTAACCGATCACATTTAAAATAAGTTTCATCCAGGGGACTTCCCTGGCGGTCCAGTGGTTAAGACTCCGCGCTTCCAGTGCGGGGGACACGGGTTTGATCCTTGGTTGGGGAACTAAGATCCCACGTGCTTCACGGCGCAGCCAAAACAAATGAAAATAAAAGAGAACAACTTTCATCTGAGCCAAATGGGGACACAAAACAACATCCACACAACAGAAGAAGATTATTTATCGCCATCCCATAAGACGATGTGGTTTTGTAGCATGATAAGGTAAGACTTTGCTTCTGGCCTCTGACCACGCACGATTTGTTTCCCACGTCTGCTTTAAAGCAGCTTGTTCTCCATGGGCCCTCACTCTATTCCCTGCATTTCTGTCCTGAATAGAGCGCCTACAGCCAGGTGTTTGTTTAAAAATCGTCATTGCTTATTAATGACAGGATCTTGTTCTCTACAAAAAAGGCTGCCCTGGGGCGGGTGTGTGTGTGCGTGGGGGGGGTGGCCAGGAAGGCAGCAGGGCCCTGGAGGGCGCAGTGTCACGGGTGGGGCTCCGCTCAGGGAAGAGCTTGCAGAACAAGGCAGGTGCAGCCTCTGCTCCTGTGTGGGGCCCCGGACCAGCCTCTCCTGCCTCCGGTCTCTGTTTCCTCATCTGCAAGATGAAGGTGTTGCGCTGAATTATTTCTAGTGACCCTTAACCCCGACGTCACTGTCAGCCCCCTGAAGAGCATCCTTGCTGGGCTGTGTTCCCCGACCCAGAAATCCTGGCTGCGGTCTTCCTGCGGTGCTGATGGAGGACAAACACATCAAGTGGAGAATAGCACTTTAGGTTGATCCATGATTCTTTCATTCTCGTGTCCCTTGATCTTAATAGTTATTATCCCCATTCTCTGGATGAGGAAACTGAGGCACAGGGAAATTGCGTGGTTTTCCCCAGGTCTCCATGTGGAGCCGCAACATAACCCAGGCCCGCTGGCCACGGCTCACTCTGACAACCATTTTCCAAAGGACATTTACACACTTAGAGGCGTATTCATCCTCTCCCTGAACTTGGAGGGGACAAGGGGGTCCAGGAGGAGAGTGCTGAGTGAAAGCCCCAGTTCTGAGATGGCAGAGGTCCAAGGCCCAGAGAGCAGATGTGGGTAGGTCTGTGTGGGAAAGGGGAGTGAGTGGCCCGGGAGGGTCAGCGGGGCAGCCCGGGCCGAGGCCACTCCTGTCCTGGCTGACTCGGGGCAGTCGCTCCTCTCCCTGTCCCCACAGCCTCCTGCAGCCCATGTGGCTGGGAGCTGTCGGCGTCCCGAGGGGAGAAGAAGCTGATTGTCAAATCGAAGGCATTCGGTTGTCCCGGGGCTTTAATTAAAATCTTTCACCTCGCCTCACTCATTGCCCCAGAGGCTCCTCAAGTGACGGGCCTTCACCAAGGCTTCCAAGTGTTGGCATTCCCCCGTGATCAACACCTGGATGGAGCGGAGAGAGGCTCACAGTTCCACCAAGGCCGGCACCTCAGGGCTGATGCCAGCCCCCAGAGTGCCCCGTGTAGTCTCCTGCCTCCTTGTGGGCAGGGACATGGCTTCCCGTTGTGACCACCGTCCGGAGCCCCTTCTGAGCAGTGCGGGACACAGAGCCAAGCAACGGTTAGGAGCAGGGTGGCCGCCGGCAGCAAAGCCTTGACCACGGAGGTGTGCGTGTTTCTTTGATCACTTAGGTTTTTGTGTTTACTTTGCGCGATGAGAAACCCACAGCTTGGTGGTGGCAGCTTGGTCCCAAGGCTCTTAGATGATCCACTGTCCTCTCTCTGTGCCACGGGGATGGCCGTGGGGCTCTGGCCAAGAAGCAGGGAGGGCAGGGTGGAGAAGGTCAACCTGGGCCAGATTCAGGACAGGTCCCTGCTTCTCATTGGCAGCCTCTCCTGGGAGAGAGGCCAGGGTGTCTGTTTCCAGCTGCTCACACGGAGCCCCCTCCTAATAACACAGACTCCTTTAACGGGGAGGCAGGGCAGATCTCACGAAGAGGCAAAGACTGCCTGACTGGTTCTGTGACGACCTAGCAGGTAAATTATGTGCTAATCACTTATCCACTAATTGTGCACCTTAATTTTTCTGTGTGGAAGGACAATGTAAGCCTCACTTCAGCCTGTAGACGTTAAAATGGAGCCACGCGCATCATTTTGACTTTCAAAGACCCACACTCAGCGCAGGGCAGGCACATACTCAGCGGTTACTAATTTTCTGAGTTGAGTTAACGCCATTTTCAGCTGCAGGCCTTTGTTGAATGCCCAGTGGGTGCGAGGCTGGACACCAGAGGCTCCCTGGAGGAGACCCTCCAGAGCCAAGGGCACAGACAAGGTCAGTCAGAGCAAGTTGCTCAACGCTGAGCATGGCTTTGCTTCTGCAATCTCATCGGGGCCCCCCACCCAATGTGAGCCATTTCTAGAACAGGATCCAAGGAGAGACTTCACACTGCAGGTGCGTGGTGTCCCCATTTACCTCTCTGGGGATGATTCACATTTTAAATGGACACTTGAATCAAGGATGTTTAAACCACAAGAATGAGCTCATGGGGTAGTCAGTGCCAACAGAGGCTTTGTTCTTATCCAAGACACCTCAGAGAAAACTCACGATTTGAAATCAATCAAGAAACCAGAAATCAAGACCACCTTTGCTCCTTGCTGGTCTGGAAGAGGGTGTGGGAGCCTGTGAGACTATCCTGCATGTCCCCAGGTGAGACTGGACGTGTCCTGTCCCAGAGAGAGAATTACCGCACAGAGCCTCTGGTGCGAGTCCCAGCTTAGCTGCTGCCCTGTAATTGGCTCTTGGGGAAATCACTGGAACTGTCCAGCTTCATAAAGTTCATATGGAAAATAGCAATAATAGCCCCTCTCTTTGCTGTAAAGCTGTTGTGAGAGTTTAAGATGGTGACGCATGTAATAGCCCTTGGCCAGCACTGCGTCCCCAGGCAACTGCAGGCTGAGGGCACCCTGCCGACCACTGGCCATGCTTATTGGGCTGTGGACTCTTCCTAATCTTGTGCACAGATGTGCGCCTTGAACCTGCCTCTCCAACCTGGAGCTCAGAGGAGGGACAGCACACAGGTCAGGAGACTCCAGACCTTCCGATTTTCATGCTTCTGAAGATGTGGCGTTTGGCTGGGAACTATTTTCTTTCTATCATCTTCCTTCAGGATGCTGGAACAGAAATATTTCAAAGAGGAAATAAAATGCAGCAGAACGTTTCCTTTGGTGATGAAATGCAGTGCCCGTGGGATTTTCTGGGGCTCACACCCAGTCATTCATTATGGCAGCTTTTATCAAGCTGACTTGGTATAGAATCTCCCTGAACATTATTTGAAAAATACTTAGAAATTCTGTGTCTGGGTTGGAAGGCCAGGGTCCAGCAGTGTTCTCATGCCTAGGACGTCACAGAGCGGCATGGCTTTGGGGCCGTGGACAGGAATGACTCAGGAGTCCCCCCATCAGCACCGCCCAAGAGCTGTCATTAAGCTCCGTGGAGATGTGGATTCTTTCGGATGAGACAGAACTGCTGATTCTGGATGGTTTGCTTAGGAAACCAGCTGTGTCCAAGGCCTGCCTTCTGCAGAGGTCAAACTCCCTGTGACAGTCGCTGTGGTATTTGGAGCAGAAGTGGCCCATGCTGTGGCCGTCAGGAGGATCCTCTTCCGGGGAGGTTGAGGGCAGCTCAGCGGTCAGGCCGACATGAGACTTTCGCTGGAGGCCAGGGGGCCCCACAAGGTCCAGAGTCTGCCCATGGAAGGGCCTCTTTCCTGGAAGAAACACGTGAGTCCAGTCTGTCAGTAACCAGTGCCTAGCTGGCAACTGACCAGCAGGGTGGTCACTTGGGGACACAGAGGCTCCCCTCGACCACAGGGCATTGTCCTTACCGGCCTCCCCAGATGCTGGAGCCTGCAGAATGGCTGCCTGCAGCTGTGCAGAGAAGAAGAGCCCGGAGAGAAGTTAACGTCCCCATCACTGGACGTTTGTTAGAAAGGTAGAGTCCCAGACCCCAGCCCAGAAGTACCGCATGAGGACCTGCCTTCGGACCACATCCCAGGAGATCACACCAAAGCCTGGGCTGTGCTGGCCTGGACGTGCTGCTGGCCCTTTCTCTGCAAAGGCCTGGGTGGATTAGGGATTTGATTTGCCTTTTGCTTTCTCTAGTTCTCTGTCCAGGTTTTAAACAAATGAGTGCCATTTTCCTATTTTAAACCAGTGTCACCTCAATGGAAAGTTCACCCCGCACTGCCCTGGATTCTGAGGGTGTGTGGGAGGAGGTGGGGAAGTATCCCTATTTCCCCTTCTGCTCGGATATTACATGCACCTCGGAGGTCTGAAATACCTCGACGACCCCTGTGAAAATGGCAGGGACTGAGCTACAGCACCTGGCGCTAGACTGGCATTTCATTCTGCAGACGCTCAGCCCGAGAGCTGGGGGGCTTCCAGACGGAAGGGGCGGCTGCTCCTCATGCCGAGGAGAAGGGTGGGTCTGGGCTGCTGCCCCGGGCAGCAGGCTGCTCTTGCCTGATCCCTGGACCAGGAGCTGGGCACTCAGAGCACTGAGAACAGCAGACCTGTGCAGAAAGAGGGCTGTGCCCGGGCAGGTGGCCATAACCTTTCTTCTTAGAAGAAGGTGAGAGGCTGGTATTGAGCCAACTTCAGAGGCTTCTCTCTTCCAAACCCCACACGCAGGGACAGACACCATTTCAAAGCTGCAACACTGAGGGCATCCCCACCTCCCCAGTACAACCTGCTCTTTCCCCAAAAAGCCAACCCCACCTTCCTCCCAAGACTGGCTTCTGAGGGCCGAGCCTTTGACAGAGCCAGCATGTCACCTTGGAGACTCTCCATCCCGGGTGTGAATCCCAGTTTGGAAACTGACCTGTTGTGTGTGCTCATAGGAGTAGTTCAACTTCTCCGAGCTATCATCTTCCCTCTCCTATTTCATTTGTCAAAAAAAACCCATAAGCTATCACCTGTAAGGCAGTGCAGAGGGCTCACTGAGACGGCACCAGGATCTATAGCAGAGGCCTTTCACGTATGTGTCTGAGAGAGTCTTGTGTTCACCGCCTCCCTTCTCATCCCTTCTCCAGAATATTAGTCATCTCGGTGCAAAACAAATGTCAGAGACAGACAGCTTAAACAAGAGCCAACTGTGGTCTCAAGTTCTGGGAACTGGGTGTCTGCAGGGTTGGTTTCTTGGAGGCCTTTCTCCTTGGCTTGCAGACGGCTGCCTTCTTGCTGTGTCCTCACCTGGCCTTTTCTCTGCATGTGCATCCCTGGTATCTGTGTGTCCAAATTTCCTTTTCTTATAAGGACTCCAGTCAAATTGGATTAGTGCCCACCTTAATGACCTTATTATAACTAATCACTGCTGTCAAAGTTCTATCTCCAAATACAGTCTCATACATCCTCAGGTACTGGGAGTTAGGACTTCAACACATGAATTTTGGGGGATGCACAATGCAGCCCATGACATCCAACTCTCCAGGCTCTCCCTTGTCCTGGTCCCTCTTGAATTCCTGCTCATTTGCAGATAATCTTTGGACATCATATTAACCTCCCCTACAAAAATTGCCTATAAATCTTGTCTGGATTTCCTCTTTAGAAACCTTTTACCAAACTGCAGCCAGAATAACATTCTCCATTATTTTTTCACCATAATAAATCAAAGTTAAAGCACCTGTACACCCATCTGCCCATTCATTGGCTCATTCTCTGGCAGTCTTGCTCTGAGAACCATCCAAGAGCCCAGCCTTGCACCAGCCATTAGGGAGACCTCAAGGTGAACAGGACAAATCACGGAACCTCTTCAATGTGTAAGAGGATGCGTCTTCCCATGGAAAAAGAAAAGCTTTGATTAGTAAGCTCTCATGCCCCTTCCAGCTTGAAAGCTCTATAACACTTTCATTATCCTCATCAAAAAGCATCAGAAGAGCATCCTCATCAAAAGGACCCCTAACACCGGGATCTGTGCTCTGCCCGGTAAAGAATGCTGCATGTCTCCTTTCTGCCTGCAGGGAGCTTAAAATTGGAGACGGGTGGTTAGTCCCCACAGGCAGGTAACTTTAAGGTAACACACGAATGATAGAATTGTAAGGTTTCACACTAGCCGGAGTCCTACTGTTACACTCTGGCAGCAGTAATGGACCGCTGGTAGTGTGGCCCTGCTCTAACCTGTCTCGTTTACCATCTTGTTTCTTACTTGCAACCACGCTGTCTGAAAGGTACTTTTACAGCCACGATTTAAGATGAGGAAACTGAGAAATGCACCCAAAAGATTTACGCAGCCCTAGAGTGTCGGCCAGGATTCAGCACCAGACGCTGGACAGCTCCCCAGGAGCCCTGCCTTGGGGCAGAGGGACATCTGCAGAAAGGCCAGTCTAAACCAGATGCTCTGGGAGCTCAGCCATGGGGACATCCCTTTGCAGGCAGAGTGCTTTGTTTCCCTGAATCAATTACAATGAAGGTAGCACTCTAACCCTTGTTGCACTGAGAATTTGAAAGCTGAAGTGCTGTTCTTTGGTCAATTCACTTGAATCTCCAATGAGTGAATGAATGAATTTAATAAGCGTTCATCAGAAACACGAACAGATGGGTGTCCCCTGAGGATCACAGGCCCTGTGAACCCAGAGATGTGTTCTATTTCCATGCCCCACCCCCCCAGGAAGATAAAGCTACATGATCCTCCAAGCTCCACATAAACTCCCTTCCTCCTGTACCTCTAACGTAAACTTTTGATATGATTATTCTATTCCAACTAAATTACAGTCACTTGGGCACACACCCTGTCCTAACCCCAGCCCCAGCTCCTCCCTCACTCCATGAGATGGAGAGACACTTGGGCAACAGGCTTGCAAACCCACTACTGTTTCTTAGCCACCCCCCAACCCTGAACACACACACGGCACCCAACCCGCAGACGAACACATAACAGCTCTGTAATGCATGTCTGTGGCATGCAAGATAGATTTTGACTCTTAAAGAAGCAAACTGTCACATGAAAAATTATTAACAGCAGGAGTAGTAGAGAAGGGAGGCTGCTGGACATGATCCATGAGCTAAAAAGAGTGTGAAAGGGGATAGGGAGATGGAGAAGAGGGAGAGACAGGCTGGGGTGGGGGGAGATGGAGAGAGAGAGAGAGGAAGAGGAGGGGGGGGGAGGAACAGAGGAAAGAGGGAAGGAAGGAAGGAGAGAGGGAGAGAGAGATGGAGAAAGAGATTTGCTCAAGGTTGCAGTCATGGAGAAAAAAAACACACCATGTTGTGGAATCTTGATTTATAAAATTGAGTTTTTATGAATGAATTTCTTTGCTTTTAATCTCACACAGTTTAAAATACAATATGAACTCAAGTATAGCAATTTTTAAACATAAAAGTAGAGCTGAAATCAGGAAGTAGAGCTGCCATTTCAGGCTACATCAGAGAGAACTGAGCACTTTCATTCCCCATCAGATCAGTCTGTACCCACCTCACTTGGCCTGCAGGAGTGCCCCTCTCTCTGTCTCTGTCTCTCTTTCTCCCCCTCTCTCTCTCTCTCATACACACACACACAGACACACACACACACACAGAGGCACACTCCCTATCCCCAGCTCAGCGCCCCCATCTCTCTGCTGTTTGCATCCCTCGCGGCCCGGCTCCGCAGTGGGTGCAGGAGGAAGATTTATAGGGGCTGCAGCTTTGCTCCTGCCTCTCAGACACAGGCTCGTCCCACACAAAGCTCCTTTATGTGGGGTTGTTAGCTCTGCTCCACTGACTTGGGAGGCTACATATTTTTAATCTTTGTTGTTTTTAATGCTATGCTTCGTCCCTGGGCTTCTGGCTCCAACCATATTCTGACCCCAGAATACCAACAGCAGTAAAGCCACTGCCATTTGTCACCCCCATGCTGAGCGCCTGGGGTTCTTAAATTAAAAAGCGTGGGAGGGAGCAGATCTCAGAGCTCTCTCTCTCAGCCCGAGAACAGTCTGCAAATGCAGGACGCTGGCACACTCTGACCTCTGACCAAGCCCCATGCCTGGTGCACAGCATTCCCAGGTTTTAACAAAAGAAAAGTACCTGTACCTGTGCTGGATGCTGCACAGGTGGGCAAGATCCGAATGTGCTTACAAGGCTTCTCTTCTCTAAGGGAAGCCATATACACGCAGGAGAGGAAAGTGCCTGATGACGGAGCAGCAGGGAACCCAGCACCGCCCTGAAATCCAGATCCCTTCCCGCCTGCATGCCCTGTGCTCTGCAGCCCGCAGGCCACGTGACAGCAGCCAGGGAAGGGGTCTGACGGCGACGGATGCCCCATCTCTGCAAACAGTGTTCCCCGCAGGCCACCAGGACCTTGGCGATCACACTTCTGCTGAGTCTTATTTCCCCTCCCCTCTAAGTCCTCTGAGTGAGGGCGTGAGGAGACACAGTGAGCCGGTCTTCAGAAGCGCTGAGCTTGTGAAGGACAGGCTTTTGCATGGGGACCGACACCAACACGGCCGTGCCGTTGAACACGCCCCAAGCAGTCCCACAGCACGTTCACAGGCGCTGGCCCCCCGAGCCTCGCTGCCACTCTGCAAAACAGATTTCCAAACATACACTTTGCCCCGTTTTGCAGATGAGAAAAGGGCCCAGAGAAGATGGACGGTTTCCCACCCCGCTGTAGCCAATGTGTGATGGAGCCATCAGCCCAGAGCCTACAACTCATGGTCCTACATTCACCCTTGTGGGCGGGTTTCTCTCCTGCATAAGGACTGAGGCATATTTCAGCTTGACACCCTGAGGCAATCGAGTCGAACAGCCCTTGTAACAGCGGATATTCCCCTTCCTGGTCTGGGTATATAGGTCAGGGCCAAGTTCCGGGTGCAGCAGAAGGCCCCCACTTGGACTGATTCCGTGAACCCAGACAGAGCTCCATTCCTCCACCAAAGCCTCTCCCACCAGCTCCACTGATTGCAGTCATGTATCATTCATCCTTTAGGGTTAAGGTTTTCAAGTGCAGAGACCCCTGGGAAGGTGCGCATCCTGGGAGCAGGTTTCCATCAGGCAGGGAGACCGTGTCTGCAGAGGACATCCAGAAATACAGGGCGACGCCCACCTGGCCATCGTGCTGAGGTTGAAGTGATTTCTTGTGTCATAACCCAAATGCAACACACGCTGTTCTGGACATTGTGCCCTTGCTTCCTAGCTTCAGTTGACAAGGAAAGACGGTTCTTCCGTTTAATGACTTTTGCATGTCAACCTGCTTGTCCCTCCAGGACAGCATCTATTAGATATTTTTAGAAGGCAACTTGAGGTGCACAGCCTCACTATGGGGCTGTGTCTGCTGAGTGACTATTAAATCCTGTCTGGTAACAAAACACTGCAGGTGGATTACAAACCACTATTTTCTAAACCATCGCAATAGCCTTTTCAAATAGCTTTACTGGCAAATTCTATCAAAGATTTAAAGAAAAATTAATACCAATCCTTCTCAAACTCTTCCAAAAATACAAGAGGAGGAAACACTTCCAAACTCATGTTACTAGCATTACCCTGACACCAAAACCTGGCCAATACCTCTCATGAACAATGATGCAAAAACCCTCAACAGAATATTAGCAAACCGAATTCAACAATATATTAAAAGGATCATACACCATCATCAGTGGGATTTATTCCAAGAGTGCAAGGATGGTTCAACACTGCAAATCAATCCATATGACTCATCACATTAACAAAATGAAGGATAAAAATCAGATTGCATGAAGTTTCAAGCAACTGAAAAACCTGACTCTATGGCTTCATATTCTAAATTTCCTTGTGGGAGCTTGTTAGCACTACTTTGTTTTTAAATTTTTTAGGCCAGCAATACACTCAGGTGAAGTAAAGGATGAAGTGACAATTGAAAAAAAAAAAAGACATTCACCTAATATTTAATGAATAGATGAACCTTTTGTGAACATGTCTTATGGGCAAATCTTGGGGTACAGAAAGGCCTGTATCTCTCACAGCTCTCTCTCCTGTGGCTTCCAAAACCACACCCAGCTGCCCTCTGGAAAGCCACTGCCTCCTTCTTGCTAAATCAGAGGGTCTTGCTTTGGGGCCTCATTCCCCACATCCCTTCCAGAAAAAAAAACCTTTCTTTGGCCTCCAAGGTATTCTATGATGTTAACTGTCCTCTGGCGTTTTCAGCAGTGGTTTCTTCAACGGCAGGTTTTCTCTTTTTGTCTCCGATTTGCTAAGCACAGGCACTGGCTGGGGGGCGGCCCTGGGCTCCGTGTGGGGCTCCATAAACACAGTCCTCTTAAGTGCTCCTTTTTCTCATGCCTCTGCAGAATGAGAGAAAGACTCTGAAGTCTCATCTGACCTTCATCTGACCTTGTATTCCTCCCTGCACCATCCTACCACCTGACATGGAGCATGTCCTCAGCTAAACACAGTCTCTCCTCACAGTGAGCCCTCTTCCTAGATCCCCCTGTCCCTCAATCTAAATATGGGCTGAGCACCCATAATTCAAAAATAAATAATCATTGCATTTAATTATATCCATATTGCATCTATCAAAATATCATTTACAGTATACAAGATGTTCTCATACATATCCCCCTGTTTGATTTTTAAGAAAACTCTTCAAGAAAGAGATGACTGATATTGTTTCAGTTTTACAAATGAGAACATCAACACCCAGGTACAAGGACATGGATTTAATTAGCGCTAGTTCTCCTCCCAGCTTGGTGTCTCATCCAGTCCTCTCAGCAATATCAGTGGAAGAGCTCAATCAAAGATTCCCTCTGGTCAAACGAGCCCTCTTCCCCAGCTCAGATTCTAAATACATTGTGTCTCAAGAAAGACCCAGAGTGATGGATTGTGGTACGTGGTCCGCTGCCTCATGGTGACTCAGGTGTGTAGTACATCACATCAGCAAGACTAGTGAGGGAAAGAGTATTTCTTGCCACATCACCTGAGACACTCATTGCTTAATGAGAGGGTCTCGAGATGGAACACCCACTTTCTCAGAGTGCATCACACTTTACCATGCATCACGTTTGCACGTCTCTTGGCTACTTGGCTGGGGTCATTGTCTCCTGATTCCTTTTACTGAAATAGAAATTCTTCTGAATTTTTGTTCCCTGATGTTCACAACCTCTCCGAATTTATCTTCAAAGAGTGGCTGAGCCTCTGACTTGCATAGTTCTATGCTGAACTTGATGCCCCTGCTGTGAAACCAGATGAAGATGCAAGAGTTATTTATTTCAATCCTCTCACCTTTCCTGTTCGCTGTCATTTTCTTGCTTTGTCATTTTACTTTCTTTCTCTTTTTTTGACTGGGAGTCAATGTAAAAGGAAAGTGCATGGAGGGGGTTGAGAGTTTTTCACTGTCTCGGGGATCCCAGGCACCTCACTTAACTTATGGGACCTCAGTTTCTTTAACTCTGTAGTGAAATCAGAGATAATAGATGCATTTCACATAATGCAGATTCCAAACAAGCGGTGGCATTATTGTTAGCGATTACTGTCATTATTCTCACCAATGAGGTGGAGATAACAGAACTTTGGGCTCCCCAACATCTATGATCCAGGACTTGCCTGCTTTCATTTGGTGCTTATTTGAAACTTCAGGAACAATATTATAAATAAGTTTAAAAAAAGAAAAAACATAGAAAAGTGGCTGCTTCTCCATGATGAATACAAGGAATTATATTACATTGAACATTACCATTTCTAAGTGATTTTCCATATTAAATCATGTAATCTTCCCCACAACTGTGTGAGAAGATATTGATCTGATACTGTGTAGGAGATGGAGGGTTATTAGAGAGTTTGGTACTTGGTCAGGGTCAGGTAAACACTCTTCCAAGTTCATAGCTAATATGTCAGTAAAGAGTCTGAAGTTGCAAGTCACAGAAACTGACTTTGGCTTAACTGAGAAAAAAAAGAATGAATGAATGAAAGAACAGTGAATGAATAAATGAAGACTTTGGGGGGAATTCTGGGCTAACTCACAGAACTGAAGGGCGGTATTTCCAGTCCCAGGAGTCTGCAATGCAGGACCCTCTCACGAGAAGGTTTCACAACTCCTTCCATCTCTGGGTGGGTCTGTCCTGTTTTGAATTCCCAGGAGAGTCATTCTCTCATTTGTGTCCAGAGGACCAGTGAGAGTGGGCAGCCACCTCTGTGTGTGCACCATGGCTGGGAGGAAGTGAGCTCAGGGTGGGTGGCAGGGGCCCTGGTGTTAAAGTGCTATGTCTCTACAGCCCTAAGGTGAGAATGCATATTTCAATTTACTCTATTTGGATAGCTACTCTCCTTTAGATTTGCCCTTTCTTACCCAGAATTCAAAGTCTTTTAACCATAAAGAGGTGATAGGCATGAAGTGTTTAGAGCTAGCTCTCAGGGGAACCATCCACAAGCGAAGCATGGTGCATCTGTGGCCTCCGTTCCACCAGTGGGAAAGGAGTAACACTGCACTGAGGCCTGGGACCAGCAGCTAAGCGCTCAGGGCTGCCTGCTACCCTGGAGTGGGGGGGCTCATGTACAGAGTATCCCATAAGGACTCCCCAGATGTTGGCTCCTCCTGGCCCACTGCGTTGTCTGAAATTCCACCCGCAATACTTCCTTGTTTAGGACAAGGCCCAATCTCTTGCTGATAAATATGATCTCCCTGGAGGACTCTCAGCTATTAGTCCTGATTAGGAAGCACGGTCCTCTCCCCGTGACAGTGAGCAGAGGTGGGCTGGGCTGTCGAGGGGCGTAGGACTGGCCGCCATGGCCCGAAGTCAGTGGAGAAAAACATGGACCACACAGCAAAGACTTCATGAAGCAAAACACATTTCACTTGAACAAGTGTCTTCATTTTGATGTGATTCCATCCTGTATTCTGCTGTGTCTAGGACCTTCTTTTTATGAAATAATAATGATCAGATGTGATAATGTTTTTAAAGCTACCAACTCAATGTCAGCCTTCCTCCCAGTGTATTTTTATGTGATTTTATTAGTTCCTTTAATATTAAAGTTTAGCAATGTCTGGCCTACGACATAGCCAAGGACGGAGAAGATGTAAATGACCATGAGTGCCTGGGTGGCCAGCAGGGATAGAGAGAGGGTCCCTCATGGGGGAGAATACACAGCGGAAGAGGTAGGACCGTGGAGAGAGAGACCTTCCCAGTTGACAGTTTGTTTGAAACACGTTCAGGATAAGAGAATAAGGCCCAGGTTCATTTTGCCCCATCTACCAACCCAAACTTCACACAGTTATTCTTGCAAGGGGATCTTTGAATTCTTTTCCACTGAGCATCTTGGAAAGTTCATTTCCCTCACCACGCTGTCACTGAAGATGGGCCGTGGCAGAAATGGTGCACTCTGTGCTCGCCTCTGCCCTGGGCTGCTAATGATACCAGCTGCAGAGCTTCTTGAAATCTTCTCCAAAAGGAGAAATGCCTACCCATTGCCTGGCTTCTTTTGGATGAGGTCAGGCTGGCTCCTGGCCCAGCCCACCCAGGCCAGGATCAAGGAGTGGGCCGCCCTGATCAGCACTGTGCCCCGGTGTCCAGCCAGAGCACAAGGTGGGTGGAAGTTACGGAAAGCCACCTCAGTCCCTGCTGCAGAGTAAGGCCTGCTTTCCTGACACCTGGCCACAGAGCTCTCCTCTCCCTCGGGGGCACAGGTGCTGTACCTCAGAGCCCCTGTGAGCCTGGAATACAGGACGTGTGCACGTGTGGACAGGTTAATGCCTGTCTGTGTGCATGTGCACACCTGCACTCGCCTGCTGGTGTCGTACAGGAGAAGCTCGCTGTGGAAGGAGCATCAAGGTCACTCTGTAAGGATGTGTCCTTCCAACCACATTTAGCCAGGGCCCACTTTGCAGCCTCCTCCAGCCTGGCAAGGACACAGACGGCCACATGGCCGCCACAGCTGGTGGAGGATGGAGCTGCGGGCCTGCTGGTGGGAGCTGGCCGCCCACTCCCGTCTCAGGAATGCTTGGCCATCTCCTCGGGCTGTCAGTCCAGCCTGGGAGGGACCTCAGAGTCTTAGGAGCTGACTAACCGCCTAATTCATTTTTCATATGCTCTTTTTGGCTGGCACAGCAACTGACCGGTCCCAGGTTTGACCTGGTTAGAAGAGGAGGTCAGATGCCCCAAGGTTGCTTACACACATAAGCGGTTTTTACAGCTCGGACTAATATGACAGTCAATTCAGTTTCAAAGCCAGATAAACTTGTTGAAATCTGTGTACACTGGTTCCTGGCACTACCAGCTAGCTGGGTCTTCAGACTGACTCTTTATTTTGACTTCTTTCTCTTTACGCTAACTTAGTTTGTCATATAGTAAGGTAGACACTCAGTAAAAGTTACAATAATTGAAAGTGACACCCAGAGCAAACTAACTTTTCTAGCCCTCGGTTTATTTTTTTTTTAATTAGGGGATAATCTTTTAGTAATTTTATCAATAAGAAAACAACAGCCAGCTTTTTTAAAATGATAAAAGGACAGTTGATATCAGGCAATGGACAGAAATCCAAGTTCCACTGGCTCAAGCAGGGAGAAATACATTGGCTTATGTCACTGGCAGGACGAGTGGGCAGCAGGTGGGACTCAGCAGTTGTCACAGCTCAGCAGCTTTCTTTCCATCCCGAGCACCGGTGGGCTCTGACAGCCTTTCCGATTTGGCCCTATTCTCTCTTTCCCTCCTTGAAATGTGACCACTGCAACTCAAAAGCAAACCCCTAATGGCACTTGAGGCACACCACAGTGCTGCCACTTCCTGACAACAGGTCTCTCCCTTTTTAGAAAAGTTTAAACGACCTTATGATGGAACAATTGGCATAGAATGAGCCACACGATCGAGTCAAGTCCGGCACGTGCGTATACTTGTGAAGCCATGACCACAATCAGGGTACCCCATGGCCTCCTCTCCCCCTGCTGTGGCCCCCTCGGCCCCTCGCCACTCCCTCCATCCCCGTCAGCCATTCATCAGTCTTCTGTTAGTTTAGGGAAACTTGCATCTTTTGAGTTTCATATAAATGGAATCTTCTGTCTGGCTTCTTCCATTCAGCATAATTACTTGGAGATAAAACCATGTGGTGTGTGTGTCAGTCGTTCGCACCTTTTCGTAGATGAGTCGTCCTCTGCTCCAGGCGTGTACACATTTCTGTCCATCTGCTGATTGATCGATGTTTGGATTGTTTCCAGGGTTGGGCCATCACAGGTAAAGTTGCTATGAACATTCAGATGCAAATATATGTGGCGTGATACATATTCCCTTATCTCTTGGGAAATACCAAGGAATAGAAGGTCTGGGTCATATATGTGGTGGGTGTGTGCTTGACTTTTTAAGAAACTGACAAGCTCTTTCCTAAAGTGGCGGCAACTTTTCCCATCCCCCAGCAGTGCCGAGAGCCCCAGGCCCTCCAGCCCCTCACCGACACTCGGCCAGGTCAGTTTTTCTTTTAATTTTACACATTCTAATAGGTATATAGTGGTATCTCATCGCGGTTTATTTTACGGGAAGCTCATTTTTAATGGACATTCATAGTTAGTGAGTGTGGATTATTTCTAAAAATGCAGTATATCGAACATTAGTGAAATCTTCCAAACATCTACCATATTCCCCTCTATCACAGAATCTGGTGATCCTGTTGGAAAGAATTGTAAAGTTAGTGGGAGGTGTGTTTTCCATAATTTTCTTTGTTCATTTTATTTTAGATAATGCTTTAAATGCATGCCATGTCCCCCATTGTTCCTTGGGCAGAATTCTGTCTCAATAAAATTGATAAGAAATAAATATCGCAACATTTCTATTTAAACTTTATTAAAATGTGCAAAATTTCTATTTAAACTTTATTAAAATCCGCAAAGATGATCTCCTGTAACACTGAATGTCATATTTCAGGGGATTTGCCCTGGATCGAAAGCACATTTGGAGAGAACACCAGATATTTTGAGTTCTAGACTGGAGGCCTCCAGAAACTCAAAATTATCGCCCTGTCGGTTGCAGCTTCCCCCCGCCAAGTGAGTCACGCTGTGCACCCTTCTTGACTCTCCCCTCTCCTCCTTCCCTCTGAACAGAGAATGTATCTCATTGCTTTTTCCCCAGGTGACTCCTAACTGTACAGAAACCTTAAACCTACGAACTCTTCGAGCCTCTACCTTCGTGTTCCATGGCTTCGCTCTCGCTTCCTCTGTCCAACTGAAGCACATTTTCCTCTGGTGTATTCGCAGGAGTCCCTGCAGGTTCCTTCTGTCCCATTTTCTTTGAACATGCGCTGCTGTTGGCCAAGGTATGGGGAAGTGTTTGAGCCAGGGGAGGGGGAGAGGCACTTGCCGCAGAGTCGGTGGAGGCAAGCTGGGCTCCCTGCTGTCCTGTCATCCTGTCACCTGCCCCACATCCCTCTCTTCCCACCAGCACCAGCCTGGCCCCTTTCCCATCACCCTCTGCTGTGTCAGCCAACAGGGAGCTGGAATTCTCTGAGGGTTATTTGCCTTTAGGACAACAAGGACATCACCCCCACTGAGGGTGAGTCAGGCACCAAAAATGCGCTCTGGGGAGAGAGGATTACGCGGTTTAATCTGGGTCTTGAACAACCCAATAACCCGAAGAGGCATGAGTTGTGCAGACCATTCGACAGATGAGATAACTGAGGCTTGAAGATTTCAAGTTATTTTTAAAAAGGTCATTCAGCCGGTGATGGTCGCCCCGAGGCTCCAGTGCAGCCGAAACTCCTTCCCCGAAACCCATGGCCTTGACCAAGCTCCCCAGTGTCTGCAAAAGGAACGAGAGGTTGTAGAACTGAATCCGGCACCTACTGTGCGTCAGGCGCGCTGCCGTCACAGGGGCTTCGGGGCTGAGGGTGTGCGGCAGTGTTTCCCAGTGTGAACTGTCCCAGCCCCACACAATGTCCCCTGTGTTTATGTAGATGCAGATTCCCCTAAATTGCTCGGACCTTGAATCAACATCTCTGTTGACGGGCCCAGAAATCTGCATTTTTGATGAAAACACCGGACAACCTTTATCTGTACCAGAATTTTAAAACTCCTAATGTAACTGATGGCCTCAGAAGCCGAGTCCCCCCAGCCCCGGCTCACTTGCAGGGGTGGCACTGAGGACCGAACTGCGCGGAGCTAACTTCTCCCAGATGAGCGAGCATTGACTGAAGAGCTGGCTTGGGCGATGTGGTTGGGAACCTCCTTCACCATCCACACTGGCAGGAATCACACCCTGGTCCTGCCTTCACAACCCAGGTCCAGAGGCGGCGCTTTCTTTCAAAGAGCGTGCTTTCCAGGTGGCACAGCTGGTCCTCAAGCCCCATAAACACGGTGACCAGAGAATCCTTGTGTTGGGATGAGGTACTTAGAGGGTATGTTGGGAAATTAGTAATCATTGCAGGGGACCCCAGGCATTACTTGGGGCTGTCTCAGCAAATTAAGATCCACGATCTGTTCTGCTATAACCTTTGTTTCAAAAATGCAGATTTGTTCCCGCACGATTGATAAATCAGGGAACAATCTGAGCCGTAATGTGGATTTCACGTTCGCTTATGCATGATTTCGTCCACAGGAAATGCAAGGCGAACCCAAGCTGTGCTCCTGAACTGAGCCAGGTGGGGACACACAGCCATGTGCACCCCACTGCCTGGCCGTCCCCACCCCGCCAGGTTTCACAGATGTGACCCATCGCATTCCAGGAGCCCTCCTCCCTCTGTAACCCCCAGTTGTCAAACCTCTGACAGCCTCTCCACGGGGCACTGCAGGTCTCTTTCAGGGAAGAGTATCTATTGCAGGATTCTGTTTCCTACCCTCCACCAGGTGTGAAGCTATGCCCCTATTTTTTTTCGGTTCCTTGTTATTTTTTCTTAATGTGTCACTGGTAAGGACTTTGAGCGTCATGTGTCCAATCTCATAAGCTCGGGGGATTTTACTGCAAGATTTTGCACATCGTGGTGACTTTTGGAATGAATACATTGCTCTACACACAACCCTGTCTGAGCAGAGCTTCCACACCCCATCTCCCTTCTGCTAGGCCCGGAGCAGAGACAAAGGAAAGAAGGCTGACAGGGAGCATGTCGTGGTGTCTGCAAACCTGCACTTGAAGAGCCTAGAGTTCCCTTGGTGCCCAAATGACCCTGTACTGTAATAGCACGACGGCACGATGATTTATATCCTTCTTCTTTCCAGAGAACATTCATGGTAGGAGTCATCTAGGCCATGTGGAGAACAGGGTTGGGGCCAGTGGGTCTGACATGAAATTAGCACACTCTGGGTTTGGGGCAGACTGGCCGTGCCCTGCCAGCCCTCCTGGAAACACTGTCAGGTTCCACCTCATCAGGGAGGCCTGGCGCCAGGTCTGTCAGGGTGCAGGAGCTGTGCCCCTCACGTGGGTGGTGAATATGTGTGGAGTCTGCGATTCCTCAGACCCACCGGCTGCAGCAGGTCACAGGCACAGCCCCATCCTGAGCAAGCCCTCCCTCCTGCGCCTGTAGAGGATGCGACTGAGGCTCCAGCAAGGTCCCTGAGCTGCAGATGGATAGCGTCTGCGGGTCATCACTAGGAAGCCGTCCACCGTGGAGGAGAGCGGCTAGGGCATCCGCAGTTGTGCGGTGAGGATGCCCCTGGGAGCACTGTAGCGGGGCGGGTCCCCGAGCGTCAAGCCCAATCACATCAGCTCCCCTCTCTCTCTCCCTCTTTCTCTCTCACGAGCTCTGGCTACATTTCTAAGATCTTTTATAGTATCCTCAAGTGTCACCCCATTTACCTACTGGAATTCCCGGTGAATGTCTCATGAATCCCTTGGTGAAGAATGCCCAGCACTGGTTGGAGGAGTGAGGAAGGTTCAGAGCAGAGAAGGAAACGGGGATTGGAGGGGTCCCAGAGTCCCCCGCGAGTGGGAGGAGACACGGCTGCTGTGCTCACCCCGGGCAGACAGGAGCTGTGCTCGGCACCTGCGACCGTCACCTCCTTCCATTTTTAGAGGGACCTGTCAAGCAGGGATGATTATCTGCGATCTACAGTGGAGGAGACTCAAGTCTGTGAAATGTAAATAATTAATTTGCCCAGGATCATGAATATTGAGCAGGGAGCTCATCTGCTTAGCTCCAGGGCCCTCCTGGCTCTCCTTCCCTCTGCCGCCTTGGAGAGAGGGCCTGGGAAGGAGGAGGGTGGCAGAGGTCGGCTCACAAAGCTTGGCTCAGGGATGCAGCCAGCTGCGTGAGCACCTTGTAGACGGCGTGACCTGGTGGGGATGTGGCAGAGGAAGCCTGAGGCTGGCAGTGCTGGAAGCCCTGGCTTCCTGAGACCAGCTCCTGGGACCAGCTCCGGGGCTCACCCTGTCTGCCTTCCACCTGACTGGGAGGACGCCTCTGTGGATGCCCACCTCTACCAGGTAGAGGGCCACCCCGGCAATCGGAGTGACCCGATTTAATGTCTTAGATTTAGCTCTAACTGTGGACAGAAAACAGGACCAGGCAATTGCATTTCATGGTGCCAGGAACGCCAACACCAAATGTCTTCCTCTCCGCAGCCAGCCCTCCTGCCTGACATCCTAGTATTATACTAGTATAATATATACTAGTATATATTATACTATATATTGATGCCTTGGTGTTGAGGGATCGTCTACTGCAAACATCCTTCACCTGCTGCTACTGTTAACGCAAACTGATTCAGCCAGATGTGTTCTGAGATCTTGTCCAAAATAGCTACGTGCTGAGATGCAGCGCACACCCCTGTGGACGTCGGAAGAGATGCCGAGGACGGGGAATTCTCAAGACCACTTGGGGCTCAGGGGCAGGCTGGTGCCACCGTAGGGAAAATGAAAGGGCTTTGGGTAAAGGTGGGGAGGAAAGGAGAGGGTCACCAGACTGGGAGAGATGCGCAGAGAACGAACGGTGTCGTTTTTAGATCAGTGAGTCTTTGCCAAGACCAAGGAGGAGGAGGAAGCGGCAGCAGAGAACAGTTAGCAGGCCTTCCAAACTGTCACCACAAGCTCCCCACGGGAGCCCCGTCGGGAGGGAGGTCTTCCTTGGGGCCGGAGGACTAGATGACCGCTGGGTTCCCTTTCAGGATCTATGGGGCTCACTGCTTAGGGTCCAGAGGGGGACCCAACCCACGCGTCTGCGATACCATCCTTTATTCCACTGTCATAAGGGGATATGTTGACTATTTCCATTGTGTTTGACAGAAAAGTTGGCGTTCTAAGGACTAAACAACGCACAGGTTTCTCCCCATAAAAGGAGCCAGGGGTCCAGGGCTGGGGATGGGCAGTTGCGAGGGGCAGGTGCATGGCCCTCCCATCCCTGCGCTGCCATGATGCATGCTTCAGGGCCCAGGGGGCAGCCTGAAAGGTCCTTCGCCCATTCTACTCACATTCTAGAAGGCAGGGAAGGGGGGAGGACAGGGGAGGTCTCCCTCTCTTTGAGGACACTTCCAGGCACCAGACACAGCCCTCTGCTTACATTTCTAGGCCCGAACCTAATCCCTTGGACACACCTGGCTGCACAGACGGTGAGGAAGTCAGGTCCCTCACACTCGGCACGTGCCCCAGGTGGTCCTGGAGCCAAGGCTCTCGCGCCATGAGACCCTGGACTCTCTGGACCAGAGATGCGGCTGGGCCCCTTTGTGTATTTTTCTTCAAACACAAATTCCAGGGCACCTGCTTGGGACTCAGCTCATAAATGAAAGTTCGATAAGCAAATCCATTGATCACCAAGGGCCTTTTGACTGGCAGGTCACCACGCTGTGATTCTCGTGACCGTGTTTCTACTTCGATTCTCTTTATCCCCCAGCTTTGCTCCTTCCCAAGAAGCAGATTGAAAACTCACCGAATTCCTCCAGCTGTCAGCCCTCGCGCCCAGCCTCTGGATCTCACGGACGTGGCTACCATGATCCCACACAGGTCTTCCACTGAAAGCTTGCTGGGAACCCTTCCCTCAGACGCTGCTTTTCCTGAGGGAAGATGGGGCTGCCACACGCGCAGCACAAGTGACGGCCCTGCCACCCGGCCCTGCAGCGCATCCTGGCTCCACCCTGCGCCTGTTGGTCCCCAGCACCCCCGCACCACAGGAGGGTGGGGAGGTGGGGAAGCTGGGGCCCGGGGGGACGAGCAGGGCTCTGGGCTGAGCGGTTCGGCAGCCTCCCCCAGTGAGCCTCTGTCTCAGGGGGCAGGGCAGCTCCGTCCCTCCAGGACCAAGGTGGCGGTGGAGCACCTACTACCCACCCCAAGTTCCCAGAAGATGACCCGGAACTGGAGAATCCAGGGTGTCCCTGGGTATGCTGGACTGAACCTCAAGTGCAGGTGCAACTCCAGGAGGCCGTCCCTCTGCAGGGGTCACTCGCTAGAAGCACTGGGTCCAGAGGGGCCTCCTGTCCCACCTGGGCCGCTCCAGTCATGGCCAGATGCCTGCCCTGGGCCCCTGTCCTGCACCCACCAGCCCCAGTGCCCTCCTGGACACAAACAGCCCCGCTGTGAGCCAGCTCAGGGGCAAGGGGCACGGGTGTCCTCCCCTCACTCCCTCTTGTTTCCCAGGCCCTCTTGTAATGCCTGGAGCACACAGCACGGAGCCTCCCCAAGCTGGCAGAAAGTGCCGCTAACACGCCTGATGGGTCCTGGGTACCACATCTGTGTAAGGTTTATCTCTGGGTCACAGACACATGGAAGCGTCTGCTTCCTGTAGTTTGAATACAAGAACAGGTAACACCTCTCATCAGCAGAGAGAGTCCTGTGTCTCCAAGACAACCGGACACCTCACTCCCGGGGAGGAAGCTGCCACGGCCTGCTCAGCCTCTTCTGCGGAGGTGGCCAGGGACCCCACGTCCTCCAGGGCAACCAGCAAAGGAAAGGCACCCACGACACGAGCCCAGAAACACGGGGCCCAGCACGAGGCCCTGCGCAGGGCCAGGGTTCACGGCAGACGCTGTCTCGAATGTGAAGTTAACGAGCAAGGGAAGGCCTCTGTGGATTAACAAGTGGGCCGGGGTGACGGCTAAGAGGAGGCCAGACGCAGGGGTTCGGGATGAATTTCCTGCCACCTTGGAGGGCGTATGTGGCCTCCTGGTGCCTCACACACCCATCTGTACAAAGGGGGATGTATGGCCCCTGTCTAGGGTTAAATGAGCGAGTGCCCCTTGGTGGCTCAGAACCGCACTGGGCCTGTGGGATGGGCTGGCTAAGCCCAGTGACAGGTGGTCTATGGAGGCCCAAGGAGGAGATGCAGCCTCTGCCTTTTGGCAGGAGCTGTTCTAAACACCCTGGAGACTGGGTCTGGGTTCCTGCATGTGGCTGTACGGGCCATGCACTGCACGAACTAGACACGGCGACTCCACGTCTAGGCAAATCCAGCCTGGATTCTGGTGCACCTGGATAAGTCTGCTTGGCCAGGCGATGCACCCAGCCTCCAGGACCCTGTGAAGAGGCTTTGGGTGCTGGATGTGGGGCTGGATGCTGGAGAACAGGGGCTCCCAGGAGCCTGTGATGAGAGCAGGGTTGGAAGCTGGGATTGGGGGGAGGGATGACAAATGATGCCTCTGCCTGGGGCCAAGGATGGGAGGGAAGGGGGCTGGGGTGCGGGGCGGGGCCATTAGAGCCTGGAGCTCTCCTTTGAAAATTTCTCCACTTTGCCTTGGGCTGGGCTGATCCTAGAGACAGAGAGAACAGTCGTCTGGGGCATGGCAGGTATCCCATGTCTGGGCCTCTCCAACAGGCTCCCAGCTGGCTCCGAGCCCTGGAGGCCCAGCCCAGGTGGCGCCCAGCCCCATCCAGGCCCCGACTAGTTACCATGCAGGCTCCCTTTGTGCAGGAAGGTGGCGCTGGCCCCATCCAGGCCCTGTCTCTCTCCTCATTGCCTCTCTGCCACCAGCTGTAACCGTAGCCCCCCACCAAAGAGAGGTTCACTGTTTTCTCCCAAAGAAAAGAACAGCATTGCCACCCATAGCAAATTAAAATGAAGTGCAAAGACATTTCCGGGTCAGCCAACCACAGCGGGTCATCAGTTCTCTGTTGCTCTCAGCACGAGAAGACATTTCTCAGCTGGTACATTCTGGTCCCTGGGAATTGCTCTGAGGATGAAATACCGGGATTTGTGCGCTTGTGTTTTTAGAGCATTTTATAATGTAATTCAGGGTTGTGCAGAGCCCCCGTGTGCAGAGCCCCCTGTGTGCAGAGCCCCTCTGTCCCACCACACCCACGGGGATGTGTGTTCTGGGTCCTCCCCGCTCCTGCCCCCTCCAGTGCACCCTCTCTGGATAGAAACCGCATCCCACCTGGACACATGAGGCTCCACAGCCCAGCAGGACGGTCACTTGTGCACAGACCACCATCCCATTCCCTCGTGAGCAGGACGAGGGGAGGGATGGAGCAGACACAAAGGACGCTGCAACCCCAGCAAAGAGGCTGGGAACCCTGCCCCTCCAGGCAGCAGCCGGAGATACAGCAGGGTCCCGAATCTCAGTCAGGTCCCGGGGGCCCAGCGTGAGGGCAGCGCTGCTTGTGCTGCGCCCTCCTGTCCCCCGGCCAGGGCACAGCCTTTCAGAGCACTTACACTCCTCGTGTGATGCATGCCCTGCCCTGGCGGGTTCCCGTGGAAGCCCTAACCCAATGTGACAGCATTTAGAGGTGGAGCCTCCCCTTTAGAGGGGAGGCACCTCAGGTTAGACGAGGCCATGATGAGGGCAGGGTCCTCATGGAGAGATCGGCGCCCCTGTAAGAAGAGGGGACACCAGGGAACTCTCTCGGCCATGTGAGGACACAGGGAGAAGGCCGCCAGGAAGGGCCTCCCCAGGACGGGGTCAGCCGGCACCCTGGCCCCGGGCAGCGGCGTCCAGAGCTGTGAGGAGAAACCTCTCTGCTGAAGCCCTGATCGTGATGCTCCCAGATGGCACCGGAGCCCACTGGGTGCCCACTGGCTGTGGAGGCAGAGGCAGCCCTCCTGGGAGGGCTGCAGGAGGGCTTCCTGGAGGGGGCAGCGAGCAGGCTCTTGGAGAGAAGAGGGAGCCTGTCGGCCAGAGGAAGCCATTCCTCATTACAAAGGCAGCGTTTGCAAACGTCCAGACCCAGGGACAGCATTGGGGTAGGAGAGGCCGAGCGAGGCCAGGGCAAGGCTGGACACCCACCTTGCGATCTGTGCCCACCTGTGGTCACTGGGGCTTTGCCAGCACCATCGGGGCACAGGGCCTGATGAAGCCCGCTCTCACTCTGTGGGGGCTGAGGGCTGCAGACAGCAGCAGGACCTCGAGGGATGCAGTCGCACCTTGGGTGGGTCGAGTCTCTAGCCCCGAGGCTCCCACTCCAGAGGCAGCTCCACAGGAAAGAAGGGGGCTCGCATCACAGCTTTTAAAAGGAGATTTTTTTTAAAGCTTACAATGAGTTAGAAAAAATGTTCTCACTTAGACATTGAAAAACCGAACAACCCAATTAAAAATTGGGCAGAAGACCTGAGTAGACATTTTTCCAAAGAAGACATACAATGGCCAACAGGATCATAAAAAGATGATCAGCGTCACTAATTGTGGGGAAAATGCAAATCAAAACCACAATGAGATATCACCTCACACTTGTCAGAATGGCCTTCATCAAAAAGTCTAAAAATAACAAGTGTTAGTAAGGACGCGGAGAAAAGGGAACCTCTGTGCACTGTTAGTGAGATTGTAAATTGGTGCAGCCACTGTGGAAAACAGGCTGGAGATTCCTCGCAAAATTAAGAGTGGAACTACCGTATGATCCAGCAATTCCACCTCTGGATGTTTATCTGAAGGAGACAAAAACACTAATTCAAAAAGATGTACGCACGTCTATGTTCAGTGCAGCATTATTTACAGCCGCCCAGATATGGGAGAGACCTACCTGCCGATCAACAGATGAACGAATAAAGAAGATGCGGCACATATATACAACGGAATATTACTCAGCCGTAAAAAAGAATGAATTCTTGACATTTGTGACAACATGGATAGACCTACAGGGCATCGTGCTAAGTGAAGTAAGTCAGACAGAGAAAGACAAATACTGTATGATCTCACTTGTATGTGGACTCTAAGAAAAACCAACAAATGAACAAGCAAAACTAAACAGAAACAGAGTCATAGATTCAGAGAACAAACAGGTGTTTGCCAGAGGGGAGGGGGTTTGGGGGATGAAAGAAATAAGTGAGGGAGATTGATAAGTACAAATTTTCAGTCACAAAATAAATGAGTCATGGGTATGGAATGTACAGTGTGGGGAATACAGTCAACAATTATAAAGTATCTTGTGTAGTGACAGATCATAACTAAACTTATGGTAATCATTTGGAAATGTATAGAAATTTTGAATCATTACATTGTGTAACGGAAACTAGCGTGGTGTTGTAGGTTGATTATACCTCAGAAACAAACAAATAGACAAAATAACTCATAGAAAAAGAGGTCAGATTTTTGGTTACCAAAGGAGGGTACAGAGGGCGGGGGAACTAGATGAAGGTGGTTGAAAGGTGCAAACTTCCAGCTATAAGGTAAGTATGAGAGATGTCACGTATGTGATTAGTATAATTAACACAGCTCTACGTTGTCTATGAAAGCTGATAGACAGTAAATCTTAAGAGTTCTCATCACAAGGAAAGAAGTTTCTTCTATTTCTTTAATGTTGTACCTCCATGAGGTGATAGATGTTCACTAAACTTACTGTGGTCGTCATTTCGTGATGTGGGTAAGTCTAACCATTGTGCTGTGCACCTGAGACTTATCCTGAGCTGCAGGCCAATATATATCTCAATAAAACTGGAAAAAAAAAATAAGTTCTCACAAAATGTGATAATAAAACTGCTTCATTTTTTAGCCCAATTATATTTCTATTCAAATTAATTTTACTGTTCGGACTCATTATTTCAGCACGAAGGTCCTTGTAAATCACATTTTCTTGACCTCCCTGCTGTCACATCACAGAGCTTCATGGGAGTCGGCTGTTTTGTTCTTGCACAGACATGGTCCGGAGGAAGAACTGGACAGGTCTTTCTGCAGGTGCAATTTACAAATAAATGGGCCTGGTTCTTCCTTCTTTGAGGCTCAGCTAGTGGCATCCATGATACTCTGTAATTAATCCGTGGTGTGCGGGGAGGGACGGGGCTGGGGAACCAGCACCGGGTGGACTGGATGGTGTGGGGCTGAGAGCTGGGAGAAACCAGAGCCGCAAAGCCCCCAAGTCCTGGCACCTGGGAGCCTCTGTCTCCGGGGCGTAAAGTGGGGAGGCGTCATGTGTCAGGCTCACATGGGGGCCCCTGCAAGTTTGTCAGAAATGCAGCCTCTCTGGCTCTCCCAGAGGCAGGGCTGGGCACGTCCAGCGCTCACCGACAGCCGGTGACCAGACGGGAAGGGCCGAGTCCCTCACCAGACACAGATTATTGCTCCGTGCACCGTCCAAACATCATTTAAATGCACGGAATGAAGTGCTTCACCAGGCGTCACAGTCATCACTGCTCCGTGGGCTGCACTGCTCAGGTGAGCCGCTGGAAGAGAGGGAGGCTGCCCCGTGGAGGCCGGCGCTGTCCTCCCAACCCCTCCGCCCTCGGCCCGGAGCCCACGGGCAACAGACACTGGGCCTCGGGCCTTGGTTTCCCAAGGGGTGACCAGATCCTGACCGGACAGCTGGGAAGACCCCACCGGACACCGGGCTCCAGTGCCTGGGCTGATTCTGCAGGGCCCTCGGAGAGCTCCTTGACCTCGCTTTCCCAGATCGTGCTGAAATATCCATGTTACTTTTCTATTTCTTGACAAAAGCATTGCAGGAAAAACATAATCTGGCTGTTTGGGTTTTCCTGTTGTGTCCCTGAAAGATGTGTTTGTTTGTACTCTTGTGAATCTATGGTGAAGCATTGTGGATTCGATGAATATCTGTTGAACGAATTTTGTTTTTCAGCCCTTATGGTGAAAGCTTATTCCAAACAACCACTTTGTAGAAATTAACCAAGTGTTGGTTTTGTACAAGATACGTATTAAATACAGGAATGTGGTCCGGAAGCCCGCTCCTTCTGCCGTGGAAATGCTGTGATGGTCTACTGTGAGCCAGAAGACGAGCTCATCCTCTCCGTTGATCTCACCACGTGCGAATATCGTTCTGGGTTTAACCCCACAATCACAGGGCTCTGCCTGCCCTTCGGGCTGAACGCCTCTGGGGCCAGTGGAGCTGAGGGGCCCACGCCCTTATTCTCCAGCAAGTGAGCAGATGGTGGAGGAATGTCAGTGAGTCTGAGGACGGAAAAGCAGGCCCGGCTGGGACCAAGTGCCGCATATCAAAGTGTGGGAACAGCCCTGGTCCTCGGGGAGGAAGAAGCAGCAAGGGTCTTGCAGGCGTGGGTCCTGCCTTCCCGTCACAAAGGCTCCAGAACCCCTTTGCCCTTCGAGGTGGGCAGCAGCCCTGCACCCGCCTGCCCCTGCCTGCCTGAGGCTCTGCGCCTTCACTGCCAGGCGCCCAGAGGGGAGGCCACTGCTCATCACAGCCTCTGCTCTAAGGCGAGCCTGCAGGGCACCGATTTTGTGCCACCTTCAGACGGTGCTGACGGTGCAGACAGCCCCAGAGACAGGAGGAGGTGCCGCCTCTGGAAGCCCCAGTGTGTGAGGGGAGCCCAGCGGGCCCCCCTGAGGCAGGAGGGGCTGAGTCCAGAGGTTTCCGGAGAGGCAGCGCAAGTCAGGACCAAGGTGGCTCAGGGCCTGAGGGCAAGAGGAAAAGAGTCTGGGAATTGGTGGGTATGTGGTGGACACAGCTGCAGTCCGTGGCCAGGTCAAGCCCCGTCTCTGAAGCAGGACCTCGGGCCGGACTGCACGCAGTCCATGCCCTCCACCTGGGCCCCGTCCCGGGGACCCTCCCCTGCCTGCAGGCCTGGGGGTGAGGGCGAGTAGGGACTCGGGGGCGTCACAAGCTGGGAGGGTCGACAGGACCACCTGCAGGTCAGAGGGGAATCCTGACCGCCTGCCACTATCCTCTTGGCCTCCGGGTCACTTGTGGTCTGCGATGGAATGTCCCAGTGTGTGCGAGCTTATGAGACTAGCAGCTGAGAACGCCATCCAGGAAGCAGGGGCTGCAGTCCACCCTGAACGAGCAGCACACGGCACCCTCGAGGAACCAGCGGCCCTCCCGGGAGGTGGACGGCCATGGGGCCTGCCAGCTCGGTCCCGGTGCAGACGCGGGCAGCCGGCTCCCAGCCGGCCTGGGGCAGCTGCTTGGGCCCTGTGACCCTGGACTGCAGGCCAGTCGACAAAAAGGACTCTGAGCTGGGGTCACGTCATGGCCGCAAAATGTTCACGGGACCAGCGGACGGGGAAGCAGCGGCGGTCAAGAGGAATTGTACAGGACGCAGCACGAGCAAGTGGATGCAGCCTCAAGCCCCAGTGCGGCCGCCGCTGCGGAGCCGGGGCCGCGGCGCGAGCGGCCCTCAGCTGGGCTTCCGGGCCAAGCGCAGACGCTGGGGCGCGGGCGGCCAGGCCCTGACCACACTCCAGCGGCGCGGGGAGAATCGGGGGTGCTTGGCGGGAGCGGGCATCAGGGGCCAGGCGCTCCTTCAGCAAGCGAGGCCGGAGGGGCCCAGCGGCCCGACCCCCGAGGGTGCACCCTCCCTGGAGACTCACCAAGATCAGAAGATGGGTCTGGCCCAGCCTCCTTTCAAATGCCTGTTTCTGCCTGGGTCCTGGAGGTTGTGAGATTTTATGTTCTCCCTTTAAGAGTGGAGTCTCTATTTGCCCCAGCCCGCTGGGACTCCTGAATTAAGCCCTGCTGGCCTTCAAAGACGAGTGTTCTGGGGGCTCATCTTCCCAGTAAAAGACCCACAGGCTGCGGAGCCCAGTGTGAGACTCAGACCCTTCGCTCCTCGGGGAGAACCTCTGGCATTGCAATTACCCTCCCATTTGTGGGTTGCTCACCCTGAGGGACTTGGTCTTGACTGTACTGTGTCTCCACCCCTCCTACCCATCTCACAGTTCTTTCTTTATGTCTTTAGTCGTAGGAGATCTTTTCTGCATATTTATCAGTCTTTCCCGGCAATAGTTGGTCTGTAGGTAGCTGCAATTTTGGTGTGTCCACAGGAGGCAGTGAGCTCAGGGCCTTCCTACTCTGCCACCCTGGCACCTCTGGGGTCTTTCATAGGGGCGCTCATCCCATTATAAGGCTCCACCCTCATGACCTCATCACTGCCCAGAGACCCCACCTCCTAATGCCATGGCACTGGGGTTGGGTTTTTAACATATGGATTTTGGGGACACAGACGTTCAGACACAGCCCTGGGTGTGTGGAAGTTCTCTACACCTGGGTGACTGTCATCCTCTCCCTGGGGAAGCCTTCTCTACCCCTACAACCACATCCTTACCTACCATCCTGGAAGCCTCTCCTCCCCTGGCACCGCGAGAGTGGCTTAGTCAGAGGGTTATGCTGGATCTCAATTGCCTGTTCAGTCCTTAGTGAAGAACAGGCAGATGTGGCGTGGGACTGGCTGGTGGTAGCTCTCATGACGGGACGTGAGCACCGCCCCTGCTCAGGGACGGTGTTTTTCTGCCTCTTCCAAACCCACAGCCCCTGGTCTGGAGGAGCCCCTAGGCAAGTGCATAATATACAAGTGTGCTCAGAGCACCTGCCTCCCTGGGTTGGTGGTATGTTCACCTGCCTGATTCCCCAGCAGGTCCATAGACTCATAAGGGTTCATGGTGTGGCTTTCTCCTTTGTCTCTCTGGTACCCAGCAAAGAGTTGTGAACAACATAGGACTCCATAATTTCTTGTTGAATAAATGAATGAATAAAATAAAGATCCAGAGATGAAAGAGATAATCGATAGCTTTGTTTATACCCCAGTGAGCTCCCCTGTAGAAAATACACATCAGATATACCAAGGATGGAAGAAGGAACAAAGGAGGCGAGAGGGGAGGGGTGGGGGGAGAAGGGAAAACAAAGAAATTGTGCATTGCTGCAACAAGAAAGATTTAGGATTGATTAGGAAGAACTTCCTTACTCTAAAGGTTTTTTTAAGAAAATAATTAAAAATAAATTCTTAAACAAAAAGAAGTCACAACTATATTTGAGAAATTTTTTCTGAAAAATTGATTGTTTTTCCCTCTAAGGCCAAAGAGAGTGAAATATTGAGCTCTGTACAGGAAAAAGAAATTGACACACACACACACACACACACACACACACACACACACACACACGTGCCTGACTTCTCCCCCTATTCATTAATCCCACGGTTAATGCAAATACTTATATCTAACAAAAGCATTCGGATCAGCTCCCAACCATAGTGAAATAAAACAGTTATAAATTAGTGCAAAATTCCCCAAATTGATCTCCAAGGCACCAGAAATGGTGCCCACTCACCACCAACAAGAAGGCAAAAGTGATGGGAATTAGAACTTGGCTTTCTTTTCTACTTTAGGGTGCATTGGAAGGAAGGATGCTTGGAGGTGTGAGGGGCAGTGGACGCCTGCATCACAGCCCATTTTGCTTTTCCCATAAACTGGAAAGGACAGAACAAGAATATGGGAAAGGACGCACACATGGGCAGAACATAATCAGAAAAAGTGCTTGAAGCACCCCTAGCCTAGAATCACGAATACTGTTAACTCTAATCGGAAGTTCAGAAAAATGAAAAAAAATGGAGGTTTTTAAACCTGTGCATTGCAGAAAGTACTGCACTGTTTTAACAAAAGTCACCATCCTCGTGGCGTGGTAAACAGCGCGCCTCCGGCACTACATCACGCACTGCAGGGCGCTGAAATATCACCATTGTTTGCAGGAGGCAGCGCACAGCCACGCTGGGAGGCTTTCAAATCAATGTCGGCAAACAGCCTCGCAACCCTCCAGAGAGGACTTATGCAGCCAGCAATTCAGTGTCCAAAACGTGCCATTTCAAGTCAGGGCTGAATCTCTGCTTTTGCATTTATATCCATTTCCTCTTCCCTGGAACTTGCCAATGTGTCATGGGTTCTGGGGTGTTTCACTGAGATCATTTGAAAGCTTCCTCATGTCCTTTTCTAGCACCAGATTCAAAGTCTAATTTCTCACCTCCAAAGGCACTATTTTTTTAATGCCCAAGGCAGCAGCCGGAAGTACCGCTGCACATAGTGTCACACCCAACGTGAGCCAGTCTACACCAGGCTTATACAACGTTTCCTCTTACAAAATGTGCTGATAGGTAATCTGGTTTAACAAGAATTAAGAAATAACCATATTCTAAACCACTAGTCCCTAGATTGTGGTACATACATGCATGCATACTAATGAATAATTTGTCTTTTAAAACGGGTTTGGTTTTCAAATTAATTTTCCAAACTCTAAAATATTTCTCTCTAAAGGTTTAAGAAAATCTCAGGAGTTGGGGTTGAAGGGGGTTTCTCTACATGATTATAAAGACGTAAACCAAACACACACACGTACATGTATATGCACAAAAACTCATGCATGTGTGTATGAATGAATCCACAAATGCATGTGTACATATACACATGCACATGCATGCACACATACATGTGATTTTGATCAGGGTCAAAATCTGCCATGCATCCTGCAATTCCATGTCCCTCACCTTGCCCGCTCTGGCCCTCAGCTCTGTCCCCGCATTACCGGTTCCTCTGGTGCACCAGAGGAGTCCTTCTGAAATGAAAATCAGCACACCTTTCCTTACACAAAAAATACCTGAAAACATATCATAGATTCAAGTGTAAAGCCATACAACTTTTAGAAGAAAACACAGGATTAGTTCCTTACCTGGCGTCCAAAGCACAAGTCAGAAGAGAAAGACTGGAGCATTTGAACCTCATAAAAATTACATAGAAGTATTTTTCTATGAGAAAGCCCCTGCTCAGCAGATGGAAAGACTTGAAGAAAGTGTGTGCAGGTCACCAGCCCAATGAAGGACTGTATCCAGAGCGGTCGAAGGACCTCAGAACCGAGCAGAAGGGAACAAACCATCCACTTAGAAAATGAGCAAAAGACCTGGACAGACATCTTCCCAAAGGACGTACAGACCGCAGATAGACACGAGGACAGACACTCTCAGCACCCTTAGCTGGCAGGGAAATGCAAAGCAAAGCCACGAGAGGCCCCACCACACACTTATCAGAAAGATGAAAACAGGAAATGCCGATCACAGCACGTGCTGGGGAGCACAGGCAGGAATCTGACTGCTCCCATGTCGCTGGTGGGGACACCAAGTGCTCCCAGTGGGAATGGGGGCAGCTCCTTAAAATGCTCAGCCTTCACTCGCCCTGTGGCCCCAGCCCTGCTCCTGAGGCCGTGAGAGAAATCAGCCCTCACGTCAACACAAAAATCCATAAACGAAGGTTCATAGCAGTGGTGGTCATAACCACCAACACCTGGGAAAGAAAACTGTCCTTCAACAGATGGATGAGTGCTCAACCAGGTGCACCCCTGCAGCGGGATGTCACCCCTCAATAAGGGGGAAGCTGTGGATGCCAGGACCTCCCAGGTGGGTTTCGAGGTTATTTTGCTGGTGAAAATGCCAATCTCCTAGGGCCACGTGCTGTATGACATTATCCTAGGTTGTTCTCAAGTGACAAAATCTCCCTGACGGAGAGAGGTCTGTGGTCCTCGGGGGCGCAATGCGGTGAGGCTGCGAGTGCAGAAGAGCGTCTGTATGGCTGTGCACAAATGCACACGTGTGATACCATGTCACAGAAGTTCACACTCCCCAGCCCCAGAAAGAAGAAATGAAAAGAGCGCAGATGGGAGCTGGTGGGATCTGAGCAGGTCTGCAATGTGAAGGGCATTGCACCTGCGTCAGCTCCCTGGTTTCACCACTGTCCTCAGGTTGCGTGAGATGTTCTCATGGCAGGAGTGGGGAAGGAGCGCGCGGTGGGTCTGTGCTTCTCAGCAGCTCTTATGTGACCCTAACGTTATTTGGAATAAAACACTTCTAAAAATCTTGTTGGATCAGCACTGGTTAACATGCTTTAAGGGGAGGGGGGATAAATTAGGAGTTTGGGATTCACATATACACACTACTATACATAAAATAGAGAACCAACAAGGACGTACTGTATAGCACAGGGAACTGTACTCGATATTCTGTAATAACCTATATAAGGGAAAAGAATCTGAAAAAAATAGATATCTATGCATCTGTGACTGAATCACTTTGCTGTACACCTGAAGCTAATACAACACAGTAAATCAACTATACTTCAATAAAAAATTTAAAAATAAAATAAAATGCTCTAAGAGCATCACATGTCCTCTGTCTAAAGACCAAGGTCCCTCGCCTGTCCCCGGAGGTCCGGCGGGATCCGTCAGCGGCTCTGCAACATCGCCCGGTTGCCGCCTGCCTGGCCAACTCCTACAGACTTTTGCTGACTCTCCTCTGGGGCCTTTGGCAGCCGCCCCACTCAGGCTGAGTCAGGGGCCCTTTCTCTGCACCTTCAGAAGTCTCGGCCCATGTCGGGGGCCCACGTGTGTGGCAAGGGCCAGCAAGCCCGCCCCGCTCTTGGTCTATCCGTGCAGATGCAGAGACTTTACGTCTGCAGCTGCCTGGCACCAAGTGGATTCTCCACCATGTGCCATGAATGTGTGCAGAATGCGCACTGTGAGTATGTGTCGAATGAACAAGTCGGCAGTGAGAACATCTCCATACTGAAGACACACACGGGGGACGCCGACGGAGGCCCCGTTCCTGGGGGAGGGGAGTCGAGGCCAGGACGGCACAAGTGTGGGCGGGCAGGTCCGGACGAGGACCCTCAGAAGAGCCCGCCTCCGCCATCCTTCTCTCTTCTGTCCTTTAGTCCTTCCAAGAAATATGCTTTCGTGTCTGCTCCCTGCCAAATAATTAAAAATTATTTGCCAAGCCCCGCCCCTAGCACTGAGACACACACAGGGATTGGACCCGGACCGTGTGGAAGAGTCACACACCCCAGGCAACGATACGACAGGACATAAGTGAGCCCAACTCTGCTCCAGGTGGAGGGGGGAGGCGGGACGCCCGCCAGCCCCCCACCCCACCGCCCCCCTCCCCACCGCCCCCACACCCCTCCCCTCCCCACCGCCCCCACACCTCCTCCCGGGAGGCTCAGCAGGGCTGCCCGGAGGCTGCACGTGAGCATGGCTGTGCCGCAGCTCTCAATATCTGACTGACCAAGTCCCGCATCCCTCTTATTTTATCAAATTTTTAAAATATCTTCAACTATTTTTTTGACAATCACGAAAAACATAAATACCAACACATTGATTAAAACTACATTTCACTATAAAATTATTTATGAAAAACTAATGTACTTATAGTATTATTATATTTAATATATAGTAATATAATAGTAATACTATTATAAAATACTAATACTAAAATACTAATATAATAGTATAATATTAAATAATACAACATATGTAACATATTTAATATATACATTTAGTATATATTTAATATATATTCAATGTACATACTACTAAATGATAACAACATCTCTGGGAAAGTTTACCTTTCAAAGTTCGCACCAACTTAAATAACTAGGAATTTCAAAGGGAAAAGGAAACAACCACCCACAGGAACACTTCCCGCCAGGGTGGGGTGAGGTGCGGGCGGCCATGGAAGGAATTACCCGGCTCCGGGCCCTGGCCCAGCGCGTGCCCCGAATCCTCCCAGCAGCCCTGCGGCTCCCAAACTCAGCTTCCCTGGGACCTGCATCTGGTGCTGCCGAGGGGGCGCATCTGCCTGGGACTGGAGCGGGGTGTGGGCTGGACTTGGGCAGGACAACCGGGCATCGCTGACTCAGGGGGCACGGGTCTCACTGCACCCACATCACACGTGAGGAAGCTGAATTTCACTAGCCATGGGGAAGTCCCCAGCCCTGAAAGTCAGAAAGTCACGGACACAAGGGTCAGATCAGGATTTCTGATTCCAAACACGAGCCCTTAGCCGTGCTGCTCTGCGACTTCTCCAAGGCTGAGACACCAGACTTTCCTGTCGGGTGAGAGTGGGACAGAGGGAGAAAGGGCTTCAGAGCCACGTCCTAGCATCGGTAAACTGAGAGCAAATGCTGGTGTCTCACCGCCTCAGCTCTGGCTGCGTTCACCAAACCAGATTAGGTTCCTGCTGCATGAACTGGCCCTTTGCCGTTAAGCCTTGGCTATTCGGTTTGATCAAGCTACGAGCATTTTGCCTTCATTTATAATTTCCTGGTGTGTTTTGGAATCCTTTACACCTAAAATCATTTTGCTAGAAAGAGGACAGGAAGAAAGAGGAAGAGGTTGCCAGGGTTTGCAAGAAACGTCAGGTTGAGAAGCACACGGGCAGCCGGGAGGTCAGATCCAGCGAGAGCTCGTACCACCACCCACCGCTGGGATATCTCGCAAAAGTGATGGACAGGAGCTCTGCAGGGAGCGGGAGGGAGGAAGCGGCCATCGTTTGGTTTCTGCACACAGGGCTGTCGCATCTGCAGAAAGGTGACTGTGGAGATGGGGTGAAGGGGCAGGACTGCAGCTTCCTGGGTCTTCCGGACATCCTGGTCTGGGAGCACCTCATCACACACTCTGAGAGGCCCTGACCCTCCCTCCAGCTCTCACATGGGGCTGACCTTGTCCTCCACCCCTGAAAGAGGAGGGTGACTTCAAAGAAGATGAACTTCCCAGGAAGGAGGGGGGGAGAAGAAGCACAGCTAAAGGTGCTCAAGATGAACTTGGAAACAAATAGCGTGAAAACCCCACCTGTGATGAGCGGGCTGCTTAGACCTGAGGTGCTCGAAGCAAACGCACCCGCCGTCTTCTCTGCGGGACTCAGCTGACCGCGGGGGTCAGGCTGAATGCGATATCATTCGAATGCTCTACAAGCCACCGTCTACTGGAGGAGACGTGTGCAGTCATCACAAGGGAGGCAAGCGTGCCGATCTGGGTCTGCACGTGCAGTCAGCGTATGCAGCCTCACTGCCTGACGGCTTAGCGGAGCTGCTCCACCAGCCATCTGCAGACGACTCTGTTGAATTACTCGGCATCTTTATTCTTCATGCTCTCATTGCAACGGAGCAAAACCAGGCACGTTGGACTTGAATGTCTGATGGTGTTATTACGTATATACACAGCTGCCTACACATGCACGAGACTCTACCTGCATCTACACGAACCGATGACCTCTCCACAGGGCATCTGGCAACGCACTGGTAGTTGTCGTAAATTTTGGGGTCTGGGCAGCTGTATATGCCCAGGATCGTGAAGAGTAAACAGTAAGGAGTGTGGTCTGGTTTTCCTTTTTTAAAGTAGCAGTTTATTAATAACCATGTGATTAATAACCACAACCAACATTAATCTTGCTACAACCATTTGCACCTTTACTCGTGAGCAAACTTCGACTCTCCAGCCTCAGGGTCTGGAATTGAATTCTCACACACGAAGCCCTAGTTTCTAGGAGATGACAGAACCTCAGGAGAGGGGGGTTTTCTGCTGGAAGAAGAAGTGGACTCGGGTTGAGGGGCGGAACTGTCCTGAGAGTCCCAGACCAGCCCTTTCCATCAGGGGGCTGTGATAGGACAGTGTTACCTGCCTCCTCCCTTCAGCTCCCTTCCCTCCCCGGACCATCACCCAGTGACCTGACAGTACAGACTTGCACCCAGAGCCACCGCGTGGCAAACCCATTCAATTTCTTTGCATCTTTGTGTCCTCACCTCCTATGTGATTCTTCTGTGGGGAAGACCCAGATTAGACCCAGAGAAGTTGGGCTGAAGCACTCCGTTTCATGCTGTACTATTTTCTCTGTATAACTCCTAGTATCTGGTGGTGCTGGCCCCCGATGCTGAGCTTTGAGGAGTCCCCATCTAAACGATTGCTGGCCTGCGTAGCTAAATCCGTCAGACACTTGAGACCCCTGACGAAACGCAGCCTTCATTGCCGTGGTCCTTTCACACACGTGGCCTTGTCGTTCTGATTTCCATTCAGACACAGGCTTTGAGGGCAGCTGCGAGGACTTACATGCCTCTCCTCCCATTTCTGAGCAGGGAACCCTGTGGCCGGATTGGAGTGTAACCACTGAGGACGCAGGGGGTGTGAGGCTGGCCTCTTGCAGCTTTGTGCTCCATCCACGTCCTGCCAGAGGTGGTTTCCTGACAAGAGAGAACCAAGGCAGAGCAGGGGGGCAGACCATACCCAGAAGACGTGTCCTGGCCGTGGCATTTGGTCCAAGTCTCAAAATTGCTCTGATTCTCAATGTCTTCAGCTGGAAAACAGGGCGCTTTGTGAGGGCTGGGGTACAGTAGGAAACGTGGCTGGCGCACACGGAACACTCGGCGTTACAGTGATGATTATTTTCCTGGTCCTGACTCTCTCCTCATCGCTGAGAGCTGTCTACTTACATCCTAATAACCTTAATTTATTTGGTGTATTTTCAGAGGGTGAGAAGAGAGACTGAGAAAACAGGCTGTCAGTGTTATGCTTTCTCTCTTAGCTCAAAGCCGCTCAAGAAGTCCCTGCTTCATCTTTGGACTGTGCGTGACAGAGGCTTAGAGGGCGGTGAGGATAATCCGGTGACCGGAAAGCGGGGAGGAGAGGCCACAGCTGAGAAAGAGCAACAGGGTGAGCGGTTCAAAAAAGAGGAAAGATGCACAGGCTTCTGTTGTCGTGTGTGTGTGTGTGTGTGTGTGTGTGTGTGTGTGTTTGCACAAGAAAGCATTCCTTCAGTTTCCTAAAACTTGAATTCAAACCCTGACCCCACTACTCCCCAGCTGTGTGACACAGAGCAAACGGGCAGCTCCTGGGCTCCAGCTTTTGAGGTGACCCAGGATAACAGACAGGGAACACCGATCACAGACAAAGCGAGCGTCCACTCAATACACATTCATTTTCCTCCATCTTCCTTCATTTAAGAAAATAGGTGAGGCCATGGGAGATGTCTTCATTGCACATCACCTTTGACCCACAGATTTCACTTTTCTAAGGCCCCCAGGGACATTGCTGTGGAGTCAGCCATCACCCCAGTGGGACACGTCTCTCTCTGGGCTTCAGCTCCAGGTAGGTTGTGGTCCCCACCTAACTGGGTCCAGGTCAGAAAGAGGCTCATGGGTCTCAGGACCCACCCTGTGGAGCCTTTCATTACTGGAGGCCTCCAAGTCACCACCGCCCCCCCTGGAAGACTAAGGGGCCCTCCACTCTTGGAGACTGCTGGACCCCAGCTCCCCCAGAAGAGACCTGCCCTCCCACCCACCAGTGAAAGTTCCCGCAAGGAATTATCCTCCTTGACAATGATAGGACCAGGCTCTTAGCAGCTGTGCGACCTCACGCCTCCCAAAGAGGGGCACTAAGGTCCTTGCACACCAGCAAGGTCTTTAACGAGGAGCTTCCCGAGAGGTGAGGGGCTCCCCCAAGGAAACCAGAGTGTGTGTTGTCATTTTGTGGGTAAAACGTAGGCCTGTGGGCTTTGCCCAAATGGTCACAAGACGAGGCTGCCATCGTCCTGCTCCGTTCTGTCCTGTGCTCACAGCTCAGCTCAGCTGGTTCCGCACATCTGCCTGGAGGGGAGACACTGCCCTGAGGTTCGCCTGTAGGGCAACTCACTCCCACCCGGGCCTCCCTGCTCCCTCCCCAGTGTGGACGAGGGGGCTCACCTCGGAGGGCTTGGTTTGCCTTCCCGACTTTCCACACACAAATTTCCACCCCTGATGGAGATGTGTGCATTTCATTGCTCTGATAATTCAGCCCTGAGCTGATATATGGTTAGCATGTTAATTATGAATACGTACATTACCATTTTTATAGCCTATTTGGATATGGGTCAGCAGAGAAGGAACCGTTACCCCGTCTCCATTTATCACTTGTGTTCAGTCCCGCATACTCGTAAAACAGAAGCCATGTTCCAAATAGCAAGGATGAACCTGACCGTTTCCCCAAGTCCCTTTGATTTCATCAAATGCACAGAATGTCAAGTTTTCGTTTAAAAAATGTGTCTGGCCGGCAACCCTTGACAGAGCCTTTCCCAATTCCACCCCCCCACCCCGCAACTGCTGGGAAAACCCAGGAGAAAGTGAAGGGTCGTGTGCACATCACAGGGGACGCTCTGCACGCGGATGGGGTTTCCCACAACCGGCAGACCTGCGGGCTGGGTGAGGAGGTGGGGGGGTGCCTCTTCTCAGCCCGCCTCACTCCCACCCCCGCTGCCGCCCAGGACCTTTCGGTCCCCAGTTCCTCCTTCAGAGCAGCACTCAGATCACTCTCTTCAGAGAGTCGTCTGGATCGCCCACCCAGCAGAATTCCCGCCTCCCTCTGGGCTCCTGGGTGGCCTGTGCCCTCACCCCCTGCAGCGCCTCACGCCTGCTTTGCAGACATGAACACGATCCGATGTCCCGCCCTGGGTGTCATGGTCTGGTCACAGCCTCTGATGCAGCAAAGGTGGTTTAAGTCCAGGCTCCACCATGTCCCCAGTGCTACAGCCCTGAGCCCGTGGTTCGTCCTCAGTTTCACGATCTGATTACTGGGAATAAGGCAGGACGATCACAGGATTAGAGGTAAATATTTGAATGACTAGTACGACCTCTGAACAGTTGCAGGTACCTGTGAAATATCTGTGGAAAGAAGCTGTGATGAAAAGGAAACAGAAACCTGGGTCTGCGCAGCCTCCTCTGCTCTCCCTGGGGCTCTGGGGTCTTTCTGTGTTGTTTGGATACGGGGAAAGCAACTGGAATGCGGAGCCGTGGGCCGCATAGGTCGGGGGCGTGGAGGCCAGGCGGGGTGGGGCACTGGGCCAGTGCTTTGGGAGGAGAGTCTGGGGGTTTTGAGAGAGTCAGAGCCTGACAGCTCCCCAAGATGGGTCTCCTTCTCGACATCTAGTTCTTCTCGTGGGGCATCACCGTAGGACTTTGTCCGAAACCAGAGCACCTGCTCCAACACTATGCAAGTTATCCAAGAGGAATGAAAAGTAAACCTGGACCCGAGCTCATCTGGAGGAGCTCGGGGACAGTCCAGGACCCTGTACTGAGAAGAGCGAGGACAGCAGCCCCAGGGGCCAGAGGCAGGGACCGCGAAGCCCGGCCTGACCTGTCACCCGCATGGAGCCAGGACGCGCACTCTGCTGTCCTCGCTCGCATAGCTTGCCTCCATCTGGCTTATCTGAGACTTTCTGGGAAAACATTAGGGCGTTTCAGTCTAGCGCTCAGCAGCCCATAGGACACACAGTGTTCTGTTTGAAATCTGTGTCCCTTTCCCAGGGCCTTCCTTCCAGGCAGAGCAAGGAGGCCTCTGAGTATTTGGGGTTCTCGGTGGAGTCAGGCCACGTGCTTTGCTCAGGGGCGTGGGAACGTGGCTCGGCCATGGTCTACGTTCCCATATACCCAGTGGGCTGAAGTTTGGAAGGCCAAACCGAAGAAATAACAGCAGCAAGGACGAAAATCGTGGACTTTTAACTCAATCCTACACCTTTAAGGCGGCTGGCTTATCTGCCCCCGCCTCCACTTCAGGAGGCCAGAACCTAAGAGGAAACAGGTAAATCAACCCTGCAAACAACCTTCCTCATCTTTGAGTCACAAAAGGTTGCCTCCGGACTGGCCACAAGCTGTGCGCCCGGCCCTGCCCCGCCTGCTATGGTTCCCATGTGCGCTTCAGACCGAGGCTGGGCCCTGCCGGCCAGTGCTGACTCCCACCCTCCCTGTCCTGGTGCATGTTCCCGCTCCGACCCTGCCCTGGGCTCAGGAACACACATTCCCGCAGGTTCCTAGACGCTGTGATCGTGGTGGTCCCCTGCAAAGCCACAGTGACTGGAGCGGGCTGGACACACAGTGCTCTGCTGTAAGTGACCGAGATTTTGCCGTTCTCTGCAAAGATGCAGCATCCGGCCTGAAGCCGGGTTCATGGCTATGCCACCATCAGGGGTCAGCCCTGGACTCTGAGTATTTACTTATGTCTGCGAGACTGAGTCACAGCATTTGTAAACGGAGACGATACCACCGGCCTCTGAGAGTGGCCATTAGGATCCCACGTGTGTGTGCACTGCAGCGCCTGCAGAGTGCCTGGCATGTCGTAGGCGATCGGTAAACACTCAGCAGATTGACAGGAGATATTTCTGCTCTCATCCACATATCCTTATGCTATAATTACAATATTAACACGGAATCATGCATCTCAAAACTCCTTGACTTGACAGCCCACAGTTTTGAGTGATGGTCACTGGCGTTCCTGAGTTACCGGCTTCATGGGGTCCGTTTCCCTTGATGAACGTGGCCAGAGTGCACCTGACCCTCCTGGCCACAGCAGCTGCCCCGACGGTCAGCGCTAACTGGTCTCCTGGGCATTTTCTTCATGCTGTGGGCCTGCAGAGTCCCCACAGCTCCATACACCAAACACAGCAAGCAGAAAGGTGTAAGCTGGGAAAAATCACTGCCCCATGACAAAAACAGCAGAGAGACGCTCAAACCCACACTCTGTGCTTTGGAGGAAGGACAGACGGCACAGTGGGAAAAGCCCAGAGCTGACCATTCGGAAGGTCGCAGTTGATCTTCCAAACAGCAAAGTATGTGGTTTCAGACATGCAGCGTCCTCACTGGACCTTCCCTTTCTCACCTGAAAAAGGAGAAGGAAGTGATCCGATCTGGTTGCTCAGGGAGCTGCCTTCACTTTAAGAAGATCACATACAAACCGGAAGATGTTTAGACCAGAGCAGGCAGGATGCGGGGACAAAACAATCATTCAGATGAGAAAGTGTTGAAGGAGCTAGACTCAGAAAGGACGCATCACTTTTCCCTGAATTTCTGAAGGGCTGCTCTGCAGAGCAGAAGCCAGACGTGCCCTGTGTGTCCTCAGAGGCTAAGGATCTAAGGACCTAAGGTATGTAGCAAGATGCTACAACTTGGAAATAATATATGTGAAAAGACATATAAGTGAATAATATGAAAGTAAAAATGCCTTAGCGATCCCAGTTTTTGGAAAGCAAAATGGTCTCTGAAGGGAGCAGAGTTACCTGTTCCAGGGAGCCTTTGCACACACAGCGTGAGTATTCGGAGGGGATTTGAACTTTCAACAGGGACTGGGCCTCCAGGACCCTTTGCCGGGGGGCAGCGGTGGTCACACAGGCCGCGCAGTCAGAGCACAGGGGCAGGGGTGCTCCTCACGGGTTTGCCATGTGACAGCGCCCTCTGAAGTTGTGCTGCGTGGCTGCCTGGACCAGTTAGCTCTCTCCCAGCCTTGAGATGCTCTAATTTCATTACTGTATCATCGAAGATCTCTAAGCTGCTTTACAGTCTCTAATTCCATGAATCCATGAAAAGGCTATTGCTGCCAGAAAATTCTGCCGGTTCCCGTTAGTGTTCAGTAAAGTAGTGCTTATTGATGGGTCTGTCTTTATACTTCGACCTATAAAATCTGACTTAATAAAATCTTACTGATTCTAAAAGGAGTCAAAATGTTATTTTTTCTAATAAAAGCAAATAGCTTCCACTTACCAAGACTCTGTCATTTGGCACGCGTGTGTATGTGAGTTTGTGTGTCTTGAACAAGCATAACTCAAATTTACTTCCGAGCTCTATCTTTGCCCCTTGGAGGGCTTTTCAAGGACAATAGCCTTCATTTCTCGTAGAGGAAGCCTCTAGAAGTCCGTGGCTATTTTGCTTACTTTGAAGTGTCATTGTGAGGGTCACTTAAGTCACAAAGCATCTCAATTCAGAGGGTAGAATGTCGAGACCAGATACTAATCGGCTGCAAATTTGGTGTAACATCACCCTCTCTCTCCCGCAGCCTGGGCTGCAGGGGGATGGGACTGTACTGGCTTCTCTGATTCTCTGTCTGGGCGTCTCCCCGCTGCATCAGGGAGAAGCAAGTGTGTTACGAACAGAAACCCTTTTTATTGAACTTGTACTGTCATACACTGGCTTCCCACCCTCTATCTGACAGATGTTTGAAACTGATTCTTTCTCCCATGGACATTTTTGAGCATATTTTTGGAATTTCGTCTTACTGGGATTCTCTCCTGCTGTTCCTTCCACTTCATAGATGAATCTCTAATCTGGAAGGCTGCCTCTGGCTCCCCCATTGTCCTAGGAAGCTGGAGTACCTCCATCCTCTTCGCAGACCTTCTGCCGCCCTCCACGCACCACCCCATCTCAGCCTCCTCCCCACGCCATGCTACGTACTAAGCTCAGTTCTTACCGGGATGAACTCCGGGCATGTAAGCCCAACTCAGCACGGCTGCAGAAGGCTGCTGGGCTCCTTGGGCCTGAGACAGGCACCAACAGAGCCTCTTCTCAACTGCAGGGGACAAGCTGCCCAGGAAGTCCCCTCTCACTAGGATAGGAAATGCACAGCCTGGCAACATTTCCCTACACCTGTTCCTCTCCCCCAGCCTGGCAATTCTGTGCTCAGTTAAGGAGGAAGTTCAAGAATGGGGGAGTGGTTTGGAATGACTTCCTTTGTCATGTCTGCTTGTGTGGCGTGTGGTGCCCTGAGCCTGGTGTCGGTGGCGTGCGGCGCCCTGACCCTGGTGTCGGTGGCGTGCGGCGCCCTGAGCCTGGTGTCGGTGGCGTGCGGCGCCCTGAGCCTGGTGTCGGTGGCGTGTGGCGCCCTGACCCTGGTGTCGGTGGCATGCGGTGCCCTGAGCCTGGTGTCGGATAAGCAATCACGTGGATGCTTCCGTCGACGCACAGGCGGGAAGATTTCCGTTTTAACCCCTCATTCGTACACGAGGCACCATCTCCCAGGAAACGTATCTAACATAATGTACAACGTATTTAATAGCAGCCTGCCAAGGCGGTTTAATGATCCTCATTTACATGTAAAGGACCTCAGACTGGAGAAGTTAGGTAACTTGCTCCTGGTCACACAGGTAAAAGGTGGCGGAGCTGAAATTCACTCCCAAGACCACTTACTCCAGAAGCTCCCTGGTGCTTGAGACCCATGACCCTCAAGTTTGAGGGAGCATATCACAACCAGCGGAAAGGGCGGGTGAGATGCACGTCACTGCCCGCCCCGCACTCCTAGAGCTTCCAATCAGCAGCTCTCGGAGGCGGGGCGGAGGACTTGCCTTTCTAACACGTTTCCAGGTGATCCTGCTGCCCCTTGGTCGGAGGACCTTGGGAAGCACCGCGTTACACTAGCCTGACTTCCCTGGATGAATGATTTCCTCTCTCTTCCCCTTCCAGGGACATCTTCACCCGTCAGTGCCAGCCTGGGTGTGCCTTTCCCAGAGGCCGGGCTGGGCAGATCTCCACCACCAGCATCGCTGGGGTCCCAGGTACCTTTGGTGGCAGAGCTGCCTGAGGACATCTAATTGGTCCCTGTGATCATGAGAAACTCGCTAAGGTTTTCTCAAGGGAGAAGGGACGCTTAGACTTGTGGTTTGAAAGGTCATGGTGGAAACAGGATTCCCAGCTCGTGCAGACAAGTGTTTATCTGAGGAAGACACACCCGGAGCCAAACATTTCACTGGGTTTGTTGGTGACAACGTAAGGCCATTTCATTGGATGTAACTCTCGACCTTAACAGACCTTAGAATGTGCACACGTGCAGGGGACTCCAGTGTTCCGCTTTCGCCCACCGGCTGATATGCTTAAGGGTCATGTAAGAAGGTCGGAGGAGAAAAAAATTAAATAAATGAAAAAGCAAGGTAATTTAATTTTGAACACTGAGTATTCATTTGGAATAAACCAATTTATAAAGCTGGAAGTGACAAGCTCAAATTAAATGTACTTCCTTTTATTACTGTTTTTCTACACCCTCGTCAGCCAATTACACTCTCAAATCATTTAGCAGAAGGATCATCTTTACTCTCTTCTAAAGTAGATAAATTCTTCTTAAAAATCCATTTTAATGTCTGCTTGACATCGCATTTACATTTGTATTTATCACGTTTCCTGAGTTTTCTCCGTAAGAGGATTTCCATTCGGGATCTGTGTATCTGGACACGGGGTTAAGTGCCCTTATACAAGGACACCTGAATATCATGAAGAATTCAGAGCCCCAGACGATTTCTAAGCCCCGGGCCCAGCGCAGCCGTCACACTCGGTAATGCCGCTGCGTTCACAAAGACCGTGAGCGGCGTCCTGCCTTCGCGGGCGCGCAAGCCACGAAACTGAAGCTCACATCAAACGCCACACCGGCCGACTGGCTACTCCTGGCTACTCAGGCAAGGTTCGCTTTACAGGGTGGTTCAGACAGCGTTCATGTCCTGTTTACATCAAAGCTATCCCAATTTTAGAAGTGGACTAAGTGTACATTATGCTTCTATTGTGGCATTTTATTCATTCCGTAATCCTGCTCGAAGGCAGCAGACCGGGAGCATCATTTTGGCGCCACGAATACGAATTCCATGTACGGAGAGATGAAGGTGGGGGGGGTGGGGGGGGAGGGAGGCGCTCAGGGATCGTTGCTCGCTTACCTGGGCATGCTTCTCGCCGCTTCTTTATTCGCCAACACTCTGCCTTCAATTTTGTCTTCAGTTTTGAGAGGCTCCTTCGGGTGGATGCTGCCCCTCTCTAGCCCCGGGCAGCTCTCAGGGAGGTCCCTAACCGCTGGAGCCCACGAGGGCAGCTGCAGAAGCACTGCTGTGGCTTACAGAGGAGAGGGCACACACAGCTGGGGGGGCAGCATGGAGAAGGGGAGCCTGGGGCCCTGTCAGAGGCCCTTCCCAGCACCCCCACCACCCTCAGCCATGCGGGGCGTCACCTCTGCCGTCACCTTGTGGGCAACCAGCCAATTCATTTACCCCTCTGGGTCTTCGTTTCCTAATCTCCAAATGGGGGTGGTGAAACCTCTCATAATGAGAGAGGGAGTAGTGAGAATGACGTACAGCAAGCGGCCATCCACCTAAAGCAGCATCACTTATTTATGATAAACGCTACTCCTCATATCCACCTCGCCTTCCTGCCCTGTGCCCCTACCTCCTGCGGTCCTAGGAGGGAGGGCCTACTCTCTGATCCCACGCTGCCAGCTAGTCCTCCACTTAGGTTAATCAGGAAGGAAAGGGCTGTGCCTCTGAAGTGTACTTGCCTTTGACCAGCAGTCCCTGGGAGACCTGGAGACGGGGTCCCCTAAGTCAGGAATGAGGCCCTGACAGCAGGGCTCTGGACACAGCGGTCCACCAGCTGCAGACCTAGTTTGAAGAATTCCAAACCTACTCCAGGCTGTTGGTCTGGCTTGGTGGCAAAACATAATATAGAAAAATTAATAGCAAAATCCCTGCTTTACATAACCCATAGAATGTTCTAGAGCAGCGCGGGTGGTCGGGGTGCCTGACCCCGGCTGCCGAGCCCTCCACAAGCTAAACGCTTGCGCTGCCGGTTGCAGAAAGGGCGCCCAGGAGGTGCTACTGACCGAGGAGGGATTCAAACAGGTAACATGCCTGCCATCACAGCTCTGGCTGCCCCACACTTTTATGGGATTAAGAACAAAAACTCTGGTGTGAGCAATTATGCATTTATTTCAGATGAGGGGGATATCACCGGAGTGGAGACTGGACTTGAGGCATCTGAGTTAGTACAGGCAGGATGTATGGGTAAAAAAATTAGTAATAACCAGAGGTCTCCAGCTGGAGGAAACCACAAGGCAAAGAGTGGAAAAGGAAAAAGGGAAAACTACTTGGGGACGGTGAGGAGAGGCATTCGGCTGGAGTGGCGCTTATGACCGGTGAGCTGTGAGGTGCGCCGGGACAGCAGACACCCTCTACATGGATTGAATTCGGGTGAGGTGGGACTGCCTGCTTTTGGACTTGCTCCTGTATGCTTCTTGATCGTGCATTTTAATGGCCGTTTTCTGACCACGGCATCTTTAGGGCAACTGAGTTCTAAAAACGCAAGGACCACGCTCAACCCCGAGGCTCGCCTCTGAGTCTGGGGCTTATCTCCGAACGGTGCTTCCAGAAGTCACGCCGCCTCCCTGGGGGACGGGGTCCAGACACACCTCCTGGGAGTTGCACGGAGCTTCACAGGAAAAGCCACAGGGACAAACACCCAGAAACAGAAACCGCACACAGAAGATACCCCTGTGCTCCCCTGGGGTGGCGTTGAGGGTCTGCAGGACGGACGGGTCCCGCCGGTGTCTGCTCTGCTTGACGCTGGCACGGGAGGACCGCGACCTGCCCCCAACCCTTCGACCCTGAGCTGCACCCCAGCCCTTCTCTCTCTTCTCTGATGACTTTCCCGCTCCTTCTGTGCCACTAGCAGGGTGGGTGCTGCCTCCTCCTAACCCGGTCCTCCTGCCTCTGCCCGTCTGTCCTCACAACCTCGCTCCTCTCTCAGCCCTGACACACAAAGCCACCCCTAGAAAGTTCTCCCACTCCCAGGTCCCAGCGGGAGCAGGACCCAGCCAAGCGGGGAGCTGTCCTGTTCATGGCTGGAGGCTGCTGTGTCCTCCCCCTGAACTGCTTCAGCCGCTGCTTCTCAAGAGAGGCTGACTCTGCCCTCCCACGTGCATGACGCAGACGCCACACGTGTCCAGGGTGTGTGATGACGCTGTTCTTCCGAGGCTTGCGTCAAGCAGCCGCCTCTGGGCCGGAGACCCGAAATCCTCTCCTTGGAACACTTTGAAAGCCATGGCCCGCCTCGCAGGACACAGGCATGTGAGGCAGAGCCGGACAGTGACCATGGCAAGTGGTCAGAAGCTCCTTCCGTAGAAGCACAGCCCAGCCACTTGCCTTTCCTAGAGGAGAACGTGCTGCTCTGTTAGAACCTGCAGCCCAGCTCAGGACCCTGCCACCAGGGCCGCCACCCGCTAGCCTCCGCCAAGGTCCTGTGATGTGTCAGACGCCCGCCAGGCGCTTCACTTGCCCTGGCAGAGACCCTCACAGCGACCGCACTAGGCAGACACAGATATTACTCCCTTTGATGCATGAACAACGGCTTAGACAAATCCAGCGCTCCCCTAGGATCTCACAGATAGCGAGTGGGGATCCAGGGTCCAAACACAGAGCTGCGTGACCCCAGAGCCAGCGCAGTTTCTCAGAGGACATAGTCCCATCAAGAATCAATCAGTGGGTCCAGCTCTGAAATGGACATGTGACACAGGTCCCCAGGTTCTCCGTAGCAATGAGTGAATTCTGGGTGGGCAACTTAAACAACAATCAGAATGACAGGCAGGGCGTGGATGAGGCTATCATGTGTACGGACCCCAGGCTGGAATTTCTCCCAGAAGGGCCTCAGGGAAGGTTGTCTCAGACAAGGAACAGCCCATCACATTTGTACAGCTCTCATCATGCTAGGGGAGAGGCCGTTGTATAAGAGGGACTGGGTGTCAGCCATGAGCCCAGTTCCAAGAGAGGGCCCAAAGTTCTCCCTGTCACTAGCAAACCCCAGATGCTAGAGCCAAATGCAAACCCTTACACCTCCTCTGCTTCAGGCTCTGCCTCTCCCTGTGGGCCTGCTCTTGAAGACACCTCTAGGACAGACCCCTGCATCTTTCCAGACCCTGCTGTACCTTCAGTTCTGTGAACAGTGCTGACCCTGCCCACTGCCCATCCTGGGAACCTCCCCAGCCCACCCTGCACCCACTTTCCCGGCCCGGGCCCCGCTGCTCCTGTCTTCATCTCGGGACAGCATCACACCATCCGGAGTCTCAGCTCCACAGCCTTGCCCACCCCAACAAGCCGGGGTATTTCTGTGGGCGCAAAGGCATCTGACGGAGTCAGAAATGAGAAGCAAAGTGGGGAACAGAGCCACTCGTCACCCGCACTGGGCCCTGACAAGGACGAGAGTAGAGGCCTGGGCCTCTGAGGGCCCAGGAGAAGGCGGAGGGGAGGTCAAGGAGCTGATACCAGCACTTCTGTTCAGCTTTCCAGAAACCAGTGGGCTTTTAGAGGGCTTTCATTTATTTTTAAAAGAAACACATACCCCACAAGATGTTTTAAAAAAAATTAAAATGTCATTCACAGCCTCATACCAAAGAGATTATTAATTTAATGTTTTGGCATATTTCTCCTCTAGGAGATTTCCAAGGACAGATACTTTTCAATGCTATTTACCTGGACTTCTGAAACTGATGGTAAGTTCTATTTTCTGGAAAGGTTTTCCCAGAAGGATTTCTTGTGTCCACTTAAAAAAATTTGTCCTCAATTTCTTATGAAATTATGTAATTCATCATGTCAAATGAAAAAAAAATGTACCTCCTAAAAGTTGAGAATTCTGTTTTACTGGACAGACTTGCTGAGGACTTAAGCCCAGGACACAGCCTCTCAGAGAGCTCTGAGGGACCGCTCACAAGAGGTCAGGGAGGAGCCAGGATCTACAGGGGTTTTTGCAACAAAGACCAGGCAGTAGGAACATCAAAAGATTACTGTTCATTAAAGAAAACCAGACATCTCAGGTTAATGGATTTAGTGCTTTTCTATGTATAGGAAGATGCAAGAGTCCAGGCTCATTGAAATCGCTCCTTTGATCCACACCTCAGCTCCCTGAGGCCAGTGTCCTGTGCTTTCCCACCCTGAGTCCCCTCAGGGGGCACCGTGGAGGGGTGGCTGCAGCGGCTGAGGGCTTGGTGGCCGCGACATCCTTCATTTACTGATATGGGAGGTGACATTCTTTGATTTTTCTCCCCGCCATCTTCAATGCAGGTTTCAATTCGGCTATTTAAATTTGTGTCTCCTAGTAGCCTTTCCCCGCTCTAACCAGCTCTAACCTGATCTTTGCTTTATTGAGTTTCCACCCACCTAGTCTGGTGCCAGGTGTGCAGGTCCAGAAAATGGCCTGGATTCAAACCCGTGCTTCCCATTAGCCGTGAAGTCTCGGGAGCCACACTTCTCCTCTCTGTTCTTTGGCTTCGTCACCTACACCTCGGGGGAATCAACAGGACCTGGCTCACAAGGTGGCCTGTGAGTGTTGTGAGTTAATGCAAGTCTAGTACTTGGGATGATGCCTGCCGTAAACACTCAGTGCATGTGCTCGGTATCGTCACTATTAACATAATCAGAAGGGAATTCTGCCCCGCTTCTCTCAGGTAACTTTTATTGCAGATGGCACTGCGGTTTCCTAAACGTCTTTATCTCTGCTAAGAAGTGAGTCCTCTTCAGAGGCTGGCTGTCCTCCCGTGCCCAGCCTGAGTAGCGCCTGCCTCCTCCCCGCACGCAGCATCCCCTTAGGTCCCGTGGGGTTCTTTTACTCCTCTCATTATGTCTCATTTTGGGTTCATTCTTCCCCTGAAGAACCCGGCCTCCCGGGCTGGTGTCTGCACCCCCACGGCTCATCCAATCACCTCCCAGGCCTGCAGCTACAGAGCAGTGAATTGAAACCATCGGGCTCAAGTGTGGCCTTGGCAGCTCTGCGGGACGGGTGAGCAGCTCCCCGGCCCCACACTTTCCTGGGGCTCATTGAACACGCGTCCCGCGGCGGACCACAGTCCCCAGCATGCAGTGCGCTAGGGCCGCGCCCGCCCGCGCAGAGGAGCATGGAACTACAATCCCCAGCATGCCCTGCGCCCGCGGAGTGGCGAGGAACTACACTTCCCAGCATGCAGCGAGCCACCGGCGCCTCATTCCTGTTTTCCGGTGGTGTTCTGTGCGGGGACAGGGACCCCCTGATGATGCAGTGAGGCTGTGATGGCTACCGGAAGAGCCGCGTGGCTGCAACCGGCAGGCCGCCTGCTTCTCTGCGGTCGATACCGGCTTCCGTGCTCTGGAGCAGGGAGCAGGCCATGCAATTCCTGCAGCCACGCAAGGTCCTTGGACCATTTTAAAGAGCATCGCACACATTTTAAAATATGGTTCCATCAGCTCTGTATAATATGGCAGTCAGGCGTTGTTTGAGGGGGAGTTACGGATTGTGTTCATTTTGCATCAGGGACAGCTAGCTGGGTACCTTTTCACACTGGGCACCTCTACTGTGGGACTTGAGCACAGGCACCTGTAATTCTGTGCATCTAAATGCAGTGCGTGAGCCTGAGCGCTCAAGATTGTGTGTGCTTGTGTGCCCCTCCTCCCGCAGAGAATGCCTCGGGCTGGTGACATTTCTTACAAGAGAATATTCGCAGGCTGCAGGCTGCAGAGGCTGCGGCTGCCTCCCCCACAGGCCTGACTGGCAAGATGGACGGGCCCTGAGCCGGCTGCCCTGTCCTGCACCTGCCTGCTGGCAAGGCTCCCTGCCCACCGACAGAAACTCTCTTGGCTAAGGCTCAGTGCCGCCCGTGGCTGTCAGCTCCCTCCCAGGCCAGCAGGAGACCCAGGGGGCCCCCAGCACACGGAGCCTGCCCTTGTCAAGAAGGCATGAGCCTTCAGGGACCCGCTGTAACCTGAACAGAGACAGCCTCCAGCTGCTTCTCCAGGACGGGCTGGGGCTCTGCACAGGCTGCGGGTTCCCCCAAGGAGCTGCGCACCTCAAATGGTGCTGACAGCGGGGCAAGGTCAGCGTGTCCTTCCTCTGCTTTCTTGCATCCAGCAGGACGCCTGCCCTGCTTGCTAAACTGGGCTCCCGGGGGCTTTTCCTCTAGGGGTTATCCTTGATCTAGTTTGTGTGCAAGGACAGGAGACTGAAAACAGACAGATACTCCTCCTGGAGGCCTCAGTGTCTTCTCTGTAAGATGGTGTCTTAGCTGGTTGGGCTGTCGTAACAAAACACCGTGGACAGAGGGGCTTGAACAACAGATACTTATTTTTTCACAGTTCTGGAGGCTGGGCAGTCCAAGATCAAGGCACCTGCCTGGGGGAGCTCTCTTCCTGGCGTGCAGACAGACGCCTTCTTGCCATGGCCTCACATGGCAGAGAGATTGAGTTGGGGGAGCCCTCTGGGGCCTCTTCTGCTTCACATAAGGACATCAACCCCATTGTAGGGGCCCCACCCTTGTGACCTCGTTTACACCTGATTGTCTCCCCAAGGCTCCCCTCTAAGTACCATCCTACCGAGGGGTGGGGCTTCAGTATATGAATGGGGGGTGGGGGGAGGCACAGTTGAGCCCATAGCCGATGGGAAGATTGGACTAAGACATTTTCAAGGGCATTTTAGCTACAAAACCCCTTTGTCAAAAGAAATTCTGTGTAGAACTTGATGTGTCCCATGTGAGAGGCTGATTTTTCTAATCTTTTCTTTTTTCTTTTGTTTCTTTTTCTTGACTTTTCTTGACCTTTCTGCAGAGTGTGTTCTGGCTCTATGGAGGTTGGTGGGGTGGCCTGGGGACCCTCACCCTCATCATGGGTAGCAGCTGTTTTGTTGCCCTGTAGCTCGAAAGGAAGGTGATTTATCCATGGTGGGGAGTGGTTCCCTCGTCTCCCCCACGCCTCCCTCATCTGTAAAATAGAGATGACAGTAGCGCCAATGTGGTAGGGTGGTTATTAATGAGGTAATTAATGGAAAGCACTAAAATAGCATCTGGCAAAGAGCGAGCGCTTAGAACGGGTTGGCTGTGTGTGTTTCCATGCATATGGTCAGTACTGATACGTCTCAGCTGCACCCACCTGGAAGCAGCTACTCTGACAGCCTGTAGACAGAGAGCAGAGTCACAGACACACACACGCCTGCTGTTCTGCCTGGCAACACGTTCTAGACTGTGGTCCCAGTAACGGCAGTGTTCCTGCTGAGCTGAGGACACAGAGCCTGACAGTCAGGAATGTGGAGACGGCTGGGCACAGTCCTCGGAGAGAGGATGACTGAGGGAGAGTGAGCTCCAGACATCTGCCTGCGCCCTGTGAGTCTCTGCTCAGCGCATGTCTGTGCAAGTTTAGGGCAGAACTCCACGGGACAAGGCAGAGACAGCGCCAAGGGACCTCAGGTGAGCAGGTGCCAAGCCTCACACTGGGAGAGGAGACGGGAATGGGGTCCAGTCCCGGGGCAGAGACCTCCTGGAACTGCGCGGACCATCAGTGTCAGTCTGCTCCAGCTACTGTGACAAGTGCCACAGACGGGGCCAGGGAAGGAGGCGAACTTGTAAACAACAGAAACTTACTCCTCGCAGCTCTGGGTCTGGAAGCCCGCGATGGGCACCAGCAGGTGAGGCATCTGATGAGGGCCCTCTCACGGGCTACAGAGTGCAGACATCCCGGTGAGCCCTCACATGGCAGAAGGGGTAAGGGAGCTCCCTGGGGTCTCCTCCCCGAGAGCACAAACCTCCTTCATGGGCGCTCCACCCTGGACCAAAGCATCTCCCAGGGGGCCCCACCTCCTAATACCATTGCCTCGGGTGTTTGTTAGGATTTCAACTATGAATCTGGGGGGAGACAAACATTCAGACCATAGCAATCAGTAAAAACACTGGACTGGCCAAACCTTTCCTCCAGTTTGGTGAAATTAGGCCCAGAGTAAAGGCTTCTCTGCCCACCACTATAAAAGCTACAAACAAGTCCGTGAGAGGATTGAACTGATCTAAGGGGAACCTGACCGCCTGCTAAGCCAAACTTCAAGCTTCTTTAAAGGAAGAAAAGCAAAGCCACACTCTCGGCAAAGCTCTGCTCACCATCAGATGTAGACAGGTACAGCCGCTACACATCCGTAAGCGGATCCAGGAGGAAAGCAAGTCAATATAAACCGAGTAAGAAATAACAGATGTGATGAAATTAGCAGACACAGACGTTGAAACAGCTATTATAAACATTATAAATAGGCCCCACTATTTAAATGAAATCATGAACATAATGAGTAGGAAATACAAGCCACTAAAATGATGTAATTTGTATATCAAAAGACACCATCAACAGAGTGAAAAAGCAGCTCATGGGATGGGAGAAACTATTTGCAAATCATACCTCTGATAAGGGATTAATATTGAGAATATATAAAGAAAGTTAGAACTCAACAATAGCGAAAAAGAAACAGCTCGTTTTAAAAATGGGCAAAGGATCTGAAGATATACCGATGTCCAACAAGCACATGAAAAGTTGCGCAGCGTCACTAATCATTGGAGAGACGTAACTCAAAATCTGACACAGGCTACAGCATGGCTGAGTGATGGACATGATTCTGAATGGAATAAGTCAGACAAAAGTGGACAAACGCTGCATGAGTCTGCTTACGTGGGGTCCCTAGAGTAGTCAAATTCATGGAGACAGGAAGTAGGATTCTGAGTGCCAGGGGCTGGGGGGCAACTGCAGAAGAAAAGAGTAGTTAATTTAGGACATCAGAACAGAATCCATAGAAAAAAGCTGGGGAAAAAAAGGAGAAGGGTAAAAAGAGGGACAGATAAATTAAAGAGATTATGACTGGAAATTGTGAAAATCTGATGAAAATTATAAACCCACACATGCCAGAAGCTCAGGGACCCACCAAGCAGAATAAACAGCAAAAGAACCACACAAAGAACATCACAAGCAGATTTCTGAAAACCAGTAATAGTCAGAAAATCTTAAAAGCAGACAGAAAAACAAAACCACGTTATTTACAGAGGAACAATTGTAATAAGACGAGAGCCTTTCGAGTGACTCCAAGAAAGTCAAGAACAGCATCTTTAAAGTTACTGGACAAAAATGCTGCCAACCTACAAGTTGGCAAGGATACAAGTAAAAGTATCCTTTTCAAAATGAACATGAGAAGAAGACTTTTCCACATTAAAAAAAGGTGAAAGGACTCATTGCTAGCAGAGCCATAGGAGAAGAAATTATAAAAGAGGTGTTTCAAGTGGAGAAGTGGTATTAGATGGAAAACTGAAGTGACAGATATGAAATACACGAGAATGAAATTACCAAGAAGAGCAGTTTCTACACAAAGTAAACCACCTAAACTTAACTGAGGAAGATAAATGAACACGTGACCAACTGGAGTAATATGTGATGCTCTGTAACAGGAATATAAGGTACTGTAAAAGTGCTATTTCTCTCCAAATTAATTACAAATGTTAATATTTTTAGTGAAAAATTCCACTGCACCCAAAAATATTCCAACTGGTTCAAAAAATTCAAAATATTTCTAAAGTTCATTAGAAAATAATTTAAATGAAAACATAATAGGGAATATTGTTGCTAATTGTTCTAAGAACAACACGGAGCTACAATAATCAAGTGTGTAACCAGAGCTAGGAAAAGCAGTCAGGTGATGGAACAGAATCAAAAGTAAAAGAATGCACCCAGTTGACGTAACAGTTTTGTGCATTTTAAGAGTGATCCTAACCTCGAAAATAAGTAGGGGAAAATGGCAAAATGTTTCCGCTGATGAACGGCCACATTGAGAAGCAAAATCTCAAAACTCTCAGAGACCAGTTACGCAACAGGTATCAAAAGTCTTAAAATGTGTTTGTGCTTTGGCTCATGGATTCTGCTTCTAGAAATTTACCCACATACAAATATCAAACAAGAGACTCAATATGCTCGTACAAAAATGCCATAAAATTGACGTTCACAGTCGTGAAAAATTAGAGATCTCTTAAATGCTTTACACGGGGGAACTGATTGAATAATTATAATTTTGTACTTAATATGCCATGAGCACACTGCACATAATCAAATATGCAGCTACACTATTTCTTCAAAAATCTGTTTATTATTTGATTTGTTGGAGAAGTAATCCGTGCCACGCATTAGGCCGGAAGCCAGAAATCCGCATGAATAAGGGAAGTAATTTATCCTTGAGAGGCTCATTCCGGTGGAAAGACAGACACGAGGAGACAAGGTGTGTGCCCCCGGTGAGTAAATCCGTAACCACGTAGCTCATCCCTGGCGACACAGTTTTGTTACGTTTTGAACGTCGACTGTTTCCCAGGCTCTCTAAGTACCTTGTCTTCACTAAAGTCTACAGCTCCAGCGGGATAACAAGCGAGTTCACCGCATAAACGAGGTGACGGGACGTGTCCGGCGTCCGGGGAGGAGCCCTGAAGCCGCGTCCTCTTTCCTGGGCAGCCCTCTGGCGGCACTCCTACCTGGGAAGCCTGTAACCTTCAGCTGCTCGGAAGGCAGAACACTGCCTGGGAACTTAGGACGTCATCTCGCTTATTTTGTTCTGTTTTGGTTTGGGGTCTGTTATCCCTTTTGATGGAAATGAAGGACACTAAACCCTAAGCAGCTGAGTCTCACGGCTGGTCACTTGGGTCACAGTGACGTAGGCATCCCTTCTCCTGCCTGGACCTCTGGCTTCCGCGAGGAGGAGACTCTGGCAGTTGTCCTGACCCACTGGACCAAAGGCTCTGTGGCTCCCAAGTGCTCATGAGGAAGCTGACAAACTGAAGGTAAGTGAGGAGGACAGACGGTGTCCAGTGTGGAGTGGACATCCCCCAGAGCAGCTGTTGGAGCTCTCCCTTGCTACACATGCAGACTCAGCCACAGACACGTCACACACGCACCTTTTCCTTGTTCACATGTGTGTGTGCGCGTGCTTTCTTTGTTACCTCAATTATACACTGAGGTAGAAGTGTCTAGAGTATACTCAGGAAGTGAAACACATTGAAGTTAGATGTTTGAAATGATGTTTCATAGAGCAAAAGTGCCATAACTTCGTGCCTCTGAACAAACAGATAAACGATGCCCTTCTCTTAGTAATGACCGTACTCACACAAAGTTTTTGCGTGTATTGCTGGAGTTGTGAACATCTGTGGGCCAACACTTAGAATCCCCATCTTTTCCTATGTCTGTAAGACAGTGTTAAAGAAAGCAGAAGTGGACAAGGTTTCAGGAAGCTGCCACTGACTAAACGCTGTGTGATGTTTGGGAAATCTCTCTCCGGCTACGAGCCCTGGTTCTTCCATAAAGTGAGGGTAAGAAAAGACGCCTCAGTGGGTTGTGGGGAAGGAGATCTTGACCAAGATGTCTGACAGCGGTGTCTGTGGTGCTGGAGGTGGTTTAGGCCAGCGCAGGAAAACTGACTTTTAGCTTGTCACGAATTTCCTGAGCCCATTGAATACAGCCATTATTAAAAATTAAATTATAGACTTACAATCAAATGAATTATATTTAAAACAAAATAATAAAAAATAATAATTTCTCCAAACTCATTGCTTCCTAATTACATTATTATATTTTACTATTACCCTTGAGGTTATTTACATCTGCCATGTCTGTATGTGGAAGTGTATGTATCCTGACATGTTACTGCATAAGTCTTCCCAATTCACATGTAGTGGCCTCATGTTGGGCACTTGAAATTGACCCAAGTGAGACTGATTTCACCATGGAAACTGGCACACCCCTGAATCACAGCTCGATGTATTGTTTTGATGATTGTCTAGACTTAAGATGATGATAAATACTAGTAACACAGATTAAATTTAAATGGAAATGATATCTGCGACCATTGCATTGTGAAAAGTGCAAATCATTGAGGAATTATTATTTTAGTATCTAGAAACTATCGTCTGATTCAGCAAAGAAGTCACACACATCACTGACAAAGGAGGGAAGTTCTAACATACAGACACATTGTTTCACTTCCGCCTCACTCGGTCTGTGTTAGGTAAACGAAAATATCGACCAATGTATGCGCTGTAATTATGCTCACCTGTAAATGGCAAATCATAGTTTGGCTCTGGTTCTGGAGTTTTGAAAAAAATGAACAAAAACATTGTTTGAGAATCGATTTTTCTATGCACAATTTATGGGTGTTATGTGTTTATTACTGTTTGTAAATATTGGGTGACATACCCTTTACATCATTACAATTTTGACAGAGTATTGCGTGTATATATGCACACATTAATTCTTGTTAAACAGTCACCCGCACACCACTGTAACCACTGGTACCTCAAACATGGTAGAGCAGCGGGTCCTGAGCTCTGTCCCTGGGTCAGTCCTCCAGTCCTGGCAGGGTTGTCAAAACAGATGCAAAATAATTGATCTCATGGGAAAGCTGAGGCCAATGGGAGTTTTCGCAAACCGGTGGGATGCTTTAAATCAGCCTCGGAGCCCCGGGGAGACACGTTTTTGCTGGCTTTGCTGCTGGGTAGTTGGGTTTAGCAAAGCCGTGGCACAAGCCACCATCACTTGCCCAGGAAGTCCACCCAGACATCAGTCTGCTTCACGCCAACCCTGTCTTAGCTCTTGGATTTCTCTCTGTCCAGAGTGCTCTGTCACCTACTCTTTCCCTGTGTAACATTTCCTCATTCTGTAAGACTCAGCCCAATCGTCGCATCCTCGGGGAAGTCATCACCAGCTGGGTGCCTCTTCTCTTTCCTCTCATAGTTCCTTATTGTAACTCTTATCATGTATTTCGTCTGTCAGTGTCCGAAATTGACTATAATATCCTCAGGGACAGGAAAAGAGAATTACTTATCTCTGCTAGCAGTTAACAACAATTTCTTATTGAATTGAATAGCGGTGATGAACAGAAGGAAAGCTGGAGGATGTGCCCTTCCATAGTGATTCTGGGCTGTTGTCACGGCATCACTGAATAAAGGAGTCTCGTGGGGACACTGTCCACGTGCCTCGTACACAAGTGGGGACTTGGGGAGTCATGTCTAAGGTGGGGTTCTCATAGTTGGGGCTGTAATTGGATGGGTTGGGGTTTGTCCATGGGCTATAGAACCCAGAATCAAGATTTATCTGAAAGTCAGCGTTCAGAGATGTTTTAGGAATTGAGAAGCAAAATAAATAGCAAAAAAACCCACAAAATAAACCAGTCCAGGCTTAAAGTTTAAAATGAAGTCCAGCACAAAAAGCACAGCAGTGTGGAGCACATGAAAACACAAGATCTGGTTTACAAAGATCTTGGGGCAGACGTGCGTGTAGCCCGCAGGAGCTAAGTTAGGCGTTGAGGACACGAGTTGCACAGTGAGAGTGAGAGACCCACCTTTATTTCCGTTTTTTGTCCATTGAGGGATAACACAGACAAAGGTGCAATAATTATAAATATACATGCCGATGAGCTTTCACAAAGTGAACGCTCCTATGTAATCACCGCCCAGTTCAAGACAGAAACATGCTGGATCCAAGAAACCTCCAGGTGACCCTTCAAGTCCACACGCCAGCACTGGAGGAACTGCTCCAACATCAACCCCACACCTTAGCTTTGTAGGCTTTTGTGTCTGGTCTCCTTCACATGGACTTGTTTGTAGCATCCACTCGTTCTCTCGGGTGACAGTGGTTTGCCATTATTCATTGCCCTGGGATATTCTGTGACATAAATATACTACAGTTTTCAATTTCGGTTGTTATGAATAACACTGCTAAGGACATTACTGTCTGTGTCTCTTGGTGCACATATGTGCACATTTCTTTGGAGTTTATACTTAGGAAAGGAATCACTAGGTCAGAAGGTAATGCTCCTTTTCTCTACTTTACTTCTTTTGAGTTAACAGTATTTTTTTTTAATTTTACCTATATCATATTAATTTCATAAACTTCCCTTCTTCTTTAAAGAATTAGGATTATAAATTCAGGATAATAAAGTGTATTCTTGATTAGTAACAGTCTAATGTAATTTGACACTATTGCCACTCTTCGTCAGTGATTTACTCTGAGAAGACAGAAAGTCAGCTATCTCTGCCTGTTATTCTCATACATTTTTACTCTCCATATATCTTAGACCACGTCAGATATTGTTATTCTTGTGAAGTTAATATTTGTTTATATTTATCTATATATTTCCCATTTTCCCTTTCCCTTGCTTTTATTGCTTTTTCTGGATTTCTGTGTTTCTCTCTGGAATCATTTTCTTTCTTCCTAAAGAATTCTTACTATTTCTTTTCATGTACACTTGCAGGCAACAAAACCTCTCATCTTTTTCATGATGGAAATGTATTTATTTTGCCTTCGCACGTGAAGGACACTTTCTCTATTATGCAGCTAGAGCAAGTAATAGCAGGTTTTCAGCTATTTTCTTCCGCACTTTAAAGGCATCATTCCATTGTCTTCTAGCTCCTACTGTTTCTGTGGAAATGCCAACCATTAGTAATTTTGTTCCTCCTTTTTCTCTACCCACTTCTAAGATTTTTCTCTTCGTCTTTGGATTTGAGCAGTTTCGTTATGATGTGTCAGGTGAGTTTGCCTCCTGTCTGTGCTGCACGGGATCCACAGTACTTTGTGTACCTATGACTTGAGTTTGATCATCAGTTTTGGGAAATTCTCAGCGTTCTCTCTCTAACTACCCCCTTGCCCCCTTCTCTCTCACCACTCCTCCCAAGACTTGAATTATGCAGTTAAATCTTCCCCATGTTCCACATGTCTCCGGGGTTATTTTCTGTGTTTGCCTTCTCTCTGCTCAAGCATGGATATTTTCTACTAATCTGTCGTCCTACAATCTAATCCTCTCTTCTGTGCTTTAAACTCAACTATTACTTAATTGGATCTTAGCTGCAGTTCCTGAAACTTTTGCTGCTAGAATTATTAATTGACTCTTACGGACTTGGATTTTCTGCTTAAATTCCTCATCCTTGCTTTTTACCATGTTAAGCAGAGCAATTTTACAGTCCAGGTATTATAGCTGCAACAAATGGGCTTATCTGGGGCTCATTTCCTACTTTTCTTCTTCCTTAGTTTTTGTCATGGTTGCACCTGGAGAGCTTTTATGAAATGCTGGACACTGTGTATGAAAAGTGATAGAGGCTCTGGATGCTGGTGCTTTGTTTTTTTCTTTTTTTCAGAAGGTGCATCTTTCCCGGGTCCACAAACGAAGAGGGGCGGCTCTCCTTACTCTAGCTGTGGGCGGAATTCATTCATGACCAGGATGCAGGGCTGCTTGTTTGCTTGTTTGTTTATTTGTTTGCAGTTTTGTAAGCCTCCAGATCCCTCTTGTTTTCCTTTCTTCTAGGGAGGTTTCCAACTGAAATTCAACCCATCTGCCTCACCCACTTTTAGGTGGGACAGAGGTCAATGAGTCATTTTGGTCAAACACCTGCCAACTTCAGGCAAAAAGTGGCACAGCAGTTGCCTGAATCAATTCAGTAGCTTTTTTCATGCAATTCTGGTTTTCCTGGCTAAATTCAGACTGCCTTCCTGTATTGGAATAGTTTGTGTCTCTTCCCCCAGTCCTTAGAAATGAAAAGAATAATGCTCATGACTGAAGAGAGGGTCATGAAGACTGTGCAAATATTTGGAAAGCAACATAGTTTGAACACTTGAAAGAAAAGTGCAATATAAATGATTATTTTTTGAAGCACCATATGTAGGAAATGCAATCCAGCTTTTTTAAAGAAGAAGTGTTTTGGCGTTTCATCCCAATTTACTGATGAATGGTAACTAATGAAATGTTTGTCTGGGATTCTGAAGAGGCAATTCAATTGGCTGTATGTAGATAGATAACGTCAGTTGCTTCTGATCTTGCAGACCAAAGCATCTTATATAATGATAAATTATACCAGGTTTCAAAATCCTCCGAATGGTGTTATCTGCAATACCATTGCCTCTCCTTACTATCTCCCATTTTTATTTTCTCTCAGTGAAAGAAAGAACAGTTTGCAAAGGCTTATAAATTCCAACTCTTATCTTTGAAAACGGTTGTTCTTTTCCCTCATCTAAACATACAAATAGACTCCCTTCCCTAAGCCTGTGATAAAGAGCCAGAAGAAGACTTCGCAAGGTTTTGATAAAGCATCCTGAGTAGCCCAGCCAATGAACAAAGATATGAGAGTGAATTATTATCTGCCTGGACCACTGCTAGCAGACCCTGTTGACATTCTCAAAGGAGGCCAAGCTTAAACTGAAGGAGAGGCTCAGAAAAAGTGGAGAAATAAACAAACAGAAATCTGGTAAAGAATTTACAATCGCAAAAGAAATGTACCTAATTGTCCCCAGTACTGTTGACAGCAAGAGGGAGTAGAAAGGCCTTTGAAGGCGGCTTCAGGCATGGTGACTTGCAGGTTTCCTGCGACCTTCCGGTCCTCCCAGTCATGACTCGGCCACTGACTAGCTGCACGACTTGGGAGGACCGCTGGGCTGTCGGGATCTTCCTCCGTGAAAGGAGGAGATGAGCCGTGATGTCTGATTCGCCTGCAGCCCTGCGGCTTCTGCCCACAGGGTGCGGGGTTTCAGTTCCGGAGGGATCACTGGGGGATGGTGGGCACCCCACCTCTTGTCACAAGGCTCCCCACATTCATTCCCAGATGCACAAAACCTCGTCCCCATCTTCACTTCCTTTGCCTTCTACCCATCACAGGGCTGCTCAGCTTATCTTCTGAAGTTGTAGTTTTGATCACGTTCCCTTTCTTCTTGAAGAAGAAAACTTTGACTTTAAAACTTTAAAAGTTATCCGCCATGGCCTGGCCCTCTATGCCAAATGCCCAGGTGCCTCTCCTTCCCTCCCCTCCTCTGTTACTACCTTCAGCTTTATATTTTAAATGTATTTATTTACTTTGGCCGCACCACGCGGCACGCGGGATTTTAGTTCCCCGACCAGGGATGGAACTCGCGCCGCCTGCGGTGGAAGCGCGGAGTCTTAACCACTGGACCGCCAGGGGAGTCCCACTACCTTCAGCTTGAAACTCACCTCCTGGCCGTGGCGTCATCTCTCCCCTACGCTCTTCCTCCCGGTGTTTCTTCTGCCCCAATATCTTCCCCGCTTCTCTGCTTATCAGCAGTCAGTGCCTGCCGCTTCTCATCCTAAATGTCGCTTCTGTCTCTTTTGTGACTGCTGATCCCAGCATTTTTTAAGTCGTGTTTGTTGATGTTTTATTATCTTCTGTCCAAACGGCCCTAAATATGTGCTTTTGGAGAAGCCTTTTCTACCCCAAGAAAATGTAAAAAACAACAGGACTTGGTAACTGTTGTCACATTTATTTTACAATAAAAATTGATATTCAAAACCTGAAGAAGGTAGTCAGCTCTGTCCCACCCCCAAGTAAAGCTCTCACAGCTCCTTCGAGACTGAAAGAGAATTACGTGATCTGAGGGTGGGGTCTCAGATGAGCTGGTCTGGGTTTGTGGTCTTCAACCTATTTTTAGAGGTGAGGCTAAGGAAAAACAAACGCTGGTCTCTCTTTTCTAACCACATGTATCCATGAAATTCAAGGAGATGGTGGAGACAGTTTGAGGACTCTGGTTGTTAGGACAATGAATAAGGAATATCAGAAGAAACATGCCTCAGAAAGTGTACTGGGGGGGCTTCCCTGGTGGCGCAGTGGTTGAGAGTCTGCCTGCCGATGCAGGGGACAGGGGTTCGTGCCCCGGTCCGGGAAGATCCCACATGCCGCGGAGCGGCTGGGCCCGTGAGCCATGGCCGCTGAGCCTGCGCGTCTGGAGCCTGTGCTCCGCAGCGGGAGAGGCCACAGCAGTGACAGGCCCGCGTACCGCAAAACAAAACAAAACAAAACAAAAAAGTGTACTGGGGATCTCTGGTTGTGAAAGAGATCACCACAAACAGTATCTTAAAACAGCCTGCGTTTATCATCTCCTGGTGTCCAGCGGTCGGAAGCCTGGGCCGGCTGAGCTGGGCCTCGGCTCAGGGCTCCCCGGCTGCAGTCAGGGTTTCAGCTGCAGCGCGTTCCTCTCTGGATTCTGGGTCTCCTACGAGTCTATGTGGGATTGGCAGAATTCAGCTCCTTATGACTGTAGGACTGATGTCCTGTTTTCTGGCTCATGGCAGCCAGGCGTTGCCCTCTGCTCCCAGAGGCGCCTGCAGCTCCCTGTCACGGGGCCCCTCCCGAGCCGGCAGCCAGCTCCTTGAGGCCAGCAGGTGACTCTGCTGCTTCTGGTCTCTGCACCCGGGAAGGCCCACAGCCCCTTTGAAAGGGCTCTCCTGATTGGGCCAGGCCCATCGGGGTGTCTGCTTTTTGATTTCCTTTAGGGGTCATATTACATCTGAGGCTTTCCTTCACCTTTGCCACGACCTGCAGTTCCATCCCGTTGCCTTCGCTCTGCCTGCTGGTTTCAAGGACGTCACAGGACCTGCCCCTGTGAGGGGAGGGGACCACAGAGCAGGACTCATTGGGGTTGCGCTGGGGTGTGTCCGTAACAGAAACTTACTTGCAGAGACAGGCAATCACTCAAAGTGGATGGAACATGTAAATGAACATCGCGGATCAAAAATGTCAAATTAGGGGGCGGAGCCTGGGAAGTAAAACGTGCATTTACCTAGTGACTTCCGGCCTAAGCCTTCCTTACGTGCCCCCTGACACAATCAGATCACTCCACCTGCTCGTCAGCCTTGCCACTTGGAACAGCATGTCCTGAGTTTATGGACAAGCAACTGCATCTCAGTGCAAATGGGAAACTTGCCAAGGCGGCAGGGGTGCTCTGTGGGGAGCCGGAGGGTCTCTGAGACCATCCTGGCCTTGGTCGTGGATGCCTGTCCAGAGAGACAGGTCCATCCCAAGCGTGCACACCACACCTTGGCGCGGGCCTGTGCACCTGCTCAGCCCCCCCAGGGGAAAGGCGACCTCAGAAGCTCGCAGCAGCGACCCCTCCACTCCCGGCCTTCAGTGGGACATCAGAGGCCGTGGGCTCAGGCTTTTCAGCTGCTCCTGAATCCGCCTCTGCTGGTCCCGCTGCCCCATCAGCCCCCTGCTCGCCCCGCAGCGTCCCTGGTTCCAGACCTGTCCATCACCCCCGACCCAGGTTCCCCGCTGGGGCGAGGGAGCCTCTCACGAGCAGCTCGGACCCCAAGGCTCCCTGTGAAGACACCCCCGGGGCCCCGCCCTCCTTCCTGGTGGCGTCCAGGCCTGCGCCTGGCTTCACTGGCCTGTGTGCCCGGCAGCTCGTGCTGGTTCTCCCTCCAGCCCCCTGTGACGGAGCCTCCCTTCCTTCACCGTCTGCTCGTCCTGAGGTCCTCTGGAGCCCTCCCAGAGGACTCACGGTGGGCCCCATCCGCCCTGGACTCACCCCTGCAGAGCTTGGCACCCGGGATGGAGCCCACGCACTTGATAAATGGCCTTTTCCCAACGAATGGTGGGCGAGCACCCCAGCCCGGCCTCAGCTGTCCCTGTTCAGGCCCTGCGTCCCCAGAAGGTGGCTGGCAGCGGACGCGTGGTTCGCAGACGCTGCACAGAGCTTCCTGCGGCCAGTTCGGCTGCTTGGGAGCTAGTCCTTCCACGACCCTTGTGAAGACTCGCTTCGCGCTCCTTTAGGGCGGGCTGGCTGGGTCTCGCCAGGCCCCCTGGAAGCATCCTGCTGGGACTCGGGCCCGTCCGCCCTCACTGAGCCCTCTCCCCCTCACCTCGCTGGGGCTGCGCTGCCCCTGCGGGAGCCTGACCACACACACACACACACACACACACACACACACACACACACACGCCCCACTCTCCTCCCGGGCAGGTGCAGCCAGGGAATGAGGCTGGAAGGGGCTCACCTGGGAGGGGGGCAGGGCTGCGCCTGGGGGACCTGGCCGGGGGATGCAGGGTCCTGACGCCCGCTGCTCGCCGGAGGAGCAGCTGCAGGGCTGAGGGGACCTGCTGAGGCTGAGGCCTGGGAATCCCAGAATCAGAAAACCATCCAGGGGCTCGGACTTCCGTGCACTGTACCACGGGATGGCGTTGCCTTGGCGCTGCTGACCTGGCCCAGCCCAGTAAACAGGTCACCCGAGCCCCGCTCTCCTGCACCCACTGTGGTGGGAGAGGTTTCAGCCCCTCCCACATTCCAACCTCCCCCAAAGCGGAGGGGAAATGCGGGATGGGGGCTGGAGTCCAATCTCGGACGTCAGTGAGGCCCCTGGTAAGGCCTGGGTTTGGGTCAAGAGAATGGAGCCTCCCTCCATATGACCTTCGGGGCCACAGTTTCTCCTGCAAAGTGAGGGAATGATGAAGGTCACCTGCGAGATCCCGCAGAGCTTTAAAGGTCTAAGGGTTTTGGAAGGTGGCTTTACTGATGGGCTATTATTTTTATTGAGATGAAATCCATACAACATAAAGTTACCCGTCTGAGGCGCACACTTTGGAGCCACTCTGTACTTTCACGACATTGAGCAACCAGAGGGGACCCTCACTCCCACCACCAACAGCAGGCGGCAGTGCAGCAAGAGAGCGCGCTCAGCGGCCTGTGAGGGGCATCGCCCGCTCCCCTGAGGCGCCTCTCCGCCCACGGGGCTCCGTTTCAGGCCGTGGTCCAGCCTTCCTCTCCTGCTGGGCCGCGTTCATGATCAGCCAGCACTCGAGGAAGGGCCCCTGCAGGCCTGGTGGCGAGGAGACACGGCTCTGCAGGCCGGGCCCGTGGACCGGAACCCCCTGCAGAGCCCGGGAGAGGCCACAGGAGCTGGGCGGGCACGAGGGTCCCTGGCTTCCAGGGCTGCTGGAGCAGCGGCCGGGCTGACGCACAGCCCCGTCTGCTCTGCGCAGAACGAGGCTCCTCACTTTCTGGAGAGGAGCAGAGCTTTGGGGGAGTAGAAACGAGAGTCTGGCCCCGAGGCGGGAGGGAGCAATCGCACCGGATTTCTCACCTGATCCCAACACAGGCGTGAAATCGGAACCCGGCCCTGGCCTCACCTCCCAGATCCCTGTGCTCTTCCCTAATCTCCTTTCCAGCATCTGAAAGTAGACATTAGTCTCTTCCCTGATCTTCATTTTCATCTCCACCCACTTCGAAGAGTAGTCCATGTTAGTGTCTGTCAATTTGCCAACCCAGGGCTGTGTTTTCTGGGAAAACCTGTGCTCCTGTATTTATTATATTCTCTGTAGACATAAAAGCTATGCCTCTTTTACACGAGAGCTATGAAGATGGGAATAAATATACATAGAGAATGTACTCTCGGCTCAACCTGCCAGGTGCTGCGCCCGGACCGACTCCGGTTTCTGGAGCAGGAAAGCCAGACATCCATCACCACGTTGGGGTGATCCGGGGGGACATTAGGTCCTTGCTGTGGGATATGCAGGGAACAGGGTTTGCAGTGGGGGAGACTGAGCCCGTGACGGTCAGGACAGCTCAAGCCAGAGCCTCGTTTCATAAGTGAGCAGAACGACACTCCAAAGGTCATCCAGGAGCGGCTGGAGAGGATTCGCCCCGCGTGGGGTCTGCCAGCCCTTGGCAGAAGCCCCGGCCCACCTCCCCCTGCCGCCCGGCCCCTCTGCTCCATCTGTGCAAATCCCTCGCACGGCCCCTCGCTTAGGCAAGGGAAAGAGCATCTTTCCCTGGAGCACGGGAAACGTGGTTTATGACTGCTGCAGAGAGCGCTCTCCGAGAGACTCTAAATTACCGTGCTCTCGGAGACATGCATGCATGAATAATAGATCCAGCCCAGATGCAGAGCGCCTTCTGTGCAATTTCTCAAGGCGCCTCGAGAGCCTCTCAAGGGTGCTTGCCGAGGTCACAGCCTACTTGAGCTATTCCGGGCCAGGAGAAACAGATCTCTGCAGGTGGAGATGAAATGCCAGCGAGGAGAGACTTCCTCACCAACGTCAGCCCTGTGTTGGAACCGGTTGAGAGGCCAGAGGAGGGGGCAGAGCTGCACGGGTTCCACTGTCCCTGAGGAAGAGGTGGTACGGCCGGGGCTCTGCATTCGCCGTTTCTTTCATCCTTCCCGTCCAGCGAGGGTGGATGGTATGGTAGAAACCCAGACCGTCCTACCTGTCCCAGAGCCCGGACTCTTTCCAGGATCACACATCACAGCAGACAGAGACAATTCTAATCTGTGAGGGAGGTGTGTGCGATTTTGATGCCTTCCTGGAAAGCTGGAACCTCCCTGCTAGTCCCATGCTGGGCTCAGTGACCTTGAGCCTGTCACCGACATTCCTGGAGCACAGAGAGCTCGAAGTCCCTGTGTGGACAGGGATGAAAGGCCGTCCCGGGCTGTAAACGCCACAGTAAATGAAACATGAAGGCACCCGGGGGAGGGGGGCGTCCGCGGCTCCAGCTCCAAAGTGGGCACCGAAGTCCTCCCCTGACCTGATTCTCATGGAGAGAGAATCTCATGCTCTGTCATTAGCGCTCAGCCTCCGACTCTTTCCTATAAGTGCCAGTTCAATCACAGTCTTGGAAGGAAGTGGAGGCCACCCTGTCTTTCCATCGTATGTACAGCAGGTGTGTGCCTTCATGCATCCCAGGGTCACGGTGGAATGCTTTGGGAAGAATCAGGGGCTTGTCCTGGATTGGTCGCCGCCAGGAAATGCGGTAATGAATCCTGTTTTGGTGATGGACCTGAGCCGGGGGCAGGAAGAAGGAGACGGAATAACGCTTTCCTTGTCATCCCTACGAGGCAGGGAGGGCTGTGGTCACGTGTGTGGTCTGCACGGGCGGTTTCATTCAGTCACGATGTCTCGAGGAGGTGGTGGCCTCGTGCAACACGGCACATGGTTCTGTGCTATGTGTCTGCTCCCTAGGAGAGCCTGGGCCCAGCTGCAAGCAGCCGGCCGAGGTCAGGAAGTCTCTCCTCTCAAGAATGTGTATACCATTCCCGCTTTCAGCATCCCTGGTTTAGCTGCACAGGCTTCATGCTCTCTCTCTAATCATTGCAAAGGGTGGCAAACCTCTACGGGCCTGATAAAACCAGAATAAACATCAAATAGCTTTAACTTTGAAAGCAAGACAATATTATCTCAGGGTTCAATCACAGGCATGTGTCTCGAAATCAGACAAGAGTATCCGGAAAGCGGTCACCTGTCTAGAAAAATCTAGAAATATGTGCCGGAAAATTTGGTGTGTTAGAAAGTCTGTTTCAGAGAGAGAGAGAGAGACTACAGTGCATTAATTTCTGATGTAATGCCTTAAAAGCAAGGTTTAACTGAGGAAAATTCTAAATTAAAATATTTCCTGTACAGTTACAGAGAACGAGTGTTACTACTGATTATACTGTATTTATCCTCATTTCAGCAATTTAATTTACATGCAATTTAAGCCCAGCCAGTAATAATAGGTGGAAGAATATTACCTCTTAAGACACCCTTACATGCAAATTGTTTTTATATGAGCCTAGGGAATAAGAAATTTCTGTAATAATTTTTCTTTCGCTCAAATTTGTAAAACGTATTAGGAAGCGTATAAAACTTACCGCACATTTCTAGAAAACCAGGAAATGAAAGCAACGGGCTCCTGTGTGAACGCCTCCTGCCGCCCGACACCAGCTCTGTCCTCGCCGTCGGGCCTGTACCAGCGCCCAGCGTCTCTCGGCTTGGACCCGGCCCACCAGCACTGCGGCCCCTGCAGCCACTGCGCCACCAGAGCAGGAGCCTCTGGGTACAGCACCAGCAGTGGACGGCAGCCCGGGACAGACCGAGTGCAGCCCAGCCGGTCTCCCCCACGGGTCGCCCTGTGGGTCTAGGGAAGGTTGTATCCCAGTGGTCCCAGGGCAGCTCAGGACACAGGACACTAGTCTTAGACCCAAAGCCCAGCGCCCTTGGCCGGTGGGAGTGGGCTCTGCTGGGCGGGAAGTCGGGGTTGACGCTCAGTGGCTCCTGAGCAGGCAAGATCAGCTCCTCAGCACGAGATGGAGACGCCTGTCCCGGAGGAGCTGAGCCTGCGGCGACCGGTACAAACTGCCCTCGGCCGGGGCACCACCGCTTCCACCCACTGGGCTGGCTTCTGCCTCCGGAAGAAGAGCGAGCTCAGCCGCCTCTAGCCCAGCCCCGAACGTCGCCAGGCGCGCGTGCCTCTGCCTGGGGCTCTCTGATGCTGGGGCTGGCCGTGCTCTGGGTTTGGCCCCTTCCTGTCCTGGGAGGGGGACTGGGGCTCAGACCAGCCTCTTCTTGGCTGTAGGCAGGCATCAGGGAATTCCAGGGAGATCCGAAGCGTGCCCAGGAAGTCAGGCTGGACCACCTTACTGGAGTCGAAGTCAGCTCCGCAGGGCCACGCGACTCCAGGAGGGCCAGGGTCAGGCAGGCCGGGCTGGGGTCCTCCTCCAGCCTGCGTGGACCCTTGGTGGTGGGTACGGTGACCAGAGGGACCCATGGGAGGCTGGACCAGAGCACAGGTTGATACCACTGGTCACGCAGGTAGCTGTCACTCCTTTTTCCCTTTAAAGCCTGTTTTTTTATGAAGCCTTTTCTGACAGTCTTTTCTATGGACCCCTTTAAGTCTGTATCACTGCATGATGTTCATTTCCAACAGATGACTTATCACAAGTTGTAACAACATATTTGTTTATATGATTGTCGTCTGTCTCTCTGGATTATTTGGGATAGTTTCAGATGTGTAACAAAACACCCAAAATAACTGGGGCTTAGATAAGACAGAAGTTTATTTTTATCTAAATAAAGTTATTTTGGGGCTACACAGTCTAGGGCTGGTCTGATAACTCCCCAAACGTCAGGGACTCTGTTCCCTCGATTATGTTGCTCTACCATCCCCGACGTATGACTCATAACTCACGCTGTGAGAAGGCTGCCTGAGCTCCTGCCACCACATTCAATTCCAGCAGGATGGAAGAAGACATTCAAACAGATATGTCCCCTCGTTTGAAATGGCTCCATCTGGAATTGAACACAACCCTTCTGCTTGTGCCTTTGTCAGAGTTTACAGACCACTGCTGGCACCAAGAAGGCAGGGAAATATGGACTTTATCTCAGATGCCATGTGTCCAGCTAAGAATTTGTTTTACAATTAAGGAGGAAGGGGAAAAAGAGGATACGGGGGGAAAGAACAAATCTCTGACCCTCTCTACTAGTAGAAAGAAAAGCCCTGGGTTGGCTCAGCAGTGCACACCAGCTCCAAGCAGCGTTGGCACCCAAGAAGAAACTGTGGAAAAGTAAGTGTATTAAGTAAGTGAAACCTCCCCAAAGTGAAGGCTTACTTAGACTCTCAGAGAATACAGCAGCCGCCGTAAACCTTGAAGAGCGTGTCTGTCCTGCGTTGTACTAAACGTAAGCAAACAACGAAGATTCCCATCATTTACTTCTACTTCTGCCCAACTGTGCGTCCGGCTGTTGCTACTCATTTTCCTTCCCCCACCCCCACCCCAGCACCGCCCTGACTTCAGAAAAACATACCCCTTCCAGTGGAAGTTGCCCCCAGTCAGCAAAGTTTGTCTCTAACTCACATTCCCTCAGCTGTGCTTACCACCAACCTCTACGTTCACGCTTCTAGTAATTGAGAATGTTCAACATCTCCTGACCAATCCTCACTTTTCTCAGGAGTGAAACACAGACACAAGAACTTCTCCTGAGCCCCTGCCCCTCTCCTGCTACAAACTCCGATCTCCCCCTCCTTTCCAAGCTGGTGGTAGGCAGGGAACGCCCGCTTCCTCGCCCGGTGCTGTTTCCAGCTCGTCGAGTTGGCGATGCGGCCGCAAAGTGGCCCTGAAATTGGCCAGGGCATCCGAGGCCTCCCTGTCCAGACTCCACATACCGTCTTGAGTTGTATTATTGTCTCTCGCCTCTGCAGCATCTGCTCCTTCCTGCTCTCTCCTCTTGGTTTCCAGGAAACCGCTCTTTCCTGATTCACTTCCTACCTCTCCAGCCCCTTCTTTTCCATCTCCTCTGTGGGTGCCCCTCCGTTATCCTTCCTCATGCGTGTTGATGCTCCCCAGGGCTCCATCCTGAGCTTTCCACTCTCATTCCAGACAATTTTCTAGGAAGATCTCGTTCAAGTTCAGGACTGTAACTGCCACATGCCCCTCCCGTCCATCGCCTCCGGTCCATCCCCTCCGGTCCATCCAGTCCAGAGGGAAGTGCAGCTCTCGACTAGATGGTACCAGGCAGATTTCTCATCAGAACCCAAACTCAGATTCCCCAAAGGTTCCCTCAATCCTTCCCAGCTCTCTGTTCCCCTCTTTTAGTAAGAGACCCCTGTCTGTGCAAATATCAAAGACAATTGTGCAGTACCTGAGATTTCTTTTTGGTCCTCACTTTGCACCCAACCAGGTACTGATCTCTCTCATTTCTCCTCTTACTTACTTCCTACGTCTGCCTCTATTTTTTCATGCATCTGCGCTGATTAACGCCCCTGTGGACGCCCCAGCTTCTTCCCCCAGGCCCTCCCGGCCTTCACGTGTCCATCCAAGCTCGACCAAGTGACATTCCTAACAGAAATCTGTGCCACCTCTCTAGGGACAAGCCTTGCCGTTACCCACCGAATCCAGTCTTAGGAGTTTGTGGGACGTTGCCCCTACCCGTCCAGCCTGCACCGTCCCCAGCTCCGCTTCCTGGACCTCCCCACGCCCCGGGCTTCCTGGCACATCACAGCCTCTCTCCCCACACGCACTGCCCTCTGTCTGGGAGGTTCTCCCCACCGTCCTTCTAATTAACACTGTTCATCTTTGGAATTCAGTTCAAACTCCTCCATCAAACTTCCTTTACCTTTTCATCTGGGTCCTTGCCCTAACTGTAATTAATTTCCTGTGTGAAAGGAGCTTGTCAGTCTAGCCGTTGGGCTGTCAGCCCTGGCAGGACAGGAGTCGGGGCCGGAGCCTGGCTACCCCACTGTGCCCCGAGGTCCCACACAGGCCTGGAGGTCCTTCCCGCACACACCCAGTGCGCCTCTGTCACCCTCTTCTCCTTGCATCCTTGTGCCGTCTGCCCATCTGCCTGCTCGTTGGACTATGAGACAGAGATCAGAGATGGCGTTTGGAACCAGGGCTCCTTAGTTCAAGTCAGAGACTCGGGCAGCAGGCTCTCAGTATAGACCTTGACAGAGTGAAGGACTGGGCGACATTCTTGGGTTCGTGCCTGGACCCCCTTTGTTGACGGCACGACCTTTCTGCACAGGGGGCAGGGCCCACACAGGACACTGATGGGAAAGGAGAGCTGGAGACCCACTTTTTATTGACAGGTCTTTTTAGAAACGTTGAGTCTACCATTTGTGTTTTTAAAAACTCCAACATGAAGCTGTGAGCATCTGAGGCCCAAGGGCTGACCTCTGAGGGCCCAGTGCGTGTCTAAGCCTCGGTCGTCCCTCTGCTGACCTCCGTGCACCTCTGATGCCCCAGTTAGCTTCCTGGGCCCTAATTCCCCTCCCAACCCTGTCTCAGAGCTGATCTACCTGGACGGCATGTCAGCCCCTGTAAGAGACCACTCTCCTGACATCCTTTGCTCCCCTCATTACACGCAGGAGAAAGACCCACCTTGTAGCTGCCCAGTGAGACCCCCTGATCTGTCCCTGTCTTCTCCTCCAGCCCATCTCCACCTGCGCAGGCACACCTGACACTGCCTGTGCCTTGCCACCCGCCCCCAGGTCTCCCCACCCCAGACAGCCCCGCGTGGCTCTCCCACTGCTGCTGTAGCAAATTGTCACAAACTCAAGGGCTAAAACAACACACATTTATCACCTCAAGGTTCTGCAAGTCAGGAGTCCAAATTGGGTCTCCCTGGGATGAATCAAGGTCCTGCCTCCCTTCTGGGGGCTCAAGAGAGAATCCGTTTCCTGCCCCTTCCAGCTTCTAGGGGCGCCTGCATTCCTCGGCTTCTGGTCCTTTGCTCCAACTTTAAAACCAGCAGCATCTTCAGATCTCTGACCCTCAGCCCTGATTCTGTCCTTACATTTGATCTGGGCCTCCTGCTTCCTGCTTTCCTAAAACAGACCCCGTGACGCCCCTAACTGGTCTCTCATCTCAAGATCCTGGACTTCATCGCACTTCAAATTCTCCTTTGCCACATGAGGCCACGTGTTCTCTGGTTCCAGGCAGGAGGATGTGGACATCTTGGGGATGGGTCCCCCATGGCAGGTCGCCCTCTGCCCCCGGTGCCACACTCTCACCGCCCCCTCACCACTGACCTTCAACAGGATGGGAGGAGAAGCTCGTCTTGATGACCACGCAATGCTGAGCACTGGGTCAATACAGGGCAAACCCTCAGAAGAGCAGTCAGGACCCACGGACGCTTTCCCGGGTCCCGACCCTGCAGCGTGTGTTTTCTCTGGGTCTGGTAGGAACTGGCCTGTGCTCAGAAGCTGGTCGTATTTATTACTCTTAGGAGCGACTTTCACGCACAGAGACCCCTTTCCAGAATGGGAAATGCAGCACAATGGCTCAGGGGGCAGGCTTCTCCCTGCCCTTGACCTAGAAGCCTGGGCCACAGCTCAGGCCCGGGAGCCAAGTCTGGGCTCCCAGGACGAGCAGCTCATGAGACACCCGGCCGGGAGCTCCCTGAGCTCGTGCTCCAGGCCTACGACCTGCACCTCACTCCCACCCCAGCACACAGCAGGAGCTCTGCAAGTCTGTGTTCACGATTCTGGCCCCAGACGCAGGTTACTCCAGGGATGACGGGGCCTCCGAGGCAGCTCCAACTCGGAGCAAGTTCTGCTTAGACCAGCAGACGCGTGGGCCTCCACCTGGGCCTCCAGGTACCACCGCGGAAGGATGAGGCCAGGCAAGTCGCTTGGCCACCAGGGATCCACCCTCCAGGCTGCAGCTCAGCGCCGCTCTCAACCACCCGACCCTGAGCTTCCACCGCAGAACACTGTCACCCCAGCCGGATCCCACACCGGGTGTCCGAGTCCAGACAGACACCCTGCCGTCCAGCAACAGCGATGACATGGGTGAAGTAGGAGCTCTGCCAACCATCGTTAGCGGCAGTGACTCACCAGCGGGTATGGTTCCAAAAGCAGTTTAAGGAACTAAAAGAAGCAAGAAAACGCAACGACACTTCTTCAAAACTTAAATTTTAGGCAGTAACTTAGGCTGTGTGTTCCCTGATTATTATATCTTAGCTCGTGTTCTGGCAACTTTCCCTCCCTTTGATACAGAACCACAAAACCCCAGTCAACATCCCCTGAAACAGAGGAGCCATCGGCCCAGCCTTGCTGCCAAGAAGCCTGTGTACAAATGCATCTCCAAGGAGCCTTATTCACGCTGCCCTCACCTTCCGATGGCCACTGCGGTCCATTAGGTTTAAATGAAAGACTTGAAGACACAAAGGCATTTCCGGGGAAACCTTAAAGGGCTGAGCTGAAGAGCAAATGCCAACGAGAGCAGGAATCTGCATTTCTGCCCCTTCGGCAAGGGGGTCCCACCTAAGGGTCTCCCCCTTGACGTCCCGAACAATTTCTTATTAAAGTGAAAGGAAGTGAACCCAGGTGCACTTCCTTCCAGGTGCACCTCCTTCCAGGTGCGTTAGACCCGGCAACTGGAGTCCCAGTGTCCCCGTTCCCGACTCCAGAGTCGCTGCCTCTGTGGCCTTTCTGTGTCCCTCCAACAGCTCCATTTACTACTGAGTGAAATCACAAGTTCACATTTTCAGAAACATCCAAATCTCATCACAGTGAGACTTGGCGAAGATATAAATTTGGGGAGGACAGGGCCCATTGGAAGATAGCTCTTTTTATTTCACGTGTGTGAAATAATGAGGCTTTTAAAAATTGCTCTAATTTTCTTGAAAAATAGTAGACTTTGAGGTGATATCAATAGAGGGATTAATAAGGACAATAAAGCAGATTTTGTAGACCGAGGTAAAGGGATAAAAATGAGGGAGTCGTGCTGAAGGCGGAGAGGCTGCACTTCAGAGGTAACGAGCATATGGGATAAATGAGGAGAAGAGACAAATGTAGCAAAAGGTGAATCCGAGCCCCTGACTTATTTCCGGGGAGGGAGGCACACCGACAGATGGCAGAACATCAGGATGTGGGATTAAGATCGATTCTCAGAGGACAGGTGTGCAGGACAGAGTGGCCTTTTCTGAGTCGGAGACGCGTTCCCTCTGTAATATTTCACTGCCGGCTGGATGCCAAGGTGCGTCCCCCAGCCCTCTGTCCAATGTGCCCTTACAGCTGTGCGCCGCGTCCTGTCTGCATCACAGGCTGAACTTTCATCCCTTCCGAGATGTATGGCTCCCTCCCCACTTTTCAGCAGGATGTTCAGGCTCCTGAATTCAGGGAGAAACTCCATTTGGAAAACATCCTGCTGGCGCGTAGCTGGACTGTAATCAGGTATCAGAACAGAGTGCCTGCGCATAAGACGCCAGACGTCACAGAAAAAGACTCGTCTGACTGTAAACAGATGCAGTAACACTGAGCATCAAAAACACTGTGACAAAATTAAATGGCAAATGAAAAAATACCTGTTCCATGTAACAGATCAATGTCCTTAAAATATAAAGAAATCTGACAAACAAATAAGAACAAATGACTGACAAGGAGAATAAACGGGTAATTGAAAATATAAATGGGCGATAAATATGTGAAAATATTCAAATTCATTAGAAATATAAATCAAATGAAGATAAAAGTTGTACCCTGTACCTATCAAATTGATAGAGATAAATGCAAATGCGTAAAATAAATGCAAATGAGTATTTCAGAAGAAGTGAAAAAATAAATATAATTCTCTTGGATGTTTGTGGTGAGACTATAAATTAGTATAGAATTTCTGAAGAATAATTTGGCAGTTACTATCAAGAGCCATGTAAACACACATACTTTTTTGCCTAGAAACATTGCATTGAAGAATGTACCCTAAGTTAACACCAAAAATACACCCGAAGATGTATATACATGTGGCTTGGTGCATGGCACTTAAAACGTGTGCCAGTGGAAGATTGGTTTTATCCATGCGTTCATCCAACAAGTATTTGCTGAGTTTCTATTTCTGTGTTCTGGGGACACCGCAGTGGAGAGCCTGGCTGTGGTCTGTGCTGCTGGGGTCTCTCTTTCAGCTGAGGACACAGATGAGAAACAGCTAAATACATCGTAAAATAGCACCATGAAGAAAAACGTGAAAAGGAAAAGAGGTGGAGAGAGACGCGATTGTTCCTTAGCGGAAATACTAGGCAGCCACAAAAATAGTATCATAGAGACTATTTAATAATGACACAGGGGCTTCCCTGGTGGCGCAGTGGTTGAGAGTCCGCCTGCCGATGCAGGGGACACGGGTTCATGCCCCAGTCCGGGAAGATCCCACATGCCGCGGAGCAGCTGGGCCCGTGAGCCGTGGCCGCTGAGCCTGTGCTCCGCAACGGGAGAGGCCACAGGAGCGAGAGGCCCGCGTTCCGCAAAAAAAAAAAAAATAATGACACAGAAAGCAGCCCAGGACATTTTAAGGTATAGAAGGAGATTGTGAAGCAAAAACTTTATGATCATCGCATTAAAACGCACACAGAAACTAACTCTACAAGCAGGAGACACACTCACTGAAATGCTCCGTTAGCTGAGTGATGAGGCCGCGTGTGATTCTTTCAAAGCTACTTCCTGTATTTTCCAAGGTGGTGTGCTTTCCCAATGATGGCGCCTCTTGTGAAATAAACGTGTTTCACATTTCACATGGAATTTTCAAGCTGCCTGTGGAAATGGGGAAAATAAGCCCATAAAAGACCTCAGGCTTCTTCACAGATTGTGATGAGCTTCTCTAAGGAGCCTGTTGTGTGTGCACTGCTGTGTGAGCTGGTTCAGAAGGAAAAGCTTGAAAGGCCAGAGGTGAGGGGACAGCTCGAGAGGCTGCGTCTTCACCTGTCTGTCAGGCGGAGCAGGCGAGACAGAGACCTCTGGGCAGCTGCGGAGGCCCCGTCAGGGCAGGGTGGGGGGGGGGTCCCTCCCGGGGACAGGCCGTGCCTTTGCGGGATGCCTGGGAGGACCCGGCGGGCGGTGAGAGGACCCAGATGCTAGGATCACGCACAACTTCGGGGTCCAGGAAGGGGGTCCTTGGGGCTCGACCTCAGCTCAGAACAGCCCTAGCCAAAGAGCTTTCACTCGTGGGTCACCAAGAGCATCCTCAAAGCTGGCTGTACTGCACCACTGCACAGGCTGCAGAAACATAAAACTATGAAAAACATGTTGATGGAGACAAGCCTGGCTTTTAAGGAAATATGAATGTGCGATGACAGCCCAGCCACGTGAAGAGACTGTCCACCCAACCTTCCAGACGTTAGTAACACCTCGGTAGTCTGACCACGTCAGCTCGCACTAGCTGTGCACATGCACAGTTGGATGTATCTATGAACAGCAGTGCAGGTGCAGAGACTCCACAGGGGGCACCAACCCAGGGATCCTGACCCTTTGCACCTATGCGGCGGCAAAGTGATAGACGCTGGAGGCCAGGACCTGTCTGGTGGTGCTGGGTTAAGAGCGAGAACAGATCAAGAAGCATCCAGGTGCCAGGCGGAGGTTGTTTACCTTGTGCTTTTGTTTCCTGTAGGGTTGAATCTGGCATTTTAAATCTTCAGTTGTGGCCTCTCGGGGCTCGGCGTGAGATCCTGAGAAAATGGATCTGAAGCCGGGGTATCCCTGCCTTGTGCACAGGAGGAAGCCTCCAGAAGGGCTCGCCTCTCACCCTGCGTCTCCATGGACCCCGATTGCAGAAGCTCCTTGGGTGGGGCTGCATGCCGCCCGCCCCCCTCCCGCCGGCCCCAGTGCTGTGCAAGAGGCCGTGGAAGACCGCCAACCTCGGCTGCTGTTAGCACTTGGTGGGAGGTGACTCCTAACACTGGCTGTAGACACTGCAAAGGAAAGGAAGGCTCGATGGCCTTGCAAAGGCAGGAGGGGAAATGCAGTATGCCCTTGGGGCTGCCTGTAAGGAAGCGCGTGTGCTGAAAGCATGCAGGACCCGCTGCAGGCCGAGCTGAGCTGCAGGGAGGCAGCCAGCAGCACCTGTGAGGAACCTGGTCCCTCCTTCCCTTTGCCCCGCCCTTGTCCTTCTGCCCGTGGGATGCCTTCCAGACTCGCCTCTGGCTCTTGAATCTTTTATTTCTGCACTAACGCCTGGAGGGGCCCGTCCAGCCTGGGACGCCAGGGAAAGTCATGGGTGGCACACGGCTCTGAGTGCAGACCGGCCCCCCCCCACCCCGCGGTCCTGAGCTCTGTGTCCTCGGCCACCTCCACCGGGATCAGCTCAAACTCAGGACATGGAGCTGGAGCGCCACACACACACACACACACACACACACACACACACACACGCCGCCCCCTCCTAATAGCCCGGCGCCACCTGCCGTGCCCCACAGTCCAGCTGCAGCTCAGCGTGTCCCCTGAGCCACTCCCACTTCCCAGGAGCCGCTTTCAGTCCTCACAGCCACCCACCCAAGAGGAAGATTCAGAGACCGGCATGTTTGCCCAGCGTCGCAGAGCAAAGCGGCCAGCGTGGCATCCGTCCTCCGAATCCCTGCCACCTCTGTCCCCCGGCCCACGCCCACCCAGCCCTGCCAGGACTCAGCAGGGGCTGCGCTTCCCCCAGTGAGGCTAATCTGGGCCAGGGAACGTGGCCTGAGCACCTGGGGACCCAGCCCGGCCTCAGACCCGGGTGGAAACCCCCGATTTCTGAGCACCCCCCTCCTCTCACTCTCTTGGGGGAAGAAGCTCACAGAGCAGGAAACTCCCCTGATGTCTGCAGTCTCTGCGATCGTCACGGCGACCGCTGTGCCCGGCGGCCTGTGCCCCCAGGCCCCCTTCGCAGTCTCGCCTGTGCCCGGGCCGGTCACACCCACCTACTCCTGGTGTTAGTGGAACTGAGCATGGAGAAGGCCCGACGGCTCTGGAGCCGAACAGTCGAAACCCCGTCTTACCCCTTCCGGACGCAGGTTCCTCCCCTGTTCACAGGGTGACCATAGCTCCATCTGCACGTGCCGACTGCAGCCTCAAGGGAGGGGGAATTACAGTCTCTACAAAGGGGAGAATAGTAGCAGCTGCCCGGGGGCTGTTGGTTGCACATCACTGGAGGGGAGTGAAATGATGAGGGTTAAGACTGACAACGTGATCTATTAACATGTTTAAGTTTAAAGAGTTGTTTCAAAATAGGAAGGCTTAACAAGCCAAGAGAAAAGAGGCTTGCACCAAAAAACCCAGCAGAACCCAAAATACAAAGATGGTGAATAATAAAATAGGTCAGACTAACAGAGACCAATTCCATAAAATACAACGGGAAGAACGCAGCCGGTCTGCCCATTTGAGTCAGAAATGCACCAGCGTTTGTACTGGACAGAGAACCAGCCATACTAGGGGAACCCATAGCCAGGGTCTGCTCCGGAACAAGCAGAGGGGCTGGTGACCGGCAAGGCTCTCCGGGGCACGTAGGGTCCACGCGGGGGCCCAGCCCGGGCCCGTGCCCTTGCCCAGGGCGATGCAAAGAAACACTAGAAGAACACAGAAAACAGTCCTAGCCGGAGGACAGGCTGTGGAGTCATTCCCAGGGTGGCGCAGGGCCGGGCCGGGGGTCGCTGCTCCAGCCCAGCTTTTCAGGCCACGTGAAGGGCTGAGGCAGGCGACAGAGCAGGGACAGACAGCAGCACGGGGGGGTGCCTGGCTCACGGCAAGCGCTCAAGGCCCCACCATCTTCGTGCTGCTGTCCGTCTATGTGCTGTGAGTCCGCCCTCCCCGCTTCCAGCCCAGGCTCCCAGCGCCCGCCCCAAATCACCCCCAGCAACGGGAGCTCGGCCGGGCTCATGGTTGAATCGTGTCCCAGGGTATGACCAGGTCCTGGGCCCCGGACCCTGTGATGGGAACCTGCTTGGAAACGGGGTCTTGGCAAACGTAGTCAGGATAAGCCTTAGGGTGCGCCTAAATCCTGGGGCGCGTCCTTACGAGAGGAGGAGACATGGAAACGTGCACAGAGGGGAGACAGAGGCAGAGCCGGGGTGACGTGGCCACGAGCCGGGAGCCCCTGGAGCAGAAGGGTGCAGGAAGGTCCCTCCCACGGGGCCTCCAGAGCGGGCTCATCCTCACAGAACCTGCACTGGGGACGGAGGCTGCCTCCCAGGCTGCGAGGCTCGTGTGCTCCAGCTGCCGGGCAGCCCTTACAGCCAGGGCCTCCTCGTGTCCAGCTGAGGGTTTGCTGACCCTTCACTGAGGCCTGGCATTCCTGCCTCTGAAGCCTCCTGACCCAGGATTTAGAGTAAGACCACTGCCCAGAAAGCAAGGCCTGGCCTAAGGCTGCCCTGGCCGCCTCTGGAGGAGACCCTTTCCCATCCCCCCGGAGGGCCGTCAGCAGCCACCCTGGACTCCTTCAGTGGCTCCCTCCCTCTCCCACCCCCAAGCTCACACCTGCACCCTCCACGAAAGAGCCAGCTCTCCTGACCATACCGTCCCCAGGGAGCTCACCGTCCAGGCCGCAGCCACCCTCCAGTCTCTAGCGGTCACACCCTTACAGGGCAGGGGCAGCCCTGTTAGTGAGGCTACCCCCCCCAACCAGGGACCCGCCCTTTGTGTGACGGGAGTGGAAGCAGCTCAGGAGGGACCCACTTTCCCGCCTGGTGATTCAGCTTCAACTGCTTGAGCCCACGAGGCGGGAGGCCCCCAGGGAATCTCCCAGGCAGAGCAGGCCTCACCCATCCTCTCCTGGGTCTTGAACTCCAGAGGCCACCGTCCCCCACTGCTGTCCCCAACCACTAGGCAGTTCTACCCATCCCAGCAGAGGCCACACCTGGGAGCTCTTTCCCAGACACTGTCCAGATGCTCCCAGACCCTCCACAGTGCTTCCTGTAGCCTTGGCAACCCCTCCCTCTTCAGGCAGCTCCCCAAGTTCTGGAATCCCATTCAGGGGGTGGGGAGGGGACAAACAGCTGCATTCAGTGGGACACAGACCGGGTCCCCTAGAGTCTCGGAGTCTCTGCTCTGAGAGGAAGCCATTTTCAGGCCAGTCGCCATCAGCCAGGACTTTCTCTCCTGACGCCCGTGCAGAGCGCTGGGGAGTCACCTTCCGGTTCAGGAGCGCCCCACCAGCGTCTTTCTCCCCGTGGACTGGGGCTCCCACGTGCCCATCCCCCTGGTGCTGCGCCCACACAGGTGGGAGGGGGTGAATACGGCTCCACCTGAAACTCAGCACCTCCACTTTCTTTCAATGGAAATAAAAGAGAGTGCGCCCTCCGTGGACCACCAAGCAAGAGTGACTCGGATCAGAGCCAAGGACGGAGAGCCTCCACCTGGGCACTGTCCCTGCAGGCCAAGCCCGTCCCCCCTAAAATCTGAGCTGCATGTTGAGGAGGTGGGAAGGTCTAACTCCCTCCATCACGGGCTCTCCCCAGGCCACCTGGACGTGCCCATCCTCCCACTGTTACTCATACTCTAAATTGTACCTGCTGCATCTCACTTATTTCCTTCTTCTTTTCTCCATTAATTTATCCTCAAATGGCATATTTTAGACACAGCTAAGCCACAGGAAGATTTCTATTACTTATCTTCCAAGAAGTAAGCTCCAGATTCTCCCCAGAGCCAGATGTGGGGTGTATTTATAGCACACCCTGAACAGTCTGAATCTCAAACGGAACATGTACGACACACCATCCTGCAAAGGTATCCCTCCTCCCGGGAGAGGGACGCAGGCTCCCCACCGAGGGTCTGGCCCGGCGCCTGACCTCGAGGACCACAGCTGCTCTCCCGAACTTGAGCTGCTTCGACCATTGTTGGCCTTTGGAATAACCGTTAAGAGTCTGAGCTGAGACTGGCCCACTTCAGTGAAGTGTGGATTGGTCATTGAAGCCGATGGAAAACTGATGGAAAGCTGAGTGTAAAAATGTGAACTTGTTCGATATTTCTTCTTATGTGAAGACTACATGGAAACCCGTCTTCACCTGCGCATCCCCACACCCTCCAGCAAGGGCGTGCTCTGAGCCCCACAGGCAGTCTGAGGCCACATCCAGTAAGGCCAGCGTCCTCCCTGGACGCAGATGTGCCGTGCAATTTCCGACCCACATAGGTGCTCAACGTCAGCCCCTGCTATGGAACTATGTGGCCCATGTTCGGGAAGATAACCCCAGAAAGGGGGAAACATCAGCTTTGGGGTCAAAGGATGTTGCATTTGGAACCTCCTTGCTGCCAGAGCTTCACCCCTCTCAGCCGTCTTGTGAGCCGTGAAGGTAAGCACCTCGCTCAGTCCTTGTTGAGATTAACTGCGAGGAAGCCGCGTGCCTGCTGCACCAGAGAAGTTCCGTAAACAACGACTTCCTCTCCTTACGGAGAGCTCAGGTGCACACCTGGCCACTCTGGGCGGCATCCCACTGGGTAGAGCCCCTGTCTCAGACTTGGCCCCTTTGCACCATCCTGGTCCATTATGTAGCCCTGAGCCCCGCCAGCCTGGTTAGCCAAGCTGTCCCCTGGGCCCTGGCTGTGGTCCGGGTACCAGGTGGCCCATTGTCACGTGCAGAAGAGTCTAGACATCCAATGAATTAAGTGCTTGGCTCTGCCCAAGTCAGCCTACCACAGGCGAAGCTGGAAATCTCAAGGAAGTTAAAAAACAAAACCCTTAAAGGACCAAGATCTGGGAGACTCTGGAGTCACCTATTCGTCCCTGCAGCTGTGCTGGGTACAGGCCCCCAGTCATCCTCCGGAAGAGAGGACAGGTCAGGCTGAGGGCAGCTCAGTGGCTCAGGAGAGAAAACTGAAGTCCTGATTAATTCCCCTCTCAATGCCAAGTGCCCCGAACTCTAGGTCACCTGCAAAACATGACTGGAGCCCCCTCTGGGCGATGCCTGTCCCCGATTAAACTTGTTGTCTGGAGAGAAGCCACACAGTGAAGAGGCTGGAGAAGCAGCACGGGGCCACCTGCACCGTTGTCCACACCAAGGCTTTGTCGAGAACAGGGGTCTTCAGTGACAAAGGCCACCCTTCAGCTCATGTCACGGCGCGCAGCCCACCATGGGATTTGCTCAGAGGAATCTCCACTTGCTCTAAAGGGTGGCCCTCTGACAGCGTAAAACTTTTCCTAAAACAACGCCCAATGGTCCCAAAGAGCCTGGAAGGAAACTGGTCAATGACCCAGTCTCCAGGGGCCTCCACGCCCAGGACCGGAAGTCACACATCCACGCAGCCCGCAGGGTCTGCCCTGCCCGGTCAGTGTGTTCCCGCACACACACCCCTGCCGCACCCCGCCTCACCTGCCATTGGGCTGTGCGTTTGCTTTTACAGAAGCAGGGTCCTTGCCCTCCAGCTTTCCATCCCCAGTTCCCGCCCCGAGGCCATGGGCCGCCGTCCCCACCTTGGACTCCACACGCCATCCATGCCCTTCAGTCACACCTGCTGTGGCTCTGAGCTCACCCCAAACCCAAACCTGAGACAGACAGAGAACAGGCAGTTTGCGTGAGGCAAACACGGTGGACAAGCCCAGGGCTGCTGGACAGACCAGCAGGAAGGGGCTTCTGGATGGAAATGGGCATCCTGGCCCTGACCTAGTGTCCCCCTAGCCCTCATTGCAGGGACAGCCTCACTGTCGCCCCTAGGACCAAGGCCCACCATAGCTTACCCTGTGAAGAGACGCGTCCACCTGCCCTCCACCGCGCCTCCCTTGCCTGGGTCCCGTCTGCCACCTGCAACCGTCCCTTCACCACTGCGGCCAGCCAACCTCCCCCCAAAGCCCCCTCTCACCATCTTTACAGGCTCCCAAGTGTTCAGAATCGGCCTCAAGGTCATCTCTGTGCCCTGCAAGGCTGCTGTAAGTCTGCCTCTTCCCTGTGTGCACTCCCTCTCCCGTCACCCCGGGTCTAACCCTGTCCAATGCTGGAGCCACTCACCCCTTCTTACTCAGGACACATCAGTGCATATCACAAAGGTCCTGCCTCATGGAGTTGGTGACGTACCGGGGGTGGCAGGCAACGAACCATAAACCAAATGAACATGAACATTACAGCGTTTGTTGGAAGGCACCTTGTGCCATGGAAAAGGAGACACAGAGCCGGCGAGGACCGGCACGCAGACGTGGGTGACGGGACCCGTTAACTAGGGTGGTCAGAGCTTCCCTAGCGAGACAGCGACCCTGGAACAGAGGCTGGGAGGGCAAGGGGCGAGCTGGGGGATGTCGGGACAGGGGCCAGGCAGACAGATACCACAGGGACGGCCCCGCGGGGGGCGCGTGGCCTCACAGCGAGGCCAGGGGCGAGCGCGGACGGCGAGGGTGGGAAGGTGAATGCCAGGGGCCGGGGGGCCCTTGGGGGGCTTTGGCTTTTGCTCAGAGAGAAATCAAGGCCATGAGGATTTTGAGCAGAGGAGTGAGATGGTCTCACCGGCCTTTTGAGGAGCGGTCGCTGTGCTGAGACCAGAACTGTTGGTGGGCCAGAGCGGGCAGGAGGCGGGCAGGCTGCTGCCGGGACGCGGCATGACACGTTGGGGCCTGGGCCCAGGCAGGGCCGGGGCAGGAGGTGGGGAGTGGTCGGAATCAGTTCCAGCCTGAAGACAGACCCGCAGGATCCCCTCCCGTATCGGGTTCCAGGTGTGAGACACAGACCAGGGAGAAGGCAGCGCCCCGGCTTTGGCCTGGGCTTCGGGGAGGTCGGCGGAGGTGGGGAGACTGGAGGAAGTGCTCGGTCAGGGGAGAGCAGGGGCTCCACCTGGGACACAGAGAGCGGGACACCCCGGCAGAGATGCTGAGAGACACTGGGCTTGGCGGAGTGGAGGGTGCATGGGAGCCAAAGGAGCGGCTCACAGATCCTCGTCAGAGTCGTCCTTTCAAACCGGGGGACACAGCAGGAGGGGCAGGGGTTGAGCCCAAGGTCAGAAGGTCCTAAAGGTCAGGAGGGACCAGTGAGGACCCCAAGAAAGGGCAGCAAGGAGGGGGAGGGAGACCGAGACGGTCTGGAGTCCGGGGAGCCGGGGAAGGACGTGTGCCGGAGAGGCCTCGGGTCACGAGCGCAGGGTGGGTGAGCAGATGCCCAGGGGAGTTACTCCTAGAGCCCAGAGTCCGGTCGGCACCCAGCAGGTGTTGGAAACGGGCTGCAAGAGTGAAGCTCACGGCCTGGCAGCCTGTGAGGCCTCAGCTACCAAGCAGCCCAGCCGCTGCACCTGCTGCACCAGCAGAACGAAGGGCAAGGAGGGAAGCAGCTTGACTGAGCCGACATAGGGGCCACGGCTCAGACCCAGACCCCGACCACGACATCACAGCTCTGACCCCAGCGTCACAGCCAGACAGTCAAACGCGCGGACCCTCGGCGCTCCAGTCCGACTCCCGGTGTGCTGGCTGCTGGAGGGAAGAAGCCTCCCCGCGCTGGTTCCCTGAGGGGCAGGCCCCCACTTCGGACTCAAACGTTCCTTTGGCCCCAGACTCCGGGGCCTTTGGAATCAGCTCCCCCATCCCCCGCTTCCCTGCTCATCATTTAGACAGCAACACCCTCCCTGGCTACTCCCCAGCGTCGGGAGAGGATGGACAGAGATAACGCATGGAAATGTCTTGCATATTGTGAGACGCAGAGATTTTTTGAACTGTCTTCTGTTCTCCATCTGCTTTATCTGTGTTCACTCCATATTCTCCTCGGCGGAAAGCCAGCAGCCTTCTTATTCGTTTTGAAGTCACAGGAGCTCCTCTTTCCCGCCCCGCCCCAAGTGGCTTCTGCGGACGGGACCATCTTTTGAACGATCCATGTTCGGTGACAGCCCCGGTGCTCACCGGCTAGGTCTAGAGACCGTTCCTCAGCAGAGAGCCCAGGACGCTATTTTAAATAAATGTGCTGATTTAGAAAAAGGACAAACATCAAATAAATCTTGTCTATAATGGCCCGTCAAGTAATATTCGTGAAGATTAGCTGCTGGAACCCGTGAATCTCAGGACGTGTAAATAACCCTGCTTTTGACAGGCAACACAGATACATTTTGTTTAAGAGCTAAATGTCAGGAAATTCATTTCTGGGGAGTACAAGGAGACGTGCATGTCAGCATGCTGCTACCTCTGTAATAAATTTGGGGACACAGAATGCAAATCCTGCCTTTGAACTTCTCACAGCCTCCTCAGCAGCCTGGAAGACTGAGAGGGGACTGGCCTCACCTACAATCAACGGGGGCAAATCCCTGGAAGCAGCCTCCCCTCTGCTGTTCTCTCTCCCAGACCCGGGCCATGAGAGTGGGAGGGGAACGAGGAATGCAACCAGGTTCGGACTTTCACAGGCAAACACTCGGAAAGGATGCAGGTGGCCTGCGGCCTGCACGGACTGGGAAGGACAGTGACAGGGGACACATGGCCCAGTTCCCACGGGGAGAGGCACCAACCAGCATGTGAAGATTTTTCTGTTGACCATGTTACCGAGTGCACATAAGGGGGATGTCCTAAGAAAAAATGCCAAGTGTGAACCCTCTCACCTAACAGCCTTTAATTTGCAAGTCCAGATTCAAATCTCAATCCAAATGGACAGACATAATTCTCAACTTAAAAATGTTGGTAATTTCTAATCCTTCTCATTTTTAAACACTCTGAAAGCTCTAACATCACCCCTAAAAACCTTGACGTCTCCTCCTTCCTTAGGGGAGTAAAAAGATGAAGGGAATCTACAGAAAGCCTTTTGCAAGACTCCCGAACGGGTTAATATAGGACACTTTTACTTTTAGTACGTAGACGTTTTTAAGAGCTGCTAGCATGTGGCTTAAGTCACACAGCAAGAGGGAGTTAGTGGCTGATGAAGTGGCCACAGCTGCCTTCCAGGCTGTGTCTGTTTGCTCGCTCTACTTGGTTTTGCTCGTGTCTTAAGGAATTCCTTCGTACACGTTCGTTCATCTAGCCATGCATCCATCCTTCCATTTATTCATTTATCGAACACTTCTCCTGCTGCTGGTGATAACAGGGCCATTGCCATGTTTGCTGAATTCTTATAACCAGACCTCATGCTGGCAATTGTATGCAGGTGAGCTCTGAGCTCGTGGATCCTGGGAGTGGGGTCACATTCCCATCTTCTACACGAAGAAACCAAGGGTCAGGCTTAAAGCAAGGCTGCAGTGCAGCTCACCCAGGGCCCTGTTGGGTCACGTGGAAACACAGGGAAGAATGGGCCTGGGACAGTCGCTGGGAAGCTTACGAGGTTGGAAACCACGGCTGCCCAAGGTCAGGGTGGTGCCTGACTTGAGGAGTCTGACGAAGGGTCACGGAAATGCAGAGGGGGACCTGCCAGGGCACAGGGGCCGGGAGCACAGAGACGACGGACTGAGACCGGCAAGTACGGAGACTTCCGACCCTGCAGAAGCCTCAGGATCATTTCATCCCGAGGAAACGCTCAGAGGCGCAAACACAGATGTGGTCACGTGCGCTGCTTCACATTAGCAAAAACTACAAACAGCCAGTCGTCCAACCATACGAGGAAAGTTACAGCAAGAGAACAACAGATCCACAGAGAGAGGTTCCGTCACAGCACCGCGGCCAGGGCTGGGGGGCCACCAAGACAACAAGGCCGCTGCAGCCAGAGGCGGGAGAGAGGCAGCGCGAGAAGAGGACGTTTCAAGGTCAGCTGTCAGACGCGGGGCGAGGATCCGCAGGACTGAGGCTGGGACACACCTGCCGTCTCTACTGTCGTCGAGGACGTGGCGGGCTCAGCAAAATGCAGCAGGGGAGCTGCGAGGAGGAAGGAGGGGGTGGCCGGACTGGATGGGAGGAAGCAGACGAGAGAGCAAAGGACCCTGCTGGAAACAGGGCTGCGAAGACCAGAGACGGCTGCAGGTGGAGGGGGCCCGGGGACCCAGAGAAGTCCTCAGTGTTCAAGGTGCTAGGGGCCCGTGAGAAACACGATGGGAGCTGCAGGGATGCTTCCGACCTGGGAGCAGGCAGCGCAGGGGAGAGCAAAGACTGGCCTCAGGAAGGCAGCCTGGCCCAGGACGGACGGGATGCCGCCCTCGGAAACTGCTGACCCACCCACCCCCTCTGCACTCCTGGTGGTGGAGTTAGTGTAGGTTCCAAACTGCATTCCACAGGTAAGTGCGTCTGTCTCACACTTCCCTGACCGTTTCTAAGCCCTCGGGTCCGGCCCTCACTGGACACCCCCCCGAGAACCGCCTGCCCCCCCTTCTGAGATGGAAGCTGGCTTTCCAGGTGGAGCCCACCCTGCACAGAGAGCCAGGAGTGCGTGGAGGACAAAGCCCACAGGAGGGCCTCAGGGAAACTTTCTTAATCAGCTGAATGGAAAAGAACTTTGGGACAAATGTTAGTAAATAAAACCAACGGAACGACCAAGGATAAACTTGTTTAAACTGGTTTTTTTAGGAGTAAAACTCAAGAGAAACTAGAAGGTTTGAAATATGGTATTGCAAGTAAAAACATAATCATGTGACTTGGATGTGACCCCGGTGAGCCTCAGAGTTGTACTTTCTGGGCCATTCTGTGTGACAGGTGGACAGACTTAAAGGTGGGACACTTGGCCCCAGCCCCTCTGGGTTCACGCCGTGTGAGACCCTCCACTCTGCCCCACGGAAGATGCTGCAGGTGGGGGGACATCCCCTGTGTAAGACTCCTTTCTGGCAGGCCCTCTGGAGGCTGACCTTGCTGACTTGAGGGAATGTGGGGAACGGTCACACGGCAAGGAGCTGCAGATGAGCGTCGGAGGTGCAGGGGACCCCTAGAAGCTGTGGATGGCCTCTGGGAGTAGAGGGCGGCCTCCAGCTGGCAGCCAACACAAGGCCAGGCCACTGGTCCTCCCACCACAAGGAAAGGAATTCTGCCGACTCCCCGAGGGCGCTCGGAAGTGGACTCTTCCACCGTCAGGCGTCGGGTGGGAACGCAGCCCAGCACATCGTGGTGGCAGCTCTGCGAGACCCTGAGCAGGTGACCCAGCTCAGAGAGGTGGATTTGTGGCCCAGACTCCTGACCGATGCGCACTGAACAGTAAACGTGTATAGTTTGAAGCCACTAACCTTGTGGTGATTCGTTACACAGCAAGCGAGCCAGGATTCTCCAGAGCAACAGAACAGGGATAGAGAGACAGAGAGAGAGGGAGGGCCCCAGGCACGGAGGATTAGATCATCGGTGGCTCTTTGCCGGGTGAGTGTTCCCTGGAGCACGTGTGTCTCTGCCTCGTCTGGTGTCTCTGCCTCGTCTGGTGCCCCGTCTTGGGAGCCGCACGCCCCCCCAGCGAGGCCTCAGTGCCGGGCGGCCTCACCCCCGCCCTGCTCGCTGATTATTCTAACAGCCATCCTCCTCCACTCCCCCCCTTGACTCCAGCCGCGCCCCACCGCCCCCGACTCCGGCCTAGCGATGCCCCACCCCTCCCGTGTCCTGCTAGTGTGTGTGACCCCGTCCCACTGTCGGCCAAATCAGGGGTTAATATTTATTACTTATTCCCATGGTTCCTCCTAAAAGCCGGGTCCTGTGGGTCAGGGTTTGGGTGGGCAGGTGCTCCTAACCCTCCAGCAGCACTGATAAGTGTCCCTTCTGAGCACGGCGTTTCCTCCCATGTGTCCTTGTGCAGGAGCAGACATCAACACGGGACCTGAGATGGGCGGCGGCGCGGACGGAGCCCCCTGATCTACAAAGAGCAAGGGTCGTGTCAGGACCCGCATGACCCGACTCGGAGTGGGTATTTGGAGAAAGGAATTACCCTCCGAACCCACCTGATGCAGAACTCCCATTGTCTGAATTTCCCAGACAGCGTCCCCCAGGGCGTGGCTCTGGGGCAGGGGGCTGGCCAGGGACCCCAGGGGAGGGCCCACGTTGGCCACCCCAGGCGGCAGCCTCAGAGCAGGGCCTGCCTCCTGTTTCTGGGTTCAGGCCCCACGTCTCAGGGTGCAGTGGGTTTTCTTTCTGCCCCGTCGGTCTCCCCTCAGTGGGATCTCCTAGTCAGGGTCCCCGATGACTGACGGGGCCGCACGGCTGCTTCAGGCCCCCCTAGTGCTCAGGTGCAGACCAGGCCAACGCGTCCTTGCTGGGGCCCAGCCCCTTGGACAGGCACTGGGTGGGGAGGGGAATGTCCTGCAGGCAGGGTCAGGAGCCCCTGGGTGCCCTCGCCTGGGGAGCCGAACTGAGGCCTGGGTCCCGCTCCGACGGGTGGGCGGGCCCCAGCGCTGAGGTCTCTGGGCCGCCTGGCCCCCAACTCGTCACACCCAGTCATTCACGTGTCCCTCTGCACGTCGGCTTCAGCACCCGTCAAGGAGTTGGTGCTCAATACATGTCTGAGGGATGAGTTGCCAGGACAACAGCCAAGGACACGGTTGGTTCTCAGTGATTTCTGAATCCTTTTCAGTCTCAACCTCAGACAGGGGGGTGGAGAAGTGGGAGCAGTTGCCAGGGCCCCACCTGAAGCACTGTCTGCCCAAAGCCTTTTCCTTGTGTGTCTGAGCAAACGTCTCCCGGATAGAATCTGACTTTAGTCCCCTTCCTGGGTGAACAGGAGCTGCAGAGACCCCATGTGTGACCCAACCTCCTGGCCCAGAGCCCCACTCTGAACGCATGATCAGAACTTGACGCCTGACTGGTAGATCATTCAGGCTCTGAGGATGAGAAGTCTCTGGGGTTAGTCTCTCTCCCCAAACTCAGGCCCGTCCGCTGGGGAGTTCTGTCAATCTGCTAGACTGGCCTTCCTTTTCTAACCAAAACAGCGACCTTCTACCCCAGGCACAGCAGGGATGGGGAGAAGCAGCCCGCAGCGACGGCTTGGGCTCCTCTGCCTGTATCCCCTGGATCAGGGACGCTGCTGGGGAAACAGACCAAGAAAGCCGTCAGTGTGGGCAGAACACACAGGAAAGGAGCGCTCATGCCCACACTCTCCTGCGATTCTATTCAACACGCATTCACTGAGCAGCTGTTCTGCCAGGATACGGGCTCTTAGGAGACGCTGCTGCCAAGGCAGCTGTCCTGACGCTTCCTTCAGCTCGGCCTCCCCGGGTTTAAAGCAGGAATCCTTCACTTGCCTCCTACACGTCTGTCCCAGAAGGAGAGATTATGTAACAGAAACAGGGAAGGCACGGGGAGGAAAGGAGAACCCAGAAGAGACCAATAGGAGCCGGAAACCTAGGCGAGGCCTCCTGGGAAATTCCTGCTGAGGTCTGGGCTGCTCAGGGAAGGTGTCTCCGTGGCAACGGGAACACCTCGCGGAGGGAGGTGCCCAACCTGGCCTGTCCAGAGTCCTCCCTCCTCCTCCCCTGGGCGGATGCCTTCTCAACACCCAGACCTTCCAGGCAGCCGGATGCCGTGGGCTACCAGAAGTAAGACACAGGGTGCGACTCCCCACACGTACCTGTCCTCCTCCCCCGTATGCCTTCCATAATGGTGGCAGGTCCCACCCTGCACACACATCTACGTAGACACAGATGCCTGGCCTGATCCCAACTGGCTGAGCAGAGTTGGAACCCAGCAGACACAGTGGCTCTGTCCTTTACTCTCTCCCCTTGGTGAAAAGCAAATCTGACCTCCTCCACCTTGGGAGGTCTAGGGACACCTCTGTATCCCAGTTTCCTTCCTCACCATTGTCCTGCCTCAATACTCCCGGGGGCTTCCACAGCAGCAGAAAGTCCTCTTGGATGGATTCAGCCAATTTTTCAGCTTTTGTGAAACTTTGTGCAAAATCATTGGTTCCCGGAACCCTCCCTCATCCAAACCGTCTGCACTGTGGGTGGAGACACATTTTCTGCCTGGAATGTCCACTCTCACGTGGGATGAACTTGGAGTGAGACGTGTGAATCTTCCAGCCCAGTGATGCGTGGTACCAGCATGGCTGCCGTGAATGACCACCACACAGGGACGCTGCCTCGCGGCTCTGATGCACCATTGAAACACTCTGCTGTCACACTTGCCTCTGTCACTCCCAGAGCACAGCTCTTCCCAGAGCTCCTCCCACAATCTCCCGAGCCCCTGACCCCAGCCTGTGCCTCCAGCCCTGGACCCAGTGGCTGTGCCTGTCTCTGTCACCCGTAAGTCCGGGAGATAGGGCAGCATAGCTGCGATCCCCGGGGCTGGGGTCCATGCCCAGTTTCAGCACCAGATCTTAAACGGACATGCAGGTGACAGTTCTCACCACATGATTTCTGATTTCTAAATCTCTCTCTTCACTTCCAACTCAGAACTAATTGAGAATTTTTCTTCCTTAGATCCGAACTCTCCTATGGTTATAGAAGCCCGTCTGCACAGGTAAGCAGTTCTGTGTACATAACTTTGCATTTTTTTATATCCACTTTTTTCTCGAGTGGTCAAGCGCCCTTTAAGAGTTTCACTTCTTCATTCTCACAACATCGCCCTGCCTCAGCCAGGAGGAAACGTTAGACTTGGATGCAGTCCCGTGTCAGCCGCTGGGGCGGGGTCGGCCTGGCCTGTGTGCTGAGCGGACCTGTGACCACTGGACTGGACGAGGCCGGCAAGGCTAAGGCCTCTTGTCCTGAAGCCGAGCGGCTCAGCCTGCAGGCGTCATGTGGCATCAGCAGCTGAGTCCACAGGCACGCGTCGGGCTGGGAGAACCCACACGACCAGGGGTTTCCGGTCCAAAGTGTCCAAGAGCACATGGTGGGGCATGAGAGGTGCGATGGAGCCGTCCCTATGGAAACCATCCAGTGATGGATTCCCTGGGAGGGGAGACCAGTCTTGGCCCTGGCTAGTTGAGGGGTCAGGGAGAGCTAGTTGAGGGGTCAGGGAATTGCAAAACAAACAGTGTCAGCAGTGGGGACAAAGATTCAGTTCCGTGACCTTGGGTTGAAGGACACGTTCGACGTGGGTGGACCGAGACGTGTGCAGCTGGGATCTTGTCGCCTAGGATGTCAGCCCTGGAGCAGCTGGTTAGTTCCATGCCCACTGGCTGTGGGGCTGAGTCTCTGATACCATCCTGCCTGCGTGGGGCAGAGGACCCCGAGGGGGAAGAAGGGAAGGCTCGTGGAGCTGCAAAACCATCCCAGGACGCTCTGGGACGAGAGCAGTGTGCTTTAAAAAGAGGAACTTTCTTCTTCACCAATCAAGTTAAAAAGAAGTAATAATACCAGTTGTTACTAATGAGAGTGTAGCAATGAAGACATTCCCGAACATCCCGGTGGAAGTGAAAATTTGAAATAAAACAGTATTTCTGGCAAACAGTAGGTATCAGGGAACTCAGCGTTCGTATCCTTTGGCCCACTCTTGGCAAATTTTCCTAATTATACAAATCTAAACCGAGAACGTAGACAAACCAGGACATTTATCACAGTGCTCCTCATGGCAGTAAAAGTGGAAACAATACAAGTGTCCACAGTGAGGGAAGCGATTAATTAAATGACGGTACTTGGTGCCACGATGGAGAAGCAGACACTGGCTGTCCTGCGGTGGCCGGACCCCCCGAGCCCCTGGGGATGTGTCGGGGCTGGACCCAGACTGCAGTGCCCTCCAGGCGGTAGACACACACACCCATGGGAAATGGAGGGACAGCTCAACACACACCAGCATGTTGGTCTCTCCCTGGTGCACGTGTGCCCACGGCTACTTTGACTGACCTTGAGCTGGAATTGGTGGCTGTGTTGTCCCCATGTTATTTCCCGGGTTGGCTCAGTGCTCGGTGACAGCAGCAGACAGACACTCATGGACACGATGGGGAGAAACCCAAGTGCAGCTCAGAGATTTCTAATTGTTTCCACCACGCCCTCGAGGGGCCCATCACACTTCACTCATTCCAACAGCTCTCGCACACCTACTGTGTGCCGGGCACAGTGTCAGGTGCCAGGAGGTGCGAGGCCGTGCCCTCTGGTTTCAGGGAAGCACACAGGGTTCACAGCTGGCTCTTCTGGCCGGGGCGCCTGCCCAGGGATCAGAGGAGCCTGTAACCCTACCCCACCCCGGGAAGGGAGCTGGTCCCTCTGCAGACAAGATGACTCCCGCCCTCTTTGCACAAGGGAACCACACACACAAGCAGGTGCTTATACTCTTGTAAGGAAAATAGACACAGTCAGGTAAATCCCAGCAGAGCAGAATGTGTTCTGCTCTGTTACAAACTGGCCTGGGGACCCCCCGCGAGCCCCTCCCTGATGCTCAGTCCTGGCCCACCACACGGCATCTGCGAAGAGCCAGGGGAGAGAGCCCTGTCCAGGCAGCTCGTCTCTCCTCAGGCCCCAGAACATGCTGGCTGCTCTTCCTCTTCTCGCCAGGCCAGGGAGCTGGTCCAAAGGGAGAGCCCGGCGAGCACATCCCCGGCTGGCCCTGCTGTCCTCGGCGCCACCCAGAGAAGAGTCTAGCGAGCACTGCCGTGACACACCCACCCCACCACGGGTTCCGAAGGGACGCAGTCAAAACCATGTGCAACTGAAGTGGAATGTTTCTCTTTCCTTTTCCGTTTTTCCTTTTGTTATTATTTTTTAATTCTACTGCCCAAGGCCGAGGGCTGCATTAGTGAGCAGAGGGCGGGATCTGTGGTGGCAGGAAAGGCTGCTGGTCGCCAGGGAGAGGGAGACCCCCAACAGCCGGAGCCGTCTCTGCACGTCCTGCTCTAGGGAGATCCGGGGGCTGCGACAGCCGAGAGCTCGCCTGGCACATCCCTCGCCGGCCCACTGGGGATGCAGGACCGGGAGGTGGCTGGCAGGAGAGAGGGCCACTCAGAAAGGCCAGTGGGCAGGCTGAAACCCCCTGGATGCAGTGCAGTGAGCTGGGAGAGCGACCCCCACGGCTGGCAGGCAAACTGCTGCGTCTGGGTCAAGGGAGGCTGTACTTCACCTCCGGGTGAGCAGGTGGGCGGCAGGTGGGCCCAGTCACAGGGGAGGTCCTTTCAAGAAGACAGCCCACCCACGTTTCCTGCTAGAGGACCTGGGACCCTTGGAGATGTGGGCCTCTCCACGCACGACGCACAGACAGCTTCCAGGCTGGAGAAGGCTGCCGCCCGCCCCCAGTGATGCAACAAAGACGAGCCCAGAGGTCTCTCTCAGAGGGTTTGGTGGCGGGTACTTCCTCCCTTGCTCCCACTCAGTCCCGCTTTCTTCCGCCTTAGAGCTCATCTCTGAGCTGCCCTCAGATATGCAAAAAGGGCGATTAATAATTAATAGGACAAGAGCCTCTGTCTGCATTATTAAATGCCCCAGCGCTGGCACAGACCAGCCCAGAAAGTAGCTGGAAACCTACCGCTCCTGCAGCTGCACTTAGCGGCTTTTTGAATTCTCTGATCTTTCTTCTGGAGACAGAGGTGCACCCAGGCGCCAGGCACTGGGGGGCTCGCGGGAGTGCTCCCCGGGACAGTAAGGGCCTGCCAGGCCAGAGCACCGCAGGGGCCTTGGGACTGCCCCCCGGGGACCCCGCTGTCTGCCCACCCGACAGCGGCCACAGGGTCCCTCCAGCACGGTGGGGGTGGTGACAATCACCCCCAAAGGCTTCATGCCCCGGGAGACCACATCTCACAACCTGTGAGATCCACAGAGGGTGGGATATTGTTATCTCTCCCATTGAACGGATGACGAAATGGGGACCTAGCAGAGTCTACCCAAAAGGGTGCTGGTTTGCCCCAACAGCGTACTGCTGGGGAGGTACTTCACAGAGTCCAAGGTGCACATGTTCTTTTTCATAGGTTAACATCAAAGGCATCTCCAGTTTTTGATGCTGTCTTTTTGGAGGAACATAAACTATGCATCTTAGGATTGATGGCATGAACCAAAAGCCACCCTAGGATCCTAACTGCGCCCCTCCCCCTTCCTACTCTGGTGCTGCATTTACTGGAAAGTAAGGAAGCAAGGAAAGGTTGACCCTGGAGCTTCCCCTCCCTCCCTCTGCCCGGAATCTCCCTCCTTCAGAGAAACCACAGTAGGGTCCCTCTGAAGAGGCAGCGGGCCGGAGGGGGGCTGTGGACTGAGGCTGTCAGAATCAGACTGCAGCTGACCTTCCGTCACAGGCTCTGTGACTTGCGGTGGGCCGGGGGCGGGGGCGCTCCTGGGCTCCAGAATTAACAAGAGCGCCTCCCCCTGGGCAGGTGGAGAAAGGCAGGTCCCTCCGCGCAGTCTCCCTGCTGCCCCCGGGAGGCCTCAGGCATGTTCTTAGGGCCCACAGGGGGACAGACTCCGCCGGGTGGTCTCGCCTGGCCGTGAGCCCCTTGGCAGGGTCCTGTCCCTGACCCTGACCCCAGCCCGCCAGCGCTCTACAAGCCCAGGACGGCACTAACACACCTTGCCCTACAGCTGGGCAAACAAAGGCTCCCGGACACGCCCCTGCACGTCATCGCGCCTAACCTCTGCCACCACCAGGCTGATGTCAGCGTCGTTTGTGTTGGCCCTTCCCGGCACAGGGGCAGCGCTAGGACAGCGTTTCATCCACAGGACCCCGCAGCAGCCCTGCCGGGTGGCCTCTGCTCTCGGCGCTGAGCCCACTGCCCTGCCGCCCTCACTGGCACCGTCCCCACCTCCACCCACAGGCGTCTGGGGGCTGGGCTGACTCTGGAGGAAACGGCAAAGAGCTGCCTGAGATGACGTCCCCCTTTCCCCAGGGAGGGGCCGGGTAAACAGCGGCCCTGAGGCTGCACCTCAGCCCAGGAGAGCCGGGCGAGGGTCCCAGATGGTGACGTGGCACAGGTGACCCAGCCCTGATCTTCTGCTCCAAGTCCCGCCCCTCTGAGAGTGGAGCCCAGGGCACTTAAACCTCACTCCCAGATGCCACTCCCGGTGCCCGGGAGGCCCTGCAGCGGGGTCCCGCCCCATCCAGGCTGCCTGGGGAAAGGCTCCCGGCCTGCAGCCAGGGACCCAGCTCCGTCCCTGAGATGAGAGGCCCTGCACTCACGTCCCTCGGGAGAAGGGGAGGGCGATGACACCACCCCGCAGGCAGCTCTGAAGATCAAGGGCGTGACATGCCCTGGCACCTGCTCGGAGAGGGGGCGGTGCAGACAGAGGTGCCCGCCGGGCCACAAGGACGGCGGGGCTGTCGACACCCCAGGCTGGGCCTCTGCTCAGCACGCCGGGCTCTATCCGTCCCGGCAGCTAACTCGGCTCCCACTGGCTCCTTCCAAGGTTCTCAGACCAGCCGCGGCCAGTCCGAGGCGCTCTGAGCGGGGCAGCTAAGACAGGATGCAGGAAGGCGGCGGCCAGCTGAGCAGAAGTGGTCAGGGGCAGCGTCTCCAGTCCCCTCCTCTCTGAAAAGCCGGCCATTCCGCTCCCTCCTCTCTCTCTGCCTCCGGTCTCTCCGCCTCTGTCTCTGTCTCTCTCTCTCACACACACGTTTAATAACAGCTGTGTTGCCCCCAGCGGCTGGCGTCTTGGCGGGAGGGCCTGGGGTCCTGGCCAGCAGCAGAGGCTGGTTTGACCACTCGCGGGCAGGTATTTCCTACCCCAGTTCCCCCTTCCCCGCTGGGGTCTTCCTTCCTCAGTGTGTGTAACGCTACCTAGAACTAAAGATGAGCCTAAGATGTGGGTGCAAGTAAAATGCACATTTCTGAGTAATTGCCACACGTCGGGCACTGCTCTGAGCACCAGCCACGTGGTGGGATTTAATGCTCCCACTTTACAGACGAGGAACCTGAAGAGCTGCTGAGGCCGCACGTCCTTTGAGGAGGAACAGAGCCCACCTGGGTGTCCCCACGGCCTCCCACAGGCCCGGCCCCCTGCCGGGACCCCTGATCCCTGAGCACGCTGAGGCCCGGGGATGGGGGCTGGAAGGGGGGAGCCGGCTGGTCAGAACCAACCAACCCCGTAGCTCACAAATTTCACTCTTCGGGCCTGAACCTCCTCCATTCGCAGCCCACGCCCTTGGGCTGAAATTCCCCTCTTCCTCCCTTTTTCTTCTAACATGAGACACCCTCCCTTCCCAGCTTCTTCCTCAGCAGGTGTCCCCTGGCGATGGAGAAGCGAGAGGGTGATGGCCCCAGGAGGAGGAACAACTGACGGAAACCGGTGGGTTTCACCACGTGCGGGTTGAAGCCACCAGCCCTCCTGCACCTGCTTTGTCGTCCTTCTTAGCAGGCGTGTGGGTGCAGAGCTGGCCCGCACGTGGTTCTGGGTCTCGGGGAGACAGCAGGCGCCCTGACACTCAGAGAAGGCGGCAGCTGCTAAGGACGTAGTGTGAACAAAGTGCTCGGAGAGCCAAGTGGGGAGGAGAGAAAGAGATGGCTCATGTCCCGTGTGGGCCCCAGGCTCCAAGGACGCGCGGGTCCTGACACCGAGTCTTGGCACTGGAGCCCTAAGGAGACAGTTACACGGTACCGGCGCTGGGGTCCCGTCGGCGGGGCCAGTGGGCAGCAAGAGCAGTAGTGCAGTCAGCGCCTCGGGGTCAGGGAAGCGAAGCCGCTTCCCCGTCCAGGGCACCACGCACGGGTCTGTCTGCACTGTTCTCCGAGCTCCTCGAGAGTGGGCTTTGGACAGAGGGTGGGTGCCGTCCGGGGGGAGCCACGCGGAGGGATTCTGAACAGAAAAGCAGGGACGAGAGAGGCGCCTCTGGGGTCCAGACCTGAACTCCAATAAGAAGATGCCATGGGGGTTCCTAACGGGCTGGAAGGAGAAAGAGCCGTCAAACCAGCAGAAACTGGTCTTTTGAGAAGTGCTTAGGGAGAAGGTCAACCCCAAAGGCCTGGGCGGAGGGAGGGAAACAGGGGGAGCAAAGCCCTCAGGGCTAGTGATGGGGCAGCTCCACCACTGAGACTGCAGGGAAGAGGTGGGCAGGCGTACGTAAGGGCCCCGACGGTGTCCACACCCCGATCCCCAGGACTTGTCGAATATGGTCACTTCTGCGGCCAAGAGGACTCGGCTGACGGCAGTGAGTAAGGGTCTTGAAGTGGGAGAAGAGTCTGGATTACCAGGTACCGTCACGGGGCCCTCACGAGGGGGAGGCGAGGTGAGGACGGAGGCCAAGGTGAGAGACACAGAGAGGGAGGGAGAGCCATCTGAAGACACGCCTGGCTTTGAAGATGGAGGAAGAGGCCACAAGCCAAGGAAGGCAGGCGCCTCCCGAAGCTGGAGAAGGCAGGAAGCGGATCGTCCCCTGAGGCTCCGGGAGAAGAACAGCCCTGCCAGCGCCTTGCGTAGGGACTGTGGCCTCCAGACCGTAAGGTAGCCTGTGTTCACGTTCCGCGGCAGCCGCAGGAAGGTAACACCGAGGGGTCACGAGCACGCTGCTGGGGGCTGTGCCCTGCGGCTGAAGCACGCAGATGTGGAAACCCCGCAGCAATGAGCCAGCACCGCAGCGGCGCTCCTGGCAGCGACCCCTCACAGGGCTCCCGGCCCATGGATGCAATCAGAAGCCCGAGGCCGGCAGGGCCGAGGCTCAGGTGCAGAGCAGGTGGACAAGGGGGCAGGGCTGGGACAGATGGAGCTGGCCGGCTGCGCAGAGAAAAGGCACCAGCGTGCAGAGGGCAGAGTGGGGAACCCACGTGGTCCAGGGGCAGCACCCGCCTGGAGGCTGTCTGGGCTCAGACCGACCGTGCTGCTCCTTGAATGTGGGGTTAAGCGTTTAGCCTTTCCTCTCTCAGCAGTGGGACGGCTGTGCATCCTCTCCAGTGTGGGAGTCGATGCTCCACCTTGGGGATGCTGCAAGGAGACCCAGGAATTCCAGGAACACCACTTCTGCAGCTTCCGCCTCTCCATGTCCAGCTGGCAGCCTTTCTCACCCTGGGAGTGGGGAGACGGGGAACAGACCTTTCAGTATTTCCCATAATAAGTAGGCTCCAAGGCAGCTCCAGGAATCAATGGGCATTTCTTGCAGAGCCATTAGCTATTAGATTTGAGAGCTGAGCGTGGACACGGGGCGTGTCCGCAGACAGGCAAAGCCAAGGGCACACTCTGAAGCCCCAAAGAGAGGACCGCAGAGCCCGGGACACTGCCTCAGCCACGCCTGGATCCCCAGAGAGGTGCGACCCACCAACTCGTCAACACGAGGAGGGCAGCCCCCCGAGGGCAGGAGGGATGAAGGACTCTTCCAGCCACAGTTCCTGGGAGACCAAAGGACCTGCACCCTAAGCTCTTCTCTGCTGGTGGCGTGACCTCTAGCCCTTCTCCAAGCCTCCCTCAGCACGCCAAGCTCGGTCCCCCTCCCCACGAGAGGACAAAGGGCAAGATGGGACTTCTCAAGGCTGAGGAGCTAGAAACACAGGTAATGATTCAATGGGAAATCACATACACATGCCCACGTGTGCACACGCTCAAGCACACACACACACATGCTCACGCACACACACACATGCTCAAGCACACACACACTGGCACACACAGCCCCAGGCTGCGTGTCTTCCTCCCCCGCGTCCTTCTCCCACCCCTTCCACTGCGGGCATCCCTATCAATTACTTATGTTCACAGATGTGCTCTCAGTAATCTCACCCTTTACTTGTCACGCTGGGAGAATGGTTAAACGACCCCAGGCAGCTTGGCAGGAAGTGGGGAGATGCTTTGAGAACAACCTCATTTGCATCATGCAGAGTGCATCCCTGTGTCATCGCAGAAGATTAAAGTTTGCCTCTCTCTGCCTCTGCTCCCCAATTCAGACACCTGACCAGGCACCCGCTCTTACAGGGAGGAAAAAACTACATCAGCGGCCTCCTCCCTCTCCCCTCTCTCTCTCTCTCCCTCTCTCTCTCTCTCTCTCTCTCTCTCTCTCTCTCTCTCTCTCCCCTTCTTGCCCAAATATTCTTTGACTGCATAATTGAAACCGAGGGAACAAAAGTGCACAAAAGCAAGTGGCACAGATGTTTCCATCACAGGCACCTCAAATAACTCCAAAGGGCCCTAACCGAGTAGCGCCTGTGCATATATTTCATGCCTGGTTCGCTGAGAATTAGCATTGGAAGTCATCGCCGTGAACGCAGGGAGCTGGATGAATTTCAATCCAGCACAGAAACCAGCCGCTTCTGTTGCTGGCTGTCAGCGGCAGTCACATCACTGCAGATATCTTTTGCAAGACCAGCAGAAGCCAGCGTGTCATTTTTGACATAGCTGCTTGTCCCTTTTCACCGCTCAGCTGACAGCACGCCTAGCGCCTGCCTGTTGCTCTGTACTGAACAGACCCAGGTGCCCAGGCTTGAAGCTCTGGGGCTTCCCTGGAAGATGTCAGCTCGGCTCTGTGTCTTGGGCGGCGGAGCTGCTGGACCAATTGATCTGCCTGCCAGCTGCAGCAGGCGTCCAGGAGAGGGATGGCCGCGAACATCCGCGGAAATCTGATGCGTCTTTCAGAGGACAGTCACCAGTTCTGGGAAGAAGGCGGGTGATGGCGGGGGGCGCAGCCTTGCCAACGCTGAGCTTATGTCTACCGGGATGCCCCTCATCTCTCCTTATCCCTGGAATAGCGGCTGTACCTGGGGAACCTGAAACAGAGTTGCCATGGCTGGTACCTCCTGCTGCACTGTTTTTCACCCTTGCTATGTATTTTCAGATTCTAACTTATTTATCATCTTTAATCGTGTGGAGAAAACATCAGCACAGAGGGAGGAAAAACACTCACAGAATCAGAATCTGATCGAGGATTGAGTCCGCTGCTGACTAGCTGTGTGGCCTCAGGCACATGGTTTGGCGTCTCTGAGCCTTGGTATCTCCATTTGCACGGTTGAGGCAGCGCCTCTCCCTCCCCAGCCTCATAGCATCAGTGCTCTGGGGACTGTGCAGAGGACATGCATTTCAGGAGCAGGACAGTTGCTGCTGCAGCCTCCCCTCCCCTTTGCTCCACTCCTGGGAAGTTCACGGTGCTGCCTTTTGCCCAGGCCAGCTTGGGGAAGGTGCGGCTTGGGGACCGCTGTGCCTGGCACTCTGCCTGTGCCCCTCCCTGTGCCCCTCAGGGTGCCCAGGGCAGCAGCACCTTATCTCCACCTGCAGGTGCAGCTCATGCAGCTCACGGAGAAGCGGTGACGGCAGGTCTGGCTGGGGGTCCCTCGTCCCATGGCCCCGCCCCCACCCTGCCCACTCTCTGCCCACAGGGCTGACCACACGGACCGCGGCGGCGGTGGGCTTCCTTGTTCTCCATCTTCTCCCTGGGTCTGACCGGAGAGGAGCCCTGGCAGGAGACCGTGGGGAGAGAGGGGGTGGGGAGCAGGTCTTTGTCCCCCGGATGCATCCCTGCATGGTCTCCATGGACACCGTCACCCAGCCAGAGGCGGCCTTCCCTGTGAGACCCTCGGCTTTGACACCTGCTCCTTCCCGTGGTCCCTCCAGGCCCGGCAGCGCTAACCGAATGCCACGACCAGCCCTGCGGTCGGTCAACCACTGTCACCTGCATTCCCCAGCACCCTTCTATGTGGCCCTTGGTTAAACGTTCCCTAACGTCTGTGTGTCGTCTGTGCCCCGTCGGCCCCGAGGGACACGAGGAGGGGGCTGGGCCCCTGGTGGCCAGGGGACACTCAGGGACTGTGCCACCCCTCCAAGGACGTCCACGCCACCAGGGGGGCAGTGAAGGGGTCGACCGCGTGTCAGAGGAGAAGCAGAGCCCGGGGCTCAACACCGTGAACAGCCCGGGCGAAGCCGTGAGCACCTAACCTCTCCCATCCCAGACGCACCTCCCATGTCATCTGTCTCTGCATCTTCTCGCGGCCGCACCCGCTCCCCAGGCCTGCTCGGGGAGGGGCAGCCCGCTCAGCACCCCGAGTCCACTTCCACGTCCTGCTTCCTGTGGCGTCGGCTGAAGGGTGGGCTCCACGGCCGGCCCTTGGGGCCCCGTCCCTCCTGCTGTTTCCTGAGCTGCAGCGTCCAGCCTGCACCCAGCTGCTGCCTTTAGTGGGACTGGACGGCCCCCTTCCTGAGTGGAGCCTCTGGGACCTGCTGCCCATCTCCCTGGTGGGAGCAGTGCCCCAGCCTGCACATGTCCGGGGGCCTCTGACCCTCCGCTTCCGGGGGGCGGGGGGGACCTGATTGCCTTGCAGGTGTTTCAAATCAGCCACGAAGCAGAGAAGAATGGGGTTGCCATGGATTTCCTCCCTCGGCTGGGAGCAGCTGTGCATATCCCCAGGGTCTGCCAGAGATGCTTAACTAGAATTCGGGAGCAACAGGAGAGAGGCTGTTGAACGATGATTCCCGTCCTGTGATTTTAGTTAATGAAAAGAGGCCGACGGGCCAACAGGGAAGGAAATGGGCGGGGTTGACCCCGCTCCGGCGTGGATGCCCTGTTCTCTCTGAGGCCTCCCGGCCTTTAATCCATACACAGGAGCCCCAGCAAAGGGGATTTCCCTCCCAGCAAACGGCTGCCTGCTCCCCCGGGGAGATGGAAAGAAGAGAGTCTGTATCCTGTGCTTCCAGTGGTCAGGAAACTAAGATCCCACGTGCCACACAGTGCAGCCAAAAAGTGGAAAAAAGAAAAAGATGAAAAAGGATATTGAATTTAAGAGGAGGTAAGTGATTTGCCCAATAACACATGTTTAGGTTAGGGGCTATGAGGGGCACATACATAAAATTGACTTTACCTGAAGGAATTCATAAATCCCACGGGAAGTGTAATGGGGCAAAACCATGTGGACCCACGAGCTCACTGTGGGTGAGGCAGAAACAGCTGTCAGTCACCAAACCTCCTCTACATTTTCTTATTTCTCAGCCTCTTTGCAGCTCCATGGGGACATGAGTCCTGTCCTGACCACTTCTGGTCTGAAACATCGGAAAATCAGCACAAAAGCCTCTGTGTCCGCGGCTGCAATGACTTCAGAGGTTGTGTCGCAGGTTTAGGGTGCCCCCGCGTCCCAGTGTCCTGAAGCATCCCCACTCACACTTGTGCCCCACGCTTGTGCCCCGCCTGAGGTATTGCCCCCAAATGTGCCTGGAGCACTAGCAGTGCACACACCACAGATTCTGAAGCTGTTTTGGTCAACAGGAGGGTCTGTCCCCCACCCCTTGAATCTGGCCTGGGTGTGTCACTTGGTTTGACCCACAGGATACGGCAGAAGTGATGCCTGTGGGGTCTGCGTTCCAGGATTTCTGTTCCTGTTCTTGCTGCCCTGGGTCACCACGCCGCAAAGCAGCCCAAGCCAGAGGAAGAGAGACCAGACGGAGGAGAAACGGGTCACCCAGTCAACACACAGAAGCACCAGCCAGACAATGGCCGAGTGAGGCCACCGCGACTCCTGCCCCAGCGCACGCCATCCCCGAGATGAACACAGACTCACGTTCCAGCCCAGGAGAAACGATGCGAAATCTAAACTGCTGTTTGGAGTGGTCTGTTGAACAGCAATAGGTAAGCGAATCAGTGCCTCATTGGGAAGATAAATGACAAGGACTTCTTAGAGATGGTACAGGTACGGAATGGTGGCTCTTTCCTTAGCCGGGGACCCTGAGCGCTTGTACAAAGCAGACTGCTCCCTCCACTGACCTGCAGGGGGGATGAAGCGAGTAACACGCCACCCGCCGTGTGGACGCCACCTGGCAGTAGAAGCCGGTTTCTCCTGGGTGGCACGCAGGGCATCTCCCACTTAGCATTAGTGATTGATTTCTGAACATCAGGTTTGTGTAAAGACACTAACCAAAAGTTTTTCTTCAATTATTTTAAGTTTTTTTTTTTAATATGTGTTACCTGTTGATCCAAAACTCCTGATTGATTTTCCAAAGCAAAACTAAAACACAAAAATCTTTTACACGTGAGTAACAAAAGAACACACTGGTACACAAAACGCTTACAGCGTAACTCCATGTCCACAAATGGTGACCATGGCGTCAGCAAACAGGGCCAGCACCAGTGACTTCCTGAGAAACGCAGGTCTCCCAGGGACACCTGCGCACGCAGCTGACCCCGCACGGGCTGTATGTGGGGTGTCACCTGAGACTTTCCCCGGCACATGATCTGTCTGAAGCGTTGTGCTGAGTTTGGGAAAAATGTTTCTGTGCAACATCAGCAGAAAAATACTACAGTAAAATTTGGTTTTTAAAGACCAAGAGGTATTCTATCAAGAATATTAACATTAACTGAGGAGATAGACTGACATCTGCACACAAGATATCAAATACTTTCCAAGGTCCATCACAGGCGACAGAAGATCTAGTGACTAAAGCAGTGAGGGAGTTCAGGGCCGAGAAGAAAGACCAGGACTAACGGGAAAGGAGTGGGGCAGAGAAATAGATGTGGTTATGAAGTTCTATTTGCGGCAGGGGAACCGTTTTAAAGGGACTAAAGCTATACTTAAAAATATAAAGTATTGAATTATCGAGATAACTGTATGGAATTTACTAAAAGATATATAAAAATGATGACTTTGAAGTCTGAATGGCCAAAGGGAAGAGCTGAAAGATTTCTCATCTTCGACCCCACGTGTGCCTGGAGTGTTCCTGAGGTTTAACACAGTTATTTGAGCTCGTGGATAACACCTATTAAGCTCGCCTTAATTACAGTTCTGGGGGATCTGCAGTGGCTCTCGATGCCTGGAACTCTGAACCATGCAGACTCCCCCCACCTAGGGTGTCGCGCAAGGGTTACGGCGAGCCTGCTAGCCTTGGTGCAACGTACACGTGATGAAGGTGGGCCTTATCCAAGGTCAAAGGCTGAGCGGGGAGCCAGGGTGGAGGTTCATCTTCAAGGCTCTGAAACCCACACTGAATATGACCCTGTTCCCTAATCACATTTGTCTCTCTTAGAGGAATTCACCCCGAAATTTTGCATCTCTGAACATCACTGTCAGCCTCTGAGACAGGGCTTCCTTACTGAAGCCCCTCCGGGTTCATGGTTCTCTCCAGAGTCTCCCTATTCCACTACCAAATATTTCCTCTATTTCCCCAGAGGTTTCCTGTACCTCCATTAGCACCTATTTAATTTAAAATAAATATTTCCCACAAATAAAAGTGCATACCCTACTTATTTTTTAAAAAGAAAGTATATCACCCATAAACCTACCACCCAATGCTGTCTACAGCTTGTCATGAGATATGAGAGATTGATCCCACTGAAAACTCAAAAATCACAAGATGTCTAGGCCGACACAGTTCCATAGTTGCTAACTAGAGCACCTCTGTTTATAGGATGGAATAAGTGGTATTTATGACATCATCAATGAAAGGTTAAATTACGTTTCTCATATTCTGTATACAAGAAAGGGTGCAATCCATTTTAGGAATATTTTAATTTAAAATTCAGACTGGGGGGCTTCCCTGGTGGTGCAGTGGTTGAGAGTCTGCTTGCCGATGCAGGGGACGCGGGTTCATGCCCCGGTCCGGGAAGATCCCACATACCGCGGAGCGGCTGGGTCCGTGAGCCATGGCCACTGAGCCTGCGCGTCCGGAGCCTGTGCTCCGCAACGGGAGAGGCCACAACAGTGAGAGGCCCGCGTACCGCAAAAAATAAATAAAAAAAAATAAAATAAAATTCAGACTGGGGTGTGTGCGTGTGTTTAAGTTTTGCTGCCCATATTGGTAAACTTTAGTTATCTGCAAAATTCAGTTGGTTACAGCATCTTGTCACTCCATGAAGCTGGACAAATGAGGCATTTGCAAACAGCATTAAGCAGCGGGATAAATAGCTGTAAATATCACATATTTGGACTCTAATGAAGTGTCAATTATATAACCTTTCAGAGTTTCCATGAAGCTGATTATAATTGTATCTAAAATAAATGCAGTGTAATGACTTGTGAACTGGCCTCAGTATCAAAGCAATGATGCTTTCACCGTGAGGCTGAGAGGCGCTCAGAGGCAAACGTGTTAACAGAACATCAGACTGGGTTTACCATTTTATTAATGATCTGGAAGAAAGAGCAAAGATGCAATTAGAGAAAAGCACAGATTCCAAGGTCATCCAAGAAACTGAAATGTTGAAGTGATGAGCGGGTGCATTTGTGGACGGTTCCCGCTGCTCCCAGAGCATTCCCCCCCTCTTCTACCTCCCTCTGTGACAGGTGTCACTGCCCCGCAGAAAGACTCTCAGGCACAAAGACGGCGGAGACTTGCCAGGACTCTTTCCCTTCCCCAGAGAGCACGCGCGGTGAGAGAGAGCCTGCCGCGCAGTGGGAACAACGTAGGGGACGACGACCAGAGGCGGCTGACGGGCACAGCCCCAAGCTGCTTCACAAATGGAGTTTATTTCCCATCGCACAACAGCTCGGTGACTGGCTGTCACTACCTTGTTTTCAAGATGAGGAAACAGGGGCTTAGAGAAATTAAACAACGTTTTCAAGTAGAGAGCAAATGTTGTGTGGTGTAATTAACTCACGCCGGTGTTTCTTAAGAACAGCGCTTAGGTGCGGTCAGAGGCCAAAGAAGGGAGGGTGTCTGTGTCACGTGCACTCCGAGGACTCAGCAAGGCCTGTGCTGATGCAGCAGAACACACCCTGGGCCCGGCCCGTGCCCTCCTCCTACCCAGCCGTGCCATCTCGGGCGCCCAGACCCTGCCCTGTCGCCTGCAAGAGGAAGGAGTCTTTGAGAGAAGCCGGTGAGCTCCAGCGGGCGGGCGAACGCGTCCCCTGTGGAGTGGCCGCCCCCTCCCTCCGTTTCCCATCCCCAGGGTGAGGGGGTGTGGTGAGCACCCCATCTAGGGAACCTGGAGACCTCGATCCATGGAGCTCGGCCGTGACCCCAGGAGGCCCTGCCGGCCCCCCCTTCCCCCAGGCCCTCGTCTGTCTCCCTTGTCCCTCCTGGTGTGACAAGTTCCCTGCCGGGCTCCTGTCCCGCGCCCGGGGCTCGCCTTAGTGTTCTCCTGCCTCCGTGCTCTCCGGGGCTGGCGGGTGTGTCCTTCCCGGTCTCCCTCGGCTCCAGCCTTGATCGAGCTGGTGTCCCCAGGCAGGGAGGCGCAGCTGGGCGCACGCTGCCCAGGCGGGCGGGGTAGGCTGGGCGCCGCTGCCCTGACTCACCGGCCCGGGCCTGCCTTCGGCCCCGGTTCGCACTGTCGCCCTGGGGAGCCCTCCCGGCCACCGACCCTGTTACAGGAGGGCGGGACATGGCGCGGCTGACAACAGGCCAGCGCAGAGGAGGCGCCCACGCCAGCCGGCAGCGCCTCCGGCCCCGCCCCTCAGACGCGACTCCTCCAGGCACTGATGCAGGAGGGCTCGCGTGGCGCAGGCCACGCAGCGCGCATCCGCCTGCGGGGCCCCGTTACCGCGAAGCGGCTGCTTCTGCTCGCAGGTCACGGCACACTGGTGACAATGACACCGATGTCCACACTCAGTGACCTCATCCGTGAAAGACACAGCTGAGACCCAAAATACGAGAAAGGGGGGCTCCGAGCAGTCGGAGGGGAACTAAGCTACGCAGCTTGTCCGGGGAGAGACTCCTGGACCTGCGTGGAATCCCCGCTGACTGCCGGTTTCCATGCAGTTGTCACACACCTGCGTGCCTGGTCCCCAGGTAGACTGTGATGACACACAGCAGTGTAAAGACCGACAGACCGACAGCAGCAAGAAAAACAACTGACAGTGGAAGACAAACGAGACTGGAATCGGTGGGGCGGAGGCGTGGGGGACCCTAACCTGGATCCCGGTGGTTTGGGAACAAGTTCTAACAGCGAATGCCCGGGAGCATCACAGATTCACCCAGTAACTGAGGCTCCCAACCATGGTCTCGGACAGCAAGACGGTGAGCTATGACTCACGCATGCCATAAAAGATGCCGGGGGAGGGGCAACCAAACTTGGAAATCATTGAAAATTGTTAACAGCGCAGTGTGGGTTATAGAGGGAAAATCCACACGGTGGAGAAGGTGGTACCTGCGCGGTCTGGGAGAGATGAAGTGCGGCCTCTGTCCTTCCCGTGTTTAAGAATCCCCTCCAGGCCACGTGGTCCTGGAAGGAACCCAAGTTCAAAGACTTGGTTTGAGTCCTGGTTCTGCTTCATCACTGGCAGCAAGGTTGGATCTATGCAAGCCTCAGTTTCCTTACTTGTAGAAAACACAGGCAGTATTTCTTTGTCTACTAATGCCTAAGTGTTTTGGTGAACCGTACGAGGCAGTATCAAGGAATACAGTTCGTGTAGCATAAGTTGCTTTGCCCAGTGAGGGCTTCTTATAATCGTACAAATAAATGCAACTTAGGCAGTAGATGAAACTAAGCCCCCTCAGCACTGGGGCGGAGGCAGCTGACTCCACAGGCTCTCCCCTGACCCCTCCCCTCCCCACACCACGATCCTATTAACTGCATGCATAATTAACATGGTCTTTCAGCAGCCGTTCCCTCCGTGAAATACAGGGGCATTACCATGATATATTGTGAGATTTTGCCGCTTTGAGGTTACAAAGTGCATAATTAGCTTATGTCACTCTGCGTCATTACCTGAGAATAAGTGGCTTCATCCATTACCGTGGGCAGTGCCGTACCACAGCGAGGAGGGAAGCAAAGATCCCGCTCCTTCATTACAGGGACAGCAAGAAGCGAATTGTGAGAGTCCATTTAATGCAGGCGGTTTGGCAAATAAATTTTTCATAAAATAAAGCCAAGTGTCCTTACAGACCACCCCTTGGCCCGAGATTCTGTGCCGGTGAAAGTGAGACCCGGAGGGCTTGAGTCCCACGTCCACGTCCGGGTTAGAAGTGGAGCTGCCACACGTGAACGGGAGACACACACAGGTAGCACGTGCCAGGTGCTGTGCTACGTGCTGCTTCTCGCGAGCTCACCTTGTTCTTGGGAGATGCCTCCAAGTGTGTGCAACGCTGTCTCCACTGTGTGCACGTGCTCCTGGGCGCCACGCCCCTGCCCTAAAGGAGCCTGGATGGGACTTCCACCCTGGCTGCCGCTCTGTCCCCACTACACCCAGGAGGGAGCTGGGTCTCACCAGATTCTCCCAGAGTCCTAGCAGCTCTGAGCCATGTGAACCTCCGGAAAACCCACTCCCTTCCATGGACCCCCGGGAACAACTCTGGGCCATACACGCCCAGGGCGACCCGTCACGTGTCCGCTTGGGCCTCGACAGTAACGCCACCCGCCACGGCTCGGCTGTGTCCGTCCCCCTAGTCCACCCCCACCAAGGGTTCTGGTGTCACTGGGGCAAGCCCAGCGGGGGCACAACGGCTCCACAATGTACGGGGGCGGTGGCTTGGCTGTGTGTACAGATGGCCTTTCCAGTGCTTTGTAAATATACACGGCAATGTCATTTGTGACAACTGGTCTGTAATCCCCACCCCAAGGAAGAAGTAAGTCCCTTGTTTCTGAAAGGCTACACTCACAGAGGCTCAGATTAAAGTAACAGACTATCGTAATTACTTTAAAATCATGCAGAAGGGCAGGGTGGTACTACGGGAAATCATAGCATCAGCTTTATTGTTTTTTCTTCCACTTCTGTTGAGCTATAATTGATGTACAGCACTGACGAAGTTTAAGGTATGCAGCACGGTGACTAGACTTACGTACGTCATGAAATGAGGACCACGGTGTTTAGTGAACATCCGTCATCTCACTTAGACACAGCATTAAAAAAGTAGAACAAAATATATATTTTCCCTGTGATGATAACTCAGGATTTAATCTCTTAGCAACTTTCATATATAACATATAGCAGTGTTAATTATATTTATCATGTGTACATTACATCCCTAGTACCTACTTATCTTATACCTGGAAGTTCGTACCTTTTTACCCCCTTTATCCAATTCTTGACTGTATTCCCCACACTGTACATTTCATATTTGTGACTTTTATTTTGTAACTGCAGGTTTGTACCTCTTAATCTCCCTCACCTCTTTCACTATGGCAACCGCCTGTTGGTTTCCTGTATCTATGACTTTGTTTCTGTTTAGTTATGTGTATTTTTTTTTGCTTTTTAGATTCCACATCTAAGCGAAATCATACGGTATTTGTCTTTCTCTGACTTATTTCACTAAGCACAATACCCTCTAGGTCCAGCCATGTTGTCACAAATGGCAAGATTTCAAGTCTTTTGTGGCTGAGTAATATTCCATTGTATACATAAAAGACTTCTTTATCCATTCATCTGTTAATGGACACTTAGATTGCTTTCATATCTTGACTATTGTACATAATGCTGCTATGAACATAGGGGTGCATGTATCTTTTCTAATTAGTGTTTTTATTTTCTTTGGATAAATACCCAGAAGTGGAATTGCTGGATTGTATAAAAGTTCTATTTTTAATTTTTTGAGGAACCGCCATATTGTTTTCCATAGTGGCTTCACCAGTTGACATTCCCACTAACAGTGCAGGAGGGTTCCCGTTACCTGATATCCTCGCCAACACTTGTTATTTATTGTCTTTTTCATAATGGCCATTCCGACAGGTGTGAGGTGGTATCTCATTGTGGTTTGGATTTGCATGTCCCTGATGATTAGTGACGTTGGGCATCTTTTCACGTGTCTGTTGGCCATCTGTATGTCTTCTTTGGAAAAATGTCTATTCAGGTCCTCTGTCCATTTTTTAATTGCATTGATTGTCTGTCTGTCTGTTTGTTTGTTTGTCTTGATGTTGAGTTGTATGAGTTCTGTGTATATTTTAGATATTGACCCCTTATCAGATAGATTGTTTACAAACGTCTTCTCCCATTTGGCTGGCTGCCTTTTCATTTTGTTGATAGTTTCCTTCACTGTCCAGAAGCTTTTTAGTTTGATATAGCCCCATTTGTTTATTTTTGCTTTTGTTCCTCTTGCCTGAGGAGACAGATCCAAAAAATGATTGCTAAGGCTGATGTCAGAGAGTGTACTGCCTATTCTTCACTCTAGAAGTTTCATGGTTTCAAGCCTTACATTTAAGAGTTTGATCTATTTTGAATTTATTTGTGTTCCTGGTATGAGAAGGTGGCCCAGTTTCATTCTTTCACATGTAGCGTCCAGTTTTCCCAACACCACTTATTGAAGAGGCTGACTTCTCTCCATTGCATATTCTTCCCCTCTGTCATAGACTTATTGCTCATGTAAGTGTGAGTTCATTTCTGGGCTCTCTATTCCATTCCATTTATCTGTGTGTCTGTTTTTGTGTCAGTACAGGACTGTTTCGATGACTATAGCTTTGTAGTATAGTTTCAAGTCTGGGAGTGTGATACCACTAGTTTTGTTCTTTCTCAGGATTGCTTTGGCATCTTTTGTGTTTTCATTCAAATTTTGGGATTATTTGTTCTAGTTCTGTGAAAAATGTCATTTATATTTTGATAGGAATTGCAATGAGTATAAATCGCCTTGGGTGGTATAGTCATTTTGACAATATTAATTCTTCCACTCCATGAACGTGATGTATTTTTCATCTGTCTGTGTTGTCTTCAATTCCTTTCATCAGTGTCTTACAGTCTTCCAAGTACAGGTCTTTTACCTCCTTAGATAGGTTTATTCCTAGGTATTTTATTCTTTTTGATACAATTGTAAATGAAACTGTTTCCTTAATTTCTATTTCTGATAGTTCATTGTTAGTGTATATAAATGCAACAGATTTCTGTATATTAATTTTATATCCTGCAACTTTACCAAATTCATTGATGAACTGGCGGGCAGGACCAGGTCCTGGCATAGCTGGCTGAAAGGCCCAAGGTGTCCTGGAGCTGGTGTCAACCTGATGCTGGGCAGGGCCAGGGCCCAGGGTGACCCAGGCTGGTGCCGGCCTGCTGGTGGGTGGACCTGGTCTTGACACAGTTGGTTGGTGGCCATGGTGGTCCTGGGGCTGATGTCGGCCCACTGGTGAGTGAGGCTGTGTCCTAGGGCTAATGATGGCCCACTGATGGGCAGAGCCAGGTCCTGGGTTCTCTGGCTGCAGGGCCTGGTGATCCCTGAGCTAATCCCAGCTCACTGGTGGGTGGGGCCAGGTCTTTGGGTTTCTGACTGCAGGGCCCTGGGGTTCTGGTGTTGGTGTCAGCCCACTGGCGGATGGGTCTCAGTGGTCCAGGGCTGATGTCCCTCTGCTGGTGGATGGGGCCATGACCCATCAGGTTTCGGGGCTGATGTCCACTGACTGGTGTGTGAGGTTGGTTCCCAGGACTAGTGCCAGCCCGCCGGTGGGCGGAGTGGGTCATGCGTTCTCAGACTGCACTGTTGGTGGAAATATAAAATAGAGCAGTCACTGTGGAAAACAGTATAGATGTTCATGAAGAACTTGAAAATAGAATTACTGTGATCCAGCAATTCCACCTCTGGGTATACATCCAAAAGAACTGAAAATAAGATTTTAAATAGATATTTGCACACCTATATTTGTACAAGCATTATTCCACAAGGTGTGGAAGCAAAACCCACGTGTCCATGGACAGGTGAATGGCTAAGTGTGGGCCATCCATACCATGGAATATTATTCTGCCATAAAAAGAGATAGTATTCTAACACATGCTACAATGTGAGTAAACCTTGAGGACATTATGCTAAGTGGAATGAGTCCGTCACAAACAGTCAAAAACCGTGTCATTCCATCATAGGAAGGCACTTAGAAGAATCAAGTTCTTAAAAACTGAAAGTAGAATCGTAGCTGCCCAGGGCCGGGGGAGGGAGAACGGGGAGATGCTGCTTGACGGGGACAGGGTTTCAGTTCTGCGAGATGAAAACGTTCTGGAGATCAGTTACACAACAGTGCCAGTGTATTACCACTGCTGAGATGTGCACTCAGACATGCTTCAGACAGTAAACCGTATGTTTGTGTATTTTACTACATTTTAAGAAAAAGAGACCCTCATGTGTAAGGTTGGGAAAATAATTCCCTGCTGTGCTATCATGTTGGAAATTGTTTAGAACATATAGGTGCTGAAGAAACGGTTGCCATTGTCATTTACAATAATCAAAGAGCAAAAAGTCCTCTGGGTTAAAGGGAACGCGTGCAGACGGAGTGCTAATACCTGCCCGGGGAGCTGCCAGGAGGTAGCCTGGTCTGACTGGGGAGGCACGCTCCAGAGAAATCACTGGCTGGGGAGATAAAGTCACTGCTGAAATTTGGGCAACCTGGACATATCTCATCCCTGGGCTTTTTAAAAAAATTCTGGGCCAACAATTGAGGAGAGCAGAGAGTGTGTCCAGAGACATCCGCCCTGTAAGCACACGGGGAACAGGAGGACCTGCAGGGTGGTGACAGGGAGGAGCTTAGAGCAGAGACCAAGTGGATGGGGCCTGCACTGCAAAGGCGTTTGGAGTCCCAGGGCCCTAAAGACATGGAGAACCATTCATCCCTCATATATAGAGGTCATTTTTAGAAATAAAACAGAAAAACAGCAGATCCTCAGTTAACAGACATCAGACCAAGACAGAATTTTGCCACAATGGACAATAATTAACACCAGAGGCTTTATGAGAAAAATGTCCAAGGGAGTCGCTAATAATCCTGGAGAAAACAGACTTTGAGCCATGAGAAAAGGTCAGGAAGTCAAGAACCGGCTCAGACGTCACACCTGGTCTTGCTTTCGGCCGTGGGGGTCATTACCCCCGTGCTGTGGCACCAACAGTGGCGGCAGCAGGAGCTGTTTCAAGGGAACTCACTGGTGGTCACAGAGCAAAGTCTCACTGCTCTGGCCTCGCATTTGTGCAGCAATAATGGGAGAGAGACAGACGGACGAGGACAGGCGTGCTCGGTCTGGGCACCTGGGCCTGACCTCCCTCCGTGCAGCTCAGATGGCTGCAGGCCCACGGGTGGACTGAAACAAGAATGAACAAAAAAGGAAGATCTAGACCGACACCAGGGATGGCAGTGGGCCAGGGTCTCCAGCCAGAGAGACTCTTAGCACCAACACCCTCCATCTATCCCCAAGCAGGAGTCTGTGCCGGAAGGAATTCGTTCCTGCTAAGCCTTGGTATTAGTCCGGGTCTTTGGAGGCAGGCCGTAGAGTCTGCTTCTGCCTCATTTAAGACACAGAATTGACTGAAAGCATTTTGGAGGGTCTGCAGGTTGGTGAACAGTGTTACGCTTGTGTTGATGCCTGTGCCTGGTTCTCCCTCGGAAGCTCTGCAGACGCAGACATCAGGGGCTCCTCGGCCAGGCCTGGAAATCCTGAGGGCTCTCAGTCAAGTCCTGTTGACTGACGGCTGGGGAACGAGCAGGTTGACCTCAAAGGTCTTTGCAGGGATCTAACTGCTACGTCATACAACCGACTATCTCTAAGACATAGATTCCTTGTTTTGATTCTTACACACAGGTAGCCATGTTACGGGTGCTTCTCCCAGCCCGGCTCCAGCTAATGTGTGACTTTGACCCCTTCACGTCTCTCAATCTCATTCCTCATCCCTCCCACCTGAACAGCCCATTATCTGCAAAGCCAACAAAAACTGTGGGCAGTAAGATGTGGCAGAGCCTGGATTGTGGGGATTTAGGAAGCCTGCACTCAATTCCGAGCACCGCCGTGGTCCCATGGCCTCCGGCACAGCCAAGGGAAAGCCAAGGACGCGGAGGGACACCCGGCCAGACCTTTCCTGACAAGGAGGCCATCTCTCAGGGGGCAGGGAGACAAATCAGGGACAATTGTCAATAGCAGCTAATGGTGATTTGCTCCAATTTTCCCAGTAATAATTACTCTGCAGTGCACTGCTAGCTCCAGCAATGAATATTTAACAAGAAAATATGTCATCAGTACAAGCCCCCATAGCAAAGGAATTAATATTAATGGGACGAAAATTGAGCCTCCTTTTGAACCCTTGGAGAAGACGGTAAAGGTAGTGATTTTTAAAGAACTCAGCCAGTCTCAGAGCTAACCTTGACCTGGGCAGGCTCAGCAGAAGCCAGGAGAGAAGCAATTAAATATTCAGTGTGGGCCTCCCTCCGGCCCTATTTGGGGCTTGGGAGCTCCCAGCATCTCGCATTTCAAAGCTGCTCTGCACAGAGGCTGAGAGGCTGGGATGAGGAACGTGGAGGGGCCTTGGAACAGAGCATGAAGCCAAGAGGCCAGCAGGTGACCAATGTCGTCCTGGGCCCAAAGCTGGATGAGGACCCAATGGAGCTGGAGGTTATTCCAAGCCCTCATTGGAGGAGTCGCCCATTTCCTCATGCTCTGATGGGGAGCGGTGCCCACACTTCTTAACAACAAGCCCAGATCTTCACAAACGCCTAAAATAGTCCCTGGCACAAAGTGGATGCTAAGTAAAGATGAAATCACTTCTTTACCGAAGTGATTTGAGACTGAGACTTGAACCTCTCAGTTCTCCTGCAAGATAACAGGAGTGGAAGAGCCCCGAGCTCACCTCTTGCAGGGACAGCCAGGCGGCCCCTTTGGCATCAGTGGCGTCGGAGGTTCTCCATCCTGCACGTGGCCATTCGGACTTCTCCCACTTCAAGTTTTGGTCAAGGGGTGCCCAGGCAAGGGGAATCTGACAAATTTGATTTTCCCACACAGTAAGTGCACAGCAAATGTATGTGTAGTCATTCAGTTATTTATTCATTCAATAAACATTTACTGGACACTTAAATACTTAGATCTACTGATCTAGAGTTCAAAACAGACCAAAAGCATTTTCGTCGTGATATACGGGAGGGGAGAAAAGGAAGGTAATGAATGTAGACTCCTCTTTCCAGGGAACTAGACAAGTGGGGTGTTAGCTGGGGGACAAAGAAAAGTCCAGGGAGGTTCTTCAGAGGATAAAGAAACAAACCATTCTACTTCATTACTTCCGTTGGAAATAAGACAGTGGGGGGGAGTTGACAATATAGGAGTCAGAGTGGAGGGTGTCTGGGAAATAACATCTCTGAGGAGGTGACAGATGCGGGGGGGTGTCCTTGGCTAAACACATAGAGACCATCCTCAGTTGCATGGATGAGCGGGTAGATGGATGGGTGAGTGGCTGGGGGGATGGATGGATGGATGGATGGAAGGGTAAAGAATGGATGGTTGGATGGGAGGTTGGTTGGGGAGGGATGGATGGATGGATGGATGGATGGAAGGGTAAAGAATGGATGGTTGGATGGGTGATTGGTTAATTATTAATTCATGAATACTCACTTAATTAATTATTAATTCATTTTGGTGGGTTCCAGGACCTTAGCTGTTGCCTCTCACCCAGAGCACACTGAGGGCTCAAGGACCTAAAACCTAGAGAGACTGATAAAATGTGGCTAATGAACACCCAGGCAGCTGAAGAGACAAGGGGTCAGGGGTCGCCTCCTCAGGTACACTGGTGACGTCACCCACGAACTAAAGAATGAGACCCTCCTGCACGGCTGCTGCTCTCTGAGTGCTCAGAAATTATCTTTTTAGAACGCCAAGTTAATCCTATCACTTCACTGAATGAGCTCCTTCGCTGACTTCCCTTTGCCCTTAAGATATAATATAAAACTCTTACCGTGACCTACAATTCTCACTACTGTATCCCTGTTTCTTTTCCATGTGGACGGAGTAGCTACTGCAGCCTAAAAATCTACTCCAACATTCAGTGGATCAAAATAACAACAATCTCTTATTTCTTACTGCATCTGTGAGTCAGCCGGGCAGTTCTTCTAATGAGGACCAGGCTGGGCTGCTCTCAGCTGGGTTCACACATGAATCTGTGCCAGCTGGTGTGTCAGCTGGGGGCTGGCTGGTCGAGGATGGCTTTGGCTTGTGTAACTGGACCTCCGCCTGGGCTTGTTCACAGAACTGTGGTGGAATTAGAGAGAGAGAGAGAGAGGGAGAGGGAGCACAGTGGCCTCTTGAGTTGTGGTCACTTTCACCGTATCCTCATGGTCAAGCCAGGCCAGCCCAGATGCAGGGCTGGGGAGGAAGGCAAGCAGACCGCAGCCCTAGAGGGAGAAGCTGCACTGTCAGAGTGAGAAGACTGTCCCTGCAGGGAAGGGTGGACCTGGCGTTGTGTCCACAATCAGCCCTGCAGGCCACGCTCGGCACCTGCGCCCACAGCCCTGCCCCGCTGCCTTCTCTCCGTCTGTCTCTCCTCAGAACCTTGGTGCACATTGCTGTGCATGCCTGGAACACCTCTTTTACATCCTCCGAGCCCCCATCCCTCCTCACAGGACCAACTCTCATTCAACCTGCAGGCCGTGTTTGGACCATCACTTCCTCAGGGAAGCTCCCACAGCTACCCTCAGCCTGGGCGAGCCCCTGCTATTTTCCCACAGAGAGCAAGATATACATTTCCTTTCCAGAACTTGGCAGAATTCTGCTCACATACTTACTTGAGAATGGTGTGTTTCATGTCAGTCCACTAGAATGCAAGCTCAATGAGGGAAGTGTCCCTGTGGGTTTTGGCCCCAGCTCTTCAGACAATACCTGGTGTACAAGAGCTCCATAAATACTTGGACTGCAATCACATGAATTAATAAAGGAAAGACACTTATTATCACAATAGGTAATGAACTCGGTTCCTGTCTCAGGCGGTGGCTTGCCCACGATTTTTGTCTTTGCTCTCCTAGATCAGTTCTCACTGGAGAAAGTGAAACATTTCAGCATGAGCCCTTTTTTAAGGGATTTTATCCAAATCAGCTCTACTGAGTTGTTCCTGACCTTCTACCCCGCGCTGCACTGAAAACCCTTAGGTGTAGACGAGTGTAGATGATGGTGGAATTATGCCTTGGAATCTGCATCCCTGGGCTTCGAGTCAGGTCAGGCCAGTTCCTAACTGTGAATACGGGAGGGGACTGACCTTGCTAACTGAGCCTCAGTTTCTCCTCCAAAGGGAACAAAAATGGTGTCTCTCAGAGTTTAACGATGGCTAACTCTGCAATGTGTCAACAAGCCCATCCCATGGCAGGTAATCAATCAGTGTGAGTTCCCTTCTCTCCTGCTCATCTTTATTTTCTTGACGATCTGGGGGGGAAAAAAAAACGCAGCACACAGGAAATGCTCAATTTACGGCTGGAGGATTAAACTGATGGCTCTCTGCTGTGGATCGAAACAGCAGAGCCAAGCGCACCCGTTTAGAAAGAACGAAGGTCAGCTCAGCTTCGGAGGCAAACAAGATGAGGTGCAGTGGGCACAAACACCGGGGACACGGGCCTGTGTCTCCAGAAGCAGGTCAGGGCCACGCGGACAGACTTGGAGGGACCCACCTGGGCATGACAGTCGGGTCTGGACTGACACCAGAGGGAGAACCAACAGAGGATTTTCCCATCTTGCTTTTCTTGGCAAAGAAAACCAGGACTGGGATGCTCACGTAGGTGGAATGTCTCTGCCCCACTCTGGGGCCAGTGTCTCCAAAGAAATCCCAGTGAGTCAGGGGCTGACTCTGTTGTCCCCACGATGGGCTCACGACCTTCAGGTGGTGAATGAATCCCGGCTTTACAGACTGGGGGCTGCAGGGAACTTCCTCGGCGCTCACAGCTCCGGATGCAGAGGGGAGCACGCCAGCAGTGTGGAGTGAAAGACAGCAGGGGCACAAGTGGGGCCACCACAGGCCTCTGGTCGTCCCAACGTGGCCTGATGTCTGAGGTCAAGCCGCTGGACGCCCAGTGCTGAGAGCTGGACCAGTCAGGGAACGAACACACCCTCGTTCCTGGGCCTGTTCTGAAAAGTTCGGTGGGACCCCAGGTCTCATCTTTCTATGGTTTTCCTCTCCTCTCTTCCTTGTGTTCCCCAAGCCCAGGGCTGCTCAGGGTACAGACGAGGCCATCAGTGACAACATGGGGGCCGCGGAACTGTGTTATTTATAGCTGATCCACTGATTCCTCTGAGGAAGTTCTCCACTTGTCACTGTCTTGGAGGCCTCCCACGAGACCTGAACCCGCAGAGTAAGCCTGGGCCTGGCAGCTCCCCCGATGACCCCAGCTGGTCTCACTGGACCGCACAATCCCCTCTCTTCCATCCACAGCTGCCTGGAGCACTTGGGGATTTTCAGAAGGGGCAGCAACTCCCCCGCGTTTGACCTCTTGCTAACCAGCGCCGACAGCCGTGTCCACAGCCCTCATCTGCACTGCACGTATCTCTTATTCACATCTTCTTATATGAACATAGTGTAGGTCCTGTTCCTCCTACAGCCCCCCATCTTAAGAGTTCAAGAAAAGTAAAACTAGAATCCAGTAAGAAAAAGGCTGAGGACCCCGGGTCATGGAGGTCCATAACATGCCAATATCTGGGCTATGATGGGTTCATCTTTTTAATAAACATATAAGACATTAAGATACTATGTGAAAGCCAGGGTTCTTTTTTAAATTCCCATTTTTAGGTTTACTCGTTTATTTTTGTTTCCATTTTTAAAAAGTTTTATACTTCCAGAAAAGCCGTGAAGAGGACACAGTGTTCCCATACCCACACTCCCCTCTGCAGGTTCGCCCTGTTCCTCACATCTGACTTAGTGTAAGATACCTGTCACCAATGATGATGAATGAACCACTGACGACCATTATTGTTGCATGGACGGCAGTCCGTACTTCACTCCTTAGTTCTTACCCAGTGTCCTTTTCTGGTCTGAGGCCCCATCCAGGATCCCACATTACACTTACTTGTCATCTGTCCTTAGGCTCCCCTGGACAGTGGCAGTTTCTCCGAATTTGCTTGTTTTCATTGATCTTCATGGTTTGGAAGAGAACCGGTCGGGTATTTTGTAGAAGTTCCCTTGGTTGGGACTTGTCTGATGTTCTCCTCATGATTAGACTGGGGTGATGTGTTTTGGAGCAAAGACCGCCGAGGTGAAGGGGTGTTGCTATCGTATCGTGTCCAGGGTACAGCTATCAACCTGACTCATCACTGGGACGTCGACCTGGCTCAGGTGTGTCTGCCAGGTGTCCTGGCAGTGAGCTTATCGCATTTCTTTCTTTCCACCCTGTCCTCTTTGGAAGTGGTCAGTGCACACAGCTCACACTTAAGGAGTCGGAGTTACGTTCCACGTGCTTTGGGGCGGAATATCTACATGAATTGGAATTCCTCTGCACGAGAGATTTGTCTATTCTCCTCCATTTACATATTTATTGAATAATTTATTCATATCCATATGAGCTCGTTGGGTACATATTTCATACCTTGGGTTATAACCCAGCACGACTTTATTCTGTTGCTCAAACTGCACCAGCCTTGGCCCCTGGGGGTTCCTTCGGTGTGGCTCCCGTGCTCCTTCGTCACACCCACATCACTGTCAGAGTCTGTTTTTATTTTTGTTTTTGAGCTTCCTAGCTTTCGGGCTCATCATATTTCCTGGAAGGAGCCATTTCTCCAAGGAGCTTAATGCCCTTTTAAACTACACATTACCTTGAGATGCTCTGGGAGGGGATAAGCTGTGACAGTGGATGATATCATTGTATTCAAGGCAATGGCTTCCTAGCTCCATTAGCAGGGCAGCTCTGCCTGGGAAATCTGCAAACGCAGTCTTCTCCAGCTCCGGCCCTGCTCCCCGCAGGGCTCTATGGCTGTGCGTCCAAGGGACAGTCAGTGAGTCTGCAGCGGGAAACAGGTGTCGGAACTGTCACCAGTTAGCAAAAGTGCACACAGTCTGCATATTGGTGACTCCAGGACGTAACGCCGATTCCTTAGAAGAATCAATGAATAACAAGGCTGACCAGGAATTGCATACAATTTTTCAGTAAAACAGATCTTGTTTTAAATTATGACTCCCGATCACTCACTTTGAGACCTGGCAAATCACCAGGCTTCTCAAAACTATGATTCCCTCATCCTGAAACAGGGGCAGGTGGGCCCGTATCAAAGTGTGATGAAGAACAAGCTCGAAACTGCAGCCCACGCACCCAGCGAGGACTTCACACGTCGGGGACACGGAATAGGTGCCCAGTTGTTTTCCTCTGTCTCACACTTTAAAGGAGCCTTTAGTCAACACCATCTGCAGGAACTAAACTCAGAGGAGGCCGAGGTGTCTGTGGAAGAGAACCTGGCTTTCCATGGGGTCCCTGGCCTTCCAGCGGGGACTCTGGGTTTACCAGGGGGTCCTGGGCAGATGTACCTCATCTCGGGAGGAGGAAACAAGTCCCCCAAATTCTCCCGGGGTAGGAGCACCGCTGCTCCGTGGGGCTGGGCCATGTTTGCCAGGGAGGAGCCACAGCCTGCAGCCCTGGCTTTGCCCGAGCCAGCCCAGGGGCAGCTCAGCTCTCTCGGTCTCTCTGAGACTCCGTTTCCCCTTTTGTGAGATGGAGCAGTTGATGGGCTTTCTGTGAAAATTGAATCGGCACGTGTGGAGTGCCTGGCAGAGGAGACCCTGGCAATAGCGGGGCTGGTCCCCCTCCCCCTGTGCCGCCCACGCCTGGGACACCAGTGCCCAGGGTCCTCCGCTTCCCCGCGGCTCAGCGGCCTGTCCCACCTCTGCCGCTGGATGAGTGCACAGAACCCTCACAGCTCCGACGGCCGAGGTTCGTGAATGCGGGTCCACGTCGCCGTGGGCAGGACCAGGCTGCAGGTTTCTCCTCCAGGAGACTCGTGCAAGGACAGCCAATGTCCTCAAAGCCAGCTGAAGCCCAGCCTCCCCGGCGAGCTGCCGGGGGTCGGGAGCGACGGGGTGTGTGGGTGCGGGAGACGCTGGGGCCGGAGCCCGGGGCGAGGCCGGGCGGGCAGCATGGCCCAGCGGCTGCCAGGAGGGTCAGGAAGACGGGAGGCCCACGTGGGCACTCAGGTGGAGCACAGAGCCTGCTCTGAGGACTGGGGGGCGGCCTGCCCGGTGAGGGGAGCTGAGGGCCCGGCCGTGGCCTCAGACCCTCAGCTCAGTCCTCAGGCTGTGCCCGTGAGGGCCCAGGCCCAGAGCCTGCTGTGGAGTTGCTGCCACGCCGTCAGGGTTCACGTGCGTGAGACCCGCGGGCTCTGAGGGCAGTGATGAGAGGTGACGGGGGTCCTGCCCAGCCCTCCACCCCGCACACGCTCCACCCTCCTCGCGGCCTGGGGCCAGGTGGGGCGGTCACAGGACCCGAGACCCCAGGAGCCCTCAGCCACGTGAGGCCTCCACATCACCAGCTCAGGGCGGTGGCAGGGAGCTTCTGACCTGGGCTCCCACGAGGGCTGTACCAGGCCCGGCCGTCCCCGGACCACTCGGGGCGGGGAAGTGGCCGGGCCCTCGGGGAATCAGCCCAGACTCACGTGCAGAGTCCTTTCCTCCATGAAATCCCCGAGCCTGTCCACTCCCTGTCCCGCGGCTCTGCACGGCGCGAGGACTCTGACTGCTGGAGCCACGGTAGGCTTGGGGCTCCGAGGCTCTTCACTAGTGAGGGTGTGCGCGTGTCTGTGTTTGTGAGTGTGTGTGTGGTCAGCAGGGGGTCCAGGGCAGACACCGAACAGTCGGTCAGGCTTTATTAGGTGAACTGAATTGCCAAACTAAACCTAGATGCTACTGGGCTCAGCTGGAAGCTCACCTCGTTCAATAAGGAAAGAGAGAAAAACAGAACATTTGTGGAGCATTGCACACCAAACTCTTCACAGACACGATCTCATGTAACCATCATACGAACCTGGAAGACACATACCGCGTGACCTGTTTAATATTCCTCCCAAGGAAGCCGGCTCCGAGAGCCAGACCCACACGCTGGCGGGTCCCCGCGCGCTTGCGAGGGTGGCGCCAGGGGCTCAGGTCTCCAGGACGCGGCAGATTCATTCGGTGACACCGTCAAAGAAGGCAAGTGTGAGAGGAAGAGTGGGAAAGAGAGGACAGACCAGAGCTGGAGGAGAGGAACCAGGTGCACCGAGGAGAAGCCGCCTCCGGCTCACCTAGACAATGTCACCATAGAAAGAGGAGGGGCTTCTGGATTTTTCTAACATACAATGCACAGAACTGAATGGTTCAGGGCTACAGGGAGCGGCCAGCGGGGCCCTTTCAAGAGAGCTGTCTGCCGTGAGTGCCTGAGGGCTGCAGACCAGGAGCACAGGTCTGCCCGGAGGACGGTCCCCTCGGAGCGGCCGCACAGGGCCACCCACAGGACACATCCGGATGCTGAGAGCCAGCAGGTCAACAACAGCTGGGACGTGGGTACCGGATGTGCGAGTGGAGCCGTCTGGGAAGGGAGAGCACAAGTGAGGGTGGAGGGGTGGGGACGAGGGTGGAGCCCCGTTCCTACTAGTTCCGGCGGGTGGAGGCTGCCACTGCCGCCTGAATACAGTGACGCGGGTTCTCAGCATCTGGAAAACAAGGACGTCATGAGGTATTTACTAATAAGACTACAGAGAGCAGGGAAAGACACGGGGGAACCTACATGCGCATCGTCAAGTCAGAGACGCCAGGCTGCAAAGGCTGCAAACTGTAGGATTCCCACCATATGATGTTCTAGAAAAGGCAAACGGTGGAGACAGTAAATGATCAGCGCCTGCCAGGGGGAGGGAGGCTGAATAGTGGAGCTCGAGAGGAGAGGAGCCTGTTCTATATGATGCTGCGACGATACCGCACGGCGTCACACGTTTGTCAAAACGCACAGAACGCACAAGCGTAAACCCTGATGTAAACATGTAAACCATGAACTTAGCTAATAGTAACGCATCAGTAACGGCTCACTGATTGCCGCAAACCTAGATGCTAACGCGGGACGTGAATACCAGGAGGAACTGGGGTGGGGAAACGTGGGGAGTCCTCTGATCTTCAGACTCAGTTTCTCTGTACACTTGAAACTGCTCCAAAAATGAAGTCTATTAAGTAAAAAATTACATAGAGCAGAATTTAATTTTGCTGACAATTGAAGTGGTTCTTTGGGAAAATGCAGCCCTTTCCTTCCGTCACTCTGACCACCACCCACGATGTGTGAAGAGAGCGGCGATTCAGGGTTCAGGGGGTTCTAGGGGTTCTTGTCTCTCCACTCGGCTAAACCACGATGACCAGCACCTGAGCTATGAAATCCTTTTGTGTGTGTGTGTGTGATTATTGGATTTTGGTTTTGGTTTTTTTTTACATCTTTATTGGAGTCTAATTGCTTTACAAAGGTGTGTTAGTTTCTGCTTTATAACAAAGTGAATCAGTTATACATATACATATGTTCCCATATCTCTTCCCTCTTGCGTCTTCCTCCCTCCCCCCATCCCACCCCCTCCAGGTGAAATACTTTTCCTCAAGCGTAGGTGTGTCAACCTCGTGTCTGCACTACTACAACATTTTTTGTTAACTTCCCCAATTTTCCTGTTGCCCTGGAGGAAGCTGGTTCAGAGAACGTGGCACGGGTGAGACTCTAACCCCAGGTCTCCACCACTCAGAGCCCAGGTCCGCTCAGTGGATTCCCTCCCACAAGCCGCCCACACCTCCCACTTCCAAGTCCAGGGTCCCTGGGGCAAGCGTGACTCCGGCTGGCAGCCCTGCAGTGTGTGTGCCTTCTGTGCATCCTGCTTCTCTGGAATTATTCCCTTCAAAACGCCGCCCCCATGACCCTTGCTGCCCCCCACTCAGCCGCCCTGGACGGCGGCGCTGCCCATGCGCCCGCCTCGTTCCTGCCTTGCTACCCTCTTTCCACAGAACTCTCAGGTTCCGACACTACGTCAGCACTAACTTCTCCTGCAGGGCATCAGGCAGCCGCCCCTTCCAGGCAAGCAGACGTGGCTTCACTACTCTCATCTTTTCGTCCTGCCATAGTCCTTGAGTTCCTGCAGTTCCTGCAGAGGGACGACAAGCCAAGTGCCAAGAGCGCTGGAGAGGAATGTGATTCCCCTGCCACCTGCCGTAGAGGCCCTGGCAGACCCGAGGCCCAGCCGGCAGAGGCTACGAAGGCGGCCGGCAGTCCTGGGCCCTGGCAGCTCCCCGCGGCCGTCCACCGCCGAGCCTGCCAAGACCCCAACCCAGGACGAGGTGGGAGACGTGCCAGCGGCAGCGGGGGCCGCCTCCAGGCCTTGGCCACCCCACACGGGCGGCGCTAAGTCGTGGTGCCGGCTGTCCGTGGCTGCAGAGCAAATTCCCCCAAACTTTAAAATGTCGTTCATTTTTAACTTAAAATTATTATTTTATTATGTCTCGTGACTTTGAAGGTCAGGAATTCAAGGACTACTGGTCTGCCCTACATGGCAGCAGCTGGGTTCAGATGCTCCATCCACAGGCCTGGACCTTGGCAGGCACAGAGCAGGGTTGGTCCCCTGTGGGCCCCTCTCCTTCCCGGGAGGCCCAGTCCTCTCCAGGTGACTCCCAGTGGGTAGCAGGAATTCTTACTTAGTGTCCCAGGGCCGTCAGAGGCAAGCTTCCAAGAGGCCGAGGCAGGAGCTTCAAGTTTTTCTGAACCGGCCTCCGAAGCTCTGGAATGTCCCTCCTTCCACATCCAATGGATGAAGCAAATTGCAAAGGCCCGTCTAGAGTCAAGAAGGGGGGAGAGAGGCTCCCCGCTGGAGAGAGGAACCGCAGAGGGCCGGGAACGCAGACGCAGGAGGTGGCTGCCGTGGAGGGCCGATCGCTGGAGTCCAATACAACCCGAACTGGCAAACCCCTGCAGAACCACAGAACACGCAAGAGGAAGGACAGTGACCCCAGGGAGCGCCCAGCACCCGGTCCTCCTTCAGGGCTCACCGTCCGCCCCCTGCCCGGCTCAGAGAACAGGCCTGGAACAGTCCACACTGGGCTGCATAGCAAGGACGCTCAAAAGCCCTTTCCTGCAGGGGCTGGAGTGTGTCCCAAGTAACAGGGCTGTGGACACAACGCCCTGCAGATCCTGTTTCCCAAAGAGGCCCTGGCAGGCAGAGCTAAGGGCACAGTGTGCTCACAGCTTCTGAGAACCCGGAGGGGAGGCCAGGGAACTGGTGGGTCCGCCCTGAGGGTTTCCTCAGAGCCAGGGACAATCTGCCTTCTAAGCCTTTTAGGTCTTTAAAAAATTCAGCATTTGAAAGAAAAAACTGGAGCTATATAATGAGATTAGCAATAAAACATCTAGTAGAAACCACACACTTCCTACAGGTACGACGCTTCCCGGGATCATGAAGACGGCAGGGAGCCGCAGGCGCAGGAAATGCAGCTCCTAACCTCCAAGGCCCCAGAGCCCCGCTCACCCCTATGGATAATCACCGAAGTCCTCCAGGCCCCGCTGTGCACGGGAAGAGCCCGGACCTCCCCCACCAAGGAAAGGAAAGGCCAGGAGGCGGGCAGGCAGGGGCACACGAGCCGGGATGAAGCCTCGGGGGAACTCAGTGCCCGGGGGCTGGCAGGCTCTCTTCCTCTTAACACCGCCCACTCTGCGTCTCACAGCCAGGCTCCCACCAGCACACCTGAGGAACTTCTCCACACAGAGAGACTGGCAGAAAACGGAACTCTTCCCCCTCCCGGTCTCCTCTTCTGGACCCCACAGAAGGCTCCTAACAAGCCTGTCCCTGTCATGCGGCCACCTGAACTGCCTTTGTCACAGAGGAGATGGGCAGGTGTAGACTAACCTACCACTTCCGGCAGCAGCTAGAGCCTGTGACCTAAACCCCCAAACCCAAAGCCATAACCGCTGTTCTCAGTGACTTCAGACTGAATGACGTGGGCACATGGAAGAGGCTGGTGGGCTGGGCTCATGGTGAGGATGTGTGTAGCATCGAGATGCCGGGTTAGAGCAGGATGGTGTCCAGGCGGGAGCCAGGCTGAATGGAGGGCAACACGTGGGCAGAGAACACGTGGGCAGGTGCATACAGAGACCGGCCAGCCCCAGATGGTTACTTGCTATCGGGGTGAGCCCCGTGAAACCCAGGGCTGCAATGAGATCAGAAAGCACAGGGAGTGAGGAGCAGAGGCCACAGGGCCAGGCAGCACCTGAGGGCAGGTGGCCAGGTGAGAGGAGGTGGCCAGGTGAGGGCAGGTGGCCAGGTGAGGGGAGGTGGCCAGGTGAGGGCAGGTGGCCTGGTGAGGGGAGGTTGCCTGGTGAGGGGCAGGTGGCCAGGTGAGGGGCAGATGGCCAGGTAAGGGGATGTGACCAGGTGAAAGGCAGGTGACCAGGTGAGGGCAGGTGGCCTGGTGAGGGGAGGTGGCCAGGTGAGGGCAGATGGCCAGGTGACAGTCAGGTGGCCAGGTGATCAGGTGAGGGGAGGGGTCCTGGTGTCTCTTGGTGCCCATCCTCTCCCTGACGGCCTGAATCCACCAAAGCCTTCACCTAGACACAGCACCTGCACGTAAGAGGTTTTCAGTAACAGCCTCTTAGTCTCCTTCCCCTGTGTGCTCAGCTAGAGAGGGTGGGATGGTGCAGGGGTCTGTGTGGGTCTGTATTGGTGATGGGATGTGAGCATTTAAAATCAAGCCCTGTAACCAGTAGCAAATACTACGCATCTCTGGAGAAACAGGAGAAAAAAAACTGTACCTTAACTCTACAATTTTCCCAAACTACCAGACAAAAAGATGAACATAAAACATCTTTTCTGTAAGATAATGAAAACAGACAGAAATGAATACCAAGCCTGTGTGATTGCTGGTTCCTCATCTGACAATACAGAAGCTTATTTTAAAGGGTAATATTTATCAAATGTCTATGAAAATACCTAGCAAATAATTCATGATGAGGACATTGCCTATGAGGCTGCACCACTTGAATTTTGGATCTAATCTATGACTTAATCGTGTTAATTACACATATACCATTAAATAGCAAGTCATCTCAGCCTATACAGTGTATAATAGGTGGTTCAAAATTGTATTTGTAATACGTCCACAGGCTTATTTGCCTAAACTAAAGTATCAAATTTTATCAAATAGAGAATGTAGATGTTTAATTGGAAAACAAAGAGAAAACATAGCTTACTTTGCTTTCCATAAACTAAAACGCACACTCACACTCATCACAGAGTCTTTCTTCTTCCCAATGTCAAGTGAGATTCTCCAAAATGCATCACGTGCAGTCACTTATCGCGAGAACGTCTCACGCGTTGTCATGTTTCCCTCACTGTTAGGATTATAGAGTCCTTGCCAGTGTGCTGCCATTTCCTGAGAGAAACAGCTTTACCCAATAGCAGAATTAAATCCTATTACTGGTGCCCTTAGGTTCATGAACAGCAGGTAACTTACTCACGTCAGCGTTGCACTCACGGTTAAGGAGGACAGAGGGGCTGGGCTTCACGGCCTCCTGCATGGGGTTTCTCGGGCTCGGGGGAGGGCCCTGGGCGGGGAAGCTGGCTCAGTTTCTGTTCTGCTTCCTTTTCTGTGCACAATGTTCACTCCCTCCCTCACTCGCTGTGTGACCCTAAGTGAGTCTTTTCCCTCATCTATAAAACGAGGGCTCAGCTTGCAGTCACCAAGCCCCCTTCCAACAATTCCATCCTGTGTTTCTATTTAAGACAAGGAAATGCCCTTAAAATGAGGTTACAGAAAAAAGAATAAATAACTATATGGGAAGTCACTGCTGTGTCTGCAGAACGGAAACATTCTGCATTTTGCGGCCCATAATATTTCTCTCCTTATCTATTTCTTATCTGCATAAAAGCAATGAAATGTCACCTCATTCAACACACATTTACGGAGCGCCCACAGTTCTATGTGTACTCAGGCCCTGGAGATGCAGCAGAGCCAAGGGACAAAGGTCTTCACCCTCTCAGGCCTCCCCTGTGCTGGGGGGACAGGCAGCAGAAATAAACAAGGGGAAACACAGAGGTTAGAAGGTGCAATGGCTCTTTATCACTGCCTGACAACTACCGCACGCTCAGCAGCTGCAGACACACAAGCTGACCATCTCCTGGCGTCTGTGGCCAGGAGCCCTGGCACCGCCGAGCTGGGCTTTCCGCTCAGGCAGCAATCCAGGTGTGGGCCAGGCTGCGTTCTCATCCCCATCTTCACTCACTCAGGCTTTGGCAGAACTTACTTGCATTTGCAGACAGCTTAGTTATCCAAAGCAAACAACAGCAAGACTCTAGGCTGAGTGTGCAACAAGGCGGTCTCACGTCTGTCAATGAGCCGCGAGCGAGGCCCCAGCACCCGGGGCACCTTCTGTAGGCAGAGGTGGTCACAGGTCCTGCCCACACCTGGGGAGGGGCTCACCCCAGGATGAGAGCACCAGGAGGTGGGCCTGCTCAGGCCTGTCTGCCACAGAGGGCCCGGGTCCCATGGAGGAAGGAAGGCCAGGGAAGGTGGGAGAACCCAGGAGAGGGCTGCGTGTGAACAGTGAGGGCACCTATCGCAAAGAGGCAAGAAGGATATCACAACTGTTGCTGCTCCAGACGGAGGAGAAAATGCACAGCCCCCCCCCCCACCATGGGAGAAGCTGCCCCGTATGTTCAGGACAGCAGGTGCCCATCCTTGCTGCAGGGCGTGGCCAGAGGTAGAGGCGTGGATGACGTCGAGAGCAGAGAGGCCAGACCATGCGGGCTGGTGGGCCCCGGGGTTTGCTTTGCATTTATCGTGTGTGAGACAGGAGCCCCTGGGAGGGGCCCCACGGTGCAGTGACGGAACTGCTTGGTTTTTACAGGGTCCCTCTGAGCGCTGGCAGAGACTCGCGAGGTGGGCAGAGTTGACTAGCCAGGACACCATTGCAGGCTGTCCTGGCGCTGATGGAGATGTTGACCGCGGTGCTGACTCTTGGGTGGGGAGAGATTTGCACGATGGCTGGATTTCAAAGATGGCGCCCGCAGCCTTTCTGGATGAATTAGAAGTGGTTTCTGCAGCAGTCAAGCCCCTACAACAAGTCTGGGGCTTCAGCCTGCGCCCTCCTGCAGCACCATCACCGCGTCCCCACCACAGCCGGCAATGCCCGAGCCGGCGGGCACCTGGTCCAGTCAACACGGGCATCTCACTGGTCCCGCTCCCAAGCCTTCTCATGGAAAACAACCCTCACCTCCTCTCTCCTTACACCCTGTCCCCTCCAGGCCTGTGACAGGCCGTTGTCACTGCAGGGGACGCTATTCCCCAGGAACAAACCTTCCCTTCTCTAGGGCTCCCTCAGCCTCTCTGGGCAGAAGTAGCAGCCCCTGCTGCCTCCACTCATCACGTGCCTGTCCTCCTCCAGGCTCTGGGGGCACCATCTTCCCTCGTTCCAGCCTTCAGGGGGTGCCTGACACAAAGCAGACACACATTAAACCTAATAACGGTGCACCACAAAGGAAAGGTTAGTGTCACCCCTGAATGACTAACCCAGCTGACTGGAGAGCTGCGTCTAGGGCCTCCAGTTCCCAGCTGACTGGAGAGCTGCGTCTAGGGCCTCCAGTTCCCAGCTAGAGGCAGCAAGCCTCAACAATTGGGCTTCAGTTTCCACCTGGAGAGGCCAGTTAGGGACCTGGAGAGGCCACCTGGAAGGCCAGTTAGGAACCTGAAGGGGCCAGGGGAGTTTGGTGAAGAGAAGCTGGGCTGCAGGCAGGGCAGGACAGAGTGGGCCTGACGGGGCCCTGTCCACACCTGGAGTCTGGGGGTGGAGTGTCCACGCTGGGGCGAGAGCTGGGACGGGTGCCCCTTGGCCACACTCAGCCCCCATGGGCTCCACGTGCCTGGCGGTGTAAGCAGGTCTGGTTCGCGCTGAGCCCTGCAGCCTGGAGGCCAGGGAACTGGCCCCCCGAGAGCTCCCTGTCTGGGCCTTGCTCTGGGATGCTGGTCACCCTCCCCCAGGACCCCTGCGCCTGGGACCTCAGCGTGCCTCCCCCAGCTGGGGCCCTCAGGCACAGCCTCATTAAGCCAGTGAGTCAGAGCGACACACCTGGACACCGTGGGCCTCTTAGAGGCCCCCCCTAAGGCCCTCCTGGAGGGTTCACAGGCCGCATGCCTCCATCCCATGCCTGAGAGCAGCCTCCAGGAAGGTGCAGGGCGGTCACCTCACGGGACGTGGGCGGGTCCTCTGATGAGGAAGCCAGAGGCCCCGTGGGAGACTCGGCCACCTTCCCCTCGGCCATGAGGATGCCAACAGCCCGGGCCAGATGATGCATTAACCTGTTTCTCACTCGGGCGAGGGTCATCCATCAGATACGCTTTCCTCCCGGCAGGACGAGCCGGCTGCCAGGCGCCCGCTGCTCCACCGAGGGGCCGCCGGCTGTGACTGTGGGCAAATCCCGTGCCCTCCCTGGGCCCCAGGCCCTAATTTATAAGGGGTGGGGCTGGATCGCAAGAGCTCCAGCCCTCTGCCTCCTGTGAAGGCTTCGGTTTCGGGAGAGGATTCCCTCGCATCTTCTGTCCGGAGACAAATCCCAGGTGCAGATTCTGGTTTTATGTGAAATGAATCCCAGACAGGAGGGTGCCGGCCACGCGCTGGGGGCTGCACTGAGTGTCTGGCCTGCCGCTCTGCCAATCCCTTCCCTGAAATCAGCATTGGCCATCTTGATAAAGTCAGCTTACCCGTGGCTGTGCTACCTGCACAGGCGGGGGGCGGGGGGACGGTGAAACCCCAAAGGACATGAGCGTGGTGGCTGCAGGTCTGCGTCACCTCAGTCTCGGGGCGCAGCAAGGAGGCTTCGTCGACAAGCAGCGATGCAGGTCCCCCTCAGGACCCCTGAGCGCGTGCGACTCGCTGAGGTCCCGGGGTGGCAGGGTCCAGTGGGGGAACATGGCGCTGGCAGTGTGAGGGGAAAGCACAGAGGGACAACATCTCAGGGAAGAAGAGCAGGCGTGTGTGCCTGTGGACGCGTGTCTGATGGGGCGGAGAGCACTGTCCTCAGGGCCCAGGCCCCAGGTCCTCTGTGGGTACCCCTCCGGCCCTCTCCACACGCCCCACCAGGAATGGCCTCCCACTATGGCTCGAGTTCCTGAGAAAGTTCTGGAATGGCTCCTAGGAGCCTCTGGGCACAGGACCAGGCCAAGAACCTACTCCTGGCCAGCACTTGCGGTCTGTGCTGAACACATCCGTGGCACGAATACACACTTCCCAAGTGCCTGGGGCATGCCAGCCTCAGGGCGTGCTCTTTTCACGCAATCCTAGCACAGCCGCCAAAAGCCGCATTTGTTTGTTTATTTTCATCTTCCCGTTTTACAAATAAGGAAACTGAGGCTTCAGACAGTCGATTCCTCACCAGCGTCCCTGTGCTCAGCCTACGGGGCAGGGCTTCCAGTGTCCAGCGCAGGGATTTTGCAAGATGACCCTTCTGTTTGGTTGGGGTTCTGCCTGCACACTCAGTGAAGTCGTGGGGGAGGATGACTCTGCCCATCTGCGTCTCGCCTGGGAGAGCTCCAATGCCAGGGCAGGCACCCAGGTACCCAGGTAGGCTCACCTGGAACCCGAGGCCGTGGGGTCCCAGGCGCCAGGCACTTGGTCAATGCCAGGGACTCTGCAATGCCCCGAGTGGGAACCCTGCATCAGAGGGGGACAATTCAACACCCCAAACACATGCTGGGAAAACGGAGACTCACCAGAAGGCAGGACACACTGTGGGGGGAGGCGGGTCTGTGCTTCCCCCGAGGGGAGCCCTGGTCTTTCCCAGCAGATGCACTTCCAGCAGGGCACATGCTGGGGAGACAGGCGGGGGGCACCGCGGGCCCCCCGTCACTGTCAGCGGAGCGAGCCTCCACCCCAGCTGGAGGCCTCCACGTGCCTCCAAGCCCCTCCCCGGCCTGACAGTCTCCTCCGGCCTGGGGAGCAGACGGAAGTGAGGTTTCTGCCCATCTCTGCCTGTTGAAAGGGCCTCTCACAGGAAAAGCCTCAAAAGGATCCTTGGAGCACATTTCTTCTACAAAAAGAAATAGAAAAAGTGAAACCAGGAAGGCAGGAGGGAGGGAGGGAAGGGGCAGGGGGAGGGAGGGCTGTTCATAGTCTGACTTTGAGCACACCTTTGGAAATAAGTGTCAGGGAAGGTATGAAGTATAACCAGCGCACAGAGACGTACTGGAAACAAACAAAGACCCTTCCCTCAGCTGTCAGAGCCCAGGAGAAATGGGAGGAAGGGGCTGGCCCAGGGCGGCCTCAGTCCAGCCTCGCACGCAGCGCGCAGGCACCTGGTGGCTGGGGGGGCTCGCAGGAGCCCGTGCAAAGCAGGGTGACCAGTGGAGGTGAGCTCCGTGCGCGGCGCTTTCAAGAAGCGCTCCCAGCCACCCCCTCATCGCACGAGGAACCCGGCCCAGCTGCTCACTGGAGCCGCCAGGCCCCATTCAAAGGCCTTCAGACCTTGCCAGGGCTGTCAGGGCCCCGGCCATGGCCACACCAGCCCTGGGGGCTTGCAACGTGCAGTGTCTTTAGCTCACGGCGGTCGGCCTGGCTCCCAGGCTCCCTGCTCCAGCCTCTCAGCACTGTCCCTCCCGTGGCTCCTCCACTGAGGGCCAGACCTCCTGCAGTGGAACCTGCCACTCAGTGATGACAGCGAGCCCTGGGGGTCAGGAGAAGGGGCTCCTGCCTGGGACCTGCTCATTATGTGGGACTCAGGGATGGACGATGCTTTGGGGAAACTGGCCATCACGAGCTGTGCACACGGACACCATTGCTGACGCGCACCAGGCTGCAGGAAGGGGGCTCCCCGAGATGCAGGGAAGGTTCTGGGGCGCCCACCCTGGGGACAGGCACAGGAAGGCGCCAGGAAGCAGGGAACCAGCACAGCAAGGGAGCGAGACTCAGCGATCAGACGGCTCGGCAAGGGGGGCTTTGAGGCGCAAATCCACGTTCCAAGGGGGTCAGAGCTGCTGGAAGGAGCGTGGCTCTCACCCAGGGGGCTTGCTCCTCCTGCAGAAGGAGTCCTGGGGGCCCAGCTCCAAAGCCCCAAATCTAACTGGTCCAAAACATCACTCTCAGCATCTCCGCACCTGTCTCGCCCATCCCAGTAGGAGACAGCCCCACTCCACGGAAGACTCAGGTCAGAAAGCAGGGGCTCGCCTTGGATCCCTCAGCCCAAGCACCAGCTCACCCACCGCCCTCAGGGTGTGACCGTCGTGCCCCCGCAGGACGCTAGCAGCACCCTGCTGGTCTCCTGGCCTCCACCTCCACCCTCCACAGAAGATCGAGTGATCCTATTACAACAGGTCAGAGCACACCTCCCCTCTACTCCCACCATGCCCCTCTGACCTCGCCCACCCTCCTCACTGGCCTCCGCTGGAGCACGCACACCGGCCATGTACCTGTCCCAACTGCCGGCATGCCCCTTCCCTCTACCCGCGATGCCCTCTGCCACCGGGCTCCCAACTCCCCTGCTGCCTCTGGGATTCGCTGTCTTATCAAAGAGGCAAAGCAGTGGGCGCCCTTCCCTTTGATTCCTCACCTGATTGGCTGTCAGGTGTGTGTGTGTGTGTGTGTGTGTGTGTGTGTGTGTGTGTGTGTGTGTGTGTGTGTCTGTATGTGTGTGTCTTTTCTGTGCACAGGCTACCACATACAGAGCCCCGGAGTGCAAAGCTGGCTGACATCCGGGACGTGGTCAGTTTTGCTCCAGGTTTTTCTGGAAGCACCCAGAACAACTCATGATATCAGCAAGTCCTTTCCAAACATTTGCAGGATTCATTTAAATTAGGGTACAGACTGAGGGTCTGGAGTGAGGGTGAGGGACACGGTGTCTGCTGGGAGGTCTGAGAGCCCTTGGGAAGGAGTTCAGCCTCAAAGGGGGTGAACTGGTGACAGTTTATGTCCTGATCAGCCTCTCTGTGAAGCAGGCCATGCCGGCCGCGTAACAAATGAACCCCCAGGATGTAAGGGCTAAGCTGTGGCAGATGCATTGCCCCCCGCCCGGTGGGAAGCTGGTCGCGAGGTTCAGCGGCAATCCTCCCACCAGACTTCTCGGCCCAGGTTCCCTCTGTCTCAAAACCAGGACTTCAAGATCACAGTCCGCATCAGCGCCAGGGGGCACAAATGAAGGAAAGAGCACTGAGCGTCCAAGGAGAGAGGGGGAGCCAGCTGGAGCTTCACGGTGGCGGTGGGGGGAGAGATGAAGGGGCCTTTGGTGAAAGAATGACAGGGAGGCACCTGGAAGGAGAGAGAGGAGGGGAAACTCCAGTCGCCTTGCAGTGCCCTGGCACCCCTCCAAGTTCTTCCGTAAGTTCCACACGTCCAGCCATGAGTGCTTTAGGAGGAGAGGGAGGTGCACAGAGGAAGGTGAAGGGACCAGGTGGTCCTTCAGTCCCTCTCCCAACTGACAGCGTGACATGATAGCTGCCGGGAGCTCGGGGCAGCCCCCAGGGTGGGCAGGTGCAGGGACGTCCGCTCTGCCGCTATAAAGGCAGCCCCCCGCCCCCCGACAGAGCACCGACACTTCACGCCCCACTGGCTCCCGGGCTTTATCGCCCGGGGTCCGGCCTGCTGTCGCCAGAACTGCTACTGGATGGCTCGGTGGCCTCCAGGGCATCCTTGATTAAACTCCAGCCCCAGCGGGAGTGTCCCAGGCAGTGCTGGTGGGAAGTCACCACAGCCATTTTAAGGTCTGAAAGTGGCTTGAGCTCCTGTTTACCAACCTTCCTGGAAGGGCCACCACTGAGTCCCTTCAGAGTCCCCATGCCCCACCCCGAAGGGACAGGTGCTTCTCAGCTCACCCGTCACCTCCAAGGAGGGGGCTTCACTAAATCCAAGTTCTTCGAGAGGGAAAAGAAAACGAGGAGAACGATCTTTTCTTCTAATCTGCCAGTTTTTGTTGCATCCAAGCCGTCTCTGCTGCCGAGGGGCACTGTCGCCTCCCACGCAGCACATGCAAACCCCAGGGTCACCTGATGCTTCAGACAAAGGCCTTGCGGACCTGCAGGGAACGGGCCGTCTGTGGAGAAAGCTGGAGCCATGCGGGCGGGTGAGGGAGCGCTGAATTAGCGCCACGTCACATGCCCCCCCACTGTGGGCCAATGCTCCTGGCAGCGCCCTGAGGGGCTCCCCAAGCTCTCGGGGGACCCCCAGATCCCGCCAGGATTCCTGAGCTTCCCGCCCAGGGCCCTGACCCACCCCGCCGTCTCCGGCTCTCCACAGCATGGTGGGAACGCCCTGCCAGTGCCCTGCACCCGGCCCAGGGCTCCCCCGTCCTCTGCACCCTTTCTCCTGCTCCGGACCTGGCCCATGGACCGGCCCTGCTTCCCGGAGAGATGGTCTGGGTCAAAGCTCTCTGGACAGCGAGTGTCTCTTGGCCGGGGGTCTGGGGTGTGAGTTCTTGGACCCTCGGGCAGACGGCCGATTCCTGATACACGGCTTGGCCGCATCTCGCATCTGAGATGCATCGTTAGCTCTTCTGAGCCTCAGTTTTCCTACCTGGGAAAATGCAGCTACAGCCGGGATTGCCTGGGGACTCAGGGAGTACGAGAAGCGCTCCACACCGCTCCTGGCCCGCAGGAGTACTCATTTTCCCGCCACCCGCTGGCTGTGCTCCTGGAGGAGCTGCGGGCATCCGGACACCCACGCCGCACGGGCCCCGGGCCTGTGGGGCGCTGCCGTGCTGTGGGCACGTGACACTCGCCTGCGCGCTGCCGGCTTGGCGCAAGCACAGCGGCTCACCTGGCTCCAGCCCACCTCCGGACCCCGTGCCGGCCCCACCAGCCCGCCCGGCAGTTCCCTGCTCGCCTCCCCGCACGTCCACCCGCGGACTGTGCTCGCCTTGGGAGGGGCTGGAGGCCTGGCGCCCGGAGCGGCCCAGGCAGGCGCAGACACTGTCTCCCCGCCCCGGAGGCCTTGTCTTCCCTCCGCCTCCCTGGCAGCTCGCTCCCTCGCCGCACACCCGACCCCTCCCAGCAGGCTCCTTTTCCACAGGTCACCTGTGCGCTGAGCTTACACGCCCCTCAATCTGCTCCCCATCTGAGGAGACGTGTCTAGTCCACTTTGGTTGCTTTGTCTCCTCACAGCACGTGACAGGTGGTCTGCGTTAAAGGGATGTTTGTGGGATGAGTGAATGAATGAATGAATGAATGAATACAATTATTGTACTGGTGGAAATTTCCAGTCTCCAGGACGGGTGATGGGGTGATATTCTGAGCCCCTTAAAATCTCGGCGAGGGCCTCCCTGCTGGCTCAGTAGTTGGGAGTCCGCCTGCCGATGCAAGGGACACAGGTTCGTGCCCAGGTCTGGGAAGATCCCACATGCCGCGGAGCGGCTGGGCCCGTGAGCCATGGCCGCTGAGCCTGCGCGTCCGGAGCCTGTGCTCCGCAACGGGAGAGGCCACAACAGTGAGAGGCCCGCGTACCGCAAAAAAAAAAAAAAATCTCGGCGAGCAGGCAGGTGACTTTGAGGGTGAAAGGCAGGTCCAGCCGATGCCAGTGGCCCCTGGGGCTCTTTCCCATCCGCGTGTCCCGGGAACGATCCGGACCATCCGTCTCGGGCAGCAGTTCCTGGCTTCGGCTGCACTGTCATCACCGTGCCTGGAGCTGGGCTCCCACCAGAGAGTCTGACTCATCTGGTCTGGGTGCAGCCTGGACGGCGGGAACCAGGAGCTCTTGGACGGTTCTGACCAGCAGCCAAGTGGCGAAGCACCGTCCAAGGTGACCTCGCCTGGGCCCGGGGCCACAGGGGCCGCTGCAGCCTCCCCCGTGCCCCTCCCGCAGGCCCGTGCTTCCTGCAGGCCCCCTTCCCACGTCCCTGTCTGTGAGTAGAGAAGCCTTTGCCCTCGCTGCCGTGGAGGGGGGCAGGAAGCAGAGCGGGGCGGCCGGCGGCCCTGGGCAGGGCGGCCCGGGCGGCTGGTGGGCAGAACGGCGGCTGGCGGCAGGCAGTACCCTCCTGACCCCCGTGCTCCCGGGGGCAGCCAGGTTCTCCCCGTCAGCCTGACACTGAATCCGTGTCTTCTGAGCTTGGCTTCCAGCCACGTCCAGAACTCCGGGAAGACAGCGTTCCCGTTAGCCGCTCTCATGAATCAGGCCTGGGAGAGGAGCCTGGGCTGCACGCATACCGGGGACCACCCAGCACCACCTGAGCACAGCGCCTCCCCCCGGGACCCAGAAGAGATGGGAGACGCAGGCTCTGACCTCGAGAGACACCCCGCAAACATCACTGCAGGAGGCGGGCAGGCTGCAGAACGTACTTAGATCCTACTTGCTTCATTGCCCCAAACCTCCTAGCGGGTCCCCGCAGCCAGCCGAATACAACCCACGCTCGCAGTTTAACACGGGAGCCCCTGCCACCCAACCCTCAGCGACCCGGCTCCGCGACCACCACCCACCCGCCGTGCACAGCACAGATACACGCTCTCCTGGCTCCGGACACACAGCGCCCCTCGGCCCTCCCTCACGCTGCCCGGGCGGGATACAGATTTTGGAGTCTCAACTGTGTCTCTTGGAATCTGACTTGAACCAGGCCCTGACGGCTCCAAGAGGCCCATACACGCACGCGCGCACACACACACACACACGTACGTGCGCACACACAAGCACACACAGACACATGCATACATGCATGCACACGCACAAACATGTGCACATGCATGAACACACGCACATGAGTGCGCACATGTACACAAGCCCACACAGACGCACGCACACTCACCCACATGCACACATGCGTGCACACACACAAGCACACACGCGCACCCGCGCTTCGGGGCCTCTGCACTTGCTCCTTCCTCGCCCTGAAATACGCACGCCTCAGAGCTGCATGCTGTCCCCACGCGCCTCCCCAGTTTTGGCTGGACCCCTGGGCCCCGGGCCCCCATCACCGGCACCTCCGCCCAGCGCTCAGAACAACACGGCCCAGTGTCACAAGTGCACGTCCCACATTCCACCGTTGCCACTATTGTTTAAAACAATCCTTCCTCCCTCGGATTCTAAGTGCCCTGGAAGCAGGCGGTATTTGACAGGTCCCTCTCCCTTCCCAGCGTCCAGCACAGGCTCCCCCAAAACCAGATATAAATAAATATGGATTTAAAACGTTCTTATTTTTAAAGAGCCATAATTTCATATGATCCCAGGCTGTCTTATTTTCTAATATTAGAGGAAAGAAAACACTTTCAAGAAAACCTTTGCTCACCCTGAAGTCTGAATGGGTCTGGACAGGTCTCTTTTATAGGAACTGAAGGTACAGCCGAATGCCCATCTTGACTTTATCATGTTAAGCGCCATCCCTGGACGGCCCACCGAGAGCTCTAAGCTGGTGGAGCAGTGCCTCTACTGATGGGCATCTTCTGTGGGTTTGAACCTGCTCTGAGCACTGCTGCTTCCAGGCCTCCAACAAGGTGGAAGACGGGGTTACTCACCCCAGACGTTGTTGCTGGGACTAAAGTATTTGGCACTCAACATAAATTCGTGCTCACATGATGTGTCTCTTTCTCCTACAAGTAGAGGGCAGCCTCAAATGCAGGTTGATGGAAACATCTCACGTTTTCCCAGACAATGGGAGTTTGGGGTGTCTTTCCAGTTGATGCGTGTTTACCCCACAGTAACAGCTGGATCCACGTTTAATGCAGTGCAGCACACGGTTCCTCACAGAATCGCTCTACCTGAGGAATCACACAGCAACGTGGAATCTGGAGTCGGGTGTCAGTTCAAGCCCTGGTTCCTCATCGTGTTGCTTAGGAGACTTCGGGGAGACTCAAGCTCTTTGAATCGCTCTTGATCTGTAAAATGCGTCTAAAGACACCTGTTCTATTTATTCCATAGACTTGCTTCAACGACCAAGATAACGCAAGTGAGGGCGTTACTGACGTATCCTCTGCAAAGAAGAACCATCTCTAACCGACAAGATCACACAGCACAGAGCAGGTTCTCAGGGACGCTCGTGGTTCCCCCTCCACGGAAAACTTGCGTGGCTGATACAGGAGCGAGCGCAGAGCCGGCCACCCTCCGAGGCAGCGCTGCGTCCCGAGGCCACTGCCCAGAGGCCTCTGGTCAGCAGCCACTTTCACCAGGGCTCGCCCAGGGCTCGGGTCAGAAGTCTCGTCAGCGGTTCTCAGCGTCCCCGGGTGTCGTTCGAGAGCCCCTGAATTTACGGCCAGTTGATCAGACATGTGGCGACCCTGGGCTTGTGCCTGGCGTCTGGAGTGGGAGAGTCGTGTGGGTCTGAGCCCCGACCCGGCTGGAGGCTGACACGGAGGCCGGGCGGTTAGGTCAGAGCTGAACTGACATCAGCTGGAGTCGCAGAACTGTCGTTGGAGAAGTGCACCTGCACCTTCGGCCCAGAGCCGGGCCCTGCCCACCCGACTCCGCTGTCATCCTCCAGCAGGCCGCACAGGGTCCTCGCTCCATCGCCGCGCCGGCGGTCAGCTCCCGGCTCTCACAGCACTTCAGGGCCTCCCGCCACCTTCAGGACAAAGGCCAGGTCCGTAACGGTCACAAGAGTCTCTAAGAAGAGACCCCGGCCTTGGCGTTGGGGCGCGAGCAGCGCTCGGTCGCCGCACTGGCAGCGGCCAGGCCTGGTCCAGGGCTGTGGCCCTCTCTCCTGCCCCCAGGTGTGGTGTGATGGGTGATCCCCGTGCGTCGCCCTGACTGGCCACGGGCCGCCCAGGGATCTGCTCAGCGTGATTTCCGTCAGCCTGTGAGTGAACTGAGCTCGTCCGCCCAGGGAGGGCCTGGAGAGAGCGAAAGGGCAGGGAGAGCACAAAGTCTCTCTCTCTGCTCACGCCCGGGCGTCTGCCTTCTCCCGCCCTCGGACCTCGGTGCCTTGGGTCTCTGTTTTCAGACTCAGACAGGGCCTTACCCCAGCAGCCCCGCAGGCTCTGGGCCCTCGACTCAGACTGCGCTGTCCTGGCCTCTGGCTTGCTGACCGCAGGTGGGCCGTGGGACTCCTCGGCCTTCGTAATCACGAGACAGCTCCCGAGATGCTGTGCTGTGTCCCCTTCAGGTGCACTTATATGTATACATACCTCCGGTTGGTTCCGCTTCTCTGGAGACCCCTGGCCACCACACGCCACCATGCCACAGAAAGCCCCAACCAGGGCCAGGCGGTTATAGGTTCAGGGTTTCCTGGGACAGAATCCAATCCATGCAGATTGCGTGTGCTGGGCAAGCAGAACGGGGGACTCGGGGTGCCGTGCCCCTTGGTCTAGCTGACGCGACCAGGGAATCCCCAAGCCCAGGGTCCCGCCTCCCCGATCCCCATCACGTCGCCGCGAAGCTGTTGTCTCCGGCCGCCGGCCGCCAGGGGGAGCCCTCTCAGACCCCACTCCAGGCCCGCGGTCACGTGTGTCTCGTCTCCGAGGAGCAGCCTCCACGCCCCCCCCCCCACGATGGTGCTCTCCCCGACTCCTCTGCAAGCCCGAAACCCCCTACCCTCACCTGCCCAGCTCTTCCGAGACGCCTCCCCTGCCTGGCCGCCAGCCTCAGGAAGCTTTCCGCGAATCCCCTCCAGGGGGAGCTGCCCCACTTCACCCTCACATGCCCTGGGCCCACGCCCAAGACGTGAGAATTTGCCCAACTCACCTCCTTGTTGAGAAGCGTGTGACTCTCCTCCGAGGCCTGGGCGCCTCCCAGGAGAGATGCTGCGTCGTAGTTTGCACCCTTCCTGCACCTTAGCGCCCTGCACACTGGAGCACTAACACTGCACGTCCAGCAAAGGTGTGCTGAGCTCTGCCAAGGGTGACCAAGAGCTAAAGGATGGGCAGGAACCAGAGCTTTGGCCGAGCCCAGATTACCACAGCCTACCTGCGGCCAGCCAGGAACCAGCGCTGTGCTCCAGGGCCCACCAGGCACCACTGCCAGGATATCACCTAACCATCGCCCTGTTCCAGGGCTGCTACTAACCCAGCTGCCCCCCACCCCCGGAGTACGAGCCCTCCAGGGTAAAGGCACCACCCCTGTGGGTGTCTTACTCACCCCTGTATCTTCCAGGAGGGGGACTAGGGACCAGGAAGCGCCCCACACATGGGTGTGGCTGAGTCAGGTACCGAGGGCAGGTACCGCCCACAGCTGCGCTTCGTCTCTCATCCCCGTGGAGGCAAGAGGAGCCTGGACTTGGCGTCCAGAGGCACTGACTTGGAGCTGGTCCATCAGCGGGGCTCTGCACACCGGCACCCTTGCTGTCCGCCCCTGCCACGGCCGGCAGGTGGCTGTGTGCAGAGCCGACCTCAGCGATGTACCCTGGTCACAGAGGCCTGGTCACCGCTCTGCACCAAGCCCCGCCCCGTGGTCACATAATTAGTGTCCTAACACCATTCACTCGCTGACAGACAGTATGCTTCAATTCCAGATGTTGCCACTGACAGCTCAGTCTTTGCAGGGTTCATTAGGTCTGGCTGTTCATCGAATCCGCCTAACTTCCAGCTATGCCCTGTCCTGTCGGAAAAAAATGATAATGTGTAACGATTACACAGTTCGCTTGTTTAATGGAAAACAGATGTGTCATCATTCTCTTGCTGAAAATGGCTTTACCTCCAGAGAGTGCTCTGCACGTCCTGTAGTGGCCCTGGTGTGGGGTCCACGGTCCGCCCAAACCACTCATCAGACCCAATATCCCTCCTGCACCATGGGAGTCCTTCTCTGAGCATTGCTTTTGTTGGGTGTTTTCTGTGGAGAGAAACACCCAACGTGTTTCCTGCTCAAGGTGAACGTTCTTGTTCACCAAGAACGTTCATCGGTGTTGAGTGAAGAAAGAGTTCCAAGGCCAAGTGTGTGAGAGGATTGACTTGAAAATTAAGTGTATGTATTTAATGCAGCACTGGTCCAAGATGTAAATGCACGGTCTCAACTGGGGACCATCGGTGAGGGGAGTACAGGGTGCAGCGCTCCACAAAGCTGTCTGTCCCTAGCAGCCCCTCTGCCCCCCGCCCCCGTTATTGGGGACCAGCTGCGGGGACAGAGGTCTGGAGAGCATCCTTGCAGGATCAGTGCCTCGCCTCTCCAGCTCACGGTCAGAAGGTGACACGTAAGCAAAGATGGCGCCACATTCCTCCACGCCTCCGACAGCTCTTCATCCAATCATCCAGTACTTCCTAGCAGCTTCTGTGTGCCCAGACGGTCTTAGGTCGGGCTGTCCGGCAGCCGGCCCTGAAGAGCCGGTCTGTGTACAAGTGCTTCGTTAAGGAAGTGTCCCCAGAGGAAATCTGCATGGAGCAGGGCACATAAGACAGGAGCAGGGGGCCAAGCACGGGGGTCCTCAGAGGGTGGAGAGGGCTCCAGGGGAAGGCATACCTAGGTGCCCCTAAGTCTCAGGGTGGGGCAGCCATGCTGCCACACCAGCAGGTGGGGGGGGAGGGTCTGCAGGACATGGGGTGGCAACGCTCCAGGCCTCCAGCTCTGTATCAGCCTCCCGTCTCTCTGTACACACAGCGCCCTCCCAGCTGGAACCCACCCCCGTCTGCCCCAGAGCTGCCCAGTGTGTCCTGAGCTCCCTGCCATCACGAGTCCTGTTTTGCTAGGACAGTGGCGTCTGCCTTCTCGCCCTGGATCCCGCACAGCTGCTGGTGAGGCACATCGCTCGAGGCGGTCCCTGGGGTCGGGCAAGAAAGGTGAGGGATAAGCTCGCCGGGCACCGGCTGTGGGGAGTGAGGACGGCCTGATGAGTCCAAGGAAGCGCTCTCTGCTTTCTGAGGCATCTGAGGAGGAAACCACGAAAGACGACGAGGTTTCAGCATTGTTCTGTCACGAGGTCAGGGGGACCTCGGTTCCATCATAACTGCATTTCTGAAGCTCTACAGTCTCCAGAAGACCAGACTCGGTCATTCAGTTTGGAGGCCTTAATGTCCCTCGGAAACCGAGAACTCATTCAATTTTACCAGCACTTCTCGGAAACCTGCAGACGCCACCAGAATACGTTAGGCGGTCCAGACCGTCAGGACGGACAGCCCTCTTGAATCCACATGCATATTTCTGTTTCCGCAGACACAGCCATCTGCGATTCTGTTCCAGACGGCGGAGAGCCACCAAATTGAATTCCTGCCCCACGGTCACTTCCCAGAAGCAACTCTGGGGCAACTCCCAGCCCCGCACGGAAGCGGGAGCCCTCGGGGCCCTGAGGAGGAAACCAGTGCCCTGGCCTCGCCCCGGGTCTCTCCCCCTTGCCAGCCCCCGAGCTTTGGGGGAAAACGTGAGCAAACACACAAAGGAGGTGAAACCAGGCGCGTCCCTGGGCTCCGCTGCGGCCCCTACCTGGCTGGAGATGTCCCTCAGATGGGGCATTAAAAGGACTCACAGGGCAAGGTCGTACCCAAAACCCAGCGTTCATCTGCCTAGTGTTTTTGACCTTATTCCAGGCACCAGGCACAATTCCAGCCGAAGGGCTCTAACGGGAAAGATGCCACAAGGGCCTAGCCTCCTCCGGTGGGTGTCCACTGGCCGTGAGGATGGGGACAAAACAGTCAACGCAGAGCCTCAGCGTGTGGCTTTGGAGACGAGGAGGGCAGCGAAGGGCCTGAGGGGCCTCTCCCTGGAGCTGAGGTCTGAGCGGCTGGACCCCACGGGGCCCACGTCGGGGCGGATGGCGTCTGCCCAGGGAGCAGTCAGTGCAGGGCCCCAGCTGGAAGCCCCCTGGCATGTCTGAGGGAGGATGTAAGCCAGGAAGAGGACTTCAGGTTTTATTTGAGTAAAATTAGAAGCATCAAAGGGCTATAAGCAGAAAGGCACCATCATGCAGTTTATGCTTCTGCAAAACTCTCCTGGCTCCGTGGAGCACAGGTGTGGGGCAGGAGGGGAGGTGAAGGCAGGTGAGCAGGCCGGACGCTGTCCTGGGTCAGATGAGGGCATGGCCAGGACAGGAGCAAGGCGGGGGGGTTGCGGGTATTTGGCGGAGGGTGTCACAAGAATGACAGACGGATTTGAATTTCAGGGGGACAAGGTGTTTTAGTTTACACAGCTTAGAGGATGCTGAGACGAGCTACAGAGACTAGGGGACACGCGGGAGAGGAATTAGTTTACACAGCTTAGAGGATGCTGAGACGAGCTACAGAGACTAGGGGACACGCGGGAGAGGAAAATTTGCTTCTTGGGGGCTCGGAATGCACCGACGTTTTACCGCGTGAAAGCGAACCGCTCTGATTGTGAGGCAGCAGGCGCCTGGCTGTGACCCCACGCCTGGCTCCGCCCGGGGGACCTGGGCGTGTGTGCTCCATGGCCCCAGCTGGGATGACAGGGGCCGCCCCACATGGAGAAGATGCTCCTTCAATGAGACCGTCGTCCATGCCTGGAACTTCGCCTGCTCCTCTGCTGTGGGCAGCAGGACGGGGTCCCCAAGACGGGCTGAAGTTCTGAGAGTGGGTGTGACACATCATAGGTCACACAAAAGCCTACCCCCATCCACTGTCACCTCAGTTAAGAGAAGAGGGGACGTAGCCCAGGGAAGGAGAAAGAAGTCCGTGGGGGCAGTGACGCGTCAAGCACAGAGAGAAACGCCAGATTCTAGGGGAACGAAGACACGAACAGTAAAAAATGAAGAATCGTGAAACAATGGGAAAACAATGGACTAATTCAACAAACGGCACTGAGAATTGTCTAAAGGGGAAAAATTCAAATGCCAAGCTTTGCTTCACTTCATACGAAAAATAAACAGAAAGCTGAAAAACAAAATTAAATCCTACAGATGCAGGTGGCTGCCATGTTCCCTAAAGAGCCTGGGAGCTAGAGGGTGAGCTGAGAGTGTGGGGCTCTAGGTCAGACAAATGCAGGCTCCACCCCAGGACCCATTACATGTGACGTAGGAAGCCGCTTCACTTCCTTGCACTTCAGTTTTCTTATATGTGAAAAGAAGAGAAAAGGTATCACAAAGACTAAATAAAATACTCCCTCGAAAGCACTAGCACATAGCATGTAGCTGGCAGGCTGTAAGCACCCACTTTATGTCCGCTATGTTACCGTAACTGTATGTATTTTATAAAAATTTTCAACAATAACGAGGACATTATTATTTTTGCCAGACAGTCCTCAGACCTTCAGGACCTTCCATCTGTCCGATGCCCATCGTGGTATAGTCAGGTGAGCTTCGGGGACCCGAACACCCACTGCAGGCTCAACAGCTCCAAAGGCAGTCTCCTGGCGAAGGGTCCCGTCGGGGGTCTTCGTGGTGACGTGTCAGGTCCGGAGCTCTGAGTCCCCAGCTCTGGCATGAACATCTTGGCTAGGAGGGGCTGGGAGGAATGGGAGGGGGTTAGGGATCCCGTGGTGGGCCCCGTGCTCTGTGATTTACAGACCAGATGCTGCTAGATCTCCATGACAACCCAGCCAGGAAGGCACCACGATCTCTGCCTGACAGATGCGGAGGCCAAGGGTAAGTGGGTAACCCATGGCGGGTCCGCGCTGAGGTTAGATGCAGAAGGATCCCGGGCCGAGCTGTTCACTCTGACACGTTCTCCTTCGCTCTTGGGCGGAGCTACTGCTCCAGTCAGGCCCAGAGCCAGGGGAGCGGTGGGTCGCTCGCACAGAACCCGGGCCAGCAGGAGACACTGGCCCCAGGCAGACCCCTAGAACAATGTTGCAGGAGCGTGGAGACGCTCAGGTGTGGGGGGACGGCAGTGACCATTTGAACTCAGCGTGGGCAGGGTCAGGGAGACTCTCATTTTAAGGAGATTTTTTAAAAAGAGAAAAAGCTAGGTTTCCTTTAAAAAGAAAATTGTATAGTACATGCAGTAAATAGGCTTTTGAAAACCTATAAAGGCTGTTCCGCACAGGCTGGCGTCACCCGCCCAGGGAGCGCCCGGGCCCTCGGGAAGCTTGGGTGGAGAACAGCCCGTCTCGAGCCCCCAGTTTCTGGCGGGCAGAAATCGAGGACGCCCGGTGGGGCGGTCCCCGGGATCCACGCCGCAATTCCAGGACGAACTTGATTGTGAAGTAAGGCAGAGCCCACCTGTGCTGAGGGTGCGCTCGTGCATCTCAGCCCCGCTCCTTATTCCCCAGAGTCAGGGTCCCACGGGTCCGAGGCCTGAGCGCACGCGGTGCCGTGTGAGCGGGCGGGGGGCCCCTGTCCGAACACTCAGAGAGAAGAGAGCTGAGGCCACGGAAGAAGGTAGCTGCCCGCGCCACCGTGAGGGGCAACCACGAGACCAGCGTGTCAGCCACCACCCGGAAGGACGGTACCTTCAACAAGCTGATACTCCAGCCAGAGGGAGCAGACGGCGGACCGGCCAAGCAGGGGTGGTTCCCATCGCAGCCCCCAGCCAGGACCCAGGCCTTGAGCTGTTTCCCCGATTCCGGCTGCAGGGCTCCCGGTGCGCAGTTCTGTGTCCCACTGGGGTGACCTGTCAGCCTCCCCAACCCTGCGATCTCACCCAGGGCACCTGAGCCGCCTCTGTGCTGGCCGGTACCGCAGTGTAATCCGTCCCGCAGCGATGACCTTATTTAGGCGATAGAATCTTATAACTCAAATAGCTGCAGGATGGCCTATCTGTGCAGCACAGATAACGTATTTTCTGTCAACTACACCGTGAACCAGTTTTTCACCTCATTTTTTTTTAGATCAGAAGTAAATGGAAAAGGGGACGACGGTATAACATCTTGGTGGCAGCAGTGACTGAGTGTCTGCTCCTCGGAAGGGAGAGCTGACTCATGGGGGCCACACGTCGTGAAGAGGTTTGTGCAGGAGGGTCTGGCCCAGCCCATGGGAGGTCGTGGCCTGGGGGCAAAGAATAAAGCTCGTGGCAGTACCAGCAGAATCAGGGCTCCCAATTTCCAGGGCGCGGAGAGGGGCACAGAGTGACACGAATTCGGAGGAAGGTGAGGAACACCGTGTATGGCCGGAGACTAAAGGTCCTCATCGCTGTGTGGTAACCACCTAAGGGATTACCCTCACCTGAAGTTTACCCCGAGTTTCCTCCAGAAGACTGCACCCGTCCATCGCCAGTTAATGCAAAACATGTCTTTCTGTTTGCAGACGTCTGAAGAAAGCGTGCCTGAGACGTGGCCCAAGGCCAGGCCCGGGTCTGGGGACCACGCCCAGGCTGCTGCCGGGGTCCCTGCAGGAAGCGGCGGGCCCTTCCTACCTAACCGCCTCGGCAGCTCCACACGCCTGGACTAACGGCCCCGTGGAAGCGACGAGCCAGAGACCTCCTCTAAGTATCAGCAACCACACCGCACGCTCCGACCGTGGACCTGCACGTGCGGCCCCGCCGGCGGGAGGGCTCTGTGCCGAGACCTGCTCGCCGGCAGGGCCTGGGGGGAATAGAGGGAGGCGGCTAGTGACGAGGGACAGGACGGATGGAGGGGGACGAGGGGACAAGGGGGCCGGGGGATGGTGCATCTCCACCCAGGCGCTCAGCAGACAGGAGCCCGCCCCCCCCGGCCCGGGCTCGGCCTCCAAGACGTTCCTCGTCCCTTCGGGCAGCACCTTCCCACCACCCTCTGCCCTTCTCAGGCCATCTGGAGGTTGCGCTCCAGCCCTGAGGGACCCCACATGCCCCAGCCGGCCGGCCAGGCTCACCTCGTCTGGGAAACACCTGCTGACGAAAGCAGCCCTTGGCGCTACCTAAGCCTGAACGCAGGGACACCAGCCCTGGCCCCTGGGGTCCCGCCTGCCCTGAGGTGGCCTCTGTCCCCAGCGGGCAGGTGGGCTGCCTTCCAGAAGGTCAGCTGGGAAGCACAGCGGGTGGTTCTGCACCCAGCTCTACAGAAAGTGCCCAGGTCCCCGAGGAGCAGGGCCTCAGACACTGAGCCCCTTGTCCCAGGAGTCTCATGGGCCCTGTCAGCCCCCATCACGCTCAGGAAGCGCCCGCGCCCCTCCGCGTGGCCCGTGTGTTTGTATCTCATCCCCTCCACCTCCATCCCCATCGTTGTGGCGTTAGGCCAGCTGTGCTTTTGCACCTGCCCTGGTCGGTTGCCAAAATCTGGTCCCCTCCTCCCGATGGAAAACACGTCTATTCAGTCTTCCAGAACCAGCCTGACCGTCACCTCCTGACAGGACGCCCACCCCACGGAAAAGCTCCCCTCATGCCTAGAACCGTGCGTTTCTGGTGGCAGGCGGAGCCAGGCAAGTGTGGGCTCAAAGGACAGCCTGCCACCCTCAGCCGGCAGCACCATGGGTGCCGGAGGGCAGGGGCGGGACCGTGCAGGGCAGCTCTGCTGGAGGGTCCCCATCGGATGGAGACGTGCTCCCAGGAGCCCCCTAAGAAACGCACAGACTGCGAGCAGAGCTGATCCGCGGATCGGAGCTCGGAACCCAGGGCGGCACAGGACGGTCAGAGGTGCGCAGGCCGCACCCAGCCTGCTGTCCATCCCAAAGGCGTTACCTGCAGGTATTCTTAACCGGCCCACGAGTGGGTGTTTAGATGCTCCCATCAACATCAGAAATGGGCCAAGCACGTGCTCCTTGACGTAATGGAACGCCATGAAGGAGACTCTCCTTCATGGGCTGTGAACACAGGCTCTGCCATCACTCAGACGTGACCTGGCTGGGGCTCAGCTTCCGTGGGAAAGGACTCGCTAAGCAAATCAGTACCGGAAGCAAGATTCCCATCACTGTTTCCCCTCGTCCTTGCCTCACGTGCCCACTCTCTTTAAGAAGGTTTCCTGAGCAAGGAGATGCTTTAAGAACACCTGGCAAAAGCCTTATCAAAGGTCGCCGGGCTCTATAAATGCAGCTGTTTCACTGGGGTGGGAGGGAAGGAGGGAGGTCGGCGCCCATTCAGCATTTGAACTCCGAAGCCGGGGTCCCGAGTATTAGAACTGCCCTGCATCGTGGCAGTGCCACTGGCCACGGGCCGTCCCTTCCGCCCATGCCCGCTACCTCCTCGGATCTTCACGGCCGCCCCGAGAGACCAGAGTACGTTTGTATCTGGATTTTGTACCAAGAAAACAAAGCCTGAGCCAGACCATGTGATCCTCGAAGGCACACAGCCGGTCCAGGGAAAGCTGGACTCGGGCTCTAATCCCTCCTGACAGCCTCTTAATTCCAGGCCCAGTGCGGCTCTCACGGGGCGGCTGGCGGTGCTCTTCAGAATAGCTCCTATGTGATGTGCACTGATCGACTGATTCGAATCAGTGAGATGCTCCGTACACAAGGTGACCCACACACAATAAAATCTAAATGCTGGACCGGCACCCCGAGTTCACAAGGTAACCGCAAAACCCACTGCTGAGCACAGGGCAGGGGCCACACACACTCCAGCTGGAGGCTCTCAGGACAAAGAGGAGGAAAGAGGGTGTGTGACAGTCACAGGCTCTCGCGTGCACCTGTGTGAGGTCCCCTGAGATTCCGGGGAGGCCTGGGGAAGACGCACCAACAACGCGAGGGCAGCTCTGTGCTCGGCCACTGTCCAAGTCACCCTTTCTTTCCGCCCGGCGCCCGGCCAATGCAGAGTTCCGAATCCTTGGGGGCTGCCCCCTGCCCTGTAGGTCACTTCCCTCCATTATAGCTGGGGGGGAGGGGTGGGGGGGGAGGGCAGGCAGAGGCACGGTGCCCGGGGCAGCCTGGTAGCAGAGCCAGCGGGTCCCCGTGCGCCTCCTTGACCAGAACGGGACCCAGAGCCTGTGCTGCAAAGGCACCTGCTCCAGTGTCTCTTCCGCCGGGATGAGGACGGACCAGGAAGACCCGGAGAGAACGTGAACCACGACAGGCAAAGCGAGGGGCCACATCCTCATTGCCTAGAAACCACTCCTTCTTTCCTTCCATCAAAACCCACAAAAAATCTGGTGTTTCCTTAACCCTGATTAGAACAAAGTGTAAGCATATGGTCTGCTTGAGTCGTGATTACCAGGAAAACGCTCACCTTTCACTGGTCATTATATTTTCTCCACACCCAGAGACACCTAGCATCGCGAGGTTTCCCCGTGTTCCCAAAATCACCACGTGAAGCCCCTGACATTTCCACCTAAAGTATAGAACTAAGGAGAGTGAAAGTAAATTATATTGTTGTTTAGTGAGCCTTCACTCCACCTCGCCCCTCCGCGGGACGGGAGCATCTCCCTGCCCCAATCCTGGGCACGACCATGGGTTTGCTTTGGACGACGTGCCCTGCTCACCCCGTGTTGGTGAGCCTCTCAGGTCTGAGCCTTGGTCCACAGTGGCAGCTGACGCACCAACAGAGCAGACGCGAGGCTCCGTATTTAGGGGGTTCCCGCTGCAACTCACTGACTCACGCTCACCTGAGGGCCCTCCCGATGGTGGACCACGCAGCAGGTGCAAGTCTGTGTGCACATCACCGGCTTTGAAACAGCTAGAAAAAAAATGGCAACAGCAATTCATTCATTTTACTAGACAGGATCAAAGAGAAGTAAGTCTCACGCCAAAGTCAAGGATATTTATGTCCCAGCACGCTATTTATGTCCGGTTATTAAACTAACTGGACCTACCATGCTGTCAGTCCTAAAGAAAAATGGGAACTACACGCCCATATCTGCAGTAACTGCCCAGTCCCCTCACTCCCTCAGGCCCATCCCTCCAGAGCTATCTCCTCGGCATCCCGCTCCGTCCAGCCTGCGGCCGTCGGCCTGGTGCTTGGACCTGGCCTTGCCCCGAGGGTCTGCGGCGGGCGAGCACTTCTGGTGCTCTGAGCGGCCTTGAGTGCCGCGGCTGCATCCGCAGGAGAGAACTCAAACCACAGGAGGACCTGCAGCAGGCCTGGCCACTACAGTGGAAACGGCAGAAGAAAAAGGTACGCGAACTTCAGAATTTCCACTTCTGGGAGGCGACGGAGGGAGTGACTAGTTTAATTTAGAGCAAGTTTCCCGAAGGCATTGTTGTGCAAAATGTGATAAATCGGTGCGGTGCTGGCGATGACCCTGCAGACACGAGACTGTGGTCCACAGTCTAATTGTGAAGATATAGAAAATGTAAATTACGCTAGGTTGTTTATTTTTAATGAAAAATTATGCTTAAAACAGTTCATCTGGTCAGCTGGCGAAATTATTTGCCCAAAGTATGTTCTTCCTCAGTGACACCTGATCAGCACGGTGTCCGCATACGGCCCGCACCCATGAAGGCTCTTCTCAAGGAGCCTCAGATCTAGACTCACGTCCAACACCCCTGCTGGGGGAGGAGCGGTGGGCACTCGCTCATCAAGCCCACGAATGCCCCAGCTTCGCCAAGACTGCTCTCTTTCACTCCCTTCCTCTTTTCTGATCCTCAAGGCATCCACGCTTCACAGAAGGACCTCACGGCCCCTCCAGGCTGTCAGCCCAGGCTCCCCACCCGCTGCTGACACGTCGGGCAGGTAACTCCCGTGGGGACTGCCCTGTGCATTATAAGATGTTTAGCAGCGTCCCAGGTCCCTCCACACTAAATGACAGCAGCGTCCCTCAAACGCACCTGGGGATGTTGCCAAATGTCCCCTGCGGGGCAGAAACGCCCCTGGCTGAGATCCAAACATATTCGACGTCTTGAAGCAATTTATCAAGCTGGCTTAAGACCGTGTTTCACATATTTTGGCTGGAAAAAAACCTGTATGTAAATTCCCAGGGCAGGTCGCTAAAAACACAGTTTTCTAGATTCTATCCCAGACTTACCTTGTTGATCCCTGGAGGCGGGTGTGTGAGCAGCTCAACGGTGTTCTGACGGGTCAGGGCCTTCCTGCTGTCCCCCGGGACAGCCCTCGGACGACGGCCAGAAGTCCACAACAGTTCTAGACGCCTCTGTCAATGAAACATCCAGAAAGTGAAAATGGGCCCTGGTACCTCAGCATCTTCTTTGCTCTCCAGGGAAAGCCTTTCCAGGGCCCCACCCCTCTGGGCCAGATTACGCTACAAATCTGAGTCTAAAATATCCTCTGGCAAAGGGAAGGACCTGTTTCACCCCTGGGGCTGGGGAGCAGCCCTTTCCCTAGAGGACGGAGCCAGCCCAAACTTCATTAAACTGGGGACCTGTGGGCAGGAGAATGAGAATAAATAGAATTGACTTAAGATTTTTTTCAGAAACATCTCGCTACCAGATCAAATTCCCACAGACGGTATTGCTTTGGACTGGGATTAGTTTTTTTTAATATTAGGCAAAATACAGGACTGGTGAGATAAGGATGTGACATAAGAAACGGGAAGACGGCACACAAACGCCGGGGGAGCTTAGCTTCAGCCTCCAGGAGATGTGGCCAGAGTCCCAGGACACGAGACATGTGACTCCAGTTTCCGTAAAGATGTGACAGAAACAAGTCATTTTCTGAGTTAATTTTAATTAGGAGAGAAATACGAATACGTGTATTCCTCCGCATTCTTACGTGGACCTGGGTCCCCAGGAGACAGTCTGGGCTCAGGGATCCCCAAGGATGTCGGATGCTGAGGGGCCCGGGGTGGGGGAGGGGAGGAAATGGGGGAGAAGAGAGACTGGTGGTCTCTGGGGAGCAGGAGTTCTTGTTCCTGCCGCTCGCAGGTGAGCTGCTCGTCTGGACACACAGCCCTGGAGGTGGCAGCAGCAGCGTCTCCACTCCAGCCCGACAGGGACCACATCCTGCGCCCGCCCTGGACGCCTGCTCCCCAGCCACTTAGCTGTCCGAGCAGCAGGAGGCCTAGGAGTCCCCCATCCCTGCTCTTTACTCCTGCGAGGAAGCGGTCGCGTGAGGATTGTAATAAAAGTGTAAATAGCTACCAAGGCCCACAGCACTGGGCCGACCTCCCCCTCCAGGGCGGGGAGCCCCTCGGGGGAAGGTCCCCACGGCGGGGACTCTGTGACGGCCACGCAGGAGGGACCAGAGGGTGGGACAGGCGACTCGGGACTCAGATAAACTCCATGCATGGCCTGGGTTGCGGACGCTCACCGGGACGCTGCCCTCTCCGTAACTGACCAGGCACGTCACACGCTGTCCCCTGTCACCTACCTCTACTGTGTTTTGCCACATAATACGCTGACCGACTCAAAACCAGCTGATTTTGGATGAAAACACTCCTGCATTTTCAGAAGAAATAATACTAATTTGGAGGGTGAGCGTCTGATCAGAATTCCCTGTAAATATTTGGATCAAGCGTCCGGGGAAGAGAGAGACCCGGGTGACTGTAACTGATCATGGAAAACCTACTCCTTACAGTGTACATGTCGGTATCTCCACTGGGCTCAGCGACTTAAAAGGCCCCAGGATGAAACTGGCGCAGAGAAGGTGGTGTCCTCGGGTGCCGGCTGACAGTGACAGATGGGAACGGGGACCAGCACGCTTTCAGCCCCGATGGAGGGCAGACAAGAGGCAGGCCTCGTCGTGGGTGGGTTGTAATTCATTTCAAGATGCAGAGCGGCTCAGAGCTCAGAGGTGAACAAAGGGCCAGGGCTGCAGTCCCCAGAGAGTCTCCGCTCAGATCTGTCCCCGTCTGCTGAGTCTTCAGAAGGGCTGCTGAGCCATGACCTCCGCCCTCCAATACCGCGAGGAAGCTCTGGGCAGGGATGGGACCGAGCGTCACCATCGTTGGTGGAGAGGGACCCGATTTATTAAACACAGGAGTGACAGGTCTGAACGGAGTCGTCCCCCGAGACCGAAGGCAGAGGCCCCTTTTGTGGACAGCTGCGGGGATTCTGCAGCACTTCAGACGGGGCGTGCGGGGGAACGCTGGGATGCGGAACACACGGTCCAGGAAGAGCTCGGGGGCTGGGGCGTCTCCTGGGGAAGTCTGAGAGGAGGCAGGAAGCACAGCTGCTGCCGCGGGTGTGGAGGAAGCCTGGGGAAGGTGCTCTCAGGATCCGTGGTTGCAGGGCTGCAGACACATTCTGTTCCAGGGATGCAGCCCTGAACCTGGGTACCACAGAACCTCTCCTCGGCCTCAGCCTCCCGCGGGGCCTTGGCCTCCCCCGCCCCGACTCTCCTCCCAGCTCCGCACCCCCTGCCCCCTCATAGAGCATCACCTTCTCTCACTGGGGTCCCAGAAGCAGACTTCATCAGGACCCCCCAGGTCCAGCACCTCCCCTTTTCATCCACTTTTATAGATGAAAACATCTACACACATCAAAAGTGCAAGGCAGATCACCACTCACTTTCACAAAAATCACTTCCAATAGCTGAACCCCCAGTCCAGGCTCAGGAGAAAGTCCTTTAACCCCGAGCGTGTCCCCAGCCCTGCGCTGTCCAGCTTCACCTCCACAGCCACCCCCGGCTCCACCCGATCGTGAGTCACCACCAGGCGGGCGCACAGCCGCCCAGCTTCATACGTGGTCAGTCCTTACTGGTCTGGGATTCCGTGTTGGTACATCTGCCTGCGCACCAAGACCTATTAGTGACCTGCAGTCAGCACTCGTGGGGCCTTCGTGGGTGTCCTCAGACATCGCAGAGCAAGGAAACACGTGCACGTCCAGACCCACCGCCCTGGCTCCGCTGGGACAGGACCACATCCCGCCTTCTCCGTCCAGCTCACACGCAAACAGGTGTCCTCCTCATGGCCTACTGAGTGCCGCGCTCTTCACATCTCGGTGATCTTGTTCGTGGTTTTCTGTCTAAAATGGCCCCCAAGCGTCACGCTGCAGTGCTGTCTAGCGTCCTAAGCATACAAAGGCTGTGCTGGGCCTCCCAGAGGAGCTTCCATACAGCACGAGTTACGGGCTGTTGGCCCTGAGTTCAATGTTAGTGCATCAGTGATGTCTATTAAGTTGGGTGTCTTCAAACAGAAACTCACAAAACAAGCTGGTGTACTGTTTGGTGGATGAAGTTGCTGTGACCAGACGTTGGCAGGACTCTGTGGTGGTTCACTGTATGTGTCCACTGGGCTGGGCTGCGGTGTCCCGATATCTGGCTAACCATTATTCTGGATGTTTCTCTGAGGCTGTTTTTGGATGAGATTCCCATTTAAACCAGTGGACTGCAAGCGAAGCAAATTGCCCTGCCCAGGGTGGGTGGGCCGCGTCCCATCAGTTGACGGCCCGACCTGAACAAAACCTGACCGTCCTGAGCAAGGGGGGGGGGTTCTGCAGCCAGCTGCCTTTGGACTTGAACCGCAGTGCCCACTCTGCTCTGGGCCTGGGGCTGCTGACCGTGCTGCAGACCGTGGACTCACCCGCTTCCACCATCACAGGCAGTCTGTGCATATGCACATCCTGCTGGCCCTGTTTCTCTGGGGAGCCCTGACCAACACACGGACCCTGTATCTCCCAAGAGCAACGGGCCAGATTCACCGACTCAGTGCTTGGGCCCACTTTTCGGGAGCATAACTGCTGTGAATAACGAGAATGGACTGCGTCGTCCCCGCCGCCTGGTTGCTATTATTCAGGTCACACAATTATGCCAAGCCCCCGTCCCCACCTCCCATCACGTGAAGCCCTCCCTGGACCCCTAGACTCTTGCCCTGGCGTCCCACAGGAGCCGGGGTCTCGCCCCTGTGGCAAACCTGGCACAGAAATGGCACAGAAGTACCTGCGAGTTCCCTTTCTCAGCAAACCGTGAGCACTTAGGATAGCGCTGTGCTTCCCTGGAACACGGAGGCTCTAGACGACCCTCTGATGCACGACTAGCCCGTGAGAGCAGCCCTCGCGGGAGGACGGTGGCTCCCGACTGCAACTCCAGGCTGCTTTCACGCCTATTGAAACTGGTACCGCACTGTGCGCACAGCCACGTGGTTGAAGGTCACCCCGTAGCCCTCCTACGAAAACTTCCTGGGTCCCGTTACAGTGTGGGAAATGCCTGCATCTGTTCTCTGTGTTTTGAGGCCTTGATGGGCACGGCGAGGACAGAGGTATTTTCCGGGCCAGGAGCAGGCAGGGTCTTTCATCAGCACTTCAGCTGTTCAGACCAGCAGGGCCTTGAGGAAATGAGGAAGGTGTGTTTCCATAGGTTGTAAACCAGACGACGTCATCAGAACTTGGGGGCATCTGGGCTGAGACAGCCGCTCACTGACACATCTTACTGATAACCCGGGGTCGGTGGAGTGGCAGGGAGGGATCCGCACGCAATCTCCTGTGATCCCCGCCACGCGTCTCCTCTCCTGACCATCTCGCCCGGAGCAGAAGACAGGGTGACAGGGCCAAACTGCTCTGGGGACAACATCTAGAAGCAGTGAGCTGTGAAAACTTCAAGTCTAGGGAGAACTTCAAGGAAGTAGATTTGGGTTCACTGACCTTGAAACGTTAGGAAGGTCTGTAACATTCCCAGCTGCCCCAGTGCGGCCAGAGAGAGAGGATGCCCTCCCAGAGGAGGGGCCAGGAAGCGGATGGGGCTCAGGAGGGCCCTGGAGAAGCTTTAAGCCCCCTGCGTCCCTCTAATGCTGAGACCTGGGTCACGTCCCTCCTGGGAACCGTCAGCTTTGATCTGCTCCCTGGACACCGGGTCTGGATCTCAGAGCCAAGCACTCGATGCCTGTGCCGTGCTGCTGGAGGGACCCGTATCTCGGGGCAGGGAGACATGTGGCGGCCACACGGCTTGGCCGGCTTGCCACCTCCCCTTCCTCCGCGCACAGACCACTGGGTGGGCGAGCCCGCAGGGCCTCAGCTCCCCCCATCCCAGCCAGGCCCTCAGCCAAGCACAAGCACAGCCAGCCTGGCCGCTCTGCCTGGAGGTCGTGTTCTACCTTCCTGACTTATCTCAGACTCTGGCCCCAAAGCTCATATTGACATTGGCGACAATTTTACATGGACGGTGACAAGATCTGACAGAGCTTAAAGTTTCAGTGAAAAGATGACACAGCTGCTGTCCAAACACAGGCTCAAATCCGGGGCCAAAAATGTAACGTCTGCGTGAAGCACACAAGTTGCGTCATCCCTCTGCCCTCACTTGTCCTTTCTATAAAGTACACGGGGTTGGTTTGCCAGGAAGGGAAGATGAACTCACACCTTGAACCATGAAACACCAGGCAGATGTCTGTTCGTTAACGGTACCAGGAGACGTAACTGTGTTGCCCACCTCAGCATCCTTGGTCACACCTGCAGCTTCATTCCATGACCTCTGGTCCATGCACAGAGCATCTTTTCCTGCCACATTCTCCATCCACTGGGGACAGGAGCCCAGGGCGCAGGTGCCCCTGCTTTTTACATGGAAACCAGCACCTGTCATATTTCTTAGGCTCTATTCACATCTGGTCAGAATAGCGATCCTGCTGGGAGTTTCAGCATCTTGCTCTTTGACAGTTTGAAGAATTCAGATGGCAGAGATCTTTTGCTTTTGGGAAGAGTCGCTCAATACTAAGCTGGGTTCTAAGGCTGGGTTTTGAAAAATAAAATTCTGGGAACATTCTATTTTTTCCTAACTTTTCCTCTGCCATTTTGGGACCCAAAATGGAGGTGATGACTTATCCCCAGTGGCAGTGTTTGCTGTAACGCTCCCCAGTGTAACAATGGATAACTCTCACTACATATCACTGGTTTCTGAGTGGTACTGATGAAAATAATCATAATAAAGACCAAGGTCATTGCTTTGAGATGTGAATAGCTATTGGTAAAACTGAAATGACAACTAGCCTTCAATGACCTTGAGGTAAAACCGTATTATAGCTCTGATGAATTTTAACGACCCAGTGCACACGACAGGGCCTGGAGAAAGCGTGTGTCCTGCAGACTCTCGTGCTTTAGGCCAAATACACCTGCAGCACCACTTACCAAGAATATGACCGTGAAAACGTTACATCCACTCTGAGCCTGTTTCCTGTCTGGAAAAGAAGGGGGTTGATGCCATCACAGAGAGCTCAGTGAGCACTTGCGGACTTAGATGTAGGGGCCCAAGCTCAGGGATGGTCACATCCTCACATGCAACAGGGATTAATGTTCTCCCCCACACCGAATGCAGGGAAATCGTTATGGAAGCAAAGTTACTAGACCTACTGACTTAAGCCTCCAAGGAAGTGAAACATCTAGAAACTTCGATGGAGACACCCATCATAGGATGGTCCACAGAGCAACAGGGGAAAGCAAGGGAGCCAGACACCTCACTCTGCACTGAGCCTCCGCTGGACCCTCTGTTTGTGAGAACGGGGCAGCTGGGAGCAGTCGGGTTATCCTGGTGGGTGAGGATTAGAGACCATCGTGCCTGGATTGGAGGACTAATTCTACCACTAACCAGCTGATAACCTCGGGCAGGTTACTCATCTGTGCCAATGCCTGCATCTTCTCAGAGGATCATTGAAAGGGTTAAATCAGTTATGCATGGATAGTACTTAGAGAACATTCCAAGGGCTCAGTTAATGTTGGTTATTTATCTATGTCAGGACTAGGCAAACTCTGGCCCTCTGCCTGTTTATATAAATAAAAATTTATTGGAACATGACCCTGCTCATTTGTTTAGGTGTCGTCAGTGGCCATTTTCACCCTACAACAGAAAAGTTGAATAATTCAGACAAAGACCATATACTCGCAAACCTAGGATTTTACTGTCTGGTCCTTTCTTGAAAAAGTTTGCTGATCCCTTGAAACTGCTAATTTTATGTGTCAGTTTGACTGGGCTAAGCATGTCCAGATATTCAGTCGAACATTATTCTGGCTGTTTCTACAAGGGTGTTTTCTGGATAAGATTAACACGGAAATTGACAGACTGAGTAAATCAGATTGCTCTCCCCAGTGTGGGTGGGCCTCACCCAATCAGGTGAAGACCCAAATAGAAGAAAACGATTGACCCTCCCCTGCGCAAGAGCAAATTCTCCAGCAGATGCCCTTGGACGGCATCTGCAGCATCAGCTCCCCTGGTCTTCAGCCTGCCGGCCCACCCTGCAGACTGGACTCCTCGGGCTCCATGACTGTGTGAACCAATTCCTTAGACATGTATTTTACAGATTCCGTTTCTCCAGAGAACTCTGTTCTCAATCTATCATTCACTGGAATATTCAGGACATCTGAACACAGCCCTGAGACTGTTGTAAAGGACCTTTCATCTCTTTCAGGATGGCTTGAGGAGACATGGGCCTGAGCCAACGCCATCCCAGAGGATAGGACCCCTCACAGGTTGTACTCGTGGGCAGTGGAGGGAGGGGCTCCTGGCTGTCCCCACGTGACCTAAATAACTAGGTCATCAGGCCCCTTCAGGTCCCACCCTCCCTCTCTTTCAATCTTTGGGACCAGGAACTACAATTTGAGGCCTTAAACATTCTTAATTAGCTTGTTTAATTATCACATTAACACTTACCACTTGTTATAAAACTATTTTAGTTTTTATCTCCTTTTATGATGTTACTCCAATTAACTGTGTTGGAAAAATGCTGAACCTGAGCTTCCAAGAATAAGGTGCTAGTTTTTGAGGTAACTGTGTTTGATAGTGGGGTCTTCTCAGATTTCAGCACCTGGAAGTGGGCTGGTGCATCATTTCATGCACTGATATATGCATAACAATATAGATCTACTTGCACAAGTAAGTGCACAGACACAAAGGTATTGTCATCTCACCACCAGCCGGCATCTGGAGGGGCCATTGAGGTGTGCCTTCTGCATTTCTGTTCGTTCACTTAGCCACTTCTTTATCACTTCTCTTTAGCAAAAATCGTAACATTGCGATTTCATTGGAGTCTCCTTCAGAGACCACTTGGTATCATGGAGTGAAGTTAGGAACTACTTAATGAAGCAACCCACCCGAAGCATGATGGCTCAAACACAGCGGGAGGTTGCGTCCCACCACGTAACAGAGCGTGGAGGGCAGGGCCGTCGGGGGTCTCATGCTGGGGCTGCTCTGCCGTCTTCAGCAGGTGGCCCCCAAGGCTGTCCAGGCCCGTCTCCGTGTTGTGGGGAGGATGGGGCCGTGTGTGGAGCCTTCCTTGGGCCAGGCCCAAGCACTTGTGCTCACATCCTGTGAACTAACCTTAAGTCCCGCTACCGCACCTCATTGCCGGGGAGCTGGGAAACCCCGTCTCGCCGGGCGCCCGCGAAGAAGAAAACAGGAATTTTGTGAACAGCCGGAAATCTCTGCCATTGCCGCTCAGCCGAAGTGGGGAAACAGAAGATTCCTTGAACCTAATCACAGGTGGAAATGAATATTTTCATGATGCAGAGAAGAGCTTCATGAATATTCAAGCGGCCTTATGTGAGAGGTAAATCAATGCTAGTGTTTTTGGGGGGGTGTAAAGTGGGGACTGTGAGTACATAAATTCAGGGGCTCCGCGGTGCTTTGAGGTGTCGCTGAAGAAAAACACGAGACTAAACTCCTGGGCTGAGCCCATCCCTTTATTCATGCCGACGTGGGCCGGCAACCGCAGGGTTCGACATCGATCTACGCGGTAAGGACAGAGGACCAAGTCTCTAGCAGCTCGTCTTATACCGAGGAGGACTTGGGTCAAAGTGACCCTCAGACCAACGGCAAGCCCATGGTCACTGACACCAGGACACGCAGGCACCTTTAAGGTACCTGCACGCTCAGAGGGAGAATCTGATTCAGGGGAACTTGAGACCTGAGACGTGAGATGCAGTGGAGCGAGGAAGAGGCACTGGAGCCCGAATCCCTGTCCTGCTGTCACATTTCTTCCATCATTCATTCATTCAACAAGCATTGGTTGTCAACCGCATACTGCAATGCTTCAAAACCAGCTCAAGCCCTCTGCTCTGTGGCACTCATGTTCCAGTGGGGAGATACACGGTAACAAATACACAGGCCAAGGGCGAACGGCAGACTGCTGCGTCTGTGCAGAGGATGAGCAGAGCCGACCTGAAGCCGGGTGCTGTGCGCGTCCACAGCCCCTGCCAGCCCAGCGCCAGTTTGTGAGCCTCGTCACACTCTGCCCTTTAGAGACCCATCCCTCCTGCACTCAGTCCGAGCAGATCGGGGGCTGCGTGCTCGGCTCGGGGGTGGGCGCACACCCCGGTATGGACGGTCGGGGCGCAGCCTCCCTTCATGCTGAGGCTCCACTCCAGGACAAACAGGCCAGGCGGCTCCTCCCGGGGCCTTTCCTCAGGAGAGCAGGAAAAGAGTCACTTTCTACATCGGCTGCTAGTCAGGGGCAACGCAAGCCTGAAGCCACGAGCGCTCCGGTCCTGAGCACTTGGAGGGAGCCCCCCGCACCCCCTGCCCCAGCACAGGAGGAAGTCGGGCCCCGCCAAGGGCCCAGCCGACAGGAGGAGAGGGGCGTTCCGGTGAGTCCCTCCGCGCGGCCCACCTCGAACCAGCCCTCCTCTGGCTCCCCAGTTACGGGAGCCGATGATTCCCGTTTCCCTCAAGCCTCTTTGAGCTGTGGTTTTGAAATTTGCAAGGAAGAGGCTTCGAATACCCAGCGAGGATGGGGGCGGGGCCTGGGGTGGGGAGTAAGGAGGGCAGGCAGTGGAGACTGAGAACAAGGTGGTCAGGACGGCCTCTGGGAGGGGACAGCTGCTCTGGGCACACGGATAACAACGGCACTGCTGTGTGATAAGCCGGGAAAAGCAAATTCCAGGAAGGAGCGGCAGAGGAGAACACTTGGGGTGTTTGGGGCTCAGCGCGGAGTCCCCAGCAGCCGAGCAACGGAGCCAGGAGGAGCCAGGGGCCCACGTTCCGTCCCGGGGGTAACGGGCAGAGAGGTGGCAGGATCTCATTGATGTCGCTAAAGGATCGCCCTGATAAGCAGAAACAGGGTGATGGTTCCAAAGACTAGACGCTGCTGAGGAGGGCTGACGCCGCGCGGGCCAGGTGGAGGTGGGAACGGGGTAGGCTTGAGTGGACGGAAGCGCCCTTGGCAGGCAGAGCCAATGGGACCTGCCGGTGGCTGTGCGTGAGGGGGAGGGGGGAGGAGGGGTCCAGAGTGACCCCGAGTGTCAGGTTGGTGGGCGCGGGGGCCTAGTGGTGCCGACTCCTGGGAAGGGACGGTGATGGAGAGAAAGGGCTCGGGAGGTCGGGGGTGGCCACGTGGATTGAGATTCTGGTTCTCAGGCCACAAGCTTGATAACTGATTCATCGCTCTGAACCTTAGTTCTCCGAGAATGAAAACGTAAGCTCTATCGTGAGAGTAAGCTTGAGGCAGGGAGAGTAAACGTGACAGAGGCAGGGCCCACGCACAGCAGGTGCTCAGTGAACACTGATGGGCCTGGATTTGCGTGGAACGGGGGTCGCAGAGGCGGGGCAGCCCCGTCAGAGCCCAGACGCCCAGCACGGCGCCGGTGGGCCGCGGCCGAGCTGGCCAGGGATTCAGACGCATCTGGGCGCGTGGGGCTGCCTTGTTCCGTTTGCAGGGGGAACTGAGCCGCCCCCAGGGAGAGGGCTCACGCTGAGGAGAGTCCGATGACGTTGCCGTTCAAGTTCATCTCACAGACCGAGACAGGAGTCCCAGGGTGGGGCGAGGAAAGGGACGGAGAAACAGAAAAGCCATCTCCCTGCATCTCTGCTCCCCCGTGCCAGCATCCCCTGGTTCTCACAGCCTAAGGGCCCTGGAGCGCCCACGGGGCCCCAACCAGCTTGGTGAGCTGCCCGGACGCAGGTGCCCAGCAGAGGTGGCAGCAGCCGGCCTCTCAGGCAGAATCCAGGTGGATTCCAGAAAAGGAGCAGCGCCCACCCCAGGCCTGGTGGGGCGGCGCGGCGGCGTCCTTCGTGCTGCCAACCCACCCCAGGCCTGGTGGGGTCCCCAGCACACCTGTCATTTCAGATGAGACACCTGGGGGGACCCAGAAGAAGAGGAAATGCCAGGGAAATTGCGCAGGGAGCAGAAACTAAGCAGCCCACCAAGCCGCATCCCTCTTCAGCCCCTCCCCACGGAGCGCTCCCTCAGCCCCGACCCGGACCACCTCTCCTTCCGGCAGGAGCCTCTCTCGTAAAGGTGGCCATCCTTCCAGTTGCGCTGACTTCCTTGGGACGCTTTTGTTAGCTGCCTTTGTTCCCGTTCAACAATTTCACATCTAATCCCAGAGACAAAATCATCCAGGTGTCCTCAGGGCTTTGCAGAAGTGTGTGAATAGCCACTTCCGCAGAGGTCTTCCCTTTGTACATTTCTTAAAACGTTCACGCATTTTTTTTAAGTTCCTTTGTAATAAAGAAGCTATTTTTAACCAGACATAAATACTGGTCACTTTATTGGTTTGGAGAAAGTATTTTTAAACAAGTCATAATGATTTCCCCGTAGAAATGCCTCAGCTGAACGCTGGGACCTAGACGGAACCTGACCATGCTGAGATGCACTCAGCCCTTCAGCAGGGGCCCGCCACCCGGTCTCCATTGTTGTCACCTCCACAGGACTGCCCCCAAAGAACGAGTGCCAGTCTGTGCTCCTGAAGTGTCTCCCCCTCCCCCCAAGGACCCCTCAAGGGATGGAGGAGGAAGTACCTTGATAAAGCTCTGCTTCTGTAAAAGCCATATTTGCTCATGGCAGAACGTTTAGGAAATACAGAAAAAAAAGCACGAAGGAAACAAAAATTACCCATCACCCTAAAACCAAAAAGGAACCTTAGCCTTTGTGAGCCTCAGTTTCCCTAAGTAAAAGGGGAATAAAGGTGTCCCAATCGATCATAATAAACAGGGTGCTGTTCGGATGGGTAGCCCACCTCTTCTGGGGTGAGGCCCAGCTCACAGCGGTGCCCTTTTCTGAGGCCTGTCCCAGAGGTGAGTCAGACACACGTCTGTGTCGGTGACCCTTGGCCCCGGCCCCACCAGGCAGAGTGGGAACAGCGGCCTGACCCAGTGACAGGGGTGCCCAGGGGCAGCCCTCTTCTCCACATCTCAGAGCATCAGAGGAGCCCTGTCTGCAGGGACAGACGGACAAGCAGACAGAACAAGGAGCAAGAGGTGAGAGACGGTGCAGCTGGGAGGCCGTCTGTCCGGGCACCGTCCTATAGGTTTCCCGGGCCTGTGCTGCCCCGGGGCCCCGTGCAAGCTCCAGTCAGCTCTCGTCAGCCATGAAGGCTCTCCAGAGCCGGAACAAGGCCCAGCTGAGCCCTGGGTGAGGCCTGGGGCAGGCAGGATGGACCCCGGCCTGCGAACCTCTCTGGGTGGGTGCTCGCCCAGGCCCCACGTGCAGGGGCACGGCAAAGCCCTCTCACAGCCTCCCCAAGGGGGATCCCTCCCCACCTCCACATCCCCACAGGGGAGGGAGCCCGTCCTAGGTCACAAAGCCAGGGAGTGGCTGGTCTGGGCCCCAGAGCCTGTCCTCAGAGCTGCACGCTTCACGGCCAAGAGCTGCAGCTCCAGGGACAACAGATGGTACAGGTCTGTGTTCTGGAACATGCTCTTTCTTCTCTCTCTTTCTTTTGGCGCTGCGGCCTGTGGGATCTTGGTTCCCCGACCAGGGATTGAACCCGCACCCCCTGCATCGGAAACGTGGAGTCTTAACCACTGGACCGCCAGGGAAGTCCCTCTTCTCATTCTTCTAGTTTAGATGGGCTGCCAATCACCCGCCCGATCGAAAGCTTTCAGTGAATTTTGGCAGGAAACCACTCTACACCAATCGCCATCCTAGACCCAGGAAATCAGCAATGAGATGGTGCCGCCCTGGCCCCGGAGCAGGCAGGCCCACGGGGAGGGGGCCGGCTGGTGAACATGGCAGTGGAGGGGTGGGAGAGGGGGCTGGGAGGAAGCCCAGGGGACCAGGGCCCAGGCGAGCTGGCTGCCCCCACCCACGCACGCACGTGAGCCCCTCCCTTGCAGCCCTGCACTGCTCCCCCAGGTGCTGGGTGGGGACCGGCCACCAGCCCCAAGGGCCCGGCCTGACCTTGGAGGTGCTTCCCTCCAGGCTTGCCGACCCCAAGTCTCCCCGTTCGCCCCCCATGTCCCGCCCCAGCACAGGGCTGCCGACACCCACACCTGTCAGCCCACCCAGCCTCCGGGCGACCTGTGCGGTTCCCTCGGGGACACTCGAAGCCCGAAGGGACGATCACTCGAACAGGTTTTCCCTTCGTGTCAATATTTTCGGGAAACAGCCCTTTTGCTTGAGTGCTCTCAGGAATACGATTAACATAATTTCCTTCGCTTTCTCGAAATTTGATGTTTACAAGGCTATCTTGGCAAGAGCATACCGCAGGCTGGCGGGACCCGATGCTGAAACGCTGCTCTTACTTTTCATATTGACATTGCCATCGAATAACCTGGTGCTCTGCTGTGCTGTTCCCAGCCACTTCTCTGGGGCATTTTGAAGGGAAATGCAGGTATTTCCTGAATGGAAAGGAGCCCCACGACCTTTGGGTCTGCCAGCGGGGCTGGCTCTGTACACGCCTTGGCCATCGTACCCTCTGCCCAGCACTGGGGAGAGGATTTGTTCTTCAAATGTCAGTTCGTGCTTCACCTCCTCCAGGAAGCCCTCCTTGCCTTCTTGCTCTTGGCCCTTTGTCAACAGAGTTGAACAATTCTTTCTCTGAGCTACCATTATACTGCCTCAATATTTGTGTTATTTTGCTCATAACACTATACCAAAGGCCTCTGCTTATATATCCGCTTCTCATACTAAATGATAATGTCCTTGGGGCCAGAACCGAATCCTACTCATCTCTGCAGCTGCACGGCTAGAAGGGTACCTGGCACCCAGTGAGCTCCCCTGGCCGGCAGTCTGTAAACCGGCCCCAACACCACCTGGTTCTCACATCCCTACGGAGCCCCCTTGTCTTGCCTGCAGGCTGGACCTAGGGCTGCTTCTCTAATCGAGAGAACAGAGCGAGAAGTGACCGATGACACTCCTGAGATTTGGTGACAAAAGGCGGTGACTGCCTTCCTCACTGGCCCACTGTGGTCCTCAGGGCCCGGCCCCGGGGAAGCCGCTGCCGTCTCATGCTCTCTAATGAACAACCGAGTCTCTGTCTTAGTGAGACTCTGAGGCATCTCGCTCTGATGGGAGCCTGGCAGCCGGGGCTGGGCCGACACAGAGTGCAAGCCCCCCCCCACACCTCCCCACACGTTTTGTCGCATTTGATTTCAACTGTGCAGTGAACATCATACCTAAAGACTTTTGATTATTTCATCTACAAAAAACAGTATGACCGACGGTGAGAAAGTGACCTTCTGTTCCGCATGCAGGCAAGAGCTGAGGGTCAGCCTGTACCCAGACCCAAGCCAGGGAGCGGGGCTCCGGGGCTCGATGGGCTGAGCCTTTCCCGTAACGAGGAAGGCGATGCGGCCCAAGCACTGCTCCCCCCTCTCCCGAGGCCTTATCAGAGTCCCGCTGGGGTGGGTTTCCAGCGCAGCCGCGTCCAGGCAGGCGGGGGAGGGGGGCGCAGGGCCGGGATGTCCGGCTATGCCACCACCCTCCTACGCCACTGCCGCCTGGCTGCCAGGAACACTGAGAACAGAGCCTCGGGCTTCCCCCAAGACAGAGCTGAGGACCAGGGAAGTGGGGGGAGACTGCTCCTTCCCAGGGGCCCAGGTAGAGCCCCCTGCCCTCCAGATTCTGGAGGAAGGTCAGTGGAGAATGTCAGGGAAGCAGTCCTGCCCCGCGTGGGCCTGCCCCGGGCCGGAAGCATCCCAGAGGACCAGGCTGGAGCACAGGCTGGCGTTACATTTCCAAGGCAGAGTCTCTGGGCATGAAACTCACCCTCCGGTTACTTCCTTTCCTGCCAACATCGCAGTTCATCATCGGATAGTAACAAGGGCACCTCCCATCTTCCCAGCACGCTGACCTCGGTTGTCTTTTTGGAGCAGCTGGTGAGTGGACAGCAGGACTTGGAAGCACACGAGGGGGCCACCCCCATTGCTCCCCGGCTGCCCTCTCACTCCGCCCAGGGCCCCATGCCATCCGTGGACGGAGGGACCACAGGCTGCCCTGGGAACGGCCCCGACCCTGCTTCAGACGGCGTGGCGGTGGGGTGGGGGGGGGGCAGGAGCTCCAGAGCACGGTCTGCGCCTCTGGCAGGGGGGTGGGCACGAAGGGCTCCGGGGGCCTGAGACCCAGGCCTGCCGTGGCCGCGCGCCCGGGGCTCTCGCCTCTGCCTGCGAGCCTCTCTCCCCTCCCCCACGAGACAGAGTGCACAGGCTTCCCGCCTGACAAAGAAGACGGCCGCACGCGTGGACCGCCTCTGCTTCTTAGAACCGCACTGCCACCGCGGAAGTTCAAAGGGAAGAGAGGCAGAGAGACATCAAGGAATCTCTGGAAGATGCAGGCCGGTGAGGGGGCGGCTTGACGGAGGAGAAGAGAAGGAAAGGAGGAACACCCGGCGCCCCAGGCCAGAGCGAGAAGCACAGCGAGCCCAGCCCGTCCGTCCGGAGCCCAGGGAGGCCCCGCCGCGGCCGCAGGTAGAGACAGTGGCGGTGCTGGGGCAGCAGAGGGCTTCGTGCAGAAGCCACAGCTGCTGCCTTCCGGCTCCGCTCTCCACGCTGACCACGTCGCGTAGCACACACAGCCCCTTGTCACCGAGCTTGGATCCCAGCTGGGAAAATCAGATCATAAGAGAGCAAATAAAAATGTACATAAAATGGAATGAGGAAAGCACACGTGGTGCTAAAGCCAGGTGGAGATTTCAAAGAGAGGGCAGAGTGCGGACAGGCTCAGGGAGAGAGCGACACGCCAGGTGGCTGGGGCAGGACTGGCGTCCGGCCCCGAAGGGAGTGTCGGGTGTTTATTCTAGATCAGTGGGCAAGGGAGCCTCTCCACAAAGGGGACATTTGGGCCAAGAGCGGGAAGGAAGAGGCCAACCGAGTGGAAATCAGGGAGGAGACTCATCCGGAAAGCAGAGATGTGAAGCAGAGGCCCAGGAACATGAAGCAAGACGCGCTCAGCAGGCTCTCGGGGCCTGAAGTTGGGCCCAGCGTCCAGCAGCATCTCTACACATTTTGCTAAATGAATACCTCTCGAGGAGGCGCACACAGCTGGGTACCATGCGTGAGGCCAGGCCACGCGGGCTCTGTGAACCGGGGTGGGCAGGCCTCACACCCATCGCAAACCAAACTGGCAGAAGCCACAGTCCTCACTGTGACGGATTCTCAAGGTCGTCGGTGGAGATGGGGGCGTGTCTTGACCACGGAAACACACCCTCTGTGCCCTGCGGCACCTCCTCCCGGGGTCTCTCCCAGAGATGCTGTGAGAGAGAAATCGTGTTTCCCGCCCCGTTCTCTGAGCACACTCTGCTCTGGTCCTCTCTACCCCTGCAGCCCTGGGGCGGCTGCTCCGGGATATCTGAGATGAACGGCCAGGTTTTGCTGGAAGGAGGTCGCTCTGGGGCACACAGCTAGATGCAGAGCTTGGCCTGGTCATGGGCCCACCAGAAGCCCTTGGCAAATAGACCTGCCAAGTCTAGCAATTCAGCTGCTCGCAGTAATGCATGTGATTTTTGCTTCCATGTCATTTGCTTATTTATTTTTTCATTGTGTTCAGAATCTAGATGGAGAAGGAAGGCACTATGTACTGGAGACGCCCTCAAAGATGCCAACAGAAGTGAAAGGACCACGACCCACCTATGGACATGTCCAACCACAGATGCTATCACACGGATAAGTAACGTACAAAGGTTCTCACCGTAGCTGTTTTGGCCAAGAATTGGAAGTAAACTGAATTACATCAATTAGAGGGAAGCTGGAAAAAATGTATTACATCTGCACTAGAAACCATTATACAGTCATTAAAAATAATTAGCTGTACTGGGTAATTTAAGGTGATTTCCACAAGTTGATTTGGAGCGAGAAAACAAGAGGTTGAAACTATGTATTAGTGATACTATTTTCATAAATAAATCTTGAGAATATGTTGTACGTGTATTATATGGGGGAGATATGAAAAGACAGATCAGGTTATTGAATACGGCTTATGGCTAGGGAAGCAGGTTCACTGATTTTCTCATTTCTTTTGCTCTGTTTTGATAGATTTAGAGTCAGAACTCATCATTTAGAGTAGAGAAATCAAGTAACAGAGACAAAAAGTACATTTAAAGATATAGAAGTAAACAGAGAAAAACAAGCAAATAAAAATGTGATAATGCTAAGAAGCGGAAGCAGATGCCGACTCACCCTGGACCCACCTCCGTACACTCAGCCAGTGGGCGACCTGCGGGGCGCACGGAGCCGCACGGGACGGAGCACCCGGGGCACCCTGAGCTCAGGGCCGCCGTCCCACGGGCACCTGGACACGCAGTCCCCTCTGCACGTCACCCTGGACAGGGTGGAGGGAGGCCTGGGGAGTGAGCCCTCCTGTGTGGACCACGTGGTGAGTCGCCACCTCACTCCGTGGCGTCTGCTGACCAGAAGCATGTTATTAGGAACAGAAAGGTAAATATTAAAAAGTCTAGGAGAGGGGCTCCCCTGGTGGCACAGTGGTTGAGAGTCCGCCTGCCGATGCAGGGGACACGGGTTCGTGCCCCGGCCCGGGAAGATCCCACATGCCGCGGAGCGGCTGGGCCCGTGAGCCATGGCCGCTGAGCCTGCGCGTCCGGAGCCTGTGCTCCGCAACGGGAGAGGCCACAACAGTGAGAGGCCCGCATACCGAAACAAAACAAAGTCTAGGAGAGGCGGGAAAAGACGGTGCACAGAAACTGCTGCTTCCGTGAGAAGCCGTTTGACACCATTGGTGCTGCTGTAGGAGCCCAGCAATCAGCACCGTTCCTCTCACCAGAGCTCTGAGCTGATGGGGCGCCGGACAGACCCCGGACAGACGCCGGACAGACCCCCGGCAGGGCAGAGGAAGAGGGTCAGGAGTGAACGGCGGGCTTCTGATTCCCAGACCCAGACTTAGACCGACAGCCCCGCGCAGTGACCTGCTCCTACACACCTCCCGGCAGGGAAACCGACCACTGTGGGAGGCCAGGCCCCAGGAGGGAAGCAGAGGGAGCTCAAGCCTCATGGCCAAGTCACCAGCTAGTCGATCTGCCGCCCCTCGCAGAGAGGAGAGAGCCAGGGTGACGTGCGGGAAAGGCCTCTCTGGGACAGTCCTCCCAGCTGGCAGCAGGAGTGGGACCCCACGTTTTCGCCAAAATATACAACTTGATTTTCTCCTCTATGCATACGGATTACTTTGCTTTCAATAAATATTAGCTTAAAAACGATGAAAACAAAGAGACTGGTCAGACCATTTCCTGTCCCCTCGTCACTGGCCTTCCCTGAGTAACTGGGAGCCGTGGGCTCGCACAGCGGGAGCTCTGGCGTCCTCCCGAAGGAGGTGCTGCTCCAGACCCCGCCCCCAACGAGCTGACCTCGGTCCCCTCGGCCAGGCCTCCCTGATGGTTGTGACAGTGGCCTGCTGCGTCGTGGGGAAGCCGGACTTGGAACTCAGTGTCCCTGCCGATGTGAAATCGTGAGCTGAGCCCCCCTCGTAGGGTTCAGAGGGATCTGAAATGACCGCCGTGGCGGGCAGCCCCCGGCCCCTGCCACCTGTCCCAGCAAGGGCGCCCACACGCTCGGGAACAAGCACTTGCCGCCCCAAAACCAGGAGCGATGAGCAATTCATGTGAAGATCCTGGAGGAATCTGCACTAATTAAAAAGCAGATGGAGTTTTAAGAAAAACCTACCCAGGCTGCAAGCTTCAGATTATTATAAACCCGGGTGCATTTTTATGAAACAATCCAAAATGCAAAGCAGAACAGAGCCTTCTCTACGGTTAGTTAGGAGGTGCGAACGCTTCACACGGGCCCAGCCTGCACGGTGCTGGGCCCGTGTGGTTTCCGCGCCCTCGGTGCACAGCCGCCCTCAGACCCACTGACTGAGCTGGACAGGGCCCCAGGCCCTGCAGGAGAAGCGTGGCTCCCAGAGCAGCCAGGGCAGCGGGCGGGCGAGCCCCAGGGACGGCTGCACCAGGACACAGGATCCAGCTGCACGTTAGCACAACCTTCTAAAGAGAAAGCTCCCACCAGGTTGGGCGCCGCCTCACGGCCAATCCACCCCCAGCCCTTGAAGACATCCTGGCAGAGGGGGGGACACCGCAGGGTGAGTCCTGAGCTGACGGGGGGAAGTAGGGCGTCCCGTGCCTTCCTGCAGCCTGACCCCAGCCTCTGTGTCCCCAGATCCCTGGGATTCTCCTCTGGACTTAACATCTCACATCCGGGCTTTTCTTTCCTCCCTGGAGTCCACAGCCTGCCCTGCAGTGACAAGTTTCTGTGTTACCTTGAGCCCAGGGTTGAGCAGGACACCCCCGAGAGCACCCAGACCTTGGGGTCGGCCGTGGCACTTGGGGTCCAGGGGAGAGCGGCGCGTAGCCAACCCCTGTCCTCAGACCACCCCCCCGCCCCCCAGCAGGGAGATGCCAGGCGTGATGCCAAACACACACCCCAGGTGCTGTCACAGGAGAGAGCGAGTCATCGGAGCAGCAGTCTGGGTGGGAAGCACAGGAAAGGCTATTTGGAGTTGACGAAGGAAGGCCATGGGGCTTGGAAGCTGCGCGGTGCTGGGAAGGCGGCGAGGGGAAGGCGGCGAGGGGAAGGGGGCTCCCTCCCCACTGGGGCTCATCCGCCCACCAGCCCTAAAAGCTGCCCCCACTGCCCCGCCTCTGAGACCCCCATTTTCCACGAAGCTTTCCTCTCTCATCCGACCCTCCCCTGAGCAGAGATTACCTGCTCTGCGAGAACTTTTCATGCCTCTGAGCAGACCACGTGCACATTTTCACAGTTCCCTCGTAAAAGATGTACTGGCAGACCCCAAAATGAACTGGGGGAGGGGGCGCGGGGGGGAACGTCCTCAGAATTCCTGGGTTTCCTGTAATTGCCCACACTCTTTTCTCAGCATCACACATGCCTGGCCCTGCCCTGTGGTGTAATAGGCTCCAGGGCCCCGGAGGGGCACTGAGGGGTCTGCCGGGGGCCAGGTCACCCATCGGGCAGAGCCACCTGCTTCGGACCCGAGTCTCCTATCTACCAGCTGTGGGCCTGCGGGCGAGTTACTCGGCCTCTCTGTTTCAGCTTCCTCTTCTGCGACGTGGGGCAGATACCGCCCCCCTTGAGCTTCCCTGTGAAGCCGTGATGGGCACTGTCAAGCGCTGGGCTGGAAGCAGGGCTGCCGTTCATTCCTGGGTTTTTCCTTCCAGCTGCGCTGCCTGCGAACCTCTGCGCCCACGCTTCCCAGAGAGATCGCACGTCCCCCCCTCCCCCCGCCCCGTTGCCATGGAGACAGAGACGAGAGCGCAGAAAGGCAGGCTCAGCACAGTGGCTGGGCTCTCCTCCCCCAGGAGGGCTCCCTGTCAGCTCAAGGCAGTGAAGGCTCATTAGCAGGGGAGCCGCAGGCCGTCTGCCCACAACTTCCCAGGGCCCAGCCTGGCCCCGAATCTGCAGCCCCTCCCTCCCTGGTGCAGAGCTGGAGGTCACCCAGACACCCTGCTTCCATTTCCCTGTGGGCCCCGCGACGGCCCCGCTCACACAGCTGGGATTCCCAGTCCAGTTCCGCCAGCCCAGGAACACAGTTCCACCTGGAACTCTGCCTGCAAAGTCAAGCTTTTTGTTCTCAGGTGCGGTCTCCGCAGGCCTCCGTTTTGGAGTGAGCTGAACAATGGCCCGCAGAGATAGCAGGTCCCAATCCCGGAACCTGTGGATGTGACCTTACGAGGAGGAAGCGTCCTTGGAGACGTAATGAAGGACCTTGACGTGGAGAGACTGTCCTGGATTATCAGGGCGGGGCCTAACTCCAGTATAAACATGCTTAGAAAAGAGCAGCAGAAGATTGAAGATTCAAATCACAGGGAAGAGGGTGATGTGAAGACGAGGCAGAGACGAGGGATGCGGCCAGCAGCCCGGGACACCCGGTACCTAAGAAGCTGGGGAGGCGGGAAGGACGCCCCCGAGCCTCACATGTGGACTTCTGCCTCCACAGCTGGAAGGGACACAGCCTTGCTGTTCAGGGCCACCCATCCTGTGGCCATCTGTGGCGGCAGCCACAGGACCATCACGCAGAGAATAAAGGTGCAGACTCTGAGAACTAGCGCAGGCCGTCCATCCAGCTCTGTCGCCTCTCCCCACGTGACTCGCAGCGGCCAGCCTGCACCCTTTGTGCGGGAGCCCCACCTTTGTCCAGTTCAGAGCGTTCCTCTGAGCTCCAGGTGCAAATATCCCCAAACCAGCTCGATATTCCCATTGAGATGCATGAAGGACATCCCAGGTATGACACGTCCAGAAGGATGGACACACCTTTCCCCACACCCACACCTCAAAAACCACGTTTGCTCCATTTTCCCGGAGGTGTGGGCTCGCTCCCCTTTCTTCACGCCCACTAGTCAGCCTGAGAACAAATTACAGTGATTCCCACTCCAGAACAGGTCTTACCTCCGATCCCCGCTTCGGGCAGCCTTGTCTCCTCTGAGCAGCCCCGAGACACCCCCAGGTGCCTCCGATCCCCCTCTTCCACCCGGCAGCCGGAGGCCACCCTGAAGCAAAGGTCTGGGCAGCCACCCTTCTGCACCGCTGGTAACACTGCCAGCTCCCTCACGCCCTGCCCCCTTCCCCGCCACCCCCGTTATCCCTCAGGGAGGTGACAGCACCGCCTCCCTCCTCGATGCTCTGCTCACAGCATGGGGGTGAGACCCCCGCCTCGGGCGCCCTAAAACCACACTGCCCTGGATGAGGGCACTGATCCCCAAGGCCTGGGAGACCTCGAGAGGATGGCAGTGGAAGCAGGGTGACAAGAGATCCCAGGGCGATGCCAGTCAGAAAGGCCATAGCCTGTTTGGTTAGGGACGGAGAAGACTCACCTGCCGGCCCGCCCAGACCCTCGTGGCGGGACATGAGGACCGCAAAAGGGAGAGGACTCGACCCGCCCCCGCCGGCAGACTGCTCTGGGAAGCGGTGAGCACACGGGCCAGAGACCTCGGAGCGGACGGCCACATACCCTGTGTTTAGGGAACAGCGTTCACTCAGTTGCGCCCCTGTGCATCATCTAGTAAAGACTGTTTTCTCAGCAGAATCTGCTGCGTGAATGAATGAGGAGGCCCATTGAGGCAGCTCAGGGCCCCTCTGCTCTAGGACCAGCCACAGATTTCCGGGCAAATCGGGGCAAAGCAACCCCTAATTTACCAAACTCAGGATTGATTCTGTAGGTCGGGCATTCGGACCGGGCACAGCGGGGGGTGCCAGCCTCTGCTCCCTGAAGACTCAGACGGCTGGGAGTGACTGGAATGTTCTGGAGGGCTCTTCCCTCACGTCTGGCACCTGAGCTGGGATGACTCACAGTGGGACTCGGCTGGCCTGTTGACCCAGTGTCCACACGTGGCCTTTCTCTGGGGCCCAGGCTCCCCCAGCTTGTAGGGTCCCAGGGGCCATGTCCACACGAGCACCCCCAAACCCGGGCAGAGCGCCCAGCTTGGAAGGTCACCTTGCTCCCAGTCCTCTGTGGGTCAAAGCAGTCCCACGCCCACCTGGACCCGGGGCAAGAGGCCACAGGTCCCATTCCTGGAAGACAGACAAAGAGCCGTGGCCATCACTTTAAACTGCCAATACCAGGAGCCCAGAGGTGGAGGCACAGAGGCCTGCGCTGGGCGGCCGCAACCGCGCACCCTCGGCCCCTGTCCTCTGACCCCGACAGCTCGGAAAGGCAGGGAGAGGCCCGGGAGCCAGCGATGCCGCCTGGATTCAGAGCACACGGTCACAGGGAGCTGCTCCGTCCTCCCACGTGGAAGCCAAGCATTGCACAAGGCCGGGCAGGCTTTTGCCAACAGCTCGGCTAGTGGGATCAGAACCAGCGTTCCACCCGTTGCTCTCCCAGCGTCCCAGGCTGCAGCGCAGATTCTGGGCAGGACTGAATCCGTCCCTTAGCTCCTCTTTGGTTTCCCCTACGAAATGGATACAACGGTTACAACAGTTTCGATCTGGATGTGTGGTTATCTTCAGGGCAGGAATATAGAGGTGGACCCCACATTGGCTGGAAATACCAGAGAAGCAACAGGATTCAGATTCTGCTTTCCAGACTTGGGAGCCTTGCTTGCTGTGACCGACTGTCAGCTAAACTGCTTGTGTGGTTCCCAAAAGCTACACGTGAAAAGATGAACCATAAGTCAGCAGTACGCCCCAGAAAGATCCTTAGCCTGTGAGCACTGAATTTTTTAAAATACTCATCCCCAGAATCTTAAAATGCAGCTCCTCTAAAGACACAAGCGCTGCGTGATTGTCTCTTTTTAGATCTGCAGGCACGTGGCAGATTCACATGCCCGTATCTGAGCGCAGGCGCTCTGGGGCAGCTGGTCTCCGCGGTGTGCAGGCTGGCAGGGCTGGAAGGGAGACAGTTGTGTGCCAGGTCCTCCAGTGCCGGACGCCTGTCAAGCTGTCTGCCGAGCTCAGGCTCACGGAGCAGCGATTCTGCTCTGCGGTTGGGGGTGGGGGAGCTGCCCCTGGCGCCATCCTGCGTCCTGGGCAAGGGAGTGGGACCCTCTGTGAGGCCCGGCCACTTGTCCACGCTGCCGCCCACTCCCGAAGGGCCGAAGTTGCCCTGGTTTGTCAAGATCAATCCTCTTCCTTAAATCACCACTGCTTGAGGGAGTCCATCACGGCTGGCCAACATTACAGAGGTCAGTCTTAAAACATTAATTTAAAGCTCTAAAATGATCTGCTAAATTTAGACACAATTCCGATGAGCACCTAGTTTCTCTCTTAGAACATCGTTGGCTTCAGCGGGGAGAAGGAGTGCAGAGCTGATGATTTGCACGTGGGGAGCTCAGGACCAGCGGGAGCCTGTCTGGAACGGCTCCGTCTCCGGTTTAGAAGGTGCCCCCAGGAGTGGGAATCATAGATCAATAACTTGGTGCAATTCTTTAGAGCTGAGGGAAAGCGTGCTGGGTGGTTCTGTGTGATGCGGAAGGGGAATGTCTTCCTGGCTTTGGGGGAGTCGGGGCTGACCAGCAAGATGCCTGCTAGAGGTGGGACACGTGGGCTCGAGTGGTGGCTCTGTCACAGCAGGCTGAGCTCTGTGGGCGCTGGGTACCTCGCCTCCCCCCACCCCCCTCTCTCGGGCAGCACAGCAGAGGCCCTGTGCATGCTCGTCTCTGATGGAGACTTACAAGGGAGGCGAGGCCCGGGGACGGTGCGGAGAGACAGCCCAGCCAGCACCGCAGGGCAGGGAGCCGGGGGACGGCTGGACAGACTGAACCTGGGCATCTTCCGGGCGGCACGGGCTCGAAGCCAAGACTCCTGTGCGCCTGCGGCAGCCTGGGTGTTGGATGCAGCCCAGAGACAAAGGCAAAGCCCAGTATCCTGTCACCTTGCTTCAGGGAGGGAGCAGGTGGGAAGCAGATCTCAGTAAGCGATGAAGGTCGACATTCACAAGATTCAGGTCAGCCAAGGAAGATAAGGCAAGAAACAGAAGTCCATACACGTGCCAAGGTCAGTACGCAGGGGCCCACCCTAGGAGAAGCTTACCAGGTCAGCACATGGGGAGTCTTCTCACAAGAGGGCCCGGAAGTCCGGGAGCAGATACTGGCAACCCCTGCTGTGCCAGGCAGAGCACCTGGTAGATTCTCCTAGTGCGGAGGGTTGGTGGTGGAGGGAAGGAGGGAGGGCGACACACCATGGACCAAGGCAGAGGGGTCTCTGCACCACGACTAGAGGTGCTCCTCAAAGACGGAGAGCTAGGGGGGACCCTAGAGACGGCCCAGCTCCCTGCCACCAAGTGTGCTTGTGAGAAATGCAGGCTCCCAGGCCCCACCCAGCTCTGCCTTTGGACAGGACGCCCAGCAGTTTCACATGCACTTCAAGGTGTGAGAAGCACAGACCCAGGTCAGCCTCTGGGGAAGAGGTAGGGCACATGCCCGTGGCCTAGAAGAGAGGGGAAGATTGCCCCCGACCAGCCAGCAGGCTGTGAAACCCAGCCCGCGTCTCCCTGTGTGACGGGGAGCTTGGCTGCAAGAACACTCAGGGGGACACCACAGGGCTGTGCAGCAGGAAAGGAGCTGGACACCATGTGCCTCAAGGCAGCTGACACGGACACAGAGCTGTGTATGAGGGAACAGTTCCAACAGCCAGAGCCACAGCGGAGGGAGCCACCTCTACAGTGGGTTAGAGCAGGGGTCCCCAACCCCCGGGCCTCAGACTGGTGCCGGTCCATGGCATGCTACGAACCAGGCCGCACAGCAGGAGGTGAGTGGCAGGCGGGCGAGCGAAGCTTCATCCGTAATTACAGCCGCTCCCCATGGCTCCCCACCAATCCCCACTGCTCCCTCCCACTCCCCAGCGCTCCCCAGCGCTCACATTACCGCCTGAACCATCTCCCCGCCGCCATCCGTGGAAAAATTGTCTTCCACAAAACTGGTCCTTGGTGTCAAACAGGTTGGGGGCCGCTGGGTTAGAACACTGAGCCCCATGCCTCGTGGCAGGACATGGCAAGAGGGTGGTTCTGCCTTTCCCCCAGTCGCGGGTCAGGGATACAGGGTGGGAATGGTCATTGCACCCAACCACAGGTCAGGGACAGGGAGGCCGTGGAGCAAGCAGAGGACAGGGGTCACGGAGCCAGACACCTTCTCCAGGGCTGCACAGCTGGGCCGTGCGGGGAGTCGGGAGGGGGCAGGGCGGACCCGAGGTCCTGCAGAGCCTGCGGTAGTTTCTGAAGGCCACGGAGAGCCCAGGAAGGATTTCAGGCAGAGGAGCCCTAAGGACGGGAGGAGAAGGAGGCTACATGGAGGCCGTGTGGAGCGTGGATTAGAGCGTGTGTATTAGCAGGAAGCGGGCTGCAAGATGCGGCGGGCACAGACTGGGTGCAGAGACCAGTTTAGGGGTTTCAGAATGGTCAAGACCTGAGGTGATGAGCGTGGAGGACGGAGAGGGAAGGGTGCCCGCAGGAGAGCAGGACGTGGGGCTGGGCTTCCGGACCCCAGCGCGCGGGGCATGGGTGAGGGGGACGGTGGAGGCTTCCCCAGGACGGAACGCAGGGAGGGGCGCAAGTGGGGGTGAGGCCAGGACAAGCTGAGGCCCCTGTTGGCTGCTCCGGAGGCCGCCGGGGGCTCTCCTCAGCAGAGAGGTCCCGGCGGCTGGACAGGAAGCTCCGGGGCTCTGCAGAGAAGTCGGAGGGGTGCGTAGAGACAGAGGTGGGGTGTTTGCGCAGGTGTGACTGCAGCCAGGGGTGAAGCTGAGATCCCCAGACTGTGCCCAGGGTGCAGAGACCAAGCATGGAACCCCAGGATCAGACAGAGAGGACGGACGGAAGGGGGGGGCGACAGAGAGAGCACGGTAACCGGAAGCCAGGAGAAGGTTTTTCCACGAGGACGGAGTGGACGAGTGTCCGACACTGCAGGTCACTTAGGATCCAGGGTCCACTGGCAACCGGGTGACACCTGAGGCTCTGCCCGAGCTCCCACTCTCCTCCGCCCTCTTACAGCAGCACCCGCGCCTCTTCCCGCCTTCTCCGGCAGCCCCCGCAGTCCAGCCATCTGCACACGGGGGACCTCACACCTAGCGGATGGTCACGAAGCGGACGACGCATCTACGCATCGCTTCCTCCCTCCCGAGGGAGCCCGTAGCAAGCCCCCAGCTCCAGCCTGGCGCAGGCAGGCCCCTCGGCTCCTGCTGTGCACAGACCCAGAAGTGCGGGCACACGGGTCCGGGGCCCAGCTACCCTGGGGGCACGGCAGGCGGAAGGGCCTGAAGCAGATTTCCTATGTCAAGGCCAAGGCAGGTACAGGTGCCACAAGACAACTGCAGGGACTCCAAATAGCCCAGGAGTGTTCCAATGCCACACCAGGTACCAGGCATGCGTACACACAGACACGCTGAAACCATACATGTGCACACACGTGTGCACGCGTGCTCGTGCACACGCTGTGGTATGGTGTCCGCCAGCCACGGGGACGTCCCCCCCACACACAGCCCCTCACAGCCCGGGAGAGCCTCCTGGCTGCCGCCACCGTCCCGGGCGCTGCTCCTGTGCGTGCTCCCTGGACGCGCAGCCCTCCCCGGCTCAGAGCTGCTCCCCTGTCATCTGGTCAAAGAAGCTGACAAGCGAGGGCAGGTGGCCAACTTGGCCTGAACTCCACTTGGAGGCTGGACTGGCAGATAAATTGGTCCAGAGGCGGGCGAGGAGGGGGAAGCAAGAGGGGGGCCCAGAGGGGAGATTTCAGATCCGTTTTTCTGCTCACCAAGCGTGCGCTCCCCAAGGTTCACAGCTGTAGACCGGGAGGCCGACAGGGCGCCGGCCGGGAGCAGGCAGACGGCACGGGAGGGGCCGGGGCCCCGTGAAGATGGGGAGGAAGCTGTGGCTCTGGAGGAACGGGCTGGCCGCTGACCTCGGGGCATCTCTAGAGGCATGACGGCTCATCCCAGGTCACTCCAGGGCCACGAGAGCCAGGCCAGAGTCGCATCCAGCCTGGGAAGCGCTGACCTCTCGTCCCTATGCTGCTCGGGAGAGGACGGGCCCTCAGCCAGGGGCTGCTCGGACAGGCTCAGCACGCGCCCCTGAGCCCCGGCCCTTGATGAACTGATGGCTGGCGCCAGCGCGGCCGTTTACAACCAGAGAGGGAACGCGGACAACACAGAGAGAGCAGCTGCTGAGAACGCTTCTTCCTGCCGGTCGTGCTGAGGGGCCGCCCCAGGCCCTGGGTGAGGTCGGGGGTGGCGGGGGGCGGTTGCTGGGCTGGGTGGCCACATGCACACAGTTCTCGCTCCACGGGGCGGGTTCAGTCATTCACGGTTCATCCTCTTGTTGTTTCAGTAAGGCCCAAGATAAAAGGACAGAACCCCTGCAGGAATGGCTGGATCCAGACACCTGAGCTCGCGGGACGTCACGTGACAGTCACCAGCAGTGACTCCAGGCCAAGAGTAACCGGTCCGGCTGCTCCTCCCAGGGCTGAGCCTCCCACGTCCCCCGGGGTGTGGCCGGCTCTGCAGGCGGGGGGACCCCAGGGCTGGAGGGAGCACGTAGTTACGGGACAGGCTTGGGGGCGTCCCCACCAAAGGGGCCCCTCGGGTGCACCTGCCGGGGCAAGAACGGCCTGTTTCCACGTCCTGCCTTCCTGTCAGCACCGCCCGAGTCCCCGGCACGTGCGGCTGCCTCTCCTGGATCCTCCGTACCGGCCTCTGTCTCCAGCCTCTTCCCCTGCAGCTCACAGACTGCACCCAGTGGCCAGGAGAGGTCAGGGTGGGCTGGAAGTCTAGTTGGGGCATCGAGACAGACCCTCCACAGACAGAGTGATATAAAACCCTGTGTGTGTGTCTGCGTGTGTGTGTGACGCCATCCCTTTGGTCTAGGTGCAGATTTGGGGGGTGGGGGTCTGTGTTTACCAGGAGGTACCTCGAGTTTGCTTGAGCAGAACCACCGGAGACAGAGCCTGAGAAGACTGGGCACCCCTCCAGCAGCTCGGCTCCCACAGAGGGAAACGCCCACAGGAAGACGCGCTGTGAGCCACGTGGCGCCCGAGGCGCCTGAGAACCGCCCCCCTGCAACGCGCTGGGGACCTGGGTGTGCCGAGCAGGAAAGTAAGCACGGCACCAGCCCCAGACCAAACCACCTTCCAAAGCAGCTGTGCTTTCACCGTTGACCTCCCCGGGTACCGAGGGCGTCACGGCCTTTTGGAAATGTCAAATCCATTCGGTCATCATTTTCTTCCTTGAAACAAACGTTGCAGATGGGAGAGGGGATGAGAGTAAAGGTCAGGTAGTGGTAAAATTGTGTCCCCCAAAAAGACGCCTCAAAGTCCTAACCCCCGTGCCTGCAGACTTGACCTTGTGGGAAGTAGGGTCTTTGCGGACGATCCCTGGGGTGGCCCTGATCCCCTACGACTGGGTCCTTAAGAGAAGAGCAGACACACAGGAAGGAGATTCCACATGAGGACACAGACACAGAGGGAAGAGACCGGAGCCCGAGGGACGCCCAGGGCCTCCAGAAGCTGGAGCGGGCGGGAAGGACTCTCCCCACGGGGGGAGGGCGCGGCCTCCAGCGCTGCGAGGAGATACACTTCTGTTGTCTTAAGCCACCCTGTTCGTGGTACTGTGATGCAGCAGCCCCAGGACACTAATCCAGGGAGCAAATAAAAGTGGGTGGCTGCAGGCGGGGTCACGCAGGAGACAGAGCAGGCCGAACCACCCACAGGCCCCTGTGGCGAGGGGGCTGGACGTCCGCGCCAGGTACACCGGACGTGCCGCGGGCACGGGATGAATTAACCCCACGCTGTGTCGCAGGGGCCGCAGGGACCAACAGCTGCAGTCCCCACCTCCGAGGGAGAGTCCCCGCCCCACGAGCTCCCGATGTCACTAAACAGCTCCTCCCCAACCCGTCCTCCTTCTGTGGGTGCCGTCGGCTCGCCGGCTGAAGAGGCGCTCCCGGAACGGCCCTCTGTCACCTGCCCACCGTCTGATCGATAGGTGAGTGGGCTGCCGCGCTGGGGTGACCTCGAGATGGGCAGCGAGATCTCAGCCGAAGTCCCAGGCCGACCTTCCGGCGCTGAGACCTCGTGCCAGCGGCACTCCCTGCCTCACCCTGGAAGTCAGGGTCCCCTACTCACTGGGGGCTTAAAGATATGTGAATCTGCCTCCTAAATTATAAAGCGGGATAAAAGACCGATTATCATTTTGACGTGTTTATCAAAAATACATACGAAGCTCCCCTGAGTTCCCTACGGCTCACAGGGCAACCAGGAGGCAGGCGATTTCACCGCCCGCCGCGGAGGGGACGGGGCAGGGGCCGTCGGCCCCCTCATCTCAGATCACACCTGAGATCACAGGCAGAGGCCGGTGTGCGAGCCCACCCCGGTCCCAAGGGCTTGGCCCAGGGAAACGAGCACTCGGGCAGATGCAGTCTCTGTCCTCGAGTTGGGATGCCCTTAGAATCGTCAGGGACCAAGCAGACTGCCAGCCCTTCCACCCCTGGGGAGGAGCCTCCACGGGAAGCCGGGTCCTCAGTTCCCCCACCTCTAACGGGTGAGGCCAGAGCATTTGCGATGCTCACAGGGCGAAAGCAGGTGCTGCTGTGGACACGTCTCCCAGGCTCACGGACACACAGAGAGAATGAGCACAGTGCTACGTGCGCATCACGGCAGCTTCCACAGGCCGTGGCGGGCGGACCGCTGGGCTTCACCCACAGAACGTGAGCCAGGGGTCCCCACAAGCACCGTCCTGGGTGTGAGCAGATTTCTTCTCCTGGTCGAAAGCTCTTCCCCTCGCAGGCAGAGCCCAGGCCTCAGCCCCAGGGTGTGCGGAAGGGGAGACACAGCAGGAAGTCTGTGCTTCCTGGGGGATGGCGGGAGTGATAGAGGGTCTCTCCTCAGCAAGCAGGCAGACGAGCCTGTGCCAGGGGCGGCAGACGTGAGATGGGGAGGAGAGCGGGTGGGCACCGGGGCCTGGGCCGGATGCAAAAGCAGGCCTGCTGGATCCCGGAGCTCTTGGGGTCTTGCCTCAGCTGCTAAAAAGGATTGTGTTTTAACTCCAAAATATGCCAAGACCCCTGCCCGCCTCTGTCGCTGAGCCGCTCCAGACTGTGTCCTCGGATGGCAGAGAAGCACGACATCAACAGTCAGCCCCCTCGGCCCTTCTGTCCTCGACGGGCCGCCCAGGGCAGGGGAGACCGCGGGGCCGCGCTCCCAGGTCCCCAGATCAGAATCCCTCTTGTGCACGAGAACCCCTCGGACCACACGCAGGGCAGCACGGCCACTCATCCTGGGACAGCTGAGTGGACACCAAATGGAATTGCCTTATGTTTGGAGGCTGGGATGTCGACCCGTCTACACAAGCACCCACGGCTCTGTGCCACGTGCACTGTGAGGGGCACGTGGCAGGTGGAGCTGACCTGGGCCGCGGCACGGCCGTGTCTCTCTGCCCGTGTCTGTCCCTCCATCATCTCACGCTACAGACGCACAGCTTGGCCTCCGAGCACAGGGCTGGCGCCCGCAGCACCATGAGATGCTCTCCCCTCCCTGTCTCTCTCTGTCTCCGTCTGTCTCTGTCTGTCTCTCCCTCACACACACACACACACACACACACACACACGCCACACGTGTACACGTGCATGTACTCACACGTGCCATTAGTCCCTGGGGGTTACATCTGCGTGACCACCAGGCACACTTCAGCAGAGCTAGGGAGGGGAACTCACCTGTCTTCCCAAAGCTTTGATCCATCTTCCTTATTTCGAGTACGTCTCAAACAAAACCCCCTAGAGATCACCCCTTCTCTTTATTCATCTCCCCTCTTCCTCTCCAGGCAGCAAGATTCAAAGGGAAGAACCCGGGTGAAGAAGAAGCCAGCAGGGGGCGGGGGCTGTCACTGCCCTGCACAGCACACTTCAGGGCCTCCTCTCCCGGTGGGTCTGGGGGACGTCTCCCTGCCCAGAACCTTCTCCAGATAGGGGGCCGTGTCTGCTGGTGTGGCCTGGCACACTCCTGGTGACCTGCCCCGGGCTCGGTGTTGCGGGTTCTCAGCCTCCACAGTGAGGCAGGACCTGGAGCTCTTCCTGCCCGCAGCTCTGCTGCCCCTGACAGGAAGCCCGCCTGCAAAGCCACCAGGGGGGACAGACGGGTCCCAGGTGAGCGGGCCGTTGGTCGCTTCCCTTCCTGCGGGCCCTTCAAGCTCGGCAACGGGAAGGCTCAGCCCCGAACGGTGCCTCTGACCCTTAGGCAGCATCTCTGACCCCCGGAGGGCCATCGAAGCCCACCCACCCTGCTCTGCTTCTGGGGCTCCGGCCCACCTGCATCTCTGCCCACGAGCCCACCTGGGAGGACCCTGGAGGGGATGCTGGGCCCCAGGACGCCATCCAAGCCGGCGGCTTCACTGCAGAGCTGCTGGGAAGCGGGGGGCTGCAGCCCCACCAGGCCTGCAGAGCTGAGATGAAGCGCAGTGGCTGCCGTCCTGCCAGGGCGAGGTCTGTTGGGTTCCCACAGGTGGCCGACAGGGCGGGGACGACGGTCTAGGGGCTGCTGCCAGAGACCGTGACGGGCGAGGAATCGTGATGCTCTTGGCGGGCTCAGGTCTCACCCTGGGCCACCTGGCAGTGGGAGCCGACATCAGCAGCTGTTCCAGAGTCTTCTCCTCACGTCCCACCACGGGAGATGCACAGCTGCAGGAAACGGTCCAGGCAGGTGGGCACAGAGGGCGCAGACCCCGGGCAGAAACCTGGGGTGGAGGGGCCTGGCCAGGAAGTGTCCACAGCGGCAGGGGCAGAGCAGGGGCACGGGCCAGGGATCCACCTGGTCTGGGTGGCCTGTGCACGAGCTCCCAGGTGGGCCAGTGGTGGGGCTGACCCTCTCTGTCCCCGTGAGCACAGGAGTCACCCAGGTGCTGCAGCTGGACCCGGCCCGGATTTGGTCCTGTCCACGCTGCCTAGTCAAGGCCCTATTCCCCACCACACACGCGCATGCACACGCACACACAGCACACACGCACACACAGACACACATGCACAGGCACACATGCACACACACACACACACACACTTGCAAGTTTGGGCTGGAGATTTCGGGCCTGCCACCTTTCCTCTGCCCCTCCGTTGACCTGTGCCCTCTGGCTCCCCTGGGTCCAGACCATGGGGTGAGTCAGGGGGTCACCAGTCCCTCAACAGCCCTCTCCCTTAGGGTCACCCCGGCCCAGGCTCAGGCCAAAGGCACAGGTCCCAGCAAACACCAGCACCCAGGGCTCCAGCTCTCTGGGTGTAACCACGCCCTCAGACTTGGGTGGCGAAGGTCCCGCCCGCAGCCCACCTTCCGGGACGGCACACTCCATCGGGTGGCTGCTTTGCGACACCTCGTGTCTGCTGCTGGAACCCTCACCGATGCAAACCGCAGCTCACTCCTTTCCTTATTTGCTGTTGGGACACCCAATCCTAGGGAAGTCAAAGGATTCGCCCAACTCCCAAAGCCGGACAGGGACAGGGCTTTCCCTGTGCTCAGCGTGATTTAGGGACTGGCCCTCTCTCACCTTGCTGAGAGAGCCCCGTGTGTGTGTGAGAAACGGAGGGGGTGGAATGAGGGGCAAGGCTTGTCTGAGATCAGGAATTCTAGGCACAGAGTAAGGGGTGCCTCAGGGGCCCAGCACTCCGCCAGCTGAGAAGCGGGGACCGGCACTGGTACGCTGGCCTCCTCTGTCACAGGAGACTTTGTAACCGACAGAGCCAATCACATCCCACTTGATCCACAGCAAAGATTCTCAAAGAGAAGTGTTATTTCCATCATTTTAGAGATGATCACACAGGCCCTGGGGTCTCCCCGTCAATGAAGAAAGAAGCGAGGAACAGAGGAGGACGCCTCCTGCCGGTACCCGGCTGACCCAGGAGTGGTGTGGCGCTCCGCGCGTCCAGGTGTGAGACGGGTTCCCATCAGACTATAAAATGAGGGGCAGATCCGATGGCCTCCACGGCCTCTCCCAGATCAAAGACGAGTGCAGGAAGTGACAGGCTGGAGACGGAACAGAGCCCCCAGAGGTCTCTCTGGACGTGCGTCCACAGCCCGGCTCGCAAGCTCTCCTCCCTGCCCAGGCCAGGCCCAGCGGGATGCCTGCGGTCCGGCCAGATGGCCAGCCGGCCCAGGGGCGAGTCAGTCTCAGCCCAAGGCCACGGTCTCCAAGTGTGACGAGAGTTTCCCTCCTTACCCGCTGTGGTGAAGCCCTGGGCGGCCCCGTGTGGAGCACAGGTGTGGGCCTCTGGGAAGTCGGGAAGCGTCCCCTCCCCAGCCCGCCGCAGAGGAGGCTTCTGAGAGGACTGGACAGCACGCCGGGGTCTCAGTGGGGGGCGGCTGCTTACTCTTCCTCCTTCCACAGCGCAGAGCCCTAGCTGTGCCAGGCACACAGATGACTCTTCACCCTCCAGCCTCCTCCCCTGGCTCAGCCCCCACCCGCTGTGCAGAACCGGGGGGAGGGGGGTGGGGGGGGGTGGGGAGAAAAAGAAGCCGAGGAGAGACTGACTCAAAAGCGATTCCCCGGGATGACGCTGAGCCGTTAACGAAAACGAAAAGAAAGAAAGAAAGAGCAGAGCGCCCGGAGCTGCGGAAGGCCTCAGGGCCAAGCCGCCGCCACGGCCACGCGGCTTCCTTCACACCCCGAGCTGACGCAGCAAGTCTCACTTCACGATCTCAAACGCTCAAGCTTGTCTCCCGGGAAGGTGTTTACAAAGCCGGGCGTTTTGATTCAGAACATGTCCCGTGAAAGCCAGGGCGCGTGGCGGTCAGCCCAGGGGTGGGTGGTGGGATTCAGGACACGGTGCGTCCCCCGGGAGGGCAGGGCGGGAACCACCCTGCCCGCACCCCTTCCCCTCCGCTGCCCCCTGTCCCTGCCCACACGCTTCAGCCCCGCACGTGCTCTCCAGAGCCACCCTGGGGACGTGAGATCCTGCGGGCTCCCACGAGAGGCACTCAGCCGGGCACTGACCTCAGGGTCACTGCTGCCCCCACCGTTTTTACTATCAGGGCCCCGAGGAGGACGATGACGCAGCAGCGTGGAAGCGGGCAGGTGCTTCCTTAGCTCAAGTCCCCGGTGGTCCCCTTAGAAGGAACCTCACACCCTCTGGAGGCCCCCCTCTCTGGATGTCTGGCGGGGAGACACTCATGGACCCAGTGCCCCGAGGAGGGCTGCAAGGTCTGGGTACTGTGCGGGCCAGCCTGTCTCCATGCCCGTCCTGTGCCAGGCACGTGGCCTTCACCAGGGCACTTCACCCTCACAGCAGTGCAAGGAGGTGAGACCTTGCACCCGTCCTGCAGAGAAGGGCGCCTAGGCATGGAGAGGTCCCAGGTTCCCACACCCAGGAGGGGTTTGAGCCCAGGGGGTCTCTCCCCAGCCATCAGGCGGCAGGTCTTGCTTTAAGGATTGGCTCCTCCACGAGAGAATATTCTATTTCCCTCTGTGGCCCTATGGTAGGAGCCTCAAGTTAGAAGAAACGGGCGATGCTGGCAAACTGCTCGCCTGTGTTCCAAAGTAAGTCCAGTCACAAGCAGAATTCAGCCTAGTGGCAGAGTCCTCGGGGGCATGTGAACGTCAAGGATTCACCCGGAGTGGGGGACTTCCATGGTGGTCCAGTGGTAAAGAATCCACCTTCCAATGCACGGACTCGGGTTCAATCTCTGGTGTGGGAACTAAGATCCCACGTGCCTCGGGGCAACTAAGCCCGCGCGCCACAACTACAGAGCCCACGTGCCACAACTACAGAGTCCACGCGCCACAACTACAGAGCCCATGCGCTCTGGAGCCTGCACACCACAACTAGAGAAGAGAAAGCCCACAAGCCACAACTAGAGAGAAGCCCGGCGCTGCAAGAAGAGCCCGCATGCCGCAACAAAGACCCAATGCAGCCAAACAAAGAAGGACTCACACAGGGGACACACGAGCCCCACCCAGAGAAACACAAACAGTGCTGATGAAATCGAGAAGAAAAAGGAAGAGGGGGAGGCCTTCCCCTGAGCGATTTTCACTCTGAGATTTCTTCTTCCAGGGGACACAGGTCGCGCCGGTATTTCCCAGAGCCCTTCTCTTCCTCCAGCACAGGACCCCAGGGCTGATTTGAGGGGAGATTCTAGGAGCAGAGCGGGGCGTCCCCTGGACACACTCAAAGCTGGTCCCCGGCCCACCGCAAGCCCGCTGCTCGGCCATCACCCCTGAACCGGCAGTAAAACCAGCGGGACTGCGCCCCAATCCCCGTGCCTGTTGGGAAATTCTACCCGCCCAACAGTTCACGGCCCAGGAGAAAGGCGGGCTGTGATGCAGTGTGAGCGCCCGCGACCCTGCTTGGGAGAGAGGAAGCCCCTGCCCCCGGAAGTGCCTGGCAGGTTATCTGACCCGTCCGGAAGGTGGGACGTCCTGGAGGAGCCCAGAGCACCCTCCCTCCTGGCCACACTCAGCACCCGGCCTTGAGTGTCACTGAGAAGCCCCCAGAGAAGGGCCTGCCCACCGGGAGGGACCTTGCCCCGCGTGGATACCGAAGCCCAGGCAGCTGGGGGACAGCACAGCCTGTGCTTTACGTGGAACAGGTGAGCTGGTCAGGCCCTCGTCCCTGGGAGCTGCCCCAAGCCCTGGGCCGGCGACACCTCCACCAGGCCGGTGCCGGGAACCCCGCTGTGTAGACAGGCAGGTTCACACAGGGCCGCCCCACCCAGCAGGGTCACTCGAGCATGCGTGGGCCGCGGTGCAGTACACGCACGGACACACCCCACTGCACCCCAGCCTCACGGGTGTAGGTGCACGCCTCACATACCACACGTGCCCCACACCAGAGTCACCAGGCACACTCGTGCCCTGTGCACGCCGCATCCGTGTGCTCACGAGCGCACCCAGGGCCCGGCCCTTGGTTAGAGGAGCCGGATCCGGGAGCCCCCTGGCTCCTCTGCGGTGTCAGCGCTGGAGCCCCTCGCCCCGCCCTCCCCACTGCCAACAGCTGCCCCGCTCGTCTTCCTTCCTCTGTCCTGCGGGCCTGGGGCTCAGAGCTGACAGGAAACCCGGGGAGGAGGACGGACAGGAGGAAGACAGATAAGAGGGTCACAGCTGCTGAGACAGAAGCGGGTCCCGTGCAGACGGAGCGGCAGATGCTGCCTCTGGGCCAGAGTCCCTGGGGCGCAGCAGTGGGGGAGGGGGCAGGTGGGGGAGGAGGGTGGAGAGGGATGGAGGGGGGAGCTGGAAGGGGGAGAACCCAGGGGAGGAGGGGCCACGAGGGCAGGGGGTCCTGAGAGGGGAGCCAGGAAGGGCACCTGTGGCGGCTTGTGTCTGGGACCCAGGGGACGTCACTCGGGTCCCAGCCCAGGGCAGGAGCGCTCCCGGGCTGTCTGCTTCCCTCCTCCAAAGAGCACCCTAAAGGACACTATAGCACCTGCCCAGAACAGGCCAGCGTCCTGACCACCCACCAGGCCCGGACCCCTGCCCAGGGCGCATCGCTGAACCTGGGACGCCCGCAGGCATGACCCCCACCAGGCCCTCCCAGCACCCACCCGGCACCTGCAGGGCCCTCGAAGCGTCCTCCAGCACAGCGCCCAGAGGTCTTCCCCAAATGCTTGCTTACTTTTTAAAGACTCTACCTTTTCGAGCAGTTTTAGGTTCACAGCAAAATGGAGGGGCAGGCACGGCGAGTGCCCACGGCCCCCCCGCCCCACGTGCGGGCTCCCCCTTGTCAAGCTCCCACCAGACAGTGCGTTTGGTGCAGTCAGTGAACGGGCACTGGCGCGCCATCGTCACCCAGGTCCCAGGGCAGGTCAGGCTCACTCTGGGCGCTGCACCTGCTGAGCGTGGGCGGACGCCGAAGGACGCGTACCCTTCAGTGTCTCCTCTTTCCTCTCTCTCCCTTTTCTTTTTAAAATTTTACTTGCCTGCTTCAAACTCCAGCCAGGCCCCCTCCAGCTGCCAGGAGAACCCCCAGGCCCTTCAGGACCACGCCCGGGACTGTACCAGCCCCGTGTCTCCACTCGCCCTGAAGAGCTGATCATCTAATTTCTGTCTCAAATCGGGATGCTTTCGAGAGTGAACAGAAGGACCGGCTGCCATGAGTAGCACCTCTGGAGCCACAGACAGAAGTCAGGACTGCTTCAGCAGGCCCGCCACGCACACCTGACAGGTACACCCTCACGCGCCCACGCACCTGCAGCTCTGGCCCTGAACTCGTGCTGTCTGCAGGTACCTGGTGCCTCCCACGTGCCCAGAGCACAGGCCTCAGGTGAGAGGAGGACTCCGTCTCCAATCACCAAGACCAAGGCCTCGCCCTGCCCCCCAACTGCCACGCCCCTCCCGCTGGCCGGCTGGGAGCTCGGCTCAGGGCCGCCGCAGAGGTGGCAGTGCAGGGAGCCCGGGGCCTGCCAGAGGCGTTCCCACCAGCCGCGTAGGTCCTCACATCCCTCCCACCCCTCCTGGGCCTGCTGAGGACAGAGGGTCCTTTGTCAGTAAGTGTCTACTGGATTGTTCATCCTATTTCCCAGGCAAAATAACGTCACTATCGGAGGGACGAGCGTCCTGCGCAGAAGTGGGATGTGGGGTCTCGCCTGCCAGAGCCTGAGGGCGCTGAGTCGCTCGGCCCGCCCTCCTCAGGTGGGGCAGCCACCAGAACACGACAGGCGAGCCGGGAGCCTGGGCCTGCCGGGGTCGCACCGCCCGGCACGGAGGGATACCTCAGGGCCAGATCGGGGGTCTGGCTGCAGCCCGCGTGCCCCAGGCCACGCGGCTCTCCTGAAGCAGCCCAGCACCCCTCCTGGGATGCCAGAGGAGACCCAGCCCGCGAGGCCGAGCCTCCAAGGGCTCCAGCTCAGAACGGGCCTGAGGGCCTGCGCGACCCTCGCCGCCAGGCGGAGGGCGGCGAGCCTGTCACTGGCCGCGCCTTGTCCCGCGTGCCTTTGCTCCCGCCGAGGACGGCGTCCTGCCCGCACCCCAGGCGCAGCCTGTGTCACTCCTTCGCGCCCCTGGCCTCGTGCACCAGCTGTGGGCGCCCCTACCCCATGGGGTCCTCGCTGCACCCGTCAGCACGGCCCCTGGCTTTTGAGTTCACCGTTGCCGGGTGTCTGCTGCGCACAGAGCCACACAGCACAGCGCGGTCTCGCGGGGGACGTGGAGACCGGCCTCTGGCCCAGAACCGTGAAGGCGGCATGATGGGGATGAGGCTTGGCCCCCGGGGCTCCCCCCGCACCTGCCCCCGGGGCCTCCTGTCACTCTGCCGCCTAAATGCCTGCTCCATCCACCGTGCGATGCCCGCAGGGGCCTGCATTTTAAAGAGCTAGTAATGAGACTTTCCTTCTGAGCGGGCAGATTGCCATCGCTATCCCGCGAGGGCACGGTTAAGGGGCAGCTCCCTCCGCAGAGTCGCACCCCACGGGCAGGCCCCCGGTCTGCGCCTTAACCTGTAAGGGCCCCCCAGGCCCGCTATGCACAGCGGGGCGTGGTCAGGACCACGGTGTATATCGGGTCACGGACCCACTTCCCCGACCCCAGCCCCATCTGTGACCGGACCTCGGGGGCTGAGGTGCCCACAGCTCACTTTGGGGTCGTTTCTCATGTCATTTGGGACAGCCTCCTGACTGGCTGGTCTCACCTTTGGTCGACTTGCTAACCTACCGAGAGAATTATTTTTAAACACAGACCTGGTTGTGCTTCCTCTGCTGTCGTTCCTTCAGTGACTCCCCAGGCTGACACAAAACAGAAAGGTCCCCAAACCTGGCATCCGAGGCCCTGAGGGATGGCTCTCTCCTGGGTCCCGGCCGGTGTCCCCCACGTCCCCCCGCTGCCCTGACAGACTCCGTATCCTCAGGGCCCTGGCCGTGCACGGAGCTCCCTGGAGGCGCCCCTGGAGGACTGACCGACACCCCAGCTGGTCAAAGCAGAGACCGGCATCCCGGGTGGGAGTGGGACTGAGCGGGGAGTGAGGGTGAGGGCGGCTGTGTGGACGGAGGACAGTGCAGGAAGGGACGGTAACAGAGCAGGACGAGGAGGGAGGAGCTGAAAGGATGGACGTCCTCCCTGAGGACAGCAAACCCCGACCTCCAACGGAGACCTATGTCCTGGTCCAGGCGTCCCTCCTGGAAGCCGTGTCTGGGCCACTCTGGGGCCGTGCTGGCCACTGACCAGGCGGAAGGCCCATGAAGCAAGGTGCATACTCAGGAAAGAACTAGAGAGCAACTTGGGCGTCGCTGGGTCAGGACCCACGCTGAGAGGGAGACAGAGTAACTGCTCCGAGGTTGCGGACGCGGCCCTGACCTGGCACTGGGCAGAGGCGGGGCCTCAGCCGGGGAGGGACCAGGTGGGGTCTCAGGGGGTGGAAGAAGGGGACGGAGCAGGGACACTGGATGAAGGGACCGTACGATGGGGCGGAGAGGACCCTGAGGTCCGCAGGAGAGGAAGGGCGAGGGGCCCCACCCTGAACACCGTGCTCCCGGGAGGAAGTGCGTCGGTTACCCGCTGCCACGCACTCTGCTCCAGGCTGTGGGTCTGCGCGTCAGCTGGGCCCCTGCTCCATCATCCTCCTCTGCCTGAACCGGGGTTGCCGGGAGGCAGCTGTTCTGGGGGGAATTGTGTCCCATGTCCCGTGCCCCGCCCCCCGGCAAAGGACACGTCGAAGTCCTAACCCCCGCGCCTGCGAACCTGACCTTGTGGGAAGTAGGGTCTTTGCGGACGATCCCTGGGGCGGCCCTGATCCCCTACGACTGGGTCCTTAAGAGAAGAGCAGACACACAGGAAGGAGGTTCCACGTGAGGACACAGACACAGAGCGAAAAGACCAGAGCCCGAGGGACGCCCAGGGCCTCCAGAAGCTGGAGCGGGCGGGAAGGACTCTCCGCAGAGGGGAGGGCGCGGCCTCCAGCGCTGCGAGGAGATACACTTCTGCTGTCTTAAGCCACCTCGCCCCAGCCCCCGTTCGTGGCACTTTTTCTGGCTGCGCTTCCTCTTCTCGTGGCAGGAGAGGTCGTGGAAACTCGGGGTTCTGAAGCTGTGGCCTGGAGCCGGGGCCCGGCTGCTCCCACCCACAGGCCCCTGGGCAAAGCCGTCCTGCCCACATAGAGCGTGGGTGCAGACGGCGAAAGGGGGGGCAAGCACGGCACCAGCCACTGCTCGGGGCGCTGCTCGTGTCCGGCTGTGTGGCCACAACAGAGGCCGTTCGAACCTCCTACCTCCCTATGGACACACACGCATACACACTTACACACACACAGGCACACACACGCACGCACATGCTCCAGTTACACAGGAAAGAAACAGTTCCATAGCATCATGGGTTTCCAGGACCCCTGCCTTCTCGACGTAGAGGACTCTCTCCAGGGCCGCCTGCGCGGGCCCAGGGCAGCCCCTCATCTTCTCTTTCTTATTTTGATGCCTTTGGCCCCACAGCTTTCGCCGCCTTCCCTCCTGATCCTCCCCCTAAACTCGGAGCGGAACCCACCCTCCTGCCGCCCAGAGCCCCCTAAGTGTCGTTACCACACTTGCCCTGCTTTGCTGCAATCTCTCTGTAACGTGGGTCTTCCCAGAGGCCACAGGCTGGGCCACTGCATTTTGTGCTCCCAGCACTTCACACATAATAGGACCCAAAGAATATTTAGTCAGTGAAATACTGGATAAATGAAATAAAGAATGAATAAATGGATGAATAAACGGATTAAATATAAATTGAGACCATATGATAAAGAGTAAAAGAAAGCTTTGTAAGATAAGGAATTTTAGAAAATAGATTATTTAAAATAGATCTAGGAATGGGTGTTTGGAAAGGGGAAAGTTTTGCAGAACGAGAATAGATAAATGCGTTCCAAGAGGAAGCCGTCATCCCGTGAGGACTGAGGACGACGGCGGATGTGGTCCCGCAGCCCTCGGGCTCGGTCTGTGGATGGTCAGGTGTGGAGGGGACATGACGGAGGCCTGCGGACAGTCGCCAGGTGCACGAGGAATAGAAGGATCCCGGGCTTTGGTGGCTGACCGCCCGGAGCCATCGTTGGACACTCACGTGGTCGCAGGCGAGGCCTTCCCCCCCGCACCCAGTCCTGGGCTCCGACTTGCAACACAGGCCTGTGAACACCCTCCAGAGTGGTCATAAAACCACTGCAACAACAGCTGAGCGCACTGAGCCACGCCTGTCTCAGGAGAGATGCCCTTGCCTTGCCTCCCCCCAGCTGAGCCCTGGGAACTCAGGGCACGGGCTCAGCGCACGATATCCAGTCCTCACGCTGCCTGAACGACTGGGTGACAATCACACCTTCCATCCCCGCTTCCCGGCGCCGGCCCCAGAAACGCAATGTTGGACGGGGTGGACCTTATGGCCGCTCCTTGCAGCGTATGCTTTTGTGACTCCATCCGACACTCTGGCCACAGGGCAGAGTCTATAATATGATTTTGTCAGACATTCCTAAAAGGTTGATGGGAATTTCAACCAAGTCGCTACTGCAATTTAAGACTGAAAGGGTGAAGACCGACAACAGGGAGGGAGGAAGCCAGGGACGGACCCTGAAACCCTCAGTCTCTTATTTGATTTCAACTTTCCTTCTAGCATGCCACGGCGCTCTCTGGACCACAGCTGAGACGACTTTGAAAACTGCAAGAACTTAAGAAATCTATACCCTTCCCTTTGCGTGCAGACCCAGCCATAATAATTCTCAACATTTTCCACTTTCACATGCAAAAGCCAACTTCCAATTATCTTGAACTTATAATTCATGCTATTGGTAACAGTGCTGTAATTACCTATTGGCACATTCAATTTCCTTGAACACCAATAAAGCTCTAGGTACCTTTATCTTTAATAAGTGGGAAACAATTCCTGTGTTGTTCTCACTATTTTGTGAAGCAATTGTGCAAAAATTCTGGGGGTCATTTGACATTTGACCCCTTTAAACCCTAACTGTGGGTGCGGGGCTGTGACGTGTTTAAGAAGAAAGAGGAGAGAACGCAGAGGAGGACCGGGTTACGGCCCTGAGCCGGCTGTTCACTGGCTTCTGACCCAGAGTCTCTAGGCTCTACTTTCCTCATCCATAAAACAGAAGAAGTCTTTGTGGCCAGTGGTGGGCAGAACACGTGATTGTGCTTTGTAAATTGCCCAGCTGTAGGAAGCAACTGGCTAGCCCTACAAAATTCTGGTGGATAGAAAGTCACCTCGTGGGCTTCCCTGGTGGCGCAGTGGTTGGGAGTCCGCCTGCCGATGCAGGGGACACAGGTTCGTGCCCCGGTCCGGGAAGATCCCACATGCCGCGGAGCGGCTGGGCCCGTGAGCCATGGCCGCTGAGCCTGCGCGTCCGGAGCCTGTACTCCGCAACGGGAGAGGCCACAACAGTGAGAGGTCCGCGTACCACAGGAAAAAAAAAAAAAAAGAAAGCCACCTCGTTTCTAAGCTCTGCTACTCGGTGAATTCTGAACCAGGTGTACCTCCCTCTACAAGCTCTCCCTGGCTGACCTCACCACTCTCACCTCCACATACCCCCAGAAGACAACCCGCTCAGCAGCTGGGGTCCCGCCCCCCGCCCCGAACTCGAGACACACTGCCAGGCTCAACTGTCAAGTCACTTGAATGCCCCACAGACACCCAAAGACCAACAGTCCCAAACATAAGTCCCTGTATTTTTTACCCTTGTTTAAGCTGCTGGTACCAGCACTGACTCATTCAAACCAGAAGCCAAAGGGTCCACGACAGCACCTCCCTTTATCACCCCACCTTCACCAACCCAGTCAGCTTGAAGGCTGTGTCCTGGTAGTTCACGCCCAAATGCTTGCTAACTGCACGCCCTCTCCAGGCCAGCATCCAAGGCTGGGTCTTCATCATCTTCTGCCGGAACTGCTGGTTTCCATGATTCCAGTCTATTCCTACGTAAAGCCAGCTTTCCCACTGAAACTAGAGAGAGCGTCCGGAAAAACCAAACCCGACCTTCACCTGTCTGCCCGCACAGGTCCCTCTGCCTGGGAGTCCACGCACATGGCTCCAACCTCGCTCGGGGTCTTCTGTGCTGGGTGCCTCCGTGCACATGTCTCTCTTTGCACCTACGTTTGACTGGAAGCAGCTCGCGCTTCCAAAACTGCGCTGTCGGTTGTCCACTGATATTCGTATGACCCTCCCATCTTCCCAGACTCCCTTACAAACCGGGATCCAATGAGAGGCGTGCAAATGAAATTTGGGAGACAGAAAAGGAGAAGCAGTATCTTCTCTAGCAGCCATGGTGGACAGACATATATCAGAGCGTCAGCTGACAGAGGTCGGATTTTTCTAGTGGCTTCCACGCACCCACCCGGGGCCCTAGGTCACCAGGTATTGGTGGTGGCTTCCCTGCGAGTCCCGCAGCCTCGTCGTCTCCTAAAAGTCTTCCATTATTTCACACACGTCCAGGTGTCTTGAGAGCTTCCGGTGGCCTTCCTGGCCTCACTCCCAAGAACTCCCCACAGGTCTGTAAATACCGAATCCCCCTGTGTGTCAGCCTTTCCTGCCTGAGACCCCAGAGGGGGTTCCGTTCTCCTGATGTCCAGTCCTAGGTGTGTTCCCACCACTCCTGCTTGTGCGGACAGAGCCCCGACCTGAGGAGGACTCAGAGGATCTCTTAAACTGAACAGAATTGCCCACGTTCACGCATCTCCCCAGAGCTTTCCGGAAACAGGCAGGTGCTCTGCCACGTCTATGATTCTAGGCATGAGGATGACGAGGGGTTGAACGTAGTGAAACCAGGAGGCACAGCCCCGTGCGATCATCACCGACCCCTCGCCTTTGTTAGGATCAGAGCGCTTCGGGGGGCCTTCAGTCGTCTCAGCTCCCCGAGGGGCGTGTTCCTCCTGCATCACCAAGAAGGCGTGGAGTCAGGACCTGTCACGGACCCCGTGCAGGGACACGGCCTGGAGGGGTCACCGGCAGATCTGGCCCCCAGCCAGCGCTCAGCGACGTCAGCACGCAGTGTTAGTATCGGCCCCAGGACCTGGAAATGTCCCGTTTCCTCCACTAGCAGCTGTGGAAACGTGCCCATCATGCAAGAGGGACACACATGCTTAATCAACATACACAGAAAATGTCCCTCCATTGATACAGAAATCGTACTAAGACAAAAATATATATTTTTAATCGTTGATTGCCAATGTTAATAAATGCGTATGGAAACAGATTTTCCCTAATGGTCTCTTAGATACTCCTGGAAGATCTATGGGTTTTGTTTGTTTGTTTGTTTGTTTGTTTGCGGTACGTGGGCCTCTCACTGTTGCGGCCTCTCCGGTTGCAGAACACAGGCTCCAGACGCGCAGGCTCAGCGGCCACGGCTCACGGGCCCAGCAGCTCCATGGCATGTGGGATCTTCCCGGACCGGGGCACGAACCCGTGTCCGCTGCATCAGCAGGCAGACTCTCAACCACTGCGCCACCAGGGAAGCCTGAGGATGGTTGTTTTTTACCTGCCTTCTTTTTATGTTTCTGGAATAGTCGTGTTCCAATGAGGGTGTACTGGTTAGGTGACCGGAAAATGAAAATTAAAGTCTGAAGAAGCAGCACACAAGCATTGCTTTTCCAGCGCAGCTGTCCTGCAGCCTCACCCTTACTCTGATTTGTCCGTAAGTTCGTAAGCCTTTCCCTCCAAGGGAGCAAGGGCTTGACCCCTAAGAAATGCAGCCGAGGCGCAGATGTCTGCAGCGTCAAGCAGGCCCAGGAGAGGCCCTCGCCACAGAGAGAAGGGTGTTCGGCAAGCTTAGGGAGGCTGGCCTGTGGGAGGGGAAGATGGATGGAAGCCCAGGCCCTCTCGGGAGATGGAAGACCAGGCTCCAGGCCTGCAGCGGGGTGAGGGCGTGAGCTCCCTGCTCTGAGCCATCACCACCACCTGCCTCTGGTCCTCCTCTCCTGGTTGCAACCTCCCTGCCCCAGTCTGGCAGCTGGAATCCTCCAGACACACCCAGAAATGGTGTTTGACCAAACGTCTGGCCCTCCCACGGCCCAGTCACATTGACTGACACCGACCAGTGGCCCTCAGAGGCAGGGACTTCAACCCGCGGAGGCGTTTCAAGCAGCCCCCGCCCGGCACGACTGGCTGCAGCCTGCAGGCCGAGCACGGTCTGGAGGTTAAAATGAATGGAGCTGCAGCGGGTCCCCAGGAGCAGGGGGGAGCCCCTCGCCCCAAAGCCCCTGAAGATGAGCTGGCGCAGGAAGAGAGCAGTGGGGCCCAAGGGTCCCCAAAGTTTCTATAATTCTGACATCAGTCAGGTGGTCACCGCCCCCGTTCATGGGAAGCCTCCCTTCATCACCCCGAACGGCGTTCGCCTATTTCCATCTGATCACAGAATCTCATACTAGAGCAGGCATGCCCCTCCCAGAATCCCTAAGGGACCAGAAGGACTGAGACGCCAAGAATTTGCTCAGGGATCCGACCCTTTTTGTGTTTGGCGCAAGAGAACCCTCAGCAGCACAGAGGCTGCTCCCACCCGAGCGCCCGGCGGGGCTGAGGGGGGCACAGCGGACTCACCGCGTGGAGGATGTGTCCCCTCCCACCTCCATGCCCTTCCAGCCTCCTGCTGTCTCTTGGGGGGCTGGGACACCCAGGCCCTTGCAGTCAGGTCGGGCTGTGGCGTTCTCACCAGCAGCCCTAGGGCAGAAATGGCTCCTGGGCCTGAGCGCTGGGGCTGCACCTTCTCCACGGACATCGCTCTTCTCTGCTCCCTGACTCAAGGCCACAGGTGCCCTGCAGCCCAGATACAGCCGGGGTCCCTGCACCACCACCTGCAGGAGGCCCGGCATCAGACTGTGACATGGGGGCCAATATATGCTTTTCACTGAGCCTCTGGGACTTTGGCATTAATCGCTCTAAACCACATGTCAAAGAGAACGATGTCAGATCAAGTCACCCCACTGTTCAAAACAGGCTCCCAACCCACTCAGGTAAAAACCAAAGTCCTAAATGTCCTGGGAGACCCTGTGACCACCCCCATCCTTCTTCCAACCTCGTCTTTCACCCTTTCTCTGCAGGCTTCCCACGTCCCCCTCACACATACCAAGCATGTTCCTGCCTCAGGACCTTTGCACCTGCTCTGAACCCTTTCTCCAGGTGTCCATCTGCGTGACTTACTCATCTGCCTGTTCTAGGGACTTATTCAAACGTCATCTTCTATTAAAGTCACTGTAAACATACTCCCCATCCCCGTCCCCGAGGAGTCTCTGCCTTAATCCACATCAACACCCAGTGTGGTATGCGGTTTACTGGTTCTACCTTGTGTCTTCCTCCAGTGGAAGGTGGGCTCCATGAGGGCAGTGACTTGTGTGTGTCTGTGTGTGTGTGTGTTTTGTTCACTCCTATCTTCTTAGTGCCTAGAACCATCTCTGTGACCTGAAAGGGCCTCAATAAACACCTGCTGAATGAATGAGCTGGAGTACATGAACCGATATTACAAACAGAGGAGACAGGCAGGAAATGGGAAGAAAAAATTCAGGAAACCTTATTATAAAAGGATAGTGCTTGAGCTAAACTCGAAACTGAGGGCCCGGCGACGGCTCCATGGAGCAGGGGACTCCGGGCCCTGCTTGCAGAACAGCCTGCTTCCACCCAGCCCGGGGACTCGGGAACTTTCCCAAAGTCCAGTATCATGCCCGTGGGGAAGGGCAACAGGACACACACAGCAAAGGCAGGCAGGTGGGTAACACTGTGCCGGCCACACCAGTGCCAGGCTGGGATTCTGGTCCCGCCAGTAATTTGCTCGGCACTTACCCCAGGTCCGGGCAGGCAGTGGGTGGATTCAGAGGATAGCTGACGCACAGAGCGGCTGCGGGGGCAGGCGGGCCCCCGGCAAGAGCCCTGCTCCCAGCTGACACCGGTGGGTGAAAGGGGCCACCTCCAAACTAGCCAGGGGTGCAGCGGGGAGACGGGCGGGACTCCAGCAGAGGTCTGGCGGCACAAACGGCCAGGTGGAGGTCTAGGCCGAGCACCTCCGGCTGAGCTGGGTCAGCTAATGGAGGAGCGAGACAGACAGACGGCCAAGGTCTCTAGTCTGCGGGGGGGAGGGGGGAGGTCTTTGAGGTTCCTTCCAAGCCTCCCGACCCCTAGCCCCCTCTCCTTCCTCTCGCCACCTGGCTCTGGGCGAGGGGAGGATGAGAATCCTGGATAAATACATGGCCTGAGCTCTTTGCAAGACGGTTATTCACAACCTTGAAAATCAACTGAAAAGTTGCAGCTTCCCCTGACGGGGGAAACCACTTCATCACTGTGGGCACTGTCCCAGAGGCACGGGTGGCCCCAGGGGCAGCCCTGGAGATGCAGGACCGCCCAGGGCCCGGAGCTCTGCTGCCCCTGGCCACGACCCCCGCCCCGCCCCACAGAGAAATGAAAGGCCTCTCTCCACTCCACTGGGTATGGAACTGGCTTCTTTGTGCTATTTGTTTCTTTTCCTACCAGAAGGAGTTCAAAAGTTGAGAGCTGATCAGTATTCCAGGCACCAGAACTGCTGCAAGCCAGCTCCGGGGCGGGCGATAGAAGCCTGGGCTCACCGCCCACCCGCCCCACTGGAGACCCCGCTCCCCGGACGGGGAGCTTTCCGGCCGCCCCCCCCCCTCCTGCCTCAGTAATCATCCTTCCCACCCCTGCCCTTCCCCCTGGTGATGAGAACAGCCGTCCGGGCAGTGGTGGGGTCCAAGGGAATCTCCCAGGAACCTCACTGGCTGCCTCTGCAGGCAAGAGTGGGCACAGTATTTGCTTGCAGCAAATACACTTCTCTTTAACATTGCAACCTAAAGAAATCACTCAGACAGCACATTAAAAACACGACTTACTCTGGGAAGAGTCTGACCCTTTCCGCGTTAAATCATTTGAATGCTCATTTGAATGTATTTGCACAAGTGTCGAGTTAAAATGGCCCTCGCCCGGGTTTTCAGAGTTAAGGAGGCAACTGGGCCACCTTTGGGGGATGGGGGACGTGTCCACAGTCTGCCCCAGGCTGCCCAGGGTTCCTGGAACCTCGGGGGCCACAGGCGCCCCCAGCAGGACGTCGGGCGCTCCCAGGCACGAGGAAATGAGCTCAGAGTCCCCATAAACCGAATTCATTTCACGGGGCCTCGGGTGGCAGTAAATCTGCGCCTCTGCAGAGATGTAAGGGTGTGGAGAAGAGTTAACACAAGCAGAGCCGCTGCGGGGAATCCTGGTGGAAAAGGGTGTCAGGGAGCGGAGCCAGAACCCCTCAGGAGCAGGGCTGCGCTCAGAGCGCCTCGGAGACCCGGGAGCTCAGCCCACCGCCAGGGCTGAGGCATCTGGCCAGGCCGCCCTGTAGAGCAGCCCGGAGCACAGCGCCCCCCCCCCCTGGAGGATGCAGAGGCAGCCTCACTGCGGCTGAACGCGTCCCAAGGTCCCGCCACTCAGGCCCATCCTCCTCCCGCAGAGCCGGCATCAGAAGGTTCTCTCCAGGGCAGCCAGCTGAGGCAGGTCCTGAGGGGAGGGCCCAGGGCCAAGGGCCCTAGAACCCTCGTCACACTTTCTAGTTTACAAAGTGCATCTTCCACAGACACAATTGTTTTCACTCGCTTTTCACGAGAACCTTCAAATACCAGAGAGACAAGCTAGTCCATGACGTATGTGACCTGCACGGGGTACTCAGCTGATGGGGGCAGCACGACCGAGTCCCAGGCTGCCCCTCTCTCTTCCTTGCCCGGCACATCCCCAGCCCAGCGTCCGCTCTGGGAGCAGCCCCCTGGCTGGAAGCCCTTCCCCCAGCAGGAGCTGTGTGGTTGGGCCCCATCGGCTGCTGAGAATTTTTCCTTCCCTCAGAGTATGATGGCAAGCTGGCCCCAAGGGCAACGCCCCTCAGACCACCCGGGCCCTCAGAAGAGCCGGCTTTTGTCCTTTCATCGCGTGACTCCCGAATCCCTACAGCCCCAGAACGGATAAAAGCCCAGCAAGTCAAACCTGTGTCCACGCTGAGCTAGTGTATGTTCCTTGACCTCCCCCGCCCTGGGCCTGGATGACCAGATCTCTGCCCTAGCTGATTCCCACAGAGCAGATGTCTGTGCCTTTCTAGAACCATCACTCTGATGAACTCTCTGCAGATCCACTGACTTATCTGGAAGCAGAACCCTTGCCATCTGGACCTCAGCATCCTATAGCCCTCCATCTGCACATCCCAGTCCAGCCCACTCATTGCACTCAAGTCAGCAGAGATTTATGGACCCGCACGGCATATAAGCCACTGTTAGGATCCGTGCTGGGCTCAGGCCAGGAGACCAGCGGTGTGGGCTGTTGATGAGCCTGTCCGGGCCGGTGGGATTCTCGCTTGCTGGGTTTACTGCCAGGATGGGCAGACGTTTCCCAGCCACTCTAGCCAGAGTGAGTATTTCCTTTGGCGAGATGTTCTCGCCACGGCTGCGTCAGACAGGCAGCCCCGTTTTCAGGAAGAACAAGAATCACCTGTCAAGCGTGATCCCATCTCACCCTTTTTTAACTCAAAGTGCCAACATGTTTTGGGTTAAAATGACTCATTCCCCTTTTCGAGCAAAAGATCTAGGTGTGGGGAGGTGAGGTCAGAGGCTGCCTGGATCGCTTTGTCCCTGAGTTTCACACATGGCCGCTGCCCCAGAAATGCATATTTCATGCCATGGGACCCTGCCCGTCCTTGACAGTCCAGGCCAGGTGCCCCTGTGGTACCCACTGGCGGAGGTACAGCTTTCCAGGGCCACGGGGGCTCAGCCCCAATCCAAGAACACAGGCTGTCAAAGGGAGCCCACAGTTCATTCCCAGTTAAGTGGGTATTTTTTACCACATGGAAACGCAGATTTTCTGCCCATTTTAACTGCTCCGTAGTCACTACAGGACAAAGAATTGACAGCACTTTTTGCAAGAGAGCTCCTACTAGGTATTGTATCAAAGAAATAGCACTGTTGCCAATAAAATGATACATAACTAATTTACACTGTTGGGATGGAGGTCAGTTTCCTCATGTGGGCTGAGTTGGGATTCCGCGTGAGTTAGTTCTTTGGATGAGGTCTTCCCCAAACCCAAGCTGTTTACTGCTCTCCCAGATTCCGTGTTGCTCACATAGTTAACACGGTCCAGTGCTGGCAGAATCGCCATCTGATGGCGGGGAGCTCCTGTCCAGGCCGAGCGCCGTGATAAGCTCTGTGTTTGACCTTGTGACCCCCAGCCCAACCTCCCAGTGGCGGACCAGCGTTCAAGGTGACCCCGTGTCCCGGGACCCACCCCCGGCCTCGCCCCACTGCTCCCACCACTGCTAGCTGTGGGGTATGTGGTTTCGTGGAGGAATTATTAGAAACCACTGATTTTAAATTGTTTTAGAAAAACCCGAAAATAGGGAAGACTTCTCCGGTCCGTCTCAGCTCCTACAAAGTATGAAGTGTGCACAGCAAGCTTCTTTTCACATCAAGCACTCTTTAGATTACATTCTCACTCCCAGCATTCAGTACTTGGTGATGAAAAAGGTACTTCCGATTATGGAATAAAGGAAGTCAAACAAAATCAGGTCTCCCGCTTCCTCAACCCCGCGTTGCACTGATCCCCAGACGCTACATGCTACCCATGGAATGTGTGTTCCGCGCAGCCCGAGTGTCCCCTGCCCGCTGCAACCGGCCGACCGGCTGGCCCTCCTTTACCTTCCACCGCCCTTTACCTGGAGAAGTAACCCGCTGCTCGCTGCCAAAGCTGCTTCCCTGCTTCACTGCTGGACACTGCCCTGGCCGACAGCAGGGTTAGACACCTGGCCGCCCCTCCGCTCCCCGCTGGCCTCCAGCTCCCTCCCGGCTCCTCCAACACAGCACACCCACCAACGTGTCACCCTGTCCCCTCTGTGCCTTTAAAATCCTAGTCTAACCTCGGGAGGCCCGTCAGGGTCCTGCCCACGCCTCTTGCTCTGAGCTACCACCCAGGGGCCACATTTCTCTAGACCACCGACTAAGTCCTCCCACTTGTTCTGGCATCATAATCGAACGTATCCGGTTTAGTGGGAAAGCAATGACTTTTGGAGCCTAGCACACCTGCATTCAAACCCCAGCCTGTCAGGCCGACACAGCTGGCCTGTCGGCCACAGGAAGCAGGACTCCCTCTTGGTCACAAATCCACACTCAGCTGACGGCGCAGTTATCCATCTTTCACTCTTTGCCTCTCACGGTTCTAGGCACTTTCCAGGCATTTTTCTGTCCAGTGTGCAGAGCGGCCATCGTAGCAGTGCGCCAAACGCCCTGCCTTTGTTTTATTCTGTTTTTGCACTTTTCCAGCTCATCACCTGTGCCCGTGATCCAGTCCTTCCCCCGCCCCAGCCCACCTCCTGGAAGCCACTCCATGTCACTCCGTCTTTGAATAAGTTTTGTGCATGAAGAATTGTCTGGTCGGGCTGCTCCGGATGGCTGTCCCCCTGCTCTCTGGACACCCCGACTGAGCAGTGCCTGCTTCACCTACACCCTACGCACGTGACTGACACTCCTGCGTCCTTGTCCCGGGCCCCAGCTGGTGACGGTTCTTACCAAAGGGCTGGTGAAGGGCGTGCCCCTCTGCTGGTTTCCCTGGTAACCGATGAGCCCACCGGACGTCCATTCCCCTGTAACTGGTCGTCTCCCCTGCCGCCGGGAGCGAAGGCTGCCGCCACGTCCTGCCCACCGTCCTCTGCACACAGTGGGGCGTCGCTCCAGGACCCTGCTGCAGACGTGTAAGCCCCCATCCTTTAAACCACTGATGTCTCTGTCGTTGACTCCGGACTCTCTCTTCCGTCTTGAAGCTGGGCAGGCACAGGTGGGCACAGCCCAGAAAGAATATAGAGTAGAACCTGCCTATTTATGTTTTAATTGACCGGCTGGCATTGGGCTGGGCACTCGCTCTGCTTCCTACGTACTTCTCTCTAAGTGTTCTGTGACGGGTCTAGGCGGGTCTAGTCCACGGCTGATGCCCAGGGTCCCTCCTGTGTCTCCACCGCGTTTACCCCCCGCCAAGCCATGCAGACTTCGCCACCACACATTCTGTTTTCGCTGCACTGGACGCTGTTTAAACGTCACTAGGTGCCTCCAGACTGTTGTTAAAGCAGGTATCCAGGCCCACACCCACCCCATCACCTGTGCACATGGATTTCCTTTCCTGTCCATCCTTTACCGGTAATTGGATTGATGTTGAAAGTCCAGTGGGTACACAATGAAGGAGCGATGCAGTTCAATCTGGCATTTCTCTGATTCCATGAGTGTTGTGTTTCTTCATCACCCGCCCTCCCCAGCATTCAGCTTCCTCTCTTCTGAACCGTAGTCTCATTTTCTTGGCACATTTTTCTTGAGTTTCCTCCTTTTTTCCTTCTTAATTTTAAGAAGTATCCCACCTACTCTAGTTGGCCAGCCCTTGTCGGTTTTAGATGTTGACAGTGTCTTCTAATCCATCACCCATCCCCTCACCGTGCAGTATCTTCCATTGAACAGAAATGCAACATTGTAAATCATCAGATCCGTCCCTTTTCATGATGGGTTGTACTTTTGAAGTACAGTTTAAGAATTCCCTCCCCACCCAAGATTATAAAGACACTCCCACATTTTCCTCAGCTGCCTTTACAGCTGTATCTGTCCCATCTGGGTCTTCAGTCCTTCCAGAGATGACCTTTGTTCGGCCTGAGGCTGCTGTCCAAGGATACTTTTCTCCATAGACTATGTCACCTCTGTGCCATTACCAGATCACTCATCCTCTCCTCACTCGTCCGTGCTGTCACACGCTGGGCTCCCAAATTTCTAAACACATTTCTGAAATCTATTTTCTATCTCTTTTGTCTATAAGTCATTCTCCCTCCAGATGCAGAATTTTCCTTACTACCTCTTTCTAGTGTGTCTTAATATCTGACAGTTTAATTCCCCCCTCTTTTTTCTTTTTCAAAATGTCTTGTTTATTCTGGACTTTTATTGTTCCATGAATTTAAAATGGTTTGATTTTTTTAAACAATCATACTAGACTTTTTATTGGAAGAACATTACAAGGGTAGATTTATTGGGGGGGGGGAACAGACTTCACAATGCCAAGTTGCTTCATCCATGAATATGGTATATATCTTGCCTTTGTTCGTATCTGATGTCATGTCCTTTAATAGATTTTTAAAACTTATTTCATAAGTTTCTTAGGCATTTAGTGTAAATTCTTTGATCATTTGTAGCTATGGCTGCTGTTGTGAATGAATTTTCACTTTCCACTTTATTTCTTAGTTGATTGTTGCTGGTTGAAATTTTTTATAGAGTTTGCACAAGTAGAGAAGCTTCTCATGAGACATAACTGAATAGAAAACTCCTCAGCTTGCTTGGGTCACGGGATTGAGCTTTTAACCACACAGACTAGTGGCGAACACAGCTTGCGCTGGGAGCAGACCTGACCCAATGCAGGAGCACGGTGAGCAAGCTGGTGACCCTGCGGCCGACAGCATTGTCCCATTGTCACAAACCTGGACTTTGTCCTCAGGGCTGCCTGAGCTACTCCACCTATTCCTGTGTCCTGTTGAGAAAGCGTCTTACCCTCCTGAGCAGTTTCCTCCTCTGTAAATGGGGACACGACTATAACAGGCCCCAGGACGCTGATTTGATGATTAAAGAACATGGTGCACATATAGCGCTCAAGAGTGCCCAGCCTACGGTCAGTTCTCAGTACGGGCTAACTTAACTATCACTGGCTGTGAGACCACAGGAAAATTATTCCATCTGTTCGGGCTTCACTTTCTTCATCAAAAACTAAAAATCAAAACCTTGAGTTTCCTTTTCCCACCTACCTCAGAGTCCTGTCACAAACACGAAATGGGAAAATGGAAAAATCACTTTATACACTGTAAAGTGCTATGCCCACCTAAGGTTATGATGGCCATTGACACCCCTGTTCGCTCCCTTTCCATTTTCTCTTCAGAACCACTTTGTCCATCTTGCTTTTGGGTACATCTGTCCATTGTCAGCAAATAATAATTCAAACACACTGGCTGGGTGTCTGCTATCTGCCCTGCAAGGTGCTAAGTGATTCCAAATTTACAAATGCCCCCTTCCTGCTCATCCTAACAACCCCATGAAGTGTCACAGAGCATGTTTCACATGGACTCTCAGATGACCAGTGGACCAGGACCCAGCCCGCTTGATTTTCTTAATAGTCACGAAGAAAATGACTCGGAACATAGATTTCCCCCCGAAAACAAAACACAACCAAAAAGCCTTGCCTGAGGAGTTTTGATCCTGTGGCTTAAAGCTCTCAGGACTGATGTCAAACATCTGCTGGAGATCAGACGTGTTGAGAAAATGCATGATTCAAAGGAAGAAGAGGACATTGGGCAGGGAAGAAACGTTGATCGTCTCTGCATGTCAGTGTGGTGGCAGTGACACTATTTACGGTATCTTCTTTAACGATACCTACAACCCTACGCACACACGCGCACGCACACACACACACACACGTTGTCCATCTGTAACCTCATTTTACAGAAGAAACTCAGAGTCAGACATACTCAGTCATTTTCCTTGAGTCACAGAGCCAGAAATGTATGGTGTGATTTTGCTGCAAAGCCTATAGGACTCCCCAGGTTATACAGTCGTACATGGGAACAGGAGAATTTAACTAAATGGCTTGTATTAGTTTAGAAACCTTCAGAGGCCACTCCAGATAGTTCACCCAGAGAGAGGTCTAACAGAGGGAGTTGTCTGCAGGCATTTTTGAAGAACTGAAAGAACAAGGTGGTGGTACCCATGCCAGGAAGCCCCTGCTCCCCCTGGGATGGAGTCCATGTCCTGGAAGTGCTGATCTGCCCCTGCTGCCCGCACACTCACAAGCTGGTACGTAACTTCCCTGTCATTGCGTTCCAAGGGGAGAACAGAACCAGAACCCCACGAGCAGACCAATGTGGGGCTCTCGTTTTCAGGCTTCCAGCTCCCACCCTACAGAGGAGACCACAGAAGGACAAGCACGGAGCTGAGCTGCAACAGGACATGCTGGGCACAGTGAATGGTTTATTGAGAGCGCTGTTACAATCAGAAATTTACTTGGAAAATTCATGAAACTTTGCTCAGGAACAAAGAAAGCAGGGCTTTGAGTTGCATGTGAGTGTGTGTGCGAAGAGACCCAGGCCAGCGTCGTGTGTATCTCTTCCACTGCCTTAGGGGGCATTAAGCACAACTTAATGTGATCACTTAGGGCCGGTTAAGCCGAATTCAATGGTAGGAGCCCTAACTTTCCATGAAGCTACAAGATAAAAGGATGAATTAAAGTGGGCATTAAATCACCGACTTCTGATATTTCACAGGGTGGAGGAAAAGCTCAGAACCACAGAGCCCAGTAAGACACGGCTGTGCCCCTGGAGCAGAGGCCATCACACAGCTCTGGAGGCCAGAGCCGGAAATGCAGCTCCAGCAGGGCTGGTCCCCTCCATCTCAGCCCTGAAGGAGCATCTGCTCCCAGTGTGTTTCCAGCTCCTGGCCAAGGCCAGGAAGCCCTGGTATCAGCTCTGGTATCGGCTTTGGTATCGGCCCTGGTATCAGCCCTGGTATTGGTTCTGGTATCGGCTCTGGTATCGGCTCCCTGGTACCATCCTTGGTATCAGCCCTGGTATCGGCTCTGATATCGGCCCTGGTACCAGCTCTGGTATCGGCCCTGGTATCAGCTCTGGTATTGGCTCTGGTATCAGCTCCCTGGTATCAGCCTTGGTATTGGCTCTGGTATCAGCTCCCTGGTATCAGCCCTGGTATCAGCTCTGGTATTGGATCTGGTATCGGCTCTGGTATTGGCTCCCTGGTATCAGCTCCCTGGTTTGGGTTCATCACGCCAGGCTCTGCCTCTGTCATCACAGGGCCTTCTCCCTGTGTCCTCACGTGGTCCTCCCTCTACGCGTGTCTGTGTCCAAACCTCCCTCTTTTTCTAAGGACACCAGTGGTATCAGACTAGGGGCCACCCTCCCCCGGTATGACCCAACAGCCCTATTTCCAAATAAGTTTCCACTCTCAATACTGAGGCTTAGAACTTCAACACAGCTTTGGGGGACACAGTTCAACTCCCGGCTCTCAGGAAGCATATAAGACACCATGTGAAAGTTCCTCCGTGGGTACAACATCAGTAAGACATCCAGGTAATTAGGATGCTCTTTCTGGGGGACTAGCTCCCGATTTCCCAGACACTCTGGGAATATCTAAAATAGACAAGTTTTATGTACCTATAAAATTAAAATTTGTTTATTAATGGAAAACATTGCATAAAGGAACTTCTAGTTTTCTAATGCCTACTTTCTCCAGAAATCACATGGGATGCTTCACATATGCTACTTCATCTTCACCATCACAACTGTCCTCCAAAGAGCTACTAGCACCTCCCTTTCAGAGCAGAAGAAACTGGGGCCCAGGTAGCTGATGAAGGTGACAGGCTAGTAAGCTGAAGAGCTACATTTCAAGGCCAGGTCTGCCTGACTCTTGAGCCAGAGCCTCCCCCTGCCATGTCCACCAGGTCCACTAAGAGCTCCTGTGGCCTCTGCCTGTCATTCCCCTCCTCCCTGCCCACCATCAGAGGCCCCTAAGTTCCAGGCTGCCCTGCCCCGGGTCCTGAAAGCCTCATGCCTCTCTGTCCAGCCTCCCAGCACCCAGCCTCAGAACCAGGCAGGAATTCTCGCCCCTGCCTTAGTTGATCCACAGATGCCAGGAGCCATACTGCCTGCCTGGCCCCCCCGGTGGTTTGGGCACCCTCCCCCAGCAGCACCTTTTGGAAAAGCCACAGGCGACACGGGGGCACAGATCATTAAAATTGTTTTGGATGTTGCCAAAGGGAAGAGAGCTTAAATATCATTTGCTGTGGTCAACATCATGGCCCAAGATGTGAGACGGGGGCTAGTAAGAGCCCCCTCTGCCCCCTGAGAGTTTTGTGCCCACGCTTTCTGGCAACCAGAGGCTCTCAAGCCCGTATGTCATGGTGGCACAGTGTGACAGTAGCACACGGGTGAGTGGGGAGAGACATGGCTGCCATCGCTAGCGCTACCCCTAAACCCCAATGACCTTCAACGTGGAGGGCGTATTTGGCTCCCGAAAGCTTACACATGCACCAGACGAGCTGCTGAGGCCCAGCGACGCCCTTCTGTTTTTCATGCAAAGACTCCAAATATTGGATGACTCTATGGATAACATTTGGAGGTGTTACATTTCTTGGATGAGAACAGGGCAAGAAAATCAACCGATTTCACTTTCTGTTTTTGTTTAAGGAGTTGTCGAAAGATCTACCCCCTTTCCAAGATGCCCCGGCCCTAGATTCAGAAAGTCTCCTTTGTCCTCCTCTCCTGACGAGCGAGGGGTGTGGGAGGTCTTTATGAAACGGCACATGTAAGAGAAGCAAAGAGGAAAGCATCCCGAATGGTGTTTTTAGGAATACCTACGTTAATTTCATAGTTTAGACCGGTAATGATAGAAGTCATTTTTGCAAATTAAAGGTCAGGTAAGGTAAAAATTATGAAAGTACGTTCACAGCATAAACAAGTGAAAGATGCCAAAGACTCCATCGGGGCGGTGGGGGGAAGCTGAGTGTCCCGTGATGGGCACAAGGTGCTTTGACTTGTGAACCTGAGACACGTCAGTCCCCTGCCCGAGAGGCAAACAGAGAATTGCCTTTTTCAGCCTTTGGAATCCAGTGTGAAAGTTGCAAATGTACCCACCTTTCATTTTATTTCAGTAACCTACTCTATTATTGACAGACACCTGGACCATGTGGTGTTTTCTCCCGTGCATAGAATCTAAGAAAAAAAGGAAAGTTTGCAATGCAAAGTTTCCTTACCAAATGGTCCCCGTGGGAAAGGGAAAGCCAGGTGTTAGCATCCTGAGGTCTGTTCAGTTGGAAGGAATAGTGGAGAGAGGAGATTGAAAATAGCATCACAAGAAACGTGACCCACCGAGCCCACTGCCCGGTCCTTGCAGCACCTACTGACAAACTGGTCACTCACCCAGTACCTCTCTCCACTCTCCAGCAACCTTGGGAACCGGGGTTACAGAGAAGCCAGCATTCAAACCCGGGTCTCCGGCACCCACTCAGGAGACTCCACCTCTATAGCTTCGTGTCCCGATTCTTTATCTGGACATCTGTCACCATCCATCTCCAAGGGCCTTGTCTTCACTCACAAACCATCTGACCAGGCTGCATTTTAAAAAGCAAAACAAAGCTCAATCCAAAAGATAGAATTCAGGTTTTTAAATTGGGTGCATGTTGCCTGTGTGCAGCCAAACGACCAGCTTCTGTTGAGGCCCCTCCTGAAGCCTGGGTGTGTGACTGTGCAGAGAGCCCAGGGGCCGGAGCTCAGAAAGGAGAGCATGCGCAAGGCCAAGGAGGCGGGAGCAGGCCTGGGGGGCGAGATGTCCCTCTGCCGCCATTGCCTGCAATGCTAGATGCACAGGCTGGCAGAAAATGCTTATCAAAGAGAACTTCCCCCAATCTGATCATAATTGATGCAATGTTCTGTGTCAAATCGCTTCCTGTTTCCTGATTGCGGCTAAGAAAAACGTGATTTAATCAGAGCGTTTGCCACAGTTCAGAGCCCCTGCAGCTGAAACCAGGTGCAGCCCCCACCCCGCTTCACGGAAACGCCAGGGCGGCCCAGGATGCAAGACCCCTTGCTCACAACTTCAGCCACAGCCACGGGGCGAAAACTGCAGACGCTGTGGGAAGAAATTGAGGACGACTCCACAGCCCACACTCAGCCTTGTCAGAAGTCGGCTCATCAAACCACCAGTTCCTAAGAGACTCTGGGATGCGTTCTCTCTGGATGAAGACGGCACAGGGCTGAGCTACGATTCCCACCCAGGGACCTTCTGCTCTGCCCCAGGGTGACCCTCCACCAGGTCCCACCCATCTCACCATCCTCTCTCAGGAATGTTGGCCACAACCCACACTCATTCGGGGGAAGCTGCTTGTTTCACACACACGCTTTTATCCCCATTTCACACCTGAACGAATCAAGAATCAGAGAAGGGACCTGCACAAAGTCGCGTAGCCTGAAGTCTCGGGCTCCAGCCCCTCCAGCAGTGTCATCGGGGAAAAGGCCCTTCAACCTACAAGCTCCTTCCTAAACCTCGAGTGTCTTCCATTCCTTCTGAAATGTCCCTTGAATACTTCATACGTCTGAGGCATTGTTCCAAGTGCTAAAGATACAGAAGTTTTGAAAGACAAGCAAGCTCTCTGCGCTTATGCCACTCGTACTGTAATGCATAGAAGTCAATAATGACACAATAATAGCTAAGGCACACCGGATGGGAAAACAGCGGCAGAGGAAACGTGGGAATGTGGCGGGGAGCTCTGGGTGCGGAGGACCACCTCAGAATAGGGGCCCAGTGAAGGCCCCCCCCCGAGGAGGGACCCGCGAGGATGCCTGGAGGAGGGGCATCTGGAACAAGAGACGTGAGCCCACACCAGCCCCCTGAGCGAGAGTGTGCACGGCCAGCAAAGGCCAGGGGGCTGGGCCGTGTGAGGGAGGGCAGCGCGGCAGGCGGTGGCCCCACCTCGGGCATCGGGGACCATGTACGGGCTGCAGGCTTCTCCCTAAGAGGGGTGGGAGCCACTGGAAGGTTTTGAGCGGGAGGTGACAGTACCTGGCTGAGCCCACAGCAGGCCCGTCTACATACTAAAAGTGCAAGGGCAGCAGGGGGACCCCTGGGGAGGCCGTGGCCACAACCCAGGGGAGAGATGCTGATGGCTGGACCAGGAGGTGAGAGGCAAATTCTGGATGTATCCAAAGGTGGAGTCTGCAGGATTTGCTGATGGACTGGGTATGGGAGTGAGGGGGACAGTCAAGGGTGACACCAGGATTTCTGACTTAAGTGACGGGAAGCATGGGGTGGCCAGGAAGTAAGATGAGGAAGGCGTTAGGAAACCCTCTTCTTCTGCAGACGATACATGGACTTCATCATCCCTCCATCACATCTGTGCACGTTCACAGGACTCACACCAAACTCCTTACCGTTATGTACAAAATAGGAGCACCCTTTAAAAGGTCCACATTCTCATTCCCTCAGAAACGACGAAAAGGTGTCTTTTGGCTGAAAATTGACCCGTAGTTATTTAATGTTTATATGGTGAACTCATTCCAATAGACACCACCACGTAATACCAGGAAAACAAACTCTACACGTGGAAAACATCTTGTTTGTCAACCATACACTCTTTTCTCAGTATAATCTAGAAATACAAATTCTTCATTTCTACCAACAGTCATAAGTTCTACTGCTTTTTATTTCTGGGTAAACATAAAGAGGGCTGAAAGCCAGCAGTGTGGGTAGAGACGACCAAGTCCCTAAGATCAAAATGTAAGCCTCTCAGTAGACATGGGAAGGCTGGCAGAGCCAGCCGTCACCTTAAAAGTTGCCGTCACCTTTCTCTCCGCTCGTAATCCCGGCCTCATGGGCTGTTTCTCATCAGGACCACGCAGTCACCTTAGAAGTCTGTGGGCCCAAGTCTCTTGCTCTCCCCACTGTAATCCAGCCTGATGCTGCACCACATGTGTCTTTTTAAAATGCAAACTTGGTAACTACACTCGTCAATCCCTTCCCATTGCCTACGAACCAGAGTCCTGATCTCTGAATGGAGTACAAGTCCTGCCGGCTCTCTCCGCACTTGGCTTCGCCTCATTTTCTCTTGCAGACGCTAAGCTGAGCCTCAGTAGACTCTGTCCTCTTTCCTGAACACGACCCAGCAGCTGGTGAACCTCCATGCCCTCCAATTCCTGAAGCACCGTCCCCTGTACTGCTACCCCTTCCTCATCCTTCAAGACCACGTCCTACGATACAATCCTGAGATGCCTCCCAGATTCCCCTTGCGAAGCTTGGTGCCCCTCACAGATGCGCTTCCATCACCACCCTTAGCATCATCTCCATCACCTATGTCTTTGGCCCTGACTCACCTGGAAGCCCCACCTCCTCCAGGCTCCAGCCCGATGCACCTGCAGCCTTTCCATGGAGCAGGTTTCCTGCCCAGAAGCGCAGGACACTTGAATGTCTCTAACTTGTGGTATCAGTAAAATTCAAAGAGCTTGTTACCCTCAGACCTGGAGCCATGATCCAGAATCAGGAAAAAATACATAAAATGTATAAAACAGGCATCTCAAATTAAAGGCTGCAATATAGGCAAGAAGGGGCAGATTGAAATCTTCGGAAAATTAACCGACGAATTAGAACCACGAAGGAGAGCAAAATAAGCAGATGTGAATTATGAGATGAAACCTAAGAGCAGGCGAGCCTCAGAGAATTCCAGAACAACTTAGAATTCCAGAAGTAAGCAGACTGCACCTGCTCAAGGTTGAGCACATCCTGCTCCGAGGGGGAGACTCAAATCTCAAGCTCAAGGTGGGTCATTAAATATCATGGAAAAGTTATTAAAAACCTTGAAGTTATGTTGATTTCATATATATATATATATATATATACACACACTACGTCACATTAGCAATGAGGTCACAGATTCCCTACAAATGAAAAAAATCAGGTCACCGTTAACTATGATATAAATAATTTTAAAACTTCAAAGATTACTTACAAAAGGTTATATTCAAACTCAAGGCTGACAAAAAGACCTGGCCAGAAAAGCAAAGAAATTATAGGAGTTATGAAAGAAATTTTTTTGAAAACAATCCACTCAGAATAGAATTTAAAACTACAAGTATGAGGTGAACCGAGTATCAAAAAGTGAGAGTAAACAGTGTAACAAGTAAAGCACAAGATTGGCCTAGTCCTTAAAAAGTAGCAGAAACAATACAACCATTAATTAAGGACATACGGACCAACAGCTCTGTCAATAGCCAGGGTCTGAAATGACAGCGTCGTCACTGACTGAAGGATTTATTAGAAAGAAAGTACTAAACATCTCATCTTAGGGACAGGCACAAAGACATTCCTGATGTCGACTGCTCTGAAGAAACACATTATCTCTCCAAGATAAAAGTGCATCGTATATATCAAAAGGTAAAAAGAAAACGCTCAAACACTCATTAAAACATACATAAAACCAGAAAGCACAAGTATGACAAAGGCGTTTAGAGTGAAAAGGTAACCACACACGAGGGCAGTGCCGAAGAGATACATCTAAACCAAAATGACGAGGGCACGGTTCAAAATTAAGAAATCTGCAAAGAAATATCAAGTAAATATAAACAACAACATAGGAGAATTAAGACTAGGAGTAATAAACAATGAAGAATATGAGAAAATTGCACTGAAAGCAATCCAGAGGGTCATTATAATTTCGTACTAGGAGCAACACGCAGTGAAGTTATGTGTTACACAGGCTACAATCTCTACCTCAGTGCAACAAAGCTAAGACTTTTTGAATGAACCAAAAAAAGGTGAATTTGGAGAGAATTCTAAATAATTTTTAAGTTAAGGAAATAAAGCAAAAATACCACTGTACACAACTTAGAAATTAATGATGATAAGACTACAGATGAAAATTCATGATCTGTAGTCAGAAGAGACTCAAAGCCTTCCATGCCTGCATTATTGTTCAAAACTGAAATTAAAAAAATGCAATTCAGAACAATAGTATAATACTTTCGCCCTAAAATGGGCCAAAATTATTTTAATAATCATCAAGTTGGGTAAACTGTAAGGAAATGGTCAGTCTCATGTCATACTAGTGGAAATGGGCGTGAGTAAAACGTTCCAGAAGAGAAATTTGCCAGTAAGTAGCCAGAAGCCCTTAACCTGTAAGCTCCCTTTGTGACCCAGCAATTTCACTTTTAAGAATTTACCCGAAGAAGATAAATTATCACGGAAGTATAAAAAGGTTTATCTCCAAGAATTTTCATCACAGCATTGTTTATAATAGAAAAATACCGAAATGTACTGGAACAAGCCATAGGAGGAGTCGAGTGACACGCTCTATCCAGGGAAGGCACACGTCTCCTCGCAGCAATGGCGTGTGACACTCCTCACACTGAGTAGAAGGGACTGGCTGTGTCGTGCAGGTGAGGGGGAAAGGCAGCTGGAAAGCAGGAGGCATGGCGATGCCAGGTTAGTAATAAACAAATTTGCACACAAAAACATATGCCCGTCAAATAATTACCATCCGTTTACTTCCTCAAAACACATATTGCTACAGAGCAGAAGCGAGAGATTTTTCAGTATTTGGATTTCTTTCTTCTAATTTTCTAGCGTGAATATTAGTAATTTGCAATCCTCCTGGTAAAAGTTACTAGACACAAACAGAACATCTTGAGCGAAGGTAGTTACCATTAGTAATCGACATGCACAGTATCCCTCTTCTGTACCCAGCTGAGCTAGTCCCTTTCAGAAACACCCAAGAGACAGCATTATGGGCTGAGAACACACTTGGACAAGTCACTCCTTTAACTGATGAGAAAAGGGGTCTCAGAGAAGGCAAGTGACTCACGAGGCTCACTCGGGTGTTGGAACAGAACGAGGGTCAGAATCTCCACCGCCGGACTCAGCCCAGTGCCTGCAAAGGGCCCTGCTCTGCGGGAAATGAATTCTATTCTGTGTAACTACAAGGAAAAAGGGGGAAATTCGGTAGCACTGCTTTTACCAATGGGAAAACCTCTTCTGGTCCTCTCTCCCATTGCCGAATAGGACGCAACGGGAGGAGTGCCGGTATATCACGTCTAACTGGATGCAGCCGTAAAGCCACGGGCGCTGGGCCTGGAGACAAGTGTCTCTGCTGTCCCCAGTAGCAAGGCGCATTCCACCCTGGCCACACTGTGCAGGCGAGCTGCTATTTCTGTGTTCCAACCCCAGAGGAGCGGGCTACGGAAGCACCGATTTCAAATTTGCTTTTAAATCCCACTTGGTTGCAAAGGGCAATTGCTGTCTGGGGTGGGGCTGGCAGTTAGGATGCCTGTCAAGTGGCTGGGGGAAAGTGGCGGTGGCCCCCCAGCTAGAGAGGAACTGCACTCGCGGCTTGTGGCCGGACATCTCCCACTCGCGGGGTTTTGAAAGTCTTTGTGAAAAGAGAAGGCTTGAAAGGGAAAAGGAAAGACTTCCCGGAACAGCCTTGCTGGGAGCTCCACCAGGACGCGTGTCTCCATGGAGACCAAGGTCAGCTCCGGCGCCAGAGAGGCAGCTGTCTCAGCCTCGTGTTCAGCGGGGACAGGAGCTGCCAGATACCCACACGGAGGACAGAGATGCTGCAAAACCTCCCGTGGGTGTTCTGACGCCACAGCGAGGTCTGAGCAAGCTTCATGGGACAGGGCGTGACTTAGCTCACGGAGCACAGGTTCCCCAGGTGAGGAGGGAGACGCAGGCCTCTCCTCAGGGGGCCGGAGGCTCCCGGAAGATCATGGCTACGGAAGCGTCTGGCCAAGGGCTGTCAGAGACGGCAGGGTCACAGGCATCCCTGCGTTCAACCGTTATTCATCAAATACAGAGATCCAAGGACCAAACTGAGCACTGAGTGGTCTCAACAGGTCACCAGAACCCACGAGGAGAGTGAGGGGCCTGGACCAGGACTCGGGGTGCCAGAAGCCGAGGCTGACAGGCGGGGGTGACCGGGCACCGCTGCCCGAGGCTGGGCTCTGCCCCCCAGAGGTGAGGGCGTGGGGCGGGACCGGGGCCGGGGTGCGGCCTGGCCTGGGAGGAGAGGTGGCCAAAGGGCCACAGGGAGCCAAAGCGAGCCCCCGGCTCCAGGGAGGATGACATGCGGGCGGAGACGCTTCTGGTCCGCGGGGAGCCGCTGGCCACCCAGGCCGCGCTCAGCCCCATCTGTCACGCACATACACGCGCGGGCCTTCATGGATGCATCCGGAAGTCAGCCCCGAGCTCCAGCCCTGCCCCGGCCGCCCCGGGCCCGGGGCCGCTGCCGAGAGCCCCTCCCTGGCTTCCCGCCCAGCCTCCAGCCACAGCTCCTCACCAGCCCCGCCCAGCCTCCAGCCACACCTCCTCACCAGCCCAGGGCCTCGGGCTCCCTCCGGTCCTCTGCCGTCCGTGCTCCGAAAAGGTTTTGGCTTCGAATATGGTGCGCCCGTGCCTCGTGTAGAGTTTCCATTCCTCAACCTCGTGCCCCCTTCGGGGTCCGCAGAAGCCCCCTTCTCCTCTCGGAGTCTGTCCCTGCTCAGCCCCAGCGCGGCTGGATGCCTCCCTTCCGTGTTCACCGTACCCCTGCACAGACCTCAGCCGTGCGTGAGGCCCAGCCTCAGCACTAGCTGGGCCTTCTTTGCGGGCGGTTTCTGTCTGTGTCCCCAGGCCAGACCTCACGGGGCCCCTGCACGACATGCGTGCTCAGCGCACACTGCAGCCACACTGAGTGTAGTCCAAGCTAAGCCCCACTGGCTTCTTTGTCCCCTGCACGGCGCACCCCACACAAGGTAGACGGGCTCCCCAGGAACGCTTCTGCCCTCAGCGCTCGGCCCCTGGCTGCCTGAACAGCCAGGGCGTGCGGACTGACCGGGTGAGAAACACAGGCCGCAGGGCAGCCACCGCTGCGCGTCCCGCTCCCCTCTCAGCGATTCAGCCGTCAGCTCGGTGCTTCTCACTGGAGGGGCTCAGGAAGGATTCGCTGAGTGAATAAGGAAGGGTGTACGTGAGTTCCCGGCCTCCGACTAGCGGTCAGACGCGCAGGAGGCCAGGAGACGCGGGTCCGGGTTCGGTCCTGCCGCCGCAGCCTCTGTGTCCTGAGCTCTGGTCTGACACCTTGGGCCAGTCATTAGCATTTCCAAGGCTCAGTTTTCTCATCTCGAAGTGGGATAATCACCGACGTACATTTCGATTTTGTGGGTTTGCATGAATTGCAATATAAGACCACACACGTGAGAAGTCATTATGAGCCCCAGAGCACTGCATGCATTCATTCAACACACGGTTCTTGGGTGCCCACGACGTGGCAGGCACCGATCGAGAAACCGCGGACACAGTAGTTTTCAAAGAGCCCTGCAAGCACCCTTTCCCTCTAAGCTTTTACACAGAGCAAGCCTGGCTCACGGTCCTGTGCCACTTTATGATAAGCACATAAAATGTGCTCATTAAATATTTGCTGAGAAATCAATGTATGCCCGCAACGAATTCCCTTACAATGAATTTATCTTCTCAACAAAAGACTTTCCTTATCTAAAGTCACAAAGAAATCAGTTACTTTATTCACCGAATGTACATTGAGTACCTACTCTTTGTCAAGAACCTCTAGCAGTGGAGGTGAAATGAGAAGCCTGAAGCTTTCCTGCTCCCAGCGACAGCACATCTATTTGGGGAGGTGGACAAGTCGGCAGAAACAACCCCAGGACACAAAATGCTAGAAACACCACAGCAAGGCTGGGGGTCAGGGCAGGCTTCCAAGTGGAGATGAGGACCCTTGAGCCAAGTCTCGAAGGATGAATTTGAGTTTTCTTCAGAAATGAGGGCAAGTCAGACCACAGCGCAAGGAAAGGCGCCGAGGAAAGACAACGGGGGTCGTGGCTGAAGATGAGGTCCGGGTATCAGAAATTAGGCTGGAGAAGCCAGCCCTGGGCTGGTACCCACTTTACCCAGGGGGCCGTGGGGACACGGGCGGATGCAAGCAAAGGAGGAGCCACGTCAAGTTCATAGATCAGGGAAAAGCCCTGCCAACTGTAAATAGTGTTCTCATTGGTGCGAACGGGGAGACGTGTCTAGAGGCAAAGAGATTAGAAATGAAATACTTTGAAAAGAGCCAGCTGCTTCCATATTGACAAATTCTGAGCTAAACCCAGCTCCTTCCATTTCTTTACCTCTGTGTCCACAAGAAGACATCCTTATTCAGCTCCTCCTCAAGCCTTCAACACGCAACCAACTGTGGACACTGCAAATTATCCTCAGGCCAGAAGACATGATATGGAAAGTGTCTGGGGCTTCCAGAGAGAGGGTGAGGAAAGCGGCGTCCACCCCACGCCCTCAGCACTGCCTCCTGTCCCTTGCCTCTTGGTCACACCATGGCTGGAACCTGGCTGGGCTCAGCACCCCTCCCCGTGTCCTTGCTGCCGGTTTTTCATGCTCTAAGGGGGTATGAGACAGTGTCTGGTTTAACATAAAATTATAGATCACAGCAATTTTAAAAAGTCCACTGTTTCGGCACATGCCTTCCCTTGAAGACGCTATGACCTCAGTGCTGCACGTCCTGGACAGGTGTGTAACCTCATTCTGAGTGAGAAAAGCACAAGACACAGGATAACACGGCGGAACTTCACTCTCACAGCAGGTTTGTTCCAAGAAACTGGATTAGGTGAGTTTCGTGTGACTCCACGTTACTTCCCAAGGTCCACTGGGAGACACGTGGTCCCAGCCTCAGCTCCCGGTCACGCTGCGTGCTGCTGGGGTCCCCTCCCGACAGCTGCGTCCTCCACCCCCTTGGTCTAGGACACGCTCTGTCCCCCTGGTCCGTCCCTCCACACTCAGCACCCAGCCGCCCTGCAGCCTTCCCTGCCACTCCCTCCCATTCCCTACCGTGCTGGTTAGAAGGGCTTCCCCCCAGTGAACTCCCCCCAGTGACCAAGTGTAGGTTTTGGCTTGAATCTGTAGGCCTGCCTGATGTAAAGTCATTTGTAGCACAGGTTCATCCAGTCACCAGCGCCCAGAAAGGAATCACAGAGTTCAAACCTGCAGCTTAGACTCATGGGGAATGGAGACCACGGCCTTGGGCACATTCCTGCAAAGACCTGAGAAACCCCCCATGATTTTCAGGGCTGCTCCGGGGAACCAAATGCTGCAGCCCCCGACCTCTTAATGTGCCCCTGAGAGAGCTCCCGGGTCCATCATCCCCAGAAGGTCATGGTCAGGACACCTGAGACCACACTCTGTTGGGCGATTCCTGAGCTGAATCTCAGGCCTTCCTTCTGGGGCCTGTCAGTGCACTTGAAGGAGACTTCAGAGCCTCTGGGAGATCTGCTGGCCCAGCACCCCCCAGCCAGGCCGGAAGACTGCTCCTGAAACAGCACAAAAGCCAACTCTTAGATTGGTGCAAACAGGGGACGCCATGTACTGAGATTCCCTGAGCAAACCTGAAGGGCCTCCATTTACCATTTGCTCCAAAAGTCTACAGATCAGGAGAATCTGGCTCAGAGAAGTAAAATCCCTGCCCCAAAGCCAAGCACATATTCAACTGACTTCCACGGCCGGAGAGCTTGGCCGGGTGGGAAGAAGTCCCACTCTGCACCGACGGGCCACGAGAGCTTGGGAAGCTCCCCTCTGGCCCTGTTTCACCCTGGAGGAGGTGCGGTGACGGCCTGCTCGTGGCCACAGGAGCAGAGCGCATCGCAGGCTCAAACCTGGACGTGGTACATCACTCCTCCGAGAAGACCAAGCCCACCACACCCATCTGTATCACCCCATTTCCTGCCCCCCGGGGGCTGGCTTCCGTTTGTGGTGGTTGGTTTGGGGCTGCGGCAGGGGTGCCCCCCAGCGAGGACAGGTGCATATATCTGCTTAGCCTGCCTGGTTGAGCAAAGGTACGAAGGAGGCAGGGAGAACCCCAGCGTCCCGGCTCCAGGGCCCCCTGTCACCGTCACCGGGCACAGGTTCTCACTGAGCCCTGCCCGGTCCCGGCTTTGCCTTCCGCTGTCCAGGGTCCTGAAAGTGAATCCACAGCTGTTCCTCCTGCCTGTGTCTTGTGCATTTCTCTCCTTTCTCCTCATCCATTCCTTCCCCAAACCTGAGTTCACCATAACCACGGCTCCACGTGGGCCTGGCAGCCCAGCGTGACTGAGCCCTCCAATGCGAGGACGGGGATGGACTCAGAGTCAAAAGTGGGGCCAATGCTGCGGGCGGGTATCTGTCCTTCCCGCCACCTGTGTCCTCCCTGCCCCTCCCTCCAGCGATGAGGCTGGCGGTGAGTGGGGTAAACTTAGCAGCGCACTGTGCCTTTCCCAGTGATGACTCTTTTGTTCAAATAACCCCTGCGCAGATAGTTTAACCCCATAGGAAAAGGCTGAAGTTCCCAGAAGGGAGCTCTGTCCTCCGGGATGTGGCTTTGCTGAGCAAATGCTCACTTAGTTTTCATTTTAATTATAGCCCCTCTGCTCCAGCAGAGAGTGGCACAGATGACGGCCACTTATTGGAAAAGCCCCAGCCGGCATCATCTTCCTGCCTTTAATGGCCGGACTCAGGGGTCCTCCACGCAGAGCTCTTTCCAAAACAGGGGCTGGCAATCATGGCAAGACGGGCATCAAACGAGGGACTCGAAAACTAGATCCCACGGTCGCCTGGATTCCCACCCCCTTGATCTCCTTCACTACAGTTCACACATTTTGCTGGAGCACGTCTGTTTGAGAGACGGCTCTCCAAACACTTACGGGAGGAGGGTAGGCAGGAGGGGAAGGAATAGGCTGCAGGGAGGACCCTGATCTCCAGAAGCTCGTGACCGGGAGGGGAGACGTTGCCCAGAGTAACTGCTGACCACTGACGGGCAGGGCGCTGGACGTGCAGAGGGGACCCCGGCCATCCCTTGGAGCAGAGCTCACTGGACGTCGTCTAAGAGAACGGGTATGGTTTGAAGGGCATCCTGCTGGTCGGAAACCCAGAAAGGTGGGGGCAGGGGAGGGGGCTGGAACCGTGACAAGCAAGGATGAGGCAGAGACGGACAAGGTGAGACACGCTCCATGTGTCTGAGGCCGAGGAAAGAGCACCTGCAGTGGAAGGCACATCTGGAGAGGGCGGAGGCCAGCTTTATCACAAACGGCAGGCTCGCCGCTCTGTGCTGAAGGTTCTGGCAGGCGTGTGAAACGAGCAGGACCATTTTAACAAGATTCACCCTCATGGTGAGATTCAGAACAGATTGAGGAACCATCAGGAACCTCACGGGAGACTTCAGGGGCGAAATGCTGAGTCCAGGAGCCAGGGCAATGCTGTGGACACGGCTCGGGAGCCAAGCTGACCGTCCGTGTCCTGGTCGCCTGCCTGCGAGCGTCACCCCCTAGAGGAGGCACAAAAACAACCACTCAGGTGTCACTGTCAGAGAAGGGCAAAGGGGAAGGGCCTCTGAGAGCAGCTCGCCCAGCAAGGAGAGGCTCACCCGGCAAGCCATCAGTGCAGAAGTCAGAGGAACTGGGCAAAATCACTCCTCTGCTGAGCTTTCATTGTAGCCTCCTGAAGAATAAACGGAAGGAAAAACCTCACCACGCGAAAAAGGTACCACCGCCTTGTGTATGTTTAAGACGGTGCAAACACTGGACACTCGTGGCCCTGAAGCTGCGCATCTGTAAGTTTGTTTTTGGTTTTATTTTTTTTACATCTTTATTGGAGTGTAACTGCTTTACAATGGTGTGTTAGTTTCTGCTGTATAACAAAGTGAATCAGCTATACGTATACATATGTTCCCATATCCCCTCCCTCTTGCATCTCCCTCCCACCCTCCCACCCCACCCCTCTAGGTGGTCACAAGGCACCGACTTGATGTGAGAAAGCGCCTGGAGGTTGGAAATGCCGTCTCAGCTGACTTAGTGCCCTCAGCCCCGGGGAAGGCGCCCGGAACCTCTAAGTGCTGAATAAATGGCTGCTGAGGGGATGGGAGTTCACGTTGTGAGTTCCAACTATGTGATACTAACAGCCACCACTCACCGGCGTTTACCAGGAGCCAGGCGCGTCATCTGGCTTCTAATCCCTGCAACAACCTAACGGGGCAGATATCATCCCAATCGTACAGATGGGAAAATGAGTCTCCGGGAATTAAATCTCACAGCTGGAAAGGCAGGGGGCTGCCGCTCAGCCCACCTGGTCTGGGCGAAGTCCACGTGCACGACTGTTTACCAGGCAGCTGGCCCAGCACGTTGCTTCACAAAGGGGCCTGGGGTGACGGTGCGGGTGACACCATGATGCGGACTTCAGGCCCGGGTCCTCGCCGCGACCGAGCACCGACCCTGTGACCCTGTTGGCAGCATGGGGAGCCTCATCCTGACACGTGCCCACGGGTCAGGACCTCGGCTCAGGCCCTTCTCGCCCTACCGTCGGGAGAGGGGCGCCATCCAGGCAGCAGCTCAAGACAAGACCCTGCTTCCTCACTTGCACCCGGCAGACCTGTAACCCTTCACCTGTGACCCCTCAAATACAATCTCAGGTAAAGGCCTGGGGTTTATCTCCATCCAAAGAGCCCCATGAAATCTTTAACTCCCCTTTCGGAAAGTGACCACGAAGGACTAGCCTGTGGCGTTTGCAGGTGAAGTGCGCTGACCGTGGCACCAAGGGCGGCTGCAGGGCCCCAGAACTCCCCGCACCACCCCCTCCAGCCCTGGGTGTACCTACAGGGAGGCTGCCCTCCCTCCCACCTTGGCTCCAGAGCCCCAGACCCCGCAGGCTGGCCTAGCCCAGGAGGAAGGGCTGCTCCCTCACCTCTGGCTCCCAAAGCCACCAGCGTTCGCAGGGACGGGGGTGCGGAGGAAGGAACACAGGCCCGGGGGCCAGAGCACAGTCACCGTCACCCAGCCGGGCTCCGCGGGGCACGGGAAGGAGGTGCTGCTGGCCCCCGAGAAGGAGCTGAACCTCTGCCTGTTCCTCAGGTTAGCCTGTGTCTGAGCACGTGATCTCACAGTCCCTCAAAGGCCAGTGGACACGTTCCAGCAGCAACAGGTCCCCTCCAGACACAGGCACAACCTGAACCGCCAGGTCGGGGATGAGCAAACCTCCCAGCCCTTTCCGAGATACGTGGTCTCGCCTTCCCGCGAGCTCCTCTGGAAGCTCACACACCAGCTCTCCTGCACTGCTCCTTCCCGTCAGCTTCTGGGGGTGGGAAAGCTAGTCCCATGCAAACCAGACATGTCCCCAGGGTCCCACCAACACCTCTCCCCACCCCCGCCTCGCAGGGAGCGAATGCACTGCTCCCCGAACTTAAAACCTAACTGTGGATGTAAATATGAATAAAATGCAACGCACCCTCCCACTATTTGATGACTCAAGAATGCAGAAACTGTAAAAGATAAGTTATGTCACATTACTATGGGCCAGAGTATTGCATCACGTGGCGGCAGCCCAATGCCAGGGGCCGTCTGTCACCACTTGAGGTGTGCACGGATGCTGGTCCCACCGTGAAGGCCACAGACCCTTGTGCTGTTGGAATCGGTGGCCGGGCTCCCCTCGCTAGTGGACACCAGGGCTGCCTAGTCTTGGCCCTGGAAGCTGTCCCCACACAGGGCCACAGGGCTCAGCAACTACCAGCTGTTACTCCGCCGGCTCCGCGCAGACGGGGACTGCAAGTGGGAGAGTAGAACTGCTGGTCGTGGGTGGACCCGTCCTCAAAGCAGGCCCCAAGCTCTCGGCCCCTGGTGCCCTCATCAGTGTGTGTTCATGCATCCCTGCCCGTGGGTACCTCTGCACACCTATAACAACGAAGTTCGTATCCTTCTCTAGAGTTGATCCCGAGAGGAGAAATTGGCAAACATGCACATTCTAAAATACAATATCCTAAATAACATTTTACCCTCTTATTTTATTGTATATACAGCAAAAGAACTTCCCCTTGGTAATTGATCACAGCCAGACCCTAATGTTCTTAAAGATAAGAGCAATTATAATTATTAGAGAAAATGCAAGTCAAAACTACGGTGAGGTACCACCTCACGCCGGTCAGAATGACCATCTCTAAAACGTCTACAAGTAATAAACGCTGCAGAGGGCGTGGAGAAAAGGGAGCCCTCCTGCACTGTTGCCCTCAGGAAATTAAAGCATCCAAATGCTTTGTAACGTGTCGGGATGCTGTGTGTTTTATTTTTTTGTACTGGAAAGTTGTTGTTTATGATGGCAAGATCTATAAAATGAAGCATGTGACCTAAAAAAGAAAATCATCTCAATAAACTTATAAAGGAAGGGACACACAGAAGGCTGGTTCCTGTATCTGATCATTGATCTCGTCCCTCAGTTAGGAGGAGATCAGCATGGAGTGGGGTCATGAGCCATGATGACACAACTGAGAATAGACAGTTACTAAAATACCACATCATAAACCCACTGTGCCCGTGTCCTCTGGGGACAGGACGGGGGGAGGGACGGGAGTCAGGGAGGGCCTCTGGGAGCAGCGGGTTCCTAGGCCGAGCACGGGACCCCGCACAGGTGCACTGGGGGCACGTGCGGAGCACCGGCCCCTTGTCGAGCCCCCCAGTCTAGGGTGGGGGTATGAGCTCTGGGGGGTGTGGACACAGAAACCAGGACCCGGGCCACGGGGCCCCCGCACCTGCCCTGGCTGCAGAGGCCCATGGGGCAGAGGCGCAGAGCGGCACCGAGGACAGAAGAGCAAAATGAAACAGATGCATCAGGAGGAAAGAACAGTTCGGGCATGAATTTGCCGCGGGGGGCAGGACAGGTTAACGGAAAGCGGCCTCCGGGAGACAAGGGCAGGGATTCCGGCTGCGGGGCAGTGTCAGGGGACGACACAGCAATGAACAATCAAAGGAAAGTCATGGGAGAGGGTCTATATGATAGAGTGTGTAATTAATGTGACAATACATCCTGTGTGCAGCCCAATTCCAGTTCTGTGTTATCTCTAGCAGCGTCTAACTTTACCTCCCCTATTAAATTCTAGCTCTTGAGGGCAGGGAATGTGTCTTACCCTGTGTGTGCATTACCGTTTCATAGGTCCTGCCTCAGTGATTTACACATGAAAGCTGCTTGATACGTGTTGATGGATTTTATCTGACGACGCAGCAAGGAAACTGAACCAGGGAAGACGGCAGATTCAGAACAGATATAAATAAGGTGTTAGCTGGTGGGAAGGCGTCTACCCTTATTGCTACCTACCTACCTAGCTACCTACGCTACCCTACCGTACAGGGAGATGGCGTCTACCTTATCGCTCACCTGGTGTGTGTCCGCCCTGAATAACACGGAGCAGATGCGGCCCCTGGGCCCGAGGGACCTCCTTCTCCATGGAACGGGGGTTGGAGCTCGTGGGCCAGGTCAAGGAGCTGCCAACGAGGGCCTCACGACAGGCGACACCTCGCGAAGACATCATCCCCACAGCACCCAGGGCCCGGGCCCCTTCTAGTCATAAACATCTGTAACCTCAGCTGCCCTGTCTCCTCTGTCCCCGAGAACAACTACGCTGGTCATCCTTATTTCAGTGACGTTTTTGTTGTCATGATGGAGAAAGTGGGAGAGAAAAGAAAAATGAAGCACATGGTGACATTCACTCATGCATCTGTGCAGACAGGGACTCTGTTTAGCTCACGGCAGATCCAGGTGGTCCACTAAATGGCAGTGTTTGAGGTGCTCTGATCCGGGGCCCCACGAGCCCCCCAACCAGGCCCACACTGGACTTCGTCCCACACTCTGCGTCAGAGCCTTTTTCCTACAGAGACTTTCTGGCGTTCTTTCTCCCAGCCTGGTCCGTAATTAAATATTTTTCTTTTCACTTTCCATTGATTCCCTCTCCTCCTCTACCCCAAAGCTGCAGGTCACAGCAAGGCAGGGAAGAGCCGGGGGCATCCCCGTGTGAGACCCCGACACGCGGCTTCTCGTGGAGCTGGTACTTCACCTGCCTGCGCGGTGCTGACCAGAAGTGCATCCTTTCCCACGCCTTCATTCTGCCTCTTTGGAATACGCTCATTGACATTTACAGACATGTTCAGGGATTTCTTCACCTTAGCAACCTACACAATTATAAATAAAAGTTAATGATTTCTTCTCTTTCATAAGAAGAAGGTGTACTTTAAAATACTTCACTGTCGTCTATGCTATTAGGATCAAGGTTAGTCAGTCAAGAATACACTGACAGGTAACGGGAAGGTAGGACTGTTCCTTGATATTCTGGGACCTGGGTTTTACATCAGACAACTATTTTTTTTCCTCTTTGTTTACAGGGATAATGATAATATTGATACGCTTTTTTAAGGACATCATCTCTTACTGGTCCATATCAGAAACCACCCCATGCAAACTCCCTTCCTTTCTAAGAGCAAACGCAGGACTGGGCATCCAGCAATCTGGGCTGTGGGACTTTGGACAAATAGCTTCCTCTCCCAGGACCCCAATTTTCTCACTTGTAATTTAAAGCAACTGGGCTGGATGGTGTCTATGACTACTTCTAGCACTTTCCACGAGCCTAAGGGCGGTAGGACACCGGCTGCCCGATAGCTTACACTCTACCGTGGAGGCTAGGATGGCCAGAGTATCCATAGGTCAATGTCTTAGAACAGGTGCCAACGAAGATGCAGGAAACGCTCCCCTTTGTCACCCATTGACACGTTGTCACAAAGAGCATATTACAAGGCATCCTGAAGGAGGGCTGGGCTCTTACAGCTCAGGCGGGGCAGTGGGGGGAGAGAATACCAAACACTGTGAGCCAAACCTCAGAGGTGAGAAGGAAAGAGTCTGTTCAGGAGCCAGCAAGAAGACCCGCCCTTTACTGAGCCCGTCAGGCCAGGAGCTGTAAGCCAGGGACGCACGAATGAAAGAGCCACAGTCATTAGGACGCAAAGGAGAGTTGATACGAGCGACTGGCCGGCAGAGGTGATGCTTGGGTAACCCAGTGACCGCTCGCACATCTCCGAAGCACTCTTCTTTTCTCTCAGTAAACACCAGTTCACGACCGGGCAGTGGGTCAGTGCCGGGCCTCCAGAGAGGAGCTAGACAAGGGGATGCAGGTAGACGGGCCTCGGGTCTCGAGAGGACCCTACCGGGGAGGGTCTGAAGTGCCCGAGAGGAAGGCTCCACCTAACTGAGGGACAACGGGGGAGATTTCCAAGCAGAGAGCCACAGGGGCATGCTGTAAAGGCAATTAATCTGAGCTGTGTCGGGGGGCTGGGACGGGTGTCGGGACCCCGGCAGTGACTCCAAAGATGACAGACCCGGTGGAGAAGATGAGAGCAAGGTGGACTGACGCCGGGCTGCAGATGGAAGTAAGCCAGCGGGGCTCGAGGGGTCGAGGCTGTCACCCGGGGTCTGGCAGCTGCTGCGAGGGCGCTGAGGCCCCTCCCCGTCTTCCCTGGTGGCGGTGGGGCGGGCCGTGGGGAGGGTCCTCATTTGACGCATTACCAGATCAAAAGGTGCCGGGGATGCCGACATCGCCCCGACGTCCCTGGACTCGGTGTCTTTTGACGGTGTTAGATTCGACATTGCGAGACTTTTGTCCTTAAAGCACAATAACTCCTATTTTCAAGTGCTCCAAAAATACAGTAAACACATAGAAACCGGCCACCGTTATCTGAGGGGAAAGAGAGCAAAGCAGAGAGAAGCGAGGCCGTCCTTCCTCCTCTTGGCATTTGTCTGGCTCCAGATGGGATCCCTGAGCATCTATTTTTCAAAAACCCCAGTCCCTGAATTCACCGCCTGCGGCATGGCCTGAGCGTCCCCTGAACGAGAACCACGGCCAAGGGCAGCATCTGCAGGCTCACTCCGTCCCTGTCACAACAGAGCTGTCAGCCGCATGACAACCGGGCTGGAGAAACACTAACGTCTTAAGACTCCAGACCTGCTGTGGCTTTTTCGTAACTGCTTAGCTCTCCATTAAGGACAAGGAGAGCCGTCCATTTCAGGGAAGAGAATCTACAAACTTCCACGTTTCCTCCTTTCAAAAGCATCGTCCTTGTTTTTTTCTTTCTTTCTTTCATAAATAACGAGCTTAATCAATTATCTTTGCTTTATCTGCAAGGAGATTGTTTCTTTCAGGGTGAACTGTTGTCATATTTTTAAGTGTGTGCTTTTAATTTGTCAGCAAAATGACATCTTCCCCAAGGATCTCCCGATAGTAGGCTTGAATCCTAAAAATTCTCATGCAGAAACCCCAGCTAGGAAGGTTAAGTTGGGGCATGTCAGACGGTGATGGAACATAGGCTGGTGCAGCTAACCTGCTTTCAACAGGAACAGTGGGCCGGGGACCCACGGCCCCTGCCTCTGGTTCTGTGACTGAATGGGAGGAAAAAACTCTTTTTTAATAGAAACCAGAAAGTAATCCAAAACCAACAAATAAAGGGATAAAATGAGGAATTTGTATAGCGTCTGGTGGGGCTTCTTTTTGCATCTTTCCTTGGCCAAAACTTGTGAGAGATGGAATTCATGGTGCTGGCCGGGATCGAATCATTCCATTCCACAACACCATTGGAAGAGAATGACCATCTTTCCTGGATTCTAGGATGCCATCAGTTATAAGATGCACCGTCTATTCATGAACAGCTTTTCAGGGGAAAAAAAAGGCTCTGTTGAAAGCAACCATCAATTACCAGCCACATTCAGATTTCAGAAACACTCCCAGGTGAAAACTATGCATCTTAGAATCAAGAAATATGGTATTTTAATTCAAAGGTCATCATCAATTAATCATTTTAAAAGATCTAAGCAAAATGGGCTCATCGGAATAGAGGTCATTCTGCCCCAACAGCGGCAGGGCTGAGTTAGAGACGGAAAGCAGAAATATTTGCAGAGACACCAAGGAAAAGAAAGGATTCCAAAGAAGGGAGCTGTGAACAGTTTATATTCACAATATTCATAGAAATATTAAGATTTATCTCTAGCATGTAACTTCCTGTGAACAACCCTGATATAAAATGTGAAAGCACATAGCAGGCACTCAACAACTGAAAAGATGAAAATGAAAAGAAACAATGAAAAGAAACAATCTCCGTTTTATTCACTGTTTTATCTCCAGCCCCTGCCTCACGTGAAGTGAACACTGAATGGAGATGCATTTGTGCCAAGGGCAGCGCCAGTTTAATCTCCAAGTCTAGTGATTCCACATCCTACGGATTTCAGGGCTGGTCCCTCGCCACCTAATCTGGAACCTCCACATCTTGGCGTCCCTGCTTTGCCCCCACCACCTCCCAGCGTCCCCCATGCCCTCCCGTCCACCGCCACCCGCTTCATCTGTGTGCAGAGGCAAGGCTTCTACATTGAACTTGTAGGCCAAGCTGGGAGGAACTGGCATCTTAATCGTGTTGCACCTTCCTGTACAATAACATGGATTCTCTCTCCATTTACTTACTTCTTGGATTTCTTTTATCAGAGTTTTATAGTTTTTCTAGACCTTGTGCATATTTATACCTAAGTACTTGTTTATATATATATATAAATGTAACTGGTGTTTTTTATTTTGAATTCTAATTGCTCACTGATGATATATTAGAAAACAATGAACATTTGTGTGTTAACCTTGCATCCTGCAACTTCACTATAACTGCTAACTTCTTCCAGGAGTTTTTTGTTGTTGAGTCTTTGGGAATTTTCTATGTGGACAATCATGTCATCTGCAAATAAAGACAATTTTATTTCTTCCTTCCCAGTCTGAATGCCTTGCATTCCCTTTTTTTGTCTATGGCAGTAGCTAGGAATTCAAGTACAATGTCTAATAGGAATGGTGGAAAAGAACATTCCTGCCTTGTTCCCAATTTTAGGAACAAGCATCTGTCTTCTCACTGTTAAGTACAATATGCTAGTTGTCAGGTTTTTCGGTAGATGTTTTCTTATCAAGTTGAGGAAGTTCCCTCTGCTACTGACAAATTGTGTCCTCCTAGAATTCATATGTTGAAGTCCTAACCCCTAATACCTTAGGATATACCTGTATTTGAATATAGTTCCTTTGAAGGGTGAATTAAGTTAAAATGAAGTCATTAGGGTGGGCCCTAGCCCAATACGATTGGTTTCCTTACAGGAAGAGGATATTTGGACATAGACACATGCAGAGAAAAGACCATGGAGAACGCAGGGAAGGGATGGGAACCTGCAAGCCAAGGACAGTGGCCTCAGGAGAAACAAGCCCTGCCGACTCTCTGATCCCAAGACATCCAGGCTCCAGAATCACGAGACGTTCTGTGGTCGAATCACTTAGTCTGAGGTACTTTGTTATGGCAGCCCTAGAAAATGAATACATCTTCTATTCCTAGTCGCTGACATTTTTTATCATGCGTGGATGGTGGATTTTGTCAAATGTTCTTCTGCATCTCACATGATCATGTGACTTTTCTATTCTAGTTTATTGATGTGATGATTACATTAGTTGATTTCTGAATGTTCAACCAGGCTTGCATACCTGGAATAAATCCAACTTGATCATGGTGTATAATTCCTTTTAAACACTGTTGAATCCAATTTGCTAGTAATCTGGTGGGGGTGGGGAGGGATGTTTGCACTTATATTCTCTATGTAGATGCAAGTTTCTGACTAATTTTCCCTTTATCCAAAGAACTTTTTTTTTTAACTTTTCTGGCAAGGCTGATCTACTGGAGACAAACTCCCTCAATTTTTGTTTATCTGAGAAACTCTTTTATTTTTGACTAATAAATTTACTAGATACAGAATTCCAGGTTGATGAGGGGTTGGTTTCTCAGCTTCTTAAATATTTCACTCTGCTCTCTTGCTCGCACAGTGTTTGAAGGAAAGTCCGATGTAATTCTAATCCTTGTTTGGAAGCCATGAGTTTCCAAGAGGAACCGAGGAAGCTGGACCAGCAGAAACACCAGACCGCCATCAGCTGGAGCTTCCTGACAGCCCCACTCTGGGGTTATGTAGGGCACAGCTCTCTGGCCTCTTTGATAAGGGCCCTAACCCCATCCATGAGGCTCCACACTCATGACCTAATCACCCCCAAAGGCCCCACTTCCTAATACCATCACATGGGCTTAGACTTCAACGTCTGAATCTGGGCGGGGGACACAAACTTTCAGCCCATCAGTCTTCCATCACTATATTGCTGTGAACTCTCCTGGTGTAGCCAAGGTCCAGAAAAGCTACGTATCACGTTACTACTAAATTATAGTCTCAAAATAAGGTCTGAACACACTCTATTCCTCCCAGATCGCTCCCTCGTGGCTGGTCTCAGGGGGCCTCCACAGCACCGCAGCACCAGAACCAGGGCTATCATACACTTTACAGATCCCTAAGAAACCGAGGCCCGAAGGTGACGGATTTGCCCAAGGTCACTGAGCAGTAACCAGTGGTCCAAATTCCTGCTTTCCAAAGCGTCCCACTCACCACAGTAACGCTGCACAAGGAGCGTTTGGTTCACTTTGGGCTTCATCCAAGGAAATGTATGACTAAAAACGCCAGGCGGTCCTCAGCCTCACACTTTTATTTCTCTAACGTGACGCAACTTTTGGCACCCAGTAGGTAACCAGGGCAGTCTGTCTCCCCCACTGTGATGCATTTTTTTGGGTCAGGGAAGAAGAGAAGCCGCTCTGTGTTGTTAAATATCCAGATGGTACCGCGCAGCTCATCTCCAACCGCTTCTGCTTTAAACTTGGGGAAATTTTCTTGGCAAAGATACCATCGATCCTATTGGCAAGCAGAGCGATTTATTCCTTAGTATGTCAAAAACCCCTCTTTTGACATTAACATCATAATTTTTATTATGGGAAATGGACGTGCTATTAAAAATCACTTGTTTGCTGCCCATTTCCTCAGCTTACACGTCTCCCTGGGGGCCTGGCCGGCCAGAGCCTCATCCTCAGACAGAGGAGATACAAGACGTGGGGCGGGAATGGATACAAGTGTGTGTATCACTGAATCACTGTGCTGTACACCTGAAACTAACACAACATTGTTAATCAACTAGACTCCAACATATGAAAACAAAAAACGGAGCCACAACACTTTTAAAATCAGAAGGTAAAAACTGCACTTTTAGACTGAAGAAAATGTTTTCACATATAGTGTGAATCTATTCATCTTTATACCAATGAAGTCATAAAATACAGTTTGGACAATTTTTATTTTGATTGAACATGAAGCTGCGTCGTTGAGGACAGCATCTCCCTGGTCTGTGATGCTTTCCTGGGATATAACCAGAGGGCTTCCCAAGTCACGCATTTCTGTGGCCCCTCCCCCAGCGCTCAGAGAACCCCGTTCCCTGGTGGGGAAGGCCCTGCCGCCAGTGCTGATAAGTGAGCATTTCACTCAAGTCACACGGGTCTCCCGGGAAGTCGTGCTCTCCCCCTCCTGCAATTCCGTTTCAAGGGGCTGAAGGAGAAGAGAGCAGGCAGAGCAAATGGCTATTTCGGAAGGAAAATCCTGATGTAACGAGAGGATGAACTCCGAGTTGCCGGGGAGACCTTTTAAGATTAGCTGCTCTCGGAGCTCTTGGGACGTTTAGAAGGAGTGCAGTGACAGTGACATGCTCACAGGTGAGGGCAAGGTCTCAGGTGATACCTTCACCGCCAGGCTTCCCACGGGTACAAGAACTCACATTTCACAACCTGGACGAAGAAACGCTGATGCATGATCGGGGCGCAAAAGCACTGAGGGTTCATTCCTGGCGCCTCGGACAAGCGCCCTGACACCTCGGACAAGTGCCCTGTCTTCAGCATGGGAGCCAAGACCCCACCTTGCAGAGTGCTTGGCACAGTCAGGCCTCCAACACGGGTTCACCAGACTGTAATGAAGCTACAATCGCATCCGATTTATCCAAGAATCCCCCCCAATCTACCACAATACCCAGAAAATCGGTGGGAGCCGTCACCGTGCCCACAGGAGGGAGGTGGCTGCTGCCACCAGTGACACAGAGGAAGAGATGCACAATGGGGTTCTTATTTTTGTCCCCGCAAAGCCACAGACGATCCCGTGGCAGCTCCACCACTTGCCAGAGACAAACCCCTCCCGGCATCGCCCCGATGGGAACACCGTCCTCCCCCGCCATCCACGTGCTCCAGGTCGCCTTCCCCAAACCCAGTCACAGAGGGCTCTTCGAAAACTCATACTGGAAGAAGCCCAATTAAAGCACCAGAGCTCCACAGACTCACGCACGGGACGCCCTTGATTGTGAGTGTGTGTGTACGTGTGTCTCTGACGCATTCCCACAGCAGCTCTCGTAGTCCTGTTGTCAGGACGCCGAAGTCACGTATGCAGCGTCAGGCAGAGCCGCGTCACGGCTGGGACCTGCACACACACGCCTGCCTGGAAGTGTGCACCTGTCCCCTCAGCTCCGAGGCCGCTGCCTCACCACCGAGGCCAGGCGGCGCCCCGCTCTGGCCCTGAGCACTTCCTCTTCGTCAACCCCTTCCTTCTTCCACAACAATAGATTAAAATTGTATTTTATGACTTCACAGTGTTTTGGCGAATATATTCAGTGTTATTGGTTTCAACGTTTTCTTCAATCTAAAACTTGAACTTTTGAACGTTCGCCCACTGGAAACAAGTACATTCAAGAAAGCAAACCGTCAACTAGAACAACACAAAAACCCTACATACTAGAGCCTGAAATTAACCCATTCTCCGAATTACAAAAGGCAAAAATCCCAGAAATGGACTCAGTGCTTGCCCCACGCGCCCCCAGCTTCTGGGGCCGGCCACAGCGGCCCCTCGGCCTTTGCTGGGCCGCTGCACCCTGCATGGCGGCCTCCATCAGTCCCTGCCGCACTTTCAGCGCCGGGACCACTCCTGCATCCACACTCACCGGCTTCCGCTACGGGATGAGGGCGTCTCCCGTTCCCGTCCCCCTGGCCACGTCCCACACAGGCGGGCGGTGGCTGATCAGACCTGGGGGAGAAGCCTGAGCTCCTCTCAGGCCTCAGGCCCCGCTGTGACTCTAGCTGAGGGAGGCGACCACCCAGCCACAGCCCCGCCCCGGAGAGCATCTGGGCCTGAGGCTCGCCCTCCCTGGTCTCAGCCCACTGGCCTCACCTTCAGCAGGCCTGTTCTCCTCTCTTCATGGCTAATGAGCTAAACATTCTTCTGTATTATCGATCACACTTCGAGCCACAAGTCCCTGGTGCCCAGGCTTCTGCGGCCTCCCGGGGACATTCGGCAAATGTCAAGGAGGGAGTTTCTAATCAGCTCCACCGCTGGCCGCGGGGGGCCTTGCCGCCCAGGTCTCGCTGCGCTCACGTGGAGGGGAGGGAGGTGGGCTCGCTGCTGCGGTCTTCCTTTCTGCCGGGACTCCGTCTCCGAAAGGAGCCCCCAGCCCACCGACAAGCATCGCTTTGATGGCCGGCTGCTTAGACAACCAGATTCCGGGAGCCTGGACCACCCCACAGAGAGGAAGCGCGGCTGCACGTGGCTTTCGGACTTCCACCCTTCGAGGCGGTGCTTCGTCTTTTCCCCCTGCCTTGTTGGACTCTTCACGGCCACCGCCTGTGCCTCCCCCATCTCTGTCCTCCTGCGATCACCCGACCCTCCAAGACCCCGGCCGCCCCTCCGCCACACCTGTGGGAGGGGCCCCTTCCGGGACTAGGGAGGAGCCTCACGCGCCCTCCACACCCCTACCCCTGCACTGCGGGAGCCTGACGGCGCTGGTTCTCTTCCCTGCGTTGCAGGTGGCGGTGCTGGGACTCACCGCCCCGGAGCAAGAAGCCCGCCTGGCCGCCCGGCTGGCCCCCCCTTCCCAGCACAGCCTCACTGCGACCTTGCGTGCGGTGAGCGCCGCTCAAACTCAGGTACGTGGATTTGAACCCACAATGCACCTTTCTGAGCGTTATTCCTGGACCCACGGGTGAACGTTCAGACCCAGCTACTGAGAACGACCCTCCATCCTCCTGACACACACATGAAGTTACGGTCACTCTGGCCGGCAGCTCACTGCATGCGGCAGGTGCCCACGCGTAGCTGTTGAGTGACGTCAGCATCCCTCTTCGGGGTTCTCTGGGCCGCTGTGGAGAAGAGGCCCCAACAAGTGTGGGTGCAAAGACCCTCAGACGCCACTTTCCCTCGTGACCCGGGGAGCCGACACCACAGGACTCAAATCTTTCCTCTGACGGGCGCTACCCCGTCCCTATGGAGGATCCGAGACGACCACGTGGTAATTCTGCTGATTAAGTCACGCCAATCACTCACGAAGCACCCCCCGTCCCCCAGCTGAACACCGTGTGACCAGGGCCACAGGCAACCTGCACGTCCTGCTTCCTGCACGTCGGCCACAGGGGCAGGGAAGGAGGCCCCGAGGGGGGAGGTGGGCGCCTCAAGGCCTAGGCTGGAACCTTCCCCTGGGTCCGCCAGAGGAGGCTCTAACCACAGGGCGTGGCCGTAGGGCCGGCGGATCTGGGAACACAGCTGAGGACACCGCGGACATGCAAGCAGGGGGCTGAGATGAAGCCGGGACCAAGCTTCAGTCCCGCCCCTTCCTGCTGCTTTGAGACGCCCCGACGCAGCTCAGCACCCACACCTCCCATCCAGGCCGGGCCCCAGCACCTCCTGGACGCCCCCCTCCCACCTCTGCCTCTCACCCAGCCCGGGCTCCTCCTCTCTGTTCCACGGTGTTTGTTCTTTAATAATCTCTAAAGGATGGAAATATTATTTTTCTTCCCTTATCTTCAAAAGCAAGAACAAAAACAAAAAACAAAACCCCACACCCCCCACCGGCCCCCTGGAGCCCTCTTACTCTCAGTTTCTGAGATGTTTTGCTCTGAGCTCTCACTGCAGCCTAGTGGAGATGCCACCACAAACGAGCTCAGCATTTGACCCCTCGCTGACCCTGGAGGTCAGACACTCCTGGCCTCACGTCATGACCCGGCCAGCCCAGCGCCGCTCGGAACGCTGCTCTGCGGTCACTGCCTCAAATTCTTGACCTTATCTCTGAATCTGTGTTTTGTGAGTGAAATCAGAGAGACCAGGAGGCCAGGAGGCTGGGACCCGCCTCGCGCCGTCCCCTGGACAGGTTCCTGGCCACTGGCGCCCCAGCCTGGGCCTCCCGGGCCTCGCTGCCCTTGCTCCCCGACTCTCTGTGGGCCCCCTGCACAGTGCGGGGGGCATGTTTGGCCACACCCTCAGGCCACACCCACAATACCCGCATCGGCCAAGGCAGCGCCACCCCCACCCCTGCTGAGCGCGCCCTGGGCAGCCGCGTCCTCTCACCCCCGATCCAGGTCACACCGAGGGTTAAAGACTCTGGGGGTCACATGTCGGCAGTGTGTAGAGGAGGTGGGCACGGAAGGGGAAATGCCTGGCTCGACGTCCCCAGAGCCTGTCCCCACCCGGGTCTCAGGTGTCAGCGTGGACCCTGGGCGTCTGTCAAGGCCCGAAAATATCCTGGTGCCTGGGGCAGCGCCCTCTGCCGGCTGTGTTCCCAGGGGACCCTCGTCCTCTGCCCCCTTCCTGAGTCCCCTTGTGTTGTTCTCTTCCAACTGGCTGGGCACCCACCAGGGACAAGTCACAAACACAAATCGAGTGATTTCATGATTCTACACGTGAGTTAAGTTCCCATACATTTGCATTTAAAGCTAGCATTGCACTGTAGAAAGATGAAAGGTAAAATTCATGATAATAATTCAAAATTACGATTTTTCTATACTTAAAACCACGCTAAGTAGCAAATAAAAGCAACACGGCAAGTCGAGGGACAGGCCATGGAAGACAAGAGAAGTTATATTTTACTGACTTTAATGCACTCTGTCCGGCTTTTGGAACAAGGGCCACAATTTTATTTTGCACCACGTCCTGCAAATAGCGGAGCCAGCCTTGCCCACCGGCACCCCAATAGTAGCACCCCAAGAACCCTTTAACACTCCGTCCTCCCCGCCCCCAGCTAACAGCAGCCCCCCACCTGCTCCCTCAGTGGCCAAGCACACGGATGCGGCAGGAGGGTCCCGCCTCCGAAGTCCAGACCATTTGCTTGGGCCCCGCCTGGGCTGAGGCCCAGGTCCCGGGGGAGAGCAGCGTCTCCCAGAGTGGAGTTGCTGACGGCAGCGGCAGCTCCAGACGGATGGGGGGTGCCGGCCTGATTAGATTGGCCCGAACGCTTTCCACATCAAACCAGCTGACCCCTGACAGGAGACAGGTTGATTTATTATCCTGCCAGCGCTGCTGACAACACGCCCAGCGAGCTCGCCTCTGTCTGGTCATTTTTCAAGCTCTCTGCACACGAGTGGCACCTATATCCTCTGACACATTAGTGCAGACGGCCCCGTGGAATGCTAAGGGCTCCTGTCCAGATGCCTCTAACAGGTTCCGATGAAGAATCTAATCGGGGCAACCGAAATCGCCGGCTGAGCGCGCCCGGAGGAGAACATGCGCCGCTTTACTAAAAAGGACGAGGCGGGTCTGAGCCCAGGAAGCCTCCGCACAGACCGTTAGCGCTGGACGGGCCTGGAGACCGCGAGGCTCCCGAAGCCCACCGTGGAAGCGCCAGCCCGGTCGCCTGCTGCCCGACGCTCCACCTGCGAGCGAGGCTTGCAGGTCCCATCGGAAGCTCCCACAGCCGTTAAATGCTCCAGCCAAGCCCCCTTGGTGTGTTTACAGTAACTGTCCACTCATCCAGATGTCACTAATTCAGCATTTGCATCCACGCAGAGGGCGTGAGAGCGAGTTCACCCGCAGCCTGTGGAGCGAGAAATCGGTAGCACCGCCGAGGTGGCAGAGACAAACATCACCTCCTTAAGGCCGCGGTGCCAACTGCTCGCAGGTGCCGTAGAGCCAGGGGCTTCCAGGAGCCACCAGGTGCCCAGGAGGTCACCTTGTCCACGTGTGGACAAGGCAAGGGTTTCTGTTTGCTAATAGCGCTTGCCCACCCCGAGTTCACACGGGCGCCTGTGTGTTAGGGTGACCGTGTTCTGGTCACTGAGCTTCATCCCAACCAAACCCTGGGTGCCACGGCTCCCAAGGCATCAGGACTCGCTAGAGGTCGTGCCACGTGGCAGCCCCGTCCCTCAGCCACGTCTCTTCAACTCTTGGGCCTCAAAGTGCCCACCTGTCTAATGGGGGCCTTGAAACCCTCATAAGACCAAGAGAGGACTCACAGTCAACATTTCTGTTTCTTTTAGCCCAGCGTCAGCGAAAGCCGATGTAGCCTTCAGAAAGCTAGCAAAATGTGCGTAAGTGATCAGGGTTAGGATCAATATTCATGTTCAGCAAGGTTCTCTAAGTAACAAACCAGGAAACACAGGATTCTGAGACGCAGATGGCAGAGCTTGGCAAGACGCAGACCCGCACAAATGCAGACAGTGGCCATGGAGACAGCACCGCACGGCCATGGCCTGCGTGTTCCCAGCGCCGGGGCCTGTCCCCTCCTCGACCGTGAGTACTGTGGGTACATGTGAGCCCCTGTGTCCCCTCAGAACGGAAGCTCCCACCTTCTCAGGAAAGTCTGAGCTCCTGCGAGGTGCGGGTGTGACCACAGATGCAGAGGCGAAGCAGGGTTCCCCCCCGTGCAGGGCAGGTGACGTGGCCCCTTCACTGTGGCTCCTTAGCCAGCTGGAGCTGTGCAGTCCCGTGGCCACCCACGAGGCCCAAGGGAGCGCTCTGAGCGTGAAGGTGTCACATCTGCTCTCCGGGAGGTGATGTGAAAGGAGGCGCGAGGCCATGGGGCAGAGTTTCATTGCCCTTCTACGTCTACATAGGCATTTGAAACGAGCACCAATGTCCCCAGCTTTGGGAAGGGAGTAATAAAGCAAGAGGGGAGAAGTCTGTTGCAGAAAGACAGTCATAAAATCCCTTTGTCCTGTACACAGAGCCCTCTGGGACAGAGTGAGGGGCGCTCGGCCGCCGAGAGCCAGCCGGACCAGTTTTCTGCGTTCAGGGGCCGGTGGAAATGGCTGGGAAGTCTGATCACCACGTGGGAATGAGCACAAGACTACAGGGGGGGTTCTGTCAACCCATCCCCGCCACTCTCCAGAGAGGCCCACACTCGACCAGCCCTGCCCACGCACTCAGCTGCCCAGGGACCGTCAGCCTGCCACCCTCAATCATGAGCAGACGGTCAAGGAATACCAGACGGCCGAGGAATGCTTCTAACAAGGAAGCCAGCGACCAGAACACTCAAACAGGAACAAAGCAGCTTGCAGGAAGCAGAGACTGTGTAGGAAAAGGAAACAAGAAAAGACTCCATCGTTAGTGTCCACAGAGATGCAACAGAAAACACTGCATCCACGCAGCAAGCTCCGGAGGCTCAGAAAGAAACAATGCAGAGGACGAAAGACAATTAAATTATTAGCGATTAAACCACGAGAGCGGATTTCTGCTTCTACTTATAACGTAGCAGGCTGGAGGGAGCACTGCCCTCACCCTCACAACAATAAAAAGCAGACACAGAATGTACAAAGGGCCTTTACCTGACTCCAGTAGAGCTGAAGTCGGAGTGAGAACAGCTCACCCAGACCCTAGGGCAACAGCCTTGACGGGCAGCATCTTTTTTTTAGGCAGATGCCATAAAAGTCTTTAAGAAGAATTCAGCTGAATTTTGAACAAACTGCTGCAGGACAAGCGTGGGCTAGTGGGAGTGTGGAACCCGGGAAGCCAAAACCAAGAGGGGATTCACACAGACTCCAGGCTCTTTTCCTGTCCTCACCAAGCGGATAGACAGTAAGAGAGAGAGGTTGGCGTACGTGTGAGATGCAGGACCAAACAGATGGACGTTGGATTAAGTGAAAATATTCACATTTTGCTGCTTGCCCTGCCCCCCAATCAGCTGTGTGGTCTTAGACAAGTCATTTCCCTCTTAGAGATTGAGTTTCGTCACCTGCTGTTTAAGATGCCAGGTTAGATTTGTGTTCTTCACACCGTCTGGGCAGGAGCGCCTGGGGAGGCGAGGGGTGCAAGACTCCCAGCCAGTGCCAACCTGATTAGCTGAGCATTTCAGCCCTTCTGTAAAGTTCCATGTACAACACTACTGCTAAAATCATAATTGAAAGTACAGACCAGGCAATCCTAAGGCCCTTACCAGGCTGTGAGTTTAAGGGTTGACTGTTTGGCCAGTTCTGGGCACCCACTCCCCATACCTTAGAGGCCCCTGAGATAGAGACCCCAGGCATGGGGTGGGGCTTCCCTAACTACTACCAACAGCCACACCAGTCCCATCCATGCCATGGCTGTAACCTGGCACCGGCACCGTCAGTAACCTGGTGCCTGACACGCCGTTTCTGCCCCATAAATGTTTGATGAAGGAAGACAAGAAATGCCATGAAATAGGGTTCACTCACTCACTCAACAAACTATCCCTGAAACTATTAGGCACCAGACAGTATGCTAGGTGGGAGCGGTGAGAGAAGATGCAACTCCCGCCCAGACGCAGTCCAGTAAAATGCGAACTTAGAACGCAGTGTGATGAGTTACGGGCAGGAAGCTGCGGAAGCAAGATGGGGTGGCCCCGAGCCTCCACAGCTGGGTGGGGAGACCAAGAAGGAGCAGGGGCGGGGGAAGTGGGCTCTTCTGGACATGGAGCTGGCTGGAGCCGACCTGGAGAGGGAGGCGGGGGGCCCAGGAGGCTTTGGAAGAGCCATTGACAGTTCAGAGGGGCTGGAGACGTGGGCTGAGCCCGCCCACCGGGCGCCTTAAGTGTTGGCCCTGGGGGTGACCTCCCTCTGCAGGGCACGGAGCCATTGGCAGGTCAGACAGCACAGCAACTGGTAAAATACATGCTTTTTTAAAGCTCACGCTCGCTTCACGGGGGGTTTAGATCAGAGATTATAGAGTCTGGGTGATCGGGTAAGAGAGGATGGTGGCCCCAGATGGGGTGATGGCAGTGCAGAGGAGGAAAATGGGTGGATTCAAGAGATATTAGGAGAAAAATAATTTAGTCATTAATCACTTATTTTGAGATAAAATGATCTTGGTTGTATGGCCAAAGCTGTGTGTTTGAGAAGCTCGCTATCATCAGCTATTCATCTTTGAAGCCCAAATTAGTATCTCTTTAAATCAGGAGGATACGCCTTGATCTATCATCAGCAGGCAGACAAAAAAAGCAATTCGCAATTGAACTCTGTATTTTTAATGCCGCTTCCTCTCTTTCTTTTAGGCAGAAGATCTATTCTCGCTAAGCTGACTGAAGACCTGGGCCGTGTGTTACACATGAATAATAAATAGGGATGACAGGTGTGTGCCCGGCCTGTGGACACCTGCTGCCCCATGTGCATGCAAATCGTACTTTGGAGCGAGTTTGTGTAACTGATGGAAAAAGGCACAAGGAATTACATTGCTGCTTTAAAACCATTCAGAGACCCTGCTGACACATCAACCCCACATTAGAGCAGAGTGACGCTAAATAGTGAGAAATGTGACATAAAAACGCTCTTTATCCTGGAGGAGAGAGAGCGTCTCTGGAGACAGAAGCCCGGGATTAAAATTCCAGTTCTGAGACTTCCTCAACATCCTCACCTGTAAAATGGACACGTCCCAACTCATGGTGTTGTTGGAAAAATAACTTCAGCCAGACGATAGGCGTGAAGCCCCTGCTGACAGAAAAGCTCCCCGGACGCGCGGCCCCTTCCCGTTCTCTGTGGTCCCTGCTGATCACGGTCTCTCTCATCTGCGTCTGGAGCATTTGAGCCACACGCCACACGTGCCCCTTCTGAAACCATCTTCCCATCTAGAAGGGAAAGCGGCATGAAATCCAGACCTAAATCAGTTTCATCCTCTATCTGGCCGCCAAAGACAGCTTTCCACTCTGAAGCAAACCGCAAGCATCATTCAGGCAAAACCGGACCCCTGAGCCTCACCAGCTCTCTGCATTGATGTGCCAGCCGTGGAGCCGGGGCTCGGCTTGCCGAGCGCCGTGCGGTCCCGCTGACTCCACGGGGGGCTCAGGCCATCCGGGCCTCTGGGGTCATGACGCGGAACGCCAGCTGCCTCAACTGCTCAGGCAACGAGCACATTGGAAGACGTACACCTTCTACGCCCCCTTCCAAAACCCCTCTCGGCCATCAAGGGTGATGACTCTCCAGCGGGATCGTGTGCCAGGTCACAGCTGCCCCGTCCCCCAGGGCATCCACATGTCTGAGACCTCGAGGACAGAGCGTACAGCTTCACTCTGGTTCTCGCCCCTCTCCACCTCCAAAGACAGCGCAGGGCACGGAGCAGCTTAGATGCTTCTCCCAGCAAGGTTCAGCCCAACAAGAACCCTCTCCCCAAGCCCCGGCGGTGGTCAGGCACCAGGTCAGAGCTGGGTCCAGGGCACCAGGAAATGCACGGTAGTATTTTCACACGTTGCTTTAACCTGCACGCCAACCCTATCAGCTACCTGGCATCGCTGTGCCGCACAGAGCTGGAAACGGAGGCCCCGGGTGGCCACACAGCTGCACAGGGAGGGATTCGTACTCAAAGGCGGATCTGCCCAGCTCCCGTGCTAACGTGCCCCCGCACAGGCTGCCTTGCTTTTCCAAGGAGGCATGGGTTGCTTTGATCCACCCACCCATCATGGAAGATGCCTGCCGACCACCAATTTACACCTGACTAGGAAACCTGGTCTCCATCCCCAGGGGCTAGAGGTCTGGTCTGTGGTGGAACAGAGAGGGCGACACTCAGCCCCGGAAGCCCAGCGTCTGGGGAGAAGGAGGCCTGCAGCTGTGACCAGCTCTGCCCCACAGCTCTGGGCCACCTCCAGCAAACCCTTCCACCCCTTTCGCTGGGTCCCCGCTGATCTCCAGGAAGGAGACCTGGTGACTATCTCACACCTTTTGGGGCTTCTGGTCCCATTGCTTTTGACACTGAGAGGAGGGGGATTATAGCTCTGTCAGGGGCAGGGCGCCAAGCAAGGAATCAGTGGACCCACCGTCCGCTCCCAAGACACAAGGCCGTGCCTACCACCCTCCACGCCTGTCCCCAGGGCAGGACACACCAGGGACACATAGGGCCTGGTGCACAGAACCGGCTGGAAACAGCAACAGAAGCACGCTTGGTGTCGCCACAGCACAGCCAAGTGTCTGCTCTCCCCACGCCACCCCTCCTCACGCTCTGCTTGTGTCTCTGCCCGTGTGAAGTCCACGTGGATGCACGTAAGTCAGTCTTAACTAACTTCAGGTCAAATTCCGTGAGGCGTCCCGGGAGCTCAGAGTCTAGTGTACAGCACTTCCCATGCCCTCCACCCGCCCGTTTTCCATGCTCCCAAGAAAGGGGGCTGTGAGGGGAAACCAGCCCGGCCCCGCTGGACCTCTGTCCGAGGCCCCCAGGCTGTCCTCTGCCTGTTACTCCTTGAGTCCCAGACATAGCATGTTTCCGCACACGTCTCTGATGTCATATGATTAAATCAGGTGGCAGCACGGAGGCTGGGGTCACGCTGTGTTTTTCTGTAACAGCCAGTGCCGTGACCTCTTATTTTTAAAAGAGCACACATCCCTGTTCTAGAATAAGCGTAACCACTTATACTTTGCAGAAATCGGAAGGTTTGGAGGCTTTCCAAACACGCTGTCTTTGGATCCAGGTAAGTTCTAAACCCCCTTCTCATCTCCTACTCAGGACAAGTCGTCCAGAGAAACCCGTCTTCACTGTCACGCCTCCTCCGTCCACCGCCAGGCTGCCATTCCCCCAGCCCGGCGCCCCCACACACCGGCTGCCCCACGCACTGGTCCTGCACCTGTCCCGGCTCCGCCGATGCTGATGCAGAATCACTCTCGCCGGCCTGCATCAAGATACCAGCATGAAATCTCCCATTTTCTTGGTCCCTCACACAGACGTCTGCCTGGCCGAGCCTCGGGCTCTCTGCCCTGTGTCTGCACATTGTCATCGCCCCATCATAACGGGACCTCTGCAGACCTGTCCGGATGCCCCTGAAACCTTGCCCTGCGCTGGGCCCATCACTGCATCATCGCAGAGTCCCCGCGGACGAAAGATCCTTCTGCCACCACTGCAGCTGAGCTACAAACCGCTGCCCCTTACTCCTTCGCTTCCAGGCCCAGACTGACCCTCGCGGCCACTGAGGATAATGAAGGCTGTGCGGGCTGTGGCGGGGTTCATCTGCATCGCGGTGCAGCAGCTCTTGCGGCTTAAGTTCCCCCTGCACTTCCCTTTCTAAGCCAGCTCTCCCCACAAGGCTCACACACCACAGAGACTGAAAAAGAACTTACTGAAGCCAGATCAATATAAGAAACAAGAAGTAGCATAGCATCCATCTGTACGAGTCTGCTGAACGTGGAAAGACAATGCTAAAAGGAAGTGGGACGGAAAATCGCTCACTGTGTGCAGGGCAGCGGACAGGGCACTGGGCTTCATGGTCACAACAACCGTCATTTCACAAGTCTGTACACCAAGACTGAGAACTTCAGCAAATGTTCAACACAGAATGTGGGTGCATAAAGTGGCTTTCTAACCTCACTTCATGTGACGCCCCCCCCCAAAAGCCTTTGTGCCTTCACTGCACCTCTTCTGTGAGGTTCTCCTTGCCAAAGCTGGGCTTGGTCCCAAGTGAAAATGGACAAGAGTCATCGAGGCAGAGCTGAGTAGTTTCCCAAAGGCACAGGTGCACCTCAAAGGTACCAAAGACCCAGGAAGGATATGCATGGTATTTATTACCCAAGGTCAAGTGGTTTAGGGCTCAAATTCTGAACTGAAGCTACTCTTTCTTCACTATTTTTCCTGATGGTGGCCTTAAATGGCACCTTTTTAGTTATTTCAAAATATTTACATTTCCAATCTATTTGTAAACTTACTGAACTATGAACATGTTTCATCTTTAAATCATGCACATGCTTCCCATTAACCACGAGCGTGTTTATTTCATTTCTACCTGATCTCATTGGTTAACACTCAGGAAGTATTTGACCATGGAAATTCACTTAGAGAATGTCTACTTACACTGTCTGGGCTGCTCAACTAGTCCCACTACTAGCTGAGATCTAGCAGCTGGTGTAGAAGAATCCTCCCTCAGGGTACAAGTTCAAAAGCTGCATAATTATTTTTAAAAGCATTGAAAGAACCAGAGATCAATAAAGGCAACCGAAATTTAAAGGGGTCAAGACTCTAGAGAGGAGAAAAGCAACTTAAGGTGATCTGGACTTTCAACCCAGATGTCTCTTCCACAGTAGGCATAGAGGCTAAAGAGGAAACAGTAGCCTGAAAATGATGGAAGGTTTACTGAGTTGGAGAGATAAAATTTGGAGTTCAGGACTACCAGCCAGATCTGGAAGACCAAAGAGCACAGAAATAAAGGGAACATGGAGAAGTGAGTGTGATTTTCAGCATGCAATTTCCTCTTGAAGCACTTTTCTGACCCTTAAACCGAGCATGCATTAATTAGCCAAGAAACAAAACAGAAAGCATCTGCTAAGATGCTAAAATGTTATGTAGAGATTTCAGAAAACACACAGAGTGGAGGAGACAAAATTTAGAGTGTAGATCCCACACAGGGGGAGGCAGTATCTGATAGATGTTCCAAGCTTTCAGTCGAGACACAAAAAATCTGTTCTTGAAATAAAATCCATGAGACACTGTGCAGATGCTCATACATGGGTCTTGGACACCCAGAAAGACAAGAGAGGAAAAATGGAGTGGAAGCAATATTCGAAGAAGTACTGACCCAACATTTTTCCAAAACAAATGAAAGATACAGATCTATGGATTCAAAAATATGTATGAACTCTCTGAAAGATTAAAAAACAAGCAAACAGGCAAATTCTATAAAACATTTAAAGAAGAGTTAACACCTATTCTTCTCAAACTATTCTAAAAAATTGGAGAGGAAGGAACACTTTTGAAGTCATTCTACAAAGCCAGCATCACCATGATACCAAAACCAGACAAAGACATCACAAAAAAAAGAAAATTACAGGCCAGTACCACTGATGAAAGTAGATGCAAAAATCCTCAACACAATATTAGCAAACTGAATTTAACAATACATTAAAAGGATCACACATCATGATCAAGTGTGATTTATCCCAAGGATGCAAGGAAGATTCAGTATCTACAGATTAATCAATCTGATACTCCACATTAACAAACCAAAAAATAAAACTCATATGGTCATCTCAGTAGATGCAGAAAAAGCTTTTGACAAAATTCAACACCTATTTATGACAAAAGACTCTCAACAAAGTGGCAAAGAGGGAACAATACTCAACATAATAAAGACCATATATGACAAGCATACAGGCAACCTCATACTCAATGGTGAAAAGCTGAAAGCATTACCTTTAAGATCAAGGAAAGACAAGGATGCCCACTCTCACCACTGTTATTCAACATAATATTGGAAGGCCTAGCCAAGCAATCAGACAAGAAAAGGAAATAAAAGGAATCCAAATTGGATAGGAAGAAGTAAAACAGTCACTGTTTGCAGATGACACATAGAAAATCCTAAAGACACCATCAGAAATCTACTAGAGCTCATCAATGAATTCAGTACAGTTGCAGGATACAAAATTAATATATAGAAATCTGTTGCATTTCTATACACTAACAAACTATGAGAAAGGGAAATGAAGAAAACAGCCCCATTTACAACTGCATCAAAAAGAATAAAATAGGAATGCATAGGAATAAATCTAACTAAGGAGGTGAAAGACCTGTACTCAGAAAATTATAAGACACTGATGAAAGAAACTGAAAACAACACAAACAGATGGAAAATATACCATGTTCATGGATTGGAAGACTTAATATTGTTAAAATGACCGTACTCCCCAAGGCAATCTACAGATTCAATGCAGTCCCTATCAAAATACCAATGGCATTTTTCACAGAACTAGAACAAATAATTCTAAAATGTGTATGGAAACACAAGAAAGCCTGAATAGCCAAGATAATCTTGAGAAAGAACAGCAAACCTGGGGGTATCATGCTCCTTGAATTGAGACTATACTACAATGCTACAGTAATCAAAACAGCATGGTAATGGCACAAAAACAGACACATAGATCAATGGAGCAGAACAGAGAACCCAGAAATACACCCATGCTTATATGGTTAATTAATTGAGAACAAAGACGGCAAGAATATACAATGAGGAAAAGACAAGGCTGTTCAATAAGAGGTGTTCAGATAACTGGAGAACCACATGCAGAAGAATCAAATTGGACTACTTTCTCCCACCATATACAAAAATAAACTCAAAATAGATCAAAGACTTCAATGGAAGACCTGAAACCATAAAACTCCTAGAAGAAAACATAGACATGCTCTTTGACATTGGTCTTAGAAATATTATTTTGGATCTGTCTCCTCAGGCAAGGAAAACAAAAGCAAAAATAAATAAATGAGACTACCTCAGACTAAAACGCTTTTGCACAGAGAAGGAAACTATCAACAAAACGAAAAGGCAGCCTACTGAATGGGAGAAGATATTTGTAACTGATATATCCAATGGGGTTAATATCCAAACTATGCAAAGAACTCATAAAACTCAACATCAAAAATAATCAGATTAAAATATGGGCAGAGGACCCGAATAGACATTTTTCCAAAGGAGACATACAGAAGGCCAACAGACACAGAAAACAATGCCCAACATCACTAATCATCAGCAAAAGGCAAATCAAAAGCACAATGAGATACGACCTTACACCTGTCAGAATGGCTGTCATCAAAAAGACCACAAATAACAAGGCAAGGATGTGGAGAAAAGGAAACCCTTGTGCACTGTTGGTGGGAATGTAAATTGGTACAGCCACTGTGGAGAACAGTATACAGGTTCGTCAAAAAATTAGAAGTAGAACTACCAAATGATCCAGCAATTCCTGGGTATTTACCCCCCAAAAACCAAAAATACTAATCTGAAAAACTCTATTCACTCCAATGTTCAATGAAGCATTATTTACAACAGCCAAGATATGGAAGCAACCTAAGTGTCCATTGATAGAAGAATGGATGAAGAAGATGTGGCATATATATATATAATATATATATAATGAAATATTACTAATATTATATATTATTATTCATATATATAATTAAATATTACTCAGCCATAAGGAAAACATGAAATCTTGTCATTTGTGACAACATGGATGTACGTAGAGGGTATTATGCTAAGTGAAATGAGTCAGACAGAGAAAGACAAATACCATATGATCTCAGTTATGTGTGTGATCTAAAATACAAAACAAACAAAACAAAATGAAAACAGACTCTTAGATACAGAGAACAAACAGGTGGTTGCCAGAAAGGAAAGGGGTGGGGAGAATGAAACAGATGAAGGGGATTAAGAGGATCAAACCCCCAGTTATATTACACATAAGCCATAGGGATGTAACATACAGCTTAAGGAATATGGTCAATAATGTTGTAATAACTTTGCAGGAGACAGATGATTGCTAGACTTGTGGTGATCATTTTGTAATGTATGCAAATGTTACATCACTATGTAGGACACCTGAAACTAACATAATATTGTAATTCAACTATATTAAATTTAAAAAACAAAATAAAAGGGTTTCCCTGGTGGCGCAGCGGTTGAGAGTCAGCCTGCCGATGCAGGGGACACGGGTTCGTACCCCGGTCCAGGAAGATCCCACATGCCGCGGAGCGGCTAGGCCCGTGAGCCATGGCCGCTGGGCCTGCGCGTCCGGAGCCTGTGCTCCGCAACGGGAGAGGCCACAACAATGAGAGGCCCACGTACCGCAAAAAACAAAATAAAAAATACAAGTAGTAGTTTTCCATTGCTGTATAACAAATTAGCACAAACTCAGAAGCACAGAACCTCACACACTTACTATCTCAGAGTTCTGTAGGACACAAGTCCAAGCAGGGCTCGGCTGGGTTCTCTGTTCAGTTCTCACAAGGTGCCAACCAAGGCTGTGGTTCTCAGCTGGAGTTTGGGTTCCTCATCCCAGCTTTCGTACGTCGTGGCCAGAATTCACTCCCCTGCAGTTATGTGATAGAGGTCTCGTTGTCTCTGTAGTCGCTGGTTGGAGACCCCTCTAAGCTACAGGCACCTGTATCTGTAAACCGTCCACAGAGTGGCTGTGTGTTCTCCCTCCCAGGCCAGCTGGAAAAACTCAGCTTTTTAAGAGATGGCCTGATTAGGCCAGACCCAAGCAGGACAGCCTCTCTCTTGAGTAACTCGTTGTGAACGAATTTGGGGCCCTGATTACATCTGCAAAATCCCTTTATATATAACATACCATAATCCCAGAAGAGCTATCTGGCCATATGCATGAAGAAGTGGGGATTATAGAAGGGTGAGAATAATCCACTACCACAACAACTATTCACGTCAAAGTAAAACTGCTAAGAAAAGAAAAAGAGAAAATTCTTATAAGTAGTCAGTAGAAAAAAAGAAGCCTGTCCTTCAAAGGAGCAACAGTAAGACTGACAGATGTCTCTACAACATACACAAGAGAAGATAGAAGAAAATTACATGAAAGTTTTAAAATGCTGAAAAACAATCAACTGGAACTGAATACATACCAAAAATAGCCTTTAAATATTGAGTAAGATGAATGTACTTTTAGACAAACAAGAATTGAGAATTCATCATGAATAGAACAATACTAAAAGAAATAAACTAAAAGGAGTTTTCAACAGAAGAAAAATGACGCCAGAAAGAAGCACATAAACGGAGGAAAGAATGAAAAGCGCTAGAAAGGGTAGATACGTGGTTAACTCTAACTGAATATGGAGTATCATTAATACAAAGATTAAAAATTTTATAGGACTTAAATTACATGAAGAATTGAAACATATGATAACAACTGCACAACAAATGGGAGTCAAACTATCGCAATGTCCTTGATACTTCAAAAAGCAGTAAAAGTAATATTTTAACTTATACACTAATTAATCAAGGATGCATGTTATAATCTTTACTGTAATCACTCAAAGAATAATAAAACATGTATAGCTAAAGAATTAACAGTCACTGTAAAACTAAAAATACATACTGTTAATTAATTAAAAACAAAGCTAGAAAGGAGAATAACAAAGAACAGATGTGCAAATAGGAAAACATAGTAAGATGATAGATTTTAAACACAAGAATATAATTATGTTACATGAAAATGTAAACAATATAAATAAAAGACAAAGGTTTTCTAACCTGTGTTTTAAAATCCAAATACATGCTGCTTATAAGAAATATGTTTTAAACATAAAAATACAGAAAGCTTGAAGTAGAAGAATTGAAGAAGGTATACATTGAAAACACTAACCAAAAATATCTGTCATAGCACAACTTATATCAGATAAAGTAGACTTTAAGGCAATGTGTATTTTTAGAGATAGAGACATTTCAAAATAAAAAAAGTAAAATTTAATAGGAAGATTAAATCCTAAATTTATATGCACCTAATAACACAATTTAAAACATACAATTCAAAAGCTGAAAATTGACTAAAAAGAAAAATTGTAGCAAGAAATCTCTTAATAAATTCTCTTAATAGAAGTTAAAATGAACAAAAAAAAATCAGTAACAATATAAAAAATGTGAAAAACACAATTTAAAAAAATAGACCTAACTTTTCAAATTTGAGTGGAATATTTACAAAAATTGTTTATATTATGAGCCAAAAAGCAAGTCTAGATACATCTTAAATGATTTAATATATTCTCTAACCACAAGAGGATCAAACAAGAAATCAATAACAAAAGCATAACTAAAAAATTTCCAGATGTTTTACAAATTAAGCAATATATATCTAAATAAATCATAAGAAAAGTTACAAAGGAGATGAAAAAAATTTTTTTTTTCTTTTTTTGCAATACGTGGGCCTCTCACTGTTGTGGCCTCTCCCATTGTGGAGCACAGGCTCCGGACGCACAGGCTCAGCAGCCATGGCTCACGGGTCCAGCCACTCCACGGCATGTGGGATCCTCCTGGCCCGGGGCACGAACCCGTGTCCCCTGCATCGGCAGGTGGACTCTCAACCACTGCACCACCAGGGAAGCCCGAAAATGTATTTTTAACTAAATGGTAATGAAGGTACGACATATCAAAGCTTTGGTGTACAGCTGACAGACTGTTAGAGGAAAGTTACAGGTATAAATGCACATATTAGGGAAGAAGCATTGTTGGAAATAAAGGGGTCAGATAGCCATTGCAAGAAGCTAGTTAAAAAAAAAAACTATAAATCATACCAAAAGTAGTAGAAAAGAAGATATAATAAAGAACAGAAAAATTGTAATAGAAAGAATTTTTTAAAAGCTGGAGGTTAACTGTTTGAAAAGGCAAATAAGATCGAAGAATCCCTAGCAAGACTGATACTGACAAAAAGAGCAGGCATACACCATCACATGAGGAATAAAAATTCAGACATCACACAGGTGAAATCTTCTCTTATTTCACGACCTTGGATTAAGCAGCAGTTTCTTAAATATGACACCACAAGCAACAAAAGCAAAAGCTGATAATTTGGACTTCACCAAAATTCAAATCTTTTGGGCATCAAAGGACACTATCAGAAAGTGAAAAGACAACCCACAGAATGTGAGAACATATTTGCAAGTCATATATCTGCCAAGGTTCTAGTGTCTGGAATATATAAAGGCCTCATCCCAAGTGAGTCAACAAAATGAAGACAAACCACCTAAAGGAAAAATAGGCAAAGGATTGGAGAAGGCATTTCTCCAAAGAATATGCAAGAAGCACGTGAATAGATGCTCAACAGCCCGAGTAGAGAAGCGAAAACGGAAACCACAGTGACATCCCTTCACACCCACTAGGACGGCCGCGTCCAAAAATCAGAAGACAACAACGGCGAGCGAGGACGTGTAGATATAACCCTGACGCACTGCTGGTGTGAATGTAGAATGGAGCAGCTGCTGTGGAAGTCAACGTGGCATTTCCTCAAAAAGGTAAACATCGAATCACCATATGACTCAGTAATTTCTCCCCCAGGTATTTACCCAAGAGAAATGAAAATGTGCCCCTACACAAATGTTAACAGCAGCATAGCACAATAGCCAAAAAGTGGAAACAGCCCGAATGTCCATCAATTGATAAATGGATAAACAAATTGTGGTAAATACATACAATGGAATATTATTCAGACACAAAAAGAGATGAAGTACTAATATATGCTACAAAATGGGTGAACCTTAAAAACATTCTGCTGGGTGAAAGAAGACAGACACAAAATGCCACACATTGTATGATTCTAGTGATGCAAAACGTCCACAATAGGCAAATCTTACCACAGAAAGATTAGTGGTTGCAGGGACTGGGGGAGGGGAAATAAAGAGCTGTTGTCTGATGGATACAAGGTTTCTTTTTGGGTGATGAAATGTTCTGAAATTAGATAGTAACAATGATTGCACAACTTGTAAATATACTAAAAAACATTGAATTAGATACTTTAAAGTGGTTAGGATGGCAAATTTTATATTATGTGAATTTTACCACAAAAAATTAATAACTACATAAATAAAAAAATATATTAAGTTTGTGGATTGAAGACAGTATTTTAAAGGTACTAATTCTCCCCAAATCAATCTGTAAATTCAACATAATTCCAATCAACAGTCTCACAGGGATTTCTGTGTGTGTGGAAATTGACAAATGTATTCTATGTGGAAATGCAAATGGCAGAGAATATCAAGGACAATCTTGAAGAAGGAAAACATTGAAGACTTTACAGGCCTGGGTTTCAGACCTAATCTAAAGGTACAATAACTAATGTAATATAGTACTGGTGCAAGAGATCGACAAGGATAGATATTTTATTTTTAAAAAACTCTTTAACATGTAAATATTTTAGAAGAGGGAAGCCTAATTTTCACTGGGGAAGAATAAATGCCTCCTTCAAAAATAGCTCCCTTCCACTGACAGGTGAGCCGTGATCATCGTGATGTAGATAACTGTTGAGGTCGAGTTTGGGTATGAGGGCTACTCAGTTATTATTTATTATTTAATCTTTCTACTTTTGTACATGTTTACATTTTTCACAATTAAAGGTTTTTTAAAAGTGTATCGATTATTTTAGAAGTAAAAATGAAAAACCTCCCTCCCTAGTAATTAAAATTTAAAAGTCTCAAGGAATAAGGATCTGTAGAACCAACCTTTAACATTTTCATGTGAAACCTCGTGGAAGAAAATAAATATGAAAAACCCACCAAAGCCAAATCCACTTGGGAGCCATCTGATCCCTCCAAGTCCATGCTCAGTCTGTCTGGGGAGGCATTTCTGGAAACATATGGCCCGTCCTCCCACTGAGCTCTGACTGCTGGGTGCGGATGGCTAGACACACAGGCAAGAAAGACTCAGAAAACAGAGCGACACCATCCCAGGTGGCACTGCAAACTGTTAGCACAGCGGGCCCGAGACCCCCGGGCCTCCTGGGGTTGCTGGCCGGTGGCTGTGAGTAGAGCCTTGGACAGGATCTGCGGACCTCCGCTCCTGCCCTTGCAAATTCTGGTGGCTTGACAGTGAAGGAAGGAACGGCAGTGTGTGGTCGGCCATCAGGCTCAGGTGAATGTCATCACTGCTTTAGTCAGTGGAGGGAAAATCAGCTAAAAGCCGAAACGTGAACAAGGTACAGCAGTAACTAGACAGAAGGAGATGATGACCCCGTGTTGGCTGTTTGCCTCCTGGTGGGAGGAGGCCAGTCGGCAGTCTGTGTGGACACAGGGGGACACGGCAGTCAGCAGGCTCGCAGTCTTCCTGGGCCACCTCTCTCCAGCCCTTTTCACCCTCAGGAAAGAGGTGAGTTTTCTGAGTTACACTGTGGCAGAGATGAACCCTGCAGGCCGAGTGGCCGGTTTCCCTCTTCTCAGCTGAAAGAGAGCACTGCCACTCTCGTCACTGACGATCATTCCTTGAGGTCGTGGTGGCCAGCTTCTGGCTCCACCTGCCCGAAGGGACCACCCTGGACAGACGCTGCCTCTGCTGGTGACTACCGGGGACCTCACACAGCTGTCAGGCCGCCTGAGAGCCTGAAGCAAGGGCCTCGTTTCTGAACTATTAGCTTCACTGTTTTGTTCTGCTTTCAGATCAGAAGAGATGCCAGGAGCCAGCCCATCTCCAGATGCAATAAAATAAGACCAAGCCCGTGATCTCCTCTCGCCATTTGACACGGAATTGGACCCATTCGCCTGAAGCGTAAATGTGATTTGTTATTGATGCGTGTCAAAAATACACCCCTGGGTTTCCCTGGTGGCGCAGTGGCTGAGAGTCCGCCTGCCGATGCAGGGGACACGGGTTCGTGCCCCGGTCCGGGAAGATCCCACATGCCGCGGAGCGGCTGGGCCCGTGAGCCATGGCCGCTGAGCCTGCGCGTCCGGAGCCTGTGCTCCGCAACGGGAGAGGCCACAGCAGTGAGAGGCCCGCGTACCGCAAAATAAAATACACCCCTGCTGTTCTGGGGAGACATTTTGTTGATTGCATAAACCGCAACTTTGACTTAGAAAGTGCCGTGAGTGTGCAAACTTCACGAACAAGCCTTCCAGATGCTCGTTGACATAACAACCTTTTACTGCACCCTGCTGTGTGCGGGTGACAGAAGTTTCCGGGGCGCATTCCCCGCCGCCCCTAGGAGCTCAGAGCCCCTCGGGAGGAGCAGAGGCACACAGGTCAGTTCAGGGCGGGGACTGTCTCAAGGGCGCTGCGAAGGCACAATTATCGGGTTCTGTTTCCAGCCTCCTTGCAAATGAGTTCAGTCTTTTACCAAGTTCCTCTGGGAAAGCTGGTCTCGATGACAACCTATCGCTCTGTCTTTACCAGGGAAAAACGGGTTTTGTGCACTTCCCCCAACATGAAACATTCTGACTCCACGGTGACTTCAAATATCCCTGAGGGCATAACACCACAGACTAACAAAAACGAGTGGACCCGGAATATCTCAGTCACTCCCTTAACTTAGCGGGATGTGGGGGCCTGCGGATAGCCCTCCCCCATGCCATGCACACACATGTGACACATGCGCACACGTGTCCCTGACTACAGATCTGCAACGCAAGTGCATTCCCACCGTACCGCTGGAGAACCAACACAGGCTCAGACCAGGAGGAGAGGTTTTAAAATGAAAATCTAACTGTAAAACTCGTCGACTTTTATGGACAAAAGCTCAGCAGTGTCTGGACTTGCACACAGATGATGCTAACAAAGGGGGGAAGCACACACTTTGGGGTCTGGCTGAACGTGTGGTTCTGGGTACAGTCGGCAGCCTCTGCATCCAGGGAACTCGCTCGAGGAGCCAGTGGTTCTCGAAACATGAGCTTACTGCTGGTGCCCATTAAAAAGCTAAAGTCCCAGAAATGTCTTGGAATAAGTAGAGTACACAAGAATAAGGAACTCAAAGACTTTGAGGGATGTGGATTTATCATGAACCACGAGGTCACTGCCTTGTACGCTCTTTTCTCCTTTTATTTTGCATAAGATGCATTGGTTGTGGTAACCTTTACACTTTTGTCCTGAGTTGAAGATATTACAGGGGGATCTGAGCTAGGAGAAGAATAGGCATCCCCAGATCAGGTAGTGCGGATGCCGAAACAGCTGAGGGCAAGGCTGCACGCGGCTGTCTGAAGGGTAGTTGAAATGTGTAAGGCAATTATAAAATGTATAAGTTCTTGCACATACAAAAAGGTGAACTTTGATGGATGTTTTCTGTTCCTTTTTTTTTTTTGCTTTGCTTTTATATATATGTGTGTATGTATGTATTTATATTTGGCTGTGTTGGGTCTTCGTTGCTGCCCGCAGGCTTTCTCTAGTTGCGACAAGTGGGGGCTACTCTTCGTTGTGGTGCGTGGGCTTCTCATTGCAGTGACTTCTCTTGTTGCAGAGCACGGGCTCTAGGCGCACAGGCTTCAGTAGTGGTGGCTCGCGGGCTCTAGAGCACAGGCTCAGTAGTTGTGGCACACAGGCTTAGTTGCTCCGTGGCATGTGGGATCTTCCTGGACCAGGGATCGAACCCGTGTCCCCTGCATTGGCAGGCGGATTCTTAACCACTGCGCCACCAGGGAAGCCCCTTTTTTTGCTTTTCAACATCCAATCTTCTCTCCTTTGGGTAATATTTCACATTTAATATATTAATGCCCAATTAATGTATATTGATTATATAATTGTGTAAAATATGCACAATTATAGAATTGTATAATAATTATGTAAAAGTAGAATTGGGCATTAATATACATAGGTGTGCCCACCTCCCTCCAGGTGGGGGAGAGCCACTGCCCCATCCCTGGCAGCCAGGTTTCAAGCAGTGACCTAGGCTCATAGATTGGATATTCCTTCTTGGCCCTACGAACCTGGAGAGAAGGATACTTGGGGTCTATTCAGTGCAGCAAACAGCATCCCAGTCTGACTGATCCGGCCATTAGAGCTCCAGATGCCCCTTGGAATCTGCTAGTTCACAAGCCTCCTGGGGGTTTTGTGGGTCCCCTATCACTTTAATGAATTTCCTCTTTAAGTTATACAGAGTTGAGTTTTATTTCTTGGAATCAAGAAACTTTGGGTAACAGACCTTTGAAGAACCTTCACAAAAGTTCGGGAGTCCATCACATCACCTGCTTGCTCTGCACCCTTGTATCAGTCACCCAGCCTCTCTCGGCCACAGGTCTCCTGGTTGTAACATAATAAACGATGGCTTTACATCTGTGGTTCCCTGCTGTCACTAACATAGTGGAAGCTTGTATTCCAAGCTGACAGACTGTAGACTGTACAATAAAATTTTCAAAGATATAATTTAAAGAAGGAAACACACAGCACAATGGCTGCTGACAGAGAATCATCCCTGCGCTTTCCCTTGGCTCTGACGTCAGTATAAACATTGTCTGTGTCACCAGGTCCTACGAGGCTCACCTGGAATCATGAGATGCTCTTTATGGCTGGACAATGCCATAAAGGTCGGGCTCAGAAGTGGGGAGCACACAGTGATGTTGTCACAGACGTGGGTTTGTTTTTAAAAATACAACAGTAATAAAAAAACAATAGTAATTCCTGACATTTGCGCAATGCTTTCAGTTGTCAAAACCATTTCACAGCCACCCATTATCTCATTGGAGTCTCACAGGAGCCCTGTGGATCACTACCCCCGCTTCACAGCCGAGAAACCAAGACTCCCAGAGGTTAACTCACTTGCCCGGGGTCACCTGACTTGTCACTGGCCAGGAGGGGCAAGACCTAAATCCTCTGAGTCATATGTGGCGCCCCTCCTGCCACGCCAGGCCCCTCCCCCTCCTTTGTGGGTCCCGAGCATGAGATGGGGCGTCCTTCCTACCCTGCTTTGTGTTCACTCCCAAGATACAGGCCATCACGATTCTCACTGTTCTCCTTTCAGAATAAAGTCCGGCCCTTCTTCAACAATGCTTTCCTTAATCAACCTGGATTACAAGAGGAACCAAAGCTAATATTTCCTTTCTGGTTTAATACATCTATTTTATCCATTTTTAAAGAGAGATTAGCTTGTAGAATGGCACGTAAATCCACAAAATACACAGTCACCTTCCTTTGGATTCCAGACAAATAACCTGAGAATAATCCTGACGACAGTGTGTTTGCAGAACCAGAAAGAGCTGCGAAAATAAATAAATAAGGGACCCCGAGCCCCTGCAGCACTCACTCAACTCCCTTCCCCATTCACGGATGTGAATTTATGGCTTTCCTTCCCAGGTCAAAGGTGAAAGAATTCATCAGCGGAGCCTATAATTAGTATGAGTGGTTAATTCTGAGGGCTTCACTGCACACTCTCGATGACATCTCGAAGCATTAAGGGTGGCCATTATGAGGAAGTGCGCTCACCAGTGAGTGAATACTGGAATTAGCAATAAAACGCTTGAATCCCCGTTTCACTTACAATTTGGCCTGAGAAGAATAGGACAGATTCTGTGGAAGGGCAGCCACTGCAAGTTCTTACACAACGTGAGAACATCGGGGCTTTGCGGGAAATACACGCCTAACTCCTCTTTCGGGAAATCAATGCATCAATTACCCCAAAGACAGAAATTAAGGACACATTGTTCATACAACAAGGAATTTCATTATAAAAAATTCCAGTAACAAGTTACTAATTTCCCAATTTAAATAAAACAAAAACCACTCTGATTTTTATCCATCTCTTAAGGAATTCAGAATTTGTACAAAGAAGGATACACCTAGATTTTCAGGAGACAAGCACATGGTCAAAATATAGATTATACCATGAATATATACATTCGTTTACTATTAACTTAATTGTGTGCAGTGACAAAACTTTTATTTTTCAAGGGTTGAACATTTAGCCACACAAATTTGGCCTGAATGCTTAGCTTAAAAAAAAATGTAATAAGAAATTCAAAATATTCTCTGATCCAACCCTAAATGCCATCAATGTCTTCAGCCAACAATTGAATCAATGTCCAGAGGTGGGTTATATTTTTTGTACATAAAATATGAGATTTAGCAAAGAATTATTTTATTCACTCATCCATCATATGTCCTTGAACATCATGAATAACTATGTTAGGTGCTAAGAATACAACTTTGCCTCGAGAATGATTCTGTGATCAGAATTTTGAAATGGTTTGGTCCAATGTATCAGTTGGAAGGATCACTCTGGCAGCAGGATGATGGATGGGCTGGAAAGCAGAGGTGAGGTCGCTGATTGGAAGGCAGTATAACTAACCCATAAATAAATAATGAAGCCTTTAACTGAAGGACTGTCGGTGGGTTTAGAGAGAAAAGGGTGGATTCAAGAGATTTCGAGCATCTGGAATTAACAAGACGCCTGGTTTATTTTGGAAGTGAAGGAAGATAATATTCTGCACTTAGATGATGCTGGCATTGAGGGAGGCCTTGCTGCCCGAGTGGACAGGGGTGGCATTCTTCAAGGAGGAGGAGACAGAAAGACGAGTGGGTTTGAGGAGAAGTGGTGGGTTCAGTTCTGGACGTGCTGGGTTTTAGTTGCCTCGGAACACAATGGAATAGTGAAGATCTTCAGTCTAATGCAATAAGTAGCTTCATCTTCTATCTGAGAAAAGGGAAATCACAGAGGTAGAGTCACTTGCCTAAGGCACAAAAATAAGCATGAAATTTAGTGAAGCCCAACACTCAAGAGACCTGAATTCCATCCTCTCTGCCCTAGAACAGAGGTGTCCAGCCGAAGCCCTTGAGCTGTGTCCCACGCACAGAGGTGGTTTCTCAAACCACATGGCGTTTTCTAAGGGACCCAACATTTAAAAAAATAGTTATTTGACAAAAAGAAAATGTTTCTGTGTCTTGAAAAATTAGAACACCTGGCACTGTCCTTTCCTTACGGCACCAATCAGCTGGAGGCAAGGAGCCCGTGTGGATTGCCAGCGCCTTCTCCAAAGACCCGCACCTGCCTGGTCCCTTTCACCCTGGGAGTGGGCAGTGCCCTCAGGCCTACCCCACGCTGGCTTACTTTTACGTTTTCTTGTCATCTTGAGGCAAGGAGCCCGTGTGGATTGCCAGCGCCTTCTCCAAAGACCCGCGCCTGCCTGGTCCCTTTCACCCTGGGAGTGGGCAGTGTCCTCAGGTCTACCCCATGCTGGCTTACTTTTACGTTTTCTTGTCATCTTGCTTTGTGTTGTCTCTTGTGTAGACGTAATTGACAGCAGAGGATTAATGTCCTGAGAATCTATACGCTGGAAACGTTCAAAAATAGAGTAATTTTAAAGGACTTTAAATAATTATTTGTATCCATTTTTTTAATGGGAAAATTGAGTTTAAAATGTGCTATAATGTGAATGGTGACTGACCGATCAGGGCTGAAAATAACCCACTAGCAATGCACCCAGAGGCCCAATCCATGTGTGATGGTTAATTTTTTGCCAACTTGACTGGGCCACAGGGAGCCCAGATATCTGGTTTAACATTATTTGGGGTGTTCTGTGAGGGTGTTTCTGGAAAACATTAGCATTTGACTCTGCAGACTGAGTAAAGATCCGCCCTCACCAACGTGGGTGGTGACATGCAGCCCGTTGAGGGCGTGAATCGAACACAGAGTTGGAAGAAGGTTGAATTCTCTGTCTGTCTGGCTGCTTGAGCGGAGGCTCGTCCTCCCCCGACCCCGGGTTAGGAGTTACAGCATCGGCGCTCCTGGGTCTGCGGCTCGAGAGCAGCCAATCGTGAGGCTTCTCGGCTTCCGTCTTGTGAGCCAATTCCTTACAGTAAATCTCCTCTCCAGATACACAGGGCACACAGAAGCACACTCCTCTGGTTCCGTGTCTCTGGAGAACCCTGACGAATGCTCCACGTGGCACGGGCAAGGTGATACGGGGCGTGCGGCTGCTCGGCACAGGCCGGGAACCCGGGGAGCTGGAGACGCACGCTGTGATCGCAGCCAACCCGACTCCAGGCCACACCCGGACTCGTAGCACAGCTGAGTGTCAGGACACAGAGCTCCGACTCTCCCCTGAGGAAGACTGTGACCACGCCCCCCCCCCCCCCATCTGCGATGCTGCCCTCGGAGAATCCCAGAGTCCTGGGGTGCGTGGTCCACCGGGCCGCCCCCTCCAAGCCCCCACCCCACCCCACAGGCTGGTCATCCTCTCCGAGCAAATCTCAACCACAGAAGAGTCTTTACTTTTCACTAACTCCTCCCATCCTTAAATAACCCAAGAGCACGTGAGAAGATTAAAGACGGCAGAAGAGGAAAAATGCCCGCCGGGCATGGGTGAACCTTGAAGTCCTTCCCAAGCATCCTCCAGCCTCTGCTCTTCACGTGGAATTGGAGCCCAAGGCCCCCCACGTGCTCCTCGGGGTCAGGCAGGTGGAGCAAAGAGCATATGCGCTCGGAAATCCGACAAATCTGGTATCAACGGTAAGCCCTACAACCTTCTAGCTCTGTGATTCAGAGAGAGGTATTTCATCTCTCAACCTCAGATTGCTTGTCTGAATCATTTAGCCTTCATAAAAAGCTACAGAGAACGTACTGACATCTAGAACACAGCCAAGCTGGCTGAGGAGACCAGGAGGCCACAAGTGTGAGAATAAAGAAAACATAAAGACGGGAAACCCTGGCCCCAGGAGGACATGGCCCAGCAGCTGTAGCCCCACGCAGCACCCGCCTCTGTCTTCCTCTGAGAAAGGCCACCTGGTTTCTTTACGCTGCTGTCACCGGGGCATCACATGCAGCTGGACACTTTCCTAACTGGCACAACAAGACCTAGACTGCAAGGTTGTTATGAGATTTAGAAATAATCCGCTTAAATCGTATTACGTCCTTAACAAGTATTTTATCACAGATTTTAGTATCTTTGTTAAAATTAACAAGTAAAATTCCATCTGTGGCCTTTGATAACGTCCAGTAAAGAACAGCAGTTTTATTACGGGTCAATTATGGCCAAAGTTAGCATTTGCTTATGTTATTTCTCCCCCATTAGCTAGAAAGGCTCCAAAATTTGAGTGGATGCACTTATGATACTACGGGCAACCTGCACTCCAAGAAATGATCAGAGTAAAATGGAAAAGTCAGTGATCCTACAAAATTATCTGAGGAAAACATACGAAACACATAGGAAAGGATGTCGAAGGAAACATACATATATATATATATATAAAACTATATATAATATAAGAATCATCAGATAATAGAGACCTATATTCAGAAATCAAATATGAAATGAAGTTTCTTAGCGGATAGGTGTATCTTGCCCCTGAAACTCAGTCATAAGAAGTAAACTCTTTCAAATTAAAAGTAAATTACAGGGACTTCCCTGGTGGTCCAGTGGTTAAGACTCTGCACTCCCAACGCAGGGGGCCCAGGTTTGATCCCCGGTCAGGGAACTAGATCCCGCATGCCGCAACTGAAGACCCGGCACAGCCACAGAAATAAATAAATAAATATTTTTTAAAAAGTAAAATACAAACAAAAAAACAATTTCTCTGAAAATGAAGATGAAATTCCTTCTTCACAATTTTTAAAAAGCTCATAAAAGCCTACTTATTTATATTGCTGATCTTATCACCTCTCTTAATATAATATTAAACAACTGTGGAAATTCTGCCAATGGTAGAAACCTTAACAACGTTAAAGCGATAACATTATAAACACAAAAATCAGAGGGGAAAGGAGAGAACTCGGCAAGAATTGTAGAAGTGCTATAACCCTCTCATCTTTCATAGCCAGAGTTGATGACATCTAAAATTAAAACGCAGAGTTAAAAACATAAGAATTCCATTCTCTTAGTCAATGTTTCATAATATTTTTCTTAGCCTTAGAATAATATTTTAGGATATTAAACAATGTTTTTGGCTCTAATTTCTGTTCTCATCTATGTTACTTGATTGTTTTTATAATGTGTGTTATTATTTATATAAAAATAGTAAAGTCATTAGAAATTTTAAACAGGAAATGAACACTTCTGTATTAGTCTGGGTTCTCCAGAGGAACAGAACCAACAGGAGATGTAAATATACACAGAGACTTACTTACTATACGGAATTGACTAAGTGATTATGGAGGTTGAGAAGTCCAAGTTCTGCCGTTGGCAAGCCGCTGACCCAGGAGACCCAAGGGTACAAGTTCCAGCCCAAATCCAAAGGTCTAAGAACCAGGAGGGCTGATGGTGTAAGTTCCAGTCCAAGCCTGAGCCCAGAGAAAGGAGGAAACCAATGTCCCAGTCGGTGCAGTCAGGCAGAGAGGACAGATTCTCCCTTCTTCCTCCTTTCGGTTCTACCCAGGCTCTCGATGGACTGGACGAGGCCCGCACACTGGGGAGGGCCATCTGCTCTATTCAGCCCACTGATCTATGTCAGCCTCATCCAGAAAACCTTGCAGACACACCCAGAATAACGTCTGAGTAAATGTCCCGGCACCCATGGCCACAGCATCACTCTCCACTCTGCATCTTAGCAAATTACAAGCGGATGGCCTTGAGGCTGCCCCTCAGCAGAAGGACCCTGTCCAGACCCCAGGAGGACCAGCACGAGGAAACTCCCGGGTGTGCAGGGGCCGAGCAACCCACTTGCTTTCAGAACTGGCACTGTTCCCGTCGTCTTTCCCGTCACTGCTGTCTTCCCTTCCTAGGAACTGGAGCTCTGCATTCTAAGGACCAGGGCTACATCTTTATCCTTAGTTGAGTTTAGGAGCTTGGAGGAGGGGCTGGCCTCCATATTAAGACTGGATTGTCCAAGAATCATCTCTCACCCTGTATCTCAGCCCTGCTGGTCACTTCCCAGGGGCCACACTCACTCTGACCTGGGGAAATAAGGATAATGCCCCAAGCTAGACTCTCCTAACCACCTGTGAGGGCAGCTGTGACTCTCGGCTGGTCCTACCGCCTCCCCTCTCCCTGCTCTACAGCGGGGACAAGCTTGTCTATAGATCAGCTCACATCATATAAACCAATTCTACTGAACCCCTGCAGTGGTTCCCACCACTAGCAGCAAAAACTACAATGAAGTTCCAGAGCCACACTGGCACTGCAGGCCAGGTGTAACATGATCCCCTCCCACCTCTGCAGCCTACTGCCCACCCACACACCTTCTCAGGCCACACAACTGTCACCCAAACATGCCGTGTTTCAGCCCTGACTTTGCTCGGCCCGGACGCCCCTTGCCTCAGCTCTTCCCCGATGGAAATCCTTGCAGTGCATCAGAGAGCGACTCAATGGTCACTCCTCTTGGAATCTCTGTTTCCCAATCAGAATGGACACCCCCCTTTCCCACACGACCAGATGTCTCCATGCCTTGAGCACAATGGTTCCTTTACCTGCGTGTATCCACGGCCCCCGAAGGTCCAGGGCGGTGTCGTGTTTGCCTGTGCAGCTCCCCAGCACTGCTGTAGTTCAGACTAGGTGATCAAAGGATTCTGATTTGCTGAACTCACTTCTCAAGGGAAGAATTTTATCTCGTGTATCAGCAGCTACATAAAGTCTCCAGAAATCTGGGTTGTGGTCTTCCTGTCACCTTAATCAGGAGACTTTAGACATGGCTTTTACCAGTTTATTTTTAAGGTAATTATAAATAAGGATGCTCCTGTCAATATATTTCGTAAGTATGAGAAAAAATCGACTGGATTTAGCATAATAGACCTCAAATCCTCACAGCCTCTTGACAAAGCAGCATCTACAATATCCAAGGACAACGTGCAACTCCTTTTATTCTAACAAAAAGAACGCGTTCCCTGATCTGGGGCGGGGGAAGGTTGGGATGAGACACCTCGGCATCTTGCTTCACTCGTGAGCATCTGACTGAGGACATGCACAGACTCTCCAGCAGCAGGAGGAAGCCCGGCTCTGCAGAGGCCCGGCGACGTCTCCTCCTCGACCCTCTCACACGTCGCTGTGCAGAGACGGAGCCGGGCCCTAATTGCAGCCGCATCAATCAAAGGGGTTTAGAATTGCAGCACGGCCTTCTCCGGCTGGAGTTAATTAAAACGCTGGCGTTTCCCAGACTGTCGTTAAATGGCTGCTTAGGAAGATGTGCATAGACATCCAGGGGGCAAATACAGGCTGTCAGGCTCCTCAACAAAATACCCCCCGGACCTCGCTGGTTCTTTCACCAAATACCACCAATCAGTGACTCTTAACCTCCTCTGCAATGCCCGGTGAAGTGCCCAGCATTCATCTGAAATGGGCTTAACTCATCCGTATCCTAAGAAACCATGCTTTTGGACAGGCATATTCTTTGCAATCCAATGAACAAGGAAACCGTGCTTAAGCCACGCTTAATAGAGCTTCTGAAGCACAGGGCAGTGGAGGTGAGGACGCAGCCTGCTCCTCCCAGAGGGAGAGGCCCAGACGTGAAACTGGAGAGGGTGCCGGCCCCTGCCCTGCCCGCCTGGGAGAGCGCAGAGGCTGGGGACGGGCAGGGGGAGCAGACTGAGGCTCACATGCCACCAACCCTCAGGGTTCCCACCAAGATTTACCAGCTTTCCTGGAATGAATGTTTCTCCCTTGGCTCTAGGCCCTCAGGGCAATGCCCAGAGACTTAAACTGGTTTTGGTCAAGTTCACCAAACGTTGCTTTGCTGGGCGGAGCCTGCCCAGCGCCTTACTTGGACTCTTAACCAAATCCTTCACTAAGGGGCTCCTTAAACTTCATTAGTGTTTGGAACGATGGTTCAGGAAGAAAACGAGGCAGCTCCCACCATATGTGTGCACCTGGCACTGGCTACACCTGACTTCGGATTAGTCTGGAGTAGACAGGGCAGGAGAACAGCCAACACAAGGGGAGAACGCGTGAGGCCTCCTCTCTGCCTCCCGGGCTCCCCAGCCGTCTCCTCCAGAGACACGCCGTGTGGCAGGAGAGGACGGTCCCTATGGGAAGGTCATCCAGGCCAGCATGGGGAGGGGGTCAGTAGGACGGGAGCAGAGGTTCAGGCCAGGACACCGCTCGGAAGCCGGCTCCATCCTCCAGCCCATGGGGCGGGTGGGCAGAATGAGGCCATAGCGGTAGGGCTGGGGGCAGGGGGGCAAGGAGGAGGTCCTGGCATGGGCAGCGAGGGTCCGTCCCTCCAGGCACATGGGCCGGATCGTCAGCCAGCATAAACCCCCAACTGCCCCAACCTGCGGGACGAGGGAGAGGAATTCCAAATCCCTATTTCTCGGTGTCCTATATGTGCCTTTTCTTCAAACAATTTCCCTAAGGAATGATCTCATCCTGTCTCATTCCTTCTCAAACTCTTCCACCCTTGTAAACTCCTCATTCATGGCCCCTGGCCGAGCTTTGCAGGCGAAGTGCCCAGTCAAAGGGCTGAATCATGGCACCTGACCAAACCACTGGACCAGGGCCGGCTGCCCTCTCTTCCACAGATGCACGTATTCCTCCCAGATGAGGCGGGGCCGCTTGGGCCTCGATGGCAGGGACCTGTCCCGAGGGTGAGTTAGCCACCAGAGGCCCTGTAGCCGAAGGAAAATCTTCCCTAGCTCACTGGGACTTCGGCCACACTCTGACATCAGAGGAGGTACCTGGGCGTCAGGAAAACCTGAACGTGCACCCTTCCAGTCAGACTTGAAGTGGACTTCCAGCCCGTCAGAACACCTGCAGGATCTCAGACAAGGCGGTTGAACAGGAACTCACATAATGGTGACAACAGTCTGAGCCTTCTGAGGGGATGACCTAGAAGCCTTCCCATCGCCCAGGCCCACCACTGTCCCTTCATGGGCAAGTCGGTTCTACGTGCAGTCGGATGACCTAACTCCAACTGCAGGCTCCTCCCCTGAATCAGACTCATCCCAACTTCCCTTCCACCTGCCCTGCCCTCACATTCTTTCCCACGTGACTCCAAAAACACCCATTTCACAGAACCCTCTGTGATAAACCAAAGGGAGCTCGGCGTCCCTCCACCAACATTCTGTGCAAGAATAAGAAAGCACCCTGACCCGGCTCTGCGGGCATCTCCCCTGCCCAGGCAGACACAGAAGCTGTCCTGGAGGCAGGGGTCAGGGCAGGATACCCACACTGGGGGGGACAGCCGGGGGACCACAGGGGCAGGGAACCATCTGGACGACTGCAAGCAGATGCTCACAGGGTACGTTAGGACCAGGAGGATAAGGCGAGGGCTTTCTCCTCCCTTCTAGCTTTATATATTTCTGTATTGTGGTCCTATTATTTTGCAATGAAAATAATAACCAATTAATTTAAGTAAAAATAAAAAAAAAGTAAGTGCCTGAGACCCGCCTGTTGCCTGGCGGCCACGGGGTCATCCGTCCCTCCGCGGTGCCTGAGACCCGCCTGTTGCCTGGCGGCCACGGGGTCATCCGTCCCTCCGCGGTGCCTGAGACCCGCCTGTTGCCTGGCGGCCACGGGGTCATCCGTCCCTCCGCGGTGCCTGAGACCCACCTGTTGCCTGGCGGCCACGGGGTCATCCGTCCCTCCGCGCCTCACCAGCAGCCCCAACTATGGCCAAAGCTCACTCTGCAACGGGGCTCCCTCTGATTTCATTCCTTCAGAAATCCAACATCTTACATCTAAGTCCCACACGACTCCCCAGCTCTCTTCGTGCCCATTCACCAACCACCGAGAGAAGAATCGCCTTGACTGCCAGCACCAGACTCAGAACCGAAGAGAAGCACCGTGTCTGTCACGTGACTCAGCTCAAACCCTGAGAAATCATTCCAGTTTCTAACCCTGATTTTCTTTCTTTGGGGGTCGGCTGGCTTCTCCTTGCCTGGATCTGTGGGCCGACGCTAATGCGTACATGTATCCGATTAAGGATAGGATTTACTTCTCTGCTGGAGATAAAAGCTTAAGACTCCAACCCTCATCCCTGAAGGTGTTCTGTCCTCAATTTCCCATAAGCTCTTCCCATGAACCCCATCATTTCACAACCTCTCTGCAGAAAGAAGGCATTTGGACTCCTATGAAATGTAAAGGGCTAAGAACATAAATTTATATCTTCTCCCTCCTGTGACCTCACCTCCAAAATGTTAAGGGAATCAAGAGGTGTAAATCCTCAGAGGCAAATGGGAAAGGGGACAAGCAATTTCAGCTGACATTTGACAGGCAGGCAGCGTGAGGAGTGGGCCGGCGCGGGGTGGGGGGCAGAGCCACACAACGTAGCACCTGCAGAGGATGCTGGCGAGGGCCCAGCTCCGCCTGCAGGGGCTGGGAGATGCGCGAGACTCCCACAGGACCGCAAGCACCAAACCCAGGTGAGAGCCAAACCCACCACCTGACCCCAGGGCAGCAGCTTGATACTGACCGTCGGCTAGGAGCCCAGGTTCTCACTTTCTGCAGCATTGGAATGGGAACGCATGGCAAAAAGTGGGTGTAGGATGTACAGGCCAGGGGTGCAGGGTGCAGGGCTGGCGCTGGAGAGATGGCAGTCTGTACACGGAAGAGCTAGGCATCCAGACCTCCCACACACACCCCCGGGCAGATCATCACACAGTCCTCTGGAGAAAGGCAGCGTGCTCGGGGGAAGAGAAAGTCACCACCTACGGATGTGGAGCGGTCCCCCGACGAAATGACCGGCCCAAGAACATTCAGCCTTTCATGATGGGATGACCATCCCCCCCACAAACACACCCAGAGCTCCGGGACATCAGTAGGTGGGTAAGTAGATGGATGGACGGATGGGTGGATGGACAGACAGACAGACAGACATAGGTACACAGATACATAGGTACGTATGTACATACACGACAGATACGTAGATGACAGACAGAGAAAGAGGAGGTAGATGGATAGATAAATACACGGCCTACTAGACGTTAAGAAAACACAACACAACACTCTTCTCTAACACAAAAGACAGAAAAAGAAAAAGCATAAGGAAGGAGACGCAATGTAGAGAACAGAACAAAACTTCAAAAACATCTTAAAATACTGCCTTCAGTATTACAAAACAAGGTTAGGAACACTTGAGAACAGAAAAAAATCCTAGAAATTAAAAAGTGATAGCAAAATTCAAAATTTTAATAAATGATTGAAAGATAAAATTGAAGAAATCTCTCAGAAAGTAAGACAGAAAGATGCAATTATGTGAAAACACATTAAAGGCATAAGCGGTTAATTGAAGAGATTAAATACGGAACCAAGGGATTTCCCAAAAAGGTGATAGAGAAATCAAGTGGAAGTTATTATGGAAAAATTAATTCTAGAAAATGTCACATATTGAAAAAATATAAATCATGAGAGAGAATGGTCCAGCTGAGTGTCCAGCACAAGGATTGGAAAGTCTACAATAAAATTAATTCATTGATTAATTGATTAATTAATTATCAGAACATCAAGAAATAAAGAAAAAAATCTTAGGAATTTCAGAGAAAACGGGAGACCCCGTTTCTCATCTCATTTTTATCACAGCCAAAAGAATGAGAATAAGAATGAGATGGGATTTCTTAACAACAATTTTGGATTAAAAAACTCAAAAATAGTTCATACTTTTTAAAGGCAAGCACTTAATTAAAAATTCTAAGGAAATTCTCTACACACCCAAGCTACCAACCCAGTGTGCATGCTAATCACAGTACTTTGAGATGTAGAAAAAGGTAAAAGGTTGACCTTCAACGGACCATTTCTCTGGAAGCCACTGGAGAGTGTGAACCAGTAAGACAAGGGAATAAATCAAGGAAGAGCTCAGGGAAACAGATCCAGTCCGGGAGGGCAGGGAAGAGAAGTCCGAGGGTAACAAGAAGTGGTACCAAAGACAGAAGGCTCCGGGAAAGGGCCGGAGAGAGCAGAGGCCTTGGGAATCTTACACTGGCTCATCTGGAAAGAAGAAGGGGATATTTGTTTAGAAAATTAAACAAGGGGGAAATTATGCAATTGTTAAATCAAGGAAAAACAAAACTCTATAACAGAAAGAATATGATCATGGTACACTACTTGGTACTACAGAGTGCAATACTTATACAGTTAAATGATATGATAAATTATACAATAAAGCATCTGCAAAAAGTAAGGATATTCATTTGAAAGATTACAAGTAGAAAAAATGATGTAATCATAGTGCATGTCTTGGTCCTACAGAGAGCAATATTTACCCAGTTTAATGATATAAACACTGATTTAACTAGAAATAGTGACATAATAATATTGGAAGTGAGGGAGCTGGGAAGGAGAGGTAAACCAGAGCTAAGTCCTCACACATAAGAAAAAGAGGTGAATAAACAAGGTCTAAACTTGATGAACTAGCTACGGCAACGCGAGCACACCATTCAGGAAAATTAGGAAATCTCCCACAGCGTTGGAAGTTGTCTATTCTGGGGAGCAGAACTGTGGAAGGGGGTTTGGGACCAGTGCCATTGTTCTCGTGCTGCTGTTTGCTTTTTCAGACTGTGTGTATGTATTATTTTTACTAAACATTCAATTTAAGAAGAGGCAGGGCAGGACTTCCCTGGTGGCGCAGTGGTTAAGAATCCGCCTGCCAATGCAGGGGTCACGGGTTCGAGCCCTGGTCCGGGAAGATCCCACACGCCGCAGAGCAACTAAGTCCACATGCCACAACTACTGAGCCTGCCCTCGAGAGCTCGCGAGCCACAACTACTGAGCCCACGTGCCACAACTATTGAAGCCTACGCGCCTAGAGCCCATGCTCCGCAAGAGAAGCCACCACAGTGAGAAGCCCGCGCACCGCAACGAAGGGTAGCCCCCGCTCGCCACAACTAGAGAAAGCCCGTGTGCAGCAACAAAGACTCAATGCAGCCAAAAATAAATGAATAAATTTATTTTTTTAAAAAAAGGAAGAGGCAGGGCATGTTGGAATACCTCTCACGCCAAGGCCATGGTCAGGGCCGGACGAGCGGATTCCTTACATTTGTTTGCAGCTTTTCAGTTTACAAATGCTTTCCTATGTATTGTTATTTAGTTTCACAACAATCCTGCAAGGTGGATATAATTTTCTTATTTACAGAAAAGGCAATGAGTCCAGAACACAGGAATAAAGTGTCCAGGGGTGTGGAGCAGAGCTCCCATCCTGAGCTTGGAACACTGTGATCCATTCCACTAGAGCCACAGTACTGGGCGAGGAAACATTTGCTTTTCCAAAAACCAGGTGCTGGGGGGGAGGGATAAATTAGAAGTTTGGGATTAACAAATACACGCTACTGGGAATTCCCTGGCCATCCAGTGGTTGGGACTCCAAGCTCTCACTGCTGAGGGCCCACGTTCAATCCCTGGTCGGGAAACTAAAATCCTGTAAGTTGTGTGGCGCAGCTGGAAAAAAAAATTTTTTTAATTGTTAAAAAAAAAAGAAAAGTACACACTACTCTATATAAAATAGGTAATCAGGGCTTCCCTGGTGGCGCAGTGGTTGAGAGTCTGCCTGCCGATGCAGGGGACCCGGGTTCGTGCCCCGGTCTGGAAGGATCCCACATGCCGTGGAGCGGCTGGGGCCGTGAGCCATGGCCGCTGAGCCTGCGCGTCTGGAGCCCGTGCTCCGCAACGGGAGAGGCCACGGCAGTGAGAGGCCCGCGTACCACCAAAAAAAAAAAAAAAAAAAAGTGTGTCGTTTCAAGCTGCTAAATTTGTGATAACAGAAAATAAATACAATGTTAAACATGAATATAAATTTGAATAATTTTATTTATTAAAAAAAGCAGGTGCTAAGAGAATTTCTGGCATTGTGATAGTTGAGGCTGCCATAGTGCATGCCACTGGGCCTTAATCCATTTCCCAGAAATAGGGAACTTCATCATTTTCCCTCTGAAGCCGCCCACTCTCCTGAGACCACCCTCAACTCATGGCCAACAGGGGAGAGGGGAGGGTCCCCAGGAGCCCACGTCCACCCCAAGTGACCTTGTCCCTCGGATCAGCAGATTCCCTTTCTTTCCTGATTCTCAAATGAATTCCACTTTCCTTCATAGGTTTGTGTCTGCGCCGCCCTTTCTCAGGCTCCCCTTGCCTCTCCAACATTCAAAGGGTTAACACAGCTAAAGGCACACCCTGTTCCCCCAAACTGCCTTGGTTTTCACTGCCCCCCCCATCGCCCATGCCAACCCGACGCCTTCACCCCAGGCCTGAGTGACCAGGTCGTGGCCATTTTGTGCCCAGAAAATTCCACCTCAGCTTCACGGAGCTTCAAAGCCATTGTTCCCGGCACGGCGAGAAAGCAGACAGACAGGGGCTGAGAGTCAGCGGGGACCAGGTGTCCTCGGCGGGGAGACGGGGCCTCATAAAAGCCACAGCAAGCAATTAGTGGCAGCCAGGGTCTTTAGGAAATTTTTATAGCTCCAGTGCACTTGAGCGACTGCATGGGAAAACTGGCCATTCCGTGGGGATTAATGAACACTTCTCTGTCAGAGGACAAGGTGCACTCTTGAAGAAAAGAATGACAAAAGGAACTCAATTCCCAATGGTTTCGACTTAACCATCCTTTCCTTTCCGCACGTTGAGAAGGAAATGTGGGAAAATCGTCACCTGCCAAGAAGAACACTCTGATTTATTTTCCTCCAAAATATGAAACGCCGGCCAAAGACCCAGCAGGGCAGACTGGCTCTCAGGCTGCAAGTGACCGGGCCCGGCCAACCAGGTGGCCAGCAGGCCTTTTAGACAAACAAGCGCCAGACGTAGAGGTGAGGGTTCGTCTAAATCGATCACAACAGATTAACTGGAACTGTTTCACAATTGTTGCTCAGATGTCTCTGAGCAGGTATTCCCTTAAAAAGCACAAAGATTCAGGAAGGAGTGGCAGTTTTGAGAAATCTAATTACGGGCGTGAACACCGTGTCACACCAGAAAACCAAAATGAAGTTTTCACTAGAAAAAATTGTTGACAGCGAAGAAAATCTACAGTTATGTTTACAATTAAAAATACTATTACTTCAAACAAATTACCTTAAAAATAGCCTCCAATTTTCCAATATCTTTATATCTTTTTCCAGTATCTCCAATATCTTTCCAATATCCATATATTTACTACAGAAATAAAGTCGAATGAACCAAAGTCAATATTTTCATTTTGATTTTATTAAATGGCAACCTGGCCCACATCCCAAATGGGTTAGATGTCGGTGAACTTCAGTTCACACGACGAGAGAATTCCAAACTTCTGCTAAAGAATAACTTCCTACTGGAATGGTAATTTTTCTATTTTATACAAACATGTATTCTAAGACACAGCTATGACAGTGGAAAAATGGGAAAGCAAGGAGAAAGCGTGGAATCCAACTGAAAGAAAAATGGGCAAAGATCTGAACAGGTGATTCAGGAAAGAGGAACTAGGATGGCTCCGTGTGACCGTGTGAAAGGACACTCGCCTTCCCCAGAAGAAGAGAAAGGAGAGACATACACACTTATCGTCAGATGAACCAAACTGCTTCAAAACTGGAAGAATTCCAGTACCGGTGAGGATGCAGGCAAACGAACACAATCAGATTTGCCGATTAGAGACTGGCCTTGGGAAGCTGTCCTGAAACACCCACCTCACTTAACATGGCAGGTGCCCTGTGATCAGCCATTTCACCCACTGAAAGCCCCCGGCAGGATGAGCCGTTTATACACAGGTACGTGTATGTACATCTGTATTTAGACGCATAGATACACAGATGTGTGCATAATACCAAGTGTGAAATTGCTTGTGAGAAAAAGCACCCTGAATGCTGAATAAATACTACATCCATACTCTATTAATTAGTATAATTAGTATATTTAATTAATATGCTACTAATTAGTATATTTCAGGCTACAAAAGTCCAAGCAACCCAAAACAGCTCAAAGATAGAAATGTTTTGTCTCCAGAACAAGAGGTGGCAGGGTGCTGGGGGCAGGACTGCGGGGGTCGGGGACTTCCCATCACTGAACCCCGGTGCCCCAGCAAACCCGTCTTCCCCCTCAGGCTTCTCTGCTCATGGCAACAAGGAGACTGGAGTGACAAGGACCCCAGCCCCCCTAAACAATGCCCAAAGGCCAGAACACGGGACATCGAATTTCAGTGGTCAGAGCTGTGTCACAGGCCTGTTCCTGACCAGCTGCCAACAAGGGGATTGAAAATAGCGCAGTCCCCGTCCCCAGGGATCAGATTTCACGCCCCAGGCTAGAGAGGACCAGCGTGGAGACAATGAGCTAGGAGGTGCCCGCGGGGAGGGGGGGAGGGCAGCCTTCAGCTCCTGCCACAGGCACCAGGAAGGGACATTCAGCGGCAATTACGGCTTCCAGCGGGTCCCGCAAACGCCCAGGATATCAGAACGTGACCCTATTTGGAAACACGGTCTTTGCAGACGTAATTACTTACGACAACGTTACAGAGTAGTAGGGTGACCCCAATCCAGTGTGACTGGTGTCCTTATAAAAAGGGGAGATGTGGACACCAGCTTTGAAGTTCCTGCACAGATCTTCTGGGCAGGCGTTGGGCCAGCACTACAGAATGGCGTGGAAATGGGAAGAAATGATGAATTCAAGATTCTGCAGAGGCCCGTGTGGAAGGATGCAGGCGTGGAGCCTCCCTTGCCTTTCCTCTCCGCATCCTGCCCTCTCCGTAGAAGCTGGAGAAGAGGGACCTAGGATTCTAAACCGTGTAGGCCACGTACCTGTCATAAGCAGAGGCACTGGAGTAGGAAGAAGGGAATCTAAGTTCTCATCGTGGACCCACTGCCAACGAACACTGACTCGGGCAGTGGGCTTCACCTCACGGCCTCAGCTTCCTTGCGATAAAATGATGCCAATTCGATGATTTCTCAGGCCCATTCAGCTCACTCTCCAGTCCTTCATTCCAAATGCCTATGTCACAGGTGAGCATGATTTTAAATAAACTCCGTATCAAAAACAAGAAGTTTGGGGGAAATGTGGACACAGAGACAGACACACGGGGAGAGGCCATGGGGAGTTTGGAGTACGGCTGCCCTAGGCCCAGGGACCCCCAGGAGCTGGGAGAGAGGTCTGGAATAGGGGGCCCTGAGACACCCTGAGGTGGGACTGCTGGATCCAGAACTGGGAGGGAGCACACTTCTGTCGCTGAAGCACACGGTGTGTGGTTCTTTGTTAGAGCAGCTCCAGCGAAAAATACAGCGGCCGAGACCAAAATCCTCATCCTGTATTTCCCTCTGTACCTGCTGGATACAGCGCTGTCCAAATCACAAAGGAAAAAAGCTGGAGTATGTTAATGGTATCCCATTTTTCTAAGAAAAAATACATATGCATATGTATATGTGTTTTTGTATGTGAACTGTGTTTTTATGTGAGTTATGTGGGTTTATATGTAAATTGTGTTTCCATGAGGATTCAGAAAGGGGGGCTGTCCCCACCGGTATTGTTAGTTTGCAGGAGGCTGTGAGGGTCAGCGAGTTTTTCAGTTAAACCCCCTGCACACACCTGCACTGTCTTACTCACTACCATTACTTTAAAATTCTTAATCGAGTTAATACTTCCGAAAAGAAGGGAGCTTCAGCGCAAGGATCTCCAGGCTCCCCAGCCCAGGGTCACATTCACGTGGAGTCCCACAGCCTCGTAGCCGTCATGTCAGGTCCTGGCCTCCCCAGGACTCCAGGACCTCCCCTGCAGAGACCAAGGGCCGGGCAGCACCTGTCTGCTGGTTCTCAGCAAACCACAGCCACAAGCACGAGCTTCTCCAGCACCCCTGCGCCCCACACAGCTTTTCCCGTGACCCCGAGTCCCCTAGGACACACCTCCACAGCCTCACTTCAGCCGTCTTACTAGGAAGCGTCCATACCGGCCCCAGGCACCACCTGCAGAGATGGACCCCAGCACCCTCCTATACTCAGGCAGCACAGAATCCCTTCCCTCATCCTCCTTTAGCCAAAAAGCCCAGGAAACCTCTCCGTGGGAGCTGGGAGAGAGGGCACCTGCCCCATGCACCTGAATCCCAGCTCAACCTCAGGTTGGGGCCTCCACAAACCAGGCGGCCCCCTGGGCCGGGACCCCTGAGCATCAAAGCTCTGAGGTCAGGCCCCCGCTGGCTTCGTCTGGGGCTGACGCTGTGGCGGTTCCCGTTTCTGTATCTATTTGTCACTATTGACCAAGCTCGTCAAAACAGTCCAAATGGTTTGCGGGTGTCAAGCTCAGACCTATGAAGAGAGGAGAGGGCATTCACTGACAGGCATCCACCACCTTACATAATCATCTCACTTAACCCTCAAGACCACCAGACCCTCCCTTTGTACAAGAGGAAGCCAGGGGGGCTAGCTGCCTGGTCCCAGGTCTCTCAGATGCTAAGGCGCCCCCTCTCCTGCCTGGGGACCACTCAGGTCCAGCCAGCCAACAGCTCCTGTGCTGGGTGTTTCACAAATGACAGTTGTTCACCTTCATTCGACTTTGCTTTTCCTATTTCAGTTCATACTGAAAGAAAAGCAATTCACAGACGGCGGCAAAAGGCCCCAACGCTCTGTTTAAGATAAAGCAGAGCCCCACAAACCCTGTACCCGACTGTTAGTCCGACCAAAGACAGATTTCACAAGCAGGACCTGGGACGTCTAAGCCTCGATATCCTGGTTTCCTGTTGTTACAATAAAAATAACAGAAATCATCCTAAATGCTGGGCAAGCCTCAACTCATTTATCCTTTCACAGTAAATCCATGGAGTGTGAATTATTCTTATTCTCTGTAAAATTACGCATTTTACAGAGAAAGAAACTCAGAGAGGGAGATTAAGTAACGTTTCCGATTTCATAAAATGAGGAAGAGGTGCAGCCAGGGTTAGAACTTAACTTCTAACTCCCCAGCACTGGGGCATCCGCACAGCTCCTTAGCTCTCAGCATCGCCAGGCCTCGTGTTGGCACCTCACACACAGGGAACGAGATACAGTCTTTGCCCACCAGGATGCCCTCGTGAAACACTGCTTTGCGCGTTCCTCGCACATCTGCAAATTGAGATTGACAGCCACACATTCCAAATACATGAGGTTAGAATCAATCGATGTATTTATTCCACTGCAATTTACTATAACACATTGAAAATAAAGTATCTGACATAGAAAACAAACGTAGGGCACCAGAGGGGAAAGGGCAGGAGGGATAAATTAGGAGTTCGAGATTAAAAGATACACGCTTCTATGCATAGAATAGACAACCAGTAAGGACCTACTGTAGAGCACAGGGAACTCTACTCAATATTTAGTAATAATCCATAGGGAAAAGAATCTGAAAAAGAATAGAATCACTGTGCTGTACACCTGAAACCAGCACAACATTGTAAATCAACTACACTTCAATTAAAAACTAATAATCAAATAAAATAAAGTACCTCGCAGATTTCCAATCATCTGGCACCCCAGCGTGGAAGAGAGGGCAAAACCCAGCAGGGACCGGGGCCGTCCTGTCACAGGGCCTCGCGCCCGCGCGGGGCCCCGGCTCGCCCTGCCAGCGCACGCCCGTCCCTCTGCCGTACAGCGCGGTCCGTCCCAGGGACTCTCCAGAGGCAGGGTTTCCTCGGCTCACAGGGCCAGCCAGCCTCCACGGCACCTCCAGAGCCCGGCCGGCTCCAAGCTCAGAACCCACGTTTTCCTTGTGTGCACACTGAGGTCTGTCAGTCATTTCCTCTACGATGGGACAACAGGGAGTGAAACCGCCTACTCGCACGTGACCTTAGGATAGCAGCAACCTCACTTCTTCTCGTTTGTCAGCAGACTGTGTTTTAACTGTAGAGGTGGTGGTGAAGTTAAGCGCTCCACCAGCCGCGACTGCTGGCTGATAGGAGCTCGCGGCCCCGCTGGCGCCCGCGGCTCAGCGGGGCTCCAGGTGCAGGGGTGCGGGGAGGCCTGCACGGTGTGCACCCTGCTCGCCAGCCACCGCCGGGATCGGACGTGGCTTGTTCAATTTTACGTTATTTTTCATTCCTACGAAGAGGAGAACGGTGAAATTCCCTTCAGACAGCAGCAAGGACCCGCACTCTGTCCCCTGGCCTTAATCTGATCTCTAATAAAGGAAAATCAAGGAGAAGAGCCACTGAGCGGCCCCCAGCCCGTGGGCAGCGAGCCACAGGGAAGCCGTGGAGCGGAGCCCCTCGGTGCCCAGGGACGGGATGCCGCCTCACTGGTGTTTGCAAGACGCCTCCAAGGAAGCGGTCACTGCTTCCCCAAATGCATCAGCAGCGGCAATTAATGACTACCATATGTTACAAAAACATTAACAGTGTTAGAATTTGTCTTGCAAGTGTTTTTTTAATCCGATCTGAGTATTTCCACTCCACGGTTAACAATTCTTCAGAGCCTCGGTAATGCTGGTGAGCGGAGACGCCCCCAAGAAGGTGGTTTTCTATTTTCTCCTTAAAATCAAAGGGGACGGCCAAGGCACTTTATGTACCTATTCAACAAACACAGAGGGCTCGGCTTCTAGCCCTCAGAGAAAGGAGACGCGTATTTACTGGATCCCATTACACGCCCAGCCCAGCAGAAAGCACCTTCCGCCGCGAAGGTCAGTGGTTTCTCACGGCTACACGGCCACCGCGATCCCTGTTTTCAGACGAGGACTGCTGACATTCAGAGGGGTCTGTTCGAGAACCTGTCTCGGGAGCTGGAAGACAAGGCTTGGAGTTTACTGGGGAAGGGCCTCCGTGGGGAAGCGGGAGGGGCCGGTGGGCATCCACTGACGGGGAGCAGCTGGGGCTCTCAGTGCAGCCAGAGCCTCGGAATCCCTTAGTCGAAGGCGAGATCACTGCAGAGGTGGGCACCAGCTGCCCCCCACAGATGTCGCTGCGGAGAAAGCCCCAGGACAGAGCCCGCGGCAGGAAGGGTAACCGCCCTTCCCTCCAAGGTGACCAAGTGACTGGGTCGCGAGGTAGGGAGAGGAAGGCTGATTAGAAAGCCGGCCACCTGGCCTCAAGCCCTGTCCTCCAGGTGGCCTCCCCTTTCTAAAAACCACCACCAATTCCTGATGGAAGGTGCAAAGTTGTTTTGACAATTTAATGACAATAAACGCCAGACGGTCGCCGTCCGCCCGTTGCTCCCGTCTCATCCGAGAGCAGCCAAGGGAGTTTTCCTCCCGGCAAAGCCCCCTCGTGAGCGGAGGCCAGGCCGAGGCGCGGCAGTCGGAGCCTCCCCGGCCCCGTCCGTCCTGTTCTTCCAGACTTCTGGCAGGGCCTCTCGGAGCAGCCTCACCTCACAGGTGTGCCGCTACGAGCGGGGGCCGGACCATGGATGCAAGGAACCTGACGGCCTCGGTCAGTGCCTTTCCTGAAGGACCCGCGATGCTGAGGCAACACAGCAGAACCACGAACGCAGAGGAGGAAGCCCCAGGGCCCCAGGAAGGAAGACCAGGGCTCCGCCACCTCCTGCCCACCCCTGGGCATATGAACACGGAGGGGGAGGGCTACAACCAAGCCTGACTTTGTCCTGGTGGGAGCAGGCGGGACAAGACAGCTACTTCTCTGGGTTCCTGTAAGTAGAGGACTGCGTAAGGTAAGGAGGGGGCCCAAGGACCTACTGTCCAGCACAGTAGGGAACTATACTCAATATCCTTGTAATAACCTATAAGGGAAAAGAATCTAAAAAGGAATACACATCTATATGGATAACTGAATCACTTTGCTGTACACCTGAAACACAACATTGTAAATCAACTATATTTCAATAAAAATTAAAAAAAAAAAGTGGCGGGGGTGGTCCAGATCATGAGGCACTAGGTTCTTCCCATTGACTACACCTAAGATTTGTTTAATGGTGAGCCTTAATAGAATAGGGTTAATGCAGTACATTAAAGCTAATTTTTTTTAAGTCCAGTAGACCTCTTATTTTTGAGCAGTTGGATCGTGTATTTGTTTCCTATTGCTGTGTAACAAGTAGCACGAGCATCACAGCCCACACCAACATCTATTTTCTATCTCACAGTTTCCACGGGTCAGGAGTTCAGCCGTCCTAATGGCCCTCTGCTCAGGGTCTGCTGAGGCTGGAATCAAGATGTCCACTGGCTGTGTCCTCATCTGAAGGCTCAGCTAGGGAAGTACCACCTCCAGGTCCCTCTGGCTGTTGACAGAGTCCATCCCCTTGTGGCTGTCTGACAAGGTCCCTCGTTCCCTTGGCTGTCAACTGGAGACCACTCTCAGCTTCGTCCCTCTTGGGTGCTGGTTCATGGCCCCTGTGTGGGCAGTTCACACCTGGCCCGTTCTTCAAGGCCAGCAGGAGACTCTGTGATGCTGGAGTCTTACATAATGTAAAGGTGTCATGGCAGTGAGTATCCTATCACCTCTGTCTTATGACGTAACCTAATCCGGGAAGTGACAATCCCACCATAGTCCCAGGTGCTCCCATGCTTACGGGGAGGAGATTATGCAGGTCTGTACACCTGCATAAGGCAGGGATCTTGGGGCCAGCTTAGAATTCTGTCCACCTGAGATGCTCATCATTTTGCCTTAGAAACTGTCTTCCTAGATGTTAGCTTACCTCCCAGAGCTACACTGTCTCACCTTTATGGGAAAAAACACATATTTAACCAGTTACCTCTCTCAAGGCATAGTTCAGAGCACCAGGCTTTTGCATTTATAAGCAATGTTTCTATCTGAACATAAGAGTTGTTATTCATGCACACATGTTTTTATTTCTTTACATGGGAATTTGGTACCATTTTGTCAAGAGAGAGTTCTTTCCTTCAAAGGAACGTAGTAGATTCTTTGCTAAAACTTTACCTGGGGACTGATGTCATACAAGCCATCTCTTGTTTGAAATAAGGGAAGAGGGGAAACGTTTGGGAATCATGCAACTTTCAGTCAAATAGAATTTTTGTTACTATTGATGTTGTCAAACTTTAAAAAATAATCTAGAAAGTAACTGAAAAATAAATAGCAGAGATCAAAGAAGAATCAAAGAAACGGTCAAATCACCTGCCTGTTGTGTAAATTTGCAAGCTTCCTCTGGAGTTTCAACTCTCCAGAGCCCAAAGTATTTACCCTCTGCTCAAGCATAGAGCTTTGGGCCGCGGGGGAGGCGCTATGATAAAAGCCTTTTTTTTTTTTTTAAGAGCTAGTTATATTTGGAAAACACGCTGTTAAAAATTGGCCACTCACATTGGCCTGAGTATGATCGGCCCTTTCTCTTAATTCAGAATTTTTTGTGCATAAACAACTCATTCTATCATTTTCAGCAAACGAATAAAAGTTCTCCTCTCTCAAAACCTTACCCGGGGTGGGGAGGTGACCCCACAGATCTAGGGGCGGGAGAGGCTCAGGCCCTCACGCTTCCTCCCTGCCGGTAGGTGACGAAGCTTTTTCTCCCGAACCGTGAACACACGCTGCCCGACTCCCTGCACAGACACTGATTTTCTCCCAATTCCTTATGTTTTTGCATCAAATTAAATGAACCGGTTGAATACTGACAGGCCACAAATCAATAGCAGAATGAAATCCTTGAAATATTCATGTGCTGGTTACTCTTGGGACCAATTCACACGGAGCGATGAGATTGCCGGCCAGGATATTCGGGGCTGCGTCTGCTTAGGTATCTGGATTCTTCCTCCTTCTCGCTTCAGGGTGTCCTCACGTCAGCTGTGCTCACCCACTCCTGCTCGGAAGACACTGAGCTGGAATTTGGAGACCAGGGAATCTCAACTTATTTGATCTGTAAATAGGGATGATGAAGAAAGGGGCCGTGAGCCCACCCTGAGCTTGGCTCTGATCAAGTGTTCAGAGTCAAACATAAAGTAGGGCGATGCCAGCATCAGCAAACGTTTCTCAGGTAACGTGTGTAATAGACCACCTAAATGTCACGAGAGGCTTACGGGAGCCCAGAGATGTGTTAAGATGCTCGTGGCCCAGACGAACGGGCAAATAAGTCATTGTCCTCCGTACCCCGCTGGGTTACTGAGCACTTCTCGCGAGCCCGGGGGCACTGTGCTTCCTCTCCGACCCACAGTGCCGACGACCAGGCACACAGGGCTACGCAAGACAGGTGCCCACGCCGTCCCTTTCCTCTGTGACCTCCACGGAATTTGTAGTTATGTGCTATGTGCGTTTGTGTGCTTCTAATGTCGGTTTGTATGCACTTTTTTCTCTTTTTGTTTGAATTAATATTTTCATTTTGATTTCTGGAAGAACTAATTTTTAAGCCATCTCTAGTGATCCTTAATTTTTTATTTTCATTTCGCCTTTATACTTGTCAGTTTCTCCCTTACACTTTATTTGGAAATTATTCAACTATTCATTTTCTACTTTCTTCAACTGAACACTTGTTTATTAAGTAATCGTGTTTCAATGTGTACATTTAAGGCTCTGAGTGTCCCGTAGCTACTCAGCTGCATAGTGCATTAATGGTTGTTCAAAACAAAACATTTCATATTTCAATTTTATTTTTAAAACATAAAAACCTAGAATTATTTTCACAATAAAAATTCTACAAATAAACCATATTCTATGGAAACAATGACTAAGTAAAAACTAATGAAGGAAGTTTTTTTAAAAAAACTAAATTTCACCACTCTGAAATGACCATCTACTACTTGTTGCTAATTGTCCTTCCTGTGTCCTTGTGCACACACATGCACACACACATAATGTTATGTAAATGGGATCGTATCATGACTACTATGACTTTTTAACAAATATAAGTTTGATTTCCAAATATATGGTTTTACAGGGGGCATAGGTAGTTTTTCATTTTTAATCAATAATTTTATTGTACAATTATCAGCAAAGACGGTTTTTATTATATAAATTCCTTGGGTTTATTGAGAATTCTTTTTGGGGCCAGTTATAAATATTTTTTAATCTTTTATTTATCAATGAACATGTACATCCTCTATTTGTTGCTGACGTGTGTGTATACAATCAAGGTTAATTGTATTATTTAAATAATCTACAATTTTACTTTTATCAACTTCATCTAACAGTTTCTGAGAAACACTTGTAATAACTCCCATTCTGATTATGGATTTTTCAATTTCTACATGTAGTTCTGCTGAATATTGTCATATATTTTGCAAGACTATAAAGTTAGGTGTAGGGGCTTCCCTGGTGGTGCAGTGGTTGAGAGTCCGCCTGCCGATGCAGGGGACATGGGTTCGTGTCCCGGTCCGGGAAGATCCTACATGCCCCAGAGCGGCTGGGCCCGTGAGCCATGGCCGCTAAGCCTGCGCGTCCGGAGCCTGTGCTCTGCAACGGGAGAGGCCACAACAGTGAGAGGCCCGTGTAGCGCAAAAAAATAAATTAATTTAAAAATAATAATAAAAAAATAAAGTTAGGTGCATACAAGTTTGTAACTGTGGTCAGTTACTGATAGATTGTTTCTTTTATGATCCACTTTACCCATAATTTTCCCCAAAAATGTATTTCATTCCATATTAGTTATATTAATTTTGCTTCAGTTAATATTTTTCTGTGTACATTTTCCCATGATTCTCAACCTTGTATTTTATTTAATAATTAAGCTTTAAGCATGTCTCAAAATTGCATATAGCAGATTTTTCTGTATCAAGTCTCTGTCTTTTAGACAAAACATATGTGAATTTTATGGTTTCAGGTATTGTGATTACTGATATATTTCTATTACCACGTTATTCTGTATTTCCCATTTACTGTTTTCAAATTTTTCATTTGACTTCTCCTTTTCTGCCTTCTCTTAGATGAATCATTTTCTTTCAAACCTTATTTTCTTCTACTTGGAAGTCTTATATTACATTCTATTATTTTAGTGATTACCTTTATATTTTCTAATTTGCATACCTTTTGCATTTTTCTCACGAAATACAAAGTTGGTCAGTCTCCATGTACTCCCTCCAAATAAGAGACACTTATGAACTCATTATTTTCTTGTAAATTCCCTCTCGCAAATTCCATGTTATTATTGTCCAGTAGTTTCAGTCCATCATGCATTATATTTATGAAAAGTATCTATTACATTTCCATACCAATGTGATTTGCTCATTTCTTTACTCACTGTTGCTGCTTTCTGCCAATTCTTTCCACCTAGGTTTGGTTGTCTTCTTGCTGAAGTACATCCTTTAGTAGCTCTTTTACCAGGTCCCTTTTGTGTGTCTGAAGATGCTGTCATGTTGCCCGCACTGTGAATGCTAATCACGCTTTAAGTGAAGTACGGTTGGCCCCCTGGGTTCGACCAACCTCAGATCAATCTGCAGCTGGTGGTGAATCCGCAGATGTGGACGGAACCCAGGCTGTGGAGGGTGAGCTGTACTATGCCGTTTTATACAAGAGACCTGAGCACCCTCAGATTCTGGGATCTCTGGGGGGTCCTGGAACGAATCCCCTGGGACACCAGGGGACCACTGTGTCACCTGCTCTCAACCCTTTGAAGACGTCCCCGCACCGTCTCCTGCATCTGGTGCTGACAATGACGGGACAGCTTTCATTTTTATTGTTATTCCTTTGTAGGTGATTTGGCGTCCCCTCCCCCTCAGGTTGTAAGATTCTCTTTGTCCTTAATACTGTAACAGTGTCCCTAAATAAGTCTGTCTTCGTCTATCCTGCTTGGAACTCAGAATATGGGAAGACACGTGAGATGTACCTGCCGTCCTCCCTCTGGCTCCCCAGTGCCTCTGCACACGTGTTATCTGTTGCTGGAGCAAGCTGCCTGCTCGCCCCCGCAACGGGCTTTCCTTCACACTGGGTGTGTAGTAAAATTCTAGTGTTTCACTGAGTCGTCCTTTTCCCTTGCTCTGCTTTGGGGCAGGTTCGGGCTAGGGAGCCGGTGCAGTGCAGGGCTGTCAGAGTGGTGCTCCTTTGCTTGGCCGTCATCCGTTTCAAAGTTTATGAGTGAGACACCGTTCGACCACTGCCAGTTAATACTTTTGCAATGTTTGTTTTTCACTTTTATGTATGTCATTTGGTACTGGCACAGGAATTCTAAGATTTAGCTTCCCTCCTTCATCTTCCACTCAAGTTTCCCTGCGTTACCTTCAGAGTTTAACAAAAAGTGTGCATTTTCTGTCTCTGATTCCTCTGGTAAGATCCTCATGGGGAGAGACGCCACAACCCATTACCTTTGACTCTTTCCCTGCCAACCCCCTTACAGGACCCTAAGTAGATCAGACTCTTGGAGGACGTGATTACCCAATTGGATAGCATTCTTAGGAAGTATGCTAAGAATTATCTGGACTCCGACGTGGTTAGCAGTGAGTGACGTAGAGGACAAAGGCGGTCACCCGGCCGCCATGCGCACCTGACCTGGTGAGTAAAGATGGCGCTCAGAGGGAAGAGCCTGGACCACTTGCACCCAAGGTCTTTCTGCTGAGAATACTGCCCTGCAGATCAGCTCTCCTTGGCACAGGAATCTGCAGGAAGAGGTCAGCCTGATTTGTGCCACTTAACAACTAATCCAGCAGTGACTCCCGGCTCCTGCCCAGGCCCCTGCTGGGCTAAAAGAGGGGATTTAAAGCACATCTGGGCAGCCTAGCCAGAAGGAGGCTGGCCAAGGGTGTGGCTATTTTGATCAAAAATGGAAGACAGCTCACTCAGAACCCAAACGCCGTACACTGGTAAGACACATGAGAGTTCATAATAATTTCAGCTCTTTAGGCAGGCAATGTATGAGCACACACACTGGCCCCAGAGACAAATACACACACGTGCATACACCACATTCTCTGGGAAACTTGATCATGGTCAAGAGTCCCGGGATTCAGAAACTAGCTGTCATAATTTACGCTGTTAACGGCACAAATTACGCTTCAAGAAGTGCTCCTCTGTCTTCCCTACATGCGAAGTGCGAACACGTTTCCTAATCAACGTCTCTTCCAGTTATTTGCCCACACTGGAGGGCACTGCCGTGCTTCTGTATTACACCCCATCAACACAATCCGTATATCAGACCACAGCGACATTTATCATTTTATTAGACAGTTTTAGCAGGAAATGTGCCGGCTCAGGATCCAGGAGGTCTGAGTGTTCCATCCTCTGTCTGGGCTACAGTTTCCTTATCAGAGAATGGGGTCTTTGACTGGGAGGCTTCTCTGGTCCCCCACCCCCAGTGCTAAGACTCTGACAATCTGCTGATTTGCCCAGTGGATGTCTAGAGGTCAGTGAATTCCAGTTCCCGTGGTCCAAGGCATTGAGATGGAAGTCCCCTTGCTACGGAAAATGCCACCCCCCGTGGTGCACGCTGTTCCGTTGCTCTAACAGTTACATCACTAATTGCAGCAACATCATCTCATCCGTACGGCTGCTGACGGGCACGGCGCAAGCACACAGTAAAAACACATCCTCCTGGTTCTGGCAACATGCTCCTTCTTCCACTCATTTGACAAGTATACTTATAATGGGCGTACCATCCCCAATATTCCAAGCCGTGTTCTAAGTCCCGTGGGAAAAACAGAGCTGACCCCGACATGCCCTCCCCCTTAAATAGGGCGCGTCCCCATAAACAGGCTGACCCGGACATGCCCTTCCCTTAAATAGGGCGCGTCCCCATAGTGTGGTTGGTGAGGCACTGTTTGCCTCTGTTGCTCTGGAGGAACCACCAGTAGTGCTCCCGTGACCTCCCTAAAGAGTCCCAACTGGACGGCAACTTAGATGGGTCACCTTACCTTGAACGAAGACCCCACGTCTAGAGCAGGAAGCAGAGGACACGCGATGATGAAGCATGAAAGGGAAAGTTGGTGCTGGGGGTGCAGGAAGGTGGGACACGTCCAGGCCCAGGGAAGGGTGGGAACCGAGAACGTGCAGAGCGGAAAGGACACCGTCCAGCAGAGGCAGGGATGGGATGCGGAGGAAGCAGCGCCTGGAGCCTCCAGGTTTGGGCTGGTTTGCATCACACAAGTAAACAGTGACGAGCCTCGGGAAGGCATGGACGCCCTCCTTCAGTTGGAGGGTGGGGACAAAGCAGTCCCCAGACCAGCGGAGGACGTCGCGCGAGCCCCCGCTGAATGGGGGACGACAGAGGCCCACGTGCCTCAGAGGGTGGCTACAAGGAAGTAAAGACGGCAGAGCGCTTAGAGGGAAACAATGCCTCCGCCATTTCAGAGAGAGGTTTTTATGGGGCGAGTGAGCGTCGGGTGCCTGGAGGTCAAGGGCAGTCAGACGAGAAAGGTGAGGCTGCAGGAAAGGAGAAGTGGCCAAACACAGAAGCTGCTTCTACACGTTTAGATGTCATACAAATGGTCCGTATGATCAGTTTTTCCAGAAATCTTGCACACCATAGGCACCAAATAAGTGTAAATATGACTGAATACAATAATCATAACATACACATCGAAACCTTGGGATTTCAGACCAGCCCACCTGAGATCTGAGGGGACCACGGCTCAGAAGGGCTGCCGCAGGCGCCCGCTGGGACCCAAGGGTCTCCTGGACCCTGGCTTCCTCTTCACCACACAGGGGCTTCTCGGACTCTCAGGAGTGTCAAGCCGGACTATTCTGGGGTTTTTTTCCTTTTCTCAGAGGAGACTAATTCCATCGCTCTGCACCCCAGTCTTCCCAGACTTCTGACACTTCGATTTTTGTAACACGCATCTTAGACTCAGTGTGGTGTGGCATTAAATATGTGTGTGATTACCAGGAATTGCAATTAACTTTGCTTTGAAAACTTCCAGCACCCCTTGGGATAATTCGAGGCATGGCAGGGTTTAGGAATCACTTCTCAAGCCCCTCCACTAATTCTGCTGGAAGGTGTGACAGGCATGAGAACGCAGCTAATGGCATTTCACCGCCCCGATCTGGGAGCACTGCTCTGAGGCTTCTCATAACACCCTGGCACATCTGTGCAGGATCCCATGTGCATGCGCTCCGAGCTGATGGGGGCTGGGACCGCACAGCTGAGGTGGAAGCAGAGTGGGGAGATGCCAGAGCAAGGTGGGGAAGAGAGGTGGGATGAAAGCGGCTGGGACTTCTCTAGCCTCGGGGCGTAAGGCAGAACGCTCCCATTTCTCTCCAAAGCTTCCATCCCTTAGCCCTGAACTGAACAATTTCACTAAACACACAAATAAGGAGGAGCAGTTAATATCCGCTTTAATAAATAATCTTTGAGCACCCTCAACATGCCAGACGCTGCCTTAGGTACTGGGGTGGAGGGGGCGACGGGGAGAAACGTGAAGATAAATCAGTCATAATCCTGGTCCCGAAGGGGCCCTCCGCGGCGCATGTATAATTCAAGGCAGACGGGCTAAGTCTTCAAAGAGGAAGAGATGTTTATCCCCAGCTGGGATCCATCGGGGAGAACAAGGCATTTCATCTGCATCTTGAAGACAGAGGGGTATTTCAGCTCTGAGAGCAGCGCAGAGAGGAGAGACTTCGCAGACACAAAGAGCAATGCAGAAAGGCAGGGAAGCGGGGAAGCAGGGCGCGTTCCAGGACAGCGACAGGCCGGATTGCAGAGGGGATGCTGGGGAGAGGGGCGGCGCGGGGGAGACACGCAGGGTGGGGCCGGCCACTGCTGCACGCACACACGTACACATGTGCACAGGCACGCGCACGGACACACGCACGCACGCATGCTCACAGCGTGCACACACACACTCACTCCTGTGCTCCCACACATGCATTCACACTCGCGTGCGTGCTCTCCATCCCCTGCACTCACGGTCACACGCGCACCCTCCTGCTGCGGGGGGAGACCCCCGTCCAGAGCAGCGAGGCTTGCATCCCCCTGGTCAGCGCCCAAGAGCCCAGTCCTACAGCTCCAGTTGAGAAAGCAGAAGCCCTTGGGGTATAAGGGGATACTTGGTAGAGAGGCACTAAGGTGAGAATTGCAGACCACTCTAACGCGGGTCTTAGACAGGAGGTTAATTCTCAGATGCCAGATGTGCCTCCTTTGTGGATCCCTGAGGAGAAGGCGAACAGAACCCAAGCCTGAAAAGGCCCTGCCCACCCCGCCTTTCTCCCCGCCGCGGGGTCCTCGGACTCCTCCCTGCCTCCCTCACCTCGCGTCTGAATCCGGGATTCGAGGCCCTCGGGGCAGGGAGCAGAGGCCCTACTGGCAGGCACACAAGGGCACCTGGATGTGACCGAGCCCTCTGGGGCCAGGGCTGGGAGGTCCCTGGTGAGGAGACCCCGGGCGGCAGCCCGTTTCCTGCGACTCCTCCCCCAGCCTGGCTCTATGAGGCCTGCACCTGTCCCTGGACGGGCCCTCAGGGTTATGGTGGCCGATCTTACAAAGTCCTGGACACCTGCACGGAGATGCACCCACGGAAGGAACCGCACGAGTGTCTCAGACTCTCCCCTCGACGCCCGCGAGAAAGAGGCTCAGGTTATACACGCTCACTTCTCCATCCACCCACAACCAGAACACACACGCCACACACACTACTGAAATATAAGTGGGTTCAGACAAGGAGGTCATGAAAAAGAGAGAAATATGGCGCAGGAGAAACAGAAGCCAGTCTCATGTACAAACACCAAAAGGTTAAACAAAATATTGCTAAACTAGGTGTAGCATATACTGAAAATGTCAAGTAAGGCTCATACCAATAATGCAGGGATGGTTCCCATTCAACAGTATTATTGTAATTTACCACATTAATATATTAAAGGAGAAAAAATGTATAACCGTCTTAACAAATGCACACACAAATTGTTTGGTACAATTCCAAACCCATTAGAGATTTTTTTAAAACCCCGTGATTAAAACAAGAGACCTTCCTTAGTGGGGGAAAGGATAGCCACTAATAACCCAGAGCAAACATCACAGTTCACGCCGAAACTTCGAAGTTAGAGGACTTTACTGCTTGCACGTGTCTTTCTATACAGAACTATCCTTGTACAGGAGGTTCTAGCCGGCTGAATAACAAAAGAAATAAAAAAGATAATTGGAAAGAAGGAAATTGAACTGTCATCATGCAGAGAGGTATGGCTGTCAATACACAAAATCAAAATAGTTTCCAGACACCATTTCAGAACTAGTTGAAGAGTTCAGCAAGGTTGCTGGATGCGAGACCAATGCAGCAAAATCAGTTACACAAGCAACGAACAGAAAATGCGATTTTTAAAAGACACCACTTATTTCTCGGACACTGATTGGGACACAAAAAAGGACCCAGAAGCCAGCTTGCAGAGGGCCCCATGGGCTGAATTTGGAATAATTTGAACAACAAAATGAATAATGACACAGTGGACTGTAATCCTTGGAAGTAAAAAGAATTCATTAATCTATTCCGATACTAAAGTTATGTAAGAGTAGGGAAGAAGGTCTTCAGGGTAGGAGAATGCTGATAACAAGAAAAGAAAGAAACGATCGAACAGAAAATCACTGCTCTGCTTCCAGCACAGATTTAGCAGTGGAAGCTAAAACCACCAGGTGCAAGACTGTGGGGGAACAGGATTTCACGAAGCCTCAGAGAATCACTCCCAGATTACTCATTAATTCCAACAGGGAAAGATGCCTTTATAATGGAGGAAACTGGCAGCTGGCACCTGAACCAAGCGGGCAAGCCCCCCACGCCAGTAGTGAGACAAACTGACACCAGGTGGCGGCCTGTGTGACAGACGGGGGCCACAGGTCACCTGGGCACTCACCGGGCAGCGTGAGTCTGCTGTCCAGCCGGCAGCTCAGCGTCTCAGGAGCAGCTCAGCGCGAAGTGTAGTCCTTGATCAGCTCCTAAATCAGACCAGACAGAGAAACTACAATGAATATCATGACTGGAGAATCGGTAGCCCTTGAATACGGATTACGTATTGGATAATAAGATTAAGGTTAAATTTCCCAAGTGTGATAATTACGTTGTGTTTATGTTTTTGTTCCTAGCTAACGTAAGCTGAAGTGAAGTGCTATGATTTTGGCAAAATGTACATATATATGGGGCGGGGAAGGGAGAGAGAGGGAGAGAAAGCTGGGAGAAAGAGAAGGGGCAGACGTGACAAGATGCTAACAGCCGCTGAACCTGGGTGAAGGCATGTCAGTGTCTGCTGTGTTGTTCTGGTAGCTTTCCTGTAGGCTTTAACTTTTCAAAAAGTAGGAAACGAGAAGATGCTATTTAAATAGCAAAAGGAAGAAAGATCCCTAGTAAGAAATGTAATAAAAATTTCAAGGCTCTCATGGAGCGAATTATGCAGCCTCACTGAAAACCATAAAAAGACGATATAAATGTAAATACGTATTGACATGTATCGACAGACTCTCTTGACTAAATCCCAGCCAGGCCCCTCGAAGCTGGCTTCTCGACTAGCCCTCAACCTGGGCCTATAAGGACCTGGACAAACGCTAACCTAGCCCCTAACAGCTCAAGGCCACTTCCCGGTGATGAGCCTGGGCCTCCTAAAGGGCCTGAGAAAACTCCAAGCTGGTCCACGTTCCAGCCGACACTGAAGACGGGGCCCCGAGTCCCGGCCTCTGCAGGAGGGCAGGAGCCCACCGCAGTGAGCACCAGGTGGCAACCCCGGTGGGCCTCACACGGGCCACCTTCCCGCAGGAGTCACTCCCCGACCCCCCCGAGCTCCCACTCACCCTTCCCCGCTCCCCAGCCCCTGCAGCACGCATTTGCAGGTGTGGTTAAGATAAGGATCTCGAGATGGGAGAGCAGCCTGGGTTGCCCAGGTGGGTGAGCATTGAAGGGAATCACAGGTGTCCCTCTGGGAGAGGCAGAGGGCCATCTGACACACAGAGAAGGTGATGTAAAGACAGAGCAGGGGGAGGTGTGAAGATGCTGGCCTTGAAGATGGAGCTGAGAAGTGGGGCCCCATCTGCAGCCTCTGTGGGAAGTGCAGCCCTGCCAGACCCAGGGTCTCAGACTCCCGGCCCCCAAAATCGTGAGAGAGTAAACCGCTGCTGTTCTGAGCCACCCAGTGTGTGTACTCTGTCGCGCTGGCCCCAGGACACTGACATGGAAGGCGAGATGGAGACGTGCAGAGGCCGGTTCCCCTTCAGTGTGGACCAGCCCGCCTGAAGAGCATGGATCCGGGGGCTTCGACCTCTCCCCTGGGCAGACGTGCTTGTTCCTTACGCAAGTGAGACCAGAGGACTTCTCAGCATGGCTCAGAAGTGGGGAGCTGGGCTGGGAGGCCAGGCTGCAGACTGGACCGAAGGAAGGAAGAAAAAGAATAGGGAGCTCCGAGTGCAGGCCGGCGGACGCTGGGCTCACAGACCACGCGCCCCCCAGGAGATGGCGGCTGCTCCGGGGAGAGGGCGGAGCAGGTCAGGAAGGATGTGGCGGCAGCCATACGTATGCTTTTCAAGTTAACGGACTTCATTTTTTACATCAGTTTTGGGTCGAAGGGGCAAGAGGTCCTGTAACGCAGGGCCACTCCCCCGCTGCATACCTCCCAGGTTTCACACGGGCACGGAGGGCGCTGTGCCACGTACGGGTGACGGCGAGGACCCGGCATCTGGGAAGGGGCGGCACTGGAAGGAACAGGCGTGATGGACAGGCTGCATCTGGAGAGTGGGTTTGCGGTCGGAGAACCTTCCTCACAGGCCAGCCCCCCAACACAGAACGACAGAATTTCACTTTCCTTGTCTTCAGTTTAACTGTTTAAGCTCTGTTTTGAGCCTTTCACTTCCTCTTGCCTTTCACTTCCTCTTCCTGGGTCACTACATCACGACTCGTGGCACTGGGCTGGGGCCAGGCTATTTGGCCCTGCACTGCCCTTCCTCCCAGGCCTTCCCTGGGGCGATCCCACCGCGGCCCCGGTGACTCCAGGGCCATCTCTGCAGCTTCAAAGACCGAGTGAGGACAGGAAAGCCTGGCAACCGCCGTGGTCTCTCCCGTGCGCCGGCCCCTCCAGAGGAGCTGCTCGAGATCAGATGCAGGGTCTCCTCCCCCTCTCTGAAGACCACCTCCCCCCCCCAAATTTTCTCTCTTCCCTCTAACCTCCCAAGCCTCGTACATCTCCTTCCATCCTGGGATAAAGCCTCATTCCCCCTACTGTTTGTGCCCCAAATTCTCAACTTCCTCTGCCCACTCGAGGTTTATCCATGGGGGAGGGAAAAAAGCCAGAAGAATCATGCTGCGTCCGCCTTCCATCCTGGGGTGTCCCTGCACCCCGAGCTCAGACCAGACAATGGCTTGAAGGAGAGGACGGGGTGGAGAGGGACCACAGGGAAAACAGGACAGACTGACAACCCCGTGGTGATGGGGGAGGCCTGGCTCCTACTTGGGTCCGTTCTAGGGGCGGGGTTAGGCCTGGTTGCCTCACCACAGACTTCCGGACACGGATAAAGATGCCCAGAACCACTTCCTATGCGGCACAAGGAGACCCATGGCAGGGTGCCGTCTGGACTCCAGCAAATACGCGTGGAAGGGACGGGGGACGGGGGGCTCCCAGGAGCCCCGGGTCCGCAGGGAGCGCAGGGACCGTGCCATCCGTAGAAGGGGCCGGGAGCCACACTGCACAGGTGCAGGAGTCACTGGGAGCTGCGAGTGCGAAGGTCGCTGGAGAAAAGAGTGTTTAGGGACACTGGGCTCTGCAAACACGTGACATCAGATGGCTGGGTCCTTCTGCGTCTGACCCACGTCACTCAGCAGGACCGCCCCGGGCCCAGCCAGGCAGCGGCCAAGGGCATCAGCGCCTCCTTTACGGCAGAGTAGTGCTCCACTGCGCATGCGTGCCTCATCCTCATTCCCACTCCTCCGCCCGCGCCCGCGGCGCTTCCAGGTCCTGGCTGCCGCCAACAGTGCTGCGCTGAGCCCTGGGGTGCGTGTGTCCTTTCAAACCATGTTTTTCTCCAGATACATGCTTATATGCCTGTATGTGGAATCTTAAAAAAGAATGACACAAACAAAATTATTTACAAAACAGAAACAGCCTCACGGACTTAGAGAACGAACTTATGGTTACCGGTGGGAAGGGTGGGCGGTACGGATAAATTGGGAGTTTGGATTGACACGTACACACTGCTATATTTAAAACAGATAACCAGGGCTTCCCTGGTGGTGCAGTGGTTAAGAATCCGCCTGCCAATGCAGGGGCCACGGGTTCGAGCCCTGGTCCACGAAGATCCCACATGCCGTGGAGCAACTGAGCCCGTGGGCCACAGCTGCTGAGCCTGCGCACTAGAGCCTGCGAGCCACAACTACTGAGCCTGCGCTCTACAGCCCGCGAGCCACAACTACTGAGACCGTGAGCCTAGAGCCCGTGCTCCGCAACAAGAGAAGCCACAGCAATGAGAAGCCCGCACACTGCAAAGAAGAGTAGCCCCCGCTGGCCGCAACTAGAGAAAGCCTGTGCGCAGCAACAAAGACCCAACACAGCCAAAAATAAAATAAATAAGTTTTAAAAAAAAAACAAAAAAGTTAACCAACAAGGACCTACTGTATAGCACAGGGAAGTCTGCTCAATACTCTGTAATAACCTAAATGAATTCTCAAACCTAAAAGAATTTGAAAAAGAATAGACACAAATATGTATATATACGTACATGTATAACTGAATCACTTTGCTGTACACCTGAAACTAACACTACATTGCTAATCAAATATACTCCGATATAAAAGTTAAATATTTTTTAATTTTAATAAAAAGTTTTTAAAAAGAAACACCAGGTTGAAAGGGACGGGAGGAGGGTGGCCTTGAAGATGGAGACGGGCCCAGAGGAGCTGGGTTGTGCTTCCCCATCGGGATACCTGGTGAATTTTAAGGCCACAGGAAAGGATGAGAGAGGTGAGGAAAGAGAAATGATTTCGGGGGTAATCAACAGAGGAAGGAGGCTGAGAGCTGACGGGCAAAGCAGGAGATGCTGAACCAGGAGACATCATGGCGGTGACTCTGACACACCTGTCAAAATGCTGCGTCCACGCACAGAACAGCTCATGTCTTTTGCCACTAGGCACCTCCGACATTTTTGCTGTTATTAGCTCGGCCGGCCCTGCCCACTGGCCCTGTCACCTCCACTCTGGACACGGTGACTCTCAGTACCTGGACCACCTTGGCAGTGGCACGTCCTGTCGCTGCTGAGTGGTCCACTATCTGGGGTTTCCCAACCATATCAACAGTGGTGTAGCAGAGGGAGGGGAGGGGATCCAGGGAACATGGGGAAAAACGTCTCCCGGGGGCACGGGGTGGAGGGAGCACCTCCAGGAGGCCTGGCCCCGGGGGGACGCGAGGGGCTACCCTCCTTCCCAGGGGGATGCTCCACTGGGGCTCGAGTATTTGGGAAGTTTTGGGGAGAATGTGGGTCTGGGGTCATGGGGTCACGGGGCATCGGGCTGCCGGGGCTCCCTCCACGCGGCTCCTGCAGGGCGGGCCACACCCGCTCTTGGCCTCGGAGCTCCGTCTCCCGATGCTCTGAGAGAGAACGAACACGTGTTTCCACCAGGGTTCCTCGGTCACCTTAAACACCCTCTTCAACTCCAACACATTTATACATTTAATTAAGCTTGTTGATCTGACTGATGATCGTGTCCTTTTCCCGGCCCTCTACTTCCCACATGTGGTTTGGAAAGATGCTGACTTGTATTTAGAGTAGAAGAGTCATAAGGATACAAGTGCCTGTGGCTTCATCATCACAGCTGAGTGTTTCTTCCTTGCTGTAGTCTAGGCTCAGAAAAATCACAAAAGAAAGGAATATATACCAGAATAGCATAATGTATTTGGAAGGAATTTTTCAAAAACTAAATGAAGCTGTGGAATTAAAGAGGAAACGCGAGTCTGACTCGCAGTGAAAACGCAGACCCAGCCCAGGTGAGCGGCCAGGAAGGGCTCACGCATTACGTGGTGATGTTTGCTCACGTCTTACCTCAAATGCCTACATCTCAGCAACAAAGGCTTCTCTCTCCTGCCCTTGGCAGAAAACTAAAGCCCCAAGGCAGTCACTGGAAAGACTAAAATAAAACAAAATCTACATAAACAAACCCGGCTCCCACCAGCTCCGAGGCACAGCCGCTCTGCCTCCATCACAGATGGCGATGAGAACTCAGTGTCCCACTGGACAGGAAGACGCACAGGGAATGCCGGTGTGCAAAGCTCAGACGCCTGGCTCTGGGGGAGGGCGGCACGGGGCAGTAAACTAAAGAAAGGGTTTGAATTTTGGACACAAAATTTTGTATAGAGACAAAGGTACCTATCCCAAACCCCACTCATTGGTTCAGAACGTCAACTCTTTCTGAGACCATTTTAATAGTGCCCTAAGTCCTATTCCTGCGGCCAGGACGCTTCCCCCAAATACTCTCTGCATTCTGCTGCTAGAGAGACGTTGCCCACGCAGTCGAGGTCCCAGCTTGGACGCTGCTGCTACCCTAGTTGTGGGGTGAACTGTGTCCTCCAAAGGCTATGTTGAAGGTCTGCCCCCAGGTGCCTGAGAATACGACCTTATTTGGAAATAAGGTCCTTGCAGACATAATTGGTTATGAGGAGGTCAAACTGGATTAGGGTGGTTTGGAAATAGAGTCTTTGAAGACGTAACTGGGTTAAAATGAGGTCATTCTGCATGAGGGTGAGCCCGAAGTCCTATAGCACTGGTGGCCTTGTAAGGAGAAAAGAGACAGACACGCCCAGGGGAGAACACCGGTGAAGACGAAAGCAGATATTGGAGAGATGGTCTCCACACCAAGAGCCCCGAGCACCACAGGCAAACTCAGAAGCTCAGAGAAGACATGGAACAGATTCCCCGGCAGAACCTCCAGAAGAAACAACCCTGCTGACACTGTGACTTCAGCCTTCTACCCTCCAGAACCGTGAGAGGATGAATTTCTGTTGTCTTAAGCATCCCCGTTTGTGGTGCCTTGTTACCATGGTGCCGCTAGACTAATATAATTATGTTCACACAAAAACCTGTCCGTGAACACTCATGGGGCTTTATTCATAATAACCCAAACTGGAGAACAACCCAGCTGTCCTTCAGTGAATGAATAGTTAAACAAACTAGTGTATCCACACCATGGAATACTACTCAGCAATAAAGAGAAACAAACTCTTGCTACAAAGAGCAATTGAATGAATTTCCAGAGGATTATGCAGAGTGAAAAAAGCCCATCCTAAGAGGTCGGACTCTACTCACATAAATTAGTGTAAGTAATAAAATTATGAAAATGGAAAAAAGAGGTTAGTGGTTGGCACAGATGAAGGAGGGAGTGGAGACAAGGGAAGAGATGTTACTGTAAGAGGCAGCAGGCAGATCCTTGCTGTGATGTTCTGTATCTTGCCTGTACCGCTGTCAGTCACCCAGCTGTGATGTTTGTGCTGTGGTTGTGCAGGGCGTTACCACTGGGAGAGACCAGGCGAAGTGTCCACAGGATCCCTCTGTACGATTTCCCACCACTACATGTGGATTTGCAATGATCTCAACATAAAAATAAAAAATCAATCCACGCGTTACAGTTGATTTGAAATGTTTTTTAAAATATTGATTCTCTTGCATCTCCATCACTAAACAACCTATAGTCTCATGGCTAATTATGAAAACTTTCAAGAATATAGGACAGATATTAAAAATCAACCCATTTCTGTTCCCAGAGCACGTTACCCATATCCCCAGAACAGACCGGAACCGCGATGATTTCTTTACCCACCTGTCTCCAGTGCTGGGGGGCAGGCACCCTTCTTTCCTGAGGTTTGAATCATCTGATCATGACACGGTGCCTGGAAGCCTTGGGGGTCAGGCAACATTCACACCAAGCCCATAAGAGAGCCTAGTGTTCGGTAAGCAGACAAGAGGGTCAGTAAAGAAGAGGAGGTGGGTGCCCACTATTTACTGTGGACCAAGCTGTCCTGTTGACATAGGTTATCCCCTGGCCCCTGATAAGGTCACAACCACTGACGACTAAACAGTGAAGATGCTTAATCTTGGGGGAGTCACATGTCCCCCTAAGTGCCACAGCTCCTCGTACTATATATCCCAGATGTGGCGTCTAACCTCAGGGACCGAAAGGGTGAAAAGGAGCCTCTCTGGGAAGAGCTGGGGGCTTGGCCCGGGGGGACGGGAGGAGGGTGAGCCTTGAAGCAGGAAGGAGCCTGGTACTCAAGGAAGAGAAGGAGGCCACGGGGCAAGAGCCCAGGGGACCAGGAGACAAAGGGAGCTGAGGACGAGGCTTCCCCCAGTCCGACCAACAGGTCCAGGACACACAGGTTGCACTTCCAGCTAAAATGCAGAGAAGAATTTCCCACAAGCCCCTGGTCCCCATTACAAATCTCAAGGAAATATCGTCTGTGAAGGTACCTCAAGAGGATCCATTTGAATGGTTCAGATACGTAAGAGCCAGACCACCAATATAATTTCACATCGTACCACCTCAATATAACAGCTGATATATAAACTATACCAAAATAATAATAATAACAACGGTAATGTTTAGTGGACAGAGCTAGAGTCACCCAGTGAATTTTAAGGAAAAATCTACGCCAGGTCTTGGGTAAAGATTCTGGATTTTATTCCAAGTGGGAGAGAAGATTATTAAGAGGGTTTTAAGAGAAGCAGTGACAGGAAGTAGTTTACACGCTATAAAGATAATTGCGGTTCCCTCGTGGAGAATGGATGTAGCCGCAGAGGGGCTGTTAGGACGCTATTACGGGGGGCCGGGTTCCCGCTCATGTTGGCCAAGGGCGAGGGTGGGCACAGCCCAGACAGCGCAGGTTAGGAGGGGGAGCCACAGGACAGACGGCACGTCGAGATGAGAGAAAAGGGGGATCAAAGGTGATTCCACGTTTCTGCCCTAAGTAACCCTGTGGATCATGGTACCGACAACCAAGACGAGGAAGAGTGAAGGGGACCCGTGGGCGAGGCTCCCAGATGCCCACGGACACCAGGTGGGGAGTCCGTAAGGATGCTACTGGGGGAGAGTCGGGGCGGGAGAAAGGGATCAGTATGTAGACAGACGCCCAACCAGGGGACCAAATGCCATGATCTAAGGAGAAAACGCACAGGAGGGGAGAGGGTGAAGATGCAGCCCAGACAGAAGCAGCAGAACCAGACACGGGGTGGGGGGGCACTGGAAGAGGGGGTGAGACCCACACAACAAAAGCTGTTCCTTTATCCTCAATTCCAAGAACTGGAGGGTCAAGACCCCATAGAATTATCACACACACACACACACACACACACACACACACACACACACACACTAAGGTCAGAGCATAGTCTTTCTAACAGAAAAATAGTTAATGCCTCAAAAACTTTAAAGTAGTCATATCAAATAATTATGTGTACAAAAATTGCAGAAATATTAACTGCAGCAATCACATATTCAATCTCACTCGTAAATGTTGACGTGGGTGGCCAAGCAAAGGGGCAGAACTCTTATTTTCACTAAACATTCAGTTTAAGAAGAGAGGGGCAGACAGTGGTGGACTACCTCTCGTGGCATGAAAATAAAGATGGATACTTTAATTGTATTTTTTTATAATTTTCGAACTCCAATGGTCTAGTATAATGTCTGGGGCAATTTTTTGACCATATTACAAATTAACCAAAGACTTCCAAAATATTTATAAAGATTTTTCCTTGTCTTAAGTTTAGGAATCCTGGCCGTAATTGCCCTTCGTGTACAGAATAAGAAGTGAAAATGTGCTTAGAGTTTGGTCAAAATGAGATAAAGTAGTTAGCAGCCTATGATACTTGTTAATGTTATTAAATTTCAAATAGTACCAAATAATTTCTAAATAAGACAAGTTGAGAACGTACACAAGTGAGGAAGAAAGGAAAAGGGACAACAGTAGTACCAGTTTGAAAGCTAAGAAGAAAGCAGACTGAAGTTTACACCTAGTGCTCCTTCAAGCAGCACTGAAATAAAACAGAACTCAGGAGGGTTGTGAGTAGAATTTACAGGCATTTTCTCCTCCCAGGCTCCTCATTTACAACGGTGGCTCGTTACCAGCAGTCCCCTCCAGAAGCACCATCCTGGTCTTTTCAGGCGTCCCAGCCAGACCTGTGGCCTCTTGGTCCACACCCGCCACCAGCTATGATGAAACGCAACGTCCATTCCTACTGGTTATGCAGCCATGGGTACCATACGCCCACCCACTGATCTGAAAGTGTTTTCCTGAAGCCACAGGCCTGCTTAACAGCCAAAACCATCGTGACACTCACAGCCCTCTAAAATTGGGCCCGTTCTTATGTGCCAGGTGTCCCCGGTGGAAATCAGATGCGTTTATCAGATGCACTAACACGCACATTGAAAAGCAATGCACAGCACAAGACAGTTCATTACTAGGCCAGAAAATAGCCCCTGAATTTCAAGTTCCCCCAACGACCATCACAGCCTCCAGTCAGGAAATGAGCCTCGGGAGAGACCATCCCTGCCCGCAGAGACCCCCCAGCTGCTGCCCTGTAGTGTGTGTGTGTGTGTGGGCACGTGTGTATGTATATATGTGTGTATGTGTGTGTTGTGGATGCATGTGCATGTGTATGTGCATGTGTATATGCGTGTAGGTATGTATGGGTCTATGTGTGTGCGTGTTACGGATTTGTGTGTGTGTGTGTGTGAGCACGTGTGCACGCTGCCACACGGTCCTCCCCTGCACAGCCCAGCACCTCCTGCATCTCCTGCTCAGTTGCCTGAGGCCGCTGCAACACTCTGAGGTCGCACAGCCAGGCCACTCCCTTCCTGGCCCAGCACACACACCTGACCATGGCCCGGCCACGTAAGGCCCCCCACGGCTCCCCATCGTCCAGATGCTGTCAGCAAACCCTTTCTGCAAAGGGCGCCAGAGGAAGGGGCTTGGGCGCTGCAGCCTCCGACCTCCAGGGAGGGTGAGCACCGCACGAGCACCGCAGACCTCCGGAAGTGTCTGCTTTCACTCCAGCGGCAAACGGAAAGGAAGCCAAGGGGCTGGGAGTCCAGGTGTGACATGTGTCCACCAGAGGCTGTGCCTGGCTTCCCTCGGGTCTGGCCCTGGGCCTTCGAGTGCTCTGTGACCAAGTCTTCCAGGGGAGGCCGCGCAGTGGCTGTGAAGGCTCTGCACGGGAGGATGGATGGACAGTCCCAGCCGCTGCAGCAGGTCCCAGGTGTCATGGGTACCTCTGTCTCCCTACGTCCCTTGCCCTTGGCCACACCCCATCTGCTCCGATCTCCTTGTGGCTGGGGTGGCCTGGACTTCACACCCGAGGGTCTGAGCCTGGGCTGCCGGCCTTCGCAGGTCCCAGCTGCTGCACCTGCTGACTCACGTTACCCCCCGGGGGGTTAAGATGCTCAGTGGATCCCCAGGGCCCAGGTGTGTTTTCCCTTCACCCCTTCATGGGGGGTAACCTTCATTGATAACCAAGTCAACTTCCCCTGCTGACACAGTAAGTCACCTCTTTGCCTGTCGGCAGGTGACAGGAGATGAGATCAAGGAGGTACCAAGGCCCGGGGCTGAGAAACCAGGTGAGGGGTGACCTGGACGACCCAGGTGTTTTGTGTGGAACGAAGTGAAGGAGGAAGCAGGAAGCGATGGGGTTGCTGTGAATCTGCAAGACAGACTGTGGGTGGGGCCCTGGGTTTTAGGACAAGAAGAACCTACCAGGAGCAGGCAGGGTGCTGGGGCCCCTGCCACTCTCCTGCCCACGAGGCCCGAAGCTTCGGAGCACGGTGCTACCCAGAGCCAGGGTCTAGGGCAGGTGCCGGAGAGATGTGTCCCTTATTCCTCCACACAAGGATCCCACAAGGCAGATCGTGAGCCACGTTCTACAGAATGGGAAACTGAGGCTCAGTGAAGTTAAGGAACCACAAAGGGCACAGAGCTGGTGAAACAGCAGAAACATGATACGAATCTGGGTTTCCTGCTCCGCCGCCCTACACGCCCAGAGGGAAGGCTTATGCTCAGAAGGACCGCGGGGATGGGTCCCGATCAACACGGAAGAACCAGGGCATTCGAGTACCTTCTCAAACAACGTACTCTTCTCCAGAGACAAGCACTACCAAGGGCCCATCCTGAACTGTCGGGAAGAGAGCCTATGCCTCGTGGCAGAGGCCAAAAGCCCGTCGAACCCAGGGAAAATGAAGCACATTGTGAAAATGAACATGCATCGAAAACAAATTAGCAATCCCCCTTGCTGGTACCTGAGTTGCTTTTCTCAGCGCGTCGACATCTTCCTGTGGGGATTTGCCTGAGTGACCGTCTGTGCCCCATCCTTGCAAAAGCAGATGAGCCCCCATGATTTCCTGTCAGCCTCCAAGAGGCTCCGAGAGAGGTTAAGCGTTTCTGAGTTGTGAACAAAGAACTTTTCGTTCTACAGAGAAGGGACAAGTCTTTACTTGACTAAAAAAGACTTTTGAAAAAGAAGATTATATTTCTTAAGTCATAACAATGTGCGGATTTTTAAAAATCCAAGGAATTAGCTTTATTGTTACTTCACCGAGACCTTTGTTTTCAACTGAGACGCCCAGTCGTCGGAACAAAGATAGGCTTGGTCGTGGTTTTTGCTCACGAATCAGTGCGTGTGCGGAGGACTCACCGGATCGAGCCCTCCCTGAATCCAATCGTTAAATGTCTATTGCATCCTTTCTCTACCAGGCTTCTGTGAGAAAATGAAGCGCCCGGGAAATGATGGGATGACAATTTCCCAATTTGCCCAGAAGGTACAGGCCAGCACCTGCACAGCAGGGAAATGGCTTCCGGTATCAGGCGTCAGGGCTTAACGCTCTCAGCCCACGAAGAAGGTCAGTGTGATATAGCCTCTGCAAGAGTGATTGTCTGGGGTGCATCAGAGTTACTTAGGAGAAGAATGTAAAGATTCTTCCTGTTTCTGTTTCTAGGTAACAGGCCCAGACACACAGCACGCGCTCTCCTGTCTGCACCGAAGCCTCTAGGTAACAGGCCCGGACACACAGTGCGCGCTCTGCTGTCTGCACCGAAGCCGCTAACGCAGTCAAGGGCGGAGCAGGAGGGACGGATCTTACCGGGGCTCTAGGTTAAAGGCCTGGATCTTCCGTTATTAGTGATTTAGAAGCAAAGACAGAATCTCTTCTTTGTTGACTTTGCTTTCGTACGTATATTCACTGCCAGATCATAAAACAGAACTTAAGAAACTGAAGGGAAGACTTTGGTGGGGTTTCTGTCCAGCTTTACTGAGGTGTAATTGACAAATTAAATTATAAGATATATAAATTGTACAGTGTGACGATTTGATGTGCATATACTTTGTGAAAGGATTCCCACCACCGAGTTCATTAATACTTGCACTGTCTCACATATTTACCTTTCCTTTGGGTTGGGGGAGTGAACATTCAGGTTCTACTCTCTTAGCAAATTTCCTTTATACTATACACTGTTACCCACTGTAGTCACAACACTCTAGGGTAGACCCTCAGATGTTACTCAACTCGTAACTGAAGGTTTGTACCTTTCACCAACCTCTCTCTATGTCTCCTGAGCCTGGCCACCAGACCCCACCCACCCTTGGAGGGCAGTTGTGTGTCTGCCCTGAGGGTAGCAGGTGGATCTAACCAGCTCTGGTGTCAGATGGCTCTGACTGGGGGGACAGGAGGGGATAGGCAGCCTCTCCTCCCCCGAATGATGGGCGGGACCTGCCGCGGTCAAGGGTGCGGAACCCACGGGTGAGAGGCTGATCTGGGTCAGTGTGGGTCCCCTCCACCCTCTGGGTAGCACTGTGACCTTGAGTGAGATGTACTGAAGCTTCTTGGAGGCCCGGCTGCTGCTGGTCGAGTGGGAATGATGAGATGTGCGCCCCGAGGTATAAGATCATCAATGGCACGTGGGAAAGCCCCCGGGTGACAGGACACAGCCGTCCCCAGACCTGCTGGCCACCAAGGCGGGAAGGACGTGGACAGGTGGACACCCTGGCTCCCCTCCGACGGCTGCTCCCGAAGCTCTGGAGACAGCCCTGGGGCTGTCCGCATGCGTGCCCACTCTGGTGTGAGGGTCCCAGCAGCCCACAAAGCCAGGCTGCCCAGCAGGACGAGGACACGGGCTATAAACTAGCATGGAAGTTCCATGGGGCAAGGGTTTTTAATGTCTTCCCACTGCTGCGTCCCCAGGGCTTAGAACAGTACCACACAGCAGGTGCTCAATAAATCTGTTGAATAATCTGTTGAATAAATGATTATGTGAATTAAATAGGTGTGGTGTGTGTGTACGTGGTGTGGCCTGTGTGTGTGTGTGGTCTCTGTGTGTGTGTGTGTGTGGTATGGCCTCTGTGTGTGTGTTCTCTGTGTGTGTATGTGGTGTGGCATGTATGTGTGTGTGTGTGTGGTGTGGCCTCTGTGTGTGTGTGTATGTGGTGTGGCCTGTGTGTGTGTGTGTGTATGTGGTATCGCCTGTCTGTGTGTGTGTTTTGTCTCTGTGTGTATGTGGTGTGGTGTGTGTGTGGTCTCTGTGTGTGTATGTGGTGTGCTCTGTGTGTGGTGTGTGTGTGTGTATGTGTGGTCTATGTGTGTGTGTGTGTGGTCTGTGTATATGTGGTGTGGTCTCTGTGTGTGTGTATGTGGTGTGCTCTGTGTCTGTGTGTGTGGTGTGTGTGTGTGGTGTGTGTGTGTGGTCTGTGTGTGTGTGTGTGGTCTCTGTGTGTGTGTGTTTGGTCTGTGTGTGTATGTGGTGTGCTCTGTGTGTCTCTGTGTGTGTGTATGTGCTGTGCTCTGTGTGTCTGTGTGTGTGGTGTGTGTGTGGTGTGGTCTCTGTGTGTGTGGTGTGGTCTCTGTCTGTGTGTGTGTGTGTATGTGGTGTGCTCTGTGTGTCTGTGTGGTGTGTGTGTGTGTGTGTGGTGTGCTCTGTGTGTGTGTGTTTTTGGTCTGTGTGTGTGTGTGTATGTGGTGTGCTCTGTGTGTCTCTGTGTGTGTGTATGTGCTGTGCTCTGTGTGTCTGTGTGTGTGTGTGTGGTGTGTGTGTGTGTGGTGTGTGTGTGGTGTGGTCTCTGTGTGTGTGGTGTGGTCTCTGTCTGTGTGTGTGTGTGTGTATGTGGTGTGCTCTGTGTGTCTGTGTGGTGTGTGTGTGTGTGTGTGGTGTGCTCTGTGTGTGTGTGTTTTTGGTCTGTGTGTGTGTGTGTATGTGGTGTGCTCTGTGTGTCTGTGTGGTGTGTGTGTGTGTGTGTGGTGTGCTCTGTGTGTGTTTTTGGTCTGTGTGTGTGTGTGTATGTGGTGTGCTCTGTGTGTGTGTGTGGTGTGGTCTGTGTGTTTTTGGTCTGTGTGTGTGTGTGTGTGGTGTGCTCTGTGTGTGTGTGCTCTGTGTGCGTGCATGCGTGTGTGGTCTGGGGTCCCATCCCCCGACAACGGAGCCGGCCTCAGAGCTGGGCAGCACGGTTGCTGGGCCCCCAGAAGCACCAGACCAGGCTCTGCAGCTTCCCGACAGCGCCTTCTAGTCTGAACCATCCCTCTGGTTATAAATAAAACATTTCGTCATGTTTTATGCGGGTAACACTCCTTAAGGGGAAAGAACAAGGCGCATTAACACTGCTTCAACAATAGAAGCTCCATGACCTGGAAACACCAAAGACGCCTCCACGGCCGCTCAGGTGCGCCTCACCTTGCTCGTGAACCTGTTTGCTCCCATCCTGTTGCCATAGTGATGCCTCAGTCAGGGCCGGCAGACACGAGATAAACCACAGAAGGCGGCTGGGATGCCCGCCTCTGAGGGGCTCCCAGAACTGCCAAAGCCCCTCTCCCTGTGGGACAGCTGAGGCCTGTGGTTCAAACCCTGCCCTGGTTCTGCTCTGGACACCGGCCTGTGTTGTCACAAGTGCACTTTGATCCAACAGAACCGAAATTCCCCCGGAACCCACGCCCACGCCCACTCCTGCTGGCGACCCTTGAACATCAAAGAATCATTGACCTAAGCCCCAAAAGTGGTTTAAAACACCTGCCCCATTCCTCAGCCCTCAGACAAATACAAGGTTACTCTTCTCACATTAACAATCAAGTAACAAGGCCCAGAAACTCAAGAGTTCAACCAAAATCACCCAGTGACGGAGCAGTAGGGTGAGGACCACGTGCTGACCCAAACTCAACTTCCTCACAACGGGCCCCTCCTCTCCCACTTGCCCTTGTCTCTATAGATACAAAATTATAGCAAATTATCTCCAAGGGGCAGCCAGGGCAGGTGCCATCCTGTGGTCATGTTTGGAAACATCCGTATCTTTTAAAGTTACATATTGAAGTACTGATATTTACAGGTGAAAGGGTATATCTAGGATTGCCTTGAAAATATTCTTGCAAAAAAAACCAAGTGGTGGGTGGATGGAATAAGGTTCCTGGAATGCTGGTACTGGTTGAAGGTAGGTGATGGAGGTGACAGAGGGGCTCTCTGTTTTGAGTCTATATGAAATTTTCCACAACGTAAGGTTAGAAAGAGGTAGACGGCACGTAAAATAGAGCCCCTCCGGGGTTGTTCCAACAGTATTTCAGAGTTTACTGAGCATCTACTGTGTGCAGGCTTCGTGCCAGTGCTGGGGAACCCAGATGGGTAAGAGGGTCCCTGACTTCACATCTCTCACAGTAGTGAGGGCCCCGGGTGGCCTGGCCAGGAGTACTTTTCTATCAAATAGAACGTCTGATGGACTGTGGAGGCCTGCCAACTCAGCTACTGCCTTCCATTTCATTGCTTTGGTCAGAATGTAGGAAGGAGGAGCCTTCTATAGGGAAGAAAGCCTTAGGAGGGGAGGGGAGCCCACCCCAGAGGAGATGCTCCGCGCTGCTCACTGCTGGAAGCGGGGTGGTGGGGACCACACTCTGCAGACTCCTTGATGGAGGAGAACCCGTGGGGGGAAGGGGAGGGGGCCAGGGAGGATGAGTTCGGCTCAGGAAGGTTCTCGAAGAAATTGTCACTCCCAGTGGAGATCCGTGGGTGACGAGGAACTCACCCTTCCATACTGATTACTACTAACCTGGTTTATGACCCCTCACTATGCCTCAATAACCCAGGAGGAGGGAGCTGCAAAATGAACAAAATACGCTTCAGTTCCCCCAATTTTCCCCAAATAAGCCATTATCGTCACAGAAAAAGTAGAAGACACAGACAACCAACACAAAAGTCAAGTAGGCCACCCCAAACCTCACTGCCCCGGCATCTCTCCTTCCAGACTTTCCCCTGCAAATATATTCAAGTCCGTATATTTCTACCAAGACGGGCTCACAGTACACATACAATTTATTACCTCCTTTTTTTCCCTCAATTAAGTGTGAACGTATTTCCATAGCACATATGTACATCCAAATAAAATATAATCTTGATTCACTTTCTTTTTAAAAAGAAACACACATGAATTTTGTGCTTCCTTTAGGATAACAGGGAGGGACCAGAAACCCCAGCGAAGGAGGACTGTAGCTGGCTGGACACGTGAGGACAAAGCGGACAAGAGGCTTGGGGAGGCAGTGGGACAGCACCTGGGGGGTCATGGGCCTGGCCCCCCACCCCGGGGTACAGAGGAGGAAACCGGGTCCTGGAGCGGGCAGGTGTGAGCTTGGGCCACACAGCCATGTAAGGAGAGCCCAGTGCCCACTGCCCAGAGGCCCCTCCCTCAGGGGCACCGACTGCCTGTGGTCACATCACTAACAGTATGAAGAGAATGAAGATAATACGTGTTATAATATGTTTTACTCAGAGAACTTCCGACAGTGACTTGTATTCTAACACTGAAGAAAATAAGCCATGCGGGTAGTTACATGGAACTGAACTACTTAGGTGGGGCTCATGTCATGAAAACACTGAATTCCAGGGGAAAGGGGCCCGGTAGAATCCCTCACTTTTGAGATGAGCAATTTCAAGGCCCAGATCGCTTTATGAACCAGCCCCCATCACATAGCGTCAGAGCCGGACCCGGCACCCAGACCCCCTGATTCCCACCTGCCGGCCCCTCAGCGCCTTCTGTTACCCGGGTCTCTGCTCCTACTTCAAAACTCTGACAGAATGTCTGCAAGTCGCCTTTATCTGTCAGAGGTCTGTCAGAGGTCATCATCCTCTGGCGACTATCCGTAACCTACGTCTGCAAGGATCCAGGCCTGGCTAGGACAAGCTCCTTCTTTACACACAGTTCTGGGCTATCAGGTCTAGTTTCCCTGCAAAATGGAACTGGCCGAAAACACTGCTTAGGGGACTGATCCAACACAACCAACGAAGAAGAGTCAGGCTACTTCACCTCGAGATGCTGAAAACAAAGGACTCGTTTCCCCAAGCCTGACCCATAGGACAGGACCCCATTCCGCCCCTACCCACCAGACAGGACCCTGTCGCTGGACAAGGACCCTCTCGGTAAGAGGCGCTCACAGAGGCAACTTTGGCAGTGAGGACACCTTGGTTGAGTTACGTATGCGATGCAAAACCAGAGACCACGCTAAGCATGGCATCACGCTGGAGCGTGGCATTCTAGGACGAAGCCGAAACAGAGCGGAACAAAATCCTAGTCAGTGCACGGCATGGACCACGCCGGAAGAAAACCACCGTCCAGGTAGGGACAGGATGCAGAGGCCAAGCACAGCCCTGCAGAAGGGGCTCACCTTTCCCGGACCAGCCCTGTGCCTCCGATGTCTGGCTCGGAGCTCACCTTCTCCTAGGGCCATCGGCGGGGCTGCCGGGCCTGCACCCCCATCCCCCTCAACTCCACGGCACCAACAGAATACGGCAGAGATGTTGGCCAACAATCACCGCCTGAATCATATGCTTCACAGTTGTTTCTTTTGTGTTACAGTTATTTACACAACTTTTAGGGATGGAATCACATCTCGCTCTGATCGATCAGGAAGCTCACACAGGGCCAGGGACTTAATGGATACCCACTGACGGTCGATTATTATCACGAAACCTTCTGAAGATCGTTAGTGTGAAAATCCTTTACTCTAAATCAAATCAGAGTCCTTTCCTTCTGCTTGCAAAATACTTCAATCTGTCGTGGATACCCAAAACGAGTATTTGGGGCCCACTTCTCAGAGTGCTTCTCTTTCTAAATTCCTTATTTTAAAAAGATGGTCCCTTTTGAAATAACACGTGTGGTTGCCCGGCCAGAATTCTTTCCTATGGGGAAAGCCCCTCCCCGCAGCTAATCCTGCCCCATCCTTTTTGTCCAGGTGCAGCCCACGCTGGACCTGCCCCTCACCTCCACCCCCACCCACCCGACGCTGTTTGCTTCCTGCAGGCATGTGACCCAACTCAGGCCAAGCAGAGCCGCCTTCGGACTTTGGGCAGGACGAACGTGAAACGTTGCTTCTCACCTCTGAGTGATACCTGGCAGCCAGTAGCCACCTCACTGACCCTTAGAGAGGCCCGTTTCAGACTGAAGCCCAGCAGAGGTGAGCAGAGCTAGGAGATGGGGGGAGGGGAGATGGGAGGACAGCCTGAAGCTGGGCATCCTGACACCCCAGGTTTTTCTTAAGCTTAGGTGCTGCAAATAAACCACACACCTGAGATTTTCAGTGAGATGCGTGTCCCGCAGGAAGCCAGCAGCTGGAAGACAGCAGCTGGTACCAACACCATCCTCCAGTAGGTCCCGTAAACCAGCAAGTGACTGTTTCCGGGGAGCAAAATAGTGAGGTAGCTTTCTGACAGAGTTTAAAAGAGGATTTCAAAATAGCCTCTATTTTTCAGGATAAACTAAGTATTCACACAGAGGTCATCTCAGCAGGAACTGTTCCGCCTTCGCCTCTGCGGCCCCCAGTGCAACTGATTCTGTAACTGATAGGGTCTCACGTGCTAGGAATTTACAACCACAAAAATGGAGGTGGAAAGACCCAGGGTCAGAGAGGGCAAAGGGAAGCGGAGTCCCCAGAAACTCTGCCAGGACCACGGTCCGTGCGGACAATTCAGCCCCAGTTGGGAGCGAGGTTCTAGGCTCCTGCCTCTGGCTTGTCCCTCACTAGCTCTGCCCTTGTTCTGGTCATCAGAACCCTCTGCATCCCCTTTTCCATTGGGTCCCTGCCGTCGTAAAGCTGAGACCGGGCTGCGACTGGGGCACAGAGAATCCAGGCAGGAGGACATCTTGGGGAGTGCAGGTGATGGGAGGAGTCCCAGCTCCAGGGACAACTCTGCACAGACAAGTAAATCCCAAGGCACTCCTCCAGCTCTTCAGAACCTGAGTGGAGGTGTATCAGTGACATGACTCCTGTTGGGTATCCCTCTGCACACCAGCACCACCACGTCCCAGGGAATCATTGGTTGTGCTAACATCAGCCTCTGTGCAGGTGAGAAGGAGACGGGCCATCCTCTGGCAGGGCTCACCTTTCCCACCACACCATCTTTCTCAGCCCTTCTGTAACTGCTCTTGAAAATCTAACAATTGTCTGAGCAATAAACGTAGCAATAAATGTAGGGCATCAGGCTGAAGAGCAAGCATGATGGGGAGAAAGAGGAAGGAGGTCTTTACCGGGGTGGGGAGGGCAGCTCGGGGCAGAGCGAGCCCAGCAGAGGCTCAGCGGCCCCCCTGCTGCGCCCACTCAGTCCCTACAACCCGCCGGCTCTGCTGTTTCATGAGGCCCCTCCCTTCCTGTGTTGTAAGATTCCAGTTGTATGTTTTATTTGTTATCTACTGCCATGACAGTGCCGTGTAACAAACCACCCAAACTCAGTGCTCCGAACAACCTCCATCCAATCCTGCTCACTGTCTACATGTCTGCTGGGCAGTTCTGATCTCAGCTGGACCTGCCTGTGCTCCTGAGACCTCCGCCTGCCCCTGCCTGGTCGGGGACGGGCCAGCCCAGAGGACTCAGCTTTCCTCCACACACCCCTCACATCCCTCCAGCATGCTTGTATAGCAGTGGCCAGGGGCCAGAGGAAAGGTCCAGGCTGGCAAAAACTCACCACATCGTGCATCTGTGGACATCAAGATGCTCTGTCCCACTGCAAAGGAAAGAAGGTGGTGGCCAAGCCAGTGTTGGAGCAGAACAAGATCGTTCACAGAAGAGAAGTGACACAGAGAGAAGAAAATAAACAGTGGATGTCCCTAAGTGCCTTGGTTGGTTGCTGCCGCAGAGGGGCTATTCACACCTGGCCAACCTGCCTCACTGTAAGGTGTGATACAAGTGAGATGCCAGCATGTGCACACCTGCACCACATACCGTACCGTAGCTTAACCATTAAGGGTACAGACTCTGGGGTCACGCTGCTGTGTTTGAATCCAAGGTCCACCACTGGCTAGGTGACAGACTTTGGCCAATTTACTTAATCTTCCCCATTTATACGTCACATGCCTCATCTATAAAATAGGGATAAGAATCTACCTACCTTAAAAGGTTAGAGCAAAACAAATCTATTACAAGCAACACATTTCACAGCACCTGCCACAGAGTAAGTGACCAGTAAACATTAGCTTATCACTATTTTTATCACGATGATGATGATGATGGTGGTGGTGATGGTGGTGGTGGTGGTGTTGATGATGATGGTCGTGATCATGGTGGTGGTGGTGGTGGTGGTGGTGGTGGTGGTGGTGATGATGATAAAAGGGTAATGACGGGGACAGTGATGATGATGATGATGTTTTCATTTGGTTTCTCCCACCCCAACTCCCTTACCTCTTCCCTCTACTTTTCTAAATTCTGTTTACTCTAACTTCAGTTCTTATAATGTTGGCATGAGTTTTCTCAATGAAAATGTATAGGCACACCTTTTCTCAACAGCAGTGAAATACCACTAATTAATGGGCAACGGATTAAAAAATGCTCATCATTTCATCCAGTGAAGAAGATATTTAAAGTTAAACTATCAATTCAGCAGAGCAGTTCACTCAGCAACCCCAAATTAAAGATACGGGGCTTGCAAGATAGGAAATGACAGGCTTTTTTGATTTTGAACATGGTGAATTACTGTTAGTGATAATCACATATGGATTTGTAGTATCTAAAATGAAAACATAAATCATATTACCCATGATCAGAAACAATAGGAGAACTTTTATGCTCATTTTACACAGTTGTTTTCCTTTAATATAACAGGCAGTCTTTTCATATCGCAACACCCCACTTGACAAATATGACACACTTGGAAAAGCTTTGCATTCTTGGCAACCTTCCATTGTTAAGGGTTTAGGTTCTACGGAACGTTTAAAAGCAGTGACAAGTATTTCACTTTGTTACTTCCATGAATTGCAGGTTATATTGGAAAACTGGCTTCAGAGAGGGAAATTACACAGTGCTGTTTCTGAACAGGCAGACTATACCCAGTCTGTTAAAACCTGGGTTTTAGAGATCTAACAATGGGAACCGCGTGGCAGCAGTGGCACCCGAACGTTTCTTTGTGGGGTCTGCCCCAGCTCCGAAAGAAGTGGAATTGAGTGTCAGCATCTCCTGGACTCAGCATTCATTCAGCAAACACTTCCTGGGTGCAAATCTGGGAGCCGGGTCCTCAGTAGTTGTTGGAGGGCACAGATGAATAACACCCAACCCTGCCTACCAGAGGTGCCCGATCCAGAGAGGACGGCAGGGTTAGCTCATCACAGCACGGCGGCCACAGAAGGCGGTGCGTGCGGACAGTCCATGGAAGCACGCGTGTTCAGACTTCGCTCCACCCCGGACCGTCAGCCCCTGCAAGGCAGCAATGCTGCCTGACTTATATCACCAACCGTCCTGGCACCTTCTCAGCACAAGACAGGGCGGCTCCCAGGACCATAAGATTTTGTGCTTCAAGCCCAGAAGGGAATGGCTACATTACCTGGAGGGGACACTGTTTCCTCACTAACCTCCTAAATCTATTTCTCAAAGGAGTAGAAACAAGCATCTTCTGAAGAAAGCAAACCACAGCCAGAGCGCTGTTAATCGTGCTGGTCAGGATCCCAGCACAAAGTGACCAGCACATTCCAAAGGGGTGATTAAAAGGAGATTACCAAAGGCACTGTTAGAACATGTGGACAGGTTAAAAGGGAGCAAAAGAGACTGAGGAGGCACCCAGGGGCTAGTGACAGTGGTCCCTCGGCCCTGGGGGCCAGGGGAGGGGCCGTTGCCAGGGAGACGCTGCGCCCTCCATCACGGCCTGGCTGGGAAGGAGCTGGAAGGACATTCACCCACCCCTCTCTCCTCGCTGGGCGCTCCGTCACTGGACATCAAGGATGGGCCAGACGGTGCAGTCCTTCCAGGCTGCCCCCGGCTCAGGGCAGAGCGGGGGTGACACACAGTAGGGCAGTGGGGAAATGCACACCCCACCAGTGAACAAACTATGAATTCTCAAGATTTTCGAGAATTCGAAACCCTACTCACCAGTACAAGGGTTGGTAGTGAAGGCACGAACAGTGATGGCAGGTGACTTCTCAGCCTCGAGGAGCCCTGCGGTCGGGGGCGATGGCGACAGCCAGGCGACCCCAGCTCCGCAACCCACCCCCATCCAGTCTCCGCCGCCACTGGCGGGAGCGTGGAGACGATGGACGGAGCTCCGTCCATCGCTCCCCAGACCCGACCAGCTCCAAGGGCCTGTAACTTCCTTGCCTTTCGCAGGCGGGTGGTCCGGGGAGCTCCCCCGACGTGCGCACGCGTGTGTGGATGGGTGTTGTCTGCTTAAAGGAAAACACACAACCGGAGAACTGAGACTTTAAGCTCTATTCAGGGTCCTACTGCAGACTACAGTCCAGGAGACAGCCTCTCAGTAGCTCCGAGGGAACTGCTCCCAAGAAGAAGAGGGAGAGGCCAGTCTACATATGATTGTTGGCCTGGAAAAATGTGTAGTCAAGCACACGTCTTGGTAAAAGATCACTGCTAGTCGCAGAGAGAAGATAACTCGAGTTAATGACTTAGTGCTTTTCTACGTAGGGGAAGATGCAAGAATTAAAATCTTCCTGAGATAGACATGTAACTACCTAAGGGGCCTGTTGTCCAAAGCACAGAGGGCCTCGTCCTGATTTCACCCCGAATCCCCCTCCAGGTGCCCTGCTGCCAGCGACCGCAGTGGCTGACGGCTCAGTCCTTGCAGAGCTGGGTGCTCAGCAACCCTCCCTGTTCTTTGTTTACAGTGGTTTTTTTTGGGGGGGGTGTTGGTATCACAGAGGGAAATGACAAGGAATATCAGATAGTTTGACTGTTTTCCACAAATACCCACAAGCCTCCTCTCCCAGGACCTCCACTGGATGTTCACGTGCTGAAACATCTAAACGGGCAGGAGAGCCAGGCGGCTGAAGGGCGTGGCTGCCCCTGGGCTCTGAGTCCTGCGTTCTTTCTCACCACATGTCTTGGGGAAAATTCTTCTCACTTTTCATTTTAGGGAAGAAAATCACGTATAAACACTGCCCAGAAAAGTGGGAGGCAGGGGAAGAAGAGGGATAGGAGTCCGGCGTGTGTGAGGCCACGGGGCCCACGTCCAGGAGGACAAACCAGCTGCGGGCCACGTCAGCGCAAAGAAGGGTGGAAATCATCTGCGAGGTGGCTTTTCTCTTTTCCTAAAGAGCCCTCCAGGGAGGTGATTGTTACTCCAAAGCTTTCCTGCGCCCCTGGGTTCCACCCGCCAGCTTCATGGGGTGTGTGTGTGCTCCATGTGGGCAAAGGGGCGGCAATATTCACATCCCAGAAAAGAGGAGGGATGAAGAGACAGCAAAGGAGGCTATGATGCCCCGTGATGGTCACGTCTGGTGATGCAAGGTGGAAAAGGAAAGAATAATTGCTTTAGAGAAAAGCACATTTTTCCAAGACTTTCTGATATTAACCCAAACCCTTTTATCAGTTAACTCTAAGCACAATTAGATCCAAAGACAAACAAGCCATTTGTCACTGTAGGGATAATTTTTCTTGAGAACATTGAAAGCAATTTTAAAAAGTAATAAAGTATTTAAGGGGAACCGTCAGGTCAGAAATTAGACTTTTTAAAAAATGTTTTGTATCTCTATTTTTCTACCTTACAGTGCTAAGCGAACCCTCATAAAAACCACTTGTTTGTCGACATTTCTGTTTTGTACTTCGGGTGCAAAGGACCTGATCTCTACACACCCTTCTGATACCAACAGCTCTATCTCTGTGCCATCAGTCGGGAGAGCCTTGGAGGCAACGGCCCCATCCTTCAACTCCGGTGCTTCCGTGGGAAGACAGGCCACCCACTGCCTGGAAGACCCGGTCCTTCCCCACAGCACGCTCATAGGGGTGTCCCCCAGACCCGCACTGTTAGGTCCACATAGCACCCACGTTCAGAGAACAGGAGAACAGGCAGGCGAGGCCCCATAACACAGCCATCTGCGTGCAAAGAACCGAAGTCAGCTTGCAGGGAGCTCTGGGCTCAGCCCCACAAACACACCACACACGCTGCAGAGATTCCGCTGCCACCCTCCAGCATCCCCGCCAGCCTGCAGCCCTAAACCCTAGCATGGCCCCTCCTCAACAGCCGACCGTAACCCCCCAGGACTCACACAGGTTAAACGTGCCAATGTGCGGGACTGAGTCCCCAGAGGTCGGGCCCGGAAGGCCACGCGGATCTCAGGGACAGGGTCAGGCCTGGCCAGAGTCGGCCCCAGTGGAGAGCCGGGGACGGCAGCCGAGAGTTGGAGGGCAGGTGACTCCGAGAGCCGGGGCAGGTGCTGGGTGCAGGGAATCAGCCCTGAGAACCAGCTGATGGGGGAGGAGCCACCGGGAAGGTCTGAGGCTCCGGGCAAGTGCTTTCTATCTGCGCCGTCGTCTGACTCCTCCTAACCCGGGGGGCGGGGTGGTAAGCATACTGCCCCCATTTGACAGGCGGAAAAACCGAGACTCGCAGAGTGACCTGCCTGAGGTCCCAGGTGGTCAGTGAGCAGAGAGCCGAGACCTGAACTCACCCAAACCAGGGTCCCATTCAGGTCGATCCGGCTGAACTCCCAGCCAGCAGGGTGAGGCGTGACTCCAGCCCCCCTCCCAGGGCGTCTGCTTTATTATGAGGGACTCCTGACATTTCAAAAGAAGCTGTGGGTGCCAACAGCGAATCTTAGGTATCTCACCAGAAAAACACCCTGACCGGGCCCTCTCCCCATAAGTCCAGGGCAAGAACGGGGCTCTCGTCAGTCAGGGAGCTTCCCTGACCACAGGGTGCCCCAAATGTCCCATAACTGAAAGGAGGTGGCAGGACACCCAGCTCAGGAGTCGGGAGATGGGACTCCCTCCCACTGCCCCAGGGACAGCCGACTTCACCCCTCGGCACCCCAGTCCTCACACCTGTCAAGGGCAGGGTGAGCCCTGCCTTGCAGACTGGCTGGAACCCAGGGAGACGGTGCAGGAGGGCCCAAGTGGTAGTGGGCTTCCTTCCACAACACCTGGCTTTGTCCTCCCAATTTGCCTAAGACGGACGCCCCATGAGCTCCCTATTCTGAGAGGGGCTTTAAGGGCAACTCCAAACTGTAAAGGAGACGCTGGCTACCTCGAGGCTCAGACCCCGCAGCAAATGGGATTCTGCGTTGGTAGGAAATTTTCCCCGTGGTAAATATTTAAGTGAATGACCACATTCCAGCCACTCTCGGGAAAGAAACCATTTAAGAAAATCTTTGAGGAATTCTGTCTAAACGAAAAGGAGCTTTTCCCCGATCACCTAGCTCTGTGCATGTGGACAGCCCCGGGCAGGGCCGCTATGAAGGACGGTGGAGGGTTGGTCCAGGTCACGCCGCAGACGAAGACCTTCTGGGCTCCCCTGGCCCGATAGCTGCCCCCGACGGCTGAAAGCTGTGCGAAGGAAGTGACAACTTTTAGGGGCTGTTTTCCATGTATGGGGCAGCAGGGGAGCATGGGAATGAAGAGCAGAACAGAATTTCTGTGTATTGTGGTCACTGTTACCAGGTTTCCAGAAGCCATGGAATAACTGGATTCTTTTGCCCCAAGAAGACTCAGAGCAGGCGCCTTCATTCATTCAGTCACTGGGCAAACGTGAGCGAGCACCTTCCCTCTGCACGCCCTGTCGTTTCATCTCCATCTGGAGACCGGACGCTGCAGTCAGAGGGTCCAGGGATTGCTGAAGACTTCGAGGGCCCGGCCCCAGCCCCAGCCCCCTGCTGTTCCCACCATGTGGTCCTCGGGCCCCTCCAAGGGGCCGTGGCTCTTGTTCCCACACCAGCTGTTTGCAAAGTGAGCCAGAGCTCCCCGAGCCGAGAAGCTGGTGTGAGCTGAGTGAAAACTGAGACCGTAAACACCCACTGGAGGCTTAGGAGGACCTGTAAGGGTATGTTTTACTCATTGATGCAGAGGATGGAAGCGAATACATGAGGGATCGAAACGGCAACGTGCCTTCCAGAGCGCATGGTCCAACCCTCCCACTGTACGGGTGAGGAAACCGAGTCCTTGAGGGGCTTCTCGACCTCCACACTTCTGCCACGCCGGGCCGGGGAACTCTGTTGTGAGGGGGCCGCCTTGTGCACTGCAGGCAGCTCGACAGCATCCCTGACCTCTACCCCTGGATTCAAAGGGCACTCCCCGGCCGTGACAACCAAGATGGCTTCAGACGTTGTCACATTCCTGGGGGCAGTTGAGAAGCCAGAGTTGAGGCAACAGAACTGTTTACCAATAGAGGCAAGACCAGAAAGCAGGTCCGCCAGGCACCAGGCTGGTGTTAGTACTCAAGGCAGGGCTGATCTATAGTCCATATAAGGATCGCTACAACTCAGCAACAATGACGACAGCAACAACAAAGCTAACTTGAAAACAGGCAGAGGACCTGACTAGACCTTCCTCCAAAGAAGGTACATAAGTGGACAAAAGCCACATGCAAAGATGCTCGGCGTCAGTGATCGCCAGGGAAACGCAAATCCAAACCACAGGGAGGGCTTCCCTGCTGGCGCAGTGTCTGAGAGTCCGCCTGCCAATGCGGGGGACACGGGTTCGTGCCCCGGTCCAGGAAGATCCCACATGCCGCGGAGCGGCTGGGCCCGTGAGCCGTGGCCGCTGAGCCTGCGCGTCCGGAGCCTGTGCTCCGCAACGGGAGAGGCCACAACGGTGAGAGGCCTGCGAACGGCAAAAAAAAAAAAACAACACAGGAAGACACCACCTCACACCCACCAGGATGGCTGCCATCAAAGGACAGAAGATAACACGCGTTGGAGAGGATGTGGAGAAGGTGGGACTTTTGTGCACTGCTGGTGGGAGTGAAAGTTGGTGCAGCCGCTGTGGAGAACAGCATGGAGGCTCCTGAAAAAACTAAACATAGAATCACCATAGGATCCAGCAATTCCACTCCTGGGTATTTACCCCAAAGAATTAAAAGTAGGGTCTCAAGGAGATATCTATACACCCTTGTTTATAGCAGCACTCTTCACAAAAGCCAAAAAGTAGAAGTAATCTAAGTGTCTATGGACGGATGAACGCGTAAACAAATGTGGTATGTACACACAGTGGAACGTTATTCAGCCTTAAAAGGGTAAGAGATTCTGACACCTGCTGCAACATGGATGGACCCTGAGGACATTAGGCTCAGTGAAATAAGTCAGACACGAAAGGACAAATACTATAGGATTCCATCATGCGAGGTTTCCAGAGGAGCCGCGTGCACAAAAACAGAGAGTAAAATGGTGGCTTCCAGGGGCTGGAGGAGGGGCCCGTGGGGAGCTGCTCCATAACGGGTACAGAGTTTTCACTTTTAAAGATGAAAAGAGGTCTGGAGATGGTTGTACAGCAATGTGAATATACTTAACACTACTGAACTGTACACTTAAAAGTAGCTAATATGGTAAATTTTATGTTATACGCATTTTGTCCTAATTAAAAATAAAATAAAATAAGAAACAGGGTTGGAAGTGATGTCCTGGCGGCAGGAAGCTGTTGTGTCTTTCTTCTCCCCGTCCGTGGGCGCGCCACCTCGTTTCCCCGTGCGTGGGCGCGCCACCTTGTTTTGAGTGGCCGCGTCCCCCAGGAGACTCCCTGTCGTCCCAATCCACTGCTCTCAATACTTCTGCTCTGTGCCTCTAAAGCTTGGAGAGGAAACACCAGTGAGGTACGATATTTAGTAACTAGGGATCTTTAAAGCACAATGGTTAATTTATTGGATTAAATTGTGAATATCAATGGGCAGGACAAAGCCTCTGGACAAGAAAAACTTAAAATCAAAACAAAAAAAAGAGAAAAATGAAAACCTCTTCTCCTGAGCCTACTGGCTCTGGCTTTTGCAGATGACAGAAAGAAGCAGAATCAGCAGAGGAATTATTAAGGTATTTTAACATTTTTGTTGATATGTTGGAAGAGTTCTCTTTGAGTTAGATTTGGCCCAGGGCATCAGGTGAGTCCTGGGAAGAGAGCCATGCTGGGGGCTCTCAAAGTGGGGGCCTTGGCCAGCCTACCAGGACCACACTGGAAATGCAAGTCCTCAAGCAGCACCCCTGACTACTGCTTCGGAACCTCTAGGGTAAGGCCCGGCGATCTCTAGCTCAACAAGACCTCAAGGGGATTCTGAAGCACCTGAAATTTTGAGAACCACGAAAGTGCCAGAGAAACTACAAAATCTCCTGAGACTATTCCGACCAAGGAGGTCCTTATTTTGCCCCAAGTGGCTGCAAAGGGCCACAAAAGCTAAAACACAGAGGAAGCATGAAAACATCTGGCAGTGATAGTAAATAAATACTGTGACCCGTGTTATTCCAGATAACATTCTCCAGGTTCCGACTCCAGCCAGTCCTGGAGGATTTACCAAGCTAATAAGAAAAATAGTGACACCACCACCAGCTTCTCCATTCCTAGTGCTTGGTGGTACCAGGCCCTGTTCCGGCAGCCTTACACAAGCTGGCCCTCTCAGCCCCACACAACCCTGGGTACAGATGCTGTTTTATCCCATTTCACAGATGAGGGCACTGAGGCACAGAGGTTTGGAAACCGAGGCAGCACCAGATCCAGGACTGAACCTGAGGCACATGGTCCAGGATTTGTGCTCTAGGTCACGACCTTATGCTGCCGGAACTCCTTCAGCAGATTTCAAACCACAGTGACCATCTTTTCCTTCCCCAAACCCTAATTCACACCGTTTCTAGAACTATCTTCGAAAACAGGACTCCAGTCACCCCCTGCCTTGCACGGTTTGTGCATAGGCACAAACCTCTACTGTGAGGATGAAATGCAGTGACGTGCATAAAGCCCGTGGCACTGTGCCGGGCACGGAGGGCTGAGCTGAGGCTCTTCCTGCAAATATCGAACCAAAGGATAGGCCAGCTACACCATCATCTGAACACGCAGTGAGAATCAACTCGGGAAAGAAACAGGAGAAGAGGCAAGGACAGAACAGGGAGGGAGGGGCTCAGGGGAAGCCCTGCGCCAGGCTCACGTCGGCCGTGTGGGTGTCCAGGGCCACAGGGCCGACAGACAGCGCGAGGACCCCACCTCCGTAAAAACCAGTCGAAAGATGAATTTGGCTTCTGTCTCTCTTGCCCTGTGTCCAGTCCATTCACCAAATCCTGCTGATTTCAACCACAGTTGATAACGTTCTCGCTTATATTAACCAGTGTCCATCATTTAAATACATTTTTAAAATAAATCGACTTATTTTATTTTGGCTGTGTTGGGTCTTCGTTGCTGCGCGAAGGCTTTTCCATAGTTGCGGCGAGCAGGGGCTACTCTTCATTGCCGTGTGCGGGCTTCTCATTGTGGTGGCTTCTCTTGTTGCAGAGCACGGGCTCTAGGCTCAAGGGCTTCAGTAGTTGTGGCACATGGGCTCAGTAGTTGTGGCCCGCGGGCTCCAGAGCACAGGCTCAGTAGTTGTGGCACATGGGCTCAGTTGCTCCGCGGCATGTGGGATCTTCCCAGACCAGGGCTCGAACCCGTGTCCCTGCATTGGCAGGCGGATTTTCAACCACTGCTCCACCAGGGAAGCCCACCAGTGTCCATCATTTAAAGGCCACACTCCTGCAGTGAAAGATCCCAAACCAGCTTTTCCATCCAGGTAATCACAAGTCAGGCAGTGAGAATTCTGCATCTCGAGGACATCCCTTCCGTCCTCTCTTCCTCACACTCACATTCTTTCTCCTTGTCACTCAACCTCTCATTCTTTCTCTCTTTATTCCTTCTCATTTGCTGTTGAAAAGTTGATAGCAAAATTTAGCAGCCAATTTAGCAACTTTCTCAAATCCTAAAAGGTATTTTTATTCTTCCTTCTTGTGATTATTAATTTATTTACTATTATTTACTTATTATTATTTTCATTATTTCATAGACGATCTAGCGTTGTAAGCCACCTTGAATCCTTTCTGGAGTCGAACAAACATAAAGAAATAATAGATTCATACTGAGTGCAAGACATGCCCTGAAAGTGTTTAGAAATAAAGGGAGAGGGGGGAAGTTGTGGCCCTGAAAGTGTTTAGAAATAAAGGGAGAGGGAGGAAGTTGTGGCCCTGAAAGTGTTTAGAAATAAAGGGAGAGGGGGGAAGTTGTGGCCCTGAAAGTGTTTAGAAATAAAGGGAGAGGGAGGAAGTTGTGGCCCTGAAAGTGTTTAGAAATAAAGGGAGAGGGGGGAAGTTGTGGCCCTGAAAGTGTTTAGAAATAAAGGGAGAGGGAGGAAGTTGTGGCCCTGAAAGTGTTTAGAAATAAAGGGAGAGGGAGGAAGTTGTGGCCCTGAAAGTATTTAGAAATAAAGGGAGAGGGAGGAAGTTGTGGGATGAAGGCCTCATGAGTTTTATTTTTCCCTAAAAATAGATTCATACTGAGTGCAAGACATCCCCTGAAAGTGTTTAGAAATAAAGGGAGAGGGAGGAAGTTGTGGCATGAAGGCCTCATGAGTTTTATTTTTCCCTAAAAATAGATTCATACTGAATGCAAGACATCCCCTGAAAGTGTTTAGAAATAAAGGGAGAGGGAGGAAGTTGTGGGATGAAGGCCTCATGAATTTTATTTTTCCCTAAAAATTACAGCTTTTCAAATATTGCTGGTAAACTGAGGGTTCCACTCACATAGGTCCTCGGTCTTTGTCTATTAAGAAATTCTATGAAACTGAATGTTTTGAAACACCAAAGCATAAAAGTTGATAGAAGGCACTATTATTTGATGATGATAACTACAGTTCAAGTGTAACAGAATTTTAACCCTACAGGGAGGCTTTGGGGCTGGTGAAACCCCCACGCCTTTCATGCTTCCCTAGCTGGCTTGTGTGCTCCACCACAGGGCACTGAGCTGCAATGTCCGGCGTTGACTGAAGACATTTCGATGAACTCCAGACTGTCTGCCATCCACAGCGGAGCCAGGCCGCTGCAGAATCAATCCTGAGGACCAAGGAAACACTGCCGAAGGCAGCTGCCTTTATTTTGTGTTTTTAATTATTGCTGAACTCAGAGGGGGACCTAGATTACTATGAATGTTTTCTCAAAGAAAAGCAAAATCTAGTCCATGAAAATAACAGGTAATTATATAGAAAGAGGTCTGAAATATCACCTCCCTCACAGAGCATCTCGGCGCGTGGAAAGGCCCTCCATCCTCTCGGGGATGTCCCCTCAGATGGATCAGTGCCTGTGGGCCAGGCACGTCCAGCCGTGACTACTGTCAAACCACAAGAGAACTACTTCCCCGGACCATACGGATGGCGTCAACTCTGCAGAGGCAGAAAGCAAACCCTCCACAAAACGAAGTGCTCTGTCCCTTTAATTTCTTCTCCTTGACATCAGATCCTACCCACACCACAAGTCACAGGGAAAGGCGATCTTTCATCAAAGCACAGAGGAACCAGCAACGCAGGAGAAGAAACCACACTCACGTGATAATACTTGCAGCCTTCCAGAAAAAGGTTTCTCTCTGTGCCTGTGGACTGCACATTCCCAGGGCTGCTGCCACCAGTGCGGTCCAGCAACCCCTGGGGCGCCGTCCAGGGCTGTGTGCCTGCTCTCCCAGCACAGTCGGTAGCCCAGCACCACCAGCCATGAAAACAATCCACACTTAAATTAATTCATCAACTCCTTTGTTCAACACGTACAAGACAGGATGCTACTGCTGTGGGGAATCACCTTCCGCTCCAAGGGGTTCACAGCCATGGCTTCTAAGCAGTAGGACGAGTGTAAGTAAGGCATGTACTTGATTTCTGGGAGCAGCCCTTCAGTCGACGTAACTGGGGAGACTGCAGGTCATTGTCGGTTAGGAATTACTGACCAGGAGCCGGACGGATGTGGACCTGGCCCCTGCCCCGCGGTGCCAGCATAGGGTGTGTACAAGTCACTCACACCCTTGAGTCTCCACTCCCCTGGTGCCTGGAACTCAGTTCCTTCCCTCATTTTATAAACGAGGAAAGTGAGGAAGAGCATGGATGAGAAGACCAGTGTCCCGACTCCACGCTCTGTAAGATGTAAACAACCGACCTCCTCTTGCCCCCAGAGAAGGTGCGAACGAGGCCGCGGGGCAGGGTGGGGCAAGCTTGTGGCCAACCTGGGGCTGGCGGGGAGGGGGCACCGGCCATGACGGGGGCTCAGGCAGCTCCCAGCCTCTCCTGGATCAAGTCTCCACAATGCCGCTCCTTCTGGGAAGCGAATTTCTAGAACGGGCAGCGTGTTTGCACTTAAACAGGAGGATGAAATGCAGCGCAAGCTGCAGGTGCAGCGGTTTGGGGATTTTTCCATCATGAGACCATGGGCAGTCCTGCTTTTTTCCATTACTGACATAATCAGGAGTGGTCCCTCGTTTTAGCACAGACTCCCCCAAAGTCACAGATAATTGGCAAATCAAGTGCTAATGCTAAGCAATTAAAAATGGAGTCACAGCTAAACTGCAGTTCACTTGAAATTTTATTTTTCATACAGTGCAAAACAGTAAAAGCCTCATGTCGAACAGAGATACAAAGACCAAAGAAATTCTCCAAATAGACGGAACATGGCTGTGCACGCCTGCCCATCAATGCCTCGTCTCGGTGAAATGGAGCCATTTCGTTTCCTGTCTCCTGCCTGAAATACATGCCAATAGAGGGGAAATGATGGGGGGGCGGGCGGAAGCGAGGGGGAGGCAACGTGGCCGACAGAGAAGCAAGATTTAAAGCATCGCAGACGAGCTTCTCAGCAGCTGCACCGTCCCTTCCAGACAAAGGAGATGCTGGAGAGGAGAGGGCGATCCCCCCAAATCCTGTACCCCTGCCCCGTGCCAGGAAGAGGCTCTCGGGAGGGGAGGACCCCTCATCCAGCCCCCAGCAACAGAGAAGGGCCTTGCACATCCTCAGTAAGCCTGCCAGGAGGAACAATGGATTCCCGGGAGGCCGGCCAGGCGTGTCCTGGTCCAGACGACACGCAGGTGTGACCCGTGCGCATGGGCCACTCCCGCGGCCAGAACCGCTGCAAATGGCAAGAAGGGAAAGACAGACTCGGGGACGCTGCGGGCCCTCCCTGGGACGGCAATTTCCTTCTGCCCTGGCTGCTTCTAACACCCCTGTGCTCTTTACGGCTCCCCTTAACTGCGGTGGAAACGAAGCACGGAGGTCAGTGCCGCACGCGCACACACAAAAGCTGCAGAGGACAAAGAGCCCTCCGTGTCATTGTCTGCCCGGGAATGGAAAGACAGATGGCCTCTGCGACAGGCTGGGTCATGTAAGCCCGAGATCCAGGCCACGAGGACGGCCTATCACCAAAGAATAAATCTGAGCGCGGCAGAGTAATCACTTTGGATTCAGGCCACTTTTCCAGAGCCAGGAGGAACAAAGGCTGTTTCCCAGAGCCCGCAGAATAAACACCAGTAGTTGCCCTTGACGAGAGGCTTGCAGAGGAGACGACCAGCACGCCGACCGGGGCAGGGAGGGCTGGCCGCCACCATCTGCTGTGACCTTTGCGCCGTCCTCCAGCCTTCAGTCCCTCCCAGCCTCCCGCTCTCGGGACCCCTCCTCGTGGTGTAGGCCGGGCCCTTTCCCGGGCTGGAGCGCTCCAGGGAGCCCAGCTTTACCCAGAGCCAGACAATGGACGGAGAGAAGGAAAAGCAGCAGAACTGTACCCCTGCATGGTCTCACGGCCCCCTGGGGGCCTCAACCCTCCGGCCTGGAGCTTTCGTCTTTCCACTTTTCTAAAAGTACCACATGCTTATTTCCAAATAAGAAGTTGTTTCAGCTCGGGGCACAGGCTGCCCTCCCCAGCCAGGGCTGATGGAGGGGGCCCGCTCATCCTGGGGATCCCCACGTCCAAGGAGGGAGCAAACGCAGGCCGCCCGGACGCCCTCGGTTAACCACCCAACCTCTGTGTGCTCTCAGCATCCCCAGACCTCCCACAGCGGGTCCCCCAAACTAGGAGAAGCCCCTCTCTCCACAGGCGTCAGAATGTAGCCCAGAGTTTGACTGTTCAGGGAGCGCCAGGCCCTCGGGGAGAAGCTGATGGTACCGAGGAAACAGCGGCTCCTTCGTGGGGACGGCGTGGGGATGCAGGAGATGCCCTCTCGCGGGACCCAAACCTTTGGTAGACCTGCTATTCTGGAAACCTCTCCACATTGGTTGCCTGCACCCACCTCCTTAAACAGAGCATCGTGATACCTCCCAGGTGATCTCTGTGATGAGCTAAAGCTGACCTGCATCCCTGCCCTGGGGGCCTCCCTCCTCTCGTTCCTAAATGCAGAGGTCACGTCTGCCCCACAGAGAGGTGGTCACGAATAAAAACCAAATGAGAGGGACTTCCCTGGTGGTCCAGTGGTTAAGGCTCCGTGCTCCCAGTGCAGGGGGCCCGGGTTCAATCCTTGGTCAGGGAACTAGATCTGACATGCATGCTGCAACTAAGACCCGGCGCAGCCAAATAAATAAATAAGTAAATATTAAAAATAAATAAATAAAAATAAAACCAAGTGAAATGTGGATGTGAGGCACCCAGCACGCATGCGCTAAACAAATTCCGGGTCCCTCATCTCTCTTTCTCCCGGCCTGCCAGCCCCCTAGTCCCCAGAGACTCTCCCTCTCCCTCTCTCTCTCTCTCTCTCTCACACACACACACACACACACACACACACACACACACACACACTGACGGAGGAGCTGAAAGCAAGGCAGGGCTTCTGTCCTAAGCTAAGTGATCTCAAGTCGACGCGCTCTGGACAGCCCCCCCGATTCCCCCTACACCAGGCTGTCAGAAGTCCCTTCTTGCTGCAGTAAAGCGTCCCTCGCGCCGGCACACACACAACGCTTCAGCACATTCTCCAGGCTCCTGTCCAAGCCGCTAGGTGGCCGGAATTCTTAACCAGAGCCGAGATCGGGCCGGCCTCGGGCGCTCTGGCCTGTGAAATTTAAGCGTAAGGACTCAATCTACAGCTTATTTGGGCGCAGGCCTCCAAGGACCCCTGGGGCTGGGAGGCAGGCAGTTCAGCTATGAGAAGCAGGGCTGGTTTTTGCCTCACTTTCCTCACCTGCCCCTGGGTATTCCGCGTGGTCCAGATTTAGGGACGAAAACCCTCCTTAGGGGTGTCTTTCTCTCTCAGATTTTTACTTTCATAAAATCTACGTCTCTGAGCAACTGAGAATTATTTATCAAGTACCATGTGTTAAGCACGTGACCACATTTTAAGGAAACTTAAGTTGTGGAAAGAGAAATAATAATGACTTCTTTGAGGGGAGAGAGGGGCCAGGATCTATACAGGAAGGGGTTTACTTTTTACTCTTTGACTATCAAATTGACTTTTTTAGTTTTGAACATAACTTACCTTTTCTTTCAAAAAAAAAAGGAAAATTAAAATAATTTAATTTTCATGCCCTTTGATCCAACTGTCCATGTTATCCTATGCATATACTCAGAAATGGTTGCTAAAATGTACATGAAGAAAAGAAAGATATTCATTGCAACGTTTTTTGAAACAGCAAAACACTAAAACCACCAAAGTATCCATAAATAGAGGACAGAGGTGGATATCTACAGTCATTAGAGATAAAGGAGGTGAGGGACTTCCCTGGTGGTCCAATGGTTAAGACTTCGCCTTTCAGTTCAGGGGGTGAAGGTTCGATCCCTGGTCGGGGAGCTAAGATCCCACATGCCTCTCCGTCAAAAAAACCAGAACATAAAACAGAAGCAACACTGTAGAAGACTTTACAAATGGCCCACGTGAAAACAAAAAAGAGAGAGAGAGAGAAGTAAAGGAGGTGGGAGGGTCAATGTGCGAAAATCCCAGGATGTTTTAAGTAGGAAAAAAGGCAAGTGGGGCACCGACAGTGCCGTAGATTACCTTTTTCCATTTAAATATTTTTAAAATAAGTGAAAGTTTTCTTTGGGAAAGAATCACAGGAACTCAGTAGGTGCCTCAGGTGAGATGGACGGGGGGCAGGGGTTTTACTTTGTATTCTGTGTTATCCTGAACTAGGCGAATTTTCTCCCTTTACACCTGTCTGTCGGGAAGAAAACTGACGCGTTCTGTGGTTGGACGCGGTGCAGAGTCACACGGGGCGTCTGGTCCAGACCTCGGTTTCCTCCGAGGACCTCTAAGCCCACTTCTCGGGACCCCAGCACTTACCCGGAAGGCTCTGCACCTTGACCTCCTGTGGTTCAGCGTGTGGAAGCATGGACCCTGCTGTCTCACAACCTCCACCTTCCCTTTTTTTTTTTTTTGCGGTACGCGGGCCTCTCACCGTTGTGGCCTCTCCCGTTGCGGAGCACAGGCTCCGGACGCGCAGGCTCAGCGGCCATGGCTCACGGGCCCAGCCGCTCCGCGGCATGTGGGACCTTCCCGGACCGGGGCACGAACCCGCGTCCCCTGCATCGGCAGGCGGACTCTCAACCACTGCGCCACCAGAGAAGCCCCTCCACCTTCCCTTTTCTCCCAAATTGCCCAAGGGAAGCTCTTCCGCTTCCTCTTCCTGTCGGGTGCCAGCTTCCGGATGGGATACCCCCCTCCCTCCCAGGGGTGCGCGGGCTTCGTGCTGTAGCAGAGATGGAGGACGGGGAGAAGTGAGAGCAGCCAGCTCCCTAACAGAGCTGGTAAACGAAGATATTTCAAAATATTGTTCCTGTGCAAATATTTTAATTTTTAAAGAAAATATCAACAAGGGATGAGTAAGCGGGGCTATTTAGTGATTTCTTTTGTTCTCTTCTGTGACACCATCAATATTTAAGATAAAAAACAAATGTTTAGAAAAGTCTACAATTATCAATTTAATTAGAAGAGGAAGCTTGAAAACAAAACACATTCCAGCAAGTGAGTGAAGGCTTCATGGAAAGGAGGGGTCAGGGCTGAGTGAGGTTGAAGAATGAGGACGATCTGGAAAGATGGACCAAAGGAGGAGCATTCCAGGGGGCTGACCATGACCCAGGAACTGGGAGGTGGGGTGACATGAGGCAGATTCAGGGAACAATAGGTTTCTGATCATAATGCTGTCCAGACAAAAGATCCAGGCCAGAGGAAATGTACCTCTTCTTTTTAACTTTTTAATTTTGAAGTAATTGTAGATTTACAGACAGTTGGCGGGAAACGTACAGAGAGTTCGCACGCACCAGTCACCGGGTTTTCCCCAAAGGTAACACCTTGCATAACGACAGTGCAGTGTCACCACCAGGAAACTGTTATCGGTAGCTCCACAGAACTATTCAGTGTCCCCAGTTCTACATACACTGTCGGGGGGAGTGTGTTGTCTTTTTTCACTCGGCATAGTTCCTTTGTGATCCAACCAGGCTGCTGCAGGAAAGCACAGTTCGTCCCTTCTTATTGCTGAGTAGTACTCCGCAGCATGGTACACCACTGTGAATAACCTTTCACCCACTGAAGGACAGTTAGGCGTTTCCATTCCTCGGTTATTATAAATGAGGCGGCTGTGAACATTCGTGTACAGATTCTGGCCTGAATAGCAGTTTTTGTCTCTCTGGGATAAATGCCCAGGAGTGCAATTGTTGGCTCATATGATACTGAGCTGCATGTTTAGTTTTTTAGCTAAACTGTTTCCCAGAGCAGCTGCACCTTTTACATTCCCACCAGTATCTTGTTTCACTGCATCCTTGCAGCAGTGGGTGTTGTCAGCTTTTTATTTATTTTATTTATTTATTTTTTTGCAGTACGCGGGCCTCTCACCACTGTTGTGGCCTCTCCCGTTGCGGAGCACAGGCTCCAGACGCGCAGGCCCAGTGGCCATGGCCCACGGGCCCAGCCGCTTGGCGGCATGGGGGATCCTCCCGGACCGGGGCACGAACCCGTGTCCCCTGCATCGGCAGGCGGACTCCCAACCACTGTGCCACCAGGGAGGCCCGTCAGCTTTTTATTTTACACATTGTGATAGGGGCGCAGTGAAATCTCTCTGTGGTCTCATCTGCATTCCTCAATGGCTAATGATGTTGGGCATCTTTTCATGAACTTGTTTGCCATCTGTTTAGCCTCTTTAGTGAAATGACTGTTCCTGTCTTTTGCCCATTTTCTAGGTGGATTGGTGGTAGTGGTGGTTGTTTTTTATACTGATGTTTATATATTCTAGATGCAAGTCCTTTTTCAGATATATGGCTTGCAAATATTTTCTCTCAGTCTGTCATTTTTGTTCTCCTAACAGGAAACTTTAAATTTTGATGAAGTCCAATTTATCCATTTTTTCTTTGTGGTTCATTCTTTTGGTGTCAACTTTAAAAACTCTCGGCCTAGTCTTAGGTCCTAAAATTTTCTGGTTTTGTCTAAAAATTGTATAGTTGTGCATTTTACATTTAAGTCAATGATCCATTTTGAGTTAATTTTTGTAATGTATGAGGTTTTGATCAGATTTCTTTTTTTCAAACATAAAGATGTTCAATTACTCCAGTACCATTTGTTAAAAAGGCTTTCTTTTCTGCATTGAATTGCTTTTGCACCTTTGTCAAAATTCAGATGCCACCCAAAACGGCAGAGTAGGGAAATCCCAAACCCCATCTCACCACTAACGCAATGATTAAATTGGCAAAAACAGTCAGGTTGACTTTTTGGGAAACTCTGGAATCTAATCAAAAACTTACAACACCCACGTGAAACTTCTTTCTGAATAAAGAAAGAATTTCAGTAATTTTGCTGAATTTCAGTAAAAGAGCATTGTGGTATTTTAACTGACCTGCTTCCATCTGCCACTCCCCAGCTCAGTGAGGGCTGTGAAGGTGGCAGCCCCCAGAGAGCAACATGGACCTCATTTTCAAGGAACTGTGGTTGTATTTCACCTTCCTAGGGGCTCCCTGAAGGACTGGCTCAAGGGCTTCCCTTTGTTCCACTGCCTTGGGCCTCTCCCAGGGATGACCCAAGTCCCAGGTGATATTTGTCCAAAGTATTTAAAGGCACAAGTGGTATCTGCAGCCATCTGGAGCAAAGGATGCACGTCATGGAAATCAATAGACACACCAAAAACTCCTGGAAGGAAGAGACTGGGGAAGGAGACATTTGGGGGAATGAGGGATCTGAAAAGCTCCTGCATATCTCAGGGAACCTCGAAGTCCACAAACACATGCAGGGCTGGACACATGCTCATAAAAACCTGAGATGACCCTACACTTCCACCTCTGCCTGATGTTTAGGCTCCATAAGAAGAGGAAGTGACAGTTATGGCAGAGCTGTAAACGGCCTCACTAAGCATTGAAGGAGTATTCCGACACACAGCCAGTCTGCAAAGACCAGGAGGCCAGTCTGCAAAGACCAGGAGAGGTTTGTTTGTTTGTGGCTGCAGGCATTTAAGAAAATCTCTGCCAAATCACTCCCAGACCACTAACATAATGGAACAGAGACTTCAGTGACCACACATGACAAAGAATATAGTCTTCACAAAAAATACTTAGGAAAAGTCACTAAATCAAACAATCCAAACAAGAGCAACAATAAACCCTGGCCGGGGGGGGGGGGGTGGGGATAATTTCCAAAGTTGCCACACTATAATATATTAAATGTCCAGTTTTCAACAACAAAAAACTATGAAATTTTTGCAAAGAAACAAGAAAGTGTAGCCATTCACAGGAAAATAAGAAATTAATAGAAAAGTGTCCCTACAAGACATTGCAGTTCCTGGAGAAAGACTCTACATTATCTGTCTTAAATGAGCTAAAAGAGCTAAAGAAAAGCATAGACAAAGAATTAAAGGAAACTAGGAAAATGATGTCTCATAAATAGAAAATACCAATAAAGAGATAGAAATTACAAATAGGATTCAAAAATTCTGAAGGTAAAACGTAAAATAATTGATGTGCATGTGCAGGCAGAAGAAAGAAGCAGCAAACCTGAAGATAGCTAAATCGACATGATCCAGTCTGAGGAGCAGAAAGAAAAATGAATGAAGAAAAATGAACAGTGCCTAAGAGACCTATGGGACACCATCAAGCACACCAACATATATGTGATGGGTGCACATGAAAAGATGTCCGGCATCATTTGTCATTAGGGAAATGCAAATCAAAATCACAATGAGATACCACTTCATATCCACAAAGATGGCTGTAATCAAAACTATGGAAAATAATTGTTGGAAAGGATGTGGATAACTTGGAATTCTCACACATTGCTGGTTATGCTTTAAAATGAGGCAAAACGGTTCCACAAAAAGTAAAACATAGAATTATTACATGATCAAGCAATTCAACCCCAAGGTAAATACACAAAGGAATTAAAAACAGGTGTTCAAACAAAAACGTATATAAGACTGTTCACAGCAGCACAATTCACAATAGTCGGAGGGTGGGAACAATCCAAATGTCCATCAGTGAATGAAGGGATAAACAAACTGTGGGATAGCCATAAAATGGAGTAGTCTTCAACCATAAAAAGGAATAAATTCTGATATATGCTATAATGTGGGTGCGCCTCAAAAATATTGTGCTGTGTACGAAGCCAGACACAAAAGGTCACAAATTGTATGATTCCATTTTTATAAAATATTTAGAATAGGTAAATCCATGGAGACAGAAAGCAAGTTAGTGCCTACTGGGGGCTGGGATGAAGGGGTAACAATTTTATTTGGGGACAATGGAAATATTTTGGAGCAGATAGAGATGGATGTTGCACAACAATTTCAATGTACTAAATGCCACTGAATTGTCCACTTTAAAATGGTAAAATTTTTGTTTCATGAATTTCACCTCAATAACAAAAAAAAAATTGTTGGGCATATTTGTGGGTCTATTTCTGACCTCTGTTATGTTCCACTGATCTCTGTGTCTACTCTTCTGCCAATACCACACTGTCTCAATAACTGTAGCTGTATAGTAAGCCTTAACATCAGGTAGAGCATTTCCTCCATCTTATTCTTGTTTTTCAAAATTCTTGTTTTAGCTATTATAGAACCTTTGCTTTTATACATACATTTTAAAATAAGCTTGTCTACATCTACAAAAAAAAAACTTTGCTGGGAACTTGCTAAGAATTGTGTTAAGCCTATATATCAATTTAAGTAGAAACAACACCTTTATTACATTGACTCTTCCAATCCATTAATACAGTATGTTTCTCCATTTATTTAGGCTTTATTTCTTTAATCAGCATTTTGAAATTTTCAGCATATAATCCTGTATATGTTTTGTTAAATATATACCTAAGTATTTCATTTTCTTTCCAGAGATTTATAGTAACATGTTTTTAGTTTTGATTTCCACATGTTTATCATTGGTATATAGAAATGTGATTGACTTTTACATGCTGATCATGTAACCTGATACCTTCCTGAATTCATTTATTAGCTCTAAGAGTGGTGGGGGTGGGGAGAGTTGACAGATTCCTCGCGATTTTCTGTGCAAACAATCATGTCATCCGTGTTATTTCTTCCTTTCCAATCTGTATGCCTTTTATTTCTTTCTCTTGTCTTATTGCACTGGCTAGAAACTCCAGTACTGTGTTGAATAAGAGTGGTGAAAGTGGACATCCTTGCATTATTCCCAATCTTATTCAGTCCAGGGAAAACTTTTTAACAGAAAAGAAGTTAAGGACTAAAAATTACCCTCTAGTAAGACAGGCTGGATCTAGGATACACCAAGATTTCTAAGAAATTAACCTGTGGAAGGGGACTTGGAGAGAGGACCAAAAGCAGGTAGGAAAATGCTAAATTGTGGTAACAAACGGGAATCACCATTTCCAGCTTAAGCCAAAGGAGTGGGTGTCTCTCTGTGTAAAGAAAGTAGTATTTGTCCAAATAAGTCATATTTACACTTGAGTAAATACCCTCACATGGATCACTGTGAGTCTTTAAGATTGCATCTTTAGAGTTACTTCCACCTTATTTACCTAAAAATGACAAAATTATAATACACAGTCTCTTTACTTGTGCACCTTAAAAATCTAAATATGTTTCTTTATTTTGAAAATATCAAAGAATTAGGAAAACAATTGAATATAATCAAATATCCTGTGTCCAAGGGTTAAAAATCCAGTTATTTTCTCAGGGTTAACTGGGATTTCTCATTACTCATTTCAACATATGTGATCAGTCATCTTTTCTTAAACCTAAGGGCTTTCCTAGTTATTTTCATTGCCATGGATCCTCCCCTAACATTCTCAGCCTTTTTACATAGTCAGGCTCTATTTCTTCTCCTTGTCACAGGATGTTGAACAGAAATTTGCTTGTGTCCTGAATTTTGGACTTACTGAAAAGTGGAAGAACAGGTTCCGCTGCTCTCACCCCATTATCTCAACCAGACCATATAAAGAGAAAACAGAAATGCAAAAGGAATTCTTTGAAATAGGAGTGTTGGTGGCAGCCAGAGAAACAGTCCACCTGAGTAGAGGGTCCTCAGGGAGGAACTCTAGGGCTTTTCCCTCCTCTTTCTGTGAAGCAGGGGAGGGGTATCCCCATTTCCTGAAGTCAAGCAAGGAGGGCTCCCGGAGGAGCTGGGGCACCTACATGAGGGGCTTCTGCCTCCTTGCTCCCTGCTGGACGCCAGCTGAACCCAGCCTGGCCACCAGGCAAAGCACAGAGGAAGGTCCTAGACAGCACTGGCCGTGTCCCTGCAGTGCAGGGACATGTGTGAAACAAAGGCCTGGGTCTGCTCCTGTCCTAGAAATCTTGAAGATGCAAGTGGGGCTGGAGCATCCCTGACACCACCTTGATTCCAGCAACGACCGAGGCCGTCGACCAAAAGACCACACGGCAGGCTCAGCCGCGTGAAACAATTTTCTGCCACCTTGATCTCTGATCCCCCATCGTCCGGAAAAGCAAGAAGCGGGGAGCAAAGGAGGCAGCGTGAAAGAAAGGCCCTTCCCGCTGGAGGGCTCCAGGCCCCAGAACAGCCTGGGAGAGAAGAACTTTGCTTCGAACGTGAGGCTGGTCTTTTCGTGGACTCTTAAAGGCTCAAAAGTGAGTGGTATTTACCCGGACAGGACTCGGCTGTGAAGTCAAAAGCAACTTCGAAGCTGTGAGATCAGCCTGGGAGTTCAAATGAAGAGAACCACTATTAAAAGAATCTACGGAGAACAATAATACCATTTCCTGTTTGTATCCACTTATTTCGGCCCATTTGGAAATCAGTCACATATTATGAAAAATTAAACACATGCAGAAACGTGCAGAGAATGGAATTAAAAACACCCAAGTATCCTCCATGCAGCTCTACCATATGGTGACATTTTGCCGTATATGATTTATATTAAAAGAACAAATATTTAAATATCAATGACACAACTGAACCTTCATTTTTACCTCGAAGTGGCCTTAACCCTCCCTTCCTGAGAATTAACCACTATCCTGAATTTGGTAGGTATTGCCCCAAACATGTTTTTATACTAGCACTGCATATGTACAGATCAGGCTGTAGGAACTGTTTTGTAATCAGCTTTCTTCAGCTCACCATTAGATTATTGACATTTATCTACCTTTATATACATAAACACATATATGTGGCGAGAAAAAGAGAGAATTTAGGCTCATTCATTTTAATTACTATAAAACTAATCTCTCAATATACCATAACTTATTCATTTACCTATCAATGGCATTTAGATCGCTTTGATTTTTTGTGATTTTAAGTAATTCTGCAATACATGGTTTTATGCATGTCTCCTCCTGCATATGTGTAAGAGTTTCCCTGGAGGTGGAAACCTAGAAGGTCAATTACTGGATTATCTCTATTAGATGTTGCCAAACCCATCTCCAAATTGTCCTCATTTATACCACCCAACAGTGACTGAAGGCTTCCAACATAAACTCCCAGGTTCTCTGGGATAACCCCCTTGTTCTCTGAGCACCAAGTGCTCCAGGCCATGCACTTCTACGCACTCTGTTTCCCATAAAGGGGGGGTGTCCAGACCAACCAGTGGGTCTTCCAGCCCTTCCCTTCAGGCCCACTACCCTGGAACTGACATAACTCTCTGTAGCCAAGCATCTGCTGTGGACCCCCATCCATCCAAGCATTTGGACAACATTGATTTTATGTTATTGAACTTACTGATGAATTTTTATTATTTCATTTTATTAAATTTTATTCTTTAAGTTAATTTATTTATCTCTTTTTCTTATCCTTCTGCTGATGATTCAGCCATTTATTTAACAAATGTTGTCTTAGTGTTACCAAGTCCCAGACCCTGCCCTAGTGACCAGGACTACGGATGAAAAAGACAAAGTTCCCACCAACGTGGGGCTTAGGATTTAGTGCAGAAGCAGGTAACAAAAAGCAATCAGTTAATTGAATAATGTGGTTTCAAGTGCTGATAAAATAAAAGCGTAAGAGTTAAGAGAACTACAGAGGTTTGAGATGGAACACCTCTCTAAAGAGACGACACCCGGGAGAGGCTTAAGTGAACTGAAGAAATGAGCTGCGTACAGACAGGAGAGACCCTGCCAGCAGAGGCCACAGCAAAAGCAAAGATCTAAGACACACAGGCTCAGCATCGTCAAGTAACCAGCAGAAGGGCTGCACCGGGAGGAAGCAGGCAGGGAGCGCAGGTGACGGAGCCGCTGAGAGGTCTGGGCAAAGAGACACATGATCAGAGATACGATTTGAGAGGCCGTCCTGCTCCAGAGAGCAGACTGGAAAAGGGGCGCAAAGCGGAGGCTCCTGCCGTCCCCCAGCTCTGTCCTGGGGCCCCCAGAACAAGCCCAAGCACGAGGTGCCATGTCAGGCATTGCCCTTGCGGGCTGCTGTCAGCCACCTGCCCCGAGTCCTGTTCAGGCCTCACACCTCCCAGGACCCTCAAGACCCTCCCCCTCCTCTCCCCAGCCAAGCCGGCCATGCACTCGGCAGGAATTTTCTGTCCAGTCTTTAGAGCCAACGATGAATATGGAAACCTTCTCGGCTTCAGCCAATGATCAATATGGCCTGGAATCGATAGGCTCAATCGTGTGAAGGGATAAAAGGTTAATAAGAGTTTCCACTGACCCTTTCCTGGGGTACTTTTATATTTACCGACTTTTTTTTTTTTTTTTTTTTTTTTTTTTTGCTGCGTCGGGTCTTCGTTGCTGTGCGCGGGCTTTTCTCTAGTTGTAGCGAGCGGGGGCTCCTCTTTGTTGCGGTGCGCGGGCTTCTCGTTGCGGTGGCTTCTCTTGTTGCGGAGCACGGGCTCTAGGCGCACGGGCTTTAGTAGTTGTGGCTCGTGGGCTGAGTAGCGTGGCTCGCGGGCTCTAGAGCGTGGGTTCAGTAGTGTGGTGCACGGGCTTAGTTGCTCCGTGGCATGTGGGATCTTCCCGGATCAGGGATCAAACCTGTGTCCCCTGCATTGGAAGGCGGATTCTTAACCACTGCTCTACCAGGGAAGCCCCATACTTACTGTCTTTAAAACAAGAATGAGGTCTGAGAGGTGAGTAACAGGTGTCGAGGGCTGGCTACCACAGAGGCACGTGGGGGCGAGGCTGTCTTTCCAGTGATTCCAGTTCATTCAGGGACAGTAGGAGTGGGACCCCCAGCTCTCCTTGCATCCGGCTGCTCCGCTGGGTCAGTGCTGGCTGTGGGCTGGTGCTTTGAGCATCTGGTAGCTGAACAAGAAGGAGCCCCAAAACGGGCAATGCCTGCCGCGGGCCAGGGATGAGCTGTGCGCACAGCAGCCAGAAGGTGGTCACCCTTGACATCGAGTCTGCTTCTCCGTTTGCACACAGTTCCCACGTGGACCAGAAGAGCTTGATGCTCCCCTTGTTGCCCCAGCAGAGCAAGACTAAACGTTGCCGTTAGTTTACCAAACCCATGACGCCAGGCCAGTGGAAGCACACTATGTGCCCCTCAAGTTTCCCAGGTAAGTCCTAGGCGGGTGTGCACATGCTTCCTTAGTCAACCAGAAACTTCTAGCTAAGACACTGGATGGACTGCATGTCAGGATTTCTGGGCTTTAGACAGTGGCCTTGGCGACATTTTAGCCCCAACGATTCTCTGTTGTAGGGCCACCCCAGCCCCCGTAGAATGTCTAGCAGCATCCTCCACCTCTACCCATTAGATGCCGGCAGCACCTCCCTGCAGCCACGACGATCAAACGCCTGCAGACATCGCCAAAGGAGCAAAACCGCCCCCAAATCGCCCCCAGCTGAGACCCGCCGATCCGGCGAATGACTGCGCCTATGGGGTCTTCATTTTCCCTTTGGGTCCAGTTAGTCTAGAGTGGCCCCCAGGCCCACCCCACTCCATCAGTCAGGACCCCATCATTCCTCCACGGTCACCCTCTTCTCCAAGCCGTCAAAGCCTCCGAACCATCCTCCCAGCGTCTCCTCCCCGACTGCAGCCTGCGGACCACCTGCGTCAGACCACGGGGTCCGACTGCGGCCTGCGGACCACCTGCGTCAGACCACGGGGGTCCGACTGCGGCCTGCGGACCACCTGCATCAGACCACGGGGGTCCTGGTACAAACCTGCTGAGCTCGCACAGCTTGGGCCTCTGTCCCGACCCAGACCATTCTGACGACCTCGTTCTTTCTAAGCTGCGTGGCCTGCAGCTCCTGGACGACAAAGTTATTTCCAGTAGAAAACCCAGCAATCTGTGCACCTGTTATTAGGCCTCAAGGGGACACAGGCAGAGGGGAGCATTCTGCTTTTTCAGTGTCTTCTAATTAAAGGATTTCATTTTATTCTGAAAAGTCCTCATTCTCTTATGAAAAACGTGCATGCAAAATGCACAATTGTAGAAACACAATCCTGTTCATTAAAAAAAAAAAAATTCCTCTGACAAAAGCTCATTCCCTTTCAAGGGCTGTTTTTCTTAACCTTCATGGTGAATAAACATCATTTTCACCATAAGGAATCTAATTCCTACAGCAATTCTATAACAAAGTGAGAAAGTTGCCAGGAGATAACTTGGCGAGGCCGCTGAGGAGACACCCATGTAGCCTCCGGGCCCCGGGGTGGGAAGAGGGGAGGCCACGGTGCTCTGCACTTCAGCCCCGCTTGGGGGGCTCCTCCCCTGTCTCCCTGACCCTCCCCGTGGTGAGCCCCCATCACACGCCCTCCGTGGGCTCTCAGCGACCACCTGGCCCAGGTGGAGGGAAAAGCAGACAAAGGCAAGGGTCTCTGCTCTCCTTTGGGGAGAGACCCTTCCCTGTGCTTGGCTCTATTAACACACATTCACCACTGCTCGTGAGGGGCTAACAGCCTCTGTCTACCCTGGGCCCAAACGTCCCCTGGCACTGCTTGGCCTCTGGCATTTCTGTCCCATTCCCCGCCCACAGGAGCCACTCCCCGGCAGGCCCCATGTGGTCTGGCCCGGGCATGCACAGCCCAGACCCCTAGGATCTCAGGGAGAGCCCACGCGTGGACCCCGGGGTGCCCCTCTGCACGGCTCCCTCCTCCCCGGCCCCCGCCCTGCTGACCCCAAGGGCATCAGCTTCCCCAAATTCTGACCTTTGCCTGCTAGCCCAGTGGGATCACCGTGCGCCTTTGGACTCCAGCTTTCTGGGCCAAATGGGAACCTTACACCAGGGCAAGCACGGGCTCACCTCACCAGCTTCCCCCACTTGGGGTCACAGCCTCGCCCTGCCTGCTGTCCACACCCGAACACAGGCCTCGCATAAATGTCGCCCGATTTTATGGCTGTTTAACATGGGGGGTGGGGGCATTAGTCCAGGACCGGTTACTCTGCCACAGCCCAAAGCAGAAGTTCTCCCGACGTCCTTTAATCAGCTCCTTTCACCCAGCTCAGCTATGATCGCTGGCAACCAGGAACCCTGTCTAAGCCACGAAATGATAACATCTCAACATCTTCTTACAGCAGATAGGTGCCGAGGCACCGTCTCCCGTGGTGTCCCTCAGGGCAATAACATCGCTGCAGAGCACAGCTCAGCAGAGGAAGTTTTCTGTAGGGAACGGAGGGTAGATAAAACGCAATCCCCAGGCAGGTCCTCGTTGGTCTGGCTTCACCTACGGAGAGCTTTCAAAGCACCTAGAGCAACAGACTCCAACCTGCAGATTTCAGAGACATCACACTCTCGGGGACCTGGGAGTGACTGTGAGGTTCCACTAACCTGTGTGACTCCGGGAAACAGCCACAGACTAAATTAACACTGTATGCAAATGTGCGTAGATGCTGCCGTACTTTATAAAACATGAGTCCATTTTAAAACTATAAATAGATGCATGGTCGTTTTATCTATGCTTTTTTTCTCAATCAGCAAGTGTTTAAAGATAACCCACAAATCATCGAGGAGGGTGTGAGGAAAGGTTTTGAGTTGATCGAGGGGGCTCATCTTCTAAAACATCAGGAAGGCTGGTCCAGGCGAGTACGCAGTCTGCACCTCTGGCCTTCCCCCACCCAGGACTGTGTTACCAGCCTTTGGTCTACATTGGCTCTGGCCACATCGAACACAAGGCCACGCTCCCGGCCAGAGACAGGGCGCAGGCTCTGGGCTGCCGGCTGACAGGCACCCTGGGCCTTTATCAGCAGGTGAGCTGAGGCTGAGGGCGAGCACCGTCTCCCCGGGGAAGATACAGCACGTATTCAGAAGATCCGGCCTCCAAGGAGTATCCCACGCCTCCTCAGAGGTCACCCCAAGGAGCAAGGCGCACCACGCTGGAAACGCCGGCTGTCAAGCCCAGCTGGTGCACTTGCCCCATCTGGGTCGGCACATCTGACCACCAGCAGTGGCTGGAAATGTGTGCGGTGCAATGAAAGCCTTTCTGGTGACCTGGCGTGACGCCTGAGTTCTCCTTGGCCGTGGCTGTGTCCCACTCTGCACACCTGGAGAGCCAGGGCGAGGGGCAGGGCGGCAGCGGAGATGCTGAAAGAAAAGATGGGGGGCACACTGGAGCTGGAGGGAGGGAGCTTCAGAGCGAGTCCGCCACTGGCTCAAACTGGTGTCTTACTTTAAGGCAAGAAAGAGGGAAACAAAAAAGAACAGACCACAAACAGAGGATGAACGGGGGTAGGGGAGGGCCAGGCGGGAGAAGCAAGAGAAGCAGGGGAGCAGGAGGGTGAAGACACAGAGCAGGGAGGACGTGGGGGGACAGGGCAGGCGGCCGCCGTCCAGGGGCCGCCACATCTAGGCCAAGGTCGGCACGGTCTGGTCTGTCCACCCAGCGGGGAGCGCGGTCCCGCACTGCACAGGATTCCCACGATGGTGCAGAGAAACCCAGCATCAGGGGCCCCGGCCAGACTCCGGGGAGTCGCGAGGATGGACACCACGGTGCTGGCGACTCCCCACCTCGGTCTCACGGTCCCCACCGTCCCCGCTGCCTCCACAAACCGGCCCGCTCCCTGCTCTGGGTCTCTGCACCCTCCCCGGGGCCCACTGCACCGACATCCACAGCTGCGGCTTCAGGGCACCTTTCCTTTATGACTCACGTACATTTTATTTACACATATTTGTCTTCTGCAGGTAGCCTCACAGGAGACATTTCATTTTTTCCCTACTCCTGTAAAAATGCGTTTGCATGCATTATTCATGATTTATCAATTCCCAGAAATACCCGGCACAGTCGGTGGGGAGTTGGGGGGTGGGGGGCATGGAATGAAAGTCCAGCTTTGCCAGGTTTCAGTACGATCTTCAATAATTGGCTCCCGGCTCATTTTATTTAGTTAAAACCATGGATTCTTTTCGTTTCAATATGAAACAATAGTCGCTGAGAGTCAACAGTACCACTGTCTTCACAAGAGCTGTCGAGGGCTCCCTGAGGCCATGGGCCACGGCTTTCGGTCCTGAGAACTCGCCTTCCCTCCGACCGTGAGCCCCCGCCCGGAGCACAGATCCCGTCTCGGGGGCCTCTGCTCTCCCGTGCCCGACACCTGCCCGGGAGATGGGAAGTACTAAGTGACCCCGGATGAGTTAACGAGCTCACGGGGGACTCAGAAGGCCCCCCACCAACAGCAGCCTTGGTATCTGGAGCGGCCCCAGCACAGGACACACAGGAGATGCTCAAACAGGAGGCGCAGCCAAGCCGAAGCCCACACGGTCGGTCCAGGGAGGACCCGAAGCACAGGCGGACGCAGCACGAAGTCCAGGCTGGACCCCACGGCCAGCGCTTCTGCAGGAAGGAAATGCCTCTGGGAAACGGTGCCACTGCCCCAGCTAGCGAAACGCAGTTTAGATAGAAGACTGCACCCATCAAAACTATAATAAGGAATTTAAACGCTTCCACAATTTCATGCCGATTTCAAAGGCCCACCGTCTCCACACACCTGGGGCCGCGCGATGCTGGGGAACCTGTTCAAGGTCATGGAAGTGCAGTGAAGCTCTCATCGTTTGGAAGCTTCTCCCTCCCTCGGAGGCAGCCTGCTCCACATCCAGTTGGGGGAGCGTCTGTGAGCGCGCGCGTGCGTGTCCTCCCAGCCGCTCGCTCAGCAGCGGGCTTTGTATCGACACCGTGCTTGATGCTCAGGGCTGCAGGGACCGTTTCTCAGCAGAAACAGGAAGAGCTGGGTGCGAGGCAGCCTGGCAGCAGCTTCACGAGCTAACAGACCTGCTCTCAGACAACAGGTGCTGGCGAGGGTGTGCAGAAAGGGAGCCCACCTGCACTGCTGGTGGGAGTGTAAACTGTCATATAGCCACTGTGGAGAACAGTGCGGTGGTTCCTCACAAAATTAAGAACAGAACTACCACGTGACCCAGCAATTCTACTTCTGGCTTAAACTGGTGTCTTACTTATTACTTACTTACTTATTTTTCCAAAGAAAACAAAAACAATCATTTGGAAAGATATATGCGCCCCCATGCTCACTGCAGCACTATTTACAATAGCCAGGAGATGGAAACAAACGAGGCACCCATCAACGGATGAATGGAGAAGGAAGGTGTGGTGCATACACACAATGGAATATTACTCGGCCGTAAAAACTGAAGGAAATCTTGCCATTTGCAGCAACACAGATGGACCTTGAGGGCATTATGCTAAGTGAGACAGAGAAAGACAGACACCGTATGATCTCACTCACATGTGTAATATAAACAGAAAGCAAACATGTAGATACAGAGAACAGAGTAGGGGTCAGCAGAGGGGAAGGGGTGGAGACAGGGCAAAACGGGTGAAGGGGTCACCTGTATGGTGATGGACAGAAGCTGAACTTTTGGTGGCGAGCACCCTGTAGGGTATTCAGAAGTAGAAATATGCTGTAATATAAACAAAACTTACCTAATTTTATAAACCAATGTTGCCTCAATAAAAAAAAAACAGTAAATATTAACAATAGAGACACAGGCCCCACACGGCCGAGACCCTTAGTCACTCGCCTGGAGGCAAGGCCAAAGAATTCGGATTTTTAAGCAGCCCTGACCCTCTGCTGGTCCCTGGACCACCTTGGGAGATGCTGAGCCCACGTGTTTTGGGGATCAGTCACTTCCCAAGCGCTGCCCTTCCCTCAGCAATCCAGGCCTTGAGGGGCACTATACTGGGAGCAGGGTCAGAATGCTGCTCCCAGGGGTCCCTGGAGGGGGAGCTCAAGGGTGGGAGGGAGAAGCCCGAGTCCGGAGGCCCCCCGCCAGACCCTGTGCCTGACGGGCAGAGGAGAGGCAGGAATGGGTCAGTGGTTTTCAACTGTGCTTAGCTTTGCCTTCTGGGGTGGGGTACAGTTGGCTCTTAAGAAAAAGTGGTTTGGATCCCCAAACAGCTCAGGTCATAGCAACAGCCCTGAGACCCTCAGGCTCGGGGTTCCCATGGTTACTCACAAGGAACACTGACAGGGAGGGAGCCCAAGCCACCTAAATGCCCCCTGCACATTGCCACGTGTCCTTAGAGTTGGGGGGGGAGGCGCTCACTACAGTTGGCCCTTGCAGAGCAAGGTCCTTGTTTTGCAGACAGGGCTGCTGACAGCCAGAAAGGAAGCTGACTCCCCAGGACAGAGTTCCACAGCCAGGTGCCGGGCAGACAGAAAGAAGTGTTACGCTGTTCTCATAACCACCCCTTGAACCTCGGGGGCTACAGTGCTGCCCCCTTCACAGTCGGCTTCTTGCGTCCAAAGCCAGGCATCCGTAGGAGGTGACTCTGCGTGGCCTGGCCCCCCGCCTGGGCCCTGCTCGCCACGGTCCCCCCCTCGCCCTGCTCCCCTGCTTGGCGTGCACAGCTGCCTCATACAACCCGCCTCATGTCTGTAGGACTAAATTTTTCAAGAAGGGACCAGAGGGAGGTGGGGTAGGAGATGCAGACTGGATGCTTCTGGATGGTGGCCCCCTTCCTCCACCTCTCTTCCAGATGCTGACATCAAGGTTTACACCCGGCAGAAGTCTCGGGAATTTTTCCCTGAGGAAGCTGGCTAGCCTGGGGGAAAAGCCCTGCCAATTCTGTCAGCCGGGGCTCCATGACAAAACCCCTGGCCCCCCGAACTGACATCCTGCGGCAAAGCTCTACCAGGCCCACAAAGCTGCCATCAGGTTTCAGTGAGCCGTTCGTAGACACGAGGAGAAGTGCTGATTATGGCCAGATATTTGAGGGAAACTTCTAACATCAAAAACAAAAACAAAACAGACAAACCCAGAACAAGCAAACAAAAAACTCAACTCAGACAGAAAAAAACAGAGTGTGAATCCTAAATTATCATCACAAGGATATACATATATATGTGCGATGATGTATGTATATGTATACAGTATCTATGTGAGATGCTATATATATAGCATCTAGGTGAGGTGATATATATATATATATATAGTATCTATGTGAGATGATATATATATATATAGTATCTATGTGAGATGATATATATAGTATCTATGTGAGATGATGTATATATATATAGTATCTATGTGAGATGATATATATAGTATCTATGTGAGATGATGTATATATATATAGTATCTATGTGAGATGATATATATAGTATCTATGTGAGATGATATATATAGTATCTATGTGAGATGATATATGTATATAGTATCTGGGTGAGATGATATATATATATATAGTATATATATATAGTATATATATATATATATAGTATCTATGTGAGATGGTATATATATATATATAGTATCTATGTGAGGTGATGAGCTAGATGGTGGACCGTCCACTAAACCTATTGGGTTAATCACTGCATCATTTAAGTAAGTCAGATCATTATGCTGTTCAATGTAAACTTACATAGTGCTGTATGTAAATTATATCTCAATAAAATTGGGGTGGAAATTGGAAAAATTTAGAAACAGGAATACAAGAAAAATTTTAAAAGAAACTATCATTAATTTGCTCAGCAAGAAAAGAACAGAAAATGAATTTGTAAAATGAGACCACTATGCTATACAAAAAAAAAAAAATTCAGAGAAAAAGAAAAAAACTCTTGGAAATTAAAAAGCAGAATAACAAATATTGAAGATACCATAATAAGTTTGGATTACAAAGTAGAACAAAATTAAAAAGGTAGAAAACGGGAATGAAAATTCAAGAAAGTTACGAATCAGTTCAGGAGATCCAACGTCAAAAAAAAAGTAGCAGCACAGGAAAGAGAGACAAGAGCATCAAAAAAAGAGAGAGATCCAACATCAAAAAAAAAAAAAAAAAGTAGCAGCACAGGAAAGAGAGAGAAGAGCAGAGAGAAGGAAATTAACAAAGAAATAATGCGAGAAAGTTTCCAAACACTGAAGGGTAAGTGTCTCCAGCACTTACTAGTCCGGCCCTGTGAGCAAAAATGTCCACTGAAAGCACAACCTTGTGAGGGGTTCCCAACATCAGGCTAAAGAGAAGACACCGTGTGGCCTGCTGGTGAGGACACAGGCCCAGCAATCGTTCCACCCGGCTCTACCACTCACCACCTGTGCAAACTGGGACAAGTCAGTCCCTCCAAGTCCCAGGAGCACTTGTCATCCTACTGCAATGACTTGTTCAATTACCTGGCTCCCTTTATGTACTATGAACTCAGGAGGGTAAGGACTGTCTTATCCCGTTAAACAATAGATCCTAAACTTCTGGGACAGTTCTTGGCACATAGCAAATGCTCAGTAAATATTTATTGAATGAATGAGTGAATGAGGGGAAGAGCGTGGGTGAGTCAAGTGGCAGATTGAGGACAAAAGTAGCCACCTAGCTGCAATGTCCTAATTGCCTAATAAATCATGAACAGTTCTTTAACGACTCACGCAACATTTGTAAAGTACCTACTGTGCGGCAGGCACTAGGAAGGCAAACACGAATGGGATGCAGTCCCAGGCACAGAGGGGCTCGCGGACTCGCGTTACGATCACCAGTCATTCCCTCCGACACACCCTCACACGCTTACGTGCGTTTCCCCAATGCCTGGACCTCCGGCAGCGAATTTGCCAGCGCTGAACATCGCAAGTGAAGTAGGACACCCGAGACAGACGCCACCCACTTCACAGAGCCCAAATAATCCTGGGATCACAGTGTTCGCCAGGAACAGCACGGGGTGAGGGCCCGGCCGTGCTGCACCCACAGAGCACCTGTGGTTCTCACCTCAAAGGGCTGCCGTCCAAACACCCCACCGGCAGACACCTGCTCGCTCGGCTTCAGGATGTGATGAGCTCACAGCTGGAGGAGTTTGCCCCCATCAGCCTTGACTGATAAGCCTCGAAGAGCATCTCTTTCCTACCTCATTACTGTGCAGCTACGGCTGCTGAGCTGCTGGCATAAATAAGAGCTATTCCTCCTTCACTTATAACAACCTCATTCTAGTTTCTTCTTCCTGAAGCAGTTATGGTGTAATGATGTCATGTATTTAAACTTGATAAACATAATTACTATCAACATTTAATTGATTCTTGATTACAATCAATTATATTTCTGAAACAATCAAGCGTCCTACAATTAAAAATAATGGATTCATTAGCACGCCCCCTTACTTGACAATTACACAAATGCATTATTTATGTAATTAGACGCATTTACAGTTCATTATTCCACATTTTATGCTATTGTTACAAAGCTACTAAACTCTCCGGCTTACTTTTTAATCTTCCTCTGGCTAATACTGAGACAGAACCCGAAGTTTATTCAAATGGATCCAGAGAAAAATGGGAAGTTACCTACAGAAGCACAATTAAGTTATAAGTCGGAAGCCTGAGTAGCACATCAATTCAAAAACAAAAGTTACCTAATTTACCTCCCATATTTTCAGAGGAAGATGTGAGGGTCCGGGGTAGCTGGGATCCGATCACGTATTTTACCAGCTGAGCGCAGGCCAAAATCTTCCGAATGTGGAGCAGGGGGAGGGGATTAGAGAAACAGGAAGCAGGCTGACCCAGAGCAGCGGCTTCTTCAGTCCGGGACAGCAGCTGAATCTGCCCTTGACCCTCCCCCCTCCCTGCAGGGTCCTCTGACCTCCTGCCCCCAAAGGGCACGGCTCGCTCTGCGGGGCGGCCACCGCAGCCGACATCTCAGTCCAAGCCGTTCCCTGCTCTCCAAAGGCCTCTTTCTCCATGTCTCCCAATAACCCTTGCCCCAACGAGTTCTTTTTTCAAGACGGTCAAACTGGCATGTGCATTTTCCTTGTTCACTCCCAAAATTCTATTGCATGAAGAGAAGAATTCACGGGAACCCCTGAGGCCACACTAGAGCGAGGCTCAGGGACAGCAGCCGTAAGTGGGCCACAGGCATCAGGACAGCTTTCCGGAGACAGAAGGCAGGTGGGGTCGCACTAGGGGACGAGCTGGAGCAGGTGACACGATGGCTCCATCCGCTCCCGGGAGAAAGGGCACCGGAGGCAGAAGCCTTCATCCCACCGGGGCAGCGGGGCCGCCGGCCGGCGAACGCAGGGGCGACTGGTGTTAATCTGGGCAGTTAATCAGAGAGTTCGTATGCAATCCCGAAACCACTGCTTCCCACCCGCAGAGTCACTGACTCCCACGGTAAAACCGGGGGCGCGAAAGAAACCAGCCATCACTCAGGAGACATGGGCCTTCTCCTAGGGGTGCAGTGCCTGTGAGGAACAGAGCAGAGACTGGCCGCCCCAGAGCATCGCACGGGAAGGCGAGAGGCCGGGCGTGGGGAGGAGGTGTCGCGCTCAGGAGGGCGGAGTCTCACACACATCGGGGCACCACATTCACGTGGGCTGCAGGGCCCCTTTCACACGCCCCAGCCTCCTAACGGAGGCAGCTATAGCGGAAGAAAATGTCCTTGAAACAAACAAATCTGGACGCTTAACAGACATTCCACATGTCAGTGACAACTGATTCCGAAATCCATGTCAGAACATGGAGAAATTTTCGAATTTTGTGGATAAAGCTTCCTTCAGCAAATCCAGTGTTAAAAAATGGGTTCTTTTTACAAACAAGTATCAGCCTGGCCTCAGTTTCCTTCCCACGACAGTAAACACTAGAAGAAAGTGAAGCAGCGACTTCAGGGTCTTAAGGAAAGTTGGTGACCCCAAAATTCTATACCCAGCCAAGGTTTCAGAGCCAACACCCACAGGCCTGTCCTCAGGAGTGCACGCCAGGCCACCAGCAAAGACACAAGGAGAAAGTCCCTCAAATATTGGCAAAGGATGGCGTTAGAGCCACATCATCAAACTCTGGATCATTGTTATAAATTAGATGCACCTGTCCTGTGCATTTCTTGAAAGGGAAAACATTTAATGTAAAAAACAGCCTGGTGACAATGTAAGGGGGAGACACGGGAGAAAGAAGGTGAGGTCAAAAAACAAATGTACCAATTCCCTCCATTTATGTAGGCAAGATCGATAAACAGGTTTCATTCTTAATGTCGATATTTAGACAATATACGCTTTTCTCTTTTCCAGGGAAATGAGTCACCACAATTGAATCAATAAGCAATGGCAAAAAGCTGTGTGAAATTGAACATGTTGTTCAAGAATTTTTTCGAGCAAGCTACCAGCCCCAGACATTTCACAGGCTAGGTTTTCTGACTGTTGTGGAACAGATCATTTCCATGCTAGATAAATGTTTCCAGAGAACACAAAAGGATGGCATGCTTCCCAATCGTTCATTTCCCAAAGCCAGCATATCCTAGAGACACGAGCAAAAACAGGTTGAAAAGGAACCTAAAGGCAGATGCCCTTTATGAAGACAGACACAAAAATTATATGTGAAATACGACAGCAGTGTGTTAACAACAGTACATCTGCTACAAACATGAAACAAAGTAAGGACTGATCCAGGGTAGGAGTCCTTTCATACTGAGTGATCACTCATCACAAATACAAAGGAAAGGAGAAAAGCACCGTGATGATGTCAATAGATGGTGAAAACCATTTGTGAAAACTTTTTAATAAGCTAAAGAAGAGGAATACTTTCTTGACAAGGTTAAAAATACATCCTCAAACCGCAAAGCCAATGGCCAATACCCAACAGTAAGCAAGGGGGGAGACAAGGCAGCTGACTGTGGCCAACATTCTGCGGCCACACAACAGAATGAGAAGGAGCAAAACAGATTTTAGAAGATTGAAGATATAGATATAGATAATTTTGCCCTTTTTTATTTGGTAAAGAAGAGGCAAAACTGACATTACTCAAATATGATATGATTGCCTACCTGAAAAAAATCAAAAATGCACTAATTTTTTAAATTCCATGAACATAAACATAAAAAAGCAGTAGTTTTCCTACATGCCAGCCTTAACAGGGTGAAAATGGAAAAAGAATCCCATTTACAGTAGTAAAATTGAGTGTCTGGAAATTAACCCCACAACATGTACACAGAGCTCAAAGGCCTAGAGCCGCGAGCCAGGCAGAGCAACACAGGACAGATCTGGACCAAGGGCTAAATACAGTGTATTCTACATCAGAAGACCCATGCTGAGATGCACACGCTCACCAAACCAACTTAGGAATTTGGTGCAATGGACGAAAATTCCAGTGGACTTGTTTCTGTAGAGTTGATCATACAGGCCACCTAGGAGAAGGGAAAGTAAGGAGAAGCAAGGAAGCAAAGAATAATGACTTGGAGGCCCACAGGATCCTCCCTGCTGAGGCGCCAGGGCACAGAGAGGCCCAGAAACATGGCCAGTTGGTCCAAGCAGTCAGCACGCAGGTGGTTTGGCATCCGGAGGCAAGGGCTGGCTGCTGGGGCGGGACCCTGACTCCACCTTCACAGAGGTGGCCCTGAGCGGCCTGTGTGACTTCTCTTTTCCAGTTCCCTCATCACTAAAGCCAGGGTGACAGCATCTCCGCAGAGTCTGCTGTGCACATCAAAGAGGTCAGTATGCGCAAAGCCCTCAGCAGAGGACCTGGCGCCTGGGTAAGTCCTATAAAAGCATGCATGACATAACAAAGAGAAATGGTGCAAGGAAATGAGTTAATGGGCGGGGCGGGGTGGGGGGGACCATGAATGAGACCCACATGCGCTCACAATGCACACCCACTGCAGGGCTCAGAGTGGAGCGGCAAAACAACTGTGAAGGAGCTGTGGAGAGTGCAGATGGGCCTATCGCCTTGAGGGGATAAAGTGTTTCCAACCTGAGAGGGAGGGAGGGGAGGGGAGGGGAGGGGAGGGGGAGGGGAGGGGAGGGGAGGGGAGGGGGAGGGGAGGGGAGGGGGAGGGGAGGGGAGGGGAGGGGAGGGGAGGGGAGGGAGGGAGGCAGGGGATAGAGAGTGGTGAAATGCAAAACTGGAAAACTGGGAAAGGCAGCAGTTTTTAGAGTCAGAAGTCCTCAAAAAGCCGAGAGGGGTCAGCTTCCATTTGGGGGTCAATGCGATGGGCTACAGCACCTCCACAAACCCAAGTGAAAATAAACAGGTCGGGGCAGAAATAATTTCTGGCCTAAGATTAGGAATTCCTCTACCCTCAGCCTTCAATCTACGGGAACCTCCAGAAAACAAAACAAAAAAACTAAAGTATCTCCGATAAATGTCATCCTTTCTTTACATTAAAAAATATTTTCTAAGGAAGAGCATCTCCTCATCAGGGCTACAGAATCCACGTGAATACGAAAGAATGAGTGCTGTGTCCGAGAGGAGTGCGCCCCGGGCCCCGCGCTGTGGCTGTGACGGGGGAAGGCCTCCCGGTTCCCCTTCCTGAGTCCCGCTGCTACGGCTTCACAGGCAAGAGCTGTATCCAGCAAATTAAACTGCAGGACATGAAGCACCGCCGCTCCCGCACTGCGAGCTCACTGCCCTCATTTGTAGGAAATACGAGGCACTAAAATTCTGACACCACATTCCTTAGAAAGAATGGCGACAAGAAGGAGAAATGGCACAACATGAATCCAGCCTCCCAGATGAGTCAGCCAAACCTTGACGACCGATCTAGGGCTGCTGTGATTTATCCCACGAGATGCTGACCCCAAAGTCAAGTGGATACCAAACACTCCGGAGAGTGCTGTGCGGGCACCAGCAGGCCGGGGCTGCAGAGGAAGGCGTGCCCTCGGCCAGGACTGGAAGGATTTTTACAGTCACCGAACAGCAGCAACTGACGGGAAATCTAGCCCAAGGGGGAGGCGTTTGTTTCTGGTGCTGACCGCCCCCCCCATACCTCCCTCCTCCGTTTCTCCCCACCCACCCCACCCACCTAGGCAGCAGCTTGTCTGGTCCCCAAAATGGCCTGTTGTGTGATTGAAGATGTGACAGGAGGACAAGGGTTACACCATGGAAGATGCTCGCGCGCGCTATCTCATCACAGCCATCCCGGAGAGAAGCCATGGCCCCATCTTTCAGAAAAGGAAACGAAAGCTCTACAAGCGACCTTGCCAGAGTTAGCCCAGGTCTGTCATGCTTGAGGCCCAGGGTGGAGGGCTCCAGGGAGGTGGTCAGAGCCCCGGGTCCTGGGTGATGGCGGGAAGGGGCCACTGCACATGGCCTCTCCCATCTGCTCCCCACCCGACCCCTGCTCTGACTGGCAGATCCCCCCATCAACGCCCTCCTGGTCAGGACCCTGCTTATCGTCAGGTAAGAGTTCGGTGACCATCACGCCGAGGCAGCAAGGATGGATGATGGATTCAGTCACTCCTGCCACTCCCTCGACCAGGACCACAGAGGGCTTAGGCAGGGCCGGGCCAAGCTCTGCTCCCAGGGTAGCGGAGAGGCAGGGGCCCGAGTGTGCAGACAGCAGGAAGTGGGAGGGGGACAGGGGTGTGTCCCACTGTCACAGGATTTGGACAAGAGGACTGAGGTTCCCTCCTGCCCCTTCCACCATCTAAGGATCCTGGCCCGGCCAGATTATGTGAATTTATCAAAATCCTTCATCTGTGAGATGAGCCAACGCCTACACACATAGCTACGCTGTATCTTCTCAATAAGGAGGCTGTGCGGGCCATATACAGGGCTTGTGAAGATCACGACCTGAATCCCGGAAGCAGTGGGGTGTGAACAGGCAGAGAGGAAATGAAAGGCTGATTCAGGCTTCAAGAGGACCAGAAACATAAAATGCTTGATTCCTGCTGGCGATGGGGTGAACGAGATTACAATATTATTTTCCGTAGAGATATGACTCTTTTAATTTCGCTGGAGTACCCAGCTTTAGATAGGAAATCAATTGTCTATTGTTATCAGCCTAGGAGAGGAAATAAGGGCCCACGTCCTTGGGCTGCTGTCTTGGATGTGATTTATTGGAAACAAAGGTTGACTCCTTGATACAGACGCCTGATGGTGGCCCTGGAGCCAGGCTGGTCTGAGCTCAGGCAGCAGTCGGCGGAGCCGCTGGGTGACGAGGGGACAGCTGAGGGCACGTGGCCTCCACTCAGCCGGTCCAGCCACACCGGGAACCAAACACCCTGGCAGGCACAGCATCCTTCCCCATCTGACCTGGGCCTCCAGCCTCCAGCCGTAAGTCATAAAGACGTGTTCCAGCTCCTTCTGCAGGACTCAGGGATGCGCCAGGGAGATGCCAGCCGCACCAGTGCCCAGACAGGGCACGGTCACAGCGCTGTTCCTTGTGGAGTTTCTAACAGACACGGGAGCGACCGCGAGCAAAAGGACACGTTGGGCCTGACGTCCTCCACGTGCCCATAACGACCGCTCCGTGTGTGCTCCCACGGGCACACTGTATACATTCCATATACACATGGTGCAGAGCAGCTGCATCTGGAATGTTTCCCAGCTTCAGGACTTTCGTCTTTCAGAGGCAAAATCCCTCCCTCCGCAGAACTGGTTTTTCATTTGCTGGCGTTTGCCTGACAGGATGCACCTCCCAGGAAGAAACAGCGCTGTCCATACGGCAGCCTCGCCCCCTCTCCTAAATTCCAAGCCGTCTGCTCCTTTAAATCCCACGGAGACCAGCCAGCTACCAGACAGCACTCTATCCCTGAAATTATTCCCCGGGCAACCGCGCTCAGAGCCCGAAGGAGCCCGAGGATGGAGCTGCTGTCAAGGGGGCACACGGGGCCCTTACAGGGGGACCGGACGCACCCACGGGGAGCTGAGGTCACCAGGCCGAGCCACGGCCCCGGGATGGGAGCCTCCACCCGCCCCACCAGCAGCGTCCAAAGGAAGCAGGTCAGAGGCAGAGGAGCCTGCGATGGGGCGTCGGGAGGACAGCCGGGCGTCTGTCCACCAGAGGCCGAAGGCTGACTGGCGGGCGTGCGGGGACAGGCACGGGGACCGGACCCGGCAGAGTCTGGACCCTCCCTCCCTCCCTCCCTCCCTCCCTCCCTCCCGCAAGGCAGCTCACAGAGTGGCCCCTGGACAAGGCAACTGCATTTCTGAACCAAAAATTGAGATGCAGGTTTTAAAAAGAAAAAAAAAGAGATTATTTTCATTTGTAAGTTTACTCGGGACGTCATAAAGGGATTTAACAAGTCATATGTACTTGTATGTTAAAGAATCAGGTTTATTACAAAAATGAAACATTATGAAATCAGAAAAAAGCCACTCACTCCTGTTCTCATTCAGTGCATGGCTGCCGTGGGGTCCCTGTCACCACGCTCCACCCTCCCGGGTCCACCTTTAGCTGGGGGACTGCGGTGGAGGTGGGAGACAGACACGTGCACAGAAACGACCCCTTTAGCTCGGAAGCAAGAGCCATAAGGAAGCAGCCGGCCGAGGGGTGGGATTACAGGGTGACAACGGACCACTTGGTTTCCTGTTGCTGCCACAGCAAATGACCACAGATGCAGCTGCTTAAACCACAAACCCTTACCTCACGGATGTGTGGAGCCCGGGCGGAACCCCCGGCGCCGGTGGGCTGTGCTCCTCTCGGGATGCTTGCGGAGGAACCGTTCCCTGCGAGGCCGCTCCCAGATCCAGAGGCCGCCTGCATCCCGGGGTTCGTGGCCCCTTCCGCCAGCCTCAAACCGGCAACGCAGGTAGAGTCCGTCACAGGGCGCCCGTGACTCACCCTCATGCCCCTCCCACCTCTGAGAACACTGGTGGTCCCGCAGGGTCGGGTAACCCAGGACGTTCTCGCTGCTCACCTTCTGAAGCTCCATCCCCTCTGCAAAGACCCTGAGGCCGCTGCACAGCCCAGGGGCTGGGGGTGGGCGTCTCGGGGCCTTGGTCTGCCTTCCGCAGGGTTAGGTCAGGAAAGGGCTCCTCGAGATCCTGTGACGCTGAAACTCAGATTTGTCTGTTGGAGACAGAGCTGGCCCCGCGGAGAACTGGGGGAGGCACCCCCCAAGGCGAAGGGACAGCAAGGGCCCAGGGCAGGCTGGACGGAGCCCTGCGGGGACGCCGTGGGTACCAGCAAGAGGGCGGGGCCTGGACGCAGGGCACCTAGGGCTGGGCTGCAAGTGCAACCAGACCATCAAAGGTTTGAAGCGTCAGAGTCATGTGATCTGATTTCCATTTTTTAAAGCTCGCTCTGTTATTAGACATTGAAATGATATTTGCGATGTGTCTTGAGAGCACAGGCAGGATCGAGACATGAAAAGGCTGAGGAATGTGCTTTGGGTACATGGAGAGCAAGGACACAGGCCCGGAGGCAGGAAACCTAGACCAGAGACACAGACCAGGAGCGAGGGGCGCAGGGCTGGAGGGGGGGGGGGACAGGGGGTGCAGAGCCTGAAGGGCGGGGCCCTCGGAGTGGGGGCAGAGCCAGTGGGGGGGGCCCTGGAGTGGGCGGGGGGCTCAGGCACAGGGATGCAGGCTGTCGGGTGCCATGTGACTTTTTAGCACGTCATCAGTGGCACTGAAACTCTGAGTCAGCAGCTTCCTTACATCATCATTAGATGCCCTTAAAGCATCAATAACTGGAATAAAGGAGAATCTTTGCACAAGGTCAGCTGGGGAGCTGCTGGGAGTGGCAGCCCTGGAGGACCTGCCCACTGATGGCTCCCTAACACACACTCTGCCGGACCAGAAGTCGGTGGGAAGCTCGTTAACTTGAAACCTTGAAGTCAACCACCTCCTTTTCTCTCTGCCCTTCCTTTTTAAATTTTTCTTGTTTCCCCAGTGTAGGAAATTCCACCTCAGAAAATCAGCCACTCCCTGGGGCGGGGGCGAGGCCCACAGCCCTGGGCAGCCTGGGGCCCGTGGGAAGGGGCGGTCGAGGCTGTGTCTGCCTTGTGATGTCTCCAGAACAACAAGGCCCCTGCCCACTCTTACTGTCGGGATCCAAACTGCGGGCCGGGCTGGAGCCGAGTATCACGGGGATTTGTTGAAACGGTAAAACGGAAAATGGAGAGAAAATAGTCAGCTGAGAATACAAACTTACCTCTTTGGGTTCTGTCCTGTCCAAGCACAGTCAGTTCAAACTTCACACACACACACACACACACACACACACACACACGCATACACACATGCACACACATGCGTGCACACAAACACATGTACGCACTTATACATACATATGCACATGCACACGTGTGCACATATACACACACGCACACGCACACACACACATACACACGCACGCCCAGCCAATCACTAGAACGACTCCAGTTTCCTTGGAAGTGTCAGCCACCCAGCCCCACGATACCCACCTCACATGGAGAGATAAACAAAATGCGACATCCCCAGCTGTGACCCGAGGCCTTTTGGCAGGTCACCGTGTCGCGGCCAGCGGGCCGAGCGCAGCGTCGGGGTTGGAGGCCGGCCCTGCCGCGCCAAGCTGAGGCTGGGGAACAGTTAAGGGCAAACCCACTTCTCAGCAGACACGGGTCCTTTAACCCTCCTTTCCTCCCACACACAGAGGCACCGTGGTTCAGACACCCAACCTGGGCCAGGGCCCCGAGGGCGCCTCGAAGCGCCTCCCTTCCCAGGCAGCGGGATTTGCTTGCCCGCTGGGGGCTGCTGACCCCTTGTCCCGGGTTCGGAAAAGGGATCGGGTGAGACCGTGTGATTCTAGTTTCAGCCCCACCAATCCGCTCGAGAACACACAACGGACTAAACTCTTCACCGCAGGGAGACAGATCCAGACGGCCGGCGCTGAACGCTGCATGACACCGCCCCGCTCCCTCACCTGCTGTCACCCTGGGACCTGCCACTACCTGGGCAGGAGGCACCTGCCCTGCTCTGAGCGCTCACTGTCTTCCCCAGAGCCCGGGAGCTCACCGGCTGATCTCAGACCGTGGCTCCTGGACTCCTGGATGGGCCTGTGTCCACCCTTTCCTTCCACCCCTAAATAGAAAACCAGGTCTGTATCTGTTATGTACAGCCGAAGGGAATGCAACACGGTGCAGCCACCGGGGAAAACAGTATGGATGTTCCTAAAACAAAAACTAAACACAGAACTGCCAGACGATCCAGCATTTCCACTCCTGAGTGTACACCAAAGAACTGAAGGTAGGGCCTCACGTTTGCACACCCGTGTTCAGAGCAGCAGTATTCACAAGAGCTGAAGGTGGAAGCAACCCATGCCTGCGGATAAACGAATGGATAAACACAACGCAGCCCATCCCAGCCAAGGAATAGTATTTATCCTCGAAAAGGAAGAAAATCTGACGCACGCTACGACATGGATGGGCCTTGAAGACACTATGCCCAGAGAATGGAGCCAGTGACAAAAGACAGGTACTGCGTGGTTCTACTTACCCGAGGTCCCTAGAAGAGACACACCTGTAGAGACACAAAGTAGGGCGGAGGGGGCAGGGCTGCGGGAGGAGGGGAGTTAGGGTTTGTGGGCACAAACTCTCGGGTTTCTTTTTTGTTTTGTTTTGTTTTGTTGCGGTACGCGGGCCTCTCAGTGTTGTGGCCTCTCCCGTTGCGGAGCACAGGCTCCGGACGCACAGGCTCAGCGGCCATGGCTCACGGGCCCAGCCGCTCCGCGGCATGTGGGATCTTCCCGGACCGGGGCACGAACCCGCGTCCCCTGCATCGGCAGGCAGACTCTCAACCACTGCGCCACCAGGGAAGCCCAAGTCTCGGGTTTTTAAGATGGAAGGTCCTGGAGGTGGATGATGGTGAGGGCTGCACAACCCTGTGGACGGATGGACATAACACCGTGGACCTGTAACGTCTGAAAATGGTTAAAATGGTACATCTTATCAGGTGCATTTTACGGTGACAAAAATATTCAAAAAGAAAAAGAAGGCCAGGTCTTAACCAGCAGAATCACGGGGAAGGCGTTCTCGCCATTTGAACGCCTGCCCTTATGAGGCCTCTGGACCCGCAGCCATGAGAAGAGTGTGGGCTGTGAGGTCAGGCCAGGGCCCACCACCCAGGCCCTGGGTGGTGCAAACTGGGGCCCCAGGTGCAAACTGGGGCCAGCTTTGGCTTCCTCCCGCACAAAATGGCTAGAATGCCCACTGCCTCATGGGCCTCCCAGGGAACCCGCAGGGTCCCCGCGTGTGTCCAGGTGAGAGCACACATCCCAGCCCCCGCTGCCTTCTTTGGAGCCCCGCCGGGAAGGAGGAGTGCTGGCAGCCAGCTGGGAAACGCCACCACGGGAGGTGTGAAGGGCACCCTGTTCACGGGACTTGTAAAACAGAAATCTGACTGATGAAGACATACAAATGGCCAAGAAGCACGTGAGGAGATGCTCACCGTCACTGGCCGTCAGAGGAATGCAAATCAAAACCACAATGAGCAACCACGGCACACCCACCAGGATGCTATCATCCAAAAGCGTGGAAAATGACAAGTGTTGGCAAGGATGTGCAGAAATTGGAGCCTCGTACGTTGCTGGTGGGAATGGAAATGGTGCAGCTGCTTCGGAGAACACTTGGTCAGTGTCTTACAATATCGAGCACATAGTTACCGTGTGACCTAGCAATTCCGCTCTAAGTATACGCCCAGGAGAAATGAGAACACACGTGCACACAAAAACCTGTATGCTGTGTCAGCGGCAGCTTTATCCGCAATGTCCCCAAAGTGGAAGAAACAACTCAAATGTCCATCAAGTGGTGAACTGATAAACAAAATGCAGGCAGACCTCATTTTATTGTGCTCCAATAAAATGGGCAGGTACTGTGTTTTTTAGAAATTGAAGGTTTGTGGCAACCCCACACCGACCACGTCTATCGGTGCCATTTTGCAAACAGTATTTGCCCATTTTATGTCTCTGTGTCACACTTTGGTAATTCTCACAACATTTCAAACTTTTCCATTATTACTATATTTATTATGGTACCTGTAAACAACATCTTTAATGTTACTGTTACAAAAGAATTAGGACTCACTGAAGACTCAGATAAGAGTTGGCATTTTCAAGCAATAAGGTATTTTTAAACTAAGGTCTATGCATTGTTCTTTTAGACATGCTATTGCACACTTAATAGACGGCAGTACAGCGTAACCACAAATTTTACATGCGCTAGGAAACAAAACAATTTGTGACGCATTCTATTGCAATATTCACTATATTAGGGTGGTCTGGAACCGAACCTACAATATCCCCGAGGCGTGCCTGCATGGTATATTCATATAATAGAATATTATTTGGCACTAAAAAGGAAGAAGATACTGCCACATGCTACAACATGGATGAACCTTGAAAACATTATGTGAAGTAAGGGAAGTTAGACAAAAAAGAAGACATATTATGGGATTTCATTTATACTAAATGTCAAAAAACAAAAGGCAAATAGACTGAGAAAAAAGTAGATTAATAATTGCCTAGGGCTGAGGTCACGGGGGAGGGAGTATAAATGGCTTGATGTTACTTTTCAGGGAGACGGCAAAGTCCTGAAATTAGATCGGGGTTGGCTGTACAACTCTGTAAACACACTAGCATTCATTGAACTGTGCCCTTGAAACCGGTGAACTTTCTAGTATGCAAATTATATCTCGATAAAGCTGTTTTTAACAGCAACCCTGCGCCCTCCCGCTGACTGTCAAGCCCCTCTGTCAGATGAGAATAAACCCTACAGCAGCAAAGAAATAAAACCTGGAGTCGTGAAATCTACTCATTTCGTAGGAGCATTAAGGGCTCGTAAGAAAATGCCAAGCCCTGCAGGACCCTCAGGTCTCAACGTTTCTTCTTCACTGATGATTTTCTTTCTTTCCTCTTTGGCTGTCACGTGAAATGCATACTTTACGAGAGAAGAGACAAAAGTTATAGCCCAGATGACGCCACTGGCTGAAATGAGGTAGCTGGCGGATATGCCCATGGAAACGCCGGGGGGCGCGGGATCAGCAGATTGCCTCGTGCCCTCCTTCAACACAAATCTCCTCCAACAAGGTCAGCGCCATGGCATTTAGATACAGGGCCTCTTGGGGATATGATATGCTTGTGTGCAACACCACGGCAGAGGCAGCAGGCTGATAGGCTAGGAGGAGGGGCAACGAGAACGACGGAGCACTTGATGAGTATTCATTACACGTCAGGGATAGTAGTGCGGGCTCGCCGAGGACTTAACTTCATTTAAACCTCAAAACAGCCTATGTAGTAGCTATCATTACCCCACTTTACAGATGAGGAAACAGAAGGTTCATTATGCGCTCCAGCGCTCGCAGTGCAGGGGGCCCAGGTTCGATCCCTGGTCAGGGAACTAGATCCCGCACGCCGCAACTAAGACCCGGCACAGCCAAACAAATAAATGAATGTTTTTTAAAAATTTATGTGCTCCCGGTGGTGAGGCTGCATTCAGGGTCAAAGGTGATGCTCGGGGCCTGGCCTCCCGGGAGGTGGCAGGTCCCCGTGTTCTGGAAGAGCTGCTGCGATGCTGTCAAGGACGTTATGCCTCACAAGGGGAGGCGGTGGAGCCGCATTCCTAGGAGAGAGGCCAGGAGAGGAGCAGTGACCGGCGCCACACACAGCCAAGGTCCCCGTCAGGCAGCTGGCAGAACACTCTTCAGATGACAATGAAGCTAAGCTCCTTAAAAGGAAACAAAACCGGGGCTCCCCTGGTGGCGCAGTGGTTGAGAGTCCGCCTGCCGATGCAGGGGACACGGGTTCGTGCCCCGGTCCGGGAAGATCCCACACGCCGCGGAGCGGCTGGGCCCGTGAGCCATGGCCGCTGAGCCTGCGCGTCCGGAGCCTGTGCTCCGCAGCGGGAGAGGCCACAACAGTGAGAGACCCGCGTACCGCAAAAAGAAAAAAAACAAACAAAAAAAGGAAACAAAACCGAAACTCCAGGAAATCCTCATCTAGAGTTTCTTAACCAATTTATTGTTGGTTCAAGGACTCTGAGCTTCTTGAATTATTAATTATTAATTAATTATTAATAATTATTGTTATAACAATTCTTAATCTACTTTTTTCTCAGTCTATTTGCCTTTTATTTTTTGACATTTAGTATAAATGAAATCCCATAATATGTCTTCTTTTTTGTCTGACTTCCCTTATTTCACATAATGTTTTCAAGGTTCATCCATGTTGTAGCACGTGCTCAGTTTTACCTTTGAAACCGTCCTCGTCAGTAATGAGCACTAGGGACAACCCAAGCCCCCGTCACCGCCCTCACCCTGTGTCTGCAGGGAGGGCCGCGAAGCTTGAATCCCACACACTCAAGGTCATCCTCTGTCTCTCACCGGCTCTGGCGGTACCCAGTTGATTTCCAAACCCGGAAAGATCTACCCGGAAAGAGGCAGATCTACCCGCAGCCTCGCACGGACACAGCTCCTTACTCAGACACCTCGGCAGCGCTGCTGTGAACCCCACGGCTTCTTCAGGGAGCATCGCTCACGCAGACGATTGCTCCCCTCCCGGGGCAGCAGCACGGTGCATGAACAAGAGTAAAAGCCATGTGAAGAGCATCCTGTCTCCAGCCTACAACTGCCTTCCTGCCGAGAAAGCTCCTCCATGGAAGCGGGGGCCTGCGTCTCCCCTGCTCCCCGCGGGTCCCAGGGAACGCAGCGTCCTGTGCGTGCTGCCGGGCCGGGCTGGGGAGTCCGGACCTCGCCGCTGGCCTGCTCTCACTCCTGGCCTGTGGCCCCCGGACGCCACCTCCACCTGCTGGTCCGGGGGCAGAGGCGGCTGGGTGGGGACAGCTTGAAAGCCTTTCCGGGCTCCTTGCCAGTGCCGACCCTGCCGCGGAGCCATGTTCTGTCCTTTTCCGATGAGGAGTCCTCGGAAGCCTAACTCTCCTCTTACGCTCGATGCCCGGTGGTCCTCCGAGTTCCCTCCCCACCCCCAGGACCCCGGGGCAGCGGTGAGGACCTGTACGCACCCTGAACCCACAGCAGGCCATGCACAAGCAGGTTTAACCGTCCGTCTGTGCCCTGGACGCCAGCCTCAGCCCCCACCCGCCTCTCATCTGCCTGCCGTCCTCCGCAGTTACCTCGTGAGGGGTTGTTACCTCTCACAAATTACTCCTCAATTTAGTGGCTTCGTACAACGACGGATTATCGCTCGAGATGCCGAGGGTCAGGGATTCCGCCGGGCTCACTGCACGGGGCTTGTCTTCACTTCACACGGTGTTGGCCGGGCGGCTTACTGGGCTGGAGGGTCCGGGTGGCTCCTCCCATCTGTGGGGTCTGGACGGGGTTGTCCCGGAGCACATGTACCCTCCTCCGACGGCGTCTCCCTGTGTCCACATGGTGTCATTCTCTAGCGGGCAGAGTGGAGCCAGAGCCCCAGAGCAAACGCAGGGCTGCCAGGCCGCTCGTGGTGAGGCCTGGCTCGGTGTCAGTCCAGCACATTCAACCGTCCAAGCGTCCCAAGGCCGGCCAAGATTCGAGGGAGAGGACGTCCCGGGATGGGAGGATGGCCTGGCACTCAGGAAAGGGCCCCATGGCCACCTGTGCAGGCCGGCCTCCATGTGGCCTTCTCGTGTCCCCACGGTCCTTGTCTGCTGTGGACACTTGCCTGAAGACAGGACGGGCTCCTTCTCGATGACTCAGCCCCAGGAGGGTGTCCACGAGGACAGCTCCACTGCCGTGCATGCTCGACTCCCAGCTCTGCACCGACCAGTGACGTGACCTGGAACGAGTCAGTCACGCGCCCCGGTGACCCGACTGTAAATGGAGTTTGCCTGCGCACACCTCGCAGGGTTGTCAGGAAGGTCACTGGACGGCAGGCCCTTGGTGGGGGGAAGCACGTCTGTGCTGGGACAGTGCGGCAACGTCCCTCCAGACTCACCGCCTGATCCCCAGGGGACCGGGACTCGGTCATCCTGCCCCCCACCGTCTGTGGGCTCTTCCTTGGCGAGGCACTTAGCGGGATGGGGGGAGGGGGGATGCGGGACTGAGCTGGGCCCCTGCCCCTGGGGACCTTGCACAGGGAAGGTGGTATAGACCGAATCAGGTCAGCGTGTGGCCGGGTGTGTGGCAACGGTGTAGACCTCCCTGCGCCTCTGGGGAGAACGAGAGCAGCGTCAGCCCCATAGGACCAGCGCACGGATGAGACAGGCAATGCGCACAGCACCCTGAGGATGGTGGGCACGTGACAGACGCGTGGACACATCTGTGTCCCCACCGCCAGGCGGCAAGGAAGATAACAGGGTTTCTCCCGCGTCCCTCCTCCGACCTCCCCCTTCCCCTCACTCCCCAGACCCGGCCTCATCACTTATTTACAGCACGCTGTTTTACGCTATTTTCTATCAGCCGGGTGAACCCTCAGTGAGATGAAGCAGCATAAATAAGTGAAGACACTCAATAAAGCCTCGAGGTGCACGGACCCCTCATCGATCGCCACCCGGTGCCCTCCGACCCCTGGCCCTCAACCCCTGCCCTCGGAGAGGACAGACGAGTCAGCACTTTCCCTGCCGCCCACGAACCTCGCTGAGCTGGTCCCCGAGCCCCCTCCCTGGCTGGCCCTTCCTCCCGGTTTCCATCTGGAAAATGTCACCGGCTCTGGTGATTTACGCCACTTGGGACATCGAGCTGCCCATGGCCTCATTGCTGGGGCTCCATCTCTCAGAGCCTGACTTGGATTTACTGTGAGGAACGAACGTCCCTGGAACGGGAACGCCTCCGCGCCTTTGCAGGGAGATCGATGCCCGGGGCTGCCAGCTCCTCCAGGCGGGGCCTCTGCACACAGACAGGCCTGGAGAGCCAGCTGGGGACCTGCAGGCGGGTGGGGAGGACAGGCCTCGTCCTCCCACGAGTGCGGGAGCCTCTCGGACGGGCCTGCACGGCAGCCCCCTCCGCCCTTGTCTCCCGCTCCTTTGGCCTCACGTCGGCCCGACCTCCCGACCCCTCACCTGACCAGCACGGGCCCTCCGAGAGCTCCTTCCTGCCTCTTACATTTTTAACGACTAAATACATGTTCTTCTGTTCCATTACAGCAACAGCCAAGTAACCTTCAAATGCCCTCTGTACACCTTTCTGAGCTCAGGGGGGCCACGGGCTGCCGGCTGCAAGGGGAAGAGAAGGCTTTATTAAATATGCATCTGCATCCGGCAACGATTTTCCACTCCACTGCTGCAACAAGCCAGGGGTTTCCTGCAGACGCCCCGTGCTCGGCCCCAGCCCAAGTTTTCTCAACTAAAATCACAAGGACACAGCTGCGTTTTCGGCCAATCGAAAGATGATTTCCCGAAAGCTCCTTTTCTTCCTCAGACCTCGCCTGACTCAGCGCCCAGGGCCCCTCCCGTCTCTCCCCGAGGCTCCCAGAGGCGAGGACCACATCTCGGGGGGCCTCGCACTTACCCGGGCCCCTGGGCCCTCCGCTCGGCCTGCCCGCTCCTCCAGCCTCGGGTCTGCTCCCCTGGGGACACCAGCCTGTCCTCAGGCGACAATGTTGGATGTCACCTCTTCTCTGAAGACTTCTCTGCTGCGTTCAGTCCTGGAGTCCCAGGAAGGGCCATGGCTCCCTCCTCGTCGCCACCAAGGCCCCCCATCCTATGTGACGGTGACCGCCAGCACTCAGGCCCTCCCCGGGTCAGGGCCTCTGTACACTCATGCGACCTTGGCCTGGTCTGGTGGGTTGCTAGGTCGACCACACCCCTCCAGCCCTTGTTAAATAACCACAGGACTTTGAAGTGATCACCCATCTCCACGTCACTCCACAGGGAGCTTCAGCTGGTTGGAAGGGCTGGCAGGACCAGGCCAAGGGGCAGCAGTGGCGTCGCAGCCCAGGAGGCGTGGCGAGGGGGTAAGGACAGGGCGGGGATGGCAGCATGTCCTTTGCCCGTACGTGAGCACCAGCCCCAGAGGTGCCAATGACACTGCTGCTCGCATGGCATTGGGACACGTGCAAAGAAACGCCCGTCTCGCGGAGGCTGTCGCCGTGTGGGACGCCGTCCCACTGAGGACAGGATGCCCGGTGACGGCGGGAGGGGCTCCCCTGGTGGCCAGTGGGGAGGGAGGGCAGCTGGCGGGGCTGCAGGCGGGTGTGCCCGAGCCTGGGCTCTTCCTGGGCAGCGGGGATAGCGGCATGGGCTGCTCTGCCTCCCCCAGAAAATACCTGCCTTGCTGCTCAAGATCAACTATAGAGTAATGCTTCTTGAATAAAAAATTAACTGTAGGGCTTCCCTGGTGGCGCAGTGGTTGAGAATCTGCCTGCTAATGCAGGGGATACGGGTTCGAGCCCTGGTCTGGGAGGATCCCACATGCCGCGGAGCAACTAGGCCCGTGAGCCACAACTACTGAGCCTGCGCGTCTGGAGCCTGTGCTCCGCAACAAGAGAGGCCGCGATAGTCAGAGGCCCGCACACCGTGATGAAGAGTGGCCCCCGCTTGCCACAACTAGAGAAAGCCCTCACACAGAAATGAAGATGCAACACAGCAAAAATAAAAAAAAAATTTAAAAAAAAGTAACCACTTAAAAAAAAATTAACTGTGAAAGGAACTTCATACCTCATTCTAAAGATAACCTAATTTTTATAAACTAGAAATAAGGTGCTGACATTCATGTCTTGATAGATTATAAAAACCTCTCCCACCCTCCCTTCCGCCCGGGCGGCCGTAACAAGATACCACCCGCTGGGGCTGGAACATAAGCTCTGAGGCTGGAGGACGGAGACCAAGGCCTCAGCAGAGCAGCATCTGGTGAGGACCCGCTTCCCGGTTCCTGGATGGCATGTTCTCGCTGTGTCCTCACCTGGAGCAGGGCGCTCGCGGGGTCCCACCTATAAGGGTATGGATCCCATCGTGAGGCTCCGCCCTCGTGACACCACCACGGTGGCAGTTGGGCTCCAGCCGGGCGGCTGGTCCCGTGGCCTGGCCTGGCCAGGCTGAGGTGGCATCATCTCACTCACACCGGACAGCACCTGCTCTCAGGGACCCGCCTGCACAGATGCAGGAGGGTGGGAGCTGCCCAGTGGCAGCCATCTGCACCTGCTCCGCCCACAGGCCGGCATCCACGGACACGTGAGCCTTGTCGCCCTGGAGCCGGCACTGCCTCTGGGCAGACGTCCTCCACTCAGAGGAGAGGGTTCCTAGTGCCAAACGCAAGTGGTTTTCCCTTCTCACACGCAGCCAAGCTTTCACAACCGGCCCTTGTTTTTATTGGACCGTATCTGGGGCATGTACTTATTACGGAGTTTCTCCCCCTAGAATTCTGAGTTCCTTTTCCTCACTGAGAGAGAATTAATAACCATCTTCACTGTCATCCCGACTACGTTTGAAGTTCTTCCACTTTTCGGGTGGCGACAGAGCCCACTCTGTCCCAGCAGCACCTGTGCTGACTCGCACCAGTTCTCGCTCTGCTTTGGACCAGCCGCTCCACGTTTGGGCCACAACTTCCGGTTTCCATCAGTTGAGGGTCAAAAACTCGTTGAACTCATCCAATTATATACCAAGCACTGCGCTGTCATTTTCATAAATTCTCTCATTTCTTACTTCTCAGGAAAGGAGGAGCATCACGTTAAAAATGCAAACAAGGAAGCTGATGCACAGAGTTTTGACTATTGGGACAAGTGGTGTGGCCACGATTAGAACCTGCGTCTGCTTGGCTCCAGAGGCAGGGCTCTTTCAAGCACATCAGAGCTGTTCCCAAATTCCCTGCTGCCACCAAGCTGCCACCACACTGCCGCCACGTTACTGTCAGCTGCCCATTCAGTTGCAGAAGACAAGGAGTCCATTGCTGGGAAAACACTGGCCGCATTTAGGACACGGAGGTCTGTGCTCCAGTCCCTGTTCCTATAGGACCCAAGTTTGAGTTGTTTTGGTCCAAACCCACATGAGGCCGGGGTGACTGAACAAGCCTCTCACACGTGTCCCAGGAGTTCCCTTCCCTGGTGAGTGGCAACCAGAGACCAAATCCTAGCATCCCCAGAACATCTCCCTGGGAGCAGGGGGACACGTCCACTCACTGTCCCCTACTTCAGTGTAACTCAATAAAAGTAGCCCAGTGGGCCACCTGGAGATGCTTTGAATATTTCTAAAATGTAATGATGGAATGCAGACCCACCTACGTCTGTTCCTTGTCGCACACGCAGACACACTCCAGGAGAGAACCCCCGCTGTCAGACGCTGTTCACCACACATCGCTTCATACCGTTTGGCCTGATTTGATGTCTCCAGGGTCTCATACATTTTGACAAGTGCTTCCTCATCACTCTGATTCGGCACAGAAGCCGACAGTCCCCACCACTGGGTGCCAAATGGTCCATTCAGCAAAGACTTATGGGGTCCTTCCCACAGCCCCGGAGGTGCTCTGGGCGCTGGAGATAGTGATGGAAATGTGCCATATCTGGTGGGTGCACACAGGGTAAAACCCCATATAACTGGATACGCACAAGCACAGATGAACACAAAGAAACCAGGGACACCAGAACAAGACTGGGGGGGGGGGGCCGTATCCATGCCAACATCTTGGGAAGAGATTGACTGTAGTTTTGCAAGATGTGCCTACTGAGGGAAGCTGGGTAAGGAGTATGGCGGGGTCTCTCCACGTTATTTCTTTTTTTTTAATTTTAATTATTTATTTTTGGCTGCATTGGGTCTTCGTTACTGCACGTGGGCTTTCTCTAGTTGTGGTGAGCAGGGGCTACTCTTCGTTGTGGTGCATAGGCTTTTCATTGTGGTGGCTTCTCTTGTTGCAGAGCACGGGCTCTAGGCACACGGACTTCAGTAGTTGTGGCTTGCAGGCTCAGTAGTTGTGGTTTGCGGGCTCAGTAGTTGTGGCTCGCAGGCTCTAGAGCACAGGCTCAGTAGTTGTGGCGCACAGGCTTAGTTGCTCCGCGGCATGTGGGATCTTCCCGGACCAGGGCTCGAACCCGTGTCCCCAGCATTGGCAGGCGGATTCTTATCCACTGCGCCACCAGGAAAGCCCTCTCTGAGTTATTTCTTACAATCAGTGTGAATCTACAACTACAACAAAATAAAAAGCTAAATAATAATAAAGGGGGGGAGCCCAGATTTCTTCGCTTATCTCCAGAGACTCTGACCCAGTAGGTCTGGCTGGGCCTGGAGATGGACACAGAATGAACTCCCCAGGGACCTACAGGTCACCAGGACTGAGGGCCACCCCCCGAGCAATAACATCCTGCAGCATCGCCCTCCCGGCCTCCCATCGTGGGAGGGTAGAGGCGGACATTTCCCAGGACGCCTCGAATTCAGCCGAGCGTGTGTAGCTGCTTCTAACGTGACCACGCGGGTGAGTGACTCCCCTCACTTGTACCACCTGGTTTCTTTAAGAAGCTTCCAAACATTTTAACTGTCTCACTAATCAAATCGCGGGCGGTGCGGGCTTCCCCACCATACCCTCCTTGTTTAATTAACCCGCATCTCCCAGAGGCAGGGGCGGGCCGCACGCACTGTGCTCTCCCCAGGCACATCCACGTCTTGGGCTCCTGGGCTGGGTCCTGACGGCTGTCGTGGGCACAGTGCCCGTGAACGATGCGATTCAAGGGCACCGCGGTGATCAAGGGGGAGGGTAGCGATCGGGAGGCAGAGCACCGTGCTTTTTAATTATCTGCAGATCTCAATGGCAAAAACAATATTCACGTTCTGTTCAAGTTAATATGATTAACTATGATTAATAATTTTTCTCTGTGTACTTGGTGGAGTGGTGCTCAAAATTACGATAATAATAATACCTTGTCTTACAGAGTCCTTCCCCCAAAGAGTTCAAAATCTTCCAGAGATTGCTTCGACTTATCTTTCAACACTGCTGTGCGAAGAAAAGATGTAAGACTATTGGCTCAGATTAATATACCCCATTTGGTTGGGGTTAAACTAAGACGAGAGATGGAAAGTAATGCATCTAAAGTCTGACATTTCCTCAGTGTCAAGCCAGGGAGAGCTTCCAATTGCCCATTAAGACTGTGTCTGTCGGGATATAAAATCTGACTGCACAACAGACATCTCAGCATCTTAACCCAGTGACACCCACTCGCCACTCACGTCACAGGCTCACGAGGCCCAGGGACCAGGGACCGGGATCCCTCCAACGTGTGGCTTGACCAGAGTGGCCACGGAGGCCTTGCTGACCTCCGCGTTGACCTGGCCGTGAGCACAGCCCGACAGCAGGAAGGACAGCACAGGGGGTTTAGGGCGAGTCCTGGGAGAAACGCAACGCAGGGCTGCTCTCACTTTTGGCCCCAATCATGCGGCCAGAGGAACTGTAAAATCCTCAGAAATGCAGGTGTGCACAAGCACAGGTGAGCCTCTCCACCTAGAACAGCACATCCACTGTCTCATCCCCACACTTGTGCTGCCAACTGCATCCACCTTCTTCAGGAAGAACATTGAAGGAGAGGAAACCGTGAAAAATAACTCATGCCAACCCACACAGAACTTCAAAATCCCACGAAGAAAGAAACAAGCCCCACTTGTTTCTATAGAGAATCTGCTAACCCCCCAGACTCACTTTCATTCCTTCCCTTTCTCCTTCTTAACAAAGACAACAAGTCCCTTCTGGTGCCAGCCGAGGTGGAGTAGGTCCACCCCGAGCCGTCCCCCCACTGACCACAGCTGGAAGCCCAGACAGAATCCAGACAGAGTGTCTGGGGCCCCTGAAACGTAGCGAAGAGCAGGCAGACTGGGGAGGGAGGCCAAACTGGAGGAGTGGTCAGCACAGGGCCAGCTGCTCGGTCCTTTCCCTCCTTTATCTCCGCTTTGTCCCAAATGCAGCCTGAGTCTCAGAACTCTCGGTGAGGGACCTCCCTGGTGGTCCAGTGGTAAAGAATCCGCTTTCCAATGCAGGGGACCCAGACTCGATCCCTGGTCAGGGAACGAAGATCCCACATGCCGCAGGGCAACTAAGCCCGTGCACCGCAACTACTGAGCTCTCGCGCCTCAACGAGAGAGGCTGAGTGCCACAACTAGAGAGAGAAAACCTGCATGCCACAACTAGAGAAAAGCCCACATGCCACAACGAAGACCCGATGCAGCCAAAAAAAATAAAGAAATATTTTTTTTAAATAGAGAACTCTCGGTGAGCAGTACAGTAACTCCTGGCCAGAGGACGTGCGAAGGGGGACCTGAGAGGCAGAGCGCTGGGGGAGCCCAGGGTCCTTTCCCTCTTCCGTCTCCTGGCCCTGCTCCAAGGCAGCTCCATCATGAAGCCACAGCCACAGGCAAGGTGGGAGCTCCTAAAATGCCACGAAAAGCCCACCTCTCTGGGGCAGACTGGGAAGATGGGCCCCGGTGTCCCACAGGATTGGGGGGCGCATCCTGCTTACCTTTCCTCTTTCTTTTTCTTTTGCCATTTGCCCTAAAAACTACCCCAGTTCTGTGAAACTGCAATACAGTGCATGGGGTGAGGCGGGCTGGGGATTGAATTGGGGGGCTCAGAGGAACCAGAACTTTCCAGCCAAAGGACTGGGGTGTGGGGAGTACTGGGGAATTCCTGAGCGGAGAGGGTTCAGAAGATGCACTATTATGTGTGTGAGCCGACACATGTCCCCGACTTACTTCCAGCTGTGCAAGCAGGGGACCCACCTAAGGAAGCACAGCGAGGCTTTTAGACAGAGCTGATACTGAAATCACTTCCCCCAGATGGTGGGAATGGCCCTGGGCAGAGGGTCTTACTCTAGAACGTTTTAACATTATTTCTGAAAAGGCAGCTCCCTTCACTTTATCACCTTTACCCCCAGCCCCGTCCAGCGGCCAGAGAAAGGTGAGGGTCACCACCGTGGGCACCATCCTTGCAGAGGACGGGCAGCAGGTGCAGTGGACTGAGTGTTTCTCACTAACAGACCCCTCCGTCCCACCCAACGCCATCCCAAACGTCCTTCCACACAAGAGCTCAGGTCACTGTTGGTACTTTCAGTGGACTGACTGCACAAGGTCGGCGACCTCACTCTGTAATCTCCAGAGTTTGCTCCAGAGTTTGCTCCAGAGTTTGTAGGTTCTATTCTTTGGCTCGTTCCAAGGCAGCAAATCAGAATTCTCTGTCTTTTAAAACCAGAGAAAAGGGACTTCCCTGGTGGCTCAGTGGTTAGGAATCCTCCCGCCAATGCAGGGGACACGGGTTTGAGCCCTGGTCCGGGAAGATCCCACATGCCGCAGAGCAACTAAGCCTGTGCGCCACAACTACTGAAGCCTGCGCTCTAGAGCCCGCGAGCCACAACTACTGAGCCCACGTGCCACAACTACTGAAGCCCGCGCGCCTAGAGCCCGTGCTCTGCAACAAGAGAAGCCACCGCAATAAGAAGCCCGTGCACCGCAACAAAAAGCAGCCCCCGCTCGCCGCAACTAGAGAAAGCCCGCACGCAGCAACAGAGACCTAATGCAGCCAAAAATAAAATATAAATTTATAAGAAATAAACAGAAAAAAATAGTTTATACACAGAAGGAAAAGGAAATAAATCAGAATTCTCTATCTTCCTTTTGGAAGGGGAGAGAAGGAAAAAGGTATTGATTTGTACACGAGAACAGTTTACATCACGTGGGTGCTAGTTTTGTGGTTATAACGTTAAAGGTGGGTTAGTAAACTCTGGTGACTGGGGAGGCTGGCGGAAGGGAGCTCGGCTGATTGGATCATCTTAAGATAGTTAACTCAGCGGCCTTGTGCGAATTCCTGATTTCAATAAATTAGCGGATGAACATGTATAACATGTTCACTAAAACATCTTAAACTAATTTATGTGCTTCTTCCGAGTCTTAGCCACAGTCACCAACATCAGTGATCAGAGTTACACAGGTGGCGGGGGCTAACGGAGACTGAATTCTGCTGCACTTTTATAACCACAAAAGCAGCTGGGGTGAGCGTCTTCCAGGGAGATAAGGCCCCCTGTGCGCCTCCCGACCCCCCCACCCCAGGATGGACACCTGGTCTCCTCTCCAGCCTTGCAAATCGACCCCTATAGACTCCACTTTACCCATTATTATAACACAGCCCTCCGGCTGGTCTCGTTGTTTTCCAGGCAACCCTGAACAGCTGCTCAGGGAATGTCCCCAAATTCACGTCCTGCGCCTAGCCTGGTGCGCACACACGCCAACCCTCTCGTTGGTTCCCCAGTGGCCACCGTGGGTGCAGCTCAACCCGCCCGCCCGGCATCCACAGCCCCATGGGCACCACCCGTCCTCCCGCATCTCCCGAGGCCGCGCGGCACCCAGCGCAGCCTCGGTCTCTCGAGCTCCCTGTTTCCCTCAGGCCTCTCCCAGTGCCATCACTGGCCTCCTTGCCGATCTTTTACCTCTTCTGAACCCTTGATATTTTATCTTACTTTAATTCTGCTTAGGATTAAATCACACAGTTGCCAGCCTGCTGCTTGCTTCTACTGTCAAAGAAAAGCCAGAGCTGGATATCATGATAAAAACAGATTTTATTCAGGAGTAAGATGGGAGGAAAAAGGCGTCAGTACAGAAGCAGAACCATGGAAGCACGTGGGGATTCACAGCCCAGGAGCGGCTGGGGTTGGAAAATTACTCAGAGGAACCATCAGGGATGTGGGAGGAGGAGGGAATTTGGGCACTGGACCCAGCGGCGTTCTCGCTGCAGGCAGACGCGGGACCCTCACCTGCGGGAAGAGGCATCCCATTAGATAGGCAGATGGGGCGATTCCCGCTAGACCAACTTAGCAGGACTCTTGCTGTGACCGGACAACGCAGAGATGGATACAGAGGCCCAAAAGTTGAGGGCTAGTTGAAAAGCTGAGGGGGGCCTGCAGAGCGGGGTCAAGGAGAGAGTCCTGGTCGCTAGACTGTGAGCCCCGGGACAGGGACTCTGTCACTCCCTGCCGCCCTGTGCCTGGCACAGGTGCCCGCCTGCCCGCCGCGCTGCAGGGCGCTGAGCAGTGCCGAGGGCAGGTGGTGACACATGGGGTGTGTGTCCCCCTGGCTGAGCAGCAGCCCCGTGCCCCCCACTCTCCCTGCCCCGGCGCCCGGGCCCCGGCTGGTGGCTGTGGTGCCGGGGCTGCTGGGTGCGGGCACTGAGCAAATGCTGGTCGAGGGAATGGACGAATCACTGACCCCTCGACACCTGGTTAAGGGACTGAGGCTGAGATAAGCGGGGAGAGTGGACTGGCCGTCGGAGGCTGTAAGGCCGTTTCCCTAGAGCAGCCGCGTCTAGTAAGGGCCCCGGCCTGGGCCGCAGGCAGCGCTTCCATGCACATTTATATGCCTGTGTGCAACTACAAATGCAAATCAAAGCTCACCCACCACAGGAGAAGTCGGGGGAGAGGGCCCTGGTCGTTTCCACCTGGAAATGAATTCCGCTCGGTGACAGGAGGGGCCGTTACACACACCACTTCAGAGGAACTCAGTGAGGGGAGTTTTTAGGACGCTCAGTATAACAAGTTCCAGGCGGCTGCTGTGTGAGGGCTAGAGGTGGGAGAGCGCAGTGGCCAGTCCTGGGTAACACAGGCCCTCGTCAGGACGGGTGGGCTCTCCCCAGGAATCGGCGTCCCGAGCACGGGGCCGCGAGGGTCCTGGTGACACTGCTGTCATGGGGACAACCTGTAAGAAGCTGCCACTTCTTGGGGTTCTGCATTGGGCCAGGCACTGTTCTCTTGTCATACATCATAACATGAACCCTGAGGACACTGTTACGTGAGTAGGTACCACTATCCCCACTTTACAGATGGGGAAACTGAGGCACACGGGAGGTGAGTCATCCTCCGACGGGAAGCGGCAGGTCTGAGCCCAGGCCCCAAGCTCTGCAAGGCCCCCTGCACAAGCGTGCCTGCCCCGACCCTCGTGGCGACCCCGCTGGTGGGCGGAGCAAATCCTGCACTCTCGATGGGCGAAGAAGCATGCTCGGAGGGCCCCGTGGTGAGGACACCAACAACAACTCCTCCGTCCTAATCCACCTCGCTCTCCTCTGGAATGGGTCCCTGGGGGCTCACCCTCAGAGCGGATATCCTGGGAGAGAGGACGTCCCAGGGGAGGGAGGATGTCCCAGGGGAGAGGTCACCCCAGGGTAGAGGATGCCCCGGGAGCTGAGCCTTTCTGCTCTGGTCTGCTTCCGATGCATGGGCAGGAGTGTTGAAGGTAAGGGCTTCACAAAACTCGGATGGCTGTGGACGGACCGTCTGATCTTTAGAGGCTGGTCTGTCGGGCACTTTGGCCGCTGGCTGGGGACACAGTCTGAAGGAGGAAAGGGTCCAAAGAGCTTGACAGAAAGGTGGCTCGGCAGCACCTGGACGGTGCCCGGGTGCCACAAGCGCCAACCACAGCTCCCACACTAGCCTCTAGGAGTACTCGGGCTGCCTCACTGCCTTTGGGAGGAGACATGATGGGCCAGGCTCCTGTCCGGATCTCGCCAGGACGACTGCTTTATGGCACCTGGAATGGGTTCCACCCTACATGCAGCACATCATTCCTTGAACCACCGCATGCTCTTTCCCTATTGGATTTTTAAGCACTTTCAGTCCTTTCCCTTAATAAGACGACCCCAACAAGCTAAAGTTTAAATAAAGCAGTAACTCACTTTAACCTGTCTTCAGTTTATCACACCCAACATCTTGAATATTTCAAAAGGAGCACACATTAACAGTTTTTAGACAAGGATGCATGAAGGTCACCCAGATTTATCCCCTCAGCAGGATGACGGATGCGGCCCAACTGTCGTGAAGACAGAGTGCCCTGCAGTGCAGACGCCTGAGAGGCACCGTCCCCTGGGAGTCTGCACGATTCCCTTGAGGTGGGGTCTGTGCTGACTTCAGGGGGCATAAATGTCCATCAGATCCTCCATTCCTAGCAGGATTCTGCACAGCAGTTAATCTTATCTTAATCATCCAGGGCATGGGAGCTCCAAGCATCAGCCCTGGAACCTTCCTGAGGCTGCAAGTAATTATCTGGGCTGCAGGCAAGCCCGAGGCAGCTGGAGGAGGTGCAGGGCCCCAGGGCTCCAATCTCCGCTTCCTCTAACAGGGTCCCCATGAGGACCCTCACTGCTAGGACACGGGGTCCCTAGACTCAGACTCTGTACCCCGGATATGAGTGCCCTTGACTGACATTCCTCCTCCTCCATGTGTTTTTGCATGAATGGACTAAACTGTGGGCTCTTCTGAGGCAGGACAATGTTTCATTTGTTTTACATCCCTAGTACTTTATATCCCTAGAGCCCAAAGCCCAATATATGTTTGTTAAAGTGATGACCTCAAATACTACTTTGCCAAGACAGATCCTACGGCACTCTTCCCTGAACACCTGCGATAGACCAGATTTTAAGAATAAGCCCAAATGTTGTCATTCCATTGTTTAACAGTATTCTCTTAAAATTTTTTAGAGTTTTGTATAAGGTTCAGATCATTTTTGGAATTAAGTCTATCTATTCACTTAGCAACAACATTCGTTAGAGGTCTATGGCCCCAGCACTGTGCTAGGTACAGATAATTCAAAGATAAAAATAAAATATTTGCATTAAGAAAAAAGAAAGATGTCACATAAGCAACCTAACTTTCCATCTCAAGGAACTAGAAAAAGAACAAACTAAGCTCAGAGTTAGTAGAAGGAAGAAAATAATAAAGGTAAGAGCAGAAATAAATGAAATAGAAACCAGAAAAACAATAGAAAAGATCAATACAACTAAGCTGTTTCTTTGAAAGGTTAAACAAAATTGGCAAACTTTTAGCCAGACTCCCCAAGAAAAAAAGAGAGAGGGCTCAAATAAATAAAATCAGAAATGAAAGAGATGTTACGACTGATACCACAAAAACACAAAGGATCATAAGAGATTATTATCAGCAATTAAACACCAACAAATTGCTTGACCTACAAGGAATGGATACATTCCTAGAAACATACAACCTACCAAGAAGAAACTGAAAATCTGAACAGACCAATAACAAGTAAGGAAACTGAATCAGTAATCAAAAACCTCCCAACAAAGAAAAGCCCAGGACCAGATGGCTTCACTGGTGAATCCTACCAAACACTTGAAAAAGAATTAACACCAACCCTTCTCAACTCTTCTAAAAATTTGAAGGGCAGGGAACACTTCCAAACTCATTTTACTAGGCCATCATTAGCCTGGCAGCAAAGCCAGATAAGGGCACTTCAAGAAAACTACAGGCCAGTATCCCTGATGAATACAGATGCAAAAATTCTCAGGAAAACATTAGTAAATCAAATTCTGCAACACATTGAAAGGATCATGCACCATAATCAAGTGGGATTTATCCCTGGGATGCAAGGATGGTTCAACATACGCAAGTCAATAAATGTGATATACCACAGAACAGAATAAAAGATAAAAAGATATGAGCATCTCAATAGATGCAGGAAAAGCATTTGACAAAATTCAACATCTTTTCATGATAAAACTCAGAAAATTAGGTGCAGAAAGCACATAATTCAACATAATAAAGGCCATATATGACAAGCCCACAGATAACATCATACTCAACAGTGAAAGACTGAAAGCTTTCCTTCTACAATCAGGAAAAAGACAAGAATGCTCATTCTCATGCTACAAGAATGCCTATTCAACATGCTACTGGAAGTCCTAGCCAGAGCAATTAGGCAAGAAAAAGAAATATATGGCATCTAAACTTAATAGAAGTAAAACTGTCTCTGTTTGCAGATGACATGATCTTGTATATAGAAAACTCTAAAGATTCCACCAAAAAAACTGTTAGAAACTAAAAAACAAATTCAGTGAAGTTGTCAGATATAAAATCAACATACAAAATTAGTTGTGTTTCTTTACACTAAAAACAAACTATCTGAAAAAGAAATTAAGGAAACAATCATGGGCTTGTTTCCCACGATTTTGTACAACAGTATCAAAAAGAATAAAATACTCAGGAATAAATTTAACCAAGGAGGTGAAACCTCAGTACACTGAAAACTATAAAACATTGATGAAAAAAACTGAAGACACAAATAAATGGAAATATATCCTGTATTCATGATTTGAAAGAATTAATATTGTTAAAATGTCTATACTACCCAAAACGGTCTAGAAATTCAATATTGTTAAAATGTCTATACTACCCAAAATGGTCTAGAAATTCAATGGAATTCCTGTGAAAATTGCAGTGGTATTTTCCACAAAAATAGAAAAAACAATCCTAAAATTCATATGGAACCTTAAAGTCCCTGAATAGCCAAAGAAATATTGGGCAAGAAGAACAAAGCTGGAGGCATCACACTTCCTGATTTCAAGTTCTATTATTATGGTATGGTAATCAAAAGCATAAAAAAAAGACAAATGGACCAATGGTACAGAAATAAACTCATGTGTATATGGTCAACTAATCTTTGACAAAGGCTACAAGAATACACGATGAAGAAACCATAGTCTCTTCAATAAATGGAGTTGGGAAAACTGGGTATTCACCCAGTGAAATTGGACTCAACACCAATGACCAAAATCAAATTGAAATGGATTAAAGATTCAACATAAGACCTGAAACTGTAAAATACCTGGAAGGAAACATAGGAGAAAAGTTCCTTGACATTGGTCTTGGCAATGATTTTTTCAATAAGACCCCAAAAGCACAGGCAATAAAAGCAAAAATAAATAAGTGTGATTATATCACATTATACAGCTTCTGCACAGCAAAGGAAACAATCAACAAAATGAAAGTCAACTTACAGAATATGGGAGAGTACACGTGGAAACCATATATGTGGGAACAGGTTAATATTCAAAATATATAAGAACTCGTACAACTCAATAGCAAAAAAACAAAAACAAAAACCACCCAGATAATCAGAATAAAAAATCGGCCAAGTACCTGAATAGAGATTGCTCAAAAGAAGACACAGAGATGGCCAAGAGCTATATGAAAAGGTGCTCAACATCACTAATCATCAGGGAAATGCAACTTAAACCCACAGTGAGAGATCATCTCACACCTGTTAGAATGGTCATCATCAAAAAGACAAAAGATAAGTGTTGGTGACGATGTGGAGAAAAGGGAATCCTTGTGCACTGTTGGTGTGAATGTAAAATCGTACAGCCATTATCAAAGACAGCATGGAGGTTCCTCAAAAAATTAAAAATAGAACTACCATAAGATCCAGCAATCATTACCTCTGTGTACTTACCCAGACGAATTGAAATCAGGGTCTTAAAGAGATACCTGCACCCCTATGTTCATAGCAGCACTATTCGTAATAGCCAAGACAGGCAAATGTCCTAAGTGTCCCCTGACGGATGAATGGATAAAGAAAATGTGGTATATACATACAATGGACTATTATGCAGCCTTAAAAAAGATCATCTTGCCATTTGTGACAACACGGACGGACCTGGAAGGACAGTATGTTAAGTGAGGGGTCCCCAACCCCCAGGCCGTGGACCGGTACGGGTCCGGTCCGCACAGCGGGAGGTGAGTGGCAGGTGAGCGAGTGAAGCTCCTTCTGCCGCTCCCCATTGCTCGCATCACTGCCTGAACCATCCCCCCTTCCCCGGTCCATGGAAAACCCATCTTCCACGAAAGCTGTCTCTGGTGCCAAAAAGGCTGGGGACCGCTGTGTTAAATGAAATAAGCCAGACAGAGGAAGACAAATGCTGTGTAATCACGCTTACGTGTGGAATCAGAAATAGTCCAACTCAGAGTAACAGAGAGTAGAATGGTGGTTGCTGGGGACTGAGGGGAGGGGGGACTGGGGAGACATAGGTCAGCCTGCATGCCAACCCCGCCCAGCCAGTGTCACTCTGTCACCCTGCCTGATGTCGGGACACACTGCAGAGGCGGTAGAACGCTGCTCCCCAGGGAGGCCATGGGGCGCGGCTCTGAGTGACGCCACCACTCAGTCCACGTCGCAGGGCTGTCCCAACCCCAAAGGAATCGGCCCGAGGAGGCTGACGCACACCCTTGCAGGCCGGTCATGTGCCTGTGCCCGGCCGGCCGGCCTGTGTTCAGAAGTGCCCGGAGCCCTACACCCGCCAAAGAAGCCAGACTGACTTTGCGGTCCAGAGGCGGAGCCAGAGAAGAGCTGGCCCACAGTTCTTCTGGAGACAGGAAGGGGATTAACAACTTATTGGACACCTGCTCGTCCGGGACCTTGCGTGCGTCAAACAATTTAGCCTGCACCTTTAGGTGAGGGCATTATTATCTTTTTACAGTTGAGGAAACTATCGCCCAGAACAAGGAGACCCCCCAAATGTCCCACTTAGTAAAGGGGCTGTGACCCAGGCCCTCCGGCTGCAAATCGCACACACCCGGTTCCTGCTCTGAATGATACTGAGAAGTGGGGGGATCCCCTCGCACGTGTGATGGGCTCCAAGGTCGTCGCTGAGTCCGGCTGACCCAGGAGAGCTGCATGGGCTGGGGGCGGGGTGCCACCTCTGCCCGCCAGCGGTGTCAGGGACCCGCCCACGAGCACGGCCACCCGCTGCCCTGCGTTTTTCTCTGTCTGTCTGATTAACATTAAACAAAGTGAATTTCCCCGTGGCCGACTGCAGAGCTGCTCCAGAAGGCCCGGCTTCTGGATAGTCCTACAGGACGGCCGTGCCGCCCAGGAACAATCCAATGTCCTCGGTCATGGCCAGAGCTGAAGATCACCCTGTGGCCTGGAGAGGGTGGCTGGGGGAAGCTGGCCGTGCCCTGAGCAGCCCTAGCGCTAACTCTGAGCACTCCGGGGGCAGGACGGGGAGTGTCCTGCCAGGAGCTTGGGGCCCCGAGCGCACGAGCCAGCGTCGGAGCTGGAGAGCCTTGAGGTCACAGGTGAGCTTCCCCGTGTTGTGCATGAAGCCGGGAGGGGAGAAGGAACTCCACCCATGTCGCCTGGCCAGAAAGTGACCACTCGCCATTCTGTGACCACACGATGGCAATGCCACTGCATCCTGGCCATGAGCTCCTCTGCCCCTCTGGGCCTGGTTCCTTCCCAGGGATGTCGGGAAACACGAGCCCCATGTGGACCCGCGGGCTGCCTTGTTCAGGCACCGTGGGGCGCCGACTCGGTGGCTGCACGCGTGCCAGGCGCTGTGCCAGGACACCAGGGTCCCCACCGGGAAAGAAGGAACCCGTGAGGCCCACTCCGGCTGCTGAGGACCATGGCCAAGGACGGAGGGGACTGGTCCAGAAAAGAGGACCGCGGGGACCTCGGGCAGCGGTGCTTTCCGTGCACTCGAGCCGGACCCAAGACCACACACGGAGCGGGCGGGGCCGGGTGACATCAGTCGCCCCGGTCAGTGGGAGCGGCAGTTTTCACCCGAGATGCAAGCAAGACATGGCATCAACTTTGACCACGTCTGGCAGATGCTGAGCCTGAGGACAGCGAAGAGGAGGCTCCCCGCCCACAGGAACCCTCCCGCGGGCAGGAGGTGGTGGCTGTTTGCTCTGGCCTCTGGCGCCGGGCCCCTGCCGGCTCCCGTGGGAGCACCCGGCACCCCACAGCCACCACAAAGCACAATTTAAAGGGCACCGAATGACAAGAGGAAGGCAGCTCGCACGTGACCATTTTCCACACGCTTATTAAGCGGTAAGACACAACAGGGCATGAATTATTATGCAATAGCTCCTGCCTCGAAGCGATTTCAGACACAAAAGTCGGAGGATTCATCATTATAATATATTCAGTTCTATTTTTCTTTTTCAAGCCCTAAAAAATCATGTCTAAATCTCCTAAACCCATCACGGCTACATCAAAGAGTGGATGGGCCATGAGCTTCGACAGCTGAAAATACGCCACAGCTGCTGAGCAGGAAGAGCTCTTACGGGTTCTTCACTTCGGGTCTGGGTTCTGTCACTGGAGATGAAGGTAAGTATCCTGATTCTTACTGTGCTTAAAAACAAGGCAAGAGAAGGAAGCTGCCAGGGAAAGGCCCCGTGGGTTCAGGTGTAGGAGGGGCCCGAGGCCCAAGGCTCCGGCATGGGGGTGCCAGTGCAGACAGGGCCTCGCATCGCTATAGCTGGTCGCAGCCCCTGAGGCCCTCCCCAGGCCTCCACACGGGGCTCTGTCCCGTCCCAAGGATTTGTCGCGCCCCACCGTGTGGCGGGAATTCCACTAAGCCCCGGGAGTCCGTCCCACCAAAGCGCCCCCGGCTCCCGGAGGCGCGCCGACACCTAGCGGGCCCAGTGAGGGGGTTGTTAGCTGGCGGAGAGCAGTGATGCTGGAGAAAAGAGGGCGGGACACGGGGCGATTCTGCCGAAGTCCCTGATGCTGCCTCTCTTGTCCTGGTAACTGGCTTCGAACACTTTTAACAACAGCTGATGACTACAAGCCTCAAAAGTGTCCTGGTTATTTTCTGAATGAAGCGCCGGCAAGCCCCTGCTTCCCTGCAATTAGTTGGAGGTGCTGCCACCCACCGCTGACATTTACAGAATGACCGCACTGTGTCAGGAGGGCCCAGAACACGCTGCTCTAGCAGCCTGGGGAGCCGACGCCCACCCTGGCCTTGGGGCGCCCGCAGTCGTGCGCAGGCGAACAGGAGCCACTGGCCGTACTCGGGCCTCAGTCACACCCGCACGCGTGTGCACGGCTGCCCGTGGAGCGAGGTGCCCTGCCTGCATCTCCCTCGGTCTCGGAACCCAGAAGCCCCGTGCTGCGTGGGTCCGGAGCGACGCAGACGAGTGCCCCGTCCGCCGGCGTGTGACTGCAGGCCTGTCCCCCCGGGAGGAAGCCGTGAGCCCCGAGTGGTCCTGATGGGTGGCCGAGCAGAGAGCAGCAGCTTGTCCCTGAAGGCCTCTCGGGCGACGACACCCCGCCTGGGCCGCCGGTCGTGTGCCCTTGGAGAGCCAGGGGCTTGGGTCCCTCCCCACACGCCTGCTGCGGGCCCCCCGGGAACCTAGCAGCCTGGGAGCCGGGGCTTTGCGGGACTGAGACCCACACCCTGCACTGGCCAGGGGCCGGCCCCTCCCCCTGCCACACGGCCTGCAGGAGCTGCTGCCTCCTCAGATCCCTCCCTGCGAGGAGACAGGAATCGTCTAAGAAACACCTGGGCCGTTCAAGCAGGCTCCGGCCCCATCAGCGAGCTGCCCTATATCAGAATGTCTGCGTCTGGCCCTCCCGGGAATCCGGGTCCGCGGAGCTCTTCTTCAGAAGACGGAGCTGGGGGTTGACGTTCCTCAGCCTTCCATCCTCTGTCCTCTTCTCCACGGGTCCACCCGTCCTGGGTGCCGTGGGTGAACAGTCTCCTCCCAAATTCACGTGTTGAAGCCCTAACCTTCAAGGAGGAGGTCTTTGGGAGGTGGTGAGCTCACAAGGGTGGAGACCTGATAAAAGGGACCCAGGGAACTTTCTTCCTCTCTCTCCCTGTGAGGACACAACCAGGAGGCACCGTCTGCAGGCCAGGAAGCTGGTCCTCCCCAGAGCCCAAGCCCGGATGTCCAGCCCCAGAGCTGTGAGGTGTCAGCCATGGGCGGAGTTCTGTCACAGCCGCCGGGCGGGGCTCAGGTACTGGGGAAGGCCCACCGCCCGGCGCCGATGAGAGTACGGGGTCTCCCAGCCCCCCTCTGGGCCTCCACTCCCAGTCCACTGCTTACTGCGCGTGGCCCCTTGAGGCCTCACCAGCATCTCAAACTACAGCCTGAAACAGAATTATCACCACCACAGCCGCAAATAAAGATTCGTGTCTCCTCCGTCCCATCCCGTCAGTCACCTCCATCCTCTGAGTCGTGCGAGAAATCAAGCTCTAAACCCAGAGGCGTCCCTGCTCCTCCATCGCCCCTGCCCCCGCTCACTGATGGTGTTTCCAAGGCAACTCCTGCATCCTTGGTCCAGGCTTTCTAAGCGCCTCCTGCCGCCATTCTCTCCACGTCCTCGCTGGGTCACGGGGGCAGCGGGACAGAGCTTCTGGATCACGAGTGGTCAGTGCACGCACCCTGCTGGCCCCGTGAGACACGCAAGGCCAAGGACGGCAACCGAACCGACCAGTGGCCTCTCTGCACACCCCCCCCACCCGACACCTGCGACGGGCACGCCCGACACTCCGGCGCTCCTCTGCTCTGCCCAGGCTGTGCCTCTCCTGGGGGCCTTGTGGGGATGCTGTCGGGGTCTCAGGGGACAGGACAGTCGCCCGACTCGCTGGGGCACATCCCGGTGGGCAGAGCAAAGAGGCCAATAAGCTCTGACGGCCCCAACGCTTGTGACGCTGGGTGAAGGTGACTCTGTTTACAGCCGCACACAAGCCAGGTGCCGTGAACCTGCCAATCTCCTCCGGGAACCTTCCCGGCTGTGACCGGATCACACGAGCTCAGTCTCCCACTGCCCGCTGCTCCCCTCAGCCCTCCCTCCCGCCCACCGGGGGTGGGGGTCATGCTGAGTTCTGGGCACGTCGGTTTGCGATGCAGTGCATCCTGAGTGCAGCTAGACCCAGGGAATGCTTTCTGGCTTCATGGGAACCCTGGAAAGTCGTAATTCCACTGTCTTCTCCATCGAGATATTTAAGCGTAGAAGGCAGGCTCCCACCGTGCTCACGCAGGGAGAGCCTCACCCTCCTTTCCCTGCAGCACAGGTGGCCAGCGGGCTCCTGCCCTTCTCCACGGTTGTGGCCCAACACAGCCCTCACTGGTCTGTGATAAAATTCCCTACAGACCCCACTCCTGCAGCGCCCTCCCCAGGCCCCCTCACCCTTCACGACTTGGAACTTCCGGGGGACCAGAGACTCTTCCTGCCTCCTTCCTGCTTCTGCCCAGAGCCCCCAGGGTGCCCCCACCTCCACGGCAATCTGATCACGCCGCATGAGCACACACGTGAATCTCCTAAGAAACACCCGGGCTGTTTAAGCAGGTTCCAGCCCCACCAGCGAGCTGCGGCCTGACCCTCCCGGTAATTCCAGTCCGGGGAGCTCTGTGCACCATCCTCTCTCCTGTCTCCAGTCATTTCTCATCCTGGGGAGCCAGGGCAACCTACCCACCCATCCCCCCTCCCTCCACCCATCCCCCACCCATCCCCCATTCATCCCCCATCCCCCCACCCATCCGTACAATCTTTGAGCACCCATGTGCCAGGCCCTGAACTGTGCACGACAGCACTGAACAGAGAACAGGTTTCGGGCCCCCATGACACAGTCCGCTGCGCCATTAACATTTATCAATACTTCCCGCGTGGGTAAGCGCCGCGCAGAAGGAAGTCACATGAGAGAGAATAACAAGGAGGAACTACTTTAGGTCTAGTGGTCGGGGAAGCTCTCTGGGGATTTATACTGAGTCTTGAAGGAGGAGCAGAGCTAACCAGGCAAAAACAAAACAGCACCTTCTCCGTGCCTTGATCACAAAGGAGCACGCCCCATCTTCAAGGAGGGTTCATTTGGAAACTAGAGACGGAATCATCTTCCCGTGATGTAGCTTCAGCCACGTCACCCTTGGGCACCAAACTTGCCGCAGCCCTGACAGCCTGTGTCCCTCCAAAGGAGCGCCTAGTCAGCGCCGTCTGCTTGGAGGCGTCCCCGCCCCTGGTCTGCCTGTTTCCCGCGCTCTCCTGAGGCTGAAATCCACGGAGCGGTGCTGAGTCACTTATCTCTGTCTGTTCATCTTCTTTCCTTTTTTGTTCCTCCTTCCCAACAATGTGTCCTTTTACTATGGGGATTATTTTAGGTTGATTATTTTGAAGAAGCAGAAGACTCAGGAAGAAATCTTGCTCTTTATCCCCCCCCTTTCCTGCCTAAAGGAGTGTAGATAAAGGGCCTGGTCCAGGAAGTGCAGTATCACCAGAGATGCCCACAAAGAATACTGGTGGGGTTGGGGCGGGGGGTGTGCTGCAGGGCCCGGAGACCAAAGTCCCCTCCACATCCCACTGTCTCTGCGTGGCCCAGCAAACACTTGTCTACCAAACATTTGTTTTTGCACTTCCGTGTGAACCTCTCCTCCCCTGTGAAGTCCCAGACCCTCCCCGCTGCCTCAGACGGCTCAGGCCTCCACTGCCCAGCCTGTCCTGGGGTCTCGGTTTTCTCATGGGGCCTCTGAACCTACATAATTAAATTTGATTTTCTCTGGTTATCTGTCTCAGGTCAATTTAATTCTTAGGCTCAGCCAGAAGAATCTAGAAAGGGTAGAGAGAAAAATTTTCCTTCCGCAACATATCATGTAATTTCTGATCTTTTATGTTGAAATGGACCAATGTATATGTGTTCCTATTAAGATAACCATTGACACCCATACGGCGCTTACTGTCCTAAGTGGGCTATAAGGATAAATTAATTTAATCCCCCGAAGCCCTGTGAAGGTTATCCGACTCCCAGGTAACTGAGGCATCCCTGGGACGTGCCTTAGCCGGCGCTGAGCCAGGCCTGAGCCCTGGAAATCTGTCTGGGGAGCCTTTACTGTCACCGCTCGGCCACGCGGCCGGGAGGGCCATGGGCGTTCGGAAGGGGCGCCCCTCGTCCCGTCCTGCTGGACCCCAGCAGGCTCAGCGAGCGCTGGCTGAGCTGACTGCCACTCAGGGGGCGAACGGCTGTCCAAGGAACCGTGGAGTTTAACTCAGCGCGGAAAGGCTCGAGGCTGACCGAGTGCGACATGAATTCGAGGGGCAGATGAACACGGACTGAGTAACAGCAGGCGGCCTCAGGGAAGAGGCGAGAGCTGAGCTCGGCCGCAGAGGACGGACAGGCGGAAACCACGAGAAGACAATCAGAGGCATGTTGGGTGGGGAAGGGGTATCAAGAGCAGAGTCAGGGAGGTGGACGTGGGCGGAACGTGCCAGGAGAGAGGGCAGCCAAGGACAGTGACCAGCATGTGGTCTTGGCGACTCTGGAAACTACGGCTGGAAATCCTGGGTCACCGCGCTTCAGGATTCAGGACTGTTGGACCCCGGGGGCAGTGGGGTCCCTGAAGGCCCCTCCTGTGGGAGTCGGTCCAGGTGCTGCTCTGCAGTAGCCATGCTTTGTTGTTTTTCTAACCATTTTATCTAGATTTTATTTGTAGACCCTGAAAATTCCCATAAATTAAAGGATCACAGGAGAAACAAGCTTATTTCTTTGAGCTTGCCTGAGAGAAAATCTCCCTTAATCTTGGGTCTTGAAATATAGCCATGGAGAAATTTGGTTTCAATATGACAAATCTCCAAATTTCCACCTGCATCTCAACTTTCATTTCATGCACACTGATTGCAGCACTTTCTGTTGCAATTCTATTTTCTAACAGCTTGCAATTATTTTATGGGTGAATGTCTAACTCTTCGTCTCTTCGCATGGATTATTTTCTTCAGATTTTGAAGTTCTCTTCTGCTCTATTGTCTGCTTTTCCTCTTGGTTCCTTTAATTTGTATGTTTTTTTCCCAAATAACTCACATCATGAGCAAGACACACTGCTAGGCAATGTGGAGACACTGCAGGAGCTTTTCCTCATCCTCTTGGGCCTTCCAGTGGACTATTCAGGAAAAGTTCTGCAAAGGAGGTGGGATTTGAACTGGATCTTGGACTCTCTGAGAAGTCTGGCTCCAAGCCAAGATTCTGCGCCGGCATTTTCAGGCCAGAGGATGGGTAATGTCAAAGGCCGTAACTGGCAGACCTTGCAGGGAAGCTGCCCTCCCCACACAACACTTGTACACAGCCAGTTCATTGCAGTCCCCGGAGTTTCAGTCAGGGTCTCAGGCCCCCTGGCTGGCCATGCTCTCCCACCTGCCGATGCAGGGCGCATGGGTTCAAGCCCCGGTCCGGGAAGATCCCACATACCACGGAGCAACTAAGCCCGTGCGCCACAGCTACTGAGCCTGTGCTCTAGAGCCCGCGAGCCACAACTACTGAGCCCGTGTGCCGCAACTATGGAAGCCCGCGCACCTAGAGCCTGTGCTCTGCAACAAGAGAAGCCACCGCAATGAGAAGCCCACGCACCGCAACGAAGAGTAGCCCCCGCTCGCCACAACTAGAGAAAGCCCACGCAGCAACGAAGACCCAATGCAGCCAAAAATAAACAAATAAAATAAATTTATTTTAAAAAATAAAATAAAATGACTCGGTTTATAAAGCATACATATATAAATGTGAAAAAATAAGTAAACATAAAACATCAAAAAAGAAAAAAAATGGGGGGACGAGCCCATCTCAGGCTAGATCCACCAGTGAATGAGTTTCATTTTTTGAGTTTTGAGGACGGAGGGTCTGTAGCCAACCTTTGCTTTGCCCTGACCTCTGGGGTCCGCCTGACCCGGGTACTGGCGAGGCCCACCGCCCCGGGGCAGGCGTCCCAGCTCGCGTCCGTGCAGAGCCTGCGCGCACTCAGTCAGCGCCGAACGTGCGCAGCGTGACGCTCTTGGTCGTCTCAGCCCAGTCGTGAGCGTGGGAACGGGCAGCTGCTGTGACGGAGACGGGGGGGGGGCCGGCCCCTCTGATGGGGCCCCCAGGAGGCGAGGGGCCCGAAGGTGCAGAGTGAGGGGTGCAGGCTAGGGGTGCGGGACACGCGCTGGGCCTGAACTGCAGAAGAACCGGCGGAGGCAGCCAGGGCACGAGGCGGGGCTGGGTTGGAGGAGGCGGGGCCGGCCGTGCGGAGCCCAGCAGACCCCGGAGGGACCCTCAGAGTCTGTGCTGAGCACACAGGATGCTGCCCAATGCGGGGCTGGACCTGGGCCTTTTGGGGAGTCGGTGCAGCCAATGGGTGGAGGGCGGGCGGCCGTCTGCAGGGAGACAGCAGAGGCCTGGAGCCCGAAGGCTGCTCCAGACACGGGCCCACGAGGCGCCGTGCTCACTCCTCCCCACCCACTGAAGGGAGCCCAGCTGGGCTGCTGAGCGGCTCACGACCTGATGGCGTCGTGTTGTAGGAGGCGTGGGGCTGGGTGCTGGGTCAGCCATGACCTCACGCCGCTACCGGGGCTCCAGGGGGTGAGCCTGGGGTGCGGCCGGAGGGAACCCAGGAGCAAGAGGCCTCACGACAGAAGGACAGGGAGCGGGCAGCCCTGCGGGGGCCACAGGCGGAAGGCCCACCTGGCCCTGCTCTCCTCAGCCCCACCCCAGGGCCCGGCACCTGGCAGTCCATGTGTCCCCTCAGCCCCCTGGCGGACACACGTCCAGACCGAGCCCGCTGCCCGTTTGCCCATCCCGGTCCACGTGTCTTGATCTGGTCTCTGCCCATGTTCTCGTCATTCTTTTGTTTTTCTTGTTTTTTCCTTTATTTTGGTCCTTTTGATTCTCTTCCCCCTTTCCTGGAATCTTCACATCGTTTTCTGTGCCATGTGTTTGCCCATCCAGCTGCAGAGGCAAGGAGGGGGCCCGGGGTGGGGGGAGGGTGGGGGAGGACCCCGAACCTCCACTTGGAAGTTGCTTCTTCTGTTGCAGTGAAAGCTGCTCTGCTAGAGTCTACCTTAGGGCTGTCCTGACACTTGGTGGCAGGCCCCCAAGAGCACACCAAGCATTTAAAGGCAGCCCTACTCCCCCACCCCAGCTTTTCCACCTCCAGACACATGGCTCTTGCCACGTGTCACAGACTGGGGCCTGCCCTCGGCACGCCCATGGCCCCGGCTGGGAGGCCGCAGCTCCCCGCCAAGCAGGAGGATGGAAGGAGGCCCAGAGGCCTAGCTTGGAAAACAATCTGGGCACCGCTGGAAATAAAACATGCATGTTCATCCCAAGCTCCTGACTTATCCCCCCACCCCACGTTTCCCCTTTGGTAATCACAAGTTTGTTTTCGACATCTGTAAGTCTGTTTCTGTTTTGTAAATATAAGATAGATAACCAACAAGGACCTACTGTACAGCACAGGGAACTCTGCTCAACATTCTGGGATAACCTATGTGAGAAAAAAATCTGAAAACGAATAGATAACATGTATATGTATAATTGAATTACTTTGATGTACACCTGAAACTAACACAACATTGTAAATCAATTATACTCCAATAAAATTTAAAAAGGATAAGACACATTTGACTAAATGCAATAAATTTTTGTATAGTAAAAAGACAAAACAAAAAAATTAAATTTGATAAATCCAAATGTGTACATTTAAAAAAAATGCAAACATTCCCTCTGCATCGTCACATCTGCCACACCCTTCTGTCTGGTCCCGGACACGAAGGCCATCAGGCTGCATACAGTGAAGGAGGGGAGCCCACGAGATCCGTGGGGACGGGGAGGCGACCAGGGACCAGGGCTGCCCCAGGCTCCAGCAGAGCACCACAGGCCCGTCCACTCCCAGCTGAATCCCTGCACACAGAGACGGCTCTGTTTACCTCACAAAGACGTCAGCAAGGTGGACCGTGTCACGTATGTGAAAGTGTGCACATTTTACAACACGACTGTTATCTGCACCGACTCACAGGGGACCCACTGGATGATGTGATGGCTGTGGGTTTGAGAGCAGCAGCCCTGGGTCTGGGGCTTGGTGACGTGGCGTCACCGCTTCCCGCAGCCCGATCACTCTCCCCTCTCGTTCTGCAAACGACCAGCGTTTAAACACGTAGCTGTCCCCATTCTCGAAGCGGACAGCAGCCCTGCTGGCCCCTGCCTGCTGCGGGACCGTTCGCAGGCTGCCGACACGTCTGCCGGCTTATTCCTCCCCATTCTCTCTTGAACCCACTCTACCTGCTTGCCATGACAGCTGCTGTGTCAGGTTCCCCAGTGACCCCCATGCTGCCAGGCCAATGGGCTCTCAGCCCACCTGACGCCCCACAGCGACACTGACAAAGCAGACGGGCTCACCAGCTTCCAGAACACCCCACACACCGGGCCCTCCCAGCTCCTGGCGGCCTCTTCCCTCCCCTTGGCTGGATCCCCTGCGCCCAACCTCACGCTGGGGCTCGGCCTCTGGTCTTCTCTCCAGGGACGCCGTTGGCCCAGAGCTCCGCACGCCCGTCTGCACCAGGAACACAGACTCCCACCTCCGCTCGCCTGGCCTGGACCCCACCCCACCCGTCTCATGTCTCCAAGCATCTGGTTGGATGGGCCACTTGACCACTTCACAGACATCTCAAACTCAACCAAACCCGGCTGCTCATCTTCCCGTCCCACCCCCCAGCCTCCTCCTCTGGTCCTTCCTGTCTCGGTCACCGTCCTAGTTGCTCAGACCAACCCCCTGGGCCCTCCCTGGTTCCTCTCTCGGCCTCACACCTACTCTAATCTGTCAGTAAACTCGACGGCTCCATCTGCCAATCCATCCAGAAACCAACCACCTGCCGGCATCTCTGCACCAGCCCAGCCAGCGTCACTGGCACGTCTGCACCACAGGCTGGCTCTCTCGCTGCTCTGCGTCTGCGTCTCCACAGGGACACATTAAATTATGTTGCAGGGAGTTCCGGTCCCTGGTAAGATGGAGGAGGCTCTCCGAAAATGCAGCCACACGCGGACAGGACTTATGAACAGCTCTCTCCTGTCATTTTAGGAAAACGGAGGCTTGTTCTCTGGCATCCCAGCCTCCCGGGCGATTTTTGTGCGGCAGTGGGACAGTCTGCAGAAGCCTCGGACTGGGGGAGGGACGCCTCCTCTCCAACTGCTCGGAGGCTATGTCCCGGGAGGGGGCCCTGCTCCTTCTCTCTGTTTTCCCACCACTGGCCCCGCAGCTCCGGCATGGAGACGGTGCAGCAGAACAGGGGGAACAAAGACACAGTCTGATGTGTAAAAAGGAAAGCACCAGAAAGATCTCAAGAGAGGGAGGAGCTCGTGAAAGCACCCCATAAAGTTGTTCAGGAACTCCTCAGTAATAGACACACAGCTTAGCAGAACAGGACGGTCCAGAAATAGCCCTGCACAAATAGGGCCAACTGACTTTTGACAAAGGAGCAAAAGCAATTCAATGCAGGAACTACGGTCTTTAACAAATGGTGCTGGAATACTTGGATATCTATAAGAAAAAAAAAAAAACCCACAACCAAAACCTCACATCTTATTTAAAAAACTCAAAATAGATCACAGCTCCAAATATAAACTGTGAAACTACAACTTTTAGAAGAAACATTGGAGAAAACCTTCCTAACATTGGATTTGATTCCAATATTTCAATCTATATAAAAAAAAAAAAGTTGGGTAAGTGGGACTTCAACGAAACTCAAAACTTTTGCTCTGCAGAGACGCTGCTAAAAGGATGAAAAAGAGAAGACAAAAACTGGGAGAAAATATTTGCAACTTACACAGCTGGCCAAGGACTTTTATCCAGAATATGTAAAGAACGTTCTAAATCTAATGGACTTAAACACAATAATTAACAATCGATGTAACTTTAAAAACGGGCTCCACCAAAGAGGACACGCGGGTAGATGGTGAGTTAAGTGCGCGGAAAGCCGTTCCGCATCCCGGCAGGGAAGCACAAGTGACAGCACGCCATGCCCGTGGGCGGCTGAGAAAGCTGAGCACCCGCCCGCGGCCCCGCGGGAAGCAGTGCAGCAGTTTCCTCCCACAGAACCCAGTGCTCACACTGGTCAGCGCTGACCCTGCGGCAGGGGCTGCAAGCTTTTATGTAAAGGGTCGGACAGCAAAGATTTTAGGCGCTGAGGTTGCCTGGCCACTGCTGCACGTGTGCCGAAGCACATGCGTAAGGGCAGTGCTGCGTGCCAATAAAACTTTATTGACAGAAACAGGTGGTGGCAGGGATTTGGCCCCCATGACCTCAGGCTATAGTTTGCCAACGCCTGCCCTGGAAAATGAAAACTTCTGTTTACACAAACACGCATACACAAAGATTTACAGCAGCCGACAGCTCCAGCAGGACTGCAGACCCCACGTGAGCCCAGAGCTTTGCCTCGGTCGCGGCGGAGCTGGAGCATCTAGCACGGCGCCTGGCACACGGGAGGCGCTCAACAAACACCTGTTTGTTGAGGACTTTCATTCGAGCTGTTTTGCACTCCTCACAAACGCAGGTCTTCCCTGGAAGCAGAAATGCTGAAGGGCCGTAAACACCACCACCCCCTGCCTGCCCCTCCACCACAGCCCCGTCTGTCCTCCGCTCACCCACGGTCCCCACTCTGCCCACAAACTCTTACCCTGAAAAAAAGAAACAAAACCCAGACGTGCCTCTCTGGGCTCACAGTGCAGCTAGAAACCACCACACAGACACTCCGGGGACGACAGATGGCTTCAGCATTTAGAACGAGTCCATTCTCAAGCTGAAGCCCGTTGTGAAAAAAGGACTATGCCTGACAGCCATCTCCGTACAGACGTGACACCTGGGCGGGTGAGGCCACGCCCAGAACAGACCCCTGGACCCACGGGAGGAGGAATAGGCAAGAGTCCCGTGCTCAGAGTTTTAGGATCACCTGACAACGTAGGGTTTCAACAGGTAAGCGTGCTGCATGACCCGGGAACACGCATGTAACCTCCAGGCGATGAGGATGCCATCGGAGTAAAGGAACAGGACCCAGTGGGGCACCATGCCCGGGGATGGGGCCCAAGGCCGGCAGGAGACCCCTGGTCACTGACAGCGTCAGGGCTCCCCCAGGCCAGGCCCGAGCATGGGCAGGTCAAGCCCAGGACAAAGCACGGGAGGCCCATCTGCCTTTTTTTCTGGGCCAGCATGGAGAAAATTAACAGAGACCGGGTGGTGGGGCCATACCGGGGGCAGAGCTCCTGAAGGAAGAGCTGGAGCCCATGCAGCGTGGCCCTGCTCCTTTTATTTCATTTTTAATCTTGAGAGAAAGATGAGTCAACATTATGGAAGCAAATTACAGTGAGACTCCCGACAGCCTTAAAAGCAAGAAGAGGAAGTAGGCAGTGACCAGGCAGAGGCCAGCCCGTGGAGCCCCAGCTCAGTCTGGGGACGGTGTTTCCGCTTCCATCAACGGGAGACTTCAGGTGCCAGTGGTTGGCTGGCAGATGCTCCGTCACTATTCACAGGTGCTCACATCAGAGCAGAGTGATGCTGGCTCTCCCAGACGGGGCTCCGCCTGGAAAGCCAACGCCCGCCACACGGCTGCCCGCGGCTGGGAAGCTGCCCAAGGACGGCCTGGCAGGTCAGAGCAGTATGTGGTACTTCAGCGCCCGGGGCACCCTGTTGATGACCAGCCTCCCGTCATAGCTCAGGGAGGCAAAGAGCCAGGGGTCGGCCGAGGACCAGTCCACGGCGTACACGCTGTCCTCGTGCTCCTCATAGGTGGCAATGACGCTGTCCTGGGGAGGCTCCTGGCTCCTACAAGGCACCAGAGACACGCGTGCGTGAGTGAGGCGGGCGCCCTGCCCAGCGGTGGCAGCAGGCCTGGTCTTCTCACCTGCGCAATCGGGCAGTCCCCAGGAGCCGAGGGGGCCAACGGGGGCGCCCCTGCGGGAGCCCAGAGCCATCCCGTCCCCAGCCGTGGGCCCTCGCGGCTCGTGGGGGGCCCCCTACCGCCTAACACCTCCCTCCGCGGCTCTGCAGCAGGACATGCTCGGGCTCGGGGGACGGGGGCTGGGGAACGTTCATGAGGCTAAGTGGACAACGGCCAAAACTCCTGTGACGTCTGCCAGAGGGAGCTGGGGACCGGCCGGCACAGCCCCCTGGGGTGGGCATGGGGAACCCTGCTCAGGACGAGGGTGAGGGGCCGGAAGGCCAGCAGGCCCTGGCCTGGGCTGTGACACCTCCCGGCACCCCGTTCACATGGGAGTCGCTAGCCCCTTCCCTGGGACGCCTGCCTGGGCGGCGCTCACGTGCGCGACCCTGTGTGGGAGCACGCGGAGCCGGGCCGCCCGCCTGGGCCTCCGAGGTCACAGGCCTGCCACGCGCCGGGCTGCTTCTCCACCCAGCAGGGCCTCCTCAGCACTTTTCTCCCCAATTCGTGGTTCTTTCTACCCAAGGAGCTCTCAGCAATCTGGGACTTTTCCCAGGAGACAGCCCGCTCCATGTGCCCCCCGGCTCGGACCCTCAGGCATCCCACGGCCCGACCCCCCCAGGAAGCCAACTTGCGGTGGCCTGCAAATGCCCAGGTACAGACACCGCATACAAGTCCTCAGGGGACTCCCATTCTCCTGAACTCACTGAGACATGGGGACCAACCCCAGGAGCAGGCCTGCGGGAAACCGTGGAGGCACCTTGTGCCAGTGCCGTTGCCCGGCACGCCTGCCAGCCACACGCGCCTTCCTTCCTAGTACACTTCTCTGAAGCTGCCCACGTGCAGGCAGGACCCCTGGATTAACACACGGGGCCAACGAAGGGGCCACCAGCTCTGTTCCCGGTACAGACAGGGCTCGGACGCCTGCTTGGCCGTGAGAAGAAAGGACAGTAGAAAACACCCAAGCCCTGCACGTGGTAGGCTGCCGGACTGAAGCCGCTGCAACTGTATCTAAATACTCAGTTTGAACAGAAAAATGATTGCGTTTCTCTCAAGAGAGACAATCGGTAGACTGCCACCAGCCAGCTTCTCACACAGGAATTTTAGGCTCATCTCAGGTGGGCAGAGGAAGAAATCAGACAGCAGAAGTGTGAAGAGTCTCCAAACAGAACGACAAACCCCTCTCGTATTTTACGGCTCAGACCACTCAGCTCGACAGGGTTTTATTCCAGAACCTCCTCCCCTGGAGGCGGGAGACTCAACTCCAGGTAGCGTCTGAATCACAACAGGAAGCAGCCGCCGCACACGAAGGTGCATCTACTCCAGGAACAAGACGTGTCTCCTTTACACCCACGTTGCTGACAAAGGACACGGGCTCACCCCGCCACCGCTGCCCTGGACCAGGCCGCCCTGTGTGAGCCCCGAACCCCAGGACCCCACAAGTCTCGGGGTGCGACCCCATTGTGAAGAGAGAGCCTCCAAGCAGAGCAATTAGGATTGGTAAGAGTTTGGAAAATACCCAGCCAAGATGGTGAAGCCGTGGGAACAGTCAGCGAGGTTTCCCGCACGGCACCCAGCGTCTCGGGGGAAGCAGTGCGGGGGGGCCGGGACAGGTCTGGCCCCGAGGTCCCCGCCTTGACACCTGCCAGCGAGGGTGGCCAGTCCACGACCCGATCCAGGACAGCACGGCCAGGAGGGACGCCCGCCACTGCCTCTCCCACAGGGTGTTACGAGGGCCGGCGGAGGTCGCTTCTCACTCCCCAGGGCTGCAGACGGGCCACGGTCCTCACAACCTTACGTGTGACGCTCAGTAAGAACGTGGACAGACACGCGTTTCAGAGGCCACAGTGGGACGGCGCGGCTCGGCTGCCCTACCCGACTCCATGACTCCATGGCCCGCAGCCCGCCTGCGGGTGGACACGCCCGACACCAGCCGCAGGGACCGAGCCACGCCCACAGCCACGCCCATGCACCGAGAGCCGCCGCACCGGAGCGCGCTCACCTCTCCTCTTGCTCGCTCAGGTCGTCGTCATCCACCAGGTGGCCGAAGGGCTCGGAGGAGATGGACACCATGTTGGAAAGGATGACCCTGCTGTCACTGCTGCCCGTGAGGACGAGCTGGTCGTGCGAGTGGTTGTATCGGACGCCCCACACCCTGTGGGAGGACAGGGAGGCCGGGTCCCACCCGCTCGTCTATCAGTGGGTGGCTCCCAGCAGGGGCAGGCGCACAGCACGGCTCTGAAACCTTCTGAATCCTGACTAACGGAGACCAAATGGCAGCACGGACCCCAGGGGGGAGGTTTACTGCTCAGGAGCCACACAGGCTTTCCAGAATTCTAAAGGCAAAGGCTGCCCAAGAAGCAAAATACGGACTAGAGAGAACCTGTGACATAGGTCGCACCCCAGGGCAGCCTCCCAAGGGCTGCTCTCTGGCCGGGTCACTAGGCCCAAGAGCTTGTGAGCTGGGCCGCCCGCCGGCGGACCCAGGGGACAGCGGAGAGCCGGACTGCTGCTCGGGGCCAGGGGACGGAGCGCCTCCCTAGACCGCAGGAATTACGGCCACTCACTGAACCTGTCCAAACCATACTCCAGCATTATACACACACACATAAATACACACACACACACAGATATGCACATGCACACAAGTGCACACACACACAAGCATACACACCCATATGCATGCACAAAGAAGCATACATACACACACCAGTACACACGAACATGCACACATACACAAGCACACGCATGGAGACAAACACATAAGCACACACATACATACAAGCACACACAAGCATGTACACACAACATGCTTTATTTGAATAAAAACTGGCTCATACTATGCACGATTTTCTATGACTCGATCTCTTTCACTTAGCAAAAAGTAGCCAGCACATGGCATATACGTAAAAACAGCGTCTCAGGGAGAACGGCCAGTCTCGGGCACTCTGCATGTCCCTGCACACGGCCATCCCGCACTCCCTCTGAGAGCGGCACCATCCCCGCTGCAGTGACGCCACTGGACGGACTTGACCAATCCCCTGCTGCCAGGCCCTGGGCAGCTCCCGGCCTCCCTGCGCTGTGCACAGTGCCACGTGGACATCTGTGCATGCTCATTTTTGCCTATTTGAACCGGCACTATTTCAAGAGAAAACAGAATCTAGTGTTTTCCTTCTTTTCCTATGTTTACGAATCACAAACATTCAGATTTGGAATTAGCGTTCCTTTAGGAAAAATAAAACGGGGTTGATTGAATGATTCACAGCAGCACAAACTAAGCTGGTTTGTGCCTTTCCAAACGGTGAAGTAATTAGCAAAATAAATTGCCTAAGCCCCTCCCCCAAGCCTCCCGCGAGGAACGCACCAGTGGGAGTGCTCCTCCAGCGTCTTGACGGGCTCGGTGACGTTGCGGGTGTCCCAGAACTTCACCCTGCAGTCATCCCCGCAGCTGGCCAGGTAGTACTGCTTGTTGGGGTTGAAGTCCAGGTCCCGCACCAGCTGACCGTGTGCACTCTCAATGCAGTAGATTTGGCTGTGCAGGGGTGGAGGGGATGGGCACAGGTAAGAGGTGGGACGAGGGAAGCCAGTGACTGCACCCTGCACCTTCTCGTCCAGCGCAGGATCCAGGCGGGGCGCTCCTGTGCGCAGGCCACGCCTGCGACCCTGCAGAAGGGTGGCTGGTTGGCGGCACTCAAAGGTGTGACCTGGAATCTTGAGGATGAGAGCAATCCGGAGGGATGAGACTGCCACGGAGAAGCAGAGACAGACTCCGGACAGAAAGGCTGACCAACGTCTGGAAGGACGCAGTGAGACAGAAGGAAAAGGGAGGGGCTGGGAAGCGGAATACAGCGCTGTTGGTGTCAAAAGGAAGGAAAGGTTGGGAAAGCTGTAGAAACACCGAAGGAAACAGTGCTCGTCACGGCTGGGCCTCATCCTCGCACACAACACAGTGCCGACACTGGGCGAGGGCGGGCATGGGGCCGAATCGGCCCCACCGCTGTTCAGAGCTCACGTGTGCCCATACGTGTGCGTGCTTGCACGTGTGTACACAATGCACAAGCATGCACACACCAGCCGTACACACATGCACACGCATGGGTACCTATGCCCACGCATGCATGTGTACACACCCACATGTGGGTGCACCAGTGTGCACAGAGGTGCAGGCACACATGCACACACAGACCTAATTGAAGCCCCGCCATCCACCTCCAGGCTGCTCCTTGCAGGGTGTGGAATCAGAATATTCCATCTCCTACAGCGACCCCCTCTGATATCACAAACGCAAACCAGAGGTGCAGGTCACCTGAGGCAGGACAGTGGCTTCAGACGAAGAGCTTGTGTCCCAGCAGGATGGACAGGGGCCCCCGCCAGTCCCAGAGTCGGCCCCGCGAGTCACCCGGTCCACTCTGCCCGCTCCACTTCCTCCCTCGGCTGTGACTTCACCTCTCCTGCAAACACTGGACCTCGTGCTCTGCACGGCTCCCACTGGGACTGCTCCCGTAACCAGCTCCCTCACCCGAAACCAAGGTCTCCACAGTCCCATCTCACACCAGATGACCTCAGTCCTTTTCATCTTTTCTCCCATGTTGGGTTTTCTGGCCCCAAACCACTTTTAAATCTTGAACCGGTTTTTACATCCTGAACCTTCCCAATAGCCTAATATTTTTTCCTAAAATAAGATACCCGAACCTTAAGATCTTCCGAGTGAAACAGGGAAATGAATAAAATTAAGCCCGGCGAGGTCCTAGGGAGCTGGGGGGAGTCACACAGGCAGAGAGTATCAACTCAGGCTTTCCTGGGGTTCTGGGGGCAGCGATCTGAATACAAAAGCACAATACATTCCAGAAGCAGCACTGAAAGCACCAACACCCAGGCTGTTTGCAGAAGAGACACAACGCCAAGGAGAAGAGCCCCCGGGTCGCCTGCTGCCCATCCCCCCCAGGGACAGCAGGCAAGGGGGCAGCAGGGCGCTGCCTCCCAGGGCCCCGCCTCCCAGGGCCCCTCCTGCCCCCTGGCTTTGGGGTCTGTAATGTCAGTCTTCAAGGTTCTCATCTAGATACCGAAATCTACACATCCTTCAAAGAACAATGAAAACAGGAAAAGATAGCCACAGGCCCTGGAGGAATGGATTCCAGTCCCGACATCCAAGCGCATAGCTTTCAGCTTCTGATAGGAAACCCAACAACCCCCCCGCCCCGCCCCCGCGCGCGCGCACACACACACACACACACACACACACACACACACACACACACACACACGTCGAATATTGATTACCCCCTGCGCTTCCAGAGGGGCCATGGACCTAGATTTAAAGCTGGGCCCCCACCCTCAAAGGCAACACGAGCTATTTCACGACATCCATCTTTGTGGCTTAGTGATAAATTACGGTGTGCTGAGGGGATAAACTGTATCTTAAAAAAGACTGCAGGGCCCTGTTGCCATGACAACAGTGTGCACACCACCACTCCTTCGCTGTCAACGCCACACCTGGCACAGAAAAGCAGCTCTCCCGTGTCCCATTAGAAGCACTAGCTGTGTGCGTAATGACTTAAATGACAAACTACGACCGCCCCATGGGTGTGCACCTTGAAGGTGCAGAGATGGTCGAGCTCCATGCTTAACCAGGGGACGGCAGCCCTCACCTGTGGTCGCCGACCACGGAGACCGAGAGTCTGCGGTCACCACCTCAGGCCTGAGCTGCTACAAAAGCCTGACCTTGATCTCCACCGGAGACCCCCGCTGCCGCCGAAGGGCGCCCACAGGAACAGGACCCACGGCGCGGGTGCACTCAAGGTGGGGCGGAGAAAGAGAACGAGGCGTACGACTTCCCACAAGCCCGAGGCCAACACAGACAAGCCACATGGCCTCAGCACACGAGCCCTGGTGGATGGGCGCGGGGGGCAGGGAGGGGAGGGGCCGTCACTGACCTCATGGTCCGCGTGTCCCACCCTCGGACAGCCGTGTCGTTCGCCGTGGCCACCTGGGTGCAGTTGTGATGCGGGCTCCACCGCCCCGTGGTGAACTTCAGCTGTCCCTTCCCTTCCAGGGACGCCGAACTGGCCAGCTGCAAATTGGGTGATGTTTTCAAAGGAAGAAGGAAAGACAAGTAATTTGAACTCTATTCAGAGCATTTAAGAGGATATCTTGTGTGGGCTATCATTGAAGATAATTACTGAAAATAATTAGGAAGCTCTGTTTTTGTTTCCTCCTCTTAGAAGGCAAGAATGTTTGAACCTTATTTGGAAAAAAAAATATAAAACTGAACACAGCAAAAAATAGAAGGCACGTTAATAGAGCCTCTATCAGACAGGACTTGCCAGTGTGGGATTAGGGAGAATCCGCTCAAATCTGAAGACAACACGCACCAGCTCCGTCTGGCTTCCTCCAAAACCAAGGACGAGGCCCGCCGGTCCGCACGGCCAACCCCAGGTGGAGGAGGACAAAAGGCTGCGACCCACCCAGACATGTGCTCAGACGTGTGCCCTCCCCTCCCTGCCGCGAGGATCTCAGCGTCCGTTACTCGGGGGTTAACTAAACCCCAACAGGTAACGGACAGCGGAGACCCTCGAGACCACCAGTGCAGTCGAGGCCGGGCCCTGGTGCAAGCCTGGGAGAAGGGCCCCCTCCGCCCCCGACCCCGCTGCCCCACCGGCCCTCCCGCTTGCCGTCTACGATCTTATGCACAAAGGCCTATCACACGGTGGCGTCTGGAGGCAGGAGGGCTCCAGGCTTGTCTGTGGTCCTCAGGTTACTCGACCCCCCGTGATTCACTTCACTTTACCCTGAACACTAGCCTCACCCTGCGGACCCTCTGAGAGGGACCCGGGCACGGCCATGGCAGCACTGGACAGAGGCCCGAGGGTGTCATCGGGCCCCAGACTTGGCCCCAGCCGGGGTGGGCGCACGGAGTGGGCGGTCAGTGCGAGGGGATGGAGCAGAAGCCTGGGGAAAACAGCCAGTTTCCGCTCCAGAGAGCCTGGCCCAGTTAAGAAGCCTGACAGCGGGCACATCTTTAAAAACAACTTCCGGGTGAGAGCCCCGCTTACTCTAGCACCCACTGCAGCAGAGGTCGCCCAGCCAGGACACGCTGAGCAGCTGGCAGCAGCAGCTCGCCTCTCTCGGTTCTGGACAGTTTCGTGTCTCAACCTGCCCCAGAAAAATCCTTCTCACAAAAACCCATTTTCCTGCCTCACTGATTCAGCAAATCACGTGGATGATGGGCCTCTGAAGTCCTCGCGGGCGCACACACCCCCCTCCCGGGGACTGAAGGGCTAGAGCTGACGGGAGGAAGGAGGACGGGTGTCTGTGCCCGTGAGCGCGGGGGGAGGGACGGGAGGGACACGTCACATCTCTAAGGAGACGCGCAGGCGGCTCCTGTGTCGTCCCGGGTGCCTGCCCAGCTCCTGGGCCCCAGCCCTGCCCTCCCCCGCCCCACCCCCTGCCCACAGCCCAACGAGGCAGCGGAGGAGAGAGCCCGCCCCCTGGAAAAGCGGGGGTTCTTGTTTTATAAGACCCCAGTTAAAATACCTGTTCTGCCATTACAGACCGAGCACCACTTATTAATCTCCTCTCCACAGAAGTTAAAGGGTTAGTCTGGTCTGGGCGAGACATGTGTGTTGTGTTAGTGTCGGGGGGACCCAACCAGGCACGGCGGCGACGGAATGAAACAGGGGTGCCCACCCGCACCTCAAGGAGGAAGTGCCCGCGCTCTGGGCACTCCCAGGGCTCACATTCAAGCTGCCAGGGAGGCTCCAGGGGGCAGCCATCACCCGAGACAGGCCCCGGGGCGCCTGGAGTGGGGAGAAGGCGCAGGGAGAGCAGCCAAGCCGACAGCTCAGCGGGGGAGGCGGGGCCTCGAGGGGGGCACACCCCCAGGAAGCTCCCAGTGGCCACGCAGAGCCGCACCCAGCAGCGCTCCGCCCGTGGAGCATGCCCGATGGCGGGCGTAGAACTGAGCCTGGCCGAGGACAGCGCCGCGGGGCGAGAAGAGCCAGAGGCCGGGCGAGACGTCAGGAAGGACAGAGCGGCTGAGGGACAGAAAGGGGGCCGCCGGCCAGCAGGGCCTGGGTGCTCCCACGAGACCTGGCAACACCTGCTGCCCAGGCCGCGGCTCGGGCCACCTGGGCAGAACCGGGCCTGAGCTAGCTTGGCAGAGAGGGCCACGTCGGGGACCCAAACCCAGGGCCTTCCCAGTGCCTCCCCTCCAGGCCAGCACCCTCACGGCCACCCATGGAGCGCCCGCGCCAGACACCCCACAAGAGGGCCCCACGGGGGACCCCACTGACCCTCAGTCTCACCCCCAATCTCCTGGAGGATGTCGACTGGCTCAGCCGGGTGGGGAGCCCGCCGGGAGGGGTCAGCAAGGGCCGAGGGGCTGGGGGTGGCGGAGGGTCTGCTCCTCTGATGATGGGCAGTGGTCCCGCCCCTTTTCCCCTGCATCACGGGCCACGGCTTCTCCTTCTCTGGTCATCTGAGCAGCAGAGGCAAGTCAGCCCAGGATCAGGGGTGCCATCGCCTTCAGGGGCACGTGGGGGGCACAGAGAGTGGACAGGTCACAGGGAGGAGGCCCGGCCCCCAGGCAGGACACAGAGGGGACCACACGGTGCGGCCACCGCAAAGCCACGGAGCAGAAAGGGGCGGTGGCAGGAGCCTCACAACGCAGGACCTGGACTCTCAGCCACAAGGGACGGCCAGTGAGCTGGTGTGCGCAGAGGGCATCTCGGCCCTGCCCGCAGCAGTGACAGGCACAGCCTCCTGAAGAGGGACGGCGGCACAGAGCCCCATACCCTGAAATGGGCCTAAAACACGAGCATCAGACACACAGGGTGAGCTTTTCCACACTGGGCTTCAGCTTTTCCAGCTGTGCTGGACGTTTAACATCCACATTGACAGCACCAACCAAGAAACAGTTTTATGGCCTCTCCTTTAGGGAAAAAAAACTAGCCAAAAGAAACATGTACAGGCGCCATTTCAGTTTTCTGAAGAGTAGTTAAGTAAGATCAACAATCAGGTACATAAAACGGTTGAGTATACAACTCAGCCATAAAAGAGTGAAATTCTGCCTTTTGCAGCAACATGGATGGACGTGGGGGGTATCATGCAGACACAGACAGACAAATACTGCATGATATCACTTATATGTGGAATCTAAAAAATACAGCAAACTAGGGACTATAACAAAAAAAGAAGTAGACTCACGGGTATAGAGAACAAACTAGGGGTTCCCAGTGGGGAGAGGGAAGGGGAGCGACAATGTAGGGGGAGGGGATTAAGAGGTACAGACTATTATGTATAAAATTAAGCTACAAGGATGTAGTGTACAACACAGGGGGTGTAGCCAATATTTTATAATAACTATAGATGGAGTATAACCTTTAAAAATTGTGAATCACTACATTGTAAACCAGCTATACTTAAATAAAAAAAGGTTCAGTATATTTTCTAACTAATCAGCATTCAGTGTTCTAATTAATTTTCTATCAAACACGTGGATTCACTATCAAACTCTTCGGAAGCATGAACACAGAAGGTCCTATCATCAGAAGACAGGCACGGTAAACTCAGCAGAGTGAATTCTTGAAGAGGCTGCTGTGGGAAGCACCATGCAGTGTGCCAAGCGGGGAAGATCCGTAACAGTGCGCGAAGCACTCAGGTCGGATCCTAACAAACGACACTGCCAGCAAAGCTCTCTGTACTTGCTCTACTCTGACTCCATCCGGGCTCAGGCAGAAGTTAAATCAGCAAAACTTAACACGCACTGTCTGCTTCCAAAACCCACACTGAGGAACAGCCCGCGAGAAACCCAGGCCCTGGGTCCAACCGCATCCTGCCACAAACGCGTCCGTGAGCTCGGGAGCAGGTCCTCCCGGTAGAGCCCTCAGACGAGACGCCAGCCCCACTGACACCTGGCCTGCGGCCTCACGAGAGACTTGAGGTTGCGGGCTCTTGACTGTCCCCGCAGAAACCACGTGATGGCCATGGTGGGCAGCGGGAAGCACTAACTGGGTGGTCATTTGTTAGGAAGCACAGATAACTGATAAGGTGTTAACCTGAGGCAGGGGAGACTCCGAGTGAACTCAGTAGCTGAGAGGCGGCCCCTGCCCAGCCCCCTACTTCACAGAGAGGGTAAGTGTCTTGCGCTGGGCCACACAGCCGCAGTGCAGAACAGGACCAGCTCCAGTTCCAGCTCCACTGCACAGTCTAGTGCAGGAAACACCAGGGCAACAGAACGCCATGCCCACAGGTGCCGAGACGTCTGCAAGGTAGATTTTAATGAAAACCTGGAAGAGATCTCACCATCAATTTTTAAGGTGCTACTCAGGGCAGCCAGCATGGTGCAAGTCGTAAGGTTAATCAATCACTTTTTCTGGTTTCCTGGTGAGACAGAGACAGAACTCAGCAAGAACTCCAGAGGGTGCGATGCACACAGTACTCTGCTTCCCAGCATTAAAGAGAAATATTCAGTGCTTCCCAGTCCAGAAGGAATGATTAAAGGCTCCCCAAATCCTCTCTGAAGGAGTAACTAGTGCAGGACAAGAGCAAGAGAGGCACCTTCTATGAACAAAATGCTGTGACTGGAGCCTTCAGGAGCGGCTCAAGGGAGGCATGAGTTTCCAAAGACCAAAGCTGCACCCCCACCAACAAGCCCCACGGCGCCGACAGGGGACCAGACCTGGGGAGGGGGCAGGCCTAGAGGACACGGGACCGAGCATGTGCTCATCAGCACTGAGGGTGACACAGGACCAGAGGGGACAGAGAGCGCCACCGCACCCCCTGGAAGGAGAGCCTCGGCGAAGCCACAGCAGGGCTGCAGCTTTCGAGCGTAAGAGACCTAAAGTGTCCACGCAGGCAAGTCCACCGCGTGCCCCGGCCCAAGCTGCCAGGAGACAGCAGCTTGTCACACAGCAGACGCCACCACCACCGGAGCCCCTCTTCCCGTCAGACCCCGCAGCGCCCCCGGGGACTGAGACGGCCCTGAGCCAGGGCTGACGGGCTTGCTCCCCTTGCCAAAGACAGGTTTAGGCCTGGACACACGGTCGTGCCTGAAAAGGGGACAGAGGGACTTCCAAGAAAGGCTTTCCTTTCAAACCGAGGGAGACGTGGGAAGGAAATCTGCTTTCTCCTTGTGGATGTGGTGGGAATCTGGATGTGACGCCTGGAACCGCTGCAGTCACCTTGCGGTCATGACGGGGGACAGCAGTGACACGTGGACATGGCAGAGCAGAAACATGCAGAGTATCTGGGTCCTCTGCTGTTGAGACACTGAATTAACCAACCCCAGAGGGGCTTTGTTTCCATGTTTCTTGTTACAGCAGATGATTAAACCTCCTCTTTATCTAAGTCACTTCTTATGTCCTGCAGCCAAATGCATTCTAACCGACACACCTGTGATCCCTCTGAGACAACGCCATCGGGGATGCCTCCAGCTGTGGGAACGGCAGCCCCAGCTTTGAGCAGGACCCCTGAGCTGGGTCCCCGCTCTGCTGCCTAGTGAGTAACCTGACGAGTTACTTTGTCCCTCTGAGGCCTGGCTTTCTCTCCTGTGTCTCACTTGTAAGACAGGGATATTAAAGAATCTGCCCCCCAAGGCTATAAGGATTCCATGAGATGACATTTCTAAAAAGCCCAGACACTGCCTGGAGCTGTGCCCCACCTTCAGGGACAGGGCAGAAGGGGCGGGGTGCCCCTTCTGGCGCACAGGGTGGGTCCAGGGTCGTGGTGGGAATGGGGCTCCACAGGACTCCCCCAGGCCCATCGCTACCCTCAGGACGTGGAAGAAAGGGTGCTGCCGCCCCCGCCCCTGCTGCCAGGGTCAGGGAAGGCGGGCCCCCTCCCCTGCACGTGGCCCACACCAGACCCACACCCAACAGGGCTGGCAGCTCCCACACCCAGTCAAGGACTCTGCCAGCCCAGAAGAAGCGTTCCCGCTCCACAGAGCTGACACGGGAAGGTTTTGAGGGCAGCCTCCTGGAAAGCAGAGTCCTCCTGTGTTTAGAAAATGCACACAAGGCAGCAGGTGCCAGCACGGGTGAGGAACTTGAGGTCATTTGCAATTTATTTTTAGTTCATTTCCAACAAGACTTTATTTGTGAGAAGAACAGAACTAAAAGGGCTTTTCCCCTTTGCTGCACCAAAACCCAACCTCTCCCTTGTGGAGAAAAACGTGCGTCCGACACCCACAAATGTGGGCTTGACCTCGGCTCCATACTCAAAACGGGAAAGGTTGTGAGGGCAGATTTAAAGTTTTTGGCCAAGATGGACGAGAATGTAACAAGTATTTCTGTCACACCAGTGATACACTAGTGATGTGCTGGAGAGACAGACCTCCCTGTAGGTCATTCTTTGGAGAGGGAAGAAGAGGGAGGAACAATGAAGCTCAGAGCACCAGGAGCTCCGTACCAAGCAGAGCTCACTGCTGCTTGCTGTCTGAACTGTGATTAGCACTTGCTGACTTCGGGGCAAGTAACCTAATTACCAAGTAAACACAGACTGCTTTTCGGCACCTCGATTTCTCCGCCCTGTACCTCTTGCCTCTGCACTAGGATCCTACTGGGTAACCCGACGCTCAGTTGTAATCCACTTGTGGAGACCGCATATTCTAGCCGCTCGATCCGTCCACGCGTGCGTGCATCCCTCCATCAGGCCTATATAGACCGCTCGCAGCGCACCAGGCACCATGGGGGATGTTGTCCTCACATAATGTTACTGTTAAACTGCCCTACTCTACAGATGTGGACGCTGGGGCTTGGACGGCCAAGCAACTCGCCCAAGGTCACACTGTGAGTAGGACTTGACTCAACTGTCGGTGTTTGCCCCATGTCCACGTGTCCCCCGTCCCCCACGTCCCCTTAGCCACTGGCCCACGCCTGCCCCAGCCTATTCCAGGAAAACCTGAACATTTGAATTAAAGGCTTATCTGCACACTACAGCCCCTGTAACTGGTGGCAAACTACAAAAAAGCAGAGACAATATCTCCGTATTTGTCACACCCCAGGCTGTGTGGCCACGGCAGGCATTCAACCCCAATGTCAGTGACAAGCACGTCAGCCCTCCCAGCTCAGCAGCTGCTTTTTCTCACCCACTCATAGTTTCTAAATGTACATTTACTCTTTCTTATAGAAAGAAGTCTTTTGCAAGCTCAGGAAACACTTCCTAGCTAAATACCTCCGTTCAGCCCATTCTGCATCTAATGATTTTTTCCAAGATCCACCTGGAAGATTAAAAACTACTCATTGTCTCCAATATTTACAAAACCAAAAGGCATATGCAGCTATTAAGCTATGATAGTAAGATATGTTACTAAATCCATGTTTTCTTAGAGTTCATGGCTTCTTTTTTTTAAACAAATACCCTAAAACATAAATTCAAAGGACTGCTGTCTGAGAGCTGTGGCTCTAAAGGTATTATTATGGTAACAATGCAGACACCACTCAATATATTTTGGAATACCTTTTTACGAGTCTCACAAGAAAACCAGTTTTCTGTCCATGAACAGAGAAGTTGTGGTATATATACATACACAATGGAATATTACTCAGCCATAAAAAAGAACAAAATAATGCCATTTGCAGCAACATGGATGGACCTAGAGATTGTTATACTGAGAAGTTAAGTCAGACACAGAAAGACAAATATCATATGATATCATTTATATGTGGAATCTAAAAAAAAAAGGGGGTACAAATGAACTTATTTACAAAACAGAAGTAGAGTCACGGATGTAGAAAACAAACTTATGATTACCAGGGGATAAGGCAGGGGAGGGATAAATTGGGAGATTGGGACTGACAAATACATGCTACTATATACCAAATTTGTATGGAAACACAAAAGACCCCAAAGAGCCAAAGCAATCTTGAGAAAGAAACATGGAGCTGGAGGAATCAGGCTCCCTGACTTCAGACTATACTACAAAGCTACAGTAATCAAGACAGTATGGTACTGGCACAAAAACAGAAATATAGATCAATGATACAGGATAGAAAACCCAGAGATAAACCCACGCACCTATGGTCACCTAATCTATGACAAAGGAGGCAAGAATATACAATGGAGAAAAGACAGGCTCTTCAATAAGTGGTGCTGGGAAAACTGGACAGCTACATGTAAAAGAATGAAATTAGAATACTCCCTAACACCATACACAAAAGTAAACTCAAAATGGATTAAAGACCTAAATGTAAGGCCAGACATTATAAAACTCCTAGAGAAAAACATAGGAAGAACACTCTTTGACATAAATCACAGCAAGATCTTTTCTGACCCACCTCCTAGAATAATGAAAATAAAAACAAAAATAAACAAATGGGACCTAATGAAACTTAAGAGCTTTTGTACAGCAAAGAAAACCATAAACGAGACGAAAAGACAACCCTCAGAATGGTAGAAAATATTTGCAAATGAAGCAACTGACAAGGGATTAATCTCCAAAATATACAAACAGCTCATGCAGCTCAATATCAAAAAAACAAACAACGCAATCCAAAAATGGGCAGAAAACCTAAATAGACATTTCTCCAAAGAAGACATACAGACTGCCAACAAACACATGAAAGGATGCTCAACATCACTAATCATTAGAGAAATGCAAATCAGAACTACAGTGAGGTATCACCTCACACCAGTCAGAATGGCCATCATCAAAAAATATACAAACAGTAAATACTGGAGAGGGTGTGGAGAAAGTGAACCCTCTTGCACTGTCAGTGGGAATGTAAATTGATACAGCCACTATGGAGAACAGTATGGAGGTTCCTTAAAAAACTAAGAAAAAAAAAAAGAAAACTAAGAATAGAACTACCATACGACACAGCAATCCCACTACTGGGCATATACCCTAAGAAACCATAATTCAAAAAGACACATGTACCCCAATGTTCATTGCAGCACTATTTACAATAGCCAGGACACGGAAACAACCTAAGTGTCCATCAATGGATGAACGGATAAAGAAGAAGTGGTACATATATACAATGGAATATTACTCAACCATAAAAAGGAACGAAATTGGGTCATCTGTAGAGATGTGGATGGACCTAGAGGCTGTCATACAGAGTGAAGTAAGTCAGAAAGAGAAAAACTAATATCATATATTAATGCATGTATGTGGAATCTAGAAAAATGGTACAGATGAACCTATCTACAGGGCGGGAATAGAGACACAGACGTAGAAAACAGACATGTGGACACAGAGTGGGGAAGGGGAGGGTGGGACAAATTGGGAGATTAGGATTGACATATATACGCTACCATGTGTAAAACAGACAGCTAGTGGGAACCTGCTGTATAGCACAGGGAGCTCAGCTCGGTGCTCTGTGATAACCTACATGGGCGGGATGGGAGGGGAGGGAGGTTCAAGAGGGAGGAGATATATGTATACATGTAGCTGATTCACTTCGGTGTACAGCAGAAAGTAATACAACATTGTAAAGCAACTATACCCCAATAAAAAAAAAAAAGATAACTAATAAGTACCTACTGTGTAGCACAGGGAACTCTACTTAATACTCTGTAATGGCCTATATGGGAGAAGAATCTAAAGATATTTTTAAAAGAGTAGATATATGTATAGCTGATGCACTTTGCTGTACACCTGTAACTAACACAACATTGTAAATCAACTCTACTCCAATAAAAATGAAAAAAAAAAAAGAAAGAAAGAAAACCAGTTTTCAGAGAGTTTGAACATGGTTTCCACTAACTAGCTTTACATTATAAAGCTTGCTTAACTATCTTATTTACTAGATTTTGCTCCAAATAACTTTTGAGTGTTTCCCAAAATCTCATCCACGTTCACAGGACAAAATGCGGCTGCCCATCCAGGACACGCAGATTCCAAGCGCGAGCTCTGCAGGAGGGTCGGCTGGGCGCATGTGCACGAGAGGCCCTCAGTACACGTCTCTGTGGGACGACGGGGCAGAGCGGGCCTGAACTGCAGACCCACATCTGTCACCCAGGCCACCTTCGGACAGTCCCTTGCTTCCTGGGCCTCACTCTTCTCACCTGTGAAGCGAGGGGTCAGATTACAGGATCCGAGGCCTGGGCCTCTCTTTAAAGGAGCTACTTTAAAATGAGTGAGCAAGGGCAGGCTGTTGCACCCTCAGTGAGTCCTGACCACGCCTGCACAGCGGGTCCAGGGAGCCCCCACAGCCCCGCGTCTGCCCCCAGCCAGTGATGCCCCTGAGGCACCTGGGGTGGCAGGACTTTCCTCTCATTAGAGGCAAGAGCTGTCATGCCCTCGGGCATCACAGGTATGGCAGGGAGGGAAGTGAGGGGCCCAGAGGAGGGCTGTGACCTTCAAATTCCCTTCAGGGACGCCTGCGGCTGGAAGGGTGGGGCAGATACACTTTTCTTTACAGCTCCCACCAAGTGCAGCAAAACCCAGGAACTTTATACACAGAACAAACACAGGTGGGGAACAGGTTGACCAGGGAGGGCCCTGGGGCACGAGGAACACACAGTGTCGAGGGTCTGTGTTTTCTCTCCCACATGGGCCCCAACCCAGAAACACCCCTGGGGACAGACCCCCAAAGCTCCAGGAACGCTGCTCCCTGCAGCCCAGGGGCCAGGAAGGGCAGCCCCGAGAGACAGGAAACTTCTCGACAACTGCTCTGCTCCAGACAGACACCCCACCCAGGACAGCGAAGGCCCCGAGACTCTGTCCTCACCTGAGCCCCCAGAGAGGGTACAGGCATTGTCTACCAACACCGATTCATGATGGACCGTGGCTGAAATGTAAAATGCAAACTGTAAACCCGTAGGGAAAACACAGGAGAAAAACTTCAAGGTCCAAGGCTGTTCACAGAGTCCTCAGACCTGACACCCGAGGCACAATCTGTAAAACTCATGTCCTGAACTTTATCAAAATGAAGAAGCTTGCAGACAATGGAATATCTCCCGGCGCTAAAAGCACACGAACTGTCAGGCCATGAAAAGCCACGGAGGAACCTTACATGCAGTGACTAGAGAAAGAAGCTGGCCTGTAAAAGCTACACCCTGTACGAGCCCAGCTCTAGGACACTCGCAAGAGGCAGAACTGCAGGCGCAGTAAAAAGATCAGTGGTTGCCACAGGCTTAGAGGGAGGGAGGGCTAGCGGAGCAGAGGATTTTTAGGGCAGTGAAGATACCAAGTATGAATCTGTAATGGTGGATACATGTCAGCACACGTGTCCAAATCCGCAGACGCGCGGCCACAGGTCAGTGTGGGCTCGTCACTGTAGTAACTGCCCTGTCTGCCGGGGACTGTGTGGGGAGGGATGGGGAATCCCTGCACTTTCCCCTCAAATTTGCTGTGAACCTAAAACTACTCTAAAAGATAAAAGTCTGTTGAAAAAAGAAAAACCTTAGCCCTGCAAATAAGAAAGGAGGCAACACCAGGACCTGCTTCCCCAACGGGACCAGGGGCTTGAGTGACAGAAACGCACCCTCATCTAGGGCTGCTGTCCAGACCCCTGCTCTCTGGGGGGCGGGAGTGAGGCCCTGGTCCTGGGGCGTCTGGAGGATGGGCGTGTCCCGCGACCATCAGGGCGGAGGCAGAGATGAGCCCCCAGGCCGGGCCATGCGGCCTTGGCTGCGCTGAGGGCACCCAGCCTGCCAGGATCGCGCCGCAGGGTCTGACCGCCCGCTGAGCAAGCCTCCCTCCTCTCTGTGGCCACACTCGGAGCCCAGGAAGCCGGGGAAGATAGGGCCACGGGTGAGGGAGTGGGAGCCCGGGCCGCACCACCAGGCCCAACCCGCCTCTGCCCTGGTCCCAAGGGGCTCAGCCTGCACCCAGTGCTCTGTCCCCAGACAGCAAGCACATTCTGTGCTCCAGGCTCAGCGGGCATGGCTGCATGGAATGATTCTCCGGTCACCACCTGCTCCCGCATCTGCCTGTGCTCAGGCCTCCTGTGGTACGCTGTAAACCTTGGACTAGAAATTTCTGAAAATACACTGTGTCCTCGAAGCCCGTTCTCTCCCTTCAAAGAAATGCTCCTGTGGGCAAATGCCCCCAGGCCTGCACCTTGAGTGGGTGACACCGGGCCCCCTTCCTCCCGCTCTGCCGTCCCTGCACCTCAGGAGAAGCTGCTTCTTTCCACAGCCAGTGAAAGGAACTAGAACCCAGAGGTGCACGCGCACAGACCCAAACAGGGAGGCTCTGCCTTGGCCCTCATCGGGGTCCAGGACCCCATGGAACCTCCGCCCCAGGCCTCCCCTGGGCTCCACTAACGATTATAAATGGCAGAGAGCCTCCAATTTAATTGCAAAAGGTAATGATGCAGTGAGCATAAGATTAGATTCACCGCAGACGGCAATATCCTCAAACAATAAGAAAAAAAATAGAGGAGCCGGGTATGAAGACAGTCGAAATCGATCGGAAGGTTTCAGTATTAAATACTCCAGCCGAGGGTCGCAAAGTGGTATCGACAGAACTGCTGACAGCAGATGAAAAAGGGGGAGAGAAAACGAAATTGGTCTCTGCAGAAAATAAGTTACAGATTAATCACCCCACCATAAAATCATTTTGAGATGACTGAGGGTCTGAAGAGGTATTCACGCTTTGATGACAGGACGGGGCCCGCAAAGTCGGGGCCCTGGGAGCCACTGAATCCTAACGCCACCGGCTCCCCTTGGTGCCTCCTGCTGGGCGGGGCGGCAGCCGCTCAGCCAGCCCCCGAGCCTCCTCTGGACCAGGCCCAGGCTCCCAGCCCCGAGCCTGCCTCGAGCCCCGGCACTTTCATAGGAAAGCACTGTCCCTTTCTGTCCTCAAGTGCAGTCTGGAGGAACACCCCACCGAGGGGTAGGCTGGAGTCAGGGGACGGGAGGGGCCCCTGGACTCCGGCCCAGACAGCCTCGCAAGTCCCCCTGGAAGGTGGGGGACTATGCAAGTAAGTGTCTGCCCAGACCTGTGGGGGCCCCAAGGACAATTGGAGGCAGCCAGTTTCCTTCGAGTTCCCTGATCGAGCTTGAAAGTCTGGGTGAAATTTGTGTTCTACTCCATGATACAGAGATGTGTCTTTTTTTTTTTTTAATTTTAATAAAAATAGTGATTTCTTTCCTGAAGTATTATACTCTTAAGTTCACATTGAAGCCTGGGAGACACCCTTCTGACAATGCAGCTTTAAGACTCACACAGGACACCCCATACTGTGAAGCGTCTGCCTTCTGGGTCATGTATCGACAGTGATAAATCATCACTCACGCAACTCTTCACCAGAGGGTGAAGACAGGCTTTACGAACACTGTGGGCACCACGAGGGGAAAGTGCTGACCACGCATCCCGGGAACAAGTGGATAAGGTGAGATGCAAGCTCACTGAAGAAACCTGTCCAAGAGACGCCGTTCATGAACCCGTGGCAGTTGGGCCCCAGGCCCAACTGAGTGGGTGGCATTAGAAGCTTTCATTTCAGATGTCTTGGTTTTCTCTCTAAAGTTGTCGCTTTGACATGCAAATGCAATGAAATTATGAATGCATGTAAAAAACACATTTTATAAGAGGAAACTTTAAGGGATCATATATGAAAATATACCAATTGGCAGAGCATTTACTCTATGAAGGACAAAGCATTCAAAGTGATGAATATTTGAAAGCCAAACTGGTTCCCAAGAAGGTTGCTGCTAAATATTAAACAGGTCTGGGAACGAACAGGCCTGTTGAGAGAGACGTAACCTTCTGCTTGGGAACTTGCGGAGACAGCTACTCTCGGCCTCGGTGGCAGGATCTGAGGGTGACAGGACGGGTGGGAATGGGATGGAGAGACAGCCTGTGTGCAGGCAAGGGCTCCAGCGCCCCCGTGGACAGATGGCTGACGTGCCTGACGGCTACACCCTCAGGACCGTGCACACACGTGAATGAAAGGAGGGCAGGCTGAAAGGTCACTGGGTCACGGTCAACCATTATTTTCACAACCAGGAAATTTGCCTACATGACTGCTCCTACCTGAAAGGTGATTTTAACCAAATACACATTGAAAATCCATCCATTAAAAAGACTTATACTTGAAACAGAAGACTATAATTTCGGATATCCTGCTAACTCTTTTGGACAAATTATGGCCAAAGGGGGGAGTTTTGTCAACGTCCAGGGTTCTGTGCCCTATTTGTACATGGCCCTGAGGCCTGAATCCCAAACAGCTTTTGCCTGAAAGAGATAATCACTCAATTCTTTGACTGATGATTCAGTCTGTTCATTAATTATTTCACAAACAATGTCAAAATTCTAAACATATATGATCAAGAAGTGTATTCTGAATTTGGCTGAAAGGTCAAATTAAAAAAATACAAAAAACCAAAACTGTGTAATTCCTGTTACTTACCACAGCCTGGCTGGAGCTTTCCTGCAAATCCCACAGCAGGATGTGGTTGTCAGCCAACGAGATGACTCTCTTCCCGTCTCCCGCGGGCTCCCACGCGACACTGAGGAAGGAGGGGGTCAAGCATTACATGATGTGTGAGAGTCCCACCTTGAGGCCAAGAGCTCTTACACATGGCCCTCAGCAAAGCCTCTGCCCGGCCCTTTGTCACCAGCAGTGTTGTCAACAGCTCTGCAATGACATGGTGCAGTACCAGGCTACCACTCTGCTGTGGCCTGAATGTCTGTATCCTTTCCCAAAGTCACCTGGTGTTGGGGGGGTGATCTGGGAAGTGACTAGGGTTCAATGAGGTCAGGAGGGTGGGGCCCCATGATGGGATTAGTGCCCAGTACAGATTGACACCAGAGTTTCCTGAGCTCTGTCTCTCTATATATGTATGTCTCTGTCTCTCCCTGTCTATTTCTCTGTCTCTCTATATATATATCTCTGTCTTTGTTTCTATATCTCTGTCTCTCTCTTGCTGCCATGTGAACACACAGTGGGAAAGCGGCAGTCTGCAAATCAGGAACAGAGCCCTCACCTGCACCATGATCTCAGACCTCCGGCCCCCAGAATTGTGAGAAATCAACATTTCTGTCATGTAAGCCCCCAGCTGTGGTTTTTCGCCATGGCAGCTGGAGCTTAGACACTGCTGACAGGTTCTCCCAGAGCCCGAGGCATGGAGAGCTGACCAATTCTGGCCACAGAGACACAAGGGGGCCTGCTGGGCGCTGGGTCTGAAGAGGCACAGGTGGACAGTGTGATTTTGGAGAGGATGCCCACGTCTTTCGCTGCCACCACCTGGGAGGGCAGAGCTGAGAGCAGTGTGGGGCGGGAGGTGGGGAGGTCACAGCCCTCAAGTACCCACGAGGCCTGAGATGTCAGATAACAGCCTTCTGTTTCAGCCTATGTGAGCCACAGTGTCCTGTTACCTGCAGCCAAAACCTTCTTAACTGATACATATTTGAATAGCAAAAGACAAAAATCATATCATCTCTGTGATAAAACCATGAAGAGATCAAAAATTTTTCAGTTTGATCACAAGCGTGAATTTCTGTCTTCCCTGATGAAATTCTTAAGTGCTTATAAAGAGGAGAATTTCATTTCACGTCCTCCAACACGTGAGTATTGAAGACATCGACAGAGACCCTCACAATTTCCCTTTCACACAGAATACAATGCTGACTGATTGGGCGCCCCTCCCTAATACCATCTTCAAGACTCTCAATGAGCTATTATTACTTTTATCACAACAATAATGTATTTCAAAACTACAGTTTCTTTCTCATTTATAGTTTAAAAACACACACAAAGCTCTCACAGTACATCACTCCTGTATTGAAGAGCTTACTGTATCTTTTCTAATAATAACAAAGAAAAACGCACAATATCTAGTAAACAAGAAACACCATAGCTGGAAGAGACACCAAGAAATCTGGTACTGAAATCTGTGGCTCCTATTTTGTTAAGATAATGGCAATTCTAATTTTGAAGACACATCTTTGCAGCAAGTTGACTGAACTTCTCTTGGTAGCCTGTTTTCATGGGGACACTTATGTAGAGTTCAGACAACTGACAATGAACACCAAGGAAAAATGCACAACAGTGAGAGAGGGAAGAAAAGGGCCACCCACGGCCCTGTCCTGGTAGGTCACCCGCAGCCCTGTCCTGGTAGAAGGTCACCCACAGCCCTGTCCTGGCAGAGGGTCACCCACGGCCCTGTCCTGGTAGACGGTCACCCACGGCCCTGTCCTGGTAGACGGTCACCCACGGCCCTGTCCTGGTAGACGGTCACCCACGGCCCTGTTCTGGTAGAGGGTCACCCACGGCCCTGTCCTGGTGGTAGAGGGTCACCCACGGCCCTGTCCCAGTAGATGGGCAGGTGACAGCTGAGAAGGCCCAGCTTGCACACCTCTTCCCAAGCTCTGCCCAGCAATAAAGACGTCTGACTCGGGAGAAGACAGCCCCACCCCAGGGGAGGGGGCCATCCCACAGCCACAAGGCCACGTGCTCCATAAAAGTCTAAAACGTCAGAGTTTAGCTGGCCTCAGGTACCAGGCCTGAGGAACTGGAATCGTCATAAAAATAGCTTTTTCTTTCATAAAATGAGAATTAAGAATTTCAGCAAAGTAATCCTTGGGCAGTTTAAGTAGGTGTACGTTTTCCACTAGTAACTTAGAACATCTTAAGGCTGACACGCAAGTCAAAACTTCTCCTTGGGAAATGTATATCAAAAAAGGAAAAAGGGAAAATCTTTGAGACCATCTACCTATTACTTCTCTCTTCAAAGACCTGTAAGCAGACTAAGCATCACGATGACTTTAAAAGATGGTTCCAACAGGGCATTACGGTGGCATCACTCCAGCCGTTACCAGTCTGAAGGTCAGGAGCTACCACCATGCGCACATCAGCAGTTCGCTTTTAGTTACAGAGGACGTTTCATCAGAAGTATGCTTTGAAAACACACACACACGCACACACGCACACACACGTGCACGTGCACACACACACACGCACGCACACATGCACACACACCGAGCAACAAAACCTCTCCATGACTTCTGGAGGTACCTGGCAAGAGGGAGAAGGTTCTTAATGTCCCGGCCATAGACCCGCCTAATTTTTGAAAGCACCTGATAATAACAGAAAACTCTAGGTGCTCCTGGAACTAAAATTCTCTGAATAAGACTCAAAATGGACTTGTTGTTTCAACTCCAGGTGATGAGAAATCTTAAGTAAAGATTTGTTGCATTTATTATAAAGTAAAAATTGTAAAGGCTTATAATACACATGAACAAAATTACCAGAGGCAAGCCAGAGCCCTTCCCTTTGAGCAATCACTCCGAGCTATTAATCTGGGCCCCAGCAGACGCGGCCCCATCGGCGCTCGGTCCGGATGTGGAGAAGGACCTCGATGAGATAGAAGTGTCTGGGCACAGCCCTTGTCTGACCCACACCGTCCCAGCCCCGCCGGAAAGCTGAAGTCTTACTGCAGGCCTTCCTTCCAGCGGAACTTCCCGGGAGGACGTGTGGGGAGGACGTGTGGGGAGAAAGGGCGCTGTCTGCCTAGAGAGCCCTGGGTCCCGGGGCTAGGGTTCCAGCAGCACGACGGGCAGCTCCCGGGGCAGGGTGCCAGCACTCTCCTCTCCGTCCGCTGCACCACAGCCCACGAGGGGAGTCCCCTTCCCTTCCTCAACTCACAGACGAGGGGACAGACTTGGGAGGCTGAGTGGCCTGCCCCAAATGCAGTGGCTGTGAAAGGCAGGGCTGAGCCTCCAGCCAAGGGCTGACTCCAGAACCACAGGTCACGACCAGGCCTGAGAGCTCATTGTTTTTAAGCTCCTTAGCTTCAATATCACCATTAGGCAAAGAGACGAAGGAACACTGCCTGACACCTCGAGTTAAAGCAGCTAATCATACTGACTTACTGTGTTCACACACTTGGGAAAAACAAAGCAGATAATCACTGTTTCCTTATGGTGCCTTGGTCCCCGTGACACACGCATCTTTACCAAGACACACTCAAACGCATCTGAGAAGTGGTTCCATGCAGCAACCCCCAAGCGTGTCCACAGGAAGAACCTTCCAGAAAGGTAAAGTGATGACTTGTTAACATATCATAACATAACCAAAGAAACATCTCACTTTTCAGAATTAAGGATTTTGAAAGACTAAACACACTCAGACAAAACATACCCACAACTGAAAACACAGACGGCATCTAAGGTAGATGACCCAGAACAGTGAGGGGCAGCAGGGCAGCTTGGAGTCTGAGGCGAGCCTGCTGGAGTTGGAGCCCCAGCTCTGGGTGCCGTAATCTCTCAGTGCTTTGATTTTCTGATCTGTCCAGTGGGGGTAACAGGAGTGTACAAGTAGTCAACAGTACTGGTTTGTGAAGATCGGGGTGATATTTAGAACAGTGCCTGCACACAGCAGGTGTTGAATAAGTCCTAGATATATATTATCAGATGCAGTTAGAGCTGCGCCTCTTAAATTGAGGACCGCACTGCCCTCCGGGTATTTGGGGGGGGGCACTTTTGGGTTTTCATGATGACTGGGAGGGCCAGGGCTGCTGGATGTCCCCTAATATGCCAACAGCCTTCCACAACAAAGACTGTCCACCCCAAATGTAACAGCTTCCCTTCGAAAAACCATAAAGCTTACTTTGAAATTTGCCTTGAACATTAAAATTATCACCCTTACATGCACCAAAAATAACTCCATGGAGATTTATTTTAAGGGAAAAAAATCCTCGAGCGAGAGTGTTCAGAAACTCCGCTCTTCACCTGCTCTGAAAGGTGCCCAAACTTAATGGTGTTTCACTGTCTGCTCTTCACTCCCAGCAGCTGGGGTCCTGAATCACCAACCCCACTCTCTGCAGCACCCAGGCTTTCCTCTGGTGGTCTTTACCCAAAAGTGAGCCAGGCATCCTGATCCCCCCTCGGGGTCTGAGAACCTTCCAGGGTCTGGAGTTACCGACCCAGGAACCAGTGACTAGGCTCAAGAGCCCAGTGCCCAGGCCCTGCACCAAGGGCTTCTGCTTGGCACTGTGTTAAGGTTAATACACGAAATGGGAAGAAGCCTTCCCCATATTCTCATTCTCTTTGTCTCTCAGCATCTTAGCCCGAACTTTGGCTCCCCTCAGGGACGGCGTAGGTCCCTGCACTGCCGGGCAAGTGTCAGTCCCCCTCCAGCCCCCAGGCAGCTGTGCTCCAGGCACCCGAGCTGCTCCCCACGGAGCCCTGGCTGCAGTGAGGCAGAGACCAGGTAAACCCCAGAGCCGGGACTTGGATCCAAGCTTCAAAATAAGCGGACAAAGGGGAAGGGGGGATGAGTGAGAAAGATGCCCAAGTCTGTTCCAAAGCTCGTCTCACTCGTTCTGAGTCACAGACATGCGCACACACAACACATGCACATACATGCAGGCACAGACACAGACACAGACACACACACACACAAGAGCACTGGGCAAGCTGGAGTTAAGGCCTTTTGGGAACTAATGCAACATCTGCCCCTGAGCTGGGCCATTCATACTCGGCCCCTGTGTCCTGAGGAAGGCAGATCCACACGGAAGAGTCTCCAGGAATTAAGGCGTGCCTCTGAACATCGGCCATTTACTTCTGAGGGGATTTAAGTGGGTAATCTCTGACTCACGTGCAGTTGAAAGGAAAGGGTGCATGTCTGCCTTTTCCCTGCTACAGGTGTTAACCTTGCCGTATTTACTTGGATGACCAGAGATGCCCAAAGTAGAAAAGGAGAGGAAAAAAGAGGTACTTCAGAAAACTTATGAGTTATGTCACTAACAGTTTGTTAACTGCCCTTGAAAAAGACTAGATTAAGCAGAAAGCCACCAACCATCCTGGGATGGTGAGAAAGCCCATGGATTTTCTCTCCTGGGATCCGTCTAAACCAGGTGTGAGGATTCGGGGGGAGCATGGAAGGAGAGGTAAACACACCGTTTCCAGGTATGGGACACGCTCCAGAGTCTCACTGCTGCCGCACCACCAGCTCCCACCACAGAGCCCGGAGAGGTGTTCTAAAAACACGAGAAGGGGCCCAGCACCTGGCATGTCTGGTGGAGGCTCTGATCGGGACGTGCGTCTGCCAACCCAATGTTAGGGGTGAGTTTGGGCAGCTCACTATTAGGAATGCTAAGAAGAAACAGACAAAGCCCCACACGTACACTAAGGGGGAGGTGACTGAAAGATGCATCAAGCATGAGCAGGACTGAGGATCAACCCGTAGAACTAAGTGCACTTTCCAGGCCACCGAGCAGGGTGATGGTGGGTCCCGATCGGTGGACAGTCCCTGACGTGGACAGTCCCGCACGATTACCACCGGCCAGATGCGCCCAGACCCTCGCCTCCCGCCTTGTCAGCCTCACCCTGGCTTCCCAGCTCTTAGTTTCTCTCACCTCATTCCTTTCACATATTTGCCTTTTGTCTATAAGTTCTGCTCCCGTGGAAGCTGCAACAAACCAATTCTGTGTGTTCTCCTCCGGGTGGGATCAACCCAGGACAGTCAACACAGCCACGGGATCGGGATCCCTCCTAAGGAAGAGGGTCCCCAAGGTGCACATAGCACTGTCGCCAAATGAGACGCCATGTATCACATGGGACCTAACTGCTGAGCAAAGCTGCTATTTATTGTCTACCCAGGGCGACACATCCGAAAGTAAGTGTGGTGAGTTTACAGGGGGCAACCCCTACGACCACGAGTGTTTGGAACAGTGTACTCTATATCCCTTCGTAATCACTGAGAGAAAAACACAAGAAATGGGCCATTTCTGCAAATAAACCCAAATTAAAAACAAATCTAAACTTCTCTGAGGCAGTTAACAAGGACCTAATGGCAGGAACAATGGTTCTCATCTGGCAGGTTTCATGCTGATCAAACAAAACACACACTTCTCTTCTTCAGATAAGTGACTCCAAAATGAATGATTCACTCTGGATTTTGGCACCTGGGGTGAGGACACTCAAAGGACACTGAGAAACTCTTAAAACAACCTCAATATAAAATTAATTTTAATTCACGTAACTGACATATCCTACCTATTCCCTGCAGCCTCTTCGGGTGGGAAGTGGGGCCGTCAGGGCAGCATAACTGCCAGGAGGACAGAAACCACCCTGACATGACAGGCAGGAGACGGCTGCACGTGCTGCGGAAACCAAAGAGCCAGCACACGAGGGGCTGGGCCAAGACCGCTAGTTCCCGGGGCATTCTGAAACCCACAGTCACTACTTTACTGAAAAAGGGAAAACCCCAAGGCAGAAGCGAATCTATTAAGTCATTGGTGATTCTATCAGTGGTTACCAGTCAAATTTTGAAAACCCTTTACAAAAAGAATGTAAAACATTATTTCCCCAGTTTATACATCTCTCTCTTAAAATACACAGATGTGGCAATCTGGTTAATTTCTTCCTGCTCAAAAGTCAAAAAAATCACAGCAGAACACAAGATAGCTTTTCATAAATGCTACAAGGATTAAAAAAAAAGGTCACTTTAAGAGTTACACCATTAAGTCAGGAAGCCCGCTGTGACTGAGTCTGTGGATGCAAGGTTTCCTGTGGCCGAGACACACGGATACTTGTAGTGAAAGAATCTTGCTTATGCACTGCCGGGTACCCCTTTCTGACAACACACGACTGTGGAACTTTGGGCACTGGGTGACTTAGTTATCCAAAGTCTGTGTTTCTTCTGACACTGCTCACCTGCACACACACACTTACATCAGCCATGTGCATGGCTCAACAGAAACACGCCCTCCCACTAAGAATCCAGCCATGGACAGTGTGTGGGCAAAAAGACCTGTACTCCTCAGAAGCCTCCCTGGGCGGGACACGTCCGAGGCCCAGAGCCTATCACAACGCAGGGCGGATGCACACAGCTGCACTGGCCCTCCTGGGGCGAGGCTCCTGTCCTGTCCTTCTGCCCCAAAGAGGGCTGAGGGGCAGAGCCAGGGGGCAGTGCAGGGCCCTCAACCCTGGAACGGCTGACTCTCACCAGCCCTGAAGTCCAAGTTCACACAGGCCCACTGCGGCCGCTCACTGCAGACTCCACCCAAGGCAGGGAGAAGAGGGCAAGTGCAGGGCAGGGTGGGCGCCGTGTGGCTTAGCGGCACGTCCAGGAAGCTCAAGCCTTCTGCTCCTGGGTCTCACCAGCAAGTTCAGGGTTGGCTCGGAGCCATGACACATTTTGACGTGAAACACCTCCCGAACCCCAAGCAGCAGCCCTGGCTGTCCCTGCTCTCCCCCTCCTCCCACACCCCGTTTCTCAAACAGCAGAAGAAAAATCGCCTACAGTTTAAAATTCTCCAGGCAGAGTTAGTGGTCCTTCGGGTTTACAGTTTTTAATTATTTAAACCTCAAGTTTAAATAATCACAAACAGAACTTCAAAAAATACATTCTCCTAAACTATCCCACTGGATACAATGGTATATGTCTGCCCAGCATGTTCTGGGAAAGACCCTTTGGGTTCATGAGAGAACCAACTGAAACACACTTTGAACCCTAGTATTTAATGGAAACTTGAACTACGATCTCAGAAAGAATACGAGTTTATCCTGTAATATAAATAATTATGTCTGCTCTGCACCGTACGCTCAGATTTTCGTAGTTTGACTCTTCCTAGATAAGCTGTGTCTGTACAGTGCATTTTACTATTTTTTCCTCATCACCCGCTTCCTAATACTTAGCTTCAATGACCCTCACAAGGCGCCAGGGTGGCTCTGACGACCATCCGCATTTGACAAATGCGACTTTAGCCAAAGTGAAAGAGGAAGACATCTTTATATTGTCCTGTAAAACCACAGACTGTTCTTCTCCTACAACATAAGGGATGCGAGGCCTCATTCCAGGCTTCTCTTAAAGCTAGCGGACCACTTTAGCGGTGAGCCAGTAACCAGGGAAGCAACTTCGGGGCTCCAGTTTAAAAACCTTACACCTAAGTACATCTAGGTTGGACGAAACCAGAAAGCACAAACCTGGACCTTATAAAATCTGATAACTCTTCTGTGATGACACTGTCATAATCACAGAGACCTTTCCACCTTCACTGGCAGCAGAATCATACCGTAGGATCTCTGAAAATGTCAAACATCTTTTTTTATGTATCCTCAGAGACAACTTTGAAAAGATATTAAGGATAACTTTGAATTTACTCTTTGTAACATTCACCCAAGTCAACTTACACTGTTCTATACACTGAAGTGAAAAGAAGAAACACAAAATCAGAGAGGAGGCCAAATCCTTTCTTCTGGCCAAACCACCTCAAGTATTTGGAGACCTGCACAAGTTTCTTTTCTTCTCTTTCCTCTCTAAGCTCAACACCAAAGCTTACAGCCCTTTTTCCTTCTTCTAATAAGAACAGTAACATGCACACCCACTTCCCAGGAATTCCTGACCCTCTCAGCCGGCCTGGCATTCCAGTGTGATATTTACCTCCATCTGCACTGCAGAGGTATCTTCTCCCCAGAAAGCAGAGGTCAGCGGTCACTGTGCAAGTGCCACGGGCATCTGCAAGGATATCAGAGAAAGACCCAGCACGTCCCCCGTAGTGAGGCTAACCCAGCCCGTCACAGCCCCTCCACAATCTGGGGGGGGCAGGGTGTGTGAGCAGGGGCTGCCGCTGACCGCCACTAATTTCGCTTCCATCCCCCAAAGCTGCTGGTTTCCGATTTTAGTGGGTTCTCCCTTAAGGAGACTCTCACCGTCCGTGAAACAACTGCAATCTGTATGACTGCTCCCGACGCACCACTTGGGAAGTGGTGCGTGTTTCCATTATCTTGCCTTTGCTTCCACTCCCCAGCAGGACGCATTAATCCACAGCCAGGGTGCGTACCTCCTCAGCAGCTGGAGCCTCTTCACCGTCAGAAGGAGACGGAGAGCCACAAAATCACCCTGTGGTGGCTCATCAGCCCTCGGGCCGATCTCGACGGTGACACAGCCCCTACCTCATAGGGAGCCAGAGCCAGAGAACCGTCACCTCCTTCCTGCTCTTACCTGCCGCGTCCCCAAACACCTCGCCTTCATCGGGGCTCCAAAAGACGCCAGTGTACACAGGAGACAGGGGTGTAATGCCAGGAGGCCCTAGAGAGTTCGGTGGGTCTGCAGCCCCCCACGTGCCCAGCTCAGTGCCCATGTAGACACCGCACGTGCTGATAAAACGCATCCCCCGTCAGTGTCAGCACTGACCCTGGGAGACCCCTAACGCCAGAGAAGAACGAGCACACAGCACACAAAGGGGGAGCTGTCAGCAGCCCTTCCTCGCCTACCCCCGAAAAGGGAAAGAGCGTCAACTACACGTGTGACACTAGGACGAACTCTCACCTCAGTGTCTTTAACATAACAAGGTAAAATTTTATTAATTTTACTTATCTACATCCCATATCCTTCCAAAAGGATTTAAGGCAGCTAATATACATAACCTGGAGTATGACGGGATGAGATACCCTGAAAGTGGTGAAAAGACCACAGTTCGGTAAAAGCATCCTCATGGCTCAGTCCAAGCCCTGCAGGCAGCCCGCCACCAGCTGCACTGACTTCACCCAGGAGGACCTCACGAGAGTGGCGTGGTCACGGCCGTGTGTCTGTTGAGCAGCAGAGCAGCCAGTGCCCCTCACCTCAGTGTGACAGGCAGAGTGGAAAGAGGGTCATGAGTTATGACTAGATTCAGGGAAAGGCACGCGGCACTGAGCAGGTGTGAAAGAGAGCTCACCGCATCCGGTGAATTTAGAGCTGGTAAGAACATCAGAGACTCCTGAATTCAACCCATTTTACACACGAGGGAATGAGGCCCAAACCGACCTGACTCGCCAAAGGGATGCCGTGAATTAGCTACAGATCTGCAGGCAGAGCCCAGGGCCACGGACGCCAGGCCCACCGTTTCTTCCACAATCACCACGCTGACTGCAGGAGCGAACCAGGAGGGAGAGGAGAAGCATGCCGGAAAAGATGACGACTCTAGTATCGGCAAAATGAGGGGGTCCCCTCGAGAGCAGAATTCGTTTACACTGATCATCCAGAAAGGACCAGCAGGAATATGCATGAACACTCCCCAAACTTATTCTGATGAAGATGTGTCTATACTCCCAGCGCCTGACACCACTTACAAACCACAGAATGACGGCCACAGGCGGTTCCCAATCCGCGTTCCGCAGGTGCGCTCCTGCAGCCAGACCGCCCAGCTGGGAGGCCCAGTCACTCCCGCGAGGAGCAAGGGACCCTGGACGCAATCTCCTCCTCTCTCTGGTCTACAGTTAACTTACCTACAGCGGTCCCCACTTTACAGGGTCACAGGCATGACTCGGCATCGTTTCTGCGGCCCCAATTCACTCCCTTTCGCTCTCAGCACCAGGTGGAGTGCTCCGTGTGCCAGGCACTGTCCTTGGTGCTGATGCAGGCTACAGGACGCAGCCTGCATCCTGACAGGCCCCTGCCGGAGGAAGCTCAGGCAGAGAAAGACGCAGGAGTACGCGCACAGAGGGGAGGGTCAGGAGGTGGTGACTGCTATGACGAGATAAGACTGGGTAAAATGACAGAAAGGCATGAGTGGGGCTGGAGCAGTGATCATTTCGGAGAAAATGGTTAGGAAGGACCTCTCTGAGGAGGGGACACTCAGCCCAGAGGAGCTGAGTGCTACAGGTCACGGGGCAGCCCCTCCGGGTCAAGTCAGGACCTGTGTCCCCACAGGGCGAAACCGGGGAGTCAGGCCTGGAAGGGTCTGGGGGGTACGTTACACCAGCCCCTTCACTGCCTTATTTACAGCCACGCAAAGTACCACATTCCAGAGACCCTGCCATCAGCACAACGAGAAATGTCTCACCTCCTTTTCAGGAATGGAGACCTGATCTACAGAAACAGGTGACTTTCCAGTGACCCTACGGCCACCTCGGGGAAGGTGAGCACAAGAGACCCACCGTGCACTAGCTGACCCTGCTTGCGGCGATGCAGAAGTGGGAGCCGTCTACCCCATGCCCCGCCGCTCCAGAACAGGAGAGGCTGAGGGGCCCTGAGGCCAGGAGCCCCACGCCTCTGCCTGTCAGCGCAGCCACGACTCCAGGGCACTGGGACTGTGTGGCGTTCCTGGACACTCCCTTTTGGCCAGCAGCAGCCGATGGTCAGAGGATCTGGGAGCCCCTCTCCTGGAACTGCTCTCAGCACAAATAACAAGCCAAAAGGAAAGCAAGCAAGTGAACACAGAACACCGACTGCCTCATGTCTGACCACAGCGTCCTTCACCTCCACGGATCCACCAGACTTAAATTTCCAAAACTCATATTCCCTACCTAATATTGAAACTTTGACACCACCGAGGATACTTAAGAGAACGTGCACGACAACCCCACATGCTGAGGAGGATGCCGAGACTGGACCCGCACACACGGCTGGCACGACCCCTCTGGAGCAGAGCGCAGTCATTTCCACCAAACTAAACACTGCGCCGCACGGCTCAGCGGCTGCCCCCAGGTACCTGGCCAGGAGAGTGGAGACCCAGGTGCGCAGGGTACTGTTCAGAGGCTCTCTACACACAACAGCCCGAAGCCGGGGACCCAGATGCTCCACAGGGGAACACTTACACAGACTGTGTCCACCCCACCCGGAGTCCTACTCAGAGTAAGAAGGAAGGAGGGACGATGAGCAAAAGCCGCCATCAGATGCACATGGCGTGACTCCACGTGCAGAATGCTCTCCCGGTGACGGCGCACCGGGTGGCGCGGGCTCGCAGCGGCCAGGGATGAAGGGCAGGGCGTGGGGGGGCGGCGGTGGCCTCAACAAGGCGGCCCGAGCGATCCTGGTTCTGTGCCCCGACCGTGGTGGTGACTACACAGACTGACACGCGTGATGAGATGCAGGGAACTCAGCGCACACACAGGCGGGGGTGCGGAACACATGAACCTGCGTGGGGCTGTGGGCTGCCTCGATGGCAGTGGTGCATGGTCCCTGCTGGGGGAGACAGGTGGGCACGCAGGGTCTCTCTGAGCTGTTGCTACAACCGCACCTGCAGCCACAGGTGAAAAGGTCAAAGACACAGAGCGATGCAATGGATAACAAAAAAGACTTCAAGCACTTTGAACAAGAGCAGCAAATCGGGAGTAACGGCATTCCGAGGAGACTCCGAGGAGGACGGGTCTAAACACCGACACTCATCTCCTAGCATGCTCCCTTCACAGGTGAGAGTGCAGGCGCGCTATATCCACCTCCCAGCGATGCCCGTGGGCGGGCGCGGCCTGCTCCCCCACGACGGCAGCTCTGATGGAGGCTTTGGGCCCAGGTGGGGAGCGGGGAGCGGACGACGGCCCCTCCCTTAGCCCCTCGTTCCCTCATCCCCTCGTCCACAGGGGCAGGTCCCCTCCCGGCGCTCACCCCTCTCTGCACTCGCCAAAGCATGTACACCGCCTGTATATGCCAGCCTCGCCCGAAATGACTGCGGGTCTGCACTGTCTCGCTCACCCATTCCCCAGTGCCAGGGTAGCTCCTGGAACGACACACGTGCATGCACACATGCACACACATATGTGCACACACTCTCGCACTCACACACACACGTGCAAATGTTAGCTGGGGAAGCAGGGCTGCCACCTGAGACGTGGGCTCCGAACAGCTGTGTGGTTTGCAGCGCTGTTCTGCTGCACCCACGGGTAGTTTCTCAGGGGGCAGGACAACCCCTTCTGTGCAGATGGCCGACCTCCTGGGAAAAAGCAACAAGCCCAACCTGGCACCTGCTAACCACCTCCACACACAGACCGACAGACGGAGGCACCCCAGGGCCCTGGCCACGCAGGCCCCCAGCTCTGCTCCCCCCGCCCTCCCCTCCTCCAAACGCAGTTGACCGTGGGGACCAGTATAAGTCCCAGCTCCAAACGTCACCTCCTCAGAGACTCTGTCATCAATCCCTCTAGTAAAAATTAGGGACTCTCTCCTCGGGGGGCCCATGGCACACAGTTCAGAACAACTCCAGCGTGGTCCCCACCTGCCCTGGGTCTCGGTTAGATGTTTACACCACGGCCTCCCTGAGAGATCGTGACTCCTCGAGGCCAGGTCCCCTGACCCATCACCCTGGGTCCCTGGAGCCTGGCAGCGTGTGCAGCAGGTGCTTAATAAATACCTGCTGGATTAAATTTGTTTAATCGGTAGGGGTGACTAAGAAGTGACTACACGGAGGCTCTTTCTCATGTACCTGCACACACACGCACATGCACGCACAAGCACACGCACGCACACGTACGCACACGTGGGAGTGTGACCGTATTAAGCAAAACAATTACTGTTGTAACCGTCAACACCCATAACAAGGGTACGTTCCCACGGTCCCTTCTAGAAAGCACGGCCCCCTGAATTTGCCAAGGCTTCGGCAACTTGACACGTGAGCCATGAGCGTCGTGAGGAGTATCTGTGCGTTACTGCAGGGGGCACAGCAATCCGGCCATCGCAGCATGCGGGCAGCCAGGGCCTGGAAGCCCTGAGGGATGCTGGTGGCGCCCCTCCGTCCTGAGACTGCACAGGACACTTGGGGAAATAAATGCAGGATGAAGCCTCAGAGGGCTGTGGGCACAGCACGACCTGCACACGGGGAGTCCACACTTGGTCCACAGAAGAAGACATCATAAGCATTCAACCCAAGGTAACAAATAAGTTAACTTATGCACAGGATTGTTGAGTGAAGGTGTATCTATGAGGTTAAAAGCAATGCAGCGCTTAAGTGCTGGACGGCACCTGACTGCCATCCTCCCGGCAGGTACCCGGCAAGACTGACTTTAGAAGAAAAGGATCTGGACGCAGCTTTTCTCAGTACGTGTGCAGCAGGGTGTCCATAGATTTCTCTCCTCTGGGAAACAACTGGCACTAAAGAGAGAGCGGAAGCAAGCAATTTATGCAGAGAGGCCTCTGTGGTGGGGGCCTGCCTCCAAGCCTGCCTGGGCACGCAGGGGCGGAACCTACCAGGCAGTGCTGCCGTGGGCCGCGGGGCCCAGGTGACAGAGCAGCTCCAGGGCGTGTGCAGGGCTCGCTGCATCCTCCGGGGACTCGTGGCCGCCGGGCTCCAGCTCCGCTGGCATCCTCCACACCGCGGCGCACGTCACGACTTTGCCATCTGCAGCTGAGGGACAAGGGAGACGTGAGCAGAGCGTGGCCGCCCGCCCTGCGGACGGCGCCCACACACGCAGCCCCGGGCCCGCACCCCTGCCCTCGAAACGCCGACCAGGCGGGCGGCTCCAGACCCTGCTCCCCTGCCCTGTTCCAACACATCAGCCTGCTTTAGAAGAAAATTTAATTTCCTCAAAATCGATTTCCTCCTGTTCTTCCTCAACAGCTCTTCAAAAAAGGGAGTGAAATGAAGGTGGGGCGCAGCTAAAGATATAATCACCACGGGTGCAGCTGGGGTCTAAGAGAGGCATTAAATGGATTTTCCCTGAAAGCTCTGTGAGAGCACCTTGCACAGGGGCTGAGAGCCCTGCACACACTGCATTCACACGTACGTGCTAAATGGTGTCAGTGGTGGCGCAGGCCCCCGTCCACTGAGGGGATGAGTGCGGGCCGGATGCCACAGGCTAAGCCCTGGTGGAGAGCAGTCCGGCGCCCGATGGTGACGCACAGCCACTTTGTGGACAGGGGCACTGAGCACAGACAAGACACGCGGGTCACCTCTTTTCAGGAACCTGTCTGGCTCTAGGTCTCTGCCCTCTAAACAACTTTTCTTTTTTTTAAAAAAAACAATTTTTCAGTAAGACACAAAATAAGACGAAAAGACAAAACAAAAAGAAACATTATGTGGTTAAAAACCAAATCATAAATTCTAAATGTAAACCCTTTCAAAATTTGCTTTCCATTTAGTTCTAAATGGCATATGTGATAAACACCTTCCCCTTTAAAAAATGGTCTTTAATAAATGATAATAAAACAATGAACAGGCTTCAGCATTAAATCGTCAATTGGTAACATGTGAAGAATATGAAAGAATTGTAGAAAAAGAAAGAATACCCCAAGAAATAAGAAAACAAAGGACCTTAGAGTACATTTAAAAACGTCCCACTTCTTATTAGATACATGGTCCTCCAATCTAAACACCAACTAATGAAGCAAGAAATACAGCAGTGAAGACAACGGGCAAAATGCCTGGCTCCCCAGGTACTATTATCATAATACCATTATTACCCATGATCAAATCGTCAGTAGAAGGATCAGGGTTTCAACCAAGGCTTTCTGATCCCAATCTCAGTGCTCAGTCCACATACTTCATTGGGTCTGAGAGAGTATGGAATTGCAGCTTAAAGAAAAATGAATCATGTATATTACATATAAATTTAATGTTAACACATCCACCTTTAACCATGAAGAAGTAGTTCACGACAGCTTCTGCCTACAAGAGAAATTGATTTTTTTGCTGAGATTTTCAGTTCCACAGTCTTGCTGTAGAGCCCATGGGATTGGCAGTGGAACTCCTGAAACAGGAGAACTAACTAAAGAGGGAGTCGGCCACTTTAATAAGCTGCAAAGAATAAGCAAATGCCCGAAACATTCACCCAGCAGAGGCACAGACTATACTAATCTCCCTAAATGACAGAAAAAGAAATTCCTAATCTGAAAAGTGATGGGACTGATAACATGAGAACTGAACTGTGGCTGCAGTGCACAACATGACAGAAGATGACACAGCAAAAATAGCTACTGTGCAGGAAGCAACTAGTGTGCGGGAAACAACTAGTGTGCGGGAAGCAACTAGTGTGCGGGAAGCAGCTAGTGTGCGGGAAACCAGTGTGCAGGAGAAGCAACTAGTGGCGGATTTCCCACTGAACAGCTCCTTCTGAGAATTCTGTGCATGTGTCAGGAAAGTAACTCCTCCTGTAGCTGCCTGCTCACCCAGCAAACATAACTGCCGGGGGGTGAACGGTTAAATACTTTCCTCTTGAGAAGAGGAATGAGACGAGAATGCTTTGTGCTACCACCTGTAGCTAACGTTACACCAGAGGTCCCAACTACTTCGGTATGGCAAGAAAAAAAATAAATATATGAGAACATGAAAAGAATAAAAATACTGGGGCTTCCCTGGTGGCGCAGTGGTTGAGAATCCGCCTGCCAATGCAGGGGACACAGGTTCGAGCCCTGGTCTGGGAAGATCCCACATGCCGCAGAGCAACTGGGCCCGTGAGCCACAATTACTGAGCCTGCGCATCTGGAGCCTGTGCTCCGCCAACAAGAGAGGCCGCGATAGTGAGAGACCCGTGCACCGCGATTAGGAGTGGCCCCGTTTGCCACAACTGGAGAAAGCCCTTGCTCAGAAACGAAGACACAACACAGCCATAAATAAATAAATAAAGCAAACTGTCAACAAGTAAAAATAAATAAATAAACACTATTAAAAAAATAAAGGGCTTCCCTGGTGGCGCTGTGGTTGAGAGTACGCCTGCCGATGCAGGGGACGTGGGTTCGTGCCCCGGTCTGGGAAGATCCCACATGCCGCGGAGCAGCTGGGCCCGTGAGCCATGGCCGCTGGGCCTGCGCGTCCGGAGCCTGTGCTCTGCAATGGGAGAGGCCGCAACAGTGAGAGGCCCGCGTAACGCAAAAAAAAATAAAATAAAATAAAATAAAAATACTGTTACTTGCTAATGATTATATGTATAGAAAACTTAAGAGAATTTACACTTATAGACATTAGAAATAAAACAGGGAATTTAGCAAAATTGCTAGACACAAGGGTGATATATAAAATTCGATTGGTATCTATAGATTAACAACAAAAATTTTAAAGACAAAATTTGAAAAACTATTAACAATAGAATTAAAAAATGAAATACCCAATAATATCTCAAACTAAAGAGGTGCCAAATGAAGACTACTGCTGAGAGAAGGCACAGGCCTCAGTAAACAGAGGGGCATACCATGTTCACGGATGGGACGCTTCACCACTGTACAGAGCCCCTGAACCCCAAAGTTCTACATGGCTTTTTTTTTCCTTTTTTTGGTAGAAATCAACAACCTGATTCTGAAGTCCTAAAACTTACATGGAAACGTGAACCGCCCAGATGGCCAAGACAGTCGCAGAAGAACAAAACTGGATGGTTTACAACCTGGTATTAATTTACTGCTGATACACAGATAGATCAATAGCCCAGAGAAAGAAAAGGGAATCCAGAAAGAGACCTTACACAGATGGTCGCCTGATTTACAACCAAATGCCATTTACTGGAGTGGACAAAGGATGGTCTTTTCAATAAACAATGCTGGATCAATTCTATCAATATATCCACATGAAAAAAACGAGCTGCATTCTACCTCACAACACACCTAAAAACTACCTCCAGACAGACTGAAGTTCAAAATGAGAAAGACAAAATCATACAGATCTTTTCTAGACGATATAGTAGAATATCCTCATAACTCTTCAATAAGCAAAGATTTCTTAATCAGGGCAGAAAAACCACTAATCACAAAGGAAAAGACCGATAACAGACTACTTTATAATTAAGAACTTCTATTCACCAAAAGACATTGGACTTCATCAAAATTAAAAACTGCTGCTCTTGGAAAGACACTGCTTTAAAAATGAAGCAAAACTTGGAGAAAATATTCAGAATACATATGTCTGTATCCAGATAAAGGGCTTGTATCCAGAATATACAAAGAACTCCTACAACTTAATGATAAGACAAATAACCCAGTTTTTAAAAGTGGGCAGAAGATTGAATCAGACATTTCACAAACGAAAACATAAGAACGGTCAACAAGCACCAGAAAAGATGCTCAACATCAACAGCAACTGGAGAATGCAAAACAAAACCAAAATGAGACACACCACACACCTGCCAGAACGGCTGAAATTTAACGCAAAAATGATCGCCACCACCAAGCACTGGCAAAGATGTGGAGCAACCAGATCCCGCAGAGGACTGTTGGAAAGAGCGTAAAATAGTTCAGACACTTTGGCGGTTGGACACCCACATACCAGGTGACCAGCAATTCCACTCAGGAGAGGCTGTCACGATGCGTGGCCTGTTGGTAACGGGCTTTGTGGCCGCTCTCTGATTCCAGCACTTAAACCTGGCCCCAAAGCAACAGTGGCCTGGTGATGGTATGTATGTAACTGCCAGAAGCCAGGGGCCAGCAATTAGCCTAATGACCGACAGGCCAGGTTACCAGCCAAGGAAGGCCAACTGGCCGATAGACAACAGGAGACGGTGCTGCAAGGAGCGAAACAGATGGCCCTCCGACCCAGCCCTGGCTGCCCGCACACGCAAGCAGGAGTCCACGCAACTGTAGAAGGAAACAAGAGTGAGCGAACAGGAGGCTGAGGGGCATAACCCCACTGAAAGTCGTGCTCCTTGACCCAGGCCTGGTCTGAGCCAGTTTCAGACACGGGACCCTCTGTCAGAAATAAGGCCAGATGCCCAGCAGTCAGAACCCCACAGCACCAGGGCAGGTGTGTACTGAGACGATTCCCCAAGTCTTCACCCAGGGACCTCGTGCTGCTTACTTGGTGATCACACGCCGGGCACAGGGCCACACCCTGGCAGTTCAAGGTCCACTGAACCCAAAGCGTCCCATGTCCCCCTGTTAGACTGGGGACATTTGGGGGCCAGGCAATAAATGGACAAAGACAGGTCACAGCAGACCCAATGGGCCTGAAGACCCACCCGGACATATGTCATTTCCATGGGCCTGACATGGCAGTGGGTAGAACACCCACTGCCCTGAGGCCTGTGTGGTCGGGGGGTGGAAGCCTCAGAAAGTGCCCTCCCACCCCATCAAAGGGCGGCAGAGACATGCGCCAACTTTAAGGACCAGGGCGTGGAGCGCCAGGGCCCTGTTTAATCTGCTCTCTGGCCTCTGCAGAAAGCCCGTGGGCCCTGGCGGGCAAGCGCAGACGGCCATCAGCCCAGCGACGGGGGAGCCCTACCTGCTCACAGCTTCCCTCGGCCTCAGGGACAGGACCTGTGGACACTGCCCCCGAACGTTCTCTCCTGCCCCAGAGAACAAAGAGGCCTGGGAAGCGCCTGCGCCTCTGTGAGGAGGAACCTGGGTGTGTTTCGCCAGAGCTGCGCTGGTGCCCTGCTCGCTCCACCCTCTACGCCTGGGAACGCTGGGCCCGCCCAGCCACAAGGGGACGCGGGGTAAGGGCCAGAGGGCTCTCAGCAAGGTTGGGCTGGGATGCACGTTTGCGGGACCTGCTGGTGTGGAAGATGGTGGCAGAAACGGTAGAGCATCGGCTTCACGGAGGGACCCCAGGCTTCCAGCGAGTCACATGCCTTTTGAAAAACTGCTCCGACCGTGTTTCTGGGCCCTGATGGATGGACCGCAGGGCATCAACTGACCGAGCATCACTCCTGCAAGAGCTTAGTCGTACCCACCAGGGCACAGAGCCAGGCAGGTCCAGAGGGCACAGGCCACAGAACACACGTCCCCCACCAGCGCCCGCCTGTGCCGATGGCCAATTGGCTGCAGGGGGAGAAAGAGCCTGAGCGGGTTTACAAAAGGGTGGGCTTGGGCAGGCATAGCCCACTATGGGCAGTGGCTACAAAGCAGCTGCACTCAGGGCGACTGGGAAAACGATGGCGGGGCGGGGGGGCAACACACAGAGCTGCGAGAGCCGCCCTGCCCCTCCTCTCTGTGTGCACCCGAGGCCAGAGGCCAACCGGTCCGAAGCCCAGAAGAGAAGGACTGGAAGACTCGGAGGCACAGAGCCGAGTCCAACACAGACGCCCACAAGGATGCAAAACACGATCAAACGGTTAAGTAATACAAGGTCAAGATCGGCAAGTGCTTTGAGAGATCCAGGTGAGGTGCTAAAGGAAGGAGACGCCTTCCCTGAGCGGGGAGGACCAAAGGAAAGGGTGCTGGGAACAGGAGCTACTTGACCTCAGCCCCAAGGAGGGTTTGGGCACATGGAAATGGACACAGAGGCGTCCTGAAGCAGGATTAAGGGCCCAGGGACCTCGGAGGATGGAGAATGGCCAATGGTTCTACTTAGGATACGGTAAAGGTGAATTAAAGCTGGGAGAAATGAGGTTTGAAGCCCTCTGAGGACCAGACCAGGAAGGGCCTTGAGGACGGATGAGAAGTGTGGAGGATCTGCTCCAGACACCGGGCGGAGGCTGGCGGTTCTGAATCGGGACCCAAGTGCCTGGCAGAAAGTAGGAATTCAATCAGTGCAAGGTACAAGGTGAGTCCGAAGCCCCTCACTGGCAAATGTACACGCTAGAAGTTATCCTGAGGAAGACCAGAAAGTTACCGAGTTCGGTGCCCATGGGAGGTGCCTGCCAACGTCACCCACCCTAGAAATGGGCAAACCTGCAAAACACACTGCACCAGAGTGTGTGCTTTTGGTCTTAGGAATATGGTAGGCATTATTAGAAACTCTCCAAATGCTCAGAGGCAGATGAAATGGAAGGTAAACAGTACTAAATGAGAAACGCTGGAGGTATACCCATCGAGACATGCAAACTGGCTCCGAAACTCTAAGGATTTCCACATCTATATGAATCTCAACAGCATTCAGCACACATCCACCAGCTATCAAAGAAACTAAGGTGGTTTTAAGAAGGAAAACCCTATCTTTAGAAGGAAAATGCTGTAACAGCCACTGAGGCATTCTTCTTTTATCTCTGTTTTCAAAGCTATCCTGAAGTTAGGACCTGCAATGTAACTGCCCGAACTACTGCTCCAGTGCCCAGGAGCCCCCAGAGGGCAGGGCCTGCCGCCAAACGAGCCCAGCCTTCACACAGCAGATTCAGACCACAGGACATCCAAGGGAAGGGAACTCCGCACCATGCCTCTGCGTCCTACAGATGAGGAAACCGAGGCCTCCAGAACCTAACTGCCCTCCCCTGGCTCACACGGTTCATAAGCACCAGAGTCAGAAATAAGATGAAGCCTCCTGTGTCCAGAACAGCCCACCACTCTGAAAGGGAAAATACAAGCCGTGCCCTAAAGGCCAATTTGATGCCAGTCTGTCTTTTACAGGTAACACACGAGCTAAAGGCACTTAGTGAGATAAAAAGATAATCGGGCAAACGAGTGGAAAAGGCATACTTGAGGCTGCAAGTGTGCCCACGCAGTGTGCGGACTGCTGCAGGGATGTCGAGTCCAGGGCTTAGGGGGCTCAGAGGAGATGAGAGTCTCTGTAAGCCTCGGCAACCGCAGCCAGCGGTGCCTGGCTGGGGACACAGTCTGACCCCAGCTGGAGGGGAGGGGCTGCCACAGGTGCTGCAGCTCAGAATCCCAGGCTGTCTTTAGAGACTTCAGCCGGCTCTGGTCTGACACAGGCTGAGCAGGGCGAATGAGGCAGAATCCGCTCCACTAAGCAACAAGCAACCGCCCGACCAGGCATAACTCGGCCTGCCCACCAGTGAGCCCGCCTATAACCACCTCAGCCTTCTCGGTGCTTGAGAAGAGCGTCCTGCGTGAACTACTCCGCCCGGCGCGGGAAGGAGCCTGCAGTGAGGCACAAAGGAGAGAGAGGTGCCTCACCCCAGCACTAGTGCAGGAGCCCCTGTACCGGAGATGCCATCGCAGGGACAGGATGGGGTGGGGGGCTGGCCGTGAGCTCCACAGACGGGGTGGGCCCAGGAAGGAAGCACGCTAGCCTGGGGGCTCTGGCCTCGGAGAAAAGAGAGAGGAGATCTGGGCGGGTCCTCAAGAGCCCCCGACCTGTGTGACCAGCAGACTCGGGTCTGGGTGGAGCCTGCCCTGAGTCCCCACCGTGAAGAGTCACAGCCTCTCACTCGGTTCCTGAGACAGTTCACAGACCAGGGCCCCGCTTTTAGGGAAACCCAGGTCCCCCTGGGGAAAGACCCGATAGCACTGCCACGAGAATACACTGTACGTTTTCCTCAAAGCCTTCCCCCAAAGAAGCCAGGCGCTTTCCAGGACAGCTGGGCCACAAGGAGAGGGCCCCGTGAGAGCTGACGGAGCCCCCGGGCTCAGCACACCCCCCGTCTAGCCGTCAGACCTACGGGGTGGCGGCCAAGGCCCCCCTGCGAAGGGCCAGCGGGGCCAGCGGGCCCAGCTCCTGAAGGTGTACTGGAGAAGGCAGGGGGAAGGACCCCCACACAGCACCCACCCCAGGGGCAGCGGAGCCAGTGGTGAGACGTCCCCACCCATCAAAACAGGAGCCAGAGGCAGCATCGCAAACGGGCGTCGAGAGCCCAGATGGCCCTGATCTTGGGAAAGAGCTGGCACACTGAGCGTGCTCCCGTCCACACCAAACCCACAGGGCACCTGCGAGGAGGCAGCAGATTCCAGGACGGTGGCAGTGGATCGTCACAAAGCTCATCGGGCAGGTGACGCCAACTGCAGCCACGGTTCCGGTGTGCTGCCGTCACGGAGGCAAGACAACGCAGCCTCGGCTTCAGACTCGGGTATCGATGGAGGGTTTCTGCTCACAAGGCAGCTTGGAAGGGCCACCAGCAGCCAGGCCCCATCGCCAGCAGAAACAACGGCTCCCGGCTCCAGCACGGCCGCACCTGCTCTCGGGTCCTGAACCCACCGGAACCTCCTCCGGGGTGTGCACGCCATGCCCGCCAGCCCAGTCGGGCCCGCCACCTGTTTCTGCACGGCCCACAAGCTGAGCATGGGTTTGCATTTTAAAAGGGACAAAAAGGGAGACAGGAAGAGCCTGAGAAAGGGTCCACACGGCCCACGAAGCTGGAAGGGTTACTACCGTGCCCCCATCTCAGCTCCGTAGGCGCCGGTCACAGCCCGCTCTGCGACAAACACACAGCCCCTCGGGCACCCTCCTGTCGGCCTGCCCAGTCGGGGGTCTGGGGGGCACTGCAGGAGGAAGGCTTCTGCAAGGGGTCCCATGAGTGGCACGGTGCCAGGGTGTCCAGAGAGCTCGACCCCGAGTGGGCCAGAACCCTCGTCCCCCTGGGGCCCTGCTGTCTCCGCCTGGCAATGACCTTTCCACAGCCTCCCAGCCCAGAGCCCCGAGCCCAGAGCCCCGGCGGCCCACCCAACTCCGGAAGGCCTCACACCCAGGCCAGCCTTCTGGTTCCTCCCTTAGGCCCCTGTGTGGCCCCTGCACCAGCCAGGACGGAACCACGTGAGCACAAAGGCGCAGGTTCCCACTCACGGCCCTCATCCCAGAGCTCCAGCACAGCCCTGCCCTCCCGGCTCTGCTGGGACCACCCGCCCCATTACTCCTGAGACCGCCAGAGACATTCACAGCCGTGGCCCCAGTGCTGTCCAGACTCCCCCAGTCTCTGTAGCAGGCCCTGCGGGCGGCGCTGGGGCCACCGCCACCAGCCTCCTCCGAGTGACCACAGGAACGCGCCCAGGCCACCTGCCTCTCGCCCTGCAGCCCCTGCCCACAGACCGTGCACCGGTGCCCGGCAGAGAACAGGTCGGCCAGGCCCCCCCTCCCTGACCGCCGACCCTGCCCCCTCTCCCTGACCACTGATCCTGCGGCTCGGCCAGGCTGCTCCCGCAGAGGCCTCTCCCTGCCCACCTCTAAGGGGGCGCCGGCTCTCCCTCCAGCGGGCCAGCTTCAGACCACAGAGTCTGCCCGTCTCGGAAACTCGACTTGTACAGACTCAGCTCCTTCCAGGGACTGCGCGCCCCAAAGCTGTGGCTGTGTGCCTGGGCCAGCGCCCTAAGAACTGCCGGCACAGGGGGTCCTTGGGTTTAACCTTGACCCCCGACTGCAAACGCTCTGCCGTCAGAGCCTACGGAGGGTCGCGGCTGCGGCGCAGGCTCCCGGCAGGGGTGCGCTCTGATAGGCTGAGGACAGGGCCAGCTGGCTGCGTGATGCCGTTGCCCAGGGAACGGCCACTGAAGCGTGTGCCCCTCCACAGGCGCGGGAGCCCAGCTGGTGCCCATTACCGCGCTCGGGGTGGTGGGCCGGAGCCAGCTCCAGAAGCCGGATCCTCCCCACCAACAAGCAGGCTGATCTGGTGGCCTGGCTACTGAGCACAGCAGCCCTCGCCCGCCCAGTAAAGTGCAGAGCAGAGAGAAGGAGCCATCTCGGGGACGCGCTCTTAGGAAACAACCCCTGCCGACTAGCAGTGAGAACGAAGGATAATCCTTTTTCCTTTTTCTTATTGTAAATGTTCCTCTTTCCTCTCTTTATTCTACTTAAAATGGCTCAAAATGCAGGAAGTGAAGCGGGGGATTCTGAAACACAAAAGTAAAAGACTCAATTTAAAACACGTCTGCCTGATCATCAATCTTTTTTAAATGAACTGGCCACTATTTGGAAATTCTGGATCTTTCCACGAAACACACACACACACAAAAGCTGCTTGGGAGGCTTGACAACACCTTACACATTTACAGCACTTTCCACGGGACAATCTCCAAGCGCTCGCATCTTTACAAATCCCGCAGGCGGCTGAAGTTGGTCTAACGGTGCCATTTTCATTTGCTGGAAAGCTCCTGAAAGGGAGGGCTGGGAAGCGGGCGGGTGGCGGGTGTGTATGCGGTGGACCCCCGATAACGTTCCCTCCTGGCACCCGACCGGCACCCCACAGCCCAGCGGCTGGACGAGGGGTAACGCGACAGGGAAACAAACGGCTGGAGCTGACAGACCCCAGTCCGCCAACACGGTCCCGGGCAACGGGTCTGCACGCCCCCACATCAGCCCTCGCTCTCCCGCCACCTCGCCGCCCCGTGCCCGAGGGTGGGTCATCCGCCACAGCTCCTTCCTGCCCGGCCTGCCCTCCGTCCTCCACCGCATCCTCCACCCCGTCCCCCTCCCCCTCCCCTCCTCCCCCTCCCCCTCTCCCTCCTCCTCCTGGGTTTCCCAGCTTCCCCTTCCCCTGCTCCTCCACGTGTGGCATCTTCAGTCAGTGCTGCACGTGGGAACCTGGTTCCTTCCCTGCAGCATCCTTCATGGCTGGGGGGGCCACCACGAGTGGTGAGTAAAAGCGATGCCTGTCACCTCTGGGCGGGAGCTCTGTCCCCTGTACTGCAGGTGACACTCAGGTGGTGGCTTCCCTCGGCCTCGGCAGCAGGATGAGACAGGAGCAGGGCCCAGCCAACCTGCAGGGACATTCAGCGGAGCACAGGCGGCAGGAGAGAGAGAGAGGCAGCAAAGGGGGCGGGGGGTGCAGCGGGGCTGGAGGGCAGGAGCCCCTGCAATTCGGCCATGGAGGGACCAAGGAGCTATGAAGGCCGTGGAAAAATACCAGCAACCCAGCACTGCTTCCAGAAGGAAAGTTCAAACAAGAACAAAAGAGTATGTACAGATTTTCAATACAGCTTTGTTTATAAGAGAAAAACATTGAAAATATAACCAAAACAAGAGACACTTCATACCACCACTGAAAATGACCGAGAGGTGCACCCGCTCTCAGCTCTCTCGCCCTTGGACCCAGAGCCCTGGCGCCAGAAAGCCAAGCAGCCACGTCGAGAGGCCACACAGACGTTGCAGCCACTGCTCAGTGTTCCCGGCCAAGGGCCAGTGTCAGCCGCTGCACGTGGGAGCAGATGGGCCTCGCGAGGACCCCGGCTGCATCCCTCCAGAAGCTCCGGGCGAACCTCGAGGGCACGTCATGACTGCTGTCACCAGGCACACCTGCGTGTGACCCTGAAAACGCCTCACCTGACACAGTTTCCACTCATCTCCACGGCAGAGCTGGGCCTCAGAAAAGCCCCAGGATGGGCGCACAGGAGGAGGGTGGTCCAGGAGGCCTTCCTGCCGGGGGTGTCCTGGGAACGTGGGAACACAGGGTGAGGGTCTGGAGCTCAGGACTGGAGCTGCCGCGGCTGTCAAGCTTCCAGGCGTGTCCTCTGAGGGGTCGTGTACTTTCACCTCACGGAGGGGGAAGCCCATTCGTCAGCGCACAGAAAAGGCAGCGTGCTCTGGAGGGCAGGGGTGCCCTGCATCGCCTCGCGGCCCCCAGGGCCCCTCGCAGGGCACAGGCACCACGTCCGCGTGCCCAGCAGCCCCACGGCGGGTCACCCATCTCACATGCAGAGAGGAAACCAAAGTCCAGAGAGGGGTAGCCAGCCCAGGACACGGCCGAGGACACGGCGGCAGGGAGGAGCAGACGGACTGGAGGCCTGAGTCCAGAGCAAAGCTGCCGACACCGGGCACTGGGCCTGCTGAAGAGACACAGCTGCTTCCACGAAATGAAGCTCCACGTGGGCGGGGTGTCTAGGTAACGCCTGTCCTCCCAACACAAGAGACTTGCCCGGCACATGGCACGCGCTCGACAGTACTTTCTGGGTGCACGGACCGAGGGATGGACGGGTGGACATGTGCTCTGGTGCCCGTCCAGCGTGCGATCCACCCACCCATTCACTGTGTGCCCAGCATCAGCCAGGTTCTCTGGTTTCCTAAGAGGAAAAGAAGACCAGGAAGGCCCCTCCCGCAGGGACCAGCTCCAGTCCGTCTCCTGCTCATGCCGGCTGTATCCACCTGCCCCAGCCTCGACGCTCCACGACATTAGCTGCACCCTCAGGGCCACTCCTGAGGCTGTTAGTGTCCTTTTCCCCAGGAGTGGTTCCTGTGAAATGCTGGACACACAGTCTGTGAGGTTTAAGGACAGGACCTCGCTGGCTCCTAGAAGACCAGCAGCGACCCCACCCAGGCTTTCTAACGCACTGGGGCTGTCCCCCCACCACCTGCAATGTGGGTTAGAGAGAGGATCTTGGGAGGTGAGTCTGGACAGGGAGGGGCCAGTGCTGGGGGAAAGGGAGTCCGCAGGAGAAGCGGGCCACGCGTGACCTGCTTCCCTCACTGGAAACCAGGGATGTTGTTTTCCAAATACTCTTCTACTTCAACTAAGGGACACAGAGGTCCTCTAAACTACAGACCACTATCTCATCCCAAAACAGAAAAGGAAGTCAAACACTGAATTTGAAGCAGATTTGGGGACCCTTTAGTAGTTTCAGAAATTTTCATTAAAGTTACCCAACTCCTCCAAAAGTTACCATGGAATAAACAGACAGATGACCATGAAACACCAGATGCTACAGCTGAAAAAAGGTTTTCCATCACTGGTCTGCTAGGGTGTTGGAAAGTTCTTTTGCTTCTCTGACTGGCAGTATCGAGCAAATTACAGTCATTAATGATGCAGGAATACTACTATAAAAAACAAGACAATTACAAAGCCAGGCCATTGCTGTGGTCCTTGTAAGAACACGTGCTGACTGGAGTCATCGCTGGGCAACAGGACCCGCCTCCCCTCCCCTCCCTCCCTCGGGCTCCTCAAGGGTTGCTCCTGGACTTATCAGCCAGTGCCGGGGTGGCAGACACTTGACTCGAGTCCCAAGGCGCAGATCCCAGTGGGCAGGACCGACCCTTCACCATCTCAGAGAAAAGCTTCCACTGAAGACAGGGTCAGATGCTGCAGGATGGCGGAGACACATGCACCTTGGGAGCCTGACCTCTAAAATCAGACACATCTTGGGCTTCCCTGGTGGCGCAGTGGTTGAGAGTCCGCCTGCCCATGCAGGGGACACGGGTTCGTGCCCTGGTCCGGGAAGATCCCACATGCCGTGGAGCGGCTGGGCCCATGAGCCATGGCCGCTGAGCCTGCGCGTCCAGAGCCTGTGCTCTGCAGTGGGATAGGCCGCAGCAGTGAGAGGCCCGCGTACCGTAAAACAAAACAAAACAAAAAAACAGACACATCTTACTCAACGCAGGGCCCTGCACTTATAGAACGTCTATGAGGAGGAGGCTTCTCAAAGGAGGGTCCAGCGCCTTCAGTTGGCCATCCTCTCACAGGACGAGAGTGGCAGAGGGGTGGCGGGGAGGGACTCTCTCCAAAATTCACAGAGTGCGGCGTCACCTTGGCGCCACCCTCTGCACAGGCTGGACATCCCCCCAGGCCACCACGTCACGGCCCGTGGACAGGACAGCCACCCTGCTGTGATCACGGGGCTTCCCCCCGGCCCCTCCACACCCACCGTCTCCCCTGATTAGAGGCAGCCCTCCAAACCCACGACTCTCACACACTGCTCCACTTCTGCAGTTTTAGCTGCCCACCTGCTCTCTCCTGGAACAGGACTGGCTGGGCGGGGAGACAGGAGACAGCCCCTCTGCTGCCCTCCCCCCGGCCTCCACATGCCCACCGCTTTGCCTCTCTTCTCTGCCGCTCCTCTGCCACTCTTGCACTCTAGGAGGGTTACGTCCCAGATTGAGTTTTAAAACAAAGGACACCAGCCTCAGAGTGTCCTTTCCCTCCATGCAGACGGGGGTCAGGGGAGGGGGGTTGACAAGACCCAGAGGTGACGCCTCCACAACCAATGGCAGGAACCGGGGCGGGAGACGCAGGGCCCAGGAGGCGGGCGAGGCCCACGGGCGGCCCTGGGTCCTCGCCTCCCCGGCCTGGGTGCTTGGTATAACAGGGAAGAACCCTCTGTCTTCCATCACAAGTTGATCATTAAAGGGCTGTGGCCTATGAGCTTAAATTACCCATAATGGCCCACCTCTGGGAATCCTGCCTCCCAGGCCATGAGCGTTAAGCTAAAACACCCCTGTCTGGCTCCCAGCAAGCATCCTGAGCAGGACCCCTGTGAATGACGGCAGGAGCAAGGAAGTAACACCTCCCCTCCGGAGGCCGATGGGAACCAGGCAGTGTCCGACGTTACTCCCTCCTTTGTAGTATAAAAGGAGCCTGAATTCTAACACAGGCAAGATGGATCTCTGGGGTATGAGCCCACCGTCTTCCCGGTTCGCTGGCTTTCCGAATAAAGTCGTTATTCCTTGCCCTGGTACCTCACCTCTCGGCCACCAGCCTGTGGTGTGGTGAGCAGAGCGAGCTTGGACTTGGTAACGGGGGGCACAGGAACCAGGCGGCGAGCTCCCCACACTCGCTGCCACCTCAGCTTCCCCATCCCCGGCTGGCAGGCGCTGCAGGCCCAGGGCCCGTCCCCAGCCCAAGGCCAGGGCCTCGGCCCTGAACCCGCAGAGGTGCCGACCGCACCCAGTTTTCACGGGCAGCCCGCCTGTCATCCCGCAGCCCCACTGACCGGATGCAGGGCACACTTCCCGTCCAGCACTGAACACAAACCGCTCATCACCCAGGCTCCCAGGCGCCCCATCTCCACCAGCAGCACCAGTGTCTCTGCTCCTCTGACACCAGGCATCACGGGCATCCAGAACCCCCAGCTGGCACTGCCAGCAGCTCTCGCAGGACGGCCCCCAAGTCCTCCCACGGCCGCCGCACTTCGCCCCCTGCTCTGCCCCGCCCCCGCCCCACAACCCCGGTCCCCGGAGGCACAGGCCCGTCCCCGGGGGCAGGCCGCAAAGACCTGTGCTCCCTCAAGCCCCGCACGCGCTGTGCAAGCAGCAGCTGGATACATACCCGTGGAAAGGATGGATGGGCGAGCCACCCCTCCCCTGCCCTTGGCCACACGTCCCACCGTCCTTAGAGCTGGGCCTGCAGGGCCCTCCAGGATGCAGCCCGCCAGTCTCCCACCTTACAAGGCAGCCCAGCTACTTCCCACTCCCGACACGGCTGGCCTGGCCTCCATGCTGTCTGCACCTGGACATGCGGACACTGCCTGTGTCAGGCCCACGGCAGCCCCTGGAGCGGGATTCTCCCAGATCTCTGCACAGTGCACATGTGTGGCATGCACACACACGCACGCACGCTCTCCCCTCTCCTGCCCCAACCAAAACCACACCCTCCCTCACTTTACCTCGCCCGCGAGCCGCTCTTCTCCACTAGGGTCTGTACCTGCTTCCCTGTGCAGCGGTCTTCCTTATGCGTCCGGCCCAGTGCCGCACCTACAGGTCTAGGCCAGGGCCAGCAGGTGGAAACAGCCCAGGACAGTGCCGAGCGGTCGTTATCGTGTCATATAAAGCACTCAAAAGATGGTGAGAGACGTAAAGCCCTTCTTTAAATGCAAAAGGACACAAAATGATGACCCCTTATATTAAAGATGCTATTTTGCCACTAACACGTGGTAGGCAATCAGGTACGGAGGGCTGTGATTCGGAAAGGTAAAAGTTCCCGGGGACCTAAAACACAGTCACGAGAAAAATCTTTCCCCTAAGACGGGGCCACAGCAGTCAACTCCAGCTGAACCCCTTTAGGAACATTTCGTAAAGGTTATTAATTCCGACTCAGGCTTTATCACAGCTCTTGCCACCTGGCCATCCGTACTGAATTTAAGGTGCCCCAGGGTTTGCCAAGGAGGAAGGTGATGGGGACAGGGGCGAGACAGGACCCAGGGAAGGCGGGGACGGAAAGAGGACAAAATGCAGGCGCAGGACGCCTGGGAGGCAGAGCCCACGTCCCCGGCCCTGCTGTGACCAACCAGGCTGATGGCCACTGGACCACGTGTGTCTGTTTCTGCCTCAACTAAGCAAGAGGGACGTGAAGAAAGCCCAGCTCACCTCCTAGGGCTACAGGCCAGGCTGCGGAGCAGGGGAAGCAGCCAGGGCTGTTGAACCTCTCCACACGTGGGGAGGCAGCTCGGCTCTCTGATCAGGAGGGAAAACAGGCTTGAACTTCGACTTCTGCTCGAGCGCCCGAGATTCCGCAGCTCCGGCTTCGACAAGGACAACAGCCCTGAAACCCAGTGTCCACACCGAGGAACGAGCTCCCGCTGGGTCTGAGCACCAGTGCCCGCAGCGGTGGGGACGGCGGGGGACACAGCTCAGGGAACAGTCGCACCCAGCATCACTACACAGACACTTGGAGGTCAAGAATTCAATTTTTCTGTAATTAGGATTCACATCAAGGCAAAATGGGATGCCGTCTTATGTGAGTAGCACACACTTCATTACATACCTGAATGCCTTCTCTGTATCAGATTCTGCTGGCACTGAAGATTTATCATTTATAACCCATCTGCTTTCAAAAGGATCTAGGAAAGATGGCTACCTGCTAAATGCATGATGGTACAGATCAAGATAGTATTATTGAAAAGATGTATTTTAAAAATAGCTTTATCTAAATACAAGGCATACTTCCATTAAGACAAGAGGTTTAAAAACAACCAGCATGAATGCATATTCAGTGGGCAACATGTTTAAAACGCATGTGGGATGATACCACGAGGGGACACGCATGGGTGAGCAGCTGGGCCAGGTCCTGTCCACAGCCTCTCTTTTAATCCATATGACAGACCTGCCGGTTATTCTCTTTTTGTATTATGGCATTATTAACATTTTACAAACAGCAAAACCAAAGTTCTTAAGTATCAACCATGTCCCAGCCTTCCTTGGCGAGAGCATAATTGGATATTATCACGTGGAACAGTTGGTGCGGCCACGTACCCATAGCTGTGGGCACACAGCTGGTAAGGGCATAGTCGGGAATCAGACGGATCTCTGCCCGACTCCAAAGCCGTCTGTCCCTTGTCTTGCGGCCAACCCAGGGGCACCGCCCGGGCACCCACTGCTGGACAACGCGGTGGCCTTGGGTCCACTGTGTCCTGCTCTCTGAAAAACGTCTTAGCTACCTGCTAAAACCTCTCAGGGATGGCTCAAAACTCCTGCCGCCTGGCCCTACTGTGAAATATTCTGGTTCCAGGTAAGGCCGAGGGCTGAGACCTGCACGGGGAACTTGGGGGACCCTGGTGTCTGGCCAGGTTGACAAGGATCGTGGGCCTAATATGACCGGGATGCTCCACACAGTGCCACGATGGTGATGAACAGAGCTTTCCTTTACAGCCGGCTACCGTGAGACCCACCTCAAGCATCTCCCTCGTCACCACAACGATCTTCACAAGTAGGTGTGTTATTCCTCCTTTACACATAGCGATTCTCAGCCTCAGAGAACCCAAGAAACTTCCCCAAGGTCACACAGCCTCGTGGAGGGCTGGGATTCAAACCCAGCTTCATCTGATGCTACCAACACCACCCAGGCTCCTGTGATGAACAGATAACCACCTCCAAAAAAGCCCTCAGCTGCATCATGGCCACTTTTGCCAAGATGATGACAACAGCAGGCAGAGGTTAAAGTAATGCCTATTTCTTTATACCGGATGACTACAGACTGAAAGTTTGTGTCCCACCCACCCCCCTCCAAATTCAATGTTGAAATCCTAACCCCCAGTGCAATGGTATCAGGAGGCGGGGCCTTTTGGGAGGTGGTCAGGTCATGAGTGGAGCCTCATGATGGCGTTTGTGTCCTTGTAAAAGACACCACGGACCCCTTCACCATCTGAGGACACCGTCTATGGATGAGCAAGCAGGTCCTCACCAGACATGGAATCTATCAGGCCCAAGGCCTGACCTTGGGCCTCCAGCCTCCAGAACTGTGAGAAATCAATGTCTGTTGTTTATAAGTCACCCAATCTACAGTATTTATATAGCTGCCCCAATGGGTTAAGACAAGGATTCAACTCTTACCAAATGTCAATATAATAAAATTTGAGGCAGAGATGGGAGGGGAAATGTTTTGCAAAAAAACTAAAACCGAATATAAAACCTAATGGCTAAATCTAGAAAAATATAGCCATTAATAGGACAAAAAAAAAAAACGAGTCGTTTTACACATTAAACAAGCTTAGCCATTCTAAACCAATTATATAAAAACTTTCAGTTCAATGCAGGCTTCCAGGTGAATAAAAAAATGTATTCTTCCTCCACTGTATGAGTTTTCCTGAGTCCTGTGCCATCCTTTCTCAGCACTTCTTTTGTTTCCTTTCATTCCATCACGGAACAATCTTTGAGAAATTACCACATCGCGAATCTACAGACTCATGACATGATTTGCTGAATGGCTTCAGCTCAGAACATTCTGATACACATAGAGCCTTGCCACCAGCCCCCAGCGCCACCTGCCAGGCCACTCCAACGAGAATCCCCAGGGCCGCTCAGCAGACGCTGGGTAAAGGGCGTCATGCCCTGGGTGAGAGGCTTCCTCCGTGGTGTCCATGGTCAGGGCAGGCCTTCAGGGCACTTGGCGACAGGATGGAATCGCCCTGCAGCCCGTGCGGCGCCCGACGAGCAGGGCCCCGGCTAGACGGGGAGTGGCTCGTGCTCTGCCCTCTCAGCAGCGCTGCACGCTCCGTGGTGAGCCGTCCTGCCCCCTGGACACTCATTAGGGCTCCGAGAAGAGCATCAGAAAGCCTGGTCCACGGGCACCTCCTGGACTGGTCACCACGTGCACTGCAGCTCTACCACCTCTGTGGACCCTCTCACACCCCAGATACTCACTGCCCCTTCCTCCTGGGTTTACAGCAAAGCGCGGCCCTCACAGGTGTTAGAATAGGTGTCTCCAGGCAGTGGGTCAACTTTGCTATCGGCTCCAGGTAAGAGCTACCCACGCCATGAGAAATTAGTTGTTACTCTAGGCAGTGGTCAGGTCACGGGCAGCTTTATCACAGGCAACTCTGACTCTGCCCAGACCCCACCCTTCTGATGTCTCGAGAGCTCCTGCAACGTGGTGGGAAGTTAACAGAAACCACACAGAGCGCTCAGTAAGATGTTCCTTCTTTGAATTTAATCAGATGCAGTAGTGGCTATGTGAACATCACAGACTCCAAGCAGAGAGAGGCCACCCTGTCAGCCAGGCCAGCAGCTGTGGTCTTGGCCACTCTACACACAGACATACTATAGTGCTACACACACACACACACACACACACACACACACACACACACACACGAAAAATACATTCTGTGTCTTTAAAAAAGAAAAGTTTGGAAATCCCTGTTCAGGACTAGCTGTGACGGTTTTACTGGCGGCTGGCGTGTGGGGCAGAGCCCAGTCTTTCTAACGTCAAGTGACACCTGCTTCCCTGGATCTACCCGTCAGGCTCTCCCTGTGTCCTGGGAGGAAAAATTAATCCGAAGGGACTGACGGCTTCCAAAGTCATCCCGATACGACCTAGGGTCTTAGTGTCTTGGCCGTGTCTGCAAACTGGCTCTGTGCAAAGGACCGTCCCGCCACTGTTCAAGGGCTGTGACGTGTACTCTGCGTCCTCCGCAGAGCTGTGCACCCCTCAATCTGCTCTACGGGGGGCACACTCGGGGGTCAGGCTGCTCCATCCCATCACTAGCAGTGGAGATGGGGCTGAAGCCCCAGGGGAAGAGAGGAGCCCACAGACACACACCCCCGACCACGGTGAGAGGGACGCCCCCGCCCCTCGTGCAGGACAGCCTCAAACCCAGCGCCAGCCGCTCCCTCCCCCGCTGCATCCCTCGTCAGCATGTCCCTAGGCACACGGCCACGGAGCTCTGCTCTGTCCTGAATCCTCTCCCCACAAAGCTACGCGAGCCTCCGCCTTCCCCACAGGGCGCTGCCCGCGGTCCTGCTGCGTGCCTCTGGTTCCACGGGCTCTCCCGACAGCTCCAAGACCCAGTGCCACAGGCACAGGGAGCTGACGAAGCTTCTCCTCGCACGTGCAGCTCCTTTTCCCGGAATAGAGCCCAAAGACATATTAGCTTTTTTTCCCCAGTGGGCAAAGCATACTGCTAGCTTTACCGCACGGCCCACTACAAACACCATTTGTGCACAGGCTTTCAATTTCAGAAACGGAAATGTTCTCTCCCTCTCCCCCTGTCTCTGTCTGTTTGTCTGTCTCTCTCTCTCTCTGTCTCTCTCTCTCTCTGTCTCTCTCACACACACACACATACACACACATACACACACACACACACACACAGAGAGAGAGAGAGAGAGAGAGAGAGAGAGCGGTTGCAGCCCAGCTCTTCTCTGGTTTTGCCAAATCATGAAAGACGTCCTGAGAGCTTACAGGAAATCTTACGTGTCCCTGAGATGTCACTCAGCGAGCAGGGACCAAAAGGACGTGGGCCCCAGCTCAGTCCAGCTCTGACTGTGGGTGATCCTGGAGCCCCTCAGGCGCTCGGGGCTCGAGTCCCACTAATACACAACGGAACGGTCAGATGGATGGTCCCCATGGCACCTTGTGACTAAAACCTTCAATTCACCAGCACCAGGATGGAGCGCGCGGCAGGCAAAGTGCAAGCTTCCGTGCGGGGCGACCACGGCTGGATCACAAATGACCAGGGAGCCACAGGGAAGTACCATTCTTAGCAGTGAGAACAGTCCAATTCCGTAGAGTTGTACCCAAAACCCAGGGACTCTCAAGCAAAACGCACCTCTCAGTCTTCACATGAATGTCCCGGGTTACGCTAAGGTAGTTTAAAAATGTCAAAATCCCAAAGTTCTGTTCGGTCAGCTCAAAAGACAGTTTTGCCCACGACATATGCATCTTCTGTTTGTACCCAGAGGGCAGGTGACACGTGTGAAAGGCTGACTTTAGGTAACTCTGCCAGAGCGTCCTCTGCTTTCCAGGCACTCCCGTCTCTTCCTGACACTAACGGAATCGGTCCCTGGAAAGCCTGCCCGGGCGTCACCAATGGGCGAGGGCTGCGTCCCCCCCTCACGCTCCGATGAGTGTGTTCTAACCACTTCCCATGGGTCAAGGTCAAGTGGACTCTGTGAGCTCACCCAACACCCTGTCACAGCCCCTGCCTGCCAACACCAAGCTCCACTGAAGAAAGAATCACTCAGAGACAAAAACAGGAAGCTGCATGTCACCCACTTACGTCAGGAGTAAGGTAGCGAGTCCCTATCATACAAGCGCCTGGTGCTCCGATGGTGTGTTTGTAAGCCAGGTGTCACCAGGGCATACATTCTGTGGAAACACGTGTTCCACAGGTCGCAGCACTGAGCGAGCAAAGCCTATGAACGCGTAACTGGCGGCAATTCCCGCAGAAGCCCCGGAACATCCTTCTAACTATCCTTCAACACGAGATCTTGGTCTTCAGTGGCACACTTGAGTTTTCAGAAAGTGGAAAACCTCCGAGTCCATCCTGATGAATGAGAAGGGCAACCCAGCAGGACAAAACCACGAGGAGCCAGGAATACCGTACAAGGTCCGGAGAGAGAAGTCTGAGAGGGCAGGAGAGCTGACTTAATCAATTTAAGGCAACTTCAGTCGGGTTCCCACAGCGTTCGGGGTGTGGTGGTTTCCTGGGACAAGCAGAGGTCAGCACTCCTCGGGATGTATGGCTTCTACTCTGTTTAAGATGATACATTACCTCGTTTCTTAAGCATCCCTTCTAGGATCAGCAACTCGGTTCCTAGCAAGATGCAGTGAACGCGATGGAGACAGGGCCCCTTTCTCAACAGGCAGAGGCGCGTCACTCAGACTCGCCCACGGATGGCCAAGGGGAGGCCACTTGGAGGTGGGGACCGTCCTGACCAGGCCGCTGGGTCCGGGGACACGCTCACTCCTTCCAGCTGGGCCAGCTCGTTTCCGAGTCATTCGTAATCACCCCGAGGCTCACGACGCCCTGCAGGCCCTCGAGCGAACACACCTGAACCCTGTTAGCTTAAAAACCAAACAACTCTTGGGAAAGTATTTCTGGCCACATTATATCGGTTTGACAATTCACACCTCTCACTTTCAGTTCAAAGACTGGCCAAATGTAAGCTCAGAGTGATACAGTAAGATGGTTAGACAACAACGAAGTTACAAGCGGCAAAGAATGATGAACAATCTGAAATCTTCGGATACTCAAATTCACCATTTAAAGCATCTGGGGCGTTGGACGTGGCGGGCGCTTCCACGAGGAACATGAGGGACTAAAGACAAAGGCAGAAGCTCAGTCGGAACCCCTGACTCTGAGCCAAGGAGGGGGAACGGCAGCCGCTGAGGACCTCACATGACCCGCACGGAGCTCAGAGGGCGGGGAGATGGCCAGGAGTGACAGCGCAGAACCCAAGAGGACTTCCTAATAGGGCTCCTGAGTCCACACGGGCTGCACGGACTCTCCAGGTGAAAAGGAAAGGAAAAACCCCTGCATAGAATAACCCCACAGTGACTCGAGGAGGATTGTGGATCCAGGCATTTAGAAACTTCTTGGCACAGGGCAAAAGAAACTAATTTCCCTGAACTCGATCAGCTGGAGTCCAACTCGGGCGCCGGGGCATCCGGTGGGAGCACGGGGGATCCAAGGGGTGGAGGGAGCCCCTGCCTGACATCCTGCACCTGCTGGGGAATCAGGACGGCGCCGCACTTCCGGATCACAGGGAAAACTGATTTTAAAGTAGAGAAAAAAATAAAAACCAACACTTCGGAGGATTCGGTTCTTCCTAGAAGGACCTGTCTCCTCTCAAGTCACTCACGAAAATGAACGATTCCAACACGAGTGGTAAATGGTGACCTGTCATCTCCAAGGCTTTAGGAATTAGAAGGCCTCCCTCCTCTAAATCCAGGCCATCAGCTTGGCCGGGCCGCCCCGTCCTCCTCCCGGCCCAGTGTTTTCCTCTTGGTCCCTGAGATTTTTCTGCATGGCCATCTTCTCAGCGCAATGATGGGCCACAGGAAGCTGGTCCCGAGAAGCCTGGGAAACGACGGGTGCTGGAGGCAGGAACAGGGACGACAAGGGGACATCCAGGAGGGGCAGATCTGCGTCGTGGCCGAGTGGTCGCCACCGGGAGAGCTGGTGCTGGCCGCGCAGCCCCGGCTCATAACCGACCCCCATCCCTGGTCCAGGCAATGCCGCCACGGGGGCACCAGGTAGGGCCCATCCTCGCTGTCTGACGGTGAGCTCCGCACGGGCCGGGGCCTCCTCCGGACGCAGCAAGGGCCGCGCGGCACACAGGCAGCTGGCACGTGGGAGCCTGGGTGGCCCGACCGGGAGGGGAACAGGCTGGGCCTCCGCCTCCTCCCCTGCAGACCTGGGGCGGTAACTGGAGACAGCCCAGCTCGGCTGCGGGAAGCGGTCACTGTCACCACCGGCTGATGTCACCACCCCCGGGGTGGGGACTCCCGCCACCGACACAGCACATCTGTCAGACTCCGGTTGCGCCCACCAAGCCAACCCTGCTGATTGAAAGAAGAGATGAACAAGAGGGCGCGTCGTCGGTCGTGATGGAGAACCAGGCCCTCGTCTGGGCGATGCTGGAAACCACACCCAGGACCGGCCCAGCGGGAGCTACCACAGTCACCCAAGCATCGAGCATCACGGAGGCCGGCCCACACCAGGCTGGGACCTGCTCCCACCTGGAGGCCACAGCACTGCTGCCGCCGACCCCCAGCCCCCAGCTGACGGCTCTGCAGCCCCACACCGGCAACAGTGGGAGCCCCCGCTGTCCCCCGACATGGCCACCTTGACCCGAGGAGCCTGGGTCACCTGCTGGGTCCCTGCCCCAAGGGACACTGGAAACTTGGTTATTTCCATAAGGGAAATGGGACAATCACCTAGGAATCTCCCCCAAATGCAGGAAAACCATTCAAAAGATGATGAGCAGCCCCAAATAAGTCAGGGGTCCCTGCCTTGATTTCTGAGTGTTCTATCCCCAGCACAAGGGAAACAATGTAAGACAAGTGATGCAAACCACGGTCCGGATCCCGGAAGAGCTTCGCCCTCTGCTGTCCAAGCCCACCATCCCATTGCCGGACATGGCTTTCCTTCTGGTTCGGAATGGTGTGATTTAGCCAAGACAGAAACACGAGGCAGGTACGAGACCCAACTAAATAGTTATTGCTTGTTTTTAAATGGAAGATTTTTTTAATGTTATGTAATTACATTGTATTGAATAATGGAGAATAATTATCATAAAACCCCATCATTCAAATCCGATTTGCAGAAACAGTATCATGGTTTAAAATGAAGACTTTCTGAATTGCCATATTTTTCCGGTTTTTCTAACTCTGTAACTCTGTAACTCTGCCGTAAGGAAATGTCCCCAAGCGCAGAGGCAGCGACGCCGACCCGAATGGCTAAAGCAGCCCCAGAGCATGAGGGCAGGTGGCACTGAAGGTAAAGTGGCTCAGAGGGCGGACCATGCGAGAAAATAAATTTATATTTTTTAACTAAAAGAAAAACAAAAACCAAACAGATAAAAATATATACATATATAGAAAATAACACATCTGATGTCAATGTATGTAGAGCAAACCTTAAGATAATTATGTTTTTTAAGTGGGGAGGGCAAAGAAGCTTTCTCCTTTCCGCATAGAAGGTTTCTGTACTTCTCTGGAAGTAGACTTGACAAGTTATGTATGTGAAGTGTAGTATCTAAAGTAAACACCAAGAAAACAATACACAGCAGTAGATTCAAAACATCATAAATAAATCAAGATGGGATTTTACAAAATGTTCAAGTAACCCACAGGAAGGTACGAAAATGAAACAGAGCAATGGGAAACAAAGAAACAGAAAACAGATAATAAACGGCCTGCTTCAGCCCTAACACACCAGTAAATTAAATGGTCTAAACACATCAGTTAAAAGATCGGCAGAATGAATAAACCGCACACACACACACCCCAACTATACATACCGTCTACAAAACAACTCACCTCCAAAACTACAGGAAGGGGCTTCCCCGTGGCCGGTGCCTGCCCAGGCCCAGGACAGACAGCTCCCATGGGCGCGCAGATGAAATGTATCCGCTCACACCTCCCTCCTTGTCTCATAACACCCATCCCCCAGGACAGACAGCTCCCATGGGCGCGCAGATGAAATGTATCCGCTCACACCTCCCTCCTTGTCTCATAACACCCATCCTGCTTTTTAGCTGGAGGGGAACTGTGACGGAAATGGTGGAGGCAAACCAGGAGAGGATCAAAGCATCGATACAGACACATCTTTGGAAGTCTGCTCCCTTGAACTGGACTGCGCTGGGAGGTCAGGCAAGCTCTAGAATATTCTGTCTTTAGCACAGCCCCCTGGGGACCGGGGGCAGGGGGGACCCAGCCACCACCCTATGCACACAGGTAATAGCATCCACTGAGGGCAGGCGTGAAGCAGCAGACCACCATGTTCTGTCGGAGAACGGGGACGAGATTAGAAGTACATTGTTAGTTCAGAGCCAGGTCAGAGAACAGAGGTTCAGGGGCCACTGAAGACTGACGATAGCAAATAGGTGTTTGTTATGTTTTCTTCCCTAGAACCTGAAGAACACAAACAGTTTCCAAAGAATAGGATATTGTAGAAATCCTTCTTAACGTTTTTGTTAGGAAGAGGAAAAATACCAGTAAGTCCTCAAACGTTTTTTAAAGTCTTGATAATTTTAAAATAATAAATTAATCTGAACTTTAGAGTAACTTTGTACTATATTACATAGAACACATAAAAAAAATCTGTAGGGTACATTTGCACTTGGGTACGATGCCTCTCATAAGTATATAAATATTTAAAATTTATTTTTATCTATTAAACTTTGGTACGCTACTAAATGTTTTATCATTCTTTCCCCCCACAAAGCATCAGATTTCTTTTTCAAATAAATCAGTCTCGTTTTCTATACAGTGGGGGAAATAATCAGGGGGGAAAGCAGATTTCTCTTGGAAACTTGATTGTGATAGAGTTAACTACAAGACCCTGAGCAAATGAATTCCTCTCAACTTTCTTACCTATAAAACTGGTTTTATGACGATGTCTACACCAGAAGACCACCAGAAGTATCAGCTGAAATAGCGTGAGAAGTACTTTGGAAGCTGCATGGCACTGCACAAGCGTCAGGTCACACAGGGAGAGACTCTTGGCCTTCAGTGCTTTAATTGCTGACAGACCAGGAGAAGCAAAGGATTTTATTCTCCTTGGTCTTGTCTTATACACTCTCAGATTAGTCTGATTTTCAAAAAGAATCTATGATTCTCAAAAATATACTAATTACTAATTCTGTATCTTTTAGATACAGAAAAATTCTTTTAGATACAGAAAAACTCTTCCCTATTGGATGAATAATCTGGGATCTGAAATTTACATAGAGTTTTACAGAAAACGTGCATAGATTTTGGAAATCCATACAGTTCTTATCCTGGTGCCATTCCATCTAGGATCAGGTCCCGTAAAACAGTCAAGGAGTCTGTTATAAATAAGATAATAAAGTAAGATTCTTTATTGATTCTTCTTTCAAAAGCAAATGGAAAACTCATGCAGGGACCCTAAATTCTTCAGTGTCACAAATTTCCTATGACAGCAACTTGGTGATTCTGACATAGGTCAGTTACCAAAGGCATGAGTTACTGAATTTCGCCAATTCAACACGCTTTCCACAATTTGGGGACCTGGAAATTACTTGTTTTAACATCTTAAAAAGAGATTTTTAGAAATTAATGACAGACACTGTTTAGTTTTGTTTTGTAGGTGGTTAGCTACAGATAATCCCAGGAGGCCAAGGACCTGCTTTTGTTCACACCTTGAGCACAGGAGGCAGTTGAGTATTTGAGATCCAGAAACCACCTGATACTCTTTACGTTTCACCTCTTTCTTCCAGCCTCAGGACAGGGTAGACGCGCCTCCCAAACCATCACCCTCCGTCACGCCCAGGGGATGGCACGACGCGGAACTCGCAGAGTTGCAGGGCTGGACAGGAACTGAAGGACCACGAGGTCCGGTCACCCACCAGACCCAGGACCCCTGTAGCGTGGGTGTGTGCGGTCACCAGTGTCCGCCGGACACCCCCAGGGACGGACACCTGACTTCTTCAGGGGTGTCCACGCGGTCTCTGGTCCGACAGCCGCTGTGACTCCTCGCCCTGCAGCTCCCACCAACTGGCCCGAGAGCGAGCGCCCTGCTTGGGCCACAAGGCACAGCCGCTCCTCCTCCGACCCCGAAGACGAGTCCCCGGGCCCTCCGGGTCTTGCCTCCATGAAAAGAGCTGGGGCCTCTGCAGGGACTTCCACAGGCCCTCCAAGGCCACCAGGCATCGGGGACAGAGGCTAAGGTGGCACATTCAGGCGGCTGTGGCATAGAACTGAGTTCACAGAAGAGAAACCCGCAGTCAGGCCACGTCCCCACTGAGCGGGGAGGCTTCTTTCCAGTTCACTTTCTGGACCACTTATGGGCCTTTTCAGGAATCCCCTGAGGATACACTTTGTGAGATTCCAACCCCCGCTTCCCATGATCCTCCCAAGTGCTAACTTCTGCCATTCAGGGCGTGTTCACCTTTTTCAGTGCATATCTGTAACGCACTATTAAACTTGAAGTTTTATCCCTAGATTATAGGTGAGGCCCAGATAAGGTGGAGGGAACCACAGGATCTCAGGAAGAAGGGCCATGACAATCGAGTCCCGACACCAAGGCCAGGAACCGCACACGATAGGCACAGCCAGTTGCACCCCATGAAGCAGCCTCACGTCCAAGGGGCAGAAAGCGCCCCTCAGAGCACCAAGGGTCCGCGAGTCACAAGCCCGGCCGCACGGCAGACACACAAGTCAACTGATGGAGAGGCAGGTGCTGCGTCTGCTGCATCCGTCGCTCTGCTCAGCCCGCCCCTCCGGGCCCCACGGGAAGCAGCCTCCAGGACCCCGACTCCCCCTCGGGCAGACACAGGGGCAGAAGGGCAGGCAGGGCACCTCCGGGTGAAGGCCCCACCACCCCGTGACCCCCGTCAGACCCTCGTCCACCACCTCCTCCTCGTATTCTGGCCGTTGCTTCGGGGTTCTCTCTCCTTTACTGACCAATCCCCTTTTGTTTTCTATTTCTTTTTTTGGGGCTGCACCGTGCGGCATGAGGCATCTTAGCTCCCCAACCAGGTATCGAACCCATGCGCCCTGCAGTGGAAGCGCAGAGTCTTAACTACTGGACCACCAGGGAAGTCCCTACTGACTAATCCCCTTGAAGGCTGGGTCCACACCCCGTCCATCTTCAGATCCTTAATGGCCAGAGCCGTGCCTAAAACCAGGGGCCGTAAGACACGCGTGTTGAAGGAACAGAGGGACGAGAAGGGCTTGGGCAGGCGGAGGGCCGGGCAGGACCAGCCAAGCCGCAGCGGAGACCGGGGGCATGTGGACAGCCCCCCACCTTCCCGGCAGCCCCGCTTCCGTCGCCCTCCCCGGAAGCACTAGCTGAGGATGAACTGACAGCCGACCCCACCAAGGCACCCACTGACCACAGCTCTGGGCAGGTGGTACCAGGCACACAGATCCGTTCGCAGGTGACCCCTTGCCAGGATGCCTGCCTCCATACTCCAAGGAAAGGCCTGCTAATGGCGACAGATTGAGCTCTCAGGACGGATGGTGGGAAAGCCCTGGTGCCCGTGGGGTCTCCCTGGTACCTCGGGTCTCATCACCTCCAGCCTCACCTGCCTGCCCTGTCTCACCAGAACCCAGGGGCCACTGGAAAGGTACAGAGTTCTGTGGGCCCTGTTTCTGCTGTACACTCACACCCAGAGGCATGTGCCGTCCTTAAAGCCTCCCGTGGAATGAGGGAGGTTTCACTCTGGAACCAAGGATGATTCATGCACTTGCATATTCATTTCTGGAAGCAATAACGCATGTTTATTTTAAAATAACATGCACACTCCCATGCACGGTTCTGTGCCCTCTCCACAGGTCTTCTGTGCATCCCCTCACCCAGGAGTCACCACCCACGGGGACCTCGCCTCAGCCCTTTCCCAACACCCAGCCCAGCGCACCGTGGTGGAGGGGACAGGCTGGCTCGGGATGAGATGGACTGTGACGGGCAGAGATTTGGAGGAAGGATGCTTGAGGCGGAGAGATCAGCATGGAGACCAGCCAGAGAACTGGAAAAGTACAGGTGGACGGGGCGTGAGTGGAGCCCTGGCGCTGGACCGTGCAGTGGGACAGGAGGACAGTTTGGGCCAAGCTCACAGAGGACGTGGGACAGGTGGGACGGCCCTTTCCATGGCACCGCGATCCCATAATTACACCCCCACTTCACAGGTGCAGACGGCGGCCCAGAGAGGGCCCCTAAGTGCTCCAGGACAAGGGGGATAAACGGGAGGGCCGGGACAGGGTCCCAGGGCCCCGACTGAAAGGTGATGCTCTGGGCTGGCCGCACAGCTCGTGGAAAGCACTGCCAGCTTCTGAGAAGCAAGAGCTGAGAGCCTGCATCTGTGCTTTAGAAAAATTAGTTATGGGAGTTAAATTACAGCCGTCAAGGTGAGAACTGAAGGCCCAAGCTGGGGCCTGGACGGGAAGAGAGAGGAGGTAGTGGGCTCCTGGGGCGTGGGGAGGGAGGGTGAGTCTGACCTTCACCCTTACCCTGGGGTCTTCATCAGCAGGCGCCACGGGGCTCCTGGGGCTTTCTCCCACCCCCACCCCCACCCCCGACACACACACACACACACACACACACACACACACACACACACACACACACACATCACACACACACACACATCACAGCAACAGCTTGGGCCGTCTCCGAACTGCAGGCCTGGCGATGGGCCTGAGATGCTGGGCCCTGGAAGGCGCGGCTGCCGTCCGTCTGTCCATCCCTCCTCAGCTCACTCACCAGGAGAGCAGGGTGGATGCGGCAGCCATATTTCATCACCGCCACCCTGTCAGCCTCTCACTGTTCTAATTTCCCAAGGACCCTGCGCTGGCGTGATCTACAGTCTTCCTGACATTTCACCTTCCTCTGCTGAAAAATTCATCCCGTCCTAATGTGGGATGCTCTCTCCCGAGCGCGGGGGGCGAGATTGATTCCGCTGCCGGTAATACCAGCTGCCAGTCACCAGCCCTTCCTCCACGGGGTCTCGGGATGAGTGAACCTGGCCGCCAATTACATGGAAGTCTTCTAAAAGCCCGAACTCATCACCCTGTGCGCGTCTTTCTACCTTTGTTCTCCATCTTGGGTTAAGCTTTATTTCTTTTTTTTATTTTTAAAGAGGCTGTGTGGGTCTTCCCGAAATTTCACCAGCGTATCGAGAAGGCTTTTCTCAGTTCAGGGTACTTGCACCTTTTTTTAAAGACTATTTTCACAGGGTTTTATGTCTGGCAAGTCACAGGACCACACAGTGACATGAATGACGCTGACAGAGAAGCAGGAGCAGGGCCTCCTGCGGCCCTCAGTGTCACGGCCCCCTTCTCCGTCCCCTCCCGTCTCTCAGGGGTCTCGTGAAAATGCAGATCTGACCCCAAAACCCCCCTGGCTGTGGGGCTCGGGTGCATCACTCCAACCTGCCCTTCCAGTGGCTGCTCCCCACACCCAGCACCAGCCTGAAAAGCCTTCCACCCAGGAAATCCTTCTCTTCCTGGGGACCCAGCGCACAAGCGTCGTCACCACCCCAGCCCAGTTGTCCACAGATGCGTGCACAGCGCCTGCCGCCACACCTCCCGTCCACGGCCCTCGAGGCCACGCCCTCCCTGGCCACACCCCTCCCAGCCACATCTCAAACAGCCTCAACATGAGCAAGTCAGAGAAAATGCCTCCTTAAAATAGATGGCAGGCCTTCCAGGTCTCACCTCTAGTCAAAATCACAACGCACAGCGTGTGCAGGGAGGCCTACTGTCCGGCCCGATGGGTGGATCTACTCCTGAAACACCAGGAACGTGCAGAGCGATGGAGGCCGGTTACTCACCCCTCGGTCTGTGAACCTAATCAGGATAGAACCCCCTCCCCAAACCTCTCACATAAATCAACGAATCAAAGAATCCACAGCTCTTAGAGGCTGAACTGTGTCCCCCAAACTCACATGCTGAAGCCCTAACCCCAGCACCTCAGAATGTGACTATATTGGCAGACACAGCCTTGAAAGGAGTGATTAAGGTTAGATAAGGTCATTAGGGTGGGGCCTGGATCCGACAGGACCAGCATCCATATAAGAAAAGGGGCTCAGGACACAGCCAGACCCAGAGGGAAACCAGGGAGAAGCCAAGAGGAGGGGCCTCGGAGGAACCAGCCCTCGACTCCTGGATCTCAGACCGCAGCCCAGAGCTGTGATGGATACATTTCTATTGTTCACACCACCGTCTGTGGGGTTTGTCGCGGAGACCAGGGCAGACAGAGACAGTGGCCAGGGCACAGCACCGTGGAAGGAACCACCTCAAGACGGGGTCCCGGCCTCACAAAGCCGGGCAGCTGGCGGGCCCTTCCCTGCATCTCCGGGGAGAGCCGGGAAGGGGGAGAGGGCAGGGGCCAAGGGCACAGAGCAGACCGCCAGGCCGTGGAAGAACGCAGCCAACAACACATCTGGAGTTGAGGGAGGAATCTGGCACAGTGTTTTTTACAGTCTTACTGGAAAAATTAATTCAAACCGGGCTTTGTCTAAGCACCCCCTCGTGGCCTGAAACCTGGAGAAAGGACCATAAACAAAGTGCACTGATAAAGGACAGAGTGTGAAGCTGTGAGGAGGTGTCCGGTGGGGAGCCCTGGGGAGGACGTCTTATCTAACATCTTCATTAGTGACCTGGAAGGAGCAGTAAACAGCACATTAATTAAATTTCCAGATGATACTAAATTTGCAGGTGCTACAGAAAGTCAGTGAGGACAGAGAAACAATACAGATGGGATCCAAAGAGGTCAGTCAGGAGTGTAAGAAACAATCCAGGATTCTGATTCCAAAACAAGAAGCTAATCAGAAACTTGCCCTCCATTCTGGAACTCCATCTAACTTCTATCAGATGACTGCACGAGAACAATGCAGGCGGCCCTTGTGGTCTGAACTCTCACTGCCCAAGCCCTCAGTACCCAAAATCAGGAGCCTGATGAATTCAGCAAGGCTCAGATGCACCCCCAGCAGTCAGAACTCTCCTCACCTGCTATCCAAAACTCAGAAGCCCAAACAGATTCTGGGCATGTGGCACGTGTCACACAACTCGGTGCCTAGAGGAATAAGAGCAGTGGGTTTGGGACATTGGGACGAGCAACTGAATACTGGGTCTATAAAATACAATCTACTTCTAAAGAGATAATGGGGGCCTGTGTTACGATCTGTGACCTCATTGGCCTCTAAACCCCAATATTTGAACATTATTACAAACATCACTCAAAAGTGGGGGCCATTACATCTCTATTCTTTATGACAAAAACCAACAGGAAAAAAACATCTTTATAACAAGGAATGTTTGTGAAATCCTTGCCCAGAAACAACATCCTTGAAGCCTGAAGCCCTGCGGGTCAGGTGCTCCGGAGCCGAGCTGCACAGATTCAAATCCCGGCTCCACTGCTAATAGGACCACCAGCCTGTAAATCACTGCAACAAAGTCCTCGCTGGGAAAGTGCACATAAAGCAGGATTAAACTAAAATCTAGACAGCTGGTGCACCCCATGCTCACTGCAGAGTTACCCACAATAGCCAGGACGCAGAAGCAACCCAAGTACCCACCGATGGGTGAATGGACAAAGGAGATGTGGTGAGTACACACAGTGGAGTACGATTCAGCTGTGAAAAGGACATCCTCATCAGCGACACTGTGGATGGACCTGGAGGGCACCATGCTAAGTGAAATGAGTCCAATGAAGAAAGATCCCACATGTATGTGGGATCTGGAAAAAAAAAGAACAAGCTCACAGATACAGAGAACAGATGGGTGGTCGCCAGAGGTGGGGGTGTGGGTGGGAGAATTGGGTGAAGAGGGTCAAAAGGTACAAACCTCAAGTTGCAAGATAAATGGCTCCTGGGCAGGTAATGTACGGCACAGCAACTATAGTTAACAATACTGTGTTGGATATTTGAAAGTCGCCAAGAGCATTTAACTGTACGGGTATCAAATCGTTACACTGTACACCCAACACTAACATGATGTTATATGTCAACTATATCTCAATAAACTGGGAGAAATTCTAATAGCAGAAAACCAGATAGTTCACATAACGCTTGGGCCGGTGCCTGGCGGCTTAGCGTTAAAGGGCAGGTGTCATGGTCAACGTCACCAGCACATTCCCTCATGGGTAAAACAGGATGGTAACAGTGACGGTGAGAGCCACCGTCAGTGCACGGCTTCCCAGTAAGCGCCGTGAGCCGTGAAGCAGGGGCCTCGAGCCCAGTCTTCTGGGCGAGCCCACTCCCCACACACCCGATGCCGGCCAGGCCCTCTGATGGGCTGCACCTCACCCCTGCACCCCGCAGTCCAGGCCGTCCAGAAGCTTTGCTTCCTCTTCGCGGGAAGGCAAGCGGCACATGAGCCGGAGGTGGGTACAGGGTGCTTCTCTTTGCCAGGCCACCTCATACTCATCACTCACAGATAAGCTGTTCATGGGAACAGGCAGCAACGACATGCGCAGTTTTTGGCAAAAAAGAGTTCATCACATCCATACCCTGAAGGAAACAGCACTGGAACGAAACAGTAACTTGACCCCAAAATCACAACCAACAGCCTCCGTGGTCAACATTCCACGTGGCTGGTTTCCCATCGCTCACCAGACAAAGTGACCCCAGTGAAGTACATCCACCTGAACCCCAGACCGAAGAGGATGTGACGAAATACACACCCTCACGTTCATGCAGCACACGCATCCCGCACGCACGGCACACATTCAACTGCAGACCCACCAGGCTCCCACCCCCCAGTGAAATCATCTTCATCTGACACTGGTCAGCGCACAGCTATCCCAGTGAAGAGAGGCCCATCAGTTCTATTTTTGTTAGTCACAAAAAACGAGAGCCCACAAAATCTATAAGCGTTAAATGGAGTACAAACCATTTCCATCTCCAAGCCCATTCTTCTTGGCCTGGAGTGAGAAGGAAAGACGAGCTGGCACTGCCGGGACCTCCCATGTCTGCAGGGCCAGGGGCCGACCCGGTGCAGGGCTCCTCGGGGCTCCCCAAAGAGACTGCTCCCCCCGGAGAATGTCCTGACCTCTTTCTTTTCAACACACTCTTCCTTGGCACTGGGATCATAAGAAAACTTACCTCTCCCCTTGCCTAGCTGAGCACCTACACCCTGAAAGAAGGCGTCAGTCTTTCCACATCTGCACAGAAAACACAAAGTCGGTGTCAGCTGGGGGCACGCAGCCCACGTGCTGGGGAAAGACGAGGTGGCGTGTGGGGCAGGGTCCTTCCCGGGCCTCCTCTACTCAGCAGAGCAGGCGACAGTGTGGTGGACTCTAGTTTCTCTCCCTGCTCCTCGGGGACGCCATTCTTCTTAAAAACCTCAACCATTTTATCTCAGAATTATGGTTTCATAAGGAGGGGCCTTAAATCGTTCTTTTCCCGGGAAAACCTACTTCCTCCCTTTGCTTATTTTCACAAAGTAACCATTTAAACTCAAAAAATGCTATTTTCTTATTTGACGCAGAGATCAATGGGAAACTGCAGCTGTAAACAGAAACAACCGCATTCCGATCTGCTGCTACCGGAGACCCCTAGACGGGCAGCTAGAGGGACTCTTAGCACCTCACTGCTCAGGTGACCCATGGAGTCTGGGAGGATGGGAACGGTGACACGCGAGCGGGGAGGGCTCCCAACATCACCCGAGGGACGTGGTGGACAGAAGCCACACTCACCAACGTACCTCTCAACAAAGCCCCACCATGTCACCCTGGGCCATATTTTAGGGAGTCATCATACAAGCCCAAAGGATACTGATTCCTCTTAAAACTTAACTGTTCTCACAGGCAATTATTGACAGGGGAGCCGGCAGTGAATCCCACCCTCACTTATGGGAGATGGCCAAAGACCGGCCGCAGGGCAGCTCACGGTGGGACCAGGCCGGGGTCGGGCTCTGAATCTGCCACGGTTCCCCTCCCCCCTCCCCCTGCCCTCCATGGTGCCCTGGCTGCAGGACCGGCACAGACTTCTGACTACGCATTCGAGGACAGGACCCCGACGCGGTTTTCCAGCTGTGCCCACTGAACGGGCTGCCATCAGTGTCGTCTTGCACCTGCCCTGTGGGATGTGCTGTGGCTCTCGGAGCCCGGTACTCAGTCTCACATCTTCCCACCCTCAGCTCTTACTGCAATGTCTTAAGCACAACAGAAACTCCAAGAAATAATGATTTAAAAATATGAAATGGGAGTGAATGTCTAAAGCCAGAAACTTGTACTACACTGGTGTGGCCTCAGGATGGATCAGCAGGCTCTAAATAGCCCTCTCATGTGTGCAACTCCGACTGAAAAGGCGCTGTCTGGCAGTCAAGGGCACCGCCCGGAACCAGAATCCAACGCTCAAATCCCAAGTCTGACCCCACCAGACGCATGACCTTGAGAAAGTCACTCAGCCTTCCGATGCCTCAGTTTCTTCATCAATAAAATGCGAACTTGATGAGCGGGTGCTCCTCCAAGTGTTTAAACAGTGTCTGACACCCACTGCCAGCAACACACACTGCAGCTACTGCCAGTCTCATGGCTGCTGATGGAGCAGGGACGGTTCTGCTGTAATGACTGTCATGAGCTTAAATGCAAGTCGTCACTCACCAAACCAACTCTATAAACCAAAAGTGGCAAAATCCATTAAAACCAAGACTGTTACAGTCTCCCAAGGCAACAGAAATAAAAGCAAAGTAAACAAATGGGACCTAATTAAACATAAGCTTTTACACAGCAAAGGAAACCATAAACAAAACAAAATGACAACCTACAGAATGGGAGAAAATATTTGCAAACAATGAGACCAACAAAGGCTTAATTTCCAAATTATACAAAGAGCTCATACAAGCTTGGTGCTTTGTGACCGCCTGGAGGGGTGGGATAGGGAGGGTGGGAGGGAGGGAGACGCAAGCGGGAAGAGATATGGGAATATATGTATATATATAACTGATTCATTTTGTTGTGAAGCTGAAACTAACATACCATTGTAAAGCAATTATACTCCAATAAAGATGTTAAAAAAAAAAAAAAACCAATCCTAGGTAAAAACAGTAATAAGATGTCGGTATTAAGCCAATCCTTTGAAGTAAAAAGTAATGGCATATAGGGTGTTAATAAAAAAAAAAAAAAAAAAAAAAAAAAAACTAAGGAACCATATGATCCAGCAATCCCACTCCTGGCCACATCCGGAAAAAACTCTAATTGGAAAAGACACACGCACCCCTATGTTCATAGCAGCACTATTTACAACAGCCAAGACAGGGAAGCAACCTAAGTGTCCACTGACAGATGAGTGGGTAAAGAAGATGTGGTACATATATACAATGGAATACTACGCACCCATAAAAAGAATGAAATACTGCCATTTGCAGCAACATGGATGGACCTAGAGATTATCAATACTAAGTGACGTTAAGTCAGACAGAGAAAAACAAATACCATATGATATCACTTACATGTGGAATCTAAAATATGATACAAATGAACTTATTTACAAAACAGAAATAGACTCACAGACACAGGAAAAAACTTATGGTTACCACAGGGGAAAAGGTGTGGGGGAGACAAATTAGGAGTTCGTGATTAACATATACACACTACTATATATAAAACAGATAAACAACAAGGACCTGCTGTATAGCACAGGGAACTGAATTCCATACCCTGCAATGAGCCATAAAGGGAAAGAATATGAAAAAGAATAGATAGATAGATAGATGTGGATAACTGAAGCATTTTGCTGCACACCAGAAACTAACACAACTTTGTAAATCAACTATACTCCAATAAAAAACAAAAGCAAAAACAGAAAACCAAGACCACTGAGGCCCTCACGGCCTCTGGCTCCTTCTGGGAACCCAGGAACTGGCGGGCAGGCGAAGCTATACCTCGGCTCCGCTCGGTGTTTAAAAGGAGGAGGAGCCCCCACCACTGAAGGCCACAGACAAGCTCTCAGAGTGATCAGAGGGTGCGCCTCCCTCCCATCGTCGGAACCGTCCCACATGGGCACGGCACAGAGCCAGAGATGAAGGGCCAGGCCTAAGACACGGCTCACTGCACCAGCCAGGGCACTGGGACCAGCCGGGTTCCCCCGATGCCCCAACCCAGGCCCTCAGAGGACCCCACTGGGGCCTAGGGCGCCGCCGTGGCTCATTCCACGGGTCAGGCGGGGACAGAGGCAGGGATCCTCCAACTGGAGGGCGAGGCCGAGGTGAGAGGAGGCTGTCTAAGGACAGGAACACCAGCCCATCCATCCGGGGTCTTTGGACTTGGCCAGGGAGGTGAAGGCAGGAGACGGTGCCAGGACCTGGGAGGCTGCCCGCCGGAGGGGTGCCGGGGAAGGGCCGTGTCACTGCCAAGTCTTTCCTGCTACACTAGGAGCCTCCGTCCGTTTAGAACAAAGGCCCCGCCTCATCCTCCCCGGGCCACGCCTAAGCCAGGCAGAGGGTCCATCCTGCACGGAAACCTGCAGACTGGCCCGCGTCTGCCTAAAGGGATCGGGGTGCTGTCCGAAAGGTCCCCGCACGTCTCGGGTGGTCATGAGATGCAGGCGAGTCTGCATTCCCCTCAGAACCACGACACCCACTGGAGGCTATAAATGACGGTTTCGGTACGCTCGATAGAGACAGCACGTTGATCCTGTGGCCTCGAGCACCCCAGCGCCTACCCCTGAAGGTTCTGTGCCCCAAACTCAGGAGCTCCCGTGGTGGTGGGACGGCTGGAGGGGCATCAGGGCTGAGGTGCTCCTGAGGGACCCTGCGGGCTGTGCCAGGCCGGGGCCACCACCGCTCCCAGAGAAACTCAGCAGGACCAGGCCGGGCGCCCGTGAAGACCTGGGCTGCCGGGGCCCCCCGAACCCTCACACACCCAGCCTGAGCCCTCCTTGCTCCTTGCTTCCAAATAATGGCGTGGGTCGAACTGCACCCATTTTACAGGCGAAATCGCCAGATGCTACCAGGGAGGCCAGGATGGAGAGCTGGGAAGCGGCTGGGAAGCAGGGCCCACTGCCCATCTCTGGTGGGGCCCCCTCTCCTCACCGCTGTCCCACCTCCACCTTAACGGGGAACTGCTGGAAAATAACTGGGGATGATCTGACAGAAAACACTGGACCGTCAGCATCTAGCGCCCTTTCCAGTTGTGCAGTCCCATGGCCTTGGGCCTCACTAACTACACGTGAGCTACAGAGAGGTTCTCACGGAGGGGTCACATTCGCCTCCTGGTCTCCGGCGCTCTCCCCACTTAGGGCGCAAACACTGAGATTAACTCAGCATCCGTGGCATCTGGGCCTGGGTCTCCTGCTCATCTGCTCGGACATCTCAGCACCCTCATTCCAAAGAAACTCACCGCATCTTTTGAAATCCCAGAGACCAGTCTTTCAATTCAGTTTAAATCAGCCGATTCCATCCGTAACTGTTTTCTGAGCAGTGATTACACACAACTGTGTGAGTGAGCTTCCAAAAGGGGCCACATCCCACGTCCGCCCAACCACCTGCTCGGCGCCGTGCACACTCACCGCGGCCCTGGGCCGCATGGCCCCACGGAGCCAGCCTCACCCACCCACGTGCCCTCGTTCTGCTTCCACGGTGATGCATTTTCTTGTAAAATTATCAGAAAGAAAAGCTACAGTGTTTTTTTTTTAATCTTCATCCACGTAGAATAAGTTCCAAAAGAGTTTACTACTAATACAGCTTCCCTGCCAGCACCTGGACTCTGAGAACATATTTTCACAAAAATCCAGGTGATGGCTAAAGTCTGATTGACAGCAGTTATAGATCCCTATCGATAATCTGGAACAAGCTACATCTGTCACTTGCTCCTCCAATGACAGAGACATAAGCTAGGATAGATGGGTGTGTGGCTTGCTTGGAAAAGGAGTTTGAATGTCTAGTTTACTACAGCAAATTCACTATCATTTTTCAAGACAGAGAACATAACTCTGCAAGAAGTTTTTTGCCTGCAAGTAGTACTTGGGCTGTGCAAGAGGATTTAATGCTGCTTTATTCACCCTCCCTCCTCAGCAGGAGAAAAAAAAGGCGTGGAGGGAGGTTTTCTCACCTGCATTTATAAACGTAAGTTGTGAGTTAATCCAATTCTCTGTAGTTATTTACAAGGCCACTGTGATATTTATTCCAGAGTGTGTGTGTTTGTGTGCACACGTGCACACGCATGCGTGCATCTATCATAGTACAGACTTCTACTGACTTGCGGGGGGGGGTTGCATGTTGCAATAAACAGACATAATTTAAACACTGCTATTTATAAGAAAAATCAATTCCAAGATTCCTCAAGAGCAAACAGTTTCTAGACGCTCTGTGTGGAAGCCCACATCTCTGTGCTTCCTTTCTCCTTTCCTCCCAAAGCCAGAATCTGAATGCTAGTTACTGACAACGACAGAGTAACAACAATTAAGGAAGTCGTGTGGCCAGTTTAGCACCATAGACTTTGGACTGACACAAACGCTAAAACGTCCCAGAGACGGGAAGGCAGACGGTAGGCTGGGCAGAAGCCTATGAAGGATCGTGACCATACAGCACGCGTGAGCACCGAGAAGCTGTGATTCACTGGTCCTGCTATCACACGTACTGATAGGTGATGAGAAAGATGCAAGTCCAGCTGCCCTCCTGAGGGTGCGGTTAATTAAGGACGAGGGCAGCTACATCCACCCGTGGAGACCCTCGGGCACATCACTCCCACTCCCCGGGGTCAACGCTCCTGGAACAGCCATGATTCCAGCTTCAATTCTTGGGCTTTGGATTACAATAACCGCTTAGTATAATCTACATTTACCCACAGTATCACAACTTCTCTGTGAACGCAGCACTTCCCTGACCGGAACATCTTATACATCAGTGGGCGCACACAGACCCCTGGGGATACTCACTCTTGTTGTAGCAGGTGGCCAGCACTCCCTTGTCTGCAGGGCTGGCACTAATGTGCCAGATCTCACCCGCTTGATGGAGGAGCACATTTTTATTTATAATGTTATTCTCATCATCAAAGTCTATGATGTGGATCTACAAACACAAGGAAAGAGAATGTCAGAACCTCACACAGTTTCCACATGACTTCATGGAACACAGTGACTACAGGAATAATAATCAGATGCATCTTTCACATCTTTACTTAACAGTTATTCTTACTACACTAACAGTATACACTTAAGACAAGTGTGAAATCCCCACAAAGTATTGTTACGATTTGCAGCTACAGAACCCTGCCCCCTGCCACATCAACTCCTAAAGAGACAAGACACCAAAAGCTGCGTCCCCACCTCGCTTGGTTAGGCCATGGCTGGTGCTAGGGCCAGAGTCTTCCAGGATGGTGCCACCAAGCCAAGACTGTCCCAGACCTGCTGCACAGCTGTGGGAGGAGAACGGGGCAGGGCACTGCTGCCTGATGAGGCCCAGTCTTAGCCCTGCTCTGCCCACTCTGTAGTGGGCACAATTTAACTCACGTCGGAAAGAAATGAGGCAGGAAGGGGTGAGAAAGCACTGCGTGTTAGCACATCTTAAACCTCTTTTTAAAAACAAAGCCAACAGCTGTCAATGCTTCTGATCATATAACACTGATTATAACAACATGACATTTTAGCCACTAAACGAAAAGTTACATGTGCTATCACCATGCTTTTCTGGATAATTTTTAGAGGAATGGAAATGATGTCCACGTTCACTCTCTTATCAACAGTCAAGTCACTGGAAAAAATAAAATTAAACATTTTAAAAATAAATTTATACTTGTAATCATGAATCTGCACAAAGATTTATATCCAAGAATGTTCACTGTGGCACTGACTGTCATAATGAAAAATTAGAAGCCACCTAAATGTCTGGCAACAGGGAATTGTTCAAATAAACTGTAGTACTTGACTGTAATATAATACTATGAAGCCATCCATTCTACTATAAAAACTATTTAGTCCCAGGGAAGAGGGTCCGTAACATATATCCAAGGAGAAAAGAACCAGTAAGAGAACCGCACACACGCACCACACACTTTCTGTTAAAAGCAAGCACATCTGAATGAGAGAACCAGAAAGCGACTGGTTACCTTTGGGTGGTGGGCTTATAGCGGCTTTTCCTTTACTTCCTTGTGGTTTGTTTTCATTTTTAACATTTCTCATGATTAATATGCACTACTTTGCAGTCAAACATTAAATGATATTTTAAAAACTGTTTCCATGACACCCGAAGCGTCTCCACTCTGCACTTGCTCAGGGCCTCTCTCTTCTCGGCTGCTTCCTTTGTACAGTGTCCTCATGTGAAAACAACCCCCGGTACCTTAAGGGGTCGCTCTGGACTCAGAGTAGAATTCAAATCCCGCCGTTCCCACTTACAGCCTGTGTGACCCCAAGCCTCAGTGTCCCCGAGAATACAATGCAGGTGAAGGGACAAAGCTCCTGGGATTGCTGGGACCAAGAGGTCGTGCAGGGCTGATCTCAGAGTCGGGAGGCACACACACTAGCTCCCGCCCTTCTCTGGGGGAGGGAGATTAAAAACCATGACTGTTGTTTTTATCTTTAAAACTACTTTCAGTCAGTTTCTCCCAGCACTCATAGCCCAATGTAGTTTTCACAGTGGGTTTGGAAATACTGGTGGACAGCTTCTACATTCTAAAAGTTATATGTGAACACAGACTAAAAGGCAATACACAAAATCAGGCAGAATTTTTGTGTTGTTAGGGTGAACAGGAAATTTTTTTCTTAAGTATTTGACGTTTCCTCCTTATCAGAAAATCCATGAACACTTAAAAATGAGGCACTTAAATGTACAATTCTTCCTCTCCCCAGAGCTCTCCCTCTGCAGTACCCTGAAGCATCGGGACCAACACCCGGGGGAGCACAAGAGCTCTGGCTCCTCCTCTGCTGGCTCTGTGGACCCAGGTGCCAGGTGAGCGCACAGCCCCCCCTGCACACCTGCAGCTCCTGGCTGGGAGCCGTCCTTCCACCGGACCTCTGACCTCTGTGCCCATACTTTGCGCTCCTCTGGAGGACCTGCTCCGTCTGGGGAAGGCTATTCCTTCTTGTGAAGACCAGAAGCACATGGGGTCCAAACAGGCTCTAGTACGTGATCCCAGCTGGTCTTCCTCTGGGCTCGTTTCTTACCCGCTCAGGCACACACAAGTCAGCCTCTGCCCTAGACGGCTGGGCGTTGGGAGGAGTCCAAGACCCCCCCCACACACACAGGTCCACCTCTCCTAACCTGACAGTCTGATACTATGGCCCTTAACCTTCATCATTAAGCTTGGGAGTCCCAGCATTCTTCCATGTCCTCACCTACAGCAGGCTCATGGACGGGTCCAAAGGATACGTCTTCATGAGATGTTGTAATCCGGGTACGCTCGGAGAGAACGGTAGGACATCATCACCACAAACAAGTAGGGATCAAAAGAATAATGACTAATATGCAAAATGCGACAGGCACCGAGCTAGTTTACACACGCTGGTTCCTTTAATCCTAAAAAGAGCCCTGTGATAATACGATAACCTATCATTATTAGCCACGACTACAGGGGAAGAAACCAAGGTTTACGGAGCTGGAGTATCACGGTTCATTCGGTTAGAAATGGGATTCCAGAGCCTGTGCTAAGAGCCTCCACACCGTCGGGGCACGGGATACCCCACCCTCCCCGACACTGGGCTTCGCACTGCAGCGGGGCAGCAAGAGTAGCAGGCAGCTCCTGACTCGGAAGAAAGAGACGGTAACTTAACTGCCTGTCCTCAGGGCACCACCCTCTGCCCAGCTCACACAACGTACACAGCAATGTTCTGTTGCATAAACATATGCAGTTACAGGCCAATTACAAAAACAAGTACTACAGTGGAGAAAACACTATGATTAAGGTGAGTGCAAAAGATTATGGGGGCACAAAAGACAGAACATTTAGTGTTGGCTCAGAGGGTGGGGAAGACGTGTGGTTGTCTGGGTAGTGTGTAAATGTTACTTTAAATTCTTTACGCAATTGCTGAGCTTGGAAAATGCTTCCAAGGGCTTGTAATGAAGCTCAAGGTCATATCTTTTGTATTACCATTATTAAAATTTTAAAGTTGGACTTACCAGTGCAGGGCTAAGGGCACAGATGACACTATAAAAATTTAGAAGCCAGAGTTATAAAACGTATTAGGAAGCCTGTAAAGATGATCTTAATCAAGCCCCCTCATCTTCCTGCAGAATCAGGGCTCAGAGAAAGCTGTCCCTGTCCAAAGTACCCATCACTGGAGCACGTGACTCCAGGCCGCTGCCCTCTGTGTGCTTCTTTTCTTATTGAACTCAAGGTAAACTCTTAAAAATTCAAAAACAAACAAAAAAAAGTGTTGTAAAATTGGAAAGGAAAAAGCGAAAGCTCGCCTCCGGGGGAAAGTTAAGGATCCTCCCTTCTCGCTTCCAGAAATTGCCCTGGATCCAGCCTCACCAGAAACCCAGCTCTTCCTGATGCTTCCTTAACAGGAGCATAAGTTCCTGTAGTCATTAAAGGAGGGGGAAGGATGGGGGGGGTCAGGGGGAGGGGGGGAGATGGGGGGAGGGAGGGAGATGGGGTGGGGGGGCGGAGGGGGACAGGAGGGGGACAGGGGAGAAATGGAGGCTCAGTCTGGAGTGGGGCTGGGAACCTGAATTTCTAACAAACACCTCCGGTGATTCTGAGGGTGGCCAAATACAGGACCTGCAGGCAGAGAGGGCACATGAGCAAAGCTGTCCTCGGTCAAAATACAAATACAGAACAATCGAGCTGACACGTTAAAAAAAAAAAAAAAAGATTACAAAGGAAAAGAGCCATGGGGAAAGAAGGCCGCTGCGTTGCCAGCCCCTTGGGGATGTCGGCCTTCTCAGTGACTGCTGAGAGAGGGCCGGCCACAGTGGTCCTCTCTGTCACCCTGGCGCTCACCCATCTACGCGACAAATAGGGGAGAAGCAACATGCAGAGAGATTCTGCAGGGAAAGCAGGGTGCAGACGCAACCCAACCCCTGCAATGCGAAAGCCCTGCCCCTGGGCTCTGCCAGAGCTTCCCGCTGGACCAGAGGAGCACAGCCTCCCAGGAGAGCCCACCTTCTCACAAAGGAGAGTTCAGGGGAGACCAGGACTCCAGAAGTGCCCATCCTGCTGCAAACACAGGCAGCGCAAAATTAAAGGCACAGAAAATAAAGCAGCTCATCAGACAAAGAAAGGCCAGCAACTGTGACAGCTCCTCAAATTTTCACGAGAACAGCCGGGCTGAATTCAGTAGCACTGATTCAGGTGAGGGGCGCTTTCTAGGGATTAACAGTTGCCAGGGAGGAGCTGATGGCCGGAGGCAAAGCTGGGGAGGGGGACAGAAACCCTACCAGCCACCCCTCCTTCCCCAGGCAGGGCGGAGCTCCAGAGGGCGGGGTTTCAGAGCTGGGCTGAGGTCATGTGATGCCCCTGTCACTGTCACAGCTGGCACTGCAGGTGCTTCGGGGCAGGGGCGGCACCTCCTCCCACAGGGGCATCAGCCGTGGGGGCGCCACAGCAAGTGTCCAGGACGCGCCCTCGCCCAGCCGAGCTTCACAGTTCACGGCGCGTGCAAGCGAGTAGGACGCGGGGAGAGGGAGCCGGTGGCTTGGTGGTCATCCTGCCGCGTTTCAGCAGGGCCCCAGGGAGAAACCGCGTGGCTGCTAGAGCCGACCCCTCCGTTTGGAAATGGGGCCAATAGCACCCACCCTGTCCACTGAGGGCGCAGTGGACACCACCTGCCTGCACTCCCCGTCTGGCCCTCAGTCCTCCGTGGCTCACAGGCCAGGACCCCCATCATTATCTTTCTCTCTCACCAGCTCATGGCTGGAGGCGGCTGGGAGTACGTCCCAGGGGAATGACAGACACACAGCACACAGCACTGCCAGACAGGGACCCACACGACACCGCTGACGGGAGAGGACACAGAGGGGAAGCCCCTGTCCACCCTCACTGCAGGGAAGCAAGCCGGAGACAGGGGAAAGGAGACAGGGGCAGTCAGCCAGAAGGCCCTCATCATTTTAAAACGCAGGTGGTAATCGTGTGATAACAGTAACACTGTCAGAAACCAGAGGGACAACCAGACTTCTCTGGAGACAGAAGGAAATAGGGATGCTATGCTCCCCCCACCGCAGGGCATCCTCTCCCGGGGGCAGGTGCCTCTGGAAACACGTGTCACACGAGGGAGGAAGCATGTGGCACACATGTAGGGAACCATGCACATCACATGCGAGAAGACCTGTGTCTCACATGTGGGAGGAAACATACTATATGTGAGGGGAAGCACTGTCAAGTGTGAGAGGAACACACGTGTGACGTGAGCAGAACAGGCATGCATGTCTGAGATGAAACATGCACGCCGGGCGTGAGGACTGTTTCCGGCGGCACAGGTGTCCATGCACGCAGCCTGGCCCCCCTGCTCCCTCTCGCCTCTCCCTTCCCCCTGGGCTCCCTCCCCGGGGATGAGCCAAAGTACTATGAAAACACAGGCCCACCAGCAAGTGACACAACTCATCACAGCCTGAAGGCCTCAGCTCAGACACCCCCTTCTCTGTGACGCTGGCTCTGATGCCACCAGGAAGAAACTGGTGTCCTTCCGGCCACGTGCCACTCCGCCTGGACCTCTCTCCTCAGTGTCACTGCAGTTATCTGCACATCTATGTCACTGCATCATTGGAAGCTGAACTCGGGGCACAAATGTATCTGTTCCTTCTGTGAGTCTCACACCTAACACAGTGAGAGGAATCAGAGTCCTGTCACCACACTAAGTAAGCATTGCTGAGCAAATGAATGAATGAGTGAGTGAGTGAATGAATGACTGTCCCAACAAGGCCACGTACCTTTCCCGGAAACAGAAAAGAAACACCAGCAGGTCAGAAACACTCTTTCATTCCTATCGTCTGGATTCACAGCCAAAAGACCACCACAGGTGAAGAGTGTAAAGAGAAAGTTATAAACCTCAGCCTCCACCCTTTAATTCAACTGTGGCCAGAAAAAAATAACTGAAGCCAGAGGCTACAATCCTGAATCAGCAGCTTAATGAGGACTTTTTTTTTTTTTTTTTTTCCGGTACGCCGGCCTCTCACTGTTGCGGCCTCTCCCATTGCGGAGCACAGGCTCCGGACGCGCAGGCTCAGCGGCCATGGCTCACGGGCCCAGCTGCTCTGTGGCATGTGGGATCCTCCCGGACCGGGGCACGAACCCGTGTCCCCTGCATTGGCAGGCGGACTCTCAACCACTGCGCCACCAGGGAAGCCCTTAATGAGGACTTTGAAAGGAAAGAGCCGGCAGAGCACACAGTGGTTCTGCACCTAGCACTCAAGGAGCCTTACACACTGGAGGATGCGGCAGAGGTTACCAAGAGTTACGCACTTGTTACCATTAACTACCGAACTTTTCTGGACCTTACCATTGGAAAGTTGGATTTCTAAGACTGATTTTTAAGAGGAATCAAAGTCTCTCATCTAAGATGATAATGTTTCTTTCACTAGGCCCACGGACCGACGGCCCATATTCTAAAAGCCAGGACTGTTCCCGCAGAGAGTACATTTGATAAACAGGCATATGGAGCTGTAAAGTACGTTTGTCAGGAGGCTGATGTCCCCCCTGGCTTAGATAATTACGATCCATTATGACAGGGCCACATAAGAGGTGCTCCCTGACACTGGTTAGCAATGCAGATGCTTGGGCCCACCCCCGAGATTATCTTGTTTCAAAAAGGATTTCAGGAAGATTAAAGCACTTTACGTCATTTGGGGCTGATCCTTTCTTAGTATCATAACCAAATGGTATACAATTTTACCTGATAAAACCAGGTACAACGTAACTTATTAATGCCTTACACTACCTCATTTTGTTCTTAATTCATTTGTTTCTGTCAGCTTTTAATATTTTCTAGAAAAAATTTATAAGCATCCCTCATTAAATAATAATAACAATTTCTTTCTTTTCTTAATAAGTTTAAAAACTGATGTTCAGGAATCCCCTGGTGGTCCAGTGGTTAGGACTCTGAGCGTTCACCACTGAGGACGTGAGTTCAATCCCTGGTTGGGGAACTAACATCCTGAAAGCCGTGCGGCGCAGCCAAAAAAAATAAAAATAAAAACTGATGTTCTACCAAGAAGGTCAATGGTACAGGCCCGGAGCTGGGTGGAATTGAAACACAAGTAGATGAGAAAAAGGCAGTTAGTCGTCCACCTGGCTCTGTCCCCAGGCCTCTAACACCTCCCCCATCACAAACTCCACCCATCCATCCCCAGAGGAAACAGCTGTGCCTCCTGTCACCAGCTCCCTGTGCTGTCACCTGGTTAGCCTTCCCCTCTCTCCACCAACCAGCACCCCCAGGCTGCACGGTGCCGTCACCAGGTTTCCTCTTGCCCTGTGAGACAGCCACTGCTAACTATCTTTATAAATAAATCATTCCCATCTGACATTTTCCAGGAGGAAAGTAACACACACACATACACACATATTCAGAAAACTGGAAATTATAAAGAAACAATTTACATCACATTCACATTCCCTGAAGATAACCATGGCTCAAATTTCAAGCCCTTTTGACCTATTTCTAGTCTTTATTCTATGCTGAGATTCAATTTTGTACTTTATCTACTTTTTTTATAGAGGTATAATTGGCATAACATTACATCAGTTTCAGGTGTACAATGGAATGATTCGATATTTGTATATATTGCAGAACAATCTACTTTTTTTTTTTTACACAATAGTGATCGCACAGTATATACAATCTGAACATTTCACAGAATCACCTGAGAATTTTTAGGTTGTAACGCTTCTGAGGAGACTCAGCTTTTCAGGCGTGCAGTGAGGGAGCACACAGCCGACAGCGGCCAGGCTCAGCCAGGCTAATCGTGACTCTGCCATCGAGGATGGGAATGCCATAGGACCCAACCTACTACCTGCACGATGTGATCGCTTCTCGTGCTTTCACCATTCTATGCACCAATACGATATTATCCCTTGTATATAAAGCTTTTTCGACGTTTTGAGTATAAGAATTACGTGTTAAATAATATGAACATTTATTTATGAAGCTCTAGATGTATACCATCAAATTAGCTGCCATAATGACTATGCCAACATAAAGTCCCTCATCAACATGGGAGAGTGAGGATTTCACCACACCCCATGTGGCACTGAATACTCTTGGACAGCGATTTTAACACCATTACCCCCCAGTGACAACAGTAACTGGGTGGGGGCTGCACCACGTGACACCGCCTGACGTGCGTTTCCCCAAGACCAACGGCAGTGCACAACCCCGCAACATCCACGGCACCTGCAGACAACCCTACCTCTATTTGAGGATGAGGAAGACGAAGTCCAGCAAGGTTAATCCGTTCGCTCAAGGTCATACTTTTCTGTCAAGCCGTGGACTGAACCTCAATCTTGTGAGTATCCAACAGCCTTTCCACTATAGTGGCCAGGACAGCACACAGGTCACACCCTGTATATCTCCCTGGACCAACTGGCAGCGACAGCCTGGAACTCTATGTTGCAGCGGGATTACGGCCTCGTCCAGGCTCAGCTAGAGAGAGTGCTGTGAGCCATCAGAGCAGTCGACCACTGGCTGGGGTCAAAGGGGTGATGCTGACCTCGTACCCTGGGTTGCTTCTCAACCACTTACACGGTGAAACCTATATACCCACAAAACCAAAACACGAAACTACGGCAATAATGCTACACAGAATAAGTTTAAATTATTTAATTCAATCATCACATACAGTTGGCTATGTAAATCCCAATGAAAGTTTTATTTTGTTTGTGTGGCATTAATTTTCTCAAATGTTGCTTGAAAAATCAAGAATGAAATGGTTATAAAACCAAGAACAGGCTTAGTAATTAACATGTATACATTTGTCAAAAATAGTTACCTGATTATCATATTTTAGAGACTGCGTCCCAACCAGAAACCGAATGGCATCTGTTTCTGCCGTTTGAGGTGTGAGAGCACGTGCCTGCAGGAGGGAAGGAAAATGCACACACATGTATGAAGGTGGGATCTAACAGATTAGAAAGGCAGTTGCCTCTTCTACTGCTGATGGAGTAGCAACTGGTACAGAGCGCCTGCAAGGCAATTTAGAACCATGCACGAAGAGCCCTCAGCTCTTGTACACTTTGTGACACAATTCCACTTCCAAAGTGTATCTGGAAACAACTGTAAGTGGGCACAAAAATTAAGCAATAAAGATATAAGTTGTGTTCTTTAACAAAACCATTATTTATTTTCAACAGTAATTGATTGGTTGAACAAATTATTCTTCAATAACAGAGCAGAAAATGGCTCCCAGTGATGGCAGAACAGGTGGTTTAGGCCAAGTCTCCTGCAGAGCCAGCTGGAAATACTAAACCAAAGCTTGAGTTTGTTTCAAGGCTTCAGAAAGCTGCCAGTCAGGAAATGCAAGCTCCAGGAAAGGAGAGAAGTTAGAGGAGGGCTGACCTCCTACCCACTTTCGCCTGGAGGCCCTCATCAATTTGGAACAGGCGGCGAAGCGGTGATGCTGAGGAGAGCGTCTTACGGGCTCCCAGAGCTGGGCGAGCGGAGTGCAGGATCCTGGGGGGAGGAGGGGCCCGCAGAGCGTGAGGCTTTGGGGTGGGATCCTCCCCAGCCCGGGTCACAGGCCAGGCGCGAGGGCGAACTAGAGTGAGATGAACCTGCTCAGCCTGGAGCTCCAAGTCACCTCAGCCCTCGAGTGGATCTCAGGTGACCTGAGCCCGCTGGCGCTCCTGTGCCCGCCCGCCGCCTGCCCCAGACACCTCGCCCAGCCAAGTCTGGAGCTCACTTTTCAAACAGTGGCGAAGGCTTCTCTCCTCTCTTCTCAGACTCTGGGAAATCATACAAAAGCAGGAAGGAAAATGAAGAGCACAGACACAAACTCTGTCTTCAGTGAAATGTGGAAACATCTGTAATCCAAACGCGCCTGAGAACAAAGCCTCCGAGGCGGCCAAGGCCCCAGCTGAGAGAAGACGCCGCAGAGGACGCTGGCCGCGACACCCAGACACAGGCGGGGACAACACCAGGAACCGCCCGGGGGGGGTGGCAGAAACAGGTGCCCTGCACACGCCGGGACAAAAACAAGAGCAGGGCTGGGGACGGACTGGCATCTCCTCGGGAGCAGCCTGGGGCTCCGTGGGACGGAGTGGGAAGCCGGACTCTGCCAGACGCCGTGGCCTCGGGGTAAATGCCAGCTAAAGGGTTTACTCAACAAAGCCCTGAGCTGCAAGAACTCCTGTCGGCCCGGGCAGGGGCCTGGCCCACCTCCACCTACAGAGCCTACAGCGAGCTGCTGCACGCGAGGGCTCAGCCCTGGACATGATCTAGGGGCCAGCATGGGAGCCCTGCAAGGGCACCGCGAGGAGGGATGGGGAGGGGGAGGGGGAGGGGAGGAGACAACGGGAAAAGGCGTCAGAAGATGCAAGCATTAGGCGGATGCTGCCACAGAAGAGCCAGAGCCCGTGATTATACACACGGACACTCACCTACAGAACTCAATGGAGCAATCACCTCTTCACAAGCGAGAAAAGACTAGAGAGGGAAGGCAAGACAACCCCAGACAACTGAACCTGAGTCGACACAGCTGGAGGAACTGAAAACCAGACCCAATGCTGGAAGGACGCAAAGACAGAAACCCCAACGAATAATGTATGCAATATCTGAAGACACAACAAATCTACAGAATGAAACTATAAGATGGCTTTGTGCTTCAATTTGGCACTGTTAAAATGCAGTGTCTTCGTGCATTGGGTTGGAAGCAGCAGATCCACTGGCTATTTGATTACAGTTACTGTACGTCCTTTAAAATAATCTTCCACCCTTTAAGAAAAAGGGTCCTAAAACTCACCCAAGATTTGATGTATTACTTGTCTTTATAGTGTAAACAGATTTCCAGTCATCATCTTGCAGAGCGAGTATGAAAGGAACAGCACACCCTAGACCATCTATGTTATGGTAATAGAAACACAAGAACTTGGGCACTTGGCTCCAAGGGATGCAGGACAAGGAAGGGGAAACTCTGGGAGGAGAAACCGGCACCGGGTGCACAGCTAGTAAGGACGGCACTAACCAGGCAATCCAGGACACGCACACAAAGATAAGGTAAGGTACTCGACTTAAAATTCAAATTTTTTCTGCGCAAAAATCCTGAAAAGCTGGCTAAACAAGTCATGGAACCCTACTTGAATCAGCAGTCAACAATGTAATTAGAAAAACGAGAAACCTGAGTATAGATTTGGCAAAAGATTGTAATTAACTATATTGGGAGTCTGAAGGAAGACAGGAGAGCATAGAAAAGGCCCAAAATCCTCACGTGCCACGCCATCCAGTCGCCAGGTTATATCGAGAGATAAAAGCAAGAAGGTAAAGACTAGAAGAAACGCTTTTTAAAATGTTGAAAGTGGTTGTTCTCAAGAACTCAGAGAAGATGGAAAGGGAGTGCTTAGGGCTGGCTGATTTTTCCACTGACTGCTTAAACAACTCGTAAGGATTACTTGTTTTAAAAATTTTAAATACACAAAAAGAAAAAGAGCTAAAATCGTGAACACAAGTCAAAACGCTGCAGAAACACGGATGTGCTTGGCATTTTCTCATTTTAACGGCCCCTCTATGCTGGTCTTCTGCCTCTTATTTGCACAGTGGTGCCTCATTCTACCCTCCAAGCCTCATTACCTTCAGTCAATGGTCAATAATCAGATTCCCATCTTCTATGTAAACTGTTCTCCACAGTGATTTAAACATCACTGACAACCAAACCTCCACTATAACTTTCGGTTCTTTTATGTTTACTGTAGTAATGGTTCTTCAAACTCAAGAAAGCCATGGCCCACAGAGCTGTGTAAACAAGTGCAAAAATCAGCTACTTCTTTTAACATAAAAAAGAAAAAAATAGAGTGCCTGCTTCCAGGAACGCCAATGCTGGAGGAAAGGTACACAAGCAAATACACCGAAGTGAGTGGTGAGACTTAGGCCACAAGGAACGCCCGGGGCTGAGGGGAGGCGGCGGGGGCTCCCAAGCCGGGGGGTCGCGGGCAGAACCGCTGCGCCCCCCGTGTGTCACGCAGGCCCCCGGCCCGTCCTGGATGACCAGGGCCTCTGGCCCCCGAATCCCCAGTGACCTCGGCTGCACCGACGTCGCTGGGCTCTCCTGTCACCCACCTGGAACTCCAGGCCGTAGATCACCGGCGCGTCGTCCTCCATGCTGCGGCGGCTCACTCGCCTAAGGCCGGTCCCCGGAGCGGGTGCGCCCCACCTCAGCGTCCATTCATTCCCTCCAGCCCCGGCGGCGCCAAACCGGAACGCTTTCTGGCCCACCCCGGCTCCCGTAGGGCTCACTTCCGGTGTTTTCCTGATGAGTCATCAATGCGCTTCTCGCCGGCGGCCAATGGCGGCAGCGCCGGGCTTGTGCGCATGCCCACTTGGCTCCCATCCGGGCTCTCAGCTCCCAGGCCCCGGAGAGTGGGACTGCGAGGGGACAACCGGCCTGGGGACTCCCGCAGGGAGGCGGGGGCGGAGCGAAGCCGGCCCGGCCCGGCTCGCAGTTACGGCCGCCCGGCGGTCTGCAGCTCGGGCCCCTCCCTGCCCCATCGCCCCAGAGGGAATGGCTTCCCTGAGGCTGTGACGCTGTCGTTGGACGGCTGGGTGCCGGGACGCAGGCTTTGTAGGCACTGTCGTTAAGTTCTTCGCTCCAGCCTTACGGCTAAGGCATCATTCTTACATTTTACAGATAGGCCGCTACAAATTTCAGTGACAGTTGAGGGCACAGAGGGGTTAAGTTGGGGGGCTAGGGTATGTGTCTGGCCTGTCAGACTTAGGTAGGCCGGGACCAGGATCCTTAAAGTCAGGGACCGGGCTAGTTCATATCTGCAGGCGCCAGGCGGTGTGTGTGGCGTGGCCAAGGGATCGCACTGCCAGGGCTGGGGTGATGCCTGGCATCGAACCACTGGCATTGTTTGGCAGCATTTGCCTCTGTAGGGAGCCTGGTGGGAAGATCCTGGGGTCATTGGATCTCCAAGGACTGTCATGCTGGAGAGGTTGCCCCGCTCAGGCAGTACTCCCAAAGTGCCTGCCTTGACATTAGGCAATGCCTTTGGCAGACAGGAACGACATTGCATGGAGCCCCAAAATCCCCATAGCTGAACCTCCTTCACTAACCTGGGTCCCAGAGGTTTCCAGGACCATGCACCTCTCCTCCATCTGTGTGACCATTTAACTTTTCCCTCTTCCCTTAATCTTTGTTTCAAATAACGAGGTCTGGAATAGGTATATGAAAAGATGTTTGATATCACTGATCATCAGGGAAATGCAAATGAACCACAACGAGCTATCACCTCACACCTGTTAGAATGGTTGTCACCAAAAAGTTAAAAGTTAAGTGTTGGCAGGATTGGAGAAAAGGGAACCTTTGTACACTGCTGATGAGAATGTAAAAGGATACATCGACTATGGTAAACAGTATGGAGACGCCTCGAAAAATTAAAAATAGAGCTACCATATGATCTCACAATCCCACTTTCGAGATCTGAAGAAAATGAAATCCCTATCTTGAAGAGATATCTGCACTCCATGTTCACTGCAGGATTATTTGCAGTAGCTGAGACATGGAAACAACCTAAATGTGTGTGAGTTTGTGTGTGTGTGTGTATGCACACACTCAGCAAGGGCTCACTGCCTTATGCCCATAGAAGACAATACTATGGTACCAGCTTTTGAGAAAAGAATGATCTTTATTGTGAGGTTGACCAGTAAGGAAATGGGAGACAGGTCTCAAATCAGTCTCCCCAGTCCAAGGTTCAGGGTGAAATTTAAGGGGTTAGGGAAATTTCAAACTTGAAAGCTGATTGGTTAGCCTCAAATCAGTCCATATAAACTACCGGTGCTGCTGGAAGCCAGATTTTCCTTATTGAAAGATTTCTTGCCTCATAAAGGGCTCCAGTGACATTTCTATTTGAGTTCTGTAGACTGAAGATTCTTTGGGGGTCATCCTGGAGACACGTGCAGTGCTGTCTGTAAAATAACTCAAGGTTTGATTAATCAATTTAAGGAGAATAAGCAGTTTAAGCTGGTCAATGTTTTTTAACATGCTTTTTCATATATATAATGAAATATTATTCAACCTTAAAATGAAGGAGGTCCTGTCGTTTGTGACAACATGAATGAACCTAGAGGACATTGTGCTAAATGAAATAAGCCAGATACAGAAAGACAAATACAGTATGATTCCACATACATGTGGAATCTAAAAGAGAAAGTTGAAATCTTTGTAACAGAGAGTAGAATGGCGGTTACCAGAGGCTGAGGGGTGGGAGAAAAGGGAGATATTGATCAAAAAGTACAAACTTTCAATTATAAGATGAATAAGTTCTGGAGAGATAGTTAATAATAATGTATCCTATACTTGATAGCTAGTGGGAACATGCTATAAGGCACAGGAAGCTCAGCCCGGTGCTCTGTGATGACTTAGATGGGTGGGATGGTGGGAGGTCCAAGAGGGAGGGGATATATGTATACATACAGCTGACTCACTTTGTTGTACAGCAGAAACTAACAACATTGTAAAGCAATTATACTCCAATTTAAAAATATATACTATAATTGAAATTTGTGGAGAGTAGATTTCAAGTGTTTTCACCACAAACACAGAAAATGGGAAATAAGTGAGGTGATGAATAAGTTCATTAGTTCCATTGTGGTCATCATCTCACAATGTATAGATATATCAAAACATCACATTGTACACCTTAAATATATACGATTTTTATTTGTCAAAAATAAAATTTTTTTTACATCTTTATTGGAGTATAATTGCTTTACAATGGTGCGTTAGTTTCTGCTTTATAACAAAGGGAATCAGTTATACATATACATATGTTCCCGTATCTCTTCCCTCTTGCATCTCCCTCCCTCCCACCCTCCCTATCCCACCCCTCTAGGTGGTCACAAAGCACCGAGCTGATCTCCCTGTGCTATGCGGCTGCTTCCCACTAGCTATCTATTTTATGTTTGGTAGTGTATATATGTCCATGCCACTCTCTCACTTTGTCACAGCTTACCCTTCCCCCTCACCATATCCTCAAGTCCATTCTCTAGTAGGTCTGTGTCTTTATTCCTGTCTTATCCCTAGGTTCATGACATTTTTTTTCTTAGATTCCATATATATGTTTTAGCATACGGTATTTGTCTTTCTCTTTCTGAGTTCACTCTGTATGACAGACTCTAGGTCCATCCACCTCACTACAAATAACTCAATTTCGTTTCTTTTTATGTGCCACATCTTCTTTATCCATTCATCCGATGATGGACACTTAGGTTAGATATCAAAACATCATGTTGTACCCCTTAAATATATACGATTTTTATTTGTCAAAAATAAAATATTTTAAATCATTGAAAAGAATAAAGAATTGGCTGGGTCTGGTTTGGCTTAGTTGTGCTCCAGCGCCTAGCGCTGTGCCTGGTACTTAAGCTGGATAGGAATCCTTGGATGAACGAAGAGATCTGGGTGGTTACACCAGAAATCAAGGAAGCAGAGGCACAGACGTGGGCATCCTATTCACCGGCACCGTTTGCCTAAGATTAAGTTGCGGCGCTAAGGAATGCAGGATCTTCATACTGTTGGATTAAATCCACCCAGCTATTATTCGTATTATTATTACCATTTTTATCGTTAATGTGGTTACACAGTAGTACAGATGCATGGCAGGAAAAGTTGAAAAAACATATAGGCACAAAGACAAATCCCTGAAAATAAATGTTCCTAGGGTGCTTTGGCCAGGAAAATAAAGAGCTTAACCATCTCCCTTCCAGCTGTCCCTCTGCCACAGGTTTGTTTGTCGCCTCTGAGGGTCACAACGATTTCCCTCCCCAGTCCCAGGGGAGGGTTGAACTCCCCCCGCGTATTCCCCGCCCCCGATCCCCACCTTGGGGCCCACGCCCCGCCCACCAATGCGTGAACCGGAAACGCGCCGGGCGCTTGGCTCCTGCACTGGGCATGCGCGGGAGCAGGCGCGCGCAGGCGCAGAAGCTGCAGGAGGCGCCGATTCCAGTCACTCCTTCCCGGCTTCCTCTACCCTTCTCCTTGCACCCTGGGTTACGGCTGTAGGTGACCCTTTCTCCAACCCCAGGGGGCCGGTGGCAGGTGAGGACAGGGCCCGGGCTGTAGGGAGGGGGTCGTGCTGTCCCTAACCGCAGCCCCGCCGGCCCTCAGACACAGTCCGCCGGGGGTCTTCTCTCCGGGTCTCCTCCCCGGGGTGTCCTCCCCGAGGTTCTTCTCCCCGGGTCTCTCCTCTCCGGGCGTGTCTCCTCCCTAGGGTTCTCTTCCCGGGAGTTCTTTTCCCCGGGGTTTCCTCCCCGGAGGGTCTCTCCTCTCCGAGGGTGTTTCCTCCCCGGGGTCTCGTCTCTGTCCGTCCTCCCGCCAAGCCCAAGCTGGTCCTGCCGGGTCCGCAGCGCGGGCCTTCCCTTCCGGGGGCGGCCGTTGGCTGCACACCCCCGGAGCAGCCCCCAATGCTTGGCACCGAAAGCTGGGGAGGGGTCTGCGGCCCAGGTCCCAGCCGCGGCCCTCAGTGACTTCTTAGTCCTGGTTTACTCTCCGGCAGGTGAACGTTCACAGTGACTCGCCCGACCAGACTCAGTATTGTGCGGGCAAAATGCGGTGGTTTGTGTAAAAGCATGTAAGTCTTGTAAATGTTGGCTGATTCCTTCCAGGACAGCATCCAGGACAGAGCTGACTCACAAGAGTGCATATACTGGGAAGATATGAAAACACTTTTATTGTAAAAGAGCATAAGGCTCAAAGATGTGCTTTAAAATATGCCTGTTTTCCTCACCCTCATCCACAAAAGAGTTTGACCCCAATGAAACATTTCCTTGGACCTGCCGTATCTCTTTATAGCTACTGGAAAACACTATATTTAAATACTTCTTGTTTCTTTTCGTCAATTCAGAAGGTTGTACTGGATGGCATACAGCGAGTTAGGGCCCCTGTGTGATGGGCTGGGAGAAGGGATTGAGGACTTCAAATAGGATAAAATTCACCAGTCCGCACATCCTGTGATTTCAGACAGGATCTTCACCGTTCCAAGACTGTGTTACCACGCTGCTTCGTCATTAAACTTGTAATTACTATGTTTATGTGCAGCTCATCACAGTTTAAAAAGTTCCTGTGCATCCGTTGCTATTTAATCTTCATTATCCCAGTTTACAGATGAGGAAGCCGAGGCTAAAGGACTAAATCATTTTCAAAGGTCACCTTATTTATCACTGAAGCTAAGACTCAAGCAGTTACTCAGAGCGCTTTGTGCCTCCGCCTGCGGCTCTCGGTCACGACCTGTCTAGGAGCCTTACAAGGAGAGCAGAGGCAGAAAAACTGTTGGAATCCTGTCAGCATCAAGTATTGGTACTGTGGCTTTGGGCAAATCCCTTGACTTTCTCTGCTGTATGATGGGGCTAATACTTTGTGAGTTGATCCTAAGGATTAACTATGGTAACTCATGTAAAATGCTTGATCTGTGGTGGGTGTTCTTTACGTGGGGCTTTTATAAATATGTGCTAATTAGATTCCTACCTCATGGCATAGTTCTTTCATGGAAATACGGTTTACATTATTGCAATCTGGTAAAAGATTTGTAATTGCAGAGTCTTATGTCCAGAAAGGGAGCCTGAACAGCAGTAGTTTTCATTATTCTTAGTGAATTTAAATCACTTAAAGTTAGTACTTTAAAAATATTTTAAGGCATTAATTACGCTCATTGTGCAAAGAACTCAACTGGACAAAGAGAAAATCCGATTTCTTTGCTAGCATTTTGGTGCTGACATAGGCTTAAAACCATGTCTATGATTTCATAAAATTCATTAAATCAGTAGTAAGAGAAGCAAAGATTTATATCACATGCAAATCAAGAACAGATTCATATGCTTTTCCATTTTTAGATTATGAAATGTAAAGACTGCATGTAACATACATGGAAAACACAAAGTTCAAGTGCAGACCCGACGCCGTCTTCTGTCACTAGTGCTGCCAGCGGCTTAGACTCTCATGGGTCCCTCCCCCATCAAACCTCCCCTTGCTGTCACTTCCAAGCTCCTCCCCAACCGAATTGGGTGTTATTATCACCTTGTTTTTGTGTTCGTATTCCTAAAATAGTATATTGTTTCATTTTCATGTTTTGAACTTTATATGGAAAATCATACTGTTTATTTTTCTACTGGTTCTGGGTGCAGAATCAGATGTGTGAGATTCAAACATTGTTGCATTCACTGCAGGATGGCTCATTCGTTTTCACTGCTGTTTAGTATTCCATTTTTGAAAATACTGCTGTTTATTTATTATGGTGCCTATGGGCAGTGGTTCTTTCCAGATTTTTTATTTTGGGGGCTTTGAAAAGGGGGCGGCATTTTGTTTCTATTTTCTGTTTGTGACGTTCATGGTCATAACTTTTGGTGCCCATGTGCAGGAGTTCCTCCGTGATACATAAGTAGTGGGACCATTTTTGTCTCAACCAGGACTCTTGAGAGTGAAAAGAGGTGCTTAATTTTACTGCAACCATGAGTGTAAAGTGGAATCATTCTAGAAAAATCAAGTTGTATGGCTGTTGAAGCCACAGGACACATGCTTGTGAAATGTGTATCCCTTTCACCTTGTTCAAATCTTTGTGCAAAATATTTTTCTGTTGGATCGTCTGTAATCCTATTGATTTGTAGGAATTTTTAATATCATCTTGATATTATGAAGTCTGACAATATCAAGTGTAGGTGAATGTGTTGAACAAGAAGACTATTTACACACCGCTACTAAGTGTGTAAATTGGTACAACCACTTAGTAAAGCAATTTGGCGTTATCTGATAAAGAGGTGTATTCTCCATGAATGACCCACCGCACACGCTTAACTTTTAATAATGTCATGAAGGAGTTTTCACATGTACAGCAGGAGACATGTACAAGAATATTCATAACAGCACTGTCTGTAGATTCACAAACCTAACACCTCAAATATCCATCAACAGAAGAATAGATATTAGGCTGTGGAACCGTCACGCAGTAGAGCATCGTCAGCAAAGATGAGTGACTCACAGCTTCACGCCACTTACAGGGTTGGGTCTCAGGTTAAAAGTGGGGAGGGGAAACGAAGGAAAAAACTGAGAAATCTAACACGTCTGAGGAAACAAATGTGGAAAATTAAGGAAAAACAAGGGTGTGACAAACCTCAGAATATTAGCCCAGAAAAGGAGGGGAAGTAGGTGTTATAAACATTGTATCCACTCCGTTTAATAGAAGTTGTTTATAGAAAAGGGGCCTTCAGAAGAGTCAGGGAAAGGAGCAAGAACCTTCTCAGGTATCCCAGTGAAAGGGGTCAGAAAGCCGAGACGGAGCCCCCACCGCTGGCCCGTTCCATAGGCAGCCCTCTTTCCTGGGGCCGGGCGGCCTGTGTCACAGTTACTTAGTTTCCTCTCTGTCATCTCCTTGAGAGCCAGTAATGTAGCCTTAACGTAGCTGGTGTCTGAGACACAGTGGCGCTCGGCGAGCTATGATCCCTGACTTGCAGGGTGTCTCAGCCCAGTCCTTTGGCGATGCTTCTGATAAATGTGTAGTTTCCATTCAGAAATTAAGGTAAACAATTTAATTTTTACTCTGGGCTGGGTGACATCTGTGTAAACAGTGTCACTAGGAAACAGGTGACATTGATTTTCTAAATTAGATTGGATTAGAAGCAAGGTTACTGGAGAGAATCAAAACATAGTTACAGACTTAAGCATTGACTTGAAAGAGCGTTCCTCTTAGCTTTCTTCCTTTCAGAAGATGATTTCTTTAAAAACAAGAATTTTGGGTGAGTTGCTAAACGCAGAATTGCTTGTCAGAGTTTTATTCCTTGCCAAGCTGTTCTTCAGAAAGGTTGCATTCCCCTTGCCAATAAGTAAGTTTCCCTAAAATTCCCCAGAACTGTCACTTCTAAAAATCTTTGCCTATTTCACAGGTCACATTTTTTAAAATCATAGTTTCAATCTGGGTTTCTTTAATTATTGCTTAAGCAGTTGTTTCTTGCTGTAATGATCCAGTCCGCATAATGAATGGGTCTCGATAGTGATGAGTCTTCTCTTATTGCGTTGCCTGGTGAGAAGCAGCTCAAGGTCATCTGTGCACAGTCTTTCCTAGGTTCCCCCATTTTAGTCTGTCTTTCTCTGTATCTTGTAATACACACCAATTAACCTGGCAGTGACTTCTGCTTACTTTAAGAGTAGACTTTTCTCCACTTTTCCCTGCATATAAAGAAAGTATCTGTGTGATTTTGCCAGTTTTGATATTCTTCACCTTCTCCTGTAATTGTATGTATTGGACCTTATATCATACAGTTTTTCACAGGTGTCCGTTAACGTAGTAACGGGGCATCTGGCATTATCATCTGCACTGTTTTTATTCCGAGAAGGGCCCGGTTAACCAGCAGTAGTTCCTGGCATCTCCCGGGTCCCGGGCACTGTGTGGGCGCGGGGTACTTGAGTCCTCAGGGGCTTAGTCAGGGGCCCTGCTTCCATTCCTGGTCAGATGAGTCCCATCACTTCTCTGGTTCTTAGTGTCCTCATCTGTATTTTGGGGCAGCCGATGCCTGTCTCGTCTGGCTGTTGCAAAGGTTAAACAAAGTCATTGCCGTTCCGTGGTCTTCATGCTTAGTCTTCGTGTCCTGCCTGGGGAGGATCAGGGAAGAGCCTTACACGTTGGGGTTCGTCCACTCTGATGTTCCTGAGGCAGCCTCCCATTGGAGCTGTGAAACATTACAAGTAAAGGGGCTTTCGTTCCTTTTCATTGTATTTTTGACTTATTTATAGCTAATAATTATTAAGTGAATATGTAGTAAATGGGGAGTTAGTAACTGACTATGCTGGTCAAGAAACTTCTCCAAAATGTTTAACTTTGAACCTACTTTAAAGTAATCTTGCTTTTGGATCTCAGGGTGGTCCAGGCTATAAAAGGGAAAGAGAGCTAATTTGGAATACTGTGATGAAAGTGTTGACAGAGAAAAAAGTAATCTTATCTAGAGACCAGCTGAGTATAGTTACTTTTTTTTGTTTTTTTCTCTTTTGGTACAATTTTTAAAGGTTACAGTCCATTTACAGTTATTACAAAATATTGGGTATATTCCTCGTGTCATGCAATACATCCTTGTAGCCTGTCTCATAGCCAGTGGTTTGTACCTCTCACTCCCCCACCTCTGTATTGCCTCTCCCGCTCCCTGCTGGTAGCCACTAGTTTGTTCTCTGTACCTATGAGTCTCTTCTTTTTTTGTTATATTCACTTGTTTGTTGTATTTTTTAGATTCAACAAATAAGTGACATCATACAGTATTTGCCATTCTCTGACTTATTCCACTTGGCATAATGCCCTCCAAGTCCATCCATGTTGTTTCAAATAGAAAATTTTTGTTCTTTTTTATGGCTGAGTAGTATTCCATTGTGTGTACACGTGTGTGTGTGTGTGTGTGTGTGTATGTATATACACACATACATACATACCACATCGTCTTTATCCATTCATCTGTTGAAGGACACTTAGGCTGCTTCCATATCTTAGCAATTGTAAATAATGCTGCTATGAACATTGGGGTACGTGTATCTTTTTGAATTAGTGTTTTTTCTTTTTTTGAATATATACCCAGGAGTGGAATTGCTGGCTCATATGGTAGTTCCATTTTTAATTTTTTGTGAAACCTCCATACTGTTCTCCACAGTGGCTGCACCAACTTACATTCCCACCAACAGTGCAGGAGGGTTCCCTTTTCTCCACACCCTTGCCAACATTTTTTGTGTTCTTTTTGATGATAGCCATTCTGACAGGTGTAAGGTGGTATCTCACTGTGGTTCCGATTTACATTGATGATTAGTGATGTTGAGCATCTTTTCATGTGCCTGTTGGCCATCTGCATTTCCTCTTTGGAAAAATGTCTGTTTGGTTCTTCTGCCCATTTTTCAATTGGGTTGTTTGATTTTTTGATGTTGAGTTGTATGAACTGTTTATATATGTTGGATATTAATCCCTTATCAGTCACATCATTTGCAAATATTTTCTCCCATTCAGTTGGTTGTCTTTTCCTTTTGTCAAGGTTTCCTTTGCTGTGCAAAAACTTTTAAGTTTAGTTATTTGTTTATTTTTGCTTTTTTTTCCTTTGCCTTACAAGACAGATCCAAAATATTGCTGCGGTTTATGTCAAATAGTGTTCTGCCTGTGTGTTTCTCTAGGAGTTTTATAGTATCCACTCTTACATTTAGGTCTTTAATCTACTTTGAGTTTATTTTTGTATATGTTGTTACTATAGGCTGAAGTAGTCTTGTCTTGGGAAGGCTTGAGGGGAGAGGCGGAACTTCAGCTGCGTCTTAAAGAATGAGTAGGGTTTAAAAGGCTGAGACCTCACACCCGTTAGGATGACTACTGTCAAAAAGACAGAAAATTAGCTAGTGCTAGTGAGGATGTGGAGAAATGGGAACCGTTGTGCACTCTTGGTGGGGATGTAAAATGGTGTAACTAATGGAAGATAGTTTGGGTAGTTCTTCACAAGATTAAAAATAGAACTGCCACATGAATGATCCAGGAATCCCACTTCTGGGTTTTTACCCGAAAGAGTGGAAAGCAGGGTCTCGAAGAGATACTTGTACACCCATGTTCACAGCAGCAGTATTCATACTAGTCAAAAGATGGAAGTAATCTAAGTGTTCATCAACAGATAAATGGATAAACATGGTATGTACATACAATGGGATATTAACTCGGCCTCAAAAATAAGGAAATTCTGGGACTTCCCTGGTGGTCCAGTGGTAAAGAATCCACCTTACAATGCAGGGGACGTAGGTTTGGTCCCTGGTCAGGGAACTGAGATCCCACATGCTGTGGGGCAACTAAGCCTGCGCGCCGCAACTACTGAGCTCACGCACCTCAACTAGAGCCCGCGTGCCACAACTACAGAGCCCACGCGCCCTGGAGCCTGCACGCCACAACTAGAGAGAGAAAACCCACACGCCACAACTAGAGAGAAGCCCGCGCGCCGCAGTGAAGAGCCTGCACGCCGCAACTAAGACCTGACACAGCAGAAAATAAATAAAAAATAATAATAAATCGTTTTTTAAAAATAAGGAAATTCCGACATATGCAATAACATGGGTGAACTTGAGGACATTGTGCTCAGTGAAATAAGCCAAACACAAAAGGACAAATACCATATTTAGGGTCCCTCCCAGTGTAGTCAGATTCATAGAGACATACAAGAGAATGGTGGTTGCTAGGGGCTGGGGGAGCAGGAGATGGGGAGTTAGTGTTTATTGTATTATTTATTTCAGTTTTGCAGGATGAGAAGAGGTCTGGAGATGGGTGGTGGTGATGGTCGCACAACAAACTGAATGTACTCAATGCCACTGAACTATACACTTAGCAGTGATTGCGGTGGTAGATTTTATATGATGTGTCTTTTACCACAAAAATAAATAAATGGCTGGAGAAATGGAGGCTATTGAATTTTAAACCATTTGAATATATAGCTGATAAACTGATAAACATTTTTAGCCGACTTTTATTTTTTAAAGCAGTTTTAGATTCCCTGCAAAATTGAGAGGAAGGTGCAAAGCCTTCTCATCTCCCTGCTGCCCCGACACAGGCAGAGCCTCCCGCGTTATCCACATCCCCGCCAGATGGTGCGCTGGTTACAACTGATGGGCCTGTGTTGACACATCATAATCACCCAAAGTCCACAGTCTACGTTGTCTCTCTCTTGGTGTGGTACATTCTATGCATTTGAACAAATGTATATAATGATGTGTATCCACCATTACAAGGACACGAACTCACCATTTTTATAAATTCAAAAACAATTTCAGTAAGATAAAATCATCGTAATAGTAACTGAGATATAAGCTGATGAGTTGATGTGTGTTTGTTTCAGGTGACCATGGAGAGTGCTAGAGGTGCCGAGCAGCAGGCGCCCGAGCAGAGTGGCCCAGCCGAGGGGCCAGCCCAGAGCATGGCTCCGCAAGGGCCCCAGGAAGACCAACGGCAGCTCCTCTATCATGAGGAAACTATTGATCTCGGTGGAGACGAGTTTGGGTCAGAAGACTCGAATAACTTAGTGGACAAGCTCGACGAGCCCATGATGGAGAGCGTCCTCATCTCTGATTCCCCGAACAACAGCGAGGATGGCGCGGGGGACCTGGGTTGTTTGCAGGATGTCGTGGAGACTGCAGAAGGCGGCGCAGATCACAGACGGGAAAACGTCGTAGATGAAGAAGCGCTGGACGCTCTGAGTGATGATGGTGAAAGTGAGGGAGAGGACACACCTAAAGACGTCTCGGACATGACCCCCGACAGCAGAGCATCATTGAAGGAAGACCCAGAGCAAGAGGAGGTGAAAGACCTGCCCACCTTTGAGCATGAGGGTGCAGAGGACTTGGGCCCAGGGGACGTGAGGGCGCCCGCAGCGGGGCCGGCATCAGGACTGTCCCCCCAGCAGCCGTCCCCCAAAGACGAGCTGGTGCCCATGTGCACCATCTTCAGCCAGCCGCCGCCCGCCGGCTCCCAGCCCCAGGTCCTGCGCGATGGCTTCGAGTCCCAGATGGTGAAATCACCCAGTTTCAGCGGCGTGAGCGAAGCGGCCGCCAGGACCCCTCCTCAGGTGGTCCAGCCGAGCCCTAGCCTGAGCAAATTTTTTGGCGATACAACCAGCACTAACTCCTTGGCCTCGGACTTCTTTGATTCCTTCACAACCTCCACCTTCATCTCCGTCAGTAATCCCAATGCCAGCCCTTCGATTCCTGAAAGCTTGTCTTCACTCGCCGCTACCCCAGTGGGGGAAGACTCCCTGGGTTCTGCTGACCCTTCTTACTCCCCAGGGACGGAAAGATCAGAGTCAGGTGTTTCCACAGCTTCTCTGGAAATTCCTCAGTCTCCAAAACCGTTTTCACAGATCCAGGCTGTGTTTGCCGGGAGCGAGGACCCCTTTGCCACCGCCCTGAGCATGAGCGAGATGGACCGGAGAAACGACGCCTGGATTCCCGGGGAGGCGACCAGGAGCGTGCTGATTTCAGTCACCACCCAGCAGTGCAGCACGGTGTTCGTGGGCAAGGAGGACCTCACCATGCCGGGCCTCAAGTTCGACAACATCCAGGTGAGAGCACAGGGGCTTTAGAGCGAATGTGGGCTGCTGGGTGCTTCTCAGCAGAACTGGTGATTCTGTGTCCACAGCTCATTGCTTTTCATCTGTTTGTGTTTCATGTATATCCATGTGTAAAAAACCTTTCAAGGATTGAAAAACCCTTATTTTTCAGCAGTTCCAAAGATTCTGATTGCGGGAATCTTTATGATGTCACTAGGTAATTTGGAACCCTGCTGATTTCTCTGATATAATGTGGTTTAGGTACTAATCAGAGTCTTAGAAATAAGTACTAACAAGGTATTTGCGTAACAGTTCTCTGAAGTAGTTCTGAACTTTGCGTGATCAGTTTATTTATGACATCTGAGCTCTAGTAAATGATAAATCCCCGTTCCTCTTTTTAGATATGGAAAACTATATCTGCAGTACATATAATGTGCTTGATGTAGAAAGAGTTCTTATAGATTTGGTAAAAAAAAAAAAAATACGGATGGCCCCTCAAAATAATAAATCATAAAAATATATAAATATTACATACAGTAAATAGCAATATTAAAAAGTTCAATCTTACCAGTAATCAAAGGTGATAAAGTTATTTTCATTTTCTGTTGTCTAAGTTATTTATAATTATTCCATGTTTGTTAGAATGTGAGAAAATAGCCTGCTTAAGCAGCCCTGGTGGGACTGATAATTTGGTACAAACTTTCTTAAGTAAAGTTGTAAAACGCACGTCCAAACGCGCATATCCTTTGACCCAGAAATCCCACCCTTAGGAATTATTTGTAAGGAAATAATCTCACTGATGTACAAATACCCAGCTTTTGGGCTGCCCATCAGAGTGAGGTTTATAATTGCAAAGAACCTGAAACCATCTGAAAGTCCATTATCAAAAGGCTGGCTGAATACATTTGGCACATCTTGTTTTTTCAGTGGAATGTTTACGTAGGTATTAAAAATGATGTTATATTGAAATAAATATTTTTATCGTGAAAAAAAGAAAAAATAAAAATGATGTTATAGCAAAATACTTAATGAGGTTCGTATTTTATAAGATGGCATGTAGCTTGCCTTACGTGATAATGTTTTTGTAGGTATGTGTGTACGTCCATGTGAGGTTAGCTCAGTTGCATGTCAGGTGTAGTTTGTCCCGCCCGGGTTGCAGGTGGGATCATCAGTGTCTGTGCCACATGAGGTCTTGCGTGGGTCTCTCCTCTGGGAACTGAAGGAGGACCCTGCGGTCCTCAGCAGGCCCTCCCGGGGGAAGGAGTCCCCCTTCCCACACACGTGGCAGGGTCAGAAAGCCCGGTGCAGGCAGTGGAGCCCTGAGCCCCGTGAGGCCGAACCCCATAAGAAGTAGAGTGGCTGCTGGAGAAGTGAGGCCAGTTGGCTGTTTTTCTCAGTAACTGAAGTGAAAGCCTGCAGGTTCCAGATATTTTGCACGTCCGTCTCTACAGCGTATTTGCTCACTAAGCGCATCTTCCTTGTGGGCTTGCTGCCCACCAGGCACTGTCCTCAGCCCCCTTCTCCACCCTCTCAAGCAGAATGTACTGAACATGAATTTACCTTCACAGGGTCTTTTCAGTGAATCACAGTTATGGACTCTGATTTCAGGGATATTTGATGTTCAGGATTTGATGACTTAACCCAGTGGTTCCGCACAGGGTGCTGAGGCCCAGGGCTCCTAGGGTGCATTTAGAACCATGTAGAGGTATTTCACTGTGGTCGCCTAAAGGGCTGGGCTGAGCACGTGAGCTTTCATGGACAGGGCCGGGGATGCTGAATGCCCCGGGGTGGCTGGGTCGTCTCCTGCAGTGAAGCATGTTGGTCGTTCTTGAGTTGGGAACACAAAGTGCTGATGTTCGTTCCTAGTTTAACCCAGATTGAATCAGGCATGGAGGCCCTTTCTACCAGTGAAAAGCACGGGTTCTGTGATAGCTCCTCTGCAACTTTGAAGCTTCCAGGTGGCTACTGTGAAATAAGCAGGGCATTGGGTGATCAGCCAGGGTCGGGGCGCCCACTGCATGGGCAGGACCCACACTAGCGGCCAGCCAGGAGACAGCGTGTTTCCTTTCTGCTTCCTTTAAATCTGAAGGCAGTGTCTTCCGTACCTCTTGCAATTCACAGTGATTGTTTTGGAAACCTCATGGTAAACTGAAATATGAATTAAGAATAGTTCCTAAAATGTCTTTGACTTTCCCATAGAACAAATGTGCTGGTTGTTTCTTCACCTGTGTCTCGTCAGTTGTATACTATCCTTCAAAGAACTTTTCATTCCCAGGATAGAAAAGAAAAACTGTGTGGTTTACCTTGGAAATGCTGTGTTTATTTGCCAGAGGACTTACGATCGGGGTAGAACATGTCTATTAACTCACCGTGCACACCAGGCTTGTAAGAGGTCAACCAAGCATTTGTTGGATTTACCTGTTCACAAGTCTCTCCCTGTGCCACTGTAACTGTTGCAGCATTGTTCTAAGTCAGCTTTCTAAAACACCTCGAAATTTTTCCAAATTGCTCACCTGTTGGTGCCTAATTAAAAATTCCTTCCTATAGGATAAAATTTTGGGGGAAAATTGTTAAATTGTTTCCTTATGAAGTGACTTCTATAGCAGTCTGAGTTAAGTTAGAGGCCATGAAGGTGAGCGTGTAACACTTCATCCAACCATATAGCATCAAAAGAGGAATGTCGGCATTTCTAACTAATTAGAGTCTTAGATGGCCTGTGTTCTTAAAGAGATAAATGGAAAGTTTGTGGGGAAATGATCGTTCAGAAATTTTCAGAACCAATGAAGAATGGAAGTTGGAGAATATTTGTATGAAGCTTGTTCAGTAAGGAGAGAGAGAGGGGGAGTAAAGGAGGGAGAGGGAGAGAGACAGAAGAGATAAGTAAACTAGAAGCAGCAGAACGTCAGTGGTAAAGGTAGTAAGATCGTGAAGGGAAGATAGTAGGGTGGGGACTCAGAATGCTGTGGCCTTGCTGGTGGATCTGGAAACCCAACGTCCAGACTTGAGACTGGGCCTTTCCACCACCCTGTCTGATTCTGCCCCCTGATTCTTTCCTTCCCCTCGCCCTTCCTGCAATTTGGATTTGACGGGAGTCCCATCAGGGAAGCCCACAGTTTGTGAAAATCCCTTTCCTGGGCCATACTAAGTCCCTGTGTTGGAAACCTACGGATGGCCGAAGACGTACCTGTTCCTGCAGGTCTGCTAGCTACGAATTCTCTCCCCTTTAAGTCTGAAGAAATTTCATCTTCACTATCAAAGCTCTTTTTGCTGGAAATGCAGTGTGTTTACAACACGTAGACTTGGAGGTTGACTCAGCTTTATTCCTTTCAGCACTTTGAAGGTGTCCTTCCATATCTGCCAGTTGGTATCGTTGCTGATTGAAGTCTGTAGTAATTTTTATCTTTGCTCTTCTGTACTTAGTGTATATGTTTTCCTCTGGTTGGTTTTAAGATTTTATCACTGGTTTTCAGCAGTTTGATTCTGATGTGCCTTCCCATGGTTTTCTTTTATGTTTATCTTGCTTAGGTTTCATTCACCCTGTTGGATTTGTGGCTCTATTATTTTCATCAATTTTGGAACATTTTTGGTCATTACTTCTTCAGTTAGCTCTTCTGTTTTTCACTCTCTCCTCTGCTTCTGGGAACTCCAGTTTCACATATTACTTGATATTACTAATGAGGTCATTAAAGATCTGTTTCTGTTTTCAATCATTTTCTCTTTGTACTTAAGTTTGGGATTCTGTCATTCTGTCCTTCAGTTTGTTCATCTTTTCTTCTGCACTTTGTAGTTTGCAGCTGATGCTAGTCAGTAAATTTTTTGTATTTTTTGTCTCTATAATTTCCCTTTAGTTCCTTTCTATATATTTTTCTCTCCTCATTCTGTTCAAGTTTTACTTTAGATCTTTGAGCACATTTATAATAGCTGTTGCGCAGTTCTATTCTGAAAATTCCATCAGTGCTGTAATTTCAGAGTCTGTTTGTATTTACTTTTTCTTTTGGTCATGAGTCACGTGTGCCTGTGTTTTCACATGTCTAGTGATTTTTTATCAGAGGGTGGATATTGTGGATTTCCTAATGTTGAGTGTCTATATTTTGTCATCTTCCTTCAAAAAGACTTGTATTTTGTTCTAGCCAGCGATTCATTTGATCCTTTTCAGATTTATTTTTTAGCTTCTCAGGGTGAGTTTAGAGTAGCTTGCATACTTGGGTGACCTTTCTGACGCCTGTACCGAGTGCCTGTGTGTCCGAGAGCGCTCTGCAGTGGTCGCCTGGACTGGACATCTCAGCCCCAAGTGAGCTCACAGCCCTGTCCCGGCTCCCCGTCCACCCTTCGCACGCACCGTTTACCACTCAGCGGTACCCTCGCGGGCCCACGCGGCTTTCCAGCCCTGCTCTTTGTACGGTTCCGTCCTGTCTGGTGCTCTGACTGCCAGGTCCGGCCAGCTGCCCTCCAGCTCCCAGCCAGTCCCCGCTCGGCGAGTTCCCTGTGCTCGTGTGACCCCCGCACCACTGCGTCCACAGCTGCCTTTGGGTTCAAGAGCTCAACTCCTCGTCTCCCTCGTCTCAGATCACATCCTTCTCTGTGTCGGAAGACACCTGTTTTGTCTGTGTTTTTCACGTTCTAGTTGTTTACATTAGGACGATAAGCCCAGGCTGGGTCACTCTGTGATGGACAGAAGCAGAAGTTGCCGCCGCTGAGTTTGTTCGCCACATTCACAGGTGGGCCTGGCTCCCCTTTCTTAGGTTCCTGGTGTGAAGGATGCTGACCTATGTTGAACGTGTGTGTGAGATAGGGAAGGTCTGGAGTGGCCGGTGCAAGCCGTTTTGCAGCCGTCCTAAAGCTGACGTATCAGTGAACAGCTTCCCTTAAATACCGATTTGTTTAGGGCCCCCTATGAAAGGGGTTTAGATCTGTTTTTGTCTTTACAGCTTAATTAAGATACAATTCACATACCACATAATTCACACATCTAATTTACAATTCAGTGGTTTTTAGATTTTTGACAGAGTTGTGCGGCCATCACCCCATCAATTTGTGGAACGTTTTCATCACCCCAGCGGGAAGCCCCAGACCTCCTTGCTTTCAGTCCCCACCCCTTCACCCCACCCCAGCGCCAGGCAACCACTGACCCGCTTTCCGTCTCTCTGGATTCTCCTCTCTGGACACTTGATACAGATGAATCACACGACACGTGGTCTGTCATGACTGGCTTCTCTCATGGAAACATGTTCAAGAGTCATCCGAATTGTAGCATGTGTCAGTGCACCACTCCTTTCTGTTGTCACATATGGTTGACCTTGAACGACACGGTTTGAACTGTGCAGGTCCACTGACTGCTGGGTTACATAGTAAACCTGTGGTTAACACTTTGAGGAACATCCCAGCTGTCTTCCAAAGCGGCTGCACCGTCTTACATTCCACCAGCGGCATATGTGGGTTCCGATGTCTCCACAACCTCGAGTTTGGAGTTTGTTTTGTTTCTGTTTGTTGGGATGTCGTCTTTTTGGGCAGTTTCACTCCCCCGGGACTAAGAGGACAGAGCCCTCCCGGGAGGAGCAGCCGTGTTTCTCGTTGGTGCCCAGGCAGAGCGCCGGGCGAGGCTGGGCCACTGTCCTTTCAGCACCACTGCCTGTGACCGCGTGTGTCGTCAGGCTTCCTGACAGTAAAGCCCGAGGCCTGTGCTCTGGGAGTCAGTGCTCTGGGTTTTGCTTTGACTTCATCCATTAAAACTTAGAAGGCACTGCTGAAGCCGTTCCCGCGCTGCAGCGGGGGAGGCCCTCTGCAAGCTGAGATCCAGCACCTGACTCGTTCACGCTCAGTCTCCCCACGCTCCCCTGCCCTGGGTGCCCTCCCCTGAAGGTTTGCTGATTGGAAGGGGTCCCTGGGGTTCTAGGTGGATCCCACCCCGCATAGCTCACAAGACATCCTGCGGAGGAAGCTTGCTCCCCTCGCTCCAGTGAGCATGGAGGGTCTGCGGCAAAGGCGCTGTGACCCCCGTGTCAGAACTGCCTTCAGCTGAGTGACACGGCGAGAGCCAGTCCATGTTAGGGCGTTTTGTCGCATCTTTGGGCTTTCAGAGGTGCGATGATTGTCAGTTCTACATACGCTCGTGTCTCAGGAACTTCCCTGCTAACTCAGGTGTTAACTAACAGAGAATTTTAAAGGGCAGGAGATTTTCGCAGTGTGGTCCTATTAACTGAGACGGTTGCAATGATGGAGAAGTTAGATGGGTCTTCCCTCGGCGGCATGAAGATGTGATTTTGCCCTTTCCTGGTTCGCAGTTCCTCTGGCTCGGATAAAGCTCCTTGTCTGAGAGGAGTTACATTTGTGCAAAGCTTTATGGAGCCATATGGCTGAGTTCTTTTTATTCCGCCCTTTAATTATCCCTCCTAGATCAGTTAGCCACTTCTGTGGTTCTGGCATCTGAAGTATTTCACCTTACCCTCTGAAAGCAAAAAAATCATAGAACTGCAGCTTCTAGATCTCTGCCCCTGTGTGAGACGTGCGGCTTGGTCTCTGAGCACCTGGGCCTCCGTCCTGGCTCTTCCCAGGTTCCTCCTGGGTCACTTGGCCACGGATGATCCCTTTTCCCCTGGCCTCGCCCATCTGTCCGCCCGTACGGTCACTCAGCCCAGGTGCAGGCGGGTCTAACCCGAGGCTTGGGCTGAGGGAGGCCCTGTGTGGAGGCTGGGGGGGGCCTTTCCGGAGCAGCCCGCTCCCCGAGCAGAGGGCCTGGCAGAGGGAGGGACCCCTGCTCTCCTTGGGCTCGGGAGAGACGCAGCCCTGGGCGGAAGGCAGTGCCCTGGGCCACCACTAACTACTCTAGCCAGGCCCTAGGGGCTCCCGGGGGCCCAGGCCGGCCGGCAGCTTGGCGGGATGCGGGCAGAGGGCGCTCAGGCCTGCCCGCCCCAGCCTGGGTCCCACCTGCACGCCGCTTCTCCCAGGGGCGGTGTCGCTCACGCCCCCCGTGCCCCGCGCCTCCGGCCCCCCGCCTGGCTTGCTGTGCCCCTTACATAAGCCTCGTACAGGCGCTGGTGCTTCACTGCTTCCTCTCCAAAAGAAAGAGCCATTCTAAACTGCACATTTTATTAAAGATCGTGATACCTTAGCGTCTGGTTGATTGAAGCTTGACTCTGCTGTAACCACATTTTGACCTCCATACACCAACGGAGAAAAAGGAAATTTGGGTTATAGCTATGGGTTCTGGTTAGCTGAGTTTAATTAACATTTTATTGTCCTGACATGTTTTTCTTACATTCTTTCAAGGGAGATGCAGTTAAAGACTTAATGCTTCGCTTCCTGGGTGAAAAAGCTGCAGCAAAGAGGCAGGTCTTAAACGCCAACTCGGTAGAACAGTCTTTTGTTGGATTGAAACAGCTCATTGTAAGTAACAATGTATTGATTTTCTGTGTGTGTTTTGTTTTGTTTTTTGATAAGTCCTGCTTCCCTTCATAATATTTAACCTCCAGTTAATTACTTTGAGTATTTTATCCTAAGCCCTTGCACATAAATAGAATTTTGTTGGATTAGATAACCAGTCCTGTGCAGCAAAGAGCATCATGTTAACGTACTTTTTATTTTTTAAGTCCAATTTTTAAAAAGCATGATTTCAAATGATCAAATTATTTGAAGCAGTATATACTTTGATTAAATATGCTTCATCAAAGATAACTAGAGTGAAATAATTTTATGTTGATTTTCTTAAAATACTGTGTTCTCCACTTGGCATAGAAGGTTTATTATTAAATGAGTGGATTCCCCAGAAATGCGCACAAAAGCCTTTCTTTATTCATTAACAGGAGTAAGTGCAAACACCAGACAGAGACGCTGTTCTGAAATAGGAAACTCTGACTGCAGGCATTTTAAGCTGGGCGGGGCAGATGCTTCTGGTGGCCTGTGAGCCACTGGAAACTGTCTGCCCCACAGCATCTTTTATGATGTTACAAAAGCTTGTGTCCTCAAGAAGGTCAATAAGAAACACTTGCTTAAAGAAAAGAGACAGAGAGAGACCTAAAAAAAAGAAAAGAAGAAAGAAACACTTGCTTAGGTGGTTTGCTGACATTTTCACGTTGAAACCAATTAAAGTTTAGTTTTTAGTAAATGTAAATCAAATGTTTCATTGAGTTTCTTTCACTGAAGTGATTCTAGACTTATTCCCATGAATGAGAAGCTTTGGGAAGGAAAGATGTGGAGATACCCTATTTTTAAAAGGGAGAGGGAACAGCAAACCTTTAAGTGTCTCTATGCATTATCGTTTGTTAATGAAGTTACAGGTCTTAGAAGGTAACTGTGTCCACGGCCACATGAATCTGGTGGAATGAACATGTCTCCCTTGTGCAGTGGGCCGCTGTCGTTCCCTTTGCTTGGCCAGTGTCGTGAGCAGTCGGCTGTACCCAAAGTGTGACTTGTAATGATAAGCTTAGAGAAGACACACGGAGCCACACACAGTCAGTGTCATTAATTCTCAGGCCATCTTTTACCTCCTTTGATTATTCCTGCTGTTAATAAATGTATGCGGTGGTTTGATTGTTTTTCATACATTGAAAATACTTGAGGCCAGTAGAAATTTTATTAACAGTCCTAACAAGGAGACCTGTTTAAGGTGGGAAATGTATTCATAAAAAGACTGTTACCTTGCCCTGGTATTTTAATTATGTCCTAAAATAATTGCTCTCGTCTTTAAGACTAGGGAAGAGTTTCTCAGTGTATTTTCCTAAGTAATGTCAGAGTATTCTGAGATTGTTAACTTACAGGGAAATGAATGTCACAGCCTCTGGAGAAAGACATTTTAATCACTTCAGTGGTGTCATTCATATGTGGCGTTACTGATTTCCTTTGAGTCGTGGGTGGGGAAGAGTTATGTACATGCTATCAGTTACTTGAGTGATTTGTATTGGACTATTTTTCTCATCTTTTGGAAGTTGTGGAATGCCTATGTTCAGTTTCTCAAATAGAGTCTATATCTTACTTCCTAGTTTTAAAAAAGTCATATTTATTTAAGCTTAGATCTTTTTCCCATATCTAAATACCTTCATTATCAGAGTTCTACATGTCATATACAATAATTATGAGATTTTTAAGATTTTCTCCACAGCACTTAAAGATTAACATGATATATTTAAATTCTAATTTTAAAAACAATTTTTTTACCAAAACATTTCTGACATCTACTATTGAAAATGGAGGAGGACCACCAAGAATGGGAACTAGAGGTGGAAAACAATGAGAGAGAAATAGCACAAGACACTCTGGAGAAATCCGTAGTTACCACCAAGCAGCAGGCGGCCTACAACCACAGGCCCCGGCTCGCGCCGGTTGCGGAGCTGAGGTCCCGCTGTCCTGAAGGAAGGGGGCGCTGGGCGTTAGAGCCAATGCTGTGTGGTCGCCCCGGCCTGTCCTCAGGTCTCCTTCATCCCCTCCTGCACACCTGCTACCTGGCTCGCCCATCAGGCCACCCAGAGCTGTGCAGGGAGATGGAGAGGAGGGGGCAGAGGCCAGCCCTGTCTCCGCCAGCCTTTTTCCAGGAACGGAGAGGGACCCTGACCCCGCCGGCTCTCCCTCACCTCTCAGGCAAGTCCGGGGAGCGAAAGAGCATCCGAAAGCTGAAGGCAGTGCTCACCCTTTCGATGCTGGAGAGGTAACCCCCGCCTCCCTGCATCCAGCGCACATGTCTGTGCATACGTGCACACGCACATACATGTATGCACACGCATGCACACGTGCGCACGCTTGACGTGTGGAATAGAGGTGGTGTCCACCCTGCATGCTCACTGGAAACTCACACAAGGACAAGAGCTGGAAAGAGTGAAAGTGAAGCAGGAGCCGCTTGCCCGCCACAGCAGCAGGACGGAGGCCAGAGGCGGTCCCCACACCGAGGGGCCATGCAGGATTGGCACGGGGGACGTGTGTGGGAAGAGCCGCGTGGCAGGTTATTGGGGAAAGAAGGGAATGAACTGATGGATGAAGGGCATGGCATTAACTGGATGTTCAAGTGGGAAAATAAAAAGACCGCTGCTTCTAAGCACACCCAGAAGGGAATTCCAAGTGAAGTAGTTTCAAAAAATAGAAGAGACTCAGGCCAGAGAGGCACTGCTTACCGAGACACAAAAAACTAAACCTTCCAGGAAATATCGATAACCTGGCTACTTTGAAATTTAAAACTGTGTTTAACAAAAACACCATAAACAGCATTAAAAAATGAGAGAAGGTATTTGAAATACACATCAAGACCTTCGTCTAATTTATAAGAAACAGATACAGCCTGATAGAAAAACAGGCGAAAGATATGAAGATGCAGTTCATGGAAACCAGACAGCCAATAAGCATGGAAAAAATGCTCAGCCTCCCTGGGACCACAGAAATCTCAGCGAGACAAGAGTGTCCTGCGTGTGAACCCCATCGTGTTGGTAGCGCCAGATGTCAGCAGGGGCGCGTGGGCGGGGCGCCTGAACCGGAAGGGCTGCCTTGCAGAGCAGCAGCTGATAAAATACATGTTGTGCCGCTTTTGATCACGCGCTTTAGGGGGACTCTGTGTGTGTTCATGAGGACATATTCAGGAGTGTGCCGTCTGATTTGTATTGGCCAAAAGCTTTATTAAAAACCTTAATATCCGGAGCAGTTGACACACGTGCACAAGAGCCGCGTCATCAGTGCGGATGAATCTGCAGACGGTGCTGAGCAGCAAGAACGAAGCGCGAAGGCTGCCCGCGAGGCCCCGGCTCGTGTGCGTGCTTGAAAACGAGCTGCTAATCCCGCCTCAACTCTGAGACCGGGAGAGCCCCGGAGACCTAGAACTAGCTTGGCCGCAAAACCTGCCTTGGCCAGGTTCACCCGGTGCCAGCCCTGGACGTTCTCCGCGTCTGTCCTCCGGCCCTTCCTGCCCTGCCCCTGCTCTCCTGCTTCCCCGTTGGAGAGGGGGCACTGGGAGCTGGAGGGGTGCGGCGAGCTCCTTCCTGGCGGCAGTGCCACGGCCACAGCTCTCCTGCAGCCGTCACCTCTGGCCTGCGCTTGCTTCTGTCGCCCGGCCCTGACTGCATCGCGCCCCTGCGAGGTGCCCCTGGCCTGGCCCACACTCCTGTAGCAGCCCCTTCACCCAGCGCTCCTGGAACCCCCGGGAACAGTCAGTAGCCCCTGATTGCTGCCAGGCCTCTGGTGGACAAGACAGTTTGTGTTGATCCCACTCGGCGGGAACAAAAATATTCCTGTGCCTGGAAGTGTCTTCGAAGTACACAGTAAACTTGTCGTTAAGCCACGTAAATATTCTGTCAGGAAGGATATTATTTGGGAATCATAAATTGTAAATGGTCAGCTTTTCTAACAACTTCTTCTTTATGTTCTTTCCCTTTTTTTGTTTCTTTTTTTCTTTTTAAATTATGATACAAAGAAATTCATTTCATCTCTCTGTTTCCTCTGCGACCATGTCTGACTCTCAAACCAGAAGATAATCAGATTTAACATAGCGATTAGAGGAGCTGTCTGGTCACCTCTGGGCCTGAGCTGCAGTGGCCAGAGTGGAGCAGGATGAGTCCTCAAACAGGCTGCCGGCAGGCGGGCAGGAGGCGCCCAGGCTCCCTGCACGCGCTGTTCGTTGTTGTCCCGGGGAAGTAGGTCGTTCTGACCTTGGCTGCCGGGTTGGTGTAAGCGTGCTTAGAAATGACTACGTGTCACTTACCGGCCAGTGATATTAACCAGAAAAGGGCTCAGGCGAAGAAAGGCCCGTGCCGCCAAGAGTGGCAGGTATCGGCGTGAGTCTTCCTTGGCAGTTGTCCCTCAGTGTCGTGGGGTTTGGTTCCAGGACCCCCGCGGATACGAGACCCGTGATGCTCACATCTCTATAAAAGGGCGTAGTATTGGCATGTAACCCGCCCACATCCCCCGTGTCCCTGACATCATCTCTAGGTCACTGACAACACCTAATACAATCTAAGTGCCACGTGACTCTGCCGGTGCAAGGCAAGTCCAGGTTTTGCTTTTTTGAACTTTCAGGAATTTTTTCTGAATATTTTCAGTCTGAGGTTGGTAGAGTCCTTGAATGCGGAACCTGTGTATATGGGGGGAAGGAAGGGGGAGTGGGAGTGACTGTCCTCAGTCGTCAGTGGGAAGAAGCTAACAGGAGCATAAGCAGGTCTGCTTTCTATTCTCAGGAAAGAAGCCACTTTTGAAAAGACTTACATTTACTAAAAAAATGAATAAGATGGTAGGTTTTGGCTTCATTTTTAATGGTGATCTGGTTTGAAATATAGAAAGCATATCTTAGTGTCAGAATCCTAGCAAGAGCCGAAGGCTTTTTATGTGATACATTTTCCTATTTTTAATCATTTATGGAGCACTTCATATTTGCAAAGTACTGCAGATAATTTTATTACACATTGAAATGTTTTATTAGTGGCGGGTACCTATATATATAGTGGATATAAAATAAGATAGGAGTCTTTGCTGTGTAATAACTATTTCTTATTTGTTTCAAAAATACATAAATATCCATGATCAGATAGTCTCATTAATATATTTCTGCTCCCAGACGCATTCTTTCTGGGACGGTGTCAACGGGCTCCTTATGTCCTAGAGCTAAAGCTCCCCACACACCCACCCCAGAAAGAACCCTCTCCCCTCCTGCTTTAGCTGCCGTACGTAGTACTTGGTACACATCTGTACTTGGTAGAAAAAATGATGTGTTATTTCCACAGGCATTACTATGGTTCCTGTACATCAGGTAAGAGTTGGGGCCCCATCACGTGGGGTAGAGGTGGACAAGCCACCATCCGTTCCTAGACCAGGACGCAAAGGCCGCGTCTGTGAGGCTGTTGTCCCACCGGGTGTTCAGCCTGTCCTTGAGTCCCAAACCTCTCTTCCTCATTTTACAAACAGCATGTTCTTACTTCAGAAAAATGAAAGAGAAATTAATTGCGTAAACCACTGTTGGTTAACATCTTAGTTACTATGTACTAACATTTTTTTTGAAGTATATTTGATTTACAATGTTGTGTTAGTTTCAGGTGTATAGCACAGCAATTCAGTTACATATATATACACACATATATATGTGTGTATATATATATTCTTTTTCAGATTCTTTTCCATTATAAGTTATTACAAGATATTGAATAGAGTTCCCTGTGCTATACAGTAGGTCCTTGTTGGTTACCTATTTTACATATAGTAGTGTGTATATGTTAATCCCAAATTCCTAATTTATCCCTCCCACCACTTCCCCTTTGGTAACCAGAAGTTTGTTTTCTATGTTTGTGAATCTATTTCTGTTTTATATGTAAGTTCATTTGTATCATTTTTGTCTTTAGATTCCACTTATAAGCGATATCATGATGGTATTATGTACTAACGTTTAGTTTAGTATGTGTGTGTATACATGCAGTGTGTCTCTGTGTGAATATGGATAGATATATATATGTATTTGTGTTATACAAACACAATTCCATATTACAGTTGACCCTTGAACAACATGGGTGTGAACTGCATGGATCCACCTACACGTGGATTTTTTCCTGCAGGTCCTGGACCCGGTCCTCCTTGGATTATTTCTTTAGGATCAATCCTAGGAGGAGGACTGACTGGGTCAGAGTAGGGACAGTTTTGAGACACATTAATACAGACTATTAATACGTATTTTTCAGAAACAGTATAGCCGTGCACGTTTACCGGTACCATGTGCATGTACTTGCTTTCATGTCTCCTTGCCTGCCCTGACTTGTTCTTTTTAAAAAGTTGTTTTTTCTCATTTCTTAGGCTAGCAATGGCATTTGCTTTTTTTTCTCTTTTTTCTTCCTTTCTTTTTTTTGGGGGGTGGGGGGCAGTGGGAGCTGTTGAAGGTCAACTCACTAGTAAATTGTGACTTGCATCTCTTCCATTACTAATGTATTACTTTTTTTACTGCCTTTTATAGTTCTATGAATTCACTGTTTCATGTTTCACAAATCTTTGAGCATCTATACGTGATAAGGGCCATAGTAAAGAAATACCATTAGAGGCTAAAACCAGTGCCCTAGACAAGGCCACTGCCCCAGGACCTCACCCAGAGGAGGAGACAGGACACGGTCACAATTGACAGTTACCTGGAATGCGAGGCTGTCTTTTATGCGGGCAGGATGGGTGAGCTAGACCGCACCCTAGAGCAGTGTTTCCCAAGCCACTTTTCAGTACTGGCGCCTGAGGAACGTTGTTAGCCGTTTCCCTAATTGCTCGCCACCACCCTGAGCCCGCAGGAGGCTAAAGACTAAGGAGTCAGGTTTTACGTTGGGTTACGCGTTGTCCCCAGGACCCAAGTCCCGTCCCCTGTGTGTGTGCCGGTGGGCTCTTCTGGTTGCTCTCAGTGCCTCTTTAAAGGATCCCAGCTTCTTTCAGACCCCACCCCTCCCCCTACTCCTCAATGAATGGCCTCACCTCCCCACGCCACCCCCAGACAGAACCCTTCCCTTCCCTCCGGGCACTTGCCTCCGGAGGTCTGCAGTCAGGATCCTTCCCAGTGGGCAGTTGGCCTGTCTCCAGCTTGGTCCGCCTTTGCTCTGTAAGGCTCCGAGTAATGGTTAGAAAGGAGCACTGAGTCTCGCTGTCCCTGGCGCTGCCCCCGGGAGCTTGGCGACTTGCAGGCCCCCGGAGCTGCCTCCTCACTGCCCACCGCTGCTCGTTCACCTCCCATCTGGTGGATCTGACCTCCACCCGCGCGCGTCTCCTCCCTGCTCCCAGGACGCCACCTTCCTTCACGCTGACTCTGCGTCGCCGCCCCGGCCGACTGGCCAGGCCGTCCTCCCTGCCCCGGCCGCTGCCCCACCCTCTGCTCCTCCAACCTCCACGGGCAGGTTCTCCCACATCCCGTCTCTGGCGGGCACAGGCCGCACGGCCAGCTGCTTATGTTTCTTTTCCTCCGAGTGTCTCAGAGGCCCAGGTTGTCACCCAGTCTTGTCCCCCTGCCTTCTGCATCTGCAGCTGTGCCTTTCAGGCTCGGCACTGAGGACAGTGGGGTTTGGTTTTGGGTTTTTCTCGTGGTTTTTTTTTTTTTTTTTTTTTACTTTCCAGTCTTTAGTAGACTAAAACTTTTGTAAAATTCAATATCAATTAATAATAATGAGTAAAATGAGATGTGCCACATGCAAGCCCCCTTTTGTTACTATTTTATTCAATAGACATCTCATCCTGTAGAAGTGTCTCAGCCTCTGAGCCTTTCTTGCTGTGGACCAGTCACAAGCCATTGAGGGGGCATGGTCCACAGTCCCTCCGAGGTGGCAGCGGCCGCGTGTCCTGTCAGGACCACGGAGTATCCTGGGCCCTGCGAGCCGCTCGGTCCCCGGGCAGCAGATGAGTGCCCTCCTCCTCGGAGGGTGCACAGAGCCGCCTGGAGCCTGCGGAAGGGGCCAAGTGGCGGTGGGTGTGGTCCACAGGCCAACACGGGGTCTGAGGGACTGGGCACCCTCCCGAATGCTGCGGCGACATCTGCATGGCCCCTCAGATTCACTCTTCATCACTGCAGGGGCTGCTGTTTCCAGAATGTCGCCATGCTCTTGGCATCCTGCGCAGGGGCCTGGCCTTACCTGCCCCCGTCCTCACCTGGGCTGCCACCCTCACCTGCCCCCCTCCCTCGGGCCACAGGGCCTTCCCTCCTGCTCCTGTGCTTCCCGGCTGCTCACACTTGCCCTCCTCACTGGGTCATCCCTTCCTCGCTCTCAGCTGAAGTCCTTGCCTGGGAAGACTGCCCCATGCGCTCTGTTGCGATCTAGTGTCACCAGCAGGAGGGGTCAGCATGTGTGATGCAGGAAGGCAGGAAGAGGCCATCACCAAGCCCTGCACATGGGACCCGCTGAGATGTACACACAGAGCTGGTCCGAACTCAGCGGAACACCCTTCCCTGTCCCTTTCCACGTTTGCAGCTCAAGGAGGATATACACGGCCGCTGTTACCATAGAAAGGGATTATTGTGCTGAGTTTAGACCGGAGAAAGCATCTGAAGATAGTTGTAGTATAAATTATCTTAACCAGCCTAAAAATAATTCTGAGCTACCCACCAGAACGTGGAAGGCCTGTGTTCCTGGAAATCGTTTCTGTCGTACTTGGGACCGTTTCGAGGGAAGTGGCTCCAGTCCGATCTCAGGATGGACCAGTAGCTCTCAGAGCTGGACAGCACATGGCCCCGGAGCAGGAGGCCTGATGGTGCACTGTCTCTGTGCCAGTCTCCTCATCATGGAAAGGGAAGGCTGCAAGATATATCTTAAGAAATCGGGTTTGCGTCATCCGGTTACAGCTGCAGCTTGCTGACAGGAATCCGATAGCTGGTGCTGGCTGTCGGGCCAGTGAGGAAAATAACGCGAGAAAGTGTTGAGAAGCCCATGCAACACTGAGAGACCACTGCACGCCTATGAGAGCGGCTGGAATCCAGGCTCTGACCCCGCAGGTGCCAGCGGGCATGCGGCCAGCAGGCTCCACTCTCTGCTGGTGGAGAGCAGGTGTGCACAGCCTTGAGGGTCCTTGTAAAGCCAGATGAGCCTGCCATCCAGTCCGGCAGTCCTGCTGCTTGCTCTGCCCGGAGGATTTCAAACTCACGTCCACACAGAAGCCTGCACTTGCATGTTCATAGCACCTTTATTCATCGTGGCCAAAGATTGGATGTGGCCAAGGTGCCCTTCAGCAGGTGAATGGGTAACGGTGGTTCGTCCAGACGCTGGAATATCACTCAGCACTAAAAAGCCATGACCTGTCAGGTCACGAGGAGCCGCAAGGAGCCTGAGGTGCCCGTGGCTGGGGCAGGCAGGCGGCTTGCGTTAGGGCACACGGCCAGTTCACCGTGGAGCCTGGACTCTTGCCACACCAACGTCCTTCCCGGCCCAGTTGCCCTAAGTGGGCTGGGCATGCACACACACACGTGAGAGAGGAAGAAGAGGAATGAGGGGTCCTCCACGAGGAGCTGGTCCTCGCTGACTGTGTCATAAAAAGAAATGTGAATTCTAACTGAGGAAAGAACAGGCTGGACACGCTCCCCCGGCACCCCCGGCTTCTTGTTCAAGAAGCAATTCGTGCGTCCTTGAAAACAGCAGTTTACTGTCCCCCTTCCTCGCTGGAGCCAAGGTTAGCAGGTGCAAAGATGTGTGTTCACCCCCCGCTCCACCCCCTGCTCCACAGACCTGACCTGCCTCTGCCGTGTGGACTGGGCCGTGCGCTGACGCGGCGACGGGTGGTGCCTGTTCTGTCGGGAGGGCCTGCGTCCAGCATCCACTTCTAGCTTCTTAAAGGGTCAAACGGTCCCTCTGGTGATGTTTCCCCGCCCATTTGCCTGGTGGCCCTCCTTTCTGTGTCGCATCAGGGCAGAGATGGGCACGGTGAGGCCGAGTCCCCGAGCCCGTGTGTCGGTATCAGCCAGCATCCCTCTAGTTACAACATGAAGCGCTGCATGTGGATACATGGCCTAGAACATGTTGCGTCGGCGTAATTCATTGATTTATTTTTCATAGTGAGAACATAGAATCATGTTAAACATATAAACCACTTACAGTCACACGCAGACCTTAGATACAGATATACCCAGCACACAGATTAAAATTAAATATTCGATTGTAATTTGATAAAAATCACAAGATAGAGGTGTCTTGCTAAAAAGGAAAGCAGCCTTACGGATTTGTGGTCGGGGAGCTTTCGTAGAGAATTCTGCCCCCGCGCTGTCAGTGGTTAACTGGTAAGATACCCCCTTTCGCTCGTCTTGAAGCGCGTCTCCGGCTCGGCACCCTTCCTGCCTAACGCCCGTCCGGCCTTCGCGTGTGAGCCGCCCAGCCCTTGGTGACGTGTCCCCGTTTCTTTCAGAGCTGCAGGAACTGGAGGGCAGCCGTGGACCTGTGCGGGCGGCTCCTTACGGCCCACGGCCAAGGCTATGGCAAGAGCGGGCTGCCGACCAGCCACACCGCCGACTCCCTGCAGGTACTGCCCTGAGCCTTCTTGGCTTCAGCAGCGTCTGGGGGCTGGAAGGGCCTTAAATTCTTAAGGAGGAGGGAGGAGCGCGGAAAGGAGAGCTCTGAACGACGGGAAGCTCCTCTGACGAGAAGGTGCAGCGCAGAAGTCCTTAAATTCCCGCCTCTCCACGGGGCGTTTGCTGACTTTTATTCGAAATTCTGTGGGAACCCCCCCCCAAATCGAGCCAGCCTCCAGATTCTCCAAGTCCGCGAAGAGCTGGTGAAAGGAGGGACCCTGGAGGCCTCCGGGCGCAGCGGTCTGGGCTGTGCTCCTGTTTCTCCGTCGGCCCGCCGGGAGCCGGCGGGGCGCGGTCAGGAGCGCACGGCCACGTTACACGCGCTGCGTCCCCGGCCTCTGGCCCAAGCGGGGCAGGTTTTTCTTCCTCATCTCTGAAGCCCGTCCGCACGGCCAGGGTGGCCCTCCCCGGACACGGCTCCGCTTACCGCGTGAGCCGACCCCCGCTCCCTCTTCACGGTCGTCCCACAGACTGCCGCCACCTTCCTGCTCTGCAGCTGCGAGCCCCGCCCGCCGCCCCCAGGTTGCAGGCGGCCGTGCACGCACGGCGCGCCGGAGCAGGGTGGCCCTCGCTCGCTCGGAGCGGTGCCCGGCTTTTCAGTCCGGCCCTTGCCACGCGGTCACTGCTTTTACACCTCGCTTCTCTCCACGGTGGGACGAGGTTGACTTGGGTCACTTCCGAGGCCCCAACCCTGCCCTCTCACGTGGCCTCCGCTTGTTTCCTGAGGGTGCCGTGTGTTCTGGCCACTGGAACCGGTGCTCCCCCCATGCCCCTCCCCCCGAGATGCCACGCCCTTCGCTGCTCCCCAGACACAGCTCCGCCGCCCGCTCCCCCTGCGCTCACGGCCTCCCTCCTCCTTCACCCCAGGCCCTGGATTCTGCTCTCCTTCCGGGAGGCAGTGTCCCTTTTCAAATCTGTTTTTATAAACTTGTAATTATGCAAACGTGCCAAGAAAGAAAGTTAGTTTAGCTCTTGTTTTAATGTATTTGAAATCGAGCTCTAATATCAAATTAAAAGGGAATAGGAGTCTCTGACCCTGCGACACACAGATAACCGATTATTTCAATTATGTTTTGGTTTTTAGCTTTGGTTTGTGAGGCTGGCACTGCTGGTGAAGCTGGGCCTTTTCCAGAATGCCGAGATGGAGTTTGAGCCCTTCGGAAACCTGGATCAGCCAGATCTCTATTACGAGTACTACCCTCACGTGTACCCTGGGCGTAGGGGTAAGGCTGGGGTGAACGTCAGTGCTTCTGCATGTGCTATGCTTTGCCTGCACTTATATCCAGTCCTGGTCATCAGACAAGCGGCCCGCAGTGGGCCTTGACCTACAGGGTGACCTCACTCTGGCTCCTGAACACACTGAGCTGGACAGACCCACTGACGCATCCGCCTGCCCGTTCTCGGGCACCTGATGTGCCATGGCACTAAGATCTGGTATGAGGATTAGGTGGTGACATTCAGACTGTGCTCCGGAGTAAAAAATAATCTTGTATCGTGACCTAGTGCAAACGTACACACAGAAATGAAACAGAGACAGACACTCATGCAGCAATACTGTGCCAATGATTCTGTGCCGTTTTCTCCTAATTTCCATTCTTATTTATTTAATTTATTTAAAAGTCTGGTTGCAGCCCACCAATGGGTCAGGACCATCATTTGGAGACACTGGGCTGCAGCATGGGGTAATTGTTGGAAGGTGGCCAGAAATAAGACTTGGGGAAGGGAGAGGGCCGGTTACAAAGAGCCTTCTGGAGTAGCCTTGAGGCAGAATGAACATCTCTTGGTGGAGAACCTTGTAAATATGTTTGAAACCCATCAAATGTTTGTATTAAATGTAAAACAATTTGGAAGGACCTCTGAGGGGCAGCATGAGCCTGGGTCTGAAAGCCCGGGCTCTGGAGCCGCACTCCCTGTTAAATCCGGGCCCCTCCTCTTACTCCTGTGTGACCTGGGGCCAGTGATTCGGCATCTCTGCCCTGGTGTCCTTATCAGTACAACAGGGGTGGTAATCGTGCTTTTTCCTGGAGAGTCATGAAGAGTGAATGAGGTCGTATGTGTAAGTTGCTTAGAAGTGGCCGCACGTAGTAATCACTACACTGGCTGTTTTTCTCATCTGTTCTTGATTCACGAGTGACAAACCGTAGCTCGCTGCCATCTTTTGTAAGATTGGCTGGTCATCGTCTGTTGGAGGCAGCAGTGGAGCGACCAAGAAAGGTCCTGGTTGCCAGGAAATGCAGAGCCTGATTGGGGAAGAAAATATAAAAACAGAACAAGAGACTACAAAGGCCCAATTAATAATAAAGATGGTAATTTTTGTAGAAGTTTCAAAAAATCAAAAATCAACATCTTCCTTAACTTGGTAGGTAAATGATGAACTAAGAAGACTAGAAGTGGAAACACGTTTCTCAACTTCTTTCTGTGTTGTTTTTCCTTAAATCTCAGATCCTGTTTCTTTGGGGACACAGGGAAGGTTGGGGGGTTAGGCTTTCTTAGTCCTCAGTGCTTTATCCTTCATCATCTTCACTTTTCACGTATGGGAGTTGGTCTGTATTGCCCTGAGTTTTCCCAGGCTTGAAGGAGGATTTTCAGCATGAGGTACTGTTAGACTTTTAGCCTCACTAGTGTAAAAATTCTTTTTCTTCTCTTTGACTAAAGGAACTCACCCCTGTAGAAAAGGGGGGAAAAGGTAGGTTTTAAAACCTACCACAGGGCAGAAATCAGACTGGTTGTCGCAATGAGGTTGGCTCGACTGAGTGGAAGTGAACTAGCCGTGCTATACTGCTCGGAGTCAGGAAGGGGGTGGCAGGGCTCCTGCCCCAATTTGTGAAACTTCTCACCAGCCAGTGGCCTGTCGGGTCCAGCTGGTCTCTGAGGACCAGGCAAGAAGGGCCCAAAGCCAGGAGCCCCGGTGAGCAAGCGTGCAGGGCGTGGCCCCAGCAGCAGCGGCGGCTCCACGGGTTAGACGTGGGAGGGAGGCCCCCCGGCCTTGCTCTCCCACCACGCTGCCTGCTCTGGGGCCCCGTGGCGTCTGCACAGGGCAGGCAGACACGGCCGCCTCCTCTCTCGGAAGGTCACCCTCCCACACTTGTGCCAGGAAGCTCCCAGCACTGGGGAGCAGGGCTGTATCCGTCCTCTCGCTCCGTAAGGTTCATCGTGCGCCTGGCGCTGTAGGGGGTCCACGTCCTCCCGTGCTCGTCTGGAGAGGCCCAGCATCCCCTGGCTGTCCGGGGGCTCCTCCCCCAGCGTGGGAGGTCCTGCGTTCCTTTCTCACCGACGCTTCCTAGCCATTTGGGGTCCATCCCTTCCGCAGAAGGCGATGAGCAGGCTTCTACCCCAAATGAGGATGTGTCTCTGTTGCCACTTCTTAACAGTGGAAAGGTGTTCGATGGAAAGGTTAAAGGCATGTTACGTGGGGAAGTGTGGGGATATTTCTGTTCAATAAATCCTACCTGGCAGCCTTGATAATCAAGAGACGGCTGTTCCCATGCTTCTGGTTAGGAGCAGCTATGTTTCCCTTCAGCATAGGAAAAAAATGTTTCTTCCCACCGTGCCTGACTGTGGCCTGACGGCTCCCGTACCGGCCTGCCCACGGCCTCCCCCGCACCCCCGGGCCTGGTCGCACTCACGGCAGAGCGCGGGACCCTCCGCTGGGTCCGGGGATTGGCAGCTGGTGCCGACAGGTGTTTTGTCTGCTGCTGACAAAAGCTCAGAGCTCTGAGCGCGCAGGCCATCGCCCAGTGGCTCTAAACTACAGGTACCCTGTCCTGTGGCCACTGCGGCCCTGCTGGTTCTCCTCACGGACAGAGGTTCACGGAGGCGACGCCGAGTTTCCTGTAAAGTGAGGAATCAGGTCCTCGGGTCCAGGTGTAGAACTCTGTCATCCTTCCCCTCAACTCTTAGAACATCTCGTCCTGAGGATGTGCACACTGAATGCAGGCTTCTGATTCTGCCTGGAATTACATTGCAGTGGGATGGGGATAAAGAGGAGCTGGTGGCCTGCGTCACTAAGCAGCTCAGGTAGATTATGGAATAGACAAATCCTACGTATATTTGAGCTAAAGCGTGTGAACATTCATCCATGATGACATGCTGAATGTTTACTCATTTTTCTTCTCATTTTGTGGTGTAACAAGCCTAAATGTGAGATTTTGATTCATTCATTTCTTTTTAGCTTCCAGTATATAAGCAAAGCAGGTCATTAAAATGTGCTTTTAAAAGGAAGCTATAATGATATAAACAAATAAATAACATTTATGAATGAGCTTTAATATATTTTATTTAAATATTGGGCATAATTTTTACCCATTCAGAATATTCATAACAAGTCATAATGAGTCATAAGTAAAAATCATGAAATTTTCTTTTTTAATTTTCATCTAAGAAAGGAAGAGTATTGTGGTCTTGTAAATCCTCTAACATTTCTAGCAGTTTTTTGTTTTTTTGTTTTTTGCGGTACACGGGTCTCTCACTGCTGTGGCCTCTCCCGTTGCGGAGCACAGGCTCCGGACGCGCAGGCTCAGCGGCCGTGGCTCACGGGCCCAGCCGCTCCGCGGCATGTGGGATCCTCCCGGACCGGGGCACAAACCCGTGTCCCCTGCATCGGCAGGCGGACTCCCAACCACCAGGGAAGCCCTCTAGCAGTTTTCATGGAGTTACTTTCAGGGAGTGTGTGTTTTCACACACTCAGGCCGCCTTTTAATCAGTTGTTTGGAATTCTCACTCTTGTTCGCAAGAAAGAATGACGGCAGTGGTTGTTGAAGAGGCCACCGGAGGCTGGAGAAGCCCGGTTCCTTGAACTCCCCTTGCTCGTCCCTCACCTGTGTCCTCCCTCTTCGCGCTCTCCGTCGGTTGCTGCTCCCCTCTTTGCTGTATGTGCATCCCTGTAATTCCAGGCCCGAGAGGCTGGGCCAGAAGCTGCTCGCATCGAGCATCTCAGACTGTCCACAGCGTGGTGAGCAGAGCTCATTCTCAGGTGTGGGGTTTAGAAGCCCTGGCGGGGGGCTGTGAACAGACAGCTCGCGTCTCCTCCTTGACGTGTGGTCCCCCCACCCCAGCAGGACACACCCAGATGTGATACGCTAGGGTGACACCCGGCCACCAAGCTTCTCCACCTGTAACTGTCACACAGCTCGGGAAACCCAGAGCTTCAGCGCCGGTCGTGCCAGTAGAAGATACCAAAACAGTGGCCTGAGCCCGGAGCCTCAGCGGCACCGTGAGAACCCGTCCCCTCTGCCGGGCAAGGCTGTCTCTCCTGTCGGCGTCCCGCTGCTTGAGGGATGGCAGGCCCCTGTCTAGAGCTCTGACTGTGCTTCCAGCAGGGCCCTCACACACAGTGTTGTGGAGCCGGATGTCACCGGGCTGCTGGAGTGGTCCCCGCAGGTGGGGATGCTTGATTGTTCTGTCACGCACGTCCTGGGTACTCTTACCCACCCAGTTCTGTCTTTTTTGAGAAGTCCTATGTGGGGATGCCTCCTGGTTGAATCCACTCTTTACTCAACAAAAATTAAATTTTTTTAAATGTCAAAAAAGAGTTTTATTAAGCACTCAGATAGTTAACAAATATTAACATGTTTTTCATATTTACTTCAGACTTTTTTTGTCATAAGCTCAAGTATTATTGATTCAGCCTTTAAAGCTCCCCATTTCCATCCCCTCCTAAAGCAGCTTAGCGTGAATTTGTGTTTCCATGTCATGTTTTGCATTTCCACTGCATACACACACATACACACACACACAATACAGAGAGAACCGCAGGCTTTTGAAATGTACATGAGGAGCGTATCTTTCTTCATTTTGCCTCTTTTCCCCACGTAACATTATTTGTATCCATAAGGTGAGGAGGTAGGATCTCTCCAGTTCCAGACCCTAATGAACGATGCATTGTGGTGCGTGTTTCTCTTTGGCCACGTGTTCCTGCATTTCTCTATAAAGTAAAAGTGTCAGTGCCAGGCTGTGTGGTGGTCGTATTTCCAATCTTACAAGAAATGGTCAAATTACTTTCCAAAGTAGTTATACTAATTTAGATTCCCAAAACCAGTGTATTCAAGTTTTTGTTTCCCCACCTGTGAATAAGTCTTATCAATAAGACTTCTATCTGGTGGGTCTGAAATTCTACCTCTCGTTACATCTTCTAGGGTTAAATGGCTTTTGTGTGTTACTGGCTGTTGCAGTTTCCTCTGAGGGGACCCACTCCTTCATAATCTTTGCCCACATTTCCATTGGGTTATTTTTTGTTATTGATTTGTTGTAGTTCTTTACATATTTTAGGTATTTAATCCTTTATTTGTTATGAATCTTGCAAATATCTTCTCCCATTCTGGGAAATATCGTTTCTAACCCTAAAAAATACCAACATAACCTTTTTGTCAGCTTAGCAAGGGTCCCCCACGCTCCCTGCCCACATCGTCTTTGGCCCTGAAGACAGACACCCCTGTACCACCCTACACAGCCCGTGGAGCATCCACCCCACCCTGGAAACCTGCTCCCACCTCAGCTCCCGGGGAGAAAACAAGAGAGTCACGGATGCCAGCCTTTTCCCAAATAAGTGTTTTGGGTTTTGTTTGTCTTTAATGTTGACAAGTTCAGAATTACTGTTCCTGTTAAGGCTTTAAAGTACCTTTTCAAAACCCTTCACATTGTTTCTCTTTTGAGAGCCATTCTTCATATGTTTATAATAGCCTTCTCCCTTTAATTTGCTTTTAATCAAATTATTTTTGCTATCGTAATTGTTACACTAACACAGATTGCTTCTCCTATTGGGCTTGTATTCTTGAGAACTGTTTAGAGGGATTGTATCCATGGATAATATTACAAGATCATTTACTGTGTTTTTTTTATGAACGTCTTGCTTTGCTCTGGTGCCTTTGTTACAATTGATAACCAGTGTTGATACATTATTATTAACATTACATTTGGGTTCACTCTTTAAGTTATGCATATTCATTGAAATTTTATCTTCAAAACAGATGAAATGTCCATTCCTGATGTCGTTAACATACCCATTCCTGATGGAGTTCTTTTCAGCCTCTTGTAGGACACTAAGGTTTCCCATCCCAGCACCATCTTTTCCGTCTTTTGTTGGAATTCTGTCTCCTGTTCGAAAGAAAGCATAGTGTTGGAAGTGAGCTTCGGGCTGTCAAAGTGCACCTCTGCGTAGGACAGTTCACTCCAGCTTTCTGTGCACCTGGAGGAAAACTGTGAAGCCACAGATCCCTCTGTTAGAAATGAAAAACATTTTGATTGTTGTTTAAGAAACGCACAGATAGCAGTGCCTCTTCTGATACTAAATTCAAATCTGTGTGTTTAGTTTAAGTTAATAGAGCTATAATGATTTCATGTGAAGTCTTATTTCAGAACTTAATCCTTATGAATTACCGAGTCAGACCAAAGCTGATGAGACATACACTCTGATTGACCCTCTGGCTCCCATCAGCTCCCTCCCCGCCTGGGTCAGCAAAGGTGAACTGTCACTGGGTCCTCAGTCCTTTTCTGCCCTCCCTCCAGAATCATGCAACTCACATTTCTAGTTCTCAGACTAAATTCAGAGACTTTTTATCAACACATAACCATACATGGTGGTTCAGAATTGTTCAGCACATTTCAGATGTCTTACTTTGTTTCCCATGAGAAAATTAACTCATGTCTCAGAGTTAACATCTGCTGCTTAGGTTAGATTTCCAGTTTACTTTCCTCTATGCCAGAACTCCTCCGAGTTTATCACTTAAGCCTATTTTCCTCGGTCTGAGAAGGCTGGTTAGCAAATCCTACAGCTCTTCACGTTGCTCACTCTCCTAGTGAACTCTGGCATGTCCAGTGTTACTGGAACAGATGGTTAAGAGAGACGAACATGTGCAGTTCGGGGCACCACCTCTATCGTCAGGACACCCAAGTGAAGCCTCCTGTAACCCGTCTCACGTGAGAAACGTGGGAGACACATGCGTTCCCAGCGCCACCTGCATCAGACTCAGCGTTTCAGGCTCATGCAGAGGCAGTATGGACCATCCTGAATTCCCCTTCCTGCCTCAGGGCTCTGGGGCAGCACCGAATTACCCCTTTACTAAGTCGTCTAGGACTCACTCAGGCTGGTGTTTTGTTTTCAGATGCAGCCTTGAAGTTGGAAGTGTCTCGTTGAGGGTTGTTTTGTGGCAGGTGAGGGACTCCGTGCTCTCTGCCAGGCACCGGCGTCCCCCGACCTGTGTCCTCATGGCAGAGCAGAGGAAGCAGGGGCTCCACTCCTCGCGTGCCGCCGGGTCGCAGGGGTCGGGGAAGGACGGGGGTGGGCGCCGGGTCCAGGGAAGCAAGTGCAGGGCAGCAGTCGGGCACCGGGTCCTGCTTGCCTTGACAGCGAGAGGAACTGCCAGGCCCCAAGGGGGAGAGCTGAGCCTGCCGACCGTGGGCAGAGGGTCCACGGAGTCTGCGCTCTGCTGGGCGTCCACCAGGCACCATCGCGTCAGCACGCTCGGGCCTCCCAGCAGCCCGGCCATGTCCCAGTCCCCTGTCCGGCTGGGCGGGTGGCCAGGAAAGTGGAGAGAGGACGCCACCCGCCCAGCACACAGGCGAGTGGGTGGCGGGAGGGCCAGACCGTCTCCACGCCAGGGAAGTCCCGTGCCTGTGTGCCCCGCTGGAGTCAAGCTGACATTCCTCCTCTTGCTTTTTCTTTCAAGTTCGCTGCCCAGCACAGGGCCTGTGTGATTTCTGGTGCATCCCGCTCTGATTCTGTGGCTGCCGAGTGGGTCTGCAGTACTGCAGGGGACTCGATAACATGAATTGTGTAGGAGTGTTTTCATTTAATGTTTTCTAAATGATTAATGAGAGCACTTCTACCGTATTTATACCGACCTAGATTTTGGCAGGCCATGACTATATGTGGGAACTTTCCAGAAAAACAGATCCACTGGGAAATACGTTTCCTTCCAGATTCTGACTTGCCCTCTTTTTCAAGGCGTGCTCTCCATGCAGGGGAGGCAGGCTTCTGGCTGCTGTGGAGCTGCTGCGTATTTCATGTTGCTGGATTCTTCTGGCATGAAGGGCTTCACTGATTCCCAGTGACTCTTCACACAGAGCAAGGCTGGGTTTGCTAGACTGAGAGGATCAGTTTAAAGGTACTTTTATTTGCATTTCTTTAAAACAAACAAACAAACAAAAGCAGGAAAGGCCTGAGTTACGTTGAAACAGTTTCTGTTGTGTTTTACTGGCGAGGTTGTGGGGTTTGCTCGGGAACAGTGGTCACATCCCCTTCGTGACCAGCGTACGTCCAGTGCCTTGTGCCTGCATTGGCACCTGAAACCCACTGAGCGACTGGCTGTTAACCTGTTCAAGCTGGGATTAATAGACAGCGTTTCTCCAGCTGCTTTTCTTGTTGTGGCTGTATGAACGGTATATTTTTCTAGAGAGGGGCATTCCTCTTTCTGATGTGTCATGAGGCTGTGTGTGTGCTTCCCTCTCGATTTCTGCTCTATGAGATTTTTAAGCAGTATGAGACCTTCCCAGTGGTACCAAGAGAGAAGAGGGGGAAACTGCTTCCCACTTCAGCCCTGGCTTTCTCCCGGACACTCCCAGGAAAGCCACGGGCAAGGGTGACGTGGTTAAGGAGGATCGGTGCTGGCTCTTCTCTTCCTGCTTTCGGCCGTCTGGATAGAGTCCCAGCTCCAGATGCGAGTCACAGGGAGGCACGTGGAGTGTCACCTGTCGCCGGCGTCTGCCTGCGTCCACCTCCCAGAGCTGCGGGAGTCCGGTCCAGCACAGACAGGCTCTGGTGGAAGGCTCAACAGTTTGGGACAGGGATGTCTGTTACTCCATAGAAGACGGTGCCTGGAGAGAAGACGGTGTGAGGGCCCAGAGAAGACAGAACTGCAGGCACGTTCTTCTGGTCTTCCAAAGGGTCTTCGTTCTGTCTGCGTTAGTTAGGACTTCCAGCAGCATGTTCAGTAGGAGTGGTAAAAAGGGGAGGGACATCTCGGCACGATTCAGGACCTTAGGGGGAGGCACCTGGCTTCTCACCGTAGGTGTTTATAGATGTTTTTATCTGTAGGTGTTTATAGATGTTCTTTATCAAATTGAGGCCGTTTCCCTCTATTCTTAGTTTGCTGAGAGTTTGAATCATGAATGGGTGGTATATTTTGTCAAATGCTTTTTCTGCTTCTCTTGATTTATTGTGTGATTTTTCTTGTTTAGCTTGTTTGATGTGATGGGTTACGTTAATTCATTTTTGAATGTTGAACCAACCTTGCATACCTGGAAAAAATCCCAGTTGGTCATGGTGGATAATTTCTTTTATACACTGTTGGTTTTGATTTGCTAATTTTTTGTTGGATTTGATCTAGTTGGATTTGACTTGCTAATTTTGTGGAGGATTTTTGTATCTATGTTCATTAGCTATGTTCATCTATAGTTTTCCTTTCTTATAATACTGATTTTTTCCTGATTTTTCTATAATGCTGGCCTCATAGAATAAATTAGGGAGCATCCCCTCCACTTCTGTTTTCTGGAAGAGGCTGTAGAGAATTGGTACCACTTCCTCCTTAAATGTTGTATAGAATTCACCAGTGAAACCATCTGGGCCTGGGCCTGGTGCCTTCTAGTTTTGGAAGGTTACTATTTATCGATTTCATTTCTTAAGTAGATATTGGCCTATTTAGATTATCTGTTTCTCCTTGTATGAGTTTTAGTAAGTAGGTTGTGTCTTTCAAGGAATTGGTCCATTTCATCTAGGTTATAAAATTTGTTGACATAGATTTGTTCATAATATTCCTTTATTTTCCTTTTAATGTCCACGTGATCAGTAGTGATGACCCCTTTTTCATTTCTGATATTAGTAATTCATGTCTTCTCTCTTCTTTCTTGGTTAGCCTGGCTAGAGTTTTATAAATTTTATTGATTTTTGTCAAAGAACTAGATTTGGATTTTGATGATTTTCTCTCTTGATTTCCTGTTTCCAATGTCATTGCTTTGTGCTCTAACTTTTCTTTCTTTTCTTCTGCTTTTATATTGCTTGTTTTTATCTTGTATCCTACAGTAGAAGCTTAGATGATTAATTTTAGGTCTTTTAGATATATGCATTTAACACTGTAAAATTCCCTCTTAGCACTGCTTTTGCTGCATCCCACGAATTTTGATAAATAGTATTTTCATTTTCATTTAGTTTGAAATATTTTCATATGTCCTTTTAAATGCAAAAACTTCCCCAGGTCCATGGGCAGTTTCCAGGGCAAAGAGCAAGTAACTCCCGACCACCTTGTCATATATTCAGCTCATTTATAAATTGGGCTTGGGAACTTCACAGACGTTTTGTTTCTGCATTTATCTTATAAAGCTTAAAGTGTTGTAGAGATTCTCTCCCTGCAGGTAAATTCTAAACCGCGTGGGAACGACTATTGCCTGTTCTCTGTTTGATGTATAGGGATGACAGACACAACTTATGTGTGACTTAGCATGTTAGCGCGATCCCATTTTAGTGATGCCAACGGTCAAGAAGTGGTTCTTTCTAGGAAGTGACTGATGCCAGGATGTCAACTCAGTCATCCATCTTCTTCAGACGTGGCAATTATTTAGTGTCATCAAAAAAAAATTCAAACATTTAAATTGAGTAATTGTCATCTTTCTTTTCTCTAGGCTCACAATCACAATAGAAACTATTTTCCATAGTATTCCTTAGTTTTGTTTGTCCTTTTGACCTTTCTTCTTCCTATCCTTACTGAAGACCATAGAGCATGATACAGTTTCTCAAGATACGAAGCACAAACATGAAGCCACCTCAGTGTGGCACATGGTAGACCCTCGCTGATGGTTGCTGGATGGACGATGGACGGACTGAGGCACAGAGAGGCTGAGCAGCTTGCAGCTGTCACACAGCTTGCTTCTAACCATCTTTAAAGTGTAGTCCAGGGACTTCCCTGGTGGCGCAGTGGTTAAGAATCCACCTGCCAATGCAGGGGACACGGGTTCGATCCCTGGTTCAGGAAGATCCCACATGCCGCGGAGCAACTAAGCCCCTGTGCCACAACTACTGAGCCTGTGCTCTAGAGCCCGCGAGCCACAAATACTGAAGCCCGCGTGCCCTAGAGCTCACATGCCGCAACTTCTGAGCCCTGTGTGCTGCACCTGCTGAAGCCCGCATGCCTAGAGCCCGTGCTCCGCAACAAGAAGCCACCACGATGAGAACCCCACACATCGCAACGAAGAGTAGCCCCTACTCACCACAACTAGAGAAAGTGCACGCGCAGCAACGAGGACCCAACGCAGCCAAAAACTAAAATAATAATAAAGTGTAGTCCAGATCTAAGTACTGAGAGGCCCCTTCTGAATCTGTGAGGTTGCCCTGTGCTGGCTTTGTCACATCCTTTAAGTCGTTCATAGTCAGCACAGGCTGTTTGATTATTTGACGGCATTTATATACTTACATACTTACTAAATTACGATATATACTGATACAGATACACATCCAAGTCATGTCAGAGGGGAACGCGACACTAACAGAAAGATTCCCTCACCCTGAGAGAACACAGCCACATTCAGACACTGTGCAAAAGCTCATTTCAACTGCAGTCCTTTTCGGATCACTGCTCTCATGCCCCCAGCACGCTGATGGAAGTGGCACTGCCCAGAACTCCCTCCCTCCGGGGCAGCCCTGGGCAGTGGAGTCTTCAAGGCCAGCTGCCATGCCTTCCTTCCGCTGGGACAGGTCTGAGGTAGAACTTTCACTCCAGAGCCACACACACACACACACACACACACACACAACTTTCACTCCAGAGCCCCCCCCCCCACACACACACACACACACGTCCCGGAGTCAGGCTGACGCTCCGTCCTCAGGACCTGGGCCCGAGGTGCACCCTCTCTCATTTCCCTCCCCGGTAACCCGACCTATGCAGCCTTCTACAGGAGCTCGACATCTCAAAGGAGTACAGAGAATCCATGAGTGTTCTGTTTTTTTTACTGGAGCAGGCGGTGGTCTCTACCATTCTACTCATTTTGTGATAATTTCAACACGATTGTGGCGTAACTCTGGAAAAGCAGTGACAGCCAGCTTTCTCCTTTGGTCATTGTCTAGAACATACAGCTGTACAGAGAAAACCAAGACACGTTTTATAATTGGCATCATCGCATACTTTACCAAGACATAAGGCATTCCGTCATCCCTTCTGCTAGAACATCTGCAGATTCCCTGCTGCATGGGTGCTCACTCTGAGAGGGTGCTTAGTTGTGCTCAGTTACAGCAAACAGACTCACTCTGCTTTGACTTTGGTTCTAGGCTCCATGGTCCCCTTTTCGATGCGGATCCTACACGCGGAGCTTCAGCAGTACCTGGGGAACCCCCAGGAGTCGCTGGACCGGCTGCACAGGGTGAAGGCCGTCTGCAGCAAGGTAACCGTTGCACCAAGTTGGGCTGCTGACGCCCCCCCTCCTGACGGAGGGCTCACCCAGACTTTCCCGCCCTCACGAGAAGCACGTCACGCCACCCTGTACCCTTCCCACCACTCTGCTTCCCCCTCCTGAAAGGCAGGCTGACCCGGTTCCTTGTGACCGTGCAATTCACTGTTCTTGCTGAATTATTCTAGGGGGGCGGTGGGTGGTTTTCGGCAAAGCTTGAAGCCTGAAATCTTTCTTCCCGGTATTATTAGTAAATGAAAAGCAGGAGCGTCCCCTCTTGTGTAGAAATCACACACGTGAACACGTGCCGGGCTGCCCGACCACTCACGCATCCTGCAAAAGGCTACGTGCACCTGCTTCATGTCAAACGGAGGCATCAGAGCAGCATTTAAAGAGAGAATGGTTTAAAATGTTCCAGAATCAAAGCAAATTATAGTGTATCATGACAAGTGTCACTCGTAATGCTGACTCCAAAGGCAGATAAGGTTCCGAAGTGCTTCCCGAGTTATTCTGGGTTGTAAAGTAACAATTACGTGGAAGGCATCAAGTTGTATCAACAGAAGATGAGATTTACTGCACTGAGTGATGGGAAGGAGAGATGTGGGGTTCAGAGTCTCCCCATCTCCAGGCAGCGGGCAGCCGCGCCCCCGAGAGCCTCCGTCTTCAGACTGGAAGTGAGCCTGCCTTTCCTACCCTCCTGGCAGCTTTGCTGTGTAGCTTAGCTGCAGCGTCGTCTGTGGAAGGGCTTCCAAAGCTGTAACAGCAAGCAGTTAGGAGCGGCAGCATGTGACAGGTTTTTAAACGAGGTTATTTGTACTTGTCGAGTTCCTGCTTCAGTCCCCAGCTGCTCTATGGTGGACGTTCCTGGAGCTCCTGGGGGGTCCTCTGTGTTCCCGGCAGGGAAGTGGCAGGGCTTCCGCCCTCGCAGAGTGGACGCCACAGCAGGCCACCTGACACTCTTAAGCTTTGCATCGGTTTCTGGCTTTTATAGCTTAAAAGATAAAAAGAAAAACTTTGCTCTCTTATAATTTGATCCGTTGGTGGGGGAAATTGTGTCATTACTACTTTTTAGAGTCTAACACTCCTTTCCTTGACTCTTAAATCATGGTTAAAATAGTTACTTCCAGAAATAGGAAAACAAAACTTGTAATTGGTACTAAATCAGTGATGTTCTAAATCACACACAGATGATTGTTTTTATTGCTTTTCACTCACCTCCGTGTCACACAGGGGACGTGCATATGAATTCTAAGGCTTTAACCCTAAGGCTGTCTCCCAAGGCCTGCCCGGCGGGCTCCACGCTCTCCTTGCGTCTCTGGGCGCCCGCCTGCCACGCCTGCTGCCACGTGGTGCTGCCCTTGACGCCACGGGCTCGGAGGTCGGACACGGGGGTGGCGGTGATGGCGGCGGTGGCCACGGGGCTGTGCTCAGTGCTCCCGCCTACACGATGGGTGCTGTGCTGCATGCTTTATGCTGAAGCTCCGTAAGCGCTCACGACGGCTGTACAAGGCGGCGCCATGCCTGATGTACAGACAAGGAGACAGAGCCTCCGAGGGTTAAGTACAGCTGAGGTCCAGCCGCGAGGGGCCTGAACGAGAGCAGGTCGCCGGCTGTGACCCGGCCACCGCCCAGGAGCTGCAGCCCTTTTCCCCGCACGTGCAGCGTGTGCCCGGAAGCCTTGGAACGCGGCTTCGGCCTCGTGCGTCACCCTCCGGTGCCAGAGAGCGCCAGCCGCGCTTTCTCTGCCAAGAGCTGCTCTCAGTGGGTCAGGGGGCGCTGGGCTCCTCGCTGGGGGCGGAGGCGAGTCCAGCAAGGAAGGAGATGAGGCAGCCTGTGAAAGAGTCTCTCCCAGGGTGATGCTCGCACCCGGCCCCCCGCCTCGGCTTCCCCTCCCCAGCCTGCTCGCCGGGCCTGGCCTCCTGCCCGCCCCAGACCCAGGGGGCCCAGGCTCAGCCAGCGCCCACCAGGCCTCCCAGACGCAACTGCCTGCTGGGGTGCAGCTGCGGCGTCGAGCAGGGCCCACCCGGGCCACCCTGGAGTCGTCACGGGGGCTGGGGCGGACAGGAGGCCGCGCCGGGGCTACCCTCTGGAGCCGCCGACCGGCCAGCGCCTTGACGGCGATCGACGGCTTCACTCCGCGCAGGCAGCGAAACCAGGGCGTCATTTCCGGAAGGAAAGCAGCGGCGTGGTCCACACCCCCGAAGCGCTCTGTGCCCGTCGGTTTCGTTGCGCGTGTGGCGTCTCTCGTTGCTCTGGAGGTCAGGGGTGGGCGTGGAAGCCACGCCTGGGAAGGGGGTAAAGAAGAGAGCACGAAGGTTTCCGTCCTTAGTGAGAAAGCCGGCCGAGGCCCCGCTCGGTGCTTGGGAAGCGCACACGCTTGTCGCGGGTGCAGGTGTGTGTGCAGATGTGCTTGGAGCCCGCTGTTGGTCGCTGCCTCTCTAGCACACGTCAGGTGTTCACAGGTTCAGCCCCAGCGCGGGTTTGCCAAGTGAAAGGAGACGACCCGGGGTGGCAGCTAGAGTGAGATGCGGGCGGGCCCGGGGCAGCCAGGGTGGGTGAGAAGCAGACACCTGCCACCCGGTGGCCCTCGGCCCGGGCAGCCAGCGTCCCCCCTGCAAAGGGACACACTGGGATAGAGGTCTCCCGCTGCTTCCAGTCTGTGCCGTCCCGACCAGAGCAGCAGGGCACAGAGCCGGGTGTCCCAGGGCGCCGGGCTGGGGTGTGGGGACACGACACGGGCTCCAGATGGGTGTCTCGTCTCCACAGCCGTCACGTGGGAAGTGTTTAGGATGTGACATCCGCTGTCCAAGCCAGCCTGCAGAATTACGATTACAGGACGGCCTCTGTGAAGGAAGTAATATACCCTGAAGGAAGAACACTCCAGTACGTTAGAGGTGTGGGTAATGGGCTTAATGGTCATTTTTATTCTCTGTCCAGGTCTTAACAATGCACGTGTTAGTTTTATAAGTAGAATATTTTTCTATTGAAAAAAAATTAAATGAGGACAACGGGGCAAAGGGAAGATAAAATTCAGACAGCAGTACGGTTGGTAACGTACAAGGTTTATGCCACACACAGGTTGGCGCTGAGGGTCCAGGTAAGCAGAGCAGAGAGGGACATAACACCAGTTATGGAATCCCCGGCATCGTTTGCTCAGGAGAAGCTGAGCTTTTCCTTATACGGAAGATTCACTGCAGAATGGTTAGAGCCTGTGTATTCAACCTGATGAGAGCACTGTCTCGATTTTTTAGGTGCGGCCCGGTTTTAGCAGAACATTACTCATGACCTTTACAAAACGGTCCAGGGTTTTCTCTGCTGTCTTTGAAATAGAAGGTGACAAGTAAGAACCACGTGGTGAAGTAGTAAATGTTTGGTTCAGATGTAGTGGTATCGATGAAGAACAAAATATACCTCGATTTAAAATAAGCATGCCCCGTGGCTTAGGAGAGCCATCCCTGTCACGCCACAGCAGCGGTACCTCTGCTCACCATCCCTGCCCCTCGGCTTCTCTGCAGGCCACTGCACCTCTGGGTCCCGTCGGCAAAGAGCCAGGGAACACGTTTCTAAGCCCGTTTGCATGCGTCATGATGCCAGATCAGCGTGGGGTTTGGGTCGCCGCTGATGGGGACGTGCCGCGTGGGTTTAAGTTCAGTGCTGCCCTGCCCTACAATTCGATTTCTGCAGCCTCTGCCTGCCCCACCTTAGCCCGGCTCGGGGCACCAGGTAAGGAAGTGCCCCTTCAGAGACCCTCACTGCCGAAGGAGCCCCTCGGGAAGGGACATCGGTTTGCTCTGTTCTTGGTTGGACACCCTAATGAGGCAGAGGTGAGAGGGGCGTTTCTAGGAAGGGTTCATATCTTTACTAAAAAGGAATTCCAACAGATGGACCTGCTCGGTTATACTGTTTTACTTGTAAACGAAGTTAAGAACGGAAGAGAGAACAGACATTGTCCGCCCTCCCCCTGCCAGCCGCTCTGGGAAGCACCCAGCTGGGCGGGCCATCCAGCGTGACCACGCCCGCCGCTGCCCGGCTTCACCAGATGCCCATGGTCCCCACGCCCCTCTGTCCTGCCCGCTCCAGCAGAGAACAAATTGATGGTGGCTTCATCAGATAAGATGGGAGTGGCTGGCAAGTGAGGGCAGGTGGTGGAGAAGGGGAGGTGATGGCTCCTAATCCCTGGTCGAGGCCACATCTCTGCCCTTTGCCGTCGACACTCACGCTCCTGGGCCCGGGTGTGCTCAGAGGGCCCAGAAGGAGGAGGTGACAGGAGCGTCCCTGTCGGCAGGGTCGTTGCAGATCCCAGAACAGAGACTTGGGAATGTCGACCACACCCCCCAGCAGCCCCAGCCCCGTGTGAGATCTCATGTGCCAGAGGTGACCCACAGCGTGCCGTAAGGTCACCCGAGTTGGCAGGCGGTCCCGCCCGACACGTGCATGATAGCCCAGCAACAGACAGCCCTCGGCGGAACAGAGAGGTCTGGAATCTCCATCCTGGCATTGGTTGCCTTGGCATCGAAGGTTCTCACTCTCTGACCTGCAGGGAAAGAGAGAGCATTGCGTCAAGGTGTGATGCCCTGTCGGGGGATGTCCACAGGCCGCAGCTGGAGGGGCTTTGGAGTCAAGCAGACGGGTGTTTCCAGGTGTGGCCCTGACTCTTCCTGGTGGGGTGACCAGCCTGTGGAAGCCTGGGGAGGAGTGGTGTCACCAGCCACCTCCAGGCTGCTGTGTGGGTTAGATGACCAGCGACCTGGCACAGTGCGTGGTCCATGGGAGTGTTTAATATTCCTGCAGTGGCTTGGAGCAACTCCGAGAAGCCTCTTTTCACTTTGAAAAGCCTTTTGTCCAGAAGGTCCCCTAGGAGACTGGTAGGGCTGAGAAGGTCCCAGAACTTTCCAGAGAAATCTAAGCCCCTCTAGGGAGACCTGCTCTCACCTCAGTCTGAACACCGCAGGTCATTAGTGAGTCCTTGGGTCCTTGAGTTAGGGCCGGCCCCCAGGGGTCCGAAGATTGGACGCTTTGCGCATAAACCCGGTCGCTAGACCTTCCCCACCCACAGCCCGTGACAGGCTGACAAAGGACAGGACCAGGGCTCCTTCCCTGAGAGCTTTCCCACAAACCGAGGCCCCCAGACCACCCATACTGGTGTTGCCTGGAGCCTATCAGAAGGGCCGGGTTTGGGCTGCGCCCTGCATAGGACTCAGAACCTGGAGTTCAAAATACCGGAGTCCAAGGTCATGCGTAGGCACCAGGGCCCACGAACCCAAAACTGTTTGTAAGTGATCTTCCAAACCCAGGGTAACTGCAGAGAAGTCAGGGCATGGGTTTGGTCCCTTTAAATATGAGTAGGTGACACATTGCCTGTTTGAGATAAGTGGTCCTTTATTTATCTATCTATCTATCTATCTATTTATTTATGGCTGCATTGGGTCTTCGTTGCTGCGTGCGGGCGTTCACCAGTTGCGGCGAGCGGGGGCTACTCTTCGTTGCGGGGCGTGGGCTTCTCGTTGCGGTGGCTTCTCTTATTGCGGAGCACGGGCTGTGGGTACACAGGCTTCAGTAGTTGTGGCACTTGGGCTCAGTAACTGCGGCTCGTGGGCTCTAGAGCGCAGGCTCAGTAGTTGTGGCGCACGGGCTTAGTTGCTCTGCAGCATGTGGGATCTTCCTGGACCAGGGCTCGAACCCGTGTCCCCTGCATGGGCAGGTGGATTCTTATCCACTGCGCCACCAGGGAAGCCCTGAGATCAAGTGGTCTTGGCTACATATGGAGTCAGGCAGCTGGGATATTCGTGCGAGGCGTATAGTTTTCTCCTTGGACAAAACAACCGAGCCCGGGCCTTCTGAGTCCTTTGTCCTCCCTCCGCTGCTGTCCAGAGTGTTGACGGCATCTGCATTGCTGGAGTGACACTGCCCGTCGCAGAACCAATCCAGGACAGCCCAGGACCCGCAGGTGGGGCGGGAGGTGTCGATGCAGCCTCTCAGCTCTGGTCACACCCACCTGCTGAACAGCGGGTCCAGAACTGTCTCCCAGGCCCACGTTTCCTCCTGGCTGCTCCCTATTCATGTCCAAGCAGCATCTTCACACACTCAAAACCACTGTCATTTCAGTATTGTAGTTACTTTCGGAAGTACGTGGCTTGCCCGGAGCCCAGCTGCTGCCAACCCGCCACCCCACGCTCGCGTTTCCGGAGCATCTTCCAGAATGGGTGCCGTGGGCGCGGCCCGTCTTGGTCGTTCTGGGAAGCAGACCCAGAACTGCTCACGGGCGTCCGACCTGCACCTGGACAGGAGGGACAGGAGGGGCATGCGGCCACGTTTGCCATCCGAGTAGCTCAGGCTTTGGGTGGGAGCGTTTCTACACTTTACGGAAACGACCTTCTGTAGATCAGCATGCTGTTACTGTGACTGTGTGAAGTCATACGGGTGGGAACTCTCTCCCCCAGACACTGTTCTCCTGCGATTTAGCTCAGGCTGGAGGTAACTGTGGCCCCCCAGGTGGGTTGCCCAGATGTGTGGAGATGCCCTGCAGGGGGCCAGGACCACTCCCCGACCCCGCCCTCCTGGAGTCTGTGCTTCCCATGATCCTCTCATGCTCTTTTGTTGTGGTTGGTTTTGCTGTCAGGCCTGCCCCTCCCCCCACGTCCCATCCGTCAGCCCATGAGTCGGGGCCAGGCCTCGGGCCCTCTGCACTGTGCATGGCCCCCGGGGCTGGGAAGAGCCAGGCCTCCCGCGTTTCTTCTTCAGAACCTCTTAGTCCTTCTCTTTGTTCCTGTCCCTCCTCAATGGTACCTTCGAGACCTTCTTTCCTGGTCAGTGTCTGTTTTTATGATTATTTATCAGAAGACCGATTGGCTGAAAAGTGTCATTTGACCTCGTTTGGACCAACTAGCTCATCTTTGAGGTTACAGTTTTGAAGCCCGGGTGTGTCCTGAGTGGTCACGGTAGGACAGGCCTTCGTGTTCACAGCGAACCATCGTCCACCTTTTGTGAAGTGCTGGCCCTTGGCGGCAGAGGAGGCCCAGCTGGCCCGTCTCTGTGTGGATGGGACGAGGCCAGTGAAAGCCCGGAGCAGCTGCTTCGCTGGTCGTGAACTTCGCCTCTTGAGGGTGGGCCGTTTGGGGCAGTGCTGCCTTGCAGGGTGGCCCACTACACAAGGGGGTGTCTCCCCAAAGCACGTGGCCTGAAGTCGGCCATCAAGGAAGCATGAGACCCCCGTTTTCACTTAGCGCGTCTTTCTTTTCCTTCCCTGCAAACAGCCTTTACTATTAACACGTTTTTTCTCCTCACCCTGCCCTCCAAAAGAACATAGGCTCTGCTCAGATCACCGTGGTAGCAACTTCTTTCCTTTCAGGGAAACCAGATCACAGAGGAAGCAACTCAAGGTTATTAGCCGAACAGTAAAAACTATGTAAAGTGACGGATGCTCAGGATTTATTTGATACATTTAAAAAGGCTGCACATCTCAGGTGCCCTCGAGGAGCGAGACTGATGTTTTCACAGAAGTTAATAATCGTCCTCTTGTGTAACATTCCTGATGCTTTCCTGACAGACAGAGAATATCTGCCCCACGTCGGGGGTCTCTGATGCTTTACGAGCGTCATAAACCCAAACCCCCCACCGGTCAGAGAGCAGCTCCCTGTTTGCCGTCATCTCCGTGCCTTGTGAGCAGCGAAGCTTAAAACGTGTCCCTGCGAAACGCTCCTTGACAAATGGGTTTCCATACAGAGAAATCTGCTTCTCCTGGAGTATATTGTGACAACGTCTAGAAGCAAATTCACTTCTGTTGTTCTTCCTTCCATTTCCCGCAGATCCTGACGAACTTGGAGCAGGGCCTGGCCGAGGATGGCGGCATGAACAGCATGGCCCCGGAGAACAGACAAGGTCAGTGCCGGACTCGCCTTCCTTAGACAGTCAGCTGGCATCGTCAGAGGGCTCGGCCCCAGAGGTTTCTCTGTCTCATTCTTTTCCTTCTCACTCCGTAATGCACTCATCCTCTCATGCATTCATCTCGGTCCTTTCTTGGACCAAGCCAGGCACCGTGGTTGGTGCTGGCATAAGGCACGAACCCCGCTCTCGGGGAGCCCCGTCAGGCCGAGACCCGCCTACAGCAAATAACTCCAGAAATCGACGTGAGCGTCCACAGCAAGGTGGGTGCCTGGCCCGCCCGCCCGTGGGGAGCCTGAGGCCTGGGCGGAGCTGGAGAGGAAAGGAAGACGGGGCCCTGCGTGTGGAGGCTCGGGGGCCAGGCCGTGGAAAAGGGTCGTTATGTGAGTGCTGGGCGGGCAGGTGCCGAACTGCGTTTTGAAAAGATTATCCTGGCTGAGATTTCTTGAGAACATTAGAGAGAAGAACTTCTAATCATGCTTCAAAACCCAGCTCAGATGGCACCTCCCTGAGAGGCTGGCACCTCTGCACATGAGCCTGTGGGCTTATGTGGTCTCCAGGGGCTTGGTGGTCCCCCACTCTGCGCCTGACTTGGAGCGGCTGTCGGTGACCACGGGCGAGCACGGATGATGTGGGCAAGGGGTGGGCTTCCTCTGAAGCCACGCTGTGAGGAGACGGATGTGCCAGAAGCAGGAGAGGTGGCCTGAGAGGAGAACCCCCCGGGGCAGAGACCTGTGCCCATGCCTCGGGCACGGCGGGGCCCTGGGCGCCGTGCACCCCAGACGCGCTCGTGACTATGGGAAAGGGGGAAGCATCCCAGGCAGGAGATGTCCATCCTCGAGGACCAACAGCTCTGGCTGCATTTGTGCTTTAAACACAGATCCCTTTCTTTGAGAAATCCCAGGAGACCAGGTCTGTAGGTGCGATGTTCGTGCGTCCTTCTCAGTGATTTAAGTGCCGGTAGATAACAGGGGTCTGACGTGGGCATCTCCGTGCCCTGGGACATCCCGCCCTCAGCATCTTTCCCACTCTGGCCATGTCATCCCACGGGGGGTCCGTGTTTTGGTGTCAGAGAGCAGGTAGTTGTTGGAGCTCAGGAAGCAGTGCCCGGAAACCTGACAGCTCACAGCAGATCAACAGATTTATAAGGCAAAGAGGGGAAGAAAGCACTAGGAAGTCCTCAAAGATAATCAAAATCAAATTCAGTTCACTGAGAATCCACATTTTACATTGGTTAAGGAAAGATATTCAGAATTTTTCTTTTCACAAAAATGATGTCATAAGGGGAATGTAAGCAGCTAATGTATATTTAATTGCTGAAAGGCAAAGTGAGTTACGTTCTTAATTCTGACAGTTAAGTTTTGTGTCCTTTTCTCAAGCACTCCAGGAATAAGCGTCATTTCTAGGAGACTGTTATCCCAAAATTGACCCTTGGTCCCGGCAGCGGGAGGAAGGTCAGCTTAAGGCAAGCTCGCCCAGTGGTCACCATTCACATGTGTCTGGGACGTGCTTCTCCCTGGGCCTGAGCTGGATGGCAGATTCAACATCTGACCAAGCACCGGCCTCTCCAGCCTCCCCGCCCCACATCCGCTCCACTCCCCCTGCCCTCAGAGCCTGCTGAGGCAGATGGGTTAGGAATTGTTGCTTCCACTTAAAAGGTCACAACACCTAGGCCTTGGGCAGGCAGGCCGCTGTTACCAGGGCGCAGCTACTGACACCGGGGTGTGACTGTCCACCAGCCCTGCATCCGGGAGGCCTTCAGCCCATCCAGGTCACACCAGGAGTGGCCCCGCTGCAGGGCGAGGGCTGTCGTCTTGGCCGGCTTTTCCCATCTTTTGGACGTGCCGACCTGGGGACATGGCCCTGGTCGGCTCGTGGGATCTGTCCTCCCTGAGGCTGAGCAGGTCGCCAAGGGCACAGCCCAAGGTGTGGGCTGAGCAGCACAGGGAGCGGTGGCCTAGCCGGGTGATGGGGGCGGGGCGTCCATCTGTCTGGGTTGGGCCGGCGGCAGGACCCGCTCCCCACGCACTCACCGTACTCCGCTCTTGCAGCCTCCGTGCAGCTGTGGCGGTCCCGCCTGGGACGGGTGACGTGCTCTATGGCCAATTGTCTGCTGCTCATGAAGGTATGATGTTCTCAGGGCATTGGCGGGGGGACCGCTGGGACCTCGAGGTGGTGTGCATGCGGGGGCGGTTATCGAGCAGAGAGGCCAGTGAGACACTCGGGATAAACGTGCTTTAATTTCTACTGAAAGAAATGTCAATAGAATGTAGAATTTACACTGCCAAGTTTAATTGTTCAAACAGGGGTCGAGATGATTTAATTGAAATCCTCCTCATGCTCTCAATTCTCTCTCCCTCCTGTTTTTCTCTGGATTCAGTCCCAGAGTTGGCCTCTGTTCCCCCCATTAGAGGAGGTGGTTTCCCTCGTTCTGACCTGACTTGCGCTCAATGGCCATGGCATCTGGGGACAGGCTTCCCCGGGAGACCTGCTCCTTAGCCCCGCCCCCCCCCCCCCCACTGCCAGCCCCCGGGGAGGCGGCTGGGGGACGAGGAGGCTGAACCGAGGGCGTCGCTCCTTTCTTCCTCCATCCGTGCCTCCCTGGCAGGGCCCAGCGGCAGGGGCTGGAGGCTGCTGCCCGAATCAGTGAGCCACAGACACCCAGAGCAGCTCCGTTAACATCTTCTGGGCCATTAAGAGGCCAGATCGTGGCCCTCCCACGGGCCAGCCCAGGGTCACTCCTGAGCTTGGTTTTAGCAGAGCAGGCAAATGGCCGAGGGGAGAAGCGGGCTCCGGGAGCTGGTGTCTAACCCTGACAGGGCAGCCCCGCGAGGGGACCGCGTCCTGGGCCAGCTGTGGGTCCCGTGCAGAAGGCCACGCTGGGTGTGCACTCGGCTCCTGCTCCAGGGCCCTGCCTTCCGTGCGTCGCTGTGACCCTGGGGTGCAGACTGCCTCGCGTGCCCCTCCCACCCCCGAGCCCCGGGGACCTCCCCTGAAACGAAGGCCCAGAAGGGATGCACTTGCAGCCCCCCTTGGACAGCGCCTTGGGGTTAAGGCGCTCTGGTTCTCTCAGCTCCTCCCTTCCTGCCACCGTGACCCCTGACACGGCGCCCCGTCCCTCCCGCGGGTGGAGGGAGCCGCCCAGGGCCACTGCCACCTTCCTTCCGCGGAGCTCGCCGGCTCACGCGCAGAAACAAAGGACACATCGTAAAGTCACGGGCCGATCGGTGTCTCCTTGGTCACAGGCTGGGACACCTCAGGAGGGTCTCCTGTTCCACTGGTGGCTTCCTATGTGCATTTTTAAGGCACATTAATAGAAAACTGTGGGATAAGAACACCCTTTGTCTACTGCTGGAGTGATGATACCACCAGGCGCCAGACTAAGTCTTGTACCTACGTTGTCGGGACTCAGTACAGAACAGATCACTGTGCTTCAAAAATACTTCTACCACAAGTGCAGTTTAATTTGAGATTTTAGATTATGCTTTCATTTCCACGAGTTAAAAAAAGGAATGAAAAATTTTGCGGCTGAGGCGCCAGCACGTGTGCGCATCCTGTCGCCACCTAGTGAGCGAGCCCGGAATTACAGCAGCGTCGGCCTCACCGGCGCGTCCCGTCCCTTCCGTTCGCGTATGGGCGACGCTGGGTTACTTCAGCAGCCGCTTCTTATTCTGAATAACATTTCTGCTACGGCGACGTGAACGCTGATTCACCTTTTTCACGATGAGAAGTCTGTCCACACACTTCAGCCCGAACGTGCGCCTGAAACACTGTCGCAGCCTGGGCACCCCAGCCCATCTGGGAGACTCAGGGCGCCGCGCCGCCCGCCTCCGTGCCCCGCCAGACGGTGCAGCTGCTGAAAGAAGAGGGGGAAGACGGAGCTAGAGCAGTCGGTCCCTGCGAGCGGGCCGCGCCCGCCTGACCGCGGCCTGGACGGCGCTCGCCCTCGAGAGCGCCCTTCAGCCGGGGCCGCATTTCCTCGTTTCCTCCGGGAAATAAACGATTTCGTTAAATGGTCGTCCGCTGACAAGCTCTGGGCCGCGCTCCGCTCTGGTTTACTGGAGGCCGGGCTCCTTGGAACCGCCAGGGCCCGGGCCCGAGGCTGCAGCCACCCGGGGCTGCCACCCGGGCCCCGCGCCTCGTCCGAAAGCCTCCGCACGGGGTCCCCACGGCTGTGTCCGGCCAGCCGTGCTCTCCCAGGAGCGCCGCTCCGGCGGGACAGCGGCCGCGTGCCTCTCCGTAGCAGGCCGGAGCGCCGAGGCGTGGAGGTGTCAGGCGGCGACGCCGGCCACAGAGCCACCCGGAGACGCGGGCCGGGATCGGGGCGTGTGCACTGGCCTGACCCGGTGACACTTGGGCGCCGCCGGACACGAACGGCGAGGTGGCCTTTCGTTCGCCCTAAACCTGAAGTGAGGCGTAGACGTTCAGCACAGTGGGTGATTCTCAGATGCTCCAAGGTGCCCCCGTCTCCCCGCAGAAGTCCAGGGCTCAGCAGCGCCGGACCCCAAGCCGGGCCTCAGCGCCCCTCGGGCCCCAGGCACCGGGGGTCACTGCCGCCCCGAGAGCGGGCTCTCCCGCTGGGCAGGGCGCGGGCAGCGGTGCCAGGAGCCGAGGGGGACGGGCAGGTGCTGCCGGCTCACCGCCTGCACCAGCAAGTCCAGTTCGTCGTGAAGAGCTGCTCTCGAAGCTGCCAGGCTGGAGAGTCTTTCCATTTTTTTTCCCTGCTAAACTGGAACGTTTCTTGTCGTCTGTCTGTCTTCATAACATCCCAGTTAGCGAACTAGTAACGCCTGTCCCAGTTTTCATGAGATTGAAAACGTAGACGACGAAAGAAAGAAAAGTACCTTGTGGGGTTTTACGAAGACTCAGTGAGGAGAACACTGCCGCGCGGCCTGCTGTTTGCTGACCCGGGAGACGCAGGGAGCTGTTCACACCAGCCCGGGACAGTGCCCACCAGCAGGCGGGACGGTGACCCTGCCGTCTGAGCTCGGGGCTGTTGGGGATTTGTCCTTGTGCCCCTGGCAAGACGGCCAGGTGCCCCGGATGGCCTCCTCCCGCCAGAGCCAGCGAGCTCTCCCGGCCCAGCTGTTTTACGGGGCTTATGTTTGTCTGCATTTAAGAGCTTTACCTCGAGTTTTAGTAAAGAAAATGTTTAAGAGACGCTATTAATACATTCAGTTTCTGTGTCTGGCAGATGGAGGCAAGACAAAATTCACCAATTAAGGATTTTGTCAGAAAAGAAAGAGTGAGTCCAGGTGAAATACTAGTTGCTACTGAGAAGCTAGAAGAAGAAAGCCCCTCTGCCCTAAGTGCACAGCCAGAGCCCCTCGGGGAGAGGAAGGCTCTCAGGACCGTGGTTACACACAGAACTCAGAGCCTGGTTTGCTGGGCCATCTGCCGCCCTCACGGCGGTGCCACGTCCCACCTGCCCACGCACTCGTGTTCCCGCTTCACGTGCGAGTCTGCAGGTACCTGCGCTCCTGTAACGTGTAAAACAGCGTGCTCCTCCTAACTCTGGGATGCTCTCTGGGTCCCCCGCAGGATTACGTGCTGGCCGTGGACGCGTACCGCTCGGTCATCCAGTACTACCCACACCAGGAGCCCCAGCTGCTGAGCTGCATTGGCCGGATCTTCCTCCAGGTGAGCCGCGCGGCTGGCAGGGTGGGCCGGGGGTCGCCTTAGCGTGATGCTGTAGATTTCAGAAAGAGAACAGGAAATACATCAAGTCAGACTTCTGTGGCTGTAGAAGGGGTAGTTTTCTTGGTCCTGGCTTGACTGTGCTCTGGGCTTTGACGTGATTAGGAAGCCAATTGCTAGACGTGCATTTTCGTAGATTGTCATCTGGGAAGCGCTGAGATGGATTCCTTGAGAAATTGCCCTGTTGCAGGTAAAAGTGTGTTGACAAAACCGTCAGTAATCTTAAGTGGCTGATAATGTAGCCAAAGCGTGCTTGAATCCACGTGCGTGGACAAAGGAGGTCCCGCTTGGAGCCATGGTCCCGACAGTGCGGGAAGCCGGGACGTACCCGCTTTGCCAGGGATGGCGCTGAAGCCGGGGCGCATTTGGTGCCGGGGTGCCGGGCGCCCGTCCTCGCTCCTGTCCTCCCCACGACGGCAGGCCCACACTCGCAGGCCGAGCGCGGATGCCTCATCCCCGCACCCTCAGTCTCAAAGGGTGTCGACCGTAGCACCCGTAGCCTGGGCAGGAGCCTGATGGGGCCGTCCGTGGTGGTCAAAGCAAGGGGGATGGATGTGGGGAGGCGCTGGCCCTGAGCGGGTGCCCTGCTGGGCCATCCTCCTCCGCCATGTGACCGGCCCACTTTACAGAGGAGCAGACTGAGGCTTCCCGGGGCTCAAGTGACCTGCCTGAGGTCCCAGAGGTCAGGCCCACAGGAGGAATTTGAACAAGGTCACCCAGAGCCCAGGTTCTCTTCACTGATGTTGGTCCTGTCCTCCTGCACCTCCTGGCCACTGCACACACGAATGCGTGCACACACGCACCCCACCTCCACCCCGTCCTCCACGCCACGCACAGACGCAAGCGCGCACACACACACAAGCGCACACACGCCGCTCCCCCAGGGGGGCATCCAGAGACAACCCAACAGTGAAGGCCGCCTGTGTGGCGTCCAAGTCCCTCCCAGGATGCCCGGGGTCCCTGCCCCAGTCTCTGAAGCTTGACCTTCACTAACTCATGGATGTTGAAGAACGCGTGTTCTAGCATCTGAAAGACCCGGGTTTCTGTTTGTCCTTGGTGCTTACCTAGCCTTGACCCTGGGCTGGCCACCCTCCTGAGCTGCATCCTCTCCTCTGTGCACCAGGGACGCTCGTGGCTGCCTCTTGGGGTCCTTGTGCCGATGAAACGAGACAGCCGTGTAAAGAATGCCGTGCCCGGGATCTCGTGGTGCCCAGTTATTATCCTGATTCTCATACTAGAAGAATGCTCTGTATCTGCTCTAATTTCTCACTACTCAGGACGATCTCAGAAACTTCATTTCTGTCTTAATTTGCATAATTTGAGAAATGTATGCTGGAGATCCATCCAGGAACCCTGAACTATGAAAGCACAGTCTTTCTGTGACAGTCACGGACCTGACGGCCCAGGGGAGGGACCCTGACGGTCAGACTGGGGCTTGGTCGGTGCTTCCGTGGAGACGTTTCTGGCCACAGAAGTATTCACATTTGCGCCTCCAATACGTTGGGCTCCCCGGGGAAGTGTCCCCAGATCTCTGCAGTTATCGTTATAAGTGAAATTGGTCTGGGTTTGTGCGTGCGTATGCGTGTGTGTGTGTGTGTGTGTGTGTGTGTGAGCGTGCCCTTCTCAAAAGCATTTGTTATCTGTGTTCTGTCTTCATAAACATAGCTGCTTGCTTGCTTTCTCTGTCCTCTGGGATATTTTGGACACTCTGGAATTACATGTTCCTGGGAGATTTGAATAACTGACCTCAAAGAGGCCTCAGCCAGCCTCCTAGGATTTGTTGGGTAACTTAATACTGTTACTAATGGCTTTAGTGTTCCACGCGTGAGGTTTTTTCTCTCTGTTTCTGGGATCAATTTTGGCAATTTAGAGTGCCAAGAAAATCACCTGTTTGGTCTGTGTATTCACATACGTTTTTGCTTAGAGTTCTGTAAAATATAGTCTTCTTTCATAATTACTTCAATTTCACTTTAACTATAGTTATTTCTCCTTTTACATTTATAATTGTTTACTCATGCTTTCTTTTCCTTGATTAGTTCATCCACTTATTATCTGTTGTTTTCTTCAAATAACTAGTTTGGGTTTGTTTATTTGCTTACTAGATACTTTGCAATATATTTAATTGCCTTTTTATATTGTTTAATTTTTTACACTGCCTCTAAGTCTTAGAAAATCAGTAGGATTTTAAATCCTAATTACGTTTTAATAATTATGAAGATGTGGACTTCCCTGGTGGCACGGTGGTTAAGAATCCGCCTGCCAGTGCAGGGGACACGGGTTCGAGCCCTGGTCCGGGAAGATCCCACACACCGCGGAGCAACTAAGCCTGTGCGCCACAAGTACTGAGCCTGCGCTCTAAAGCCCGCGAGCCACAACTACCAGAGCCCGCGTGCCTAGAGCCCGTGCTCCGCAACAAGAGAAGCCACTGCAGTGTGAAGCCTGCGCACCGCAACGAAGAGTAGCCCCGCTTGCCTCAACTAGAGAAAGCCCGTGCACAGTAACAAAGACCCAATGCAGCCAAAAATAAATTAATTCTTTAAAAAAAAAAAAAAGAAATACAAGGATGTGAACTTACCTTCTAATGACCAGAAAAATCAGTAGGTGGCAAAGAAAATTCTAAGATTCCTTCGTGATCTCCCACTAGAAAATAGTTTCAGCGCAAGTCCTGCACCAGCTCCTTGAGGCCGTGCGGTGCAGAGGGCCAGCACGTGGTCTGGGAGTTGGACAGTCCCATTCTGCTATGTTAGCTTTGTGACCTGAGGAAACCGCCCAGCCTTTCTGAGCCTCATCTTTTTAATCCAGAGAGTGAAGAAAGGAGTGGGACCAACAGCACAGCTTGATAGAAGTTGTGAGCGGTGGGAAGCACTTAGCACAGCACCCAGCAGACATTTAGGGTTTGGTGCACCTTTGTTATCAGCTGGTGAGCGTCAGTATCTCCATCAGTATGCCCCTGGGCCCTTGGAGGATGCAGGGTAAGTGAGCGCACTGCGGGGAATGCAGATGTTCAGGCCTCTGTGGGGGACCCCGGGTGCTCCCACCGTGTGCGTGAGGGCGGGGCCAGTAGATGCGCGGGTGGTGCCACTTTGTTTCCTCCTCCTGGCGGGGTGTTTTTCGGGGCAGCATTGACAACAGAGAGGGGCCGGAGACCGTGAGGGTAGCTTGATGGGCGCTGGCTGAGGACTCGAGATCCCCGGGTCGGCGACGAAGGGCGCTCATTACTCACAGCAGCAGCAGTGCAGCCAGTGTCTTTGTGTCACCAAACACCAGGCCCTGGTTTCCCAGGGTACCGTGAAGGGGCCGGGTGCTGCCTGCAGGGGTCTCACTGTGGAGAGTAACCCAGACCCTTGGTGCTGGGTGGTGGGCACGCCTGCCCTCGGCTACAGGGAGGTACCGCGGGCTTCCCTGGAAGGAAGGGGAAGGGAACAAGCGCTCCCGGCAGGTGGCTGGAGGACCCCGGGAATCGGGATGGGGGTGAGTGTGCAGAAGAGGGCGCTGACACTGCAGCTGCGATGCTGTCCCCTCGGCAGATGCAGAGACACCTCGTGGTGTGTTGTAACGAGATGCCCTGGAGTCAGCTGCTCCAGAGCTGCTCCTTTAGGCCTGGAACACAGAGGCCTTTGTTCTTCCTTCACCCTGGTCGTAAGGTCATTGTTGTCACAGGGTTTTCATTTTTCCTGTATTTTGCAGTCTAAGCCTTAGATCACTGATCTCCTTCCTCGTGCAGAAGGAGACCCGATTCCCTCTTAACCCCCCGCGCCCCAGGCTGTGGTCCGCAGCGATGGCAGGACGGGGGAGGGGGTTTAGCCATCAGGATCCCCAGTGGCTCTGGCTTCATTTTAGAGGGAGCTGAGGAGGTCTCCGTAACCGTTTGCTGAGAGCGCGGCCATTTGTTCGCACGATAGAATTCTGTATTATCGGGTCAGAATATGACTGAAATTTGTTAGTTTGATGATCTCTGTCATTTTACTGGTCACAAATAACCCCCCAATAATTGATTGGGAGACTGTAATATTATACCAAAAGGTAAATGTTGTACTTTTTTAGTCATTCTTTTTTTTTAACGATAATATCAAGTTTAATTTGCCAAATATACAAGTTGGACTTGTGGAGCATGTTTTGCCTGGGTGCCACATGGCAGAGGTTTCTTGAAATGATCCACGGGCAGGTTTAAGAACGGGCCCGGGGCCTGGCCAGAGTCGGGAGTTATTTTTAGTTTTCATAATGCTATGCCAGGATTCCTCTTGATGGGTACAAATTAAAAACTGTAAGAGACTTGTTAACACGCAGGTGTATTAACCACTCACTTTCTGACATAGATGTTGACGTCCTGCTGTATCCTAAATGGCTCTTACTTTTTTTTGGTAACAAAAAGTGATAAGCAGTAAATGGTTATACCAGAGTTTTACCCTGCCTGATACATAACATGAGGAAACTGTATATGTGGGTTTAGATTTAACATTTGTCAGCTGAACTGACTACATAATTTTGTCAAAGCAGATTGGAGACATAAAGACAGCTGAAAAGTACTTTCAAGACGTAGAGAACGTAACACAGAAACTGGATGGACTGCAGGGTAAAATAATGGTTTTAATGAACAGGTATGTATTTTTCCTTCCAGTTTTACTGAGCTATAATTAACTTACAGCCGGTGTAACTGTAAGGTGTGCAGCATGATCTATCTGATTTCCATACTGACATCATGAAGCGAGGACCACAGTAAGTTCAATGAACATCCATCATCTCACATGTAACGTACGGCCGTGTTAACTATGTTCATCGTGTTGCACACTGCATCCCTAGTACTTATTTATAACTGGAAGTTTGTGCCTTTTGACCACCTTCATCTAATCCCCTTCCCCCCTCCCCTCCACGGGCAACCACAAATCTGATCTTTTTCTGTTTGTTTGAAGTATAATTGCCTTGCAGCACTGTGTTAGTTTCTGTTATACAACATAGGGACTTGATATTTCTATAGCTTTCAAACTGTCACCACCATTAGTTTAATTATGACCTGTCTCCACACACAGTTCTCACATTATCACTGACTGCATTCCTCACACTGTGCATTTCAGACCCGTGACATGTTTATTTTGCACCTGAAGTTTGTCCCTCTATATCTCCCTCCCTTAATCACCTGTTTCTGTCCTCCCCTCACCCACCCCACTTCTGGCAACCACCTGTTTGTTCTCTGTGTCTGTAACTCTGTTTCTGTTCTGTGTTTGTTCGTTTTTAGATTCCACATATAAGTGAAATCGTACAGTATTTGTTTTTCTCTGACTTATTTCACTTAGCATAATGCCCTCTAGGTCCATCCATGTTGTCACAAATGGTAAGATTTCATTCTTTTTTATGGCCGAGTAATATTTAATATTCCATGCACTGCACGCACACCCCTTTATCCATTCATCTGTTGATGGACACTTAGATTGCTTTCTGTATCTTGGCAATTGTAAATAATGCTGCAGTGAACGTAGAGCTGCATGTATTTTTTTCTAATTAGTGTTTTTATTTTCTTTGGATAAATACCCAGGAGTGGAATTGCTGGTTCATACGGCAGCTCTATTTTTAGTTTTTTGAGGACCCTCCATACTGTTCTCCACAGCGGCTGCACCAGTTTACATTCCCACCAACAGGGCACAAGGGTCCCCTTTCTCCACAGCCTCACCACCACTTGTTACTTGTTGTCGTTTTGATAACAGCCATTCTGACAGGTGTGAGGTGATAGCTTATTGTGGTTTTCATTTGCATTTCCCCGATGATTGGTGACATTGCGCATCTTTCCATGTGTCTGGCCTTCTGTATGTCTTCCTTGGAAAACTGTGTATTCAGGTCCTCTGCCCATTTTTTAATCAGGTTTTTTTAATGTTGAGTTGTTTGAGTTCTTTGCCTGTTAACCCCTATTTGATATATATCAGTTGCAAATATCTTCTCCCATTCGGCTGGCTGCCCTTTCATTTTGTTGAGTTTCCTTCACTGTGCAAAAGCTTCTTGGTTTGATGTAGTCCTGGCTGTTTATGTTTGCTTTTGTTTCTCTTGCTTGAGGAGACAGATCCAAAAAACTATTGCTAAGACTGACGTCGAAGAATACTGCCTGTATTTTCCTCTAGAAGTTGTATGGTTTCAGGTCTTACATTTAAGTTTTAAATTCATTTTGAATTTACTTTGGTGTGAGTTAGGAGTCTAGTCTGATTCTCTTGCATGTAGCTGTCCTGTTTGTCCAACACCATTTATTGAAGAGTCTTTTCCTCATTGTATATTCTTGCCTCCTTTGTCACAGATTAATCGACCATGTAAGTAGGGGTTTATTCAGGTCTTCTGCCCAGTTTTTAATCTTTTTTTATGTTAAATTGAGTGAGCTGTTTATTTTTTTTTAGTATTTATTTATTTATTTGGCTGCATTGGGTCTTGGTTGTTGTGGCACACGGGATCTTCGTTGCAGCAAGTGGGCTCTTCGTTGCAGTGCACGGGCTCTCTAGTTGAGGCATCCCGTGGCATGTGGGATCTTAGTTCCCCAACCAGGGATCGAACCCGCATCCCCTGCATTGGAAGGCGGATTCTTAACCACTGGACCACCAGGGAAGTCCCTGAATGAGCTGTTTATATATGTTGGATATTAACTCCTTATAGGTCATATCACTTGCAAATATTTTCTCCCACTCAGTAGGCTGCCTTTTCATTTTATCGATGGTTTCCTTTGCTATACAAAAGCTTTTAAGTTTAATTAGGTCCCATTTGTTTATTTTTGCTTTTATTTCCTTTGCTTTAGGAGACGGATCCAAAAAAAATATTGCTACTATTTATGTCACAGAGTGTACTGCCTACGATTTCCTCTAGGAGTTTTTTGGTTTCTGGTCTTATATTTAGGTTTTTAATCCATTTTGAGTTTACTTATTTTTTTGTATGGCATGAAGGGATGTTGTAATTGCATTCTTTTTTTGCGGGGGGGGGGGGCGCCTGGGGCCATGCCACAGGGCACAGGGCTTGCAGGATCTTAGTTCCCTGATCAGGGGTTGAACCTGGGCCCCAGCAGTGAAAGAGCCGAGTCCTAACCACTGGACTGCCAGGGAATTCCCTCTAATTTCATTCTTTTACATGAGGCTGTCCAGTCTTCCCAACACCACTTGCTGAAGAGACTTTTCTCTGCTGTATATTCTCGCCTCCTTTGTCATAGATTAGTCGACCATAGGTGTGTGGGTTTGCCTCTGGGCTTTCTATCCTGTTCCATTGATCTATGTCAGTTTTTGTGCCAGTACCATACTGTTTTGATCATTGTAGATTTGTAGTATAGTCGGAAGTCAGAAAGCGTGATTCCTCCAGCTCCAGTTTTCTTTCTCAAGATAGTTTTGGCTATTCGGGGTCTTTTGTGTTTCCCTACAAATTTAAAATTTTTTTGTCCCAGTTCTGTGAAAAATGCCATCGGTATTTTGATAGGGATTGAATTAAACTAACAGACGTCAGACCCAGTGCAGTTTGCTCCCCAGAATGCCCTGTCCCCTGCCACATCTGGAAAGCACTGACACCACCTGGCTCGGGTGACGCCTGAGGGGCCTATGCTGCCTGGTCCTCCCTGTGGGGTTCCAGTTCTGGGAGCTGCCCCATCAGTGCTGCTGCCACGCACCTGCCCGCATCCTGACTTTCCTGGTTAATCCTCTGTGCGTTGCTTATTTCCAGAGCTTTCCTTCACCTCGGTCAGAACAACTTTGCAGAAGCCCACCGATGCTTCACAGAGATTCTAAGGATTGACCCAGCAAATGCGGTGGTAAGACACCCGAGCAGGTGGCTCCCCCCACCCGGTGCCCCCCGCCCCTCCCAACAAGTCTGCCTGCATCAGGCACTCTCATGGGGGCCAGGGAGGTCCTCGGGCCCTGTGAGGCCGCATCCAGTCCCGCGTGTCCCCCTCCAGGCCAACAACAACGCGGCCGTGTGCCTGCTCTACCTGGGCCGACTCAAGGACTCGCTGCGGCAGCTGGAGGCCATGACCCAGCAGGACCCGCGGCACTGCCTGCACGAGAGCGCACTCTTCAACCTGACCACCATGTACGAGCTGGAGTCGTCCCGGAGTCTGCAGAAGAAGCAGGCTCTGCTCGAGGCCGTGGCCAGCAAGGAGGGGGACTGCTTCAACACACAGTGCCTCAAGCTGGCCTAGTTCCCACCTGACGCCCGAGACGACAACCCCCCGCCCCGGCGTCTGCGAGCCGGCCTTCTCCATCCAGCCGAGGCCCAGGCCGCTCCGGCCGTTTGCACGTGCGGGGTGAACATAACCCAAGGGAGGGAGGGGGTCCAGGGCGCCTCGGCCCCTCCTGTGCATTCCTGGAAGCTGACCTGCTTCGTGTGCTAAGCTGAGCCACGTAACACAAACCGTTCTCGCTCCGAGCCTGAATGTTCTAGAGGATTCACAGATAGATAGATAAGGGGGAAGAGAGATCATTCGTCCCCGCCGGCGGCCCAAAGCGAACCGCGTCCACTCAGCTCCTTTCCCAGCCCGTGCTGGTCACCTGGGGAGGCCTGGTGAAGGGTGAACGAACCCGTCCTTCCTCCTCCTGCACTTGCACATCAGATGGAGTGGGGGCGGGGACGCCTGGGGGTGGGTTCTGGAGAGCTCGGGGCCCGACTGCACAGAACGAGGGCGGGCCTCACAGCGCGGACCCTGTCCTCTCAGGTCTGAGGGTCAGGGCGTCTGCGGTCCTGTTTACACGGTCACTCCTGCTTTCAAAGTCTCTGAAGTACCTGAGTGCTTCTTCACTAAAGAACTCTGGCCAGGGTCCTTTAAATATCCAGCTATTCTAATACACTTTAAAATGGAACTCACTTTAAAGACTCTGAGATAGACATCTATTGCGTAGAGCAAAGCGAAGCTGTATTTCTGGTCATTTTTGTAACATAAAGTAAAAATACAAGTGCAGCGTCTACTGGGCAGATGGTCCCAATGCAATTGTTGAAGTACAGCTTCATTACACATTAAAATAGGAGAAAAAGATGAGACCACCAAGAGGACTGTGGGATGCCAAGGAGGTTCTAAAATCGTCTCTTTTCAAGAAGAAAAATCAGAACTCCTTATGTTTCAAAAGCCCCAAAATACGCCATTTTAGTTTCTTCACCTTGAGGGTTTTCCTTCAAGTCTGGCGGCGGGTGCGGGGGGGAGAGGTGCTGGTATACAAGGCTCGGCCTCCACCTTGAACCTGCGCGGGGCGGGAGGCGTCCGCTCGGATCCCCTCGGATTCCGGAACCGTCCTTCCCGGGTCCGCTGTGTACAGAGCGGGCAACACTGCACAGGCTCCCGGGGGCGGAGGCCAAGCCAGTCAGAAACTGGACTCCAGGTTCCCCAGTAAATCAGTATTTGCATCCTGGACGCACCCTCCCCGACCCCCATTCCCTCCAGGGGCGTCGAGACAGGCAGGGAGAGCACCAAACCCCTGCCGTCTGGGGCTCGCTGGGGCTCCACACGTTTGCAGATCCTCAGAGGCAGCGAGGGAAGCGTGCCCCGGGTGTCTGTAAGGTCTGGGGTAACAGCTGTACCTTATCTAGTTCGCACTCCGTTTTCCCTCCACCCATCACAGACTCCTGGGAAGCGCCCAGAAAGCTCTTCCCGCACAGGCTCCCCAAAACTCACAGTTGGAAGCCCTCACCCCAGCGTGACCGTCTGTGGAGACGGGCCTTCGAGGAGGTGACACAGGTGAGGTGAAGTCACAGGGTGGGGAGGAGAGGCCACGTGTGGACTCGGCCATGGAGCGAGGCCTGGGAGCGGCCAGCCCTGTGGCACCTGGAGCTCGGACCTCCAGGCCCCAGAGCCACTGTTGGTGGCATCTGTCACAGCAGCTGAGCTGGCAAGACACCCACTCCCCTCCCTGCGGTCCCTGCGCCAATGCTGTGGGCAGCCCGCAGGGGAGCAGGGCCCCTGCCACCGCTCGCCTCCGCCCTTCCACGACCTGTGTCCTGGACGACGCGGGGCGGCCTGTCCGCTGTGGCACCCTCGGGCCTGGGACGGCGCCTGCAGGCGGTGAGCCCAGGAGTGACTGAGCCAGCACGAGCCAGTCTGAGCCAGTCCGAGACGGGGCCAGCCCCCCCGACCCCCAGCCAAATGCTCACCAGGCGGGAGACCTGACAGTCCATGAACCTCGTCGGGATGCACACCCAGACCTGGCTTGTAGGAGCAGAGAGAGATGAGCTTTTCTGGAAAAGAAGTTTGCAACCGAGTCAAAATTTTACAGTCGGGGAGTGGTTTCACGAATTGCCCCATATTCCTAAGACGCGTTTATGCAAGACCACGTTTAAAAAGTTAATGACATGGAAAAGTACTCAAAAGAAATGTATATTTGCATAATACGTGCATATGTTAACGGAAGGGACTGAAAAGTAATACTAGATGTTAAATCAGTCACAGCAAAAGGATGAGCACAATGGCATTTTTATTTGCCCTTCTGTGACTCTGAACCTCACATTTTTCCACATTGTGTGTGTGTGTTGTTTTTATAACCAGAGGGGAAAAAATCATCAAAATTGGTAAATGTTTTGCCTTTAAAAAATAAAAAGTGATTTAAAAATTATAGTGATAGTGTGACATGCTCTATAATTGAACAGTATATACCGCGATTAAAAGGAATGGTCTGGACATGTATTCACATGGACATATCCCAAACCTGCTCAAATAATCAAGATTAGGATTGTATATACAATGAAATGCCATTTATTTGTAAAATACAAACATTGTAGGTACACATCTGCAGAACTGGAGAAAAAACAGGTGCAGGAACCACGTGGCTCCGTGAGTGTCCCAGGGGAGCGAGGAAGGGGCTGGGGGATGGTCCTGGGAGACTCACCAGTGTCTGCAGAGCGCCAGGCCTTTTTTTAGAATGGTGGTTTTTTAATATCATCCTTTATGCTTTCTCTCGATTTCTGGAAATACAAAGTAATTGACACCTGGTTGCAGATGGTTCCTACTGCTGCCACGGAAGGCCAGCCGGTCCCTGCGGGTCGGGTGTCACGACACAGGGACACTCAGACAACCTCGTCATCCTGGGGCCTCAGCGGCCCACGGGGAACAGCGCTAGTGCCCTGGGAGGGGCGAGTCCTGGCCTGGCAGTGGGAGCCGCAGTGCAGGGCTTTCCAGGCTCCACAACCCTCAGGGCCCGGGGAGGAGAGAGCACACAGGAGCGAGGGGAGCAGAGTGAGGAGGGTCGCTTCACCGAAAGCCTGGGCGGGAGCGCTGATGCTGCTGGACCGCAGGCGCCCGAGACCCACGGCCCACAAGGGTGTGCGGCACCCTTCGCGATCACGGAAAGCAAAGCCAAACCCAAAACCGGGACACAGCGTTAAGTGTCGCGCCATCCGGAATACAAATACTTCAATCCATACCGTATACTCAAGAGCCGCAGAGAAAACGTCAGTCGTTCCTGCCACGTGCTGACGCTAACAAGATGAGCCGTTCAGGAAAGCAGTGCTGGGGCCACACCCAAGGTCTACAGTGCATTTTCCAGGGGCGTGGCTGGGGCCCATCACGGGAAGGGGCTTCACACGCTGCCTCGGAATTGTTCGGGTTAGCGACGCGTGTATTCACGTACTGTGACACTCACCTGCATGTGCACATGCACGCACACGCACACACAGGACAGGCTGCGCAGGATGATTCCCTCAAATAGACCTGTGGAGCCCGGGACGGTCCCTCCGTCCCCGTGAGGCTCGCCCAGGGCCGGAGCGGCCACTCGCCCTGGACCCCACGCAGCGCACGCTGCCAGCTGCGCGTGAGGACCAGTCCCGGCCGGCACGGAGCTGGGTTGCGGCCCCGAGACCCCGGCCGCCACCTGGGGGAGAGGGCCGCTCATTCAGCGAGGTCCGCTGGGCCACCAGCGCTGTGATCCGGTGCAGCTTCCACGGCCTTGGGTCCCCTCGCCTGGTCCTCACGGCCAACCCCAGTCACTCCCAACAGTGGGGCATCTGGCGGGTGCCGGGCAAGGTGGGAGAAGGCGCAGCAGAGACTCGCTTCAGCCAGGAAGACGACGGAACAGCCCATGGAGGACACCCCCTCGAGACGGCGCCGATGTGGCCAGCAGACAACACAGGCGCCCAGGGTGACTGCGATGCCAGGTGGCCACGTGCGGCCAGACAGCAGGGTGGACTCTGGCCACCAGTCAGGAGCCTTCAACTAGGGATCCCTCCGGGAGGACGTGACCCGGGTGCACCCATGCGGGGGGGGCCGGGGACCAGCGGAGCCGGGGGACAGCGACGGGGGCACAGACAGACACGTTCCTGGGGCAGGACCAGCAGGGCCGGCGGCGACGGGGAAAGGGTTTTGGTTTCAGAGACGGGCACCGTCCACCAGGACGACAACCTGGGACACCTGCGAGCAGCAGGGACGGTGCCCAGGGCTCCATCCTGGCCCACGGGTGTGCCGGGTCCTCCCCACACCCAGCACCGGGGAGACGCCGGCCTGGGGCCAGCCCTTGCTCACCGCCTGCACGACCTGGGTGGAAAGCTGAACTCTCCCAGCCCCGGGGTCTCATCTGAAAGACTGGGTTAGTTTCCCGAAGCTGCCGCAGCAAATCACCACGGACGGGACAGCTGGACACCACCCGTGTCCCCCATCTCACATGCAGGCCAGCGGTGCGCACCCCAGGCGTCTGGGAGCCCGGCTCCTCTGGGGGCTCCGGCTGCACCCCCTCCTCGGTCCTCAGGGGTCCTCACACGTCTGCCTCCGCGGCTGCTCTTCTTGTAAGGGCCCCAGGCCTCGGTTCAGGGCCCGCCCTCACCCAGGAGGACCTCACCGAGAGCCCTGTCCAATCGCATCTGCAAAGGCCCTATTTCCAAATAAAGTCACGCTCTGAGCTCCCAGGTGACGTGAATTTTCGGTGGTTAGTATCCAGCCCACGACCCCTGCTGGTAGCACTCTCGGGAGGATTAAAGCGGATTTGTTAGATACCCGGGAACAAACCACCTGCCGTGCTTCTGGGTCCGCGCGGGCAGCCCCTCTGCCTTACACCCTCTACAGCCCCCAGGGAGTGTGGCTCTGCCAGCGTGTCCTTGTGTGCCCCCTCCGTGCCCCGCAGGGGCCATCGATAACGTCGGGGCACCCCATGTCCTGCCTCACCAGACAGCCATCAGGGTTAATTAACGATGGGGCGGGCCCAAAAACATGGGTGCAAAAGCAAATCGCATTGATTTCATTGTATCCCTTGCTGGGCTCCTGTATCACTCAAATGAGATCCCCTTCGGGTTTTAGAACTGGGGATTTCTTGGAAGAGTTTGTGCAAAACAAACACAAGCATCTTAAACCTGGAAAATAAAAGGCATTAAAATACAATAACAAGACGAAGACAAAGGAGGGGGTCTGAGCGGAGGGCTTCTTTCCTTGGAAAATCAGACCTCATTCCACAACAGGTCGCTGTGCACACAGGCCCAGGGTGCTGAGCTGCAGGACGAGCCAGCCCCAGACCCACCGACCTGGGTGCCCTCCTCCCATCAGGACCCTGGCCGCTACCACATTTCAGAGGGTGCTTCGAAAAATAACGACTTCCTAAGGCAGAGACCTGAGAACACCTGGGAACTCAGAGAAGCAGCACCTGCTCCCTGGGAAGCTGCTGAAGGTTCTCCCAAAGCAGCAGGGCGCGGCTACGCCAACAAGCGGCCCCAGTCCCCCAGGCTCCTCCCCTGCCTCCAGAAGGGCCCCTCCCGCCCCAGGGCCCCCAAGCACACGGGGAGGATGCACGCTGGGAGCTTGCAGCACCCTTGTCCGGGGCTGGGGTGCGCGCGCGCCCACGCTCAAACATCTTTGGAGGCAGATTTCCCATCATCGTCAGCAGGATTAGGGCTGTGCGATTCAGTCCCGGTGCTGAGCTGCCTGGCGGCCTCGGCAGCCAGGGGAGCCCCCTTGGTCAGCGGAGGGCTCGCCACCGCTCCTGGATGCCGGAGGCCGGTGTTCTGCGCCAACACGAGGAGCCTGACTTCGTTTTCCAAGGGAAAGCTCTTCAGCTTCCGCTGTCAGTGTGCCATGGACCGGGCGGCCGCAGTGGGGTGGCGTCAGGAGGGGCCCGCGAGGGGTCGGTGCCGCAGACCCCAGGGCTGGCTCTCCCTCTGCGCCAGGAAGGGGCCCCCCAGAGCCCGACCTGCCGGCCCCTGCTCCTGGTCTGCAGCCCCAGAGCTGCGGGAACTCGGGGCCTGTGCTGCGTCCCGCGCTGGTGGCGGGGACGGACGGAGACACAGGGCTCGGCCCGCGTCAGGCGGCTCCGGAGCGGCTGTTCCCTGCGGCAAGGCTTGCGGCAGCCCTCACTTCTGAGGAGCTGCAACCCGCAAAGTAAGCGTGAACCCTGCTCTGATCCGCCTCCAGGGGCTGCTGCCCTCGCCCGCGGGCTGCCGGGGAGGTGTGTTAGGGCCCAGGGAGACGGGCTCCCTCTTCAAGCGACATAGGCCGCGGTTCCTCGCCCTGGCGTGGAGGCCGAGCGGCTCCGCCCCACATCCGGGAACCGCGCGGCTCCTTGCGCACGTGGGAGACGCCCGCCGCCTCTCCTCTGAGCTCCCGACCCAGAACGCCAGCCCCGGGAAGCGTGCGGCGGGAGCTGGGCAGAGACTCACCCCTCCCGGGCAGTGGGCTGCGAGCAGCGAGGCCCCAAACCCGTCTGCACCGAGTTCCCCGGCGGGGCTGACCTGCGGGACTGAGGGTCAGGCACCTGCCCGTCACCCAGATGCACTCCCGCCAGCCCTGCGAGGCCTGAGCTCCAGGAACCAGCACAGGATCAGGGTCCGCGGTGGGACGAGGCCCATCACCTGGGCTAAGCCTCGTTAGCAGCAGGCGTCAGCCCTCCCCTCAGCACCTGCCCACCAGCCTCCACGTGACCCCCCGCCAGCCGCGGGCACCACCTCCTCCTGTCCTGCTCGCGTGTCTGAGCTCTGGCTCTGCCTGCAGGGTCGGGGGGCTCTGCCTGCAGGGTGGGGGGCTCTGCTCCTGACTTCCGGCCAATCAGCCCGCACCACCACCTGCTGCGGCTGGGCACCGCCCCCGCTCGCGTTCCTACCAGTCACCCCGTCAGTACCTCCTTAAAGAGACTGACTCCACCTCCACTCAGGATGACTCCTCCCAAGGAAACTGAAAAGCCGTCTGGGGCTTAGCAGCAATTTGGTCCAAACGAACGCTTCCTCGCAGTTCACTAAGGACTGCCACCAGCTTCCGGGTGTGAACGTCTGGTTTTCCTGAGCCTGGTGGGAACCGGAGGGTGGGGGGTGAGAGGCGGCCGGTGAGCAGCCCCCGTAAGGGCGTCGGCCGAGTGGCAGGGAAGCCACACTAGACAGACAGGAGGCTGCACCCGGGCTTCGCACATGCGACTGCCTCGTTCTGGCAAGATCGGCATCCGACACTTCCATATTTTAAAGCGCTGCTTTGGTGCAAGAATTCAACCTAGCAGCCGTGTTTTCTCAACCAAAACTTAGGACACGGGGCCCGGGGACAAGACACGAGAAACAGGGACCCAGAAAGCAAACCGAGAGAGACGTGGGGTGGCTGCGCCCCAAGCCCCCCGCAGCCCTTCCTGCTTCACCCCGGTTCCAGTCCTGACGAGACCACCACACTCCCTTCTGTTAGAGACCGACTTAGGAGTCTTAATGTTGAGAGTTCAGACGAGTAGCTTACTGTGTTCTTTGTAGACAAATTATCAACTATATATGGACAAAACTAAAAACGTAACCAGTAATCTATAATTTTACTATCCAGAGAAAGCTACTGAGAATATTTTTTTGGGTGTAATGTATGTATATTGTTACCGAAAGGAGACTGCATTTTTTCTCTCAATAGATTATAAATAGCTTACATTTCAAAACGTATAGAGTAATATCATTGGTACGTGAGTGAACACAGATGAAAGTAAATATAGGGAAATTCGCTGTCATATACTTACAACTTCTCTGTGGGTGTGGACGGAACGAGTAGATGAGAACTCTTATCTGAAGGGCATAAACAGCTGAACGCCCGCAGCGCTCTACCTGCTTCTAATTAGCGACAGTCAGTGGAGCACCTGGCCGGGAGGCTATCTGCAGCAGGGGCGGGGGCTGCCCTGCTCGCCCACCACCCTTCCTTCTGGATAAACGTCAGAGACGACGGAGCCACGCCCACTCAGGACACACGGACGAAGCACACAGAGCGGAACACCCTAGGAAGGCAGGAGCCTTAAAGGCTGGATTTCGAGCAGGGAAAGTACCGAGCGGCTAAAACGTCAGTTTGCTACATGTTTAACCTGGATCAAGGCAGGACAAGGTTGGCCGTTTCCTGGCTTGGCCACGCCTGCCTCTGGACGGAAACCACGGCACGGGCCCAAACCCGGCTGTCTCCTCACACGGTCGGGGTGCACGGCAGACACCCTCAGTAGGAACAAGGGGAAAGCGGGCATTGCTTTAAAGTGCCGACACGTGAACCAGTGTGAAGCTACACCCGAGGGCAATTAATTCACGTTCTGGCTCATCACATCCCAGCCGTAGCCGCCCTCCAGTAAGTGCTACATGCCTTTCAAGAGAGGACACGTTTGTAAAATAACACACGTGGAGTCGTGTCTTACTCAACAAGCGGGTGCACCTGGCTCCAGACGGACAGCTCAGCTCACAGCCGTGTGCTCCTGGGCGACCCCGACGTAGCGTCCTGACGCCTGTGAACGCACGAAGGACCGTGCTCTCCAGCGCTGTGCCAGGCCTACAGAAGGAGCCGCCCTTGCTCCGGGGCGTCCCTGAGCCCCATCAAGGGAAGAACGAGGACAGCAGCACGCAAGGCCCTGGGGGGCTGGTGGTGTTATCCTCATGCTGCCAGCGCACATGTTAATCCTAAAATTCAGAATTTCCTCTGTGCCCCCAAGAACACACGCCCCCAAGAACAATGTGGAAGTGATGACAGATCGCTTTTCTTTTTTTTTTTTTAATTTGGCCGCACTGCGCAGCATGTGGGATCTTAGTTCCCAGTTCGATCTTAGACTAGACCAGGGATCGAACCCGTGTCCCCTGCATTGGGAGCGCAGAGTCTTAACCACTGGACCACCAGGGAAGTCCCGACAGATCACTTTTAACATAAAGATTTTTAATCCAGTTTAAAAGAAATACTTAAAGCAAACTGCCCTTCAAATATGAGGTTAATTTAGGGTTTTTCTATGATTATAACGAATTAGGTATAATTGTATCTCAGAATTGTTAACTAAAAAAAAGGTACAAGTTTTTCTGTTAAAATTCAAAGGCTTGATTGTAAAAGAGATTTACTGTAGGGAGTTTAACCTAGAAATCTCACCTGGAACAAGTAATAACCCAGATAAAATAAAAATTAATTATACACACATACAATCCCACAAAGGATCTAACTGGGGTGATTTTAAGGAACCACATGTACCAGAATATAAGGTAACTCCAAGCCACAAGCACAACATTAAGGCAGCTACTTTATCTTGAACAAAAACGTGGCATAATCAAGTGAGGGTCCCTAACACGCCAGCGCATCCCCCATGGCACCCCCTACCCAGCTTCCCCCGTGTTTTGGGAGAAAAGCGTCTTCTCTCTGCTCACTCCTGTCATCCACTGTCACTCCTTCGCACAGGGCAGGCGTGGCCTCGCCTGGCATCTGCTTAAAGTCCAAGAATCGGGTCCAGATGGGGCAGCTAAGAGGCTGCGTTTGGGGCGCTGAAACTCACTGGGTGGCAGCTGAAGGTACGAGCTGACACAGGGCCACTGACCACTGATCCTGAATCAGAGAAAATGAGCGGATTTGCCCAGATCTCCACAGGTGCTTCCACGTGCAAACCGGTTCTACAGCTGCTCCCATTAAAACGCATTCTGATCCAACAGTCTCGCAGAGGAAAGCTCACCTAGCCTCAAGTCTACAACACAAAAGCAAAGAGAATACGACTGCTTTTCTGCTGCATCAGGCCTGGGACCTTCACAAGAGGGGCCGGGGTGCGCCAGGCCCCAGGGCACCGCTAGGCCGTCTGCGCCAGAAACTCTAGGTACTGCCCGCGGGCCTCAAAGTGGTCAGCCGGCCGGTTGTACGCCGTCCACACTGGGTCTCCCACAAACAGCCGCATGGCCTTCACGTAGTTCTAGAAAACAAGCAAACACAGCAGCAATGGTTAGACCAGCTACGGAGGTTAACGCTCCTTGCTGTTTTATCCCTGGGTCTTAGCACTTTCTTCCATCTTCTGAGAGGCAGCGTCGGTGCCACGGCGAGAAGGCCTCGTGCTCGGGCGGCCAAAGCATCTGCGGCTCCAGCTCAGCGCTGACCCTGCACTCTCTCGGCAAACACCCCAGCCGTGAGCGCTGACCCCGCCTGGGCGTGTGCCCCTCCTCCCCTCCTGCTTCCTTTGGTACCGGTTTCCCACGAATTAGAAGGGAGGGCAGCCTGCGTCACAGTAGAAACGTGCACACCTGTCCATCCAGGGTTCACTTTCAGCAATTTATCCCTCAGGTACACTCACATAAGTACAAAATGACGAATGTGCGAGGTTACTTATTACGGCACCGTTTACAACAGCAAAAAACTGGAAACAGTTGGCGTACCCATCTTTAGGGGTCACCCGTCAATGGGATAAATCAGGGTACGTCCCACAGTGGACACCAGGCAGCTGTAAACAGGAACGACGCCCTTTACATCCTGAAACGCAACGATCCCAAAGCACGGCAAGCAGAAAGAAGGAAAATGCAGCCCCGCCTGCAGCAGTCGGCTGCCTCCCGAGGAAAAGGGAAAGATACTGGCTCACGTTCGCCTGATACGGGTGACAGTGCGCTAAGGAGATTTTTAAGGACACAACAGTGGTTACTTTCAGGGAGAGATACTGGGCGCTGGGAACAGGGGTGACAAGGCGACCCTTCTTCACACACCGCCTCATAATCCTGAGTTCTAAACCTAGTGCGTTCAGTTCCTAGCCAAAAATCGTGCTTCAATCTCAGATTCGTCCGAATCACACCCAGAGACCCTCAGAGCCGCCCTAGTCCTGCTTCTGTGGCCGGTCTCGGTGGCTCTAGTGCACGACTGTTAAGGCCCAACTGAAATGCTCTTAAAATGACGAGGGAGCAGTGACCCTGAGACCCGCACAAAGCCAGACCCCTGGACGGATGCCTTCCGCTGACCTGCGTGCACGGGCCCGGGCGGGCGGGGGGCCCTGTGGCGTCGGCCACTCGCTCAGAGGTAGGTAACATCCTCGCCTCACGCCGCAGGGCTGAGTGTCCACGTCCGTGCACAGACCAGGCCCCAGCAGAGAAGACGAAAGGCCCACCTTCTCGTCCAGCGTGAAGCGGTGGTATATCCCGGCGGGGAGAGTGATCATGTCTCCTTTCTCCATGAAGATCCGGATCCACCTGTCCTCTTTGTCCCTTACGTCGAAGTACCCACTGCCGTCCAGGATGTAGCGGATCTCATCATCCAGGTGTAAATGCTCCTCAGAAAACATCTTAATCTAGAGCAGGAGGGGTTCTCGTGAGCCCTGAACACCAGGACTGAGCTGCCAGACACGTGCTCCACAGATAGGAAATATCATCCTACGTACGAGGGGCAGGAGCTACAATGCTTTGTGGAGCCGACCGGTGGACTAGCGGGAAAGGAAAGAAGGAACACACGGCGCTTACTGCGTGCCGGGCAACGCTCTCAGTGCTTTATATGAATAACTCACTCAGGTGTTCTCTGCAGATGGACAGATGAGGGAGGTGGCTCAGAGAGGCTAGGTCGCCAGCCCAACATCACACAGCCTGGGTGTGTAGAGCCTAGACTCCCACGCAGACATCCTGGCTCCTGCAGCACACACGGCAGGCACGCTGATCGCACGCACACACACATCACGTGATCACACACCCCATCATGCTGATCACACACGCACGCACACATCACGTGATCACACGCACACACACATCACGCGATCACTCGCACACACCATCACGAGATCAAATGCACACAGCAGTCGCGTTGGTCACACGGGCAGATCAGAAGCCACGTGTGCACCTGAGGAAGGCAGTCACCGTCTCAACAAACACTTTCCACCTGTCCAAATGTACTTTTGTGTTTTTCAGATCTTTATCCCTCTAACGTTTATAATAAAAATATTCAAATACGAACGAAGTTGAAAGAATTCTACAGTAAACGCCCATCTTGCCCTGTTATGATCTCCCATCTCTCCCCCTCCTGCGCAGGAGTTTTAAAGCTTTCCTTGAATAATGTCGGCACGTTTCTGGAAAATCCACAGATGTTTGGAAAATCACCACTGACAGTGACAGCAAAGCACATGAACACCTCCCTGTCAACCCCGTGGACTGGTGAGGCTGTGAGGACGGGCCCCCCGCCGCTTGGGGCCCAGAGCCCCCGGAAGGTCAGCACAACTGAGCATACGCTGACCCCGCACCCCTTATGGGGTTCACCCTGAAGAGACGCCCTGGCGACACACAATGTGCACACGTCACTCCCTGCCGTACTGGCCGTAAGACACTGGGAACAATTCACAGGCCCAAGCAGAGCGGGAGAATACACAGCGGACGGGAGTCACCATCACGACAACCGGAGACCAGCAGCGCGGGGCACAGCGGGGTCAGCGGTACGGTGTGGAGGAGGCGGGGACACGGATCTGCCCTGTTGCATAATTTTGGCTTTAGAACCTAGTTATGTTTTACAGAGACATAAATAAAATGAAAACAGGCCTGGGGGCGGTGGCGGGGGGCCATACGTCTGAAATCAAGAGAGACGCTCATAACCAAAGAAGGAAGAGAAAGCTCATCTAAGTACCTTCTGAACACATTCCTTTGACTACATCCTCAGTCTGAGACAGGACCACAAACAAGCCTGGAACTCCAGGGACCGGTCTGCTGTTCGTAACAGCGTGGCTGCAGCTGCCACCCCGGAAGCACAGGGTGTGTAGAAGGGCCGGCGGGACTGGAGCCGGGTTCTTGCTGTGGGAGGACAGAGACCTGAGTCTCTCTCTACAGACTGAGGAGTCGTCCCAGGAGTGTGACTGGACTCAGAGGCATCAGTGTGAACCAAAGATTGCTCTCACACGGACACGCACACACACGGGGACACACACACACACACGGGGATACACACGGACACACACATACACACACGGACACACACACGGGGACGCACACGGGGACGCACACGGACACGCACACACACACGGACACACACACATACAAGCGGACACACACATACACAGACACACACATATACACACGGATACATATACACATGGGTACACACATGCACAGACACACACGGACATACAGATATACATATGTGCACACACAGACACATGCACACACACATACAGACACACACATACATACACACACAGACACATGAACATACACATGGATACACACAGATGGACACAAATGCACAGACACACATACGTACACGGACACACATATACACACACGGACACACACACACATATGGACATACACACAGACACAATACACACAAGGACACACAAGTACACATACCCACACGGACACAATACACACACAAGTACACACACACTCTCTCTCTCTCTCTCTCTGTCTCTCTCTGTCTCTCTCTGTCTCTGTCTCTCTCTGTCTCTGTCTCTCTCCCCTCATCCAGTTGGCAGAAGGACCTGGGCACTGACCCCAGAGTAGCAATGAGGGCACCAAGCACCCTGTCTGGGTTTCCAAGTCCCCGGAAGAACAGCCGATTCCAGGGCCGGGTCGGGGGAAAAGCCTGGAACACGCTGACCCAGACAGCACGGAGGTGCTGATGAGCATGAGGGGACGCGCCAGGAGGGCAGGGGCCACTGACAGGGGTGCCCACTTGCCGAGTCTGGAACAATCTGAACATCAAAATAGATCGTGGCAGGAATGGACTACAGAGCATGAGGAAAATAAGACTCCATAAGCCCGTGTGGATGTAAATCAACAGCAGAGAACGGAGAGGCCAGCTCAGTACCGGAGGATGACGGCTGGAAGGGCACCGTTTTCACCCTGGCACTGACACTGTTTTAGGCAGGAACCATCAAGATTTACTGAAATCACCAAGTCAAAGTTTGATAGTAAACACGATATCCACAGTCGAAAGTAACTCTCCACAAATTTCTTATTCGTTACACAGGGGAAAAAATGGTCACTTCACAATGCAGAAACTTGATGGGCACCAGCCTAACCAAGTTCAGCATCACCGGTGACACAACCCTGACAGCACGTGCCTCCCGACAGGGTACCCTGGGCAGACACAACACCACTTCTGTAGAATTCCTGCCAAAAACGCACAACCTGAGTCTAACCACGAGGAAACCTAAGGCAAACACGAGATAATCAGATAACAAAGAAGTTTGTTTTACAAGAACAAGAGAGATAAGCCTGTATCAGGAACAGGGTTTTATTTCAGGAGAGAAGCTATTCTACAAGATGGTAATGATGAAAATAATCTAACTACTAGCATTTACAATATATGAGCCCCTTCTGTGGAAGATGGGAAGTCTAAAATGCCAAGTAAGAAAACACCATTTAAATCTCGGAGGATCTCATGACTCAGTAGGGCACTTGGTGAAAACTTTCGTCATTTTGTAAGGTGTTATAATATTTGTGCTCTGAGTGACAAGAATAATTTGATATAGAACAAAGTAAGGAGATAAAAAACACAAAACACATCTATTTTAAACAATTTTGGTGTCGCTGCACCACTTTCATTCTTAGGTCGATGTGTTAAGTGTTGGTTCACCTACTTATATTTTCTTTTTCAGGAAAACACACAGAAGACATCCAAGCTAATGGAAGGGAGCCTTCCTGGCGGGTTCAGCAGAAAGAGCCTGAGACCAGGGGGAGGACCTGGGTTCTGGGCCTGGCTTTATCAACATGACCATGGGAAGCGGTCCACACCCCCTCCAGGTGTCCAATGATAAGACTAAGAGACTAAAGCTCAGTGAGCCGTTTATTTTCCTCATAGCTTCACAGTTCATGGCTCAGCACGATGAAAGAAAAAGTCTTGGGACCAACACAACTGCCAGCTTTTTTTTTTTTTTTGCGGTACACGGGCCTCTCACTGTTGTGGCCCCTCCCGTTGTGGGGCACAGGCTCCGGACGCACAGGCTCAGCGGCCATGGCTCACGGGCCCAGCCGCTCCGCGGCATGTGGGATCTTCCCGGACCGGGGCACGAACCCGTGTCCCCTGCATCGGCAGGCGGACTCTCAACCACTGCGCCACCAGGAAGCCCCTACACAGCTGCCAACTTTTGTCAAGAAAGAAAAATTCTAAGACAACTATTACTGTCGCTATTGTTTCATAACGGGGTCCCTTATTCCTGAGAAAGCAACGGTAACAATTCCAAAAACAAGGCAGTCATTTAACTTATTAGAAACTCTGCACATCTGTTTCCTCATTTTGCCAAGGATCAGTGAGTTTCTTTATTAACGGGCACCCGGGAATTACCATAAAACTAACAGCTTAAAACAACCCTGACTTCACTTCCATATGAGATGGGGTAACAGAAACTGGATTTCCCCTCCCACCTCCAACAGTCAAAACAAACACAATATAAGAAAGAATGGTTTGCAAAACACCAGACACCAGGAAAGGGAAGAAAGTGACCCATGAGGCAGAAACAAGAGAGGGGAACCCTACTCCTGCTCTAGTTCACACCTTGAGAGAGTTCTCAGGCTGTGGTGCAGGGAGCAGGGGACCCAGGCAGGGCACCCTGAGCTGAAGAGCAGAGCTGAGCATCTGGGGAGACCAAGGGAGCTAGTATGCAAGACGGGAGTACCCAAGGAGAGAACTTCACAGAGAAAACCCCAAAGACCCGCAGAGGACGTCCCTCCAGTACTCTTCTGAGAGCGCATCTGAATGGGCCTAGAACGACTACCTGAGGCTGGGAAAGAACCCCTCGGATTCTTCAGGACTGAAAGGAGCAGCTCCTGGCGCTGACACCGACCCAGGAACAGTGCCTCTCCTACCAGCAGACTGGGAAAACCTCACTGTTCACGGGGCTCTGTGTGGTGTACACAAAGGAACTGTGCTTCCTTAGTGGGGAATAATTAGCTACAGGTTGGTCTACCTAACAAGTCTTAAAGGAAAGACCCAAAAGGATCAAACTGTTTCCAATAAGCTTACATGCATTCCAGAACAAAACTCAAGAATATTTATACTGATACAACAATATCCAGCACCCAAGGGAACAAAATCACAGTGTCTGGCATCCAATCAAAAATTACCAAACACGCAAAGAAGTGAGAAAACATGACCTTTAACCAGAAGATAAATCAATCAACCAAGACCAACTCAGACTTGAGTTTCCAAATGGAAACAGGGACTCATGCAACAGAGTAAGGAGCATCAGAAATGCTAACTATACGGTAATTAAAGAGTATTTTTAAATAGGATTTAAACCTCTTCACAATATAATTTACTACTTAAAAATGAAAACAGGGCTTCCTTGGTGGCGCAGTGGTTGAGAGTCCGCCTGCCAATGCAGGGGACACGGGTTCGAGCCCTGGTCTGGGAGGATCCCACATGCCGCGGAGCAACTAGGCCCGTGAGCCACAACTACCGAGCCTGCGCATCTGGAGCCTGTGCCCCACAATGAGAGGCCGCGACAGTGAAAGGCCCGCACACCGCAATGAAGAGTGGCCCCCACTCGCCGCAACTAGAGAAAGCCCTCGCACAGAACCGAAGACCCAACACAGCCAAAAATTAATTAATTAATTAATAAAAAATAAAATAATAAAATAAATAAAAAATAAATAAAATCCTAAGGCAATCACTAAAACATTTTTTTAAATGATAAGCTAAGAGGAAAGAAAACAGAATCACACAAAATGCTCAATTAAAATCAGACAAGGAAGAAAAAGAGGAGTACATTTTTTAAATAATAAAGGACAAGTATAATAAATTAAAAGTTACAAATATGGTATATATCAATCCAACCACATCAATAATCAATTTAATGTGAATGGTCTAAATCCATCAATTAAAAGACAGAGACTGTCAGAATAGACTAAAAGCAAAAAACAGGGGCTTCCCTGGTGGCGCAGTGGTTAAGAAACCGCCTGCCAATGCAGGGGACACAGGTTCAAGCCCTGGGCCGGGAAGATCCCACATGCCATGGAGCAACAAAGCCCATGTGCCACAACTACTGAGCCTGTGCTCCAGAGACCGTGAGCCACAACTACTGAAGCCTGCGTGCCACAACTACTGAAGTCCGCACGCCTAGAGCCCATGTTCCACAACAAGAGAAGCCACCGCAACGAGAAGTCCGCGCACCACAACAAAGAGTAGCCCCTGCTTGCCGCAACTAGAGAAAATCCGTGCACAGCAAGGAAGACCCAACACAGCCAAAAATAAATAAACAAACAAACAAATAAATAAATAAATAAAAAAGAAAAAAACAAACAAACAAAAAACCCTCTAACTATATGCTGTCTATGGGAAATCCACTATAAATATAAATACACAAATAGGTTAAAAGTGAAGATCTGGGGAAAGAAACACCATGTTAACACTAATCAAAAGAAAGCTCAAGGAGCTACATTACTTTCAGACAAAGCAGACTTCAGTACAAGAAACTCACAAGGGATAAAGGTGTATACTATGTAATGACAAAAGGGTCAAATCTCCAGGAGGACATACAGTCTTAAACAAGTATGCCTCTAACCACAGTAAGGATACAGTTGAACTGAATAGCACCATCAATCAACTGGAAATAATTGACATTCACAGAATACTTCAACCAACGACCGCAGAACACACATTCTTCTCAAGCTCACATGGTGCATTCACCAAGATGGACTATATTCTGGCCCATAACAGGACTCCACATATTTACAAGGACTCAAATCATACAAAACACACTCTCTCACTACAATGGAGCTAAATCAGAAACTAACAGAAGACAAATCTCTGGAAAAGTCCCCAAATAACTGGAAACTAACATATGTCAAGAAACCTATATAGTTCAAAGAAGAAATCAAAAAGGAAGTTAATTCAGAGATATCCTAAATTGAATGAAAATGAAAATACCAAACAAAATTTGTGTGATGCCACTCAAACAGCACATAGGGGAACATTTACAGAACTAAACACCTATATTAAAAAAGAAGAGGGGCTTCCCTGGTGGCGCAGTGGCTGAGAGTCCACCTGCCAATGCAGGGGACACGGGTTCGTGCCCCGGTCCAGGAAGATCCCACATGCCGCAGACCAGGTGGGCCCGTGAGCCATGGCCGCTGAGCCTGCGTGTCCAGAGCCTATGCTCCACAACGGGAGAGGCCACAACAGTGAGAGGCCTGCGTACCGCAAAAAAAAAAAAGAAGGAAGGCTTCACGTCAATGACCTCAGCATCCACTTTAAAAAATTAGAAAAAGAAGAGAAATTAAACCCAAGGTGAGTAGAAGAAGGCAAATAAAGACAAGAGCAGAATTCAAGATAATAGAGAACAGAAAAACAATATTGAAAAATCAATGAAACCAAAAGCTGTTTGGTAAGATCAACAAAACTGATAAACTTCTAGCGGAACTTGGGCAAAGGAGAGAAGGGACACAAATTACCAATATCAGGAATGAAGGAGACAGCACTACAGATTCTACAGATATGGTGAGGATAATAAGGGAATAGTCTGAATAACTTCATGCCAATGAATCCGACAACTCAGATGGAATGGACAAATGCCTTGAAGGACACAAACTACTTAAGATTATTCAAGAAACAGATATTCTGGATAGCCCTATATCTGGTAAAGAAATTGAATTCGTAGCTAAAAACCTTCCTACAAAGAAAGCTCCAGGCCCATATGACTTCACTGGTTAATCTGCCAAACATTTAAGGAAAAATTAAACCCATTCTACACATACTCTTCCAAAAAACTGAAAAGGAGGGAGTATTTCGCAGCCTATTCTATGAGGCCAGCATTACTCTGATATAAAACCAAAATGAAGACATTAAAAAGGAAAGAGAAGCTTGTGTTTATTAGTAGCAAATATAATGATTCCCCTTTTCAAATACTTTAGAGCTCCCTCACCTTTTCTTCGTAATTTGGCAGTTTGTCTTTGCATATGGTTATTATGTCCATCCAGGAGTAGTTTCTCTCCTTTCGGATCTTCTCTAATTCCGGATCATTCTCGTATTTGTCGGCATCCAGCTAAAAGAGTTTAAAACACAAACAGGAGGCCACATGAGTGCATCGAGACATTCTCTCTCTGGATCTCCAATATCATACTCCAGATTTATTATCCAGTCCTTTGTCCATACTAAACCAACCTTTCTCCCCTCCTTTCCCTATTTCTTTTAATGGTTTTCCCACTCTCCATAACAGCTAAAAACTACGCAGTTGTGTTTAATTCCCACCTCCCCTCTCTGCAACGGTCCTGCCTGGCGGATTCCAGTCCCACCGTCAGGAGCCCAGGGGAAGCTCTCATCGCCTCAAGCCTGTCCACACCGCCATGCCCTGTTCCTCTGCCACCAATCCGCTCTGCAAGTCTAACTGATCTCTCGATAGCATCTCTTTGGTTACGTTGCTTCCCTGGGCCAAAACACCTGAAGCTGTCAGAGCCTACAAATAAAAGGCAAAATCCTTAGACAGAGACAAGAGGCCTTCTACCACCTGGCCCGGGCTGCCTTTTCTACTCCTCTGTCCCTATTCCCTGTTTTTAAAACACCTACATCCTAAACCAAATGCGATTATGGGCTGCTCTTCAAAAACACCTGATGCTTCACAGCCCCACACCCCTGCTCCTGACACCTTCCTACGCCTGGAACGGCCTTTCCCTGTTTCCACTTATCACAATCCCATCAACTGTTTAACGTCCAATTTTTTTTTTTTTTTTTTTTTTTTTTTTTGCGGTACGCGGGCCTCTACACTGTTGTGGCCTCTCCCGTTGCGGAGCACAAGCTCCAGACGCGCAGGCTCAACGGCCATGGCTCACGGGCCCAGCCGCTCTGCAGCATGTGGGATCCTCCCGGACCCGGGCACGAACCCGTGTCCCCTGCATCGGCAGGCGGACTCTCAACCACTGCGCCACCAGGGAAGCCCTAACGTCCAATTTTAAGGTCATCTTCTTCATGAACCACACCCCTTGGGCCCCAGACACCATTACTATGAACTCCTCCTTAAAACTACTGGTAAAGAATTTCACACATTTTGCTTTATGTTGCAATAAAATGCGCATGGTATCCCAACTACTGAATAGCAAACTCAGAATACCTCAAAGTACTAGTCGGCGATACGTTAGCTGCTAAAAGACGACTCCCCAAATGAGTAGATCCACACAGTATGCACTAGTGCACCATCCATCTTCAAACCCTGAGCGCGTGAGCGCTTCCTACCGCCCTGCGGCGGCACTAACAGAACAGGCAAAAAGGCTCCCGCTGCTGTCGCTGCTCAAGCGCGGTGATTATTAAGAAAGGTACGAAAATAGAGAGTAAACGAAGTTTAATTTCGACAGCCCTTTGTCTCACCATCCAGAGCACAACGAGAAGGCAGGAGAAACTGGGTTTGATCTCCTGGAAAACCGCAAAGGTGACTTTTACAGCGTCTTACTGTATCCTTTGGGTACATTCAGAAGTTGGCCACCGTCTCACACCCGCTCTTAAACTGTCACATGTACCGCGAAACCCGAAGTGCAGGGACTTGCAGTAAAACTAACTTATTTTCTTCTCAGAACACACGCGATACTGCCCTGAAGACACAGCATTCCAGGAGGTCGTGGAGGGCGCCCCGGCCCCTCCCCCGGAGACCCGCACTCGCCGCGGGCCCTGCAGGGACCCCAAGCCCTCCCGCCCCGCCCGTCCCGCCTTCAACCCGGACGGCCGACGACCCCGCCGGCACCGGACCCTCCGCCACGTTCCGACCGCTCACACCCTGCCCCCGCCTCGCCCTGGGCGCCGACACCCCCATCCCCCCAACCCCGCTACTGAGCCTGCGCAGTGCTCACCACTGCCTGGACGCCGACCCCCGGCCCCGCCGCCAGGCATGCGCAGGGAGCAGGGCGCACGGGGTCCCATCATGGCGGCAACCCCGTTCCCGGGGGCGCGGGGCGCGCGGGAACTCGGGGATGAGCGGAGGCCTCGCCCGCCCGCGACCCCGCCCCAGAGGCCCCGCCCCGCAAGACCCCGACCGCGCCCCCGGTCCCGCGTACCTTCCAGTAAAGGACCCCGAGCCCGCGCAGCTGCTCCAGGCCGACCGGGCGCGCGGGCTCCCCGCGGTGGCGGCGCCGCGGGTCGTCGGCCGACTTGTCCATGTACCAGGCCTGCACCATGGCCGGGCCCGGGGGCAGCGTCGCCGCCTGACCACGGACCTGCTCGGGCCGGTCTGAGCCCGGGACCTGCACCCGGGACCCGCGCGGGCTGCCCCTCCCCCGACCCCTCCCCCGGGAGTCGCCGGGAGGGAGGGAGGGAGGGAGGGAGGGAAGGAAGGAAGTAAGGAGGCAGGGAGGGCGGCGCGGGAAAGGAAAGCGGGCGGGACGCGCTCCGAAGGCCCCGGGCCGAGGGCTTCCTTCCCGCGGGCCGGCGGATGGGCTCCGGGCGCGGGGCAGGTGTCCCCCGAGGGCTGTCTGCCGGCTCGGCTCAGGCCCGGTGACCACCCGGAGCCGAACCTGAGCGGGGCCAACCGCCCACCCGTGGCTGTCAGCTCCTCGTGCAGGAGGCCGAGTGTGGCCCGGCCCTGCGTGAACTCAGTCGTCCGGGGGAGGGGCTGCTTGGCCGGCACTGTGTTCACGCTGCACGGGATCGGGTATAATTCAGCGCCCTCGAGCACCGCGCACATGCCTCGCGGGGTGAGGGCTACAGTCTCCTTGAACATCCAGACGCCATCTTGTGAAGCAATTTATACCGAGATTAAATAGTTCGTATTTTACAGCGAAGAAAGCAAATGCCAAAAAAAAAAGAGTGATTTTTGTTAAGCCCGTGCCGCTGAGATGGTGCACAGCTGTGGCTTGAGGCCAGATCAAGTCACCACAGAGGACCCCCGGCATCATTCAGGGTGGGATATTGTACTCTCCGTCCCCCCATGTTTACAGTATCAGCAGTCTGCAATACCACCCTATAATTTTAAATTGCTTCCTTTTTCCCTTTTTCGTCTCATCTCCTTTCCCTATATAATGTCATGTCCTAGAATAAATACAAGCTTCCCAATCCTTGAATTTCTAATCAGTTTAGCTGACAAGGGGGGAAAAATCCAGCTGCTCAATCAGCCTAGGTTTCTCTCTTCAAATCGATCAATCAAAGAGATCAGCTTATCTCAGCCATTCACCCCAGTGTCTGTAACAGGGAATCAAGTAACTAGAACACGTGTGGGACTCAGGCTGGACCGCTCTCAGACAGCACATCCCCAAAGCAGACAGCTGACTCTAGAACCTCCAGAAGTACTGTGTGAAGAGCACACTTTTATTTCAACTCGGTTCCGTTGCACCCTGACTGCAAACACAGGATGCAACGTGTGGGCACGTGTGTGCCCACATCCTTCTTAGAGAGCCTGCCTCTCCAGCGCCTCACGACAATTACTGCTCATCCTTCAGGGTTCCACGTGAGACATCACTGCCCACTTTTTTTCTGCTCCTCACTGCTCTCTCCTTCCCTCCTCACCCTTCTCACCACTCCCTCAGGTTCCCAGATCCAACCACAGCCTCTGTTCTCATCAGCCAGTTCATCACAGCCGCCACTCCCTGTTCCTTCAGCCCGCTCCTTACCCCGCCCCCCAGTTGTGGCTCCTCTCCGCATGCCCACAACATTGTGGAGTGTCCCAGGGCTAGTAAGTACCGCAAAACTAACGTGGCCAACTCGAGTCCCGCACATCCAAACATGCCTCTCTCTATCCTTGCCAACTCCGTAAACAGCAGCTCCAACCACCCAGTGCCTTGATCCAAAAGCCTCGGGGTTTTCCTATTTCCTCTCCCTCACCCTCAACATCCAGTCCTACCTACAGCGAATCCTGTGGATTTGAGCTTCCAAACACACCACAAATCGCCTCACATCCCTGCGTCCCCCTCCTCCTGCCTGTCGTCTTGCCTGATGGAGCTGCTGACAACTGGAGTCGACCGCCTGCTTCCATCTCTGCCCCACTGCAGTCCGTCCTATGCAGAGCGTATATTTAAAAACACAAACCAGGGGCTCCCCTGGTGGCGCAGTGGTTGGGAGTCCGCCTGCCGACGCAGGGGACACGGGTTCGTGCCCTGGTCCGGGAAGATCCCACATGCCGCGGAGCGGCTGGGCCCGTGAGCCATGGCCGCTGAGCCTGCGCGTCCGGAGCCTGTGCTCCACAACGGGAGAGGCCACAACAGTGAGAGGCCCGCGTACCGCAAAAAAAAAAAAAAAAAAGGCGAACGAGCATAATTCCCCAGTCCCTGTGAGCATGCTTCACGAACTGATTTCCTTCAAAGAGTGAAAAAGAAGGAAAAATAAATAAAAACTAACTTAAAAAAAAAAAAAACAGATCATGTCACTGCTCGACTTTAACCCTCCTTGCTAACTCTGCCCTGGCTCCACGGCCCGTGTGGCTGGCGCCTGACCACTTCTCCCTCTTGTTCTCTGCCCTCCGCCTGCCCGGGCCTCCACCTGCATCTCCTGCCCCTCCTTGCTGCCAGGGCTTTGACATGCAGTTGTCCCACCTTCCTTCTTTGCTCTTCCTTTCTCCAAGCACTTTTCTCCTGCGTACTTCCAGTTTTCAGCGTAAATATCCTTTTTTTTTTTTTTAATTTTTTTTGCCCTCATGGTGCAGCTTGTGGGATTTTAGTTCCCCGACCAGGGATCAAACCCGTGCCCCCTGCATTGGAAGCACATAGTCTTAACCACTGGACCGCCAGGGAAGTCCTGTCGGTTGTTCTCTTAAAAGACAGGCTCGGGACTTCCGTGGTGGTGCAGTGGTTAAGAATCTGCCTGCCTATGCAAGGGACACGGGCTGGATCCCTGGTCTGGGAAGATCCCACATGCCGCAGAGCAACTAAGCCCATGTGCCACGACTACTGAGCCCACACACCACAACTACTAAAGCCCGTGCACCTAGAGCCCGTGCTCCGCAACAAGAGAAGCCACCGCAGTGAGAAGCCCGCGCACCGCAACGAAGAGTAGCCCCCCCGCTCGCCGTAACTAGAGAAAGTCCGCACGCAGCAACAAAGACCCAATGCAGCCAAAAAAAAAAAAAAATATATATATATATATATATGTATATATATAGAAGGCTCAGTTCATTTTGGGGAAAATGTCTGCCAAACACCCTGGTTGGAATAACCATAGTTATTTGGTGGCAAGCTCAGCTTGCAGCTCAATCATACAAGAGCTTTTTCCATCAAAACAACCAGAGAACTTTGGCAAACAGTAGAGATGCTTTCTGTATGCTTCCTGCTTTGCCCCAGAGGTATTACAAAGATGTCTACTCGGGGGTGGGGGTGGGGGTGGTCAAGATTAATAAAATTAATAATTTTTACTATTTCATCAGGACGTTCTTAAGAGAAACGGGGCTTTGTTTTGCTTTGTCTTGTGAGGGACACGATCAATGCTGGTAGTTTTGTGCTGCGGCCCAAGCCACCCTCAGGCAGCAACAACGTGACCCACCTGGCTTCACCCCGTTCCTGCAGCGCGCAGCCCCGGGGGAAGCGGGTACTGTCCTGGCATCCTCACCAAGCTGCTTTCGTCCGCTCACCTGCCCTTTAAGAATGCAGCTCTCTGGAACAGACCCAAACCACTATGTGTAAAATAGAGAAGCAACAAGGAATTATACCCATTGTCTTGTAATAACGTACAATGGAGTATAATCTGCGAAAATGCTGAGTCACTATGTTGTACACCTGAAACTAACACTGTAAATCAACTATACTTCAATAATTAAAAGAAAAGAAAATGCAGCCCTCAGCTCTGTTGTTCAGGGTGCAGGTGACTGAAATCCAACAAGCTGCTTAAGCAGACAAAACAAAACAGAGGTCCTGGCTCACGTTACTGAGAAAGGTTAGAGCATCCCTTGCCTTGAGCGCAAGTGGATTTGGGGCTCGGAGGCACTTAACAGCTCTGTCTGTCTCTGCCTGTGTCCGTCTGTCTCTCTCTCTCCGCATCCCAACTAGCTTTTCTCTGTGCTTTGGCTTAATTCTCATCCACCGGGCTGAGCTTTTTGTACATATCAGGAAACAGCCACCAGTAGCTCTGAAACTGCTTGTAATTCAGGGAAAAGGAGCTCTTGATGTAGTGTCTGGACATCCAGTCTCATGGAAGTTTCCAGGTGGCCAAGCAAGAGCCACGTGTCCACGCCGTGGGTCTCTGTGGGAGTCCGAGGCCCAGTTGTGGCCACGTGGGCAGCCGTCAGGGAAGCCCCGAGCCTGGCAGCCCCATCACGGCCTCAGGATGGACAGGGAGACAGCGTGGCCCCAGGAAAGAAGGAACAGCTGGGCAGACAGCACAACGGATGCTCACGACAAATTCAAACTGCCAAATTCTCCTACTTCGGGAGCGTTTCTAATAAAGAGAATAAAAGAGGTGAGCAAAACGGCTCTCGGCTTCTCATCCTTCTGTGTCTTCAGCTCAACACCCGTCCCTCCTGGGCCCTCAGGCTAACCCCAGTCCAGGCGATGCCAGAGCAAACCCAATTCCACGGCGGGAGGCTGTGTCTAAACTCCTCTCCCATTAGGGCCAAACTTGAGCGAATGTCTTTAAATGGAAGAAGCTGGAAGGCTTTCCGGAAAATATAGAAAATGTTCAGGGAGATTGGGCGTAATAAATAATGGAGGACATGGCAATAGCTAGAAGCTACAAAAGACCACCTGGGCGAAAAGCACTGTTTCAGGAGCGTTTTAAAAGACAGAGCTAGAAATAAAAGTTTTTTGTGAAACACAAGGGTCCATCCATCAATAAATGTAGAGTTAACAGTAAGACCTACGGAATGAAACCAGTGGGACGGCCCCAGATCCCACAAGTCAAGAAGACCTGGCAAGTTCACTAACTCAGCACATAAAGGGACAAGAACTTTAATAGAATGGAGCTGGGTGACTGAGAATTGGATGCCTATGAAACTGTTCTTTTTTGTGTGTATATTTGAAAAATTCTGATACTAATTTTTACAAAAAGTTCTGGGATTTTGAACTGAGAAACAAGCCATCTGTGCATGTAAATTTTTTCAGCTGAAAAAGGGAGCACGAGTCTGGATTTCTTAACAAAGAAGGAATGTTCAGGACCAGCTGCCTAGAGGCCCCAGTCAGCAAAATTTTGTTCAAACTAATTAAAAGGAAAACGTTTCTCTTGATCTTAATGCATCTCTGAAATGAGGTCGAAGACATCCACACAACCTTAGCCTCCTTTTCCTGGGGGGGAAATGCAGGCATATTTACAGCATGTCAGTGAATCATCCCAAACCTTCATGCCTCCAGGATGAAAATAAAACCGAATGTTTATTCCAGTGTGAGGTCACCTCTCCCATCTTCACTTGTCATCTTTGGGATCCTAGTGTCCCCCAAACCCTTGTTCCAATAAAGCCTTTCCCCAAATGTGTTCCAAGTCACATATGTTGAGGAAACTGACTCAAAAAAAAGGGTTTTGGGGTCAAACACTGAGGAAACTGCTGATGTTATCTCTCTTCTGAGAACTGGTGATGTTTGTCATGGAGAAATTGTCTAATGGTGACAAAACTTGTCCCCATTCTAGAGTGGCAACGACTAATTCTAAATGTGTTCCACAGAACATTCTCTGGTAAACACTGTCAAACGTTCAGAAATATCAGAAGTGAAACCAATGCAGCACCAGAGTGGTAATTAGTAAAAATTTATTGTGCACATACCAAAAAGAGTTTGAAAACCAGGAGGACTCCAACCAAAACACAAAAGGTGGAGAGGGATAAATTGGGAGATTGGAGTTGACATATACACACTATTATATATAAAACAGATGAATAAGACCTACTGTATAGCACAGGGAACTCTACTCAATACTCTGTAATGACACATATGGGAAAAGAACCTAAAAAGGAGTGGATGTATGTATATGTATAACTGATTCGCTTTGCTGTACACCTGAAACTAACACATTATAAATCAACTATACGCCAATAAAAATTTAAAAACAAACAAACAAACACAGAAGGAAGCTGGGGTGTACAGTTATAAAGCAGCAGGTGTAGCAAGGAGGCCAAGTGGCTGCTGACTCTTCACAGTGATTGGCTACAATACTAGAAAATTTCTAAAAGGTAGGGAATTGGTCAGTGGTTGCCTCATAACCAATTTGGGGGAAACCATTTGAGTTTTGCCCGTGATTTGCAGAGGCCTAAGCCAGAAATGACCCAGGTCAAGGCGGTCTTGCAAAATAAGCTAAATGAAGCTTTGTCTGTGTGGCCAAAGTGGTTTTGTCTGCTCAGGGAAATTTCAGGGCTGGTCTCCGTTTGTTTTTGATTTTAACCCCGCCCATGTTGGGGGCAGGAAGCAGAAACACGAGAAGGCCAACTGAGTAAAGTAAGTATTAGGACTAAATCTTCTTAGTAATAAAACCCACAAGACTGTATAAATAATAGATACTGAAATCTGAACTATAAGGATAATTTTTCAGAAAGCAAATCTCACTCTGATGAAAAGTAAAACTTTTGCCGAAGTGACAGATTCCCACCGGTCAAGTATGCAGTGACTCAGCACATCTGGGCCCTTAAACAGCTGATCCCCTAAACGCTGGCTGGGTCCAGCTGTCCCTGAAGGAGTCAGCGGGGCGCTGGTGTCCTCTCAGAACCGGCCGAGCCCCGCCCCACCGCTTCCCCCATTCTCAGTCTGCCTGCTCCATCCAGTTCCGAATCTCCTACTTCCGGCCGAGAGCCTGCCCCTGGTTTTCTTTTTTTTTAAAAAATAATTTATTTATTTTTTTAATTTTTGGCTGCGTTGGGTGTTTCCTGCTGCGTTTGCTGCTGCGTGCGGGCTTTCTCTAGTTGCGGCGAGCGAGGGCTACTCTTCGTTGCGGTGCGTGGGCTTCTCTTGTTGCGGAGCACGGGCTCTAGGCACGTGGGCTTCAGTAGTTGCAGCACTTGGGCTCAGTAGCCGGGGCTCGCGGGCTCTAGAGAGCAGGCTCAGTAACTGTGGCGCACGGGCTTAGCTGCTCCGCGGCCTGTGGGATCCTCCCGGACCAGGGCTCGAACCCGTGTCCCCTGCATTGGCAGGCGGATTCTGCACCACCAGGGAAGTCCCTGCCCCCTGGTTTCCTGCTCTGCTCAGACCCTTCAGATAAGGCTCTGTTTTGCAATTCATTCAACAAATATTTACCGGGTACGTGCTCTGTGCCAGGCGCTGTCCTAGGCCCTGGGATGCAACAGTAAGCAAACAGGAAAAAAAACTCCCTGGCTTCACAGAGTTAAGTTCGAATAAGGGGGACAAGCGAAAAGCAACGGCCTGTGGGTCAGATGGTGGCAGGAACATGACACAGGTGAAGAGGAAGAAAAGTGCCAGCCCCGTGCATGTGTGTATGCGCACACGTGTGTGTGACAGTGACAGAGAGGGAGGCAGGGAGTTGGCACTGGGGACAGGGAAGCAGAATTGCACTCGTCTGAGACGTGGCCAAGAAGGCTCCAGGTTAAATGACCTTTGAGCAGGTGTGGGGAGGAGGCAACGGAGCAGGTCCGCGGGCTGGTGGAGCGAAAGTGCGCCGCTGAGGAACAGCAAGGGCAGGGCCTGAGGGCGGGGTCCCGGCGCCCGGAGGGGCTGCGGTGCGGGAGCGGCGGAGGAGAGGGCGGGGAGGAGGGAGTGGAGGGGGCGTGGAGGAGGGGGAGGGGACGTGGGGAGGGGAGGGGACTGGGAGGAGGGGAGGGCGGGGCGGAGGTAGGGGGAAGGGCGGGGAGGAGGGGGAGGGCGGAGAGGAGGGAGGGGAGCGCGGCCCCCGCGTGCGAGGGGGTTTGAGCATAGCCTGCGGGGAGCCAGGACCCGAGCTGGGTCCCGGGCTGGTAGGCCTGCTGTGGTTGAGGGGCGCTGGCCCGATTCTGCATCCGTCTTACATGAAGGCCAACAGGATGCGACGGGGAACGGACCAGGCATGGGCGTCAGGGCAGTTCCCAGGGTTTCGGCCTGAGCGCCCGCCCGGAGGGAGGGGATGCGCTGCGTTGAGATGGGTAAGGCTTGGGCGCGGCGGGCTGGGTGCAGGCAAAGCCGACTGCCTGGCTGTGCGCACGTCTGACAGGTCTGCCAGGGGTCTGAGGGCAGATGCCGAGGAGAGTCGGCCCGGGCTTGGGGAGGTCCAGGCTGGAAACCCCGTGCCCATTGGGCAGCTGTGTCTCACAGGCGCCGGAGCCAGCAGGGTGAGCGCAGGCGGGAAGCGGGCCGCGCGTCCTGAGCCCGGGGCGGCTCCCTGCTGTGGTGGGGGACGGGTGGACGCCGCCTTCTGCTGGGGCCCGGCTTCCTCTAGGCTCCGCCCAGGTTTTGTGCACTGCTGGCTCTGGGGTCCCTCCCAGCTCCACCCAAAGCCCCGCCCAGGCCCAGCACAAGTTCCCAACTGAGAGCTGGCAATAGAGGCCGGGGCACAAAGCCCGGAATTCTAGCTCTACATATGGGAGCTCTGTTTTTAGTGTTTTGAGAAACCTCCATACTGTTCTCCACAGTGGCTGCATCAATTTACACTCCCACCAGCAGTGCAGGAGGGCTCCCTTTCCTGCACACCCTCGCCAACATTTTTTAAAAATAAATTTATTATTATTTTTTATTTTTGGTTGCGTTGGGTCTTCGTTGCTGTGCGTGGGCAGCGGGGGCTACTCTTCGTTGCGGTGCGCGGGCTTCTCATTGCGGTGGCTTCTCTTGTTGCGGAGCATGGGCTCTAGGCGCACGGGCTTCAGTAGTTGTGGCTCACAGGCTCAGTAGTCATGGCTCACGGGCTCAGTAGTTGTGCCTCACAGGCTCTAGAACACAGGCATAGTAGTCGTGGTGCACGGGCTCAGTTGCTCCGCGGCATGTGGGATCTTCCTGGACCAGGGCTCGAACCCATGTCCCCTGCATTGGCAGGCAGATTCTTAACCACTGTGCCACCAGGGAAGCCCTACGAACATTTTTTATTTGTGGGGTTTTGTTTGTTTTCAGCCTGGGCTGCGCGGCATGCAGGATCTTAGTTCCCCGACCCGGGATCAAACCTGTGTCCCCTGAGGTAGACACTTGGAGTCCTAACCACTGGACCGCCAGTGAAGTCCCCATTTTTGTTCTTTTTTATGACAGCCATTCTGATAGGTGTGAGGTGATTCTTCCTCAGTGTTTATGTTCAATTTGTATGTGTTTGTATTAAACACGTAACACAAGTTAGTTGAGAAACTTAGCAACAATAACTCAGTCAAAAATCTGCAGTCATCATGACCCCACCACCTGCGGTCGCCATTTCTATTTTGGAATGGAATCCTCCAAACGTTCATGTATGTATCTGCACCCGTCTGCTCAGGCTGCCACAGCAGAACACCATAGCCCCGGGGCTTAAGCAGAGAGGCTTCCCTGCCCTTAGTCGCGGAGGCTGGGGCTCCAAGATCAGGATGCCGGCAGGGCTGGTTTCTGGGAGGCCTCTCACCTTGCCCTGCAGACGGCCGCCTGCTGGCTGTGTCCTCATGCAGCCCTCCCGCTGCAAGTGCATCTCGAGCCCTGTACAACGAGGGCCACCCAAACAGCCTCGTTATAATGCAACCACCTCACTGAAGGCTCAGTCTCCAAATGCAGCCACATTCTGTGCTGGGACCAGTGCTCCGACATACAATTTTGGGGGCACAGTTCAGCCCATGGCGGCACCCGTGCAGCTCCACATCCTCCAGCCGGGCCCTGATTACTTGACGTTTGTCTGAGAAGTGCTGTTTGCCCCTGACCAAGCCGCTGCGGCCCCCGTCTTGTCTTCTCCCCAAGTGGGGGCGGTTCTTCCCACGTGTCCTGTCCCCTGGCCCCAGCCCACTTTCCAGACTCGGACCACATGGCCTCTGGACCCGGGAGCTCTCAGAACCTGGACCCCTCCAGGAGATGCACGGCGGCTGGGTCTGTTTTCTACTTGAAGCTCCTAGGACCACACTCAGGGCAGGGTGGGCTGCGGGAGGACCCCAGCACCCAAACCCGAGACACTGCCTGTGAATTGAGTCACCTATTCCAACACATCTAAGACCCCCCCAACCATAATAGTGCAGTTATTTCACGGCCCCTAAGGAGTGAAGAGACAGATAAAGAGAGACACATCCCTGACCATAAGACATCCCAAATTCAGAGATGTTGAAACCTCAAATAACGAGCATCTTCAAGCTGCTGAACTGCGGTGCTGGGATCGCCCTCCCTGGGGGCTCTCAGTCACCATGACCCTCAACCTGGCGACACTGGCAGGGCCCACGTGGCACTGGGATGTGACAGGACACGTCTAAACCCCAGAGGGAACACAGGTGCGACGGAGGCCCTTGTTACAGACGCAAAATTGTAAAATCTCCCCCCAACAGGAAACTCACATTCCAACTGGAAAGACACACAAGCAGGAAATGATTTATATAGAACAGTAAGAAAACTAACAGGGGAGTCCACAGCTTCTGGAACTCTCTCCATTCACTGCATCCTTAATGTCTCAGTAAATGTTTTCATGCCCCCCCCCCCAGGCCAAAACAAATGCCTGACAGTTCCTGGATGAATAGTTAGGTCTAAACAACTAATATTTATGCCCAGCAACTTAGTCATTAGAAAAGAGAATCCACATATATCAAAAGAAATTTCACTCCTTAGCAAACACACCTGTGGACGACTGGGACGTGGGCCCGGCGGAGTCTTCCCAGGGTGGACGCGTGGCCTTCGGTCGGTCCTGGCAAGTACTGGCTTCTTATGCCAGCAGCCACTCCAACACCCACTTCGCAAGGGGGCGAGTCACTGGAAGGCGCGGTCTGACGCTGAACGCGAGCTTCCACAGGCTGGAGTCTGGCTGTGTTTACCTCCGAACCACAGACTGGGAAGCACAGCCATTCAGCCAGGGTCACCGTGGTGCACACCTCCGGGCCGGGTGGCTGAGGTAAAGGAGTCCTCTCGATGAGAAACAGTGAGAAAGGAGAAAGCAGGAACCGCGGCAGCATCTGAAAAGGCAGGGAGCAGAGGCGGGGGGCTGGCCGTGTGCAGAACCTGGCACCAAGGGGGCATGAAAGGCAGAGGAGGAGGCGGGGCAGGGGACACAGGCTGGGGGCCATGGCGTCCGTGGGACTATCCTTTGTAAAATCGACTACAGGAAATAAACTCGACAGTGTGCTTTTGGATGGTGGGATATGCCAAAGATAAGCATGAGACGCCACCACACACTTGACAAGGTTGAAAGCACACGTAACTGAACACGTTTGCTCCAATGCCCTCCTTCCCCACCGCTTCTCCCCTGAACGGGAAACAGTCAGGGAGTGCCAGGAGAGGCAATCAGACAGGAGACTGTAATAAGTGACATAACGTACAGGAAAGAAGAAATGAGATGATTGTTAGATGACGGGACTGTACACCTGGACAACTCGAGGAAGTTAATGGGAGCAGTTTTAAACATAGTAAGAGCCTAGTAAGCTGGAATTACTAATGTTTCAAAAGACAGTGGCTTTTCTATACGTAAATGATAATCAGTCTTAATAACTGCATTGAAAAGGAGATTAACCTGAAAAACTTACTAGCAATTTTGAAGATGCTGTGGGAATACTGTTTCTTTTCCGTTTTTCTTCATTCATCTAACACATTGTTTGCATTTCTTGCAGCTCCCCCTCCACAGGTATAATGGACAAATAAAATTGTATACATTTAAAGTGTACAAGCCTGCTTTTAGAGCAGCTGTGGGTTGGCAGTAAAGAGGAAGGTACAGAGAATTCTCACGTCCCCCCCGCCCCACAGACCGGCCCACTATCCATACCCCCTCCCAGAGCGGGACGTTTTTTACAGTCGACGCACCTGCACTGACCCAGCACCATCGCCCGCAGCCCACAGTTCTCCTAGGCTTCACTTTGGTGCTGTACCATCTGTTGGTTTGGACAAAAGGATAATGACATGTATCATCATTATGGTTTCATACAGAGTATTTCCACGGCCCTAAAAACCCTCTGGGTTCTGCCTATTCCACGATCCCCCAACCCCACCCCCATAACCACTGATCTTTTTACTGTCTCCATAGTTTTGCCTTTTCCAGAATGTCATAGTTGGAATCACACAGTCTTTAGCCTTTTCAGACTGGCTTCTTTCACTTAGTCACATGCATTTAAGGCTCGTCCATGGCTTTTCATGGCTCGATAGGTCATTTCTTTTTAGCTCTACATAATATCCCATTGCCTGGATGGACCACAGTTTGTTTACTCATTCACGTACGAAAGGACATCTTGGTTGCTTCCGTTTTGGCAATTATGAATAAACCTACCATAAACATCCATGTGCAGGTTTTGTACGGACAGAAGTTTCCAACTCCTTTGGGTAAATACCAAGGAGCACAATTGCTGGATCATATGCTAAGAGTATGTTTAGTTTTGTAAGAATCTTCCTCCCAAATTGGCTGCACCATTTTGCGTCCCCATTAACAATGGATGAGAGTTCCTGTTGCTCCACAACCTCAGCAGCGTTTGGTGCTATTGGTGTCTGGATTCCAGCCACTCTAACAGCTGTGTGGTGGTCTCTCACTGTTGTTTTAATTTCCCTGATGCCATATGATGTGGAGCATCTTTTCATGTCCTCAGTTGCCATCTATGTATCTCCTTTAGTGAGGTGTCTGTGAAGTCTTTGGCTCATTTTTCAGTTGGGTTGTATGTTTTCTTACTGTGGAATTTTAAGAGTTCTTTCTCTATTTTGGTTAACAGTCCTTTATTGGATGTGTATTTTGCAAATATTTTCTTCCAGTCTGTGGCTTATCTTCCCATTTTCTTGACCTTGTCTTCTGCAGAGAACTTTTAAATCTTAGTGAAGCCTGTTTATCAATTATCTCTTTCATGGATCGTGCCTTGATTTTTTTAAAAAAATAAATTTATTGATTGATTTTTGGCTACGTTGGGGCTTCATCCTGTGTGTGGGCTTTCTCTAGTTGTGGCGAGCAGGGACTACTTTTTGTTGCGGTGCACCAGCTCCTCATTGCAGTGGCTTCTGTCGTTGCAGAGCACAGACTCTATGCACACAGGCTTCAGTAGTTGTGGCTCACGGGCTCTAGAGCACAGGCTCAGTAGTTGCGGCGCACAGGCTTAGTCGCTCTGCAGCATGTGGGATCTTCCCGGCCCAGGGCTTGAACCCATGTCCCCTGCATTGGCAGGTGGATTCTTTTTTTTTTTTTTTTTTTGCGGTATGCGGGCCTCTCACTGCTGTGGCCTCTCCCATTGCGGAGCACAGGCTCCGGACGCGCAGGCTCAGCGTCCATGGCCCACGGGCCCAGCCGCTCTGCGGCATATGGGATCCTCCCAGACCGGGGCACGAACCCGTGTCCCCTGCATCGGCAGGTGGACCCCCAACCACTGCGCCACCAGGGAAGCCCTGGCAGGCGGATTCTTAACCACTGTACCACCAGGGGAGTCCCGTGCTTTGATTTTTTATCTAAAAAGTCATCACCATACCTAAGGTCATCTAGGTTTCCTCCTATGTTATCTTCTAGGAGTTTCATAGTTCTGCATAGTTTACATTTAGGGAGTGTGAAAAATTCTGAGTTAATTTTTGTGAGAAGCGTAGATTCACTTTTCTGCATGTGGACGTCCAATGGTTCCAACACCATGTGTTGAAGACACTATCTTTGCTCCCATTGTATTTCCTTTGCTCCTTTGTCAAAGCTCACTTGACTATATTCATGGGGTTCTATTTTGGGGCCAATGTGATGATTTGATATATGTATACACTGTAAAATGATTACCACAATCAAGTTAATCAACACACCCATCACCTCAGGTACCTTTTTAAATGTGTGTGTGTATGAGAGATTTACTGCCTTAGCATATCCAAGTATACCATATGGTATTGTTAACTAGTCACCATGCTATGCATCTGCTTCTTCTGAAGTACCCTGTAGGAGGCCTGAATAAAGTGATATCACCTTCTTTAGACGGGAAATCATGTATGCAAACGGCTGATAAATTTATAAAAAGATGTCCAGCCTCACCCTGCATCTTGGTCAAACCTTAGGATGGGATGCATCATAGCTGGCGGTCTCTCTGTCTTTGTAGAAGAAATGTCCTCTTGCCCTCACCCTTTGTCTTGCGTGTGTCTGTGTGGGTTCGGGGGTGAATGCCAAGGGGGGTTAGCAGGAAGAGGGAAAGGATTGTGCTCCCAAACTCAAGCTAATTCGTGACTTTGTTCACAGAGAAGTCCTGGGGGAGGCCCAGCAGATTCACTGCTACTGACAACGAGCCCTGAACGCAGGCCCTTTGGAGGGCGAAGCTACATGGCCTTATGAAAAGACCCGTCACATTGTGTCACGATAACGTGGTGGTCAAGGGGCTGTAACTGAATGATCCAAGATTTCCAGAGCCTTTTAAAAAACACCATAAAGGGTGCAGCTTCTCTGGGGTATGATGGGGAGAAGAACCAGACAACCTTTCTATCCTTCCTTGTTTTGAATCCAACTTCTTTTTACATTTCATCCTCTTGCTACCCAATAATCTCAATACAGGACTTGCCCATCAGACTTTAATAAACACACAAGAACAAAACATAAGACAAGCACTCATAACAGAAAGAGACAAACATCCCCATCTCAAAATAGGGCCATACTGGGGGTCAGGTCTTCAACACAGGAATCTGGGGACACTAACATTCAGTTGGCCCCCGGGTTCTAAAGTGTTAGGTTGAAGCATGTCGCATACCTGAATGGGGCACCCTGTTCATCATACAGACCCCCGGTACAGAGGACACCGTGGTGCTGGAGAAGTCCATGTTTGGCTATAGAGGACGTGGGCTGAGAGGACAGAGGGCGGGATTCAAAAGCCTCAGCTGAGCAAGGACCCTCCTGGACCAGGGATTCTGCCAGGGGGAATCCATAGCTCAGCACACCCCTTCCCTTTAACTGCCCTCTTTGAAAACAGACCTCTAGAGATATGTGCACCCCTATGTTCATAGCAGCATTATTTACAGCAGCCAAGACATGGAAGCAATCTAAGACAGATAAAAGATTCAAGATAAACTGGCAAATACTGAAGATGGGTAAATCAGATTTCAACAGATAACAGGGGTCCCCCCAAAAAGAAAACCAAAGCAAAAAATAAAACAGAGCACTAGGCCACAATTCAAGGAAACTTTCTTGAAATAGTAGATTTGAAAATACACACAGAAAAAGCACACCACATACCTGCAAACACTGACCCAGGGCCACCAACACATGATACATTCTAATAAAACTGCTGACTTGAGAAAGAGGAAAAAGCCCTTTGGACATCTAAGCACAAAGAGTACGTGACGTGGAAAGAAAATAAGATTCATCAGGCTCTTCATGCATCACTTTATGCTGGAAGAAAACGGAATATTTAAGACACTCAAGGAAAGAAAACGTAGGCAAGGATTTCGTATTCTACAAAACTTCAAGTATAAAGGACACAAGCTGAATTCAACATACAGAAGCCCAGGGAGTATGGTTCCCAAGCTGACACTGACCTAAACACTGGTTATGAGCATTAAGTACATGGAAATAAGACTAAATGAGGGCAGCGGGGAGAGATTTTACTAAGTAACAGTTGACGGTGTGGCTCCAGTGCTGTTTTCATTGTAATTAATGGTATATTAGGGTTAGTATCCACGTAGTACATGTTAAAGTAGAACAAGCAAGTGTGTAATTAGGAATATTCTGCTCCGTAGTCCCACAGCCTGAGAACCGGGATCTCAGTGTAGGAGACACAGCTGTAACATGGAAGAGGCTGAATGTCCTGGAATCCTGAGTTTGTTTTACGACTGTCAACATGAGCTCAGAAAACACTTTCTCTTTAAATGTGGGTGTGCACACGTGTGTATTTTTTAGCCCTAGAAACAACAACCAACCCTGTAGCAATGAGCACCAAGGATCTGAAATACCTCTTTTTCCCATTAAAAGAAACTACAGATCCTTAGAGAAAAAGCCAATTCCAGGTCTAGAGCAGGAAAGGTACAAGATGGGTCTAGAACACCCTGACACATCAGACTGCAAGAAAGCTCTCTATGACCGTGTGCAGTCTGTGCATGAGTGTGTCTGTGTGTGGTCAGTGTGTGTCTGTGCATGCATGTGTACATATGTGAATATCAAAAGAAATCAAGAGCCAACTTGAAGAGGCTTGCTCCTACAGGCCAAAGCCGCTGCAATTTGGGTTCAATGAAGAGGAAAATTGCGATGGACTGAAACCCATCTAACAGGCTTAAGTACATGAGTTCATGACATATACGTAGGTTTACATGTTATAAAAATACATAAATAGGGCTTCCCTGGTGGCGCAGTGGTTGAGAGTCCGCCTGCCGATGCAGGGGACGCGGGTTCGTGCCCCGGTCTGGGAGGATCCCGCATGCCGCGGAGCGGCTGGGCCCGTGAGCCATGGCCGCTGGGCCTGCGCGTCCGGAGCCTGTGCTCCGCAACGGGAGAGGCCGCAACGGTGAGAGGCCCACGTACCGCAAAAAAAAAAAAAAAAAAAAAAAAAAAATACATAAATAAAACCCCCTAATTGGGCTACCTTTTTAGGATGACCGGGAGCCAATCTTAGCATTTATCCCGCCTTTTGTACGTGAATTCTACACTGGGCGCCAGCATCAGGTGAGGGGAAGTATCTTCTAAAACTGTTCCAGCCAATAAACGTAAGCAAAATGACAGCGTATCAGTATTCTAGGCCCTGAGCACTGGCAGCTGCCAACAACAAAAGGATGAAAATCGCTCTGCCTTCTGATGAAAGCACGTAACACATGTGCCCATGGGGTGGAGCCTGACTGTGATCAAGCCTCTGATCCAGCCGCCAATTTGCAGGAAATCCCGAGGAGAGAGTAAAACGCTGGACAGCACCTCGAGACCGTGAGAGCGACAAAACTGACAGTGGGAAACGACGGGACAAATGGCTCAGGCTCTTCAAGAGATAAACTGTAAGGAGAACAGAGATTGAGGCGGAACCTGTAAATTAAAGAAACTTAAGAAACATCAAGTTAAAAAAAAAATACCAAGTTAAAAAAAAGAGTAGACTAGACTAAAAACTGCCACAAAGAAAAGCAAGGAAGTCGGGACTAGTTCTGGAGGGAGGGAGGGGCTGTGACTGGAGGAGCACGTGAAGAGCCTTCTGGGCATCTGGCAAAGTTCTACTTCTTGACCTGGGTGGTAGTTACAAAGGTACTCACCTTATAATAACAATAATAATTCAATAAGCTATACATTTGTATCGTTTTCTGCATGTTTTTATGACAAAAAGGTAATAAAAGGTAAAAATAATCACGTCAAACTTTTTTTTAACTTGCATAGTGCTTTTAACAAAAATAGCCACCCCCACCCCGCCAATTTTAAAACATTTATTTACAATCTTGGTCTTTAGAAGTTATGACTGTTGCTACCTAACGGTCGGGCAGCCAGGGCTGCCCATGTGCAGGCGGCCCTATCACAGTGCCCGGCCAGGTAAGACCAGCCCACCTTCCCTCTGCCAAGGCGTGGGCCCTGGCAGGACTGTGCCCAGCAAGGGAGCCGTGCCTTCCTCCAATCTGCCCGTAGGCACAAACCCACCTAAAAATCATGACTCAGTGTTGCCAACTGTAGGGTAAATGAACTCTTAGAATACTTCTAGGCTTCTTGCCTGCATTTTTAAACCAATGTTTTACTCATCCTTATTAAATCAAAGCCCTAACACTTTTGTCTAGACTGCAATAAAACTAATGAGAACAGTATCAAGCCCAATAAAGCATACTTCTAACAAAACCTCAAATAAATCTCAAGTCTCAAAGGATGTTCAGTTTATGACACATCTAACCACCTTTAAGGCACATGCCACGGACCACTACCCTGCTTTTCCGATTTAGTCTGAAAGCTGTGTCTGCCCATCGACTGCAGTGGTCCAGCCTATAGTTTTATTTTTCACACCAGTAAGTAAAGGTGACAAACAGCCACTGGCTCAGGTTGTTCCAAGGATTAAAGGACCTGGTCAGTCTTCAGGTTGCTTCGCGCCTTGTCTTGCTAATCTGTCAGCTTCTTCGTTGCCTATAAATCCCGAATGGCCAGGAACATGCATCTGTTAAATAAAACGTTTCCTTTTATTTTTACTAATTTTTTACACAAGCAACACATGACTACATCCTCACTGTAAAACACGTCAACCGTTCAGAGAAGTCAACCAGAAGTCAACCGTTCAGAGAAGTCAACCAGAAGTCAACCGTTCAGAGAAGACTCCCTTCACAGCTCCTCAGCACGACGCACTTGTGCGCTGGGTACACCGACAGAAACCCCGTTTTGTTTCTCCACAGATTGATTTTACTGTTGTATTGCCTTTTTCCCACTTAACGGTGGGACCTGGCAAGCTTTCTGGACAGAGGTGTGTGGATGGATCTGTATACGACATACACACACACCTGATTCTCCCTCAGTGCTGTTACAAAGGGATGCGCTCATGTGATTTCACCACTGTTTGCACTTATGTTGCTGAAAGGCAAGTTTTGGTTTTTTGTTTGTTTGTTTGTTTGTTTTTGCTACACAGCATGGCCTGTGGGATCTTAGTTCCCCGACCAGGGATCGAACTCATGCCCTTGGCAGTGAAAGGGAGGAGTCCTAACCTCTGAACAACCAGGGAATTCCCTGAAAGGCATGTTTAAATGTCAGGTTGCCAAACGGTCATCAGGGGTCCTGGGCTGGGAGAGGATGGTAGGGTTAAGAAAATGGTTGTCGTTTAACTTGCTCTGTATTGTTTGAAAAGGTAATTTTAATAAAAGTGACCTAGTGTAAGAAAAATACGTCCATTTTGGGGAAAAAAATCATGTTACTAAGGTCTAATCACACAACTATATTTTTAAGAGGATACATCATAAATTAGCCTGAACTGACATTATAGCTGCTTCCAAAGAAACCAGGAGGCTGACGATCACAGGTAACTCTAACAGTGCGAGGTATGGCGGCTGGGTGAGGACGACGCGGAGAGCCCGGAGCCCCTCAGTCTCAGTGCTGGGACCCAGCGCTCCGCACGGAGGACCCGCCTGTTAGAGCAGCATTACTCAGATGATGGTCAAAAGACTCCACTGTGCTCTAACACACGCTACGACAGCAACTCCATGGACCCTGCTATTTTAACTGAAGTCATCAAATCACTCACAGAAACCATTAAACTGTCTAGCTAGTTTATTTCATTTGGTCGTAACGGCCACAAGCGGTGACCACCTAAGACAACACTCACCCACTGAATGTCCATGCCTTGGACAAGCCTGTCCAGCACCATGAAGTCCTCTTTGTTGATCACCTCCTTCCCTGTGCTGGTCCTCCATCCACTCTTCTTCCAGCTGTGCACCCAATTAGTGATGCCTACAAGGAACACTCACAGATCAGTATTCTCGAACGTTCTGGTATTCTTTCCTCCCTAGACTCCCCTCTGACCATTGCTCCACGTGTACCTGAGGGGCTTTCTGGACTTTTCCTTTCCTTACTGGGGCCATGCTCTGACTCGCCCCATCCCTTTACTCTCACGCGTGTCTACCCTGAGGCCGTCGGGCTGAGGCACTGCCCCCTCCAGCCTCATCAGCGCCCCCCAGGAGCCCACCCCACGGGTCCTACACAGGGTACCCCCAGAGGGAACACACATCTTCTACCTCACGGCCACGCCCTCGGCACCTGGCAAAGCATGCCTCCGCGGCACATACCGGAGCAGCACGGGCTTCCCTGGCACCAGTCACACCCAATGCAGCCCCTTCACCGTCTCAGTCCTGCCCTGATGCCGCACCTCTTCCAGGGGAAGGAAAGACCTATTTCCCTTCATATGTACTCGAGAAACCCTAGAAGAAGTCAAACGTAAACGCTTACCATTGATAGTAAACATGCTGTCTGTGTAGAGAACCAACTTATTGATGTTCTGAGCCTTTGCCTGTTCGATGGCTTTGCAGGCTGCCTTGAAGATACAAATCAGTTGTCATGCTGCAGAAATTGTTCAACTTTCGACACTGATGTTCAAAATTACCAAAAAATTTAAAATCTAAATTCCTTTTCCTGTGCTAACCGTAATAATATTGTCTATGTGAAATAATGCTACACCTACAATTCTCCTGTTTAGACACCTATTTGAAACAAGTTTTATAATTTTTCTAGAAAACTCCTGCTCTTCAGAACTGTTACTAGCCCCAAACTAAGTTTCTTCTGGACTCTGAGTATCTTATACACACAGAGGGTAGAAAGTACATTGATACCATTCTAGTCAATGGTAAAGAATGATAAATTTACATTTTTAGTGGAAAAATACCTCTGATAACTTACATGAATCTCTGCTCTTTGGTTTGTTTGTCGCCCAGGAAGTCTAATTCCTACATTTCTGGTTTCAAAACAGTACAAAAGAAAATAAAATTATAAACTAATTCTCAAAGTGATTCCTTAAGTCTCTTAATTGAAAACAGGCTTGTATACTTTTTTATTTGAAATAGGAAATCATACAAAAATCAAACCAACAATACACACAGTCTATTGAAAAGTGCCATGGTGTGGTCTTGCAGGAGAACTCTGGACCAGAAGGCAAAAGCCAGGTTTGATTTCTGGACCTGAAATACACTAGCATGTGGTCCTGGGCAGGCACTAAACCCGCGGACACTCATGCCACCCGAGCTTGCCACCCCTGGAGGGTTCCAGGCTAAGTGAGACATCGAAGTGAAGGCAGGACTTACAGGCCAGGAGGCTCAAGAAGCTGACCTTGCTGACCGTGCTCACGCCCAGGGCTGCTCAGGCGCCTGGACACCGGGGAGTGGCTACTTCACAGGGGTCCAAGCCCTCTTTCACACTGAATTCTGGGGCTGTCAGTTACTACTCAAGTTCTTGCATATTTGGGGGCAGATGTATTTGAATGATCTCACGTCATATCACCTTGACTTTGTGCCTTTTGAAAAACACGGGTCACCTCTAAGCTCACTCATCTTCAAGACTCGCAGGGGCACGCAGGGTTCCCAGTATGGTGACCTGCCCCTCGTGCATCCTTGCCAAAGCCACCTCCCAGGGACGTGGGACTCTTCCACTGCCCCTGCCAAAGCTACCAAATAATCAAACAGTAAGCGGATCCTGCCTCAGTCTTTCCCAAGTTTTGGAATATGATTCGGTTAACTGTGAAGCTTAATAAAAGCCAGCTTTTCTGGTTTACTTACAAAGGATGGCCTGGCCCCCAGTAAACACCGATTCCTGCTCGAGCCCTCCTCCGCCCATTACTGGAGCAGCAGCCGTCCGTGTAGACGACGACAGAGTGCCCTGTAAGCGGGAAACGTAGTGAGCGCCACTGGATCGCCGTTACTGAGAGCTGAAATTCACCTAAACACTTATTACGATCGAGTTAGCGTTTTAAACTGCGAGAGCGTCTATGCTCTGGAAGCTTTCCGCGCAGGACACATTACCAGCGCCTTATATGGGGGCACTTGACGCTTTTTGCTTGGAATCCACTATTTCGGTTCTGCTTGCCGGGGGGAATTAAAGGTGAAGGCAATCGCCCTGTAAACCCAGACCCCCCTGCTGTTTACATTCCCCTGTTACAGAGGCCAGTGAACAAAGCCACTGCCCCTCTCTTCACGTGTGTGTTGGGGGCAGTGCGGGGAGGCCACGTTCACCCCCAGGAGCTGCCCTTGCAGACAACAGTGCCTTGATGATGACCTGCCTGCCGGAAGGTCAAGTCCTCCGACAAATGTTGGCCTAATTTTTTTTCTTGGTCCTTTTGCAACTAGTGAACTGTGGTCCCGCCTTTGCTTCTTCCCATCAAGACAGAGAGTCTGATCAACACACCAACGCGGTAAAGAGCAAAGGCAGAGGAGGAGTGACACGAGGCCATCCTCAGGCTGCTGGCGAGCAGCAGAGCGCCCAGCAGGGCGGACGAGAACTCGGGTTGCCGGGTATCAGCGAGCAGGGCTGTGGAGCAAACAGAGGCCGTGCTCCGGGAGGTACGTGTTAAAAGGAGGGCAGACTGAACAGGCAGAGGCAAAGCGGGGAGGCGGTGAGATGTCAGCGGAGCACATCCCCAACCGGAGTGGGGCTGGGGGTCCGAGAACGCGGGCGCTGGGCAGGGCTCCTCGTTCAACTCAACGTGATGCCCAACACGACCCCTTCCTGGTCCCTGACTCCGTGTGACTGCCAGTGCCCGTCAGGCACTGCGTCCAGTGCCCCGGTGCTTCAGGCAACTGTTAGTACATTGGAAACGGCTCATCTCCCAGTCGCCCCACCAACATCTGCTTCAATTACTATCAGTAAATAATCAGATCAAGAACATTTGGTTTTGCTTTTCACATAACTGCAAAAATTGATTTATACAGTTTTCATACAGTTTGACCAAACATTTTCTACTGGTTTCCCTTGAAAAACTTAGAACCTACAAATACACTGACTTATATAAAAAATGCTATTTATTTTTATCTTCTATTCATACATGTAGAAGACAAAAAGGAGACTCACGTACCATTAAGTTACTTAATATAAACACTGGATTCCTGGAGCTAAAGGCAGAGGAGAAATTCACAATTATCTTGTTTCTCAGGATAAGGTAGGATCACTTCTGTTTTGCAAAGATTACATGTAAAAGGTTAAGATGCTGGTGCCAACCAAATATATAAAGGAGTTCTGTCCAGGGCCTTTCTTATTTGAAGAGCTGAAGTTTTTGCATTTTCTTAGTGACCAGAAATACTGTGTGTACAAGGAACACTGGTGTTTACAGAGATCAAAGCGTTTTTCATGCATAGCCTATATAACGATTTTCCTATGAATGTCCAAAATTCTAATAATTCTACACCATTAGATCAATTATAAAATAGTGACCTTAGGACTCCCCTCGTGGACCAGCGGTAAAGAATCCGCCTTCTAATGCAGGGGACTTGGGTTCGATCCCTGGTCGTGGAACTGGGATCCCACATGCCTTGGGGCAACTGAGCCCACACCACAACTACTGAGCTCGGGCGCTTCAACTAGAGAGCCCGCGTGCCACAAACTACAGAGCCCACGCGCTCTGGAGCCTGCACACCACAACTAGAGAAGGGAAAACCTGCATGCCACAACTAGAGAGAAGCCCATGTGCCACAACGAAAGATCCCACATGCCACAACGAAGACCCAACACAACCAAATAAATAAATATGTAAAAAGAAAGGGGGAAAAAAAGAATGTTATACATCAGTTCAAATTTCCCTCATTAAGAAAGTGGGAAAAGTTTTTACACATGAATATACTTATACGATTACTGTATTAAAAATTTAAAAATCCAAGACATACCCATATAAGAAAACGTGTCTTTGCTCACTGAAGGCAGCGGTTCTGCGCTCTGTTTCATGTGCTTTGCACACGGCTCTGTGGTTTCACCTTCACCTTCGTCCAAGGGCTCATGAAGTCGCTTGTTTGCCTTCACTTGTGATTCCTGTACATGTTTATTTTTCTGCCCTGAAAGGTAGAGTCTACTCAAAAGCCAGAAACAATGGACACAACATGAAATGACTGAGAATCCAGAACGTCACTAAAAGTCAGGCTTAAATACGCCCTGTATGTGGCTCTATAGAGGGAAAGACTTAAGACAGGCCATACCACCTCAGACACTGACATCCTGGAAAATTAAATTTTCCATAATAAGCTCAGTGAGGGCAATACGAAGACTAGAGCAAAGCTGCTGTTAAAAAAGAAATCTGGTTTCGATGGAGACAGAACAGATACCACGGGTGCTGAACCCTTTAGCGCTCACAGACAGTTTGAAAATCTGAGGGGCTCTTTCCCCAGAGAAAACAAGGGTCCAAATTTCTTATCTAAGGTGAGAACAGATAATGGGATTTATTAAAAAAGGGAAATAGAAACCAAAAGGTAACGGGATTGGGTCCCTGCAGGGACAGCACTGCTGGAGAGCTTCCCTCCAGTGGCCCAGGCTGGGTGTAGCTGAGAGTAATCTCCAAGGGATTCTCACACCCACTCAGGTGTGTCTCACTCACTCTTTCATACAATTATGGCAGCTGACGCAGAAGATGAATTAGACCAGGATTCAAAAAACTAGTTTCAATTTGAACTTTACCTTTTATCAGTTGTGAACTCGGTCAACTGACTTAACCCCCCTCAGCTGCTATGAAATGGGCCCAGCACTAGGTGATCTGAAACAGCTTTTCCTACACTACCCTTTTACAGAGTGGAACTAGAAACACACAAGGAGCAACTCATTGTATGTCCAAAATAACAACCTCAACACTGCAGAGTGCACTTTTTGCTCTAAACCCCTAAACCAGGGGTGGAGAGATGGTGCTCCAGCATTTATCGAGCACCGACTAGACAGGCATAAGCTGGAACTTCTACTGAGCCTGGCATAGCTTCTCAGCCCACACCTCTCCGAAGAATGCTAAAGTTAGCCAGGCAGAGCTCGAGGGGAGCGCCACCATGTCCAGAGCAATGCTGACATGTCCGCTCTGCTGTACTGGTGTTACCTCACACTGACCTTGAAAATACTCCTGCAGGTGCTCTGCAGAAGTACCCCCAGAGGTACAGGCTGAAGTGCAATTTTGCAGAATTTTAATATTGATATGAATAATCGGTTTTATTTACTATAACAGAGAAAGTTAAATTGAAATGAAAGTTGTTGAAAAACAGATATGACTCTGAAGGAAAAGGATACTATGGTTGTCAGATAATTTTTCCTTCACAAAATTGTGGTTTTTCTTTAAGTAAATTAACCTAAAATCAACTTATATAAACCACAATAACTAGCAAATAGCTCAGTAATCCCCAAATAAGGATACATGTAATATTAAGAGAAAAACTGGGAAAGAGGCTAACAGGTTTGCTCTGGTATGGCTCTCAAACATTCACGATGTTAATCCATTTATATACGTTATGTAAGTCACTAACTGGAGGTCTCTGTAAAGTTTTAAGAAAAGCAGATTCACAGATATAAAAAACTATCTTGCCTTAAGACTTGGAGAACTTAATAAACAGAAACATACTGATACTGGAAGAACTGAGATATGAATAAATTACTCATTGGTTAAAACGAAAAACCCGTGAAAAGAAGTATTAAGAACCCAACCAAGACAAGAGTCATACTTGCACACTAGCTTTCTATCCCAAGCCGATTTCTCACCTGGGTAGAAAACGGAACTGTCACGTCACACCCCCTTTGAAAGCTGCTGGGAAACGGAGGGTGAAACAGCTGCACAGGGAGTGAGTGTCTCCTCTGCCTCGGAAACTTGCCTTTCAAGGAAGATTCCTAGTGTGATCTGCCTCTCCCTGAATCCTGCTTTGTCCAGAAGTGTCATGACACCCCAGAGGAGCACCTGTTCAATGCTCGAGCAGCTCAGTGGGCTCGAGAGACTGTTCAAAAGAAGCTGATTTAAAATATCCTCCTCTCGGGCTTCCCTGGTGGCGCAGTGGTTGAGAGTCCGCCTGCCGATGCAGGGGACACGGGTTCGTGCCCCGGTCCGGGAAGATCCCACATGCCGCGGAGCGGCTGGGCCCGTGAGCCATGGCCGCTGAGCCTGCACGTCCGGAGCCTGTGCTCCGCAGCGGGAGAGGCCGCAACAGTGAGAGGCCCACATACCGCATAAAAAAAAAAAAAATCCTCCTCTCAGTCTTTATCCACTGTAGTAAAAAACGTCTGTGAGTAAAGTTAATGAAAAACACTTCTTCAAGGTAGGCTACATTTTAAACCTTTGTGCTCTAAGGCAGCCACCCTCAGTCTTGCCTACCTGATGTCCCTTATATTGGGCCCGAAACTTCAATTAAGTCTACTTCCAGTAACATGTGAAACTGGAGGAAATTCCGATTGTGTGACTCTATCCTAGGTAAAAATGAAACACCATACAGGTGCATGCTGTGAAAAGAACTACACTCATTATTTTACAACTAGAGCCCATTCAATCCAATAACAAGAATAAGTATTTTTAAAAGATGGAACTAAGTACAGCGAGGACACTGAATGGAACAGGAGATCTGCATCCTGGCTTGTCTCCAATACTTTACCAACAGGAGTCACTACGCTAAACTGCTTTCAGCCTGTTTCCTAATCTGTAAAATGGAAAAATGGAGACAATCATACTCTTCTCTATCTGCTTAGAGAGCAGCTATATAGATCAAGTGACACTTGGGATATGAAAGACTTTGAATAGGTTAAAATGTTACAATGATGTGAGTCGTGACTACCTTCTGAACCATCAGGGTTTGCGGAGCTTCTCACGAAGGCCCAGGCTTCCTCCTCTGTGGCAAACTTCTTAAACCTGGCTGCAGGAAACCGGTCCACCTGGGCTCTGCATTCATCCCTGAAACAAAGTGCAGTGTTAAGCTCCTCCCTCCCTGTCACCCTATTTTTTCACGGATCCTTGTCTTAGGCTGGGAACAGTGTGACAAGGGCTGGGGCTGTCAGCTCCTTGGGGGCAAAGGGTCACACCTTACAGTTTGTTGTCTTATCTTGCACGTCCAACCCTTCACCCTGTGTCATGCTATAGGTGCCAGCCAGACAATACACCTGCACCACAGGGCTTTCCTCAAAGCATACTAGAATTTGGGGGTCTTCAATCATTTCATTACAACAGAAGGGCCAGCTTCTGAGATGCTTCTTCCTCAGTAGCCTAGCTGCACAGGGAAACACTATGCACTCACGTACACACACAAAGACTGATAATAAACCTTGATATCATACAGTGGGAAGAGTCCTGGTTATGGAGTCGTAACACCTGGGTTCAAGTCCTACATCTGTCACTTACTGGCCCCAAGAATTTCTTGACCACGGTAACTACACCCAAAAATGAGAATAATCCCACCTACCTCAAAGGGCTGTTATAGGGATACAAACATTAGTTTACAAGAATTTCTCTTTTTAGGACTTCCCTGGTGGTGCAGTGGTTAAGAATCCGCCTGCCAATGCAAGGGACACAGGTTCAAGCCCTGGTCCGAGAAGATCCCACATGCCGCGGAGTAACTAAGCATGTGCACCACAACTACTGAGCCCGTGCGCCACAACTACTGAGCTTGCGAGCCACAACTACTGAGCCCGTGCACCTAGAGCCCATGCTCCGCAACGAAGAGCCACCGCAATGAGAAGACCGCGCGCAGCAACGAAGGCCCAAAGCAGCCAAAATAAATAAATTAATTTTAAAAAACTTCCCTTTTTAAAAACACCCGTAAGATTAGATTAGGCATTGAGTTCCACCACGTGTAACCCTGTGGAAACTCTTTCATCGTAACAGATGTGAAAAAGGATTAAGTAGAGGCCTCTGGACACCCCAGACTGTAAGTGGCGTTTCTGACACTCCCAGCAAAAACGAAGCGGAGTCGAGGCCCCCCATGTCGCGGCCCCCGCGCGCCGACTCCAGGCCGAGGGCCGTGCGCTCCGGGGGTGGCAGCCGCCTCCCCGCCGCGGAGCCGCCCACCGCCGCCCTAAACCCGCTCCCGGGGAGGCGCGGCTCCCTCACCAGGTCAGGAAGACCCCGGCCTTGCGGCCCCTCCTCACGGCATAAAACATGGCGATCCCGCGGCAGCTGCGGCCACCGCAACGCAAGGCAGCCGAAGCCACTCTGTGCGCCAGGGCCAGAAGCCTGGTCATCGCTCACTGCCGGTCACCGGCACCCACGCCTCATCCCGGCCACAAGCCCTCATCACACATGCCGGACTTCCGGCGGCGGCGCAGGGAGATGACGCAACTAGGGGGCGGGACCTGGGGCGGGGCCCAGACTTGCGCTTTTCTGACTCGTCAGTTTCCTGGAAGTCAGTGAGACTGTGGGGTCTGGGCAGAGGTCACGGGGGCGGGGCCTAAGGAGGGGCAGAGGCGGGGATAGGGGCGCCTGGGCGGGGCCCAGGGTGTGGGGGGGTGGTCTGGGCGGTGCGGGCGGGGTCTGGGCGGTGGGGGCGGGGTCTGGGCGGTGGGGGCGGGACCGGTCGGGCTGGGTGGGAAAGCGGTCCTGCTCTCGCCCAGTCTCCGCCGCCTGCAGCAGCTCGGGCGGCTCCCCGCACTCGGTGGGCGCTGCAGGCTCTGTGCGGTGGGTATCTGGCTTCCGGCCACGGGCCCCTACGTCGGCCTCCCGTGGTTCTGGGGCGCTCCCGCGGTGCGGGGTGCACTCAGGACTGGCCAAGCACTCGGATGGGCTGGCTTACTGGCTCACTGTTGTCGTGGCCAGAAAGACATTGGGGTTCATAAAGGAAAAAGAGGGTGGGTGCCGCTGAGGGAGAGGGTGAAGGGGGTGTGAGCGCTGCATACCGCCGCCGCCTCGGTGCTCCGCTCAAGGGGGTGGCCCTTTTCCCCACCCCACCCAGGCCGGTGTGTAACCAGTAGGATGTCCAATACTTAACGCACTACGACCCAAGGGGAAAATTTAGTTAGAAAGGCAATGTCTTAGAATTCTGCCCAGTATTTCACATTTTGCTCTGTAAGCAAACCGACTTCCAAGTCCTCTCCATTGACAAGTCTTGCTTTTCAAATTAACTTTACTTAATTTTCTTGAAGTCTTCAGTTCCACAAACGTTATCAAACACGCACCGTGTGCTACCCAAGCCCCAGGGGATGCAGAATTGACTAAGGCAGTCTGAGCACCAAGGAATCCTGTGAGAACAAACAGAGGACATCAGCAAAGTGTGTGCCAGGCAGGGGAGAGTGAACACCCTTGCCTGGAGGGCCAGGGAACACAATAGTGCCTGAGTAAGGCTTTGAAGGATAAAAGGAGAGTTCATTCAGGTGAGTTAGGCAGAGAGAAGGAAGTAGGATATTCCAGGAAGAAGGAACAGCAAAGGTGTGGTCAGTGTGTTCTTGCCTGTGAACTCAAGGAACATCCATTTTAAAGATTTCAACTTTCCTTATTTAAATTTAAATTGGCTCTAGTCCATTCCTCAACCCTATCTTTATTGCACTCCAAGGTAGCTTCTTTCAAAAAAGGTGTCCTTAAAAATCAATTAATGACAGATCATCTCATCTCTTCTGTAGATATATGATGAAAGCTAGGGATGCCCCAGTGACTGCTCTCAGGATGACCGCAGCCCCTCTTTTCACGGTCATTCATTCCCCCTCTGCCCAGGGCCTCTGGAGCTCCTGTAGCCTCTGGATGAGCACAGGCCAAGCCTTGGAAATTTTCTTTCTGGACCTACTTTTCTTTAGGAGCATCTCTAGCTCATGTTCTCCTGGTGACACAGGTTAAGTTACGGACACAGATGGCACCTGGAAGCACTGATTTCTGATTAGGAAGCTGAAGTGGAAGTAAGTCAGGGTAGTGGGCCAAAAGCCAACGTCTTCACTTCAAAGCTCTGGAAGAATTGGGATCCTCAGCCAGATATGAAACAATGACAGTTGTGTAGGGTATAGACACAGCTGTCAACTGCAGTATTCTCTGGGGGAGGAGAGAGGCTGGGCCCATGGCAAAGTACTGCCTGACCCTATCCCGCTGACCTTGGGGTCAGACCTACTTAGGACTTGTTTTTTCATGTAAATTAGCTGGCTGTGGTCCTTTATTTAATTAATTTTATTTTATTTTTTTGGCCCCACTGCACGGCATGCAGGATCTTAGTTCCCCGACCAGGAATTGAACCCGTGCCCCTGCAGGGGCAGCACAGAGTCTTAACCACTGGACCACCAGGGAAGTCCCTGTGGTCCCTTATCACAGAATACTCACGGTCCCTACAAAGTTGTAGTTTGGAATTATCTGAGTATGTTCAGACAATCATCCATGCGGCTTTCTACAATGACAAAACTGTTTCTTCTGGCATTTCATTGACTGATTACTCATCTGAAAATGTTTTCTATCTTTATCTCTGGCTCACAGTGTGTGATCTTACTTATCCTGGGCAAACACTGGCCCGTTCTCCATAAGGTACTGAGCTCTGGACCAGAGTCAGAAGATACCTACCATGGGATATGTGCCCTCAGTCAAATCCTTAGCCCTTGGAGACTTAATTCCATCAACTGAAAAATGGGAATGATGGGAATGAAAATTCCCACTGCAAAAGGGTTTTCTTTAAATTGAGATATTAGGTGAAGTAATAAATTTTGCAAAGTGGATAATTTACTGCCTGGCATATAACATACTCATATAGAAATAGCTATTGTCATTTTCCACTGTAATCTGTACATGAGGGGTAACGGAACCATCTGCTGTTTCTCAGGGCCCACTGAAAAACTCCACAGGCATTTACTGAGTGCCAACAATATACCAGGCGCTCTTCTAGACCTGTCCACATGTGGCTCCTGAGCATGTGAAAGGGGACTAATCCAAATTCCACTGGATTTTGAAGAAGAAGGTAAAAGTCATTAATTTTTCATATTGATTCATATTGATTGCATGTTGAGCTGATAATATTTTGACTATCTTGGGTTAAACAAATATATTTAAAATTATGTTTTGTTTCATTTTACTTTTTATTTTTTTTTTGTTTTACTTTTTAAATGCGACAGCTAGAAAAGTTTATATTGCTCTTGAGACTTGAGTTCGTGAAGGGCACGAACTCAAGGGCATTGTCACCAGTGACAATGGACATTTCATCAAAAGCGTTTCCTCACCTGGGTTCTTTTTGTGACATGCCTGCTCAATAAATCCCAGCTGCTGCTGCCGCTGCTGACCGGGGACCACACTTTTTTTTTAAATTAAATTAAATTAATTTATTTTTGGCTGCATTGGGTCTTCCTTGCTGAGTGTGGCCTTTCTCTAGTTGCAGCGAGCGGGGGCTACTGTGTTGCAGTGCTCGGGCTTCTCACTGCGGTAGCTTCTCTTGTTGCAGAGCACGGGCTCTAGATGCGTGGGCTTCATTAGTTGCGGCACGCCGGCTCAGTAGTTGTGGTGCACAGGCTTAGTTGCTCCGTGGCATGTGGGATCTTCCCAGACCAGGGCTCGAACCCGTGTCCCCTGCATTGGCAGGTGCATTCTTAACCACTGCGCCACCAGGGAAGCCCCAGGGACCACACTTTGAGAACCACTGCCCATAAAAAAGATTCCCCTGTATGTTTCACCAAGAGTTTTAAAGTTTTGTTTTTGACCTTTATGTCCTTGACATCACCTCTGAAAGTTAAACATTTTTATACATTGTTATCTCACCACACTTGGAATTTCCTGGGTGATAGGGACGTCTTTTGTTCTAAGCAGACAACTCTTGGTGGGTTCCTTGCTGGCTTCAAGTCACCAGAAAGACCAAGCCGTGGTCAGAGGGTTGGAACTTTCAACTTCATCCTCTTTCCTCTGGGGAGGGGAGGGGGCTGGAGACTGAGGTAATAATCAGTCATGCCCACATGAGGAAGCCTCCGTCAAATACTTAAACGATGGAGTTCAGAGAGCTGTCAGGTTGTTGAACATGTGGAGGTGCTGGGAGGGTGGTGTGCCCAGAGAGGGCATGAAAATTCTGTTTATTTTATTTTTATATGGTAAATATCAATAGACATAACCCACATAAATAAAAATTCTTCAAGGTCTTCAATCATTTTAAAAAGTGCAGAGTCCTGGAGCCAAAATCTTAAAAAGTGCTGACCTAGCAAAAATTATAGATCAACATAGGAACACATGTAACATCATATATTCAAACTATGTGCTTGTAACTCCAATTTACATTTTCCTGCAAATTATATTTTTTGAATAAAAATTTCTACCAGTCTATATATCATGTTTCTGTAAAACATGGTAGGGTTTCCCAAAATGTTTGATTTTGAATAGATAACTCTCTGAAGCCATTTCTTGCTTCAGAAATGAAGTATTTGTTTATTAGTACCCAGGAGTGTACAGACGCCACAGAATCGCTTTCACATTGTCAGAACTGACATTCAGTAAGCCTGTACTAAGTAGTGTACACACAGCCATGACCGATCCCAACACTAACATTATCCCGTTTACAGAGAAGGAAGCTGAGATTTCAAGTGATTACGTACCTTGGCCACAGCCATGCAGACAGAAAGGGTGCAGCCAGGGCTCAGACCCAGTCCAATGCCCACCCTGGGAAACCTAAGGCATCGTTCTCAAAGAGCGGTCCTTGGCAACAGCATCACCTGGGAACGTGTCAGGACGGATGCACCTGCACCACATCTGCAGAATGAGAACTGTGTGGGCGGAGCCCAGCACTCTGGTTTAGCAAGCGCCAGGTGACGGTGATGCACGCTCAGGTTTGAGACCACTGCTGAATGACGCCCGTCTCCCCCTGGAGCCGGCCATGTGTCTCCATTTCTGCTGCTCTGTGAGCTTCTCACCTCACCCTGTGAGGTCAACAGGCAGATCTTATGTTTATTTAATAAACGAAGAAACAGAGGCTCAGGGCGTTTTCATGACTTGCCTGAAGTCAGCTAGTTAGTTTTGGAACTGGAACTTGATCCCAAATCTTCGGTCTCTTAATCTGAAGCCACGAGTAGCACCAACAGGGAATCCAGGGGCAGTAAGGTCAGAGCAGTAGCCGGAGACCTCATTTCGCTGCCTTTAGTCAAGGGGGAGAGAACAAGCACGGGTCCCCTCCAGGGGTCTGGCCCATTGTAGCCAGACGCTCACTGTGATGGCAGCCCCTGGGGCTCCATGTCGTCTATAGGCCGTTCACGGTGTGCTAGGATCCGCAGGGCATTCAAGACCTTAGTGCTCACACCCTGAGACCATGAGTTACACTCATCACCACAGGAGTTAGACACACACAAAATCTGGATGCAGGTGTGGTTTACCATAGTGTCACCTTCTGACTTCCACCTCGTCACATTCTCCGTCATCCCATAGCACACAACCCCCGCGCCCACCGTGACACCAATGCCTGGGTGGGGGGAGCCTCGCCCTGGTGCAGGCAGCACCCAGGCGCCTGTTCTGTAGAGCATTTTAAAATGATAATAAAACCCAACCAAAATTTCCAAACACTGTCAGTGACAGATACTCCTTCCAGAAGAAAACCTCTCTTGTTGGCCTAGAAACGGTGTAGTTTCCCATTTTCACTACTAACCTTTTGTGAAAATGAATAAACAGGAACCTCATTCAAAACAACTGCAGCCTGAACAGGAAGGAAATTACCTTGCATCTCCAGCAGGAAGATGGTTGTGACTTTACTACCCAGCAGAAGGGAGGAAGAATTCCTCCTCGCCTGGCAACAGCACAGCCAATGAGAAGCCACTACACTTCAAACTCCCAGTTTCCTCCAATGGGCTCTTAGTTCAGAAGAGCCCCTCCCAGTTCCCCTACTCCTCTATAAAATACGTTCCGCTCCTCTGTTTCTAGGGCTTGTCTCTAGTTCCCCACGGGTTGCAAGTTTTGAATTGCAATTCTTTACTGTTCCCAAATAAACGAGTTTTGCTGGTAAAATAACTGGCTGTTTTATTGTTTTAGGTCAACACGTTTCACAAACATTATATTTTACATGGAAGTTAATTCCAAGACCTCCCAGTTATACAGTTGGTTCCAATGCAAACGCACTCAGCTATAAAAAGTTCACGTGGTTCAGAAGTATAGATCTTGCTTCAGGCATGGTTCTTGCTTCAGGCATGGTTCGGTCCAACCCCTGCAGCACTGTGTCCTCCTGCATTTAAAAAGTATATTGGAAGTAAAAAAATGTGGGCTTGCCTGGTGGTGCAGTGGTTGGGAGTCCGCCTGCTGATGCAGGGGACACGGGTTCGTGCCCCGGTCCGGGAGGATCCTGCAGGCCGCGGAGCGGCTGGGCCCGCGCGTCCGGAGCCTGTGCTCCGCGGCGGGAGAGGCCGCAGCGGTGAGAGGCCAGCGTACCGCAAAAAAAAAAAAAAAAGAAAAAAAAAGATAGTAAGCCATGACTGTAAACACAAAGAAGTAGGACTTGAACTTCCATTACTTCACTCGTCATTCTACGTCAGCACTTATGTTTAAAATTTAAAACAATGAAAGAGAGCAGTGAGAACTACAAGGTGAAGTATTTTTGTTAAAGTGCAGATTTTAGTTTGTACATTAAATATTTTACTAAAGTTGATAAATATCATTAAAATTGAAATTTATTCATCTTTTTGAATGTTAATTATTAGTTTTAAAAGAGTGAATTAAGAAACTAATGATTACCGGGACTTCCCTGGTGGCGCAGTGGTTAAGAATCCGCCTGCCAGTGCAGGGGACACGGGTTCAATCTCTGGTCTGGGAAGATCCCACACGCCGCAGAGCAAGTAAGCCCGTGTACCACAACTACTGAGCCTGCGCTCTAGAGCCCGCGAACCACAGCTACTGAGCCCACATGCCACAACTACTGAGCCTGTGCTCTAGAGCCCGTGTGCTGCAACTACTGAGCCTGTGTGCTGCAACTACTGAGCCTGCGCTCTAGAGCCCATGTGCCTCAACTACTGAAGCCCGCGTGCCTAGAGACTGCTCCGCAACAAGAGAAGCCACTGCAATGACAAGCCCACGCTCGCCACTAGAGAAAGCCCGCGCGCAGCAAAAAAGACCCAACACAGCCAAATAAATAAATAAGAGTTTATGTTTTTTTTAAAGAAGAAATTAACTATTACTAATGATAATCACATGATTATAATCAGAAATACTTCTGTCGACTAGAGGAGAGTGTTAAGATAATAACCCACCCTGGGTATCAAATGCCCTTGGGAGCCCCTGCCCACCACACTACTGGGTTTCTACTAGCTGTAGAAACAGTCCACCAGCCTGTCCCTCAGCTTGAAGAGCAGTACAAAATGCGCCCCCCCCCCACGTCACCCAGAAAACATAGATCAAGTACTGAGCTAATGGCTTTTTAGTTGCAATTTTCCTGAGACAATGGACTTTTGTTATTTATTTAACCCATTTGCATGATGCCCTTGAAGATGGTCACCAAGGTCCACCTAACAGGGACCTGTAGATGGACGTGAACAGTGGTAGCAACAGAGTGACACTGAGGATCATTTCTGCAAGGCTTCGTCAAGGTTTCCTGACCTCAGTCCCATGGCAAGTGGGGGTCAGATTCCCTGAGCGTGGAATTGTGGGGGTCTTGTGGGGCGCTGGGTGTCAGCGCACGTGGGGGGGCCTGGGTGGTGGAAGTGAGGAATTGCAGGTGCAACTCAGTCCCCGACTCCTGCTGCTCTCCTGTCCCTGAGCTATGAAGTTCACATACGTTGACTTCAAATTCCAGCTGCACGATTTCTAGCTGTATAAATTTGTTGAGTTGCTTAACGTCTCTGTTCTGTGCTTTGAAAAATGGAGATGACGGGGACTTCCCTGGTGGTCCAGTGGTTAAGAATACGCCTTCCAATGCAGGGGACCCGGGTTCTGATCCCTGGTCGGGAAACTAAGATCCCACATGCCACAGGGCAACTAAGCCCTCACGCCGCAACTACTGAACCCATGTGCCACAACTAGAGAGCCCGTGCTCTGCAAAGAGCCCACGTGCCGCAACGAAAGATCCTGCATGCTGAAATGAAGATCCTGCATGCCTCAACTAAGACCCGATGCAGCCAAATAAGTAAGTAAATAAAATAAAAATTAAAAAAGAAATCCAAGGGCTTAGCAGATGAAGAAGTCTCAGCAGGGTGTCTGAGCTGAATGGTGAACCACAGGGGTACTTTCACAAACACAGCAGGCCATATTCTGCTAAGTGCTTAGAGGATGAAGAATGGCTACTAAAACTAGCCAAGTTAGCACAGATTAAAAAAAAAAATGTAGATGATGCCACTGTGCACGGTGGCTGTGCATATCCACTGACTGCACGTGCTCCTCTAACATGGCCGACATACGGCATGTCCTCAACGGCACACCAATTCTTTTCATCCTGTGCATATTTCATGAAGGTTAATGGGAAGGATGATGTTGCTTTTGATGAAATATATTGAAGATAAGCAAATTATCAGTTTATGATAAGAGTCAAAAGTGTAAATATTTCTATAATTTAAATAGTAATATGTGAGCAATTACCTTCTGTCTACTGATAGGTCACCGATGTCTAAAGGTCGCATATTGTTATATAGGAAGAGTGACCTTGAGACTTGCCAGAAGAAGCCAGTGACCTTGCTTCAATTAAATGCACAAGATTCTCACATTCATTTCAGGCTTGCACATTTATTTCACTCACATGCTTCTTACACTAGCTGATAGATAATAATAAAAACCCTGCCAGCAATAAGTAGAGGGGAGAGAAAAACCTTCTGGTTAAACTCAATCCATTAATTCTTGATCAGACAGGCAGGTCAATAAATTCATTTTACCTTCAAGGACCCATTGGTAACTCTTCTTCTGTCACTTTATTATTAACATTGGGAGGTGTGATTTGGAGGGGAAAGAATGACTTTGAAGTCCAGGCGTTCTCACCAAAACAACCTCTAGGCTTTCTGCCTCACAGAGCTGAGATAAAGCATTCCCAACACAGCATCCTTTTTCATGGGGACTTTTATACAATATAGAAGTAACTTTTTAGGGACTTCCCTGGTGGCGCAGTGGTTAAGAATCTGCCTGCCGATGCAGGGGACACGGGTTTGTGCCCCGGTCTGGGAAGATCCCACGTGCCGTGGGGCGGCTGGGCCCGTGAGCCATGGCCGCTGAGCCTGCGCGTCCGGAGCCTGTGCTCCGCAACGGGAGAGGCCGCAACAGTGAGACGCCCGCGTGCCACAAAAAAAAAAAAAAAAAAAAAAAAAAAAAAAAAAAATCCTCATAAAAAATGTTAGTAAATGGAACCCAGTAATATGAAAAAGAATTGTATCCTATTTCCAACTGGGGTTTATTCCAGACATTCAAAGTGGGTTCAATATGTGAATAACAATTAATGTAGTCTACAATATTAACAGGCTAAAAAGAGAAACTCACGTGATTAATCGATGCATAAAATGCATAACCCCATTTATAATAAAAACTCTTAGAAAATAGGGATAGGAGGGAACTTCCTCAATAAATAAAGATAAAGAATATCTATGGAAACCTAAGGTTAACGTCATATACTTACTGATGAAAGACAGAATGCTTTCCCCCAGGGTTGGGGAACAAGGCAAGGATGTCTTCTCTCACCACTCCTCTCATCAAAGTACTGGAAACCAGAAAGTACTTTACTGAAGGCACTTTTGGAGTGCTGCTTTGGTGGAGTGGCTGACACAGAAGCCAGATTGAAAAGGCATGTAGAGCATTGACATGGAAATGGTTCATCAAGAGGGTTCAGAATGGCTGCCCAGATAAGACCGCAGATGCAGCTATACTTTCTCTCTTGAACAAGTCCCAAGCAGACTCTTAATTTTCCAGTGAGATAGTTAGTTGCCCTTTTTTTTGAAACATTATTAGAGAAGCATATACAGCTTTAAAAATCTGAGATGAACACAATCTTAGCTTATTTAAAGTTGTTGGAAATCTTAGAGATCACCTAGTGTATTGTTTTCAGCATTTTCCACAGCGACTGGCCCATGTAGATAATTGCTGTTAAATTTGACAAGTGCGGAAACTGAAGCTCAACTAGACTAAGTTATCTCCCCTTTGCCAGATAACGTGGCACAAGTAGTTCCCTGCGTCGGAAATGCCCTTCTCCCTGGTGACTACTCTTCCACATTGCTGGTTAATTCCATCTCTTCCAAAGAATTCCATGACTTCTTAAAGCATGAATCCTCCTGGCCACCTTTACTCATTTTACTGTTACGTGTTATTACAATTCATCATTATATATTTAGCCATACAATTTATGGGATATTATGTTCACTAACCTGCAATCTCGCGAGGGCGAGGATCCAGTGGGTTTCCCTTATAACTAGCACCTAGGGCAGTATTAGCACGGAACATTCGCATTAACAATTATTTGTGAATCGTATTTTTGGCTCCTGTCTAGGGCAGGTAGTGCTTTACACATGAGTTTCAAGTGACAGGACGGTAGGCACTTTTCCAACAAAACATTCTTCTGTTGACTTCTTGGTCTATTCTAAGGCAATTCGCCATCTCTCACCACACCTTGACCACATCCGTTTCTCCAGCTCCAGCCCCGACTCTTCCCAATCATCTTTCCCCCGCTCTGGCCCTCCTCCTGGAATCGCGCGTCCTGCATCTGGCCCCCAGGTCTTCACCCCTTGGGGTGGTTCTCCTCCAGCTTCAGGCCGCCCCACCACCGCTGTTCGCAGATGTCTCATACGCAGATGTCTCAGAATTGTCGGCCGCACCAAGCAGTCAATACGAGAGCCACGTGTGGCCTGAAAATCACATTTATTTGTAAAGCACTTCGTTTCCAAAGAGCTTTCACAAATGTCATCCTTTGGGTTCTCTACACACAGAACTGGCATCCAAGTCTGTGACTCTTTCCCATTGCTTCAGCAGGGACTTTAGCTTCCTCGTGTTGTTTTTTAATTTATTTGTTTTATTTATTTTTGGCTGCATTGGGTCTTCATTGCTGCGCGTGGTCTTTGTCTAGTGGTGGTGTGCGGTCTTCTCATTGTCGTGGCTTCTCTTGTGTGGAGCACGGGCTCTAGGCACGCGGGCTTCAGTAGTTGTAGCTCGTGGGCTCTAGAGCGCAGGCTCAGTAGTTGTGGCGCACGGGCTTAGCTGCTCCGCGGCATGTGGGATCTTCCCTGACCAGGGCTCAAACCCATGTCCCCTGCATTGGCAGGTGGATTCTTAACCACTGCGCCACCAGGGAAGCCCCTTCCTCGTGTTAAGTTAGCCTTTTTAAAACGTCCTAACCTCAGGGGTAGCCCAGGTTGCTTTTCTCGGGCCCGGGGCTCCAGCCCAGACTCCGGCCCGGCCACCCAGCTACCGCCTCAAACTTCCAGAGAACGCAGAAAAACTCCCGCAAACCGCCCGGAAGAGGAGGCTCTGGCGGGCGAATAGCGTAGCCAACGCACTGGTCCTCCGGAGCCTCTTCCTGGGACTCTCTAGGCTTCCACCTTTTCTCAGTGGTTCTTCCGGTTTGTTGACTAGCACTATTCCCGCCTCTTCCCCTCTGCCGCCGGGATTTAATGAACTCTCGCGAGATCTAGGCCTCTTCCCAAGCCTACTGGAGTCGGCGGCTGCAGCGAGCGTTGGCCGTTTGGTGAAGGTATGTTGCCGGACGCCGCTGTGCTGGCCCGACGGCTTTGAGGGGCACACGTCTGGGGTCCCCGGGTGGAGATGCGGCCGATTACCCGGCCTGCGGGCCCCGATGGCGTGTGCGGGGGAGCTGGGGCTGGGACCGGGGCCGGGCCGCGCGGGCGGGTGGGCGGGCGGGGTCGCGGGCCGCCCGGCTTGAGCGCTCCGTGCTTCCAGGTGCCGGCCATGTTCAGTTCCAGCGCGAAAATCGTGAAGCCTAATGGCGAGAAGCCGGACGAGTTCGAGTCGGGCATCTCCCAGGTGAGGGGGCGGGCGGAGCGCAGAGGCGGCGACGGGGTCCGGGGCCCGGGGCCCGGGGTTCGGGCGCTGAGGGTGCCCTCCTGCCTTTTCTCCCGCAGGCCCTTCTGGAGCTGGAGATGAACTCGGACCTCAAGGCCCAGCTGCGGGAGCTGAACATCACGGCCGCCAAGGTACAGTGGGGCGTCGGGACACGTGCTGTTGGCGGGACGCCCCAGCGACTCGGGTGTCGAGCGTGTGACGGTGTCGGCGCGGCGCGTTACCGCTTCAGCTGGGCCAGACCGGAGGGGCGGCGCTGGGGGCCTAAGCGAGAGTGCGCCTCTCTGCTCTCTTTCCCAGGAAATTGAGGTTGGTGGCGGTCGGAAAGCTATCATAATCTTCGTTCCTGTTCCTCAGCTGAAGTCTTTCCAGAAGATCCAGGTCCGGCTCGTGCGGGAGCTGGAGAAGAAGTTCAGCGGGAAGCACGTTGTTTTTATCGCGCAGGTAGCTGTGCTGCTGCTGAATGCGCCGTCTTGCGAGTCCCGTTATACGTCGCTCGCGAGTGTGAAGAAGCTGTTCCCGGAGCTTAGGGTGCTCGCACTGGGCTAAAGGGAGGCGGCGCACGGCTGCTGCTAACGCGAAGGCGGCTCTGTGTGTGCAGCGCCGTCGGTGCACCGGGGGTGCACACAGGTGATCGCGGTGAGACGTGCGCTTGCAGTGAGCCTGAGTTTTCAGCCTGATGGAATTGCCTGTCTGAGGTTCAGCGAGGTTTTCCTGCCTGGTGCGTCAGACGTAGGTTTGGGGAGGAAAAGAGATGCAAAGAAATGGTATGTAGGGAAAGTGGAACACGGTCGAGAGGTTTTGTTTTGTTTTGTTTTTAAAGTTATCTGGCCTTCCTGCAAACAGAAATCTATAGAAATTAAGTGCCCGGCTGATGAGGAATTAACGGAGTGGTATCCTGGCTTAGTACTGAAGTGGGTAGTGGGCCGGATGGGACGTGAAAAGGGGTGTGATCTTTGGGAGATCAGTCATATCATGGAGCAGCCGACATTTTCCAGTTGCATTTTAATGTAAGCCATGGATTCTGAAAGAATTACCGAGAAATCGGGGAGTACGTAAGAGGATTTCTCAGTACCTTGTTGGGTCTAGGTTGTTTGGCTTTCTGGAGCTTTGAATTTAATTCAGCCGTGGAGTCCTTTGGTTTTTAAAGCAGGTTGACAGTGCTTTGTTTTCTGCCGACTTACTTACGGTCTTTTTTTTTGTTGTTGCGTGATAATTTTTACCTTACAGAGGAGAATTCTGCCTAAGCCAACTCGAAAAAGCCGTACAAAAAATAAGCAAAAACGTCCCAGGAGGTAAGTTTTAGCAGCATGAAAAACGCACCACTCTTGTCAACAATTCTTGACTGGCGTGTGTTGTTCATAGTCAGCTGGAGTAGGCTCCTAAAATTAAATGTTGTTACAGGAAATCCATTCTCACGGGGACTTTTATCAAGTGACTTAGCTTTTTCTGTAATTATATGCGAAATGTTTTAAAAGTAACTCTGGAGGTAAGAATTACGTATATTCACATAGGTGGTATAATAGGTTACTGTTATCACAAAAGATGAGATTGTTTCCTCCAGTTCTTTGGCCAAAGGGTAGGAACAGTGGGGAGGAATCTTGAGTTGAGTGCCGTGGGGTAAAGCACACCAGATGTGCAGGTGGGCTGCGACCTGTCATCCTCATTGTTGACTTTTGCTGTGGATTAAGGCTGAAAGATGAGATTTTTCTGTTGCTCACATCACGGGTTAAAGGTGTCAGTGCAGTTGTAGTTGCTGGTGGACGAGGCTTTGTAAATTTGATCGAACTGCAGGTTATCTGACAGAAACTTAGATATTGCAAGTTGGCTCTTTGGGCCTTCTGGTATTTTGTTGAAGTCTCTGGTTTCATAGACTTGGATTATTGGATCGCTGCAGATCCTGCCCTTGGACCAGTTTGAGAAAAAAATACTTAGGCATCCCTCTAACTGCCAGAGAGGCCAACCTTGTGAAGTACGTAATTTATAGTATTAGCATCCCTGCTTATGGGAGGAGGAGACTCCCCCATCGTGTGCTCATTACAGCTAGCATTAGTGACGCTGGAATTTACAGTCAGTCTTGTTTCTAAAGTTCCTACAAAATAGGAAGTGATGGGTCTCCAGTGTTGTGGGCGGATGTGTTGTACCATATGCTGTGGTGGAGGGGGGAGAGGGAGTAGTGGTGAGGCTGGAAAGGCTGGTTCCAGGTTTTCTGGAACTCGGAGTGTTGGTCAGTACCTTGAGCTTGTTCTTTTTTTTTTTTAAATATAAATTTATTTTATTTATTCTTGGCTGCGTTGGGTCTTTGTTGCTGCGCACGGGCTTTCTCTAGTTGCGGCGAGCAGGGGCTACTCTTCGTGTTGGTGCGCAGGCTTCTCATTGCGGTGGCTTCTCTTGTTGCAGAGCACGGGCTCTAGGCACGTGGGCTCAGTAGTTGTGGCTCGCGGGCTCTAGAGCGCAGGCTCAGTTGTTGTGGCGCACAGGCTTAACTGTTCCGCAGCATGTGGGACCTTCCCAGACCAGGGCTCGAACCTGTGTCCCCTGCATTGGCAGGTGGATTCTTCACCACTGCGCCACCAGGGAAGCCCCTGAGCTTGTTTTAAGTTGGAGTAGCTGGAGTAGCATAAGAATTTAGCTTTTTTTTTTTATTCTGGACAGTTTGCAAGAGATCAAATACAGGGGATAATCAAGAACGTTTAGTTTGTTAATTATGATACTTAAAAAGTGGTTTTATAATCTCAGTTCTGACAACCCCAGTTAGTACTTGAGTATAAAGACAGATCCTTCGCTTCGCACCCAACTAAGGCACTGACTCCCAAATCTACAGCCTTAATTATCCTTCATCCCAAACCTGTTTCCACATTTTCTCAGGTAATGACTTCAACCCATTCCTAGTGACCTGGTCTAGACATTGGAGTCTTCATTCTCCTACAATGAGGTCTAGTTGGGAGGCCAGAGTGAATCCACCCCTTTCCAATCTGGTTTCTTGCCTTCAGATTCATTTTCCTTCTCAGTCGTTATCTCTCTCCTACAACAGATTAAATGCTGAGGTTTATGTTTTCTTTGGCTTCTCATCTGTAGCAGGGTTTCAGTTATTTTTCTTCTGAAGCAGATTAGTTCCTATGCTTTGTGATTATTAAAGTTGCGTTGCCACTGCTCCCCCTTAAAAAGTCTTTAGACTGGGTTGCAATTTGAGTTTGAGGCTAGCTTTGATTCCGTCCTAATTTATGTTTTGAAGGAAGTAATTAGCAAGTTTCCATATGTGTGCCTACCTAGTCCTGTAAGAGTAAGAAGTGCTTCGTCGGTGGTTAGCAGCCATTTATCGATTGGGCCATCTATCTCATTTGCTTTTGGAGAGGTGATAAAGGCCTTGGAAAGTGGGTCCACCATGGGGCAGTGAGGCCTTTGCAGTTATTTAGGAGCCCCTTCTGTGTGCGTGGGAGCTGCCAGACAGGAAATAGAAATGAGTAGAACATAGTGTCTGATCCACTGAGGGGTGAACAAGACGTAGACACGTTCCATAATACAGGGTGGCTGCATAAACATTGAGAATGAGAGCTGTCTTTTCGTTTGCTCATTCCTGATATCCCGTGGTACAAAGCTGATACTCTAAAGGTTTGGAATTAATTGAACCTTCTCATCAGGCAGCCAGATGGGTTGTGAACTTGAAATGATACTCAGGAGAGGAGCACGGTTCCCTTGGCAGTTCGTGTGATGGGATGGGTTGGAAACCGGGGACCCTCATAGGAGGGGCCACATCCTAGAGCTGGTGATAGAGCAGTGTCTTTTGGGATGGGATGTCACCTCATTCCATCACAGGGAACAAGGGGGGTTTGGTGCATTTTGGAGGCCAAGGGGAGCCCTCAAAGGGTCTTTAGTAGGTAAAGTGTGTAATGACATCAGTGATTATTTTGACAGCAACGGATGGGATAGTTTTGGAGAGAGGAAAGAGGTTACTGCAGTGATTTAGTCGAGAAATCATACGACTGACAATAAACCTAAAGATAATGTATAAAAATAAAAGTCATGGTCAATCTCCATCCCCTGGAGAAAATCAGTCATAATAGCTGGTGTATGTGTACTTTACAAGATAACACGTTTAAAATACGCTAAGCTTTTGAAATAAAATAATAGTGTGTCGGGAATTCTCTGGCAGCCCAGTGGTTAGGCCTGGCTTCAGTTCCTGGTCAGGGAACTAAAATCCCCCAAGATGTGCCGTGTAGCCAAAAAAAATGGGGTGTTTGTTAACCTGTTCTAGTTTGGTAATGGCTCGTGGTGTGATACATTAAATGAAAGTAGATTACTTGAAAGCTAGTGTTAATCTGGTTTCAGGAACCTGGAGTTTGCCATTTATGTTTTTGACTTCAAGAGGTGCCCTTGGGGCTCCCAGGAGGGCAGACCTTGCTAGATTTCTCACTTTTGTCACTGTATTCTATTCTTCAAGCCGCACTCTGACAGCCGTGCACGACGCCATCCTGGAGGACTTGGTTTTCCCAAGTGAGATTGTGGGCAAGAGGATCCGCGTGAAGCTGGACGGCAGCCGACTCATAAAGGTTCATTTGGATAAAGCACAGCAGAACAATGTGGAACACAAGGTAATAGGCCTTGTTTATTATGGAAAGATCCAGAACAGATAAGGGTAGAATGCAGCCTAACCCATCCCCATGTGGCACCAGAACCAATCTTTGCGAACTGAGGGCCCACTTCCTCTTGGATTATATATCAGGTTTTAAATTGGGGTTTTTTTTTTTTTTTTTTTTGGCTGTGTTGGGTCTATGTCGCTGCGTGCGGGATTTCTCTAGTTGTGGCGAGCGGGGGCTACTCTTTGTTGTGATGCGCAGGCTTCTCATTGCAGTGGCTTCTCTTGTTGCGGAGCATGGGCTCTAGGCACGCGGGCTTCAGTAGTTGTGGCTCGTGGGCTCTAGAGCGCAGGCTCAGTAGTTGTGGCGCACGGGCTTAGCTGCTCCACGGCATGTGGGATCTTCCCAGACCAGGGCTCGAACCCGTGTCCCCTGCATCGGCAGGCGGATTCTTAACCACTGCGCCACCAGGGAAGTCCTGGGGGATGTTTTAAAAGATGGAATTCTCTACCTTTTAAGTTATTAGAGAAATTGAAGTAAAGTAATTCCATGGTGTGACTTTTAGTAAAGCTGTTTTTATGGGCGGGGTGGTGGTCGTGTTAGAATCTGGGGAGAACTGTCACTTTGCTTCATTCCTGGTAGAGCATTAACCTCTGGGGTCCCCCAGGGTCTGCCAAGTGGCCTAGAGGAGCCAGCCCTCGGGTGCAGTGCTGTGGAGGCCTGTCCCACGACACGAGAGGAGCTTGCCCCCAGCTTGGGACTATAGAGGCATGTCTGGTATATTCCTTCTCTGCCTGGTTGCTGAGAAGAAAAACCATACAGGGCACAATTTCACAGTCTTTAGGCTTTAAGACGAATGTGTATTGAAATGTTTTGTGATGAGTTATTTCTTTTCTCGTAGGTTGAAACGTTTTCTGGTGTCTATAAGAAGCTCACGGGCAAAGATGTTAATTTTGAGTTCCCAGAGTTTCAGTTGTAAACAAAAATGACTAAATAAAATATTATTCACAATATTGTTTTGGGTATGTTTTTCAAAAGTAGAGAGCTGTGGGTGCAAAGCTGTGTGCATTATCAAGTAGCTTCCTACACAGGCTGGAAGATTTTGAACAGAGAGGGTCCTTGTAGTTTGTGTCCGTGTGTTGGTTTAAGGTGTACGGCACCGTGATTCAGTTATACATATATATGTTCTTTTTTCAGATTCTTTTCCCTTAGGTTATTATAAAATACTGAGTACAACTTCGTGTGCTCTACAGTGGGTCCTTGTTGGTTATCCGTCTTCTGTATTAGAGCCAGTTTTTAAATTGCACGGATTGTCTTGGGGAGCATGAGAGGCCAAGGGCTGCCCTAGCCTGGCGTCCGATGTCTGATTTGCCGCCTTCACACGAGCCGCCCTTGCTGCCCCTCCCCATCCTGCCTTCCTCTGGCCTTGGGCCTGTGCGCTGGTGACCTTGCCACACCCTGCAGGCCTGTCCCTTCAGGCAGAGGACAGTTGTTGACCTGGAGTCGCAGGATGTGCGGCCTAGTGGGCAGGAGCCGGGCTGGGCAGCAAGTGGGGCAGAGGCAGGTCAGCTCGCCCTCCACGGCTGCGCTCACTGGGCCTTGGGAGCGGGGTCCCTGCACCAGCAGCAGCCAGCAGCTCGGGGCTCGGTGGAATGAAGACACCTGGGCCCGCCCCGCCTCCTGAATCAAGCTCCAGGGGTGCCCACCATCGGGGTTTTCAGGAGTCCTCCAGCCGATTCTGAGCGTATCCTCCAGTACTACGTTCCCTGATGATCTCTGGTGATGTAACATCATTGGACGTTGTAACATGTGGTGTCTCTGAGGGGTGAAGCCAGAACCCACCTCTCGTCATGACAGGGTGCCGTGCGCTCCAGATTCGGGCCCTTGGCTGTGCCGGCTGGGCTCCTGGACCACGTCCGCTCTGTGTCCACCAGCGAGCAGGCTTAGCGGATGGGTGGGGGGGTCCTCACACTTGGGGCAGGGGGCCTGGCCTTGCTCTGGGCTGTCATGGGCTCTGGAGAAATGAAGCCTTCAGGCGGAAGCAGGCCACGGTTAACGTCCTCGTGGACAAAGTGGAGAAGAGATACGGCTGCACGGTGCTGTGACCCCGGGGAACATTCCCAGCCAGAGACACATGGGTTTGATCTGGCTCCTGTGTCCAGATTTCTCAGTTATGTCTGAGAAATGTAAATAATAACTGGGAGATGAGCCAGATTCTTGTCCCAGTCCCCTGGAAGTGGCCCGTCTCTTTGGAGGTCAGAGTTCCTGAGGGAAGAGCCTGTTCCTGGTGGCCATGACTTCCGCGCGTTCCAGAACAAGCCGAGGGGAAGGAGGAAAAAGGGAAGAGGGAGACAGGGAAGCCCAGAGGAGAAGCACCTAGTGGTTCTGATGGCTTTTGGTACTTGTTTGCAAAGCAGGTGTAAACATGGTTTATGATCTAAAAATGGTTCTAATTTGCAATCTACTGGAAATAGGCAAGTTAGTCTAAAATTATCACTTGTTTTTGTAACAGAGTAATTCTCAGGTTATTGGCGCTTTTTATAAAAAGTGCTTAACATTTCAGGACTCAGAAGGTAAGTACCCCCCGTCTATCAGCTGTGAGACAAGAAAGGGGGCTGGGAGGAGGGAGGGTGGCCTTGGGACGGCCTTGTGCGATCTGCTGTCCTTGAGGTCTGGTTGGCATGTCCCCTGCCTGTGTGAGCACGGGCCAGTGCTATAACTCTCTGCCCTGTCTCCTGAGCTGTAAAATGGAGCGGTGATGCCTTGCTCGGGGGCTGGGTGTGAGGACTGAGTAGTGATGCTGATGCTAGCCAGGCCCCCGGGAGCTGAGCCTTCACCCCATGTGCATCAAACACAGCCCAGCGACCGCGTCTCAGTGGCGTGGGTGTGCAGGCGCAGCCGCCGTCCCAGTCCTCCGGTCGGGGGTGTCCCAGTGGCCGTGGGCATCTTTGGGATCTGGCCACGGGGTTCTCACTTCTGCACTCTTGGCATTTGGGGCTTAGTTATTCTTTGTGGTGGAAACTCCTGGGCGTTGTTGGATGTTTAGCAGCGTCCTGGAAGCCAGTGCCCCTCGCCCCCTCCACGGTGTGACTACTGAGACTGTCCTCAGAACATTGCCAGATGTCCCCTGGCGGGGAGTTGGGGCAAGGCTGAAGCTGGGCTAGGGTTGCATTATTTTGGACTTAAGTTGGTTGAGTGGTTCACAGTGATTTCCACGTACAAAGAGCTCATCAGTTACCGCCTGGACAATGGTGTGGTCAGTTCAAAAACTCAGATTATTCTCTGCACAAAACAAACTCAAAATGCCTGAGATCAAACACCTCATATGAAAGAAATGAATTTCTTCCAAATATAACTACCAACCTAAAGAAGTACATGACATACCAATAATGGCTTAGGAAGTTGAAATAAATGTTTTAAAAGCTACCAATAATAAATTCAGATAACCATGCTAGGGAAAATACTGAGTTACTGTCTATTCTTTCAATAGAAAAGCATTGTCATGGCAGGAGGTGAGGACAGAGTATGCAGCCTAATAATATAGAACAAAAGAAAGGTAGTGTCAGGCAGCTTTTTTTTTTTTTTGCGGCACGCAGGCCTCTCACTGCTGTGGCCTCTCCCGTTGCAGAGCACAGGCTCTGGACGCGCAGGCTCAGCGGCCATGGCTCACGGGCCCAGCCGCTCCGCGGCCTGTGGGATCTTCCCAGACTGGGGCATGAACCCGTGTCCCCTGCATCGGCAGGCAGACTCTCAACCACTGCGCCACCAGGGAAGCCCCAGGCAGCTTTTTTTAAGTGCAAGTTTTAATTTTGAGACAATTGTAGTTTCACATGCAGCTGTAAGAAGTAAACCAGAGGAGTCCGTGTACCCTGTCTCCCCAGTGGTAACAGGTCCTGCGGGAGCAGTGCCCACATCACGGGTCACGGACGTCCCTCTGTCCCTCTCTTACACCACGCCCACCTCCTCAGGCCCTGGCCACCACTGGTCCGTTCATTTTGTAGTTTCATCATTTCAATACCATTCTATAAACGGAAGCAGGCAGTGCAGAACCTTTGTAGGACTGGCTCTTTTCATTCAGAATTCTCTGGAGACCCTCCCAGTTGGTGCTGTGTCTGTAGTTGGTTCCTTTACCACCGAGCGGTGCTCCCTGGTATTGAGGACCAGAGTTTCTTTAACCAGCCGCCCATTGAAGGACGTCTGAGTTGTTCTTAGTTTGGGGCTGTTAGGGATTCAGCTGCTATAAACCGCCGTGGATGTTCAGGTTTTCATGTGAAGGTAAGTCTTGGCTCCTGGGGTAAACGCCCAGGAGTGCAATCGCCGGGTTGTAGGGTAGTTGCATGTTCAGTGTCTTAAGAAAGTGCCCACCTGTTCCCAGAGCGGCTGCACCATTACATCCCCCCCAGCTTGTCATCCTCAACAGCATTTGGGGTCCTTGCTCCTTTGAGTGGCAGCCATTGTGACAGGTGTGCGGTGTGCCTCACTGTGGGTGTGAGGGGCGTTTCCCTGGTGGCCAGTGATATTGGGACATCTTTTCATGTGCTTCTTTGCCATCCGCACAGACTCTTGGTTGTAATAGCTTTTCATGTTGTGGCCCATTTTTTAACTGGATTGTTATTTTCCTGTTGAGTTTTGAGAGTACTTTATAATTCTAGGTAAAAGACCTTTGGTAGATATCTAGTTTGTGAATATTTTTTCCCCTCCTGTATCATGTTTTTGCATTTTAATAGGGTTTTCATTTTGATGAAGTATAGTTTATCAATTTTTGCTTCTGGGGATTGTACTTTTGGTGTTTTATGTCTAAGAGCTATTTGCCTATCCCTAGATCCTGAAGATTTTTCTCCTATGTTTTTTCTAAAAGTTTTATAATTTTACACTTAAGTTCGTGATCTATTTTGAGTTAATATTTGTATAAGGTTCACCTGTTGCCTCTGGATGTTGAGCTGCTCCAGCACCATTTATTAAAAAGACCATCCTCGGGCTTCCCTGGTGGTGCAGTGGTTGGGAGTCTGCCTGCCGATGCAGGGGACGCGGGTTCGTGTCCTGGTCCGGGAAGCGGCTGCGGAGCGGCTGGGCCCGTGAGCTGTGGCTGCTGAGCCTGTGCATCTGGAGCCTGTGCTCCGCAATGGGAGAGTCCACAGTGGTGAGAGGCCCACGTACCGCAAAAAAAAAAAAAAAAAGACCATCCTCCTTCCACTGAGTTGCTTTTGCTCTTTTGTCAAAAATCAGTTGGGTCTAGGGAATTCCCTGGCGGTCCAGTGGTTAGGACCCGGTGCTTTCACTGCGTGGCCCAGGTTCAATCCCTGGTCGGGGAACTAAAATCCCGCAAGCCACGCTGAGTGCTGCGTAGGCCAGTTAGCACATGAAAAGATGCACTGGTCAGGAGGGAAATGAAAGTCAGAACTACAAAGAGAGCGACCTCACACCTTTTGGGATGGCTGCTGTCAAAACAAAACAAAACAAAACCTAGAAAACAGCAAGTGCTGGTGAGGCTGTGGAGAAATTGGAGCCCTTGTTGGTGGGAATGTGAAGTGGTGCAGCCACTTTGGAAGACAGTATGGCAGCTCCTCAAAAAAGTAAAAATAGAGCTACCATACGGTCCAGCAACTTCACTTCTGGGTATAACCAAAATTAAAAGCAAGGTCTGGAAGAGAGATTTGTACACCCATGTTCATAGCATTATTCACAGGAGCTAAAATGTGAAAGCAACCCCAGTGTCCCCCAGTGGATAAATAGATGAGCAAAACATGGTCTATACATACAGTGGGACATTACTCAGCCTTAAAAAGCAGGGGAGGGACTTCCTTGGTGGTCCAGTGGGTAAGAGTCCACGCTCCCAGTGTAGGGGGCCCGGGTGTGATCCCTGGTTGGGGAACTAGATCCTGCACGTGTGCCGCAACTAAAGATCCCGTGTGCTGCAACTAAGACCTGATGCAGCCAAAGTAAATAAATAAATATGTATATAAAAAAATTGGACTTCCTTGGTGGTGCAATGGTTAAGAATCCACCTGCCAATGCAGGGGACACAGGTTTGATCCCTGGTCTGGGAAGATCCCACAAGCGCGGAGCGACTAAGCCCGCGTGCCGCAACTACTGAATCCCGCGCACCTAGAGCCCGTGCTCCGCAACAAGAGAAGCCACCGCAGTGAGAAGCCTGCGCACTGCAACCAAGAGTAGCCCCCGCTCGCCGCCAACTGGAGAAAGCCCACACACAGCAATGAGGACCCAATGCAGCCAAAAATAAAATTAAAACAAAACAAAGCAAAATAAATTTTAAAAAAAAGGAAGGGGATTCTGACAACTGCTATCACGTGGATGAACCTTGAGGACATTAGGTTAAGTGAAATAAGCCAGTTACACAAATACTCTGTGATTCCACTTACCTGAGATGCTTAGAATAGTCAGTTCATAGAAATGAAAAGTCGAATGGTGGTGGCCAGGGGCTGAGGTGGGGGGACAGTGGGGAGTTATGTTTAATGGGGACAGAGGTTCAGTTTTACAAGGTGGAAAGAAAGATGGAGCTGGATGGTAGTGATGGTTGCGTGACATTATGAATGTATTTAATACCATTGAACTCTACAGTTAAAGCGATTCAGAGGATAAATTTTATGTTATGTGCATTTTATTTAAAAAAACTTAACAAAATCAGTTGGGTACATTTGTGTGGGTTCTCTGTTCTGTTCCATTGTATAATAAGTCTTGAAACTGGGTAGACTGATTCCTCTTTATTCTTTTTCAAAATTATTTTAGCTATTCTGGTTCCTTTGTCTTTCATATACATTTTAGAATAGTATTGTCTGTATCTGTAAAAACTCTTGCTGAGATTTCAATAAGAATTGTGTTAAGCTTGTAGATCGGTTTTGGGGGAAATGACATCCTATGTGGAGCCTTCTGGTCATGAACATGACATGTCTCTCCGTTTGTTTAGATCGTCTGTGATTTTCTTACCAGCATGTTGTGTTTCAGCATATAGGTCCTATACATGTTTTGTTAGATTTATACCTACAGATTTCATTTTATTGAGCAATTGTAAATTGTATTGCTTTTAATTTCAGTGTCCATACGTTCACTGCTAGCTTATAGAAATACAACTGATTTTTGTATGTTTATCTTGTATTCTGAGACCTTGCTGAACTCACTTAATAGTTCTAGAAGCTTTTTGTAGACTCCTTGGGATTTTCTCGGCAGACAGTCGTGTCATCTGCAACAAGGGACTGTTTTACTTTTCCCTTTCTGATCCCTGTGGCTTTTGTTTCCTTTCTATGCCTTCTGCATGGGCTGGAACTTCCAGCATGTTGCTAAATAAGAAGTAAGATTGCTGTCCTGATTGTCCTGATCTCAGGAGGGGACACTCAGCCTTCACCTGAGGATGATGTTAGTGTTGGTTTTTAAAAATAGATGCTCTTTGATGAAACAGGAAGACATTTTTCCAAAGGACATGCAAATGGCCGACAGACACATGAAGCGATGTTCAACATCGCTAATCATCAGGGAAATGCACATCAAAACCGCGAGCTATCACCTCACACCTGCCAGAATGCCGGGCATCAAGAAGATGAAAGGTAATGAGTGTTGCCGAGAGTGTGGAGAAAACACTGTTGGTGGGAATGTACATTGGTGCAGCCACTGTGGAAAACAGCATGGAGGCTCCTCAAAAAAGTAAAAATGGAATTACCATATGGTTGTGCAATTCCACTTCTGGGTATTTATGCAAAGGTAATGAAAACATTATCAAAGGGATGTCTGCCCTCCCAGGTTTATTGGAGCATTATTCACAATAGCCAAGGTACAGAAACCTAAGTGCCTGTCAAAGGATGAATGATAAAAGTGTGAGATAAATATATATATACACACACGATTGAATATTATTCAGCCATGAGAAGGAGAAATGTCTTTCCATTTGTGATGGCGTGGTTGGCCCTTGAGGTCATTATGCTAAGTGAGATAATCCAGACAGAGAAAGACAAATATTGTATGATATAACTTACATGTGGGTCAGAGGAAGCCAAACTCGTAGAAACAGAGGGGAGTGTTGGTTGCCAGGGTTAGGGTTGGGGAATAGGAGAGATGTTTCAGGGTACAAATGTGCAACTAATAGATAAATAAGTCCTGGAGATCTGATGCACAGTATAGTGAATATAGACAACAATATTTTACTTAAATCATCAAAACTTCTGAGAGACTAGATCTTAATTATTCCCACCACAAAAGAAGCAATGACAACTATATGGTGTAATGGAGTGCTAAATAATTTTCCAATTGCAGGCAGCCATATTACCAGGCACAGGTGTATCAGATCAACACGTTATATACCTTGGACTTGCACATTGTATGTCAAATATATTTCAGTAACAAAATATATCTTTTATCCAAAAAAATGGATGCTCTTTGTCAAGGTGAGGAAGTTCCCTGTCTATTCGTATTTTTCTGAGCGTTTTTATCATGAAAGGGTGTTGGATTTTGTCAGATGCTTTTACTGCCTCCATTGATATGATCATGTGATTTTCCTCTGTTGGCTTGTTAGCATGGTGGATTACTCTGGTTGACTTTTTTTTTTTTTTTGCGGTACGCGGGCCTCTCACTGTCGTGGCCTCTCCCGTTGCGGAGCACAGACTCCGGACGCGCAGGCTCAGCGGCCATGGTTCACGGAACCAGCCGCTCCGCGGCATGTGGGATCTTCCCGGACCAGGGCACGAACCCGTGTCCCCTGCTTCGGCAGGCGGACTCCCAACCACTGCGCCACCAGGGAAGCTCCTGGTTGACTTTTTTTATATCCTCCTTGTTCTGTTTAATTCTTTATCATTCCATCGTGAACATTTCTCCAGGTCATTAAAATTCTTCAAACACTGCATTCTTTTTTTTTGTTTTTTACACATCTTTATTGGAGTATAATTGCTTTACAATGGTGTGTTAGTTTCTGCTTTATAACAAAGTGAATCAGTTATACATACACATATGTTCCCATCTCTCTTCCCTCTTGCGTCTCCAAACACTGCATTCTTTTTTTTTTTTTTTTTTTTGCGGTATGCAGGCCTCTCACTGTTGTGGCCTCTCCCGTTGCGGAGCACAGGCTCCGGACGTGCAGGCTCAGTGGCCATGGCTCACGGACCCAGTAGCTCCGTGGCATGTGGGATCTTCCTGGACCGGGGCACAAACCTGTGTCCCCTGCATCGGCAGGCGGACTCTCAACCACTGCACCACCAGGGAAGCCCCCAAACACTGCATTCTTAATGACTGGTTGATTTTTGAATATTGACCCAGGCTTGCATCCCCAAAATACCCCACTTGTTTGTAAATAGTTTGCAAATCCTTTTATATATTGCTCAATCCTCTTTCCTGATATTTTGTTAAAGATTTTTGCATCTATATCCTTGCGGGTTATTGGTCTGTAGTTTTCTTCTTTGGTATTGTCTTTGTCTGGTTTCGGTGTCAGGGTAACAGTAACTTCATAAAATGAATTGGTAAGTGTTCCCCCCTCTTCTATTTTCTGGTAGAAGTGTGTAGAATTGGTGTTAATTTTTCTTTAAACGTTTGGTAGAATCCTCCTGTGAAACCATCTGGCCTAGAGGTTTCCTTTTAGGGAGTTTTAAAATTACAGATGCAATCCCCTTAATTGCTATAGGGCTGTTAAATTCTCTGTTTCATATTGGGTCCATTGTGGTAGTTTGTGTTTTCCAGGAAGTGGTCTGTTTTCATCTAAGTTGTCAAATTTTCTTATGCTATCAGGTGGTTTTAATAAAGAATCCATTCTTTTTCATGGATTTTGTGGTGTGTGTGGAATTTGTCAGTTCTAAAATTTGTAATTTGTTATGACTTCTCTTGTCAGTCTTAATAAGTATTCACTTTTGGACCTCACTTTTTATGATCATAATTTGATATGTGTCTTTTTCTTAAAGGACCCCCATCTGCCCCTTCGTGTATAAGTCAGGCCACACAGGAGCTGGACCTGCCCAGCCCCCTCCAAAGACGTGGATTTGGCATGTGTTTGTTGCCTTAAATGACACTCCTGTGAGCCGAGGGAGTTTGGGGCCTCACCACCGGTTAGGTCTCGACACGCAGCAGACGAGTACTTCATGCTTTTGGAGTGAAACCTATATGGAAAAACTGCGAGATATGCCGGCCTGTATTTAGTCCTGTCCGTGTGATACCAGGTTGTTGCTCTTCTTTCTACTCTCCTAAATTTCCACGATACACATGCTTATTTTTTCAAAAAATGAGAGGAACAGAAAAGGTGGATAAAAAGGGACTGACTGGGGAGTTTGGGGTGCAGAGTTAGGGAGGCGTCTCCAGGAGGGGCCCCAAGACCCCGACATCTCACGTGTTTCCAGTTCCCACACTCCCTTCTCCGCCTCCTGCGTTTCAAACAGGAAGCTGTTTGCAGATAATACCGCAGCCCCAGCCTGAGTTGCCGGGCAGTCTGACAGCCAGGCCTCTTGCCCGACGTGTGGGACCGCGGCCCGAAAACAGCAGCCTGGCCTGGCGCACGCCTCAGGTAGGGACGCTCTGCTGGCCACTCTGCAGCCTTGGGAGCGGGACGGGGGTGGGGAACCCGCGGGAGATGCTCAGGCGGGAAGGCGAGGCTCCTGACGGGGCACAGGTAGGAACTGGGTGCAGGGCCGAGGATTTGCTCTCAGATCGGGTGTGTCGCAGGGATCAGGCCAGAATTCTGAGGCTTGATTGATTCGGTAGCTCACGGTGGAAACTTCCTGGAGCCGAGCGCCGGGCACCAGAGCTACCAGCTACTAGGAGATGATCAGGTTTCCTTAGGTTCAAAGGGGTGACGCAGTTTTTCCTGCACCCCAGCCGGGGTACGAGCGGCCGCAGAAGCCCTGTCCCAGCCCCTGGCACGCACACCTTCCCGAGCAGCTATAGCTCAGGCTCCTGGGGCCTGGTGGCCCCAGCGGGGGCCACGGGGCGACCCGCTCCTCTCTGCTCAGTGGCCAGCCTCTCGGTTTCGGGCTCAGCGGCGGGAGTCCGAAGTTAGGCAGTGGTTCTGAAGTTAAGAGGTAAAGTTTGGAAGCCACTGAGTGTGCATAACTGGATTTTCTGTTTGATGGGAAGCACGTTGCCCGGGTAGCAAGCAGAGCGGCGCCCCAGACGTTCACAGCTGTTCAGTTCTATTTACGAATTTGAAAAATCTATATGCCAAATAAAAGAACAGACAGATGATTTGCATAAGGCTCGGGGAGGTAATAGGGAAAAGGCCTCTTCTTGTTTCATGGTCTTGGTAAAAAGATAGGAAAAATGTGTGCCCTTGGGGTGAAACTCTGTCAGTGCCATAGTCGCTGGGGAAGGCCCAGTGTCACTGTAGGGGTGGGGGTGGGGTGTCTGCCTGCCAGTGAGACCCGCGACGCTTCTAGGGACGTGCTTCTCTGCAGGCATTCACGGTGCCTGTAAGACGGTGGGACCTGCTGTAGACATTTAATGAAAATGTACAGTTGCACGTTTGGCCCATTAAGCCGCACTTTTTTCCCTGTCTATTTCATTGTTATATCGTGTTTCTACCAAGAATTCCAAATTGAATTTCCTTTCTTCTCGGCCAAGCTGGCCTCCTTCACGGAGGGGCGGGCCCCGGCTGGGAGATAAGGATGTTTTTCTTGAAGAGACCCAGGAGGAGCTGCAGCCTCCCCGTTTATAAAACAAAATTCCTCTTGTAAGAGGGCAGGAAGGAGCCCGAAGTCTGGAAAAGAGGCTCCCACCAGGGCCGCCCGCACTGATTCCTGCTGCAGGACCCGAGGTGGGCCCAGACGCGTGAGCGGGCCAAGGGCCGAGGGCCAGTGGGAGGGCAGCTCCGGCTTCCCTGCACTCCGGGCCCTCTGCCCCTCGCTCCCCCTCCTTGGGAGGTGGCATCTGATCTTCTGCAGTGTGAGAGCAGCGAGTCTTGCTGAACAAGGTGGCTGTCTTCTGACCCAGTTGTCTCTAGCTAGAGAGGAAATTCCCATGCAGTTCCCGAGACGTTTAAAACAATCTAAACACAGCTGGCCTCCCACACATACCAAGAGGCAAGCATCCATTGGCCTGAGCACAAAAGTCAGGGGAGCAAGTGTTTATCGTGGCTTTTTAAAAACCGCCAACTAGTTGACACGTAACATTCTATTATCATCGCCTTCAAGAAGTACCTCCTTGAAAGGAACAGACGACTTGCCGCTAAAGCAGCAGCTACGCTCTTCGTGGTTAAGAACACAGTGTGATCATCCGGGCTGGCTGCACACTTGGCGGTGCTGCTTTGTTCAAAGACCATTAGGAATTCCAGGCCCCAATCCCATTGTGCGGCCCTCTACGTGGGTCCGCCCAGGTCGCGTGTCCGAGGCGCTGGCCCTGGGAACACCATGGGAACGTGGAAAGCCATCAGCAGGAGAAGAGTGTCACGTTCTATGTGAGTTGCCGCTGGGAACCTCTGGGCGTTCATTCATTCATGTGCCCATCCTTCCATTCACTCGCTCAGCTTAGCGCCTGCAAACCCCAGGCCTGAGTGCTCCAGGCTCTTCCAGTTACGGCTGCAGGTGCTCACGGCGGCCGATGTCCGGGATGAGCTGCTCGCTCGGGGGTCAAGGCTTAGCTGACAAAGGAGACGGAGAGAGCCAGCTCACCGGGGCCCGCACGCCTGAAGGGCCCTGCAGCCTCTCACTGCCTCCTATTCACTGTCTTTAAAACCAGGGGCCATATACGTCACCAGGGAGTCCGGGGACTGAATAAGGCGTGTGTGTCCACGTTTGGTGTGCAGTAAACGTTAGCTCCTTTTCTCTCCACCAAACGTGAATGTTAGAAAATAAAATAAAAGCCCACTACTGCTGTGACTGAGGGGGGAGGATGGGCCCTTACTTTGCTTCGGGGAAGCTGACAGTCGGGCCGAGTGAGCAGTGGTGCTGACAGGACAGCGTTAGGAAATCCCAGGCCAGCGCATCGTCGCCACTTCTTAGTTGTCACTGAGGTCTCTGCCTCTGGCCTCCTGGCCCGTGAGGCTGGAATGACGTGCCCATCCCTGTGCAGGGTTACATGAGCACCATGTTGTCCCCGATCTGGTGAGCAGTCCTCCCCCTGCCTTGTCCCTACAGGATCAGATCTGTGACCACACGTGGGGAGCCGGGGCCTCACTGCAGGACAGCACGGATGACTGTCACCTCTGTCCCCTTCGTGGGACAGGCACAGGCTCTTCACGGGGGGCACAGAACGCTCTCACTCAGCAGCTCTGCTTCCAGCCCTTCATTTGTCTGGAAGCCAGGGCCGGCTATGGGACTCCTTCCCAGGGTGTGGTGGCCAGGATGTCAAAAGCTGCTGTCCAGTGGGGCCGGCCTGGTGCTGAGCTGCGTGCACCGCTGCCTGTTCTTCCTCAGGGTGACCCCAGGACGCTTGCCTCGCTGTAAGGTGAGGGAACAAGCTGACAGGAGATGCAGTCTAGCCAGGGCGCTGGTCCGGGTGCAGCCGGATGCACAGCTGTCTCCCAGCACTGTGGCATCCAGACACCAAGGTCCCGGGGGGCAGACCTCAAAGTCTGCGTGCTTCCTCACTGGCCCATGGCGAGGGGACCGGCACAGGGACGGGGGGGCAGCTGTGTCCTTCCAACCTCTGTCCCTGTCCCACACCCTTTGGTGACGGGGGCTTCCTCATTGACGTGAGGACATAGTAAGCTACAGGAGTGTGCGGCAGCATAACGTTGATGAATCCTGGAGCACGATGTTGAGTCAAGTAGGTAAGACGACACACAGCGTGACCCAGTATCTCATAAAACTCAGAACCCGGCACACTAGACACGGCGTTGTCTAAGAATGCATCCACTGCCGTGCACTGAGGCTGTTTTGGAAACAGCAGGAGAAGGTGGGCTCAGGTGAGGAGAGCGGCTCCTCCGAGGGGAGGCCGGGGGAGGGATGGGCACCAGGGACTCGGGTCAGGGGCCCGGACGTGTGAAGCGGATGCTCATCAATGTTTGTTTTATGGCTGAGCGTCCGAGTTTTCACGTAACGGTAAACATGCCTCTGTGTGTATCAGGTATCAGTTATAAGGAATCAGAAGAAGAATCTGGAGTAACGCATCCGGAGTGGTGACTGTTGTCACTGCTGGGCGAAGGGGATGTCTCGGTGGAGGTTTCAGTCGGCACCCGAGTGAGAGAGACAGAGTGACAGAGAGGGAGACAGACAGAGCGACAGGGAGAGAAAGAGGCACCAAAGCACTGACAGCCGCTCCAGGGCAGCTGCCACCGCGGCCCCCGAGTGGGGCGAGTGTGGTGGCCGGCGCGCCTGCACACTGTCTCTTGCTGTCCCGGTTCCCGGAATTCCCGTCACTGTTTACTGCTTCTCCCTCCCTTCAGGAGTCAACGTGCTGCGAGGCTCACCATGAAGCAGGCTCTGGCTCTGATTGGCCTGGCCTTCCTGTCAGTGCTCCGGGCTGGGGGCGCTCAGCAGACGGTGGACGACACCTGCTCCGTGCAGATTCTCGTCCCCGGCCTCAAAGGTAACTTCCGCCGGGCCTCCCGGAGGTCAGGGCCTCCCGGGCAGCGGCCGGAGTGCAGGCGGGAGCTGCGTGCGAGCGGCGGATGCAGAGCTCATCCCGCGTCCCCGGGCCGGCTCGGGGCCCGGCCGCGGGAAAATCTGCCCCATCGATGGCCCTGGTCCCCCCTTCTGTAAAGTCCAGGGTCAGACTGTACGTGGCGTCCACACTGTCTTCAGGCGAGGGATCCTGTAATTCTGAAGCCAGACGTTCGTGTGCAGCTCGGTCCTCTCTGCAGGGACCCTGCAAGGCGTCCGAGGTGTGTTCCAGGCACTGCACACGTCACCTGCAGCGCCTCTCAGGGTGAGATGCTCTCATTGTGCAGATGAGGCCGGTCCAGGCTCAGGGAAACTTAGCAATTTGTCTAAGTGGGTTGCGTAGCTCTGAAGCCTGGGCTCCTGTTACGGTTCCTGAGAGCTCTTTATTCCTTCTTTGAAAAATCAAGAAAACTTCTCCTGTGCTTTGTCTGTAATTCATCTCCAGGGGGAGCTGCCTCTGCAGACCAGGGATGGGTGGGCACCAGCACAGGGGGAGGACCTTCACTCAAAAAGTCACCGGGTTCTACCACGCACGGGCAGGAGATCCCAAACCTTGTGGCTCCCAAGCAGGACCAGCTCCGTAATTCGAGGGGCCCAATGCAGATGAAAATGTGGGATCTTTTGTTCAAAAGTTAGAAAGAATTTCAAGACGGGGACAGGGCACCTCCACCACGTGGGGCGAGCATGCCCCTTGGGCCTTGTGCTCCTAGGAGCAGCGGGCAGGGTCCCGCATCCCCAGATTCCACTCTGCCCCTCCTGCCCCTATAGGGCTGCGTGTGCTCTTAGTAATGAAGTTACACGGCCGTTTGTTCTCTGCTCTAAAATTGCTCGGGGCCTCTGAAGCACACAGCTCCTGACTCAGCGAATCTCCGATAACCTGGGGACACACGCCGGGAGGAGGCCCTAAAGAACGGTGTAAGCGTATATTCATTGTTATAGAAAGAGTCCGCCATTTTTATTTATTTATTTATTATTATTGTTACTTTTTTGGCTGCACTGCAGCTTGTGGGATCTTAGTTCCCTGACCAGGGATTGAACCCGGGCCCCCTGCATTGGGAGTGTGGAGTCTTAACCACTGGACTGCCAGGGAAGTCCCAGAGTCAGTGACTTTAAACAGTCTCTTCCTAACCCCATTAAAAATATACAAATACACAGAAATAGGGAAAAATCTAGACGGAGATACACTGGCATGCTAGCAGCAGTGCTTCTCTCTGAGCACGGAGTTGTGGGTGTCTGGGAAAGCTCGGTCCAGATATTCTACTGCTTAGCCACATTCGCCATTTAAATATAAAACCGGGACACTATCAATATTCAGATGTCTCTGGGTTTTCAAGCACATCTTGAGGGTACTCTGAGACAGATGCTTTTTGACATCTGCGTCGGTGACCATTTCTGCTGCATCCATGTTAAGGGCGTTCCAACCCGCGTGCTCGGCAGGTCCCCTGCAGTGCTTCCTTCTCCGAGGGTGGCCCGCTCCAGGGACACCTCACCTCCTCTAAGCAATGATTTCTCACCACCCAACACCATGCTGTGGTCGGTGATGAGCCACTGTATTGCCAGGTGGAGGCATGGTCCACAGTGGTGAGCCACTGTATTGCCAGGTGGAGGCATGGTCCACAGAGAGCCGACTTGCTGTCACTCTCCTGCTCCTACCCCGTTCGCAGACTGAGTGTCTGCAGTGAGCAGACACGGTGTGGGCCCTCCAGCGGAGGGGTCTGCCAGGGAATCTGCGGGGCCCCTGCTCTCCAAGACTCATCTTCTGGCAGGTGGTCAGACAGGCTCCCAAGTGGTGCTGAAGCTGTGTGGGATGTGTGGGGCCATGGGCAACACGCAGACCACGTGCTACCCACAGTGTGTGTTCCGGATCCAGCGTTTCAGTGGCAGCATCGTTTCACACGTCCGGTTTCACGCTAGTCTGTCAGCACCAAAGCAGCAATTTTAGTGGAGAAACTTAGTATATTTATGAAAGCCTCTAGAAACTGGATATCTTGTTCTTTTTTAAATTTCCAGCTTTGCTGGGGGTGGAACTGACAAATAGAAGCTCTGTTTATTCAAGGTGTGCATCGTGATGTTCGAATAGGCAGGTACCTTGTGAACGGATCGCTGTCACGCTGATGACCACACCCACCTCACCTCGTTACCCTCTGTGCGTGTCTTGTTGTGACGCAGAAGCGTGGGTCAGTGAGAGTTCCTTCTTTGTGACGCAAGGGTGCTGAGCCGAAACAGAGGAGGGGTTTCATGCTCTGATTTTCACGTTGGGCAGCAGGGGTGAGAGTGGAGGAGAGAAATCTACGGCAGCAAAGCAAGTCTGGGGCTTCTAAGCAGTGAACGTTCAGGCCCATGTTGATGTGCGTCCCCTGCAAAGTGAAGATTGGCATCACGGCAGAGCTCCTTCCCCGGATCCGTGTCTCGTGCAGCGTGGGGCAGCGGCGGGCAGGCCGCCCTCTGCCCGGCGCCTGGTCCCACCCAGCTCCTCCTCAGACCAAGCTCCGACCTCGAGGACATTCTATGCTGCTCTCAGGGCACAGAGAGCGGGATGCGCCCGAGAGCCAGGGCAGTCTGTGAAAGGTCTGATTACAGCACATGTGCCAGGGCCTGCCTTGGTCAGTGGAGATAAACACAATTCAGGCCCCGCCCTTAAGATGAAAGAGGCAGGTGAGGGGTCTCCATTCATTCATCAGACGCGTCTGTGTTACAGGCCCCACCAGGCCAGGCTTAGCCTGCGAGGGTGGAGCCAGTGCCCGTTTCCTTGGAGACGGAGCCTGGAGGTGGCAGGAGGTCTCTGGGGACATGGCGCCCGGCTGCTTCCGGCCCGTCCCGGTGCTTCCTCCTGCGAATCCACACTGGGCTTCAGAATCCTTCTCAAGGACTCCAGGCGGCCTTCTCCTTGAGAAGAAAGTCATGTGCTATTACAGACCTAAACGTAGCACATTATCTTTGTATCTGGAGAGAGTAACAACTCATTCTGATGGAAGAGCAGTCTTTCCTTGATGGCTGGAAAAATGGGTTGTAGGTAGGAAAACACTGGTGTGTATTAGCAGGCCAGCTGCTCAGAGATTTTAAAAGGGCATCGTTATTCTTACAGGTTTTATCAAATTAATTGAAAGAAGGTTGATAAAGCCAATAATGTGACTAACACATGCACGTGGGGATTTCACGCTTCTGAAATGCTGCTCTGGGCCAGTTCCGTCCTCAGCTCTGGTCTCCCTGCCTCTTTCCTGTCCTGACTGCTGTCTCTCCCAGAGGAGGGTCCAGTCGGGGACGTGGCCTGCTTGTTCTCTGATCAGGGTTTTGCTGCCCGGAGCTGGAGAGCTGGCTTGTCGCCTGTCTCTGGCCTGGCTCTTCATCGTAAAGTGGACGTGATCCCTGCCTCATGGGGCAGGGCGGGGGCAGGTTAAATTAATGGAACTAAGCGAATGGCTGTGTGTGAACCCTAGGAGTTCATCTTAATCTATAGAAGAAGCTGGTGGGTTTGCTTGGTGTTAATTTTCCACGATTATCCACAGAGCCGCTGTGCGGCCCAGGGCTCTCCCGGCTGCTCCAGGAGACGCAGGCGGGCATGACGTGGACCCTGCGTCCACGGGGGGCAGTGGGACGTGGGCACTGATAATGCTCGCGTCTGGCCTGGACCCTGGAACCATTAATCTCACTGTCCTCCCCTGACGCAGGCATGGGACCACGGTATTTTCCTCCTTAAAGCCTGGCGGGGGCGTCCGGTGGGCCGTACGTGTGAGGTCTGAGCGCTGTCTGTGCCCGGACCTCCCGGCTCGTCCCACCTCACCTGTGCAGGTGTCCTTTTGTCTCCTCAATCTCTGCCTGGCTGCATCTTCCTGGTTCAGCAGGTCTCCATTAAAAGCCCTTCATCAGAGAGGCCTCTTCTGATCTCAGTCTAAATTACAGCCCTTCTGTTCAAGTTACTGCTTCATTTTATTCTCGTACCCTGTGTTGCTAATGACAATTCTGTGTCAACCTAATTCTCATCCACGTGCGTGCAGTCTTTAAACATTCCTTCTCCTCGTGGCGCTCATAGAATTTTCTCTTGATTCTTGATGTTCTGCGTGTCACCCTGACACATCTGAGTTATTTTCCCCTCATTTCTTTCCTGCTGGCACTCTGTGGGCACGCGCATTGTGCTCTTCGGTGATTTTCCTTAGTGCCGGGAAGTCATAGCTATTAAATCTTCACAGCTGTTAAGGCTTCGAATGTCTCTTCTCCTTTTCTGGAATTCCTGTGTGATGCATATTGGGATCTGTGGGGTTTTTTTCTTCAACGCTCGACTTGATAACTTCAAAACCGAAACAAAACTGTCCATCTCCTTCTCTCTCAGTGTTGCCTTGTAGACAAGTTCTTCATCCTCATTATTTGTCTCATGAATTAGCTTTTATCATTGGCCATTCTGTTACTCAGACTGCCTGTAGAGTAACTTGTTTCAAAAATGTGTTTCATGCACGAGATTCCCTAGTTGGTCCCCTTTCATTGCCGCTTGTTCTAGTTCATAGGTGCCTCTTCTCTCTCATCTTTATGAGGATATTCAGTGTCTTTCACAGTCAGATTCTGGCTGCCCCGCTGAGTCCTGTTTCCTGGGTTGTTATTTCTTTTTTCACGATGTTGGTGCCCCTCCAATGTCTGCTGATTCTTGATGGTGAGATCAGTCTGTTAGTCGATATTTCTTGGTAGACTATCAGTTCTTCTCCAAATATTACTACTGTAATGATTTCCTTTCTTTTTAAAAGATAAGAAAAAACCCGAGAATTACCCAGAGATTCAGGGGCCCGTATGTGCCAAGTGTGTCAGCCGCCCTTTAGCAGCAGTTCATGGAGCCGGCACAGCTGTGCCGGGGTGGCAGTAACGTGCCAGCCCTACATTCCACGTTTAAATGGAATGCCCCCTCCCCTTAAGGCCAGATTATCAGTTTGGGGGATTTCACTGTGGAATCTGTAATCTCAGGGGAGCGTCTTACCAAATGAAGGCGCGTGTAGAGAATTTACGGAGAATGAAAGTTCCCTTGAATGTGGGCCTGCTCTTTGCACAGCTGGGCAGGTGCACGTCAGCACCCACACCCACCCGTGGGAGGCAGATACATCAGGGAAGTAGATGAGGCCACGAGACAGTGACTGTGGTACAGAGCAGGGTCCTCATCACGGGAGAACGGAGATCCAGTGAGGGGCTGAGGAACAGCTTCCTGGACAGTCAGGTGAGCAGGTGAAACCCGCACAGGTGGGTTGATGGTCACGGCCGACTAGGCAGAGGCAGCAGTGTAACCGGAGCCCTGGGCTCCAGATGCAGGCCTGTGGGGAGGAGCTTAAAAATGGGACATTATTTATAACTACATTTGGCTGTTGGTGGTTTTGAATCTCCTTTGAGAAGGGAAGTATCATAACGGACTCTGTGTTTTAGGAAGATGGTTCTGGGGTGGATTGGAGTGGGGGGCGGCGGGGGGGCACCGGGAGGGGCCTTGATGTCCTGTCCGCACTCCGTCCTCTGCTCCCCCCGTGCACTGTGCTGCTCAGACAGGGTGTCTCCACGGTTGTTTGTGACCTGTCTCCTGCCCCGAGCCGCATGAGGGCGGGCTGGTGGTCCCGTCACCTCCAGAACTGCAGAGACGTGGCTGAGCGTGGAGCCCCCATGGGCATCGGGAGGGAGCGGCCAGTTGGGCTTCGCAGAGCTGGGCGATGCTTGCACTTATCCGATGAGGGAGACAGAAAAGCAGAGATGACCGTGGGGCTTGGAGCTTGGGGTCTGGGAGACTCGGTGTCTCAACAGCAGGAGCAGGAAAGTCCACAGAAGAGACTCACTTCTGGGGAAAACCACCAGGTCGACTTGGGACGTGCTAAGTGCGGGGTACCGGGGAGGCTCCACAAACAGCCCGTTTCCCTGTTTCGGTTCTGAACAAAACAGGAAATAAAGGAAAATGTGCCAAAACATGGTCAGGATCTGTGAGGAAGGCTGGGGGCGTGTGTAGCTTAGGCTGAGAGCAGGACGCACCTGGCCAGCGAACCTGAACCGGGTGATGTGCTTACCTGGTCACAGGTGTCCCCATGTGGGAGGACCCTGCCCCTGAGCAGTAGTGTACCCTCTGGGGGGTGCTCACACTGAAGGGACGAGGGGACGCCGACTCGTGTGCCCAAGCTTATTCTTCCCGAGAGTACCGGCCACACAAGGGAAGAGAGAGGCCAGCGCGGGTGGTAAGGGGCAGCAGAGCAGCCGTGGTGGGTCCCGGGGAGCCCTGTGCACCAGAGGGCAGACTGGGGCCAGCCCAGAGGGATGGATGGAGAGAGGGACAGATGCATTCCCAGAGGGAGTGGGGAGGCAAGGCAGCAGAATCCTGAGAAGAGACTTGGGGAGGGAGACCTAGAGCCAAAGCTGGGAGCAGGTTGGGAGGAAGGGGTGAAACCCCCCGGGGGTGGGATGGGAAGAGGGAGGCCAAGGGGCCTGGCTGGCGGCACACAGACACTGGAGCCCGGCGCTTACAGCAAGGTCCTAAAGGCATGTGACTTTTTCCACAGGGGATGCTGGAGAGAAGGGGGACAAAGGTGCACCAGGACGGCCTGGAAGAGTCGGCCCCACGGGAGAGAAAGGTACCTGCTGCCCCTGGGCCCCAAGGGCACATCTGGGGCACCGGCTCCTGGAGAGCTGTTGGTGGGGAGAAGGGGGGGTGCGTTCGAGAGGAACCCGGCACCTGTGTAGGTCTCGGGACTGAAGCAGGGCACAGAGAGGGCTCTTTAAACAGTGCTTCCTGGCTCTGGCCTGCCCGGCACCGAGAAACAAAGTGCCTTCTGGGAGGTGTGCCTCATCGGGTGGTTACGTGTATGGAAACTCAGCGCTCGTTTGGCCTCACGTGCAAAATGGGGATCACTTGTGATCGTTACACATATAAGTGCAATTCTGAGGGTGTGCAGTGATGGAGGCGTGTGAACAGTGATGGAAACAGTCATGTAGGTGTGCAAAGGAGAGAGAGCACAGATTTGGGTGGGGCATGGGGGGTTACACCGTGGCCTCCCAGTTTTGGGTAACGGACCCTAGTCACCTTGAATCTGTTTCCTCATTAGGAAAAAAAGTAGTGTTGTTCAGCCTGCCTCCTGGGGTTGTGCTGAGGCTTACAGAAAATAGATCCTACCTAAAAGAGTAGCTACATGGTGCACGGTGATGTCAGTAAATGCCACCATTAGGATATACTTCCTTTTGCTGCTTTAAAGTTTGTGAAATCCTAAAAGCTGTGTTTGGAAGTGCTTTGTCAACGCCTGCACACTATTCTATGAGAACACGTGCTGGGATTATCCAGCCGGTCCCCACCCAGCCTCATAGCATCGGAGTTAGGTGGTTCTTATAACAACACAGATAAAGGTTGTTATGTTTTTAAGTCCACTCACTGTTTTTTCATTTTTAAATTTTTTTATTTTTTTTAATGTTGGTTTTTTCTTTAGTTAATTAATTTATTTATTTTGGCCCCGCTGTGAGGCATATGGGATCTTAGTTCCCAGACCAGGGATCGAACCCGCACCCCCTGCATTGGGAGCACTGAGTCTTAACCACTGGACCACCAGGGAAGTCCCAGTTTTTTCGTGTTTTGAGTGTGATTTACGTAGCGTCAGTGAGTTTGGCAGCTGCAAATGCCTGTGAAACCCGGGTCACAGTCAAGATCCCGAGCACTTGTGTCACCACCATCCCTCCATCGAGCCCACGTGCTGATTTTTATTTCTTACTTTCCCTTTACTCATAACAAATTAATGAAAAAATAAAAGAACTGTGCTCCTGGTTCAAAGTTCAAAACATACAGAAATTATTCACAGCCACTCGTCTCCTTCCCGTCCCCACCAGCAGCCCTCGCCACTGACAACCACTGTTAGGTTTCTTTATCTTCACAGAGATATTTTGTAATGGCCGAGTGAACACTATTCTTTCCTGCTTCTGTACAAGCAATTGCAAAATGTATGTAATGTTCTGCATTTTCACTTAACGGCGTTCTTGGAGATCATTCATTCTACAGGAGGACATGCAGGTTGTGCTTGCTCTCGCCTGGAGACGTTGTGTCCCTTCTTTATCTAACTGGTCTCCTATTCCTGCAGATTTACGGTTCCCTAGGGCCTTGCTGCGGTGGGTGAGTAATCTTGTAAATGTCATTTTTAATGTGGACGAGTACAGCCTGAAGATAAATTCCAGACAGAGTAATTGTTGATCAAAATGCACGTGCATTTGAAATGTTGGTGGATATGGCCTTCCAAAAGGATCGAATCCATTTACCCTCTGTTTATTGAAGCACAAGACGGCCGACCCCTTCACCCTCCCTGCCTCAGAAAGCTGCCAGTCTGGTAGCCATGGAAGGCCACGTCAGTGGGGCTTTAACTTAGCCTCTCTTATCATAAATGAAGCCAGCTTATTTTTCAGGTGTTTAAAAGTCATTTGTATTTCTTTTCTTTTTTTTCCTTTTTGAGGATTGTCTTTTCCTGTCTTTTTAAAAACCCTTCTTGCGTTCTTTTTTAATTTATTTTTCGGCTGCATTGGGTCTTCGTTGCGGTGTGCAGGCTTCTCATTGCAGTGGCTTCTCTTGTTACGGAGCATGGGCTCTAGGCGTGTGGGCTTCAGTAGTTGTGGCGTGTGGGTTCAGCAGTTGTGGCGCATGGGCTTAGTTGCTCCACGGCATATGGGATCTTCCCAGACCAGGGATCGAACCCGTGTCCCCTGCGTTGGCAGGTAGATTCTTAACCACTGCGCCACCAGGGAAGTCCCCCTCTATTGTCTTGTGAGGACAATGTCACATTTCACAGTTAGGAAGTGAATATGCCTCTATTCTGGATGGTCACAAATTCATTTTCATGACGCCATTTCATTGATTTTTTTTTTTTTTTCCCTTTGGCTGAGCTGTGCAGCATGTGGAATCTTAGTTCCCTGACCAGGGATTGAACCCACGCCCCCTGCCGTGGAAGCGCGGGGTTTTTGCATTGATGTTTTTTCAAAGTAACGATGTTTGAGCTCAACGCACGTGCAGCAGGCAATGCCTAATTTCATGCCAATGTGGACCCGTGGCTGCTCTCTCATCTCTGTCACTAGTGTCACCAACACGTAGCTCTCTCATCGCTCTGTCATCATCATCATTCTCTCTTATTCTCACTCTTGAAAAGGCAGGACAAGCACGCAGAGACTATAAATGCTGTTACTATAGCGTCCGAATCTTCTGATGAGGATGAACGTTGCTGGGAAGGCAACAGCCTAATTCACTGCATTTTCCTGTCATTAACCACTAAGTTGAGTGCTGTTACGTGCTGAGATCTCGGGGAGGCCACCTGAGCCCCAGAGTCAGAGGGGGAGAACAGATATGTGGACCCTGGAGAATAAATTGAGGCAGAAAGCCGCGGGGCAGTGTGGAGGGGAATTTGAGCTGGATCGAGAATCTTGTCTTGTTTCAAGTTTTTCTAACATGTAACAGTAAGGTGTGCTCATGATAGAAAATTTATATATATCTATAAAAGTGGTGAGGAAAATCAGGCATAATAAAATCATCCAGAGATAACCACTTATTTTGGTATATTTCCTTTTTCAGGGTGACTTTTCTTGCTTTGTTGTAATTATATTGTGTACATAAGTTTGAACCTATTTCTTAAATTTAATGTCAAATTTTAGTGTAAGGATTTCTCATGTATGAATCATTTTGATGAATGTCTCCTACCCATGGGTAACTTAAAACTCCACGGGGAGCGGTATGTCCGAGAGCAGAGTCCTGTGTGTGATTCGGGCAGGAGAGGGGAGCCTGGACCTGCCCTTTACAGTCCCATTGACCTGCCTGACAAGGAACCTGCCAGGCTAGGAGGCGATGGGGCAGTGATCACCGGGCTTGCCAGGGGTCTGGCTTCGCCACTGACAAAATGAGCAGGTTTGGTCTGGGGTCTTTGCTACTTTGTAGAGCACAGAGAACAAGTCAACCCAAGTGGGATATATTTGGATTATTGAATAGTGGGATAGTTACGTAGAAATCTAGGGAATATCCATTTTTGGATGACCTTTAAAAAGAGGACTGGCCGTGGCATGATAGAATATAAGAGAATAAAATAGGATACAAGAGCAGACATGTGATCGACTAAGATATTTACAAAAAGGTGAAGAAAAAGGATGGAGAAGAAATCAATCAGAATACTAGTAGTAGACATTTCTGGGTTATAGGATTATGGACCTTTAAATTCTCTTCTTTAAATTCTTCTTTACATTTTCTCCTGTCTCTATCGTTGGTGTTCCCAGCAATGTGCATGAACTATACTTTTGATGTTAACAGGTATTTTGAAAGGTTGCTGTGGCCGTGGCCCTGGCCTGTTGGCGATGTAGGCTCACCTGGAGGCCCAGGTGAGGGTTCGTGAGCTCTGGCGGTCTCCCACACACTGACGGCCATGTTCACGGGGTCAGCATGGCTGCACCTGGGCTCGTCGGAGCCCGGAAACTGAGAGCTGCGGCCAACCTCAGAAGCATTAGCGCAGGTTCGGTGTGGCGAAGCTCGAGGCGGGCCGTGCTCGGAGACTCAGGTGTGCTGGGAGGCGACCTCAGCTCCAGGACGCCCCAAGGCTCCTCGCTGGAACCGCTCTCCCGCCGGGATGCGGGATTCTCCCGGCCACCTTCCCATCCTCCTGCATCCTGCTTTCGTGGAGCCGTTCCCACCAGTGCCCTGCTCTTAGCGGATTGCAGCTACTGCCCGGGGGCCCTGTCCCCTACGGAGAGCAGTGACCACTGCAGGGCGGGGCGCTGGGGAGACTTGCCTGGTTTCTGCATCAGCTTGGTTTCTACGAAGAATGGCAGTGGGCTGGATCTGGGTACCTGTCCAGAGGCTTCCGAAAGGGGCTCCTAGGACGAGGGCTCTGGGGCGGGAAGGGCAGGGTGTGGGCGGGGCAGACCCGCTCAACGCCAACCGTGCTGCTTACCAGCTATGCTGGCTTCACACCCTTGCTTCCAACCCGTGAAGGCAAAATAATAACGTAGTCGCTCTCAGTCCCTATTGTTTATTAAAGGATGAAAGCTGGGAACTTGGGAGCAGCAAGCCTGGTGCACCGTGGGCCCTCGCGCAGCTGCCTTGCTCCCACTTCCGAGCTGTTCCAGCCCCACGCCCACCGGCACTGAACCCGAGGTGGGCCTCTCTCATCCCAGACAGCGGCCCTTTCACGAGGGCCCCTTCAGAGTCAGCTGGGACCTTTCAAAAACGGTTATTTCCACTTGAGGCTGTGTTGATATTTCCCCAGGCACTACATTAAGCCAACTTAAATCCTCAGTTGTGTTTATGCAGTGCACTTACATCATTCACACTTGATTTTCATTGTTTAGAAATTATTTTCACTGGAATTACTTTTCCCCTGTGAATTTTCACGGACTCCTTGAACAGTTTTTTTTTTTTTTTAAGAATCAATTTTATTTATTTATTTATTTATTGGCTGCGTTGGGTCTTTGCTGCTGCGCGTGGACTTTTCTCTAGTTGTGACGAGCAGGGGCTACTCTTTATTGTGGTGCACAGGCTTCTCATTGTGGTGGCTTCTCTTGTTGTGGACCATGGGCTCTAGGCACGCGGGCTTCCATAGTTGCAGCACACTGGCTCAGTAGTTGTGGCTCGCGGGCTCTAGAGCGCAGGCTCAGTAGCTGTGGTGCATGGGCTTAGTTGTTCCGCGGCACGTGGGATCTTCCCGGACCAGGGCTCGAACCTGTGTCCCCTGCATTGGCAGGCGGATTCTTAACCACTGTGCCCCCAGGGAAGTCCTCCTTGAACAGTTTTAACGTTTTAGTTTTTTACCTACCTCACATCTTCCCAACTCTCACCTCTGCCATCCTGAGCTCTTCTGAGAGTGTCATTATTTGCACCTGGTTGAAAATTTCAGCTCTAAATTGTATAGACAGGACTCTCCCATCAATGTTTAGTTAATGACAGTTTTCCTCTGTGTAGTTTTAGCCAGCGTCAGTTTTATTTGGTGATGGTTATTTCTACCAGTAACATTCTCTATGAAATTGTCAGAAGACTAAACACTCTTATTTACTTCCTTGCTAGTTTATGCAGAAGCGTGAGTAATTCCCTGCGGGTAGCCCAGAATTCCTCAGTGGTGTCCCATCTCCCTGGCTTTTTGCACATTCCCATTTCCCCCGCGGGACCCTCTCCTCCACTTACCACCTCGTTCCTGACTGGACTTTTCACGTCCCATCAAGGACCTGGCCCTTGGAAGGCTCTCAGTCAATTGTGTGTAAAATATCTTGACATTCAATGTCTTGAAATATCTTTGAAATCTGCGGGTGACCTGTCTGTGGCTGAGGGCCTCAGGTGTGCGTGCACCCGCTCGTCCCCAGGTTCTAGAGAAGTCTGCGGGCCGAGGCTTCAGGACACGCTGAGCTGGGTTCGTTCCCTGCTGCCTACTGAGCAGGCAGCTCTGCTCTGAGGACGCTTCCCAAACCGTGGGGACCAGCTGGGCCTGAGTTAAAACGCAGCTTCAGCTTTGGTCTGGGGGGCGGCCTGAGATGGGGCTGCCGATCGCCCGGGGCTGTGTGGGGTGGGATTGCAGGTTGATCGCGAGGATCTGGACGCCCTCCACCTGGCGCCCTTCTCACGTCAGCTTCCGCGAAATGCAAGCTGCGTGGACATGGGGCTGCTGCAGGGCGGCTTCCTCTTCCGCTGATTTGCCTTGTGTTGGGGGTGGCCTCTGGTCACACACTGAGCAGCCCCTCTGTTGAGAACTCAAAACAGCTGTAGGAGAAAGCGCCAGAAAGCTGACGGCTGCCTTTTCTGGAATAACAAAGACAAGCCCAAGGGCCGGCAGAGCCTCCCGCTGTCGCTGTCCATTGTCCTTTATTGAAATGAGAGCTGTCCCCACACTGTCAGAGTGCGCGCTGTGGCACACAGCACGGAGCTGGCTCTGCCACACGACCTGCTAAAAGCGTGTCGTCCCAGCTGTCAAAGCTCCTAGCCCCCGGGCACGCAGCTAAGAGGCCGCCGGGCCCCTGGGCGCAGAAGCTGGGGACCCACCTGGCCTGCGATGGGGGAGGGCGACCCTACGTCAGCGATGGGCTTTCTGGGCGCTGTAATGTGCACATTATCTCCGTTGAAAATCTCAGAGGCAGCTGGATGCCAAGTGCTCTTTCTGCCCTGTCTCCTTTTCAAAGGACGGTGTGAGATCTTCATTAAAATTAATAAGAATTAGCAGCCCGCTGCGAGCTGCCCCCGTTCCTCGTGCACGTCCAGAGGACAAACGTGCGCTGGCACACTTCTCATAAGCGGGATGGGATGGGAAGGGCTGGCACCGCAGTCACAGCTCCCTGGGGAGCCACCACTGCCAGCTCTGGAGACTTAAAGGGACCGGATCTGAGTGTGTCTGGTGCGTTTCCAGTCATCCCACACCACCAGGGTGGGGGGATTTGTTTGGTTTTTGCAAAAAGCTCCTTGTCATTTGGAGAGGCAAGAGGAGGCGGGATGAAGCCAGCAGGGCTCTTGTTCAGATCCAGTCTCCTCTAGGCTGGCAACCACACTGCTTTTCTGCTGCTTTCCAAGGAGTGTCTGTGAGTTAAGGCAAGTCAGCATCGCAGACGACCTTGGGTTGCCCTCAAGTGGAGAGTGTGTGGACATCTTGGGGAACTCAATGGTTCTTGCTTTTTCTTCTTCTCCAACACACCCCAAAGAGAGAATATTCCTATGAGGAACGGCAGCCCACACCCTTGACCTTGTGTGCAGGGTCACGGTGCAGGGGCCTGCTGTAGGCTACTGCTTCCAGCTTTCAGCCCGAGTGCTGTGAGGATGAAAGGCTTGCTTGGTGTGTGTTTGTATGTTTGAACATGCTGTTTGTGTGTATGTGTGCATGTAGATATGTGTGCATGTATGTATATGCACACACGTGTATGTATATATGTACACGCACGCACATATTTGGAATGCATGTGCGCGCATGTATGGGTGCACATATGTATCTGTGTGCATATGCGTGTGTATGTGCATATGTATGTGAATGAATGCATGCATGTATGTGTGTGCGTGTGTATATGCATGTATGTGAATGTGTGTGCATGTGCGCACATGTATGTGGATGCACGTATATGCACACGTGTATATGTATGTGCATATACGTGTGTGTGTGTGTGTGTACACGTGTGTGTGTGCATGCGTTGCCCAGCAGGCACCCACAGGTGGTGGCTGTTGTTACTCTGACACCCCTCTTGGGGTGGGACTGATGGCTGGGAGCTGTGCACGGCAGGGCGCTGGTCGTGCTGGCTGGGGTGACCGTCCGCATCAGGCCCAGCTGCCCCCAGCGCCTAGCCTTCTGCACAGAGGCCCTCTTGTGAGGTCATCAGGGGGTGTTGCGAACCAGGTCTCCTCTGGTCCGAGGGCCTGGGCCGTGGGCCCCAAGGATGCAGGGCTGAGCAGGGACAGGTGAGGCCTGGCCCCTGAGCGGCTCCTCACAGGTGAGCCAGCACCACGGGAGGCTGGGTGTCGGCTCTGCTCTCTCTGGTTTCCTAGTTCCCACCTTCTGGGCCCCGGGGAGGGTTGTTTGTCTCCCACGAGCCTGCAGCTGCCCTCAGGCCCAGTCCCTGGAAGTGCAGCCTTGGCTTGTGGCTGGGTCTGTGGGGACCAGGCTGCTGCCCCACAGCGGAGGTGAGGGCTCAGGGCCCTGGATGTGGCCAGGAGACCTGGGCCGATGTCCTGTGCTCAGTGGCCTGAGGGTAATGCCACCTTGCAGGTGAGGAAGCCGAGGCTCTGAGGGCTGTGACCCACCCCAGGCTGCGCGGGTTGGGGGCCAGGACCCGGGCCTGGTCTGCCCGATTGCAGGCTGCGCCCTGGATCACTGGACACCAGTCACACTAGCGGCATGACTGGTGGTGGGTGGCGCTACCTGTCTGATTCCACTTTCGCTTCTGGGGCAGAGGGAAAGCATACCAGTCAGCTGCGGCTGCTGTAACAAACTCGGCAGATGTTTATTCTCTCAGCCCTGGAGGCTGGAAGTCAGAGACCGTGGTGTCTGCAGGGCTGGCTTCCCCGAGGCCTCTCTCCGTGGGATGCAGATGGCCGCCTTCTCCCTGTGTCCTCACGAGGCCTCTCCTCTGTGTGTGGCTCGCTGGGTGTGTCTTCCCCTTGTTACAGGGACACCAGTCCTATCGGATTAGGCCCTCACCTTTCTGACCCCATTTAACCTTAATCACCTCTTGAAAGGCCATCTCCAAATATGGTCACATTGGGGGTTAGGGCTTCAACATATGAATTTTGGAGGACACACAATTCAGCCCATGCCAGGTGGTAATGGCAATAACACTGTGAGGTTGAGATCCATCAGTACATGTGGACAGGCTTTCCTGGCACACAGTGTACCTGGAAGTATTCTAATTTATCTCTGAAAGTTGGAGAAACGAGCAGAACTGCCCCAGATTGCAAGCACCTCTATTGCTAGCTCCAGTTTGCTCCTGGCAGCAGCAGGCAGTGGGTTACCATGGAATCTCAACCAGCCTCCAAAGAGGGCTGCCCGCGGGGTCTGGTCCAGCCCTGTTCCAGCTTTGGGGCCCCTGGAATCACCCAGGGATGTGTTAAAATGCAGATTTCGGTGCTTGAGCTGGTGGGGCCTGAGGCTCTGCTTGTGCAGATCCAGGGGGGTCACGGGGGACATGGGTCGCTCCTGAGGAAGCAGCGTCCCAGCTCGGGGCTTCTGCCTCCAAATGACAGTTATAGTGGCCAGCACTTAGGTCCGCCTGCCGCGTGCCAGATGCCGTACCCGACGGTGCTCGCGTCTCCCTCAGCCCCGTGAGATGGCTCTAGTATGGCTGTTATTAGCCCCATTATGGAGGTCAGAAACGCACAGAGATGGCACAGCTGAGGGACGGGGAGAATCAGCTGGGCGCAGGGCCCGAGCTCCAAGCCTTGTGCACACGGCGCTGCGGGCCTGGAGTCTCACACACAAGAGGAGCTGTTATTACAGGACACCACTCTGCAGAGAGAAAACTGAGGCGCGGGGAGACTCAGCCTCGAAGGTAGAGCACAGACCTGGGGCTGCCTGACCCCCAGCCTTGGCCTGCACGGGCGACCTCCTGCAGCTCCAGCCTTCTCACGTCGCCGCAAACCGCAGGGGTCTCCAAGCCCGGTTCAGGAAGCAGCGGCATCCGCAACACTTGGGAGCTCGATGGGGATGCCCCACCCGGACCTGTGGAATCCCCCCGGGGCGGGCCCAGCCGTCAGGTCAGTCCGTGGTGACGAGCCCCCGGGGGACTCCCACCCTGAGGTTTGCAGACCTGCAGCGCCTTCATTCCCCGCCTTGGGCTTGGGCTCGCCGCCTGCCCCATCCCCCTGCCCCATGAGCTGCTGGCATCCGATTGATTTTCTATACGTGTGCCTGGTTTCTCAGAGCCCCCTACGGCAGGGGCCGGGTCCCACACCCCTCCAAGGGCGGGAGCTGGGCTCAGTACCTGCTGGGGGCAGGTGCCACGTGTCAGCGGCAAGCTTGAATTAGTGGTGAAGTTCGGCTGTGCAATTGAGAGATGAGCTGAAAGCCGAGGGCTCTCCAGTCACCCTCAGGTTGGCTCATTTACCACAGCAGGATGTGCGCTAGACCCTGACGGCATCCTTCAGCAGGTGCAGTGGATCATGAGTTGATCGTCTGCTAAGCCGAGAGGTTTCGTGCGGGGTCGGGGGGGGAGGAGGCAGCGCTTTCGCCATTGTTCTTGATCGCAGGTGTTTCCCCCTCCAGTGTGCTCGTCCAAGCCGCCTTACCCTCTCCCTGTCTGCTTGGGGCAGCAGGAGCCGTCTGGGCGGGAGCAGAGGGGTGGGCAGGTGTTGTTTTGAGTTCCCCTCTGCAGGGAGGGGTCTCGGGGAGAAGTGACCCCAAGGTTGGCAGGAGGCCCACACTCTGTTCTCACCTTTTCTAGGTGGAATCTTAGCAAACAGCAGACTCTTCAGGGGATGGGTTTGCACTCACACCCAGTCTGCCCCAATCTGCCCATTAAAACGTGGACCAGACTCCTCTGCGGTGTTGGGTCTTCTGAACGAGGAGGCGTGTTCCCCAGGCAGGAAGCCGCTCTCCAGACTCTGGCGGCCCTGCCCCTCTCCAGTGGGAGTTCAGTGGGATCCACGTGCTGGGGACCATCCACCCGCCTCATGACTGTAGGTGCATTACTGTAGGTGCCTTCCTGCCTGAAGATATGGTTGGGTTGGGGTCTCCGAGACCTCCTCCTGCCCTGGGCACTCTCTTCGTGGGACCGCCCGATGGAGCCCGAGCTTAATCCAGTCTATCAGGCCTGCGCGTCCCCGTAAGGACGCCGCAGCAAGTGTCCCAGCAGACCCTGCTGAGACAGCGTGAAAACAAGCCAAGCCACCCCGTGATTTGGCGAGACGTGAAAGTAAAAGGCATGAGCACGGAGGTCATCTCGACACTTATCCTGCTCAGCCCAGCTTCCCCAGGTCTCACGTTGACCCCAGGACCTCAGGAGGGGCACAACGGAGAGTTATAGGGAAGGGAGCGTTGGCCTTTTGAAGAAAAGGTGTCCGGAAGGAGGGTGGCGGCCGAGGCCCTGGAACAACGGCAATAGCTGAGTGCGCACTGCAGGGACAGGGGCTTTGCTCTGGAACACTTTGCAGGAGGCTGAGCAGGGTGTCTGTGGTCATCTTTGAGCTCAGACCACACTAATGGACTAGAGGGTCCAGACAAGGGACCAGGGCGTCCAGACAAGTGGCTCGGGGGCCAGCCAAACACCACAGACACAGGGGCTTAACCCCCTGACACTGAACTCGCACGGTTCTGGAGGCAGGGGTCCCAGAGCAGGCTGTCTGCATGGTTGGGGTCTGGGGAGGATCCGCTTCCTGGCCTGCAGACGGCCGACTTCTGGCCGTGTCCACAGGTGGTGGAGAGAGAGGATTCCAGGCTGTTCATCCTCTCATCAGGGGACGCATCCCACCCCGTGACCTCCTCTGACCCTGACCCCCTCCAGATGCATCACATGGGGGTCAGGCTTCAGCATATGAATCCGGGGGGCACATCAGTCCCCAGCAGGAGGGGACAGTGGTCAGGCCTGCTTGGGGGCTGGTGCTCCTGTATGGGAGCACAGACAGGGTGGGGAAGCTGAGGGGAAGATTTCAGGGAGAAAACAGTTGAGACGTTTGAAGGACTGTCTGTGGACAGCGGATTAGACTAGCCGTGCATCTCTCTGGCGGCAAAACCAGGACTGCTGGGTGGAAGGAGCAGGTGGCGCCTTTCGAGCTCCTGCAAGTCAACAAAGGAACACTTTTCTGTGGCTGGAGCTGCCTCAGGACGGCTGTGCTGGGGGGTTCGCTTAGAGCCCCAGGGGCATGGCTGTCGAGGCCGCTGTGGCCCTGTCTGGCCCAAGAGCTGAGTAGCTTGTTCCTCTTCCAGCAATAAAGTGAAGCCCTCACCATATCCTCAGAGTGAATATTTACTAAGTCTCTGCCTCCCAGACATTTCTCAGTCTGGGGATTTCTCCCTACCCTCCCGACACCACTCCCCTGGGCCGCCTCCTGCGGTGCCTGCCTCGTCCCTGTCCAGGCCTCGTCCACGTGTGACCAGAGACATGGTGACGTGGTCCTGGCTGGTGGCTCTCTTCTCCCCAGCTCCCGGATGCCTCCTCGGAGCCCCGGGCATCTCCTGTTACAATACTAGTTGTGTGAGTTACCACTGGCCGCTTATCTCCCCGACCCCCCCACAGACCCTGAGCCCTGTCACTCCTGTGTCCCCAGCATCACGCACCGTACACGGTGTCTGGGGCAGGAGTCACCTCGTGGCGGGACCAGGTACTTGACCCGGGCAAGCGCTTAACCCCCGTGAACCCCATCTGCGCGATGAATCCCTCCTGTAACCAGATAAGAGAACATGTGTGCGCGTGCTCTGTGCCAGACACTTCACCCTTGTGCGAACGTAAGCGGCTTCGGGTGGGGTGTCTGCATCTCTGCTGTGGTTCACCCCTCAGCCTGTGTTCTGTCCTCTGACCTCGACCTGGCCTGAGCTGTGGGGACATCACAGAACTAGGACTTGCTTGCTGGCCGGACGTGCTCAGTCTAAGGCGCTCGGTTGAGTTGAGGACATGGGGATGTACCGTGTGGCCTCCTCTGTTCCGTAGTGTGTGTGACTTTAGGGGTGTGTGTCTTCCTTTGGGAAATACATCAGCAGGTGACATGTAGAGCTTTCTGGGGTCAGTCGGATACACGACCTTGGAGAGGTTAAACAAGAGTCGTAACGTGTTCGGTCTCCTCGTGTGTGTGTGTGCGTGCGTGTTCACGTGGGCTGATACACGGGAGGTGTACTGCATTACCTGTGCCTCGACCAACTGTGATCTCATTGTTTTCCACAGGAGACGTGGGTGACAAAGGACAGAAAGGCGGCGTGGGGCGCCATGGAAAAATCGGTCCCATTGGTTCTAAAGGTACTTCCGACACACCTCTGCTCACTTTCCCTCGCAGGCTCACCTCCCAGGCGCTTAGAGAGTAGCTGGTGGTCGTGTTTATTTTGTGCGCTTTATACACGATAAGCTGTGTTCCAGCGTTTGCGTTTTGGGATCGATCAGACTTGACTGGGTGCCACGAGGTGGGGAGAGCTCCGTGCCCCTGAGGGTTCACGTGCTGCCTGGGGGAGAATCAGGAGCCCCATTTAGGCAGAAGGACCGCGTTCCCGACACACTGTCCGTCCACCTGCAGCTCGGGTGACTCAGGCTCTCTGAGACTGGGGGGTGACTCCCCATAAGCACGGGGGGCAGGAGGGTGACAGCAGCGTGGAAGCAGCGCCAGTGCCCACGCGACCCCGTTTGACCTGCACGACCCTGGAGGGTGGGCAGCTCGGGAGACTGTCCCCAGGGCAGTTAAGGGGTCGCTCAGCATCGCCCGGCTCTTCTGCGCCCCCTGCCCCCCATTCCGCACTCAGTCAGCAAATGCTTTCTGAGCCCCTGGCTTGTCCTGCGCCCGTGCTAGACCCCAGAGGGCTCGGGGTGGAGGAGGCGAGGCCCCTCAGCCCCGTGAAGGGCTCCCCCAGGTCCTGTCATGGGTGCTGGCAGCAGGAGACAGAGGCTGGGGGGCTTGGGGCTGGGAGGGAGTTTGGCTGTGGTCTGCTCTGCCCAGCGCGGTGCCCGCAGTCCTGTGCTCCATCACCCTGCCTGGGGCTTTGAGCTGTGATGGGTCCAGGTGGTCAGTTCCGATCGAATGGCACAGACCTCCCCCGGCCCAGCCTGTCCCTGGTGGGAAGGGTCCCTCAGCCAGGACCGAGCTCGGCGAGCTGCGTCTCTCCTCCCGGCGAATCCGTGGGCAACACCTGCCCCGTGGATTCATTACGGAGCGCACAGATCGAGATGCGTGATGTAGAGAGGGATGCGGAAGCTTTGAAGAAGCTTAAAAAAACTGTGGTAAAATATTTGTAACATAAAATCTGTCACTTTAACTATTTTCAGTGTAATTCAGGGACACTAAGCACGACTGCAGTGTTGTAGGACCACCACCACTACACATTTCCAAAATGTTTTCATTCCCCAGAGAGAGACTCTGTCCTCATGAGGTAGTAACGCCCCACCCCTGCAGCCCCTAGCAGCCTCTAATCTGCTGTCTGTCTCTGTGAACGTGCCTGTGTAGATATTCCATATAAATGGAATCACACAGTACTCGTCCTCTTGTGTCTTGTTTCACTGGGTATAACGTTCCCAGGGTTCATCTGTGTTGCAGCAGGTGTCAGAATTTCCTTCCTTTATATAAGGCTGGATAATATTCTGTTGCATGGATGGACCACGTTTTATTTATCCCTTCGTCTGCTGACGGCCACTGGGGTTGTTTCCACCTTTTAGCTGCTGTGAGGAACGCAGTGGATACCGGCTACAAGTAGGGATGTGTGTGCTTTTAACATACAGCATACGCTCTGGGTAAATGTCAGAGTCTCACCAGGGGACAGCTTGCCAAGAAGGCCCTTACTGGGCTTAGCTTACCTGATCTGCTCCATCTCTGAGACTCTGCCGTCCTGGGTCCTTGTCAGGCTGATCCTTGAGTCATTTCCAAGCTCCTGGTGTTGATAAAAGAAAAAAAAAAGGAATCACTTGGACGGAGACTGCCGAGCTCTCTCCATCCCCATCAAACGGAACATGACTCTCCAAGGATGTAGAAGTCGCTGCCCCTTCACTGTCCCAGGTCAGCCGAGAAGCTTAAGTTCTCTCAGGGGGAAGAAAGGTAGTGCTTTAGGAATATTCCTGTGATTTAAAAATAAATAGCCATTGTCTAATTTCTAGAAAGCTTTGTTGCCATGATTTTCTCCTATCCCTTTGTTTCATAAGTTGGAAGAAACGGAGGGGCAGAGTGGCTGAGTCGTCTGTCCTGTCCACAGAAGGCTGGCGCCCAGGTGTCCTGGTGGCTGTGCCCCTGGGACACCTTGCTGCCTCTCAGAGAGGGACAGGGAGGACCGATCTCATCTTGACTCTGTTTGGATGAGGGAACCTCTACGGTCCATCCGTCTCTGACGTTACCTGTTCTATCTGAATTTTCTTGCTGTGATGTGGGACGTGGAGAGAACTGGCACTGGGTGTTACGGATTTCCGAGGTGATAGCGTGTTCTAGGAAACATGCTGGGTTTTCCAGAATTGACTTAAAGAACGCTCATCTGATAATCTCTGAAGTCCCATGATATGTGGATGTCCCACGTCACATAAACAGAGCCTGAAGAATCAGTCATCTACAGACCATTCCTCCCTCCAGTTCGCCGCAGAAGGAGGGTCTGGGAGGAACCGCAGGGCACTGCACATGGAAGAAAGAACATTGCTACCTGGACATTTGAACTCAGGGGACACGTCCCACCCCTGCTTTGTGACTTTGGCCTGGCTTCTCTTTTCCAGGTGAGAAAGGAGATTCTGGTGACATAGGACCCCCTGGCCCTAATGGAGAACCAGGTATGGCATAAGGGGTCCAAGGATGTTTTAGAAATGTATTAAAATTGCACTTTTAGAAAGTATAAATCATGACATAAAACTTAATAGGCTGGAAAAAGCGCATGTAACTGACACGCCTTCCTCGTGCATCACACCCTCCTGTGGACTATTTCAGTGTTTGCTTTCCTGCTACCTGAATGTTTTCATTCCCGTTCAGGGCTGTGGTCTGCACGCCGGCTGTGTATTATCCCCTCATCACGATCCAGCTTAGATACGCGCGCCCTAAAGCGCACTTTCCTCCTTTCCTACTGTTCTCTGCGAGCATCAGGACCCCCTCCTGACCACCAGCTTCTCTGAGAAGCATGCCCGTACTTTCTGGTTCATCTTCCTCATTCTGGTTGTCCTTGCAGGACAGGGTGTCCTCCTGTCACCGCGGACCCCGGCCCAGCTCAGTGGACTTAACCGACTTCCCTGCCGACTTCCCTTAACTTCTCCCTGGTGCCAGGAGACCGGGCCGCGGGCAGCCCCCGTCCTCTCTGCCTGCCGCCCTGTGGCCCCTGCTTCTTCCTCTCTTCTCGGAGGAGCTCTGCCCGCTGCCCTTTCTTCTTTCTCCACGTGGCACAGCCTGCTGCCCGCTCCAACCCCACCGCTGTTCCCTGGACTTCGGCTGCACCCGCACCCCTGCCCAGCACGCACCTCCACCCCGATGTCACTCAACCCCTGTCCCTGCCAGGTTCAGGCCGTCTATGCGCAGTGTCCCCCAACCCTGCCGGACTGTTCCCACCACCATCACTCAGGCTCTTGTGGCCTCTCAGCCCCGTTACTGAAACGCCATCCTAACAGGTGTGCACCCTCTGGTCCTCGTCCCCAACACGTGTGACCACAGGAGAGACACTGCACAGATACTAGATTGAGGGGGAAGATACAGTGTCTGCGTCCCTTGGGTAGGCCCTTCCTGCCAGCTGAGGGGACCTGTCAGCTTGATACCGGTCCCATCTCTCCAGAAAACATCAGTGCCTCAAACCTCAGCGAACTCAAAGACAACGTGTGTCTCAGAAAAAGTTCCATTAAAGAAAAAAACCCCAATCACACCAGCATCATTCCAGGTGCCCATGTGTTGGGGAGTGTTTGGGTTCTAAGTGGTAGAGGGGGGCTGAGAGTTTGGAAGACCGGGCCAAACACCAAAGAGTGTGTTCAGACTGGAAAGGCAGGCTGAGAGCTTCGCACGATGGAATTTCTCAGGAAAAGGTGAGAAGTCCTGCCCCTGTGCTCACAGAGTCAGAGCAGAGGGTGGGCGGGAGCCGGCGGCCCCTCCTGGTCTGGTGGAGAAGCCGAAGCTAGCAGTGCCACCATGGGCGACGGGCCCCCCAAGCGCTGTGCCGGCCGAGTGACATTCTGAGAAGGTTCCTCACCACGTGGAGCTCTTCACAGCTGGAAGGTTAGGGTCCTCCTGAGAGGGCCAGGAGGAAACACCTAAGCTGAGGCAGGGTTGGCCATGCTGGGATGACTGAACATCACCCCACGGTGCCAGCTCCACCACTTTACTCAAACGTCTTGTCGTCTCTCCTGCTGCGCTGTCACTGCCCGCAGTCTTCCCGAGGTGACTGTCCTAACCCCCTGCTCTCGCCCGCCCATCTCGCCGCCGTACCTCCACTGAGCTCCTAAGCGACCAGAGCGAGATTGTGAAACGTGCATCCGACCTTGGTGCCCCTGTGGAAACCCTTCCACTGCTCCCTGCCTTTAGGATCAAGTCTGAAACCTCCATTGCAGCCTCAAAGGCCTTCGTGTTTTGAATCGCCTAGCATGCTGGGGAGGGGGTACCCCCCCCGAGCCCGCCCCTGGGTCAGCCCCATCACACGCCGGGCGCGGTCTCCGCAGGCATCCCGTGTGAGTGCGGCCAGCTGAGGAAGGCCGTCGGGGAGACAGACAACCAGGTCGCGCAGATCACAGCGGAGCTGAAGTTCATCAAACACGGTACGTGCTTCTCGGGGCTTCCCTGCTCCCGTGTCCCCCCGACCCCTGCCCGGAGGCAGAGCGGCCCTGGGTCTGCTCCCCGTGCGCGCGTGCTGGGTTGGCGCCCCGGGTTTGCTGGGGACCCGCGAGCGCTCGCCCTCCAGCCCTGTCCCCGCAGCCGTCGCCGGCGTGCGCGAGACGGAGCAGAAGATCTACCTGCTGGTGAAGGAGGAGAAGCGGTACGTGGATGCACAGCTGGCCTGCCAGGGCCGGGGCGGCACGCTGGGCATGCCCAAGGATGAGGCCGCCAACGGGCTGCTGGCCGCCTACATCGCGCAGGCCGGCCTGGCCCGCGTCTTCATCGGCATCAACGACCTGGAGCGGGAGGGCACCTTTGTCTACGCGGACCGCTCGCCCATGCAGACCTTCAGCCAGTGGCGCAGCGGGGAGCCCAACAACGCCTATGACGACGAGGATTGCGTGGAGCTGGTGGCTTCCGGGGGCTGGAACGACGTGGCCTGCCACCTCACCATGCACTTCCTCTGCGAGTTCGACAAGGAGCACGTGTAGCGGGGGCCCTGCTGCTCCAGCATCGGCGGCCCCTCCGCCACCGGGTGGCTGCCGGCTGCCACCATGGGTGGGAGGCTCTGCCCGCCACGTGGTCCCCAAGCAGGAGTGCGGGGTCCCCGGTAAAGGCTCCTTTTCTGAATCTTAGAGAATGGTGCATGCTTGGGCGAAAAAGAAGAAAAAAAAAAACGTGTTTCTGGGTATTATGTCTGAAGAACTAGAGTTTTATTATTTGTAGTGTAGACAAAATGTTCATTATGTAATTATTACTCAGAATCGCTCTTGGCTTTGTGCAAAGTATGAAACGAGATCTTTAAATGTTATAACAGTTAAGTACAAACAATGGTAGAGGGGTCTTAAATGACTACCTTCCTTTTAATTTCTATATGGAAAAGAATCCTCTTAGCTTAGATCAATGCTTCTGTAAAAGTAGAAACAATTTTGCTTTGCTGCGGCTTTCAGGAAAAAGAAAAGTAACTGCTCCGAATTTGACAACTGAATGTTGTTCTCAGTGTCTTCTCTAGCGGTATTCGTTATCTATTCCTCTATCGCGGTCACCCCTAAACAGCGACTCACGACAAAGCATCAATGTCCCCGCAGGTCCTGTGGGGCGGGACTTCACCCAGAGCTCGGCTGTGGCGGGGGGGGGGGGGGGGGGCTCTGTTTCACCAGCCACACTTGACCGTGAGGTTGCTGGTGGCATTCAGTGCCACACAGGTGGCTGGATGGAGGCCTGGGTTCCTTGCCGGGCACCTCTGCCCTGGGCACCTCCCCAAGGACCGCTGGCCACCTCAGAGCAGTGCGAGCGTGCACCCATCCTGGAAAGCGACCCCCCCGCCATCACTGTCTGCGTTCTGATCTCAGAAGCCTGTCCCCAGGTCCAGCCTGAACTTGGGGAGGGGACTCCTGGAGACGGGACCGCTGGGGGCCATCCCAGAAGCTGCCTGCCCGTCACCCACAGTTCTTCCTTTTGTACATCAGAATCCCCAGTAAAACATAATAAACATCTTCACTTTTCAAAGAAAACAGGCAAACACGCACCCACAAAGGAAAACAGCTGGGTCTGGGAGCCAGAAGGGGGCTCCGGGGACACCGCTCTCCAGGGCCTCTTGTGTGTCTGCGTGTCTTGGGAGCGAGGCTCCGGCTGCCCGACGTTCTGGACCGTGCCTGCAGGGTGTTTGTGTAGCGACTGTTTTGGAGGAAGGCTGCTGGCGCAGTGAAAGCCCAGCGCAGTAAAGGTGCCGCTGGCTTCTTCCCCAGGGGCTGGTCCTCTTTGTGCCCTGCAGGCTGGAGCTCAGGCCCCGGTGCTATTGCTGTAGGTGCCACAGGGGCCAAGGCAGTGGCTCTGCTCCGGGTATCTGCGGGACCCCCGCTGCACCCACGGGCCTGTGGGGCAGCCAGGCACCCCTGCTCACAGCCCAGGGCCCATGACCTTGAGCTGGCCCAGGTGCCTGCCCCTCACAGGACAGGCAGATCCAGTCCCGGGGGCCTGACCAGGTGGTGACTGCGGTTGGGCAGGGCGTCCTGAAGCCGGAGCTTCCCCAGCATCACCACGACGGCCTCGGCCCATGCGACTGCCCTCGGTCACCTGGACAGAGCTGCCCTGGCTCTAGGGTGGGTCAGGTGTGCCCCACCCCTCCGGGCTCTTCACCGGGGTCAAGGGCAGTCCAGGGCAAGCCGGCGCCTCCCCTGGGTCTGGATTCGTCCCTGGTAGGGGAGGAGTTGGGATAGGGCCACTTCTGTGCTCTCGTGTTGCCTCGGCTCTCAGGTGAAACCAGAGGGAGCCGATCCACGTCCCCTCCTGTCGCCGCCTCCGATGAGCCCGCCTCCGAGGCTCTGTGCCAGCACGAAGCGCAGGAAAGCACGCCGGCCTTTGTCTGTGCCCGGGTCACACACCTCTACAGGGCTGTGACGGTTTCAAAGACAATTTGATAGGACAGGCGCAGCCGGCAGGAGGCCAGAAGCACAGCCGCTAATTGAATCCCCCAGCTCGGCAGGAAGGGCCCGCGGGGTGGGCCGCGGCCCCTGATTTGCAGCGCAGGAGGGAGGCGGTCTGGTTGAGGGGAGAACCGGGATTTATTAGGTGCTGCATCGAGGCGTGACCGGAAAGCTGGTGCGCGGGCACCTCTCTGAGCCCCGGGTGCAGCGTGGGCGGAGAGGATGGGCGGCGGCGGCGTACCCGCGCATCCACACTGCCACCCAGCGGCCGCGGGGGGACGTGCACCCGCGAGACGATGCTGCAGGGGTCCCGGGCCCCCTAGGCTGCCCGCCACACTGAGGCTCTGGGGGTTCGTGTGTGTGTGTGTGTGTGTGTGTGTGTGTGTGTGTGTGTATGCATGCGCGCGTGTGTGTATGTGTGTGTGTGAGAGACAGAGGTATTGAGAGAGTGGGGATCAGTCAGAAACGGAGAAGGGAGACAGATGCAGAAGAACAAAGGGACAAAGGGCAGCAGGGAGGGGAGGAGGGCCCCCCCAGACCCAGCAGTGCCAGGCCCTTCAGGGAACACTCAGCCGTGCTCCGTGTGGCTTCTCATCGAGGCCTGAGTGTGACCCCAGGTGGCGGCAGCCATGGAGACCTGACAAACAGAGGAGTCGGGAAAAGCATTGGTCTTCTGACCGTAGGGGTCACGGCGAGCTCTAGCATGGGCTTCCACTCCTCGCCCTGGGCCCGGTGCCCCTGCAGCACGGGGGACGAGCGGGGTTTCGGGGGGCTGCAGCGAGAATGGCAAGAGGGTGTCTCCTCTCGGGCGGGGACCCGCGGCTCAACGCCTTCTTGTCCCCGGGGCAGCCTCTGTCTGTCTGTTCCTGCCTCACCCAGACTTGACAAACTGGCTTCCGCGTCTGCCGCCCTGGGGGTCTGGACGGCGCCCACCTGCTTCCTCGGGGGTGGGTGGCAGGCGAGGGCCCAGGAGTGGTCACCAGGGGTAACCCCGTTTAATCTAGCAGATCAGAACCAAGGGCAGGTGGCGTTTCTTAGCTGTAAGCAAAAAAATCTGAGTCTGGCTAATTTAAGCAGAAAGGGAATTGTTGAAAGCTTTTTGGCAGTTCAAAGGAATTTTGGAAAGACTGGAGAATGTCTTGGGTGCTACACGGAAGGGAGAAAAGCCCATACACCATGCAGGGCCTGCAGGGTCTCTCTGCCGGTAGCCGGCTGCAGACAGGAGCAACTGCCCTGCACGCCCACGCCGAGCTCCACATTCAGCATTGGGATCGAGCCTGTCTGGGTACCTAGATCTCCAGGCCAGTTATGTGTGTCTGCCCAGGTTGTGCACTGCACAGATCCAGAGGCACCACACCGAGAACATTCCGCACACAGTGGCTTTGTATGTGTCTGTGCCCTAGATATGAGGAAGGCTGGGAAAGCTTGCCGTTTGCAGTGTTGATGGCGGGAGGGAAACTCTGCTTCACAAGGCTGGGGTATCCCAAGCAGACCATATCAGGTAGCTTAAGCCACCGCCAAACTTAGGGACTTTAAACAGTAACGGACGAGTTTTGTTCTTAAGAATTTCATCTGGAAGGGGAGACATGTGCCCCCTGAGACCAGAGGGTCCAGTGGGAGCCGAATGGGGGAGGGCCAGGCAGGTTCTGGAAGGGGATGGGGACGGCCTCTCCCGACGGTTTGGTTTCATCCCAGAGGACTGGAGGTGCAGGGGGGAGCAGGGCAGGCCAAGACCCGGTAAAGAGAACCCAGGAAGGAAAGTGGGAGGGGTTCCTGAGGCAGGAAACCCCTCCAGGCATCAGAGGACCCCTCGCTCCGGCACACCTGCTGCTCTGAATCCCTGCTCGGTTCAGCCGCTTACGACTTAGGCTCCCTGGAATAACCTTGGGCCTCAGTTTCTCCATCTGTGATAACAGCGCTCTGCAGGGTGGTGTGATGATGAGTGTGATCACCTGTGCCCCTCTGTGTCAGGTGTGGCCATGTGTGTCAGGTGTGATCATGTGTGTCAGGTGTGGCCACGTGTGTCAGGCAGGTGCTCAGCTGTCCCCGTCTCACCGGAAACCCTTCCCCAGACCCCAGGCTCCCAGGGCTGGGACATGTGTCTTTCTTGCGCCACGAGGCACAGGTGTGCTTTCTCAAGGTCCGCGAGCCCCTTTAACCCCCAGGGAAGCTCTGTGTGCGTCTGCACTTTCCCTGCTGAGGGTCCTTCCCGTTCTCAGCCCCCCTGGCTCTCTTCTCTGCCTGGAACCACTGCTGGGTGTGCGGAACACATGCTCTCACGGAGGCCTCCTAGAGACAAAGCCCAGGGGACCCAGGAACCAGGGAGGAGGGGCTTCAGGCCAGGTTGCTGTTAGGGATGGGGGCGGACAGTGGCAGGGTCAGCGACAGCGGGGGGCCCAGGTCTGCCTTGGCCTCGCACAGGGGTCTTGCAGGGGCGCCCTTGGCTTCTGCAGGGAGGGGCTGCTCAGCTTGGAGCTCTAGCTCCCTGAAGCCCTTGTGACATCACACAGGTGAGGCCCGTCCCCGGGAAACTCTGACTCCCCGGCTCGGGCCCCTATACATTTTCTCCTGCTGGCACCTGAGTACCATGGGACCTTGGCTGGCTAGTGGGAAGCAAGAAACCCGATTCTGAACACCGAACGTCAGGACTCCTGGTGAGCTTGGAGAGTTGTTTATAAACAACTTGCTATTTTAAAGTTGTTATTGCAGAAAGAACAGGGCGACAGAGAGGAATTTATCAGCACAGCAAGCGTTTGACCCTTTGAGAGGTGAGGGTGGGACGGATCTCCGCAGACGTTTGGTGTTGGGGGTGGCTGAATGCCGGGAATGGTGTTTGCGGAGCTGGGAACAGCCCGAGTGTGCTGAGTGGCTCTGGGCTCTGGTCCTGCTCTGCTGGGGTTTTAGCCACTTTGGTCTGTACAAAAACACTAAAGAACTAAGCCCACAGGTGAAATGAAACTTTGTCCCAAAGAAGAGCCACGCATCCGCGGGAAACTTGAACAAATCCCCAAGCACGTCCACCAGGGATCTCAGTGCTGACTTCGGGCTCCCCCACATCGCTACCTGTACGCGCTCTAGCTTTGTCCCACACTTGAATAAACTTCTTTTATTTCACTATAAGTCTCAGCCTTTTGCCCAGAGGCTTTTTTATTAGGCCCCATCGGCAGGGATAACAGAAGCCTCTGTTCTTGAATGGGAATTGTCAGGACAGCCTGGCTTGCTCCTCAGAGGGAGACAACCCTCCCACATTTCTTAGACTCACCCCGTCGCACCTTCCTATTTTAAGGCAAATCCCAGAGGAAAACAGCTTTTGACTGTGAAATGTCAAGATTATGCTTTTTTCCACCAAGAGAGACTAACGGCCTCACTGCATTGGAACAACCCATTATAATGCTCCTCATTTCTGATGACGGCCTCACTGCATTGGAACAACCCATTATAATGCTCCTCATTTCTGATGACGGCCTCACTGCATTGGAACAACCCATTATAATGCTCCTCATTTCTGATGACGGCCTCACTGCATTGGAACAACCCATTATAATGCTCCTCATTTCTGATGACGGCCTCACTGCATTGGAACAACCCATTATAATGCTCCTCATTTCTGATGACGGCCTCACTGCATTGGAACAACCCATTATAATGCTCCTCATTTCTGATGACTAAGTTGCAGTTTGCATGAAAAGCTTTAGCATATTCATTAAACATCACAGCCTGGCCTCAGCCACAGCCCCTTTTAGAGGTGATCTTGCTTTTTGCCTACAATTATTTAAAAGCTAATTTTATTCTATTTAAAAAAATAAATTTATTTATTTATTATTTTTATTCTTGGCTGCATTGGGTCTTCGTTGCTGCGCGTGGGCTTTCTCTAGTCGCGGCGAGCAGGGGCCACTGTCCGTTGTGGTGCGTGGGCTTCTCATTGTGGTGGCTTCTCTTGTTGCGGAGCACGGGCTCTAGGCGCCTGGGCTTCAGTAGTTGTGGCTTGCGGGCTCTAGAGCGCAGGCTCAGTAGTTGTGGCACACGGGCTTAGTTGCTCCGCGGCCTGTGGCATCTTCTCTGACCAGGGCTTGAACCCGTGTCCCCTGCATTGGCAGGCGGATTTTTAATCACTATGCCACCAGGGAAGCCCCTAAAAGCTACTTTTTTTTTTTGCGGTACGCGGGCCTCTCACTGTTGTGGCCTCTCCCGTTGCAGAGCACAGGCTCCGGACGTGCAGGCTCAGCGGCCATGGCTCACGGGCCCAGCCGCTCCGCGGCATGTGGGATCTTCCTGGACCGGGGCACGAACCTGTGTCCCCTGCATCGGCAGGCGGACTCTCAACCACTGTGCCACCAGGAAGCCCTAAAAGCTACTTTTAAATGAACTAGTAAGGGATTCCAGATTTAGGCGGATTTAGAAGTAGATGCCATAGGTGGTCTGAGCAGGTGGTCGGGTCTGGGGGCTCCTCCCCGTTTCCCTACAGACCTGGCTGCTTCATCAGTAGAGGTGGTGGGGGCCGTGAGCAGAGGGTTTGGTGAGCCCGCAGCCCCTGGGTCCCAGAGCTGTGGACCCCCCACTGGCTTCCCTGCGACACCGCAGGTGATTAGGCTAAACCCACTGGATCAGCCAGAACTGCCTCCCTCTCACAGGGTCTATAGCCTCGGTCCCAGCTGCAAACTCTCCTTGCCGTGTGAGGTGGTGCAGGCACAGGTTTCCGGGACTGGGGAGCAACACTGCTGGGGGGCCTTCTGCCCACCGCAGGGTGGGCAGGCGGTGCCGACACCCAGGCCCTCCGTGCATGTCTCTGTTGTCGGGCTCAGTGGTGTGCCCCGGCTGCTCTCTCCTCCTGGACTCATTCTTCGCAGTGAGGAAGCGTGTGTTTATGGGTCCCCTTACTGAACTCAGACCCAATCAACCGAGGGGGTCTGCCTATGGGCAAAGTCTGACTGGACACCAGTGCAGAGTCCCCGGGCCCTGTGTTTGCTTCTCCAGAGAAGATGCAGAACCCCCGTCTGTTTCTGGGGAACCTCAGCCGGCCTCACGTTTGTTCCCTCAGTGCCCACACAGCAGGCCCCCTCCAGAGGCCTCTCTGCCCCTCCCACGCTCCAGCTCCGCCCACCCATGCTCCAGCCCCGCCCACCTCACCCTGCCCACTCTTCTCCTTGGATGGCCTCGGATGGGGCCTCTCTGCCCCTCCCACGCTCCAGCCCCGCCCACCTCACCCTGCCCACTCTTCTCCTTGGATGGCCTCGGATGGACATGGCACCTGAGTTCGTAGGAGGAAAGGTTAGTGGGTCTCTCAGGGTGAGAAGAAGCACTTAAAGCACCCAGGCCGAGGTTCCAGCTCACTTACCACTGCAGGGACCCCGACTAGAAGCTCACGAATCAGACCCAAGGGCAGCCTCCTTGAGAAAGCCCATTATTGCAGAAGGCTTCCGAGAACTTCTCTTAAATTGGCGACAGTTATGAGCCAAGGCAGCATTGCCTGAGGTTTAAACAAAAAGACATTTTGCACCCGTGAAAAGAATTCCCCGTCCCTCTGTGTTTTCTTACAGTAGAGATGAGTGGTCCTCAGACTTTAGTAGGAGAATCACGTGGAGAGCTTAACGTGGTGTGCGAGGCGCCAGGTAAGGCACAGAGGGAAAGACCCAGGCCTGCCCTCCAGAGCTTACACTCTGCCCGGAGACGTCTAGACCAGCGCTGGCAACAAGGCAGGCCAGGGCACCGCGTGGGGTGGGGAAGCAGGGAGGACCACGTAGGTAAGTGATGCTCAAAGGACTCCTCAGGAGGAGAGGGAGCTGGCCAGACAGAGGATGCAGCAAAGGGAGTTGACGGGGGGCCTGAGGGGCAGGACCCTGGAGGGTAGGTGAGGGCCCCTGTGTCCCAGGGTTTAGGCCCTGGGGCAGGGGAGGGACTCCCAGGTCAGCTCCCCTGTGCTTCGCTCGCTCTGCTACATTCTCAGGGGCAGGTGTCAACCAAAACAACCCCTGCACAACCTAAAAGTTGAGAGTTATGTTTTATTTGGCGGACAAAACTGAGGACGTAAGCCCAGGACGCAGCCTGTCAGTAGCGCTGAGGGACCGCTGTGCAGAGGTCGGGGAGGAACCAGGAGCTACAGGGGTTTTTGCCACAAAGGCCAGGCAGTCGCAACATCAAAGATGACTGTCATTAAAGAAAACCAGACATCTCAGGTTAATGAATTCAGCCCTTTTCTATGCATGGGAAGAGGCAAGAGTCTGCGCTCACCGGAATCGTTCCTTTGATCCGCACCTCAGCTACCTGGGGCCAGGATCCTGTGCTTCTTCATCCAGAGTCCCCGCAGGGGGCCCCCTGTCTTCAGGGGGTGGCTGCAGGGGCTGAGGGCTTGGTGGCGGGCATCCTGTTTCCATCCTGAGCTCCCTCAGGGCTCACCATCTGGGCGGCTGCAATGTGATGGCTCGATGGCCCAACATCCTTTGTTTACTGATACGGCAGCAGCATTTTTTTCATTGATGCAGGTCGCACATAGCAACAGCCCCACAAGCTAGGTCACCCAAACCGCTGGCAGCTCCAGAACAGCCAGGTCCTCCCCTGCCTTTTGGGTTCTGGCTGGCGTCAGAGGCCAGGACACTGCATCCTTTCCAGACCACAGGTGTCCCTGGGCCCCAGGTTCAGTAGGGTGGCCAGCAGCCACTTTACACCTTACTCTCAGAAATGGTCTGCTTTGGGAGTTTCCTGGCGGTCCAATGTTTAGGACTTGGTGCTTTCACTGCCATGGCCTGGGTTCAATTCCTGGTCCGGGAACTAAGATCCTCCTAGCCTAGCAGCGTGGCCAAAAGCAAAAAGAAGTTCTGCTTTGGTTAACAAATCACCAGGCCAAACTACCTGCAGGGCACCCTCTGAGGACCTGGCTAAGACACAGGGGTGACCTTGTGCCCCCCTTTTTTTTTTGCCCTTGCTCTGTGAAAGGTTCACAAAGCCCAATGTCCTTTGTTCTTGAAAATAAGTTGGTTTATTTTCTTTCCAAGTGTAAGAAGTTAGCACTTTTGCATCCAGATGGTAAAGGGGATTAAGAAAAAAGTGTGGGAAGGAAAGATTAAGGGGGAAGCAGGCAATGAAATCTAAACATTAAAAAGCACATTGTGACTTAACTGCACATTGTTTCTCTCCCCCCAGGCAGTTTCACGTTTCCTTTTTACTGCAGCTCCTAATGTTTCACTAGGGAGTGAAATAAAATGGTTTGTAATTTATGGTTATTTTATCCTTACTTCTTTCTTTCTTTGGTTACATTTTATTTGCAACAGATGACTTTTTTGCTCCTGCAGAAAACCTTATAAAGGTACTGTAAATTGGCCTCTGCGAAGTGCTGGGGTGGGGTAATCCGGGAAGCCCTGCTAATTAAAATCTCCCCGTGTACTTGGGCTGGGAGTCACATGACGCCAATCAGTGAATTAGCATATTAGAACAGCAGAAAAGTGTAGAAATCAGCCTCCACTCATGCTAAGACATGGCAGAGGCAGACGGGGACCTGACACAGGAATTTGGGACCACTTTGCTCTATGGGGGAAATCACTGAGATCCTCCTGTATTTCTTTCTGCCCCACGTGGTGTTCATAATCCGTGATGGGAAGAAAAGTGGGGCAGATCTTGAATTTTTTTGAAAATGTTTTACCTGCCTAATTATAAAAATGTAGGACATGTTTATTAAAAAGAGAAAATACTGCTAAATGTGGGGAAGAACCGGAACTCTGCTGGAATACGGCCACCCTGTCCCACCAGTGAGAGCAGCGAGAGTTCTCTCGCGAGGGATGATGGACGCAGAGGCCCGGCAGCGGGTGTGACTGCCGTCGGGTGGGGTGTGGACTCTGGCCTGGTGGTGTGATTTCTGGCCATCTGGCCACTCTGGTGGCACAGCTGCTCCTTCTGGGCAGGACCCGGCCAGGTCCAGAGCACGCTGAAGTCTGACCCTCTGAGGACACCTTGCATATGCTAACTTACCCGTCGGAGAAAATGATCGTAAAATGAGGAACAGAGATGTTGATTAGCTTGCTCTAGGTCACACAGCCGTCATTGTCAGAGCTCTTACGATTTACCATACGTCTATCTTTGAAAAAATTGAAATGCATCCACACCTTGACTTTGCTATTCCACAGACTTACCTTATTTGCACAAGTACACAAAGATATGTAGAAAATATTCATTCCAGTGTTGCTTCAAGGGGAAAAAGCCAACCTCAATGTCCCCTAGTGGGGAGCTAGTTAAAGAACCCTGGGGTCTTTCAGATATGGAATGATGTGGCCATCAGAACCTGAGCAGGCTGCCCACGCACTGGGACAGAGGTCCAGGCAGGCCATGTGTGCAGGAGACATGCTGGAAAGGGTTCACGCCAACCGTAAGGCGGGGTGTCTGTGGGGAGCCGGGCTTGGGGAAGTTGGCGAGAGAGAGAATGGGCCTTATTTCCTACACTCCACTCTAGTGTGTATATATATATATATATTCTCTCTATATATACACACTTACATATGTTCACACTTACAGACCACTTAAGATGTGTATGTATGTATATATATGTGTGTATATATATATACACACACACACACACACATTCTCTTATTTGAAAAGAAAAAGGATATTACAGGTAAAGCTAAAGTCCCTTTCACCACCAATTCAATGCCGATTGGCTCCTTCCCTTTGTAGAATTAACACTCTGATAAGATTGGCACATTCTTCTAATATATTATGTACTTTTAAACACACAATATGTGCAAGGGGCTTCCCAAGTGTTACTTCAACTTGGAAACAGTCTTCGGGGGATGTGCTCACCATTGCTGTCCTCCGGTTAAGCGGTGGGACGCAGCCGTTTGTCTAAGGCTCCACGAGGGGCCGAGCTGAGCCTCCCCCGGGCCCGCCGCCGGCTTCCGTGATGTCAGAGTGTTCGCTTTCACACGTGGCCACAGAGCAGCTCAGAGCGCGGGGCGCTGGGTGCTCAGCTGGACCCCAGCATCGAGCCTACTTTTCCTCTGACGTCGGCTGAATTCCTGGTTACGTGGTCTTTTCGGGGTTGCTTTGGGAATCCGACTGCCCTTTCTCGCTTTGCTCGACAGCCTTTTGGGAGGCACCTAGGTTGCAGTCGGGAGTTGCACCAGTGACGGGGCTCGTGGAATGAATCCTATGTGGTCTTACCTTTTGCTGTCAGTGGCTAATTCTGTGAATAAAAGCCCACAGAGAAGTAGGACTTCTTTCTCTGAAGGCAATACAGAGATAAGGAGGCACCCACTGATTTGGAGCGGGTTCCCTGGGCGTGAAGGTGGGGCAGACACCACTGCGCCTGCTAAGGTCTCGCCTAGAGCCCGTCTGCACTGCCCATCTGTCCCTTTAGCCTGGGCTCTCGCATGGATGTTAGCGATCCTCTGTCACACGTCTTTGCTTTACACGAGCACACGGAGTTTAGGAAGTGGATGTCTGGACGGCGGACCAGAGGGAAAAGGATCCCAGGTAAGATGATGATGACTGTTCATTCACGCTTGCGAAGTTTAATACCAGGGGCTGTTGGAAAGCAGTGTACGTTTGGGGTCGATTTTAACCTGGGGCCCTTGGAATGCTCTGTCGCCTCTGATGTCCCTTCTGACCATCAGGCTCTAAGAATTCAGGAGAGGTCGTGCGAGCCCTGGTCATCTGTGCAAATAAGAGGGTGTAAACGCTTCGTTAGGAAAAGGAAAAGATGATGAGGGCTGTGGATGAAGGATCTGAGCCGCGCAAACATCATTTGGTACATGCGCTGCATTCGGCTTCAGCATCCCTCTCTGAAGCAGGTGTTCTTGTCCCGCCTGATTGCCATGGAAACAGCCTCATTCACTTAGCCCAGGTCACATCACTGGTAACGTAAACTGGGAACTGAGCCAAGTTCCATCCTGTCTTTTATGTAACCTGAAGATGCTGCTTTCGCTCATCGCTACTCATCAACCAAAATACAGTGAAAGAAACGCCTGTAAGAGGAAACCAATCCGGCATTGGGCTAATTGGGTTCTTTTCGCTATCATCTCAAGTATCACACAAATACTGGATATTTCTAATTTTCTATATTTCTGTGGTCCTCCAGACCTTATGAGGTTCTAATACGTCTGGACGTTTTAAGGTGGGTCTGTATCTGACGGCCAGGAACCAAGAACAACACAGCGACACACTGATCAAGAGTTCTTAGACTTAGCTGATGCCAAGGAGGGTGCCTGGCTGGGGCTGTAGGAAACCCCTGAAGCTTGAGATGGCAAAGAGCACGATGTTTCTAGGAGACCCAGCTCGATACCGAGCGCCGGCCGAGCTGGGCTGCGTGTTCCCTACGTCAGAGTCACAGCTAAACTTTTTGTGAGTTTGTTTTGGCCATGCAGCTTGTGGGATATTAGTTCCCGGAACAGGGACCGAAGCCGGGCCCTCAGCAGTGAAAGCGCGGAGTCTTAACCACTGGACCGCCCGGGAATTCCCACAGCTAAACCTTTTGGAAGCCAATCTTATCCTCGATTCACAGTGGAAGACCTGAGACTCAGAGAGGTCGATTTGCCAAAGACACACACAACTCAGGAAATGATGAGTTTGGAATCAGAACTGCTCTCAGAATCCAAGGCCTCTTCACGTTCTGGTCGGATTAGAGTTGAGGATTCACGCGGGAACGGCGGTCATGTACGGCCACGTCAGGAGAGATCTTGAAGTCACGGTCAAGAAGGAACCCACACACGTTTTTCTGTGACGGGAGGAGTGCGTTTCTGGTGTTTTATTTTCATTGTCGTTTTGCTCAATCATGTGCTTCGTCTGCCGAATTCAACCTGAGGTGGGTGTTGCTGCTGTCTCCAGGTCTCGACTGGTGTATCGTCCAGCTGGGAGTACAGGGGGTCACCGGGGCTTCTATGTGGACACTTCTCACTTCACATGAGGAGATTATGCTCCTCGAGTGTCGACTCAAGTGGCAAACTTTGAAGAAGGTGCCTCGGGAACCAGTGGCCCTACCCCGGGAAGGAGCATTGTGGGGTGGTGAGGCCCATCTGCCCCCGACCGCACACTTCCCACTCAGACAGGCTCAGCAACTTGTCTAGAGGCCCCTTTATTGCCACGGGAGCTTTACAATGAGATTCCCACTCAAGTGCTCTGTGAGTTTTGATTTTTAGCTTAACAGTGTTCTTCAACCTGATTTAGATTTCATTATTCCCACGCTCTGCAAGCCACGCCTCCCCACCCCATGGTGCCCCTGCACGTCACTGTGAGGTTTGGTGAGCAGGTTGCTGGGGCAGGTGGCAGGAGTGGGCTGCCCGGACCACCTGGACGATGTGAAGCCAGGTCTAAGCCACCTGTGGGACCAGCGTACCTGCCCCCTTTTGGCTGCCCTGGTCTGCGTAATGACACGGCAGCCGTGGGCTTTCCAGAAAGGGTTCCTTTCCACACCCTGGAATAATGGGCCATGTGACTCATAAGGCTCTTTAATTGGCATCCTCCAAGGTTGGTCCCAGAGTTAATTTTTTGGAAACATGTACCATTAAGTGCATGTCTATACATGTACTTGGGAAAGAGAAATCATGTCAGTTAGCAAACGTATTTTGGAAGCACTCTGTGCACAGCACTGTATGAGGCTCCTTGGACATGAATGGGCTCACCTCCTGGAAGACAGCTGGGGAACCCAAAAAGTCACATGATGATAGGAGGGATGCTCCTTTACAAGCAGGAACGACTAGCAGACAATGACTAAGATGCCTTCAGCAAGCCCTTCAACTGTCCACGAGTGCTTCTATTTCTGAATCGCCCATGTATCAATTCTAAGGATGCCTTTGGGGGAAGTAGTGTCTCTGGAATTGACTTACAATATTCCAAAACTTTACTAATCAAGCTTTCTGAAAACTCTACTCATGTGATAAATTTGTTGAAGTTTGAACTTGGAAACGATATTTATTATTTAATGAACAGACGTACCACCATATGTTCTGCACCTCTTTTTGAAGTTACCATCGGTAATTTAAATACTGAGGAACTTTAACATGTGTGTCTGTTACTTTGATCATCTGATACATTGACTTAAGAAACAATGTCTTTAGTGTTATTTGGCAAAATGAAAATGACCACACAATCCGCTAAGAGGGTATATATATCCTCTGATTTTGAACACGTAACCCTAACAGTCACTCTAACTTCAGATAAACAACCAGAAATCCCACAACGAGAAGTCAGGACATGAGCCACAGCCAGCCCTGAGGAGTCTGAAGCCATTGCTAAGGTATGTCTCCCCAAGGAACGGGGTCTTGTCACGGGCTGTTATGACAGCAAGGGAGCAGCCCTCCTTGCCCGGCCATGCACTCAACCTGGCACAGCTCGTGCATGTGTACTTGCCCTGTGTGACCCTGAAGATGTATCTGGAGAGGTTTGTGCAACCCCTGTACCACGGCCTATGCGAGGTCTAGGGCTCTGCTTCCCACAGGGCGGTCTGCTCACAGGGACCCCGCTGCAAAATGATGCCCGAAGAGGTAAATACAGAAATTGACGCCTTAAATAATTTGATAGCAATTGGACAAAGTAACGTTATACCTGATGAATTTAATACAATAAACAATTTGGCTTGTGTTTCGGTACATTCTTGTTTTTCCAAGTTTGTCTAGTAATTAATTTATATTGTGTTTTACGAAAGCGTTGATCCAGCGCTGGCTGGGAAATACATAATGGTAACAGCAAATGGGCCCTTCCAGTTGAGGAGCACTGATCTAGCGAAACTGTTGAGAGGTTCAGGCTGACCCATTTAAGCCACGGTCCATGGGAAGAGCCCGGGTTTTATGTGAACATTCACAGCACATTCCGGCTGCTTCTTTCTGTGAGCCCTCAAGGTGAAGGCCTTTGGAGGCTCTTTCCCAGACCTCCCTGTCCATCCCCTTTCACCACCACCCAGTGGCTATTTTGACCAGGGTGAAAAAAAAAAAAGCAGGCCTTTATTCTGTTTATTAAAACTGACACTTGATCCTTATTAGTATTTTTATTAAAGTGTTCCATTAGGCATCCATCATTAATTTTTATTACAAAATGTCCTGCCCTGTAAGCCCCACACGGGCATTAGAATGAGAGAATTTATTGTTGCCTAGAGCCATCACTAACATTTTTATATTTACTGCTAGCTGAAGTCCAATGATTGGAATTGTTTGGTTCCCATGACAGAGCTTAAACCGGGAAATCCTGCTTCCAGCTACAGTTGTTTTCCTGTCAACTCGCGGCAGAGGTGAGGTCACATACGACTCAACCTTTCCCTGGTAAATATGATGTGGACCCCTCTACAGCGCTGTGGCTTCTTTAGTTAATGTTGGCAGGTTTTAAAAATACAAAATGAAGTCACCCTTTCCTTCTTGCTCTAGCATTTTAGGGTTATAATTTGCCCTTTTAGTGCGCTAGGAAATCCTTGTCTTAGTGTCCCCATCCATAGGGAGTTAGGAAAAACTCTCAATTAAATTAGGATGTGATGGGACTAAGTTGTATGGGGCTAGATATCTCCTAACAATGTCTGTTTCACAGGTCCATTAGTTGAAGTGCTATGTACAAATAACCTTCAGCTTTATTGTAATTCACATGACATGCGATTCACCCATTTAAGTGTACGATTTAAAGTCTATGTAAATGATATATATGTGCAACCACCACTGCAGTGCACTTTAGGACAGTTTTTATCACCTCAGAAACAAATCTGATACTCTCGGCTATCAACCTTCCTCTCCCCCAGCCCTAAGCAGCCACTAGGCTACGTTCTGTCTCGATACATTTGACTACTCGGGACGTTTCACATAAATGGTCTTTTGCGACTGTCTTCTTTTACTTCGCATAACGTTTCCAAGGCTCATCCGTGTTGTAGCACGTGTCAGTACTTTATTCCTTTTCGTGGCCGAATAATGTTCTGTTGTATGGATAGAGTGCTCATTCATTCATCAGCTGATAGACACTTGGGTTGTTTCCACCTGTTGAATACTTATGAATAATGCTGGTAACATTCCTGTACAAGTTTTTGTGTGGACATATGGTTTGCATTTGGGTATACACCTAGGGTTGGAGTTGCTGGATCATATAATAACTCTATGTTTTTAGTTGTTTGAGGAATTATCAGACTGTTTTCCAAAATGGCCGCACCACTTTACATTCCCACTAGCATCGTGTGAGGGTTCCAACGTCCCCACATCCTCCCAACACTTGTCATTTTCTGAATTTTTGATTACAGCCATCCTAGAGGATGTGAAGTGGTATCTCACTGTGTTTTTTTTTTTTTTTTTTTGAGGTACGCGGTCCTCTCATTGTTGCGGCCTCTCCCGTCGTGGAGCACAGGCTCCGGACGCGCAGGCTCAGCGGCCATGGCTCACAGGCCCAGCCGCTCCGCGGCATGTGAGACCTTCCCGGACTGGGGCACGAACCCGCGTGCCCTGCATCGGCAGGCAGACTCTCAGCCACTGCGCCACCAGGGAAGCCCCTCTCTGTGGTTTGGATTTGTATTTCCCTCATGACTAATTATGATGAACATCTTTTCAGTTGCTTACCTGGCCATTTGCATATTTCTTTGGAAAAATGCTTCTTCAGATCTTTTGCCCATTCTTAAATTGGGTAAAAATCCAATGTTATTATTTTATTATTAGTCTTTTATTACTGAGTTGAAGAGTTTTTCATATATTCTAGGTACAAACCCTTTATCAGATATATACTTGCAGGTACTTTTTCCCTTTCTGTGGGTGTCTTTTCACTTTCTCTAGAAAGCACAGACAGTTTCACTGTCTCTTGAAGCACAGCAGTTCTCAATTTTGATGAAGTTCGACTATGTGTTTCTGTTGCTCATGCTTTTGGAGTCATACTTAGAAAATCATTGTCAAATCCAAGGTCATGAAGAATTACCTCTAGATTTTTTTCTAAGAGATTTATCATTTTAACTCTTAGATTTAGGTTTTTGATCAATTTTGAATTAATTCTTGTATATGGTGTAAGGTAAGGTTTCAACTTCATTCTTTTGCATGTGGATATCAGTTGTCCAAGAACCATTTTTTTTGGAAAAGACTCTTCTTTCCCAGTTGAATGATTTGGGCACACTTGTGAAAAATTAGTTGACCCATACATACATGGGTTTATTTCTGGACTCTCAATATTATGTGTTTATCTTTATGCCAGTCCCACACTGTTTCGACTAATGTTGCTTTGTAGTAAGTTTGGAAATCAGAAAGTTCGTCTTCCAAATTTGTTCTTTTGGAAGATTGTTTTGGTTATTTGGAATCATTTACAATTCCGTACGCAATTCTGTATTTCAGAATCAGCTTGTGAATTTCCAAAGAAGTCAGTTGGGATTCTCATAGAGATTTTTGCATTGGATCTGTAGATCAATTTGGGGAGTATTGCCAGCTTAAAAATACTAACTCTTGGGCTTCCCTGGTGGTGCAGTGGTTGAGAGTCCGCCTGACGATGCAGGGGACACGGGTTCATTCCCCAGTCCGGGAAGATCCCACATGCCGCGGAGCGGCTGGGCCCGTGAGCCATGGCCGCTGAGCCTGCGCATCCGGAGCCTGTGCTCCGCAGTGGGAGAGGCCACAACAGTGAGGGGCCCGCGTACCGCAAAAAAACAAAACAAAACAAAACAAAACGAACTCTTCCAATCCACGAACATGCGATGTTTTCCCATTTGTTTACATTTCCTTAATTACTTTCAACAACATTCTGTAGTTTTCAAAGTATACATTTTGCACTTCTTTGTTAAATTAACTCCTACACCTTTTATTCTTTCTGAATACTGTTGTAAATGGAATTGTTTTCTTAATTTCATTTTTGGATTGCTCATCATAAGTGTATAGAAATACAATTGAATTTTGAATATTAATCTTGTGTCCTATGACTCTGCTGAACTTGTTTATTAGTACTAATGGATTTTTAGTGGAGTCCTTAGGATTTCTACAGACAAGATCATATTATCTGTTAATAGAGATCGTTTTACTTCTCCCTTTCCAATATGAATGCCAGCTTCCTTCTTTCTTTCCTTCCTTCCTTTCTTCCCCCTCCTCTCTCTCTCTGTTTCTTAAAGTCTCCAGTGCAAAGTTGAAAAGAAGTGGCAAGAGCAGAATCCTCGCTTTTTTCCTGGTCTTGGAGGGAAATCATTCAGTCCTTCACAATTAGATATGTTGTTAGCTGTGGGTTTCACAGATGCCCTTTATTAGATTATGAAAGTTCCCTTCTACTCCTTCTTTGTTGAGTGTGTTTATCATGAAAGGGTGTTGGATTTTGTTAAATACTTTTTCTTTGTCTATGAGATTATCATATGGCTTAATAACATGTCTTTTGTTCTGTTAGTACAGTGCATTACATTAATTGATGTTCAGATGTTAAACTTGCGTTCCTGGGATAAATCCCACTTGGTCATGGTGTCTACTTGTTTGTAATGTGTTGCTGGATTTGGTTTGCTAGTGTTTTGTTGAGGATTTCCATGTCCCTGTTCATAAGAGCTATTTGCCTGTAGTTTTCTTTTCTTGTGATATCTTTGTCTGGTTTCAGTATCAGGGTAATACTGGCCTCATGAAATGAGTTGGGAAGTGTTCCCTCCTGTTTTATATTTTGGGAAGATTTTGTGAAGAATTGATATATATTTTTTGTTTACTAATTCAGTCTATTTACTTGACATTGGTCTATTCAGATTGTCTGTTCTTGAGTCATTTTCGGTAGTTTGTGTCTTGTGAGAATTTGTGCATTTCATCTAAGTTATCTGATTTATTGGTATATAATTCCTCTTTTATAATTCTTCTTACTTCTGTAGGTCAGTAGTAATGTCCTCTCTTACATTTCTGATTTTAATAATTTGAGTCTTTTCTCTCTTTTTTCTTAGTCAATCTACCTAAACGTTTGTTAATGTTTTCAAAGAACTGGATTTCAGTTTCATTGATACTCTCTATTTCATTAATTTCTACTCTAATCTTTATTATTTCCTTCCTTCCGCTTGCTCTAGGTTTAGTTTGCTTTTTTTCCCAGTGTCCCAAGGTGAAGGTTCTAATTTTTTAATATGGGTGTTTATAGCTACAAATTTCCCTTCAATCACTGCTTATTGGACACCATAAGTTCTGGCATGTTGTATCTTCATTTTCATTCATCTAAAAGTATTTTCTATTTTACTTTTTGATTTCTTCTTTGACCCAGTGGTTTAGAGTGTGTTGTTTACTTTTCACATATTTGTGAGTTTTCCAAATTTCATTCTCACTGATTTCTACTTTCATTTCATTGTGATTGGAGAACACACTTTGTATTATTTCAACCCATTTGTTTATAACCACATATAGGGCCTATTTTGGAGGATGTTCCATGTGTACTTGAGAAGAATGTGTATTATGCTGTTGTTGGGTGAAGTGTTTTATAAGTCAGTTAGGTATAGTTGGTTTATAGTGTTGTTCTGTTTCCTTGTTGATCTTTTTTCCAGTTTTCCTATCCGTTATTGAAAGTGGAGTACTGAAGTCTCCAACTATTATTGTTGAGTTGTCTATTTCTCCTTTCATTTCTGTCAGTTTGTTTCCTTTATGATTTGGGTATATGTTATTAGGTGCATATATGTTTATAATCATTATAGTTTCCTGAAGGATTGACCCTTTTACCATTATAAAATGTTCCTCTTTATTTCTAGTAACATTTTGTTGTTGTTGTTGTTTTAAAGTCTATTATGTCTGTTATCAGTAAAACCACTCCAGTTTGTTTGTGGTTGCTGTTTGCATGATCTAATTTTTCCATCCTATTACTTTCAATATATTTGTATCTTTGAATATATAGTGTGTCTCCTGTAGGCAGTATATAGTTAAGTTTTGTTTTTCCACGCAGTGGGACTATTTTTGCCTTTTGATTGTTTAATACATATTTTGTTATTGTTTGTTATTATATAGTTGGAGTTACAGCTACCATTTAACATTTTGCTTTCTGTGTCTCATGTCTTTTTTTATTCCTCTTTTCCTCCTTTACCACTCTTTTGATTTAACTGAAATTTTATAAACAGCATTTTAATTTATTTAGTAATTTTTCCCACTATTTTATTTTTACTTTCTTTCAGAAACGTTACTCTTATATAGCTCTATTTCCATTCCCCCCTTGGTGGCGTTGTTGTTTTACAAAGCACACCTATAAATGTTACAAACCCAACAATACACTATTACAATTATCTACATAATTTTATGTCTTCTGAAGAAGCTGAGAGAAGAAAGGACAGCAAGTTTATTTACATTTACTTAAGGTTTGTTATATTCACCTTCCTATTTATCATTTCTGGTTGTCTTCACTTGTTCCTGTGGATTTAAGTTACCATATGTAGTCATTTTCTTTAGCCCAATACAGCTGTGCTCCCAACAACCTCCTTTGTGCAGTTACTGGTAAATATATTACACATAGATCACATTTTTATTTATCAAAAGCCCAACATACAGTATATACATATTATTTTATACTATTGTTTTTTAAATCACTTAACAGAAGAAGGGACAGGAGCTGTGTATTTATACTGTCTCTTACAATAATTATATAATCACCATTACAGGTGCTCTTTGCTTTTCCATGTTTAGCTGCTGGCCGTGTTACTTCAGTGAAATCAATTTCACCCTCACAGTGTGAGCTTCTGGTGCTGCCCCTTGGGGGGCACAACCCTGGGGATGCCCACAGTGGCCCTGAGACGACAGCTTGGGTAGAGCTCTCTTTGACTATCTCTTTCCTTAACCACATGCACAGTTAGCTCCACTAATTGCCGTCCGATTGCTCTATTTTTTCAACAACGCCCTGGGCATAAATTGCTCCACATACCAATCCAATTAAATTTGGGTTTCTTTGAAGTGATAGTTTTTGAGGTCAGAGTTTTTTTTTTGTTTTGCGGTACGCGGGCCTCTCACCGTTGTGGCCTCTCCCGTTGCGGAGCACAGGCTCCGGATGCGCAGGCTCAGCGGCCGTGGCTCACGGGCCCAGCCGCTCCGCGGCATGTGGGATCCTCCCGGACCGGGGCACGAACCCGTGTCCCCTGCGTCGGCAGGCGGACTCTCAACCACTGCGCCACCAGGGAAGCCCGAGGTCAGTGTTTGAGATTTTTTCTGATCCCAGAAAGGCTTCTTTGAGCTCTTTCCCTGCTCTTTCCAGCCAACTGTCTCGCTTACAGTTTGTACTGCAGTTATATATATGTGTGTGTATCTGATGAACGTATTAGTCTCAGTCTCCTCTTATAGCTTTTCACCATCACCGCCATCGTTTCTGAGAGCACCTTAGCCTTGAACTTCTCCATACTCTGTTCCACGTGGAGCCCATTTACTGGGAAGAGATCTGGAGCTCTCTGCTCTAGGGCCCGCCTCTCCCTGATCTCTGGGCCCTGGCTCTGGGGCTGGGGGTGGGGGCAATGGTGCGCTTCTCTCTGACCCACAGCCCTGCTTTAGGACTGGGTGCTCAGTGGGCGGGGGCAGCAGCCTCAGGGTCTCAGTGGGGCTGTGTGCAGGGCAGAGCCCCATCTCCTGAGTGGGGGCTGGGTGGAAGGAAGGTGCCCCCCTCTTCTCAGCCACACTCACCTGGAACCTAGCCTCACAACAGGTAGATGGGGCACAATGAGAACCCTCCTGGGAAGAAAGCCCCCAACTGAGATCTGGGGACCAGCCCTGCGTTCGTGGCTGCACCTGTGTGGAGGGGAGACTCCACTTCATTGTAGTGGGAGGAGGGAGCAAAGGTGCTGGCCTGGTTCACATACCATAGACTCTCCCTGGTCTTGCTGAGTTTTAGGAGATTTTTGAATAAATGTGGCTTCATTTTCTGTGTGCCCTTAGGACTATTCCCAGAGACTTTAAGTGGTTGCTTTTTTTTTTTTTTTTGCGGTATGCGGGCCTCTCACTGTTGTGGCCTCTCCCGTTGCGGAGCACAGGCTCTGGACGCGCAGGCTCAGCGTCCATGGCTCACGGGACCAGCCGCTCCGCGGCATGTGGGATCCTCCCGGACAGGGGCACGAACCCGCATCCCCTGCAGGCGGACTCTCAACCACTGCGCCACCAGGGAAGCCCTAAGTGGTTGCTTTTTTCCTAATTTTCACGAATTCCCTGGGGAATGGGTCAGCAGAGGTCCATGTGCCGTCATGCTAGAAGTGGATCTCTTGACCCTCACTTTAGATGCAACACGTTTCTGGTTATCATGCTTTAAAGTAAGACACCAACATGTAGAGACTTGAACACGTTTAGTGATATTGATTGCTCATGGAAACCATCTGTTCTAAAATCAATGGAAGCAACTGAAAGACCAAAGCCAACAGGAGAGATTTAGGACTTCTCACGTTTGCTAATTCAACAAACACTTATGGTATCGCTGTGTTGAGCTAGGGGCTAAGCGCCGGCCGTATAATCACTTCCCAGATGATGAGTAGGGCTGAGGCAACAGAACACAAGCTTCCTGAAGACAGGGGTCATGTGTCTGGGCTGTCCTTTGCTCACGCCCACTTCCTAGCACAGGCTGGGGGGACAGAGTAGATGCTCAGTAGCCATTTGTTGTTAAGACTGAACCGACAGGGTCCTCGCCCTTACAAAGTGAACCACCCAGGTGGGAGATGCACAAGAAAAATCCTGCAAAAATAGTGATAAGTGTCACAACAAAAGCACTTAGTAGAGCCCTGAGAAATTTCTATTTGGCAAATTTTGATAACTGAAATAGCAACTTCCTATGTTCAACCCAGTGTGTACAGAGCTTAGGAGTTGAGGGAGCGTCTGAAAAGGTATTGGGTGGGAGCCCTGCTTTGTGGGATTGGTCCTTGGAGTTTCCTGCACACTTTAAGTCTCGTTCTTGACTGGCAGCCTCCACGGATAGAAGGTGAGGGGTGGGCATGTCTGTATGCAGATTTCTCCTCCCCATCTCCCCCGCTGCACCTTTAACTGTTCCATGAGGATTCTACCCGCATCCAAGTTTAAAAGGGAGCGGAAGCAGTAGGAGAACCCAATGGGACACCTGGGGTGGGCATGGAGTGGCTTTATTGAGTCTCCCTCAAAGGTACCAAGAGGCATATCTAATATTCCAGGACAGTTTTGATAAAAGGGAGGCTGGATATTAATTCTGTAAAGAAGAACCTCATTTTTTTAAAATGTAAAACCAGCTTTAGGTTAACAGACATTAACATTCTACACCATTAAAGCAGATCATAACGTTCAATGAACCAGAAGAGTGTTGAGAATTAGTCCCGCTAGTATATTTTCTTGGGTTTTATGCCAACACAGTCTGGTTTCATTTACTGTAAATATCAAGGCTCCCACTGTTCCACTGAAATTTTTTCAGATCACTCAATTTCACCAAATCGCTCATGTACAGATAGATAGGGCTGGCTTCAGCAGAATACTCTGATGAATGATTTTGAGCTTCTGTATAAAAAAGCTTGGCTTCCACCTTCTAGGAAATAATCAAGCAAATAAAAAGCATTCATTTTATTAGAATCAGATAATGTGAATGGATCTTGGTGGCTATTTTCTGCTCTGCAGACCTAATCTCAGGCTGCTGTGGTTCTCAGCAGCTATTTGATTTTGAGAATATTAGCTTTAGTATTCTCAATTGCATTGCAAAGCAATGTGTTGTAAAAATAAAAATGTAAGGCTCTCGTGTGAGTCGGTGTAGGATGTAGCAATGCTGATTTCTGGCACCAAACATTCATCTGTGGTGAATTTCCCAATTGCTTTTTGGCCTTCCTGGAGTTATTAGTTCAACAACAACAAAACAATGCAAGCACCTACTACGCGCCATACAAAAAGCAAGCAAGGGCTTCCCTGGTGGCGCAGTGGTTAAGAATCTGCCTGCCAGTGCGGGGGACAAGGGTTCGATCCCTGATCTGGGAAGATCCCACATGCTGTGCAGTAACTAAGCCCGTGCACCACAGCTACCGAGCCTGCGCTCTAGAGCCCACGAGCCACAACCACTGAGCCCACACGCTTAGAGCCCATGCTCCGCAACGAGAGAAGCCACCACAATGACACGACGGCACGCAGCAACGAAGGCCCAATGCAGCCAAAAGAATAGGGCACGACTCTCCCAAGAACATACAGGCCCTTGAATTGTTCTTCCCCCAAATGAAGGTGCGTCCCGAAGGCTACACCTTTGCAATACCACGTGCCAGCTGCGCCTAGTATTCCAGTTTCTCCCACGCTCTGCACGGTTCCTGACAATTCCTCCCTGACGCAGTTTTAATTGTCAAGACGGTGCTGCCACCCGCCATCTCCCCACGTCTTGCACGTCGGAAGGCGGAGGAGTAGTGGGAGGGGTCGCGGTGGGTGCCCAGTGCCTCGCCCCCTGCCCTCCCGCCGCCTTCGCGGAAGCCGCGCCCCGTCCCTTTCTCCAGCTCTGCCGTCCTCACCTGTCCGGACTCTGATGCCCCGTCACCCGCCCCGGCTCTGCTTCCCCCTCACGTGTCCTCTCCCGGGCGGCAGCGCGCTGCGGTCGCAATCGCCGGTGGCGTCAGCGCGGGCGGTGGCGGCCGTGGCCCAGGCAGCCCGGCTGTCAGGCGGCGGAGCGCATGGGCGGTGCGGGCCGTGAGCTCGCGCGCGCCGCACGTGCTGGTGGACCCCGCGCCCGCCAGAACCATCGTGGTGTACCGCAACGGGGACCGGTTCTACGTGGGCCGCAAGTTCGCGCTGTCGCGGCGCCCCGTGGCCACCTTCGAGGCGCTGCTGGAGCAGCTGACGGAGCAGGTGGAGGTGCCCTGCGGTGCGCGGCGCCTCTTCACGCCGACGCGCGGGCGCCCGGTGAGCGAGCTGGACGCGCTGCAGGCCGGCGGCAAGTACGTGGCGGCCGCGCGCGAGCGCTTCAGGAAGCTGGAGTAAGTGCCGCCGCGCCCCCCGGCCTCTGCGCCCGCCCCCCGGCTCCATCGCCTCGGCCCGCGGGGCTGTGGACCGCGACCGGGTCTGCCGCGGCCTGGTGGCCCGTCCTGTCCCCGCGGGGTCGGGGACCGCGACCCGGGTCTGCCGCGGCCTCGCGGCCCGTCCTGTCCCCGCGGGGCCGGGGACCGCGACCCGGGTCTGCCGCGGCCTGGCGGCCCGTCCTGTCCCCGCGGTGCCAGGGAACACGACCCGGGTCTGCCCAGGTCTGGTGGCCCGTCCTGTCCTCGCGAGGCTGGGGAACGCGTCCCACTTCTGCCCCCGCCCAGCGCCGCCGTCCTGTATGGACTTTCTTTGCGAGGCCTCCTCGGGCCGCAGTGCACCCTGCACGCCCCCGACATCACCCCTGCTCGCCTTGTGGGGAGGGCAGACCAGCTACTATCTCCCGACCCATCAGTATTGGAGAGAATTAGAAAGAGGATGGGGAGAGGGGGCGGCGGGTGTGGCAGTGAAAATAGGGTGCCCAGGGTCGCCTCTTTGAAAAGGTGACCTCTTCGCGAAGGTCTGCAGGAAGAAAGGGAGTGGCCACGCGGAGGGAGCCTGGGGAAGCACGCTGGCAGGCAGAACAGCCAGCTGGGTTACAGCTTGTCCAGGCTGGTGTCCCCGGGACCTGGGCACGCCTCCTTCCCTGAGAGCACTTACTGAGCTGTGCTGTCGGCCCAGCTCGCTGCTCTCTATCCTGCCGGTTAAGACCCTACAGAGGACAGGCACCCGTGATTTCTGAAACCCTGGCACCTGACGCAATGCCGGCCTACAGTACAGCCTCTGAATGCTGGCCTGGGAGCAAGGACACCCGCCCCAGCGTCTGCTGCCATCAAGACAGCAGCCGCGGACAGATGGCGGCTGTCCTGGTGGAACAGGCCTGTGTATCAACGTCCGGGCCACTCAGAAAGCCATAATGGAGATTGGCCACGTTCAGGCTGTCAGTTGTACTTGTGGGTACCCACTGAAAGCGTCGATTTAATTCTTTTTTGTTTAGCCTGGGACTGGTATTGCATTCTCTTTGAGATCTTACTGCAAATGGGGTTATAGCACACTCTTCTGTTTATACTCTTACTTTTCTTCCCAAGAGTACCTCAGTCTTTTGTGCACTTAGAATCCTTGTAACTTCTCTAAGCTTTCTTGGTAACTGTCATTATACAAATGTCATTGCAGACCAAAGGTGTCTTGCAGGTCCTTAACAAAAGCTATTGTGCGCATCTCCCTGTAGGGCAGCCTCGGGGCTGCTGCAGAGGGCCTTACAGTGTATGTTTTGGGGAGATAAGAGACAAACAGAAGGCACCACAAAAGAGAAAGTGGTAACGGCTAGGACAGAAGCACAGGGTTAATTCTGTCTAGGTGAAGGACCTCAGAAAAGGCTTCCTTTGCCGAATGGAAGGGAGAAAATTGTTCTGTTTCTTAATCCTCTGTGCATTCCTGGGCTGCCTTGGCTTCACTCGTTTCTTGTGTCTGCCCCTAAAGATGTTATTACCGATCCTTACATTGTTGTTAACTCTTGTTTCTTTTATTGTGAGATGTATCGTATATACAGAAGAGTGTCTACAGTTTTATGTACAGTTTAAAGCATAGTAATAAAGCAAGCCTCTGTGTAAACTACAGCCCAGATTACGCAAAAGAGCATTACCCGTGTTTTAAAAACCTCCTACCTCCACTCTCATCCTTTGCCCACAGGTAACCACTACTTTGGCTTTTGGAATAATCATCTTTTCATAGTAATCTATCCCTGAAGGGTAGATTTTTTTCAATGTTTTATGTACTTTATGTAAATGCAATTATATTGCATATATTTTGTTACTTGCTTTTTCACACAATAATATGCTTTGGAGACTCATCCGTGTTAAAAGCACATAGCTGTAGTCATTCTTTTTTACTGTTATGTATTATTTCATTGACTGATATACCAGTTTATTTATCCAATCAGTTGATGGATAATTTGGGTCGCTTTAAATTTTATGCTAAAGTAGCAACGCTGCTGTAAACATCCTTTTACCTGTCTCCTGGTGCACACGTGGGTAAGACTTTCTCTGGGAGAGCATGTGAGTTCTCAGTTGGTGCATATCCCATTCGTGCAAGCTTATTGGCGTAAAAGAGCATTTATTATCTCATAGTTCCTGTGACCAGGAAGTCCAGAGCGGTTCTGGCTCAGAGACTCTTGTGAGTTTGCAGTCAAGATGCCGGCTGCAGTCATATCTGAAGGCCTGACCCAGGTAGGTGCTTGCAGTCTCACTCACGTGGCCGTGGCAGGAAGCTTCATTCCTGCCGTGAGCCTGTCCATGGGAGATCTAGCAGCTGTCTCTCCCTAGCGTGAGTGATCCGGGCTGAAGCCACAGTGTCTGTTGTTACAGCTGGTTCTCCGTTGCGCTGTCTTCTCTTCTCCTCTGCCTAGTTACCTCTGTGTGCTGGGCATTTTTACTCTTAAAACTTATTTGCAGGGCTTCCCTGGTGGCGCAGTGGTTGACAGTACGCCTGCCGATGCAGGGGACACGGGTTCGTGCCCCGGTCCGGGAAGATCCCACATGCCGCGGAGCGGCTGGGCCCGTGAGCCATGGCTGCTGAGCCTGCGCGTCCGGAGCCTGTGCTCTGCAGCGGGAGAGGCCACAACAGTGAGAGGCCCGCGTACCACCCCACCCCCCCAAAAAAAGTTAAAAACAAAAAACTTATTTGTGGAAATCATTTGAGGCCTGAGGTGATATTAGCTTTTGCCAAAGTGGCAGCTTTGCTTGGCCAGCTGCCTGTTCATCCCAGTTCACGATCACCTGATACAGCTTCGGCGCCCAGCTCACGATCACCTGATACAGCTTCGGCGCCCAGCTCACGATCACCTGATACAGCTTCGGCGCCCAGCTCACGATCACCTGATACAGCTTCGGCGCCCAGCTCACGATCACCTGGTACAGCTTCGGCGCCCAGCTCACGATCACCTGGTACAGCTTCGGCGCCCAGCTCACGATCACCTGGTACAGCTTCGGCGCCCAGCTCACGATCACCTGGTACAGCTTCGGCGCCCAGCTCACGATCACCTGGTACAGCTTCGGCGCCCAGCTCACGATCACCTGGTACAGCTTCGGCGCCCAGCTCACGATCACCTGGTACAGCTTCGGCGTGTGGGATGTTTCGGACTGACCAGGTGTCTGGAAGCCAGGAGGCTGCTCACTCCTCAGGTGCGGCCAGTGAGGTCCCAGTTCACTAGGAGGGTGGTTCACAAGGGCCCCCGTTGTTGGTGGGTCCTGAACCAGTGCTTTTCCTGTGGCCACAAAGGCTGTCAGAACCATGGTTCACCCTCTCAGCTCTCTGTTCCCTGGACCAAAGTGGCCCCAGATGTCGGCCTCGTGGCTTCGGATTGCCTTTCTTTCCTGGAGTGTGGGAATTCCTCACTATCTTGATAGGTGTCTTATGTTTCAAAGACATGTTTTTCAGTGTGTCCGGTTTTGTGTTTTAGTGGAAAGGTTGACTGGGGTTACTTCGTCCATGGTTCCCAGAGCAGAGGTCTCTTGCCCTTTTCCTTCACGTATGTTTTTGTTATGTTTCTGTGGATGGCCGTGTCCTTTAGACCATGAGTGGTATTTTTCACTGTCTTCTAACTTGGTGGTTGCTGATGAGATATCAGCTATCATCGTTCACTTCTCTGAAAGTAATATTTTATCTCTTTTAGCTTCTTAAAATGTGTGCTGTTTGATTCTGGGTGCTGTGCTTTAAACGATACGTCTCGTGCAGATTTATTGAATTATCTTGAGTCTCTGGTGTGGTGACTCAGCCATTGCCTCTTCAGGTGATGCCTCTGTCTTATGTTCTCTCTCTTTGCTTTCTGTATCTGGGTTGATGTGGGTTAGCGTACTTCATTAGCTCTAAGCTCCAAGAGTCCCCCTCTTTTTCACGTATTTCTCTCTCTCTCCTTTATCTTTGTGCTATAATCTGGGTACTTCTGCCTCATGTATTTCTCTCTCTCCTTTATCTTTGTGCTATAATCTGGGTACTTTAGATTTGATTAATTTTTTTCTGCAGTGTATACTATGCTTCAAACCAATTTATTGAATTTTATATTTAAATCATTCAGTTTTCCATTTCCAAACATTCTATCTGGTTCTTTTCAAACCCTCCATGTTATTCTCTTGAGTCTCTTTGTCCTGCATGTATTTTCAAGCTTGTCTTTTATTGAAATATTGTCTTTCTGTGGTCTGTGCCTGTAATCCCAGTATTTGAAACTCATCTCTGTTTTCTCTTATTTCACCTGGTTTTCTCTCATGATCCTTTCTGTCCTTGTTAGTTTACTTATTTTTTTGACTGCAAAAGACTCCCTTTCTATGGGTTTTTTTTTTTTTGAGGAAATTCTTCAAGGGCTGAGATAAAGGTGAGATTCTCCAGAGAGGATTTCCATTTTCTTTTCCCAAATGCCAGGAATGCTTCCTCTCAGGATACTCCAAATGAAATCAGTAGCTTGAGTTTTTTTGGCCCACCCAGATAGTGTTATTTTGTGAGTTAGCTGGCTTGTGATTCAAATTCTTAATGGCATCTGCAAGGATGCAAACTTGACATCTTATTGTTTTTGAAGAAAAATCATAAGTCACAGACGTCACAGTTGCTAAGAGGTAGAAAGTTTGGATTAATGCCATGACATTTTAGATTTACATTTATTACTGTGCTAATCCTGGTGTGTATGAGAATTCACTGCCAGGGATGTAGTCCTTTGTAGATGTTTGATTTTGTTATTATGTTTGCAAGGTTAGTTGCTGCATGCTACACACTGACTGTGTCCCCCTGAAATTCGTATGTTGAAACTGAATCCCTCATGTGATGGTGTCGACTTGAAAAAAATGCACAGTGTAAGAGCTGTGAGTTAAGTTTATTCAGTGTCGCACTGAGGACTGTAGCTGGGAGACAGCCTCTCAGACAGCCCCAGGGAACTGCTCTGGAGAGGGTCGAGAAGACAGTGTTCCCGTGATTTTGGTGAAGGAGTATGTGCACTCAGGCACCCGTCACAGGAGAAGGTTGCTGCTAGTCGCGAGGAACAGACATCTCAGTTAATGATTTTAGTGCTTTTCTAAGTATGGAAAGTTGCAAGAATCCAGGTTCATAAAAAATTTCTTTTTTTAAAAAAAAATTAATTTAAAATTTATTTTGGCTGCGTTGGGTCTTCGTTGCTGCGTGTGGGCTTTCTCTAGTTGTGGCAAGCGGGGGCTACTCTTCGTTGCAGTGCGCGGGCTTCTCATTGCAGGGATTTGTCTTGTTGCGGAGCACGGGCTCTAGGCACATGGGCTTCAGTAGTTGTGGTGCCGGGCTCAGTAGGTGTGGCTTACAGGCTCAGTAGGCGTGGCTCACAGACTTCTCATTGCGGTGGCTTTTCTTGTTGCGGAGCATGGGCTCTAGAGCGCAGGCTCAGTAGTTGTGGCACTGGGCTCAGTAGTTGTGGCTCGTGGGCTCTAGAGTGCAGCCTCAGTAGTTGTGGTGTGTGGGCTCAGTCGTTGTGGCTTATGGGCTCTAGAGCGCAGGCTCAGTAGCTGTGGCACACGGGCTTACCCCTTCCTCCAGGTGAGGACACAGCGAGAGCACACTGTCCATGAACCGGGAAGGGGGTCCTCAGCAGACACTGACTATATCAGTGCCTTGATCTCAGACTTCCAGCCTCCAGAACCGTGAGAAACGAATGTGTGCTGTTTAAGCTCCCCCTACCCCAGTCTGTGGTACTTTTGTTAGGGCAGCCTGAATAGACTCAGACATTGCGTATGCTGGATTCCGATTTCCTACCAGAATCCGGTCTTCACTGTTGTTTTATGACCACAAAAGGTTTCAACAGAAATTGACTTTAAAATCCTTTTCAACTTAAGTGTGATGAAAAGTTTAATTTTACCCCCAAAACGTTTCCTCGTAAAATTGACATGTGTGATGTCTGTGAGCAGGTGAGGAAGGAAGCTTGTGAAGCACCGACTGTCAGGCCTGAACCAAGATCAGGAAATTCTTTCCTCTTTCTGTGGGTTGAGGCACTTTCTAATAGATCCTGTGAGACTTCTAATTTGGTAGGGAGATTTTCAGTGTTTATTTAAAAAGTTTTGGACATGTGGCAGAGATATTGAGAAAGACTTTGAGGTGTTTCTCTTCCCAGATTTCTTAATGTTGATTATTATTTTCTGTAGGGAAAGGAATGTGATCCAGTTCACTGAGCAGGAGGGGAGGTGGGATTCCCACGTGGTTGAGACCCTCTGTTATTTTGCATTTTCCAAGTACCTTCATTGCTATCAAACGGATGGGAGAGATTTGCTTATGAAGTTCAACGTGGAGAGGCATTTGGATTTCGTTTTCTCCACTACCTTTTAGATCAATGAAGTATGAAATCGGAACCCAGACGTTGATGAATAAAGCTCTGATTTTAATTTTGGCTTGATTTATACTGGTATCAGTGAGCTAGCACTTGTTGGAATGTATGTTCTGTACTTACTGAGCCATTGAATGGTTAAAATTAATTTTCACCAGCAAATAATCTTCTAATTGTGCCACCAGCAGATGAACTTTGAAGTGCAACCTGATGATATATTAACCGTCCTGGAGGGTTTCTCATGGTTGTAAAATGGTACATTGAGAAGACAAACACCATAATATCTTCCCCAATCCAATCGTCATTCAAACATTTCCTACATTTTCTGGAATAAATTAATTTGAGAAGAGAAACATCATTTTTTGTCTATAAAACAAAATATTATAGGCTAATAATCACTTTAAAAATGTGTCCCGTAAAGCCTGGAATTAATGATTTCTTTTGTAGAGAAAGTCATATTCACAACAAAATTTATATCAGGGCATTGTGTGTGTGTGTGTGTGTGTGTGTGTGTGTGTGTGTGTATGTGTATGTGTGTGTATGTGTTTAGGTGTGTGTGTATGTATGTGTGCGTGCGTGTGTATGTGTATGTGTGTGTATTGTGTGTATGTGTGTGTGTGTTTCAAGAGACCCCAAAGAATTTGAAATATAGTAGGAATTTTTCCTATTTACCTTAGGAGTTTGCTGTTGAGATTCAAAGTGAAAATGCTATTTAAATCAAACTATGGCAGCTCCTTGACACCCCAACCTGTACTTTGACTCTCCTTACCACCCACTTGTACCCGAGGACTAGTGCGTAACCGGGAGAGGGGAAAAGTGTGTGGACAGACAGCCACGCCCGAGGAAGAGGAATGTGGTCTCAGAGCCAGAAGACCTGGGGTGAACAGAATCCTGGCTTTTCCCATCTGGGTAGCACTTAGCAAATCAAACCACCTCGCTGAGACTCAGCTTCCTCATCAATAAACCAGGGCCTGGTTAGTATCTGCTCCAATAGGGTGTTGTCAGAGTGAAATGAGCACGGTGCTTTGAAATGCCTGCCTTGATCTGGTGGTTGGCTTCTTCCTTTCCTTTAATCTTGGGAAGCAGCAGGAGGAACACTGCACATTAACATCTAGTCTCTGCTTCCAGTTCCTGCCCCCCACACCCCCAGGGAGACCCAGGTCCAGCCAGGAACCTCCTGCAGACACCCGGCTTAAAGACTTGGGGCCACTGGCTCTCTGAGGAATTACTCGTTCCCTCTTTCCATTCTACTTCTGTGTCTTTTGGAAGGCAACATTGAAACAGTAAATAACATTTTGTGGGTTTGTTGTGATCTTTTTATGCCTTAATTTCTGTATTTATTTATGCCTTTCGTTTCCATTTAATGAGAGTAAGTTGTCTCATTTGGGGGATTAATGTGCGTCATCAAATATGGAATTTGGGAGCTTAAGACTAAAATACCTATTTGAAGATGAGCACAGGGGATGGAGGGGAGCTGTAAGCCGAGGCGGTGATTTGGAGATTTGCAGGCGCTTTGGTTCACATAGTTTTCGAAGGTTTGAATTGGCTGCCACATTTTATAATGGGGGTGTTCGTGTAATATGAAATTTTGGTTTCCATTTAAAAAAAATAGAGGATTTTTGGGACTTCCCTGGTTGCACAGTGGTTAAGAATCCGCCTGCCAATGCAGGGCACACGGGTTCGATCCCTGGTCCGGGAAGATCCCACATGCTGCGGAGCAACTAAGCCCGTGCACCACAACTTCTGAAGCCCGTGCGCCTAGAGCCCGTGCTCTGCAACAAGAGAAGCCACCGCGATGAGAAGCCTGCCCACTACAACAAAGAGTAGGCCCCGCTCGCAGCAACTAAGGAAAGCCTGTGCTTAGCAACAAAGATCCAACGCAGCCAAAAATAAATAAATTAAAAAAAAAACAAAACAAAACCAGTGTAGTTTAAGAAAAACAAAATAATAAAAAACAGAGGATTTTTATTGTTTAAAAGGACTTAGTTTTATTTATTTATTTATTATTATTATTTTTTGGCTGTGTCAGGTCTTAGTTGCAACATGCGGGATCTTCCGTTGTGGTGCACGAGCTCAGTAGTTGTGGTGCGAGGGCTTAGTTGTCCCGCAGCATGTAGGATCTTAGTTCCCCGACCAGGGATCGAACCTGCGTGCCCTGCATTGGAAGGCAGATTCTTTACCACTGGACTACCAGGGAAGTCCCAAGGACTTAGTTTTTAGTAGCCTGCATTTCCACAGGAAAACAGTGCTCTGCAATTATGAGCACTCCCACTAGCCACAGTCCCCACCATTCCCTAATACCACCCTTTGCGAGCATCATTTACTTGCCCAGCCTCTGTAGGCATCTGAGCTTGTGACTCTTGACTGTATATTAAGTACTTAAAAATGCCTTTTTCCTTTCGTCTACCGACTCTTAGTCAATCCTTCTCTGACTGTTGCTAAAACCATTGTCAAGAACAATCTCAAATACATTAAAAAATTGTTTTAAATCAGGAAGAAATCTTAACACATATAAATCTTAACATACTATTTATTATCATTAAAAATATCTGTTCTGTTTCTGAGGCACATGGAAGGCTCTCCAAAAGCCCCCAAGGGTCACGAATTCTGCTGGCGGGGCTCATACACATTTTATTCCAGTAGCTCTTTCCCAGCATTCAGTGTTGGCAGAATGGGGACAGTGATGGCATTCTGTGAGACAGGAAGGGACAGCGCAGGTGAGAGGGAGCTGGGCGAGGTGTCTGGGACTCTGCTCTGCCTTTGGCCAGTGGTGGGCCCTGGAGCCGTTAGTGATCCAGTAAAGTTCTCTTTGATTGGTCTCCAAGGTTCCTCTTTGATTAATAGTGTTGTATGAGGAAAAGCAATGCCACTGAAGGACGGTTTTCCTGGGTGTTGCCCACGGTAACCAGTATGAACATTTTCCTGCAATGACATTGCTATTGTATATTGATGTGAGCATTTATGGTGCTCTAGGTTTTAGTTTTAAGTTGCTGTGGAGTGGAGTTACCTTCTAGTTAGGTTTTTCTTTCTTTTGCAGTTATTTTAATATAGTTCCCAGCAAACCTGCAAGGATGAGAAAGTTGAAGGAAGGAAGTGTTCACTACTAACTACTAAAGGTGGGATATATTGGATGATTTGGTAAAAATTAAAATGTCAATATTGAATAACTGAAGTTTGATAAAAGCAGCATTTGGTAGGGAATGCCTGTAAAGGCGTGCTGCTCTTGAAGCCAGAAGTGGCCGTGCAAGCTCGTTCTGTTTGTCAGAGCACTTAAGTCACTAAGATGATGGAAGTCGGTAAGAACGTTTGAAGACCACGGTTAGGGAGAGCTTCATCTTTGAGATGCAGAGTGCTAGCATTTATTAAGACTTTTTCCTCCTCTTTTGTTTTGGGGATTTGGAAAGACAGGTGACAGGAAAAGTTGTTTTAAGTTACACGATGTTGAAGCTAATTATAATGTTAAATTTAAAGATTTGCTCTGTGTTCTCAACATTTTTGTCCTTGATAGACATTTGAAAGACTACAAGATGGAACCTTCCATCACTCTGTTCACATCACTTGAGTCTTAGCAAAACAACAACAACAACAAAACAACCCAAATTTCCTATGTAAGTTAAAAGAGATCCACCTTTTAAATAAGCGACAAAAATCAGGTTTGAGCGAGATAGCCTGATGATGATGTTTAGAATGCAAGATGATCTCTACTGTTTAATTTTGTAAATGGACTGTTCGTGGAGTGCTTCGAAGGTGAGCTGTTTTTAGGGTATCTACGTCTCTAAGTGGTAGTTTTGCTATTAAGTTCTCTCCTCTATGGAAAGGAGATGAGAATGTGTCTTAGAGGATGGTTGTGAGGATTACATGATAAGCTAGACATAACGTACCAGCACTAGATAAGTGTCGGTTCTCGTCCCCCATGTCTTAAAGAAGCAGGGCCTCTCTGTGTCCTTGGACTCCCTGGTGCTCCAGTAAAGGGCAGTCTAGCAGCTCTTGCATCGCCCACAGGCACCAGCCTGCAGAAGCATTTAGCTGCTTCCTTGCCTCTGCACTTTAAGGCTGTGCGATGAACCAAATCAAATTTATTACCTACCCACCTTAGACTGTAACTTGCCAGGGGCAGGAGGGTGAGTTTCCAACAAGAAAGCAATTCTGGCAGTCGTTGAATTTCAGGGCTACTACCTTAATAAATAGAGAGGAAATGGTATATGATTATCCTTAACATCTAAGTCCCTGCATCCCCCTGTCCTGGTGGGGCGGGAGTGGGATTGAACAACAATTCTGAAGCGTACCCCTCGAGAGACTCTGTTCAAGTTTGAGTCTATGTTTATCCTTTGTACATGTCAATGATTTAAAAACATTAGACATGATTATAAGGTAACATTTAGCATTTTAGGACAGGAAGGGAACTTCTAGATTATCTTATCAAAACTCCCTGTTTTCTAGTTGAGGATGCGGTGATGGGAGAGGTTACGAGGGTACCAGCATTGAAATGCCCACAGGAGCCTCAGCCTCCCAGGGTCGGTACTAGATTGCCGTGCACTCATACTAATGAGACTATAGTTGCCCAAAGAGTTTTGTAATTGTTCTTTTGAAATTTACACTCTTTTCCTTAAAAAAAAATCTGATTTTACAGTCGTTCTTGCTGAGAAAAATGTCAAAAATGCTGTGCAGAAAAGCTCAGTGAGGAAAGTGAAGATCACTTACAATCCTACCTCCCAAAGATCAGCGCACTCTGCATTTTGTCATGTCCATTTCCAGTTGTTTTCTCTGCACAAGTTGCAAATATCTGTCTATCTATCTATCATCTTCACAGATACACACATATATACAATGCATGCATTGATATGTATATATTTACAGAAATGGAATCCATCAATACGTACTATTTTCTTTTTCATTTTTTTAAACTTTTTATTTTCTATTGGAGCGCAGCTGCTTAACAATGTTGTGAGTTTCAGGTATACAGCAAAGTGATTTACATAGTATTTTCTTTTCTGCTTTTTATTAACTATGTATCATGACAGTTTAACATAGTAAAGGATCTTCTGCCACGTGATTTTTAGTGGCTGCAAAATGTTCCATCACGTGACTCTAGCATAATTATTTAACCCATTCCCTGTCAACAGATCTTACATCCTTCTTCTTTTTCATTATGGTAACTAGGCATTGGGATGGACCCTGATAGAGCCATCATGATTGTTTATAGAGAAGAGGAGTTACACGCACAATTTTTACCTCTTTAATATTTACTTCCAGAAAGTTTCTCAGAACATGTATTCCTTCCAGTGGTGCCTGGGAATGCCATCACTGCCCTCGGGTGCTGTGGGGTACTGCACGGTGTGGAGGCCTGCGAGGTGCTTGACGGTCACTACCCCGGCCCCCTCTTCTTTGGTGGCAGAAGTGACTCCCTAAAAGTGGCTTGATTACTGCTGCTTGCTGTGTAGTATCTTCGTGGACGTTCATCTGTGATGTAGCCAAGACCTCTGCTGGTCCCGTGAGGAGCCCATTTGAGCAGCCGGCAGTTTACATCTGCGTCCTGCTGCCCCATATGAGGATGTAGAGTTGCCGGTCGCGGGGCTGAAGTTCCTCAGTCACTTAGTGGGTGCCTCTCTTTTGTCCTCCATACCGCTCACGTAACTACTAACTTAAACTCTCTTTGTCGCCTCTCACTACTCACTACCACTTACTAAGCCACATTGGTGGATTCTTAACCACTGCACCCTCAGGGAAGTCCGGGGGAGGAGGTCTTAATATCTGCCACTTAAAAGATGAATCAGGAGTTCAGGACAGGTTAAGTGACGTGTACAGAGTGAGGCAGCTAGTTAGTAACAGAACTTGGTGTGGAACTAGAGATGAATCCGGGGTCCCCCCACCCCCTTCCTTGCGGAAAGCCTCATTACTGCACTGTACAACCTGTGCATATTAAATGGGTTTCTTCTGTTTAGTTCACAGAATTAAATTCCGTGAATTATTTCTGGTGGATACATGAGCGCTCACCTTACAGACAGAGCCGCACTTTGTGCACTGGGGTGGGACAGACCGGATGGTGCTACGCTGCGTCGGCGCAGCGCAGGCTCTGCTGGGGGACCGGAAGCAGAGGGTCAGCGCCACGGGGCACTGGTTCTCCAGGATCTGTGCAGACGGCTGTGGGAACCGATGCCCCGTAGGAAGCGCTGCAGAAGGGGGACCTGGCCCTCCGCAGCGCCACCTCATTCTAGGACAGTGGAGAACAGCTTTGCAAGGACTAAAATCTCCCCAGGCCTTGTGGGGTGTCGAGGCCACGGGCAGCCCCTGCTGCATCTGCTCCAGTCGGCTGGTTCAGTTCACACACTGGGCCTTAAGGACGTTTATAGCAGCATGTTCTTTTTTTTAGTAATTACAAAAACCTGGGAACCACGCGAATGTCCATCAGTAGAGGAATGGTTGAATGATTCATGACTTGTCGTACTGTGATTAGATCTATAGGTATTGATCTGAAATAATACCTCTCGGAATGTTGCTGGGATTAAATGAGATGGTGCTGGGCATATTGCAAGAGCTCAGTAAATAGTTGAAATTAATACTCATAATGCCTTTAAGTCTGGGTAGCTCACCCTATCAGAATTTGAGATCCATGAATGCTACCGATTTGAATACCAGTGCAAACTCTTAGAAACACTAAATATACTATACTGTAAGCTTTGGCCAAGTCCAAATATTCAATGTTTAAGTGTTTTACTAAGTTATTCCGCCTTGTTTTGTGATAGCGACACAGAGTAGAAGTACCTAGTTTTTGTAGAGTATTCTTTCACAGAATTCCCGTTTTGGTCAAAATATATTAGTGGGAAAATTGAAGACACTTCTCAAGAGACCTTGATTCAGTAAAGAAATTTACTTAAAATTAATTAGAATACCATAATAATATACTTCATATAACCATAGAAATGACTTATAAAATGCTTCAATATAATGAATTTGGAATTACGTGTCATTAAACGGAGGAGCAAAGGGAGAATCAGACTCGAAAACAGTGCTCTTGGGATTTTGAGTTTCCATGACTGTGTCTCGTTGATTTAATGAGAAAAATGTCCTTGGTCTCAGTTTAATTCAAGGAGTTCTGTTGCTGCATCTTAGAGTTTGGGTGTGTAATGTCAAATTGTATAAATTTAGGCAGAATTTAGAAGACCTCCCCTGTCCTTTTCTTACAGTTCTAAGAACAGATGAGCCCCAATTCAATATTCTTTTTTGCCCATGAGGATGGTTTTCTGATTCTGTCCTTCCAGTGCATTCATCCTGGTAAATAGCGTACTAATGGTAAAACAATTAAACCACTAGTTTAGACCTTAGTTATCTCAAGTTGTCATGGAAAAGAAGGGAGTGAGTCCCTGAGGTGAATTTTCGAATAACGGCCGTTACTGATGATTCTAACAAAAAAGAATTTTAAAATTAACTTTTAATATAAATGTCTGTAATGTGTTTTATGTGATTCCCTATCTGACTGAAAAGCGAGGGGAAGGAAATTTAACTGTGTTTTGACTCAAGATTTGGCTGAGGTACTTTGCACTGACTGAGCCGATACCCAAGTGCATCGTATTCTCTCAGTGGCCTTGACATTGGCTCTCCTTTTGAACGGTCCTGAACACATTTTTGGAAGCTTCTGTTTCTGTTAAAAAAACTACTATATAATTCATGCTCGTTGTAGAGAAATGAGAAAATATATGTAATTTAAAAGGAAACACACACATAATCCTATCAGCCAGAAATTAGCCACCATGTTTTTCTAGATGCTTCTAACCTATGTGGACATATATGCGTATATATACAGTTGACCCTTGAACAATGCAGAGGTTAGGAGCACAGACCCCCTGCACAGTTGAAAATCCATGTATAACTTTTCACTCTTTTAAAACTCAACTACTAGTAGCCTCCTGTTGACTGGAAGCCTTACAGATAACAGAAACAGTTGATAACATACTTTGTGTGTTACTTGTATTACATACTGTATTCTTGCAGTAAAGTAAGATAGAGAAAAGGAAATGCTGTTAAGAAAATCATAAGGAAGAGAAAATACATATAGAGTACTGTACTGTATTTATTGATACTGTATGCTTTTGTCACCTGTTTACATGAATCGTCTGTCAGTACAGTCAATATTATATGATGCAAAACACCGTAGGTGTTATACATGTTACTAACACCAGCCATCAAAATGAAAAGATAACATGAGAAGGAAATTCATATTTATTTACATGTGTAACGATTCGTGCATTGATAATGAAGAAGCAGCAATACGATTGCTTTATGGTAGCCTAGCTTATACACCAATGAATAACTTGTTATAAAAATTTTATGGCACACATTATTACAGTCATATTCATAATACAGTATTGGAAATATTGTTGCACTAAAAAACCCACTTCCCTGTGATGATAGGCTGATGTGCAATTTCTCCAATTATGAGAGAGAAAGGCCTATGTACGGTAATGTAACTTGTTGAAAGCAAAGTTGTATCAATAAAAACAGAAAGAAAGCTAACACATTATTAATTTTATATTAACTATCACACACCTTATGCCTATATAAGGATAGACTAGTATCTACATATATTTTATGCATTTGTGACATACCTTTTTATCGTTTTGATATTTCTAAGCTATGAAGTTTATGAGCTTTTTCAAAATGTCACAAATGTCCAAAAAATTCTCCAATATATTTATTAAAAAATTTGTATATAAATGGACCCATGCAGTTCAGACCTGTGTTGTTCAATGGTCACATGTATATACTTCTTACTTTACAAATATATTAATTTAAGCACAAAGGAGAGCATATTCTATGTATTATTATTTTTTACAAATCCCCTTTTACTTAACAATGAATCATGAAATCTTAATGTGTCAACAAATATGCTCCTATAATAATTTGTAGTGGATTCAGAGTATTCTGTTAAGTGATATATACCATATTTTTAGCTTTATTGAGGTGTAATTGACAAAAGTGTAAGATATTTAAAGTGCACAGTGTGATGATTGGATGTACGTATACATGGTGAAAGGATTCCCTCCATCCATCAAGTTAATTGACACATCACCTCACATATTTATCTCTCTTTTTCTGTCTTTTGTGAGAACACTTAAGTTCTACTCTCTTAGCAAATTTCAATTATGCAATGTGATGTTATCAATTACAGTCACCATGTTATCCATTAGATCCTCAGACCTTATTCATCTTGTAACTGAAAGTTTGTACCTTTGTACCAATCTCTTCCTATTTCCCCCGCCCCCAGCCCTGGCAGTCATTTTTCTACTCTGTTTCCACTTTCTGCCACCTGCCCCCCAGATTCCACATATAAGTGACACCGTGCAGTATTTGTCTTTCTTTGGTTTATTTTACTTAGTATAATGTCCTCCAGTTTGACCCATGTGTTGCAAATGGCAGACTTTTCTTCTTTTCTATGGCTGAATAATATTCCACTGTATGGATATAACGTATTTTCTTTATCCATCCATCCATTGGTAGACACTTAGGTTGTTTCCATACCTTAACCATTGTGAATAATGCATCAGTGAATACTAACTGGAGTACATATGTCTCTTCAAGAAAACGGTTTCATTTCCTTCTGATATATACCCATAAGTGGGAATGCTGGGTCATATGGTTGTTCCAGTTTTCAGTTTTTGAGGAGTCGCCATACTGTTCTCCACAGTGGCTGCACCAGTCTACATTCCCACCAACAGCGCAGGAGGGCTCCCTTTTCTCCACACCCTCACCAGCACTCGTTATTTGTTGTCTTTTTGGTGATAGCCATTCTGACAGGTGTGAGGTGATGTCTCACAGTGGTTTTGATTGGCGTTTCCCCGATGACGAGTGATGTTGAGCACCTTTTCTTGTACCTTTTGGCAAGTTGTATGTCTTCTTTGGACAAATGTCTATTCAGGTCCTTTGCCCATTTTTAAACGAAGTTGTTTTTTTTTTTTGCCATTGAGTTGTATGAATTCCTTTTATATTTCGGATATTGACCCCTTATCAGATACACGGTTTGCAAGTATTTTCTTTCAGCAGCTTTTGCCTTTTCATTCTGTTGCTGGTTTCCTTGGCTGGGTGGAAGCTTTTCATGTATTAAGTTTGATGTGCTTATTTTTGCTTTTGTTACATCTGCTTTTGGTGTCAAATCCAAAAAATTCTTGCAAAGATCAATGTCAAGAAGCTGACTCACTCCCTCTATTTTCTAGGAGTTTTATGGTTTCAGGTCTTATGTGCAAGTCTTTAATCCATTTTGAGTTGATTTTTGTGTTTAGTGTAAGACAGGGGTCCAGTTTCTTTCTTTTGCATGTGGCTGTCCAGTTTTTCCAGCATCGTTTATTGAAGAGACTGTTCTCTCCTCATTGTATATTCTTGGATCCTTTGTGGAATATTAATTGACTATATACACACGCGTTTATTTCTGGGCTTTCTATTCTGTCCCACTGGTCTATTGGTTTGTTTTTATGCCAACACCATACTATTTTGATTATATAAAAATATGTTGACAGATTATAGATTATAAATGCCTCCATCTTTGTTCTTCATGTTAAAGATAGCTTTGGCTATTCAGGATCTTTTGTGGGTAAGCTGATAATGGGGGAGAGAATAGGGAGAATTGCTCAGAACGATCTTAAGTGGATGAGAAAAGACAATAAGAGTAATAAGAGCTGCCTCTGGATCTGCCTGTTCTGGACAGTTCATATAAATAGAATCATACAATATAGTGACTTCTTAGACTTGGCATGTTTTTACGGTTTATCTATGTTGTAGTGTGCATTGATTTTTCATTCCTTCCTATGGCTGAAGAGTATTCCATTGTATGAATAGACCACGTTTTATCTATTCCACATCTGACGGACATTTGGGCCTTTTTGTTTACAGCTGCGCTGGGGGGTGGGAACGGGTCCTTTTTCTCATTCTTGGAGTGATTTCTCTCCTTTTGTCACCTGAAACCCTGCTCTCTTCTTATTCCCTCCGGTTGTTTCTCCTAAATTTTTCTTGCGGTGTTAGTGTCATTGTCTGTCCTTGGAGTCCCCACTTCCCTCCAGGTGCTACCCCGGTTCCTTCCCTCTTCTCGTTCGGGCAGTGTGCCTGCCTCATCCTCCACCATCATCCCTGTGCCCAGGGCACCCAGGCCGCTCTCTAGCGCAGGATTCACATCTCTGTCTACAGGGCACTGTCACTTGGATGCCCCAAGGATGCCTCAGATTCAGCATGTCCACGTTTGAACTCACTGGCCTCTCCCCGCAAACCCAGTCGTTATTTTGTGTTCCTTTTTTCAGAGAGTGGGGCTGTGTGCTCAACTCCGAAAACCAGAAACCGAGATGATCGCCTTAGCTTTCACTTCTCGCAGCCCGCCCCCCGCCCTGTCCCTCCTGTGCCTTCTCTCAAGCCCATGCAGTTATGGGCCCCCATTCTTGCTGAGGACACCCAGAGCTGCTCCTAGAAAGAGTCGTGTGCCTTCCACCTGGACTTCCTGCATATCCAGCCCCTCCCTTTCCAGTTGGATCTCATCAGTTCCCTGGTTCAAACACTTCAAGGCCTGCCTCTTCTCCAAGGGGATGGAGTCTACACCGCTAACAGCGGGTGCGAAGGCCCTCCTTGATCTGGCCCTGGCTTTCTTCTTCAGCCCCGCCTCTCACCACCCCTCCCTCTGTGTCCAGTGTCTAGTCTAGACTTTTCCATTTCCCAAAGACCTTGTATCCACGAGGATGTATCCAAAGTCCTCTAACAGGATTTTGTGTATGCTGTTTCTCCTGCCTCATTTGGCATTTCTTCCCATTCTCAACGGACCGACTCCTGCTTATAAATCAGGTCTCAACCTAAAGGCCGCTTCCACCAGGAAGCCTGCTTTGTGTCGCTGTGAGGATGGAGTGCGCCCCGTGCTGGCCACCAGAGAGCCCTCATCACAGAGCTGCGTGTGCTTGTCTCCTTGTTTACGGATCGCTTGTCCAGTGGTCTGTGTCCCATGCCTCGCAGCCCTCCGAGGCCAGGTGTGATGACGGTCTCGCTCACCTTTGCGTCTCTAACACTTAGCACAGTTCCTCCCACGGAGGGGTGTCCTCCGCAAACAGGGCTTAAATAAATGAATGGAACGATGACCGAGCGCCTTCCGGGAGTGTGCAGCCGGGCAGAATTTGGGGAAGGTACTCTCCTCTCCTTGGGTTGGTTTTATTTGTGATCCTGCTTCCGAGTAGGGACTTCCTGGGACGGCCAGTAGGCTCCGTAAGTCGCGTGGCTGTCTGTTGCTGTGGGATGGTTCCTCTGGGGGGTCAGCAAATTTGGAGTCATTCAAAGCATCAGTTCCAACCTATAAATCCATCGTCAGTGGGGAGCTGACATCCTTTCTACACGGGGCACATAAATCAGCTATGGGCCTTTTTTATTTGATGTTTCGCGTGGAAAAGGCCGTGAGGATGTTCACGGAGGGCTGTCGGAGAAGGATGATGGGGCAGAAGGAGCAATGGCACGAATAACAACCACTGCTGTCAGCTGAGCTCCTAACTCACTGCAGGCACCTTGCTGAGCACTGGAGAGCGAGTTCTCTCACTTCGTGTTACTCATATCGCGAGCAAACCTATAGCATAGGCACTACTTTTTTGTTTTTTTTACCTTTTCCCTTTAGCCAAATTTTATGTTATATCTGTATTTTTTATTGAAGTAGAGTTGATTTACAATATTGTGTTAGTTTCAGGTGTACAGAAAAGTGATTCAGTTATATATATTTTCTTCAGATTGTTTTCCATTATAAGTTATTACAAGATATTGAATATTGTTTCCTGTATTATACAGTAAATCCTTGTTGCTTATCTGTTCTACGTATGGTAGTTTGTACCTGTTAATCCCAAACTCCTAATTTATCCTCCCCCTGCTTTCCCCTTTGGTAACCATAGTTTGTTTTCTATGTCTGAGTCTGTTTCTGTGCTGTGTATAGATTCATTTGTATATTTCTTTTTGAGATTCCACAGATAAGTAACATCATGTAATATTTGTCTTTCTCTGTCTGACTTACTACATATACACCACTTGGATCTGTGTTGCATGCACGGAGAAACAGGTTTAGGGAAGCGAGACAACTTGACCAAGGTCACACAGGGAGAAAGTGACGGAGCCAGTCCTGGAATCGTGGATGACTCAAAGTAGGCTCCTAGATGGTGTACTGCTGTAGGTTCAAACCTCCGTTTTGCTAAAAACTATCATACAATATTTTTTGATGGCTTAGCCTGGCCAGGACGCTTGATAGCTGTGTGTTCTTGGGAAGATGACATAACGTCTCTGATCCTTTGTTACCTGGATATTGCGCCTGGTGATTTTGAGGATTGGGTGTGAGTGCTTATAAAGGTCTGAGTGCAGTGCCTGAGACACAGCAGGCATCCAGTAAACCGTAGGTGCTACTTGGGGAAACACACCTTTGGCAGCCTTGAGTGTCTTCCATCACTGAGGCAGATTTGGTTCAATTACCCTGGACCCTTGTTAAAGAGCTCTAAAGCCCGTTACGTCCTGCCTCTCAGGGCAGGTGAATGACACGAGTCTTGAAACTGTCATCACTGTCAGACAGTAACAGCAAAGCACGTTTGCTTGGTACTTCTTCGGAGATTATTATGTGAGTGCAGGGGGAAAAGCCCAGAAGCGTATATGCATTTAATTGCTGGGGTCATTTAATTAGGCAGGTGATATCAGGGTTAATGAATCATTAACATGTAAGAAAGCAGTTAGTTCATTGTTTCCATAAATTTATGCAGTCAAGAAAACTGCCTCTTAGGGTAGCTGTGCCTTAATAGAATTTTGCAGAGGATAATTTCTGTTGTTTTGTTTTCAAACTAGGTCTGCAAATTCACGGTCGTCGTTGATATTCGTGGCATTGATTTTGTCACTATTAGTACGCAAGTATATATAATTTTATATATAGTATGACAGTAGGGTAACAATGGATGTAGGTGTGCATTGCCACAATCCTCAGCGGACTCACTTTTTCTGGGATTCTTTCCAGAGTATCAGAGCTGTTTCTCACTTGTCATTCATTTGTTCATTCTTCATTCATATTCATGAAATACTTATCAAACTCCTACCATGGGCAGCCCATTGTTCAGGCAATGGGAGTACTTTGTTGAACATGACAAACAAGGTCCCTGCTTTCAGGAGGCTTACACTCTACAAGGAGGAATCAATAATAAGCAAGTAAATAAACACACAAATATTAGGCAATATCGAGTGCTGTGGTGAACGTACATCAAGGTGCGTGATCATCAGGGAAGTCCTCTCTGAGGAGCTGGCATCCGCGTTGACTTCTTAATGCAAGAGGGAGCAAACCGTGCAAAGATCTGGGAGAACATTCCAGGGTCCAGGTCTTGTGCTTGTGGGAACAAGCTCGGTGCTTAAAGAGCTGAAAGAAAGCAGGCATGGGAGGTGCTGTGGGAGGGACGAGGGCACAGAGGCAGCGGTGCGAGCCACATGGCCGCGTGGGCTAGCTGAGGAGTGGGGACCTACTGGAAGTGTGGGTCTTTCCACCACTGGGGCTTTAAGTCTGACAGTGATGGCGTCCTGGCTTGTGTTTACAGAGGCTCCTCCGCTTGCTGTGAAGAAAGGGCTATGGGGGTGGGGAGATGAGTCAGGGGAGGGATGGGGAGGCTTGGCCAGCGGGGTGGCAGGAACAGGGTGGCCCAGGGTGCAGTTTTGAGGTAGAACTGAGAGATGGGCTGATGGCTTAGTTGTGGGTGTCAGGGAAGAGAGGACCCACCGGTGTCTCCCAGGCTTGGTAGTTGAGCAAGTGGGTCTAGGGTAGTGCCGTGTTCTGAGATGGGGCGTCTGGGGACGAGCAGTTGGCTGTGGGTAAAATCAGCAATTCTCTTTGGGCTGTAATCCAACTGAGATGCCGAAACGGTCTCTCTCCCTCCCCTCCCTCCCGGCCCAGATTCTGCGTGTCTGTGTGTGTTGGGAGACTCTCATATTTACTAGACCGTGTATTTATCGTATGTGATAATAGGTATGGCATTGTGCCTTTTATAAAATGTTATCTCATAAAAACCCTGCAAGGTATATCATCCCCATTCCCAAATTAATAAATTGTAGCTCAAAGGTGAAATGCTTCTCTGAAGTCACACAGGTAGTAAGGGGTTGGGCTGGAGTTTGAACCCTGGTCTGTCCGATCCCAGAGGCTGTGGTTTCTCCTCTCCCAGGCTGCCCCCAGATTTGCTCTGCTCCCTCCGTGACTGAGGCACTCCATGCTTACAGCGAGATGCCGGGGCAGGCTTCTCCACAGCACCTCCGTCTTCCCCTCTTACCCGCGTCGTCCCCTTTAGAAGACAAGGTAACACCGCTCCCAGCTCCTCATTTAAAACACAGCGCTGGGGGCTTCCCTGGTGGTGCAGTGGTTGGGGGTCTGCCTGCCGATGCAGGAGACGTGGGTTCGTGCCCCGGTCCGGGAAGATCCCACATGCCACGGAGCGGCTGGGCCCGTGAGCCATGGCTGCTGAGCCTGCGCGTCCGGAGCCTGTGCTCCGCAACGGGAGAGGCCACAGCAGTGAGAGGCCCGCGTACCGCAAAAAACAAACAAACAAAACACAGCGCTGGGAAAGCGTGAGCTGCCCGCGTCTGCCTGCGCTGATGGTGGGCCGCACAGCTTACCCCTGCTCCCGTGGGGAACCCCGAGGATGCTGCTTGGGTGTTATTCTCGGGAAAGGAACTGCTGTAGGTGACTTTTACTCAACTTGGGATAATTCAGTGGCACTGCGCCAACATTAGAGTTGGCTGGCCTGTCTGTATGTGACCGGGCGGCCTGGCAGGTCAGGGAGGTGCAGGGAGACGGGCCGGTGGGAGGCCTGGGTGGAAACCCTCTGCCGCGGGGCCCTCCCTTCCGGGCCAGGGGCCAGGAGGCAGGCCAGCCCTGACGTGAGGAGGGGGCCCGGGGCTGGCGGGGGGCAGGTCTCGGGGACTCTTGCCTGCCTGGGTGTCTGGGCCCTGGTGGGTGTGAGGCCGAAGTTGAATGGGGCCCCAGAGCCGGCTCAGCCCCTCAGGTTGGAATCACAGAAAAGAGAAGAGAAGGGTCAGGACACGCTGGGAAGGCGTTCTCACCTGCCAGGACATCCTGGCTTGAACCCCATGGCCTGAATTAGAAGCCCCTGTCCCGTCTCGGGGCCCCAGCGGAGCTCACCAGGCTGTGGGGTGAGCTGCTGTGGGAGCATCCTCAGCGGGAACCACACAGCCCCTTGCTGGGCACCTTCAGCGGGGACCCTGCCGCCCCCTGGACCGCACGGCCCCTCAGCGCAGCCGCCCGCATCGCCCCGGCTGGACTCCTGGCCACCGCCCGGCACGGAGCCCAGCGCTGCCCGGGCCCTGCCCTGCGGTCTCTTAGCGAGGCTGCCCCACCTTTATCTTAGGTTTGGGGTCGAATGCTGTGCCTACTGTTGGTATTTAACAAGCGTTTTTTAGCTTGAACTGAATTCTGAGGCTTCTTTTTTCTTTTTTTCAGATTGAGCCGGTGGTTCATTGTGACATAGACGTGCCTCCCAGGTGGCAAACATCCCATCGTTTATCCCGACAAATCAGGTGAGTACAGTGGGGGCGGGGGTGGAGCTCCTTAAAGGCGTCGCGCCGCCTTCGCCCCGCTTCCGCTCGTCCCCTCCCCTCTCTGGCGCTCGCCCTTCGCCCCGGGAGCCTTCTGTATGGTTCAGCTGCACGTTCTTCTCTCGTGAACCTTGATTTTGGAGAAGCAATGCCGTTGCCCGCCGCGGCTGCCGGTTCACGTGGGGCGGAAGTGCACGGCTTAGTCTTGGCTTTTTGTTTATTTTTGGTAACCTAGCCCTTGCAGCTGCTGGATGGTGAAAGGAAATGTAGAAGTTATGTTCCCACCAAAGCCCCTTGGCGGGGGAGACGGGCTGTCTGATGCTCAACGCGCCCTGGTCAAGGTTGCCTGAGGGCTGGCCACCCCGGGACGCGGCTGGTGGGGCAGGTGTAGAGGTGCCGGGGGACTCAGTCCCGGTTAATCGGGACCCCTCTGTGGGCCGGCCCGCGTTATGCTTGGGGCTGTAGAAGGAGAACACACTTGACTCAGGTCAAACGTTGGTTCAAATCCCGCTTTTCACCTTGTTGGCTTTGTGACCTGCACACTCTTCCTCTCTCTGAACTGGCTCCTCATTTGTAAACAGGGCGGTGACGTACACCTGCAGAGTCCCAGGAAACCCCGCCCAGTGCTCGTTAAGGGGCAGGAATTCTCCACATGGCAGCCATTTCCTCCCAGTCCTGCATATGTTGTGCCGCTTTGATATTATAGGGATGAAAATTCCTGACTGAAGTTCCAGGGGGCACCTTCCCTCTTACCCGGTTCTGTTCCCGGCGGAAGGAATTTCAGTGAGTTTCCAGGGTCCTGGCTCTATGTCTGAGGGGCGGCAGCAGCAGGCCAGCCCCAGCCTTGGGTAGCAGAGAGCCCACATTCCGACGAGTCATCCTTCACGCCCCTGCTGACCAGCAAAGGGCTGGGGGCCCAGGAGGCTGGGAACCCCCTGCCAGACACAGTGGAGCCCCCGGCTGGGAAGCCCAAGGATGGAGCAACCATGACCTGCTTATTAGCTAAGCTGTCCCTTTCACTTACCTTCCAGAACCCAACCATCGTTTCTTTAAAATACTTCTCCTTAGGCCTCTGCAAGGGAGCCACTCAACACACCTGAGATCCTTCCACTGTGCCTTTTACACATCTGAGAGCTGTTCTGAAATGATGAGAGACACAGTATTTCTAAATTTTATGAAGGACACTGCTTTCTGAAGAATGGATAGAAATCCCAGGGAACATTATTGGCTTATGGGTCCTTTCTGGCAAAGACACGTATCACTAGACATACATTTTTGGGGGGAGCCTGACCCACACTGTCAATGGTTCTCACTTATTTTGACAGACTTTTTTTTTTTCTGTTATAAACCAGTTATTCTTAAGGCATGTGCTCTATTCTTTATACGGTGTGCTAGAAACTCCACTAGATGGACCCAAATACCCGTCCAAATGCAAGGCCTTTTCTCCCAAGGGAAGGCCTGATCATGTTTGCTTGGAGACCTTGTAACTTAAAAACAAACGGAAAATAGTTACGATGGCTTTCAGAGTTTTTGATGTTCGAGGTGACAGGTGTTTTGACCCTTCCCGGTAAGCCGGGAGCTGGGGTAGAGGGAGTGGGGGGCTGCTGAGTGTGAGTTCTGTAGCAGCTGGATGGTGGAGAGAGAAACTGTTCCCCCTGACTGTCTGCGTGTCCTCAGAATTCAGCTGGTCGAGTCCACGTTCAGGAGAAGCCGCCAGCCTGGAGGCGGAGGCTCAGGTCTGTGTCCTGGTCTGTCATTAACTAAGCTGTGTGCTACGGTAAGTGGCGTCCGCTGCCACTACCACCACCGTCACCGCGTCACCTGGCAAAATCCATTCCTAGATCCAAGTGCTGTTTCCTACTTTGAAAAATTCAAAACATTTCCTATGTAAAAAATTTAAAGTATGTCTTACTTAAAATATTTAAAATATTACCTATTAAAAATTAATGAGCACATCGGGAGGTGTATTGGCAAAGCTGTTTTATGCCTTTAACCTCTCTTATTTCAAAGTAATTTTTAAAAATTAACTATTTTTTATGGCCAGAGTAACTTACACCCATGGTAAATATATCGTTTTAAAAGGTATACATTAAAAGTAAATCTTCTGCCCACTTTATATCCCCAGAGGCAACTGTTAAAAGTTTCTGGAGTGTCCTTGTAAGACAGGCTTCTCATGTTCAAGCATTTAGAGGCGTATGTATGCGGCAAGCGTTGCTGTGTACCTTCCTTTTTCTTTCACAGAATTTAATATGGCTTCTTATTAGCACATATAGATACGTTGTGCTTTTAAAAATGGCTACCTAGTATTACAAAAGCGGTCTGTACGTAATTAACAATGATGGGCTTTCACTGTGTGTCCAGGGGCTGTGCCTGTCCATTACCTCTCTGTCACGGACTTTCTAGGAAAACAATCTTTGGGTGTATTTCTTGGGGTTGGTCATCCATCTACCTGGATCGTCAGGTGGAAGACGGGCCGTCTGATGCTCAAACGGCACAGACCTAAAACCTGGCAGAGCGAGAAGGGTCTAGTTCATTCTCCAGCTCAACCGGAAAACTTCTGGGGATGTGTTAAGTCCATCACTCCCTCTAAACTTGAAATTTCCTAATTTCTTTATTGTTAACATTTCTTTCTTGATCGTTAACAATTTAAGAAATCCTTTTCTCCGTATTTACATGCTTCGTATAAAAAAGTGGACATCTGGAAATGTGTTAAGAATAAAATCAAAATCGCTCGTTATCCTTCTCCTCAGAGACGGCCTCTGTTAACTTTGAGGGCCACTTACTTTTAGTTCTCTCTGTACTTGCTGGTGTGTTTTCTTACAGCATTAATTGTATTTGATCATTTTCCCCCTAAATACAAATTCTGCATAAACAATTTTAAATGGCTGCATTAGTTATTATTGTATCCTGTGCTATGATTTGTTTCACCATTCCTCTGCACTTGGACATTTAGGTTGTTTTTATATTTTAGTTTTTGTAAATACAGGCAGACTTTCTACTTTGTTTTATCGCTCTCTGCTTTCTTGTGTTTCGCAGAGAATGCTTTTTTTCTTTTACAAATTGAAGGTTTGTGGCCACCCTCTGTTGTCAGACGATAGTAAACATTTTTTTTTTAGCAATAAAGTATTCTAAATTAACGTACGTACATTGTTTTTATAGACTACAGTATAGTGTAAACGTAACTTCTCTATGCACTGAGAAACCAAAAACTTCGTGTGACTCGCTTTGTTGCTGAGGTCAGGGGCCAAACCCGCGATGTCTCTGAGGTTTGCCTGTGACCCTGCGAGAGACGTTTCTACAGGTTCACGTATACGTGCCCACATTTCCGTGGGTTGGATTTCAGGGAGTGGACAGACTGTGTCAGTGATTCCTGGTCCCACGCGTCTCCATGTCTGTGTCCCCAAGTCGCCCTTCAGGAAGATCGTGCTCACTTTTACCCACGTCAACAGTGTATATGTGTGTGTGTATCAGCCTGCGAGGGCTGCCAGAACTTGTGGGGGACACAGTTCAGTCCATAACAGCGTGCTTATTTCCCCACACTCAGCGTGAGAATCTGTGTTAAATATCTTAAAAATGCAGACAAAAACACAACATGGACTTGTCTCAACATTTATTTCTTGTATTATTAGCCGTCTGTGTTTGGAGAGACTTTTGGCGTGCACCATTTAGGAACACGGATAGGTGGAAACCTTGCAGCAAATCTTCAGGGTAGCAGTAACATCGCAGATGAGCTGTGCTACGACTTGCACAGAATGCCCCTTTCGAGGTTTGTTTTGGGGCAGAGGCTTTAAGTACGGAAAAAGGTGGCCTCTGGGGTGATGGCAAGCCTCTTTCCACAGACCCTTAGCTGATCCTTTTTGTTGTGCACAAACGTGTTAACTTAAAATTTATATTTACTCTGAAACAAGAGATGTATTTCTCCAATTTTAAATTATTTACATTTAAGGAAAAACAACAGTAATCATAAATAACAAAGTAACAGACTGAGAGTCAGCACCGTGAAGTTGAGCTCCTGTCTTGTTAAATGCTCTCCGTAACTTTTAGACTTAAAGAAATAGCCTCACGTTTTACAATATTTTAATAAGAGTTTGAAACTGTTGCTAAGTGGCTTTGACTGTAACACTAGGGAACTAGTAGCTTTGCACTGGGTTTTGTGTGGACCCCAGCCGTGTTCCCAGCCCCAGTCCATAGAAATAAGAAAACAAACCCACCAGGACCGCAGGGAAGCTGCCTTAAACTGTGAGAGTGAAACCAGTGGTTTCTATTATCTTTCCAGAGGATTGCACGTTATTTCCTCTGGGACACTCTCTTGGTGCCACGGAGGGGACAGCAGCTGCATTTTTAACGCCAAATTTCCCCGTTTGTTTTCCAAATGGACACAGTTTTCTTCCATGTTCCCCGTTGTCACGGAGGCCTATTTTTTAAAGAGTAGAGTTTAGTCCTGTTCATCGGGGTGTGTTCTATCCCGTGAGGCCGTGTCGCCAGCGTTTCTGGCCCCTCCCTGGTTCTGAGCACTATGGGGCTTGGGGACTGTCCTCCATGCGGTGGCGTGTGGGCCACCAGGGGCTGCTCAGGGCTCCGTGTGGTCTCCATGCTTCTGTAATTGGGTATCTTTTGTGAATTCCCAGCGTTTTCCCCCAAAGTGTGAGGCCCTAATGGAGGCTTTTCCTCTGGTTCCTGCAGTGTTTTCACAAATGGAAGATTATTTATTCCACCTGTAAAGATTATTATACCCAAATTCAGCCTGACGGAGTGAAACTGCGTGCTGGCCATGATCGGAGAGAAGGTCTTTCCTCTGGGAGGCGTTCGAAAGTAAGGCTCTGGTCCAGCTCTGGGGACCCGGAAGGAGGGACTCGTTCTGTGCTTTTCAGTGAGAATTTCCTGCCCGTCCAGCAAGGTCTGAAATGATTTCTCGTGAACTCTGATTTTAATTCTTCAGGCAGACAATAGTTCTGCAGTCTTTGGGCCATACTTATTTTTAACAGTTTCATTCATTCATTCCAAAAAGTTTAGCGAGCATCTGCCTCACCCTCGGCGTGGTGAATACAGCTAACAAGGCTGAGATGTGGTCGCCCCAATCCCCCGGGTCCCCCGTGCCCCTGCCGGGTGGCCAGTGATTAACATTCAGTTAGATGCTCAGGTGATGTAATGAGGCCTCTTGGGCAGGAGAATTCGGGGAGCCACGCAGGGGAGCTGGTGTCCGAGTGGTGACGGGGCCCGTCACGGGGGGATGGAACCCTTGGATGGAGGAGATGGTGTGCTGCACTGGCCGAGCAGTGTTGGGGGCCCGACTGGCCTGGACCCCGAATTTGCAGTGGGACACGCTGCAGGGCTATGGTTTCCTCCGACGCTCGGCAGCCTGGGACTAGGGAGGGGCAGATAGACTCATCCATGGCCGAGGGACCAGCAGAGGAGGGGTTCGGTGTGTGCAGGTGACTCTAGGGACGGCCCGGTGGTCTCAGACCCCGGCCTGGCGGTTGGAGGAGGGCGGGAGGGAGGGAGTGGAGAGCCACGAGGCTACAGGCTGTAGTGGGAGGTGAAGAAGACCTGGCCTTGGGAACACACGGGGTGATGAGAAGGCCCGGGTCTCGCCACGGGAGTGGGTGGGAAAGCGCAGGAGGACACAGACCTTTAAAGCTGGGAAGTCGGGTGATGTGGAGTGGGGCCGCAGGACCATTAGAAGCGTCGTCCTCATGGACAGTATGGTTCCGGGTGGCTGGCACTGGGAGGAAGAGCAAAAACGTTCAGTCCCTTTTCACTTTTGTGTCCATTAACTCTTTCTCGGGGGTGGATTAAAACACAGAAGATCTATTGACAGTCAAGAGTTGTGATACCAACAATGACAACTGATGTGTCTACTAGTGAGCAGGACATAACTGTTGGGACATTTAGAGCAATGGGATACTCGCTAGCCTAGTGAGGGTGGTGAATAACAGTGAAAACCAATGTTCCAGGAAGACCGCTGTTCACATAATAAAAAGTCCTGTAAGTGCCCAGGTGACTTCAGGATGCGGTTATAAGTATTCGTGTTTCATCCTTAAAGAAATAGGGACAGTTGTCTGGAGCAGATAGACTTGTACGTATTTTTGGAAGAAGCCAGAAACAGTCGTGGGATTAATCGTAAGTATCACGTCTAAAATCACAAGTGTCACATAGTGTGACAGGAAGACGCAAAATCTTTGCGAGGGAGAAGCAAGCGAGGAAGTGGGGCGTCTAGAGGGAAACAGGGCACGAGATCAATGCGCTCCTTTCTTTTCTTCCCTGGGCTTAAATTAGTTCTCTGTGGCTGAGTTTAGAGAAAGTACAGAGCTTGGAAATAAAGGAAATGCTCAGAAAGTACAAATATTCAATAGTAAGCTTGAAAGGGTGATGTAATAGGCACATTACAGGTTTTTTTTTTTTATTATCAACGTACATGTTATCTTTGAATGGAACCGACAGCTAATAGTCAACATACGTTTGAGAAGTCGTTTGTATCTATCCGTATTTATCGTTCCTTAGATAATGTTAATATGGTTCAGTGGAGGTTTCTACTGTACCTTTTTCTTGTGTCCGTTAGAGACTTAGCCAAGTTCTCAGTGGTATTAAAATTGGTTGATTTATTGGATAGTTTTGAACTTTCTGGGATATATATATATTCCAGAGAAACCGTTAAGATTGTGTGTGGGTCTCTGTGTGAGAGATTATTGCTGATCTCGGTGTTAGAAAAATGTGCTTTTCGCAGACGTGTGTTGCGTGCTGATTGCACGGTGGGCACCACGCTGTACGCGGGAGGCCCAGCCTGGTCCGCTCACCCCTGTTGAGCTTGTGGCCCCGCAGAGAAGGCAGAATCAAAAAGCATCACAGTGGAGGGCAGAGTGTGTAGGAGAGGAGCACACCCAGGTGTGCAGCGCAGTCTAGGAATAGCCCAGAAGAGGTTCGCCTTGAGGACGGCAGACGAGTAGAGGTCGGGGTGTGCTGGGCTTGGGAGGAGATGCTGGTGCACCCCTGAAAGCGGGCACCCCTCAGATCTGCACCCCGGGTGCTTCTCTCGCCTCACCCTGGTCCAGCCCTGGTTGGGAAATGCAGTGTTATGGGTGATGCCTGGCCGTGAGGCTGGCCAGACGCGGTTCCGGAAAGAAGAGTCGTTAGCACGGGGAGGAACTGAAGAGGAAAGAGGCTGAATTTCCCACGTCCCGCAGCCCTGGGCTCTGTGCACCTGGCAGAGCTCTCTACCTGCTGGAAGAAAAGGGTGGTGAGTGGTCCCTGCCAAGTTCTGAGGCTCCGAGATACGACCGTTTCCACCCTCAATGCTTGATTCAATCCGCGTTTGTCGGGCACAGGTTGGGCAGTGTTGGTGAACTCTTCTGTCTGCTTTTTCACCTCCAGTTGGAGGTCTTCCCTCTTTCATTCTGTGACATGAATCTTCATTATTTCTACCCGTATTTCTTCCTTTCTGCTCCTAATTGAACTTATTTTGGGGATTCTTACTGTCTGGTTGATGGTACTTCTGCTCATTTTATTTCTTAACTTCTATATGTTCTATTATCATTCCCTGCTGCTTCCTGGGAGAGTTCCTCTATTTTATCTTCCAAACAAGAATTTGTGCTTCTTTCTTTATTTCATATTTCCCTTATTTCTTTTGTAACGTTTTCCACGTTTGTGTTAAGTGCCTGGTCCATGTGTCCCAGCACTTCTGCTTCCGGTGGAGTCTCCCAAGGAAGGCTCCACCCCCAGCGCCTTGCGGTCCAGCCTCCAGCACCTGAGCTCTGGGGGGAGGCTGTCCTCGCGGCCGCAGCCAGTCAGTCCTGCCGCCTCCCTGGGCCCCTCACTGCCGAGGGCGTCTGCAGCTCCCTGGCTTGCTCCTGGGGACACTCGTGCCAGCTGTGAGCCCTCCAGGGATGGGCACCGATTGTCCCAAGGTGACAACAGGAGAGGAAGGAAGTCCCAAGCCCTGCTTCTCACCTGGAAGCCCTGTGTTCCACTCCCTGGGGTGTCTCACAGTTGCCCTCTGTCTGGAAGTTCTTCATCTTGGTCCTACAGGGTGACCCGAGGCAGCAGGTCCAGGAGCTGCCCTTGTTAGAAACAGATGCTCAGGCCTCATGTTAGACTCACTGAATCACAAACTCCAGGGCGGGGGCCCGGCGCTGTGCGTGAGCCGGCCATCTGGTGGTTCCCTGCTCGCTGAGGTTGGGGGGTGCTCAGGGGAGGGAAGTTTGAGTCCTGTGGGTCCCACCTGTTCCAGGTGCCCTGCATCCTTCTCTCCTCTCCCTTCCTGTGCTCACTGCTGTCATTCGTGAACATGTCGTACGCCCTGCGAGAGCTCTGCGTCTCCTCCCCCAGGTGAGGTGCTTTTCCTCCATCACATCCCACCCACGATGGCCAGCCGCCTGTTGCTAAAACACTGTGCTTACCCCACACTTCCATGCAAATCCCCACTCACTCCGACTAAATTGATGATAAGCTCCTCCCCCTAGAATTCCAGGCTCTGGGATTCAACGTTCAAGTTCCATTTCACCCAAGGGTGCATTTCACCCTCCGGTGACCGTCAGTCCCCTGTGTTCTGGCTTTTTGCAGAGGCCCCTTCTGCTGCCCCAAAGGCTTCATCCCGTCTTCACCTGAGGAACTCCTTCCTGCCCTTGTGCATTTCACCTTAGTGAAGCCTACAGTTGCCTTTGCTCTCTCTCCTCTTAGAACGCCGGCGTTTTGCCCCTCTCTGGTCATACTTGCCTCTGTAGGCCTTTATACACTGCTTGGCTTGGGGAGCGGTGGCTTTCGTATTTCGGGTCTTACACAAGGCCTACCTCATTGGATGGCGCCTAGCAGATGCTCAGCATTGAATGAATTGAACGTTTTCTTAAATAAATGAATTATGAATTAATACACGCCAAAAAAGAGTGCAGAATAAAACATAGACAAATATTAGTCTTTTAGTGCTTACAAAAAGGCATATTATTTGCTAATAAATGCCGGGTTGTTTTCCAAGTATTGTTATAACAATATAAGCCCATTTGTATTCATTTTAACTGTTATTAGTTAAAATTAATCGAATACCAACCAACAGCTTAAATGTTCTCAGGGCCCTCTGAATACTTGTAGATAATTAAAGATACACTTTAATTAAAAAATCTAAAAATGGAAAGCGAGCCTAACCCTGGCAGAGCCGCTCCCGCAGGGCTCCGTTAGCCCGTTTTGGTTACGTTTGCTCTCAGCGCATCAGCTCTCCTGTGGTGCACATACCAGTCGCATTATGTACCGGGTGCCCCCAGCCTGATGTCATGGCTCTTAAGTCTCCAGCTCATTTTTTCTGTCTTTACTCACAGATTATTTACAATGAATGGGCATCTTCCGGACATGTACACACGAGCCCGAGTGTTCCTTCACACGACCGTCGGTACGGTGTTTTTGTTTTGTTTTGTTTTCTGTTTTATTTTTTTTAATTTTTGAATTTTATTTATTTATTTTTATTTATTTATTTTTTAACATCTCTATTGGAGTAGAATTGCTTTACAATGGCGTGTTAGTTTCTGCTTTATAACAAAGTGAATCAGTTATACACATACATATGTTCCCATATCTCTTCCCCCTTGCGTCTCCCTTCGGTACGGTTTGTAAGGCGGGCACTGAGCACTGCTCCCCGTCTCCAGGTCTTGCTGAGACAGCCAGTCTGGGGGATTTCGGCCCCGTGGCAGCGTAGCCCCCGGGGGTGCGTTTGACCCGCACTAATGTCGGGACTATTTGAGGGCTTGCAGGAGCCCTCCCTGTTGGGCTTCTCTGTCGTGCTCTTATGGTCACTGTGCTGAGAACGAGGTGTCAGTTTTCATCTCGCTGTGGGGCAGGCAGGTGGCCTCAGCCTCGCAGGTGGTAGGCTTTCACCCCACCCCGAGGTGCCCTGCAGGAGCTCTGGGTGCGTTTGGGAGACTTGAGACGCCACCGGGGGAGCAGTGTCTGGGGGCCCTTATGCCTACTTTGGCTCCTGTGCTCTTAGGTTTTCTACTTGAAGGCTCCCTTCGCCCTGTTGACGGATGGTGACCCCCCAGCAGTGTGACATGCAGGCAGGTGCTTAGGTTAGGGTCCTGCCCGCGCGCCTGGTGAGCGTGGATATTTCCTGACTTTGTCGACATCTTAGTCCGTTGCTGACGGTCCTGATAGCATGGCGGGTGGAGATATGGTGGGGCTGTCGGACTGAGTTGAACGGTTCTCTCTACTCTGTGTCTGCTGCTCCCTGCACGAGTTCCTCTGCCTTTCAGTGTGTTTTGTTTCTTCCCATCTTCTGTTCATGTGTTGAACCCTGACCTGAATCTGCTGGTGGCTTAAATAGCTTTCTCCCTCGCCAAAGAGGTTGGGCTTGGGGTGAGCAGAGTCTATAAGAGACTGAGGTCCAGTCACCACACGGGAAGTAGACCAAGCAGGTGCTGGGCTGCTGGAGACCCACGTTGGGGAGACCTTTCCAAACGTGCACGGCAGAGGTTGGAGTCGGTGAAGAATCAGAAACAGCACGTGGGTCTGCATGGCTGTCAGGCACGGAAGGAGAGCGAGAGCTCTGCGGTGGAGTAGAAAGAGGATGGACCGGGTTTTGGATCGGATTTTGGTCTCAGTCCTTCTGCTGATCAGCTGTGGGGCATTAAGTAAACCCTCATGTTTGGAGCCCGGGTTCTTTACCAGCCCAGAGGGAGCAGTAACGCTTGTTCTGCATGTCATCGTGAGGGCTGTGTGATGAAACTGTGTTTGCAAACGTGATTAATCCACCGTCAAAAACTTAAAAATGTTAGGGTTCCCCTCCTCGCCGCCCCAAGATCATATAGAAGCTTCGGGGCAGAGGTGCCTGTAAACGCATGGCCTTAGGTCAGACGCCCGCCTGCCTCCCGCCCCCCGTAAGTGAGGAGCCATTGGATTTTCAAGGGTTTCAGGGAAGAGCCAGGACCCAGGAGGCTCCAGTTGGGAGCCCTTGGGGACCAGTCCAGTCTGGCCAAAGGGGCAGACGCTCATGGCACAAGCATGGCTTCCCAGGCATTGGGGGTGTGTTCAAGGGCCATCTGGGGTCCACTTCACCTCCCTCCCCACCTACTGGCCCCAGACCTGCCTTCCAGCACCTACACTTGAACCTCTTCCCATTGTCACAGTCTTTGCCATTTGCACACCACAGTCACACACACCGGATTACCTCTCCTTTTCTTAAGAAACACACTTTTTAAACCTTATTGTAGGTTTGATCTGTGAGAAATGTTTTCGTGATGCAAAAGCATGTGTCAGCTACACTGCAGCCTGAGGCAAAAGGAAAAATCGGTCACACTCACCCTACTTCCATTTAAAATTCTTATATTTTGTTCACCGTGCATTACTTTTTGCATTTTGATTTTTCAAGGGCTGCATTCAAGTCGTGTTGATCTTGATGACCGGCTTGTTTGGTGTCCCCTTAAATTTTGCACCCAAGGCCAGTGTCTCACCTACCTCTCTTAGCCCCTTCCCTGCATCATTTAAATAAAGTTTTAAAATACTAAAAAAAAAAAAGAAAAAAGATTTCAGGGAAGTAAAGTGAACAGACTTCCTTGGGGCCCTTTCTCCTGAGCCTGGGAGCCGCTGTTGATGTGGGCTTGTGTCCTCTGGGGACAGAAAGCGCCTTCCTCGTGGTCGGTGCCTTCTGAGGCTGACGCAGCAGTCGACGTTTTTGTTCAGATGTTTCTGGCTGGGCTTCACACATTTCAAACTTGACTCTCTTTTGTTTTTCAGAAAGTACTCAGACATTGAGAAGTATTCGCGAAGAAAGAAAAAAGTGAGTCCTTGTTAAAAAGGGCCGATGACAGCCATGGTCGACCCTGGTGTCTTTTGTATGGCTGACTCATTTTGCTGTGCAGTGGAGGCTAACACAACATTGTAAAGCAACCATACTCCAATAAAAATTAATTAAAAAAAAAAAGGACACACGACAGGCCGGCCCCGCCATTGTAGAACGAGCTTCTCAGCACAGGCTGACTCCTGTGAATGGGCCGAGCAAGGCATCAGGTGTATCCCTGGAGCTCGGAGTCTCCAGGGCTGGGAGGCACACCCAGGTGTTAGCGATGCAGCACAGGGAGCGTGGGGATGAAAAGACACACAGGTCTTCTGGCAGTGGTAGGAGCAAAAGGCCTGGCAGGAGCTGGGAGGAGATGTCAGGCAGACTTGGCAACTGGAGGAAGGTACAGAGGGGTGTGCTTGTGTTCATCTGCACGCACAGTCTGACATTGCAGCACAGAGCACAGGCCGAGCAAGACAGGTAGAAACCAGACCTTGGCGGCTCCGAAGGGCCCTCATCACCTGTTTACATGATGAAAACATCCCAGACCAGCTTATAGAGTCAGTACTTCAGCGGCTCTACTGCGAGAACGTTCATTCAACAGAGCTGTTGAATGCGTACCATGTCCTTCCCGCCTTTCTAGGCCCGTCCTTCAGAACTCGCCGGCCTCCAGGCTCTCCAGGCACTCTCTGTTATTTTCCAGTATCTGGCAAACAGCCTTTGGGTTTGCTTGCCTCCAGTTGCAGCCCAGATGTCTTACCCACCATTTATCACCTTCCTGCAAGGAGCTTTGGCTTCCTTACCCCTAGGGGCCACCTTGCATTTGCCTGGTGAAAGCCTGGTCTTGGAGCCCAGCCCCTCGCTCTGTCTGCACTTGCCCTGAAGGAGCTCAGAGTCCCTGCAGGGAGTAACACAGCTGACCTGACCCTCTTCACACCGAGTTCATGGCCACAATCCTCACCCAGCCGGCCTGCACCTAAAAAGCCTCACTACTAAAAAAAATACTTTTCTGAATAAGTTTTGCTAAATGTTGTTAGGGATTTTTGCACGTCTCTTTATAAGTGAGACTAGCTTAGAATACCTCTTTCTCTTGTTGTCTGGCTTTTGGTGTCAAGGTTTTTCTGAATTGATTCTGTTGTTATTTTGGTAGCTTCTTGAGCTCAGTGATCATTTTATGTATTTTCGATTTTCTCTAAGGATTGCATTTAGTGTTAAGTGTTTGTTGGATGAATGAATGAGAACCACTGAGAACACAAAAATGATAGACTGATTCTGCCCTTGGGGTATGCTCCATCTGGTGGGGACAGACACGTGGAATTACGTCATGACACAAATTTTGTATGAATGAGTCACGTGCATAGGATGATGGTTTGTGGGCTGGGGAGTGATCCACACGTGGAGCTCAGCAAAAAGGTGCAGGTCGTGAAGTGTGATTCGGAGAAGGGGGCAGACAATCCCGGAAGGGAAGACGCCCGCATGAACGCACAGGGTTCTAGTCCCGCAGAGTTATTCTTTTCTGCCCTCTCCAGTGTTTTCATGTATGGTGTGGGCACCGAATTTTGAATGATGACTTATTTAGGAAAACGCCTGCATGAACGCACAGGGTTCTAGTCCCGCAGAGTTATTCTTTTCTGCCTTCCCCAGTGTTTTCATGTATGGTGTGGGCGCCGAATTTTGAATGATGACTTATTTAGCGTGAAGAGTACAAGCTTGAAATCCCATACTTCCGTGGTTTTGGAAGCCCCTGAGCACACAGGTAATTGAATCCGTCTGCTGAACCTGTAGTGTGGGTTTATCGCTACCTGCTTGTGTTCTGTCCGCATTTCATGGTGACGGGGTTTTGACTTTGGCTCCTTAGAGGTAGGGATGTAATTTTCTTTTCATTATAAGTTTAAAATTGGTCTAAAATGTGAGCGTGTTTGTTCTGATATTGTCTGCATTCCCTTTTCTCTTCTGGAAATGGATCACTGGAAAATTAATGGGTTTTGATGATGATATTTAATGCTTCGGAGCCTTTAACAGAATGATCACAAACATGGCATAAACTGTAGTGTAAAGATGTGTTATTTTAGGAAGGTTAGATCTATCGCTGAGATTCTCCTATGAAGTCAGTGTGACAAGAGCATATAGCAGGTACAGCAAGCACATTTGTTCTAGAAAACGGAAAGCCCTAGAAGAAAACAGAGGGCATTGACTTAACAAAGGTTGGTGTTCAGATACCTGTCAAGGGCTTTACGGTGTCCGTCGTCCCTTATGTACGGCTCGTGGATCTCAGAACTGAGCACTGGACGAATCCTTGCCCCATTTGAGGACTGGGCTGCATTGCTGAGAACGGAAACTGCTCCACAGGCCGGGCTCCTTTGTTTGGCTGCAGAAGCCTGGATTTTAGGATTAGTCACGGCAACTATATTACGACAAATATATTTGTTCCTTTATTTACTTGTTCCCAATTTTCCACGTCTAACTTATTAGACTTTCATCTGTTTTCTGCGTGAACTACCTCAGTATCCTTTTGGAAAGTGGGGGGAGGAAATTTAAAAATCAACCTGGAAACCCAGGACTGCCCCTCGAGGGGGACATTGCCCTGCAGCACGTGAGGGGCTGTCGTGGACCCTTGGTCATCTTCCCATTCTAAGGCTGTTAGGTGGGCAGAGTAGCAGCTCTCTGTAAGATCGAGTGCTGAGTTTTCTTTTAAAAAATAAGTCGTTTTTTAAAACATTGTTAAAATTGAAGTATAGTTGATTTACAGTGTTGTGTTGCTTTCATGTATATAGCAAAGTGATTCAGTTATACATATATGTGGACATGTATATTCTTTTTCAGATTATTTTCCATTATAGGTTATTACAAGATATTGAGTATAATTCCCTGTGCTGCACAGCAGGTCCTTGTTGTGTACCTATCATGTATATAGCAGTGTGTATGTGTTAGTCCCAAACCCCTAATTTATCTCCGCTGCCCACTCACTATCCTCTTTGGTAACCATAAATTTGTCTTCTGTGTCTGTGGGCCTATTTCTGTTTTGTAAATACATTGATTTGTATCATTTTTTAGATTCCACATATAAATAATATCATATGATACTTGTCTTTCTCTTTCTGACTTACTTTGCCTAGTATGATAATCTCTAGGTCCACCCGTGTTGCTGCAAATGGCAGTATTTCATTCTTTTTTATGGCTGAGTAGTATTCCATTGTATATACGTACCACATCTTCTTTATCCATTCACCTGTCCATCAATGGACACTTAGTTTGCTTCCTTGTCTTGGCTGTTGTGTATACCACTGAATGTATCTTTTTGGATTAGAGTTTTGTCTGGATATATGCCCAGGAGTGGGACTGCAGGATCACATGGTCTAAATCTGCAAGTGTTTTCTTAAATGTACTGACAGTATAAAGCAGAGACTCTGTCCTGACTCTTCTATGAACGGAACACAAATACACACAGAGCTTTTGACCTGCAGACTATCAGACTTGAATGGAGGCATCCGTTGATGTGTCTGGTGGTCCAGGAAACCTTCATGTGCTGGAGGTACAGCGATGAGCTGAGTGTGAGTTTCTGCGAGTGGCGAAGGCAGACGTGCCAGTGAACAGGACACAGTGACTGTAACAGTCCTCACCGGGAAAATGGAATCTGTTCCCTGGCTCAGCCCAAGCCCACACGTCATCCTGGATTCCACCGGCATCAACCCCTCCTGCTTGCATAATTCCAGTAGGGCAGCAATCCCTCTGCTATTAAACTGCCCAACTTTCAGGCGCACCTGTATCTCTCCATCAGCACTGTGTGAAGAGTCAGGAAAACCACAGTACCTGAGATGGGAAAGTGGGATGCAGGTGGCAGCCTGGGAAGGCAGGCTGGGACCGTCATGAGGGCTGGAAGGGCAGGTGAGACACTTGTATTCGTAGGGATCCTGACCTCAGCAAGGGAGTGAAATGAACAGATACGCACTTGAGACTCACTGCTAGTGATGGAATAAAATGTACGGACTGAAAACGGAGCCAGAATAGCAATAGCGGAGGAGAGGCCCGTCCTGAGGCCACTGCAACGCTCCCAGCGAGGGGCAGGTGGGGCGCAATTGGGTTCAAGAGCTGCTGCGTGTCACTGATTCTGTGACAGGCATTTTCCCCATCTTTGAGGCTCTGAAGTACGGGCACATCTTAGGCTGATGGCACCTTGGCTGTTGTGCTGCAGGTTCATCTGTCGTCACGGTGAACTTGGCCACAGCTGCTCACGTTACTGTCTCTCCAGTTGAGGAGGTGCCTGGCTGACACTGCACATGGTGAGCTTACTTGCTGTGTAAATGTCCTCGAAAGGATTTTGCTGTGATTAGGAACTGAAACGAAAGTTATTATATACGTATGGAAATTCATAAAGATAGAAATAGAAAGATGTGCTGTTATTTGTTATTAGTGGGGTATATTCTCCTTCAATTCCATATGTTTTTGCAGAAGAACAGCCAATTCTTTTATGGACCCAGGAAAGGGAGATACCCACACATAGCGGAGCTATCAGCTTCAGTAACCTGTTACTGTGTAAAGAGCCATCCTGGGGACTTCCCTGGTGGTGCAGTGGTTGAGAGTCCGCCTGCCGATGCAGGGGACCCGGGTTCGTGCCCCGGGCCAGGAAGATCCCACGTGCCGCGGAGCGGCTGGGCCCGTGAGCCATGGCCGCTGAGCCTGCGCGTCCGGAGCCTGTGCTCCACAACAGGAGAGGCCATGACAGTGAGAGGCCCGCGTACCTCAAAAAAAAAAAAATAATAATCCACCTGCCGATGCAGGGGACATGGGTTCGAGCCCTGGTCCGGGAAGATCCCACGTGCCATGGAGCAACTAAGCCCATGTGCCACAACTACTGAGCCTGCGCTGTAGAGCCTGGGAGCCACAACTACTGAGCCTGCGTGCCTATAGCCTGTGCTCCGCAACAAGAGAAGCCCCTGATCGCCGCAGCTAGAGAAAGCCTGCGTGCAACAATGAAGACCCAACGCAACCAAAAATAAATAAAATTAAAAAAAAAAGAGCCATCCTCAAACCTAGGGGTGTAAAACAACAATGATTTGTTATTTCTCTAGGTTCTGTGGGTTGGCTGGGTGGCTTGGGCCAGTTCCCCGGGTTACTTATGCAGCTGCATCTAGCTGGAGGATCCGCTGGGCTGGGTTGTGTAAGGCCATATCACCACGTCTGGAAGCTGGTGCTGGTGGCCGGCACCTCTGTTTTCCTCCAACTGGTCTCAGGGTCCCAGGAGGTGGAGAAATAGGCTCTCCCTCGGTGGAGAAGTGCGGCCGTGTATTCACTTTTCATACTGCCTGTGCATCGGGGGAGGGCTTTGTGGCCAGGGGCAGCCCACCACGCTTGTTTGCGTTTTGTTGCTGAGACTGGTGCAGAGGGTTGCCTCCCGTGCTCCAGGCAAGAAAGCACCAGCCTCAGGATGTGCAGAGCAGCTCGGAAGAGAATTCCAGGGATAATGGAGGAGCCCTCTTTCTGTCCCGTGGAAAAGCACAGGTGGCTTTGAGGTGGGAATAGTTCAGAAGAGCCAGACTCAAGATGTAAAACCTTGGGAGGATGCAAGTCATTTATTTATGAACTGTCTCCCCTTCCTTTTTGCACAGGTGTGATATTGATAAATATCTATGTCTAAGTAGTTCCAAAAGGCCTTTTTCAGGAAGTATAGATAGAAGAAAGAACTTCTAGGTAATAAGGAAGCACCATGACATGGTTTAAAGGGCAGGTTGATTTCTTTATTAGCGACACAGGTCATGACCACGTGTCTTACGATTCTTGGCATCTTGATTCGGTGAAATGGGAAGGAAAACAATGGGAAGGAACACGGGTGCGTCTAGATGGCCGTGGAGTGTGAGAAAGTGGAAAAGTCAGGGAGGACTCCAGGTTCCCCGGGGCAACACTGCTGGATCGTGGCGTCAGCAGCAGAGACCTGGGCCCCCGGGGAAGGTGGAGGAGGGTTTAGGTGTTGGTCCGTGTGTGCTAGCTTAGCACACTCACCAAATGAGAGGCAAGGGGAGATGTGCGAGATGATGTTCATGCAGGAAGGTTTTTGTTTTTGTTTTTTTGGAGCAGAGAAAGGTTCACCGCAGGGCCAAGCAAGGAGAATGGGTGGCCTGTGTTCAGAACCCCCCGAACTCCCAGAAAAGTGTTGTTGATGTCAAATAGAATCCCGTATAATGTGTAGTAGAGGACAGACCTGCTCCTGTATTTGCGTGGGATTATCATTGTGGATTCTTTAATGAGTAAAAAGACGAACTTTCTCTGGATCTAACTGGATGCCAGTGGGTGAATCTTATCTACATATTATGATAACAGATTTTTTTTTTCCTGGTAAACCAGTGGCTCCCACCCAGGGAAAGCCCAGGCCTTAAGAGTAAGCGTTCTGGACTCTGACTTCCTTGGTTGGAATCCTGCCTCTGCTGAAGCTCTCAGGGTCTCTGTCAGTGAAACCTGGTTCCCCTCTTTTGTTTCCTATTTACCCCCCACCAGGATTTCTGTCATCAGACTTGCCTCAGTGGGCATGAATTTCTAATTTAAGCTAATATAGACACCCTAACAGAGTTCTAAAAAAATTGAAGAGTGAAGCTGTTTGCTTCTTACATCTAGATTTCCACTGAGCACAGAATGAAAGATTTAATCTTGATTTAGCAGAACTTTAAATCACACTTATGAAAATGCCCGTTTCCAAGAAAATGGCAAAGAAATCATATGGGTGCATTTTAACTGATTAGCACGCTTGAACCGTATTTGGGCTGTAGTCTGCCTTATTTGATTGGCTCAGTTCACTTTATGGGTTGATTCAAATATTTGAATGTTGGAAAACATGTCATTAGGAGGCTGCCAATGCCTTAAATGGTCCAATTAACAGAAGCCATGACTCTTTGAGTCCAATGAAAGTAACTGAATGCAGCTACTCTCATTTGTTACATCAAATTCAGTTTTATAGCAACTGCATTTATGGTGCAGTTACCTTCCGGAGAGGGTATCTGTTACCTTCCAGAGAAGTTAAGGTTAATTTAATAAGTGCTTAGAATTGCATTCGTATATTAAAATGAACATTTTAGGGTGCAAGCCTCTGTAAAATGTCAGTAAGTAGTTAATAAGCATTGTGTTTATATCATACCCGCAGTCAGAATGTTAATATCACCTACCTCTCTTTGGCTGTAAAGCCCAAGTGTTGGTGGCAGACGGTAATGAACTGAGATCAAGCATCAGCACCCTAAGTGTGAGGGCGTGTGGGGTCTGACACCCACGCTTTAGTAACCGGGTTGAGACTGTGAAGTTCAGTGTGAGGTGTAACTACTTTGGAACTGACGTTTGCAGGCTGGTGATGTCAAGTCCACACCACATCGCACAGCAGTCAGGCGGTGTTTGTCGTCATCTTCCAGCAGCCTGGAGATGCAACAGTCAGGTTTAAGTGTTAGCAAGTCTTCTATGTTAATAATTCTCAAAGCAGGGACTGGTTCATTGGTGGAAGACTTGACCCGCGTTGGAGCCAGGCCGCTCCCTTGGGAGCCGGGGAAGTGCCTTTTGCCAGCAGGCCTGTTGTTTTCTACCTGAGGATGGATTGACTCTGAACTGCCTTGTTATGTTCATCAATTAGACGCTGTCTGATTCATCCCAGTTACCTTGGGAGGCTGCCTTTCATGTGCCGGAGCCAGATGACCTGTTACAGTGACATTAAAACAGCTAGATTGATTGACGGGGGCTCTGGAGAAAAAGAATATTTCTTAAAGCACCACAGAGAAATAAACCCAGTGTGCCTCAGGTATATTTTCCAAAAATACTTTTAATAGGAAGAAAGGTGAAGGAAATTGAAAGGAAGTACTGTGGCCTTTGTAACTAGAGCCCACGATGATGTCAGAGGGGCTGGGATGTGAGGACGGAGAGGAGGGGTCAGAGGCGTGACGCTCATTTCCTCGTGTTGGAAAGCAGGGGATTCTGATTCCCGCTTATCTGCTGTTTTCCAAGAATGGCTGTAAATCCGTGTGGCTCTGACAATTAAAAGACACCACAGTGTCCACACGTGCCAAGTGCCGGGCGTGTGAAGATGCAGGCGCCCTGCCTCGGTCCTTGGGGAGCTTTCGGGCAGAGAGAGAGTTACATAGTGGAAACTGCAGGCCTGTGGCTGTGGAGCTGTGGACACAGCAGGCTGGGAGCGGGGCCGGCTTTCTCTCTAGGGACAAGATGACACTGGAGTTAGGATCTGCAGGTGAGTTTGCCAGACCCCAGAGGAGGGAGCCCTTCTGGAGAAACACAGGGATTTGGAAGCGCTGGCCTGTCGGGGAATAGCACGGCGTGTGGGCCTGCAGGTAGGGGCCCCTGTGCCTGGGTGCGGTGCTGGGAGTTTGGGCTTCGTCCCGAGGGAAACAGACCTGGAGGGCCTGCAGAGGAGGTGTGCATGCCGTCCCCTCCCGGACCTGTGCCCCTTCCCTGGAGACCCCCTCCTTGCCTCCCACTGGTCCACCACCATTTCCCCACGGCTCTCAGGACGCAGACCTGCCCACCCATCACATTCACCTCCAGCATTTCATGGAGTGCTTCTCTCTGCCCCGCCAGGTTCTAAAACCTTTACTGGGGTGAAGCTCTGCAGACCTCATGACCACCCCAGAGAGGCAGTATTATCAGTCCCACGTCCTCGAGACGCCTTGGGACAGTGTGGTGGGGTGATGTGCTAGGTGCAGAGCTGCTGAGTGAGGGAGGGGACGGCGCTCAGTGTTGAGCACCTACTGTGTGCCAGGTCCAGGGTGGCTGGAGGGATTGTCTAAGAAAGTCTGAGACACCGGGCCTTTGGGCAAGGCTGCTTCTTCCCCACCGCCAAGTCCAGGATCCGAGGTCCACCCAGGCTCTTACGTCCCTTTCCAGTTCCCGTCACACCTGTGCTGGGGACGCGCTGGGTGTGGGCCTGCATACACTTCAGGTCCTGTGTGTCTCATCCCGCTCTGCTAGGTGTGGGTGGTCACACTTGCTAGGTATGTGGGTCTAGTCTTACACTTTGTAGGGTCTTGATGTATTTCTCAGGAGTTTATTTACACGTTTTAAAGTGGAATTTGTGTAAATATTTTGGTTTCTTTCTATACTTTTTCCAACTTACATTACAGTTTGCTCGTTTAAATAATTAAGATCATCTACTTAAATGTGAGTTACAGCTGGTTTCAAAGGTGAGCAGGTCAAGATTCATGCAGGAATGAAAGGGCAGTGCAGGGAGTTTGGTCAGAGCTGTCAGTTTGCTTGTCCTGCCGGTGGCGTTGGCTGGACGGACGAGGAGAGGCTGGTGGTCCCCGTCCCCAACCAGGCAGACAGTTGTCCTGGGATCCGGCTGTGACACCTGAGATGGGACACGAGTGTGTAGGATCCAGTCAGGGACACGTAACCTTCACCTAATTATGCAGAAACACCAAGCCAACCTCAGATTCTTCCTATAAAACAAAAGAAAACAGGCCTGTGTTCTTCAAAAATTCAGCGTCACGCAAGACGAAGAAAGTCTGAGGACTGGGTCCAGGTAAGAGGGAATGAAGGGGACGCGACGCCTAAACACGGTGTGTGACCCTGGACTAGTCTGTGCTCGAGGGAAGGTCCACAAAGGATGTCGTTGCATGGAGACCAGATGGAGTATGGATGGCGGATTAGCTAGAAAGCCTGCGTCAAGGCCGACTTCTTGAATGGGGTGACCGTCCTGTGGTTCTGCAGGGGCGTCTGTCTCTGTTGTCAGGAAACCACCCGACAGTGTAAATGGATCATGTGTCTTCAGTACTCAGTCTAAGGGACTTAGCCGTAAATGTGCGTGATTCAGGCAACTTCCTCCTAAGTAGTTTAGAGAAAATACGTGTTTAATACAAACATGAATGGAAGCTACTCCTAGCAGCCCCTCACCTTTCCTTGTCTGGAGAATGCCAGATTTTCAGCTGTTCTTCTCCTCCTCTGTCTGCATCTTCCTGCTCAGAGCGTTGAATCGGCAGACATTTACTGAGCAACTGTTACTGTTAATTGAACACACGTCCGTATCGAGAGCCTGCTGTTCGCTTAGGGCCAGGAATGCGCGGACGGTGGGCCTGGGTCCTGGAACTGCGTGTGGAGGTGTTACGGGACCCGGCAGGGGGGCCCTGGAGGTCAGGCGTGGACGGGGATTTGAAGGATGAGTCTTAGGTCAGGAGGCAGGGCACCGGGGTGGGGGGGGGAGTTCCAGGTGCAGCTGAGCTCTGTAGGAAGGCGTGGGGTGTGCAAAGCCTGCGGTGAAAGGGTGTGAGGAGCGGGCTATGCAGGCAGGTAGGCTTAGAGCTTGAAGGGCTTTGGAACATCCTCATAAAGTTGGGACCACTCCCTGAAGTGTTTGAAAGGTGGGCGTGATCAGATTCACAGCAGCCCTGTTCACTTATGCATTCAGCAGGTACTTACTGAGTGCCTACTCTGTGCCAGGCACTGTCCCAGGCTCTGGGATCCATTATGAGAAAAGCAGACACACACACATAACCCCTGCCCTCATGGAGAGTCTAATGCCTCATGGAGACAGGTGAACAGTGAACGTATAAATAAATTATCTGTAGATTGAGTTAAGTGCTGGGGAAAATATGGAGAAGGGTAAGGAAGGGAACTTTTTTTTTTTTTAAGAAGGGGAGTCCAAGGTATTTTATGCTTCCATATTTTTTTTGTTGTCCTGTCGGCATACGATTCCTCTTGTCTGATGGATTGCTGAGGTCAGTGGTAGGGACGTGCCCCGTTGTGAAAGGGGGGACAGAGCACTGGCGGGAGAGAGAACTGCTGCAAAGTGTCCCAGGGAACCAGTGAGTTAGTGCATCCTGCCAGGTCTAACTCTTGAAGGATGGTACCTTCTTTGTTAATTCAGAGACATTTAAAATGGGGGGAAATAGGGAGGGAGCCGTCAGGGTGGCTCTCGCCGAGAAGGAGAGGTTTGAGCCAACGCTTGACAAGAGGCCAAACCCACGCCGCTCTGATTTCCCTGGATTTCACAGGAATGAGGTGTTTTAGAATCTTGCATTCCCTTCATGTGCTTGTTAGGCAAAGTATGAGATTAAACAATAGAACTGGCTTAATGACGTGACGCCCGCCTTCACCTGCCGTCCTGCTCCCCCAGGAGTTCTTGTTTCCACATCTCCTGGGGTGGTCAAACCGCGATGGGTGTGGTTTGCTCTGTGCTCTCTGCACAGCATCCTCGCTGCTTTTGTGTCCTCGTAACGAGGCTGGGTAATATTTCCTTGTCACTGTCCTCTGAGTGCTGTTTCAGAGATAATAAAATAAATATATGGCCTCTTTATCTTAGAGGCCAAAGATACGGAAAATGCTTGTGACAAGGAGATGTGAGTAACACCGAGAAGAATCTAGTAGGTTTCCCGAATCCCAGCCCCCAGCTGCCTCTAAGGCACAAGCACCATATATCATCTTCTGTTTCTGAAACCAGTCCTGCAAAGATCTTGTTTCCTGTGTTCATGAGCATGATTTCAACTTGCAGGAAAGCCTCCTAAAATAGGTAGAAAGATTTTGCTCGGCTCCTATATATGTGGTTGAAGGACTATTTTCACACTTTAATTTCCACAAGGAAAAAAAACCCCTAGTAGTTTGCATAATACACTATAATGCCATATATAAATGGCACAAGGTAGGTGTTTTTAGTTTGACATTTTCTTAAGTGACACAGAGAGCTCACAAGAAATATCTATTTATATAGTTTTGCCTGTATTCATTTCCAAATACTTCAGTAAAGATGGAAAAAGGGAGAACTAAAAAAGATGGCTTGTATATAAAGATGGGATATATCTGGGATAGAATTGGAATAGAATTGGGATGGTGCTAAGAATTAGTTCATCTTACACTGTGATCTAGTTATGCTTTGTTATTATAGTTTATAGATTTCTTTAGAAATCTAAGTTCCCCTCAATTGTAACCCAAACACACCTGCCACGCATCAATTTTTTAATCAGAGATGCTCCATCCTGCTCTGTGGTTCCAGCAGTGATAGTTTGGTGGTTGTCATGGAAGCGATTTTTATTAGGCTGTAAGGAGTATCTCTAAAGCCCCAGCGACCTCTGCAGACCTGCCTGTCCCCCTTCTAATGCAGACCCTCCTTTCCCAGGCACCACGCGGCCACCTTCATTTGGGAAGAGAATAGCTTCCCTTCCTGGTGAGCTGCTGCCCCCTGGGAGGAGGGAGGGGAGTATTTTTGCCACTTTACAGAAGAGAAATGGAGGCGACAGCCTGGTCCAGATGGTGCGAGAAGGGGGGCCTCTTGGAGGCATCTGGGTCCCATCCCACTGTTCACTCGAGGAGCGTGTGCTTTCCCTGGGCCTTCTCAAAATAACCGATTAGACTCGCTGTACGCCTCCGTCCCAACACGCTCTTCATTCTTTGTTTGTACCTTAAGAGGATCCCAAGGTGAAAGAAACTCATAAATACGACAGCGTTCCACCCAAAGCACTGGATTCTATTTTTTACGCCAAAGAAGGAAAGAAGAAACCAAAGGCAGAACCTTTAATCCACAGCGGGGCAGGTAATGTGTCATTCTGTGTTGCTGTTGGCAATTCGAAATGCTGCCGGGTCACGAATCTGCTTTTCCAGACCAATTTCATCCTGCAAAGATATGACTTGTAACGATCTGATTTAAAAACCCGACTCGTAACTGTCTGACTTGTTAATAAATTGTTCGGCATGTAGGGCCATGGTAGGGGGAGTAGAAAAGTAAAATTTCAGGGCTGAGGGCGACGGGATTCTCCTACTAGGAAGCCCTCCAAGATAAACGCAGGATTTAAAAGTAATTCTGGGGGCTTCCCTGGTGGCGCAGTGGTTGAGAGTCCGCCTGCCGATGCAGGGGACACGGGTTCGTGCCCCGGTCAGGGAAGATCCCATATGCCACGGAGCGGCTGGGCCCATGAGCCATGGCCGCTGAGCCTGCGCGTCCGGAGCCTGTGCTCCGCAACGGGAGAGGCCACAGCAGTGAGAGGCCCGCGTACCGCAAAAAGAAAAAAAAAAAAAGTAATTCTATCATCTCTGTGGACCTCTGGGAAGGCATATTGTCCTTTAAGGACCAATGACACTGAAAACAACCAACAAACATATCAACCTTTTGAGGGAAACATGAACATAAAAGCCATCAGAACCCACTGTTTGGGTTTACTTTTTGAGTATGAGAGACATTTAAAAGATTGAACTTCAGAAGTGATTTTAAAACGAAATAATTTAAAATACACTCCTTTCAGTCCTACTCCTATTCTTACTACTACTGCTACTACCAGTAGTATTACTGTTACTACCATTATCAGTACTACTGTTACTACTACAGTTAGTGCTACTGTTCCTACTATTATGAGCTCTGACTGGGGGCCAGGCTCTGAAGAAGGTGCTTTCTGTGACTGTGTCATCTGCAGGTGTGATGGATACCTACAAGACTTAAGTCCCCTGGTTGGTTGTGGAGAAGAGAGGGAGATGGCGGGAAGGAGGGCTTCCCTTGCCTTCTCCACAGCATCTGACAAGTTTGCAAGTCATTTCTCTTAAGCTGTCTTCTCCCTCGGCTCTCAGTACCACACAGAACGACTCAGGTTTTCTTCTCTTTGCTCCCCGTTTCTTAGCTTCCTGTGTTTGCTTCAGGCTACAGAGTGGGGCGTTTCCCTAACGCTTTTCTCTGGCTTCTCCCCCTCTCCTGGCTCTCCCCATCCCATGACAAATGCGTCATCCTGCTGTGCACCAGGCGCTGGTCCGGACATGCAGGTGTTCAGGCATGTTCCTTTCATCCTCGGAGCTCATGTCCTGGCAGGCGAGGCAGATGCGTGAGCACAGAGGCCACGCTGTTCTACTCCACCCTCACGGGGCTCATCACGGAGCCTACTGAACCTATACTACCTGAAATTCTGTAATATATTAACCGTAATAGAAAATTTAATCACCGAGTAAAATGTCTTTCTTGGGAAAACATACCCTCCAGGAGTGGCCTGGGCTGCCGGGGAGAGCGTGGCCTGCTGGGACTCAGATTCCAGCTGTGGCCCTCGTGAGCCTGTGACCTGGGCACATTCCTTACCTGAAAACGGATGTCGTAGGTGTGTCTGAGGATTGCCATGAGTATTAATATCAAAGGCATAGGTAGAGGAGCCCCTGGGACACAGTGGGTGCCCGCCCTCTCCTCTCCTCTTCCATCCCTTATCCTCCAGCCCAGGGCTCGGGGGATGCTTCTTCCGGAACCGGGGCCAGGAAGGGCCAGAATGGACCCCGTGAGGGGTGGGGAGGTCCAGGACTCTTGACTGAGGAATGGGATGGGCTGTGAGCACATCTGTCTCCTTTTGGATGTTGAAGGAACTGGCTAGCCCACTTCTTTTTCCTCTGCTGTCACCTGTTGCTTCTGATCGGGGTGAGGATAAACTTTTCAGGAACCTTGGGATTTTATAAGCATTTACTATTGATACATCCAGTTGTAGTGCTAATTAGATGATTTTGTCTGTCAGCCAAGTTGAGTGGCTTACAGTGTACAGATTCAACCCCTGTGTCGTTAAAGCCCGGTTCTTGAATATATTTTGAAGTACCGCATCTGTGTGTCCTTAAAATCTGATGTTGGTGTCTCGTGGTTGCTTTGCGTTTATTCCTAACTGAATGAACCGAGCGCACACTTGTCAAACATTCACCGTATTTTGTCTCTGGCCTGAGTCCCACGGGCTTGGGACACAGGGATGACGGTGACTCCTGGGGTCTGGGACCTTTGTGGAGACAGTGCAGGTGTTGAGGGCCACTGAACCCAGCACCTCGAATGACGCAACATCAAGGGTGGTCGGGAAATGCAGGGGAGGGGATGTGTGGGTCCCGGGGTCCCTCGGCCAGGCCGCCTGACAGTGACGCAGGAAGCTCCGAGGATGCTGAGTTGCAACTCTGGTTTGGCTCAGAAAAGGTATAACGAACACCGGTTTGAAAACCCTGCCTGCATTATTTTTCTCCAGATGGTGACGTGTATGAAGCCCAGACTCCTAACAAGGAAACCCAAGGAGCACCAGAAGTTACGGGGGCCCCGGACGTGCATGTGGAGGTGCCTGTGGCCAGGTGGGTGGCGGGCACCGCAGGACTGTACCCACTCCTTCTTACTGCTGCTCCGTCAGCCCAGCCTGCATCTCATCCCCAGCCCCTCCCCAGAGCTCTCCCTGGCCTCTAGAATGTTCTTTGTCCCCTGCAGTTAGCTACTGCTCATCTTTTAGATCCTATGCTGTGCATTTTCTTGTCTGCCCATCTTTCCCCCAAGGCTCTTCTGCTACCAGGACCCTTCTTAGCACACGTCACAGTTCGTGACGGCACTTCAGCCTTATTTGGTTACTGTCCCTTTTCCGCGCTAAGCTGTAAGCTCCACAAGAAGGCCATGGTCTGCGCTGCTCACCTGTGTAGCCCCTGTTCCTAGCAGAGGTCTCGGCACGTAGAAGGCTCTTAGGAATCATCGGTGGAAGGGTGGGATGATGGTATAATCAGACCATGTGGTCGGGAATCATGCATCTGCCCCTTCCTAGCTTCCCGACCTCAGGCCTCAGTCTCCTTGTGCGTGTGGCGGAGATGATGTCACCGTGCAGGTCAGCCTGGGCACCAAGTGAAGTGTTAGTGTCCAGTCCAGGGCCTGGCGTACCGTGGACCCTCTCTCTCTGTGTCCCTCCTCCTGGCCTCATGGAGGAGAGAGGTGGAGTCCTGCGTGGGACAGGACGACTGGAGGGGAGAGGTGATGGGGAGAGGGGCTCACTTTGAGGCCTGGTGCCTGGACAGGAGCAGAAGCAAAGGGCCCCAGGCCCGAGTCGGAGGCCTGGGTTCCAGCTGGCTCTGCCCCGCCCCCCCCCAGTGCACCCAGCAGGTCTCCAGGGCCTCCGGGCCCCAATCCTGGGCCTCAAAGGGGAGTCTGTGCCGAAACGCATGACTTTGCCTCTGGTATCTACCTGGAGGCATTAAAGGTCCATTTCCAAATATAGGCTTTTGAGAAAATAATTTATATTCTGTATAAGGTCAGTCTTAGCATTTGGGTCCCATGTTTGTTCCTCGTAAGTAAAGTGGGTCCCAGCCCTGCGCGTGCCCCGAATCACAGGAACCAGCGAGCTTTCCTGCTCCGCTTTCAGTGCTAATCACTTTTAATCTTGTCGTTTATTTTTAACTTCTGCAATTTTTTCCCTGTGATATATTTTTAAAATGTCATAACTCTGTCTTAATGTAGCAGTAGCCTTCCACTTCCTCTTGACATGTTGAACACTTTTCTCATATGTCCTGTTGTATTCCCTAAATTACTAGCAATATTATTCTTTTCCTCGACATGACAAGAAAATGACCCAAAGATTTGGTCTTCTCTTAAAACCCAAACTAACAGTTTAAATATTTTTATGGCATACTTAAGAGTTTTATAGTAATAATATTAAGACATGTTAGGCAGTTACTTTTTTATACCGAATTTATCATCCACACTTCCACCTCCAACATGAATTATTGTTATTGATCTATTATTGTGTGTTTTCTGGGCTGTACGCTGAGAGTGTTTGGCACAGTTTTAAATGGAGGTAAAGTCCTAGTGTGTCAAATAGTGTTTCCATACTGTTTGGGAACAGTAAACGTAGATTTCCGTTGCTCGCATATTTGAGTTCCATTGCGTTCGAGGCTGTGGAGTGAGATGGCTTTCCCCAGACTGGTGTGTAGTCTGATGGGGGGAAGCGGTGTCCACACCACACGGCAGGGGCTGCGCACCTGGAGAGCCGCCCGAGAGGCGTTGGCCTTCATTTGTGTTCTGGTGCTAAGCTCTCGGAGCCACTGGTCTCCTTGTGGAAGGAGGGGAGGGTACTTGTTTTCATGCCCTTAGGACTTCCTGGTTCATAATGAAGAACGGTTGGTCTGTATATTAAACGATTGGATTGTGGTGGTGCCTTTTATCATAACCTGGAGCGCTTTTCTCGTGCTTTTGAGTGACTCGCTGTGAGCTGTGGGCGTCCCATCACTCCCTGAATGGCTGGTGGCTGCAGCATTGCGCTTTCTCCACTTCTGTGTTGCCGGAAGGATAAAATGTTACAAGATATAACATCCAACTAGTCAATTTATGAATTTGGAGTCGAACTGAGATGGACGAAGGGAGCCTCAGGAATGAGGACCCCTCCGGGTCCAAGGGGGCAGGTGTGGTTTGTTCAGCCTGTTGGTAGCTGATGACGCCTGTGAGTAACAGGGTCGCAGGTCAGGGTTGAGGCCACTCAGACCGTCCTGCAGCAGCATCGGCCTGCGACACCGCACTCCTGCTGCTGAGTGAAGGTTGAAGTTGAGGTTCAGGTGAGTGTGGAAGGCGGGCTGTCCCTTGTTCTTGCCGGGTGCCGTCGTGTAACATCCGCTTTTTTCGTGATGGTGAGCGAGGCTGACTGTGGCCTCTTAACCTTTCCTTCACTCCCGTACCTAGAAGCTTCCCCCCAGGACTTCTGAGTCGGTCAGGAACTCCTTGGAGCTGTGCAGAGAGGGCAGGGCAGCTGCGTTGGAGCGCGGGGCAGGGGTGTCGGGTGCTCAGTGGTAAGGAGAAGTCATCAGCTGTTTAGAGTGTTGGTCTTCCTGACAGTCCAGGAGGGCTGTTAATGCTGCCTTTAGACCTGCGCTCTGATTCCTAAGATGCTCCCACTCTTCTGGCTCTGCCTCCCGATCGTTTTCTCTTTAACTTACCCACAGAGCGATACATGCTTCCAACCAGACGTGTCACTTTTTCTGTCCTCCTACGTCAGCCACTTGGTTTTCCACCACCTGACACCTTTGCAGTTGATTTCAAAGAGCCGCTCATCTTCCTGCGTATGTTGGAAGGTGCGTGCTTACATTCCGGGGCCTCTGGTCGTAAAAGCTTATTCTGGAGAACAAACTTGACATTGGGACCCTTGTAGAATTCTGTTGACATCCATCTTTGGCTCATGAGAGAATCAAGATCGAGGTGCCGGGTGAGAGAAGCTGTGCTCTGAGTTAATGGAGTGATTTCAGTGCCTGTATCATGCATGGTGAAGCTCAAGCCACTGAACCCTGTTTGTCCTGAACCAAGTGGTTCCTGAACAGGACGAAAGGCTAAGCTGTGGAAAATATAATGAAAGTGAAAGGGAGAGAATGCTAGGGATTGGGACTCTGGCTGTGGCAAGACATTAGAAAGCGTTTTACTGATGGTCAACCATGGTGACAGGGACTATGGTCCGTGGGCGTTAGTCACCTTTTCCCTCTTCTATGCTGCACTGTCTGCTTTTGAGTTTTCACTTTTAAGAAATTATGATTTCCTTTCAGTGCCTCGTTTCTCATTGGCTTTAGTAGCGGTTAATGTATCCCCTTGCCATCCACCGCCCCCTCCAACCTTTGTTTATCCGAGCTTGAGTGGAGGACAAGGGTGATTGAGTTAACTGTCTGCTTTATCAGCCTTGATTCTCCCAGAGCGCTGACTTCTTACACCAGCTTCTATTTTAAAGTCCTGAGTTATTATACCTCAATGTTAAGGAAATGATTGTTAGCACTTGTAATATGCACAAAAGTGACATCCAGATATTAAGACATTGATGTTGAAGTTCTGTCTGATTTAAGGACTACATTTGTCACAAAGTAATATCTTCTGCCAGATTTAAGATTATTTATTTAATATTTTAAAATTAATTAATTAATTTATTTTTGGCTGTGTTGGGTCTCCATTGTTGTATGCGGGCTTTCTCAGTTGCGCCGAGCGGCGGCTGCTCTTCGTCGCTGTGCGCAGGCTTCTCATTGCAGTGACTTCTCTTGTTGCGGAGCACGGGCTCTAGGCGCTCAGGTTTCAGTAGTTGTGGCGCGCAGGCTTAGTTGCTCCACGGCACGTGGGATCTTCCCGGACCAGGGGTCGAACCCGTGTCCCCTGCACTGGCAGGCGGATTCTTAACCACTGCGCCACCAGGGAAGCCCCCTATATTTATTTTTATAAGTACTTTAAAAAGAGAAAAAGGCCCAGAATTGCAGTCTCTGTTTAGCCGGGACCCTGACCTTTGATTCCTTTTTGGGGGAAATAGTTCAGCATCTCTCCGCACATGCTCAGCTCTATTTTAGCAGAGTAGCTCTACAATATCATTTTGCAGCGGGCAATAAGCAGGTGTATAAACCCCAGGTCTGCAGTTGATGCATGAGAAGGCTTGACTGAAATCACAGTGGGCTGAGTCCAGGTCTGACCTCTGCTGAAATTCACTTATTTTCAGGGAGTCCCAGAGAGTCTTGCAGGAAGAGAGAGGGCTTTTCCTTAGATTCTCCAGCAGCTACCAGAGTGGTCACCCTCCACTGCACTTGCCGTAGTTCGCTTCACTCCAGAGATAAGCTAAGAATAAGACACTAACTGCAGTAAAACCAAAATAATGTGGACTAATTAGGAGAAGGTCCGTCTGAATTTGTGTAATCTCTGAATTGTTTAATTAGAAAAAACACAACGCAGCTTTAAAGCTTTGTTACTTTCAGCTGCAGAGTGGCTCAGACTAAGCTCCTATCTGTCCTTGGGGTTCCCACATTAATGAATAAATTAAAAAGTGTAATTAGCACTATTAGGATGCCTTTAGCTGTAAAGAACAGAAAACCTAAGGAGAAGTGGCTTAAACAATAGGAGACACTCACCACGCATGTACTAGAGGTCTAGAGGCTGCCGGCAAAAGCCGCAAAGGTTCCAGAGTTGCAGGCCAGCAGCTTGTGGGGTCGCTGAGGGCTCGTCTTCCCAGGGCTCTGCTGCCTTCCACAGCACGTTGACTTTCGGCCTCGGGCTTGTTTCCTTAAGACATTGCTTAGGTTCCGGGCGGTACATGGAGACGCGTGAACATCCACAAGAAGGAGGGAGAGACCGTTTCCTTCCCTGAGACTTTTGCAAATAGTGAGAAAAGTCTTTACTACCTATTGCTGAATCAGTGAACGAGTCAGCGATCCGCATCACATCAATTATTCTGTGAAAGAACGTGCTTTGGACTTCTCTTGAAGTGCAGTTTCATCAGCCCCAGCGAGCTTTCTTCGTCACGGCTCCTTCTCTGTGTAGACCATAGAGAGAACGCTCATGTAGTCGGGGTCTGAGTTCTCAGAAGGTTTGGGTGACTGAGGTCTGGGCTAATGGGATCGACTGTATCGAGCACACTTGTCTACACAGCCGCAGAGCTCAGCGCTGCACGTTCAGGGGTCAGCGGGCAGGAGCCGTCGGGTCCTTGGGGCTTGTCGCTAACATCAATTCTGGTCACTCGGTAAGAGCTGGCTTCTCCACCCACTTTAGCTCAGGTGTAGCTACGCGACCTGCCGTCACCGATGACGGGTGACACTTCCAGGCAGAGGCATTAAGAGCCAGCGTGGACTTGGCCACGTGCCTTCTTTGACTCTGAGGTCGAGGAAACAGCAGGACTCGGAGTCTCCTGGGTGACTGATGAACGGGGGGCCTTCACCAGCCCACCTGTTCCCACTGACACAGACACGTAATGGAAGGAGCCCCCGTGGGCACCTTTATTTTGGCCCCAGGACCACACGATTTTCCCCCGGTGTGGAGAAAGGTTCCAGGACACCAAGTATGGTAGCCTGCTGCCTTTTGCCAGCAAGTTATGACAACCGGGAGATTATCCACAGGGGGCGTGCGCACACGGCCGGGGGCAGCGGGACCAGCCAGGCCGTGGTGGTGCCCCTCGGGCCCAGAGGAAGAGGGTGCTGCTCAGGTCCCCAGGGGTGCGCTGAGAAGTGCAGAGGCGTCTGCAGTGACCACTCTCTCTGTTTTACACAAAAGGGATTTATAGTGTCTCAAAGTTTTCTCCAACAGTTTTATTAAACAGGTTTGTTACCAAAAGTGGCGTCTGGCTGTTTGCTGCTCGAAAGCCAGTACTCGAGGGCAAAGTTGGTGGAAAGGAAAGTTTGCTTTATTCTGGAGGCCGGCAACTGGGGGTGGGCGGTGGGAGGCTGGGCTCGTGTCTAAAGGCCGATTCCCACACCGCTCACCATCAGGGGGCAAGAGCTTTCCCAGGCGGAGGGAGGGGGCTTCCTGCGGGAACAGCACAGTCGGCTCTGACGGTCATCTTGAAATTGGTCATCGGTGCTCTGACCAGCATCATCCTGATTGTTTTAAGTACAGTTAGTCTTCAGTTCCAGGGTCGGTTTCTTCCCATTTCTTTGAGGCCAAGTCTCGGAATTGTGGCAGCTTGTGTCATGGCTACAGTCTGGTCATCATGGAGTTCACTTCTCCCACCTGGTGGGGTTTTCAGTGTCTACAAGACAGCTCCCAGGACATGGCTCACATTATTATCTATAGCCCTTGAGGAGGGACTAAAGGTCCTTGACTCTGCTAATGACTAAACTATTATTATTTTGTCCTGTTTGTTTTCCTTTGCTTTGCATTTTCTCACTTCTCTGGTTAAAGTTATTCTTCGGCTAGAGTTTTCCTGCAGACAAGGCAGCTGGAGGACGCGGATGGGGAAAGACTATAGGTCCCGCTCCGTTTCAGGCTGGCCCTTGGTTGGAGGAGCCAAAGGTAAAAATGCAGAGCAGACGCAGGCTTGGACTTGAAGTAACCACTGTGGAAACACTGGTGACCTTTCAGCTTTACCTGTAGAAATGGTCAGAAAGTCACGTGGCTTCACGCGCTCTTCGCTTCTTTAAAGGACTTTGACACAGGTTGACTGCGACTAAATCTAACACATGGCGCATCTTCTCCCCAGAAACCAGCCGAGATAGTGAAAGAAGAGACACATAGTCACATGCCTAATTTTGAAAGCAACGAAGTGAGTTAATTCTACTTTTATTTTGTACTTGACGGCTTGAGGCTAAGGCGCCTTTTCATCCTTTTAACATGTTGGGTGGAGCTCTTGTTTGATGGAGAAGGGGTCAGAGAGCCAAGTCACTCCAGGATACGAATCAGCACAGGGTTGGACCAGAGTGTTCCTCTTCTGCAGGCTGTACCTCACATCAGGTCTCTTGTGTGCCAGAAATTACAGTCGTTTTCATGGCTTCTACACTAGTCTTTGCCACCTTTTACTATACTTCCAGTCACAGACTGAAAAGCTCTTTTTTCCAACATCTTTCAAGATATATTTTTAGAGGGGGAGGAAGGAGAGGAAGGAAAGACAGGGGAACCATGGCAGCAGGCGTGGGGAGGCTCCGTTGTCCCGGATACCTTGGACATTGGTTTTGTGGGTAGTCAGTGTTGTGTAGACGGCACGTCTGGGCTGCGGACGTGTGCAGCACACGCTCTATAGATGGCAGCATGAGCTAGCGTGGAGCGCGCTGTGTGGTTTGTGTTTGTCCAGTTGCTCTATATGTGCCGTCAACGCGGGAAGCATGTCTTTCCACGGTACGTGACTAATCTGTGTAAAATATGTGTATTGGGAAAACAAAATTTACTTTAAATTCTTTAGTCGAGGGATATTTCACAACTAAAAGTTGTATATTTTTAAGGTGCACAATTTGATATACGTATCCATTGTGAGATAAGCGCCGTAATCAAGCTAATTAACATAGCCGTGTGTGTGTGTGTGTGTGTGTGTGTGTGTGTGTGTGTGTGGTGAAAACATTCAAGACAAAATTTACTTTAAATATACAATTCATGTAGCTAAGAAGCAGACTTTTGGGAGCTTGTTTTTAAAATTCTGTCTCTGGATTTTCTTTTCAAGGTGGTTTCTTGCTTTTAGATTTTTGGCTCCAGGCAGGAGGTCATGTAACAAATCTGGGCTATTGAGTCTGTTCTGATGACAGACTATGAAGAAATCTGTGGATGTGATGGCGTTGCAAGTGAGCCTCTCCTGCTCTGAGACGTGCCCCGCAGCATCCTGGCTCCGTGTTTAAAAAGAGGGAGCAGAGTCGGCTCCTGGGTCTTGCCCAGCTTGGAAAGGGGGTTTGTGGGAAAGGACGTGGGTCCTTAGGAAGTTTGTTCGGGTTTTTCAACATGAAAGGAGTTTATGATCTGAAACAGACAGTTAGAGGAAATAATCTTTCAAACGATTCTCTTTCCTTCCTTATAGTCTTAAACATTTCTGACCAGGAGGAAGTGTTCAGGGAGAGGTACACGCTCTGTGTCTGGATGGTTAGGGAAGCCTTTCAAATGTGGAGGGACAAAAGGATGCTCACGACGGCTGACGAGTGTAAGACCGTGTCTGCGGGTGGGAAGGCGGTGGTCCCGGGGCACTGGGTGTCGAGGGGCCAAAGGTCACCTGCTTGCTTCGGGGCCGTGGACGAAAGGGTGCTGTTATGACCCAGCCATGGAGTAGCCGAATGCCACGTTTTAATGGACACATGGCACTGGTGTCTTTTGCCGGCACTGAGTTTTTACTGTCACTTGGATATCTGGGCACACTGGCTGTGGACATTCATCATCTATGCTTTGCTGACTTGTTCTGTAAATATATCTCCTCGGGCCTCTGGGAGCATCTTGTGCATTAGCAGCTGACATCAGTCAGTAGACTTAACTTCTTACCGTGAATCAAATGCCAGCAGTATCATTGGAATAATGGCAAATCCAAGCGCCTCGTTTGCAGGTATCTGGGTTAAGAACCTAAGCTTTTGGGGAAGGAAGGTGATAAGGAGCAACTGGGCCTCCTTCTCTTGCCCAAACACGGATGACTTACGTCAGGCAGAAGGGCTGGATCGAGCAGACGCATCTTCACGGAGCCTTTGCTGTGGGCTGGGCACGTGCTGGCCCCTGTCACTCACGTCCCAGCTCACCCACACATCACTCTTCCAGGTGGTATCAATCCCCGCTTTATAGACTCAAAACCAGTGAGGTGGAGAGATCTGAGAGGGAATCTGCCGCACCAGCAGCTAGGAGGCAGGGTGCTTGGCTTTGAACCCAGTTTTGAACGATTCCAAAGTTTGTGTTTCCTCCCCAGAGAACCACGTGTCTGATTCCTCAGAGGAGACGTCCCCTGCGTCATGCTTCCTGGTCTGCCCCTCCCAAGACAGGTGCTCTGTGATGTTCAGGACTGGGTTCATGGTGTGTGACTCTCCAGGATGTTTTAGTTCTGTCAGGTCCACAGGCCTCCGTCTCTGCTTCAGCAGGAGCTGAACAAAAACTTGGCTGGTGTGAAACACCCCGTGGAGTTGAAGGTCGTCGGCCCTAAAATCTAGCCCATGCTTTATGGGCTCAGAAAGAGAGCAGGCATTGTGTAAGCATGGCAGTAGCTAGTCCTACTAATAAAAGGAACATTACTCAACTAACACTGCCTGGCCGATAGGCCACAGTGATCTGTGTCTCTCAGTGAACTGTGGTTTTATTTGGCATTTCATTTGTCTGTTCACTTGAAAAATTGATTCTGTGATATTTATTTGACATTGAATATATCGATTTCTCAGGTATGTGGCTTCTGGCTTGACCACCTCTCCCAGACAGATCGTGAAATCCTTAAGGGGCAGATATACATCCTTACGGTGCCTAGGACAGTGTCTTATATGCAGTAGGTGCTTCATAATTTTGTGGACTTGCTTCACGTTACCTGTGACTAAGTGGCTTAAACTGAAGTATATGATCTTGGGTAAAATGGTGATGACCTTGCGAAGCTGTAAGACAGCATATTGTTATGAACATTATTTAAAAATACATATTTTATTTCTGATGTTGGGTCACAAGGGTTTCTGTTTCATTTTGTTAGGATTTTTTAATGGTAAACTCTATACAGCATAAAATTTGCCATGTTGACTGTTTTTAAGTGTACTTTAAAAAATTCAATAGTGCCATTACATTCAGGGACATTAGGTACATTTTCAGTGTTGTACAAGCACCACCACAATCTACAGCCAAACTTTTTCATCTCCCAAACAGAACCTCTGTGAGCACTAAGCACTGTTTCCCCGCTTCCCCTCCTCCAGACCTGACTCTGCTGTCATTTATGCATTTCAAACCACCTCCGACCAAAGGAGCTATTTAGATGTAGGTATTAGGAGCAGATCCCACTCACCCCGGCCCAGGGAATTTCAGACAAGTGCATTTATTTTGTCATTATGTATGTCACGGGCACAGAATTGGGTGAAATCAAAATCAAACACCAAAGTGGACCCGTGCTGTGACATTCCTTCATTCTCAGAACGCTTTAAATGTGTTAATTACACAGTCAGGACAACTCTGCCGATATCTGACACTTTAATAATGTTTTCCTTCTTAAAAAATGGAATGTTACCGACATCAATTAACTAATTTGAAACTTTATGTGAACTTATAAAGATGACATGTGTACTTTTCCCCTTTACCTATTTCAAACTGCGTTCCTGACACACATTTTTAATTAAATTGGGTGAAAACTGTCTGCATCGAGGTAGACTGCAATTTCTCCAGTCCTTTTAGTGCCTGATTCGTTTAGATCCATTGATTGTAAGGCAGTTTATGAGCACGCAGCACTTTTTAATTAAAGCTGCCTGCTAAGTTTGTAAAACAATGTGTAAAAATTTTGAAAGGATTCAGTCCCTTTCCAAAGGGCCGTGAAGATGATTCTGCGGCCCATGTGTTTAGGGCTGTCCAAGCCTGGCAGGGATTCCCGTCTGCAGGCAGGTTTGCGCAGGAGCGGTCCGGCCTCTGGGACTCTAAGCCTTTTAATCTGACTCTGAGATCTGGGTTATCAACATTTGAATCGGTTTTTAGCTTTTCCTACCTTCAAAAAGGTTATACATATAAAACCTTCGTGGGTAATTTTATGTATTCACGAAGCGAAGAGGGAGAGAGATTGACTTTAATATTTTGGGTGCTTGAGTCTTTCTTCTGTGGAGATTATCTCGGCACTTTCTACCTCCTTTTGTGCTGTTTCCTGTGATGGATTAAGTTTCGTGAAGGAAGAGTTCATTCTACTGTCTTCTGAGCACCTTTCACATCGCCTGGCGCGCAGGAGTATGTGGTCTTGAATCTGATCAAGCACCTTGAGCACAGGAGGTAACTATCGTGTAGTTGTGGCGGCAGCTTCAGGGGCAGCGTGAAGAACTCTGGCCCAGAGGCGGGCTTGGGGCAAAGCCAGGACCGCAGTGATTCCCGGTAGAGAGGACTAAAACCGCAGCTGAACAGTCAGTGAATCGCCAGAGACTGTGTCTTAAGAAGTAATCAAAGCCTCGACCTTTCTCTACAGGCAAGTTAAACTCTCTTTGGAAAATACCATAAAGTCAAAAGACAATCAAAGTAGGGAAGAAACTATTTGCAACACAAATTAAATTTTCTTAATTTATAAAGCGCTCCCTAAGCCATTAATATAACCCTATAAAAGAAAGGCAAATGAGACAAATAGGAAATCCACAGAGAAGAATACAAATCTCCAAAAGATGTAAGAAAATATATCCATGTTATTCCTAATTAAAGAACTGCAAATAATAAACAATGAGTTTATTTTAAAACTTGGATTGACGATGTCCAGCGCTGGGAAGATGCAGGAAGGCAGTGATGCTTCTCAACAGGGCCAAAGTGTAAATTGGTGCAGCCTTTTGGGAAGAGAATTTTGCTCTTTCTATTAAAAGTAAATCTGCACATTTTTTTTTTTAACCATTTCCATGGCTGGGAATAGTCCACAAATGTACTCATAAATAACAAAAACTAGAAACAAATGAGATAGTCACCCTTTGGGGTTGGTTGATTAATATATGCTCCATCCACACAATGGAAAACACTGCAGCTGGATAAACAGTAAGGTAGACCCATGTGGACTGAGGGTCAGGGCTCCGTAATATTATATCAGCTGAAAAAAATCAAGCTGCAACCGACGATGTAATAGGCTGTTTTTGGTATAAAAATACGGGGCAAGACGCACATAGAAAACAGAGTTTAGAAGGGGAAAGGGGCGGTGCTCGATGAAATGGAGGGGAAAGAGGAGGCACGAGACCGCAGACACGGTAGCAAGGATGGGGGTCAAGGCTTGAGACCCAAGTCCCGAGTGATATTTACAATAAGAAAGAACTTGACCCAACCAGGAAGGTGAGAGGAGATAGGGAAGGTTGGGGATTTATTTGACAATATCCTTCTTGCAGATAGTTGATTACTATATATTTTTTTAATAATAGGAAAAAGAAGATGAAAGGCTTTATGAAGATAATGAAAGGAAGGTTGGTATCAACAGATTCTGTAGTTTTCTGTTTCCTCTTCTGAAGACAGACCTCATAAGATAATCAGAGGATTCCAAAACCTTGTCAGGTGCTTTTTAGAAGTAGAACATCATCTCCATCATACACCATCGCTCTGTTCCCCAGAGGCAGAAAACGGACTCAGAGGAAAAGAAACGCTAAGGCACTTCAAGCAGGTGGATGGATCCACTGTAAGGGCAGATAATAAACAGGGCAGGGAAGACTCCCTTACGGTCCTGTATCAGGTGACTGCCCCCCAAGTCATCTGCCATCAGGCACCCGAGACACTCACCTGGGCTGTCCAGGAAGTCAGGGAACCCACACCTTCCCTGCCATGGGGCTCAGGATGGAACGTGTCCCCAGGGTGAGGGCACCGGAGGAGGGCAGGCTCCCCGTGGCCACGAGGCTCATGGCCCCCTGGGAAGGCAGGGCTCTGGCCAGGCAGCTGGCCCCCCGTGGCCGGTGGAGGCGCGTCTGGCTCTGTGGTGTTGCACTCTAGGAGCTGTGTCCTAGGTAGAGTCAAGATCTCTCTGTAACTTGTTAAATGATTAAGTGGTCGTAATGATTTTTGTCTGAGTACATCAGATTTTATTTATTTATTCCTAATTTCACTTAGACTCCTCACCACCCCATAAAAATAAAACAAAACAAAACAAACAAAAAAATCTTGGGCCATAAATACTAATATTTGGGAAGGTTACCTAATCAAAACCAGCCTATGGAAGCCACTTGGGATTTGACATCAGATTGGCCTAGAGCTTGTACGCTCATCTGTCACTCACCCTGTGTGACCTTGGGAAAACCCCTTAATGTTTCAGAGCCTCAGTTTCCTCTGCTGCAAGTTTGTTGTTCGATAGTTTATAACCAAATCAATATTTTATCCATATTAGCTCCAGGATTAGAGCTAATATGGATAAAATATTCTCGATGCTATGCTTTTTATTTATGTTATTAGAAATAACAAATCGTAGGAGAATCCTGACAGTCCTGACAGAGAGAGCACACACGTGAGCTACAGTTCTGTTTGTGAATATATTTCTAACATGCAGATGTGCATGCGGCCACATAAAAGAGCACAAATTCCAGTTTAGTGCCTCTATTCATATGCAGGTGTCCTTTGTTAAGTAATTTTACCTCTGCACCTCATTCATTCAATCAACAATTATTTTACACATTTACAGGTTTACTTACCTCGGAAGAATCAGTTGAGACAATGGATTTGAAAATTCTCGAAAAGTATATCTATGTTTAAAACGATGTTTATATTATTTATATTTAAGCTAAATAATGAAAGTACATGTTTTCCAATTGGAAAGTAGACACTGGGTTGTTCCCACTCTTAACTCTCGTTGAAATCAGTGTAATCAATTTTACCTGGCATTCCATCCTTTGGAAGGAACTCTCAGGGACCAGCCTGTGCTGGAAAGATCATAGTGTGTGTTCCCCGTGATGTCGCTGTAAATTTAAGTAACATCCACTTGGCTTTTAGTGTCCAGTGATTCTCTGGAAAATTTATCATTTGTTTGGTGTAGGTGTTACTTGCTCTTTTAATGGGAATGTTTTACCAAACACAGTGGATGAAGAGTGTAGACTTTGGACACATGTCAACCGTGTCGTGAACGCAGTTTCACTTCCCTGAGCCTCAGTTTCTTCATTTGGAAAACTGGGGTAATTTCTAACTTGTGAAGTCAGTATAAAGTCGTAAAGTGACATATACAGTGCGTTGAGAGTTAATTATAGCTACTATTATTACTGTTATTCTCCAGTCTCATCATGGTTTCTAGCAGAGGTTTCAGGTCCTGTGAAGCAGGAGTTTGAATTTATATTTTCATTTTTCTCAGCGTCAGGCACATATAGTTGGCATTAATTGTATTTTTTAAGTTGAATTTTCTTCTATGATATCTCATGTTTTAACATTAAAAATACATTATCAAACTGTGAACAATTCATATTCATGTAGAATTATTAGCAAATACAGACAAGAAAAAAGTAAAAACTTGGAATTCCTGTTTAGAATCTGATTTTTTTGTGTATATTCTTCAACACTGTTTTCCTTTTATTATTTTATGTAGCATACTAAAGGGATCGTGACTTTGCCGATAATAGAAGTTTATTTGAACAAACACCATGAATCAATATTGAGGATATTTTTAACATTTAACACTCGGAATGCTGGTTTTATTCATTTGAAATAAATTTAAACATGTTGAACAAAGCTGCCATTCACATTAAAAAAAAAAAAACGAAACACCAAAAATCCGACTTATGAATCAGGCGCTTGCATTGAATTCTTTCAGAGCAACGTTACTAGTTTCCCTTCTTGGGTGTCATTTGCTTTGACCATTTAATCTCATGCCAGCATTAAAAAAGACAGTTTTATTTCTCTTTTACTGGAATATTCAATTTGATTTCTCATTGGTTAGATTTTTGTGATTGTAGTGAAAAATTGAGAGCCTTAAGAAGGGTACAGTTGACCCTTGAACTGCATGGGTCCACTTATGTGCAGCTTTTTCAATAGTAAATATTACGCTACTGCACAACCCCACCGTGGTTGTTTGAGTCCATGGATGTGGAACCTCGGATCGGGAGGATTGGCAACCCTAACCCACAAGTTGTCCAAGCGTCAACTGTAAACAGTGGGCATAATTTAGCCAGTAATACATTTAAAAATGTAAACTAAAGTTTAAGTCATGAAACTAGTTGTGGAATTACTCTGTTTCTATCCTGCATTGGCTGATAATAACTGAAACCCAACATCAACAAAGGACTCTCAGACAGCCTGGTGTGCAGGTTGGTGGTTTGATTTTATTCTGCGTTGTAGGACGTAATCAGAACACGTGGACCACTCTTGACTGAGGGGGCATCCAGACAGGTTGCCATCGTGACAGGTTCTGGGTACAAAGTGTGTAAGAAGATGAAATGATAATAGTGAAATTTTTTTTCAAAGGCTTCAAAAATCAAGTATAATTTGATTCATAAGTGAATCAGTGAAAAAACATTTCTTAGATAAGGTTTTTAGCGTGTATATTCTTTGATTGATCAGATGTTCTATCACCTTGTAGAGGTGCATTTTGTACGTTGTACGACAATGTTATGTATGATTAGATCAAGTTGAAGTCCCTTCAAATGCATGTTGAAGGCAACATTAGGCCAAACCTCAAAACCTGTTGAGCATTATGTATTGAATGCTGTCAATGGGATGGAAAAATAGTAGATAGTGTCTGCCTTTGAAGCATTTATAATTTAGCCCACTGGAAAAGCAAGAGAGAAAAGGCACCCAGCAACACATGAATAGAGCTTACCTCTGTTTAAATTTATTCCTTGGGACATATGTAAATTTAAAAAGATGTGTACTGAGTGTCACTTGTTCTGTTAAAATCTTGATGGTTATAAATTGAAACATTGAGAACATAAGCATAAATGGAGAATCTGCTCTCTAGTGTTCGATTTGACAGTGGAGCACTGAGGGTCATTTTGTCTGTAGGTTATTGCCCTAGGCTAGCATTAATGTAAAGCATCCTTCAAGGCCAAGGCTTGTGTTCTGCACATGCGGTGGACTTCATAGTTTAATCTTCTTGTCCAAGAATGCCTTTTAATAGTGCTGGGCTGTTGAACCAGAAGTAGCAGTGCCCAGGTGAGAAAAAGTGGCCAGGGTATCTTCAGATGATGGCTGGCCTTGCTGTGAGTGAGTGCGTAGCCTCAGCCTCAAGTAGGATGCTGGTGGTCGCTTTCCTCCCTGAGTCCACACTTCCTTTGAGCTGGGGTGGGGCCCGGCCCCCCATCCTTCTCCTGAAGAAACGCGACTTCTAAGTTTTCACTTCTGGCCCGATCTTCCGCTCTTTTCCTAATGCTGTGTCTCTAATTAGTTCTCGAGTCACCTCTTCCAAGAAAATCTTAAATTACCCTTTCTGGTCATTTTTTTGCGGTACGCGGGCCTCTCACTGTTGTGGCCTCTCCTGTTGCGGAGCACAGGCTCCGGACGCGCAGGCTCAGCGGCCATGGCTCATGGGCCCAGCCGCTCTGCGGCATGTGGGATCTTCCCGGACCGGGGCACGAACCCACGTCCCCTGCATTGGCAGGCGGACTCTCAACCACTGCGCCAGCAGGGAAGCCCCCCTTTTCTGGTCATTTCTTAATGTTCTCTTCTTTTGGCAGTCATGCACACTATTTTAATCACGTCATTTTTTCTGATTACCCTCCAAGTTATTGTGTGTGTGCTTTCAAGTTTTTCAACAACTCTCTCTTGCATGCCTGCTGTGTATTTTTCCTACGAGGCGGCAGCGCCTTCTGTAGGGGCGTGTCTTCTGCTCAGACGCTCCCCCTCCTTCTCTGCCAAAGAGCAGGAATTGTTCAAAAAATTCTTAACTGAACAAATCTGGGCCTCCTAGGACTAGAATTTGGCATGAGAAGGAGATCTTGTCCCCTCATAGCTTTTAGTCTTCAGTGTTTCATGTGGTTGAAAAATTGGAAATTTCAAAGCATTATGACTTTGGGCGGAGTCATAATAACAAGAAAATTGGAAAACAAAATAGGGGTAATGGGTAATGGGTAATGGGTAATTTTGGTGCAATAGAGAACAGGAGTTATCTATCATTGATGAATGCTGTGTGCTTATTTTCTTACAAAAAAGTCATGTTCTGTTTTGCATTTTGGTTTTCTTGTCATTATGACTCAACTTCAAATCAAAACCTCATAAAATGAGGGGTTTTGAAAAAAATGAGCTCTTCCTATCGTGTGTACCTTTGCTTCAAGTTGGCTGCCTAGGCTAGGAAATGGTGTACTTCGTCCCAGATAAGATCAGATAAAAAAAGTGACTTGCTGATATGTTTCTAGCTGTAAAATGAATGATAAGACAGTGAAACCTTTTAAAAAATAATCAAAGTAATGGTTTCTATCAAATGACATAAATCATATTTAAGTGAGTTAACATACTTAACAAATGCTGGGCTCAGGACATGAGGCATTTTCCATCGCCTGCAGCTACTGACGAAAACACCATTAAGCATCTTGCTGAAATAAAACGCATACCAAATCCCAAACAGCAATTTACTCTTGCTGTTATCAGGCAATCAGTAGAGGGATTTCATTTAATTACCTTTGTCAGAAATGCCGATAAAGCCAGGGAGTTTTTGATCTCACGTTGTCTCTCACTCAGGATTTTTGTGACAAAATGAAAACGGCATTGATTCTTTAATTGATTTTTGGAATTCATTGCCTGCCCAGTATCTTTACTATTTTTTTTCTTTTCATTATCTTTATACCACTTTGTCACTACAGCTAAGTGTTTTATTGCTTCCCTAAGAGACAAGGTTAATATTGAGCAGCACTGGAGTTTCAAAAGCCAAGTGTAAGTCATCAATAATGCTAAGTGGGATATGGTGAGTTAAATGTTAAGAAACAAAATTTTTAGAGAATTACATGGCTTCAGAAAAATATAATGCTTGGATTCCTCTATACATAGGAGATTCATCTGGAGTCAAGCAAAAAGAGAAATGTTCACTGTTGAATAAAAGAGGTGCTTTATCTTCAACACAACTGTAGGTATATAGTCTGTGTAACACTCTTTGTTAATAAAACAGAAGGTATTGAATTGACGTTTGATAATAGAACAGACACGAATAAACAAATCTAACTTTTCGTACGGTGGGCTCCATCCAAACACTTTTGTTGAATTCATGCCAATTTTAGAAGTGGCGTTTAGGGACCTGAAGAAGGAGATGAGGGGCTGCAGTCTGGCCTAGAGAAGTAGCAAGTGAAAAAATACCAGCAAGTTATAAGAGGAACGTGCTCAGGGACCTGCTGCCCAGCATGGCGATTATAGCTAATATCTGTGTCGTATCCTTGGAATTTGCTGAGAGCGTAGCTCTGAGGTGTTCTCACCCCACGCAGAACAAGGTGATGATGTGACGTGATGGATGTATTAATTACCTCGAGTGGGGGAATCATTTCATAATCCATACATCCATTAGATCATCCTTAGAAAACATGATGCTGTGCAAACTAAATGTATACAATTTTTACTTGTCCATCACACCTCAGTTAAGCTGGAGGAAAAGATTAGCAAGTGTGGGCCAGTTTCCACCACCACAAGCTTCGGTGCCTTTGCCCCTGGTTATAGGCTAAGGACTCACGAGGACCTCCGAGCGCCCCTTTTCCAGGGGACTCAGAATCTCTTTCAGCGTCCGTGGGGCTGGTTCTCCCTGACGCTATGCCAGCAGCGGCCTGGGCTCCCTTCCCGCCACCCTCCCAGCGGACCCCCTGCCCTCTCAGCGACTGCCTCTGGGCAGAGGGCAGAATCAAGGCAGCGCTCGTAGGATGTGCTGTCACTGGGCTCTCTCTCTCAGATGGGCTCCCGATTTGTTTGTTGACCTTGGCACTGTAAAAAGGAAGGAGGGAAAATGAAGCCAGATTCTCAGGTAGGTTCACTGCTCCACACCAGCCTGTGTTTGGCCGTCCATTTATTAGTTTGTTTTTCTCATTCACCAGTTGTCCACAGTATTATGTGTTACAGAAAATTGATTTTAAGCAGATGAACAAAACTCTTACTTTGGGCCATCTGCTAGGACCCAGATGAGGACAGCACTGAGATTTTGCTGTGAGCAGACTCTTAATTAAAAGTGTCAGCAGAGGTACCTTCACGGGGTGGGAGCGAGGAACATTACGGAACTTCTGCCCAAGTAGCAGGAACAGGGCACAGAGCAAGGAGAAATGATCCTTCTTAGAACAGCACGTTGTCCTTTTAGCTGTGAGTCTGGCCCTGGAATATGGGGCACCGTCATCCATTTCTGTTCTCCGTGCGTGGGCATCTCATCACACTTCTGTTGGCCTCAGGTGGAGGTTTTATATTAAAATAGGACCACATAATACACAAACCATTGCAGTAACAAAAGGAAAGCGTTTTATTCGTATTTACTTGGTTTTCCACATGTGTTGTAGAGATGCTGTCTATAACTTTTAAAACATATGAATTATTTTTAATTATGAGAATTATGTGGCCCATCTACAATGTTTTTGTAAGGTACCAAACAACCTAAGGTTTAGGTCTATATAATGTAGTCAGGGCCATAAATATAATTTTTGGAAACAAAAAGGAACGTTTTAAATTTTCATTTCTGGGAAAGCTTAATGAGAAACCTTTATTGGCTGCCTACACCGCATTCTGGAAAGGTACGTTTAGGTGTATTTATTACTTAGCTACCCGAAATTGATAGCCTTATTTTGGAGGAAAAAAATATCTTTTCCCATGAGGAGTTTAGTGGAGAGAAAATCAGATACGTGAAGAGGAAAGGGGCTGCGAGGCCCATGGGCACTTTGAACTGACAAGTGAGATTGTTCAGGGCCCCTTTTATTGATTCCACATATCTTCTGTGAACCTGGCGGCTTTTCCCCAAGAGAGACCTAAAATGAGAAATAGCAGGGTCCTTGGGCTTCCCTGCTGGCGCAGTGGTTGAGAGTCCGCCTGCCGATGCAGGGGACGCGGGTTCGCGCCCCGGTCCGGGAAGATCCCACGTGCCGCGGAGCGGCTGGGCCCGTGAGCCATGGCCGATGAGCCTGCGCGTCCGGAGCCTGTGCTCCGCAACGGGAGAAGCCACAGCAGTGAGAGGCCCACGTACCGCAAAAAAAAAAAAAAAAAAAAAAGAAAGAAATAGCAGGGTTCTTGGGACTCAGAGCTGAGGTCTGCTGCTGAGACTGCGTGGAGGTACCATCCCCAAGACCGTGTGATAGTGATTCAAGTCAAGGAGTGTTTCTTATTTATTCATCTTCAGGGTTCGTCTATGTTGATATTTGAAGGGGGGGAATCCATGGCAGTGCAAAAAATAGTTCTATCAATAAAATTCACATTTCTGCTGTAAATAGAATGAGTAGGAAGGGACAAGCTTTTCTGAAGTTGTAATATATCAAAAAGCAGATTTACACCTTGCGTTGAAATGCGTTTAATAATGCATTTCACAGATTGGTAAATATTGTAGGCACAGAACGTGTATGAATCTTAGCAAGCTGTGCGTTTATTTGGGGTGCAGCAAAATGATCCCAAACATCCTTCAGTTCCATCCTCTGTGTCGGAAGCCTGTGTGACATTCAGCATTCTCTGTCACTACCGTCCAAACATGTACCACAAAGTCTACACACCTATACCTGGTAAATAAGCCTGCATTAGACCAGCCGTTGACTCCCTGACCCTGCCGTCTGTCTGTGGAATATATTGGGTCTCTGGGATCTTCAAACGCTGTGCCAGAAGCACTCCGAGCAATGACTCTTCTCCAATCCTTTCCTACTATGGAGGAAGAAATGGAAACATCTCTTTGCTTCTTTCAATACTGTAATCTTTGGTAATTTCCCTATCGCGACAGAAGTATTTTAAACCAACTCCAAATCTCCGGTGAGGGTATACTCTACATTCAGTATCTATTCAGGTGCAAAAGACTCTGCAAAGTTCAGACACAGAAAGATGCAGTAAGATGCAGACTTATCACCCGATTCGTGAATTGCTGCTCTCCTGAGTCTGGCAGAAAGGCTGCAGGCATGGGGAGGGGGAGGCTAGCAAATGGGAAGGGGGTTAGGACTGTATTTTTAATGCAAAGTTTCTCTTCTTTCTTGCTATATATAAAAATATGCAATTAAAATATAAAAAATCAGATTGAAAATTAAAGTAATAAAAAGCTATCTTCATAGGTGAAGCTGGTGACTCCTTTTTCCTAATTCTTGTTCAGAAATTCTCCTTGCAAACGGTGAGCTTGGAAGTAGTGACTGAGTTTATTTTAGGTCTTGGAGGTTTGATGTGTAAAGTGATAATGGACTCAGGGTACTGCTATTAGAATTAATGCACAAGCCTCTATTTTTTATAATATGCTTGGCGAATTAAATGGTACTCTATCAAATTTTGATAAATACCTTAGTGTGGTTCTCAAACGTATTATTCTCAGAACTCCTTTATACACTTCAGTATAACTGCAGATCGCAAACAGCTTGTGCTTACGTGAGTGATATCTATCGGTAGTTACTGTACTAGGTATTAAAGCTGAGAAATTTAAAGCCATTTATTTATTCATTTAAAACTAGCTACAATAAATCAATTTTGCCAGATCCAGGCAGCTGGATTTAAATTTGCTTCTGCATCACTTTGCTGCTATATGATATTTTGATAGAAGTAGGTGAAGAATATGTACTTGGAAAAGAGAAGAATGTTTTAAGAGCTTTTTTCAGATAAGCGTGGATACTCTTTGATACTCTACCAAAACTCGACAAGGGATGATTTCTTTTTTTTCTTTTATTAAAGCATAGTTGATTTACAGTGTTGTGTTAATTTCTGCTGCACAGCAAAGTGATTCAGTTATACATATATATACATTCCTTTTTAAATATTCTTTTCCATTATGATTTATCATAAGATACTGAATATAGATCTCTGTGCTCTACAGTAGGACCTTGGTGTTTATCCGTTCCATATATGATAGCTTACCTCTGCTCACCCCAACTTCCCACTCCATCCCTCCCCCAACCCCCTCCCCCTTGGCAACCACCAGTCTGTTCTCTGTGTCGGTGACCCTGTTTATGTTTTGTAGATAAGTTCACGTGTGTCATATTTTAGATTCCACATATAAGTGATATAATATGGTATTTGTCTTTCTCTTTCTGACTTACTTCACTTAGTGTGATAATCTCTAGGTCCATCCATATTGCTGCAAATGGCATTATTTCTTTCTTTTTTCATGGCTGAGTAGTATTCCATTGTATATATGTACCACATCTTCTTTATTCATTCATCTGTCAATGGACATTTAGGTTGTTTCCAAGCCTTGGCTGTTGTAAATAGTGCTGCTATGAACATAGGGGTGCGTGTATCTTTTTGAATTAGAATTTTGTCTGGATATGTGCCCAGGAGTGGGATTGCTGGATCATAGGGCAACTCTATTTTTACTTTTTTGAGGAACCTCCATACTGTTTTCCATAGTGGCTGCACCAACTTACATTCCCACCAACAGTGTAGGAGGGTTCCTTTTTGACAAGGGATGATTTCTTAAGGGTTAGCTGCAATTTGGAATCAGAAACAATATCAGTGAACAGTGTATCCTTTGTTACATTAAAATCCATTGTAATAATCTTGCACTTTGAATGGATTTTTATTCATGCATGATTTTGCAAGATGATGCATTGGTGATTTGGGAAATATTGGTTCAGTAAGTTATGCAAACATTGACATGGTTAATTATATAATATTTAAAAAAAGATCATTTGCAGTAGTATTTCCAGGAATATCTTTAGAAAATACTTTCAGTATTGGGAAGCTGTGAAACACTGTGAATTGTTTTCACTGAAGTCATAGCCTTGTTTTGTTCAAGAAAACATCTGCCCGGTACCCATGACTGAATAACTAGTTTGTCTGTTGTCGGTCCTTTCAAGTAAAGCAGTGTTCCATGAATCTCAGTCTTTCTGGGGACGAAACAACCTTTGAACATTGTTCCTGGCCCTTCCAGCACACGTGGCTGCCACCTGTCACCTCACCTGCGTTCATTTACTGACCTAGAATGCTTACTGTCCTTTGCTTTGTGAATAGCTGCACGTGAAGATCTCTGCATTGCCTTTCACATCAGCTTTTCCACACCAGTAACCAATATGCACTAATTCCACCCCCTCCCCTCTACTGTCTCATCAGCCCCTGGAGATGTGGCTTGACCCCTGGTAGCCTAGCATTACCTGTCTCATAACCACTCACCCTCAAATTCACCGCTCAGGTCTTCATCTACTCTGTCCTTGAAATCACTGGGAGGTTGTTTTTTGGTTTTTGTTTTTTTGGACACCGCCTGTCAACCCGTAAGACCCCTCTGTCCCACAGGAAGACCCTGGCTCTGAGCAGCTTATTGCTCACATCTCCATCCTGGCGCTGCCCTTGGGCAGGGCCTTCACCTGTCTTCCCCCCCGGTTCTCCTTCTGGCCCCTCACTCTGTAGGGAGTTTACCTTGATGACTCTGGAAATCACTTCCGTTGTGTTGACTCCCATTTGTGTCCCACCTCTGTTTCCAGTCCCTCGCCTGTGATGGGATCTCTGGTGGCTTCAGTTCTTCCAGATCTTCCGGAGCAGAGAGAGGCTCATGATGTTTGTGAGCCCCTGCCTTTCCACCTGGATGTGCTGCTTCCTCTCCAGCAAGTCCCGTCCCAACCCCTACGTTCATCCTCATCTCTGTCCACGGCACCTTTGCGCTTCCTGTTGCCCAGGCAGAGTCTCATCCCTTGCTCTTCCTTTGCTTCACACCCGTTTCCAACGGGTCCTTCAGGAAGTCCTTCCCATGCCCCTTGCTCAGTCTCTCTCTCCTGGGGGACGTGGGTCAACTCCTAGCCTCACACTGTTCTTCTGACTCTGTTTATGCCCCTTGAATTGTGTCACTGCTCTGTTCAAAAACCTTATCATCCCCTCCCCGTAAGTCTTATGGCTTCTGTGAAACCAACCTTGTCCACTCCGAACTTTGGTCATTTCTGAAATCCTGCAAAACTTGCCCTGTATTACCATCTGTACGTGTAGTTATGTGCCGTCTCATTTGGTGTGCATTGGAAGTTTATTAATCAGCCCCTCAGGATAACCACAAATTCCTTGAGTATAAAGGTCATGTCTTACATTTCCCTGGAGCAGTGGCGGTAGAGCCCTGGGCACACAGTAGGTGCTAGATAGGTAATTGGTGATTGGCTAATATTTGACATTTCCAGGAAATAGACGATGAAACAGGGATTAAAATCTCTTTTGTTTTCAGTCTCTGCAACTGGAATTTCCTCTATTTTAAAAAAGGAGCTATACTGTATTTCCCCCATTCTTTCTTTGTGCTTACTATATTGAAGGACTATTTTCTTTTTCTTTTCCCCACAACTAAGTTTTGTCATTCTGCTTTTATTTTTATTTTTAAAAAATTTTGTTGAAGGGCTTCTCTGGTGGCGCAGTGGTTGGGAGTCCACCTGCTGATGCAGGGGACATGGGTTCGTGCCCTGGTCTGGGAAGATCCCACATGCCGTGGAGCAGCTGGGCCCGTGAGCCATGGCCACTGGGCCTGCGTGTCTGGAGGCTGTGCTCCGCAATGGGAGAGGCCACAACAGTGAGAGGCCCGCGTACCGCAAAAAAAAAAAAAAATTTAATTGGAGTATAGTTGCTTTACAGTGCTGTGTTAATTTCTGATGTACAGCAAAGTGATTCAGTTATATCTTTTGTTTGTTTGTTTTTGATGTTGGGGGTAGGAGTTTTTTATTAATTTATTTTTGCTGTGTTGGGTCTTCGTTTCTGTGCGAGGACTATCTCTTGTCGTGGCAAGACATCTTCATCGCAGTGCGCGGGCCTCTCACTATTGTGGCCTCTCTTGTTGCGGAGCACAGGCTCCAGACGCGCAGGCTCAGTAGTTGTGGCTCACGGGCCTAGTTGCTCCATGGCATGTGGGATCCTCCCAGACCAGGGCTCGAACCAGTGTCCCCTGCATTAGCAGGCAGATTCTCAACCACTGCGCCACCAGGGAAGCCCAATTATATCTTTTTATATATTCTTTTTCATATTCTTTTCCATTATAGTTTATCTCAGGGTATTGAATATAGTTCCCTGTGCTCTACAGTAGGACCCTGTTGCTTGTCCATCCTGTATATAATAGTTTTTGCACCTGCTAATCATGAACTCCGACTCCACCCCTTCCCCACCCCCCTCCACCCTTGGCAACCACAAGTCTGTTCTCTGTACTGAGAACTGTTTTCTGTTTTGCTTCAGGTGTTGCCCCTTATTTTATTTCCTTCCTTTTCCCCCTCATTTCTGATTTTTAAAAGCTCTACTTTAAGGATGACGATAAATCCATGAAGGAAGGACTCAGTAGGAGCAGATATATTTTTAACTGAAGAAAGTTTTATTTCAGTGGGAATTTTCCCTTTTGCCCTCATTCTGGTCTCTTAGAGAATTGTAATGTAGTTGAGGAAAAGTCTACCTTCTGTTGAATCATCAGTGACATTTCCTTTCTAGGTCTATTTTGACAAGACTAGATTGTTTTTTAAAAGTTGGGAATATAAACTAAAGTAGAGATGAATATACCCACCAACGTGTTTGGGAGTTAATCTGTACTTTTTCCCCTTTTCAACAAAGTGGATAACTGAAAATCAAGGAAATCCCAAATAACTCCACCTAAGCGAACTGTCCTTACCTCCAACCCCAAGAAATCATGTACAGAGCGGATTACAGGTAATACACCTTTTATTCTTCCTGCTTGCTCTCTGAAGGCATTCTGGGTGGGCAGGTCAGCCCAGGAGTGGCGTAAATAGTATCAGAGTAATCCAGGGTGAGCCCTGGAGAGGTGCCACTTGCGTGCTGTGGCAGGGTTGACCCAGGTTTTTCTGGGTATGAGCTGGGATGAGTCAAATCCCTCCTGGTGGAGGAGGTATCAGGGCATTAATAAGAATGGTTGTGAAGAAACCCCAATATCTCTGTTATCTCCATTCTTGGTCCTGGGCCTGAGGTGGGCATTCTGGGGAATCTGTTTCTTCATGGTCATGGGAGCAAAGTCAAAAGAGGAGCTTCATGAGTGCTGCCTTGTCTCAGCGGCCAGGGATCCCTGGAAGATGGCACAGAAAGACTGTGTCATCTCATGTCTGTGTTTTCAGCCCAGTGCTTCTGTGAAATGTTTTAGAAAGTATTTTATGACATTTATGACATTTTAAAGGAAGTGATGAGGCTTCTGCAAATAGCTTTTTAGTGTTTAATCTTAGAGATGGTGGTAAAGATGCATCGATTGCTTGCCACACACTTTCAGTGATGCCGCAGGCCAAGCTGAGCAGTTTTGAGAACAGCTCGGTAGAATGCAAATACAGCCCCACCCCATTTGCCTCATTTTAAGCAACGATGAGCTTTGTAAAGTGATTTTCCGTGCATGCGATGGCTCTCCTGAGAAGCCACGCTCTCTTCACTTTAAAACCCGTCTCCTGGTGCATGGCCATCACTTTGCACACGGAAAGTCTCCGTGCTGTGCCACTTGGCGTTCTCCGAGATGACCGAGTCCGCAGGCTTCTGTCCCTGCACAGTGGCTCCTGCTTGCCCACTTCTCGAGTTCTCCTGTTTACTCTGCTCATTTTGCTCTCCGTGTGCACCTGGCAGCTTCCCTCGTTCCTTTCTGACACGTGGCTTCTGCTCGGTGGCAGGGAGAGCCCGGAGCTCCGCTTTCTGGAACCGTGCTCCTGGGCTCCAGGCGAGACCCTGAGGGCTTTCCTGCCGACAGAGAGTGTAAACGTCACCACGTGGATTTGGGACACCTCTTTTGTTTTTGTTCTTTTTGCTTTTAGCTCTTTTCTGGCTGAGTGATGCTCGGAGCATTGCACATCCCAGATGAAGCGACTTTGGGGGCTGTCTTCTCTTTCTCATGCTGTAAAGAAAACTGGCGGTGCAGCTTCTCAGAGGCTCAGCTGACCAAAGCCAGAAACTGTTGAGTGGGCTGGCTCCCGAGTGTCTAGTCTTGGGATGTTTTCTTCAAAAGCTAATTTGTTTTTAACAGCGTTACTGGGGTATAACTTACATGCACTGGAACTTGAGGAGTTTTGGCAAACATATACAAATATGCAGTTCGTGGTGAGTGAGAGAGCTGGGCAGGCTTTGGCTCTCAGACCTTCTGCAACTCTCTCACTTCCGACATCCCCGTACATTTCCAGGTGCTCAGCGGCTCTGAGCTTCATCATTCCTCTGAGGTCAGCCACCTCCCCGTTCCCCCCCCCATGACCTGGCAGAGACTGATCTGTTTTCTGTTCTAAGGTGTTGCCTTTTCCAGAGTGTCACATAACTGGACTTGTATAGTATGTACGCTTTGGAAGCTGTCTTCTTTTATTTACCGTGATATGTATGGGTTTCATCCCCCTTGTATGTCCCACCCAGTCATCCCTTTTAATTGCTGAGTAGTTTCCATTTTATGGACGGCCAGCAGTTTGTTTATCCACCTAACAGTTGAAGGGCATTTGGGTTGTTTCCAGTGTTTGGCAACTTTGGAAAAAATCTTCTATGAACATTTATGTTCAGATTAGGTAAGTATCTAGGGGTGGGATTGTTGGGAAATATGGTAAATGCATGTTTAACTGTGTAAGAAACTGGCAGACTTTCCCCAAGCAGCAGTACAATTTTGCAATCCTACCTGCAGTGAATGAGAGTTTCAGGTGATCTGTGGCTTCACCTGCAGTTTGTATTTTCAATTAGAAAAACAATTTTAGTCATTTTATACTTGTATTTCATTTGTGATTTTATTTTGCATTTCCCTGATGGCTAGCAGTGTTGAGCATCTTTTCATGTGCTTATTTGCCACCCACATATCTTCTTCTGGCCATGTCTATTCAGATCTTTTGCCTCCATTTTTATTATTGGGTTGTTTGCTTTTTTTTTCATTGAGTGTTGAGAGTGAGTTCTTTATGTACTCTAGATACAAATGATTTACCAGATATGTGTTTTGCAAATTTTTTTTCCTACTGTGGCTCGTCTTTTCATTCTCTTAACATTGTATTTTGAAAAGCAGAAGTTTTAATTTTGATGAAGTCCAATTTACTGATTTTTCTTTTCTAAATTGTGCTTTTCATGTCATAGCTAAGAGTTCTATGCCTAATTCAAAGTCTTAAAGATTTTCCCCTATGTTTTATTCTAGAAACTTGATGGTTTTATGGTTCACATTGATGTCCAGGACCCATTTTGAGTGGATTTTTATATGTAGTTCAGTGTGTGGAGTGAGGTTCAGTTTTTGGTTTTGCATGTGGATTTCTAGCTGTTCCTGCACCATTTGTTGAAAAGACTGTCCTTTCTGCATTTCATTTCTTCTCGCATTTTTCATAACCAACTGACCGTATTTGTGTTGGGCTGTTTCTGGACTCAGTAGACCTTCTGTTGATCTCTGTACCTTTCCTTCCACCAATATTGAATGTCCTTGATTACTGGAGCTTTGAACACAGATTATGTGTGACCTCTACTTTTATTCTTCGTTTTCAACATTGTTTTGAGCTATTCTAGATCTTTTGCCCTTCCAAATAAGTATTAGACTCAACTTGTCAATTTCTGCAGAAATCCTGGTGAGATTGATTGGGATTATACTGATCGAGAGATCAGGGAGAATCTACATGTTAACAATATTGAATTTGCTATACCACGGACATGCTCTATCTCTCCATTTATTTAGGTCTGTGATTTTTTTTTTTGCGTTATGCGGGCCTCTCACTGTTGTGGCATCTCCCGTTGCGGAGCACAGGCTCCGGACGTGCAGGCTCAGCGGCCATGGCTCACGGGCCCAGCCGCTCCGCGGCATGTGGGATCTTCCCAGACTAGGGCACGAACCCATGTCCCATGCATGGGCAGGCAGACTCTCAACCATTGAGCCACCAGGGAAGCCCTAGGTCTGTGATTTTTTTTTTTTTCGGTATGCGGGCCTCTCACTGTTGTGGCCTCTCCCGTTGCGGAGCACAGGCTCCGGACGCGCAGGCTCATCGGCCATGGCTCACGGGCCCAGCCGCTCTGCGGCATGTGGGATCCTCCCGGACCGGGGCACGAACCCGTGTCCCCTGCATCGGCAGGCGGACTGTCAACCACTGCGCCACCAGGGAAGGCCGGTCTGTGATTTTTTAATCAATGGTTTTTAGCATTCAGCATGCAGATCTTGCACATATTTTGTTAGGTTTATGCATTAGTGTTTTGTTTTTGGAGCTATTGTACATGACATTTTAAATTTTAATTTCCAATTGTTTGTTACAAATATATAGAAAAACAATTGATTTTTATATTTTGACCTCAATCCTGAGATCTTGGTAAAATCATTAGCTCAAGCTTTTTGTAGATTCTTTGGGATTTTCTACTTAGACAGTCATATTGTCTGTGAATTAAGACCATATTATTTCTTCCTTTCCTAACCATATGTCTTTATTTCTCATTCTTACTTTATTGCACTGGCTAGTGCCTCTAGTATGATATTGAATGGGAGCGGAGAAGGCAGACCTGCCTGACTTCTTCCTGATCTTAAGGGGAAAACATTCAAACTTTTATTACTAAGTGTGATGTTAGCTGTGTGTATGTGTATGTATATGTTTATGTTCATTTATATGTAATGTTTCTGTATATATGTTTGTATTGATCTATATCTATATATATCTGTTATAGATGTCATTTATCAGATTGAGAAAACTACTTTGTATTCCTAATTTGCTGAGAGATTTACTGTGAATGGATGCTGGATTTTGTCAAATGGTTTTTCTGCATCTGTTGAGACAAACATGTCATTTCCTTTTTTTTTTTTTTTGTGGCACGCGGGCCTCTCACTGTTGTGGCCTCTCCCGTTGCGGAGCACAGGCTCTGGACGCGCAGGCTCAGTGGCCATGTCTTACGGGCCCAGCCGCTCCGTGGCATGTGGGATCTTCCCAGACTGGGGCATGAACCCATGTCCCCTACATCAACAGGCGGACTTTCAACCACTGTGCCACCAGGGAAGCCCCTCATTTCCTTTTTCAGTCTGTTGAGATGTGGAGTTGAGTTGATTGATTTTCAAATGTTGAAATAGATTTGACTTCCTGGGATAAACCCCACTTGTTCATCATGTATTATATTGTAGCTGGATTCAACGTGTTAATATTTTATGAAGGAGCCTTGTGTTTGTTTTCAAGAGGCTTATCCATTTGCAGTTTTCTTTACTCATAATGTCTTTGTTTGGTTTTGATATCAGGCCTCATAAAGTTCCCCCAGTGATGTTTTTCTCATGATCAGACTGGAGTTATGGGGTTTTGGAAAGAATACCACAGGGGTGGAGAGCTCTTCTTGTCACAGGGGATATCCATGTGACATCCCTAATGAAATTAACCTTCATTACTTGTTTACTATATTGTTTATCAGAATTCTTTATTGTAGACTTTCTCTTTATCCCTTTCCCTACTCTATTTGTAGAAAGCAAGTCACTAAAGCCTCCAAAAGGAGGTGGGGTGAGAATTAACCATTGTCTCCAGTAGGGGGGATCTTGATCTGTATGTATCTGTTCTTTGGAATTCTCCTGTAAGGAATATTTGTTTATTATCTCCAATTTATTAATTTCTTCAACCATTTATTCACATAATTATGGACTCCTGTGTGTATATTTTCTACTCTCGTTTATAATCCAATATTATGTTATTTATTTTATTGTTCCAATTTTTTCCCCTTTCTCTATATTGCCCCTCCCCCATCTCTCTTCCCACTGGTAACCACTAGTTTGTTTTCTATATCTGTGAGTCTGCTTCTTTTTTGTTTTATTCACTAGTTTGTTGTATTTTTTAGATTCCACACATAAGTGATATCATACAGTATTTGTCTTTCTCTGCCTGAATTATTTCACTTAGCACAATGCCCTCCAAGTCCATCCATGTTGCTGCAAATGGCAAAATTTCATTCTTTTTTATGTCTGAGTAGTAGTCCAGTGTGTGTGTGTGTGTGTGTGTGTGTGTGTGTGTGTGTGTGTGTATGTACATCTTCTTTATCCATTCATCTGTTGATGGACATTTAGGTTGTTTCCATACCTTGGCAATTGTAAATAATGCTGCTGTGAACATTGGGGTGCATGTATCTTTTCAAATTAGAGTTTTTGTTTTTTTCAGATATATACCCAGGAGTGGAATTGCTGGGTCATATGGTAGTTCTGTTTTTAGTTTTTTGAGAAACCTCTGTACTGCATCAATTAACACTCCCACCAACAGTGCACGAGGGCTTCCTTTTCTCCACATCCTCACCAACACTTGTTATTTGTTGTCTTTTTGATGATGGCCATTCTGACAGGTGTGAGGCGAGATCTCACTGTGATTTTGATTTGCAGTTCCGTGATGATTAGTGATGTTGAGCATCTTTTCGTGTGTCTGTTGGCAGTTGTTCCTGTTTTGGTCATTGGTGTTCTTTCATCTTGGCTCCTGTGTTCCTTTGGCATGTCCCTTTGAAATGTTTTGTTATTTTAAGAACTTCCTTTGTTTCTATTACTACAAGTTTCTCCAGGCTCATCTTGCACTTTCTCTGCCATGGAATCAGCCATTAATCTAAGGAGCCTTGGTGGTATGCTCTCACACTAGCCTACACTCACCAAAACTTTTGGCTGAAATCCTCTTACGCCTTTGGTTGGCGGTCTTTTCCTCCCGTGCTCTGCCCCAGGGAAGCTAGCGCTCTGCCCTGCCTCTTCTTGGAGGAGTCTGTCTGCCCTTAGATTCCAGGCTAGTTGGTTGCCCTATGATCCCAACTCTCTGATGAGTTCAGGAAGGTTATAATTTTCTAGATTATCTGGCTTTTTCTTGTTGTTAGGATGGGTGTGATTCTCGTTGTAGCTCTTTACATTCCAAGGTGAAGCTGGGTCATTTTTGTTATGGGAAATGTTTGGGAGGACAAGATGGTGGTAGAAAACTTGGAATGACCCTTGGGAATCAGTGTGAACTGGGTCCATAAGTCTTGGTCTCCAGCTTGGCCACTGAACCGCCCTGAGTTAAGAGTTCAACAGAGAAGAACTGGACCCTGAAGCCTGACTAGGGGAGCTTATCTGGTCCATGGTGGTCTGTGGGCTTTCTTGATCTTGGTCTGGACTCCCAGGCCAGGCCCTGGCTGGACCAAGGAGAGGTGGGTGGCCTTGCAGCACAGGCTGTGTGGTTTGGCACATCATTGTTGAGTGCGTTATAATCTCCAGTGGGCTAACCTTTGTTGCAAACATCAGTTCTCAGGGTCTAGTTGTAGCTGGGTGTTCCAGTCCTGAGGGCTCTTGTTTATATTCAGAGAAAAAAGTATCAGCTGCTAACACTGATGGTTTCTATTTCAGGAAGACAATTCACGAATGTCTTTTAAGAAAAAGTTTCCCTTAAGGCACAACACAAATATAAAAGGTGTGTCATGTAGATGCTGAAGAAATAGAAATGTATATATTTTGTAATAATTCAGCCATGGGTGAGGATACATGTAAGATCAATTATAAACAGCTAGTCAAATTTGTCTCCTGAAATATAGTTAAAATATGCATAGAACATTTGATAGAGAAAAGGTCTTATTTCCTGCCCCCCATAAAACCCCATAATAATAACACCACCAAATTAGAAATTCCTTTCCTAAATTTTTCCATAACTATTTATTTATAATCACAGTTGTTTAGATTTGTAGTTTTAAAAGCGGTTTACAAAGGGCTTTTTGGTGTAGCATATTACCCATGAGGATTAGGAAAATGATATATTACAGTATTAAATGACACAATGCGTTGCAAACTGTAAAAATGGACATGTTAACCATTTGTCTTTTTATTACATAAGTTGGCTATTTTACAGATGAGGAAACTGAGGCATAGAGAGGGTGAGCATCCTTCCCAAGGTCACAGGGTGATTTCCTACATTACTGAGCTTGTAACGTTGGCCAGAACTCACTCCAGGGTGTGTCTTTCCATCTCAAGGCCTTGAACTGTGGCTCAGATCTCTGTCAATAACCTGTATGCTCTCTGGACGTAGTTTAGTCCTCCAAAGCACCTGCAGCCCTCTGTTCTTTGAAGTCTGGTGATCACAGTCCTGTGAGATAGTCGTGTCCCGTGAGATTAGCTGGTGGTAAGGATTATCTAACACTGTGTGGCTGTCTCCCCTCTCTTCTTCTGTGGGCTCTATGTGTGAGGACCTGCGATTGTTCCCCTTGAAGAAAGTAGAGGAGTGTTGGCCATGGGAGAGGCTGAAGGCGTCCCTGGTAGCTTGGACGGAGGTAGATGAGCCCCGACTCCCCAGTCCTGTTGGCAGGGGATCACCCATCACATCTCAATAGCTGACTTCTGTTAGCATTTATACGTGATTAAAATTAGATTAAACCAACCCCAAGGGGAGCCTTGAAGGGAAAAGAGATCTGAAAGAACATCTCTAAGGTTTCCTTTGGAAGAGGTGAGCACAGGCATCTTTTTGGACCCCAGGAAGTAGAGCTACCAGGAGCCGGGAAGGATGGCATCTGGGGACCAGCGAGGCTGGGTCAGGGGAGGGTCGGTCGTTTTCAGGCTCCAAGAGGGTAGAGAGTTCTTTGTGTGACGCGACCTTTCATGCTGTTTTTCATCTCTGGCTTGGGAGGAAAGATCCAGGAAGACGGGCTTCCTCAGACCAACCCTGCGTTATGACATTTTGGGTTTCAATTTTAAAGTTGAATTCCAATTGTCAGTGTCCCACAGTCAAAATCTTTCAACAACAATTTCCATTGAATGTGAGGGAAATAGAATTTCCATTGAATTTTGGGAGAATGTGTACCTTTTGATTTTCTACTCTTCTTGGTAACTTAAGAGAAAACTCACCATCTATAAATGCCAGTAAGATGATCAGAGATTTTTTTGTTTTCAAGAAAAGAGGTTTAAAAAGTAGACCCCCAGGTATTTAAACACGAAGGTGGTGTTTGCTCCCAGCCACTTGAGCCCCAGGTCGCCACCTACTGACCAGAAATAAACCTGCTGGGGGTCACACATAAGTCTGACATGCGTGTCTGTTCGGTTTAGGGTGTGGTCTAACCCCCTGCTTCTCTTTTCCGTTTTGTTATTTGATTTTTTGGTATTTGATTTCCCTTTTGTTATTTGCTCTTGAGGTGACAGTTCACCCCAGAGAGCAATCCCCGAGGGCAGAGCCGACCTTCCCTTCCAGCCTCTCTGCGCCCTTCCCTGCAGTCAAGGTCCTGAGTACTTAAAAAATCCCATTAAGTGCTGTCGGCTCAATTGAGCCTTAAGTATATAAAACATGTATTGAACCATCTGCTGTAACAATAATTTAAAAACACGCACGGATTCCACAGTTCCTCCATAGACATTTCCTTCTGAATTTTATTTTCATCTTAGCACCCTTGCCAGGTGACAATCCTCATTTCACAGGGGAGGAAACAGAAGGATTACCCGTCTTGTCCTTGGTGGCAGAGGTGACTGAAGAAACAGCAGAAACTCAAGCAAAACCAGCTCTCTTCCCTCTCTCCCCTGTTGCCAGCGAGGCACTGTGCTGGCGCTGGGCGTCAGGGTCAGCTCGGCTGTGGCCCTGGAAGCGTGGGCTTGCGGTGGGTTCGACAGTAACGCCGGCGCTCGAGCGCCTGGTGCGCGGGCTGTGAGTGATGTCAGGACCCCTCTGGTTTTTTTCCCAGGTGGCCAGGCTGCCTTTCGGCTCTACCGGACAGCTCTGAGGTTCAGTTACAGCCTCCAAGGCCTCCGAGCGGCGTTTCACTCAAGCACATCACCCTGAGCTGTTGGAGTTAAGCAGACAATCCGAGGCTGCCGGAAACTGTGGCCCAACACAAACATTTATCTGGTGGAAGGGGATGAGCCTATTTCACACCTGCTTAAAACGTGTTACCTTCCCTACTGAATACTCATGGCTGTTAGCAGCCATCCATCCTGTCAACTTCTACAGAATCAGGTGCTTAAAAAATCTCAGAATTCTTAGCAGTGGCAACACTGTTTCCAAAACACTGCGGTATCTTATATTTTGTGAGAGTTTGCAAGTTTCATTTTTCTAGGAGAATGAGGCAGTTTTAAGTCCCTGAAGTTTAATTCAAGTCCGTAATACTTTTTTTTTCCTCACTGGGAATAATTTTTGGCGGTGTTCTAGTGCAGTTATTTTTGTTTGTTTTTGGGAATTGGGAAGTGGAGGGATACTCAAAGAGAAGGAACCAAAGAATCAGAAAAACAAATCCATTTTTTTCCACTGTGATTTCCACCTGCTTTTCTTTGCTTCAGAGCGTTTTTCATTCACAGCTCCAGGGGCAAAATCCCAGGAACAGCATGATGCTGCCCAGTGCCCAGCCTGCCTGGCTGATAAATCCCTTTTTGCAGTGTAGACACAAGTAGGTCTCCTGGCCATTTGATTCCCCTGGGTGCTGTGAGCCCAAGAACCATGAACTATAGCTTGACCAGGCCAGATGCTCATTCTAAAAGACCTCATTAGAGGTCTCTCTCTCTCTCTCTCTCTCTCTCTCTCTCTCTTTTTTTTTGGCTATGATTTTAGTCAATCTGACAACTTAGGAATTGTTAAAAATGAATTTTTAACACTTTTTTATGGTCATAAATTAGCTTGGCTCTCTGATGACCCGTTATTGTCATTCAAAGAGCTGCTAACAGCTGGTGATGATTTGGGTCCAGGAGGCAAGACAGGAGCCTCTCGAGAGCGGGGAACACAGACCCAGTGGTGGCCTGGCCTTTCTGCTCAACCTGTTTTTAGTTCAAAGCACATCATGGCTTTGCGGTGAGTTTCCTGAGTGCTGTCTGTTTTGACAGCCTCTTTTTCTTTCTTTTTTTTTTTTTTTGGCCGTACGCGGGCCTCTCACTGTTGTGGCTCTCCCGTTGCGGAGCACAGGCTCCGGACGCGCAGGCTCAGCGGCCATGGCCCACGGGCCCAGCCGCTCCGCGGCATGTGGGATCTTCCCGGACCGGGGCACGAACCTGCGTCCCCTGCATCGGCAGGCGGACTCCCAACCACTGTGCCACCAGGGAAGCCCTGACAGCTTCTTTTGACCCGTGGTAACAGTTCGTTCTAACAAAATGAATCATGAGGGTTTAGTTTTTAATTCTCATTTTATTTAAACCTTTGGGTAAAGCCGGGAGACTGACTCGCCTGAGCCAGGCTTCTGCTCATCTCCCTGCTGTTGGTATGGTTTTCACCAGAGTGGCCCTGAGCAGAGTGGTGACTCTGGGTCTCAGGGCCCTCAGCCCTCCCCATCTCCCCCGCCTAGGGAATCTTTCCCCCTTCGCTTCTCTTCCTGTCAGGCGGCCAGTGGATAAAGCCTCTGCTCTTGGGAGTTGTTACCAGTTATTTACATCCCGCAGTGAGATGAAGCCAGTGACTCAGCTTCCCTTGTAAATGGAAGCCACCTTTTCTCTGAGGAAGTTGACTGTTAGTAAGTAGGTGTGGGAGACCGTAACTGAGTTCTAAATCCAGATGCTCTGACAGTCACACCATGTAGGCTTGTGAGAGCCTCCCTGCTCTGTAGGTCAGGATGTTAGCCATGCAGGAAATTAGTCCACTGAATATGCATCTTGTTACCCCCAAGGATGAGGAAAACTGAAAGAAAACCAAACAGTTACTGTTGGCTTGGTGGTCCGGGCCCTGGTCTCGCGCTGTGAATGCTCACATATCCATCAACACGTCTGAATGCTTCTGTGTACCCTCACAGGTATGCGGTAGGCAGTCACTAGCTAGTTGGTGTTTCTTTTGATTGTGTAAATTATGAGTGCTGTTATCTGAGAGGCTCGTGTTTTGGCAAGTCCCTTTAGAGAGATTCTGTGATCCTCGACTTAGATGTAAAATAATGCTTGGGTTTGCCACATGGGACAAAGCAGAGTAAGAACTGAGCCTGCATCCCACGCCTACTAATAGCCCTGGACCTGCTGCGTCAACCCAGACCGGGTGCAGGGCCCAGAGGCTCATTGATAAGAGGAGGTGGTGGAGTCAGATGCTCCTGTAGGTTCTGAGTCGCGCTGAATCTGTGAAACCCACTTGGGGTCTGCTCTTCCCGTTATCTTTTCTGGACTGATTAGTGTGAGCGGAGAGCTGCCCATCCCTCTGTGCTGTCGCCCGTGCTGAGGCTGGGCAGAGAGTCTGGGAGGTCCACCTTGGGGATAGCAGCCATGGGGACAAGAGCTCAGTGGTCACTCGGGCTGATGGTGGGACTGACTTTAATTTGCTGGAGGTTGTTTGAGTTTTGAATCCAGAGTCTTTGCCTTTAGACAGAATGAGTTCCAAATAATTCTAGAGAAAAGTGTTCACGTACTTTTTTTTCCTTGGATTATTTCCTTACAACTGAAACACAAGTCGTTTATGATCATCTAAAACCTCTCTCTCTTTCTTGTGCTAGTGGAGCTAACTCATTTCCTGTGTAGCATTTGATCTATATGAAGCGCCTCTCCAGTCTTCTGGGCTAAACAATCTTAGCCTGATTAAATGACCTTTTGAGTTTTATAAACATTGTTTCTTAGTGATTATAAAACAAGTTAGATTTACACCGCAGCTTTCCTCTTTAGAGGTTGAAGACGACGTGCTGTATTCATAGGGTGCATGAAGAGGGGTCATTTCCTTTGCCTTCCTGGTAGCCAGAGGGCGTGTGGGGTTTCTCCTGTTTGTAGACAGCCCTCCTCCAAAACGGTCCTGGAGAAGCTGTCATAGGATAAATTAAAATTGCTGGGAAGATGCTAATATATAATTATTTAAAAATTATTTAAAAAATATTTTAGAATCGAAAAGAAGCAAAAAGGAGGAACTGAGCATTAAAATGAACCTTAATAGTTTAACTATTTATAATAGTTAAACTAATAGTTTAACTATTAGTTTAACTCACCCATAACAGTTTAACTTACCCATGTGTGCCGTGGACAGTGTAGTAGACCCAGGGCTCTAGGGACACGTACCAGCCTCACCCCGTTATCTGTGGTGTCCAAAGCTAGTCATTTCACCTCTCTGAACGTTATTTCTCTCATCTTCAGATTCGACAGCACATGTTGTGATGCTAGATGAGAAAAGTAGTCTGAAAGTCTGTTGAAAACTCTAGAACTGTATACAAATGCAAGGTAGTTCTTTGTTCTCCACTTTGCTCTTTTGAAACATCCCAGGTCCTCCACATCTGTTTTACTGTGTTGTGTAGTGGAATCTTGGCTGGGGGAGGGCCCTTCTCTGTGTGTGCTGCACCTTCATCACTGCCCCACTTTAATTTCCAGCCATTTCTGTTCGCCTGATTTGTTTTAAAAAATATTTATTTAATTTATTTATTTTTGGCTGCATTGGGTCGTTGTTGCTACGCACAGGCTTTCTCTAGTTGTGGCGAGCCGGGGCTACTCTTCGTTGTGGAGCACGGGCTCTAGGTGCGTGGGCTTCAGTAGTTGTGGCACGTGGGCTTCAGTAGTTGTGGCATGTGGGCTTCAGTAGTTGTGGCTCACGGGCTCTAGAGCACAGGCTCAGTAGTTGTAGCGCACGGGCTTAGTTGCTCCATGGCATGTGGGATCTTCCCGGACCAGGCCTTGAGCCCAATCCCCTGCGTTGGCGGCGGATTCTTAACCACTGCGCCACCAGGGGAGTCCTGCTCACCTGATTTTGGCTCGTCCTCTAGTTGACATTTTACCATTACTCTGCGCTAAACAAGTGTTCAGCTTGAAGCATCTGCCAACATTGAATGGTCCAAGAACACAACTTACCTGCTTTTACCATATACTTTCGTTGCATTTCTGGGCAAATTTTATAGGAATAGTACCTGTAGCATAGTGAGTTCTCATTTCTTTCAAATGAGTCTCTGATATGTTTTTATCAATATGAATAAAAGAAGGGTAAATAGCTTACAACATGATTGAAATTTAGACTAGGGAAGGACCTTAAAGACCCAGTAGCCAATCTCTCCTTTACAATTTTTCTTCTTTTGGGATTCTAGTCCCACTAATATTAATACACAGTGTGACGGTGAACATGACTTATTTGAAGCCTTATCTGAATCTTATATTTTCATGTGCAAAATAAAAGGTAAGTACAAGGTCATTGGTTTTCAGTCTTTGAAAGAAGACATCAGAAAACTTTATAGTAGAGAAAGCTGACAGGCACCACCTACCTGAGTGATCAAGGTTCCTATCACCAGTGATAAAGTGATGTTGATATAATGTACCTCTTGGTGTGATGCAGTGAGAGGGCTCTGGTGTTACTCCCCCAAATCCATAACCCAGTCCAAAATGAGAAAGTATCAGCTACACCGGAACTGGGGGACATTCTCCAAAATACCCAACCAGCACTCTTCAGAAGTGTCAAGTCATGAGAAATAAAGACTGGGAAACTGTCACAGTTTGGAGGAGATTAGGAGAGAATATGAATTAAGTGCAAGGTGCTATCTTGAATTGGATCCTGGAGCAGAAAAAGGACATTAGTGGAAAAACTAGTGAAATCCAAATAAGTCAGTTAAATGGTATTGTCCGAATGTTAGTTTCAGTGTTTACAAATGTACCATTGTTATGTAAGATGTTCACAGCGGGGGAATCTGGGTGAACAGTGTATTGGAACGCTCTGCACTATCTTTGCAACATTCCTGTAAATCTAAAATTGTTTTAAAACAAAAAGGTAAAAGAAACACCAGAACTTCTTTTTCCCCAGGTGGAAAGAGAAATAGGGAACTGTTTGGTGGAAGAGGATGTGGGCGGGTTGAAATCCACAAATTCAGCCTCTTCCCTTTGCTTCTTGCTGACGTTCCCCCACCGGTCTTGCGAGACATCTCTGAGGAGGGCTCCAGGGCACACAGTGGGAATACAGTTTATTGACCAACCTCTTAAGGGCCTTTCAGCTTAAGAAACTATGGCTCCAAGTCTTCCAAGGAGTAATATTTGAGCAGTAATAGAACTCAATCAAGTTAAATTTTTCTGATCGACTGACCCTTGGGTTTGATAACATGGAAGTCATTTGCAGCATTAACAATAGATTATTCCTATAGAAAGATGACCTCGAAGCCGGATAGGAGTTAATCCAAAAAATGGGAGGAGTGGAAATGGAGATGTCCAGCACAGGCAACACTTCCTGGGTGTTCAGGCTGGAAAGGGCAGCACAGACTGGGGCAGTAGGTAGAGGTGGACACGTGGTCAAGGTTGGATCCCTTTTTTAAAGGTAGTGGGTGTTCCAGCACGTTTGTCCTGATCTAAAGGGGAACATACTGCTGGTGCAGGAGAGAGAAGGGATAATTGCCAGGAGGATGTGCTTGGGTAGGTAAGAGACGTGAAATCAGTGTACAGTTTAGAAATAGGACAGTCTATCCAGAGTGATGTGCAAAGTAACAGAGTGTATGGATACAGATGCTGGTGGCTTGAGAAGTGCAGGGGCGGGAGCCTGTGGGAGGTCCGTCTGATCGCTTCCGTCTTCACACATAGACACAAGGTCATCAGCTGTGAATGCAGAGGGAGGGAGTGGAGTTTTGAAGAGAAAGATCATGAGACAGCTGCTTGGAAGAGTGAGCTACTGAATGGACCCAGGGATCGTATTAGGGTTATGCTGTAAAGCTAAGGGATCCTGGGAAGTCAGTGATCATGAATCAAAGGAATGAGTCCGGTGATGGACCGTAATCTCTGGGTGGGATGAGGAAGGAAGCATGCACAAGGTGGGAGAGGTCCAGAGGGATGGCGGCAGGGTAGGTGGGGCGGGGCGGGTGGTGACCAGGTAGAGGAATCGGAGTTGGGGCATTAAAGGGAGAGGGCTGTAAGGACTGGAGGGTGAAGCTGAGAGGGGTTAGCATTCTTGGTAAGGACAAGGTCTAGGGTGTGATCATGGGAGTGGGTAGAGTGCAGTATCCTTGGATGAGAAGCCGTGATTGGAAGGTGGCCACTGAGCTCCCCCAGGATGATGACAGGGGTTATGGCAGAGGGAGACACGGGAACCACGAGCTAGGGTGGCCCAGAAGAGGAGGGCGTGGCTACTCCAAGGACAGGGAGTGGGCGGTAGAGAGGCTGAGGGGTTTTAGGGCTGAGGAAGGGATAAAGCCTGGAAATGCCCACTTCCAAGCACATGAAGAGTGAGTGAGCAGCCTTCGCTCAAGAGGGCTCCTGGGGAGATGGTGTCCTCAGGCGGGTGTGACTTGGGCAACCTCTCCTGTAGGGCACTTTGAAGTACGCCTAACTCCGAACCAGAAATCTACATCTAGGAGTTTATCTTGAGGCTATAAAATCAGAGATAAATGCTGGTTTTACACTCCAGACTTCATTTAGGTTACAACTTACAGCAAGTGGTGGGTCTATGACTTAAATTTATTTCCATTTGGGGAGGTGCTATTCTCTATTTTCCAAATTTTCTATGATGAGCAGCACATTTGAATGCAGAAAATTAGAATTATTTTAAGAATAAAAAAACTATACTGGTTGCAGGAGAACTCATTAGGTTAATCTGTGATTCTAGGACTCTGGTTGGGATCTTCAAACCACTGTCAAAGATTTTGTGAATTCAAACTACTTTTTGATTTGATATGTAGTCCCCTGAAAGGACTTGGTCTTTGTTGATTTATCTAAAAACATGCCTAGCTCACAGAGAAATCAGATGCCTACATAATTGTTACCAAATACAAAAATTAAATGCTATCTAACTTTGGGTTTCTGACTTTCATAAAGTAATTACACCTTAAACCAAAACACTGGATTTGTTTTCACGAATTTGAGCCTGACATCTTAATTCATAACTAGCAGCTGCTGTAGATTCTGACAGTCACAAAAATAAGTGACAGTGAGGACGAGGTTTCAAAGCAAGTATTGAGTACAGTACTCAACAATATGCTCCAATCACATTATACTTTAAAATGGGCAAAGGCAGTGGTTTTTCTGATGTCATCCAGCTGTTGTGATTCTTGGTGGCTTCTGACCTCCCACGATTGTCATCAAAACCAGTCTTCTTCGGAAACTGTGAGTTCTTGTTGGTTTTTTCTCCGATCCAGCTTTCAGATTCCTCCAGCTGCTGCTGCTGGCAGTCTAATCTCTCCAGTCAACTCTGCTAACAGCTTCTCGCGTTTCTTCTTCTGTGACTGGCAGCCCCCCGCCCCCCAGCTTCTCTTGCTTGTCCTTTTCGTCTCACTTGTCCTTTTCGTCTCACTTGCCAACATAACGGGTCTTCAGAACAGCTTCAGTCTAGTTATTTGGCTCCTGGGTTCGTTTTAACTGAAGTGCATTTTAACAAAAATATTTCTGTGTTAATTATGTCAGTGGAAACGACACACACATGTGCTTAGGAGCATATATCTGCAATAGAACAGCTATTTTCATGCCATGTTGGTGAATCGGCAGAGACTCCCACAAGCTTTAAAAGACCTGAAATCAAAGCAGAATTGTCAGATAAGAGGTGAAATGGGTGGATCTGCAGAAGTTTTATTGCATTTATTTATGTTGTGCTTGTGTGTACTAGTGTCTTGTATCTTGCAAGTACTGATGTAAATTACACATTTCTAGGTTTAGTAGTTTTCATTGTAGGCTGAATATTATATTTTCACTGCTCTTTACTGTTGAGGTTTTTGACGAGCAGCTGCCATGGAAACTGAGCAACATTTTCTGGTTGTTGGTGGGGTTCACCCAACACCTGCACTTTACAGTTTGCTGGTCAAACTGGGGAGCCCCTGTTACCTATTAAACCTTGTTATGCAGCAAAGGAAATGCCACAATATTCCCCCGACTTCGCACTGGGAAACTGAATGAGGGAGGAGTTTAAAAAAAAGCTTAACTAAAATATGCTTTCTTTTCTTAGAGGAGGAAAAACAAGAAGATCAAAATTCTGTTGCCCCATAATCTCAGAGACTAACTGGCATAACGTTGGCCTGACTTTCTGTGTCATAAATGCAGGACCATACTTTTACCAAAATGGCCCTAAATGCTGTCTACACTCCTCAACGTGCTGACATTCTGCTAATTCTTTTAGCTGTAGATCTCACATCACAATCTCATGGTATGTAAACCCTTTGGTCAGTGTATTAATATTAATATCTGGGTTTTTCTTTCCTTTTTGTTAGCATCTCTCAAGAACCTCAGTAAGAATAAGAAAATGGTTCCGTTTCCCGGTAAGAGAGCAATTGTCGTGACCGTTTATGGGGTGTGTGTGAGACAGGCACACACGCCTGCTGTGCTCACTCTGTCCTTGTCAGTTACCCCCGAAAACGTGTGCAGCGCCTCCACTGGGCCACCACCGGAACTTCCATTTTGGGGGCAGATGGCTACGCGGACTGTCTGGCTTTGAACAAAAGCTTACCCTTTCATAACTGTGCCCTGACCTCTTCAAACCCTCTTGTGTGGCACTGTTTTTAGGTGGGTTGACAAAGGAAGATTTTTACTCAGCACAGGTGACACTGTCCGTCAGCTAGCAGTTCAGTCCAGGCAGAATTTGCATTGTTCAACTATACAAGTATTTTAAGATTTTACTGCATTTGTCTGTATTAACATTTTGTAAGAAAAAAGGGGAGAAGAGAAAAAAAACCCCTTGAACTTGGGGTAAGAAGGTGCAGGTTTCAGACAGGAGACTTCAGACAAATATGGTAATTCTTAGGTGCCTTGAAGTGACACATTTTTAGCCATATTTAGGGGCTTATTGGATTATGGGTTCAATTCTGAAAGGAAACAATACAGAACAAGTATACAATGCCAGAGACATCTCATCAGCCGTTGCATTTCAAAGGCAAAGTGAACTCAGGGATGTTTGAAATACACTTTATTACATACCAATGCAGCAATATATTATTTTATATTAATGTTTAATGCAATTTTATATTAAATAGTAGGGTGCTCTATTATTCATATAAACACACTTTAATATCTTAATACCATTTTTAATTTTGCACAGTCTAATTTTGTATGTCTTTAGCGATGCTTTATGTGTGGGACTGGGGACTGCTGGTCCATTTATTATTTATTCCCTTTGTTTCATTTATCGGACATTTTCTGAGTACCTTCCACGTGCCAGGCTGAGCTGGGTGCTTGGGAAACAAAGATGAGTAAGACACAGCCCCTGCCCTCAAGCAGCTCGAGGTCTACTAGGCGAGACAGACTAAGCAGAGGGTCAGCCTGCGTGTGGAGGGAGCCTGTAGGGGGCGCTAGGCCGGCACGTGAGCCGTGAGCAGCTTCAGATCTTCCTGGGGGTTTGCAAAGGGCAGCTTCAACCCCTCTTTTGCCTCTCACCATCTCGGCCTTTCATTTTCATATAATCGTATAATACCTTGTGACAGTTCTCAGTTTTTCTTCTATAATCCCCTTTTTGGGCTCTTGAAACTTCTTGTGATAATAATAAGTGTCATACCACGTGCACAGCTTGCCTTCTGTATTGATGGATTCAACCGACGGCAGATCAACAATATTTGAAAAGACATTCCAGAAATTTCCAAAAAGAAAAACTTTAATCTGCCACGTGCAGATGACTATTCACATAGTATCTAACTGTATCTACAACTGTTCACGTAGCATTTACATTGTCTTAGGTATCATAAGTAGTCTAGAGGTGATTTCAGGTTTACAGGAGAATGTGCCTAGGTTGTATGCAGACACTACGTCATTTTATATAAAGCACTTGCTGTCCGTGGGGCTCCTGGAACCGGTACCCGCAGACAGTGAGGGACAACTGTGCGTCAGTGTTTACAGTTCACCATAATCCCACATTTCTGAAGATCCACACTTTCACCCGTATTTTTCGAGAAAGAAATAACTGAAACCCAGGAAGGGAAGGTGATTTGTCCAAGATTATTCTGAAAGTAGGTAGGGGAGCCAGGGCTCAAGCGTCATTTTACCGTTCTTTAAAAATGAAACAAAATGGAATGGAGCTGCCGACGCTGAGCTCGGCCTTGATTGTGGAGAGAATACATAGGAGTTAGACCCAGCTTTGCTGTTCTCAAGAAGCTTGTTTCTATCGGGGCTGGGACCCAGGTGTGTAAACGGACAGAGGTGTGTATTGGATACCCTGGAAGTGTCCCGAAGAGAGCATGGCTGAGTGTCCGGGGCCAGGAGAGCGGCTGCAGGGGATGATAGAAGGTGTTACAAAGGAGAGGGTTGCTCAGATGACTCGTGCCTTCACAACTCGGGAGGAGTTTGCCAAGGAGGCAGTGCTGAGAAGGGATGCGGGGCAAGGGGTCTGCATGTGCAAATGTGTGGAAGAGCGATGGCACGTTGGGGGGTGAGGCTGGAACAAAAAGAGGGTGTCAGGGAACAGTGCGAGGGGAAGATGGAGACGCAGATGAGGCTCGGCGCCCAAGGTCTGCTGTATCAGTGACAGGAGGTGAGGCCAAGTTGTCGTAAAGGTGTCCACCCCAAGTCTCATTGACTCGACACAATAAATGTTTATTTCTCGACCACACAAAGGCTGCTTCGGGGTGGAGGCTGTCCTGGGTGTCTCCCCTCCCAGCGGTGACTCAGGGATCTGGATCCTTTGTGATGCTGCCATCTTCCAGAGGAGAGGAGAGACAGGAGGTTCCATCAGACACTTACCAGCTCAGCCCGGAGGAGGACTTCACGTCCACAGCCCTGTGGTTGGGCGAGACATTTGGCCCCGCCTGGGTGCTAGTTGGCTGGGAGCTGTCTGGCAGCTCGACACTAGGGCAGGGGGCACAGTCTCGGTCTGCTTGTCATCGCTGCCACACCCTTGTGTGTCACTCTAAAGGTTTGGTCTTTATCCTGTAGATAATGTTAAAGCAGGGAGATGATGTGATCAAACTTATATTTTTTAAAATCATCACTCTGACAGTGGGATGGGGAAGGGAGAGGTAAGAGCGTTACATGCACCCGCCATTCCACCTATTAGATGGCGGCATCGGGACCATGGCAGTGGGGCTGCGTAGGGAGAGACAGCTTTCTGGAAGTAGACTCAATTGACCAGACTGAGCCACAAAAGGGATGTGAGAGATGAGGAGGAAATTGGAGCTGAGGTTTCTGGATTGGGGTCTGGTGTTACTCCTGAGAACCAGAGGAAGGGAAGAACCTTCTCTCAGGTTCTGTGAAGCTCCAGCTGAGGATGTCTTTCCATGTGTTGTTTCAAACAGCGGTGTTTTCAGTTTTTAGGAGTATCCTCTGATTTCCTACAACAGATGGCGTTTATCTCTGTAGGAATCGTGTTGGCATTGGCGAACATGGTTTGGCTGGTGGAAGGTCCATAAGTACATGATAATCTTCCTGCACTTGGTGGGTTGTTTTTCATCTTGTTGGTGCCTCTTCTGGAAAACAGTGGCTCTGGATTCTCCTGCACTGATTCTTTTTTATTTTAATAAAAGTGCCTTCCCTACCTCAGTGACTCATAGAAAAAGTTTCCAGTGGTTTTTAAATATGTAAACAACGAATGGACTGTGTTTCTAAATGAGAGTAAAAGTGGTAAGACAAGTAAAAGCACATCGTAAGTGTAATATCCTATGTGAAAGCTATTTTATTAATATTATTACTGTCATTTTGAAATCAATGATACAGTAGCATGCTTATCATTTTATGATTTATTTCACCTGGTTTAGATGGCTACTATGTTTATGGGTGATTTTGGTTTATTTTGTTTACTGAAAACAAGAAAAAGAACCATATGATCTTCTAGAGGAAAAAAATACACCTGTACTACTAGGCAGCCCAGTAAAAACAGAAGACCAAAGAGAACCACCAGTGGGACAGCAATCACAGGAAGAGTCATCACCAAGACAACCGGAAGTAAAACTTGACAAACAAGAATTGCTGAAACAGTCATACTTGGGACAGTCATCTGATGGACAGATACCTGAGAAGCAAGAATCATTTGAACAGCCATCCCTGGGACAAGCATCCCAAGAACAGATACCTGATAAACAAGGACCCCCTGCACAGCCGCCCTTGGGAGAAGCATCTCAAAAACAGATACCTGACAAACGAGGACCCCCTGCACAGCCATCCTTGGGAGAAGCATCCCAAGAACAGATACCTGACAAACAAGGACCCCCTGCACAGCCATCCTGGGGACAAGCATCTCAAAAACAGATGACTCAGGGAGAACACAAAGAACAACAAGTACCATGAAAACACAATATCAGCCATGGTTGTGAAGAACAACAGTCTGAAGCTAGAAAGGATCATAAGGCAAATGAAAATGAAATTAAGCCGTTTTTTCTCATTATGCTGAAGAGGTAATGCTAGTAGAATATTAAGATGAATGAATTTCATATTTTGGTGGCCAGACATAAAGTTTTAAAACAATGATTGAGGCTAAATGTACCTGAATTCCTTCTTCTGTTCCCTGAGTGTAAAGCTGGAAGTGGAGGGGTGTGGTTGATGAGGTTTAATGGACATTGTCACGGGACCCAGATCTTCCCTGTTTCTTAGAACATCACCCATATCTGGCATTCCAGAGTGACTCAGCCATCCTGAAAATTATACGTATTTACATGGTTATCTGTAACTATTCCTATTTAAAAGTGAATTAAGACATAATTATTATACATATTATATGTAAATCCACACACAAACACATCTACTTTATATATACATATACATACACATACATGTCAGAAATAGACAGTAGAACCCCAGGGAATGGTGCATTTTTGGTGATGGAGAGAATGGACTTTCAAGTCATACTACACGAGTGTCTGAACTAGGTCTGTGTCTCATCCATAAACTGGAGCTAATAATAATGCCTAACTCATAGGTTGTTGGGATGGTTGAAAGTGGTAATGTTTATTGCTGGATACACGTGAGGCACAAAAAAAAGTTGACTATACTGTTATTTCATTTTGGTGGTTGCCTATTTTCCATTAAATGAGGGATGACAAGCCGATTATTCTACCCAGAACTTCTGCTAATATTATTGCCAGATTTGACTCTTAGGAGGGTTAACTGTTAAGCTTCTTGACTGCCAGAACAAAGATGGCAACAAAGATTTCAGGATTGTCAAGGTCTAGTTAAAATCATACCCGTTCTTCACCATCTGCTAATTAGTAATACAGTGTTGGCGTATGTGGAAGGAGGAAGGAGCGCTATTATTTCACCATATTTATGGTTTCTTGATTTATTGTTAGAAGTGACTGTAGCATTTGTTACACCTTACGGAGGACATTGTAATCCAATGGAAACCGTCTCCATCTTGTCTTTAGACTTTTTTCAGTTAATTAATACATTTCTGGGGGAGAACCCATCAATTTTGATCTGGCTCCGTTCTTACAACATGTTTTGGTGCGTGAAAAGGCATTTAGAACTGCATTTCTCATTCTTTTTGCCTGAGCCCTCTGTTCCAGTGTCTGGTGCGTGTTATTGTGGGAAAAGGATGGATTCTGGGTAAGAACCTCCGGTCTAGTCCAGATGTCACCCTTTATTGACCCAACAGCCTTGAGCATTCACTGGATATGGTGTCTTCTGTAAAGCGAGAAGTGTAATATTAGAGATGGGAGCAAATCCAGAGATCACGGTGTTTACAGCAGACATTGTACCATGAGGTCACCATAGGGGTTAGTTAGTAGGCCCAAAGGCACATGTGACCTGCGGCTTATAGATAACAGGGCAGGACTTGGACTCATGCTTTTCTTTCTTCCTTTCAAATTTACTTTTTTAGTTCCAAATCCACTAAAATACTTAACCTGCCTTAGTATGGAATTATTGTGTGACAGATGAAATTAAACTCTCTAAAAGTCGTAGTAATATTCTGGTGTAAGATAGATTCTTTTTATTTTAATGGATACATAAATACTGCTTCATTTAAAATATTGCATCTAGATGATACCCACATTCGGGGCCTAATTTTAGAGTCATCTGGTCTCTGGGGGATGGATTACGTATCAGTACGTAATACTGAATCACTCCCTTAGGGGTTAATTCAGTATTAGTCAAACAAAAAAATTCAGGTTCAAGCAATGCCAAAGCATCTCAGCACATTTAAGGACAGGAGCTGGGGGTTGGGAGCGGAGAAGGGGCAGGTGGGGCAGAAAGGGGCCTCTTCAGATCAACTGAAATAAGGTGATCACTAACCCTGAACTAATTTCAACATCATTTCAAAATAAATTTTCAAGGTTGTTTTCTGCATCAGTGGCTTCCTGGCAGCAGACTGCTGCCTGGAAGCGTTGTGATTAGTTTTTATCTAATACTGTAGATCCTGGACTCTCAACATGACAGAGATTGTGGCCCAGAAAATCGCCCGGAATCCAGACTTTACAGAAATACCAGCTCTTGTGAGAACTGGGAGTAGGATGTGGCCAGATCACAGCTTTTAGGAAGTTTTTCCTCCAACCGGCTTTTTTATGTTTTTCAGATGGCCTGGGAGTGGAAATCAATAACTTTAAAAAGTCACCCTTATATCCACTTGAAGTCAATCTTTCTTCCATCCTGGTGCTTCCATCTCACATATGGACAGTTTAACAGCAAGAAAATCATGTCTGGGGTGAAGCCGAGGTCCCAAGCACTAGGGTCTCCTCAAAAGCTAAAGATGAGGGTTTTCCAGTGGATTCCATATTGTTCTGATTCCTTTTCTTGGTGATATTTCTTTTTAGTAAACATTTGAAAGAGTGAAATGTGGTTCTTTATAATTAAGTCACACAAAGATTGTTCAGAAAACCAGAAGCGTTTGGAATAACCTGTGCACATTTGCCCTGATGACTTTTTTTTCTTGGAATGTGTATTGGAAGGTATGGTTTTATTTTTATGCAACTTGGAAGTTCTCACAAAGAGGTACCTAGAACCTCTTGTGTGTGAGGTTCGAAGTATGAAAATATGTTACCTAATGAATGATTAAACCCAAACGAAAAGAAAAAAAAAATACCAAGGCCACCTGGGAAATGGATTTTAAATTCTATTTGCTTATTTTTATGAGAAAATACCCACGTGGCTAAGTGCAAAGATTTAACAGTTTTCTTTAACAAAGATCTTAATGTTAGCAAATAATGTATGCTTTCAAATCACTCTGTTCAGAGTTTGGGGATTGTTTTGCTGAGTACACATATAGCTGTTATATGTATTTTGTTTGCATTTTGGTCATATTTAAAGAAGTCGTAGGCTGTTTACCTTTGCATTTTGGTAAAAAAGATCATGTGCTATCAACAAGGTTAAATTTTCACAATTAGAGACTTAAATATCTTCATCTCCAAGATACTGGGCATGTTCGTGTTAAGAATGTAAACATATTTTCTGTAATAAATATTGATAAAATAGTTACAGTCATTGGCAGCAGGTTCGACAGTGTCAACTTCTTATATTTATGCTTAGAATGCTTTAGAGGTTGGTCTGCATGACAGTGTATCAGAACCTCTTGGGGTATAAAGAAAAAGTGAGAAAGTAAGCAAAAGAGGAGAGTTTAAGAAATACCCTGAGAAAACCATAATTCAAAAAGAGTCATGTACCAAAATGTTCATTGCAGCTCTATTTACAATAGCCAGGAGATGGAAGCAACCTAAGCGTCCATCATCGGATGAATGGATAAAGAAGGTGTGGCACATATATACAACGGAATATTACTCAGCCATAAAAATAAATGAAACTGAGTTATTTGTAGTGAGGTGCATGGACCTACACCACCTCACTACATATTACTTCATACAGAGTGAAGTAAGTCAGAAAGAGGAAAACAAATACCGTATGCTAGCACATATATATGGAATCTAAAAAAAAAAAAGGTCATGAAGAACCTAGGGGTAAGACGGGAATAAAGACACAGACCTACTAGAGAATGGACTTGAGTATATGGGCAGGGGGAAGGGTAAGCTGTGACAAAGTGAGAGAGTGGCATGGACATATATAAACTATCAAACGTAAAATAGATAGCTAGTGGGAAGCAGCCGCATAGCACAGGGAGATCAGCTCGGTGCTTTGTGACCACCTAGAGGGGTGGGATGGGAGCGTGGGAGGGAGGGAGACACAGGAGGGAAGAGATATGGGAACATATGTGTATGTATAACTGATTCACTTTGTTATAAAGCAGAAACTAACACACCATTGTAAAGCAATTATACTCCAATAAAGATGTTAAAAAAAAAAAAAGAATGTCTACTGAGCCTTCTGAACTGAGTAGTGGAAACCAGAAGGAAAATGAACAGTGGAAACACATTTCCCTTTTACAGGAAAAAAATATGGCAAAAGAAACTATTTCTGATTCCATTGAGGTAGCACAGTTTACTTTGTACATGAGGAGTTGCTCTTTTCTTACACTTTTAAGATTCTCTCTTTGCCTTTGGCTTTTGATAGTTCAATTATGATGTGTCTAGGTGCATAACCCTTTGAGTTTATCCACCTTGGAGTTTGTTGAGTTTAGTGTTCAGCTACTACTTGGACAGAGATTCTCTTAAACACCTTGATTCAATAAATCCCCATATTGGTACATATTCATGTGTGTTAATTGCATTCCTAAAATTATACTTATTTAATACCATGTCCCTGGAATTTTTCAAAAAATATCTGCTTTTAATATGGTGTAATTATTGTAAATTTCTTATAAAATTTCCTTTAATATTCTTCAAAGTAATATTTTGTGGTTAATAAATTTGAAATTTCTGACACCTCCAATTTAATCTTCTCTATATACTGTTATATTTTTAATTCAGAAAATACTCTCTCTAGAGGTGCTGAGGGACCTGGTAATCTCATAGCAAGTTTTGCTAAGGTGAAAATTCTCAATGCTATTTTAAAAATATTAAAATTGTAAATATTTCAGGCAAATATTTTTGTAGTTATTGTCTGTTGCTTCCACTCAGGATGTCTTTTGTTGACAAGTATTTTTACAAACTCAGCAAAGGGTTGTTTCTATTGATGATTCTTTTAACGTTTTGTTAAATTTATATGCTGCAAAATCACAGAGGCTCTTAATTTTATGTTATTGTGATAAAAATACAAATTAATCCAATTAAAAATAGGTTCTTCATAAACTTCCTACCAGTTGAGATACTTCCAGGCAAAATTATAGAATTTCCAAATCAAGTCGTCCACTTGAACTCTCATCATTCAATATGTTGAATGCCTCCTTTGCTTTTTCTTGTTTTTTTTTTCTTTTTTTTGGCTGTGCAGCATGGCATGGCCTGTGGGATCTTAGTTCCCTGACCAGGGATCTTATCAAACCTGTGCCCCTTGCATTGGAAGTGTGGAGTCTTAACCACTGGACCGCCAGGGAAGTCCCGTCCTTTGCTTTTTTTTAGGATATATTTCAATGCCCTGCTGGTTTTAAGCTTTTCCCCCCAAAATTGCAAACTTGCAATTCTATAAAATATAGTTGCAGTTGTATAAAATAAGATTGAAGGCTTTATTTGGCTCTATTTGTTGGATAATCTGATCAAAGCTTACAAATGATTTTGAACAGACAATAACCAAAATTTAGAAAAATTTGAGAAATGTTTACTCCACTATGGATTAGAAAGAAGGTAACAAAACATGTTTTGTGTGCAGTGCAGATCAAGAGTACTGGAGACCGTGGGTGAATGCTGGGGCTCTTATCTGTGGAAAATGCATGAGTTTGAAGCACAGACGTTGTGTAGGTGACCCTGGCTTCAAGTTTCTGCTTGCTTCCTGGATCTCGGATGTGTCTGGGTAGGGTAGAGAAGTGGCCCATCTTCCCTCATTCTGAAATAGGCAGCTCCCTTTAGTTGGCTCCCTGGCCATTTCCTGCAGCCCTTCTGGGGCTGTCCAAAGGGGCACCTTGTCATTTCATGAAGTATTAGTGATGTGGCAATCAATTCGAACAGGTGGGCAAAAGTTGTATCCAGAAATGGCATCTTGGCTGGAAGAATGCTGCCTATCACCAAGATGATGGATTTCTTTTAAGCAGTATCCCTGCTTATTATTTATAAGGTGTATCTAGTATAAGTCACTGCTTGTAACTCAACTAAACAATTGAAAAGAAAACTCAGGGAAGGCCCAGCTTTAACTGTACATCATGGACTCATTGGATGTTGTGTTTGTCCCTCAAATTCTGCACTTTAAATGCTAAAATAATGATATTAAAAAAATTAAAACAATGCTAAAATAAAATGCTTATAAATGAATACGAGACTTAACTGTGAACTTTGAGGTTTAGAATGGTCTACCCAGAGAATTTTTAAAAAGTTAGGTGTAGTGTGTTGTTGGCATTGTTCATTGGTGACACCAACAGACATTAGTTTGAATAAAGTTTGCATCTCGTATTTCTCAGTGGGAAAACAAGGTCACGTGCCAATGAAGCTGAATTCTTTCCTGAAAAAATACACATAGGATATTCAAAATTTTAAGAATTTGAAAATCGGCGAGCTTAATTTTTTTTCTTAATCCTCGAGTGACATATGCTGACGTATTTCTGGAACTCTGCATAATGGGCAAATTCCAGATTGCAATGGAAGAAGAATCAGGGGACACCCACCTCCCTGGGGCACACATGCTGGTGAGCTCGCTGGAAAACTGCAGCACCTAAATGCAATTCCTTTTATTTTTATTAAAAAAAATCTGACCAGTGAAAACTTAGAATTTTTCATGCATCACTGATTTGGGGCATGTTTTCATCCCCCCCCCCTTTTTTTTAAACACAAGATGTCATTGTGTGATTCTTTCAGCAGATCAGAGCACAGCAAGGAAACGGGCCTCTGGCACCCTTTCCTGGGGCAGGATCCATTGCTTCGTGCTCTCTGAGAGAAAGGACGCGGCACACTAATCACCTAAATGCTCGTGAAACTCAGGTCCCCCTGCTCCGGAGGACATCCCTCTCTGATGTCGCAGGTGCACAGTGTGCCCCTTCATGGCACTCAGGTGTGCCTCTTTGAGGGGTTTGAGGACACAGGGCAGAATGTGAGGTGGGCTTCCCTGGTGGAAAGGGTGTCGGGCAGGAGAGCAGCCGCTGGGCTGTGCCGGACCCTGCAGGACTGGACCTCCATGTGGTCTGATCTGCAGATTTTCCGTGGGTTTGTTCTCGGCCAGGGCCGCAGGTAAGCCCACCCCCCCTTACAGGAATGTGAGTTAATTCTAATTTTAGGTGACTTTTTTTTCTATCTAGTTTACCGCCTAAGATTGCTAATTCTGACTTTCAATCTGCCATTTGACACCAGTGGTGTTAGTTGTTAATACAAACAATCATTGACAGCAGGAGGAGGGGCTGGCCCTGGCTGGCTGGCTAACATCTCTGGAGAAATTTCTCAGACCCCGCTTGCTGTATAGATCAGCACCAAGACCGAACGGCAGGAGACCGTAAATCCCGTCATTCCATTTAACCTTTTCTACCTTAGTGCAGTAATTTCAGAAGCCTCCAGAGAGGCAGGCTAAGACTGTTTCTAGAGGAAATAACTTACCGGAACAGCTCCCAAGATCTCCTAGATGGAATTTGGAATTATGGGTCTCCCTGGCTTACTCAAGTATTGATGGCTCTGAGGCTGTCTTGTGGTATCGAGCTTCATACTGTATTTCCATGAACACTGTAGTCAAACTGCAGCAAGCAGGAAGCCAACAGGATTTCCCTGGTAGTGGCAAACCAGCCCTTTATTATTGTTCATATTCTGAAATATCACAACATACAAATAGTTGATCTTTTGAGACCCTTAGAAATGTCAGATTAGAAAGTCAAAGATAGAAGTCTGCATATATGTCCAGCCTGTGAGCTGCTCTGCACACGTGCCTAGTTTTGCTAATGGAAAAGATTTTAAAAACATTTGCTCTCAAGGTGCCAGCAGTGGTACGAAGTAGGTCACTTACGTCCATTTGCCCCCTTCTCTTTCTTCCTTTGGATGTTCACTGCGTTTCTAACGTCCAGTGAGGGGATGTGTTACGCTGCTCTCGTTTTAATGCCAACAGGGTTGCCTCAGCTCAGCCAGAAACAACATTGCTGAGAGCAGTCCAGAGTGCTACTTGGCTTGTGTTTTGCATTTTCATGAGGTCAGAGTCCTGTGGGCAGAGGCTACATCCAACTATATGTAGCAGGTAATCCAAGAATACCCATTCTCGCCGGCAGATATCCCCCGGCCCCTTGTCAGCTGACTCAGGTAGTGGACAGATTCTTTGGGTTGGTCTTCCGAGGCCCTTGAGTGCCATTCCTCATGGCGGCCCCTGCAGGGGAAGATGAGCTGCGGTCCTGGTGAAGGAAGGCTGTAGACGACCCATCATGGGACAGATTAACAGGAGAAATCAAATTTAATTTCTTCCATACGGGAACCTCACACCCACGAGAGGGTCTGAGACATTAAGGTAAAATGGGGTCCACATACCATCCTGAGCTAAGGACTGGGATGGGGCCTGGGGCTGCCAGGTCAGGAGGCTCGTTCACAGCACAGTGAGCAGAAGAGCAGATGTCGGGTCATTAGAGCTTGTCCTGCCACACAGCTGGGGCCACGTGGACAGAATTTCTCTCCAGTAGTAACTCTTTTCTGGGAAAATATCCCCAGTTTAAATTCTTCTAGGTAGTTGAGGGAGGGGCAGTAGTTTCTCTTGAACCTGCAGGTCTTGATTGCCTTTAGGTCAAAATAACCCTCATGCCAGAGGGACACATCTTGGGGAGGCCCGTTCTGAACCCTTAAACCTTCCTCACCCAATTGAAGTCTGTGAGCCAACACTTACTCGCTTGAAAAATGAAGAGGTTATTTTTTCTCTAAGGTTCTTCTGCAGATTAGTAAATCTGTTAACAAAGGCCAGGCACCAAACAACCCTGGATTTACATGCAAGACGAAGGCGGTACATTACACACAGAATGATAAATACCTGGTACCCAGGGGGCATCCGCTGTGCCCAGGGCCTGTGCTTCTTCCAGAGTCGCAGAAGCTCAGGTGCTGTCCAGCTCTGTCTGTTCTCTTGAGCGTGGCCTCGTAGGGCACAGGCAGGGCTGTGTCCACACGGGTTCATCGTGGGATGGGGTTTGAACTGGATCCTGTTGAGGTGCTGGGTGCCAGCAAGCTGGAAATGCCGGTAAACCTGGCACGGTCCCTGTTGTTGCTATGGTGTGGCAGCTGCAGGAAGTGATTCCCGGGTGGGCTGTGCAAGGCGGCCGTCTAGGGTCAGTGACAAGGATCCAGAAATTCTGTGACATCTGAGGAAGTCAGTAGGGATTCCTACATTGTGCTTTTTAAGAATCCCTTTGAATTCTAGATAGAGAAAAATCACGGTCACACATGGAAGATGAAAGTAATGACTCCAAACCTCCTTTGTAGACGCACTTTGTGTGCACGGGATAAAAAGACAGCCCTGAGTTCCCCATGCGCTGGCTCGTCAGGGAATTACCACTCGGCCCTGTTGGGGGCTGTGGTCCCCTCATGTGTACAGGTCCCTCTCTGTTGAGGAGGCTGACCGGGGTCACCCATGGACACTGAAATTGGACCCTGCTTAGATGAGAACAGCACAGGCTAAGTCCTTTCAGTTCTGAGGTGGAAGAAACTTCTTTCAAATCTGAAGACCGTGTCCTCCTCCACCTGCCTCCCCCTCTCTGGTCCTCACAGTCTGGGTGGCTAGGAGCATCCCCTCCTGAGGTCTGATCTGAACTCCTGGTTTCTCGGAGTCTGTGGCAGCTGCCCTGGTGCAGATGAGAGAGCAGAGGGAAAGCAGAATATGCAGACCTATTTATCTTTTGAGACCTACCCCTGCCGTGTGTGCTGTGAGCAAAGTTAATCAAAGGAAAAGTGACTGAAGGAGAGGCTGTAAGCTAAACACTTTTTTCAAATATAGCATTTCACAGAAAAGTCCATTAACTTTTGAAAAATGGTTCAACTGACACAATTTTCATTTGTAAAACACCTGGCTACACTTGTTTAGAAGTGCGAATACTTTCTAAACGTTTTCCACATTACAATACCAAGACCAAAAGGTACACTTTTAAAATTTGAATTTTAAGTACGAAATCAGTAACTTTGTCTCACAACCACAAAATGTGAAGGTCCTCTGTTTCACTTTACGGCTACTGAGTAATGTAACTGAATATTAATGTTTATGTGGGAAATGGCCCATTCACTCAAACTTCTGAATTAAAGAATGCCAGGATATAAGGCGAAATGAGAATTGTATTACGGGGAGTCGGATTTGAATCACCAGGCACTTTTCCAGGTTTCAAAGTGGTCAAGTTAATTCAGTACCTGGTGGGGAGCCTTGGGTGTGGAGGGGGTTTTCATCTGTAAGATTATAGAAGTCATTTGCATGTAGTCTGGTTTCCAGGGGATGAATTAGGCACCTGCTTTCGCTCTTGGCATAACTGTAACCCAGGCTGCAGGCACCGCGTGTCCGTTCGACTTCGTTGGGGTCCGGCCTTGGCTGCGGGGCGCCCACGCGGAGCCCTTCCTCCTGGCTCGGTGGTCTCCCCGCCGGGCCCACCGCACCCACTCCGTGTCTGTTTCAATCCTCCTGGGCTCGGATGACTGGGACCCCTTCCTGGTTTTACAATCTAGCGCTTCCCTTCGACCTCAGCTGCAGCTTTTTATGGCTCCGCTGCTGTCGGCTGCCCTGGGGAAAGTGCCGCGCTGCTCTTTACCTAGAGGGCGGGGGTCGTGAGCAAAGGGCAGAGGCTACGACAGACGACAGGTTTGCCATTTTCTTCAGGTTCAACCACTCCTGGCCAGTTTGGCATGCCACCTAAGCTCTCTGCGTCTGAGTGGGGATAAGAAACCGGCTTAGGAGCTTCCCTGGTGGTGCAGTGGTTAAGAATCCGCCTGCCAACGCAGGGGACACGGGTTCGAGCCCTGGTCCGGGAAGATGCCACAGGCCGCGGAGCAGCTACGCCCGTGCGCCACAACTACTAAGTCTGCACTCCAGAGCCCGCGTGACACAACCACTGAAGCCCATGCGCCTAGAGCCCGTGCTCTGCAACGAGAGAAGCCACAACAAGGAGAAGCCCGCGCACCCCAAGGAAGAGTTGCCCCTGCTCACCGCAACCAGAGAAAGCCCGCGGGCAGCAACGAAGACCCAACGCAGCCAAAAATAAATAAATAAACAAATTAAAAATAAATAAATAAAAGAAACCGGCTTAGTCGCATTGCTAATGATGAGTGGCAGGTGCCAGCAGAGCTGCTGTTGCTGCTGGGAGGGTAGCAGCTATTTAATTGTGTTGTTCACTGCTGCCTCCAGGGCTGAGGACCACAGCCAGCACGTGTGAGCCCTCCAGACATACTTGTTGAATCAGCCCCTCCCGGCAACATCCCAGTTCCGTGACAAGACCTAGCTAGGGTCTGTTGCGTGACGTGTTTGCATCTCCCGAGCCCACATCAGTTGAGGGTGAAGAAGGGATACCAGAACCTTGTGGTGTTGCTGCCAGAGATCACGGTCAGCAGGAAGTTTGGAACCATCTTTTTTTTTAAAGTTTTTAATTTTTTTATTTTTTGCTGTATGTGGGCCTCTCACTGTCGTGGCCTCTCCCGTTGCGGAGCACAGGCTCCGCACGCGCAGGCTCAGAGGCCATGGCTCACGGGACCAGCCGCTCCGCGGCATGTGGGATCCTCCCAGACCGGGGCACGAAGCCGCGTCCCCTGCATCGGCAGGCGGACCCCCAACCACTGCGCCACCAGGGAAGCCCCTGGAACCATCTTTTTTGTTGGTAATCTACCACACTGGGTGAGTTATATGTGGAACTAGCCAGGTGTGCATAATTAACAACCAGCACCATGGGACATTAGGAATTCCTGGAAACTACTCTCTTTCCATTTAAAACAATAAGACTGTTCGCTCACAATTATATTGATGCATCCTGCTTCTCTGCAAGACAGGCACGGGCTAATTGGCCTTGTTGTGACAATTCCTCAACAGAGAGATCCCTCTTCTTAAATGACATCTAGCCCCGAGGAGGGGCTGGGGGGAGGGGGGGTGGTTCCCTCTGTTCTCGCACGTGACTCCCCAGGGACAATCTCCTTTGGCTTGTGTCCTCCGGCTTTTCAAGGAGGTTGGTTTTCCTAAATAAAGTAGGGAACACATGTTTCTTCCTAATTACATTTCATTTCCAGCCAGTTTCTGACAAGACTACTGTTCACCTTTATTTTTCCTCAGGGTAGTGACCTAATGATGGGAAGAAAATGCCACATTTGATAGTAGTAACTGTGATTCAGATCACGTTTATTCAAGGGGCTTGGCCTGAGCAACAAGGTAGATGGTCATTAACAGGATGGATAAAAGCAAAAGGAGATAAAAGATAAAAGGAGGGAAGAGCAGGTTTGGGAGGAGGGAAGGGGAGAATTAAGAGCTCCATACATGTGGACAACACCAGCATATAGATGCTGAATCTCTTCCCTGACCATGTTTCATGTCTACATTGACCTTGACAGAGAAATTTCATTTAATGGTCCCTGTTCTGTTACTCTTCATACAGTGAGGGAATAAAAAAAAGAAGACTGAGCTTACTTTTCTCTCCACCAAGAACTGAAACAACGATCTTTTCTGTCACCATCTCGATTGTGATCCTGTTTGTTTTTTATTTCGAAAGATATTAGACGTATCCGAAACGATACAGTGTCTGAGAGTCGGGCAGCCTCTGCGCGTGGGAGGGTCATTGTGCTGCTGAGCATGAGTTATTTTCTTGCCGTGAAGGGTTAAGATAAAAGCATCAGAGCAGCTCTGTTCAGCCCAAGAATTTCCTTTTGCTTAGATTCTGAAGAACTGCAGGTCACTGAGAGAGGTCTGTCCTTCAGATTCTCTAAGCTGACAGGTGGATGTCTATAGCCATGCTCAGGAGTCCTGTGAAATGAATATCAGCAGAGGTACAATCCTGGAAAAGGGCTCTTACTCATTTGAAGGAAAGTCTGTGTGGTTCGCAGAGTGAAGTGGGTAACCTGTCTGTTAATAACTGTTTATCAGAGCCAAAGCTGGGTTAGGTTGGTCCTATGTACTTAGGTCAGCAAACTGCGGAGGATTTGGCCACTCCTGCCCCGTGGTCTGTAGGCGGGGGTGGGTTGAGAATTTCACTAGTCCTGGTTTCATGGCCAATGAAAAATCAATGCACTTAAAAACCCAGTATGATATTACTAACACAGAGTTTTACTTGAAAGAGTTCAACCTTGTCTGAATTATCTTAAAACTCTGACTACAGTATTATCGTGCTGACATACATTTTACGGAGCATTGGACTTGTACGACAATAGAGTAGGTAAAGTGTCATGTTGACGTGCATCGTCTGTAATTCTGACAATTTATGGGGCAAACCATCATTCTATCAGTTGCCAAGTAATAATTAAGCCCCACCTTCTCCCAGTCTCTAGTTGCAAGATGAAGGGGTGGGGTGTGGAAGAAAAAACAAAGAGAAGCGTGTACAGAATATCATTATTGATCTTGATGGTCACCAAATGTACCCTTTTTGTCCAGATGTTTTCTATTTTGTTCAAAGACTCTCTTTACAGTAGTTCTAACTCTGTGCTCGCCGGAATCCCTGGATTATGGTGACATATATGTATCGATGGTTAGTTAGCCCCCAGGCCCTTGTGGAACCCCTTGAGAATGCTTCCATCTTTGACAGCTTTTCTTCTGTCTGAAAGGGGTCAGAATTCTTTTGGCAACAACAAAGGCACGCCCACTACCTGGTAACTCTTTTGTGTATGTGGTCACTTTTTAGCCAAAAGGATGCAAAATCTTTCTGGGATTTTACGTTAATGATGGATGATGCCGTAGTCTCAAGGTACAAGAAAATGGAAACTCTCTTGGGTCATTGAATTTTTATCAAGTTCCGATGACATTTAAAATATTTTCACATCATTTGCTTAATCTATTGCTATGCCAAGAACATTTACGATTAGCCTCTGATGTTTAGCAGTTGTTTTTGGGTGAAGTATTGGGGTTCATTCTTTTCCATAGTGTATCTTAAATAGATATGGCCTATGTAGCCAAGACTTCAAAGGCTCTTCCATTTGATGGTTTGTGTGCATTGCTTATTTCCACCTGCTATTTCAAATGGCTGAAAATCAAATGTGGAAAAATGCTTAGAAAGTGTAAAAGAAATGTTAAGTGATCTACAGGAATCATTTAATGCGTCGTGTGACATATTTAAAGGGTGAAAAAAAAGATACCCATAAATATGCTAAAAATGAAACTCTGACCTGAATGCAATTGTTAAAAACGTGTTTTTTGTTAACATTAATCTTTTAATTCCTTTTACTGTGTCTACAGCACAAAAATATTTCCTTAAATTAAAAATGATAAAATCTCTTATACATTGTGGGCATGACAACTCGGCATGGAACCCAGTTTGAGCAGCTGAACCAGTGGAAGTGGTGTGACTGTTCAACTTTGCTGATGCCAAATCTGGATAAAGATTATTCCATTGGCTTAAAATTTGTGGAATAATATCTAGGTTTATTATAATGCCATCTTGTAATTGTTTTCTGTCAACTTGAGTGACACACACAAGGAATTGCATCCATTTGAAGAAGTTTGAAACACTCACAGACCCATGAGCTGGCCACCGATTCCAAGTGCAGAACATTTCCATTAGCCCCCAGAGTTTCCTGGTGCCCTCAGTGGTCCATCTCCATGTGGTCCACGCCTGGCCCCAGGTAGCCACTGATGAGGTTTCGGTCACTAGATTGTGTTTTTATAAATGAACTGTACATCATGTATTCTTTATGTTTTGTTTTAGATGTTAAGTTTTACAATTGCTAATAAAATGTGTACTTTTTCAAAAAACAGTTATTTGGTTATGAATCTGCAAACAGAACTCTCTTCATTAGATGGGAGAACGCGTTCGCTGTGCATGGGGGTCCCTCTCCCGTCAACATGTTCATTTCCTAGGGCTGCTGTCACAAAATACCACAAACTGGGTGGCTTAAAACAACAGGAAATCATCCTGTCGCCGTTCTGGAGGCCAGAGTCTAAAATCAAGGTGTTGACAGGGCCAGGCTGCCTCTGAGACGCTGGAGAGAAGCCTTCATTGCTTCGTCCAGCTTCTGACGGTGGCCGCCAGTACTTGGAGTCCCTTGTTTGCGCCACTTCAGTCTCGGTCTCATGGAGTCCTCTCCTGTGTGTCTCTGTCTTTACTTGGCAACTCCTCTTCTTACAAGGACACCAGGCATTGGATTTAAGGTCCACTCTAATCCAGCATGGCTTCACTGTAAGTGATCACATCTGCAAAGACCCTGTTTCCAAATAAGGTCACGTGCATAAATACTGGACGTTAGGACTTGACCATATAATTTTTGGGGGGACACAGTTGAACCCATAAAAACCAGTTATGTCATTGGTCCTAGGATTAGACATATCTTTGGGAATGCCCATTTTAAATGATACCATGTGGAAAGCCTGAAGATTGACAGCAGAGGTTTCAAGGACAAAAGGCAAGAAAGGCTATAGATGGAGTTCTTGCTGATATGTAAAGATTCCAGTAACAGTAAGACTGAGGCCAGGCGCTCAGCTCTCTGGACAAGCCGCCTCTTCCTCCTGGCCCGCTGCCTCGCAGTGGGCACTGCTAATCCAGAGCAAATCCCCCACGACCCAGAGGCTGGCCAGGCAGGGAGTTAGCACAGACCCATCTGAGGGGAAGACAATGTGGGAGCCACACGTGCAATTTCAGGTTTTCTAGCCGCCACATTAAAAGACGTGAAATGAAGCAGGTGCAATTAATTTTAATAATATGTATTATATTTAACCTCATAGGCCAAAATATTCTCACTTTCATGTCCAATCAATATAAAATATGGGCGAGAAATCTGACTTCAAGTCCAGTGTGTATTTTACGTTTACAGCCCATCTCAGTTTGGAGGAGCCATGTTTCAAGTGCCCAGTAGTGACGTGTGGCAGTGGCTGCCATGCTGGCAGTGTGGTGTTACAACGGCCGTCAAAGTCTTGCTCTTTTGAGGTGAGTGACTCGTGCCATCTTTGGATGTCAGTGGCAGGATGCCTCAGCGTTGTGAAGGTTGAGCGGCTGAGCCAGCCTCTAACAGAGTGATGTATGGTGTAACCGTCTCCATCCTGGCAGTGCGCCTGTCAGAAAGGAGGTACCGCGCTTCCCTGGTGGCGCAGTGGTTGAGAGTCCGCCTGCCGATGCAGGGGACGCGGGTTCGTGCCCCGGTCCGGGAAGATCCCACATGCCGCGGAGCGGCTGGGCCCGTGAGCCATGGCCGCTGAGCCTGCGCGTGCGGAGCCTGTGCTCCGCAACGGGAGAGGCCACAACAGTGAGAGGCCCGCGTAACGCAAAAAAAAAAAAAAAAAAAAAAAAAAAAGAGGAAGGAGGTACCAGGATGGTTATGAGGAGGAGGGTGAGGGTTTTGCAAATAAGGAAATAGTCTGGGAGGGTGTTTATTGCTCACCAAAGTCATGCCTTTCCGAGATGGGGGAGCCTGGCCAAGGCTCGTGCTTTCTTGGTCCCCGCCCACATCCTGCTGCCCTCTTCACCTGGGAAGTGAGGGGGAGGCCTGGATGACCCCTGACGTTCCTTGCAGCACAAGGACGGCACAGTGATAAGTGTTTACACCATCTTTGGCCCAAAGGCTGCACGAGCAAACATGCTGTTTGGCAGTAAGTCTTCCATGCTCACAACAGCTGGGAGTTTGGGATCTCTGCATTTCCATAGCTTCAGTGTTTGGCTGGAGGAATGATTAATGATAAAAGCAGAAAACAAATGGTCTGAAATGCAGATAGCTCAGCCAAGTCTCAGATGGCTGGGTCCCAGTAGTTATAAATAATAAAATAATGACATCACTCTTCTCTGTGATCCAATATGGTGTGAAAGGAAAATAAATTGCTTATCATTTGCGAGTCCCAGCGATATTTTATGTTGTTTTATTTCTTCTCCGTGTGTTTTTCTCAGTTGCTTCAACACGACGAGCTGTATTCCTGTCAGTTTTACCCCAGCATTCAGCCTAGAAAATGTTCTTCGCCTCACTTACCGATACGTTTAATTCGCTTTTCCAATTGCTGCAAAAGCTCAGAACACAGCCGGGACTTAGTGACCCTGATCCCCCCATGCTGGTGACAGAAGAGTGTGGGTGCCTTGGGGTTTCGGTACTGGGCCCCTGAGCCCTAAAAACGGAAACTTTGAAAAGTAAGCCTGGTGATGACACGGCTTAGGTAGAGAAATGCAGTTTAATGCACTACGTTTCGCCATGTACTTGAGTCTGGTTGAAATAGTTGATCAGACACAGGAGCTGTTTGTTTTCAAAAGGCCCTAATGTCCTATGGATTACTGAGTGCAAGGCTCCGTCACTCACCTATTCATTCGCACGGCTGCATTCAATACATCCACCAAGTGCCAGGCGTGGGGCAGGTTTGGGGGAATCAGACCCGAATCAGAAAGTGTTTTTGACTGTCATACAGAGTGAAGTAAGTCAGAAAGAGAAAAACAATTATCGTATATTAACGCATATATGTGGAATCTAGAAAAACGGTACAGATGAACCGGCTTGCAAGGCAGAAATAGAGACACAGATGTAGAGAACAAACGTATGGACACCAAGGGGGGAACGTGGCGGGGGGTGGTGGTGGGATGAATTGGGAGATTGGGATTGACATACATACACTAGTATGTATAAAACGGATAACTAATAAGAACCTGCTGTATAAAAAAGAAATAAAATAAAATTAAAAGAAATGTTTTTGTCTTTAAAGACTAATTTTTCTGTCAGTTGAAATGCACATCAACAAATACAGCTGCCCTTTGAACAATGAGGGGCTGGGGTGCCGATTCTCTGCTCAGTCAAAAAATGTGTATAACTTATAGTCACTGGCCGGTCTAAGTACCCGAGGTTCCGCACCCGTGGATGCAACCAACTGCGGTTCCGATGCTGTAGACCCGTATGTGTTTACTGTTGAAAAGAAGTCGCGTGTAGATGGACCCGTGCCATTAAACCCATTTTGTTCAAGGGTCAACTGTGCATATTTTTGGAGCTGACAGCTAAGGTGGGTGGGAAATGTGTGCGGCACAGCTGCAGTGTTCCCTGCACGTGGACTCTTGTTACCCGCTCATCAGCCGAGCCTCCCCTGCTCTCACCTCTTCTCTCCCGAAGATGCCGGAGGAGGAGCTGCGTGTCCACCCGCGACCCGGGCGGGGGCCCCTCCTCCTGGGCGCCTTCGCCACCGCTGTGCGTGTCATGGATGGAAAACACCCGGTCTCGGGCAGCTTTTCAAGGCAATGAGAGGACACGTTAAGGGTACAAAGGGGAGGTGACTTTCTGGGCTATAAGAACACCTTTCTAATATTTTTTATGAACCCCCAGGGTCCTCATCTTAACACTGAGGCAGTTAAAGCGCTGGCCTCCCAGGCTTCGCGAGGATCGCGTGAGCCGGTCGGACAAGCACAGGCCCACGACCTGCGGCGGGCGGATGTCCATTTCCAGGATTCCCATCACCCGTGGCGCCCACCAGCGCCTTGGTCCTTTGTTGGAGAACAAATACGCTTTGCGGGCATAGGGAGAACCCTGAGAAGTTCCCAAACTGGAGGCAACTTTCCCAACCTTTTGTTAGTGGGACCGCTGGTCTGATGGAAGATGCAGAGAATCAGAGAAGAATTTCTTTGGTAGAGGTAAAGACTGGTGATTCCTTCGTTGGTGAACTATTTTGAAATGAAACGCTCATCATTGTTCATGACACTCACTTTACCTGCCCTCTGGGATCCACGGTTGGTCTTAAGATGCCTCAGACTAGGGCACTTTAGTGCAAGACTGTTTGCGTCTGGGACTTTCCTGCAGGATTTTGGATATTCTGTTAAAGGGAAATCTGATGCTTCCCTTCCTCCTGCTAATTCTGCTCATTGATAAACTAGAGAAACTGGCTTCTGTAGGGACACATTATCCTGAGACCTCTGATCAACTCTGGGCTCGTGGTTTCGATTTTGTATTGGTTTTAAGGACGTACATGAAAACACATACATGAGAAAGCCATAAATAATATGGAAATTACCCACATAAACTGTTGAACGTCTTCTGAGTTCAGCCTCCTTTGCCACTTCACACAACTCCCTGGTGTCAAACTGGGCAGCTGTTTTCAGAAGCGGGCCTCATTGCAAGTAAGGTGCACCTTTCCTCCTTGGGTTCCTCCAGAGAAACATGTCTTTGGATGGTTTTGGTAACTGTGAGAAGTCTGTTCATCTATTGGACCCCTATACGTTGGGTAATCATGTTCTTCACCCACCTTGCACCTGACCTTTAACTCACAGATACTTAAGTATGTATTTTGATTTGCGTTTGCTTGATGCTGAATCTTTCACTGAGCTGGAAAACAGCAATGGTAGGTAATAGAGAATCAGTTCCATGTTCTGGGTACAGATCCTAGACCACGGCCGTAATTAGTCTTACTGTTTTTAGAGTGATTGTGCTGAGTCGACGGTGACTATAAATTCATCTAAGGGCTGCGAGAAGCTACAGCTAATGGTGTTGGAAGTGATTAGTAAGCTGAGGGAGAAGGTGCCCCAGGATTAGTCTAATAACTGTGCAGCTAAATGAAGAAACGTCCTTTCTTAACCACGCTGCTTCTGTCATTTTCACCAAATGAGGCGAGAATAAGGAAGCCAGACGCCGAGGTTCTTAGAATTAACAGGTTCAAGAAGGAGCAATGCAGGCCCCGCCTAGGGTGAGAAACTGGGATGGGATTCGTTTCTCAGAGATTTGGGATTAATCGCTGAGTCCTCACTGGCCCCGGAATACGCCCTGTGCTTTGCTCCCTCTCCGCCGTCGCTCCTGCCGTTCTCTCTGTTGGGAAGAGCCTTTCCCCCTGCCTTTGATCGAAACCCACGTACCTTCTGGGGACTCTTGTTTGTGCTCCGCAGGTCTTCACAGAGCCTGTCTGACCAGGAGTGCGAACATCTCCCCCTGCCCCCGAGGTCTTTCTCTCTTGTTTCCATCCTGCCTGGTGGAGACAGGCTTAGAGCTGGTGTGAAGATGGGCGTCCTTGGCAGGAGGTATGAGTCACTTGCTCCTTGAGTGACCCCTCGCGGTGCTCACACAAAGGAAGAGCCCTCAAGGTGCGTCCACTCCCATCATGCCCCCCTTTCCACAGTCCTCCTTATCTATCAGAGTCACTAGGACAGAAGGGGTCACCCATCCACCAGAACCCTATGACCTGACGATTAGTAGCTGATTCTGTTTCTGAAGTCCTTCTGAGCTCTTCTGTTTCTAGACTAAACGAAGGGTGATTATGGAATAAAGAAATGGCAAGAAATCAAGGGAAATTCCTTCTTTTACCATCACGCCAGCCAGATAGTCTTAGAATAATTGTTCCCATTTGGTGGGATGTAAACTCCGCAACCTTGTGACAGGTTCACGTGGGGTAAATTTCACCAGAATTTTATACTTAGAGACCGACCTGCCACTGTTGTTTGTTTTTAGCAAAGATTACAATCACATATATCTCACCTGAGGACTTTGCCCGTGGGATCTTATTATTTTTGACGCATGTTGAGTATAAATATTTTAAACTCAATTGATTAGATAATATCCTGGAAGGGGAAAGTATTTCTTCATTAAATGGCCCTAAAATGACTAATGATCACATGGAGGGAAATCTATCACCTAAAAAAAGCTCTAAGGTTATTTTGGAAAGATATGTAAAAAATTAAGATGTAGAAACATAAGAGGCATAATAAGATGACATTAATAAAACATTTAAAAAAATCTTGGATTTTTATCGTGTTTGAAGTCTCATAGCCTGTTTTCCTGGGATGCAGAGCACGCAACAGGAAATAAATAAGGTACAAATAGATATCATATTTGGAAGAATGAAGAATTAGAGATGGTACTCTACAGTTTTCTAATAACTTCCATAGACTTTTAGAATTGAAATTACATACGCAGGAAGTAACTCATAGTAAATATTCCTTCTTTTCCTGTTTAAAGTAAGAAAGTGGGTTTGGGATCTGTTTTTGAGCCCAGGGAAAATTTAGCATTGACTAAAAATGGGAATACAGAAAGCCGGGTATCATCAGAAGCAGACTATTAAGTAAAATCATGGATAAGTTGATGCAAAATGAGACGGAATCAGAGGACATGGCATTGTTGGGCAGGAAGTAGCCAGTCTCTATTACTAGTTGGACCACCTAGGGAACAACGTTAAAAACTGGGGAGGGGAAATAGAAACCAACAAGGACCTACCCTATCGCCCAGGGAAATATACTCAATATTTTGCAATAACCTATAAGGAAAAGAATCTGAAAAAAAATGTATAACTGAATCACTTTGCTGTATACCTGAAAATAACACAATATTGTAAATCAACTATACTCCAATAAAGAATAAATTAATTTAAAAAACTGGGGAGGAGAAAACCTGCCTCAGAGAGCAGTGTTGTGACGGTGCCGAGATGCCCTGGGAGCCTGGCTAGATCACCACACCGCAAACCCCAGGGCTGGGTGGGTTGTGACTGCACCCTGGGGATCCCAGGTGCCACCTGCTGCTGGACGAAGAAGTTCCGGGTGACTCGGCTCCAGGGGCCGAGCTGGCCGGAGAAGATGTTGCTTCCCTCATTCTGCAGCTCCAGGAGACGCTCAGACAGTGAACAGGGCCCTCAGGTTCACACAGCCCTGGGAAAGCCACTTCTAGCTCTGCCTTGTGCACGTCCTCCGGGGCCTTCACCTGTGCAGAGACATCACGCTGGCCTGCTGTCCTCGGGCCCAGTGGGGTGAAGGTGGTGGGTGAGGCTCTGTACTGGCAGTTACGGGTTCCCAGAAGAGGCTGCTTTTGTGGCTGAGAGGAGAGGGGGGCAGGACAAGCTGTGTGCATTCAGTGACTTGCTGTCATTGTCTGACACGCCCTCATGGAAGGTCGGGGACAGTCGCAAGTCAGTCTTCTGGAGCCCAAGTCCCTTTATGCCTGTCGTGTCCTGTTCAACCCACAGGGGAAGGACCTGGCAGGCCTGTGGTCCCGGCTCTGTGCATCTTCCTGAAGAGCTGGCTGTTGGCACCTGCTGTAGCCCGGCCATTTGCCTGGGGTGACAGAGTGCAGTGGTGACAGCCACTTAGATCCCGTTCAGATAAGCCTCGATTTGGTGGAGTCAGAGCCACCCTGGCGCGGCGAGCCCCCAGCCCTCCCCTGGGCTGACAGCTGGTGTGGCAGCTAGTGTAGTGAGGGCTCCAGCCCCCGGTTTTACCTGGACCCACCTGAGAACCAGCCGCAGTCACGCTGGCCCTCCGTCCCCGCTCTGGTCCACGTGCTACCCTTCCTGGATGTGATTTCTGGAGTCGCCTCCTTCCCCGAGCTGAGACAGCACCGGTCACCTGCCTCTGAGTCCCAGCCCTGCCTCGCCTCTCTCACGGCCCTTACCTGTGGGACGTTCAGGAGTTAAAAGGCTGCATGTGGGCAAGCTGAGGTAATTTGGGGCCCCAAACACCAGCATCAATGCCTGAACTCTCTTCCTGGGGGGGCTTGGTATTCATCATCCTTTTAATTAAAGCCCCGACCCAGAAATCTGGAGAGTGTTCTACAGCTCTGGGGCCTTCAGTTGCAAACAAGCTATGCACAGTACATCAGGAGGGTGTTTTATTAAAAAAAAAAAAAGGCAAATCCTCCAACATTTCATGTGTAACTTATAAGTAGGTTAACCTACCCAAGTCCCATAGTGTCCCCTAATTTCTCGTCACCCACAAAGAGCATTCTCTTAGCTAAAGAATATTCTCATCCTGGGAGTGCATCTCTGTGTCCCTGCAGGCTTTGACCTCTGCTGATGGGCAGGTTCCACTGCGTCTTGATGCCCCTAGAACTGGCTTGTCCTCCAGGCTGGATCTCAGGGGAGGCTGTCCCCGTTTTATTGCAAGCAGGGCTGGAAGGACGGCGGGACGGTCGTGAGGCAGGTCCCTTTGTGTAGAGTGTCCCAGCCCCACGCGAGTAGCCAGGCGGGGACCACCTCCGGGAGGGATGGGGGACACATCTAGGGCATGAAGGCCTGGAAGGTCCTTTATTGCTTTTACTTCTTGTCACATACGTTTTAAGAAGTAGTTTGTTCGGTGACTGCTACATGGTCCTCTACGAAGCAACCACTAACAAACGTTGTGCTTGGGTTTTAGGGCGAAGGTCATATGTAAATGCTTGCTGGGGGAGTGTGGCAGCACGTTGTCTGCTATTAGTGGGTATTTGCATGCACACGCACATGCACGTGCACAGCATGGTGCTCTCACCATCAGAACAGATCTTTCTTTGGACTGATTAGCAGTTTTAAACAAGGGCAGTGGTTCCAGAGTGGGCGGGCTTCAATAGGCAATATTTTATTGCTGAAGAACCAGCTCTGGCCTAAACCTGCCCTAAAAGTCAAGGAAACTACAGCAAATACCTTTAGTTAATGACTTAAAAGGACCCCAAAAGACTAATGGTAGGACATAGCTTCCTCACACCCACCCTGTACCTTGCCCCACGTGGCATTTATAATAACGCCGTGAGAATATAATGCTAAGGAAGGTCACAAATGGATTAAAGTAAAACACTAGTTCCTGTCTCACGTTCAGGGTCCGGAAGGGGGTGCATTTGAGCAGAGATTCGTTACACATAGTGTACAAGGCCCCTTGGATGGGGGCTCTCACAGGTTTGTTGAATGAATATTACATGCGAGGAGATGTGCATCACTGAGCTGTAGACCTGATTCTTTTGAGAAATGCGTAGAAATGATTATCCAGGAGCTGCCGTAGAAAACCACGTGGGATATATTATTACAATGAATAAGCGAAGTGAAGGGTCATGTCATCCTCTGTGCCCTTAATAGACCTTGACCTCTGGATTCTCAAGGTTGACGCTCCTGCTGAAAGAAGCTGACTGCAGTGAGGGGTTCAAACACAGTTTTACACCCTGTCTGACTCAGTTCGGCCACCAGTGGGAGAGGTCTGCTGTGTACACGCCGCGTGCTGCTTACTCGCGACCTGGGAGTGGAGCAGAATGGCTAGCTTCTTACATAAAGAGTTGGAAATACTAGAAGTTGTTATTTGAGTTCTCCCCAATATTGTATTTCTTCAACATAAGACTATCCTTAGATACAGCTCGCAGCGACTACTTCTGCAGTATAACTGGCAGAGGTCCCCTCCTCCTTTCTCAGAGTCATTTAATTAATAAAGAAAGCACCCAGAGATTTCTGTGCATTAATTTGTATTTTGCAACTTTAGCAAATTCACTGATGACCTCTGGTAGTTTTCTGGTAGCATCTTTAGGATTTTCTATGTATAGTATCATGTCATCTACAAACAGTGACAGTTTTACTTCTTTTCCAATTTAGATTCCTTTTATTTCTTTTTCTTCTCTGATTGCTGTGGCTAGGACTTCCAAAACTATGTTGAATGAAAGTGGTGAGAGTGGACATCCTTGTCTTGTTCCTGATCTTAGAGAAAATGCTTTCAGTTTCTCACCATTGAGAATGATGTTGACTGTGGGTTTGTCATGTATGGCCTTTATTTTGTTGAAGTAGGGCCCCTCTCTGCCCACTTTCTGGAGAATTTTTTTTTTTTATCATAGAGGGGTGTTGAATTTTGTCAAAAGTTTTTTCTGCATCTATCGAGATGATGATACGGTTTTTATCCTTCAGTTTGTTAGTGTGGTGTATCACACTGAGTGCTTTGCAGATGTTTTGAAGAATCCTTGCACCCTTGGGATAAACCCCACTTGATCACGGGGCGTGACCCTTTTACCATGCTGCTGGATTCGGTTTGCTAGTATTTTGTAGAGGGTGGGTAAGACTTACAGCCTGAAGCGGGATGGCCGCGGTGTGCTCGGCTGATCAGGGATAACTCCAGCTCCCTTGTCGTTTATCTTTGCCATCTCCTTTCAAAGTGAAATATCCTAAGGCCCTGTTGATGTTGAGGTGAAGACTCCCCTCTCTGTCTGTCAGAACTTGTCTGCAGGCTGCCTGCACAGAGCTCCCAGCCACAAAGCCTGAAGTTCAGTTAATCTGAATAGAGCTTTAAGTTCTTTGATCAGAGCCATTACTGTTGGAATTTAGGATATAGTGTCATTATTTCAGTGAGGTTTTTAGCACAAGCGCTTCACAGTGTTTGCATCAGGCAGAGAGAAAGCCGTGTGGGACTTATGGGCTTTCTTAGAAAAAAGGAAGATAAATGAAATTCCTGAGGACCAGAAGGCCTGGGGACTCTGTCCTGCTGCAAGGCCAGCCTGGGACGACAAAAACCACTGCAACCAGCACACGCGTCCCTCACAGGCCCTTGAGGAGACACAGATACTAATGAAATCAGTGAAGAGGAAAGAGAAATAAAACAGCCCCCCATTACCGAGAGATGCCGTGAAGAAGCAGAGAAGAGCCGAAAGGGATCTCACAGGTGCGTCTCACCCCAGAGCATCAGGGGTCACTCTTGAGAGGCGGCGGCCGCAGTGGAGCCTGCCAGACTCCCGGTGGCACGGTGACACGTCACCTCGGAGGCTCAGGCACAGGCCTGACTTGAGTGACAGCCCTGTTGCCGTGTGGTTAGGGAGAGAAGCAGCCTTTCATGTTGCTAGTAAGATCTGGGATCCAGTCCAGACAGAGCCAATATTATAGATTCAGGAAAAAGGATTTTGTTCAAGAAAGAGACTCTGGCCCAGCCCAGAGGCAGTGCCTGGGTTTCACTTAAAATGCCACGATTCTACGGGAGGTTGCTTGCTGAGAGACCACGGTGCACTGTCGCCTGGTTCTCTGAGAGCGTGAACGGGGCTCATCCTGAGGGGCCGCGAGTGTGGAACTGCGTCGGAGTCCATGACTTAGTGGGAAAGGAAAGGACAGCCGCACAATGTTGACTTCATGTTTACATGATGCTATTTCTGTCTGTGTCGGGTTAGATAAACTATATCATTCAAATGAACTGCATCTCTTCTGCTTTACTTTCCGAAATGTGGCTCCCAGGACCATTAGGATCGTACCTGTGGCTCACGGGGTGTTTCTACTGCTGGCGGCGCTCCAGGGACACTTGCTTATTTGGATCGAACTCAGAGGCTATGGGGGAGGCCGTCCTGGAGGCTCTCCCTTCTTCCCTTCCCTCCATCCTCCTGCCCTCTCTTTCTCTCTCTCTCTCCCACCTATACCCTCCCTCACTTTTTTCTCTTCCCCCCCCTGTTTTCCTAGGATCACCCTGGTTCCTAATCCAGGCTACGTGGACAGAATTTCATCAATGTGGTCGTTTATAGATCTCAGCATTTCCCTCAAGGGTGTTGCTGGGAGGGCCTTCTCAGCCCTGGGGTTTGGCCTGGTCTGACGGGAGAGTCACCAAGGCTGTTGAGGGGCTGGGAGGGGGGTGACCAGAGGGAGACCCCCCGTCCTTACTGTCCACTTACACCCCTGATTCGCAGATTGTGTGCTCTCACTGAACCCCACATCAGACTTCTTTGTCGCATACCCATTACAGAAGTTTTAGGAACCTCAAGGCAAAAATGAGAGTGTTATAGCTGCGTGCCTGAGTTTCCCGGACCAGCTGTTAGCATTTTGCCTTAGAATTCAAGGTCAAAGAAAACAAAACACGAGCAGAAAGAATTGTGATTGAATGGGCAGGTGGGTGTTCCTCCGCTGATCAGTTGACTTCATTTTGTGTATCAAACTTTCTGAAGTTTACCCAGCCTTTCAGTTGGGGTTTACGATATTCTGGAATCCCCAAACCTGCGTGAGAGTAGGGCTTTGGGTCCAGGACTTACTGGTCCAGAAAACAGTAAACTCCTTACAGGCAAAGAGAATATACTTTCCCAGTGATGTTTGCAGCTCTTAGCAACATGCCTGGTGTATACTGGGTGCTGAGTAAATGCTGGCTGAAAGGAAGCTGTAGTTAAGATCTGAGTAGTCATTACAGTAGCGCACACACGTAGGTCTCCTTTAGTGTAAACTTCTCTAAAAGAGTCAGGGGTGACATGCTATGGTTGAGGGACACCGTTTAAGCGGCCACACAGAGCAGAAGCCGGCAGATTTGCGTGTGATATTCGATGTGATGCCTTTGTAACTTTTCTTACCAGTTTTATCTGAACATATGCCCCCAGCAGAGGAGCGACTGAAAATAGGCGTTTACCTCCTCATCATACTGCAAAGCACAGGCATGAGGTCCCAGGGGCCATCAGTAAGCGAGATGGATCGGGGAAATGAACCATGAGATGAAAATGGAAACCCGGAACCTCCTCTCACAGTAGGAATTTGCTATTGAATGTAAAAACCTAGATCCCAAAGCAAGGGGCAAGCCCTAGTAAACAGATTCCACCTCTGAGCATGCCAGCTTTGGAAAAGCAACCCCTGGAAGGCGGCTTAATGTGGGCGAGCGAGTCACTGCTCTGCCCGGGGAGCCCTGGGCCCTCTCCGCCTGTTCCCCCGGCGGCCCTGCCAGGAACACCCGCTCGCTGCGCCGTGACCCCACACGTTGGCGGCAGTGACCTACCCCCCTTGCCTTCCGGAGCCCCATTCCTCATAGGCCATTGGCCCAATTACATTTTCCAAAATATAAATGAGTTTCCATTCTTTTCAGTCAATACCACTGCTATTTTCAAATGGAGGAAGTTCTTCCAAAGGTCCTGACCTCCCCGGTAGACTGTGTGACCTTTGGCTTTCTGCTGTCATTCCAATGTTAAGACCCCGTGGGAGTTCAGTGCCCTTTAAAGCACAGTGACTTTCTAATCCCCAGAGAACGCTTGGCTCCTTTTTTCCCTTTTCTTTCCCCCTTCCTTTCAGGCAGGATCGCAGCATTGTAAGGGATGCCGTGCTTTCAGGGTATCATTCTCTTTTTCTCCACATGAACTGATTTTGTTTTTCTTTCACTCCTTAGATTGATGTTCCATCTGCCAAAGACATTTCTTAAAAGCGTTAAGGTGCATCTGTGGAGTGTTAACTTTTGAAAATGCTTTGCCTTCTGGAACGCCCTTTCCTGCTCGATCGATAGGACGACCTTGGCTCAGAGGCTCGGAATAGTTATTTCTTTGGGGTCTTTGTAGAGAGCCCAGCACGTTACATGAGCACTTTGAAATTCAGTGTCATAGTTTACTCTCATGACATGAGGTCCGTCCTGAGTTTCAAGATTCATCAGGACAGTGGCTGCCAGCTCATGATTTGTATGAGCATTTCTAAATTGTAGCTGAAAGAAAAATTTGATACTAAAACATATTTTAACCTACTTTTTACCAATTACATTGGGATTGTGGTAGAGCCTGGATGATAATTGTAGGGTTGGTACTGAATTACTTTTTTTCTTTGGTCTGATTTTCCTGATATATATTATGCTGATAATTCCTTGCTTGTGAACGAGGGGGAAATTCTTTTTTCTCCACCATTTCTCAGAGAGCTGTTTTCCAGTCTGGTCAAGTGAATTAATGAGGGTCTGACCTCCATCAAGTCTGAATTTATGTGCACTCAAATGTGAAGACGCTGGAAAAAGACACAACAGCAAATCCGCATGCCAAGGCATGCCAGAAACTCTAGGCCTTGGTTTATTGCTTCTAAAAAAGATCGGGACTGGGAAGTTAATCGTGTACAAACAGAGCATGATGCTAAATTCCCCTTTCTCTGCTTTTCCTGACTCAGCGGTTCCCAAAATCATGGGTCACAAATAGATTTTAGGTTGATTTCATTTGTATCTCTGCTTCCATCAAATTAAAATGTGGCACCTTCAGTGCCGAAGTTTTATCCTCTTTGGGGACCAAATCATACACTGTCATCAGTGTCTCAGCTGAGAGCCAAAGGGCAGGAAGTTCCTATAAAGCGTGGTGCAGATGAAGGTGAAGCGGTTTAGCACTGGGAATTATTTTGTAATCCAATCATTCTGGTTATTGGAAGGGTGGGTCAAAAATGTGCCCGTGAAACGAGCCCCTTCTTAATATCTAAGCATTAAAACAACAGTTGAAAAGTCAGTTAAAAAACCTGTTATATACTTTAATTTCCTGTTTGAAATGGTGTGAAAAATAAATCAGTCGGTGGTTGGCGTGGGTGCAGCCTGCAGGCGGGGTGCACGGCTGTGAACTTGGTACCCGGGTGTGAACACGGCACACGGCGCTTCACCCTTTCCCTCCCGTCTCTCAAACGTCCCTTCGTACTTCATTTCTGGAACTAAAAATGTTCTTTGTCCTACATTAGCCCCTTATAGTCTTATAAGCATAATTACCAAGGCAGTTAGTGAAATTTTAGAGAAATGGAAATATTCAACTGTAGCAAATCTATTCTGCAATTTGCTTACGTAGGAGTGTGTGTGTGTGTGTGTGTCTGTAGTTTTACATTTATATATTTCTGAATAGGTTTCCCTGCAGCTTTTATAACCAAATGGCACAATTCTGAGAAAAAAATAGGATTCTTTTCCTTTGCATAATTTTCATGATCCTAGGCACTTAGGGGCTACACCTTTCATAGAAATGACCATGAGCTTGTGAATGCAGGTGACATTCGTGATGACAAACATCACTTCATATAAACAATCCTGGTCACGCTTGCCATTTATATCAACCAGTAGTTTCTTCTTTATTTCTGTTGTTTCTTGATGAAACTGAGATGGCCTCATTGCTGAGGGCTTCCATAGTAATTAGGGTGGGGAAGAAGGAGCCTGGCCATGTCCCAGATTCACAACAAGGGTGTTTGCAATTATCTGCTGTTTCTTTACTCGCCGAGGCCACACACCTGGGGGCAGGTGCGCCGCGCCAGGCAGTGCATCAGGCACGGACGTGGCCAGGCCTGGCCTGAGCTCCCGGGGCCACATGCTGGCTTGGCAGGACCAGGAGGGCTGCTCTTGGAGAAATAGACACAGAATGTAAAACTTAGTCCACGCTCTTACTTTTTGCTTATGTAGCTGTGTTCTGACTACTGATCTGTGAATACCATTTTGTGCGTTCTTAAAGACCAGTTATGTGCCAGGCCTGTGCTGAGCGTTGGAACCAACTCTGTGAAGTTGCAGTGAGGACACAGTATGGGCACAGGTTTAGCTCAGGGTCTCAGAGTCTGCCTGCCTGGGTTCGGATCTCAGCTTCACTGAGCTAAGACCCGTGCACCTTGGGCAAGTGGTTTCACCTTCCTGCCCCGCGTCCACCAGTGAGATGGAAGTGACAGCTGTTCTTTCCTCACTTTTTTTAGTTACACTAAATGTAGCTCACTGCTAAGATTAAATGAAAATCGTGTCTGGCCTAAGTGAGGGCTTCGAGCACGTTCTGTGCAGTTAGATGGTGACGACTCACAGAGGAGCAGCCCTTGCACGCCCTGAGGGCCCATCCTCAGCATCTCGGCCTGTGCTGGGCACACAGCAGGGACTCGCAACTGTCTGTTGAAGGAAGACACAGCCCTGCTCTTGAAGAGTCAGGGTCTGTGGAGACGTCCAAGCCCGGCCTTTACAATGACCCGTGAAAACGACTCTTATTGCCGTCTTTTAGATGAGAAAATGCAGGTCTACCCCTCCTAGAATGTAAACTGAATGTAAATGGCAAGGATCTTGTCTGCTTTTTTTTTAAGCTCACGGATCCCAAGTGCTGACACAGAACAGTGTAGACAGTGGGTGCAGGTTCTGCTCCCTGACTTGGCGGGGACTCTTGCCACGATCTCTGGACTCTGAATCCACATCTCCTCCCGTGACGCTAAGTCCCTGACCGAACAGCAGTGGCGCGCAGGGTCAGTGATGGTGAAATACAAGCACTGTGACCTGCGGTCATGTTGCAATTTCCTCTTTCGACTTAGCCTTTTCCTGGGAAGAGTCAGGTGTCCTGACCTGCTCCTCAATCCCCATTCTCCCTCCCCGCACACACCCTCCTCAAATCAACGGACAAGATGTGATTGCCAGGTTCCTACGTACACCTTCCGCATCCTGCCCTGTCCGTCCTCCCTCCCTCCCTCTGTCTTTCTTGCTCCCTTCTTTCCTCCTTCTTCTCACCGCCTCTTCCTCCCCTCGTCCTCCCTGCCTCATCCTTCCTGCTCTCTTTCTCCCTCCCTCCCTCGTCCCCTCCCCTCTCTTTTCCTGCCCAGGAGCTGAGCCCTGGAGATTGTTGGCTAGCAGCTTCCTGGTAACTGTTTTTTCCTGGGAGCTGTTTCCCTGGCCTGGGGCATCTCTCCCCACACAGTGCTTGCAGGTTGGTGCTTGGCCAAACCCTCTAGGGGCCTCTATGTGGTTTCTGGAGCTCAGCCTCTGCCCAGCGCTGTCCTCCCAGGCTCCCTCTGCCTCCTTGCCTGTGGTCTTATTTGCTTATTTGTCTGAGAGCCCTGGGGCCGGAGCAAGTGCTGGGGCTCCTGGAGGGGAAACTCCTCTCTGTGTGTTTTCTATACTGAAGATTTTTTAGAGCAAATCATATGACCACAAAAAATTATTTTGCACAGACAGGGATTCTACACCTTCACGCTAAGAAAACTTAGAAAGACTTGAAAAATTTGGAGAAGGAATAGTAAGCAAATTGCTGAATGCTGGAATCAGAAGGCACATGGGTGACCCTCTGAGTCACAAGCAGGCTGGGGTCCAGAGAGGAATTTTCAAAACACAGCTTGCCAGCAATACCCATCTCTGATGTCAGTGTCTCAGCATGGCTAAAATGAGAGAATAATTAGGAAACATCGCCAAATAAGTGACATTTAAGCATTGGTTATAAAATAATGCAAATTCTAGCTTTGGGTTGTTACTGTGATTCCTTCTGCAATTAAGATAATTGCTAATAGCTTTTACTTAATGTAGATTATTGTAATTCTTTACAAACTTGGCAAATTAAAAATGTTTTTTAATAGGAAAAATAATTATGAAATGGAAATTGATACTTATTAGTGATAGGTTCTTGTTAAATGAAAATGTTAGTTATCACCAGTGGACGTACGTAAGATGAAATGCGTTCCACAGGTAAGGATGAGAACGGGCCCCTTCATTTTGGGCAACACCAACGAAACTCCCAATGCCCTGGGAGAAAGGCTAGACATGAACAAAAGTCGCGTGTTTGATTTTGAAGGGAAGGCAGTGAAAGGGAAAACTGTGTCCCTGTGGGAAGAGCCCCAGAGAGTAAATTATGGTTGCTATAAAAGTTAGAATGGAGACATGTTTCTTAATCAATATATTTACGTTTCCTTGCTTTATGGGAAAGTTTGGTGGTTTTGTTTTTAAAATGTCCTATGATATTGGGATGAAAGTGGCCAAAATCAGGTTGACTTTTGATGGTTAAACCTTAAGACCGAAACAGAATGGAGCAGATCAGAGATGGCCCCAGACATAGGAGAGCTACCCAGAGAAACTGCTGCTTCAGCCCCCACCCTGCTCATGGGGCTGGTGGCAGGACACCGCTGACCCTCAGCTCCCGCTTTGTGGGCTGGTTCCTAGAAATCCCCCTCCAGCATCTCCTCTGGTCTCCTGCCCAGCTTTGGGTCTGCCTTTCACACCTCATCTGTCACCTTGAGCTTGGTCCTTAGGTGGACTCATCCTTCTTGCACTGGCTGAAGCCGGTGCCACGGTTCCAGACCCCCGGTTCCTGAGATGGTGACCCTGAGCCTCAGGCCAGAGTGTTTAGACTGTGGCCACATTGAAACAGGCTGATAAACAGGTGCTGGTCACCATGGAAACAGTAAAATGGAGAGCCACAGGCACCCCGTCTGCCGCAAAGTTTCTTCTCTCCGTCTTCCAACTCTTTCACTGAACTTAAAAAATTCCTGCTTTCCTAGTATTAACTTTCAAGAGCTATTATTGTTCTCAAAATATTTGTTTTCCAAAGCTCTCATTCTCCACATATTCCTTTTAGGAAATTTCTTTAATGGTCTATTGTATGGATGCGCTATCTTTTCATGTTCTCTGATACTGTTAATAAAACCGTAGGGGATGTTTCCATATTAAAATATTTCTTTCATATTAAAATATTTCTCAGATGGCAGAGTGTCACTGCAATGATGATGGACAGCTCGGTGCTCCTGGGTGGCTTCACTGCAGGGTGGTGTTGATGGCCAGTTTGGAGGGAACCCCCGCTGCAGTCTTGTGAGGTCCCTCTCGGCTGGTCAGAGTCTTCAGGCCGGTGTCTTGTCTCCAGTCTGCTGCCCCAGCGGGGGGAGCCAGCTGCGGGCGTTGTAGGTGCTATGCTGGGGAGAAAGTGGAGACTGAACATCCAACAGGCCAGCTTTCCCTTCACCTGCTCCCTGTTTTCTGTTTGATATTTTCACCCTCAAGTCCGCCTGGAGCTTCTATCCCAAAGACATTCTCTTCCCCTCCGGAGAATAAAACTTCTGATGTCTGCCGGGGAGGGAGAGGTTGCACGCGTGTGGGGTTGTCTAATCACTACCGTCCAAGTAGATTGTCTGGCATCTTCAGATACACAGCAGAGATCACCTCTGTTTCTTTGCCAATGATCGACTTTGCTGATTGATTAAAATCCCCCTTCTGGCAGAACTCTGGCAAGATCTTACAGTCTTCTTTTTTTTTTTCTTGTTATTTTATGCCCCAAACATTTATTCTGAAAAACCTTAGAACCACCCTCTGCCTCCCCAAGAAAGTTGCTGGTATAATGAGCACCTACATTCCTTTCACTGAGGTGGATTGCTACTATCATAGCATATGTGTGTCTGAGCCCCCTCTTTCTGTCGTTGAGCCACGTGTGAGATAGTTGCAGAGAGCATGGCATTTTAGTCCTAAATTCTTCCACGAATATTTCCCAAGGACAAGAACGGTCTCCTACATAATCTCAAAATTATCTCACTTGGTGTATTAGTTTCTGTTGCTGTTATAACAAACAGCCCCATCCTTGGGGGCTTCACACAAATTTATTATTTTTCGCTTCTGGATGTCAGAAGTCTGAAATGGGTCTCACTGGGCTCAAATCAAGGTGTCATCTGGGCTGTGCTCCTTCTGAAGGCTCCTGCACCCCTTGGCTCGTGGCCCCTTCCATCCTCAAGCCCAGTAACGGCCTATGGAGCCCTTCCCACATCATTCCGCCCTGACGCTGGCTCTCCTACCTCCTTCTTCACCTTTTAAGGACCCTGGTGATGACATCAGGTCCACCTGGATAGTATAGGAAACCAGCCCTGTCTTAAGGTCAGTTGATTTAGCATCTGCAAGCTTAACTACCACGGTCCATGCAACCCGACATATCCACAGCTTCTGAGGATTAGATTTGAACGTCTTTGGAAGGGTGAGGGTAGAGAGCATTATTCCACCACACTCAGAAAATTTAGCATTATTATAATACAACTATTTAATATGTTTTCCCAGTTAGTCCAATAATGTCCTTTAAGGCTGACTTTAAAAACTCCAACCAAGGATCAAGCACTGCACTTAGTTATTACGTCTCTTTAGTTTCTTTTAAGCTAGATAGCTTGTCTTTCATGATGGACATTTTGAAGAGTGTGGGTTGGCTGCTTTGCAGAGTTCCCAACTCATTTTGAAAGTTTTATGTTTTTCTTTGTAATGGATCCCATGATCTGGACTTAAGTCATGAAGCTGCTGGCATTTCTTTAAGTTTCAAAAAAAGAAATGCCTTGTCCTAGAGGAACAGAACCAAGCAGCATGTACAGCTCCCTGCTCCCCCAGCTAATAGATGTGAGCTCAAGTGCAGACGGGAGCTGAGTAAGGAGGGCGACAGCAGATTGAGTCACAGCTTTGGTGCTTTTTCCATTGTGGCTGAAATGTCCCCTTTGCCCTCTGAAATATTACGTTGTCAAACAGTACACAAATATTTTCCAGATCTGCTCCCCTGCCGCTATGCATTTTCACTGACAAGCTAGTAATTTCTCCAAACTCACATGAAAAGCCAAGGAACCCATAAATTGACGGTTTCCTCAATAATATCATATTTTCTTTATCTCTCTATTTCCCCATCTCATTTTGTTGACAGCTTTTCCTGTTTTGAAGACTATTGGAGAGGCTCATTCCCCCTGTCACATTTTCATTTTTGCATATGGTTAAAAATATCATCCGTGAATTCTTCATCTGGTTCCTTTAACTGGATCTATGTGTGTATGTATCTCCGTAATTTTTTGGTATGGGAAAGTTATTTGTCCTCTTATGGTTGTTTTTAATTTGCATTTCTGTGGGGCAAAGAAAGTGGAATTTTTCCATATTTTCCTTTCAAGGCTATTTAGCTTAATAGACAATAAATGGTGAAGTAAATTATTTAGGGTGAAAACTCACTAGCAAGTGTAAATAATAGCTAATCTTCATTGCACCCCTATTATGAGCCAAGCACTGTGCTGGAATTTCACACATTATTTCCAATCCTTAGACTCTAAGAGGCTCCTGGTGTTTCCCACAAATGACTCGTTTAGCGAGCGATAGAGCTGGCTTTCTCATCAGTGTGCTTATCTGCAGGATTAATAACAACTAGCCCCTTCTCTGTGTGTGGAGGACCTTTGATCAGGTGTCCTGCACAGTCATATTTGTTGTTCAGGGTGACTCTTCCCAGACCCGGGAACAGGAGTTCTCACTGGGGTCCAGGAGCGCGCTGGCTAGAGTCATAAGTCACATTTTCTGTGCATGTAGGTTCATATACGCATTTGCTAGGGAGAGGATCCATCGCTCCCCCAAATCAGTAAAAGGTACTGGGACCCTGAAAAGGTTAATGATGCTTCATTTGAAGATACTGTGCTCTAAACAGATTCAATCAAGTTTATTACCTGCTTTATATCAAGGCAGGACAGTGGAGTCACACATTTTATGGGTGAAGCCAAGTATTTTTTTGTGGTAACCTTTTCATCAGAATATAACTCATCCCCATCATCTATCAACAAACATTTATTTATTTATCCAAAAATTTTATTTAACAGATATTTATTTAAAACAGGTATTTATTTTAAGCGGTGGGGATATAGCAGGCTCTGTTTGAACGTGCCCATGGTCGGGTGGGGGAGGAAGACATCAACCAAATGATGACCTTAATAGATGCCTGGTTGCATCTGTAATTAATACAATGGAGTGAGACGAAGATGGTGTAACGTATATACGGTCAAGAAGGAAGTTCATGGAGGAAGTGACCTTCAAGTTGAGGTCTGATGGATGAGGGTGAAGGTGAGTTTCCAAAGTGGAAGGCGTGAGCAGAGAGAATTCTGACAGAAGGAAGGGAGGACGGTGCCCTGGAGCAACTGAAAATTCAAAGGATTTTGATCTTTACCCTAAAAACAATTATGGTCTGTTAGAGAGATGGGGGACATATAACTTTGGAAAAGTTTCCTCTAATTGACTATTTCTCTCTCTCTCTCTCTCCATATATATATATATGTATGTATGTATATATGTATTCATATATATGTATATTCATATATAAACTGCATTGTTCAGGTGATAGATGATGGCAGGTTGGATGGACTGGGGATGCAGGAAGGAAATACAGACGAGTTGATGGCTTATTTTAGGAAGTAAAGCTGTAAGTCTTGGTGGTGAATGTATTTACGGCCTGAAGTAGAGGGAGGTACCTGGGATGGTGTCTCGGTTTCTGGTGTGTGTGCATGCCATTGGGTGAGGCTGGGAAGATGGGGAGGGAGCGTCTGGTGTGGGAGGCGCTGGTGTCTGGGTGACTTGGATGTGGGAGGGGCCGGGTCAGACCATCCTAACTCATGTCTGGGGAGCCAGGCATCCAGTTTCAGAGGAGAGTGAGCTCTCGGGTAGAGATGGACATTGGCATTGTGTGTGTGTCAGGTGTGTAGATGGGGAGCAAAGCTGTAGGTCTGGATGAAAGCACCAGGGAGAAGAGATGCGGACCCAGAGTCCAGATGTGGCATGGAGGGGGCCGGGCCCTGGGGGAGATGGGAGGAGGGTGGGTCACGGAGCCAAAGGAAGGGGGGCTTCAGGGAGGAGGCATTACTGCCTGGTCAAACACGGTGAGGAGGGAAAACTCTCCGTCGAGTTCAGTGAGCAGAAGCCACTGGAGGTGGACCGAGCGGGTGGGAGTGAGGGGGATGGAAGGAAATGCTGATGGCCTGTCTGTGAGGATGAGGAAGGAGAGGGCTCCCTGCCAGAGGGCTGTGAGCCTAAGGCATCTTGCCTTCTTCCTTTTGTGGTTGGGAGACAGCACGCCTGGCCAGACCCTGATGGAAGCTGTGTGTAAAGGAGAGGAGGGATAACTGAGTGCAAAGTTTAACTCTCCACAATTCTCACAGTTTGCTGGTGGATTTTTGAATATTGCTGCTTTTGGCAAACTTATTCCAGTGATTAGATGACAATGTTCACTTATGGATCTTGCTAATACAATGTCTTATTTATAAGATTAAAATAATCATGGTGTTTGTCTCCCGGTGTGCACGTTCCTTCCAGTTTAGTGCTGGGCGCTCTCACTGGGTACCTCAGGAGAACAGCGCACAAGTGCAGGCTGTGAAATAGTGGTGTGTCATGGAACACAAGTTTGTGTGCCTGACGCACACCAAAACGTTGGAGTCGGGAGCAGAGAAAGGTTCATCGCAGGGCCACGCAAGGAGATGGGTGGCTCGTGCCCGACAAACCTGAACTCCCTGACGCGGTTCAGCAAAGCGTTTTTAAAGGCCAGGTGAGGGAGCGGTGTAATTGATCGTTGCAGGCTTCTTGGTGTTGCATCCTTTGTTCTTGCAGCTGTCCACATAGGTCAGGTCACCATGTTCCTGTAAATCTCCAGCAAGACAAATGTTATTCTCTGTTCTGCAACTTTTTATCTCTATATGAATGGACTCGTAAAGGTCAGAGCCCTGATAATAGGCTCTCCTGTACATTTCAGGCTATAGGCAACATACTTTTACAAAAGGTGCAGAGCCAGCATAACTAAGTACAGGCAATAGAGCACAGGTGTTAAAAGGAAAAGGAACAGGTCTAATATGGGATCAGATTTGTTCTTCCCTATTCTAGTTAGTCCTGGGCCAGGACCCATTTTCTGGTGATTAAGTGCTGCTGAATTCTAAACTCTAGAGAGTGTTTTCATTTAACAGATAATAATGCAAGGTATGTTTAACACCACCACTGGCCCTGCTGAGTGTGTTTCCATGAAAAAAAAAAGTAAAACGTAGAACAAAACAAACAAAATACTCGTAGGCACTAAAACGGATGCTCCTTCCTCTGTCTTGGGGGAGGCTTATGAGGCTATCAGAGCTTCATTCTCATCAGGACAAGAGAGTTCCTTAAAATATAGTCCATCTGATTTTTCTCAAGGGACGTATCTCCCATGGTAAGTAAAAGGCAGTCAGAGTGGGAACCAAGCTACAACCTTCACTTGCTGGTCTAGTTAAGGTATTTCTTTAATGCATGCCGATAATTAATTTCTTAGAGAACTTCATGCTTTGACTATCTTTCCCTTTAAGCTAATCAGGAAATTCATGTACTTTAGAAATGCTTCGGAGATTTTTAAAAAACATTCAGGCTATTTCCTTAATAGACTGGGTCATCATTTAATTGCATGCTGTATCCATGGTGGCTGGTCTCCAAAGATGACTCCCAACAACCCTGGCCTTGACATCCTTTTAGCAGTGCCGTTCCATGCTGAGTCAGAGACCCACATGAACAAACATCACGTGTGTCACTGTGCTGGTCCCAGGGCTAGGCCTTAAGAAGTCTGGGCGGCTCTGCTTTTGGGCTATGGGAAGCCTCGAGTCATCATCTAAGAAATGTAGCTACCCAACAGGACCACATGGAAAGCCCACATGGAGAGGGAGGCCCTGGGATTCCGTGGGGAGAGGAAGAGGCCCAGCTCTCCCGGTGTCCCAGCGGAGGCTCCAGGGGGGTGATGGGCCCATCTCAGAGGTGCCAGCCCAGCTGAGCCCCCAGGTGCCTGCAACCACAGCCGAGCTCACCCGACACGACCGGGCCTCCTGGCTGTGCCCAGTCGACCCACAAACTGTGGACAATAACAAGATGGTTATGGTTTGAGACCCCTGAGTTTTAAGGGGAGTTATCACACAGAAATAGGTCACTTTATAAATGTATATGCACGTGTGCATATATGTGCCAGGACCTATATTATTGGATATTTTAGAATGTTGATCTTTTCAAAGGTGGCCACGCTTGAAACCACAGAAGATACCACATGGTCACATAATTTTATACTTTCTTGGACTTGTCTTCATCAGGAAGAGCTCATAGCAAAATAGTGACTGGGTAGTTGAAATTTTTAATACCTTCCCATTTTTCTCCTTTATAGATGATTTTAAAGAATCCCTTTGAAGTCTCCGATCTTTTCATTGAACAGGGAGTGGCTATGCTCCACTGAGGCTTGGTGGGTGGACCTGGCCTTGGTCAGTGATGGAGTCTACAAAGGAGATGCCGTCTGTCTGCCTCTCATGTCCTGGGTTTTAGTGCTGTTATTTATTGAAGTGCATCACACTTAATATTTCTCAGTGAAGATTTAAAGAATATAATTTCTTCAGAGAAAGTATCTACATTTCCCCAGAATACTAACAGCACAGTTCTGTCTAAAAAGAGATCATTTGACACCTGTTCCGTTGCCGCTAAGGTCAGACGGATAGTCACGCACCCATTCACAATGAAGTTCTGACAAGGGCAGGCATCTGTTTGTTACACTGGGCTTATTTTATGATGCTTTACTTTTTCATTAGCAAATTACAGTGAATAGCTAATAATGCACATTGTCGTATGCGTTATATTGGCATCCGTAACGAAGGAGGCTTGGGAACGTCATTCCAGACGTTGCCACCTCCTCCAAAGGGACCCTGGTTCTTCAAATGAGAGGACTGATACAAAAACAGGTGAGATTTTCTGTTTCTTGCCACAGGTTGAGTAAAAACCATCTAGAGGCCGAGGACTGAGATGGCCAGAGTCTGTGTTTTATTCTTGTCTGTGTTCTGGGGGGCCCGAGGCTGGGATTTCCATGGGTGTCAGTAGCCCCTTGGACCCCACAGCAGAGCTGCCCTAAGGGTTGACACCCCTGGGCCGCCGACGTGGACTCGTCTTGTGCTCCTGCATCCCACACTCTCTGCTTTCTCAGGTGGGTTCAGTTTTTAGCTCCGATTTACCAACGACCAAAGTGAGGCTCAGAGTGATCAAGTAACTTCTTCAGAGGCACACAGCAGGTCAACGGTGCCACTGGGTTATTCCGCCCCCAGGGTGGTACCGAAGCTCTGCAGCATGAGCTAAGGCAGCCGATCCAGAGCCCGTGTGTCACACGAAGCAGGTGAGACTGTGAAACGCCCAAGCCCTAGTGGAAGAGCCCAGGACCTGATGCTCCTTCTAACAAAATGCTGGAGTGCCAGCGCTGCCCTTGTCACTTCCGACCCAGACGCTCTCCAGGACGGCAGGAGGTCTGCTCAGGTACTGCCACAGGCTGTGCTCCGGGCTCCACGGCTTCAGAAAGACAGCTCTGGAATTTGATTTCTGAAAGCAAAACCATGGAAAAGAAAACATGGTTCTTCTTTACACTGAAGTAGGAATATAGAAATATGTACATGGGTTTTTACCTTTAGAAGATTTACTTCAACATAAAATACCTGACAGCATCGCTTCACCTGTGCCTTAAGAAACTCCAAGCCAAGGAATCAGTCAGACAACCCCAAAGAGCTGCTTACTTGTATGTGTGGTGAGGGTGGGAGGAGTTATTCCCTCCCCTCCGCACAGCCACACACAACGTCTACACCCTACACACACCACACACACCTACACACACACATGTATACACTCCACACACACACCCCACACCCTTACACCCCCCCACATGTATACACACTCACACACCACACACCCCTACACACTCACACACACCCGTATACACCCTACACACTCACACACCTACTCACACACACTCACACACAACAGCCCTTAGCTGGGGACTCTTCAGAGCTCACCTTCCAAGGGGAGGACCACCCCTCTATCTTCCCTTTCCTCCCCGAGTCCTCCAGTGCTGCCAGGCAAAGGGGGCAAAACACCCACACAGCTCACCCTCCTCCAGGAAGTGAGCTGTCCTCTGAGAGGGGATTCTGAAGAGGAAGATTAAATTGGCCGGTTAAGCAAAGGTCGCAGTAACTGCCCCAGAAAGGGAAGGAGAATTGAGCCATTGCCTATGATCGTGACAAAGGCTGGTCCATTCTGTTTGAGCCCGTTTTCATGCTGCCGTTATTGCTGTGTCTTTCAAAGGAGCGAAGGCTAAGTGTTGATTTACAGGGACAAGCAGAATAGACCAGGAGGGCTCAAAGGAACTGTTTTGCTCAACTGGACACATAATACACATTTTAAGAAAAGATCCGAACCTCCATGTGTACATGACCGATGGCAGTAATTTCAGGAGCGCTGCTGCAGCCAGGCCATCAGGTAGCTACTCTGCATTTTCAAAGTTTTCTACGTATGTCTGACAATGGATGGCGCCTGACGTGTAAATTATCTCTGTTATGAAAGCCCTTAAATGCACGACGTAAACTTGATGTTTATTGTTTAGTGTTCTGGAGCCAGCCGTGGTCTCATCGTGACTCCGTTGCGCTGGAAGAATGGCCCTGCTCACGTGGTGTCAGATCTGCGGGTGGGTGCTGCGGTGTATTACGCGCTGGTTTAGGACCTGCTTTTCAGAACAACCACGCCACCCTCCTTTGCCTTAGAATGCTGGCTCGATGCTTCTACAAACAAAGAACACGTATCCAAATACTGTCCCTGTCAAATCAGATTGTCCAATATGGAGACGTGTGCATTGTAACAGTAGATCCCAGAGGGCTGGCTGATAAATAGGGAAAGGTTTTGACAACTCCGGAAAGAAAATGAAATTGTCCAATGTGGAAACAGCAACGGGAATAGTAATCAGGATGCGTTTTATTGTAAATGCATTTTCTTTTCTTGTTCAAGACACACACCAGCCTCTCAGCATAGCTCACCTAAAGGTGCCCTCGGCGTATGGAAAGCAGCTTCCTGAAATGTCACCCACAGGGCACACTCCAGGTATTCTATTGTGATTTTCTGCCACCTCTCATCACAGATTCCAGCCTTCTCTCTTAATGACAATGTGATTGCAATAATGCCTCATCCATGGTACATTATGGCTAATTTCATCTTTCCAATATTATGCTCATCACACCACACCTTTGCCTAAAAACCTCAATGCAGATTTCGCACAAAAGATGAAGCTCATATTCCTTCACTTGGCCTTCAAGACTTTTCAGACTTGGAATTTGAAATTCGGAATTTGATTGAAATTCAGAATCAAATTTGAATTTGATTTTTCAAGCTCATCTCCTATTTCCCGAGCAGTTTCACAGTTATACCCACCTGAGCACTGGAAGAGAACTTGTGTTTCCAGCATCTAGGCTGGTCTCAAAGCTGGATGTCCTGCCTCTTTTTCATCTTTTCTACATCCTCCAAGGGCTTGCCCAAATTCGTTTTTTTTTTTTTTTTTTTTTTTTTTTTTGCGGTACGCGGGCCTCTCACTGTTGTGGCCTCTCCCGTTGCGGAGCACAGGCTCCGGACGCGCAGGCTCAGCGGCCATGGCTCACAGGCCCAGCCACTCCGCAGGATCATCCCGGGCTGGGGCACGAACCCGTGTCCCCTGCATCGGCAGGCGGACTCTCAACCGCTGCACCACCAGGGAAGCCCCCCAAATTCGTTTTTGACCAGTATTCATGTTTGAATACATGGAACATCTATAATGTACCCAACCATGCTGCATGTATGAAAGAAACATGTACAAGCACACACACACATATACACACCTCCATAGGGTTGAAAAGGAGGCAAATACAACCCTTGCAGTTTAAATACGAGATATGCTAATGGCCTGGTGCTCCCCCAGGGAGGAAGTGTGGCAGTCTGTTTTCAAAGCTGAGGAAGATTTTAGAGAGGGTTCTGAGGGATGAATAAAAGTTTATGCGGAAGACCAGGGTGAGGAAGAAGGGTACACTAGGCAAGGGAAGAGCGTATGCAGAAACACAGACAGCTGAACGGGGTTGGGTGGAGTGACAAAGGGTTCCTTGGAAAGCCGGGCGGGGCAGGGCCTCGGTCAGGCTAAGTAGCTTGTCTCTGTACACAGCAGAAAATGATGCAAGGGTTTGAGGCAGAAAAATGACCAGTTGGAAAGTCAATTTATATGGCAGTGGGAGGGAGGAATTGGAAGGGGGTGGGGTTGGAAGCAGGGGGTGGATGACGTCTTCCCAGGGACGTGGGTCTTCCCCCCAGCTCTCCACACTTGCGTTTTCCTTTCCTAAGTCCTAAGATCCTAGTGGTAGTACCATTCACTTGGCCATTAATACTGCTTTCTCTCTTTTCCTGTCTATATAGTTGTGAGATAATAAAGAATAGATATTGGTCTCTGCCCCTGACTCCTGCACAAGGCTCCTGAAACCCTTGTAATTTCCTGGGTGATAGGAGTCTCTTTTGTTCTAATGAGCTGACTCCGGGTTGCTCCTGGATGGGGGCTGGTCACAGGAAAGACCTTCCCATAATTAGAAGCTTGGGATTTTCAGCCCCGCCCTCCATCTTCTTTTGAGAAGGGAGAGGGGCTGAAAATGGAGTTTATGATGGATCATACCTACGTGATGAAGCTTCCAAAAACCCCCAAAGTACAGGGTTTGGAGAGCTTCTGGGCTGGTGACTATGTGGACGTGCTGGGAGAATGGCCTGCCTGACAGCGCAGGGAAGCTCTGCCTCTTCCCCAGACCTCTCCCTAAGCATCTCTTCCAACTGGATGTTCATCTGTATCCTTTACCGTATCCTTTACTAAACTTGTAAACATAAGCAAGTGTTTCCCTGTGACCCGTGAGTCACTCTAGCAAATTAATGAAACCCATGGAGGGGGTCTGGGAACCTCTGATCTATAGCCAGTTGGTCAGAAGTACAGGTAACAACCTGGACTTGCACTTGGCATCCTGATTTGGAGGGGGTTGTTGGAACCTCCCAGCTTGTAGCTGATCAGCTAGGGGCACAGGTGATAACCTGGGCTTGAGACTGGCACCTGAGGTGGTGAAGGGCAGTCCTGTAGGGCTGAACCCCTAACCTGTGGCATCTGGGATCTGATGGGATCTCCAGGTAGATAGTATCAGAATTGAATTAAATGGTTGGACACCCAGTTGGTGTCCCAGACAATCGAACACTTGGTAACCAGAGGTGTGTGTGTTCTGTGTGAGTGTGGTAGTCGTGTGACACACAGGGAAGAAACACACACAGTAGGGAAGACTGGGTTTTTCCCTATGTAGGAAGGAAAAAGTTGAGTTTTTCCTTTTTAAAGCCTTTTTTTTTGCTTGCCCAGTTAGCTCACAGTTATTAGTGGCAACAAAGACAGCACTGAGTATAAATTCCATGAGGTCAGAGCTCTGCTTACTTTTTCTTTGTGTGGCGTCTTACACAGTTCTATGGAAACAGCTGATTCTAAAAATTATTTGTGGTTGAAACTAAAGTCAGGCTACTTTGGAAAACTCCCCGCCAGGATAAAATAATATGGGATTGTATTCAATACTAAGGATTCTTTAAACATGTATGCTATTTGGAAATTTACCAGTTCATCATAAGGCATCAGTCACACCTAAAAAGAATGTAAAATAAAAATGTAAACATAGGACTCCCCTGCTGGCACAGTGGTTAAGAATCCACCTGCCAATGCAGGGGACACGGGTTCGAGCCCTTGTCTGGGAAGATCCCACAAGCTGTGGAGCAACTAAGCCCGTGTGCCACAATTACTGAGCCTGTGCTCTAGAGCCTGCAAGCCACAACTACTGAGCCCACATGCCGTAACTACTGAAGCCCATGTGCCTAGAGCCTGTGCTCGCAACAAGAGAAGCCACCGCAAGGAGAAGACTGTACACCGCAACGAAGAGTAGCCCTCGCTCGCCTCAACTACAGAAAGCCTGTGCACAGCAATGAAGGCACAACACAGACAAAAATAAAATATAAATAGATAAACAAATTTTAAAAAATGTAAACATAAAAAATAGATATTATTAAGATTCTTATGAGAGGTGGTGATGCAGGGAGATATGTCATTATATCCTTGCATTTTGACATTTTAAACGATTTGAATTAAACAAAAACAGCAGTGGAAATTCCAGTGCTGTGACATTCTGAGTTGTTTAGTAAGCTAAGAAGCTCGAGCTGAGCTTTTCCTGGTGCCGATGCCATTGCTGCCTTTCTCTTCCTCACATCTTACAATTCTTAGGAGGAGAATGTGTCATGAACTCAAAGCACTAAGGTAGTTTGCAAAGAAACAATAGAATAGGATTTGGTCCTGCATGCTGGGTGGCAGAGAAACATGGAAATGACATCATTTGGAAGAGGATGTGTTGAAGTTGGAGCTCTAAGACCCAAGTGTGGCTGCTTTTCCAGTGTTGAGTCAAGGCTGATGGACGTTTTCTGACCTCAATTCTATTGATATCCATGTGTCATGTGTGTGGGTTTTGCTGGTGTTGTTTTAAAAGATGGTTCCACTGGTCACTCACACGTCTTTGGTCCTGGGTCCCTCTTAGATGCTCCCACTCCGAACTTTTCCGGTTGGCGAGGTGTCAAAGCCTTAATTTTAGGGGAGCATTTTCTTCCTCTCACCAGAGGCTGTGCTTTACTTCGTTCCCAAGTATGTTCAGTGTTTTAAAGAATTTCCCTGAGGAGTGTCACATGCTCTGATGTATTTTGTGTTCACAGTGAGGTCAAGAAGCCAGGAAACTGTAGCCTGTTCCCAGGTAGGCATTTGTTGGAAATTGCATTTCCATCTGCCTTTATCACATTCCCATATGTCTGGGCATGTATGGCTTAATGATACTATCCTGTTTCCTCCAGACCTGGCTGTAGAGTTCTTTATTTAGCTGATGAGACACTGTGTTTCGCTTCTTTCCCTTAAAATTGTTGTGAAGCCTCTGTTCTCTATGTATTCTGACATGTTTCCTCTTTTCTTCTGCCGGCTGAGATGCACAGTCCTCTGCTCATTTTTCATCTTTCAGACAGAGGAAGATAACAATGTGATATAGTCTGACACTCATGAGGAAATGTATCCTGTAGCAAGAATGAAGTTTAGCAACAAAACGGAAAACGAAAAGAAACATATTTGATCTTTGGATTTTGAAGAGAGAAATAATAAAAGAACCCTCCCAACACCACTCTGACTGCACAGCCTTGAGTGTACCTGTCCCGAGCCTCAGTTTTCTCATCTGTGAAGTGGTATTAATAATACCTACTCCATAGGGTTGCCATGAGAATTAAATAAGAATTAAATAAGGTAATTTAAAATGCTTTCACATTTCTAGGCATACAGTGAGGGCTCAAGAAAGAGTTGATGTTAGATTGAATTGTTTTCAAGGGGGGAAAAATAGGAAGACAAAAATTCACCTTTCCTTCAATGCTTTTGCATAATTACAAGGTGAAAGTTTTCAAACATATGCTTAGGTACAATTTCCACTAATATCTAAGAGGCCCACATGTCAGTACAATAGTGATGTGGAAAGTGTGGTGTGATGTCCACACTATCAGAATCATTTGGAATGGTTGGGGGAAAGACGCATTCCTCGGTTCTGCCCCAGGTCTACTAAATCAGAGTTGCTGATTAACTAACAGCAAAGTAACGTAAACACTAATGTTTGAAAACCAGTGCAAGTCAAGGATTGATTAAAAAAAAACTCATATAAAAAATAAACAGTCCCATCTCATTAGCTAGTGTTCAGTGTAGAGTTTTTAGGGAGGCACTGAATCTCTTGCTAGTATCCCTCAGTTTTTAGGGAGGCACTGAATCTCTTGCTAGTATCCCTCAGATGACATGAAGACCCCCAAGGAGGGTGACAGGGAGATCCCCACAAAGGAATGCTGCAGCCCATCAGATGACATCAAGACCCTCAGGAGGCGAACACAATGCTGTCTTGCCATACGCACACATGGTTGAAACGCCACTTCTCATAGGTTGTCCATTTCATTGATGTATAACTGTTCTTAGTAATCTCTTACGATTCTGTGTATTTCTGTGGTGTGGGTTGTAACTTCTCCTTTCTCGTTTCTGGTTCTATTTATACGGGTCCTCTGTCTTTTTTTTCTCTTGATGCATCTGGCTAAATGTTTATCAATTTTGTTTATCTTTTCAAAGAACCAGCTCTTAGTTTTATCGATCTTTTCTATTATTTTTGTCTCTATTTCATTTATTGCTGTTCTAATCTTTATGATTTCTTTTCTTCCACTAACTTCGGATTTTGTTTCTTCTTCTTCTGATTTCTCTGGGTGTAAGGTTAGGTTGTCTGTTTGAGATTTTTCTTGTTTCCTGAGGTAGGCTTGTATTGCTATAAACGTCCCTCTTAGAACTGCTTTTGCTGTGTCCCAGAGATTTTGGATCATTGTGTTTTCATTTTCATTTGTCTCCAGGTATTTTTCGATTTCCTCTTTGATTTCTTCAATGACCCATTTGTTGCTTAGTATAGAACATGTTTTTTTAACCTCCACAGGTTTGTGTTTTTCTGCAATTTTTTTCCCTTGCAGTTAATTTCTAGTCTCATAAGTTTGTGGTCAAAAAATATGATTAATGTGATTTCAATTTTCTTGAATTTACTGAGGCTTGTTTTTGTGGCCCAGCATGTAATCTAACCTGGAGAATGTTCCACGTGCACTTGAAAAGAATGTGTATTCTGCTGCTTTGAGATGGAATGTTCTATATAAATCTGTTAGTCCAACTGGTCTAATGTGTCACATAAGGCCAATGTTTCCTTATTGGTTTTCTGTCTGGATGATCTGCTCTTTGATGTAAATGAGGTGTTAATGTCCCCTACTATTATTGTGTTACTGCCAATGTCTCCCTTTATGTATGTTAATATTTGCTTTATGTATCTAGGAGCTCCTATGTTGGGTGTGTATATGTTTACAATGCTTATATTTTCTTCTTGGATTGATACCTTTATCTTTATGTGATGTCTTTCTCTGTCTTTTGTTCCAACCTTTGTTTAAAGTCTATTTTGTTTGACAAGACTATCAGTGCTCCAGCTTTCTTTTCATTTCCATTTTCATGGAATGCCTTTTCCCATCTCCTCACTTTCAGGCTGTGTGTGTCTTTCAGTCAGAGGCTCCTTGTAGGCAGCATAATGTGGGTCTCGATTTTGTATCTGTTCAGCCACTATATGTCCTTTAATTAGAGCCCATTACATGTAAAATAATTATTGATATGTATGTACTTATTGCCATTTTGTTGTTTTCTTGTTTTTGTCCCTTTATTCTTCTTTTGCTCTCTTTCCTTGTGAGTTGATGACTATCTTAGTGTTATGTTTGAATTCCTTTCTCTTTTTTCGTGTATATCTATTACAGATTTTTGGTTTGTGGTTACCATCAGGTTTATCTCTCTCTCTCTCTCTCTCTCTCTATCATCTATATCTATCTATCTATCTATCTATTTATCTATCTATCTCGTTGATCTCTTAAGTTCAAATGAATTTAATGATGCTGAATTTTTAACACCCCACCATGTTTAATGCTTTTGACCTCATGTTTTACACCTTTCTGATTTGTGTATCCCTTAACTACTTATTGTGGATATAGATGATTTTGTCTTTTAACTTTCCTAGTAGCTTTACAAGTAGTTAATATACGACCTTTACTTTATATTTGCCTTTACCTATCATATTTTTCCTTTCATAATTTTCATATTTCTGTTTGTGGTCTTTTCTGCTTAAAGAAGTCCCTTTAACATTTCTGGTAAAGCTGGTTTTGTGGTGCTGAACTCTTCTAGCTTTTTCTTATCTGTAAAAACTCTTGATCTTGCTTTCACATTTGAATGAAAGTTTTGCTGGGTAGAGTATTCATAGTGGTAGGTTTTTCTTTTCATCACTTTAAATATATCATGCCATCCCCTTCTGACCTACAGAGTTTCTGCTGAAGAGTCAGTTGATAGCCTTATGGGACTTTGGAAGTGGCTTCTTGGGCTTAGTGCACACTCGTTGACCAGGAGAAGAGATGGGTTTTCCCTTTTCTGTATGAGGCCCTGACCCTGCGAGCTTTATTTCATTAACTGTGGGCTGCAGTCTCTCAGTGCTGTTTTGCTCTGGGAGCCCCTGTTGGAGCTTGACACTGTCGCTTGGACCACAGCCTGGATTGACCTTGCAGTTTCATTTAGAGGAGGACACATATGCTCAGAGTGGCTCCTGTGCTTCTCCACATGGGAGTTGGATTCAAGAAAGATTTTGTAGCAGAAGTTGTCAGTTGGCACTGGTCCAGTCTGCACCCTGATAATGAGATGGAGATGAGGGTGAGGAATGTGATGATGCAGAGACGTGGGATGTGCATCCGTGTGGCTCTGTGTCATCCCCAGCTGGTGTGGCATTCACTTCATTCTCTACAGAGCATTGCATGATTGGAGCTTTAGGGAACTTTCAGATCAGCTGGTCCACTTTCCAGAACAGGAAACTGAGGCCTAGACAAGGAAGTGACTGAGCCAGCTTAGCTGTAAAGCTGATTGCAACCTCTGAAGGGTTTCCTTCCCTAATCCAGTCATTTCCCCACTGCAAGTCATTTTGAGTTTTTCATGGAGTACTTGCCCTTGGTGGTAGGCATAACTTTAAAATCCCTGTCGGTTGGCATCTCTCACGTTCCTCTTTATATTATTTCCTCTCATTGACTTTGTGCATGAGGTCTAAAAATAAAGTGTGTATTAATAATTATAAGTATAAATAAGACTATATTAAAAATTATCATTCCCTTTCTACCTGTCTCATGAACATGGAATTAGGACCCATGTGATACTCATTGAAGTATTGCTATTCTTTTTTTAAATTGAAGTATAGTTGAGTTACAATGCTATTCTTGTTACTGTAGTAAAAAAAAAATTTATACATTTAGTTTACAAAATGTATAAGCTATTTCTTTCATTTTTCCTTCTGAACCCCCTGTTTCTACCTTATTCACATTCATACACAACGTTTACTTCCCTACCTTAGAACTTATTAATCTCTCCAGTGAGCGAATTGGGTTGAGAGCACAGATTTATTTAAACATTTGTACGTCAGTATTGCTGCTTTTTAAACATTTTAAATGTTTTGTAAGGTGTTTGTTAGTTCATCATATGGCGTGATCCATTACAAATAAGCACTTGAAAGAAAACTGGCTGTTCCAATTTTATATTTTCTCTATATATGTAAACATGATTTGGTTGATATATATATCTTGTAGTGGAAAGAGAATGATAATTTTTAATACAGTCTTATTTATAATATTAATACATATTTATTTTTAGACATATATATATCTTATATCTATATCTTATGTGTATGTATCTATATCTTTTATATAGATATATATATATAATCCTAAAGTCTCTATATATTAGAAAACAGGTTCATCCACTATGTTGTAAGCAACCGGCAACTAAATTTACAGAAAACATTTTTCTCCATGACACTACAGAGCCACGTTATTACTGGATAAGGCATCCCAGGGCTTCCCTCTTTAACGTCCTAATTCTGTTTCAGAGTCAGGCAAGAACTATTTCTGGACTTCCTGGGTGTATTATAAGAACACAGAAGAATTCTTTTACCCACCTCTTAATTCTTGGGACGATAGTTCATGATCATTTCAAACACTTGAACGTTAACCATTTTGAAGCGTCCTGTCGAGGAGCTGTGCACGTCCACTGAAGCTGTGTCCATGGCATTGGCCAGTCACCTTTCACAGGGAGGGCGGGGATTGTCCAGAGCTGGTGCTGGTCTTTGTGAGACAGCATTTGCAGAGCCCTTTGCCAAACTCCCGGAAATGACTCACCGATATAGTCAATTCAGAAGGATATACATTCAGGAAATAGTAGTAAATTTGGAGAATTAAATAGGCCCCATTCATAATTAAAAACCTGAATTACTGTACTGATGAATTTCCTTCCTGAAACCTGGAGGCCGATGCCCTGAGCCACGGGCTGCATCTTCTCCCATTTTGTCTGTTACTTTTCCTGTTATGCAGCATGTTCCCGTTTTCTCAAACTGAGGTTACTCCAGCTCATTCCCTTTCGTTTCCGTGTACACCTTCTGATTGTTCTCCTACAAAAATATATTTTCACCTATTGGCTAGAGAGGAATTTTTACTGTACTTCCGTGGGCTTTTTGTCAATTAGATTAGAAAACAATAAGGAGAGAGTGAGAAAAGATTTTTGTCTTGCATTTCACATGTCACAGATAACGACCCCAGCACCCATTCCATGGCTGTATTCAGCTACAGGTGACATTGAACATTTACTCAGCATTCAGTCCTCGCCTGGAGAAGCTCCCTGGATTTCTCAACTCTGTCTGGCTGAGGTCAGTCCACCCAGTGCTTTGAAGTGCTGCAGTTTACAGCTGGTGGGCAGGGCGCTGGGTGCCAAGTTCTTTGAAAGTGGGCACCGGGTGCTTTTGATTAAATATAGAAACGCTAGCTAGAAGCCTTGGAATGAAATTTGAAAGGAGACCTCCAAGAATCTTTCAGCTCTCTAGTGCTTTAATGTCTTGAACTGGTTGAAATTAATGCAAAACCTGAAATGAGAAAACGAAGGAGCGTGAGGATTCCACGGAACCGCGAGGAACTTGCTGTAGCCTCAAGAACCAAATGGACAGCCTTCACCTTTTCTCTGTTGTGAACACTCACACCCCCCTTGATCTGGGACGAGAGCCTGGTTTGGGGGATGCAGTCACTCTTATTCCCCGGAACTTCTTCTGATCATGCCAGCAAGAGGGCTCTTTCCCTTGATTTCCTATAAAACGTATCATCTTCTTTGCTCAGAATGGTGGGCTCTTCCTCACCCGGCCACGTGTCCACTGTCACTCAGAAACCAGCCTCTCGGGTCTGCCTGTGCTTTGACTTCCACTCTAAACTGTTTTCATCTCCTTTTCTGTTTCTCCCCATCTTTCTCGTCTTCCAGGCTCTGGACCACAGCACATGAGTCAGATTCCTGCTTTCCCCGCTCAAGCATCATCCCTACAAGCCCCAGGGACGCTTGCCTGGCTGGGCAAGGAAGCAGAGCCGTCCACCCTCAGGGCAGGGCTGGCCAGGCTAACTCCTTCAGCCCTCAGCATAGGTATCTTACGGCACCTTTCCATTTTTTTAAAAAATTTTTTACTTTTCCATTTTTTATGTGTGAAATGGTTTAAGTACTTAGTGCCAGTCAGATCCCAGAAGACAGAGCAACTGTTTCCTACTTACTCTTACGACTCCCTGAGCCTCTATTTTCTCATCTGCAAAATGGAGCTCATAATACCTCCCTGTCTACCTTGTAGGTTTCAGGGAAACTTTGAGATGAACGGGGGTGGGGGGGGGTAGGGGGGAGAACTTCCTGAATTGTAGATGTTGTACAAACATGAGATGCTAGTGTTGCTTTGTTTTTGGAATACCAGGCCCAAGTCCACTCAAAGTATTTGCTCTGGAATCATATGAAAAAAATTATCAAGAGATTCCCTTGAGAGGATTTTCTGTTTCAGAAAATAAGTATCAGAGTTTCGAGAATATTCTCTGTTAACTACATTTTTTGAGGGCTCACAGAAAAGACACAAGGTAGAAATATGCTGATTCCCTAAAATACTTACAGGATGGTGTATTCTAATTTACCTGATTTCTGGCTAACTGGCCAATGGAGAATCCCTTTCTTTGAACCTTATTCTTGAAGATGTAAAGCCCTCAGCTGATTTTTTAAATTGGAGTAAGTATAATATATAACATGAATCTTTAATGCTTCTCATCTAAGATGAAGAATTGCTTTATTTAAAAGTATTAACCGCTTCTCCTGCGGCCATACTCCATATTTAATGAAAAGATGTTGGTTGAAATCCAATGACTATGGGGTCTCAACTCTGATCATTTGTAACTTATCTTTTTTTTAAGGTGGAGTTTTTTTTATAATGTTTTTTATTTAGAGTGAGGACACATCACAATGAAATGTCACACATATTACTTTCGTGTTCCCTTTACCTCCCAACTGGAATAAGCAAATCACCCTTATTTCCGGAGGGCAGGCTCAGTGTGGTGAGGGGAAGGGACCCCAGTGTTGCAAATGCCATAAACTCATTCTGCACAATGAGTCTGGTCAAACCGTTGGTTAATTACATCAGAAAAAAGAGCAAAATTTATTTTGTTTTGACTTGGTTACTATTTTGGGTGAAGTCATTAAGGAATAAATTTTGGAATAGTTGGTTCTTTGGCCCAATAGTCTTCAACCAGGCATGCCTTAAGATTTGGAAGAATTTGATTTAAAATGAAAATAATAAAGTTCTGTGCAACACCAAGTTCATAAAGGCATTGAGTCAAAAAGACTCAATGCCTTTGTCATGGGTACGATTTATACATTTGAAACACAGGTTTTCTAATTTAATGGTGAATACTGGAAGCGACTTGTTATTTATGGCCTCTTTGCTCCTGCCTGAGCTGCGGTAGGAAGGGGGGGAATTCTGTAGAAGCATACCTGGTCGAATTGGAGGAAGGTTTACAGGGATGCTGACTCTTAGACAGTAAACTGGGGCATGGAGCGGAAGAGAAGGCTTCGTTTGCTGCGTGATGACGGGGCCGAAGCTCGAAGCCGGGCGGGTACAGAGCTCAGGTCACTGAGGATGCTAAGAAAAGAGAGACAACTTCATCCAGTCCTCACAGCGAGGACTGATAATGAAGACCTTCAGCCTTACCGAGGTCAACATCTTGCCTGACCGAGGATGCCAAGGTTACAGCCCACAGTGGAAAACCAAGTCTTTCAGCTTCTTTTAGGGTTGGTTTCTTATAGCTGATTTCTCCAAATCATCTGTAACGGAATTATGAAAGTGCTAGTTTACTCATCACAAAAGTGGAAGATAACGCAGCTCGACCAAGTTATGGGAAGATTGGCCAGGGGAAATCAGAACTAAGTACACTTTTCTGTGTCCTGAGATTAATTGTGGATGTGTGCAAACAGCTATTATTTGAATCAACGTGCACAGGGCAGGACTTTGTGGTTTGCACTCAGCTGGTCACCTGGGCCCTGGACGGGGTGGTGAACCCAGGCAGAGTCTTTTAATTCCCTTGTAATTCATTGACATCTGGCTAGGTGACCTTGGGCATTTGGAAGAAGACTCAGGGCCCCAGATATTTTTGTTTCTTTTTTAGGTGTTGGTTTTGGTGCGGAAGTTTCTGTAGGTCTGAAGGGTGTTATATAACGTCTATCGTAACATCCAGTATCTTCTAGTTATTCAGTAAAAATCTGTCAAATAATAAAATACATGCTCTTAAATTTTTTTTCTGTGTAGATAGTTGAATTGAGAGACCGCGATTGGTAAATGTAACTGGCCACTGGATGTCGCTGTTTACCCACCTACAGAGGATCAGCTCTTTCCATCCCCCCACCCCCTCCCCCGCCAAAAACCTGGTCAGGACAAAAGCCTCTGGAAGCTGCTCCAGGTGCAGAGATTTCAAGCTTGTCTCTCCTAAGTGACTTGTTTTCTCTTGGGAAAAGAGCGAGTCCTGAGTTATTCAATTCAGGGTATTTTCTTCTCACAGCAATTTAGATGGAGAACTGATGTGTTTTCTTTTCTTCTCTTATCCCCCCTAAAGAAGTTTTCTTTTGCTAACACAAACAAGAGTTATCTTGCAACTCATCTTGGAAACAGCGGCTTTAGTTCATACAAGACTGTGAAATTTCATATATAACTTCCATATGAAACTATTGAAGGCACTTGGAATAAATTCCCACCTGGTTAGTCTCAGCCAATCCCCGTCATTGGTGTAGCGAGGGTCCCTGGAAACTTGGGGTCATTCTTACTTTCTGGGGCAGTAAAAAAAAAAGATTTGTATTCCACTGCTGCCACCACCATTTGTGATCTGTGTGACCTTGGAGGTGTTACTTAATGTCTCTGATCCCCAGTATCCCTTGCCCTTGGGCAGGCCTTCCAATCCTACCTCCTAGGGTTTGGGGGCAGAGCCAAGTTCAAACTGAAAATTCCTTAAACTTCCTTCTTTCTCTGGGGCCCTCGGTTAAAGTCTGGGTTCATTGGATGGATTATCTAAGAAATATCACATTCCCTTCGCTCTTCCCTAAAATGGTCTAACATAACCCACCATGTCTTTATAACACAATCTAGTATGGGTTGGTCCAAATAGCTGGAATTCCCAAGTCGGAACCTCACTGTGAAAGGCATGTAATGGACTGACTTATCTGTATTATCTTTGTGGATTTCACTGCTGTAGCACAGAACCTAGAAAATGACAATCTTGGGAAGGAGCCTGGCGTATATGTAATTGAGCCCCTTCCTTAATGCTTTACTCTTACTCCAGCATTCCTTGGAGAGCCACAAAATGGGAGGTTTTTCTTGAAATTTATTTCCCTAAACTGTTAAGACCAAGGATGTGAATGAGAAAGACCTGTGGAAAACAAGAAGCCCACTATGACAGTTTCTGGTTACTGCGTCCCCCGCCCCCTTTCCTCCCCACTCCTTCTCTGTAAGACTTGGGCTTGTCCCCTCCTTCCACATGGTCCGCAAGAGCCACACCGTCCACACCATCCTCTCCACCCAAACTGTCCGTGCCAACCACACCATTCACATCATCCAAACCATACCCTCGACTTAAAAGTGAGGAGAAGAAGGTCACTTCCGTTTCCTGAATCAACGTATTCCCGATAGATTAACGACAGTAGGCACCATTAATTGGATCCTCTCTCTGTGCAGGGCCTATGTCAAGTCTTGTATTTCCACAATTTCATTTGACCCTTATTGCAGCCCCATGAGCTACTCTGAATGATCTCTAATTTACAGGTGAGAAAACGGGGGCACAGAGAGGTTAAAGGGCTCGCAGAAATCACTTGGCTAGTTACGTAGCACAACCTGGTTGAACTCCTGCTGGCTCTGATGCCTTTGCTTTTAGCCACTCAGCTACTCACAGGTGTGATGGTTACAGTTTTATTAGAACCACCTGATGGAGCTCGGTTAAACTTGTGAAAAATAAAAGACACAACAACGATGGCCTGCGTAGTGTACTCGTGTTTAACCGAAGCCTCCGATGAGTGGCGGGCCGGGCGTATTTGTGTTAGGGGTGTTGAGGGCGGTTACCTCTGCGAATGAATATATATGAAAAGAGAGCAGTCCTACTCACACGCTTTAAAGCTTAGCTCGTGTCCAGGAAGAGAGTTTGTGAATATCTGGGTTCATTGGAGGTTGGGGGGTTGCGGCCACTTGTAGCGGACACTGCATGTTGATTGCCTGAGGGCTTCCATTAATATTGATTTAGGAAATGCCTACGGTGTTTACGCTGCTGAATACTCGTCGTCATTGGAAATATATCAGTATATATTGAGGTGAGGGCAGCGCTGGGATTTCAGGGACTTGGGGACAGGCAGGTTTAGCGTCAACTTGCACTTTCCGCTCGAGTCTTAATTGCTTCTTGCAGGCCATCAGACATTCACTTAACCTCCTCTTTCCAGGAACTTTTAGATTCTTCTCGACTCTGCTATCTTTTGAACGGCCGGGAGGAAGGGAATTTTCACGAGGCTTAGTGCACAGGTTAGAAGCATTGGAATTGCACCCGGAGGAGAGAATTCATTTCTGCATTTATCCCCAAGGACTTATTGAAACCTTTAAAATGGAATAGTTGGCCAAGTCCAGAGTGAGGGAAAGAGCCTTAGAATACTGTTCCAGAACACTCTTGGGAGCATAGCCTTCAGGCAGACACGTTCGACCCCATCCTTCTCTGGGATGGGCAGCCAGAAGGTGGGCCTTTGGGGGCACACGTTCTAGTTTCTTTGCAGGACAGGTGTAGGGAACCTGAGTGCTGTTGCGCCCCTGACGGTAGAGAATCTACGGTCTGGCTCTACTGTGCAATACTGGGGTGGAGCCAGCCTAGGCACTTGAACCTCTTGGCCCCAATTTCTTTCTTTCTTTTTATGAATTAAGGAGGAAACTTTAGTGAAGAAGGACATCAGCTCAGCTTTTATTTATTTATTTATTTATGGCTGTGTTGGGTCTTCATTTCTGTGCGAGGGCTTTCTCTAGTTGTAGCGAGCGGGGACCACTCTTCATCGCAGTGCACGGGTCTCTCACTATCACGGCCTCTCTTGCTGCGGAGCACAGGCTCCAGACATGCAGGCTCAGTAGTTGTGGCTCACGGGCCCAGTTGCTCCGCGGCATGTGGGATCTTCCCAGACCAGGGCTCGAACCCGTGTCCCCTGCATTGGCAGGCAGATTCTCAACCACTGCGCCACCAGGGAAGCCCCGGCCCCAATTTCTTTACTTCCAAACTGGGCAGATTCCTATTTTAACTACTGCTCACAGTTAGTGGAGGAATGAGATATTATAAAAATGTGAAGAACCTAGAATATTTGAACATTTGCATACATTTAGTGGGCATCACAGAGTCTTTTGAAGGGAAACACTTGTAGTTGGATGGAACGTTGATACCTTCTTACAACTTTGTGACATTGGCCAGTCACTTATTTCTGAGCTTCAGTAAAATGAGTCTCATCTATAAAATAAGAATAACAAAACCTACTCTTTAGAGTTACTATATGTGGAATACTGTACACACAGTCACTTGGTACACAGTGTGTACTCACATCACAATATCTTCCTTCCTTCCTTCTCCCTCCTCTGTCCTTCTTATTAATTGATCTGTCTCTTGGAGAGGGAATTAGAGAATCTGATGAAGCGTGGGAGTGTGGTTCCTATTTATAGATCATTAATTCATTGGCCTTTGGGAAAATTTTAATACTGCTTGCCAAATCACTTGTCTTTTCTCAAGCTGCAATTGTAATCCTATTTTCCCAATATAATTGGTTAGATATGTTTAGTTCATGTGTTTTGACGTGATCTGAAGAAACGATGGAATGGATCACAACATTTGGATATGCAGCACAGTTTTTCTTGCCCAGGAGCTCTAAGATAATTCAAATATTTGTTCTGTTTTGATGACTAATTATTTACCGTTATTATCAAAAAGAACTTGCGGTTATTTCCAATGACTGCCAGTAGAGAATACAGGAAAAGAGAAGGAAGGGGACTTCCCTGGTGGCGCAGTGGGTAAGGCTCCGCACTCCCGACGCAGGGGGCCCGGGTTTGATCCCTGGTTGGGGAACTAGATCCCACATGCATGCTGCAACTAAGAGTTTGCATGCCACAACTAAAGAGCCCGCCTGCCACAACTAAGGAGCCCACCTGCCGCAACTAAGACCCGGCACAACCAAATAAATAAATATTTTAAAAAGAGAAGGAAATAAATAACAGAAAAGTGGCAATAACGCACCAAGAATTGGCTAGCAGAGGATCACCTCTCTTGAAAATTATGTTCAGCTCTAAGCTTCCTAGCACTGTGGGCAAAACTGGGTAAAAATAGTCAATAGGTTTTATGTTTTTCATTGTCAGATGAAACACCGCTAACTATGCTTTTCATGAAAGCCAGCATTTTCCTGGCATAAATTGTAACATGATTTGTGGAGAAACTGATGATAATAATGCGTAATGGCAGCTTTTTTTAAAAAATAATTTTTAAACTCTTCTTTTTTTAAATTTATTTTATTTGTCCCCACCCCTGTAAGGCATGTGGGATCTTAGTTCCCTGACCAGGGATTGAACCTGTGTCCCCTGCACTGGGAGCACGGAGTCCTAACCACTGGACTGCCAGGGAAGTCCCCAATGGCAGCTTTTTGAAAGAGCCAGGATCCACCATCATTTGACTTCCCGTTAGCCTAGAGCATCTTGTGTAAAGAGGAGCTGGGTGAGGGAGGCTGGCCTAATGGGTCCAGGTGCACCGTCCCTCCATCCAGGTGTGGGGCTTTAACACTTCCTGGGTGGGAAGATGGTGTGGACAGGCAACATTGTTTGCTCAGTTTGTGGACGATTCCAGCCCTGAACATCTTCTAATCCATTCGATCCTGCTTGCACGTTGGTTGGCCTGAGGCACTTCATCTGCGTGGAGGCTGAAGAGGAGAAAATTGGGATGTACTTACTTAGCTTCTAAGATGGAAATCCACAGACATCAGAGCACTACGTGTAAACCATCTCTGTTCGATTCAGTTCAATTCAGTTTAATTCCACACTGCTGAGTTTCAGTCAGTTCAACTGACCTCAGCGAGCTCCTGCTGTGTGAAGGTAGCTGGGCCGTAGTAGGGATGCCAAGGTGATGGAGGCTTGGTTCTTGTCCTCGGGGCATAGCCTTCTGGCCAAGGAGACGGATGCACGCACAACTGCCTATGTGGAGGAGAGAATGAAAACAGGGCTTTACGTGGACCAGGGCAAGTGTCGCTGGAGCAGCTCAGAGGAAGCAACAACTCTGTGGAAACATTCTTTTCAAATTTATAGCGGTAGGGTACCCTTCGGTGTAACGATCCCTGCTCTGTTATGTATTATTGTGGAGTTTCCAATTATGCTATAGTTTAAAAACTATTTTTTCCTGAGGGTTAATGTTTACATTTACAAATGTGTACAGCTTAACTAACAGTTTAAATGGAAATTTTAATGTATTCTATGAATTGTTGGCTCATTTCCATATTTTATCAATTCGCCGTCATCCTGGGTTGTATATAGTGCACTAATTAGAAATAGAAAGGACTGTGCATTTTAAAATTTTCATTTCAGGATGCAAAACACTAGTTGTTTACCTGCTGCCTTATCAGTAGCATGTTGTGCTGCGTGTGTGGTTAGGGGCGGGATATTTTGGAGACTTTAAATAAACATATACATGTAACATAAGGATGCATGAAGTCTAGGACCAGCTGACACTGCAGAGAACACGCCAGCTGCAGGGTCAGGGCTGCTGTGCTCTGTCTGCTCTCTGCTCGCTTTCCTTGCTGTTCTCATCGGCATTCACTCTTCCCCGTGTCTTGGTTCAAACTCAGAAGTGCAAGCCAAACAGCTGTGTAGCATGGAAGCTGCCCTGAAAACCTTAAGCGTGGCTGCGTGAACGCTTCGTCCAGGTAGACAGTTGCATTCCCAGCGAAGGTGTGCTCAGGACCCAGTGTGCTCTGTGTACAGGAGATGACCCATTCGGAGGAATGTCTCCAGACTGCATGCAAGAACTGAGTGTCCTGCCTGCTCTGGGTCACTATCCTCCTCTTTGTAGATGGACTGGCCAGTGCACATGGCGTCCACACACGTCAACAGTTCCCTCCGTGAATGTGTGGCGTGCTGTCTGAGTAGCGTGACACGGAGAGGAGGCCAGGTTCTCTCTGCTGGCCGCACGTGGATGCAGACTCCTGACGCCCACGCACCACAGCCCAGCGTCTTGGGCTGTCCCATCCTACCTCCTTCAGCTCCTCAGCTGTCTTCCTGAAAGACCTCGGTGCTGGTTTCTCACCAAGTGGGCCTTGCTTCTCTCCGACAGCAGCTGCCCTGACCAGCTGCATCTCCTGAGCCTAGAACTGTGCCTGGCATAGATGCTCAGTGTATCAGCCAGGACAGTCTGGACCGTGCTGCGTAGCGACCCTCACCCCCCGCCTCAGAGGTGTATTTCTCGCTCAAGCATATATCCCAGCCTGGTGGGCAGTGGCTCTGGAACATCGCCTGCCACGAGGCCAGGGGGAAGGGGAAATGGTGAATCCTGTCTTAGTTTTTAAAGGCATCTGTCTGGAAGAAACACAGCTACCTCTGCCCATACCCTGACGGCCAAAGTGAGTCAGGTGACCTTGTCCAACTTCAGAGGAAGGAAGCACGAGCCTACATTTGCAGAACGGGGAGAATCGGACGTATTCGTGGGCGGTGTTGATTTATAACACACTCAGCCTGCCCATCAAGCTGGACAGACTGAAATGTTTGCCGACGATGATGCTGATACTTGCTCCTACGTCATGTAAAGATAATAACAACTCATTAGATGAGGCTCGCTCGATATAAGGTATAAGCCCGTAAAGACCCAATAGGAACCTTAAAAATAACATAAAGCTTGTCTAGCATGATTCCACTGTAGTCATGAGAGTGAGTGACTTGCCCAGAATCTCCAGGCCTGGCATCCTGGCCGACGCCCAGCAGGGCTTTGTTGTCACCTTCCTCTGTGCCCCTGGGAAAGCAGAGGGGGGTCTGACGGGAACACTGTCTTGTTCACGCACCTCCCCTCGGGAAGCCAAGCGCTGGGGGCACCCACCAGGGCACCCCTGTCCTTGGGCTCGCTCAGGCCAGCTTCTCCACTGTGAGGGTGAAGGAAGGTAATTCACAGAGTGCTTTGTTTAGCCCTGGAATAGTTAGTGTGTAAAACCGTTGCGTTATTGTCACTCCTGTGCCTGTTGTTAGCGGTGGGACTGGGTTCCGTACCGAGGCCCCTCTGGCCTGGTGGGGAGGGGCTGGGGGCTGAGTGATACTTTTCTGCAGCTGTTGCACTGAGTCACCGACAGGTCATGATTCATCTTCTTTACTGTTTGAATTTTAGTCTCTCGTGTTTTCCAACAGTGACACTTTGGAGTAGAGAAGGAAAGAGAGGGCTCTATGGAGCTGGAGAGAGCCAGGTGGTGGAGAGGGGTCGGGGCCCAGGGGGATGAGAGGACAGGGGGACAGGGAGAAGCTAGAGGCTTGAAGGGGTCTTGGAACCAAAGACACTGAGCGGCTGAAGGGCTCTCGGTCACATGGGGATGCGCAGAGCCCAGGAGGAGACAGACACAAGGGAGGGAAGGCGCTCAGACAGACCTCACCATCGCGCGTTGGTGGCAGGTGCCTCCCTTCTCAACAAGCTGAAGCTGGATGGCCGTGTCTGCCGCATCCCCCAGTGTGTTCAGCAGATGGGTTTGGGGCTTCTGGGACCCGTGCTGTCCTGCCACCTGGGCCCAGCCTGGTCAGGAGACATCCTTACCTCCCTCAATTTGGACTGATCTCCCGAAAGAAAGATGCCCCTTGAAGAGAAATGATACCAGGTTACAAAGGAAATCACACACTACTGTACGTAAAATAGGTAATCAACAAGGCTCTACCGTACAGCACAGGGACCTCTACTCAATACTCTGTGATGACCTACATGGGGAAATAATCTGAAAGAGAATAAGTACATGTATGTGTATGACTGAATCACTTTGCTGGACAGCAGATACTAACACAACGTTGTAAATCAACTCTACTCCAATATAAAATAAAAATTAAATTAAGAAAAAGGAAATCCCAGCTTCCAGACAGCCTGGGGCGGGCTTCCCGGGGGCGCGAAGGCAGTGTCACCCGCAAGGGAAGCAACAACCGCACTTAGCGAACACCTGCTGGTCCAGGAGTTGAGCTCAGTGTGCTTTTCCTTCTTCATGTCTTATTTGTTTGAGTTTTTAATCCTCATCATCATGGTAGTAATGAAGATGCCAAGAAAACAACAACAGCCACTTAATGAACTCTTCCTCCTCTGTGTTTTGTCTTCTGTCTTCATAGGGATGAGGTAACGCGGGGAGGTGTTATTCAGAAGGGGAGAGCGAGGCTCAGAAAGGTCCCTTGAGCTGCCCACAGGTGCGTGTCTGGCAAGTCTCCTGATCCCCAACGTCAATTGTATTTATTCAGTCTTCATTCTGAAGGAAAACAAAATTTCCAAAAAAGAAATTTTGTTAAATCCAAAGTAACCAAAGTCATGGCTTTGTTTCATTTATTTTTTCATAGCAGACACATATAGCTGTTTCTTGCTTTAATCCCTTGAGCTTCCGTGAACATTTCCTAGGTCAGTCAGTCAATCTGTTTTCTGAGCAAAAGAAATATATGGCAATTCAGACATGAAAATGCCTTTTTTCTTTCCTCCAAATAAAACTAATGCAATATAGCGAGTACTCCCTAGCAAAAACATCTCTCTTACTTACTTAGTCACGATGAATAGATTTCTGTTGGAGCCAGGGTGAGCTCCACAAGATATGAAAGCTCTTTATATAAGTACATCATGACCAATAAGCAGCCTAATATATCTTAGAACCATTGGAAAGAAACAAATAAAAAAAATAAGAAAAATATTACAAAATGTTATGGAACAGTTTGTGCATTTCCTCTCTGTCTTCAACCTGGCAGCATGTTCTTGATCTAAAGGAAATATCACCTTTCAAGTTTCCACATCGTCAAATTATTTCGAATTCCACAGCTGGGAATCCAGAATTGTGTGTAGGGTGAGGGGTAGATTTTTCTGTTCAAGCCCAGTGAAATGAGCTCGTGGGTGGATCGCCAGTACGATGTTTGGATTGTCTTTAGGCCTTGTCAGATACGCAAAAGCAAAGGGCAAACCTGTCTTTGTCTGCATAAATCAAATGACAACCAGAGGACATAGGGTGTGAGTGCTCAAAATAAGACGCTCTTCTTCCTTCATAAATGTTTTCTTGGGGCAGCCACGTGGCAGGCGCAGGCCTGGTGGTGGTGAGGACAGGACCAGAGCCTGCGGTCTTGGACAGAGAGATGGAGAGACTCAGGTTGGATGCTATTTACATGTGCACATGGCCTGTTCATGGTTGGAAACTGTATTGATGGGCATGGAAACAGAGGCATTTCTGCTGATTGACAAGCCAGAATGCAGACAGGCTTTACTCTTCCAAGCATCTGACCATCTCTGCTGCAGCAGAGACTCTGGCCCGGATGTGGGGGACTCAGTTCTGCCCTCAGCAGCCCAGCTCTTGCAGGGACAAGGCAGGAGCAGTTCCGGCCACCTCGCGGCCACTCCGGGGACCGTTAGACGTCGCAGGACACGCGTGCTTAGAGCTGCTGTGGTGGGCAGTGATTTCGGAGGCCGACACCTATACAAATTGCCACTCTCCAGCCTCCAAGTCGTAGCTCCTCCCTTCTGTGTCCACCACCTGCTTCCTTAACTTCCCTGCACCACACTGCGTTCCTCCCAGGTGTGGCCAGGAAAGCGCCGGCGGGCACTTCTGTCACATCTGCCGGGTCCTCCCTGTGTGCGGCCCCAGCTCATCTTGTACCTGCATACGAGGTGGGCTCATTTAAATCTGACGACAGTCTCACTGGGGCGCGGTGTTTATCTTTCCCTTTTGCAGATGAGCAAACCGAGGCTCTGAGAAAAATGAAGTGACACGTTGGGTCCATGGCAGATCAGGACCAGAATCCAGGTCTGGGATCTGGCCCAGAGGACGGAGTCACTGGAGGAGCCAGAGCTGTGGGTCTGGACTTGCATCCCAGCTCCGTCACCTCCCACCAGCTCTGGGTCAGCGTCTCAGCCTCTCCAAGCTTTGCTGCATTGTCTGTGGAGCAGGATGGACGCCCCCCGCCCCCACCACCACGGGATGCTGCTGCCCTGTGGTCCAGTCTGCATCAAAGCCAGAGACCAGGATGGGGAAGGGCATGAGGCCTTTGTCTGACAAACGCCAGTTCCCGTCTCCCCTTCACATTCCTCATTCTGGTGCCCACACAGGCAGAGGTGGAGCAAACAAGTCACACTTACTGGTAGAATATTGAATCCACGTTGGCATTTTACCCAACGAATTATTTACCCACGGGGATAACAATTTTTCGAGAGCTTATTCTGGACGTGGTCCCAAACCTGGAAGAAGCCAGAGGGATTCAGGCAGGTGCCCCTCCAGCCTGTGGTCACAGCGACATCATCCCCGCATTGGATGGGGCTCTGTGTGGTGCTCAGCGTGACGTTCTCCCACCCACACTTGTCCCACCTGTGTTTCGGCCAGTCGCGTGCACAGACCCACCGAGGGCGCGCAGGCCTGCGGGGGCACACGGGTGGGTGCACATCAGCGGGCGCTCCCCCATCAGTCCCCCTCAGACCTTCCTCCAGGGACCCGGAGCAGCAAGTCCCACCGCAGCCTCGAGGACAGTGGGTGAGGGGTCAGGGAAGAGGGGGAAGCGCAAGAAGGGAAGGAGGACCAGAGGGGTGAGTTGAGTGAGGGCATTCGTGACCGGCAGGCGTGAGACCTGTGTGTGCGTGTGTGAGTGACATCGGGAGGGGAACCAAAAAATAAAGATCCCAAACAACTTTTTAAAGGAAAGCCATTGCTTTCAAGAACCTGCTTATTTGGAATTGCCAGCCCTGGCAGACGTAAAGAAAATCCGTCCAGTTTACACCTGGCTGGTAAGCCAGTTGACACTGGCTGGTAAGAGGCAGCCCTGTGTGCCAGGATGAGTGCCATCTGCTGGAGCTGGGCAGTGCTGCCTGGGACAGTGCCCGAGCCCGGGACTTGATTTGGGGCTTTGAGGATCAAACTTGCAGCATGTGCGGCTCGGATGTCAGATGTATCCACGGCTCTGAGACTTTTGACACTGTGACGTCCATCACAGTGGTGATGGGTGCTCGTGTGTATATCAGGGTACACGGTCAACAAGGGCTGCAGAGATGGCAGTTTAGGAAAGCAGAGATGCGTTTTCCCTTTAGAAATATCAACAGCCCATGTCGCCACAGGAAAACTTATCTGGCGTAACATTACCGGACCTGATGCCCCTGGTTCCTGCTCACGCAGAGACACCACAAACGGTGATGGAGTAGGCTGTCTGGTACAGACAAACACAAGGGGTTGTTTCTTCAAAGTCACTTCTTTAATTTGGAACTAAGGACTGAAAGCAAACTGCAAAATTTTAATTGCAAAAAAGAGTACGTACATGTGGATTTGATCATGATAAAATAGGGGTGTGATTTTATTTACTCAGTTCCATTCAAAAAACCCTTGGGGTGCTTCCGAATGTGCTGGGTCCTGTGATATTCAGGGGGGATAAAAAGAAGGTCATAGATCTGACAATAGGGAGGACCACCTGCAATCCTAGTCGTGGGTAGATGTGCAATCATTACACTATTCTTCCAACTTTTCTGGATGTTTGAAAAAATGTTAAATTGAAGACTAGAAAATAAAGGAACATTGTTTTTCTTGATCTAGGTTTGAGGAGGGATGAAAACAAAATTTCTGTGGAGATTTTGTAACCATGGGCTTTATGTAGGTTTGAGCTTTGAATTTATTCTCTCCATGAAGTGGGAATCTGGACTGAGAAATGAACATGAAAAGTAATACAGGCTGGCCAGGCTGGTGAAATGCCTGGCAGAAGGAAGCATAAACCATCTGGAGACACACCTCAATCAGGGTGCGCAGTGTGTCAAGGTGAAGCCACATACAACAGGCTCACAATCCACAATTACAAAACACGTCAGCACGACCGGGTCAAGGAGGGTCTGCTCCTCAAGATGATTAAAATACAAAAGTCAAAGGGAGCTTCAAAAACGCAGGGAAACATAATAAGTGAAAAAACATTATGAAGCTAGCATAGCAGATATGCAAAATAAACCACATAACTTTTAGAAATAAAACATAAGCTCAGTAAAACAAAAAAACTGATTGGGTTGATTACAGTGAAATGAAACAATAAATCCGTGACCTGAAATGTGAAGCTGAGAAAATTGCAGAGTACATTGTAGAGCAAAGAAAAGATGGAAAATACAAGAGAGGATGGGACATTGAGGGACCATGAAAGGGTCAAATACACATACGATGAAATTCAAAACAGAGACAAATGGAAGGAATATTGACGAGTATACAGTATAAAAAGAACCATGACAACTCAGATTCAGTGATTTCCAATAAGCCCAAAGCAGCCCATAAATCTGCATGTGGAAACATTGATAATGAAACAGCAGAACACCAAAGACAAAGAGAATTTTAGAAGACAGAAAAGACCGGTCACCTACATAAAAGCTACAGTTAGGAGGACAGCAGAGTGTCAACTGAAACAACGGAAGATACGACAAAGAAAGTCTCTTCAAAGTGCTAAGATAAAATAATGATCAACTTAGAGCTTTATACAAGGGTAAACTATTATTCAAGAATGGAAAAAGATAAAATGTTTTAGTTTACTTCTTAGAAAACATAAAATTTACCTGAACTGAGACAAGAACAAATAGGCAATTTAAATATACTTTTAACATTAAAGGTATTGTAGCAGTAGTTTAAATGTATCCTAAAACAAACCACCTGCCCCAAATACTAAGCCTAAGGACAATTCTCTGAAGGTTGCAGCAAACGTTCAAGGGATACGCATTCCAATTGTGAGAGCAGAATAAGAAGACAAAAGTGCCGGTTCATTTTACGTGCTCAATATTACCTTGAAGTCCTATCAAAAAAAATTATATACTAATCTCTTATGAACATAGACTGAACTTTCTTAAGTAAAATATTAGCAAACCAATTCCAAAAGTGTATATAAAAGTACATTCTGACAAAGTGGGGTTATCATAGGAATGCAAAGACATTTATCATTAGGAAAAAATATATGTAACTCAGCACATTTCAATGACTAAGTGGGAGGAAAGCATATATCACTTCAATAGATACAGAGAAAAGGATTTGGCGTGGTGTACATTGTGATGGAAAGACTCAGCATTGGAAAGATGTCCACATTTATTCCCAATTCAAAGCAATTCTATTAAATGTTCTGCAAGGTTGTTTTTTTTTTTTTCCCCAGAATGTGCCAAGCTGATGAAAGCAAAGGGCTGACAATGTCATTCTTGTTATGATGGTTGTGTTACAAACCACCCCAAAGCTTGGTGGCTGCAAGTCTTTATTTTACCCACGGATCTGCGGTCTGGGTGGGGTCTGGTGGGGGTGGCTCATCTCCACTTTCCTTGGTGGCAGCTCCAGGGCTCAGAACTCACGTTGGGCACCTGGGCTGGGCAGATGCAAACTGCTGAGCACTGCCCCAGGTGGGGCTCCCGAGCACTTCCCTCTCCATAATCTTTCCACATGGTCTCCCCACCATCGGGGTAGCTGGACCGTCTATATGTTGGCTCAGGGCTCCAAAGCATGTGTCCCAAGAGATCCAGGCTGAAGCTGCATCCTTTCACCATCTAGCCTTGGAAGCCACAAAAGCATCATTTCGACCATTCTCTGTGGTGGGGCCCATCACAGGATGCCTCTTAGATTCAAGGGAAGGGAATGTACACTCACCTGTTGGTGGGAGTGGTGTCAGTAACATGTGGAGTGTGTGTTATACTGTCAAGCTTTCCTATCCATGAACGTGGGCATTCTCCTCTAGTTATTAGGTGTTTTATGTGTTAGAACATATCATTTCAAAAAAGATATAATTCTCAGTGGTCACCAAAAGACCACAGAAAAGATGACCATGTCTTTCAATGCCATTTAATATTCTCCATAAAGAACTTATACATCTTTTGCTAGATTTTCTTCTTTAGGTGTTTTTTTTATTGTTGCTGTGGAGAATTATAGGTTTATATTTTCTAACATTTATTGCTGGTTACAAAAATGTTGCCGACATTTACATATTGATTTCTTGTCCAGCAAACTTGCTAAACTCCCTTAAATCCTAATAAATTAACTATTTATTCTTCTAACCTTTCTATGAGCAATGTTCTTCCTTTTCCATCTTTTATCTTTTCAGTTTTTTCTTCTTTTCTTGTTGGCTTTTCTTCCAAGCAATTGTTTTTAACATCCTCTATTAGTTTATTCCTTGTTTGCTGAGAATATTTATCTTGAATGGCTATCGAACTTTATTGAATTATTTCATCACATCTATTGGCTAATCGTTAGCGTTTGTCATTTATTTCGTTATGAATCTATTAATCTCATTAATTACATTAATAGCTTTTTAAATGGTAGAGGAATGTTGTATTCCTGGGGTAAGCTGATTTGGTCATAGTTTATTTTTATTTTCCTTCATTTCTTATTTCTTTATTTCCTTTTACTGTCTTTTTGCACTAGTTAGGACTTCCAGCATGATGCTAAATCGGAGTGGTGAGAGGGAATATCCTTGCTTTGCTCCTAAACTTAAGGGGAAAGTGTCCAGTTTCTCACCATTAAACATGATGCTAAGTGTACTTTTTTTCTGTAGATGTTTTAACAAGTTAAGAAAATTCCCCGGTAATTTTGTTGAGAAGCTGAATGGTGGTTGGATTTTTGTCAAGTGCTTTCTCTACATGAGGTGATATATGGTCATATGATTTTTCTTTTTTAGCCAGTTGCTATGGTGTGTTCCAATGATTTACTTTCAAAAGTTGATCCAGCCTTGCATACCTCGAGCAAATTCATTGGTCTCAGTGCATAATTCTTTTTATACTTTATTGGATTTGACTTGCTGGTATTTTATGGAGGCTTTTTCATCTTTCTTCATAAGGATCTTGGTCTGTAATTTTCCTTTCTTGTAACATCCTTATCAGGTTTTGGTATTTGGGTAGTGCCAGCCTCATGGACGGGGTTATGAATGTTTCCCTCTGCTTCTGTTTTCTGGAAGATACTGTGGAGACTTGGTACAATTTCTTCCTTAAATAGTGGGTAGAATTTACCAGTGAATTTATTTAGTAGATAATAGACCTATCCAGATGATCTGTTTCACCTTTGTGGACTTAAGGACAGCTTGTATCTATCAATTAATTGGTCTATTTCACCTAAGTTCACAAATTTGGGGGTGTAGAGTTGCTCATAGTATTTCTCTGTTATTCTTTTAATGTCCATAGAATCTGTAGTGATGGCCCCTTTTTCATTTCTGGTATTGGTAATTTATGTCTTCTCTCATTTTTTTTGTTAGTGTGACTAGAGTTTTTTCTTTTTTTAAAGATTTAATTTTATTTATTTTTGGCTGTGTTGGGTCTTCATTGCTGCACGTGGGCTTTCTTTAGTTGTGGAGAGCAGGGGCTACTCTTTGTTGTGGTGCATGGGCTTCTCCTTGTGGGGGCTTCTCTTGTTGCAGAGCACAGGCTCTAGGCGAGTGGGCTTTAGTAATTGCAGCATGTGGGCTCAGTAGTTGTGGCGCACGGGCTCTAGAGCACAGGCTCAGTAGTTGTGGTTGTGCACGGGCTTAGTTGCTCTGCAGCACGTGGGATCTTCCTGGACCAGGGATCGAACCCATGTCCCCTGCATTGGCAGGCGGATTCTTATCTACTGCACCATCAGGAAAGTCCCTGACTAGAGTTTTATCGATTTTATTGATCTTTTCAAGGAACCAGCTTTTGATTGTGTTGACTATTTTTCCTGTTTCATATTTCATTGATTTATGCTCCAATTTTTATGACTTCTTTTTTCTCTGCTTAAACTGCTCTTCTTCCTCTAGTTTCCTAAGGTAGAATCTTAGGTTATTGATTTTGAACTTTCTTTTTTCCTAATATATGTGCTTAATGCTATAAAATTTCCTCTAACCCCTGATTTACTGCATTATAGAAGTTTTGATAATTTATATAATCGGTTTTGTTTAGTTCAAAATGCTTTAAGGTTTCTCTTGAGACTTCTTTTTTGACCTGTGTGTTATTTAGAAGTGTGTTGTTTAATCTCCAAATATGTGAGGATTTTCCGGCTATCTCTCTGTTACTGATTTCTAACTTCAGTCCGTTGTGATCTCTGAACATACTTTGTACGATTTCTATTTGTTAATGTGTATTCTACAGCTCACAACGTGGCCTGTCTTGGTGGATATTCCAAACTGAGCTTGAGAAGAATGTGTGTTCTGTTTTGAACAGAGGATTTTATACATGTCAGTTGCTTCAAGGTGATTGGTGGTGTTGCTTACGTCAGCTCTAAATGTACTGATTTTCTGTGGCATTGGTAGATCAATCACTGAACAAGTGGTGTTGAAATCTCCAGCTAGACTTGTGGATTTGTCTCGTTTCCTTGTTCTGTCAGTTTGTACCTTGCATATTTTCATGCTGTCTTGTTTTGTGCCCATTTCTTTGGGATTGTTATGTCTTTTGGAGAATATTTTGCTTTATCATTATTCAGTGCTGCCTTTGATTCCTTAGAGTTTTCCTTCCCCTGAAGTCTACTTGCAACTTCTGTGTGACCTTCTAACTTGATGAACATCATCTAAAACGTAAATGTGTTTTTATTCATTGGTTACGGGGGAAGTTCAGAACTGCTCCATTTTAGTAATTGTGAAGCGTCCTAAGCATACATTTTAGTACATCATTTTTTCTAAACTGACTATGGTAAAAATATGTGCAGTTAGCAGATTTTTTGCCAAATAGAATCTCATCATTTTGTATTTCTTAAGCTATTTCTAATAGCTTCTATGGTAAAAATATGTGCAGTTAGCAGATTTTTTGCCAAATAGAATCTCATCATTTTGTATTTCTTAAGCTATTTCTAATAGCTTCTATGGAACAGGTAGGGATTTAAACAAAAGCCAACCAACAAACAACGAAAAAAGTAAAAGACACCCATATATAATCCTATCTGTCTGAATCATCTCAATGCTCTCATATTCCTTTTCTGTTTAAATTTGTGGCCTTGGGCACTGTCTTAGTCTGTTCAGTCTGATATAACAAATACCACAGATCAGGTGTCTTAAACAACAGAGATTTATTCCTCACAGTTCTGGAGTCTGAAGCCCAAGATGAAGGTGCCAGTATATGCAGTGTCAGGGGCAGAGACTGGCCTCTCTTCTTGGTTTGCCGATGGCAGCCTTCTTGTTGTGTCCTTACATCGTGGAGAGAGAGAGACAGAGAGACAGAGTGAGAGAGAGAGAGAGATCTTGTGTCTCTTCCTCTTTTACAAGGGCACCAATTCCATCATTGGGGCTCCTCCTTCATGACCTAATCACGTCCCAAAGACCCCACCTCCTAGTACCATCACATCGGGGGTAACGCTTTCAACCTACGAATTCTGGGGGGTTGGGGACGCGAGTACTCAGCCCCTAGCTGACACCTACAAATAGTCTCTCATATCAGCACATCAGGTTACTTCCTTGCTGTCTCTTCAAACCCTAACTCTCTCCCTCCGTGTGGATTCACCTCCACTCGGCTCCTCCCTCCTGTCACCTGCTTGGTTTCCTTGGCACCTTGCCTTCTGTCCCAACGTTCCAGGCCAACTGGATTAGGAAAATATTTCTTAGTTTAAACACGATTACTTTGTTTATAAGCGGAAGTCTATGAACATATTGACTATGAATAATCCTTATGATGACAAATGCTGAAATGCAAGCGTATTTGTGAATGCAAACAAATAATTAACACTCACCAGGGTAAATAAACAGGACTCTGTAACATTTCCGATTGGTTTTCCTGCCTGTGGACATGAAGCTCCGTTTACCTTTTGCTGCTCACTTGTACACATTTGTACACAAGCAGGTAGAGTGGTCCCCTGGTAGTCTGCAGTGCTTATGAGTGTGGTACTCCAAATAAGTGCTTTTGCTAGATGATTAAAACCTAACTTTTTGGTACTATGCTCTGTATCTACTTTTTTTTCTAAGCTTTCTGCTGTCATTTCTATTTTCTCTGTGATTCTTTTCCTCTTATTACCCTCTCTGGGAGCCATATAATCAGGTTTACAAGAATTTTTAAACATTGTCTCTGATTCAGTTTTATGATATTTGAAGTCTGCTTCTGTTCAGTCCTTATTAGGACAATTTTCTGGTTAACTGGCTCAGCAGAAAAGGAAATGGATCTCATATTTAGAAGGTGAACCACCTCATAGAAAAGGTGGATCCTTGATTGGGCTTTGTTGACCTTTATTTCTTATTCTCTGGCAGAAACAACTCAGCGCCCTGGGCTTTGGGAAGACGGGGCATCAGAGTTTCATGGTTCTAATACTTGCCTTCTCACTGGATTCCTGTGATTTCAGATAAGTCACTCTTTTTCGAAAGATGGCTAATCATGCTGCATTCACCTTATATGAAAGTTAAGTAAAAGTACCAGGCAAAGAATCGATAGTTTAGAACTTGGAAACATCAGTTGTGTTCACATTAGGTGGTGGTTGATAATTAAGAGTCTTGACCCGGGGGCTTCATGTATTTTTGTCCATGTACACTCAAAAATAATTTAGAAAAATTGTGCATCTATACATTTTTAGGTTGAAATCTAAAATCTTTCATTCATCATAATTCAAAATATTTACAAAGGAATTAGTTTCCAGGGTCTGTAAATATCAACATTTGAAAATATAACTATTATGTAATACTTTTCTTTAATGGAATCTGAATACATAGAGATTTGATACCACCAGCTGATTTAAAAATCACATGAACAGGGCTTCCCTGGTGGCGCGGTGGTTGGGGGTCCGCCTGCTGATGCAGGGGGCGTGGGTTCGTGCCCCGGTCTGGGAGGGTCCCATGTGCCGCGGAGCGGCTGGGCCCGTGAGCCATGGCCGCTGGGCCTGCGCGTCTGGAGCCTGTGCTCCGTGACGGGAGGGGCCCCAATAGTGGGAGGCCCATGTACCGCAAAAAAAAAAAAAAAAAAAAAATCACATGAACAGTTCTCTTCTTTAATTAGAAATATTGCATATTTTTTCCTCCTTGAGCTCATAATTCCATTCTATTTTCCCCCTTAATGTAATACTTTAAGGAACCAAAGTGTTTTATTGATCATGCTCTCCTATTTCTTTATGACAAATATATGTATATGGACTGATTTAAAAAAATTTCCTTTGACTCTAAACCTGAAAGTATTAAATTTTTTTCCGAAATTAAATTATCATCATAACAATTATTAGTGCAAAATTGCTAAAATATCTAAATATATTAATTTAGTCACTTATTAAATATAAAAAGTCAAGTGTAGGAAATGCTTCTATTAACTGATGGGTGTGTTTTATTTTTCCCACTTTAGTTCATGTATTCATATGTAATATAACTTATTGCTAGAAGACAAGAAGACTCACCATCAATTCTATTCTTATTTACTCTTATTATAAATGTGGATAGTGATAAATGTTGTTCTCAGAAATAAATTGATGAAAATAGGAGTTTTTTTCACAGTAATGCTATTCCCCTCTGTGAACTCCTTTTCAATAAGAAGCCAAAAAATTACTAATTGATGTATTATGAAAGATATATTATAACGATGTATCGACTAATGTCAATCAAATCCTCCTTTAATTTTGATGAAAACAAAGACTTGGAAAACATCTGACTTGAGGTAGGATTCCTTGCCTGTTGATTAGAACCATTCACTTTCCTGGGCCTTACATCGATATTTAGGACTGCCCTCTGTCTGACCCCTGGAAGGTTTTCCATCTCAGTGGGAGAGAGTCATGCTTTTCTTCCATAGGTGGGATAAGAGTATTGTGGAAGGTCTGATGGAAAACAGAGCCACGGGCTTGATCTCAAGTCGATACATATTAAGAAAACCCATGTTCAGAAGTTGAGGGTTTGAGAATGGAGTTCCTCAAATGCATCCATGCCTGTACACCCTAAGGAAAGTCTTTAGGTCACCTTGGTTGTCATTCAAATATCTCAAAGTGTTTTCAAAAATACCAGTGCCTAGGTTGCAACCATAGGAAAGCTGATTTCATTGCAATGGGGTGGTGCTGGATGTATTTTTTATTGAAGTAGTTGATTTACAATATTGTGTTAGTTTCAGGCGTACAGCATAGTGATTCAGGGTTTTTTTTGCAGATTGTATCCCATTATAGGTTATTACAAGATATTGGGTATAATTTTCTGTGCTGTACCATAGATCCGTGTTGCTTATCTATTTTATGTAGAGTAGTTCAGGATGTCTTTTAAGAAGTGCTCTCTAGGCGATTTTAAAATGCATCCAGGACTGGGAACTCCCACTTAGATTCTAAGCTCTGTGAGGTCAAGAACCTGGACCCACTGCTCAGGCGTGCACCTTTGCTGATTTGCCTGGTGTCTGGTTAATAAACAATGGTGAATAAAATCACCAACATCAAAACACAGGCAGGCACTAGGGATTCACATGTAAAGCACAGGCTGTTTACGGCTAAATGGTCAGGAGTCAGGAGACTTCAGGAAGGTAGGGAGGTAAGTGTGGTAAGCAGGAGTGAAGACCCGTTCTGGTTGCCAAGACCTGGGGCTGATGCCGGAGACACACCAGCCTTGCTTGCCCTCAAGTACTTCTCGGGGGAAACCATCTGCACCTACCCGACCTGCAAAGATTGGGACAAGAAGGACCACACAGTTTCACCGGCAGAAGCATTGCTCAGAAGATTGCCAGCTAGGAATGCACCCTTTCATCTGTCAGTCACAGGAAGGGACTTTGTTCTGGACTGTGAGAAACATGTTATCTGTGACTTCAACCTTAGGCATCAGATTTTCTGGGGTTTCAAATATCCTATCTCGTTGATTCCCAAGGACACTTTTCACTAATTAACTAAGCAAACATTTGTTGTCTACTCTGGGCCTGATGCTGGGTAAACCATCCGTAGGCGACATGCTCCTCTCACCTTGGCTTGGAAGAGAGTCCTCTCTTGTGTAGTTATACACACAGAGAGGTTCCTTTTCCACAGAAGCACTTCTCCTGGCTGCAGGGGGACCGGAGACGGGGGAGGCATGGAGTAAGGGCGCTTCCTTCATCCTCATCAGGCATCCCAGCTCTCTGCATCCTCAGCCAGACTCCACGCCTATCACTTGGACCACCTCCTCCCAGACCTTCTCCACCTCTTTATGCCTCTTTTGCTTGACTTCACTGCACACATCTCTCCATAAGGTTATATTATGCATCTGCTATTTATTTATTTACTTATAAGTGTCTCTCCAACTAAAACGTAAGTGTCACAAGGCGAGGACGTTGTTTTGTTCATTGCTGAGCATCAGATGTATGTTGGGTGCTCAGATGTACAGGGAAGGGAGGGAAGGTGGGAGGGGAGGAAAGGAGGGAGGTGGGGAGAGGGGTGCGGGTACTGCGGGGGCCCCTGTGGGGCTGGACCTCTGCCCTGGGCAGCTCTGCTGGCAGCGAGACCACTTCAGGGGAACTTCTAGGAACGGCCTTCGTTTTTTTTAGGACTCCTGCCCCCTCCTGGACTCCTGGAATCAAGCCCATTCAACGCTGGCCTTTCAGAGCGGGAGCTGCTGGGAGCAGATGCGGCCCTAATGCCTTCCTGAGGTGAGGTCTCCCTGCCTCTTGGCCCTTCTGTTCCTCAGCCCCCTCCTCTCACCAACCTCCCCTCCCCACCATGCAACGTGAGTGCTAAACCTCTGGAGTCAGCCACAGGGCTCACTGAAATCAGCTAGATGACGTTCTGTCGTGTGGCAGGGACTCTGTAAGTTTGTCACCATCATATCCGTGAAACCCGCTGCAAAACCTGGTTCTAGAAGAACGACTTGCTATGACTTAACAACCAAGAGAGAAAGGTCAGTTTGCGAAAATTAGCAGACTAGTGATCCCATGCTAGGTGTCCCATGGCTGCAGCGGCCTCCATCGATTTGCTGTCTCACAGGCTTCGATTACTTGCACGTGCAGATCATTATCCCCGTGGTTGATGATGCCGGCGCACATCTGGAACCCGTTGAGCAGAGGGCCAGGGATCATGGGTCTGTGCAAGCTGCTTCATTCACTTTCAGTCTTGTGCCCACAGATGGTCCTGCTGCGGAGTGAGCATCTGTCCATGCCAAGAGGCTGCTCTTTCAGGTTACAGAAAATGAAACTACCTGGCATCCCAAGGTCATGACCACTAAGGCTTTGTGAAAGCTTGGAAGTAATCAAATCAGAGAGCTAAGCTAGCCGCGGAATCAGGTCGTCTGGGAGTTCAGCCTCTACTCTGCTTTCTTGTAGGAAGAACTTTCAGTCTGGGACTCTCTAACTTCCTTAGGCTGTCTCAGCACTTTCAAATTTATTTTCCTCATACTTTGATTTCTGTGCTTTTCTTCGTATTTTCTTTCTTTGCATGAACTCTAAGGATGAGGGAGCCTGCAATGATCCAGTACTAATCTTACTAATATTTAGACAATGACATCCCAACTTATTCAGGGATATTCACTATCCCAGGTGACTCTACCTGGATCATCTGGGAAAGAATTTCTGAAAAATGTTTTCTTCTAATGAATAGATGGATGACTCACATAATCACTAGTAACACTTACTCTTAGAGTAATTGTTACTAGTAGCTGTTACTCCTTACTAGTAACAGTTTCTCTCAGGATCAGCATGATGCTTGGTGAGCACCTCTAGGGCCTGTGGAACGTTCTTACAAGTGGGAGTAAGCATCCACGTAGGGGCTGCATGGAGCACTCACCTCTCCTGTGAGATGCTCACCAGCTCCAAAAGCAAGTGTGACGTATAATTATATTTGCAAACTAGTAATTGCATCTTGTAGGGACATGCTCATTACCTTTCAAGCAAATATGGTATCTTTATACCCCAAACCCAGAACACTAGGCAAAGGGTTAATGACCATATTTCATGCTGATCCCCAAGAATCAGCCTTCCTTTTCTTCTTAGCAGCTGGTCTGCTTAGAGATGCAATGAGATGAATGCACATACCTCACAATTCACCCTGTAATGTGTTCAGTTCAATGCTTTCCGTATATCATAGTATTAATTTTTAAACACTAGGTAAAATTAATATAATATTTGCCATTTTAACTATTTTTAAGTAGCATTAATCACATTCACAGTGTTGTGCCGCCATCACCGATACCTCTTTTCAAAACATTTTCATCCCCCCAAACAAAAACTCTGCCCCCATTAGACAACACCTCCACTTTACCTTCTCCCTGCCCGCCTGGGAACTTATAATCTGTTTCCTGTCTCTATGAATCTGCCTATACTAGGTATTTCACATTTGTGGAATCACACAGTATGTGTCCTTTTGTGTCGGCTTGTCTGACTTAGCATCATGTTTGCAAGGTCCATCAGAACTTCACTCCTTCTTATAACTGAATAACACTCCAGGGTATGCACAGACCAGACTTTGTGCGTCTCTTCATCTGTTGATGAAACAAACCAAGAGGTTTGTTTCCACCTTTTGGCTATTGTGTATAACACAATATTGCAATGAACAGGGGTGTGCAAGTCGGCCTTAATTTTAAGGTCAATAGTCATCAGCACGAGAAGAAGGATGTAAGTTTCCCCTTACATCCTCGTGCTGTTGGCTGAAGGTCTCACACTTGTGCCCCCATCACCGACACCCCCATCCAATGCTGTTATAAACACTGTTGGTGAAGCACAGTCTTGGCCCTCCCGCTACCCACTGAATGAGCTCACAGCCTCAGAGTCCTGGCAGTGCAGCTCTTCAGGCAGCAGTGGAAACCAGCTAGCACCAACGTGCAGGATGGAACTTATTTCCACATGGAGTTCAGAGAAATTGTAAAAATATAGAAGGAACATCCAAATATCATGGGCTTCCTGATAAGTTTCTTCAAAGAAAATTATTTCTACCTTCAATTCCTGATATTACATAGATTCCAACTTTGTAAAACCTCAGTTTCTAAATTTCCTGGTGCTTAGGGGTACATCGGATAGCTGTAGTATGCTATGTAGCTCTTCACATATACTGCAAAGACTTCACCAAACCAGTGATTTCCAAACCATATCACTAACTGAATAGCTCTTAATATATGTGATTGTTAGGCAGGGGGACAAGATGAATAGGCAGAGTACAGAGAATTTTCAGGGCACTGAAAACATTCTGTAAGATACTATTGTGGCGGATACATGTCTGTCATTATAAATTTGCCCAAACCCATAGAATGTACAACACTAAGAGTGAGCCCTAAAGTAAACTGTGGACTTCGGGTGGTAATGCTGGGATCGTACAGATTCATCACCCGTAGCAAAGGTACCATCTGGTGGGGATGCTGACAACGACGGAGGCTGTGCGTGTGAGGTCAGGGGGTTTATAAGAGCTCTGTCTTCTGCTCAGTTTTGCTGTGAACCTAAAACTGGTCTAAAAAATAAAGTCTATTTTTAAAAAAATCCAAATATATATATTGCACAGAAAAAAATATATAGCTGTCCAGAAATATGGACTAATATATATATATATGTAGCACCCAGGAATCTGTATGTATATATCATATATATATCTTTATAATTATATTATATATTCCTTTTTCAATTATACATATATGACATAGAATATATTGTTATATACGAATAAAAATTTTATACACACACACACAAACACATATACTCATAAAAACTAAATTCCTCAATCCACCAGGCAATGGAATAGACCCCAGGGAATAAATGGGTTTTCAGCACCAAGAAGCCAATTGGGGGTGTTTGCAGTAAGCTGAGAATTTGGAGAGGAAATTCTATCTCACTCAGTCACTTCTCTCCCACTTGCCTCCTATTGGTTATGAGGCAAATGGCCCTTCAGTGCACACTATTCAGATGATTCATCCAGGTTATTCAGGTGAGTGCTGTGTGTGCCCAGCCCAGTGGGGAGAGTTGCAGGAACCCAGAGCTAAGTCTGTGATCGCCTCTCCCTCAAGCAATGTGCACACACGGCAGGCGGTGGCTGACGCCTCCTGCCAACTTCCAGACAACAGGCTACTTGTCAGGAAAACAGAGGCACTGTTTGGAGAGGTTCACGGTCATGCTTCCTAGAGGTTGAATATGGTCCCAGGGGATGAATGAGGGTCCTGGGATGTGACTTAAGAGTCAGCAGCCACCAAACATCCTGTTGGCTATTATAACTTTCTTTCCAGATCAAAGATTATGTTTTGGGGACAGCAAAATAAGGAAACATTTGGAAATTAGCATTTGAAAAAGTATGGGAGTTAAGGTAAGAAGTTCTAGATTTGAACCAAATTTCTGACACAAAATAGCTTCTCCAATTTACCTTCATGTATTGATTCTGACTATTGCTCTGAGTGTACTTTTATCTTCTTTTAAAATTAAAAACAATTATTTATTTTTTAACATCTTTATTGGATGCTTTATCATGCTGGGTTAGTTTCTGCTGTATAACAAAGTGATTCAGCTATACATATACATACATCCCCATATCTCCTCCTTCTTGCGTCTCCCTCCCACTCTCCCTATCCCACCCCTCTAGGTGGTCACAAAGCACCGAGCTGATCTCCCTGTGCTATGTGGCTGCTTCCCACTAGCTATCTATTTTACATTTGGTAGTGTATATATGTCCATGCCACTCTCTCACTTCGTCCCAGCTTACCCTTCCCACTCCCCATGTCCTCAAGTCCATTCTCTATGTCTGTGTCTTTATTTCTGTCCTGTCCCTAGGTTCTTCAGCACCTTTTTTTCCCTCTTTTTAGATTCCATATATATGTGTTAGCATACAGTGTTTGTTTTTCTCTTTCTGACTGACTGCACTCTGTATGACAGACTCTAGGTCCATCCACCTCACTACAAATAACTCAATTTTGTTTCTTTTTATGGCTGAGTAATATTCCATTGTATATATGTGCCACATCTTCTTTATCCATTCATCTATCGATGGACACTTAGGTTGCTTCCGTGTCCTGGCTATTGTAAATAGAGCTACAAGGTACATTGTGGTACATGACTCTTTTTGAATTATGGTTTCTCAGGGTATGCGCCCAGTAGTGGGATTGCTGGGTCGTATGGTAGTTCTATTTTTAGTTTTTTAAGGAACCTTTATACTGTTCTCCATAGTCGCTGTACCAATTTACATTCCCACCAACAGTGCAGGAGGGTTCCCTTTTCTCTACACCCTTTCCAGCATTTATTGTTTGTAGGTTTTTTGATGATGGCCATTCTGACCAGTGTGAGGTGATACCTCACTGTAGTTTTGAGTTGCATTTCTCTAATGATTAGTGATGTTGAGCATCCTTTCATGGGTTTGTTGGCAATCTGTATATCTTCTTTGGAGAAATGTCTATTTAGGTCTTCTGCCCATTTTTGTATTGGGTTATTTTTTTTTGATATTAAGCTGCGTGAGCTGCTTGTAAATTTTGGAGATTAATCCTTTGTCAGTTGCTTCATTTGCAAATATCTTCTCCCATTCTGAGGGTTGTCTTTTCATCTTGTTTATGGGTTCCTTTGCTATGCAAAAGCTTTTAAGTTTCATCAGGTCCCATTTGTTTATTTTTATTTCCATTTATCTAGGAGGTGGGTCAAAAAGGATCTTGCTGTGATTTATGTCATAGAGTGCTCTGCCTATGTTTTCCTCTAAGAGTTTGATAGTGTCTGGCCTTACATTTATGTCTTTAATCCATTTTGAGTTTATTTTTGTGTATGGTATTAGGGAGTGTTCTAATTTCATTCTTTTACATGTAGCTGTCCAGTTTTCCCAGCACCACTTATTGAAGAGGCTATCTTTTCTCCATCGTCTATTCTTGCCTCCTTTATCAAAGATAAGGTGACCATATGTGTGAGTGTTTATCTCTGGGCTTTCTATCCTGTTCCATTGATGTATATTTCTGTTTTTGTGCCAGTACTGTACTGTCTTGATTACTGTAGCTTTGTGGTATAGTCTGAAGTCAGGGAGCCTGATTCCTCCAGCTCAGTTTTTCTTTCTCAAGATTGCTTTGTCTATTCAGGATCTTTTGTGTTTCCATATAAATTGTGAAATTTCTTGTTCTAATTCTGTGAAAAATGCCATTGGTAGTTTGATAGGGATTGCATTGAATCTGTAGATTGCTTTGGGTAGTATAGTCATTTTCACAATGTTGATTCTTCCAATCCAAGAACATGGTATATCTCTCCATCTGTTTGTATCATCTTTAATTTCTTTCATCAGTGTCTTATAGTTTTCTGCATACAAGTCTTTTGTTTCCTTAGGTAGGTTTATTCTTAGTTATGTTATTCTTTTTGTTGCAGTGGTAAATGGCAGTGTTTCCTTAATTTGTCTTTCAGATTTTTCATCATTAGTGTGTAGGAATGCAAGAGATTTCTGTGCATTAATTTTGTATCCTGCTACTTTACCAAATTCATTGATTAGTTCTAGTAGTTTCCTGGTAGCATCTTTAGGATTCTCTATTTATAGTATCATGTCATCTGCAAACAGTGACAGCTTTACTTCTTCTTTTCTGATTTGGATTCCTTTTATTTCTTTTTCTTCACTGATTGCTGTGGCTAAAAATTCCAAAACTATGTTGAATAATAGTGGTGAAAGTGGGCAACCTTGTCTTGTTCCTGTTCTTAGAGGAAATGGTTTCAGTTTGTCACCATTGAGAATGATGTTGGCTGTGGATTTGTCATATATGGTCTTTATTATGTTGAGGTAACTTCCCTCTATGCCTGTTTTCTGTAGGGTTTTTATCATAAATCGGTGTTGAATTTTGTCAAAAGCTTTTTCTGCATCTATTGAGATGATCATATATGGTTTTTATCCTTCAATTTGTTAATATGGCGTATCACATTGATTGATTTGTGTATATTGAAAAATCCTTGCATTCCTGGGATAAACTGCACTTGATCATGGTGTATGATCCTCTTAATGTGCTGTTGGATTCTGTTTGCTAGTATTTTGTTGAGAATTTTTACATCTATGTTCATCAGTAATATTGGCCTGTAGTTTTCTTTCTTTGTGACATCTTTGTCTGCTTTTGGTATGAAGGTGATGGTGGCCTCATAGAATGAGTTTGGGAGTGTTCCTCCCTCTGCTATATTTTGGAAGAGTTTGAGAAGGATAGGTGTTAGTTCTTCTCTAAATGTTTGGTAGAATTCGCCTGTGAAGCCATCTGGTCCTGGGCTTTTGTTTGCTGGAAGATTTTAAATCACAGTCTCAATTTCAGTGCTTGTGACTGATCTGTTTATAGTTTCTCTTCCTTTCTGGTTCAGTCTCGGAAGGCTGTGCTTTTCTAAGAATTTTTCCATTTCTTTGTGGTTGTGCATTTTATTGGCATAGAGTTGCTTGTAGTAATCTCTCATGATCCATTGTATTTCTGCAGTGTCAGTTGTTACTTCTCCTTTTTCATTTCTAAATATGTTGATTTGAGTCTTTTCCCTTTTTTTCTTGATGAGTCTGGCTAATGGTTTATCAATTTTGTTTATCTTTTCAAAGAATCAGCTTTTAGTTGTATTGATCTTTGCTATTGTTTCCTTCATTTCTTTTTCATTTATTTCTGATCTGATCTTTATGATTTCTTTCCTTCTGCTAACTTTGGTTTTTTTTTTGTTCTTTCTCTAATTGCTTTAGGTGTAAGGTTAGGTTGTTTATTTGAGTTGTTTCTTGTTTCTTGAGGTAGGATTGTATTGCTATAAACTTCTTGTGTAGAACTGCTTTTGCTGCATCCCATAGGTTTTGGGTTGTTGTGTTTTAATTGTCATTTGTTTCTAAGTATTTTTTGATTTCCTCTTTGATTACTTCAGTGATCTCTTGGTTATTTGGTAGTGTATTGTTTAGCCTCTATGTGTTTGTATTTTTTACACACTTTTTCCTGTAATTGATATCTAGTCTCATAGTGTTGTGGTCAGAAAAGATACTTGATACAATTTCAATTTCCTTAAATGTATCGAGGCTTGATTTGTGACCCAAGATATGATCTATCCTGGAGAATGTTCATGAGCACTTGAGAAGAAAGTGTATCCTGTTGTTTTTGGAAGGAATGTCCTATAAATATCAATTAAGTCCATCTTGTTTAATGTATCATTTAAAGGTTTTGTTTCCTTATTTATTTACATTTTGGATGATCTGTCCATTGGTGAAAGTGGGATGTTAAAGTCCCCTACTATGTTTGTGTTACTGTGTTACTGATTTCCCCTTTTACGGCTGTTAGCATTTGCCTTATGTATTGAGGTGCTCCTATGTTGGATGCAGAAATATTTACAATTGTTATACCTTCTTCTTGGATTGATCCCTTGATCATTATGTAGTGTCCTTCTTTGTCTCTTGTAATAATCTTTATTTTAAAGTCTGTTTTGTCTAGTACTATAATTGGCACTCCAGCTTTCTTGTGATTTCCATTTGCAGGGAATACCTTTTTCCACCCCTCACTTTCAGTCTGTATGTGTCCCTAGGTCTGAAGTGGGTCTCTTGTAGACAGCATATATATAGGTCTTGTTTTTGTATCCATTCAGCCAGTCTATTGGTTAGAGCATTTAATCCATTTACATTTAAGGTAATTATCAACATGTATGTTCCTATTACCATTTTCTTAATTGTTTTGGGTTCGTTATTGTAGGTCTTTTTCTCTTCCTGTGTTTCCTGCCTAGAGAAGTTCCTTTAGCATTTGTTGTAAACCTGGTTTTGTAGTGCTGAATTCCTTTAGCTTTCGCTTGTCCGTAAAGGTTTTAATTTCTCTGTCGAATCTGAATGAGATCCTTGCTGGATAGAGTAATCTTGGTTGTAGGTTGTTCCCTTTCATCAGTTTAAATATATCCTGTCACTCCTTTCTGGCTTGCAGAGTTTCTTCTGAAAGATTAGCTGTTAACCTTATGGCAATCCCCTTGTATGTTATTTGTTGTTTTTCCCTTGCTGCTTTTAATATTTTTTCTTTGTATTTAATTTTTGATAGTTTGATTAATATGTGTCTTGGCGTGTTTCTCCTTGGATTTATCCTGTATGGGACTCTCTGTGCTTCCTGGACTTGATTGACTATTTCCTTTCCCATATTAGGGAAGTTTTCAACTACAATCTCTTCAAATATTTTCTCAGTCCCTTTCTTTTTCTCTTCTTCTTCTGAGACCCTTATAATTCGAATATTGGTGCGTTTAATATTGTCCCAGATGTCTCTGATACGGTCCTCAATTCTTTTCATTCTTTTTTCTTTATTCTGCTCTGCAGTAGTTATTTCCACTATTTTATCTTCCAGGTCACCTATCTGTTCTTCTGCCTCATTTATTCTGCTATTGACTCCTTCTAGAGGATTTTAAATTTCATTTATTGTGTTGTTCATCATCGTTTGTTTACTCTTACGTTCTTCTAGGTCGTTTTAAACGTTTCTTGTCTTTTATCCATTCTATTTCCAAGATTTTGGATCATCTTTACTATCATTACTCTGAATTCTTTTTCAGGTAGACTGCCTATTTCCTCTTCATTTGTTTGTCCTGGTGGGTTTTTACCTTACCCCTTCATCTGCTGCATATTTCTCTGTCTTCTCATTTTGCTTAACTTAATTGTGTTTGGGGTCTCCTTTTCTCAGGCTGCAGGTTCATATTTCCCGTTGTTTTTGGTGTCTGCCCCCAGTGCCTAAGATTGGTTCAGTGGGTTGTGTAGGCTTCCTGGTGGAGGGGACTGGTGTCTGTGTTCTAGTGGATGAGGCTGGATCTTGTCTTTCTGGTGGGCAGGACCACATCCGGTGGTGTGTTTTGGGGTGCCTATGACCTTATTATGATTTTAGGCAGCCTCTCTGCTAATGGGTGGGGTTGTCTTTCTGTCTTGCTAGTTGTTTGGCATAGGGTGTCCAGCCCTGGAGCTTGCTGGTCGTTGAGTGGAGCTGGGTCTTAGCATTGAGATGGAGATCTCTGGGAGAGCTTTTGCCGTTTGATATTATGTGGAGCTGGGAGGTCTCTGGTGGACCAATGTCCTGAATTGGCTCTCCCACCTCAGAGGCACAGGCCTGACACCTGGCCAGAGCACCAGTACTCTGTCAGCCACACAGCTCGCCTGGATTAGCAACCATGGACTTTAGTTTCCATGTGCTCCCTCCTCTTTGTAGTCCTCAAAGGCAAGCCTTGACTAAGCCCAGCTCCCATCTTCCTTCTGACTCCCTATCTGGAAGCCCCTACGCTCCTTCTAATTCCTTTAGAGGCTTTGAAATCCCTATATTTTTATCTTTTTGAGTCTCAGTTTTTCTTATCTGTAAAACTGGCATAATTATATCTGCTTCAAACCACCTATGAGGATATGGTAAGAGCCAAAGAGATAAGCTTCGTTACAGTTCTTATAAGGTAAAATAAGGGGCTGTTTTTGTTGCTGGTTGTACAAATGAGTGCTGTTTTCCAGGTGGCACAGACGAGCTGTCTTGTAGTTTCCTCTGTGCCCAATTATTTTTAAGTGTGTGGAAGCCTGTTCCCAGGTAGTTGTTTAGCAACCCTTGAACCATAAATATTTCTTGTCTTGGAGTCAATCATCTGTGCCCTCAATCAGACCATAACAAGAGAACTGGGTACCAAAACCTCTGGTCTGTTTTTCAAGATCATCAAGCCCCTTGTTAGAGGGAGCTTCTGCATTCTTTGTAGTCTTTGGGTTTAAATCAGTGCGTTTTCACTGATTATCAGTCCATTTTCACACAGCCATTATAGGCATTCTTGTGATGTGCAATTAGACCCTTAGGGAATTCATTTGTACAAGATTTAAATTATGCAACAATGCTTATTTTTTGCTTTAAATTTATTGTGCTTAAAAATATTATATAAATAATGTGGGACAGTTCTAACAATACTGAAACTGAGAGAAGAAAGTAACTATCCCACCAAGTGAGATTACCCTTATTAATATTTCAGTGACTACCTTTTATACATTTCTTTACATACATATTATAATTTTACATCAATAAGATCATACAATCATACATTATTTAAAAGAATCTTGGATACTTTGTGAGGGTTTATTTTGGTTTGATGTTGCTTATTTCAAATGAAAGGAAGAGTACTAAGTATTGGCCAATCATTATCTTAAAAATACCAAAGATCGTTATGATTGCAATGTTAGTCTGACCCAATCTCCTCCCTCCTGGGAGGTCTACTGGGCCATCTGCTGGAGTAGCTTGCAGCTGAGGTTTAGTCCAAACTCTTACTCAGCAGCTGTGCAATATTTGGAGAATCATTGAGTGTTTCTGGACTTCAGATCTTTAGTCTAAACATTAGGGGGTTGGGAAAAGTAATCTCTGAGCTCCCTTCTAGCACTATTCTTCTGAGAAAGTCTGTTTTGGTTGCTTCACTTGTATAAAGCTCACTTTGGGTATATGGATGTATGGCTGAATGGGTGGCTGGAGGGGAGGATGGTAGATGTATGGATCGATGGTTGAGCGGATGGTTGCATGGATGGTGGAAGGATGGATGGATGGGTGAGTGGATGGATGAATTGATGGCTGGTTAGAAGGATGGGTGAATGGATGGATAGTTGGTTGGATGAATGGATAGTTGAATGGATGTATGTGTGCATGAATGGAGAGGTGGATAAATGGATGAATGGGTGGGTGGGTGGATGGATGGATGGATGAATACAAGGATGGATAGGTGGGTGGATGGATTGATGGTTGGGTGGATGGGTGGATGGATGGGTAGGTGGATGGATAATTGAATGGATGTATGCATGCATGGATGGATGGGTAGATAGATGGATGGATGACACTGGCTAGTCCTGATGGTGTCAGTGGGCTCTGGTGACTACCTGTCCATGGATCCTTTTTCCTGTGGAGGGTGAGTACTGATCTGCCTTGTCTCAGTGCTTGTAACTTAGTGTCACACCAGAACGCAGCACCATAGATGATGATGATTATGGCTACTATTCAGCCTCTGTGCTCTGGCACTGACTCTTATTTTTCCAGGGAGGTGATATGGTGGCAGAACATAAAGTCTGGTGCCAGAACAGTCTCAGGCCTCCTCCGTGCACCCTAATGTTACCCTGGACAGACTACTCTGACCCTCAATCTCTTCATTTTTAAAACAGGAATACTAATCTCCTCCAGGATTTTTGTAGAAGGATAAATAAAATAGCATTTGGAAAGTGCCTGAAAAATGTTCAAAAATGATTAGTGGTTTTCCTCTCTCTGTTCTTCGGAATAGGATGTATACTCTGGTCTCCAGCTCTGTTGGTCTCCCAATGGATGTATTCAATAATCTCCTTTTATTTAGAGAAGATGAAGCAAATAACAGCAGTCACACTTCTTCTTTACCAAAAGTCATTTAGATTGGATGAAATGTTTACAAGTTCTTCTTGATATTGAAATGTCATTTTGATTAGATCAAATATGCTTAGTCTGGTCTCCTTGGAGTAGCATTTACTAAAAGAAGCTTAACTATTAAACATTAGTCTTTGAATTTGCCTCTTGGTTGGATGTTTTCAACTCAGCATAGTTTTGGCCTATGATTAAGACTTAGAATTCAGTCTGATTATTACTTCCTTATTCTTAATTTGAGAATATTGCTTATTCTCAAACTGTTTTGCCTCTGATTCTCCCTAGTAATTTTCATGAAACCCAGAAGATCCCTAAAAGAAGACTCATATTCTCAGAAGATGTCTAGCTGTCTTTCATGTAGCCATCCTGAATCACTTTTTGTAGAAAGGAAGTTGGATTGGAGGAATAAAGGTAGGTTGTCCTGCTTTAGTTTTCAGATTCTTCCAAGGTCTGACTGGCTCCTTTCCCAGCCTCTTCCACCGTATTTTCCCTACACCCTATGTCCCAGAAACAACAGTCTGCTTCATCTTCCTTGAGTCCTTTTGAAACTTCATGTCGTCAGCTTGGAGACCCTTGTCTCTGTTCTCCCCTCTTCCCAAATTCTTATCTGTCAAGAACCAGCTGGTTAGCACACCCTTGTCGCAATTTCCCTGACCACCCGTAACAGTTTGTCACACATTCCCAATTTTTTTCTTTCACTGACTCTTAAACTAGTGTGTGCTTCAGTCTCCACTGCACACTCGCGAGCTCCTCACTCACAATGGGGGTCATGTCCATGTCTCTCTATATTCCTGCCACTGTCCAGAATGATGGTGATATGGCAGGTAGTCTTCAAAAGTGTTTGCATTAAACTGAGGGGAAGGATACATAAGGTCCTGTGATGTGCAGAATAACAGTTCCCAAAAGATACCCACATGCAATGCCAGGACTCAGAGTCCACATTAAACTAAGACTCAATGTCAAAGCACACATCCCAGCATGTGCACTGAAAACAAATATTTTAAATATTTTGATTTAAAGTTATTTTTGAAAATAAACAAAATTGTGTGTGTTTGTGTGTGGGTGAAGCACAGGCTCTAAAAATAAAGCCAAGAGATTTTTCTTAGCTAGCGAGCATGTATGGAATCCCACCCTCCCTAAGAGGTGGGGACTTACCAGAGTGCTCTGGGTTTTGTGTGAGATTTTAGTTTATGAAAAGGAATAATAGATTAAGATTATTATTATTATTTGGGAAAAATGTCGTGAAGCCTGGAACCCCTGCTAGAGAACAAACTATTTGGGGTCATAGGGTTCAGAATAGGCCTTCCCAAGATGTGTCCCTCTTGGCATGAGGATTATTTTGACCTAAAGGCAATCAAGACCCTGCAGGTTCAAGAGAAAGTATTGCCCCTCCCTCAACTACCTAGAAGAATTTAAATTGTGGATATTTTCCCAGAAAAGAGTTACTACTGGAGAGAAATTCTGTCCACGTGGCCCCAGCTGTGTGGCAGGACAAGCTCTAATGACCCGACATCTGCTCTTCTGCTCACTGTGCTGTGAACGAGCCTCCTGACCTGGCAGCCCCAGGCCCCATCCCAGTCCTTAGCTCAGGATGGTACGTGGACCCCATTTGACCTCAATGTCTCAGACCCTCTCGTGGATGTGAGGTTCCCGTCTGTAAGAAATTAAATTTGATTTCTCCTGTTAATCTGTCCCATGTCAACTGAATTGTTAGACCAGCCAGAAGAACCTAGAAGGGTAGAGGAAAGTTTTCTCTCTCCCCAACTGTTTGAAGATAAAAAATTATTTTAGGCTGCTCAGAGGTGGAAGGAAATGATGGCTTTGAGAGTTTAGAAAATAAGGAGTGTTACACCAAGGAAAATGGACAGACGTGGGCTGGGTTGGGGGTCTTTAAAGCTCCAATGCAGCTGCAGCCTCACCTGTGCAAGACGCTGAGAGGATCTTGGACTGAGACGGTGTGGGAGGTGACCTGTGGAGACAGGCTGCACCCTCATTATGACGCCCCATGGAGAGACCGGAGTCAAGTCCAGTGACATGGATGGCTCCGTCCATCAGAGCACAGCGTCTCCCCATCTGTGAGAAGCTCACTGTGACGGGCGTCTCGGCCCACCTGTGAGTGTGACAGCGGGTGCCGTCAGAAGCACTGGGGCCTCGGTCCACCCTCACGCAGATACTCATCACTGGAGCCCAGGCTGGGCAGCTCCTTCTTCTGCCCATGACAGTGCAGGAGGGATGCAAAGAAGAAGAGCAATTTCTACTCTTTACAGAGATGGAGGGGAGAGAGTCCGGTTTCCTCCTGCTGCCCCCATACCCAGAGCTTGGAGGTGGGTGATGCCACTTGTGCTTTCCAAGGGCACAGGGACACGGGTGAGACAGCTCAGAGCTCAGAGACTTCAGACAGGAGGAAGACGTGTCTTCAGGTGTGTTCATCAGGGTTCTCCAAGAAGCAGAACCGATAGAAGACATCTGTCTATCTGTCTATCTATCTATCTATCTATCTATCTATCTATCTATCCATCCATCTATCATAACTATAAAGAGCTAATCACAGCATTTGCTCCTGTGATTACAGAGGCTGAGACATCCCAGATCTGCTATCTGTAAGTTGGAGAATGAGGAGATGGTGAAGTAATTGAGTCCAAGGGCAGGGGAAGACCCGTGTCCCAGCTGCACAGACAGGGGAACCCCTCTCTCAGCTTCTGCTCCCACCCAGGCCCTCACTGGGCTGGATGAAGCCCCCATCTTGGGGAAGGTCGTCTACTTTACTGAGTCCATCAATTCAAATGCAAATCTCATCTGGAGCTACCCCCACAGACACACCCTGAAGTAATGTTTAATCTGGGCACCTTGTGGATAGATTTAACCATCACACTATTTCAGACTTAAAGTGAAGTCAGGGGCCATCGTTCTTCAGGAGACGAGGATAATGATCAAGTTTATTTCATTCCCGGGATTCGTGATCCGGAGCCACATGGGAAGAGTGCCCCCGACTCAGAACACACGCTCACGTCAGACTTGAGCTTCGAATGAAGAATTAATCTGAGTCTCATGACAGCTGGAGTAGGAGGTAGTATTGCCTCCAATTTCCAGAGGAGGAAACCAAAGGTGAGAAGTGAAGTGACTTACAAGGTCTCATTGGCGCTGAGGGGCAGGGCAGGCACGTAAACCCAGGGTTCCTGACTCCAGACTCTGTGTTCTTTCCCCACCCGCTACGACCTCTCCTTTCCATCTCATTGATGACGTAGAAAGCAAAGAAAGAAAGAATCCCGACCGCAGGCTTTATGCGTGTTTTGCTCGGGTGTGTTCGGGTTACCTCACTCTGCTCGGTCAAGGATGCCCTCCTGAAGGAGGTGGGTCACAATGGGTAGGTTTTACTGTGAAAACAACGTTTTGTTTTTCTTAACATCTTTATTGGGGTATAATTGCTTTACAAGGGTGTGCTAGCTTCTGCTTTATAACAAAGTGAATCAGCTATACACAGACATATATCCCGATATCCCCTCCCCCTTGCGTCTCCCTCCCACCCTCCCTATCCCACCCCTCTAGGTGGTCACAAAGCACCGAGCTGATCTCCCTAGGCTATGGGGCTGCTTCCCACCAGCCATCCATTTCACATTTGGTCGTGTATATAGAAAACAACGTCTGTAAACCAAGCTCCTTTGCTGTCAGGAAACCCAGGAGAAGGCAAGTCAGGAAGAGGCCGCTCAGACCCTTCTGTGTGCTGAGGATGCAGCAGGCTGCGGGGGGGACCTTCCTTCTCGGGATCCGCTCTCCTCCCGAGGCCCCGCCTTCCCTTCCCTCTGCGCCCAGCAGTCAGGTCACGGCTTCTCAGGGCCCGCTGTGCGCGCAGGTCAAGTACAGCCCTTGGGGGGCGCAGCCTCCTTTGCCCCTGGGGGCCTTCCCTGACCAGCCTCGGCCCCGACCCCGGGCTCCGCGGAGCCTGCGAGGACTGAGTCCGTGTCACAGGGTTCGCACGCACGGGTTCCTTCCTGGCGTCCCTCACTTGGCTGGGAGCACCTGGCCGTGGCTTTGTTTGTCATGCTTGTGTTCCCATGGCCGTACAGGCTGTGGCCCAGAGCAGGCCCTCCATCAGCGCTTGATAAATGAATAAATTGATGAAATAAAAACAGTCTCTACTTCCAGCCATTCGGTTGGAGAAACTCAACGACATGCTTGAAGTGGAGAGGAGAGGCACCAGGTTGTAAACCTGTGGATGGAGTGCAGGTGAGTCAGAGGAAAGGCAGGGTCGTGGAGGGTCACGGGCAGGACCTTTCTGTGCGAGGGGTCAGGAAAGAGGACAGCAGGTATGGGACATGGTGGGTGTGCTGCTGCCCCAGGGGACCGTGACCTTTTTTGGGGGGGCGGCGTGCCGAGCCCCTGGTGGGAGATGACAGGGTCACCAGGAGGGGATGGATGGGGGAGGGCTGAAATGCCAAACGCAGAGCCCAGGGTTGAGAGGGAAGAGAGGTGAGAGTGGCACTGGGACCCACCGGGAGGGTGTGAGGGTGCGTGGCCGGCTTCCAGGGGCAGGATGCCCAGCTGGCCGAGAGTGGGCCGGGTGACATGTGCTCTGATGGCTGAGGGCCAGGCCTGGGGCGGGCATTCCAGGCGAGAGAGAGAGAGAGAGAGAGAGAGAGAGAGAGAGAGAGAGAGAGCGAGAGCGAGCGAGAGCAGAGGCAGGAAACAGAGGAACAGCATGAAGGGAAAATCCTTCAAGATAAGTACTGGTAAATGCATTCCGTGGACCTTTCTTTTCCTAACGTGAAGCGTAGTTGACTACTGTTTGTCTTGCAGGTGTTGAAACTGTTTTTGGTTTTCTGTCTTAGGATTCTCCCTGCAGAGGCCCATTAGTCATCATTTGGTGAACGGATTAGACTCTCCTGGGAACACAAACGCTCCTTAGCTGATTCAGATGAGGGGGCTCCTCCCACATTTGCAGAGACTGCCCAGCCGCGGCCCACGCTGATTCATAACTGAGAGAAGAGAGAGTTCTCCCATTGTCCCCTCTGGAGACTGGGCAACAAGGTCACGTTCCGTTCTTTGTTATGCAGGTGTTAGGTGCAGGTTGCAGGTGACTCCTCAGACCTCCTGCCGAGCTAGTCTGCCCCTTGCCCCGTCCCTGCAGTGGCCTCTGCCTGCCTCAGCCAGTGGCTGCCCTGGCTTCCTGCAGGGGGAGGACAGAACTGCCAGAGCCCCTGCAGGCCACCTCTGCGCACTGGCAGAGGCACTAAAGGAGTTTCCCCGCGCCCGTGGTCCACCTCTATGCATTTGCTCTTTTAACCAAGTGCTCGTCTGCAAAGTTTTATAGAAGAGTGGCAGAAAGAGCTCTTCAAAGTGCTCTCGAGCAGCACGGCTACCCCCTGCTTCATGACCACTGACCCAGGAATCGTGTCCACCTTTCCCACTGGCATCAGCACGCACCTTCCCGGGAGCCTGGAGCCTCGCATCAGGGCTGAGCCTGCAGGGTAGGGGCCGGCGGTGGTCTGACAGCGATTTTTGACCGATTAGGGCAGAGGGCATCCAAGCCCATACTGCACTGGAGACAGTAATTACATTTGCCAGTTTAGTTTTCAGTCAAAATCCATTTTTCTCTCTAATTTTCATCTTATGCACATTGTCATAAATGGAAGGGGAAAAAAAGACTGCCTTGTCAGAATCACTGAATCTTCCATAAAAAGAAAGTCCTTACCTGAGACAGTGTCCACTCATAGAACAAAGAATGGGCAGAATACTTTAGCCACCAGCCTTGGAAGCGTGGGTAGGCTTGCCCTCAAAATGATGGCAATGGGAACACTTTCACCAATCCGCATGTTTCCTTATTTTTTAAAATTGCATGGATAATTTAAGACTGATGAAAATTTCTTGCAAATCTATTACACTCTGATGAATTTCTGTTCCAGTGTGATATTGGGAACCAGAGAATCCCAAATATTCTACCTAGAATTTATATCATCAAAGCCATTCGACTAACAAATTCTCAACTTGCCATTTGGAAACTAATAAAAATAATTTTTAATGTATGTATTACTTTGAGCTCTACTTTTTTTGTTCTTTAAAACTTAAAAACGCTGTTTTCTCTTGGCAGTGATGTGAACAGGTCAAATATTTCAATACTTGATTGGTTTCTATTAAGTATCTGGCATGCAGTATTCACGTGGATACTTAAAATAATAGAATGATGAATAATTTAGTCATGGAATGTGTATATCAGCATTTAACGAATACAGAGCACATTGAATTTCCTTTTGATGAGTGTCAACTGATAAAAATAACCACATTTACAACCATAATTTTGGAAGCTGCCAGGTGATCATTAGAATCTATTCTGGTAGCGTGAAACCATTTGGACACCTTCCCCCAGCCTCCCATGGTTCGCTTCAAGGGAGTAATTCAAAACTCATACTGTCATTTCAGCATATGTAGCCCTAAAATTGTGTTTTACCGTGGTTGCCTCTTACCTGTATCATCAATCCAAACTCTTCTTCATGCAGATATCCTGCAGATCTGGCCCTTTTATACGATCTCAAAATTATAGAATGCAGACTCTGGAAGGATCCTCACATCTAACCTACACCCGTAATTTTGAAAGCACATCATAAACCATCAGCTCCAGGTCATACACTGGTTGGTAAAGATGATAACGCGGAGGGAAGCTGGGAGTCAGCTGCTCAGCTGAACCTGTCTTTTCCAGCTGTGCCCTGAATGAGGTCTGCGAAGAACATGCTTTCAGAACCACTTCCTTAGACACACTCCCTGAGGCCCAGAAAGAGGAGGTGAATATTTTTTATGTATTACACAAGAGAGTGTATTTAATTTTAATGATGTGATTCAACCTGGTAGACTTGGAGAAGAGAAGTTATAAGGTTCTTTTTATTGAAATACAATTGAAATATAAGTTTCAGGTGATTTGACATTTGCATACATCATGAAATGATCACCATGATAAGTTTAGTAACCATCTGTCCCTGTACAAAATTATTACCATATTATCAACGATTTTCCTTATGCTGTATATTGCATCCTCTTGACTTATTTATTCTGTAACTGAAGGTTTGTACCTCTTAATCCCTTACACCTATTTCACCCACCCCCACTTCCCTCTTTTCTGGCAATCACTCATTTTTTTCTCTTTATTTATGAGTCTGTTTTCATTTTGTTTTGTTTGTTCTTTAGATTCCTCTTATAAGTGAGCTTATGAGGTATTTGTATTTTTCTGTCTGACTTCTTTCACTTAACATAATGACCTCTAGATCCATCATGTTGTTGTCACTGGCAATATTTCATGTTTCATGGCTGAGTAATATTCTATTGTACATATATACCATGTCTTCTTTATCCATTCATTTATTGATGGAAACAGGTTGTTTCCATATTTTGGCTATTGTAAATAATGCTGCAATGAACATTGGTGTGCATGTATCTTTTTGAATTGGTGTTTTTATTTTCTTTGGGTACATACCCAAAGTGTAATTCTGTCTGCATGATCCTTTGATGTAAGTGGGGTGTTAAAGTCCCCTACTATTATTGTGTTACTGTCAGTTTCTCTGTTTATTCATGTTAGTGTTTGCTTTATGTGTTTAGGTGCTCCTATGTTGGGTGCATATGTATTTACAATGGTTATATTTTCTTTTAGATTGATCCCTTTATCACTGTGCAGTGTCCTTCTTTGTCTCTTGTCACAGTCTTTGTTTAAAGTCTATTTTGTTTGATAAGAGCATTGCTGCTCCAGCTTTCTTTTTGTTTCCACTTGCATGGAATACCTTTTTCCATCTCCTCACTTTCAGTCTGTGTGTGTCTTTCAGTCAGAAATGAATTTCTTGTAGGCAGCATAATATGTGTCTCGTTTTTGTATCTATTCAGCCACTCTGTCTTTTGATTGGAGCATTTTGTCCATTTACATTGAAAGTAATTATTGACAGGTATGTACTCATTGTCATTTTGTTCATTTTTTTCTTGTTTTTGTAGTTCTTTTTTTTCCTTTCTTCTTCTTTTGCTCTCTTCCCTGGAGATTTGATGACTATCTTTAGGGTTATGTTTGAATTCCCTCCTCTTTTTCTGATATCTGTTATACAGTTTTGGTTACCATGAGGCTTATATCTATCTATTCTATCTCTGTCATCTATCGATCTATCTATGATTATATAAAATAACCATATACATGATAATTTTAAGTTGTTTATCTCTTAAGTTCAAATGCATTTAACAACCTGCATTTTTACCTCTCTCCCATGTTTAATGTTTTTGACATCATATTTTACATCTTCTGTTTTGTGTGTCTCGTAACTAACTACTTACTGAGACTATAGATGATTTTACTACTTTGTCTTTTAACCTTCCTACTAGCTTTGTAAGTGGCTAATCTACTACATTTCCTGTGGTTTGCCTTTGCCAATGAGATTTTTCCTTTTGTAATTTTCACATTTTTAGCTGTGGTCTTTTCTTTTCCACTTAGAGAAGTCCCTTTAACATTTCTTATAAAACTGGTTTTGTGGCACTGAACTCTTAGCTTTTGCTTGCTGGTAAAACTATTTCTCTCTCCTTTTAATCTGAATGATAGCTTTGTGGGGCAGAGTATTTTCAGTGGTAGATTATTTCCTTTCAACACGTTGAATATATCATGACGCTCCCTTCTGGCCTGCAAGGTTTCTTCTGAAAACTCAGCTGAAAGTTTTATGGGAGTTCTCATGTAAGTAGCCAGTTACTTTTCTCTTGCTGCTTTTAAGATTCTGTCCTTATCACTTTTACCATTTTAACTGTAATGTGTTTTGGTGTGAAACTCTTTGGCTTCATCTTGCTGGGGACTCTCTCTGCTTCCTGGACTTGGTTGAATGTGTCCTTCCCCAGGTTAGGAAAGTTTTCACCTATCATTTCTCCAAGCAATTTCTCTGCCCCTTTCTCTCTCTCTTCTCCTCATGGGTCCCCTGTAATGTGAATGTTAATATACTTGATGTTATCCCAGAAGTCTCTTACACTATCTTTACTTTAAAAAATATTCTTTTTTCTTTTTTCTGTTCATCTTGGTTGTAGGGTTCTTAAGAGAGGAATAATACTTTTATTTTTGTATTCCCAGCATTTTGTTAAATTTCTACCCAACAAGAGGCATTTGATGAGATGGAAGAGTGAGGGAGGGGGCAGTGAATTAGTGGATTGAAGGAAGTCTTAGGACCACGAACAAGCTCATAAAGAACCAGTGTAGACAGACTGAATGCAAACGTTTCAGAGGGAAAAAAGCATTGATTTGGAGATGGAAGCTTGTATATATTTTGTAAGGGAGGGGGTGGTTTCTAATCCCCATAATTTAATGGCCCAGGACCCACAGACAGGGCTAAGGAATACAGCCTTGTCCAAGAGTTGTGTGAAAATGTCTTCCTAATGTCAGTTTTTCTGGACTATAAGGCAAGACATAGCAGCAAGCACATAGGCATTTTCAGATATGTATCCTCTCACATTTTCAGACTCATTCATTCCCAACCTGTTGATGTTGAGGACACTGTGTTTTGAAATTGGCAGGTTAGATGCTGGCGGATTCAGGAGAGCACACAGGAAGAGCAGGGTCATCCAGGAGGGGTAAGGAAGTGGGTTGGACCCAGAGTTTTCTCTACTCCTAAACGTGGAGGGTTCTTGAGGAAGAATTTTAGGAAGGTATGAAACCTGGCATACCCATTTTGCTTTCCCTGTTGAGTGTGGATAAACGTGCCAGGTGCCGTCTATAATGAGATCCTTCACTTGAAGACTGGGGAATCTGGGGAAGAAGTACCCACAGCTCATCACCAGAAGTACTTGGGAGGCAGGCCCTTCCAACAGATTCATGAGCTTTACCTCCAGGAATTCTACTGAGCTGGGGGCTGGGGATCTGATGTTTAAGAAGCTTCCCAGGGTGTCCGAATGACTAGCCAGGTTTTTGTAATGGAGGAGTGCATTCTACTGAATATTCCTTTTATTCTCCCTATGCCCATTTGTCATCCTGCACCATGGTTCTTTAGCAGATCAGGTGTTGGAAGAGCATTAGCTGCTCAAGTGTCCCAGAATGTCACTGGGGTACTTAGGGGTTGCTGGTCTCAGCAGAACGCCCATCGCCAAAGAACACATTTCCTTAGGAAGTTGCTCTAAAATGCCCTCCATCACTCTGCCACCTGAAATTATTCCTCTGCCCCCTCCTGGGACACATTGATTTGCCAAGGCCCTTTGCTTTGTAAGCAGTAGACTGTGACATTGAAGGGTTCTTTAGTACATGGCGGGGCCCGCCCTGGCCTTACCAGGCTGGTTGCCCTACTGGCCTCAGAGGACCACTAGTTCCTCCTTTACTGTCCACCACGGAAACCAGACAGTACCCCTGCCTGTCACCAAGAGCTCCACTCCACATGGCATTTAAAATCCCTCCAGATAAACCTCAGTTAAAGGTTTGCATGTCTGTTTATGGCCTATTTACTCAGTCTGTTATAAGTATTCATTTGGAATCCTATACATTCAGACTAGAAAAAAGCTCAGGCATGATGGCGTCCAATTCCTCTTTTACAGGAAAACAACCCAGAAAGAAGAAGTCTCGACCAAGAGACCTGTGTGTTAGAGCAGAGCCTAGAATCATGACCAGCCTACCACTCTCACTGCTTGGTTGCAGACTCAGGTAATAAGCTGTTAGTAGATTTAATATGATCACCTATGAGAAGAGCCTTCTTTCCTCCGTGTCTGTGAAAATCTGGAGGCTGGGCTGATCAAAACTGCTACAGCCTCAGGCAAACGTTCTCCTCAATTCTGACAGCAGATATCATGCTCTGGGGTGTATCCACCGGCAGTGTCTTCACCACCTGAAATGGGTTTGGCAGCATTTTAGCCCATTTGCATTTTATCCCATTTGCATTTTATCCCATTTCTGGTCTGGACCATCTTTTCAGAAGAAATTCAGCGTGTTCTACTTGCTTTGAAGGACATGAGCTCTGGCGAACTGAACAGGGATGGGAAGAGTGGATGTGTGCCGGTCCTTCCCTGGATGTGTCCTCGTCATTGAGGGGAATTCACGTGGCTCCTGTGTGTGGAGCCACCACCAGCGGGTCTCAGATGAGGGAGTGAAAACAACAGCTCCTGCCCCTGTGCTAAAGGCTACCTTAAATCCCGCAGGTGCAGAGAAAAGGGGCGGGGCAGCCAGGGGCTCTGAGGACTCATGGCATGTAATCTACTTCACAGCCTCAGTATTTTTGCCATTTCAGTAGATGAGGTAACTAGGGCTTCGTGAGTATAAGTGATGCGCTGGTGAAAGCACCTGTTTCAGAACCAGACTGAGGGCTCTGTCACTGGTCAGCACCCTTTGCATCGTTTACTTCATTTAACACTTGGTTTCATCGCCTGTCAAATGGTGTCATTTACAGAATTAAGTGAGATAATATATGCAGATCACTTAGTACAGTGCCTGACATACAGCAAGAACTCAACAAATCATAGCAGTGGGTGTTATAACAGTTGTAGACCAAGGGTAGATCCCTAACAAGTGACATCTGCTTGATTTCAAGTAAAAATAGTTCACATTTCTAGAGCATTTACTCCATCAGGTACCATGATGATTATTATTTATGAATGGTTTTGACCTTTTTCAGCGCAAGACCACAGAGAGTTAAAACCCATATTTTGCATCTTTTGCATCTACCAAACTCATCCCTCAAAATTCCATATTTGTCTTTGAATTGTAGCTCATTCTCAGTGGCCTCTTCTACATTAAAAGGTGAGATGAATTTTCAGTCTTTTGACATGTTTTATACCCATGAGTCAGTCTCTTCTTATTTCTCCAAGCAACTGTGTGAGATTGACTTAGGGAACACACTCTCTGGGTGGGGAATGGAAATGGTGTGTGGTACGTATACAATGTAACATGCACATGTTACATGTGGGAGAGTGATGGTGAGCACGTCTGTGAGGTGTTATTAAGAAAATCCCACCAGCTCTTGTTTCCTGGGGACTGGTGAGGGCTGCCTTGGTTTGCAATAGTTCTGTTTGTTGGAAAGTTCTTCTTTACACTATGTTGAATTGCCTTGTGACAATTTTTACCCACTACTTCTGGTCCTGCCTTTTGACACAATATGGAAAATATTGAACCCTTTTTATCTGACAGCTTGTAGTTTTTTGATGATAGGTTTCCCCTGAGTCTTTTCTTTCCAGCGAAATGGCTTTGGTTTGCTTAACTATCCTTCAACGTGCGCCCTGGTTTTCCTGTGTGTCATGGTCTCATTCTGTGTCACATTGTGGATATAATTGAAATTCCCGATATTCCCTGGTTCAGTCCTGAATAGGACTGTTCCCCTAGGTTATTTAGCAATAACAAAGCCTGTAAATTTTCAGGGGCTCACAACAACACACCGTTCTCATTCATGTTAAATAAAAATATTCACTAATATTTTGTTCTGATAGCTTAAGTTTCTTTCCATTTATAGTTCATTCGGCCATTGAGCAGTTATTTCATTGTATAATGTGAAGTTGGTATTTAATTTTATTAGTATTATATTTTTTACCTGTGGGTAATTGTTATGCTAACACTGTTTGCCAAAGATTTGTAATACTTCCTCTATTGCACTCCAGTAAACCACATGAGTTAGTCTGGGACCTTTTTTTTTGTACCAGTGATCCATTTGTCTATCTCAATTATTCTTAATATCTGGAGGGAAAGCTTCGACCTCATTTTTCCTATTCAGAATTTTCAGAGCTATTCTCGAACTTTTTATATTTGATCTTACCTTTAGAATCAATTTGTCAAGTTCCATGAAAAATACTGTTAGAACAACCTTGTTAATTTCATTTTTTTCCCCACATCTTACAGATCCTTACTTATTTTTTTCAGGTCTGCTTTATTTATCAATTTTGGATAGAGATGTGTCAAATTTTCTCATGATTTTTTTTTTTTGTTATTCTTTGTAATTCTGTCAGTTTTTCCTGATATATTTTGAAGTTGCTGTTAGGGGCATAATTGCTATATCTTATTGTTCTATTGTTTTATCATGTTTTTTTCATGACTTTCCATGCTTTTTTACTTAAATTTTAATTTTGATCCTTAATTTACTACATTGGCTTTCTCTTGGTATATTATTTGCCTGGTTAATCTTCATCCATTTCCTACATTTTCTTCCTTTTTTGTGGGTTTATTATCTTTGTGTCTTTTGTAAACATCTTAGTCCTGAGTTATAAAGTAAATCCAAGTTGATGATGGCTTTTTAAAAATTTGAATATTTTATGATTAATGACAAATTAATTACTTCTAACATCTTATTTTACATAAATATATTTTAACCAAACTACTGTAATTTTTCTCTCCTTTGCTAATTTTTTTATTGTTGCTGCTATAGTTTTTAAACAATTATTTTTATTTTATTTATTTTCTTAAAACCTATCAGCTGTATTTCTACCTTTTTAGGGTACCTTTGCATTTTAACATCATACTTAATTTTTGAAATCTCTTAGCCTGATTTATCTATCAAATATATTTTCCCATCTTCTTTGTTGCTGTTATTTGTAAGTTGTTCCATATTCTTAACACAAAATTTAGTTTTTAAATGATTGGTTTTCATCTAATAATTAAATGGATACTAATATACTCTTCCAAACCATGCACTCACCGTGGTATCTTATATCCCACTTCCTCCCTCTGTGTCCACTTTTCTTCTCGTTAAATGTCTGTTTAGGAAATCTTTCAGCAAGAGTGTGTAAGTAGCCACTCATCTTGACTTCTGCATACTGAAAGTGCCTTTTTTTGCTCTTTATATTAAAAATATAAATACCTAGTTTAACTAGGTATAGAATTTTATGTTGAAACTATTTTCCCTCAACCCTCTGAAGATTTGAGGCATCTATTTTTTACTGATGACATTTCTGCTGACAATCTGATTGTCATTGTTTGGAAGGCAGCCTGTCTTCCCTGGAAGATTTCATGATTTTCTCACCCTTAATTTTCTGAGGTTTCGCTTGAATATACCTTGATATGAATTTATTTTATCTTATAATGCTCAATAGCTGGTGGTTTTTCAATCTGAAGATTCTCATCTTCGATTCTGGAAAAAAAAAAGCACTTGCTTTTGTCTTTTCAAATATCCTTCCTGCGGATTCTGTCTTATTTCTTCTTCCGGAACTTCTTATCAGATGAGTTTTGGAACCCTTTAAACTTTCATCCTCATCTCCTAATTGTGCTTTCATTTTTTTATCCCATATTTAGGTGAATGACTCAAAGGTAGCTTTAACTTTTCCTGGCTATTTCTCTGACATATCCAGTCTAGAGGGTATGTTACTTTCACAAAATTTTATTTTAATGAATATGTTTTACATTCTCAATATTTCCAGTTGGTTCTTTTTCATATCTGCTTGTTTCTATCTTAGTTGTTTCTTAAATTCTTATTCTACTTTTATGGCTGTTATGCCTTCCTTTACTTCCTCAGGATCTCAAATATACTTATTTTACATTCTCTTTTGTATTGCACTTTTATTTGCATTTTGTTTACAATACTCACAGCCTGAGTATTGATATTTGTGGCTCTCTTTCTTAATATTCTTTTGTTTTGTTTTTTGTCTTGAAATTCTAGTTTCCTGCTCTCTCTTTCCCCATCTCCATCTGTGCTTACCCCTCCCTAGATGTTTTGTGGTTCTTTCTAATCAGACATTAGAACTGAAGGGACACAGAAAGTGGCCAGCTTCATGTTCTAGTCAGAGCAATCATTGAATGAACCAGGTACATGGCTCAGGACCTCATGCCTCTGCAGTATTTATTCTCCCTTTCACCTCTCAGGTATGAATTATCATGTAAATTACAGCCACAGGCAGTACTTGCAGCCTTTTCTCCTTTTGTTTCCAGAGTGAAGCAGCCCCATCCCAGGAGCCAAAACATCCACGTTGGTTCTGGCCCTTCAGTTCATGTCAGGCAGTGCTGGTGCCTGTTTGGTACCTGCGTTTTCATGTGTCTGGATGGACAGCCCAGCAGATTCATGGCTTTAACCCTCTTCATCACCCGATGTCTTCTTTCCTTTCTAAACTATGGGCATGTTTCTCTTAGGGTTGAGTATGGATAAGTCTTTATCATAAAAAAAGATGTTTGCCTTGGTGAATAGCCATTTTAAAGATTGAACACAGTGCCATCTTGAAAGCAAGCACAACTTTATTTTTATTTATTTTTTTAGGAGTCATGTCATGCTGCTGGCTCTTGCCAAATTTACAGTTGAGAGAAATCCCTAGATCTTTCACAAATTAAATGCTGTCGACACCAAATTTCTTCTAATCCTGCACATTGTCCTGTGATGTTGGAACTAAATGTGCTATGTCATTTGTCCTTGTTCCAGCTTGATACTGTGTTTGGAAATCCCATGAGTTTTTTTTTTTTTTTTTGAGGTACGCGGGCCTCTCACTGTTGTGGCCTCTCCCGTTGTGGAGCACAGGCTCCGGACGCGCAGGCTCAGCAGCCATGGCTCACGGACCCAGCCGCTCCGCGGCATGTGGGATCTTCCCAGACCGGGGCACGAACCCGTGTCCTCTGTATCGGCAGACGGACTCTCAACCACTGCGCCACCAGGGAAGCCCTCCCATGAGTTTTTTAGCAGACACTCCAAGCTCTTTGAACCACAGGCTCTGTGTCTTTGTAGGACTTACAACTTGCGCAAGGGCAGGGCATGAGACAGCGCCCTGTGACAGGTCCCCCAGAGACTGCTTCCCTGGTCCACACCAGTTGGCACCTCAGCACTGTTTGAGTGTTTTTTCCGTGGACTATGAGTTCACTCACAGTGGAAATTTGCTAAATAACTGAGTTACGGACGCAGGCAGTGTATTTGCTATAAGGATATGAATCTCAAACTTGATTGTGCCACTTATTAAGGATTTGACCTTAAACAAGTTGCATCGTTTTCTTCAGCTTTCGATTTTCTCTTGTAGCAAATGCAACGTACAAAACAGAGGCTCGTGAAGTCCCAGTGGAGTCCTGGGTAAAGCTCCTGGCACACAGCGGTGGTGAAAAGAACTGCCCTCCCTTCCTCCCCTTTCCTTAATCAGCCCCCACTGCTTTCACCACATTTATTCATTTTGTCTCCATGCCTTGACTCGGCCAAGGACTTGTTTGGAATCAAGGTTTCTACCTCCCTGGAGTGATGCTGATCTGCTCGTCTCTTAGTTTCTAGTGATAGGTCAGGGTCCACCTAGATCTCCAACCCGCACAAAGGAAGCAGCATTAGCAAAGGAGCAGAGAAGTGATGTATGCAGGGGATGCTGTGTTGTAACGCGGCTGGAACACAGTAGGGTGGTAAGAGAAGCTGGTGTCCAAGACGGAAGGACCTCTCAGGCCAGGCTAAGAAAGTATAACTATCCTTTGGGCCATGAGGGACCAGCGCACATTTTTAAAAAGGGAGTGATGAAGTGTCGTCAAGTTGGTGTCAGTGTGGGTTTGAGGGGGAAGGAATGAGAGCATGATGGCTGAATTAAGCCAGGGTCAGTGGAGATGGAGAGAAGGGTCGAGGGGTGACTGAGGATGTACTTTCCTGGGTTAGCATCCATAGGGCTTGATGGCCAAGCGAGCACGTGGTGGGTGAGCGACAAAGTGTAGTCAAGAGTGACCTCGAAGCTTCTTGCTTGGGACGCTTGTTGATGGATACGATGATGGATAAGACAAGGGTTCTCGAGTGTGGTCCTTGGACCAGTGGCAACAGGGTCACTGGGCAGCTGCTGGAAATGCCTATGCTCTGGTCCACTCCAGGGCTACCTAATCAGATACTTTGGGGAGGGGACACAGAGATTTGTTTGAACAAGTCCTCAAGGTGATTCTGATGCAAGAGAAAGTCTAAGAACCAGTGAGATAGGTAATGCAGGGGAAAGAGCAGGTTTGGGAGAAAATAATAAGTTGTTTGATCGTATATTTTGGGCTTTGAGAAAACTGTGATGCCTCCAGACAATGCCGGGCATGCAGTTATTACATGACTAGTGATTAAAAGAAAGATTACATTTTTAGATAGAAATTTGCTAGACCCAAGTGTTTACGTTTTAAGGATTGGTTCATTTTTCTAGGATTTCTAATCATTTTATTTTCTCAACTGAAATAATGTGGGATGATCAGTTGAATAATTTTGATACATTGCAAAGTTTCTTACCTTGAACTTCAGTTAGAAAAGATATAAAAAGAAGAGAAAATAGAGCTTTTATTTCCTTAAGCATAATTGAAGTGCTTGATTCAAATAATATTTGAATTTCCAACCTGGGGAAAAAAAATATGTGAAACTGAACTTTAAAAACTACCTCTTGAGCAAACAGGGGATATTTCTTCCTGACATTTCAGAAGGATATTTACACCCTGATGCCATTACACATTGTAATTATGTAATTGCACATTCTAATTACATGATCACACATGTTATGCTAATTATATAATTAGACTTAATGATAGCAATTGTGCAAGTACATAGTATCAGAATCAAAATGACTGAATTAAAAAACTAGGGTACACATGAGAATTATAACTTTGTAGTATAATCCTCAAAAAATTTAAAGCAGCTAATGGTCATTTCAAACAACGTATGAATGGAAACCACCTCCTTTGTTGGTTATGCTAACTTCTAAAATTTTGCTAAAATTTGATAAAAATTAATGTAAATTGTAAAATTTGCAAGGAGAATGAAAAAGAGAAAGATGGAGAAAGAGAAGCAATTGTAAGAGTAAATAAGATTTTAAACAGAGCAGAAACGGTTCCATTTTTATCCTTATTCATATTTTCCCTCCTGCTCTGACAGCCATCAAGATTTTAATCATATCGGAATTCCTGGGCTTTTGTCATTTAACTGCCAACTTTAAAATTCGGTGAATGGGACATTCACTGCAATTACTGTTCTCTGGAACTTCCTCAGGATTGCAAATCTTTAGATGGTATCTCGGAAATGTTGGAATGCTTATTTTCAAGAGTTTCAACTGATCTCCATCCTGGGAAAATAAGAGTTTGCTAATAGTTGTTCCTTTAATGTAGTGATGTGATCACTTTTGCTTGTGTTTTGAGCCCAGGGTCTTAATGGAGAGAGAAACCACACAGGCTTTCTCCTTCCCACGGAGGGCTATGATTCCCCGGTTACGAAATGACTGGGAAAGGAGGCACAACTGCCTCCAGGGGTTTTTCCAGCTGCCAGCTACAGAGCACAGAGATGGAAACTTCATTTCAAAAAAAGGTAATTTTAATTGCATGTTCTCCTGAAGATTCACCAAATGGCTGGTTTAATTTCCCAAGGGAACCTATTTCCTCCTGTCACAGAATATGGAGACTGTCTCCTGGCTGACAGAGAGCGTGGATTTCTTCTCTCTCCTTTGGGTGTGCAGGAGGAACCCGGTGCTGGTAGTTACTGCCTGGAAAATGAACGCACGAGGTTCCTCCTATGATTTGTCCTTTCCTCATTAGGTTCCCCAGAATCTCTCACGCCTTCTGTCTTAGCCCTTCATTTGTCCTGAGTAGATGACGGTCCCTGCAGCTGGCAGGCTGGAAGGCGGACCAGCATCCCCTCTGCAGGCTGATCATTATGCCACTCTCCGCTTTCCGGCTTGCTTTCGAAGGTCTGCAAGCTCCTGCTGGCAGCCTTGGCCTCTGTTGCTTCCAGGGGTGGCTGAGCCCAGGCTTCTGGGAAACCTCACAGATGTAGCAGAAGTGTGACCTTCAAGCATCCTTCCCCGTCCATCCCCCGCCCCCCCCCCCCCCCAGTGAGGTGCACCCCAGGGTCACGTGCTGGCTTGTGATAAATGGCACACTTCCTGGAAAGGGAATGTCGGGCTGCATTTCATTTCCCACCCCCTGAATGTGGACAATGTTGCTCTCTGTGCTTTGGGTAATTCTGTGTCTGGGTGCTATCGTCATGATTTTGATGATCAGAATATACGAATCCTGGGATTGTCACATGCCTTGGGGATTTCCTGGCCTCATAGATTTTATACATCTATGGAGTCATATTCATTTTCTTCCTGTAATTCAGAGTGATTAAACCCACCCTGTAAAAAATGTTGAAATAGGTTGTTGTGAGACCAACTTTCAATTATCTGGAGTATTTGCTGCATGTGAATTAGAAAATTTTCGAAGACTAGAACCTTAGAGAATATATATTACAGAGACTGCACTTTATGCAAGAGGGGCTGCTTCTTAGAACTGATTAAGTGATTGTTCAAGGAAGGAAGAGCCATGAGCCATGTCTTCCTAATTCTAATTCTGTGCCGTCTCTGCGAATCCACCAGTCTGTCTCCCTTGAATCACGTTGGTTCATTCATTCATGTACAAAGCGCTTATCGAATATCTGATACTATGCTGAGCCTCGAAGGAGAACAAAGGTGAGTGAAGTGTGCTCATCGCTCTGGATCTTGTGACTGATCAGAGATACGTAGGCTGCATTTGAGTCGGACGAGGGCCAGGACGAGGTTAGAGACACGTGGAGTGAGGCTGGGAAGGAGGACGGGCTCCTAGAGGCTTAGGAAGCGTCAGTTATTTGAACTTGGTCAAGAGGAGGGATAGGGTTTCAGGGTCGGCTCAGGGTACATTGCGGGGGTGGGGGTGGGGGTAGGAGAAGTGAGAGCAAGAGTCCCGGCCGTGGAAAGTGAAATCAATCAGGACCCAGCGTGACCTGAGCCTGAGTCGTTGTCAGAGGTGAGCTTTGCCGAATGACGGAAGTCTCGCTTTGGGGTTGAGCACTTTTAATTTGGTCTGGAGGCGAAGGGGAGCCACTGAAGATTTTTGAGCAGGAGACAGAAAGCATCAGAGGTATTATTTGGAAAGGTGGGTCGATCTCTGGAGCATGGATTGGGATGGTGTGAGTCAGGAAGATGGGTTCCCATCACACCCGGTTCCCTGTTATACTCCTTCCCCACGGTTCGTGATCTCACAGGTCACCGACAGGCTCCTTCTCTCAAAACTCCCTCTCTCCCCCGCCTCTTTCCCCTTGTTCCCCTTCCTCTCTGTCTCTCTTATCTGTCTATCCCACAGTTTCCTACAGAATCCCGACCCCAAGTGTTTGCCGCACTGATCCAGGTGCCGATGACGTTAGAGTGGGTGCTGAGTGGAGCGCAGAAGGGCCCCCAGTGCAGATCCCCCTGAGAAGGGGTGGGAAGGCTTCTTGGGAGACCTGCCTGTCCTCCTGAGTCTTGAAGGAAGAGGGCTAGCTAGTTAGAGGGATGGGGTTTGGGGCAGGGTGACACTCCAGGCAAGGGAGCCTGGGTTACAGCCAACAGCAGCAAGGGTGCCCACCCCAGACACACATAGTTCAGAGCGGGGGTTTCCTTGCCCAGAACGACGTTGCCTCCAACCTCTGCAGGGGCACAGAACAGCCCAGAGCTCAGCCTCATAACCTGCAGGACTTGACGCAAACGGCACCTGCCCAGAAAGTCCCATCCAGACCATCTTTTCCAAAATTCCAAAATGACCCACATCCGGGTCATTTATTTTTACCTGCTCATTTATTTTACATGTAACGTTTCACCTTCTAACATATTATAGAAGCTACTTTGTATGTTTGTTTAACATTTTTATTGGAGTATAACTGCTTTAAAATGGTGTGTTAGTTTCTGCTTTATAACAAAGTGAATCAGTTATACATCTACATATATCCCCATGTCTTTTCCCTCTTGTGTCTCCCTCCCTCCCACCCTCCCTATCCCACCGCTCTAGGTGGTCACAAAGCACCGAGCTGATCTCCCTGTGCTATGCGGCTGCTTCCCATTAGCTATCTATTTTACATTCGTTAGCGTATATATGTCCATGCCACTCTCTCACTTCATCCCAGCTTACCCTTCCCCCTCCCCGTGTCCTCAAGTCCATTCTCTACATCTGCATCTTTATTCCTCTCCTGCCCTTAGGTTCTTCAGAGCCATTTTTTTTCTCTCAGATTGAATATATATGTGTTAGCATACGGTATTTGCTTTTCTCTTTCTGACTTACTTCACTCTGTATGAAGGACTCTAGGTCCATCCACCTCACTACAAGTAACTCAATTTTGTTTCTTTTTATGGCTGAGTAATACTCCATTGTATACATGTGCCACATCTTCTTTATCCATTCATCTGTCGATGGACACTTAGGTTGCTTCCATGTCCTGGCTATTGTAAACAGAGCTGCAGTGAACACTGTGGTACATGACTCTTTTTGAATTATAGTTTTCTCAGGGTATGTGCCCAGTAGTGGGATTGCTGGGTCGTATGGTAGTTCTATTTTTAGTTTTTTAAGGAACCTCCATATTGTTCTCCACAGTGGCTGTGTCAGTTTACATTCCCACCAACAGTGCAGGAGGGTTCCCTTCTCTCCACACCCTCTCCAGCATTTATTGTTCGTAGATTTTTGATGATGGCCATTCTGACTGGTGTGAGATGATACTGCATTGTAGTTCTGATTTGCATTTCTCTAATGATTAATGATGCTGAGCATTCGCTACTTTGTTTTAAAATGTTCCTGTCTTCACCCACCTCCTTCCTACCCTCTCCTCAGCCCCCCATCAGTAGAACATAAGCTCCAGGAGGGAGCGGTTTTTGTTTTGTTCGCGGTTGTGTGTGTGGTGCCTGGAGGGAGATGGGATGCCCCGCTTGGGCCGGATGACATTTGTGGAGGGAAGAGGGGACTGCTGCTCGTGCTGCTGGTGTGCCCTGCGTCACCTTGGCCGACTCACTTCCACGTCTGTCCCTCTCTCTCCTCCTGTCCTGGGCGGAACTCGCGTCCTCTGAGCCACCCTCCAGCAGACCTCCCTCCGCCAGCACATGCTTCTCTTCCACATCTCCAGCTCCTGCACACTTTCTCTTGGGTCCTTCCCTTCAACTCACCATTTAAAGTAATTCATATCAAAATTCCAGTTAGCTTTTCTGCAGAACTGACAAACTAATACTAAAATTCATAGGGAAATGCCAGGGACTCAGAATATCCAAAATAATCAACACAGTTTTAAAATTATGCTTTTTGTGAAGCTCTTTTTCAAGTGAATTAGGAGAAGAAAATGGTAACAGAGTATATCTATGCCAACTGTTGGATTTATCTATCTAGTCACCTTTACAGGTGGGTTTTTTTTTTGGTAATTTTTTTTTTATTGAAGGGAAGATTCTTTAAATTCTATAGTGCTTCACAGTTTTCAAAAGTTTCACATACATGATTTCATATAATCCCACAATAACGCTTTTCTTTAATGCGCTACCCTTATACTGCCCCTCCTCCCTTCCCTCTCCCCACTAGTAACCACTAGTTTGTTCTCTATGGGTCTTCTCACACCCTCTCCTGAGCCTTGTTCATGACCGTGAGCCCAGCGTAAACTAGAATCAGGAGGTTGGAAGGCTTCCCCCTCCTGGATCCCCACTTTGGGACCTCGTCCAAGCCCCTTGGCCTCGTTTCCCTCATCTAGTGGATCAGAGCCCTGGGCCAGAATGACGGCCAGCCCATGACACTGGTTCCGTGGCTCTGAGGGTCCCAGACACACGCAAGCTGGCCGGAGACCCACAGAGCTTTTGCCAGAGGAGACAGCGGTCCCAGCCCTGGGGCTGGAGCAGGTGCGCATGCCCCTGCGTTTAAGGACGTTCTCCAGAGCACTTCCTAAACGTCACTGTGCACACACATCACCCGGGTCTTGTGAAAGCAGACTGTTTCAGCGAGTCTGAGGTGCGGCCCCAGGGTCGGCTTTTCTGCGGTGGGATGCTGTCCCACTAGCCACACTTGGAGCAGCGAGGGTGACAAAGAACCAGGGAGTAATTGCAGTGGAGTATATGGGTGAAGGTGGATGAGCTTGGCGTTTGTGCACCAGGTCATCGAGGGGCATGCGTGCCAAGCTTAGAGCCAAGGCTTTGGGTGGGAAGATGACAATAAAGCCACCTGTTCCCTGTCCACCTTTCCGTACGTGGAGTGACCTCTGGTTCTCTTTTCTCTGCGACATCTTCCTGCGCTCTGGGCCTGTGCTTGCTTTTCCCGAGCGTTTATGCTCCAGTTGGAGCCTCCCTTTGCTCTCATTTTCTGGAGCAGCGAGCGCAGGGCACTTACAAGTTCTGGCCCGTGCTCCGCAACAGGAGAGGCCGTGACAGTGAGAGGCCCGCGCACCGCGATGAAGAGTGGCCCCCGCTCGCTGCAACTGGAGAAAGTCCTCACACAGAAGCGAAGACCCAACACAGCCAAAAATATAAATAAATAAATTTATTAAAGAGAAAAAAAAGAAACCACTGCCTTGCTACCATTTCCTCAGTAATCTCAGTAAAGCTTACTTTGTCATATGAATCCCGTTTAAAAAAAAAAAAGAGTCATGTACCGAAATGTTCATTGCAGCTCTATTTACAACAGCCAGGAGATGGAAGCAACCTAAGTGTCCATCGACAGATGAATGGATAAAGAAGATGTGGCACATATATACAATGGAATATTACTCAGCCATAAAAAGAAACAAAATTGAGTTATTTGTAGTGAGGCAGATGGACCTAGAGTCTGTGATACAGAGTGAAGTAAGTCAGGAAGAGAAAAACAAACACTGTATGCTAACACATAAATATGGAATCTAAAAAGAGGGGAAAAAAAGGTGCTGAAGAACCTAGGGGCAGGACAGAAATAAAGACACAGACATAGAGAACGGACTTGAGGACATGGGGAGTGGGAAGGGTAAGCTGGGACTAAGTGAGAGAGTGGCATGGACATATATACACTACCAAATGTAAAATAGATAGCTAGTGGGAAGCAGCCGCATAGCACAGGGAGATCAGCTCTGTGCTTTGCGACCACCTAGAGAGGTGGGGTAGGGAGGGTGGGAGGGAGGGAGACACAAGAGGGAGGAGATATGGGGATATATGTATATGTATAGCTGGTTCACTTTGTTATAAAGCAGAAACTAGCACACAGTTGTAAAGCAATTATACTCCAATAAAGATGTTAAAAAAATTAAATTAAATTAAAAAATAAATCATTCTAAATAAGTGTGTTGGATACATGTGTTATCCTGGGATCACACATACACACACACACACGCACATGCTTACACATGACAAATACATACTTTATTCTACTCCCATCCCCCCACGTCCTTGTACCTAATGTCTCATTAATGCCATGAGCCAGACTAAACTAAGTACTTTCCCTTCCTAAAGTTGTCTAATTGTTCAGGATTTGAAATGTTCTAGCAGAAGATACTACTTGCCGTTAGAGGTAAACCTGCCAGTAGTATTCCTGTTTTCTGTTATTTCTTTTGGTTTTCGTTGAATGCTGCTGTTTAAAAAAAAAAAAAACTTTGACAGCTGATTTGCACTATTTCAGCAGAATTTAACCAGCCAGAGGAAAAATAACTCATGTGCAAACTTTCTCAGTCCAAAGAAAACGTGAAGGCACCAGCTTTGGGCACTTGAATTGGGAAAGCAAACCGAAAGCTATTTAGTCTGACATGGGTGCGGCAGGGCGGCGAGATGGGATTAATGGAACGCTCAAATGGATTATAAAAAGCAAGGCATTCAGTATTGTTAAGGCCTAGCAATTGGTGTTCAAAAGTAAATGGTGAGGTCGTTTCCTTCAAAGCAGGCATGAGACCACCCAGGAGAAGCAGGCAGGCGTGCTGAGCCGCACTGCGCAGGCGCAAGGGCTGGCGTCAGGCTCTGCGCTCTCAGAGATGGAGACGCAGGTTCGAGGTCAGGTTCGTCCATGAGACGCGCCCTAAGAGAAGCCTTTGTATTTTGGTTTGTCCCATTGTAACTATTCCCACCCCAGCCAGGAACTTGACAAGGATTCTGAGAGGATGTATGAAATAAGGTGGAAAAGTTCCATTTGACTTTTCAAAGAGAGAGTACCACACTAATTATTATCCGTATTATTATTAATCATATTGATATTTTTCAGAAACACTAATTTATTATTGTAATTAACTATATTCATTATTTAATATGCTGTTGATAGTATGTTGATATTACATGTCCTATATTAATGTTCTATAATGCATTACTATACACAATTATCGTGTATAAATATTTATATAATGCATTGTATTGGTATTATACATACCTCTAATATATACTGCTTAGTATTATCTATGTTAATGTACGTCATGTTAACATATATTGTAATTATATTTAATTGTTAATTATTATCATTATCTTATTACTGATCATATTAATTATAGGTATGTCCCTATTTAAGAAACCCTGATAAAGACTGATTAAAGAGAGGAAGTTGGGCTTGAGATGATTCTTTAAACCTGATCTTTTTCCTTTACTTACAGACCCTGAATGCTTACAAAAGTGGCTGAGAAGACAGAAAGGGCAACACAGCTGAAATAATGACTCCAATAGTACAGAACAAACATGCACTAAGATAAATCATCTCTGAAATAAAAAAATCAATTTGAACATATAATTTAATTTAGGAAAAAGATTTACACACATTTGTATTGACTCTCTATTTTGTGAGGCCGGGTGATATGGGGGAAAGGACACAGGGTTAAGCATTCAGAAATCTTAACTCCAGTCCTGGCTTTCCTGCTGCCGGACATTCAAAGCCTTCAAGCTCTGCTTGCTTCCCAGGACGGTTTTAGGCACCAAATGCTGGTAGGGATGTGCCCTGCTGCTGTCTGCATAGCGTGGTTTCATGCTCACCTGGGAAATAAGCACACGTCAGCACAGTGCAGCAGTTGTTACGGGATCGCTGTTAAGGAATTCCAGGAAGCACAGCTGAAATGCCTCCTTTTTGTTTAACCCTGACAAGTCTCTTTTTTTCTAACAAAAGTAGTGCCTATTTTATCCCTATATAAAAGTTATTTTTTTTCTTTTTGCGGTACGCGGGCCTCTCACTGCTGTGGCCTCTCCCATTGCAGAGCACAGGTTCCGGACGTACAGGCCCAGCGGCAATGGCTCACGGGCCCAGCCGCTCCGCGGCATGTGGGATTCTCCCGGACCGGGGCACGAACCCGTATCCCCTGCATCGGCAGGCGGACTCTCTACCACTCTTCCCCACCAGGGAAGCCCTAAAAGTTATTTTTGATTAGGAATTAATTTATATTTTAAATTGCCGTGTCAAATCTATATAGATTCCTCAGCACCAACGTGAGGTCAGAGTCCTAAGGGTCCATTTATAACTATAAACCCACACGAGACCGGCTTGGAGGCTGCGGCTTTGACAGCGTCAGAAACCTCTCAAGATGCATCTTTGGTGCTAAATGGGGTCTGCTTTGATTATTATATGGAATAATATATGTTACTCAGAATTGATCTGGAAACTATTACAGGATTAAAAATTGTGGGTGGAACCAACATCTTTATCTACATATGGCAAATGAAATGATTATTTAAGTACTTTCAGGCCCACAGCCACTTCACATAGAAAGGACAAGGCAAAAGTGATATCATAACTCGAATATTCAAGAAAAGAAAATGACCCTCAAATCCCCTTATCAACTTGTAGACTGATTAGGTGGAGGTTTTGTAATTTTGTGAAAATATGTTTTCCTTCCACATGAACTAGAAAGAGAAATTAGGTATAAAATTGCTGATGTTCGGTGAATGCTTCCAGGTTCCAGGCACCGCGCTGACCACTGAACACCCACTATGGCATTCACTCAGGATCCGGCCTCGTGAACCCACGGAAAGCAGCCTTGGTCTCTTTGACCTCTGAGCATCGCTCTCCTGACCCCAAGGGCATCTGGACCTTAACTGGTCACTCCCCGTGTGAGAACTTCAGATTCCATGGTCGAAATCTGCCAAGTGAGGCGTCAGTCTCCCATTTAAATTATTCTCGTTTCTAATAAAAACAATCATAATGCAATTTTACATACAGGGCTTTGCACCCACAATGGATAGAATCTAGCAGAACCATTTCTATCCTCACAGAACCATTTATTAACAACTGAATTACGTCCCACAGGGCCGAGGACCTCTTCTTTCCACTGTACAAAGTATTTTAATGATTACTCCAAGATTGCTACAGGAAAAGAGAACAAATGAAGTGCTGGTGCTAACTGAATAAAGAATGTGTATGAGAATTTTAAAAGGAAAACTTGGCAATCTAACTCCCCAAATGTTAATTGAGCGTCTCTGTGACAATAACCCACCCCTGTAAGACAACAGAAAAGAACACCGTCAGGTATAGAAAGCGGGTTTCTAGCCAAAGTAAACTGTACAAACCATGCGGCAGCTTGGCATAAAAAGTATGTTCATCTATTAAGAACCCAGTTGTCACATAATATAAAAATCTTTTAAAGTTCTATATCATTTTATTGGTAATAAACTATTGCCTCCTAAATCCATGTGCATACATGATAATCTTTAAACATGTAATTAAAACCTGTCCTTGTTTTAATTCTATTTCCTGTACATACAGTATTCTCTTTGAAGAAGAGAAGCCATTCCAACTGTATAATATTTGTTGAAAATTCAAATTACTTAAAAACTTACAAAATATGAACACATTAGAGTCAAATTGGGTTGGCCAAAAAGTTCATTTGGTTAAGTAAAAATAAAAGACACACTTTTCATTTTCACCAAGAACTTTATTGAACAATGCATTCTTTAGCCGAACGAACTTTTTGGCCAACTCAACGCACCTTCCTCCAATGGGCCCATGTACCAAACGGCTGGATAAAGTTTGGACTAACCAAGCTAGGCTGGGGCCAGCTGACAAAGGATCAGCAGGGGCCAGCAGAGTGTGGATCTGGTACTGATGGCCAGCAGAGCATCATTGGATGTGTTCCAGTTGGGATGCGGTATGACCAGATTTATCCCTTGAACTTAACTTTAAAGACCTGGCAACTGTGTGGACAGCTGGATTAAATGGAGAGGAGTGAAAACAAGAAGACACCACAGGCCGTTCCCCAGCGGGGACTGAAGCCGCTGACTGGGCCCTGGCCATGAGGCTGGAGGAAGGACCATGGTGCCAGCGCTAACCGGGTTGGTGATCAGGGGACAGGGGTCAGAGGGAAGCCCAGGGTGAGTTTCGAGGCATCTGACTCGGGCAGCTGTCAGCTCACAAGGGGCTGGAGCGAGGCTGGGCTGAAGAGGACACAGCCTACTGCCCGTCGGCAGCCTGGAATATTCCCTGCCGTGACCACCAGCATCCTTGCCTCTGAGCTTCACTTCCTTCCACCTAAGCCTAAAACAATCTCGAACAGGGAAGGGAAGTCCTGTTATCATGCTTTCAGATCAGTTTTCCATTAAGAATAAAAGGCAAACTAATCCATAACTTCTGAACAAGTTGAATATGCAAATATTTGAAATGGTGGTTATTAGAACTCATAACTCAGTCTCTGCAACCTGCCATGGTCTTTATTAAGGAAGTTTCTCAATTCCTCAGCAGTATATACATAATGTGAGGTAGGGGTGATGATATTCACTTCAAGCTCAGAACATTCCCCTTCATCTGAAGGGTATAAACACTGAATACGTATATTTTAAAGAAAAGGATGAGTTATGCTGTATTACTTTTTAATAATTTTATATGAATTCAATAAAGAGATTATGAATATCATAAATCTCAGTTTATTAAAATAATGATATCTCCTGGGTAAAGTGACAGGTTATTCAATCAAATAAGGAAAATACCAATGTTGGATATATTGTATAAGATCTTTTTCATGAGTTTCCATTTGTGTTGGTGTCTATGGGCCTAATTTTTTGATCTTCCATTTGAAACACTGACACATAGGGAGTCAAATGAACTTATCTATGAAACACAAATAGACCTACAGACATAGAGAACAGACTTGTTGCCAAGGAGAAGGGGGTGGCAGAGGGATGGAGTGGGAGTTTGGGACTAGCAGGTAGAAATTATTATATATAGGATGGATAAACAAGAAGTTCCTACTGTATAGCACAGGGAGTTACATTCAATAGCCTGTGGTAAACCATAATGGAAAAGAATATGAAAAATATTGTATATATATATATGTATAACTGAATCATTTTGCTGTACAACATTGTAAATCAACTATACTTCAACAAAATAAATTAAAAAAAAAACACATAGGGAGAAAAGCAATCAGCAAACATCAGGCAGCTCATAGATATGCCTGGTCAGGAGATAAGTTAACACGGAAATAGGAACCTTTTTCGTAGGCCGAATCCTGTATCTATGGGTCTAGAGCTAATATGTTTACACTTCTCAGGCCTGAATTTCATCTCACACACAATTTCATACTTTCAGGAATCTGTTTTTAGGAAGGCCCTGCATTGTAGTATATCTCTATTTCCGACAGGCCGTCTCCACGCAGGTACTGGGGTTCCTGGGGGTTAAGGCTCTGACATTGGAATTTGTGGAGGGCATGCTGTTGAACCCATGAAACTTCTATTAAACATTTCTCACCTCAGAGCGGGTTCAAGATGGCTTTTCAGTCTTTCAAATGTCCTTATATACTTAACAAAATAGATAACCTCCTTGATTTTGTTACTTTTTAAAAAGTTTATTTTATTGTACTAAGAACAATTATTATGATTTTTAATTGTAAGGAACGGTACTCTTAATTGCAGCCACATTGTTGCACACTAGATCTCGAGAACTTGTTTATCTGGCTCAGAGGAAACTTCATACCCGTTGAACCACTGCCCGATTCTTTCTCCCCTGGCACCCATCGCTTATTCTCAGCTCCTATGAATCTGACAATTCTAGGGACCTCACATGCAGTATTTGTCCTTCTGAGACGGCTTATTCCATTGAGCCTAATGTCCTCAAGGTGCATCCAGGTTGTCACATGTTGTAGGACTCCCTTCTTTTTTAAGGCTGAATAATATTCCATTGTTTGTACAACATTTTCTTTTCTTTTTTTTAACACCTTTATTGGAGTATAATTGCTTTACAATGTTGTGTTAGTTTCTGCTGTATAACAAAGTGAATCAGCTATATGTATACATATATCCCCATATCGCCTCCCTCTTGTGTCTCCCTCCCACCCTCCCTATCCCACCCCTCTAGGTGATCACAAAGCACTGAGCTGATCACCCTGTGCTATGCAGCTGCTTACCACTAGTTACCTATTTTACACTTGGTAGTATATATAAGTCCATGCCACTCTCTCTCTTCGTCCCAGCTTACCCTTCCCCCGCCATGTCCTCAAGTCCATTCTCTACATCTGCACCTTTATTCCTGTCCTGCCCCTAGGTTCTTCATGTGTTTGTATTTTTTACAGTTTTTTTCCTGTAATTGATATCTAGTCTCATAGCATTGTGGTCAGAAAAGATACTTGATATGATTTCAATTTTCTTAAATTTACCAAGGCTTGATTTGTGACCCAAAATATGATCTATCCTGGATAATGTTCCATGAGCACTTGAGAAGGAACTGTATTCTGTTGTTTTGGGATGGAATGTCCTATAAATATCAATTAAGTCCAAGTAGTCTAATATGTCATTTAAAGCTTGTGTGTCCTTATTTATTTTCATTTTGGTTGATCTGTCCATTGGTGAAAGTGGGGTGTTAAAGTCCCCCACTATTATTGTATTACTGTTGATTTCCCCTTTTATGGCTGTTAGCATTTGCCTTATGTATTGAGGTGCCCTTATATTGGGTGCATAAATATTTACAATTGTTATATCTTCTTCTTGGATTGATCCCTTGAACATTATGTAGTGTCCTTCTTTGTCTCTTGTAATAGTCTTTATTTTAAACTCCATTTTTTCTGATATGAGTATTGCTACTCCAGCTTTCATTTGATTTCCTTTTGCATGGGATATCTTTTTCCATCCCCTCACTTTCAGTCTGTATGTGTCCCTAGGTCTGAAGTGGGTCTCTTGCAGACAGCATATATATGGGTTTTGTTTTTGTATCCATTCAGCCAGTCTGTGTTTTTTGGTTGGAGCATTTAATCCATTTACATTTAAGGTAATTATCGATATGTATGTTCCTATTACCATTTTCTTAATTGTTTTGCGTTTGTTTTTGTAGGTCTTTTCCTTCTCTTGTGTTTCCTGCCTAGGGAAGTTCCTTTAGCATTTGTTGTAAAGCTGGTTTGATGGTGCTGAATTCTCTTAACTTTTGCTTGTCTGTAAAGGTTTTAATTTCTCCATTGAATCCAAATGAGATCCTTGCTGGGTAGAGTAATCTTGGTTGTAGGTTTTTCTCTTTCATCACTTTAAATATGTCCTGCCACTCCCTTCTGGCTTGCAGAGTTTCTGCTGAACGATCAGCTGTTAACCTTATGGGGATTCCCTTGTATGCTATTTGTTGCTTTTCCCTTGTACTTAATTTTTGATACTTTGATTAATAAGTGTCTTGGGGCATTTCTCCTTGGATTTATCCTACATGGGACTCTCTGTATTTCCTGGAGTTGACTGACTCTTTACTTTCCAATGTTAGGGAAGTTTTCAACTATAATCTCTTCAAACATTTTGACCCTTTCTTTTTCTCTTCTTCTTCTGGGACCCCTATAATTCGAATGTTGGTGTGTTTAATTTCCCAGAGATCTCTGAGACTGTCCTTAATTCTTTTCATTCTTTTTTCTTTATTCTGCTCTGCAATAGTTATTTCCACTATTTTATCTTCCAAGTCTCTTATCTGTTCTTCTGCCTCAGTTATTCTGCTATTGATTCCTTCTAGAGAATTTTGAATTTCATTTACTGTGTTGTTTATCATTGTTTGTTTTGCTCTTTAGTTCTTCTAGGTCCTTGTTAAACATTTGTTGTATTTTCTCCATTCTATTTCCAAGATGTTGGATCATCTTTACTATCATTACTCTGAATTCTTTTTCAGGTAGACTGCCTGTTTCCTCTCATTTGTTTGGTCTGGTGGGTTTTTAGCTTGCCCCTTCATCTGCTGCATATTTCTCTGTCTTCTCATTTTGCTTAACATACTGTGTTCGGGTCTCCTTTTCTCAGGCTGCAGGTTCATATTTCCCGTTGTTTTTGGTGTCTGCCCCCAGTGGCTAAGGTTGGTTCAGTGGGTTGTGTAGGCTTCCTGGTGGAGGGGACTGGTGCCTGTGTTCTGGTGGATGAGACTGGATCTTGTCTTTCTGGTGGGCAGGACCATGTCTGGTGGTGTGTTTTGGGGTGTCTGTGACCTTATTATGATTTTAGGCAGCCTCTCTGCTAATGGGTGGGGTTGTCTTCCTGTCTTTCTAGTTGTTTGGCATGGGGTGTCCAGCCCTGGAGCTTGCTGGCCGTTGGGTGGAAGTAGGTCTTAGTTTTGAGACAGAGATCTCTGGGAGAGCTCTCACCAATTGAGATTATGTGGGGCTGGGAGGTCTCTGGTGGTTCAATATCCTGGACTCAGCTCTCCTACCTCAGAGGCTCAGGCCTGACACCTGGCCAGAGCACCAAAACCCTGCCAGCCACATGGCTGGGAAGAAAGAAAAAAAAGGAAAATAAAAACCCAATGAACTGATAGAACCCCAAACCAAATGGTAAAAGAAAAACTGAATAGATGAAATCACACAAAGAAACATATGCACACACACTCATAAAAAGAAAACAAACAAACAAACAAATGAACAGTCAGAACCCTAGGACAAATGGTAAAAGCAAACCTAAATAGACAAAATCACAAAAGAAACATGCACATACACACTCGCAAAAAGAGAAAAAAATAAAATAAATATATAAAAAATAATTTTATGAAAAGGAAGAGCAACCAAACGAATAAACAAATCCACCAGTGATAACAAGCACTAAAAACTCAAGTAAGATAAACATAAAAACCAGAAACATGTCAGGTGCAGACAGCAAACCCCAAGCCTACAGCCGCTCCCAAAGTCCAGCGCCTCAATTTGGGGTGATTCGTTGTATTCAGGTGTTCCACAGATGCAGGTACATCAAGCTGACGGTGGAGCTTGAATCCGCTGCTCCTGAGGCTGCTGGGAGAGATTCCCTTTCTCTTCTTTGTCCGCACAGCTGCCGGGGCTCAGCTTTGGCTTTGGCCCCGCCTCTGCGTGTTGGTCGCTGGAGGCGTCTGTTCCCACCCAGACAGGACGGGGTTAGAGCGGCGGCTGATTAGGCCTTTTTTGCTCACTCAGGGCGGGGGAGGCAGGGACATGGTAGTCGTAATTGGAATGTGGAGTGAGCCTGTGGCGGCAGAGGCTGGCATGACATTGCAACAACCTGAGGTGCTCTGTGTGTTCTCCCGGGGAAGTTGTCCCTGGATCACAGCACCCTGGCAGTGGTGGGCGGCACAGGCTCCCAGGAAGGGTGGTGTGGATAGTGATCTGTGCTCGCACACAGGCTTCTTGGTGGTGGCAGCAGCAGCCTTAGCATTTCATGCCCGTCTCCGGGGTCTGCGCTGGTAGCCGCGGCTCGTGCTCGTCTCTGGATCTCATGTAGGTGGTGCTCTGAATACCCTCTCCTCTTGCACCCTGAAACAATGGTCTCTTGCCTCTTAGGCAGTTCCAGACTTTTTCCCAGCCTCCCTCCCGGCTAGCTGTGGCGCACTAGCCCCCTTCAGGCTGTGTTCACGCAGCCAACCCCAGTCTTCTCCCTGGGGTCTGACCTCCGAAGCCCGAACCTCAGTTCCCAACCCCCGCCCACCCTGGCGGGTGAGCAGACAAGCCTCTCGGGCTGGTGAGTGCTGGTCGGCACCGATTCTCTGTGCGGGAATCTCTCTGCTTTGCCCTCCGCACCCCTGTGGCTGTGCTCTCCTCTGCGGCTCTGAAGCTTCCCCCTCCGCCACCCGCAGTCTCCGCCTGCTAAGGGGCTCCTAGTGTGTGGAAACTTCTCCTCCTTCACGGCTCCCTCCCACTGGTGCAGGTCCCATCCCTATTCTTTTGTCTCTGTTTTTCCTTTTTTCTTTTGCCCTACCCAGGTTCGTGGGGACTTTCTTGCCTCTTGGGAGGTCTGAGGTCTTCTGCCAGCGTTCAGTAGGTGTTCTGTAGGAGTGGTTCCACGTGTAGATGTATTTCTGATGTATTTGTGGGGAGGAAGGTGATCTCCGTGTCTCAGTCCTCCGCCATCTTGTAGATCTCCCTGTACAACGTTTTCTTTATTCATGTGTCCGTTAGTTTGTTTCCACACCTTGGCTGTTGTGGGTAGTGCTGCAGTGAACATAGGAATGCTAATATTTCTTCAACATCCTGATTTTGATTATTTTGGATAAATGCCAGAAGTGGGATTGCTGGGTCATGTGGTAGTTTTATTTTTAGTTTTTTGAGGGATCTCCATACTGTTTTCCATTGTGGCTACACCATTTTACATTCCTGCCAAGAATTCTAGTTTCTTCACATCCTTACCAATACTTGTTGCCTTTTTATTTCTGATGATCGCAATTCTAACAGGTATGACGTGATATCTCATTGCAGTTTTGCTTTACGTTTCCCTGAGGATTAGTGATATTGAGCACATTTTCATATGTCTGTTGGCCATCTGTAAGTCTTCTTTGAAGAAATGTCTATTTGAGTTGTTAGCCCATTAAAAAAAATCCTGTCATTAGGTTTTCTGCTAATGAATTGTAGGAGTTCCTTGTATACTTTGGAAATTAACCCATTGTCACACATATATATGGTTTGCATGTATTTTCTCTCATGCCGTAGGTTGCCTTTTCACTCTGTTGATTGTCTCCTCTGCTGAGCAGAAGCTTTTTAATTTGATGGGTATGACACCAGAAGCAGAGGCAATAAAAGTAAAAATAGACAAGTGGGAATACATTAAACTATACCCTCCTTTATGCTTACAAAACCTGCTGAATTCTCAGAAGGTCCAGTATGTTTTGTGGTTCTTACTTTTTAATGATTCCATATTCATACAAAGTGTGGGCACAGGAGACAGCCTTCCTGCTTTGTGAAGTTAATCTGCTTTCTGGAGAAAGGCTACACCCAGATGCAATGCAACAGCTAAGAGAAGTAGGGAAAGGGGTTTCAACTTTGCTACTCAGTAAACAGATGAAAATTAAGCCAGTAGTGTTAGCAAATTTAACTTACAATATTGGGAAATAGAAAGTAATAGTCTCCAGGATAGGGACGTGAACACTCCCTTCAAGGAGGTTGTGTTGAGTTGGTGGGAGGGAGTGAGTTGGTGCAGTTTTCCTGGTGGAAAATTTGTCTGTCAGAGGTATTAGCCATGTATCTACAAAGTCTGTGACTTGGCACTATCCTGAGGAAGTACTTGAGGCTTAAAGAAAAAAGACTTTTAATTTTACTTTGTTTATTATATTTGAAACTAAAGATTGTCTAATGATATGGAACTGATTAAATAAATATGGTCCACCTATACACTGAAATACTATCTAGCCATTTAAAATTTTATAGATGAATATTTATTGATATAGAATGTTGTTCACAAAGTTGTAAGTTAAAAAAAGGTAATGTGGGGCTTCCCTGGTGGCGCAGTGGTTGGGAGTCCGCCTGACAATGCAGGGGATACGGGTTCGTGCCCCGGTCCGGGAGGATCCCGCATGCCACGGAGCGGCTGGGCCCGTGAGCCATGGCCGCTGAGCCTGTGCGTCCGGAGCCTGTGCTCCGCAACGGGAGAGGTCACAACAGTGAGAGGCCCGCGTACTGAAAAAAAAAAAAAAAAAAAAAAGGTAATGTGGGTTATAAAATATTATGTCTGTTACAATCCCATTCTTGTAAGGATATGTATGTGTGATAATAAAAATCTGTCTGGAAAGATATATATTGGGGTGCCAACAGTGGTTCTATCTGGTGTTGTATTTTTAAATTTTCTTTTTACTTGCTTCTATTTTGTTTTTACATTGAGACTATATTGTTGTGTAATAAGAAAAAGAGTTATAAATATGTGGTCTCCTCTCACCTTTAGCCACTCTTTTCTGGATCTGAGGCCTCAAGTACAATGAGATTTCTGTGAGCTATTTATAACCTGGCAACAGAGTTTATGTCCTATTTGTTGTTTTAGGCTGGGAGGTGCCTTAAAATGCTGTTTTCTTAGCATTTCTTGATTCTGCATGAATTATAGTATGTAGTTGTGGCCTGATAACTGGGTGGCCTAATGATGTTGATGCTGTAATGATAACCCTTAGGAAGTCAGAGTTTGAACCCAATTGACCAAATGCAGTTTTTCTTCTTTAAGAAAACGCTACTTAGGTTGATAGGCATATTTCTTCAGCAAAGACAGAACACGACATAAGAGAGTGCTCTGGAGTGGCTTGGGAGTAGCGTCACCTTATTAATCTGGTTTAACTGAATAGAATTTGAAAACATTAAACACACAACACTTTCTCCTGGAGCTTTGCCTGAATTAAAGAGTGTAAGAGCTATTGACTGCCAGAGCTCAATAGAGCTATTATTTGTGAGTGAATTGCCAATGGAGTGATGACAACAGCCAAATCCATAGACAACAGGAGTCACAGAGATCTCCCTTCCACCACCCGTTTCCTTCAGGTCCAGGTGAATGTCGCCGTGTCTTATTGCCCTTCATTTCTTACCTTTTGAGATGCAACCAGCCAGTCTCCCCTGTCTGACTCATTGAGAGCAACTACACTATCCTCAGAATTCTTCATTTAAAAAATGAAATCGCTCACGGGTCTGCAAAGACTGACCCTCTGCCTTCCTCTTTTTCTGATTCCCCATCTCATCATGAGGTCTAAGGAATATCTTGCTCAGTTATTCCTCACTCTCTGAGGGCCAGGCTGCAAGGATTGAAGAAGAGTCCATCGTTAGCAAAAACTAAGCAGGGGCCCAATGCTAGGGACCATTTCTTTTTATAATACTGATGACAGCATACACCTTATCTTGCATTCAGAAACAATTTTGTAGAGCGTAGAAAATGCTCTTCTACATGCCTTAGCTTTTCTCTGAAAACTTAAATATTTTTCCATTTGATTCTGTCCATGGTAAGTAACTATCGTTGCGAGATTAGAAATATTCCTGGAGTGCTTTATAGTTTGCTAAGTAAATTTAATATTTGTTCTTAAATTTAATTCGAACAGCAACCCTTATTTTATCATTGACAATTAAGTTTTCCTACTTTACTTATAGGAAAAGTAGGATACGCACTTTTAGAGATATTATAAAAGATTACATTTCAGCTTTCCAACTTTTATAACTTTACAACCCTAGTTCTCAAAAACTGCTGGCTCTTACTTCATAGTCTAGGAAACTATGGTAAAGTGGTCACACATCTCAGGGTTTAGGCTAGAACTCAAAACTTCAAAATCTGTTTTCTAAGTGATCTCAACTATAGCAGGAACTCTTTATGGGGGATGATGAAACCAAACAAGCAAGAATGGCTTAGTCTAGACGTGCAAATTATAATTACACATTGAATCAGAAACATAGCTTTCAACAGCAACTTTCTTATTGAACCAATCTTCATGTTATTTGTTTCAGTTTTGGGGAATTTATCTCACTCTTACTTAACATTTCCAGGTAACTATATTTATTTATTCCTTGGGTTTTGATGAGGGAACTCAGTCCAGCCCCAGTGGCAGCCACGTTGGAGAACCTCTGGGCAGGAGGGACCGAGTGTCTCAAATCCCTTGGCAAAGTGGTCGGAGGTTAGATGGGACCATCACTTCCTGGTGTTGAAAATCTCATCAAGAGGCTCCACATAAATGCTGAACAGCCTGGGAGATAAGAGACGCCTGGGGTGTCTCCTTGTCAATGACAACCATTTATTGATATGTGTGAAATGGAGAGAGCTGTGACCCTGTCAAGTCTTATTATTATAAAGTTCTGTGAGGACTCTTCCAGGACATGTGCAGGAACATTTGTTTTCTGTGACATATATATATATATATATTTTTTTTTTTTTGGATGTGGACCATTTTTAAAGTCTTTATTAAATTTGTTACAATATTGCTTCTGTTTTATATTTTAGTTTTTTGGCCATGAGGCATGTGGGATCTTAGCTCCCCGACCAGGGCTCGAACCTGCACGCCCTGCATTGGAAGGTGAAGTCTTAACCACTGGACTGACTGGGAAGTCCCGACTTATATATATATATATATATATATATATTTTTTTTTTTTTTTTTTGCGGTGCGCGGGCCTCTCACTGTTGTGGCCTCTCCCGTTGCGGAGCACAGGCTCTGGACGCGCGGGCTCAGCGGCCATGGCGCGTGGGCTCAGCGGCCATGGCTCACGGGCCCAGCTGCTCTGCGGCATGTGGGATCCTCCAGGACTGGGGCACGAACCCGTGTCCCCAGCATCGGCAGGCGGACTCTCAACCTCTGTGCCACCAGGGAAGCCCCAACTAATATATTTTTAATAACTTTTCAAAACTCCCCTAAATAAGGAAACTATTATTATTGCTTAGCAAAAGCATTTGGGACCAACTTCCCGTGAGCCAGCTGTGTCATTTCAGGAACTTGAGAAATGTGCATCTCATGCAGAGCGAGGGCTCAGCTGGCCTTGTGTATTTTACTCATTGAATCAGGCAAAAGCTTTATTTGTCAGCTAAGGTATAAGTTGGAATCGGCCATTATTTTCCCAGGAGAGTGGCCTGGTTCTCTCTCCCCAGGAGTTGGCTCCAGTGAACTGGTTCTCTTTTTCTATCATCTTCTTGGTTTGGCTTTTAAGAAAGCTTGTCGTCCCAGCTGCACCCCATTTGCAATACAAGAGCATCCATTCTGGATCTTTTTACTCCTTGCCCGGAGCTCCCCAACTGGGCCATGCAGTGCCCCGAGTCCAGGACTGGAGGTGGGCTTCCCACTGGAAGGGTGGGCCCTTAAACCCTCTTCAATGCACCCACCTTTCTGATCTCGAAGTGAAGACAGGGTGCAATGACGGCTGGTCTGTAATGAGTACATACTCTTTGCCAGAAGTCTTGCAAACCTGATCTCATTCAGCCTAGGGGGGCAAACAGTAGACTAACAACCGCATCATGGCTCATGCCCAGTAGAAGTTTATTTCGCACTCACTCACCTCCTCTGTGTGGTCATCCAGGAACCCAGGTGATGGATGTCCTGCTGTCTTCCAGACGTGCTTCCCAGTTTTCTCTGGGCCATCGTCCTTCCTCCTTCCCCAGAGCGGACATAGGGGAGTGTGTGGGCTGCTCTGTCTCATGGGCCAGGTCTGGAGAGGCACGCATCACTTCCACGAACACTCTGTGTCATAAAGCCATGGCCTCCCTAGCATGTAGGGAGATGGGGACAGAGTGCCTGTGTACCCAGAGAGGGGGAGGACGTGGTCTGGGTGGCCGTCAGATGTCCCACCACTCCCCAGGCTTGTCTGGAACATTAAGGTGTCCATAGATGGAACATGGAGAAAGCGCTCTGCTAAATAGTACGCAGTCTGTAAGTGTTAGCTCTCACTACTTGTTATTATTAATAGTAAACCCAATATTTAGGGATTATAATTCTCTTCTAGCCGATGAGGAACAGAGGTTCTGAAAGACTAAAATCCTATTGTCAGGCCACTGATAAGAGATGAATGTGGGACTGAAGCCAGGTTTGCTAAAGCCCATAATGTTTTTCACTAAGCATTACTACTTGGAGTTGATATTTCAATATTGTTTACTGTGAAATCCATTCCTTTCAGGGCTCGGAAGAGCACGAAGGAAAAAAAAAAACAGTTAAGCCATTAACTGATGTTGTGGAGAGTAAGTCTTTTCAAAACATTTTTATCTACTTTCCTAAGAAAAGGAGAAGGTATTTAATTTGGTGAAAAGTAAAGCGGGTGTAGACATTGATTCCCCTCAAGGCTTAAAATCCCTTGCCAAGTTTGTGATGCACTTAGCACGTCCCCCAGCACATGGTGAGAGCTCCATAACCCTTGAGTTCCCAGCCCTGTCATCTCATAATTCATGTGGTACTGACATAAAGCATGTCAACACAAATAATGTCGGAAGCCTTTGCCCAGAGGCAGTGAAGTTCTCACTGATCCGAAGCACACATGCTCCCACTGTCAGTCAGCTCGAGCTGTGCTTCTCCAGGTGCCCCTGCTCGGTTCCTCGCTGCCTTTGTAGAGCTCTCCTGGCACTTCCAGGTGGAAGCAAACGGTAAATATGATGTATAGGAGTGTGTTCCTCTCCATCAGTCTCTCCTATAGACTCCTCTGTACACTCTGGCTTTTGTCTGAGACGTTTACAGGAGTGACGGTCTTTATTGCATTTTCTGTCTGTATTATCATATCAAGTTCTTGGGATGTATTTCTGTTGACAAGGAAATATGTGTGATTGTGACTGGAGTTGACAACTGTGTGAAAACGTGCTTTTCTTTGTCTCTTGGGCAGGTTTTAAGTGTGCTGTTTTTGTAGGAGTGCTTTCTCCTTGTCATGGCAAACATGGTAAACGATGATGTTGATTTCTAAGGCCCATTGGTGTAACTAGAAGGTCTGCTTTGGCCTAGGGTCCTGGGTGCCCAGTGAGCTGAAGGAAGCGTATCTACCACCCATCATGGGACACTGGGGCACCCCCAACACTAGTCAAAAGCTCTGTTTGGGGGTCTTCATTCATAGCACCTCACCCTGGAGTTTGCGTGGGAGCTCAGTGCCCTAGAAGGGACTCCTCAGCTGAGGTTATTGGGGTCAGAAATCAGCAGCGTCCCCTGTGTCACTCTGTGAGATCAGAGACTAAGCTTGTTTATGTAGATTTATACACAATTATTTATATTCGGTGGGATCATGAATTATGAACCCCCCTAGAAAGCATTGTTTTATTTTTAGGAGTTAATTTTAAAGAAACATGACTACTTGTCGTTGAAGGTAAGAGTTGATAGCATGGCTTTTGGTGTTTGCCAACATGAAGAAACAGATGTAGATCGGATCCCTGGAGAGTCATGAATTCCTGTGATCCATTCCTTTTGCTGAACGTTCAAGAATGTGAAGGATTATGACACAGGATGGCAAGCCATCTTCCACTCTGGTGGAAACAAGTACACGAGACGATAGTCGTGAAAGTGTGTTTTGTGAAGATGATAATCACATCCCATACGTTGTTGAATTGCACGAGTGTTTTTATTTGACACACAAATCTTCCAAGAGAGGCAAGGCTTCTCTCCAGTGCAAAATTTGAGGCCAAAAGATGTGAAGTGGAAGCATGTTGCTGCTACACTAGTTCTCATATCCCCACCTTCGTATCCAGAATTCTAACCGGCACCAAAGTGTGTGGCCCTAATAGTTATTAAGCTTCCAGATGTGAGTGTAAAGGAGATCTCAATATTATCTGCTCCAAAGAACACTGTAAGTAACTTAGGTATGTTTGCAAATACTATTAAAAAGGGGGAAATCTCCATGGCCTTTTGAGACATTTTTAAATAATATTTATAACATTTAATAATTTAAATGAATTATTTGAAGCATGTTATGTGATTTTCTGATTATACACACAAATATAACATATATTCACTATTCAGCTGCTGACAGAACTGTGATCAGTATTACATAAATTTAATCAGAATAGAAATTGGCCTTACTCTTAAATATACTTATGTAAAAAAAAAAGGGGCAGAAATGAAAAAATGAATTCCTACTATAGGCAAGAAAGCTGCATTGTGGGGAAGTTATACCCTCTTTACAAATGAGGAAATTGAGGCTCCACACAGGTAACTTGGACGAGATCTCACAGTCAGAGGAGCTGGCCCCAAACACGTGCTCCTCTGAACCCCAAGTTTGTTCTCCCCCGGGCTGTGTCCTCCTCTTCTGCTCCCAAGCCCGTGGTGATGCCGTATCGCCTCTGCCTCGTGCTCTCAGCCAGGCGCTCAGCTCTCTCAGGCTTGCTTTCTGGGGGCTAAATTAGACAGAGACTGACTTAGCAGACTGTTTCTTCAGTGATGTAATTGACTTTTATAGCCTGAGGGCTGACCGAAAGCCAGAGAATAAACCGTTTTAGGATTGCTCAAAGATGTAGATGTTTGACCAATATATCGTATAAGTAATCCCTTTTCCCCGTAGGGTATAATATAATAGGTATTCTCAATGTATGTAATGTGTAATATATATGTAGGCAGCCCTCTAATTTCAGTTTCTCTTTACCATAGCACCAAAAATTACTGTCTCCATTATACCTACATCTAAGCCTATGTATGTATGTATGTGTATATGTAAGCACGCATCCACCACCTCTCTCTCTCCTCCATCATTATCTATCTATCGATCGATCAATCGATCTATCTACCTATCTATCTATCCATCCATCCGTCTATCTTCTATCAGGTATCTATCTATCCTCCTGTTCATCTATCACGTCTCTGATGGGGTCTGTGTACCCTCAGGGCAAAAGGGCAGGGGAGATGGGGTGAGCCTGCTGTCACCGCCAGCTGCCCGCTTTGCTGAGGGTGTTGCATCTGTCTTTATACCAGTTCTGGCACTGATGCCCTGAGTTCACTGTTGATCAGATTCTAAGTGCTTCAGGGTTTGGGCTTCACTCAACATCAGCTCTTGGGTCCCTCCTCCGGGTCCCCACGAATAAGAACAAATGGAATGGAAAATGTTCTAAGACGAGTTGTTGGGCTTTAAAACTGCTTATTCAAGGAGATGCTCCAGTAACTCTGGACCTTGGGGGATGAGGGGAGAAGGCCCCAACTGGTCCCCAATTCCAGCTGGATGCAACCTAACACAGCAAGGCCAGACTCCTGTTACTGGTTTTCACGGCCTTGAGCTTTACGGTCTCAAGCTTCCTGTCAGCTCGATTTCTCAGCCTCCCCTAAGGATCCCATTCATTCAGTGGACACTTCGTGCAGCTCTGTGAGAGCCTTGGCCATGCTCGCCCCTCCCGTCCCGTGGGCCGGACTAACACGCATGCTCATCAGCGAGGGCGACGCTGACACCCAGGGGCCTCCCCTTTAACTCCTGGAGGCCCCGGTTCCCCAGGTGAGGGAGCCCCGCTGAGGAGCCGGGGAGACACAGGCGCCTTACCAGAGGGTCCGCGAGGTCTGAAAGACCGCAGGAAAAATGGAGCCACAGGAGCTGTCTGGAGGAGTCGGGCCTCAGGGAAGATGACTTGAACTGGGGCTAAAGGATGGAAGAGGGCCAGGTGGTGGGCCAGTGAGCTGCAGACCGCGGATGCAGCCACGTCCAGGCTGCGGCCCAGCACGTGCTCCTGGTGTGCGAGGCCGGCTCCGGAGGCCGCGAGGGGCCGCGAGCCAGGAGGCTGGTGGAGGCTGGGACCACGGAGGCCCGCTGTCTCCTTCAGGGCTGCGGCGCTTGGGTCTGTTCTGTGTGTGATGGGGAATTAGGAGTTTTTAAGAGTGTGGTGAAGCAACGAGAAAAAATGTGTTTTGAAAGGCATTTCTGGTATCAGTTTGAGGATGAATTAAGAGACGGAAGTTTTTACAATTAAAATGTGGAGAAAAGAACTGAGACTGCAACGTGGCCATGGCATCGGCGGCGGGGGGGGGCACCCAGAGACTTCCCTGAAGGACCGTGACCAGGCTGTGGATGGCGTGGATGTGCGGGGTGACCTAGGAGTGCCTGAGGGTGATGGGAACGGTGGGGTGCGAGGACTTCTAAAGGAAGGGATGACGAGGAGGCGGCATGGGCGTACGTGCGGAGGCGGCTTTGTTGTTTATGTGTTGAGTCTGAGACACCTGCGAGGTCTTCTCGTAAAGGTGCCCTTAGCAGTCAGGTGTGCACGATGGGTGCCCAGGTCAACGGGCAGGCAGATGGATTATGTCAACAACGTGAGAGAGCCATAGATGGGCACACAGACCTCTTCTTCCACGTGCCTGTCAGAGCTGCCCCACTCAGACCCCATGCTCACCTTCTCTGCCCCCAGCTGCCTGTCACCTCACCCCACCTGGCCTGCCAGGGATGTCCATGCTCCTGTTCATGCTCTGGTCTCCATTCTCCCAGGACACCCTCTCCGACTCCAAGCCATGCTGATGGCCCCCCAGTTTCACCTATTGATAATGCTAACCTGTAATACCATGTTTGGCACTGTTCATTCTCTCTTGAAAAGCTTAGTGATTTAGAACCAGACCTTAAAGTCACAGCCTGGGTTTCTTTTCCTTGTTTGCCTCCAGTTTTATGATTTACTGCCTGGATGACTACCGGCAGGTTACTGACCTCTTCCACCTCAAGTTTCCTCATCAGCAAAATGGGACAAATAGTACTTTCTCAGGGCTGTTATGTGAATCAAGGGAAGCAATGGGTCAAACACTTTGCCCAACGTCGAGTATATATAAGTTCTCAATTCGTATTAGCTATTAGTTTTATTTTCCCCAATACTTAGTAGATCCCAAGGTTAAAAAGGACATAATCCAGATGATTAATTGAAGGTCTCATGGTGCATTTTGTGTTATGTTTTCTTCATAAAGACAAGTGTTTACTGAATTCTTTCTGTGTGCTCGGGTCTTAATTGGGGATCAAAGGACATGTGGTCACATTGGGTGCTTTCCTTGTCCTCTAAAAGATTTATCATCATTGGGGGTTTAGGATATGCAGACCCAACACTGCAACAATATAACAGCTAATGATGGGAAAAGTGGCCGTGTGTCTGAATTAGTAATTTTCCTGCAAGAGGGAAAGGCAGTGCTACTCTACCTTGTTGATGATTCTCATGGGCACAGCACAGCTTGGCCACGAGGTCTGTGCATTCTCACTCTTATTTCTAGCTTTAGGAGCATGGGAGGTACATAAGGAAATCTGTGAACCTTGAAATATGTGAACCAAAGATTTCATTTATGGTGGTTTGAAGCCGTGGGTTGGGAAGAACTCTTTGCATTCTTCAGTCCCTTCAAGGCTTGTGCTGCGTGTAAACAAGGCTTCTTGTTGCTTGAGCCACATGATGTCTCAAGGGATTCTGTCATTTGCTCAGGGCCCAGGGAGGCAAGGTCAGGCCCCGAACGGTGGTGAGTGAGAGTGGGTGATGGAGTGCAGGGAGCCTGGACACCTGGAGTCCACAGGGTACCCCCTGCTGTGGTCATGGGTTATTACAACTGCGAGATCAGCCCACATCAGTACAGTTTATTTCGCGGAGGCTGCACTTTTATCCGGCGACATTAATGTCTTCACAAAGGCATTCGCTTAAGAGGTACAGCAGCCCGCACTGAAGATAAGGGACTTATTCTGACACTTAGGCATGGTATTATCTTGAACTGAATTTAAAAAATCAATGCAATTTGTGCTTAGGCTAGCCGATCCCTCCTGTTGTCATGGCTACACCTTAAGGTATCGATTCATCCTGAGAGATTCCAGGCTTGGAAGGGGCTGGGCAAAGGTAGGAGTATTTTGTTCAGCAGAAACTAAACAGACCCAGGAGCCAGCTGACCCTAAGAACAGAATAACTTCTCCTGTGCACGTGGCATCACCCCTCGCCCCCTCCCCCGCCAATGCTACTGAGTTCTTCCTCAGAGGTCTGGAGGCCACTCGAGTGTGTGTCAGACCGCATCAGGCCACGGGAGCCTGTGACAGGCTCAGTCACATGAGAGCAGGATGAGGTGAAAGGCTTGGGAGTCAGTGAGAGGAAAATGCATGAATGAAATCCCAGTCACTGTCAGCCATTAAGGTCCCAGGCCAACATCCTGTCTTACCCTCTAAGGCACGAAGCCATTAGTTCAAAAGCAGGTTAGGGGACACAAAGATTTTTAGAGTTTTTTTAAATACATGAAGTACTACCTTTGGGGATCTGTGACCACTAGTTTATTTTTAATGTGTATGTCCTTAAAAGTGATGCTTCTTGCAGAAAAGATTTTCAACTGGTTGAACAAAGTACATAACATCCAGTTCACCAGAGGCGCGGCTGGTCTGATCATCTGGATTCTAGGAAGCCATCGATATCAGCTGTTTCTAATCTATTATTTTTAAGTCTGTTTCTGGAATGGATTAGGACTGAGGTCACTCCCTGCAAACACAAGACAAAAGGGAAAACACCCCCAAGTTCGGGGAGACTGCTCTTGACTGATATAAGTAGGAAAACTGGTCAGCTAGTGGGGAAGTTGGCTGATAGCCGGTTTCCAGCCTGGACTCTGCCCCAGGGTCCTGACATATCTGTGTGCACATCCCTCAACATCTAGAGCTTTCTGTGCCTTCTAGAAGTGGCTTCTGCTCTGTGGTTTGAATGATACCACTGACATTTTAAAAGAATAAAAGTGAGTAGAATTTTAAGGGAACAACAGAAAAGACAGAAGACAGACTTTTTATTTCACTTCATTTAAAATAAAGAATAGGGCTTATTTTGAGTTTTAAAAAAATGTTACCTAACTTTTCTCAGTTGAGGTAAGTTAACATAAACTTGTAGTAGCGCTACTGCTGGGTTTGGTTGCATGCAGTGAAAAGTCTTAGTTTTCAGGAAGAAACATTTATGCAAAATCAGTTTCAAATCCAACTTTGGGCTTAAATAAAAAAAATAATAACATAGTCAATACACTTTGGGCTTTTCTATGTGCTAGCACTGTGCTCAGTGCTTTAACACTTAATTATTTTGCACAGAACAAGGAGGAGGATATTATGTTTCCATTTCGTAGATGTGGTGCTATAGAGGGAATGTGTTCCCCCAAATTCATGTGTTGAAACTCTAACCCCCAATGGGGTGGTATCAGGAGGTGGGGCCTTTGGGAAGTGATTAGGTTTAGAAGAGGTCATGAGGGTGAGGCCCCCAGTAGGGGATTAGTGTCCTTATAGGAAGAAATGAGAGATCTCTCTCTCTCCGCATATAAGCAATGAGAGATCTCTCTCCACACAGTGAGAAGGCTGCTTCTGCAAGCCAAGAAGAGGGCCCTCCCCAAGAACTGAATCTGCCAGCACCTTGATCTTGGACTTCTATTCTCCAGAATTGTGAGAAATAAATGTCTGAACATCTAGCCCTTCTGATGGGCTTCATGATGATTCAGAAAGGATGTCCAGGAGAGCTACTTTTTTTGCCTGGTCACGGGCCTCCAGTCTGCTAACCTGGTTCTTGCTAAATGCCACTGAGTTGACATTATTTCATGATGATTGCAAACATCCTTGCAGATATCAGGAATCATCCCAGTTATTAATTGTGCAGCTAATATTGTCTATTTCATATCAACCAAATAGAAACACAAGTGGAAGTGGATAGGATGCCACATTTATTTCTCTGTGGTCCAGGAGAACAGAGGAGAATCATAAATCCAGATGAACTGCCTTGTGGTTGAGTGGTCTGTGTTCACTGAGAGATGTTGACAATTAGAATTCTACCCATTGCAGAGATTCACAGGAAAGTGTACTGCTGGTACTGCAAAGGCCACGTGTTCCATAGAAGAAAATGTATTACTTTAGCTCAGGCTCCCTTTTAGAAAAATTTAAATGGAGTCTAGAATATTAATGTGGCTGTTATGACCAGAGCTGCTAGTTGAGTGACACGCAGAGAGCTACCCTTTGTTTTTATTCATGAGCATAAATAAAAATCACTCTTTGAAACCAGGTGGCTAACACAGTCTGGTTCCTAAAAGCAGAATGTTTTTTCCAGTGGCTCCAACATTTACTTGCTGGGAGTGAATAGTTTATATTTGGTTTCAGTTTAAAAAAAAATGCTGCCCCAAACATTTACAGTTAGCTTCCTTAAAATTCAGATAGCAAGCAAACAAGTAAGAAGTCCAGCTCAGAATGGTTCCCCATGTACTGTGCATGGCATGAATGGGGGCAGAGCAAGTTCTGTGCACTGACAGTTACAGAACGTGCGAGGAAAGATGCTCCAAATTACGTGGGGAAACGCTCGGAGAGAGGGATTTAGGTATCAGTGTGGAATGCATTAAATATACTCTCATTACCTGAGAGAGTCCATTTGACTTTGTTTTGTTTTTTTCCTCTCTGTGCATTTTATTGTTTCTATCTTTCTAGATTCCTGCAGGGAAATTATGCTTCTCCTCGTCCAAGGGAAGCACTGGAAGGCTACTCACGCTCTCTCAGGCAAGGCAGTCATCATCATTCTTGTGTTGTGACCACACTGGCTTACAGTTTTCAAAGACTTTTCCCATTCATGATCTCACTCGAATTTCACTATTTCAAGAGGTGGCAGAATAAGTAGAATTATCATTGTTTCAGTGACTATGGGGCTGGAGCTCAAAAAATTTACATGAATTTGCCCAAGTTAATAGGGGTTAATCCATGTGGATCTAGAATCAGGACCCAACAGACCTGTTTTCCAGACCATTATTTTTGCTGCTGTATTCTGCTGCTTCTAATAAGAATTAGGACATCAATTTTGGGTCTATTTTCTATTGGTATCAGTAGAATCTTGCTTGTCCTGCAGGCAGCATAAAGGAGTCTACTGTACTGGGTGAGAAGTATGAGATTCAGAGTTGGATAGATCAGGTTGAGGTACTAGTTTTATGTGATTCTTTTTTGGGGAAATCCCCTAATTTCTTTGAGCACAATTTCTCAATCTATAGGAGGTGAATACTTATACCTATTTCATGGGTATAAATGGTTGTAGGAAGGATCGCATGAGAAGAGTCCTGCACTTAGCCTTGTGCTTGGGACATAGTTAATGCTCAGTGTATAGTCAAATGCGTCTTTGACTCTGAACCTGGGACCCAAGCTTTCCTGAGTGTATCTGATTTGTTTTCAGGACAGGCAGCACTGTTACTGAATTCAAATTTGTGTGCCCAATGTGTGGTGAGGTCAAACAAACTGAAATGTTGGGATTTGGAGCAGAGAAAGGTTTATTCCAGGGCCAAGCAAGGAGAACAGGTGGCTTGTGCTAAAAATACTCTGAACTCCCTGAAGGGTTTTGGCAAAGTAATTTTAAAGGCCAGGTAAGGGAGGGTTGTCCCAGAGTATATGATCAGCTCATGTGCAATTCTCTGATTGGTTGACAGTGATCAGTCCTTAGGTGCCAGAGGGTCTGAGGGCTATGTGCTCATGATCATTAAGTAGTTAATGTCTTCCATTTGGTGGTGGTTTTAGCATTTGAAAAACTCAAGAAATAGGCATGAGATACTATTATATGGGTACTTCAGAGAGGAGCTACAGCAGAGGATATGGGGGAGGGGTCTGTCCTGGGAAGGCCCCATAGGGTCCTGCTTGGTTACAGCACTAGGCATTTGTATGATGATTTGTTCAGGATGAAATCTGGGGAAAGAGGTGGACGAGGAAATGACAGCAGAGGCCGTTGAGGGCATGTCCCGTGGGCTTCTGTCATAAGACTGACATGCTAGCTCTGCTGGGGAGTCTGGAAGAGCATTAGCCACATGCCCTTAGTAGCTGGTGGCAGAGGGCAAAAAGTATGGCAGAGCAGAGGGGCATTCCCTTGACTCCTGGTCAGAAATTCTCCTGTTTTCAGTGCAAAAAAGGATATATGTTTACCACCAAACTTTGGCTCCTCCAGAGCCCATAGCTTTGGTTCTCCATCAAGAGAGGACCATTGGTATGGAAACCTGGGTTATCATGGGTGTCTCCAGAGCAGAGTCATGGGGTGGGGGTCCTTGAATGTGGGTCTGTGGGGTTTGGAGTGGAGAGCCCTGAGAAGGCAGTTTGTAATAACGTTGAAACACCAGCCGCTGAAGTAACTCAAGTTGCCTGGTGAGAATTTCGAGGGTTGGGAGGAAGGTCAAGGAGTGTTTAGAAGACTTGCATTTTGCAGGAGGGGGGCGTGAGCCACTGAAGGTTGAGAGAATAGTGTCAATGACACCCTGCTGGTACCTGCTGCCTGGCAAGGACTGAGGGACTTTTAGTTGCACAGATGTATGTGAGCATGGACTTGAGTTAGTAATCTTGAGGCACACAATTCACCATAGAAAGTTTGTAATAGGGAAGAACAAATCCAACTCCATATTGGATCTGTTTCTTTCACTTTAACCTTTGTATTCTATTGCTTTTGCTACAAGTTAAGAATGTTGCCTGTAGCCTGAAGTATACAGGAGAGCCCATCTCAAGGCTCTGACATTTAAAGGTATAATACTTTCCATTCATATAGAGATTAAAAAGTTGCAGAACAGAGAATAACATCTGTCTTGTTGGAGGTTTATAAGAACATTGTGAATGGACCTAGGGACCTATGTGGATGGCTACAAGAACAAAGGATTCCGGCACCAAGAAGTTTGCAGCAACCAACCACACACCCTCCCCTTTAGTATAAAATCCCCGGTTCTTTGGGGCACGAGTCCACCATCTTCTTCATCTGCTGGCTTTCCAAATAAAGTCACTATTCCCTGCCCCAACATCTCTTGATTTATTGACCTGTCATGTGGCAAGCAGTACAAGCTTGGACTCGGTAACAAGATGAAGGAAGATGAAGGGGAACTCACTCCCTTGTGGGGTAGTGAATAGGTGAAAATAGCATAATGTGGTGAGTGCTATGGAGGAGAAGACAGGAAGTGCTGCTGGGACACAGAGGAGGGAAGGATGGTGAGCAATGGGGAGTCTTGCAGAACTTCGGGAAGCAACACTGATCCCCACGGGCAGAGAGGCAAGAGGTGGGCACTCCGAGCAAGTGAATGCAGCAGCGAGATCCTGGAGGTGTAAGAGCAGCCCACGTGTTCTACCAACATGGTACAGCCAGCAGGGAGAATGAGAAAGCATGGCGGGCACCCACAGAACAGAGGTTGGCCAAGTAGCCAAGACCTCGTCGTGTGGAGCATCAAATACAGAAAGAAGCAAAGATTATTTTTGCACTAAACCATCTGAAATCTGGGCATCTCTGCTTGCACCCTGGCCATCCCACCAGCCCTGCTCCAGGGGCTGTCCCAGCACGTGTGGTCCCTGTACTGTCCGTTCACTTGTCTCAATTTGTGCACAGAGGGCTGGTTCCTGTGAAGATCAGATTTTTGACAAGTTGTCTACTTCTCAGGTAGAAGGTATAGAGCTCATTTTCAGTGGTCTGGTAGTCCCAGTTCCACAAGTGCCAAGAAAACAATTAACTTGCTTTTATTTACCTCAGGTTGAAATCCCTGGTGTGATTCCCTGTGGCTAACTTTTCATTTCTCTATTCTAAATGTTGCCCTAATTAAAGCTTTCTCCAGAACTTTTGCACTTTTCAACAAAATGAGAGGGAACGAATAAAAATGCAGGTTCTAATTGGCACTTCCTGCATATTAAAGAAATTACTCTTCCCCTTACTAAAGGAAATGTTACTGGGAAGAGATAAATGATCTCTGAAATATAATTTTTCTTTTCTGGTAATAGTGATAATTCTTGGCAAGAGCATGGCTACAAATAGACATGTCCACAGGCTAACTTGTTCCGGAACAGTCTGAGTGATAGAAGGACCCCTCAGAAGAGTAGCTATACTTACTGAAAGGAAAAGAAATTCTTGCAATAAACATTCTTTATAGGAAGTTAGGCATGGATGCATTTGTTAAATTGTTTTAAATAACTCCAGCACCTAATAAAAACAGGATTTGAAGGAAAGCAAAATTTTCGTGTTAGGCTATGGTAACATCTGCATTTGTTGAATGATTTATGTCTGTGACATTAACTCAGCATTATTGAAAAAACCCTGTGTGACCCCAGGCAAGCTGGTATGAGATGTGAGCATGTTCCAGGTTGAAATTTCCCTCTTAAATTTTTCATGAAATTCTCCCAGCAGGGTCACTGTGGGGTTCTGAAAAGATTTTCAACATCAGAATTGCTACAGCTCAGCCACCAGAAATGCATTTATTTCACTAGCACTACCACCCCTTCATTTTAATGCCATATCATAATACAGAATAGGTTTAAGGTCCATCCATTGTAAAATTATCATTTTTCACCAAAGCAACATTATATTAAACATTTAATTATTCATTACTAATGCATGTCATGGTGAAATATTGGCCTCACTAATTCTGAAAGCACCCAGCTCACCATTTCTTCTTTGAAGGTTAATGGCTGAGCCCCAGTGTCATTAGATTTTCTAAATGCAGCTCACCTCATCTGTCACTGTGTGGCTTTCCCGACCCCAACCCTTATAGCGAGTGAGACCCACACTGTACAGGATGGTCTTCATGACACTGCTGTCTGTGAGGATGAGAAACTCATTTTAAGAGTCAAAGTGGGGAGAGCAGAATCGGGGACAGTACAGTTTTGTGAAATACCATCAAGTGGAGGATTTATTAAGGGATACATTTTTTAAGGTGCTATCCCTCTTGATTTAAATAAATTATGTGCTTTTATACAAACCTGTTTACTGACTTGGAATTATGAAATTGTCTGCAGTAGTTCCAGCAGGGTTTGCCTGCCTGCATTTGGTCACAAGATTTGAGATTTCAGCCCTGCAGCCTTGAATATTTACAGCCCAGGAGTCCTGCTGCGGAACACCTGTGCTGTGTAGGTTGCTGGACGGTTAAAAAAAGAATCCTCACTGGCATCTACACTCCATCCAAAATCACCTTCTGAATACTCCACGTGATTTTAATTCTGTTAACAGAGGGAAGTCTTATTCATCTGTCTTCTAGGCAATTGCTGGAAAACATTATGAAGACTGGAAATGTGATCTGACCCCTACATTGTACACTGGCTCCACCTGTGTCTGTAGAATGGCTTTCCTTTGCCAACCAAGATAATTTTCTCTGATTTGCATGGAGAACTTCTGGAGGAAACCTGTGAATCAGTGAGGAGAGAAGTGGATACCTGCCATTTAAATGAGCTTGGTAATTAAGGAAGGTCACTACCCCGGGAAGACTGCACAGCCATCATTCGGGATGACTCCTGTCCCGGTCATCCCCATGGCCCACGCTGGCTTTCTCTAATTTGATTGAGCAAGTCTTGGTCAGTTTTCATATCTTCCCACAAGTTGCCACAGTCCTTCCCACACTGGCGAACCAGCTCATCACCAGGATAAGGAAGATCGACGTGGTGTTTGGAAAATTCCTGCAGCTTCCAAAATTATCATAAAACAAAACAAAAAGCCCACATAAGGGAAAATACATGTATTTGGGTTTACTTTAGGAGAGTATTTCCCCAATGTCTGCTTAACTTAGGTTGCTTTCTTTTACGCCATGTATCATAGTGATTTTAGTGAGTCTAGTTGGATTATCATGAACTCTTCCTTTTCTGAGCTCTTCCTGGATCATGGGTTATATACTGTGTTTATGGGTTGAACTGTGTCCCCCAAATCCACATGCTGAAGTCGTAATCCCCAGAACCTCAGAATGTGGTTGTATTTGGAAATATAATCTTTAAAGAGATAATTAAGGTAAAATGAAGTCATTAATGTGGGTCCTAATCTATGACTAGTGTCCTTTTAAGAAAAGGAGATTAGGACAAAGACATGCACAGAGGGATGGCCATGTGAGGACACAGGGAGAAGACAGCTGTGTGCAAGTCAGAGAGAGAAACCAACCCTACCCACACGTTGATTGTGGACTTCTGGCCTCCAGAACTGAGAAAATAAATTTCTGTTGTTTAACCTGCCCAGTTGGTGGTATTTGTTGCAGTGGCCCTAGCAGACGAATACACTCTGTCACAATTTATACATAATAACCTCTGTTCTTTTCCTTTTATAAAAATCAAATGTATACTTTGATGAGTTTTGACAAGTATATATTGATATTCATGGGATCAGATACAATGTTAGGATATTTCTACTGCCTCAGAAGGTTCTTGCATGCTCCTGCCAATCTGTTACCGTGCCATAGGCAACCTGACCCCTATGATCAGAGACCAGCTTTGTCAGTTCTTGGATGTCATATAACAGAGACGTATGTAAAAATCAGCTAGGATGCTGATTTTTCTATTTTCCTCTTTGAGTTCAGACACATTTCGCTTCAGGTATTTTGAATCTCTGTTATTAGAAATATTCACGTTTGGGAACATCTGCCTCCCTTGAGAATTAAACCTTTATTCCTTATGGATTTTCTTTCTCTATCTCTGTCTCTTTGCCTTGAAGTCTACTCTGTCTAATACTGATGTATCTCTGTGAGCTTTCTTTGCATTGTATGTATTTTCTAACCTTTTACTTTCAATCTGTCTGTGTCCTTATATTTCACATATATCACAGCTGCATATTTTTGGTTGTTATTTATTTACACTGTCTGACAGCTTATGCCTTTTCATGGGAATTTACTATATTTTAATTATTTATATAGTTTTTGTAAGTCTACAATTTTGCTATTTGTTCTCTTCTTTCCCAAATGCTTTTTGTTTGTGTTTTGTTTCACTTCTCTGTTTGTTTTCTCTCCCTTTTCTTGGGTTATTTATTTATTTTTAGTATTCCATGACAATCCTGCAATTGCATTTAAGCTATAACTACTTGTGTTGTATTTTTAGTGTTGTTTCAGGAAATTTTATATTCATCTTTAACTCCTCATGTCTACTCAGCATCTATACTATGCCACAGAGTTGGAGGACTGAGCTACCCAACCTCATGACTTACTATAAATCTACAGTAATCAAGATACTGTGGTGTTGGTGAAAGCATAGACAGATAGATCAGTGGAACAGAATAGAGAACCCAGAAAATACATAAATATAGGCAACTGCTCTTTGACAATGGATCAAAAGCAACATAGTAGAACAAAGACAGTCCTTTCTACAAATGGTGTTGGAACAACTGGACGTTCACAAGCAAAAAAACCAATCTTGACACAGACCTTACCTCCTTCATAAGCATGAACTCAAAATAGATTATAGACCTAAATGTAAAATGAAAAAACTATAAAACTCGTAGAAGATAACACAGAGAAATCCTAGAAGATTTTTGGTGTGGGGATGACTTTTTAGATATAACACCAAGGCATGATCTGTGAAAGAAGTAATTGATGAGCTGGTCTTCATTAAAATGAAAAACTTCTGCTCTGAAAAAGCAAGGTCAAGGGAGGAAACAATGAAAAAAGAAAAGTGATGTCAAGCACAGACTGAGAGAAAATATTAGCAAAAGACATGTTTGATAAAGAACTGTTATCCACAATATACAAAGAACACTCAAAAGTCAACAATAAGAAAACAAACAACTCATTTGAAAAATGGGCCAAAAAACCTTTACAGATATCTCACCAGAGAAGATATAAAGATGGAATTTAAGCATATAAAAAGATGCTCCACATTATATATATGACATCAGGGAAATGCAAATTAAAACAACAGTGAGAGAACACTACACACCTATTAGAATGGCCATATTCCAGACACTGGTGGTGAGGATGTGGAGCAACAGGAACGCTCACTCATTGTTAATGGGGATGCAACATTGTACAGCTGCTTTGGAAGACAGTTTGGTGATTTCTTACAGAACTAAGCATATTATTACTGCATGATTAACACTCCTTGGTATTTAACAAAAGGGGTTCAAAATGGATGTCCACATAAAAACCTGCACATGGATGTTTATAGCAGCTTTATTCATAATTGCCAAAACTTGGAGGCAACCAAGATGTCCTTCAGTAGGTGAATGGATAAACAAACGTGGTACATTCAGACAATGAAATATTACTCTGCACTAAAAAGAAGTGAGCCATCTACCTATGAAAAGACATGGAAGAACCTTAAATGTATGTGACTAAGTGACAGAAGCCAGTCTGAAAAGGCTACGTACTGTATGATTCCGAATAAGACGCTCTGGGAAAGACAAAACTAAGGATTCTGTAAAAAGATCAGAGATTGCCAGGGTTTGGGGGTGGTAGGGTGGGGTGAATGGGGACAGTATAGATTTTTAGGGAAGTGAAAGTATTCTGTATGACACTCCAATGTTGGCTACACATCATTACCCAAACCCATAGGATGTACACCACCAACAGTGAGCCCTAATGTCAACTATGGACTTGGGGTGATTATGATGGGTCAGCGCAGGTTCATCATGTAGCAAAGGTACCATCTGGTGGGGGATGCTCGTAGGAGGGGAGGCTGTGCATAACCATGGCCAAGGGTAAATGGGAGACCTCTGTACCTTCTTCCCAGTTTTCTGTGAACCTAAAACTGCTTTAAAAATATAGAGTCTAAAAAAAGAAAAAGCAGTGTGTGTGGGGTCTTCTATGAAGTTTAACCCAACCTTTGGAAAATTTAATGCAAAAAAAAGCTAATCTTTATCTGCTATGGTGTTGTGGTACTAGGATTACATCAGGTTTTATACACATTTCTAAGTAAAAGAATTATACACATTTCTCAAAATAATCACTTTTTTGACATGAGAGATGTATATTTCAAAATTTAAAATGAATTCTGCTTTTACATTGCCTTATATAAATGTATAATCCTTGCTTGGCTCTCTGCCACAGTTTCTTCTTGGTCATAGGATAGCTTCATAATGTCACCATACAACATGATGTGATGACAGCTGTGTGAGCAGAGACAGACGAATAATGACATCCCCAGTCTGGGATTTCCTGTGGATTTCAGTGACTCACAGCATGGTGGTCTTCCATGATTGATCACAACTGAGATCTGACCCAGGGCCAATGCTTCGTGGATTTTTGCCTCATTGAGCAAATTTCAAATCTGGATTTGCCTTTATCATTCTTCAAGTCACATAAATGACAGTTTCTTTTTTTTTTTTAGGACAGGAAAATTAATTGAGAAATATTAACCACACATGAATGAAATACAAAATGACTATTAATTAAAGTCCACAATTCCATAAATAAATACAATAATAAGCTAACAGAAAGGAAGTGGGGAGGGTACCACTATCATGGTGCACGGCATCGTAGCTAGTTAGCCACACTCAGTGGTAACACGGTCCCAAGGCCTCTGTGTGTGCCACGGGCGGTGCCTTGTCCAGCGAGATAGGAGGGAGAGAGAAACAAGAGCAGAGAAACTTCTCTACTAGAGCAGCAAAGTTTAGGTTTATGCCATTTCTTGATTAGAAATAGGATGCTGAATAAACATTCGGTATTTATGATACAGGTGAGTTCTAGATACCACAAGGCAGAAAAATAAATACAGCTTCTAGTCCCTGTGTTGGAGTTGTAGCCACACCAGCGAGATGAGACCTGTGCTTTAAAAATGCTGAAGAGTATCACAATTATCGAAGGCGTACTACTCGTGAGGGGACCAGCAAGGGGCTCCGAGGGGGGTCCACTGAAGAAGGAGGGGCCTGAAACGGACAGTGAGTGAGTGAAATCTGGATGTGAAGAGGAAACAGGTAGAGCACCGAGGTGGATGCTCTGAGAGCAGGCGTATTAGTTTCCTACTGCTGCTCTAACAAAGCACCACTAACCAGGTGACTCAAAACAGCAGAAAGGTATTGTCTGCCATTTCTAGAGGCGAGAAGTCTGACATCAAGGCGTTGGCAGGGCTGTGCTCGCTCTCACCTTCTGGTGGTTGCAGGCAGTCCTTGGCCTGTAGACGCATCACTTTGGCCTCTGCATTTTTCACCCCACCCCGGGCCTTCTCCCTGGGTGAGTCTTCACGTGGCTGCCTCCTTTCTTAGGACAATGCCAGTTACGCTGGACTGGGGGCCGCTTCTACTCCTGCGTGACCCCATCGTTTCTTAAGCAACATTATGTAGATATCTTTGACACATGAAAATTGTATATATGTATGACCCATCTTAACTAATTACCTCTGCAACCACCTTATTTCCAAAAGAGGTCACATTCTGAGCTACGGGGGGTTAGGGTTTCAGTATATCTTTTGGGGACATCATTCAACCCGTAACAGAGACAAAAGTGGGAGTGCTGAGTGCAGATAGAGCAACTGGGGGAACAAAAAGTGAGGAAGAAGTGGGAAGAAATGGTGAAAACAGGAGCTGATGTCAGATTAGGACTGAACTCAGGCAATGGGTTGGGCGTGTCAGTGTTACCCACTGGTCCTTAAACCTAGCTGGTGGTCAGAATCACATGGGGAGCTTTAAAATACATTGGCTCCTGGGACTTCCCTGGTGGTGCAGTGGTTCAGAATCTGCCTGCCGATGCAGGGGACACGGGTTTGATCTCTGGTTGGGGAAGATCCCACATGCCATGGAGCAACTGAGCCCGCGTGTCACAACTACTGAAGCCCACGCACCCAGAGCCCGTGCTCCGCAACAAGAGAAGCCACCACAATGAGAAGCCCGCGCACCGCAACGAAGAGCAGCCGCCGCTCGCCGCAACTAGAGAAAAGCCCGTGCGCAGCAACAAAGACCCAACACAGCCAAAAATAAATAAATAATTAAAAAAATAAAATACGTCAGCTCCTGAGACCCTGATACAGCAGTCTGTGGCCGAGCCTGTTCACGTGGATTTCTATAAAGTGTCCAGAGTGATTCTGACCGTCTCTCGGTGTGGGACGCTGATGCGGCCACGTGAAAGGCGCAGCGGCCGACCCTGCACGGTTGCCGCTCTTCACCTTTCTTCGTAAGATCTTTGTTCAGAAATCAAAACATTTCTTGCCAAAGGAGAAGTAGATCGGAGGATTTCACAATCCGTTTAGAAACAAAACCCAGCTTAGAAACCACACAGTTTCCTGGATGAGTGTCTACATGAGCTGAGTCGCCTCTAGAAGGAAAATAATGGAGAGAAGCAACCAAAGCACACGACGAAACGAGCTGCCTCCCTGGCCTACGTCCTCAGACTCCCCAGGGGAGGAATTCTCCCGCCTCCTCCGCACTCCGCCGTCTGCGTTCAGACGCTGTGTCCTGTGAGCGGAACAGCGCCCGCGGGGGAGGGCCACCCGCGGGGAAAGGATGGCGATGCACGGACTTCATGGACCAGTAGGCATTTTATTTCAGCCTGTACCGCCCTGGCTCGCTAATGAGCAGGAAAGCTGTTTGCTGAGAAACTGCCGCCAGGCTTAGCGTTGTGCTTCCTCGTCAAGCATCTAATTATAAACGTGGGGATTTACAGGAGACCTTTGTCTGGGGATGTTGTTACCGTTTCAGCCAGGCTTGCTGTGGGACTGCCGCATCACACTGCCAGGGGCGGTGCCGTGTGGAGGGCGGAACACCGGCGCGGATTGGTCTCAGCCTCAGGTCACCGCCCTCGGTGCCAGACGTGTCTCTACTGCATTATCCCCCGGCTTGTCCATCGTCTGCCAGACTGACCCCAGCTTCCAGGGTGGGGATCCCTTGTCTAAGCCAATCATGGTGACCCCAGGCCCTGTGGGGATGATTGATTCAGGAGCTGAAGGACTGAGCTAATCACGACAGAAATGTCTGTAACCACAGGATTCCCTCCAGAAATAAGCTGGCGTGTTCTAGTCCCACCCACGGGGGAAGGAAGTGTGCTGAGGGCTCTGGGGCAATTCTCCGGGCTATTTTTCAAAGGGAAAGTGGCCTCTTCTTCCTCTGCTGTTTATGGAAGCAACACCCAGAACGTGTGCAGCCTAGAGAGAGAGTGGACACCCAGGGGCCCAGGGCTGAGCTGTCTCAGAGAGAAGAGGCTGGAAGAGCCCCACGTCCGGGCGGGTGCTGGGCCTCCTCGGACCACACACTTGGGCCGGTTTTCTGCTACAGCAACATGAAGCATCCTAGCAGGCCGTCCGCTCTGAGTCTCGCGTCCCGAGTGGGAGAGCTGTGCAGTTCAATGCCTGGAAAATAATAGACACGACAGATAGAAGGTGTCTCCGATCCGATTTGCCTAAAACTTAGTTTACATTTAGCTTTAAATACTCATTAGCTGTACGAAGTATGTACGTACCGTCTTAGCTCAGGCTGCTGTGACAACACCACAAACAGTAGGTATTTATTTCTCGCAGTTCTGGAGGCTGGAAGTCCAAGAACAGCACATGCAGTGTTTGGTGAAGCCAGCTTCCTGGACCATAGATGGCATCTTCTCCTGTGTCCTCACATGGCAGCAGGGGTGGGGAGCTCTCTGGGGGTCCCTTCTCTAAGGACACTAATCCCATCATGAGGCCCATCCTTGTGACCTGATCACCTCCCAAAGGCCACATCTCCTGATACCATCGGGCTGAGGGACAGGTTTCTACATGAGTTTTAGGGCCGCAGCACTTACCACGTTCATTTCCAAAGGGCGCAGGAAGAATGGAAACAATGGTGCTGTCACAGGTAGTGGGATGCCCTCTGCAGGGACCACGGAGTCTGATTCCACAGCAAAAGCACTCAGGCGCCAGGGCTTCTCTCCCTTGTGGATGTTTAAGGACTTACAGAACAAGCGGCAACTCTACTGACTCCAGTGGGGCTGGTCCAGCGGCCAACACTGGTGGAGTCTGTAACTCCCCCCTGCGAAGACCTAGCGTGGTTCCCAGAAGCATCATCGGTTACAGAACCTGGCAATGATGACAAGGCCACCGAGGTCTGGTGCGAGTGTCGAGCCCTCGGCCTGGCTGAGCCCGTGCGGCCCGTGTGTGTCTGTGGGGAAACGATGGAGGCCAAGTCTGCCTCCAGAGCCCTCCAGGTGCTTCACGTCACTGCCCCGCGTGGGCCTGCTGGCTCAGGTCAGCCCCGTGCTTTCCTGGCAAGACCCAGGACGTGGCTCTGATCTTCCTTTTCTTCCTCCTTCTTAGCCAAACGTCTGCGTTTTGGCTGTCTCTGTTCTGAGTCCTGTCTCGTGGCCAGCTGGCGCCCTGGGAGACAGATGCCAAGTCTCCTCGTGAGGCATCGTCTCTCTCCAGCCTTAGTGACCGTCTTTCTCATCGTAAGAGGCGTTTCTTTCTGAACAGGACGCAGTGCATCAGCCTCAAGGACTCGGGTCTGGATGGCGGGATGTCTGATGCCCAGACCCAGCTCAGCGCGTTACCCACTCAGCACACATTCTTCCAGGTCTTACTTTGATCTCCCGCCGCCCAAGGAAGACCTTGCCTCAAGGGTGAGGGCTCCCTTAGTTTATCTTGGGCAGGGGGTTCCAGGAGACATGATGAGGGGGTGGGGACACAAGGTGGGGAGGAAAGTCAGCCAAGGCAGGTGGATGAGCAGGTCACTGCTGGGGGACGGGGCCTGACCTGCACTGGGTCCTCTGGGAGATGGTGTGGGACAATTTCAGGATCCTGCAGTCTGTCCCTGTAGAGGCCCAAGGGGCTGGGGTGTTGGCCAACCACCTGCCCCCCTCCCTGTGAGGCTGTGTACTCCCTGCTTCTCTCACCCGCCCCTCAAGCTGCAGGGCCTGCCCTGAGCCCTGTAGGAGAAAAGCAAGGATTCAGGGCATCCCAGGTGACACTCAGGTATCCTGGGGACAAAGAGCAGAGTGTCTGCTGACCTTCATCTCCACAGGCGTCCTCTGGGCAGCTCCCTCCTGTGCCTCACTTTCCTCTCCCACCTCTGATGTATCTTCTGCATGTGATTTGACCTGAATCCCAACTTGCCTCCCTCTCTCTCTCTCTCTCTCTCTCGCTCTCTGTCTCTCTGTGTTATTTGCTCTGAAGCTCACATCCTGGAGAGAAGAGCTCTGAAATTTACCACATGCCTACCACGGACCAGGCACTTGGTACCTGACAGACATGACCCCTTGTAATGCTTACAATAACCTTATAAAACGGATGTAAGAGCAAACTGGGACTCAGGGAAATTGCACTCCTTCCCTGAGGACACACAGCAGGAAGGTGGGCAGTGGTCATTGGGAACCAGCTCTGAGTCTCACCAGGGCCCGCTCTTCCTTGCATCTGAGGTGCCGTTCCCGGGGACACAGGACCGGGTGGGAGAAAGGGCGTTGCTCTCAGCTCTTTCTGACTGTGTCCAACCAAGTCAGCTTGATTGAGAATCTGTCCGGGTCTCCACATCTTGTGGGAAATTGGATATCAAATGTACACATTATTGAATTTCATGTTGTGAATGTTTAATTCTTCTCCAAGTGTCATATAATTAGCCATTTGTTACATAAATTGTTTTCATGACTTACATACATTGTTTTCATTAGTGGCTCTAAAGGGGAGAGTGGCATTAATACATAATAAATGCAGATCACTCTGCAGCAGGAGAAGTCAGTGAGAGCATCAGAAGCCAGCAGGTGCCGGGCTGAACGCTAGCGCTTCACAGAGCCCCTCCTCCGGGGACACCTGTACAGTGTGCAGGGCGGGGACTGGGGACTCCGTCCTTCCCCTAATGGGCCACATGGGACTCTGTGAATCTCTCTCCTCCCTCGGAATCATCACCTCTGCCCCCAGCAAGCCCGGGGATGCTGGAGTCACCGTCTGGAGCACCTTCAAGAACTAAGGCACTTTCTACACATTCTCCCGCTTTCATTTACCTACAGGATCCACCCAGGAAGTGACTGGAGTAATTGGTGAAGTAACTGGTGGTAACTGAAGACACACAGGTAGTCAGCGTCGAAAGGTAGGGTCAAGCCCTGATCTGTGTGGCTGCTAAGCCGGCGCTCAGCTCAGCGGGATTGTTTGGTACCAGCGTCCCATCTGCTCCTGAGACTTCGTCCTCGGCGCTCTGCCCTGAGAGCTAGGAGGTGATGCACGTACCTGAGCAACCCCCGCTCCGACACTTGGTAACCTCTGCCACGATTGTTGCCTCTACCTCCCAGGGTCTAACAGTGAAAATAGGGCAGGTATATGGAAACGTGTCCAATGTATTAAAGTATTTATTACTAACTCTTACAAGTCTGCAGGGATGTTCCGTGAAGAGCGGGGGCCAGGGAAGGAGGACAAGGTCAGGACTGTGTGACATTGTATGTTTGAAACACAGTGTGAAGGGGGAGGTATGCCCTTCCTTCATGGGGAAGCCCCCAGCTTCAGAGTAAACCCCATCCTGGCTTTCAGGGCTCCATCAGCGGGAGCTGAACACCTGTCCCAGACGTCTGCCCGGACTTGCTGGGGAGCCGCCTACCAGCCCCCCTCCCCTTCCTCACAGACAAGCCGCCACTACCCATGTGGGGACCACCAGGGTCATCTAACTGTGTCACTGCCCCCGTTTATAAGCTACTGGGACAGCTGTCTGCCCCGGGTCACCTCTCATCCCACGGCCAGGACTCTGGGGGCCCAGGACCCAGGGCCGGCTCGTGGGCATGTGAGCTGCGTAGGGCCCTGCACAGGGGACAGTGCTGGGTTTGATGCTCTGACTTGCCATCTTGAGCTTCTTAACGAGCTTTCACGAGGGCCTGTGTTTTCACTCCACACTGAATCGTGAGCCACTTCCATTCTAACCCTCGATTCCAAGCCCTGCTCCCAACGGTCCGGTGCGCCCTCTGGAACTCATCATCATTTGCAAAGCCTTTTATCCTTTCAACTCTTGTCAATGTTTTCTTCACTTTCCTCCCACCCTGCAGCCTCCCCCTTGAAGACCCTGCCACCCACCGTTCTCCCCGAGGCTTGGCTGTTTCCTCTCCCGCACTCTTCTCTCATTTACTTGGAAAGACGGTCGACTCCCTGCCGACTCCCCCTGTACCCAGGCGGCTGAAGGAGGTGGACAGCCGGGCTGGCCACTCGCGCTTCCAAATCACGATCCCCAGGTTCAAGTGAGTCCCACCCGCTGCCTGGAAAAGTATTCTGCCTTCCTTACCCCCTCCTAGACGATCGCTTAAATATCCCTTCCTCTCTCAGACGCTAGATCTCTCACGCTCAGCTGACAGCCACACTCTCTATTGAAGTAAGAAAATAGTAGCAAACAGAGAGGACTTTCCCAGTCTCCATAAAGCTCCACACCCACCAGCATCAGAGCCCGTGGTCCTGCCTTCCCTCAGGGATGAGCTCTGCTCTCACCTAAGCCCCATCTTCTCCCTGGGCACTGCACCCAGCCCTTCTTGTCAGGGACTGGGTGCAAGTCCTTTCTCTTTCCTTTGCATCATCCCTGTTCTACCTGTTACAGGACCTCCCCCCTTGGTATACAAGCGTGATATTATCTCCCCGATGGTATCTGACCCCACTCACCTCCCCTGCCATCCGCTCTCCTCCCTCCCACCCATAAAGCCCACGGGACACAGGGCTCCATGCGCGCGCAGCCCCCAGATTCTCTCTGTCTTGAACTCCGCATCTCTGTGTGTCTGGACGAAGGGCCGCATGAGGCGAGTATTCTTCCTGGAGGCCACCCCCTTCTGCGCTTCTTCAATGCCACCACCTACTCCTTCTCAGGCCTCCTGGCGGCTTCTCATCCCCTGAGCTCTAAGTGTTGCTCAGGACCCGACCCAGGTGAGCTCAGCCTCTGTACCTCCTCAGCACCACCGCTTTCTACGCCGCTTTTGCTGATAACTGCCAGGTTTATTTCTCCAGCCCAGGCATTTCCCCAGGAATCCTTAATCACACAACACCCCCCACCCCGCCGTTTATTGGTCGCTGCATAGACACCTAAAGGGCATCTTAAGCAGATCCACCCGCCTCTCACTAAGTAACAGCTTAATTCTTCCCAATGTTGATGACAAAAATTTGTAGTCTTTTACCCTTTTTCTCACATCCCCTATTCAACCTGTCAGCAAAACTTAAGGGGTCTATCCTCTAAATATGAAGAGAATCTGCCCATTTCCCCACCTTTATTGTCACTGCAGGGGTCCGGCCCACCGTCCCTTCTCCCCAGGTGCCTGCCGTGGCCTTCACTTGGCTTCCGCGCTCTGCTCCTTCCTTCTTTCACTCTTTCCAACCTGGCAGCCAGAGGGATGCTCTTACAACATAAATCATCACGTCACTCTCTGCTCAGAACTCTTGGTAACATCCCGTCTCTTCCAAGTCAAACCCAGCTGTTGGAACCACGTGCGGAGCCCGAGTAGGTGGCTCCACGCTCCCCTGCGTGCCCCTGGCTGCCCTGATCCTTTCCCTGGACGCGGCAGCTGAGCTCCTGAGATGCTGCCTGGCTGTTCCTTCCACCTGGGACATGCTCATGGCAGGTTTCTGTTCAGTTTCTACCTCGTTCAGTCTGGTCTCTGCTCAGACATCGCTGCCTCCGTTCCCACGATTCTTGGTCCTGATTTGTCGTCCTTGCTTTATTCTTCTCCATTTGCACTTACAACCCAAAGGGCCTTGTGTTTTGTTAATTTATTTACATTTGTTTCTCCCCCTCACTAGAACGTGAGCCGTTCCTAAAGTCAGGGGTTTTCTATCTATTTTCTTCACTTCTTCATTCCCACTGCCTGCAATAGGGTGCGATCTGTGTTTGTTAAATAAATAATCCAAAAAAAAAAAAAGTACAAAGGCCATTGAGTATCAGAGTCAACGCTAAATCCATGCCCTGAAATGTATGTGCCAAACTCACAGGAAAGCTGCTTTTGGCCTATTTGCTCTGATTTAAAGTCTTTTAAATCTCAAACGAGCTTGGTTATTTGATTTCCTAGGCAACAGGCAGCTGGAAGCAAATGGAAAGTGAGAGGGGCTACGGACAAAGCCACACCAGCCATGACCTCGACGGTCTAGTGGACACAGGGTGGCACCAAGTGCTCCCAAAACGTGGGCGGGCCAAGAAATATCACCTCCCGGGTCCGTGGGCTATACGCCTTCACAGCCTGTTCTGTCTCACCAGCACTTGAGGAAATCACTGTGTTTGTTTGAGAATATAATGTCTGGGCTCCATAAAGATGACCTTGAGTCAGGAGAAAAGGCATAAATAAATATATCTCAAATGTTCTTTTTAGAAGATGATCACATGTGTTAAACATTTTAGAAAGACTTTCTTCCCACATGGTTAATTTTTCTTAAAGCTTTGATTCTTAAAGAGGTAAGCACGCAGAATTTGGACATGACATGTGCACGGATGGAGAATATACCTAATTCTCCAAAATGCCAGGTAAATTCTTTACTGAATAGTATTCATATATGATCCTTATAGAGCTTTCCAACTGAGCTTAGAGAATAGATACAAACCACAAAAGATACAATTAAAAGGCAATTAAGCACCGGCTCTGCAATACCAACCAAGTACGATGGGAGCGCTGGCACTGGCTGGGACGGTTCAAAGGAGGCATCACACAAGTGCAAGTTCACGGCAGGCAGGGAGCTTCTCTTGGCCATCCCCGTGTCTCCCCACAGTGGAAAGTGCGTGCCCTGTGGAGGTGATCTGAACGTTTACTGACTGAACTGTGTGAAACTGAGACGGAGCCGGAAAATAACACACCAGCTGTGTGTGCAAGGAGAGTGTTCACTGTCGGAGACAGTGCGTCCTTCCAGATGACCTGGGATTGTGTTGAATTGTGTGGCCTCCATATTGGCATGGGAGCTGCAGCCAAAGATGTAAAAACCTGGTGGGTGTGTTTGCACCCCAGGGTGTTAGGCATCTGACGTGAACTGCTCAGGTGAGGATAGCAGGGCTCCTCTGTGATAGGAGGGGTGTGTAGGGCTTGGAGCTGGTTTCAGATTTATCGCTGAGCTTCGGGTATGTCCCTCACCTTCTCTGTCCCTAAGGGTCATCTTCAGTAGAAGGGCTCTCACTCCTCAGAGGTTATGACAGTAACATTATTACTACTTGTAAACATTGAGAAGGTGCATGTGAATGTGTGCTTGCACGTACAAACCGTTAACTGAAAAGAAAATGCACAACCTAAAAGTTAAGAGTTATGTCTTATTTGGTGGACAAAACTGAGGACTTAAGCCCAGGACGCAGCCTGTCAGTAGCGCTGAGGGACCGCTGTGCAGAGGTCGGGGAGGAACCAGGATCTACAGGGGTTTTTGCCACAAAGACCAGGCAGTCGGAACATGGAAAGATGACTGTTCATTAAAGAAAACCAGACATCTCAGGTTAAGGACTTCACTGCTTTTCTATGCATGGGAAGATGCAAGAGTCTGGGCTCATTGAAATCATTCCTTTGATCCTCACCTCAGCTACCTGGGGCCAGGATCCTGCTTTTCTCCATACTGAGTCTTTTCCCAGGGCTGAGAGATGGCCTGGATCAGTTCCAACAGTCGGGTGGGGAAGAGAGAAGGGATAAAGGAGGGGAATTTTAAAACTTTCTTTCCCTCTTGTCAAACGTGAATTGAATTTGAGTAAGTTAAATAGTGGCATAATGCGACCGCACAGGATCTCCCCCTGCAGCCCTCCTCACCCTCAGGTTATCCAAGGAGCCTTCAGCCATCAGTGAATTCACACATTCCTTCCTTTCAAGCTTTGTCCTGGAGACTGACGCCCCATTCCCATCCCTTTCATTGATCTCATCTCTCTCTGGCTGATGGTGTCAACTTTGTGATGGGTTCTTGGACCTAAAAGGGTCTTCGTTCGCAACCCCAGTGGAGCCCTGCTCCTGGACATCGAGCTCACCACTGCTTCATTCACTGTCACGTGTTCCAGCCATTTAAGTTCTCCAATGCCACATGCCGGGGGGCCGGGCTCGGGGGCTTCCAGACTCCATGTCAGGGTGACGCTGGAGGGAGCCCGATCCTTCCCTTCTGGCAGCAGTGTTTGTGCTAAAATGCAGCACAAACACTAAGAAGGAGAAACAACTCAGGGCAAGCGTGGCACATTTTTCAAATGGGTAAATTTTCTGCAGAACAAAGTTTTTCAGAGATGTTGACCTTTTAATTTAACTTCCGTTGCCTTAAATCGTTAGTCATTCCTTCGGATTGGTATTCTCTCTCCCCTCTTAGTCTGTGAGCTCTCTGCGGGCAGACACTAGGGCAGAAGCTTCACATGCGTGGTCTCGTGGTGTCCTAACAAATGTCCAGGAGTGAGCTAGGGATGGGAGTTAGGCGGTGACTCACGCAGAAGACAGAGGTGCGCACGGCCCTGAATTGGGAAGGGTGTGGCACGCTCAGGAGAGACAGACTGTGACAAGGGCTGCTGGGGTCTCACTCCCATCCCTGGGCCCCGCCACTCCTCCTGTTAATGGGCAGAGTGTCCACTTCTCCTCCCTTGACACTTGCCCTCAGCATGAGAAGGCAGTGGGGATTATTCTGCTTAACTTCCCAGGGAGCACCAGACAAGGTGGTGCAGTTCCTGCCTTGTTTCTGGAACACTCACTCACATTTGGAACCTGAGCCGCCAGGTCCAAAGTTTGGCTCCCAGGGGGCCGCCATGCTGCGAGGAAACTCAGGCCACGTGGGGAGGCTGCACGTAAGGCTCAGGTCGGTGGCCCTCGGAGCTCACTGCACACAGCAGCATTCTCTGCGGTGGAACCAAATGTGAGTGAACATGCCTCCAGATGCTTCCAGCCCCTGGCTGTTTCCTGGGCATCATGGCACAGAAGCAGCCCTTCTCCTGTGTCCTCTGATCCTCGACCAACAGCATCCACGGTTATAACAAAGTGGTTGTTTGAAGCTGCTACATTTTGGGGTACCCTGTTGTGCAGTAATAGTAACTGGAACATCGCTTAGGTGGGGGAGAAGGCAAAGGATTAAGCTAGAGAGATATTCTGAGCTCACTTAGGAGGGCTCTTAGATGCCAAGAGCAGGAAATTGGATTTTATCTTGTAGACCAGGGGTTGGCAAGCTCTTTCTGTGGAGAGCCATAGAGTAAATATTTTAAGCTTTGTGGGCCATATCCAGTCTCTGTTGCGTTTTCTTCTTTTTAATTTTAGTTTTTACTATCATACAAAACCTTAAAACCCTCTTTAGCTCAAGGACCGTATAAACACAGGCAGCTGGCCAGATTTGGCCTTCAGGCTGCAGTCTGCCAATGCTGTTGTTAGCAATGTGCAGCCAAAGAGGTTTTTAAAAGAAAGAGTAAACTTGTCTGATTTTAAGTATAACCTCAACCCCTGTGGAAGTACTATTTCCAGATGTTATAAGAGGAATATATTGACAGATCGTGTGTGTTTGTAAATTCAAGAGCTGGACGCAGACTGATATCTGCTGTGTTCAGATCTGATGTACGAAATGCACACTAAGAAGCATCAAAAGATATCAGATGGAAGCAGCTACTTCTTATGTCAAGAAGACCCTGGGCCATAGAGTGTAAAGGCTTTGACATCTTATTGTCTAAATAACTGATGTGTTTATCATTATGTCTAAAATGTCCTTTATCAAAAGTTTTATTTGAAATTAAGGATTTCAAATTGTTATTGTCTTTTTGCCCTAGGACATTCTTAAAACGGAGATGTGTTGTCTCTCTGTTTTCTTCAACTGAAATCTTTTGAAATAAATAATGATCCTAACAGTTTTATATCATGCCATCTGTGCAAGATAAAACTTTGTAAGGAACTACTAGCTACAAAGTGCAGTAGCTTTTAGTGCCTTTGTCATGTACGGCGCGGGAGATTTCCTGCTTTGCAGAATTAAACAATATGACACATTTTAATTTCCTTTAAATAACCACAGAGATTAGTTTAAATTATTATTGAACTGCATGTTGATTGAAGGTGAATTTCAAGACTTCCAAAGTGTATCTAATAAAACAGCCCTTTGTGTGATCATTTTTATTCTGGAAAAGAGTTTTTGTGTCGGGAACGTTTAATCCACATAATTTTGCCACAGGCAAATATAATCTATTTCATTATATTCGATGTCATCAGAGAGAGAATATAATCTATTTCACTCAAATGTGAGATAGGAATTTCAGGTCAAATGGTCACTATAGGGAGATAAAGTGAAAGATCGTTTGAAAAATACCCATGAAAGCTTTTCGGCAAGTAAATTTCAATCTCTTTCGGCCTTAGTTGCTTTATCTGTAATATGGGAATGAATGAATGAATGAATGAACCAGTGAGTAAATGAACAGTTAATGGGCCCCAGGTAAATAAGTTCAGCTGCTCCATTAACGTTGCTCTATTCCCGTTTTACAATAGCTTTGTAAAACAGAATACTATTTACATTTTATTGATGATAAAGCTGAATTTCACCTTTCTTGCTTTGTGAAGTGGTGAACCGTAAAATAAGGTAAAACAGGTGGGAACACTCTGAGAGGTACCAAGAAAAATAGCCTTTACAACTCTAGGAAAATTCTTCATTTCACAGCTCATGAGAAAGGGTTGTTAATTTCTTATTAAATTTCTTTTGGCCAGGTCAATTAAAATAATACTTTTCTTGGTAGCGTCTTCTGGTTACAATTACGTTTCTTTAAGCACCTTCTTCTGAACTGAGCCAAAGCCAAGTAGATCCCATTTCTCATAAGATGTTTTACTCGGTTTTATAAAATCATATTATTTACTGAGTGAAGGATTTGGGACATTTGTTTCCTGCCATTACTGTAACTGAAGCCACTGTGGGTCCTTTAGTAATTCTCTGCTCCTTTTTATTTCTTCCCTTTCTGTCCCAGTTTATCTCAAATGATGCAATGTCCTACTGCAGCCTGGTAGCACAGTGATTTTAGCCTCGTGCCTGGGTTTCTTTAATGCCTTTGGTCTGAGCCAAGAGATGGAATCAGGCTCATCTCTTGTTATTTATAATTCCTGTTCATATTCCCTCTCTCTCTGTTTAAAATGAACAATACAGTTAAAAGACTCATTCAGATCAAATGGGCATTATAATGTAGGGATGAAACATGTCATCAACTTGCATGCCACCTTGCTTAGGTTCAAATCACAGCCCTCATTTATCAGCTGTGTGACTTTGGGCAAGTTACTTAGCCTCTCTCTGCTTGAATTTCTTCACTTGTAAAGTGGGGATGTTAGTAATAGCTCTTAATCTCATAGTCCTTGTTCCAGGGTTAAGAGAATTAAAATATCTAAAGCCTTAGAGCAGTACCTGACAAATAGTAAGTGCTCATGAGATGTTTGCCATGTTTATTACAGTTTTACAGTGGATGACAGTAAGTGGTGTTCATTACCTTATGAGGCTTAATGGATAACATTTCTAGATCCATCCAAGGAGAGACAGCATGCAAATATTCGTTATAAAATTTGAAAGCTGCAGAAAATTCACTTGGCTATTTTTCTTTGCTTCAAATTAGAAATGTACTAACCTGTATCGATTGGAAATCTAGTGAGTGTTTGGACTGTAAATCTAGACATCCGTGATTACGTGCTAGAGAATTAAAAAGAGTGATCAATATTACACAGGAACACAGAGTGACTATTAAAATTATTGTACATTCTTGGCAATAACATGGTCCAGGGACCAACTTTTCAAGGCAATGGTAGAGCCCTGGATACCTGTTTTGTTTCTCCCGCTTAAAACCAGACTATTTTATTTAATAACAACTATGTTTTGCACGTGTAAAATGCATGTGGAGAAAGTTAAGTATTGGGAGTGATAACATATGATTCTTTCCCCCAAATAAAATGATCCTTTTTGTCACTCATAGACTGCATCACCCAATTAACTCTCAGGTGTGTACTTTTATGTTATTCTCTAATGTTTCAAGAAAAATGTCTGATCTTAGCAGTCTGTTCGTGAGGTTCTAGCTGAATACTAAGACACCAACCTAGCCTTGGGGTTAGAAGCCCCACTCTTGAGCTGTTACATCCCTACAACGTGATTAATGATGGTTCACAGGAAGGTCCGTGTGTGTGTGTGTGTGTGCGTGTGTGTGTGTAGGAAGGAGTAAGCAGGTGAGGGAGTACTGGAGATTTGTCAAGATGTGGAGCAGAGAGAGAGAACTCTTTTTAATTTCAGACTCCTGTCGGCGGAGGAGTGAGCAGGGAAAAAGGCCACCCGTCCACCAGCCTTTGCCAGCCTGTTGCAGGCAGCTCGGGACACAGAGGGGCGAAGGCTGGTGGTGTGAAGTTCTGAGCGTTTCAGTGAGTGCGTGGAGCTGTAGCTGCACTCGGGCACAGGGAGAGGATGCCACTGCGGGTGGTGAGGGGTGGCAGGCATTCTACTGGAGAGAAGCAAGCCCATCCTTAGGATTCCACTGGCACAGACTCAGTACTTAAAATGAGACTCTTTTTCTGGAAATGGAAAGAGGTCCAGACACAGGAAATGAAGTCGAGAAAAGCCTGGTGGTGATGGCCATGCAGAATCAGAGTAGCAGGGACAGAATGAATTCAGAGAAGAACTGAACAGAGACTGTTGTCATAATCAGACCTGACCCATTTTTTTAAAAGCAATTCCCTATTGTGGATGGAATTGAAAGTTAATACTGAATACCATTTGTCTTCTGTTGCATGTGATTATGTTTAAATTAGCTGAGTATATGTTTTATACTTGATATGTGGGTTCAGTTATTTTTAATCCTTTTATTGTCTTCATAAAATCCCAATTTACATAACATCTTAAGGTACCTGAATGAGGTAGCTCTCAGTTAGTTATCTTTGCTGTGTAACAAATTACCCCAGGACTTCACAGCTTAAACCATCACACATTTTGCCTCAGTTTCTGTGGCTCCGAGGTCTGGATCCCCTGCTGATGCTCTTCCCCAAGGCTGCAAGCAAGGCGCTGTCTGGGGCTGTGGTTTCATCTGAATGCTCAATTAGGGAAAGATCTGCGATTAAGCTCTGTTCCAACACCTTACTTTATTGAGGGCTGTTGGACCGAGGGCCTTAGTGCGTTGCTGGCTGTTGACCCGAGGCCACCCTCTGTTCTTTGTGATGCGGGCTTTTGCAACAGGGCAGGTGCCTCATTAAAGCCAGAGAGAGAGACTGCTATTAATAGCAAGACAGGAGTCACAGTCTTTCGTAACCTCATCACAGAACCACCTCAACATTGCTGGGTTCTGCTGGTAGCAGCAGTCATTCAAGGGAGGGGACCACACAAAGCTGTGAATACCCGGGGGGCGTCATGGGCAGTCTTAGCCCTGCCTGCCACACTAGCTTTCCTTTTGCAGTTAGGGGATCGTGCAACAGGGTGGATAAATCTAGGGAAGCTGTATCCTTCATAGAATGTTGGACACTTGCAGGTGTGAAGGCACTCCTAACATGTGCTCCTGAGAAACATTGTGGGGGTGGCGTGACCGTGGGGAGGATTAAATAAAATATTAATAACACGAGGTGCTAGCAGAGCCTGGTGTCCAGTAAGGGCTCCATAATGATAAGGCCCCGCTCTTCTTCACTTCAGTGACCTTCATCATCGCAGCAGCTGCCCTTAAGAAAGACCCAACGCTTAGCTGAGGCCCAGCCTCTGCACCCTTTCCAGCCTCACCTCAGACTCCTGACACCATCTGTCTGTGAATAACCCCCTGGACATTCCTCAGGTTCTAGCATGTGTCAGGCACTGCCCCCCGCATTCCTCCAACACCCCTTGACTGCCTGGTAAATCCTACTCACCTCCCAGCATCAATTTCAATGTTACCTCTCCTGGGAAGTCTGCCCCGGCCATCCAAATTCTGGGTTCTGTGCGTCTCCTGTATGGGTGTCTGTTGCATAGTTTGCTTTGCCTTTATGCTGCAGCTTCTCCTGCTCTTCCTTCTCTTCCTTTCCCTCTTATTACTACCGCTGCTGCTCTACTATGACTACTACTGTTACTACCACTCGTATTACTACTGCTGCTACTGCTACTATTCCTATTCCTACTCCTTATTGTTGCTGTGGCTGCTGCTACAACTCCATTTATGAATTGAATTATTCCTGCCTATGAGAAAGCGGCCCTGAGGCCCCTGGGAAGTTTGGGATGGAGAAGGAAGTGGGATGGAGAAGGTAGAGGTGAAAGAGACCCTGCAGACTCCCCACTGACGGCACCGTCCAGGTCAGGTGCCCAGCAACTCCATCTGTAGCCACCAGAGGGCAGTGCCCACACGCATGCTGCTGCTGCTATTTCTATTGATGCTACTATTACTACCACCACCACTATTACTACTGCTACTCCTACTATTACTGCTGCTGCCATTACTATTGCTACCACTATTACTACTACCACTACTGTTACCACGACTATTACTGTCGCTGCTGCTATTACAACTACTACTATTACTATTACTACTACCACCACTGTTACTACTGCTGCTACTACTATTACTAGTGCTTTCCAACTGCTACTGCTCTTGTTTCAGCCACAGTCACTGCTTACAATTATTACTACTATGCCTACGACCTTATAATATTTATTGAGCACTACACAACAGGTGCTATTTAGTACCTTACATATTAGCTTATTTAATTCCTTTTCAAATTGAAGAGGTAGCTATTAATACTTGTTTTCCTTTTCAGAGGTGAAGAAAGGAGGCACAGAGAGGTTAAAAAGTTGTCCTGAGTCCTATTGCTGTTGCTTACTTGTTATATTCATCTTTAAATTGTAAGTTTCACGAGTTCAGGTGAAACTTGAACTCGTGAAACAGCCTTGATATGTAATGATATAAATTATTTAACATACCTTAAATAAGGTGAAACCACCTTATTTAAGCTGTTTGTCTTGGTAGATCAAGAATCGAACACAGCACTCCACATAGATGGTGATTATTATTCAATAAATCGGAGTAAAAAATTAGAATGCCTTGTGTGACAGTTTTCATCACTCGGTGACTCATTTGTCTCACTGTCTAAGGTAATAGCACCCTGTCCGCAGGATTGCATGAAAGGTTCAGTGAACAGCTGTGTGAACTTGACACAGAGAAGTGCCTGGTTGACGCGGCCATGGTGAGCGAAGTGGAGAGCTGGACTACGGCCAGACCCTCTTCAGCTCGGAGAGGAGCTGTTCCCCATGCGGCGACGGGGAGGTGCGGGGAGCGGGCAGTATTCATGGGAGACCAAAGGGCACGTGTTTGCTGAGTGAGCTCAGCACCTAATGACATGCTGTTTCTTCTCAGAGACAGTGAAAAATTAGACTGATGTAAAAAAGCACAAATGACACCTAATCTAGCTATCAGCTTGCTGTGCTGGTGGGTGGGAGAAAAGGAGATTTTTAGAAATGTGGGGTCTGGTAGTGATTGGAGGAGAGGTGAGCTGGTGCGCACGGGGGTGGGAACTGACCATCCCAGGCTCTTTACTTACCAGCTCAGAGGTCTCTCCATAGCCTTCCAGGGGTGAATGGCCTTGAAGTGCTAGGTTTTCACTCTGCATGCAGAAGCACTTGGTTGAGCTAGTTGCCTTTGCTCTTCATTAAGTGATGCTTATCTTGAACAATTAGTATGAGGTCATCAGGAAATGTTTCTGGCTCTCAGCTGTGTTCTGCCTTCACAATACGCCTTAAAATTATCCGCGTTCCCTCGAATTCGAGTTATGGGGAGCTGAAGCGTATTTCTCTGCGGTTACCCTTTAGACTCTTCACCTCAGTCATCCGATCTTGGACTGCTTGCATTGGCGTAGGTGAAGTAGAACATTGTAAGATGCTCATTGGGAAAGGCAGTATTTTTATTTAATAAAAGTATTTTTTTAAAATACTCTGACTGTAATTTCTTTTTTTTTTTTTTACATCTTTATTGGAGTATAATTGCTTTACAATGGTGTGTTAGTTTCTGCTTTATAACAAAGTGAATCAGTTATACATATACATATGTTGCCATATCTCTTCCCTCTTGCGTCTCCCTCCTTCCCACCCTTCCTATCTCACCCCTCCAGGCGGTCACAAAGCACCTAGCTGATCTCCCTGTGCTATGTGGCTGCTTCCCACTAACTATCTATTTTACGTTTGGTAGTGTATATATGTCCATGCCTCTCTCTCGCTTTGTCACAGCTTACTAATAAAAGTATTTTTATTCTTTGCAGGAACAGTGACCTTAAAAGCCTCCTCCAAGTTCTCTCATCCGGACTCTCCTGCCCAACTGCCTTCATCCAGCTCTGCTTTGCCAAGAGTTCTGCCAGAGCCTCCTGCCACAGACGACCCCTGGCTCCCGGCATCTACGGTAAGCCTGCTGACTGGTGGTCCTTGGTTGGGGGCTTTGCCCTTTTTAAAATAATGAAGTTGTGTTTCCTCTCTTCAATCCCTCTTGAATCCACTGATCTTTTCAAAATGTCAGAGAAAGACAGAGAGACAGAGACAGTCACTGGGTAACTTTTCTTCATCTCTAACATTCTGATGCATATTACCAGGACCTAAAAGTTTGTCTTCTCTGCATTTATTATTTTTAAAAATTCTATTATATACCTGTTTTCTGCCTTTACTGGGCCTGATTTCCCTTTCCAAAGATGGATACTAGCCTTTTGATTTCATGGGAGCGCAGGACTCTGGGAGGGAGGGAAGGGGCTGGGCCCTCCTGTTACTGCAGTGACGTGCATCCAGTGCTTTCTGGAGGCTGCTGAGCTCTCTTGTTCCCACACGATTTCAAATCCCACCTTGGATGTGAAATTGTGCATAGAAGTGGGAGAACTTAAACTCTTTCCTACTGATATGTTGTCAGTTAAATAATAGACTGAACCCACAATAAAGACTCAAAGATGCTCAATGTTTGTCTGGGATTTGCAAGTTACTGTGTTATTTATTTATTACATTATTTAATGAAACTGTCTTTGCCATGATGATGCTAAGTAACATAATATCAACACATGAAATTCTGTTTTGACTCTGTTTTTACAAAGCAGGTGAATCTTGGGCGCTGGATTAATTGTAAACTTAGCTCTATCCACGTCTATCCTCCTTTGATTCCATTTGACGTGTTGCCCATTTACATCTAATGTGGTCATTGATATGGTTTAATTTAGGCCTATCATATTATTACTTTTTTTCTTTTTGCAGAGTGGGATCTCATCTGATTTTTGTTCCTCTGCTACTTTTGTTCCTATCATTGTTTGGGTTAATCAAATATGTTTTGTGCACCACTTTAAATTCATTTAAATTTATCTTATTTATTTAAAAACAACATTTTAAAGTGTTTGCTTTGTAGATTACAATATATATCTTTTATCACTGTCTACTTAGAATTAATATTATCGATAAATGACTTTATTTAAATATAGAAAACTTGCCCGTTTTTGTTAAACTTATATCTAAGTATTTTCCTAGTTTAAGTCTACTGTAAATGAATTTTTAAAAATTTTATTTCCTTTTGTTGTTGTTAGAATGAGAAACAACATTTCTTTTTGTATAGTGACCTCATATCTGTGAGCTTATTCATTTTCTCAGTTGTTTTGAAAATTCTTTTTTTACACAATCATAGCAGCTGTGAAAAAGACAGTTTGATTTCTCTCTTTCCATGTGCTACTTATTTTTCTTGCCTTATTCCACTGGTCAGGAATCCCCAGCACAACTTTTGTATCAGTGTTATTAATATATAGTATGTTTACAAACATTATTATACTCTTAATTTTTGCTTTAAATAGTAATATATCTTCTAACTAAATTATAAAAAAAAGGAAACCTAGTTACAATCTTTTATATTTATTGAAATATCTGCCAAATCTAGAGCTCTTTATTCCTTCATATAGATTCACGTTACCATCTATCTGGTGTTATTTCCTTCAGGCCTGAAGTACTTCCCTTTAGCATTTTTACAGCTCAGATCTGTTGGAGAAAAATTTCAGTTTTCTTTTTTATCTAATATATATATATATATATATTTTTAAATCCTCATTTTTCAAGAACACTTTCCACTGGGTGTAGATTTCTGGACTGATGTTTTTCTTTTAGCACTTAAAAAGTGTAGTGTCACTGTCTTCTGGCTTCTATCATTTCTAATGAGAAAGTCAGCCATCATTTCTGTCATTTTTCTTGCTGTGTATAAGGTGTTGCTTCTCTCTAGGTGAAAAATCTAGAAGATTTTCTCTTTAACTTTGGATTCTAACAAATTTATGGTTTAGCAAGATTTATGATGGGCATAATTGTCATTTTCTTCTTATTTATTTTGCTCAGGTTTTATTGAGCTTCTTAGATCTATTAGGTGGTATTTATCATTACATATCAAAATTTTCAGCCGTGTGTCTTTAAATATTTTATTTTCTGCCCCATTCTCTCCCTTCTCATTCTCAGAGTGAACTTACACATATGTTAGGCTGCTTGGCCTTTGCCCACAGTTTTCTAAGGCTATGCTTATTTTACTTTAGCCTATTTCTCTCCCTTCTTCAGACTGTATTATTTATCATTCCTGTTGATCATCTTTTCCTCTGTTGTCTCCAATTTGCTGTCAAACCCACGTATTAACAGTTCATCTCAGATGCTGTGCTTTTTACCTTTAGAGTTTCTATTTGGTTTCTCCATTCATTCATTTTCTGTAAGTGTATTTTCCTTTAAGTTCTTAAACATATTGATAATAGCTGCTCTAAAGCTCTTGTCTGCTCATTTCAACGTCTGGGACATCTTGGGTTTAGTTTCTATTGACACCTTTTTTTGGTCTTGATTTTGGGTCACACTTTTCTGTTTCTTTCCATGCACAGTGATTGTTAAAATTGTAATCTGAATATTAACAGTGACACACTGTAGAGCCTTGTATTTTTGTTTCGTTGAAGCATGCTGAATTCATTCCAGTAGGGAGCGAACTTGTCTGAATTCAAACTCCAACCCCTGTCCTTCTCGCATCAGCAGCTACTCAAATTCACACTCAGTTCTTTCTGTTTTTAGCTGCTGCATTTTTGTGGGGTCCCCTGGGAATCCCCCTGCGTATGTGTATTTAGCAGTCCACCAGAGGTTTGGGAGAACTTATGGCAGATTTTGGTGTTCTCTTCTCAGTGGCTCCCCCTCTTCCAGGATTCCACCCTCACTTTCCAGATGATCAGCCCTGAGCCACAAGTGGATTGGAGAATGCCCTTTTGCAAAGAGGTGCAAATTCATAAATCTCACCACTGCTTTCCTGTGTTTTAAATGCAGAGTCTCCTTTACTGACTGCTTTTGAAATATTTTGTCTAGGTTTTACAATTGTTTTCTGGAGGATGGTCCAACCAACCTACTCTCCACTACTACTGGAAGCGGACCCTCCTTCTGAGATCATTTGAAGATGAAGTTCTTCATATTTATATGAAGTTATATGAAGTTATATGAAGGTATATGAAGTTCTTCATATAACACTCTTCATATTACCCTGTTCTACAGGTACAATTGTCATAATCAACATCATCAGCAGCAGCAGCAGCATTTACTGTTTGTTTAAACTTGGGGAGGGCTGTGTGACATCTCTATATTTAATACGTAAATGAGCTGTAGCAATAATAGTATCACTTACTTGACCTACTGTGGTCAGCTAAGGAAGGCCCTCCAAAGGTGTCCATGTCCAAATCCCCAGGACCTGAGAATGTGGCCTACACAGTAAAAAGGACTTCCCAGCTTCATTTAAGGATCTTGAGGTGGGGAGATTCTGTTGGACTATGTAGGTGGTCCCAGTGCAGTTCAAGGGGCCTTATAAGGGGAAGGTAGGAGGATTGGAGTGGAAAGAAGGCCACGTGACAAAGAAGCAGAGGGAAACAGTCAGAAACAGAAGATGCTCTTCCTGACTTTGAAGATGCAGGAAATGGCCACGAGCCATGGAATGCAGGCAGCTTCTGGAAGCTGGAAAAGGCAAGGACGCAGATTCCTCCTGGATCCTGCAGAAGGAATGCAGCCGTGCTGACACCTTGATGGTAGCCCAGTGAGACCCATTTTGGGCTTCTGATCTCTAGAATCTGTGCTACTTTAAGCCGCTGAGCTTGTGGTAATCTGTTATGGCAGCTGGTAGCTCTGGCAGAGTAATACACCACCGTAAGGATTTTATCTGCGGCATCCACAACTTTCATTCCATGGAAAAGAGACAAGCTACATAGACCTACTCATTATACAAATACCTAAAAGAACTCATCAGAGATGGACTTTAATGTTGTCATTTTCTATATATCCATACCAGTTTCTTACTAAAAACTACCACTTTGTGAATTTAGGCTTAATTCAAGGGTAATAAAAAATGAGAATAGTGTTTTGAGAACTACACTGAGAGCAAAGGACACTTCTTTAGATACTATGTTGAATGGTCCTCAGGCACCTACCTGTTCTGTACTTGCAAGTAGTATATTTGTAATTTCTTCATAAGGGGTTTATGATTCAATCTTCTTTATGACACAGGTGGAAGCTTATAAACCAGTTAATATTTCTACCTTACACTGTTTCTCCTGAGTTTCCATTTATCTTACAAACTACTTGTAATAAAGCCAGCATTAGTTTTTTTTTTTCTTTTTTAGTGCCTAATTGGCAGAAGAGCTGTCTGCTTTCTACAATTTTGTGTGTCTAGGTGACTTTGGGTGACTAGTTCTGGCCAGTGGAAAGTGAGAGTGAGAGGAGTAATATGTCAGCTCCAGGCTAAGATGGAGTGTCTGCATCTTCCCCATATGTGACCTCAGAAGCCACAGGCTCAGATGGGGTGTTAAAGACAGAGGGGACCTGGGTCCCTGCCTCTTCCCTTGGAGCAAAGCCTACCAGGAACGTCTACACTGGACTTCTCATTAGCAAGAGTGAAACTGCTAGGTGGTACCTGGTGGGGGGGCTTCAAGGAGCTCCAGTTCTTTATGTCTCAGTCCAGAAAGAATTCAGGGAGAGGCACAGTGATATATAGGAAGTGATTTATTAGAATAGGAAAACTGTGAGGTTTACAAGCAGGTGGACAAGAGAGTGCCACATCCTGAGAACTTAGTGGCTACAGTTTAATAATCAAAGGAAAAGTGGGGAGGGGGAGAAGATCATCTTCTTCATTCTTGAGTAGACGTCAAGCTTCCATCGTCAGCTCCTTCCTCAACATCGGCTGGGGGAGTTTTCTCGTCCCTGCATGGTCAAGCTGGGACTATCATGGTACAATTTATATTAGCAGAAGGGTGGTAACATATGCTAGAAATGGTAAATCATCTCAGGTTTTAGTATAATGTCACCTTTTCCTTATATTTTTGTTATTAGTGTGTGCAGAGGAGTGTGTCCTAGGAATCATTAACTTACTGAGTGCTCTGGGCAGGATGTGGGTCTCATGCCACCATTGTTTTATTGTTTTGGGGCAAGTCTCATGCTTCTGTTGCATGGTTTCATTGCTAAGCAAGTATGCTTGGTTTTGTGGTTAAGGAAACCTGGTTTCTTGGGTGATCGTTAACTTACAATACTTTTCTCTTTACTTACAATCCCCTAGTGGGATTAACTATTTAATCAAAGTATTTGATACTTTGTCCCTTTCCTCTGTCCCTACCAAGAGGAAACCTTCATCCTGTTATGCCATTAACACTCTGGGACTGTTGGAGCAGCCTACACATTTACCTGTAGACCATGCAATCATCAGATTAGATCAGAAAAGCTGATTTTGGATAATCCTGATAGTGGCTTGACTATGAACTGTGGAGGGTCTCCCATAGGCTGGGCACTTATACATTCTTTATATTCCCGTATCATCCCTACAAGATATGTATTTTGGCAGGAGCCCAAGGCTCAAAGAATGTAATGAATTTACCCAAAGCTGACAACCAGGAGTTGATGGAACTGGGCTCTAAAGCCAAGTCCCAATGTCATAGTCATGATCTTTCCCTGCAACACTCTACTTTTAAAGTTGCAGAACCAGGGATTTCTATAATAATTTGGTTCAACCCCCTCTTTTTATGGAGGTACATGGAAAGTAAATAGCAGCAAAGTTGGGTTCTTGAGGCTATTTTTTTTATCATGTACACGGACACAGTTCTTAGTAGGGGCCGTTTGGCAATGTCTGACACACTTTTGGTTGTCATAATTGAAGAGGCGTTATTGGCATCTAGTGGGTGGAGGCCAGGGATGCTGCTATACATCCTACAATGCCCAGGACGGCCCCACAACCAAGAATGATCCAGCCCCAAATGTCACTGGAGAGGAAGTTGAGAAACCCTGTTAGGGGGCATAAAACCGGTACGTGGCAGAGATGGGATTCAAACCCACGGTATCACTGCTGCATAATGTGTCTACCCAAAAAGGCTAATTACCACTGACCAAGAAACTTGAGTTAACTGACCAGTTGGGAACCTAAGAGATACACAAGGGAATCATTTCAGCACTTCGATCTTCACGAGGCTGTGAGCTCTTGGACCATGGGGGCCAAGGCCATGTCCTACTGAGTTTTCATTGTCTAGTATCTAGCACGTCACAGAATAGGTTCCTGCTCAATGTTTATTAAATTAAAACTTAATCAGTAAGTAGTTTTCCATTCCCCTAAAACTGATACGAACGATAGCCACTTGGTAAATAATTTGAGAAGAATATCTATCAAGTATCTTTTGCCGACTGACAAAACGTGCAGCTCTCCTCCATCCTGCAGTGGAACCATGGCTTGAGGATCAGTGTTCCCGGGGATTTCTTTGAGGAGAACAGGCCCCACGACCCTGAAATGCTGAGGTGCATTTCCTCTCGTGCTGCACGTTTACAGCTGCCACCTCCCCTTCTTCTGAGTCTTGTAATTCTCTGCAGCTGCTTTCAGAAGATATTCAACGCACTAGCGGCCGTTTTTCTGTGCACTAGGTCTTTTTGATTACCTTCCCCGCTGCTCCACAGCAGGGTCTGAGCTGTTATTATGTCTTATTTCCATTTGGTAAGAGTCTCTTGTGCAGAGACGTTTCCTTAATTGGCATTTCTGTGTTGGGGGCTTGGGAAGCCGGCTTACCCCTCCTTCTGCCCTTCATTCACTATGGTCCCCACCTGACCTGTGGCTAGCCATCCAACTCCCTTCTCATCAAGAAATCTTCACTCTTCTGTGGTTAGATTTCATTTTTAATTCAGAGCCCTTGGAGTTCACAGCCCTCTGAAAAACAATATTCACAGTCCAGGAGCCCATGTATTATCTGAGCCGAATCCAAGGTATTTCAGTCCATTAGAAAAATAAATGACTGTGGAAAAGGAGGAGAAAGGTATTATATACAAGAGTTCTCACACCCACCAGCCTAAATGCTTTCTGGTTAAGAAAAAAAATTCACAAGCCTGTGGCTCCACACGCATTTGATACAGAGAGTCACAAAGTTAGACAACCATGACAGTGACCCCCGCTGGGCTTGGAGCCTGTCCACCTGTGGGTCCATTTCTGTGCTGACTCTAAGGAGGGCAGGTGGACTCCATCTCCTGGTAACTGACGGAATTTGTAACCCCTGTGATTTTCTTTACAATAAACTTCTCGTCCTTAAGATCACTATTACTTTCTAGAAAGCCGCTGTTTGTGCCATAGAATTTCCCCTCACATACCACACTGTCCCATTTTATGGGTGAACGTTAATTATGCAAAGAAATGCCACATTCCCCAGGCGCATGGGGACTTTTCTCTCATTGCACCTCACTTACCTGAGTTTACGCTCTCTAGGCTATGTTTGGAAGCCCTATGAAGAGAGAAGGGGAGGTGATGGGTTCCCTTTGGGAGGGTGAACAGAGGTGAATGGAAAGTCTTGCCGGGGCCCAAATGTAGTAAGGACATTTCCAGGGGCTGAGAGCTTTTTTCTTTGGGTGTAGGACCTTCATACCACACTCATTCCTCCCCCCTGCCACTCCCACCCAGCCTCTGCCCACTTGAATACATACCTCCGGACTGGGTCTTGAGGCCTTACTTTGAGGACCCCTGGACCATGGGTAGCTTGCTTACCTACATCCCTACCTGCAGGGCCAGCCTGCGTCCTTCCTGCCCAGGGATCTGCTTTGCCAGAACATGGTTGCAACACACAGGCCCCGCTTCATGAGGGTGGGGGCAGCAACTTGGAGGCCAGCGCATTTTGAGGGCAACAATTTAAGATTTACATCTAGAGTTTTCATAGATGATATCTATACATGTTTATAGCCATCCATTCTGACTGCATAATTATATTCATTTCCTGAAAAGCTGAAAGAAGAATATGATGAGACTACACTATAAAGGAATTAGAATAGAGACATGGGGACTATTTACCAACTCAATAAAGATAGAGGCAGTGACTGCATGCCAGGCTAAAGTATTCCTTTCTGGGGAATGATCTACTGCTGAACGGGTTTGAGCCAGGGTTTCTATGCATGATCCCTGAATGTTAGGGGCGGGTGGGATTGACAGCAGCCTACACAATAGTGCTGATGCGGAGTGAAGTGTATGATCTAGGAGGATGAGAATGGAGAGGAAGAGGCTGCTGGAAGAGAGACATTAGAGTTAGAACAGGTAGAGTCTGGGGGAGGAGGATGGACCAAGTCAAAAGTGTGTGTTGGGTTCCACGCCTTGTAACGAAGACTGCTTTGATTGGTTGGTCGACCTCGCTGCAGAGAGTAGGCCCTCAATAATATTTGCTGAATCAAAATGGGAAATGTTTCATATGAATACTGCTGCTTTGCTTCTTGGTACTTTTAAAAGACATGTTTTTGAGTTTCTGATTTTTAAACAATTTAACACGTTTTAAAATATTCTTTCTGATGTCCGTCCATCTCCCCAATCATTTGTCAAAGAGGACAGGATGCGTCATCTTCCTTGGGGGGATTTCTTAAGCCGTTCTCCACCAGATCAGCTGTGCAATGGATTATGGGAGCAAACATCATGCAAAGGACTACAGGCCATGCCTCAAGTTTCACCCAGGAGGATAACTGACACCTAGAGTCACCTTTCTGAGGGGAGCCATCTGAAGTTAGAGATGGTTATTGATTTAGTCATTTTTACTGAGATCTAAGGCAGCAGAGTGAGCTTGGACTTGGTAACAGAGCTAATCTTGATTTCCACCTATGTTGATCTCTTTAGTCTGATGTATGTTGCTAAGCCCCTGAAATGCAGGTCCGGGTCAATGTTACTTTCAGCAAACTTCTGTGTGGTACCAGAGCAATGCTGTGTGCCCAACTGACCCAATTATGATTAGGTAATTGGCTTCATCTCTCAGCGTCTTTCATTTTTGTTTCATTTTCTTTAAGTGATGTGTTGTACTTTGGGGTCTTGGCACGATGCTAGCCCTGGTTTAAACCATCTGAGAGAGTCTGCAGTTACATTTGCCATCAGTACAGCAGGTGACATCACCAAGGCACTCTGTAAACATCATCTCCACTCTCACTACTGCCAGGAAGGTAGAGCTACTTCTAAATGAGGGAGCTGGGGTTCGGGCTGTCCAAAGTTGAATGAGAAGTTGATCTTTCAACAAATTAAGTGAGAAGAATGGGGGAGCTGAGGTTTGGGGTTAGTGGTGTTCTGCTGCTGATTTATTTGGTCACTAATATATTTATTTTTGTGTGTCTCTACCCAGAGGCTGCTGTGATAGACACTTTTTTAAAAAAATCCAAATCAAACTAAAATGTGTTATGCCCAAGGCACTTTTTGTTTTGATTTTTTAAATTGCACATACAATTTAGGAGAAATTTTATCCATATGTTTTAGATTCACTTAACTGAAATCATGAGAGTGTTTTTTGTGAGTTCTATTTGATTATCCTTAAAACCTGTTGTGAGTTTATTTATAAACCCCCCTTTTTTCTTTCTGTAAATAGTGTCACTATTTTCCAAAGGCAAATGTACTCCATCCTGAGAGTTGCGGGTTTTTGCGGGAATTTGCAGAGCCCTGCATTCTGATTAGAAATAAATTTCGTCCTACCTGGTGAGCTCACCTGTGGTCAGGCAGGTTGCTTCACTCAGCTGCACAGACACTTCATCAGCCCCAGGCCCCAGATCTGCAGAGCAGGTAACCCCACTACTGAGACATAGTTCATAACCTCTGTTTCAAATATTCAGCTCCCAGATTGACTTACTTTTCCTCCTGCTAAAGGAAACTATTTGTGCTTTCTTCTGCCTCTTCTTCCTTTCCTTTCACTTGATTCCCTTTTTATTTTCCTCCCCTGCAGAAAGTCACTCTGGCAAGGATACCCCCAGGTCTGATGGTGGGACATGTAAAAGCCACAGAGCGTGAGGGAGGGGAGCCACACCCAGGGACAGTGGCTGTGCATGGGTGCAGCTGGTACCAAGTGTGCAATATTTAAACGAAGGCTATCTGTTAATAAGTCTATGGTGCAGAAGACTCCTTTTGCTCAACTTTTAAGAATGGGTCTCTTTCGTGTCTGCAAGATGAAAACAAACACATAGCCCTTACATAAATGGGTACAGTCCCCCTTTCCGAATTGGAGTGTAACCTGGTGGATGTTGTGAAGTTTAGTGGTGTGCTTCCAGAGCAGGGATGGGCTTCTGGGAACATATCCCAAGGGGATAATCTCAATTCCTCCAGCTCACCAGCCATCTGAGCCCTGGGCTGGTTAAGAGCTAGTCTTCGAAGCCAGCCTGCAGATAAAATCACAGCCCCAGCCCGGGTGAGGTGTGCACCCTGGGAAAGCTCCTTACTGAACTGCTGCCTCAGTCCCCTGTAAGATGGGGATGAAAACAATGGCGACCGTTCATGGAATACATGAACGCCTGCAGAACACATAGTGCAGAGATGGCACATAACAAGTGCTCAATAAATGTTAGATGTGCCTCTTGGTCATTGCTTTCAGCTTCTGTTTTCTCATCTGGAGAATATGGATAATAATAGTTTTTACCTAATAAAATTATTGTGGAGATTAAATAAGACTATATAAGATTATGGAAAGGGTGGTATAGTAAATACAATTAATGTTGTTACCTATTACATTTGGGCAAACACTTATGAACAAAGTACTTATTGCTGTATATTTCTGTTGGCAAAAAAATTAAAAATCTAGAGAAATTTGACCATTTTATTTGGTGATATTTGGAAGGTGAAACTATGTTTACAGTGATTTTTAAATAACACTGGGAAAAGCTATTTTAAAAATATTAAATTTAAAAGAGATAAATCTTAAGGTATCATCTGAAAAAAACCTGTACATTGGGGACAAAAATCTAGAAAAATATACCAATATATTTACTAGCACTTGCCTTTACGAGGTAGAACTGAAAATGTATTTTTCATTCTTATTATTTTTGTACTTTTAAATACATTTTTTACAGTGAGAAAATATTACTTTTAGAAACTGGAGATGGGTCCATCCTTTTACAAAAGATCTTTAAATAATTTTTAGGCCTGGACTTTATAAAATATTTTCCTTCTCTATAGATCTTTCAACGGCACTGCAGTCATTGGAAAAACTGGGCCGTGATAAGTAATTTTATGATGACAGTCTAATATCAATTCAAGTAGTAAATGAGAGTATAAATGAGAGTATTATCCACCCTTGTATCAGGCCCCTTGTCCACGCACACCATGATGAAAATTTAATAATTTATTAAGCACAGAGACCGACACATACACACTCAATAAATATTTATTAAATAAATGAATAATTGAATTAACAATGAGCTCAGTCATTGAAAGAAGGTTTAATCCCTATAATGTTATCTGAGATTGTAAGAGGAAACACGCCAAGTCAGCTGTTTTAGCACAAAGAGTATTGGATCAGAACCCAGGCATCTGTTGAAATAATGGGCCTTGGTGCTTTGCTTCCTCACTGGATGGTGACTTGTTTGAGCGGAATGTTTTATTATGACTTTTCTATCTCTGTGATTCTAAGTGATAGGAATAAATGATGATGATGATTTGTGCTAGTTTGATGTGAGTACACAGGCAGTTAGTATGGCTGACGCGGAGTCTCCCTGTTTTCCGGTGCAGCCAGAATGAAGACCAGATCCTTCCCAAGAGTTGAATGGCTGGTGGGGCTGGCAGGTCCTTCGCCCTCCTCACCTCCTGCTGTTTGCCTCTCCGGCGCTGTGGCTGTACATCCTGGGCTGACAGCGGCTCCCGGACAGCGTCCCCCACTCTCCTGCTGGAAGGTGTTGTCACGTCATGTTGCTCTGCATCCTGCCCTGCCTCCGTTCCCCCACCTCGTCCCACTCCCTCCTCCCCCCCCCCGCTCCGTTTGGGACCCCCTCACCAGTCAGAACTCAGCTCAAGTGTTACCTTCTCAGGGATGGCACGCCTGCTTCCTTTCTCACACACTCTTAGGGAACGGGGTTCCCTTTCTTTTGGAATGTTCATCTTAATTTGTAATTATGCCTCCACAAGTGTGTTTATTTGATTACTGCCTGTGTCTCCCACCGTTGTCTGTTTCCTTCACGGGAACAAATGTAACTGTATATTGTTGGCGCTTTGAAAATTGCAGATCCTCACCTCCTGTTTGTCGAATAAGTGTTGAATAGTTACTGATAAATTAATTCAAGAATGAACATATAGGACTTCCCTGGTGGCACAGTGGCTAAGAATCTGCCTGCCAATGCAGGGGACACGGGTTCGAGCCCTGGTCTGGGAAGATCCCACATGCCGAGGATCAACTAAGCCCGTGCGCCACAACTACTGAGCCTGCGCGCTAGAGCCCGTGAGCCACAACTACTGAAGCCTGTGTGCCTAGAGCCCGTGCTCCACAAGAGAAGCCACCGCAATGAGAAGCCCGTGCACCACAACAAAGAGCAGCCCCTGCTCGCCAAAACTAGAGAAAGCCCGCACACAGCAGCAAAGACCCAATGCAGCCAAAAATAAATGAATAAATAATTAAAATAAAAAGAATGAACATATATTTTTTTCATCTACAGCAGAGTATGAAGTTTGTATGATAGTTAAAGCTTTTGTTACACAGAGTTCTCACTTCATTCCGCGGGATACATAAATAGTGCAGGCATCATAATCCACGTGTCCAAGTTGGATGAAGAAGCCAAGGTCAGGTGCTGGGCAGTGACAGAGCTCATCCTAGGGCCCAGAGCTGGACCACACATTCTCTCCATCTTGGTGGAGAAAATTCTCACCCTTACACTAGCTCTCCTCAGAGAAGAGGACAGCGTGGGGTCTGGGCAGCCGAGCTGGTCTGGGGACCTTGTACACAAGAAGCCATGCAGATGAGGGCATCCCTGTTTTATTTTCTTTCTCTGCATGTGGCTTAAGCAGTCAGCTCTTTGGCCATCTCTTACTTTTGGTCTCTCCCTTCCAGGAGACCAGCCGAAAGTTAAAGATGAAGGCTTGGACCTCTGAGGCAGGGGAGACACCCCCAGACTCCCAGTCACTCCATGGGCTCCATCCAGTGAACCAGAACCCTACACTAGGCTCTCTTTCAAAAATCCCACTCATAATAAAGTAGTAATTCGCCTTCCATTGTCACTGTCTCTCATGATCCTTCTTTCTCTTGGCATCTTAGGTAGAAATAGTCACCATAAGGCAAGACTTGGATGTTGCTGTGTCTTGAGGCAAATATCTTTTCCAGGCTGTGATAAGGGTGCTCCATTTTATGGTCATTCCCAGCAGTCAGACCTTTCGCATTAATAATCGCCTCCAATTATAGAGGGATTTACAGTTTCCTCGGGACTTTCCCGTGTCTCATTTGCTCCTCAGAGGTCTGCAAGGGTAGGTCTTATGTTTGGGTTGGGTTTTCTGGGTTGTATCTGTAGCCCCTGGCAGAGTGACTGACACATAGTGAGTATTGAATGGATGAATATTTAACTAACTCAGTGAATGGACAGACAACCCTTTGCAATGGGCACTGTGGTGTTTTTTATGCCTGATTTACAGCTGGGGAAACAAAAGATTTAAAGTATTACATGACTTTCTAGAAGATACATTCCAGGTAATGGAAAGACTCCTGGTTGCTAGTTCAATGTTATTTATTCAAGTGTATTATTAGGAGATTCATACATGAGTAATTTTTCCTGTAATGATTTATACTCATTTTAAAAGACTTTATTGAGGTGTAATTTACATACTACTATTTTACACTTTGTGAGTGTAAAAATCATTCAGTGATTTTTAGTGAATTTAGTTGCACAGTCATCACCACCATCCAGTGTCGGAACATTTCCATCAGACAACAAAGGTGCCTCCATGCTGTCCATCCTGGCTCCTGGTCCCGGGTGGTCCTCCCTTCTAGATCTTTATTTTTTCTCTACAGATTTCCTTTTTTCTTTTCAAAAAGTTATATGAATGGAATAGTACATACAACATGTAGTACTTTGTGTCTGGTTTCTCTCCCAGAGCAGAATGTATTTGGGGCTCAACCATCTCGCTGTTGTCCATTACTTTTAACTGTTGAACAGTTTTCATTGATGTGCTGCATTTTGTTCATCATTCACAAGTTGATGGGTAGTTGGTTTGATTCCAGGTTTGGGCTGTATGGACATGCTTCTATGAACAATTGCATACACGACATTCTGTGGACATCTTTTCATTTCTCTTGGGTGAGTACCTAGGAGTGAACTGTTGTCTTATGATAAATTTATGTTGTTTTATTTTTTGGTTAAGAAATTGGTGAATTGTTTTCCAGAGTAGCTGTACTAGTTTTCACTGGATATGTAGACTTCTTGCTTCACATTCTTCTTTGAGTATTTTGAACACGTCATTCCATTGCCTTCTTGCCTCCATTGTTTCAGTTGAACAATCAGTCATTAACTGTATCAATATTTCTGTGTATGTGATGAGCTGTTTTTCTATTTATGCTTTCAAGATTTTCTCCTTGTTTTGGCTCTCCATATTTTGACTCTGACCCATGTAGGTGTGGATCTCTATGTTTTTCTACATAGATTTCAATGAACCACTTGGATCTGTAGATTAGTGTTTTTCACTAAATCTGGGAAGATTTCAGCCATTACTTCATTATTTTTCTTCCCCTTTATCATTCTTTACTCCTTCTGGAACTCCTGTTACATGTGCTGGTTTCCTTGATGTCCTATAGGTACCTTTCTTCAATTAATGTTTCCTCATTTATTTTCAATCTTTTACTTGGATTGGATTATTTCTATTCATTCTTGTTCACTTTCATTGATTCTTTCTTTTACTATCTCAAATCCATTACTTGTTGAGCCCACCCCAAATTTTTCATTTCATTATTGTATTTTATGACTTCAAAATTTCCATTGCTTATTTTTTGTAGTTCCTGTATTTTTATTGAGAGTCCCTATTCTTGGAGCAATTTTTATCACATTTTAATTTAATTCTTTAAGTAGAATTTCCATAATTTAAATATTTTTAGTTGCTCTGAAATTTTTGTCCACTACATTCAGCTTCTGGGCCCACTCCCCATCAGTTTCTACTGACTGCTTCCCCCTCTTTCCCTGAATATGGGCCACACCTTCCTGTGTTTGCAAGCCTCATAACTTTTTACTGACAACTGGACATTTTAGGTAGTAAATTGTTGCAACTCTGAATTTTTTCCCTGAGGGTTATTGTTGTTGCTTCTATTTTTTGTTTTATTTGTAATAACTGGATTGGACTCAATCCCCAGTATCTGTCTCCCCTATGATGTGGAGCTGGTGAGCTATTTGCTCATTTTGTTTTTAATTCTTATCTATATTGTTTGGTCTGGATTCCTAGAGGTCACTCCTGAGTCTGCATAGTTTATTTTCAACTGGTGATTGCTTAAAGTTTGTGCTAAAACTTTTTATGCCAATAAGGTTTCTTCCCTCTGCTGATGGATCTGCGTGTAGGGTGAGGAGCTCATTTAATGCTCAGGCAATTTCAAAGTATCCTCCCTCTGCCGTGTCCTCCCTTCACTGTCCTGGAGGCACCACTGCAGTCACTGAGCTGGCAGGAGGGGTGCAAGCAGCCCCAGGCAGGACCATTGCAGGCTCCCACTGCTGCATACAAAGTTCAATAGCTTTTCATGAGTAAACACTCCTCCATTCATTGTTTGCTTTTGGTTAGTATTCACAACCCTTAGAATGGTTGTTTTGTTATTTTTGTCCAGTTTAATATCCATTTGGGGGGATATTTTTGTTGACCTCTTCACTTTGACCTCTTCAAAACTTAAAATCCATCCCCCAGTTTTATCTACTTTTATAAAGTATATTAGTAGAGATATTATAGTTAGGAAAAAGTCAAAGTGAAAAAGTTACAATGGAGAAAAGAAAAGAATGATGTAAGAATGTTGCAGTGCATTTATCTGGTATCTCATAATTCTCTCTTTAACTTCACTCTATATAATTTTTCTTTATACAGAGGGAACACTCCTAGATACTTCTTTCCTTCTGAGTGCCATGAGTCCAAGAACAGATAGGAGCTCCTTACATTCCATCAGCATCAATCAATCCTAACCTCCCTCAGCCGTGAAAAAGAAATCACCAGGAATTTGTGACAAAATAATCTTTCTTATACTTTCTGCTCCAATCTCATTTGAATTCTGATTGCAGAGCTGAAGGTACAGTGTCTTTTCCTTCAGATTTAACCCTAATTTACACAGTTGTGTCGATAGGCTTACAAGCAAATCATCTCCAAGTGTTTAGAAGATGTATCAGGCTGAGCATTCTAAGATGCGCTTTTCCCTTTCTCTCTTTTCCCCCGTCCTCTTTCAGCCAATGATAGGTGTTCAATTTGCTGAACCACAGGGAGAAGGGTACCAAGCGGGACCACAGACACACACACAGAGTGAATGACGTTTCACAAATGAAGTGGGCTCATTAAACAGCATCTCTACAACATGCACCTTCTATGGTCATCTGATTTTCTGATGAAAGGGAGGTCACTGAAATTGGCCTGATCCATCTTTCAACTCCTTGTCAGAATCCATCTGGGGGACCCAATTTTCTGGTTCAGCAGGGACCGTATGGGCAACTCCGACACTGTGGTGGCCCTGGACAAAGTACAGCCATGACGGACTTGTGGGTGGTTATAGTGGCGTCAGTTAAAGCCAACAGAGGCAGCTGGGCTGCTCGCAAGAAATGGCAGCTCAGCCAAGTTCTGGCCAGTGGATCTCACTTGCTTTTTTTTTAAATCTTTTTATTTTATATTGAAGTATAACCAATTAACAATGTTGTGATAGTTTCAGGTGCATAGCAAAGTGACTCAGCCGTACATATATTCAATACATGTATCCATTCTCCCCCAAACTCCCCTCCCATCCAGGCTGTTGTATAACCTTGAGCAGAGTTCCCTGTGCTATTGCTTTTAATTGACAGTGACTATGTGGAGATCTCACGTAGGTGCCCTGTAAGCAAAGGGAAGTTTGTGCCGACTGCTGAGGTTTGTACGATCTGAACTGTGCTGGCATTTGCTCCTGGGAGAACTCGTAGACCTGAATGCATGTTCTAATGAAATTAACATCGGCCCTTCCTTCCTTCTTTCTTTCCTTTCTTCCGCCCTCCCTTCCTTCCTTCCATCATTTGTTTTTCATTATGAACAATTTAGCTTTTGAAGATCTCAGTTGCAGATTGTCTTTTGTAAGTATGTTATTATTGCAATTGGGTGACATTTGTATTCCTTTGTTGAGAAAAATTGAGGAAAAAGCAGCTCCTTTCTGCTATACAAATTTTTGTCTGTAGCATAGTGCATTAAAAATATAAAGAGAAGAAAAAGAAAAGAACCATGGCAAGCAGCGCTAGGGATTTGTCTAACCCACAAGAACTGGAACAAGTGTTTGCCAATTACTTAAATGTAAGTTTCAGCTATATAAAATATGGAGCAATGGAAAAAAAAGAGCCTTTATCTCAAACAGCTTTTATTTCATTCTTTATTTTTTTACCCACATTTAAGAAGTCTTTTTTTTTAACTTGTAGGAAAACCATTGATTTTAGCATGTTTAATAAAGAAAACAGCCTGAGAATGATGCATTCATGAAGGTTTAGCTAATTAAGCAGGACAGAGAAATCACAGTTGGTGGGGAAAGAAAGGACTTAATGGATAAACTACTCATGCATGTGTGAGAGCATTTTACGTAAAGTCAGGGATGCAGGTACTGTCGTATAAACTACAAGACAACAGGAAATGCATTTTGAGTGTGCGTGGATTTAAATAGGTAAACTTTATTTCCTGTGGCACGCAGTAGGGCTCAAGGCACTTTACAAATTGTACCTTGTTAATCTTTGCAAAACTGCAGGGAGACAGGGAGTTGGTAAATACCATTGTCTCTCTTTCGGACAGTGGGAGGACCACAAGTGGGGAGAGATTAAAAGATTTGCCCAAGATCACACAGCAAGTTAATTAGAGAGTTTGAAAGAAAATGTGTGTCCCGGTCCAGTTTTCTTTCTATTAGACCCTGCTGCTCTGTCTCTACCCCTGGGTGTCTCAGCCTTTAACTGTGTTCCCAGCACTTGCTACTAATCAGTGACTTTGGGAGACTTTTCTTTCCAGGGGGCTTAGAGATTGCATTGGCATGGGAAGCAGTTAGGGTTCTTATTACTTCTGAAGCCACCTGGCCTCCAAACAGGTGCACAGAGAGTTATTTGGAAGACGGATGGAAATACCTCAGTCTGCGTTGCTTTTCAGCGGTGCCAGTGGAGCAAATGCTTCTGTCCAAAAGAGGGACGTTGCTGACAGTGGACAGGAGCTGAAGATCAGCAGTCACTGGGTTTGCAGAGAGTGTCTAGATCGTTGATTATCTCTGGGTATCCTGGGGACCAAAGGAACATTTATTCATCACTCTGCTTTCAGCATATTTCTCAGTGGGTACCAGAGCCCTTTCGATCGAAGCTAAGATGTAAGTAAAGGCAGTGATGCAGGCACAGCGCCTGACTTTTAGTCCTCGCGAACCACCTCCTCGTTTGAGTTTCTGTGAATGGCACCTTCACAGAAATTGTCTCACAGTCACCCAGACTTGAAACCACAGCGAGCATCCTGGGTGCTTTCTCCTGCTTCCTCTCCACGTGCAGTGATGAAGGCTTATAAATCCTGCGTGTATGATGTTTTCCGTGGCATTTTCCCTGATCTCTTCTGTGGGACCACCATAGACCAGGCTGTCCTGCCTCGTGTCCGGCTGCTCGGGCCCTGCTCACCCCAGCACGTCCTGCTCGGCCCCGACAGACTGTGTGGAGGCACACAACCCACTCAGAAACTGTGCATACCTCCCTCCGGTGACGACTCTACGGCAACACATCTAGAACTGAACACGTGCAAGCCCACACTCCTGGTTTACCACCCAGAGAGCAGAATACCATCTTCTGTCCATTGTTAGAAATATTTACCCACAGACCTACAGAGAGGGAAACCTTTGTATGCCCGGTGTTCTAGCAGTTGATGGGAGCTTGTATCGTATAGCTTCCATTTTCTTGTCTAGATTCATGCTTCACCAACTTCTCCTCTTCTCTGTGTCCCGAGAGTGTGACCCATATATTCTGCATCATCCTACTCTCTTGCTGTCTGATTTCCAGTTAGGTTCAAGCAGTAGGAGCTCCTAGGTGAGTGAAGTAGAATAACTTATTCCCCTGGTTCTATTTCTGCTGGTTTGTTGCCTCTCCCATCAGGCTGCCCTCTCATATAGCCACCTTCTCTGGATCCTTCACACTTGGAGATAGTCATTGCTTCCTTCTGTTGCTTGCCCTGAGAAACTGCATTACTTCTTATTAATTTGACTAACCCTTGCATTTACCTGTGAAATTGTCCCTGTATTAAACTCTTCTCAAATTACTCTGCCTGAATGTGTCATGGATTGCCCAGTGGGAACTTGAGAACTCTAAATATTTCTTGAACTAAATAAATAGTTCCCTTTTACTGCACAGTTGTCACATTACATTCTAAGAAACATATGGCCAATTCTCAACGTCACTTGAAAACATGTGACCCATTATAAGAAGGGTAACCAGCATGTAGAAAAGTCTCAGAATTAAGTCTTGCAAAGAATGTTTATAAAAACTGGAAATATCTATTTTGCAACAAAGAAGACTAAGGAAGGGAATGCTGACTTCAACTATTTGAAGGAATGTCATGTAGGAGTGGGATTCAGCTGCATGGCTTTGGAGTGTAGAAGTGAGATGAATGAGTGAAAGCTACAAGGAATAAAAGCTGGCTCAATGTTGGGGTTGTTTCCAATCATCTAGAGTTGGCTGAAAATGGACTTCCAGTCTAGTCCATCAGGGAACTCTTTGTTTGTGAAGATAATCAAGCAGAGGTTGAAGAACTTGATGTTGAGGTGTTAATGGGTGCAGAAGTTTGTGATGAATTTCAGTTCATGGGTTAAATGAAAGTAGTTGCTCCTATTAAAAATAAAATGTTTTGCAGTCATGGAACTTAGGTATTTAACTACAGATACCAGGGACAACTTGTTATCTATCTATCTCATCTGTTATCTATCATCCATCCATATCAATCTATCTATCTATCTATTATCTATCTGTATCCATCTATCTATTATATATTATCTATCAATTATCTCTATCTATTATCTACCTATCAATTTATCTATCTATATCTATCAATTATCTATCTATCAATTTATTATCTATCAATTATCTCTCTCTCTATGTGTCTATCTATCTATCATTTATGTATCTATCTCTCTTATCTTCTATCTCTCTATCAATTATCTGTCTATTAATCAAGTCGCATCTCTGTTTGGGACCCTACCATGGTTTCACATCTCACTCTGAGTGAAACCTAAAGCCCTTTTCATGGGCTGTGAGGCCCTATAACATGTGCCCCCAGTTCCCATCTTGACTTCACTGACACCATCCTTCTTACCCATCAACTCTGACCACACTGGTCTCCTTGATCCTCAAACATGCCAAGCACAGAGGACCCCAGACTCTTTCCTCTACCTGCAACCCTCTTTCCTAGGAATTCTTTAGGGCAATTCTCTAGTGTCATCATATCTGAGGGGGCTTTTCCAGACAAGAAGGGAAGGAAGTAAAAGACAGATGCAAGAGTATATATAGCTTTTTCATGGAACTTTCCCAGAGTTGCACTTCTGCTTTCATCTCAGCTTTGGTTGTAAGAGCAGCATGTAAATGTCATCTTATAGTTGGGCAGATTACACGCCAAATGCCACTGGGGCTCTTTGGAATGGACAAGAGAGGTTGTGAACAAGCAGCCAGCATTCTCTGCCACAGGTGTATTCAGGTCAATGCATCCCCATACGTGGCTTGAAAAATATTTCCAATCTGTGTATAAATGTTCATTTAGTTCTCGTTAGCAAGTCTTATTTTCCGGGAGATTCTCAAACTTGTTCATGACACGAAATGTGCTATTACACAGTGCCTTAGAGTTATATGTGCTGCTCACCAAAGTATTCTGGATCTGATTTGCTGTAAAGTCCTCCTGGCAGAGGGAGGTAATGCATCCGTGAAGTTGTTTCCATCCATTAATTCATACGTAGGTTCTGTTATCAAGAGGACTGCACTAATACTGGAGCACATATTAGAGACATGAATACATACACAGAACAGTGCACAAAGAGCCGGAGGGAGTGAGGTAAGGTGGATGCTCTCATGGGTGGGTTTGTGGTCTCCCAGTCTTCCCTTTTATTGGCCTTGCTGCTCCCAGGCCACCGCAGGCTTGGCTGTGGTTGTAACGACAGCTTTTGGTGTATGGAATTTCATCGCCCGTATCATGCAGGCTCCTGGCATCCAGCAGGATTGCACTGAGAGGTCACGAATGGGCCTGAGGTCTTCAAATCTATGAAAAGTCCACAGAAAAAGGGGAAATGTATAACATTTTATGATGGTTGGAGAAATTAAATGTTAAGTGCCCAGGATGGTACTGCCTATTAGACCTTAATGAATGTCAATTTCTCTCCTGGTTTTCATTTTGCATATTCTGCCTTCCTGATAACTTTCCTCTTTTGCTCCGGATTTTGCATTTTTTCATCAGGAGCTAAATTCTTTCATCTTTAATCAGTAGGTTTTGAGGGGTACGCAGATATAACGTGTTTCAACCAATTCTATATTTTATAGAAAAAAACCAGTATATTTACTAGCTTCATTTAAAACTATGAATGCTGTAGGGTCACTTTTCTTATTAATAATTATCTTCCTTTTCTGTTTTTTTTTAAATACTGCTAATTTTCAAGGATAAGTAGCATGAAGAAGCTTGAACCGTGCTAAATAATACAGCAGTCCATTGGATAACAACAATGACAATCCTGTAGTTAATAATTTTTTTTGTAGAGTGCTTTGGGCCTGTAAAATGCTGTCTTTTTCCTTTTCTTAATCATTTTCCATGTATTCCCAAGAGATAAAAATGGTTGATTTTATATTTCCTTCCACTGAGGAGAAATGAAAAAATCAGAGTGTTTATGGACCGGCCCCAGGTCACATGACTAATTTGTCACAGAGTATTAGAGAAGCACATTTTATTGCTAACAAATATTTTTTCCTTATGAAAAAAGAAATGGCAGTGTTCTCAGCATGGAACTTGATATATAAGATGTGCTCAGTAATTAAATTTTTCCCCCTCAGTGGATAGTAGTTTTTACTATTTATTCACGACTAGCATGAGTTTGGGTTTGGTCTTTTTTTTTTTTGGTAATTCTTTATATTCAATCTGGAAAGAAAATCTCACAATCCTTATTAATAATATGGTGTTCTCAATCCTGGCTGAATATTAGAAACACCTGAGGAGCTTAAAAAACCATCTGGTTGGCCAAGGGTTCTGGGCATTGGTAAATTTTAAATGCTTTGTGGATAATTCTCACGAGCAGCTAGAGGTGAGAATCCCTGGATGAAAGAATAACTGAAATGCAACGTTTAAGTAGGTTTCTCTCACTCGAATATCCTCTAATTCAGAAAGTCCACTTAAGGTCTCTCTTTGTACTTCTAGGATGGCACGTGAGGGGTGTGTGTGTGTGTGTGTGTGTGTGTGTGTTTCCCCAGTAAAGAAGACGTTTCCAAGTGCAAGCTTGTGCTGTATTTGTCACAATTAAGAACATGGTCTTTATTTGGCATTTTGAGTTTGCTTCTCCACCTACTGTGGATAAATTGCTCTAATTCCTCAGTCAATGCCTTCATTTGGTGGATAGTAATACTTATTTCTCAAGATTGATCTGAGCATGAAAAGACATTTATTATGGGTTGAATTGTGTCTGCCATAAAAGGTTGAAGTCATAACCCCCAGTACCTCAAAAAGTGACCTTATTTGGAGACAGGGTCTTTAAAGAGGTAATCAAGTTAAAATGAGAATCATTAGGATGGGCCCTGAATCCAATGATTGGTGCCCTTATAAAAAGAAGAAATTTGGAAACAGAGACAGCCTTGCACAGAGAGAAGACAATGTGAACACACAGGGAGAAGACTACCATCTATAAGCCAAGGAGAGGGGCCTGAAAGACCTTCCCTTATAGTCCTCAGAAAGAACCAAACCTGAGACACCTTGATCTGGACTTCCAGCCTTCAGAACTGGGAGAGAATAAATTTCTGTTGTTTAAGCCACCCAGGGTGTGGAACTTTGTTATGGCAGCCCTAGCCCACTAATACGACATTATATAATGCTTAACACTGCCCAGGGAATTATATAAACTCAGTAAAAAAAAAGGTACAGTGAAGGAGATTAAAAAAACAGAAAATATTACCAATGCTGTTAAAAACAAATAATAGATTAGTTAAGAAAGTCATGATTTATGAGACTTCATAAAAAAAGATACACAATAAATTAACATTTTACTGTATTTTAAATCATGTTAAAATATAATACATTAGCCAATTCCTTGATGTAGAGCCAAAGCCAACTTTCTTGAGTATGGATCTGATAATTGACCATTTTGACTCTTTCCTCCTTTTAACTACATTCATATGCATTGTCTGTAATGTTCAGTGACTTTCTTTTAAAGTGGAATGAGACATTACAGAGTTTGGGGGAGAAATCTGTTTTTTCTTTGGATCTCTCAATTTATAGAGATTTATTTTTTCACTTTCTTTTTCAAATTGAGACTTCACAAAACATTCACTAAATCCTTCGTATACATCACTCCTTGTGGGCCTAGTTCTTTGGTTTGGGTCCTACTTTTATTGATTACATGATTAAAATGAAAAATACAACCACACAAGATGTTGAGAAATAAACCACTGATTTCCAATAGACTGGAGTTGTCTTGCGGGGAGTTGGTGAAGGAGGCGTGGGGAGGGATGGAGAGCTGGGGACCAGTGGGTAGGTCAGTGGGAGGTGAGTGGGAACACTCCTTTGTTCTTACTGGGTTATCAGGGTAAACTGGATTATTTAGGTATTTAACTAGTAGTGCTATTGATTTAGCCACTGCATTTATTTCTGGCATTAACTCTTCTCTTTATGTGGCTATTTTATCTGTTGGGTTTTCAAAAACCACTTCCCTTGTGAATGTGAATGTGTTCTCTAGAAATGCATCACATATGTGAATCTTCATTTTATCTGATTTCAGTTCATGCTGGAGTTTTGCTTTTACTTTTTCTTTTTGTGCAGAAACCACTGTTATTCCCCATTAACTTTCACGATTTTCAGTGGATTTGAAACTGTCTCTCTTCTATCATTTGTTGTGTGTATAAATTATGCTGTCCAGATGCTTTCAGTTATGCTAACCTTTCTTCTGAAGAGTTTAGCCAACCCATGTATTAATTATGTGTGTATACACATATGCATATATACATGTGTGTATGCATGTGTGAGTATGCACATTAAAATTAGAAACAGTATTGCAAAGATATCTGACACATAATAGACATTAGATAAATCATTTATTTGTTGTTGAAATTAGTGTCTCATTGGTTGAGGCAAAAAGTTATAGCTATCTTAGCTACAATTCATTTACAATATTTAAAAATATCCTGCTTTTCATTTCTCTATATTTTAAAGTTATTATTTTAATTCCCTCCAAAATAAATATATATGAAACAAAAATTTGGTGAGAATGTCATTAAAAATATATTATATATCATTTAATTTGGAAAAATGCACATAATTGTACATAAGCCATTCTATTGAGAAACATGCTGTAGCTTTCAACCTTCATGTCTTATGTTGAATATACTAATTAGATTATGAAGTTTTATAGGAGGTCACACACTTTTTATTAAGGCTATTTTTGTATACTCATGTTTGCATATATATGTATGTGTATGTATATGTACATATATGAACACATATACAGGCATATATGTATATATATGCTTATTACTTTATAAGTATATATGCATATATATAATTTTATTCTAATATACATATATGTGTATACAGCTCTCTCTTTATACAAATGTATTCCCATAAACATACATGTGTGTACATATATGTATGTATTAATAAATAGCACAAATAATGTAATTCCAATAATACTTTCCATTGGGTTATACCTGTAATAAAGAAAAAAATGTGTGCTTGCCTTGTAAATGACTGTTTTACCAAATTTTATGCTTATCTAGTTTTCAGTTTTAGCTACTCTTTGTTTTTTGGAGCTAAAGCTTGTAAGTTACATATTTTTTCTCACATTCTAATATTTATTTCCCCTATTCTTACCACATTAAGAAGTATATCCACATAAGTTAGGGAAGTATGGAGTCCTGGAAAGAATGTTTACCTTGGAGAATGTGATTAATCATGTGTGCCAACAAGGTTTGAATACAACTTTGGTTTACGTTTAGATTTGAATTTATATTAAGATTACAGAATGAAACAACCACAACTTAAGCTTCATGTAAATTCTCACTTTAGGAATCGTACCAAATGCTATAGTTACTGCTATTTTATCCATTTGAGTTTACCCCCTTTTGGTTTAGCTTATATTAATATTTTACAGTATTATCTTCTACTTTTTAAATAGCTTATTAATATAATTCTACATAATTGGTGTTCCATATTAAAGTGATTTATAAATTTGATCGATGTATATATTTTTAAACAATTTTTCTATTTTGTATTTAATTCTATTTGAAATGCTCAATATCTTTCCCCACATTGTTTGAAAAATGACTTTTATAAACCCAAGGCTACCCTTAGAAATTTGATTTCTTTTTCTTTTTATAATTTTATTTTGCAATTAAGTTAATCTTCAGTGGCACTTGAGTTCAAAATCTAATTATATAATTAAACATCTATATTGCTAAGTGATTCATAATGGCATAAGAAGTGTATCCTTTCAATATAATTGATTCTATATTAAGAGTCAAGTTTTTGGGCAATGACATAAGTAAGAAGGAGATATTCTTGACTTATACTCTCTTAATTTTGACTAGATTTCTAACAAGTAAAGAGCTATTGCAGAAATTTCTTAATTTAGTTTTCTACCATAATCTTATAAATTCTAAGAATAATAAACTTTATTTTCTTATTCAAACATTATGGTGATGTTAGCCATAAAGCATGTAGAAATGTTTCATATATTTTAGGGCTAGCATCATCATGGTATTAGAATAAGTTTTATCCCTAAAGGATGTGCATAATATTCACAGAACATACATACACACACCCCTTCCTTACAAGCCAAATGTTGCCTCAGAGAGTCGATAGTCTATAGGACTGCGGATTTTTAATGAAATCTGGGTTTATCCATCTAGAGCTCAAGTAAGGAGGAGGCAAAAGGAGAGAGTGACATGATATAAAGAGCCCGATGCCAAGAAATATTCACAATCATAAGGTCCCAGAGTTTAGTAGAAAGTTAACTGAAATCGGAAAAGTGTGTAAAGGAAAAGATAAATCATTGCGTGGGTACAAGCATGGGAGAACCTAGGGTTGGGAGAGTGAGATGTCTTGTGTGTACTCTTTTAATTTGATATTTAAAGAAAAACACCTGTTTTCCATGAACTTCTTTCTACAGCAATAATTTGTCTGTAACACCATTGTGTGGCATATGGTTTTTAAATATCATCTGTTGGATTTCAGAAAATTCATCATTTTTTTTTTTTTAGCTAAAAGGGATAGTAGAGATGATTTTTGGCTCCAAACTGCCACCCAAATCAGCCTTTTGTGCTTTGATACAACAGTGTTTCCTTGACATCTTTCAGGAAATGAATTAAACCCATTCACATTTATTTATACACTCGTTGTGGTTGTTTTAGTTCTCTCATATGGTTTTATGTTGAATATGCACTAAGTATATTTTTATTCACATAATTGGCCACTATAGGTTCCTCTGGTGGCTTTCTTCCATCCCTTTTCTCTCCCTTTTTTCCCCTATGCCTTTGTCATTCAGATAGGCTTGTGTTTAAAAAAAATGGTTATCTTTATAATAATACCTTTATGTAAAACTCTAGGTCCCTCTTATTCGTCTATTTTCTATTTGTTTCCTACTGTGAACAATAGTGAAATTACCTATTAATCTCTTCTCTCTCTTTCCTCTTTCCTACCACCTAACATGCTTTAACATTCCTCTCTTCCCTAACATCTAATTTAACATCAGTCTTCTGTCACCCTGTTAAATTCTGTAGCACCTCTGTGAGCTGTTACTTTTTATATATTCTCACTCTTTCAGCGTTTGATGGTTGCACTCTATCTATCTTGTCAGAGGATAGACGCCTTCCATACTATACCATGTAACGCATGATCACAATGTAATCTTTGTACAAGTATTTGCAAAGTCGCCACTGACTACCAGTCCTTATGCTTTCTACATCCTTTCCCCCTGTTGTGTAAAGCTTGTTCTCTAGTAGATTACAGTTGAGAAGTTTATGGCAATATTTATTTTCTGAGTTTCTGTATGTTGATGATAGTTTATTATCTCCTTTATATGTAAGGTCCGTTTGACTCATATTTTCTTTCCTTGGATATAACTTATCTTCTCCACTGTCTTCTGTCATTGTCATTAAGTGATTCTGTCTTCTGTCATTAAGTGATTCAATCAAAAGTCTGATTACAATTTTTGTTTTTCCCTTTATAAATGACTTGGTCCTTTGCTCTGAGGCCCTGAGGATTTCTTCTTCATTAAGTACAGTAGTTTTACTGAAATATCTCTCTGTGATATCCCTTACGGTTTGATTTTCCCAGGTACCGGGGTGCCCTTCTAACATGTAGTTTTGTCTTTTAAAAAACCACAAAACTTTAGAAACACTTTACTGTGTTTCTTCTGTTGCACTTCTTTGCTTTTTCATTGACTTATTACAAGCATGTTGTGTCTTCTTTGCTTCTTTTCTATTGCTCTCACTTTCTGTCAACTTAAAAAAAACCTTTACTTAAGAACATAATTTTTTCTGCTATCTTCCAAATTTTAATGCATATCAATTGTTTTAATTTAATTTTATGCTACGTCTGTTTTGGCCTTTGTTTTTGAAAAAAAAACCCTTCATTTTAAATTCTTTCCTTCGCACTTCTACCTTTCTTCTCAAATCTTCCATTTCTCTAATCATCTCATTTTTGTTTTTTCCTAAATATTAGTTTTGCCACTTTTATAGCTCCTATTTAAAAAAAAAACTCGTTTAGTTCACTTAGAAACATTAGGTTAGTATTTTTCTCTGTTTTGTGGGCATGCCTTTATAAGTGTATTATCATTATAGGGATTATTTTTTCTATTCTTTTTTCTGTATTTATAATTAAGTTATTGGAAGTGAGTTTTACTGTCCTTTTAGGAAGGAGATGTAGTTGAAGATACCTTGTATAGCTTCACAGTGCTGGAGGCCCTCTTTTTTTTTTTTTTGTGAAGTGATAAAAAATATGGTGACCACTTGGTTTGCTTCTACCTTTTGGCTGCTGTGAACAAGGGTGTACAAATATCTCTTCCAGGCCCTGTTGTCAATTCTTTTGGTTATAAACATGAAATGGAATTGCTGGATCATATGATTCAATTGAATAGGTAAACAAAATGTGGTATATACATACAAAGGAATATTATTCAGCCTTAAAAAGGAAGGAAACTCTGACATATGTAACAACATGGGTGGACCATGAGGACATTATGCTCAGTGAAGTAAGCCAGTTACGAGAGGACAAATACAGTATGATGCCATTCTTATGAGGTGTTTAAAGTAGTCCAATCCATAGAGACAGAGGGTAGAAGGGAGGTTGCCAGAGGCTGAGAGGAGGTGGAAATTAGGGAGTTATTATTTAATGGGTGCAGAGGTTCAGTTTAGAAGGATGAAAAGTTCTGTGGATGGATGATGGTGATGGTTGTATAACAATGTGAATGTGCTTAATGCTACTGAACTTTATGCTTAAAATGGTGAAAGTGGTAAATTTTATGTATATTTTACTACAACTTAAAAGAATAAATTAAAAAATATGATAGTGTCCATTCTGAGATCTGCCCCCTCTGATTTCAACTCTCTCCTACCTCTGCTTTCTCTTTCCTTTGTCTGTACTGTCCTTGTCCTGTTCAGCTGGGACTCTACTCCCACTGGTATCTTCACAGAGGAGGGTCATGTCCCATGGATTGGAGTCTTTGAAGCCCAGTCCTCATCCCTCTGCCATCCTTGTCTGGCCACTGATTTTCCCATGAGCACCTGACAGCAGCTTAGGTAAGCATCCATCCCCTGCTTCCTCCTGCAGCTTATGACTGCTTAGCTGATGCAGCCGTGGTGATTTGCCCCGTCTGCTGCTATTTAGGGTTTCCTAGGGGTGCCTTGGAAATTTTATTTTTTAATTTATATACCTAATTTTAGTGTAAATTTTGTGGATTTGGGGTTTTATTATCCTGGTATCTGTCTGCTTTTATGTGGTAATTTGGGGGGATTCAGAGCTTTGCTACCACCACCACCTACTTAGAGTCTTTAATTAAACTTTTGATTTTTTTCCTTTTCTTCTTTTGTTTCTTTTCTTTTCTTCCATTCTATTATTTTCTTAGAAAAAAGCCCCAACACTTAAAAATCAGAGAAACAAATCCTAACATAATCTATTGATAAAATGGATTTTTTCCAAGTGTTCATTATAGGGTCTGTCCTAAACGTGTCAAATTTCTAACACTTTCTATATTCTAGAATAAAAACATTTGATGCTTTAAGACGATGGTCTTCAATGATCTCATATAAATGAATTTTTAAATTAGATTTGCTCAGGAAAGCTGATCAATGCATATCTTTCCCTCATTAACATGAGTTAAAGCAACATTTTAAGATCCATCTTTATTTAATTAGAAAGAATTCTGTAAATGTCCTGATTGAGATTTTACTGTGTATCTATTTAATGATAGGGAACAGCTATTCTACACAGTTAACGTGTGGTTAAATTTAAACTTTATTTTTCTTTCATTCACAGTTTTCCCTCCTTCACTGGTCTCCTCTCAGTTCCTTCCTTGTTTAAACCTTCCTACTACCTCCCTCCACACCCCCATGTTGTCTGGCCCAGCGACATGCACACATAGGTGTTCAATACATTTTCTTAGAAATAAAAATCGTTTTTCTATTTTCCAATGCTTTTTTCTAAGAAATGGATGAGGACACTGGCCTTATAAAACGTCAGTTCTCTTAAAGAAGAAATTCTAACAATGAAAACCACATTTAACAATTATGGAAGGTTTTTGTCTTTTCATTGTTTCTAGCTGGTTCAACTTTATTCACTGTGAAATTATAATGTAAATTAAAATGTCTGTTCCTCTTTGTTTTAGCTGAGTTAATGCTATTCAAAATTGTCTTGCAGATATTCAGAAATAATAGCACTTTTGCACATCATTTCTGGAAGCATTCAATGCAAACGAGTGTAGCTATTATCATCAGTAGCTGTAGGCTACCGACTTCTGTGGATCTTTTAAAAAAGGACTGGCCAATCCCTCTTATTAATGTGGAAGGACTTATAGTGAAGTGACAGACATTAAGATTCATGGGATTCCTGTCCCCTTTTCACTGAACCTGCTCAGCATCCCATCCATAAATTAAATTATTTAGACACGTGTTTAAAGAACAGGCTTCAGGAACAAAAGGGACAACCAAATGATGGCATTAGCTTAATTGCTCCATAGTCTGGAGACAGCTCAGAATTGCTGTGAATATATCCAAGAATATTTAGAAGAATCTTTGAGGAGAATACTCTTTTGCTTTTGATTTTCTCCACTCTGAAACTCTCTCTTTCCCTCCCTCCCTCCTTCCCCCCTCCCTCTTACATACATACACACACACACACACACACACACACACACACATGCACACACGCAAACCCTTTCTTCCCACTCTGTTTCAGAACACTGCGAGCAATAGTCTTGAGCGTCTTTTGTTCTAAAAACAGCTGAATTTCCAGGGAAAATAACAGAGAGGAACAGAAAAGGAAAGGTGTAATAGTGTAAAAGTTTACTAGACAAATTTTATGAAATCAAATATTGCCTGTTTCTTTTTGATACATTTAAGGTGCCTTTAGCTTCATGGCAAAAAGACACATAGTCAAGATGTATAGTTTTTCTACCAACAAATCAACATTGAATTATCTTAATTATGGTCTTTGGAGTGAGCTTGCCTTAGAAAACCTACAGTGTTTTATTCCTGCGTTTCCCTCCTCCTTTTCCGATACTAGGATGTATGCCCTAAGCTCAGGAATAACTCTGGGTGGTGATTTATGAAGGTATTGTATCAATATCTTTGGTTTTTGGTCTGTAATGAATATCACGGTGGTGATTATTTAGAGCTGCCTCTCATCTATAAAGGCAATTCAGGAAATCTGTGGAAAATAGCTTATTTTCTACATGATTCACTGTAGAATTAAATGTTTAAAATAGTTTTCTATTTATTTATTTGGCTGCATCGGGTCTTAGTTGTGGCATGTGAGCTCTTCATTGCGGCACACAGGATCTTTTGTTGCGGTGCGTGGGCTCTTGATTGCAGTGTGCGGGCTTCTCTCTAGTTGTGGTGTGTGGGTTTTCTCTTTTCTAGTTGAGGCACGCAAGCTCAGTGGTTGTGGCGCGCGGGCTCAGTTGGCCCGCGGCATGTGGGATCTTAGTTCCCCAACCAGGGATCAAACCCAAGTCCCCTGCATTGCAAGGCGTATTCTTTACCACTGGACCACCAGGGAAGTCCCTAAGTATATTTTTTTAGACTGTATTTCTAAGAGTAGACTTATTTTTTGCCTAGAAAATGCATGCTACTGACCGCCAGCCATTTCCTTGATCGTTTATGTGGTCATGAGAAAATGTGGTCTCGATTCCCCTGTGTCCACACTTGGACCCGTTCCTACCAACAATGGGCTTTGGGGGGAAAATATCCTATGGAAGACTCTCATCCATGTATGGAAGAAGCTAGTGTCTATGGCAACTGAAGAAATCTAGTCAAAATTGTGTCCCCTGTGAGCATTCCAAAGTAGCCAGACTTTCCAATATCAATCATTCCTTTTTATTCATGCATAATATTATTCCACAGAGGGAACAAGGAAATTCTGCTAATGTAGTTGGATCTGTAGTTTGCTTTCCTAGATGCAGGAGACATTTAGCCCTGCTCATACAGAGGAGTGGCTGCTAACAACATGCAGAGGGACTTGAGGAAAGGAAGGCCTTCCAACTCCACTTAGGTTCCTAGGTCTCCGATTCCTTCCTGTAATGCAGGTCCCCCATGGACTTGGGGTCTTCTGGGTGGGGTGCTGGTGAACAATGAGCTCCTGTGAGAATCTGAGGATCTGCTGTGCAATAGACATCGTCTGTAGGAGAAACACAGTCCTGTACCTTGGTCTCCTTCTTTTTTTAAATGTATATGAGTATCATTGTGATTAAAAAATATAAAACCATGCAAGATTATTACTGGAGTCAATAACTATTTGTCATTATTTATTTTCTCAATCAACAGGTGCCAATAACATAGGCCTTATCATGTGGAGCTTGTGCAATCTTTGGTGCTTCAAAGGTGCCCTTATGCTTGAGAAAGTTGGGAAATTTGGGTCCAGACTATGGAGCATTGAGAACTGGGCAGGACCCTGGCGCGTGTTCCCCAGGGTCGCCATCAGATTCTGAGTGGCTTTATTGGAGGAGCAGAAGGGTTACCCGTGGTCTCTGGAGACAGCCAGCAGTATGTGCCGGTGTGATGCGTTTTGTTTGGCCAGCAACAGAGCTTAAGGGAGTGATTTCTCACCAAGTGCTCTTGCTGGTGAGCTTGGAATTTTTTTAATCTCTAGAAGCAAGTTAATGATCCAGGGCATTTGGTGGTTTATGTAAACCCCTTTCTGTTCTTTAAAGAGATAAAAATGTCTTTTTACCTCCAGTTGAAATTAGCAAATATCAATATACCACAATACTTTGTTAAAAGATAGTTTAATGTTTGTACATAACAATTGGTTATATTCTTTTCTGTATGAAAATGAACAATGTACGATGGCTTGATCTGCACGCACCTGAACTTACAATGCCCTAATTAAATACGGACTTTACAAATCCATACCGGATACTTCAGCTGCTTTTCATCAATTAACTTTATTCAAATAATAACACAACTTCCTCTCTTTTTAATAGGAAAAATATGTATGCTTTCAGGGAGCTCTGGAAAGTGCCTCTAGCTTGAATATGTTTTGTATTTCCTATCTGTGCAATGGAATCTGTTAAAGGATATTGACCTGATGCCACACCGTTTTTCAATTCAATTACTGTGAGCATTTCTATTTTTAAACAGGAGAGTCTACAGAAAAGAACCATATTAATGCAGAAGCAGGAGAACTACCTTTTTGTCTGTTTATGTTTCATTAAACAGCATCGTGCTATTTGTTTTGGCTCATTCAATAGGTCATCTTGATGTTTTTCTTATTTTCTTTTTTTTTTTTTTGGCTGCATTGGGTCTTCGTTGCTGTGCTCGGGCTTTCTCTAGTTGCGGCGAGTGGGGCTACTCTTTGTTGCGGTGCGCGGGCTTCTCATAGCGGTGGCTTCTCTTGTTGCAGAGCACGGGCTCTAGAGTGCAGGCTCAGTAGTTGTGGCGAGCGGGCTTCAGTAGTTGTAGCTCGCAGACTCTAGAGCGCAGGCTCAGTAGTTGTGGCACATGGGCACAAGGCCTTCCTACATGCAAGTTCCGGCATCACGATTGGTACCTGGTAGGCTCTCAAAAACTATTTAGCTGAATGAAATGGTAAAAGAATAAACAAACTATTATGTTTTAAAAGAGAATTTCCATATTTAAATCAGCTTTGGAAAGACTTGTCCAGCTGTACGCAGACCTAGGATAAAAGGAAAACCCAGAAAGGGGAAAATTAGTTAGAAAGCTCTATAAGTATCATAACTGTGGGTTGAGAAGATTAAGGTCTAGGATAGCAGCTAGAGAGAGGGATGGAGAAGGAATAAAGCCAAGAAGTGCTGAAAGGGAGCATGATGCTCTGTGACTAATGGGGTTGGGGGACACGGCGGTTGGGTGAGAAGTCATCGCCCCAGCTCAGGGCGTGAGCAGCAAGGGGCATGCAGACCTGGAGGAAGGGGGGCCCGCCCACCCGATGCTGTGTTTACTGGATTGGTTTTCTTTGCTGCAGAGTGAATCCTTACAAACTTTACCCGGAAACAACACAGCTCTTCTCTCCCAACTTCAGGAGGTCAGAGGTCCAGGCAGCACCGAGCTGAGTTCTCCACACCAACATCTTACCAGACAGCAATCATTTTACAAGAAAAAGAAAGCACCATCTATTTCTGGTGGATGGTCCAGCATCAGTTAGACAAGCCTGGGAGAGCCGGGGAGGCAGGAAGAGGGGTGAGCAGTGACGCTCTGATGGTCAGGGAGCCTGAGAAGTGGTTTCATTTGTTTCCAGAGACAGACATTGTCACCTTCCCTCCTGGCCCTTTACCCCACTGCCAGCCAAGCAGCCTCCACACGCATCTTATTAGGTAATAGTGAAAAACTATTAATTTTATGACTCTTTGGTGAATGCTGGTTAAACATAAGGACCCGTATTCTGTCAGGACCTCTTGTTGGCTCACCCCAAACTCCTTCCAGGATACAGCCTCTTCTCTCCAACATCCCGCTAATCCCTACCCTTCCTCACTGAGATGACTGTGGCAGCCCCATTTCTGCGCTCACCTCTGGAAGGTCTATGCTCAAGACAGCTATGAGGGCCAGGCTTCTAAGCCTGAGCTATGTCACATCACTTCTGGGCTCAAACCCTGCAGTGGCACCCAGGGCAGCCGCTAATGCTGCGATCCTGATGAAGGCCCCATCCTGTTACCTCTCAGGCCTTCTCACCATCCTCTCTCCATCAGCTACCCAGGCCTCTCTGCTGCTCCCAGACCCTGGGGGATGCTGATGCTCTCCAGATTTCCACGAGGCCAACAATCTCACTTCCCTGATTCTATGTGCAGATGTCAGCTTCTGGATGGAGCCTAACCTGATACCCACTTTTAAAATTACTGTTGGCTTTTCCCAAATATTCCCAATCCATACACTCTGTTTCACATTCTGCTTATGACTTTCTAGAAATTTACTTATTTGTTATACTTATATCCATTGTTTATTTTCCTTTCTTTCCTATCCCCTCTCTTCAGAGAATACACAAATTTGGGAAAGGAGAGAGGGAGATGTCTTTGCTTCACTGATGTATTCCAAGTGCCTAGGGCTGCACTGGGCATACAACAGGTGCACAATACATGTTTGTTAAGTAAATAAATAAAACTACTTTGTGTGAATTAACCCATTTAATTCTCACAACAGCCTAGTGAAATTTGTGCTATTACAGTGCACATTTTATAAACAAAAAAAAAGAACCTAAAAAAAAAAAAAACGAACCTAGAGAAGTTTGAGGTGTTTCCACCAGGAGCACACAGCTACTTAGTAACACATCAGGAATTCAGAACAGGGTCTGAGGACCTCCAGAGCTCAGAAGGACTTCCTACACTGGCCAGGTTCTCTGAGATTGCACCTACAGAGCAGAAGCCTGCAGCAGACTGGAGTTCAGGTGTCCTCTGACTCTTCTTTTCCTAATTTCAACAAGATGCAAAATGCAAAGCACCAGACTCTTAGTAATAACACTCACTGAGTCAGGTCAATAGACTGTCATGTAGGATGAGCACAAGAAGTGACTGTGGGACAGTGCTGCCCAGGGTCGAGTCCCTGCCCCATGGAACAACCAACAATGTGCTGCCTTCATGAATTAGCTCCTAGCCAACCAGGCAACTAGCCAGAGGCAGAGGCACTGGGGTCACAGCATCCCAGAAGTCCCTGTTTATAGCTCTAAAAGAGAAAATAAGGGGGCTTCCCTGGTTGTGCAGTGATTAAGAAGCTGCGTGCCAACGCAGGGGACACAGGCTCCATGGCATGTGGGATCTTCCCAGACTAGAGCTCAAACCCGTGTCCCCTGCATTGGCAGGCAGCTTCTTAATCACTGCACAACTGGGCCTGTGAGCCACAACTACTGAGCCTGCGTGTCTGGAGCCTGTACTCCACAACAAGAGAGGCCGCGATAGTGAGAGGCCCGTGCACCGCGATGAAGAGTGGCCCTCACTTGCCGCAACTAGAGAAAGCCCTCACACAGAAACGAAGAACCAACACAGCCATAGTAAATAAATAAATAAATAAACAAATAAATAAAAAGAAGAAATACATGCAGACTCACAGACATAGAAAACAAAGTTATGGTTACCGAAGGGGAAAGGTGGGGGGGGGGATAAATTAGGAGGCTGGGATTAACAAATACACACTACCCTATATAAAATAGATAATCAACAAGGACCTACTGTAGAGCACAGGGAACTATACTCAATACTCTATAATAACCCATATGGGAAAAGAATCTGAGAAAGAATAGATACATGTATATGCATAACTGAATCCCTTTGCTGTACACCTGTAACTAACACAACATTGTAAATCAACTCTAATATAAAATAAAAATGAAAAAAATAAACATATGCAATGCTGTAGGTACAAAATACAGTTGTGTGTTTTAGGGAGTCAGGGAAGGCGTTACTGAATTTCCTTCATCTTGCGGTCACTGGTCCTGGTCTATCCTTGCTTTTTCTTCCAGGACCTTTCACTCCTCATTCAATCCCTTCTATTCCTTACGGCTTCCTTCTCTCCTGGAGCTCTTCTCTCTTCCCATGTAGCACCCTCTGGTCATCCTCGGACACAAACTGTATTTTTCTTCAGTGCACTGACTTGCACAGAGCAAGTCAGTGATGGTGTTATCATTTATCAAACAAACAAACAAAAACCTTAAGGCCCTTTTTCTTCTTAAACGTCTGAAAACCTCAAGGAGAAAGATTTCTACACGTTGCATCTTTCACACAGGGCAGGTAACTGCTGGTGGACTTGATTTAATTTTCTTTAATGTAGTAAAAATATATTGTTTTATAAAACTACATGAGCTCAAAAGACAATTTTAATTGAATAAATTTATTTCAAATGAGGTAAAAATACCTTTTATGTTTCTGAAGACATCTCAGTCATAAACAGCTCTTGTGAGTCCTTTGAAGGGAAGGGGGGATGTATGCACCTACTTTATTGATTTCTCAGAAAAAAGTCTGTGTTTTTCTCCTTAAATTTCACACAGATTAACAACATAATGTTAAGTGTATTTTTTTATTCCACTGGGACTATCTGAAATGTACATGGTTTTCTTGAGACAAATATTTCTGATTTCACAAAGCCAGAAGTTGCTTTAAATATTTGTTTACTTGTTTCTTAGCAGCCCTCTAATTGGAAGAATTAGAAATTAAAAATGTGCAGGACCTAAGGGTGCCCCAGAGGAGGGCATCAGTTTTACTAAGGGGTTAGAAAATTGTACCTATGAAGAAAGCACATAGAATTATACGTTTTCCCAGTAATTCCAGGATGATTGGACATTACAGATTTGCTTACTTAATAACATTAATAAATGTTAATACACATTCACCATAATAACTACTGAAAGGTAAAAAATGCTATGGTATTAGTAGAAATGGAAAAATTAGTTGATAAAGTTCTACATGCTCATTATTTTTTTTAAAAAAAGTTCTTAGCAAGCTCTTAAAAGAAACTTTTCTAATGAATAATGTGTGTCCCTTTTTTATAAAGATCTGTACAAAATTTTATAATTAACAGTGGCAATTTAGATCCATCCCATCAAAGTCAGAAATAATATAAGGTTGTCCATTATCACCCCTTCTACTAAAGTTTAAAGAAAAGAAAAAAAAGAAGTATAAAAATTGTATATGGAGAGGCTAAGATGTCTTATATGTAAGGGATCAGATTGCCTATGGACAAATCCAAAATAATCTGTTGGTCTGCAGCAATAAGGGAATCTAGCACATTTGCTGAGAATGAGATCAAGATACAAAAATCAATAGTGCTTTTATACACTAATAATAACCACTATAACAAAGATCCCACTCACAATGTCAACAAGATTTATAGGAATAAATCTACTAAGTATGTGCAAAATCTATACAGAGGAAATTATGAAACATTACTGAGTAGTTGAGTCAGTGGAGAGTCATCCCATTTTCACAGCTAGAACATACTTGATCTTAAATTTACTAATATTTTCCAAATTAGTCTTCCAGTTCCACTGAATTCAACCAAAATCTAAAGCAAGTTTTTCAAAGACCTGTATAAAGTGATCCTAAAATTCATATAGAAGAGCAGAGGGCTGGAGGTAGGTAGAAAATTTTGAAGAATTATAAGGTTGAGGAATTTGCCCTTCCAGATATCATGATTGATTATAAATCCACAGTAATTAAGAAAGTGTTGTATTATTACAGAAATAGACACATAAACTGGTGAACAGAATAAAGAGCTCAGAATCAGGCTGTCTTAGTTTCCTAGGATTGTCATAACAAAGTACCGAAAGCTGGGGGGCTTAAAACAACAGACATGTATTTTCTTACAGTTCTGGGATCTAGAAGTCCAAAATCAAGGTGTCTGCAGGGCTGTGCTCCTTCTGAAGGCTCTAGGGAAGGATATTCCTTGCCTCTCCCAGCTTCTGGTGTTTGCTGGCAATCACTGACATTCCTTGGCTTAGATGTGTCCCTCCAATCTCTGCCTTCATTGTCACATGACCTTCCTCCCTGTGGGTCTCTGTGTCTAGTTTCCTTTTTCGGATCAGGGCACCAGTCATTGGATAAGGGTCCACCTTAATTCAGTATGATCTCATCTTAATATTATTACATCTGATCCCATTTCCAAACAAAGTCATATTCACAGCTCTCAGGGGTTAGACTTGAACTTATCTTTTTATGGGACATGATTCAGCCTACAACACAGACCGATGCATGTATGAAATATTGATATGATAAAGGTTGCATTACACAGCTGTGGAGAAAGGCTGCCATTTCAATCAAATAAGTGGTGCTGGAAAAATTGGTTGTTTATATGTGTCAAGAAAATGACGGTGTGTTCACCAGGGGTGACACAGCACTTATTAGGGGAAAATCCCACACAGCAGAAGCGGTAACAGGTACACAAGTCCCCCACTGGCCACACTCACAGGGCAGTGCACAGGGCTCCATCACTGCCAGCTTCTGGCTATGAAACTAACATGCTGTGTCATAGGAGCTGGCGTCCCTGCCTTGGGACCCGAGGTCGATTCTGGGCCTTTAGCCTGTTCCCTCACCTCAGTCTTCTCGCAGGATAATTGACACAGAATGATCCTGCTTGGAAGATGACAAACTCCCCTGAATGGACTCATTCCTGAACGAGTGAACCCTTCCCTCTCACTAATCAGAAGTTAAATGAAATTAAATTCCTACTTCCCAACAAACCACCGTGAATGACAAGGGATTTATGGATTGAAATGCGAAAAGCAAAACTTTAAAACTCTCAGGATATATAAGCGAATACCTTAACATCAATGTGGAATATATTAAAGTGTGTTTCCTGATGTACGGTGAATGGACCGAAATCCAGTCAATGGTGTGGAACTCATGATTAAAGCCAGGGGAGCTTGTCCAGATAAAGTGTACAATGAACAGGATGGAAGACATCCTGTGGTCACCAGGCTAAGTGTTCAGCTGCCATATGGGGTGTCCAGTTTATGCCTGGACATCCATAGTCATCAGAATCACACTTCTCCTCAAAGAAATGTGTTCCCACATCAGAAATCTCTGATTATTAAGAACTTCTATCTATACTGAATTGAAATTTGTCTCAAAATTTCCTCCAATCAAAAAGTATTAAATCTCTATCATGTGTTAGGAAATATAATGATGAATAAGACATGTTCCCTGCCCTTAAAGAGTGCTCATATTAGCAGGAGAGACAGATAGTAGACAGCAAACTTCATACAAAGTGATGTAGGAAGTGAGACACATTTGGGAAACAGAGGATTAGAGGAAAGATGTTAATGGAACCAGGGAAAGCTCCATGGAAAAGGCAGTATTTATGTGGATTATAAAAGATAATAAGAACATTGCAATGTGTGTGTGTGTGTGTGTGTGTGTGTGTGTGTGTTTTGGAGGGTGAGAAAGAATGGATTTTCAGAGATACTGTCCCTATCAGAGCTTCAGATATTTGGAGGTAGCTATCAAGTGCCTGGAGGTTATGACGTGGCCAACCACTCATGGCAATTCAAGTTACAAATTTTTATTATCTTCAGGTTAAGCATCCCATCTTTGAACTATTCCTATGTGACATAGTTTTGAAGCATCTCCACTTTACTGGAAATACATAAACACTTTATATTATCATTCTTATTTTCCAAATTTAATGTCCATACTAGACACAAAATGAAGAGGAAGAAGAAGCACTGTAACTGCTCCCATCAGTTCAGTGGGGGACTCGGGCTGGCCCGTGCACAAGCTGATGGGTTTATCTTCTCCCACTCAGTGATGGCACAGAAGTCAGCCATGGGGGCGTATTCACACGGTGGAAATTGGCAAACCAGGGCTTCTTTTTTTTCTTCCCATGCATGGACCAGCTCACCACTGCCAGATAGAGAAGAGCTGTCACATCCTTCAGTTTGTGTTCTTGACTCTGAAGGGAATCTAAGATAATGCTATCTGTTTTGTGAGGTTTATCCACAATGTTGACTCAAACTGAACTTCTTGTCAAGTAAGTCTTATGTCATTTCTTTTTTTGGTGCTATTAAATAAACAGCCTTCATAATAAGCAAATGTTCTAAATAAAGAAAAGAAAATCACCTGCAATTGTTTATTTCAGGTCTGTCTGCCTCCTCTTTCGTTTTTATTTTTAACAAAATTATGCACGTATATAGTTTAATCAATTTGTGCTGCAAGTTTTTAAAGAAAGCTCAGCATTTTCCTACTTCCCTCCTTCCTATTTTCCCCTCACTGGAGGCAACACTTTTAGCTGATTCCTTGGGTATTCATCTCCATATTTCTATTGCCATGGACTGAATTGTGTCCCCCTAAATACATGTGTTGAAGCCCTAACCCTCAAGGTGACTGCAGTTGGAGATGGGGCCTCTAAAGAGGTGATTAGGGTTAAGTGAGGTTATAAGGGTGGAGCCCTGGTGTCCTTATAAGAAGAGGAAGAGACACTAGAAGTCCCCCGTCTGCCATGTGAGGACACAGTGAGAAGAAGGCCAGTCAGGAAGAGGCCCTCATCAGGAACTAAATCAGTCAGCGTTGTGATGTTGGAATTCCATCCTCCAGAACTGTGTGCAAAGCTCTGTGGTAATCTGCTGCCACAGCCTGAGCTGACTAAGACACCTCCCAAATATGCTCATTTGACCATTTCTTGGTTTTCCAGTTTTAGACACTTATCAGTTGAGTGCCCTCCACAGGTGATCAGGATTTCATGCATTTTCTTCCCATCAGCACCCGTGCCCACCAACCTCTCCTTGCTTGTAACTGTCCCATCAAAACGACTGAGCTCCTGCTGTCACACCTTCCTGCCCCCATCACCTCTGAACATTTCCAAGAGACAGTTTTCAGACACTGATGTTTCCCTATATTTTGATTTCAGGATTCCTCTGTCTTTAAATGGGGGCTGACTACCCAATAAATTAAACCACACATACACACCTTCAAACCCGAACCAAAACAAACCAACCCAATGAACAAACATTATGAGAACATTCTTGGTATTTAAGAGAATATTGCAGTGAGAAATGGGAGAGCTTGGTCTGTGGTTCCAGATGACAAATTTGAGTTCGTTTTGACTTTCTAGACCTAACTGGATAACTCTATTACCAGCTGCCTCCTGTAAAGGCTCCAGAAAATGTTTATTAATGAATATGCTTAAATTGTGCTAGAATGAAAATTCTTCTACATATCAGCTTATTAAAATTCTGTATCATAGATAAAGCCAGGGAAATGTTTTGGCCTCCTGTCTTATAACAGGTGAATGAACTGATATCTCTGAGTGAATTCTTTTTATTTAGAGATAAATAATATGCATTGTTTTCTTTAGGTGGCAATTTATGAGTAAAGTTAGTAATTAGCACATGTGGGAGTCTGATTTAGTCATTATAGGACTGTGTGTAGTTCATAGTTGCTAGGTAACATAATAGTAAGAATATAGTTGGTATTAAAAAAAATTGATCTTTATTGCATTCTATATTACAATTAAATATAAACTAAGACAATAAAACCGTGACTAATAATTTCATATATATATATGAAATCATATATATGAAATTATTTGCTCCTTGCAGATGTATATTCTGTGTGGAGGTAATTTCTAATCAAGATTGGGGGAAACCACCCAGAATGAACATTGCGTGCCGTGCCTTGGGACCATGGTTTTCATCAGACTAGTCTTTGCATGAGTTTATCTTCATCAAGGGAATAAATATGCCCTGGCATTATGATAACCTACTACTCTTCAGAATTTATTAGTCTGGTCTTTTCTAAAACTAGTCAAAAAATGCCACTTCAAGCAGCTATTAATTGTAACTATGTCCAGCTTGACTGAAATGAACTCACAGTCAAAATTTATAGGGAAATAAAAATTTAGAAGCTTCCAGGCAGACCTTGCCAGAAACTGACTTTGATCTTAAGAAGACACCATCTAAGGCACTAAACAATATTTAACACATGTATATAAAATCTCTATGTGATGATTTTAAAAATTATTTGTCTAACAATTATTTTAAGGTTATTTCTCCTTTTCTACCTCTAATATATTTATTGAGGAGTCAGTTGTGTAGCCCCTGTACTAGGACATTTACACATCTTATTTCTTTTTCATAACCACCTCCGTGAAACAGGGGATATACACCATCATCATTGCAATTTTGTGTGTCCTACAAATGAGAAAAATAAAGATTGAAAGAAGTTCAGGAATTGGTTCAAGATCCCCAAATAGAAGCGGTTTAGTGAACAGAGAGTAAGAGAAAAATAACAAAACAAAACACTCTCTTGGGAAAAATTTCTGGGGATTTCTTAATGATTCGGGGAATATGCTATTGTGATAATTATTTAAAAAGATGAAAGAAACGAAAGGAAAAAAGAAAGGAAGGAAGGGAGGGAGGGAGGAAGGAAGGAAGAAGGAAGGAAGGAAGGAAAAGAAAAGAATATCTAGGAAGCTACTGATAGTAGGGATAGTGCTATATAGATTCAGACCTATCAGGGTTGATTCTCCTATCTCGATATAATATTGCTGCCTGATTATGAATTCCGAAATGAGGACCTATATTCTTGGAAAGCAGTTTGAAAGAGCGTTTTCATTTTCTTGCCTTTCTAAGTGATATAACACATGCAGTACCCATTGCATTAGTTTTCTCAACTTGGAACATTTTTCTTTTCTTTTCTTTTGGTTTATTCACTTGTCACAAAGAAAGTTTTGCTGAAATACCATCATTTTCCTAATAGTCAGTGATGATGTCCTGAGTACCATAGACCAGGGAGAAGATGGAATTGTGTGATCTCGTGAGGAGGGATGATTCGTCCTTATTCACCAGGAAACAGCATGTCTTCTCCAAGAGGAAAGGTAAAAAGCCAAAGGAAGAAATGGATGGGGAAGCTTTCCAAGTGTTTCATTATTTTTTCTTGGAGTGTCAATAAGCACATTTTCCAAATTGTTTTGTTTTGTTTTAATCTGCACTTGTTTTAAGAAGCAAGTTTTTGCAGTGAAAAGAAATATCAGCTCCAGAGTCAGAATATGCAGGATCTGCCTGAAGTATGTAGCCTTGGGGAAGGCACTGCACAGTTTGAACTTTAGTTTCCCAATGTAGAAGGGAGAAAATAACTCAAATTCCATGTAAAGATTGTATGATATGGCATATGTATGAATCTATTACAGTGTTTAGGATATAAGCTAGACACTGAATAAATGTTATCCCATTCCTTTCTCAATATAACAATTACTGGGCTCTGATAAAGCCCAATATTTGACATATACGAACCAATTTTAAAATATGAGCCCATAATTACAATCTGAAGCAAAGGTATAAATGATTTTCAGTGAAGTTAATTCCATTTAAAAAAAGCCTATTATTTTTAATGCTCTGCATTTGACATAACAGAGGATAAAGTTGAGTAAGGTATAATCTTTATCACTAAGTTACCTGCGTTCTACTTGAATCTTAAGGGAAGACTTAAAAAGTGACTAGGTAATTTGGTAGGTTGGATCTCAGATAAAAGATGAATAATCTAGATTGTAAAGAGTGAGTTAAATCATTAAAGCTATGATTAGGGACATAAGGCATCCACAGAAAGAAGTATTATTGCTCTAAGCGTTATCAAAAACATTCATAAGAATAAAATTAAAAATACATTGATGAATTATTTGAAGACAAACAAAGTAAATATAGGCCTCTCTCAATTTATTTATGAACTGGAATCTGGTAGCAAAATTAAACTTATATATTTTTTAGTATCCCACTTAAAGGCTTATTGCCAGTGTTCCTAACAGTTGGAGCCTTTGTGGCTTTTCTGGGTTTGTCACTATAGAAGCTGTTTCTGTTACAATAATTTGTGTAGTCATCTCCCATCAGTGTATAAAATATTTTTTTCTCTTCACAGGAAGAGATTTTCTTTTTGGGATCTCAAATGCTGTTCTTTTCATAGGACTGGCATTAATATCATCAAGACCCCTCAAGAGCACAGCAAGACTCTTGAAAAGTGCAACACAGAGTGGCGGTCAAAAGAAAAAGTCGTGTCCAAGACTAACCTGAAAAAGGAATTAGTCTTTGAGAATAATTAAATGCCAACTAAAATTAGATCAGATTAAAAAATAACTGCCACAAAAAGTTTGAAAATTATTACAGATAACTAAAGAATTAGATAAGTTGGGAATTTAGAAAGCAATTCTCATAATTAAATTAGAAGTGTAGAAATACATCTTTTATAATTAGTATGACAAGAGACATAATTTATTAACATGTAGAAAAGAGTCCCAACCTTGCAGAAAAGCGATGGTTAATTACAGAAATAAATAAGTTGGAGTGACTCAACTTTCCATTCTTTATTGAAGGGATCAATTGCTTTCTCAAATGATTTCCTCTATGATTTGCAGGAGGAAATAATTTTTGTGACTTTAAGCCTAAACTGCTATTGTGATAGGATTTTTGTTTGAAGCTTATGATCCACTCTTTAAAGAAATGGTTCTCATTTAAGCCACTGTTCTAATGGGGTAAGCAAAGCTGTGTTAAGCTGATTTATACATGCTGCAAACATCAATTTAGCACCTGTGAGCTTGCTGCTAAAAATTACTCTCCCTTTGAAGAGTATTATAATAATCTTGGCTATAGCATAGCTAGTGGATATTCTCAATGTACCTTCCTTGCAATTCTCCATAATTAACAGAGTATCCCTGGATCCTGTCCTGCTTCATCATGCAGTGCAAAAAAAAAAAAAAAAAAAAAAAAAAAACAACAACACTTAAGGGTAACAGCAGACAGGAAAATCTTTCTTTAAGGGGCAAACAATTAAAACATCTCCAATTGTTATCGTTATTTTAAATTAGTTTTCTGTGCATGACTTCAGGTTTATGAAATGCTGATTAAAGTCTATAATGATTCCATTACTCGGATGCCTGACTGATAGGACAAAAAGTCTAATGGTGTCTCCAGATATTTAATTTATAACTCTTGTTAAGAATCAATGATACACATCACTATCTTGCTGGAAACTGGAAAAGAGATTGCAATATTTCTTTTCCAAAATGTTTCTTGAGCTCTGTATCAGGTGCTTTGGTAGGCCAGGATATGGAAACATGGATAAGCCATGATGCTCGCAGTGAATGGGTAAAAAATACACCACAGCACGGTAGGTGCTACATGAAGTGTGAGCAAAACATTGTGCGAATGCAAGGAGCAAAGTACCACGCTTCCCGGGATTTGAAGAATGGGTAGAAAATTTTCCAGATGAAGTGGGGAGGGCATCTGAGACCGGGGAAAGAGCATGAGGCTAATCTGAGAGTCCACGTAGATAATAGTTCCAGTATCTGCCATGAAGACGTGAGCATCACTAATGCAATTAAGCATTGTATAGGTGTTTGTGATTATAATATGCTGAATATTATACTGAGAGATATCTAACAACAAGATTAGAGACAGTCCACAGACTGAAGAGAAAGTTGTACTCTAGTGAGAGAGAAGGTGATTCATTAAATTACTAGAAGAAGATATGTCTGATTATTATGCAGTCCTTGAGTGTCTTCACAATTAAGTTCATGTCATCCTTCCATATGCCCCTGCCTGCCTTTGAAGCGGCAGCATCTCTGACCAGGGTCAAAGCCTCATCTCTGTCTGTCAATCATCTTGACTGGCTTCTACCCAGCCTGCCTCCTGGGGGCATTTCTCCACATCCTCAAGGTCACAGTCCTCTGTACCTCCCTCCATGGTGTTGCATCTACTACTCTCCGGGTCTGGAAGATCCTCCTCACTCTCCTTTATGCTTAGTCAACTCTTGTACCTTCAAATCTTGGCTCATGTGGCATCTCCTCTAGGAGATGTGCTAAAACCATGGGGCCAGCAAAACAGGAAAGTCCCAGCATTCCAGAGCCGCCCTCAAGCCCCTACCAGTCTCTGCCCTCCTCCTGACTCCTAAGAGCATTAACAGTTTTCCCTATTTCTGAACTTGATCGAAATGGAATCATACAGTGTGTGCTCTTCTGTGTTTTGCTTCTTTCAGTAAACACTCTACTTGTGATATTTATCCATAATGCTGTGTATAGTTATAGATCATTTATTTGCATGGCCATGTAATATTCCATTAAGTAATACACCACCACTTATCTTCCTATATTACTATTGATTGGCACTGGAGTGTTTCCAGTTTGCAGCTTTTAAAAGTAGTATAACTGTGACCAATGTTGCACCTACCTTTCGGTGAACATAGGTACATGTTTCTGTTGGTCATAGTTCAGAATTGCTGGGTCATGGAGTCTGAATATGTGCAGTTTGACAGTATTTTATAAAGTTAACCCAACATATCATTTAACCAAGCAATTCTATTCCAAGCTGTTTACTCAAGAAAAGTGAAAACATATGTCCACACAATGACCTGTACATTTACAGCATTTGTTCTGAGTATTTTCAGTACTTTGACGATATCATTCCATTGTCTCCAGGTTTCTATCCTTTTTTCTATTGAGAAGTTGGCTGTCAGTCTTATTGCCATTCATTTGAAGACTTGTGTTTTTCTTTTGATGCTTTTAAGATTTTGCTTTTCCCCCTGCTGCAGTTACCATGAAGTGCCTAGGTATTGTTTCTCTGTATTTTTCCCAGAGCCTCTTAAACTCTGTTTTGATGCCTTTCATCATTTTCAGAAAATTCTTGGTCCTTATCTCATTGACTATTGCTTTGGTTTTTTTTCTTTGTTTTCTCTTTCTGGACTCTAATTTCACTTTGGATGTGTCACTTATTTTTATTACACTCTCTTCTGTGAGTTCTCTTTTCTTCTGTATTTCATTCTGCTGTTCACTTGGGGCACTTACTACTTACCTGACTTTCAGGTCACATTTTTTTCTCCTACTGCATTTACTATGCTATTACTTTCATTTATTGAGGTTGCAAACTTCAGATGTTAAATATTTTAGATCTAGATTATCATCTAGATACTTTTTTACAGATTCAAATTATGTGGTAACAATTTATTGTCTATTACATCTTTTACAATGTTTTTTTTGGGGGGTTTTTTGTTTTGCGATACGCGGGTCTCTCACTGTTGTGGCCCCTCCTGTTGCGGAGCACAGGCTCCGGATGCTCAGGCTCAGCAGCCACGGCTCATGGACCCAGCCGCTCTGTGGCATGTGAGATCTTCCTGGACCAGGACACGAACCTGTGTCCTCTGCATCGGCAGGCGGACCCTCAACCACTGCGCCACCAGGGAAGCCCTACAATGTTTTTGAATGCATTATTCATTGTTATTTTAATTTTTTTCATTAACTCCAGTATCTTGATCATGTTGGGGTCTGCTTCTATTGTTTCTATTTTCATTTCTCATTTTTGTTTATCATAAAATCTTGTCTCTGCATGTTTAGTCATTTCTAGTTATATTCTGAACAATGACAAAAATGACAAGGAAAAAGACCTATAGAGACTCTGGTGATGATTATCTTCAAATATGATGCCTTGCTAGAAAAACATGTCTGCTTTCAAAAGAATCCCGAATTCTTGCTTGGTTTCTCTGTCCTCCAAAGTTGGTCTTTCCAGGAGCCAAACCTGAATTCTCACCTTCAGGATATCCATAGTCAACAGATGCCCTACTTCAATCCTTTTTGTGGATCATCTAGTGTTTTTTTTTAATTTAATTTAATTAATTTATTTTTTATTCAGCAGGTTCTTATTAGTTATCTATTTTATACGTATGGATCATCTAGTGTTAATTCAACGCTCCCTCTAGGGTTTTTTTATCTAGCTTGTGTTTTGTTTGCAGGACTGTTTTCCTGGAATATTGTTGAGTCCCGAGTGCTGTGAGAATGCAGGAGATTTTGGTCTAAGGGTCAGAAGTTCTTAGCCCATTCCTTTAGCACCTGTGCAGCCTCAGCATTCGGCAAACGTCTTTAGTGAAAACCAGGTAGGTATTCGGAGCCTTTCAATTTGTCGTTCTGGACCTGCTTGATTCTCAGCTCCTGGCTGGTTTCTCTTTTCACCAGGAACAACCTTCTGCCTGGGCCAAACCCAAACCTCCAGCCATGCTCAAAGTTGGCAAGCGTCTCCCAGGGGAAAGCACTAGTTGTCATGAGCTCATCTCTTAATGGGTTTCCCTCCCTGGAAAATTTAATTCATGAATTCCTTGTGCTATTCGTAGTCCTTTAAGTGCCTCGAAAATGTTATCTTTTGACATATAATTTATCACCTTTTTCTGTATCAGCAGGAACAGCTATTACTTTGGCCTCTGACATGCAACCAGAAAGCATGCATTCCACTTCATCATTTTTAAGTGAAAGATAAAAAAATCACCCAGAGGAAAATGACCAAGGGAGTAAAAGTGATTCATTTGAGGCTATTTAAGAACTGCTTGGAGGCATCAGTGATGTTGTCTGTGAGTAGAGGTTAGACATTATGTGTATGGCTTCAAATGATGAGAAGATTCTAGAAGGAGATGGATTTCAGGTCTAAGTAGGGAAGATTTTCTTTGAAATCTCAGATATATGAGAAAACCAAATGTGCCATCTCTGGAGAGGATGCATTTTCTCTTTCAGGGGTTGCGCAAGCAGAGTTTGGGGTGTTGTTTGGTGACTGTAAAGAGAACATGGGCTGATTGGACCCTCATGATTCCTCCTGACCTTGTGATTCTATGAATTCCTTCTGCATTCTCTCCTGTAACAGAATTAATTTGTGTTTACCTAGCAGTAATCACAGTTATTACATGTACTGCATGGCTCACAGGAAGTTTTTCTGGACTCTAATACCTTTGGTTTCAGTAATTTATGTCAAAGCTAGTAGTTCTTTTTCCAGCAGATGAATTCTGTAGTGATATTTCTGTCTAGGTCTCGAGTTAAAAAGAATTATCACTGCCTGAACCTAAGTTGATAGCAATACATTATGAACGCTCTTCTTATTATATAAAAACATGCTTTTAGAATCAAAGTCCACTCTCAATAGTTCAGCACCTATTCAGAGGAGAGAAAAGTGGTGCTATATTTTCACACTAGCTAACGTCCTTGATACAGCGATTATGCTATTTTCTGGAGTAGGCTGTCAGGTTTATTATAATTACTACATGCCACATTCAGATTTCATCATTTTCAGAAAAACTTATGCTTGGAAAAATTGCTCACTGGTTGAATTTTAGAATAATAAATGTGTATCTTCTATGTAGATATAAGAGCTGATGTTTGCAATATATTTAATTGTAATCTCCATTAGTGTTTTGTTTAGTAAACTCACTAAACCTATAATAATAATAATAATAACAATAACATTAATAAGTAGTAACAACTGTAGCTTTTTACTTTTCACAGTTTTCTCATGTGTAAGATTAGGTCATTATAACTTAAGTCTCTGAGGCAGGCAGGGCAATCAATAAAATTCCAATTTCATAAACGAAAAACTGAGGTCCTAAATTATTAATGTCAACTGTTCAGTATCACACAGCTGGGGGAAAACTGGTATTAACATTCAGTGTCCTTTACCCCCAGTCTTTCTATTATTAAAAAATAGTAGAATGTTTCCCACAAATCTTATGCCCAAACAGAAGTCTTCAGGACTGAGTTAGTTTTTTGTGGATTGACCCTAATGCAGGTGACTCACCTCCCTTTGGCCCTAAATAAGCAAACCGAGCCCTCTTTCAGACTTACCTTAAAGAGGCAGAGATCTTCTTGAGAGACTTGCTCTGAAAGGATTTTCATACCTGCCAGTGAAGAAGCTTGACTAGGAAGAGAAATAGAAGCACACTCAGCGGGGTGTCTCCATTTATTCACTTTTGTTGAGGTGGAAATATTTGGGGAGTTTTAGTGACCAATGAAAGATCCTTTTACTCCCTTTCTAGAAAATTTGGGATTCTAGGGATATTGTGACCCAAACATGAGAATTCTTTACACATAAGAGCCTGTTTCGTCTAGGTCTTAGCAATTGTTTCTGGTAGGAACTTTGGAAATGACAAGGTGCTAAAGATACAGAAGCTGTTGGTTGGTTTCCATAAAAATGGCCCAACGCCCCACTCTGGGGATCATTCCATTATATCGTCCAAATACTTCTTCAGGGAAGAACTGCAGGGCCAGGTAACCTCTTGGTTACTGAGAGCTGGTCCGATTCTGCTCCCTGACCCAGCACTTGTCTACACTTATGCTCACCACGTTTTCAACTTGCATTCAGCTTGACTGAGTTCTGATGACAGATGAAAACTCTGGAGAGTTATCTTGGAAGAATATATTACCAAGCCCTGAGAGTCTAAGCTCATGAAGTGGTTCAAGTCTATTCTTAGGATTCTGGTCATGTGAGCATTCGCCAATTTATTTTCAGACAGATAAAGTTGAAATACGCCTTTTCAGCATCGTATAAAGGAATCTTAAATATACATTGGAGAGGTTTACAAAAATAGCACACTGGATCTGTGGCAATTTGTGGCTAATTGATGGACATGATACATGTTTATGGAAGCACTGCCCTGAGCTAGGCCCTAGGTGTGCACTGGAGAGGATGCGGCTCTTCCCAAGATCTTAGAGACTGATCCAGAAGACAGTTGGGTACCTTAACTACCACCAGGAAATCATGATAGGAGTGCAAACTCAGGTGGAGACTGTGGATGAAAAATGCCACCTGTCATATCACTACACAAAGGATGCTGTAGCCAGCAAGCCCTCAGCCACTGCAGCCTGTCCTCCCCCGCTCCCCGCCCTGGCTGTGCACCCTCAGGGGACTCAGGATGGAGAAAAGCAGGATCCTGGCCCCAGACAGCTGAGGTGCAGATCAAAGGATTGATTCCAGTGAGCCCAGACTCTTGCCTCTTCCCATACATAGAAAAGCGTTAAATTCATGAACTTGAGATGTCTGGTTTTCTTTAATTAACAGTAATCTTTTGAAGATCTGACTACCTGGCTTTTGTTGCAAAAACCCCTGTAGATCCTGGGTCCCCCCTGACCTCTTCACAGCGTTCCCCCACAGCTCTCTGAGAGGCTGCGTCCTGGGCTTGAGTCCTCAGTTTTGTCCGCAGAATAAAACAGAATTCTCAACTTTTAGGTTGTGCTTTTTTGTTTCAGTTGACATACTTAAATGAGCTGTGAGAAAACTTAAGGAATAGAAGAAGTAGTACTTGACCTAGGACCTATAGGGTCAACTAAGTTTGCTAAGAGGAGAAGCTGCAGTGGGATGCAAAGTCAACAAAGGTAAAGGTCAAAGGGCAGGTTCATTCTGACAATTATGACCATTGTTAGTGCCCAGCTAATCACTTTATAGATCTCATTTTATTTTCATGTGAACTATGCTTCGCAGTTACCTCAATTCACAGGTGGTAGCGTGGACTATAGAATGATTCCTATCTATCCCAGAGCTGATAAAGTTGAGGTCTGTCTGGCTCCCAAATAGTTAAGTACTTCAGTAGAATGCATTTTGAAGATGTACCACCCTGAAGGCCTGCCAATTAGTATCAAGAGAAATACCACTTTATTCAACCTCAGAAATACCATTTTATCTAATCCAAGCCTCCCTTTAGGGTTCAATAGCCAGCAGGGCATCTGTGTTTAGAGAGAAAGGACAGAGCGGTTTTCATTAAGTTTACACCTCAAAATGTACCTCTGCTGGGAGAAACCTAGCTATTCATGGGGTCCTAGACCCTCTTCACAAAATTGTTTGCAAATGGCTGGAATACAGGCCCCAGGAACATGTTGACCTCCCTGCCATTCAGGGCTCTTTACAGGTCAGCTTTTGCTAGTTTCAGGGATGTAAAACAAATGCTTTTTGCTGGGAACAGCAGCCCCGGTGAAAATATTTTAAGTGTTTCAGGGCACAAAAGTACAAACCACACTATTTTTATTGTCACCTCCTTGAAATCCTGCACGGGTTATTTTCCTAATAGGAAGCACAAAGCCATTTTAAGCTGAACTGCTAAGGTTTGAATGCAAGCTTGTCACTTACCATCATTGTATGACCTGAGGCCAGGCTGACAACATCCCTGAGCTGCAGTTACCTCTTGTGTAAAGCGAGATTCAAATTGCAGGTAAGACTGACCTCTAAACACAATGAATATTAATCCTCATGATGATAGCGATAACCTGTGCAAAAAATAGGATTATGTTTATATAATTTAGTAAGTAGTTATAAATGGAATTTCTCCATTTTCCCTCCGAAATGTCAATACCTGAAGTTTTGCAAATTATATTTATTTTGCAGCTTTTGTGATATGGACACACATAAGTGGACCAACAAATAACTAGAGATGACATGTTAAACTTTGAAAAAAGAGGGGAAAAAAGTATTCTCTTTCAAAGAGGAATTTTCTTTTTGAGCTCTCAGAATAAAAACCTAAGTAGATCATGTAACACTGGTTTCAAGTCAAAAAAGATAAATAACTTGGCTCTCACAGGGAGATTTGGGCAGTCAAATGGTGCAGAAAAAGAGATGTCAAAACGACTGCAATTAGCATCCCGGAACTAGTGGACATCTTGTACAGGGCTGGTTGTGATGTGTATGGGAAAGGAATAAAGCATGAGGTAAGGAACAAGTGTTCTTAATATCCACAAGGCCAAGACACCTGGGACCTATTTCCTATGGGAACAAACCCAGAAACAGGTGGGGAGGGATAGTTGTTTTGGAATCAGCAGCTTGATACACAACCAGATGGAAAGAAGGCGCAGTGGTGAAATTTGAAACCCATCAAGGAGCCTTTGGTGGACATGATCTTGACTACAATACACAGAGAGATGATCAGAGGCACCATTCCCATTTTAGCTGCTATAAAATTGTATTAGGTGTAGAAGTAAATATTGGTATTAGCTCAGGCCTTCACAAAGCCAGGCGTTCAAGGACAGGTCACATGTCTATCCTGTAGAAGCTGTTTTTGCCAAACACTAATTGTAAGTAATTTGCAAAATTTCCTTTAGTCTTGATGAAAGCACTTGGTTATTTTTTGACTGTTCTTAATAGTGACTTTTTTTTTCTTCCAGATCTTTTAAAAATATGTCAACTCACAGATACAGAGAACAGACTTGGGGTTGTCCAGAGGAAGTGGGAGTGGGGGTGGGATGGACTGGGAGTTTGGGGTTAGCATATGTAAAACTATTATATATAGGATGGATAAACAACAAGGTCCTACCATATAGCACAGGGAACTATATTCAATACCCTGTGATAAACCATAATGGAAAAGAATATGAAAAAGGATAATATATGTATAACTGAATCACTTTGCTGTACAGCAGAAATTAACACAACATTGTAAATCAACTGTACTTCAATGAAATAAATTAAAAAACATACAGGTCAGTTCTTCACAGAACAATCTGACAGGTACTTTGTAAAGCAATCAATACCTAGTCACATGTATTTCAAGAATATTTTATGGTGACTATTTTTTCAGAGTTTTGTTGCCTGAAACTGAAAGTTAGCCTGTGGGTGATCCCTAGTTCTTTGTGTTACCAGGTTCTGGACCACATTCCACAGCACAAGGGTTAGCTAGTACAATCGGGCTAAATTTGAACAAATACTTATTTTAATTACTATACTTATTTTAATTACATAGTATGAGACCGTAGCTGACTCCTCACTGAGAAGATGGTTGTTTGCTAAAGATTTCAGAAAAAAATGATACATTCTGTAATTTTTTACCTGCATTGAAACTATTGAGTTCTTCATGAGTTTGAAATAATAAAACTAACTTTATTTTTCTCTGTAAGAGAAACATTCTACACCTTTATGCGGTTACTTGTGAATTATTTTACGTCTTTGTGGAATTTAGAATTTCTATGCCTGTCCTTTTTCCCCTTTGCATTCTAAACTAGAATGAATCTAAGGCGACATATCCTTATAGCTGTGCCTTACAGAGTTCGGACTCAATAGATATCTGTTGATTTGAAATAAATGTAAGCTTTCTGCTGTGACTTGGATGCAAGGTCAACCGAGATAAAATGTTGGGCCTTTAAAAAGTAGGTTTTTAAAACATTTGGGTTTTGACATTCTAGTTTTTGAAGCAAGAAGAAATCTTTGAGATCGTGGGGGGTTTCAAATATTTTCTGTCAACTGTGGACTTTCTTGTGAAATCCACACAAACGGATAAAAGGAGAGTGACTCAGAATGTGCAGGGGTGACCCCAGAGCTCTGAGGGAGAGGTGAACCTCAAGGGGGGCTCAGTGCACAGTTTGGGATCCATTATCTAGTCCCCACCCCTCATTTCATAGATGAGGATACAAAGCTGTGCAGAAGCAGCATTCTCCCTGTGGACCCCCAAGTTCTGTTAGGATTTCAGCACCTTTCCACTTGGCCGTGCTGCTAGTTCTTGGGTAACCTGCCCCAGATGTGGTCCTGTGTCTCAGGGTGAATTCTTAACACATCCTCATTTTCCAAATCTACACCAGGAATTGCTACTCCTTTAGTGGTGATCGGCTATAATATTTAAATAGTGAAAATTCAGTAACAGGAGAACGCTTTGTACCTTATGTCAATTCACCGTTCACTAGAGATGTGCTATTGAGAAGAGTTTTTCTGGAAGTAACAGTAATTAGAAAAATGTCTGACTTGACTTCTGGCATGGCATCATTAGGATGTTCTTCCCATCAAATGCTGTGATTTTTCTTCCTGCTTCTGCTGTAAAGTCACTTAAGTATTTCATCCCGGAAATAATGGGACTGATATTATCGTGTGAGCCTGGATCTGTGAGCCTGCCCTGTGCTGGATGCATTCATGTACATGTTATCTAATCTAATGTTGGCTGCAATCTTGTGAAGATACTTGTACTGCTTATTTCGATTTTGTACCCTCAGATTTGCCCTTTGCCCCACTCATCCCTGCCCCCTGTCCCAGGGGGGTGACCTCTGTGGATGCATCATCCCTGGGTCCCCTGGACTAGCTGAATTCTGTGGGTTTCTCTGAATGAAGCTCCCCAGCACACAGCTGGAGGAGTGGCTCTGGCAGCCTATGCATTACTCCTGGCCTCAGCTCCTGAGCGTTGCCCATTCCAGGGCCCTTCTCCCTGTGCCCAGGGAATTAATCCTCTTCCCCTTAGCCTAACTTTCCAGGCATGGTAGGACCTTGGTACCTAACGATAGCTTTTTTGTTCCTAAACTTCTGCCATACCTCAGTAACTAGTCCCTCTATAAAGATGTTCCTTCAATAAAGCCTTCATTTAACGCCTCTGGAAGTACCATCATATGTGTCTCATGTATCTTCAGAATCCTGTCTGACACAGCACTACCATTTCAACATTACAGAGGACTATTCAAGGCTTTACCATAAAACCTAAGCTCTGGGATCCCTCATTTACATGGAACACTTCCAAGTTTCTAAGGTTCTTCCAAGGCCGTATGCATTCTCATTACCATATACGGTTAGGAAACTTGCAGATAATATGCGTGTTCACATGATCTTCATTTCTTTGTAGTCACACTTTTTGGGTTGGCTCAAGGTGGAATGGCTATGGACACTTTTGAGATTTGGCCCAGGAGAAATTGGTTTGGAAGATAAGCTTAACTTGGGTTTACTGAGATATATTTGTGTGGTTGCCTTCACTGCCACGTATAATTAAGTTGTTTCTAGGCATCCCAGGGTAGGAATACTTTCCAGAAAGGCTCTCACCATCCCCCTGTTTCAACTCATACAGAGGCTTTCTTGAAATAAAAATGTATCTCAAGCCACATGGCCCCAGACATATGAGGGTGGCAGAGGAAAAACAAGGGTTGAAATGAACAAAGCCAGAAACATGTCTGTGGAAACAATGTCTAAGCATCCGTTATGGAAATTGTAAGAGGATTTGCTGCTAACAACACGTAACCAAAATGGAAGTACTTGGCTCCCCAGAAACGTTCTTTATAATGCACTATGTACAATTTTAAATACATACTATTTTTATGAGAATTATGTAAATTAGAACTTATATAGGGCAAAAGCATGCAGTGTTAATACACAGAAATATGTCTTCTAGATTGGACTGAAGTCTTAAAATGTTATGTGGCATTAAGAAAAATGAAATATGAATCAGAAAGAAGTGAAAACTTTTTTTAGCATAAACATTTTAAGTTTACAGTTTTTACAGTTTAAATTATCAACCAAAAACCCAATCAATCATTCTAGGGAAGACTTAATTATCTATAAGATAACATAGAAGAGTCTTTTTTATTTTTCTATATAACATATCTATAGGAAATACTATGAGCTTATTTGGCATTCAAAAACTATTCAGTTAAAATGCAGAGGGGTAAAGGCATCATAGAGGTGAACTAGACACTTAATTAACAATAAAGTTTTTTTCTCTAAGTTGTATTTGTGATATTTGTCAGTTTTTTAAAATTTGTAATTTGTTGTGACTTCTTTTTTCTTTAAAAATAAACATTTATCCTTGTACCTAATGTATCATTTTATCTTATTCATTTAATTTATTAAATTTAACAAATATATAGTTGTTTTACAATAGTTGTGTTAGTTTCTACTGTACAGCTAAGTGAATCAGCCATGTGTATACATATATCCTCTCTCTTTTTGGATTTCCTTCCCATTTAGGTCAACACAGAGCACTAAGTAGAGTTCCTTGTACTATATAGCATGTTCTCACTTTGTTTTATTTTCTTCACAGATGACCCCTAAAACTCTACAAGGAACCTTGTGTACCCCCCTTGAATGTAAATAGATAGCAGAATCCCGCCTTACTCATTAATGATAGCAGAGCTGGGGGTCACAGTTTGGTTTTTATGCTAAAGTGGATGATTTTTCTAGTATAATCCTCAACATTTCTGTCTTAGGTTGGGTTCCTTCAGAAATAGACTCCGATACAAGGATTCAGATACAGCAATCAATTTGGAAGGGGACTCTAGGAAAGAAATGAAAGGAAGGGAGCAGGTCACGGCTGTGGGTGATAGGACTCAGTCTTACTTTGGAGCTTGTAGGACAGTGTGGATGATGTCTGAGAGCTCTCCCACCCAAGGAGTGACGGGGCCGCCACATTCACCACCAGCCACCCTTAGTCATTTGCCGCCTGTGGCTGCTCTCAGGACACTGATTCCCAAGCATTTCCAGACTGCCCCTCCCAGACCAAGCAGGCTCCCATGACCCACACAGCCCTGGGCAGGCGGCATTGCAGGCTTGCCTCTGAAGCAGCAGGAATGGTGTGAGTGCAGGGGAAGAAGGGCAAAGCACTTCTCAAAGATGCTGCTGCTCCTTTGTTTATTTTTACTTTTCACTTTAGGTCTGTAATGAACTATAACAACACTGTGTTACATAGCAATTTTCACTTGACAAAGAATTATCATAGATCATATGTTTTTACACAAAGAAGACGTTATTTCAGCCTTGAGACAATCTTTGTGAATCTTTGAAAATGTGTTTTATTGGTTTGTTTTTTATATACAAACTGAATTTAGTTGATGATACCCATTCAAGAACTCTACTACTAAATATCACCACAGTCCACAAAAACAGAGATATTGGAAACAGGTAGGCCCGGAATGCAAATAATCAATATTTCCTTGCTGCAAAATGAAGAGAAAATTGCATGGCCCTAGCCTTCAGGAGCTGTTAGGTTTTGCATTCTCCACACCTTTTGCTATTACCTTATTTTCGTGACTTTAAAAATATCGCTTTAGCCAATATCTATGCCATTTGAGATAAATAGATGTATTTTATCTGCAATATAAGTTGCAATATGTCGTGTTTGAATTACTTTTGAGTCCATCAATATAGGCAACATTTCTGTAATCAGCAATATACAATTATTTGATAAGTTGTTACTTTAAGATAAATATTATAACTGGATATCTGAAAAAAAGAACAGATACATGCTGGGAAATTGATTTTTTTTAAAAATCTGATTCAGCAGAGATGAAGTGAGCTGTTCTCTTGAGTCGATAAAATAACCATCACAACATCTGCACTCTGTTTATGGTGGGCTAGGTAACTATTTTTCTAGTTACTTAAAAAAATTTCATATAGATCATCACTGGTTGAAATGCTTCCTTTTATCTTTAAAAAAATAAATGACTTTCCTATGATAACAAATAGGACCCATGGTTTGGAAATCTGATGAATGAAGCATTTTCTTGGTCAAAAAGCACTGTACCTGGATCTTCACAGAGAGTTTTCAAGTGCATGTAGTCATGTAGATTAGGTGTTCTTTTGTTCATGGATTAACTAACTTTGATGGAAGAGGCAAGATGTCTTTGCCTAAGGTAGGAGAATAAAGAGTAGCCTAAAAAAATTTCTTTTTAAATTTTAAAATGGCTTAAGAGGAAAGGACCATCACAATTCAAAATGCTGGATGCAGAGATACTTTCACAGTATTTTCCTAAGTTACTTTATTCATGTTCATTCATTTGCATAGAATGGTGGGGCATAAGTTAAAACCATAGAGTGTGGGAAGAGAATCCAGTTCAAATATTACTTCTTCAAGTTCACAGAGAGAACAGTTTGCTAGTATGTGTTATTATATCACTTTTTGGGGTAATTCTATTATTTTGGACTGCAGATATTTGTTTGGGGTTGTCTTCTTTTGTCTTTGAAAATAGGAAAGCATCTTAGTTTTTGTGCCCTCAGAATGGTGCTTGGACCTAATAGGTCCTCAAAATACTTGTTAGAAATGTGAATAAATTATTATTAAAATATAATGCAGCATGGAAGTCAGAAATGGCTTCAAATTCTAAACGATGGAAAGCATTTCAGTCTAATCGACATGCAAAATCCTAATGAGCAAACATGCAATACATAACGTAATTAAGGGACTTCTCAAGCAAATGACACAGTGCTTAAATCACTGTGTGGATGGGTGAAATTTCTGCTGGCTGACGTTAATTTTGGCTCATTTTCTCACTTTGATTCTAGCAGTCTTACAAACAAAACTAATGGTGTGAATCTTGGATACTTTTAATGAGACATTTGGTTTTTACCAAAAAGGGATAGTTTTCCTTAAATTTAAATGTGTCACATTACAGTTACATGAAGAGATGATCAAACTACTTATCTTTCTTGGTTGTTGATTATAAACCAACTGGGGAACGTGATCTCACCAAAACGATTGCTTTTACAAAGGTGTTCATTTTGATCTGTTTAACTGTTGGCTAGGAGAGTTAATGACACTCAGTCACTTTATAGCAAGCATTTTTGTTAGTTTTTCAGGTCGATGCATACCCCTCACCAATAACCAAGATGAGATTTGCACAGGTGAGATTTATTTCACGTTGTGTTTTCAAGAACCAGCCCATGAGAGAACACAACTCTGCATTCATGCGTTTATTATTTTGCAAGAGAGGGGCACATGGACAAAGAAAGGGCTATTTCACAGATAAGTAGACATTCAAAAGGGCAATATTTATATTAATATTTAGAGAAATGAGAGCAAGATACTCATTTAATTAGTCAGCGAACATTTTCTGAAAAATCTGCCTAATATTTTTATGCTGCATTGCTTGTGTGTAAGCATGAGTGTATGTTCACCTGTGTGAAAGGTTATATAAAAAGAGTCACACATTCCCTTTTGTTATTATATCGAGATCATACTGAGTAAGAAACATAAGGGAGGGACATGGATGTAAGCTGGTGTCACCCTGACCCCTTGTATTTGAGTCGGAATGTGGTGTTCATCCAGTTGTCCCCAAATATTTGCTCTCTTCTCTGTCAACAAGTAACCTTTCCATAGTGAGGACAGGAGAACAGAAAAAGTTCTGTTTTCTACCACATTCCTTCAACCTGAAGTGACTTCGTCAATGTTAAAGACAATTATATGTATTTAAAGGTTTAGAAAGTCTGAGATGTTTTTAAAAGCTAAAACACTGAATGTTTTATGTCAGTGCCTTGAATTCTAACCTATAATTCCTTCCCCTTCTTTGTGAAGCGGGATTCTGTTGTGAAAAGCATGTGGCAAGCTTGTCAATAAATCAAGTGAAGATTATATAGATATAGCAGCCTTCATGGATACATAGAAAAATAACTGACTGTTTTAGAAGTCTAAAACCAAATGATAGTGTGTGCTTTGCTTACACTTAATACAAATAAATCATAATTTGATTTGTATTTACTTTTCCAAATTAGTAGAATCGGCTAGAATTGTCAAGATTTCTTCTTAGTTTTCTAAGGTGCCTGAGTTCTGGCTTAGAAGAATTTATCATCTAAACTCTGAGACAGTATGGTAAAGAGTTTTAGTCTGCACTTTGTTCTACAAAATTTAAATAGAAATGACTTCTTAGGGTTTACAGCAGAATTCTGCTACCCATTTTCATTCCAAATTTTATCTTTTCTTGCTTGGTATTACATTTCAGTTACTTCTTCCCTGTGTATAAAATGTTTCAACTTTTATATAGTAAGTTGCAATTATCTTTGAGTAAATACATCATCATGGTCACTAAAGGGAAGTCAATGGAATAACTTTTTAGTAAAAAAAAATACAACGTCCTGCTCTTACAAGAACACTCCTAAATTGGGATTTCAAGTTAATGAAGCTCTGTATAAGAAATGAAGAACAAAACCCACTTGAAGAGGACAGGAGAGTGCTCTCAAGCTTGGCTGACATTGTAATCATTGTCATTGTTCTGTGTCCTGAATCCTTGTTGGGTACTGGTATCTACTTTTCCACCACTCTCTACTCTTTCAAAATTACAGGTAAAAAAATATCATCTAGTCTACAAATTCGAAATGAAGATGCATTTTAGAAATAGATCCAGTGGTAATTTGGTAAATTCTCATTTTTCCAGGTAATAAATACAAAATATAATGCGATATAGTCTAAGATATTCTTAATTCCTTCATTTTGAATGCCCAACTTTTAATTAATTAACTAATCAACAAACTCATTAATTAAATTGTAGGGATTAATCCTGTCTATGATTTAAGACTTAGTTCTGTCATCGTGTTTTTTCTTCTTTTGTTCTTTCTGCTCTTGGTTTCTCTGTTTTGTTTTTCAACAAGGGTATTCCTGTGTGTTGTGAATACCATTTTTAGAATTCCATTTTGATTTATGTCAAGTATTTTTTATTGTAACTTTTATACCGATTTTTCAGTAGTGGCTCTAGGTATTACCTTTTACATACATAACTTATCGTAGTCTCCTGGAGTTGACATTTTATCATTTTGAGACAAGTGTAGATGTCTTACCTCTCTTTAAATCCCTTTACTCTCCTCACTTATATTATTGTCTTAAATATTTTCTCTACATACGTTGACAGCCAAATCACACAATGCTATGATGTTTTGTCTGACTTTGAAACACAATTTAGATAACTCAAGAGAAGAAATATTTATTGTATTTACCCATATTTTTGCCTACTAAGCTCTTTTTCCTTCTTAATGTTTCTAGTTTTTTTTTTTTTATCATTTGCCTTTTCTCTAGAGAACTTTAGAGATTTTAGTCATTCTTTTAAGATAAGTCTGCTGATGACAAAATCTTTTACTTTCTCTTCATCTAAGATGGCCTTGATTCCTTCTTCATTCCTGTAGAATATTTTTTTGTGATATGGAATTGTAGGTTACAATTCTTTAATTTTTTAACTTAAAGAAAATCTTTATAAAAAAATGCCAGAACATTTAAACTTTAAAGTAGTTTTGGAGGAAGAAGACAAATATTTGTTAAGGTCCACTATATCTATTACTTCAAATATATTATCTGAAGCCTAATAAAGCACCGGTAATATAAGGAACATTCAAGTAAGTGTAGTTAGTAGTATTGCATACATTATCTCATTTAATCATCAAAACAGTCCCATGACACTGGGACAGATTACTATTATATCTATTTTACAGGAAGTAAAACTGAGGTCCGGAGAGATTAGGTGACTTGCCTAAAGTCATATTCGTTCCATCTTTCTCTGTTTTACAATGCGAAGCTAGAAAGACTATTCTGGATTATCTAAATTCATTCATTCGTCCAATCATTTAACAAATATAGATCACCCACTCTGTGCCAAGATCAATGCTAGGGCCTGGAGGGAGCTCAGTCCCATGCTTCCAGAGTCAGTGGGGTAAGTAGACATTAGATGGAGATGACAAATCAGCGTGATGGGTGCTGAGAGAGAAACAGAAGACCCAGAGAAGCATGATACCGGGGCACCAAGTCCAGCCTGGGAAGGGTTCTCCAAAGAGGTAAGACGAGTGGAACTGTTTCACCCAGGACTCCTACAGAAGGACCCAGTCAGAAGGGTGGCCTAATAGCTCATTTTCCAAGGTCTCTGGCAACCCCAAGTCCAGCTGCCCAGCAGCAAATATGGCACAGTGCTCAACTACCCAGACTGCAAGTGGGCCTTTAGATAGCTGGAAACTATTCTCACATAGCATGTCAATGACTGACCACAGTCACCGGGGCTGCTTGGCATCAGACACTGTGGATAATGTTGAAACATCAGTGCCTGACATGGACTAGACACTAATACATATTTGAATTCCCTTCCTCCCCTGGCATTATTCCCCAACTCTGTCTGGTTCCTGGGTTCTGATACCTTAACTGGGCTCTTCTACTGCATGCCACAGTCTCTCTCTCTTTTTATTTTTAATTTTTGAATTTTATTCTATTTTTTATACAGCAAATTCTTATTAGTTATCTATTTTATACATATTAATGTATATATGTCAATCCCAATCTACCAATTCATCACACCACCACTGCCTCTGCCACTTTCCCCCCTTGGTGTCCATATGTTTGTTCTCTACATCTGTGTCTCTATTTCTGCCCTGCAAACCGGTTCATCTGTACCATTTTTTTAGGTTCCACATATATGTGTTAATATATGATATTTGTTTTTCTCTTTCTGACTTACTTCACTCTGTATGAGAGTCTCTAGATCCATCCACGTCTCTACAAATGACCCAATGTCATTCATTTTTATGGCTGAGTAATATTCCATTGTATATATGTACCACTTCTTCTTTATCCATTCATCTGTTGATGGGCATTTAGGTTGCTTCCATGACCTGACTATTGTAAAGAGTGCTGCAATGAACATTAGGTGCATGTGTCTTTTTGAATTATGGTTTTCTCAGGGCATATGCCAGGTAGTGGGATTGCTGGGTCATATGGTAATTCTATTTTTAGTTTTTTAAGGAACCTCCAAACTGTTCTCCATAGTGGTTGTATCAATTTACATTCCCACCAACAGTGCAAGAGGGTTTCCTTTCCTCCACACCCTCTCCAGCATTTGTTGTTTGTAGATTTTCTGATGATGCCCATTCTAACTGGTGTGAGGTGATACCTCATTGTAGTTTTGATTTGCATTTCTCTAATAATTAGTGATGTTGAGCAGGTTTTCATGTGCTTCTTGGTCATCTGTATGTCTTCTTTGGAGAAATGTCTATTTAGGTCTTCTGCCCATTTTTTGATTGGGTTGTTTGTTTTTTTAATTTTGAGCTGCATGAGCTGTTTATGTATTTTGGAGATTAATCCTTCGTCTGTTGATTCATTTGCAAATATTTTCTCCCATTCTGAGGGTTGTCTTTTTTGTTTTGTTTGTAGTTTCCTTTGCTTTGCAAAAGCTTTTATGTTTCATTAGGTCTCATTTGTTTATTTTTGTTTTTATTTCCACTACTCTAGAAGGTGGATCAAAAAAGATCTTGCTGTGATTTATGTCAAAGAACGATCTTCCTATGTTTTCCTCTAAGAGTTTTATAGTGTCTGGTTTTACATTTAGGTCTCTAATGCATTTTTTTAAAAAAATTATTTATTTATTTATTTTTGGCTGTGTTGGGTCTTTGTTTCTGTGCGAGGGCTTTCTCTAGTTGCGGCAAGCAGGGGCCACTCTTCATTGTGGTGCACGGACCTGTCACTATCGTGGTCTCTCTTTTTGTGCAGCACAGGCTCTAGACGCACAGGCTAAGTAGTTGTGGCTCACAGGCCTCGTTGCTCTGTGGCATGTGGGATCTTCCCAGACCAGGGTTCGAACCTGTGTCCCCTGCATTGGCAGGCAGATTCTCAACCACTGTGCCACCAGGGAAGCCCTCTAATGCATTTTGAGATTATTTTTGTGTATGGTGTTAGGGAGTGTTCTAATTTCATTCTTTATATGTAGTTGTCCAGTTTTCCCAGCGCCACTTATTGAAGAAATTGTCTTTTCTCCATTGTATATCCTTGCCTCCTTTGTCACAGATTTGTTGACCATAGGTGCATGGGTTTATCACTGGGCTTTCTATCCTGTTCCATTGGTCTATATTTCTGTTTTTATGCCAGTACCATATTGTCTTGATTACTGTAGCTTTGTAGTATAGTCTGAAGTCAGGGAATTTGATTCCTCCAGCCTGATTTTTTCCCTCAAGACTGCTTTAGCTATTTGGGGTCTTTTGTGTCTCCATACAAATTTTAAGATTTTTGTTCTAGTTCTGTAAAAAATGTCACTGGTAATTTGATAGGGATTGAACTGAATCTGTAGATTGCCTTGGGTAGTATGGTCATTTTCACAATATTGATTCTTCCAATCTAAGAACATTGTATGTCTTTCCATCTGTTTGTGTCATCTTTGATTTCTTTCATCAGTGTCTTACAATTTTCTGCATTCAGGTCTTTTACCTCCTTAGGTAGGTTTATTCTTGGTATTTTATTCTTTTTGTTGTAATGGTGAATGGGATTGTTTCTCCTTAATTTCTCTTTCTGATCTTTCATTGTTAGTGTATAGGAATGCAAAAGATTTCTGTGCATTAATTTTGTATCCTGCAACTCTACCAAATTCATTGATTAGCTCTGGTAGTTTTCTGGTGGCATCTTTAGGATTATCTATGTAGAGTATCATGTCATCTGCAAACAGTGACAGTTTTACCTCTTCTTTTCTGATTTGGATTCCTTTTATTTCTTTTTCTTCTCTGATTGCTGTGGCTAAAATTTCCAAAACTATATTGAATAATAGTGGTGAGAGTGGAAAACCTTGTCTTGTTTCCGATCATAGAGGAAATGTTTTCAGCCTTTCACCATTGAGAATGATGTTTGCTGTGGGTTTGTTGTATATGGTCTTTATTATGTTGAGGTAGGTTCCCTCTATGTCCACTTTCTGGAGAGTTTTTATCATAAATGGGTGTTGAATTTTGTCAAAAGCTTTTTCTGCATCTATTGAGATGATCACATGGTTTTTATTCTTTAATCTGTTAATATGGTGTATCACACTGATTGTTTTGCATATATTGAAGAATCCTTGCATCCCTGGGATAAATCCCACTTGATCATGGTGTTTGATCCTTTTACTGTGTTGTTGGATTCTGTTTGCTAGTACTTTGTTGAGGATTTTTGCATCTATGTTCATCAGTGATATTGGCCTATAGTTTTCTTTCTTTGTGACATCTTTGCCTGGTTTTGGTATCAGGGTGATGTTGGGCTCATAGAATGAGTTTGGAAGTGTTCCTTCCTCTGCAATGTTTTGGGAGAGTTTGTGAAGGATGGGTGTTAGCTCTTCTCTAAATGTCTGATAGAATTCACCTGTGAAGCCATCTGGTTCTGTTCTTTTGTTTATTGGAAGATTTTTATGACAGTTTTAATTTCATTACTTGTGATTGGTCTGTTCATATTTTCTATTTTTTCCTGGTTCAGCCTTGGAAGGTTATACCTTTCTGAGAATTTGTCCATTTCTTCCAGGTTGTCCATTTTATTGGCATAGAGTTGCTTATAGTAGTCTCTTAGGATGTTTTGTATTTCTGCGGTGTCCATTGTAACTTCTCCTTTTTTTCATTTCTAATTTTATTGATTTGAGTCTTCTCCCTCTTTTTCCTGATGAGTCTGGCTAAAGGTTTATCAATTTTGTTTATCTTCTCAAAGAACCAGCTTTTAGTTTTATTGATCTCTGCTATTGTTTTCTTTGTTTCGATGTCATTTATTTCTGCTCTGATCTTTATGATTTCTTTCCTTCTACTAACTTTGGGTTTTGTTTGTTCGTCTTTCTCTAGTTCCTTTAAGTGTAAAGTTAGATTGTTTACTTGAAATTTTTCTTGTTTCTTGAGGTAGGCTTGTGTTGCTCTAAACTTCCCTCTTAGAACTGCTTTTGCTGCATCCCATAGGTTTTGGTTCATCGTGTTTTCGTTGTAATTTGTCTCTAGGTATTTTTTGATTTCCTCTTTGATTTCTTCAGTGATCTCTTGGTTATTTAGTAACGTACTGTTTTGCCTCCATGTGTTTGTGTTTTTCACACTGCTTTCTCTGTAATTGATTTCTAATCTCATAGCATTGTGGTCGGAAAAGATGCTTGATATGATTTCAATTTTCTTAAATTTACCGAGGCTTGACTTGTGACCCAAGATGTGATGTATCCTGGAGAATATTCCATGTGCACTTGAGAAGAAAGTGTAATCTGCCGTTTTTGGATGGAATGTCTTATAAATATCAACTAAATCTATCTGATCTATTGTGTCATTTAAAGTTTGTGTTTCCTTATTAATTTTCTGTCTGGATGATCTGTCCATTGGTGTAAGTAAGGTGTTCAAGTCCCTCACTATTATTGTGTTACTGTCGATTTCCTCTATTATAGCTGTTAGCAGTTGCCTTATGTATTGAGGTACTCCTATGTTGGGTGCATACATATTTATAATTGTATAATTATATCTTCTTCTTGGTTTGATCCCTTGAACATTATGTAGTGTCCTTCCTTGTCTCTTGTAACATTCTTTATTTTAAAGTTTATTTTATTGGATATGATAATTGCTACTGCAGCTTCCTTTTGATTTCCATTTGCTTGGAATATCTTTGTCCATCCCCTCACTTTCAGTCTGTATGTGTCCCTAAGTCTGAAGTGGGTCTCTTGTAGACAGCATACATATAGGTCTTGTTTTTGTATCTGTTCAGCAAGCCTGTGTCTTTTGGTTGGAGCATTTAATCCATTCATGTTTAAGGTAATTATCGATATATATGTTCCTGTTACAATTCTTAATTTTTATGGGTTTGTTTTTGTAGGTCCTTTTCTTCTCTTGTGTTTCTCAGTTAGAGAAGTTCCTTTAGCATTTGTTGTAGAGCTGGTTTGGTGGTGCTGAATTCTCTTAGCTTTTGCTTGTCTGTAAAGCTTTTGATTTTTCCATTGTATCTGAATGAGATCCTTGCCAGGTAGAGTAATCTTGGTTGTAGGTTCTTCCCTTTTGTCACTTTAAATATATCGTGCCACTCCCTTCTATCTTGTAGAGTTTCTGCTGAGAAATCAGCTGTTAACCTTATGGGAGTTCCCTCATATATTATTTGCTATTTTTCCCTTGCTGCTTTCAATAATTTTTCTTTGTCTTTAATTTTGTCAATATGATTACTATGTATCTTGGTGTGTTTCTCCTTGAGTTTATCTTTCCTGGGACTCTCTGTGCTTCCTGGACTTGGGTTGCTATTTCCTTTCCCATGTTAGGGAAATTTTCGACTATAATCTCTTTAAATATTTTCTCTGGTCCTTTCTCTCTCTCTTCTCCTTCTGGGACCCCTATAATGTGAATGCTGTTGCACTTAATATTGTCCCAGAGGTCTCTTAGGCTGTCTTCATTTCTTTTCATTCTTTTTTCTTTATTCTGTTCTGCAACAGTGAATTCCACCATTTTGTCTTCCAGGTCACTTATCCTTTCTTCTGCCTCATTTATTCTGCTATTGATTCCTTCTAGTGTATATTTCATTTCAGTTATTGTATTGTTCATCTCTGTTTGTTTGTTCTTTAATTCTCCTAAGTGTTTGTTCTTTAATTCTTCTAGGTCTTTGTTAAACATTTCTTGCATCTTCTCGATCTTTGCCTCCACTCTTTTTCTGAGGTCCTGGATCATCTTCACTGTCATTATTCTGAATTCTTTTTCTGGAAGGTTGCCTATCTCCACTTTATTTAGTTGTTTTTCTGGGGTTTTATCTTGTTCCTTCGACTGGTACAAAGTCCTGTGCCTTTTCATTTTGTCTACCTTTGTGTGAATGTGGTTTTCCTTCCACAGGCTGCAGAATTGTAGCTTTCCTTGCTTCTGCTGTCTGCCATCTCTACAATTCTTTTTTTAAGCACTTGAAAAACATTGCCCACTTCCTTCTGTATTCCATAATTTCTCAAGTAAAATCTGCTTTAATTTAAATTGTATTAACTCTTATAAGTAATGTACTCTTCTTTACTCACTGTATTACAGATTTTTTCCTTTGCTGTTTAATTTTCAGGAATTTGATTATGATGTGACTTGACATGGATTTCTTTGGATTTATTCTTTTTGGTATTTGCTCACCTTCCTGAATCTGTAGACTTGACCCCACTGTCAAATTTGCATACTTTTCCATTATATTTCTCTGAACACTTTTTAAACCCTACACTCCTTCTCCTATCCTCTTGGACTCCAATGACATGCATGTTAGATCTTTTAATATCACACTACACAGCTCTGAGGCTCTGTTCATTTTCCCTTCCAGACTGATTTTTCTCTGTTTTTCAGATTGGCTGGTTTCTATTCTTCTGTATCAGGTTCACTGATTGGCCTGCTATCATCTCAAATATGATAAGTTCATCCAGTAAGCTTTTTATTTTAGTTATTGCATTTTTCAATTTTAAAATTTCCATTTAGTTTTTCTTTATATCTTCAATTTCTTTATTGAGACTAACTTTTCAGGCTGATTTTAAGTCCTTTCTGATAATTCCAACATCTGTCATGTTAGTGTTGACATCTGTTGGTTGTGTTTTCTCATTCAAGTTGAGATTTTCCTGGTTTGTGGTGCAATGAGTGATCTTCATTTATATGCTGGACATTTTAGGTATTATGTAATGAGACTCAATCTTGTTTAAATCTTCTGCTTTTGCAAGTTTCCTGTGACACTGTCATGTTAGGAGAGGGAGTTATGCTGCCTCAATACTGCCAGGTGGTGGTGGGGCTCCATGTCACCACTCAGCCTCTGTTGCTACCTGGGCAGGCACCCCATTACTGCTCCCCACATGATCTCCACTAATATTATGGAGGGAGCTACTTACCACCCAGTAAAGGTGAAAGTCCCACCTCCCCACTTAAGCTTCTCTGACAGTATCCCAGCAGGGAGAAGATGCTACATTACAGCCAGGTGAGGGTTTCATTCTTATTTTTTTTGTTTTTGTTTTTGAATATCTCATGTTGTTTATTGAATACTGTACTGAAAGTGGAAAACAGAGTGGTTGTGTGGGTACAGAGTTATTGTAAGTGTATTGGTTGTTTACCTTGATGATTGTATAGCTAACTGGGAGTTGCCACTGCCCAGCATACCAAGGGTATAGAGAGACTGACTATCATACCACATATCACAAGCCTGGGGAAAGATTAAAATTCAAAATTCATAGTAGGTTTCTACAGAATGCTTATCAGTTTTGCACCATCAAAAAGTAAACTCAAAACTCATAAATCAGATTTTCCTAGGTGAGCTGGGGAGTGAACCTGGCATCTGGCCCTTCATCTGACACATCAGGGAAGAGGCACCAGAGACCATCTGTGGTTCCCATGCACAGGAGTCTTCTTCCCAGAGTAAAAATGGGCCATGAGGAATGAGGATAATGAGAAGGATTAATGAGGTACAGGGGATCTCCAGCCCAGACATCTGAAAAAAATTCGGAGCCTAGCCAAATCCATGAGCAGCAAAAACTCTGTGGAGCTGCAGAGGATGCCAGCCCTCACAGCCAAGCGCTGTAGCAACACTGGCTTTCAGAGTGATGAAGACTCTTTGAAAACTGGAACACATCAGGAAATGACAACTCACTAAGGAGTAGAGTTGTGCAAAACAGAGAGCAAGAAAAGGCCAAACAGGGCAAAGAGCAAGTCACCACTGATCAGGATTCTTCAAGAAAGGATGAAGATGAGGAGGATGATCAAGAGACGCATCAAAAGGGTGTCTGTCTCTGGCGATTGAGGCCTGTGTGCTGAACTTTCGCAGAGCCCTTCCTCTTTTCTGATCACAGTAGTTGCCACCTTCTTTGTAACCTGGGATTACTTCATGGCCAAATATGAGTCTCAAATTGCTCAGTTCCTTCCTCCTGGCCAAAGGCTTCTGGATAGCCATTGGTTCTGGCTGAAGTGGGTGATTTGGGCCTGCCTAATCCTGGGAGTTATTTTCTGGCTGGTCTTTGACACCACCAAATTGGACCAACAGCAGCTGGTATCCTTCAGTGGACTCATAATGTACATTATTCTGACATTTCTATTTTCCAAGCACCCAACCAAAGTTAATGGAGGCCTCTCTTTTGGGGTATTGGGTCACAGTTTCTTCTTGGGCTTTTGATACTAAGGACAGAACCTGGATTTATGGCTTTTGATTGGCTGGGGAAACAAGTTCAGACATTCCTGGAGTACACTGATTCTGGCCCCTCATTTGTCTTTGGTGAGAAATATAAAGACCACTTTTTTGCATTTAAGGTCCTGCCCATCGTGGTTTTCTTCAGCACTGTGATGTCCATGTTGTACTACCTCGGATTGATGCAGTGGATTATTAAAAAGCATTCCTGTGCCCACATCGAAGCAAGAAGAAAGGAGAGAGGATGCAACAGGAAGTCCCTCTTCTGAGGCAGGCACCGCAGTCTCTGATTGGAAGGACCACTACAAATTGAGGCCATCAACCATGTTTGTTTGAGAGGTTATACGGGTAATGCTAATGACTATGGGAACATCTCCTGTTGAATCTGTAGTTGCTTTTGGCAATATATTTGTTGGACAGACAGAGTCTCCACAGCTGGTCTGCCCATATTTACCATACGTCACTGAGTCCTCATTCTTATTTTTAAGTAGGCTTTTATTCTGTGTGGATGTTTTATGCGGATGAGCATTTGCCCAGGCAAGGGTGGGGAGGACAGAAAGTGTGTCCTCACTGTAATGAAGCTGGAGGGACAGACAGGAGAGGACAAGGTCAGTTATAGAAGGAGGTCATAAGCAAGAGGATGAGGAAGGAAATGATTCAGCCAATACCACTCTTCAGAGTTCCAGGGATTCTTATGCCCTAAGGTTGGGGTGCTACAGACAGACCAGGGCAGTCATCCACACCCCTCCACCATCTGGTGAATTGATAAACCTGATTAGCAGAGGCACAAGCACCAAGACAGTGTGGGAACAGAGCCTACGCATGGCAGGTGTGGAGGGTGGGATGGAATATTTACAGTGTGGCTTTGTGTCGGTCACACGTGGAAGGGTACAGTTGGGTGTACACAAAAATAACTGGCCATAAATTGTTAAATATTATAATTGGTTACTAAAAAAACTTAACTCCTCTCAAAAACAGGATGATGCATTATAATTCTTAACTGAAGAAATGGTAGACTGGGAATACACCCTTGCAATGTCCTTCTGAGTGTATTTTCTGTTCCACAACAGAGTTTTTACATAAACATAAATCAAATGTTATCTAAAAACCAGTTTAGAAAGCCAAAAAAAAAAAAAAAAAAGAAAAAAGAAAACCAAGAATGGAAACAACCATCATGGGATGTGCCAGAAGCAATGAATTTATTTAAAGTGGATATTTACCTCTGAATACATAAATGCCTGGGGTATTTTCTCCATGCAAACTTGGGCTGTAATGAACAATTTGGGTGGAAAATAGGGTATACCTCTATTGCACAATGACTAATAAAACATGTCTTTATGAAATTATCTCAGTGGTGTATTTTTCTGATTCCACTAGATTTGAAGAGCTATATGATTTAGGCAGAAATATATCATAAAGTTGTATAGGTTCCAACAGTCATTGAAAGTGTTGCTTTGGCATAAGAAGGAAAAGATTTGAGCAGTTTCTTCTCTTTCTTGGTGTGGTTCTCCATCCATTTGGCAACTGACACATCAGCAAAGAAAGTTTAATTGTGGATTTGCTTGGCTTTCCACATGGCATGCAAAACATTCCCTATATTCCTGATATTAACTGAGTCAAGGAAACTTCCATTACATAACAGCTCCCTTAGTTAAGTGACTTTTTGGCTGCCATCCACTTTTAGGAGGTAGTAAAAATTATTAAGAAATCAGGCTTTTTGCCAAGAATCTACACTTTTCAAAAAAGTAATTTAAGAAAGAGATGGAGAAAAGGTAATTCCAGGTTTTCTTTAGTACAGTAAAAGTCACCTCTTTTAAAATCACCTTCTGAAAACTTAAGTTCAGAGTGATGATACAGATGCAGTAAACCCAAGATTCAATCCTGTTCTTAATTGCCAAGAACAATGGAGAGTTTAACTAGAAAAAATAAATAAAATAAATAAAATTAAAATAAAAAGAAGGTAGAAAGTTTTTTTTTTTGGCACTTCAAATTGAGACTTTGTTAGCTAATTTCTATAAATAAGAGTAATTTATTTCTCCATTCTTCTATTACATTGAAATTTTACTGGTATTGTGGATATAATGTGATATTCTTAAGTTCAGTTAAATTTTATGAGCCTTGTTCTTTTTGGCAAAATTTGACAGTAAAGTAGTGGGTTCAGGAATATAATTTTGAAGGGTATACACTTATGATTTATGAAAGAAACAGTTTTGGGGGTGTCATACCTCATGTATACTTGCATATAAAAACTCATAGGGCTTCCCTGGTGGTGCAGTGGTTGAGAGTCCGCCTGCCAATGCAGGGGACACAGGTTCGTGCCCCGGTCTGGGAGGATCCCACATGCCGCGGAGACCACAACAGTGAGAGGCCCGTGTACCGCAAAAAAAAAAAACCCAAAAACAAACGAAACTCATATACATCAATTATACGCAAAGCCCATTATTTTTAGGCACTTTCACTTGTAAATTAGAATTACAAAAATATCTATTACAAAAGGGACATAAAAAATAGGACCTTAACTTCAGAAATAGTCATCATTAAAAACAGTGTATTTTAAAAACAATTATATCAAATTTAACATCAAACTTTAATTTCTCCTCCTTGATCATTCTTCCCAGACTGCCTGAGTTTTTAGAGATTGTTCCTCTCCTCAAATTCATGAATTAACCACACATTGAACCACTGTGGAGTATCTCTCATCCTGTGTTCTTATTTGTTGTTTGGTTTGCAATGTTATTTTTTAGTGTTTATGTCCCTTTAACCATTGTCTATCTTTATATTCCTCAGAACCCCGACACTGTTTAATAAGTGTTATTGACATAAAAACCAGAATTACTCATAATTTTTTTATACCTTCAACATGCCTACTTATTTAAAGTCTATGAAAGCTGTGATATATTAGTGTTTTGCTTTCTGGGACTTAGAGAGAAATCGCTTCCTAATTGGCTGGTGCCCGGAGCATGACCCTGTCTCTCATCTGCAGAGTGGACAGATCTTCTGTGGACGGGGAGTCTCATCACTTACCTGTCAGAGCCTTTATCATCGGGAACCTTATTCCTTCACCTTCACCTTGGCTTCCCTATGCATAAATGTGAGTGGTTAGGCTCACAGCCAGGGGTTCCAAGCTAATTCAAATATTTGGGGTAACATTACAGGTTACTGTGGTCCAAGAGATGCTCAGCACCATTTGGACATGTAGTAAATGTCAAATTATAATGATGAAAACAAAGTACAAGTTTTTATGTAATTGAACTTTCTAGTTAAGTCAAAATTTCGATACCTAATCAAAACTCTTTGTAAAATTTACCCTTGTAATAGCACTGAATTGAACATAATTGGATTTTTGTTTGAGGACTGAGGCTCTTAAGGGCTTCAGGTCTGAATCAAATAATATTCCATCCAGAGTAGATACTGAAGTGAACTTGTTTTCTTGTGATTTATCTTTTTTTGTTAATACTGTCGGGGATATCTTTCAATTTAAGAGCTGAACCCCTTCATTTAGGTTCAGCTTAATTAAGATTGAGGGGTCATACCACCTACAACAGCATTTCTTTTTGCTTCTCTTTTCAAAATTTTGTGTTGTAGAAATCATGTTTTTCATGTCTCAATCATCAAAAAGTTTTGCAAACAAATTAACTGAAGTAATACATGTCAAGGATGCATCATAACCAACACGAAGAGATACATGTCCACCTTGGTGGGTGTCACTACTGTACTTTAAACCATAGTTTTTCTAATTTGAACATTATTGAAACTTTTTAAAAACTAAATGAATTTTATGTGAGGAAATAATAATACATGCAAATGACTTTAGAAAATAAAATACAGAACATAGAAAATGCCCTTTCTGAAAGCATTGCCCTCTGACACTCTGAATAAGGTAAGTTTGAATTGCATTTCTAAATGCCACATATAGAGAAGATTCCAGAAACACAAAGGTAATTTGCTTAACTGCTTGGAACTTTAAAATTCAAAACTTCTGACAAACATGAGACTGCCTGGAAGTATGTTGAAAAAGGGATATAAAAATATACTATTGGGAGGTAATTATTCATGAGTCTGGTGTTTCTGCCCATCTTCTAAGCAAAGGTTCAAGATATTCTCACAACAGATAGCCTTGGAAAGATAAAAATAGCATCTCCCTCCAGAGAGATTTAGAAATATCTCTGCCCAGAGACATTCCAAGGCAATAAATCTAGAGACGTCTCCTACCCTCCCTAGGGAAGCCCTGGTAGGAAAGAAACTCTCTCCCTGGAGATGGGAGGGGTAGGTTTGTCAGCAGTCCCCAAAAGTTGAGGGTCTCCCAATCACAAAATTCCTCAGCTGTGACACAGTTTCTACCTGGACCACCTCTGCATCACCCCAGGAGGACTTGGAGGCCACGAGGAAACAACGTGAAGAGGAAGTTCATGTGGTCCATGTAGGTCCTCTGTTTCCTGGTCAGCCACGTCTGTGGATGTGTGGTTAGCCAATCCAGAAGCCCTGCTTCTTAGGGCCTGCCCCACCCCATGGGCATATACCAGTACATCTTCAGGGAAAGAGGTCATAAATATTTTCAGAATATTCCTGCAGAATATTGCAGAAATTCCTGCAACTTTCTTATTTAGCTGTGCATTAACTTTTTCAGATGCTTATGAAATCAGAAAATACCTTGTTTTGAAACAGATAAAAATAGGCATCCAGTGCCTATCTTTATCTCCAAAATCCATGGAGTATCTCATATTTCAAGCATTTCCTTCAAGACGTAGTCTAAAATGCAGTTTGAAAGTTCCCTGTGTCTTGAGGAGTCCTGGACCACCTCACGGGCTGAATGAAAGAAGAGACATAGGGTGGGAGGTGTGAAGTGTTGCCAAATGGTCCATGGTCACAGCAGTCGAATTGCTCCTGGATTGGTTGACACTCATTGTGATGAGCAGGGGAGAGTGTGCTTTTTGTCAGCTCTCCGTATTTGCAGATCACCAGTCCCAAGACATCCATCCTCCTTGGAATCTCATGCACAAATTCTAAGCATTAGCATGTGGATGTCTTAAAATGGAATGAGGCAGCAAGGTTGGAAGAGCTCCCACACGCACTGATGGTACCAAGATACTGGCTGGTGTCCCCACGTCAGAGGGAAGCTGGTAAAAGTGAATTCCAAGTTACTCTATTACTAGAAAGGCAGTGCCTCACACACTGCACCTTTTGGTTTCCTTTTATTCTACTTTAATTAGGAATAAACTCTAACCACTATGCAGCTAGAGTTTTATTCATTTGGCTGTAGCAACAGGCATAAAAATAAACAAGGAGAGTAGAGGAAGAGGACGGTGCCTTGAGCAGTGAGACGTCTGAAAATGATTTTGTGTAACATAGCAGACTTCCCATAACTTGAATATGCTGCTTCCCAGGGAAGCCATACTTAGGCAAACTGTCACCAGTTCTCTCTTTTCCCGATAGTCGACACGTTATAGCTGGCATTTTTAAGGTGCTATGTGCTGTGATGTGTTGGTGTCAGTTTTTCCTTATTCCTCTGTTCCGTGCAGCAGAACAGCAGTATTTTAATAACTCAATTTCTTATATTCAGAGCTTAGACATAGGTTCCAATTTGCACATTTTTAGACTTATTTCTGGCTTCATGAATACTGGACAGTTCGTGAACATTTCACAAAAATTGAAAGTTGATTTCTCCACTTCACACCCCACCTTTCACATTTGCCTGAGCAATTATGGTGACTGGAAGTGATTTTCGGCTCAAGAAAAATGCTGTCAATCGAGTTTGCCATAAGCAACAGTTTTTTCTTTAAAGGTGTTCTGAAACAGGTAATTGGATTGAAATTTTATTTTCTTTTCAAAAAGCAAAACATATTGATCTGTAAAAGGCTGTATTTTATTTAAAACACGTTCTTTAAAATCAGCCCAGTTGGTGCTGTCTTACTATAAAGAGGTAATTGAGCTCTTGGGAATTGCAAACTCAGAGACGTGGTCTATTAGGGGACATTTGGAAATTGTATACTTTTCCTGGAAATGACAGTATTTCTGAAATCCTCCAGGACTCCCTGTGGCTCTTCCTGGTAGCAATCTTCTTGATTAAGAAGGTTCCTAGATGGTTGAAATGTCTAGGAAGAGCATGAAAAAAAAAAAAAGTATCGGCTCTGTGTGTTAGTGGAGTCACTCATTAACTCAGAAGTGACCATGGTTTTGCTCTAAGGCTGCAGGTCTCTGGCTACAAGCCCCTCAGGTGAACATTCCCCTCGGCTTCTCTCTCCCATGTAGTGAATCCTGAATTAAGATCTAACAAGTTACTCTGCACTTTGTCCTCTCTGTGTGAAGACTCGGTTGCATTAAATGACTACTTAATAATTTCTAAAGCTAAGAACTCAGCACAAATGACTAAGAGAAAAATAAGTCCTCCTTCACAAAGAGGAGGACAAAAGAAATGTAGAGGAACGTCTAGACATAAACCCACCTAATGTATAGAATTTAAAATTTGTAGGACCTTTTTTTAAACAGCAGGGTAGGGAGAGGGAATTCACTTACGAGGGTTGCATCAAACATGGAAAGGGGAAGACCCACAGACACAGAAAACAGACTTAATGGTTATCAAAGAGAAAATGCGGGGGAAGGGAAAATGTGGGAAGGGGTAAATTGGGTGTATGGGATTAATAGATGCACACTTCTACCTGTAAAATAAACAACAAGGTCCTATTGTATAGCAGAGGGAACTATATTCAATATCCTGTAATAAACCATAATGGAAAAGAATATATATATAACTGAATCACTTTGCTGTAGAACAGAAAATAATATAACATTGCAAGTCAAAAATACTTCAATAAAAATAAAAATATAAGAAAAACTGGATCTTGGAGCATCTGCCGGAGACCAAGGCACCTTGTTCTTCCCCAGCGCCGACCCAGAGGGCTTATGGTTGCCTAGTTACCAGTCAGCCACACCCTAGAGCCACTGCTGACACCTACCCTGTCAGCTGAAGGAGCTTCATGGCCTTGGCCCTCTGAACTTGTACTGAGTGTGTTCTTACTCTGTTTTCAGCCAAGCTGGCTCTAGTGATGACCCACTGCTGCTCTCAGCAGGACTAGGCCGCAGGTGGCCCAAGGTTCTAGCTCTACAATAGACTAAATACTTCTTTTCTTCTTTCAAACATATATCCTTGGCTTGTCTAGAATTGCCAAAAGGGTAAGAAATCATCCATCAGTAAAGTATAATGGAAAAGAGGCTCATGAGTCTGGTTCATTTGGGTTTAAATTGTGTCTCTAACGTATTTACCAGTTGTGAAACTTTAGACAAATGACTTAATTTAGCTGAGGCTTAATCTCAGTGATTATGGTGTATGTTTTATAATCCCTCCCAACCCCAATATTACACACACTAGATATTTTGGACTGCTAGAATTTGATCGGAGAGGTACATGTTGTCTGGCTTGTTGGCTGCCTGTCACCACCTCTGTTCCAGACCACGGAGAGCAGAGGTTTCCATAAGGCATCCATTGTTTAAGAATATTTATTGATGTAAGTAGAGATTACCATACTAACTGAAGTAAGTCAGAAAGTGAAAGACAAATATCAGATGATAACACTTATATGTGGAATCTAAAATATGACACAAATGAACCTGTCTGTGAAAAAGAAACAGGATCATGGACACAGAGAACAGGCTGGTGGTTGCCAAGGGGGAGGGGGTTGGGGGAGGGATGGAGTGTGAGTTTGGAACCAGCAGATGCAAACTAGTATATATAGGATGGATAAACAACAAGGTCCTGTTGCATAGTACAGACAACTATATTCAATGTCCTGTGATAAACCATAATGGAAAAGAATATAAAAAAATATATAGATGTATAACAAGCACTTTTCTGTATAGCAGTAATTAACACCACATTGTAAATCAACTATACTTCAATTAAAAAAAAGTTATTGAGCACCTGCTACGTAAAGGGTCCTGAACACTGTTCTCAGTTCCAGGATAGAACAACAGTGCAAAGAAAATCAAAATCCTTGCTTTTGTGGTGCTTCTGTTCTAGAGAGAGAGGCAACCAACAGAAATACAGTCTGCTCACCTGCATCTCCCCACCCCCTGCAATCGTGGTCATCAGAACTCTGTCCTGTCTTTGGGCAGCAGCCACTGGTTCCACACTCCTGAGGAATCCTTCTCCTAGGGGCTTACATCGGCGCATGCAAAGTCTGCAAAGTGTCCCTTTAAAAAGATTCATGTAGATGTATTTTCGATGGGCTCCCCGGGGGAGGCGAGCTCAGTGTCCTTCTAGGCCACTGTCTCCATCTCCTCCCCTGTCTTTTATGTTGCACTCATTACCATGCATCATCACGAATCTCTTTTTTCCCAACAAGAGGGGGTATTGTGCCAGCTGGATATTGAATACATAGGAGAATATCAGAGAATCCAAAAGCAATGCTTTCGAAAAGCTAATGTAATTGATTGCCTTTATCTGATGGTCACAACTAGGATTCTGGAGTTTGGTCCAGGCGTCCAAGAATGACATGGCTGAATTTTCTGCAAATTTCTGTCTTTCCTCCTTGATCACCTTATGGTTACAGCCATATGAGGCATTGTGCTTGCTTCCAGTCCCAAAGAAGGGAAATAGATGAAAAAGAACTCGCCAGTTGAGTCAGCCTGTATCCAGTGGGATTTCTGGGAAGCCGCAGCCAGGGACTGTCCTCCAGGTGAGGAGTAAGAACCGTACGGAGGGACCATGTCTCCCTGACTTTTTGTCAGTTTGGACTTTATGTCAGATGGACATAGAGCTACCCAAACAAAATTCATCTTCTGTTAGTTAGGAAGGAAGCAAACGTGGATACAGAGTAGACTAGCAGCCGTCTCTGATACAGGCAGAAATAAACAACCCCAGTTTTCTTCGTGCCCTCGTAATGTTTCACAGTAATAATTTAACATTTACATAGCACTTTAAACCTTTTCAAGTGATTTTATATCTGTTTCTATAGCTTTATATTTGTTTGCTACACTTTTCTACTAAATCGCTGGAAATATTTGTCACTTCCTACAACCACAAAAACTGGAAAGTTCATTCAGATGATTAATGATGTGGTTTTATGTATTCCTCCTTGCTATCTACATAATTTCTTTAACCCAGTTTCCTTCGGATTGCTTTTCCATTGCTAGACTAGGTATTAATTTGACAAAATTTGTCAAAACTTTTGCAAATGCCATAAATCCTATTAGGAATTCATTATTCAAGGCACAAAATAGAATGCGTTTTACAGAGCTTTCAACAGAGTCAGTGAGCCTGAGGCAATTGCTTCAGTTTTTGCTCTAAACAGGGGGTCACCACGCACAGTGCTATCACCTTGATTTCCTACCACTGCCGGCAACTGGCTGACACAATTTATTGCCAAATGGAGAAGTATTTGTCATGGAAAATGGGTACTAAATGAAAAAGAATGAAAGCACCTTTTTTTCTTGATTTCTTTAGAATGAAAACCTCTAGGTGATATCTGAGTACGTTTTTATTATTTTCTTCTTTCTGTCCTCTTTTCTCTGTCTCTTTTCTTAGTCATCATTTGACAGTTGCAAGAAAAATCTGAACATTGATTCTCAGATGGTACCTTTCTGCGAGAAACCACCCTCCTCCACCTGGGTCACTGAGTCTGTGTACCTTAGTCTCTCTAGATTCTGATCTGCTTGCCCCCAGTTCTATTCAAGCCACCCTTCTTCTTCAGAGGAGCTACCTGTGGTACATGGTTGAAACATAATCTATGAATTTCAGCTCTCTGACAATTTAAAATTAATATTACATAATTTCTCTCAATCTTGGACTCTTTTCAAAGTCTTAGATACGATTAGTTTCAGCAATTTCACTGCATTTTTATAGCCTATATCTTTTCCTTAAAATGAATGGAATTCTATATCCCCTATTTTCTTTTCATCTTCAGTTTGTGCTCTTTTTATCTCCTGAAATACTGACTAAAAGATAATTTTTGTTTAAGTTTTATATATTTATTAAAACCCTTAATAAATTAGTATGTATATTTCATGGGTTGGTTTCATGTATAACGTTGTATTTGACTATTAGGATACCAGATTCATTTTTTGTGGTAAATTTCACATTAAAAAAGAGCTTTAAACCAAACAATATTTTGTTTCTGAATAAATGTGCACAAAACAGTAATTAATACTTATTTTTGGCCAAATCATACCTATCTCATTAATTTGGATAATACAAATAGTACTTTAAAAATTTTTAAATCCTTAACCCAGTACCCTCCATATACAACAAATGCTCAATAATTGGTATATGAGTGTGTTCCATTATTCCATCATTATTCCATGTAACAGAACAGTATTAGCTCGGTCATAAGAAAAAGGAAGTGTCTGCAAGCTTTAAATAAAATTGTTTAGAGATGGGAGTGAGAAGGTGGGATTGGAGTACGTAGCAAATCTTCTGGCTATCTAGCCATGTGCTAAGCAAACATTTGGCAGATTGTCTAGTATGTTATTTACTGAGCATCTAATTAAGATTATTTTTCTTTTTAAAAAAATTTAAATTTAATTTAATTTAGTTTTTATACAGCAGGTTCTTATTAGTTATCCATTTTATACATATTAGTGTATACATGTCAATCCCAATCTCCCAATTCATCCCACCACCTCCCCCCACTGCCACTTTCCCCCCTTGGTGTCCATACATTTGTTCTCTACATCTGTGTCTCTATTCCTGCCCTACAAACTGGTTCATCTGTACTATTTTTCTAGATTCCACATATATGCGTTAATATACAATATTTGTTTTTCTCTTTCTGACTTACTTCACTCTGTATGACAGTCTCTAGGTCCATCCATGTCTCTACAAATGACCCAATTTCGTTCCTTTTTATGGCTGAGTTATATTCCATTGTATATATGTACCACATCTTCTTTATCCATTTGTCTGTCGTTGGGCATTTGGGTTGCTTCCATGACCTGGCTATTGTAAATAGTGCTGCAGTGAACACTGGGGGGCATGTGTACTTGTTCATATTTTCTATTTCTTCCTGGTTCAATCTTGGAAGGTTATACCTTTCTAAGAATTTGTCCATTTCTTCCAGGTTGTCCATTTTATTGGCATAAAGTCGCTTGTAGTAGTCTCTTAGAATGCTTTGTAATTCTGTGGTGTCTGTTGTAACTTCTCCTTTTTACACTTCTAATTTTATTGATTTGAGTCCTCTCCCTCTTTTTCTTGATGAGTCTGGCTAAAGGTTTATCAATTTTGTTTATCTTCTCAAAGAACCATCTTTTAGTTTTATTGATCTTTGCTATTGTTTTCTTTGTTTCTATTTCATTTATTTCTGCTCTGACCTTTATGATTTCTTTCCTTCTACTAACTTTGGGTTTTGCTTGTTCTTCTTTCTCTAGTTCCTTTAGGTGTAAGGTTAGCTTGTTTATTTGAGATTTTTCTTGTTTCTTGAGGTAGGCTTGTATTGCTCTAAACTTCCCTCTTAGAACTGCTTTTGCTGCATCCCATAGGTTTTGGGTTATTGTGTTTTCATTGTCATTTTTATTTAGGTATTTTTTGATTTCCTCTTTGATTTCTTCAGTGATCTCTTGATTATTTAGTAATGTATTGTTTAGCCTCCTGTGTTTGTGTTTTTTACATTTTTTTCCCTGTAATTGATTTCTAATCTCATAGTGTTGTGGTCGGAAAAGATGCTTGATATGATTTCAATTTTCTTAAATTTACTGAGGCTTGACTTGTGTCCCAAGATGTGATCTATCCTGGAGAATGTTCCATGGTACTTGAGAAGGAAATGCAACCTGCTGTTTTCAGATGGAATATTTTATAAATATCAATTAAATCTAGCTTGTCTATTGTGTCATTTAAAGTTTGTGTTTCCTTATTAATTTTCTGTCTGGATGATTGGTCCATTGGTGTAAGTGAGGTGTTAAAGTCCCCCACTATTATTGTGTTACTGTCTATTTCCTCTATTAAAGCTGTTAGCAGTTGCCTTATGTATTGAGGTGCTCCTTTGCTGGGTGCATAGATATTTATAATTATTATATCTTTTTCTTGGTTTGATCCCTTGATCATTATGTAGTGTCCTTCCTTGTCTTTTGTAACATTCTTTATTTTAAAGTGTATTTTGTCTGATACGAGTATTGCTACTCCAGCTTTCTTTTGATTTCCATTTGCATGTAATATATTTTTCCATCCCCTCACTTTCAGTCTATATGTGTCACTGGGTCTGAAGTGTTCTCTTGTAGACAGCATATAGATGGGTCTTGTTTTTGTATCCATTCAGTGAACCTGTGTCTTTTGGTTGGAGCGTTTAATCCACTCACATTAGGTAATTATAGATATGTATGTTCCTATGACCATTTTCTTAATTGTTTTTTATTTTTTTGCGGTACGCGGGCCTCTCACTATTGTGGCCTCTCCCATTGCGGAGCACAGGCTCTGGACGCACAGGCTCAGTGGCCATGGCTCACGGGCCCAGCCGCTCCGCAGCATGTGGGATCCTCCCAGACCGGGGCACGAACCTATGTCTCCTGCATCGGCAGGTGGACTCTCAACCACTGTGCTACCAGAGAAACCCCTGGGTTTGTTTTTTGAGGTCCTTTTCTTCTCTTGTGTTTCCCACTTAGAGAAGTTCCTTTAGCATTTGTTGTAGAGCTGGTTTGGCGGTGCTGAATTCTCTTAGCTTTTGCTTGTCTGTAAAGCTTTTGATTTCTCTGTCGAATCTGAATGAAATCCTTGCCATGTAGAGTAATCTTGTTTGAAGGTTCTTTCCTTTCATCACTTTAAGTATATCATGCCACTCATTTCTAGCTTGTAGAGTTTCTGCTGAGAAATCAGCTCTTAATGTTACAGGGGTTCCCTTATATGTTATTTGTCATTTTTCCTGTTTTGCTTTTAATAATTTTTCTTTGTCTTTAATTTTTGTTAATTTGATTACTATGTGTCTTGGCGTGTTTCTCCTTGGGTTTATCCTGCCTGGGACTCTGCACTTCCTGGACTTGGGCGGCTATTTCCTTTCCTATGGTAGGGAAGTTTTTGACTATAATCTCTTCAAAGATTTTCTCTGGTCCTTTCTTTCTCTCTTCTCCTTCTGGGACCCCTATAATGTGAATGTTGGTGTGTTTAATGTTATCCCAGAAGTCTCTTAGGCTGTCTTCATTTCTTCTCATTCTTTTTTCTTTAATCTGTTCCATGGCAGTGAATTCCACCATTCTGTCTTCCAGGTCACTTATCCGTTCTTCTGCCTCAGTTATTCTGCTATTGATTCCTTCTAGTATATTTTTCATTTCAGTTATTGTATTGTTCATCTCTGTTTGTTTGTTCTTTAATTCTTCTAGGTGTTTGTTCTTTAATTCTTCTAGGTCTTTGTTAAACATTTGTTGCATCTTCTCAATCTTTGCCTCCATTCTTTTTCCGATGTCCTGGATCATCTTCACTGTCATTATTCTGAATTCTTTTTCTGGAAGGTTGCCTATCTCCACTTCATTTAGTTGTTTTTCTGGGGTTTTATCTTGTTCCTTCGACTGGTACAAAGTCCTGTGCCTTTTCATTTTGTCTATCTTTCTGTGAATGTGGTTTTCTTTTCATAGGCTGCAGAATTATAGTTCTTCTTGCTTCTGCTGTCTGTCCTCTGGTGGATGAGGCTATCTTAGATGGTTGTGCAAGTTTCCTGATGGGAGGGACTTGTGGCAGTTAGAGCTGGGTGTTGCTCTGGTGGGCAGAGCTCAGTAAAACTTTAATCCACTTATCTTTTGATGGGTGGGCTGGGTTCCCTCCCTGTTGGTTTTTTGCCCTGAGTAGATCCATCACTGGAGCTTACCAGGCTCTTTGGTTGGGCCAATGGCAGAATCTGGGAGGGCTCAGGCCAAGGAGTACTTCCCAGAACTTCTGCTGCCACTGTCCCTGTCCTCACAGTGAGCCACAGCTACCCCCTGACTCTGCAGGAGACCTTCCAACACTAGCAGGTAGGTCTGGTTCAGCCTCCTATGGGGTCACTGCTCCTTCCCCTGGGTCCTGATGCACACACTACTTTGTGTGTGCCCTCTAAGATTGGAGTCTCTGTTTCCCCCAGTCCTGTTGGAGTCCTGCAATCAAATCCCACTAGCCTTCAAAGTCTGATTCTCTATGAATTCCTCCTCCCGTTGCCAGACTCCCAGGATGGGAAGCCTGACGTGGAGATCAGAACCTTCACTCCAGTGGGTGGACTTCTGTGATATAAGTGTTCTCCAGTTTGTGAGTCACCCACAGAGCAGTTATGGGATTTGATTTGATTGTGATTGTGCCCCTCCTACCGTCTCACTGTGGCTTCTCCTTTGTCTTTGGATGTGGGGTATCTTTTTTGGTGAGTTCCAGTGTCTCCCTGTTGATGATTTTTCAGGAGTAAGTTGTGATTCCGGCGCTCTCACATGAGGGAGTGAGCACAACTCTTTCTACTCTGCTGTCTTGAACAAATCCCTCTAATTAAGATTTGACAGATAATTTTAAATCTCAAATGAATCTGACATAAAAATTATATATCCGCCTTACCTTTAAGACAAAGCTTTCTGTTATTATTTATACTAAAGGCTCACTTAAGGTTTTTCAGAGGAATACATAAACCATTATATTTTGAATGTAGCCAATCAAAATTGAAAAGACCTATGAATATAAGCTTCTCAGGACTTAATATTTATGTGGATTAAAACAAACAGATCCCTTATGGCAGTAAAATGTGGCTGTTAAAACACATTCTTGGGTTTTGGTAAGTTCCCAGATATCTGGGGGACTGAGTTCCTCATTTTTAAAGGCATCAATATAATACTTCATTTGTGGTATGTGGAGGTGGGTTATTATTATTCATCTGCTAGAATTTTTACTTAATCAGAAATACAAACCTGAATATCTTTTGCAAGTAATCTTCAATTGTGAAGTGTTTTTTTCTTCAAATAAACTTTTAATTTAGAATATTTTTAGATGTACAAAAGTGTTGCAAATATAGTACAGAGACTCCTCACACACCATACACTGCTTTCCCCTATTATTGACAACTGACACTAGTATTGGTAATTTGATGCAACTAATGAATCAATACTGATCAATTATTATTAACTAAATTCCACTGTTGATTCAATTTCCTTTGTTTCTACGCAATGTCCTTTTTCTGTCCCAGGATCCCATGCAGAATACCACATGCCCTTTTGTCACCCTGTATCTTTAGACCCCTCTTGGCTGTGACCAGTTCTCAGACTGGTGGTGTTTTTGATGGCCTTGGCAGTTTTGAGGAGGACTGATTAGGTGTTTTGTAGAATGTCCCTAAATTGGGATGACTGGTGTTTTTCTTATGATTTATGTAGGGTCATGTGTTTCTGGGAGGAAGACCACAGAGACAAAGTACCCTTCTCATCACATCGTATTAAGGGTGCTGGCTCTCAGTGTGACTTGTCACTGTTCTCCTTACCTTGATTATCTGGCTGTGGTGAAGCTTTTTTTTTCCTTAAAAATTCTAATTCACTAGTGGTCCTCTTTAACGAGTGATGATTAGTAAGATTTTTAGATAATTTTGTCAAAAATATGTCATTTCTTATTCTTTCAGTTTAATAAAAGAAATACAGACTTGGCTTTAAGTAATAGCTTTATCTATTGACATTGTTTTCTAAATGAAATCATTCCAGAATTTTAAAAGAAATCTTACTGCTTAGTGGTTAATGCCTGATTTAACTTCATTATATAATGAATGCATTCTTGACAAGGACGAGTGACCCAAAACACATTTGTTAAAATGGAGTTGAAGAAATATATCCCTTCAATACCCTTGTTGTTATAGTATACCCTGAAGATAGTTATTTCATAAAGCATAAAGCCTAAGTAAGTTTCAGTTTTAATGCCCCTCCCTCAAACAGCAGATTCTTTTCACAAGCCTTTATGGAGATGCCGTGGGTGTGCTGATGCCCGGCCAGCTGGGGAAGTGGGATTCTGTAGATTCCTCTGGATTTCACCACTATGCAGTTTTAGTTATTTCTTTTTATAGTTAGCTTTATATTTATAAACAAGGTTTCTCTTCTGATATTCCATTTTTTCTGGGGGATGCCATTCTGGCAACATGCAGGATTTTAGTTCCCTGACCAGGGATCGAACCCTTGCCCCCTGCAGTGGAAGTGCAGAGTCCTAACCAGTGGACCACCAGGGAAGTCCCCTGATATTTCTTGATACTAATTTTAGTCATCATATTTGGGTTTCTAGTATGGAAGCTGGGATCTTCTCACTGTTAAACCACTCACCCCATTATTCGCTTTTCTTCAAGCTCCTAATAAATGATATCACAATTTTAATCTAATTAATACTTATATTGATATTTACCTTACATTTCTTAAGAAATAGTCACTGCTGACAAGCAGTACTCTGTCATCTCATTTTTTTTTCCCGTACCACTCTTTGCTTTCTTTGGAATTAGCTGACTAATTTTTTTACCTGTGTTGAATTTTGATTTTTCTCTGATGTTTTAATTTCCAAGAAATCTTTCTAATTCTATGAATGGTCCAGTATTTATGTTTCTCAATATAATTTCTTCTTATCTAGTTTAATGAGTGAAATATGTTCTTTTATCTCTTTGAAAAAAATTCTTTTTTCATTTTAAAATTCACTTGTGTTTTACATTTTTTTGTGCTTTTCTTAAAGTTGTCTCGAATTAGGTTTTGTTTTGTTTTGATTTGCTTTGTTTTGTCTTGTCTTTTGGTGATGTTCTTCTTTTGCTTCTTCTCCTTTATCTTTTGTTAATGCTGTAAAGTTTTTCTCTTTGTTTTTCTCTCATTCTGGAGGCTTTTCTCAATACTCGGTAATCCTTAGTTGTTTATTTCTGTTTAAGAGTAAGACCCTGAAAAGCTGGTTAGAAGCTTTGTATGCATGAATGGGATTTCTCAACTGATGAGCTTTGCTGTAAATTAATTAGATGGGCATGCAGCCATTTTATTGGGAGAATCCTAAATACAGTTATTTTCTGAATACTTTCAGTTTCCGCAGAGAAGAATCCCTTCAGATCCTGCCTCCAGGGTGAGCTGACTGGTTGCCAGTTTTCTTAGAACCACATGGCACCTGGGGCACAGAGCCCCTACCATTCAGGGAGATTCTTTACTCAATCCCTCTGTTTGGGAAGTGTGGCCCCTCCTGTCTTACACTGACCACAGCTGCCCAAGATCTGGAGTGACTTTCATTCAAAAAGCATGATGAAAATTAAGATTCATTAAATCTCTTTGTCCTTATTTCCAGTTTTTGTACTCTTAGCTGTATTCTTAGCTTTCTACCTAGTGCCAGGCATCAAGATAGTAATCGAAAATGCCATTTAAATTCAAATGATTCCAGATTTTATTTTTTCTTTAAACACCATTCAGTAACTCTTCAAGTCAGGCTTTTAAAAGATATTAGGAAAGTTTTCTGAGCATGTCTGAACTCAAACAACAGTTTGTAATGCTACTCAGATTTCTCACTCACCACTTGTTTTCCAAGATTTAAAGTTCTTTTTATGGTAGGACACAACACGATGACACTCAGGTAGACAAAAGGCAGACCTCTTTGTTACTTACAGCTCTACATTCAAGGATTTTTATCCAGGACAAGATAACAGCAGCTGGAGCTGCAGGAGGTAGTTTAGGTGGGATTAGCTAGCTTTCTGGGCTCCCTGTGGATTGGATAATTTGGATAATTGTGCAGGCTCCAGGGTGTAGGGGCTGGCCCTTGTTGCCTGGTCCCTGGCCTTGGAGTGACTAGGCTGGATGTACAGAAGCTGGCAGTGTGTCAGCACTAAAAGGGAAGTGGGTGGACTGTGGACTTGATGGCTTAAGAAAGGGAACTGACAAGTCTCTAGCCAGACCCTCAAAACTGGGTGAAGACAACATTTAAAACCTTTAAAACTAGTTTGGCCTATTCTTCACTACTAGTCTTAATCCTCTTCACTTGGGAGGAAGCCTAAGTGTAGAGTCTTACTGGCTTTTGTTTCCCAGACCTGTAGAAACCTGAGTAGCTATTTCCATTGCAATGGAACTACTTGTCCCAGGGTAGAGCTGGAGATTCTCTTAGTTTTTCAACCTTACACCTGCTATACATGGGTTAGATCTGCCCTCCAAAACCCTCAAGCAGACACAACAGGCATTTGTCAGATGAACTCCCGTTCCCTTGGTCTCTGCCCAGTAGACTAAACAGAGTTCTCCTCTATTGATCAGAGTGAACAGAGCAGGGGACTAAGAAGTGGGGGCTGCCAAGGGCCCTGGGGTGCTGAGGGCAACATATTCAGAGAATCCTGGCCCTTCAACCCTTCACCAGCAAGAATTTACCTCCTCTCTCATACCCCACATTAGCCTGTTCATTTTCTTCATAACACTCCAGGAATTCATTATATTTACCTGATTTTATGTTTGTCTTGGTTTATTGTACCAATTTTGGGAAGAGGAACTATATTTTACTCTCCATGTCACTTGGGCATGATACTTGACTACATTAATATTAATTATGTTTTGAATAGATTAACAGTAATTATTTATTGAATTAATATGATATTCAGGTGAGAAGCAGAGTTATAAAATATGATTCCACATAACAAAGGTCATTTTCCTTTGTTCTGTATTTTTAGGTTATTAACTTTGCATGGTAAAATATATATTTGTCCCTGAAGTGTTTTCTTTTTCTACTGAAGTTATATTTGAGAGTAGGGTGGAATTGGAAATATAAATTTTTCTAATAATACTCTTCCTGACTTTTGGGATTTGTGTGATCTCAATAAATAATGCCCCTCCTTCCCTCTATATTGTGGAATGAATTAAAGGACAGTTAAAAAGCCAGGTAGCTGGAATTCAATTGTCAGCTTCCTGACTGGGGGATCTGGCTTGGAGGATGTCCATTCTAGGGGCAGCCACACTGGGCTTGCATGCCATGCCAGCCCCTGAGTGTTGTCTGCACCCACAGGAACCCAGTGAAGCATGGTGTCCTACAAAGACCTGCTGGAGGAACAGTCTTGGACAGGGCTTCTCACTGACTCACCAGGCAGACAAGTTACTATCAGATGATTTCCTCGGTTTTGAACCCATTCGCTTATTCAATGCTAAAAATCATCATGCACCCCCTCAGACATTTTAGGTTGACATCTAAAAATTTTTCATCATATTTTCGAATAGCTATAAAACATTTAATTTCTGACATATTGGAACCAGTGACAGTGTAATAATAAAATTGATACAAAACTCTTTTAACTGCATGAACTCTGAATGAACTCTCAATGTAGTGACTATGCTCACCATAATCCATTTAAAAATACATGATTGATTATGTGATTGAGGGTACAGTGAAGTGTAAGACATATTCACATCTAAGTATTCACATAGGTGTATATGCGTGTGTGAATAAGTGTACCAACAAATTCTGCTTTAGTATTGGGGAATTTTTAAAAATTAATTAATTAATTAATTATATTTTTGGCTGCATTTGGTCTTTGCTGCTGTGCGTGGGCTTTCTCTAGTTGCGACGAGCGGGGGCTACTCTTCTCCATGGTGGGTGGGCTTCTCATTGCTGTGGCTTCTCTTGTTGTGGAGCACGGGCTCTAGGAATGTGGGCTTCAGTAGCTGTGGCACGAGGGCTCACTAGTTGTGGCTCACGGGCTCTAGAGCACAGGCTCAGTAGTTGTGGCGCACAGGCTTATTTGCTCCGCAGCATGTGGGATCTTCCCAGACCAGGGCTCGAACTTGTGTGCCCTGCATGGGCAGGCAGATTCTTAAGCACTGTGCCACGAGGGAAGTCCCTACCATTGGGGAAATTTAAATAATTTTTTCCCCCTGACTTCAAATTTCAATTTCACTTCTATAGAATTTCAAACTTAGTTATGTTTATGTTTTAAAATTATCAATTACCACATCGCACACACGTTTCCAGATATAGAAATTTTAAAAAAGTTATTTCCTGTGACCATAAGTAACAATATTTATCTTTGGACCTAAGTTTTCATTAATTTATCATTAATACACAGTTGATCAAAATATAAATACATTAGAACTTTGATAGGTAGATAACAAAATGGAAATTTTTATTGGAAAACCATCTCTGGATGGGATGGATGGAACTTTTTGGCAATTGGTTTTATATATCCAGGGAATAAAACTACTTTCTGCTACAGTTAGTCATGGTTCACATAAACTATTCAACATTTTTTGATTTTTATAGATTTGAGACCCTTTTGAGCTTGTAGACAGAGTTGTGAAGAGTTTGTAATAGTGATGTTGCTCTTTTTTCAGAAATTTAAAGATTATGTGACATATTGTGTTACCATTAGAATTTATTGTTGATGACATAAATAAACTGCCAACTGCATTAGATTCTCTATTAATTTTATTGAAAGCAAAGAAAGAAAACTGGCTGTGACTTAGTGAAAAGATGTATCAGCCCTTCATAAAAGTTTTTACTTTTTCAAAATTTGAAAAGTATACCAAAATTTTTTTTCCAAAATTTAATCAAACAACTATTACTTTTTGTTATTATTGTTATATAGTCACCTTATCTAATCCAAAATATTATGAAGGAGTTGCAAATGTCAGAATACTGGCCCGGTATTTTAGTAGTGATGGTCTCAACTTTTGCACTGCTCTTGTAGCCCAGCCCTGGGAGGACCACCTCCTGTAGACTGACCTGAGCTTGGCAATTGACTTGCTTTGGCCAGCTGAACAATAGTAAATGTGACACTAGAGAGACTTGAAATGTGCTTCACCTGTAGGCCTGCTCTCATCAGAACTCTAGGAAGAACAACTTCCCTGTGGTTGAAGCTTAGACTGGCCTGCTGGGTGCTGAAATTCATGGCCCAATCATACCCAGTGTGTGTTCCGGCAGCCAACAGAACAGCCCCCAGAAAGGAGAGCACTCCCCAGAGCCCAGCCAGCACCAGCCAGCTGGACAGATGTATCAACAAATGCAGGTAAGGTAAGCCTGTCCTGGTGTTACCCAACTCAGGTAAGGCTGCTTGTCATTCAAGAATCCAATACTGAGAGACAAGTGTTGGTAAAAGGAAAGATGGCTTTATTGAGGAAGCTGGCAATCCTGGGGAGAAGGTGGACTCAATTCTGGGGAGAAGGCAGACTCATGTCCCAAAGAACAAACTCCCAAGTTTCCAGGTTTTGTTCAGAGATTATATAGGGAAAAGAGGAAGAGGTTGCATGTTGGGGAGAGGGTTTCAGGGTGTGTGGTCAGTTCATGGACATTCTTCTGATTGTTTGGTGGTGATGTAATCAGGAGTCAACACCATCAGCCTTCTGGTTCCAACCCACCTGGGGTCTACATGCTGGTGGTCACCATACAGTTAACTTCTTCTACCTGGTGGTGGTGGGGTTTCAGTATCTGCAAAACGCTCAAAGGATATGTATCAGAATATTATCTGTAGCCCTTGAGGAGGAACTAAATGTACTTGACTTTTTGTAATGGCTAAACTATCATTATTTTGTCTTGTGTGACTGTTTTCCATTGTTTCTGCATTTTCTCACTTCTCTGGTTAAACATTCTTTGGAACTCGGGGAAGGCCTGGGAGGCTAAAGTTTTTCTACAAACAAGAGGCAGGGGGAGGACATTGTGGAGGGGTGTGTCCAGGGAAGGCCCCATAGGGTCCTGCTCAGTTATACTGGCTCAGGTCAGCAGAACCATCCAGTTGGATGCGTTTGTCACACAAAACAAACTGTAACTGATAAAAGTGTTAATTTCAACATATTTTTGTGGATACAATGCTTTTTCATGACACGTTATCATGTGCTGTTCATATCATATCAGCTACTTCAGTTAGATTTCTGTCTTTCACAGAACCTTTCAGCCAAGTTTGTTTTCATTTCCGTATCAATCAGCAAGATGACTTTTATTTTCCATAAATAAAAGTTCAATTCCCACTTTTCAATGAAAGAAAATGTCTTAGGACACATTATCAAATGGAACCTATTAGAAAAATGAAAAAACAAGCTTGTATTTATATTTTCTAGATTTAATATGATTGATTCATGTATTAAATAAGTTCTAAAAGCTAGAATAAATTTATATGCAGTTATTCTTTGCTTAATCTTTAATCATGAAATATACTAGGTAGCTACAATTTTAAATTGTTAATGAAGTGAGAAGAATGATATGTGTATGATATTCTTCAATAAATGTGTATATGTGTGTGATAATGGTGTTCACATTTTAGATACTGTTAAATGAGTTTAAACTTTTAAAATTCATAAGTAAGTCTACAGATTTCATGAGATGTGATAAAATTTTTCTTATGTATTTAATGTAAGAGAGCTGAACACTATTAAAAGCTTAATTGGTTCACCACCTAGCATGTGATTTTACTTTTTAATAAGAGGTAGAAAGTATTAAACATTTTATGAAATGAAATAAGATGAAGATTGACTGTATTGGAATGAATATTTCATGATATTTGCTAAATAAATTTCAACTACTTTTTTTGAAGAGATATATTTATTTGAAAGAAATCATGTATTTATAGCTGGGTTTTTCTCTTTGTAATTTGAAAATAAAAATAAAAGAATAAATGAAAGCAAGCCCTGGATAGCTTTTTGGGTACTTTTAAGAGAATGAGCATTGCTAACTAATACTCACTGGCGGTTTGAAGGAAATTTTTTCCCCTAAGGATGGGTATTGAAAATAGCTGGAAAAAAAACTCCTAACATTAAAGTATAGAAAAAAGCCATTTAAATATTGAATTTCCATAAAAACTCCCAACAAAATACCCTTTAATGGGAAACTTGAGCATGTTTCTAGAACATAATATCTAAAAATCAATTTTATGTTTGAAATGGCTACACACAAATTCCCGGCAAAGACTTTAAACGGTCTCTTCAAAATTCTGATAGTCATATCAATGTGAAGGTTTTCTCACATAGAATGGTTAAAAAAAAAAACATTAAAAAGGTTTGCAAAAATCCAAAATAAGCTACAACGGTATATTGTACAGCACAGGCAATACAGCCAATACTATTATAATAAATATAAATGGAGTATAACCTTTAAGAATTATGAATCACTGTATGTACATCTGTAATGTATATAATATTGTACATCAAGTATACTTCAATTTTAAAAAAAGCCTAAAAAGAAAAAAAAAATTCAAATTTTACCATTGACTTTTTTTATTGACAAATACAATGTTGAACATTTTTAGCAATATCACAAATGGATGTTCAATCGAATCAAACTTTTTTATGTCAAGCATTTCAAAATAATCCTAAAGCTTGCTACTTACAGAACACGCATGCATTTTAGCGCAGTCACCCTGGTGCTAATTTAGGCACCACTTAAGGGGAAGGTGGCTGCAGAGGATGGAAGCATCAGATGCTGAAGACAGTGACAGAGACTCTGGGTCACTACTTGGGGTGTGCTCACCAGGAGCTGGCCCCAGTGGAGCGGTCGCTTCCTTGGTGGAGTGGCAGTGCTCCTTAGGGTACCTAGAGACCACCTGCACAGGTGCACCTCAGATGTGGCTGCTAGTCATGTTGGGCCCACCTGTCACCCAAACCTGCAGAGTGTGCCCTGAGGCATGGGTTGGGAAGCTGTATCTGTTCATGGAACTGATCATCCCACCGTCCTACTGATAAACCAACATTCAATGCCTTCTCTTGTCTTCATCTCATTCTCTAAAAAGAGAGTTAATTAGGTTAAATTGTTGCAAAACCATAAGCTTGTAAAATTGCACATTTAAAAAACATTTTGGGTGCTGTCAATTTCTATCCCATTTAAAATTGTTTTGAACCTACTGAGAGATAGATACAACATTCTCATCAACGCCTCTGCATGTCATGGTTATTACCTGCACTGTTTTTCTTCAAAAACATCTATCAAAGCTCTAGTTTTGATCTTGGAAATATATCAACTGCAAGAGATGTCTTCATCTTGTCTTCATAATCATTCACCGTATTCTGAAGGCCACCATTGATAGAAAATCTATTCCCCTCAAGTAAGAAAACCTCTCCCAGTAGCTTATACACAATCACAATGTAGAGGACACTGTTCAGTACAACAGTAGCAGTCATTATCAGTATTAATGGTTTAAATCCTGCTTCAGCTGTTCACTAAGTATCTAAACTTCACACGTCGTATGAACCTCTTTGAATGTCTTCACTCATAGTATCATAATAAAAACACTGCAGGATAGAGTGATAAAGCTGAGAATTTTTATTAGATGTCACAGGTGAGAATTAAGTAAGAAAAAAAAAAACCTGTGGGGTGTGTGTGTGTGTGTGTGTACCACATGTGTTGTTGGGTATCTACCAGGCCCTAAAAATGTTAGTATGCTGGGGCTTCCCTGGTGGCGCAGTGGTTGAGAGTCCGCCTGCCGATGCAGGGGACACGGGTTCGTGCCCCGGTCTGGGAGGATCCCACGTGCCGCGGAGCAACTGAGCCTGTGAGCCATGGCCGCTGAGCCTGCGCGTCCGGAGCCTGTGCTCCGCAACGGGAGAGGCCACAACAATGAGAGGCCCGCGTACCGCAAAAAAATAAAAAAAATGTTAGTACACTTACTTCTTTTTGATATAAGTATGATGTGATGTTTCTCTTAGAAGAACGTGAAATCTGATGATTTTCAGCAATTTTTTCCTACACTGTTTATCTTCATATCGCACAGGATGAATGAGAAAAATTTTTTAAATAAATTTATTTATTTATTTATTTGGCTATGTTGGATCTTCGTTGTCATAATTGGGCCTTCTCTAGTTGCGGTGAGCGGTGGCTTCTCTTGTTGCAGAGCATGGGTTCTAGGCACGCAGGGTTCAGTAGTTGTGGCTCACGGGCTCTAGAGCACAGGCTCAGTAGTTGTGGCGCACGGGCTTAGTTGCTCCACGGCACATGGGCTCTTCCTAGACCAGGGCTCAAACTCGTGTGCCCTGAATTGGCAGGCATATTCTTAACCACTGCGCCACCAGGGAAGTCCCAAATGAGAAAATTTGAACACACATTTTCCATTAAAATAAAACTTTCAACTCCTGAAAAACTATTATTTTTTTTAGTGGAGGTACATTGAATAGTACAGTATGAGTATTGGATGGGGGAAGTTGTGAGGGGTGTGTGTGTGTGTATATGTGTAAGAAACAAAACGACTTAGGATCTAGACCTCCTTTCAGGGTTGTTAAATGTTGTTTTCTCTTGTCAGACCTGATATTTGAAACATGGAGAGCACATCCACATGGTTTCCAGCAATCTTGCCAGGCTGTGAATATACACAGAACTGATTTCAGCTGCTATCTGTTTCTCTAGCTAGAAGTGACTGGGACAGATGTGTGTGCATGTTCAGGGTTCAGTCCTCTGCTGGGACCCCACAGTCAGCCAGGTCTTAGGAAGCTCTCATGCTCTGTGCAAAGCAGAGACCCCCAAGGTCCAGGAGCCAAGGAGCACATGGCAGGAGTGAGATCAAAATTTTGATAAAGTAGTGATTCTTGTGCTTTTTATGAGTGGGACCGTGATTGGGAAGCTCCACTTTAGAATGGTATAAAGTAGCACTTAAATCTGCTATTCTTTTTTTTTTTTTTAATTTTTTTGACTGCACCACATGGCATGCCGGATCTAGTTCCTGACTGGGGATGGGATCCGGCCCCCTGCAGTGGAAGTGCAGAGTCCTATCCACTGGACTGCCAGGGAAATCCCATCTGCTATTCCTTTTAAATAAGAAGGGGCTAACTTTAATTCCAGAATGGAATTCCATAAGTCATTTCTGCTGTATGTAGGAAAAGAATACCAGAGTACAAGTTGTTTCCAGTTATCTGTAGGTCCAGTCCATCTTATGTAGGAAGCTTCTAGAAAAGTGCTGCCCAGTCCAGCTTTCTGCAATGGGGGAAACGTTCTTTACTTGTGTTGTCCTGTACAGTAGTCACTGACCACATGTGGCTACAGAGCACTTGAAATGTGGCTAGTGTGGTTGAGGAACCACATTTTAATTTTTATTTAATTTTAGCTAAAATATAAATTCAAATAGCTACATATGGCTAAAGTCTATCATGCTGGAGACACAGCTCTAGAAGGTGATCCCTCCCCATCACTCACATCCAGTGTGAAGTGTTGGCTGTGACACAATGAATACACGCTATGTTTCCCTCACACGTGCCTTTGTTTATCCTCTGAAAACTAGGTCTTTGTATAGAAGTGGCTTTATTTGATTTTTTGATTTATGCAAAGACCATTTATTTTCCATTTATGACAATTCCTCAGGCATTCTTGTATATTATGACAAGGTAACTGATGGTAAAAAATCCATAGCATAAAGACAGAGTAATTTTTTTGAATTTATTTACGTTAGAAATCAGATTGAAAATTAACTAGCTGACCTTTTATATTTATTTCATTTCAAATTATGATTTGATATTTTACCTGTAAATCTATCTGTTTATTATCAACAAATGGGTCATCAGAAAGATTTGTAGATGGATTCCAAAGTCATCAAGGTTTTTGCTTTTTTAGTTCTCTAGCTCTCTGGCCAACATTTTTTTTAAATTAAAATGAAAACTTATTTAATTTCTCCTGACCTGACCTCTCTTCTGGCAGTCATCTGTACAGGCAAGAAAAAGCAGAGAGGGAGGGCACCGTAGGAATCGTGGCTGTGTCTTCATGTACTGTCTGTTATAAAAGCAGGAATAAATTACATGAGGGCAACACGCTTTTATTATCATGTTAAAAACCCAAATGGATAATGCTAGGTTGCTATACAGTCAAGGATCACTCTCTGTCTCATTTTTAACACAGACATTTGGCTTTTAATAATGTGTTATTGGGAGGAAACATGAATGCCATTTGTGTAATTCTTTGTTCTGGCTGAGGAATAACTGATATTATCTAATGAATATGCAAGTAACTCAAGGCTCCTTATTAATTGTGTCTAGCCATCTGTTCCTGTAAAGAGCACTTGAATATCTCACATATGGATGTGTGCAGAGAACTGGTCAAGAAACTGGAGCAGTTAATCTATATATTTTAACGAGTCTGTGCTTTTATTACCATCAATAAATGAGGCAGTTTCCCTAAACTGAAATTAATTGTTCAAATGAGGTTATTTGAGGTTGATATTTCAATAGGAAAATGTTAAGAAAAAAATAGTGGTTTAAATGACCTAACCCATGAGTTTGAGGATCCTAAGATTTTCAATAGAACCCAATTTATGTGGTTCGAATCCACCCAATTCAATTCTGAAGTAGACTTGTACTGCTCATGTATATGCATAAATGTGACACACACACATTTAATCAGAAAACTTACAACATGGGTTATTTCAACATGGGTATCTTATAAAAGGTAAACGATAGCTTTGATTTTTTTTTTTAGCGGCGGATGAGATAAAGTAGAAATCAAATGCTAGCAGTTAAGCACTTCTATACTGAAATGTTAAACAATAAAAGTGAATTGGAAACAAGTTTACTTCTATTTTTACCACACTTCTTCTCAAACTGAAAATTCTTATGGCGGTTGATGGTTTTTCATAAATTATGTTGCCCAGTCCAAGCTGACTGCATGGCTATCATCATTCACTGCAGTATTTTTAATCTTTTGTCCACAGGGTGAACAATAAGCCAACTGTTTCGCTTTACGTACATCTTTGTGTAAAGTCACATGTTTTCTATCTTTGTGGGTGATAGCTCTTCATAAATCCAATGTGATTTGATTGTATACACGTATCTGCTGTTCACTTCTGTTTAAATGAATGAGCACTTGAACATGTTCTTATCTCAAGTAAAAATTCTTCTTCATGTACGTGAACAAATCACTGGACTTGTGATTTGTGTTAGAAAACAACATAAAGTGTATGAATTTGATGAGATTTCTTCTCTGCTGAATACAGCATTGGCCATACTCTAGATTAAGGAACAAAGTAGTCAATTTTAAGATTTGAAAGTAAGATATTTTCTTAATACCTAACTGAAAACTTTTTATTTGGGGTATGCTTTCAGGAATATGTAATAAAATCATAGAATTATGATGATAGATTTATTACTACCCAAATTAATCTAATAATTATAAAGAGAACACACAGCCCCAGCCCCACACACTATGGCTCATCATTACCACGTTTGTTTTCTACTGTGCAAACTTAGTACAGGTAGGTAAATAATAGCCCTGTGTACCACCCAAAATTGTGATATGAAACTTCTAGACGTCACAAATTTCTTATTAGTAGAATCAAAATATGATGTTTGTCATAGCCCATCCTAGTATGGCTAAAGAGCCAGTGGAAAGTATGTAAATTACCTTTGAAAAATTAACATTTTCATAACCATGAAGGGTGTGGTATCTTTTAAATCACTTACAAATATGTATTAAATGTTTGTCCTAATGTTGAATGCTCACTTTAACCAATCTATGGCATAAATGTGTTTTCTCTACAAAAAAACCTGACACAAAGTCACTATTGATGATTCTACTTACCCTATTTTTCCGGCTTTATTGAAGTATAATTGACAAATAAATTACTTACTCTATGCAACATCTTGGGACCAGGAAGAATAGAAAAATTGCTTCAAATATCACCCAGTTTTCCTTTTACTTTTCTACTGCTACACTGGGCTTTTATTACTTGTATAAAAGTAAAAATTTTCTCTACATATAGTACCACTAAGCACTCCAGAAATGTGTAAGATTATTTCCTTTAGAACATACTTTATTGGTCAAATTTTTGTGCTAACTAGTCATGACAGCCTTGCAACATCTCTTATTTTTCCAGAAATATCAAAGTTGGGCAGTAGATGATGGTGATGTTTATGCTTTAGGGTCCCATGGCTTCACTGATATTCCATTTCTGTTAGACTCTTAAAGTTTCTGTATTGTTCAGTTGGTTAATACAGAGACAAATTCAGCTCTTCATTACTTTCTTGTTAATGACTCCCATTACGCCAATTCTTTTGGCTTCTCAATTATAGTAAGAAATTGCTTTTTTTGAAAGTTGTTTTAGATATTCACTGTATTTTCCATTATTGAATTTCTCCAAATAGTATTATAAATGTTGGTCATTATGTCTTTACAAGTCCCTGATGTGTTCTCTCTTTTTACTAATTCCACTATCTCCGTTCATGATTTTGTTACCTCTTGCCAGTAAGTTCTTCTGCAATGCTTTCCTACTGTACATGTCTCTGTGTCTCTATTCTTTACCCTTTATGTCTCTCCTTAACAGTAAAAACCCTTTTTCTGTAAATCAATATTATTCTTATGCATTTTTATCTTTAAAATCTTCCACAAATTCCCATTATATGCAAACTTTTTCAGCTTGGTATTTGGTGTCTTTCAGCCCATGACTCCTACCTCCCCAGGAAAAGAGGAGGCATTCTTCAGATGCATAGCCATTCTATGCCTCTGTGTGTGTGTGTGTGTGTGTGTGTGTGTGTGTGTAACTTCTCTTCCACATTGTCCCCCTCCCGCTCTGCAGTTTGAGATAATAGTAAAATGTGAATCTTTTGTACACTTGAAAGTTCTTTTATTTGACTCGTAGTTGAGCTATTTGTTTCCTTCGTGTGCTTATGAGTCCCTGAAAGTCAGGAATGATGGCTCCCTTAGGTGTGGTCTAGCACAAAATAGGAGCTGGGAAAACTTTTAAAATGGAATTAGCCGCGCACTGTTTGTATAATTAAAGAAAGTAAAGGAATAAATAATAGTTTTTCAGTCCTTCAGTTGTAACTTCTATTTGCACATTGGTACATTTTCTATTCAGAAGTATAAATGAAAATATCACAGTTCAACTGCAGTACATGGTCTTTTCCAAGAACATATATATGTATGTGTATATATATATATATACACACACACACACACACACACATATATATATATATATACATATGACTGAATCACTTTGCTGTATACTTGAAACTAACAACATTGTAAGTCAACTCTACTTCAATTGAAAAGAAGGAAAGTCATCCAGGCAGATCACTAAAACGCTCCAAATGTCCGTTGGAGAGAGGTCGCCGTGTGCCGGGACCCCGACATCAGGACTCTGATCGGAGCGTAGGCTCCGTAGCAAGTGCTTCTCACTCCTGAGGTCTTGTCCTCACAGCCACACCACAAAGTGGACTCATTACTCCTGTTTTGCGAGGAAGGATTCTGAAGCTCATAGAAGTTGAGTGGATTCCGAAAAGCTATCGAGGCTGTAGGTAAAATGGCAGAAGGTCTATTTTGCTTGTGTTGTTTGTGGTTCTTTCTTGGCTGCTGAGGGCTCCCTGTTGGGAGCCATCCAAACGCTGACTCTCAGGGCGTGGGTTTGCAGGCTCCTCGGAGATCCCTGCTAGGACCTCTGGGCTGCCTTGTTCTCTGATCTAGGCGATGTCTGACCTGGCCAACCACTTGCAAATCCCCATCAGTCCCTGCCCCTGTCTGGAGCCCCCTCACCTTGGAAGGCGTCCCTCCTGGAAATGTTTCCTCAGTGCTACTAACATGCGGCTCTTGCACGGTGTGGACTCGGCCTTGGGAAGCTCATACATCCTTGTGCTCCAAGGGCCGCAGACTGTTCTCACTGCTCCTTTCTTTCTGCACGTTGACAGTATGGGCCGTTCCAGCAAGACCCTCGGTTTACACTTTGTTAAATGAAGAGCAGGCACCCATCTTTGTGTCCCCACACTTCCAGGCACTGACGTCAAGCTCTCCCAAGAACTCCGGTCTATAGCTCTGGGCGTGACTATAAATGCCTATGGCTCTGACAAGGCTTTATGTTACTAGATGCCATCACTTAACATCCAGGGGTCTCAGTGCACTCAGCTTTAAAATGGGGAAAATAATAAAATCTACTTCATAAAGTTGGGAAGACAATCAATCAGGAACATGGGAAACATTTAAATTTTTTATTATTATAATTACTACTATTATTTGTGTGTGGTCTCTTCAGTTTTCCGCATTTGGATTAAAGGAGCAAACACCTCCTTCTCTTCCTCCTTGCAATATAATGTCCTCAATTCCTATACATTTTCTTTAAATCTCTCCAGTGTAACAGTAGAATTCACTCCATGACATGTCCATGACATAAAGTCTGGAGTATTATGTTTGCTAGTTCAGTGGGGCTACCATCCACCATATCCTCTGGGAAAGTATACACATGAGGCACTATGACCCATCATTCTCAGCTCTGCTGCCTTAGCTGAAATTCCAAAACACTGGGAAAAATTCCTCTCACGTTGTCTTATAAGGAAAAACGTACTTGTCTGGCTTAGCCAGAGTGGTGGTGACATGGATTAGATGGACTCTGGCATCTGGTCAAACTTTCTAGCTGAGCTCTAATGGTAATAAAACCTCTTCTTTTCTGGGTTACTGACTTTGCTTGAATTCATTTGAATCTGTACATTTATGGAAAACCAGGGGAATGAGACCCTTCTCTAAATAACTGATGCTTAACCAAGGTTCTCAAGGACAATGAGATGTCTGTAAAAATTTGCTATCTGCCAACAAAACACAATATCAGATCAAGTAATGGAAGGAGGGTGTTTAATCAGAAGGAAATTGTTAGATAATTTAAAATGTGTTCTATTATTGAACGATATTAGAAAAATCATTCCAGATAGTAGAGTAGGGAGAATAATAGCACCACACAGAGATCTACCTCCTAATCCCTGTGACTATGTTACCTCCTGTGTTTAAAGGGACTTTGCAGATGTGACGAAGATTACGGACCTTGAGATGTGGAGGTTATCTGGATTATCCAAGTGAGTCTAATCTAATGACATGAGCTCCTTAAAAAGTCTTTCTTGGCTGAGGTTAGGGTCAGAAAGGGAAGGCGAGAGATTCAACACTGCTGGCTTTGAAGATGGAGGAGGAGGGTCCTGAGCCCCGGAATATGGGTGATCTTTAGGGTAGGAAGGAGCAAGTAGAAGGCTGCCCCCTAGAGCCTCTAGGCTGCTGGACCTTGATTTTAGCCCAGTGAGACCCATGTGTGTCTGCTAATCTGCAGAATTATAGTAAATTTGTGTTGCGTTAAGAAGACAAGTTAGTGGTAATTTGTTGCAGCAACAATAGAAAGAAATCCAACCTTTGATACCTGGAAATGAGGTGCTGCCAAAACAAATACATAAATATGGGAAAGTGGCTTTGCCTGTGGATAGAGGCTGGAAAAAATTTGAAGACAATGATAGAAAATGCCTAGACCGCCTTAACAGACTGCTAGTAGAAACATGGACTTCAATGATTTTGATGGAGAGGACTCTCAGAAGGGAGTGCGGAGCATGGTAGAGAAAACCTAAACTGTCATGAGTAGATGGTTGTTACAGGTATGGAACTGTGGCCTGCAGTTTTGTGGAAAGCAGAACTTTTAAATGATGAAATTTGACATTTATCTGAGATGGTTTTCAAGGAAAGTGTTGAAGGTGTGGTCTGGTTTTATTCTTGTGGCTTCTAGTTAAAATGTGAGAGGAAAGTGATAAATTGTGTGAATAAGTTTTTAACAAAATGGATCCAGGACTTGATGATTTGAGAAATTGTTAGCCTATTCAGATTGCAAAGTATTCTAAAAAGGAGAGGGCAATTTGGCAAAAAAGTCCAGGGTGTGAATGTATCATTTTTGCTGATACCCCAGAAAGATCAAAAGGTCAAAGATGAAAATGGGGGAGTTCAGGGGCTCCTTGCAGAAGGGCACTGGATAACTTTTTAGTGCATCAGAACTGATCTGTATCTTGATTACGGTTGTCGCATTACTATCTTCATTTGTTAAAATTCACAGAAAAATATGCTAAAAATCATGCCACAATTTTAAAAAAGGAAAAAAATAACATTACAACAAACATATTGCAAAACAAGAATGTAAGTAGAGAAATTCTAGGCAAGACAAATTTAAAACCCAACCTGCATTGTATTAGAGACCAAGGAACAGAGATAGTCCAAAAAAGAAGTTTTGATGTGTCAGTGGTAGATGATCACCAGTCTTCACACATGCTACCTCCTGCCCCCAAGATGAAAAGTATGTATAAGTTTAGCCACTTTTGTTGATAAATTATTTCAAACTTGGATGAAATAGATATTCAAATGGTAGTTTAGATGTTACAGGATAAGAATGAACATGTATGAAGCATTAAAATGGTGTGTTCTAAGTATCCCAGGCACTGTGTCATGCTTTAATTTTAGTCTTCACAGCAATCCTGCTAGGTAGGGATCCAGTAAAATTATAAACATCCTGCAGATGAAGAGAAGCTGCATAACTTAACCAGGTTACACATCTAATAAGTGGACTGAAGAAAAAAATGGGAAAATAACTCCATTTTTTTCTACAAAGAATACATAGCTTCTAAGAGGAAAATAGGGAAAAAAAGGTACAAAAAGGAAATGATAGACAAATTTCACTTATGAATAAAATCAGTATTCTTAAAACATTACCAAATATAATTCAAGAGCACACTTACAGAGACAATAACTAAGGACACTACATCTGTAAATCAGTCAGTTAAGAAAAGCTGAATGCTCATTTCAATACGTATTGAGAAGGATTTGTACAAAGTTTGATACTCATTGTTTATTTTATTAGTAAAAGGAAGCATGCTTTTTTGGTGTGATAGAACATATCTATTTCAAGCTGATAGCCTATATTACACTTAATTGTAGTGCAAGCTAGACATGGCTGGTAAAGACAAACTCAAAATCAAGGTGTGGATGGTCACCACTGTTTTTTAATGTTGATCTGGAAATGCTGGATGATTTGTTCAAATACATTAAAAATTCTTTACCCCCTGATTCAACTGCTACACTTCCAGAAGGAAGTTCAGTCAAAGAAAATTATCCCAAATTTAGAAACAAAGCTTAGAGAGCATTCAGTGTTAGACTCTCTTGTCCCTCTGATCCCAGGTCACTTTGCACATTGTATTCAAACGATTCTTGTGATATTGTCTCCCCTCTGGCAACAAGCTCAAGAGGATGATAATTGTGTGTTTATTACCAGTAGTGAGTGGCCACATGTCACACCTTCCAGCTATCTGTATTCAGTAGAATTATAAATGCTAAACAGTGCAATATTATTTACAATTGTGAAAAACTGGGCACCACCAAATTATCCAAATATTGGAAGTGCTAAATAAACTATGGTACATCTACTTCTTGAAATATTAAGGACATTAAAATTACATTAAAGACAAAATGCTAGTTGATAAAAATATTATAGTAAACAGGCATGTAATATGGTAATTAACTGTGAAAACTGGAAGAAAATATGTTGAACTGTGAACAGTGGTTGTGATTGTTTGTTGTAATATGGGCAGCTTATTTTTCCTAATTCCCTAATAAGCATGTTTGCATTTTTTAGATAGGGAAAGAATAAGCGTTTAAAAATAAAAATAACAATTTATGTCTTTTTCCTATTTACTCTTTAAATACTGCATATGACAAACACATCAAATAAATGGTCTCTATAATTAAAAAACAACATTTTTAGTATATGCGAATGTCTTAGACATGGATAATTTGCTGCATTAACTGAGAGGAATTTAACATATGGTGTAATTTTGTGCCATTACCAAAATAAATATGAGATATTTTGTTTCCCATAATAAAGACCAGACTTCTGATTATGTACATACAAATAAGAAAAACAATGGTCATAAAAATATTAACTTATACAGTGGATAAAAGATATTCATGTGAAGATTTAAGAGTAGAATAATTAGGTGGGTAACATTGTACTTACTGTCCATGACTCTAGTTTTTTTCTCAATATAATCTTGATCTTATTGGATCCAGAGAAAATGTAGGGGGTTTATTTTTAAAAATTTTTTTTAAAATTTTATTTTTCATTGCTTTATGTTACTTTATTTATTTATATATATATTTATTTTTGGCTGCATTGGGTCCTTGTTGCTGCCCACAGGCTTTCTCTAGTTGCAGGGAGCGGGGGCTACTCTTCATTGTGGTGCGTGGGCCTCACATTGTGGTGGCTTCTCTTGCTTCGGAGCATGGGCTATAGGAGTGCGGGCTTCAGTAGTTGTGGCGTGTGGGTTCAGTAGTTGTGGCTCACAGGCTCTAGAGCACAGTCCCAGTAGTTGTGGTGCATGGGCTTAGTTGTTCTGCAGCATGTGGGATCTTCCCGGACCACGGATCAAACCCTGCATTGGCAGGAGGATTCTTAACCACTGCGCCACCAGGGAAGCCCACAGAGGGTTTATTTATAACTTAGGTTTTTAAGATACAGGACATGTATGTTTTATGGAATTATTTTCTGCAAGGTAGATTTCTACTTACGAAATTTCAAGGTCACAGGTGACTTTCATGAGAATTTAAGATGTGTTGCTCTAAGAAAGAATTTTGACCCAAAGACATTTTGATACTTTAAAATCATCTTCCAAAAGGATCTTTGAAGAAAAAAATAGGATTTTCTTATGTTGCCAAGCACTTGCTCAGATCCCATGCAGAACCAGGACCATAGAGGAAGACGCTGGTGTCGTTCATCCAGGATGAGAACCTCGGGCTTTAAGATGAGGTCAGCAAGGGTGGCCTGCTCTTCTTCCTCATTTCTGTGGACAAGTGAGTACCAGTGTGTTCCATTCTCCTCTCTTCCAAGTGCGAGCGTTTTCACGCTCCTTCTCCACCATGGTATGTTGGATATACTGGGAGAAGATAAATCGCCTTTGGGTCCATATCACAGCGTGCAAGGAGCTGCATCTGAGCTGAACCTCCCACAATGTGGTGAGCATTCAAGCAACAATCTTTCCGTAAAAGAGGGTACATCAGAAATGTCCTCACAACTCTTCCAAGTGATTTTTCAGAAAATGAACAGTAAGGCTCACTTCACTTTTGGAGTGAAATATTTAATGACTCATTTGGAAATGATATATTGGTAATGTACTGTAATAATAGTAAAATAACCAGGCAAGCTCCTTGGCGTGCTAGTGAAGTATATGACTCTTAGCAGCAGCAACAGCAGTGGTAAGAAGGACCACATGCTGAGAGTCAACTGTATACCCTGGATTTACGTAAACTATTGCTCAAGCTTATCCTGTAAATGTCATCACCTCCATTTTAGAGATGAGAACACTGAGGCTTAGGAAAGGTGAGATAAACTGTCCAAGCTAATTTGGTTATTAAGGGACTTAAAAAAAAATCAGCTCCTATCTCCTTGGCTCTGAAGGCTCGGTACTGTGCACATAAATACAAAATCTTTCACTTCTTAAAAATAACAATGTGAGTGACTTTAATCTTAGGCAGATCTAAATGTGTTTTGAAATGTCCAGAACAGGGAAAAGTGTTACATTTTCCCCAGCTATAATGGCACCAAATTGCCACTGTGTCTACGAGTGTGTTGAACCTTGGCTGGATGGAACCATATCTTCTCTGAGCGCTCATGTCTTACACATTTTACAGAATACAGAGTGCACACAGGTTATGCCTTTTTATGAGCTTATATTGTTTTGGAGAGCACACAAGCCTAGGTCATTAACTCCTAAAGCCTGTTTTAAAACACAGCTCCTCCTAAGTGTGCAGAAATAGGTAGCTGGTTAAAGGAATTACGCATATTTTACAATGTGTAGCTATTAAAAAGTACATCTCACGAGAATATTCAGTGACACTAAAACTCACAGTCAGTTGTAAGATGAAGCATTGAGGTAATTATATAATAGGTATATGATTTTCCTCTTTTTATTTAAAGGCATGTAAATAAACGTGCAGATGAATAAACAGCAGAAAAGTGACTCTCTCAGGGTGATAGAATTTATGTGAATTTCTATTTATTTTTCTTCGGCTTGCTTCATTTTCTGCAATTTCTACTAATAATACTATATTTACAATGAGGAAAATGTTATCTATTTATTATAATTACTTTTTCCTTGGGAAAAATACATGTTCTTTGAAGAATGTAAAATAATCGGAAAAATATAAAGGAAAAAGTATCTAAGATCACATTACCTAGGAAAAACCTCTTAACATTTTGATGACCAAAACTCGAGTCAGCTTCCTTTGCATATTCTCTCCAATTTTTTATAAATGGGGTCATACGGTAATTGCTTTGTCTGTAACTCTTATTTTCACTCAGCAACAAACTGTGGAACTCTGTCAATAAAGTAATTATACCATCATTTTTATTAGACCCTAAGGCATATTATATGAATGTATTTTAATTTTCTTCACTAATTCCTTATTAATGAAAATTTGTTCCTAATTTTTCTCCCTTACTAAACCATCCTTATTAAATATTTTGCTTGTATATTAAAAATTATATTGCACGCTTTACATTTAGAATTGTATAATTGTATGAAAAAAGGAGTACATATGTTATATTTTAACAGAAAGTGTGTGAGAGTCCACATTACCCTACAGTCTGACTAGCACTTGGTGGTGATTCATTATTCTTTTAAAATACTCTTACGTATTATTTTATTTTAGTTTCCATTTTACTTTTTGCTCAAAAGTGAGATTACCTGTATAATCATATATATAATATAGTTATATAGTTATATATATATGTAATATATAGTTAGGAAAAAGGATATACACATTTTTCCTTTCTTTTCCATGTCCAGTTTTGATACAAGGATTATGTTATAATAACATATGAGGGTAGCTTTCTATCCTTTTTAATATTATGCAACAACTTATATAAGTAAGAAGACTCTGTTTTTAAAATTTTTGATAGCTCTGGCCCATAAAACAATGTAGTACGTTTTATTTCTTGTGTCCATTGCTGTTTTGTAGGAACACTATCAGGTGTGGTATACAATATTGTGTCTGACCCTGTTACTCTCCTATGTTGTGTATATATATATTTTTAAAAAATTTCATCACGTCCTCACTGGGCCCTGTGATGAGGGGCTGTCAGCAGTGCTCACCATTCTGCCTAGGAGTCACACTCACCTGTGAAGGAGGACAGAGAAGGAATGGGGGCTGGATTTTTTCAGGGAGGAAGTTAGGAGATGGTCTGAGTGGGAGGTACCATGATGACTGAGAAATGGAATATTTCCTGCCACATCAGTAAACAAAGGATGTCACAGTCATCAGCGATTGCAGCCACCTCCTATGGTGAGCTGGTGAGCCCTGAGGGAACTCAGGAAGGAAACAAAGAATACCTGCCATGTAGCAGCCATCGGACTGCAGCCACTCCGGAGGTGAGTCCTGAGGAAACTCAGGATGGGAAAGCACAGGATACTGGCCCCAGATAGCTGAGGTGCACATCAAAGGATGATCTCAGCAAGCCCAGACTCTTACATCTTCCCATACATAGAAAAGTGCTAAATTCCTTAACTTGAGATTTCTAGTTTTCTTTAATTAACAATAACCTTTTGATGTTCAGACTACCTGCCCTTCATTGCAAAACTCCATTAGGCTCTTAGCATGTTAATCATCAGTGTTTTAAATTCCCAGTCTGATAATTCCAGCATCCCTTCTCTGTCTGGTTCTTATGCTTGCTCTGTCTTTTCAAACTGTTTTTGTCTTTCAGTATGCCTTACAGTTTTTTCTTGATAGCCAAACACGATGCACCAAGTACGAGTGTTACCGAGTCCAACCGCACTCTGCTCGCCGCACCACAAGCCAGTGAACCGGAGACAAGATGTTGAGGCATGGAACACGACTTTATTAGGAAAGCTGGCAGACCGAGAAGAAGGCAGACTAACGTCTCCAAAAAATCATCTTATTGGGGTCTGGATGTCAGTTTCTTTTGTAGAATCAGAGAGGGCAGAGGTGGTGGGGAAGTAAAGTAAAAGGGCCATTTGTCTCGCAAAACATCTCCTGGAATGGCCATCCTAGGGGAGGGCATGTGTTAGTTTCTTCTTTCTTTCTTCACCATCCACAGGTGGACTGGGTAGGTTGGTCTCCCTGTGAGCTGAACAGCAGAGGGGCAGGGTTCCCCGAGACAGGCCATTACGTTTGATTATAATGGCAAAAGCAACGAAAATCAAAGGCTAAAGTCAAAGAAACCAATCCAAAGTGGAGTCTGATTTAGCTCTTCCCTGTTGCAAGAGGAACTACTGTAAAGAGGCCTTTAGTAACATGGTGGTGAGATGGGACAGGGAAGCATTCTATGGTCCTGTGATTAGATTTCACTCTTTTAGTGAGACTTTGCCTCCCGGCTCTAAACTCACAGATGTTTTCTGTTTCTTTTCCCACCTCAGCAGGGACAGGATGGCTAGAGTGGGCTCAAGTCGACAATTTCCCTTCCCCGGGTCAGTTAGGCTCTGATAAGCCCCAGCAGATGAGGCTCCAGGTCACAGGTTTCCCCTTGAAGGCAGCCTTGTTAGGAGCACAGTGTTCTGGGGGGTTTCAGGACGGCTCCTTTTCCCCTCCCCCTGCAGGAAGCACAAGGAGGTTCCCCCTGATATTTACTCTGAGCAACCGGAGGATCTCCTAGAGGTAAATTTTACACTATTCCGTGGCCCCCCATGTCTGGCTTCTCTTAAAGGTTTTGACTCAGGGTTGTTCACACTGATCCTGCAGCAATTCCTCAATTACAGGGTCCTTCCCTGGTGCTGGTTCCTGAGGAGTTTCTGCTGTGAGTTGCTGTGCTGAGCTTCTCTCTCCGGTCCTCTGTCCTCACCAGTCGTGTGAATCCCAGAGGAGTTGTTGATTTTTCATCTGTTCAGCTTTTTATTTTCTGTTAGGATACAGTGGTGACTTCTAAGTTCCTTACATGCAGAAACAGAAGAAATTGAGCAAAAAATGGATGCAGTGATACTTGGGGCCACCTCTCCTGTGGATATGGGTGTCGAGATAGTAAGGTGGGGGCGTGTGGTGGATGGGCCTGGGTGCCTTGTAAAATCAGTCTAGTGTGAAGGTGGACCTTATAGGGTGCAATATAATTTTAATCAGAATCTGTTAGTCTTGTTTATCTCCTCTGTCTATGAAGAAAAAGTTCATTTTTAAAATGTATGAAAACTGAGGCAGACTGTTGTCATTTGCTGACATCACACAGCCTGTGAGGTGCAGACACAGTTTTGACTTTTAACTGAGTGTTTTCCATTATGCTATTTTGTATCTCCTGGGATCTTTGATTTTAAAATCCTTGCTGGCATAGATATGCTTTTATATACTTTTCTTTGTGTCTTCCATATCACTTAACACTGTTGAGTGTTTCTGATAAATGCTTATTGAATTAGTGGATAAATGAGGAGTAACTTTCTTTCTTTAAGTTTGGGAACTCCAAACAACAAGTTTTAATGCAGATTACCAAAAGGTTTGTGAATTTGATTAATGAAGATTTCTTATCTCAGAAAGATAAATTTTGTATGTGAAGAAACTTCACACAAAGTTGGAAAATATTTTTTGGAAACGTACTGAGGAATCAGTGAGAGGAGAGGCAAATACAACAGCTGAATGTCAAGGCTTGGGTTTTCTGCCTCTTAGCTCTGCAACTTTGAGCATTTAAGTCACCACTTTGAACTCCAAATTCCTCATGTCGTCTTATATATCATCAGGTTTTTCTGATTATAACAGACAATAATGCATGGGAGAGTATATCGTTAGCTCTAAATTTTCTATTAACATAAGGCATAATAGCAACAATAATGAAAATTACAAACTACCAAAATTCCAGTGATAGAAATTGTGGAGAATATTTCCTTTTAAAACAATGTATTTTATGAGAATTATGTGTTGTGCTTGGTAAAGATTTATTAAATTTAAGATTTGCAGTGATTTAATACTTACAAATCAGGTATGAGTAATTTCCTTTTTTTAATTTCATTCTTTATCTGTGTCTGGTGGATTTATACAATTTTACGTTTTTATCTGGACATGTTCAAGGATATAATTTAGCCTGAAACACTCTAAATGATTTTATTATCTGTGTACAATCTTGTAACTTTTACTTTAATACTAAAAAAAAAAATGATACGAATGGTGGTATGATTCTAAAAGCTGCAGTCCTTGATGGTGGGACAGAGCAAGCCTTTACAGCATTAATCGCAGAAGCCTCCTGCGACCTCAGCTCTACTTTAAGACTCTCCTCAATGGAAGCTTGCTGTCTATTTCTTTTCACTGAAGAGGAGATAAGAACAAATGGATCATATATTGCTGGAGACAAAATGGTTTATTTTTCAGACTGAAATGAATTGTGAAGAATCAGACATTTAAAGACGGAGTGTGTTGCTGGTCTCAGGTTGCTGGAAAGAGCAGGCATCTCACGTCGGCTTAATGGGCATAATTACGTCTTCTGTTTGGTAGAAGTTTTTGTCTCCATCTGTTGGGTTTGTAACTCTGAACAACCCCCCCCCGTCCCCCGCCCCCTGCCATGAATGTGCTTGTCAATGTTTCCACAGCAATTCCATGTGCCCGTTTCCTGTCTTGGACTCTGTGTTCTTGAGATAAAGCACAGAGCCTCACGAGGGCTTCATCTGCACAGCTCCCCACCGTTCTCACTACCACCTCCTGCCCAGCCTGACATGTCTGATCACACTTCTGTGAAGGGAAGAATCTTTGCATTGCAACCAGGAAGAGCGGGGTCTGCAGAGCTACAATAGTGAGTCTAAGAGTCTTCTCTGCGGCTGACTCACTATTGCTCTGGCCATGCCCAGGCCTGAGACCATGAGGTGGTATAAAAGCAGGACCTTGGTTTGGATGATTACTGTATGCTTGTGTCCTAGTCAGTCTGAGCTGCTATAACAAGAATACCATAGACTGGGCTTAAACAAGGAGTATTCATTTCTCACAGTTTCTGAAGGCTGAGTCTGAGATTAGGGTGCCAGCCTGGTTGGGTTCTGATGAGAGTTCCTGGTTTCCTCACGTGGTAGAGAGAGAGAGGGATAAAGCTCTCTCATGTCTTCTTACAAGGGCGCTAATCTCAACCCAAGGGCTCCACCCTCAGGACCTAATCACCTCCCAAAGGTCCAGTGTCCAAATACCATCGCAATGGGATTAAGGGTTTTAGGATATGAACTTGGGGGCACACAAATGTTCAGTCCATAGCAGCTTGCCTTCCTTAATCCATTTAAGCCAAACCATAAAAACAATAACCACCAACATAGAGTGAGCATCTTCTGTTTCCAGCACTTTACCAGGTGCCTTGCATACATTATTTAATCATAGAAACAGCTCTATACATTAGTTATTCACATCATATGTGAGAGAAGGAAAGAGAAATTTTAGAAGAGAAGCTGATTGAGCTATAAGCTTATTATTGTAGACAAAACACCAATAAAAAGTCTACTTAGGGCTTCCCTGGTGGTGCAGTGGTTGAGAGTCTGCCTGCCGATGCGGGGGACACAGGTTCGTGCCCTGGTCCGGGAAGATCCCACATGCCGTGGAGTGGCTGGGCCCGTGAACCATGGCTGCTGAGCCTGCGCGTCCGGAGCCTGTACTCTGCAACGGGAGAGGCCACAGGCCCGCGTACTGCAAAAAAAAAAAAAAAAATCTACTTAGGTAATATCTATTATATGTATGCTTTTTATGGACCAGCAACTGCAGAAATAAATTTGCATTTATTCTAAGTGCCAGAGGTTTAACATAAGCACTTTTATTCCTTTTAAAACTTATTTAATAAATACATACATACAGTGGTGTTTAGGACATGGTTAACTCAATGCGTTCCCGAGAAACAAAAGAGCTGATTTGTTGCAGGTCCAGTTTCTGGTATCAAGTTCTCAGTTTGAATCTAGAATTTCTACATATGATTATAACACATTACAAACCGGTCTAGGTTTGTCAGTTTCTTAAAGGCTGGAATGTATCCCAGAAATCTAGTTCACCTTTGAGTAGAAAATAAATAAAATGCCATTACCACTGAGAATCAGAGTTATGGTCATTACCCCCGCAGAATGACAGTGACCTTATCTTCAGGAAGAGAGCCAAAGGAGCCATGACTTTTCTTCCTTTAAGGAGAAAACCTCACGGTTGCTTTCTTGTTTCCTGTTGAAGGAAAAACAAAGCCATGACTTACCTTAAATGAATGTCTTCTAACTTCAATTCAAACTTTAATGTCACCCAGAAACTACTGGACTCCCTAGTCCACTCAGTCTGTCACTCTTTTGATCTAGAAGATGGTTGCAGCCTTCCTTCTCTCTCCTCCAACCTCCTACATGTCTTGTTCCATTCTCCATCTCAGTGGATGATTTGCTCCTTAACTCCCTTCTAATGAGAACATAGAAGCACTAGGGAAAAAATGTCCACCGCAGTTTATACACAGCTGCCTGCAATGACTTTCTAACACTCCGCATCCCGTTCTGTAACCGAGCTGTTATTTCTCCTCACAAAACCCCTCCTTTTGTGTAGTGGAACCTTCTTCTTTAGTCTGTTCAAGGACATCACTCCAGCAACTGATTACTCTGCTCTCCCTTTCTTTTTTTTCCTTTTCCTCCTTTCCTGAATGACTCCTACGATTAAAAACATTGCTGTCATTTCTCCAAACTTAAGAATAAAATGGCAACTATAACAAAACAAAGCTCTCTTTGCATCCCTTCCAGCCATTACCCGTGTGGTTGCTCTCCTTCCCAGCAAAATCCATGGGGAGAATTGTGTCCATGAATGGCCTCCTCATTGCTGATCCAGTGATTAACTATGTTCATCTTACTTGATCAGCAGCATTTGGCAGAGCCGAACAAACCTTATCCTGGTAATTTTTACTTTGATTCCTGGGCACCACTGGCTCCAGGTTTCCCAGTTGCCTCACTAACAACTTCTGTCACTTATTTAATAGCTACAGTCTCTTTTTCCTCTCTTCTCCTCAAGAAGGCTCAATGCTTAATTCTCTATACTCATTTTCTTTTACTTTTTAAAGATTTATTTATTTGTTTATTTTATTTTCATTTTTGGCTGTGTCGGGTCTTAGTTGCGGCCCACGGGATCCTTGTTGAGGCATGTGGAATATTTTGTTGTGCACACAGGCTCTTCGTTGCAGCGCATGGTCTCTGTAGTTGTGGTGCACGGGTTCCAGAGCACGTGGGCTCTGTAGTTTGCAGCACGCAGGCTCTAGTTGAGGCGTGTGAGCTCAGTAGTTGTGGTGTGAGCTTAGTTGCCCCACGGCCCGTGAAGTCTTAGCTCCCCAACCAGGGATTGAACCCGCATCCCCTGCATTTTAAGGTGGATTCTTTACCACTGGACCACCAAGGAAGTCCCTGTACTCATTTTCTTAGTGAGTTATTTCATCTCATTTCTTTAAAAGCCCTCTAATTCTGACTGTCCATACATTGCTCTCGAGGGTGGACCTTTCCCCTGAACTGAAGACATCTTCAACTGCCTTCACAGCTGTGCCATCTGTGTAAAAGCCATCTCAAGATCACTTGGTCCCAAATTGGCTTATAATAGGGTATTTTAGAACGTGCCAGATAATGAGCATAACCAGATACAGCCATTTACTTTTCTAGAAGACAAAGGGACTGAGAGTCTTTGGTTAGGGATTTGTGTAGACTGCCTTTGTAAGGGCAACCAAGGGATGTAATTTTTATTATGATACATTAATCCAAATAGAATTAAATAATCATATATCCATCTCAAAAACCAGAGCTCAGTGATAGATTTTTGCCCCTTTATTGCCAGGAGTCACTGCTTCTGCCAACAAGCTTACATTTCATTCAAATGTAAGTGGTTTAAGAATATCACAACTAAGCTGTCTTCATAATATCTCATCACCCTAAAGCAAATGGGCTAAAATGATAGCACAAACATCTAAGTGTACCCCAAAGCAAATTGTTGGTGGACAGAATGAGTTGCTCAACAAGTCCGTCCAAGCTCAGAGTGTCACTGAAAGCTCAACATCAGAATTCTTTCTTGATGCATTAATAAGAGATGGATTCCTCCAACATGCCTGTACTCTTCCCACCCAGGATGGAAGATGTTTTAAAAAAAAAATAAATGCCAAGCTTCATTCCATTAACCGGCTTGACGTGGCTTAGGTGGTGACTTATTAGACAAAGAGGAAGATTCTCTGGGTGCTGTTCTCTTTGTACTAAAGGTCACTCGCAAGAGAGTTCCCACCAGGGGCTATGGAATAAAATCAGGTGGATGCACTGTCATTAGGATCCTGGAATCTGAGTCCCAAACAGATTCCAGAGCACCGACATTTCAATGTACGTTTCCGAAGAAACCATCACCACAAAGTAAAGAAAATAAAGAAGCTTCCTGCAATGATTATTTTTAATGTCTTCAAACAAACAAATAAACAGACAAACAATAAGACAGTCTTCTTTTAAATTGTAGATATCTAGGCCCCCAAACCAGAGATTGATTCTGTGGGTTTGAAGCAGTCCCAGTTCCCCAGGGATCTGAATTTTTAACAGGTGTTTAAAACAACACTCTTAAAATGACTAAACAAGAGTTTTACTTGTTTTGTTTTTGTTGCTACTATTATTCTTAGGATTTTTATTCTTTTGCTCTAGTGTAATTTTTTATGCAAGAAAGAGCTGTATCGATGAAGCCTTACTCATAACCTTTACTGTTGCAATGGATTAGAACTGACGACTAAATATTATGAAATATTCAATTTAATGTTATGTATAATGCTGTGATGAATATTTTTCTGTAGAAGTCTGTATGCACATATCTGATTGTGCGAAAAGCTTAATCTAACTTATAATCACAGTCTGGCATCCTTTCTTGCATTAAGCATTATCATTAAAATAAAAATTACCAAAATTGAAAGGAAGAAAATGCTACCTCACTATTATCATTAGTCTTGAGTTTTTTCAACTGTGGGGTAAGATTGAACATTTAAAATGTTTTTCACCTAATTAAGTTTTTCCTTCTGTATCTTGTCTGTTCATATCTTTTGCCCATTTTTCTACTGGTTAATTTTTAAAAATTAAATTATAAGAACACTTTAGATACCTGCAACTTTCCCCTAGTTTGATTCCATGCTAATTTTGATTGTAATACTCATAATCCACAAATTAAAAAATTTTATGTAGCGAAATCTATTTTTTTCTCCATGAATTATCTTATGTTTAGGAAATAGCTCTCCATCTATGAATCAACTAAATATACACATACATTTGCCTTGAACAGTTTCTTGTTTCATTTTTGAACTTTCATATATTACTAGTTTGAAAATACCTAGATTTGTTTGTTCTCTTTAATTTGCTCACCTTTTGGCCAATAATAAGTGCATGCATGTATGTAGCAAAATTACACACAAACCTACCACATCACTTCCTAGACTCATGGCTTTGGGAGCATGATCTATAAACTGTGAATGTCAAAATCCTGAGATGCTTCTTAAAACGAAACATTTCTGGTCCTATCTCAAAACTATGGAATTCAGAGTTTCATAGGTGGGTCCTGGAAATCTATGTTTTAGGACATGCTGTACGTGACTTTTAGGTGCATTCAACATGCCAGCCTGTCCGTGTGGTCAGGTAGTGAGTGAATAATGCTGTGTAATTGAAAAAGCTCTCTTGCTGAGATGAACCCTCACCACCCTTTGCCACCAATAACCAAGGAACTACGGAAAAGTGTATGATCTATATGATTGTTTAAAACATGGACTATGTTTGCCTTACACTTGGGGTTTTATCTCAGACTGGTGTTGATTTATGCTAATTTTAATATCATTTTTCTCCCTTTTGTTCTTATAATATTTAGATGTTTATTTCTAGCATTACATTAATCTAATCATGCTGGCTTACTGGAATAATATAAAGTCCAATATTCCTTAGAAAAGTTTAACCATAATTATGGACACCAATGAAAAATGTTATTACTACTGAATTGACATTAAGTTTAAGTAGACTATAAGGCATACCATATGCTCCCAGCACTTTAATTAACTTGGTTTTTGGTGTCTGGGAGATGTACATTGATTTAATTCCATAAACACATAATTAATTCAACTTTTTCAAGCATAGGATGATAAAAAGCTGAAAAAGATTGATATACTGACTTTTCACTTCTTTCCAAGCATGCATCACAACCTTGGTTCAAGACCCAGTTAGCTGATGCCTAGATTGCAGCAGCAGGCTCTGAACTAGATTTTCACAAAGTATCCATGCACCAGTGCTTCCAGAAAAAATCTCTATCTGACTATATGTCACTGTATAAAATCCTTAACCTGTACTTCATAGCATTCAGACTATGGTCCCCACTCCTTACCATGACATAAAAGATTCTCCACAGTCTGATTCATACCTGCTTCTCCAGCCTCATTTCTAAACACTCCCTTCTTGAATTTTGAGTTTCCATACAATTTGCACACTCCTGCGTCATCTATGCTTTCTCTCATATTCAGTGTTTGGCAAATGCTGCTCATTTTCTGGAATGCCCTGCTTTACAAACTCCTGGGCTTAAGCCCAGCCCCCAAACACATACATATCCTTCTCTGACTAAACACTAACCAAGCTTCAGGATTCACCTCATGTATCACCTCCTCCAGGAAAACTTCTTTGGTGGCTAAGTCTCATTCCTCTTGGTTACCACAGCAACTTGTTCATCCATTTTATGCCAATGTGCTTCCCTCAATAAATTTTAAACTCCGTAAGGCTGAGTTGATTTCATACTTATCTTAGACTTTCTGGAGAATTCAGAACCTAGCACATAATTGGTCCTCAAGAAAAGATGTTGAATAAAGATATTATTTCATCCATAAATTCATATGAATAAATAATGATTATTGAGTAAATACATCAAATCCTTATATAAGGTAAATTCATCACAGAAGTTTCATATGATGTAATTTATTAAAAGCTATCCTGTTTTTTCCTCTGAAAAATCAAGTAATGGGAGTAGCAGGCTTTCTCTTCTGGACATTACATAGTAGCTTGTATCCAGCTAACCTTCCCACCTACTCTAGATTAATACATAGAGTCGCTATTAAAGAAAAACAACTGGTGTACAAAGAAGGAAGACTGGGCACAAGGGATCAAGTTTCAAAGAGAAATAAAAATCTTATAAAACGACCCACAATTTCTATTGCTTTTTTCACCCTGAGGGCCTTAGGCAATTTGCCTTACATGGAATAGAAACCAGAGTAAAATCATCATCCAGGAGCTGACAATAGTTTCACTCACCTGGGGAGAGAGAAGTTTTATTTTGGGTTTGTCCAGCAGATGGAAGTTGAGGGTAGAGAAACACACATAAATGAAGCCCAGTTTGATCTAGAAGCATTGATGACTTCAAATCTAACTACTTACAGAGTAAAACTCCCTTAATAAATAGCAACAATAATAGCAGATCTGGGGCATAAAGAGATGAACAAAGACAGTCACAGTCTCTTAGTGCTAAGGAGCAAAGCTTGGAGTTCAAGGAATGTCACAGTAGAGGGGCTTAGGTAAATGCTCCAGGCAATCAGCTGAAGCTCTAGAAGGACTACATTCCAAGGAGAAAGCTGTAGCACAGGGTAAGAGTTCCAAAGAAAAAATCCAGCCATAGCAAACCCTAAAATTGAACCTCTACTGGATCAGTGGAATCTTCATATTATTTGCCTGCAACAGAAACAAAATTTACTCTAGAAAAAAACATCATTCAGTGCTTATATTATTTTTATATACAGTATTTGAAACTAATAAAATTAATTACCAGACCTACAAAAAGACAAGACCAAATAATTAAAAACAAAGAGAAAATGAAAATTAGTAAAACAATAGAAACAGATCCAAAGGTTCTTTCGAAAGAGACTTTAAAATAACGTGATTGATATGTTAAAAAGAAAAGGAAATGAAAAATGTCATGAGGGAGCTCAAATCTATGCTAGAGAGTCAAATGGAAATTCTAGAACTGAAAACTGGGCGACTAAAATGAAGAACATAAACACTAGCCAGGGAGAAAAATATCCAGGTTGAACCATGCAAAGGAAAAAACATGGCTACAAAATGCAATGAAAGAGTGTAATAGACTCATGAGGCCTGGGGAAAAGTTGTAATTTATATGCAATTCAAGTTCAAGAAGGGAAGAAGAGAGAAAATTTGGGAAGGAGCACTATTTGAAAACAATATTATAGGAGAGTTTTCATAAACTGAAAAAAATGCACCATGTCACAAATTCAAGAAGATACATGGAATACAATAAATATATTTATATTTAAAAGGCAACACAGTCAAGCTGTTAAGAGACAAAAATATTTTCATGATGTCGGAATAGGTAAAATATTTTGAATAGAACACCAAAATCACTAACAAGGTTATTATTCAAATATTGAATTTTATTAAAATTAAAACCCTTTTTTAAAATCAAAAGATTACATGAGAATAAGAAAAAGAACAACCAGAGAATAGAAGTTTTGAAATAAAATTTCTCAACCAAAACTTTATCCAAATTATAGGAGCATCTAATATCAATCAGGAAGTGATAGTCAACCCAATAATAATTAGGCAAAAGGCTTGACAGGCTAAGGTATATCTATATGGACAAAATGCATATGAAATGTTAGTTATGTCTTTAATCATCAGAGAAAAACAAAATAAAGCCATGAGATATTAACATACCCACCCATCCACCAGATGAATAAATTAAAACTAAAGACCAAAAAAGAAAAAAAAAAAGAAGCAAAAAGGAAACCACAAAGAAACAGGACACCTGACACCTGACAGTATCAAGTGTTGATGAGGGTCTGGAACAATTGGAATATTTATGCATTGCAGATGGTAGACTATATTGGTACAACCATTGTAGAAAACATTTTGTTGGTATTTATTAAGCTGAACATATGCTTCTTCCATAAGTTAGTACTTCAACGTGGCATAACCCCAACTACAATGCCTATATATGTGCAAAAAAAGCCATGTATGAGAATGTTTGCAGCCACTTTATTTATAATAAACCACACTGAAAACAACCAAAATGTGCATCACCAGCAGACACATAAATAAATATGGTATATGTTTATAAAATGAAAAAGGGTAAACTTCTACTATATGCAACAACATGAATTTCATAGTAATAAATTTGAAGGAGACAACTAGACAGAAAAAAAGATATAAGACTCAGGGAACTAGTCCATTCTCTATGTCTGTGTCTATAGAGAATGGACGTGAGGCCACAGGGAGCGGGAAGGGTAAGCTGGGATGAAGTGAGAGAGTGGCATGGACATATACACACTACCAAATGTAAAATAGATAGCTAGTGGGAAGAAGCTGCATAGCACAGGGAGATCAGCTCGGTGCTTTGTGACTGCCTAAAGGGGTGGGATAGGGAGGGTGGGAGGGAGACACAAGAGGGAGGAGATATGGGGATATATGTATACATATAGCTGATTCACTTTGTTATACAGCGGAAACTAACACACCATTGTAAAGCGATTATACTCCAATAAAGATGTTAAAAAAAAAAAGGACTCAGGGAACTATATTCAAAATGTATTCAATATATATATAAAACTGAATCTTTTTTCTGTATACCTGAAACTAATATAACATTGTAAATCAACTATACTTCAATAAAGAATATCACAAAGTAAAAAAAAAAAGATATATTTCATTTCTGTGAAATTCAAAAACAGGTAAAATTAACGAGTGGAGATAAAATTCAGAACAATAGTTATCTTAGGGAAGAGTTTTTGGCTGAAAAGAAGCTTCTGGATTTCTGTAATAGTCTATACCTTGGTTTCAGTGCTGGTTAGATATGAATATACATTTGGAAAATATCACAAAGTTGCATACCTCAGGTTTTTAGACTTTACTGCACGATCTTATCATTCAGTACATCAGAAAAAAATGGATAAAACATATAATGCTTTAGGGAACTTAGAAATTATCATCTGGATTTAGAAACTAGGTGGCTACACAGTACCACTCTTCCTTTACACACCTGTGACCAAATACCTCTTAATCAGTATGACACTGTCCCATGGGAACCACTATCCCTTTTCTTGGTTATTTTCAAACCAGTGCTCTGAGGGGCTCTTCCCCTCAGAGATCATCTTTTCTGCCATCCTGGATGGAGTTTATCTCAACCACAGGTGGTTACCTGGAGGAAATGGGGACTAAGAGAATTTAAATGCTTTTGTGTGGTCCCACTGCAAGTGACCAGGAAAGATGATATTAAAATTAAATGTCATAGTAGACCTTCCCTCATCTACTGTTGTAATTGAAAGTGTAATGATACAAAGGAGAATGTGATTGTTTTCTCTCTCGCCTCTCAACCTGACATTCTTGTGCAAAAACAGGGCATCTATTCAATTAGGCAGCCTCTTCTGTGACTCATTTCTCTCCTTTCCACCTCAGGCCACATTAGGATTGATTTTTTTCTTTGTCTTTTTAGCCTTTTTATATGGCAGTGTTTTTCTCCTATTAACTAATATTTTATCAGTGAGTATTAATTCTCTTTTAAATGTCTTGAAATATTTGCTGCTTTCTTTACAACCCAATATTTTTGATATATGTGCATCTCTGATGTTATAAAAGATGCTAATATAATACAACAAAGTATACAGTCATTTATTTTACAAGCAAATATTCAGAATTGTGTTAAATTGGTTCACTAAAAGACACTTCTGCTTTGCAAAAAATGAAAACTAAATTGATTTAATATAATTAAGCAATGAAGAAAAGTCTCATCCTCTGCAGTTAACCCTGATAGTTATTAGCTGCTAAGAAATGCCCTGCTCTTGGGCCTTAATTATTATGTGAAAAATGTAGAGTAATTATTATGGTGTAGAGTGAAAAACTAAAAAATGTTCAACTTCCATTTTCCACAGATGTGCTATTCTTCACCTATTGATTTCTTACCAATTAACACTGATATTATTATGTTATTATTATATCTTTCCTTAGAAACAACTAACACTATTTTGGAAAGTATATGTATTTATATGAAATGTTTCCTAAAGGCACTTTTGAATTAAAAATTGGGTAATACAAATAGAACCATAGTTTTTTGTCTTACAATATTTTTCTTAATTATATATAGTACTCATGGAAAATACAGAAAGATCATAGAGAAGAGAAAAGAACTATTTGAAACCCATACTGTTAGTAATTTGTTAGAAAATAGAATTTTCTTCCTCTATTTCTGTGTGCATTTATTCAACACTTCAGAAATCAAAACTTATAAATGTCTTAACCCATCTTTTTTGCTTATCTTTATACAACAAATTTTTTCTTATATTATTAAAATTATTTCCAAACTTCCCTTTAATGACTTCTGTTCCACATAGTAGAAGAACAACAACTTACATGCTTTCTTATCAGAGAACATTTAGAATTTCTAATTTTTCCAGTGTGAACATAGTTAAAAGTTTTATGTTTCAGGTACTCTATTAATAATCACTTGCTGTTTTAGAAACATGTTTTGAGGTACATGCTTTCCACTGAGAAACTCTTTTCCATTTTTTCTTGGTTATCTATTACAGAGACTGAAGGATGAAGCAAACTCGCATGGTCTTCATGTCCTTTCTGAAGGAGGAGATGAACTATCTGCTTAAATGGTGTGGGCTTCTCCCAGCTGTATACAAGGTTGTGAGGGACCACCATACTGGTTTGTAAAGTCCAGGTAAGTTGTTATGCCTTGAAGGGTGGCTTGTGTGCATTCTGGGAAATGAGGACTTTGGATATACAAATTTCCAGGTGGGTTTAAGTACTCAATGGACTATTTTAAGAAAATAGTTGCAATTGCTATCCACAAAAAGGGATTAGTTTCTACATGGCTCTCTATTGTATAAAAACCAATCAAAAGAAAATCCTGTAAGGTGATCCCGGTTGGACGAGGCGCATATTGGAGATGTCTGTGACTGATTAGCATCCTGGGCCTCATGAGAACAGAGCTGAGCCAGTGCACAGGACATGATTATTTATGCCCTTCCCTTCCTAATCCCTGCGGTTCCTCTTCTAGGCCCAGAGCACCAGTAATGAGACAGGGGTAGTTGGCATACCAGATCCACTAATGTTGAACTTCCTGTATTTTCTACCATGTTCCAATAAATGTAGTTTTGTTGTAATAGCCACTCGTACAGGAAACTTTGGTAGGCCTGTATTCAATCATGATTCTACTGCTCAACCATGGGGCCACCAATATGCCTCACCTCCAAGCTAGATTGTATTATATGCCAAGGAGGTCACGACCGTTCACCTTGAGTCCCACCTACAAGCGGTGACTGCAGATAACCTTGGTACTGATGAATGAGGCTCTGCATCTGGGCTGGTACCACCTTAGCGAGACCAGCAGCACAAGGGAATTCATGCTCTGAAGCATTCGCTTGCACATATCAAAACTGAAGATGGATTTTCATCACATACTTGTAATCCAGAGCTTATCTGTGTGTATTTTTCCTGTGAGTCAGATCTGCCTCCCAGGGCAGAAGTGAAATGGATCCTCAGCTATCTTTTTCTGAGATGCCAAAGAATCTTAGCACTGGATGCATGGGAGGATTGGTCTCACACGTGGGGCTCAGCAGTCACCCCACCTCATGCCACTCTGATTCCATGTCTTGCTTTTTACCTGCCTCTCAGTGGCTTGAGAGCAAAGAAAAAGAGCACAAATTTTACGAATACGTGCATGCAACCATGAATTTACATTTTTTATATAAAAGATTAAAATGTTCGGATGTAAAAGAAGGGAAACCTATTAAATGTTCAGCATGTGCTGTGCCAGAAGCTAGACTGTGTCATCACGTATTGTATCATTAACTGCTCCTAGTGCCTCAAGGCAGGCAGCGGTCGAACTGTGTGCAATCGCCATTGTTGTAAGCCAAACAGTAGGCAAATATCTCCAATTTCATATGGTTCAAACATTTTTATCCCCATTTTACAGATTAGAGACAAAGAAGTAAATTAATAGTAAAATGAGTTCTGAACCCCCTCTGTTTAGCTTCCAAGGCTGTGAACATTTTTGGCCACTGTCTACTTACAAACATTTTTTTTTGGTATATGTGCTGCCGAAGTGAGCACTACTTACGAACATTTAGAGAGCAAATATTATGTGCCAAGTGATTGCTTTATATTGTCACATTTATCCCTCACTTTACTCCTGAAAAGTAAGCATTGGTATTTCCGTTGTGAACGTGAGGTCACCTCATCTCCAAGACTTTAGATAACTCTTCGACATGATGAAAACGGAAATTCCGTCTTGCATGCTCTGCTTCTCAATTTCATTATTGTGCCTGTTTTTGGTTTTTGATCAGATGTTCACTGCTGGTATTCTTTTTTTTTCATAACATTTTCAAAATTTACATGATAATTGAATTGATGTGAAACCTTTATTGCTCACTCTTATCTGCCCACTGGCAAACCTCGTGCCTGGTACATAGTCAGTGCAAAGTAAATATTTATTCAAGGAATAGTGAGTGACTTAGTGAATAAAGGTTTAACAGTCAAAGCTTGCTTTATTTGCACAACTAGGCCCTCATATGGAACCCTAAACAGGGCTCATGGTAGAAATGTATCTTGAAATTCTTTTTTTTTTTCCAGAAGCCAGAAGTTAAGATTTTTATTTATTTATGTATTTAAAAACATTTTTTATTGGAGTCTAGTTGATCTGCAGTGTTGTGTTAGTTTCAGGCGTACAGCAAAGGGAATCAGTGATATATATCCACTCTTTTTCAGATTCCTCTGGATAAAGGTTTTGTGAGCCTTTTACTTCTAAAAAACTTTCATCTAGGAAAGGAAGAAACAGGGACAATTTATTCACGAGAAGGAATAGAGACATTTTTCATGATGTAATTTTTACAGTGTGAGAGACTGTTTACTCACTGCCCTTTGAACTTGATGGCTGTAGAACAGTGACTCAATTCTGGATCCATTCTAGGTAAATCGAATGAAACCTTAAACCCTCCTGTTTAAAGTCTTCTTTCTGTATTCCACTCAGCTTGAAAGGAAACTGTGTGCTTTGATTTTAGGCTTTAGATATAAATATGCACAAATGTGAGCAATCTTTACAATTAACTTATTAAAATACCCTTTATTCTATTTGATTTTTCCAAGACAGAGAGTATTGTGATAATATTTAGTATTACTGCTGGGTTTCCACTAGCATATCCTTGAGTTTCCCCCCAAAAGAAAATTTGCTTTAAATACTTCTTAATAAAACTGAACAGAGTATATCAATAAATGTTCATAGGAGCTTTTTAAAATTTCACCTTTCATCAATTAAATGATTCTGTTTTAATCATTTACTCTTTTACCCAAAACCTTACTTTGCTTTTCAATAAAATTGCTACTTCTGCTTTCTAAACAATTCACATTCACACGGTATATCCTTTTGCATTTGCCCCCCCGTTTTTTTTTAACATAGTTGGAATTTTTACCCAATCAGATTTTCCTGTAAAGTGTTTCATTTAAAATAATTTCAGTAATAGGTAAAGTTGATCTTCCTTTTAGACATTGTTTTCCCATTTTTAGCCCAGTACACTGATAACTTTTCTTTCAAAATTAGCCTTTTCTATGTTATCTTTTACATATTTATTTTACCGTGGTAATTTGGAAGCTATAAATATCTTTAAAAAAATCTACAGTGCTTCACCTTAGTCAGTATTCTTTGGTACAAGTGACAGAAATGTCACTCAAGTCAGCATGGGTACAAAGCTTGATGACCACACTGGATGGCAAAGACCTCCTTGATTCTGTTTCTTATCTTTGTTTCTCTCAGCACTTTGGCTCCATCTTCTTGGGCTGACTTCTTCCACACAACAGGGCATGGGCCCCCCATGCCTGGCTCCTGCTTCCCCGCTAGAGGAAGGCTGTGGGCCTCTTCTCTGCTCCAGTTAAAAAGTGCAAGCCCATGGATGATTTTTATTTGGCTCAATTCGGTCATACATAGACCCATTCCCTGAAAAAGAAATAATGGGCTAAGGTGGAGGAGGCTCAGGAATTTTGGTTCTAATCTTTCATGACTAATTTATTGTTTTCATATCTTATATAGACTATAAAGTATGTTATCGTTTGCATTATGTTTTGTAACCGACTCTTTTTAAAAGGCTTTTATGATCCCCATAACTCCTTTGTCAGTGATGTTTACATTTGTGACGTCAGTGTTTTCTTTCCTAGTTGACTAGAGTACACAGTCAATAGGCTTATAGGGAAACACTGTTTTTTGAGTCCTTTCTTGGATTATAGTGGTCTGTAGTTAAACCATTTTCTTCCAAACTCTGTATCTGTGACTAACTTGTCAGTGTCATTTAATTCATGGAGTAGTAAGGCAACACCAGCCCAAGGTGTTCCTGGTCTTTTTCTTAATAGGTAAACTTCGGAGTCCATGTTGCTCTTTGAAATGTGCTCAAAAAGAGTGTTCTGGAAGGGTCTAACAACAGCAGTGCACTCTCCACTCATTGTTCAGAAAGACGGAGAGCCCCACAGAGGGCAGCCCTCACTCCCAGAGCCCACCACATCTCCAGTGATTACTCACCCGCATTAGGTAACAGGGCAATCACTGCTAGGATATAGCGTGCGCACATACCACACACAGACACACACACACACACACAGACAAACACACATACACATTTTTTGTAACACTGTGAATGCAGCAGTGCCAGCTCCCCAGGTCTTCTTTCAGTTTGGATTGACCTGTTTTGCCGCACAGGTCTTCACCACACACTGGCATAACACATTGTGTTCTTTGTCAACTGGCCTGGTTCCTGAGAAGTGGATATTTAGAAGGTTGAGTGCACTGCAGAGTTGTGAAGCGGTCCTGCTTAGACCAAGGGCTGTGGTATAAGCACTGTCTCAGCCCCAGGAGGAGAAATACTGCTTCAAGAACTGAAATAGGAGAAAGTCTCTCTTCCCACCTTTGGTGTTTCTGTTGGTACGTTGTTTTCTGCTTCAGTCCCCATCATTTCCCTGTAAAGCTTCCATGTTGAAGGAGCAGCAGCTCATGTGCTTCCCAGATAAGAAATCAATTTGGGATCAAACGCATTATAGGCAACGAAAATAGCTTTGGCTTTTACTTGGTGTGAAGTGGTGAGCCACAGGAGAGTTTTGAAAAGAGAAGTGAAGTGATGTGACTTGTGTTTCATAAAGGTCACCCTAGCTGCTCTTCTGAGAAATGACAGAATGGAAACAAGGGCAGAAGGAAGGGGGCACTTAGTGAGGTGTTTCAATTATGCAGGGGAGTGATGACGGTGGCCTGGACCAGGATATGGTGATGGTCCAGGGATCAGTGAAGAATGGTTGAATTATGGATGGATTTAAAGGTAGAGCTAAAATATTTGCTGATATGTTGGCTACAAAGTGTAAGATGAAGAGAGAAGGTTGACTTTGAATTTTTTACCTGAACAATTATAAGACTAGACATTCTAAGATGCGAAATTAAATAGAGGAGATAGTTTGAAGGGAGGGATAAGTGCAGTTTTTGTTTTTAACTTCTAGAGGAGGAGAAAAGGGTAAAAAACAAGGAACTGAAAAATATGTAGATACAGTAGAAGTAACTATCATCAGCTGAAGATGACACATTTTTTCATATAATTCATTAAATCCTCATGAAACACATGTATGTGAACAAGACATTATCTCAAATTCACAGTATGCTCAAATATAGAGATGGTTTCTAAGATATGATGATTTAACTTATTCTTTCTGTTATTTCATGTTTGCTGCATCCTACATGGAGACTGTACTCCTCTACACATGTTAGCTTAAATTTCCTACAAAACATCAGAAAGAATGATTCTTTATGATTCCTTTAATCAATGAATGTTTTCACAAGATTCCTTCAAAATGATAACATTTGCATTATCGATATAAATTGAGTGCATGTTTTTAAAGAAAAAGAAATGGGGATGGCTTCAGTATGAGTCTGGCTGATAAACACAAGAAGCAATCAATGGGAAAGGTCAGTGTGTCTGTGTTTGCCTGCAAGGTCGATGATGCAGTCAGATCACTGGAGCAGTGTTCAGAGTGGAGAAGTTAAATATTTATTAACACTGAAGCAAAGATGGAGCTGATTGCTTGTCGGCCAACTGGGCTCTGGAAACCTCTCTCCAATAAAACAAAATCGATGCCATCCATCTGCAGTCTTGTATTTATTAAATTTTTCTCACGAGGTGGTCAATTTGTCTTACTGCTTTCCCTCAGCAATTGCCAAAGCAAGGCTATTAGTAACTCACCCCTAGCTATTTATAATAGGTAACTGGAAACTGTCGTTTTCTTCTTTTAAAATAATTTTATAAAATTAGTACATGCTCAGTGTAATGTACCTTGATAAAATATATAGAGAATTTTTGTTTTATTCATTCATGTTTCCATCATGAAGAGATAACTTCTGTTATTTTGTTGCTGTTCTTTCTAGTCTTGTTTTTGGATTTTTTTCAGTTTTATAACTGAATTCAAACTATGTATGCCACGCTTTTTAATACTGTAACATAACCATTTCCTCTATTACAAATGCTTATAACATCAATTTAAATGATTGCATATGATTCCACTGCATAGATATGCCATTATTTTTTATTATTATACTTTCAGAAAATATTTTTATTATTCTTTCCTCTTTCCCATTATGAATAAGCTGAGTTGCTATAATTTTTCCTGATTGGTACTTGCATGTAACGTTATAAAATTATTTTACTTAAGACATAAATGGTTCTCTATACTGTCTATAAGCTGAAAATTCTAGTACATGTATTTTTAAACTGGATCTCTTCCCCAGGCTCCAGATTCTCATTGTAATTGCTTACTTGCCATCTCCTCTTGGAATCCACTAGGGACGCCCAATGGGAACCTCAAACAATATGTCCGAGTCAGAGCAGCCTATGTTCCCAACGTACACCTGTTCATCTCTCAGTCTTTCCTATCAGGAACTTGTACCGCCATCCATTCATCTGGCTCTTCAGCCCATAATTCCTGGCACCATCTATTTTAATTGACTCCATTGGCTCAAGAAACATTTAATCACAGAATATTTTTAAGCAGAAGGAATATTAGAATATGTTCTAGTTATGTATTATGATCAGAAACAAATTAGAACTAATTGAACCCATCTATTTCACCAAAGAGTGAGACTAGATGATTTGGTAGAGGACACATGACAACGTAGTATAAGACTCAGGATCTTTACAGAATAAAAGCTGGAAGCAAAGAATGTGAGCATGGCTCTTTTCCATGGGCTAACACCAAATCAAAACTGTTATTCTGAAGAGTAAGGATTTCAGTGGGAGTTTAATGAGATGTTCATTAAATTCTCCATTTTCCAGGTTGATCAAAGAAGCATAGCAACATGAAGAATAGTAGAAATTCATGTTTCTTAAACACTTTGTAGTAGATACTGCTGGTCCCTTACTTAACCCCTATTTGTTTCTTTTCTCCTTGCTTTTAGAGTTCTGGTTCTGTTCTAGTGTTCATCCCTCCCCCATCTGTCTCAGGGGAGGTTGCATCTATTCCCATCTCAAGAGGACAAATCCCAATTCCTTTGCCAGTTATGGTGATTTTTCTTGGCATCATGTTTAATTTTTTTTCTTGTTCCTCCCTTGTGACTCATTGAGAAAAAAATCATTGTTCTGGGTGGTTACATGATGTGAAGCATTTTGTATGAACATCACATTTCCATAAAAATTTTTAAAATTACTATGACATGCCATTTCTTAACCATGAAATTGGTAAAAAATTTCTTTTAAACTCACAATTGGCTGGCCCAAACAAGTCACATATTCATATTTAAATTCAAGAGAGCAGGGAAGTGAAACCCTGTCATGTGTCCCAAAGGAGAAACAGCTGGAATTGTTTTTTTTCCCCAGAATCATCTCAAGAAGAGTCTTTCAATTTCCTGTGTTTTTTGGTTTCTCTTGCATCCAGCCATTTATTTTCTTCTGGATTTAGAGCCCTCAGTTAATTTTTATTGTGCCAGAATGTTGTTTTAAATCTCGGGGTGTTTTATCTCTTCAGCGACAAAGGATTTTGTAGGTAGGCTAAAGTTTATTTAACTGTAATCAGAATCTTATGCCATGAAAATATTGTAAGGTTAGCCTCTGATCCATTATTGGGGAAAGAGGAAGTTTATACCATGATTTTGCTCTGCAATAACATATTAAATGTTGATTTAAATCTTAACTGCTCACTTGTGCTTCTTCATAAAGACAGAGAGTCACGCTGCCCAGATAAATTTCACTGAATTGTTCAATCACCACCATCTAACTATACCTAGAGTCTTCGGACAAATTTTATTCCTTAGGTACCAGTGACAACGTTAAAATGCCAATCATCATAGCCTGATTCATTAAACCAGATCCTTGGTTTCACCAAGCATCAAGCTTTTCTTTATCTTCAGCAATCTAATTTGACTAAAATAAAGTAGTGTGTCACAACCTATTTTTGTTTCTGAATCTGGACTCACTCTGGCGTTACTGTAGCCTACCTCTAAATTCTCCAATATAAATAATGTACATCTGTCATCAGAATTAATGACAGTGTACATATATAACAATTTTATTTGCACTAAAAGTAATCCTTTAACTTGAAAAACAATGTAGTCTCACAAGTTTTACATATATATATACTGCTTCTTCTTCTTGGGCGTGGTGTAAGATGTCTTCTTTTTCTTAGTGCCTCCACAAAATCTCAATGCAATGAAGCGTGGACTCCTTTTGAAAGCTGTAGTCAAGGTATGTCCATCTTCTGGTGGCTTGCCAGCAAAGTTCAGTCTTTGCTGATAAGGAGGGATTCCTTCTTTAACCTGGATCTTGGCCTTTATATTTTGTCTTATACTCTACATTTCAACCTCGAAAAAGATGGCCTCCCCTTAAAAGATTTTACAGAAATCTGCATCTTGGCAATGGTGTCAGTGCAGATGGTGGGTCAGAAAAGCTCCTCCTCGATTTTTAAGATCACAAAGCAAAATTCAGTTTCAATGAGTGAATTCCATAAATAAAATAAATGGCAAAATAAAGAACTTGGTGAGGTTATTTATAACCATGAAAGGTTTGAGGCATGTAGATTCCTTTGATGCATTTATATGTACCACAAATTCCAGCCAAACATCTGGCCTGAGCATAAGCCCAACCCTTGATCTGAAGGCCCCACTCTTCCCTCACTTCTCTTTACTGTGACAAACTACAATAGAGGTTAAAACTGGTGTCATTGTGTTACATAGATGCACTATCAAAATTCTGATATTGCCGAAGATTGGTCTGTGACTCTGGGCAAATGATTTAACCTTGGCGTGCAAAATTTTGCATTTCTGGGCTTCCCTGGTGGCGCAGCGGTTGAGAGTCCGCCTGCCGATGCAGGGGACACGGGTTCGTGCCCCGGTCTGGGAAGATCCCACATGCCGCGGAGCGGCTGGGCCCGTGAGCCATGGCCGCTGAGCCTGCGCGTCCGGAGCCTGCGCTCCGCAACGGGAGAGGCCACAACAGTGAGAGGGCCCGTGAACCGCAAAAAAAAAAAAAAAAAAAAAGAAAAAAAAATTTTGCATTTCTGAGCTGGGCAATGATAATAGGATTATTGTGAGGATTAAATGTGATAAGGAGGGGCTTCCCTGGTGGCGCAGTGGTTGAGAGTCTGTCTGCCGATGCAGGGGACGCGGGTTCGTGCCCCGGCCCAGGAGGATCCCACATGCCGCGGAGCAGCTGGGCCCGTGAGCCATGGCCGCTGACCCTGCGTGTCCGGAGCCTGTGTTCCGCAACGGGAGAGGCCACAACAGTGAGAGGCCCGTGTACCGAAAAAGAAAGAAAGAAAGAAAGAAAGAAAGAACTTGCCAAATTATAAAAAAAAAAAAAAATGTGATAAGGATGTTTAACCTAGTGGCTGGCATACTGTAAGTCTGTGATGATTATTAATAACGGATTTTTGAAGTTTCCCTCAAAGTCTCCTCATAACCATTTATTATGCTCCATTATACGTAATCCTGTCATAAATGACAAAAATAATATTTAGAAAGTAAATGCAGCTCTCCCTATTTAAATAGAGCTCAACAGCTCTATCACCTGATTCACTTTGTTTTTAAGACATTGGGAAAAACTGATGCTTAAAAAATACCCTACAGTATATGTATTTCCTAGTCATTTTAATTAAATGCATGTTTCTGGTGAATGTTGATTTTGAATGCTTGGGCTTAAGTTTTGTCTAGTTTATACCATCTATAATAAAAGCTCTAGATATTTTAATATTAACAGAAAAACTGTAGTAAGGTTTATAAACTTCAACTTTCCAATTTCATTAAATGTATTTGGCATATTGAAGAGGTGGATAATTTACTGTAAAATATTAAAATGTTAAGCATAATGACTTGCACAAGAACCTGGCTGAATTGTTGGAACAGTAGCTGAGTTAATTAATTCTAGGATACATTGTAAACTCTTTAGCTAGTTAAAGTAACACACATTAGTTTGCTATGATTAATAAGGTCTTCTGCATATCAAAGGAATCAAGGCTGATTAGATTAGCATTTCCAAGGGTTATCTAAATTTGATACATCTATACAAATCAACATTTAATAAAACTGGAAAGAAAAATAATTGGAAATCAGTATATAATAAAATATAAAGCAAAGATTTATCATTTTTCTAATCTATACTGTACTTTGAAAGCAGCACTTTGTATTTCATCATTTTCATTCCAATTACAGAAAATGCTGATACTTTATAAATGTAAGAGCAAGAACATATTTTCTTTGAATATTATATTTTTAATGAAAATCCTATACTGAATATCCTCAGATATGTTCATATGCCTATGAGCACATTTTTATGTTATAAAGTGATAGATTAGTAGAGATCTGGGTCTATATTCACTTGTATAAATAGTTGGGAATGAGGTAAATAAAATTATTTAAAAATGGAAGATAGTAGAATGGAAATCCAGGGATAAAATCTTTAATTACACAGGGTTATTCTTTGCATACCAGTAACTCTTCAGTTTCACCAAATTTAACAAAGAAGATTAATACGTGGAACTGCAGGACCCATGAGAGAAGTGCAACCTTTGAACTGGAGCTGGTGCATCCTAGCTCTAGGAAGAACCTGGCTCGTCCCCTGTCTTTTCACATAGAGTTTTATTGGAACAAGGCCACGGCTGCTCGTTTAGGCTTGGTGTATGGCTGCTCTCACACTTGGTGGCAGAGTTGAGTAGTCGCAGCAGAGACCTGCTTGTAAAATTTTGTCTCCCTTCAGCATAAAGCCTGAAAAACAGGAGGTGCTCAATAGACTTTTTTGTTAAATCTATTGAAGGAAGGAAAGAAGGAAGGAAGGAAGGAAGGAAGGAAGGAAGCCAAAGATTTAAAGTATATGATTGAAGTAGTTCATTGACACACACTAGAAAACATCATTCTGGGAGAGTGGGCCAGAACCCCATTTCCCAGGACAGCAGTGCTCAAGTTGGGGTGCACACAATTATATACTGAGAGAAATATTAAGAAATAAATGTGTGTATGAGATAGACATAGGGTACTTATAGGATGTAATATATATTAAAATATAATTCTAATATATGGTATTATATGTGCATTTATATATATACATGTATGTATATAGATACACACATACATGAAAAAATTCAATACCTTAAAAATCAATATGTAGACAAAGTCAAAGAATTTATCACTATTATTGAATAAACTTCCAGAATACAAAAATAAATCTGATATTTTATCGACATGTTTAGTTACTATCACAATTTTATTTTTAAATATTGTGGTAGTTTAACGTTACAAGATTGGCGTTATATTGCAGGAATGATAATTTTTGCAGGCTCAGATGTTTGATTTCTCCTGCCACCATAGTGCTGCCAATTTCCTTAACAAATTTCCACTTTTAACTGAATTTGGGTAGTAGAACAAACTTAGAAACCTCTTACAAATCTTTTTTTTTTAAATTTAGTTCTGCTGATGGTTATTTTACTACCAAATTTTAAGCTGCAGTTCTATTCTACTAGGAATTAAGTAAGGTAAAGCTAAACCACTGAACTTGAAGAATTGCTCATAGTGGTAATACAATTTCACTGAAGCAAACCCACAAACTGAATCTTTAGTACTTCTTGAAGGACATGCTCTCTACATATTTTATAAGCAGACATAACTGCTGGCTCATAGTTTTACTTCTAATATTTTTGCCTGATTTGTACAGTTACTTGAGAAGAATTAGCTCCTAAACTTTGGACCTAGAAATGTGTCAAAAGAGCAATTTAATTGGTTTGATTGGTAGAAAAATTATGTTTTGATTTCCTCCAACACTGTCTTCTTTTTTCTATGTATATATTTAATTTTTCTTTGTATATATTTAATTTTTCTTTATATATATTTAATTTTGAGAATTAAATTATCTTATGAGAGAAGATTAATTATGGATGGTGTTATGACTTTAGAGTTGTTCTTTATGCCACATGGAAAATCAGCTTTTCATTATCACAAGATACAATATAATAAATTCCCTGACAAAGCTATTTATTGAAAGATTCAAGGCCTGAATTTAATTTAAACACTAGCAGTAAATATAGTTCTTAAAAATAATTTGTTTTCTATTATGAATGCTAGTACACAAAGCAATTCTATAAGGAATAGAATATCATATAACCTAACCTCTATTGTTAGGCTCTGTAATATTTTTGCAAACATTTACTGGCTCAGAAAAAGAATAATTTCACAAAATTTTATATGCTAATTCAGTTTTTAATATACAAATGAACCATCATTCTATTTTCCTATGTTGCTATTTATCTGAAAATTCTCAATAATTGTTTTCTAATGGAAAATTGGCAGCTTTGACTACAATGAATAAATATTGTAAAATGTCACTCCTCAATAACATATTTTCTGTATATATATATATACAGAGAGAGAGAGATTTTAATATATATAGCAAATCAGGAGATTTCTTACTCCAAATTACATCTAAATTGCCAGTTTAAAATTTTCCTGTGTTTACTTTTAAATTTATATACAATATGAATCACTCTTTTGGGTGCATGATTCTGAGTCTCGACAAAGACAGAGGATTGTATAACCATCAGCACTGCGGTCAAGGTGCACAGCTGTTTCGTTGCCTCCAATATTCCTGGTGTGGTCCCTTTGTACTCTGTCTTTCCCCTCACCTCCAAGAGCTGTCGACCACTGATGTTTCCACTCATATAATTTCATTTTTGCTGAATGTCATATAAGTGGAATGATATTATGAGGCTTTTGAGTTTGGCTTCTCTCACTTAGCATCATACAAAGGAGTTATCCAATGACTTCACACACTGTGTGTATCAGCAGCTCACGCTTTCACATCACTGGACTGCAGTTGACGCATGAGTGTGCCACTGCCTGCTCATCAGTTCACAGGCTGAAGGACAGTCAGACTGTTTCCAGTTCTTGGAGATTAATGATAAAGCTGCTCTAAATAATCAAATACAGATTTTTGTGCAGACATTCTCCTCTAGTCTCTGATTTGTTTTTTCTGTTTCTTAATAATGTCTTTCACAGAACAAATTTTAAAAGTTTTTGATCATTTTATGAATTGTGCTTTTGGTATTGTACTCAGGACCCTTTGCCTAAGGGTGACACAAGTCTATTTATATGTTGCTTCTATAGTTCTATATTTTATGCAAGTTTCTATAGTTTTATATTTAGGCTTATAATGTACTTTGAGCTAATTTTTGTCCTTAGATTGCCTTCACAGCTTTGTCAAAATCAATTAAAGATAGGCATGGATCTACTTCTGGACTCTATTCTGCTTTGTTGACTTTTATGCAGTACTGTCCTTGCTGATTTTGAAGATAAAGGAAGGGACCATGAGTCAAAAGATGCTGGTGGCCTCTACAAGCTGGAAAAGTGAAGGAAACAGTTTCTCTCTAGAGCCTCCAGAAGGGACCACAGTCCCTCTGACACCTTCATTTTAGCCCAGTGAGACCGTATAAGACTTCTTACCTACAAAACTCAGGATCACAAATTTGTGTTGTTTTAAGTTTCTAAATTTGTGGGCTTTCATTTGTTATTGTAGCAAGAGGAAACTAATATAATGGTGAATTACATGGTTTGATAAGCAGACTTGAATTCTAAGGATGACTACACTTGCTTCTGATATATTATTATTTTTATGTATATCGAAGGATTCTATTTACTAGGGTTCTTTTTTTTTTTTTTTTTTTGGTCTATGTTCGCAATGGATATTAGGCTGTAATTTTGTTTTCTTGTGAAGTCTACATCTGGGTCTGACATCCAAATAGTAGTGGCTTCACAAAATGAGTGGTGAGTGGTTCTCTCCCTTCCATTTCCTGGAAGAGATTGTTTAGCATTTGTATTATTTCTTAGTAAATGTTTGGTAGAAATCATGTGAGGCTGTAGTTTTTTGGGGAAGTGTTGTTCTAACTACATATACAATTTCTTTAATAGATACAATCTATTCAGGTTATCTATTTCTTGTGGGAATTTTGGCCGTTTTTGTCTTTCAAGGAACTGGTCCATTTTAACTAAGTTGTTTAATTGATGAGGGTGGAATTGTTCATAGTGTTTGCTAGTTATCTTATTAACATCCATGGTGTCTGTAGTCATCCCCTTTTTTCATTTCTGATATTGGTAATTTGTGTCTTCTCTCTTTTTTTCCTGGCGAGTCTTGCTTGAAGCTTATCAATTTTATTTAACTTTTCAAAGAGCTAGTTTTTGTTTTGAATTATTTTTCTATTTTTTATTGTTTTCAATTTTATTGATTAATTTAAAAAATATTCTATTTCTTCTCTTTTCTTGGGTTCAATTTTCTATTTTGCTCTCTGGTTTATTAAGGTAAACCATAGACTTTTATTTTGAAAACTTTCTTCTCTTCCAACACAAACATTTTATTGCTGCAGATTTTCCTCTGAGCACTTCTTTAGCCAAATCCCACAAATATTGGTATGATATATATTCATTTTCATTCAGTTCAAATATTTCCTAATTTACCTTTACATTTCCTTTTTTGTTTTTGTTTTTGTTTTTGCGGTACACGGGCCTCTCACTGTTGTGGCCTCTCCCGTTGCGGAGCACAGTCTCCGGATGTGCAGGCTCAGCGGCCATGGCTCACAGGCCCAGCCGCTCCGTGGCACGTGGGATCCTCCCGGACCAGGGCACGAACCTGCATCTCCTGCATCGGCAGGCAGACTTTCAACCACTGCGCCACCAGGGAAGCCTGACATTTCCTTTTTAACTCTTGTTTTATGTGGAAGTATATTGCTTACTTTCCAAATATTTGGAGATTTTCCAGATATCTTTCTATCATTAATTTCTATTTTAATTCCCTTGTGTAGGAGAATATATTTGTATAATTTCAATTATTTTAATTTCAATATATACCCCAAGTTTAGTCTATCTGGATGACTGTTTTATGTGCACTTGAATAAAACATGTACATTCTACTATTGTTGGGTGGAGAGTGAATAAATGCCAATTATGCCAATTTGATTGAAACTGCTGATCAAGCCTTCTACATCCTTGCTAATTTTCTATTTATTCATTCTATCAATTACTGAGAGAGAAATGTTAAGCCTTAAAGTATAATTGTGGATGTCTCTATTTCTCCATTCAGTTTTATCAGTTTTTGCTTCATGTGTTTTGATGCTCTGTTAATTTTGGAATGTGATACTAAATTATATTCAAATAATCCAAAATAAAGCAGAAAGAAATTAACAAAAGAATAAAAAACAAAGCCGATAAAGAGAAAACAAAAAAAATGGTAAACTTAACTCCAACCATAATTAATTAATGTAACCAATAATTGCATTAAATGTAAGTGTTCTAAATACTTTAAATAAAAGACAGAGATTGTCAAGACAATTGGATAAACAGAAAAACAAATAAGATCCAGCTATACGCTATCTAAAAATATCCATTTGAAATATGATATAGGTTAAGTGTACACATACAGAAACAATATGCCATTCAAACACTAACCAAAAACCAGACAAACAATGGAGTGGTTGTATTATATGTATGAAAAGTAGTCTTAAAACAAGGAAGAAAATCAGGAATATAAAGAAAATCATATATTCATAATAAAATTAATAGAAACAACTCATGAAGAAAGTATAACAATCCATAAAATGGACAATTGACTAGTTTCCTAAGAGAAAATTCAGCTTGATATTAATACTAATAAAGCAAGACAGAAAAAAAGGGAGAATAGAAAGGAAATAAAGCTGACCAAATTCTCATGCATTCACTATGAAATTTTCATAAGGCACATTATGGGGTATAATCTACTCATATCTGAGAGAAATTAGCAAAAAATATGTAACTATTAAGAAGCTTACAGATGTAGGATTCTCTTTAACATTAATGTTTAAGTCAGGTCAACAGTGTACATACAGTAAGTTCACACTTCAAAATACCCTTCAGTTTGAGAAATATGGAAATTAGAGATAAAATTTCAAAAGACCAAAAATAAGCACAAAGATAAAAGACATAGCCCAAATTAAAGACAAGATAGACTTCCCTACAGATCAAAATGGAACACATTATCAGTCAAACATTATCCAATTAAAAAAGCAATTAAAAATTTCAATGTATGGATACTTTAAAATCAGATTATGTACATTTTAAAGAAAAATAAGTAATATTAGAGACCTAGAGGATCAGTATTTAATAATAATAGAATTAACTATCTAAAAAATTTTTTTCTATTAACTGACTATCCTGTAAATCAGAGATGTGGATGTGGTGTGGCTGGCTTGCTAAATGAGCACAGAATCTAAAATGTTTGTACACCTTAAAATAGTCTCAAAATACGTAAATAAAAGGCAGTAAAATTGTTGGAGGAAAGGTTTACAAATTGTCAGGAATAGCAGAGCACATGAAATACACTTTTACTTATTAAACTGTCATGCAGACAAAATATTTGTACAGCTGTAGGAGATTGGAAAAACACAATGAATAATTTTAATGTGTGTCCCTCCCAAATTCCTGCCTATTAGTGTAACACTCTGTGCAGCCCTGTTAACTTTAAATGTGGTGGGATCCTGCTCCTGTGATTAGGTCATGTTATATGGAACAACCTGTTTTAAGAAAGGGCCTGAGTTGATCTCATGAGCCCTTAAGTCAAGGTGTAAGGTCAGAAACAGGGAGTCAGAGATTCGAAGTGAGAAGAATTTAACACAAGAGAAATTCTCTGTTGATGGTTTGAATATGGGGGGACACATAGCAAGGAATGCATGTGCCCTCTAGGGGCAGAAAGTGGCCTTCATCTGACAGCCAGCCACAGGGACCTCAGTCCTACAACCAGAAGGAATTGAACGTGGCCAACACTCTGAGTGAACTTGGAAGTGGATTGTTCCTCAGAGCCTCCAGAAAGGAGCACAGTGCAGCTGACTTCTTGATTTCAGCCTTGTATGGCTCTGAGCACAGGCCAGGCTTCTGATCCACCCTAAGTCACTATGCGTGTGGCAATGTATTATGCAGAAATGCAGACTAGTAACAGAAGTTAACATGAATATATTTACCAAAAGCTGTGTGAGACCTTTACAGAGAAAAATGATTAAACTCAATGTCATTAAGATAAGGATTTTCACCAAAGTTATACATAGGTTTAATGGTAGTACAATCAAAATATGAACATATTATTTTTTGTACTAGAAAGTAACATTTTAATATTTATATGGGAAGTCAGTGTATAAAGGCTAGCCAAGTTGGTTTTAGAGTGAAAGGGACGGCTTACTTTAATTCTATTGATGAGAATATAAACTGAAAAAATACGTCTAGACATTCTAAATCTACGAATTCAACATATAAAAAAAATCTAAGTGTGCCAATATCTCCAATGCACACATATACCAATGCATATATTCCTTACAGATTTTTAAGACAATTCTATATAGACATACATATACATATATACCATTTCCTAGTGGACTTGTTAAATAAATTAATAGCATTCTCACACAAAATATCATCAGCCATATTGACTAGGAATAATATATTCAGTATATTTTACATGAAGTAAGAGAATGAAAATGTTATGTACATTGGCATGTAGAAGTGGATTTTTTTTTCAATAAGATGAGAAAATGTTATCTATTGATATTCTTCTGTTGGGGAGCTTCACATAGTTTGCGAAAAAATGATGTAGAGTGGTTTGGGATTACCAGGGGTATGCTCATGTATCTGTCATTTGCCTTTTAAAGAGAGCATGCATTATTAAATCACAGGCATTTAGTTCATCAAGATGGGTTTGGACATCTAAATTACAGGGTATCAGCTAAGGAAGACCCAAACTGTTTTGCATAACAAATGGTGAGATATCTGAGAAATAATCAGAAGAAGAGGCTGGCTGTTAATGAAGAAAGGGCAGAGAAAAAAATGTAGGTAGTTGTATGATTTAGGTTGATATTGTACTTGAGGGAGAAAATAAATTGTAATGGAGATTTTTATGTTTTTTATTGTGGGATGTGCAGTCTAAACAATCTCCTTCATCTCCCCAGTGAAATCTGCAGTAAGTTCTGTGTAGCTCACTGCTAATACTTTTGCTATGAAGAGTTTATTTTGGAGGAGCTTGAAATGAAGAAATGTGCTGAATTATGCATCCAGGAAAGACACAGCAACTGAGACTCTGAAGGAGGGTAAAGAGACAATGGACATGTTTATTACCTGTGTAGAAAAAAAAAAACAGAGAGAAAGATGTAGCAGAGCTCTCTGTGTGACACACAAAAATGTTAAGCGTGGTTGGATTTGCAAGTAATTTCTGTTTCTTCTTTCACATTGGTATATGGTAAGATTTTTAATAACAAAGGAGTGCTCATGGTTATCAAATACATTATTTTCATTAGTAAGAGCTCTGCTAATTTGGTGGGCTGTTTTCTAACTCACTCATGTAGACCTTAATCAATGCTGATCAGGCATGGATAATATGCCAGGTCTTACATATTTCTTGACTTTAACATTTTTAACTTTACTCAAAACTCCCCAACAGCCTGGCGGAGATTTTCTCACAACTGTGAGGGAGCATGAGGCTCCCTTCACTCAGTCCTCTGCTCTTCTGCTTGCACAGGTGTCAGCCCCACATCTCAATGTGAAGGTCTCCCACTTTCTCCTGTTCCCTCCCCCTATGTCCTTCGGAGAGGTTTGCCCCACTGAAGTGCCAGTATATCTAATCCAATCCCGTCGGGTTGTCTGCATGTCACGGGTCTCAGATGACATGTGTGGTGATGTGGAGAGCAGCTAACACAGTCTGAGCCTTCTACACACACCTGGCCAGCATCGCTGGTGGTGCCTGTCAAGTCATGAAATGTCATTCAGTAATTGAATCCTGTATGATACTCAAGTCAGGAACAGGACGTACAAGAACTCGAGTGAGAAGCATCTTGATGGCAACCAGAAGTGACTTAGAGTGTGTGCCCTTACATCTTTGTTTTGGCTCTGTTTGCTACTCTGCTCCATGCATGGCATCCTAATTTGTGCCACACTGGCTCTCCCAGAACCTCAGTATTGGTTGCCCTGGAATATTATTGCCTATATCTTTGAGTTGCCTCATTAAAGCATGTGACCAAGTATATTAATAAAACATCCTATATGTACCTCTCTAATTTGGTGAATCTCTGTCCAAGATTTTTTTAATGATATGACAGAAAAACAGATACTTACTTTTATGTATGTAGTCCTAACAATGAATGCCAGTCTCAAACAATATTTATCCATAGGAAATGCTGGGAGAAAGAGATTAAAATATTAATAATAGAGGTTAAAATATTAATAATAGCTATCCTTGGGTGGTAAGTTGATTTATAATTTTTATTAATATTGCATACATTTTCTGTTTTTTAAACAGAAACATTTAATATAAAGCATTGTTAACCTCATGTTTCAGGATTGAAGTGGCAAAAAGAAAGCACTAAGGCATCACAGAATAGCAACTGTATGAAGAGCAAATACACTTAGAGCTTAGGGAACAAAGGAAAGGCATGGTAATGATTAAAATATAGATGCTTAAGAAGGGCCACGGGCTTCCCTGGTGGCGCAGTGGTTAAGGGTCCGCCTGCCGATGCAGGGGACACGGGTTCGTGCCCCGGTCCGGGAAGATCCCACGTGCCGCGGAGCGGCTGGGCCCGTGAGCCATGGCCGCTGAGACTGCGCGTCCGGAGCCTGTGCTCCGCAACGGGAGAGGCCACAACGGTGAGAGGCCAGCGTACCGCAAAAAAAAAAAAAAAAAAAAGAAAGGCCACGAGGGGCTGAGAGCAGAGCTCTGAGGAGGAAGAGCTGGGCATTTAGTATAAGGACTCCTGGACCCACAGAGCAGCAACTCTGCTGTCTGATCTTGGGGTCGTTGCTGGCACGTCTTCAGGGTGTTCAGAAACGAGGTCGAGCCATCCCTTACCCTTCCCCCACCATGCCATCCCCCTCTGGGGCTCCCTATTGGCTGCACGTAGGATGGAGCTAGATGCCCAAGGTGAAATATGGATGTCTGAGCCCAATGCCAAGTCACTAAGTAGAGAAGGATGGCTTTGAAGTTTAGGACGATAACATAGTACTTGGCCGAGTGCGTATCACTTCAACTGTGCAAAACAAAGAAGCCACACATGGACTTTATAAAGGCAGCAGACTATCTAATGCTTGGATAAGAGTCCAAGTAAAATATCGTTGGCAGAAGTTTCAAGGTTAGTTGGCCACTAACAAGCTAATTGGAATAAACAAAAAGTGAAGTGAGACCTTTCCCCACAATTCCTGGCTGATAAAAACAACAACAACAAAACCCCCAAACACTCAATAAACCTTGGTGGAGCAGGAAATCTTGGGAAATCATTGTGAGATATAAATTTTGAGGACTTGGCTTCGAGAAGTTGAGAGAGGGAGAGTAGGTTTTGGTAACACCTTTTACATTTTCGGGGCTCAGTTATCTTCTATTTAAAACAGAAGTGGTTTGATCCTTGGGTAAATATGTTCATGATTTGACCCATGTATGGATGAATAAATACACAAGTGCACACGATCATGATCACTGGATTTGAACAGTTGTGTCCGTCAGGGTCCAGGCAGGAATCAGAATCACCCCGGATCATTCAAAATGGATAGGCTTTGCTGAAGGGACCATACAGGGTCAGGGGTTTAAACAAAGGAGAAAGCATGGGATCGGAGACCAGAAACCAGCTGCTGCAGGAAGCTATTTCTGGGGACGAAGAGCAAGGGGATGATGCTGCTTTACCTGGATGCTAAGAAGAGGTGCTTTGCAGAGAGCTGCATCTCTGGCTGGGCACTGTGACTGTGAGACACCCAGCCCTACAGCCAGAAGGAGCAGGAAGGAAACACACCACCTGTCCCCCAGCCCTGCCACCTGCTGACCTGACCAGTGGCCGTTTATTAAGGCAGCCTGGGCAGTTCAGAGTTTACCTTTCTGCATAAAGATAAAGGCAAGCATGCACGGGAAATTAACGAGTGATTATCATCAGCAAAATGGCCCTAACAGTTCTCTAGCCAGTCAACACTGTAGACTGACTGGTGAATGAGTAGATCTCCCTATACAGGTGTGACTGGTATACAGAGTAAGGACTGGGATGGTGACTGAGAGTTTTTATGTTTTCCTGCAAATAGCTAGGCTCCATCAGGGTTTCTAAAAGTTATATGAGCTGCCAACAATGAATTGTGTGTGTGTTTTTTTCTTTTTTTTTTTTTGCGGTAGGTGGGCCTCTCACTGTTGTGGCCTCTCCTGTTGTGGAGCACAGGCTCCGGGTGCGCAGTCTCAGCGGCCATGGCTCACGGGCCCAGCCGCTCCATATCATGTGGGATCTTCCCGGACCGGGGCACAAACCTGTGTCCCCTGCATCGGCAGGCGGACCCTCAACCACTGCGCCACCAGGGAATCCCACAATGAGCTGTTTAATTGCCAGACAATAAACAGGATGCACTGTGGCAAATACAAGCAAAAGAAAAAAAAATAGAAACAAAAGGCTAGTACAAATATTTTCCTTGCACCTTGTACTGAATGTTATTTTTAAAAAAATTGTGTTTGAGAGGTACTTACTATAGTTAGATAATTTAGTTTGGGAACATCTTTTTAAGATAAATTTTTATTTAGCAGTTGTAATTGTGATAGTCTTTAATGTCATTTATGAAATATTTCCAAATCTCAGTCTTCTAGGAAGAAGTGAGGATAACCATTTCCTTGTGCTTTACTTTGGCCAATAAAATGTGAATGCTGGTGATGTGTGCGTGATTGGTGGCACTTAGAGAACAGAAGCACAGTTCAGCTCACTCTTCCCTGCTGGCACCGCTAGCATCAGCTCTCCAGACTGGCCCCTGTATCAGCTCATGTCCTTAGAGAGAATAATGCAGAACAGAGCTTCCAGGGAATCAAAGTGGACATGTATTAAGCCTCAGTGATTTGAGTTTATTTTAATAAGGTATAACTCAGCCTGTGCTGTCTGATACGGCAAGTATTCAAAACAAAAGCAATTTATAATCAGAAAAATCTGGAATCCGCAAGGATGCATTTGGCAATGATATTGGACCTTAAGCCACCAAAGTCTTCATGGTAGTGGCTTCATGATTTGGACAGACTGCCTTCGCCTCCAATCCCTCCCTTTGCTACACAACATTTTATAGAATAAAAGGCCAAGGCAGGAAAGAGTGTTTGTTCATAAAGGAAGCTACTTGTGTCTGCAGTGCTCTGCTGGTCCTTGGGGTGCGGGGGGCACACTGCAGTCTTCACTGAACTCCGTACGCTGCTCCACCGCCAAATAGACAAGGAACAGGCAGATGCTGGATCTGGTCAACGTTAAAAGTCAGGGTAGAGAAGAAAGCTTTTGACTCCTTCTAAAGAAAATATCAGGTGAAACCTTTAAAGTTAGCTTGGAGACACTGAAATTTCCAGAATTTTGGGTTGCTAAACAACCTAGATAAATTCTTTGATGAGAAAGTAGAAGAAAAAAATATAATGTGCATCTCTCTGAATGAAGGAAGGTAAGAAATGAAAATTATTTACTAATATGTTTTCATCCTACTCCTTTGAATGGAACTCCCAAGTTTTGCCTGGAGCCAGCTACCCAGCCAGACATTCTTATTTTCCAAACTGGAACTAGGTCCCGCCATCTGATTAAGTATTGGTCAATGGATTGCAAAAGAAACAATGTGTACTTACATCCTTAAAGACATGAACATAGAATCCTATGCTCTTTTCTGCATTCCTGCTGGTTTAAATGCAAAAAAAAAAAAAAAAAGAAACAAAATATGATGGGAGTTAATCTGGAATATCCAGCTAAGATCCAAATATGGAGCAAAAGAAACTTCTATGTAGTATATGGCAATGCAATTTGAAGTCTCTCTCTTTTTAATAGCAACTTAAATTGTGTGTATATTAGACTAATTACACCACACACTGTAAGAAAAACAGTTCATGCCTATTTTTGTTGTGGCCACTGTTGATTTTATTATTATTATTGTTAAGCTTCAGGCACAGAGGATTGAGTTGATCACCCTTCTCAATTCATTGCCCTTTATGACGTTGATCTGCTTCTTTTATTTACTACCTTTCTATTTGTGTTATCTGGGGCTATTTATTTCACTTCTCTGTGCTTCAGTATTCTCATTTGTAAAATGAAGATAATAATGGTTTCAGTCTCTTAGGGTTGTACTGAGGACTTAAAAAGTTAATTTGTGCAAAGCACTACATCCAACATACAGTAACTGCAGACTATCATTTTTATTAGTTATTATTATTTATTTCTTTGTATTCTCATTCTCCAATTCCATTTCCTCTGCTCCCACAGGCAGTCTTTCTAATATTGGAATGCATATCCTTTTGTTCATAACCATTCTTGCAAAGTCTGCATTATTGGTTTATATGCATTATTTTTAATTTTGTGCTACATAATTGTGCTACATTTTAATTTTGTGCTACATAATTGTGCTACATATATCAGCAGTGAGGTTGTAAGATCCACTCACATTACTTTGAGTACGTCTGACCTGTTTTTCTGAGCTGTTGCTTGGGGCCCCATGGTGTATACCCATCATGTATCATCCACCCACCCTCCCAGACTAGATGCCAAGATTGCTCCTGGTACTTCACTGCCAGAAACAATAGTGTAATGAACATCTTTGAAAAGGTCCATTTTGGATCTGTTTGAGAATTTAGTTAAACTAATAACCATGAAAAGTACTGCTCAATATTAGGCTACGCTTATTTATAAGTTTACCAAGTATTGCAAGAAGGCTTGTCACAGTGGCTCCAAATTTGTATTCCCACCAGTACATGATTGTCCCCACGTCCCCTTATGCTGCAAACACTCTGCATTATCCAGCTCTTGAATTACTACTTCCATTCAGGAAGGAGAAGCCACAAAAGAACATCACTATCGGGCAGACAATGAGAAAAAGTCAGATTATCTACAAAATCCTAGCATTTTTTGGAACGCTTCGGAGAACTCAGGTCACAAGTCACCAGAGGCACCGCATTCCCAGGTGTGTCAAGGTTTCTGCAGAGGAACTGGGGACATGACTGCTTCTCCCTACAAGGCTGTGGGAGAACGAGGGGCCCCCAGAGCAAAGCTGAGGGGCGAGCTGTGGGTTATTAATAAACCAGCAGCTTATTAGTTTCCTGTCTCTCAGGTCCAAATCCACCCTTCCATCCCTACTCTGTGAGGTTGGGGGCTGGACCCTGCACATACGTACATGTCCCCTGCTTGCTGGCACAATATGAAGCTGTGCCAGCAGAGGGTGACGGAGGGACATTAAAATGAGGATGTGCAATCTTAACGAGTCTCCCGAAGCAGCTTCTGCAGCTCTTCTCCTGAGACCCAGGTGCCTTTCCAGTGTTCAGATGGGACAGCACAAGTGGCATCCAGCACACCTGGGTCACTTTGCAGTAAGTTTCAAGACGCTTCTCCAGGAATTCAGGATAAGGTAAATGTAAAAATGTTGTATATGTTAGAAAAATTAAATCAAAAAACCCATAAAATTGCAAGCATATTTATAATCATGCAAAGAAAACATGGTATCAAATAAATTTGGACACAGTGCCTAGAATGTATATCCTAGGAAAATATATTCAGAAGAAGAAGAAGAAGGAGAAGGAGAATGGGAGGAAGGGGCAGGGGAGAGAGGGGAGGGGGAGGGAGAGAAGGAAGGGGAGGAGAAGCAGAAGAGGAAGCGGGAGGCGAGGGGAGGGGAAGAAGTATGTAACAATGCAGTATGTTTCTTGTTAATAGTAATATTGCTTTTAATATATTGCTTTTAAAACATCAAAATTATTATACACCTTGTAGGATAAGGTCATATATAAATATAGTAAAGACTTCATGAACTGTGGTTTTCTGTGTAAGAGACAATGGATATAAATATGCGTGTGGGGAATTCTCTAAGGTAAACTTGAGATGGGGAGGGTGATACCAAGTCATGAGTTCTTTTGGTTTTCTGGCTCCCACTACTCAACAGGCTTATAAGCAACAAGCAGCCCCTCTGAAGCAGTGAGTGAGCATCCAGTTCTTAGCTTCTAAATATCATTCCCCACAAAAAGGATCTAAGGCACTTGAGAGAAATGGCTGATTCTGGCTCTGGGACAGGGGACATGGCAACTACTTTTGAGGTGCCCTTTATGTGCCCGTAAGCCTGGGAATCTTAAATATGAAGGGAGTCATGTCAAGAGTGTAAAAGAGCAATTTGTAAGAGGCTCCCATTGCAAATTCAGTGGGACAATTTGAACGTCAAAAATAATTAGTATAGGATTTTTCCATTAACAAGTTAAAAAAAATCCAAGAATTTGCCATGAAACTCAAAAAATGAAAAGTAAAACTAACAAAAAGGAAACAAACTATACCTTTGCTTTACACCAGACTGCCATCTAAAAAATGTAAAAGTCATAACAGATTAGAAAGAATTGATTCAGGCAAAAATCAAAAATGAATATCTGTTATTTGTAAGATTGTTGGGAAAGATATTCTCATAGTATCAATGTATTTCCCCCCAAATTACTTAGTACCTGCAAAGAAAAAGATGCAGATTTTCCAATGGAGAGATGACGATGCATGAGCATCACTAATGGAGGGGCAGCCTGACACATGTATCTCTTGATATGGTGCAGCAGGAGGGACCCAGCGTCACCTCTGAAAGATCCTTGCCCTATATGTTGAGCTTGCACCTAATCAAACTTTTGGACCAGGGGTTGGAAAACTTTAAGGGAGAGAGAACAAATATTTTGGTCTTTGTGGACCATCTGTTATCTATTACAACTCCCCAATTCCATCATAATGCAAAGGCAGCCATAGACAATATCTAAATAACTGGGTATGATTGTGTTTCAATAAAACTTTATTCACAAAAGCAGGTTGTGGACCAGACCTCGCTCATGACCATAGTGCACCCCCAGTCATAGACTTAACTTCTAGTTCAAAGAGACTGAGGAATAAGTTATGACATCATGAGGAAACAGGCACAGAATACTGGAGAATGGGACATTCTACAAGGTTGCTTACCACATTTAAATAATACAATGAAATTAAAACCACACACATGAGAGAGGAATATTCCATAATAAAAGAGATTAAAGAGGCATAACAACTGAGTCTAACGCATAAACATTAGCTCAATTTCAGTTCAAAAAAAGAAGAAAAAGGAAAAATGAAAACTAAGAGGTATAAAAGGCAGTTCTGTCAAAATTGAAGAAATGTACACATAGGTTGGTTGTTTTATGATGTTGTTGGATTCTGTTATTTTTATTGTTGTTATTCCTATTAGTAGATTTAAAGTGGCAAGTGTTTATGTGAGAATATGTCCTTATTCTTAGGAAGAACTTCTTGAATTTTATGGGAGTAGTACATTTGACTAAACGTAAGTCTTTTTTTTAACATCTTTATTGGAGTATAATTGCTTTACAATGGTGTGTTAGTTTCTGCTTTATAAAAAAGTGAATCAGCTATACATATACATATATCACCATATCTCCTCCCTTTTGTATTTCCATCCCACCTTCCCTATCCCACCCCTCTAGGTGGTCACAAAGCACAAAGCTGATCTCCCTGTGCTATGTGGCTACTTCCCACTAGCTATCTATTTTACATTTGGTAGTCTATATATGTCCACGCCACTCTCTCACTTCGTCCCAGCTTACACTAGCCCCTCCTGTGCCCTCAAGTCCATTCTCTACATCTGCATCTTTATTCCTGTCCTGCACTAGGTTCATCAGAACCATTTTAGTTTTTTAGATTCCATATATATGTGTTAGGACACAGTATTTATTTTTCTCTTTCTGACTGACTTCACTCTGTATGACAGACTCTAGGTCCATCCACCTCACTACAAATAACTCAATTTCGTTTCTGTTTATGGCTGAGTAATATTCCATTGTATATATGTGCCACATCTTCTTCATCCATTCATCTGTTGATGGACACTTAGGTTGCTTCCATTTCCTGGCTATTGTAAATAGTGCTGCAATGAATATTGTGGTAAGTGACTCTTTTTGAATTATGGTTTTCTCAGGTGTATGTCCAGTAGTGGGATTGCTGGGTCGTATGGTAGTTCTATTTTTAGTTTTTTAATGAACCTCCATACTGTTCTCCATAGTGGCTGTATCAATTTACATTCCCACCAACAGTGCACGAGTGTTCCCTTTTCTCCACACCCTCTCCAGCTTTTGTTTGTAGATTCTTTGATGATGGCCATTCTGACTGGTGTGAGGTGATACCACATTTTAGTTTTGATTTGCATTTTGCTAATGATTAGTGATGTTAAGCATCCTTTCATATGTTTGTTGGCAATCTAAATAACTTCCTTGGAGAAGTATCTATTTAGGTCTTCTGCCCATTTTTGCATTGGGTTGTTGGTTTTCTTGAAATTGAACTGCTTGTAAATTTTGGAGATTAATCCTTTGTCAGTTGCTTCATTTGCAAATATTTTCTCCCATTCTGAGGGTTTTCTTTTCATCTTGTTTATGGTTTCCTTTACTGTGCAAAATCTTTTAAGTTTCATTAGGTCCCATTTGTTTATTTTTGTTTTTATTTCCATTTCTCTAGGAGGTGGGTCCAAAAGAATCTTGCTGTGATTTACGTCATAGAGTGTTCTGCCTATGTTTTCCTCTAAGAGTTTGATAGTGTCTGGCCTTACATTTAGGTTTTTAATCCAGTTTGAGCCTATTATTGTGTATGGCATTAGAGAGTGTTCTAATTTCATTCTTTTACATGTAGCTGTCCAAGTTTCCCAACACCAGTTTTGAAGAGGCTGTCTTTTCTCCATTTTATATTCTTGCCTTCTTTATGAAAAATAAGGTGACCATATGTGCATGGGTTTACCTCTGGGCTTTCTATCCTGTTCCACTGATCTATATTTCTGTTTTGGTGCCAGTACCATACTGTCCAGATTACTGTAGCTCTGTAGTATAGTCTGAAGTCAGGGAGACTGACTCCTCCAGCATTGTTTTTCTTTCTCAAGATTGCTTTGGTTATTCAGTGTCTTTTGTGTTTCCATATAAATTGTGAAATGTTTTGTTCTAGTTCTGTGAAAAATGCCATTGGTAGTGTGATAGGGATTGCATTGAATATGTAGATTGTTTTGGGTAGTATAGTCATTTTCACAATGTTGATTCTTCCAATCCAAGAACATGGTATATCTCTCCATCTGTTTGTATCATCTTTAATTTCTTTCATCAGTGTCATATAGTTTTCTGCATACAGGTCTTTTGTCTCCTTAGGTAGGTTTATTCCTAGGTATTTTATTCTTTTTGTTGCAATAGTAAATGGGAGTGATTCCCTAATTTCTCTTTCAGATTTTTCATCATTAGTGTATAGGAATGCAAGAGATTTCTGTGCATTAATTTTGTATTCTGCTACTTTACCAAATTCATTGATTAGCTCTAGTAGTTTTCTGGTAGCATCTTTAGTATTCTCTATGTCTAGTATCATGTCATCTGCAAACAGTGAGAATTTTACTTCTTTTCTGATTTGGTTTCCTTTTATTTCTTTTTCTTCTCTGATTGCTGTGGCTAAAACTTCCAAAACTATGTTGAATAATAGTGGTGAGAGTGGACAACCTTGTCTTGTTCCTGATCTTAGAGGAAATGATTTCAGTTTTTCTCAATTTCACCATTGAGAATGATGTTTGCTGTGGGTTTGTCATATATGGCCTTTATTATGTTGAGGTTAGCCCCCTCTATGCCTACTTTCTGGACGGTTTTTGTCATAAATGAGTGTTGAGTTTGTCGAAAGGTTTTCTGCATTTATTGAGATGATCATACGATTTTTATTGTTCTCTTTGTTAATATGGTTTATCACATTGCTTGATTTGCTTATATTGAAGAATCCTTGCATTCCTGGGATAAACCCTACTTGATCATGGTGTATGATCCTTTTAATGTGCTGTTGGATTCTGTTTGCTAGTATTTTGTTGAGGATTTTTGCATCTATGTTCATCAGTGATATTGACCTGTAGTTTTCTTTCTTTGTGACATATTTGTCTGGTTTTGGTGTCAGGGTGATGGTGGCCTCTTAGAACGAGTTTGGGAGTGTTCCTCCATCTGCTATATTTTAGAAGAGTTTGAGAAGGTTAGGTGTTGGCTCTTCTCTAAATGTTTGATAGAATTCGCCTGTGAAGCCATCTGATCGTGGACTTTTGTTGTTGGAAGACTTTTCATCACAGTCTCCATTTCAGTGCTTGTGATTGGCTGTTTACATTTTCTATTTCTTCCTGGTTCAGTCTCAGAAGGTTGTGCTTTCCTAAGAATTTGTCCATTTCTTCGTGGTTGTCCACTTTATTGGCATATAGTTGCTTGTAGTAATCTCTCATGATCCTTTGTATTTCTGCAGCGTCAGTTGTTACTTCTCCTTTTTTCATTTCTAATTCTAAAGATCTGAGTCTTCTCCCTTTTTTCTTGATGAGCCTTTCTACTGATTTATCAATTTTGTTTATCTTCTCAAAGAAGCAGCTTTTAGTTTTATTGATGTTTGCTATTGTTTCCTTCATTTCTTCTTCATTTATTTCTGATCTGATCTTTATGATTTCTTTCCTTCTGCTAACTGTGGGTTTTTTGTTCTTCTTTCTCTAATTGCTTTAGGTGTAATGTTAGGTTGTTTATTTGAGATGTTTCTTGTTTCTTGAGGTAGGATTGTATTGCTATAAACGTCTCTCTTAGAACTGCTTTTGCTGCATCCCATTGGTTTTGGGTCATCATGTTTTCCTTGTCATTTGTTTCTAGGTATTTTTTGATTTCCTCTTTGATTTCTTCAGTCATCTCTTGGTTATTTAGTAGTGTATTGTTTAGCCTCCATGTGTTTGTATTTTTAACACATTTTTTCCTGTAATTGATATCTAGTCTCATAGCGTTGTGGTCAGAAAAGATACTTGATATGATTTCAATTTTCTTAAATTTACCAAGGCTTCATTTGTGACCCAAATCGTGGAGAATGTTCCATGAGCCCTGTAGAAGGAAGTATTTTCTGTTGTTTTTGGATTGATTGTCCTATGAATATCAATTAAGTACATCTTGTTTAACGTGTCATTTAAATCCTGTGTTTCCTTATTTATTTTCATTTTGGATGATCTGTCCTTTGGTGAAAGTGGGGTGTTAAAGTCCCCTACTATGATTGTGTTATTGTCAATTTCCCCTTTTATGGCTGTTAGCATTTGCCTTATGTATTACAGTACTCCTATGTTGGGGCATAAACAAGTGCAATTGTCATATCTTCTGAGATTGATCTCTTGATCATTATGTAGTGTCTTTCTTTGTCTCTTGTAATAGTCTTTATTTTAAACTCTATTTTGTCTGATATGAGAATTGCTACTCCAACTTTCTTCTGATTTCCATTTGCATGGAATATCTTTTTCCATCCCCTCACTTTCAGTCTGTATGTGTCCCTAGGTCTGAAGTGTGTCTCTTGTAGACAGCAAATACATGGGTCTTGTTTTTGTATCCATTCAGCCAGTCTATGTCTTTTGGTTGGAGCATTTAATCCATTTACTCAAGGTAATTACCAATATGTATGCTCCTATTACCATTTTCTTAATTGTTTGGGGTTTGTTATTGTAAGTCTTTTCCTTCTCTTGTGTTTCCTGCCTAGAGAAGTTCTTTTAGCATTTGTTGTAAAGCTGGTTTGGTGTTGCTGAATTCTCTTAGCTCTTGCTTGTCTGCAAAGATTTTAATTTCTTTGTCGAATCTGAATGAGATCCTTGCTGGGTAGAGTAATCTTGGTTGTAGGTTGTTCCCTTTCATCACTTTAAATATGTCCTGCCACTCCTTTCTGGCTTTCAGAGTTTCTGTTGAAAGATCAGCTGTTAACCTTATGGGGATTCCCTTGTATATTATTTGTTTTCTTTTTCCTTGCTGCTTTTAATATTTTTTCTTTGTATTTAATTTTTGATAGTTTGATTAATATGTGTCTTGGCATGTTTCTCCTTGGATTTATCCTGTATGGGACTCTCTGCACTTCCTGGACTTGACTGACTATTGCCTTTTCCATATTAAGGAAGTTTTCAACTATAATCTCTTCAAATATTTTCTCAGTCCCTTTCTTTTTTGCTTTTTCTTCTCACCCCTATAATTTGAATGTTGGTGAGTTTATTATTGTCCCAGAACTCTTTGAGACTGTCTTTAATTCTTTTCATTCTTTTTTCTTTATTCTGCTCTGCAGTACTTATTTCCACTATTTTATCTTCCAGGTCACTTTCCGTTCTTCTGCTTTCGTTATTCTGCTATTGATTCCTTCTAGAGAATTTTTAATTTCATTTATTTTGTTGTTCATCATTGTTTGTTTGGTTTTTCATTCTTCTAAGTCCTTGTTAAATGTTTCTTATATTTTCTCCATTCTATTTCCAAGATTTTGGATCATCTTTACTACCATTACTCTGAATTTTTTTTCAGATGTACTGCCTATTTCCTCTTCATTTGTTAGGTCTGGTGGGTTTTTACCTTGCTCCTTCATCTGCTCTGTGTTTCTCTGTCTTCTCATTTTGCTCAACTTAGTGTGTTTGGGGTCTCCTTTTTGCAGGCTGCATGTTTGTAGTTCCTGTTATTTTTGGTGTCTGCCTTCAGTGGGTAAGCTTGGTCCAGTGGGTTGTGTAGTCTTCCTGGTGGCGGGGACTAGTGCCTGTGTTTTGGTGAATGAGGCTGGATCTTATCTTTCTGGTGGGCAGGACTGCATCTGGTGGTGTGTTTTGAGGTGTCTGTGACATTAAATTATGATTTTAGGCAGCCTCTCTGTTAATGGGTGGGGTTGTCTTCCTGTCTTGTTATAGTTGTTTGGCATGGGGTTTCCAGCACTAGAGCTTGCTGGTCATTGAGTGGAGCTGGTCTTAGCATTGAGATGGATATCTCTGGGAGAGCTTTTGCTGTGTGATATTGAGTGGAGCTGGAAGGTCTCTGGTGGTCCAATGCCCTGAACTTGGCTTTCCCCCCTCAGAGGCACAGGCCTGACACCTGGCTGGAGCACCAAGACCCTGTCAGCCACCCGGCTTAGACAAACTAGAGCTGGTGGATGGATGACTACTCTGGTTACAGCTGTGAGGAGAAGCTCAGCTGGTTATTTTTTAAGCCATTTCTTGATATGTGTTTAGGGTATAAATATAGGGTGTACATTTTCTTTCTACTTTTCTATGTGTTTTAAATTTTTCAAAATAAAATCTTAGGAAAACCACATACCAGGAAAAAAAACTCCTTTATTCTGTTATCCCAGATGCTTCTTTATCTCTTTTCCCCAGAAAACCAAGCATACCCTCAAGCAAATACGATTTGGGCTGTTTGCCCCAGTAATTCAGTTTTCCAAAGCACTTACACAAGTAGTCTTTATCCCCAGATCCCTCTGGAGAGAATTTTCTTACTAACGAAATATATTCAGAAGCCAAAGAAATGAAAATCCATTTCCTCTTAACATACCACATTATAAGGGAAACATGTTTTTATTTGGGAGGGAAAGAAGAAAGGATTAAATATCTTGGAAGCCAGTCGGAAGTGTCAGGCATAGCAGACAAAGCCAGTCAGAAATTAAGCATTTTCTTTTCTTAATCACCAAAATATGCTGCTGGAAATCTTTGAACCTCAACCTGAATCCCAGCTGCTTCATGAAAGCTCTCTAATTCTCTCATGACCCATTAAAGAAGGGGCAGCGTCCCTGCCCCACCAATTTAAATTTTGCAGGAAGAAGCAAGGGATGGATTTTCTTTTTTTTTTTGCTTGTCAATGCTAATCCAGCTTGGAATCCTAGAGACAGGCAGGCAGTATCGTTTAGTGGACTAGAGATATCTTATAGGAAAAATCATGCAGAAGCGGAAGAAAATTAATATAGGTTATTTGCCTGCTCTGTGCAAGAGGCTGTATGCAAGATGTGTTTCCATCCTGTCATTCAGTCCCAGGTGCATGTGGCTGTCTCTGGTCCTCTCCTCTCTCCATGGCCATCGTTCTGCCTTTTTGTTCTTTCCGTGTAGATGCCCAAGTCCCTGTATGAGAGTCCAGCTCCTGAGAGACCCCTGAGTAGGGCTTCCTCAGGTCAACTCCTTCCCTGTCACATTTTTATAGTAACCGATACTTGCCAAAGCAAAAGAGACAAAAGAGAAGAGATGGGTCGTGGGGCCAGTCAGGAAAACTGGAGTTCTGTTCTCGCTTTCCTCTGTTAACCTGGAAAGTCATATTACTGTCCTGGTTGCAGTTTTCTTACCTTTAAATAGAGGGCTCCTTATAGGGAAGGTTGAGAGTAAAGCCCGTCTTAATGTTGTATGTCTGCAGGTGACTCAAGAGACAACAGGGCAGCAGGTGAGATCAAGGTTACAGTGCCTGGCGGAGCTGATGCCCAGGCCACTCTGCTTCCTTAGTGGCCGCATGACGCTGGAGGCAGCAATTACTCAGATTCTGGGAGCCACGACTATTTTGTCCCTCACTGCTCAGATCTCAGAATCACACTATTACCTGTTGAACTGCAAAATTTTAACTGCGGGTTGATTAATTTGTACACATCTTTGTTCTATGAGTGTGTATAGAAAATCATGCTGGAAAAATAAAAGATTTCATTATATCTTTCTCCCTTTTCAGAGAGGCAGACAGCATAGCAAAGATGAACTATTCTTTCCTTCCCTTTTTAGAAAACACTTGATTTATTAAAATTGGAAAAAATAGAATGTTTCTTGGATTAACAATTCTAATCCCAATATGCAATTATCTCCAATGTACCAGTTCCTACATTAGATATTTGATAGGCAGTATATAAATATAGACTGTGGTGCCATCTCAAATGATGGTGCGGGTTTTCTCTCTCGCATGTAGGAATTGATATGTGTGTATAGTACGTAAATATATATTTCACGTATACATTTTATTTTCATATATGTGTATATATGTCCTATCATCTACTGTCTCTCACATGTGTATTTTATTTTAGTATATATATTTATTTAATATATGCATGCTAACATTCCTATGTGTCTATACATACATCAAATTTACAATGTGAAAATCAGAGTGTATATATGAAACAAGGTTGCACAAATTTTGCAGGATAGTCTGCGGCTGGAAAGGGATTCAAACTCAGTCATTCCTGACTTAAAGTCCCTGTTGGCTCCAGTATAACACACTGCAGTCACGGATGTGATTCTCTTACAGTACAAATTTATATTTTACCAGAGCAGTCATTATTTACTTGTCCTCTTCAGAAATCTGTTGCCAAAGCATCTCCAAAGCATATGCTCCACTGAAGAAATGAATGGCTCATATGAACTACATGTATTGAAAAACAACGATAACAAAGAAGGACCTACTGTGTAGTACAGGGAACTCTGCTCAATATTCTAAAATAAGGAAAATAATTTGAAAAATAAGATCTATGTATATGTTAACTGAATCACTTTGGTGTACACCTGAAACTAACACAAGATCAAGAAATACCTATTTTTTTAGAGTTTAATTTGTTCACTTAGAATTTTGGAATGGATGTCTCTTCTAACCCTCAATTCAGCTTGTTATTTAAAAACAAACAAACAAAAAGATTCAACTGTGAATCTTCACAGAATGGTGGGGGGGAAACCCATGCCTCAAGAAACAGGACCTTGCTGTTGGCTGCTTCTCTCTCCTTTGCAAAATGACTTACACTCTGTTTGAATGGTTTACCCTGAAGATTCACCCTCTTTATCTCTGTAGTTCCTTTTGCTTGGGCCACCATTCCAGGCTCGGTCTTTTGTAAATGTGTTTGGGGCAGAGTGACAATAGGTGAATGAATGAGTGTGTGAGTTACAAAGCACAGTTTGGTGTAAAACTTAGATGTTCTGACTCAAAGTTGGGAATTCTTTCCAGTGCCGAGGACTTTGGTATCCTTGGTTTTACAGGACCTATGTTTCTAGATAAACTCAACATGAGTAAGAAGGACACCTAGAGGGGGTATGGAGGACGTGTGGGAAGGTCATTTTCTGTACACATTATGTTTCCCTTTGACTCAATCCGTCTAGCTAATTTCTCATGGCCTTAGGGATGCCATTGCTTTTAGAGAAAGTCATCAGTAGTTCATGAGTTCATTTTCTCTCTCTCTCTTGTCTATCTATCTATCTATCTATCTATCTATCTATCTATCTATCTATCTATCTATCTATCATCTATCTATCTATAGGTATATAAAATCACACACTTTGAACCAGACACTGTTGAAGCTCCAAAGATATAAAGATGAATAAGACAAGAAACTTCCCTTTAAAAAGCTCAGTGTAAAGAGGAAGAAAGAGAATACATAACCTTTATACAAAGTGAAGAAAGTACAATGATAGAGGGGACCACAGGGGATCTGGGGGTACAGGGATGGTCATCTACAAAACCAGAGATTTACAGGATACGACCTACCACCTTGACTCTCACCCTTGTATGGGGCCTCTTCTCTTCTGGATTCTTGCTCTTAGAGACCAGAAATTGTGGCCTAAGAATCATTGCTTGTCCCTTTTGCATGACCATCAGATACACTGAATCCCCTTACACGTGGTAGGCCCTCTGCAAGTTACTTTTTGTTGAACGGAATTAATGCCACATGCAATGAAACTGTCAAAAGTCACTTTGCTTGCTTGGTTATTTAAAAAATCACCATCGTGACAAGTTGGGATCCTGTAACCATTTTATTATTTAAAGGAGATCTACCTTTGCCCAAAGGTGTACATATTTCTTTTGTTTTAAAAGGAGAATGGTGTAAAAGCCATTACAGTTTTAAGTAGCTCTCATCAAGGAGCCAGGTTTCTTCCAAATTTACAGACTGAAATGGATTTAGCGCTTGAGATAAAAATAAAAACTTGGCTTGTCTATCTCACAGAAATTTACTTAATGAACAGTGGATTGTTTTCTCATCTATGAGAGACAAAATAGGTGTGTTGTTCTTGATTTTTTTTTTTTTCGGTACACGGGCCTCTCACTATTGTGGCCTCTCCCGTTGCGGAGCACAGGCTCCGGACGCGCAGGCTCAGCGGCCATGGCTCACGGGCCCAGCCACTCCGCGGCATGTGGGGTCTTCCCGGACTGGGGCACGAATCTGTGTCCCCTGCATCGGCAGGCGGACTCCCAACCACTGCGCCACCAGGGAAACCCTGTTGATGTTTTTGTTGTCCTTTGAAGGAAACTAGAAAAAGTGAAGTAGGCACTTCCGCTGACAGGTGCTAATGCTCCAAGATTGTGACCAGAGTTAATGGTGGTCTTGGAGACGCCATGAAGATGCATTGACAGGACTTAAAAAGAGGGGATTTTATAGAAATTGAGAGGCGTGCCAGCGATGGTGGGGCAGCCTTTCCACATTCCAAAAGGGCATGTGGAGGGTGTAACTGAATGGGGTCCATCTGGCCTCCTTGTGATTTCTGTGCTATTGAACAACCAACAGCTCATTAAACGCTGGCTGGCCAAGCTTCCAGACTCCCCACTAAGACTGGCTTGATAGCAAAAATTAACAACATGTGTTGGCACTAACTTGCTGAAATAAAAAAGTAAATTTTTGTTGGACATTTGTATTTCATGTTCATGGGCGATAAGCTTCTGTTTAAAAGAAACTGAAAAATACTCCTTTTTTCCTTTCTTTAACTAAGGTATGGTTATCCATAGAGTGTTTCTGAGGCTGTGAAAGCCTTAGTAACTAGTGCTTTCCAGATGTCTGCTTTTAATTATTTTTAAGAGGCTGGTCATTTCAACTGCTGACTTGGAGTTTCATGGGGAAGGACTTGGTAACTAAAATAATTGAACTTGATTTATTACCTTTGGAAGTTCTTTGCCCCATTCCTAAAGAAAACAGAATGCAGCTCAGTGTTTGCGTAGCTGCATAAAGCTGAATTGGTGAATTCATGGGGTGTTTTGAGGAAGGTGGGGTGGGGAGTGGGGAGCTTTAGTGCTATGTCTAGTCTTGGATTTATACGAACCCGCCAAAGGTTTCAGGCTCTGCAGCTGTGAAGTTCATGGCTGTGACTTGCTTTCCGTTCTTTCATCCGTGATGTGAGATCTCAGGGTGTGAATGGCTTTGGAGCACAAGAGTTGATTCCCAGCCATGTGGAGATCCTCTCAGAGAAGGAAAATGACAGTAAAGAGTCTGGTGTACTCATCACATCAGCCAGCTCTGAATACAGTTCACTGGCCTGAGGAGAGAACTCAGGAAGTGGGCCCTGCCGTGAGCAGTGCAAAGGACCACGTTGAGCTTCCTGGGGGTTGGCGATACACCAGCCTGCATTCTCAACTCTGCCTTGTGTGGGGTCCTCACTGATGCTTAGGGAACCCTCTGAAATTGTCATGCTTATATTTGCTTACAGATTAGGAAGTGAAGTCAGGAGATTAAATAGCTCATTCGAGGTCATGCACCTGGGACGTGGCCATGATGTGTTTTGAGCCCAGACTTGACTGGTTACTATCTGTCCTCCTCCAGCAGGCAGACAACGTGCTTCCCTAGGGCTTCTATCTGACCTTCGTCTGAGATCAGGCTTTGATTTTGAAGGTAAAAACCTTTTCTCGATGAGAAGTTTACCCGTACGCAGGAGGCACGGAGCGGGTGGTGATTGTCGCGGGAGGGCTGGAGAAGAAAGGATAAGTCGAGAGAGGAGGGAAGAGCACCGGGGATGTGACTCTTCATAGGAGGTGTGGTTAAGGTGCCAAGCTCAGTTTTGTGCTTGAGTTTAAGAAACTGTAGCTTACTTAGTGTCTCTTTGGTTGAGCCTCTGCTCCTGCCTACAGACAAGTCAATAAACAGCCTGTGACCTTGAAGAGCCAAGGTCTACACAGGGAAACCCACACAGGCAGACGTTGACTAAACCAGCAAGTGAAGCACAAATGGTTATGAAAGTGCAGAGGGGAAATAGAGTGATTATTACACAGGAGTTGAGGAAGATGTCCTGGCTGAGGTGGCCCGTAAAACTTGAAAGATGGGACTTGAAAGATAGAGAGGGTTTCAAGACAAGGGAGCTAGTTTGTTACGAACTTGCTAAACCCATCCAGACTTTTCCGGACATATGATTCTCCTAGAAACTAGGGCATCATGAGATACTATAGGCAAAGCAATTATGTGGGTGCCAGGATGAGTCTGGTATCAGATAAGAACTTTAGAATTGACAAATTTTCCTAATGTAGAGGCAAACAGGTTTTAAAAAATATTTGTGGTGGGTCAGTTTCATCAATAAGGTCATTAAATCAGTCTTTTTCCTCATCTAGTACAGGACGGGGGCCACCTCAAAATCCAGAAGCCTCATAGATCATGTTAACTGATACAGCCTGTTCTCTGAAGTGGAGTAGTCATGGTGCATGCAAACAGGCATGTGAACAACGATGACTGCTTTCTACTCATCGCTTTAATCTTAGACTCCGAGGTCCCATCCCACTGGGCATGTGAAACACCTCAGTCATGCCCATGGTTCCCACTCCTCCCAGAATCTTCTCTAGTGACAAAACATGGAAGTGGTGGTCCTTGGACATCAATGCGCCAGGTTCGATTTGAGATATTTCTCTCGCTGTCCTCGGCATTTCAGGTTTGCAGCTCTCGGCTATTGTTAAGTTTTACTCTGAGCCTTGGAGTTTCTCTTTGGCTTTTGTGCTGTGACTGGGGACTAGAAAATGTTGCAAGGTCACATTCTCTTAGAGTGGACATGAAATATTCTCCTGTCAGGGGTCTTGTTGCATCCCAGGAAGCACTTACAGACAGCAGTGTTTATGTTCAGAACACACAGGTTCCTGTGGTTTTTCATCTTCTGTCTTCTCCCCAGCCAGGAAGGAGCATCTCTTTTGCATTTGATGGAATGAGGGAGAACCTGATTCTTCCTGCCTTCCTAGAACTTTATAGAGGATACATTTTTCCATCTCTGAGGTTTAAGATTTTGGATCTTAAAATCTTAAGATCACTTGCACACTAATTTTATTCTGTCCCAGGATGAGCATTCCTCAGGTAAAAGGAATGAAGCCAGCTACTAGAATGAATGAGGAAAAGGAAACAGGGGAGCTACAGGAGGGACGTGAATAAGGATTTATACCAAAGACCACCTCTCCTATTCTATTCCTACCCTAAGAATTCCTGCTAAACATTGCATTTCTAGCCACATGTTCTCCTCACCACCACATGCATCACCCCTGCCCCTGAATAAGGACTGGGACATGAGACACTTGTGCCAGGTGTCCTCCAAGATCACCCTGGTATTCATGCCTCTGGATACGTCCTTCCACCTTAAACAGGGCTGATCCGTGGACCCAGGAACATTCTGTGGAAATGATGGCACATGACCCCCGAGACTAGGTCATCAGGAGGCCTCTTCCCCTCGCTGTCTTGGCTCACCCACTCCGGGAAGGCAGCGCCACCTCATGACGGTTCTTGGGCTGCCTGTGGGGGTGGTCTCTGTGTCAGGAACTGGGGCCTCAGGTAAGGAGTCGGCACAGCCTCTCAGCCACTTGAGTGATTTGCTTGGAAGTGGATCTTGCAAGCCAGGCAAGCCTTCTGATGACTGTAGTCGAGCCTAGGTCTTTCTTGCAACTTTCAGAGAGAGTTGGAGCCCAGAGCACCAAGGCCAGCCGGTGCTGAACGCAGAACCATGGAAATCATAAAAAGTGATAAACAGCTGTTGTCCTTTAAGCCACCAGGTTTGGGGATAATTTATTATGCAGTTATGGATAATCAATATAGATTTTGGTCCCTGGAAGTGAGGTTTTGTGGTAACAAAAACCTAATGTGTAGGAGAAGCTTTACAAGTGGGCAGTGGGTGGCAGCTGGATTTGGTGACACTTCTAGTGAAAGCTTGGAGAGAAATGAAGAGAATGTTTAGGCATTTGAGAAGAGGAACCTTCTGGGTGCCTAAGAGGAACCCAGATTTTGGTTTCCTTCTGGGTGCCTAAGAGGAACCCAGATTTTGGTCTCCTATGTTTTGTTCTCTGCACTTAACCTCTTTCTCCAAATTTCCAGTGACTAAACCCAACTTACAGCTGAAAGGCAAGGGAGCCTATTCATGTAATCCACCCAGGTGAGGTTCCTGGGCCAGAAAGCAGGTGCTCAAAGGTGGAGAAGGGGAGAGAATAGATCTGAAGAACAGGGAAGACATCCAGCACAGGATTACTCATTTATTTTTTCTTTCTGTTGCCACATTTGATAATTAAATCACCAGTAATGATGTCTTGTTCAAGGTGCTACAGCCCAGTGCCAGCACTGAACATAGCACATAGTAAAACCATCCAACTTCAATGAGTCACAACTTCTGCAACAGTTCCATGAGGGAGAATAATAAGATTTGGTCACAGATAGGTAAAGACTAAATTAAAAGATGAATAAAAACTTTTTGATCAGCAGCCAGGTATATACCAATATTTTACTATCAACAAAACTAAATTTTAGAATCATCCCCTAGATAGTTATTGGTTTATTTATATTTCCGTTACTTTGCTAGGTAGTTCAAAGATGTAAAGATTTGTAGAACATAGCATTTTTGGGCAAAGAGTTTAAAGTTTTATTTGGAAGACCCAAACCAACATTAGACTAGTGCCAAGAGTTGTAGTATAGATGAAAAAAAGTTTGAGAATTCAGCAAGGGAGAGATCACTATAGACAGAAGTAAAGTACAAGGGTTTGAACTGTCCACTGTTTCCCCTTCCTTCCTTCCTTCCTCCCTCCATTCAACCTTTCTTCCATCCTTCTATTCATCCATCCAGCCAAAATTTTTATGCATTTGTTCTAGGCAGAATTCTGTCCTTGGTCCTGAAGATATAGATATGAATAAGAGGCAGTTCCTGTCCCCATGAAATATTGACAAAAAACACCCAACAAGCAAGTGAAGAGCAGAGAAAACATTTGCCGAATGGGAAAAAACAATGCATGTTATGGTTAATCTTATGTGTCGACGTGGCTGAGCTGTGATGCCCAGATGTTTAGTCTAGATGTTGCTGTGAAGGTTTTTTGTAGATGTGATTAATATTTACAATCAGTTGACTTTAAGGAAAGGAGATTATACTTGCTAATGTGAGTGGGCCTCATTCAGTCAAGTTGAAGGCCTTAAGAGCAGAAATTGAAGTTTCCTGGAGAAGAAGGAATTGCCTCAAAAGATTTTCCAGCCTTCTAGCCTTCTCTACAGATTCCAGGCTCAGGACTGTAAAGTCAGCTCTTCCCTGAGTTTGCAGCCTGTGGGCCTGCCTTATAGATTTGGACTTTCCACACACATCCACACCCGGAATCATATGAGTCAATTTCTTTAAATCAATTATATATAAAATATGACTTATTTTATATATATCTGGGGAGAGAGAAATAAACAAAAGCTTATATCTAGGTCGGCAATATTACCAAAAGAACCCCTCAGCAACCCTCAACAACAGTACGCAGAAGGGAGAGCTCTGTGTTGAGTGATGTGATTTCCTATCTGAGACCATTTCTTTGAAGCAACTGATTTGCTTCATGGGAGATGTGTTTCCTTTACTATTGATTTGCTGAAGATTCATTTTTATGTTAAAGCTTTAAACTTTAGACCTGACTTTATTTACACTGGTTGTAGAGATCAAAGTGAATGGGAATATACTGACAGATGGTGTCACTTAAAATGTGGTCTGAGACTCTAATTCTGTCATGAATTGGTAACAGGTACTGACATAGACCAGGGAAGGTGGATTCACTTCCCAAGTGTAACGATGTTTTTAAAAAATTCTCTTAAAGGTTTTTTTTATTTGTATTGGCATTGTACAAACCTTACATTATTATTATAAAAATATGGACAATATCAAAATGTAGAAAGAAGAAAAAGACAGCAATAATATTAGACTATAATCCAATCACACTACTAGTAGCATGGTTAGTATTTCCTTAAATAAGTTATTTAAATTTTTAAATAGATCCATCTAAGGAGGCAACTTTGACTTTAGTTTTTTTTTTTCACTTAGCTTCATATTCCATCTACTTTCTCAGCTATTCATGCACTCATTCATTCAATATATACCCCCTGAATTTCTCTTCTGTGCTAGACACTCAGGCAGGTGCTGGAGGATTCATCAGAAACAGGACAGCAAGAATTTACCCATGCCTTACGTTTTTTAAGCATCATTTTTAATGTTTGATTAATAATCAACTGTGTATTTTTATGATAATTTCCTCAATCATTTCTCAAGCTTAGTGTATCAATTGAGCATTGATTTAATGGGGAGAGAGATTCAGAGACTGGAAAAATAAATGTGCTGTATGTCCTCATTATTTGATAACTTTTTTCTATCCTAATTTCACTGAAAGGAGAATTAGCATAGTGTATTTGACAGGAGACAACAGATATAAAAATCATACAATGGCTGTCTTTTTGTAGTAAAGGCATGTCCCTGCAGTTGGTGTCCAGTGTCCATTGCAGACCCCGAGATCATGTTGAAGGCCTTCTTCTCCTTCGACTTGTAGATCTTCCAAGTCTCAGTCACTGAGGTCATGCAGCACTCTCCTGCCCATCCTTCTTGGTGTGTGGCTTGCTCTGGTTTGTCAGCCGCCGGTTCTAACAGCACATGGAGCCACCTCATGTGTCCTCCCTGACCTGATCACCTGTGAGAGCCAACTTCTGCTGGTATGAACCCAAGACCCGTCTACAGTCAGGCAATCATGAAAAAGCCTCTCAGGCTGCTGGTTGCGTTGGCCTCCTTCCAATTTGCCGGGCGGCTGACACTCATATAATCACTTTGCATTGTGGCAGTATAATCAGGTTGACAAAAGTGGACAAGATTTTTGGAGGCAATCAAGCACACTAATTCATTTTAAAATGCTGAACAGGTGCAACTGGGACACATTGGAGGTGGTTATTAGGCAAAAGTCGCTCAGAGGAAGGCGGGCCGACATCTGTGCCCATTATTAGAGGCACAGTAGAGCAGGGTCTTCCTGTGGATGGGGCAGCCCTCTGCAGGAACCTCCTGAGTTAGGACTTTTACTGCTCAGGGTAATTAGCATTTGAAGGGGAGGATGCTGAATTCATCTTTTCTCTTTTTCCTGGGGGTGGGTAAAAGTGGAGTCTGATTTAATTAAGAAAGGCAGTAACTTCAGGCACCCACATAATCAAATGTTAACTATAGCAGAACAAGAACAGTCTAATGAGTCTTTGTGATTTAAATCTGAGCATGGCTGCCTACCGGTCTTTTGGTTTCCAGGAGCTCCTTTGTTCTTCGGTGTTTTGCTCCTTTAAGATGTCTCCGGCTTATCATCAGAGACATCTAATTGCCACGGAGCCAGCTGGAATTGGAAATAAACCTAGGAGATCTGCTCCAGCTTCTGACGGGTAGATGCAGAAAAAGGCAAGACTAAAATCCGGTAGCACAACATCGATGATAAATGTTTGGAAGGTTGCGTTGATAGACACAAGTTCAAAAAGCATTGACTTTTTTTTCTAACTGAATGAGTGTCTCAGACATATTCTTTAAAAGAAGGAAAAAACAAAAATATGAGTTTTGGAATGAGATGGTTCTAGATTCAAGTCCCAGCTTCAGAATTAACATGTAAGCTCCCTCAGAGAGGCTTCTCTAATTGTGTGTCCATTCGGATGGCTCAGTTCTAGCAGCGGGGGATGTGGAGGAGAAAAGAAATGGTTATACTTAGGGACTAGGAGGGATTGTTGGTGGGAGTGCCACAGAGCTCCTCACTCTGATTGGTGGAGCTCCTTATGAGTAAGGAGAGAGTGCTTTTCTGTATATCTGCGGAGTCTCAACTGCCAGGCATTTCTGAAGTGCTCAAAAATATTTGTTAAATTAATGCTAAAAAATATTTGTTAAATGAATAAATACCAGTGTATTGAAACACATTAGAATTCTCCCAGGTGCTTTCTGTTCCAAAAAAGTTCTTGTTCCAAGGTCTTTAATTCAGTTAAGAAGGTTCTGGAATAGCATATCAACTGTACTCTACCACACACACATATTTTAAATTCCGATCAATATATTTTTATTAAAATATATAAGTCCTATATATATATAAAAATCCTTTTTTTACTTAATTATGTAAAGATTTGCTCAAAATATTTTTTGAATCTTAATTTTTGAGAAATTGAGTATATGTCCACAAAAACCATACTGAGTGAGTGGTTCAACATCTGTGCATTTTTCCCTTCTGAAAGATATATGACATCATGCCCATCAGGATGGGTGGATAGAGATGGATAAAGCAGAATCAAATATGGCAACCTAAACACCCTCAAATAGAGCTCAGCATAATTTCCCTTTTCAAATCTGTAAGAGTGAAGATAAATGATGGGGGATTAGACAAAAATCTTGTGTGCATACTCAAGTTCCCAGTGGGGAAAATTAATTTAATCTATTGTGCATAAAATGATACTTTTTAAAAATAGTCCCAAGCCAGAAATTTACATTTAGAATTTTTGAAATTAAATGTAGTCTTTTAAGAATACTTGAAGTGTTCATATGATTAAAAAATCAAAACTATATAAAAATATAAATGAAAAGCCTAGTTCCACACCTACTCTTAACTGCTCTGTTCTCTCTCACCACCCTCAATATTTTTATTAGTATCTTACATGTGATCCAGTGTTTCCCAATGAAAGTACGACAAATATATATACCATCATTTCATCTTGTCTTATGCAAAAAGTAGCATACTTTAATCCTTATTCTGCTCCTTGTTTTTAAAATATTTTAATGAAATATAACTTACATACAATAAAAGGTACAAATCTTCAGTGTACAAATGAATGAATTAAAATAGTTGTACCTATTTAGCCACCTTACCGATCATATGCAGAGTATTTCCAACATGTCAGAATGCCCTTTTCCATTCAATGCCTCCTCCTGGAAGTAACCATCATTCTTAATTCTATCACCATAGGTTATTTTGCCTGATTCATAGAGTATATAATCTTTTGTGGCTGGTTTCTTTAACTTGCTTTCTTTTCACTATTTCCATGAGATATACTATGATGTTGTGTTTGCATGTAGATGGTTATTTTTTATTGCTATGTAATGTCCATTGTATGTATAGACCACAGTTTATTCATTCACCAATTGATATATGGAAAATCGAGTTATTTCCAATTTTTCTTTATTATTAATAAAGCTTATAACAACATTTTGGTCCTGTCTTTAGCTAAATATATACACTTTTTTTTCTTTTGGGTATATGTGAAGGAGTGGTAGAAAGCTGTGTCACAAATATTTCCAAACATATTTTCAAAAACTTTTTAAGAATTTACATAGACGTTATTAATGTATGAGGGTTCCAGTTGCTCCATATGCTAGCTGACACTCATTACCATCAGTTGTCTTGATTTTTAGCCATTTTGTGTGTGTATCAATATATCATTATGGTTTTAATCTCCCTAAAAAGGATCATTTAATCATTTTTCCACATGTTTTTGGACAGGAAAATAATCTCATTTGGGAAGTGCCTATCCAAGCCTTTAGTGATTTTTTTTTTACTTTTCTATGTCTTCTTAAATATTTATTTGTAGGAATACATTTTATATTATTGATATGATTTCCTTGACATTTACATTTTAATACATTTATAAATATCTTGTAAATAGGTTTCTTTAACATCCTCCTAAACACAGTTCATTTTTTCACTCTTTTGCATCTTCTGATAAGCGAAATGTCTTAATTTTAAAGACATACAATTCATTAATCTTTTTTAAATAGTGCTTTTTTGCATTTGAAGAAATCTTTGTATACCAAAAAAGTTATGAAGATATCACGTGTGTTCTTCTAAATCTTTTTAATTATAGCTTTCACATTTGGGTCTACACTCATTTTCAATTAATTTTAGCATTGGTATAGAGTAGATGTCATGGCACATTATTTTTTCTAGTTAGAGATCCAGTTTTTCCTGTACTATTTGTTGAGTGACTTTCCTTTTCTGGTTGAATTAGCTTGCTGCCTTGTTGGATATCAAAGTTGGTCATATATCTATGGGTATATTTCTGGATAAATTATGCTGCCTTTGATCTCCATGTCTATCTTTATGCCAGTGTCAGCCTTGTGTCCTGTAGCTGATAAATCTAGAAGTGAGATTATGGGTTCCCTTCAATTTTGTTTTCAACCAATAAAATTTTGGCTATTCAAGTCTCTTTGAATTTCCGTATTTTTCTGTTAATATGTATATGAAAAGTCTTCTGAGATTTTGATTACAATTTTGTTGAAACTAATCATTAAGTTGGAGAGAGTGACAATGTTGACAATAGTGAGCTTTTCAATCCATGAAATTGGTATATCTCCATTTTTTAGATAGCCCTTGAATTTCTCTACATAATACTTTGTGTTTTTAAGGCAGATTTTAATTTTTTTAAACATTTTTATTGGAGTATAATTGCTTTATAATGCTGTGTTAGTTTCTGCTTTATAACAAAGTGAATCAGTTATACATATACATATGTCCCCATACCTCTTCCTTCTTGTGTCTCCCTCCCTCACACCCTCCCTATCCCACCCTTCTAGCTGGTCACAAAGAATGAAGCTGATCTCCCTGTTCTATGTGACTGCTTCCCACTAGCTATCTATTTTACATTTTGTAGTGTATATATGTCCATATATATACTACCAATCTCTCACTTTGTCCCAGCTCACCCTTCCCCCTCCCGGTGTCCTCAAGTCCATTCTCTAGTAGGTCTGCATCATTATTCCCATCTTGCCCATAGGTTCTTCATGACCTTTTTTTTTTTTTTGATTCCATATATATGTGTTAGCATATGGTATTTGTTTTTCTCTTTCTGTCTTACTTCACTCTGTATGACACACTCTAGGTCCATTCACCTCACTACAAATAACTCAAGTTTGTGTCTTTTTATGGCTGAGTAGTATTCCATTGCATACATGTGCCACATCTTCTTTATCCATTCATCTGTTGATGGACACTTAGGTTGTTTTCATGGCTTGGCTATTGTGAACAGTGCTGCAGTGAAACTGCAATGCAGGTTATTCTTTAGAACAAGAGGTGAGGCATAGCAGCCCACCAGTGAGGGGAAGGGCTACATATTCCATTCCAAACCTCCTCCCAATTTGTTATAGAGAAATATATAACTGCCGAAAACAGACAAAAAGTCAAACATCAAAAATAAATTCATTGTAAAACCCCAAAGTCATCTCAAAATGTCACATAATGGATGCGACTTCCTCAGCAAAGTCTCCCGATGACAAAATCCATGTCTGTTCTAGTCACCCACCCCTAACACTTAAAATGCAGTGTGTTCCAAGCTGAGTTTGAAAGAAACACTTGTATTAAAGGGTTGTGTCTTCTCTGGGAACCAAAATATGAGAGAAGACTTAGCATTAAAATTTTTTTTTTAAAGAAGTAGAATCGTCCTAAATAGAGCCATGTTGGTGGGGCTCTGGAGTCAAAGCCCGGATCTTTGCCTGGATTTCATTTCCCATTTGTTAGCTGGGTGACCCGTGTGATGTGGCACTGCAGCCCACCAGTGACAAGCTTCCCTTCCTCCCAGGTAAAAGGGAGACCTTATAAAGCCCCTTGTCACAGTTTTTATTAAAGGATCAACATCTTAGACATTTTCTTGGCACACAGCAATTCTCGGGATTATAATGATGTTTTTCACCTTTGTGGACTGTCGTCCACTGAGGCTGGATGGGATAGGACTGTGTGGGTCCATCTCCCACGGTCCTGGTGCATGAGCTTGGCAAGCTTTTGGGGCCACACCAAAGAGCTCTTGACACAAGTGGCTCGTCCACACACTGGGCCCCATTCTGGCAGCTTTGGGTCTCCAGGTGCCTGTTTGTTTTCTCTGCTCTCACAGTGACACTTCACCCACGATTGTGATGAACTGCTATGCAGGATGAAGTTTTTTTTTTTAACAGTCAGTTAAGCCACCTTAAACAAATATTTCTTTAAACCTTAGAGTCTGGTATTTGAACCTTGACCCCTTTAGATAAAAGGCATCCACAGCCCCTACTGCAGGTCTGAGCTACCTACCTTCAGGGGAACAGCCGTCAAGCTGCAGTCCTAGACATCCCAGGCTGTGGGCCTAGGAGGTGAGCATGTATTTCTGAGCCCTCTAAAAGCAGTGTTCTCTTTAGGCTCTATTGTGACTCAAGAGGAGAAACATTAATTTTGGTTCTCCTTAATTTTGATGATTTTGAAATGATTCACACTCTGAATACCTTTGTTATCTTTATAGAAAATATTGTGTTGATTTCAAGACTGACTTGTTTTCTTTTTCATTTAATTTAGGAAGCTTGATCTGTATACGAGTACATGTTCCACTTTTCAAATCTAATTCTAGTAAAAGGGAAAAAAAATTATATTTGTTGTGAAAGTCCTGTATAGATCTAGCTCTAGGACTGATTAGCCCTGACTTTGGTTAGGTCCCTTCTCAGAACCTCAGTTTCCACTTTGTAAAGCTGTTTCTTCCCCTCTGTCCTGGGTTGGGAGGTGTAGGTGAAGGCACATTGTGTGTCTCACCTGAGCGAGCATTGCTGAGTTACAGAGAATGCAGTTTGGCAAAGGGTGAATATAACTGGAGTGAGTATAACTTGGCTTGGCTTCATCACCCTGCAGAAGGTTAGTATTGCACTAGCAATGGAGAGAAAGACTAGTCCACAGGGGTTAGAAGGTAACTCCAGGGATCTATCCTCTTATAAAAAACTTTGGTCAAAGAGAGGCAAGGATTTATTTCTAGACAATCACTGACATGTGGGTAATGTCAAAAAAAGTTTCCTTACCTCTATGTTCCAAAATTTCTTAACTACAATCAAGAAGAAGAAGCGCCTCAACAATCTTTATGTGTTCAGTTAGTGCAGTTTAATAAATACAAAAATGCTTCCTTATGGTAAGAAAATGCTTCTATCCATGAGTAGGCTTTTTAGCCAGTCTTCATGTTGGAAATTTCCTATTCCTTGTGAATTTCGGCATGAAAAGGTTATTCTTTTTGAAGTAGACAGTGTAATTTGATCTATTTTTAGTGGGTGGAAGTTTTCAGTATGCATATTCATTCAGTGTTAACGTCATTAAATATTTTTAATGTTATTATAGTATTTAATATGATGTGTGATAAACGTGTAGTCAGAATTCTAAGATGATCCCTAAGAGTCCTGGCCCCATGTGAGAAATACCTTCTTGTATATATAGCTGATAGTCACTTAAATTCAAAGCCATCCTAAAAGCACTACACTTTTACCTTCCCCCTCCACGTTTTATGTTTTTGATGTCATATTTTACATCTTTTAATTTTGTGTATCCCTTAACTACTTATTGTAGACATTATTGATTGTACTACTTTTGTCCTTTAACATTCAGGCTAGCTTTTTTACTGGCAGGTCCACTGCTTTTACTATATATTTGTCTTTACCAGTGAGACTTTTTTCTTCCACATATTTTTGTACCTCTAGTTGTGGCTTTTTCTTTTCCATTTAAGAAGTCCCTTTAACATTTCTTGTAAGGCTGATTTAGTGGTGATGAACTTTTAAAATGTTTGCTTGTCTGGGAAACTCTTTATCTGTCCTTCAATTCTGAATGATAAACTTGCTGGATAGAGTTTTGTAATTTTTTCCGTTTTAGTTCTTGAAATGTATCCTACCCCTCCCTCTGGTCTGTAAATTTTTGCTGGGAAATCAGCTGATAGTCCTATGCGGTTTTGCTTGTATGTGATTAGCTGTTTTTCTCCTGCTGCATTTAAGTTTTCTCTTTATCTTTTGTTATTTTAAGTATGAGTTGGTGTAGATCTCTTTGGGTTTATCCTGTTTGGCACTCTCTGTGTTTCCTGGACCTGGATATCTGTTTCCTTTCCCAGGTAAGGAAAGTTTTCAGCCATTATTTCTTCAAATAAGTTTTCTGGATTTTTTCTCCCTCTCTCTCCTTCTGGGACTTTTTAAATGCAAATGTTAGTATGCTTGATGTTATCCCAGAGGGCTCTTAAACCTTCCCTTTTTTTTTTTTTTCTGTATGTGGGCCTCTCACTGTTGTGGCCTCTCTCATTGCGGAGTACAGGCTCTGGACGCGCAGGCTCAGTGGCCGTGGCTCACGGGCCCAGCCGCTCCGTGGCATGTGGGATCTTCCTGGTCCGGGACATGAACCCACGTCCCCTGCATCAGCAGGCGGACTCTCAACCACTGTGCCACCAGGGAAGCCCAAACCTTCCTATTTTTAAAAAAATTCTTTCTTCTTTTTGTTGTTCTGATTGAGTGATTTCCACTATCCTATCTCTCAGATTGCTAAACTGTTCTCCTGTATTATCTACTATACTGTTAATTCCCTTTAGTGTATTTTTTAATTTCAATTATTATATTCTTCAATTCTGATTTCTTTTTAATTATATTATCTATATCTTTGTTGAAGTTCTCACTAAGTTCCTCTATTCTTGAGTTTGTTGAGCATTCATAAGACCGTTTCTTTGAACTCTTTATTAGGTAAATTACTTATCTCTGTTTCATTGGGGGGGGAGTTATTTTATTCTTTCCTTTGGATGTATTCCTTTTTCTCTTCATTTTGTTTGACTTTAAGTTTTTGTTTCTATGAATTAGGTGAAACAGCTACCTCTCCTGGTCTTGAAAGAGTGGCTTCCTGTGGGGAGAGTGCCCTGTATAGAATGCTTGCACCTGGCAGCTTTCACAGGCCAGCTGGAGCTGGAGCGGGTGTGGGCTGAGGGCGTCCCCTGGGGAGCACCATGCCCAAGGTTATCTTAGAGGGGCAGCTGGAGCTGGAGTGGGCAGGGTCCTGGGAGGAGCCCAGAGAGGACTCAAATTATGGCACATGCTGGTGCCTCCAACCCCAGAGAGGTTTTCAGCAGTTCCCACCTATTTGTCAGACGCAATAAGGTTAGTAAATGGATTTCCTTCCCATATAGTCTGGATGCTCTTTAAACTGTCGTTTTCTGGCTGTGTCCCAGGGCCAGTGAGTCTGTGCTCAGGCACCCTCAGCAATATCTTCCCCCTACCCCCCCACTGCAGGTATCTGTGATAGGGGTGGGTTTCCATCTTTCTGCCCATTTCTACGTGGTCCTTCTATGTGCAGTAGCTGTTCAATCAGCTTCAAGAGGTCTTCTTTAGGAGGTCTTCTTTAGGAGGAATTGCTGTATATGTAGATATAGGTTGGCTGTATTTGTGGGAGAATGTAAGCTCAGGGTCTTCCTATGCTGCCATCTTGGAACCCTCTCCTCAATACCATTTCAGGGTCCTTAGATGTAAGCATATTTATAGTTCCACACTACCCTTCATAATAGATGTGATGACCCTCCTCATGGTTCCCATTCTAGTCCAAACTGTGACCATCTCTCACTTGCTCTCTGTGGTCACCTCCTGACCCATCACTCTTTCTCTGCTGGTCCCTTCTCACTCACAGCATACAGGTAGTTTCTTTTAGAATATAATTCACACAAAGTCCCTTCTCTCTTCAAAATTCCCTCTTCTCATCAGATGTGGAATTTGATTCAAACTCTCTGCAGTGATGGACAAGCCTTGCAGAGCCTGCCTTGTCAACCTCTCAAAAGCCACTTTTAACCCATCCTCTTTCTCTTCTGCTCCAGCCCAGATGGCCTTCTTAGGGTTCTTTGAACACACCAAGCTTGTCTCTGCCTCAGGGACTTTGCATGACCTATTCATGAACTTTGTTCAGGTCCTTTGAGCTGTCATCTCCTCAAAGTGGTCCTGCCCCACATGTCTAACTAAAAGATCACCCCACTATGACCCAGCACCCTCTCATCAATCGCACACCATCTCTCTTGGATCTGCAATCAGCTTCATTATTCCTCCAAGCCCTTATCAATGACCCATGTTACATTGCATGTCATTTGCTTATTGTCATTGGCTTCCTTGCTGGAATATATGCTCTGGGAGGGTGGTGACTTATCTACCTTGTTCAATGTTATGTCCCTGAGTGTCTGCCCTATAGTAAGTACACTTTCAGTAAACATTTTTGGGTGAATAAATTAATTAACTAATTTTTGCAGAAAAATTAAATTAAGAGTATAATATTTTTGAATGCAATTTAATTTATACAGTTTCAGCATGTGCTATATATATATGTAATTTTTTTAACAGGGAGAAATCCTACTGAATCTTTTTCTTTGAATTTCAGAAACAGAATAATTTCTCTGGAAGACAGCTTTTGGCAAGATCTTAATAAGTTGGTAAGGTTTTACACCAGCATTCATTGTGTAAACATTTGCAGGGAATTTGAAATACAATGGACAGTTGTGTAAGTCTCTGAGGATAAAAATGTGAATTAGACATTTTCTCCAGTGGGTGGGATTCAGCAAAAACAAGTGGTGGCAAATATGATTAGTGCTATGGTAGAAGAAGTCACAGTGTTGGTTCAAAGCATAGTCAATGGTTAACTTTTAGTAATAACACTTGATGACATGCTCAGCTTTTTAATAAATAAAAACTGAAAATAATCTAAATTCCTACTCACTTTAAAACACTGTTCTTTAATGTTCAGTCAGATGTTTGATAAACAGTTTATTGGAAGTTCAAGAAAAGCATGCACAACTACAGGCTTCCCATCCTTTTCACTATTCTAATGGATGTAGCATTTCTAAGGGACCAAGAGAAATGATGAGAAATGTAATAGACCCTATAAACACCTTTTAGTAGTGTTAAATGGATGCTAAATATATAAAGCTAATTATTTTGTGAACTGGTGTCCTTCAGAGATTAAATTGTAGTTTATCTTCTGCCCACTCTGTGTTACAGCAAAAATTCTCCAAGCAACCTGATCTAAAAGTAACAGCATCTGTAGAGAGTATTCCTGCTACGTTAGTCCCTGAATATCTTTTTTGGGGACTTGAGTTATGTTGCTAATTATTTCAAGTGGCCACTTTCCCTTTGGTTCTGTTGACCTGATTAATGTATTGTTCTCCACTGTAACGTCTCAGCAGGGTCTTTTAGGGCAGGAAACTCTCCAGCGGAATTGTCTGTATAAGAGTCAGTGCTGAAATGTTTATACCATTGAAGGGATGGTCATGAAATGTTCATTTGTCCCAGAGAGCTGCCTGAGCTAGATTTTCCTATATTCAGGTTTATGTCCTAGCATTGCTGACTGATGTGGGACCCCTACCAGAGTAATTAAAGCAAGTTCTGGATCTCTGTATGGGAACAACTAGATTGCTTCTCAAAGTCTGATGGCTATCAAGAGGGAGAGGAAAATACAAAGAGAGGAAATTAATTCACACACTAATGAATTTTTAAATTAGTACTTAAAAATCCAAACTTCAGCAGTGTATTTCCCTGTAAGAAATGGTCTAGAATGATCCAGGTAACTAGGGGGAGTGAAGATATTAAAACAAACTTATGGATATTATGCAATATAAGATGTTTGAAGGTAAATGGCAGCCATCAAGCTATTAAGAGAAAATATAGGTTTGCTATTACTGTTTCTTTTTTTAATTCTCTGAAAAGAAACAAGAACTATCACTAAATTTAAAATAAAGGATTACATGCCAGAACAAAGATATATCCCTGAAAGTGCATTAAAGGCTCCTGGAATATAAATTGGCCATTATTAATATTTTTAATTTGTTGTGTGTTATAAATCATAATTTTATTGTATAATTTCCCAGTAAGCCTGAAAAGTTAGGCTAATGTTTTAAGGAGAATTATTGTAGTTTTCTCTAGGTATGATGATAATGATGATGATATACATAATAGAGCTTTAAAGAAACAATAAAGTCATGGTGTTGTCATCTGTTCATCTTTCATAACATTTATGACTATAAATGCCTCATATACCAAAAAGAGGAGTGAAATTCTAAATATATGCATGAATATTTCCCTTTGGAAGACTTTAAAAATAAAATCTAGGAATGGAAATATGTACATTTGCACATATTCCAGATCCAACTATCAAGAGTTAAGAATAAAGCATTCAGGGCTTCCCTGGTGGCGCAGTGGTGGAGAGTTCACCTGCCGATGCAGGGGACACGGGTTCATGCCCCGATCCGGGAGGATCCCACATGCCGCGGAGCGGCTGGGCCCGTGAGCCATGGCCGCTGAGCCTGCGCATCCGGAGCTTGTGCTCCGCAACGGGAGAGGCCACAACAGTGAGAGGCCCGCGTACCACACACAAAAAAAATTAATAAATAAAAAAAAGAATAAAGCATTCAGAAAATAAACTTTAAACATTGAAGAGACAAGACAACCATTGTGGAGTTCTACCTCAGCTACAATTGCAAAAGGTTACTGAAGCCAAGGGGCTGGCTTTGGTTTTCACTGGGGTGGATATTGGTCAAAGTCAGCCACTGGGGCTGGGGTCACATCCTCAAACAGATCCTTCAACCACTTTTGTCATAATTTTATCACCACTGAACCTCAGAGAAGAAGATCTCCACACTCTCCCTGCTTTCAATCTTTGTATTCTGGAATCTGTCCTATATCCATTTACCAACCTAGTCTTCAAAAACACCACTTAAATGATGCCATTCTGCTGCTGAAAAGAAAACTCCATTAGGCTATGGGATATTTCTTAACATTTTCTTTGCTCCTTGCATTCATCTCCTGGGGCTCCATAACGAAAGACCACAGACCCACTGTGGATCAAACAACAGAAATTAATTTTCTCAGCTCTGGAGGCCAGATGTCCAAGATCAAAGTATCTACAAAGTTAGTTTCTCTGAGGCCTCTCTCCTTGGCGTGCAGATGGCCTTCTCCCTGTGTCTTCACTTGGATTCTCTGTGTGTGTGTCTGTGTGTTGACCTCCTCTTCTGATAAGGACACCAGTCCTATTGATTTAAGGCCCCACCCAGACAACTTTATTTGTCTTCGTTACCTCTCTGAGGACCCTTTCTCCAAAACACATGCTAAGGTGCTGGGGGTTAGGGCTTCAACATGTGAATCTGGGGGGACACAATCCAGTCCATAACACTTCTCATCCAAGCCTTCAACAACTGACTACTAAATTTCTAATATACATCCTGACTACAACCTCATTGGTACAGTTGGAAGAAAGCTGGCTTTGGGTCTGCTCTCCACCTTCACTTAGTCTGTGGGCATATGATTTGGATGTACCAGTTGGGTCCTCTGTCCCTGCGTCTGTCAGAGGGAGATCCCAACGTGCTTCACAGTGTCCCCTCCAGCCACTGCATTCACTGGATGCCATGTGCTCTCCTTCTTTACTGCTCTCTGATCTTCGTGTAACCAATCTTATACTGAAGCACATTTTCCACATTTTATTTTTATGTCACTGCGTACTATAGATAGTATAATGATAGGCGTTTTCTCTTGCATTTATTTCTCTTGCATTTATTCCGACAGAACATGTAGCATAATGACTTACATTAGCATTATTAATTAATTGAAATTAAATCAAATAAATTATTCATCAATGTTCCTTTCTTTTTTTCTTTTTTTTGTACCACCTGGGAATTTGTGTAGAAGAACAGTCCTTTGAAAATGCTTCCACATATGTCCTATAACAGTGAAGTCCTGTTTCAAGACGAGGCGTCATTTTCACACAGTGGAATCACTGAACAAAAGTGTTCAGTTTCTCCAGAAAAATACATCTTGAGAGTCAAGGAAAGTATTTTTCGTAAGGAATTTATAGAGAATATGTCTCTGCTTCTGAGTTCTGTATAGGGGATTTCTAACCAGGGGCTCTCTGCTCTTGCCAGTGGCTATTTCTGCTGTTGATGGAAGAAGTAAATAGACACTCTGTTTTAGGATAAAATCTCAGAACATAGGACTCATTGGTTCCTCACAATAGAATCATCAGCATTGCCTTCTGAGTAAGAACTTCAGCATCGCAGCTGCTGCAGCCAGACATTCCAAGTCGAGCACATGGTGGAGTTCACACTTTAGTTCAGTTCCTTGTCCCTTACCTACACTGTGCAACACACACACACACATACACAAGCACACACACACATGTGCACACTTGCATGTGCACCTCACTTCCTCTGCAAGTGAGTTTACTCTTCTCCCTGCAACTCTTTCCCTTTTACTCACTTGCTTGGGGCCACTCTCACTTTTCTCTTGGAAAGTAACACCCATGCTAGGTCACCACTATCAGAGCACACAGGGAGAGGAGGGGTTCCATGGGGGCACACCTCCTGTCTTCAGAGCACTGGCAGGATGCGGGACACATGACTGATGGCTCACACCCCATCCAAGGGACCTGTGTAGTAGCTCAATTGATTTCTTCAGGAAAGAAGAGCAGTGGGTTTGGGTGGGCAATTAGCTGTTTGAACCACGACTGGTTTTCTGCCCCCAAGTACCTGTGTGCCCTTTTTTCCCTCATACAAAACCCCTTTTATTCATCCTTAGGGCACATCTCAAGGCTCCATCCACATGCTGGATTCATGAGAGCCCAGACTATCTGAGTGATGTTCCTTCTACCCCATCAGGTCCTGATAGGGTTCCATGAAGTCCAGCAACTTACAGATTAAAAGACAAATTATGCTCCTTGGGTCTCTGGGTTTATGTTCTGGTCTGGCTGTAAGACCCATTCCCCTGAGTTCTGGAGGGCAGACGTTATTCTTCTTTCTCCAGCAGTGGTGGCAGGTGCTGTGACACCAATGCTTCCCAGCAATTTCTGGGCCTCTGGATAGCAGGTGCAGTTCAGACCTTCAGAACCTCAGCTGTGTTCGCAAACTTTTAAGTCAAGGGTTGTGGTTCCCTTGACTTTCATTTCTTCAGAATTTTCATTTGTAATGTAAGTACCTAAATCACTCATCTGACTTGTTTTTTGCTTCCATTGCCTACAATGGTCCTCCTCCTTTGACTGAATGCAGACTGGCACCACCAGGTACTTCTTCCACATAAATCCTGGGAGGTCGGCACGATATGCCCCATTTAGAGGTAATCAAGCCCGCCCTTGTCACACTTAACTGTCTCCCTGAGGTGTTGTGAGTTCTAGAAGGTGGGGACTTTGTGCTTCTTATCTCCACAGTTCTTGTACCTGATGTAGGCCTGACTGACAGGTCCTGATAAAAATATCTTGATCACAGTCACATGGCTCATGAGCAGCAAACAAAATTGGAGTCTGGGAGCAGCAGATGCAAAGCTAGTATATACAGGATGGATAAACAACAAGGTCCTGTTGCATAGCACAGGGAACTATATTCAGTACCCTGGGATAAACCATAATGGAAAAGAATATGAGAAAGAATGTATATATGAGTATAACTGAGTCACTTTGCTGTACTATGGAAATGAACACAACATTGTAAATCAACTATACTTCAATAAAAAGAAATAAATTTAAAAAAATAGAGTACAGATCAACCTAATTCTAAAATTTCTTCATATTCCTAACTAGACTATTTTCCATTAAAAATTAATTTTAAGGTATTATTTGAGGGTAAGTCAGAAGAAATTGGGAAAAAATTCTCTCAATCATGGCACAAATTATATGATAATGAAAATTACAGATAAGTTTGGTAACATCATAGAGAGAAGAACATGCAAAGCAAATACTGCAAAACTAGAGATTTATCTTTGAATTACTTCTGATATTGTTTCTTTAAATGTCTGTCTGCTACGATGACATTGCTTCAGTTCCACAATTTATCCTTAACACATTACTTTGTTTCATAAATAAGCAGCTTCAGAATGCTTTCTGGCCTTTCAGGGCGTAGCCATATCCTCTAAGACAAGAGGCAGAGGCATGCCCTTCTGCATTCTTCATGTCTGTGCAAAGCAGGGAGAGGACAAGGTGAGAGCTCACAGCTGAAGGTGCTCCCTGCAGCGTAAATCTTCAGAGAGAGCCTTTCTCAGCAGAGGAGACTCTGACCTCCAAATGGCCTGCACGTTGCACACACATATGCTGCATGATGTAAATCCCATATTATGGGAGCTCTGTTTAAAAGTGAAAGCTGCCACATCTCTTAAGTTTTCACTTCCTAATCCTGATGAAATTTTCTAGACCCCATATCTCTTTATCTTTATATGTTTCTAATTTCTTTTGCAATGAATATAGGAAATCTCTCTTCAGTAAATTTGAGTTGGGTAATTTAACGCAATGACACTTAATCCATGTTTTAAAGGAATTAGAGCAAGAAAAGAGAGTGGAAAAAACATACCTCCCATGCACATCAAAAACTAATTTTGACTCTGTAGATGAAGAAGGGAAATCACCAATGAAATGGACTAGGCTTGATGCCAGGACAACCTTTACTGCTGATACCACTTCCCGTGAATTAAAATATTATCTTAATTTATTCATCCGGTTTTCCCTTTGGAAATTATTCCTTGTAGCTTTCTAAACCGAAACAGCACAAAAAAATTCCTAAGAATATTACAAATATGGCATATTTGCTGTATTTTTATGTCACTGTAGACAGTGTTAATTCATCCGTTTTTTAAATGATAATTATTGTGACATGAAAATTCAACTAACAAAGGTTATTTGGAGTAAAAAATTTGAGTCAATCTATATATCTAGATGCTTACAAGAATTTTAAGGTCTAAAATAAACACAATGTTTTAGACAGTTAAAGTATTTCTCTTCTGTCTTTTCTTGAAATAACTTTATTTATTATGCATGTTATTGTCAGAACAATGTCTCTAAAATTGCATATCTGTGTGCTGGTCACCTATTCTAAAAGCTCCAATGATTCCATATTTCTTACTATGTCATTCTGAACTCTTCTTTTTTTTTTTTTTCTATAACATCTTTATTGGAGTATAATTACTTTACAATGGTGTGTTAGTTTCTAATTTATATCAAAGTGAAACGGCTATACATATACATATATCTCCATATCTTCTCCCTCTTGTGTCTCCCTCCCACCCTCCCTAACTGACCCCTCTAGGTGGTCACAAAGCATCTAGCTGATCTCCCTGTGCTATGCAGCTGCTTCACGCTAGCTATCTATTTTACATTGGGTAGTGTATATATGTCCATGCCACTGTCTCACTTCATCCCAGCTTACACTAGCCCCTCCCCATGTCCTCAAGTCCATTCTCTACCTCTTCATCTTTATTCCTGTCCTGCCCCTAGGTTCTTTAGAACAATTTTTTTATTCCATTTATATGTGTTAGTACACAGTATTTGCTTTTCTCTTTCTGATTTACTTCACTCTGTATGACAGATTCTAGGTCCATCCACCTCACTACAAATAACTCAATTTTGTTTCTTTTTAAGTCTGAGTAATATTCCATTGTATATATGTGCAACATCTTCTTTATCCATTCATCTGTCGATGGACACTTAGGTTGCTTCCATGTCCTGGCTATTGTAAATAGAGCTGCAGTGAACACTGTGGTACATGACTCTTTTTGAATTATGGTTTTCTCGGGGTATATGCCCAGTAGTGGAATTGCAAACCCATATGGTAGTTCTATTTTTAGTTTTTTAAGAAACCTCCATACTGTTGTCCATAGTGGCTGTATCAATTTACATTCCCACCAACAGTGCAAGTGGGTTCCCTTTTCTCCACACCTTCTCCAGCATTTATTGTTTGCAGATTTTTTGATGATGGTCATTCTGACGGGTGTGAGGTGATACCTCATTTTAGTTTTGATTTTCATTTCTCTAATGATTAGTGATGTTGAGCATCCTTTCATGGGTTTTTTGGCAATCTGTATAACTTCTTTGGAGAAGTGTCTATTTAGGTCTTCTGACCATTTTTGGATTGGGTTGTTTGTTTTTTTGATATTGAGCTGCATGAGCTGCTTGTAAATTTTGGAGATTAATCCTTTGTCAGTTGCTTCATTTGCAAATATTTTCTGCCATTCTGAGGGTTGTTTTTTCACCTTGTTTATGGTTTCCTTTGTTGTGCAAAAGCTTTTAAGTTTCATTAATTCCCATTTGTTATATTTGTTTTTATTTCCATTTCTCTAAGAGGTGGGTCAAAAAGGATCTTGCTGTGATTTATGTCATCAAGTGTTCTGCCTATGTTTTCCTCTAAGAGTTTGATAGTGTCTGGCCTTACATTTAGGTCTTTAATCTATGTTGAGTTTATTTTTATGTATGGTGTTAGGGAGTGTTCTAATTTCATTCTTTTACATGTAGCTGTCCAGTTTTCCCAGCACCACTTATTGAAGAAGCTGTCTTTCCTCCATTGTATATTCTTGCCTCCTTTATGAAAAATAAGGTGACCATATGTGCATGGGCTTACTCTCTGGGCTTTCTATCCTGTTCCATTATTCTATATTTATGTTTTTGTGTCAGTACCACACTGTCTAGATTACTGTAGCTTTGTAGTATAATCTGATGTCGGGGAGCCTGATTCCTCCAGCTCCGTTTTTCTTTCTCAAGATTGCTTAGGCTATTCAGTGTCTTTTGTGTTTCCATACAAATTGCAAAATATTTTGTTCTAGTTCTGTGAAAAATGCCATTGGTAGTTTGATAGGGATTGCATTGAATATGTAGATTGTTTTGGGTAGTATAGTCATTTTCACAATGTTGATTCTTCCAATCCAAGGATATGGTATATCTCTCCAACTGTTTGTATCACCTTTAATTTCTTTCTTCAGTGTCATATAGTTTTCTGCATACAGGTCTTTTGAATCCTTAGGTAGCTTTATTCCTAGTTATTTTATTTTGTTGTTGTTATGGTAAATGGGAGTGATTCCTTAATTTCTCTTTCAGATTTTTCATCATTAGTGTATAGGAATGCAAGAGATTTCTGTGAACTAATTTTGTATCCTGCAACTTTACCAAATTCATTGATTAGCTCTGGTAGTTTTCTGGTAGCATCTTTAGGATTCTCTATGTCTAGCATCATGTGATCTGCCAACAGTGAGTTTTACTTTTTCTTTTCTGATTTGGATTCCTTTTATTTCTTTTTCTTCTCTGATTGCTGTGGCTAAAACTTCCAAAGCTGTGTTGAATAATAGTGGTGAGAGTGGGCAACCTTGTCTTGCTCCTGATCTTAGAGGAAATGATTTCAGTTTGTCACCATTGAGAACAATGTTTACTGTGGGATTGTCATATATGGTCTTTATTATGTTTAGGTAAGTTCCCTCTATGCCTACTTTCTGGAGGGTTTTTATTGTAAATGAGTGTTGAATTTTGTTGAAAGATTTTCTACCTCTATTGAGATAATGATAGTTTTTATTCTTCAATTTGTTTATATGGTTTATCACATTGCTTGATTTGTGTATATGGAAGAATCCTTGCATTCCTGGGATAAACCCCACTTGATCATGGTGTATGATCCTTTTAATGTGCTGTTGGATTGTGTTTGCTAGTATTTTGTTGAAGAGTTTTGCATCTATGTTCATCAGTGATATTGGCCTGTAGTTTTCTTTCTTTGTGACATCTTTGTCTGGTTCTGGTGTCAGGGTGATGGTGGCCTCTTAGAATGAGTTTGGCAGTGTTCCTCCATCTGTTATATTTTGGAAGAGTTTGAGAAGGATAGGTGTTGTCTCTTCTCTAAATGTTTGATAGAATTCGCTTGTGAAGCCATCTCGTCCTGGAAGTTTGTTTGTTGGAAGACTTTTTTTTTTTTGGCGGTATATGGACTTCTCACTGTTGTGGACTTTCCCATTGCGGAGCACAGGCTCCAGACGCGCAGGCTCAGCAGCCATGGCTCATGGGCCCAGCTGCTCCACGGCATGTGGGATCTTCCCGGACTGGGGCACGAATCCGTGTCCCCTGCATCGGCAGGTGGACTCTCAACCACTGCACCACCAGGGAAGGCCCTGTTGGAAGATTTTTAATCACAGTCTCAATTTCAGTGCTTGTGATTGGTCTGTTTATGTTTTCTATTTCTCTCTGGTTCAGTCTCAGAAGGTTGTGCTTTTCTAAGAATTTGTCCATTTCTTCGTGGTTGTCCATTTTATTGGCATATAGTTGCTTGTAGTAATCTCTCATGATCCTTTGTCTTTCTGCAGTGTCTGTTGTAACTTCTTTTCATTTCTAATTTATTTTATTTGAGTCTTCTCCCTTTTTTCTTGATGGGCCTCTCTACTGGTTTATCAATATTTTTATCTTCTCAAAGAAGCAGCTTTTAGTTTTATTGATGTTTGCTATTATTTCCTTCATTTCTTTTTCATTTATTTCTGATTTGATCTTTATGATTTCTTTCCTTCTGCTAACTTTGGTTTTTTTTTTTTTGTTCTTCTTTCTCTAATTGCTTTAGGTGTAATGTTAGGTTGTTTATTTGAGATGTTTCTTGTTTCTTGAGGTAGGATTGTATTGCTATAATCTTCCCTCTTAGAATGGCTTTTGCTGCATCCCATTAGTTTGGGGTCATCCTGTTTTCATTGTCATCTGTTTCTAGGTATTTTTTGATTTCCTCTTTGATTTCTTCAGTGATCTCTTGGTTATTTAGTAGTGTATTGTTAAGCCTCCATGTGTTTGCATTTTTTATAGATTTTTTTCCTGTAATTGATATCTAGTCTCATAGTGTTGTGGTCAGAAAGGATACTTGATACGATTTCAATTTTTTAAAATTTACCAAGGCTTGATTTGTGACCCATGATATGATCTATCCTGGAGAATGTTTCATGAGCACTTTAGAAGGAAATGTTTTCTTTTGCTTTTGGATGGAATATCCTATAAATATCAATAAAGTCCCTCTTTTTTAATGTGTCATTTAAAGCTTGTGTTTCCCTATTTACTTTCATTTTGGATGATCTGTCCATTGGTGAAAGTGGGGTGTTAAAGTCCCCTACTATGATTGTGTTACTGTCGATTTCCCCTTTTATGGCTGTTAGCATTTGCCTTAAGTATTGAGGTACTCCTATATTGGGTGCATAATATTTACAATTGTTATACCTTCTTCTTGGAATGATCCCTTGATCATTATGTAGTGTCCTTCTTTGTCTCTTTTAATAGTCTTTATTTTAAAGTCTCTTTTGTCTGATATGAGAATTGCTACTCCAGCTTTCTTTTGATTACCATTTGCATGGAATATCTTTTTCCACCCCTCACTTTCCATCTGTATGTGTCCCTAGGTCTGAAGTGGGTCTCTTGTAGACCGAATATATATGGGTCTCGTTTTTGTATCCATTCAGCCAGTCTATGTCTTTGGTTGGAGTACTTAATCCATTTACATTCAAGGTAATTATTGATATGTATGTTCCTATTACCATTTTCAAAATTGTTTTGGGTTTGTTATTGTAAGTGTTTTCCTTCTCTTGTGTTTCCTGCCTAGAGAATTTCCTTTAGCATTTTTTGTAAGCTGGTTTGGTGTTGCTGAATTCTCTTAACTTTTGCTCATCTGTAAAAGTTTTCATTTCTCTGTCAAATATGAATGAGATCCTTGCTGGGTAGAGTAATCTTGGATATAGGTTTTTCCTTTTCATCACTTAAATATGTCCTGCCACTCCCTCTGGCTTGTAGATCTTCTGCTGAAAGATTGGCTGTTTAGCTTATGGGGATTCCCTTGTATGTTATTATTATTTTTTCCTTGCTGCTTTTAATATGTTTTCTCTGTATTTAATTTTTGATAGCTTGATTAATATGTGTCTTGGCTTATTTATCCTTGGATTTATCCTGTATTGGACTCTCTGTGCTTCCTCAACTTGACTGAATATTTCTTTTCCCATCTTAGGGTAGTTTTCAACTATAATCTCTTCAAATATTTTCTCAGTTCCTTTCTTTTTCTCTTCTTCTTCTGAGACCCCTATAATTCGAATGTTGGTGTGTTCAATATTGTCCTAGAGTTCTCTGAGTGTGTCCTCAATTCTTTTCATTCTTTTTTCTTTATTCTGCTCTGTGTTAGTTATTTCCACTATTTTAGCTTCCAGGTCACTTATCCGTTCTTCTGTCTCAGTTATTCTGCTATATATTCCTTCTTGAGAATTTTAAATTTCATTTAATGTGTTGTTCATTATTGTTTGTTTGCTCTTTTATTCTTTTAGGTCCTTTTTGAACTTTTCTTGTATTTTCTCCATTCTATTTCCAAGATTTTGGATCATCTTTACTATCATTACTCTGAAATCTTTTCCAGGTAGACTGCCGATTTCCTCTTCATTTGTTTGGTCTGGTGGTTTTTACCTTGCTCCTTCATCTGCTGTGTGTTTCTCTGTCTTCTCATTTTGCTTAACTTACTGTGTTTGGGGTCTCCTTTTGGCAGGCTGCAAGTTTGTAGTTCCTGTTGTGTTTTGGTGTCTGCCCCCAGTGGCTAAGTTTGGTTCAGTGGGTTGTGTAGCCCTCCTGGTGGAGGGGACTGGTGCCTGTATTCTGGTGGATGAGGTTGGATCTTTTCTTTCTGGTGTTCAGGACCCCACGATGATGTGTTTTGGGGTGTCTGTGGCCTTGTTATGAGTTTAGGCAGCCTCTCTGCTAATGGGTGGGTTTGTGTTCCTGTTTTGCTAGTTGTTTGGCATAGGGTGTCCAGCAATGGAGCTTGCTGGTTGTTGAGTGGAACTGGGTCTTAGCGTTGAGGAGGAGATCTCTGGGAGAGCATTTGTCATTTGATGTTACATGGAGCTGGGATGTCTGTGGTTGACCAATATCCTGAACTTGGCTCTCCCACCTCAGAGGCACAGTCCTGACATCCGGCCAGAGCACCAAGATGCTGTCAGCACATGGCTTAGAAGGAAAGCGAGGGAAAAAAGAAAGAAAGAAATAATAAAAAAAAGTTATTAAAATAAAAAATACATTATTAAAAATAAAAATGTTAAAAAGTCATAAAAAAAAGAAAGAAAGAAAGAAGTGAACAACCAACCAAATAAAGAAATCCACCAATATAACAAGCACTAAAAACTATTTGAACAACAAAAAAAATTAGGATAGACAGAACCTTAGGACAAATTGTAAAAGCAAAGTTATACAGACACACTCACACTAAGAAGCATACACATACACACACACACAAAAAGAGATAAAGGAAAAAAATATGTATATACAAAAAATGAAAAAGGATAGAGAAACAAAATCAATAAACAAATCTACCAATGATAATATACTGCAAATACTAAACTAAGATAAACATAAAACCAGAAACAAATTAGATGCAGAAAGCAAACCCCAAGTCCACAGTTGCTCCCAAAGTCCACTGCTTCAATTTTGTGGTGATTCATTGTCTAGTCAGTTATTCCAGAGATGCAGGGTACATCAAGTTGATTGTGGAGCTTTAATCCGCTGCTCCTGAGGCTACTGGGAGAGATTTCCCTTGCTCTTCTCTGTTCGCACAGCTCCTGGGGTTCAGCTTTGGATTTGGCCCTGCCTCTGAGTGTAGGTCGCCTGAGGGCCTCTGTTCTTCACTCAGACAGGATGGGGTTAAAGGAGCAGCTGATTAGGGGGTTCTGGCTCACTCAGGCTGGGGAGAGGGAGGGGTATGGAATGCAGGGTGAGCCTGCCACGGCAGAGGCTGGCGTAACATTGCAGCAGCCTGAGGCATGCCATGCATTCTCCCGGGGAAATTGTCCCTGGCTCATGGGACCCTGGTCGTGGTGGGTTGCACAGGCTCCCGGGAGGGGAGGTGTGGATAGTGACCTGTGCTTGCACACAGGCTTCTTGGTGGCTGCAGCAGCAGCCTTGGTTTTTCATGCCTGTCTCTGGTGTCCGTGCTGATAGCTGCGGCTCGCAGCCATCTCTGGAGCTCATTTAGGTAGTGCTCTGAATCCCCTCTCCTCATGCACCCACAACCAGTGGTCTCTTGCCTCTTAGGCAGTTCCAGACTTTTTCCCAGACTCCTTTTCGGCTAGCTGTGGTGCACTAGCCCCCTTCAGGCTGTGTTCATATAGCCAACCCCAGTCCTCTCCCTGGGATCTGACCTCCAAAGCCTGAGCCTCAGCTCCCAGCGCCCACCTGCCCCGGCGGGTGAGCAGACAAGCCTCTCGGGCTGGTGAGTGCTGGTCAGCACTGATTTGTGTGCGGGAATCTCTCTGCTTTGCCCTCTGCACCCCTGTTGCTGTGCTCTCCGTCGTAGCTCTGAAGCTTACCCCCCACCAGTCCCCGTCTCCACCAGTGAAGGACCTTCCTAGTGTGTGAAAACTTTTCCTCCTTCACAGCTTCCTTCCAGAGGTGTAGGTCCCATCCCTATTCTTTTGTCTCTGTTTTTTCTAATTTCTTTTGCCCTACCCAGGAACGTGGGTAGTTTCTTGCCTTTTGGGAAGTCTGAGGTCTTCTGCCAGCGTTTGGTAGGCGTTCTGTAGGAGTTGTTCCACATGTAGATGTATTTCTGATGTATTTGTGGGGAGGAAGTTGATCCTTACATCCTACTCCTCTGCCATCTTGAAGGTCCAGTGTGTAGGATGGGTTTTCCATTCTGAATTCTTGGGCTCATACTCAAGTTTTTCATAAATTGACTCTATCCCCCTAAGATAGGCATTTGTCCTGTGGTATTTCCACTCATGATTGTGTCCTTTCCAAAATGTGCCATCCTCCTCCTCTGCTTTCCTGTCCTGGTCAGACCATTTTCCCTTGCAACATGGGTCTTCTTTTCCATTTAGGTAGAGCAGGTATTCCAAACTGGCCACCTGAAGGGCAATCTGGCCCTCAGAATTATTTAGTTTGACTCATATGTGTGTGTGTTTGTTTGTTTCATTGCATTTGATATCCTTCTGGTCTGGAAAGTTCTCAAAGTAGGAGAACACAGGCCCTTACTCTGGATTGATAAACATGAGGCCAATTCATGTGTTGTGTGCATGACTGATCTTTTGAAAGCATTTGTTGCATTTGCTTTTGAGTCCCGACCTATATATTGCCTATAAAACTCATAATAATTGAACATACACCTCATCGAAGGAAACTTGGACCTCCTCCAAGGAGCTCCAAGACCTTCTCCAAGGCTGAGGAGCAGACTAGGCATAGATTGCAGATTACTTATAGATTATAGTTTGAATAGGTTGAGTGTTAGGCTTCTAAGAGACTAGGATTGATAGGAAGTTCATAGATAACAGACCTGTGATTATCATTTTGCTGGAGCAAAAAGAACCATTTATTAATTGAATGTTTTTGTGTTCTCTGATCTTTATTCAATCTTATTTCCTGAGCATCTGTTGAGTATACTTTTATTTAAAACATTCCAAATGACTAGGGTATAAAGACCAAAGACCCTGAAAAACAAAACAAAGAAAAAAAATTAAATCATAGGATGGGAGATGGAGACATAAAAAGATAATAAATCACAGTCCAGTGCATTGAGCCATTGCTGAGACACTTTACAGAAGGAACGAGGGTTTGACTCAATATGTGCTGATACAGCATGGTGACTAGAGTTAATAATACTGTAATATGTACTGTTGGAGAGATCTTAAAAGTTCTCATCACAAGAAAAAATAGTTTGTAACTATACATGGTGACAGATGTTAACTAGACTTATTGTGGTGATCATTTTGCAATATATACAAATATCAAATCATTATGTTGTACACCTAAACTGATATAATGTTATATGAAACTTATATCTCAATAAAGAAAAAATAATTTGTGTGAAAAAGAAAATATGTGCTAATCTTCACACGACCTTGGGAGGTAGCCTGGAAGATGCATGGCTTATGGAGATGAATTTTAAGCTTCTGCAATAACTATAACCATAGTCATAGTTAGGAAGGTTTGGCACCTTGTTCTGTTATGAACTCTGCTGGTTTTGAGGATCCATCAACCTCAAAGTTTTTATAGGAATAATTGGTATAGTGAGTTTCATATTTTCCCAGCCACTTCACATTAAATATACTCTGTTATATACTCTGTTATATTTTATTTTTGGTGTGTCTTTCATTATATGGTCTATTGTCTAACTTTTTACAATTGGTACTTTGGTTTTTTTAAAAAGACCTAATTGAGTTAAATAAATAATCAATTATACAAGTAAACAGTAAAACTTGATGTTTTGACATATTTTTTACAACAGTGACACTATGACCAGGTCAAGATACTGAACATCCATCATCCCCGCTCTCCTTGTTGCCCCTCCTCATAGACCCTCCCCCATCCTTGCGCACCTGCTGATATGCTTTCTGTTTTAAAGATTAGTCTGCACTTAATGGAGCCAAGTGGGATGCACTCTTTCTTGGTAGGGAAGAAGGGTCATTCATCTTCCTTCAGTCAGTATCATTATTCTGAGATTCATTCATTCGTGTTGCATATATCAATTCATTCTTTTTTTATTACTGAGTAGTATTCGTTGTTTGAATATACCACGATTTGTTTACCTGTTCACCTTTTGATGGGCATTGTGGTGGTTTCCAGCCTTGAGCTGTTACAAACAAAGCTGTTATGAACATCATGGACAAATCTTGGACAGGAACATGTTTTCACTTATCTTAGGAAAAAGCAAACAAAAAAAATTTAATGGAATAAGTGTTTTATGTGGTAGGTGTATATTTACTTAAGAAAGTGCCCAAGTGTTTTCCCCTTGGGCTGTGTCATTCTGCAGCCACACCAGCATTGTGGAGGGTTCTGGCTGTTCAGCATTCCTGGTAATATTTTGTATTGTCCTTTCCTTTTTTTTCTTCCAATATTAGCCTTTCTGAGAAGTGTACAGTTCTATCATACTACTTTTTAATTTGTGATTTCTTAATGACTAATGATGTTGAACGTCTTTTCATATGCTTGTTCATAATCAGTAGTATATCTTCTTTTGTGATGTGTATGTTCAACTATGTTACCCTTCTTTTCACTGACATTTGTCTTCTTAGCTGAGTTCTGGGAATTCTCTATATATGATGGATACATGTCCTTTGTCAGAGACGTGATTTATGAATATTTTCTAAGAGCCTGAGGTTTGTTTTTCATTCTCTTAACAGAATATTTCAAAGAACAGATGTTTTTAATTTTGATGAGGTCCACAGAATAGAAAGAGCTGACTGAGAATAAGCCCAAAATGGAAACCACAAATTCCAGACATGAAAAATAGACCTCGTCTACTTGAAAACTGGGGTCAGCTGTATCTCAAGACAGTCACACTCAGACAGGCTGATAGCCAAAATGTTGTTAATTTTTTCCATCATACTAATTTTAAATGGACCACATGATTCACAGCCCCAGTGGAGTTACATGCTTCTTGATTTGGGATCTAAGTTCAGGACACTTAGCTACCATTTTGAAATTATTATATAGGAAACATGACACACCGAGATTATTCTAATACCAAGTTTCAAATCATAGGATAATGTACTATCTGAGACTGTGAAAAAGTCTGGTAAGCAAACCATGCAAATGTGCAGTGTTATAGAAGTGAACTCTATCAAGAAATTTAAAAAATAAAAAAAATTAAAAATAATCCTCAGGCAATGACAAATTAGAAATTAGTTTTATTTTCAGCTTTTATTAACTGTTAATCTTTTTTTACCAAATTAGAATTCTCTTTGCATGACAAGAGGATTTTGATGCACCATCAGGGTAGAAATACCAGTAGAAAGACACATTTTAGTTGTGTCCGCATGGACATCATCCTGTGAGAATAAAGCTGAAACTTTGGGTCTTATGATGAAGGAGTCATAACAAAATATTTTGGAAGCATTTCAAGACATTTCTACAAACTATTTGTTTCTGGAAGGATGGGAAATTACATACATGTACTTTTTCAGGGTTCAGTACAAATGATTTGGAATCAAATTTAGGAATCACAGTGATGGGACCTGAAAGAGAGAGAGAGAGGAAAGAAGGAAGGAAGGAAGGGAGGGAGGGAAAGAAAGAAAGAAAGAAAGAAAGCAAGAAAGAAAGAAAGAAAGAAAGAAAGAGTAAGATAATAATAAGCAAGCACTTACATTCAGGAATGAAAATTCTCTCCAACTCATCCATTTGGATTCTAGAGCCCAAGGTAAAACATTTCCCCAACAGTTTACTCTAAACAAAGCAGGATAGGTAATAAACAGGACTGCAGTGGTTAGATCGCATCTACAGCAGGGTTTCAGAGTAAATAGGGGTTAGAGAGGGCCCTGAGGTTGCTTGTTTTGAAACAGAAAGATACACAGTGGCCGCTCACCTTAATGTTCTCTTCCCTCAACACTGTTTCTCTAACCTTAAGACACTGCTCAGGATGGAGATGAAATTAAACGCCAATGTTGAATATTTTGCTGTGACAAGACTGTGATATCACCCACCAGGATCTGTCTGCTGGAAATTCCAGAAGTACTTAAGTGGAACTACCACGTATCCAGTAGGGGGAGAAGTTGTAAGTTTGTAAGTAGACAGCATCTCAAGTTTATATATCACAAAGACACTGTGAGCAAAACACTATGGGGGCAAATTCATTACATTTAACACTTTCCCTCCCTCCTCTGTTCAGAAAACAAAGCTGTGGTTTTGCCCATTCAATGTATTCCCTTTATTCAAAAGTTTTTTGTTTTGTTTTGTTTTCCTTCTCAAACTAGTCTTTGGGTTTTCATGATGCAGACTCTGAGGCTAAATATAAAGAAATAGGAGTGAGATGCAGAAGATAAGGGTTTAAGGACCAGAGGTACCTGGGCTGCAGCTGCAGGAGAACTGGACAGAGAGCAAATTGAAGGAGTAAGTACAAGTTTTAGGAGGCAGGATTTTTGCTGCTTGGTTGTATTGCTTTGATGTAGACCCTGTTCTAAGGTTGCAGCTTTAATGGTACTCCTTTAAATAACAGCCCTTCCATACTTGCCATGATTTGCCATGTACAAGGACATATGTCTGAGGATTTTTATTTATTTATTTATTTTTATTTTTTTTTGCGCTACACGGGCATCTCACTGTTGTGGTCTCTCCCGTTGCGGAGCATAGGCTCCGGACGCGCAGGCTCAGCGGCCATGGCTCACGGGCCCAGCCGCTCCGCGGCATGTGGGATCCTCCTGGACCGGGGCACGAACCCACGTCCCCTGCATTGGCAGACAGACTCTCAACCACTGCGCCACCAGGGAAGCCCTGTCTGAGGATTTTTAAAGCAATAAACCAAACGCATAGGTTCGTTTATACTGGAAGATAATACATCTGTCAAAAAATATTTAAAAAATGTGTGTGGAAATGGACAAATCAGAGAAAAAGAAAGTTCTTAGAGTTTTAAGAGTTGATATGAGGGTTTGAAGAGTGATGTGGAATAAAGCTATGAAAATCTTTCAGAATACATGGGGAAAAGGAAACGAAGATACACATTAAGGTCCTATCAGATGAAAGATGACATTTAGAGAATCAATCTAATCTATTTCAAAAAGAGAGAAAAGGGCTTCCCTGGTGGCACAGTGGTTGAGAGTCCACCTGCCGATGCAGGGGACACGGGTTCATGTCCCGGTCGGGGAAGATCCCACATGCCGCGGAGCAGCTGGGCCCGTGAGCCATGGCCGCTGAGCCTGCGCGTCCGGAGCCTGTGCTCCGCAACGGGAGAGACCACAACAGTGAGAGGCCCGCGTACTGCAAAAAAAAAAAAAAAAAAAAAAAAAGAGAGAGAAAAGAAAAAACGGACAGGTGAACAAACCAGAAAAATAGAAAGGATTTTTCTCAGAAAAAAAGATGATGAGTCTTCTCCTTATTCTGAGCTCACCCACATTCTCTTCTCTTCCTGCTCCTACAAAGATGACACTTTCCTGGCCCCTTGCAGTTAGGAGTGACCATGAACTAGTTCCAGTGAGTGGGTCTGTGCAGGAGGAGAAATGATCATTTCCAAGCCAAGGCATCTAAGTGCCAGCATGCGTCTCCAGGATCTTCCTCTCTGCCTGCTTTGGAAATATATTACAATGATGGACGATGAAGCGGAGACTGAAGCATCCAGGATCTCTGAGATACTGCAGGGAGATGGCTGCCCAGAGCCTAGCCTGGACCCTTGAGGGCCATTAAATACATAAAAATGTCCTTATGTTAGGCTGCTGAGATATTTGTGTGGTTTGTTACTGAGACATAAGACTTTCTTCTCTTTTAATATAGTTATCTTGATCTCGATGTTTTATAAATTTCTTGTGTAATTTCCATGTCATTTAGCAGCAAAAAATCTGTAGGGTAGATTGTGAACAAAACTTTAGTATTAAGTGTGGATATCAGCAAAAGTTTTCAATTAATGTACAAAAGACAGGTTGTATGCCCTGGATCATTGCTGTGATAACAAGAAGAAGAGAGATTGGAAACTATTATAAATCAAATAGCCACATTAAAAGGTAATACCAAGAGCAGATGAAATTCATATTTAGGAAAAAAAGAAAAAAGTAAAGTCATTCGCTTTATGGGAAATTGTAAATTCTGTCTTTTGGGAATTTCAAAGCTTCGGAAGCCCCTGCTTTTCCTTAAGCCCCTTCCTCTGCTCCCTGATAACCTGCATATTCAGGGTACCTTCAGTTAGCCAAACACACCCACTCAGGCAGCATTTTCCGGTGTGCTCTGACCCACCTACTGCAGAATTCTCTCGAGGTGATTGTGACAGTGCAGGCCACTTGTCCCCACTCCAGACTTCAGTGAATCAGAGTATCAAGCCCCCGGGGATGAGGGAATTCTGTAGTGACAAGTTCCCCAGATGAATTTTATATACTGTAAAGCTTGAGAAATACTCCATTAAAGACTTTTCTCATCTCATAGACCCTTTCAATGGCTAATCTCCCTCAATACATTATGTTCTGAGGTGACTTTTATTGTTTCATCATGTGTCATATTCTTATTAGCATTACAATATAGTTGATTGTTAGATTAGTATGAGAAGCCAGATATTTTCCTGGACAACAGGATAGATGAGGTAATCTTGCAGAGGTCAGAGAGAACTAGTACTGAAGAAGGATGCATGGATTAAACTCTTTCTTCTGTTATGAAAATCATCCTGATATTCATCCTGAAAATACATTACTAATTTTAAATCTAAAAAATATGTGAGGTTAAGTCATTGCTTTATAGACTCACTATATACCCTTTTTATTTGATAAGCTAACATGATTGCTGTAATTCTATATAGTATTACAATAATAAAATAGCACATCTATCAAAAACATGGCTGATCACTTATAACAATGACACTAAGGCACTTGTGTGTATGTGTGTGTGTGTGTGTGTGTGTGTGTGTGTGTGTGTGTGTGTATGGGGGAGTGTAGCACCACAGATGCATTAAACATGTACAGAATGCTTACAAGAGGACCCCTCAGGCTCTCTCCTTATGTGCCTTTTATTTTGTTTTGCAGATTGCTTGAGTTGGTTGCCAGCTAAGCTACCTGAAAACAGCAACAACAAAAATTGTCAGAGCAGGAGATTTGCTGCTTGAGGCAGTTACTACTTTTTAAAGGTGTATGGGTGAGAATGTAATGAGGAAGAAAAGATAGAGGTAAAATAGAAAATAAGAATAAGTTTGAAAAAGGAGTTATGCACCAGAAAAGAAAACAGTTTCCTTACAGTCACACCAAACTTCTACAGGCAAATTTATTTTTTTAAATTTATTTCTTTGTTTGTTTCTTTCTTTATTTATTTTTGGCTGTGTTGAGTCTTCATTGCTGCACGATGGCTTTCCCTAGTTGCGGCGAGTGGGGGCTGCTCTTCGTTGTGGTGCACAAGCTTCTCATTGTGGTGTCTTCTCTTGTTGCAGGGCACGGGCTCTAGGTACATGGGCTTCAGTAGATGTGGTGCACAGGCTCAGTAGTTGTGGCTCGTGGGCTTAGCTGCTCCACAGCATGTGGATCTTCCTGGATCAGGTCTTGAACCCATGTCCCCTGCATTGGTAGGCGGATTCTTAACCATTGCACCACCAGGGAAGTCCCTACAGGCAAATTAAAAAATCCTCTGTACTTCTGAAAAATCTGAGGGGTTGCCCTGTATATGTTTGGTAATAAAAGCCAAAGAGGATTGAATTTCTTTTTTCCATGGAGGGGAGAATAATGTGAAATCTGGGGTGGGGAAGGGAAGTACACAGGAGCAAGAGGAAGGAGGTGGTAAGCCTGGTAGTTTTTGAGGGAAAGTTGGAGCAAAAAACTCTTATTCTTTGTTGAGGAATTTAGGTAGCTGTTTATCTCTTCATGGAATTTTGGGGAAAGTTTGTAATGCTTCTAGGGGGTAATCTGGGGCAACTCTGAAAGGGCAGTGACTGAACTAGTACATAAGCCTCAGAAGGTAGAAAGGAGACCATACGTAAAGAAGTCCTTGGGGAATTCTCAGATGTCTTTGGGACAACTTATTTAAAACTATGACATTGGAAGTTCCTACTGTTATACTCTCTCCATTGTTACACTGGAGTTGCAATTATATTCATTGTAAGAAAACTAGAGTTGTGTGTGACTTAGTAGAAAAGTTTATACCATGTTCCAAATTTCAATTCTCCAACACTTCATTTCCCAATATTTTCTGAAAGACTACTAAGCATGAGTACTGAGCACCAGTACCCCATGAGACACATTGTTTAGAGCAGAGAAGAAGGCTCAGTTTACATCTAAACTAGGTCCTCAGGGATGAGTTGGGATTGCCAACTGGATCATCAGGGTGGGTCAGGGACTAGAGGCTGGAGGTGTGGGCACATGGGCTCCACTATGGAAGTGTGCTGTGATGACCAGGAACAGTACTTTGTCCAGCTGGAAAGAGTAACAAGCGTGGAGGCTGAAGGATCACAAGCAATCTAATACACCAAGTTAAGGAGTTTAGATATTAACCTGCAGACGATGAAGAATTTTATGCAATCAGATTTTCATTAGAAACGTCACTCAGGTAGAGTGTAAGGAACCTGCTGCTTAACCAGAAAATGTCCCTAATTTATTCACAAAATCTGGGCACTCAGGAAACCCATCAGTTGACGCTTTTGCATGGTGGGGATGCTGCTGGATTATGGATTCCTCTGTTCCACTTGTTGTGATGGTGTGTCCACTCTCTTGGCTTTTCATGGACTGGAGACCAGTGATGATGATAATAGAAATACCAACCATGTTCAAAAAAGCCCATTCCTTTGAATCGTGTCTTTTTTTTTCTCACAGTGTTTGGGGGATTTAGCAGGTGAAATGGCAGACCGAAAGGGAAAATACAGCATTTTAAAATGAAGATACATGGAGATCATGTTTGTCAGAATGTCCCTCATTCCTGCCTTCTTACTCTCTCCCTGTTTATATATGCACACACAGAGACATCCAGAAACAAGCTTCACAACTGAGTGTTTACTTTAACACCCACTTACACCAACGGACAATCATCCAAACAGAAAATAAATAAGGAAACACAAACTTTAAATGACACAATAGACCAAATAAATTTAACTGATATTTATACAACATTCCACCCGAAAGTGGCACTTTCTTCTCAAGTGCACATGGAACATTCTCCAGGATAGATCACATCTTAGGTCACAAATCAAACCTCGGAAAATATAAGAAAACTGAAATCGTATCAAGCATCTTTTCTGAACAAAATGCTATGAGATTGGAAATCAGTTAGAGGAAAAAAACTGTAAAAACCACACATACACAGAGGCTAAACAGTGTGCTACTAAATAACCAAGACATCACTGAATAACTCAATGAAGAAATAGGAAAAATACATAGAAAAAAATGACAATGAAAGCACAATGACCCGAAGCCTATGGGATGCAGCAAAAACAGTTCTAAGAGGGAAGTTTATAACAATTCAATATCACCTCAAGAAACGAGAAAAATCTCAAATAAACAATATAACTCTACATCTAAACAACTAGAGAAAGGAGAACAAAGAAAACCAGTCAGTAGAGGAAAGGAATCATAAAGATCAGAGCAGAAATAAATGAAATAGAAATGAAGAAAACAATAGCAAGGATCAATAAAACTAAGAGCTGTTTCTTTGAGAAGATAAACAAAATTGATAAACCCTTAGCCAGACTCATCATGAAGAAAAGGGAGAGGATGCAAATCAATAAAATGAGAAATGATAAAGGAGAAATCACAACTGACACCGCAGAAATAACAAAAGTTTATAAGAGACTACTACAAACAGCTATATGCCAATAAAATGGACAACCATGAAGAAATGGACAAATTCTTGGAAATGTACAATTTTCCAAGACTGAACCAGGAAGAATTAGAAAATATAAAGAGACTTACCACAAGTAATGAAATTGAAACTGTAATTAAAAATCTTCCAACAAACAGAAGTCCAGGACCAGATGGCTTCACAGGCGAATTCTATCAAACATTTAGAGAAGAGCTAACACCGATTATTCTCAAACTCTTCCAAAAAGTTGCAGAGGGAGAAACACTCCCAAATTCATCCTTTGAAGCCACAATCACCCTGATACCAAAACCAGAAAAAGTTATCAAAAAAAATTTTCAATATCACATCAATATCACTGATGAACATAGATGCAATCCCACTACTAGGCATATACCCTGAGAAAACCATAATTCAAAAAGAGACACGTAGCACTATGTTCAATGAAGCACTATGTACAATAGCTAGGGCATGGAAGCTACCTAAATGTCATTGACAGTTGAATGGATGAAGAAGATGTGGCACATATATACAGTGGACTATTACCCAGCCATAAAAAGACACAAACTTGAGTTATTTGTAGTGAGGTGGATGGACCTAGAGTGTGTCATACAGAGTGAAGTAACTCAGAAAGAGAAAAACAAATACCACATGCTAACCCATATATATGGAACCCCCCAAAATTGGAAAGATAGTGGCTACATAAAGGGCAGTTATGTGTTTTTGCACAGAGGTGTGGGTCTACTGTCTGCCATATAGATAGATGCTCAATGAATATGAACCAAAATGGGGTGATGATGATGGTTTGATGGCTAAAATGACTTCATATACATTAATGTATTAGATAGGAATAATACATAATACATTTGAAAGGGGGAGAGAGAGAGAGAGTGGAGAGAGAGAGAGAGAGAGAGAGAGAGAGAGAGAGAGAGAGAGAGAGAGAGAGAGAGAGAGAGAGAGAGAGAGAGAAAGAGAAATTTTGTAGGATTTTCCCAGCAGTCGACTTGGTGCTCAGCCTTAATGTCTGGGTCTCTCATCCACATCCCCGGTACCCATTACTACTGTGCTGCAGATACACAGCTAAACAATTATGTGAGGACCAGGGAAACTCTAGAGGATAAAACCCTTAATACAATTTGAAATGCTTATATTACAAAGAATTAGCTGGTTGCTCTTATGAGTATAGGTAATACTTCCAAAGGATGATGCAAAGACATGGAGACTTATATTCCATTAGCCACTAACTACCAAACAGTATTTCTTTTTTAAACAGACAGAAGTTTTGTTAACAGATTATGTAACAGAATATCAGTGATTCATGCACATATTTTTGTGCTTCTTTTGCAAATTACATTTTTTTTTCTACAGAGATTAATTTGCAAACTCTTTGTTGTGGAACATCATGTACACTTTCATATTCTAACATTTGTTAAGAATATTATTCTTTAAACAAATGATAACATTTTAGTTGTTTCTCCTAGTTTCAGGGGGAAATGCCATTTTAGAATCTAGCAAGTGATACAAGGAAGATTCGCAAAGCTCAGTTGGAGGATCAAAAGTTTGCTCACTCAGGTATAATTTGGAACATTTTAAACATTTCAAAGTTTATGAAAAGTGATACCTCCTATATATATATATGTTTATATATATATACATACAAGTTGATATTTATAAGGTCAGTATCTGTGGGAGCCTATTCACTTGAGGTTATTTTGTTGTAAAACATGTAATTAGTTAAAGTAAGTTCCCTTCCACCCTATCCCACCCCCCATTTGCCTTAGGCTAAAACAAAGTTTCAAAGGAACTACAAAAGTTCAGTGGCCTTCCAAGATCCCCTGTAGGGTTCTTTAGTTTCACTGGTTGTTAATCTGAAAGTTGCTTAATGCTACTTGAAATGAAATTTATCCAGATCCTAACGAGGATTGATGAGGGAATTTGTAAACTTGGTTTCAGTTTTTAGGAGGTGATGATTCTGGACTCTCAACAGAGAGGTCCTTGTGGCTATTGATGTGATGGGTTTAGTTCACCCAAATATCCCTGTTGTCTTTGAGCTCAGCTGAACACCTGTAAAAGCAGAACAGTAAAATGCAGCCAGTGAATGGGTAACCTACTTATGCACAGGACATGAATCACAAAGAAAGCAGAGTGGTCACATTAAATAAAACAGGAGTTAGTTCTGTATGTACTTTAATGAGTCAGTTTTAACATAAAACGAGATTGTATCTTTTGGCTATCTCTGCTGCTACTTTTAGAGGACAGCAGAACATGGTTAAATGACTCTACTACACATTATACTCATGCAGAATTGTCTTGGCAATGAATGTTAGCACAATTCATACAGCTTCATGTACTAAAACTGACAGTTCTCAACCCAAGAACATGTTTAACTGGAATCAGTGAAAAAATCATGATTTGACAGGGAATTTATCACATCACTCACAGTTCTTCCTACTTGTCCACACAAAACTTGAAAATTTGGGAAAAAAAGAACTTTCTTCCAAGTTTTAAAAATTGGTGTATTCCAGTGGTGTATCCATCAGTGAAATATGTAACAACACTGCAGTGTAATTACAGTGGTGTACCCATTAGTGAAATATGTAATTACACTGCAGCATTACCAGCCCAGCTAAATGACGATGTGACGTCTGTAACTGTAGTGAAAGATCCCAAGTCTGAAGGGTCATTCTAGGAGACGATCCCTTACAAAACTCTCATAACTGTCATCATCATTAACGATGTCCCATGGCCTCCTATCTTTATGTTTAGTGTCAGAGTCCTTTGAAAGTAATATGATTATATCAAGCCCTAACAAACTTGACTTGACAGACTTCATTATAAGAATAAACATTTCTTTCAATAAAGTTACAAACCCATGCACCATATTTATAAAAACACACTTTAGCCACTTAATAGCTTTCAGAAAAGACATCTGATTCCACTTTCACCCATCACTGAGGCTCTAATTACTTTGATTTAATAGCTGTGGGATTTTATTTTTTACTGATCAGATTCCTCACTAATACATAGCAGAAAAGAAACATTAGAATTCTGTTCTATTTGACAGGGCTGTAGTTAAAGTCAGTTGGATCCAATTTATTTTCTCCAATGCTATCGTATTGAAAATATCTTTGATGTTCCTCTAGCCATATTTACTTAGTGAACCTAAATATCTGATGCATGATGAAAGCATGGAAAAAATAATGAATTTGACCTGAATTTATATGTTTCTATAGAAAGTTGCATACTCTTAGACTGAAACAGACTTCTTCTCACTACCAACTTAATTGATTTATTTTTTATATCAATTCATTTTTGGAATGATACTGGAGAGACCATTTGGTTTAATATCTGTATTCAGTTGAAACAGTTTATATGTAAGTTAGTGCTATATCAGTAAAATATTAGTACAAATATACAGAAACTTTTCTATGTTGATTTCCATTGCATTGTAATCTTACTAGATGTTTTATATATTTTATATAATATTATATATAATATACAATATTTTATATAATACATGTACTGTACAATATATAATGTATGTTATAATGGTGTCATGATTATCTATGTGATATTAGATATATAATTAATATAATATATTAACTTATAAATATTATTATTATATTACTATTATGAATATTAATGATATTAATATAATACATATTCAATTATAAATATTAAAACAGGCTTACGAACTAAGGACTTGAATTTTGAATCTTCACCATTATAGCCAATAATCTTCAGCCAAATCATGCATTCTTTGAGTTCAATATTTTTAATTGGGGTGAAAAATAACTGGTTCACAGGGCTGCTTTGAAGCTGAAAAGAGAAATCACTTCCTGAAAGCATTTTGTAAGTAAACCGGGGCTATACAAATATCATGGATTTAGTCTTAGATGCTGCTTCATATCCTATTTATATAGCAATATTTAGCTTTGGTACATTTTGTTCAAGAAGTAAAACAGGTTGTATTCTGATGCATGAAGAGACAATTCCTGGGATCACTTCTGAGAGAAGTTTCCTTCACTGTTATAATGAGTCCTATGAAGGGAATTTTCCTTTGGTGAGCACATAGATGGCTGTGTAATGAGGAGATGCTTGGAGCTGTGATAGCCTTCAGAGAACAAAGTTGTGGACAGAGGCCAGTATGCTGAAGAGGGGTCTGTGGAAAAAGGGAAAATTCTAGACCCCTGATTACCCTGAAGCGCCACTGATTTAACCAACTCTGGAAACCTCTTGCCTTTAGATTTCTTGTTATGAGAGAGAATAAAAGTCAATATTTTTAATCAGTTGACTTGGATTTTTGTTGCCTGCAGCTGAATTTATACTAATTATAGCAGAAAATTTCATAAACACAGAGGGGAAATTTAATTTTAATCTTATGTAAATATTTACCAATGCTGACAAGATTTTAAAAATACAGAGTCAGAAATATTTGAAGGACAATTTTGTAAGCTTAAAGTTTATAAAATATGAGTTAATATTTCCTTTATTCACTAACTCATTTATTAATTTGGTGAATTTTAATAAGTACTTATTATATATCTGAATTAGATCAATTAAGAGAGTAATAAACTTTACTTTGGGCACAGTCAAACCGAAGCGTAGACACCTTTTCCTTTCTGTGTATTATTCTGCTAATTCTGAATCACTTTCAAACTTACAGCTAAATTGCAAGTTTGAATAACTTTAAACAATTATTTGAAGGTAAATTGTTGATGTGCTGCTTCATCACTCCTGGACACATTACCGTATTTTTCATACAAACAAGCATATTTTCTTAGAGTTTGGTCAAGAAGACAATCTTTGTCATTGGTCGCCTCACAGTTGCAACTCTGAATGTTAGTGTCTGTCCACAGAAATAAGTTGGCATGCTGAAGTAGAGAACACCCGAGAATTCAGAACGATTCTGGAGCACTGCATTTCTTCAACTACTCAGGCTGGACCCCTCAGCTGTCCATTCATGAGGCATGGGCATGAAATGACCTATCTGGGATGCTCTAAGGCCTCTACTCCCATCACCACAGACTGAACTGGGAATCAACATTGGGGTCTATGTGTCACACCAAGAGTTCAGTTTCAGAGCCTACTCATGCATCTTGCAAGTGGTTAGAAGTACATTTACAGAACAGGAGCCTGTAATCACCTTGCACCTCTGTACCAGGATGACTCCAGGTTCCTCTGCTAGTTCTTCTAGCTGTGCCGGTCGGTGAGATGCTGCTCTTCCAGGCTTAAAAATGCGGTCTTTCACTATATTAGTAGCTGAGACATCTGATCAAGAAGATCAATAAGGAGAACAACCCGGTAAGCACGTTGGTAACAAGCTGTCCAACTTACCATGTGAGGCCTTTTTGGTAAAGCCCGGTTTCTCATCCTGTTCTCACGCGACACCAAGAATGGTGACCTCACCGTCCGGGATGGAGTCCTCTGCAGTGTTAGCTCCACACTATATGCGCTTTTGGTGGTCATCCAAAGCTTAGTGGGGTCCTGTTCAGTGGTGTCCACACCACTGGTGGCTCATCAGTCCTCATCCAGGAGTTTTCCAGTGGTTCCCTCTGAACCACTAAAATGCTCTTAAAATGTCCTTAAGACATCCCTTGTCTGTGACGCAAGGTCTTTTCTTTTTTGTTTCCTTCCTTTGCTTATTCATGGCAGATTATTATTTTTTTTAAATTACATAGCAAGCTACAGAGAAAAACTGAAGCATTGCTAACACTTAGGCATTTAGAAGTGCTGCCCAACATGCGGACCCTTCCACCACTCCTGGTGCTGCGCGTGCTTATTGCTCCTCTTACTCTGCTTTTAAAATGATCATTGCCTGACACTTTTCCTAAATACCAGGGGCTCACTGTCTTCACTCATTCCATGGCGTTAATTATGATGGTGCTTTTAAGAAGGTGATGGATTATTTGGTAAAGTAGAATTTTACTCTAAAATCTCTTGTGATTTTTCTGTAACGTCTGATGTGATGTGGTCTCTGATCTCTGCACTTCCTGCGGCCCCTGCGGTCCCTGGCCCAGCTCGGCAGTACTTCTGTCTCCCCCCGCCCCTGCCCCCCAGTACTGACGGGCCTCCTGCAGCAGCTCTATCACCCGCTGCCCCAGGTGCAGCGAGCTCCGCTTAAATGTCTAAATATTAATGTCAGTTCAATTAATTGCCAGGTCTGACAGTAAGCATTGCCAAGATGCCTTTTTGTTAAACATGTTTATAATAATATCAAGACTATTATTTTGAAGAGACTCCTCAAGTAGTACAGCCTAATTAAAGTGATACTGAATATCTGCTTTCAGTCTGTTTCTGTCCAATGTTTTTCTCATAATTAGCCGAACACCCTCTTCACATAATGAAAGTTTTTCAGGCCTGTGCCTACTGGTTCTCAGTAAAGATGCTTAGAATATTTCTGAAGCGGGATCACAGTACGAAGGAAGAAAGTTAAATTCTTATTGAGGAAAAACCTTCCACATTTCTAAAGAAAGACTTAAATCTGGATTGAAATTAATCAACAAACTGATCAGGTATCTGTATAAAAAATATAGATGTGTTGCCAGATGAGTCTCTGTGTTAAGAGAGAGCTCGTTAGCTACTCTCACACGGAAAAGAACTGAGGATATTAATTGGAAATACAAATCCTGCAAAAAGCACTCTAAGTTAGAAGTCATAATCAAGAGAAACAGAAGAGGGCTTGTCTATAAAGTCAGCGAGGTGCCATTAAGTGGAATTAGACTTTCACACAGAAGGACGTCAGTGCAAACCTGGTTCAACCACTTCCACCACTGACTAGCTTAACATTTCTAGTCTTTAGTTTCTCTCTCTATGAAATGGGGGAACACGTAGCAGCCTTGCAGCTTGATATGAGAATTAAACAGACAATTTTATACACATACACACACAGTTTATTCTATTAGAGGGGATTAAAAAGTTCAATCCTCAGCTCTGAAAGTTATGATCCATATTTCAACATGGTTATCCATTTGTGCAATGGACATTTCTTGAATACCTGGAGCACGTGAAAGGCTGTTGTGGTGCAAATTACCAGGTGCTGGGGCATCTGACAGGTGGGGGGAGTGAAGTGTGGGTAAATGTTAAGCGTGTCCAGTGCACTTACAATGCGGGACACTGGTTTCCAAAGCAAACACCTAACATGGACCAGCATAGCCTTTCCACCAAGCGGCTCCTCTGCTTGCGCTCCACACCAGCCTCCAGTGCTCGCATGGCTCTCACACAAAGCTGAGTCTTACCGTGGCTGGAAGGCCCATCAGGATATTCCCTCCACCCTCCCTTTTTTAAAATTAATTGAAGTATAGTTGATTTACAGTGTTGTGCTAATTTCTGTTGTACAGCAAACGACTCAGTTATACGCATATATGCATTCTTTTTTATATTCTTTTCCATTGTGGTTTATTCCAGGATATTGAATATAGCTCCCTGTGCTGTACAGCAGGACCTCGTTGTTCATGCATCCTATATATAATCTTCCCCAGAACAAAACACATGTACCTGGAACAGTGGAGCCACAGAGCACTCAGGGCCCCACGCGACCAGGGAATCTGTGAAACTGCTCCATTTGCCTTTCTAAGCATATTTTGCTTCCCATTTGGTGCATTCTAGTATTTGGGCAAAGAATAGGTATTCTACTGCAACTAAAAATAGGCATCTATTGCAGTACAGAAATCCAAGGATGGAGAGGAATTCAACTCTACGGAAAAGAGTTTGCCAAGGAATTCTCTGCCTGCATCTTCCAATACGTAACTGCTTGGTGTCTGACATGAAACCGGGGGGACTATGAACGGCTGGAAGTTCTGCGAGTCCTATGTGCCTTGCAAAAGACATAAGACCTGAGCAACTTTTCCATCTTAAGGGGAAGAGGTCAGGGATTAACATCATATGTCAACTCCTCTGTGTCAACTACTATATATCTTTACTATGTATTTATTTTTCACAACAGATTGCCCTGTAGTTTTTATTATTTCCATTTTATAGGTGAGGAAATGAGGTTTTTGAAAGCTAAATAATTTTGAAAAGATCACACAATTTGTAACATTTGCAATATGTCACAGTGTTTTCGTAGAATCCCATCCAAGCTGACATTCCATACCTACCCCAACACTAACTTTGTTAATTTACAGCAAGAACTTAATATCTTAACGTGATTGGATGGATTTTCCATTTAACTGAAAACAAAATTTGAAACTGGAAGACACAATGTTTATTGTCTATGGACAATGGATAGTTCAGTTTCCATCCATATCTAATTCTAGCTTTTGACTTCCTTTTACAATCCCTGTCCTGCAAAGGACAGTCGCTCAGTCTCTTGACTTAAGTTGCCCTCACAGACTTTGTTTTGGACCAGTTTTAACCTCACACAGCCTCTGAGAGGAAATATCCTATAAAAAAAAAACCTCTGCCTAGAATCTGAGTTTTGGGTGGGAACAGATTTGCTAGTGCACTTAATCCCATATTCCATGAATGACTAGTCTATTTACTCAAAAACATGCTTCTAACTACATTATTACAGAAAATGTTACGTGCTTTAATTTTTACTAAATAATTTGATAGCTAATGATTTATTCTGCTAGCCAGCTTCCAAATTACAATCTGAAACTCTATATGGTAAATATGTAATTAATATGAATAATAGCAATTGAGCAACTAAAGAGACCACAAACTCTTGAAATTTAAATAATAATAATAATAATAGACTATGGCTATAATAAAAGGATTATGTTGCTTTAATATGAAAAAAATGTCAAGAAACAGTCTAAAATAGCCACATTAATATTTACATTCTAGGTTCATTTTCACTATATCATTTCTTGCATGTATCTTGACATAATTTCTATTTTAGTAACTGAAATTCAATAGAACATGGTATTTGTATAAATGGCTAGGTCCCAAATGAATCTCAGATGAAATATATTTGATTATATTAATTACAATAGAATTCCATTATCAAAATAGCATTACAAGTTGAAGTTATAAAAAAAATTTTGAATGGCAACAATCCAGTTGAATGAGTAGTAAAGGAAAAAAATTTATATTTACTCTTTCTATTCCTCCACATATGCATTCTACTTACTAACAAACTGCTCAACTACTTTCCCAATAATATTTGGCAAGATTATTTACATATATAAATATTGCAGGTAATGAAAATTTTAGCATTTAATTTTTTTTCACAATTTTTATTAAAATAATTCCAAAGCTTGTTACATATATTTCTTTGTTTTTAAACATTGCTGTGATGAATCAAAATCAACATTTGTAAATAGGGACAATTTATATGACCACCACCATGGGCTACTGAGATAGGTTATCTATTTACCTTTGTGCCAATGTCCTCAGACTCTTCAGCTTTTATGCATTTTTTTTCTGTACTGTGCCTTTGATGTCTACTGTTCTTTTTGTCATCTGTCAGCGTGTCGCCTTTTAGTTTGCTTCATCCTTATCTAGTCAATCAAATAAAGTGAGTTGACTTCATGGCCGTTGAGTGGCTCAGCTGACCCTTCCCTTCCTGCTCAGAGTATATGTTCCAGATGCACAGCTTTGCTGGAAGTCTGGCCCGCTGTAATTTGTAATGGTTGCATTCACTCAATTCTGCTCAGTACCACATAATAAAGTGAACGCTCCAAAACCTTTCACCAAATTTGAAAACTTGGAGTCACCTCTGACTCATCTTTCCTCTTCATATTCCTGTCATTAAAAAAAAATAAAATGGCTCACATCTATTTGTCCTGTTGCTATAATAATTATTCAAGATCCTCCTGACTCTGTTTTCTAATGGACACATGCCCATTTTTAAAGGCCTTTCACAATTTAGCCCCAAACAATTGTTCAAGACATGCCACATGCTACTTTTCCTTATATCGTAACCACAAGAAAAAAAAACAGTTCTCTGTACATGTTATGTGCAATTGTAAACACATTAGCTTGTGGTGTTCCTTGACCTGTGATCTGAAAGCAAATCCATAAAAACATGTCCAAGTCTAAACTCACTATCATCATATCTGGTTATGCTTCAAAATCCAAATCTTTTCTTCCTGGGTTCATTTCTTGGTGGATGATATATACGACCATCAACCTGTAGGCTTGCAAGTTCTATCACTCTTTGAAAGGTCTACCCATGCTTTTCCACGTTCATGGGATCTTGTCTTTTTTTTTGGCTGCACTGGGTCTTCGTTGCTGCGAGTGGGGGCTACTCTTTGTTGCAGTGCACAGGCTTCTCATTGTAGTGGCTTCTCTTGTTGTGGAGCATGGGCTCCAGGCACACGGGCTCAGTAGCTGTGGCTCACGGGCTCTAGAGCGCAGGCTCAGTAGTTGTGTTGCACGGGTTTAGTGGGATCTTCCCGGGCCAGGGCTCCAACCTGTGTCCCCTGCGTTGGCAGATGGATTCTTAACCACCGCGCCACCAGGGAAGTCCCAATCTTGTCATTTTTAATGCCGAAATGTCCAAATGCCAATTCCTTTTATCTATTACTTAAGGAAAGCTTTTGTTGTCTCCTTTTGTGCATAAGATAAAGTATGAAGAGTATCATAAGCCATTCAAAACTTCACCCCACTTCTAATTCCTTTCTGGCCACCTGCTCCCCTTCCCCCAAAGCAAGTACCACTTTACCTCTTATGGTCCCTGGAAAATTCCAAGACTTTCCTTAACTCCATGTCTTTCAACATACAAATCACTATGCCGTCATTCCTTCCTTCCCCAACTGGAAAATTCCATTCATCTTGCAAAACCCAGCTCGAATGTCACCTACCTGAGAAGTCCTTCCTGATTCCCTATGGAAGAATTCATCACTTCCTCCTTAGTGCCCTAGTGGCAGTCTGTGTACATTAGTATTAAAGTACTTATCACATGGTATTATTGAAAGTGAATTCTGTTAGAGCAGAGAAGGTTATTCACATCTGTATCTGCAGCAAGTGTAGAGTCCTGAGACATAAGAGCTGCTTGCGCATTGCAAGTTTGTTATGGTGTCAAAAAATCATCATTGCATGACCCATAGCTTGTTAAAGGGAAAGAAAGCATCCTCCGCAACACCAGCCCCAATAAAACTGCATTTTTTGGGAAGTTAAGAGTGGCCCTGTGAGGAGCTGGGAGGAGAAGCAGCCAGTCCCACTGTCCTACGAGACCCTGCCTCCCAACCCTGCTCAGTGTCTGAAGGACTGAGGCAGTGCTCACTGCTTTGCTACTCAATTAAGATGGACAGCATTTCTCTAGTTCCGATTGTGGATTAAATCATGTGCTAAAAGGTCTACTGAAAAATCAGAAGCATCAGCATTAGTTCATTATAGGACCAGATGGTCCACCTTGGCCTTCTATGTCTTCTGTGTCTGGTTTACAAATCAGATATTCCTTTTCTCAGCTCAGACCGTCTGCTCCCCAGGAAAAATATCTTCATCCTCTCCCTACCACTGCCTTATACGTATTTGCCGATGGAAATCTGAGTGTGATTATGGTAGTAGCAATTCTGGGAGTGTCAGTAAGCAAGTGAGTTTCTCTGTGCGAATTCCAAACCCTGATCAGAATGTCCTCTAGAATAAACACAGGTGGAACACCAAGTGACATACATGTGCTCAGCAGACAAACATTAGTTTCTGTCCATAAGAGCTTGATAGGGAGGGAGATTGTTTCTCAGTTACCCAAATAACATGTGTTCCAGCCAGAGGCCACAGATGCGGGTCTGGTAACTCTGAGAGCATTAACCTGCGGATCGTGGCTGGGGGATGACAGGCCCCATCAGAGCCTGTGGTCTGCAGGGCAAAGTGCAGGCCAGCAACCCCTTTAGAACTCTTGTCCATCAGACGTTTCTTTAGGATGATTGCGGCTTCTGGTCTCAGGAACTCATTCCACCCAGAAGCTTGACAAAGCATGCATTTTATACTCATTCTTGTCTTTTTTGGTCCTTTTCTGCAAGACAATTGGTGCTCAGTTCACTGTCCTTCCCAAACAGTTTTTCTTTCCGGTGACACCCAGTGAAGTTGCTACACCACGAGACCCTTCACGTCACATCACATAATTAATTACAATGAAGCCTTACATCCCATAACACAGCCAACTACATACTTTTGTAATAATAATAATAATTTAACAACAGTACTAGTAATGATATAGCTGGCATTGATATAATGCCTTACAGTTTTATTTAGTGTTTTGCATACAAAATCTCATATGACTCTCAAAATAACTCGTGAAGTTCTTATTTTTCTCTTCCCCATTTTAAAAGTAAGGAGACTATGACTTTTAAGAACTTAATCATCCTGTGGCAGAAATAGGTCCTGAAACTAGTTCTCCTGACCATCCGTCTTGTGGAGTTCCTGCAGTTCACAAATGAAGAGACACACTGAAGTCTCTGACAATCAAATACACTGCACGTGGCAGAATGCTTACTCGAAAGAAGAAAACATCTGCAGGAAGGTCCACCTCAAGCCACTTTAAGCCCCGGTGTGGACTTGCACAGAATTTCAGGTGTGTAGTTACATTTTTCACTTTGTAATAAACCCCTGCATTTCTTGGGATCTACTTATTCTGCGGATTGCCTGGAGGTGGAAATGATAAGGCAAAATGACCCCATACTCTTTCTCAATAAGCCAACTTCTGAAGTAGCCAAGACTAAAAGAGAAGTCAGGCAGACAGTCTTCCTGATATATTTAGGGTGGAAAATATACTCTGTGAGGGTATCATCTGCCTAATAAATTGACTCGCAGGGTCAGACTTCTGAATTTGAGGTGCAAGAGAGAAGCTCACTCTTTAATTATGGCAAAATGTCCAAGTTGAGGGGGATGAAGGCTGATGGAACTGTATGTTTATCCAAGACCACCCTGGACAAAATGCCCAACCTCCGTGTGGTCAGGCTGCAGGTATCCTGTCTTCTCAGAGGGATGCCACTGTCTTCCCAGAGTACCAGGTGCCTTGGTTTGACTTCAGATTTTGACACCTTCCAAGTCTGTGACCCTGAGCGAGGGACCTGGCCACAACAAGACTTTTCTAACCTGTAAGATGGAGTTATTACTACATGTCACATGGGATTGATGAGAAGAGGAGACGGCTCATCACCGAATGTCACTCCCTCCTCTTCTGCTGGCTTCTGCCTGGGGGTATCTCGAGTGAGGAACCAGCCCATAGGCTCTCCCTTCCAGGTGACTTTGGGTGAGTCAGGTTACTCTTGGAGATGCAATGTTCTTGCTACCCACAGGATAAACAGCATGCTGGAAATGTTAAGTCCAAACAGGTGATTTGATGTCACCACCCCCGGTGTCACATGTGTCCTGCCTGACTTCCAGGAACCTCCACCACCACAACCTTGATTGTGGATTTGGGATGAGGGAATAAGAAGAGGAAGACCTGCTCACCTCCAGCACCTGTGTGGTGGGGAGGCATTGCGTGGAGCTGAAGAAAAGGCAGCAGCTGGCCAAGGTGGGAAGGTAGCACCAACTCCCTGCATCCTGGGGTCTTTGTCCCCCCTCTGCAGGATGCCCTGTCTTCCGAAACCCTGCTGGCTTGTAAAACACCCTTATGTTGGTTAATGCCTGTGGGGTACACTGCTGATGGAAATGGGAATTTCTTAAAGTGGTGATATAATAGTTGGACATTAAAGGATGAAAATTACTCTTGATAAAGTCATTGCATAACTGGATTACGAGGCAAACTTTCCTGACATGCCATGTTTCAAAGTTAGGAGGTGGTGAAGGAAAGTGGCTAAAGTAATCGGCTTTGTGGTTCTACTGTGCAGTATCCAAACCCCAGACCAACATGAGCAGTTGTGTGCTGTTAGGCGACTTGCCTTTGTGACTTAGTCAGGACCATAATTTCCTCATCTGTAAAACACTTAAAGGTCAGTGTGAGGATCAAGGGATGTATTGCACTGAAAACGTGAAGCTTTGCCTGCCACCAGGTAGTGATGGGTCAATGTATGTTTGAAATCAGTATTATTTTTATTAGTATTAGACTTTAAAATGCAAGGTGTGTCGATGTCTGTATCCATCCCAAATACTATTCATCACTGAAAAATTGTAGGTTTTCTTGCTCTATATGACACAACAAAGTGGCCAATTTTGTTGAAATTTTTTCTGGAGTGTTTTATTTTCTGTTTTATTAGTTTATTTGTATTCCATATTCTTCCATAGATATTGTAATCCAGGATTAAAATAGATGTAAGAAATCATTTTGAAATGTTAAAATCTGCTTAACAGAGAAAGCCACTCACCATTCAACTAGTTACCTCAGGACCTAGTGCTCCTTTGATTCGTGAGGCATCTGTGGCTGCCGTTACTCTAGGTCTCGCTGGAGGAGACTTACAATGCCCAGCACAGTTAACAGAACTTCCATCCTGTTACAGGAGTTAGGGAGTAAAATATACCAGAGTCCCAAATTAAGAAGAATTCTACACTAACAATTTACAGGGAAAATAGTAAAACATCTGGGGATGACTGATGTATGTACACAGCTAACTTCTATAGGTTGCAGTTGGAAAATCAGCACATGGCTTCCAAAAATCTCTCTATATATAATTCATCTCCTACATGAAATTGGCAAAAATATAGCTCAGTGTAACCTGCATAACACAAAAAATCCTCTGTCATAATATCTAGCTGCAGCTCTCTGTCTGAAGTCATGGATTTTCAAATACCCCAGCCAACTGATACTTCCCAGTGAGGGAGAACATCTGATTCCACTTTCACCCATCACTGGAGTTCTAATTACTTTGATTTAGTGGCTGTGGGATTTTATTTTTTACTGTTTGGACAGATTCCTCACTAATACTTAACAGGCAAGATACATTAAAATCCTGTTTGGTTTGACAGGAGCAGAGTTTAATGTCAGCTGGACTGAATTTATTTTCCCAAGTTCTATTCTCTCAAAAATACCTTTGATGTTTTCTTTAACCAGATTTGTTTAGGAAACAAACTATATGATGTGCAGAGGATCCAAATACATTTCTGATTCAATCATAGTATCAATATTTTGTGTACCACCCAGTTTAGAGTAAACATTTTACATTAGATTTCCATCATAGAGGGACAGTGGAATTCAAAATGAGCCATACATCAGTCAGTGTCTAATTCCATTTGGGTAAAGTTAGAGCAAGAAAAAGCACATGATCAAACATCAGGATGTATATTTTTACCCAATGCTTCTCTGCCAGGAACACTTTTCTGACTTTTCTTGCATGTGTCTGCTCTCTTTTAGCTCCTGCTTCAGTAAATTGGAATGATTTGTGCACGTTGTAGACTGAGAGTTGTAGAGGCCAGTGTGCTCCTCACATAGCTGGGTATCTCGTCCATGGCAGGCGACTGAAACCATGTCTTGAACTGCATTGTACTTACCCATGTACTTGATATGTGTATATACCAGGGTAAAACAAAACAAAACAAACAAACAAACAAAAACCAAACAAAAAAAGCCCCTTGCCTTATAAAATACTGTAAATATTATTTTATTATCTATAAAAATGTTTAGTAACACAGACATGGGAATGATCGGCATTAATGGATGAATGCTTTTCCTTAATGATTATGAGTGGTTTATAGCTGGTATATTCATTATCTTGATTTCCAAGGACAGGCACAAATGAATAAATAGTATTCAGTTTGTATTAGACCACATAGTTTTATTTGCAAATAACAGACAACCAACAGTAGCTTTTTCAAAAGAGAGACTGTGTTTACTCATGGAGCTGAGAAGAACGCTAAATGTGACAGAGAACATGGTTGCCTACCCCAGCGTTATTGCTCCTCATCTTTGTTGATGATTAAAAAAATTCCATATATAGTTGAGGAGCCTTTGGTATCATGGTATATGGTCACCGTCTCTGTTTGAAGAACATGTAACCTTAATCCTGATTAACGACTTATAAAATGAAGCCTATTGGCTTAATTCTGGGGAAGATTTTCCTTTTGATATAATAGGGCAGGTGAGGAGAAAGCCTCAGTCCCGTTTAATGCCTTTGACAGTGGTTCTTCAAGGATGTGATGTCTGGAGCTGTGGCAGCCATTTAGCAACACAAAGAGGAGGACTAGATGCCTTGAAATCATTAAACAATTGAATTTAATCTTAGAACAGCCAATCTCAAGCATTCTTAATATGTAGGAAGGATCAAATAATGTATATTTGGGATCTCTTGATGTATCCTTGTTACATTCCTGATATTGGTAATTTGTCCTTTCTCTCTTTTTCCTTGATCTGTATTGCCAGTAGCTTATTAACTGAATTATTCTTTTCAAAGAACTAATTTTGGCTTTATCGATTTACTCTACTTTTTATTTTCTACTCCATTGATTTCTTATTTTTATTATCATTTTATTTATTTTATTTTGATTTGCTTATTTTTTTCTAGATTTTTAAGATGGAAAATTGGATTGACTTTCAGTCTCTTATTTTCTGATTTGTGCATTTTGGTTTAAATTTTCCTCTAAGCATTGCTTTATCAACATACTGTAAAATTTCAACATGCAGTATCAAATTAGCATTTAGTTTAAAATATTTTAAAATAATAATTGTGATTTCTTTTATTTTTGAGATATTTAGAATTGTACTGTTTATTTTTCATATGGCTAGGAACTCTCTAGTTATTTTGTTATTGATTTCTAACTTTATCTTCAGAAGATATCTTCTGATTAATTTTAATCTTGATTTCTTGAGGATTTCTTTATCGGCCAGGGTGTGGACAATTTTTGTACAAGTGGCATTAGACCTTAAAAAGAATGCAAATTCTATTGATATTGGATATTTTTCTTAAGTTGGTTAAATCAAGTTTCACAAATGTTGTTGTTAATACATTGTATGCCCTTACTGATTTTCTTGTCTGCTTGTTCTATCACTATTAAGAAAGGTGTTTTAATGACTCCCAATATGATTGTGCATTTGCCTAAATTCTCTTTTAATTTGCCTTATGCATGTTGGAATGATGTATGGATTCCAATAGCTTAGGATTGTGGTAACTTCCTACCGGATGGACCCCTTTATCACCTGGAAAGGCCCCTTTTTACCTCTATTAATATTTCTTTTCTTGCACTTTTTATATTAATGAAACCTGTTGATTTTAGTTTCATTTGTATCTCTACATTGTCCTTTATATCTTTCATTTTTAGTTGTTCTGTATTTTTATGCTAAAGTGTGTCTCATTGGTAGCATACATTTTAGAATAAATTCTGAGAGTTGGTATGTTAACTGGAGTGATTATTCCTTCTCCTACCATTTGCCATCCATTTACTTCAATTTCCAGTTTCAGTCAGTGTACATGCATAGTGTTACAGAATTGTTAATTGATACTACAGGAAGAAACAGCTTTATCAACTAGAGTACAGTTTATGTACGATTTATTTTGTTTTAAGTTGCACAGATTCTATGCATTTCCAAAATTACTTAGGTCAAGACCTTTTCCCCTGAATCTCTTCAGTGCAGTTTTTCCATGCATTCATAATACAGTTGGACTGTTTCACCATATTCTGCATTCCATCTTTGAATCCCCACAAGATCCTATATATATATATATATATATATATAGTAATATATATTATATGTTACCTATATATTACATACATACATATATAATATGTAACATATTATATATGTTGCATGTAATATATATGTTACATATTTTATATATAAGTTGTATAATTAGGATTCAATCTTTGTGCTATAAAGTTCTGTTACTTGAAAAATGCAGTGTTATGTATCCACCATTACAATAGCAAACAGATATTTCAATGCCCTAAAATACTCCTTATACTTCATCCATTCAACTCTCCCTACCCACAAAACCTTGGCAACCACTGATCTTTTCATCATCTCTATATTTTTGCTTTCTTCAGAATTCCATATAGATGGAATCGTACATATGCAATCATAGACTAGCTGCTTTCTCTTTGAAATATACATAGAAGATTTACCCATATCATGTGTCCTGATAGTTCATCTCTCTTTATTGTTAAATAATGCTTTCTTGTAAGACTGTACCAGAGTGGGTTTATTCATTCACTTATTTTAGAATATCTCAGTTGCTTCCAGTTTGGGACAATCATAAGGTTGCTGTAAGCATTCATGTGCATGGTGTTGTTTGGACATATAAGTTTTCAATCCAGTTGGTAAATACCTAGAAGTGTGATTGTTGGATTGTATGGTAAGACTATGTTTAGCTTTGCAAAAATCTGCCGAAATTGTCTTCCAAAATGGTTGGACCTTTTAGCATTCCCACCAACAATGAATTAGAATGCATGTTACTCTGCTTTCATACCAGCAATTGGTATTGTCATATTTCTTTATTTTTTGGATTTTAAACTTGCTAATAGATGTGTAGCACTCTCTTATTATTCTTTGAATTTGTTATTGTTTTAATTTCTAATGACAAATGATGTTAAACATAGTTTCCTATGCTTATTTGTCATCTGTATATTTTCTTTGTTCAGATTTTTGCCCACTTTTAATTGAATTTTTGAGTTTTCATTATTAAATTTTATTATTATTGTTGTTATTTTTAGAACACTTTGTATATTTATAAACAAGACCTTTATCAAATATCCATTTTACAAACATTTTCTTCCATTCTGAGGCTTGCCTTTTCACTCTCTAAATGATGTCTTCCCCTGAATAGAAGTTTTTAATCCAGATTATCAATTTTTTTAATGGATCTTGATTTTGGTGTTGTGTGTAAAAACCCATCACCAAACTCAAATTCACATATACTTTCTTCTATGTTTTTTTCTAAAAGTTTTATGGTTTTATGTTTTACGTTTGTTCTATGCTCCATTTTGAGTTAATTCTTGTTTAAGGTGGAGGTTTGTGTCTAGGTTTACTTTTGTATTCATGTGGCCATCCAAACCTTCCATCACTGTTTGCTGAAAAGAGTATCCTTTCTCATCTGAATGCCTTTGCACTTTTGTCAAATATCATTTACCTGAACTTCTCTGGGTCTATTTCTGGGCTCTCCTTTCTGTTTAATGCGTCTGCCTATACATTTCCTCACCAACACCATACCGTCTTGGTGGCTATAGAGTTAAAACAAGTCTTGAAATTGGGTTTGGAGAGTCCTCTACCAGCGCTCTTTCTCTTTAGAATTGTGTTGGCTATTCCAGGTCCTTTACTCTTCCATGTAAACTTTAGAATCAGTTTGTCAATAGCTACAAAATAAGTTACTAGGATTTCAGCTGGGGTTCCCTAGAATCTACAGTGCAATTTGGGAGAAATTGACATGTTAACAGTATTGAATCTTCCAATCCGTGAACATAGACTATCTGTTTACTTAGATCTTCTTGTTTCTTTCATTAGTAATTTTTAGTTTTATGCATACTGATGCTGTACATATTTTGTAAGATTTTTTACCTAAGTATTTTATTTTTTGATACTATTGTAAGTTGTACTGATTTTTAAATTTAACATTTAAATGGTTCATTTCTGATCTATAGGGAAGCAATTGACTTTTGTATATTGACAAGCACTGGTAGTGAGACAAAACATCCTTTCATTCTTCCTGATCTGAAGGGAAAAATACCCAGTGTCTCATCATTAAGTGCCTTAACTATAGGTTTTTGAATGTACTCTGTATCAAGTTGAGGACATTCTGTTTATTCTTAATTTGCTGAGAGTTTTTATGATGTTGACTTTTCTCAAATGCTTTTTTATCCAGCAATTGAAATGCTCTTACAGTTTTTCTTCTTTAGCCTGTTGATATGGTGAATTACATCAATTGATTTTTTCAACATTAAGCCAGGCTTGCGTACCGGAAGGAAATCTCACTTGTTAACATATAATTATTTTTTTATGTTGTTATATTGAATCTGACAATATTTTCTTGAGGAGTTTTGCATCGATATTCATAAAAGTTACTGGTCTGCAGTTTTCTTTTCTTGTAATGACTTCGTCTGGTTTTTGTGACTAGCACAGAGCTGACCTCATGGACTGAGTGCAGAAGTGTTTCCTTTCTTTTATTCCTGGAGAATATGATAGAGTATTGGTTAAGGATCAAAGAGAAATTTGTTTCATAATTAAAAAAAATTAGAATTTGGACGTGATAGACTAGTGGTTCTTAAATCTAGCTCCATAGTGAATTGCTTGGGAAGGCTTTAAAAATATAGTAATGCTGAAGTTCCACCCCACACAGACAAATCCACATTTCTGGGGTGGATACTGGAAATTAATATATAATATTAATATATATAACATTATATATTATATTATATATAATATTTTAAAATAGGATCCCTATGAAGATAAAGTCGAATACTCATTTTTAAATGTTAAACTGATTGCTCTTTAATTCTTAACTACAAACAGGATGCACTCTGTGACTTAAACAATTCCCAGTGAGCCATGTAGAAGATGCCAGGGTCAAGCAGATGGTGAGTGAGGCTGTCCCCACTGAGGAGACTGTCTTTTGTATTTGCCTCTACTTCTTTGACCTGAAACTACCCCTATATTTTATGCCACAAGCTTTCTTCTCTGGCAAGGTATATCACTCTGGTATAAAAAGAGTTCCTTATGGATTGTATTCTTATGTCTTAATCTCTTAGTTCCAGGGAGGGTTGGGGGAGAAAGGGAAAGAGAGGCAGAAATAAAATGCTTTTTTACATGCAATACTTTGTGCATGCACTTCCCTCCTGAGCTGCAGAAGTCGGGAGGCAGGATAAAGGGTGAGTCACCCTGCACCCCTGGGGCGGACCTCACCCCGTGCTGCAGAGAGTGGTCCTGCTCTACGGAGAGAACGCCCTCTGTGGATTGATCACTGGGGAGACTCCCGCGGGCTCTGGCACATCCTGAAGACACTGTCAGGAGTCACCGACTCTGTTTCTGCTGTGCTGGGATCTCAGTCTTCTATTTCTGGCTGTACCTTCTCCCTGATATTCCTCCCACATATTTTCTGGAGAGTGACAGGAGGTGCCCCAAATTCCCCAGAGTCCAGACAAGTTACACTGGGAAGGGCCTTTTGCCCGCCTTCTGCTGTTCATCCAGCAGCACTTGCCGACCAGATGATCCAGCAAATGTTCAGATTTGTGGTGACTGCTTTCAAAACTGTATTTAGAGAAATTAATTGTAGGCTAAAATATTTTAAAGAATATCATATTTCCTTTCTATTTTTCATTCTTACTATTTCATTATTATTTCTTTGTTCCCCCCCCCCTTTGGCTGTGTCATAAAAATATCGTTTTTTCCCCCCTTTGGCTGTGTCATAAAAAATCAAAGTCTTATATGCTTAGGTTCAAAGGAACCCTGTTTTAAACACATATATTCCATCAGAAAGAAGGCTTCAGTTTCTTATGAAAAGGAGTCACTAATAGTCCAGTGAGAATGCAGCCATCCCTGACAGCTGGTCCACCCTGGAGGAACATTGTGGATAAAGAGGTATCTTAATACAGAGAATTATTTATGTCATAAATAATTGCATTGGCCACTCACTGGATTTAGGATGGAATCATGAGATAGGCTTTTAGCAAATATTGTGTAATAAGGATCTCTGTCTTCCTGAAATACCCTTTCTTGATCTTTCCTGTTATTCTCAACCTTCACATTTCTTTTTCTTTCCTTTTAGAAAAGAATGTGAATTAGACCATAGTGTTTTGTCCCCTGATCTTGTCCAACAACAGTGCAAAGTAATTTTTCCTCCAGTTATGCTTACCTCTATGAAAACACTCGCTATTTAATGCCAATGTTCAGTTGTGAGCAGCAAATGTTCTGCTCTTGTTTGTTGAAGAAAAACACAGTATCTGTGCAAATGACATTATTTGGACCCAGGTTCCTTGCAGATGCAATTAGTTAAGATGAGGTCATTGGAGTGGGCGCTAATCCAACATGACTGCTGACCTTATAAAAGGGGGAAATTGGACACAGACTTACATACACACAGGGAGAACACCATGTGGACATGGAGGCAGACGCTTGGGTAAGTATATAAGACAAAAACACCAAAGATTGTCATCACACCACTAGAAGTCAGGGCACCTTTGAAGGGAGCATAGCCCTGCTGAAACCTTGATCCCAGACTTTAGGCCCTAGCACTATGAAACAATACATTTGTGTTGTTTAAGCCACTCCATTTTTAGGATGTTGTTACAGCAGCCCTAGGAAATGAAAACACTCTCCCAGCCTGGGATTTCATGACTCCCTGAGAAGGCATCTCTGTCAGTTAAAAAAATATTTTTCAAATCATGTTCAGAAAGAGAATATGTAACATTGGTTGACTTAACTCAGTCTAGATTTAAAACTTATTTTATATATAAAGGGGATGGAATTCATTTTATTTGTCTTTGAATACCAAGTACCCAGTATTTATCTATATGAATGAGAAAGGACTTATATCCAAAATATATCAATAACTCCTATAAGTTGACAATAAAATACTACACTCCAATAAAACAATGAACATACATTTTGTATGTGTTCACAAGACAAATAGTAAGCTTATTAAAAGACATTCAACATCATTATTCATTGGGGAAATATAAGAAAATAAGATGGATTACTGAATTATAGAGGAATGGATAATGGACAAATCAGTGATAAAGCAAATATAACACATGTTAATTATAGAATTCAGGTGGTGTGTGTGTAAGTTTTCACTGTATTGTTCTAACTTTTCTGTATGAGAGAAAATTTTTATAATATATATATTTTTAAAAAGCAACCCCAATTTTGAGACATTAAAGTGCCTCCACAATTCTTTCCTGATACTAAACCCCATTACAAGTGAGACTAGTCATGTCACCCCATTTTGGGGAAATAGATGTAAGCAGACATCTCCAGGTGTGGCTTCCAGGATAAGCTTTTTGAAAAGACGTTTCAATTGGCCTGTTTCTTGACTCTGTTGTCCCTTCCCTTTCTTCATCTTGTTTCCTCCCCTTTTTCACTGGAATGAAGATAAGATGCCATGAGATGCTGCACAGTCTTTCAGTCCTGAGGAGAAAAGTCTCACTGGAAGTGTGGCAGAGCTGGCTACCAAAGGGGCCTCATTGCAGCTAATGCTGAGACTCCTATTCATCTTGTCTTCTGACACAAGTAAGGTCTTACTGTTTTAAGGCTGCTTTCAGTTACCCAGAGTGAGGAGTGAAAATAGTAAACCTAAATTTTGGAATTGGTGGAGGGGAGGAGATGGGTATGGGAATTGAGGACCCAACCATTGCAGTCTAGAAACCCTTGGGAAACTGGTCTTTTGTGCTCTGGACACTCACAACCAAGTGCCAACCAACTGGACTGTAAGGAGAAATGGTGGGAAGAATCCAGAATGTATGGCTTTGTTGGTTGCTTTCATCAGTAAAGTCCTGCCATTGAAGAAGAAACTAGTGCTGAGAGTCCTAGTGCTCTTAGTATTCAAGTAGAGACATGGAAGAAGACGTTTCTACAGGAGGCATGCTCTCCCTGTAGTCTACAGGCTGCGTCCACTGAGACTGATTTTTCTTTGGTTTTTTGGTTTGTTTGCTTTGTTTTTTAAATTCTGTAGATTACAAGCATCAAATTAGAAAAACAGAATTGATTTTAAGTAGGTGTGCATCCTTGCTTCAAAACCCAGGTGTGTCCCAAAATGATGTCTGTATAATCCAGTTACAGAAAAAATACACAAGTTTTTGGCTTAATTTTTCCCCACTCATTCCCAAATACACACATTTCTTATATTTCTTATTTCTCAAGCCCAAAACATATGACAAATTTCTCCTGAATACTTCTGGTTTCTCCTGAATCCCAAGGAATATTTGAGATCTCCAGGCCTTTCTTGTCCCACTTGACTGCTCTTGACTGGTTTGACCCTTGGGAGCCTCAAGTGTTAGAGGCAGGAGAAGGAAGACGCAGGCCCCTCTCCCTCTCTGACAGCCTTGGGGCAGCTCTGAAGGGCTGTGTCTTCTCCAAGGCTCTGGTGGGGCCAGATAGGCCAGCATGGCTGTGGTTCCCTCCCTTTATTCTACAGCCTGGATGGGAGCAGATCCTGTGGTCATTTCCTTTTTGCTGCTGTGTCAGGTTTGTCTGGCTTCCTTGTCTTTCGACACCAAAGTCTTTATAGGAAATTCTCTCAAGAGCAACACCCAGCTCTACTCACCAGTAGTACCTCCCATCAGTAAACTTGCACAAGCCTCTTAGATAACCTCATCCACCAGAGAGCAGACAGCAGAAGCAAGAAGGACTACAATTCTGCAGCCTGTGAAAGGAAAACCACATTCACAGAAAGACAGACAAAATGAAAAGGCAGAGGACTTTGTACCAGATGAAGGAAAAAGATAAAACCCCAGAAAAACAACTAAATGAAGTGGAGATAGGCAACCTTCCAGAAAAAGAATTCAGAATAATGAGAGTGAAGATGATCCAGGACTATCGGAAAAAGAATGGAAGCAAAGATTGAGAAGATGCAAGTAATGTTTAACAAAGACCTAGAAGAATTAAAGAAAAAACACCTAGAAGAATTAAAGAACAAACAAACAGAGATGAAGAATACAATAACTGAAATGAAATATACACTAGAAGGAATCAATAGCAGAATAGCTGAGGCAGAAGAACAGATAAGCGACCTGGAAGACAGAATGGTGGAATTCACTGCTGCAGAACAGAATAAAGAAAAAAGAATGGGAAGAAATGAAGACAGGCTAAGAGACCTCTGGCACAACATTAAATGCACCAACATTTACATTATAGGGGTCCCAAAAGGAGAAGAGAGAGAGAAAGGAGTGAGAAAATATATGAAGAGATTACAGTTGAAAACTTCCCTAACATGGGAAAAGAAATAGCCACCCAAGTCCAGGAAGTGCAGAGAGTCCCAGGCAGGATAAGCTTAAGGAGAAACACACCAAGACACATAGTAATCAAACTGACAAAAATTAAAGACAAAGAAAAATTATTGAAAGTAACAAGGGAAAAATGACAAATAACATACAAGGGAACTCACATAAGGTTAACAGCTGATTTCTCAGCAGAAACTCTATAAGACAGAAAGAAGTGGTATGATATATTTAAAGTGATGAAAGGGAAGAAGATACAACCAAGATTACCCTACCTGGCAAGGATCTCACTCACATTTGATGGAGAAGTCAAAAGTTTTACAGACAAGCAAAAGCTAAGAGAATTTACCACCACCAAACCAGCTCTATAGCAAATGCTAAAGGAAATTCTCTAAGTGGGAAACACAAGAGAAGAAAAAGACCTACAAAAACAAACCCATAACAATTAAGAAAATGGTAATAGGAACATACATATCGATAATTACCTAAACGTGAATGGATTAAATGCTCGCTGAATGCATACAAAAACAAGACCCATCTATATGCTGAATGCATACAAAAACAAGACCCATCTATATGCTGTCTACAAGAGAGCCACTTCAGACTTAGGGACACATACAGACTGAAAGTGAGGAGCTGGAAAAAGATATTCCATGCAAATGGAAATCAAAAGAAGGCTGAGTAGAATACTCATATCAGATAAAATAGACTTTAAAATAAAGAATGTTACAAGAGACAAGGAAGATACTACATAATGATCAAGGGATCAATCCAAGAAAAAGATATAACAATTATAATTATATATGCACCCAACATAGGAGCACCTCAATACATAAGGAAACTGCTAACAGCTATAAAAGAGGAAATCAACATTAACACAAAAACAGTGGGGGACTGTAACACCTCACTTACACCAATGGATAGATCATCCAGAAAGAATATTAATAAGGAAGCACAAATTTTAAATGACACAACAGACCAGATAGATTTAATTGATATTTATAGGACATTCCACCCAAAAACAGGAGATTACACTTTCTTCTCAAGTGCACAGGGTTTATTCTCCAGGATAGATAACATCTTGGGACACAAATCAAGCCTCAGTAAATTTAAGAAAATTGAAATCATATCAAGCATCTTTTCCAACCACAATGCTATGAGATTAGAACTCAATTACAGGAGAAAAAACATAAAAAACACAAACAGAGGGTAAACAATATGTTACTAAATAACAAAGAGGTCACTGAAGAAATCAAAAAATACCTAGAGAAAAATTACAATGAAAACAAGACGACCCAAAACCTATGGGATGCAGCAAAAGCAGTTCTAAGAGGGAAGTTTATAGCAATACAAGCCTACCTCAAGAAACAAGAAAAATCTCAAATAAACAATGTAACCTTACACCTAAAGGAACTAGAGGAATAAGAACAAACAAAACCCAAAGTTAGTAGAAGGAAAGAAATCATAAAGATCAGAGCAGAAATAAATGAAATAGAAACAAAGAAAGCAATAGCAGAAATCAATAAAATTAAAAGCTGGTTCTTTGAGAAGATAAAATTGATAAACCTTTAGCCAGGCTCATCAAGAAAAAGAGAGAAAGGACTCAAATCAATAAAACTAGAAATGAAAAGGAGAAGTTACAATGGACACCGCAGAAATACAAAGCATCATAAGAGACTACTACAAGCAACTCTATGTCAATAAAATAGAAAACCTGGAAGAAATGGACAAATTCTTAGAAAGGTATAACCTTTCAAGACTGGACCAGGAAGAAATAGAAAATATGAATAGACCAACCACAAGTAATGAAATTGAAACTGTGATTAAAAATCTTCCAACAAACAAAAGTCCAGGACCAGATGGCCTCACAGGTGAATTCTATCAAACATTTAGAGAAGAGCTAACACCCTGAATTACAGACATCCCAATCCCAGGAAAGTGACTCAAACCAGGCCTCTCCTGGTTGGTGCAAAGGACGGAGGAATGGGATTCAGACATGAGAGCGTCGTACTGTGTGAAATTGACCCTCGGAGGGGTGAGAATTGTGTCACCAACAAAGTAAGTCACTTCCTTTTCCAAGAAGAAGAGTTAAAGTGTTGAGAATGTCACATATTTTCTCCCTCGTAGTTCCGAGGTAACCAGAGTTTCTATTTTACAGGCTAAGGCAGGAATGTGAGTGACAGAGCTTTTCCACTGAGAGCAGTGTCCATGACCTGGATATGGGTACACAGTGAGAGTATCTGAACTTGCATTAGATAAAAGAAAACATGGGGCATTCATATTGGACCAGGAAAAATAATGCTATCGTAGCTGAGCACATTTAAAAAAACTGAAGTTCATAAAAATTTTTTTCTTCAATATAAAGGAATTAAAAGTTAGCATCATACCTTCATAACAAAGAATTTAGTGACTTATTGAAATAGTATGATTTATTCCCACTAGAGGCAATGGTATGTCCCTTTTCAAGTATATTTTAAATTTCATCCATACTGTCAAAAGTAGCAGTTCAGATTGGGTGGACCATTAGCCATTGCAGCCTCTAATTCCCTCCTCCCCACATTGGACAAATTGGCAATAAAGCAAACCAAACAAATGACAAACAAAAACAAACAACCCCCTGCCCCAAATCTCCATAGAATATTGTTTTACCTCGCTTTGTCTAGGTGGGTACTCATTCTCCCTATTCTTGGGAAACAATAAAGCATTGGGCAAGCGTGAACCAGTTTTTTCTTGTTCCACTTCCCAATTTTTCTTCTTTTTTTGCGGTACGCGGGCCTCTCACTGTTGTGGCCTCTCCCATTGCGGAGCACAGGCTCTGGACGCGCAGGCTCAGCGGCCATGGCTCACGGGCCCAGCTGCTCCCCGGCATGTGGGATCTTCCCGGACCGGGGCACGAACCCGTGTCCCCTGCATTGGCAGGCGGACTCTCAACTACTGCGCCACCAGGGAAGCCCCCACTTCCCAATTTTTGCTTTAAGTCCAACAGGAAGATTCACTGCATCTCACCAGGGACATTGTTTTAGTTCAATTAAGTTTAGGAATTGAGCCTAATTCTCAATCAGCCAGCAATGTATTAAGTGGCTCAGAATAAAACCAAGGGTCAGTAAGGGAGACATGCAGCCTTGAAAGAAATGAAACCGTCATTTGCTCAGAAGACTGTCCCTTATGAGAGAGGAAATAAGATCTTAATTGGCATCTGAAGTAACAACAGCTAAAAGCCCCAAAGCCTGAGAGCCATTAGACCTCAAACCCAATTAGCCTCCCTTTTCCTGCGCCCCCTGGAGGTGACAGGTGTCCCAGGATTCCTGCTCGTGTCTACTTCCTTGTTACTGTCCCCATGTTGCCACGAAGATGAAAGGGGATTAGGTCTCCCGGGTAACTCTTGTCCTGCAGCATAGATATTTTAGAAACCAATTATGCTGGGTTCCTTGGACACAACCTTGCTTTAAACATCCTCTCCTCAGGCCCTCGGTCTTCAATTTGGACCATAGAACCATCCATGGCATGTGAGTTAACTTAGGATATAAGACACAAAATACAATTAATATTCTAGTTTCTGTCCTAAGTAGCCATGGACAGCTGTTACGATTCACAGCAGCTGCTTTTGATGACCATTAAGAAAAAAATATTATGTAGGGCAATGTAACATGCAGGGCTGTGAGGGCTGTGGGAAAGCCCAGGTATTGATTGTAGCTTAGGCAACAGGCAGAAACGGGGCACACTGACTAGACTCATTGGGGATAAAGGCCTCTATACCGGTGAACATGGATTCCTGAAGCAGACAGAAATCAACGGATGCAGAGGCTAAAATCCGGCAGAGATAATCAAGAGGCTTGTTGTAAGCTTTAATGGAGCTAATGCATGAAAGGTACCCACTATGAAACCTGGCGGGGAGCAAGTGCTCTATGTCAACTCTTCTTCCCTAAGTTACAGAGATGGCCCCTCAGTGAGGGCTCATTCCCTGGGGGCCATGGGGGGACAGCACGTGCTCTGTGAGGGCTGAGCCAGAGAGCTTTGTCAGATGAAGGAGAGGGGTAAGGAAAGAGTAATTGCTCTAAGCCAGTCCACAGTGACAATGAAGATGCTAAAAGTACAGAGCCTACCTGGTGCATGGGATTTAGATGCCCACGTGTATGATAAATATCCAAATTCACGCTTGGGATATATGGATGCGCTGTGCCTTTGGTTGGGAGGAGTTTACCATGTCATTGTGGTTTATACAGACTCTTCCTTCTCGTTTCCTCCCATTCTCCTTGGACTGCATCACAGAATCCAACCCCTGGCTGGGTGGACAACACAGGCTCCTTCTTCTCTTTCTTGCTTCCATGCTGAGTCCTATTTCTTTAAGATATGAACTGGGGGACCAGAGTTGTGTGGTGGTCTGTTATCCAGTGGCTTGATTGATAGTCACTATACAGTGGGTTCTCCTGATTGATAAACGTTGGCTCTTCCTGGATGTAGGACAGTCTTGGAGTAAGGATGTTCCAGCCTCTGATGTGGTCCAGTGTGATCTGGTCAATCCAGCTTTAGGAGGAAAAGGGAAGCCTCCTTCCTGATTGTGAAACTCAGTGCTCCTTTCGCAAAGACTTTCAGCGTTTGTATTTAAGTGACTACTTGAATGAGCTTCCCTTTGAAAGGACGAGCAAAGTAGAACAAATGCCTTGTGGATAAGTGTGATACCTCGAAGGGGACATACAGGGCCAGGCAGAGTAAGAGGGAGCTTCCTTCAGCAGTACCCAGCTGGTGGCCAGGAAGTTTGAAAAGCTGCATCCTCCTCTCCCAGGTGATGATTCTCTCAAGGTAAGAACTGAACAGTGGGTGCAAACTGTGGGTTTGATGCTGAAGGTTAATGGACAGATATGTTATTTTTCTCATTTTGAAGTGGTCAAGATAAGGTCTAGAACTTCCACTTGACTCAGATTTTTTCTCACCGGTACAATAGCAATTATGATTTTACACTCAGACTGTTACGATGCAAATCACTGAGCCTACTAGCAAATGAACCTTTTCTTCCCATTCACAGAAGATTAAACAAAGGTCCAGGGCAATGTTATTCAGTGTGGTCCACAGGTGGACTCCTGTATGGGAACTCTCAACTATTTACTATAGCTCTGCTAAGAGCTCGGGGACCAGCCCCAGGGTCAGCCCACTACCACCAAGCACACGATTATTTCAGGTAGCTTTTTTTTCCTGAGAGAGACATTTTGGTGAAGGAAGTGGTGCCTTGGTTTACTTGTGTGTACTGCATAAGCTGCCTATGTCTCCCCGGCACTTTGAGTAGCCCTGACCTGGGAGGCTTAATCACATCGATGCTGGTTATCTGAGAATTTATGCTAAAATTGCTGGTAGAATCCGCATGTCCTGGCTCTCAATTCTCTGTTTCCCACATGATAATACACTATCAATGATGTAGTAAAAAATGTCTAATGTTCTGAGGAACAATTATAAAGAATCTTTTCCACATAGTTTGGGAAACTTTGGGGTTTTAAAACAACATTTTTGTATTTCTACCTCAATCTCCATTGAAGGCAAAGTTGTTTTCTAACAAGACTGTGTAACTGGTGAAGAATAAACAACAAAGGTCAAGTAATTAGGGAAAGAGAGGTGACATGTAATACAAAGTCCAAAGAACAGAAAGTATTAATGATTTTCCCCTTTTCCATTTACCTCATTAAAAAATAGAGATAACAACAGTGTATTTCATAAGGTAGAGGACTACATGAGATAATCTCTGTAAACTACTTAAAACAATGCCTGGAACACTGCAAAATTTTCATAAACATTGCCTATTAATAGTAGTACTACTATTACTACCAGCTAAAAATTTACATTGAGCCTAATACATGATAAACAACAATTCTAAATGTCTTGGATAAGTTATTTGATTTCTTCCTTTCCCCAGCCCTAGTAGCTAACACTATTATCCTCATTTTACAAATGAGTAAATGAAGATAACGGAAGCTATGTAACCTCCCAACGTCCCATAGGTCGTAAGTGGTGGAGGGGCTGGCAGAGTGCAGAGTCTTGGCACTTAACCACTCAGTACTAATTCAATGGTAGCCACAGAGGGGAAATTCAACAAGAGACACATCTTAGGCATTTTTTACTGTGAAAGCAAAAATTGTCAGTTCTTTGAAAGAGACAGTGTTTAGTTGGTCTTGGGCTCCTGGAAGAAACTACTGAACAGTATCTGTCTAGTGGAAAGTAAATAATGAAGAGATAGAATTTCCAGGTGAGAGTTTGCAAAATCATAAGAGGTTTTCCCCGTAAGACTACTACTTCTATTATTCTCGGTGACAGTGAAGGCTTGGTTTCGAACTGCGGGTGTACCGAAGTAATTCTGTAGAGCATGTCTGGTCACCTGCATGTAGATGTTTGGCAATCGTAGATTGATAAGGTTATCTGCTGCCTTTTTGGTAGTGAAATTGAAGTCTGCAGTGGTTACGGCTTCTCACAGGTTTAATGCTCCCCAGTAGCCTTACAATGAAAAGGCACTTTTCTGGATTTTTTCTATTTCTACTCACTTCCTTAAGGGTCCCATCAAGCCCCTTGGTTGTAAACAACATCTACACACTAACAGACAAATATAAATCACAGGCTTAGGCCTCTCTCCCGAATTCCATACTCAGATATTCAACTTCCTCTTGAACTGCTGTGCTTGGATACTGAACAGACCTCTCAAACTCCACATATCCTAAATAGGGCTCTGCCCTTTCCCCGCTAACTTGTTCCACCCCCAGACTTCGTCATGTCAATCGTTGCTGACTCCAGCCTTCTAGTTATTCAGGCCAAAAACCTTCAAGTCATCCTTGACTTTTCTTTTTCCTTCACTCTGTGCCTCTAATCCATCATTTCATTCTGCTGGATCTACTTCAAAACACACAGAGACCCCGGCCATCTCTCATCACTCTCTGTATTTTTTATTACATGTCCATAGTGCTGAACCCACTATATCCTCTTACCTGGATGACCTCAAGGGTGCAGTTTATTCTCAGTGCAACCACTACTGAAATCCCTTGTAAACACTCAGTGAAGCTGTGTCCTTCCTGCGCTCAAAACTGTACAGTGAGCTTCATTCATCTCCGAGATAAAGTCAGAGTCATTAGCAAGGTCGAGAAGGCACTATGTGAGTGTTCTCTTTCCTCCCCCTGCCCTGAGACTCCCACCCTCTTCCACTCCTTTCCACCCCTCACTCGTCTCCAGCTCTGCTGACCCTATGCTAGTCTGTGAAGAGCAGGCATGCTCCCCTTTGGCTGTGGCCCTGAAATGATCTGTGAGGTTAATCCTCTTGCTTCCCTCCTGTCTCCCTTTTCTTAAGGATGCCTCTCCCGAGCCCTGTGCTTGCCACTGCATCAGTCTTGGGGTCGTGTTCTACTGGCTCCGGAGGTAGAAGGATGTGTAGTGAAGAAAAGTTCAGTTAGAAGCCCCACTGTGCAGTATTTGGATGCACAATGACATACACGTAGAGCACTTAATCTGCTTGAGTCCTTAAGCTCAGATCTGCAAATGGTTTATATATTGAACCCTATGAAATTGATACTTTATTTGACAGATGAAGAAACTGAAGCACAGATAGCTTGGGTAACTTGCTTAAAGTCACACAGTAAGAAGAGGGGCTGGTACTTGGACACAGGTAGTTTCACCTGGGCCTGTACCTTCCATCTCTGAGCAGAAATCTCCTTTTCCCACCTGCAATCCCTTCCCCTCTGGTGAGGGGAGCTGATGTCCTACTGTGAACATTGGGCAACAGTGATAACATCAATTTATCCTTTTAATAACCCCATAAGGTAAACATGACAAGAACCTTGTTTTTAGGGAGGAAAAAGTTGAGAAAAAAATTATTTAGGTGTCAGAGGTCACAACATTAGTTAACCACAGGTCTGAGATTACAAACCATGTTTCCTGACTCCCAGCCCCAGATTCGTTACAAACCTTATGATAATCTGCACTTGACTCAGATGCTGGCTGTGCTGAGGGAAGTGCGTGATCTCTATGATCTTCATCGTAGAGATCATCCAATGAAAAAAACCTCAGACGGAGCAGCAGGGATTATATCGGTGAGCTAAGAGATGTCAAAGCTTTTGAACTGGGGCATAATTCCTGAAGGTAGCTACGAAGGCGTCTCTGGGGTCATGCTAAGATGTTTACTTCCAAGGAATACAAGATGGAAAGATGCACTGATTTTCAAAGAGCAGGTAAACTCTTATAGTGTCACATGATCTGGTCAAATGGAGAGCTGGCAAAAGGCCCTTCCTGGTGTGACTTTGTCACGAGTATAATTAGCACTAATAGCTCAGCAAGCTTTCTTAGTGACCTTCCTACCAAAAGGATGTGCGCTGCCAATGTAATGGGCGTTAAATGACTTAGGATGGGGAGCCAGCTTCCTGGCGATTCCACCCGCATTGATCTCCATGCTCTGAGCTTCCTTATACTCTTTCTCGACAAGTGTTGTCCTTGTTAACTCTGTGACCTGATGGCGCTTCCAGGCTCACGGAAGCCCCCCGTGGGAGGTCTGCTTAACAAGAATCCCAGGGTTTCACCTTCCCCTCCTGAGATGCCCTACTGCTCAGGTGGGCCTGGAGGGGTGTGTGAAAAGCCCTCAGCCCGCAGCCAGGTCCTGTGTTTAAAATTAACCCTGGTGAAGACGCCATCAAATGTCTCCAGGTGGGCCTGGCCAGAGTGATGATTTGAAATGCCTTTCTGGGAAGTAAGGATAGAAATATCATTATTTATAAAAGTTCTGTTATTACTTTTTCATACTGAAAACTTGACCTACAGTGTTGTTTTTTAATGTTAAAAATTTCAACAAAAACTTATCACCCTCTCCTAAAATTAAAAAAAAAAAAAAAGAACACCAGGAAATGTCTGTCCTCATCGAGGAATCATTTGTTGCATAAAATCGATATGAATTTAGGGAGAAAAGTGAAATCGCTCACATACACACACCCCGTCAACACACATAAAACCTCTCAAAATTTCTTTTACTCTTTGACGTCTGTGCCGTGACTGTTCCCCAGATGCTCCCATATGTCTCCAGATACGTGTCTCTCTATTGCATTATGGCAGGTTAATGGATGTGGCAGGTTAGATTATGACTTAAAACTTGGCATTCCATGGGAAGAAAACACAACTTTCAAATACAATGTCTTACTATATGACTGATTTTCTTTAAAAAAAAAAAACCTGTCAAAACATGACATGTCAGATTCTGTTTCCTTCCACCAACATATCACAATCCGTTTTGATGGAGAAAGGATACATTTTAATTATTTGTTTTTAATCTGACTCCAGACTTGACATATGGCACTTCATTAAGTTCTCTCTACAAATTCTGGTAAAAAACAAAAACAAGCTGTACAAAGTTATTCAACTTCTGGCATAAAAGTTATTTTGAAGAACTATTATTTCTGATGACATTAAATGATTTCCCCAACCCAGCCCCCCGCCGACAAAAAGAAAACCCTTCTAAAGATTGGAGTGTCATCTGTTTTGAAAGATTTGCCAGGAATCAATCACAGTAGACGTTAGCTGTTGGCAAAACGTGTTCCCTGTAAGAGGAAGGGTGGGTACCAAGATACAGGCTTATTGGTCTTTTCATAGACTTTTTACTCTCTGACATTTGGATATTTTGAGTAAATTGAGAGGAAATGCCTATATTAGCTATTATTTTCAGATTGTGGAAGGAGTCCTGAGTGCCTCAACTCAACCTCAGAAGAGGCAGATAACAGACCATTTGTGTTTTCGGTTTTATGAAACATGCCTTATTAATACCCGATGTAGCACAAGGAAATAATTCTGACATGTTTTTTCTATTATAGGGAGGCTGAACCCGAGCAGGACCCTGTGAGGCTCCTGGGCACAAAAGCCTTTCTGTGTCCCCTTCCCTGAGTTCCAAAGTGCAGGTTCAAACAGTTGCTAATCAGGGAAGGGAGGGGATGCAGAGACAAGGAAGGAGCAGTCAAGAAACAGTAGTGCAGCCTTGGGGCAGGGTCCTGGTTCCCCCTCAAGGGATACATACAACAATATCTTTGAGTTCCTCTGCAGAACTAAAACCTCCCCCAAATGGAAGATGTTAATTTCTTGATGAAGCGTTCCTCATTCCAGAGAGAAGGTCACAGTTCACCCACCATCACCTGAAGCCAGATGATCTCTGGATTGAAGGAATGTGCGTCCTGCAGGTACCCTGATACTTATCAGCAGCCCCACCGCCTGGACTATAAAACTCCTCACACTCCCTCCAGGTCAGGACACACGGTTTTGAGGGCATTAGTCCATTGTGGCCTCCTTTGTCTGGCAAAGGAATAAAGCTATTCTTTTCTACTTCACCCAAAACTCCGTCTCCAAGATTTAATTCGGTGTCAGGGTACAGAGGCTGGATTTGGCTTCGAGGCCAATGTAACAGAACTGTCAATTAACCAGAATTTTTTCTTGTATCCTACATTAAAAAAATATATATTTTTTAAACTTATATTCAGGGATTTGTTTAAAATGTTTTTAACAAAACTCTTCAAACAAACAAGTAAAAAATAATATTAAGAGAACATGCTGATGCCAATACAGATTACAACCTAGTAATTTAGATTAGAATTGTCTTTGTGCCTGGAAATAATCAATAATGTTCAGAGTGATTCACTCATTTATTGGTTCATACAATAAACACTGACTTAGTGTATAGAAGCTGCTTTATGCTGAGCTGCTGTACTACAAAAGCTAGGAAGATACGAAACTGCTCTAAAGCAGTCCTTAGTGTTAAAGAGAAGACTTTTGTTGACCCTAAGGAAGGGAATAGAGCTCAGAGGTACCAGCCAGAATCCTCTAAACAAAGACTGGACACAGGACCATTCAGGGATTGGACCTTTGGAATCAATCCTAAGACTGTGGCCTTCTGGGCTCACTAGATTTTTATATCCTGTTAATGTTTATGAAAAGGCCATGAAACTATTTCAGCTAGTCCATGCAATTTAATAATTTTATCTATTAGAATTAACTTCTAACATCAATTTGCTAATTAAGAAGGCACTGTTTTCATTGATGAAAATTTAACATTTATTTTATTAATTAGTAAAGCCTCTGGCATTGATGAGAGATGCACATAGTTGAAAGAACTTATGGTAGCTTTCTGTGAAATTTTGGATTTCAGAGTAAATGCTAGCTTCCCACTAACACTGGGTTATGAGGAACAGGAATATAGACGAAGCTAGCCTGGTGTGAAAGCACACACACACACACACACACACACACACACACGCTGAAATATTAAAGCACAATTACAGAGCTCATAACAGTTCCCTCCAGAAAGTAAGATTTAGGATGGTAGAGATCTATCTGTTGGCCTCATCAGTGTATCCTCACTGCATACAACTATGTCTAGTCCACAGTATACACTCGACAAACATTTCCTTACCATCTCTATCAAAGGCAATTAATACATAGTCAGATCACTGAGGAGGTGCATGAGCAGAGGCTAACATCCAGAAATAGAGACTCCAGGGAAAGACGCATATGTTCCATCCATTTCCAAAGATGGTGTCAACTGAAAAAATATATTCACAAACTAAAAGTTCAGAGTTATGTTTTATTTGGCAGACATACTGAGGACTTCAAGCCTGGGAGGCAGCATCTCAAGTAACCCTGAGAGAACTGCTCCAAGGAGGTGAGGGGGGAGCTAGGATATACAGGAGTTTTGCAACAAAGGGCACGTAGTAGGAACACAAGATTACTGTTAATAAAAGAAAACTAGATATCTCAAGTTCAGGAATTTAGCACTCTTCTATGTATGGGAAGATGCAAGAATCTTGGCTCACTGAGATCATTCCTTTGATATGCACCTCTGCTACCTGGGGCCAGTATGCTGTGCTTTCCCTTCCTGAGTCCCCTCAGGGGGCACCTTGGGGAGTGGCTGCAGTCTGATGGCTGCTAGATGGCAGGTATTCTTTGTTTCCTCCCTGAGTTCAGTCAGGGCTCACTGGCTCACCATCAGAGGTGGCTGCAATTCTGATGACTGTGACATCCTTTGTTTACTGATATGGCAGGCAATATCCCATTTATCAATGGGATAACTGAGGACACAAGACAGGGCTTTGTCTCAGTTAGTGGTACTACTTTTGGTGGTGTTTTATCTTCAATTCCTGTAAGCGAGGAGGAACTAAGACTGATAAGTCTTGTGATAGTCCTCTGTATGTAACAAGTGTACATAGAATAGAGTGTGTGGAATTCTCCTTCCAAACACTGGAAAGACATTGAATCAGTCATTCTGAACAACTCAGTTTTTGCCATTCTCATAAGGTCTAAATTCTTTAAATATAATTATTGTGTTAATTTGACTCTATTTGACTATGTAATCAGATTCTGTCCACAGAGATAGCCAAAACCAAGTAAACATTCCCTATTTCTATCTTAAGATTTATTATATGTATTAACTAAAGTTTAAAGTTAGAGATTAGGATGCAAAGATAAATACAATGACAACTGGAGATCTAAGCAGAATCTAGGTAGACTACTAAGGAGGCATGGCGAGTATATGAGAAGACCTTGAACTTCAGTATGAGAGGCAACGCTCTTTCTTTTTGAATTAGGGAGACCAATGAGAAGCCTGTAAAATCTGTGTTGAGGAAGTAGATGGGGAAATTTTCTGCAGAGTAGGAAACATTTGTTGCCAAGAGTTGTGTATTTAAGTGAGATGTATTCCTCATTGAGGAAGGTAATCCTCATCATTCCTAAGGGACAAGAAATTATAGTCTCAGGGCAGCTGAAGCTGAAATCCCGTTGGAATAAAATAGAATGCCAAGAGCATTGTCAGGATTATTTTTCTGGCCACAGAAACACATTCATAATAGCAAGAATGCCTCCACTGGAGCTCTTCCCTGGAATCCATAAATGTAAAGAACCCAAGAGAGACTGGAGACCCCACAGGACAACACGCATTTTGAGAGTCAAGGGCATCAGCAGTTGATATTAAATTATAGCTTGAGAGGGCTTCCCTGGTGGCGCAGTGGTTGAGAGTCCGCCTGCCGATGCAGGGGACACAGGTGCGTGCCCCCGTCCGGGAAGATCCCACATGCTGCGGATCGGCTGGGTCCCTGAGCCGTGGCCGCTGAGCCTGCGCGTCCGGAGCCTGTGCTCCACAATGGGAGAGGCCACAGCAGTGAGAGGCCCGTGTACCGCAAAAAAAAAAAAAAAAAAAAAAGATACCTTGAGAGTTTCCCTAAATGAACGGCCAGAACAGGTGGTATATAAACATTGGTGTGGAGTCCTCTACAGCTGGAACCAGAATGCTCCTGGGAGCAAATGATCTGAGCTGTGCAATGCTGTCTACTGTTCAGGCCTCTTGATTGGAGTCTGAGCTCAAAGAAAGCAGGTAAAGTCCCTGAAGTGAACCCAGACACTTCACCCATGTTTGCGAGGCTCTGATCCAATAGTAACAAATAGAGAAGTAAGGGAAGCTCAGGTACACGCTTATATAGCAACTGAAGCAAAACAGAAACAGCTCCTTCAGGAATGTGCTCTCAATCAGAATTCTCTGATTTTCCTCTTGCACCAGTAAGCTTTGACTTAAGAAGGATTTATTTTTAATATGGTGCTTTTTCTAAAGTACAATAAGACCAAGGGGAAAAAAAAATCCAAGTATGCATGAAAGTGAGAGAGTTTGATGCTTCCTAAAGATACCACCAATGGGACTGTTTACCTTAGATACTTTTCAGAAAAGGAGATCAAAATCAGTGTCCATGACCACCAAACAAGATGAGGAAGACCAGGGTGCAAATTCCGGGCAGCTTTCATGTAAGGAAATGAAATAATATGGCTTAGACAAACAAGATAGTAATTGGCTATGAAAATATTTTTAATGCCCTTTTAAACAAATTCTTAAAGTGAGAAATCCATGAGAGACAATTTGAAATAAACTTCATGGAATTTATTCCCCATTTGGCAAGAAAACTTCCTGGAAATCCAAAGAAAAATAATAGACCAGTCTTGCTAATTGTTAATGCCAGAATTAGAAACCATCGGGATCTTGCAGCGTGATCTACCAGAAACGATGATTAAATCCTGAAACTGGATGCATTGCCTTGAGCAGTTGTCAACGGGAGGTTTACAGTTCTAAACCCAAACCAAAGCAGTTATTGTTCAAGGTGGAACTTACTTCGTGATATTTGTGTGGTGGTAATGGTGACGATGGAGGCCAGGTTTTCAAATCTGAAAAAAAACAAATCTTATTTTCCCCTTCAATGTTAGTTTCTAATTTTGTCTATATATGTAGCCAGTTACATATATATATGTATACATATATATATGTATCTGAGTTATGCCCTTGATGTTCATTGTTCTGTCTGAATAGATTTGGGCTTAATAGGTTTGAGGAAATTCTTTTTTAATAGACAGGAATCCATTTCAAAATGGACTGGATTTGCTAAAGCCAAAGCTTACAGCCTAGTAAATGAATAAACAGTGTAAACAAGTAATTAAAATGTCAGGATGTAAGAGCACCTGTCTTTTTGAGATAGCAGAAGCTTAAGGAGGAGATAGCAAGAACAAATGTGCATGGTAAATGCCCTTTTCCACATAGACATCATAGCTTTGGAATGCCATCCAGCCAGCAGAGAGTAAGGGGTGTGTGTGTGAATATATTTTTTTAATATAATGATTTTGTTTTTTCAAAAGAAAAGTGACCATGGGAAGCTAAGATAATGAGCACTGAACAGGAGTTGTTTTGAAAGTGGAAGAAGCATAGATTTGGGAGACTTAGAGCACGGACAGGACTGTCAGCCAGGGAGAGACATACATCGTGGTGGGTTAGCCTGTGAGGCTCCAAATCCCCGCTCTGCCATTACAAGTTGTGAGTGCCCACCAGGTTAGCTCTTTTGCGCCCAGTTCCCCAAGATGTAAATGGGTAATGATTATAGTGTCTGTTTAATAAGGGTATTGTGTACATTCCACTAGCTTAAATGTTAAAGTGCATGGAAAGGGCTTAGAACAGTGTATGGCACATTACACAAAACGATATTAACAAGAAACAACCTTTAAAACAGTTGCAGTGGTGGAGAGCAGTATTTGGAAGTTGAGGGAAAATATGTTTAGGGATTGGGGCCATGTGTCTGTATTTTTTTACAGATTCCCAGGTAACTTCAGTAAAAAGCAATATGTGGAAACCAGTAATCTAAGCACACCAAAAGAGATTAAGTCACATCTTCTAAGAGATAAAAGTTAGTACTCTGAGAAGAGTTGTCTAATGTGTGAGGTGAGGAGGCTCTGCTTTATCCGGGGAAGAGCTGAGCCTGTAAATTGCAGAACTTTGGTGCTGTGTGTTACAGATGTTAGAAATGAGGTGCCTTGGTGTAGAAGACCCTGGATTTGCCCAGAAGGAGTGACTTAATGAGCAACCTTATCCACCTTCAAAGTTGAAGTAAGCCCAACAGTGACTAAGGTATTCCAGAGAGCAGAGAGAATTCCCTTGGATTTCCTAGACTATGTTAGACTCATAAGACTCTGCCACGGCTTTAGAAATAAGGAACGTTATTGTCCTTCAATAACAGTAGATATTGGGCCTCATGCTATGTTGGAGAATATTTTCCTAAAACTATATTTAATTTGGATTTTTAAAAAAGACTGAGAAGAAATGTCACATTTTTGTACCTAAGTGTACTAGTGAAAGTTAATAATTGTTACTTATGTTTTTGGTTATTCCATAGAAACTTTTCAAAACGAACATCACCACATAAGATAGTTCCTGTCCTGCATTGTGAAGACTAAACTGTAGATGTTGTATAGTTTTTCTGTTTCTTCCAGCCCTCTGACACCTAAGAACATAAATAGACTTTTATATAAATGTTGTTTAGATCTTTGACAGACTAAACTCAAATGTATATTTTTTTAAACAATGAATAAGTAGTATAATTTCTGTCACAAGAAAGATCTAGAAAAAGTTTGAGAAAGATGACTCATCGAAGCACCTTTTAAATCTTTAATTTATCAAAAAGTATTTTAGTGATTCCAAAGATGATCCAGAAGAGCAATTATTTTATGAAACAAATATACTCAATATTTTCCACCTGATCTTAGGTTTTCCCTAACACCTTAATACTCACTCATATTTCTCCAGTGATATTGAGCAAACAATATAGACTGCTAATATGAAAATCAACAAAATGTTGTTAGTCTCTGGCAAGTCTGAAATACAGTGCAAGAATTGAAAGTAAATTCCTTTCATCCAAAATAAAGACAATTGGGGGAAGTAGTCTTATGGAACAGAAAAGAGTCAGCCTGAGAAACATCATGTGATGTGTGAAAATTAAATACTCAGTTCACTTACAAGAACAGCATGTATTTTATCTAAAATCATTACAGCCCAATATAAAATAAGTTTTAAAAGCTTAAAGCAAAAGTTAAAATATCAATGGCTCATTATAAAACAAATCAACTGAAATAAAGAGGATGACATTGTTTTCTGAGTTAAAAGTGTTCTCACTGAATAATATCATAATAGTACTTTAGCAGCATAATAAATAATATTAAGAAACAATTACTGAACAAAGTCAAAAGCAACATCAAATACTTACAGCCTTTCCTTCCTTCCCCATGTCTGGAATTATCTGACCATTTAAATTCTCTCCAAGTTCCCCACGTCCTCGCATTTATTATGACATTTTAAGAAACGTGATGCTTGTCTAACACTTTACTTTTTTTTTTTAACATGTAAATCATTACTTTCAGTTCTCACAAAACTCTTGGGATAGAAGTTAAAGTTTGACCCCCATTTTATAAATGAAGAAACTAAAGTTGAGGAAAATGAATGATGTATTTTAGAATTTCAGAACACATTTCCCATGAAAATAATCCTTAGCTTTGTAGAACACACTTACAAAAAAAGAAAAAAGAATCCTTAAATGCGTGTTACTAAGTGAAAGAAACTTGACTAAAAAGGCTACACAGTATAATCCCAACTATATAACATTCTGAAAAAGGCAAAACTATAGAGACAGTAAAAGGATCAATGGTTGCCAGGAGTTGGGGGGCAGTGGGGAGGTGATTAGGTGGAACACAGAGGACTTTTAAGAGAGAGAACTGTTCTGTATGATTCTACAATTGTGGTTACATTAGATTATGCATTTGTCAAAACCTATAGAACGTACAACACCAAGAGTGAAACCTAATGTAAACCATGGACTTGAGTTATTGCAATAGACTGAATGTTTGTGTTCCCTCAAATTCTTACATTGAAATCCTAAGTCCACATATTACTGTATTAGGAGGTGGGACTGATTAAGTCATAAGGGTGAAGCCCTCATGAGTGGGTTTAGTGCCTTTGTAAAAGGGACCCCAGAGAACCCTCTCAACCTTTTTTCCTCCAGGTGAGTATACAACAAGAAGTTGGCCATCTGCAAATCAGAAGAAGGCCGTCACCAAAACCTGACCAAGCTGGCACCCTGATCTTGAACTTTCAGCCTCCAGAACGGTAGGAAATACATTTCTGTTATTGATACACCGCTCAGTCTATGGTACTTTGATTTAGCAGCCCAAACTAAGTAAGACAGTTAATAATAATATATCAACACTGGTTCATCAGTTGCAACAAACATAACACACCAATGCAAGATGCTAATAGTAGGGGAAACTGTGTGTGTGTGTGTGTGTGTGTGTGTGTGTGTGTGTGTGTGTGTGCATGCGTTGGGGATGTGTGTATGGGAACTCTGTACTTATTGCTCAATTTTTCTGTAAATGTAGAACTGCTCCAAAAAATTAGCCTATTAATTAAAATGAAGCACCACAAACACATACCTGTGCCCTTTATCCACAGGCAGATCTTCTGGTCTCACTTCAAGATGTAAGTATCTGACTCAGAAAGCGATGCCTTTCAGGTGTAAAGTCCGTTTACCATGCCTATGACTAGGTGAGGTTCAGCCCACGGGGTTCTGCACCGGAATCTCACTCCCCGGCCTCCTCTTCCCAGATGAGCTTCTCTGAATGCAGGTTTCTTCATAAGCTCCATAGTCTGAGTTAAAGATAATAAGCATTAAATAGGGGGAAATGGTCAGCAAGTAGTAACCCAAGCTGTGAGAAAACAAGTGAATAATCTATGAAATCATACTTTTTTGAGGCCATCAGCACTGAGGCTGCATGGCCACCACATGACCTGAAGTCCCTCTGGGGAGAGTCCAGTCCCTCTGATGAACCCAACCCTTCCATTTGGCAGCTCTGTGGGGTACGGGGCGGCAAGAGGAAAGTGGTGACGTGGTGAGGGGTTCCTTAATGCCAGTGCCACTTGGGGAAGGGTGGAATCCCTGGAGCCCGAGACATGCTGCCCCCGCTGGCTGGCTCTTCTCCATGGACAAGCACCTGCCACTCCCAGGAGAGGTGTGGGCACAGCTGAGGCCTGCAAGCCCTCTCCCCACCTCTGTGGCAGGTGTGCAGGGACTCCCTAGGTTCAAGGTGACAGCAGGGGTGCATAAGCAGCTATGTGCATCTAGAGGGACGGGCACGAAGCTCGAGGGCACCTGGCCCTTCTGTGATGAGAGACAGATGGCAGGAAATGCTGGATACCCACTACGGGAGGGATAAGAAACACCCCATGCAGCCCTTACACACACCAGCAAAAGTGAACTGCCACCAGGTGTGGGGAGAGGAGCCCCTCGTGCCCAGGATTCTGCTCTGATGCAACAAACGTAGGAGTCTGCTGGAGGCTGGGGGCAGGAAACTCACCCCGCCAAGGATCCCCACCAGCACCTGCACTCAGTAGAGTTGGCTGCCGTGTGTGTGCAGGACCACGCACGCAGAAGGAGGCCCAGGGGTTTGCACGGGGGGAAGAAAGGATGCTAAGAAAGTCTTCTTCCTGAGGCTCAGCCACACTGGAGCGCCTCAGCTTTAGTCTGAGGCTGGAGCAGGGGGATCCAGTGACTCCTGCCCCATCACAGGCTTTGCTCCCAGCAGCAAGCAAAAGCAGTTCACCCCTGAGTGGGGCAGTGTTCAGAGCCCCTGGGAGCTGGAGTAGAGCAGGAATGCTGGTGTCCCCTGGCACTCCAGGTCTCAACGAAGTCCAGGGCAGGGGTGGAGCTCTGCTGAGGGGATGTGAAGCCCGGGGTCACTCAAAGTAATTCGAGAAACAACAAACCCAAGTGGGGCTCAGCTGCAGACCAAATGGACTCACCAAGCCACATGAGAGCCTGGCAGGAAAAGAGGCAAGTTCATTTCTGGGCAGAAATAAACATTCTGTTTCTTCGGAGACAGATTTCTGTACTAGGTGTACATATAGTTCATGAATGAAGGTAACTAAAGACTGTCTCAGACAAACAAAAGTTGGGAGAGTTCATCACCAGCAGAGTGACATTGTAAATGATGAAGGACATTCATGATGGTTAAAGAAAAATGATGCCAGATGGAAATTAACATGTCCATAAAGGAATGTGGAGAACAATTAGCTGTAAATACAAGTTTTCTAAATCAGATCATGTTTCCCATTTCAATCTTAATAAAATAATTAAACATGTAAATAAAAATAACAGTAGGGGGTTTGGGCTTGTTGACAGAAGAATGTGTGATGGTGGCACAGTGGATGGGAGAAGAAAGGACAGCATGTTTTGAGCAGCTGACTTCACACGTGATATAATATTATTTGAGGGTAGACGGTGTTAGGATAAAGATGGGTGTAGTAAACCCCAAAGCCATCAGTGAAATTAATAATTAAATAAACTAATGAATACTTTTTATAAAGGTTGCCTAAGAACCCAAAAGTGTAATAAAATGGGACATAAGAATGCATTTAATTCAAACTAAAATGAGAAAGAGGAAAAATAGAGTAAGCAACAGATGGGACAAATAAAAGACAGTTTTATTTAAGCTAGAAGACAGTTTAATTTAAAATAAAAGACAGTTTTATTTAAAACTGGATGTCAGATTTAAATTAAAACATATTAATAAGGATGTGAAATATTAACGCCCTGAATGATAAAATTAAAGGCCAAGATTCTCAGACTGAATAAAAAATAGAACCAACTACATGCTGTGTAACGAAGCACATGTTAACTACAGAGGCACAGATGACTAAAAGTCAACAGAAGAAAAGATATATCATAAAAATCCAATTCCAAAAAAAAATTTAGATTGGCCATATAAAAGCCAACTTCAAAATAAGAAATATTACCAAGGAGAAAGAGAGACATTACATAATGATTAAGGGGTTAATTCATCAAGCGTTATAAAACGCTTGGAGTGCAGTTGATGAAAGCTTGAGGGAAAACATGTTTGGGGATGGCAGCCACATATCAGTAGTTTTTTAAAGATTTCCAGGTAATTTCAATACAAAGGGCACATATGGTAAGATCTACTTGCTTATCTATCAAAATCTTGCACACGTTGGGTAAGGTCTTATTAGAGCATCTTCAACATTATAATCACGGTACCAACAGTGCCAGTAGTAGCAGCCGCAAATCACATCACAGAGGATGTTAAGGCTCATGTCCGCACTTTTCTATAAACTACCACTAACTTCCACAACAATGCGTTTTAACTGAACAGTATTTCAGCGATAGGAAATCTGTACATATTAAAAACAAGCAAACAGAAAGAGACATCCTGATCAAGCGAACATGGTTACTCCAAGGATGCTGTGGGTGATGCTGGTCATATCCAGTGAACAGAAGTCAGATTCTCTTTGCTGGCAACTGCAGAAGGTTGTTTCAAGTCTTTGTGATAGAAAGGACCATGTCATTTTTTCCTGGGCAATTGATTTACTTTTTGTCTTGTATTCCAAGCAGCTCAGAACCACATATACAAGTGTCTAGGATTTGAGAACGTTTAATTTTATACAAAACTTCATCTCTGCATCATCTTACTTTTCTTTCTTAATTTTTGTTTTTCACCATCGCCTTATCTATATTTGTCCTGTTATGTTAAATTGCTTGGGGAATAAGAGAGTGGATAGATAGATAGGTGAATAGATGATAGATAGATAGATAGATAGACAGATAGATATAGATAGATGTGTGTGTGTATGAGAGAGAGAGAGAATCCCAAATTTACCCAAATGGAAACTGTCATAACAGTTATGAAATTTACCCAAACATACAGATTTATTAATTGACAAACTATGATTTTTTTGGTATTAATCTGAAGCCCACAGTCTGTCTGATAGTGGCATTGCCCCCCTCCTTTAAAGATGCTTGACTGTTTCGTGTCTCTAAGATGGGAGATTCCCATGACTTGGAGCTCCTGCCTACTCTAGGCTGGGGAGGGTCCTCTCCTGCTACCTGAGCTGAGGGCTGGATCAGCAGCTGAAATGTACCTGCCTTGGGGGCAGCGAATAGCAATTCTCACTGAATTGGCTTCTCAGTCCTTGTAGTGAGAAGATGTCATTGCAACTTAATGAAATGGGGTTACTTGTAACAGATTTTTACAGGCTTCACTAATATCACTCTTAATGAGGAAACTCTTTGTATAGGCCAATTCCATTATAGGGCTTCTGATGTATGAAAAGGGTTTGGAGAAGTTTCTGGAAGAAGGTTATCAAAACAGAGAGAGGAAGAGTGCTCTACATTAAGGAGAAATAAATTGGTGACAGCTCTTGTCTTGACAACGATTGCAGAAGGACTTCATTGACAGCAATCCAGGATATATTTTATTTAAAGAAGAGAACAATTAATGGGTCCAGAGAAGAGATCATGGGGGAAGCGTCTTAAAACTTCAGAAAGTGAAATGCTGCCCGGCAGGTAGGTGTGAGGACACCCTGCCACAGTCATCCCCAGTACGAAAGAGGGGAGCTGCACTGGGGGGTGGGCGGTGTTAAGCCGCCATCACTTAAAATCCACACGCGCAGTGAGTATCTGGGCTTTGGAGACGAAATAAACCTTGGGAAGCTTTCAGATCTGGCAACCGAGTAAGTTTCACGAGGAGGTTGGATGCTCTCTCTGCAGGTTCTCAGAGCTGCCCAGACCTCGCCCTGTATGAGTGTGTCTCTGCCCTTCAGGCCCGTGGATTCCCATACATCACCCCACGGGAAGATTTCTAATCACACTGGGCCACCTCCTTCTATCTGTGACCTTCAGTAATCATTCCCTCTGTCGGGAAATCCGCTTCAACATGTGACTCGAGTTTTTATGGTTTAACATTTTGTACTGGAGTTCAGAAAATAAAAGAAAAAGTATGAAATCTGACTTTTACTAAGAACCTCTTTGGCATGTAAATATCTGGAGAGTAGGTCACACCCTTTACACGTGACCCGAAAGTCAGTTGTCTGAGTGTGCTGTGTTTCTACAATTATCTGAGGCTGATTTATCTTCATTTTTTGTTTGTTTGTTTTTGTTTTTGTTTTGCAGTACGCGGGCCTCTCACTGTTGTGGCCTCTCCTGTTGCGGAGCACAGGCTCCGGACACGCAGGCTCAGCGGCCATGGCTCACGGGCCCAGCCGCTCCGAGGCATGTGGGATCCTCCCGGACCGGGGCATGAACCCGTGTCCCCAGCATCGGCAGGTGGACTCTCAACCACTGCGCCACCAGGGAAGCCCTATCTTCATTTTAACAGGTATAAACACCAAACCTGGTTCAAGCCCCCACTCCTGACATGGTGTGAAAGCCAGAGTTAAGTCTCCCCAAATATCTCTGAGGTCCCCTCGAGGACAGCTGGCTTTTCTCCTAACCCTCTCCTCTTTCCTCGAGTCCCTGTCCTGCACTGTCGCTCCAAGTCCTGGCAGGTGTGGCTCTTTCTCCTCTTTGACCTTGAACAACACAAATATGGAATGCAGCTCTGTTTTTTTTTTCTTTTAATTTTCTTTACATTACAATTAACACAAGGCTGTATGTGTCACATCTAAGCTGTAATAATGAGAATCAGGGATGGTGTCTGTCACACAGCAAAAATAACAATCAACGTAAACTAAATAGTAGACTTACTGAATAGTAGACTTGTGCCTTTTTTTTAAGGTTCTCTCACTGTTCTTGCGACCAGAATTCAGGAGCTCCCCTCCGCCCTGCCCTCTCCTGGATTCTGCTCTCCTCTCTCTTCTTATTTCCTTCTCATCCTCTACAGCTCTCCTTGTATGACATATTGCTTAATATGTGAAGCTCCGAACTAGTTCCAGGGGTAAAAACAAGACAAAACGAAACTGATGTTTAATGCAAAAGTCATAAACATACTCAACACATTTCAATGCCTGTGATCCAAGCATCATGCTACTCGGTGTACCTGCTACTTTCCAAGCATCGTGCTGCTGTTTCAGTAATCCATTCCTGCATAACAAATTACACTCAGATGCAGTGGCTTAAACACAAATGCTCGTCATCTCACGTGTTCTGTGGATCAGGAATTTGAGAGGACAAATGAACTTATTCACAAAACAGAATAGAGTCACAGATGTAGAAAACCAACTTATGGTTACCGGGAGGGAAAGGGTGAGAGAGGGATCAATTGGAAGATTGGGACTGACATATACACACTACTCTGTATAAAATAGGTAACTAATAAGCACCTACTGTATAGCACAGGGAATTCTTCTCAATACTCTGTAATGACCTATATGGGAAAAGAATCTAAAAGAGAGTGAATATATGTATATGTATAACTGATTCACTTTGCTGTACAGCAGAAAGTAACACAACATTGTACATCAAGTATACTCCAATAAAAAAAGAAATCTGAGAGGGTCTTTGCTAGCTGGTGTGGCTCAGCTTCTCCCGTGAGGCTGTAGCAGGTGTAACACTTCTCTGAAGGGTGGCCGGGGCAGGCGGACCGTCTTCACTCACTCAGCTGTGGGTGGGAGGCCTCAGTCCTTTGCTCCGGGGGCTTCTCTGAAGGACGGTCGGGCATCCTCACGGTATGGCGGTTGGCCTCTCCCAGAGCACACAGACTGAGAGAGATGCGAGGAAGTCACGACGCATTTCCCAGCCCGAAGCCCAACCATCACCTCTGCCACATTACTTTTGCTATGAAAGTCCGCCCCCTTCATCTTAGCAGGGGACAATATCAGGGTGTGGACACCGGGAGACAGGGATCATGGGGGTTGTGTTGGAAACTCCCTACCGTGGGTGCAGTAATAAAGAAAATTTTGTGGCAGGGGGTTTCCAAGGGAAGCTTCACAGAAGATATACTAGTGAAAGTAGCCAGAAAGAATAGAATTTTAACATGTAGAAAACTGTGAATGCATGACGCAGAGAAAATGCGTGGAAGGATGGGGGAGTAACTCAATATAAATACAAATTACAGTGTTGTTCTGAATGACAGGGAATAGTACAGTTACAAAGTGTTTGGAGTTATTGATGAAAAGACAGGAGGAGGGAAAGATGATGAAAAAATAGACAGGAGTCAAATTGTGCCTGAATCATCACTGGAGGGAGGAAAGCTTTCACCATGAGGGGCAGAAACTATGACATATATTTAAATAGGAAAGTAAAAATCCCAAATCCATTTTAACAAGATTGATGACCAGTTGGAGTGTAATGATCGAAGTGTGCTGTCTTCCTGGAATCTGTGTCCCATTCCCAGGGTCCTTAATGTACTTAGCGGTCTATATTCCCTGGGGAGGGTGTACAGGGCCAGGGACGCTAACCGTTCCGAGGTCACAGACTGGCTGGCGGGGAGGGGGTAGTCTGACCTGGGCCATCTCAATGAGAGGGTGCCTGCAGGTGACTATGTAATGGTAGGACACCCCCTAAAGAGTGGAGGGGGCAGTGGTCAGGCACCGAAGCAGCCAGCAGTGTTCCTGACAGTAGGACAGAGAGCAGGCAGATGCTGACCCAGCTGGACCAGCAGAAGCCAGAGGGCACCAGAAAAGGGTATGAGCCCTGACATCACCGTGAACCTTGGGGAAAAAAAGTCACACCTAAAACCAGCATTTTCTCACCCCTCCCTCCACCCTGGTCTTGGTTTCAGCTAGCTTGAGTCAGATTTTTGTTGCTTTACTCGACAACTTTCTGCCCGATGTAGATCTAATCACAGTAAATATAATTGTCAAACATCATTATGAAAAACTCTGTCCATCACTGTCCTTCAAAGGTTGCAATCTCTATTAGGTGACTGAGTGAAGGTACATGAATTCCCAGAAGGGAAAATGTGACTGATTGTACATTATACATTTTTCTTTCCATAGCTACATGTGTTACTATAATTTCCATTTATTACTGTAATATTATTTTTATATTATAAACGACTACAATTTCCATTGGAAGAGTACTCTGTCTCTTGTGTTTTACCCCCTCTTCTGTGCAAAAGTATTTATCAGTGAGAAAAGGAGAGGGTTCTGATAACATATATCAGGTGCTTATCTACCTACCCTGAATAGAATTATTTTGAAAGGTGCCTGTGAAGAGGCATCAAATGCTTAGAAATCAGATTAATCTGGTATTAATCTGATATTTATTTCATATTTTATTCAATCATTTATTTATTCCCCTATTTAGTCAATCATGATTAAACATATCTTTACTGAAAAATGATAACCTGAAATACAGAATTACCATGAGAGCCAGGAGGCCATGGCAGGTAGATAAATAGTGAATAGATAGATAAGCACGTAGATCGACATCTATAACTATATCTATATTTACCTACAATTAAAAAAATTCTTTTGGCTGTGCCGGGTGGCATGCGGGGTCTAACCCAGACCAGGGATGGAACCCACGCTCCCTGCAGTGGAAGCGTGGAGGCTTGACCACGGGACTGCCATGGAAGTCCCCATTTACCTATAATTTTAAAGTCAATCACTCTCCATGCTCTGCATATCTCACTTCTTTAATTCCATTCATCCTAAACTCTTGCAAGTTTGTCCACTGAGGCCTGCAGAGGCGAGGACAGAGAGCTCAGGGGTGGGGAGCAGGGCAGACCCAGGCAGCACAATCTCAGGAACTGGAAACAAACAAAGCTTTCTGGATTTCTATGCCCAGGTCAGGGGCATGAGACTGGAGGGCGGAAGGTGTCTATTGAAGTTGATGGGTAATCTCCATTATTGATCTGGTGCTGGTCTGACCCAGCTGCATTTTAGGCTGGAAACTAAACATTTTGTTTTAAAATCGGACAACATTGGGCTTCCCTGGTGGCGCAGTGGTTGAGAGTCCGCCTGCCGATGCAGGGGACGCGGGTTCATGCCCCAGTCCAGGAAGATCCCACATGCCGTGGAGCGGCTGGGTCGGTGAGCCATGGCCGCTGAGCCTGCGTGTCCGGAGCCTGTGCTCAGCAACGGGAGAGGCCACAACAGTGAGAGACCCGCGTACCGCAAAATAAATAAATAAAATTGGACAGCATCACAATGAGTCTTCCCATTTTGTTTTTAGCATCGTTAATTCATGCGTCTGTATTTATTTGTCTTCTCGATTCATAGTGGGTACCTTCACAAAGTGTTTGATTTTTCTTTGGACAGTTACTTCACACAGAAGGGGAAAAAATGTGGAGCTCAAAAGAGCAAGCAGTTATAGACGAGTTTCTTACAAATTATTCAGCAGCGGAACTTAATTTAACATATGCCTCCTACCCCTGTAGACCTGCCTATGGTTTGGGCAAAAGATGCTTCACGCATTTCATAGTCTTATGATAGTTTTTCACAAATGAGCTTTATTTAAAAATTTGTCATGATTATGTGTTATTTTTGCTTAGTAAACATGATTGATAGGTCATTAGCAACACGCCTGACATTCAGTGACTCATCCTACTAAAAACATGTTTTATGAAGTACTTGTGAATGAATAGAATCTTACCTACGGTGTGATCTATAGTTGTATTCTGTGATATTTTTCAAGTAAGTATCACGTTAATAATTCAACTAAAGAGAGTGTCACCCTTCCCAGCCCCAGAGACATGGCTGTTTTTAAAAAGCATTCCTATATTTTCTCCTATTTCTTGCTTTTCCCCTGCAAGTTATTTTTATATTGGTATTTACATATTTCTTATTAGAACCAACATTAGTCACCAGGAGACTGAGCAGAGTTTTAAATCTGTACGAAACATTACATAACCAAGAAATTCAATTTTTTGTATCAACATTATACAAATTTAGATTCCACAGACTACTAAAATATCTTGGTTTTGTACTTTTACTTTATACTATAATAGGTGGATACTTTTATTGCTATTAGGGTGATTGTATATTATATGAAATTTGGAGTTCAGTCTTTAACTGTTTTAATAAAAATACAGTCACGAATGAGATTGCAGCCCAGCATTCATTTCTACTGCATCTTTCCAATAGCAATTCTGTCTACACAAGCTCAAATAGCCACTTGATGAAGTCAATTCACAGGAAAGGTGTTTAATTCCCAGTGCCTGAGGAAAGAGCTTCAACAAAGGCAGGAAAGGTGGTGGCTTGGGGAGAATGAACAGAGCAGCTTCTCTGGAGAAGACGACTCATGAAGAATCCTAACCTGTTGTCCGCAGCTGGGATACTCTGATGCCATGTTTGGTGACACACTCTCAAGATATATCTGCCGTTGTACTGAGTTTGTTAAACACGTCTGAATATCTGAATACACTCTCCATTAACTTGGTCTTTCTGTATCACCGTGAGGCCTCCAAGTGTAAACGCTGAAGTAATCAATATTTGAGTTGACGTGTAGTTGAACTGCTGAACTAGGTTCAAAGCATTAACGGCAAAGCCTGAGTTGGTCACTGAGGTCTACAGCCCAGAACCTGATCGAGCTGCCGGTCATTTAGTTCTGATTCCAGCAAAGTTGGTAGTGAGGGAGACCAGCACTGTCTCCACTGGGCTGACCCATGACGAGCCCGCTGTCCTGGAGGTAAGTCCACGAGGAAGGTAAAGAGGGTGTTGGGCACAGCACACAGGCATGGAGACATCAGGATACACTCAAGGAGCTAAGGTTGGAGGGACAGGGATACCAAAATACTGTTGTGCAGTGGTTTGATACGATTTCAAATCCACTTGGTCATGACAAAAATGATGTTGTTTTTACAAGTAAAGCTGTTTTGGTACAAAGGTGAAATTGTTGAGCAAGGATGCGGTCCTTGCTGTCTGCAGTTGATGGTAAGCACAGGGTAGCCCAGCTGCTGAGGGCCCCTCTGGGGGCTTATGAACAAGAACTCATGGAAAAGCAACTAGAGGGATCCAGAGTTTGTGAGGATGATCCCAGAGTGTTAGGTCTGGCCAAGGCGACTCTGTGCTGCTCTAAATACTCCTGAAGACCTTGGGGGATTAGCTCCTACCTGAGCCAGGTGAATCTGCACAACGGTGGTGAAAACTTCACAGTGGCCTCGGGAAGATTATGTTGTCTGCCAACATCAGCATCTTCCTTCCCTAGCAATGTGCTCTAGCAACGAGGGACCTTGACTTCTGCGCTAACAGCTGGATGTCAGCTATTGGTTGGCTAAACCATCCCTCCCGAGAACCAACTCTTAGAAAGTTACCCTCTCAACTAAATTGGGACTTTATTCCTTTCATCTTCCCCTTGCTTGAGACAATGGTGAAATTAATCCATCTTTGGTTTGGAATGTGTTATGTTAGGTTATTCTTTATTGGCTTATTAAGAGACATTATCCTGTATGTTATTGGCTTGTGAAATTATTATAGTTCCCGCAGTAAACCTGTGTTAAATAAAATATTGGCAAAGGCAATCTCAGTCTCTGAGCACAATTTGCCCTGAAACAAAACAGATATGTAACTTGGTTCACCTGGTAAACAAGAGGTATCCACAGAGCACCAAGGCCGCCCCCAAAAGGGGAGCACTTACTCATTTGGTTGTTAGGGAAAGTTCCCCAGAGGATGAATAGGAATAAGAATCAGCAATATTCTGGAATCTAGGAGGAAGTTACCACGTGTGTGCCTCTGAGATGGATGGAGTTGCTGCAGAGAGTGAAAAGTGAATTCTAGGTGCAGGGGACATCCCCAAGCTCATATACGTGATACTGAGAATAAAGTCATTAAACTGTAATATTACAAACTCTTATCATCAGAGCATTTAAAGGTGTAATACACACAGGAAATGTCCTGGTGCCACATGATAAGGAGGTGATTTTATAGGCCAGGTACTCAGACTGACGCCTCTTTCCTCTAAAGTGACTTTAACACCCCTCCCATCACTGAAGCGTTCAGGAAATGAAGCCTTCCCTGACCCCACAGAGAAAATACAAATGCCCAGATGGACCACGCTCAGACTAGAGACAGAAAGTTGCAGCGTTACCAGCCATTGTTGGAGTGAACATTAAAGACTAAGTATTTACACATTCTAAGGTAGTGTAGGTTTAAACTAAGCAATGACTGCTTTATGGTCAACAGTATGTACTCTGAAGACAGCAGACTAAGGGATGCAAGAAGCTCAGGGGGCCCTGAGAAGAGAATCCAGACTGAATCAGTACAGAGAAGGCTCCTTTAACCATGTTAGCTATGGGACCTCAGGTTTCTTTAGTGGGCAGATTGGGAAACGGATACCATAACCCTTTGCTTAGAATTCACTGCTGGTAAAGAAACCGGCCCCCTCCAGTTCCTGCTGTTTGTGACACTGGCTGGAAAGGGGACTATTCATGGGAATTAATCTTTCATGGTGGAGATCTGAACTGTGCAATAAAATCAAAGATACTTGGTTGATGGGTGATGGCATGGAGGGAGAGAAGAGGAAAGGCAGGCCCAAAATCCCAGAAGCAAGATCTCAAGGATAGAATGTGGTTGCTGAGAAATTCTTAAAGCTGGGGAATAATAGTTCCTTTTAATAATAATGATACTTTGAAGAAGGAAAGGAAGATGAGAGTAATTACATGCTGACAATAATAAAAACAAGTAATATTTGAATGGTTTCTGCCTTCCAGGACTTTCCAGTTTGTTAATTTAGTCTAGCAATAGCACTAAAAATTAGGTAGAGAAGATCTTGTTGGTTACTAATGCCAGAAATCGAGTTGCAATTGGTTTAAACAATAAATACTTTTAGTAATAGCCTAATAAAACTTCGATTTAAACAGCTCATATTCTGTGCCAGGCTCTGCTCTAAGTATTTGCATATATTAACTTGTTTGTTTTTTATAACCATCCTATAACTTGGGTACAGGTGAAGAAACAGGCACAGAGAGGGTTATTGGTTTGTTCACAATCACGCAGCTAGTAAGAAGTTGGTCTGAGTTTTGAATCTGAGCAGTCTGGCACTGACATCTGGACTTTTAACCCCTATGCTTAAAGGGAACAGAAACTTTGTGGCAGACGTCATTAAAACCAGAGCAGGAAACCATGCTTCAGGCACCGCTGCGTGCGGCTGCTTAGGGAGACTTGTCAGCCTGTCTCTATTCCAGGGTGACATCATCCTTGCTGGAAAACTCTCCAGTGTCCTATCATGCCCACCAGCACTGTTAGTCTTGCATTCTACATGCCTTAGCAGCACAGCCAGAAAGAGCAGACCCCTTTCCTTTCCGGAGAGCTCCAGCCAAAGCTTGGGTTATCTCTCACATTTCGATGGTTGGAACCTACATCTATTGTTGAATAAGTCACTGTGACTATTAACAACCAGCACTGAACACAGGCCAATCCCTGGAGCATAAAGGATGGAGCTGGCCCCAGCTGAACCACATGGACTGAGTGTAGGAGTTGGTAGCTCTCCAAAGGAGAATCCTAGGAGCTGCTCTAAGGATTACTAGTGGATACAGGGGAAGTAAGCCAGTAGATAATCACTAGCTCAAAATTTATGCAAGGAATGAAGGTCAGCCAAGGCAATATGACTTCAAGCCTGGCCCTCTTAAGCAAACTAAAATAGTTTCTTTGCACTTACTCTGTAATCCACTTTTACTCATAGAAAAGCTTTATTGTCCAAGGACTGTTGTACCCTCACTCTTCTGTTAGTTTTTCCTAGAGAATTATGGACTCAAATGGTGTGGAGAGAACGTCAAAGCTGCTGTTAGGAGCTGTGCCACTAAGAGGCAACTCAGACAAACATTTGCCAATCCTCTGCCCCCTCTTCTACTGAGAAATATTCAGATTTATGGGGAGGGCACTGGGCTGGCATAACATGAAGGGGACCCTAGCTTCAGTATTTGGGGAAGATAGGAAGGGTAAACCCAGAATACTGCAGACATGGGGTCTTGGGTTATACTTTTATGGGGATCCATTCAAAGGAAAATAGTTTCTCAGTATAAGAATATCTCCACATCATCTTTAAAAATGCAATATATTATTATATAGATACTTAAATATAATATACATATATACGTATGTATAGTATGACTATATATTATTTAAAATTTTTATTTTATATTGGAGTATAGTTGATTAGCAATGATGTGTTATTTACAGGTATACAGCAAAGTGATTCAGTTATACCTGTACGAGTATCCATTCTTTTTCAAATTCCTTTTCCATTTAGGTTATTACAGAATATTGAGCTGAGTTCCCTGGGCTATACAGTAGGTCCTTGTTGGTTAGCTGTTTTAAATATAGTAGTGTGTACATCTCAACCCCAAACTCCCAATATATATTCTAATGTGTAGATAGAAGAGTTTGTGTGACCCAACCAGAGGAGAATGCCTCTTATAAAGGTCTACTTTAATGAGGCATATTTCTTTTTAGTCTGTGCACTATCCTTTCCACTGATAAAGCTAGAAGAAGAGCATAAGCATGAAAATACTAAAATTAACATCTTAGACTTACATGGTACCTAATAAATGAAAGCACCTATTTTCTGTTGTAATACTATATAAAATTTATTTAGTTTTTTGTCAAAACGAGTCCTTTAAATATTTTCAAATATTAGAAACATTATGTTTTAAAACAACCTTCATAAAAGATTATTATTTCTATTTATTTTTTTATTGGAGTATAGTTGCTTTACAGTGTTGTGTTAGCTTCTACTGTACGGCAAAGTGAATCAACTATACGTATACATATATCCCCTCTTTTTTGGATTTCCTTCCCATTTAGGTTACTGCAGAGCATTGTGTAGAGTTCCCTGTGCTATACAGTAGGGTCTCATTAGTTATCTATTTTATACACAGTATCAATAGTGTATATATGTCAATCCCAATCTCCCAATAATAAATTGATACAGCCACTATGGAGAACAGTACGGAGGTTCCTTAAAAAAACAGAAATAGAACTACCATGTGAGCCAGCAATCCCACTACTGGGCATATACCCAGAGAAAACCATAATTCAAAAAGACACATGAACCCCAATGTTCATTGCAGCACTATTTACAATAGCCAGGTCATGGAAGCAACCTAAATGTCCATCAACAGAGGAATGGATAAAGAAGATGTGGTACATATATACAATGGAATATTACTCAGCCATTAAAAGGAATGAAATTGGGTCATTTGTAGTGACATGGATGGACCTAGAGATGGTCATACAAAGTGAAGTAAGTCAGAAAGAGAAAAACAAATATCATATATTAACACATACATGTGGAATCTGAAAAAATTAGTATAAACAATCTTATTTACATAACAGAAATAGAGACACAGACATAGAGAACAACCTTCCTAAAAGATTATTATGAAACATTTTGATTATTTTTCTAGAAACAAAATTTAAAATTGCACTATAAAATTCCTATTCATTTTACTTAGATTTCCGTACTTGTAGAAACTTAGGTTTTAAAATTTTAATAAAAAAGAATGACTAAATGTCTTTAATGATAGTTAAAATAAATCAAATTTCCAAGACAAGTAATTTGACACCCACAGAATTTCAACCAAACAAAACCAGTTTAAAAGCTAATCAAAACTTTTAAATGTTTAGGTTCTGCCTAGCCCTTATAAATATAACCAGGGAAACTGTGATATTGTGACTTATTTTATATATATATATATATAATATTTTATATTTTATAATATTATATATAATATATAAAAATTATATATTTATAAATTAATTAAGTAAATAAATTAATTATTTATTATATTATAATATTTATATATTAAGCAATAATTTATAATATTATATACTAAATAAATAAATTTATTATAAATATATTAATCAAATAAATTTATTTATAAATTTATTTATATAATATTATATATATATATATACTTGATCTTTTTCCCTGTTCCTGGTGCAGAGCTCCACAAACACTTGGAATTTTCTACATGATGAGAGTGGCAAAGGTGTCTTTTTTATGTGAATGAGCTGACTTTTGGACCACTCATAGGTCACCTAAGGATGGAGGCTGGATGCCAGAGAAGCCAACATGTGATTGGAGGGTTGGAACTTTCACACCCACCACCTGACCTCCGGGGAGGGGAGAGGGGCTGGAGGTAGGATCATTCACCAATGGCCAATGAGTTAATCAATCATAATGTGTCATGAAGTTTCTGTAAAAACCCAAATGGATGGGTTCTGAGAGCTTCTGGGTTGGAAAGCACATGGACATCTGGGGACAGTGGCACAGTGGAGAGGACACGGAAACTCCTTTCCCCGGATCTTGCTGAACATCTTCCATTTGGCTGTTCCTGAGTTACATCCTTCTATAATAAACCAGTAATCTAGGAAGTAAATGTTTCTCTGAGCTCTGTAAGCTGCTCTAGCAAATTAATTGAACCTAAAGAAGGGTTGTGAGAACATCCGGTCTATAGGCAGTGGGTCAGAAGCACGGGTGACAACCTGGACTTGTGATTGGACTCTGGGGGGTAGTCTTATAGGATTGAGCCTTCTGTGTGGGATCTGTCATTATCTCCTTGTAGATCATGTCAGAATTGAGTTGAATTGTGGGACACCCAGCTGGTGTCTGAGAATTGCTTGGCTGTGTGGGAACCCTGCTCCCCCCACTTGAATTGGGTGCAGAATCCTAATTGGTGCCAGAATCAATCATTGGTCAGCAGAAGTGGAATTAGGAGTAAAACTGTAGAAGAAGAGAGCACATTTAATTAAGAAAGGAGAAAATAATCAAAAGTACACTACCATATTGGTATGAGTGCAGATATATTAATAAAACTGGATTGTGTTCATTGAGCACTGCTGTGTGCTAGGTACCATGGTAAATATTTTACATATTTTATTGCATTAAACCTCTCCATTTTACAGAAAGAGTGTCAAGGCTTGGTGAGGTCACATAACTAATAAGTGACAGATGTAAGTTTCTGATCTGGGTGCTGTGTTTCCGGGGTTCTCTTTGCCAATATGCTGTGGGACCACCTCTCTCTTTTGCAAGTAGATATTAAACCTTTACTCAGTTTCTATAGCAATCTTACAGAACAGATGCTGGTATGGGTTGAATTATGTCTCTCCAAAACTCATATGTTGAAGTCCTGACTCCCAGTACCTCAGAATGCACCCTCATTTGGAAATAGGGTGATTGCAGTTGCAATTAGTAAAGATGAAATCATGCTGGAGTAGGGTGGACCTGAATCCAATATGATTGGTGGCCTTATGAAAGGGGAAACTTGGACACAGACACACGCACAGGAATAACTCCATGTGAAGACAAAGGCAGAGATCCGTAAGCCAAGGAACATCAAAGACAGCCATCAAAACGCCACAAGCTGAGAAAGAGGTGGCACAGATTCTCCCTCACAGCCTCAGAAGGAACCAGCCCTGCCTACAAGTTGCTCTTGGACTTTTTTCCTCTAGAACATGTGAAATGATACATTTCTGGGGTTTAAGCCACCTGATTTGTGCTGCTGTGTTACATCAGTCCCAGGAAATGAATACAGAAGTTATCACCCTCCCTGTACCCAGAAGAAATTGAGGTTTAGAAACTATCAAAAACATTAAACTTTAGCTATTAAAGGGCAGAGCTCTTATTAAAATTCAGACCCTTCTGGATCCAGAGCCCATGCTTTTTGCAGAACAGTAGTACCTTGCAAAGGAGAAAGAGACTCCACCCCTGACCTGGGGATCCTCACAGGGACTGAGCAAATCATAGTTAATTCTGACAGTGAACAATATATTGCCTAATATATATTCTTGGTGATAACATTTTTTTTTTGATTTATAGTACAAGAAAGATATACTCTTTTCAAAAAGTGTTAATTACTGACATGTTCAAAATCCTTCAGATTTCTCCTTTCTTTCAATAATTCTGTCCTATAGACATGTACCATAGAGTACGTCTGTACCATAGACTTTTTGCTAAGTTAAATGCACTTTAATTTTGAGAATTTTGTCCCATTTCATTAAAGAGTTAGGGAAGATCTGTGTCATCAGCTAGAGTGAAGAATCACTGAGTTATCAACTTCTGATTGTTGAATGTTAAAAAAAATGATGAAGAGAATTATTTATTTATCCTGAGTAAAAGTCTTTCCAGATATCCTCATCATAAAGTTTACAGAATAAACAGTTCCTTGAAAAGCACTGAACTTTTGTCACAAGTGACTCAGGTAAATGTCCACTTACTTCAGGCATACATATGTCGGTTTTCTTTATTCCTTTAGAGAATTCTCTTATCTTCCGTTTCCTCTAACTTCAATAATAAAAAGCAAGTAAATTGATGATAAAGGTCATTAATGTTGCATTTGGCTTTAAATGAAGAATTTGAATAAAAATGATTTGAAAAACCCTAGGCTGCAGTCTCAGCTGGTTCCTTATAGGAGATCTCTATCAATATGCCTATTAAATGCATTCATTCCAAAGTGCCATGAGATTCATATTTCAGAACAAAAATTAATGGCAGTGCACTGAGTAGGAATGGAAAAATAAATGATAAGATTGTTTTATGATGAATACATTCAGTTCCAAACTGAAATCAGTTTGGAAATTGGAGCAACGTTGATCTGCCTTCTTCAATAAACATTAAGATTCACTTACGCCAAAACTGTTCGCTTCGCCCCCAGAGATACAATGCATATAATTCAATATTGGCTGTACCAGAAACTTTATTTCTTACAATAGGCAAGGACATTTTTGAAAAATCATTATTAGCTGAGAAACAAAATGGAAGATTAAATTAATATGAATATGATTGACATTTGGGTCATATTATTAATGGGTGATGTATAGAGAGATGGTTATGTGAGCATAGATGCCATTGGACTATTCTTATAAATGTGCCACAGTAATAAGTGATATTTCAATATTTGAAGAATATCCTAAAGGATAGCTTAGGTATTCTGGGGCCTGGAAATATGAACACTTTTGAAAACCCATTAAGGACCATCTTTCCAAATCCAGTCAAAAGCCAATTTCTTCAAAATTCTGAGAACATCTGAGAAGCAATGAAAGTGCAACTTTTGTTTCCAATAATAGTTTTTTAAAATAAATGGCAAATTTAAATGTTCAGTTTTATGTTAGACTATCAGAATGTCTTATGCAATAAAATAAATCTAAAAAATGCTTTAACAACCTTTAAATCTAAGGCATACAATTTGTTTCTGTGCAATACCAGATTTTGTCAAGAAATGTTTTAGACATGCTTAGAAGACTATTATAAGTGGGCTTTGGGAAAAACATGCTCTTTAATTTTATAAAATGTTGACATAGAGAGTGTTACATTAGATTTTCTTAAAGTCAAATATTTATAAAGTTATTTTTTGTGCTATGATATTAATCCCCAGAAACTGAAAATATTTTAAATTATTTATTTTCCTTTTTCAATTTTTCAGTAAAGAGGCCACACAAATCAAGACCATTATGATGAATTGGATGAACAATAATATAATTGAACATAATCACACTTTTATTATGAAGTCCCCTAAAAATTAAAAAAATGTGCTACAATTTCAAAACAATTTGTTCCCTAGAATGGGAAAATTCCTAGTAAACTATGAATGCTTAAAATGGCTTTGAAAAGTGTCACATGTAATGTTCAAGATTGGGTTAGGACTTCCCTGGTGGCGCAGTGGTTAAGAATCCACCTGCCAATGGAGGGGACATGGGTTCAATCCCTGGTCCAGGAAGATCCCACATGCTGCACAGCAACTAAGCCCGTGTGCCACAACTACTGAGCCCATGAGCCTAGAAGCCTGTGTCCCTCAGCAAGAGAAGCCACCGCAATGAGAAGCCTGCACACTGCAATGAAGAGTAGCCCCTGCTCGCCACAACTAGAGAAAGCCTGAGCGCAGCAACAAAGACCCAACGCAGCCAAAAATAAATAAATAAAATAAATAAATTTATTAAGAAAAAAAGATTGGGTTATCTTATCCCGTTACCTAAATGACTATTTGTGTCAATTAGTTAACTTCTTGTTATTAAATTAATCCTAATGGGTTTGGTAGATAATTTCAATTTTCGTTAAGTCATGGGGAAAACAATTAAATCATATCTCTCAGGCTATGACAGACAAACATTTGCAGACAAATATCCTTTATTATTTAGCCAGAACATCTGTTTTATTTTATCTTCATATCAATTGTGTCTCCTTTACTGCTGACAAAGCAACAATATTGGTAAGAGTATTTTAAAAAAGTTTGGTTAACTGGATTTGGTTAACTGGATTAACCAAATTCAGAGGAACTACCCTTCTTTAGAGTATTAAGCATAAACGTTAGAGAGGTAGTTTCATCACGTTCTTCACATTTCTTATTAAAACATTCGCATTTGAATAATCAGTAATCTCTCATGCCAATTTAAACAAGAAAAAGTCAATATTCTGGAAAAGAAACTAATTAAGTAAAGCTGTTTCTGAAAGTTCCTAACCTTTAATTGAACATCTCACCTGAACATTGCATGCATGGCTTGAGAGATGAATATACACATGGACGATGGCCAGACCATATTTGACAATAGAACTCAGACCCCTGACCTCTGCAGCAATTAATTCAGGAAGCCAAATCACAGCTTTGCAGCCATCAGCCCAGAGGTCTGGACTTGGTCAATGACTGCCAACTCTCTAGTCGTTGGCTCTGCTTCTAACTCAGCACCAACTAGAGAAAGTCAAACATGTTCCCCAAACCAATCACATAAGATGCCTGACTTCTCATTGGCCTCCTATACCCCAAACCTCCACTCGAAGCTCACCTGGAGACTTCCACCCGACTCGACTCTTTACCACTCCCCACCTGCCCACTCTCTGCCAAACGCAAGTGATGGTGGCTGCCTTCCTGGTTATAGCAAGCTCTGAATAAACAGCCTCTTCTTGTTCTCACTTGGGTAATCATTTATTTCTACAGGCTTCATAAAAGCATATTCCTGTGTTAATTTGGAAAGTCTTTCTTTGCTAAAACACTCATTTGTAACAACGTAGAAGCAGAGGGTCCACTATGCAGAAGGCTTGGTGGCAGAAGTGGGGTCTGGGGAGATGAGTCCATGGTGTAACTAGTTAGCAGTTAAAGCTGATCTCATATATCTTTCCTCCTCTTACCCAGCCACATCTCCTCATCACTGCTTTAGCCTTTAGAGTGCCCCCTCACGTCTCCAATTTTTTCCCTGTAAGTATCCAAGTTAGTTAAGGTCTTGACTATCTACTACATATTATTCAGTTTTAAAACTCCTCTTCACTCAGGTCTTACCAAATAGTCTTTCTAAGTACTGCCTCCCTCCATACAATTCAGCCTTGTCAGTCAAAACTACCTAAAATACACTTTCATTAGAATGAAATGGAGTTTTTCCTTCCCTGCCTGAAAATGGCCAAAATCCTCAGCTTACTCCCCAAAGCCTCCACAGTCAAGTATGAGATACTTCTGTTGACAAGAGCGTACTTTTCTTAGCAAAGGGAGTTTATCTTTGAACACAGCTGACTTTACTCTTTCTTACCTTTCAGATTTCTTCTTGGAATCCTAAAATGTTCTCTCTGTTCCTCTTAATCTAACCAATAGAAGTTACCATTTAAGAAACCGTTCATTGTATAGGATATTTAAATCCTTCTATTAATATGCAAACTTGAAATGATATTTACAGCAACTAGTGACTTAACTGGGTTAACTAATAGGTTTTAACCCATATGCCAACCCATATAAACTGGTAGCCTTTAATATGAATAGTAGTCTAGTGAGGACTGGTTAACATCAGCAGGAGGAGAGAGAGTGCTTTTACTAAATTACCAAATGTTTGCCTGTGTCTGGATATTTTATTTGCAATTAAAGATGCATTTCTCTACAAACTTCTTCGATGATCTCTTAAAACATTTTTAAATTAATTACTTATCTATTGACCTTTACCTAAGCTCTATATCCCCAATTAAGATAATTCTTTGAGAGCAGCTTTATTTTATCTCCTACAGTATTTCAGAGTTAGTGCCCATAAATATGAGATTTTATTTTATTTGTAAAACAATATAATACAAAATTAGATGGGTAGGGTGATTTTGGTAAATACTTAAAAATATTTTAAAATGACGATATGGACCTTCAGTTACCAATTGTTTCAACTGGCTAAAATATTTTCCACCTTCCTGAAAAGTGGATAGTAAGAAGCTATTACTAGTTACCAGAAAGAATGGGAAGGAGAAATAGGGGATAAGTATTAATTATTTTCTTTTTTGAAAATCAAATATATTTTCCTACAGAGCATAGACTAGAATTTTAACTTGTCAGTGAAGTTTTGTGACTCTAATTCAGAGTGAAAATTGAACTTACTAATGTGATCTCTGTGTTCTGCTGTCTGATCACCTTATTTCATAGATGCTTGAATAGTTGTATCCTCTATTATCTTTGATATATATCCATAAGATCTACCTAAATGATATTTTCAATTTACTCTAATTTGTATGATATCAGGAACAACTCTTGAGATATTTTTTTAAATCAATAAAATGGAAAGCACTAAAATAAATGAATTAAATTCCTGGCTCAAATTATCAAGGAAAAAAGAACCAACCTAGTAGAGACAGTAAAAATAAACCAATAAATAAATACAATTAAGAAATGAAGTTACAGATCAACATCTCATAAAAACTAATGCAATAATACTAAAAATGTATTAACAAACAGAAACCGATAACACATAAAGAAAATAATATACCATGGCCGAGTCAGATTTATTATAAGAATATAAGAAGGTTGTTTTAATATTAAGAAATCCATTAATATCATAAAACATCTATCTATCATCTATCTGATCTATCTTTACCTATGTAATTTATCTGTCACTTATCTATCTCTTTATTTATCTACAAGTGTGAATGTACATACACATATTTCCTAGTTTTGTCCACTATGAGGGTCTAGAATCAATGACATTCCAGAAACAATGACCACATTTAGCAACCATATCTTGGGTTCCAATACAAAGAGTCAGAGGTCCTTGAAGAGATGGCTGATTCCAGGTTTGGGGAATAGATAAAACAATATATCATGATGTCAGAAAGTAAGAAAATGTTAAAAAAAAGTGATGGGGTCGTGTTGAAAGGTCACAGGATCCAACTCGAAGGAGCTCCCTATGGGCAGGTGTGAGATAAGCCATAAAATAGTTTTTGTAGTATGGTTCATAACCCAGAAAATGAGATAAACATCCATGAGTTCATACTGATGTAAATAAATAATTGTATAAATAAATGTAGGAGAAACGGCAGCTCTTCCTTAGAGTTGAATTCAATTAATACGTATAGCAAGAATAATAAAAAGAGAAAATCCCCATTTTACAAACACCATAGCACTAATAATTCAATCAAGAATTATCAACAGATTCTGAAATGAGTAGGCCAACGTATGACAAGAAACAGATATTGTATAGACTTGAAGTAGCTCCCCACAAGGTACTTACTAATTGAAGACTGAAAAATAATAATTTTGCAGTGGAAATACCTGGCAGACACCACTTTAATTAAGAGATCAAAATTCACATCACAAGCCATAACACATATTATTATCATGTACCTCCTGATATAATACACTGAGAAAGACTCCATATCAACTATGTGATTTTTTGCCACAGATGCATAGTCTCAATTTACTCATGAGAAAACGTCAGACAAACCCAAATCAAAGGACATTTCCAAAACAACTAGCCAATACTCTTTAAAAGAGTCCTGGTCTTAAAAGACAAAGACAGATGGAGGATCCATCCTAGATGAGGGCCACTAAGGATACATGATAATTAAATGCAAGGTGGGATTCCGAATTTGATTCTGGACCAGACAGAAGATGTTAGTGTGATAGGATGAGCATTTGGATAAAGTTTGTAGTTTGGTGGATAGTATTGTATCAATGTTTATTTCTTTATCATTATAGTATAGTCATATATGATGCTAGTGCTGGCGGAAGCTGGGGGAAGGCTATGGGAATTCCCTTTGCTATTTTTGTAACTTTTATGTAAATCTAAAATTATTAGAAAATCAAAAGTTAAAGAAAAATCACCACAAGCAAGCTAAAGGAAATAACATATATACATAACATCAGATAGGCTATTTTACTCTCGATTTAAATGTATCCACACCTTGTTTTCATATATTTCTTTTTGTTGATGAATTTTTTATATCTAAACCATATTATTTGTGGCCTAACAACATTCCAGTCAGCTTCTCCTCCTCAGCAAGGAGCTAATGGATTTCTTATCATACATTTATATCCATCAATCGGTTCTTAGTAAAGAAATGTTAAACTTCTGTGATTTATTTCTTCTCTATTTTTGCACTATATAAGGAAGGAACTGAAAAATATCTGTAGGCATCTCAACACTCAGAAAATGTTTGACCTATATATACTCCATGTACTAGAATAAGAAAATATTAGAATAAAGTTCTGCTACTTTAATTTCCCAATTTTTTTTGAAAAACCTTTGTTCTACTATAAACAGATATTCTTCCAAGCTTTTTTAGCATCTTTATTGGAGTATAATTGCTTTACAATGATGTGGTAGTTTCTGCTGTATCACAAAGTGAATCAGCTATACGTGTATATATATCCCCTTATCCCCTCCCTCTTGTGTCTCCCTCACACCCTCCCTATCCCACCACTCTAGGTGGTCACAAAGCACCAAGCTAATCTCCCTGTGCTATGTGGCTGCTTCCCACTAGCTATCTATTTTACATTTGGTAGTGTAAACATGTCCATGCCACTCTCTCATTTCGTCCCAGCTTACCTTTCCCCCTCCCAGTGTCCTCCAGTCCATTCCCTAGGTCTGTGTCTTTATATCTGTCCTGCCCATAGGTTCCTCAGAACCATTTTTTAAAAATTTAGATTCCATATATATGTGTTAGCATACGGTATTTGTTTTCTCTTTCTGACATATTTTGCTCTGTATGACAGATTCTAAGTCCATCCACCTCATTACAAATAACTCAATTTTGTTCCTTTTTATGGCTGAGTAACACTGCATTGTATATATGTGCCACATTTTCTTTATCCATTCATCTGTCAATGGAAATGAACGTTGCTTCCATGTCCTGGCTATTGTAAATAGAGCTGCAATGAACACTATGGTACATGACACTTTTTGAATTATGGTTTTCTCAGGGTATATGCCCAGTAGTGGGATTGCTGGGTTGTATGGTAGTTCTATTTTTAGTTTTTTAAGGAACCTCCATACTGTTCTCCATAGTGGCTGTATCAGTTTACATTCCCACCAACAGTGCAAGAGGGTTTCCTTTTCTCCACACCAACTCCAGCATTTATTGTTTGTTGATTATTTGAGATGGCCATTCTGACTAGTATGAGGTGATACTTCATTGTAGTTTGGATTTGCATTTCCTTTCATGTGTTTGTTAGCAATCTGTATATCTTCTTTGGAGAAATGTCTGTTTAGGTCTTCTGCCCATTTTTGGATTGGGTTGTTTGTTTTTTTGATATTGAGCTGCATGAGCTGCTTATATATTTTGGAGATTAATCCTTTGTCAGTTGCTTCATTTGCAAATATTTTCTCCCATTCTGAAGGTTGTCTTTTCATCTTGTTTATGGTTTCCTTTGCTGTACAAAAGCTTTTAAGTTTCATTAGATCCCACATGTTTATTTTTGTTTTTATTTCCATTTCTCTAGGTGAGTCAAAAAGGATCTTGCTGTGATTTACGTCATAGAGTGTTCTGCCTATGTTTTCCTCTAAGAGTTTGATAGTGTCTGGCCTTACATTTATGTCTTTAATCCATTTTGAGTTTATTTTTGTGTATGGTGTTAAGGAGTGTTCCAATTTTATTCTTTTACATGTAGCTGTCCAGTTTTCCCAGCACCACTTATTGAAGAGGCTGTCTTTTCTCCATTGTAAATTCTTGCCTCCTTTATCAAAGATAAGGTGACCATATGTGTATGGGTTTATCTCTGGGCTTTTTATCCTGTTCCATTAATCTATATTTCTGTTTTTGTGTCAGTACCATACTGTCTTGATTACTGTAGCTTTGTAGTGTAGCCTGAAGTCAGGGAGCCTGATTCCTCCAGCTCCATTTTTCTTTCTCAAGATTGCTTTGGCTATTCAGGGTCTTTTGTGTTTCCATAAAAATTGTGAAATTTTTGTTCTAGTTCTGTGAAAAATGCCATTGGTAGTTTAATAGGGATTGCATTGAATCTGTAGATTGCTTTCAGTAGTATAGTCAGCCTCACAATGTTGATTCTTGCAATCCAAGAACATGGTATAACTCTCCATCTGTTTGTATCCTCTTTAATTCTTTACCAGTGTCTTATAGTTTTCTGCATACAGGTCTTTTGTCTCCTTAGGTAGGTTTATTCCTAGGTATTTTATTCTTTTTGTTGCAGTGGTAAATGGGATTGTCCTTAATTTCTCTTTCAGATTTTTCATCATTATTATATAGGAATGCAAGAGATATTTGTGCAATAATTTCATATTCTGCTACTTTACCAAATTCATTGATTAGCTCTAGTAGTTTTCTAGTAGCATGTTTAGGATTCTCTATATATAGTATCATGTCATCTGGAAACAATGACATCTCTACATTTTCTTTTCTGATTTGGATTCCTTTTATTTCTTTTTCTTTTCTGATTGCTGTGGCTAATACTGCCAAAAGTATGTTGAATAATAGTGGTGAGAGAGGGCAGACTTGTCTTGTTCTAATCTTAGTGGAAATGGTTTCAGTTTTTCACCACTGAGAATGATGTTGGCTGTGGGTTTGTCATATATGGCCTTTATTATGTTGAGGTAAGTTCCCTCTATGTCTACTTTCTGGAGAGTTTTTATCATAAATGGGTTTTGAATTTTGTCGAAAGCTTTTTGCATCTATTGAGATGATCTTATGGTTTTTCTCCTTCAATTTGTTAATATGGTTTATCACATTGATTGATTTGTGTATATTGAACAATCCTTGCATTCCTGGGGTAAACCCCACTTGATCATGGTGTATGATCCTTTTAACGTGCTGTTGGATTCTGTTTGCCAGTATTTTGTTGAGGATTTTTGCATCTATGCTCATCAGTGATATTGGCCTGTAGTTTTCATTTTTCTTTTCTGGTTTTGGTGTCAGGGTGATAATGGCCTTCTAGAATGAGTTTGGGAGTGTTCCTCCCTCTGCTATATTTTGGAAGAGTTTGAGAAGGATGGGTGTTAGCTCTTCTCTAAATGTTTGATAGAATTTGCCTGTGGAGCCATCTAGTCCTGGGCTTTTGTTTGTTGGAAGATTTTTAATGACAGTTTCAATTTCAGTGCTTGTGATTGGTCTGTTTATATTTTCTATTCTTCCTGGTTCAGTCTTGGAAGTTTGTGCTTTTCTAAGAATTTGTCCATTTTTCTGTCTTCTCCTTTTGCTTACCTTACTGTGTTTGGGATCTCCTTTTTGCAGGTGTCAGGTTCATAGTTCCCGTTGTTTTTGGTGTCTGCCCCCAGAGGCTAAGGTTGGTTCAGTGGGTTGTGTAGGTTTCCTGGTGGAGGGGACTGGTGCCTGTACTCTGGTGGATGAGACTGGATCTTGTCTTTCTGGTGGGCAGGACCACGTCTGGTGGTGTGTTTTGGGATGTCTGTGACTTTATTATTATTTTAGGCAGCCTCTCTGCTAATGGGTGGGACTGTGCTCCTGTCTTGCTAGTTGTTTGGCAGGGGTTTCCAGCCCTCTTGCTTGCTGTTGGTTGAGTGGAGCTGGGTCTTAGTGTTGAGATGGAGATCTCTGAGAAAGCTCTCTCTGACTGATATTATGAGGGACCCGGAGGTCTCTGGTGGAGCAATGTCTTGAACTCGGCTCTCCCACCTCAGAGGCTCAGTCCTGACAACTGGCCAGAGCACCAAGACCCTGTAAGCCACACAGCCAAGAAGAAAAGGGAGAAAATAAATAAATAATTAAATAAATAAAGTTATTAAAATAAAAAAAATATTTTTAAAATAAATAAATTAAAACATAATTAAGAAAAAAGAAGAGAGCAACCAAACCAATAAACAAATCCACCAACAATAACAAGTGCTAAAAATTATACTAAAAAGAAATGGACAGACAGAACCCTGGGATAAATGGTAAAAGCAAACCTATACAGACAAAATCACACAAAGAAGCATACACATACACACTCACAAAAGGAGAAAAAGGAAAAAAATATATATGTTTATAAAAAAAAGAGAGTAACCAAATCAATAAACAAATCTACCAATGATAATAAGCTCTAAATACTAAACTAAGATAAACATAAAACCAAAAGTTAATTAGATGCAGAAAGCAAACCCCAAGTCTACAGTTGCTCCCAAACTCCACCGCCTCAGATGACTTGTCTATTCAGGTATTCCACAGATGCAGGGCTCATCAAGTTGATTGTGGAGGTTTAATCTGCTGTTCCTGAGGCTGCTGGGAGAGATTTCCCTTTCTCTTCTCTGTTCGCACAGCTCCCGGGGTTCAGCTTTGGATTTGGACCCGCCTCTGGGTGTAGATCATCTGAGGGCATCTGTTCTTTACCCAGATAGGCAGAGGTTAAAGCAGCGGCTGATTAGGGGGCTCTGGTTCACTCAGGCTGGGGGGAGGGAGGGATACGGAGTGTGGGGCTAGCCTGCGGCGGGCAGAGGCCGGTTTGACGTTGCACCAGCCTGAGGCACCCCGTGTAGTTTCCTGGGGAAGTTGTCCCTGGATCCCGGGACCCTGGCAGTGGCGGGCTCCAGAGGCTCCAGGGAGGAGAGGTGTGGATAGTGACCTGTGCTTGTATGCAGGCTTCTTGGTGGCAGCAGCAGCAGCTTAGCGTTTTATGCCCGTCTCTGGGGTCCGCGCTGATAGCTGTGGCTCGCGCCCATCTCTGGAGCTCGTAGAGGCGGTGTTCTGAATCCCCTCTCCTTGTGCACCCCAAAACAATGGTCTCTTGCATCTTAGGCAGTTCCAGGCTTTTTCCCGGCCTCCTTCCCGGCTAGCTGTGGCACACTAGCCTTCTTCAGGCTGTGTTCACGCAGCCAACCCCAGTCCTCTCCCTGGGATCTGACCTCCGAAGCCCGAGCCTCAGCTCCCAGCCCCCGCCCGCCCCAGTGGGTGAGCAGACAAGCCTCTCGGGCTGATGAGTGCTGGTCAGCACTGATCCTCTGTGCAGGAATTTCTCCACTTTGCCCTCTGCACCCCTGTTGCTGTGCTCTCCTCTGTGGCTGCGAAGCTTCCCCTTCACCCACTCCCTGTCTCTGTCAGTGAAGGGGCTCCCTAGTGTGTGGAAACTTTTCCTCCTTCACAGCTCCCTCCCATAGGGGCAGGTCCCATCCCTATTCTTTTGTTCCTGTTTTTTCTTTTTTCTTCTGCTTTATTCAGGTATGTGGGGGGTTCCTTGCCTTTTGGGAATCTCTTGCCTTTTGGGAAGTCTGAGGTCTTCCGCCAGCATTCAGTAGGTGTTCTGTAGGAGTTGTTCCACATGTAGATGTATTTTTGATGCATTTGTGGGCATGAGGTGATCTCCATGTCTTAGTCCTCCACCATCTTGAAGGTCCTCCCTCCTCCAAGCTTCTTATCACAAATTGATTACTAAAATCTAACACATCAGGTTTGCAGAATTCTACTTGAAAAAGCTCAGATTAGAAGCAATACTGAAATGCATTGTTAAGTACTCTATTCACATAACTATTTATCCATCTGTATATTTATTTTACATGCATCTTTCATTGATACACACTAATTCATCAAATATATACAATGGGTGAATGTCCTTAAATACTGAGTTTCCAATTTGTGAATAAAGAGAGAGATTCAGTAATCCTCTATGCAATTGACTGAGATGTGAAAAAGCAGGAAAAAAGTGATCCAGTACTTCCTTGGATCCTTTTAAAGATCATGTTTAATTAAAAGATAATTTCTTTTTCTCAAATTAGAGAAAATAGAAATGAAAAAATGAGAAAGAGGCACAATTTTTAAAATCCAATCATTTTTCCACAAATATTTAAGTGCCTACCAGGCATTAAATATTGTATAAGAAATTGCCTTCCTTTTCTAGCAACTTATAATGTAGGTGGCGAATAACATGTCCTAATGATAATAATACAAGTGGCATTATTATTATTATTTTTTTTTAACATCTTTATTGGAGTATAATTGCTTTACAATGGTATGTTAGTTTCAGCTTCACAACAAAATGAATCAGTTATATATATACATATATTCCCATATCTCTTCCCGCTTGCGTCTCCCTCCCTCCCACCCTCCCTATCCCACCCCTCCAGGCGGTCACAAAGCACCGAGCTGATCTCCCTGTGCTATGCGGCTGCTTCCCACTAGCTATCTACCTTACGTTTGGTAGTGTATATATGTCCATGCCTCTTTATCGCTTTGTCACCGTTTACCCTTCCCCCTCCCCATAGCCTCAAGTCCATTCTCTAGTAAGTCTGTGTCTTTATTCCTGTTTCACCCCTAGGTTTTTCATGACATTTTTTTTTTTAAATTCCATATATATGTGTTAGCATACGGTATTTGTCTCTCTCTTTCTGACTTACTTCACTCTGTATGACAGACTCTAGGTCTATCCACCTCATTACAAATAGCTCAATTTCGTCTCTTTTTATGGCTGAGTAATATTCCATTGTATATATGTGCCACATCTTCTTTATCCATTCATCCGATGATGGACACTTAGGTTGTTTCCATCTCTGGGCTATTGTAAATAGAGCTGCAATGAACATTTTGGAACATGACTCTTTTTGAATTATGGTTTTCTCAGGGTATATGCCCAGTAGTGGGATTGCTGGGTCATATGGTAGTTCTATTTGTAGCTTTTTAAGGAACCTCCATACTGTTCTCCACAGTGGCTGTATCAATTTACATTCCCACCAACAGTGTAAGAGGGTTCCCTTTTCTCCACACCCTCTCCAGCATTTATTGTTTGTAGATTTTTTGATGATGGCCATTCTGACTGGTGTGAGATGATATCTCATTGTAGTTTTGATTTGCATTTCTCTCATGATTAGTGATGTTGAGCATTCTTTCATGTGTTTGTTGGCACTCTGTATATCTTCTTTGGAGAAATGTCTATTTAGGTCTTCTGCCCATTTTTGGATTGGGTTGTTTGTTTTTTTGTTATTAAGCTGCATGAGCTGCTTATAAATTTTGGAAATCAATCCTTTGTCAGTTGCTTCATTTGCAAATATTTTCTCCCATTCTGAGGGTTGTCTTTTGGTCTTCTTTATGGTTTCCTTTGCTGCGCAAAAGCTTTTAAGTTTCATTAGGTCCCATTTGTTTACTCTTGTTTTTATTTCCATTTCTCTAGGAGGTGGGTCAAAAAGGACCTTGCTGTGATTTATGCCATAGAGTGTTCTGCCTATGTTTTCCTCTAAGAGTTTGATAGTTTCTGGCCTTACATTTAGGTCTTTAATCCATTTTGAGCTTATTTTTGTGTACGGTGTTAGGGAGTGATCTAATTTCATACTTTTACATGTAGCTGTCCAGTTTTCCCAGCACCACTTATTGAATAGGCTGTCCTTTCTCCACTGTACATTTCTGCCTCCTTTGTCAAAGATAAGGTGACCATATGTGCGTGGGTTTATCTCTGGGCTTTCTATCCTGTTCCATTGATCTATCTTTCTGTTTTTGTGCCAGTACCATACCGTCTTGATAACTGTAGCTTTGTAGTATAGTCTGAAGTCTGGGAGCCTGATTCCTCCAGTTCCTTCTTTTGTTCTCAAGATTGCTTTGGCTATTCGGGGTCTTTTGTGTTTCCATACAAATTGCAAAATTTTTTGTTCTAGTTCTGTGAAAAATGCCAGTGGTAGTTTGATAGGGATTGCATTGAATCTATAGATTGCTTTCGGTAGTAGAGTCATTTTCACAATGTTGATTCTTCCAATCCAAGAACATGGTATATCTCTCCATCTATTTGTATCATCTTTAATTTCTTTCATCAGTGTCTTATAATTTTCTGCATACAGATCTTTTGTCTCCTTAGGTAGGTTTATTCCTAGATATTTTATTCTTTTTGTTGCAATGGTAAATGGGAGTGTTTTCTTGATTTCACTTTCAGATTTTTCATCATTAGTATATAGGAATGCCAGAGATTTCTGTGCATTAATTTTGTATCCTGCCACTTTACCAAATTCATTGATTAGCTCTAGTAGTTTTCTGGTAGCATCTTTAGGGTTCTCTATGTATAGGATCATGTCATCTGCAAACAGTGACAGCTTTACTTCTTCTTTTCCGATTTGGATTCCTTTTATTTCCTTTTCTTCTCTGATTGCTGTGGCTAAAACTTCCAAAACTATGTTGAATAAGAGTGGTGAGAGTGGGCAACCTTGTCTTGTTCCTGATCTTAGTGGAAATGCTTTCAGTTTTTCACCATTGAGGATGATGTTTGCTGTGGGCTTGTCATATATGGCCTTTATTATGCAAGTGGCATTATTAACTAGAGTAGGTACTACGACTACTAGTACTACAACTGCTATTTGTAGAGCATAATGTTCATTAACATGTACACAAAAACTCTAATTTTCACAATAACCCTATATTTTAGGTATTATTATTGCTACTGTACTGGTCAAATGCCTGAGAATATCAGGGTTTGGGCATTCATCTTACTTGTGGGTTTTCCTACAGAGGTTGGCCAGAGGATTAATGCCATTATTTTTTTCCTCTGAAACACAGACAATGAATTTAGAGTATTTTCAAGACTTTATGTGACAGAAGTAAAGATGATAATATTCACCCTGTTGTGATGTTGGGAGGACCAACTGAGATGCATATTAAGGTACTTGTCACGTGGTGGTCACTCATTAAATGTCAGTGCTCTTCTTTCTCCCTCCTTCCCTACATGCAGGTAATGCCCACATGTGTGGTCAGGCTCTTGGGCAACATTCTTGTTATTGTAAGCCTTGGATGCTGTGTTATTATCTTGGCCCCAACATCTATTACTCTCACACTCGGGCAAGCAAAGCTGATGGGAAAATTTTCACATGCATCTTCCAGTGTTCCAAATACATACCCTAAAATAAGAATTAAGGAAAAATGGAATCAAACTGCCCTGTATCTTGCTTTGGGCACAGAAGAGACCTTTCGGAATACAAGGAGAAGGTGGGAACTTTAAAATCACCCCATATTATCTGTGGCTTATATAAGAGTTTGGTCATGCTTCACAGACCATCCCCAGAGATTTCTGAATTCCTGAATATTATAGAAATATTTTCTACCCTTAAACTTCCTACACAGATCACAAACAAAAAAAGTTCCAACCTAACATAGTTAAACTATTCTTCCCCAATCTTTCCACCTTATAAGAAGGGTATTTCCAAGGAATTTATTTTCAAGCTTCATAATGTCGTTTGTACATTATATGAAATATCATATCATTCTTACTATGCCTGGAGAAATGCCACTACTTATTAGGTGAATGAAGTACCGTGGTTATTAGATAAAACAGGGCATAATGACGTGCCTTTAAAGACTTTGCCTTTTGCCTTGAGTAAATATGAGTGGAAAGTCAAAACTCCACAGAGGCACTTCAAGCGAATTTTATCTTTAGGTTGAAATGAATCGTTGACAAAACCTGTTTTGCTGTATCTACTCAGAGTAGCATCCCAGGCTCATCGTAATCTGCCTTCCACATACCTCACCGCTGACATGCTGGCTCAGGCTGTCACGTGTCTTGCCTGACTGCACGATCCAGGATGAGAAAAGATTTCAAACTCTTGAACTTCCAAATGCTGGCATTGAATAATTTAATACATTTTTTGATGTTTTATGTTTCATGTTTAATAATCTAGAGCAGGTCGTCAGGCATTTTGTTCATTCATTCATAATTGAAATCTCAAGGTTAATCACCACGTGAGTGCTTTTCCATATGATTGGCAGGGATGACAGTAATGGGCCAAATCAGAGTTTGCAGCAGTGAGCTTCTTCTTAGTGGCTGAAAATGCTTTATCCTCTTAGCAGATTGTCTACGGCAATGCAGTCCTGGCCCCTCCCAGTCGCCCCATGGTGGCCAGATATGACTCTTGTCTGATTGGCAAGACTAGTGGAGGATGAGGCAGCTCACTACTATGACACATAGACAGTCACAGGGTTAACACTGCAAGTAGGGCTTCAGGGAACATGACATCTGTGAGGCAAGAAAGACTCATTGAGAGGAAATGATATGGACATTTTTGCAGTCATTACAGGGTGCTGGTCAGTGGGGTTTGGGTTATTTATCTTACCACATGATTTGATTCTCATAACGACCCTGAGATAAGGCCCAGAGAACCTAATAACTTGCCCAGGCTACAGAGCTGGTAAATAATTTATCTCATTTTGGATCCCAGCTTCTCACTGCTGCTTGCAAATGTAATTCACTCATTTGTCAACTGTTTGTTGAGTGCCTACTGCATGCTAGGGGCTGTTTAAGGTGCATGAAATATATAAGCAAATCAGACAGAACTCCTGGCCCTCATGGAATTCAAAAGAGGCATGATAAAAAAAATTAATACATTTTTATGTGCTTATGTGACAAAGCATAGTAACAGAGAAAGAGCATGCCAAGGATGAGTGATGGTGCCCGGTTGCAGTTTTAAACAGTGGTCTGGGTAGGAGTCATTGAGAATGTAGCACAAAGTATGAACTTTCAGGGGATGCCTGGGATATGGACAATGTTTTCACAGAAAAGTAACAGATGAGCTAGGTCTTAACTAATAAATAGGAATTTACTAAGAGGAAAGAGGGAATGGCAACTCTGAGGAGATTCAAAGTAAGGAGGTTAAAAAATCATAAAACACTTGTGTTTGTGTTGTATGCGTGTGCCTGTATGAGACAGAGAGACAGAGACAGAGAGAATCTTGGATTCTTTACCTCCTTCCCAAAGCAAATCAAAATAGTTTAGAGTACTGTTCTTTTAAAATATTCAGCACCGATTGCTTCTTCATGAGCATAGATCATTTGGAAGTGACAGTATTTTAACTGATGTGATGGCATTGGAATTGTACTGGGAAAAGCTTAACTACCCACTCTCCAGGAAGAAAATGCTTTCGTTTGTATGTCATTAATTTCCACAGTGTAAATACTCTAATCATAGCCAGTTTGAAGCCACCAACACAAAATCACTAAATGAGGTCTTGGGAAGAGATGTGCATTAGTACAGTGTCGTGTCGTATTTCTACCCTGCAGATATAAAACACGCAAATAATTTTTAATAATTACTGTGTTTAGCAACTGATTTACAGAAATCTTAGAAACAGAACAAAAATTGGCTCTCATGAGCTGGTATGAGCTAGTTCCACCCTACCACTGGGTGGCTTAGAAATGAAGGGAAGTCTGTGTTTTTCTCTAAGTCAGATCTTAAATCTTTTTGTTCTGAATAAATTCCCCAGTTCAGGAGAACATAGCATTCAGAGTACTTTTTCTTTTGGTGACAAGATACGTTTCCTTAAAGCGTCAGAGCCTAGGGGCTGGTTAAGACCATTGCCAGCTTCGACGTAGCCCCACTTGTTTTTTCGCTTGTGCTTTTGGTGTCATATCCAGCAAAATCATTGCCGAGACCAGCGTCAAGGAGCTTCTTCCCTGTGTTTTCTCCTAGGAATTTTATGGTATCAGGTTTTATGTTTTAGTCATTAATCCATGTGAGTTAATTTTTGTGTGTGGTGTAAGATAGGGGTCCAGTTTCATTTTCTGCATATGGTTACCCAAGTTTTCTAACATCGTTTGTTGAAGAGGCCATCCTTTCCCTATTGAGTGTTCTTGGCAATACTAGTTTGACCTTGTATGCTGGGTTTTAGTCCTGGGCTCTCTTTTCGGTTCCACTGAAGACATTTGTCAGCTGAATGGCTGCACCTGCCTATAGGCTGCCCATAATCCCACACCAAGGGCAAGCATGATGCCAGCAGGTTAAGGGAGATATATTTTGATACTTCCTTTTGAGCTACTGATACTTTTATGTTGTAGCTTTGAAGGTAGAAAAAAGACCGCTGTGGAGACTGCAACTTTTAATCTTCTGGAATATAAATATGCCACTGACGCAGTGAAAAATGTTGATTTTCCCAGTGCTTTTTTCTATGTTTGAACATCTCCCCCAGTATGAGCCACTGCCCAGAATATCTTTTTATCTTAAAGATCTTAAAGCTCTTTAATAATGGTACAAGGAGGGTCTCATGATAGATTCATTTTTCCGCCTGGTAACAAATGCATGTTATCATTAACTATAACGTTGAGACAAGTGAAAGAAAAAAATGATGCTTCGTTGCCTATTTCATCATAAAAGGAAGGACTCCCAAAGTATCACTTTTGTCTGCTGAGTTACCTGAAATATCTAAAGAGCAACAATTAATGGGAGCCGCAGCCACTAATGAGAGACTTATTGTCACATGAGCTAATGGTTTTAAAGATTCTTGTTCTGGTTTTGTTTTGATTTTGTTACCCTTCCTGTTATGTGTAGCATTACAGGACATTTTTTCATTTCCTAAAATGTGGAAAGAAACAGGTTGCAAAGTTCTTTTTCTGAAGTATTTTACTAGAAAAAATATTGCTTATGCACGTCAACCAACAACCTTCTCCTGCTTCACATCTGAGTGTAGGTGACAGAATGCGTATTTATTGCTCACCAATCCCTGTTATTTCAAGGATTTAATTTTTAATATTCAAAACAAATTTGTACAGTAGGTACAGTCTGTGAAAGAAGAGACTTAACTGATTTTGCTCTCAATTGTAGAAGCTCAGTAAGTATTTGTTGAATAAGTGAGTCAAGCCCAAATTTACTGCTGAGGAAAGGTGCCCAAGGGAGTTTGTTACCTTGGTCAAAACTGGCCAGTTAAGAAGTTGTAGAGCCTGATTGAAATCTAGCATGTTCTGGTTTCAAAGTTCTTTCTTTTACCAAAGTACTGTGATCCCCCAAGGTGTCCATCCAGGAGAGGAGTGGTGATTAGAGCACTGAATTTAGGATCTGATGTCCACAGCTTTGGGCTCAATTCCTGATCCATAGATGAGAAGCTCAGTGACCTCAACTTCACTTGTCTCCTTTTCTGCAAATGTCATGTTTGTCCTGCAAAAGTTGTAAGGCATTTAAACACTTCATAACATTTAAATATAATATTTAATTGAGACATTATTTTTCAGCACACACTGCAGAAATGCCCTTGTTCTTTCCTTTCCTGCATGTAACTAGTAAAACAGCCACTTTGACAGGCTTGTACACTAGATCTGGTGTTTATTTTGGCATTCTTCCTTCCAGTTATACATGCCAAAACTTGTTTTGACCAGTTGCATTACATGGACACCAAAGGGTCATCACCAAAAACAGTGCTTCTGAAGTGTGATCTGTTTTGCGTTTTTATTTATTTATTTTTGGTGTCTCCTTTGCTGTGCGTGGGCTTTCTCTAATTGTGGCGAGCGGGGGCTACTCTTCGTTGTGGTGCAAGGGCTTCTCATTGCCGTGGCTTCTCTTGTTGCAGAGCACAGGCTCTAGACACGCGGGCTTCAGTAGTCGTGGCACACGGGCTCAGTAGTTGTGGCTCGTGAGCTCTAGAGTACAGGTTCAGTAGTTGTGGCGCATGGACTTAGTCATTCCATGGCATGTCGGATCTTCCTGGACCAGGGCTCGAACCTGTGTCCCCTGCATTGGCAGGTGGATTCTTAACCACTGCACCATCAGGGAAGTCCCTGAAGTGTGATCTGTAGAAGAGCTGCCACAGAAGCATTCAGGGGCATGTTAAGATGGACCCCTAAGGTCTATATCCAAGAGAACCTTCTGTATGGTAGATTGTGTGTTTCTCAACTTTCCCCGATGAATTTTATGTACAATAAAGTTTGAGACCTACTGCACTGCACACTATGTGTAGTATCACAATAAAATCCAGTTAGTTGAACATACTCTTTTGAAAGCAATGAGTAGAGAGACTCTAACTTAGGGTTATCTCACTTCCTTTGGTAAATTAGCTTTTGGAATTGAAGCACTGGAAAAGGTACACTGCTTAATTGAAGCTGTATGCAGCTTTCAATCATCCATGCTGGGAAAGCCAATCAGGAACCTGAAGGCTTAGACTTAGGCCAGCTCAGCTGCCTTCCATCTGTGTGAGCTGCACGGGCTCTTCCACTCTGTGCCTCTGTCTCAGCATCCTCAGGGGACCTGAGGCAAAGAGACAGCTCCTCATGGGGTTTGTAAGGTTTGCATGGTATAAAAAGGTTTTTTACAAGTCTGATGTCTTGTCCACAGCAAACATTTGGTCCCCCTTCCCTGGCTTCTGATGCAGAGAAGTAAGACGCACCCTCATCCCTCCTCCTGGTAATCAGGAGCCTGAGACCCTGGGTCTAGGCAGGACCCAGGATGCCCTCAGCCAGAGGCTACCATGCAGGGTCTCAAGGCAACGTTTCATGAAAGAGTGGAGTTAAATGCCAGGTCCACTCTCCAAATGCACAGTGATGGGGAAAGGGACCTGGAAGGAGGAGGTGGGATGCGGATGCAGGGATGAAGCTGACTTGAGCTAAGAGTAACTGGAGAGTGGACCACAGGACGAGGAGGGTTTCTGTTGGGGTCAGATTGGGATGTGTTAAGCTGGGTGTAAAAGAGATTTTCAATTTCTAGACTATGCAGTTAAAGGTTATTTACTGTAATGTAGAAGATAATATAATCACTTTCCTGCATATCCTTCAAAGTCTCTATAATCCACATATTTGTTAATATTCAGATAAAGTAATAAAATGTGAGATTCACCCCCAACATGCAGTGTCATAGCCAATCTTTTGCTTTAAATTATAGTTTGAATGTGTTTCCATACCAGTACTTTTTCCTCAATAACCTATGTACAAATGACTTCAGATTAAGTGATTTCAGATAATTTTTTTGAGTCAAAACAAACTCTACTTTGAGAACAGTTAGGTTATTTTTATTTTATTTTTGATATTGTAATAGGTATGTGAAGAATATTATCTAAATTTTTGCATACATTCCTGAATATTTATTTGGTAGAAATTCATTAGAAATGCAATCAGTGTCAAACTATACTTAAAGATTTTTGATACTTCCAAATGCCTTTCCCCAAACACATTTCACTAGTTTTACAATTTATTACCAGTACAAGTAATTATTGGCTGTATGGTCAGACAACCAGCGTCGCCTGGGAGTCTCACCTCCCACCCCAGACCTCCTGATTCAGAGTCTGCATTTCAGCGAGATCTGCACGACTGTGAATTTGGGAAACCACTGCGTTACACTGTAGCTTCAGCCACATTAAGACAGTTTCCTTTTTGCTGGAGGGGAAAGACAAACAGGACATAGAGATGTTAAAAGTTTGACTGCAGGCCGAAGAAGTGGGATGCTGAGATTACTCACTGGTGTCAGTTGAGTCACCTGTCTGGAAATAGAAGGAAGCAGAGCTGAGGTAAGCGGATGAGGGGGTGTGGAGAGGGGGTGGCCACACCTGCACTTCCTCTACTTCCAGCATGGCACCGCTTGGCTCTGGAGTCCACGAGCAGCCGTGACTCAGATGGGCAGGCCTGGGGGAGGGAAGAGGAAGCAGGCTAGCCTCTCTCCTGCTGTTCCTCTTCTAGAGTTTTGTCAATGGCTGTGGGCGGTTCCACCAATGATATCACCATCACCATGGAATCAAGCTAGTAATCTCTACCAAATAGGCATTGTTCACCCGAGAATCACGTGTGCATATACATGAGTATGACAGCATATATGTTTCTACATGAGAAGCATGACCATTTGCATGGCTATATCATCACATGTTTGGCAACTTCCACTTAATTCATAAATATACATTTTTGGTTGACTACCTTTGGAGATAATATGATATTATAGATCAATGTCCAACTCAGAAGTGCTGAGGATGACCTGGGATCTGATTAAAATGCAGATTCTGATTCACTTGTTCCAGAGTGAGGCCTGAGATTCTGCATTTCATGTTGCCATGGGTGTAAATCTGAAGATCACACGTCGAATAAGGCCCAGGAGATGTATTAAATCTAAATCTAATCTTTTCTAAATTTACTAATGTTCTAGAGGAAATATTTGTTTTCATCAGTCCTAGTTTAAATAACACTTTTCTGCTGGCTAATCTTCTTCATTTCTTTTCTTCGTTTAAAATTCAATTTTTATTTTATATTGGAGTACAGTTGATTTACAATGTTGTGTTAGTTTCAGGTGTACAACGAAGTGATTCAGTTATACATATACATATATATACTCTTTTACAGATTCTTCATTTATTTTCGGATTTGTGAAGCAAATTTTAAAAGTCTATTTTACATTTAAAAGTAAAACAGGCTTGTGCTTTTGAGCCAAGTGGATTTGGGTTCAAATCTTGACTTTGCACTTCCCAGCTGTGACTTCAGACTTGTGAAAATGCCATTTCCCCACTTTGGTCTACGTTGTTTAACTGAGCCGACCTCAGTGTCCCTGTGTATCTCCCTGTGTAGTAACTGCTTCCAAGGAATTGTAAAATTCCAATGGCAGCAAGAAGATGGCATTCAACTAATGTCATAAAGGTACATGGGAAATCATACTGTTTTAAAATCAGCCATACAGATCTTCATAGAAGATTGTTATTGTTTGAAGAAAATAATAGGTTGCCTCGGTTTTGTGAGAAAAAACCAGAAGCAAAGGCAAATAGTGTCAATAGCCAGGATTTGGGAGTTGGGGTTAGCAGTGGTAAAGGAGAGGGGGGAGGTGAAAATGACCAAATAAAAACAGCGCTATGATGCTAGACTGAGTTCATGGAGAAAACTGGTCAAGACAAATCCATGAGAATTAAGTATCCAATAGAATTTTAAGGATAGAGATTTCTAATATTCAATTTTAAGTCCTTTTCAGAACAAGAGCAGGTCTCCACCAAGATGCATTTCTTCTTTGCATGATTCCAAAAAGCATAGTATTGCAACTCACGTGTGTCCTACTCTTTGCTTATATGTAAACCTCTTCTGTTTTCCTGAATATTCAATACACCTTGCATTGGACGCCCCGACTTTGTGTTGGTGGCAGTTGGGAGAAGAGAATAATTTATCAGCTCTCATTACGGAGCAAGGCAATGTGGCTAAAAAACAGCACACTTGGGAGAGTGAAATTATAAGGGAGACAGTATTCCAGGGGACATGGGATGGAAATTCAAGCTAATTTTGTTTGGATCTAAAAGGACTAGGTAATTCCAGTTGATATCAATCACATTTTTCTTCTTTCTTTTCCTCTGCTTTATTGTTTCGAAAACCTTAAATTACTTAAATTTGTGACTTAAATTACTCTCGTAGCATCATATTCATGATGTTCTGTCCAGTATTATAAACTTTTATACATGGCTTCATTTTTATCATATGTTTATTTTTTGCACTAAATGTTGTATAGATGTTGAAGGTCACTTACTATATGAATCAACCTATACGTTATCTTTTCAAAAACAGTAAAATTCAAATATCCCTACCTTGGAGGAACAATTATATTTCATTAGTTAGAACTTTTCAGTACCTGAGGATCAAGCAACAACTTTTTGCTGTCTTAACTTTTGTTTTGGGATAAAACATTCTAAAATATTTTTATCATATTTACCTGAATAATTATAGTCTAGATAAAAACAAGTAAAATTTGATCTGACTTTGGATTTTTCCATAAATCAACATCTATTATTTTGTCACTATTTATACCTAAAATTATGACTTGAGCTTTAATCTTATAGAAAACATAAAAGTGTTGATTGATTTGGTACTTAGGCAAAGAAGCACTTGGATGTTTTTTTAAAGTTTTAATTAATTCATGATATGGAATTAAATTCCTTTTACAAATGTAGTACACTTTTTTGTTAATTGAAAGTTTTAAATAACTGTGCCATGATCCATTTGGATTTTGACATACATACGTTCAAAACTCTTCTCAGCATTAATCATTTTCATACAGATTTGTTATTAAAATTCTTCTTCAGTGAATCTGTATTTAATCTTCCCTTTTGCAAAATCTTGCAGTAGTCTAATATAATGTCATTTAAACCTTTTAATAATTGTTGGGCACAAATAAAATGAAATAATTATAATTCACTGCTCTAAGAATCTATATTTTAACAATATAACTAGATAGATATACAGCTTTTCATTTTTGAAAGCAGAGTGTTAGACCCACTGATGTTCAAGAAACCTCCTTTCTCTCTTCTCACAAGTGCTATTCGTATTTTCAAAGCACAGTTCTTCTTTAGGCAACGTTTATTGAATGCACAATGTCATCATGGGTAACAGAACCCTTTCAGAAATCAGCAGTGTGTGACAGCCTAGTTTCAGAGACTACTGTTCAGACATGAGTGCCAATGATTAGAAACTGATTTTTTCTATTAAAAGGTATAAATTTAATTTAGAAACTTTCAAATAAATACTTGGAAAAAATAGAATTTTATTGAAATAAGTGTTTTAAATGCTATGAATACTAAGGCATAAATCCAACAGTACCAAAAATAGAAGATGATTTATTAATAAAATTGGAAGATAATCAAATTGAGTAATAGAGTTATTAACAAATGTACTAGCTGCTGATATTTGTTTAATGCCTACTACGTGCAGGAACTATCCCGAGATAAGTTCACACGTGTGCACACACACACACTCATACATTCACTTAAGCCCTTTAGCAATGCTATAATATGTACACACTGTAGTTATCCCCATTGTACAGATGTGGAAACTAAGAATAATTTTATGTAACTTGGCTAATATACAAATCTGGTAAGTGGTAATAGGCTTAAATCCAGGCATCTGACTACACTGAACCACTGCATTAAACTTTTTATGTAAGAGATGATTTGCATTGTATCACTTAATCAACCCAATGACTGCTGAGATTATTATGATTGCATTCAGTTTCCAGATACAGTAAGTCAAGTTGTAAGAGGTTAAGTAATCAGCTTAACCTTTAGTTAATAAAGAGTGTCCTTACAATTCATCCTTAAGGGTATTTGTCAATACATCCTACTCTTGTTTTATTTCCACATTTTGCCTTTAACTGATACCTGAGTCTTTATATCTCTACATTTTAGGACTAAATGTGTGAATATACAGGGGTAATGAAGAATATGAGTTGTTCTTCTAAATTACCATGGAAATAAAACTTAATTCATTAAAAAGAGGGGACTTATTGACCTCAACTATTTGAATCAGTCCAAGGATTAACAAATAAATCAAGGCATGTGCTTTAAAAACTTTAGGGGAAATCATGGAGAGAAATGTTTTCAAGATGACTCTGGAAATATTTTCTTTCCACTTGCTTTTCTTCTCACTCAGTTTAATTGCTTACGTCTCCAAGGCATAGATAATATTATCAGCATTTTCCAATTTGATATACATCATGTATTTACAGGTGAAAATATGGACCATGTTAGATAATTATGTGTTAAGAGACACCCCTCACAAATGTGAAAACACACAGTATCTGAGAGAATCATTTTGGATTTGAAATTTGTGGTTTCTGACACTTCTTTAAAGCCCTGCAGTCTGGGATATGCATCTTCTCAGCCATTTTCAGCTTGATATATTTCAAAGCTAAAACCCTGAGGTAAGTTCAGCAATCTATTGCTGAAGAACTGAAGTGTTGAATTGAAGTGAAGAATTGAAGAGCAAGGTGCCTGGGAAAGTCGTAGATTGCCTTGAAGGAGACTAAGCCGTTTACCAAGAAATTGTTTTAGAAAAACTTCAAATAGTTTCTGCTGGTAGAATATGGTAGGTCTTCCATTTATTTTCATTCAAGGCAGATGTGTCTATTTCAAAGCACACCTACTCCAGAAAGATTCCAAAGCAACTGGATTTGGACTTTGAAAAAAATTCAATCTAATCCAGCAATGTCCATTGGAGCTTGAATGCCAGTGTAGTATGTACGTGTGTGTGTGTATGCCTGGGTGTGTGTATAATTTAAAATATTATTTTATATATTATATGTAGAGAGATAGATATATTTTTTAAATCAAAACTAACATGATGCTAACCTAGATTTTCCCTGAGTCATGTTTTAGACACACATTCATTTTTAAGAAATATGACAAACTTGTGTGCACATGAGCATGGGAGTGGAGAGTAACCAACACCAACTTAGAGTTGAAATGGAAGCAGTGTCCTCAGTCAGTTGGTTTCAGAACAATTTTGTATGAAAGACACCTTGACCTACAACTTCTGGAATATTTCCCTGAGTAGTATAGAGGGAAGGAATTATATTTCCCAATAGAGAAGTGACTGATAAATGACATCTTAAATCCATATTTCCCAATATCTCCACAGAATGGGTCGAAAGTCCTGATTCTAATGTTGGCTAGAGAAGCAAAAGATGAATGAAAACAACCTAGAAAAAAAGAAAGTTTCTCAAAAACAATTTCTAATTGATCATATGAGAAATCACTTAAGGGAATATCAGAGATGCTACAAGTATGGAAAATCCTTAACCAATCCTTCTTTCCCACTCCCCACATCTCACTGGCCAACAATCACATGACCTCAGAAATCTCAAATACTTCCTTATTTCCCCACCTCATCCCTGTTTCTAATCATGCTGTCCTCAAATCACAGTGTCTTCAACTTGTGTCTAATCTTGGCCTCCACCCTGCAGCCAGAACGACATGGATAAAAGACAAACCTGAACAAACTCTCATTCCCGTGTGTCAGCTGTGTCCTCAGGATGAAGGTCTTTCCCTAAACCTGCCATAGTCTAGCTCCTCATTCTTATGCTGGGTTTTTGAACACTTCAACCTGCCCCCAGCACTGCTACTCTATTTCCCCGGGAAGCAATTCCTTCAATACATCGCATTCCCTCTGCGTCCTTACCCATTTGTTCTTCCTTCTTGGCACTCCTGTCCTCTCTTCCTCAGATTAGTAAACTTTCTCAAGTCCCAGTTCAAATTTCACCCCACTAGGAGGAAGCTCTCTCTGTTTTTCTAAAATATATGCTTCCACACCAATTTTCCCATTTATGATTGTTTTCTCTTTGTACATGATGCTGCTTGACATATAGAACTCAGTGAATGAGTAAATCAATTCTTTGCATTGAATAAATATTTTAAAACATTTGAAATATGAAAATGATGAGTAAGTGAACCAATGAATAATTATGCACCTACAGATTTTAGCAATTTTAATATTTGTGATTTAAAAAAATATCCTGAAATAACACTAGATTACAGCAAAGGTGAAAACACAGTGTAGACAGTTCCTGTGTACCTTTCATCCAAATTCCTCCATGTTAATATATTATATAATTAAGAAGTTAAAGAAAAGAGTAATATTGGCACAATGATATTAATTAATGTACAGGTTTTATTCAAATTTCTCCAGTTCTTTTCATGAGTATCCCTTTTCAGTTCCAAGATTCAACCCATGGTCTCACATTGCCTGCACTTATCACGCCCTTGTCTTCAATGACCTTCACAATTTAAAGAATACTAGACAGGTGTTTCATACAAGGTACCTCAACTTGGGTGTTCCTGATATTTTCTCATGATTAGACTGAACTAATGGATTTTTGAGGTTACCACAGATTACACAGATCACAGAGATGATGTGCCTTCTTATTGTACCATAACAGTAGTATTTGATGTCAAAACGACTTATTTCTGGTGACCTTCATCACTTTGTTAAGTAGTTTCTGTCAGATGTCTCCACTGTAAATTTGCTGTTTTTCCTTTTCATACTGTATGTGCGAGAAGCCTGTTACCATGTACAGCTCACACCCAATGGAGGGGAATTAGGCTCTACCTCCCAGAGGAAGAATTATCAAAACATTTGTAGACACATGTTAAAACCACTGCAGCAATTAATACATACTTTGTGGGAGAGACTCTGAGGCTATGAACATTTTCTATTTCTCCTTAAAGTTTTGTCCCCTAATTATAGCATTCATCAATGACTGTTGCCTGCAGTAATTATGGCTGTGGTGTTCTAATGGTGATTTTCTATTTCTCTCATTCTTTCTACATATATTCATTGGAAGTCTTTTCTAAAAATAGTTTTCCTTACTCTCCCACCCATTTGATTATTTATTCAAGCATGCATTAATGCTGTTTGGACTCTTGGATATTTATTTTATTCTCTGGGTTATAATCATAAATGATATAGTAACTTATTTTTTTGTTTCGATTGTCCTAATCTAGCACCATAAGTTTCTAAACTTCCTCTCTTGACAGCCTAGCTGTCATCACCTACAAAGTCTATAGTTACTTGTTTAGGGTAAGTGTGAAGTAGTTTAAAAGTTGCTAACATGCACCTCTATGAAGGGCAGTTTAACCAACAAGAGAACAGTGCTTATGTAGATTTGTTTTTGTCTCCACCGTTATAGTATCAAGAAAAATTGCCAAAGCTATGTTGGCCAGCTTCTTTATCCCCAACCCCTTCAGTGCAATTATGTCAGACATTAGCAATAATATCAGATTTATTTATAAGAGACTGAACTCTTCTCTGAATTTCCCCCAAATCTCAGTTTAATTTCTTTTATTTGTGTAAAGTAAAATTCAGTTTTTGTGTCATGCAGTTCTAGGTGTTTTGACAAATGCACGAGCTCGTGAACCCACCATCCCAGTCCCACATGGGGCATTCCATCACCCAGAACTTCCTTCGTGTTTTCTACTTGCTGCCAGCAGCCCTCTTCTCCACCAAACCAAGGCAATCGCCATCCATCTTCCCTCCGTATAGTTTTGTCTTTCCCAGGGCAGCACATAAATGTCTGTATTCTTGCACTCAGCAAACCTCATTTGAGATTCATCTACGTTACTGCATGAATTCATAGCTCATTCCTTTTTATCTCTGAATATTCCATTATATTCACTTTTTTGTTAACCCATTGATAGACTCTTGATTTCTTCCAACTTTTGATAATTATGAATAAAGCAGCAATAAATATTGTGTGTAAGCTTTTATGTTAACCAAAAATTTTTTTAAATTAAGATTTTATTTTTTTAGAGAAGTTTTAGGATCACAGCAAAATTGAGAGGAAGGTACAGAGAGTTCCCAAATACCCGCTGCTGGGACAGGTGTGTATTCATGTTTCATTAGAGGTACAGATTTTCCCTCTTATTTCTTTCTTCCAGCTGCAATGACTTTCAATAATTCTCTAAGTTGGCAGTTTTTACTCCTCTTTTACTGAAGATTACGGTTTTCGTTTCTTAGGGGAGATAAGGAAGATGGGTCTGGGAAGAATTTTGGCTTTGATTGCTGTTACCCTTCCCTAGTTGGCAACGTGGAAACTTTCTTAAGTTGTCCCAACTTTCTGCATGAGTGCCTGCTTGGATTCATGCAGGAAAAGCCTGTAAATGGGATATAAGACCCTGATGACTGGTGCTCGTGGACATCATCCTCTCACAGTAGCCCACACTCTGCCTCTAAGAATTGATTAAACACTTAGCTGAATTTTATGACTGGCTTGTGTGCTGTCTGGCAGTGTCTGCCGTTGGTTTGTAATCACCGGGACTTTCTCCCTGCGGTCACTCTCTCTCCCCATATTTTGGGTTAGTTGTTTTTCCTGTGACATTTGTTCTCTGATGAATTCAAGAGAAGTTACCAATTTGCATTTTTCAGCTTTTTTTCTTGTTGTATAGGGTGACACAATTTCCAGTTCTCTATATTTCTGAGCTGAAACAGGAAGTTCATCAACAATTTTTTAAAATTTAATTGTGTTATTTTACAAAATAATTTACCTAGAATCCACTTACAAAACGATTTCAGAGATTCCCTATAGGGACCTAAATATCAGGCTAATCATCTGTCAATATACAGGAAGCAGTCCTTCAAGCATTTATCATATCACTAAAATCTAGAATAATAGATTCTTAAATATTAGGTCTGAAAGATCCTTAGAGAATCTTTGTTCAAATGTTTTTCTCAACCTGTCTTGGCTTATAGATTCCACAGAGATTTCAGCTCATCTAATGTACTCTTAGTACAACCAATTTTAAAAGTGGTATAAACGTATGTACACTGCCCTAACCTAAGCAATCATGGTATTCTTTGCAGACGATACATAAACTATGACAAGATCTTTAAAATGCAACAGTACAAAACAGCTCCCCCTCCAAAAAAACCTCCTATAGTTCTGACAGGTTCGCTTGTGTCTATGTGTAACCACTGGGGTCACTTTCTAGGGCAGAATCAGCCTCTCTCAAGACACCCCGCTACTGAGACTGGTTGTCCTGGGCAGTTAGTCAGGGCTTTGCAAGGATATGACCCTCAGTACCTTCAGCCTTGCCTCCTACCAGAGGACCTAGAGAAGGAAGGACTCATGAAGATTCTGAACCCATTAGGGGTGTTAGACAGCTTGAGGAGGTGGCACACAGCCCAATCTGTGGATACACAGATCAATAAAGGGGACCTACGGACTACAAAGTAGGTGACAGAGAAAACTGTGTAACTGAGATTCTAACCGGTGGCTTCCAAATACTAATCAGGTGAATTTCATATTATGTCAGGCTGCCTAAAATATATTTTCAATTTTTTAACTTTGGAAGGCTAAAAAATACCCAATGCATCCAGCTACATTTTAAACTGAATTTGTATTCCATCTCAATTTCCCCTGATTCTCGCTGAGTCCATTTGATGCTATTATCCACAGATGGACCAAACTAATTTCCAGAGCTGATTTCACTAGTGATTCTGCAAACTATTTGCCTTTCCATCTCCCTGTAAGCCCTCAGATCATATTTTTCAAATACCTTCAAGTACATGTTCATTCTCATGAACACTAAGTCTATACATAAGTGCCTAGCAGCGCCATTGCCAAATAACCATAACTAGAGATCTGAAAGGCAGTTATCTAAACAGAGATAGATAACAGTAAGATGAGCTCCAAATGTTCTTTTTCTCAGGTTATTATTCTAAGTATGTTAGTAGTTTTCAACATATTTGGTGAATAAGAACCACCTAGGTGCTTGCTAAGTGGATATCCAGGCACAATCCTAACCCTACAAGTCAGGATCTCTGCAAGTCACCCCAGGAATTGGTAGCAATGCTGCATAACATTTGGGACATTCATATTTTTCCTATTCTAGGCAAAATGTACTATTTTTCTGATGAATATTTTTTACTCTTAAAATGGTAAATATATTTTTCTCTTTATTTCATTTTCCACCCATATTAATGACTATCTTGAGAGTGGTAAAACATTGGTTTCATTTTGTTTAACTGTGACATACTTTGTAACATCATGAGGGGTTTTCTAAACTTTAACTCATTCGTCTAAGATTGCCAGTTGTGAAAATAAGGCATAGATTACTGCAGTGATAATTTCCTATTAGGAACTGAAGTGGAGGTGCTAATGTGTGCTTTTTTACTGAAACTCAAAAAACTCAAAAATACATCTACGAAGATAATGATTTTATGAATTTTGAGTTTTTTTTGAACTAAATCATTTAAGCCTTTGTAAATTATTGTTAATATGTCAAAATTTTCTTCCCTGAGAGAGAAAAGAAGCAAGCAAACATAAAGAGCTGGCTTGGATGACATCCACGTGACAAAGTGAAATAGGTGGTGTAATACAACAGGAAAGGCGAAGTCACTGAAAATTACAGTATCTGGTTAAAGATGGGGATACGGGGATATTACGTATACATTTATTGATAACTCCAAGCTTGTTTTTTCTCTTATGACGATGAAGAAATAATGATAAATAAAATCATTTTTAGTTAGTGGTTTGGCAGACAAAGAAATGGACAATCGTGCACACGAGCCAGAGACCAGACAAAACTTGATGGGCAAGTGTGAGAACAGCACCCCCTTGAGTTATACCAACACAGACATCAGAATGATAAAATCAACAATAAACCAAGTCAAAAGAAGTTTCCATGACAGTCACTGATGAAGGCATTTCTGTGACGGAATTCTCATTGAAGTTTGTTGAAGCCACACATGCAGTGTCTGCCTACTTCTCACCAGTTTTGCAGGCTTGAACGACATTTATAAAATCAGAAAATTGTTTAGATGTTATGACACTGTTAGTGAGCATGGACTTTGGTCGTAAAAAAGCCTGGATTTGATCCCAAATCCATGACTTTCCAGCCAGGTGATTTACATAGATCATTTAAAATTTCTAAGCCCAAAGTTCATCATAAAACAGAAACTACAATTCTAAACCTTCTGAATCGTTATTGGAGTTGAGTAAGATAGTGATATAAAGAGCGAGGAATACACGCGCGTTCATGTGTTAGTTCCTTGTGCCTCATTTGTGCTTCTCTTTTGTTCCTTCCCTCAGCTCCAGAACACCCCAGACAGGTGATCAGAGTAAAACATCTGAGTAGATGTTAGTTCATTTTCTCCACATCACTGCCAGAGTAATACTTCTAAATTCACATTTGATTACTCCCGTACAAAAAACCACATTCAATTGCTCTCATTTCCTGGAGGATGAGATTCATGGGAGACCTACCTCATCTATTCCCTGCTGTGTCTCAATTCTCAATCCCAACTGCTTTGCAGCACAATGAGGAGTGGTTATGGGAACAAACTTGGGCATTGTGTGAACTTGGTCTAAATGGCAGCTTCAGCGGTTTGCTAGCTTTGCGGCTTCGGGAAATTACTGTTCTCCTTTTAGTCACAGTTTCACATTTTGTAAAATAGAAGCAAAGGTAATTGTGCCTCCCTGTTTGGGCAGTTATGAAAATTAAATAACTTAACTTTGTAAACTGTTAGCTCTTATTATAACCATAAATGACTTCACCAAGATGACTGAATATGTATTTTGTTTCATGCCTGTACCTGTACACGTTATGTGTTTGTGCTTTGCTCTACTTTGTTTCACTTACCTGAAACGTCCTTCTACTTTTCTAACAGAAGAAATACTATTCATTATTATATATAAAAAAAACTTACTGTGCTTGTTATCCTTCCTAAGTAGAATACATTCCTCTCTCCAGGGAGAATTAAGTATTCTTTTCTCAGGGTTCCCAGGGCGTTTTAAATAGTATCTTTAGTCAGGTGTAAAATACTGAATTTTACTCTTTCAGGTAGTCCTTAGCCACAGTACAATATAAACTTCAGTGTATAGGGACAGAATCTTACACATCTCTGCATCACTGGAGAGAGCATGCTACCCTTATAGCAATCTACATATACCAGATTACTCAATAAATGTTTTTGTTCTTTCTTTTCCACTTAAAAATATTTTTATTGTGGTAAAATACACATAACATTTTACCATTTTAGTATATGTGCTGCTAAAGCGAGCACAACATTTACCATTGTAGCTATATTAAAGTACAAAATTTAATGGAATTAAGGACATTCACAATGTTGTACAACCATTTTCACTTCCTAGTTCCAAAATTTTTATCATCCCAAAACCCATTAGCAGCCATCCCCAATTCCTCCCTCCACCCAGTCCCTGGACACCTCTCATTTACTTTCTGTCTCTATGAGTTTGATGATTCTAGGTACGTCCTATAAATTGAATCACACAATATTTATTTGTCTTTTTGTGTCTATCTTATTTCACTTAGGATAATGTTTTCAAGGTTCATCCATGATGTAGCATGTGCCAGTATTTCATTCCTTTTCATGGCTGATATTTCACTGTATGAATATACCACATCTTGTTTACCTGTTCGTCTGTTGATGGACATGTAAGTTGTTTCTACTGTTAGATTATTGCGAATAGAGCTGCTCTGAACCTTCATGTACACGTTTTTGTTTGAACGCCTGTTTTCAGTTATTTGGGGTGTACACGTAGGAGTGGAGTTGTTGTGCCACACGGTAATCCCACGCTTTAGGGTTCTGAGGAGACGCCAAGTTGTTTTCTACACGGCTGCATCATTTTACATTCCCACCAGTAATGTATAAGGGTTTCAATTTCTCTTTATCCTTGCCAAAACGTGTTACTTTCTATTTTTTTAAAATTGTGGCCATCCTAGTGGGTATTACCTGGTTATCCATTGTAGTTTTGTTTTGCATTCCCCTACTAACAAATGACATTGAGCACCTTTTCAGGTACTCTTGACAATTTGTATATCTTCCTTGCACAAATCTCTATGTGAATTCTTTGCCGACTAAAAAAGGGTTTTGCCTTTTTGTGGCTGAATTATAAGATTTCTTTATAAATTCTGTATACTACACCTTTATCAGTTATATGATTTGCAAATAATTTTTCCCATTCTCTTGAAAATACTGCAAATATTTTTCCCATTCTCTTGATTGTGTACTTTGATAAAAAAAGTAAATTTTGGTAAAATCTAACATCTATTTTTCCTTTTGTTCCTGGTATTTTTGGTATCATATTTAAGAAAACATTGTTAAATACAAGGTCATAAGGATTTACCCTTACATTTTCTTCTAAGATTTTTATACTTCTGGATCTTGTATTTGAGTAATTGATCCTTTTTGAGTTAATTTTTATATATGGTGTGAGATAGGTTTCAGTTTTATTTTTTGCATTCATATCCATTTTTCCCGACACTATTCATTGAAAAGACTGTTTTTCTCTATTGGATGATCTTGGCATTCTTGTTGAAAATCAATTGATCATCGAAGTATGGATTTATTTCTGGATTTTCAGTTATATTCCATTGATCTATATGTCTATATTTATGCCAGTGCCATACTGTTTTTATTACTGTAGTTTTGTATAAAAGTTGAAACAGAGAAGTGTGAGTTCTGTGACTTAATTCTTTAAGTTTTTTTTTTTTTCTATCCAGGGCCTCTTTCAATTCCCTATGGATCATAAGATCAGTTTTTCCATTTATTCAAAAAAGGCCATTTGGATTTTTGATATGGAGTTTATTGAATCTGTAGATTCCTTTTGGAATATTGCCTTCTTAACACTACTAAGTTTTCTAATTCATACACATGGGATGCCTTTCCATTTATTTAAGGTCTTCTTCAATTTCTTTCACCAATGTTTTGCAGTTTTCAGTGTACAAGTCTTTCACGTCCTTGACTGAATTAATCCAATCCCTGTTTAAGTATCTCAAGTTTTGGGAAACTTGCCAACTTCTAATATAATTCTGTTGCAGTGCTTAAACATATGGTATCAAACTCTACCTCCTACTGACATATACATTTTTTTTAAACATCTTTATTGGAGTATAATTGCTTTACAATGGTGTGTTAGTTTCTGCTTTATAACAAAGTGAATCAGCTATACATATACATATATCCCCATATCTCCTCCCTCTTGTGTCTCCCTCCCACCCTCCCTATCCCACCCCTCTAGGTGGACACAAAGCAACGAGCTGATCTCCCTGTGCCATGCGGCTGCTTCCCACTAGCTATCTATTTTACCTTTCGTAGTGTAAATGTGTCCATAACACTCTCTCACTTTGTCCCAGCTTACCCTTCCCACTCGTCGTGTCCTCAAGTCCATTCTCTACATGACATATGAATTTTTGTTGACAAACTTTTTGAGAGGACATGAATGGACACAGAGTTGAATTTCAAGGGCCCAGAAAATTTCAACTCAATACTGAAAATATTACTCAAGAGAAAACAGTGATAAAAGCCAAATAGGAGAAAGAAAGTAGTGTGCAGTCTGTGTGTTAATGATGTCCATGCATCATGAATGGACACATATCAATAAAGATATGCATCTATATGAACGTGTGGGATAGGAATACTTTCTGTTTTAGAAAGAGTGAGGTTGTAGAGCCCCCCTTGCCCTCTTTTTATGTTGAAACTAATCTACTGGTTTAAAATAGCTTTATTATTAGTAGTATTATAAAACAGGTTTCATCTCTAGAGAGAATTCATACAAGTTGAATGCTAGAATGAGAAAAAAATCAGTAAGCATCCGTATATTACTGTACTTGTAGAAATAAGTGAGATAAGGTAGCCCTGAGTAAACTTTTAGATGATTTCAAGCATGCTATCCTGTGGGTTCTACATTCTAGAGCTGCAAAATAAATAAACAAGTCAAACATTTTAAAAGAACTACCCATTTTTATTTAATTTTACTGCTTTTGGTAATGTAAACAAAAGATCATGTAAATATCTCAAACATAAAATTATTAAATATACACTCAGGCTGAGGAGGAATTGTTTTTATTACTTAAATTTGTATTTTTCTAAAGGCATTTTATATACAAGATCTATAAATACCTATAATTATTAACTATTTAACTTGAAACTTCAGACTTATAGAAAGTTTAAAAAACAACCTAACAGGTGTTACAGCACATGTATAAAATCAGTAAAGTGTTAAGAAAAAAATAGCTGCTGCATCAGAGTGGGGAATTGAATTCAATTCTATCTAATCTCAGAAGACTATTATCATTATTTTTTTTTAACTATACCAGGTCTATACCTCCCCCTTACAATTCTTTAAAAGTCTTGGACATGAAGAACAATGCCAATGATTCTGAGATTATAAAGGTTGCATAGTTTTCTAAAGCTCTGATTACCAAGTAACATTGAAACAAACCTACCATCTCATTTGGGTAGAGCTGCGCACATTTAATTAGACTCTTATTCAACACGAGATAAAGTAATCCTTGTATCAACCTTGGGCCTAGGATATTTTGCAAACTTGTAACAGATTCAGTCTGGTCAAATGAATAGTGATTGTGGTACTTGCAAGTGTTTTATCATCTGGATAAATTTATTGGGAAAATGCTTATTGTATGTGATTCTGAACTGACAGAAGAATCAATGACTTGCTTAGTATATTTTATGCTAATATAGAAGTCTACCCAGTTATCTGGTCTAAGTCAAGTTAAATATTAATCATCATTAGAGTAGATAACTTGTGATGGCATGCCATTTAATATGGCATGCCATATAATACCATTATAAAAATAATGGTATTAATACAACTATGTTTAGCATTAGTAAAAAGTCTATTACTGTCATCTATAGACATTACATTGTTCTAGACATAGCAAGCTGGTGTGGTAATGTTTACAAACAAAAATGTTCAGATTTAGTTTATTGAACTCTGGAAAGGTCTTTTTCCAAAGAGCTGTCTTAATATAAATTTATAGCAATTGGATTTCTTATCAGGAAAGCTTATCCAAGGATTTGTGTATTTTTCTGGAAATGTAGGATTAGAGTAACTTGAACACAAACCATTGACATATGTGATGCTCTTTTTCACTTTTCTGCTTCCCCAATTAGATTCTGAAATTTTCTAAGTCAGGTCCTGAGTTCCTTTACATTTGTCTTCCCAGGACCTAGTAGTGTCAGCCACAAGGTAGGCACTGAATAGATGTATCTTAAATGAATGAATTAATCCAGGACTGACCAGTAGCCCTTCCTTGTATCCCAATACAGGCCAAACAAAACAGTCTGCACTGTATATGCCCACAATATGCTGCACTTAGCTCTATCATGGCTCAAATCACTTTGTATTATACTTGTCTGTTTTCTTGACAGTCCCCTTCCCCCAACAAATATAAAGTTTTGAGGGACAGGGCTCTACCACATACACCTGTGCATTCCTGGTCCTAGCAGAGTGTCTGAAACTCTGTGAGCAGGCTCTCAGTCTATGTCTATGGAATGAGTCTGAGGCTGGAAAATTCTTTGTATGTTCACCATTTTCCTCCTGATGAGGTGGAGGTTTATAATAAAAGTATAATAAAAGGACATGAGAAGTGTTAACGTAATAACATGTGGATGTTTTGAAATTAATAGTAATAGATTAAGAAATGGTATTTTGGTTTAGATTTGTTACTCTGAAGAAAGATCTACAGCTTCCCCAGAAGAGACAGAGAATGTCCATAGTTACTGTTTCTTCCAGGAAGCAGCTGGGAAGAATGTATTCATTCCCTAAACCAGCTAGCTCTGCTAGATGAGGGTGGAGCAAACTCCTTTCCAGAAGAACACATAGAGATAGAAAAGATGAAGGGAAAACATGAGGAGGGAGGAAAGGAAGGAGGATGCTCAGAGAGAGGAAGTTATCAGACCTCTTCTGTTGAAGGGAGACAGGGTGGGAGAGCAAAAGAGGAGCAATGGAGGAAGCTAGGGGAAGAGCTTGTGCTCTACCCTCTGCCCTCTATGTTGTGATGACTAAAAGGAAGATCGCTTTCTCTCTTGGATAGCGTTTGATGCCAGGGTGAGACAGATGGGTTGCACATGAACGGTCAAGTTTTTATACCTTTTTCCTTGCAGTTTACCCTATCTCGTTGACCATATTTAGGCTATGAGACATGTCACCTAGTTAGAGCCATCTCAGAAAGCGGGATTCCAGGAGGAACACCATAGGATCCAAAGTTGCTTTAAAAGTTAAAAAGGAGCACACAGGTTCAGGTCACTTCAACTGATGTACCACATTCAACCAGGTTTCCCTGAGGCCCCCATGGGGGCCAGACAAAAAATCCATGGTAGATGTAGCCATGGCACCCCCAAGACCATCAAAACAGGAAAGTACGCTGATCTGTTTTAATGTCTTTATAACTAATGTGCTATGCAAACCACAAATCAGGGAGATTGCTTGGCTTTTTCTTTGGGTGAAAACCACTTTGACTTTTCCTCTGCCTAATCTGGAAGGCCTAATCGATAAAGCTCATTTTCCTTCCTTTAGTTTTATGTTCTACAGTTTGGAATTTCAGCATAATCTCACACTGCCATAGGTGGCCCGTGTTCACTAGCAGGGCCCTTGTATCACAAGGCAGCACGGAGCCCTTCCTCTCCGCTCCGCCGGCATCAGCACCCCGGCTTCCGTCCACCACGCTCTTCTCTGCAGTTGCTCTTCTCAGGTATGAAGAAACGTCCAGGTGCTCCCACCATCAACCCATCCCATTGGTAGCCTTCCCCCATCCTTTTGGAAAAATAACTAAATGTATCTGAACATTTGTGTGTGCTTGTAAACTCCTGCAGGTGTGAATATTCCTGTGATATGTATGTGAGGTGGAGTCTGGTGGTAGGAATATGAGCTGGGAGAGGATTTTGGGCCTTGACAGCCGGCATTAGGGTCAGCATTAGGAAGTAGGCAGACACGTGTGCATGCCTACACACACACTCACACACATTTACACGGGTACACAAACACATACATGCATGGCTGTATATACGTATTAGAAAAAACTACTTGCTTAGGAGGTTGATGTTATAAATTTCAACCACCTCTGGCTTAATTAGCCACTTAATTCTTGGAGTGATTTTACAAGAATCACAATTTCTGTGAGGCTCAGCTTTTTCATCTGGACAAAATTATGACAACAAATTCCCCTTTTGGGGGTTGTCACCTGGAATATGCACTCGATATTACGAAGAATAAATGGGTAAGTGTGAATAGACTGAACACGCTCAGCACATTGGGAGTCCCGTGAAGGCGTCTTCTCCTCCTAATCGCTGGACATTTCAAGAAGAATTTGTAAATCGGGAATTTCTAACTCTGCCCTTGATTGTCTTGGTGACTGTTTGTCTGGGGACAATAAATGCCATCTTCTGACTGACTGTAATAAGGAGGAAGCAGTCCTGTTAATTTGCATACACACTACCCTTAACCAGATCTCAAACAGCCCCCCAGCAAAGACAGCTAATTATCATGTGCTTGAACGTTGTGGGGTAAGGAGCACGATCAGTCCTTTCCTCGAGGAAGAGTGCTTATCTGTGCTGCATTATTTTCTTGTTTGCCTGTTGGTATCTGCCTAATAGAGACAACAGAGTCCACTAGCTTTTGACTTTGTTTTACTTTTGTTTATGAAAAATTTTAAACATACATGAAAGTAGAAAGAAGAGTATAATAACCCCCCATCACTGGGCTTAAATAATTATCAACAAATATTCTCCCACCTCAGCCTCTGGAAAACTCTGCTTTGCTTTCTGGCCCCATAGATCTGTCTCTTACGATTATTTCATATCAGTGGAATTAAACAGTCTGAAGACTTTTGTTTCTGGCTACTTTTCACGTAGCGTCATGTTTTTGAGGCTCATCCATGTGCTTGCATGTATCAGTAGTTTCATTTTATTACTGAATAATATTCTATTGAATAGCTGTACACATCTTGTTTATTCGCTCACCAACTGATAGACATTTGAAATGTTTTTAGATTTTGGCTGCTATGTGTAATGTTACTCTGAACATGCATGTACAAATCTTTGTGTGGAGTTGCTCTCATTTCTCTTGGCTAGATAATTAGGAGTAGAATTTCTGGGTCATTGGTAAGTTTATGTTTAACTTTTCAGAGAAACTGACACATGATTTCCTAAGTGGCTGTACCATTTTACCTACCCACCCGCAATGTGTGAGGGTTCCATTTTCTCCACATCGTTGCCAATGCTTTTTCTTTTCTTTCCTTTTTCTTCCTCCATCTCCTGTTTCTCTTCCTCTCCTCCTCCTTCTTCTTCTTCTTCTTCTGCTTTTTTTCTTTTTTTGGTGATTACAACCTAATGATTGTAATGGTATCTCATTGTGGTTTGGATTTTTACTTCCCTAAAGACAAATAATAATGAACATTTTCTCATGCGCACATTAGTCAGGTGTATATCTTCCTTGGTAAAATGCCTGTGCAATTAGTTTTCCCATTTCTAAACTGGGCTGTCTCCTTTACATTCAGCAGTGTTTGTTATTCTAGATACAAGTTATTCAGTTCTTTATCAGATATATGCATGATTAGGAAATATTTTCTACTAATCTGTGGCTTGACTTTTCATTTCATTAATGTTATTTTTTGAAGTGTGAATGTTTTTAACTTTGATGAGGTCCCATATACCAATTATTTATTTTTTATGGATTGTACTGTTGGTGTAGTGACTGATAACTCGGCATAATCCACCATCATGAAGATTTTCTCCCATAAATTGTATAGTTGAAACTCTATCTATTCTGAGGTAAGCTTTTGTGTAAGGTGGAATGTAAGAATCTAAATTCATCCTTTGCACATGAATGACCAACTGTTCCAGCATCTTTATTGAAAAGACCATCTTTTGTCAGTCAGATTGTATTGGGCCTTTTGTGGAATGTCGTTTGACCATAAATGTAAAAGTTTATTTCTGGACTCTCAATTCTATCTTTTTGATCTATACTTTTATCCTTATGTTGTCTATGTTGTCTTATTTACTTTATATGTTTTATAGTAAGTTTTAAAATCGGTTATTGGAATTCCTCCAACTTCTCCTTTTCAAAATTGTTTTACTTCTTCTGGGTGTCTTCACATCTAGTGTAAATTTCAGCATAAGCCTGTCAATTTCCACAAACTTGATTCTGTGAAATCTACAGATAAATTGGGGAAAAATTACCTTCTTAATAGTATTGAATTTTCTTATCCATAAGCTTGGAACTTCTTTCCATTTATTCAGCTTTTTAAAAATTTCTCTTAGCAACATTTTATAATTTTTAGTAAACAAGTATTGTAATTTTAGAAATTAAATTTATATCTAAGTATACTACCATTTGGTATTACTCTGAGTGAAATTTTCTTCTTAATTTTGTATTCAGATTTTTTGTTGCTAATACCTAGAAATTCAATTTACTTTTTGTAAAGTAATGTTGTATCCTATGATCTTGCTGAACTCATTAGTTCTGGCAATATTTTTTAAATGGATTACTTAAGATCTTCTGTCTAAAGGATCATGATACCTGTCAATAAAAGCAGCTACACTTACTTCTCTCCAATCTGGATTCTTCCTCTCTCCATCTTTCCTTCCTTCTTCTTTCTCCTTTCTATTTTGTTTTCTTTTTCTTATTGTTTTCTTTCTCATTGCTGAATAGAGGCAATGAGAGTAGACATCCATTCTTGCCTGGTTCCTGATCTTAAGAAGCATTGTCTTTCTCAATTAAACGTAATGTTATCTATAGGATTTTCATAGATGTGTTATATGCGATTGAGGCAGTACTTTTCCCAGTTTCTGAAGAATTTTTTATAATGAATAAGGGTTGGAGTTTTCTCAAATGCTGTTCCTGAGTCTATTTGTTTTCTATCATATTAACATAGAAAGTTACATTTATAGATTTTCAAATGTATAACCAAACTTGCTTTCTGAAGATAAATTCATTTTGTCATATTATTTAATTCTTTTAAATATTGCTGGGTTAAGTTTGCTAATATGTGTTAGGATTTTTGTGTCTATGTTATTGAGGAATAATGGCCTATAATTTTTCATTATTTTTGTAATGTCTTTGTTTTGTTTTTGGTGTCAAATTAACACTGGCCTTATAAAATGAGTTGAAAACTGGTCTCCCTTTCTGTAGTTTCTGAGAGCGTTTGTAAAGCATTGGTAGAGTTTAGAAATTCTTTAAGTTCTGTTACTTTTTTTTTGCCCTTAGAATATACTATTGATTCATTGTAATGATTTTTTCGTAAGTATTAGTTATCATACTTTTAAACTCCAAATTGTTTTCTAGGTTCTTTTTAAAAATTATTTCTTTCTCTTTGATGTGATTCTCTACTTTTGAGTCATTGTTGTCATGGTTTCCTTTAATTATTTGTTAAAATTTTTATTGAAATATATTTGATTTACAATATCTTGTTAGTTTCAGGTGTATAGCAAAGTGATTCAGTTACACATATATATATATGTTCTTTTTTACATTCTCTTTACAATAGTTTTCTGTAGTTTTCAAAATGTATTTAAAATAGCTTTCTCTGTGACAGTTTTTATTGCCTGATTTTTTTTTCCCTGAATATAGGTCAAACTTTAGTGTTTCTTTGCAAGTCTCAGTTTTTTATTTGAAACTGAACATTTCTGATAAAAGTTTAGCAACCGTGGATTCTGATGTTTTATCCCTGGAGAGTTTTTGTTGTTGAATTGTTGAATTTACTTTTTGTTTGTGTAGTACCTTGCCTGGGGTAAATCAATGGGATCTGTTTCCCTATGGTGTGTGGCTGCTGCTGTCTCTACTCAGTTTAAAATTATATATATTTTAAATTATTTTAGGCGGGCTTCCTCAGGTCACCTTGTGTCTGAGTGGTGTTTTGGTCAGCCAGTCATTAATCCGATACCCCTATGGCTGTCTCATTTCTTAGGTCTCCCTATTAAGTTTCCAGCTAGTCTGTCAATCTGTTGTTTGCCTGAACCAACCCACAACTTTGGGAGTCACTTTTCTTCTCTGTTGATTGACCACCAGTACTGCTGTTATCACAGAAAATGCTGTGAGCATTGTTGTCTTACCTTCCATCCTCAGTCAAGTCAGGCTCCTTGGGCACTAAAGCTGCTGGTTATCCCAATTTGTCCCAACTGGTAGAACTATCTCACCAACCCTGCTGTATGGGGACTGAGGGAAGCCCCAGGGAGGAATAGACTTCTGCTCTTCTCCCACAAAATCCATCTGCTTTTCATGAATTACCACTTCTTTGTTCAATGTTTGCTTTTGTCAGTGTCCAGAGTCCTGACAGGGTGATTTTGGGCAACATCATTTCTTCATACACCAGCTGTTTGTCCAGGTGCAATGTCTCTGGATGAAAGGAGGTAACTGAGACCGTAGGAATGTACTGTCTAATAAGTCCACTTTGGGGATTCGTTAAAATTTATAAGATCACCTTCTGATACAATTTTTTAGGAATTACTTTTTTTGTTGTTGTTGTTGTACGAGGGCCTCTCACTGCCGCGGCCCCTACCGCTGCGGAGCACAGGCTCTGGACGCACAGGCCCAGTGGCCACAGCCCACGGGCCCAGCCACTCCACGGAGCGCAGGACCCTTCTGGACCGGGGCACGAACTCGCGCCCCTTGCATCGGCAGGCGGACCCCCAACCACCACTCTGTCAGGGAAGCCCAGGAATTACCTTTTAAAGCAAAAATTGAAATCAAGAGCATGAACTCCCTCGGAGAGTCCACACTCTTTAGGGCAAGAAGGATAAGTAAGCTAAATAAAATGCTTTTATAAATGCATATAAATGTATTTTTATTTAGAAGAAGAAAGTCAGAGTAGATTGTAGGAAATACATTCATATTAAGATAAGTACATAAAAAATAAGCTTAATACTGTATGATCTTGGACCCTGATGCCCTGGTAAAAATGGCCTCATTCAAATCAAGTCTTACTTTTCCTCTTGAAATAAGTCTAGCTTTCAAAATTATTCTGATATTATATTTGTTATTTACTGAGTAAGACACACTCTAGTAAGCCACATCAAAATCCTTTTATTTTTCTGGAACTATCTAAGGTTACAAGGACAATATTTGTATAGTTTTCAGGCAGTTATTTTGGCTTGCGAATTAGGGTGCTATTATTAACAAATAGAGATTTACAGGAAAGAAAATCAAAATGAAATTGTAATCACAGGTCTAAGGTAGGGGAAAAATGGAACAAAATGCTCACCAAGTCTCATGGCTGCATATTCAGGTACAAGCCATAGCTAATCTATCCATATAATAGATCTAGCTGCATAAAGGGAGTTGATGTACTACCAAATTTTACCTTTACTGTGTAATTTATAAGAAAATTTGTTGGCATGCAAATTACAACTTGTCCTGAAAACTTCTCTTACTAATTAAAACTTGCAGAAGCCTGGGAAGGGCTGAATAATTAACACAATGCTGGCATGTTTCTTAGTTAAGTAAAGTATTATCAAATTAGATGTCAAGATTAGGAAAAATGAACTACTTACAAACACATTTTAGTTTTTGAACTCTTTACTTTTGAAATGTGTTCTGAGGAACTTGATGCAGATAGGAGACCATAAAATCTTAGGTACCAGGAGCCAGCTGGATGTCATAATACATGCAGACAGTTCCTCTTTCATGGATATCAGCATACTTTAACTATTAATGATTATCAGTGAAGACAGAAGAAAGTGCATGAGAGACAAATTCTGACACAGAAATTCCAAGGCTGGGCCCAAGATGAGACATGGGCAGGAATCTGGGAATCTCTAACAAGGCAATCCACACGTGCTGATGAAACCAGGCAACAGCTAAATGTCTCGGTGGCTGAACGAGAGTGGAAACCACTACCCCAAAGCGAACGGTGGCCAGGTGGTGAGGAAGGAGGGGGTGCATGGGGATGAGCATTAGTCTAGGGTTCTTCTTGTAGGTGCCCCATGTGGCTGGTTTCACAGGGGCTGACAACGGCCAGGCTGCAAGGCTCAGCCAGTCTTCTGCTCACCTTCCTCAGCAGGTGGTCGTGTTGCTTTGGTTTGCTTTGTTGTAGGTCATTAAATCTTTGTGACTCGACTGTGAGTAATTTCGGGACCTTATGCTCCTCAGAGATATCTTGGTATTCTAAGTGTTTTCTTCCTGGTCATTTCTTTATGGAAAGAATGTAGACAGCATTAGAATATATCATTTTAGATGATCTGTTGGCTGGAAACAGCTAAGAATTGTATGCTTCTATGCTTTCCCCACATCTCAATGTAACCAAGGGATGTACTGTGGCTACTGTACACATCTTTTTCATTTCACCGAGTCATAGAATTGTTTAGGTACTAATTGTTGATGTACTAGTATGAAACAATTTTTAAAAATGGAGTCGCCTGGTAAATCTTTTGGTAAAGTAATTGATCCTTAATGTTTCTTTAAATTTGAATTTTTATAGGTTGTATAAAGCAGGAAAATTTATATTACAAATCATGATTTGTAAATAAATTACAAGATATCTTTGTATAAAATTTTATTCTTTATAATGTCCACTTTAATACTCAAGAAAAAATAAAATTAGTACATTGTCTATATAGCTTTTAAACCATTAATCTAGACAAAATTGCCTCTAAATCCTGATAACAATTTTCAAAAAAAACACTTCTAAGTAGGTTTTTATCTATATCTTAGACTTGAGCATCCAGTTCACATTATAATAAATTTTTTCTTTACCCTTAATCATTGCAAGCATATGATTTAAAATGACTAAGCTGATAACTGAAAACTACTGACTGAAATGGTTGAAGACTGTAAGAGATACCATACTATCTTCTTACAAAGTCTTCTCAACTGCCACTACACATCACACAACTAAGAAGAACCTTTCCTGAATTGGGCTCTTTTATTTAAGTTAATTAACCTGCAAACATAGTCATGTCAGCACTGTATTGGGGGTGAAGGTCTTGGTGGGCTTGGTGGGGAAGAAATGGGTAAAGAAACTTGAAACTCCACTTTGGAGATAAGACAACCAAAATGAGCAAGAGTGAAAAAAATGGTTGTGTAACATGGAGTGGACTTACTTTATATTCATGTTGCAGACTTTTAGAGGAACCTGGTAGGTGAGGGCGGACATGGTCAGGCAGGGTTGAATGAGGAGTGTGGGCCTTTAATCCTGGAGGAATGAGCAGGATTTGGATAAAGCAGAAGGAAAAGAAGAGGAAATGGAAATTAAAGTCATAAAAATTAAAGTCACAGAATTCCTCTTTGTTTTCATTCCTGGTTGGAGGGTGGCTCTTCAAATGGACTGAATCCTTAAACCATGGTGCTGAATCATTATTGAAACTGGAATCTGAAATATATCAAATACATCAATTATATGAGGATTACCATAGTCATTTTTGCTAAATCTAAGAGTGGAACCATAGATCTTTCTGAATTCACATGGTTTCCCTCTGATTAATGTTCCAGGAATTCTGTGTAGCTGATGCTCACCTACAGAGTTAATTGAAGAGAGAAAAAGTAGGAAGAAAAACTTCTTGCATTTTTCATTATGAATGTCATTTCAATAAGTCCCTGATGCAGAAGGGGAGAACCGTGATAAAATTACCAACTGTCAATTACATTAAACCCATGAGTTTTCAGCACGTGGAATAAAGCATCTTGCTATCTCCCTTAAGGAATTTATTCCTAGGGAAATCCACACAGCTTAAAATTCCTACTGAGCACGACACGGGGTCGGGGTGGGGCGGGGGGCTTGTAGCCTGAGCAGGCTGTGCAGCAGAGGCATCGACTTTTGGTTCCACGGAGGTCCTGATCCTTCTTTGACGGCACCTCCATCCGCTTCTCTGGCAGTTCAGGGAGGATCATTATATTCTCCCAGCAGTTAAAACATGGATAAGAGAGAGATGGTCAGCTTAAAAAATAGAAAAGTACACCCTTGATTTTAGGAGTGTTTGTTTATCCAAAACGATTAAAACTCAGTAAGTAAGGGCATCGGTCAGGATATTCTAATGTGGTGACAGCAACTCAGTGACAATTCCTCCAGCTTGATCTTTTTACTTATATCTCATACGCAAGTAATGTACCAATAGTATTTAGCTATTTGCTATTCTCTAGAGAGAGCTTATTTTTTTTCTTTTATTATGGAAACAAAGCAAATGCCCCAGGGGAAGGGTCCATGTTAGAGAGAACTTATTGAGATACAAAAAAACTAACCCTGCTGGATAATTATGTATGTCACTAAAATACCTGTATGGAGATCCTAGTTTACATGTGAGGGTCTTACGAATTTTGTTAGCTGTAATCTGCCCCACAGATTCAAGGTTGAGGGCAATGCTGAAAGCTCTGCAGGCCAGAGATGAAGATGAGAAAAACCACATCAAGCTAGTGTCACCTTGAGAGGCTCTGCCAGGGCAGCCAGCCTCCAATTTTACTCACATGTCAGTCGTCCCCTCGCATAAACAGATCGTATATCTCTTTTTACAAATAAGTTAGCTATTTGGCAGGGGAGCTAAAATAGCAATATATAATGAAATCTATATGCCAACATAAAAAGCCACAGATGCAGAGTGCATTCATTTGGAGAACTCTTGGGTAAAGATTGAAATAAAAAGGAGTAAAATAAGAGAAAATGGATGATATATTCCCTCTAAAACCACTAAACTGGCATAGTAGCCATATGTGATGATAAGATAAAATTAGACCATCTGCTGGTGGTCTTATTCAGCTACAAGAAACAAAACGAAAGCAAGAACAAAAGCTTTGATATTTCTTGCTTTGTGTTTCTGATAACCAATCACTGAATCTACAGAGTGGAGAAACCACCACCAATTTTACACTAATTCTAAACCATGAGGAAGGAAACAGTAGAAGTTATGGATACAGACCATGTTTCTAAGGCTTCTTCATATCCTACTTAGGGTCTGCTAGATTATTTTATTGTAAATATGATAGGTATCACCATTCATTATTTCTATTATTTGTATATTATTTATTATTTGTATGAGTACACCTAGACAATCAGGAAGCTCTCAATCACCAAGCCAGGCTTGACCCATGTTACCACACACACATGGATTAGTTTCCTATCGCTGCTGTAACAAGTTACAAAAGACTGCATAGTTTAAACAACACATATTTATTATCTTACAGTTCTGGAGGTCAGAGGGCCAAAATGGGTCTCACTGGGGTAGAATCAAGAGGTTGGCAGGAATGTTTTTCTTTCCGGAAATGCCAGGAGAGGATCCTGATCTGTTTCATGACCTTTTCTAGCTTCTAGAGGCTGCATACACTTCTTGGCTCATGGCCCCTCTCTCCAAACCCAGCAATGATGGATCAGGTCTTTCTCCTGTCAAATTACTCTGACCACTTCTCCCATACTCACATCTCCTTCTGACTCTCAATTCTCTTCCCTTTCTTCCACTTTAAAGATGCTTCTGATTACACTGGGCCCATGTGACTAATTCAGGATAACCTCCCAGTTTAAGGTCAGTGGACTAGCAACTTAATTCCATCTGCAACCTTAAGTCCTCTTTGGCTTGTAGAAAAACATATTCACAGCTTCCAAGCATTAAGGTATGCATATCTTTGGGGGGCATTATTTTGCCTACCACACTTCAGAAAAGAAAGTCCTCTGGTTAGAACCCTAGCCTGATTTTTGGAAACATGGCTAGACTAGTAGATTCAGGGAAATGTCATAGGCAAAAATACATCTGGATTTATTTTAGCATTATACTTGCCAAAGCATGCCACAAAATATTGGTGTCAAACATTAAAAATATACACTGAATATTAGCAGAAATTGTTTGTTGGCTCAATAACTCTGAGAAAAGAACTATTAGCAGAAGGATGGATGTCAAAATATAAGAATAGCCCTTTGTCAAGGATAAACAGGCAAGTAATTATGTATCTATTTATCTATGATATATATTAATAGCACACACAAAATGATTAAAATGAAGACTTTAATGAAATGCATGCTGAAAGAACCTTTGGAAAGAATAGAAAACATTAAAAAAAAACTAGAAAGACTTTAATAACCCTAAAGAATCGGTGTACAAATTGGCAGAAATAAACATAAAAGCCTATCATTAGTTCTAAACAAGAAACCAAACCACGCTTCACGTACAGAACCAAACACATTAGAGTCCTGTCTCATCTGGGACCTTCTATGTCTCCCACGTATTTTGGGAGAAGAAGTTTGGTTGAGAAGACAGAGCTCAACCTCATTTGTGCCTTTGGTTTGCATGGGGGAGGGAAGGTGAGAGGGTAAGTGAGGAGCAAAACAAGAAACATCACAGTACTTTTATTGTTTTCATCCAGATTTTTAAAAAGTCTAAGTTTTAGGTCACTTCAGTCATTCTCTGCGGAATCAGTCAGGAATCTTGCCCTGTGGTGGCAGCTCAGGGGAGGGCCCGGAGCCATCACTGGTCTTCTGTCCTTCTGTCCCTGTCTGCTGCTGGGCTCTGTTCCTCCAGCCTTGAAGCCAATGCCTCTGGAAACGTTGGTTCCTCTGTGGGTAGGCTCAGCATCAGAAATGCTCACTGCTGAGTCCTAGGTGTACCCGTCTCAGGGCCCCAGCCCTACCCCACTGAGGATCCCTCCTGGGCCCTAAAGACAGATGAACCCTGGAACCTGCTTCTAAGGGAAACTTCTTCCCAAGTCCAATAGTGGGATTAGACTGGGTCCCATACAAAGCTGATTCCAACAAGGCTAATTTTCAAAAATATATTTAAAGCTAGGATCCTGACTCAAGAGTATCACATCATCTCTAATTCCAACCCCCTCCCAAATCCATCCTTCCCACCAAATTCTGTTACAGTCCATGTCAGAAAACAAATCAGGGAAAATGTTTGTCTTTGTTTCTCCAGGGACATCTTAATGCCAGACATTCAACTACAAGCTTTTTCATGCATCCTAGCTTTCAAAGGAAACTACCAAGTTTAAAACTGACAATGGGCTCTGCAGGTCCCAAATTACACAAATTTTACTTACTGATTAGGGTAAATTTGTTTTCTATCACAGGTTCATAAAATTACTGGGGAGGAAAACGTAGGGTATCCTGGACATATTCTGAATTTTTAACTAGGAAGTGAAAGTGATTAAATAAATATTATGTAAATACTTTACCACTGGTTTAACATGGAAAATATTAATTTAAATCTACAAGAAAAACTTTTTACTAATTCTATTATTTTTTAAGGGTGACATTTAGTTTCAATATTAACAGCAACAACTAGAGACCTCTGCTGCCTATAATCATGATGACACTTTTCTGTGGTAGGTTTCTTCAGCAGGAGCGAGCGTAATAAAACTCTTTTTGATATTAATTGACATGTAACACCTCAGTCCAAGGTGTTGGCACTGGGAAAGCAGGGAGCTTGGGAGTGTGAAATAGTTTCTCTCTGCAAAGATGACTAGAATATATATGACATCATGTGTCATATTTTTGCTGTCACAAATTTAAATTATTAGAGAAGGATACTTGAGAAATAATGGAGATGTTAACTTAGAAGATAATAGCTAAATGAGGCACAGGGATATCTATCCTGTGTCCTAGAAAAGATCATTCTGTCTTGCCAATGTGAGGGCAACTATATAAATTATTGGAAGTTTGTTCTGTCTACAAGGCTACAGAATATTTTGCAAGAATTGTAAGAAGGAGGATTCCATCAGGGGAGTGGATTGCAATCATTGTAGAATACTAACATCACCTGGGGTACTTTTAAAAATACCAGGAGTTGTGTTCTATCCTGGCTCAATTAATTCCAGCTTTCTTGACATGGGGCTCTGAGGACAATGGCCCCCAGGCCAAGCTGGATTGTACAGAGCATTTAACCAGGAAAAATGAAACACATACCCCCAGTGAGATCTAAACAAAATAAAAAGCCAACAAAGGAGACAGTAAAAGATGAAGCTATGGAAGTGTTGCTATTTCAAAAGCAGAGATGAGGTAATGAATTGGTAGTTTAGGAGAGTAGGAAGACATCAAGAAAATTTATCATCAGAAAGGCAAATTGTGGTGAAATCATTTAGCTTAATGTAAGCCAAAATGAATTATGGGAGCTGAGAACATGTTCTTATCAGGTGATGTCTGCAACAAAAGAAAGGAGACATAAACAGAGTAAGGAGTGTAACTCATGGGTGTATGGAGAACATATCCACAGGATTCAGAGGGCTTCAAGACCTAAGGTCCAGGGCCCTGGGGGCGGGGAGGGGACATGCCAGTGGCAGAAGCAGCTTCCATATGTATTGGTTTTGAAACAGACTTTCTCAACCAACACTTGCAATGTTGGGGTTTTGGATCTCAGTGTAGGCTTTATATTTATCTCTGATCATTTTTATCCAATCGGATAGAATGTAATACCTTGGTCCCCTCTAAAGCTTACCTACAGGGTGATAATTTGGCTGTCTATTGATCATTTCTTCTGAAGGGAATCTTACTTCATCCTGTGGAAGGCATTGCCTTTTGAGTACTTGCAGCACTTAAACTACCCTTTCAAGAAATACAGATGGCCAATAGGCACATGAAAATATGCTCAACATTGCTAATTATTGGAGAAATGCAAATCAAAACTACAATGTGGTGCTAGGAGATTGGGATTGACATGTATACACTATTGATACTATGTATAAAATAGGTAGCTAATGAGAACCTACTGTATAGCACAGGGAACTCTACTCCATGCTCTGTGGTGATATAAATGGGAGGGAAATCCAAAAAAGAGGGGATATATGTATATGCATAGCTGATTCACTTTGCTGTACAGCAGAAACTAACACAACATTGTAAAGCAACTATACTCCAATAGAAATTAATTTAAAAAAAAAACTACAGTGAGGTACCACCTCACACTGGTCAGAATGGTCATCATTCAAATGTCTACAAATACCAAATGCTGGACAGGGTGTAGAGAAAAGGGTATCCTCCTATACTGTTGGTGGGAATGTAAGTTGGTGTAGCAACTGGGAAAAACAGTATGGAGATTCTCAGAACACTAAAAATAGAGTTACCATATGATCCAGCAATCCCACTCCTGGGCATATGTCTGGACAAAACTATAAATCAAAAACATACATGCACCCCTATGCTCATAGCAGCACTACGCACTATTCACAATACCCAAGACATGGAAGCAACCTAAGTGCCCAGTGACAGATGAATGGATAAAGAAGATGTGGTATGTGTATATATATATATATACATATATATATATGTATATATATATATATATACATATACACACAGTGAAATACTACTCAGCTATAAAAAAGGATGAAATAATGCCATTTGCAGCAACATGGATGCAACTAGAGATCATCATACTAAGTAAAGTAAGTCAGAAAGAGAAAGACAAATATCATATTATATCACTTATGTGTGGAATTCAAAATATGACACAAATTAACCTGTCTAGAAAAAGAGACAGAATCATGGACATAGAAAACAGACTATTGGTTGCCAAGGGGAAGGGGGTTGGGGGAGGGATGGAGTGGGAGGCTGGGGTGAGCAGATGTAAGGTCTTACATATAGAATGCATAAACAACAAGGTCCTACTGTGTAGCACAGGGAACTATATTTAATATCTTCTGATAAACCGTAATGGAAAAAAATACTAAAAACGAATGTATATATATGTATAACTGAATCACTTTGCTGTACAGCAGTAATTAACACAACACTGTAAATCCACTATACTTCAATTAAAAAAATAAACTATCCTTTAATTAATTTCTATTAGAGTATAGTTGCTTTACAATGTTGTGTTAGTTTCTGCTGTACAGCAAAGTGAATCAGCTATGCATATACATATATCCCCTCTTTTTTGGATTTCCCTCCCATTTATATCACCACAGAGCATGGAGTAGAGTTCCCTGTGCTATACAGTAGGTTCTCATTAGCTACCTATTTTATACATAGTATCAATAGTGTATACATGTCAATCCCAATCTCCTAGCACCACATTGTAGTTTTGATTTGCATTTCTCCAATAATTAGCAATGTTGAGCATATTTTCATGTGCCTATTGGCCATCTGTATTTCTTGAAAGGGTAGTTTAAGTGCTGCAAGTACTCAAAAGGCAATGCCTTCCACAGGATGAAGTAAGATTCCCTTCAGAAGAAATGATCAATAGACAGCCAAATTATCACCCTGTAGGTAAGCTTTAGAGGGGACCAAGGTATTACATTCTATCCGATTGGATAAAAATGATCAGAGATAAATATAAAGCCTACACTGAGATCCAAAACCCCAACATTGCAAGTGTTGGTTGAGAAAGTCTGTTTCAAAACCAATACATATGGAAGCTGCTTCTGCCACTGGCATGTCCCCTCCCCGCCCCCAGGGCCCTGGACCTTAGGTCTTGAAGCCCTCTGAGTCCTGTGGATATATTCTCCATACACCCATGAGTTACGCTCCTTACTCTGTTTATGCCTCCTTTCTTTTGCCAAGATCAATTTTGTCCATGTTTCTTAAGATGACAAAATTTTTGCATATATTAATCTTTTCTAGACTACCAATTCTGGGCTCATCCAATGAAACAGCTCTCTTTAAATTCCATAAATTAGTCATTTTGACAATAAGAATTTGAGGTATCAGAAAGGTAGAAGGTAATTTGTGTAATGCTAAAAGAAAAGAAAATAAAACAACAAAGAAATGCAATCAAAACACCAAAAATTACTACTGGTTACCACTTTTGATGACAACATTCTACTCACATGTAATGCATGGAGAAAGACAAAATTTGGTCCTATCCTTATTACAATTCATGTGAATGCTCTTGTAACCATAAGAGCACTAGTTCATATCAGGTGTCAGCTGAGACAGGCAGAATTGACCACACTGATACTGTTGATGAAAATCAGGCAGTTTTGTCCAAAGTCTGGTGAGTTGGAGAGAGTCAGTCATAAAAATTTCTTGTCATGTGTAATTTCTTGTCACAGCCAGGCCACTTCAGAGAGTAAAGAATTAGACAGCAGAGGCAAACCACGATGGTCCAGGGAAGCTGAAACCCTAGTTATAAAGTCAGCAGTGAGCAAGAGACACAAAACACTCTGACCTTTGAAGACTGTCCTCTGCTCTCTCTGGTCCCCAAGGAAAGCTGAGGCTCATGGGAACCACACACAGTGAGGGGACCCCGGGTGCCCCCAATTGCATCTGGACAACTCTTGGAGATCCTTTAATGGCTTTATGGAAATACAAATTTAAAAATTCACAGGACTGATTACTTATATGCCAGAAGGATTCTTCCTTTTACAAAAGGAAGATTTTCTTTACTCAATCATCATATAATGCATGCATAACACAATTCTTTTTTGTGAAAAATCAGTACTCAAAACAATGAGAACTATACTGTTTTAGGACTGAATTTGTTGCATAAAATTTATATTCTTATATAATTAAAGTAGAGATTACAACAGTATAAAAGAATGTCTAAGGCTTTGGAATTAGGAATTTGTATTTATTATTTAAAAATAATTACACTTGTGCATTTTTTGTAGTTGTATTTTTATAAGTATAGTACATTTTTAATTTTGCCTCTTATTTAAATTTTAAAATTAATTGTGTAATGTTTCACTTAAATAGGATCACTGGAAGTAACTTTCAGCCTCTAGTCTGGCTGAAATGACATAAGCAGGAGTTTAATGTGGGTTTTCCAGTGCATTCCATACTGATGGCTCCAGTCATACAGAATGAACTGAAAAAAATGGTAGAATCATCTTCAAAGTCATTTCTTGTGCTATTTCAGCCCTGGCCAGATTGGGTCCAGGCTCAAATTATTTCCAGTATTGCCTTCTGAATTGGATTTCAATTTTCTGATGTGTGTGAATACACCTGTGCCACAGAATAGCATGTTTTTTCTACTTTCTGAAAACTGTCATAATTTAGTGTCTAAAATGACTTTTCATGGACAGCATTCAGAAACTCTTACTAATAGAGTTAAGAGTATATGACTGCCTTAATGGAACTTTCAATGTCACGGACACATAATAGGAATTATTTAAAAATAAAAATCCATTAGTCTGGAGAGATTTTAGGCTTCAATTAACTTGGGATTTAAAATAAAAGTAAAAATGACCAAAATGCTACAGTTTGTAAGTAACTATTTCTAAGTCAGGAATAGCAGAAGGAGGGAGTTGGCCTCATGTATGCCAAGAATACGACAGTCTCCAAATGATGGGACTCAATCCTGAGAATGCTCCCCAAAGCCACGGCAATACCTTCATCATGGTCCCGTGCCGTGCTTCTTTCTGAAATCCTTCTCAGGGGACCGAAAAGCTTTTCCATGAAAAAACACAATGAATTTTATAGGGCAAATTCTGCAAGATAGGGCAAGAAAAAACATATTCAGAATAAGGTATAAATACTGATATTGTAATTCCTTGAGAGCAGTTACAGATGGTCATGGAGAAGGAGACAGTCAGTGGCGGCAAAATTTACATATTTTTCCCATTTTTTCGGAAGGTGGGTGAGAAGAGTGAGGGAAAAATATGGAATCTGGTGTGGATCTTAGTGCAAAAAACAAAAAAACAAAAAAAAGAAAACAAAAACATAAAATAAAATCTCATTCTCATTCTCAAATAGAGAATTCTCCCCCAGTGTGAAACACTGAAACACAAATGTTTTATTATTTTGGTGATTTAAGAACACTCAGGTGTATAGTTTGGCTGCCAAAGATGTCCAAAGTTAACCTGATAATCCAATGACAGTTATTTTATTTTGAAATATAAACCTGAAAAATACATGTAACACCTTACAAGGACAAGGGGTCATGTACGACTCATAATAAATCAGGGCCACCGATGCATTAATGCTAAAAAAATGTAGTGACTTCCTTGGGTTCATTCCTCTCACTGTGGCTTTTCTCCCACTTATAACCCCTCTTTATTTTTGGCATGATTCCTAATTGAATGCATTGACTATATAAGGACATTTTGTGTAGGGCTCAGAGAGTTTGCATTGCTGCAAAGTGATTATTGAATGAATGTATGATTAACTGAATGAGTAGGAGAATGATTTTGTGAATTAATGTCCTGCTCTAAGATTAATACCTGAATACCCAGAGTTTCCTTCCCTGGGGTTACCATATAGTTTCATCATTACTCTTCTCTGGTGTGTATCTAAAATCCAGTGTCCTCATGCTCAGAGTGCACATATACAAGATAAAAGTTGAGCGCCTGATTTTATTTAAAAGGGAAGAAGAAGATGAAGATGTTGAATATCAATGAATTCTCTCAAGGAAAAGTAATTGACATGCAACAGATTTTCTCAGCCTAAAAACCAAAGCTAAATGGAGTCATTTTGCTCTCCAGGCATGGCTATGAAATAAACTTTGTGCATTAAATAAAATCTAAGCAGAAAATACAGTTTTACTGGGAAATTCAGATTAAGGTGAGGACAGTCGTTTATTTATGTTAAAGTAGATTTTAACACTATCAATGTCGACAGGTCCTGTATTTAGATGAGAAAAATGCTGAGATAAGATTATTTTCCAAATAAAAAGAATCTCTTTTCTAAGATATTTTATATCAAAATTCATTTTTATTAAGTAAAAAGAAAACAAAAAGTTGGTAATCAGAGTTGGCTGATTGAGATGAAGTAAGCTATCTTCCTTTTCAATAAATAGAGACTTAGATGAACATTTAAGTTTCAAAAATTCTATGAAATACTTTTATTTTAGCTAATGTGACAAAATTAACTAGCATGTGCACACACAAATAAAAAACATTTTTGGGTGGGTGAAGACTTGCTAAATCTAAATGCTGATTGATGATAATAATAATAAAATTTTACCTAATACCTCATTTTAAAATGTTTTATATAAATATTTTTAATATTTGGTCTTTACTACTATCCTCTTAAATATGTATTATTTTCTTCACTTAAATTACATATATATTTCTTATTCACAATCAAGGATTTAAGAAATATAAGTAAGCAAAACCCTAATACTTTATTTTCACATAAAATAACTCACACAAAGCACACAACTTAGTCTAAAATGTTACAGCTGGTAAATAGAGTTACCTTGAATCTGAGCCTGTAATTTGTAAATCAGTGCTCTTCCCCTGAGGAGCAATGTTAGAAGAGTTTTTACTCCCTTTATCTTAACATTTATAAAGCTCTTTGGTCAGGGTTGTCTTCACTATCAGTCTAGGCTACGAAGCTGTAGCTTTTCCAAGGAAAAACGTGTTTGGTCCATCTCTGTAATTTTAGCGCCTATCAGAATGTAAGGCATGTATTTGTCACTTCCCAAATTTGGAGCTAATCTGATCCTGCCATTCATGGTGACTTCAGCTGGCCAAGGCTGAGTTCCATTGTCCTGGGTGCCTGAAAGAACTTGCCTAGAGGAAAAAAATAATTATCTAAATGTCTAGATTCCTCATGAGCCTGTCAACAGAGCTCGTTTGTCAGCGGGATTGCCTGTAATTTCTCCTAAAACCTGATTTGTTAGTACAATTAAAAAGGCTCAATTTATTAAGTGAAACAACAAACAGAAATCTAGTTTGACACACATCTTTTCTCCAAGGCAAGCAATATATAAACAATAAAACAAACAAACCCTGAACAGCTTCAGAAATGCATTTTGCTTGCAAACCTATACATGGCTTCTGGTGTGCCCTTTGTTCAGCTTTGTAACATCTCTATAAAAACGAAGCTGAACCTCCTTGATCCATCTGAACTCTCCAAACTCCCGACTATGTCTCCAGGGGATTTGTGTACCATGAATATGTACTTAGAAGACCATTTCTTTAGCAATATCATTACAATCTAACAGTTTCTCCGGATAGCAGACCAATTTGCTGAGTCGGGGGAGTTGAGGCAGAAAGTTATATGGTCTTTATAAGACCAGGAGATGTTCTTTGTTATATTTCGGTTCACTGAATGTTTATTGCTCAACAAATATTGTCTTTACAATTTCTCAAGAAAAGATATCCTATTAACTTATCATGAACCATTCTTTCCAAATTCCCAGGGATTCAGACTTCGGGTCCCACCCTTTAGATGGACCCTAATGTGTAGGCTCCTTCCCCCAAATCATCATCTCACAGACCCAGTGACCTCTGCATCCTCAGGGTCACATGTTGCCTTTCGCTCCTTGAAGTCTGTCTTCATTTCCCCATGAGTTCCATCATTTTCTTTTCAGGAAGTGCTTACCATGAAGTAGAAACAAGTTACTGCTTGGGAATGACCTTTTGTATTTTGGATGGGAATGGGGCAAGGACTGATTCAGAGATTAAAAGTATTACATTTATCCCACACCCAAAGTTAAGCATAAAAATTCCTGATATTTGAGAATCAGTGAAGAATAGACTATCCCAGCTGTTGCATGATACTTGGGCTGTCCTTTATGTTTTCACGTGGGGAGGGGTTATTTCAGTCAACAATTTTGGAATTTATGGTCACCTAGATGTTCTAGGCCTGAAAGTTAGCCTATGTGTATGCTGTTTAGAAAATTATTTGCTAAATACATAAATATGTAGCAGCTTTGGGTTTTTTTTTTTTGGATGAAACTAATAAAAATCACTTCTCCTTTCACTAACAAAGACGAATAAAAACCAAACCAAACAGAATTATTGGAAGACTATGCAAGAGGTCACAGAAGTGAAGGCAATGCAGCCCCTACAGACTACAGAGCTCTAGGGACCTGGTTGACAGAAAATAACATGCTTCCCCAGAACTGTTTAAATATGTGTCTGCTACTACTATCCCCACATCCCAATATCCTTGAAAAGAGTATGTGAGTGGGTAGTTTGCCATCTACCAGTGCCTTGCTCGGGGTGGTGGTAGAAAACTCAGCTCCCAAGGTCACCAAAATCCTTGCAAAGGAGCAAAGGTAGTTTCCAGAGAGTAAACTAAGGGCTTTCTCAAAAGAAGGAAGGAAAGGATACTGGAAGACCCAAACAGGTAGGGTTCCACCAGAGAAGTTTAAAAGGAAACAGAAGCTTTTCCAGCGTATGAGTAAACGATTTCAGCCTCCCAGGTTTCAGAGTCTTTCCATCAGACAGCACGGTATACTTGAGTTACTGGATTGCATTCAGTTGCCTCTTAGAGAGTTGGTTGTCAGGTTAAGTGAATATTATCAGGTAGACTATATCCAAAGCAACTCCAAAGAAGGGAAAACCAATCATATATACTAATTTAAAAGCACTCTTACATATATATGATACGGCAGTACAACATTTTTTGGTATCATAGTGTGAACTTGTTAATACCAATTATTGCAAAGTGCTTTAGACCCAGGAGGTAAGATAAGACTGGATCTGTAATTTAGAGGTTGTCTTTAAAGTATTATCAGTGGCATAAAAAGATGTAGACAGATGAGATTTTTGAACGTTTTTCTTAGTTGATATGTACAGTGTGCAGAAGCAGGTCATCTCAGTATCATCAGTAAAGGGTCACATCAAGCAGGGAGGGGAGTCTGGGGAGGAAGGGATACATGTATATGTATAGGTGAGTCACTTTGCTGTGTCCCTGAAGCTATCACAGCATTGTTAATCAGCTATACTCCAAAATCAGATAAAAAGTTAAAAAAAAAATAAAACTGGTACCAAAAAAGAGTCACGTCAAGCTGGGATGAAATACTGACTCAGCTGTTTTCCATTTATTTGAACTTAGAAAAATAGTTTAACTGGCCTGAGCCTGGCAGAGAGGAAGGCCTGGGAAATTGGAGGGTAGGAGTTGGAGGAGGTGAGGGGAGGATGAGTGATGAGACCAAGGTGTTGCAGACGTACAATGTCCAAAGTGGAAGGTGCACTAGAGATAATTTAGTCTAAGATCTGTGTTTCCTCCTCAGATGAAAACACCGAGGACCAGAGAGGGAAGATCTTCAAGAGCTACAAAGTGTTTGGGGTGCACTGCGAACTGAATATTTGTGTCCCCCGAAGTCCATATGTTGAAACGTAACCCCAAATGTGGTAGTGCTAGGGGGTGGGGTCTTTGGGAGGTGGTTAGGTCATGAAGATGGAGCTCTGTGAATAAGATCAGTGCCCTTATGAAAGAGACACCAGAGAAACCCCCTTCACCAGGTGACGTCACAGCAAGAAGATAGCCAAGAAGTGGGTTCTTACCAGACATGAATCTGCCAGCACCTTGATCTTGTACCTCGTAGTCTGCTGTTATTAACAGAAGTAAGCTGCCTGCTGTTTAAAAGCCAACTCCTGTGCAGTATTTTGTTAGAGCAGCCTGAATAGACTAAGATAGGGCATCTTACTATCCAAAGTCCCAGACAAGGAGCAGACTAATTAAATTTCCAAAGCAGATGACATATTACATGGACAGAAGACTGGTGGTGGAGAGAAGAAATTCTAGAAGAGCATGAGCTAATAATCTTATACTCGTAAAAATGTTTTTTTTTCTTTTTTTCCTGCAAGACATTACTGTTATTTGATCACAAAAAGAGGGTTCATTTAATTCTACATTTGCCGACTTGCTGTTTGGACACCACCTGGATGGGAGACCACAGCTTCTGGCTTTGGTAAGGAGAGGACTGTATGTTGCACAAACTGTGAAAGGAAGAATAAATAGAATAGAAGAAAAAAAATTTCCCTTAATGTACTTATTCTTTTATGTTCATATGAGTTTACGAACACAAATACAATCAAAACCAATATATTCAGGTAAGGTTATCTAGTTTTAAAGCCTTGGCTTCAAGCTAGAACCTTTACTTACTTATTCATCTTGATGATTACTTGCCAGCTCTAATGTATACTACCTTGGAGGATCATAACATTCTTTACAAATGTTAATTAAATAAATGAAAAAAAACCACTTTAGTGATGAATGTTTACCATTTCTTCACAGGTGGGAGTGAAGGAAAAGTTTAAAGAGATCGGTGTTTTAGAAGAGAATCCTAGCTGAGTGGAGAATCTGTGATTACCTATGCAGACTTTAACTTTTCCTCCTTATCAATGCCAAAATCCCAAACCTTGGAAATGAATGTGCATATTTCCTTTATCCCACTTTATCCAGCCTCTGTTTATCGCAAGGTTTCCGGCCAAGGGTGGAGTCTCTCTGTGTGTCTTGAACTGCCTCATTTAAAACGAACCAACAAGATTCAGATGATTTCCTCCCCTCCAGAAACCATCATTCGCCTTACTGTCAGCTCATTTCATCTTTGTGTAATAGTACATTTCCTCTGGTTTTCTGGGAGAGTAAATAAAATGAAAAGAAAGACAGTTTCTAGTGATGTGTTAATAGCAGTCACCTTGACATTATGACAGCATATTGAAACAAATGAGTGAGATTATTTTACTAAAAAAATCAATAATTCTTTGTACAGATGCCACTGAGTGGTGCAAAACGGAAAGACAGTGGGGTGACGGAATCAGACCTGGGTCAAGTCCTGGCTGTAGAATTCCTTGGCTGTGCATTCTCAAGAAAGTCCCGTAAACTCTCTGAGCTTTTGTGACTTCATCTACAAACAGGGCGTATGATGATACCTTCCTCTCATGTTTACCATAAACATCAAATATAGGAAAGATTTTTGTGAACTCTATTAAGCTAAAAGATAAGTTGTCATGATAAGCAACTGAAGAACTAAGGTACTTTTCCTGATAACACAGATCAGACTTTATTGGTTATGAAATTATAAAATTTGGCAACTGAGATAACAGCTTGGTACTTCTTTCTTCCTAGTGTAATTTATATTTCTTTTTATGAGTTATTCTAAAAAAAAATTTCTCTAGATGAATTAATATTATATCACACAAAAGAATTAATTCTGAAATAATTACCCAAATAACTGAATTGATTGCACTTGTCTCTAGAGAAAATGAATGCATTGAGTGTTAGGATTTTTTTTTAAACATAACAGTTCTCTGTGTGTATATATCTATCTCTATATCTTTCTTTATCTCTATCTATATATGGTGTGTGTTACGTATATTTGCATATGTATGTAGATAGATAGATAGATAGATAGGGATGATTATGGTAGGTACACCTGAGGAAGAAAATAATAGTGTGTGGGAAAAGGGAACAGTAGGTTCAAGGTAGAATTTGTTGTCCTGGGGTTTGGGTTGGGGTGAAAAGCAGTAGAATTTTATGGAATCTACTCTGACTTTCAGGAAAATTCCATCTGACATCAATTTTGTATGATTTGGACCCTCATCTGTAAGAGTCACATCTTAGCAAAAACTGATGGCACAGTGAAATTGGTTAATTAGGTGGGACTTAAACTCGTTACAAAGGGTGGATGAGTAGGAACCACAGGGCTGCTGCAGCTCCTTGGAGCTAAGACCTCCTGGACACTCCTGGATCTCCTTTCTTTCTTTCTTTCTTCCTTTTTCTTTCTTTCTTTTTCTTTCTTTTCTTTCTTTCTTTCTTTTTCTTTCTTTCTTTCTTTTTCTTTCTTTCTTTCTTTTCTTTCTTTCTTCCTTTCTTCTTTCTTTCTTTCTTTCTCTCTCTTTTTTTTTAAATTAGACATTGAATACTACCAGGGTTTAACCATGCATGCAACTTTCTTTCTTCACTGATAAAGATTTCTAAGTTTGAATCTCAGTTCCAGAGTACCACATTTCTGTAATTTCTACTCAGGACTTCTCCACATGATTTTCCAGCTGGCATTTTAAGCTCAACCTTCTACCTAAAGGCCAGTGTCCATCTCACACTCCTCCTCCACATTTATTCCTCTGTAGACTGAGGAGGATGAACCAGCAGATAGTCACACACCTTCTCAGCTTCCCTGGCAGCATTTTCTTTGCTCTGACCTGGGGCTACAGACTGATCTTTGATGCTTCCTCTTCTGTTGCTATAATATGCATATATATATTATAGCATATATTATATGCTGTAATATGCATATATAGCATATAATATGCGCTATAATCGCTAAAATATGCAATCCACCTATGCGGTGGTCATGGCAATGGATTTTATAATTTTATAAAATTTCACTCTTTCACTTTAAATGCTGAGTAGTTTCAGATTTAAATTGCTTTTTTTTTGAAAAGTATTACTGGCTTCCAGACTTCAGTCGTTCTCCTTTAAATAATTATCTAGATTGCTTCGAAGTTAAGCTTCTCAAACCTGAGTCCGATTATGTCACTTCTGTATGCCAATCTTTCTCTGCCTCCTGATGGCCGGATAATTTAAGAAATTATTCAGGCTGGTTCTCAGGAGTCTCTAAATACACTTCTAGCTTGCAGTCCTCTCCCTCAATCAGTGTCAATCTTAATCAAATCTCCCTTTTCTTCTTTCCTAATTTTTGAGCATAGGTTATCTCTCCTTTTTAAAAACTCCCTTAACACTATTTATTTTCATTTATAAGTGCCAGAAACTGAGCCCCAATAAACTTAAACAAAAAAGCAAAGTGTTTGTCTCACATAACTGGAAAACACAGGAGGATAACTGCTTCAGACCCATTGGAACCATGAACTCATGGCTTTTGTCTCCTCCACTGCTTACCTCTATTCCTTGGTATGTTTTGCTCATTCTTTCTTACCCCATTCTGCTCTTTCCAAGAAGTCAGGAAATACTGTTTCAAGCAACACTCCTCATCACTGACCTTAAAATCCAAAGACTCAGGGACTAGGGAAAGCTCCTTCCCTTCACCTCTCTTAGGGACCAGTGACCAAGTCTTAGGAAAGACACAGCTTATTCATGTGCTGATAGTGAGAGGAAGTTATGGTAGAAAGATCTGAAAATATAGGGGCGTTAATCAATCAGGTTCCTCCAGAGAAACAGAACCAATAGATGTGTAAGTGGCTGGCAAGTCCAAAATGTGCAAAGTGGGTAGAAAGCTGGAGACTCAGGAAGAGTTTATGTATTTAAAAAAAAATGTGCATATACAGACACACATACACATCCAATAAATCACTGCTCCTATGGAACTTCAGACCATATGAGATTCTGTTGTTCGTTTCTAAAATGTTTTCTTTTCCTCTCTGTCATATTAGAAATAAGTTTGAAGAGAAATATTGCTGTGTCTTTGTCCACTGTGGACAAAGGTGAAAATGTGGGGAGGGGGCCAGTGACAGAGGCACAGCTTTGACAAAGACTGAAAACCACTAAGCACAACCCTCTCTTCTCTGCCAGAGGTGGAGGTCCCGGGAGGGGTCTGCATGGCTGGGTTCTGTGGGAAAGTAGTGAGTGCTCACAAGAGTGGAAATGACCTAAAACTCCATCTTGAGCTCAGAAGTTCAAAAAGCCTGCAGAGCATAGTTGTTGATTCCATGCCTTTGTTGGCTGGCCTGAAAAGGCAACCAAGGTGAAAATGAAAGTTATCTGGTAATAATGGTTTTCTGGAACAGCTCATTGAATGTTTACTAACTGCCCATATTGAGCCTTTGAAGCCCCAGTCCTGTTCTGGTGGCTCTCAAGTTGCAGATTTGATGAGAATCTTAGTGTCACAACAAACTCCAGCCTCTAATGATTGTAGCTTTTATAGATATTTGAATTCCTTCTGCAGACATTGATTGAACACATAGTACTTACCAGACGAGGTGTGTTCCAAGTTCTGTGACATTTAGAGAGCAGAGTTTCAAGGTGGCAGCAAGGGATAAATCCACATAAGTGTGATAAAATAATTTAAAAGTTGTATGAGATTTCCCCCCTCAGAATATTATGGAAGAATGACTGGCCTTTCAAGAAACATTTATTGTGTAATACCTAAATATGCTTTAGGTATTGTGGAAGGTATTGATTCCTTGAGATCATAAACTTTATGCTCTTTAAGTGATCACTTTGGAAACGTATTTACTCAGAGCAACAGTCACAGACGTTTAGTGACATGTATAGGGGCCAGGCTCAGTGTCCTGCTTATGTACATGTGTCTGTGTGTCTGAATATTAAGGCTGAGTGCAGATAAATCACTAGTAATCATAGTAATAAAGACATAAATGTAGTTTTTCTGGAACTTATCTCTACACTATTCTGTAAAGTAAAGTAAAATTTATTAGTAAATTTCATTAGTTCTTGCTCATGTTCATTTATGCATTTAGTCATTCAGTAAACTTTATTACAGAGGTGAAACATACTTGGTTCTATTTATCGAGAGTGGCAGTGGAACCTGGTAAAGAGGAGGGTTAAGTGTTATTAATACTTGTCTGTCTGGTCTCTGGCCAGAAGCCTTCCTCTGTTGCTTTTAATAACAACATGCCAACATTTTCATACAATGCTCGCAGTAACCAGGATGTAGGAATGTACCCATGTATCATATGCCAGATGATACCTGGAGCACATATGTGATTAGTAATGAGCATAAATTCGCATGGCCAGAAAGTGACAGACCTGAGATTTGACCCCAAATCTTTTAAATCCAAGACCAGTTCCCCTTTTATAAACTTACAGCCAGCTGGTCGATTTTGCTAAAAAGACAAAATACAGATGTCAATACTGCAGCAATTTTACTTGAGTGTTTTCTTTAACCTTCCAAGGGGAATGGTTTCTTTCTACCAGCATTCTGCTTACTGCTGACTGCAAATTTATTTGCTGAAGGTTCAATGGTATTTGATTGTAGTTTTTGTTTTATTGAATGAGTTGAACACACACACACTCTGGATAGAATTGGTCCACATTTCCTAGCTTTATCGGACTGAAAAACCAGCATCAAAATAGAAAATGGCACTTTCTTCTGTTCAGTTACAACCCTAATTATTATTTTTTACATAAATAGAACTGTAGTTAGGCAGCCGGAGGATCAAAGGCAGAGTTGCATTAAGGAGAAGTCAGGCTGCTGAGGCTGGCTGGCTTCTGACAGCTTTCAGCTGCTTTGATCAGACACCTATCAGCACAGACAGGCACATTTTTTGCCTTTTGTCTGAGTCGGGAAATGAGAGAGATGATAGCTGCCTTTTGGTCCGAATCCTAACCACTCTGCTTGACAGGAGATGAAAGGTACACCAATTACTATTGGTAATAGCTGACTACAGTGTGCATTCATTATCCCAGTTATCTCTACAAATTACACAGTATTCTCGGGTACCTGAGGAAAGGAAATATTTAAAGCAAGCAAACTTTCTACCAGCAATATTTGATGAGCCCCAGGAGAAGAGCCCTCTGTCAAAGCGTTTTCAACACAGCCTCACCAAGAGGATGAAACCCAGTGGAGATTCCCAGTCTCCTGGCATTAGTTTTCCATGACGGTATCCAGCTGAGAAGTGTGTGTGGGTGAAGCTATAAAATGAGAGAACACAGTGTTTTATGAGGCTATATCTACGATTAGGGCTTTCTTGTCCACAAATATTATCTCAAGGGCAGTTTATGTTATTGCTTTGGGGCATAAGTGGATGACACAGCATGTGAATAATGCACCCATTTAATAAACTAATTTTAGGATTCAACTATGAAAACTGTACATCACCAGATATACATTCTGTTTCTGGAGGCGGGGGTGGGGGGGCGGTGGTTTAGATTTGTAAAATTTCAAAGTAACAGCCGTAAAAATGGTAATATTTGCAAATGCTTTCCCAATAATAACATGTACATGTGTGTTTGTGTGTGTGAATTTGTGTGTGTGTTGATGGGGATGATGGACTTATATCCGACTCAGAGACTTATGGTCTATATAATGTATATATGCTTTCACTTAATCTTCATAGCAATGTTGAGACACAGGTATTATTATAAGATCTCAAAATGTGACAAACTATGACTCAGAAATTTATTGTAACTCATTCAAAGTCAACTGAAAAAAAAGTCATGATTTTGATTCCATATTTACCTGATGTGTCTCCTTATTGGGTGTGTTTGAGTCTCCTTATTATCATGAAATTATTTAAATATTTATATCAGCTCATGGTCTATCTTCAACCTGAAAGTTTTCTCCATCTTCTAATCCTACACTGTCTGCAAGGCCCAGGTCATTTGTCACCCACTTTGTAAAAGTTGATATTATTATTCTGGTGAAAATTACTCTCTCTGCCTTCTGCATACCCAGAGCACAACTTACACTGTGATACGTATTAGAGTTATAGCTGTGTATGTTTGATATATGCACAAGATCTGAGCTCCTTGAAGACATGGCCAAATCTTATTCATCTCTGTATCCCTAACTAGTGCGGTACCTGACAAAAAGAACAAAGCAGATATTCAATAAATATTTAAATTCAACTGAATCCAATTACCAGAAAAATAGTTGTTATCATGTCAAAGGCTCCCTGGTAAGTTGTTCTTTACAATTTTTCTATCTACCTTAGTTTTGACTTTTTAAAGAAAATTTAATCTAATAACTTCCCATAATTAAAGAGAAATAGCATTTAGTTAAAACATGTAGTGCCTTTGCTTCTAGTAATGGTCAAATAATTTGTAAGAAACAAAGCCTCAAATAGATAACAATATTAAACTCTGGAAAAAATATTAAACCACACAGAGACAAAACTATTTAAAGGCACTAGAGATATTTGCATAGCAGACAGAGCTGGAGGAGTGTTAATATTGAAAGGAAAGCACCCGGAGAGATTTGCTGGGACAGGGAAAAAGGAATTTTGAAATCCATGAAAAAAAAAATTCAAAATTCACCACCATCACTCAATGGAAATGTCACTCATGCAACCTGAGGGCAGAGGCTAAAACTGGGAGGGTACTTTTGGGCTCCATCCACCCAGGTGAATGCAGGGAGGCTGGACAGTGTTGGAAGATTCCGGAACTCATGAATCATCAACATGAACTAACCATGGGTTCTTTCCGAGGAAAAGGCCAGCCCTAGTATTGGTAGAATGAGAATGAGTCAGCCAGAGTCAGTAGGTACCAGTGAAAGTGAGCGTTCATTTAGGGGGCAAAAAACAAAACCAGCTGATCTCTAGAAGGAGAGTACTACATTTTTTTAACATTTCAAGATAACAGTCGAAAATAGAGTTTAGAGTTGTGAAGCTAAAAACGTTATTTGGCCACATCCATCTTTTATGAGCATAAGAAAATCAATCAAACTTAAACTGGAGAAGAGAAAGGGATTTTGGTCAAATACCACACAAAATTATTGTAAAATAAAGTAGAAAAAAATGAGTAAAATAATGTCTTCAGAGGAATTAAAAGCATGTCAGAAAGTTGCATATAAAACAGATGAAGGGGCTTCCCTGGTGGTGCAGTGGTTGAGAATCTGCCTGCCAATGCAGGGGACATGGGTTCGAGCCCTGGTCCGGGAAGATCCCACATGCCATGGAGCAACTGGGCCCATGAGCCACAACTACTGAACCTGTGCGTCTGAAGCCTGTGCTCCGCAACAAGAGAGGCCGCGATTGGGCTTCTCTGGTGGCGCAGTAGTTGGAAGTCCGCCTGCCGATGCAGGGGACACGGGCTCGTGCCCCGGTCCGGGAAGATCCCACATGCTGTGGAGTGGCTGGGACCGTGAGCCATGGCCACTGAGCCTGCACGTCCGGAGCCTGTGCTCCGCAACGGGAGAGGCCACAACAGTGAGAGGCTCGTGTACCGCAAAAAAAAAAAAAAAAATATATATATATATATACATATATATATATTAAAAGAAAAATAAAAGAGAGGCCGCGATAGTGAGAGCACCACGATGAAGAGTGGCCCCCACTTGCCGCAACTAGAGAAAGCCCTTGCACAGAAATGAAGACCCAACACAGCCAATAATAAATAAATTAATTAAAAAACAAAACCCCAAAACCAGATGAAATGTGCAAACTAATATATCAAAATAAGTTAGATGAAATTAAGAAAATGGTAGAAGCTATGAAAATACAATATTTAGAACTTGAAAAACTCAAGTGATTGGACCAAGAAGAAGATTTTAATTTCAGCAGACAGAATTTAGAGAAGAATTATAAATAAAATAACAATTTCAGAGATAAATATTACACAAGGAGGTGGTCAAAAGCATGTAAACAGTAAGTAAACAGCATAGATTATGCCTTGATATATTAGAAGATGTAAAGAAAAACATTTTAATGAAGAAAAACATTAAGAAAAAATAATTGGAGAGAAAGTGATGTAGCAAACAGCCAAGAGAGAGTTAACATCTTTCCTTCTCTCTATGTATAGGAGTCAATGAAGAAGAAAATCAAAGCAATAATTTAAGAAATAATTCAATAATTTAAGAAAAATTTCCTGAAATTGAAGACTTGAAACCATAATATGAAAGCACACAGAGCATATCTGAGGAAAATCAACTTAAAATAGATAGAGCTTATTCATAATTTATTGTATTTTAAATATATACATGCATGATTAATTATTAATTAATTATATTCCATTTTTAATCTTTTGAAAATCTTAAGTAAAAATACCAAGTCATTTATAAAAGGAAGAAAGTCAGACTGACATCACAATTTTTGGCAGTAATGATATGTGCCATCAGACAATAGAAGAATATATTTAACATAAACAGGGAGAGAAAATATAAGCCAAGGACATATGTCAGGCAAACTGGCCTTCAAAAATAAAGATTAAAGACAAGGTGGAAAACCAAAAATCATAAATCTAAGATGAGAAAATATAGACAGTGTACAACTATCAAAACACAGAGTGAATATAGAGAGTGTATCTGAATAGTCAAAATATATATATACTGCTTTGATTACCACATAGGAATTTATTGGGTAAAATATTATTTCTTCAATTTGGCTGCTATAGGAAAAGGAGAGGAGAAAGTGAGAAGTTCTTACTAGACATTAAAAAGTTGATAATAGTAGAAAAACAATAGACAGTTCCAAGGAAAAGAGGCTACTGAATGTATTATAGAAAGTGATTAGTATGAAAGAAACTGTCAGGGAAAAAAATGCAACATTTCCTAAATTACAAAAATTATACATTTGAAAACATGAATTAAATATAATTACAATAAAAGACTTTCAGATTGGCTAAAAGAACAAATTCTAACCAAAATCTTTTAAAAGAGTCAAACCAAAACAAAAAGATCAAAAGAGTAAATGTAAAAGTCAGGGGCAATGATATACTAGTTAAATAAGAAGAAACAAAGCAGAGGTCATGATTTAGATACCTAGTATAATCAGATCTGACATCCCAGATCAAAAAGCATTAACAGAAATGAAAAAGGACACTCAAAAATGTTAAATACGATAATGCATGGTTCTTCTGTAACAATTATTAAAATTATGTACCAAATAACACAACTTTCATAAGGCTGAAACTTCAAGAGATGCAAGGAAAAATAGAATTATGCTACAACCAGATTTAACAAATCTCTACCAATCTCAAATAGACCAAGTGCTAAATTTAATTTTAAAAGAAAGTAATGAATAATGAATAAAGTAAATCATATAATCATCATACATTGAACTCTGAACTCCAATAATAGAACATAATTTTTTTCACAAACACACGAGACAATTAAAAATGAACAGTAACTTAGGGTACCAAGAAAACTCCAATAAATGGTAAATAATACAAATCATACAAACAATATGCTCTATCCACAATGCAAAAACACTAGAGATTAACAAGAATAACAACAGCAACAATCTATTTAAACTGTTAGGAGAAGAGCGAAAATCAGAGCAAAATTAGAAAGTTTTATTAATGTGATGGAACTGGATACAAAATAATATTTACAGAAGAAGTTATTACACTAGTGTTTTTACACCAGCTCACTGCCTGTTTTGTAAATAAAGTTTTATTAGAACACAGCAACATCCATTTCTGTATGTACTGCCAGTTGCTGATTTTGTCTTACTATGGCTGAATTGAATAATTGCAACATAGACCATGAGGCACATAAATGCTAAAATTCTTACCAAATTTCCTTTTACAGAAAAATGTTTACTGAACCCTGATCTGTGGAATACAGCTAATGTAATAATCAGGTTAATGTTTATAGTATTTTATATGTATATAAATTTTAAAATTAAAAATATATATTTGAAATAAGAAAAATGCACAAAAAGGAATTTTGTAGTTCTTTGGATTCCAGGAATAAAAGGGACCAGATTTACCCTACTATCTGAAACAATTAAAAACTTGCAAACTATGTGAAACAATAGTGTGCAGTCATTGTAGCCCAGAGAAGGATCCCTGAGAGATGAAAAACAAGCATGATGAATCATACAATAATCCCCAATTACTCCCTGAAGAGTGTTCAGGTATCATTGCAGGGAAATGCAACCTTATTATCGCATTTTGGTCTTTCTGAGTTGAAGAGACAGAGCTAGAGTCAAAGGAGGCCAAGGCTGTTAATTTATAGGCAGAATACTGAAGAAGAGAAGGCTGCACAGAAATAGAGTTCTAGAGATCTGAGAGGATTCCTTTCATGTATTCAATTAAGTACGGATCAGAGCAGGTATATGAGAAAGCTACCTGAGTCAATAAAAACAATAATGATAATGATATAACCACAGATATGATAGCAGACAGTGCTTGGTGGTTGCACAGTGCCTGTTCCCACTAGGTAAACTGGAAAGCCTCATAGTTTACAGGGCATTGGCTGGTGTACACAGAAGCATCTTGCCTCGCTAGTGAGGAATGATTATCTCTAGACTGAATGTTGCTGCAGTGGGCCAACATAATCTCATAAAAAACATTTTTAAAAAAACTCCAATGTTTAGAAAAATTATAAAGCACACAACAGGGTAAAAGTCATAATGCATGGCATCTAATTGAAGAAACCAGGAATCCAATTATGTAGAAAAATACAACCTGTAGAGAAGAGAAAATCAACCAATAGAAACACACTCAGAGATGTTATAGATGAAAGAATTAGTAGATAAAGACATTTTAAAAGCTATTATTACTATATTTTATTTGTACAAGGAGGTAGAGGAAATATTGAACATGTTAGAAATATTGAAGATTTATAAAAGACATAAATTAAACTTATAGATAAAAAGATGCCTGAGATGAGACACTGAATGAATTAATTTCATATTAGATACTGCATAAGAAAATATTAGTGAATGCAAAGACATAAAAATAGAACATATTCAAAAAGAGAAAAAAGATTGGAAAAAGTAAAAGACTAGAACTATGTTATTGTAAAGTTCTTATACTGTATATAACATTGTAAAATAGTAATTAAAGGTAGACCCAATGGAATAAAATGTGTTTATAGCAACCATGAAGCAACAATAATAGAAGAAACAAATAATTATAGGTAAGAAGCTAATAAAATAGATAAAATGGAATCATAAAAAATGTAATTAATCCAAAAGTAAAATTAAAAAAGAAAAGGGTAACAAAAAAGAAGAGGTGGGGGAAAAATAGAAAACAAATAGAAAAGTAGCAGCTACAAACACAACATACAAATAATTATGTTAAATGTAAATAGTCTAAACAACCCATTTAAAAAGAAAAGATTATCAGATTGGATCTTTTAAAAAAGCAAGACTCAAGTAAATACTGCCTACAAGAATCCCACAATAAATATAAAGGCTGAAATAAAACAGATTGAAATAAAATAATGGAAGAAAACACTCAAACTAATCTGAGTCCAAATAAAACTTGAGTTGCTACATTAATCAGAAAAGGTAGACTTCAGCACAAAAAAACTTTTATTTGGGATGGTAATTTCATAATGATAAAGAGGTTATATCATCAAGAGGACATAATGGTACTAAATGCTTATGCATCTTACTACCAGAATTTCAAAATGCATACATCAAAAACAAGGAGAACGTAATAGACAAACCTGTAATTAATATCAGATATTTAAACATCCCTTTCTCATTAACTGATAGAACTAAGTAGAAATTCATTAAGGATATTCAAGATCTGAGCAGCATCATTAATCAAACTGACCTAGTAGACATATATAGAATACTAAAACCCAACACAGAATACATAATATTTTCAAGTTTAAACAAGATACACTATATTCTATATCATAAAACAATGCTCAATAAATGTAAGAGGATTCAAAACATATGAATTTTATTTATTAATTTACTGATTTGTTTATTGCACAATACAATTAAGTTGATAATTGATGATATAAAGATATCTGGAAACCTCTCAGATTTTTAGAAACTAAAAGACACATTTCTAAATAACATGTGAACAAATGAAGAAGTCAGAAAACATTTTTAAAAGAATAAAAGTAGAAACACATATCAAAAGCTGTTATATGGGGCTTAATGTGTTTAATTAGAAATTTATCCCACTAAAGGACTCAAATAAATGACTTCCGCTTTCAACTTAAGAAATTGGAAAAAGAAGCGCAAATTAAACCTGAAATAAGCAGAAGAGGGAGATAAAAAGAATAAGTGCAAAAATCAATGAAATCTAAAAGTAATAGCAAGTGATGAAAACAATAAAACCAAAATTGGCTTTTTCTGCAAAGTTATTAATAGTGGTAAACTTTAGCTAGCCCTATACGAAAAAATATATAAATATCAGGACTAAAAGAGAAAGCATACAAGTTCTACAGATGTTAAAAGAATAACAAATGAATGTTATGAACAACTTTATACTAACAAATTCAACAACTTAGATAAAATGGACTAGTTCCTTGAAAGAAACAAAACTTTCTCCAAGAAACAGATTAACTGAATAGTTGTATATCTATCTAAAAGTTAAAAGTGTAGCTTAAAATTTTCCCATTAAATAATTTTAGACACACATCTGGTATCACTGGTAATCAAAACAAAAATTTAAGGAAGAAACAATACAAACTCTACCCAATCTATTGCAGAAAATTGATGAGGAAGGAATAATTTCACACTAATTACATGAGTTCAGCATTACCTTGACACTCAGACCAGATGAAGACATTACAAGAAAAAGAAAAGAATCCCTTGTGAACATAGATGCAAATATTCTCAACATGATTTAAAGAACTAGAGAGTGATCAACAATACAATAGCCAGTAATGTGGGTCTTCTTATTGTTATGTCTGCATTCAGAGATAGTAGACAGCCATTAAAATTATGCTCCCAAAAGATTATTATTGAGTGAAAACATCAGAGTGTAAAACTTTGTATGCTCCACCATCTCAAAGCAGTTGATTAGAATAAAGCACATATAAATAATAGTGTAGGAGTAGAGATGATTTTTCTCTTTTATATTTTATGTATTTCCAAAATTCTACAATGTCAATATATTATGCTAGTATTTATTTACTTAAAACATATATTATTACTTAAATAATATATATTTATATGATTATATATGCTATAATACTTATTTTAAAATACATATGCATTTATTTAATAAGATATATTTAATATCTATATTAAAAAGAGAAAATTCATTTGCAGTAGTCTAATTTTATAGGCAATTTTTCTAGGGCACTTACTTTGAGTCAGTCTCTTTGCTCAGCACTTTCTGTATAATTTCTTTTTTAATTCTCTCAGATACTTTATAGACATTACATTTCACAGTATTTCACCCATAAGGAAACCAAAACCAGAGCTTAAGTAACTCATCCAAAGTCACAGCTTATAAGATCCTATATTTTGATATCCTGCTGTTTAGCAATAGAAACCCCACACCAGGCCATTATTTCATTCTGTCCTGTGAAAATAATTTAAAATGAGACAAATTTATTTTCCTGTATCCTTTACTTATTGTTTCCATCGTTTTTCGTCTAAGTATTCTTCCACAGGCAAGTTCTCCGGGTACTTTTAAACAAGAGCACGTTGTCCAGCCCATGGTCTTTCTGATCCTTACCCAAACCTTGAGCCTCCTCTTTCCCGTCTAAGCATCTCCAGTTCTGCAAACTTCTTCATGAATCATTATTCCTGGATAGTCCTCTATTCTAATGACACACCTGGATGCAGTTTAGATTGATCTACCACTGATGATATTTTTGTTTAGCGAATTTCAAGTGTTCTAACTTCACTGGTTCAATGAAAAAGAAATAGAAACTTCAGTCCATTAAAAAAATGTATAATGACCCTCTTAAGATTCTGTACTTCATTGGATTCAAACTGTTTTACTTCTATTTTACCATGAATTAGTCAAAATAGAGCCATGATACAAAATTGAGATCAAGCAAATGGAGACCTTTCTGGTACAGTAAGTCTTATTTAGGTAGGAATAAAGCACTGTAATTATTATATAGTTTATAATTTACATGCCACTCTTTCTATTTCTGGGTTAATTCTTATAGAGCTAACCATTATGTAATTGAGCACTGTAGCAAAATGTATACAGGGAAGTACTGAAATAAACCCCCTTCATTCCTTATCAGCTCTCTACTGTATAACTCTTCCAGCAAGTAAGAACTACACTAAAAACAGATGTTTTATATATTTCTTACAATAAGATGCTCTAGTGAATAAAGACATTGACTAAATAAACAAAATAAATAATCTATGATTCTGTAAATGATTTTAAATGATACTAATTAATATGTGTATAGAATTTAAAATATTTCTCTAAAATATTTTTCAGTTAATACTCTCAACAGTAATATGAGACAGGCATCATTTTCACATACAATTAAAGCTTAGAAACTGAGACTCTTGTATATTAAGTAACATGTAAAGGTGAGAATTTATCTGGTAAAACCAGACCTCCCTTTCAGTTACACACGAGTTCATTCAGGTGTGTTATTTTGTTCTTACTGTTTTTCTTTCTTCTTCTTTTTTTTTGTAAGTAATAGTGCTTCGCAGCGGCTGGTGGATTTCAATGGTATACATGTATATCCATACAAATGCAATTTAAAGTGTTGTTAACATCTGCAGTTGATTATTGGAGCTATTATTGCATCTATTGCTATATATGTCAATCTTCTCTAACATAACTCTGAGTATGCACATTCTTTTATGGAGATTTTACCCTAAAAGTAGCCAGCTGTATTGCACTCTGCTCTTTGGGAAGGTTATTAGGGAGTGATTTATTGATGGCGTCCAAAACTCTTTATGGCTGGGTCATCGTCTGTAATGTCTGCCTGCCTGTCTACAGGATATCATACCTTGTTCCCATGGAGCTATAAAACATGAAGCACAAGACCTCTGTCTGATTTTACTTCCTTAGATTTGTGCTGACTCCATCTAGGTACTCCTGAAAATGGGAAAATGTACACAAAAAAGAAAAAAGGCAGGAATACAAATAAATACTATCATAGTTATAAATCTGAGTATTATATTAATTAAAGGAATGGTATTTTTCTGTTATTTGGTTCATTCTTTAAAATAGATGATTTGTTGTTCTGGGTTAAGCCACTTTCTGAAATTGTCTTGTTCATTGGTGATTCTAAGAAACATAATGTTAAATTAGAGCAGAAAAACACAAAAAGACATGTACATTTTACTGCCAGGGCATAAAAACACGTGTCTATGTCATTTAAGTACAGGAAGGAAACAGAAAAATGAAATCTCTATGTCAAGTTGGTGGGACCGTATTATTACAAAATATTTAATACTGATGATAGAAAATATTTTTATAAATCAGAATTTGAGGATTAAAATTTAAACCTTGGCCTCTTGACTTATTTGCTTGAAAATTACACCAACATTTTTCCTGTGTTTACAATAATATGGCTATTAAATACCAATTAAAATTTCTACAGAATTTTGAAGATCAACATTTCATTCATTTCCACATAGTCCTTATGAATAGGGCCAGAGAGGTATTGACTGTTATCCTCAATAAAATCACAGTTTGTCCAGAAATATTGGAATATTTTAGACTATATAGATTTGGTGTGTAGGGTATAGAGGAAACAAAGTATTCTTCGCTTTTGAACTTTATCAACTGTTTTTAAAGTTACAATTGAAGTATTTAATGGACCTGCTATAAGTAGTGGCCACACCTGCTGCTTTATGTGCATAATTACATATAACTCCCACTCCCAAACATAAGATACACATTATTATAAACTTAGTCTTATAAATAAGGGAATTAGGGATGAGATCTGCTCTTTTTTCTAACAATTTTATTGGAGTAGAGTTGATCTACAATGTTGTGTTAGTTTCAGGTGTACAGCAACGTGATTCAGTTGTACATATATCCATTCTTTTTCTGATTCTTTTCCCATATATGTTATCACAGAGAACTGAGCAGAGTACCCTGTGCAGTACAGTAGGTCCTTGTTGGTTATCTATCTTATATATACTAGTGTGTGTGTGTGTGTGTGTGTGTGTGTGTGTGTGTGTGTATCTTGACGTGAAGAATTGTGCTGAGCACTTGTCTGAGCCCAAAATGCACACATTCGCATAATTACTGAATGAACGCACTGGGACTGAATTTTGGAGCTCACTGTGCCTTGTTATTCCTCAAATTTTGCACCTGGTTGGATACAGGTTTCCCCTTCTTCTGTCACAACATAGATTTTACTGATTTCCTCCGAAAGTCCTGTGCAGACGTCCCGGATGTTACGTGGTGCTCTTGGCTAGCCAGCTGGCGGTTGGCTGCCATCTTGATGCTGGTGAACCCTTGTGCCACTGGCCACCTCTCCTCTGAATCTCTTTTCTAACCAACCTCCCTGAGCATCTCTTCTTCACGTTGGTACCCACTCAGTCATTCTGACTTCATGTCTTCTGTCCAGTGATCGAAGCTGCACTCGTAATCTGGGCAATCATCTTTGTTGCTATCTAACCTTGAATTTGAACTCTGGGGCTTTGCTCTGTAAGTATTGATACCACAGTCAGGGTGTGACACCATTTGTAAAACAGTTCAGATTTGCCATTACCACTTGGGCAGGATTTGCAGTGGATAATGTAACTTTGGCATAAGTTCCTGCTTTGTCAAACCACCTCAGCTGGGGGTTGAGGTTCCTTCAGAGCTGATGCTGAGCCAGGTCCTATAATGATGGTAATGCCTCCTTCACAGCTGCCAAGTGCTATGCCTTGTGCCAGCTGTTCTGCATGCGTTATGTCCAATCTTATTGAAGAGTCTTAAAACAGGTCTTTTTATACCCATAAGGAACTCATGACCTACTTAGAGGAAAATAGAGTCAAAATAAAACTTTGGGGCCAAATTCCTGTCCTCTTTGCAGTATTCTGGGCTATTAGCAAATGTGGGCTGGTGACCAGGAGACACACATGAAGACCACAGTCCCCCACGTTTCAGATTTCTGATGGCCTATGCTTGGTTGGTCTGGGTTGGGGCTGGGATACTTCTCTGGAGTGGACAGTAAAAGCCATCACATACCTAGTGCTGGACTGATTAAACACTTCACATACACTCTCTCCTCAAGCTTGTTGACAACCTATGAGGTATGTAATGGAATCCCTATTTTATAGGAGTCTCAGCAACCTGGAAATGTCACACAGGAAGAACCAGGTTCTAGCTCCCTGGGGTCTAGCTCGTTTCTCTCTACAGGCTCTTAGCCATCATTATCCCTCTCTTATCTCCATCTCACTCTGAGTTCTGGTATATTTCCTGACATCTAACTTTACCCCTTATTTCACATTCTTGGAGGTTCTAACCCAAATATTTTTATCACCTGGAAGTATAAGGTTGCTCCCTTATTTGATGTAATGGCTATGTTTCTGAGGTCCCAAACTAACTTATTGCAAAATAAATTAAATCCTCCTTGGACCCTAATATTACCTCCAGCTCAAAAAGTTTGCACTTGGTAATGAAAGAATACTTTTTTCAAATATTTGATCCATATGTGCAGTATCCAGTTTTTTAAAAAAATTTACTCCATATCAAAAATAAGTCATTTTATTTTGGGAAGCATTAAAAATTGCTGAGATAATTCATATCTGTTAATATGCATTTTGATCATTGAGTATTTACAAGTTTTAAAGGTAAATCTTTAAGAATCATCAGGTCTTCAATAAAAAATAAATTAAAAAAAGAATAATCAGGTCATCTTAATGAATAGAAATAGTGATTAGAATTAGTAAGACATTTGTAGCAAAAATGTTCTCTTTCTGCTCTGCTGGTGAAAAGATAAATTTAGCAAGAAATGTTAATGCAAACTCACTTTAGGGCCTTTCTCTTATTTTGGTCTTGGTTTCCATTTTCCTCATGAATAGAAGTTTGTATTTAGTAAAAGTATGTTATATTTAAAATTTATAAATACAATGCTATCCTTAAGTATTCTGCTTCATAACATACAGATGTAGTATGTCTTATTTGATAGATACCAAATATTTCATTTAAAATGTAACGTAGCATTACAGTATGTTAGTATCTTGAATTTACCGCTGTAGAATATGCTACCCAAATAACATCAGATAGGAACTGGGTTTGGCGCTGATGTCCATTCAGGCTGGTGAATTAGCCAGTTTTTATTTTTTATGCTTTGGTACTTTCAAATTTTATGAAGTAGCATATGTGTCAGAGGGCTGATTATGGGATAAATTAAAAATGCAGATTTAGAGACAAAAACCAACATAATTTCTTTAACTGTGGAATTGCCAGAACGCATTATGAGTTGCTATTTTGTTAACCTGTCCCTCAGAGGTAGCGTCCTATTAAACATTCTTAGACTCGACTGATTAATTCTAGCAAATCCTTGTCAAGATTGATCACCTAACACTATAGCAACTAGTCCCTTATGAATAAAAGATGACCAAGTGGGTGAAAGATTAGAAAAGCTCAAAGTAATTATGGTGATCAAACTTCTACAGTGATAACATTTTGTACTTCATTATTACATCATCAGAATACATCTTGCATACAATATTTGTAAAGGAACTGAAACCAAATTGTGGCAGAAGAAAGTCACTGTAGTTTATGGACCACTCAGATCTGTTATTGTAAACAAGAAGTCTCTGCCTCCTTTGCTAGGAGAGAAAGGGTGAAGTTTTAAGAGAAGAATTAAGCACCTATGCTCCATTCCCTCCCTCTGGGGCTAAGTGCTATGTTACCTGCAATGTTACACAATAGATCTATCTATGTAGGCTGTGCCTCTCTCAGTAGATGTTCAAGCTCTTTTATATGAGGACAATCTTGTATGTTGCCTTTTATCCCTCTCACAATATTCAAATATACTGTCAGTCCTGCATAAATACTTACTCAATAAATGCCAAGCATTTAGAAAAATATAAGGAAAGGGAAGACCAGCAAGAGAATATAGAGACCACTTCAAATGAATTAAACAAAGCTGCTTTGCCACATTCTTCTTCTTGGGAAAATATTCAATCCAGGGACCATTCTTTAATTGAACCTTTCCTAGGGGACTGATCTGAGGACATACGTTAATATCGCTACATGTAAACCCATTTATGGGAATTATTAAGTCACTAATATGATAATTTAATCCTTCCAGCAGTTACAATCTTGGTTTAACCTTTCTTAGATGCATCACTAGGTCACACTCCAGTATCATCAGATGCTTGTTTCTGGTAGCCAATTGTTCTGGGAAATTATCTTAATTAATTCAAACTAAACACTTATCACATTGTGAAATGAATATACTTGAACAATGGCTGACTAGTCTAACATTTTTATATGTATTCTTATTTTTTTAATCCTTACAGATGTTTTCACATGAAGGTCAGTTCATTATTGAAGACAAGAATCCCCGAGGCCCAGAGTGAATCTGGCATGCATTTGTTATTTAGTCATGATTGTCCCTTCTGACAAGCCTCTCTGCTTAGTCTGAGTTGGTGTTTGCACTGAAGAATCTTCCAGTTGTTGTTACAATTCACAAGACTCTGCTTACATCTCTCTGACCAGGATCTCCTCATTCTCAACTCCTCACACACTTTTGCCCACAAACTCTGCTCCAGATTTAATGAACTATGTTCAATTTCCTGAGAAACCATGCGCTATAATCACTACGTCTTTTCTTATGCTGTCTCTCCCACTTCTTCTCTCTCTCTGAGAAGTGATGCAACACCCAGTCTTTTCTCAAACCTCAGACCAAGTATCCCCTCCTGTAGAAACACTTTCCTATAATCTGCACCATTTTATCTCTGCACCTCCCAACTCCCCGCCCTAAAGATGTATCCTCCCATTTTGGCTGGCGAATCTCTTCCCATTGTAACACCACCTGGTGTATCATGGCATGTATCAAACTATATTGTAATTGACTATCTGCCTACCTAGATTATAAATTTCAGAAGATAGGAACCTGGGCATTTTATCTTTATACACTTAGAATCAAGACCAGGGTCTTATATAGTAGGTACTCAGAATAGTTGTGAATTGATCAAAATAAATAATCTTGTGATAATACATTTATTGCTTTTTCCAATCACAGCTTTCATCTGTGCAACATTGCATGAACTTTTCTAATTATAATTAGAAAAGTTATAATTAGGAGTTATAATTAGGCAGAATCCATAAACTTCTGTTCAATTTTATTTCTGAAACTTTAAAAATTTTACCCTAACCTCCAGTGCAGGCATTGCTATCACCTCTGCAGCTTGGGGATGAGGGAGGGATATCTCACTTTCAGATACCTCCACAGCTTCCCTAGTGGCATTGCCATTTGGAAGAAAGGAGAACAGGGGCAGGGATGAGACACCTTTTTACGTGGCTAGCCCAATGCTGAGGAAGGAGTGACTTCCTGATATAGCTCTGGTTCTTTTTTGCATACGGTGAGTGGTGACTTCTGTGTGCGTGATGTGTGGCTCCTCGTGGGGACCATCAGCTTCACCCTGGTTACATGCATCACCAATGACCATCTCAGGTGTGAAGATAGATTACCTATTAGCCCCAATCCTCATATATACTCCCATCGTATTTTCAGAGATGGGGGTTGCGTTTGCTGGGCCATATATTGTTATCTCACTTCTCCATTCATCTCCATGGTTCTTTCTTGTGGAAGTGAAAAATAAAACTTCAGGACCCTTTCACCACTCTCCAAAGGCTACAGGGGACTAGAGGGAAGAGATGGTGACCTCACCTTTCGCTCAGAATCACCTGACAAGTCATCCTTACCGCATGAGTTTTCTGAACCTCTGAATCACAGGTGGAGAGCGGTCTCCGTGTTTGCACACACCGCCTATCTCTGGAAGATGCACACTCACCTCTTCCAAGAACTCCTGCCTCTCTCCTCAGGTTGTCCTTCCTCCAGACATTGAGCCTGACTCCTTTCGGCTTCAGAGAGAAGAAAAGCAGCCCCCCGCTTTCCCAGCATAAGGAACTCGCGCTGCCCAGTCAGGAGGGTGAACACAACTTCTCCCGCCTCAGTGCTCTCACACAGTTGGAATCTTCTGCTTCACGCTGATCAAGAAAATTTGGTCACATACAGTTTATACACAACAACCTTATAGGAACTACGAGTAACTGATGTTCATTGTTTGTTCCTAGGAATGTGGGAACTATTTAATCCCACTGGCTATCATCTTCATTGGAGTCCCACATAAACCTTCCTGAGATCCTGCGTTAAAAATATACAATCGGTTGGCGCTTTATTACACTGTAAAAATACACATTTTTTAATGGGCATGCACTATCCTGATATTTCTCTCAGATGCAATTAACAGTGAACCATCCCTCTGGATCTTCATAGGCAGAGACAGAGAAACAATTCAGACATAAAAGATGTCTTCCACACCAAACGAAAAGGCAACGCGTTCTCAATTTGGACCAGACCCAGATGGAGGCAAGTGCTTTCCTGTCTGAGGTGCACGTGAGCAAATCAATCCACCGGTAGGACAGAAGTTAGTGGATTTCTGTAGAGTGCCATTTGCTCTCTGTTAGTCTAATGTTGAAGTTTGAAAAACATCTAGTGAAACTTGACCTAGAGTAGGAAAAACTCACACTTCAGTCTCATTAATCTGAGAAGTAGTCATGGCTTAAATCACTCCACCTACAGGGTACAGTGTGGTCAGGGAGATAATTGGGATAATTCCCAATCAACTTTTTCTGCCTTCAAATTACCTGAGGAAGTCATTTTTCCCCATTTCTCTTTGTAAATTTTTTCCCCATGAGATAAGTGTGAAGAGATGAACTAATGAATAGGAGAATCTGAGAGTCATTTAGTGTCTCCAGTCTCTGGACTATTACAAGAATGAGAAATCAACTTTACTTAAAAGTTAATAAAAATGTCTAAACAGTCTCAGATGTCTTGTGCAAGTACATAAATTCTAGGTAGATTAGTCTATGCATTTCATAGGCACATCACTTAGGGGAAGAAAAAGTGCAGGCACCGAAGCCTTGGCTCCCACCTGTGCCTAAGAGATTAACACCAGCAGTAAGTAACACAGCCTTTTGTGACCTATTTGCCAGCCAGTAATCATCATTCGTAGCTGCAAGACTATTTAACATATTCTAATTCATGTCCCTAATTTTCTTCAGCTTCCCTCTAGAGGTTCTGCGGGTCCTCATTAGTCCTGGAATGATTGAAGCTGAAGTGACCCTTGTCCCCAGAAGAAGAATGATATTATTTTACCATCACTTTCGGGTTGCCTATCTGTGTCAACAGTCCTCTTCTTCTGTGCCTCCCGTAAAACATTTCTTCTAGAATAAAATCTCCTATGCCTCCTATCTCCAACACCCTTCCCACATCATTCTCTCCGTTCTAGAAATTGCTTGTTAAACTAATGAGCGTATGAAAAAATATATGACAATTACTAACCTATATATTTAGGTATCCGTGGTTATGAAATCCTGGACATTGGTTGACCCCTGACTTTGTACCAGCCATCAGATATTTGTTCTCTCACTGGCTCGGCACACCGGAATGAAGTAGGCTGTACACTTTGCAGATGGGAAAACAGAGGCTTAGAAAATTGAACTGAATTCTAGCTAGAAAATGGAAGAACCGGATTTTATTCTCTCTCTGTGCCCAAGGCATCTCAATCCAAAGTCATACTCTAAATACAGAAATTCATGATAGAAATATTCATACAGGAATATATATAATCTAAATAAAGAAGATGGTGAAACCTTGCGGTTTGCCAGACACCTTGCGGTTTGCCCACAGTGAGTTAGGCAAGAAAACGGCTCTAAATTTCAGGCTGCTCATCTCCCATTTTTATACCTGAAGGACTGGAAGTTTCATTGGCCAATTTCTTCAATTTTCTGCATGTACCTGCAGCTTTATGGTTAGGCTGAGAAGCAGTAAGCTTACATACTTACTACTTGAACAGAGTTTACAAGCCCAGGGTCCCTGTGCTCTTGAGAACGTGCCCCACATAGTCAAGACCACAGGGCCAGTGGGGTGGCAGCTGCATCAGGGCCTGAAAAGAGAGTAAGTGTAAGCCCTGCCTCTGAGTCCCTCTCACTGATCCCCTTCCCTGAACTTGAAGCAGATCTGGAGAGCCCTCTTGCTGACCCAGTGAGGATACCACATACCTGCCACTCCACTTGGGAAATAACATTATGATGGCGTAAAACAGGCTCTTATATAAAAACGTGATTTCCCTGTGTGATAGGATTTACTAAAGTTTGTCTCCAATATCAGCCTGGCCTGGGTATTCAGCTTTTCTATTATTAATGGACCTCTGAATTTGTTGCTCTAGCTTAAGAAGAAAGAAAGAAAGGAAAAGAAAGAAAGAAAGATAGAAAGAAAGAAAGAAGGAAAGAAAGAAGAAAGAAGGAAGGGAGGGAGGGAGGAAGGAAGGAAGGAGGAAAGAAAGGACGAAGGGAAGGAAGACAGGAAGGAAGAAAGATATTTATATATTTTTTTCAATTTTTTCTTAATTTCTGGATAAATGCCTTTAATTTGCTCCAAGGGAATGTGGGGAAAAAAATCCCATGACAGTAATATTCCCTGGGCTCCATAACTATACATGGCGTTGGTTTGATCAATTTCTTTGTTGGACAGAATTCTCTGCTGTGACAACAAAACCTCTCTACTTCAAGCACAAAAGACATTTATTAAAAGACATTAAGTATGCAGAATAGTTGACTCTAGGCTGAGTTTTGGAGGCACCCCCTGCCCAAACATGCACCAATGGCCTCACTGCTGTGGTTAAAAGTTAAGTGCCAGAACTCTACGTACTGCAACTGGTACATATGCCACATATGCCACTCTTGCATCAGGAACATGAGCGTACAGCCTATCTGCACCAGCCCTGTTACTAAGCCTGGATGCGTTTGCTCATTAGAAAGCATGGAAACTTCCCAGAAGGGTTCCAAAGTGGGCGAAGCCCCTATCCCTTCTCTAGCAGACGTTCTTGGGATTTTTAATTTTATTTTTTTTTGTCTTCTCAGGAGCTTCTAATCATTATTCACATTTGGAACCACTGTACAAGCGTGACCCTCAAGGTTCCCTGTAGTGGTTGAAATAGTTATAGGTTTGTAAGAAAAAATAAGAGCAAACACCAGTCTCCAGTCCATGACTCCTGAGAAGCATGACTTACGTTAGAGAACATTTTTCAAGGGAAAAGACCAGTAAAACATTCAAATTGGATCAAGGACCCAGGTAGCAATCACTGCAGAGCCCTGCTGTTCCACTTTCCACAAAGCTGAAAATTCATGCTTAAAAAACAGTGAGGCTCAGTCAGGTATAAAGGCACCTGCGGCGATCTGAAACACATGAGGCACATTCTGATTTCCTGCACAAAGAACCTTCCATCCAGGATGTCTCCACTGGGTCATGTGCATGAATTGGACCCATGGTTGAAGGGCTAACACAGGTTTCAATAGGAAGTTAAATGGGAAAAGGGAAAGGAATGGATTCTCCACTGCAAATATTTTAAATGTAGCAATTCTCTTTCAGGCAAACTTTCCATGAATGTGTGAAAGGAAGAAGCTTGTGTCCATGTATCCTTTGTTCTCTCATCTTTACTAAACCAGACAACTTTATGTACTCATGGTGAATAAAATATTAGTTTTACCCTTGTTTGATATAAGGAAGTGTTGACAGAACAGAAGCAACTGTAATCCAAATACTTGTCAGCATGGCATCAGGACAATTTCATTTATTTAAAACGTAACTAAGTAAAGGAATATATTACATTGTATCAATTGTAGTGATGTGATCACTAGCATTGATTATTTGTTTATTTTCAAATGCTTGATTCATTTATTAATAATCTATTGATATAATTTGTCATATTGTTTTATTTATCTTATGTTTATATTCATCATATATTTTATCTATTTATTAGTTAATTAATTACTTATAGTTGTGGTAATATATTTGCCTGATGATTTGGAAATCTAAACTTTATTTTTGGTGTTATTATAACTTGTGATATCTTCTCTTGATTTTAGACTTAGCAAATCTTGCCCTGCTTACACACATTTGAAATAAAAAGGAATTACTTTGTATATACACATATATAGGTATAGACACATTTTAAAAGCACAATATTAAAACAAAAAACCCTATGTGCTCTGCTCATATTAAGAAATAGAATAATACTGGCACCATCCAGTTGAGCACAATTGCTAACTTGTCCCCAGAGGGTAGACATGATGAACAATTTTCTGCTTAGAATTTCCTTATTATTATTTTGGTTTACAAATATGGGTAGATCTCTAAGTAATATGTTCCTTGATTTTGCCAGTTTTTAAAATTTACATATATGAATACTCTCTGCATAGTCTTTTATGGCTTCTTTTTTCAACCAACATACTTTTTAGTTTCACTTATGTTTATGTGTGTAGATCTGGTTTATTTTCACTGGTATATACTTTATTTTACATATGTGTAGCACAATTTAATTATATAATCACTGATGAATATTTATTTTTCCAATATATTTTTAACTATATAACATGTTGCTATACACATTGTTATACATATGAACATTAGGATTCAGCTGAGATCCACTAGGGAGAAATGTGGAAATTTAATACAAAGAATTGTTAACTGGTAAAACATTCTCCACTACAAAAAAAAGTGGAGTGGGGTGAGAATGGGCAGGGGTAGAGCAGGGGCAAATGCAAACAGCATCTATTCCTCTCAGGAAGAGAGACCAGGAAGAGAAAGGCTGAGACCCTGGCCTCTTTGGAGAAGGCACTGCTGACGGGGACAGCAGCCCGAAGGAGGAAGATGCTTGCTGGAGGATGTGGGCAGAGCTGGTCCATCAAGATGGTCAGCTCCAAGTGGTGGAGGAATTTGCTGGAAGGATCAGGATGTAGCTGGCCCATGAGGGCCACAGAAGTGCATGCTGCTGGGCCTCTTGCATGACAACCTGCTGGCTGCCAGGTAAACACAGCTGGACAGAACCAGGAAAGGACTCCCTTTCCCTGCCATGGTATGGAAGGACCTTCCCGTTCTCTTATTCTCTCCAAGATGGAGCCCAACTGTGGCCAGCTGGCAGAGAGAAGTGCTTGTAGGACCTGTGTCCCTATTAACACAAAGCAGACAAGGAGGGGAGTATGTGGATCTGGGTGGGTGGCAACGACCCACAACCCATGCACATCTCCTCACGCTAAACATCTGGTTCTTAAAATAAGAATTTTCCAAGGCTTATGCCGAGTGGAAATGCTGAGCCAACATGTGTCCATTTCATCATGTCTAAGAAAGGCCAAATCAAATTCCAAACTATTTTACCATTTTATACTACTGGTCGTGAAGCGTAATCTCATTGTGTTTTTAATTTTCCTTCTTATGATTACTAGGATTGTAGAGTTTATTTCCATATTTTTATGGATGCCTGTGTTTTCCCTTCTGTACAGTGATGGCTCATTTCTTTGGCTTGTTTTGTCTAATTTGTGTGTGTTTGCACACCTGCCTTTTTCTCATTCTTACCAGTTTTTTTTTTATGTATTATGGAAACTAATGATTTTTAGTTATATGTTTTGCAAATATCTTCTTCTTATGGTCAAGGTCTTTATGGTGACTTTTATTTAATACAATTTATTAATTTTAACGTAAACCGAGTTAACAAGTGCTTGTTTTCCTTATGGGTTGGGCATTGCTAAAGAATTTTTTTTATTTCTTTGGGGACATAAAAATATTCTGACAATTCCCTTCTAACATTTTTTAAAGCTTGACTTTGCATTTAGTTCTGTGATCCATTTGGGATTAATTTTGGAGGGAAGGTATGAGATGGAGTCAGGATCTATTTTACTTTATAAAAATATACAGATCACTGTTGTCCTTGCACTGTTTATTGAAGAGTTCTTCCTTATTAGATTCAGATATAGTTCATTTGGGGGGGCAGTGTATTATGTTTCTTTCTGTTCTGATTTGTTTCTGTAAGTCTGTGGCAGCCCACACCATCCTAAATATTACAGCTTTATAATAAGTCCTAACGTTAAGGAGAGTGATTCTCTCCACCTGACTCAATAATTTGCAATTTTTTGCAAATTCTATATAATTAAGGAATGCACTTTTCAAGTTCCATGAAAAATTTAATTGATTTTTCAAACAAATTTTTGGAAGAACTGGTATTTTTACAAGGAGCCCTCCAGTCAATGGATACGTTTTTTTGTTTACTTAATTGTTTTGAATAAAGGCTTATAGTTATGTTCAGAAATGTTTTGAGTCTCTACTGATACCTTTATTGTTGGTTTCTTTCTGCTTGTTTCTACTTTTGTAAAAATTATTATTATTATTTTTTGGCCGTACGCGGGCCTCTCACTGTTGTGACCTTTCCTGTTGCGGAGCACAGGCTCTGGACGCGCAGACTCAGCGGCCATGGCTCACGGGCCCAGCTGCTCCGCAGAATGTGGGATCTTCCCAGACAGGGGCACGGACCCGTGTCCCCTGCATCGGCAGGCAGACTCTCAACCACTGCGCCACCAGGGAAGCCCTGTAAAAATTATTTAAAATTTTGTGTTTTCCAAATGCTGTAGTCGGTGTATAGAAATATAAGTGACTTTTTAATGAGGACTTTAGATCTGGCCCCTTGTGGTATAAGAACTAAAATTAAAGCCTGATATTATATGCTGTCATGACATCTGGGAAAACCAGGTGACCTTGAATGCCCACCTGCAAGCTCCCCTCCTTGTGGTGGTCCTGAAGACAACGTCCCCTGGACAAACCCTCCTTATCAAGGGAACCAGGCCCAGTTCCTGCTCATCCTGGACAAGTGGCCTTGCTTTACTGCCAGCCTGTGGGTTTATTCAAACAAACCAACCATATCCACCTGTGGGAACCAGGGACACCTGGCCCTACTGATCCTCCAGAGCCCACCCCTGTAAGCCCTGGTTGCTCTCTCTGTTCCCAAGAGCAGCCCCCGTGTGGCCTGTGTAATGTGCTGTGTCCCTCTCCCCAGGCTCTGAGACTCTGTGATTAATAAACAGCTGTTAAACTCAGCTTTCCCATGTTGGGTGTCCTGTGCTTGGCCATCCCTGTGACCTTACAACTGGAAGGTCTCCCTCACCAATGCAGAGAGGCAAGATAAATCACCCCCCTGCTAAACTTACTTTTAAATTCTAACAATTTGTTTCTACTACTTGTGATTTTTCGTAGACCAAATCTACACTACTGGGATGCCTTCAATGAGTTGTAAACATGTTGAAAATTTTATCCAATCAGTTATGCTTGTCCTAGGGTTACCAGAGCCTTGGAGCTAAGAGTATACAATGTGTTGTACAAATGGTACCTTTTTCTATAAGAATCTAAAATAAAAAATTTAGGTAGCCAGATTTAGATAATTGTATCATCTGCAAATAGTGATAGTCTGGGGTTTTCTTTTCCAAACTTTGAGAACTTTAACCCCTACCATTTTTTGAATTATTGCAAGGCTAAGGCCTCCAGTGGGATGTTGAAGTATAGATAGCCAATATTCTTGACTTATCCTAAATAAACATTCTACTATTATGTAGCTTCTAGGTATTTTACACATAACTTTTTTCAGGTTAAGGGAATTTCTTTTTTTCCTAGTCTGCTATGATATTTCTTGTAAATCATTGCTGAATCTATTATTTTTCAGGATGTACTGAGATGATCACATGGTATTTATCTTTTATAAATTAATAAAAACATGTATGGTGATTGACACTGACACATTTCACAATGTTATACTCACTATGAACTACTGAAATAAGGCCAACTCAATCATAATAAAAACATTTCTGGATTATATCTATAATACATTTTCAATGTTTTTCAAATATGTTCATGAGTTATTAAACAATATTTTTCTTCTTCTCCTTTCTTTGTAGGAATTGCCCCTGCATGAGGGTGAGGGGAGAGGTTTCTGGCAGACAGTAGAACAAGGTCAAGGCTGAGATGTTGGAGAAACACCACCCAGGATTCCTGGACATCAGGGTACAAGAAGGCAGGGAGTGATGCAAGCTCACGTAGAAACGCAGGTCTTGATGGACGTTTAGGTCCTGTTGGGAAGGTTAGACTCCTTTGAAGTCAGTAAGGTTTATCCATATATTTAAACACAGGAATGGAATGCCCATATCTTCATTTTAAAAGATCATCATTTCCACAGTCTCATGAATTTATTAGAAAGACGTGAGGGTGGAGACAGAGAAATAATTTTCACAGTTGTTGCCATAATTCAGACATGACATTTAATGAATTTCTTATTTTAATTAAATAAAATGATACAAAAATTCTTGTAATGAGAGTCAGATCATTGCAACTATTTAAAAAATCCCCATTGTTGGTGTCGACCATGGTGTTCTGATGAGCTATCACGCCTGAACTAATTGTCACCTTAACACTTCTCTAGTGGCACGGACAAGGTTTCCCCGAAAATATGAAACAGACCAAGTCCAATTGCAGTTGTAAGAGCGAGATAATCAAAGATCTTTATCCTGACAGCAAGGTCAAAGCCTCATCAATCCTATCCTGTGTAAACAGATGATCACAGTGTCTGAGTATGCAGCCACTTCTGAGAGTGTTTTCGTATATGACAAAAATGTGTATCTATCTTCAGTTACAGTATTTTTGTGAGAGCGACTTTGGCCAATCCCCATTCCAGTGGAGAAAGAGAACAAACAAAAAACAATGAGTATTTAAGAGAAGTTTTGAAATTCCTAATTCCCTTAAATGTTAGAGATGACAAAAATGAAGCCCCGGGTCAGGCAGCTCTGCAAGCGTCGCAAAAGAGCAGAGGGAAGAGACTAAAAGCTCAGCCACTGGTTTCACAGACCAAGCTTCCCTGCTTCCTCAACATATGTGTGGAGCCAGTTCATTTTCCTCTCTGGACATGGATTTTTACATTTGCATACAGGGTTTAACGATGCCTGTCTCATTAGGCCATTGTAAGATTGAATAAAATATGGTAGCAAAGCACTTAGAACACAGCCGAGCACCTGGTCAGGACTAAATACACATCACTATGTAGTTTTAAGACATGGCTAGAAAGTTTTAAGTTGGAGTGTGACATACATCAAGGCTGTGTGGACCCCACTGCACTGACAGTTCCTCTTTTTAAGGATGCATTGATTCACGTTGTAAGTTGATATTCTCCTTTCTGCATCGACTAATTCCATGACTAGAATAAAATGTATACGTACACAAAGAAAAGCCGCCATATTCACTTCACCACTAAACTCTGAAGAATTTTTGGAGCATCCACACATAGCCAAAAACGTTTGCCTGATTAGTTCGGAACTTCACTAGATTAACCCGTCCAGACTAGGTTTCAGCTATCTGTTCCTCAAGGAAAGGGAAAACTCCCCTTTCTCAGGCTTTGTGTGTGTGTGTGTGTGTGTGTGTGTGTGTGTGTGTGTGTTTCCTCTCTTCTCTTTTCTGGCTCTTTTATAAATCCTGTCTTTTTTAACGACAACATCCTAATAACGGTTTCCCATTTTTATTAGGAACCATGTGAGCTAACTCATTCAAAATCTCTTTACTACTTGAAGTAAGTCAGAAAGAGGAAAACAAATATCGTATATTAACGCATATATGTGGAACCTAGAAAAATGGTTCAGATGAACTGGTTTGCAGGGCAGAAAGAGAGAAACAGCTGTAGAGAACAAACATATGGACACCAACGTGGGGAAAGTGGCAGAGGGGTTCGTAGTGGTGGGATGAATTGGGAGATTGGGATTGACATATATACACTAATATGTATAAAATTACTAATAAGAACCTGCTGTATAAAAAATAAACAAAATAAAAAAAGTATATGTAAATTTTGCTTTAATAAGATATAGCAATATTATCTGATAAAAATGCATTCTTCTATGAAATATACCTGGGGTCAGGATTAGTAATAGTAAGTCATCTCCTCTTTCCCTTGGGATAAATGTATCCTTTACACAAAATGCACAACATTTAGCCCTAAAATCTTGTGTTGTGTTATTTTTTGAAAACATATTTGGAAAAGTTTGTTACTGTGGAACCTTAAAGATTATGTTTTTCCCCCACTCCTTCCCCAACACCATCTTCACTCCATACATGCCACGAAAAGCACTCATTCTTTGATTGATCCATCAATTCACTCATTTATCCATATACACTCATCTCACAATTATCACATGAGAGCACATTATCATGTGCACAGGTCCCATGACAGGCAATGGGGCTACAAACAAGAAGCACAAAATAAGCTCTCCTTCAAGGTGAGAGAAAAAGAGAGCTCTAAACCCCAAATTTTAATGAAGTGATGCATGTCCTTTGATGGAAATTTTTACAGATATCAAATGTCTAGAGTAGAGGTCTTCATGAATGAAGCAGTTTTCTATCTGAGCATCAAAGACAGGTGGGTGTTGACTAGGAGACTCTGAGAGGGAGGGTTGTGGGGAGAGAGAACAAAGGAATCTCCTGAGTGGGAACAAAGCACTCTGTGGTCACCTGACACATTTGAAGAATGTCAGAAGGTTCTAAATGGCTGGAACTTAGGGTGCCCACTCTCAAGGAGTTCTGTATACCTTGGTCATCAGCCTGAATTTATTCAGGGAGCCAATGAAGAGATTTCATTTAAGACTAAACTTTTAAGATTTGTATTATATAAAAAATAGATAAACAACAAGGTCCTACTGTAGAGCACAGGGAACTATATTCAATATCCTGTAATAAACCATAATGGAAAAGAATATGAAAGAGAATCTATATCTATATCTATATAGGTGTATATATATATATATATATATATAAATATATATATATAATTGAATCACTTTGCTGTGCACCAGAAACTAACACAACATTGTAAATCACCTGCTCTTCAATTAAAAAGAAAAGAAAAGAAAACCAAATATTCACCTTGTTTTATTTAGGGGCTATCATTACAACCATGATCATTAATGAATTCCTTATGAGCTGTACTAATGTCTATAAATGCCAATACACCAAGTACATTGTAAGTGCAAATTAAATTGCCTCATTAGAGTTCTGTTTTCTCATGGCAGTGCAAGGAAATGAACACCCATTTTCACAAATCAGAAGTATTTTTCTTTGATGAGTGAAAAGGATTAAATTTATCATTACATTTAAGAGCATGTTTTAAAGTATGTGTATTATGAAATTGTACGGAGACACATTTCTTAAACAGCTACTGTGTTCTGTGCCTGACTGCTTTAATGTACTTTATTTCATTCTGCCTTTCAAAACACCCTGCTGTGAAGTCACTCGCTCACACAACGAGCACAACTGGGACTCTACTGTGATGCACATGCTCAATTTCAATGGTCATGAAGGCCTCGCAGTTTCAGATCTTCTTTACCACTTGATACCCACAGTTTTATTCCTTGTTAGTCAATGTCATTAGCCACTTTATGCCTTGTATTAAGATTGTTTATATTATCTCCTTTATTAAAAGTGAGCCCTGGAAAGAGGACTTGGGGAGAAAGTCTTACTGATTTCTGTATCCACTCATAATGCATGTAGAGTCACTAGTTATTTGATTAAAAAATGAACAGATAAGTCAATGAATAAAAATAGTAAAAAAAAAAATCACCAATGAAACTTATGCTATCCCACCACAAAAATGTTTTCAAACCACGGAAATATATATATATAAAATTTTATATATATTTATATATAAATAAAAAATATATATTTATATATAAAATTTTAAATATATATATATTTAAATATATAAAAACCATGGAAATATATATATAATTTTAAATATATTTATATATAAATAAAAAATATATATTTATATATAAAAATTTAAATATATATATATTTAAAATTTTACTCATAATGTCTTCTGAGAATAATCAATTATTTCAGAGTAGATGTATGCAAACAAATACAAAGCTAGACACAGCTGGGAAAATCTTTATACGTCTATCTTAGCCTGTTCAGTCTGTTCTATCGTTAACAAAAATATCAAAGACTGGGTGGTTTGAACAACACTTATTTCTCACAGTCTGGAAGGTGGGAAGTACAAGATCAAGGCCCTGACACATTCAGTGTCTGGTGACAGCCCTCTCCCTGGCTCATAGATGGCGTCTTCTCCTGTGTCCTCCCATGAAGGAAGGGGTGAGGGAGCTCTCTGGGGTCTCTTTTACCAGGGCACTAACCCTATCATGGGGACCCCACCCTCAGGACTGAAGTATCAATATCTCCCATAGGGCCCTAATACCATCATCGTGGAGGTTAGGGTTTTACATACGAATTTTGAGGAGACACAATCATTTGGTCCACTGCAACCTCCATGTAGAGATTAGTGTTCTTAAGGTAAGATGTATATTCAGCAAAATACACATACTTTAGTGTGCCATTTAATGACTTTTGATGCAATACCTAGGTAGAACATACTTTCATCCATAAAGTTCATTAGTTTTCTGTTTCAGTCAATCTTTCTTCCTAGAAGCCACACTGTTCCAACTTTCATTCTTAGACTTTGTGTTACTTTGCTCAGGCTGCCATAACCAAGTGCCACAGACTGGGGGGCTCACATAACAGAACTTTATTCTCTCACATTCTGGAGGCTGGAAGTCTAAGATCAAGGTGTGGGCAGGGTTGGTTTCTCATGAGGCCTCTTTACTTGACATGTACATGGTCATCTCTTCACTGTGTCCTCATGTGGTCTTCCCTCTGTGCATGAAATTTCTTGATGTTTCTCTGTGCAAATTTCCTTTTATTGTAAGGACAACAGCCAGATTGGATAAAGTCTCACCCTAATTACCTCATTTTAACTTCATCACATTTTTAAATACCTTATCTCCAAATATTGTCACATTCTGAGGCACTGGGGGTCAGGGATTCAGTATTAAATTTGGGGGGCATACAATTCAGCCCATAACAGACTTCATATAAACTGACTTATATTATAAGTGCCCTTTTCTGCTCGGCTTTTTGGGCTCAACATAATGTGTTTGAGATTCATCTATGAGGCTCTGTGTATTGTTTTTAATTCTTTTATTGCTAAGTGATATTCCATTGTATGAAAATGCCATATATTTTTACTCATTTCCCTGTTGAACACTTAGATTTTTCCAGTTTGGTTATTATCAATAAAACTTTCCCCCATTATTCTAAATGATAAAAATTACTGTGTGTCAAATGTCACAACAAACTCCCAGTAATCTTTGAGATAAATATGATCACCCCATTTTTGTATAAGTAAGGAAATGAGGTTTAAGTTATTTGCCCAATTCAGAGAGCTAAAAGTGTTGGAACTGTGTTTCTGGGCTGAAGCTGTCTGACTCTAGTGCCTATGTAATGAGGTTTTCTCCCACTTTGTACTCTGGTCAGTGAACAAAATACCACTGGTATTTTTATATCATGCTTCATATAATGATGCAGACTTTCACCTTATGGGTTAACTATCTAAATATAAATTTATGGAAGGGATTTGGCCATAAGAAGAACTTGTCTTTTCCCTTAATGCCATAGCCCAATACTCATGAGGAGACAATGACAATTCTATGTTATAATTTTGTCATCATTTACTTCACATGAGAAGGTGAAAACAGAATTAGGAAAGCTGTCTGATTTGCATACAATAATGTGGTACCCTAACAAAAAGTCATAAGGCAATGGGACTGGAAAGTATTTTAAAAATCATGTAGTTAAACCTATTTATTTGCCAGATAAAGGAAAATAAACTCAGAGTGATTTTCAACTCTGGGTACAGGCAGAGGTGAATTGAAATCCAAGATTCCAGACTACTATTACGTTCAGACTATATCATTTTTCTCTTAAAGAATTATGCCTTTAATAGTTTCTTTATACTGTTTTTAAAGTGACCAAAACTCACTTGTTATTCACAGAGCATGGATAAATAAACCACTGTCCTTTCTGAAGCTCTCATTTTTCTGAGCCCACAGTAGAACATCATCTTTTAGAACTCCAGGTGCACCTGAGAAGCGTAGAGCTCTTCTGCTGTGATGACACTGCCCAGCTCACTTTGAGGATGTGGGATTCTGTCCGGGAAAATATCAACATTGTCTTGCTTCCTGATGTGACCTCACTTACTCACTCACAGTCCAGAGGGGCCATGAAATTACATTACAGACAAGGATTTCATGAAAACGGGGTTATGAATAGATTAAACAGCAATTTCAAGCATCTTATTCACTCAGGCACTTAACAAGTGTTTTCAAAGCCCTCACCATATGCTCAAGCACTGTGCTGGGTGCTTAGTATACAGCCGTAGCCATTAGCAAGCAAAGAGGGTCTTTGTCCTCACTAGGCTTGTGTTCTATTAGATATGACAATCTCAGTGTAACTTCAACATTGCCACTCAGATGAATACGGGCTCCACTTGCCTAGAGCCTTGATGAAATTTATGTAGTAAGGAAACATATCTCCTATTCCTTCATTCTGTAGAGCATTGTTAACATAAAGAATGTGTCTATTAGGGCAATACATCAGCTTGAAAAACAAATGCAAACACTTAAAACTGAAAATTATAATGCATGTCAGTAAAAGTGGATTGGCTTGGACATTTGCTGCCACTGATTGTCTCATAAACCCCGGCTAATACCTTCTGTCTTGTATGATTTTTCTAATTAGACATGCCCATCTCCAAAACGCCCTTCCATCTGATTCCAGTATACTGCCACCAGCCCACTCCCAAATTCCTGTTTCTTCTCAGAGGTGTTTGAGCATGGTATTAAGAGCATGAGCTGTGGAATCAGAGGACTTGGATTAAAATCCCAGCTTTGGCCTTGCTGTCGATCTCCTTCTCCTGTGACATGAACAACAGCTTAACCTCATCTGTGTCAGTTTCATCATAAGTAAAACAGAGACAAGACTATCAGTAACTCACAGGGTTGTATTATGGATTATGTAAAACCATGAGTATTTAAAATGATCCTAGTAAGCTTTTAATATTCATTAGCAACTTTCCTTCCAGAATGGTATGCAAATCATTTTGATAGTCTCACCACCAGGGTTGATGGTGTCTGTCTTTCTGCACCTTCACTACTATTGGCTAATAGTGTTTTGTTATAGATGGCTTTGATTATTGATGAGTTAAGTAGGATTTTATACACTTCCTATTTGTACTTCCTATTTTGCTGTAAATTAGCTGTACATCCTATTTGTCCATTTTTGTGTTAGCATTTTTGTGTGTTTCCTTTTAAGAGCTATTTATTTAAAATATTTTTTCCCTTTGAACTCTTGTTGCAAATATTTCCCAGGTCTTCCTTATTTGTTTAGTTGTTTCTATCAAATGGTTGTTATTTTTGCTTTTAGTTTTAGAACTAAACTATATATATATAGAAATCTATATATCATTTCCTTTTCCTTTGTGACTTCACCCATAATTTTATGCTTAGTGATTCTGTCCTTTTCCTGATATGATTTTCTTAATAAGACCTCAACAGATGATTTGAGTTTGTATTGAAAGGAGAAAGAAGAACTTTAGAAAAAAATGACATTATTGAGGAAGACATTTTTTAGATCCATCTTGACTAATTATTCATCATTTTTGAGGCTTAAATTTTATTATCAAATTCAACTATAATATAGTAAAAGTGAAGATTATTATGTTAGAATAAAGATGCTTTGAGAGACTTACTGTGTATAGTTTTTAGATGTTGCATTTTTAATATAAAATAGAGGTGAAGATTTTGCAACACAAATGGTGCAAACTCAAGAGTTTCTATATATGGTCCATTTAAATTGAAGCCATGGCTATGTGGTATATTCTAACCTTCTTAGAGTTTATCAATATTGTGCAGCTGTTGTGTCTCAAAGAAAGTGCCAAGAAGAAATAATGAGGTTGCATGAAACTCGAAGTAAGAACTTTCAAGGCAAAAATCACAGAGCTAAGGGAATGAATAAAAAAAGCCATAACTACAGTAAGTCTTACTGCTTATTTACATAACGTTACCCTACATGCTTTGCATTACATTTTTTCTTTGAACAATTGCCCTGTTTGGAAATATGCCAAGAAGCAAGTCTGTTTCTTTCAGGAGCTGGCACCACACCGATAATTTCTGAGTACAAAGTGTGCAACTGCAATTTCTGTTTCACTCTGAGCTTGAACTACAGACGTTTTTGGCATGAATGCATTGCCAAGTGAGGAGACCCCACTAATACAGAAAGAAAAAAATAGACAAGTCATCTTCATTCTTGAATAAACATACTGTTAAATTCACGTAAAGGGAAGTTAATTTCAGAAAGGTTTGCTTCTGTTTTCTTGAGATAACAAGATGTGAAGCATTTGCTTAAACTCAGACTGTTGATAAAATTCTTCAGACATTGTCATCATTGGCTATGTATTTACACCCATAACATATTCAAACGGAATGCTATTTTGGTAATTTTTTAAACTCATACCTTCCTTGAACATGAATGGCATCTTCCATGTCTATCTATGCTCTGAGAAACATTCCTTAAGTTTGGCTGAATCTCTCCTTGTTTAAAATAATGGGAAATCCTGGGTTTGCCCAGGAAGTAATGATTCCTCTAGTCTCTCTGAAATTAGGATGTGTGTTAAAAATGTGTTTCACACGTGTCAACCTAATTCCATATTAATATATAAGTTAAAACTTTCTCTGTAACTATCATATAAATAGCCAAATATTGTCAGGTCTGAGTAAAAAATATTTTGGAAAGGCAGTTTTATATCTATTATACATCAAGTATTTGCACGAAGCAGTCATTACGTTTACTATCGTTGTACAAACTAAAATTCATAGAACTTTTGATTTTAACATATTTTGAACTATCTTCTAATACTTTTAGATAAAAGTAAAAATCACTAAAGTATACTTCATCCCTTAGTTTCTAAATAAGTAGTTGGTTTAGTTTTGATTGTAAAATTATTGAGTAAACAGATTATCAGGAAAAAGTAATCTACAGTTCAGATTATTTATAATAGGTAGAATAGACTAAATGTATAAAAGAGAAATTTAGGGCAAATAAAAGACAGTGTTACTTTAATAGCAACTGGTAAATTATGGAACTGATTTCTGCTGAGAGCTGTCTCCAGTTTTCTTTCCTTCTTTTTGGTTTTCTTTTCTCCTGAGGTTGAACAGTATCATAAAACCTAACATTTCATTTTGGAGTTTAAGGAAAAGCCCAGTGCCCCCTCATACTAGAGAATTCTTTTTATGTATTCCTCATAAAATGGTAGTTTGTTCCCTCTTGGATTCTCTTCTCTGGATTAAAGATCCCTTGAAATCCAAGAAAGCAAAAGTGTCAAATTACAGAGCAGATTTTGGATTTTGAGGTTTTTTTTTTTTTTTTTTCCTTTTTAGTGCCTGGTCTTAGTAGCAAAACATACCCCAACTCTTAATACTATAGACAAAAAATATAAATTCATGGAAATGTTTAGGTCATTTTTACAGGAAATTGAATTTTACTTTTTACACAAATTGATGGTATTTGGGGGCATATCTAACTTTTAACAAAATATTGTTGATATCAATGATTCCTTCCTTAAAGAGTTCCCTCCCCTCTCAAGAATTCAGTGCAGATGTAGTACTAGATGTGTCTTTCTCACATTTGGGGAACTATACACTTAAACATAGTTTTATGTCGAGGTTCCCTGATTTAAGATAGCCAGATGTTTGAAATACAAAAAGTAGGTTGGTAATGCTGTTGCGAGGGAATTTTGAAGCCCTGAAACTATTGCCATACAATTTCCTCTGAAGCCCGTTGAAGTCTCTCCTAAGGCCTTTGCAGCTCCTCAGCCACCTGCACTGTAGACTCTCATTTCTGACAATGGATATTCATCTCCTAGAGTGTTATAAAGTGAATTTCACATCATGAGGTTTAAATAAATGTCCATTGAATAAGTGATAAAGATCACTACAAATATGGATATTTCCAATGATTTCAATGCTTATTTACTAACTTAATTCCATTGTACTTTCAGAGATAAGGTCTAGCATACTATCAAGAATTATGAGAACTATAAAGAAGAAATAAAGTGTAGCTCATAGTTAAGAGAAAAATCAGCAAGTCAGACCCCCCAAATAACCTGGATGTTAAAGAGACAGGTAAAATGAGTGAAGAAATGGGAAATTCAGGAGAGATTTGGAATCTGTCTAAAAGATTCAAATTGCTATCCTAGAGAAATGGGGCAGAAAAATGATTGAAAGAATCTTCAGTGGAATTTTCCAAGTGTATTAAAAAAACAGCAACCTGCTGATTTACAGTAACTGGTAAAATTCCAAAAGCATAACAAAGATAGAGGAAGGCATAATTTCAAAAATCATCAAGTAGAAGAGGTAAAAATTATGAGGCTGTGGTTTCCTGGCCTGAGGGAATTGCCAAATCCATATGGCTATGGTGGGAGTGATGTGTATGAGTGTGTGTGTGTGTGTGTGTGTGTGTGTGTGTGTGTGTAAGGGGTGGGGGCTTAAACCTTTACCAGCAAAATATATGTAAGATCATAGTTCTGGGATAGAGGATAAAATCCATTTAGTTCTCAGTGAGTGGCACATGCTGAGAGTGTGGAAAGGAGGTGTTTCCCCTCCTATCCATCATTTGTGCATCTGCCCCTAAACTATTCAATGATCTTCCTTGATTTCTGAGATCTCCCTCTCCTCAAATGTGGAATATAACTGCTAGTTGACAGATGGATAGAGAATGTTTCTGCCTGGTAGACTTTCTGAAATTTCTTGACTAGAATTATCAACTCAAAATGCCAATAAGTTTATTATAAAAAACCCCACCATTGTACAGGCTCAAAATGAAAAGCCATAAAAACAGAATAGCAGTCAAGAAAGGGATCTGGAATGCAAGGTCTGATAGGAGGAAAATGTGCATTTCACGTTGGGGTAAAAACTATTTAAGGTGATAAGAAACTGGGAAAGTCACCAGTGTTGAAAAACGTAGCAATAAAGCAGCGGGGAACCCTTGGACAGAGAGAATTTCAAAAGAAGTAGCTATTTATGAAGTGGAAGAAGTAAGAAGGGAAGCAAGGGGTCCAAGCCAGCTGAGGAGGTGGGGAGAGGTGAGAGGGAGGGTGCCGACTTCCATGTTCCAGGAGAAAGAAAAGAAGGAGGGAAAGGCACAGTGCTTGAAACAATGGGATTAAGTGCACCAGGAGAAATTAAAGAGTGAAAAGTGACAGGAAGTTCACAGAGAGCCTTGAAGATTTATTTGAATTCATGCAGGACTTTACATCTGGACACATACTGCCAATCTCCTAACAGAAAGGACCAAAGAAAGAGATTCTGGAGGAAACAAGCTCCCAAAAGACTTTGAACAAGCATCTTTTCATATCCCTTAAATAAGAAAGTGATTGAGGAGACAAAATTTAAGAAGAGTGAGTCTTTCTTACAGGAAATCCTCAGCACTAGGCCATAGTCAAGTAGCATAAACTATGTGGCTTAAGCAACAGAAATTTATTCTCTCACAGCTCTGGAGGTAGAAACCTGAGGTCAAGGTGTCAGCTGGGTTAGTTTCTGCTGAGACCTCTCCCCCTGGCTTGTGGATGACCCCCATCTCACTGTGTCCTGACGGTGGTCTTTCCTCTGTGTGTGTCTGTGTCCTAATCTCTTTTTATAAGGACATCAGTCATATTGGATTAGGGCCAACAATAATATCCTCATTTAACCTTAGTTACCTCTTTAAAGACCCCATCTCCCAGTAAGGTCACATTTGGAGGCACTGGGGCTTTGGGCTTCAACATACGAATTTGCGGGAGGGGCACAATTCAGCTTTTAATAGGTCCTCAGAGCACTCTGCCTGTTTTCTCCACAGAGCATCTCTCAAGTGAAACTTTATTCATGAGAGTAGAGACCATGTCTATTTAATCCAATACCTAGGATGGAGCTTGGCACAGAACTGGCACCAAATAAATATTGGTTAAGTAAATGAGTAGAAACCAAAATATAACAATACGTGCATTACAGAATCTCTTGTCAAGGTAAAGTTCATCTGCTCCAGAGAGTGACAGTGAGGAAAAGGTACCTTGACATTCGGTCTTTGATTTTACCACAGCCCTCAGTTACCTTTCTTAGGTAAGAGGTTGAAGTGGCAGGAAAGAGACAGGCTATACATTCCAAAATGAGGTTAATTTGACTTTTTTGAAGGGAAGGGCAAAGAAGTGGAAAAGAATCATGGATTATCATATAAAGATTCAGGAGAGCAAAGTCTAACTACCCAATTCTGCCAAAAGTGGACCATAAATACTGAAAGGGCAACACTGTGATTAGATAAAAGAGAGGGCTGGACCATTTGAGAACGTTGACTTAGTAAACATGAGATTAGTGACCATAACCACTGGTTCAGGAGGACTGTAATTTGCTCAAGGGAAACACCACTTAGGGGCACACTCAAGATGTGGACCCAGGACATAAGATTCTGAATCATGGGCTCCTTCCTCTCTATTTCTGCTTCTTCCCACTAGGTCTTAGACACCCTTTCCTCTCCCGAACCCCAAATTCCCTCATGGCAGGAGTAGGAGTTAAGTGGCCACTGCACTTTCTACAATAACATTCCTAGGTTATTCCACAAAGAAGGAATCCTTCCAGGTTATTCCACAGAGAAATCCATTGCCAGTCTCCTATCTCCACTTAGCCTCCTTCATGATCTGATGTCATTAGCACTCCCTTGCTGACCACCATGCTTTCTCCATTGACACGGAGCTGGCATTGCTGGGTAAGGTAAAGGGTGTTGACTCACGTGGTGAGTTGGGAAGGTGTCCAGTACATCCGCCTGCATGCAACTCTGAGGACTGACTCACAGGGCAGATCTGCCAGGTGTCTACGGATGCCTGGGTCAAGTCATACCTCGCTGACCTCAGTGATGGTGCCAACAAAGGCCACAGGAGAGATGGCAAGTATATATGCACACACAGAGTACAACATATATGCACACACACACTACACACATATACCACTGCACACCGAGTTACAACATGCATGATGCTTAGTAATAAATCTAGAAATGGTATAGTTTTAGCATGGTTTAAAAATTTTTTAAACTTACATATGAACTAAACAGTCATATAATACGGCCTAAAAGTGTAGTCAAGCAAACAGAATAAAATCTACTCATGATCCTTTCATCCAAATATAACTACAGAAGAATTTGGTTTTATTCCTTTGCATATATAGTTTTCTATATTAACACATAATAACCATCTTTTAAATGACTATATTATTCTACTAAGTAAATGTGGCATAATTTACTTAACCAATTACCTACTGATAATCATTGCCTATTTATATACTGTGGCTATCTTAGGTAGCGTAATGCTAAACATATTTGTTTAAAGCTTTGATTATATCTTCAGTTATTTCCTAATTCATCTAATGCTAGCAGTATGCTAAAGATAATTTTCTTTAAGCAGGATAATTTTCCATACATCAATCACAAGTATTTATTAGTATCACTGTGTGTTATAACTGCTTATCACTGAAGAATCTCACTCTTCCTATAGAGGTTTACACTTTACCTCAACAAGAGTTGGTTTACTCCTTCCCAGCACATAGTTGAGGCTTCTCAATCCAAATTTGGAGTTAGGAATCTGAGGTCTTGGAGTGTGTGGGTAGACTGAGGAAGTTACTTGTAGAGTGTAAAAGCAAAATTAGTTAAGATAATTGTCATTTGTTCGCCTATTGTTTTATTTCCTCTATAATTTATTAATTATGAAAGCTCTGGGCCAGATGACCAAGTACCAAAATAAATGTCTTCTTTAATAGCCTAAAAGGGTGCTTATGGAAGTGTAACCAGGGCAAGGTTGAATGGGGCAACGTGGGGGAAGAACATTTTGAAAATATAACTTCACACTTCTATCCAAATTCCCCAAATTAATGATGCCTCTCAAAATAAGATAAATAAATTATCATGTCTCCCAAAATGAATCATGGAGACAATGTGGGTATATATTAGGAATCTGAAGCATTGGGTGCTTGCCTCAAATTGAGCCAACAAAATCCATGGAGTGACCACTCTGGACAATGAGATGCCTTCACTGAGAAAGGTGGCTGTAATGAATGTCACGTTAGGTGATGTGATTGAAAGTTTACACCTGACAGGTGTAATCACCCAGTGTGTCATAGATTGTAGGAAGTGAGAGGTATTTTAGACAGCAGCTAGTCTAACCTCATTGTTCTACAAATTCTGAAACTAAGTCAGTGAGAAAACATTTCTCATCCACATCACAAATCCAGTTAACAGCAAATAAGGAACAAATCTGAGTTTCTGCCTTATGGGCTATTTACACTATTTGCACCACTTGCATTTTTATCATTGCCTTTACGTGGAATGCACAATAAAATTACCATGCTAGTTTTTTTCTTTCTATATAGCAAATCATCACAAACTTATCAGTTTGGGCAATTTGCATTTATTATCTTCGATAATCTCCTTTTTGATTAAATCACAGTCAATTGATTAGTAGCTGAAATTACATCTGTAAAATTCCAATCTCCATACAATATAATATAATTACTGTGTGATATTTCATCGTAAGGGGGTGGGGAATCAAGGCAGGATGTTTGGGTATTATCTCTGTCACATCTGATGAAATATTTTAACTTCTGTCAAAAAAAGAAAAATAACAGCCAATGCTCAATTGCTCTGTAATAAGTCAGCCCCTTTATCCACTGAAAGTTGATCCAGACAGGAACTTCCTTGGTGATGGAATTACCTTTCTTGGTCTCCATCAAACAGAGAATTATTTGGTCAGTAGTTTAGTCAGTTGACTATAGCTTATTATCAACCAGCTCCATAGATAAGCGTCCTATTTACCGTACAGTGTCCAGAGGAGAAACACATCTTAACAAATGTACAGTTTTTCCAAGATGGAATCATTTTATGAACTAAGAAGATTTCCATTGAGATCACTCCTTGTCATTCTCTATCTCCTTATATGGTTTTGTTTTTCCTTGCAGGAATCTTTAAAACTGCCAATCATTGTATGATATTTCCATTGTCTTTCTTCCCCACTGAAATGTGAGGTCTATGCAGACAGAAACTATTTGTTTGGTTCACCACTTTGATCTTTGAAAGTGACTTGCTTTACTTACTTAATGTTTGAATAGTCCTTCCATTATCCTTGAAGTTCAATAACTTATCCAAGATAAGTCAGTGTTAATTGCTCTGTATCAGTTTTTATTCCCCCTGGGAAAATATTTTGGCCTTTATCCTTGTAGACTCAGGTCTTTATTTAGAGAAAATACACTTCTGTTATATATTTAAATTCCTTTTTTTCCCTCTTCCATTGGCTGAGTTCTCAAATTGAGGGACATGGCTTATTCAAAGGTTCCTTCGTGCTCCTGATGAATTATCTTTGTGTTGAATGCTCTAATCTCTGGGCTCTTTCCTAGCATTCCGTCTACCTCTAGCTGAACCTCTATGCCAGTAATTCAAATTCTAGCCTTGTTTAGACATTTCTACCATATCTATCTGTCCTGTTTTGATGTTACCCCATCCTCATTTTGTTGTCATTTTTAATATTTAATTTTAAAGGTATTTTAATAGAAGGTTTACTTTCACAGCAAAATTGAGAGTGAGGTGCAGAAATTTCCATATACTTCTTGTTCCCACACATGCATAACCTCCTTCATGATCATTATGCTCCACCAGAATGGTGCATTAGTTATGCTGTCTTTGTTTTTACTTGCTATTTTTCTTTGTTTTTGTAATGTCTTTTTTTTGCTTGACAACATCTGTTTGCTAAATTCACTCAAGTGAATTGATGGTCTTATTAAGTTTTCTATAAGGAGAACTTAAAAGGGTTTCCCTGCTCCACTTAGATTATTTTTTCTTTCTCCCCTACCCCATCCCATACCCATCTGAGTACTTTTATCTGCAGCTTGAGATGTTTCTCCCTCCCTCTGTTTCTTCTCTGGCCAGTGGGCATAATGGTCATATGACTCTTCTAACATTCTCAGGCCATTCCTTTGATATGGCATGGTTCTCACTTTCTTCATAACTTTTTGGTTCTCTTTCAATACACACTTGAAGGTAAGGGGTTGAGGCGCTTTGTCCGAACTTCTGAAGGTAAAAGTTCAATGCTTGAAATCTTCATCTTCTTCTCCTTCTCCTCCTCCTTCTTCTTCTTCTTCTCCTCCTCCTCCTCCTCCTCCTTCTTCTTCTTCTTCTTCCTCTTCTTCTTCTCCTTCTTCTTCTTCTTCCCCATCTTCTTCTTCTCCTGCTCTCCTCCTCCTTCTCCACTTCCTCCTTCTTCTGTTCTCCAGCCTAACTATTTACTCTACTGTATGCTGTTCCCCACTGAGGGTAGTTGTACAAAAGTTCAAGGTTTTTTACATTTAATCTTCCCAGCAGAATAGCTTTTTAAGAATGGGGGAAGGAAGAAATCATACTGAGCCATGTCAAAATTGGTTTGTTTCTTTGGAAGAGTTTTCTAAAGATTGTTGATTCCCCCCCTTTTGCTTATAGTATTTTACTCGGTTTTATTGGTTTGATTTTTGTTCATTTTGTCAGGGCATGAGAGTCAATTCCTTTGACCAATTCACCTAGAATAATATCTGAATTATTATTTAAAAAATATTCTCTTCAGTTGGAGGCTTTTTTGTAAAAACACAGGTTTAATGAGGAAAGTATGAACTAGGAAGCAGCAGAGTTCATTTTAATCTGGTTATGTCACCTAAAATAAGTCATTTCACCTCTCTGGGCTTCTGCCTCTTCATTTATAAAAAGAAGGGGGTCAGATTATGTATTATGTAAGGCTGTTCCAATGTTCACATTCAACAATTCTGCACTTCCGTGACTCTATATTTATATAACTATATTTCTTTTATGCTGAGTAAGTAGAATGAATCTATAAAAATAACTTCAGTTACAGAAAGTCCAAAAATGTCCAGGGCAGTTTGAAAAGGTTTTAAAGAATCTGCTTTTAATCTTTTCTATTTAAATAAAGCATTCTTGCCTAATGTGCTCTTTTAAAAATTAGATAAACTCTATTTTATATGGCATTTCACGATTTTTTCTTCATTTCTGCTAGTCAACAGTTTGATGAACATGGCACCAATTTTGCTTGCCAGTGTAATGACCCAGCTACCAACAATTGCTCTATTTCTCACTGGGTTCAATAATCTAAAGACTGTACTAATTCCTTCTTCATGTATTTTCATTTTACCCTAGAGCAGTTGCTTTTTTTTTTGTACAAATATTAATCTAACCTAGTTTTACTATCAAAAATATTCTCATTGGTAGCCTGTGTGGTATGTAATTTTATGTGTCAGCTCGGCTGGGCCATGGTGCCCAGACATTTGGTGAAACATTATTCTGTGTGTTTCTGTGAGGATGTTTTTGGACATGATTAACATTTAAATTGGTGAGCTTTGTGTAAAGCAGATTGCACTCCATAGTATGGGTGGGATCCATCCAATCCATCAAAGACCTAAACAGAACAAAGACTGACCTGGCCACCCACCAGCAAGGGGGGATTCTGCCTGCGGATAATATGCAGACTTCAAAGCAACATTGCTCTCCTGGGTTTCCAGTCTGCTGGACCACTCTGCAGAATTTGGACTCACCAGTCTCCATAATCACATGAGCCAATTCCTTAAAATCAGTCTCTCTCTTTCCACATATATACATATATTCATTGCTTTCATTTCTCTGGAGAATCCTGACTAATACAGCATGACTTAATTACTTCCAAAACTGTGCACATGATAAGAACACTGAATTTCTTAAGGCAAACATAATTCTTCTGGAGGGTGCTGAGGGGCTGAGGGGGGTGGCGGTGGGGAGTAGAAGAGCATAAGAATAAAACAAAGCTTCGTCTCAAGGAAAAACAGATCTCCTTATCTTTACTGAAGGGAAAGTGCTTGGAATTAAACCTCAAGTTGCTTTTGTTCCTTATAATCTGGGGTGTTCTGATACCACTTCTTATTTAGCTGCAGGTCTTGCCAATCTTTCTCCCATGATACAGCTACCTGTTTTTATGATTAGACATCTCTAATTTAACACCCAGTCTAGTTTTCAGTAAAACAGACTGTTTCCAGTTGTCAGTGTTGTTAATAGTTCTGCTCTATGATGAAACTGAAAAAAAAAAGTTTCCCTTCTAAGAGCTCGTTGGCAGCTTGCCTGGGAAAGGCATGCCAATATCTCCTCGGCCACGTCTCTGGGCTCCTGCCAGCCCAGACTGCATACTTCATGGGTCGTTCACCTTCACTCATTCATAAAAGTACTGTCTTGTCAGAATATCGTGTTCGTAAGCCGTGGTCTTCCAGATAAAATCCCAAGTCAGCTATCAAAATTTACTTTTGGTTTATTTGTTTGTTTAAAATTTTTATGGAGGCCAAATGCCCTCAATCCATTAATCTCATCCATACTTTTTTGACCACAAACCTGTGTGCTGAGCCTACAAGGGCCAAAAAGGAAAAGATGTTGATACTTTCTCAGAGCCAGAGGCACTCAGCACACCTAGGCTGCTCACTCCATGAGTCAGTCATGTGCCTTTGAGATAACAGAGTCATGTTTCATCAGTCTTACTCATCCGGCCTCAGTGTTGGAAGAGCCATTTCTCACTGCAAGAGTGATGCTGTTGAAATAAAATTATTCTCCGGCTACATAAAGTCTGGCATATATGTTCCTGGCCTTCAACAATCTAACTCTATTTAGTTACTATAAAAAATTGAGAATTATTGGTAAGAGAAAGGAAATCTTTTAAAAGTTACCATTCTCGGTATATAAGATAAAATGGTAGGAGAGCACATACTGTAATGTGTGTGCATTTGTATAAAAATTAGGATCCCCTAGGTTAGTAGGCCCTCATTTAGCAAAACAGTGCATCTCTGTATGTAGAAATGTAAAGAGCCAATTTATATTGGGTCACAAAGTCTTTATAATATCACAATTTATTTAGACAATTTGTTTTCTAGACTATAGAGGAATTATATAGAGGATAGAATAGGGAATTAATTCTATCCATGAAGAAAGCAATGTGAGGCGTTCTTACTCAAGAGCAGTTATTCAGGAAGTTAGTGTCAATGAATCAATATGTTACTATGATGACTTCACAGTATGCTTAACAACAAAGGAAACAAAATAGCAAAGTACCTTTTAAAAAATGTATTGATGAAAAGATTATGGGCTTTGCTGTCAGACAACAAGGATTTGAATGGCAACTTTTCCGCTTCTGTACTACACAGGTGAAAATATTTCATCTCTCTGAGCCTCAATATCGTCTGTATAATCATGCTATTATAAGATAGAAGGATTAAGGGAAATCATGTATATAAATGATCTAGAACTGTGTCTGGCACAAGTAGGTGTTCAATAAACATAATTTGCCAACACCTTTTTCCTGGATCTCAATTTCCTTGTCACCAATATGTGGGGAATATTTTCAAGTACAGGGAGGTTTGTGAGGATTAAATGTGATTCATGTCAATGCCCTTGTGCTGTACCAGGGATATAGTATAGGGATGCTGTGCACCAGCTGCTCAATTCTCAACCCTTCCACCCCCATCCTGCTGGGTACTGCAAAGATTAGAAAGCGAAAACTGGACTCTTCGATCTGTTTGCAACTGAGTTCTGGTCACCCTTGCAATGTGGAACAATGAAATAAAATGGAGGTGTCTACCTGTCACCTTGACCTGCTTCTGAGATTTTAGCAGCACTGTCAAGGTGAGAAGTCTTTCCGCAGGGCATACAATGGTCATGCTCAAGCTTCCCAATGACGAGAGACAGCTGCTCCGTGACCCCCATGGTGCACACCTCTGGTTTCTAGCTGCCCCGTTTCCTAGATCACAGCTCTGATCTTTGAACTTGATGGTTTTGGTAATGGTCTTACAGGAATCAGATCACTGGTGTGTCCCTTGTTTTCGATTCTGTGATACATTCCTGGAGACCCACTAAACTTTTTTCCAAAATATTTTTTGAAGCACTGAATTTCTTCTAAGACTTTATTTTCTCTTTAAATCTCCATGGTGTTTTCTATTTCCTGTACAGGGTCCTAAGTGACCCCCCAATTGGTCTTTAAATGATATTTCTCTGTAGTTTTCCTTGACTTCAGGGGAATTACCTTGTAGCTGGGGGTGGAGGCCCAGTGTGGAGGGTGAGAACACATGAAACTTAGTAAGAAAAGTCCAAGTCTGTCTGTGAGTGATTGCAGGTGGCTTACATGGCCCACGAGTGGTTGGGGGCCATGGGAGAAGGAAGGAGACAGAACGTGACAATGTGATAAGAGGGGACTGAGCCTGGTGAGGGGCTTTAGTGGAGTAGGTGAGAAAATGAAAGGAGGACCTTCTATGCAGGAGGGTATTTCACTCCTTCCTCAACATATGAATGGTCAGTTACTGCATGGCCTGACCATTCTCAAAGAGTCCTTTATACAGACCTATAGAAACAATTTGCATTTAATGATACAAAGTACACTTTAAAAGAAATGGCCAGAAGTCATTAAGGAGTCTATAGGATGTACGAAGAAAAACAGGAATAGAAAAACTATAAAAATAACATAGCTATTACATTAAGATCTCAGCCAACTTTTCAAATGAGATTAGAAAATAGATTCTCTTAGTTTTATGGCAGTCTTTTCATTATGTTGCTCCCCAATGCCTTTATAAGAGAAAAGGGCTTTGTAAATTAGATTGTCTTATTACAAATTTCCAACAGGATGTATATTCTCTGTAGCCCCTTATTTTTCTGTGAATAGTCCTTGATGAATAAGCAGTGGGTGGGCTGGGTAAGATTACATAAGACCCAAACTAAAATTTAAAACACCTCAGCGATTTTACCTAAGATGACTGCTATATGCACATCTAGGACTTAATTTGCAAACAGGAAAACATGTTTTGCAAGTTGGGGCAAAAAAATTACAAGCTCAAATTACTATTATGAAAAATATTTAATCTAAAGCAACATGTACCCCAGAAATCACTGACTAGTTTCCCTTCAGTACTTAGCATGTTCTTCTGAAGTACAACGTTTTATTTACCAAAGACTACAACACTATCTTATACATCATTGACAAGCAAATTTAAATCTCTTTGTATTGTAGTTAATAGTCATAGTAGCTGATATTTGATTATTGCCTTTTTTTTCTTTACTACTGTGTGTGAAGTGGCTTTTTGGAAGGTTAGTAGTTGTCAGTTTTTTTCTGCAAGCACTTCCTCCCCTTCAGGGAAGTTTTATTTGAGGTTTTGCCTGCTCAGCACTTCCTTGTATGTGTTGAGTGCTCAGGTGAACAAAGCCCTTAGCTGAGGAAGAATCACCTGAGAGGTGTGATGTTTGTTGGCTACTATACCATCCTAAGAGGCATCTCTGGGATTGAGTGAAGTGGGAAATACATTGTCTTTTGTCATTATAGTTATTTGAAGCTTCTGGAATCTCTAGATCAAAAAGGTAGGAAATTAAATTGCTTCCTCTAAATGCTTTACAAGCTAGGTCTTTTAATTTTACTTTTTCAGTTTCCTCTGTACAGACTCTGCAAGGAAGTATTTACCTATTTATTTCTCAGATGACGAAACACAGATTCATCAGGGCAGATGTTTTTTGTGGCCATGTACTTCATGTACAGGTATGGGTGTGGCTGAGATATTTTTCTTTCCTTTTCTCTTACTGGCTCTCAAATCCCTTTTGTTTCTCTTTAGTGATAGCTATATAGCTGTCAGGCTAAAACCTGTAGGTTGTTTTGGGAAATATTGGAAGAGAACAAGTGCTAACTTCACCAGGGTAAAAAGTGGCAGCTATAAACCACTAAACATTTACCTGTGCTAAATCTTCTGCGTCATTTACAATTTATCACAACCTTCAGAGCAGTTTTGTACTGGCAGATGTTTAACTACAGCTCTTTAGAAAGAAAAAAAGTATTTGTCAATTTCTGTGGTGCAAAATCCCCAACGATGGCAGAATTCCATCTCCCAGTGTGAGGTCACAGAAGGCAGAGTCTGGAAGAGATGCACATAGTGGCTCCTGGGCCATCTGGAACCTGGACTCCAGCAAAACACTGCCTGGAAAGTCATTACTGCTAATCGCCCCATTTCACAGGTGGGGAAACTGAAGCTGGAAACATCTGGCAACTCTCCCGAGGTCACAAATAAAAAGTAGCATTGCTGGGGATGGAAACATGAACTATGTGATTCTAAAGCATTTAAACAGCTTTGGGGATGATTAAACTGTTATAACTGCAGCAAGAAGCTTATTTTTCTACTTATGTATAATTTTATCAGCATGCTATTTAGAAAGACCGAACAAGAGGAGCTGCCTCTCTCACCTAGTGGGTAAAATGTGTGTGTTTTTGGTTTGCTTGCTTTGTTTTTTGCTTTGTTTTATTTTCCTTAAAGGTTGTTTCTCCCCATCAACAAAGTCATGCAATCTTATGGACAAGGTAGTTACAATCCTTCTTAGAAATCTAGGTAAAATATTAATTGCACAGTGGGAAGAGTCAGTTAGCCCTGGAAGGTGAGCGTCGGTGCACAGGTAATAGGATTCTGTTCCTCTGCCCGGGTGCAGAGCCTGCTCAAGCTCTAGTATTCTGCTGAACTGGGAACAGAAAGGCTTACAGGGATGGGAGCTATGGTACCAGGATGAATACAGCACCTTGCAGAGAGGTCACTATTTCCAACCAGTTTATTATTGGAACTGTTTCTCTTCTTATGAGTTCCTGTTGTTGGAAAGGAGCCTAATGCTTTCTTTAAATCTATTTTTCAGGAAACAAGGAAACAGAAAAGTACTCAAGCTTTAGTTAAATGAAAAGTGCTGGGTATTTACCGGTAGTTAATCTGATTTTGAAAGGGCAGTCTTTTCCCAGTATAGACAGAGAGCTTGGCTTCAGTGGGTGAATTTTTTTCCTGTTTGTTTTTTCATATTATCTGGTGTTAATACCTTCAAGTATACTATGAAACAATTACCTTAATTAATAAAAATGCTATTTTAGTTTTCTTTGCTGTTTACCTCATGAGCTATTTGTTGTGTAATCTGATACAGATTACATGTATTACAGAATACATGATACAGATTCATAAAAATAAACCAAGAGGATTAAACACACATGGATACCCGAGTCTCTCTCTTTCACACATAAACACACGTATACCCCACCTACACACAGGCCTGTGCACACACACCTCTTCTAACTTTGAGATAAAGCTAAAAATACCTGCTGTTTGAAATCACTTCCAGTGGTGCTTAAAAAGGATGTTTCCGGGCTTCCCTGGGGGCGCAGTGGTTGAGAGTCCGCCTGCCGATGCAGGGGACGCAGGTTCGTGCCCCGGTCCGGGAAGATCCCACATGCCGCGGAGCGGCTGGGCCCGTGAGCCATGGCCGCTGAGCCTGCGCGTCCGCAGCCTGTGCTCCGCAACGGGAGAGGCCACCACAGTGAGAGGCCAGCGTACCGCAAAGACAAACAAACAAACAAAAACAACAACAACAAAAAAGGACGTTTCCCACCGAGATCAGAGATGGTCCTTCTTCTCTGTTGAATCAGGGCCTTGGCCTTGGTTGTCAGGGTGCAGCCATGACTCCTGGGAAAGCAGAGCATAGGGTGTGTACTGTGGGCTCATTTAAGCTTGGTTTTGTTTAAAAACAGTCTTTTCCAAAGCTATTTATAATTCTTTGGCTGAGAATAGTGCAACTTTAGTGTAAGCAGATAGTAAAAGGAAGCAATTCCATTCTGTCGTGCAATGGTCCTTTTAAAAAAAAGGAAGGACGCACGAGATTAGAAGTCAGAAGTCCTGGTGAGCACTTCTTACATTGCTGTTATACGTTATGGGACTGCAGATATATTACTTACCACTCCTGGGTCGTAATGCCCATATGTGTTTGCTCATTCTCATTTGTATATACTCACAAGAATGGGAAATGACGTGGGGCTCTTAAGTAGATTATATATAGTAGAAGATACTTATATCTTACTTCTACTTATAAGTAGAAGATTATATAGTAGAAGATACTTCTCAAATTGCAAGTATACATCCTCCAAACGTTCTGATTCTTTGGTGCAAGGGCACGTTCACCCCCACCCCCATCCTTCTGCCTACACGTATATAATGGAAATTACTGGATTTTCTCTCCAGGGTCCTTTCCAGCCCTGAAATTATATGACTCCAAAATTAACTCACTTCTCTGAAACCTACATGAACATCATTTGATCACTTGGTCATAATAGCTTGTCCATAATATTCATGAATGAAGAGCCTCTCTAATGGTTTTTCATATTTTATATAGTAGCTTCCATATACTGAGTGCTTATAATATGCCAAATACTTGGCTAATCTTTTCACTCATATCATCAATTTCAAAGTCACTGAATTATCAAAATAACCTTATGAAGATTTATTATTTCCTTTTTATGGGTAAGAGAACTAACAGGGAGTAGATATCTCTGACATTAAGTGGAAGATTTGTATCTGTAGGTCCTTAGAATTCTTCATATTATTCACTATATAAATTCTATATAATAAACACATTCATATCTTTTTGAATTTAATAGACATACATGTATTCGTATATAAGATTAAAGTTCAATCATTTTTCAGTTAAAAACAGAGTTCTAAGGCTTTTACTTAGTTTGAACCTACCAAGAAAGTAACAAATTTGCCCTTCAATCTAGTTATCTTTTTAAAAATAATGTTTTCTTAGTCCTTAGTAAAAGGACTTTTACAAAAGAGCTATAAAATACAAGAAAGGTAAACTGAATCCTCCATAAGCCATCACCTATATAATCAGATAACCTTTATTTAATAATGTATCATTTAAAATCCAAAATGATTTATAGTTATATACAAATGTTTACATTTTTAATTATTTTTCTAGTATTAACAAAATTTTACCTTCCCTGAATCACCATTCAGATAATACTAAAAGGAAATAACCCAGATATAAATCAATGGGAGGTGCATACAATATGGATTGAAAGACAATGAAGAAATACAAAACACGTCACGTTATATTAGCATTCAGAGTTTAGAGAAAAATTCACCTGGGATCGGATCCCAGCTGGGACATGCACATCATATTGAGGGTGAGTTTCCTCCTGTCTAGAATGAAATGTAAGTGCCTAGTATAGTTCCTACCTTTTATCACATATGAATAATCCATCTCTTCCTCTTACTCGTGGGACGGTAATGTGGGTATAAAATTTATATAGAAACACTTTATAGCCAATAATCTTGCTTTCATCAAACCAGACATATTCTTACCATGACTACTGCAAGCAGAGCATATAGGAGAAACAAAAAGCAGTAAATAAAAAAGCAAGGACCTTGGGGATGTGGAAGTAGATAACAACCATCTAATTGAAGCTAAAAAGTCGGCTTAGAGGCACCTGGATGAGTTTGTGCAGTTGGCACCCTGGTCTCTGTACCTATGGAACCATTATGGGAATTTCTCAATGTAGATGTAACCTCTGTGTGAGGAAGACCAATTTTTCATATCCCTTAAGCTTTGAGATCTTTGAGATGGGGGTGATATTGGTTTTCTGAAGATAAGTGACCAAGCGTATTGAGCGAGTGAGAGGAGGAAGAGCTTGGAAGATTTGCTGGAGGAGAGCATGCTGCTGAATCCCTCCTTGCATCCCAGGAGGCAAGATTTCATCTTTTAACTGGTGAGGATGTTAGCACGTAGCCAACCTAGTTTACTTCCTGGCAAGGATTAAATGCTTACTTTTGATGCTAAATTAAAAACAAAAAGTTGTCTACCTTTCTACTTTAGAAAGTAAATATAAAATATATTATTTTATTGTTTACTCATTCTGTGGTCACTAGATTTTCAACAAAAGTGAAGAGAAATGAAAGAGGAGAGAGGTTTGTAAAATGGATGTTTTTGGTCAAGTTTATTATTTTTATTATCATTATAGTTCAATGTTTCAGATGTACAATAAAGTGATTCAGTTATATATATGTATATACATATATATGTATTCTTTTTCACATTCTTTTCCATTGTAGGATATTATAAGATATTGAATATAGTTCTCTCTGCTGTACAGTATTTAAGACTTCTCTATTTGGCATACAAAGGTGATATAAAGGTGACATTCGATAGCATCTTGAAAGTTCTTTAGAACTCATCTCTAGGCTATATGTAAATTTTAACTGTATAAAACTTATTTCATTTTAAATTTAAGATTGACCTGAATGTCATGTGTCTCTGGAAAATATTGGCATATAAGGTTAGTTGTTATTCATTGAAACTAATTCACATTCCTTTCTGAAATTGTTTTCCTTCTATTCTTCAAACTGTAGACCACAAATCTCTGATGTCTACCAATTTTGTGCCTAAAGATGTATAATCTATTGAGTCATGCACTTGTGTCTTGCCGCTTATAAAAAAAAAAATAAAACAAACGAGTGGGCTCTCACTAACTCCATTTTTCTTTTTTACATCTTTATTGGAGTATAATTGCTTTACAATGGTGTGTTAGTTTCTGCTTTATAACAAAGTGAATCGGTTATACATATACATATGTTCCCATAACTCTTCCCTCTTGCGTCTCCCTCCCTCCCACCCTCCCTATCTCACCCCTCTAGGTGGTCACAAAGCACCAAGCTGATCTCCCTGTGCTTTGCGGCTGCTTCCCACTAGCTATCTATTTTACATTTGGTAGTGTATATATATATATATATGTCCACGCCACTCTCTCATTTTGTCACAGCTCACACTTCTCCCTCCCCATATCCTCAAGTCCATTCTCTAGTAGGTCTCTGTCTTTATTCCTGTCTTACCCCTAGGTTCTTCATGACATTTTTTTCCCTTAAATTCCATATATATGTGTTAGCATACGGTATTTGTCTTTCTCTTTCTGACTTACTTCACTCTGTATGACAGACTCTAGGTCCATCCACCTCATTACAAATAGCTCAATTTCGTTTCTTTTTATGGCTGAGTAATATTCCATTGTATATATGTGACACATCTTCTTTATCCATTCATCTGTCGATGGACGCTTAGGTTGCTTCCATGTCCTGGCTATTGCAAATACTGCTGCAATGAACATTTTAGTACATGACTCTTTTTGAATTATGGTGTTCTCAGGGTATATGCCCAGTAGTGGGATTGCTGGGTCATATGGTAGTTCTATTTGTAGTTTTTTAAGGAACCTCCATACTGTTCTCCATAGTGGCTGTACCAATTCACATTCCCACCAGCAGTTCAGGAGTGTTCCCTTTTCTCCACACCCGCTCCAGCATTTATTGTTTCTAGATTTTTTGATGATGGCTATTCTGACTGGTATGAAATGATACCTCATTTTAGTTTTGATTTGCATTTCTCTAATGATTAATGATGTTGAGCATTCTTTCATGTGTTTGTTGGCAGTCTGTATATCTTCTTTGGAGAAATATCTATTTAGGTCTTCTGCCCATTTTGGGATTGGGTTGTTTGTTTTTTTCTTATTGAGCTGCATGAGCTGCTTATAAATTTTGGAGATTAATCCTTTGTCAGTTGCTTCATTTGCAAATATTTTCTCCCATTCTGAGGGTTGTCTTTTGGTCTTGTTTATGGTTTCCTTTGCTGTGCAAAAGCTTTGAAGTTTCATTAGGTCCCATTTGTTTATTTTTGTTTTTATTTCCATTTCTCTAGGAGGTGGGTCAAAAAGGATCTTGCTGTGATTTATGTTATAGAGTGTTCTGCCTATGTTTTCCTCTAAGAGTTTGAGAGTTTCTGGCCTTACATCTAGGTCTTTAATCCATTTTGAGCTTATTTTTGTGTATGGTGTTAGGGAGTGATCTAATCTCATACTTTTACCTGTTCCTGTCCACTTTTCCCAGCACCACTTACTGAAGAGGCTCTCCTTTCTCCACTGTACATTCCTGCCTCCTTTATCAAAGATAAGGTGACCATATGTGCGTGGGTTTATCTCTGGGCTCTCTATCCTGTTCCATTGATCTATCTTTCTATTTTTGTGCCAGTACCATACTGTCTTGATTACTGTAGCATTGTTGTGTAGTCTGAAGTCAGGGAGCCTGATTCCTCCAGCTCCATTTTTCGTTCTCAAGAATGCTTTGGCTATTCGGGCTCTTTTGTGCTTCCATACAAATTGTGAAACTTTTTGTTCTAGTTCTGTGAAAAATGCCATTGGTAGTTTTATAGGGATTGCATTGAATCTGTAGATTGCTTTGGGTAGTAGAGTCATTTTCACAATGTTGATTCTTCCAATCCAAGAACATGGTATATCTCTTCATCTACTTGTATCATCTTTAATTTCTTTCATCAGGGTCTTATAATTTTCTGCATACAGGTCTTTTGTCTCCTTAGGTAGGTGTTTATTCCTAGATATTTTATTCTTTTTGTTGCAGTGGTAAATGGAATTGTTTTCTGGATTTCACTTTCAGATTTTTCATCATTAGTGTATAGGAATGCAAGAGATTTCTGTGCATTAATTTTGTATCCTGCTACTTTACCAAATTCATTGATTAGCTCTAATAGTTTTCTGGTAGCATCTTTAGGATTCTCTATGTATAGTATCATGTCATCTGCAAACAGTGACAGCTTTACTTCTTCTTTTCCGATTTGGATTCCTTTTATTTCTTTTTCTTCTCTGATTGCTGTGGCTAAAACTTCCAAAACTATGTTGAATAGGAGTGGTGAGAGTGGGCAACCTTGTCTTGTTCCTGATCTTAGTGGAAATGCTTTCAGTTTTTCACCATTGAGGATGATGTTGGCTGTGGGCTTGTCATATATGGCCTTTATTATGTTGAGGAAAGTTCCCTCTATGCCTACTTTCTGCAGGGTTTTTATCATAAATGAATTTTGTCAAAAGATTTCTCTGCATCTATTGAGATGATCATATGGTTTTTCTCCTTCAATTTGTTAATATGGTGTATCGCGTTGATTGATTTGCGTATATTGAAGAATCCTTGCATTCCTGGAATAAACCCCACTTGATCATGGTGTATGATCCTTTAAATGTGCTGTTGGATTCTGTTTGCTAGTATTTTGATGAGGAGTTTTGCATCTATGTTCATCAGTGATATTGGCCTGTAGTTTTCTTTCTTTGTGACATCCTTGGCTGGTTTTGGTATCAGGGTGATTGTGGCCTCATAGAATGAGTTTGGGAGTGTTCCTCCCTCTGCAATATTTTGGAAGAGTTTGAGAAGGATGGGTGTTAGCTCTTCTCTAAATGTTTGCTAGAATTCGCCTGTGAAGCCATCTGGTCCTGGGCTTTTGTTTGTTGGAAGATTCTTAATCACAGTTTCAATTTCAGTGCTTGTGATTGGTCTGTTCATATTTTCTATTTCTTCCTGGTTCAGTCTTGGCAGGTTGTGCATTTCTGAGTATTTGTCCATTTCTTCCAGGTTGTCCATTTTATTGGCATAGGGTTGCTTGTAGTAATCTCTCATGATCTTTTGTATTTCTGCAGTGTCAGTTGTTACTTATCCTTTTTCATTTCTAATTCTATTGATTTGAGTCTTCTCCCTTTTTTTCTTGATGAGTCTGGCTAATGGTTTATCAATTTTGTTTATCTTCTCAAAGAACCAGCTTTTAGTTTTATTGATCTTTGCTATCATTTCCTTTGTTTATTTTTCATTTATTTCTGATCTGATTTTTATGATTTCTTTCCTTCTGCTAATTTTGGGTTTTTTTTGGTTCTTCTTTCTCTAATTGCTTTAGATGCAAGGTTAAGTTGTTTATTCGAGATATTTCCTGTTTCTTAAGGTAGGATTTTATTGCTATAAACTTCCCTCTTAGAACTGCGTTTGTTGCATCCCATAGGTTTTGGGTCATCGTGTCTCCATTGTCATTTTTGTTACGTATTTTTTTATTTCCTCTTTGATTTCTTCAGTGATCATTTCGTTATTATGTAGTGTATTGTTTAGCCCCCATGTGTTTTTATTTTTTACAGATCTTTTCCTGTAATTGATATGTAGTCTCATAGCATTGTGGTCAAAAAAGATACTTGATACAATTTCAATTTTCTTAAATTTACCAAGGCTTGATTTGTGACCCAAGATATGATCTATCCTCGAGAATGTTCCATGAGCACTTGAGAAAAATGTGTATTCTGTTGTTTTTGGATGGAATGTCTTATAAATATCAATTAAGTCCATCTTGTTTAATGTATCATTTAAAGCTTGTGTTTCCTTATTTATTTTCATTTTGGATGATCTGTCCATTGGTGAAAGTGGGGTGTTAAAGTCCCCCATTATGAATGTGTTACTGTCGATTTCCCCTTTTATGGCTGTTAGTGTTTGCCTTTTGTATTGAGGTGCTCCTATGTTGGGTGCATAAATATTTACAATTTTTATATCTTCTTCTTGGATCGATCCCTTGATCATTATGTAGTGTCCCACTGTGTCTCTTCTAATAGTCTTTATTTTAAAGTCTAATTTATTTGATATGAGAATTGCTACTCCAGCTTTCTTTTGGTTTCCATTTGCATGGAATATCTTTTTCCATCCTCTTACTTTCAGTCTGTATGTGTCTCTAGGTCTGAAGTGGGTCTCTTGTAGATAGCATATATATGGGTCTTGTTTTTGTATTCATTCAGCCAATCTGTGTCTTTTGGTGGGAGCATTTAGTCCATTTACATTTAAGGTAATTATCAATATGTATGTTCCTATTCTCATTTTCTTAATTGTTTTTGGTTCGTTATTATAGGTCTTTTCCTTGTCTTGTGTTTCTTGCCTAGAGAAGTTCCTTTAGCATTTGTTGTAAAGCTGGTTTGGTGGTGCTGAACTCTCTCAGCTTTTGCTTGTCTGTAAAGGTTTTAATTTCTCCATCAAATCTGAATGAGATCCTTGCTGGGTAGAGTAATCTTTGTTGCAGATTTTTCTCCTTCATCACTTTAAATATGCCCTTCCAGTCCCTTCCAGCTTGCAGAGTTTCTGCTGAAAGATCAGCTGTTAACCTTATGGGGATTCCCTTGTGTGTTATCTGTTGTTTTTCCCTTACTGCTTTTAATATGTTTTCTTTGTATTTAATTTTTGACAGTTTGATTAGTATGTGTCTTGGCGTATTTCTCCTTGGATTTATCCTGTATGGGACTCTCTGTGCTTCCTGGACTTGATTAACTATTTCCTTTCCCATATTAGGGAAGTTTTCAACTATAATCTCTTCAATGTTTTCTCAGTCCCTTTCTTTTTCTCTTCTTCTTCTGGAACCCCTATAATTCGAATGTTGGTGTGTTTAATGTTGTTCCAGAGGTCTCTGAGACTGTCCTCAGTTCTTTTCATTCTTTTTTCTTTATTCTGCTCTGCAGTAGTTATTTCCACTATTTTATCTTCCAGGTCACTTATCTGTTCTTCTGCCTCAGTTATTCTGCCAGTGATCCTACCTAGAGTATTTTTAATTTCATTTATTGTGTTGTTCATCATTGTTTGTTTCATCTTTAGTTCTTCTAGGTCCTTGTTAAACATTTCGTGCATTTTGTCTATTATATTTCCAAGATTTTGGATCATCTTTACTATCATTATTCTGAATTCTTTTGCAGGTAGACTGCCTATTTCCTCTTCATTTGTTAGGTCTGGTGGGTTTTTATCTTGCTCCTTCATATGCTGTGTGTTTTTCTGTCTTCTCATTTTGTTTATTTTACTGTGTTTGGGGTCTCCTTTTTGCAGGCTGCAGGTTCATAGTTCTCGTTGTTTTTGGTGTTTGTCCCCAGTGGCTAAAGTTGGTTCAGTGGGTTGTGTAGGCTTCCTGGTGGAGGGGACTAGTGCCTGTGTTCTGGTGGATGAGGCTGGATCTTTTCTCTCTGGTGGGCAGGTCCACATCTGGTGGTGTGTTTTGGGGTGTCTGTGGACTTATTATGATTTTAAGCAGCCTCTCTGCTAATGGGTGGGGTTGTGTTCCTGTCTTGCTAGTTGTTTGGCATAGGGTGTCCAGCACTGTAGCTTGCTGGTCGTTGAGTGAAGCTGGGTGCTGGTGTTGAGATGGAGATCTCTGGGAGATTTTTGCCATTTGATATTATGTGGAGCTGGGAGGTCTCTTGTGGACCAGTGTCCTGAACTTGGCTCTCACACTTCAGAGGCACAGCACTGACTCCTGGCTGCAGCACCAATAGCCTTTACTCCACATGGCTCAGTAAAAAAGGGAGAAAAAGCAAAAAGAAAGAAAGAAAGAAAGAAAGAAAGAAAGAAAGAAAGAAAGAAAGAAAGAAAGAAAGAAAGAAAGAAAGAAAGAAAGAAAGGAGGGAAGGAGGGAGGGAGGGAGGGAGGGAGGAAGGAAGGAAGGAAGGAGGGAAGGAAGGAGGGAAGGAAGGAAAGAAAGAAAGAAGATAAAATAAAATAAAGTAAGATAAAATAAAATAAAATAATTAAAATAAAAATAATTATTAAGAAAAAAAATTTTTTTAAGAAACAAACAAACAAAAAACAGATGGATAGAACCCTGGGACAAATTGTGGAAGCAAAGCTATACAGACAAAATCTCACACAGAAACATACACATACACACTCACAAAAAGAGGAAAAGGGGAAAAAATAATAAATCTTGCTCTCAAAGTCCACCTCCTCAATTTGGGATGATTTGTTGTGTATTCAGGTATTCCACAGATGCAGGGTACATCAAGTTGATTGTGGAGCTTTAATCCACTGCTCCTGAGGCTGCTGGGAGAGATGTCCCTTTCTCTTCTTTGTTTGCACAGCTCCCGGGGTTCAGCTTTGGATTTGGCCCTGCCTCTGCGTATAGGTCGCCGGAAGACGTCTGTTTTTTGCTCAGACAGGGCAGGGTTAAAGGAGCAGCTGATTCAGGGGCTCTGGCTCACTCAGGGCGGGGGGAGGGAGGGGTACGGAGTGCGGGGTGAGCCTGCGGCGGCAGAGGCCAGTGTGACATTGCACCAGCCTGAGGCGTGCCGTGCGTTCTCCCAGGGAAGTTGTCCCTGGATCCCGGGACCCTGGCAGTGGCGGGCTGCACAGGCTCCCCGGAAAGGGGGTGTGGATAGCGACCTGTGCTTGCACACAGGTTTCTTGGTGGTGGCAGCAGCAGCCTTAGCATCTCATGCCCGTCTCTGGGGTCTGTGCTGTTAGCCGCGGCTCGCTCCAGTCTCTGAAGCTCCTTTAAGCAGCGCTTTTAATCCCCTCTCCTCGTGCACCAGGAAACAAAGAGGGAAGAAAAAGTCTCTTGCCTCTTCGGCAGTTCCAGACTTTTCCCCGGACTCCCTCCCGGCCATCCGTGGTGCACTAACCCCCTGCAGGCTGTTCACACTGCCAACCCCAGTCCTCTCCCTGCACTCCGACTGAAGCCCGAGCCTCAGCTCCCAGCCCTGCCCGCTCTGGTGGGTGAGCAGAGAAGCCTCTCGGGCTGGTGAGTTCCGATCGGCACCGATCCTCTGTGCGGGAATCTCCCCACTTTGCCCTCCGCAACCCTGTGGCTGCGTTCTCCTCCATGGCTCCGAAGCTCCCCCCTCCGCCACCTGCAGTCTCTGCCCACGAAGGGGCTCCTAGTGTGTGGAAACCTTTCCTCCTTCACGGCTCCCTCCCACTGGTGCAGGTCCATCCCTATTCTTTTGTCTCTGTTTATTCTTTTGCCCTACCCAGGTATGTGGGGGGGTTTCTTGCGTTTTGGGAGGTCTGAGGTCTTCTGCCAGCGTTCGGTAGGTGTTCTGTAGGAGTTGTCCCACATGTAGATGTACCTCTGGTGTATCTGTGGGGAGGAAGGTGATCTCCACGTCTTACTCTTCCGCCATCTTCCCCTCGTCCTCTCCGCATTTTTTTAACTTGCTTGAAATAGTGTTGTCATCCAAGCCTAACATGTTGTTGTTGAATTATTTGGGGGGAAAGTCCCCCAATGAGATGACATGGAAATTTGGCACTTGATCAGCTTGTGACCTTTAGTCTGACTATGTGTTACCACCAAATGCACAGAAACCACCTGGGTCAGGGGCAGGGGAGCCGGCCTCATGCAGTCTATCTTGAGAAGGTTCCTAATTGCTCACTGTGGTTTTGCATCTTCTTTACCACATTCAAACAGCTCTTTACTTCTGCTTGAAACCGCTCCTATTTGACTTTTTTCTTTTGTTTTTAAAAATTGTCTTACTTAGCAATTAGCTCATTGTCTCATTAGCACATTTTATTTTCCTCGCTCTTAACTATTTTGCTGTCCCATTTGGTCAACTAGTGCAACTTTTAAAAATTATGTAATTTATGTATTAATGTTTCTTTAAGCTGAGTATGGTTAAATCAACAGTGATTACTGGTTTGATTTTCAGCCCAGAGACCACAATAAAGTCTGCTTCTGTACATCAGATGTGTTGATTAATACATTGCAGAATTGGGCTCAGATTTTTACAGCTTGGGTAGTTGATGAGAAGTCAGAGCTTGGGGCTGTATAATTAAGTTAGCTGGAAAATGAATGCAGAAATTGGCTTTGTGATTTGATTGGTTTAAACTCTATGAATATACTTACCTCATCATTTTGAGTTAAATTCAGTGCCACAAAAATTATGTTAGCTACATCTCTGCAATGTTATATTGCTGTCTTTGAAAGAAATGATGTCTTTGAAAGACATCATTTTTTGCTGTCTTTGAAAGAAATGATGTGTATACAAAACACAGTAACCACCAGCAATCCAGAAACAAAAAGATTATTTTCTTGTTCATTGGTGAAATGTGCTTGATATTTTCCTATACCTTTACTTTCTCAGCTGATCTTCTAATTAACTTCTGTACAGTAAATAATTATAGTGCTGTGGCTACAGCTGAATACACTAAAGTCTGCTACTAGGATTAACTTGTCCTACTGGTCAGCAACGTCAGGCAGTATTTATGCACAGAAATTATGCTAAGCAAGACCAGTCATTTGAGAGCCATATGCCATACTTTACTGTATGATGGTGGGTATATCCAAGGAAAAACACAGAACTCACCAGAGTGACTGTCTTTTAAAGACTAGGATAAGTCTAACTAGTTGAGTGCTACCCATTAATTACAAAATAAACACAAGTAGTAAGTGGATGACCAAATTAATGGAATGATTTCCTTACTTGGTCTTTTCCTCTCCCCATCTCCCTCTCTCTATCGATCTCCATCTCCATCCCCATCTCCATCTCCATCCCATCTCCGTCCCCATCTCCATCCCCATCCCATCCCCATCTCCATCCCCATCTCCATTTCTTTCTCTCTCTAGCCCTCACCTCCTGAGAGTTTAAACCACACAGACTTTCCATCTTAATTACACAGATACACCTAACAATGCTGTAATATGTCTATTTCCTTTCTTGACTGGTACTGTCTTAGTGGGTGAAATCCTGAAATTTGGATGGTATAATTTTCTTTAAAAGCAAACATGTTGTGTAAAAGTTTCTTGCAAATTAATCATGACTGACTCAGATAGATTAAAAAAAAATAAAACAAAAAACAGGCTGTGTCTTGAATAAAAGAACAAATTTTAGGCAGATGCCACCTAAATTATTCTGCCTCTTTCTTTTCAAACTTACTTTATTAACACCATTTATTCCCCTTCACCATATCACATTTCTCAGAATGCAGATGCTTCTTCTGATTAATCAGTTTTTAAAGTAATGCTCATCTGGTTGTCATTGATGATTTTATGTCCACTATATGCAAATATTTTTAAAAATGATAAAACTGAAATGAATAATAAAAATTTGAAAGACCACTTTTATCAACAGAAAAGTTATATATGGGAAAAATCTCTAAATTGGAGTACTATTACATAATTATGAAAATATGTTTTGAACTTTTGTGGAACATGTGTTTTAAAACAAGGAAGAGTTGAATGCAATTGGGATAAATTTAGTGACCTTATAGCTGATAAAGCCATGCTTCCATGGTGACAATTTTAACACTGATGGAGATGTGGTGTTTTATTTTAATCTCAAGAGAAGATGATATTTAGGGGAAAAGCTCACATTTTCTGTATGAATGGAGTTTTGGGAATTGGATGTTGTTTGCTTGAAACACTGAAGAATAGTAGGCATCTCTGCTGTGGGTGAGCTTCCTGAGTTTTGAGATGCTATAGACCTGTTGACTGTTTATTCTTGATATCAGTTCTCATTTTAACATGTGCATGTGAGATATTAATCCTGCATGTGAGAAAATAATTATTTGATTACAATGCCATTTTTTTGGGGAAGAGTTTGAGAAGGATGGGGGGGGGAACACTCCCAAATTCATTCTATGAGGCCACCATCACCCTGATATCAAAACCAGACAAAGATATTACAAAAAAAGAAAATTACAGATCAATATCATTGTGAACATAGATGAAAAATCCTCAGAAAAATATTAGCAAACAGAATCCAACAACACATTAAAAGAATCATACACCGTGATCAAGTGGGATTTAACCCAGGAATGCAAAGATTCTTTAATATATGCAAATCAATCAATGTGATAACCATATTAACAAATTAAGGAATAAAAACCATGTGATCATCTCAAGAGATTCAGAAAAATGTTTTGACAAAATTCAACACGAATTTATGACAGAAACTCTCCAGAAAATGGGAATAGAGGGAACCTACCTCAACATAATAAAAGCCATATATGACAAACCCACAGCCAACATCATCCTCAATGGTGGAAAACTGAAACCATTTCCTCCAAGATCAGGAACAAGACGAGGTTGCTCACTCTCACTGCTATTATTCAGCATACTTGTGGAAGTTTTAGTTACAGCAATTAGAGAAGAAAGAGAAATAAAATAAATACAAATTGGAAAAGAAGAAGTAAAACTGTCACTGTTTGCAGATGACATGGTACTATACATACAGAATCCTAAAGATGCTATTAGAAAACTGCTAGAGCTAATCAATGAATTTGTTAAAGTAGCAAGGTACAAAATTAATGCACAGAAATCTCTTGCATTCCTATACACTAACAATGAAAAATCAGAAAGAAAAATTAAGAAAACAATCCCATTTAACATCACAACAAAAAGAATAAAATACCTAGGAATAAATCTACTTAAGGAGGTAAAAGACCTGTACTCAGAAAACTATAGAACACTAATGAAATAAATCAAAGATGACATAAACAGATGGAGAAATATACCATGTTCTTGGATTGGAAGAATCAATGTTGTGAAAATGACTATACTACACAAAACAAGCTACAGATTCAATGCAATCCCTGTCAAATTACCAATGGCATTCTCTACAGAATTAGAACAAAAAAATTTTTACAATTTGTATGGAAACACAAAAGAGCCCGAATAGCCAAAGCAATCTTGAGAACCAAAAAAATAGCTGGAGGAATCAGGCTCCCTGACTTCAAACTATACTACAAATCTACAGTAATCAAAAGAGTTTGGTACTGGCACAAAAACAGAAATATAGATCAGTGGTACAGGATAGAAAGCCCAGAGATAAACCCATGCACGTATGGTCACCTAATTTATGACAAAGGAGGCAGGCAAGAACATACAATGGGTAAAAGACAGTCTCTTCAATAAGTGGTGCTGGGAAAAGTGGGCAGCTACCTGTAAAATAATGAAATTAGAACACTCCCTAACACCATAAACACAAAAAAAAATTAAAAATGGATTAAAGACCTAATATAAGACCAGACAATATAAAACTCTTAGAGGAAAACATAGGAAAAACACTCTTTGACATAAACCACAGCAAGATCTTTTTTGTCCCACCTCCTAGGGTAATAGAAATAAAAACAAAAATAAACAAATGAGACCTAAGGAAACTCAAAAGCTTGTGCACAGCAAAGGAAACCATAAACAAGACAAAAAGGCAACCCTCAGAGTGGGAGAAAATATTTGCAAACGAAGCCACAGACGAAGGATTAATCTCCAAAATATACAAACAGCTCATGGAACTCAATATCAAAAAACAAACAACCCAATTAAAAAATGGGTGGAAGACCCAAATAGACATTTCACCAAGAAGACATACAGATGACCAAGATGCACATGAAAAGATGCTCAACGTCACTAATTACTAGAGAAATTTAAATAAAAACTACAGTGAGGTATCACCTCACACTGGTCAGAATGGCCATCATCAAAAAATCTACAAACAATAAATTCTGGAGAGAGTGTGGAGAAAAGGGAACCCTTTTGCTCTATTGGTGGGAATGTAAATTGATACAGCTACTGTGGGGAACAGTAGGGATGTTCCTTAAAAAACTAAAAATAGAACTACCATATGACACAGCAATCCCACTACTGGGCATATACCCTGAGAAAACCATAATTCAAAAGGACACATGTATCCCAGTGTTCATTGCAGCACTATTTACAATAGCCAGGACATGGAAACCACCTAAATGTCCAATGACAGATGAATGGATAAAGATGTGGTACATATATGCAATGGAACATTACTCAGCCATAAAAAGGAATGAAATGGCGTCATTTGTAGAGATGTGAATGGACCTAGAGTCTGTCATACAGAGTGAAGTAAGCCAGAAAGAGGAAAAAAAATCATATATTAACGCATATATGTGGAATCTAGAAAAATTGTGTGGATAGACCTATTTGCAGGGCAGGAATAGAGACACAGACGTAGAGAGTGGACATGTGGACATGGAGAGGGGAGGGTAGGATGGGATGAATTGGGAGATTAGGATTGACATATATGCACTACCGTGCCTAAAATAGATAGCTAGTGGGAACACGCTATAAAGCACAGGAAGCTCAGCTGGGTGCTCTGTGATGACCTAGGTGGGTGTGATGAGAAGGGTGGGAGGGAGGTCCAAGAGGGAGGGGATTTAGGTATACATATAGCTGATTATCTTCATCATACAGCAGAAACTAACACAACATTGTAAAGCAATTATACTCCAATAAAAAAAAAAATTACAATGCTTTTTCCAAAGGCTTCTATTTGTATCAGTTTAGGAGGTCATGAGTGGTAATAACAACTCCCTTATTCTATGTCCCCCTTCTCTTCTATCCTCCAACCACATCATAATAGTAAGTTTTAAAGGCAATTCTTTGTGTTTTTACCCAAAGGAGGGGAAGGAAAGTTGGAAACACATGGAAATTCGTAGAGACTAGCTAAAAAAATCATGGTCTATGTTTATAATGAAATGCTTTCCTGACATTAACAATGAGAAAGCTTCATACATGTTGATATATGGACTTGAATCCTAAGATATTTTGGAAAAGAGCCATGTTTTGGATTTACCACGTTTTGGGGGGGAAAAAACTACGTATGTCAATATGTTTGTAAATATACCTGCATGATTTGTATCTGTAAGATATAAAATCTACTGGTTAATAGTGCTTAACTCTGGGGAGGGAACTGAGTGAACAGGGCCATAGAAGAAGACCGATTTTTTTTTCCTATACCTTATTATACTTTTTGGATTTTGTGTCATGCAGGTGGATTGCCTACTCAGACAAACAAAGACAATGCTGTAGGGCAGAATGAGCAAGTATTTCGTAGTGGGATGTAAGTTAAGATTTGATTCCAGACCTGATTACTCAACTACAGGTGTGACCTTAGATGGATTTTGTAACTTCTTGTTCATATCCGTCATCTCACAAGAGTTTTGTAAAGGTTAGATGTTGTGCTGGAGTTGGAAGCACCTGACATCTATGAAGAATGTAACAAATGTTGTTCTTTTCTGTCAAGGCCACCATCAACATTAACTTGAGACCAGTAGTAACCCTGGAGCCCCAGTGCTCCAGGAAGGATGGGAGTTCGCACTGTACAGAGTAGGGCAATTCTCTGTCCTTCCAGCACCTTCAGAAATGGCGCTTATTTCAAACATCAGAAAAGTAGTTGGTAGTTTCCATTGTGTCAGAGCAAGAGTAGGACTGGAGGGAATGACTCTAAGTAAGAGTCGTACATGGTAAATTACATGAAAATAACGTAAAGCCCCCATGAAATCATTTTCTTTGCTTCACCCCCAAACCTCAATTTAGATTCAGAGAACCATCTATAAATTGTGACTTTCTCTGTTTGCCTTAACAGTAAACCCACAGAATTTTTTTTTTAATTTTTCCTAACACTGTGCTAACACATCTACGAAATCAATACCTGTTGGTAATTGATTTCATACAAAGCTCTGAACTTCTTGGAAGAAACTAGATTGTATTGCTATTCTATGAGTGACAAGTAATTTCCTTTCACCTTAGTGCTCGTCTGTGCCTTATTCATGTGAGAAGGAAAGGAAAGAGAACTTAGGTATAAGTAGTAAGTAAAAAAAAAAAGAAAGGTAAGAGATTTATTTGTAAACGGGGGGAGGGTTTGGTAAGTGTGCTGACCTTGGGCAGGACCAGGCATTCTGTGGAGGAGTAAGCTAAGGTTGGTACCTCCATGCCACCCAGTAGGTTGCTGGTGCTGGGGTCATAGGAGTTATGAATTTCGGTTTCATGCAACAGTAATTATGTTACTGAGGTATCCTGAACACAAGCCCTTTTTAGAGAACTTCCAGGATGTTCAAGACAATTTCTAAATTATAAACTCCCTTAAACAACATTTTAATAAAATCACTGCAGTATACCTGCACACTACTTTCTTTTTAACTGTAAGGGAGTCGGGGATTCACATAAGCACTATTTTTGTCTGTCACATAATGCTCCCATAGTGCTATCTAGTCAGAAAGCCATGAGTAAGCTGCTCATTGGGTTGGCTGAAAACAAACCAAAAAAATAAAGAAAATAAATGGACCCCCTTCTTGGATTGCTTATGGCCTTGCATGGCAGAAAATCCCTTTCCACAGATACTTATTACAGAAGTCATAGGCAGTGCTATTGGGTTTCAGTGTTAGAAAGGATCAAACCCCACTGGAAGGTCAGGAAGACATTTCTGAAGCTGGATTTTGATCCTGACTTTGAAGGCAGTGTCAGTCATTCTTACAAATATTTCATGAGCACTTACTGTGAGGAATCTCAGAGAATCTCTGCCTAAATATATTAATAATATCATGTGGAGGATGATATTAATTTAACATCAAAAATCAATTTATGATTCCAAATTTGATTAATACAGTGATGGACAAGTACACAGTGATGTGAGAAAGCAGAACTGGGGACTCTGATGTAACACATGAGGTCAGGAAGGCCACCAAGATGAGTGACCTTGAGCAGAGACCAGAAGATCATGCCTGATCAACTCATCCGGGGAGTGAGGGAGCAGATATTCCAAACGAGGGACAGAGGTACAAAGGCTGTATTTTGCATAGGAACATGGCTGTCTGCCAGACACTGAAAGGAGATCAGTGGGAATACAGTGTAGACTACGAGGAAAAGATGGGGCTGGAGAAACTGGAAGAGGCACAGCCACACCAAATGTATAATCTGATAGCTGTTCTTTCTCCAGCCCCTTCCCTTGCCTATAGCACTGACTCACACACAACATGCTTTATTTATTTGTTTTATATGTCTCTCGTCTTAATTTCTATCCAGGCTTTGTTTGGTTATCTGGTATAGTATTGGCCCTGGTTCTACTACTAGGAGATAATACTTGACTAGCTCTCTCTATATCCCAAGCATTGTTCTAAACACCCTATGAGAATTAGCTGATCTGACTCACAGCAACGCTGTGTGGCAAATATTATCACCATCTCATATGTGATGTAACGGAGGCACATAAAGGCCAAGAAACTTGTCCCAGGTCACACCATTGGAATAGAAGAGCCCATGTCCAACCTGGACAACTCACTTCCTCAGCCCCTGCACTGGCAGCATCTGAGCCTGCCTGGCATTTGGAAGGTGAAATGAATATAGGAATGAGAAGCTGTTAAACTAGTTTTATTTTTCTTTTTGAATTTTATTTTATTTTTTTATATAGCAGGTTCTTATTAGTTATCTATTTTATACATATTAGTGTCTACATGTCAATCCCAATCTCCCAATTCATCCCCCCCACCCTCTGCTTTCCCCCCTTGGTGTCCATATGTTTGTTCTCTACATCTGTGTTTCTATTTCTGTCTTGTAAGCCAGTTCATCTGCACCATTTTTCTAGATTCCACATATGTGCGTTAATATATGATAATTGTTTTTCTCTTTCTGACTTACTTCACTCTGTATGACAGTCTCTAGGTCCATCCACGTCTCTACAAATGACCCAACTTCATTCCTTTTTATGGCTGAGTAATATTCCATTGTATATATGTACCACATCTTCTTTATCAAACTAGTTTGTCTTTTGTTTATTTCTTTATTTTTGCCAGAGTGGAGGGATATTACATGATTATATTTCCTTCTTGAAATAAGCAATGTTTTTTACCAGGGAGATATGAAATTCATGAAATGGTTAGATTTTTCCAAGTAACTCCTGGGAAAAGTTTAATAGACAGAAATTCACTCAATTGTCTATGACATTCATACCTGTGGCCTGAAGCATAGATAAGACAACAGAACTCATAATGTGCAAATGTACAAAGTAACCAGGATTTCAGATCTCAGAATTCTGTTCTAAACTAAGTACTATTATTGTCTCTAAGTACATACAATACTTATTCACAAAGATGATATTGCATCTGTTATTTAGAAAAAATGACAATTAAGGGTAAAATATATTTTATAATCTTTTATCCCCAATACTTAGCAGATAATATTAGCTGGGTGAATGAATAAGTGATTTAGGAGTGAATAAAAGGATTAATAATTCTTTCTTTGATAGGCATCCATTCTGTTTTGACTTTCGATAAATTATTGCGTCAACCAAGAATATTTTTATTTCCTTCCTTCAAAAGTCCAAAATAGTGAGGTTTAAGTGAGATAAAGAGTGGTTGTCAGCGTGGCCTCCTCCAGTTTCCCATCTCAAGCATTTCAAAGTCATTTTGAAGTCTCAACTTTAATTTTATATTTACTAGAAAAGGGGAATTACTATTTGTGATGGTTAATTTTACCTGACTGGGCTAATTGATGTCCAGATGGTGGGTAAAACATTATTTCTGGACGTGTCTGAGGTTGTTTCTGGAGGAGATTAGCATTTGTGTTGGGAGACTAAGTAAAAATGATCGCCCTCATTAACGCAAGTGGGCATCAGCTAATGCTCTGAGCTGAGTAGGACAAAAAAGCAAAGGAAGGAAGAATGTGCTCTCCGCTTGAGTTGGGACATCCATCTTCTTCTGCCCTTAGACATAGGTGATCCTGGTTCTTGGGCCTTCGGACTTAAACTGGGACTTACTTACATCATTGGCCACCCAGTTCACTAGTCTTTGGACTTGATTGAATGACACCACCAGCTTTTCTGGTTCTTCAGCTTGCAGATGGCAGACTGTGGGACTTCTTGGCTTCAAGAATTGTGTGACCCAGTTCCTATAATAAATCTCCTCATATATATGAAGATATATGTTCTATTGGGTCTGTTTATCTGGAGAACGCTAATACACTATTTATCCAATTATTCCGTCTCATTAGAATAAATTTAGTTCACCTCTTGAGTACTTTATGAATTATCTTAAAAGGCCCATTGAGTGCTCATGTCAATCCTGTACCATTGAACATAAAGATTCTGTTCATCCCACCAGTCAAAGGGCTGGACTAAAGGAAGTAGCAATAAATTCTCTATATCATTTAGATAAGAATTTCCAAAATCACTAATCTCTGTAATTTCCTTGGCTAAGAAGGGAACTAACAGGTCTATGTTTTATCACTGGCGGAATTTAGCCCAGGAGAAATAATGGAATACCACTGAGTTATTGAAAAAGGTGCAATTAGTTACTTGTCTTTTTGGTCTAAGCTTGAATGCATTAGCTACTAACCTATATGCTTTTTAGACTAAAGGGAATGGTGCACTATATAAATAGATTATGTCTTCTCACTAGGCATTTCTCTGCCATAGAAATTAATCTTTAATTTGCTCATCTCAAAAATGAACCCTGTTGGACTGTGAGGCTAGGGTGAATGTCTGGCATTAATAATATGTATCCTTCCAATTAGTCCTGAATTCATTACAGCAGCTTCAAATTAGTATTGATTAAGAGATTATGGGCCCAGAAGGTATGCAGAAATTTTTATTAGTTCCCTAGAGGTGTTGTGATAGTTTTTGAAGGAAAGATCATTCATTGTGCATCAATATTTGAAATATTTTCTATGAAATTTCAGTACATTTTCTAACTTTATAAAATAATGTCTCGTTATTAATTTGTAATGAAAAGAAGATCACTCATACCCTCACATTTGGGCATTAGAGTCATGATATCTCACTGGCAGCTTGCAACATACCTACACCAATATTCTTGAGAAAATATCAGAGAGCTAAAAAGAAAGGCAAGAATTTTTCACACTGAAAATATAAAATGACAAAACCCCTAAAGCTCTAAAGCTAGAATCAAACAAAAATGATATTAATTAGGAGACAAAGGGATGAGTATTGTGAAGCTCTCTCCCTGCCCATCCTTCTGCTCAGGGTGAACTCTGTCTTTGCTTCTTGGTACAGACCTTTGGAGGAAAATGTAGGAAGATATTGTGTGTTTTCTTACATCACTCCCCAAATTCAGAGATGTAGGGTCTGTTAATCTCAAAAGCTGAGCACTGCTTTGGTCTCCACATTCAGAGAATGGAATGGTACTCTTCTGAAGACTTCCTTCCCATCTTTCATAGATCAATGAAGACTGGATAGGATGGAAAACAGGGGATAATAAAAGCAAGCAGGAGTGGCATTTGCACTGTGCATTACTAGAGATGGAAGCTCCCGTGACCACCACCTGCATGTAGGAGTAGAAAAAAAATAACCCCGTATGCTGGTAGTCCTGCATCATGAGAATTTTCTGGGGATTCTCAATTATACACTGGTTCCAAGTGCCAAAGGGCAAGGCAGTGTTGAAAGGAAGAAAATATCACCAGAAGACGTAAGAACTTGCTCAGAAAAGGAGGCTGCATTCATTGCTGTGCACATCACATTGTCTTCACATTGTAGATCTCTAAGATAGAGCTTGATTAGACAAATAGACAGAAATATAACTGAGGAAATCCACTAATAAATGTCTTTCAACAAGTATATGGACAAAAACAACAGGAAATACTTAAATAGATGAAAAGGAGAATAGGAGATAAGCATATTATAATTTCTGCACCTGTCTGTCCTCTCCCAGCTCTCCTCATGCAAATACTAACTAGCGGAACGTAGATCACAGATTCAAATACTGGTGCCTTACGATGTAAGGATGTACGCCCGCCATACTCGCGCTTGCTGTAAGTGGCTGGTCCTCACTTTGCCCATGTCTGACTCCTATGAGGGCTACCAGCACTCACCTCTGGCCCTTTTTTCTCAGACACTCCTGCTTGTTTTATCTTATGGACACCATTCAACTATTAACCTTCCAGCTTTAACAACAGTGACCATAAATATAGTGTACTTCTGCTCTTTGCTGGCTTCTGCAGGACTCTGGTGAGCTGAATTCCTCAAATGGGTGATGGAAAGCAAACACAACTAAAACTTCAGATGTCATCTTTAAGGAATTATGGGATAATTTTTTGCTGACTTTTTAAACCATCAATGAAAGTTGTTATCAAACTATGATCTCAATGAGCTCATAGCAGCTTCGAAAGTTTTATGTTGATTCTTTCAGTATTATTCTTAGGAATTTTATTTTTATTAATATTGAAATACTACAATACCATTGAAGTTAAGTTTATTGAAATTTTATAAGGAAGAACTCTGAAAATACACCTGAAATATTTTTAAAAAATCATTAATTGTCCTTATTTGTGATTAATCTTCTGGATTAAAAAAAACTTACACAGGAATGGTATTTAATTATGTGTTCTGCAAAGCACCTACCATCTTATGTGCTATTTTTTACTTTCAACCATGTATATATACACATACACGGAGGTCAAGTGAATTGCATTTGCACAGACTTTTTGACTAAGGAAACAAATGGTTTAAATCTTGCACTTAACTTTAAAAAATGATTTCGTAATCTTCAATGCCTATCTTAGTCATTTGATCAAGTCTTTCACGATCTTCAGATCTCATGTTCAATGTCTGTAGAATGGGTCAAGCAATTGCTAATCAAGTTCCATAAATGCTTTACAATAGGCAGGGGTTCAGGACCCCAAATGCTACATTTCTTGTCTCAGAATTTTGTCTGAAATCCCCAAGCTGAAAGCTGCAGCTGTGACGTGTCGGCGCCATGGGGAGACAACAGCATTGAACATGGAGAAATCCCCTCCAGAGAACTGAACAGACAGCTGTCTAGCCCAGCCTGCAACCCTCACCCACTGTGACCTGCATCTTTCTCCCACGCAATAACAGAGACTACCATGTCTCTAGAGCAGTTCTCTGAGGTGGAGAATTCACAAAAAAGTGAATTATCACCCTGGTAAGAAGAGGGCTTGCCCATCCCAGCCAGGTTAGTTGAGGGGGGCTCTGGACAAAGATTCAGCAGCATGGTGGGTGCACCTTGTGGTGGGTACGAGGAAGAGCATTTTCTGTCTCCACGGTTGGATACTTGCTGAGCTTTGACACTTGTGAGCTGTCCCTGTCCCTGAACTAGAGCACATTGAGAAAATTCTTAGAAAAGTAGGACACACGTCTCTTAGAATTTGAGTAGGTAATTGAACCAGCTTCTTCTCTATGAAAATTTTGAAGGCAAGAGGCTGGGAACAGCCTGAGATGTCAGGTAAGGGGTTCATCAATCTGTATCCCACCTTTTGGCTGAGTAGATGCCATGGAAGTTGGTAAACTAGAGCTGTCTTCAAGGCACCCCACCAAGAGGGCAGCCGACCCACTGAGAGTCAGTCTGTGGGCTGTTCCCCAGGCAGGAACTGTGAGGACCAGCTTAAGATGTCAGGAAGCTGCATGCGCTGAAGTTGTCAGCACCTAACACCTGCCACAGTGAGAGTCAATGGCAAACCAGTATTAGCCAGGAGACAGCTGCAACAGCAGAAGCAATTAAGATAACAGACAAACTTAACAAATATTTAACCCTTTTCAGCCAATGTTTCTTTTCCTCCTCAACCCTGAATGAGCCATAAGAGAAAGAAACAAAGAGGTGGGTGAAGAAAAGAACAAGCTACCTGTGTTCCTGCCCACGTAGATCTGTGAGCCACTGGTTAGACCTGGGGGGCAGTGTAGGGGGTTGTGTAAGAAGAGGAGGGAGACTTTGAACTGGAGGTGAGAATGACGTGTGATTTAGACTTGACAGGACTCATTCATATGTGAAAGGGACGAAATTGCTGACATGATATTATTATGCCCAAGAAGTCATAGGGTGGTAGAAAAAAGAGGTAGAAGAGAGCATGTTGAAGGCAGTGGTTGGAAGTAAATAAAGGCACTTCTTTTTGTATCCCACTAAGTTCAAAGTATTTAATAATGTGCCTATGAAATTACCAATATTGTTGGCAATTAAGCGGAAACAGTGAAATAAAATGAGGACGCTATGAACAGGCATGTCTTCCGCAGTTCCTCAAAGAACGCTCTAAGGGATAAATGTTTTGCCAAATACATGAATTCAGCCTACCTTTCCATCTTACCTCATTCCCCGCACACTTTGTGGGGATGCGGGGTGGGCTGGCCAGATTTGGTGTTTTTCCAGTGATGGGGATCTGAGGTTATTTTCAATACAACCAACCTGGAGGAGAAATTCCCATCCAGGGTATTGTGCCTTTGCCAAGATTTGAACAGGGAAGACAATTCAAAACATAGTTGGTAAGTGCAAGGCTCAGACACTAGAGGGATAGAGTGAGAAATAAGCCTCTTTAGGGAGCAGGAGAAGGGATCACACTTGGGGTCGTGAAAGTATAAACAGAGAAGCGCGTGATGATATAACCTGGTAAGGGGGGCGGGGCAGATGGTGAGACAAGGGCACCGTTGTCCGTCACCTTGAACCATGGATTTCACATGGGATGTGGAGAGTCGTTACGTGCCTGCTACGTGACAGGATCTGACAACCTCTTCTCCTCCGGACCACATTTCAGCAATCCAGGCATCTGTTTTAACAGCAAGAGTAAGCTGGATTCCACCAGGCTGGGATGGAGAACTCCCATGCCTGGATTCCTAAGGTAACAGCGGGCTTCCAAAGAACTAGTCTGTTTCCTTGAGGAATTCTATTAGTGAAATAAAATGAACAAAAGTAAAGGAAGGAATAAATCTTTGAAAATCAGTGTCATGGACTTAAAAAATCTCGTAATTATTGAGACGATTTCTTCTTTAGAAAAGTAGATACATTGTTTAGGATCACATTGGTGGCTATATTTGCTGGGTCTTGGCAACCATACTTTCCCCAGTTAGGGAAACACGTGTTCCTTTTGCTTGGTTTCAGGGTGGTGTGTTTGCCTAAGTTACTTTAGTATTACCTGGACCACAAACTCATGAAAAGCTAAGTCTGACAAATCAAGGCAACCATCCCTGCCATTCCACAGTTTTCCTTGTATGGCCTGTGAATACACATGAATTTTTTCTGTATGAATCACTATTTGTCAAATGTGTCACTTCTGTTCTATTATATATAAATGTTTAGTCATTTTTGTTGTTGTTAATCAGACAAAAAAAATGAATGAAGTAGAAGTTAGTAATCACCAAGGATGCAGAGAAAGCCCGGAGATTTTAAATCTATTTATCCATCTATTCATCCATTTATTTATCTGTCTGTCTGTTTACCAATCTATTCTATCTCCAAGCCTTGATAAAAATAAACTTAGTCCTGAATTCTAAATTCTGTGGGAAGCAAGAAATGACATCTCTGTAGGTAGAGCAACTCAGACACAAGTTCCCCAGCAGGACTTGGAGAAACAGCAAAAGGGCAAATGAAGTTACAGGTAAGTGCAGGACACATGGATGGTAGGAGCAAATGGAACATTCAGAAGTAAAATAAAAATCCATCGACCATTTAGATGGCCAGCCAAGCAAAGAGAAATGTCTCTAATTTGCTGTTTCAATTTCAACAAACCAACATGAATTTACAATCATTCCATTGAAATTTCAGGGAATGGATTGGCTAAAAGAAATTTAAGGAGAAAATGCTTCATGGACATTAATAGCATAGTACATATTAATAGCTATATAAGATGTATAGAATATCTTTTATAAAGCATTATTTAGTGTGCTAGTATTACTGTAAATGCTGCAAGCAAACACACATACAGTCTTTCAAAAGTTCATCATAAAACTATCTTATTTTCCTTAATTGTGAACTCTCTTAAATACTGTGTTTGCAAGAGAAATGCTATATATAATCTATCACTCAATCTGTCTACCTATCTATCAACTAATCATGAAAGCCAATCAAGAGAACTGTCCATCAGGGCTTCCTTGGTGGTGCAGTGGTTGAGAGTCTGCCTGTTGATGCAGGGGACGCGGGTTCGTGCCCGGGTCCAGGAGGATCCCACATGCCACGGAGCGGCTGGGCCCGTGAGCCATGGTCACTGAGCCTGCCCGTCCCAAGCCTGTGCTCCGCAACGGGAGAGGCCACAACAGTGAGAGGCCCGCATACTGCAAACAAACAAACAAAAAAAACCAACAAAACAACAACAAAAAAACTGTCCATCAAGGCTGGAAGACAGCATAATTCAAATTATATTATCAAAGTCATATAAATATCGGGAAATCTTTTTTTATTCCTATTTGTTTTATATTTGATTCTGGATGAGAGTATATGCAGTCTAGGTTTGCTTGACTGGAATTAGTCTAGGGAATCAGATTAGTAAGGTAGATTAACAATCTTACATGATTACTGCACTGAGACCAAACCCTTCCCAGTAAAACAGAACTCACTTCCAAGTGCATAATCAAAGGAAAAGTAAATATAGAAATGAAACAGATGGAGATAAAAATATTAACTTTATTTTTTAAGCTGAATTGAAGGACAATTCAATCCTTCCTGCCTCTGGGGAACTGAACGAGGGAGGGCAATTGGAGAAACACGTCAGAAGTAAATGACCCATGTTTTTATCTCCAGGAGACTTGGAGTTTCTCCTCTTTTATGGGAACTTAAGAAGTATTGGTTAAATTATCTCCCCAGTGCTCTCCATCTTCTTTGTTGAGAGCTCTCAGGGAGGAGAGATAAGGTGTGATGTATCATCAGTGATAGTTCTACCTTTTTATTAAAATGATAAACTTTGCATATTGGAAAAATTTTTAATTTACAGAAAAGTTGGAAAGAGTACAGAGACGTCCCATATGTTCCTCACTCAGCATCTTCCATTGCTAACATCTTATGTTACCATGATATATTAGTCAAAACTAAGAAACTGACGTTGGCACATTACTATGAACTGAATTCCAGACTTATTTTCAACCAATTTTTGAATTAATGAAGGGCCTTAAGGAACAGGGTCAGTCTTGGTAATAGGAAACGTCCTTTCTGTTTTGAACCCTCTGCCACTTCCTTGAAGGCCTGTGACTTATCCAGATGGGGGCCAGAGAGCTGGTGAAACAGAAACCTACACATTCTGATGTGTTTGCAACTCAAAGCAAAGAGGGTTCAGTGTTCCAAAAGGTGGAGGCATCCTTAAATGTACAGGCCATTATTTTTACTAGTAAAATCAATGATTCTGCATAAAGAAACCTCTGTAAATCAGGGAGAAAAAAAACCCCTGCCTTTCTCCAAAAACCTCTTTGAAATAAACCATTCTTTAATAAATAAACTTTAAATTATAACACCACCCACAGAAGAGCACAAAAGACTGTACAATAGCTCAGTGAATTTGACAGTGTGAATACCAAAGTACCCACAACCTGGAGAAGAAGTGAAATATGGACAGCATTCCAGACATGCTCAGATTGTCATCCAATCACTTCCTCCTCATCCCCCCAAGGAAACAACTAACCTATTATGGAAATTATTTCCCTCGCTTTTGTTTATAGTTTTATGAACTAAACATATATCTTAAATATGTTAGGTTTGTTTTCCTGGTGCTTTTATAGCTCTATATAAAATAAACAATCACTAAGTTCCTTTCTGTGTCTGAGTTCTTTTATTCAACACAATGTTTGTAAGATCCATCTGCATTACAGTTTGTAATTTTAGCTTGCCCTTTTCATTGCTATACAGTATTCTATTACATGAATCTATTCCAATTTATCTATCCACGCAATTGATTTGTTTACAGTTTGGGATTATTATTAACATTGCTGATCTGTGTGCATGCATTTATGTATATACCTGGTACTGAAAGTGTTCGGTCATGAGTGAAAGATAGTTTACACTTTATCAGGTAACTTCAAATTGTTTTCTAAAATAGTTGTATCAGCAGGGTATGAAGGTCCAAGTGTTCCTCATCTTCTCTGACATTTATGTGGTCAGTATGATTCATTTTAACCATTTTGGGTGATGTGTACTTGTAAACATTTTAAGTGAAATATGACTTCTCTTTAAAGATCTTGTAAGGCCTTGAAAAAATACTTTCTGGACAATAATTCCTCATATATCTTCATAGACAGATATTGTTTGCTGCAAGGATCTATCCAAATCCTCTACTCTTATGGAAGAATGAGGTTGACTTGGATAATAGGTCAAGAGGATGACTTGTGATCCTCATAGCTGTGAGCTAGAGACAGGGTTCATCTCTGTGTCAGGAGAGCATCTCAGGATCTGTCAACAGCCCTCAGGGAAGCCATTGTTAAAATATGAGATGAGAAAGGGAGAGAGAACACAGCCAGGTTCAAAAGGCCAAAGGAAGGTTGTAGTACCAAACTTTCAGAGAGAGATGGGACCACTTCAGTGCAGGGCAGGTCAGGCAAGGCCCCTTCCAAGCAGGGAGGCTGGGAAGGCAGACAGAGGTTCAGAAACAGCCAGGTTTGCTCAGAGCTTCTCTGCATGAGCCAAGAGGAGGGGCAGGTGAATCAGTCTGCTTTAAACAGACAGAGGCGTGGGTCACAAGCAGGATCTGAGGACACGCAAAATAAACAATACCATTTTATGGTCCTTTGATCATCTTTCTGATCTAACAATACTATTTCACACACACACACACACACACACACACACACACACAAAACTAACCCACATCTGTGAAGATCAGTTCGGGTCTCACATGGAAATATTACTATTTTTTTTTCTTTAGGGAGTAGTGTATTGCCCAAATAAATGTCATCATATGTCAACTTACTAACTGCTTTTTAAAATTATTTAAAAGCACAGCATGCTTAATCACATTAGCTGGAAGAACATTTCCATTATCTTCAAAACTGGAAATTATGTATTTTGAGGTTGAGATATTTATGTCTATTAACTAAACATTTAGTCCTTTTGTTGTCATTGTTATGTCTGCTTTTTATTTTACTCACCTGCTTATTAAGAAGAGGCTGTTTAATTTTTCAGCATCAAATGAAATATGCTATGGATTAAATTGCATTTCCCCAATTCATACGTTGAAGCCCTTACCCACAAATGTGATGGTAGTTGGAGGTGGAGCCTTTGGGAGGTAATTAGGTTTAGATGATATCATAACAGTGGGGCACCCATGGTGAGATTAGTGCCCTTATAGAAACAGCCACTAGAGCTCTTGCTATCTCTTTCAGGGAAAAGGTGGTCACCTGTAAGCCAGGAAGACAGCACATTGATCTTTGGCTTCCAGCCTTAAAAACTGTAAGAAAACACAACTCTCTGTTGTTTGAGCCCTCAGGTCTGTGGTATTTTGTTACGGCTGCCCCAGCAGACTTGATATGATATATCAATATTTGAGAGGGTGGAGGAATGCACATGACAATTGACTTCTCAGATAAAATCTTTTGAGTGCAGAAGCCAAGATTTATATGGGTAATATAGCAAAAGAAGGCAAATCAATTAGACATAGTCATGTTTTTCCTAAACATTAATTGATTGGCTTGGGGCATTTACAATTGCAAACTAGTATATAGTAATGCATTGGTTTGGGCTCATTTGTTTTTACATTTCAGGACTTAAATCTCATCCCTGGAAAATCCCTGGGCAAGTCAGTTGACTGCTTTATAACTCTCTCCATATGTACATCAGGGATAATTCTCTTATCTCACTGGGATATAATCAATCTTTGGATCTGTACTCATGGAGACAGAATTAGGTACAGTATAATGTCAATAACTCTGATACTTAAGCTTACAGCACTTGATACTGAGGACAACATTATTTGTTTGGGACACGTATATGCAACCCAAAGTTTCTGAAAATCCTTTAACCCTTTTCTCTACATAGTGCTGCCAAGTCATAAAAATATGTTGAGTAGTAACAAGTGGAGTAGTAGATAGAAAATTAGCTTGAAAATTCCAGCCAGAGTAATGCCCTAAGTGGATGTGTGTGGAATTGCTGAGTTTTTATAGAGTAAAGGCAAATCACTCATGGTAGCCAATGGTATGACACATCACCCCAAGGTTTCTCAACCTTGGCACTGTTGACTTATTGGGTGGGTTAACTCTTTCTGGGGGCGGGGGGATCCTGTGCATTGTGACATGTTTAACAGCATCACTAGCCTTTACCCACTAGAGGCCTATAGCATCCCGCCTCCTAATTATAACAAAAATATATCTGCATAATTTCCAAAAGTTCCATGTGGGGCAATTTTGAGAACCACTGGTCTACAATGATGTTCATTGTATATAGAAGGTGGACAATAAATGTTAGTTGACCTAAATAACAGAGGAATGAAAGATTAAGCTAAATCTTGATCTTTCATGCCCTTTATTCAGTTTTTAATAATTCACAAAAAGAAGTGGGTTTTTCTCTACTTAAATTATCAAGAGAAGTAGAACTTGGCAAAATACAGAAGAGTATCATTAAATTTAGTCAGTATTCCTTCAAAATTATATAGCGAACATATGAACAATAAAATTGAATCTCTAGATTCTAATTTAGTTCTTTGCCCAAAATTTAGATTGACATTCTATGAGGGAAGCTGGCACATGTAGATTGAGTCTAGTCCCTGCCACTTCATAGGCATGTCACCTTGGACAAGTTGCTTCATTGTTTTAAGCTTCAGTTTCTTTAACTATTAAAAAGTCAGAGGATAAATGTGTACCACTGGGAAATGAGGTTTCTCCTTGAGAGTCAACATCTGTTTATAGCAAAGAAGCACAATAATGTGTGGATAATCTGGACAGTGCTCTTTGTGAAGTAGTTATATTTCTACAATATCCAATTAGGCAGTAATTCTAATTTCAGACTTTTTATTTTCAATATGTAATTCATTAAGATATTTATGCTATTCCTGTGGATTAGCCAGGTCATGCATTTGTCTTGTATAGATTAGGAAATTGAGACTTAGAGGGACACAGAGAGAAAAAGTAACTTGCTCAAGGTGACAGAAAAGAGATACCCAAGTTATATCTATTGACTTGTATCATGTGAAACCAACCAAGACAGAATTGTAATATCAGAGAAATCACTATTTTAATGAGTTAAAAGCCAAAAATGCACCAAAGAGTTCCAATACAACCATGGTGTACTTAAAAGAATCTCTATCTTCCCTTGGCTTTCTAATCATAAGACCACTGGTGTATAATCACAAAAGCTCTAAAGGGAGCCTGCCTGTGAAATTTCCAAGCTGAAACTTCGATGTATCACCCACACCATATGAACGGATTCATAAAGATTCCTTTAGGTGTAACCTCCTCTAAGAAGCTGTCCTTGCCTTGCTCAGCACATGTTAGCTGTCTTTATTCTTTGCTGCAATGGGATCGTTTAGGTGTATGTGTTTGGTGGTTGGAGTGTGGTGCACAGATGGTAATGGGAGTGAGAAGAATACTCCAGGGAGTAATACTTTATATCTAAAGAATGGGCTTAATCATCTGCTCTGCTGTGCCTGTGGAAATGTGGTCATTTTGTGTGTCTCAAATTCCTGAAATTAACAAATGCCTATAAGAGGTCTACATTTTTAAGAATGTAATTCCACTGAGAAATACAAACAAAATATGTGTCCGTTTGTTGCCAGTCCAAATGACTTAGTCAAGGAGTGGCAGATAAAGGAGAAATAGCTTTAATTTAAGACTTTAAGTGTCTTGAGGAGGGGTCTCTGCTTCTCCATCTGTGTTTCCTCTCTGAGTAAAGAGCAGCAATTCCACTCACTTGCAAATCCGCCCACTTGCTCAACTACTTAAAATATATCAGTAGCTACCTAAATAACTGTGCCAAATGCTTTATCGTGCTGCCTATGGTTTTTTTAAGTTCTGGTTCAAGCTAATTTTGCCACCTTCAACTTTCGCCACCTCCTCTACCCAGAACCTGAAACTTTCAGCTATTCCAATATTTTCAGTCTTCAAACTTGCCGCCTAAACTCAAATGTGAGGATTTGTCATGGCACCTCTTCCTGGAATCATCCCTGCAGCCCCTGACTGGTCACTGCTCCACCTGTGGTGCTCAACACAGATGACATTTCCCCATGAAGTGTGCCCCAGGCCAGCAGGACGAGCTATATGGTTTCCCTCTATCCCCACCACATACAATATTCACTCTTGTTTTGATGCTCCTTACTCTGTTATAACTTTCTGCCTGTCTCCCCGCTACCCCCATTTTAGAATAAAGACTATACGCGTGGAAAATAGTAAGCGCTCGATCGATATTTGTTGAGCGATAGAAGAAATGAACTCTGCCTCCGTGTCTGTCTAGTACCTCTTTTAAAACCTGGCACCAAATGGTCAATAAATATAATAGTGAATACATAAACAAAATAAGATTCGGGGATTTAAATTTCTGCTAGCAAAAGATTAGTCTTCTGCTTCTGAACCCCACAGTATTTTACATATGTACACATTGGTGTCTGTGTGTGTGTAATTATATGGAGCTTCATTCTGAAAGCAAATGGAATGTGCTTCATATTTTTAATATCCCTAGATATTTATCACCATGACAGGACCATAGCCTGATAAATGCGATGGATAAGTTTAGACAAAGGGCTAAATTTTATTTGGGTTCTTCAAATGTGTTCATAAGATATACACTAAGAAGAATAAATTAGCAAACATCTACTAACTCAGAAGCCAACGTCTAATTTACTATCCAATTCCAGTGGGAAGACTCATTTTAGACTGGGCAAATGACAGAGTGGGAGGAAAGGAAATTATAGTTTTGAGGAAGGCTTGATCATTCTAACTGAGATGCCTCTAACTGGAACCAATTGTTTTACTGAATGAGGACAAATTCAGGACCTCCTGTGCTTGTTTTTGGTGAGTTTTTTCTAATAGACTATAAAGTTTCACTGTTACAAAAAGAACAATTCTCTATCTCTATATTTCTTTATGATATCATGTTGAACTTTGTCAAGTAATATTTCTGCATTGATTAATATGATCATGTGTTTTTACTTCTTTAGATTCTTCTTATGGTGGATTACAATGACTGATTAAAAAAGCTGAAGTGGCTTTGAGTTCTCAGGATAAAGCACAGTTGGTCATGGTAATCATTTTATATATTACTGAAATTGTTTTGTTAATATTGCTTTGAAGATTTGTTCATTTGGGATATTGGTTTTCGTTTCTTGTACTATCTTTGGTTTTTGTGTGAGAGTGATACTGGTATTATTGAATATAAAATGTTTGAGGTTGTTTTTTCATCTCTTCTTACATTTTGGAATAGATTGTATAGAATTGGCATTATTTCTTCTTTAAATATCTGGTAGAATTCACCAGTGAAACCATCTGGGCCTAGAGATTGTGTGTGTGTGTGTGTGCACACATGCACGTGCATTTAGAGGTGGGGGGGAGTGGTATGTTTAACTACAATTAAATATATCTAGTAGTTAGAGGACTATCCAGACTATCTAATTATTCCTAGGTAACTTTTGGTAATCTGTATTTTTTGAGGAATTGGTCCATTTCTTCTAAGTTGTCCAATTAACCTTCATAGAACTTTTTGTAGTCTTCTTTATTATACTTTTATGTGTTATACCTTTAATATACATTGTAGTGATTTTTGAAAATTTTCTTATATGGGTAATGCTTTTACTATTATTTTCTCTTTTCTTAGTTACTCTTGCTAGAGTTATGGCAACCTCATTGGTCTTTTCAAGGAACTAGGTTTTGGTTTGATTGTCTTTATTGTTTTCTGTTTTGATATTTATTATTTTCTTTCTTCTATATTATTTACATTTATCTTGCTTATGTTTTTTTTTTTTCTCTAATTCTCTGAGGTAGAAGAATAGATGATGGATTTGGGTCCTTTCTTCTCTTCCTATATGAACATATTATGCTTTGAAATTTCCTTTAAGTACTGCTCAGTTCCATCTCATAAATTATCTGTTGTATTTTCATTTAAATACATATGTTCAGTTTAAAATATTTAAGAAAAATATTGTTTTTGGAGATTTGTCTTTTACCCATTGATTTTGTAGAATTCTGTTGTTTGATTTTTAAATATTTGGAGATTTTTTAGGGGTTACATTTCTACAATATTGTTGATTTATATTTTAATTCCATAGTAATTAGTAAAACATACTCTGTAAGGCTTCAATTCTTTGAAATTTGTTTAGTTTGATTTATAATGATGAATATGGTCCTTCTCGATGAATGTTTCACTGAGTTTGAGAAGAGTTTGTACTCTGCTGCTGGTGAGTATAGGGTGTTCTAAAATGTCAATTAAATCCAGTTGGTTGATAGTGGCATTCAGTTCTTCTGTAGCCCTGCTGATTTTCTGTCTACCTGCTTCTTCATTTACTGAAGAAAAGAGTATTGAAGTCTCTAAATAAAACTATGCATATACACACAACAAAGAATTGTATCACTGTGTTCATGCAGTTTGGGCCTCTATTATTCTTTAGCTCAGTGCATAAAACTTTGCATTATTATTTCTTCTTGGAGAATTGACCCTTTATCATTGTGTAATGTATTTATTTATCCATGATAATTTAAAATTTTTTGAGTCTACTTTGCCCATTATTAATATAACCACTTTAGATTTCTTTTATTTTGTTTTTGAATGATATATCTTTGTCTATCTGTTGACTTTCAGTCTTACTTATCAATATATTTGAAGTGAGCTTCTTATAGATAGAAAGTAGTTCATCATATTTTAAAAATATATTTTTATATAACCTGCCTTTAATTATTGTGGTGTATGACTTACTTATAATGTATGACTGATACATTTGATTTAGGTCTACCATTCAAATAGTTATTTTTATTTTTCTTCTTTTTTTTTCATTTCTCTGTTTCCCCATCCTTCTTTACATTATTTTAGCATTTAAAAATAATTTCATTTTAATTCATCTAATGTGATTTTTTTCATTATTTCTCTTTGTATTTTTTTAGTGTTTTATCTTGTGATTATAATTTACATACGTTTCACAGTCTACTTAGAATCCATATTTTACCACCACTTTAAATACAGTGTAGAAACCTTGCCACCGTATAGCTCCCTTTACCCTACATAACACATATGAAATATTTTTGTGTCATATATATTAATCTACATACACTGACAATCATATCAGACAATAATATTTTTATTTGCTTTCAAATACCAAACATTTTGAAGAACTCAGTGGAAGAATAATACATTATATTTCCCCAGATAGTTACTATATTTGCTGTTTTTCCTTCCTTCCTGCTGTCATAACTTTCTAACCATGTCACTTCCCTGACCAAGAATCATCTTTAGCAATACTTAAGAATGATCTACTCTCAATGATTTTCTTTTTTAGTGTTTCTTTATTAAGAATGTCTTTATCTCGTATTAATTCCTGGAGGATATATTTGCTAGATATAGAATTTTGGAATTATAGCTCCTTTCTTTCAGCACTTTAAATATACTGTTCCACTTCAGTTTTGCCTTCCAAGGTTTGTGATGAGAAATCTGCAACCACTAAAATTACTGTCCTTCTAGCAAATAATGAATCCATTTTCTTGCTTTTTTATTAACTTTAGTTTCAAGCAATTTGATTGGACTTCTTTTGATTTTACCTGCTTGAATTCAATGAACATCAAACATCTGTATGTTTTTGTCTTTCACCAAATTTGGGAGATTTTCTGTCATTATTTCTTCAATAAAATTGTTTTATGCTGTCCTCTTTCCCCTCTCCTGGAACTCTGATGATGTTAATGTTATCTTTTTTGCTCTTATCTTACAGGTTTCTGAGACTCTGTTTATTATTTCTGAAAGTATATTTCTAGTAGTTTTTCTTTCCTTTTACATATTCTATCAGTTTTGTCTAGTTTTATTTTATTTTATTTATTTTTTTGCAGTACACGGGCCTCTTACTGTTGTGGCCTCTCCCGTTGCAGAGCACAGGCTCCGGACTCGCAGGCTCAGTGGCCATGGCCTAGCCGCTCCGCGACATATAGGATCTTCCCAGACCAGGGCATGAACCCGCATCCCCTGCATCGGCAGGCGGACTCTCAACCACTGCGCCAGCAGGGAAGCCCTGTTATCATGTTTTATATTTCCAAATTTTTCAATTGGTTCTTCCTGATATCTTCTTTAATATTTTTTGACAATATTTTCTAAATTAATGTTGTTTTAACTGTATTCCAGTAGCTCTTTTAACACTTTTATAATAGCCAGTTTAAGGTCCTTGCTGTATCGTTGCAACATCTGTGTCATCTCGTCATTTGGATCTGTCAATTGATTGTCTTTCTTTTATTTTTTTTTAACCAGTTGAGGTATTTGTGGTTCTTTCTATGATGAGTATCTTTAGATTGCATCCTGTGCATTATGAGACTATGAGACTTGTGTAGTGCTGGTATTTTTGATTCAGTAGGCAACTGACTGTCTTAGTTTCAGGGTCCAAAGTTGTGTTCAGTTTTAAAAGCCTTTTTGGTGCCATTCAGATCTTTCCATGGGTGCATCTCCCAGGGTCCATGTGAGATCTGGAAGAATATCTACCCATAGCTCGTTCCTCAGGGTCTTTTGTCTGCTAATGAGGAACAGATTCCTGCATGTGTCATTTAGAGATGAGCCCCCATGATCATATACGATGTTATAGGGTCACTGCCCTATCTCTCTGGTTCCTTCTCATTTCCTGGGCCCCCCCTTTTGCTCCTTCAGCTATTGATTTAGACTTTACTTATCCTGCTCTACCACACTTCTTCCAACTGCACCCACTTTTGGTGCCAAACAGTGGAAACACAGAGACAGAAAAGAAGCAGCAAGTTTACCCCACTCCCTTGAACCACATCTCCTCCCATTGGGGTGAAGGGCTGTCCTTCTGAGTTTCACTTACTCACCTCCCCCTCCCACCCCCGGACAGCTGTCCCAGGCGAGGAGCCACTTTCCCACCCCTCACATCCATGCTCTCTTTCTCCATCAATGTCCACTTCTGGATTTCTAGGTGCCTTGATTCCCAGCTGGAAAATCCTAAAAGAGAAGCAAAACTTTAAACTCACTGTCAGCTCAGTGTGGCATTCTTCTTCAAGTCATTTGCTACTGTTTACTTTATCGAGTCCTCAGATAGCTGTTTCAGGGATTTGTTCCCAGTTCACAGGTGCATTCAATGGAAAAGACCAAGTGAAATGTGCCTACTTCTTTTCCGGAACCAGAACTCTAAATATCACTTCTGAGATATATTTTATACTTAGTGAATACTAAGTACGTTTATCCTCGGTCAAACACAAGTCTAGCAAGGAAGAGCAACTGTGCTGTTAGTCTGTAAAGATTTCCTGTAGCTATGAAGTCAAAAGCATTGACCAGAAAGTTTTTATTCAGATTGACATACTACAGGGCATAGTTCACCAGTTTTATTCTTCTGTCACTGGAAATAGGGAAATTAAATAAGTCTACTTATTTAGACGCTCACAAAGGTAGTAACTAATAGAAACATTCAAATAATATCCTTAGTTTTTACTTAGTGTCAGTTTTTTCATTTTCACATTGTTATATTTATTCAGACTGTGATATTTTATTACCTCTTTATGTAAAGCCATACATGAGTAACATCTTGAGGATCTTGGCTCCATGTAAACATTTCCATTTCCTAGAGAATCTACTCTCTTCCTTCAGTCATAAAGTAGGAACAGCATAACTGTGAACATGATTATTTTTTTCTTGGTCTCCAGGAAATGTGATGCCAAAGTTAATACTAACTTAAAATACATAATATGTCCTATGATTTTAGTATTTACATCATCCATTTATAGGATGTAAATTGGTCTAATTAAATTTCCATTTTTCTATATTCATAGATAAAAATTTTATATTCACATCTTTTACAAAATTTACAGAATCTACCTAGAAAATTGTAGATAAAAAATAAAGCTGTTGATTTTGTGAAGAGGCGAAGGCTGAGCGGTTGTGGCTGTGTTGCGGACCTCGAGCAGCAGTCGGCTTCTCTGCATAGAACTCAGGAGTAGGAGATTCAGAATCGAATCTCTTCTCCCTTCCCCCTCCTGGTTACAAATCACTTGAAATATATAAATTAGTGGAACTTGCTTTAGTGAGATTTCTTTGATCTTCAGCTACATTTTTCAGCTTTGTGAGGCACCTTATCATCAAAGACAATGGCCAGCAATGTTACCAACAAGACGGATCCTCTCTCCTTGAACTATCTTGTACTCATTGGGAATCTCAATACTGTTGTGGTCAAGAAATCTGATGTGGAGGCAATTTTCTCGAAATATGGCAAAATCGTGGTTTGCTCTGTTCATAAGGGTGTTGCCTTCGTTCAGTATGTTAATGAGAGAAATGCCTGGGCTGCTGTGGCAGGAGAGGATGGCAGAATGATTGCTGGCCAGGTTTTAGATATTAATCTGGCCACAGAGCCAAAAGTGAACCAAGGAAACTCAGCTGCGAAACGATCTGCAGTGGAGATGTACGGGTGAGTACCAGAACACACTTTTCCGTCCCCTCTACTCAGCTCCTCTTTTGACTTGGACTATGACTTTCAATGGGATTATTATTACAGGATGTACTGTTACCCAGCACGTGTTCCTCCTCCTCCTTCTATTGCTAGGGCTGTAGTGCCCTCAAAAGGCCAGCGTGTATCAAGAAACACCTCATGAAGGGGAAAAAGTGGCTTCAATTCTAAGAGTGGACAGCGGGGATCTTCTTCTAAGTCTGGAAAGTTGAAAGGAGATGACCTTCAGACCATTAAGAAGGAATTGACCCAGATAAAACAAAAAGTGGATTCTCTACTGGAAAGCCTGGAAAAAATCGAAAAGGAACAGAGCAAACAAGGAGTAGAGATGAAGAATGATAAGTCAGAAGAGGAGCAGAGCAGCAGCTCCCTGAAGAAAGATGAGACTAATGTGAAGATGGAGTCTGAGGGGGTGCAGATGACTCTGCTGAGGAGGGGGACCTACTGGATGATGATGATAATGAAGATGGGGGGATGACCAGCTGGAGTTGATCAAGGCTGATGAAAAAGAGGCTGAGGAAGGAGAGGATGACAGAGACAGCGCCAATGGCGAGGATGACTCTTTTTTTTTTTTTGCGGTACGTGAGCCTCTCACTGTTGTGGCCTCTCTCATTGCGGAGCACAGGCTCCGGACGCGCAAGCTCAGCGGCCATGGCTCACGGGCCTAGCCGCTCCGTGACATGTGGGATCTTCCCAGACCGGGGCACGAACCCGTGTCCCCTGCACTGTCAGGTGGACTCCCAAACACTGCGCCACCAGGGAAGCCTGAGGATGACTCTTAAGCACATGGTGGGGCTTAGAAACCTTGTCCTATTATTTCTTTACCTAGGCACTTGTCTAAGATCAAAATTTTCACCAGATCCTCTCCCCTAGTATCTTCAGCACATGCTCACTGTTGTCCCCATCCTTGTCCTTCCCATGTTCATTACTTCACATTGCCCTGTGCCTAGTCCCATTTTCACTTCCTTTGATGCTCCTAGTAGTTATGTTAAGTCTTACCCTGTAATTTTTGCTTTTAATTTTGATACCTCTTTATGACTTAACAATAAAAAGGTTGTATGTATGAGTTCAGTAGCTGCTTCCCTAACTACAAAGGCAGTCTCATTAGTTGAGTAGCACCTGAGAGCAGCTTTGAATTAGAGTTATGCGGGTTATACCCCATATAAGAGTGCTGTGTGGGGCTGTTCAACACAAATGTAACAATGTATTTTTGTGAATGAGAGTTGGCATGTCAAATGGATACTCTAGAAAAATAATTAGTGTAATAGTCTTAAGATTTGTTTTCTAAAGTTGATACTGTGGGTTATTTTTGTGAATAGCCTGATGTTTGGGACCTTTTTTCCTCAAAATAAACAAGTCCTTATTAAACCAGGAATTTGGAGAAAAAATAAACACACTGTTTTTTTATTATTGTATTTAAAATAAATAAATAAATAAATAAAGCTGTCAAGAAACTTGCATCCTATTGTCCAATTTTTCCACGCATCCATACAATGAGGAAAAAGGAATTGATCGATTGCAGACATCACTTTACCTTCACCCAGGACGCCCTTTCTCATGAAAGTTTCAAGTCAACACTTTATCTATATTTTCATTCAGCCTCAAATTTCACTTGTGCATATTTAACATCTAAATCCATTATACTTTTTTTTTTTTTTTTTTGGCGGTACGCGGGCCTCTCACTGTTGTGGCCTCTCCCGTTGCGGAGCACAGGCTCCGGACGCGCAGGCTCAGCGGCCATGGCTCACGGGCCCAGCCGCTCCGCGGCACGTGGGATCTTCCCGGACCGGGGCACGAACCCGGGTCCCCTGCATCGGCAGGCGGACTCTCAACCACTGCGCCACCAGGGAAGCCCTAAATCCATTATACTTTTTATCAGACTACTTATATATTTAAAAGCTGAAATGTAAAGTTCTTACAACTCAGACAGTTTTGAATTGCTTGTAAATTCCACTTGAGGATATATATATATATATATATATATATATATATATACACACACACAGTTTGGGAAAACCATAAAAAATCCAAAGTTTCCCCTAATTAGTTCCATAGAGAATCACTACAACAAACAAAAGCATAGAATCTCTCAGATGCCATTTAACAGTATCCTAATAAAGTGTTATGTATTTCCAATACTGTTTTAAAGAGAACACAGATGAATTATTTGGTTACAATCAAGAGACTGACACAAGGACAATGTTTAAATAAACATTGTATCAAAAAGAGGTGTGCTAATAGAAAGTGGTTACCCTACATCTATACGATTATGTTTACTTTTCCTCTCTTTGGAAATTTACAAAATTTGTGTTTGACAGCTTTTTAACTTTTTCACTGAATAGACATTTGAATTTCTAATTACAAAAATTGAACTGAAAGGAACTCTCCCATGTGCTGTGTAATGTTGCATATTCACCTTTTATTTTAAAAAGCAAAGTCCAGGTTCAGTGGCCTGCAGTGGGAGTTTGATAATGAGTTCCTTACCCTTTAAATCAATTCTCAGGCCATGTCTCTGATTGCAGGCAAACACAGTCAATCTGTGTGAATTCCAGCTTCTATTTCTCCCCTACCCTAAATATCGAGGTCATTTGCTAGAAAATAGGAAGGGAATTGGGAATGTGGATGTGTGTAGTACGTGTGGTGGGGGAGGAGCTGGAGTTGGCTAAAATTGCACAGATGATTGTCCCGAAGCTATAGACTTCCTTTGTCAGTGGAGATGGCTATCTAAATTGATTACTGGTTTCCATGACAGCCAATCTAGATAATTTGAGCCTTCCACAGCATGGATTTTAAGGGTCGAATTATTTAAAAAATTACCCAGTTTTCTCTTCCACAGATATCACCTCAGATGTTAGTTGTTAGAATGTAGAGATTACTTCTTTATGAAAAAAATATTGAAAATGCATTCCCACAGAAGTATTAACATGTCAAATTTTAGGCACATGTATTCCTGAAGAATTTTTTTTTTCTGTTCCACACCTGCATAGAATTGAATTTTAAAGTGATCGTTTTGTTGTTGATGCTTTTTACAAAGGTAGACAATGTTTCTTATTTGTAAAGAGAATCAAGCAAAGTCCACAGAAATATTGAAATGGAAGATCTTTCTGATAATTTTGGCATTTCCTGATACATCCCAATGGCCACTTTATAAATTGTTATCCTCTTGCATGACATGAAACTAGCTTGCTTCTAACTTAACTCCTGTGAACTGTGATTCGCTTTTCTAAATAGCAATGTAATTCCACCTTTAATAGAATGTTTGGTGGTCATGTGAGCCTGATAATGCTAAATATTATCACTATTTTTAGATTCTGTATTCAGAGCATACAGGGCATATATTCTGTAAAATGATTCTATAGGAGGCTATTTTAGGAAAATATTGTGCCTTAAAGGTGTGTTTTCCCGGGAGCTCTATACAATTTAACTCAATTTTGTTAAACAATGATTCATAAGTTTCAGGGGATATCTGGAACTGTGGGAAGAGTAGGCTGACCATCAATGCATATGTACATGTGACCTCATGACCTTCAGGGAGCAGTCCATCCACATGCACATATTTGTTCTGAGGAACCGGATGTTGGGCAAAAAGCACACATGGATTTGAACATAGTTCTCCGTGTGTCAGTCTGACTGTCTCCAATTCCTGACCTCTAGGTTTATGCCTGAATACTAGAGCAAAAAACTGTCAACAAGAGGTTATAATGTGCACACTAACATACTAAAACTCATATAGACAGAAAGTTAACAAAAGGAAAGAAAATTGTAAAAAAGATCCAAAAAGAGGAAAAAGGAAACAAAGAATAGAAATTTAAAAAATAGGAATATAGCAGAATTTAAATCTAACTACATCAACAATTACATGAATATAATGGGACTAAATACCTCAATTAAAAGTCAGAAATCATCAGTTTGGATAATAAAGCAAGACTTGACTTCATGCTGCTTACAAGAATTGTACTATATTATAATTATACTAATAGTTTAAATGAAATTGGATGGGAAAATATATAACACACTAACAGTATTAAAAAAAAAGCTGGAGAGACAATGTTAATATTTGTCAATTTCAGATCAAATAATTTTTCAGAGGTATAGAAGTCATTTCATAATGACAAGTGTGTCAATTCATCAAGGGAAAATAATATCCTTAAACATTTGTGAACTTAATTACAGAGCTTCAAAATACATGAAGCAAAAACCAGTGCAACTACAAGAAGAAATAGACAACTCCAAATTTATAGCAGGAGATTTCAGCACCCCTCTTAACTACTGATGTAACAATTAGTCAAAAAAATTGATAAAAAATAATGAATGACTCAACTCCATCAAATAATTTGACCTAATTGATTTATAGAACATTCCATTCAATAATAGCAAAGCATATATTCTTTTCATGTGTATGTGAGACATTTATTAAGATAGATTATTTCCTGGGCTGTAGAAAACTTAATTCATACAAAAGTATATTCACTGAATACATTTGTTTGTTAGAATTCAGTAACAATGTGATACCTTGTTATCCCCCAAATTTGGAAAACAGCACTGTTAAATGACTCCAAGCATCAACAAAGAAATCAAAGAGAATATTATAAAGATTGTGAATTGAATGAAATTGAAAACATATCACATCAACATTAGTGGCATGTTGATAAAGCAATATTTAGAGGATATTTATAACACTAAATGACTATTTTAGAATATAAGAAATATATCAATCCAATAAGCATACACTGGACTTCAAGAAACTAGGAAAAAAGGTCAAAGCAAATCAAAACCAAGCAGAATAAAGGAAATAATAAGGATCACAGGAGAAATCAATAACTTTGCAAACAGAAAAAAATAACAAAACTCAATGAAAAAAATTGGCTCATTGAGAAGATCAATATTATCGAAAAATCTCTAGCAAGACTGACCAGAAAAAAAAAAGGAAGACACAAATTATCAATAGCAGGAAGTGGAGAGATGACATCAATGTGCATCTTATGGACAATTAAAGGATAATTAAAAGGATATTCTGAACAAAATTTTAATAATCAATATGATAACTTGAAAGGAATAAGCACATTTCTTAAAAACATAAGCTGCTAAAATTCACTCAAGAAAAATAGAAAACCTGAATACCTTATAGCTAATAAAGAAGTTGAAGTGAATTGTTACTTAAAAAGTCTCCTATGAAGAAAACTACATGCTCACATGCCATCACTGTTAGTTCTACCGAACACTTAAGGAAGAAATAATACCAACCTACACAAATATTTCTAGCAAATGGAAGAAGTGAAGATGCTTCCCAACGCATTTTTAAGGCCAGCTTTAATCAAATACCAAAGTGGCAAAGAGAAGGACAAGAAAGAAAAACCAAATGAAACAACTGACCATCTATGTTACAAAAAAAGATGCAATAATTCTAAAACACATTTTAGAAAATTCAACAATACATAAATCCAACAATATATAAAATGACACTGCATCATTACCAAGTGAGATTTATCCCACGAATGCACAGTTGGTTTATCATTCATAAATCAATGAATATAATTAACTTCCAATCAATATTGCACTGGAGGTTGTATGTAGCAAGGGCAACAAGTCAAGAAAAAGAAAAGGGATATAGATTGAAAGGAGAGAAGTAAAACTCTTTATTTGCAGATGGCCTAATTGTTTATTTAAAAAATAAACAGCTCAAGAATGCTAGAGGTAGGGCTTTGAAGCTACAGTAACATATAACAAAATGACCTCAATTTTGCTTAGTTTTTAAAGAGTTTAAAATAAATCAAAGCAGAGTTGTCTCCAACACATATAGAGCTTGATAGTCTTCACTCTTTTCATTACAACAAGAAAAGAAGCTGAAAGAAATGAAAATCCATTAATTTTTTGGACCTGGCAACTAAACTATGTTGCTTGCCATCTGCCTCTACAAGGATTGAGTCACTAGCCACTGCAATCTCTGACCTTTAACATACCCTGAAAGGAGTTCAGGGCTGAGATCAGAAATGAGGCATCTGTGCTCTGGGAAAAACTGGCAGAACAGGTCTTCAGATAGTTAGATATTTTCAGATTTCATAAGCCCAATTTCTTGCATCTTCTCATATGTAGAAAAGCACTAAAGTCATTAATGGAGACATCTATTCCTTGTAGCAACTTTCTACTGAGACGTGTGCTTCATTGCATGCACCACCTTCACCAAAATCACATATATACTGACTTCCCCTATTACCTCTTTGGAACTGTTCCTCAGAACTATCTGAGATGCTGTCTCCTGGGCTATAGTCCTCGTTTTGCCTCATATAAAACTTAACACATATCTCTCACATTGTGCTTTTTTTTTTGTTCAGTCAACAGATCTATCAGGGAAATGGGGTCACAGGGCAAACAGTTACCTTGAAATTTGGACAGACATGTGAATATAGAGAATCTCATCAGAGATTATTTTATCAGGGGCAGGAATTGCTAAAGCCATGAACTGGTAGAAACACTTCACTTTAATTTTGAGGAATTGCTGGAGGCTGAGTGTGGTCTCACTTTAGAGTGAAAACTCCTGGGAGTCCAGTCATAGGAGGACATTCACATTTTCATGAGTTTTATTTCCAGAAGCCCCACCAGGTTCTCATGGTTAAGACTTAAGAAAAATCCCTTCTTGCTTCTGTCAGGGGAAGGAGAAAAGAAAATATTTTAAAATACTCTTAGAGCATTATCAATAACAAAGGCATACCCTCCAAGGGAAAAGATATTACCAGATCCTTACCAACCAGGTGCAAGGGGAATTATCCGATCTAGCTCCCTCTAGCCTTCCTGTCTCACCAAAGGGAAGGATAAAAATGTTAAGAAAAACTTCTGAAGATCTCAGCACAGGGACATAGACCCACCAACAGACTTAGATGTAATCATAAGATTATAGAATTCATCTACCCCCTCACTCTCATACCTTAACATCACATCAACAAGGTTTCAATAAAATAGCAGTGAATTATAGCAGAATTTGCTGCAAGACATAAACTCTATTAAGAAGGAGCTCCCAGTAAACTAAGCAAGAGTGGGAGCAAAAACAAGGAAAAAGGAACTGAAAAAAAAGTCTGAAGAGAGAAAGCAAGTATCAGAGACAGACTCAGATATAACACAGATTTTGGATTATCAGTGTGCAGTGAAGATTTGCTAGATCAGAAGTCTGGTCTCTGTCCTCAGCTACCTCTAAGCCCTTGGAAGTTCTTAGTGATGGAAGTGTCTTTGTTACACATGATGAGCCCCTCAGACCACACCTGATTGGTTATGCTAATAAGGTGAATCATGCCAAGTCCCTCAGACCACAGGCTGTCAGTGTGACCTCTAAGGAGGGGTGGACAGAAAACCAGGTTGGCAATACTTCAAGGTGATGTGCAGGTACACGTGGATGTCAGGAGGGGAGTAAGTCCTGAAGACAATGGAAGCTTTGTGTTAGAAACCCCCCTGGACTCTACCCTATGCACCTTTTGGCTGGTTCTAATTTGTATATTCACTCTGTAAATAATGATGTCTATGAGTATAATAGCTTTCAGTGAGTTCTGTGTTTCTGGTGAGATGAAGTGGAGGGTGGACTTGCAGTAGGTATCAGAAGTGAAAGTGGTCTTGTGTGGACACTTCCCTCTGACTTTAAATTTGGACCCTAACTCCTTGCAGTTGGGGTCAGAACTCTCAAACTCAGTTGGCTGGAGGACTGTGATTTGACCTCACAGTTTGACCAACTCTAGGTAGTCAGATAGGAAACTTAAAATTTACTATCATTAATACATTAAGGCCTCTATTGGAAAAAGTGGAGAATATGTGATAAAAGATGGGCAACATTAAGCAAAAAGGAATTTTAAGAAAGAATCAAAAGGGAAAACTAAAAATGAAAAATACTGTAATGGAAATTAATTATGCTTTTGTGGGATTCATTGGTAGACTAGACATGGCTGACACAAGGATCAGTGAGCTTGAAGACAGGTCAGTAGCAACTTCCCAAACTAAAAGGTAAAGAAAATAAACTGAAATAAAAAAAGAACAAAATATCCAAGAACTGTGGGACAACTGCAAAAGCTATAACATATGGGAAATGGAATATCAAAAGAAGAAGAAAGGAAAAATGGAGCTAATAGATATTTGAAGTAATAGCTGCCAATGTTTTTAAATTAATGACATACATTAAACCACCTTAGACCCAGTAAGCTCAGGTCTATAAACATCATATTCAAATTTCAGAAAACCAAAGACAAAGAGAAAATCTTATAAGAAGCCAAAGGGGGAAAAATCAATTTATCTGTAGAGAAACAAGAATAAATATTGTATCAGACTTCCTGTCAGAAAATATGTAAGCAAGAAGAGAGTGGAGTAAAATATTAAAAGTGTTGAAAGAAAAAAAATTCTATATAAAATGAAATTATCCTTCAAAAGTGAAAAAGAAATACTTTCTCAAACAAAAACTGAGGGATCTCATCACTAGCAGAATAACCTTATCCCCCTGCCCACCCAAAAAGAGTTAAAAAGACTTCTTCATTCAGAAGAAAAATAATACAAGCCAGAAATTTTTATCTATATAAAGAAAGAAAGAACATCAGAGAGCAAATACATGAAGAAAAATAAAGTATTGTATTTTTATTATACTTAATTGACCTAATAAAGAACTGTTCAAAGTAATACTAGCAATAATGTATTGGTGTTTATGGCATATGCATATGTGAAATGAATAATAACAATGCTGTAAGGGACAGAAGAGGAAATCAGAATACTTGTAAGACACTTCAATTACACATGAACTGAAATAGTGTTAACAGAAGGTATATATATAAATCTAGTAAAAACTCATAACTTCAAAACTTTAAGAAGAGTATAGTTGATATGCTGGGAGAAGAGAGAGAAAGTCATCAAATAAAAGTTCAAGTAAAATCCAGAGAAGGTAGAAAAAGAGGGGAAGATGAAAAAAGGAAGGAAACAAAGTGCAAGCATGCAACAAATAGAAAACAACAGCAAAATTCTAGATATTAAGCCAACCAAATCAATTATCACTTTAATTATGATCTAAGCACTTCAATTAAAAAAACAGTGATTGTCAAGGTGGATAAAATACTAGATCCAACTATATGTTGTCTTTGAGAGCCCTGCTTTAAATATAAAGACATAGATAGGAAAAAAGGAAGAGATAGAAAAAAATATATCCCGAAAAAACTAATCAAAATAAATTTGGAATAGCTCACTTAGTTTCAGACAAAATAGACTTCATAATAAGGAAGATTACAGGGATAAAGAAAAGGGTCAGTTCTCAAGGAGACACTTCAATCCTTGGAATGTATGCATCTAAAAACAGAATCAAAATATGGGAGACAAAAACTGAGATCTTCAAGAAAAAAAATAACAGACAAATTCACTAAGGAATTTGGAGACTTCCGTCCCCTTTTTTCTGTAACTGATACATACGGTAGGCAGAAAATCCATAAGGATTTAGTTGAACTAAACAGTATCATTAATCAATTTGATCTAATTGACATATACAGAACATTTCATCCAAGAATAGATGAATACACAATCTGCTCAAGCTCTCATGGAATATTCACCAAAAAAACCCCAATACAGGGCCATAAAGCACACTTTAACACATTTAAAAGAATAGAAATCATAAGGAATAAGAACATTTTGAAATTAAGCTAGAAATCCATAACAGAAAGATAACTGGAAAATCCCAAGTTCTAGGAGATCGAACAAAGCACTTCTATAATAACACTTCATCAAATAAGTCTCAAGAGAAATTTTTTTAAAAATTAGAGATAAGTGAAAATAAAAAATCACTTATAAAAATTTGTCAGATGTCAGAACTTGCCCAACCTTCAGTTTCTGACAATAAAATGAGTGCAATACTGTAATCATATCTATTCCAAAGAGTTGTTGGGAAGATTATAAGATGATGCATGTAGCTGGCATACAGTGAAGTTTTAATAAGTATTATAAATATAATAGTATTGATAAAAATCTTTCAAGCTTCTGGGGAGATTGAGACTTGAACAATCATTCATTCAACATGCCTTCTGTACCTACTCTGTATCAGGCCCTGGTTCTAAAGAGATAAGATACACTATGTCCTCTTGACTCTCAAAGACGCTTAGTGTCTGGAGGGAAGATAGCCGTGCAGTCAATGCAGCAGAAAAGGAGGCACGTACAAGATGATTCAGAGGCTTGGTGATAAAGGCAGTTCATTGGTGAGGATGTTTTGGGCTGAAAGAAAAACACAACTCAAATTGTCTTAAGTAATTTGAAAATTTATTAATGTACATGACAGTGTCAAGAGACTCTACCACCCAGTGATTACATCAAGGACCAGATTCTTTCAATCTTTATGCTATAATAGTGTTGGCTTCATTTTCAGACTGTTAGTAAGGAGACAGAATATTCAAGCACATCCAAATATGAAAATGTGTAGAAGAAGAAAAGATTAAAAAAAATTCTGTATCTCCTTATAGGAGCAAATAAACTTTTTCTGGAAGTCCACTAGCCAGCTTCTCTAATCTCATTGGCCAGACATGGGTTATGTGGCTATCCTGTACAAATCACTGCAAGAAGAATGAAATTACCCTTAGAATCTGGAGCAGGGATGAGATTAGCCTCCCTCTAGGCACATGGATGCATGGGGAAGTGTAGAAACCTAAATCAAATCCCAATCAAAATCCCAGCAAGCTATTTTATAAATACTGACAAACTGATTCTAAAGTTGATATTTAACAAGGCTAAAGACACAGAGCAGCCAACACAGTACTAAAAATGGTGGAGTGGGCTTCCCTGGTGGCGCAGTGGTTGAGAGTCCACCTGCCGATGCAGGGGACACGGGTTCGTGCTCTGGTCTGGGAAGATCCCACATGCTGTGGAGCAGCTGGACCCGTGAGCCATTGCCGCTAAACCTGCGCGTCCGGAGCCTGTGCTCCGCGACGGGAGACGGTGGAGTACTTGAAAGCAATCAGTGTAATCTATCATATCAATAAGCTAGAGAAGAAAAAATATATATTAGTTGATGCAAAACAAGCATTTGAAAAACAAAACACCTATTCATGACAAAAACAGAAAACTAGAAATATAGGGGAACTTGTTAAAGAAGATCTCCAAAAAATGCTTACAGATAACATTATCACTAAATGGTGAGAAACAGGATATCTTCTCAATATCAAAAACAAGGCAAGGATGTCCTTTCTCACAGTTCCTATTCAACATCACATGGGATGCTATGTAGTATAATCAGACAATAAAAGGAAATAAAATATATTCAGATTGGGAAGGAAGAAATAAAACTGTCTTTGTTAGCAGATGACACAATTCTCTACCTAGAAAACCCCAAAGAATCAACAAAAGAACCTTAAAACTAATAAGCAAATATAGCAAGTTCACAGGATACCAAGATAATATACAAAGGTCAATTGCTTTCCTTTGTGCTGGCAGTGAGCAACTGGAATTTGAAATTTTAAAAAAACACACAATACTGTTTACAATAGCACCCCAAAAATGAAGTACTTAGGTATAAATATAATAAAATATATATAAGATCTATATGAAGAAAACTACAAAATTCTGACTGTAGAAATCCAAAAAGGTCTAAATAAATTGAGAGATAGTTATGGATTGGAAGACTCAATATTGTTAAGATGTCAGTTCTTTCCAACTGATCCATAGATTCAGTATAATCCCAATCAAAATCCCAGCGAGCTATTTTGTAAATATTGACAAAGTGGTTATAAAGTTGGAATGAAAAGACTAAACACACAGAATAGGCAACATAATACTAAAAAAGAAAAGTATTAGAGGATTGTCCGTACCAGACTTCAAGACTTACTGTGAGTGTACAGTGATCAAGACATTGTAGTGTCGGTGAAAGAAAAGAGACAGAATCACTGCTGATTGGAACAGAACAGAGCCAATAAATAGACCCACACATATTTGGTCAAATGATCTTTGATGGTGGTGCAAAGACAATTCAATAAAGAAAAGTTTATCTTTTGAAAAAATGGTGCTGGAAAAAATGGATGCCCTGAAGCCAAAAAAAAAAAAGAAAAATGTAGATTCAGCTTTAAATCTTTTATTAAAATCAACTCAATCAGACACCTGAATATAAAAGTAAAAGTCTATAGAACCACTATAATAAAGCTAAGAGACAATCTTGGGTTTGATGGTAAATTTACGTTATAGCACCAAAAGCAGGATCCATGAAAGAAAAATACTGATAACTTGGATGGTATTAAAATTGAGAACTTCTAATCTACAAAAGACACAGTTAAGAGAATAAAAGAAAAAAAAACATAGACTGTGAAAGAATATTTGCAAAATGCACATTTGGTAAAGTAACTGAATCAAAATATTTAAAGAACTAGCTATTTGTATCAAATAAGCTATCAAGAAAAACACTCAGACGAATCTTAAGTGAACATTGTTAAGTAGCCAGTAGGAAAAGTTTATACACCCTGTGATGCCAATTATATGACATTCTGGAAAAGGCAAAACCACAGACCTTAAAAGTACCAGTGGTTGCGAGGTGTTCAAGGAGAGAATAGAAAGATAAAGATGTGAAGCACCAGGGAATTTTAGGTCATGTAACTACATGTATGGTTTCATAATGATGGATACATGACATGTATTTGTGAACATGTGTAGCATTTTATAGCACAAAGAGTGAACATTATTGTATGCAAGTTAAAATAAAAATAATTTAAAATGTTGGGGGATTCTAGAAAGGAATGCAGACTGTGACAAGAGAACCTAATATGGTTATGAATAAAACAACTTCAAGAAGGAGGTGTACAGGAAAGGTGCTGGCTTATATAACTTTGGAAGTAAGTGAAATCTGTTGAATGCAGTGAAGGCAAAGGGAACTGCACATAAGCACTGTATTCCAGTTGATAGAGTTGTTTCCCACAGGAGTACTGGATAGCAATTCTCATAGTACTATGGAGGTACGTAGGAGTTGAACACTTAAGGAAATAGACAGCAGATAGTAGGAGAGGGAATTTACAGACATGCAAGGATGGGAGGCTAAAATGATCCAAGTGGAAAGGGATTAAAGTTGGAGACATCAGTGAGAACTCAGTGTAATTACAGATGGTTACATATGGAAATAGTTATAGCTATTTATATATACACAGGTTAATAGATGCACATATATTCCTTTGCTCTGAAGGACTAAAAGAAACAACTCTTCAGGAGCAAAGAGCCCACCTCATGCCCAGATCTTGGTTTCTAATGCCTATCTCCAAAAAGAGAAACCAAAGCTTCCTGGAGAAATGACTGATTCCAGGACTGGGCCAGGAAGCATGCAAGACAAGCCTGGTTGGAGCCTCCTGCAGTGTCGGGAAGCAAGGAAGTGCCCAAACAGAACAACGAGAACTCACACTGATGGGGCATGTCAGAGGGGTCAGGGGCCACACAGAGAGCCCCATGGCTGGAATGGTCTGTGTCACAAATCCAGTAAAGTCATATTAGGTTATAATTCAAGTGTAGACTAAATATTCATGAGTCCATGCTGATCTAAATAAATGACAATAAATTAATCAATGAGGAAGGAGGAATAAACCTCCCATGCATAAGAATTCCAAATAATTTATATAGCTATTCATCCCTAAAGAAGAGAGATCACAACTCCAGCTCTTCAAGCGTGAGCTGCACAGAGACTTCCTTCTGAAGAGGAATCCAGGGGGAGAGGGGTGGTTTGAGTAACTTTACAGTAACAACCTGACAGCCACCACTTCAGACAAGTTATCCAAGTCCACATCAAAGGTCATAAGTTATGTTGCTATTATGTGTCCTTGACGTAATATGATGAAAATGGCACTTTATTCCTGTGATTTTCCTCCTCAAGTCTCAGAGCCCCAGTCAAACCATAAGTAAAACATCAGACAAATCCCAACAGAGGAAAATCCGACAGCATCCCTGACCAGAGCTCCTCAAAACGATCAAGTTCATGAAGGACAAGAGGAAATATGAAACACTGTCACAGTCAGGAGGGGCTTAAGGGGAGATGAGAGCTGGATACAGTGTGTTGTGCTGCATAAATCCTGGAACAAAAAAAGGACAGTTTGGTGAAAACTGGGGAACTGTGAATACAGTATGGACTATTGTTAATAATACTTTATTAGTATCTTTTCATTAATTATAACAAATGTAACAAAGTAATGTAAAGTATTAATACAGGGGAAACTCTGTGTGACTCTATGGGAACTCTCTGTACTATCTTCCCAATTTTTCTGTAAATCTAATACTCCTCTGAAAAATACAGCCTAATTTAAAAATAACCACAAAATAACCATGCTGCCGTACTTTTCTCTAGCAGCTTTTTCCAGCTATGTCTCATTAATTGCAGCTATATCATAGTTTTCTCTTCCTTTAAATTTCGATATTTATTCCGTGGAGATGTTGGGAGGATTAAAACCTCACAGTGCAGTCCCTGACATAGAGTAGATTGCCGACAATTATTCCTATGCTCCCACAGCTAAAGCCATTCTAGAGCTGATATTTGAGAATGGCCACCAGGGCCACAGGGAAAGAACAATTTCATGTATTATGTTGAGATATAGATTTTGAACAAAATGTTGCTTGAAAGCACGATCACCTATCGCATTGATTTATGTATTCATTTATTTTTTTTTCAAACAGCAAATTTGTAACAACTACCTTGGAAACTTTGACAGGCTTCTGAACCACTAAAGGAGGTAGCAGAATGTAACGTTAATAAAATATATTTCAGAATCAGGGAGATTTGGATTCAAATCAAACTATGCTGTGTAGTATCTTGTGCTTTTGAATAAGTTACTTAAACTCTCTAGGTCCCAGCTTTCTCAACTTAAAACAAAGATAATATTTTTTATAGCCTTAGTGTGAAAATTAAATGAAGTAATGCTTAGTAGGTATTTAGCACAGTCCTTGGCATATGGTAAAGTGACAATATGCTGTTGTTGTTATTATTATTACTATTATTCATATATAAGTTCATGAGTCCTAAGTTTTTCCATTAATATTTTAGAATTACAAAAATCTAAAATAATTATTTATATTATAGCTCAGGGAACTCTGCTCAATGCTCTGTAATAACCTAAATGGGAAAAGAATTTGAAAAAGAATAGATACATGTATATGTATAACTGAATCACTTTTCTGTACACCTGAAACTAACACAACATTGTTAATCAACTGTACTCCCATATAAAATAAAAATTTAAAAAATAAAATATTTATGACATTTTATATTATAAATGTGGGAATGAAGTGGACTTTCAAAAGTTCTAAAACTAGATAATAATTATGGAACTAGAACTAGAATACCAGGTCTCTTTTCTTCCAGACAAGTGATCTCTCTTTAAAAAAAAAAAGTATTAATGGTCCTTAATATTGGGTAGAATAAGAATAGACTGCATTTCTTTATCACATCTTCATTTATTTTTTGATATGAAGACACAGGAAACAATTTTGGCTCAATTATGGTTTAGAAACCACACAGGTTGTTCTCTGTTAGATAAACTCTGGGATTAGTTTCCTATGATCCCAACTTTGCTACATTCACAAAAGAATGAGTATAACACAGAAAGAAATACAGTGCATCTCGTTCCACAGAGCCTGTTCTAATATTCCCCATGCCCAGTGGAACCGGAGTACTGCTTATCAAGGAGACATCTTTCTGTATTTTTAATTTAGAAATATGAACTCTAATATACCTCCACTAACAAAAGACTACCAGTCAGAGTGTGAATAAATTGCATCAACATTCTCCCACACCTGTATATCTCTGCTTACCTGATTTTGCTATTTTTAAATCAAATTTCTTAAAATATTTTATAGCAAGCCATAAACAATCTTGACATTAAGCAATTTGATACAGGCCTTTGCAATAAATAAATAAATACTACTGGGTGGTTACACATAGTTAGCCGTTTTAAAACAAGAGCTGCTAATACCTCATCACATGAGATGTGATACACTTTGTATTATAATGTGTAGGAGGAAACAAAAATGCATCTTCCCTCACAATGATGATTAGACTTACGTTTCATAAGTATTTTTACTTGAGATTAGAGTTGCCATATTTCATAGACACACACTGAAGTAAAGAAATATATTACTATCTCGAAATCTTCTTCCTCAGGGAAGGTCCTCCACCACTGACTCAGCTATATGATTTACTAAACATCAGCTGTCCAAGCACTGCTGGCTAAAAGCTATTTTTACAGTGTATGTAAACTTGAAAATTCAAAATGAGAGAGAGCAAGAGCGAGAGAGAGCGAGAGAGAGCGAGAGAGAGCGAGAGAGAGAGCGAGAGAGAGAGGGAGAGAGAGAGAGGGAGAGAGAGAGGGAGAGAGAGAGAGAGAGGGAGAGAGGGAGAGAGGGAGAGAGAAAGAGGAAGAAGATAATGTCTTCCAGATGCCAGGTTTCTGGATGGGATCTGAAGCCTGAAGCAAGAGAAAATTTTCATTAACATTCAGATTACATGTCATTTTGATTCACACTCCCTAAGCAAGCTAATTTGGTCGGCAGCCAGCCTTCTTGCAGTGTGATGACAACACAACAAGCGTCACCGCCTCCCTTTCATTGCTAGTGATTCCTTGAGTGACAGCCATGGTCTCAGAGCTCTGCAAGACACCTCCCCCTGCCTCGCCCTGCAATGTCAGGGCTGCTGCTGTCCTGGCAAGGACAGGTTGTGGCTTCAAGGACACAATGGCCACCATCATCCCCAAGCACGTGGATATCTACACAGACACAGGTGCCCCTGACACTCACCTCTCACGCACTGCATGTTGTCAGAACAATATCGCCAGGACGGAATCAATTGCGCTGGTAATTGGATGCCCTCTGCGGACCTCTGACCTTCCAGCCAGGGCAGCGGGTATTAACCCTTCACCTCACCGAGGCTGCACCTAATCAGTGGCTTCTTTGTTGTGCTATATGCCATTCTATTCTGTGTTCAGATGTCACCGTTTGCTTGCTTGTTTAAGTTTCCTTCGCTCTCTTTTTAACAATCTTTTGTTCGATATATATGTATTTTTCTTTCAGAAATCAAGAAGTTTGGTTTGCTTGCTTGTTTGCTTTCAGATTTCAGCTTAGCGAACCACAGCCCTCTCGTTCCACATCCATCTGTTTTGAGCTATGAGAAGGATAGTGACCTTCATTTCCTTTCTGGAAAGGATTCTGCAGATGTAGGTTTGGGACAGGACCATAACCCCCAGATGTGAGATCTGCAATGGCAGGTGTCTTGTTTCAATTCCCTTGGGTATCCTGGAGAACGGAAGAGCGTCTGCAATGGAGGCATTCAGGAGTTGTTTATGAATGAATGAATGAATGTGCACGTCTCATAATGAATTCAGTTTTGTCATTTCTGCCTGCGATTTATCAGGGTAATTGGCAAGTTTGGAAAGCGTACCTGCCTTTTGGGTGTATCTTCTCCCTCCTCTGAGTCCTCTTCATACATTTTTTTATGATAGGAATCTTGTTGTCAAGGAACTAAAGGTCAATAGGGGTTTGTGCCCAGGCACTGGTTCTCTCACCCCATAACGTGCCCCAGTTTGCATTTTCATTCATTTCTTAGTTCATTTATTTATTTGTTTGATAGACAATTACTGAGTGTCTCTGACTGTGGGGCACAGACTCCTGGGCTACAAAGGTAAACACAGGTGAACAGGTAGATCCCCCGGTGGCTGGGATCTTGAACCTAATGAAAGATGTAGAAAAGTTCATTCTAGTTTAAAGGTGTTAGGAACAAGGAAATTTTAAGTTGAAACAGAGGCAGCTGACAAAGCCTGGAGAAGAAGCTGCCTCTATCAGAAAGCCCTTTGAGCGAGGCTTTGTCTCCCTGGTTTTGCAGACCATTTGTTCTTCTGCAGTTTAAGGTTCTGCACAGGGGAGACTACAAATACATAATTTACAAGTGAAGATAGGTAGACTCTGTTTTTCTAGAAATCAATGGACCTCAGTGACCTAGAAGAGGACATTAAACATGCATGCACAGAGAGAAAACAAAATATACTAAGGGGTCATTGTAGCTCCAGCTTTTTGGAAGTTCAGTAAAGACACGTTTCGTTTACACATTCTTCCCTGCTCTCACTGTGATAATGTGGTAATTAATTATTTTTCTCACTTTTTTGAATGTATCAATATATGTGGGGAGCACTTGACGTTTGAGAGAGGAGAATGATAGCTCTCTCTTGAGGAATGTGTACCCCTTTTTGGCTTATATGAAAATGTGGAAAGATGAATCTATTTGGAATTAAAATAATTAAAATCAACACAGATTCACAATTTATTGGGCTGCTTAAATTTTTATCCTCTATGAAACTTTCTATTCACATCTGTAAAGTGACAATCATAATAATGCCTATCTATAGAGGTGTTTTTAGAATTAAATGAGATGATTTGTGCACTCCATGTAAGTAATTAAACCCTAAACATAATGTTATTCTTCAAATAATAAATAGTCCTGTTATTATACAGCTAAAGAAAAGAGGCATTAAAATTAATTTCTCTTCTCTTTATATTTTATTACAATTTCCTCAAGGTGAAGCTTTTAGAAAATAATGTCTATAATGTTTTAAAATCAAATTTAAAAGTGTGAGGAGACTGGTGGATGCAAGGAAGACAACATTATCGATATTAGAATTTTTAACATATTTTAGTTTAAAATAGCACAGGAATATAAGAGATCATGAATCTTTGTGTTTTCTAAGCATATCCATAGTTTACAAGATTTTGAAAAATGCAGGGATGAGTAACTTGCAAGGTAAACAAATTTATTTCAGTTCAAGGCCACAAAATTTTCAGTGGCCTAGTTCGGATATGAGAATTTTAGTTAAAACAGTGTTCCATAGGAATACTTCTGTAGAAGGTTTACCTTTTTGCTTTTGAGGGATTTTCTAAGGCTTTTCTCTTGTATCCACGAGTGCCCTTCCGAGACACTGTTCTCAAATGTAACCAAGGACGTTCACCCATCAGACCCAGGGGGCTTTCTTCACTTTACTTGTTCATTTTAGTTGGAAGCTGTGTCCCTCTGGACACAGCTTGGAATCACAAGGAGAAAGTCAAGGTACCTGGGAAAAGAAACACAATGGAGCCATAATAATGACAATTATCTTCAAATATAGAAAGGGGTGAAATGTATTCTCTGTGGTTCCAAAGGGTGAACATTGCAGGGGAGAACTTTTTTACTATAAGGAGTTTAGAAAAATTAGAGTTTTCTGAAATGGAAATAATGGACTGGTGGCCTTTTGCATTAGTAGGTTATAAAGTGAAATAATTCTTACAGAGTAGACAGATTCTTGTATACAGTGTTGAAGCCCATCCATATGTCTGGCAGGGATAGAACTTAAAATATTCTCACTCTGGATTAAACTGTAGGCTCACCTGGGATGCATTTTACCATAGGATACCTGGGCCCCAAAGGTAAATGTTCAGATTCAGCTGATCTGGAGTGAGGTCTCACCATGGTTATTTCTAAGCCAGGATTAGAATAACTCCCTAATTGTTCTAACATGCACCCAGAATTCAGAAGTACCTATGCCAGATGATTTTTAGAATTGTTTCTCATTGGACGAATCTGGTACTTTTAGTAGGTACCTGTGCCGATCAAAGTTAAAGCAACTGAGTGTAGCTGGGGATCAATATGGATTGCCCAGCAGCACTGCAGGCAGTCGTGTTGCAAAGCACTGGTAACAGATTGATAGAGTTTAAATACAGGGTTGATCCGTGCCTTGTTCATTACTGCTCTATTCAAGAGACAAGTATCAGCCGAGTCTTCTGGTCTTCGCCTCAGATAGAGACAGTTGCTGACAGTTCTGGTCCGCCCCCTTCCCCAGGAAGACGGTCTTCATGGAACACAGCCAGTAATATCATCCCAGAAACAGTGACAGAGAAAAGTTTATAATATATATCCTGCTATCTAGTGCATTGAAAGATTGCAGAACCCATGGTGTATTTCATTAAAACCACCGGATTCCCAGAGCCTGTTAGCAGAGACTGGAAAACATCATTCTCAACACAGTGGGGAAAATCCTGTCATTTTGTGGTAGAAGCAGGACGGGGATTCTGACAGCTCAGTGGCAGGGTGTGTGTGTTTGTTACAACCTCTTTTCCCTGTAGCTGTGCTCCCCAGACTTTATGACACCAGGTCTTGGCTTAATCCCCAGCCTCCCTGCACAGTTGCCTCTGCTGAGAATTAGGCATTTAATTTTCTGCGTCCTTATTGTGGCTTTTAGATGTAAATTCTCATTAGGCTATTTCTGTGTAAATAGAAGTTTGACATAACAAGAGCACCAGCATAGACTGGTGTTGCTGCTGATAACTCACTTCTAATCCATCTCTTCCATACTGGGGCTTAATTTAAAGGCTGGGGCACTTGAAAACGCATTTATTAAGTCTGACCTACTTTTTAAATATTTAATATTCCATTTTGGTTTCCTTGTAACAAAAGAAGCTTCAAGGTCTTCATGTTCTTGCCCATTTTTAAAGCATCGATATTGATTCAGCTAATAAGAAACTGTACAGACTCACTGTCCCCTGGACCACTTTCAAGATTTGTATTTAAAGCAATTAGCGGTTTATAAGATCTTACGGGTACTCGGACATCCCAAAGGACTGGTCTGCATTTGTTCTTGATAAAAATTATCCTCTTTCATTTTCTTCAGATATGTGCCCGTGTGTTGGTAAAAAAGCCTCCAGATCCGTAACAGGAAAAGTAACCACCATCTTCACAGACGGAAGCCTGCTTATAACTTATTAAGGCTTATTCCTTTGATCAAAACTATTCTGATTTGAGGAATGATAGATAGAGGCGAAAGATATAGAGAATGGGGAGGGAAGAAAATAGGGAGAAAATACAAAATGATGTGCAATGCAAACTTGTGAAATTGAAGCAATATTTGTATATGCATAGTGCTTAGTTCATTGTAAAAATAAGATAACATACATATGCCAAAAAACTCAATAAAAGACAATGAAAAGTAAAGGGAATTAGGTATGAGAGAAGTAAGAGGGTAGAAATGCTTGCAGCCAGGGAAAATCCAGTACACAGAGACTCTTATCATAAAACTGTGTACTGGATGGAGTGAAAGTTCCCTAGTAGCCAAAGCAGAGATCAAACATGACAATTACATGAGTTAACTCTCCATATGATAAGAGCAAACAAGTCGCTCAGAAGCGAAATTCTTTTTGATCCTGATCTCATGGAGAGTTTCTTTAATAGAGTCACTTAAAAGGAATACTTCTGGTCCAGATGACAACACCCAACAAATTAGCAATAATAAATGCGATAAAGGATTTCATAGAATTGAAAATATTTATCAGATTATACTCCTACTCTCATACTTAGCTTTGGGAGTACAAATGCAATAGGTGCTGCTCAATCTTGCTACGCCATCTGGTTTACGGCTCCATAGTAAAAAAAAGCAACAGATCTCAAAATTGGGAGGAGGGGGTGGTGGTGGAGGTGAGGGGGTTATTGCTCAGTTACTGCAGAGAAAACATGTTGTTTGTCAGATAGGCTGGTAGGGACATGCTTTAAAATAGCAAAGGACTTGACTTTCATCTCCTGTAGAGTTTGAAAACAACATTAGTTAGCGAGTGTGGAGAGAGTGACAGTAACTCTTACAAAACATTTTAATCAAAGAGATTGCAATTTTCTGACGTATCTTTAAGTCTTGAACAGAAAAAAAAAACGTCTGGGGATAAACTGTGATGGGCACGACTTTAGAACTAGGACTCAGCCCTTATTAAGAGCTCACTCCTTGTAACAGCATACTTTGACAAATTCTAATATTCTTATTAAATAATACTTTATTATTTTTATAAGAAATATAATTAACAGACATGTTCTTTTGGGTTGTTTTCATTAACTCGCACTCACTGGATGCAAACTCAATACAATTTCTTGCTCTGGAAGCTATACATGTAACATATCTAATCTTTAAAAGATGAAATTTGAATGTCACTCTTTCCCTTTTATTAATGTTTAAAAATTTGAACAATTCCTCATTTGATACTACTCTACTTTCTATTTACATTACCATACCTTTTGAGTGTAACAGTATTCTTCCCATTCTTTATACTCGGTATTTATGTTTCTTGCCTAATGCATTGGCTGGAAGTTCAAGAACAGTGTTGAATTATAGTAGTGATGAAGAGACTGATTGCTTTGTACCTCATTTTAATAGGAATTCCACTGGGTTTTGCATTAATTAGGATACTCCAGTGTGAGATATATTCCACTTATATTAAGATATTTCTCTTCCATATCAAATTTGCTGACATCTCCTTTTAATCAGGAAAAATATTTTACATTTTAAAATTAATTTTATTGCCACTCAAAAAGAGTGGATGTAGTTCCTCTTTTAACCTATTACTTAGATGAATTTTACACATTATTTAGGAAATAGGCATTAATATTTTGGCAGTATTGGAGCAACCCTGTGACCTTGAAATTCTGATGTGTGTGTGTTTGCATTAATGCCGCTGTAGATACCTATGTTATATAGGTTTTTTAAAAAATATTGATCGTTTTCTATGCTTTGAAGCTTGAAGTACTTCAGAAAGTATGTATTCCTTGAAAACTCTATAGAGTTCTTAAAACATATGAACCAGATACTTTTTTATACAATTGTTTTTGATTATTTACATTGTCCTAAAAATATTTTTCAGTATATTTTCACACTTATTAACATAAAGTCTTATATAATGTATACCATTCATAAAACTTTCTTAAAGTGTATCTCCTCTAGAATTGTGGTTTGCCCCCTTGTTGCTAAACTTTGTGCATTCTTTCTCAATTTTTAAAAATTTAATAAATCAGAAATTTATCAGAGGTCTTTTATTTATTCATCATTTTTTTTGGTTTTGTTTGTTTGGTTTTTTTTAATGCGGTACGCGGGCCTCTCACTGTTGTGGCCTCTCCCGTTGCGGAGCACAGGCTCCGGACGCGCAGGCTCAGCGGCCATGGCTCACGGGCCCAGCCACTCCGCGGCATGTGGGATCTTCCCGGACCAGGGCACGAACCCATGTTCCCCGCATTGCAGGCGGACTCTCAACCACTGTGCCACCAGGGAAGCCCTATTTATTTGTCTTTTTCTGTGACATGGGTCATTCTATTTTACTAATTCCTGCTGTTATTTTTAGGACTTTTCAGTATTTGTACTTATTTGAGTGGCATGGCCGTCAGGATATAGGGATTCTGAGGTAACAAGCAAGGCAAAATCTCAGTGGCTTAAAGCATCGAACCCACCTCTTGCTCATGCTCTCTGCCCACAGCAAGGTGAAGGAAGCACTTCTCTGAGTTGTCCTGACCCCAGAAAGCATCGTGGATTACTGCCGTGGCTGCCCCACAGGGAAGAGACAGGATACCCGATGGAACCTGGCCTTTAGAGCTTCGAACGTGCAATGACACACATCATTTGGTTAAAGAAAGGCCATGGCCACATCCGACTTCTGAGTGTCACAAAGCGTATCATCACGCTCCTGGGGCGAGAACCAGAGATATGGCCCTCTCAGGATGAAGACAGCCCTTCTCATTTGTTTTGGTTTGTCTCACATTCAGGCTGGCTGTTTGGTTCAAGTTTTAGTATCTATTTGGTTAGATATATGCAAAGTGTTTTAAGATTTACACTGAGTTCACATGTTTACTCAGTGTTCATTATCTTCTAATTCTTTTGTTCTTTGATTTCCTCTTTGACTCTGGTAATTAAACAAATATTTACAAATCCACTGGCTGTATTTTTTGTTTTGTTCATAGTTTAAAATTCTGTAGCGTTAAGCTAAAAGCACTTGCCCTCAGGTAGGTAAAATGTCTCCATTTTGGAATTTGGGGCTTTGTAAATTATACCTGTGTGTGTACCTATGCGTATACACCAGTTAAGAGAAGTTATTATAATCTATGTCTTCCAACATGTTTTGAACATTTCCTGGAGATGGAGAAAAGAGGAAATGAAAGCCCAGGTCTGTATTCATTTGTTGGGAGAGAAAGTAGGAGCAAAGGGGAGAGTTTGGGTTAGGGCAGTGTAACTTCGATATTGCCATGAACTTTGCACACATTGTCACACGTTATAAACCCAATGTTCTATGGCAATGCATGGATAACCTCGTTATACAGTGGTGACCAAGAGGCTCCGAGTGGTCAGGGCATTGGCCCAACACCATACATCTAGCAGAGCGCTGAGGTGTGCTCACCGCTGCTTGTTTGGCTGTGTTCCTTCCCCTTTTCTCTATTCCTTTTGGGGTGGAAGAGGGAGAAACGGACAAGACTGACTTACATAGGAGACAGCTATGCTACCAGCTTCTCTCAGTTCATTCCACACCGTGGATGCTGCACTCCCTTCTTGAGTTACTCTGTCGCTTTATATTTCATAGTTTTCCTATTTTCAGGGCTTCTCCCAGTTTTTCTCTCCTTCCTTTACTGCTCTCCTTTTATTCCTCATTCTGTGGGCATCTCTTGCTCTATACCCACTTCTCACTATGCACTACTTCACAATGTGTCCATTCTCTTCCCATGCCTTTTACTATCACTATAAGTGATTACCACTAATAAGTTCATGGCTAGCACATTTATGTGCTATTTCTAGAACTTTGTTCTGAGTTCCAAACATATATGTCCAGCCATCCATAATATCTCCACGTGGAAAAAATCACAATTTAATGTCACCCCATAAAACAATGCTCAGTCTCTAGTGCCCCTCTTCTCAGTGAAGGGTATTCTTACGCACCTAACTATTCACAACAATATATAGGAAGTCATCCTTCATAGTTTCCTCTCTGTTAACATACCTGAACAGCCACCAAGTTCAATGATTTCTATTTAAGTTTTACTCACACATGTCCATTTATCTCAACCTCTATTGTCACTAGTCTAGTCTTAATCACCTTCGTTTTCTTCTGAGTGTGTTGTGAAATACCCCAGATAAAATTAACCGTACTATATGCTGACCGTGAACTCTTCAGAATCCTCAGTGTGCAGAGTATCCAGGTCTGCAAGACCATCACTGTGACACGGCACCTGTCAGCATCCTGTCCCTTCACGAGAATACTAAACCATCCCTCTTTCTGCTGTATTTATTGCTTTATTCCTTTATTGCTTTATTCATTTTTGGTGACCTCCTAATCGTTACACCCATCATATAATAAACTTCCCATTTCAAGAAATATTCCAGGGATACTCTTTTCCTTCATAGCATTCACACTACCATCATTATATATATATATCACATATATATTCAATTATTTAATATCTATTTCCTCCACTAATCTAAATGCTCCACGAGGCCAGGGATTAACTGTACCTTGTTAACTTTTATATTCTTAACACCCAGTGCCTCAGTATAATAGGTATTAAAAATTATTTGTCTAATAAATGGAATACCTAGAGACCACATAGAGTATATTGAATAATAAAACCTCTTTTTAAAGAGGAAGCCAAGCCTGTAGAAATTTTATGAAGGCCCCTTGATATCAAGTTAGTCTGAAAATTAATTATTTCTGAAAAGAGGTCTTAACAAAATCCTAAACATATATGATGGTTAAAAATTTTATTTATCTTTCAATACCCCAGTCCAACACTATCACCTTCCCAAAGCCATCATGAACCTATTCTGGTTTTCTATCATGAATTTTAATGAATTTTCTTCTTGTCTTATCTTCCCAGTTATCCAAGAGCTTCATGGGAGCAAAGACCTTTCCTTTGCATTTTGTGCCCCATTTTGTGCATATTAAGTAATTATTAAACCTCTACTGAATAAATAAATATGTCCAGGATGATTTATTATAGAATACTAAATACCAGCAAGTGCTAATGGAAAACCTATTATGATACAGACATTGTACTAGACTACAAATAAAAACAAACTAGAGACCATAACTCAAAGACTTCGTATGTTTACTTGAGAAACGTTTCAGTCTTTATTTCTGCCACTTATTCTGCCCCCACTGTGTCCTAATTCCAATACCACCTAAGAGGGAACAAGAGAATCACACCCAACTCCCTGGCAACTGCTGGGGTGATCACATGCATCACAAACCCTAACACAGTTTATCAAATTAAAAGTATATATGCTTCATAATTCATTTTTTATTTACTGGAAATTTGGCTTACCACAGTTATAATATTGCATATGATTAATTATGCCATAGACTTTGTATGTTCGAGCTTATGTTTGCTCCTGTAAATGGAGCCATGCCTGTTTTCTGTATTCTATAGAGAGCTCATCATGATGCATTGAATTTTCATTTGCATGATATTTACATAAATTTGCATTTCCATACAATCTTATTAATTTTACATAAGAAATATGCCTAATTCTAAAGACAATTAAATCTAATCTTATGGCCCTCCAAAAGAAGTAGTACTACTGGAAGAAACTGGATAATATAAGAAGCTGGAAAAAAGTACAGAATGTATTTTAAAATATTGGAAATAATAACTCCCCATTGCATAAGGAGTTCTATGTGCAAAATATTTCCATATATTTCATCTCATTTGAGCCACATTTGAAACTTTTAGTTAAGTAAGTCAGAGATGACACCAATCTTAACAAAATAAACTGTGTCTCAGAAGTTCAAGATTATGTCCAAGGTCAAGGAATAGGTTCCTGGCAGAATCACAACTTGGAGCCAAATCTCCAAAGCTGAGACCTCTTCCACCTGGTCTTGGACATGGGTTCACACACAAGACAAATAGGATGGAAGAGAACTACACTACAGACAAGAGGAGCTACAGAAGTCCATGCTTCTTCTTTCTCTTCCCTTTGAGGTTCTCACTCCATCCTTTCTTTAAACCTTTAAACCTTCATTCCCTCTCACCAAATGCACAGCCTGGTTCCCATTAATTGGTTCTGAGGAAAGCGAAACTAAAAATTAAGGTGGCCACTCTCTGGAAACCTGCACTTTAAAAGGAGATTCTTTCAGTTAAAACAGCTTTTTTCTTAGAGAGCTAGAGCTGATTTTGAAAGATTATTATCAGCTTGATTTTTGACCACAGGAAAGGCCAGTCCTCACTTTGATTGTTAAATTGCTGAAAGGATAACACAGAAAGACAGGCGTGTGTTATGAATTCCAAGTTCTTATGAAGACGAGGATGAGTAATAAAGGGAGATCTGGGGGCACATTCAGGGGTAGCACTCAGCTCTTTAGATGAACAACTGAATCAAATAAGCAATTACCAATCACCACCGCAGTAATTTTCTGTCTTCTGTCCACAGACACTTTGACCAGTAGACTCTCTGCTCTGTCTCTAATCCTTTCAGTAAATCCATAGAGTAGTTAGTACTAACTTCCTATGTGAACAAACCAGTGCTTAAAAGGATTATATAACTTGTCCAAAGTCTCATAGCTAATATGTAGCTGCACCAAGATTTAGACTGTGGTCTCTCAAATTTTTAAATCACTTTATTAATGTCATTCTTCAGATTGTTGACTAACATAAGTTTGAGAAATTGGAAAGCTAGAAGGGAAAGCCTGCCCTTGTGTCTTGCATCTCACGAGAAGACGAAGGCTCTGTGACATGCCCCAGACTGGAGAGTTGGTTGGTGCCCACATCAGGACAAGAACCGAGTCTCAGTTTTCAGGCATAGATTGTTTTCATTTGTTTGTTCTATTTGCCCCAGAGCATCAGGCTGTCACTCTTTTTCCTCAGAGTGGCTCTCGTACACTTGGTCCCCTTAACTGGGTCTCTGTGATGAGTCCTTCTGTTTGAATCCTAGTAAAAACGAAATCAATCAGTACAAAGATGGTATCGATACAACCCATAGGGTGACCGGTGGCAGCAGAATATTGACGATGAATATGAGAGACACAAGTCCACCCAGAATGTAAGATTTTCTTTAGCACTTAGGATTATCCTAGATGCCCATATGTTTGTATCAATGGATTTTGGGTTAGAACAATTTGTGTTCCAATCTCAGCACCAGTGTATATAATCAGCATGTCCTGTATTCTGACATATATACCTCTGAGACTCAGCTTTTAGACCCATGCAGTTGGACCAATTAAAACCTGCCTCACAGAGTTGTTGGAAGTAATAACAACCATAAGCATCAGTCATATAAATTATATGTATATATGTAAAATAAGTGGCATTTCCATGGTTTTTAAAAAATGTGTTCGTTTTAGGCAAACACCCCTAAAGCCAGACTCACTGGTGAAAACAGAGACCATTAGCCGAATACTGTAGTTTAAGTCAAAGTCGAGCAGTTTTCCAGTGAAGCTTGTGAGTTAATTGTTTAGTCATGACACAAGACTTGAATAAGCAGCTTGATGCAAACCTTTTCAACATCCACCGTGAATACTCAATACTTCTACATTTACCCACCTAACCTTTCTTTCCTTTTTATCCTCCTTGCTCTGCAGCGAAATAATGTCGTCAATTTTGTAAAGTAAGAGTAGTGAAACGATATTGATATGAACATCAACATAGTATGGTTCACACCTTACACTTGCTACATTATGTGCACAGTTTCATGCTGTGATATAAAATATATAGATTTTTGTTTCATTTTATCAGGAAAATATCAATATAATGATGCCCGGTTCATGCCCTTCATTCACTCATTCCAGGATTGCTACCAGGCAATCTTTATTTCAGTCACCTGAGGGAGGTGGTACATAAAACTGAAGACTGCCATTTCATTTAAATTAACAGTAGGGAAGGGATTCGAACAAGGGAAATATAATCACATACCTTGGAATTTAGCCAGAGTAGCAGAACTCCAAAGTCCAATAGACCTCATTATGAAATGATGCGTGTGTGTGTGCATGTGTGATGTAATGACAACAAATAGAAATCCAAAATCGATCTCACACACACATACATATTCTTTCTCTGTCTCTCGTATGTGTGTGTGTATATATATATATGGAGCATACACATATATGTGAAGCTCACAAAACCCCAATCAAGTCGGCTGGTTTGATATCCTGTTTCCTCTGCCCTCATCCTCTGCTTCAAGGGAAGAGGTATCTGGCTGACAAATGCGCCGATCAGTGGCTTCAAGCAGCAACCTTGACCTTTAGTTTCAACACTGACCAGGCTTATCCATATTCAACTTGTGAAACAGAATGAGATCAGGGAAAACCATAAGACAATTGTTTTATTGGCAATGTGTTGCAGAGGCTGCTTTTCTGAGGTTTGAGTCTCACTGGGGCTGCTGGGCAGGCTGTCCCCTTGGGGAGGTCGCCCCCTAATGTTATGGGAAGAAACCAAATACTCTTGCTTTAGCTCAGTTGAAAAAATGTCATATCCCTAACTTGATCTTAATTAAAATCTACATGTTATCATAAAGAGATATAACACGATTAGAGACTATCTTAATGGCATGTTCCAGTTAAAAATTCAGCGTTAAACGTACTAGATACTAGGGAAGGCAAAGTGGCATTTTTATTCGTGACTAGTTTTCGCAACTTTGTACTTTTACCTGAAATCACATTCAATTTTTATTTTCTATTTAGTGCTTTGTAATTCCTATCTTCAACAATTTTTAATGTTACTTCTGAACTCTTTTGTTCTTAAAAATACGCGTATTTCTAAGACTTTCACTATGCATTTCCTCGGAAAGAAGTCTTGAAAAGATGGTCAATTGTTCTAAAAAAAGACAGACTCAATGATTAACATCTAATATTTAAGCATAATACAGAACAAGTCCATTGTTTGGTTATTGCCATTTTAAATGTAGAGACTTTTAGGTACAGAATTCTTAGAGGAAATTTTCGTCTGTGTTAGACTTTTCCAAAGACTGTAATTGGGAAATTAGATTAAAATATTTGATATGTAAGTGAAATATTAATAGAAAATAAAAGATGATATTAAGGAAAATTGGTGTGTTTATATAAATATTTATTAACAAATAAAGAGTAAATAGATATAAAAAAAACTAAAAGTGGCCAAGGAATTATTTCATCTTCTGTGTAACTTTAATAAGCTTACTTTAAATGTGAACATACTCTGACATGCAAACCAGAACAGCTACTGAACTGGTTTAAATATTCAAGAGAGTTATTCATAATTGATTTATTAATACAAACAACTTTTCCATACAAACATGAAATATAATTATTTGGATATAATTTATTATGCGTGAGCAAGTTTTCAAAAGGTGAATTAATATTAGATCTGTTTCCCCACCACCAAAGAAATACAAAACAACACCCCAGGAATCCTTTTTAAAATATGGCTTCTATGATTTGAGTGGCTTGTAGATGAGTGCATAATTCGTGACAGATGTATGTGTATAGAGCAAATAAACAAGGTGACTTCCTAAGGAAATTTCAATATCTTCCAATTGATCACAACTTCCAAAATTTCTCTTCACCTAAATAAAATCTTGAAAATTGAAATTATGAAAAGATTAACAAAATTTAGTATATAGAAGGAGTGAAATAAACTATTCATTTAGTTTAAATTAAAAGCATGCTTATTGCAGTAAGAATTAAATTTCCAAACTCACATTTGAATTCTGAATTTTCCAAATGGGGATAGATCATGTGTTTGCAACATCAGGGGAGGGGATTTAGTAGGTTAGTGCTTACACTAGAGGTTGAGAAGTTGGGAGGTTTCTTAAAAATTGTTTTGTTTCTTTACAGAGATGCTCTAATGGTATGTGTTTTAAATTTCTATTTCAAACACTGAGTTTTTTTACATGACTCTGTCAGTATCTCTGTATCAAATCAATTATAAGTCAGTGCTATATATTAACAGACAAAAAAGAAGCTTTAATTCCATTATCAATTACAAGAATAAATGTCCCCCACTATTTAAGGGCTATAGTCTAAACAACTACAGACTTGATTCTTTATCTCTGATATGTCACTTGAATCTCTGCAAATTTCTTGTGCGATGCTGAAATGTAGCCTGTCTCAAAGGCACAACCCACTGGAAAAGCTATTTTAATCTAAGACCAGGTTAAAATAAGGTTGTTTTATCTGGTGCTTCAAAATATTTCTGAAAGAGGATAACTGCCTCATCCGGGCACTTCATGCTGGGCGACTGCTTCCGTCAGAATGCATGTGCTTTTCTTAATATTTCCTGTTGCATTTGGATTAACTCTATCCATAGAGCAGCCTCTCCACTAACCCTTCTTCAACTGCTAATGATTATCTATTGGAAAAAAATGTTCTCTTCCTTTATGAAAATGGCAGGGCCACGTCTGCTTCCTGTGGGACTGTGATGTGCCAGAGCCAGGTCCTCTCGGGGGGCGAAGTTTTATCCTAATTAGAGTGGTGTCGCTGGGACGGTGGAGCTGCTACTGTCAGAAGCAGAAAGTGCACTAGACACGGGGCTTCAAAGGCAGCTGTAAAGGACGTGCAGCGCCTAGTAAAGTCACCAGAGACCAGCCGGCACACGGGTTCTGATGCTCTTTCTGAAGCTGACCTTTTCCTGGCGAGTGGGTCTTACCTTATCCCTGTGATGAATTCAAGCCTAAGTCACAGAATCATGACATTTGAACATATGGGCTGCCTTTCCACAGACTGCCCGTTAATTCCCAGCGAGGCAAGAGCACGGGGTGACAGTCGGTTACAATCGTTATTTTCACACGCAGACCGTCGGCAGTGGTCTTTTCGCGGTAGCTTCACTTAGAGGCGCATTGTCATAAAGTCAATTGTCAATCTGACACACTGTAGTTCTGTAAATGACATTTTCTTCAGCCCTAATTAAATAAGTAGAATCAGAGCAGAGAATAAGGATGCACAACCTAGATGTTATTTGTATGTTTGAAGCTGTCATATCTTCTGCCTACTAATTTTAAAGAGATCATAGCACATGCTCAGTTTCTGATCTAAGTACCCAAGAAATGTCTCGTTATTATGACCTAATGAATCAATTTTAAATGTATAGCACGACTTGAAGATTCTATTTTCAGAAATATTGAGAACAGTGTGATTAAGTTAAAATCTGTATACCTGCAGCTCCCTCCTCTGCTTAGGTTTCTTCTGAGTTCTGACTCACCTGGCTATATTTTCAAGTCCTTCTCAAAGACCCCTTAACACCCAGGTCTCCATATTCTAGACTGAAGCTAAAACACCTCATCCAGCAATACTCAGATCTTGCTGGTTTGGTCTTCCTGGATATCCCATTAGAAAATTTCCTGTTTTGAGAAAAAAATTCCTTTCGTTCTCATTCTTCAGCTTCCTTCTGCTCTTCTCCTAACCTTGCTTGCATCCCTCCTACTGCAGGCTGAGGTCATTCCTCAGAGTTAGTCTCTCTACTCTCAGTCAGGTCAGCACCTGGTCTTCGTAACGCTCACCTTTCCAGGGTCTGAACGCCCACAAGGCCTGAACTTGAGAGCACTTATCTCAAGCAAGATTTAGGTCAAGAACAGGGAAACAAGCCATGACAAGAGGTTAGGTGGACAAACATCTATTTTACCAATGAACACAATACAGGGATAAGCAGCGTCCAGCCCAGTTGCTCGACTGTTGTATGACTCTTAATCTCAAAGGGACATTTTCTGGATTTCTCCTCACACCAATGCCTATTTCAGCAAACTGTGTCTTACACTGTCAGCCAGAAGTCACCACTGCTCTTGGTGGGTAACAGGCAGTGGGAATGGGCCTGCAGCTGGGACAGCCCGGATCTCCGCAAGGGAAACATTAGATACATGACCATTTGGGTCTGCTGGAGTGACAACCATGGTGATACATCCTACTCTCTCTTTTATTAGCTCCATGTTTTGAGACAACTCTCTTAACCATTATACCCACAATCCTTGTCTGGAAAACGGAGAACGGAGAATCATGGTTTTAGTTACTAATAAGATGACATAGCACAGAGTATGCGAATTGAGAATGGTGTTGCTGCTGTTAAAGTTATCGTGACCCTTTGTCATATGTACAAAAAAAATCTTCTACCTTCCATACTCTCCTTTCAGTCAAGAACAGGGAAGGGCTAACACTTTTGTGCTGTGTTCAGTCTCTGAATGAAAACACTCCTAGGCTCATTTTAAACACAAACTCATCCTCACTTCAGAAAACAGAATATTGAGCCAGAGATATCAATCTAAACTTCTAAACTTGATTCATGTCAAAACTTGCCCCCTCCTTTCACCAAGAATCCTCCAGTTAGGAAGTTGAGAGTGGTCCTCCTATTTGCTCCAGGTTCTGTTACTTTAACCTGGATGACTATAGCTGAGCCATCCAACTGCCCTCGTAGGGGATGGAATTCTTCCTGGATGCTGTCCCACCAAGGGTGGCTTTCCTGTCTTCATTCACGTGGTCACTGATGTGCCAGCCACGAAGTCAGGTCTCAGTTGTGACACCTATTTGTGGCCAAATGGACTGAAGTGTGGGAGGTGGACTTGAGATATGATGGGACAATAAGGAGACCGTCTTGCCTGGAATTTGGGCTGAAAAAACTGTCTCTTCTGGATGAGCCTGTAGCAGGTAAGTCTCGGACCTGTGATCGCCACATCCCCCCCTTACTTCCACACAGGGCAGAGAGACAGAATCCTAGACAGAATCCCATCAGGAGATGTAGGGAGAGCCCAGGAATGGGGGCCAAGAAATGGAGACAAAGAATAGAGACGTTCTTCTTTGGCCCATTCCTCTATCCTTACAATAAAGAGCCTTTTTCAGCTTACCTTATTTCAACTGGATGATGCTATTTGCCAAAAGTAAAACAGTCCTTGTTAAATAGCTTCCCATCAACTGTTTCCCCTGCTTTAATGAGTAGTTAAGAATAAAATCACCTACTTCACAGGTTTGCATGTGCTTCCAACAAGGTAATACAGAAGTACATTAAAAACCATTATAAATACATATGATCTTAAAACCTGAATGTGTCTTTGTGAAAGAAATCTCTTTTTTCTCATTGCAAATAATCTTGGGGACTTTATGTCTCCAGTGTGTTCCTTTAAGAAATATAAAAAGACTATAATAGGAGAGTTTGTTCATTGAACATCAACTTTTACATGCATAATTAGATGTGGAGGGCAGTGGTTAACTTCTCAACATAGTTTAGATTTTATGGGGGAAATGGGAAATAAAATTAAATATACATAACTATATAGAACTAAATACACATACACACTGTTTTATCTCATTTCTGGAAATGGAACATGTTAGTGACTAGATCTGATACAGTTAGGTCTCCTTGAAAAAAAACTAAAAAATCACCTTCAAAAGAAATGTAGATCATTTGGCAACTCAATTTTTAATCTTCTTCACCTTGTTCACTTGATCTTGACACATAACTAAGGTTTTTAGTGGTTCGTAAAAAGAGTGAAAGATTTCAATTTAGCAAAAAGTTTATTGAAATATCTCCTCTGTGTAAGTCACTGTAAGAGATTATCTGGAGAAGAGAGTAATAAGTATTTTATAAAACCTTCTCCTGAGGATTTGGAGTTGAGGGGAAGAGACAATATTTTCAGCATTGGCTGCCCTGTGGTTGAGCTGCTGTAAGGAATACAGAAAAGTATAAACACACAGTGATTGGAAAACAAATAAAAATGTTATTAATTCTGCTTGGCACTGAAGAAATCAGGGAAGACTTAATTAAGTAACTTTGGAGATATTAATTTACTTATTTACACTCTGTGTTATAAATACATTTTGAAGTGGCTACCTTTCAGTTGTACTTTGAAGAATAAGTACAATTTCAAACAGATCAAAGGTCAGAAGAAAAGTATTACACAGAGAAGAAACATTAGGTAATACAGGTTGTCTAATAGGAAGTGACAGTTTAAATTTTTTTCTTATCATGCTATAGCTGATATTGCTGATAACACAGAATGAATGAAAGTTTGTGAAAGACTAATAAAGACATAAAATTACCCACAAGCCACAATCAAGTGGTATGTTATACCTCTTTCTAATTTATTCTAAATATTATTTATACAAATTAAGATACTCTACATCTATATCTGTGCTTCCCTTTTAATTAATATAAAAAGTTACATTACTAAATCAATATAATTTTAATGTTTACACAATAATCTCTAATACTAATACATCATGAGAATATATCCTCATTTTAACATTTTTTTACCTAATTTTTCTCTAGTAATTGTTACAATTTACATTCCAGTAAAGTAATGTATATGAAATTATCTTTTCAATAACCTGCAATTTGAATCACAAATGTTTTATTCTATTATTATTTGATGTTCTTTTCTGTAATTAGTAAGCAGTTGAGATGATCAACTCATATTTTATATGTTTAGTCCTGTACAACTTTAGGACACATTCTGTTGGATTGTCTCTAAATGTGAATGTCTGTATGTCATAAACATATTTGTTCATGAGAGCAGCTCATCCTGGAATCATTCTAAATTTAAAGATGTGTTTGAAAGTCTCTTCTGCCTTAAGTCACTTTCATCCCTCAGTCTAAGACATGACATTTTCATACTTCAAGATATTATGTAAAGTCTGGGCATAATCTTCAGATAGATCCCATGAAGACATAAAATATTACTCACTTAATATTCTCATTGTTCAACTGATATGCCTTGAGTGTCTGAAAGTTGTATGATCTTATGTATAAACCCCTGGGTGGTAAACGGTCTGAGTTTAGACACGTTGCATGTTTATAGGTCAGCTTGTATTGTGGTAAGACTGAAGTCTTCTGAATCTGACAGACTTGGACACAAAGTCTGGACAGTGGATAAATCTCACTAGCAATGCCAGCTATGTCACTCTCATACACTCGTCTCTTTGTATCCTCAGGGTACTGGTACCAGGGCCCTCATGGATACCCAAATCCAGATGTTCAAGGCCTTTACATAAAATGGTGAGATATTTGCATATAACCTACACACATCCTCCTGTATACTTAAATCATCTCTAGATTACTTATAACAACTAATAAAATGAACATGCTGTGTAAATAGTTGTAAATACAATGTCAATGCCATGTAAATATTTGCCAGTGTATGGCAAATTCAACTTTTGCTTTTTGAAACTTTCTGGAATTTTTTTTTAATATTTTTGATCCCAGTTGGTTGACTCCATGGGTGCAGAACCTGTGGATACAGAGGGCTGACCGTATTGACTATGGGTTCCTTGTGAGAACCCAGAGAGAGTGACAATCGTGTGCTGCCTGAGTGCCCAGCTCGTCCCTAAGTCTGTCCAGTGCAAGCTTCAGGTTTACAGAAACTGGACACCTCACTGCCTGCCACAGAGAACACAGTTTTTAAGAGTTGATTTTCTGCTGGCACAAAGGACCCCTTTTTAAGGGCATTTATAGACTTGCCTGGTAGAAATGATAACCTCTGTATATTGTTTAATGATCAAATTTTGTTTTCCAGGTTGATCTCATTCAATCCCAGCTCTAGGGGAAATATTGGATTTCTTTATGATAATGATACTGCTAAGCAGTTAGAAAGCCATGTCTGAAAAGAAGTAATTTACATGTATATAAATACTTTTAAACTTTTTACCAAGGCAGCCATTTATTTGAACTCTATTTCTTTAATTGCCAGGCCTGGAGTCAGATACTTTTTCATATGTTCTCTCTTTCTCTTTCTAGTTTCAAGAGAAGAGCAGAGAACATTTTAAAGTAACAAATGTGAGTAATATTCATATAATTAATAAGGCAGCCTTGGCAAGTCATTTGTGAAACCAGACATACTTAGCCCTACAAATAGTACTTCATTGTTAGGAGCAACAACGAACCCCACCTCCTTGGTCTACAGAAGATCTGACAGATGGAAACATGATGACCTGCTTTACTTCTCTCTGTCATCAGAGGGGAAGCACGTGAGGATCAGTAACCACATGACCTGAGTAAAAATGCAGAAACAAGCTAATCATAATCTTCATGTGATAACATTTCTCTTTAAATGTATGAAGAGGAACTCTCTGTTCAAGCAATCATCTTGCTTGATGGACAAAATCAACTTGGCCCATATGAGTGAACCTCATTAACCAGAATCTCTTATGAATAAAATGGTAATTCTGTAGTTGCGTTTCGCAAATCATTTTGTTGTGTCAAACACTGAATTGATTAGCACATGATAATATATGAAAATTAGGAAGGCAAAATAGATGTCATTGTAAAGCTTTATAAAATTATCAGAGTCTACAGATTCAAGGTTCTGGGGTCTTGTTGTTTTTGTTGTTGTTTGGAATAGGCAAGGAGTAGTGAAGTTTAAATTAAATTCTATGCTTGAACTAGGGTGTCTCTTTCTCTGTCATTTTTTCAGAATCCTCATAAGTATATAGCAAATATTGTAGATGGAATCCACACACCAAATCCATCAATATTCCTATTATATTTTGTCTGTTCTGAGATCATAGTATAGTGATAACAAAATTGTAAAAATTTTAAAGACATAGGATGAAGAGAGTGGGAAGTGCGTGTCAGTCTGCATGGAAATACAACTCATGTAATAAACTTCACCCATCGGTATAGATTGGTTAAAACCACTTTCCCAGGTCTTGTACTTAATCATGAAGGGTCACCTAAAAATCACCCAAGATTTAAGGAGAAACTTCCAAGAATAGAAAAGGATAAAAGATAACAAACAGAAAAACTAATACTTTAGAAAAAGAAGAAGCAAAATGGATATTATTCTAAATAGAATATCTGGACAGTTTCAAGGGAAAAAAATCAGGAGAGGAACAGAAAGCAACAGTTTTAGACTGAGAAAGAGTTGTTATCAATTAAGCATGTGATTGCCAGAATAAAAATATAACTGGCATTTTGGGAAATAAAGTGAAGAAAAATCTGACAATGTAGAAGGAAGAGAGGAAGAGACAGAAAGATGAGAAGAATTACAATAAAATAGAAGAGGGAAAGAGGGTGTTATGGTTTGGATTGCATTCTCTTGAAAGTTATGTTGAAGCCCTAACTCCAGTACCTCAGAATGCGACCCTATTTGGAAATAGGGTTGTTGCAGACGTAATGAGTTAAGATGAGGTCATATTGAGTAGGGTGGGTGTTAATCCAATATGACTGGTGTCTTTATCAGAAGAGAAGAGACACAGAGACAGAAGCACTGGGAGAAGAAGGTCATATGGTAATGGGGGCAGAGACTGGAGTGCTACAGCTGTAAGGCGAGGAATGTCGAGATTGCTGGGAGACGCCAGGAAGGATCCTCTCTTGGACGCTTCAGAGGAAGGATGGTCCTTGGACAGTGACTGACACAGAGTAGATAGAAATAAATAAATATAACTATGGTGGGCAGATGGCAGAGGGGAGTATGGGAAAAGTAACCAAGTAAACTCTCTTCTTGGAAGGAAGTAAAGAGACAATGTCTACAGGTGGTAAATAAAAATGACAGCAATGTTTTCTGGAGAGGTAATGAAAACAACAGAAGAAAGAGGTAAAAGAGTTCAAGTTGGCTCTATTCAGGGAGGGGAAAAGGAGGGTAGGGTAGAGAGCGGAAGGGAATTGTTTGTTATTCAAATTTTGGGCTACTTATTTTTAATCATGAGCATTACGTAGATTAAAATATTTATAATAGAATAATTATTATAAAAGATATGACGTTTTTGTCGATGAACTTGATATGATTCATTTCTAAGAGCAGACAAAATAAATTCGCGTAAAAATTTAAAGGAGATAGGGGAGCTATTAGCCTTTTCCTAAAGAAACCGGGAGCCTGTGATTGACTGCTGCAGCATCAAGCCAGCATCTCAGCACCTACACTAACACCAGAATGAACTGACCTATGCCATCCATTTACTTCCAAGGAAAGTATTCTCCTCTATACCCACTAAGGTAATTCCAGTAAGGAGATTAGGTAGGGGAGCGTCCCCCAGAGAGGGATGCTGGGGGCAGTAGAGAAACAGAAAGATTGTTCTGCTCAGTAAATACAATCCATGCCTAGTCAAGGGTTTCCCCACACCCAGGGCAGGGGCTCCCTCCAGACACCATCACCGCCATGACCCGATTCCTGCTACTGTTCTTCCATTTTTTCCAAATCCCAGATGTGTCTTTGCTGTGGCTGCCCTTGCCCTGTTTCATGACTGTATATTGCTTGTTTTTGGAGGGATGGTAATGGGGCGGTGGTGAGGGCTTGGGGTGGCAGATTCTACGTCTTGCATCTGCGCGTGCTCTGAGTCAGTAGGCACGTTCATACTCGCCACAGCACATTTGAATGAAGACCTTTATTCTAGCTGTTACCTTTTACTGAGCAATTATCATAATTTTGATGGAGACACTAAAAGAATATGACTTTCACCGAAGTGTGATAGGAGGAGCAGTGAACTGAGGAACCTGGAAACACAGGTTCTAGTCCTGCCGCTGGAATGTGTTCACTGACTTAGCCTCCCCACCTGTAGAACAGGGAAAACAGTAAATTTCAAAGTAGTGGGTCAACTAATCAGTAATCAATATATGTCACCATGCTTGGTGCAGGGAAAGAACTTACAGGGTGAGCCTTCTCTACACAAGATTTATAACAGAAAAGCATCCACTTCCTTCACAAGGAACTTGCCCTATGAAATTATTCACTTCTCTTGTTCCTCTGCTTTCCATTTTCTAAGCTATCCTAAGATCTTGCAAATATCTTGTAATACTGTCCGCTCAGTGCTTTCGGCTCTGCAGAGTTAGGCTTTCATTTTGAATGAATATCTTAGATTTTTTTTCTTTCTTTCTTTTTTTTTTTTTGGCAGTACGCGGGCCTCTCACTGTTGCGGCCTCTCCCGTTGCGTAGCACAGGCCCCGAACGCGCAGGCTCAGCGGCCATGGCTCACGGGCCCAGCTGCTCCGCAGCACGTGGGATCTTCCCGGACCGGGGCATGAACCCCTGTCCCCTGCATCGGCAGGCGGACTCTCAACCTTTGAGCCACCAGGGAAGCCCAATCTTAGATCTTTAATTAGGTGATCTCTTAGAGAGCCAACAAGTAATTTTATAAAAGGAATGATAACACAAGAACACTGCCTTCCAGATATTTTAAAGCTTTCCGAGAAATATCTGTATCCTTGGTCTGAGGAAAGTGTTTGTCTTGTCAGTATTTGGATATGCCTGTTTGCATAGTGCTAGGATTTTTCTGTATAGCTATTAACTCTGGTTATTTTTAACATCTATGTTTATATAACAAGAAGAAAACACTTTCCTGCAAGTTATCTTTTATATACAGAGAGGCATTCAGTTGTCCTGAAGACATGTGATAAATGTTTTAGCATATACTTCTAATTTTAAATGGTATCTGGATAAGAACACACAGATCTATTTAGTATACTATGTGCATAGAATTAGCAAGTGCATACAGTGAGATAAATTAACTTGATGAATTACTTGTTTCATTAAAAAATATAAAATATTTAGCATGCTTAGATGTCAATACATTTCTTCAGAATCTAAGATAGAAACCTTTGACCTTATAATTAAATAATTGAAATTCAGCTTTTTTTCTGTCACAATACATCCTTATATTACCACATAACAAACTAGAGGCTGTACAGTTCAAATCTAACTTAGGCATACAGTTAAACCCTCAGGAAATTAAAGAATTGCTATTGGCAACTTCAGGCTGCTCTGTAATTAAACTTTTACATTAAGTGGTATACTGTAGATTTTTTCAACGAAATAATTCTCATCTGACAGCTCCTAATAAGTTAAAATGTATTGCCTTAACCACAGTTTTTGTTCACTGATTCATTTCAAAACTGGAAAAATAAATAAAACCCTTTTAGAGATCCTTTTGGAAAAGTCTTAAACTCAGTTATGTAATGCAGGGCTTGAACTTCTTGAAAAGCTGTACCTAGGGAAAACAGTCTGTGCTTATTTGTAAAGTCCTACTGGTGATGAGGTTTAGTTAGGTTGAAAATCATTGCTCATAACCTGGAAAAACCTTGGTCAACTGATTTTCCTACATAAAGTATAGCAAATGATACTTGATACCCTCATGGTGATGACACAACCACTTTTTATTTTTTTTTTAGTTTTTGCCCATTTTACTTGTATTCATATAGTTTTTGCTTTTTTAAATTTTTTTTACATCTTTATTGGAGTATAATTGCTTTACAATAGTGTGTTAGTTTCTGCTTTATAACAAAGTGAATCAGCTATACATATACATATGTTCCCATATCTCTTCCCTCTTGTGTCTCCCTCCCTCCCACCCTCCCTATCCCACCCCTCTAGGTGGTCACAAAGCACCGGGCTGATCTCCCTGTGCCATGCGGCTGCTTCCCACTAGCTATCTACCTTACGTTTGTTAGTGTATGTATGTCCATGACTCTCTCTCTCGCCTTGTCACAGTTTACCCTTCCCCCTCCCCATATCCTCAAGTCCATTCTCTAGTAGGTCTGTGTCTTTATTCCTGTCTTACCCCTAGGTTCTTCATGTCATTTTTTTTCTTAAATTCCATATATATGTGTTAGCATACGGTATTTGTCTTTCTCATTCTGACTTACTTCACTCTGTATGACAGACTCTAGGTCCATCCACCTCATTACAAATAGCTCAATTTTGTTTCTTTTTATGGCTGAGTAATATTCCATTGTATATATGTGCCACATCTTCTTTATCCATTCATCTGATGATGGACACTTAGGTTGTTTCCATCTCCGGGCTATTGTAAATAGAGCTGCAATGAACATTTATGCTTAAGTTTCTGGTTCTAGTCCTGGCTGTTCGGGCCCAGCAAAGGTACTGGGAGTTGGGACCATTGCCTGCCTTCAGAGTAACGGCTGTGACAGTTTCTGACGACCTGGCTCTGCCGCCTACTCGGTGGAAAACTCTGGGCAACTCTCCATGTTTCTCTAGACCTTGGTTTCCCAACAGTAAATATGGGACAAGAAAGAGGGGCAGATTATGTGGCACTAAGATCACTCCACCCCTGGCACAATACGATTCCATGAAGGCACCGGACAAGAGGGGAAATTCAAAATTGCTTAAATTTCAATCAAATTGGAATGCTGGCTCTGATAATATATTTTGCTATTTGTTTTAATACTTTGAAGACGTCAAAAACACTACTTAATATTCCCCATCATGTAGAGAAGAGTAAATAATTACAACATATTCCACACATCACAGCATGTCTGGAAAAGAAAAGGAGGTCAAAAAACGTCAGGTCCCTCCCCCATCACATCTTTTCCCCTTTTATGTCACGCATTTGACTTAGTTTGTGGTTTTAGATGCAGTTCTTACCACCACACAAATGAGTACAGGACTGCAGTATAAATATCTCATTCTTTTCCAACAGGGTCTACACATAATCATGTTCACAAAAATAATAAGTTATCTGGCACCTCTCTGTTCAATCATTGTTTCCAAGCTACAATCAACTCACTTCCATGTTCATACTCCAGACCTTCTGATGACTAATGTCTGCACCTCCTCCAAAAATCCATCACAAGTATTGCTTTCCCTGACCTCCATCTTCTGTCCTTCCATGTCATTTACTCCAGATCCCCACTGAAACTGACCCTCATGAAGGCTCCTCAGCCCTCACTCTCCACTGTTTCACTCTCCATCACCTTCCTCCCTTCACTTCACCTCCTACTTGCTTTGTCCCCTGGATCAGCCACAGCCAGGCCCTGGCACACATGTCCACTTCCCCCAGTCCTCTTGAATGTGTTCTGAAGCTGCTGAAGGTTGCCCTGCAGCCACGCCAAGCACAGATAGGAAACGAGTCCACCTCAGATCTGGGAAATCCTGTTACGTTCCTCAGTAAGTTCACTTCCCTAACCTTGGTAAATTTACTTCCCTAATCTTGTGTGTGATTCTATTAAAATTTTGCCAAATTCCCTGTATTCTCAAATCTTCACTCACAGCTTATTCCAGTCTGTCTCAGTTGATGACATCACCTCATCCTTTTTTGGGGGAAAATAGAAGCAATCAGAAGTGAATTTATCATCTCAAAATCCACAACCCTCCTCGCATATATTTCTTCTCTATTAATTCTTCTCTAAGAATATACATTCTTCTACCGTTACAAAGGGAGATGCATCTCTGCTCTTCTAAAAGCCAATAAGTATTTAAACCTTTATTTCCCCTTCTTATGAAAAACCATCATTCCCTACTCATCACTTCTCTCTTTCCACTGTTTCGCCTTAACATAAAATTAATTCCGTACTTCAGATGAATCCTACATTCCTGTAAGCTACTTTATAATTTTGCTGCTTCTGATTCACAGAAGAAATTCCCTAAAATATATTCAGATGCCCTCTCTCCAAATTTTTACCTCTCAATGATCTTATAATGTGACTTCCATTCCTATCACACTGCATAGGAGAGATTAAATTTAATATTCATGACCTGCCAACATTGTAATTGGCCTTGCAGGGGTGTTCCAAAACATTTGACCCTCCTCGCCTAATTGAAACAATTTTCTTTCATGGAATTGATGATACCAAACTCTGCTGGTCTTCTCCCAACCTGACTGGCCACTTCTCATAAGTCCTCACTGTCTTTTCTTTTTCTGGTAGACCTAAATGTGGGAGTACCCCAGAGCTCTTTCTTGGTCTGACCCTTCGATTCTCTCTCCACTCTCTGTGCCCAGTTGGGCTCTTATTGTCCTTTGACAATACAGATCATCAGTATGCTCACGGTGCTCAGTTTTATTTATTCCTGACTTCGAGGCTGAGCTCCTCATCTGATATCTCACTGCTCATTTAACACCTCCATGATATTGACTAAAGAAAGACACCCCAAACTCAAAAAAATTAGTTTAAAAAACTAATCTCTTGATTAAATTCTTTTCACACACTGTAACAAAATTGTTCCTCCCCCCATATTTCCCAATCTAAGCAAAATGTAGAAATCATGGCATTTATCTCCCCAGATCCCACCTTGTCTTGTCACAGGTTGATGGGAGCTGTGTCAGGCAGCCTTTTCCTGTAGCTCAGGCTCCAGCTCCCTCCCTCCCTTTTTCCTACCCTCCCCTCCCCTCCTAGCTCGGAATTCCTTCAATAGCTTTTCAGGTTCTCCTTCTGGCCCAGAGCTGGTCATGTCTTTCCACTTCTGTAGTCCCTAAGTTAGTTCCTTATTCATGTTGCTTTTCCTGACCCTGAATGTACCCCTTTGAGTAATACCTTCAGTAAACTCTCCTCGTTGACCAATGGATGTTATTTGTTTCCTGTTGGGACCCTGATTGATGTAATGAGAAATGGAGACCCAGAGATGTCTTAGCTTCTAGTGAGGTAGGTAGAGCAGATCTCGACTCTTACAAGGATGATTTAGAATGATTATCTGGAGATCAGAAAATCTAGATGAAGTTATAGAGCTAATCATTTGCATTCTGGATTTATTTTTCAAAACTAGGAACAGAAGCTACTTATTCTCCAAGCCCCCCGCCCGGTATCACATTGCATTCCAGCCTCCTGGCACCTAGTTGTAATGTCTTATTTAGTGTTTTTCAATATGCTTTTAGACAAATGAGTTTCTGTTATGTTTCACTGCAAGGTAAAATGGCTTATGGTACTCAGTGCATAACCCAGTAGTCAGCAAATTACAGCACATGGGCCAAATCCAACCCACCACCTGTATTTGGAAATAAACTTTTATTGGCACACAACCACACTCCTTCATTACGTATTGTCTGTGCAACTTTCCTGCTCCTGCAGCAGCACTGAGTAGTTGTGACAGACCCATAAACCTTAAAATGCTTACTTCTGGCCATTCACAGAAAACGTTGGCTGACTCTTCATATATCCCATATTTCTGTTTCACATAAATAGAAATGAGGTGCTGTGGAATAATAACATGCTTACAGAAGTCCGGGGATAGAGTCATGACTTATTGTCAAACGCAAACATATTAAGTCTTTCTAAGGTATCGACTCCCACCCCCTACCTTTGTGTACAGCCCTAATAAGAGCTAGGAGCACATTCATGAACATTTATGGCATTTGCTCAATGATTACAGATGTGGCAACTCATTTCCATGCCTTTCCAAGTGGGGAAAATGTTGATCATCATAAATATATTGAAGGGAGTTAAGATACTGAAATCAAGGACTTGAATTGAACATGATTGAAATGTTGAAAAAGAATTTGACAAGGAGGTTCCTAAATTTCCTGAGTGTTATTCCAGTTTTCCACTGTAAAGGAGAATAAGACATGGTCCAGGGCTCTGTTCCAGAAACCCAAGCAGCTATCTCGGTCTAGTTAAACAAACAAACAAACAAAAAGAGAAAAGGAGAGACAGAATTGACATGGCCCAGATTAGATTTGTAATTGAAGAAAAGGGATCACAGCTAATTTATGATAGGTTATTTATTGACAACTTTATTCAGTAATTGTTTTTGCCTTGATGTCCTGTATGTTTTTCCTATTTCACTTATGCCCCTCAAATATTTTATGGAATTAGAAATAAATGAATAAATAAATAAATATGTATTGTAACATTTGTTTTTAGACCATATGAATATAGTTTCACCAAACAACTAAGCAGATGTTTTCCAGGTAGGAAGAAAACATACGCACTGGTATTGCTTCAGAATATTTCCAAAGGTGAGACGTTTCTCTCAAATGCCCAAGTTTCAAACATTGTATTTAACGTGACAGGAACAAAAATACATTCCCTTCACCTGTCTTTGCAAATGAGTATCTTCTTTACCAGAATGATATTTTTCCCTCAAAAAGATGGGTGGGGTTGGAGGTGCATTAGTTTTTCCCAGTTGCTCCATATGAGGTACCTGTGCTGCTTCTAACAATAGACACCACCTTTTAACAGGCAGAAACCCATCTGCTTGCATCAGCTGTCAGGATGACTTGGAATGCACAGTTTTCAGAAATCAGCTTTAATTGTGGGCCTCCAGTGAATAGAGTCAATTTCCATGACTGTAGGGCCTCTTAGGCAATATAATAAAATAAGCCATCAGGAGACTTGACATTATCTTTTAACTATTAACTCCAAATTACATATTTTAATAGTAAAATGGCACGGTAGAAAGAGAAAGCTCTCTGGTGAAAAGATATGTGTTTAAATTCTATTGTTAATATTTTAGTGGACATGCTACATTGGGCAAATTACTTCAAATCTCTGAAATATATTTCAAAATTTTTCAACAACAAAATGATAATAACCCATAAAAACCGATATGGGAAGCAAATCATACAGTATATCAAAAGTGCTTTGCAAAATAGAAAACCATATTGTATTAAATCAAGCAAAGAATAAATCAGTTTCATGATGAAAATTACATATATTTATGTTTTAAATAATAACATTCAGCAGTACAATAGATCATATAACACAAAAAGGGTATCTCTTTCCTACACCAGAGGAACCACTGCCATCAACAACTTTTCAGAAACTTTTGTCTTCCAAAGATAATTTTTTGTCACAAGTATGATTTGCAAGATGTTGGCATGCTTTGATTAATGTAACTTAAGAAGGAAATTATTTTGCCATTTTATAAAATGCATTTGTTATTCATAACATTCTTCCCAAATAAAAGACATAAAAATTTCTGTACTTTTTTCAGTTAAAGAAAAGGAACTCAATAGAGCTATGTCAATGATTTGGTTTCTTAAGTTTTATAAATACTTACTAAATAGTTAATGAGTCAGTAAGCACACATGAGTTTAGCAGAAGAACAGTCCCCAAAGATGTCCACCCACATCCTAATCCTGGAATATGTGACTATGTTAACTTACATGGCAAAGGGAAATTATGGTAGCAGATAGAATTCAGTCTGCTAATCACTAGATCTTAAAGTAGGGAGATTACACTGAATTATTCCAGTGGGTCTAGTGTAATCACAAGGGTCTTGAAATGTAGAACAGGGTGACAGAACACTCAGTGTCAAATGATGTGACTTAAGAAGACTCGATTGGCCATGTTTGACTTTGAAGCTGGAAGGGGCCATGAGCCAAGGAAAGCAGGTCGCCCCTAGAATCTAGTAAAACAAGGGAATGGATTCTCCCTACAGCCTCCAGAAGTCAATGCACCATCCAATACCTTGATTTTACCCCAGTGAAATCCATGTCAGATTTCTGTGAAATAATCTGTTTCCTTGCCTCTTCCAGCAGCAGTAGGCAAGTAATTGGCTTACTTGAATACTGGATTTGAAATTGCTTAAGTATCTGAATACCATGCAAATCTTAGAAATACAACTCAGCAAAAGAATATATGAAAGTTAATATCAGCTACACTTAAGTAAAAAATATCCATTTATACAGCTGTGAGAATCTCTTCTCTTGTGTCACAAGAAGAGGAAAAGAAAATCTATTTGCCATTTATTTAGCAATTATGTAAATGATACTAATGAAAAGTCCCTCAAAGTCTACTCTTTGCAACAACTTTCTGTCCTGATTTGTTGCTACGGGATTTTTTATATTCTCCTGCCTCTGATGATTTCTTTTCTCACTCTTCCTATTCTTCCTGACCGCTGCCCTACCGCCTGGAAATACCACATATCTGCTTTTCATCTCTACGTGTGTTATTTTCGCTGGTGTCCATTTCCGTTCCCAAGGCTTCTACGACCCTTTCCATCTTGATAGAATCAACCGTACACCTCCAGCTTGGATATTTTTCTCAAGTTGAATTCCAAACTGCCCAACTACCTCTCGGGGAGCCTCCCCCCACCATATCCAGTCTACCGCGTGAGTCTCTGGAAACAAAAATTCAGTGCGCCATGAATTGAAACCTCAATCTCTCCTCTACCTGTATCTTTTTCTCTTGGAGTCTCAGGGAACACCTTCAGAGTCTCTCCTCCAAGTCATTGCGCCAAGAATCCCAATGTTGTGCAATCTCTCCTTCTATATCTAATCAGCCACTGACTCATATTCCTGCAAATTCTCAAATGACACTCTCTTAGTTTCTATTCTAAGATCTCACTGGAAGAGCCTTATTATAGCTGGTCTTCTAATTGGTCTTCCCACCTTCTGTCACTTCCTATCCTAATCAATGCTGTATTCTAAGTCCAGTGTAATTAGGAAAGCATTACTCTTTGGCTATAATATCTTCATGTATTGCTCCTGATAAAAGGCCAGCTCTTTGCAGTGACATTCCATACTTCCACAGTCTGGAGCTAGTGTATCTTTACATATCTGTCTCTAATTACTTTCCTGATACATCAGAGTTTCTCATATACTTTTGTCTCAGTATTCATTTATACTCTTAAAGACTGCTGAGGACACCAAATATTATTTTATTTGTGTGTGTTATATTTATAGACACTTAGAAATTAAACTTAAATTTTTGAATTATCTATTTGATAATTCATGTAAAAATAACAGTAATATGCCCATCATATATGAACATAGTATTTCTTGTAAAAAAAAATCTATAATTTCCAAACCCCAAAAATTTTTGTTAGAAGAGTGATGTCATTTTCCATTTTGGCAAATCTCTAACATCTGACTTCATAAATGAAAGCTGGATAATCATATATGTTTGTTGATTCTATCCATTGTCATATGTTGATTTGTTTAAAATATACACAGAAAATCCTGTTTCCCACAAATATGTAGTTGGAAAAAGGAGGAATATTTTAATAGCCCTTCAGATGTTTGTGACTATTCCACTTAAATGCAAACCAAAATTCAAGAAGCAGTAGTTTCTTAAAAGTTTACTTTCAATGTGAAATCTGAAAGCATATCAGTTAAGTTTTAGTATGCTTACTTTAAATCGTCTTGGTCTATTTTGCACTTTGAATGGATCATTTATCTATCATAATTTTGTAACATCATGCATTGGTCATTTGGAAAATAAAATATTACCTCACTGAGTTGTGCAAATCTCCCAAATGTTGGCATGTTTCATCGTATAATAGCCAGAAACAACATTTTACAATGTTGATTCATTAGTATCATCAAAATAGTCTTTAAGTATTGGGATGCATGGTTGGGTACTACTGCCTTGATTCACGGTAAGGCATTGGCAGTTTACCCATCACTGCTTTTGTATCGTCAGGATGAACATCAGCAAATTTAAAAAGGTGGAAATATCTTGGTGCTGTGAAAATTGTTTTGACCTCATGGTCCCCTGACAGACTCTTCAGGCACCTCAGACACCCACAGACCACACTGTTCCTCCTGCTCTGTAGTCAAATTTAGTGCCTTTCAAATAATTTAAAGTATTTTCACAGAAAAAAAAATGTAGACAATATTATAAGGTTTAAAAGAACTGCTTCATTTCCGGTGGGAGTTGGAGACATGGAACCCCGTCTTGTGACTTCCCCACCCCCTCCTTTCTGCTGTGAGCCCATCCTGGTTTCGAGAGTCACAGTCTTGGAAACCAATATATTCATCGGTCCCATTGGTATTATATCATTTCACCGTCTCCGTACCATTGCTCACTAGCACTCGTCTGCACACTGTCCTCACTAGTGGAATCACCCCAAGCTCCTGATTCAGAATGTTTCTCACCCTCACTTTGGTTTTAGACATAACTTATGAATAGCCCATCACCTGCCTTTCAATAGAATGAAGTCTCCTCCAGGGCAGGGACCATACCTAATACATTTTGCCTCCCAGAAAACACAGAGATGGTAAATAGTTTTTGAATTTAATTGAAAATGTTACCTAGAAGAAAATAATTTTCCTGGGGTGTTCGATTCTTTTCAAGTTGTGCGAACTTTCAATGCTGCTACTGTGTATCTATCTTCCAATCTTAAGGGCCTTTCCCTCATTAGCTCTTAGAAAGGTTTCTGGTCAGAAGCTGTTTGTTATAAAGATTGCAAACCAAGATCATTCCTGTTTTAAAAGTTATAATTGGATGAAATTACAGAAGTGCTTAGACAGCCTAATTACAATCTAACACTCACTCTACATTCAGGCTTTTCAAGTACCTTTCCCTGGGGTGTCTTCACCTGAGCTGACGTATGCTGTTGCTTCATGAGAATTTTGAAAGTATTCTCCGCATTCCTTTCCAGTGATGTTACGTATATGATCCCCCATACTCTCTTAGAGTCCTTACAGATGCAGGTAACCTTTCTGGAGACCTCATTGCAAGCCTGGATGCTTAGAATATACACGTTGCTCCCTGCCAATTACTGTTAAGGATCCTGCCATTGTTTCCAAAGGGCCATGTAGCTGCTGATGGGGAAACAAAAGGCAGTAAAGCCAATGCAGCATTGATTAACTTGTTCCACTTCTTAGGATTCAAAAATGACTCATTTATGTCAAAAATGGGATATTTTAGGGGTAACAGTTGTATCTAAGAGGTTCAGTGTGTAACAAGGAAGAAGAGAGTTATGGTTCAGGAACCCAGACTAGGGAAACCACACTGGCTGTCACAGGGAAGGCTTGCAGAAAGTTAGGGGATGTCACACCTCACCTACTGTATTGACACTCTCAGTAAAGCAGTGGAGGGGCGACAACATTGGGATGAAGAGCAAAAATGCTAAATTTTACGACATGGCCACCTTTAAGTCTGTTTCCTTCCTCTTTTTCTCCTTCTAACCCATAGAATTGGACATTTGGCACCAAGATGTGAAATAAAATTTACCATCCCTAATACATAAATAATGGCTAGGGTTTAACACACACGTTTTGAATAGGGCGATGATTTTAAAAATTCCTAAACATTACATGAACAAGATGTTGTGCATTTGGAAAATAAGCAATATGGAAATGTTTCCTGGATTATTAAATTGCACACACAGTAACTCATCTTCAGCCCTTTAGGGTCTTACAAACTCATCTCTATCATCTTGTACCTCATCCCACCCCTGTGAGGCAGATACTATTTTCATGTTAGTTTAGTCACAACTTTCCTGATAAAGGTTCCGTAGTGTGTCAGGTAGGGGTGTATTTGATTGTTTTTCTGGAATCGGACAGCCACTGTCTGTGTGGTGGATCCAGGAAGTTATCAGAGCCTCAGATGTCTTTGTTTTCCTGCTGACATCATTTGCTTCCATCTTAAATGTTCAGAGATGCTACTACAGGTCATGGATATTAGTTTCTGGCAGGAAAAAGGGGAAAGAAAGGAAGAAAAAGAACATTTACTTCCTAGCTGAGTCACACTTTTTTTTTTTTTTTTTGGTTACATTGGGTCTTCGTTGCTGCACGCGGGCTTTTCTCTAGTTGCGGGGAGCGGGGGTTACTCTTCGTTGCGGTGCGCGGGCTTCTCATTGCAGTGGCTTCTCTTGTTGCGGAGCACGGGCTCAAGGCGCGTGGGTTTCATTAGTTGAGGCGTGTGGGCTCAGTAGTTGTGGTGCACAGGCTTAGTTGCTCCACGGCATGTGGGATCTTCCCAGACCAGGAATCAAACCCGTGTCCCCTGCATTGGCAGGTGGATTCTTAACCACTGCGCCATCAGGGAAGTCCCTGAGTCAACACACTTTAAAAGGTATTTTCTGGAATATACACTAGTGACTATTTCTGCTTACAGATAGTGGCCGCACAGACTTGCAAGGAAGCCGAGAACGCAGTCTTTTGCTGTGCATGTTGCCATCCCAAATAAAAGCCAGTTCTGCTCCTAGGGAAGAATGACAACTAGCAACCACTCTGCAGATGGTTATTCTGTTACAGAGCTGAAGCTTGAAGCTAAATACTCTTCTCTCACTTTGCCATATTATATTTGAACTTACACCAAGGACTGTATGTGTGTGTGTGTATATATATATATATATATATATAATTTTTAAATTTAAAAATATTATACAATTTTCAAGGTTACTTTCCATTTTCAGTTATTACAAGATATTGGCTCTATTCCCCTGTTGTGACATACATCCCTGAGCCCGTCTTACACCCAATAGTTTGTACCTCCCCCTCCCTCATTCCTTAATTGTCCCTCCCCCCTCCCCACTGGTAACCACTAGTTTGTTCTCTGTATCTGTGTGTCTGCTTCTTTTTTTGTCATATTCACTAGTTTATTGTATGTTTTAGATCCCATATATAAGTGATATCATATAGTATTTGTTTTCCTCTGTCTGACTTATTTCACTTAGCATAATGCCTTCCAAGTTCATCCATTTGCTATTTGCAGATGACAAAGTTTCATTCTTTTTTATGGTGAGTAGTATTCCATTGTATGTGTGTGTGTGTGTTTGTGTTTATACACACATTATGAGCAAAAGATTTATATATATATATATAGTAAATAATCTTTACTTCTTTCAATTTCCTTCCATTAAATATATCGTAATTTGAAAACTTACTGTATAGAAAAGCTTTAAAATTACCATTTTTTTCAGTCCTTTCATGATCTCATACACACTTAGGGCTTCAGCTTTTTTATTTCTACAAAAACCATTCTTCAGCCTTTCTTTCTGAAGTTCTGAACTTCACCAGTACTCACATTACACTTTTCAAACTACTTGTAGGTCACTCCCTACTATCAAAGGAAAGTCTGTATTCCTACCTGATCAAACCTGTTCACTGTGTCCAATGGCTTCCTCAGTCTCCAGTGTTTCAGAACAAAATGGTCCCATGTCAATGGTAACCCAAGATCTAAATAGAACCCAACGTAAGTCCCCCCTGAAAAATATCCTCAGACTCGGGATTCTGGTTTTTTCCACGTGTTACAATAAACCAAATATGAGAGACTGCAATCAAAGATCAGCAAACATACAAAAAAGCCACCATGTGCATGAGAGTCAGTTGGAAATGCAAGCAGCACATTTAGACTTCCTGGAATTGGGATTACAAGATACATACTATTTAGTGTTATGCATATCAGATATGTATATTTTTAAATTGGTGAACTGAGAAGACAACAAGAAACTCTCCTAAATGACAACACAGCTTTGAAAAATAACAAATAAAACATTTATATATAGTCTAGATATATAGATATAGGTAGAGGTAGAGATATATCTATTTAGATGGGTAGATATAGATAGGTATAGATGTATCTATCTGTAAGTATATAAATGTGTGTGTTTGATATATGAGACATAATAACCCAATTAATTATTTAACAGTTGATTAAATAAAGAGAAAATGCATATTCTCAGATAAATCCACAAAACTCACCCAGAATGCAGCCTAAAGTCACCAGAGTCAGAAAATTTGAAGAAAAATTCAAGAGATAAAGGGGTAGGATGAGAAAATCTATCCAATATCTAATGGGTACTCCACAAGGCGAGACTACAGAGGGTAGGGGAAAGGCAATACTTGAAGAGCTAATAAAAGGGACTTCTTTAAGACTAATGAGTCTACAGTTAGAGCCACAGAATCTGCAGTAAGAACAACATGTGACAAACAGAATTAAAACAAAGAAAACCACGTTTAGACCAATTGTAGTGAAACCAGAGAACTCAAGTGAAGGAGAAATTTTAAATAGGAAAAAGACAGCTTTCTTACAAAGGAAAAAAAATTACACCCTTCAACCTAATAATGGAAGTTGGAAGACGGTGGACAGTATGTTTTCAAAAAGATGAGATAAAAATAAATGCCAGTTCTCAATTATGTATGCCAAAAATAATTTTGTGGATAAAGACAAAATAAAGGTATTTTAATATACATAAACTGAGGAATTACTATCAAAACACTTAATCGATGATAATAGCATGTGTGCAGAAATTCAGGGTCAGTGGAAGAAAGAATCGGCATAACAGATTCTAAAGTTATTTTGTTCTTTAGGATGGGACTTAAGACATAAACTTCAGAACTGAATAATTATGCATGTTAAAACTGACAGTAACAAAATGCATAGAAATAGGTGTTTTGCATTTTATCAGTTAAAGGAGTACTGGAATTGTAAATTATTTTTTTAAAACAATCAAAGGGGAAAATGAAAATAATGTATTGAAAAATCAAGACAGTAGATAGTACAAAGTTAAAGGGGTGAAGTGAAATATTCAAATCAAAATAAATGTAAATCTCTGTGATGATCTAGATGGGTGGGATGGGGGGGGTAGGAAGGAGGTCCAAGAGGGAAGGGATATATGTGTACATATAGCTGATTCACTTTTTTGTACAACAGAAACTAACAACATTGTAAAGCAAATATACCCCAGTCAAAAAAAAGAAAATCCAAAAATAAATAAATAAATAAATGTAAATGGGGAAAACACTAATATGAGAAACATAGATTAATAAATAAATATATTACTAAATGAAGTTATGTACTATTTGCAAGGGGCACAACTTAAACAAACAAAACATTGATAATAAAATGACGAAGATATATTGAGCAAATAATAATAAATAAAGGCTTAGTAAATGTTAAGATAAAAAGTATTTTATGGATAAACAAACTCATTACAAAATTAATTTTTAAAAATTCAACAAGAAATACAGAAAGAACATGCATGCAGGGCCAGCTTCCTGGGTGTGCCCCAACATGGTCATACAGAGTCCTGCACTCAGGAGGACCCTGCATCTTGGTTTTCGTGATTTGCATTAGCCATCTTTAAATTTTTAATACTATTCCCCTTGAAATTATTTTTATAACTGAAATTCAGTGAAACGTGGAACACATGCCAGTGGCTTGGAGCTTCAGCTCACACGTGGTCATGCCTTGTACCACCTCTCCACCTCCCAGGGACAAGTTTCTGATCCTCACACCTGCCCCCAGGAGCCCTGGTCCCTACGTGGCCTCCTCGTTCTCTGCTTCCTTGGTCACATCAATCGGGGGTGCCCACATTCTGCCATTTCCCTCTGCACTGAGAAGTGGACTGTATATGCACATGTGAAAGATGGGCATGGGTCCCATGATGTCTTAGAGCAGAGTGACAGGACAGCACCACGGTGCATTTGGCAGGTGACTTGATGGCGTCTCTTGCTCACCCCCACTCCCAGTACCTGACCTGTACCAGTGTGAGTTTGCAGTGCACTGGGCATTATTCTTGGGTTAGGGCGGCAGGCCTGTGGGAAGAAGATAGTAACCACTCTGCCCATGACCAGGGTCCTACACTTTTCTTTCGCATTGGGCCTTCCATAGTATGTGACAGACCCATTTTAGATGCACTGTTTAAGTGGCCTCAAATGAGCAAAAATGAAAATATGATAGAATTGCAACACAAATACCATGCCCAGCATTATGCAAAAATGAAAATATGATAGAATTGCAACACAAATACCATGCCCAGCATTTTACTGGAAGATTTCAACACATCTCTCTCTCCCCTCTCTCTGAATTAATTAAGGGCATCCAAAAGTTTAAATGTTACATACAAATGGAAAATAAACATCAATAAACTTGATTTATTAGATATTTATAAAATATTATACCCAGCAATTATCTACCGCTGTTCCAGAGCACATGTAAAACATTTACAAAAAGTTGCCAGATGCTAGGCCATAAAGAAAGACTTAACAAATTTCAAAAATAAAAACCAAACAGTATAGTACGGAGTACATTCTCTGAAAGCAAAGCAATTAAATTAAAAGTTAATTACACATAGAAAATCAGAACTAATAAAAGCCCCACAGGCTCCTCGGAGAAATAGCTGATCTTATATCTGGGTCATAAAAATAATAATGTGCCTGAATCATCTCCTATTCCCCCAAAGGAAGGGAGGTCTCAGAAGATGAAAACAAAGAATGAGGTTTATTAAAAGGACCCAAGGGGCCCCCAAAGGCCAAAAGAAGAACAATTGGAGAAACAAGATAAAAAATGTAGTATTGGATTAAAATCAAGGGTATAAAACACATGTCCTGAGTCCACAGTGGTATAAATAAAGAACTTTATAAATAAATTATTATGGGAGAAGAGACAAATCTTCTTTACAGGAGAATTCCAAATAACGTATGTGGATAAGGTGAGTTAATTCCCTTCCTCACTGCGCATTCTCCACCCCCGTGTGTTCTATACTTAGTAACTTGCTTCAAAGAAGAGAGTATGAAAGGGGGATACACAAAGAAACTTTATAGTGAAAAAATTTGGCAAACACTCCATCACCCAGGTCATCAAGGGGAATACCTACAGGATGTCATGTTGATAACAGGACTTTTGATGTTTCGTGGTATGAAGGGCACTTCTCCTCTCTGGGCTTCTTCCCCAAAACCCATAACCTCAGGCTGACCATGAGAAAAATCTCAAGTCAATACAAATGGAGGATTATTCTACAAATTACTTGGCCTTGAAACTGTCAAGATCTTGAAAAATAGGCAATGTCTGAGAAACTATTACAGACCATAGGAGGCTAAAGAGACATGTTGATTAAATACAGTGTGGTGTCTTGGATAGAATCCTGGGACATAACCAGGGCACTATTAACAAATAAAAGTAAAATCTGAATACTGTATGGAATTGAGTTAATAATACTGTATCCATGTTAGATTTTTACTTGTGACAAATATATGAACCTGGGATATGGGAGTTCTCTGTACTATATTTGCAACTTTTCTACAAATCTATAAGTATTTAAACTATTCAAATATTTTTTAAAAGTTTGTTTAGATAATCAGCAAACCTCTGGAATGATTCATCCAAGAAATAAAGAGATAAGACACAAATAATATTGATAATGAATAAGGGAACTCAGCTACATATCCAGCTGTCTTTAAAACGGTAAGAAAATGCGATCAAAAACTTCACGTCAATCATTTTGAATGTTTAGAGGAAATGGGCGAATTCCTATAAAAGAGTTAACTTAAAATGGATGAGATGAAATAGAGGAATAATTATACAACATTAAAGAAATTGAGTTCATAACTTAAATACTTGCCTACAGAGAGAACAAGAAGCTAGATTTCCATAGAGGAGATTCCATTGAAAAAAAAAATCTCACAATAAACAGATAATTCCATCTTATGGAAACTGCTCCAGAGAACAGAGAATGAGATAGCATGCCTTCCTGTGATTTATGACAATGGCGTAACCTTCTTACCGAAACCAAACTTGGGGAGTAATACGATAGTAGTAAAAAGGAGGTAATGACTGGCCAAACTCATAATGAATCTCAATTACACGTTAAATCTTAAAGAAAGCATAGCAATCCAAATAGTGCAATATATACCCCCAAACCCTAGGTTTACCCAGGACTACAATTGTGATTTACAATTAGGAAATTTGTAAATAGTCTCTGCTGTATTATCTGATTAAAGGAGGGGAAAATACATACAATCAATGTTTGGGGGTGTAAAATGGATTATACTAGACTGAACAGTGCCTATAGGAACACCTTCTGGGCTTCTCCTAGGAGACAGAGAGAATCACTGTGCTCTGCGTTGGGGGCAGAAGACCCAGGAGCAGGAAACATACTCCTTTCTCCCAAGAAGCTTGTCACAGACTCAGGGACACAGGTCACAAAGAGAAAAATAGCTAGTGGCACAAGGGTTAAATGCCAGCTCGAGAGAGAAACAGGTGTGCCACTGAGTAGAACAAAATCAAATGTTTACTAACTGGTGTCCCTGGTTCTAGACTTATACCATCCAGACCAATTTCCCTATACGTAAGAGGCAGTTGCTTACTTCTAAAGATACTTCGGAAGCCCCCAAAGTAAAAGTAAAAGAAAAAAGTTTTATCTTTATCCTCTTCACACAACTCACGGTGCAAGTACTCCCTACCTATTAGATTCCAACACTCTACTTTTGTTTAAATAAACTGAGGTGTCAGGGAGGGTTGGGGCAGTACTGGACATTTATTAGAAATTCAGGAAAAATACAAAATTATTAATTCTTAGAAAGTAACACGTATCGACACTGAATTACATGCAATGATACATGTTTAACCGCAAATATGATATGACACTTGTCAATAGTGAGAAAAGGGTTGTATCAGTTACATTGTTTTTAAAATGTTTGGCACAGAAGACTTTCTGCACATAAGAAAAGTCTGAAGCAGTTAGTAGCAAAAAATGGTAATAGGATTTACTTTTCTTCGAATAATAAAAGCAACATATCTTTATGATGAAAGGAAAAACATAAAACATACAAAGATGAAAAAATCACTTATAATTTCACTTTCTAAAGAAAATGGCTGTTTTTATTTTATTATATTCCATTCAAAGCTCTCTCGGATTTATGTATTTTACAAACATGCTCATTTTTTCTCTGTCAATAGATAGATAAATAGATATAATAATGTGTGTGTATGTATAGCGTGGTTATATAATTGAAAAGCTTTTCTTTCTTCTTTTTATTTTTTTCACTAAAAATCCATTTGAAATACAGATCTGTGGTAGAACTCGACCAATTACAAGAAAACGCAATGATGAGGCCCAAGACTAAAACTGTAGCCCCTGTCACTTGCTTATATCTTTAATCAGTAATTAAAGGGTTTTGCTGATTCCATTCAATAGCAGTTTCTTTCTTAATGGTCTGCAGTCATTCAGCTAGATCAGTGATTTATAATCATGTTATCATGCCACCGGCTTTGATCTGAAATCCTTTTGTAGGATCCTTTAGTTTAAAGAGGCTTATTTTCAGGTTAGAATGATCTGAAGGGTTCAAGATTAAGGTCTAAGAAAACCTCATCCTCATGTACAATATTTACCCAGTACTGATCTGAAGCCAACCTGAAGCCAAATATACACACTAAAATCTCACTGTGCAGTTTCAAGAACACATGAGCATGGTTTGTTACCTAGGAATTGCCATCTTCTAAACATTTTAGAATTTACTCTTGTGCTCTTTTCTTTTATACTTGCCTCCAAATGTGGGGTTATCCTTAACATATGTATGCTTGCAATCAAAACACAAATTTATCGTTGTGTGGACTTGATGTTGAATTTGCTTGGCTAAAATCATCTGGGAAATATAAAAGGCTTTTGAAATTTTTATATAATTTGAAAGCATGATCACTTTTCATAGACATTCCATTTTTTTCTTTAACTTCAGAGATCTTCACTATTTAAAAAAAAAGAAAAAGGACATGTATGATGATAGCCCTTGATTATCGTAAAAATATGATCATCACATAGTATCAGAAAGAATCTTGTGCTTTTTATCAACGTCATATAAGAGCAAAACTTCATCACCACAAGTCTTGAGGCAGCAAAGGATTATCTTCTTTGGTGTAGTAGGTAAACCAGCAAAATGCCTAAGATGAAGTATTCCAATTGGATTTAGGCAATTGGGCTTCTCACCTTTGCTTTTAGTGAAAACCATCCCATTCACAGGCCTGCTATGTGAATATGTGTTTATTTCACTTGATGTTTACATCATCTTAATGAAAAATATATGATATTTCACATAAAGTGTGTCTATAGATGTAAATATATGAATGTATGTATATGTGTACATGTATACATATCATGATGTACAAATTTTAAGTTGTGAAGTATTTTATGAATATAGTCTTAGCAAATCTTTGCAACAAAATGACACCTCTATGTTAAAAATGAGAAAAGACAGTCATGCAGAAAAATAACATGTCCATGGCAGTCGCGCAGTGAATCAGCCTTCATTCCTTTTCACCGGCTCACTGTCTGTGCTCTCAGCTACCATGACGTGGTCTTTTGTCCCAGGTACAGTCAGCTGTAGTTCCTCATTATACTCACAGCATTAAAATATGCTAATTTAGTTGTGGCTGGTCCTTGCTGCCCACCATGAATACTTACTCTTTGATATGAATGATCCGTTGGGCCCGCCATAAGCAAGAGTCAAAGTCATTCCCAGTGACGATATATTACAATTATTTTTATCATTTTTTTAACCTGGATGTTTTGTCCAATAAACTGGGAGTCCCATCATCATCATGATTCTATCTCCAGTACTTACCATGACTATAGGTTCATTGCCCCATAGATCTCATCTCAAGTGTCACCTCCTCTCTTCTGGCCTCCTCATCTAAAATACCACCTCCAGGTTGCATTTATGCATGAAATTTGTCAACATCAAACCACCCTCCTTGTGTGTTTGCTTGTGTATGATCAGTTTGCACTGATGAGAAGGTAAGCTCTGTTTTTGCCTTCTTTGTTCTGGGATTCTCCACACTAAGAACAGAGCCTTGCATAGTAGTGCTTGGAAGGATTACTGTAAACTAAAATACACTGATTTGTTTTTTGTTTGTTTCCAAAGAATGTACAAACCTGACATTTTTCTTGAGCAGCAAAAATAAGACACATTTTTAGTGTCTGCTGCCTTCACATGATATGTTCTCTTGTCACTTAAAGACTGGCTATGGGTGATGTCACCTAGATTTGTTCACAAGAACTGAAGAGGCTACATGGAAGAGGTGTTATGTACACATGCCTGAAGATTCTTGAGACAAGTGTTATCATCCCCATTTCACATACATGCAAAATGAAGCTCACATATTTTAGAAACTTGTCAAAGTTACACATACGATTGGAAACAAGCTGAATGTAAATCCAAGGCTGTGCTTATTTCAAGGAGCTGTCTTTCACTCTCCCGCTTTTAAAGTTGCACTTGCTCACCTACCAGTGTTTACGAAGTCCTATATTTGGGATGCTTTTTCTATAATAAAATGTTATCATTTGTGAAAAGAAAGAAGACCAAGTTAGAGAAACACTGAAGGGCAGATCACCTCCCTAAGGCTGGCTCCCAAGGTGTACCCACAGATTTAGGTAGGGCCCTATGTGCTCACGGAGCCTACAGCAAGGCTCGCATCTATTCACACACACAGTACTTCATCCATTGCATGCGTACAGCCTAACCTAAAACTGTTACACTGTACCAACAGGCATGTGTTTATTACTTAAAAATATTCAGGTATTTAACTATCACAAAGTTTTTAAATATATCCGACATTCCATGGACAGTTTTCATTTTGCTCAAAACTCACTAGAATTTGAAATGGGCAGATCCAGTTGACAACACCTCCTGTGTCTCTTTCAAACTTCCGATTTTCCCTCTGGTAACCCCTGGTCTGAATAAATAGAGGCATTCTGATGATTTGAACTCATCTAACTGATGATAGCAATACACTGATGACACTTGCCACAGTATATTCATTGTTTTCCTCCTTTCTGGTGGCTTATCCATCATTCATCAGCCCACAGAGTACCAAAAACTTTGCATGGGGTGTGGGAATGCTGTGTCCCATGCATTAGTGCCTTTTTCCTCTAGCCAAAATGTCTTCATGAATCCAGTTCCACACATGTAAGAGGGATCTCAGAAAACTAGAAGCTGTGCAGATGTGAGTGACTGCAAGATTGAGAGGTTTTAAACCATATATTTTAAGAATTAGTTAAAGAAATTCCAACCCCTTAGCTTGATGGAAAACAGGCTGAGGAGAACATAAAAATAACTTCATATGTCAAGGACACTCAAGCAAAAAAAAGAATAAGACTTATATACTATCTGGCCTGAAGGATTAAACCAAGACCAAAAGAAACTCTTAGGAAAATTTTCACTTCAGTTTAAAACATAGCTATTTAAAAATCTAAGTTGTCCAGAGATGAAAAAATGGTACTGAGTTTGCTTTTAGCAGCAGAAGAAAAAATTATTTAGTAACTATCATATGAAAAGCAACATTCTGGACATTTTTGTTTGTTTTTTCCATAATAAGCTAATCAGGAAACGAACTGTACTCTTAATTTTCAGGGTAAAAAACAGACTCATTGAAGTTAGCCAAATTGCCTTGGATTACCAAGCTAACTGATGACAGAGCCAGAAATCAGACCTGGACCTTGGACACTGCATCTCCTGTTCTTTTCTTTTCTCATATTCTCACCAAGGTAAATCCTCCATGATTGTTTCTTTCTGTAGAGGATTTCAGAACACAGTGCGGGTGGCCTGCACGGATTCAGGTCTGGTACAGCTGCAGGGTTTGGCTACTGATGATCCAAAGGGGTTTGGGCCCACGTCAGAGGTTTTCTTGGAAGGAAGCATGCAGGGTCCCAGAGCAGGACCGTGGCTCCTAGTCTGCTCCAGCTGGGATGAGCAAGCTTCAGTGGCAACAGCAGAACCACTGGATTATGACTAAGTACATGATCTAAGTCATCAATCCACCATGAAAACAACTTTAACTCCAAGCTTGTAAAATTATTCAAATTGGTTTTTTACACTTGAGGCATAATATCAAGAATAATATTGAACCAGATCTGTCAAAAGGGACAAATAAAACCTGATCCCATTTGCTTTTCAGTTTAACCTATGTTATTAAAAATAAGTGTCTTATTAAAGGAACAACCAGGAGCTCAGAGACAAGGAACCAAAGAGAGAAATACAGCAGTGAGTGTATCCCATTTTAAATTAATGGATGATATGTGCTTGTTGTTCAGCACAGGAAACTCTGGGTCAAACTGAAGTTTGAGGGAGAAGAGAACCCGTATTTGGACCAGCAATTTTGTGTGATTTGAAAGAATCTTTGGGGAGATACCAATGACCCCAAGCATCCTACTGTCACATGGGATATCTAAATGGGAGTAACCAATGCAGAACTGTCTGGAATCTGGAAGCTGTGAAGCAGATTTACTGCCAAAGTAGGTGGTTCTAAATCTCCTGAAACTGAGTAGATTCTATGATTTTCTCTGGATTATCTTTATAGTACTTGGTTCTGTAAAACAAATCCGTATGCTTAATTATGCATCAACTCTTTCCAGCTAAGGGCTGCAGGAAATGCAAGGGCAGGTAGACTGGGTCTTTGCTCTCAAGTACCTGTTGTCTTGGAAAAAAGAGAGAGGGAAGAAGAAAACTAGGATATCTCAGCACCTAAATGAAGTGATAAGTAATTGGAAATTTAGTAATAGTAATGCGAGAGTCCAGTAATGGAAACTGCCTTGTATCCGATATGGTGTGAGGCTCAAGAACGAAAAGTCAGTATTCTCATTTTGCTGGTGAAGTAGCAGAGGCATGGACGGTCATTCGCTGAAAACGACAGCTTCTCAGTAAGTGATAACACTAAAGTCATAACTATGTCTGACCTCAAAGCCCATGTTCTTTGCAGTCATTTTATTGTAAGGCACAGCTCTAGCTGGGAGGTCATCTGACTTTCAGAGGTAAAAGTAGAAGTTTCTCTTGACTGACATGTTCTCAAGTGCAGGCTGTCTGTCCTACCTTTCCTCCCGAGGACCATCTCAACCCAATGTGTTGTTACATGTAAATCTCTTGGGCATAAAGGACTCCCCACATATTTTTAACTCCTCGTAGGTGTTTGTTTAATGCCCATTTTCTTGTCTGATACTAACAGAAAATGCTCACCATCAATGCCTTAAACGTCTTCCAAAGAACACAACACCTCTAGTTACAGGTGTTTAGATGGTGCTACACAGTAATTGTTGTTGCTGTGGCTTTTTTCCTTAATGTTTTTCCCCGTAATTCCTTGACTAACTTTAAAGTGGTAGAAAACAGGTTGAAATTTTAAAAGGCTAACTAAAAAAAATAAATAATTATACCCCCAAACTTCCAAGTTACTATTCAGAAATTATTTTTATTTTTCTTACTGCTTAGGCATTATTTCACAGTACTTGTTTCCTCAATTGTAAGGGAAATCCCATAACTAATTTAATAAACAGATTTAGAAATATCAAAAGAAAAAAATGCCGGTCATTAAATTAAGCTCAACCTGAGTCCCCCACACAGTGGTTGAACCTGGAAGGATTTGCCTCTAAACACTATCTCTCTGAAGAAGGTCAAAACAAGCAAATTTGATTTAAAAAAAAAAAAGCAGTAAGAGACTTTTATGGTTCATTGGGGAATTCTCTATAAAAATATTTATCTAAACTCCTCAGAGTTGTTCTTCAAGATAATTTCCTCAAAAAACAAAACAAAACAAAACAAAACAGAGTTGGCTTTGGAAATGCCTCTTATTAAAATATTTTCCGCAGATACTGATATGGTTCTAAGTCTTTTAAGTCTTTCAAACAGTGTCATCTGTTCTTTTGATTTGCTCTAAGACAAAAATTCATGAACACCTAGTCACCTGCCTTTTGATGTACGAGAGAGAAAAACTAATTTAGGTCTGCTCTGACTCATTTTGTCTTCCTTCATGACAAAAATAGCTTCTCTCGTTGTACAGTTCCTTCTAGGGTTTTCCCTGAAATGCTGCAAACTGGTTCTTGTGAAATAGAACTCTTATGAGTTCCTTTGGTTTGAGAGAGAAAATCATGAGAGAGTCAAGGACGTGAGTAGGGATGGGCAGGGAGGAAAGATCAAAAACATCAAAAACAAGTTGCCCTGAGGTGGGGACTGTCCAAGAAAGGGAAGTGACGGCAGCAGGAGCCCACTCTCCACAAGATGCTGAGCCAGCCAAGAAACACTAGATACTTTAAGCATGGAGCACGATAGTCATCAACTTAGAAAGAATAGAGCAAAGTGCAGCAGTGGTGAAACTGGATGACGTATAGCATCTCAGTACTGCCCTGTTAGGACAAACAATTACACACACACTGGTGCAAGGTCCTGTGCTAGGTTTTGGGGAGCCTGCACAGAGAACATATTCTTCACCCTCAATTCTTATAGCCAAAGGATGGGGAGGGAAGATGCTCATGGATGAAGGCAGCACACTGTGGTGAGGGGCGGAAATTAGCAGAAGAGACCTCAGAGAAATAGCACATCACCTCAAGCATCACAAACGGAAGAGAAAGTGACCAAATTCAGAGGCACGAGAGAATACATGACCCTAGGAAATGCCAAACAGCTTGACCAGGTGATAAAGGAGGTGGAAGAAGGGCAGATCAGACAGAAATGTTGAAATTAATCTAAACATTCTTAGTATTTTCTTACATCTAACACCTACTTAATGAACAGATGTTAACTGTGATCACAGATGAATTCCTGTGATTGCCTTGGTCTTTGAAAGACATAAAGGTGAATATAAGAAAGCATTTCTGCCCACAGGACTCACACTGTCTTTGGAAAGACCCCAGACAGAGCTGACCGCCCACTCCTGCCCAGCTGTCTCATCAGGACCCATAACTGAGGAGGTCTTTACTACCATTCCCTGCATTTCAGATGAGTAAAGGCATAAAATGTTTAAGGAGCACATCTAAGATAATCCAATCATTAAGGGGCAGAGCCAGGATCTGAATTAAAACGATCTTGTTTCAGAAAAAGCCCTTTTCATACAAACTCTAATTTCCAGTTTTATATGTGCATCATGTATGTTATCCTGTAGTTCTATTTGTGTACCTGTACGAGAGACATATGTATAAATTCACATACACGTGCACGTGCACACACACACACACACACACACACACACACACACAGCCATATAAAAAATGGAACATTTAATGGTTTGCTATAGGATTAAGTACAAGCTTAGCATTTAAGACCTGACCTACTGGGACCACCCACATGTCCACTTTTACCTCCTGTGGTTGTTAATTATCCTTAATTACAGCCATGCCGGAATATTTGAGATCTCCCACCCCACCTAAACTTTGCTTATATTTTGTCCACCTTGCCCATCAGAGACCAGGGCTCTGTTCTAAGCTAGTGGAGTCCTATGTACTCTTCATACATAGCACTAAACCTACTTTCCCTGTGAAGTTTCCATGAACCTTCTCTAAGAAAAATAATTTCTTGATTCTCCCAAACTACTGTGTATGTTTCATTACTGTACTACTTGTCACATACTAAGGGTTATGTTTTCATTTATATTTTTACTGCTAGCTATGAACCTGCAAAATATATACACTTGCTTCTCTGTCCTCATCAAACAATACGGTCCATAATACAGAATAAGTGCTCAATACATAAATTTTGGGTAAAAAGAGCTCCCCGATTCTTCCTTAATGGAGTGTTACTGGTGGTGAGGACAAACGTTCTCTAGCCAGGAGATCAAACATCAGATCTATGCTTTGGTTTTGTTGCTACATTTTTTAGGTCTTGAAATGCTACGTCTTCTTTCTATAATGCTTTTTTTTTTTATTTTTGTCTTTGGTATGCTTTCGTTTTGGTGGTTTTGTCTATAGATTTAGTTCCATTTGACAAATATTTATTAAGTTGTATCAAATTTCCAAAACTTTGAAAGGTTCTTGGGATGAAAAGAATAAAATGTAGATTCTAATCCCAAAGCGTTCTTGGGATAAAGAGAGGAATAAAATGTAGATCTTAATCTGGGAGAGGAGACATACTTGTAAACAGTAATTAGAGCAGAATGTGGCAGATAGGAGAGGAAAGGAGTGAAATAGTGAGTGATTGAGGGGATTAGGGAAAGCTTTTCAGAAGAGTTGACACATCAACAGTCTGTTGAAGAGTGAGTTGTGAACTAGTTCCCAAGGGGGTGAGCGGTGTTTCCAAATCCCCAGGGTCTCTGTGTGGACCACTTTCCCACACCCAGCACACTGATTTCATAAAATACACTCCACGGGGCTTCCAGGTGGTGCAGTGGTTGAGAGTCTGCCTGCCGATGCAGGGAACACGGGTTCATGCCCTGGTCTGGGAAGATCCCACATGCCGCGGAGCGGCTAGGCCCGTGAGCTGTGGCCGCTGAGCCTGCACATCCGGAGCCTGTGCTCTGCAATGGGAGAGGCCACAACGCCCGCGTACCACAAAAACAACAACAACAATAAAACAAACAAACAAAAAACACTCCACGAATCCATATCCACTAAAAGAATGATTTGTTTTAATTTTTAGAGGTATTTTATAACTTTGTTTTGAAGATATTCATTATTGTTGGCTCTGCTTTCTTGGCAATTATAGATAATTTAGCCAAGCCAGTATGGAAATAAGAAAATATAACATCTGAACTCATATACATATAATATGTTTTTCTAGAAATTATAGTAAACAATAAAGTTGGAATAATGTATGTGTTGCAGACATAATATTGGTTGATTATAATTTTACTGTTTTTCATTTCAAATTTTGAATCCAACACAGATTTTCAGGATCCGGTCATTTAGATAAGCCTCTGGGATTTGGGAATTCCCACCTAGAATTTCCAGTGGTTGCTCTGGCCGTGCACAGAGGCTGGAGGGATGCACACACAACAGGAAGAAAATGTGCAATGGCCAGGACATGTGAAATAGACTTATTAGTTAGGAAACCATGAAGGTTTGAATATTACTGGAGAATAAACACAAAAAGCATTTGCCAGAAACTCACAGATTGTCTTTGTATTGACAATCTCTGGTTAGTACTAGAGTTCTGCTTCTTGTGCTGCAAATCTGCAAATTTGCTTTTGGGATGGTCTCCTTCGCTTCTTTACTTGTCTGTGTTTCCTCCCTTGCACACTTTTTTTTTCTCTCAGAGGTTCTAAGCACTCCATTTCTCACACCAAATTGTGCAAGGCATTTACTTTGTCTGTTCAGTCAACATCTGCTCCAAGCCTAGGAGTAGACCTCTTTGTCGCAGTGCCACTGGTCCACTGTCTAGTTCACCGCCTCCTACTGGGCTCTGCCACTTCCCAGAGACACCTCTCCTGAAACCATGCTGTTCTAGCCCTGTCCAAATCTGAAGAGAAGGGTTGATGCCTTTACTTCTGGAAACCCCATTTTTTAAGCAGAAAAACGCTGTCTAATTTAGGGACATGAGAAAAAAATATCTCTATTGAGAATATAAAACAAAATTATTTTCTAACATTCTGACTGTTTTCATTGCCTTAAGTAATCCCCCAGCCAGAAACTCTGCCATACAATATCAACTTAAGACCAGCTCCTTTATTTCTTAACTTTTTAGAACATTTTTAGGAATTTTTTTTTGTTTGAAGCAAGCTTTGTTTAAATGTTACTCTTGTCTGAAAAAATATGGTTTCTCACTATCTCAAAGGAGTTGTTTGCAATAAAAAGCATATTGCCTATTGTGTTGCGTTGTCAAGTGACATCTATATTATTGTGTTTACATATTAAAACTGTTCATGGCATCAAGTGATTAAAATGGTTAGGATAATTATTACTAATATATGTATGTTTTTGGTGATTGCATGACAATACATGTCATTTTAAAAGCAGCTGGAATTTAATAGTAAAAGAAAAGGTGAGAGTTGTGCAGTGACTATCACACAAAAATCCTGTTAAAATACAGTTTGAAAGCTTGGGAAAGATTTAGCAACGTAGGGCATTGATGGTTGGTTTTGTTTACAATGATTGAATATAGTCAATATTTTGCTAAACCAAAAGCAGGATTTGGGCAGGACTTTCAATATTTTTATTTTCAACATTCAGTCTTTAATGTACAGTTATCATTAAACTAGTGAGCTTCTTTTATAATTAGATTCCTGTGTAAACTGTCACAGCAGTTACTGAGGAATGATTGAGAAAGGAGAGTGATAGGAGCTCATGGCTTGAATCAGTTCAGAGAAACTCCCTATGAATGGATCACTTATGGTCTCCAAGAGCATCCTTTGATCCTCTCATCCTCCCTTCTTTCCCTCTTTATAATCACACACGTCCTTTATTTCTCTGGCCCGACTTAGCAATTCTCAGTGACCACTGTCACCGCACAATCTGAGGGGACATGGGGTGAAAACCGTGGGAGTTTTTAGACACAAAGGGCCCCTCATTGCTTCCTGTCCAGTCAGAGTCCTCACAAATGTAAGGGGACACGAGGCGAAGCAACTTCCTCTCACGATGATGTGAAGAATTCTGCATTCATGGAAACAGGCACTTTGTGGTTTTACCAACACATTTTAAGACCCATATTTGTATCTAGGGGTGTAAACATAAAATCCAACGTATTAGTTTTACTTGTGTAATGCTTTGTCAATATATTTGTGTACCTAATGTTTAATTAGGATTTGATATATTTTTTCCGATTAAATTTTTAAAATTTAATTCTTACTTTATATTGGAGTGTAGTGGATTTTTACAGTGTTGTGTTTGCTTCAGGTACGGCAAAGTGATTCAGTTATACATATACATATATACATTCTTTTTCAGATTCTTTTCCCGTATAGGTTATTACAGAGTATTGAGTAGAGTTCCCTGTGCTATACAGTAGGTTCTTATTAGTTATCCATTTTATATATAGTAGTGTGTTTTTGTTAATCTCAAACTCCCAATTTATCTCTCCCCACCACATTTCCTCATTGGTAACCATAAGTTTGTTTTCAAAGTCTGTGATATTGTTTCTGTTTTGTAAATAAGTTCATTTGTATCCTTTGGTAAGATTCCACAAATAAGTGACATCATATGGTATTTGTCTTTCTCTGTCTGCCTTACTTCATTCACTTAGCATGATCATCTCCAGGTCCATCCATGTTGCTGCAAATGGTATTACTGATGATCTTAAATTTGATATATTGATGACCTTAAAATGGCTTGCAGGATTTTAAAAATGAGGATAGTTTTACGTTTGATTTAAATTTATAAAACTAATACTCGATCAAATTCTTTATAGTACCAATCACTAGTCCCTAAGTCCTAAAAGAAAAAAAAGCATAATGGTGATTTTTTGACTGCACAGAGAGATTAGTTAGAAGTGCAACTGAGTGGTTTATTAATCAATAACAATGTGGAAGAAGCAAGATTAATGCAATTAGTATAATTCACATAATTCAGCTCTTGCACACTCATAAAAATCAAATTGTGCATGGTTGGGTGTACACATACCAAAGAATGCTGCTTCTTGGCTTCTTGCTGGATGAAGGGCAGAACTGACATAGGAACATCAGGGCCCAAACAGCAGGGTCTTTGATGATCTGGTGAATATTCTTTCGTCTATGCTTTTATTTTTTTCCCAAGTAAAATAGACGTTTACTTTTAACTACCACATTTTAAAAAATCAGAATCCTGAGATTTTGTGTAATTAAATTAAAAGCCAGATAAACTTTAGATATTTACTCTTAGAGAAAAAAGAGGGGTCGTTAGTGGTTGAGGTGTTTTAAACAAGGGGGTGAACTTGTGGTTGCTAAATAATTGCTGGAATAACTTAAACAAGAACAAAACCTTCTGACTGAAGCATGGAGGCCTCTTTTCAACTACTTTTTTGCCCCCCGTTCTACTTCTGATTTAATCAAATTATACTAATAACTGATTGTCTATTTGTAAAAATCAGTCATATTTTCAATAACAACCCTCTAACTACCCTCCTCCCATCAGATCCTGGAGCTGAGACTTTCTCAGTCGGACCCTCCCTGCTTTCCCACTGCCCCTGTTCCCACACCTATGCTCAGCTCCTACACAAATCTCTGTCGGCTCCCACACATTTCCCCTCTGTTTTACCTCCCTGACTTGGCGTAGACAAATGACTCAGCATGTGAAGTTGTAATTCTGTTTCCCACAAGTATCCCCTGCTCATTTTCAAGGTCCAGCACACCTGCTTCCTCCAGCCTGAAAGATTCACTGGCACTTTCAAACAGAAAACCTTCCTTCCCAGCCACTCCTGCCTGATTCTATGGGCTACTCAAATGCCTCATATCAGGTGCTGCTTCGCAACACAGTGACTGACATGACTGTATTTCATTCTCCACTGGGTTCCATGCTCTTTGAGGGAGGTGTTCCTACGTTATCCTCACATGCGCTTTGCTGATGGCGACCAGGCAGAACATTTTTTTACATAAAAGTGTTCATACAAGTAATTAGAATAACCTTCACATGTAAATGTTTACATATATTAAACTATCTGTCTCCACCTTCACTCACTCATGTATTCCCAAAACAGGTGCTATAAACCTAGGACTATGAAAATTTACCCCAAAGAAAATTAAAGTTGTAAAGAACCTTAGATATTACACAGTTCAATTTCAACTACTGTCTTCCAGATGAGAAAATGAAAGCCCAGAGAGGAACAGAGATTTGCCCAAGGCCCTGGGTAGTCTGACATTATCTTAACTTCAAAGATACTGTTAAGATATCATTACTGTCATGGAAGAACTCCCCCTCCTCCAAGGCTCTTTTTCAAAAGAGCATGGATAAGTTGGGGAATATTATTCAATATAGACAAACCCTTAAAAACAGCCAGGAAGAAAAAGAGAAGATCCAAAGACATGTCTGGGTTCCTCATGTAGTTAAACACAAACGGCAACCCGTCCCTCCTTCCTCTGTACCTGTGCTATGTTCCCTCCACCAACACCTAGATCAGTGGATCTGAAGTCACCAAGGTGAATCACAGGACCCATGGGTCAACCAGAGTCATTCCAGCTAATGCTTAGGAGAAGTTGCTCATCACAGTGTGAGCATTCAAGCAGCATTCACAGGCCTGCCTGGGCCCTCCACCTATTTTCATTGGACTTCTGAGGTCCTTATAATTCCCACACGTATGTAAATTTGCTGGTCTTCTGTTCTTCTAGTCCTGTCTACATTGAGCTGCCAACCTTGCCTTCTGAGGCGCACCTTTACATTCAGAAAGGCACAGTGGCTAAAATTAGCATTAGCAACAAAGATTCCTGGCTGGGGGTGCCTAGACTTTCTAAAGAAATGGAGATGGGAGTGGTATTTGGATTAGCTTTAATATTAATATAGTAAGGAGCTGGAAGATAGTCCTTGGGAGGGATGTAGGCCACTTAAAGAAAAGTAGTTTTTTTAAAAAAAATTTTATAGAAGTATATTTGATTTACAATGTTGTGTTAATTACTGATGTACAGCAAAGTTATATGTATATGTACACATTCTCTTTTTATATTCTTTTACATTATAGTTTTATCATAGGATATTGAATATAGTTCTCTGTGCTATACAGTAGGACCTTGTTGTTTATCCATTCTATATATAAAAGTTTACATCTGCTAATCCCAAACTCCAAATCCATTCCTCCCCCAAACCCTTCCCCCTTGGCAACCACCAGTCTGTTCTCTATGTCTGTGATTCTGTTTCTGTTTCATAGACAGGTTAATTTGTGTCATATTTTAGATTCCACACATAAGTGATATCATATGGTATTTGTCTTTCTCTTTCTGACTTACTTCACTCAGTATGACAGCCTTTAGGTCCATCCATGTTGCTGTAAGTGGCATGGTTGCATTCTTTCTTATGGCTGAGTAGTATTCCATTATATATATGTACCACATCTTCTTTATCCATTCATCTGTCAATGGACATTTAGGTTTATTCCATGTCTTGGCTATTGTGAATAGTGCTGCTATGAACATAGGGGTGCATCTATCTTTTTGTCCAGATACATGCCCAGGAGTGGGATTGCGGGATCATATGGCAACTCTATTCTTGGTTTTCTGAGAAACCTCCATACTGTTTTCCACAGTGGCTGCAACAACTTACATTCCCACCAACAGTGTAGGATGGTCCCCTTAAGAAAAGTAGTTTTGACTCTGGCTATAACATGATGCCCCAATGAAACATTATTACCTACAGGTCACAGGGAGAAGCACAGGAAGCTCCTTTTCTTCCAAAGGATAATTCTGAAATTCCACAAATAACAAAATACTTGTTAAAAAGCATTATGGCAACAAGAGTGGAAAAATCCACATTATTAAAGATCTTTATAACTTATATAAAGGTTATATAACTTCAAAACATTTCAAAAGAGATTCATCCTTGTTTTCTTCAGTATATAAATCAGTGTTATAACAGGTGGATACAAATGGCATTTAAATATGAACCTAAAGCTCCCAGATGCAGCATTCCTTACTTCACACTGACATTTTATTAAATCAGGCGATGGCTTACAGAGTAAATGATGCCCTTGTATGATACATGGCGTGTTAACTTTTCTGATTTGAAGTATTAATTGTAATAAGCTAACTCATGGTGGCAGAGACATTTGCAAATCTGACACTCAACGTTTCAAATTCTGATTTTAGAAGGACAATTACTGGAGATAAATCCTGAGACAAGCACTCCTGAAGCTCTTTAATTGACGTTTCTGGTCACCAAGAAGAAAAGTTTGAAGAGGTGTGTACAGTTGACGATGTTTAAAGCGGTGTGATGGATTGTATAATTCAGTGAGGCACTGGGAGAAAGATGTCCATCTGTGGTTAAGTGTGTGAGCATGGTTATGATGAAGAAAGAAATCACATTGAAAGGATGCAAGTTTGGCAAGAGGAATCATATGAACAACAAAATAAGCCCTGGTCTGACTCACTGATTAATCTACCTAGGCTACATGTTTCATTTAGGGGTATATTTCCACAGTCTGGGACAAAATTCTAAACACAGAAAGAGGAGAATCAGAGCAGCTTTTATTAAGAACAGGAGCAGCATGTACAGGATTTAATTAAAGCTACTTTAGAAATCAGAGAGCTAATACAGACGCTGTCTGACTTTTCAAAAACTGTATCCTCCCAAATGTCTCCCTAATATATCATTAAATTATATAATCAGTACATCTTCTTTTTGTAATACCAAGAGTTCATTGCCTTACCAAAAAAACATGTTCTGATTATGGTGCGAGTATGTAGGCATATGCATGTCTTTAGGTCAGGAAAGGGCACTATTTTGCTATCAAAATGTTCAAATTGTAAGCCATCACTCATTCTCTGTTCCAGCTTTCTTTTCTGTTCTATCTCCGTGTTTACTCATTCAAAACCATTCAGTATTTTCAAATTCCTAGTATTAGCATTCCTTCCTCGTGATGAGGGTGGGCGTATGAATACAGCACAGACCCTTCCCTCATGGATCTCATAGTAGGATAAGTGGACACATAGGCAAATGATCAAAGCAAGTTGTCGCACAACATATGCTGGAGTCCTCTGTGACCATAGAAGAGGGAGGTTGTTGTCTTAATTGGTTTGGGCAGCTACAGCAGAGTTTCATACACTGAGGGGCTTAAACAGCACACATTCATTTCTCACAGTTCTAAGGGTGGAAGTCCAAGATCAGGGCTTCAGCACATTCAGTGTCTGTTGAGTGTCCTCCCCCTGGTTCAAAGACGGCAACTTCTGCTGGGTCCCCACATGGGGGAAAGGGTGAGGGATCTCTCTGGGGTCTTTTATAAGGACACTAACTCCATTCATGAAGGCTTTGCCCTCATGGATCTAATCACCCCCCAAAGGCCCTGCCTCCTGATACAATCACCTTGGGGGCTAGGATTTCAATACATGCATCAGAGGGAACACAGACATTCAGTCCATAACAGTCATCATGATAGACTTCCTGGAGGAAATTATATTTCTTTGGATTTTTAGAGAAGCAGCTTGGTGTGAAAGAAATAGCCAGGATTGTGTAGTCAGAAACTTGTGTTTAAATCATCGGACACTTGGGAAGAAAATCTCTCTCAACCTTCCATTCATAGCTGCTCAATGTAGATGATGATACCCCTATCCAGTGGGTACATGCAGTAAATGATTTGAATGTGTGGTAATGAAGATGGCAGACTCATGGCATGATAATGTGTAGCAGAGTTAATACTAGTTATAATCATAACAGGTAGAGAGCATGGCGGAAGGGAAGAGCACTTAAACAGAGGTTACAGACTGCAAAGCCCTGGGATGAGGAGAGAGAATGGCATCGCCATGGAAGGGCAAGACTGTACAGCTCTCTGCCTTCCACGTATGGTAGGGTGGCAGAAGGGGAGCTGAAACATTAGGAGAGATCAGATGGTGAGGGTCGTGTTTGCCACACCGAGGGGGATGAAAATTCTTGTGGAGACAGTAAGAAACCAATAGAGGGGTTTGCAGAAGAGACTGGTGTGATCAGATTTGTGTTTGAGGAAGAGGACCTGGGCATTCAGTGTATAGAATGACTAGGGTTGGTGAAACTGTGTCTGGGAAAACAATTAGGCAGTCATGGGAGATGGTGAAGAAACCATCTAGGTCATAGTATGTAGAATAAATTAGAGCTATGTCATGGGCAGTATTGCCAGGTGGAATGTGGAGAGTGGTAGAGAAAGACATCTGTGGGACACTCAGGTTTCCAACTTGGCCCATTGCTGGTGCCCACATCTGAGATGGAAAAGAAAGATGGTGAGGGAGGGAAGATTAATCCACTTTTGCACACGTGGAGTCAGAGTTTCCTGTTGGGTGTTCAGGTAATAGCACATACGAATCAGCAGCACGCGACAGAGGTCTGCTTATGAATAGAGACCTAGGCCTGGTCAGTGTCCCTATGGCAATTGAGATTTGGGGCATGGGTGATGCATGTGTCTGTTCATATGACATAATCGTTGATGCTACCACAGTTGAATTCAAATAAAATTCACATTTCAAGGACATATCAGAACAGTCATCAGTTTGCACACACAAAACCAACTCAGGATTACCAGTGGTTTTTACCAGACAGGATCCAAAGGAAGCTTCAGAACGTTTCATACCTACCCCTATTCTTTTAATGCCTACACCACTTGCTTATGAAGGACATAGAGTTGCTGAATTATTATTTTTTGCTCTGGTAGGTCACTTCTCATTAGTGATATTAAATATATTACTGTTATTAATGTTGGTATTAATAAAGTCATATTTAATATTGCAAACATTCATTTCCAGGTCATAAAAGTCAAATAATTCATACCCAAATCTCCTGACAGACAGAACTCAAGTCTAGTTTGTCTCATGCTAAATCCCATTCCTGTTACACTTGTCAGGTGCCTTCATGTAAGTTTTATAGAGCAGGGGTTGGAAAGGAGAATCCATAGTTCCTTTCTGCTACTACGTATAGACTTGGGTCTTAGTCTGGGTCATGAATTTGACTTTTTGGTATGAAATAACTTAGAAGACAATTCATATGCGACACAAAAATTCCTGGGACGTTTGAATTGAAGTCAGAGTTTGGTGAAAGGGGAGAAACATGGAGAAATCTTTAATGATGCTCACCCTTCGATTCTAAAGCTTAGCATCGTGATGCTCAAGGCTTCCAGCTTTAGAACACACCATTGCACACTTTAATTTTCCCTAGCGCACTAACTTTATTTTTGAGAGCACTAGAGACAAACTGACATAGGGGTTGAATCACCACCAATTATCAAAACACTAATTCTGTAAAGTGCTCCTGGCGTTTGCGAGTTGCTGGGAATGACAGTATAGCTAAAGGATTGTGCAGAAAAGCCACATACGTTCACGAGGTCTTTTCTTTTTAGTGCAGTTGTGTTTACCAGATAGATGAAGCTCTCTCTCTCTCCTAAGAGTTTAATTTTTTCTAACTGATGAGCATTGTGTTTTCAACCTGGTTTTGATATTAATTAACATAATCCTTTAAAAGACATTTAAATATGTGAGCATATTTCTCATTTGAAAATATAGAACCTGCAGCAATAATTTATTTCTACTAATAGAGTTGAGTCTTCTAGCTGGGTATATATTAAAAAGTTATTTCTAGGAGATTTGTGTGGTATGACTGATTAAAGAGTTCCATCACCGGCGTCAGGGACAGGATTGTATCTTCCTTCTTGTACATTCATGGGTTTAGGGATCAGTTTGCTGTGGGAACAGCAAATTCACCTCACTATTCACCTAACTGGAACATGTCCATTTCTTCTAGGGCCAACGAGACCAGATACAACTTGCAAGATGTTGAACACAAGCTCGGCTCAAGGAGTACTAGGCAGAGAAAAAGCAGAACATTTATTCTTTTGGTTCAGTCCTTTAATTATTTATTTATACCACATATATAAATAAACATATAAATATATATATATATGTATGTATATATATATCAACCTTAATGTAGAAATAAATGGGGGAAATATTGGGATTCATCAGTTTTTCTTTCAAACATTTATAGGAATTCTGATTTCAATTTCCATATATAAAGTAGTTAATGGAGGCCACATAGATGTTTTAGTAAATGTTCCTTCCTAATTTGAGTTAAATGACCTTTAAAGGTATTGGCATATGGTAAACACAGCGTCTGATGGGTCCAGTCCCCAAGGATGTTGTAATCTTCAGACTCCTGCAAACGAGCTCTATTACAGCAGTTCTCAGTCAGAAGCATTTACCTCCCAAGAGATATCAGGCCATATCTTCTGGAGACATTTTTTTTTTTTTTTTTTTTTTTTTTTTTTTTTGCGGTACGCGGGCCTCTCACTGTTGTGGCCTCTCCCGTTGCGCAGCACAGGCTCTGGACGCGCAGGCTCAGTGGCCATGGCTCACGGGCCTAGCCGCTCCATGGCATGTGGGATCTTCCCGGACCGGGGCACGAACCCGTGTCCCCTGCATCGGCAGGCGGACTCCCAACCACTGTGCCACCAGGGAAGCCCTGGAGACATTTTTGATTGCCTCCACTAGAGGTAGAGGGGGTGATACTGGTATCTCATGGGTAGAACCCAAGGATGCTACTAAACTCCCATAATGTACAGGACAGCTCCCTGCAATAAAGAATAAGCCAGTTCAAAACAGTGCTCTACGTACCACATCACAGGTAAATTAGTACATAGGGTTAATACTGTAGACCTGTCCCCACTAGAGTTCAAGCCTAGAGTGTGGTCACATGATAACAGGGATAGAAATATGCTACACTTAATAGGGACAGATGAAATAAAAACTTCCATCTGGCTTCCCTGCTGAGGCCTGCGGAAGCCTTAAAGACTAGATTTACTATGGCTTGGGCAGGATCTACCAGTGGAGAGTTCCAACTGAGTATTTATTGAATTTGGCATAAGTACTAGTTTTTGTTGGAGGTTTGCATATCATTTTATTAATTCAGCTCTTACCATATTCCAATATTTTTGGTTAACATGGGACTTTAGTGGGCCATCTGCTTTCGATGTTGCAGGGTATTTGCTGCCAAAGATTTGGAAAGATTCAAAGAATAAGATGTGCATATTGTCTCAGGAAAATAAATAAAATAATTAAAATGTTGCATTTACTATTGTCCAACTGAATTTTCAAAACTCTCATTTTCAACTTTTTGCTAACAAACCTTATGAGCATTTAAATAAATCCACACAGAGTGCCTTTTGATATGTAGTTTCTACAGGGTTATGTCTGTTGTATGTGTACTCTCCCGTACTGTACGGATTCTTCCACATCAAGGAAACTTTCCATTTAATGTGGATTTTAATAATGTGGGGCATATAGATATTTTTAACTTGCTGAGACAAATCTTGTGCATAGGTGCTCATTACCACTTACTCACATGTGTAAGAGATATCTTGCTGCCTAGAATGTGCTGATTTGGTGAATGAGACTGAGGTGCAATCTAACACTTGGGCACATGGCATTTCCAAGGAGTTATCTAAAGTTTAAGAATTCCAATATAGTCAGTTCATCTGCTGCTCAAGTATTTCTTCCCCAGGGACGATTGCCCTGAACAACTTTCTTAAATAGAAACCCTGGCCTCTCTTTACCTGCCTCACTATGCTTTGGTTCACTTCATTGCATTTATTACTTCTAACATTTTAGTGTATATGTATTTGCTTATTTTCTGTTACCTGTTTTCCCCACTTGTACACGTGTAACTCACTGAAAGTACATTTATTTCCTATTAGCTGCTGTATCCCCAGAAGCTAGAGTGTCTGGCATTTGCTAAAGGCAAAGTAAAAACTGTTTTGAATGAATTCTAGGGTGAAGATTCACAAAATTTTATAGATATAAACAGTAATAATAATGGTTTAAATGTGTGGACCACTTCCTAAGTGCCAGGCACAGTATGTAAATATCTCATTGAATGCCCGTCACAACCCCCTGAGGAAGGTGATACTACTATCCCCAATTTACGGAAGTAGAAAACCAAAACTCAAAAAAGTTTAGTAACTTTCCCACCTAGAAAGGAGGGAAGGTAAGACTTTAATCCAAGATTTTGATTCCGGAACCTGTGAATCTAACCACTGTGCAATACTCCGTCCCTAGTAGATGAGGTTAACCTTCGAGTTAGAACTTCACTATATTTACCAGCATCCTAGAGGTGACACAAAGGTATGTGTTTTACAACAAACATTTAATGGACAGTGCACAAATAATCTGTGATATGACAGTCATAATGAATTGGGATTTTATGTACCCTCTCTCCACTTCAAGGCAAATCATTTAGCTCTGGTCACCAAGGAACTCTCAAAGAATCATCTTCCAAAGAAGCACGGAGACGCTGTGTACTGAGTGTATGTATATGTGGCATCCGAATCAGCAGACATGCTTTTTTCTTTCTGAGTTACATCCCAACCCTACTGAGTCAGAGGTGCTGCAGGTGAGACCCAGGTGATTCTGATCACACTTGTTAAAACATCAGGCAAGGGAAAATTCTTGAAATATCACACCAGTCTTGCTCATGGAGATCCAGCAAATATGTAAATGTTTTGTAATTCTATAATAAAATACATTGCATGTTCCTTTCCAAACTACTTTGGCTCAGTGACCAATATGACAGATACAAACTCTTCTCTATTTAGAATGTCCTTTATTTGCATTGTTCCTAGAAAGACTGGTGACATTCCAATACCTACCTCTGTCTGTGTTTGTGCTAAGTTAGATAATAGCAGTTCTGCCTGTCTCCCATAGACACAAGAAGCAGTTTATGAAAAACAAGACCATTTTAGAAACTGCTGAAGTTAATACAATTTCTTCAAGCAGGATCTGTCAACTGAAGCTTTTTCTGACGCTCTAATATTTCTAACATGCTACAGATGTAAAGAGATGGATGCTTAGAATTTGGTAGAACATTAATCCATTTTTAAATGTTCTTTTAAATATTCAATAATTTATATCAACATTTTAATTGCCACCATCCCCTGATTAATGCACCGTTGCTGTTTGAATATGGAGGAATATTACTCACTTGCTGTCTTGTTAGGTCACTTTGGTACAAAGATTGCCAAGGCCTTGGTTTTGATCTGCTCCATGGTCCCTACCAGTGATCTTCACAACGTGAGTTATTACTTATAATAAAATTTGACAAGGGCATGGCGGGATCGGGGGAACTACCAATGAGATTGGGAAAACCACTTAAGACACACGTTGTGCAATTATTAACTTAATAGCCCTTGAGTCACAGGCATATCTATGGTGACTGCAGTAATACGTGATGTCAGTATAACAGTATTAAAATATTTTTTTCATATATTATTGAACTTGATCTTCCCAACTTCTTTATTTGCATCTGTACTTTTTGGCACTTGACATAAAAGTATTTGAGACTCAGTTGTCTATCATCACACAACTTGTACATGATAGAAACGTACAAGAAACTTTGTGTGTGTTTGTGTTTAAATGGACACATTGCTGCCCTTGTTTATCTGAAAAATAATAATTTACCAGAACAAATATATATTGATAAGTCATTTTTTCTCCTACTTTTCCATTTTTACAGCTTTTGAAAGTGCTCCTTTTTAGTCAGTGTTCCTCTTTATCTATCAGTTTTAATGAGCTATGTCAAAGGAATTAGAACATTGTATAATGGTTTAATTTACAGGGTTTTTTTAGTTAAAAAGTTCATCTTTTTACAATAACACCTCCACGAGGAAAAAAAAATAAGCCCTATGATTTTACATCACTCTTCTCTGACCCCAAACTATTTTAAGTGATTTTATAATTATCAACAGCAGACCCAGTTGAGGCTGAGAAAGAAATGTTGGGGAAATTAATTTTTCAGAATTCGCCAACTTTGTCTCTTACCATGGCAATAAACCTTACTAATTTAACCTAGGGGGAAAAAAGATGACATCGTTTAAAGAATAATCTAATTTCCTTGATACCTAAAGTAAAAATTGTGTTTATAGCAGGGATTCCCCAAATGTGTCTGTACCCGAACCCCCAGGGGAGGGCAGGCCCCTGAGAAACTTTCAGGGGCCCTGAGAGGCAGAAATTATTGATATTTTCACAAAAAATACTAAGATGTAGTTTGCCTTTTTAATTGTGTTGGCATTTGCCCTAATGTTGTAAAAACAGTAATGGGTAAAACTCCAGGTGCCTTAACTAGAATCAAGGCAGTGGCACCAAACTGTACTCCTGGTCATTCTATTCTTCACCTCCACACACTGGACAGAAAAATAATAAAGCCAGTTTCACTTACGAATCCCCTTGATGTAGCATTATTATTACTTTATTAAATCTCAACATTGAGGGTATGTCTTTTTAATAGTCTATCTGGTGAAACAGGAAGTATGCATTGAGCTTTTCTTACATGCTGAAATACAATGGCTGCCTTAAGGAAAATCATTCCTGTGACTGAGTTTCAAGTTGATCTGGTCATTTTTTTTTCATGGAACACAATTTTAATTGGAAAGAATGACTGAGAGACAAATGGTAATTATTGAGAGTGAATGTTGGACAAAGGGATCTTGAAAATGAATAAAGTAAGGCTGCCACTTCAAGGAAAAGAACTGAGAGTATGTATTGCCTATGATGAACTTGGAGCTTTCTTTAAAACATTAGACATTTGGATAATTTGTAGCCATAATAAACCAAAATAATGTAAAGACATTCAAAATGCAGGAGAGGCCAACGGATTGTGCAAAAGAGCTCATTGGTATGATTTCAGATTCTGCCTTGTAATCAACCTTACTAAATTATCACTTGTTGAGTTTTGGAATAATATTAAAGAAGGTTATCCTCAATTATCTGAAAAGGCTATTAAAATACTCTTCTTTTTTCCTCTACATATTTGTGTGGGGCTAGATTTTCTATATATGTTTAAAACAAAACAGCATATAAAAACACATTTAATGGGGAAGCTGACAGGAGAATCTACCTGCCTTCAATTAATCCACCTGTCTTCATTTAATCCAGAAATTAATGCAAAAAATAGTACTACACATATGTGTGAAGCTGGTAATGATTTTGCAAAACACATTTCCTCTCATTAAAGTGACACAAATATCTATTTCTCTTAATCTCCGTGGCATCTCATAATATACTAAGTTTATCTACTTTAACCAGAACAGAAGAGAGATACACAAGGACACAGGACATAATGTGGGTCAGACAGACAGAAAGGAAACATGTATTTTGTTTTACCTACTAGAAATAATGTTTTGTTGTTGTTTTAGTATTGCTTTAGAACTTTTTCACACCTCTCGAGAAAACCAAGCAACCCTGAGCCTTGCTTGCAGTAGAAGATCCCTCTTGGTGATACCTCTGCTTCCTTAGGGAATTCTACACTGACACATCTTCTGTCACAAGAACCGTAAAGGCAGCAAACTGGTCAAAAACCAGGGGCTTTGCCAGGTGATGCCCAAACCACTTAGGGCTCAAGTACAATAGACTCAGCTCGGGCTTGACTTGGTGCTCTGCCTTCACCTCTTTTCTCACGTGGAATATGTCATCAAGGGAGCTCTCCTGTATATTTAGTGTAGCCTGAAAGGTTGACTTTCCAGGTAAAGAAATGTCCTCAGACGTTTATATCTTTATACAACAGATAACTCATAAGGACCTGCTGTGTAGCCCAGGGAACGCTTCTCAATACTCTGTAATGGCCTATGTGGGGAAAGAATCTAAAAAGGAGTGGATGTATGTATATGTGTAACTGACTCACTTTGCTGTACACCTGAAACTAACACAACATTGTAAAGCAACTATATTCTGATATAAATTTTTTTAGAAGTTTCTGTCTTGACAATATGCTGACCATGCTGATGCCATTGCTGAGGCCAAGCCCAGGGTCTGAGGAGGCCTTTTCAACCACTGTCCAGATCTCTCAGGAAAGCTGAGTCTTTAGATCACTGGACACTACTATTTCAGTGACATTGCATTACCTAAGATGTCACTATGTTTAAACCACTGACATCCAGATGCCTTGATGGCAAAGGCAAGGTAAATAACTGCTTAGTATCCTTGTCTGTACTCTATTTATTAATAAAATGACCCCAATTTTTGTTAATGAAATCCCTGCTTTTTCCCCAGACAGGCCGAATGGTATAATGATAGGATCAGGTATTTTGGAATCAGGTAGAACTGAGCCCTAATACTGACTCATTACTAACTGAACACATAACTTACCTCCTTGGGTCTTAGTTTCCCCAATTAAAAACAGGAAATAATACCATCTACCCCACAAGGATTTTGTAAGGATTAGCAAAAATGACATCCCTCATGGAACATGGCAACCTCCCCTTAGGTGGTAGGTATTACCACACGCAGGACCTGGAAAATTGCTGCTTCCACTTTCTTAAATTTTTCCGTGTTCACCCTAATATTAAAAGTTGTATTTAAAAGATTTGAATTCCTTTTCACTGTATCAGGTATATTGGGTAAAAAAAAAATGTCATCTTTAGGAGGTAGGGGTGGTATATGTTTCATATGGTCTGAGAATGTGCACTGTCAAGGGGGAATGTTTTACAGAGTACTGTGGACATCAGATGGAGAACAGGCTGCTCATACTGCCAGCGCAGAGATCCTGACACTCTAAGAATAGGCTACTACTGGGATTAAAGAATGCCTGGAGAGGACCAGTAATGGGAAGGCTAGTAAGGGGCACTGTGGTGGAGATTCCTAGGATGCCCAAGCATCTGTTCTCCACTCTTTCCAGGCACATGGGAGGAGTACACTGCATTGCCTTCTTGCACTGAGGTAGAGTCCTTGACTGGTTCCGGCCGCTAGGCTAAGAGGGGAAATGATGTGTGCAGCTAGGGCCACAGCACTTATTTGCCACAGAAGCAAGGAAGGAGGCCACAGTCTCACCCACAGCTACAAGCTAGTGGTCCCTCTTTCAGACTGGGTTCCTGGGTGGCTGGGAGGGGCAGACACCCTCCCAGATAACAGGAGCCATGCATGTGGAGGAGAAGTAAATTTCTGTGCTAGACTGTTGCAATTTGGGCGGCTGAGGAGGCAGGGGCATGTGTTACTGCAGCGCCATCTAAACTGGCCCAACTGATGCATTTCAGGAAATTGGGATAGGGGACTGAGTAGCAGCTAAGGGGATAAATAAACATGCTACATTTTTGGAAAGAGAATAGTTATTGTTTTATGGAAGACAAACCATAAAAAGGGGCTCAGTGATAATAGGAAAATACGTCTTGAAAATTTACAAAGCAACAAGTTGAAATTTTAGAAGAGAAGGTCTGCTGCTTAAAGAAATGGCATGCAGTTTTCTTCTGGAATGATGTGTGGTTTGGGAGAAATGATATTATAGTCAGACAGACCCGAGGTTGAATCCTGGTGTGTCTGTTCAACTCTGTGAACACGGCGAGTTACTAAAATTTCTCAGCTTCAGATTCTCCTTCAAATAAGAATAATACTGAAGCATTGGGGTCACTTTGAACATTACAATAATAGATGTATATAAATACCTAGCATTATTCACAATAGCAAAAAAATGGGGACAACCTAAATTCTCATCATTGGGTGAATGGATAAAAAAGATGTGGTACATAGTATACAATGAATATTATCCAGCCATGAGAAATGAGGATATTCCTCCAAGATTACATATTGTAATGAGTAGCAAATAACCCATAGAGATCAAATGCACAGTGAATATATGTCTATATGAATAGAGACAATAATATTGCACTATAAATACATAATATGATAAACATTGCTGCATCAATCATATTACAATACACAAATGTATCATGCCATGCACCTCAAACTTACACAATGTTACATGTTAAATTTATCCAATAAAATAAATACCCAGCAGATTACTTAGACTATGGTAGATATTCAACAGTTATTAGTTTCTCTCTCTATCCTGTTCCTCCAAATGAGTGACCAGAAACCTTATCAAGAGTTCTCTCATAGTAATTATGTACTAAAATTTTTAACAGAAAGTGTGACTTCAAGAGGATGTTTGGTTAGGTACCAACACAGGCGCAATGATTTTGCAATTGAGAACTAAAGGCTTGCTTCAACCTGCAAAGGATTTTGACCAAAAATTTAAGTCTTTCTAGCAAATTCCATCCTAAGCCACTCTCACAGCTGCTTGATTAGCAGTGAGTTTGTATACGACAGGTGGCCTTGACATTTTTGGCTCTATTTCCACTCAGAGTAAAATGTGTTGCTGTTTTTACATCTCCCTTCTTTTGAAAAATAAAACATGGACTTAGATACCACAAAGCTTTGTTCCTTTGTTTCTTTACATAGTTTGGGTAAACAGCTCACTGCCCATTCCAGGCTCCCAAGACCAGAGGAAAACAAGCTCCTAGCGTTTGGTTGGCCCCAACAGGTAATGGCCGATCAGAAGGAAACAGTCTCCATCTGGATTAGGGTAATGAGGCCCCAGGAGCCTCGCGTCTGCGTGCATCACTAATCTTCAGGTTTCTGGGTTCCGCCACGCAGTGGGCTGAATGGAGAAAAGAGAGTAAGATCCTCTGAAATTCCTCAGAGTGGGTGGGATGTCAGATGTCTACAGGAGGCAACCGTGCTTCAAGAGTGCCTTCTTCTGGGAAATGCGATGAGAATTCTGATCTGCAGAGCAACGGCGTAAATGAGTGTGAATCAATGTACAATACATAGCTGGCCTGAGAACCCTCCTAGAGACAACATTTTCCACTTAGACCTGAAGTTGTGTTTTTCATCTTCATTGAACAGAATGCACGTTGAGAGGGCTTCTGGCTGAGAAAGAGAACATGTGACCTCAAAGAAACAGCTCAGAACCTGTTTGTGAGGAGAGCCTGTACTTCTAGGTCGGGTAAACCGGGTTCATCCCTGTACTCACTACTCCCCAGGTGTGAGGAGTGTCTCTAGGGGGTTCTGGGCAGAGCTGAGGGGCCACCCTAAGAAAGACACCGTTTGGTGGTAGAAGAGGGGGTCAGCAAGTGGAACCCAGAAAGACAGCTTCCGGAGAAGTCTTCTTTCTTTGACATTGAGTTACAGACAAGGTTGGTGTCAAATAATAAGAAAAGAGCCCGGAAATGCCTGCCTATGGGAGTCTGCTCAGGGCTCAGACAGAGAAAGGAATGTGGGGAGGACCAGAGCCTCCTCTTCAGGTGTCTCATGCTTCAGGTGAAGGTTTAGTTGCTGTCATATAGTTCTCCATTACCTTTCTGGTATAAATCAGAGACAACTTTTCACTTCCTCCAAACATTATGAAATAAAATTGCAATGCACTTATGCAAGGGAAGAAGCTTTTCTTTTCTAAATTTGTATGTGATACTGAACTTTTAAGGGGGGTGGGGAAGGACAGTGTAATTCACTCAGGTGGGCTGTGCCACTTAGGCACACCAAGGAGATGTTGTGTTGCCTGTTAATATGTGGAATTGACTAGTATGACACATAACTCATGGAGAAAAATTGCCTGAAACTGTCCAATGGTATCTTCTAAGAGCAAAAATAATCTTCCAGCCAAATTATTGAGCACTTACTATGGACTTTATTATTTACAATATAATAATAATAAACAAATGGTTAAAGTTTACCTAATGGAATATTGTATAGTATATATTTATTTTAAAAATCAGACCTCAATACAAATTTTATATGGAAACAAATAATAAAGTCACACGAAAGGTACATTGTTAAAGGAAGCAAGGATGATGAATGCAGTAAATATCTGGAATCCAGAGGAATAAGAGAGTTAAGCTCTTGCAAAAGGATTGCCTTGAGAGAACAAAAATCAACCCAATATTTGCAAACTGAATGAGTCCAAGAGCGATGAGCACGAAAGGGGAAGTGAATGACATGATTCTTGTGGGGGGGGGTTGTTGTGCGATTCACAGAGGAGGTTTCACTTGAGCTGAAGCTGGAATAAGGCTGCATGAGGGCTTACACGGGCCGTTGGAGTGGGTCATAATGAAGTGACATAACAGAAGCTGAGCTTCCCATCCTTCAGGGAGTAGAAGCGATCATTGCGGGTTTGTGCAGCAGCATGGAACACAGGAATCCAGAGTGTGGATTAAACGTGCGTGCCAGGGAAAATGCACTGGAAATGTCTCAGTCTTTCGGGGTGGCTCTAGTTAATGACCCCTCTGATTTAATATGAGCTGTTGAAAAGAATCATTGCATTTCAACCAAATTATCATACCACTAAAAATGCTCGTCAGCCTGTCACTGCTGTGCCTGCAACTTGAACCCTCTGATGATTTACCTTTCCTGCAGTGTTCCATTTTCTTACCATAAAAGTGTAGGTAAATAACTCAAGTGCACACAGAAATTCTTTTAATACTTTTCAGGGAGCTGCTTTAAGAGTCCAGGGACCCTGTGCCCCTTGACTCAGTAGAACAGCTTAACATGAGAATCTTGGCTGCAAAACCCAAGCATTCTGCACTAGCAGATGGAGTGTGTGGCCATTTTTGAAGAGGAACAAATGTATGAATTTAATTAGAAAGGATCTGACAAGCTCCTTTCCTTTAGTTGAATAATTTGCAACAATTAAGACAATTGGGATAAATGCACACTTTTTTTTCTTACACTGATGTACCGTTGCAGCATTTTCTCGTTTCTTCTTTTTTTCTGATTTTCTATATGCCTACCTCCATTTACGAATGCATGAATGATACTGTTCATGCAACTATTTTTTTTTTCAGATTTCTGGCAAAGACTGGCTGTCTCTGTGATGCTTTGAACACGTGGGCACTGAATCTATGGCTGACCGAGTGCTCGCATCAGTCTGCCTTTGAAACCACGTGCCTCTCATCACCTTGAGCAGTTTGTCAAGGATGTAATGGAGTGGAGCAGAGGCAGTCTCTTCAGAGGGCAGGTCTCAGTGCATTACGTTATTTTTATGGAGGATATTTTAGAGGCCCAATCTCTGGCCTCACAGTATATTAAAGGAAGAACTAAGGACAAAGGAAGCATCCTTAATCTCAGTCCAATTCTTGATATTAAACAGCACAAGTTCTCCAAGGGTCAGTGTGAATGGAGTGTTTGCAGAACTCTCAATAGACATCAACCCTCTCCAATGTGTTTGATGCGTAAGAGGATTAAATGAGAAACCGAGGGCATAGGGGTACGGTAAGCAAGAATCTTTTTGACTCTTAGCTATTTCTTTTATTTATAAAATGTATATAATACCAACCTTACTTATACTTCAAGCTAAGGCTGATTAAGAGCAATAATATATGTACAAAAACTGGAGGCATTCAGATGTAAAGGATTAACACATTATGTGAGCCATTCACTAATCATGGCCTCGGAGGCTCCCCCCAAAGCCTGGGCCAGGCCACCTGTTCTTTGAGGACCCCAGCACCTGAACTGCATTGGACAGCTGAAATCTTTTGTTCTCTGTGTGACTCATAACTCTTCATCTGCCTGCTCAAACCTGGTCCCTCATGGGATGCAGTGACACATGCAGGTGAGATTATGGATGGTGAACAGTGAATAGACTTTGTGACTGGGCTTTCCAGCTTCTTCCATGTCAAGTGAAATGACAAAAGGGTCAAGATGTGACCCAGAATATCCCAAGTGACTCTGGAAAGTGGAAATGAGGAGAGGAATCCTTTTATGTATTCACTGAACAAATACATATCAAGTAATTACCATTTACCAGTCCCTTGTTCAATGTATAAGAATTCAGAGGAGATATAATTCCTGCTTTCTGAGAAAAGTTTAGCTGTGGACATCTATAATAGAAAGAAAAACAACAAATATACATAATCAGGACTCTGGGGAAGAAAGCAGGGTAGGATTCAGGTGGTGAGTGGTGAAAAGACATCACTGTTACGGAGATGTTTACGATGAGACGTGAAGGTATCAAAGAAGCCACCAGGAAAAGAGCAAAGAGGGGGTCATCCAGACTGAAGGTGCAGCCCGTGTGCGGGTCCTGAGGCAGAAAGGGAGTCTCATTTCTGAGGAAACAGAATGGTAAGTAAGTGATTCTGGGTCCAGCTCACACGGTGCATCCTTGGGCATGTAAGAAGTTTCTGTGTGGAAACGCACTGGAAACAATTTTTTGAAAAAAATTCGAGGTAGGTTGGTGGCTGTGAAACTGGAGAGAAACTGATGGATTTGAGGCTTGTGAATATATGATTCACAGGACTCTTTGAAGGGAAGAAAAGCGGTTGTTCAGAAATTACTCCAAATATTGAAGTAAGTTTATAGCAAATGATTCGAGATTGGTGCTATTGGCAGAGACAAGGGATGCTGAGGGCAAAGGATTTTTTATGAGCTAATGACATGGATGTGTTTAGGAGAGTAAATATTAGAATTCAATTTAGACATGCCAATTTAAAAAATCAAAGCTGTGTCTTAGACGTTTACTGAACGGCTAGACATGAAAAACAGAGTTGGATTTTGTCTGGGTATGAGATGTACATTTTGGAATTGTCAGTGCCTGGGTGGTGGTTAGAGCCATCAGATACAATGTAAAAAGAGAAATAAAGGCAGAACTGAGGGTGAGAAGGAAGAGGTTCCTACATTCTACTGGTTTCAAAAGTCACCAGGAAAATAGTAAGAAAAAAAATAAACCAGGGCAGAGAGAAGCAATAGGAAGCAAAAGCAGGAGTAAGTGAAATCATGAAATCCTTGAAGAGTGATTAAAAAAAGAAGGATGGTAAACTGTGTCCAACATTCCTGAGATTGGGTAAATAAGAAGAAATGTAATAGTGCAGACTGACATTTATTGAATTTGACAACATGTGAATATCTATTGGCTTTAGCAAAAGCCATTTCAGTTAATAGTCTGGGTGGAACTGACAGACAGAGGGAATAAGAAAATAGAAAGAATTGAGTAGAAAACCTCTCTGAGAAGTGCAGCAACAAAGAGGCTAAGAATGAAGAAATAGGAAGGGCAAAATTTGGAAGAAGGGGCAACAGAGGACTTGAGTTGTAGTGGGTGGTGGTGGCAGGTCAAGTGACATTTGCTGGGGAAATGCTCGTGCATAGACATGTGTGCCCGTGAGGATGAGCCAGGTGAGAAGGAGATGCTTGTGCACAGACATGTGTGCTCATGAGGATGAGACAGGTGAGAGGGAGAGAGGCAAAAATGCAGAAACTGGAGGGGCTGACAAAGAAACAGGGGCATGGTATCCTCAGCCCTTGTGCAGAGGTTGGTCTTCCATCAGGGAAAGGAAGAAACGTGAGTGGGTATGTTTAAAGACACCTAGAGCAGTGGTCTGCAAAGTTCTTACTACCACAAAAAACCTTTTACTTTCCCTTCACACACTTTGTCTTTGAAATAGTTTATGTGTAATATTTACTTAGTTAATTGGTGTATCTGTTTTTTTTTTTTCCAAAGACCAATGATTCAGCAATCTGCATGAAATAAAATTTTGTTAACAACCGAAGTATGCGCTCTCATGACTTCTGGTCATTGCCTGGCAATCACTATTCTAACTTGTCTTTAGTGTATTTAGAGGTAATTCAGCACCTCAAAAGGGAGATAAATGTGAAGAATGTGGACACCTTGTGAAAGGCTGCAGGTGTCATTGAAAGCCGACACGCCTTCTCCCCACCTCGACACTTCAGGACTGAGGATTGGAGATTCTGCCAGCTGACAGCCCTCAGCTAAGTGTTCCACTTATTCAAAGGTTAAGGCCACTTTCTGGGGTAGCCTGAATCCAGTGACTGGTCCATGTAGGTGATACAATTTTCCAGCCCTTTTGTCCTAATATGGAAAAACTCTATGGGCTTATTCCAGATTTAGAGTTTTCTCTCAAGTTGACTGAGATTTTTATTGTGACTTTCTCACCACTTAAAATCTTCCTCTGCAACCCTGAATTCTCCCCTTCCTAGACCATATGTTAATCCCACTGACCCTCCTAAAAAAGTCTTATCTTAGAATCTACCTCCTGGAGGACCCATGTTATGGGTAATATTGTGTTTTCCCAAAGGATATGTTGAAGTCCTAACCCCAGGTAGCTGTAAATGTGACCTTATTTGCAAATAGGGTCTTAGCAGATGTAATTCAATTAAGATGAGGTCATTATGTTGAGCCCTACTGCAATATAACTGGTGACCTTATAAGAAGGGAAATGTCATGTGAAGACAGAGACACAGAGGAAGACACCTTATGATTACAGACGCAGAGTTTGGGGTGAAGTAGCTGCAGGTCAAGGCATGCCAAGATCTACAGCTGCCACCAGAATCTGGAAGAGACAAGAAAGTATTCTTGCCAGATTCTCAGAGGGAATGTGGCCTTAATGGCACCCTGACTTTTCACTCATAGCCTTCAGAATTGTGAAAGACTAATTTTTTTGTTATTTTAAGCCACCCAGTTTGGTGCACTTCGTTATGGCAGCCATAGGAAGCTAATACACCATCATTCAACTGTTACACCAACCGTGGTCCAAGAAAGCAGACACTAAAATTGGATTCTGGAGTTGAACTACCAGTTGGAGGGTCAGCAATGAGGAACCCTCCACAGGCAGTATGTGGGACACATATAGTCCCAAGCACAAGTTGAAGTACAATTGTTAGAATTTTCATGAGGATGAACTGGGTTAACATACCAGTAGAAGGAAATGGACTAAAAGATTGAATACATCAGATGCTTGAGAAACATGGGACAAATAGCTATTATAAGGACAATGGAATTAATTGGATTGTAGGGAAAAATATTACTTGGAAAAACATAATGAAAGATGAGAACCTGTAATCAGCAATTGAAGGCTAGTTGTAAAAGTCAGAGGTGCATTTCATAGACATGACTGTCACCTCCTGCACTCAGATGGCACAAGCATGTGTCACCTGGCAAAGAACTAAGTCCGAGGAGAGGCACAGATCCAAAATAGGCCAAACTCTTCACCCAGGCAGACCTTCCAGGTCAGACTGGGAAAAAGTAGGTCTCAGGCTGATGAGGTGGGACCACATGCACTGATACACTTGAAAAGTTGCATTCCAGACTCCCCTGAACCCACAGGACCCCAGCAGAGCCCTACTCCTCCTGTTAGAGGCTAGTGCTCTCCTTTTCTTGAAGTGAATGTGGAGACATTGGTCTACCAGACAAAATGTGTCCCCATCAGGATCTAGCACAGTGTCTGCTTCTGGGCAGCAGACCAATAACTGGGGAAAGGCAGAGCCTTCTAAGAGAAGACCAAGGGGTCCACTTTACAGCAAGGCAAGAGGCACCTGGCAATAGCATCCCTGGTTTCTTTCCCTTGTCCCTTCACACTGAAGTTTGTTGGCAGCCTCTCAAAGGCACAACAGAGACTCTGTATCTGAGATGACACCACGGTGATGGAAGATGTCTCCTTTGGTACGGTGGAGCATAGTGATACTGCTGGAAAGATTGCACTGGTTGACACTTATGTTGTGCTATCTTTAGGAGTTCCACCTAAAATCATGACCATTGTATGGTGCTGAGTCCCCAGGAATTAGGGTACATGTGTCTGGGAAACAACGGGTGGAAATAGGAATGGCTCTGCTTAAAGTCACTTCCAGGCACCTACTTTGGGGAACTTGTGGCTTCCGTTCCTGAAAGTCTAGTCTTTGCAGGGTTGTAGGTTCTAGTTCCCAAAGGGAGAAAGATTTCATCAGGGGGCACCATGTGTGTCCCACTGAATTACAAGCTATAGCTGCACCCAGGCACTTAACATTCCTCATGGAAAAGCACCAGCAAATAAGAGGAGTTTTCTCAGGATGAGACATTCTGAAACTTTTCCCTCTCTTTTCTAATTTTAAAATCAGAATGTTATATTAATAATATTTAATTAACTTAGTATGTGTAATTTTCCTATATGAACTTAACTTCAAAGTTAAAATCAAGGATTATGCTACACAAAGAGCCATTCTGTTTGAACTTGTATATAAATTCAGGGATTGGTATTTATTTCATGTTATACATGAGAAGTATGTGACTCAGAATAGACTACTTAATCTTTGAGATCTTTTCATTTCATAATTCTTAATATGAAGATGGTAGGCTTGAAATATATTTGGAAAGTTACCTGCTGCAATATACTATCTGAAATCATAGAAACATGATGTCTATATATTTTAGTTATGGTTTCAGGAACATATAAAAAACAAAATTGTGGAAAATCTTTAATCTCTGGCATCTAGTATGAAATAGGTTGTTTTGGATATTAAAATGAATAGGAAATACAAAATTTATTTTGAGGTCAACTGTGAGTTTATTTTTAAGTAATATTAACTGACAGTGCATCATGTTCAAAATGGTCTTTAGCAGGTATTCTTATGCAGTAAAAGCTGTGTTGCTATAAAAAGTTTATAACAAGAAAAGATTATATTAAAACAATGTATAATAATCCTGGAATGTTAAAAGCAAAAAGAACCCTGGATAATCATGATTAGATTCTTATCAGTGCCAGTGCTATTGGAATGGGGCTGTCAATGCTGGCGATTACAAGACTAGGACATCTCAACTCTGGGAGGCTTTTTATCTGTTCCAAGAGTGTCACAAACTGTTGAGAGCCTCATTAGGGAACCAGCAAAGAAGGGCTGATTCACTGAAAGTTGAATCCTAATCCATTAAAGACATGCACATTCTTAGGTACATCCATTGTACGTTAAAAATTAACGAAAGGGAAATGTAAGAACATGTAGAAAATTTAGTCAGGGGAATCTGAATAGCAAAACTCAGATAAGACCTCTCCAATGCTCTATAGTTGGACCTGGGTGGAGGATAACCTGAATGCTATACTGGGTAGCAAACAGCATAATCAATATTTATAATTGGCATGGAAAACAGCCACAATACATGGCGGCGTGAAAAAGGAAATTACAGTTTCAAAAAATCATACAGATGCAAGAAGGAAGAGGTATGGGAACATATGTATATGTATAACTGATTCACTTTGTTATAAAGCAGAAACTAACGCACCATTGTAAAGCAATTCTACTCCAATAAAGATGTAAAAAAAAAAACCTTACAGAGTACATTTGTGCTTTTTAAATGATAGTATTTAGAATATCTTAAGTTTATTGCTGATATCTGTATATTTCCTTTCGCTTTATGAAATTATCAAGCTTTTCCTGAAAAATTTTAAAGAAGTTTATTTTTCAAAATGTGCAACTTATTACATAAAAATATTTTGTTAAACAAGCATAGTTCTGTATTAAAAGTGATAAACATTTGCTCAGGAGGTTGCATATGAACTATTCACAGTCAAATAAAAGATTGTTGTTGAAACTGGCTTTGTGACTCTTGGCCTATTTCTGTAATTTGCTATTTACTAGGAAACACTTCACATCACAGAGTTTACAACTACCATTAACCAACAAATGGTCCAATTTTCTAATGCATAATATTCTCAGACGATTGCTTCACAATGTCACAAATGTCCTGATTTTGAATTTCATAATTCCCATCTTCCTTCTCACTTGCCTCCTCTTCACAGTTTTCAAAGAAATCATGCTGTCTTCATCTGATAATCAACTATATTGATAATCCACCAGTCATTACAATGGGGAAATTAATTACAAAAAACTGTTCTAAAAGAAATAATAATGTAGCAGGCAAGTTTCATTTAATTCTAAACACGCTCAGCTGTTTCTCACAATTCCTGTGTGATTTCCCATCTTGCCTGCTCCTATGCGAATACTTCTATTTACCATTGGAAAGGGCTGCATACAGATGCAATATTCATCAGAAATAATAATATGCTTCCAGAAGAGAAAAGCATCCCCTAGCACTTGAGGAACTTTCAAAAGAAAAAACCCACTGATGTTTAGACAGCATCTGCTGTTTAATACAAGCTTTCTCGTATATTATATAAAGTGAGCCCCTTCTCAAATAGTGAGGCTTTCCTGTTAACCAATTATTACATCCAAGGAAACGGAGCCAGGAGAGTTTTACGGAGATAATAAGTAGCAGAGCAAGGATCAAGCTAATAATCTGAATAATAATACCTCTATTACTAATTAAAAGCTGAGGCTCAAAGAGGTAACCTCCACGTCCAAGACCATACGAGCTATACCTACAATGGCCCAGGTGCCCATTAGCCCTGCCCTATAGCCCAGGCCATCTTTAATAGTCTTTACTGCCTGTGAACACATGAGATGGTCTGAAAGCTATTTTGGGACAAGTCATCAAACTAAATATATTTAACCCAATTATATGATATATTTGGTTTGCTCCTATGAGTGTGTGCGCAAAAGCTTGTGACAGGAAGGAGGTATAAGATATAAATAATGTCTTCAAGGAGTGTAACATCTATCCTTGTGATAGAAACAACTACCGTGATGTCTGATGGAATACATGCTCTACACACAAAATGCTGTGGCCCTCTGTAACCCCAGCTGTTTCCTCTGCTCCACTTTTCTCCTTAGAACCCCTCACCATGCCACAGATCATATTGCTCATCTATCTCTTTTATCAACTGTAATGTAATTTCCACAAGGGCATTGGTTTTGCCCTGTTTTGTTCGTTAATGAATCCCTTGTCTCTAAGATGGTGATGGTCATGTAAGAGATGCTCAATAAGTGTGTTAAAAATTAAGGAGAAAAGCAGGAATAAATTTACATTTTTGGTTCAAATTCTGGCTGTGTCATTAAATAGCTGTATAACCTCAGACAGGTAATCCTGTCTGAATGTTGATTTTCTCACTTTAAAAACTGGGATATTAGTAACAATTGAAATACTACTAATAATTAGCTTTATAAAGTTGTTATCAGCAAATTATATATGCAAACCATCAGCAAAATGAATGTCTCACAGCTATTAATACATGCATGATAGTGGTGTTGGTGATGATTATGAGAATAAATTAGATTTCTAGGATATGCTAGGTGTTTGGTTTTGGGGCTGATGGTGGTGACAGTGGTGGCATTATTTTTTTCTTTCTGAAGACTGAGAAGTTAACTATAATATATGGTTACAGTGCCCCATCCCAGGTTCCAGTGGGACACACCAGTGACCAAGACCTGGTAAACATGGACCAGAGCTCCTCATTTTGACACAATCACTTCATTCCTAAAGGTTTTAAACTTGAAATTAATTAGCATGAGAAGTTCCTTCCTGGTTCACACAAACATGTGTAATGGGAAAACACTGTCTAAGATGCTGCATGCACACACACAGTGTGTGTGTGTGTGTGTGTGTGTGTGTGTGTGTGTGTGACTAATGTCCTGAACGTATATCTCTCAACCATTTTACTAGGTGGAGAATAAGTTAGTTCAATCCCATTAATGACAGCATCTGGTGATAAGTGTACAGTGATTAGAACCTTATTTTGTGATGTATTTTGTGTAATACTCGTTGGCTTTGATCTCTACATGCCCCAAAGGAGGAGCCCATCAACTCGTAAAACAATCTTTCTTCCTGTTCACCAGGAGCCCTTTTGAGCTTATTTGCCATTCACAAAAAAAGGAATTCTAAGCAAAAAAAATGAGCTTTCTCCAGCAGTAGCAGGTTCAACCAAAATAAACAGTTCATGCTGTGAAACTCATCCAGCAAGGGGCACCTGACCAGAGCTACAAAACACACCTTCCTGTTATCAAGGAACTGCTTCTGGAAAGGAGCAAATGTACCTCCACCACAAAAGGACCTGTGCAAGGCATTGAATTGCCCATCTCCAAAATCATCATCAGCCCAGCATGCTTTATTGCCCCTACGAAGTTGTAAGCCCCTCTTTGCCTAACTTGCCTCTTAACAGAGAGGTGGGCATGCAAAAACACAAACAAAAAACATAAACAAAAACATAATGAATAGGTAAACTGTCCTGGGGCCATTGATAACAGTATAATTTAGAAAAAAATTCCTCGGGGAATTTCTTATAACATCCTAGGAAGTTGACTCCTTTGGAAGATGGTAGAAACTGAGTGTGTACATTCTGTTTGCATAATTTTAAGCTTCACCTGAGAGAAGTTTCCATCAAATAGCTGACTGGATGAGAGGGGGCTGTGCTGTACTCTCAGATGACACAGAAAAGTCCCTGCACACACCATCCATTATGAAGACGTAGGGTCTCACCATTGTTTTGACAGCAAAACCCTTAGGTATTGAAGAGCAGACCTCACTTTTGCCTAGCATCCTGAGCACACAGCCTGTCTGAAGCAGTGTCACTTTGAGGCTGCTCTCTTCCTTTTTTCCCTGTGGGATATTTCCTTCCCTCCTTCATCTTCTCTCATTGCACCTCTCCCTGGGAAGCGAGATGCACAATCACAGGCCAGCCTGGAAATGACATGGCTGTGGTGCCACATGGCTTGAGCCAAATGTCCCTGGAGTCCACTGTCTCCTCTTAATTGACCCCCATGGCTCTCTCTCCACTCATGCTCTGCTCCAAAATTAGAAGCATTTAATGCAGACAAAGCTCCTCAAATCCCAGTTCCTGACACCCTGCCCATCCCCCCTCACTCTAAGAGACACACACTGTTGCAGACAAGCAGCCTCCCTTCCAGCAGTTATGCAAAGGTCAGAAAACTCTAGGAGAATCAGAGCAAAGAAAATGTCAACCTGGGAATTACTGAATGTGTGTATGTGTGGAAGGCCAGGTCTCTTAAAAGACAGAGCTAAGGGAACCTTTGTGTTTTTGCCATTCACTGGGAGCTTTATAAACTCCAAGCTGCTTAGTCCAGCAGCATTCGGTGCAGCGTTCAGATACCTCCATGGACTAATATCACTTCTTTTTCATCCCACATCTGCTCCTCTCCATTCTATTGTCCCCGTATTTCTGGGAGTTGGGACTTTCCTTGACCCCGTTTAGATCAAATGTTCATTACTGGATCATTTAAGTGTGGCCAGGAATTTAAGGTCATTTCCTTAAAAAAATAATGCCTTTCAGAAGTGCTTAAAGAGGACACCGGAAAACAGTTCGTTAAGTATTTATGACTGCAAAAAACAAAAATTAGATCAAGGTCTCTACTCTCCCCAACTTCAGCAGTAACCGCAAGAAGAAAAACAAGTTACTAGGTTACATCTGGTGGCTGACGTTTGGGAAAGAGTAAACACGAATGGATAGAGCAGAATATTCTCCAAGAAGGTCGCTCAAAACACGTCTTCCACTTTGGTTTTTGCAGCTGTGCGTCTGACTAGTATTCCATTCTTAAACTTGCTCTGGGGATACACACCCCAGGCCATGGAGTTGGCCAGGTGTGAATGCACTTTCAGAGCAGCACAGCTCAGACTTTGGGGTCACATGGGACACAAGGTGCCTCTTGATCCATCATTTCTAATCCTTGTGGTTTTGAGTGTGGTGGCTAGACATCACTTCCTGAAGCCTCCATTGCCTCGCTTATACAGTGTGGGTGAGAACAATGCTTACATCTTGGAATAGTTGGGAGAATGGAATAATGGGATGCAGGAAACACACAGAGCACAGTGCCCACTGGTCTTCAGCTCTGATTTTCTACTGAGAGAAATCAGGCAACAATACCACGTGGTACACAGGATGATGGCCGTGATTAATATCCCAGCTTCTGATAACTGCAGTGACATCCAGAATGATTCAACAGTTCAGGTCTCTGTTTCTCAAAGGGCCAGAATTGAGCCCAGAGGGTAAACCTGAGCCCCCTGAGTGGTAATTAGAGTCTGAGAAGGTAATGGAGTCTTTCCGTGAAAAATGGTACTATTACAGATCCTTTGGGTCTGCAAAATGCTCAATTATGACCACACAGTACTGTAGAGGTAAGTGTCTAAGGCTTTGAAAGCTAACTGCATGCTGACACATGAAGCACAATTTGAGTGTGAGCATCTTAAAATGTACTTCCTTGTGATGGAAGACCAGATCAAATGGTGGATTTACTCTCCCCTAAAAAGCAAAATGCCAGTCGAAAGCAATTCTTGTTGTTTCTGTGCTCAAATTAATCAAAACTTGGCAGTAATGTGAAAGACACTGAAAACTTGCTGATTTTAGAATAATAATGACTTTCAATAAATGGCTGACACCCACAAGATATTTGTTACAGCCGCCGTAAGGATGAAATTCAACCACTGTATCTAATTTGAGAGGCTTGGTGATATTGCGTGAGCTGCATTTTTTGATGATTTATCTAACATTTTAGTTGCTTTTTGGTTTTCATGCTCAGGTAAACCAAACAACATCACAATGGATTATCTTCAGATGTAGAGGAAATTGTGATCTTTTTAAGAGTTATTTTCAAAAAAAAATCCTTACACTGCGTGGAAATTTTTTCTCACATCTAACTTCCTAGAATGAAAACTCTTAAATGGTAGTTTATCTTTTAGGGAAAACAAATCCTATACCATGTTTTGCTCTTAAAATGTTACTTTGAGTGTAAAGTGGAGAAACTCACTGGGGCCAAGGACATCTCTACTGTGACAGAGCAAGGCTAGATGCCCTGAAGACCAGTTCTCTCCCCCATACTCACTATCCCTCGTGGAAACATCATTGCCATTTTAATTGCTCTGGACCTATGTGCCAGCACTAGACATCCTTTTAATGATCAATGATGTGAAGCTCAAAATTTTCCCTTCATGCCCCTCATCGACAAATTGATACCTAATTTCCATCTGATTAAGACAAAAATGTCTCTTCAGTAAGGGAGTTTGCTTATCTCCTAGAGAGATGTATTTGGAAAATAAGAAACAATCCAAACTGGCTAATGTAAAATTTAATTTTCACTGCTATAAGTATAAGAAAGAGCCAATTGTCCATATTTAAAGGGCATTATTTACATTGTCTCGCAATGTTCTAAGAAAAATGTAGTGGTGCATGTGAGTTATAACTCTAGTACCCCTCACATGGGTCTAGGCATGCAACCCCACAAGGGTTTCTGAGTTGTCATATGCCCGCTCTCTAACCAAATACCCAAAGTGGGAGACGATTAAAAAATACCTTTTCTGGGGATCAAATGCCACTAATATTAAGACTGTGTTCTATTGTTTTGATGCAAGATATTAAGGCAGAAATGTGTGAGTATTTCCCAAAGACAGGTGCAGGAATTCAGCAAAAGAGAACATGATACAAATCTCCAATGCAAAGTCATTTGCATAAAAATTATTTTGTCGATAAAAGGTTGGCAGTAGCTTGCTACTTCCTACCCCAAATAAGGTTGAGAAGAATGCACCTGGATGTCAGCATAGCCCAAAATCACTTCTCTGGGTGAAGTGGGCAAAAGAAAGAAAGGAAAGTGATCTTTCCCACCGTGCTGCTGGCATGGCTCTCTGGTGCACCTGACCAGTTTGGGTACCTGACAGGTGCTGTGCGGTCATCACTCTTTTCCAGAGAGCCATGGAAATCCCAGGTCCAGGGCCTTTCAGAAAGCTCACCAACTCCACTCCCGCCCTCAGACTCAGCTCAAAAGTCGTGTGAGTGACATTTTGTGTCCCTTGGCATTGCATTTAGCCTGGAAAAAGGAGTGGGAAAACACATCAGTCATCTTCATCCTAATGTGCTCTAAGTTCCCTTTCTCACTAATTTTTTGAATTAAAGTATAAAATTTGTAACTATGTGAGGTGATAGATGCTAATTGACCTTATCATGGTAATCATTCCCCAGTATATACACGCATCAAATCATCATGCTGTACACCTTAAACTTATACAATGTCCTATCTGAATAAAACTAGAAAAAATATCCAAGTATAATTTTGCTTGAAAAGGCAAGACTCACTGATCTTTACAGATTTTAATTTGCTTTAGGCCAGCCAAAGTTCCTCAAGTTACAAAACCAAAACCTGTGGGTGGCAGCCTTTCTGTGTATTACAGGTTGTCAAATACTCTAGAGTTGAAAGTCTAGGTGTCAGTGGTTCCACTGCAAATTGTGTTCTGATGTGCACTCCTCCAAAAGGAAAAAGAAAAGAAGAGAGAAAACCAAGAAATTAACTATAAACAATGAATGACAAAGCTAGAAACCACAAACACAACCGTCAGTTTGCTGGGCACCCAGCAATATATGACCACTCTTTAAGTTGCAGAGTGATTAGTGACAGGTGTGTTTACCTGCATGACACTTGGCTTTCTTTTTATTGTAGAAATGGATGGGGAAGCAGGCACAAGCCGTTTCCTTACATACTTAGAAAACTTAGTGGTTTTCTAGAAGTGTTCAAAGATGTAGTAAACAAGATTTTTTATATCTCCTTGAAAAACAGGTTTCTAATGCTTTGCCCTATATTTGTACAAAGATGTACTTAATAGACCCGATTTATAGTGAGGACGGGTCTCAGGTTTGCCTGCTGTGTGGCCACCAGAGGTTGGCTTATTTATTTATTTTCATTTTCAACTGCCTTTGCCCCCGAGGATCTCATTAGAGTGAGGAATGAGTATAAGGAAAATGTGGGTGGGTTATGCTGCCCTTCTGTATCCCAGACACACTCACATTCCTCCACATGTCCCTGCAAACCTACGTAGATCCTCAGGGCACAATACAACAAAAAAACAAACAGGAGATCTGTTTGCACCCAGGGTCCCTGGGAAGGCCGACTGCTCATGCAGATTCCCTCCTTTTTACCTTGAAAACCCAGGGCACATACAGGAAAGTAAAGGCTCTGCACGTCAGTAAAAGGAGGTGATCACACCACGGACAATTCAGTAGTTTCACAGAACCTTAAAGATGCCCCACCATTAAAATATTACGTAATTAACCCACTGTACAACCCAGACATCAGAATTACAGGTGGAGAAATTCTAGGGTTGTGGAATCCGAGGCACCAGCGGTCCTTGGTCCGGCTGTTCATAAGAGTCAATGAGGCCTGGGTGGAGAAATGGCAATGAACTCATTCTGATAGCCTTAGTCCCAGGCAAGCTTCATCTCTGCCATAAACGGAGAGCAGAGGTCAGGTGAGGACCAGGGTCAGGACAGTAGGGCAGGAGTTGGCCGTATGTTATTGTACTACAAGGACAGAGATTTCTTGTCCATGTGAAGAACTGTCTGGCCAAGAGCAGGAAGGTATCTGAGGGACTGTTCTGCATGTGTTCGAAGTGAGTTCCTATATAACCCTTTCTGACTGTGTTCCCCCAGGCATCCATCTTCCCTTGTCCCCAAGCTTGTAAAGGTGCCAATTTAGAATTAAATGTGAAACAACCAACCAAAAATGTTAATGGTAGTCAAGAGCTTCATTTCCCCAGGTTTAATCCTGTGTATAAATCATGTGGCCCCGGTATTAGTTTCAAGCCCTCTGGGTAGGATTGCAGGAGCTCCCCTGTGACTGATGGGCAAATCCAGGACCTGTCCCCCCAGCTGACATGCAGTCTGGCGTGCCTGCACTGTCCAGGGGGTAGTGGACAGGAATGAAATAAAAGGACAGCAGCATGGTCCAGGATCAGGTGGCTGTGAGCGTTTAACAAATTGCATTGCATTCAATGTGATGGTTGTATCTGGAAAACCTCTTTCCTGGTTGAGCTGAACTAGATGGGTTCCCAGATAGCAGTCTTTGGGAACTGCAACTACCAGTGAGTAATTTGACAGAAAGAGTTGAATAATTTTTTGTTTCAAACACCTAGGGCCTCGTACAGCTTGACTGGTTCAATTGTTTTGAGATGTATTCCTATTTCGGTATGGGGATTAGTTTTGAAACCGTGTGCCCTCTGAGCTCAGCACTATGTATACCTCACATTTCTAGCCAACTCTTAACATACAGCAAGATGGTTTATTATTATTATGTTTGAATATGGAAGCAGACCCACTGCTCTTCCTCAGCCTCCAGAAGCTGACCAGCCTAACTGCTATCACCTGAGACATTGGTTAGAAATTTTTCTATTCATAGAGGAGAAAATCCTGAAGATTAAGAGGGGACACCCAAGAAATCTGGGTTCATTATTGACTGTTGCTAATTAGTTGTATGACTTTAAACAGGTCTCTGGATGCCAATTGATTAGCAATAGACTGACTATGAACTTTATTTATTGTCTGTACCAGATGCTATTAGAGTGAGAGAGGGCAGTACTCACAGTAACGGAAGGACAGTAAACATAAAGCAGAACAGTCCCGGGCAGGACGCAACACATGGTCACCTTTTATGTCAGTGGAAGCCACTAGTGTTTTGACCACAGGGAAGCTGTTCAGAGAGACACTTTGCCTTCAGCACTCAGCAGATCAACTACCTGTCTTACCTATTGTGATTCCAAGGAGGACTTAATTTGGAAGAAAAGTTCCCATAGGGGGAAGGGTGTCCTGAGGATCTCAGATCTAGAGAAGAAATGGTAAGAGAGTAGAAGGCAAATTTCAGTATGAGAAGCTATATGGCAGCCCTGCAAAGGGAGTGATCCTCTATCCCACTGTGAGGAGGGAAGGCCAGTGTGGACCCATCTATCACTCCCCAGGAGTGGAGGTGGAATTTGGGTGGCAACAAAGTAGAATTTATCCCTTTCTCTATGTCCACAGAAATAGAGAGAAAGAGAGAGAGATCACCCACAGACCCACAGATGTGGCACTGAATTCACCCAGACCTATATGTTCCTGATTTGGAGAAGAGAAATATTGCCTCTGCTTATGTCTTCTGTCTCCTACCCCAAGCCCCCACCTCTCTTATTTTTGTCATTTTCCTTTTCTGCCCCCTCACTTTCCCTCTCCCCTGTGGATACCTGGGGCATGGAGCTCCCATAAGCTCCTTGAGGATGGGAGACTTCTCTGTCTTGTTCAACTAGAACACCCAGGATACCATCTGGTACATGGCAAGTCTTCAAAAAGTACTGTGAAGTGACTAAAGAATGAGCTCAACTGAAAAAAAAAGAAAAACCAACATGACCAGAAGACTGAGGACTCAGAAAGGAGGAGAGAAAACATGGGAACCAACCTCAGCATGCATGTGCATCTCACTTTCTCCATCAGGTGTGCACCCTTCCACCTCCTGGAGCCTGCTTCTTCTGCCATCTCCCTCGACCTCTCCCCTTCAGGCCTGACATGCTCCTCATATCTGGGTATCATAGTCTGAGCAGTTTATAAACTACACAAGTTTATTTCTCATGGTTTTGGAGACCGGAAGTCTGGATCAGGATACCAGCATGGTCAGAGGGTGGCACCCTTATTTAGTTTTGCAAATGGCTACCTTTTCACTATGTCCTCTCATGGCGGAGGGAGATTCTCTCTCTGTCTTTCTCTGTCTTTGTTCCTCTCCCTGTCTCTGCCTTTCTGTCTGTCTGCCCCCCCCCGTCTCTTCTTATAAGGGCACTAACCCCATCATGATGGCTCTGCTCTCATAAACTGAGGACCTCCCATAGTCCCCGCCTCCTAATACCATTGCCTTGTGGATTAGGGTTTCAGGATATGGATTTGGGGGACACAAACATTGTCTATAGCTTCTTCATTTATGTACATACAATGGAAGACTACTCAGCCATAAAAAAAGAATGAAATTTTCTGTTTGAGGCAACATAGATGGACTTGGAGGGCATTATGCTAAGTAAAATAAGTCAGACAGAAAAAGACAAATACTGCATGATATCACTTATATGTGGAATCTAAAAAAACACAACAAACAAGTGAATAGAACAAGAAAGAGACAGATTCACAGATATAGAGAACAAACGAGTGGTGATGAGTGGGGAGAGGGAAGGGGGAGGGGCAATATAGGTGTAGGGGATTAAAAGGTAAAAACTCTTTGGTATAAAATACGGTACAAGGATATATTGTACAAATAGGGAATATAGCCAATATTTTATAATAACTAGAAATGGAGTATAATCTTTAAAAATTGTGAATCACCATATTGTACTCCTGTAATTTACATAATATTACTGTACACCAGCTATACTTCAAATCAGTCAATCGATCGATCAATCAGTCAATAAACCAGATCCAGGAGTAAGGCAGGAGAATACTGTGTGATATGAATGTTTTCAGGAGGCAGGACTTAATGATTCATATGTCCTCATTTTGGAACTCTGGAAGTTTGAATGCGTGGTTTATGCTTGGAATTTTCTATAACTTAATTTTATGTCGATGACAGCCAATGGTGGTGATAATAATAGTAGTTGGCCCACACTGAGTTCTCACCCTGTGCTGAGTACCAAACTCAACACTTTATGTGAAGACTTTCACTGCATTTCCAGTCATCCTTTGAGATCACATTATTAACCACACGTTAGGGGTAAGGATGCTGAGACAAGGCTTGCGCTTTCACGGGAAAGATCTGAGTGGAAAGAGATGAAGAGCTGTGTCCCGTGATGGATCACCAGGGGACTTATTAGCATTAGGAGCGGATCGCGGATCGCGCGATAGGAGCGGAAGACGAGTGACCGCTGCTCCCAGCACCCCCAGTCCCCTCTGTGTCCTCTGTGTCAGGGTAAGTGATGCCTTTCGAAATTAACTATTTGATTGTCTTCCCTTGCATTTACTTGTCTTTCTTAAATAATGGAATCACAGCCTGGAAAAAAGTCCGTGATAGTTATATTTCCCCTATTCCCAGATGAGCAATATTGAACTAAACTCGTATGAGAACGTGTTCTAAATGGCTGTGTGTCCTATACAGATTACTGGACAGAAATTCCAGGATGCTTTAATGCCCCAAACAGTCCCCAAAGTGCTTTGTCTACTTATGTTATGTGATTCATTTATCCACTGTAGAACTGAATTAACAAATAAAGAGATCGCCAGAGTGAGATTTCTTCAAAGTAAACCAGAAAATCAGTGGCAGAGAAACAGACCTTCCCAGAGTATATTACTGATCAAATAAAACTCTTTATTTTCTGGTCAACTCTAATGTAAAAGCTTTTAAAGAGTATAATATTAATTGACAATATTGTAAAATAATAGAGATAATTTTTAACTGTATGTGAATTTGTGGGTCTTTTATATGATTACAATGACTTTTTTTCCCCTTGTTAGCAGGCACTTTATTAATTTGATCTTAAAATCAAGGTTAAACAAACTCTGCATTTCAACCTCTATATTCCCAAGGTTAAACGTAACATATGCTTTATTCTTGAGCCCTAATTATGCTCCCAACCATTTGTCTCATGTATTATGACTCCCAAACACACTGTGAGAAGAAGAAATTACAAATTTAACAATTTTTGAAAGAATCCAAATCCAATTAGATAATCATCTGATTTATATGTTATATCTGCAGAGTGAAGCACAATGTAAAAAAATGAGCTGTAATTATTTTGGGAAATGTTCCAGAGACACCAGAAATACATCATTTACAATAAGTTATTACGACTTCCTTTTCCTTGTTGTTTCTTTATATACTGTAATTACAGTATTGATTATCTGAAGGATTAGTCCATGACTAAGTGAACATAACCTGCTTTGCCTGGTTAAATCAGTAAACACTACATGTCACTGATCCCTAACATTTTGTACCAATTAGTAACCAGAGAGTAACTGCTCATGTATCATGAGCTTATCATTAGATATTTTGGATTTGTGAGAATTGCTTCATGCACATGTGGAACTCATCTTTCCCGATGCACGTGAAATGCTTCCTTGGAATAACAGATTGTTGAGATCGACATTTTGGCATTTTTGTCTGCTAAGAAACAAAAGCCAAAGACATATAGATGATCTGGTCTCAGCATTTATACCCCGACTCTCATGAAGTACCTTAGACCTTTAGAGGCAATTCCAATAATTTGATTAGTATTTCTCCCTAGAATTTTCTTGAGGAAAACCCAAATCATAAGCATTGTTCATACACACCCTTACTGGAAGAAAATGTAGGCTTACATTTCAGATTTTTCTTAGAATAATAGTGGAGGAATCTCAAGCCTAAGCATTGCCACCCACCTGTACTTGACAACTTCAGCCAGTGGAGTGCTCATGAAAGTTCATCCACTGGGGTGGGAGGGTTGTTTAATTTGTGTTACAGTCAGTCCCCTCCACAAGAACCTTCAAGTTGGAAACTTTCAAAGACTTGAATATGTGTTCTGTCAACATCAGGTGCGAGTGGAATTGCAGCTTGTCCTCCGTCTCCTGTTGTTGAGGATCCTTCAGCTCTACCATCTCCCACCTGCTCTCCCTCCTCCAGTCAGTAACTCTTCCTGCTGTTCACTCGATGCCAGCCCCTGTGTGCCAGCCGTTGTACTGTACTGCTGTACTTTTCAAGGTACCGTACTGTAAGATTAAAAAGTTTTCTTTATTTTTTTGTGCTTGTTTTTTTTTCTGTATTATTTGTGTGAAAAGTATTATAAACCTATTACAGTACAGTACTATAGAGCCGATTGTGTTAGTTGGATACCTAGGCTAACTTACTAACAAATTAGACTGACAAATGCACTCTCGGAACAGAAGTCATTTGTATGTAGGGAACTTATTGTATTGTTCCTAAATTAAAGAAGGATCCTTAATTCTTTAGCTGTCTTTAAATGTCTTTCAGTTTCAAGTGAATGGAATCCTCTTAAATCAAGCAGGTCCATTTGGCATTTAATCCAGTGATGGACTACCTCTCAGGCAGAAAGAACTTTTCATAATTCAGAGTACTTTATGCAGAAATCCAAGAGCCGGCCATATACTTTTCTTCTTCAAATAGTTCTGTCATAGCTTCATTTTCACACTCTATCCATTTCCTAGGAGTTCTAATGTGTCTTTTAAGTTCACATATTTTCACTTCATTCTTTTAAAATACCCGTATGATGAACTTAATATGCAACCTATTTAAAAGCATAAATAAATACACCCAAGTGAATTAGAGTCAGAGGTCATGTTTGGTTTTACAGGCAAAGACATCATTTCTTTGAATAAGAACATCATAGAATTGCCCGGCCACAAATTGTAGGTTTTATGCCAGATCCTCTCCAACTACAATGAGCTTTTCCAGTTAAATTATTTTTTCACTGGTGGAAGATTGAATAGAGCAATAATCCTGTGAAATACTCTGTGGAGCCTTTATGTATAAGAAGTCTGGAAGGTACTGCAAATCCTTGTTTTCTAAGAGCGATATAAATGGATGCAATTTGGTCATGTGAGCACACATACACGCATGCATGCATAAACAGGTAGCCTTTGTTGGTGGCTCTGAGAATTGATGTAACTCTTTTATAAAAAAAAGTCAAAAAATAGCAAGAATCGTCTATATTTGTATACTTTTACATTCCATAAGTTGAACTCCTAGAACTTATTCAAAAACTAATCATTTAATAAAAACATAAATATATACGATGGATATGTCCTTCCAATACTATAAATAATAACAAAATATGGAACATTACAATACATTAAAATTATTATTATAGAATCCATATAGAAGAATAGAAATTGTAACACATTGTTCCAAGAAATGAGCAGGTTTGCCACTATGATTTCAATTATGTTAAATTGATTACATTAAACATTTTCAAAAGTAATATTTTGTTTTCAGCTAAAATAAATAATTGTAAAGAGATAAGTTTTAAAATACTGGTATTTGGCAGCTAAACATTATTATAAAAGAAATAAGTTTAAAAACCCTAAGAAAATCCCAGTGTCATCACATTTTAATTATAACATGGCATTAGTGTCACTCAAAGGTTTTTGAAAATTTATTTGTGTAAAAATTTTTAGATAGAAATTAAAAGGACAATGGCATCTGTGTGAAGATGAAATTTGGGGTGATTAGGGGAGCAGTGGAGCCCTGGTTTTCGTTTTGATAAAACAGTGACTTCAGAATCCATTACTCTGATCTTGACATTTCAGGGCTAAGAAGCCTGCAAGTACCACGAGCATACACGTGTCTGTTCCACTGGTCCTTGTGTTCAGCACGGTGAGTCAGGAATCAGGGAGCGTCCGTAATCCAATATAGGCAGCAGGACCCCGAGTATTGGATTTCCCCAAGGCCAGTCAAAGAGTGTACTGTTCAGAGGGAACCATGTAAAGAGTGGAAATTAGGTCAGTGTGTTAGAGAACTAATTAGAACGGTCCCTTTATAAGAATCAGAAAATGTGTACTAGAGCTATTTTAGTAGATGTGGGGAGGATGTAAAAAGTAAGCAGAGCTTAGATTGTGGACGCGGGGACCCCTTTAAAGACAGAGATGCATGTTTCAACTGTGAGGAAACACAGCTGTATTTGTTTATTAGGGGAAATAGTAAGTTATCAAAACTCTCCCCAAACAAAATCACTTTCCTCCACTAAATGGAGGATGAACATAGGTGTCACATGGCAGACAGGCATCACCAATCCCTCTTGGGGGTCGGGGATAAACTTAGCAAAACCTTCAAATGTTTACTGTATAATGAGGCGTCAGAAACCTGGCCTGCTAAGTAATGTTGCCTCAAGAGTCTGCGAGGAAGATGGGTCTCAGCTTATTCCACACTAGGGACCAAATCAAACCCCTGGTGATTTCCATCAGCTCTCAGGAGCAGATACTTTTGCAGGGCTGGGCAGGAAATTAGGCTATTAAATTACAGCCTTTCTCCGAGAGGCGCTGTCATTCTCTTCCCCCTTCCTGCAGATGTTCTATCAAAGCAAGTCATTGTGGCCATTTATCTTGCCAAACTTAAAATACCTTCTCCAGAACTAATTTTTCCCTCAGTACTTGAGGTCTTTGTACTCTCTGTCTTGCTCCCCTGATCTCGTATGGATCTAAGATTAATTTGCACCAGCTAGGAGTTCAACAACAAAATCAATTTCAATTGGGTCAGACGGGGTCACTGTGGGCCCAGTAGTGTGAGGAAAGAAATAGATTATTATCATTCCAGAAGCACAGTGCTAAGGTTCAGTATGAGGAGAGAGAAGCACATTCCCATCAAAGCAATAAATAATTCTTTTCAAAGCGTCAGAAACAAATAGGAATTGGGCTTGTTTTCCACCAGCCTTTACAGAAACTGTACATAAGCGGGTCAACTACGCCCTTGAGGAGGTGAGGAAAATTATCAAATGAGATTTGTGGTACCTTTGGTAGAACTGCATTAGGACCATTTGCCCCTGTCACTGGCAGGACAACTGATGGATCTCCTGTCCTCTCTTTAGCATATTTAAATTAAGTACACCCTTTCTATATAGAAATATTCTCTGGCATTTCATATGAAGCATCTTACAAGAGGACTTCAGAGCACTTCTCCTAAAAACAAACCTAAACAATGGTTGTATTTATTTCCCTTTGTCATTGAAATGTACCATCAGTGGAAAAGGCATCCAGTGAGTAAATTAAAACCAAGCTGCGTAGGTCACATTTTTAGCTTTTTGTTTGGTCACTGAGGTTGAAAGAAAATCAAGAATAAGCAGCGGAGTTTTCTCTGTTTCTTCCTTAAAAACGTCAAAATTTACAATGGCTCGTGACAGTTTATTAGTTTAAAAATGTATTAGTTGCATGAAAAATATTCTTTATTACTCTTTATCTCTCTTAATTCAAAATGTATTAGTGGGTGTCAGCCATGTAGAAATACACTGTGCTGGGTATTTAGAGCAATGGACAGATGAATCAACCCTGGGCCTCATCCTCAATGAGCTTGCATCAGACTATCCCACACCTGAGAAATATGGGATTAAAAAAGTAAGATTATTTTTAATTGGAAAAAAGTAATGCATTCTCTATTTGTAAATGATTATTGTAGGTAAGTGTAGGTATTATTTCATTTAATTGCCACAAACATCCTGGAAAGTTGTTGTATGACTCTGGTTTCAATCACACAGATTGAAATCAGTTCTAGCTTATTTAAACAAAAAGGGATTTATTATAGGCTACCGATTGTCAGAAGGACTGAAGAAAAGCCAATCGAGGCTGAGGTTTCAGGGTTGATTACCTTGATAACACGCAGACTAGACTTACACCATCAAGGAAGCCGTTGGCCTGTGGAATCAGGACACGATAGTTAATTCATGAACCCACGAAGCAGCCATTGGCTCCCAGAGCACATCACAGAATGGGTGTCCCACAAACCCCCTCTACCCCCTAGGATCCATTCCAACATTCCAAGTAACTCTGATGGACAGAAGTGACAGTACTTCCAGTACCTTTGCCTCTATTAGTCTGAAAAACACAGTTTTTAGCTCTCCAGCCTCTACACTCCTGCACAGGTTTGGATCAACCAACCAGCAGTACCTGCCACAGTGGTCAGGATCCCATTTTTCACAGAAAGGACCAAATTTAGGGAAGTTTATGTAGAGCAAATTCGTTATAAAGCCCCAATGTAGCAGGGCTATGAGTCAAATATAACCCCAAAGCCTCTCTCGACCCCGTTTCATTCACAGTCAACCAACTGAGCAAAAATGTGCTTATAAAGTACTTCCGAGCATTTGTGGATTAAAGAGGAGGAAGTCGCTGGTTCTAACTGGTGAGAAGGCCGAGTCCACTGCTGATACTCACAGAGGTTCTCTGACGGGACAGGCACTTGGAATGTTCTGAGAAAGCATAGAATCTAAACGTGAGCATGGAGAAGGAGAAGGGCCTTCCAGGGAGAAAAACACAACAACTGGGTGAAGGCGCAGAGGCAAATGATTACATGAAGGGCGAGTCTTGTTAAAATGAAGAGAAGTGAAGAGGCTGGAAGGGGAGAAATTGCACAGAAATGTGTCTTTTCCTCACTCTGGACTTTGCTCTCCAGTAGGGCGTCTGGCCTTAGAACGTCACTGAGGTATTTGAGATGGGAAGGGACATGGTCAGATTGATGCTTCAGGAAACTCAATCACTTCATCCATGCTCCTTCATAACGGAATAAGAATTTTCTGTAAAGATGTGCTTACAACACAATCAGAATTGGCAACGGACCCAGTTAACAGGGCTGGACTCGGCCCCCGTGTGACCTGTCCTTGTGGACGGCGATCGTGTGCCTGGAAGTCGGGATCCATGTGAGACACACGGAGCCCTGTCTCATGTAAACACAGCAGTGTTTGCTGTACACAAAACACTCATTTCTACAGACCTCTGTGATTGTACAAAGTGGTAGGGAAGGAAGCCCTTGGGATTCACAAAAGGAAGAAAAGATCAAAAAAAGTGAGAAGTGAATACAAAGAGATGCTTGTAAATGTCTTTGAGGGAAAAATAATGTACCTAAAGACCTGCTGCCCTGCATTTGGATAATTATAAAAGTGAAGTACAGAATGAGTCCATCACCTTGCTCTCCTGAATGTACATGAACTCGCTGAAACGACATGGAAACATTACTACATTTCCTGTGACTGGGGAAGGAGGAACTTCAGGAATTCAGTAGAATCCAATCTGCAGGCCACCAGCCTCCGATGGGAAGGTCCTGGAGCTAAATTACTGTCCCCCCGTGAATATGAATTCAACCCAAGCAAAGCCTTCAGGAAGGGCAGCAAAGCAGGAAGCCCACCCACCTGGTGGGGAGATGCTTGCTCTGTGCTCCCAGCGTCTGCTCTGGTTGTGGTTGAGGCACAGACGTGGGTTCTGGCACACACATGCAGATGCACACACAGACAGGCACGCACACACACCCTACACATGTGCGCACCAAAGCCCTAAGGTCAACAACATCATAACTAACAAAAAGCCAGAGCCTTGGAACTTGCCTTTGGGCCCGTGCATTATAAAAGGCCAGCAGGGCAAACATTTACAGGAGAACGTCTATGGAGCTGGTCCTGGGGAAACAACATTTCAGCCATCCCTTCTCCTGGTCATTCTAGCCGTACTGGCAAGAAAATTTAAAATGAGAAGGAAAAAACGAGAATGCTTATTCATGGTAAAGGTGTCAGATAAAAAGAGGTAATGATTTAATTGAGCAAATGTAACAGGCCTTTTAAAATATATGTTTGTGAATGCCGAAGTTTGAATTTTATAACAGCCTTTCAACTTTCTAATGACCTAGGTAAGCCTTAATTTTGCCAGTAAACGGAGAAGGGCAGGAGGATGAAAACAGGGGAAACCAACACACACAGTTGCCTTGCTGTCCATCAGGGAAGGAGTATGGGGGACATGGGAGAGGGGGAGGGACACCCCGGTCCTGTGTGAGGGTTTGGGGAGAGAGAGCAAGAGGCAAGAGGCGGCTGCAGCCTTGAGAAGGTCATTTGTGAGAGAAGAGATCAGTTTCAAGGAGTTTATAATTTCAGCAATTATTTCAAATATAAGCTCTTCTTCCCTTTCTTGCCCCAGATCTTAAGCAAATCACACGTTCATGTTAGGGCAGCATCAGAGGTGGACGTCCGTGCGTGCTGGGGAAAAGCACCCCTGAGAACTTGGGAAGAGGCGCACGTGGGGTTACTTTCCTAAAATAATAATAATAAATAAACGTGAAGAAACGTATCCTCTTAAAAGAAAAATGAAAAATTCTCATAAACTCAGGAGACAGCAACACCAAATTCGGCAGCTGCGATTGAAGTTCCCTGTCTTTCACCTACTTAATGCCGCCGAGTAGAAATATCTGGATTTTACCCCTGGACGGGAGTGCTGTGCCACCCTCCTATTTTCATACTTAATTGTCCTCTTTCCCATTCAGTTGGTGCCTTAAAACGATACTCACTCTAAGTTGACAAAGCATCCTCATCTTATGGAGGTCCATGATAAAGCTGCTGTTTAAAGTACATGACCTTGAATGCTAAGGTACACACACACACACAGATATATGAGTGTACACATGTGTACATATATACATATCTATACATGCATTTATGCATACACATATGCAAACAAGTCTAGGTACATGTGTTACACCTGCATGCATACACATGCATATACACATATCTACATATACACATACACACATAAGTATAGTTCCAATAGAGATTGTCATCAAAATATGACAGCACTTTTGTAACCCATTAAATGGTTAACGAGGCGGGGTTTTTGAAATGATCTAACGTTGGCAGGAGAGCAGAAGCAACCCACACACTGCTGATGGGAAGGTAAATGTCTTTATGGAAGCTCATTTGACATGCTTATTGGAAACATTAATCATACCGGTGCATGGCAAGGTCTTCTGTTATTGGGATTTTATCCTAAATATAAACAAGAATTTACATATTGATTTACCTGCAAGGATATTCACTGCAACTCTGTTTATGAATAATGAGAAATTGAAAACAAAATACTCATTTTATAGTAGAGATTTGGTGGAGTAAATGGTGGTGAATACTTAAAATAGGACATGAAGCAGCCATTTAGGATTATATTATATTCATAAATGTAGTCACATATGAAAATATTGAGTGGAATAAAAATAGCTTATAAAACATGTTATGCACTTTGAACACATTTATATAATGTAGTTATAAATATATATTGTAGGACCTGGAATAATGTTTGAGGTGGAGAGAATACTGGTGATTTTTACCTACATTTCACTTAAATGTTTTCAAAATATTTTACTACTAACAAGTATATTAATGTATCATTTTATCATGGGCATATGTAAATGCACTTTGTGCTACATATTAACACTCTGCTGTTTACTGCTACAGGAATTTCTTCAACTTTTCTCTTTTTCTTAATATGCAGTCTCCTTCAGAAACTGGTCATAATTTTTTTTAAAAGTCTTTATTATAGTGTATCTCAATATTTTGATATTTGTAGTAGCAACATGTGATTATGAGACAAATCTGGTAAAACTATAGGAGATTAAGATTTAGCCTGTGATATTTTGGAAAATTTAATAAGTGCAGTCGTTAAAGTACTTCACCAGAATAAAGATGAAATTGCCACACGCTGGCATTAAAGTGAGGGATATCATTGCCTTCCCTAAGTCACAAAAATGTTACCTTACTAATCATCTGAAATTCTCATTTGGAGCCCTTTCCTGTCATATGTAAGAAAATTCAAATATATTTGCCTGTGTGTGTATGTTTTTTCTATTATGTATTTGGCCATCCTATCCCCTTGCTCAGCAGCCTTCCACTTCAGCGAAGATGATGACTGTGGAAGAGAAATCTCCTTAGGTGTATGTTTTTTGTGGTTAAGACTCATGTGCCCAAATAATACATCTTGGAGAAGGTCAAGCCTGAAGTACGAAGGATCAGGAAATGTGACACGTTTCATCGAGACAGTGCCAGGTGCAGAAGAACCCAAGAAATCTGGGCTGGAGTCCCAGGCCCACCGTTAGAAATCTGTTTGTCTTCAGCCTGATTCTCATTCTCTCTGACTTTAGTGAACTGACGACCGAGTGAACATCGAAATTCTTTCTCTGCTTCCTTCTTGCAAGTTTCACTTCACATGAATTGGCATGAGGACAAACTGAAGTCTCAGGAGAATTTGACAAGTGTTAACATTTATCTAAATATTTAATATTGAATTAATAATACATTTAATAATAATAAATAACTTAAATATTAAGTATAAGACAATCCTATTATTATCTTTAATAATTCTCTGGCCCCTTGTCCTAAAATGGAGTCACCTTCACAACAAAGCTCTTTCTTTGTCAACTCCTCAAGGCAAAAACAAATTATATGAGACCGGGGTGGGCTCCTTAAGTCTGCATTCCAATGCAAAGGGAGTAAAGAATAAAAATAGATTTTTCATCTGACATGTGAAGCAAAATAAAAATAGCAATAATAAATCAACTTATAATAAAAATCATATAAACATGTATCACTTTACATGTCCGTGCTGAGCACTGTTGTAAATATTTTCCACAGATTGATTTATATATTCCATATAGCAATCCTGTAAGCAGATGCCATCATTATCTCCGCTTTATATTTGAAGAAACTGAAGGTGACATCTAGCATCTAAAAGTCTGGCTCCATAACCGTCTCCTCTAACCTTATCCTCTGTGACTTCTTTCATCTAAGAATCATTCTGAAGATAACCAAAGAAAAGAGATGGTTTTATGTTTTATATGCTCTTCTCATTTTAGATCCTGTGTTCCAGTTGTGACTTTATAGAACACAGAACACTTTGATGAAAGTGGAAGGGATTTTGAAGAAATGCCATTTCTTCCGAGAAGGATTTAGAGTCAGGTGGACCCAACCTTGAAACGTAAGTTCTGTTTCTCATCAGCTTTGTTGCTTTGGGCACATTTCTGAGCTGCAGTTTCTTCACATTAAAGTCAAGGAATAACAAGTATTTTGTGACAAAAAGTAAAATATTTATGAATAGTCCTGCCACAAAACCTTTCAGAGGAGGTAACCCTTAAATGCTGGACGCAGCATCGCCTACATCACATGCGGAACCAGAGCCTCCACTGTGCTGTAGGGCACCCCCTTGAGTGCCTGACTGGCCCATTTCCTGGGAACTGTCTGGCTCACGTCACGTATATTTTTCATCATAACACAGCCCACCATTTACTAAGCTCAATCATATTCTCTTTGTCTGAGTACAATTTGTACTGAGAAACAAAGATGTGGAATTGGGATCTTAGATAAATTAATGGTACAGTTCAAGGGTCAAAGCCGACAGACTCTGGAGCAGCTCTGTTTATTTCCTTCTCTTAGATTTATTTCTTTTTTAATTTTTTCTCCCTACTTATAAGCAAATTATAATTGTTTTCATTATTTTGCAAGGGCTCACTTTAGTTGTTTTCTGTTATTTGCAACAAAGAACTTGAACTAGAATGAGATCCAAGAGACTCTTCCCACTCACTTATACTTTTTCCACTAACACACAGATCAGAGAATTTGGATGACTACCTTCAGCACAAACAATAGTGATGATATTTTGACTATAACAGGGTATAGCCACATAGCTTTGCATTTCTTTCCTGAATTTAATGCTCTTTTAATTCTTTATTTCATAGATTTGAAAAATTAGTGTTTCATGAGATCATTTTTCCAGGACTAAAGGTTCAGTCTTTCACCTAACCTTAATACTTCTAAATCATTACGAGTTGCAGTAAATAAAAAACACAAATTTATATATGTGTATCATTTCACCAACAACTTGAAAATATTTGATATGAAAAATTAAAAGAAAATACTCCTGAATTGGCAGAGTACTCAAGAATATATTGGTATTCTGCACACTGTTCATTGCAGCTCTATTTACAATAGCCAGGACATGGAAGCAACCTAAGTGTCCATTGACAGATGAATGGATAAAGAAGATGTGGCACATATATACAATGGAATATTACTCAGCCATAAAAAGAAATGAAATTGAGTTATTTGTAGTGAGGTAGATGGACCTAGAGACTGTCATACAGAGTGAGGTAAGTCAGAAAGAGAAAAACAAATACTGTATGCTAACACATATATATGGAATCTAAAAAAAAAATGGTTATGAAGGACCTAGGGGCAGGATAGGAATAAAGATGCAGATGTAGAGAATGGACTTGAGGACATGGGGGGGGGGAAGGGTAAGCTGGGACTATATGAGAGAGTGGCATGGACATATATACACTACCAAATGTAAAATACATGGCTAGTGGGAAGCAGCTGCATAGCACAGGGAGATCAGCTCGGTGCTCTGTGTCTACCTAGAGGGGTGGGATAGGGAGGGTGGGAGGGAGATGCAAGAGGGAGGAGATGTGGGGAGGTATGTATATGTATAGCTGATTCACCTTGTTATAAAGCAGAAGCTAACACAACATTGTAAAGCATTTATACTCCAATAAAGATGTTGAAAAAAAGAATATATTGTTATTCTGAATGTATTCACAGCATTCTAAAATAGATTTGTAGGACAAAATGTCAATACTTTGATCCAAAGAAGATTCTTTTTTTTTAGTGTGTGTGTTCTTAAAGTTTTAACTTTCTTCCTCCTCCCATAGTCATTTGGGGCATCTTTCATAATGAAATGCTGTTTTTAAGCCAGACTTTGAAATCCTAAGTGAAAAAAATAGTTAACAAGATCTTTGATTTGTGGTGCTGTATTTTGCAGGTCTTCAGGATTCCAAAAGTGTACAGAAGGTATAAGGGACGTTTCTCTTCATCTGATAGATTCTGGTCTCTTCCACGCTGGATGTGAGATCCAGAACTCAGACCTGAGATGAAAGGCCATGGCTTCTAGCCAATGACAACCTAACCTGAGGCTCACTGGCATTGTATTTCCAGACGGAGACAAATTAAACCACATGATTACACATTAGTAATACTATAGCTTCCTAGAAAAGTAAGTGTGTTTTGTTATTACAAGAACACACTGGCAATTAGTAGATGTGCTTGATTTAAAATTTTAATGTGCTTATTCAGTGTTACTGTTGTATGATATTATCCTATAGAGATTCTGTCTTTTCAGCAGCTTCATTACAAAACAACAGCATCTATAGGCAGAAAAAGTTATGAGTGACACACATACAATTAAAACATTGTGTAGCAAGCGTTCGTTTTACTATTTTGTTATGAGACATCTCCTTAATAAAATATGCCTACTATAAGAAGAATAACTTTGTCTTTTAAAAAGTTAATAGGTGGATTGGTTGAGAACAGAAGCACTTTTTCAGTTAGCTATATGAGAATAAAAAGGAAGATGTGAAGAGGGAGAAGTCTGGCCGCAGCAGGACCGCGTAACCCCTGTTGACATGGATATGATGCCCGCATGTGAAATAATGAAATGTACATCTCCTCACTTGGGATCCCCTAAGTCTGATTTGTAGGTAGCCCATGAATGCAAAGTAAAAATAGAAAACGAAATTGCCAGCATTAAAATTCCCGGGAAATTCCTTTTACTTAAGTCTGTAGTGCCTATAAGCGACGTATACCAACCAACACTGGAAGTAGAAATGAGCCCAAAGCCTTGGCCCTCAGGAGCACAGGGTGCCTCTGTTCTAGCAGAAACACGTTTCTTTTAGCAATGAATTTCTTCAGCTGAGCAGAAAGAAGGGTCCCTTAGAGATCCAGCCTGATGGCGAAGGTTCCTGGGATATTGTTTCAGGTCAGGGCTGTGGGGTAGCTTCAACAGGGTTGTCCAGCGTGGTTCAGAGGGGGCTTGGATGATGAGTGAGCACCTGGACAGAGGACCTTGGTGCAGCCAGCCTGGGGAAGGACCCTTTCGAGTCACCACTGGAGACCTTGGGTGGAAGCCAGTCCTGGGCTTGCTTCCTCTTCATGTCCAGATATGTCAGGTGAAAGTAAAGTGGACTTCAGTCCAGGGGTTTGTTGTAAACTAGGATCCCAAGTGAGATTCCCTGTAATTTAGTCACACCTGTTTGCTCAGCTTTACTCTTCCGGGGCAGGTTTGGGAGATTTAGGCAAATTAAGAATTCGATAAGAATTTTTGGCTGGTACCATTGAACTGTACCCATTGTCAGATAATGATGATAATAAAAGTATAATGATATTTCATCGATTAGGCATTTAAATTCCCAACTTTTGAAGTCCAGTACAGATCCATTGAAATAAGTCACTTCAAAGTGATTTGGAGATGTTTTAAATCATACTTATATCTGTAGAGAGGAATAATAATATGTTAGGCTCTTCAAATGTTAAAAAAGTAATCACTTTCAAGGAAAGTATCATTTTGAGTTGCTGACACACATCCTTACTTTTTGTTCTTCAAGTGAATAGTGGAAAGAAACAGCTTTATTTTAATTAATATTTTCAAAAAGTGAAAAATCTTTATAAAGTGTTATGTTTTCCCCTAAAACCACTAAAAAGCAATCAAGTGTTAATATTAGTGATGTGTCTTCAAACACATGTATGATTACGTGTATGGATAACAGACAAAACGTCCTCCATATGACATTTTGTCTATGACTCATAGTCTACATTGGAGTTCGCTCCTGGTGTTGTACATTCTATGGATTTGGGCAAATGTCTGATGACATGTATCCATCATTATAGATTCATAAGGGGTAGCTTCAGTGCCCTAAGCATTCTTTGTGCTCTGCCTAGTCATTTTTTTTTTTCTCAAACCCCTGGAAACCACTGATGTTTTCACTATATCCATAGTCTTACCTTTGTGCCTTAGGGTTCTCGTGTCTATCACATACAGAAAGAAGAGTTTGCACGGCTATTTCGTAGACGCTTAGTTGTCTGTCTCTTTCTGAGCATGTGGCCACCTAGCTAGAGATTACATTTCCCAGTTTTCCTGTAGGTGTGGCCCTGTGACTAGGTTTCTGCTGATAGAATATGCACAGGAATTATGTATGAAATTGCCACTGCTCTTGTTAAAAATGTTTTCCCCTCCCACGGCCTTGAACCAAATGTCGGGGTGAATTTGAGGTCTGCAGACAGAGAACAGACACTAGGAGCTGGAGGAGTAGGAAGCGACCAGAAAGCGCTTTTGAGTAAAAAAACCCAATGGGAAGAGCATCCTCGCCAACCTGCATCAGTCGTAATGTTACATGAGAAATAAACTCCTGTTTCAGTAAAGACTTTGTGATCGGGGGTCCTTTGTTACAGCATCTTAAACTCTACCCTAGTATGCCATTCTTTTATTAATGAAACTGAACACCACTTTGTTGTGTTACATTATTCTTTTTACATGCTATTGGAAACATGCTAATCTTTTTTTTTGTATATTCTATGTCAGATTTTTTTAATGTATAATGCTATTTTTGTTAAATATACATGGGTGTGTGTGTATTAGCAATATTTTTTCTTTTCATCAAACCTTGAATGAGTTGTCATTATTGGCATTATGTACACTTGAATGTTTGACAAATTCCCCTATACAACTCTCATGGTGTGGTATTATGGGTACTGGTTAAGCCTTTGGCTTTCTTTTCAATATATTTCACAATAATTAGTGAAATAATTAATATATTTCAATAATTCAATATATTTCAATAATTCAATATATTTCACAATATTTCTTCTCTCCTCTGTGCTCTTTAGAATATTAATGATTTCATTTTAAAAGTCTACTTTTAAATAAGTCTTCAAATTTCCAGTCATATGTTTGGTAAATTACTCTCTTAGAGCCCACAATGCTTTCTCTGTGATTATTTACTAATTTAACCTCTCTGAACATGAGTGACTCCTGGCGTGGAGTTCACATTTGGTGGGATTCTCCTTTTGGCTTCACCACATCAGTGTCAAGCACCAGTAAATGCTCTGTGGCACTGTCAGCACAAGGACCACTAGCATCTGTGGTTCTCACTCTACAGCCATGGGGATGGGGATTAAGACTCCACCAGGATGTAAGAAATTTTATGTTAGACTTTTCTAGACCCTTTAAAAATCCAAATGAGGGGTTGAGTTAAAAACAAACAAACAAACAAGCAAACACTGAGGCATTGTTGGCTGCTGTAGATTCAGGCAGTCTACACAATTTGAACCTCCCAGATCTTTAATCAGCAATTTGAAGAAATTGTAATTTACCCCCTTCAGTTGCTCATGGGAATGACTGCAGGACTCTCAGTTTATTCAAAGGAGAGCATCAGAAGGGTGTCTGCCTTATTAGACTTAGTTTCACAATGGTTTTCCTTGTAGAAAAAAAAGTTGATGAGTTTTGCTAGTCTTCCTAGAAACCAGAAAAACAATCCCACCACAGGTATTGAGAAAAGGTGGATCTTAAGAAGTCTGAATAGCGCAGAAAAATATATTGAGATTTGCAAGGCAGCGTTTATCACTACAGCAGACAAAAACCAACTCAAAAGCAAATGTCAACCCAAATGGAAACATCGATAGACAGAGAGCTATAGACTCAGGGAAGGGGTGCAATAGGGAAAAAAGTGTGCGTTTACTCTCTACATACAATAGGTGAGGTGCTCAGCTAGGAGACGCACATGAACATAGCTGATTGATAACAGCCTTTGTGAACTAGTTCTCCCCATTTTAACTATGAAGAAACAGATGTGGACACAATCACAGATGCATAGCTCTTCTCAAACAACAGAACACTAAAAAGACTTTGACCTGGAGTCCAGAAGTCTCACATTTTGTTCTATCAGCAACTAGTTGCATCTGCTTCCCTTGCCTTATCTAAAAAAGTGAGAATAAATCATTTGCCATTCTTATTCAAAATATTTGTTGAGAATCACATATTATGATACATACATAATTGTTTGGAAAAGCAGAAATGCATCAATTTGCATTTTTTAAAACTTTCTTATTGAAGTAAAATATATATAACATAAAATTACCATTTTAACTATTTTTAAGTGTACAGTTCAGTGACATTATTTACATTCACGAGGTTCAATTTGCTTTTGTAGCTGACAAGATTGCTGTTTGAGGCATGGTGTGACTAGTGAACCAAAACATCATGATTGTCTTATTTTGGCTCAGAACAGGAAGTAGTCAATTATTAAAAAGGAACCTTCCCAGAAAAGATGGTAGAATGTTTTTTTTCCAAAGTTAGATGTGCAGGGGTCTTCAAAAATCATATAGTTCAACTGAGGTATAAACAGATTAAATGTCTTGACAAAGCCACACCTTTAGATGGTGCAGATGTTGCAATCAAATTTGATGAGCTAAAATTTTAGCAAGATTCATAACTTATGCAATTCAGGAAACAGCATGAGTTATCTGTTACTTAATGGTAATTAATGGACTTTGTACCAGTGTTTGGTAACTGCCCTGTACCTCGTCTTGAGTAATGACCTTAAATCAATTCCAAACTGTGGAATTCTCATCCAAACACAAAACCCTTCTTTTGAAAAGAACATTATTAAGTGTCTACAGTAGTGATATGTACAATAATTGTAGGGCTTTTTTTAAAAACGGCTCTAGCTCTTCAACAGTCTGATTCTAATATTGAAGCTTCATGTTTGTTTTAGTGTTTTAACTGTATTGGATCTTTTTTAGCCCTTTTATCTCAGTGCCAGGGCCAGCTTTATGAGGTGCAACTCGTGAAGACACAAAGCGTCCCACACTGATGCTCTGCTGTCCCGGAATTCCTAAGAATGTCATCTTGGAGCTTGTGTTTTGTAAGGGAAGTCGTATGGCATAGCAGGCAGGTGATCAGAGGACAGACAGACGGTATGCATCTGCCTCGTGTCTGTCTTCCTTCCTGGTCTCCTGGGGCGTTTACGATGCCATCAGGAGCATAGGATTCCGGAGGACCCAGCATGTGGAGTGTGGGGTTGAGACTCAAATCAATGCAGGCCAAGCGTGTGACATCTGCCATGGAGTAAACAGGGCCACTGATGGCCCCAAGATGCCAGAACTTGCTTGAATGCAGAGAGAAGGTAATGGCGTTCTGAGGAACACCAATGACCAGGGAGTCTTATCCTCTTCTCTCTCACTCATTTTATTTCTCTGTGTTTGCTTCCACTGAAAATGGTGGGAGGGAAGGGAAAGATGGACAGCCCTCAGTTTTCCACTCAGTCCTTCGTTTCTCATCTGTAAGCCTAAGGTGGAGAGTGTCGGGGGGATATGTGTGTATCAAGAAGTGAAATAAAGACAGAGAGTTTTGTGCTACGTTTCCACTGGTTTGATAAGAATGAAACATATATGCACGTGTGAGCCATGGAATATAAATCATGTAATTTTGGTGATTTTGTATACAAGTAAAATGGTGAAATACAAGCTAATAATTAAATTTAAAAAAATCTTTCCTTATGGAGAATATTAAAGAAGCAAATAAAAACATCATAAGTTGAAAAAGAAACTACAGAATAAAGGGAAAGCTATATATTTTAATATCTTTCATGACAAGGTTTTTCTGCTTTTTGAACACGGGGCCCTACATTTTCCTTTGCCTTGAACTTTGCAAGTTACGTAGATGACTCTGCTCAAAGCAGTATCAAATTTGACTTTGTTAAATGTTAAACGTGGTGATATATGATGATTTTGATTCTAAGTGAAAGGCACAAATGTTGTATAAAATTCTCAATTGTTCCTGCATTTTTTTCTTTTTAGTGTTTCAGTGCAAATAAGAAAGAAAAAAAAGAAAAAAAGAAACCCACATGAAGCAAATTTACCATGAACACTTCAACCATTAACAAGAACAGGCAAAGTACTATTCTAAATATGTTTTAATTGTAATTAATATAGTTTGAAACTTTTACCATTTCTCCCAAAATACCTAAGTTCATCCATCTTGAGTATAATGTAAAATATGGTCCCCTTTAGTGACGAGTCGGACCTTATGTGTCTCAGTGAAGGGTCTTCACAGCACCAAGGTTTGGCCAGGGACTGTGAAAACCATCTTACCCTTCATGGGCACCCACAGACCATCCCCTTTATTTTGTCTTCTCTTTGCACCTCCTGGATGACCGTTCATTTCATATGTAGTTCTCAGGCACCACATTTCTACCTTTAACCTCAATCTAAGCAAAACCATCTGTGAAAACAGTTTTAGTAGAGAGGTTTTGTTTTTGAAATGCATTAAAATAAATGCCTAATTTTCGAAATAAAAAAGGTGTGTAATCCTTTTCCAGTTTGATTCCACATGTATATTCACTTAGGATGGGCAGAAATAAAAATTAGTTTGCTGACTTTTCAATCTTGAGAAATTTCTAAAGTAGAAAAAAGATAGTTTTTGCATCACTTGGTGACATGTTTTATGTTGATGATTTGTTCAAACCCCGAAATGTCTTTGACTGAATAACACACAAAAAGGGAACGTATTATCTAGGGCTTCACCCTCCTCCTGCCCCCCATGAAATGCTCCACTTGGCTGTCTTTCCTGGATATCCCTCAGGAAAGCTGCAGTCTTACTTCTCCCTCTGTTAAGATTCTCACCTCCTCCACTTTCTCAGGGCAGTGAACGCCACTAAGTGGGGGGCCAGTATCTCAAGGAAAGCATCCCTCCTCCTCCTCGAGCTCTTTCTCGAGCAGAGTCCATACCAGGGACTGGCAGTTCTTCTGGAAGACCTTCCATCGCCTTGAACCAGAATCTTTTACCTTGAAAATTTACCCCTCGGTCCTTACTCCAGTTTGGAGGTGGGAGAAGGCGGCATATATGCACTTGTTGCATTTCACTCTCCAGTGTAATTATTCTACTTCCTACATCTCCTCCAGGCCAGGTGTCTCCTTCAGGATCCTCCCAGAGGGCAAGTTAATCAGTCCCGTCTCCACCCTCCCTCTCTCCTCTCATGTCATCAAGAGAAAAAGCTCTTCTCCTGGATCTGAGCAAATGCCGTCATCGTTCTCGAACTGGCTTTAGAAATGGATCGGTTTTGAAAATGCATAAATTATTTCGTACTTTGCTCGTGACAAGCCAGCCCCGGCTGTGATTTACAGAACAACGGGGAGTGGCTTGCCCCAAGCTTCTGCCGGCTCCTGCTTTGGGGAGGGCAATAATCTACTGAAATCCATGAAAATGGCGTTAAAGGATTTGGGAGGCATTGTGCAAAAGCAAATGCTGTTAGAAGAGGAGCTTAAAGAACCCCTCCCTGTCTGCCTGGGGCGAGTTCACGTTGACTCACGGCACACACTTTCACAATCGTATTTTCTTGACTCCAATAGGCAGCTGGCTTCTCTCCCTTTATTTCAACTGATCTAACTCAGAGCTTTAAGGGGCGCTAAGACGGATAATTGGAAGATTCACGCTTTCACTATTTATGAACTGGCAATTCAGCATTTCGTGTGAATTCAGCTGAACACGAAGACACGTTTATCCGCCTATGAATTTACAGTTTTCATAAACTGAAAGCATTTCTGTGGCTGTACTAATCCACAGAGGAAAACACTTTTTTTGGAGCAAAGGAATTCAACCAGAGGCCAATCTTGGAATATATGTGAGGAAGAGAGAGAAACAGGAGAGGAAGAAATCTCGATGTTCCATTGGAGAGAAATAAAAATAGCTGTGAATGTTATCGTTTTGAAATTGGTACTAGGAACTGGGAGATGTGATCCAAATACCAAGCTACAGCAGCTCGAAGCCTCACCAGATAAAGGTCTGTGATAGGCGTGTGGTTAATCGGCGTTATTATCAGCCCTGTCCAGAGCGACAGGCGGCCAGGACAGCCAGCAGTGCTTTCTGCCCATCTGCTGGCCCTGCCGGCCTACATTTGCAGATTCGTCTAAAGGGGAACCAGGAACCCTAGCATGACTGTCAAGCAGTAGGGGTATGGGGGAGGGGGTTGGGAGGGGTGAACATTTCCCAAACCCGGGCAGTCTTAAATACTGTTTTCCTGATCACAGGAAAGGAATCAGGCTTGTTGCTTAAGATGATAACAATGGAACATCTGCCTTTTTTGTTTCATTCCAGTAATTTGAGATTCTCAGTACAGCCCCTCTTTCAAAAATGACAGTTGATATTTAGACTCACATAGCCTCTCTAGTCTGAAAGAATTAAAGAGCTAACGCTAAAGAAGAGAAGCCTCCCATATTCTCAAAGCCCCGTCTTTGCTTAGCATCTCCTGTGCTGAAAGAATACCCGCTCCCCTGCAACACGCTACTGGCTGGTGGGAGGTTTGGCTGCGTAAGATAGATACTTAGATATTACATATTTAGAATAAAAAGAAGGATTTAGGATGAAAAATAAGAGACAGATTTTAGATGTAAATTTTCTTGATTGGAGAAATCATCTATCCTGTGATAAGGCAAAACTGGCATCAGTGTTTATAACGGTAGATGCTTGACACAGATCCTTTTTGTGTTTGGGCAACACCCCTGGAGAACCAGCCATTCAGTGCAGAGAGCTTTATGACAGACTGAATGTATAGCTATTTCCTACCTCGTGCCCAGCACTGTATTAAACACAAGGGACTTTCTAAAAAACCTCAGGCCAGATCCCTAAACTCTAGAGCTGGGAATCTGTACACCAAATGAGATTTTCATGAAAGAAAAATTAAAGGACACTGTTTATGTGTGCCAACCACGGGCAAAGGGTTAGTGGTAGTACGAAGAACTACTTCTTCTCCACTGGGAGACAGTCCACTGCCTTTCTCAAGCCACTGCCAGCCTCGCATTTGGGCAGGGAGGTAGCTTTTAAGGGAATTACCCCCATATTGCTATTGCCATGATTGAACCCAGCAGATTAAGTTGTCTACCATCTTGGCTTCAGCTGCATTTCTCTCCCAAACCTCTTGCTAAGTTCATTTCTAAAGACTTTGTTTTAATATTCAACATGATTTATAGGACATTCCATCCAAAAACAACAGAATACACATTTTTCTCAAGTGCTCATGGAACATTCTCCAGGATAGATCATATCTTGGGTCACAAATCAAGCCTTGGTAAATTTAAGAAAATTGAAATTGTATCAAGTATCTTTTCTGACCACAACGCCATGAGACTAGATATCAATTACAGGAAAAGATCTGTAAAAAATACAAACACATGGAGGCTAAACAATACACTACTTAATAATGAAGATATCACTGAAGAAATCAAAGAAGAAATCAAAAAATACCTAGAAACAAATGACAATGGAGACACAACGACCCAAAACCTGTGGGATGCAGCAAAAGCAGTTCTAAGGGGGAAGTTTATAGCAATACAAGCCCACCTTAAGAAGCAGGAAGCATCTCGAATAAACAACCTAACCTTGCACCTCAAGCAATTAGAGAAAGAAGAACAAAAAAACCCCAAAGCTAGCAGAAGGAAAGAAATCATAAAAATCAGATCAGAAATAAATGAAAAAGAAATGAAGGAAACAATAGCAAAGATCAATAAAACTAAAAGCTGGTTCTTTGAGAAGATAAACAAAATAGATAAACCACTAGCCAGACTCATCAAGAAAAAAAGGGAGAAGACCCAAATCAATAGAATTAGAAATGAAAAAGGAGAGGTAACAACTGACACTGCAGAAATAAAAGAGATCATGAGAGATTACTACAAGCAACTCTATGCCAATAAAATGGACAATCTGGAAGAAATGGACAAATTCTTAGAGAGGCACAACCTGCCAAGACTGAATCAGGAAGAAATAGAAAATATGAACAGACCAATCACAAGCACTGAAATTGAAACTGTGATTAAAAATCTTCCAACAAAGAAAAGCCCAGGACCAGATGGCTTCACAGGCGAATTCTATCAAACATTTAGAGAAGAGCTAACACCTATCCTTCTCAAACTCTTCCAAAATATAGCAGAGGGAGGAACACTCCCAAACTCCTTCTACGAGGCCACCATCACCTTGATACCAAAACCAGACAAGGATGTCACAAAGAAAGAAAACTACAGGCCAATATCACTGATGAACATAGATGCAAAAATCCTCAACAAAATACTAGCAAACAGAATCCAACAGCACATTAAAAAGATCATACACCATGATCAAGTGGGGTTTATTCCAGGAATGCAAGGATTCTTCAATATACGCAAATCTATCAATGTGATAAACCATATTAACAAACTGAAGGAGAAAAACCATATGATCATCTCAATAGATGCAGAGAAAGCTTTTGACAAAATTCAACACCCATTTATGATAAAAACCCTGCAGAAAGTAGGCATAGAGGGAACTTTCCTCAACATAATAAAGGCCATATATGACAAGCCCACAGCAAACATCATCCTCAATGGTGAAAAACTGAAAGCATTTCCACTAAGATCAGGAACAAGACAAGGTTGCCCACTCTCACCACTCTTATTCAACATAGTTTTGGAAGTTTTAGCCACAGCAATCAGAGAAGAAAAGGAAATAAAAGGAATCCAAATCGGAAAAGAAGAAGTAAAGCTGTCACTGTTTGCAGATGACATGATCCTATACATAGAGAACCCTAAAGATGCTACCAGAAAACTACTAGAGCTAATCAATGAATTTGGTAAAGTGGCAGGATACAAAATTAATGCACAGAAATCTCTGGCATTCCTATATACTAATGATGAAAAATCTGAAAGTGAAATCAAGAAAACACTCCCATTTACCATTGCAACAAAAAGAATAAAATATCTAGGAATAAACCTACCTAAGGAGACAAAAGATCTGTATGCAGAAAATTATAAGACACTGATGAAAGAAATTAAAGATGATACAAATAGATGGAGAGATATACCATGTTCTTGGATTGGAAGAATCAACATTGTGAAAATGACTCTACTACCGAAAGCAATCTATAGATTCAATGCAATCCCTATCAAACTACCACTGGCATTTTTCACAGAACTAGAACAAAAAATTTTGCAATTTGTATGGAAACACAAAAGACCCCGAATAGCCAAAGCAATCTTGAGAACGAAAGAAGGAACTGGAGGAATCAGGCTCCCAGACTTCAGACTATACTACAAAGCTACAGTTATCAAGACGGTATGGTACTGGCACAAAAACAGAAAGATAGATCAATGGAACAGGATAGAAAGCCCAGAGATAAACCCACGCACATATGGTCACCTTATCTTTGACAAAGGAGGCAGAAATGTACAGTGGAGAAAGGACAGCCTATTCAATAAGTGGTGCTGGGAAAACTGGACAGCTACATGTAAAAGTATGAAATTAGATCACTCCCTAACACCGTACACAAAAATAAGCTCAAAATGGATTAAAGACCTAAATGTAAGGCCAGAAACTATCAAACTCTTAGAGGAAAACATAGGCAGCACACTCTATGACATAAATCACAGCAAGGTCCTTTTTGACCCACCTCCTAGAGAAATGGAAATAAAAAGAAGAGTAAACAAATGGGACCTAATGAAACTTAAAAGCTTTTGCGCAGCAAAGGAAACCATAAAGAAGACCAAAAGACAACCCTCAGAATGGGAGAAAATATTTGCAAATGAAGCAACTGACAAAGGATTGATCTCCAAAATTTATAAGCAGCTCATGCAGCTTAATAACAAAAAAACAAACAACCCAATCCAAAAATGGGCAGAAGACCTAAATAGACATTTCTCCAAAGAAGATATACAGAGTGCCAACAAACACATGAAAGAATGCTCAACATCACTAATCATGAGAGAAATGCAAATCAAAACTACAATGAGATATCATCTCACACCAGTCAGAATGGCCATCATCAAAAAATCTAGAAACAATAAATGCTGGAGAGGGTGTGGAGAAAAGGGAACCCTCTTACACTGTTGGTGGGAATGTAAATTGATACAGCCACTGTGGAGAACAGTATGGAGGTTCCTTAAAAAGCTACAAATAGAACTACCATATGACCCAGCAATCCCACTACTGGGCATATACCCTGAGAAAACCATAATTCAAAAAGAGTCATGTACCAAAATGTTCATTGCAGCTCTATTTACAATAGCCCAGAGATGGAAACAACCTAAGTGTCCATCATCGGATGAATGGATAAAGAAGATGTGGCACATATATACAATGGAATATTACTCAGCCATAAAAAGAGACGAAATTGAGCTATTTGTAATGAGGTGGATAGACCTAGAGTCTGTCATACAGAGTGAAGTAAGTCAGAAAGAGAGAGACAAATACCGTATGCTAACACATATATATGGAATTTAAAAAAAAAAATGTCATGAAAAACCTAGGGGTGAAACAGGAATAAAGACACAGACTTACTAGAGAATGGACTTGAGGCTATGGGGAGGGGGAAGGGTAAATGGTGACAAAGCGATAAAGAGGCATGGACATATATACACTACCAAACGTAAGGTAGATAGCTAGTGGGAAGCAGCCGCATAGCACAGGGAGATCAGCTCGGTGCTTTGTGACCGCCTGGAGGGGTGGGATAGGGAGGGTGGGAGGGAGGGAGATGCAAGCGGGAAGAGATATGGGAATATATGTATATATATAACTGATTCATTTTGTTGTGAAGCTGAAACTAACATACCATTGTAAAGCAATTATACTCCAATAAAGATGTTAAAAAAAATAAAAATAAAAAATAAAAAAATAAAAAAATAAAAAAAATATTCAACATGAAGATCTGCATCCCACAGATTCACAGACTCCCTAAAAAAACTTGTTATTGTATTCAAACAAGTCGAAATAACATACACAAATTACATACTCTCTAAGCCTCTTTTCAGGTGTGCCACTGGTTTGGGTATTCATACTGGAATTTACTTTTTTCTTTTTTGTTAAATTCACATCTTCGAACAAGGCTTGGGATAGATCTCTGTAATCTCTCTCAACTTCATATTGATGTTGCAATATTACATATTAAACTTCTTCCTTAATTAAATTGAAAGTGTGAGATTATATTAGAAAGTCAAACAATAATGAAAGTGGCTGCCATCCAACAACCACAATTTTCTTTCTTTTCATTTTGCTTCATGTTGCTATAAACACTGTTTTGAGCTTTCTCTTTTTCTTGAAGCCCATGCCTTTTCTCCTCTACGTGAATAGTTAATACTCCTCATACTTCCCAAATAATTATTCTTGTATTGTGCCAAAAACAGGCCAATGATGTGTCGGGAAAACCATAGCATCATGCAGGACAGAAAAAATATGGAAACCAGAATCACTGAGGAGTGTAGGTCTGGGGTCGAACTGACTATTCTAACTCCTGCATTCGCATGTTATTGATACTGAGCATGGCTGTAAGATGGATTTAGACTCGTCTTTCTCTTCGAGGAAAAGCAAAATTCGGGAGGCACACACTCCGCATGGCTGTGCTTATCGGTACCTTCTGCTTCCAATTCACCACGTTATGTTGATGTACAAAAGGTCTTCAGGGTAGGTCACTGCCACCAGACTGCTTGTTATTCTCTGTCCTAAGGTATACACTAGAGAGTTTTCAACTGCATTATTCTGAGACCGAGTCTGCAAGTAGGCACTCTGCCAGGGCAGTGATGCAGCCCGGCTGGCGGCGTTCCAGAACATTCAGGCTGAACATGGGCTGCGCTGTCTAAGCAATGGCGTGTTGTGCCTGCCGCCTTGACAGCTGCTGAAAGACTTTCTATTATGACCCCACTTAGAAAATCACAGCACAGTGAAGTATGGACTTACAGTGTGGCAGAAACATGTGAACCACTGTGGAGGCAACTGTATGATCAGCCACATCTGGGTTACAGGTGTGAATATGATGCTTGCATTGCCTGTTAATTAATGTCTAGAGAAACACATCCCTAGTGAAATGCTTCACTCAAAGTTTAAGTATAGGGTGAAAGGGGATCACAGCCTGTGTTTGGAGACTTACATCATGTAACCACTCAGATCTTAGAGGGAAAAAAAGAAACACATCTGAAACTTAATTGATGTTTGTAAAGATATAAAATGAAGGTGATTTTGTTGTTAACATCACATTATCCCAGGGAAACATTCCATTCCATTGATGGAGATTTTTGTTCCAAAACCCAAATAAGGAGATGAAAGCTGAAAACTAAGAAAGTGTGCATTGAACATGTACACATTCTGGGTGGGACTTCAGGTTGTTCAGAATTTCTTTGATGCTCTGGTTACCCAAGTACTTCTCTTATAGATATAAAAGAGTGGCCAGCTGATGTTAACTTAAGAAATTTCAACTTAGGACTATGGAAGAGCGAGAACTACAATGCTGGTACCCTGGATTCCAGTGAACAGCTAGTGATGGGTTCAGCCTGTGCCTGATACGAGAAGTGAGTTCCCACAGAAGGGTGTGGACAACCATCCTGGTTCCATGATGGGTTCTATTCTACCTGCCCCCATGGAGGATCAATGGACACTCTTGTCAACTCTTCATTCTGCTAGTCTACCAAGAGAAATACAGGCAAGGCTCTGAAAATACAACTGGACAATCCCCCAATCAAAACCTCGTATGCAATTATTATTCTTTAAGAGAATCTAATCTAGAGAAACAAGAAAAGGTGTGGAAAAATCTCAACTTGTGAGAAAGTTCAGCCCTTAGACACAGACTTAAAATGCAAAGGCTGTGTAACATAGGTACTTTCACCTGTATTTGTGCGCTTTGATTTTCCTTCAGATCACAAGGACTTTTCATGAGTTCTACAAGTGCCTCTTCCTCATGTCTCATTTCCCCTTTAGATTCAAAATGCATTCAACATATTTTTTTTTTTGAGATCTGTACTAACTTTGAGAGCAAATGAGCACCTGTCTGTTGACTTGGAAAAAATTACCTATTCTTTGTTCTTAGGAGAAGGAATTAAGAGTCTCCCAGGAAAAACTAGGAAGTGTCCGGTATCATAAAATTTCTGCTGGTCTTCTTCATGGGATTTATTGCCCCCTCATTCTCCTCTTTTCACTGAACTCATTCGCTGGGAGGCTTCTTTATTATTTCCTCTTAAGTCTAGCTCAAGTCATGATGCCTTCTAACTCCACTCAAAATTCTGTAATAATTACATGTTTTCTAGCAAATAAAGTCCAAATACCTTAGTTGGTATTTAATCCCCTTCAGAATATAACCCCTGTTTATGCTGGTCTCATATCTCGTTAGCACCACGAAGATCAATATTTCAAAAACCTGTACCATGCCCCAAAGAAATCAAGCTTCACAATATTTCCTCTGTTTGAAATATTCCTCCTTCCTCTTCATCCTTGTCCCTCAAATTGCTACTTATCCTTTAAGATTTCTTTCAAAGTCTATCCCAAAAACTCCATAAATGTATATCTTAGCCAAGTAGAATGACTTCCTCTTTTGAAATGATATAGATAGATAGATAGATAGATAGATAGATATAGATATAGATATAGATATAGATATAGATATCAACGGCTCTGCTAGAACTGTAACACCTTTGTCCTGGGACAGATAATACACTTGTCTTACTCATATGTGTGTGTACCCTATAGAACGTAATACATTGAACATGCAGCCAGTGTCTAATTTGTTCCTATGTCATCTCATTTAATCCTCTTTACTACTGTGGAAGATTAGTATTGGTAGTAACACTTTGTAGAAGAAGAGGAGAATCAAGGAGGCTAAGCTAATTTATCAAAGGTGTGGTTTTCTTCAAGGGCAGGTTTGAAATTTGACCCCCCTTGTCCCTCCAAGATCTAGGTGTGCTTACTACGTGACATCTTTGTTTTGGAAGGAATGGTTTTGGATGATTGTTCAAATGACTCATGCAATGAGGTACAGCACCTCTACCAGATTACCTCAATATTCTTGGTTGTAACTTCCAGAGCCAAGAAAATGTCACGTTAAGGACATACACTATTACTGTACAGCTTTACAACATTAACTCTTAAAGATTGTATAATTAATGTCTTCAATGTTTTAAGCAATTAAGGACAAGTGCAGAATCAAATTACAGAAACATCACTGACACAGCATCATAGGAAGTTCTCCCTGTGGCTGGTTATATGGAACCACTTGCACATTTCCAGAGATGTCATCGTACCTCTACTGTCACTTGACAGTCAACCCCCCATGAACACTTGCAAATGGTGGGAAATTTCAAACCTGCTTCAGGGAGACAGAAAACTAATGGCATCCTTTGTTTCTTGTGTGTGTTACTATTGGAATCAGTTAGTATTGTGTAATAAGTTACTTATGTGTATAACTATTGTAATAAGATATTTCACCTTCTCTCCTTTTATCTCATCTTCTCTTTACTTATACTTTTATCAAATATACAGCAAAAATTCTCCTTTCTTTGTGAACTTTACAGCACTCTTTTTCCTAAATAATATAGGAATTACAAATGTTGATTACTAAACAACAATGCTAAGAATTTACATGCATCACCTATAACGTTTATACTGATTCTGAAATACAGGTTTATTATTCCCATTTTACATATACAAAGAAATAAAAATATCTGCTTTTTGTCAAACATTAATTGATAGATTTTAATTATGAATGTATTTTTTGAACTAGACTATACACCTCTTGTTAGAGAATCAAATATTCCCTATAATACATTTATGGTTTTGTACCTGTATGTTGCTGCATTCAAAATTAGTATCGTCACTATAGTAAAACAGGTAGGACCTCAGGTTGGAATATCCAAAATTAGAAGTACTAATGTGATCTTTATAAAATAATTCCCTTTTCTCATACATTCTCAAAGATTCAAAAGTAATTGATTCATTCGTTTTTTTCTCCTTAAACTTTGGATATATATAAAGACAACATCAATGGGATTTACTTGTTTTTAAATATCACGAGAATATAAAATGGTCTGAGCTCACAGAAATTAGTATAAAAGAAAGTACACAAGATTCTGTATACTTTCGTCCTATGATAAAGGTAAAAAAAAAAAAACATGTAATTACGATGAATCATAAACCAAACAGTATTTGTTACCATGTGTTCTCACCCTAACTGCCTTGTCGGTCGAGGAAACTGAAGTTTCAAGAAGTTTAGAAGCCAACAGGCAGAACACACATGAGCTCCTTCTTGTATTGTGTTTCATATGCAGCCACACATGCATGTATACGCACAGACACATGTGCACACACATAAGCTTGCACACTCTGTGTTAGCTTTCAAGGTTAGTGCCTGACCCTCCCCACTGGTGTGGTCCAGCTGCAGACGCCAGCCTCTCAGCTTTCAACTTGAAGGGACACAGCGCCTGCCCTGTGGGGTGGGTGGTAACTCTTCCCTAAGGTTCCACGTGATTCTCCTCCAATACCTGGTTATCTGCAGTTTAGTTCAAATTCTCTCGATGCAAAACAAAACCAAACAAGAAAAAAAGTGTAGTTTGTGTGTTCTGACTGGAAACTGATAAACATACATACTTCTTTCATCCTAGTTTTGGAAGAAGAAAAAAAGCAAAGGGGAGACACAGTTGGACCAGGTTCCTCCTGTCTGCTCTGCCAGCTTCCTGGGAGCTGTGCTGACTGCATAGGTCACCTCAGCTGTAGGACCTCAGTTTCCTTTTCTGTTTTAAACAAAAAGGACATTCTACTGCCAGCTCCAGGACTGCATAAATTAGTTGACAAGATGTAAGCAAAGGGTCCTAGTACAGTGAGACACACAGGCACGTAGCAGGCCCTTGACAAGTCAACTGACTCAGGGAGCTGCCGTGCAATGACTTAAAATCCCTCCCTTTCCTCAGTCAGTGACAGCGTCTCTAGCTGTTCCCACGTGGAGGTGGGCGCCTGCAAACAGGAAATAGAGCCCAAAGATCCGCCCTGGGGTAAAGTGAACCCCAGGGAAGAGAGAAACAACTTTTCAATGATGATAAGCAAAACGATTCTGAGTTTAACTCTTTGGAAAAGTTATTTCATAACTATGAATAATGATGAAGTGTGATTCTGCGATGAAAAACCTATAAAATATTATTCCAACTGCCAGATTTGGGATGCATTTTATAATGTTTGTGGTTGATGATTTACTAGATATGAAAGTATCTTTCTGTAATATAAAATTATACAAGAGCTATCATTCCACCAAGACTACAGAAGAACAGTTTTTGTGATACTATGAAAGTGCATGCAGCTCAGCAGAATTGGAAACAGTGTTATGAGGCATTCAATATACCATGAAAAATGAGCTTTTTCGTATGAATTATCATTCTAGGAGGCTACATCCCACATAATTCAGGGATATTTCTGAGAGTCTGCTGCATGGCAGGAGGTATGCAGGGCCCTGTGGAGAGGACGGTGGCCTTTGTCACTTTGTCACTGAGTGGTAGGTCCTCCCATTCATCACCTCTAGGACCCCCTAGAGCAACAATTTCAGACATGTAGGGGGGGCTTGATCATAGTTGGGGGATGCTTCTTTGAGATTCCAGAGAGATAGATGGATTCTTATCACACTAACATGTAGGAATACTCCCAAATTTTCCAATGTATTGATTTTAACTAAACAATAAGCAATGGTACCAGGTCAGGATGGCCCCCACCTAACCAAGGATGCTGTTACCTATCCCATCTCCCTAAGGTGGTGATTTCCAGGTGAAAATCTATGGGAAGTTACTTCCTTCTGATAATAGTTGTCAGTTCGGACTGCTGTAACAAACATATCAGAGACTGCAGGGCTTAAACAAGAAACATTTATTTCTCAAGGTTCTGGAGGCTGGTAAGTCCAAGATCAAGGTGCCAGCAGATCCACTGTCTAGTCAGAGTTCTTCCTGACTTGCAGATGGCTGTCTGTCCTCATATCCTCACATGGCAGAGAAAAGGGAAAGAGAGAGAGAAGAAGCAAGCTCTCTCCTGGTGGCTCTTCTTATAAGGGCACTAATTCCATTCACGAGGGCTCCACCTTCATGACCTAAGCACCTCCCAAAAGCCCCAACTCCCAATACACATTGGTGGGTAAGATTTAAACATGAATTTTGGGGGGAAACAAACATTCAGTGGATAGAAGAGTATTCCTCAAATCTATGCTCTAAGAATCATATTCGTGCATTCTGGCAAAGGATTCTCAAGTTTCAGCTTGAGCATATTGCCTACATTAAATGAGTGAGTTCTGTCACTATTCTCCAAATTAAAAGTTATTGCAATAACGTTTCCTAAGGCCCCTGGTTGATAACCCCTAAACTTTGTCATTCAGGCAACGTTGTAAACTCTGAATTAAAACATTAAGTCCTAGTCTCCTGGGATTTGGGGACTGTTGCTTGACATCCATAACCTTTGTTTTCCCATTTGTATAATTTGTCTAATAAATGAGCATGTTCTCTGCCAGGCTTGTGCCGAATGTTTATGAGAAAAGGTCATAGATTAATTTATAAAAAGGAAATAAATGAGTCTGGGTAACTTCCATGTGCTCAGGACTATGTGTGTTGCTACTTTGGAAACATTATTTTCACTATATTTTAAGCCACGCAAACAAATTTATAAAGGTTAGCTAATTTGTCCAAGGTCCCTGAGATAGACATTAAATAACTAATAGGGCCTGAATCTCATTCAAGTTTGAACACCAATCACTGGCCATTTCTACGAGGCCATACTCTGAAATGAGATCTCTTCCAGCACACATATGAAAGTCTGTGCTTTGAAGAAGACCTTCTCTACCTCCTCAGACATATCAAAGCTGGGTGCTGAATATAAAATCCCCAATTTTATACTTCTCAAGCTAGTGAAAAAAATCAGAATTGCAAACTAGTAGCTACAGCTATGAAATCACAATGATTATGAAGATGCTTTGCAGTCTATAAAAGTTACTATAGATTGGTCCTGTTAAAATCCCTGTTTATTTCTCTTGCACTGGGAAAGGATAAACAGAATTGCTTTTTGCTAGAGACAGAAGATTATATTCTCATCTGAGGGTGAATCCAGTTGCAGCTGGGCCTTTATAATCGTGACTCATTTAAAATGCCTCGTTATTAAAACTGGATTGTTTTGGATTGTGACTTTATTCAATTGAGACAATTATGTGTTCTGTGTGATTCAAATCAATGATTTCAGGCAGCAGTTGATTATTTCAGCTTAATTTGTTGTGCCTTTTGCTTTTTTAGACAGCCATTGGATATCAAAGTCTGAAATTAGATTTGAATTTCCTTCTGGGGAAATTTCACATGTATATTGCATTAGCTTTCATAAGTGTCATGGTGCTTTTCTCCCTATGCAAGTTCATACACAAGCTCAGGGAATATCTATCCATTGACAGTATAGGTTCATAGATTTCTGAGCAGTAGCCTCTGTTCTCTGTAAGGCAGGGCTGTCTCTGAAGCCACGGGATAGTTAAGCACACTCTGTTGGGACAGGCTCATCATATCTACCAGCCCAGCTCCAGAGCACTTTGATGAAGCAATTTCGTCCTCTGTAGTCTCTCTTTTCTCTGCTTTCTAGGAGGAAGTGTTCAGAAATCAGTGGCAGCCCCAGGAAATGCTGCCGTGAAGATGAAGCCAATATGTGCCTCTGCAGGGGGAAATGGCCCAAGCCCTGCTCCCCAAGGGTTGCTGGCAATCTGTGGTACACAGGGACAATGAGACATATTCTGGTAAACAAGCTTTCCCTCCAACTTATTAAGACGCCTGCAGGCTCGAACGCATCCTGTGGAGGCGGCCATGTCCTCACAGCCTCACTCATTGCAGAGGTCATTTCTATTGCCATGCCCGGCCTCTTCCCGGTCATGCCCTGGGGGTTGGCAATAAAATCATCATATCCGTGTGTGAAATGATGATTTTTAGTTTTTGGAAATACATAAAATCACGAGAATGTGAAACTCACTTCTAGCATTGGGATACATATGCTTAATAATCCATCGTAGGAGTTATCCGACAAGGGAGGAAAAACCCTGTGGTGAACGAGATGTGCTAAAGAAGGTTGAGGATCTCCATGGACCAAGTCAGTGTGTAAATTATGAAAATATTCATGTTTATAGCAATCATCAGCTTTGTTTTTCAAAAAAATAATGGAACTAAGACTATGAGAGATTGCAGAGGCAGTAAGTAGCCTAATTGGAATTTGAATCAATATACGTCTGACTGTCAAATCCACACACAGGCTGATTCGCAGATTTTAAAACAGCAGGTATCTATCTTAAAAGATATGCAGGTATATATATACACTACCAAATGTAAACTAGATAACTAGTGGGAAGCAGCCACATAACACAGGGAGATTGGTGTTTTGTGATCACCTAGAGGGGTGGGATAGGGAGGGTGGGAGGGAGGGAGACGCAAGAGGGAGGAGATATGGCGATATACGTATATGTATAGCTGACTCACTTTGTTATAAAGCAGAAACTAACACACCATTGTAAAGCAATTAGACTCCAATAAGGATGTTAAAAAAAAAGATACGGAGGAGATAGCATTTTAAGGGAATTTGGGTGTCGTGATATTTAAATGTCGTTTCAAACTTAAAGGATGGATGATTTTATGGTTGATTGAACCTCCTGTGGGAGATGAGAACTGAGGTAAGGGAGGTTTTAAGAAAGTACTGAGACTTGAAAAAAAATCTATTCCTGTTTTATACAATTTCAAATTAAGACCAAGAAGGTCATACAGAGATGACTCATTGCCCTAGGGAATCATGCAACCTAAACCAGAAATTGGTATGGCTGTGACCTCCAAGCTCCAAATCCAAGCCCTCTGCTACTTAGAGAGAAGAATTTATGGATAAAAAATTTGAAAATTATACCAAAATCAGAAATGCTTGACTATTTAAATGTGGTCCAACAAGAATCACTAGCACAGGCCAAAAATCATCTCAGTGATTCAATGGGCATACTGTGAGCTGCAGCAGTAATTCCTGAACCAGGTAATAGAGCTAGACCAGGAAATAGATAGCCTAAATAAATATACAATCTGAGCAACAAATGCCCTACCTTGTGTAGGTTTTCCATTAGAAACATCCATGCATTACAAAGGAATCTTTTCCATGGGAGGGAATGATGATGCTCTAACTCGGGCTGGGGGGTGGATTCAGCGTAGGATCGTAGCCCAATTCTGTTCCATTTTTAAAAACATGGTGTTACAGCTTGAAATCTTAGATCTCCTGGACATTCTCAGATGCCATGTGAAAGACCAATACTATTTTACAGCTCACTAAGCTTAATTTGTTGGTGTCAGTCCCAATCTAGAGAATCGATAAAATGCAAAACTCGGGGGGAGACTACTCACTTAATTCTCCTTGCGGTTTATTTAATTGTATTTTGCTTGCTCCCACCCAAGGAAAATTTCTAAAAAAAAAAATAATATTTTTAATGGTTAGCAGATCAGAAAACAGGTCTTACTCTCTCACACCCACTTTGCGTGTTCTCTGTCCCCAGGCCACCTTTCCTGTTCAGCTCCTTATTAATTATCTAGACTTTTGCAGTGGTCTACTTATAATACGTCCAACAATTTCCAGATGAAAATACTTAGCTGCCATAGTTTTAACTTCATAATCTTCCTTGTGCATCATTCCAATTTCCTGGAGGGAGGAGGGAGGCGACACAGTGCTTTCCTCCCTAATTATAGGATTGTTTTAAATTCTGTAGTCTGCTATTTAGAGCTCCATCCAAATAATTCCATCTACTTGTGTAGCCCCATTCCTCTTGATACCTTCATGTGTCTTTTCTACAGCACGTGACTGTGGGGCATCTATCTCCCCTGCTCCCATGGCTTCAGATAATACCTGAGTACTTATAACCCTCAAGTCATGGACCCAGACTGTTCTTTTGAGAGAGACATTATATATATGTAAACTTTCTGCCTCATCTAGATGCTTGACGCACAGTACAGCTTGACTTCATCTAGATGCTTGACGCACAGTACAGCTTGACCTCATCTAGATGCTTGACGCACAGTAAAGCTTGACCTCATCTAGATGCTTGACGCACAGTACAGCTTGAAGATTCTTGTGTGTGTGTGGTTTTCTTTTAGCCAAGCAGTTGCTCCTTCCCGTGTTTTACATTTTAGTAAATGGCACAAACATCAATCCATTAGATCAGGTGCCGCACTTGATTCCTTTCCCTCATTCTTGAGTGTCCACAGCATCACAGTATCTTTGGTTTATATATTAGCTCATTTTCCACTGTGTTTCCACTCTGTGTCCCGACTATACTATCTTTGTCCCTGTCACCAATTTTCCTCTCCAGGAACATGGGAGTAGCCTCTTAATTGACCCATAATCTCACCACGGTCCAGTTATTCCACGCTTCCACAGAGCAGTGTTTCCAAAATGCAGATCTGATCTTGACATTGAGACCTGGTCTAAATGTCTCAATGAGGTAGAATCTGGAATCTCAATGTCATTTGCTCTTCAGGACCTGTTACACAGCTCTAAGCTCTACTATTGTGACATTTTTCAAATTTCAGAAACATGTTCTTAAGTTTTTGAAACAAGTCCTTTGCATGTTTTTTTCTCTTTGCCTAAAACGCTTTCCCTTTGTAATTCTCAATCACCCTTTAGATTTCTCCGTAGATATAATTGTCTTCAAGGATTATTTGATGACACTACAGCTAGATTAAATGTCTCCCTCCTATGTTTCGCCAGATCATCTGTTCTAACTCCTAACATCACATTCATGCGATATCAGAATTACCTGTTAACTGTTTGCTTCTTTCCCCACTGGAAAATATACTTCTCAGGGACAAATTTCTAAGGTGTATTCACTGTGTGTTCTTAGCATTCAGTATAGTACATGAGATACAAGACAGACTCAATGTATTCTCAATGAGTGAAATGTTACCCCCTTCCCGGGGCTCTCACCAGTAAGTCATTATTTTCTGTGTCAGTGCTAAGCTCCCTTTACGCAGTGCATTCACCTGATCTCAGATCTTAAGAAACATTAAAAACAAAAAAGAAGTAGCTTACCTTTCTCCTCCTGAAATCCTTCCTGAAGACACCAATTCATGGTGATCATCCTCTTCTTTAAAAGTCTGCAGAGCCTATTATTAAAAAAAAAAGAAAATTGACATCTTATTTTATGTCCTTTCCACCCTCTCTTCTCCCCATGCAACAAGTTCATGATTTTACCTAAGGGAAGGTTTTGTTTTATTCCCCAACCCATAAAAATATTAAAGAGTATTTTCTCATCATTAAATGACTTCCAAAGACATGGTTTCTTCAGAATTAGAAGCCATTTTCTTCATACCTCTTCAGAATTAGAAATACCAATACCATTCATCTGTAACCTTCAGAGCATTAAAATAACACAACAACCAAAAGGCACTGGTGTTTTGTTTGTTTCTGAGTCTGAAAAATATTCATGAATTGTTTGCTTTTTGTTGATTTCCCACTTGTAGTCAGTTCAAGGTCCACCGTTTCATGACAACTGTGTCCCAGAATGGGGAGACATATTTAACAAATTAGGTAGAATATATTTTGCAAACTCAGCTTAATATCGATTCTTGATGATTCCAAGTATTAACTTGGGCTGGGCAAACCCAGCATCAAGCCCAGGAGCCCTGATGTTAGCGCAGATGTAAGAGCTGCCATTCAACTTGCTTTTCCTGAACTACAATGTCAACTTATGCAGGGCCAAGCAACTGAAAATCCTGAAGCAATTTAGGAAATCTAACCAACAAGCAACTGACCTGATATTAGGGGATGTCATATATAGACCAGGATAAGAAGTCAGTTATACCTTTGATGGTTCTAAAAAAGAAAACTCTTACCAGAAATTCAATTCTTGACTTAATGTCCTAATTTAATATATTTCATAAAGCTTTAACTTTTTGGTCATGGAATGATTAGATTTAAATTAGTAAAGTAACATGCATGGAGTTGCTACTTATGTTGAGTAAATATATGATAAGATATAGATAAAGATTGTTTCTCATTGTCAGTTTATCAGCGTGTCTAAACCAAAGCCTTTCCATCCTTCCTGCATATATCCACTCCCATCTACTAAAGTCAGGCCTCATCTTTCTCTAATGATCTCCACTCTGTTCATTACTTGTCACCCCAGTAAAATCATCTTTATACAGCCAGTCAAACATGAGCTTGGGAGTTGGATTTAGATTTAGATAACAAAGCTGACGGATTTCTGTTATTCACAATTTAAAAATATGAGAGAGTGACATGGACATGTATACACTATCAAATGTAAAACCGATAGCTAGTGGGAAGCAGCCGCGTAGCACAGGGAGATCGGCTCCGTGCTTTGCGATGACCTAGAGGGGTGGGATAGAGAGGATAGGAGGGAGGTTCAAGAGGGAGGGGATATGGGGACATATGTATGCATATGGCTGATTCACTTTGCTGTACAACAGAAACTAACACAGTATTGTGAAGCAATTATACTCCAATAAAGATCTATTAAAAAATAAAAGTAAAAATATTGGAAACAGTCCGAATGTTTTTGACTGTGAATATAATAATCAAACTGTAACACACTCATGGAGCAATGCGTCTTGTTAATAAAAAGGAGGTCTGCTAATCTCTAAACAAAATGGGTGAACGTCAAATGCACTATGGCTGGGGGAAAGCCAGGTTCAGGAAGGTTCACATTATATAACTCCCTTCCCATAACATTTAGAGAAAAGCAAAATGGTTGGGACAGGAAACAGGGGAGACTGCACTACAGAGGGGGCAGGGCAGTTGGGGGAGGGGTGATGGGATTCTTCTATGTCTTGATTCATTACATATCACTCTGCCTTTGTCAAAAATCATAGAACTGTCACCGAACATGGTGAATTTTTACTGAAAGAAACCTCACTTAAAAAATTCTCTAGGCCCAAAACTTGATAAACATAGGGAAAAAATAGATTAAAACAAAACTAACAGTTACTTTGAATGAGTCTAAAAATGCCTTACCAGGTTACAGCGAGCAGACCAAAAAATTACTAGTTTGATCCAGGAAAGACACATTATACATATCTTATTGGGAAGCCATGGAAGTTTAGGAAGAAAGACTTGTACATATTCTGCTAATGATTTATTTCCTGTGTTGTTCTCAGCACATCTGCTCAGCTTTAGTCAAGGGCAGATCACTATTTTGAGAATCTTATTCCCATTGGGAAGGATTTATAATAATTTGTGATGCGGCAGGATGGGATTACAAACATCACACGGAATCCTTTGACATCTGAGCACATGAATTTTACTAATCAATCCTTGCCTGTTTTGTTTTTCTTTCTCTGAAATACAAACCCAGGGTTTGCTACTAATAAAGTAACTTTGCTCAGACCTAAGGTAAATAATTTGTGTGAGGAAATTCTAACCTATTTTAGACAGAAGTTTGAAAGGATAGGCAACAGAAGGAGTGATTCATAGGAGGGATTCCTGCAGTGCACAGGCTGAGAAGAAAACATTTTCTTGTTTCCTCTCTGTCAGCAAGTACTTGACAAACCTTAGGGAAAATCCCAGTCTCTCTTTTTTTTTTTGCGGTGCGCGGGCCTCTCCCTGCTGTGGCCTCTCCCGCTGCGGAACACAGGCTCCGGACGCGCAGGCTCAGCGGCCATGGCTCACGGGCCCAGCCGCTCCGCGGCATGTGGGATCTTCCCGGCATGCACCTGCATCGGCAGGCGGACTCTCAACCACTGCGCCACCAGGGAAGCCCGAAAATCCCATTCTCTTACTGGACTTTATTACCATCCCCATGTAGGTGCTAGTCCCCTGGAAGCTCACCAAACACTCCTCCAGGCTAGTTAACTCCAGGAGTTAATATGACTTTACAAGAATAAAGGAATCAGAACAGCATTGCAGCTTAAGACTGATGCCTGGAATCGTCAAGGGCAATCTTTGTCTTTGACTTTGGTCATGGTAAGGGACGAGGAAAAGCCAGTGACGTTAGTAATAATTGCTAGCACTCACTGAACACTTAGAACTTGGTAAGTGGTGTGCTAAACAGCTTCACATCCATAACTCATTTCATTGTGGCATCAACCCTACAGACCTGAAGGTCACAGAAGTCATCCTGCACAAAATTATAGCAGCCTATATGTGTCCATTGCCAAGTCTCATGCCCAGAGCTGTGTGACCCCAAAACCTACTAATCAGTAACTAACCAGTAAGCAAGGTATATCATGTACTAAAAAAAAATGGCCTGAACCCTGAGTTTCAATTTTTTCACCTATAAAATTTCAATAGTTATGAAACAGAAGAAAACCCTCATGGACAAGTTGTTATTGAATGTATACCACATGCAAGATTTCATGATAGGTTTAGGGTTTCTAGGAAGTCATAATGTGATTAAAGATATGGGTTTGTATGATTAGGTTATATAAATGTAACTGCATAATTAATAATATGTGGATAATTTGTTATAATTTTTAAACCTGTGGAATTTGTCTTTAGCCATCATTATAAGGGATGTATATTTTTATTACTATAAAACAATATGGCATTCCTTAAGGGGACAGGAGAGGGGGAATGGACTCAGGGCCTTGTTCCAACCTCACAAGTTGCTAAACAGGGTTTAATTATGTGAGAGAGGAAGTGCTCTCATAGCATAGAAAGACATGGCAAGGGTATTTAGCTCCATAAATGTGCATGTATTTATGGCTTAGAAAAGAATCTTGAAAGGGAGAAAAGTTTTTCACAAATTTCAGGAAAAATGATTCAGTGAGCTCTGAGGAATTAGAGAGAATCTTGAAAGAGTGTAATTATATTCTTCCTATCTAATTTGCCAAGGCAACATGACTAACAAGAAAACATTTCAAATGCAAACACTCCTTATGTGGCCAGAAAGAGGCCATTATTATATAAAGGGTCTAATCCATTGGGTTTAGAGTGTACATAAGCAACATTACACAGAAAAAGGAATAAACAAAAATAATTTAATTAATGATGTGTAAAAGCAGCATGTTTTGACCATGAAAGTCCCTCAGATTTGGCACAGTCCTGAGCTATTGGCAACACACAACTATGGGTTAGCCGTATGTGGGGTGAGAGAGTCCTTTTCTATAAAACACCAAGGAATTCTGTGAAAAGTTATATATGGGAGATGGAGTCATCTCCTAGAGCTGTTATAATAAGAACCATAGCTGAGTGAATTAGACAACAGGAACTTATTTTGTCTCACATTTCTGGAGAATAGAAGTCTAAAGTCAAGGTGTCAGCAGAGCTTGTTCCTTCCAGGGGCTGGAGGGAGGATGTGGTCCAGGCCTCCTCCTTGGCTTACAGATGCCCGTCTTCTTCTGTGTCTTTATACTCTCTCCCATCTATGTGTCTCAGTGTCCAAATTTCCTCTTTAATAAGGACACAGTGATATTAGGTTAGAGCCCACCCTCATGACCTCATTCTAATTTCATCATCTGCAAAGACCCTTTTTCCCATTAGGACCATATTTATAGGGGGATTAGCACTTCAACATACGAATTGGGAGAGACCCAATTCAACCCATAGCAGGAGAATTTTAGCACAACTAAAATGAGGAAATGACACGACTGGCCTGAAGTGGGCAAGCGTGAGTATGTTTGTGTGTGTATGTGTGTGTGTGTGTGTGTGTGTGTGTGTGTGTACGTGTTTGCATCTCAGGTCCACCAGACCCTATTTGTTCCCCTTCCTTTTTCTGACACAATTACAACTGTGGGCTAGATGACAACAAACAATAATTCACAAATTCAACTATTGACTGCTAGCTCCTTTGTCAAACATCTGCTATGTGAAACACTTGATACAAGGCCTCAGAATCTGTAACAGAAAACATATTTCTCTATTTTAGGTGTTTACAATTTAGTTGAAGAAAGGTATCTACACAGAGAAAGGGTAGTTGAAGTAAAATCACTTTCAAATGAAATAGCTATACAAGAACTTACAGAAGGTATAGAATTAGAGCTGGACCTTGCTAAATGTATTAGTAGGGCCTGAAGACATTGGTCATTCCTTCTACACATATTCCTTCTCTTTTTCTGAGAACTGAAACATGGAAATATGGGAATGCCAGATTTGTAGCTCAGCCCCCAAGGATTCCAGTGCAGTCCCATTGGAAGCCAACTTTGCCCCAGATGAGTGAGAGCCGCAGACCTGCCATTTTGAAACCCTCTCCTCGGCGTTTCTGCTTTACCTAAGCCATGCTGAGCTCCCATTGCTACGGCAGTTCAGCCTTTAATCCATACTATATGTCAGTTCAGCCTTTACTTTAATCCATACTATATGTTGTCTGTCAATTAAATGATATATGACTCTTATAACCTAGTACATGCAAAAATGCTTTACAGACCATAAGGACATTTGCAAAAGGTGATTTTTAGTACAGGAGAGAGTAACCTCTACAGAGCTGATGATGTGATTGAATACAGGGATTGAAGGAAAGAAGGATACATTTCTATCCACTCCAAATTTGGATATAGAGCCTAAATAAGTTGTCAAAGAAATAAAATCTTCTTAGTAGAAATATGTAATAACAACAATGATACGTCATTAAATTGAGAATGCTGTTTGTACCATTTCATCCTTATAATATACATACAAAGGCAGGTCAGTAAGGAAGTGTTTCTCTTGGCAGACGAACAAAGTAAAACAAAGAACAATTATGAACATTGTCACCCATTTGTGGTTAGCCATTTGTGGCAGGACTGAAAAAAGTACTCAAAAGTCCTATTTTTCCCAGGTCCATAACCCACCTTTCCACTCCTATGGAAACTATTTTTAAGAGAAGATCACACGTCACAGGTGAGCTTGGAAGGGAGAAACCCAATTATTAAAGTGATGACTTTTTAAAACTCTATAGACCTAAAATATATATATATATATTAGAAATGTTTCTAACTCTTTTGTGGTTGCACAATTATCTGTGAGGTTGTCCAAGAGTCCCCTAAATGATGGTCCTTGCCTATAAGAAATCTCATAAGGAAACTTCAGGTGTATAAACATAGACACAGTTAATGTTACATGAGACAAGTCTATCTCTCCATTTCCATGGGGATGTCCTGAAGGAATTCTGAATTATAAGTTCTAAACAGTCATTTGCAATATTGAAAATACATGTTGATATTTCTCTCATGTAAACTATAATCTTTCCAATTAGAAATTCATTCAGAATGTCTAAATCTTCCCTCAACCAGAATACTTTTCTTATTTTAAAATTTAAAAAGTGTTGAGAAGAGCCAGTTTTCAGTGAAGATTCTCCATTCAGTCAAGGGACCCTCAGAATAGAAGAGGCGGCTCAGGCAGAGGGAGAGAAACAGGCTGATGGTGCCGAGGTGACCCGTCTGTGCAGGGTCCTCAGGACAGTGATGGATTCTCCCTGCTCACCTGGCTTAGGCAAGGGGAACATATCTGTTGGATGTCCATAGGATAGACAGCCATGGGGTGGAGAGTCAGACAGGATGCTGCAGTGTCTCTATCAGCAGATTTTAGATATTCCAGGGGAAATTAAAGAGGGGATCTTCTGATGGAGGCGATTATAGCACAGACAGGAGGGACCAGGGTCATGACATCTTCAAAGAGGCAGAAACAACTTGGAAGAGCACCTGTGACAAGGAAATAATCACAAAAAGCAAGTTGTAGAAGTGAACTGAAACAGATGAATAAAAGCAGGAGAGGGCAGCCCGTGTACCAGAGTTGTGGTAACTTCCACAGCCTAGAAAGGAGGTGGAAAGACTATCGGCAAGATCGCTAGATGAAGAGGGAAGAGACATTGAAGGCTGATGTCACTTGTGTCAGTGGAATGTAATTGTGCTTCACAGGTACTGGACTATTGTATGAAAAGCCTTTATCCAATTCCAGTTACTTAAGAAGAGAAATTAGGAAGGTTTCCAGATAAAACATAGAAAGTCCAAAGAAATTTTAATTTTAGATAAATAAAGAATATTTTTTAGTACTGGTATGTCCCAAGTACTTAAACTAACACTTTGCAATATTTGAGACATAATAAGGAGGTATTCATTATTTCACTGAAATTCAGATTTACCTAAGGACCCTGCATTTTTATTGGCTAAATCTGGCAACCTTAACTGGGAAAAAAACAGAAAGACTGACTTCTCATGCTAAAACCTGCATAAGTCATAACCCAAAATAAACAAATGTGTTAGCACTAACAGAGTGGATACATAGGAGCAGGGAAGTTTAGATGATATTTAGGCTCATGTTCAGTAGTATCTTTGGTCCCAAAGGAACTTTCAGGTATCAATAATCTATCTTATTTTCCTTGGGAAAATTAAGAGACATCTAAGGCCTTCACAGTAGATTATATAATCTACCCGAGCCTAAAATTGGTGATCATGCAGCCACCAGCATTCGCAATTGGTAATAAATATAATAGCAGTTTCTAAGACTGTAGAGAAACAGAGAATAGAGTTTTATGTGATCCCATTCATGTAGAGAAAAAAAGATAGGAAAGAGGCGTACTTGTACCAAACGCTTGCTGCCTTTCAAACCTTCTGAAACAATTCGGTTCAGCAAGTAGCCCAGCATGGTGGGGATGGTAGCGATTGCATAAGGCTGACTGATGATGCCTATATTTTGAGACTCCATTCAGGTCACACACTAATCGTGAGATGAGTCTCACACTGGTTAACCCCAAGCCCCGCCTTCCTCGTGCTGGCCGAGTAATCTTCCCCTGTTCTCCTATCACACCTCACTTTACCTCTCACTTAATCCTGAACATCTATCTGGTGTCCAAGTCGAGTGCTCACTTGTCAATCTCCATATACCAGTCCATCTCCCAGATTATCAGCTCCCACTGGGCAGGGGTCAGAATTTACTAGGAACAATAAAAATGATGAATGAACTGCCCCCTTATTTAATTGTGCATTATTTACTTAGTGTGAACAACTACAAATGAAATACAAACACTCATGAATGTATGATAAAGCCTTAGAATATAAAGCTAATCCAAACAACAAGGAAGGCAAGAGAAAGGTAGCTCTGAGAAAGTCTGGTGGATCCGGGATATGGTATTTGAAGAATAGGAGCCACGGGGAAAGACCCCAAAGCAGATTCGAGGGTGTTGATGGGGAGAGACAAGAGAAGGGCAGATGCACAACAAAAACAGGGGGCAGGCAGCATGGGGACCAGGAGTAACTGGGGGTTAAGAGGCCCCCAGATATTGTACCCTTGGTATAAAATAATAAGGATCTAAATTTGAAGAAATGTAGGAAGCAACATGAATCCAAGAAAACATTTAAGGGGAGGTCACTAGGTCTCGTACTAGGGGGACTTAGCTGGAAAGCAGAAGAGAAAAACATTGTCAGATATGACAAGAAACTTAGAACAAGAGGGCCTAGAAAATAGCTTTTCTGGAGACAGAAACAGAGAAGTTAGGAAGGAAAAGACAGTTTGGGAAAGAAGATAACTCTTGATTAGCTTTGCTAGAAAAAAACCAACAATGGCATATTTAACTCAGTAATGCAAACAACCACATTCCCACTGCTACTATCAATTTAATTAGAAAAGATCCCCCACTTTTAATAGTTTTTATTTAAGGAAAACTCAAAAGAATAGAATAGCAGATGATCTCTGGTGGAGTCTTTAATGAGTCACCATTTTAGGAAGTAAACACAGCATATAAAACTAGGACTATCCAGAGAACCTTAGATGGGTGGCCACAATTTTCACACTCCCATACTTCCAATAGTAACTGAGTAGTGACATGTGTAATGTAAGTCCCAAAACTAGTCATTTAAATGTGGAAATAAAGCAACATTTAAATAGGGGAGACAGCATTTTGAATGTTTGCCATGTGCTCAGAAACTCAAAACAGCAAGGTAGTAGACTGCACTTTCTAAGTTTTTTGATCATTGACAATGAAATTTTACATTTGCTGTCACCATAATGAGCTACAATGGTAAATTTAGAACTTAATTTAGATTTGTTAATAGAAATCAATGACTGAACAATTCAAGATTTATCCGTTAGGTATAATTTAAAATATGTTGCCTAAACATGGCATAATACCTGTGTACAAGCCAAAGGAACCATGAGGAGAAATCCCATTAGGTTCTCAACAAAACAGACCAGATTCAGAGACTGGCAGGCTGGTACCTTTGCTCCCCAGCTAAAACAGCTGTATCTTGTAGTTAGTTTCTCAAACTTTGAAGCTTTATATTGTTGATGATGCTCCAGGAACAGTTTTTGTAGACCAACTGGTATGACTGGGTGGTCTCCAGGTGGCAGGCACTTGCATCCTCATTTGCATGAACACAATTCCTCTTTAATCTGGTGATGATGTAAAGAGCAAAGACAATTTTTGGCATCTCACTTTCTGATTCTGCTTTGGAAGCTGCCTAGACGTACATTGCAGGCAATTTGCTCTTTTCAGCACACACAAAAGATGGATTCATTTAGGCAAAAATTAGAGTGACTAACTGCATATCTGACCTCCAAAATGCATCGGTGTTTCTTTCTTTCTTTTTTTTTTTCTATTGTGTAAGCTTGAAGGATTTATAGAGTTGGAGGGTTCCACTCAAAACACCAGCGTGAGTTCTGGTCTTTTGTCATTCTTGTTCCCTCCATCTCCCTACACCTTCTACACATGCCCAGAGGCCCTATCTGACCAACTGAAAAAAAATTAAATCTAGGATTTAAGGCCACAGTAGAGGTGTTATATAAGAACCTGTCTCATTAATGTTATGTCTGTTCTTATACAGCTAGCAATGAAACATTTACTGTGAAAAGGCAAAAAAATAAAGCAATAAGAAGTGTCTTATTTTTATGAGTATTCACTACAAGCTAAATCATTTCTGGCACTGTGTTTTATTACCTGTGCAAACTTCTCCAATTTAATCTCTCTGAACTTCTCTTTTTAGAATAGAGACATTTACCAATCTTAGGGGACGTGAGATGTAAAATGAGAGCAGTAGTAAAATCATGCCCTATACTAGAGTTTGTTAAATGCTGGCTCTCTTCCCTGCTCCAATTCTGGTTCTATTCTGGACAGTCAACGTCAAGCCTACAGGGCAGTAGCCAGGAGAAAGTCAGTATCCTCCAGGCGAGTGGAATCTCATCCTGTCCCAGTCCCTGCATCCTGACCAGAGGCAGCTGTGGCTGGAACAGAAACCCGCACGACAGTCACAGCTGTGTGGCTGCCTTGCTTGGTCTTTAACACCAGACATAGTGAATGGTGAAATGATGGTCAAGCAGGATTTATGTACAGTCAGCATCTCTTTATCCCAAAGGTCTGAATTTATAAACAGCCTAAAAATGAATGCCTTTCATCAGCTTTAATTTTCTAATGCAGTGACCCATCCTAACACTGTGTAATAACAGGTCCCAGAGTGACAATTAAAATAAATCACCCTATAGAATATGCCATTAGAAGCATTCACGCCTCATCAGCAACCGAATTGTCTTATATAATGTATCTTAAGAAAATATTTATAACTTTAGCTTCAGCTCCCCAAAGCACAATCTGATTAATATTCTGCCCTTGTTGTAGGTTTCTCGGAAACTGAAACATGGTTCAAATATTACTTTCCGGGTGACAGTCTAATTTTGTTTTAATGAGGAATACCAATGGCTAATCATGAACCAATAGCTATTGATCTAAAATGGATTACCTTCCCACAGAGCCCAAGAGGAAGATGAGCCTTTGCACATCCCTCCCTTTTTAAGAAAAGCTCTTGAATGACTGAGCCCATTTTTCCCTTTCTTGATAATGGGGATAGAATCTTTCTGAAGGGACTTTGAAGCATAAAATCTATTCCTCTTTCACTCTGTAAAAAACTTTATCCTAAGTGTCAAAAGAATATATTGACAGAAGCTGGTCTGGGGTGAAGAAGCCTTGGGGATCATTCCATCATGATTCCTCACCCTTCACCTCTCAAGGGAAACTCAAGGGAGGTTCAGGCAGCTTGACCATCTCCTGAGGAGTCTCTCAGCTCCTATGGGCTAAGACAGCCTAGTATAAAACCTAGAGAAAGACACCAAAGCAGCATATTTAAGTAAACAATTTACTTTGGCAAACACTGCAAAGGGCTTTGAGGTGACCTGTGTTGCAATGAGTTGTGGCCACAACTGCTGTAGTCCAATGACACAGAAAAAATTAGGCATAGACCTTGGAGACCAAGGCATGGTGTCTTGTTCAGCTTGGGTGGCTGTAACAAAATGCCACGGACTGGCCGGCTTAAGCAACACACACTTATGTCTCACAGTCCTGGGGCCCACAAGTCCACGATCAGGGAGCAGCATTGTGGAGTTCTGGGGAGAGATCTGCCCCTGGCTTGCAGGTGGCCGTCTTCACAGTGCTCACACCTGGCAGGGAGAGAGCCCTGGTGTCTCTTCTCATAAGGACACTAATCGCATCCCAAGGTCTCCATCCTCATGACCTCATTTAGCCTAATTAACTTCCAAAAGCCCTATCCCTTCCCTCTGGGGGTTAGGGCTGCACCATACAAATTTGAGGCAGTCACGTACAGTCCATAACACACAGCAAGGAAATGTCTGGCAGCCAAAGACCTTGTTGCTGTGGCCCTGCTCCAGGTAAGAGGTTTGAAAGGCAGCTAGTCAGGGATTGACTCATCCTGGGACCTGAAGTTCAGGTGATTTCCTCATTCCTTGAAGACTATACTACTAGAGTCTTAGAGGTGTGTCTCCTCATATATATGCTTCCCACATATCCTTTTTGTTGTTGATTTTCCAGTTTGACAGTACACTGAGATCTCAGCAATTAAGGTGAGTTCAAAGGGATAGTTTTATGAATCATGCTTTCCAGACCAGATTTTGTGTTCTGACCTAGCTTACCTATACTCCACGTTTCAAAGAACTACACAGGAAATGCGGATACAAGGGGACCTCTAAACCCACGGCCAAGAGGAAATCAGATCAAGTGTGCCTTCTGAGGTCCAGGGCACAAGTCCCCAGACTCCAGCTCTGCCAGCTGGTATTTAGAGTCTTGGCTTTTGAGACTCTTTTCTTCACTACTAAGGAAAGATACAAATATTCTGAATTTGAAATCTCTACGTTATTTACCTTCCTAATTTTCAATGTCCTATTTTGCTAAATAGATAAAACACCTGCAAACAGCCTGAAAGGGTAGCAGTAAGAATTAATGGGATTACACGTACAGCAACGTCAGCTTGGAGAGAGAGAAGCATTAATATGAATACATCGGCCTCTTCTGAACAAGTGTGTTATGTTAACAATTTTCTAGCAAATTTCTCCCTGACGCATCACTGGAAGCCTTTTGAATGCAAAAGCCTTGACCTTTTGAAGAGGACTTCATCTTCACGATGATTTGTTTTCTGTGGATTTGTCACACCACACAACCCTGTTTCCCACCCTCGCTCTCCTTCTCGCCTCAGAGTAGTCACTCAGAGAACTTCTTCTGTAAGATGAAGAGGCTTTCAGAAAACCCTGGTTCTGAGAGGAAGAGGGAGAAGTAGGAGGAAGACATTGCTTCTTTACTTCAACATGGAAACGTGCAGACCTTCTTCAGGATTATAATTAAAAACCCCAGGAAACTGCTTTTCGAGGCCACACAAAGGGAATTTTGGAAAATTGTAGTCCACAGCGGGACCCTGGCTTTCTTCTCTGCAAAATAAAGAGATTGGATTAAACGATGTCTACTATCCCTATTGAGTTCTAACATTTTATCCTTTACTGTTCGCTGGGCATTTAACTAGACTCTCGAGTTTGGTTTGGTAGAAGGTGGCGGTTGGCAGCAGCCTGTGAGTCTGCGCAGTGGTCTCTGGAGCAGAGCTCCTCCAGAAAATTCTTACAGGCCAAAAATACATATATTTCCCACTCCCTTGATTTTACTTGTCTCCCTAACCCTGCAAGCATTCCTTCCGCAGACTGGTCCATAGGGAGGGGAAAGAGATAGATCCAATAGAAATCTTACCTGAGTGTAGAGGATAAGAAACCCTCCCTACTGAAAAGTTTGCATTTCAAAGCATTCCGTCTTGTGACTACTCAAAAGAGAGAAAGCTTTTTGTTACTTGGTAGAGATTTGTGTTTGTCCTGAGGTACTTATTGGCAAAACCAGACCTTGAACCATTTCCTAAGAAGCCTCAACATGTTTGGGTGAGAAACAGCAGAGGATGCTAAGATTAGCATCATAAACTAGTATGCTTAAGGCCACGGAGCACTAAACTGCAGAGCTAGGAAAAGGATAGAGGCCTCGGGGTTTTCCTGGCCACGTGCAGAGATCCAATCCCTAACTCCCACCCGCCAGGGCTTTCTCTTCAGCTCAGAGACAGTGGCAGCACCAGCCCAAGGCCTGAGCTTTTTTGCGAAGCTTCTCTAACTCTGCACTCGCACTTGTTGCTGTGGTGACCGATGGACAGAAAACAGGGGCAGCCACTTGTCTATCGACTGAGTGAAAACCAAGTGAAGACTTTATCAGACAGATATTGGAAACAAATATATATGCAGCTATTTTGTTAAGAAGGTCTTTCCCTCCTTATTGCATTTGGTTTATAAGATTTGGAAAATGATACAGGCAAGAGATTTATGCATCCCGTGGACTCAAAGGACTAACAGGATGTGGAGATGCCCTCCAGATGGGCCTGGAGCTTGGGGTCACTGGGCCACTTTCTCTTAATCCAGTCCCAAAACAATCATCATACACATTGTTTGTACCCGATGAGTGGCAGGCGTGGAGCCAATGTCTGCAGAATGGTCAGGAGAGAGGTTTTTACTCTTCCTGGAATTTTCAGTGCAGTTCACGAGCTCTTGGGTTCGCCCACAGCTCTGTGACCTGGAGACTACGCCTCCAGCTGTGAGCAGAAAGCCCTAGAAAGGGAGGGAGGGAGGGAGGGAAGGAAGACCACTGTTCAAAGATGTGTAAGCAAGGTAACTCTAGAGGTTGGAGAAAAATCCTAAGTTTAATATGGATCTGCACTCATATTTCTTCAAAATCCTATATGTCCTCACTCTGCTTTAAAAAACCCAAAATTTAAGATCACAGACAAACTAATATGCTAAGAGTTATGAAAAAAAGATAACAAGAAGATGGAGTTCCACCCCTCATCTCCCACTCCAATCAAAGGCTTTGGAAATTATATGGAATGACTCTGCAATATATGTCTTCAAATATTAAAATGTTTATAGTCATTATGAAGTGCTGCCATAAAAATCAGTTTAATAATTGATTGACTAATGCAATGCTCTGATACTGGCAGGCCAGAGCGATCCTTTTATATAAGACAGCATGAATGCCCACGTATTTTACATCTTTTTTATTAGTTTCCTGTGTTCTCATGTTCAATTATTTTAAAAGTATTCCAGTACAGTATGTGTCTTTCTCCAAAGCATTTACATGCCTATGACTTACTCTGACTTAGATATTTCATCCTGCTGCACAGAGAGTTTGTGGAAGAAACCCTCTTCCTGACTTGATTATCCAAGTTTAGAGCGTCAGGCTCCAAAGTGACATGCCCATGGTTTGCAGCAAAGCTATGGCTAAAGGCAGAGAACTGTTTGACACAGCTGGTCAGTGGTAAGGTAACAAGGAGGTCTCCGTGCCCTGATCCCCTGTGAAGGCTGAGGTGTGTGGATGGCCCTGAGTTTCCTTAGACTCGCTCCAGCTTCTCTGTACTAGCAGAGCAGTGACGGTGCCATATCTCTCTGAATCGTGTGCTAAGACAGTACAATTTAAAAAAAAATTGAGTCAGAAAGGTATTTGTCGAGTTCTGTTGTTGTTCCATAGCAAAAGGTACCCAATTCATGACTGAGAGCATTTGACTCTGAATATTCTGAAACTGTCTTATTACCTTTGATTTTCAGGCCGACGCATCTCTCGAGCTTGTCCACCACAGAAATGAAAGCCTCTCAAATGGCATTTATGTGCGGGATCTAAAAGGTATGAGACAAAGGCATGCATTTCATTCAACAAGAGTTCTGCTTTCCCAGAAATGATCACACAATCAGTTCTGATGATTTCAAGGCTATACGGTGTCTTAAAGAGCAGCTCCTCCTGCTAAAGTGAAAGCTTGAGTGTAATGCGTTTTGGGGTGCATGTCTGGGTGCGCATATGTACGTGTGTGTGTGTACACGTGTGCATGCACACGTGCAGGTATGTTTGAGAAAGTAAGCCATCACCTGCTTTGCTTTGTATTCAAGCTTTTATAACACACTACATCTGATCAGCCAGTTTCCTTCATTCCGGGGGACAGGGGTTGTTGTTAAGGCTCTGGGGCCAGTATCCCAGATGAGGGATGCTCCTGTCCTGTCCTACGTTGTAATTTGCTGTCCTTCCTACTGGCTGTCCTGTGAACTTAAATATGGTTTGTACTGTCCCCAGCCTCACAAACATATCAAAAGTCTTAAAGCCAGTGTACCCTTTGGCCCAGCCATGCCAAATCCAAAGGTGTGCCTAGAAGAATCACTAAGGATGTGAGCAAAGATATAGTAATAAAGGATGTTTTGCATAAATACCTCCTAATAGAGAATTAGTTAAATAAATCATAGTTTGTCACATCTGAATATATAATTTCTTGGAACCTTGTGCTACTCAGGTCATGGGGGGAAGGAAGGTTGAAGTGGGAGGCCAGGAAAAGCTGAGAGAAACCAGGAGCTTTAGCAAGTCTAAGAGGAAAACTTGGAGAGTGTTTTAGTAAACCCAAGTAGTTAACTGGCATTTGTGTGTTTTTCTTATCTCCATTACGTCAAGAAATAGAAAACATTCAGAGTAAATTGTGTGGATAAAATGCAGGGCCATGCCAAGTCCATGTGTGGGTACCCATTAGCACATATATTCAAATCTCAAACATTTCCCTGAGGAAAAACATCTTTCATTGGTGTTGTCCAAGCTGGGAGATGATTGGGATGAGAGAATTTTGAAAGAGTGAACCTAGAGGTGAGACTCACAGATTCAAAGTGCCTTCTAGGAAGAAGAGAAATTAAAAAAAAAAAAACACTTTCTTCAGCTTTAAGTGAGGACCAGAAACCTAGTGGCTGCGGGCACATTAGGGCACCAGTCTTAACAGTTGGGGTTGAGGGATCATCCTCACCCTGCTGAAGTGATTGACCACTTTCCCCTGAATTCTTGAGGCTTAGGGAATGGCAGACAAGAGTGGGTTTTAGTCCCCATGGACCTACAAGGCACATTTGAAAGTCACTCCTGGATTTCTCGAGAACACCCATGCTTGTAACCCACAGCCAGAGATTCAGAGTCAGTTGGTCTGGGGTGGAACACAGATATTTGAATTTATTTTTAAAGTTCCCTTGTGTTTATAATAATATAAAGGATCATTGTAAAGCTCTTGGCCTGAGGCACTGGAAGAATGGATTGCCTGAGTTTTGCATCCTTGTCCTAGTTTACCACGTAACTGCTGAAGCATGGATTTATTCTGTTATCTCAACAAATATTTATTCAGAGAAAACAATGCTCCAGATGCTATTCTGGACACTTGGTACGTGTTAGAATAAGACAAAAGAAAAAGAAAAAACATTGCTATGGCTAAGCTTCGATTATATCAGGGGATACAGACAATTAAGCCAAAAGCATGACACACAAATAGTATAAAGTAATACATGCCAGTAAAAAAAATAACAAAGTGAGCGGACTTGAGATTGTACAAGGGGTAGGAAGCAGATTTCAGTATTACCATGAATCGTGTTAGCCCTCACTAAAAGCTAGACCCTTGAGAAAAATCTTGAAATTGGTAATGAAAGAATATTCCAGGCAGATAAGACAGCTAGTGCAAATGCCCTAAGACTGGATTTGACACATGTGCTCAAGACACAAAAAGGTGACCAGTGATGTTTGAGCAGGATTGATGAGGTGAAAAAATTACAACATAATTTGGAAAGATAAGGGGAATCACATTCATTATAAAGGGCTGTGCCATTGTAAGGACTTTGGCTTTTACTGAGAAAAATGGGAAGCCGAGGGAGAGTTTGCAGTCAAGATCATCAAACATGATTTAACTTACATATTTAAAAGCACCAATTTCACTGTTATACTGAGTCTGAAGTAAAGATGACGGATGTAGAAGTGAGATCAGTTAGCAGACTATAGCAATTCCCTGGGCCAAAGGTGGATGGTGGCCTGAACAATTGTCTCAGAGGCAGAGGTGGAGCTAAGTGGTCACACTTTACACATACTTAGATACTAGAGACAGTAATATATTCTAGAGATTAATGTAGAAAGGTAGAGAAGGATAAAACGTGACTCTAAGGTTTGCCTTTGGTCTAAGCCAACTGGAAGGAGTGTATTGTCTTCAACAGAGAGTGATGGTTGTAATAGAAATGGTTTTGGGGGATAGCATGAGTTCAGTTTACGTTATGTTGCGTTTAAGATGTTTATGAGGCTAGGGAGATGCCAGGTACATGTTGGATCTATGGATGTAGAGTTGATAAAAGAAGTTTGGGCTAGAGATATAAATTTGGGCATCAGGAGCATAAAGAGGTAGTATTTAAAGTCATGAAAGGAGCATAGTATAGCTTTTTGTGTCTATTTTTCTTTTCTTCCCCAATTGGAAGGACAATTCTGGAGGGTAGGTTCTTTTTATTTCATCTATTATATTATTTAGGTATTGATATATTAATTTAGGTATTGATATAGGCAGATATTTTATAATGTATGTATCCACTCACCTATCCCCAAAGTATAAGATTTAAAAAATAATTCAGTGAATATTTTAGGGTTGTGGTCTATGACCTAATATTCATTAGAATTCTAGTATCCATCCCTAGCTAGACCCAAACACACAGAGGTGAAAGCTTTATTCCTGAACCAAACTCACTTTTTCAGTTGACTGATAAACAATAGTTTTTAATCACAGCAGAGAAGCTGAAATAAACAGGTGAAATTTTTCTGAGAACATGGCAGGCCTATAACTAAAAAATCTAAGTGAGGATCTTACTCTCTGTGTTAGTTTTCTGTGGGTGTTGTGACTACTTACCAAAGACTCAGTGGCTAAAGACAACAGAACTTTATTCTTTCACAATTCTGAAAGATGGAAGTCCAACATCAAGGGCTGGCAGGGCCGGGAGTCCTCTGAAGGCTCTAGCGAGAGTATTTCCTGGATGTTTCCAGCTCCTGGGTCTCCAGGCATTCCTTGGCTTGTGGCAGCATCACTCCAATCTCTGCCTCTGTTTTCACACGGCCTCTTCCCTGTCTCTCTGTGGCTTCTTGGCTATTAGCCAGTCTTTTGCTATTAGCTTTTGCTATTAGCTGACTTTGCTATTTAGTCACTTTTCTCCAGTCTACATTTAGTTCAGATGTAGGTGCATTGAAGGAATGCTAAAATATTTATTCAATGAATGAGTGAACATTGTAGGAGTCTTAATCAATAATTAAAATATATTTTCAATGATCACTCTTGTAAAGACAAGAGTGTCCTATAACTAACCAGTTTGGAAAAACTATCTCAAAGAGCTTTCTACTGCCCTCATTTTTTACAGTAAACCATCATAAAAACAACGCTTCATCTGGGACCCTCCAACCCCACCCCTCGTTCTTTCCCCAGCACTCGTCCAAGTCCTGGGCTCCTGGAGAATTTCAAACTTCGCTAGGGAGAGATCTGGTTTTGAGAATGCTTATATTCTGGCTTTCACTCCAGTGTTACTAACAGTTGGTTCTGGGTTGTGGTTGTAAGGAGGCTTTATAAATCAGCTTATGTTCTTTATGCTAAAGCTCAGAGAAACACATATGTCATGAGGATGTTTAATCACTGTAAAGATTCGATTACTCACAGAGAAGAGAGTGCAGCCGTGTTGGGAGTTCTCTCTTTGGTCATCCAGATACCTGAACACAAAGAAAAGGGAGACAATACAATTTTGAGTTAGCCATCAAGTCATTTTAAAATCAAACCTTTCCCTACTTTTTTCCTATGAGATTGAATCATTTTTTGAGTATATGTGTTTAAATCACAAGATGATCTTGGTGCCCAAGATGTAAGCCATCTACAATTTTATTTTAATTATCTGCCTCTGCCCATCACTTAAATACTGGTGTTCCCTTGTGTTGTAACCATAAGGTCTTTGTTGCTCCATCTTTATGTGGAAATTAAGTGATCCTATCAACTCCTGAAGATTTAACTATCATCTTTTCACAAAATGATGACTAGATCTCTCTATTCCAGATTTCTCCTAATTTCCAGATCTGTATCCCAGTCTGTATCCCACATATATTTTATGCCCAGCTGAATCCATTTCCACTTCCTAAACCTTTCTTTCCTTTAGTGACGAGAGAGACAGAGGGCTTCGTCTAGGAGAATGACTTAATGGGTACACCAGGTCCTCAAGAAAGAAATATGCAATCAATCTAGATTTCTCCCCTCTGTATTCCTCACTTCCAATATTCACACCCACAGGGTTTAACGCATTAAAAAGGAGCTCCCTAAAATTTTTCTCTACTTCATCTCCACTATCTATCTATGTATCAGGCTCAAACCGTCTATCAGGTGGGTACCGTTCTTGTCTCCAGTTCATTCTTCCTAGGCTGGGCTAACCGTTCCAATGTAATCCCTCAAAATATTATCAATCCCCCATTCTCAACTTGGTAAATGTGTCACCACACTCCAAAAATGTACTTTAACTCAGGTATGTCCCCCATAGGAGAGTACCTCTAAGTCTTAATTTCAAATTTTGATATCATCTATCTATTTGAAGAATATGTATAACTCTGGATAGATATTCTGACGTAATTGGTCTGGGATGGAACACACATACTGTAGGTTTTTCAGTACGTAGGCAAGGTTTGGAATTCCTGGGTTAAGATGTAGCAGATGCTATGAATCGCTCCTTAGCCCAAATCTCTGTTTTATCCTTTCCACCTTCACCATATCTTCATATTCAGGTGGGAAAAGTTTTGTGAGCTGAGATTAGACTCCATCAAGGTAACAGATGCTACTTTCTTTGGTTTGTTGAGAGGGCTCCAAACACCTCCCCCTCAATCCATTGCTCCATCAATCATGGGACACAAGTGATCAGATTTAAGGATTTGTATTTTCATGCATGCTCCAACAGCAAATCTGTGTTGGACTGAGGAGGGACCTGTTTATTTGAAGAGAAGCAGGACACCTGCACTTTGGAGGTTTTTCAAACACCATGCTGACCAGACCTGAACTCCTTATTGGTAAGCTGAGTGGTCAGGGATCAATATCTGCCAGGAACCCAACCCCAAAATCCAGGAAAGAAGACAGGAGCTGGAAGTGGTATTTCCAGAAGAATGGCTAAGGTGGGGCTAAAATCAATTGAGAATAGGTATCGTTAAAAAAAGATGAAGAAAATGGTAGTTTTGCTTGTGGACTAAAAGCAAAACTTAGCCATAGAGTTTCATAGTTTAACTCAACTGACTCTTCAGTGCATGAAGAGCTTGCCTCCTCTTGACATTTGACCTAATCAATGATGTGGTGTGAGTTGATGGTTTTCTTCTTGATGCTTGTCACTGTTTGCATGCACATATTATGCATGCAATGTCTATTTGTTCAATGTCTTCCTCATCCACCAGACATGCCCTCTGGAGTCTGTTTTTCTCCTCCCCAGTGTGAAGCATCAAGAGGTACTTGCTTAAAACTGGACGAGGCCCTGTGTGTTGTGTGAAGAGGGGGTAAGACCACATAAGCACATTATACTCTGTCCACATATATAAATGAAAGGCAGAGTCTTTCTGATGAAAATAAAAAAACAACACCCCTGGGCCTTCTGCCCCAAGAATGATGTTTAAATCTTACATTTCTCGTATTTCAATATGACAAGGAGAGGAATATGCTCTTTTTGGATACCTTCCAGTTTGAATTCATGCTTCCAAAAATTTATATTTTGGTGACAGGAGCCCCAACTTCAAGTGAGAGCATATTTAAAAAGTGTATCCAGTGATTTCTCTGGGCAATGAGATTTCTATATCACACAGTGATATGTTGTCATTTGAAACAAAGTTGGTGGTTCACCAGACTACAAGTTTTGTGTGGGCTAACCGACAAATTCCGTCACCACTCAGAATTATTCTGGATAACATCGCTAACCTGACTGTTGATTTGCACTTATTCAGTATTCAAGGATTGTTTTTTTTTTTTTCAAAAAGAAATTTTGCCATAGAAATAAAAGATGTACTTTTTTTCCTTTAAAAAAGTTACAGCACAAAATAATTTGGATTCTTGGTGAAGAAGCTCGAGTGAAATTAAGTGGATCATTCATTTCTGCAGCCAGTTCCCCATTTCACACCTTTTAGGCTCCAACTCAAATTGACCATCCTTTTCCCCAACCGATCCATCCCAAATCCTGGATAATGTAATAGACAAAATGGAAACAATTGAGGCTTTCTCATTGTATTCAAGCATTTGCATAATTGTTGCACATTCTGACTTGGAAACTCTTAAATGACTAATATTAAGTTTATTTCACCAAGGAGAACTAAATGCACAGGCACTTATATCTGACAACAGTGGTTCAGAATGACTAGACTGTTAAAAAAACAAACAAACAAACAAGCAACTACTTAATGAAAACATAATATATATGCTCCAACTAAACGTGATGCATCTCAAGTCCACATACAAGATAAAGATACATAAGCAAACAACATAAACCCACTATCTCAATTTAAAAGTGGTAAAACATTCATGAATGCAAAGTGTCTTATAGAGCATTGAAGTCGATGCATTTTACCACCTGCTACATGTTAAGTTCTCAATTGTGATGTCATGACTCAAAATGTTACTCTGGCTTTTTTTAAAAAAACAACAAACGATTTTCACACACATGCATACACACACACACACACACACACACACACACTGCCGTAATTTAAGTCAAATTCCATGATATAAATCTACTCAAGCATGTTAAAGTTATGTTCAGAGAGATCCTTGCTCATACCTCAAGAAATGCCTCTTTTAAAACTGCATCCATCACGTTCTTCATAGTAACTTAAGGGACTTCCCTGGTGTTGCAGTGGTTAAGAATCACCTGCCAATGCAGGGGACATGGGTTTGAGCCCTAGTCTGGGAAGATCCCACATGCCGCGGAGCAGCCAAGCCCGTGCACCACAACTACTGAGCCTGTGCTCTAGAGCCCACGAGCCACAACTACTGAGCCCACGTGCCTAGAGTCTGTGCTCCCCAACAAGAGAAGCCACCGCTCCTCACAACTAGAGAGAAAAGCCCAGTCACAGCAACAAAGACACAACACAGCCAAAAATTAATTAATTAATTAATTAAAAAAAACAGGAACTTAAAATCTTCTTACTTAAAGAAAGATACTAACCTTTCTATATTTGTAAATAAAACAAAAGCTTGATAAATAGATGATAAATCAGATCTCATCACATTTGACAAGCACAAGTGGTCTTTTTTTTTCCACTACAGATGATTCTCACCAATGTGGATGCTGCTGCCTTATTAGTAACTCAATGATATTTTTGGCCAGAATATCAGGAAAGGGATGTCAGGAAGATTTTTGCCAACTAAAGTTTTGTTTATTTATCTTAACATTTAACAAAGGATATTAGCAGGGATTGAACAACAACAGCAACCAAAAAACAAAGGAAAAACTCACCCCAAATCCTCATACCTCCAAATGAAAGACTTTATCAAGATTTCAAAATACTATTGGAGACATCAAAAGAGCTGTTAGATAGCTACTTAGATAAAAATCTGTGTTTTCAAACTCATTTTCTATAACCAATATACCACCACATCTAGTCAGAGGAAGGATTATTCTTTCCATCAAAGTTATCCCCTTGTTTCGGGAAATTAGGAAGAGTGAGGGCCGATATGAAGATCTGCTTTATCACCATCTGGGAGGTTGGGAAATGCACACTGATGAAATCTATTCCCATCTTTTGGCTTTATCAAGGATTTCTGATGTAAGAACAGTGTCACTATTCTGAATTTATTCAAATTTCTCAAAGAGGTGCTTTTGGGTCTGTTTTGCTCCAAATACAGTGTATTTAAGAAAAGAATACCAACACATTAAAAATATGAAACTCTAAGGAGTCTGCTATAGAGATGCCAAAAATCTCACATCACATCCTCTTTTGGATTAAGGTAAATTGAAGAAACTTGTTCAAAAAGGGAGTAAGACGTTGGATAAAAATAAACCCCACACCTCTATAGATAGTTGAAATGAATACCTCTAGAATGGAGCCTGTGCAGTCAGTATTTTCAAGAAGTGACTCCTCAATCAGGTTGTCAAGGCAGCAGGTTTTGAGAGAACGAGGCCCAAAGCTGATGGGTTGTGCAACCCATGGGGGTAGGATGGGGCTAGAATGTGAAGGTCCGCATTGCTACACGGCATCGAGTGGCTTAAGGGATGGGAAAGGATACACCTTGTGTAAACACAGAGACTACCACCGGCAAAAGACATAGACAATTGCTCAGTTTGATCCGCCCCCATTCCACCCACCTTCTCACCCCAATACCTGCATTTTACAAAGGAATAAACAGAGTGGATATTGTAGTTTCCCAGGCTACATGGACAACCACTGGACAAGAGAGCCTAGAGCTCAATTTCAGGCTTGTCTTCCAAGGCACGAGGATCTCCTCAGTGCTTCGAGAATTCCATTCATTTCAAACAAAAAATAAGAAGCAACAGGGAAAGGCACCATAAAATTCTGCTTTTCCCTGAAAGACAAAATTCAGAATGGAGTTAAAGGCAGAGTCCCCAAAGGACCTTTTCTCATCACACAAATTCATTCTCAAAGCAAACCATTTGAAACCAACAAAAGGTACTGCAACCCCATCTAACAATATGGGTGGGTTTGCTGTGATACAACTAAAAACCAGTGGAGAGAGACTGGGAAACTTACTGGAAAGTGAGGGGAAATGATATAATCTATTGATGGACCTCAGAACATGTGCTGCGCTAATTGGAGACTCAATGAGGCCATGCAACAGTGGGCAGATGGAGTGTCTTGACCACTTGTACAAGCTCATCTGAGAGAGACCCAGGGGGATGTAGAAAGGGCGCCAGGCACAATCTGAAGGCTAGCTCTGAGTGCCACCTCTGTCGCCACATGGCCCTGTTCTCCTGGTCAAACCCTTTAAGCCTTTTGAGCTGCAACCCTCTCATCTTAAAACCCAGAAACAACATGTATCCAACCCAGTTCTGCACAGAGATGCTATAAAAGCCAAAATGAGATATGTCAGAAAATGCCTTATCAGCTCTAATTTCTGTACACTTCCATTCATCATTTTTTGAATGAGGAAAGAAATGAATGAAATGAAGCTATACTAAAATATCTTGATCCTTGTTCTGCAGAGATAAAGGGCTTATGGAGAGGAGTTACTATTAGATGCCCAAGAATTGTTATTACTTTATTCTGCTTTTGCTCACTTCATATTAGTCAGGCTTGCATATTACTGGTTAAGATTGAACTTTCCTTAGGAAACAGTTTCTAGAGAGTGCCTTGGTCCTAGTTGGTCAAATACCATCTTGGTATTTGCTTATGGCCAAGATTTTGGTAAAGAAAATGGAACCCTGATGGATCATGCCATTTGAAAGACGGGAATTTGAACAGTGGAGAATTTCACCCGTGTTTTCACCAGTTGTCTTCAGGTCACACTCTCTGTCTCTTCAGCCAGAAACTCCACAGAGAAAAAAAATCCACCCTGTTTCTCCTGGAGATACCTGCAGAAAGTCAACTATATTTAGGCAGCCCTGATTTTCTTGGGTGTTTATCCTTTGTAAGGGTTGCTACTACACCAAAAGTCTCTCATGGGTGTATGTGGTCTTGCTGGGACCTGCTTCTCTGGCACTGCATGATCAAAAATGTCCAGAAAGAGTGTTCCAATGAGAAACCTTAAGAAGGAAGGAAAAGAGAAGGGGAGAAAGGATCTTTGAATGGAACAATAAAACTACATCTTGGAATTGGGTCACTGAACCCAGATCAAATCTGACAGTGGATTTTTGAGGTGGGGGAACGGCTGTGTGTTTCTGGGTGTGTCACCCAGCAATCACATGCATGGGTGGCCTCTGAAAACAGGGGATCAGCAAATAAGGCTGTGGCTCCCACAGTATGTGTGTTGATCCAACTTATTAATAACTTGATTATTGTAAATTTACCAAATTAATTCAACTATCTCCTCCTTTTATGCAATGAGTTTACTTCAGGACTTCTTAGAGGTAATCTTTTTTTGTAATGCTGGGTACCTCACCTTGCTGAATTTCTTCTGTAGATACTTCTTGGAGCGTGTGCAATGCTTTGGAAAAAAATTGTACTGGTAACAAATTCACGAGAAGAAACCAGGACTTGAGATGGCCAGCATTCCCATGCAAGTGCGATCCGAGTGTTTTTGTTTTTGCTTTTCACTCCAGCTTAAACATGATTTGCAATTCAGAGTTGTAACTTGTTATGGTCAAAAAAAGTCTCTATTGTCTTCTGATGCACGAGGATGCCAGTGGATTGACTTTCTCTGACTGGGGGGAAGGACGGAGCTGGTAAATCCGAGTCAATCCCGGCATGGGCAGGCCAAGGGCCTGGCTTATCTAAGGTGCCATCCAAAGAACACTCAACCTCAGGAATATGGTCCTTCGCTGCCCGAGCTGACTGCCTCGCTAGCAGACCCTGGGCTGTCCACTGCGTACTTCTCAGTCTTAATTCCCTTATTAAAAATGAAAAAGAAAAATATTAATTTATATAATTCCACCATTAAAAAAGAAAAAACAAGTATTAACATACTTTAGAGTTTTAAACTCTAAAATATTGTAATTCTGTAAATTCATTGAAGGTTGAGAGCTGCCAAGCCTTTCCCCTGCCTCAGCTCAGAGTGTGTTTCCCTGGGAATGACTCTGAAATTTGATAAGACACTTGTCTCAGGTCCAAGAAAATTACCTTAACCTACCTTACCTTTTCACAAGAACTGATCGGGAAAGCTAAAAACTGCCCTGAGTCTAGACAAGTCTGACACAGGAATGTACAGAGTATTCAGACAAAAGTTTAGATCAAGCTGATAGTTTGAAGTGGGGAGATGATCAGGTGTCAGAACATAAACACGAATCCAGATGCCAATTCAATGAGGTCATGAACACGCTATATAATAGATGGGGCCTGACATGCAATGTACTGCTGGACCACTGCAAGTTTGCCTTGGGATTCTGACAACCAGTTCCATCAGAAGACCCTTATTCAGTCCTGCCTAGTGTCTAGGCTTAGAAGCTATGGGAGAAATAAGAAAGACAAAATTATAAAAATGGAATTTATAAATAAACATGAATTTGTAATAAAATTAATCAAATTAAAGCAAATTTAATAGATTATATAAAGAGCTCACGAAACATTATATGAAAACCACTAAAGCCTCCAAAAATGGATAAAGGATGTGAACAGATGATTCGTAAAAGCAAGACTGGTTAATACAAATGCTCGCTTTCCCTCAAAAATCAGAGAACTGTATGCTTGCTTATCAAATCAGAGCACATTGACACACACACACACACACACACACATACGTGATAAAACTTCAGTGTAATAAAATGGATTCACTCATGCACTGCTGATGGAAGTACAAAGCTAATGTGTTCATTGAACAGCAATTTGACAATATGTGTCAGCTACATACACATACAAATAAAACATCATTATAAATGGAATTAAGAAATTCTCATAGGGAACATATACTACTAACAGTGGTTTCTGTGTTTTGTAGCATTATATATAGCTCAAAATTATTGTTTTGCATTTTCTATTTTCTTAGTTTATGAGAAAAACAGAATAATGTTTATTTATAAAATGATGCTTATTTATTTATAAAAACATAAACTCCCTCACACACTTCCTACGCATGAACTTTCGTGTTAGCTTGACCCAGCACATACAGTCTATGGAAAGTTTATTCCTAAAGTAAACTTTTAAGGGTATTATAGAATTAAAATGCTACTTTGATGTTGAAATAGATTACTGCATTGGAAGGTGCGTTCGTATGAATACGTAATACTGGGTCCTAGGGAAAGAAGAATGGTTCCCATAGAACATTTTTCAAAATATTATTTAAAATAAAGTCATGCTGCAAAGACATGATTACATCATTGCAGTGGCGGTTTAGCACATCTAATCAGGGTTTAAGCGAATTTTAAATGCTTGACCCGTGTGTCTGTGTGAAAGCCAACAGAAGACACGTGGAGTTGGAGGCATCCTGCAGCCGAGGCCCGGTTCTGAGAAAAAGCTTCCCCGAGACCTTGCTGTCCTGGCGAGTCCTCCACCTGCCAGCAGGTGTATCATCCATGCTCCTGGCCCGTGAGAGCAGACCAGCAAGGAGTCCTCAGTCCCTGTATCAGGAAGACTAAAGAGAGCAACGACCTCATTCCAAATTATCCATGTATTAAAACATTTCCTTTCATCTTAAATATGGACTCTTTAAGCTCCATCACAGTAATGAAGAGGCCTCAGCCACACCACACACCCTTGGGAAGACCAGCTCCTTTGGTCTTTAGTGGGTCGGGGCTACTTCCTGCCTCACAGATTTTTCTCTCTTCCCTCAATTCTTTTATTTCTCATCCTCTGTTTGTATTCTGAACCCAAAGTCTTTAATATACACTCAAAAACAAAAAGAACTGTCTACTTTGGAGCAAATAAAAACCAGGCCACAGTAGCCAAGCAACCTCTGCAAAATGCAAACCTCCCTGTTCCCCAGAACCTGAAGTTATGCTTGAGTTCTTTCTTGTCATTTGCCCATGATTGACAGGCAACGGGATTTAAAATGCAGAGCCATCTGACAGCTGCAGTACAATGCTCAGGGAGAAGATAAAGCCAGTGTTCTCAAGTCAGAGGCTGAGACCCAGGCTGCAGCCCAGCCGGTTCATCATGTCTGCACATCCATGCGAGGTGGAGCGTCCCTACCTGGTGGGGTAGACGCTGCCCTGTGCTTCCTTTCCATGGGGCCGCTGACCACCTGCGCAGGATGCCCAAAGAAAAACTCAGCCCATCTCACATATCCATAGAAACGTGACAGATTGTGGACCACTGAGCCACATGCCATACAGTCTTTCACGTTCAATAGTGATCTTGTTTCTGTTATGATTTCATCCATTTAAAAATGAGCCAGGGCCACAGAAGAGAAACTTATCTTCTCAAAACAGACTTTTCTTGGAAACATTCCACTTACTTATTAGAAACTGACATCTACTTATAATCAGCATGGTTTAATTGCTTTAAATAATCTCAACCTCCCTTTTAAGAGGCCAAAAATAATGGGTAGACTTTTCTACTGCTACTCAGAGCTCAGGCATGCACAGTTCCTGTGGTGTCCATTCCAAGTGAAATGTATAAGATCTGGGTGAAAATAAGATGAATTTCAGTATTTCCATGTAGGTAGTTGCTGTCCTTTTTTCCCTCCTTTTGAGAATTAAGAAATTACATGTGATAATTTCATGTTTTCTGAGTAAGTGCTTTGACAGCCCAGATGGGCACACATGCATCTTTACAAATTAATATTTGCTTCAGATAGTCCAAGCAACCTATTCCTTCTTAATTAATTAAATCAGTTCTCCCAAGAAATGCTCTCCAAGTTATAAAACCTACTGTTGAATATGGGCGGCAATTCATTTATGAACATTCTGTCCAACTAAAAAAATATATATAAAACCAAGAACTTTTTCTTTTTGTTTTACAGATTGCTGGAGTGAACTGTCCATTACTTGTGATGTGTCCGCAGCCCCTGTAAACTGCCATGTGCAAATGCAGCTCCGGCACATCCCTGATGCCCCCCTGGTGAGTGTGAGCTTCATTTGTGAAGATGAGAACAAGGCTTGTTCATGTCAAGGCCATGTGACTTCAGTCTGACCCAATGAGAGAGGGACTAGCCTACATCTGAAACTAAGAAGAAACAGTTAACTCTCGGAGATGCAGTAGGAAGTGATGTATTCCTAGAATCAGTAGTATTGCAAATACTGTCCATTACAACTACTTTACTTGTACTTATGTGTGAGAAATGGGTCCTGTCTTTGGCAGCTCCTGTGTGAAACCAAACCTCACCAATCAGGAGCAGACAAGTTCATCAGCGCAGATTGGGGAAAGAGGGCTTAGGAGACACAGCTGGTGAGGCAGGTTTGGCATTGCTGCCTCATCATCTCACCCATTAGGCAGGATGCTGGATTACATCATCTAGAGCTGACTTAAAAAAAAAGATTTGGGGCTTCCCTGGTGGCGCAGTGGTTGAGAGTCCGCCTGCCGATGCAGGGGACACGGGTTCGTGCCCCGGGCCGCGAAGATCCCACGTGCCACGGAGCGGCTGGGCCCATGAGCCATGGCCGCTGAGCCTGCACGTCTGGAGCCTGTGCTCCGCAAGGGGAGAGGCCACAACAGTGAGAGGCTCGCGTACTGCAAAAAAAAACAAAAACAAAAAAATTTTGATTCCTTTATTTAAATCACTCTCCTGCTGCCTTCTTTTCCCACTGACCAAAATTGTGCACCAGCTAGATGAATGTGCACACATTTAAAAGTCATGTTGGCATCGGGTAAGTGTTCTAGAAACACATCTGTAGTCATGGTATTCACCACCTGTATTTGTTGAATTGCCATTAAAAAATATTATTTTTCTACTGAGACCCCCATTATACTTAGTAGACTATTCTAGTATACTCTAATTGCAATACATTTAAAAAATCATTCTACATGGGAAATTGCAGGCCTCCTATGAATTTTTAAGTCTCTGCTACCCGCAAGATAAAATTATTGGCTAAACAACAATCCCCAACACTGTGTTAGGCATACTGACTTTACACAGCAATATCAAACTTGGGGTACATTCTTTTAAAGTACTGGGCTAAAAATTATACGATGATAGCTTTATTTTACTGAGGATAAGAATTTCCAATTTACTGCTGTTTTTAAACCTACTAATCTTGGTTAAAACTTTTATTTTAGAAACCAGAACTGTAAAGTGGATTCTAGCTACATCTTCTTCTCTAAGGTGAGTATTGATTACTCATACCACTCAATAATATCTCAGTTTATTCATCCAATTGCTAAACAATAATGCTTTTCCCTTTTCATTGCAAGCAGAGATGTGCAGGCATAAGCTGTAACATGTCACAGAATACCTGGGTTCATCAGGGGTCAGCAGGTACTTAAAGAAGGTGAAATTAGATTACCTACTGGTCCTCAGTCTCCCCTGGCAGCTGTGCACATGTGCCTTCCAGCTCCTGGACTGGGTGGAATCTCAGTGGCCCCTGACCCCTGCTGCAGGTTCTGAAGCCCACAGGCTGCCCTGGACTAGTGGGTGAGTGTATCAGGGACTAGGAGGCCCCTGACCCTAGGAGATTCGGGAATCCTTTGGCTGCAGGACTCCCTGAAGGCCTGGCCAAGCTTTCCTTCATTCAGGGTCTGCCTTGCACTGTGCTCTGGCAGCTCATCCAGCCCCTTCCGGCTCCCTCCCCATTTTTTCCTCACAGGCAGTTGTCCTAATAAATGTCTCACATGCCTATTCCTGACATAGCCTCCAAATCTCAAGACCCGGGCTAACTCCCATCTCAATGTTTTCTCCCAGCATCTTTATTAAGGCATGTGCGTAATGTGTCTCTTCCTAGGACATTCTATCAGGAAGGCTATACAGGATCCATTAATGAGGCAGGATCCTTGCAGAGGCAGTTCCAAGGACTCCTGGAGAAATGCCCTTATTCCCTGGACACACTGTTGCTTCCTACTGTGCCTCACAGCCTGTGGTGTGTGCCAGGCCTTTCCTACCCTCATCCACTCCAGACCTGAGCTTTCCCAAATGATGGCAGCTGCTCCCAGATTCCCCCACACAGGATCCGGGCTCAAAGGAACGGGGTCTGAATGAACATCAGCTCTCCTCTCCATCCGCTGCAGGCATTTCACCAGGACTGGGGAGAGAATGAATGCCCTGCACTCTGGAGGACTCTGCCCTTCAGCTTAGTTGGTTTCAGATTTTTCTTTGTGACCAGGCACTTACAAGGCATCATACTCTGGATTTTAGGTCCTGCTACATTTCCTCCCCACGGGGACTAGAGGTCAGCTGGATATAGAACAGCTGGAGTCTCTCACCTCTTCCCTAGGAGATCCCTTCCCTCTGGCCAGAGAGGACACAAGTTTGCCAGATCCCTTTAAACTCAGTATCTGCATGCGTAGACTTTCTACCTGAGGATGAGGGTCTATTTCCCTGTCATGGTCTCTTTCTACTTCCTACCTTTCTTCTTGTATGAACTCAGCATGAGAGCCTTTTAATGTCATCCCAGTAAGAAACACGCTACTAACAGTCACCTACTTATTTGTCCTGCTCACCACATGTCTGGCATAAAGACAGCAGTGAAAATATCTACTGGAATTAATGAATATTTGTGGAATAAGCAAGTGGGTTGTTGATTAATTAAACCACTGGATTAAATGGGTGAATTGGAGGGATGGATTTAAGTGCCAATTTATATGGCCAATATGAACAAGTCCAAAGTGGAAAAAAATAATCTCAATCATCTTTGAATATCCAGCCACTTACTATGACCCTTGCATGTTACAGATGTTTATTATATTTGCTGGATGGACAAAGAAATAAATGGTATTTTGGACAACACCTTCTGACCAGGCTTTAGAATCAAATATATGTGGGCTCAAATCTAAGCTTTAACACTTACTAGCTTTGTGACTCAGGTAAAATCTTAAATGCTCTCAACCTTAGATTTCTTATTTATAAAAAGAGTACAATAATAACTACCACACATGGTTGTCATGAAGATTATATTTGATAACAGATATCTGACTTGGGAATGTATTATTTAATATTTCTAGTATTAGAAAATATTCATTTTTTCTTTCTATTTTCTTGCCTAAACTTTGCCTTTATAGTTACATCCTACTTTTAGCACCATAATTCATTTGTCTATCCACCCATCCATCCATCCAACCATCCATTCACTCATTTTTCCTGTCCCTCCCTCTCATCCAGCCATCTATCCATTCACATGTCCATCTGTACATCTATTAATCCATCCATCCATTCACCCATCCATCCACTCATCCACCCATCTGTCTGTCTACCTATCCATCTGTCTCTTTTCCTCTGTCACAAACTCTCTCTCACTTGCAAACTCTTCCTCTTAACCAGATGCTTCCCCTTTGACTTACATTTATACCCAAGATTCCTGTAAATGAATTCTCTCTGTTTAGAAAGATGAAGCAAGTTCTGGAGATGGATGGTGGCGATGGTTGCACAATACTGTGAATGTGTTTAATGTCGTTGAACTGTATACTGAAAAATGGTTAAAAGAGTAAATTGTATGTCATGTATATTTCACCTCAGTCAAACAAAGAATCTCTCCCAAACCTTCCACCAGTCAATCACATTCTTCCTTGAACTTCCTGCTCCCCTTGTAGCCATGTCTGAGTCATCTATATTTGTCTTATATTTTTCTGAAATTTCTTTCTACTTGCCTTTCCCCCTGGTGATTCCACTGTAACTACATCCACTAAGGCTCCATATGCCATTCTAAGAACCAAATCTTAGTGGACTGTTTATCAGAATTGACCTTGTAAGACCTCTGAAGCATCTGACCCTCTTCAGCCTTGTTCTTAGACTTCTTTCCTCTCTGTCATCCTACCTAAAGTGGATCCTCTACTTTTGCACTGGATCCCTTCTATCCTCTACTCAAGGGCATCTTCCAGTCCAACTGTAACCTCCCTTTCCTACATCGTGTGTTGTTCTCCCTAGAATGGTTATTCCCACCAGTGTGTAGACATAAATTATATTCTTTCATATATTTTAAAATGTTTCACGTCACTTCCCCTGTCATTACTGCTCCATTTTACAGTGAAACTAAGTCCTCAAAGATGTTTTCCACTTTTGTTGTTTTCGTTTTCTCTTACTGTTTTGTCTTAAGCGTGCTTCTCTAATCCACGAAGTGTCGTGTTTAGGTCACTGGTTACATTGGCGCCCCCAAGTCTAACAGTGAGTTCTCGGCTTTCATCTCACTTGACCCACCAGCAGCCTTTGACACAATCAACTTGTTCTTTCCATCTGGGGGCATTTCTCTCTTTGGCTTCTTCTTTTTTTTTTTTTTCTTTCTCTCTCTCTCTCTCTTTATTATTCTCCTACTTTTTGGACTATTTCTGACTCAGATATCTTTTCAGATTTAATACAGATTACTTTTTCACACAACCCTCATCCAATCCATCTGGAAATCCTGTTGACCTTGACATCAATACGTTGCCATAAATTATCACCTTCACTACAACCACCCTATTCAAGCCACCATCAATCCCTCCTGGAGAATTCCACTAGCTTCCTGACTGGTCTCTTTACTCTACACTTGCTCCCCTAAAAATCCCTCTCCACACACCATTCAGAGTAACCATGGTAAAGTCTGTGTCCCATCAGCTCATGCCAGAAGCATCCTTTGATTTCCTATTTCTTTCAGAATAGAAGCTACAGCTCTTAGTGTGACCAGCAAAGAACATCATGATCTGGCCTCTGCGATGTCTTCCCCTGTTTGTCTTTCCTTCTTTTCCAGGGCACACACAGCCTCTTCTCCATTTCTCCAGGACGCCAACCAGGCTCTTGTTTCAGGGCTTTTCCTGCAAATATCTGCTTGACTCCCTGTTTCCTCCCTCAGATTCTTTTTAATTGCTACCTTCTCTGAGGATCCTACCCCTCCCCATCCATTTAAATTGCAAATACTCCATTCCAAAGACAGCACTCTCTGTTCCTCTTCCTCTAACTTGCTTCTTCCACATAGCATTTAACAACTTCCTGTGCATCATGTAACTTACTTACCTGTTTTGTTAATATCGTATTTGTCTCCTCCGTTAAAAAGTAGGTTTCAGGATGGTAGAAAATTTTCGTTTGTTTTCTTCAGTGATGCATCCCTCATTTCTAGACCTACCTGGTGCATTTTAAACTTTATTTGTTGAATAAATGAATAAAGGTGTCTCTGGACATTTACCTTACCATAGTGCTGGAACAGGAAAGAATTTCTTCTCTCTTTAAACTAAAATGGGACATATTTAATTCCTAACCTCTAGCTCTTGGCAAAATCTTTGATTAAATTTGCTCTTCCTGTCCACGTCTATAATTTTCTCCAATATTCTTGAGTCTAATACTTTTATTTCCCCCAATCAACATCTATTCCTCCATTTCTACCAACACTGCAAGTACCAGGAACACTGTCAAAGCTACCTGACCCTTCACAGGGACCTGTCCCTGGGCTTCTGAATTCCTAATGAAGTGGTTAAACTCACTTGTTTGAGGGGAAGTAAAGATTTTCTTTCTGAAATTCTGTGATACTTGGACATAATTCATTCCACCACTCAAACAAGAAATCTTGCTAGCAGAAAATATAAAATATCAACAAGCAGAATATATTTAAAAATTGGAGTGAAAAAAAATCTTAAAATAATATTTTCATGCTTTTCCATTAATATTCATCAGCAACTTCATTTGTTCATTTGTTTTATAATCTGCTAACTCTCATGAACAGACCAGTGGCAGTAAATGACCACATTTTAAGAGGGATTTATAGGAGCCAATCATTACCAACTAAAGCATTCTATAAAATAAGGTAACATGTATCATTTGATTTTAGAGGAGAGATAACTTGCTCTACCTTAAAGAATGCCTTATTCTCCTGGTTCAGAAGATAAAGTGTGTCTTTCATAGCAAGGAGGGCATGGGGGCCCTGAAACACTTGCCTCGGAGAACTGATTTTTCATTCTTTTCTTCCTCTTCTGTCCTCTCTCCCTCTTTCCTTCTGTTCATCCTGTCTTTATTTCACACCTCTTTGAAGCAGCAACTGTGTAGTTATAAACTGTGTTAGGAACTGGGGATGAAAACCTGACCCAATTCAAGAGTTTCTGCTGCTTTTATCTTAGATTGGAAAGAGCATTTAAATGCAGTAATCACCACAAATGTCTATGCTCATCCCTCATGCTCTCCTGTTGTGTGACCACTTATTTCCAGAATGTGCCATGCAATGTCTGGTTTCTCTTCCACTGCTCATGTTTCCCTCACTTCCATTTTTACTGCTTAGCTCATTTCACCTCAGGTTCAAGTTTTAGCTCAACATGGAAGTCACCTCCTCCAGGAAGTCTGTATACTGGTTACAGATGCCCGTGTCACAGCCTCAAAGCAGAGAGAAGCCCAGGACCATACCAGGTTCATACGCTGTTCTGGCCCAGGACTTTCCACCGAGTGGTCACTCACAATGAATACCTGTGGAGTGACTAGCCAATGTTTATTTTTTGCATGGCTTTTCACTATTAAATGTAGTTTTTTCCTAGTGTCCTTTTTCTGTTCCAGGGACAGACTGTGGATAGAATGTTACATTTAACTGTTTTGTCTTCTTAGACTTCTCTGGTCTCTGACAGTTTCTCATAATTTTCTTGTTTCTGATGACTTTGGCAATTTTGATGAGTACTATTCAGGCATTTTGCAGAACACCCTCAATTTGGGTTTGTATAATCTTGTTCTTATGGTTAGTCTGAGTTATTGGCTTTTGGGCGGGAGGCCACAGATGCGTTCTTGCCCTCATGCCCTGATAGCCCTGCATGCTATCAACCCATCAAAGTGCCCTCTCACTGAGGGTTCTCACCTCAGTCACCTGGCCAAGGTAGCACTGGCCAGACTTCCCAATGTAGAGTTGCCATGTTTCCTGCTTCCCACATTCTACTCTTTGAGAGTAAATCACCAAGTCCTGCCCAAGTCAAGGGATGGGGAATTAAACTTCACTCCCTTCTCTGCAGGAGATTTTCACGCCCACCTCATTTATCCATTTATTCAGTGATAAATATGGACTCATGGGGAATGTTTCTTAATTAAATGTGATGTGAACAATTGTCAATAGTCCAGGGAATATGACATTTGAAGCATGGTAAATTGTGAGGTGATTAAGATTAATTCCTTTCCAATTTCTGCATCATTTATTCATTCACAGAGCATGTGTGTGTTAGTGGCAAATGTGTGTTGGTGTTAGCGATGGGTATGTGTATGTTGAATGCATGTGTGTGGTACGTGTTAGCTAAGTGCTCTGGCGGGTGAATGGAACATGATTATCCATATAAGTGGCGGCTGCCTTCATGGAACAGGCAGTACAGTGACACGCGGCCAAGAGGACAGGCCTCTGTAGTACCTGCTGTGACACGGGAAGGAGCCGTGTGCCCTGCGACAGTGACCACCTCCAGTCGGGGTCTTCAGAGACGGCTTTTCTGAGGTAGCTGAACTAAGCCGAGAGACTAAGGACTCGGGATGCCTTTGAAACCTGCCGTCAGCCCACCCGTCCCAGGACCTGTGTTGTCACCTTCTGCTCCCACCCCTCTGCCCTCTCACCCTCGGCTGGGTCACCTTCTCCTCTGCCCCCTCCCCAGAGGTCCTGCATTTCTTCTCTCTCTCTTTCTCTTCCTCACTGGAAACTGTGCCCTGCGCAGAAGATGCCAAGGGCTGCGTGGGATTTCTGCTACACGAGACTGGCAGTGCGACTTCATGAAGTGCTATGGTTTTGGAGACAGACAAGTGAGTTCAAACCTTGACTCTGTCAGTCCCTAGAGATCTGATGGGTCAATTTCTCCCACACAAAATGAGGCTAAGCCTGTTTCCTGCAGGGAAATGAGAAAGGTTGTAACTTACAAGGAACAGAATAGGCAAGTATCCTCAAGTATCGTTGGTCAAGTATCAATAAGTTCGTCAAGTATCTTATACTAAGTGTTACTGATGGCTAATGGGTGATGAATAATGGCTTTTTAAAGAAAAATTTAACCCCAGGGGAATGTTTTCAGTTGGAGGAAATTAAAGAAAGGGTAAGAGTAACATATTTTTAGCCAGGAATATCAGTGACCTTCAGATAATACTTGGAGTAACCTGCTGTATGAACAAACTAGCTTTTCTTTTAAGAAAAGTCCTGGAAATCAGTAAACTAAAACTTTGTATAATTCCAAATTAGATGTAAGACTTGACGAAACGTTTAGTTAAAATATAAAGTCAGGCTTACATTTGCTCACAGAATTACTTCCATAGTATTTACAAATGTCAGGATCCAAGAGGCCTTTTTTGACTCAGTGAATGGGGAGTGAGGTCGGGGGCAAGGGCTCCTCCCTTTCTCTGTCCCATGTCCCCTCTCTCTGGCTGTGGCCAGGAGAGGAAGAGCAGTGGTGACACGGGTCCACCCCAGGCTGTTCAGCCTGTCCTGCATCCAGCCGTAGCCTGACACGGGCAAGGCAGAGCGTGAAAACGGGCAGTGCTGAATTTAGGCAGTTTCACAGGTGGTGATTCGGAGAAGAACCTTCATTTGCTGAACGAATCCCCATTTTAAACTCCTTTTGTCTCTCTTTTTTTTTTTTTTTGCTGGGAGAAGACTGAAAAGAGATCAGGCTGTCCACATAGACTGCTTCAGCTGACATTTCTGTTGGGAACAATAATAGTCCAATGAATTGGTGTGAATGACCTCCTGTGATTGCTAGAAGGTCATCTGTGTGCTCCTATTCAAACCCCCAAAACCACTGATGCCCCTGAGTCACCAAATTCCTATGAAATTTTAATAGCCTTCCTTTCTTCCCTGTAAGTCAACAAGCTCTGGTTTTCATTCTGTACTTGGTCCCTATCCTATGGTTACTGAAGAGGTCTTTGCTGTTGTGCGCGGTGTTTCGTGTGAAACGGTGTTCACCAGACAAGCCCGTCCAACAGGTAAGGCTCTAACCCTGGTAATAAGGAAACCCACCAATTCACCAGAATCTTATGTCAGTAAGAACGAAACAAAGAAAAAGGCACTGAAAATGGACAGGTGTTCAGAGCCCACATATTTTAGCAAATAAAAAGCAGTTTTAAAATAAGGCATTATGTGCAAGCCAACACCATTTGACTGCCCTTATGTCTAAGGCACTCAGCTGGGTTTCTTTCTTTCCTTCCTTTTTTCTTTCTTTCTCTTTCTTTCTCTCTCTCTCTCTCTTTTTCTTCCTTCCTTCCTTCCTTCCTTCCTTCCTTCCTTCCTTTCTTTTTTTTTGATAACCCAATACTTGTATATCAAGGACAGATTAGTGTTTTAAGGAAGAATAAGGATTTCTTCCTTTTTTGTGTTCTGCTGATATGTACCAAACTTGTCAGACTCTAAAATTATTTTTCCATGAAACTTAAAATTAAAAGAAGGTCATTAAGCTATTAAAAAATACTTTGTGTGCATATACTTATACACATATATGTATATATATTTCTCTCTATATATATTTATCTAAATAAGATCTCATTATAAATTAAAGCAAACAAATTTTCTAAAGAAACATCATCTTTCAAAACATGCTTTTAAAAATAGTCTCTCCTATCCTTGGAGTAGGTGGACTGGCAGAATCAGACGAGTCTGGGCGAGGGGACAGGTGGGGCAGGGCCTCAATTCGGTGACCTTGTCTGAGTTCACAGGGCATCTCAAAGCAAGAAAGGGCGGGGACAAGTGAGCGAAGGGGTAGGGAAGCCAAAAATCCAAACCCAGAACGAAGAGTCGAAAATAACAGTAAAACTAAGGAAGGCAACAGACAGGGATGGAGGTTCGACGTGGAGGTAAGGGTTCAGAATAGGAAGAGAACATTTCACAACAAAGGGTTGACATATACAGTGCAGAGATCTTTTCTAGTCCCACAAAATTCAGGTCTGGTTTGACGATTCCACTCACACAGCAGTAGAGGCAAACGTACAGGGAGCTGGGGCTACTGTGTTCCTGTCCATGGTGTGCCTGGAGGGCCAGCTCAGGGTGTCACGTACGTGTCTTTAAGCCTGCCACCGTCCCTACATACCTGAGTACCTGCCTGTCACCATCCCTAGGTACCCATGTACCAGCCCTGCCACTGTCCCTATGTACCTGTGTACGTGCCTGTCACTAGGTACCCGTGTACCATCCCTGCCATCATCACTACGTACCTGTGTACCTGCCTGTCACCATCCTTAGGTACATATGTACCATCCCTGCGATCATCCTTAAGTACCTGTGTACCTGCCTGTCACCATCCCTACGTACCTGATTACCTGCCTGTCACTGTCGCTAGGTAATCATGTACCACCCCTGCCACCATTCCTATGTACCTGTGTACCTGCCTGTCACTGTCCCTAGGTACCCGTGTACCACCCCTTCTATCATCCCTAAGTACCTGTGTACCTGCCTGTCACCATCCTTAGGTACCCGTGTACCACCCCTGCCACCATCCCTACATACCTGTATACCTGCCTGTCACCATCCCCAGGTACCTGTGTACCACCCCTGCCACCATCCCTAAGTACCTGTGTACCTGCCTGTCACCATCCCTAGGTACCTGTGTACCACCCCTGCCATCATCCCTAAGTACCTGTGTACCTGCCTGTCACTGTCCCTAGGTACCCGTGTACCACCCCTGCCATCATCCCTAAGTACTTGTATACATGCCTGTCACTGTCCCTAGGCACCCGTGTACCACCCCTGCCGTCATCCCTAAGTACCTGTGTACCTGCCTGTCACTGTCCCTAGAGTAAAATCCTGTTTGATGGATGAGCCACGGTGAGTAAGGAAGTATATGTTACTTTCCTATATTTACCAAGAGGAAGAGCTAGAATTCTAACATGACTCTCAATTTCCTGAGACCATACTCAAAAGAAATAAAGATATTTTGAGAAATGATGACTAAAGACATATACTTTTCCCCATATGATCACTTTAAAGGACACAGATTGTTTGGATACACATCACACATCTTCTGAGTGTTTCTTGAGCCAAATGTGTTAATTTATGGCCACACTCTTCATATACCTTTCTCAAGAACTGCCCAACAGAATTGGCATTTATAAAATAGTTTCAAGGGGGTGAATAAGGGTTTAATAAACAGAAACATTGAACTTTAACAGTATTTAAAAGCTGAAGTACATCCAGAAGCCTCTGGGAAAGCACTGGAGGTTGGACCATCTAGTGTCTTGATTGACAGAATCAGATGGTTGGACAGAAGAGCATACTGCTTCACTTCAAAGGGTAAAAGTGAGTTTCTGCAAAGTTTTCCATACATTGCTGTGAGTTTAAGGTAACGTTTAGTTGCAGACAATAGTGAATTCAATTTATTAAATAACCCTGTGAATGAGTGTATACTTCTACTGACCTTCACGATGTTTACAGAGCTGTGCCATCTCACAGAGGAACAAAGGAGACGTTTCGCTTCATTCTTATAAATCTGTACATCCAGGAACCCAGGCATCCCACGGGACTAAGAGGATGGATGCAATATTGAGAACGCAGTTGTGGAGACACGTGTCTTCATAAAGTGTGGGTGTGGAGCATTTCATGAACCTCATTCCTCCTAAGGAGGAGCCAGGTGGGACTGACATGGGACAGGTGAGCAAAGGTACCTGTGTGTGTGTACGGCTAGTTAGAAAGTAGATAAATTAGTTTGCATGGACTAGTACCAATTTGTTTATTTCGTAACTAGCTTATTTTTTCAGTCCAACAACATTTAAATGATAAATTCTGACTTTTTCAAGCTTGTTTAGACAGCTCTGCCACTAGCCATTCCAGAAATGTGAAACCTTGAGCAAAGAACCATAATATTTAAATTAGTAGAACAGCTCTTTCATTACTAAGAATAAATGGAAATACTGCTCAATAATCTTACTCATTGCGAAACAGCATGTAATGGATAGAACCTGAAAGAATTCATAGCAAAATGGGAATGATATTTTGAATCATCAGTTATTAAGGATATACCTACTTTCTAATACAAAAGGAATTCAATCAAAATCGAAGCTGTTCAAAGAACCTCTTGTTCCTTCCTGCTTCTGTCAACCATGCTTTATAGACAGTGTACATTTATGTGAATATCCACAGATCAAATGGACAGAAAGATTATCCAAAAGAGAACCATAGTTACACCCTGGCTCAAGCCAAGTTTAAAGCACCTAGAAAAATTATCCAAATCACCACTGGCCCTATTTTGACTCCACCTCTGGTATTTTCTACAATAAAAGTATTTTACTATAATAAAAATTGAGTCAAACTTTTACAAACTTAATTTAGAAAGTAGGTACAGTAAATAGTAAAATTAAGTTACCTAAACCACAAAGTTAAAGAATGTTAGAAAAAGAAGATCACGATGAGACCTTCTTTTAAAGGCATAATTATTTGCCAGATACTGTGCAAAATGTAGCAAAAGCATCGCCTCATTGATCTCCACAACAATCCTGTAAGTTAGGTGTTTCTATTGTATCATGTCATTTTATAATAACTTAAACCCTTTTTAGGGTGGGAAAACTGAAGCAACAAGTTAAATAAACTGTCCATGGCCTCCCAATAGAAATAGAATAATGAGGGAATAATGAGGGCTTGAACCTAGGTTTCCCTGATTCCAACATGTAGGTATTTAAAGATCATATTAGAATATTTTATCTGTAGTTATACAAATGGAAAAATAAGACACTATAACAGTGTCTTAATAGTAAACAAGCTTTTAGAATGATACAGAATTTTGTGCAAGTACACACACAAAATAGGCTCATGGAATCTACATATAATTAAAACTATGTTATATATCTTGTAGTTTAATATATTCAAATAGCACGATGTTTGTGAATTTAGATACCCATCATTGAGTTACCAGTACTTTTGAGGTTGAAACTTACAAGATGTATATTAAGAAATTCACATGGAATTTTCAAAGATTTGGGAGATACAATATTTTTTCAATATCGATTTCTCACTGAATTTGTTTGCTGAGCTTTGTCTTTGAAGTTCTTTCATTAGAACAGACAACTGGTTTGCATGAATGAAATCAAGCAAAAGCTCCAGCAAAACTCCCTCCATAGAGTCACACAGAACTCAGAGATGCTCCCGAACCACCGTTCTTGAGGCAAAATACTGCTGAGATCACAGGTGCTCAGTTTCAACAAACAAATGTTTTCAGAGGCAAATAAATGGCACCATGTTTAAGTCTTATCAATAAGATGGTAAATATTCATCCCTGGGATTCTACTTCCTGGGCAACTCAACAGCCAGAAGGGACAGAGACCAGTTTAAAGTAAATTCCTTATTTCATGAACATAAATATTTTATCTCCTGAATCATTGATGTGAAAGAATCACACTTTCATCAACTTATTAACTGGTGAGGAAAAAAACTAGGCAAAGGAGGGGCCAAGCAAAGGAGGAAACCAGCTGAGCACAGCCTCTTATGTTGGTATCAAAAGCAATGAATCTTATGTCGACAATGGAATATTATTCAATTCTTAAAAGCAATGAGCTATTGAGCCATGAAAACACAGAAAGGAAACTTAAATGCATATCACTAAGTGAAAGAAGCCAATCTGAAAAAGCTACATACTGCATGATGCAAACTATATGACATTCTGGAAAAGCCAGAACTATGGAGACAGTACAAAGGTTCTAGGAAAACCACCACCTGACCTCCCAGGGGACACCTAGAGCTGGTGCTGGAGGAATTGAAGATCTCGGTGCCTCTGAAGAACAGGATTCAGGCAAACAACACGAACGACAGAATGCTTTTCTACTTTATTGTCCTGGTCTTGATTGATCTTGACATGATCTGAAAAACAGCGTGAGGGTTCCTTTCAAGGGTGGCAATGAAAATAAATATGTGTGGGTGTGGATTCAGACACAGGCAACTGGGTAAAACTTTTGTTTTCTGTGGGTTTTTTTCACTGATTTATAAAATTTGACTTCTTTAGTCAGAATAAATTTTGATAGTAACAAAAATTTAGAATTAATAGAGAGACATAGAGGAACAAATATGTGTCTATTTTTAAAATTATTTTAATATATAATCTAAGGACTAAAAATGTTTCTTTTCAAAAAATGGCATTCTTCTAGGGAGAAAAGATGAAGCTTCCTCACCACCAAGATGAACCTATAAATCCCTCCACTGTCCAACCCCTTCACCATCCACCCAAATTCCACTTTTAATTAAAGGGAGTTTTGCAATGATCTGTGTCCTTCTTATCAGTGAGCTCTTAAATCCTATTATTTCATATTCCATGCTACCCATTGAAGTCTGTGCATGAAAACAACACAGAAGCCTTGCTGTCAGGGACTCTTAGAGTTTTCTAATAACCCTTTGAACCTGAGCTAGTTTTCTCCCATAATCTACTAAATCCTCAAACTTTAAGGAATGACTTTCTCAAAGCCTCCTCTTTTCTCTATCTTTTTTTTCAACATCTTTATTGGAGCATAATTGCTTTACAATGTTGTGTTTGTTTCTGCTTTATAACAAAGTGAATCAGCTATAAGTATACCTATGTCCCCATATCCCCTCCCTCTTGCATCTGCCTCCCACCCTCCCTATCCCACCCCTCTAGGTGGTCACCAAGCACCAAGCTGATCTCCCTGTGCTATGCAGCTGCTTCCCACTAGCTATCTATTTTACATTTGGTAGTGTATATATGTCCATGCCACTCTCTCACTTCATCCCAGCTTACCCTTTCCCCTCCCCTCTCTGACTGTCTTTACAATTATATACTACAAAGAAACTAGAGCTTTGATTTTCTTCTCTTTTCCCTTACAAAAAAAAATGCCAAACCAGTTATAGAAACACATAAAGCCTTCATATTATCTGTAGCAGTTTGCACAAATCTCATAAAAAAGGACATTGAGAGGGAAAGCCTGTTGTTTTTATTAACATGTTTCCTTTCTTAAAGCTCTAAAACAATTTGGAAAGTAGCTGTTAAGGCAACATATTTTGGAAGAACTCAAACTGACCTACAGTATTTAGTGTTTCTAAAAGTACAGTCTATTGAGGTTGCAGTGTCATTCTTGATTTGCATTTCCTTCTAAATACCTCTTTCCAGTACAATATGGCTAGTGAGTGAGTATACAAATATAGGAAACACTGCTTGCTTTGAAGTCAGGCTTCCCAGCAGCTTTACTGCTTCGAAAACAAAAACTGACATAAAATATATTTTACAAAAGGAAAACTAACACATACCTCTGATTACCAAATAAGCTTTGCCTTACAATTTTTTTTTAATCACACTCACTTTTTTGATTAAACAACACAGAGCACGTAAGGAAAGAACACTGAAGAGAGCTGGGAAGGATGAGAAGAAACTCATGCATCACAGGAGGCATATCAGTGGACAGCTCTGCATCTGAGGAGACCACGGGTGCCCCTCTGCTCTGTGTAACAACTCTTAGAGAACCACTGGTAACAGAGTGATAATTCACTCAGCAGAAGACTGTGCTTTGGAAAGACATTAGAATTTTCAGTGAGAAAGACATCATTTTGAATACTAAGTCTATCTCTCCAAGTTTTACGACCTTAATCTTGTTGCTTAAATTCTCCCAGTCTTACTTTGCTCAGCAGTGAAATATGAATGAGAGCACTCAGTTTACTGAGTCTCAAAGATAGCCTCCCATAAAAAGGAGGTGTAAAGTACTGTCATGTAGTAGGTACTCAATAAGGAACACTCTTATTTTCGTGGCATTATTGCGCTCCATACTATTTTCCTAAGAACTCAAGGAAGTGAACTACAGAAGATTCCTTGCAGATACTTAAAACTAAATGCTTGTACTCGAAATATTAAGGTTCAGCCATCTGAAAAATTCACCTCTGTGATTAACAACGTTCTCCAGAGCTTTTGAACAAATGATGTGTGAATGTACATAATTGTGTTCTTATAGAACTTGCTCTGCATGTGCAACGTAATTGTGGGGTGTGCCTATGTGTATCTACATACCATGACATCCCATTCAGGTGTGTTTATATTAATTTAATTAGCATTAAGCATTTAATTTTTTCAAATAGACATGACTTTTCTCAACACAGAAATTATTGTAAAACTATTAGGAAAGATACAAATAGTTATAATTAGAGCATGTATATATATATATATATATATATATGTATATGTGTATGTGTGTGTGTGTATATCACACACTTATACACAGATATAGAGCTGCTGTGTAATAAATATTTATCCTATATCTTACAATGTAAATTTGTAAGGCTTTCCCATCAAATACTTTACATGATATTTCCAAAATTATGTAAAATATTAGATTCTAGTCAATGAGGATGATAAAATCAAAATGTTCACATTGCTAAATTAATTTTAACTTCTTTGAGCAGATCTTAATGATAACAGGCAATGTAGTCCATTCATTTTCCTCCTATGAGGATGTGGGCACACACGCATGTGCATAGACATAAAGCATTACACATACACATACACACACACACACACACATACACACAACTGCAAACAAAGTCATACAAGCAAATCAAAGTGAAATCACATGCAGAATTCCATGGCTGGAGTTCCAGGTCTCAGGGTCCCAGGGCCTGAGTGAGGAGGTGTCCTACTGTGATCCTAGGGGCCCTTTCTGTTAACTTGTTAACCACTGACTCTGCCCAAAATACAAAGAGCAGGGTGCATACCTTAGGTTAGAGCCCTGTGACCAGGCATCACGTGTGAAAGTGAAAAATCTAGGGCCTCAAATCGGCGCAAGCTTTTATTTTGTAAATGGAATCTGAGACACTTATTTTCCCTTAAATTCCCAAATCTGAGTTTTTGGTTTGTTTTTAATAACAATAATAAACAAAGGTAAGTTGGAAAGGTACAGCCTGGCCATATTCCCTCAGCAGGAGAAAGATCGACTAATGAGACCGTTGTGTCTGGTGGGTCCCAAAAACAGTGGGTCCGCTTTCTTTGTAACTTCTGTCACTTCACCTCAGTAACGCGGAGACGTTCCTGAGGGATCCTAAGTATCCTTCTCTAGTTTCAACCAGAGACTGTGAGTTTCTGCAGAGTGAGCCCCTCCCTCCTCCCAGGCCCTCCCCTGAGACCCAGGGTCTCTGTGAAGTGCCTTCTGCCCCAAATGCTGAACCAGGGCGTGAGAGCCTGGCAAGAGGCAGGCCAAGGCCCTGGGGAGGAGACACAGTCAAACACCCATGTTGCTGAGCTATCATCATGATTTCTCTACATAAAATCCAAATAGTCTATGAGGACAGCAAAACCGTCTTCATCTTCAGTTGCAGCCCGTTCACCAACCATAGTCCTGTACTTACTGAATGCTTACCCTGCAGGCAACATCAAAGAGTAACATAGCTTAGGATGGATAAAAAACAAGGTCCTACTGTAGAGCACAAGGCACCATATCGGAGCTCAATCGGTATCCTGTGACAAACCATAATGGAAAAGAATATACAGATGTATAACTGAATCATTTTGCTGTACAGAAGAAATTAACACAACATTGTAAATGAACTACACTTCAATAAAATAAAACAAAAAAGTGTAACATAGACAAGGCTCGTAACAGTCATCTTGCTCTTCAAAAGCCACCTGGGGCACAGAGAGAGGCCACAACTAGCCTCAAGGGGCGGACAGAGCTGGGGGACTGGCCCCAGAGCTCCCTTCTTTTGTGACAGCAAGGACAGGGCCTGAGCTCTGTGCAGCATGACCCCAGCTGATGGACCTTATAAGGACCTCCTTTAAGGAGCCAGGGCAAGAATTAGTCTCCCCTTTCATAGATGAGAAACCAGGGCTCAGAGACTCGCGGAGGCTTGCCCCATGTTTCACAGATACTGAAAGGTGGAGTCAGGCCTGGGACGTGGAATCCTAAACCAAGACATTTTCTAAATGGTCACTGGGAAATAATCAGAAATTTCCTTTCTGGTTTATGTTGTCTCTCTGCTCACCTTATGGATTTTTCTCGTCACGGGCAGTGGGCAGGGCATCATGAGTGTTTTGCTGGCTCAGGGATACCAGCCTATTCCCTCAGGTGGGATTCGGATTGTTGGAATACGAACAGCAGCAGCTGTCCAGAGAAGTCCCGGGCAGAGAAGCAAGAGCATTACGTAGACCTCACACCCTGAATGCGTCATGATTATTTGGTAAGTAAGCAAATGAGCTACCTAATTATAGGGGGTTGTTAAGAGAGCAGAGCGGGGAGGAACAGGCCAGGAGACCCTCTCCAGGACCAATGTCAGCCAGCCATGCAGAACAGCCTAACCCCACTGACTCAGCTCCTTTATGAAAAAGAATAAGAGACCCTTGCAATAAGGGAACCTCAGAATTGGAGAAACACAGCGTCTGGTGAGGTGATGAAGCTGACACAATCTCAGCTCCAGAACCCGGGGACCGAGCACCTCCCATCAGTGAAGCCTTGGCTTCGAAAAGGGGAAACTGACAATACCAGCTTTCCTATTCTGAAATCCTTCAACTCAGAAGGTGTAAAGTTACTCCAAGAATCAACACCAAAAATATGTTTGCCTTTAAAAGCTCTTAGTCAAATGCTAAATAGCCATGAGCTATTCTTTTATCTCATGCCAACGTGTATTTTAGAATGTTCTGTGCACGTAAACGTGAGCACACCATTGTTCTTCTCAGGGCTCAGACACCTTGGGATGCTCTTCTGCTGTTAAGAGCTCTCCGAAAGCCTTACAGGGCACAGGCTTCCTGCAGAGCGGGCTCCTGCCTGAAGGCCTAGCCAACAGGCCTTCCTCTGAGGGGTGAGTGCATCTCCCCAGGTTCAGGAGGTGGGCTGACTTCTCCCATGGGGTATGAGGCCAGCTCCAGTCTTTCCTCAAGGAGTTAAATTATTTTTCCTAAAATTAACTATTCCTCAATGCACTGATGGAGGGTAAAGTCTAATTATTCTTTTTTTTCCCTATTTTGTATAAACGTACATAACTAAGGACATATAGTCTGCACAACTCTTTCATTATATCTTCGACTTTAAAGATACACATAATTTCACTTGACAGGAGCTGACCAATTGCACATTCTTTTGGATTGAACATTACCTCAAGAAAGAATGTCTGTGTGTGTGCGTGTGTATGTATACATCTATATCTATATATATATACACACATGTATATGTGTATAGGTATGCATGTATACACGTGTGTATAAATATACATATTACATACACATATATATGTAATTTAAGCCTGAACAAGTCAATCTTGAGGAAGGTAATTCTCCTACGTCAAATCATTCATTTAGTTATTTATTCAATAGATAGATAAGGAACAATAACTGTAGGCAGCACCTTAAGTGAAAGAAATATAAACGTCTATCTGTGAATTTGGAACATAATAGTATAATAAAGATATTCATACTATTAACAACATGTGTGACAGACTCATTTGTTCCTCTCAACTTATACGTTATCTATTTTTATTTACCTGTGAACTTTGGAATGGGCCTCAGATAATTAAAAAACAGACAGAAAGCATCTTGCCATCCATTTCCTTGGCTGCCTCTCTCCTGTGTGTCCGTGTGTATCCAACCCAGACTTCTCTCACATGTGCTTTCCAGACCCATCTATCAAACCCTAAAGGACAGTGTATTTCTAACAAGATCAAACCCAAGGCGACCAGACCATAACCTAATGAGACTGAAGGTTTTATTGCATTGGCTGCTGCCCTGCCCCAGTAACTACATTGGCTGTTGGTAATTTTCTACTCTTCCTGCTTTGTTGGAGTGGTTCCTATCTTAAATTCTGTAACCATCAGACCGCATACCTCTGCCAGTCCAAACTGAACTCACTGCCCTTTCTCCTCAGCCTCTTTCCTTCCTGCAGGGGCTTCTTGTCTCTATGGACTCAGTCTCCCACACGACAGCCCAGAATTCTTATGGTTTCTCCTTCTTCTCCAAGCCTGCTTTGATCACCAAGTATCAGTGCAAAACCCCAGCTACCCTCCCCTTCTTCACATTACCCTGTCCTGGGCCAAGTTTAGAATTTCACCATCGCTAGCCTTCACTTTTTCATTGCATCATGTTTGATTTCTATTTCTCCTCTTTTCCTTTTTAATCTTTCATATGTAATCCCACTAGAAAAGCTTTCTAATACACGCATCTTTTACTCCCTGCACAGACTTTCACAAGCTCTGTCCCATCTCTCAGCCCCACCTTTAAGTGTCCTTATCACCAAGACCAACAGCCCTTCAATCACGACTTACGTGCCTCAATGCGTGGCCATTGTTTGTTTCCCTGTATGACCTCACATTCTATGCACGTATTAAGGGAGGAGTTTGTCGAGTTGATCTTTGAAGCTCTGGCAGGTGGAATGATGTCTGGTTTAATAATGTCTGTTTTAAACGAGGAAATTAATGATTAAGGAAAAGAATGAAACACCTTCGTTTATGGAACACATCCCTTGTGATCAGCAATGGGGATTTAAAGATTATGAAGAGATGACCTTTACTCTCAAGGTGTAATGCCTAGAGCTGAAGCTTACAGTGAAGCAGCCTTTCTCAGCTTCATCACTATTGACATTTGGGGCTAGATAATTCTCTTTAGTGGGGGATTGTCTTGTGAACCATAGGATATTTATCAGCATCCCTGGCCTCTGTCCACTAGCTGCCAGTACTACCTCATCACCCCACTTGTGACAACCAAATATGTCTCCAGGGTCCCCTGAGGTATAAGAACAGCCCCAGCTGAGAACCACCCCAGTAAAACTGCCAATAACCTGTTTGTCTCAATATTGTCTGAACTCAATTAACTGAATAACAAAATAATAATAAAATAACAACAACAACAGCAATAATAATGCATATTGAACTTGGAAGAAAAATCAGTGCTGTACTAAGACTTTTTTTTCTTTTTGTACTAAGACTTTTAAATAATTTTCTCAATGTAGTGTTCACAACAGCTCCAGACTTTAGTTTTTATTATTGTCCCTGTTTTACAGACAAGAAAACTAAAATGCAGTGAAGTTCAGGAAAGATTACAAATCCCAGAAGAGACAGAGCAAATTCTGGTCTCAGACAATATGCTTCTAGGCCCTGGTTGTGTTCTTAGCTTACCTTAGTCCCCAAAGTATTTTTATTTGTAAAGTAACAGATTGTACTGCAGAATTCCAATCTTCAAACTTCAGTTCATTTCAAATGTAACATCAGTCTTTTGACTAAAAATCCATTTTAAAATTAGAATATTGTGGCTCAAGATATAGATATTAACTATATCTATAGTTAAAGGTTGGCTACCTGTTTCAGTGAATGGTTAAGCAACAACATTAAGGGTTAATATATAACACTGGGACTAGAGACTAGTTTTTTCTCTTTCCGAAGATTTTACTAACATTCTCATGCCAGATGGTTTAATGTAAATGAGAGAGCAGAGCTATGAAATTCTGGGGTCTTAGAAATTCATCTCAAAGTGTTTCTGTTTATCTGTTTGACTATATCTCTTTTTTTATTAATATATCAGTAATGTTTTGACTGAATGGTAATAGTTCTATTAGCTGAAGAAAATATGAGGCAACTAATATGTTTTCCTCAAAGATTTTATAAGTGCAGCTGTCAGAACTTGTGCTTATGATAATTACATGAGTAGAAATCTGATTTAGAGCAAAAACAATAGTGATAAATATCCAAGTTCCTCTTCAAAATCTCAACTCTTCATAAACACATATCTGAACAATAATCACTCAAATATCTTAATTCTTCTGAGGTTAATAGACTTTTTGATTCATTTTGGGGATTTTAACAAATAAATAGTTTTTAAATTCTCCATGCACATGATTTATTACAATGTTGTGATCTTGATGTCTTGCAAATAGGAAAGATTTCATTAAAAGGTAACTTGCATTCACAATTGTATACAAAGTGGAAGAAATATCAGTAAGAATGGATCGCTAAATCAGCCTATTGATATTTAGTTGTATAGTCCTGGACTTACACACAAACACCTTCTAAAAATTTACAGTGAAAACTTGAATTTCATTTTATCTTTTTTAGCTTCAACTTTGCATCTCTATTTAGAAGACTGTAGACTTTCTAAAACTCAAGTTTGATACAATTAAACACGGTTTTGTCAAACCCTTCTAAACTCAAGTGCCTGACATTTGGAAACATAAATGGTACATTCCTTTCTAGTTCTTATCAACTTCCGCCCTGCTTCTTAACCCACCCTTTTTTTTTTGTCTTAGAGAAAAACCTGAATTCACAGAACATTGTCATGTAACTTATGATTCTTTGTTGAAGTTCTTTCTCAATTGTACTGTGACATACTGCCAACCTCTATCCTGAATATATTGAAGAGCTGCCATTCACCCTTCAAGACTTGGTTCACCTACTCTCTCAGTTGTAATTGTTCATTACCTTTAGTTTTGCATCCAGAGAGAGAGGTTGAAAGGTATCATCAATAGGCTTGTCTTCCTTTCCACTTGGGGGCTTCCTGCGGTCAAAGGGAATTTTCACTCATCTCTTTATTTCCAACATCACCTGTCACACCAAACACCTAGTAGTTGCTAGTTGAATAGTAGTGTTTAACTGAATTGAATCGAAATGAAATAAAATGGATTAATTGAGTACGGCTTTCAGAGAGTGGCTGGAAGGATAAACTAATGTATAGGTATTTAAATAGTGATTCGATCTCCTATAATCTGCATGGTCTTGGTCAAATTAGTTTACTTATCTTTGCTTAAAAGTTTATATCTGTAAAATGAAAATAATCACAATAACTTAGTATTGCATTCTTAAAGGATCAAATGAGGGTAAGTTTAATAAAACACACAGTCCCTTCCTGGGACATAGTGGATTGTCAGTATTTAAGGATCTAAGGCATGAATCTAGCAGAGAGATGGGCATAACTTGCTCTGGAATTGGTTTTCTTTTCCTGTGTTATGACTAATACATTTTTAGGCAGTGATCTAAATGTGCTTTCTTAAATGGGATATAGCATAGCACCATTTATAAAAATTTGCAAATACACATTAATTTAATGCCCCTTGACACTGGAAAAATTGTTTTCAAGTTGTTATTTAATTCTTTTTTATTGTTACAATTATGTTTTAAATTAATTTAAAAAAACCTTCTTGTTGGCAAATTCTGGGATATGATAAAACATGTTTTTTATTTTTTTATTTTTTTTTTGGTACGGGGGCCTCTCACTGTTGTGGTCTCTCCCGTTGTGGAGCACAGGCTCTGGACGCGCAGGCTCAGCGGCCATGGCTCACGCGCCCAGCTGCTCCGTGGCATGTGGGATCTCCTCGGACCGGGGCACGAACCCGTGTCCCCTGCATCGGCAGGTGGACTCTCAACCGCTGCGCCACCAGGGAAGCCCCTGATAAAACTTTTAAAACAGTGTGAGACACTTCCTGTTTCAACTTTGACATGTAAAGAGATTGGAAGTTATCACTCCCATTCTCACAATAAAAAAAAAGCTGAACAAACTAAAAATCAATAACTTTTCTTGAACCCTTCAAAGAATTCAGGTTTCGGTGTAAGCTGCCACTCTGAAATCTGGAAAGAAAGGTAAACACAGACAATCACAGCCAAGATCATCTCATCTGGAGCAGAAGTTGTTGGAGCCATAAACGGTAGGAAGACGTAATGGTAATTTTGATGAGTTGTTGGAGGCTGAGAGAGATGGGCATGAGAGGGACAAGCATTGCTGGAGAGCTTGGAGTTGCTGTCATGGGGGGTTCCCTACATTTCATGGATTTTACCTACAGGAACCTTGCCAGTTTCTCACAGGGAGGCTCAGAGAATGATCCAGTGCTAGCTTTAGAGCTGGAGAGGGAGAGTTACCACTGTAAAGTGTGACCAGAGGATTCTCCATAACAAAGACCTACTCTCTGGGATAAAAACTTTACCAGAGCCTCTCCCACCTGGGAAAGGTCACATCTGTATCCCATTCCAGTCCCTTGTAGTCTTCCTGTCTCACTAAGTTGGGGGAGAAGGGACCCAAGAAACCCTTGTGAAGACCACAGCTGAGGGACTCAGTCACACTAAGCCTGAGATTTCATTACAAGGTTTTCAAGCATAGGATCATAGAACATGTCCCCTCTCTGGGGCCTTAAAACCACACCAGCTGAGCTCTAGCATAATAACAGTGAATTTCAGCTGAAAATGTTACAAGACACAGACTCTCTAAGGAGAAGTCTTGGGGAAACTCAAATTCAACAGGGGCACTAGAAAAATGTGAAACCTTGACACCTACAGGTACAGCACACATTAAAACATGGTCCAGCTCCAAGCACAATTAGCAAAACTTCACACTGATGGCCTGTTTACCTCAGTTTCTATTACCTGATGTATCATATCTGCCTTAGAACAATAATGAAAAATACGAGTCATGGTAAAATTCAAGGAGAAACAGTCTGAAGAGACAAAAGAAATATCAGCATTTGGCTCAGATTTTAGAATTATCCCATAAGTAATTTAAAATGACTGTCATTAATATACAGAGAATTCAATGTAAAGAAATAAACAGGGGGCTTCCCTGGTGGCGCAGTGGTTGAGAGTCCGCCTGCCGATGCAGGGGACGCGGGTTCGTGTCCCGGTCCGGGAGGATCCCACATGCCGTGGAGCGGCTGGGCACGTGAGCCATGGCCGCTGAGCCTGCGCGTCTGGAGCCTGTGCTCCGCAACGGGAGAGGCCACGACAATGAGAGGCCCACGTATCGCAAAAAAAAAAAAAAAAAAAAAAAAAATTGACCACAGACCTAAATGAAAAACACACAACTATAAAGTGTCTAGAAGAAAACAGAGGAGAAAAATCTGTTACCTTGAGTTGGTGATGAAAACCACAGTATGATACATGAAAGAAAACATTATAAGTAATTTAAATATCTGACCTATGAAAGATATTATGAAGGGGCTCAAAAGACCAGACAAAGGCTGGGAGAAAATATTTGCAAAACAGGTATCTGGTAAAGGACTTGTATCCAAAATACACAAAGAACTCTTAATACTAAAAATTAATAAGAAGCACTGATGTTTTAGTGATTGGATGAAGCCTCATCTCTTGTGAGTAGCAAAGCTATAACTTTGGGACAAAGAAGTTAAAATATAAGCCTGTAAGTTCAAACTCATATACCAAACATCATTATTAAACTAAGTCCAAAAGGTGATAAATAAAAATCCAGAAAAAATTTAAATGACGTATCAGTTTATCAGCTAGCTTGCTGAATCAGTCTCTGAGGATAGAAATTCTGAGTCGTCTGTCTCAGTGACAAGTAGGAGGTTCTCAGTCTTAATTGGACCCTATTAGTACCAGCATTATTATGAGGTTTGGTGTTAAGGAAAAGGGTGATCTTGATATTCTGGCCACGTCTGTTCTGAAGCAACACTTACTTATTTTATAGTAGCTCAGTGAGGTCTGGTGACTCTTCTGAAACGATATTTTGCAGTATAAAACTGAAAAAAAAATAAACATAGGCTAAAGAGGTTTGTGAAAGTTTATTCCTTCCATATTTTCTCTCCCTGCCTAGGGAAGTGGCTTATGTTCCTGCCAGGGCTTCGACTTTGGAAGGTTGCATTAGAAAAGATATGAAAGAGATAGGCTGACAGGGTCTTTGTGAGCTGTTAATGTGTAAACAGGAAGGAATACCAGCACAAGTCAAAAAGTCAGGGGTCAGCCAGCGAGTCAGAAACCAAGAAGCAAAGTGGACAGACTGCAAACATGAGTCCAACAAAGATGGGCTGTTTCCAAACCAGTCAGGCAGCTATAGAACAGGAGGTGGTGATGAATTGGAAGAGGAGGAGATCAATACAAGGGCAGAACCTACTACCCTGGGTTGAAACCTATGCAGTGTCGGGATTGAGCCAAGGGCTCGACAAATGCTATTTTATTTACTTTTAATGGTCTTATCTCATTTAACAAATAAAGAACGTGAGACTGAAAAGATAGGAACCACCAGGAACTACTCAGCCGATGAGAGGCAAGAAGGGCACAGTTCAGAAGGTCGTGAAGATTAATGCAACCAAAGAGGCAACCTTAAGACAAGAATTAAAGGTGTCCTGCTGCTGAGGTATGTTCCCTCGGTCAAGAAGCTGCTATGCTTTCTAGGGTCCAGCTAAAAGACTGGGAAAACATTATAGCATGAGAGTGTGCAGGAATGACCCTCGATCTGACCCTGGTTCTCAACCAGAGGAGGCATTGCCATGTACCTGTTGTGGAAACGTGTCCAGACATCTCAGGCTGCACACTGAGCTCGCACGCTACCAGTTCATTTTGCATGTTAAAAGCTACATTTCAAAGTTCTTTATAACACTCGTTGCAGCACTGGACTAACACATACCTGTCCAAGTTAAAGAAAATCCCTCTTGAATTGGACATTGGAGGTTACTACAGGATATGAACACTCAGAAATTGCCTACTAATATTGCACTATGTGCTTTTGTTATAACCCAAAGGAGAAAACCAAAACAACAGTGAGGATGAAGCTTAACAAGTTCCATCCATCTAGAAATAAAAAGGAACTGGCATTCACACTGAGGTCTGTCTAACTCTAAATCCTATGTTCTTTCTACCATATCTTCTAAATGTCTATCAAAAAATTCCTGTAACTGTTTTTCTTTAGGACACTCCCATAGCATGTAACTCTCCAAACTTAAGTCAAAGAGTTGAAATAGACCAACATAACTAATGCTGAAAGATTTTCCCCACTTGCATTGTTTTTAGAATCATATCTGTTTCTCCAAAGCATTTTGTATTCATGGTTTCTTGCCTATTTCTTTGAACTTTAAAAATAGCAATAACAACAACAACAAAAACTATGACAATCTCATAATTATATACTTATTTTTCCACAGTTGAATCAATACTGCTACATTACCCTGGTTATCATTTTAGACATGCCATCAGGAATATTAGAGGAGTGATTGAGGGAACACAGAATCTCATCTTGAGTACACTTTGCTCAAATCTATTCTTCATGGTTTTGTGATTGTTATATTTTCCATAAAATTGATCTCCATGGAGACTGTTATGGTGAATTTCACAACAACTAATACAATTACCCCCAAATGGAGAATGTGAGTACTTGTGCACCTCTCTGTGAGAAAGCGTGATCTTAGCGAATAAATAGTTATTGGGGGATCATACCAGTTTTCAATTTTATCAGGGAATTTGGAGCTAACGTGTGGGAGGTGAGAATTATATTGTATATTCTTAATTAACAACTGTTTTTGATCAGGGGTTTAGGAGTTAGCACCTGTAAGAAAGTGAGAATTGAATGCAGAATGGACCACCTACACTGTAGCTGTGTTATTGGGTGGAGCTTAAAGCATTTGCTAAGAGGTCTGTGCCTCCAACTCACATCAATGTGAGTGATGTGAGTTGGAGGCACATGGTTATATGTTTCTTTTTCTGGAAAAAAATTTACACACTGAATAATGAATTGTCTTCTACTTTTAATGCCTCCAGAATCTGAGCACAGGTTTAATATCCATGTTTTGACTTAAATTGAACAAATAATTATCATTTACCTACATATGAGGCAGTCCCTCTAGTTGGATAACCCTGGGTATATCTGGCTGTCACATTTTTGTTGTATAATTTGAGCATGCAGTTTACATCTCTGAAGCTCAATTTCCCCATTAGTAAAATGGTAGTTATAATATTGACCTGGTGAAACTTATAGAAAGAGTCAATCTAGTAAGAATATAATACATCTAGCATAGTCTCCAATATATAGGAAAAGCACATGCTGATTTAGTTTCCTTTTCTAAGATCTCATGCCTAGCACTCTAGACAAAGTAAGGTCTTCATAACTCCCTGAATATATGCCTTCTTAACTTGGCCTCTAAGCTTCCCTTGTAATAATGTTGTTTTCACTTGGACTGCTTCCCATTTCTTTTCCACCTGTTCAAATATCTCGCTCTTCGGGACATACATATAATAAAAAATCCCTTGTTTTTCTCAAATTAAAATGTAACTGGGCACCCTGAATTTTTATTTGCTAAATCTGGCAAGTCTGCTTTCAAAGGTCTTAAAGTTCTTCAGTTTAGAATTTTTTTTTATTTAATTAATTTATTTTTGGCTGCATTGGGTCTTCGTTGCTGTGCGCAGGTTTTCTCTAGTTGCGGTGAGCGGGGGCTACTCTTCATGGCAGTGCGTGGGCTTCTCATTGTGGTGGCTTCTCTTTGTTGCAGAGCACAGGCTCTAGGCATGCGGGCTTCAGTAGTTGTGGCTCGTGGGCTCTAGAGCGCAGGCTCAGTAGTTGTGGCGTATGGACTTAGTTGCTCCGCAGCATGTGGGATCTTCCAAGACCAGGGCTCGAACCGTGTCCCCTGTGCTGGCAGGCGGATTCTTAACCACTGCGCCGCCAGGGAAGCCCCCAGTTTAGGGTTTCTGGTGGAATGCTCTTTGTGTGTGCAAACAGGCACGAGGGTGTTGAGGGAGAGCCCTAGCCTGGCCAGACCCTGTCTGCCTCAAGAAACAGACCCCTCCTCTCAAACCCCTGTGGTCCTTATCTGTCACCTGCTTTCCCGGCTCTGTGGCTCTGTTCAGGGTCTTCCACATGATTTTCACATTTCAACTACACTAATCTTTGCCTCCAGAATATCTGTTTTAATGATTATCACATTAGAGTACCTCTGTAATGCTATGGCAATATTCTGATGCCAATCTACTTCCAACTATCAGTCGTCACTGCTGGACTCGTTTTGAATAACTTCTCTCTCTTTCTTCCTCCAGGCTTCAGGTACATATATCCAACCCTTATCAAAAGCGTGCTTGTGTCCCTGTAGGTTTCCAACTTTGGACTGACCCTGCTCAGGATCTCAATGGGTTCTTCATACTGTCTGACTGTGGGATTGAAGTTAGTCAAATATGAACACGTAAAAGATTCCTATTTCAGCTCACTATAATAATCACTTCTTGAAATATCTAGAGCCCTAAAACGTTATTCCGGAAAATATGGCATGTATTGTCTCCTATTATCATTATCGATACTGTCCTATTATTATTTTAAAATAATAACTAGGCTTTATTGAGACTTTCTAACGTGTGGGTCTGACATTACACACTTGTACAAATGATGCAACCCTATGAGATACTTATTAATTTTGTATCTATTTTACATACAGAAAAAATCATAAGTACCTTCGCCGAAGACACATAATAGCAAATAGCAGTACTGAGGCTATTATAAGCTTCTTTCTGGCAGGAAAATTACCTTAGCATTTAGTAGACTCTCAATAAGTATTTTTTGATTAAAAAGGGGAAAACTCCTAGGAAATACCTTGATTAGCATGTTCACACTTGCTTTATCATACAAATTTTTAATTTATTTAAACTGGATTCTAAGACTCTGCTCCTTTGTTTACTACAATCATTATGTCTTGTCAGTAAGACTTGAACCTCGTGAATTGCGCAATTACCTGTGAAATGTCCCAGAAGAGGACATGCTTATCCCAATATTTTTACTCAGTGGCAAATTTCAACGTTTAGAACCGCAAGCTAAAGAGTGATTGTCTTTTAGAGTGGAGTCAAAAATGATTCTAATTAATGGTTTTCTAATAAATTTTTTGGCTTATAAGCACTAACAGCTTCTTTTTAATTAGGCATAAATATCCATCTAGCACAAAATATGTTGTCAGAAAGAACCTCTATTTCCTCAAGTTTATTTTCTTAGAATTTATTTAGCCTGTCATTCACATTTAGAGTTATTTATTAGTGAATCAGTTCTGTGAAAGCTCTGTGATTACTGGGTGAATACTGGGTGACGACCATGCCTGCAGAACGTGGGCCCTCATGCAAATGTAGCTGTTTTAAGGAAAGATAAATCAGGAAACAAATCAACAAAGGAGTATGTATGTGGGATGTGTGTGCACACACACTAAAGTGAGTACCATAATGGGAAGAAATTCAAGGGAAAAAAATCATAGCCTCAGGCTTCTTACTCCTGTGGTCTTTTAAGAAATAATGTAGGGCTTCCCTGGTGGTGCAGTGGTTGGGAGTCTGCCTGCCGATGCAGGGGACGCGGGTTCGTGCCCGGGTCCAGGAAGATCCCACACGCCGCGGGGCGGCTGGGCCCGTGAGCCATGGCCGCTGAGCCTGCGCGTCCGGAGCCTGTGCTCCACAACGGGAGAGGCCACAGCAGTGAGAGGCCCGCATACGGCGAAAAAAAAAAGGTAACTTACATTTTCTCAGAATAGATCAGTTAGATTCCTATAATACGTATGATATTTGTCCCATGATACCTTATGCCATCATCTCTTGAATCTTCACTGAATGGCCAACAACCAAGAAATGATTGAGGAAGGACCTGGGTCATGAATATAAAAGCACTGTCAACTCTTTTATTTTCTAAGCAGGTAACATTTCAAACTTGTGCAGTACTCAGAGAACAAGCTTTAATAATCATACCTGATTGGAATAGCTTCTTCTTATGCTCATTTTTATGAGAAGAAAGAGTGAAGGGAATTATTCTGCAAATGCAAACATACACAAATAACCACAATTTATTCCATAGATCATTGTCTTGCTCAGAATCCAGGGACAAAGATGATATAAATCTGAAAAGGGAAAGGACACTTCAGTTCATCTAATATCAACATGGTATTGCTATTGAATTAAGAAATGAATAATTAAAAAAAATAGAATCAGATGATTTAATTTCTATAATGTGGTAAATTGAGAAATAGCTACTGAAGAAGATCCAGTAAGTCACCAAACAATATATTCCTTTGTTTTATTTTAAGGTGAAGATGAATCACATGAAATGTGACTTTTGAATGTAATGATTTCCATGTGCTATTTGTTTTGTGAATGCCAATAAGTTATTTAATCATGAATATTAATAAATACAGCAATCTTTTAAAATATGGAGAAAAACTTGTAGCTTAACAGATCCAATAAATTACAGCTCCATAAAATGCATGACTTTTTCTTACTTATCTTTCAGGAAACAAAAGAGTATCTGACTGTTTACTAACAGTTTCGATATCAAATTCAGGGTGATTAGAGTACACCTATATACCACAGCCCTCCTTGAGTTCAAATACATGATTTGTATAAAATAATGGGGTCTTTATGGATTACACAGAAAAACAAGTCAAGGGGATGCCCTTAGCATAGAAGAAGGAAGGGCCCAGATAGCAGATGAGGGGCAACCATGGCACCTAACCAGGTACTGAAATTAAGGAAAGAAAGAGAAAGCCAAAAGGAAGAAGATGTACAAAATCACGAGATGCTGGGATGAATTCTGTCCTGAAAGGAGTATATAGAGTCTCTTTTTTGTTGTTTTGGGCTAGCATAGAATGGTAATTCTTCAGAGACATGATCAATCTCTGCTCTTAAGGAAATGAGAATCCAGCAGGGAGATAGATAATTGAAATGACAGTTGCATTGGATCTGTTCACATGTGGTAGTGGATAGAGGCCCCCAAGTACAGTGGAGCTCTGGAGGGGAAGGAAGGGTGATGGATGAAGGTGAGAGATGGGAACAAAAATGAGGCCCAGGATTAGGGAGCTCTGGTGATAGAAACCCTTTTTGGGCCTCATGAAGACTTTTATTGTGGAACTTGGCACACTGTCCCAGTCTAAAAACGCTGGTCCAATTGTCTACTTCCATTCTTCCAGAGAGGACAGAATTAACTTCTCAGTCGATATGAAAGTCCATCAGAATTTAACTCCCCGAAGGCAGAGAGTTATTCTGGTTTCCATGTGCACAGTGTGTAGCACAGAGCCTTACACACTGGAGGTACTTAATAAATGTTTGCTGTTGTTGAATAGAGGATTCCATCAAAGATAAGCTCTTGTAAATTGGGAGACTCAAGTTTCTTCTCCATGGACCATTCAGCCTTAATCCCAGGAGGCCAGTGCAATGTAGGTAAAGCACAAATGTTGATGGAGGACCCCCTACCCACTGGAAACCTGGCTAAACTAGGCTTAACCTCACCTCAGCGGACTGTTGATAAAATGCTGACTCAGCATTTCTGCAAGCTCCTGTGTTTCCTTACTGAGAAACAGAAGCCAGATGAGAAGCTTGGCCCGTTTTTAGGTTTACACAGTGACACATACATAACACGTGCATACATGCATACATACTTGCTTGCATATACGCACACATATGTACATTCATCCAGAGTATCCTGTATTTGGGATATTTGTTAACATGTTTGGGTAGGTGGATGCAGTTGGGGGCACATGTCATCAAGGTTTTCTAAGCTCTAGGTACTTGTGGGCCACTTTACTAATAATTCATAATAACTTTAATAATAACTTCACTAGAATGGGCCTCTGCTTGTACCTGCTGTAACGTATTTTATCTGCTATAACATAACATCAGTAACATATTCCCACTGAGAATTGCTAGAGTGCCAGGGGGTCCCATTTTGCTAAGGAATTCTCTCTGAGAGTTTTCTTCCCCATTTGCCCTGTGGATGCAAGGTCACTCGGCCTGTGTTTCACCAGTGCCATGTGGTCACTACCCTCCACCAAAAGGCTGAAATGCAGACCAGATGGGTCTATATTAACAGCTGCAGACGCTGCAGTTGTCAACGGGCCAAAGTGGCACTGGGTATATTGGAAGATTAACATTTTTTAAACTTTTTCTATTGTTTGGAGATCATCATTACACAAATATTTTTGACCCCTTGACCTTAAAAAAGATAAAAATGGTTATTTTGACTCTATAAACTAGATGCCAAGGAAAATGTTGACACTACATGTTGATAAATACAAAAGGTTAAATGAAATTTATACGGACACTGATTAATTTTGCCTTAAATATTTGCTGGAATGAACATTCTTAAACTCAGTTCATTTCCCAGACTGTGTTCTCTTTTACTGAAGTGCAAGTAAAGTTTACTATTAAAGATATACCATACATATTTTAAAGTGAAGGTTTACTATATTTATATTTTAACCCATAACAAATTTACCAGATATAGATATATAATAGAAATCATTTTCTCAAGATTAGTTTTTCAAGAACATTTTACCGATTTTGTGTCTGCCAAGAAAATTGTGTTGTTTTATTGCCTTTTAAACTAGAGCAATTTATTTTGTGTTATTTCAAACGTACAATTTTTCTGAAATTTTTTTTCACAGTATTTAATGTTACTGATAGCATATAATTACTTAGGCAGTTCTTTTGTCTATAATAATTTCACCATGCTCCGTTTGAGCTATCTTCATTTTATTTATTTTTTTATTTTGAAAACCTCTAGCAATAATATTCACTATACATTTTATAGAGACTGATAGTATTTATTTGTTGGCATGAAAAACGGAAGTCATTAGAATGGCAAAGGCACAGGACCAGAGAGCACACTGGATAAGAAAAACAAGACCACGCTTCCCCGCGCCCCCCCCCCCGCCTTATCTTCCACACACATCAGTTGTCCCAGGCTTTGTGAATGTCAGTGGTGGACCCCACTAGTCTCCACATTTTCTTTATGAGTAAAACAGCATTTTCAGGACTTAAGCCAACAAATGGATCAGTCCAATCACAAAATAGCTGTCATTGCTGAATATTGATTAAAAAGAAAAGAATCGTGAAGATACAGATAATTTATATCTAAACATAGTTAATGTACATTATTTTGCCAAGAGGATGTTTACATTAAGTCCCTGAGAGCAGGAAAATTCACCACCTTTCCCAAAAAGTAAAGACTTTCTAGACGTGACCCAAACTAACTATAAAATTTAACCTGAAAGCATTTTGTTACTAAGCTGATTAAAATGGATTGATACTGTTCAAGAGCAATCCTAGAAAAAACGGTGAAGTACCTACTTTAAGCCAGTGGAACATCTTTCTGGATCCCCTCTCTCTGCTGGCACCTTGTCTGTCAGTGTCAGAAGTTTGACAGTTTCCATCACCCCCATTTCCTGGACTTGTCTGACTTGCTCTACCTTAAATTTAGATTCTGCTCCACTGCACCTCAGCAAGGGAACTCTCTCATGTCCCTTGGGGAAACAGATGGATAGTAGTGGTTTACTGGTAAACGTTTACCAGCTATCCATTAAAAGAATCACTTCTGTGGTCTTTGCCAACTTCTGTGGTGCAAATACTCCCTCTGTTGCTGAATTCAAGCCACCAATTTAACTGAATTTGGAATTGGGAAGAAATGAACACAATTGTGAGCTGGTAGGTGCTAACTCCAGCCACACTGGGGGTTGCTGGCTTCCTCATCACTCTGGGAGGTATGAGGTGAGAAATTCAGTCAGAGGAACAAGGAATCTTCCCCCGAGGTCTGGAGGGGGGAGTAGGAAGGGGAGGTGTGGGGTAAGGTAAAGAGTTATTGTGCACTCTGTGGTGAACATTCTGAAGTGAGTTCTCAGGTGGGGATGGAGGAGAATGCTAAGCATACTGAACAGGGGAAGTCAATTTTGAAGTTTTAAGTATATTTCCAGTTATTTTCAAACTTTTCTTATCATAACAATCACACATAGACTCTCTTCTTTGAAGTACATACTTGATTTCAACCCAAATGGACTGAATTAGCCTTCTAGGGAGACCCTTGAGAAATTATATTTCAGCAAATAGACAATATTAGGAAGTGCAGAATTTGAATCCTTGACTTGGGGTTTAATTATCTAAGGGAGAGCAAGTAGAATGGTGTTTCCCTACACTTACTGAGAGCAGAATCACCTCAGGAAACTTACAAATTCTGCTGCTTAGCAGTCATCCCATAGATTCAGATTTAATTTGTCTGGGCTAGGGGCTGGGGGAAACTGGACATCTGTAGGTTTGAAGAGTGCCCTAGGAGATTCTCATATGCAGCCCATGCCAGGAACCACTGATGGGTGTACTGAGCATGGAGAAGGACAACAGAACTAGAGGAAAATCGACATTTTAAGTGGAAGCATAAACTATTGCAATTGCAGCTTATAGACCCATAAGTCTGTGTTTCTCAATAAACAATAGCCTCCCTTAGAGCTCATGTCTGCTTTCCTTCTGCATTCCCAGCACTTAGCCAGTGGTTGGCATATGGTAATCCTGCAATAAATGTTGATCGAGTGAGTGTCCTAATTGGCTTACCTCATTAATAACTTGGTGATAATGTGTTGATTAATGCATTATCTTGTTCTGAGTATCATATTTGCATTTCTACAGGACCATCTGCAGACAATGACTTAACCCAAAGAAATGCCTCCCCTGCTGGGGAAGGGCAGGTGGGGAGGACATTTGTGATTAAGCCTTCTGTTTCATACCAATTGTATCATGTGGGCAGCTTATTACTATTAAGGGAAGTTTAGTGTCCTGGTATATTTCATGTTTTTAAGCATTCATGAAATATCAACTTCCCATCTGGAAGACACAGCCAAGGCTTTTGAAATAATTATTTTAGAAAGAGCTACAACGCAGATATTACTGATATTTATGTACTTAAAAGCAGTTAAAGGCATTTTAGTGTTAAGTAAGGTAAAACTTCCTCAAATGTATAAAAAATGGCATTTTATTCATATTTAAAAAACTGGTGTTTTCTTCAGAGGCAAAAGAGATTGTTTCACAATTATAAAAATGAATCTATTCCAGAAGTATCCTTCTAATTCTCGGTGTACAATGGCTTTGGAGTTTGAGCACAGACAACATTCAAGGATGCTTCTGGCACCTGTGATTTACTTGGTAAACAATGTGCGTGGTATTTTTCACATTCACTACCAATTATGAAAGGATCAGTGCCCGTTTGTCTCAGTCTGCTTTTCCCATGTGTCTTACCTCTTCCTATGCTTTTCTCTTGATTTTCTCAATGACAATTAAAACTGAATCCAATGAGAGAGAAGGGCTTTTTGCTTACTGCAATTTGTTCTGCTTTGATTACTTTAAAATGAGCAATCATCCCACTCTCCCCTGTGCATGGGAAACATGCATTTCTCGGGGTCTATTTCCCCCCAAGCTTTTCCACCGGGGTTTTGAGGGAAGGCTGGCTGGATACAACCACAGGGTAGATAAATGTTATATTGATCTATCTATACATCTACCTAGATCTGGATCATGTGTCTCTGGTTGTCAACCCATGGTGTCTTTGCCCCTCGGGGGACGTTGCCTGTGTCTGGAGACATTTTTGGTTGTCACACTTGGGGGTTGAGAAGGGTACTGACATCTAGTGGTAGAGGCCAGACATACTGGAAAACATCCAACATGCACAGGACAGACCCTGAAAATGTAACTCTGCAGCCTCAAACATCAATAGCACCAAGACTGAGAAGCTGATCTTTATATGTATATTCATGTCTATCTCTGTATATCTCAAGGTTACACAGCTCTGGAGAAGAGATGCATTCAGTTCTCTACATCTCTGTCTCCTCTGACCTAGTAAATTCCTCGAAGACAGAGGCAGCCTCATGCCATCGGTGCTGCCATATCACCTAGCACAAGCCTTTAGACAGAGATGCACAATGAATGTTTTCTGAAAAGAAATCTGAGGACCCCCAGGAGAGTTTTTGCCCCAATTGCCTCTCCCATTGGCCTTACCATGATGTATAAAGTAATTTCTTTTGTTCAGCACCTTGAAGGCCCCTGTAAAAGTGGACATGGTACCTTCAGGATGGAACATTGTAATCCTCTACCAGCACCTCGGCTTACATCATCAGGTTGTCTAATTACAAAACACAGCCTTGAATCAGATGAGGCATTCTCCGATGAAGAGCACACTGAGAATGTCATAGCAATCCTTGACTCCCCTCTTGCCTTCCAGCCTTCAGTCTGTCACTAGACTTTCCCAGGTGAGTCTCTTCTCCTCAATGTCTAACCGTGCCTGGAAATTAGTACGTGTTCAGCAAATGAGGCAGATGACCCTCAGCGGTCTGGACCTGCCCTGCTTTTGTCAAGTTTCCCTGCACTGCAGATGGACTGCACATACTACTTGTGTGTCCCAAACACATTATGGACTTGCACACCTCTAGATTTTGGCATGTGCTCTTGTTCTAGCGATGCCCTTCTCCTACTTTGTTCCCTGTTTAATGCCTCATTATGTTTCAGGGTGCTACTCCAATCCCATCTCCTAGAATGATCTGCCTAGTGGTCCTGGTCCGGGGTAGTGCCTTTGTCTGTCTTAGAGCACTAACCCCATTGTCAGTCTCTTCTCCATAAAACCATTGCACCACACAGCCCATTTGATCCTTAGTGGGTGGAGTGACAATGTAGCATCTGTTACCTCAATGAGTGAGTGACAGCATGGTCCCAGTGAATTTGGCCTGGCCCACAATGGTGTCCACACACACACTAAAAAAAAAAAAAAATTTACCTGGTTTCTGAAGGACTAGCGACCTCATAGGAAAAATGAATCCATTGTATGAATTATATTCTGTCTTTCTTTGAAACCCAGCACAGATCTCTAAGAGAACAGTAATAATTTATGTATTTGTTTATTACCTTTTCTTGCAGAAATGACACCTGTTAATCAAAAGAGCAGGAGGTAGAAGGAAGGAAAGGAAAAGCCTTGTCCATCTCTAGGCTGTAAAGCATGGACAGGAGCATTAAATACCTTCCACACTAATGCAGTGTCTTGTAAGCACACTTTGGAAACCAGACAGAACCCTCAGGTTTTGCACATGGGTTCGATCACTCATATATTTAGTCAGGCAATCAACCACACTCCATAAGTGTGGAGGACGTGGGGAGAATACACAGAGAGAAAGCAGAGTGCCACAAGAGTCTATGTCATGTCCTCAGAGGACGTACTTTTGTACAGGGTTACTGGGAATATTTATAACTATCCAGGTACTGCATAGACCACCAGAGGCATCAAGGAGAAGATAGCTCAGATCATACCCTGTGCAAGTTCTGAAGAGGTATAGAGCGTTTCCAGTCAGTAATCGGAGACAAAGTCATGGGAGAGTTGGAATCTGAGCTGTGCATTGATCTGACATGCAGCAAAGTAGACTTCTGGAACCTTGTGACAACAGCATATTGGAAATGCTTCAACTGTTCATTCTGTGAAGATACCTGTTTGTGTGAAACAAGAGTGATAGGAAAACACTAAAGTAGGGGAAATAAAAGGCTACTTTACATTGATTCAATACAGCAGATACTTGTGGAAACCTTGCAAGGACACCCTACTTTGTGTGGCTCAGGCTTATAAAGACAGATGCATATGATCTTTTTTTTCTCCAAAGAAGCAGCATCACTTGGTGGAAAGGGTTTAAAATAAAACAGCTTTCACTCCTTGGCTTTGTTGATGCTTTTTACACTCAGTTCCTTAACTTGGGGCACCAACACCCACCAGGACTTCTGTGAGGGTTGAGGGACAATGTAGATATGGTCTTGCAAGGAACACTTTTAGAATGCTTCCTGCACTTAACTGGTGTTAGCTACTATTACTACCACCATCACCTTTATTCAACCACAATGCAAGAATGGGGTAAAGGGTGTCTAAGCCATTGGGTTATTGTAAGGAGGAGATCTTATATCAAATGTGGTAGTTCTTAACAGGGAGATTTTGCTCTCTGGCCCCCTGGGAGAAATTTGACAAAGTCTATAGCCTTTTTGTCATTGTCACAATTGGTGGGTGCTACTGGCACCTAGTGGGTAGAGGCCAAGGATGCTGCTAAACAACCAGCAATGTGCAGGACAGCCACCTCCATGCAGAATTGTCCTACCCCAAATGTCAGTGGTGCCCAGGTGGAGAAATGCTGACGGAAGGTGGCAATGCTGGGCCCATAGCATATGGTGTGAATGGTTGCAGCCCTGCTCTCATCCACAGTGACATCACATCACACTCATCCAGGCCGTGGTCACACCCTGAGCACTACTCTCTTTCTGTTCTGGGGCTGATGTTCAGGGGGAAAAAGGCAATAGCAATCAATTTGATGCCATCAAACTGCTTTCATGGAAAGTCTCCTGTGCCCTGGGAACTGGGCATCTTGTCTTTCCTTTCCTCCTCCTGCCGAGCCAGCTGGGGACACAGGGTCCTCCTGAGAGCAGCTGGGCCTGGGGAGCTGCCCACAGTGGCAGCAGGAGCCAGCAGGGCCCGGTCCCTGGAGGGCTGTTAGCCATGGCCCAGGACCTGCCAAGTGCAACTGGTCTCCAACAAGTCTGCTCTCCAGGAAATCTTGCCCCTCAGCCCACACTGAGACCAAAGGGGCAGAGCACCCAGGTACACAGCCCTCACCCTGTGCCCGTCCCTCTGTCTGTTTCCTTCACAGGGCTCTGGGGCTGCCTTGAGAGGGAAATGAAGTACAATAAGTATAAGTGAAAAACAAACCAAGCTTGGGTCTCCTGTCCCAGAAGGTGGCAGATGTGCCAATTCAGAGACACCCTGAGTTTGGATGCTGCCAAGTGACGTAGCCGCCTGGCTCTTCCCCACCTCCCAGGGGGCATTTGTTGCCATGTGAGTCCCCGGGAGACAGTGGGTATGCTGCCTGGTTTCAGAGGAGAGGGGTATAACGTGGTAAGCTCTTCAGTCTGCAGTTTTGAGTTTCAAAGGATATCCCCTCCTTGGAAGCGCCTGTGAGTGGCCATCCTTCTCCTTTAGGGATGATTATGGCAGTAGCAGCCACAAGAGCTCACCTTGCCACGTGCCAGGTTAATTCTAAGAAGGGTGAAGAGGTGAACTGATTTCCCCCCACGGGATTGCGGGTAGAAAGGATAGGACTAAAGATTCCCCTCGATCTTGGAGTGTAATGCTCCACCGACAAGGAGAATGAATTGGGATTTTGCACTAACAATCCCCTGACAGCTATCTGAGTTTAAAACTCATGCAGAAACTTTAGGAAAGTGCAATTGAGATTGACCTCACTAGGAAGCTTTAAAAATCCAGCTGAAAAAATAATGTTTTAAAAGTAAACCTGGGCTCCAGATTTTTTTTTTTTTTTTTTTGTGGTACGCGGGCCTCTCACTGTTGTGACCTCTCCCGTTGAGGAGCACAGGCTCCGGATGCACAGGCTCAGCGGCCATGGCTCACGGGCCCAGCCGCTCCGCGGCATGTGGGATCTTCCCAGACCGGGGCACGAACCCGTGTCCCCTGCATCGGCAGGCGGACTCTCAACCACTGCGCCACCAGGGAAGCCCTGGGCTCCAGATTTTTAATCTTGTCGGTTTATATACGGCCTCTTCTGCACAGCAGCTTGTTGTGGTTAGTTGGGTGAGAATCAGTTGAAATCAGAGAAAAGCCCAAACAGCGGAATTTTTTGGACGAGTATGCTATTCTTCCTGAGAGCTTTTGAAGTAGCAGACTTTGTGCTGACTTTGCATGAAGTGAGTGTAATCTGTGATTAACTCAACATCAGACAAGCTCCTGCCATTTCATGTAAATGCTACGTTTTAAATCCTTGAAGATGGTTTTATAAAGAAGACAGATCATTCTCCTATTTACTTGCTTTGAGTGTCAGATTCCTAATTAGTGAAATCTATATTTGTGAGTTAGGGAGAAACAAACTATTTGAGTGAGGTCCTCAAAACCACTCTCCATCCCTTCCAGACTCCCTCGAATCTTTTTTCTTATGTCAATAAAGGACAGAAACCTCACAATTTTCCCAAGACTTCATCCAAGTTCTTCATTTCCCAGAGAAAAAGGGGCTCCCAAAATAGGGTCCCGTAGACAGAAGGCAGTCAGTACATACATACTGAATAAAGGATTGGATGGTTGAGTAGAAACAATCTAAGAAATCAGAACCTGGGATTGGAAACTGTTCTGAAAAATTATAACTACTCAATAAAGAAGAAAATTGGGGAAAATAATTTAGAAGTTCAACTTATATAATGTGCATGAATTGACTGTAATTTTCTCCATGCATTTAAATATTGTGGATAATTACTCACTAAACAGTAGAATTTCAATAAATTTTATGTTGAATGAATAAAGTTCAGGTTCTTTTGAATCCTCAGAGAAATCTTGTGAAATGAAACTAAAATTTTCTTTGGCAAATTAAGTTACAAATGTAATTAATTTGCCAAAGTGGTCAGGTCATTCATTTCAGTAACAATGTCTTGACTGACAAATGCTACATATAATGATGGAATATTGTGACAAAAAAAGTTTGTCTCAATATTTCTGAAAAAGTGATAATAACACAACTACATCCAATAAACAACAGATATGCCCAAGTCTCCTTTCTTACTGGCTAATTACTGAGTTTCTAATCTTAAGAGATTTTTTTTGGTTTTCTGACACAAATATTCAGAAATATTTGAGGAAAGAAAAAATTAGGATCTAGAAGAAGACATAGAATAATATATTTTGATTAACTGTAAAAGGATTTTATAGATTTCTTCTAAGTTGCCTGATTTACAAAGTAGTACATCAATTAATCTCACATGAAATTGTCCTAAATTTAAGCAATAAAATAGTGATACTTAGACCTAAAATTAGAAACACAAATACAGTCAGGGGGCATAAAGAAATCATAAATTCGTATAGGACAACAACACAATCAAATATGGGGGGATAAGTGTACCTATTCCATCCATTCTTGTGCTAAAGCAGCAACAAGATATCCAAAACTCAGGGGAAGTACTTAATATACAAATTAAGCTCTAGCAACTATAGCTGTATTGCATCAGTTAGCGCTCAGACTGATATACACAAGCACTGAAGCAACTGAAACAGCATATTACAATAATGAAAGAAGGGCATTTTGAGCACCTGCAAAAGTTCAAGTTTATGAACTTGAGTCCATCACCATAAGACAGGATGATGCAGACAGTGGGAGGAGATAGAAAGCTGCCTGGCTGCCGGAAAATGTGGGCTCTACAAGCCTGGAGTCTTGGGAGAGACCACTGCACACACCTCATCTGTGAATTGGGAGGGGGATCTGGTTCATCACTTAGGACACCACCCAACTCAGTGTGAGTCTATGGTGCAACTTTCAGTTGTCAAGTATGGAAGAAGCTGGGCAGCCAATAATCCCTTTTCTATTATGTGAGTATAGTTACAGATGATTTACTTTCCTATGTCTGCCCCGTGTGTTGTTGGAAGGCAGGGTCGTTACCTTATTGATATTAATAGTAACAATGATAACACATAGAATCTTTCTGACCAATAATATATATTTTACTGCACATGCAACTTCTTATAAATCCCTCACAAATTATATCATTTAACCTTTACCAAAACTCTAAATTAAAATGTAGGCCAATTATATAAATTGGAGAATGTAGCTGAGAAAGGTAAATAGCTTACTAGAAGTCATATAACTAGTATGAGGTTAGACTAGTTATGTGACTTATAACTAATTTACATTATTTTCTCATCTGATACCAAATCCCAACTCTCTTCACCTCTGTACTGTTAAATAAATGTAACTATAGACAAAAAAAAATAGAGAAAATAAACAAGAAAAAATGTGCAAAGGAAGATAATAAGAAAGGGAATTACTTTCTCCAAGAGAATGTACACTTTTGCAATTATTAAAGTCTTACATTTTTAACCAAAACACAAAACAAACAAAAAATCCTAAGTGTAGTGAACAGGTTGAGTTCTCTTCTGGACTTTTGCTAACATAGCACATATTTTGAAGAAGTGGGTAAGGCATTGGCCAAAATCCAACCCTCTGCCTTTCTTTCCCCTTTCTTTCCCCTTTCTTTCCTTTTTTTACTCCAGTATTTCATTCATTCATTCATTTGTAAATTGAGATATTTTTTCAATTTTGTCAAGAGTATAGTTTATTTGGGGAGTAAAATACATGGAGAGAAGTAGTGGACAGCAAGTTAGGACACGTAGTCTGAGCTCCAGAATCATGCCAGCTGGAAGGTGAGCAAACACATGGCATTAGAACCCAATTAGCACAACCGGACATGCCCATATTTCTCGGGGTCAGAGAAGACTTTGCAAAGGAGTGACTGAGTTGAGATTGACACAGAGTTCAGAGCTGCAATATAGAAGACACACTGTCCCCAAGTCATACCCAAAGAAGAAATCAGTCATTTCCATTTTATTCCACTAAAAATAAACCATTCTCAAAGCAAGGAACCTGGTCATCTTTATTCCATTTGAATGGTGGCAGGACCATGAGTTCGGGGACCATAACTGAATAGTCATCATTGAACTCCCTGCGTCCAGCTCAGCTCTTGGTCCAGAGTAGATGCTTAGTACTTATTTACAGAGTAAAGGAATATTTTTATTTATTTATTTTCAGAAAACCTGGTCTTAAAAGAACAAATCCTCCAAATCTTTGATACTGAGATGGGGCAAGGGAGGAGAAAACGAAAATAAACACATATGTTAAAGTCAGACTGCATCTTCTCAAAACTACATCCAGGATGTCAGTTGTAAGATTGAGGTAGATGGTGTGGGAGGGATAAATTGCCAGTCACTCCACCAGTAAAAGACAGAGCTGTGGCTTGAGTCCTGAGGTCTGTGACTCTAAAGCCCTTGCCTTGGCCATATATAAAATGCAAGTTAGCAAGAACTTCCTAAGCTAAGCATCAGGATATAACATTAGGTGTCACACCATCTTGGAAATTCACCTGAAGAGCAACAGAAGGCCTCATATTTTTAAAGTGTGGGAAGTAAATACAGAAAATAGATTTCATTAGTCTTGATGATCTTAGTTCCATGCTTTGTCTTCTTGTTAACTCCTACTGACCTGGACCCAGAATACCCCTGGGGGAGCTGATCCCTGCACTGGCCCGAGCAGCTGAGATCTCATGTCCTTTGTCTAGGACCATGCTCCAACATCTTTAGTTTTTTAGTGTCCTCCTAAGATTCTATAATACCCACTCACCATACTGTTATTGGGGGTAGAGCAGGCTCTGATGTCTGGGGCTTGTCCTGCTCAGGGGAAGAAGATACCATCATATTAAATAACCTGAACTCCAAATTGTCTGAAGGATGAGGAGGTTGGGAGAAACCATGTAAATATCAGACCATGTGAACTAAACTCAAAGTGAAATGAGATGGGGGAGCAGAGCATAATGATTAAGCGTGGGGACTGGAGGAGACTCTTAGTTTGAATCCTTGTTCTGTCACTTACCACCTGTTAGACCAGGTGCAAGTTACCTCTCCTCCCTCAGGGCTGTTGTTTGTAAGAATGGTGATGATGATGGTGATAAAGACAGTTCTCATCTCACAGAATTGTGCCAGCATTCAACAGGATAATCCATATATAACTCTATAGTATAGAATGCACACTTGTTGTTATCACTTTCAATTGAGTAAACAAGTGTGTATTGTAATGAGTGTTTTCCACATATTAATTATGTTTTCCACATAATTATGTGTGTATTGTAATGAGTGTTTTCCACATATTAATTATGTTTTCCACATAATTAATTAATATTTAATAAATCATGACATCCTTACATGATAATAATTAAACTTTTATGGAAGCAGGTCTAAAAAATAAGAACTATAAATGTAAGCTTCCCTTCCTTAACCCCTGACCAGTTGGTGATTATATTTCCAAATAGCGACCAGTCCCAGCAGACATCTCTTTCTGTGATAAGGTCAGTGCTGTTGGACTCACTAATATTTCTTGAACTCATCTTTGAGAGGACAAGAAAAAAGAAAGGATGTGCTGAATCTGGAGGGATGCACTGCTCACCCCATAGAGGTCAACTCAGCACCATCTGGGACAGGTCTCACTGCTGTCTATTTGGATCCATTTCTAATTATTTTTTCTAATCATGCTGACTTTGAATATATTTTTGAAAGTATATATGTATATATATTTCCCTGTTCTTTCTTCCTTGATGTATCTGTCCAAAGAATGTGCACTTCTCAGAGGCATCTACTACAAAATTAATGTTTTGTGAAATGGTCTGTTAGGTTCTAGGAGTTTGGCTGAGGTAATGAAATTGGATATGAAGATGATGACTATGTATGTGTATGTTTGTGACCTTCTGGAGACAGGGACTGCTCATTCCATCAACCAACACACTATGTGGTATATGGCAAGTACTCAAATAAAGGGTTGTTGAACTGACATGGTAAACATCAGATGGCTGTTTTAACCTTGCACATGGCAGGACAGAGCTGAAAATTAGCATGGAGATCTGAGGGAAATGATTCACCTTTGTCATGCTCACTGTGCCTCTTCTCAGTAGTAACAGTATTAAAATGGGTCCATTTGTTATTTAAATGGATGAATCTTGAAAGATTTATGAGGAAATAGGACTTTACTCCCTGTTTCATAAGCAAACAAAAAAAGTAAACCACTGAGAGAATAAACCACATGTCCAAGGTCAAATGTGAAAATTTTGATGAAGTTTCTACCTTTTGTTTTCAGTAGGATTTTCAAAACTTAATGTTTAATATCAAAGTGGAAAACATTTCAAGCACATTTCCTTTGTCATATGTGGCATTCTCATGTTATAAATATGTCTTTAAAATAAATTGGGCCCACAAAATGAAATTATCAACACATCTTAAACCTTAGATGACTCTAAGATGGTGAGAAGACACTGTGTGATCTTATTTCTATAGGTATATTCAAAGACGGGTACCAGTTGGCCTATGTCAGAGAGCTAGTGGGGCTTAGTGGCTCCAACGAATTATTATATCTCTCGTGCTTATTTTGTTTCCTAAAGTAGTCATAGAATTATATATTGGGATTGAAACAGACTTTTAAAATTCAATCCCGTCTTCATATTTTACTGATATATCAATAGAAAGGCTAATCATATTACAGATGGTCTCATCGTTACTTAGTAAAAGACCAGCCACAACAGCTCTTCAATCTAGCACAGGCTCTTGCTACAAGACTTTGGAGGATGCACTTAAATGGAGTGTGAGCTATCTGGTATTGTCAACATATGTCTTTCACTTTGTTGATTTTCTAACTTTTCTCTGTTATATTCACCTCTGTTATTGAGGGGATATTTAAGGTTGAGAACAACTCTCTATAACTTCAGATTTATTTTAAAAAGTAGAACAAAGTAATATAGCCCACCTCCTTCTCAACAAATAATATTTATTTCTTGGAGTTGGAATAGTGATTTATTTAAATTACTGAATATATATTGCCTTATTAAAAAACTGGGACATGCTCAAAAAGTTGGATAATGTCTTGAATTTGTAATCATATGGTAAGAAATGTATATAATAGAAAAGATTAAAATTTTACATTTTAAAATTAATGTCATTGTTGCAGGATAAGATAAAATAAAAATATAATGCATTGAATTAATAGTTTCAAACATTCAAATAAGAAAACAACTAAATTCATATTAGTATAATAGAAAAGAGACTAACATCTGCACTGATATAACATGATTCAGATTATAATGTGCTTTCATAAATATTAATTTACCAAATGCTTTCAAGAATTTTGGAATTTAGGTAGAGTATATGTTAAAATCACTTTCTTTCCAGGAGGCATTTGTAGCTCAGAGAGACTGACTTACCCAAGATCACACAGCAAGTAAGTGATGAGGCTTTGGATTGCCTCAAAATTAATCCAACATTCTTTCCAGAATCTCAACCGTTCCGAGAAATATTAATATGGAAGTCTTAGGGTTCCAGGAATGGTGACTCATAAAGATGTGAAAATATAAATGACTGTGAAAGCTGAAGATTAATGAAAGCTAATAATAAGATAAATAAAAGTTCTCTCAATTTGCTCACAAATATTTGACTTTGTAAAGAACAAACAAAATTCATCTCAGCCAATGTTTACTATATATAAGGAGCTCCACTTGATGTTAAAAAAACAAAGATGTTTAAGCACAGACTTGCTTACTAGTGTTTAAAAATGAGAGAGCGTTTATAGTCCAATAGACTATACAACTTAGGGCATAGGATCCAAGAAGAGAGATTTTATATATTATATATCTTCAATGAAACAAAAAAGACATATTAGGTTAGTATTAATGTTTAAGTAGCCATATAAAATATCGGCATGTTAACAAAATATTACCTTTTGAATTTCAAATTTTAAGAAAATAATTATTCTAAAATTAAATCATCATTTGATATTTGATTCATGTGCATTAAACAGATAACTTATAATTAAAGATTAGATTAAGTATTTCTGAGTTAAGGAAAAAATCACCTTGTTTATCAACTGTCATATTTTCCATACACAGGTATAAGAAAACTACAGTTTACATACACACATACACACAAATATATGTTTATATATTATTACATATATACATACAAATATATATTTATATATATTGACATATATTACAAACACATACATAGATACAATTGTAGATATATTTATATATATAAGAGGGAGCTAAGAGAATTATCAGGTGATACATTAGAAGATGAATGAAACATCCAGTTAAATGTTTTCTAATTTTACTAAATACTGGAGGAAGTTAACAAGTACATAGTCATTGTAGAATTTGAAATTATAAAGGATAACTAAAAATCAGCTTATTTTTCTTGAACATATAAAAAAAGTTAATGTTTCTTACATTTAAGTTTATATTTTTATTACATTTCCATTTGACTAGATATTATTTTGAAAACATAATTTTAATGATTTACTATGTTTATATTTAATTCTCTGCTGTCGGTCAATAGAGTTATTACCATTGTTTTGGGTTTCTTAGCAGATAGAAGAGCACTAACCAAGTGAGAAAGAGTCTTGGAAAATTTGAATGGAAAGAACATGGTTCAGGACATCTAGATCCTGAAGTAGAAACTTTGAAGCTCAGCATGGATTGATATTTGTACATTACCTTGGTATTTAAAAGAAAAAGCAACAAAAAACTTTTCAAAGTTTTAAAAAATTCTAAATTTTAAAAAAGTTAATTTCCTTAACTATATTCTTTAAAGTGAAACTCTGACCTTTGTATTTATTACTCTTACATATATTCTTCTTATCTCCTGTTGACAAATTACCTAACATCCCTGAATCTGTCCCCTAATCCATAAGATGGATTTAAAAATTATGAATGTAAATGTTTAATATATAGAATACTTATATAACTATATGCTACAACTATTCAGTATATAGCACTCAATTTTGAAAAACCTTCTACTACAATAAGTCTAGCACTTTACCTACTGTGCTTTATAAATAAACTGATAATTATAGCTATCAATAACTGAATTGATAATTATTTTAGTTTTTTACATAAAACATATAATTTTATTACTCACTATGTTTTTCTATATTCTATCTTGAAACCAGATAGAGTCCTACTTCATTATTTAGATGGTCTGTTTCTAGAGAAATGAAAGTATGCCTGAAAATTATTCTCGGTATGTAGCTTGTGTTGAGTAGCTAGCACTCAGTGAGTGAATGTCTTCAAGTCTGAGTATTTTCAAAAAAGACCTGCATGGTAGGTGAATGGTTTTTATGCAGTGGTGAGATGATACCTGAGGAACAGTAATCTATTATAAATTTTCTACTGAAATTAGAAAGTAAAATAAGTCACTGTTGTTCAATGTTTTCAGACAGGTAAGAGATGAGCAAATGCATCATTACTGACTTTTTGGAGAACTCCACCTCCTGTGATTCATGCTGCTTCTAAATTGCCTGAGAGCGAACTGGAGCTCGCAGGGCACAGTAATCCCGCGTGTAATGTTCTGATAATTAAATCCCTCTGACAATTACATCATGCATTAGCAGGCTCAGCCCTATCCATTACTCATGATAACTCTCTTGGACAAAACAAAATGTGTACACAAGGGACCACCAGTGGAGCAGATGCTCCTGTGGAAGAAGATAGCCAAATTCTGTTTACGTAATGTGATCTGTGGAAGGCTGGAGTAGGGATCCTTTCACCTTCCCTAGTGAGAACCAAGCTCGTAGAGACAAGGACACCTGACCTTGCCACCTTCCAGTCTAATAGTATGTGGTGAAGATCAAACAATCATGGATGATCCCAGCATACCCCAAACATTTTCTAGTGATTTTGCTGCTATCAAGAAGCAGCCACAATCTGACACTAAGCCTAGTGGAACACAGTTCTCCATTTAGAAAGATCCAAACAGCTTAATTATTGGATTGGAATGTTACTCTATATTTAATTACTTAAAGATCATTCTGAAATGGCAAAAGGCAAGTTAATGCATCATTACAATCTTGAATTATAAGAATTCTATCTCCAAAATATACTTTTTGTGTACACACCCACACACATGCATATGCGCACACATATATACTCTTGAAGTTTTAAATGTTCATGCATTTAAACACAAGACGTTAAGACTTTTCCTTAAAATTTTTACAGCAACATGAATAATAAAAACTTAGTTTACCAGATGTATGCTAAAAGGTCAACATTGCAATCAACAGGAATCCAAATAACCAAAATTGTCAATTAGAGAGAATGTTTTTCTTGCAATACCTATTTAGAATAAAGAAGAAAATCTGATCAGATATTAATATTAAAATTCAACGATAAAGCAAGCTAATTTTTAAAAATCAAACTTATCCCAGAGTTATTAACTTTCTACTTTGATCTACATATTCACTATATTATCTACTCTTATACTAGGATAACTGTCAGGGTGATGACTCTGAAGTTTTTCTAGGGAGAGCTAATATCCAACGAGTATGTATTTATATGACCAAACAAGTTATTCTGTACCTATAGTAAAAGGGTCTCATTTGATTGGTTGGCATGTCTGCTTCACTGGTTTTTAAGTATTTTGATTAACATCGTTGCTTCTAAGCTACAATAAACATGCCAAGTATCACTCACATTCATTATAATCTATTAGCTTAGCAAAGGATGGGAACTCATATTTTTAACAAACACGGGCTTAAGTCAATGTCGGAAGTCACCCAACTGGAGGAAAAATTGTTGGAGTAGGTTCCTCCGAATGGGCCTTGCACATAAATGCACAGGAAGCCATCTGTTGATATGTGTAGCCTTGCTCATTGGGGAGTTCTCTTTCTTTGTTCCTGGAGACTGAGTTGGTTCCCTTTCAGAGTGAATCCAGAAAAGTGTATTGATTAGGCTCTTGGCAGTGAGGTCAGACTAATGTGATTTCAAATCCTGGTCCCACAATTTACTGACCATGTGACCTAGGATAAGTTATTTACCCTCTCCACACCATGGTTTCTCCTATTTGTATTGCTCAGGATAGAGGGACTCTGCTGCTATAATAAACACGGCTCAGAATCCTCATGGCTTAACATAATCAATGTTTACTTTTTGTTCTTGGAAAGTCCAAAGCAGGTCAGAGTTCCCCCAGAACAGTGACCCTCCACATGGTGACTCAGAGACTCAAGCCACGTCAAAGGATGCCACTAGAGATTATGAGAAAATCTTGCACTTGTAAATAACTGCCTTTGACTGGAAAGGATAGACACTATTTCTCACATCCTGTTGGCTGGAATGAGTCTGATGACTTCAGAGTAGCTCAAAGAGAAGCTGGAGGGTCTTCCCTAGTGTCCAAAAATACAGAAGAACCAGCTCTCAAGAGGACTAGTAATCCACAAACTATCTCATAAGGTAAAGCTTAAAAACTAGTATTTCTAAAGCTGTTGGTATACTCCTCAACACTTACTAATGCAAGAGATGATAATAATAATTATACTGTAAAAATATTATTCTTATTATTATATTTTAAAAGCATTAGAGACTCATTTATCACTCCACTCTGCATGGTGTTCATGATGATTTTATTGTCTTTCCAGGACCTCATTCTGACTGCTAGTCACATGAAGATAACAGACTAGATCAGCTGCTTCTTGTGAGGTGTTTATGACAACTAATAAGTGACTTTTCCCCTTTAGCTGACCAGCTAAAGCCAAATGGTGAAGGAGGTGATGCTTTTCTACCTCCCTTGTTAGTTCAAACCTGGTGACTCATTCCAAACCTCCCAGGATCTCCGTGACCTCATGAATACCACCAAGCTTGACTGTTCCATCTCCTCAGGGTAAATCCAACCCAGCCTCCCCGTGTGACTTTCCACAGGTCTGGGAGCCCAGATTCTAATGAAAATTTGGACAAGAAGGCAAATCAGATGGGATTCAACTTTGAACTAGGGAAAGACAATTACTGCCCAAATACTATAGTACGAAGGTTCTGTTGAGTTGGCATGAGCAACCTAGGTGACACATAATCAGAGAATGTGAGTGTAGGATTGTAAAGAAGACAAGCTAAGAAGAAGAGAAGCTGGATGGCTGCAGACCACGTTCCACCACCTTCTAGTCTCCAGACCCACTTAATATCTATTCTGATAGTTTTTCATTAGACTGTTAGCAGGCTTGATTATAATTGTAACTAATGGATAAATATCCAACCCTTCTCATTCTGATTGACTAGTACTTTGATGAATTCGTGTTAATACAAGGCCAAATGATGGGTTGGTAAGAGAAGTATCTAGCAACGAGCTGATGAGTCTTTAGAATTCCAGGAAAAGGAAAGAAAGAAAGGAAAAGCAAATGTAAAAAAAAATAAGAAAAGAATAAGGAAGGGAGGAAGGGAAGAACTCCCACCTTGTAGGCAGCTCTGTTTTTTTCTAGACATTTGATTGACTTTATTTCTGGTCTTACAAGCATGCTCAATTGTTTAGGGCAATTATTTCTCTCTTCCTTACCAAGGGGCCAACAGGGAGCCCTGGGGAATCATAGATCAGTCGTGTGTTTTCCAAATACCTCCTTTGAAAAGCTGTGTATTTTAAGATCCATTTATTTGGTTACCAATTCTTACCATTTTCCCATTCAGTGAGCCCATGATGAGCATCAGACATCAATCTCGGGAATCTAGTGGTCAGAACCCATCTCCCACGGAGGCTATTATGGATTTTACAGAACACTATGAAAGATTTGGTACATTTCAAAGGTGAAGTGGGAACAGACAATGCTATTTTTTTGTGCTTTCAATCTGTCTGTATCAGAGAAATACTAATGTTTATCAAGCCATTCCTATGAGCTGGGCGCTGTGCTAAGCACTTTTTGTGCACCATCTCATTCATTTACAACATTAACCTATGACATAAGTATTATTTCACCCCTAGTACATAGCTAGATAAATAACAGATTAATATTTAGTGATCGTCTCAAAGTCACCCGGACACAGAACTAAAAGTTTCTACCCTAAGTGCACTCAGATTTGCTTCAGTTCGGACACCTAATCCTTGTTTTGGGAGTTAATTCTCAGTTAATTGTAGGATACATACAATATGCTGTCTGGTCCTTTCTGACCTTAAGTAGAGGTCGTGGATAACCTAGTGGCAGACTGTTCACCGGAGGATGAGTGTCCCCAGGCTGAGAGCCGGTGGCTTATGAGAACCCCAGAGGTGAGTAGCTTTGAGGTGAGAAGAGACTCCTCTAGTCTTTTCACCAAATTGTGACACAGCACAAACTATACAATTAATTTTGCTGTGGTCCTTTTCATATTTCAGAGTTGTGCCAGTATCATGGGGATGATACTCTTAGTGTCCCCAGGAGGAAATCTTTTCCCACTTTTCCATTGCTTAACATTGTTCAGACACACACACACACACACACACACACACACACACACACACACACACACACTAACCCACTGCCTACAGGATAAATTGTGACATCTTCAGGGTTCAAGTAGCCTCACTATCTGGTCAGCAACCCTGACATTTCCAGTCTTGTCTCCTGTCTCTTTCCTGTCCACACCAGGCATTTATTGCATACAAGAGGAATTGTGCTGTGTAACAAGCCATGGACTTTTACTCACCCGTGACTTTAATGAAGCTCTTCCTTATTTATTGACAAAAATACTTACACTCCTCAAAACTCAGTTCAAAGTCTGGATTCCCTGAAAATTATCTTGAAATGCACCAGACAGTGTGCACCCTCTGACTTCCTTGCTTGGTTTTCAGTTTAGTACTTACCACAGGTCAGTGATCACTGCCTTCACTGTCCTAATTCCTCTCTAGGCTACGGAGTCCTCAAGCCATTATATCTAGTTCTGTATCCTTGGTGATTAATTCAGAGTCAGTGCTCTCAAAATTCACTGACAGAGAGAGAAAGAGAAACCAAAAAGCCTGACTGAAAAACTGACTGAATTCTGGTCACATAACTAAAGTGAAAGGTACCTCTCCTCTCAGGTTAGTTGGTTTATTCCAGCATTCTTTTTTTTTTATTGAAGTGTAGTTGATGTACAATATTGTAGGAGTTATAGGTGTACAATACAGTGATTCACAATTTTTACAAGCTATGCTCCATTTACAGTTTTTATAAAATACTGACTATATTCCCGGTGTTGTACAATAGATCCTTGTAGCTTATTTTATACATAGTAGTTTGTATTTCTTAATCCCCTACCCCTATATTGCCCTTCCCTCCTTATTCCAGCATTCTTGATTCTCACTGATGTCTGGAAATATAATAGAGGTTTCTTTTAGGGGGTATGGATGAAAAAGGCGACAACAGATTGTCATCTTAAACCCACCTCACCCTAGGAGTGCTCCAAATGAATGGGAGCAAGCTCCTTTCCTGGACAGCCCTCTCCTGGTCTCAAGCAAAGTTGGGTCTCACATGTGGGGCATCTACCATCTGCTGTCCCCAAAGTGACACTTCCTTTTTGCAGCAAGTTACACTGAAAGGTTTGAGGTGATGCCAACCAGCTCCCTAGGATAACTTTGCAGTCTTCTCCTATGTTTGGATGCCCAAATTGAGAACACCAGGAAAGGCTGCCCCCGCACCCACTTCCCTTATTTAATTCCAAAGCTTATTCCATGAGTGCTAAGATGATGTGCCAAAATCTTACACGAGAGATGAGTGTGGGTGAGACCTGGGGATGCCTGAACATCTTCTTGAGCTACCCTGTAATTACAGGTGATAAGAACACAAACAGCTCTTAGTAAGATTAGAGGAAGGGCTAGAAGCTGAGAGAAAAGGTGAACCAGGAAGGTTCAAAAAGAAGTCACTCATCACCTTCACAAACCTCAGAGAATTGAGACATTGACAATCTTCTGTCTCCGAAGCACGTCATAATCTACTAGCAGTACAGGTAATTAATAGCTCTTGGGCTTAGGAAGATAACAGCCACAGCCTTCGGGGAGCGGCTGGCTGGTTGGAGCACATTTTTGCCCATCTGCTGTCTAGCACTAGCTCTGAGTGAATTAATGGGGGAGATTGATGAGATGTACAAATGACTGCCAGTGTTTTTAATATGACAAGAAGGCATATGGGTAAGGACACAGACGATATTCCTGTACTCATTTAGATAGAAAGGAAAGCCAATATGAAATCTACTCCAAAAATTCCAAGTTTGCATCCTATTAAGTAACATTTCAAATCGAGGAAAAACTACTATAGTCGTAAGTTTCATTCATTTGGCACATTTGGGGAAAGGAGAATTCCACGTAAGTGAATTTCAGAACCGGTACATGCCCTTTCTTGCACTTTAGAACGTGGTATACCACTCACACAACCACGTGGATGGCATGCTCTTTCCTGAGGCTCAAACATCTCTGTCCACTGCTCCACATTGTATTTCTCTGGCCAATTCCTCAGATCTTTAAGATCTCAGGTTAAATAGCAATCCCTTAGATGAAACATTCCCTGCTTCTAACACTGACTTACAGACAAGTTAGGCACCTGCATTTGCCATATAAAAATGTCTCTCACATTTACTTAATTGCTTGTCTAGAACCCAGATTTTTAGTTAAATATAAATTTTAAAACATGAGGCCTAAGACTATTCTGTACATCCCACATCTCCAATGCATAGCAAAGTGCTTTAATGAATATTTGCTGAATGTCACTTAAGAATGCCCTGAATCATTTTTATCTAAGAGTAACTTTATTTCTATGGGTCCAGTCTTGCTCCCTCATTCCAATACATTTTTTTTCTTTCAAAGCCAATGTGGTCTGTCTAAGACAAAAAATATAATAATATTGCTGGTCTAATATTAGATATGTAATAGATATATTAGACCAGCAATGTTCTGGTAATCTATTGAAGTGTAACCAACCACCCCAAAACTGAGTAGTTTAAAACAAGAGTAATTAGTGGGTTTGCACATGAATCTGCCATTTTGGCAGGGCTTAATTTAATTCACATAGACACCACTCCCGTACATATTCCTCTGGCATGTCAGTGTAAATTGGCAGAATCTGGCAATTTTTTTGGTATGTATTGCATTTGCTTTTGGGTACCACCTTGCTCCTGTTTCTTCAGGAACCACCTGAACTTGATTCTGGTTATACGTGTAGAACTACAGTTCCCAAACTGTGTGCCAAGGTTCCTCAGGGCACCACAATAAATTCACATGGGTGCCAAAAGATGTTTTAAGGGAAATACAGAAAGTCACATTCTTTTAGACACTATGTGAGCTGTGAGCTTGAAGTATGCTGCAATCTTTTCAATGATGCTTTATCTTTTCAAAACTGAGATCAGTAGATGGGATAAAAAGCAAATACCATGTAAAAAATAACGTGCAACATGAAATAAAGGTGCAGTTTCCAAACCTGATTCCAAAGTTTGAGAAGCTGTGCGGTGCCCAGCAGTGCACACATGCCAGTAGTAAGAAATTGTGGTAACTTAAGAATGAAGGGAAAACATTTTTCTTTCAGTGGTGTGTACCATTTTCTTTCAAATATCTACTAAATGTTTATAAATGGATGAATGAACATTAAGGGTCACACTTCCTTTTCATCCAGCTTTACTGAGGTATAACTGACATGTAACATTGTGTAAATTTAAGATGTAAAATGTGATTATTTGATACATGTATATGTTGCAAAATGATAACCACGCTAAGATAAGTTAACACACTCTTCACCTCACACATGATTACCATTTGGTTGTTGTTGTTATGGTGAGAACCTTTAAGATCTACTCTCTTAGAAACTTTTTAATTATACAATGCAATATTTTAAACTATACTCACCATGCATCTAATATACATTAGATCCCTAGAACTTATTCCTCTTATAACTGGAAGTTGTACCCTTTGACCAACGTCTCTCCATTTCTCCCATCCCCACCAAACCCCTGGCAACCACCAATCTTCTCTAAGTTTCCATGTGTCTGTTTTTTTAAGATTCCAGATATAAGTGAGATCATACTATATTTATCTTTCCCTGTTTTATTTCAGTTAGTGCCCTCAAGGTTCGTTCATGTTGTTGCAAATGACAGGATTTCCCTCTTTTTTACAGCTGAATAATATTCCAGAATTTAGGAATTCAAGGTTCTCAGCCACATGAGAATCTTCTCATAAGTCCTTATCTGTAGTAATTCCATGGTGGTTCAGCCATCCACTAGATCAGACTTAAAGTTTGGTTTTCAGAAATCTCAGTACTGTGCCTAGTGGAGACTAAGTTACTTTTAGAGCAATTATTGAAGCTTTCTGTTCCTTATGAACCTTAAATTGAGAATCTAAATTCCTGATTCATCATTTTTTTTCCACCAAGGTTTCTAGCATGCTTACAATCAACAAATCTACTGCATTATGCTTCCTATTTCTGCTAAAATTTACCACTTAGGGGTTGCCTTCTGTATGTACTTGTTGGTAGGGGCCCACAGGTAATAATTTAAGCATCTGTTTCATCATTCCATACCATGAACCACAGTACCCACTTTGTCACTGTAACAGGGTCACTGATGACTTTTAACCAAATCAGATCAAAGAACCAATTCCACATTTTCATCCTAAATGCTCTGTTGCCATAGAACTACATTTGGTATCAACAACTGTATTAATGGAAGTAGAATAGAATTATAAAATATTGTAGGTTAAGAAATTAGACCTTACAAAATTATGCAACTAGTAAGTAAATTTCTGAAAATGAGAAAAAAAAGTGAGTAGGTCACTAGCCAGCTATAGATAACATGAATGAGTTGGAGTTTGGGGGAAAAGATGGAAGAGAGAACTGTTGGATGCTGGGTAGAACCACCAAGGGAGAAAGGAGTAGAAGTCTATGGAAAGGTGTTGGTTCTTAGCAACTGTTGCCTGCCTCTAAGTGTGCAGCAAAGCTTCTGGTGATGGACCTGGAATGACGGTTGCTCAACTGGGTCAGGGGTCAAAAGGAGACCTCTGTGCAGAAAAGGAGAGAAAAAGGAAAACCAGATCAACATGCACAACCCATGTCTGCCTCTCACTGCCTCTAATCATGCCTGGGATTTCGCTTCCATCCCCAGTCCCACAAAAGTTCACTTTTGAACAACTGCAAGCCAGAAATGTAGAGAAAGGGATTCGAGGAAATTTAGTTTCCAGAATAACCAATTTGACAATAGAACGATCAGCTGACACAAACCCATTTATTATCTGTTAATCTGCTAACATTTCAGCTGGCATCTTCTCCCAATTCTCTTTTTACTATATTCAGCTACTTGAAGTTTTGAAAAAGAAATCAGGTTACTGTTTCCTCTGAACTCTTCACCTTTGCCCCACCTACCTTGTTGCTAAATGTTGATCTTAGAACATACAGACCACAGCATCAGTGGCTATTCTGGAAACAAAACACCAAACAAAAACAGACAAAACCCTTTCTGAGCTCTTCAAGTCAATGTTAAATGCTTCTCCTTGCTGATTTGTAGCACCATATTATCCCTATCACATTGCTTCTCTAACTATATTGTACTTGTTTACCTTTTTTGTTTCCTTAAATAAATATACTCCTTTAGACTAGGGATGCTAGTGAATATAGTATAAAGGCTTTGCTCATAATAAATTATGTACCAATATTTTTTTGTTTGGGTTGAAAGAAAAACGAAGGAAGGATGGAAGGAGGGAGTCACTGAAAGAAGAAAAGGAGGAAGGAAAGAAGTATTGAGCATCATAATCTAGCACTGCTCCTATTTCTCTTCAGGTGCTTATTCTTTATTTTTCATTTAATCCTCATTGAGCCTTCAAAGACATGCTTTTCCTTCTACCCACTGGCACTAACTATTAATGTCAGTACAGGTAATTACTTCTTCCACATGGATCCATTTTCTTGACCCCCTGAATAAAGGGAAAAACAAGTCTGAAGTTTAGTTTTTTAAGATATTAAATAGTTTACTTCGATACAAAGGGGCCTGAATGTGATCTGTCTTAAATCTTAGAGACTGAGGGCTATCTCATTAACAAATGACAGAACTGCACACAGAAATATGGTGCCCTGCTTGCAACAGAAACTGAACAGAGAATTGAATGGCCTCCATCTGGCTCCATCACTTCTTAGCTATGAAACCCAAGTGAGTCACTCAATATCTCTGAACCTTTATTTTTTCCATTCAATAATAGCAATGATTCTCATTTCCTGACTGCTCCTATTGCTTTATATGCATATCTCACTTAGTCTTTTCAACAGCCATGTTAGGTAAGTTTTATTATCATCATTTATGTAGTCTCAAAAATGTTACTAACTATCTGAGGTCACATATGAAGCCAGAGCAGACTTAAAAATGTAACAAGTCAATCTTATTTCAAAATCCATGCTATTGAGGGTTATATTAAATGTCTAAGCCAGTTCAGGCTGCTGTAACAAAATAGCACACACAGGGGGACTTACAACCAACAGAAACTTATTTCTAACTGTTATGGAGGCTGGAAGTCCAAGAGCTGGGGACCATCCCAGTTGGGTTCTGGTGAGAGCCTGCTTTGATTGCAGACTTGTCTTCATGTCCTCAAGAGCAGACAGCAGAGAGGGGAAGCAAGCTCTCTTATGATTCTTACAAGGGCACTAATCCCATTCATGGGACCTCCACCCTCATGACTTCATCTAAACCCAATCACCTCCTAATACAAGCACATTACAGGGTAGAATCTCAACATGTGAATTGGGGGAGGACACAAACATTCAGTCCATGACACTAAGTAATTTGGCATAGAAAGGGGTTGCTACTTATCTGCTCTGTTTACAGTTTGATCCTGCAGATCAAAACAAGTATTCTGTGTGAAGGCTGTATATAAACACTAACTGTAAATGCTGAAGTCCTACAAATGCTAAGTTTTTGCTGGAGTATTTGCTTTCTGAGACTGTTGCTGTATAGACTATTTGCCAGTTCCCCAGGCTCATAAAATTTTTGATTTTGGTTTTGGTTTTATTATGTTTATCTTTTCACTTTCATTGTCAGATTGTCAGCTATGTTTGCTTTTCTCTCTGGTCTTTCTATTTCTAGCTGCTCTTGCTGAAACTTGCTGAACTTAGTCCTCTGTGGGTACAAAGCTAGAAAGTCAAAGGGGGTACTGAATAGATTTCTTAAATACAGAAAATATGACTTATGAAACATATTTTACTTGAGATTTGTAATATTTACATTGATTACATAGAAAACCTCCTCCCTCTCCTTTTTAAAAATCTCTATGTCCTGTTGTTCAACTGTTCTCTCAATAGTTGAAGGCAAAAGAAATAACTGATTTTGAATAAATAAGATGTAACTATATGGTTAAAAACAAATGTCCCATAACTCACAGGGTATTCATGAAAAATTTTAGCACTAAAAATACATTTACCTATGGACAACATGGAAACAATTGTGTCTCATCTAAACTAAAACCAATACCTTGATTCTATCCTGAAAACAAAAAACCAGTATGAACAAGCAGAAGAGGTATATTTTCTTCCACTGGCAGCTGACGACAAACTGAAAGTATACATTATAAAGATTAAAAAAAAATGGTGACTATGAAAACACTGCATAAACCCAAAACAAAATGAGAACCCACATTTTTATTTCTGCCACTCCAATTTTATGCTTACCTTTAATTTCATTGGGAGAATTATACTATAACTTATTAAATGTGGCCATAATTCTCCTTCATTTTTGAGAATACACCTGGTCTGCTTAGCTTGTGATGAGTTTAGTGTCCAATTACCTATGCAATTAATTAAAAATATCAAATGTTACCTGGTAGAGACTCTGGTAAATGTATTCTGATATCTGCCAGGGCCAACAGTTGGCTGGAGATGACCAAGAAATTTGGTTTGAAGGACAGAACTGGCCCTGGATACTGACAGAGATAAATATTATTAAAACTCTATTGGAAAATAGAATGCAAAAAATGTACTGGCCACAAAAAAAGAGTTGCAATTAAGACATTTAAATGTTGATTTTAAAGGAGCCATGTTTTTAGGGCTTTTTAGCCATAGAGGAAGGACTAGCAGAAGAATCAAGCAAAACAGGTATAAAATATTTTTCTTTAATGAGGTGTTTTTCTGTTAGTGCCTCTCCAGAGTGTTAGAAAACAACCAATAGGAACATTTTGATGTTTAGAGCAGAAGTTGGAAAAGGAGCTGGAGATAGGAGAGAGTTTCACAGAAGATGAACTGTCCAACACACGAAAGACCAGATCAAACCTCATCATATGAAAAAGTCTACATAATTGAAAGCTTTCTATTCCAATGGGGTGATTCATTTGTGATAACTCCAGAGTTTTCACTTGTGGTGGGCAGAAAGAAAAGGTGAAGGCACATTATAGGTAACCCAGCCGGTTCCTAAAGAGAGGGCTGCATTTGGTCCTGAATTTTGAAGTGGTTTATGGAATACATTTCTCTTTATGCATGGGAAAATAAGCTCAGGATTCGTAGGAGTTGCTGACATTAGGTAACATCATGATGAAGCATGAAGGGCATTTTATTAAGTAGCTGCAGTTTAAGACTTTCTTCTACCTCAAGGACCATGGAAGAAAAAACAAAACAAACTATAGAATTTGCCCTTCCATTCTCTCTGGGAACAGTTCTCTCTTCCCAGTGCAGTTGACACACCCAGAGCCCAGAATCCACACTGTGAAAGCAGCGCACTGTTTCACAGGGAAGTGGCAGTGAGCATGTTCTTACTCTACTTGCACAACCGAGGATGTAGTCCTTAAGAGTCAATGTACATATGTAAATGTTCATCTCCTGTCCCCTCCCTCTATCTAACCATGAGATCACACTCCAATCTCGGTCCACACTCAGAGTTCATCCTAGTTTCCCCGTTCTCATCTTGGTAACTAGCTCCCTTCTCAGTGCTGAGAAAGCTGGCTCCCATTTCTAGAACATACATCCTTATTTGATCAATCCCCCTGTATGTATCCAATATCACATCACCTCCACTGGCACTCCCCACTTAGAAACCCTCATCAACACACTCCTGTGTCCACTCTCCACACCCAGGTGCCTTGGATCCTCTCCTCACTCTCCACCAACTGTGCTAATGTCCTCCTTGCACCCTCAGGCTCCGAGAGCCCCGCAGAGCCATCCTCGCATGTATGCCTGCATCCCCAACCCCATCTCCCACATCCCCTGCTACAGCATCACCCCTGAGTGGCCACACTCCTCACCCTTGTCAGGCTTCAACTCCCCCCAGCCCACTGCCCCCTGCACCCCAACTGGATGTAGAAACGTACTTTGTTTTGCAAGACATAATGGTTTCTGCACAGAATGATTCAGGAGTAGAAGGGAAAGGATGAGAGGGGAGAGAGAGAAGAGGAGATGGAAAAAGAGGAGAGGAAGAGGAAAGACTCCTGTCGATTTTTTTTAAATATTGTATTTATTTATTTTAACTTTTTATTTTACATTGGAATATAGTGGATTAACAAAGTTGTGTTAGTTTCAGGTGTACAGCAAAGTGATTCAGTTATGCATATGCGTGTACCTATTCTTGTACACACTGCTATATTTAAAATGGATAACCAACAAGGACCTACTGTGTGGCACAGGGAACTCTACTTAATATTATGTAACAACCTAAATGGGAAAATAATTTGAGAAAGAATAGTTACATGTATATGCAGGTTTTTTGTAGATACACTTTCTCAGGTGAAGGACCAATTCTGTGCTTCCATTACCAAGACCTGTATGTGTGTGTGTGTTCTCCTTTTCATACATTTAATGAGATAAAGATATCTTACTTTGTTAAGTTCATTAAATTAAGTTTTTGTGTCAAGTTTTTTGGTGTTTTTTTAGTTGGTATGTTGTAGTTTTTATATAGTCTGGTATTAGTTCTCTGTTGTCTATATGTGTTACAAATATTTTAGCCCATTCTGTGACTATTAATCTGTTAATCTGTTTCAATACTTTTATTGATTTTCAAAAATCAAATTATGTTGTCATTTCTGGAGGGTGAGGGATGTAACTCAGTCACGTTAAGTATTGTTGGATTTACTATCTATATTCTGTTTAGATTTTTCCATCTGTGTCAACACTGGTGGTATTTATCTGTAATATTCCTTCATCGCTGTGTCCTTGTCTGTTATTTTTCCTTTATTAGCATGATTATGAAAACCTTATGAAATAAGTCAGAGAGTGCTTTCTCATTCTCCATCTTCTGGAAAAGTTTTAAAATCAGTTATTAAATAATTGGCAAAATTGTTAGTGAAGCTTTTGGGCTTGGTATTTTCTTTGTGAGATATCACTGCAGATTCAGTGATGTTATTGGATTCAGCATGATTTAAGGTTTCCTGTTATTTTTTTCCTCAGGCTAGTTTTATTTGTTAAATTATCTAGGAATTTTTCCATTTGATATAAACATTCAAATTGACTCAAATAAAATTGTAAATATTCTACTCGTTTTTATCTTTTTAATACCAGCTGCATTATTCCTGCAATTTGTTGTTTTGGGCATTTCAGATCAGAGAGAGGACCGTATTTTCAATAAATGTCCTTGGAACAATTGGGTGTCCAGATGAAAAAATAATGAAATTAAATCCCAATTTCACACTATGTACAAATAACAAGTCCTCATAGATTAAAAAATGTAGATATCAATGGCAAAATTATAAACTAAATTAAAATATAACCGAATAGCATGACCTCAGTGAAAGGAGTTTTTCAAAAGGATAAAAAAAAAACTTTAAAGTAAATGGTTGAAAGATTTACTTCATTAAAACGAATCTTTCTTTTTTTAGAAGTCACCATAAGGAAGATGAAAAGACAAGCCACGGAATGGGAAGAAAAATTTGCAATACATACAGCCAACAAACAACTAATACCCAGGCTATATAAAGAACAACATATCAATGGAAAACACAAACAAATAGAAACATAGATAAAATTTTACAAATTTAATGAATTAAAGAAAATAAGAAATCTGTATTTCATTAAATGAATAGAAATATGACCAACCTTCTTATAATCATGGAAGTTCAAATTAAAACTCTTTCCCTGGTCACCACTTACCTTCCTTCCTTGATTTATTTTTCTCCAGAACATTCATCACTACTTAATAAGTCATTCATTCTTTCATTTGTTTATCTTGTTTGTCTATTCCGTTTAGATCAGGGGTCCCCAACTCCTGAGAACTGGGCCGCACAGCAGGAGGAGAGTGGCGAGAGAGCAAAGCTTCATCTGCCGCTCCCCATCGCTCACATCACCACCTGAAACATGCCTCCCTCCCCCACCCTGGCTCCCATCCGTGGAAAACTTGTCTTCCACAAAACTGGTCCCTGGTGCCAAAAAGGTTGGGGACCACTGCTCTAGATTACAGCCTACGTGATGACTTGCTGTATATATATTTTTTTAACATCTCTATCCTTAGTTCTTGGACCAATGCCTAGGTCATAGTTGATATTAAATAAATAGTGGTTGATTGAATGGCAGAATGAATTTAAAAAATCATACTCCAATTTCAGGAAAGTGATTACTACTGAGGGTGGAGGATGGGGATAGAATAAAAAGCTGGTGGCTTGTGTATATCTATTCCTTAAAAAAGGAATAATCTGAAGCATATAATTCAAAATGTTAACAATATTTTAATCTCAGCTGTGTGTACATGGATTTCTTTTAATTTTTTCTATACTTTTTTGTATGTTTGAAATATTTTCTAATTTTTTAACATAGAGAGAAAAGAAAGATGCTTTGGAACCATTACATATTAACTTGCTTTTTTAGATAGAGTGTGATTTTTAACTCAGTATTTCTCAAAGATATTTTAGTATTTCTCATGGAACACATTTTTTTTTCCAATGGAGAATCCATTAATATCATTTTCTGAGAACACAGTTTGGGAAATCAAGCTGAATGATCAGAAAACTGTTTAGATAGATCATATGAATTCGTGCTCACTTTTGTGCCCTGATTCCAGAGTTCATTCCTTCATACATTTGGAGTTCTGTTTTAGATTTTCAGGAAGAGGACCTACAAAAAATAAATAGCCACAGCAATGTGACATTAGAACTATTTTTGTTAACGTGCTATGTGAGAGTATTTTGTGATTATTTTACTAATCCCATAGAACCCAACCACAGCCCTGCAGCCAGCGTGGTAATTTCTGATGGTCAGATGCCGTTACCTTAAAGAATTAAATTATGTGTGGTGGATGGGTTAAAAACTCAAGAATAGGTGAGTGGAGAGCTGGAATTCTAGTGGCCCTAGAATATAATGGCAAAATCTTGGAAGTAGACTGGATACAAGTTGAGTGGACAATGAAGACCAAGAAGTAGATCTTGCCTTGGTGGTTGGTCTTACGCTGTCTCACAAATCTGTTTCTACATTTTCCTGGAGAGATGTCTCTGCAGATGAATTTATTTACTCCATCACATCATCACATTGCTCCTGACATGAAGCTCCACAGGAGAACATTACTTCAAAGCCTGGTGATCAGATCCCTGACACGACATCTCCTCAAGGACAAAGAGGAATATGTAACTGACTATGTTCTTCTATTTTTCTTTAATGCCCTGAGAACTCATATCCAACTTCTATTAAAGAAGTTATGTAGACTCTTGTTGCAAGCTAGACTAAATCAAGGTGCACATGGCCAGTATAATAAGGGATAAGAAAACAAGTTATTTGAAGGAGAAAATAGCAGAACATTTAGCTAAGGGAATAAAAGAACTGGTTCTACATCTTCAAATGTCTGGGAGTGTATAGAATGATTCTATTTGATACCAGAGAGTAAAACTAATATGAATTAGTGGATATTAGAGGGAAGCAGATTTCAGCACAAGAGAGAAAGTTTTAAGAATTAGGACTGTGCATAAAAGGACACAAGTGTCCGGGTTGTATCTAGTTCAACATGTCCAGTATTGATGGTGAAATCTTGAAGATTTTCTCCAACTCTGTAATTCTATTAATCTATGATTGCTATCCCTCTGATATTTATATCAATCTATTCTTTAATCTGGAATTCGTGAAATCCTCCCATGGAAGACCAAAACTCCTTCCTCATTTAGTTTATCTCTAAAGACTCTGACATCTATTTGCAAAAACTCCTAACATTACAGACTTCAGGCAAGGAGGTTTGCCCAAAAATAGTTATGTGTGCATGCCTTAAAGGCTCCTGATGTATGCCAAATATTTTAAAGAGTCATCTGGTGCTCTGGGTAGAAGACACTGCTGGTCAGTCTGTCGTGCGGTCATCAGCTCATCCTAAATCCTTCAGAAGGCTTTGCACTATCATGGTCAATGATTTGTTTTTATTGTTACTCTTTCATTTAACAGAACATGATAAATTGGTTCGGTCTACTGAACATTTCTCAAATAGCCACTTCCTGATTCATTATCATCATTATATGACACGTGAAAAGAATAGGGAAGGTTGAATTAATGGGGCTGCATATGAGCCATAGAGTCTCCTAGGAACCTAAAGAGATCTGTATTCTGGCAGCCATCACTTCCGAATATCAAGACTAAGCTGTGACCAAAATCAAGAAGACCGTGTTGACACACGCACACTCACGACTACACAAATGTATGCACTGGAAAGGATTACAGGTCAGTGTAAAACGTAAATAAGTCAATGATAAAAGTATTTAATTTTCTCCTTATGAGTCCCCCAACTACTTTCTACATGTTCCCTATAACCTTTGTAATAAGAATAATGTGTAATGTGAAAATGCAATTGACAATTTTGTAAATTAATTGTAAGTGTTTTAAAAATAAAGTTACCAAAAATTAAATTTACTCTTTTCAGGGAACAGAGACAAACTTTGATCTCTAGTAAACTAGGTTTTTAATTCCAAAATATGCTCAATTATATGACATAATTTTGTGCTTGGCATTTACCAAGAGAAAGAAGTAGAATTATTCCATAATTCCAATTTCATGATTATAATTCATCAAAGTGCATTCAGAAGTGATATCTCCGTTATTTAATAACAGCAAAAAAAAAGGAACTGAGATGAGTTAGATATTGGCTAACATCAGGAATCATTTCTGGGCATAGAGTTTTATGTGTGTGCACTGTACACAGATAACAACAATGGCGACAAAACTAGCATATGCCTGTTTCATTGGACTTTGAAACATTTTCCATGAATTCTCCCCTTTGACCATCCTGTTGACACTGAGAGGTACATATGTTCTACTCCATTTTCCAAGTGATAAACTTGAGTCAGAGGGAGATTAAGGATCTCTCCCAAAAAGGTATATTTAAAGTGTGCCAGGTATAGATCGATGGAACAGGATAGAAAGCCCAGAGATAAACCCATGCACATATGGTCACCTTATTTTTGATAAAGGAGGCAAGAACATGCAATGGAAAAAAGACAGCTTCTTCAATAAGGGGTGCAGTGAAAACTGGACAGCTCCATGTAAAAGAATGAAATTAGAACACTCCCTAACACCATACACAAAAATAAACTCAAAATGGATTAAAGCCCTAAATGTAAGGTCAGACACTATAAAACTCTTAGAGGAAAACATAGGCAGAACACTCTATGACATAAATCACAGCAAGGTTCTTTTTGACCCACCTCCTAGAGAAATGGAAATAAAAACAAAAGTAAACAAATGGGACCTAATGAAACTTAAAAGCTTTTGCACAGCAAAGGAAACCATAAAAAGATGGAAAGACAACCCTCAAAATGGGAGAAAATATTTGCAAACAAAGGATTAATCTGACAAAGGATTAATCTCCAAAATATACATGCAGCTCATGCAGCTCAATATCCAAAGAACAAACAACCCAATCCAAAAATAGGCAGAAGACGTAAATAGACATTTCTCCAAAGAAGATATACAGATTGCCAACAAACCCATGAAAGGATGCTCAACATCACTAATCATTAGAGAAATGAAAATCAAAACTACAATGAGATACCACCTCACAACAGTCAGAATGGCCATCATTAAAAAATCTACAAACAATAAATGCTGGAGAGGGTGTAGAGAAAAGGGAACCCTCTTGCACTGTTGGTGGGAATGTAAATTGATACAGCCACTATGGAGAACAATATGGAGGTTCCTTAAAAAATGAAAAATAGAGCTAGTATATGACACAGCATTCCCACTACTTGGAATACACCCTCAGAAAACCATAAATCAAAAAGAGTCATGTACCAAAATGTTCATTGCAGCAGTATTTGCAATAGCCAGGACATGGAAGCAACCTAAGCGTCCATCGACAGATGAATGGATAAAGAAGATGTGGCACATATATACAATGGAATATTACTCAGCCATAAAAAGAAATGAAATTGAGTTATTTGTAGTGAGGTGGATAGACCTCGGGTCTGTCATACAGAGTGAAGTAAGAAAGAGAAAAGAAAATACTGTATGCTAATACATATATATATATGGAATCTAAAAGAAAAATGGTTCTGAAGAACCTAGGGGCAGGACAGGAATAAAGACACAGATGTAGAAAATGGACTTGAGGACATGGGGAGGGGGAAGTGTAAGTTGGGATGAAGTGCGGAAGTTGCATGGACATATACACACTACCAAATGTAAAATAGACAGCTAGTGGGAATCAGCTTCATAGCACAGAGAGATCAGCTTGGTGCTTTGTGACCATCTAGTGGGGTGGGATAGGGAGGGTGGGAAGGAGACACAAGAAGGAGAGGATATGGGGAGATATATATACATATAGCTGACTCACTTTGTTATACAGCAGAAACTAACACAACATTGTAAACCAATTATACTCCAATAAAGATTTTTAAAAAAAGATATATATTTAAAAAATAAAATAAATAAATAAATAAAAATAAATAAATAAATAAAATGTGCCAGGCTAGGATTCTGGCCTCAATGATTGTTTTCCCTCCTATTTTATAGCACTGTTTCCCTGTTCATTAACAATCTGACTCCTTCTCCCGCCATCTTCAAGTCCTCTCAGTGGATGTCCCAGGTGTACATAGATGCTGTTGGCTGGCAGACCGTGTTATGTGATTCCACATGCCCACACCTGCCTCAGGCTGTTTTCATTGCTTGGACTTCTCCCAGGAAGCCATTAAATTCCTATTTATCCTATAAAAGTCTTCAGAGTATTGTCTCTTTGGCATCATGCTTTCCAATATTTTTAAACATTTTAAAAAATTGTGTATTTATGAAAATGTTTGAGCACATCCAAAGTAGAGCTTCAACCCTCATCAATCTTTGTTGTTTTTGATTCGTGCACCCTCTCCTTCACTTACATGTTGCTTTTGTTTGTTTGTTTGTTAGGATATTTCAAGACAAATTCAGCCATCCATGACTACTTCAGAATATATCCTCCTGCTTAATCTAACTTATTTGTTTTTCTGCATGACCAAATGTCCCAGGCTGATTTTGTATTAGGTGAATCCTTTGAAAGTGCCAATATTCAACCATTTTGAACCTACACAGAGGCAATTTCATACAGCCCAAATAAGTATATTTTATTCTCCATTCTGGAGTCAGCCATTTTCTCCAAGGAGCCCTGGTTCCTTTTAGTGGGAAATGGTATTTAGAAGCCATAGGTAGTAGGTGTGTTAAATGGTACTGGCTTGTCATTACTTCAATGTATACTTTTCAGAACAGAAAAAAATAATGAATTCATAAATCATTTTACAACTTGTGAAGATTATATGATTTGATATTTATTAAAATTCTCTGATTTTATATTTATTTTTTCTTATGAAAATATTATTTCCTAATAATATTGACATAGTGTGTATTTTCTTTATCCTATTTTAACTAGTGTTATATGAAATATATGAAATAGTTTCTAAATAGTAAAATAACAATATTGATATTATTTACAGAACAAAATGACAGGACAAAATTGTTATAGACTAAAAACACAATATAAGATTTCTTTGTGTTTATTTTGGATATACTGGGTTAGAAAATCACTTAATACTTATATAAGTCTCTCTGCCTCCTACTTGGTATACTTTTAGGTACATTTATCTCCATTTTTTCTACTTTTAGAGATTTTTTCTTTCTGTTTTTTTTTTTTTAATTATATAACCTTTCTATGGTTCCAACGTCCCTCAGCCATATTAATCATACCATCCTCTGAAACATTTCTATTTTTGCTCTTATTGCATGTATAATATTTTGTAATGGTATATTTTAATGACAGTGTACCTCAATTAAGGAAATAAGTGAGGTCAGGTTTAGTGTCTATATATAGCAAAATATTGGGCACAGAGCAAGTGTTCTAAATTTAATCATAAATCCTGTGTGTGCGTATGTGTGTATGTGTGTTAAGGAAAGAATGAAACAGTTATATATTGGGAGAGTAGTGTCTATTTCTGGAATATATGATGTCTGTGTTGATATCGGAAAAATTGGGGGATAAAAGTTACTATGGTATATTTGGAATCACTGGGTACACTTCCATGATGAGTAATGAGGAAAACAATGCTGCATTAGGTAAAATAAATTCATCCAAATAGAGTGAAGATGGGATGGCACCTTTGCAGGTTGGTTTTGTTATATTTTTTTTGAGTCTTTTTTTTTTCTAACATCTTTATTGGAGTATATATGCTTTACAATATTGTGTTAGTTTCTGCTGCATAACGAAGTGAATCAGCTATATGTATACATATATCCCTATATCTGCTCCCTCTTGCGTCTCTCTGCCACCCTCCCTATCCCAGCCCTCTAGGTGGTCAAAAAGCACCAAGCTGATCTCCCTGTGCTATGTGGCTGCTTCCCACTAGCTATCTATTTTACATTTGGTAGCGTATATATGTCAATGTCACTCCCTCACTTCATCTAAGTTTACACTTTCCCTTCCCCATGTTCTCAAGTCCATTCTCTACATGTGTCTTTATTCCTGTCCTGCCCCTAGGTTTTTCAAACCATTTTTTTTAATATTCTATATATATGTGTTAGCATACGGTATTTGTTTTTCTCTTTCTGACTTACTTCACTCTGTATGACAGACTCGAGGTCCATCCACTTCACTACAAATAACTCAATTTCATTTCTTTTTATGGCTGAGTAATATTCCATTGTATATATGTGCCACATCTTCTTTATCCATTCATCTGTCGATGGACACTTAGATTGCTTCCATGTCCTGACTATTGCAACTACTGCTGCAATGAACATTCTGGTACATGACTCTTTTTGAATTATGGCTTTCTCAGGGTATGTGCCCAGTAGTGGGAATGCTGTGTCATATACTATCTCTATTTTTCATTTTTTAAGAAACCTCCATATTGTTCCCCATAGTGGCTGTATCAATTTACATTCCCACTGATGGTGCAAGAATGTTCACTTTTCCACACCCTCTCCAGCATTTATTGTTTGTAGATTCTTTGATGATGGCCATTCTGACTGGTGTGAGGTGATACCTCATTGTAGTTTTGATTTTCATTTCTCTAATGATTAGTGATGTTGAGCATCCTTTCATGTGTTTGTTAGCAATCTGTATATCTTCTTTGGAGAAATGTCTATTTAGGTCTTCTGCCTATTTTTGGATTGCATTATTTGTTTTTTGATATTGAGCTGCATGAGCTGCTTGTAAATTTTAGAGATTAATCCTTTGTCAGTTGCTTCCTTTGAAAATATTTTCTCCCATTCTGAGAGTTGTCTTTTGGTCTTGTTTATGGTTTCCTTTGCTGTGCAAAAGCTTTTAAGTTTCATTAGGTCCCATTTGTTTATTTCTGTTTTTATTTCCATTTCTCTAGGGGTTGGGTCAAAAAGGATCTTGCTGTGATTTATGTCATGGAGTGTTCTGCCTGTGTTTTCCTCTAAGAGTTTTATAGTGCCTGACCTTACATTTAGGTCTTTAATCCGTTTTGAGCTTATTTTTGTGTATGGTGTTAGGGAGTGTTCTAATTTCACTCTTTTATATGGAGCTGTCCAGTTTTCCCAGCACCACTTACTGAAGAGGCTGTCTTTGCTCCACTGTATATTCTTACATCCTTTATCAAAGATAAGGTGACCATATGTACATGGGTTTATCTCTGGCTTTCTGTCCTGATCCATTGATCTGTATTTCTGTTTTTGTGCCAGTACCATACTGTCTTGATTCCTGTAACTTTGTCATATAGTCTAAAGTCCCAGAGCCTGATTCCTCCAGCTCCATTTTTCTTTCTCAAGATTGCTTTGGCTATTTGGGGTCTTTTGTGTTTACATACAAATTGTGAAATTTTTTGTTCTAGTTCTGTGAAAAATGCCATTGGTAGTTTGATAGGGATTGCATTGAATCTGTAGATTGCTTTGGGTAGTAGAGTCATTTTTGCAATGTTGATTTTTCCAATCCAAGGACATGGTATGTCTCTTCAACTGTTTGTATCATGATTAATTTCTTTCATCAGTGTCTTATAGTTTTCTGCATACATGTGTTTTGTCTCCTTAGGTAGGTTTATTCCTAGGTATTTTATTCTTTCTGTTGCAGTGGTAAAAGAGAGTGTTTCCTTAACTTCCCTTTCTGAACTTTTGTTGTTAGTGTATAAGAATGTATGAGACTTCTGTGTGTTAATTTTGTATTCTGCTACTTTACCAAATTCATTGATTAGCTCTAGTTGTTTTCTGGTAGCATCTTTAGGATTCTATGTATAGTATCATGTAATCTGCAAACAGTGACAATTTTACTTCTTCTTTTCCAATTTGGATTGCTTTTATTTCTTTTTCTTCTTTGATTGCTGTGGCTTAAACTTCTGAAACTATGTTGAGTAATAGTGGTGAGAGTGGGCAACCTTTGTTTCCCTGATCTTAGTGGAAATGGTTTCAGTTTGTCAGCATTGAGAATGATGTTGGATGTGGGTTTGTCATATATGGCCTTTATTATGTTGAGGTAAGTTCCCTCTATGCCTACTTTCTGTTGGGTTTTTATTATGAATGGGTGCTGAATTTTGTCAAAAGTTTTTTCTGCACCTATTGAGATGACCATATGTTTTTGATATTTCAGTTTGTTAATATAGTTTATCACATTGGTTGATTTGCGTATATTGAAGTATCCTTGCATTCCTGGGTTAAACCCCACTTGATCATGGTGTATGATCCTTTTAATGTGTTGTTGGATTCTGTTTGCTAGTATTTTGTTGAGGATTTTTGCATCAGTGTTTATCAGTGTTGTTGTCCTGTAGTTTTCTTTATTTGTGACATCTTTGTCTGGTTTTGGTATCAGGGTGATGGTGGCCTTGTAGAATGAGTTTGGGAGTGTTCCTCCCTCTGCTATATTTTGGAAGAGTTTGAGAAGGATAAGTGTTAGCTTTTCTCTAAATGTTTGATAGAATTCACATGTAAAGCCATCTGTTCTTGGGAATTTGTTTGTTGGAAGATTTTTAACCAGTTTCATTTTCAGTGCTTGTTATTGGTCTGTTTATACTTCCTATTTCTTCCTGGTTCAGTCTAGGAAGGTTGTGCATTTCTAAGAATTTGTCCATTTCTTCCAGTTTGTCCATTTTACTGGCATATAGTTGCTTGTAGTAATCTCTCATGATCCCTTGTATTTCTGCAGTGTCAGTTGTTATTTCTCCGTTTACTTATCTAATTCTGTTGATTTGATTCTTCTCCCTTTTTTTCTTGATGACTCTGGCTAATTGTTTATCAATTTTGTTTATCTTCTCAAAAAACCAGCTTCTAGTTTTATTGACCTTTGCAATCATTTCCTTCATTTCTTTTTCAGTTATTTCTGATCTGATCTTTATGATTTCTATCCTTTTGTTAACTTTGGGTTTCTTTTGTTCTTTCTTTAATTGCTTTCTGTGTAAAGCTAGGCTTTTTATTAGAGATTTTTCTTTTTTCTTGAGGTAGGATTGTATTGCTAGAAACTTCCCTCTTAGAAATACTTTTGCTGCAACCCATAGGATTTGGGCCATCGTGTTTTCAGTGTCAGTGGTTTATAGGAATTTTTTGATTTCCTCTTTGATTGCTTCAGTGATCGCTTGGTTATTTAGTAGTTTCTTGCTTAGCCTCTATGTCTTTATATTTTTTGCAGTCTTTTTCCTGTAATTGATATTTAATCTCATAGTGCTGTGGTCGAAAAAGATACTTGATACAATTTCAATTTTCATAAATTTACAAAGGCTTGATATGTGACCCAAGATATGATCTATCCTGGAGAATGTTCCATGAGCACTTGAGAAGAAAGTGTATTCTGTTGTTTTTGGATGGAATATCCTATAAATGTCAATTAAGTCCATCTTGTTTAATGTATCATTTAAAGCTTGTGTTTCCTTATTTATTTTCATTTTGGATGATCAGTCCATTGGTGAAAGTGGGTTGTTAAAGTCTCCTACTATTAATGTGTTAGTGTTCATTTCCCTGTTTATGGCCGTTAGCATTTGCCTTATATATTGAGGTGCTCCTATGTTGGGTGCATAAATATTTACAACTGTTATATCTTCTTCTTTGGTTGATCCCTTGATCTTTATGTAGTGTCCTTCTTTATCCCTTGTAATAGTCTTTAGTTTAAAGTCTTTCCACCCCCTCACTTTCAGTCTGTATGTGTCCCTAGATCTGAAGTGGGTCTCTTATAGACAGCATATATACAGGTCTAGTATTTGTATCCATTCAGCCAGTGTCTGTCTTTTTTTGGAGGATTTAATCCATTTACATTTAAGGTAATTATTGATATGTATGTTCTTATTACCATTTTCTGAATTGCTTTGGGTTTGTTTTTGTAGGTCTTTTCCTTCTCTTGTGTTTCCTGCCTAGAGAAGTTCCTTTAGCATTTGTTGTAAGGCTGGTTTGGTGGTGCTGAAATCTTTTAGCTTTTGCTTGTCTGTAAAGGTTTTAATTTCTCCGTCGAATCTGAATGAGATACTTGCTGGGTAGTGTAATCTTGGTTGTAGGTTTTTCCCTTTCATCACTTTAAATATGTCCTGCCCCTCCCTTCTGGCTTTCAAAGTTTCTGCTGAAAGATCAGCTGTTAACCTTATGGGGATTCCCTTGTATGCTATTTGTTGTTTTTGCCTTGCTGCTTTTAATATTTTTCTTTGTATTTAATTTTTGATATTTTGCTTAATATTTGTCTTGGTGTGTTTCTCTTTGGATGTATCCTATGTGGAACTCTCTGCACTTCCTGGGCTTGATTGACTATTTCCTTTTTCATATTAGGGAAGTTTTCAACTATAATATCTTCAAATATTTTCTTAGTCCCTTTCTTTTTCTTTTCTTCTTCTGGGACCCATATAATTTGAATGTTGGTGCATTTAATGTTGTCTCAGAGCTCTCTGAGACTGGCATCAAGTCTTTTCACTCTTTTTTCTTTATTCTGCTCTGTAGTAGTTATTTCCACTGTTTTATCTTCCAGGTCACTTGTCCATTCTTCTGCCTCAGTTATTCTGCTATTGATTCCCTCTGGGAAATTTTTGATTTCATTTATTGTGCTGTTCATCATTGTTTGCTTGCTCTTTAGTTCTTCTAGGTCCTTGTTAAACGTTCCTTGTATTTTCTCCATTTTATTTCCAAGATTTTGGATCATCTTTACTATCATTACTCTGAATTCATTTTCAGTTAGACTGCCTATTTTCTCTTCATTTGTTTGGTCTGGTGGGTTTTGCCCTGCCCCTTCATCTGTTGTCTGTTTCTCTGTCTTCTCATTTTGCTTATCTTACTGTGTTTGGGGTCTCCCTTACGCAGGCTGCACATTCGTAGTTCCTGTTGTTTTTGGTGTCTGCCCCCAGTGGGTAAAGTTAGTTCAGTGGGTTGTGTAGGCTTCCCGGTGGAGGTGACTGGTGCCTGTGTTTTGGTGGATGAGGCTGGATTCTGTATTTCTGGTCAGCGGGACCACACCTGGTGATGTGTTTTGATGTGTCTGTGAACTTATTATGATTTTAGGCAGCCTCTCTGCTAATGGGTGGGGTTGTGTTCCTGTCTTGCTTGTAGTTTGGCATGGGGCATCCAGCACTGCAGCTTGCTGGTCAATGAGTGGAGCTGGGTCTTAGCATTGAGACGGAGATCTCTGGGAGAGCTTTGGCTGTTTGATGTTACATGGGGCTGGGTGGTTTCTGGTGGTCTAATGTCCTGAACTTGGGTCTCCCACCTCAGAGGCTCAGGCCTGACACCTTGCTGGAGCACCAAGACACTGTCAGCCACACGGCTCAGGAGAAAAGGGGAAAAAAAAGAAAGAAAGAAAGAGAGAGAGAGAGAGAGAGAGAGAGAGAGAGAGAGAGAGAGAGAGAGAGAGAGAGAGAGAAAAGAAAGAAAGGAAGGAAGGAAGAAAGAAAGAAAGAAAGAAAGAAAGAAAGAAAGAAAGAAAGAAAGAAAGAAAGAAAGAAAGAAAGAAAGAAAATAAAGTTATTAAAATAAAAAATATATTAAATTAAAAATTTTAAAAAGTAATTAAGAAAAGAAGAGAGCAACGGAACCAATAAACAAATCTACCAATGATAACAAGTGCTAAAAACTATACTAAGATAAACATAAACATCAGATACTAGTCAGTCACATACAGCAAACCCCAAGGCTACAGTTGCCCCCAAAGTCCACCTTCTCGATTTGGGATGATTCGTTGTCTATTCAGGTATTCCACAGATGCAGGGTACATCATGTTGATTGGGAAGATTAACCTGCTGCTTCTGAGGCTGCTGGGAGAGATTTCCCTTTCTCTTCTTTGCTTGCACAGCTCCCAGGGTTCAGCTTTGGATGTGGCCCCGCCTCTGTGTGTAGGTCGCCTGAGGGCGTCTGTTCTTCGCTAAGAAAGTACGGGGTTAAAGGAGCCGCTGATTCGGGGGCTCTGGCTCACTCAGGCTGGGGGTAGGGAGGGGTGAGGATGCGGGGCTAGCCTGCAGCTGCAGAGGCCAGCGTGACGTTGCACCAGCCTGAGGCACGCCGTGCGTTCTCCCGGGGAAGTTGTCTCTGGATCCCGGGACCCTGGCAGTGGCGGGCTGCACAGGCTCCCCAGAAGGAGGGTGTGGTTAGTGACCTGTGCTCGCACACAGGCATCTTGGTGGCGGCAGCAGCAGCCTTAGCGTCTCATGCCCGTCTCTGGGGTCCGCGCTTTTAGCCGCGGCTCGCGCCCGTCTCTGGAGCTCATTTGGGTGGTGTTCTGAATCTCCTCTCCTCGTGCACCTTGAAACAATGGTCTCTTGCCTCTTAGGCAAGTCCAGACTCTTTCCCAGACTCTCTCCCTGCTAGCTGAGGCGCACTAGCCCCCTTCAGGTTGTGTTCACGCAGTCAAACCCAGTCCTCTCTCTGGGATCTCCCTTTGCAGGTTTTTAAATAAGCAGAACCTCAGTGGTCAAGTTCTATGATTTTAGAGTTAGATCTGGAATTAAATCCTAGCCCAGCTTTACCCATAAATAAGTATGCAGTCTTGTAAAATTAGCTACACTTGCTGAATCCAAGTTCTCTCATCTATGAAATGAAGACAATAAAAATTCCTATATTGTTAGATACTGTGGGAAGCCAGTGATAGAATAAACATAAAGACCTTATCAGGGGCTTGGAAAACGGAAATAGTTATCACTAAATAACTGCTATCCCCCACATCATCACGATCTTCATTATTCTAGTAGATTTACCACACCACTTTAAGATGCACTGAAATTTGTTAATTAAGGTAGTAGTTCTATCTTAAGTAGAATGCAATGTACTCCAAATTCCTTTCATGCAGTAATAGTTCAGTTTTGAGTGCACTTGGAAGCAGGTAGGACACTTCAAAATTACTAACACCTGGGGCCACCTCCAGAAATTCTGAGCTAAGTCCTCTAGGGTGTGGACCAAGTGTATAAGCTCCCAGGTGATTCTAAAATACCACTAGGGTTGAGGACCACTGCTTCAGATCTTTGGGGTCTAAGTGATCTAGTGCGAGGCTGTTTGTTGTTGTCTGACATATACATTTATTATATATATGTATACATATGCCTAGCCTATCTGAGAGAAGTCAGAATGCTCAAATTCAAGTCCCATTAAGAGGATCATACGATATGGGAAAAGAATCTAAAAAAGAGTGCATTTATGTATACGTATAACTGAGTCACTTCGCTGAACAGCAGCAATTAACACAACACTGTAAAGCAACTAGACGCCAATAAAAATTAATTAAAAAAAAAGAGAATCATGAGCAGCTCAGGTAGACTTCCATGGCCATTCTCTGGACTTTAGTAGAGAGAATACATAGAAGTTTTCATTATCAGCAAAGAACCTCTCATGTCCCATTTGAGCCAAAATACCAGTGAATTCCATTCATGTCTCGTGAATAGAGGTAAAATGAATTAGTACTCTAAAAGGACTAGCGTCCTGAGGTCAGTCGAGACCATGCCACTCAGGAAAAAGAGATATGACCCGCGCTATCTTCTCTCTCAGCTACTTATCTCCAAGTCTGTTACATATTAAGGATGGATATTTAAAAAGAAAGACGCTGGCAGCTCTACCTGTTCTACCAGCATGAGCTGAATCACCAAGTACCGCTGTGCTTCATCTGTTCTCTTCTTATTCCACTTGATGAATGTAAGACATTTCTGCTCAGAATGCAATTAGGTAATAAATAAAGGTCTTTACAAACATCCCAGTCATTTTAAAGCTCCCTATAATTACAACAGCAACATAATTAAATACAAATTTTAGAAACATACAGCAGAGCAGCAAAAGTATTACGATAGGACCTTCCTGGCCTGTTCCTAACTTTATGGTTCATTAACTTTACTTGTGGCTTTCACATAAACATAATTTTAAGTGCTGAGCAGGTGCACAGCCTCTCTGTGATTGATTCAGTGGGCTGTGACCACGCTCGCCTCTGCCCACCCCATGTGCATGGAAGAGAACAGCAAAGAGTTGAGAAAGGAAATGTTTCAACTATTTCCTTCAGCTCTCTTTAAAAAGTACCCAAGTGTACAGTTTAGAAGGAAGATGTAAGCAATTCATGAAGCTCCTGGGGTCTCATGTATGTTTTTTAACTGTTACTGCTCTTCAAAGTCCAGCTTTTGAGTTTGACAGATTCAAGGACAATACTATATCATAGCTATGGAAGGGTCTGAATAATAAAAATAAGTGAATTTTATTCCACTCTATATAAATGGGTATAAATATACAGATATATATTTCTTTCTGGAATTTTATTCTCATATATATACATATATATGTAATATATAGTTATACAGAGAGATATATAGATATAATTCCTTCCTGGAATTAGAGCCAGGCTATCTATTAAGAAGGAACTGAAATAACAGTGTGCACAGGAAAACCTGAAGTGATTTCTCATGTGAGCAAACATCAGAGAAGACAGTCCGTGAAGTGGGAAAGGGTACCAGGAATCCAGGACTGGGCCTGGGTTAGTGATAGTGAAATCTCCAGAAGACCATTGACATTAACAAAGGTACCCATCAGTATGTTTTTCTTGTGTTTCATTAAAAACAAAACATCTTGGGATTAATTATGGATAGATAGGTAGACAGATAGATATAGATGCATATATATAATATATATGTACATTATATATATATATATACATATGACAGGTAAAAATGGTTGGTGGGTGGGAGATTGATATTGCTTCTTAGGCGTTCCTGACAAACTCTTCAGGGTGTTACACTGCTGAATCATTTTGGACTTCTCATTTGACAAGAGAAGCACCATGGCTTCCTGCAGACAAGATGAGGACATGTAGTGGAAGGGGCGTCACTGAGCCCTGAATCCGTTTCCCTCCTGCTGACTTTCAAGGGGTTTGAAATGAAGCTTTCAGGCCTCCAAGGCTCTCCTCTTAAGACACAAATACTTGGGTAAAGAAATGGAAAAGGAAGCAGGAGCAAAATGGAGCGTACACATCTCCTTATCCAATTTCCTGCAGATTGAAGCATGGAAACTCAGTGCCCATGTGTAGTCACTCACTGGAAAATGCAGGTGCCTTTCTGGACCTTGAACATTCAAAGTCCCTGGCAGCTGTGGTCACGCACTGCACTTTCTCGTATCCGTATACTGCAGTTTACCTTAACCACATCTTCGTTTCCTGTAGTCCCATCCATCTTCCTAGGACTCTCTTCCTATCTCTGCTTTGCTAAGTCTCAGCTCTACTTACCTCCTGGAAGGAGGAATCCCTGAATCCTTCCCTCCTCCTGTATGAGCACCTTCCCTGTCCCTCCCGGTCTGAGGTCGGTCACTTTTGCCATCTCTTTCTTTCAAATGTGGGCCCTTCAAAGGCAGAGACAACATTTTTCCTGTTCAGGCCATAGAACTATTTGTCCTTAAAACAGCAACGTTATACCTGATCACAGTAGGTGATGCCACTGAAGTTTTACAACAAGCCTGTGTGTCTTGTGCTCAATTTTCATGGGGAAAATTCAACCCTGCCTCCGAGTGTATGGTCTCTGCTGGGAGGCATCATAGAGCTGGGCTCACATGCACCTTTCCCAGCTACGCTTCACTGAAGGACGTGTGATGGAAACCACAGGGAGGGTGTGAGTGCATTTAGCTGAGGTTGGCAATTTGGAGGCCGTTTGATCTTTCCCAGCGCCCTCAGTGATCTCAGGTGCTGTATCCCTTTCGCAAGATAACTTTTGTTCACAGTGATCATTTTCAAATGTAGATTTCCTCCTGAAAATACTTCCTCTAGTGTGCTGAATATGAATTCTTTCAAGTAATGAAGGGCAGCTTCAAATTTGCAACATGCCTTTCCTGAAAAGAATTCCCATAGATTTTAACTTTGCTGCTGCAAAGCCATAAAATGTGATGCTGTGTGTTTTGCTTTTGAAGCTCTGGTGCTCTCATTTATAGAGATGTCTTTGCGTCCAATGCACTCTGCATATTGAAACTCAGATGGAGGGCCCTGAGTTCACTGGCAGACAGGCTGACGTCTTAGCTCACTTGCTGTTGAGCTCACACTCAGCGTATTGTGGAGACTCACAGAGAAACCAAGGAGGTGTTTAACAGCCTGGCACTGTCTTGGTGTGAGACTTGACTGGGTGAAAGGAGGTAGGGGAATTGAATTCTCTCTGCATAAATGTGGAAGCTCATTTCTTAGTTTTCCTGCACCAACCCCTCCACCCAAAACATTGCATAGAATGATAAAGACTGTCAGTTCTTCATAAGTACATTTTAACTGAATGTTACTCGAATGATAGGATTGCATTCAGCAACCATAGGAACTGGTTCAATGAGGGTCGTGTGAGCAAAGCCAGGCCAGGAAGTCCTCCCACTGTCTTCTGCTGAAAATATTGGGAAATGACCATTCTCCTTGTGCTGAGGCTCACTCACTTTAGAGAATGTAAGCCCAGAATTGTTGACAGACATGGATGCTGTGCTCGGATGAGATCTGCAGGAGAAGAATCTAACCCGCAAGGAGAGTAATGACAGTAGCTGAGTGCCCAGAGCCATTGAACTTCTACCTCAGACATCTCAGTTTCTTGGTTTAACACATTTCCTGTTTTGTTTAAGCCCAGTTGAGTTGTTTAATGTCATTTGCAACTAAAAGAGTCCTGACTAACACACTTTTGTTACACATCCCTCTTTTGAACCAAGACAAAGCAACTGTGATTTGTCTCTAGTTCACAGTTCTTCTGCACCTTGGACTTGGTGTAGAAGCTATGTCCTGATTTCTCACTGGGGATTTGGACTTGAACACAAGTTACTGGTTTCCATAGTTAAGTATATCCTGAAGAGTTTATTTTATTCTAGGCAGTTTCTTGAAATTCAAGACTCCACTCTTCTGGCTGCCCTATTCCTATGAAAGAGGAGGATGCTGGGGCTTCCCTGGTGGTGCAGTGGTTGAGAGTCCACCTGCTGATGCAGGGGACACGGGTTCGTGCCCCAGTCTGGGAAGATCCCACATGCTGCAGAGCGGCTGGACCCGTGAGCCATGGCCGCTGAGCCTGCTCGTCCGGAGCCTGTGCTCTGCAACGGGAGAGGCCACAACAGTGAGAGGCCCCCGTACCGCAAAAAAAAGAAAAAAAAAAAAAAAAGGAGGATGCTAACACATCCCAAACGCTCTGGTACTGTATTTTCATAATTAATTCATGTCATAGTTATAGAGTCTTAGAGATATGTGTTCTGAGTTCTTTTTCTCTTCACTCTCTCTCCCTCCTTCCCTTTCTCTCTCTGCCTATTGTGAAGAGTGCCTTAGCTTTCTAATACACAAATGCTCTAATTGTACTTCTGATGCTGCATGCAGCACCTTAGCACGTAGTCTCTTTCCCTTACACATATATGAGGGCACACTCCCTTCAGTAACCTTGACACAGAAAAAAAATAAAAGGCATACAGACTGAAAAGAAAAAAATAATAAAGCTGTTCTTATTTGCAGAAGGTATGGTAGTCTATGTAGAAAATCTCAAGGAATGAAAAACTAAAATTACTTCTGGTACTAATAAGTGAGTTTTGCAAGGTTTCAGGATACAAAATCAACACACAAGATCAGGCACATTACGATACACTAACAGTGAACATGTGATCTTCTCTCTGTCTGCCCATTCCTGGTACATTTCTGTGTCCTCATCTCTTTATAAAAACACCAGTCAGATTGGATTAAGGCTCCCCTAACAACTTCATTTTAACTTTATCACCTATTTAAAGACCTTGTCTCCAAATATAGTCACACTCTTAAACATGGGGAGTTAGGGCTTCAACATATGAATTTGGGAGGAATATGATTCAGCCCACAATAGTCATCAGGGCAAAACAAACTAAAACCACAATGAATATTCTAAGAAAGTAGTTCTCAAATGTTTTCAACAAAACACACACACACACACACACACACACACAAATGGTAACTATGTGATGTGATGGATATGTTAATTTGCTTGATTTTGGTTATTACTTCAAAATATATATATACTGATAGATAGATAGCTCAAAACATCATGTTGTACACCTGAAACATATACAATTTTTATTTATCAATCATACCTCAGAAAGCTGGGGAAAGATCTCCAATGATATATTATTATACACCTATGAAGATGGCTAATGAAATAGTAACTACACCAAATACTGCATGGTGAAGATGCTAACACATTGCTGGTGGGAGTATAAAATGGCACATCCACTCTGGAAAACAGCTTGGCAGTTTCTCTTATTGTTGTTTGACTAAACATGTTATTACCATAGGACCCAGTAATTGCATACTTGGGCATTTGTGCCAGAGAACTGAAAAGGTATGGCCATACAAAAACCCATACACAAATGTTCATAACAGTTTAGTCATAACAGCCAAGAAAGGAAACAGCCCACGTGTCCTTAAACAGGTGAATGGTTAAACAAACTCCAGTGCAGCTACACCCTGGAATACCACTCAGCAGTAAAAATAGCAGACTATTGATGTCTGTGACAACCTGGATGCATCTCCTGGGAATTGTGCTGAGTGGATAAAACCAATCCTAAAAGGATTGTAAGTAAGTTTTCATTTATATATATATTTGAAATGACAAAACTGTGGAAGTCCATTGCCAGGATGAAAGAGGGGGACAGGAGTGGGAAGGAAGTGGGTGTGGCTATAAAAGGGTAACTAGAGGAATCCTCATGGGGATGGAAATATTCCCTGTCTTGACCATGTCCATGGCAACATCTTGGCTGTGATTCTGTGTAAGAGTTTCCAAGATGTTACCCTTGGAGAAATCTGTGGAGAAGGTAGAAGGGATCTCTCTATATTATTTCTTACAGCCACATGTGAGATTACAGATATCTCAAAATTAAAAGTTTAGGGGGCTTCCCTGGTGGCACAGTGGTTAGGAATCCACCTGCTAATGCAGGGGACACGGGTTCGAGCCCTGGTTTGGGAAGATCCCACATGCTGTGGAGCAACTAAGCCTGTGCGCCACATCTACTGAGCCTGAGCTCTAGAGCCCACGAGCCACAACTACTGAGCCCGCGTGTTACAACTACTGAAGCCCGCACACCTAGAGTCCATGCAACAAGAGAAGCCACCGCAATGAGAAGCCCGTGCACCGCAACGCAGAGTAGTCCCCGCTCACCGCAACTAGAGAAGGCCCGTGCATAGCAACGAAGACCAAACACAGCCAAAAATAAATAAATAAATAAATAAAATTTTAAAAATGTTTATTAGAATGTTTTTGCATATAAAAAGAACTACTAAAGAATATATTTTATCAAGAAAGAAATTGACCCCAAATAGAAGAGAGTATTTTTTCTCCGTATTTTGAAATATTTCAGAAATAATTTTTGGCAAGAAAAGTATATACTTATCAACTATGATTTTAAAAATAAAAATTTTGCTGTGGGAGAATTTTGGAGATTATTTAAACACTTTTTCACCAATCACAAAAATAATAACCCCTTAGAGTAAATAATTTTACCAAGATCACACAGTGAAGAGGCTGCCAAGCGGGACAAGGTCTGCTAACTGCCTCACCAGAGTTATTTCTATTGTTCCACACTGCTGGATCTAGTTAAACTTGAAAAATTAACCATTGCTAAATCTAGTTAAGAAACATTTTTTCAATTAGCTGATTGTCTAGATGGTGGCTTTGTCTGAATCAAGCCTGAGATATTTTGATGGAGATCAGGGAAATTAAAACAGAAATTCCACAGTCTGCCTGGTGGGGGACCTGATGGGAGATGTTGAGGAACGTACAGGTAAAGGGCAGATGCCACAGTAAGGGCCGTGTGGAATCACTGGTACGAGGTGCCGAGGACACTGAAGGCACGTGGCTCCATGGCAGGAGAAAGCTACTCCTTCCCTGGGGCTTCAGCTCACTCCATCCTGAAATGAGGGACTTGATTGAGATCTAAATTCTTGACATATTATCTTGTATCACACTAACATATCTTACTTCTCCACTGCAGACCCCAGGGAGAAGAGGGAGAGGAAAAAGGAAAGAGGAGAAGGTAGTCCCACAGTTGTTATCTGAAGGGAGCAGTAGATCCAAGAAAGGAAAAGGGGAAGTAAACTTTACCTGCCTGTGAATTGATGGTGAGTGAATGATGACCTCTATAGGCTTTGACATAAGGTAAATTTCTGTAATTTTACTAACCTCTCCTGAATAAAAATATTATACAGACTTACCTCTACCAGCTATAGGGAAAGCTAAGATCCTTGTGGCATCTACAAAGGATGCAATGCCCACATTCAGTGGAGTGGAAGGTTCTGGGATTGATACATAAGCTCCAAACTTGGAGGTGTACTTGAGTAGAAATTTGGACATATGTGGGATCTGTACAACCTTGGATTTGAACATAGGTAGGATTTGTACACAAGCTCCAAACTTAAGAAAGACTAGCCTCTGTTCTTTCTCATCTCATAGTTGCTATTTCATAAGTCTTGTTGGTGGGCAGTTTACTTCTGCTCATTTTTCCTTATCAGGACCTTGATCTCAAATAAATGGAGAATAGTCTGTTACTCAGAGGAACACACACAAACACATGCACAAAATATTAAGAAGTATTTACTTCTAAAATCTTTTATTTACTAAATGTACTGTTCCAAACATTTAATGAACACATAAATTGAGGTTGTAAGAACAAAAGATTGAAGAAGCTTATTAATATTTATCCATTTATCTATTCATGAGAACCAGCTCAGGAGTCCATATTAAGAGCATGGTAAGGTGAAATTAATTTTAAATACAAGGAAACTAAGACCTAAAGAAGTTAAATACATTTATTAGTAGTAGTAGTATAAACAGAAAGAGGTAAAGCCAAGTCTTGACCACCTGTTCCCAAGACCACCTCCTTCCACTCTGCCGTGATGCTTTCATAGCACACACTGAATAAGTGTCTCATGTGTAGCATCTGTCATATCAAATCACCTCTCTCCTACTTCAGTTATTATCTGAGCGATACAAACAAAATTCCTTGACTCTTATTTTCTCTGAACAAGATGTAAGTGGATAGGTTACAGAGATGAAAAATTATTTTAAAAATTACCTTCATTCTGTACTTTCACTTGCTGTATATGCATTGCAAAATGATATTTTGTGACATAATTATCTGTTTCATGATTGGCTTTTTGAACATTAAAATTCTTTTAAAATATAGCCTTGTTCATTATCTTTGAATTAAGAATAAGTTTTCCATACTGTTTTTCCATTATCTATCCTTTAATATCAATAAATAAAAAAAAAAACTCAACCATTAGTATATTCCTCTTATAAGAAAAGAATGATAAATCTTTAAGTGGTTCATTAAATGAATATATAATGCTCCTTTTAGCTGTTTCTTCTCATTTTGGAATACATTATGTATAAAATGTGTTTAAATGGTCAGTTTTATTGATTATGAAATATTTACACTTGAGGGAAGTGATGGGTTTCGTCGTGGTGACTGTGACTCATTCACGGATCATAGTTTAGTGGCAGGTGAATGGGTATAGCACTTTTGGGGGGAAAACAAGCAGATTAAGAACCATAGAGGAAAGAGAAAATTTGAGTCATATATTGTTGGCCAAGGTTTGACTTGAAATTACTCAGTCCCCTGAGAGCCAGCTGAGCTGTACCTGTACTCAGACCTGTAGGTAACTTTATGGATTAAAACAAAATAGTCCTGTGAGGATGAGGGGCAGAAATCCCTTGATAAATATATGCTATTAGGGTAAATTTTTCGAGCTTTGGATAACCATCCTCAGAATGCTCTGTCTCATCTCCCACATTGTGAGGTTGATCCTGGCACAGCTTTTCCTCTCCACACTTATATTCACTGTACTCAAACCTTTTCTGGAACTTTCCTACCATCATGGCGATGCACAGGCTCTCCCCCCCCCACCCCACCCCTGCCTGAAATCCTCTCCCTCCTCGTCTACCTGGTATTTCCTACTCATCTTCCAAAACAAGCTCAGACTGTTCTTGTCTCTCTCTTCTCTCAACTCATCATCACTCTTTACATCTGTTGCCTAATGAATGCAGACACTATATTTTAGTGATTTTTGTGTGTTTCCACACTAATCTCTTTAGAATTCTGTCAATTCTTCAAGAAAAAGGGCTATTTTTTTTCTTTCCAACATCCACAAGCACCTAGTGGAGGATTGGTTATTGTAAGTAGAATTTAATTTTTAGATTGTAGATTAAGACTCTGACCTTATTCTGCCCTGACACAGAAGTACCCACCACCCTATTCCCTTGTTCATTTCAGTCGGCTTTAAGGAGACCTCTTCCTGCCCTCTGAAGCTTAACCGTCTCTAGGTAGGAGAAAATGGAAACCCCAAGCTATGTGCACTTGGCTAGAAGGCTGAGGACTCCAGGAGGGCCACAGCTGGACAGGACTTATCTGGTTAAGCCACACGAAAGCCAAGAATATCAATTGGTGGCCTGAGTCTTTGAGTGGGTGTTCTTATCTAATACAGGATGACCAGCTGGGTGAACTCATCAGCCCTGAGTCTAGCTTATCTTCTAAGACAGTCAGAGCCCCTTAAACATCATCAGTTCACAGCTTAAAAATGATCTAGCAGGAAAGAAAATACTCCACAAAAATGTTCCTTGTTGAATTTAGTAAGAGTTACAGATAGTCTGTGAGGGAGAATTAGGCAGATAAAGGAGGGGCAGTTTGTGCCCTGTGATTTATGTGGTTTTTGTTGGTGGCGTTTTTGTTGTTGACACACAGATCAGGAGGGATTTGTGTCCAGAGAATGATAAATGCAAAGGCCAAACATTTTCTGCACTTCTATCATATTCACTTACACATTCTTTTCATAAACACACTAGAGGTTATGTTTGAAAGAGATCATTGAATGCAACCATTTATATATCTCTTAGACTATTCCCAGGGGTTGGTTTTAAACGTTTTGCCCTTATTTCAGAAGCCTTTAGAAAATAAATTAGAATGCCACAGAGTTAGAAGGAGCCACAGAGTTCATCTGACTTAAACTTCCTCTCAAAAATGAAGGTGTAGGTTAAAAATGATTGATTACAATATAAAATTCTTTCTTTTTAAAGTGGAGGAGAAAACTGCAGAGATGGAAATGCATGTGCATACTTTCTCTAATGCAAAAATCACCAATGTGTAATTCACATAATAGCCCGATTGCATGTTATAAACTTAGTTGCCTCCCAAAAAGCTGCTTTTATTTATTTATTCAATTTTTTTTCTTGGAAAGGCACTTTACCTTAAATATACCAGTATGTACATGTCAATCCCAAACTCCCAATCTCCCCCCGTACCCTTCCCCCCCTGGTAACCATAAGTTCTTTCTCTATGAGTCTGTTTCTGCTTGTAAATAAGTTAATTTGGATCATTTTTTAATATTCCGCATATAAGCGATATACAATATTTGTCTTCCTCTGTCTGACTTACTTCATTTACTATGATACCTGGAGATTATTATACTGAAAGTCTGTTTAAAAAAAAAAAAGCAAATTGAACCATTGCATATGGCCAATAATTTTCTTCATTGATTTAATTTTTAATCTGTTAGTTAAAGAGAAATCCAAGAACACTTCTATGAGGCACATTTTGGATGATCAACTTGAAGTTAGAAATAAAGGGATGGAAACTAATACTGAACATCTATGAATTAGACTATGTGTTGGATGCTTTTATATACATGACCTCATCAGGCATAAAGGATTCATGTAAATACAGAGGAATGTGGGTTTCTTTCTATAATGCTTATCTGTAGTCTGTATATTTTATAACCCAGATTAAATAGTCAAACTGAGGTTTTCCAATCTCACTTTGTTTAATATGGAAATGAGTGGCAGCTTCTGAATATTTTATTTTAAATAGCTTATTAATATTATATTGATTACCTACAATTTGCCTTACAGCCACTATTTTATAAGGAAAATAGGTAGAAAAAAATTTCCTCCTTTAGAAGCTACCTTGTTTAGACTACAGATCTTCCCATAAAAAATCTATGCCAACTAATTGTGTATTGTTTACATTAAGAATTTGTACTGATTATACAAGAGAAAACTTTGTATATGAAATAATTAGTGTTTGATGCACCTTGGGCTCAGAAACAAGAGTGATCTCAATATTCATACATGGAATAGGAATGGAATGGAATGGAATAGGAACCACAAGACATGGCAATGCTGCACCCGTGCTGAACCAACGTTCTCCAGCCTTACAAATTGGTGTAGTTCACAGCCATATGGTAAACAGAGCTGTGTCACCATTGTGTTCTTATATGCAACACACATTTCCCGTGTACTCTTGTGTACCACTTGCTTTGTTAAATGCTATGGATGTGAATTCAATCAAGGTACATATAATTTCTGTGCTTTGAGAATTTACAGTATAATAGAAAATGAGTATGAATTTGGGTGAAAAGTAGCTAAAATAATTCCTCTAATGGAAGTAGGTGCATATGCAAGAAGGCAGACCTGAGAGGCTTCATTGAGGATGCAGTGCTTGGACTTCAGTGAGGGTTCACGCTACCACCATCACCACAAACACCTCTCATTCCTGCTTTAATTTAGGGAATCCTCCTTAAGTCTGTGCAGAAGGCATCAAGACACCATCCTGAGGATATAAGTATTGCATCTTGTGTAGCTTGACTTTCCTGGATGCATCTGGCCTCCCTGAGCTAACGCTCTTGGCCTCTCTTCCTTCCTGCCAAATTGACCCCTCCTGTATACCTGCTCTCTTGCCTCACTTGAGCCTCTGCAGAGCCATCCCTGTCTATTCACTCAAGTGCTACTTCTCACAAGGGCCAGATTTGAACCTCGACTGGGTTCTGAATCAACTCCGCAGTATTTCCTGGGCAGGCAGTTTCTCAGGGCCCCAAACTTCATCTCATGTCAGTGTCAGTTTCTGCAATTAGGTAGTTTAGGCTGACATTATTGCTGTTCTCTGATTCAATAAAAGGAATAGTTCTCACAGCTGTCTAAGTCAAGCTATTCTTGTTCTCAAAACACAAGAGAGAAATAATTTTGCTTGTTAAATAGTATGCATCCTGTGTACAGTAAAGGGCTATTCAGAGAGGTCCTTTCTCTTGACCCTGGAGGTTCTGGAGGAAGATACTTCCTGTGATCAGATGGTGTAGGTGTGCGGGCATATTTTAAATGACTGAAGCCAGGAAGCTGCTGATAGGGGGTCAGATTTCTTCATGGATATCGAGACATGTTCCTGATGGAACTCTGACTAGAAGACAAGGGCTCATCTCCCAAACTGAGATATCTTGGGGAAAATAAACAGCCTTTGCATTAGGCAGGGAGTACGGAAATTTAAAGGATAGGTCAGTGGCTAAACAGTTTCTCCGTGTGGACAATGGAGTCTCTGAAGTGTCTGTAGGGAGTAGATAGCCATCGTGCACGCCCTTATTTTTTTTTTTTTTTTTTTTTTTTGCTGTACGCGGGCCTCTCACTGTTGTGGCCTCTCCCGTTGCGGAGCACAGTCTCCGGACGCACAGGCTCAGCGGCCATAGCTCACGGGCCTAGCCGCTCCGCAGCATGTGGGATCTTCCCGGATCGGGGCACGAACCCGTGTCCCCTGCATCGGCAGGCGGACTCTCAACCACTGCGCCACCAGGGAAGCCCCGTGCATGCCCTTTAAGCACATTCGCAAACTGCAAGTCAGCAAGTTAACACAAAGGGATCATCATTAATGTTCTTTACAGAACTTGTTTATTTTGATCCCAGCTATATTCCTAGGAAACAGGTATTTTTATAATATATATTTTTAAAAGTTTATTATTTTTTTAATTTTTATTTTATATTAGAGTATAGTTGATTAACAATGTGTTAGCTTCAGGTATACAGCAAAGTGATTTAGTTATACATATGCATGTATCTGTTCTTTTTCAAATTTTTTCCTAATTAGGTTATTACAGAGTATTGAGCAGACACAGGTATTATAAATACATTTTTAAAGATTTAAAAAGCAGAGGAAAGGAAAAAAATTATTTTATGTTATAAATATATACACTATTATCATATATACATGCTATTTATAGAGTATATGTGGTATATACATATAGTATGTGTGTGTACATATGCATAGTGTACATATGTGTATATATACACACACAAACTCACGTGGCTGGTATGCTGAGAGGCCAGCATTTATCTATTTAACTGAAGGTCTGTCAGAGCCTTTCAGAACAGCACAAATTACACCAAAGGCCCCAGCAGCCCTGAAATGTTTGGCACAGAAATGATGATGTATTTTGCACTCTTTTCTTTTATCTATTTGGGAACTGTTCCTAATAATCAAGATGTTAAAAGAGCACTTTAAGTTGCCCTAATCTTAGAAAATATTTGATAGCAGTGTTTATTTTGAAATGTACGATATTCTTTAAAATTATAGATGATTTATGCCATTTGCTCATCTCATCGGGAAGAACACTGCTCCCAGGAAAGGGAATTTATGCTCTATTTTCAATTTTGCTTCCTTAGACCACCTCTTGCTTTTATGCACAGGGACGCTGGTCCCCTTTTACTCCATTTCTGTCTATGAGATTCTGAGCTTCCCCACCCTCTGGCCGCCCATTTTCAGAGCCAGCACCTGCTGAGCCTACGTGCAGTATTTGGAAGCAGTTGTCTTTTTCCTTTATCTTGCTGGGAGTCTGCACCCAGCAGCACCATCCTACTTCTTGGATTGTCTTTCACTGCCATCTCCTCGTTAATGGATATCAGCTAAACATATCAGCTAAATGAATCATCCTGTTAAAAAGATGTGATGTTGCTGGAAAGACGACCAGCTGTCTGCTAGGTAGAAAGATTGCCCAATCCGTTATTTTTTAAAAATCCTTCTTTATTACCCAATAGGCAGATTCTCAAGTGCCAGCCTCTACCTCTCTTAACTATAGATAGACATTTATTTCTAATAGCATCTTCATTTAGATACCGTTAAATCACAACTCCAAACGGTAACTCTTAACAACCTGTCAAAATACCTCCTTTTCCAATTAGATAGTGGCTCCACCACCCATGCTGTCACTCAAATCAGAAGTCTCACTCTTCCTGATGTGTTCCTAAAGGCCCTCCCTTCTCTCACCTTTTGATAATTTCATTGTAGCCTCCCACCAAAATAATCCATGAGTATTATTCTACTATTTAACCTCATTTGCTTATTAGTTCTGCGCTTCTGTCCTTTTTGCCTCATGTCATCAATGGCCAGTCAGCAGCATTCGCAGTTTCCTTTGTTTTTGCACAGGAGTTGCTGTTAAAAATAGTAAATTGAACATACACATCTCTTCTACCTAAAAACTTCTTGATTCCTCATTGCTCACTGTATAAAGTTTAAACTCCTAAAAAAAAAAAAGCGTACAGGCCCTAATTTGCACACGTATCTCTAGCCACTCTCTCCTCTGAATATCTTATTCTTCATCCAGCTACGGTGAAAAGCTCCTTTTCCTAGAAAATGGATAGCACTTGACCATCTCCAGAAGGAAGGAGACTTAGCAGAATTCTAAACATGGGGCCACTAAGTAAATGTTTATTAAGGTAAATGGTGTATTGGAATTCTCCACCACACCAGCTGCCCTTGACCTCTCTTTCTCAAATTCACACTGACTGTGGGCATCAGACCCTGAAGCTGGCAGAGAGAAAGAAGCTCTCTGTGCACCTTTGAACAAATGCTGGCCATTGATTCCTGTGGCAGGTGATGCCTGGTCTCTCATGAATGCAATGAGCTGACATGGTAAAACAACCAAAGGAGGAGAGGCCGCAAAGGCAGATGTGATGGTTCAGAACCCTCTGTGGGCCTGGGAGAGTCATCCCACCTTTTCTCGAGCACCGGAGGCCACTGAGGCCAGTAGTGACACTAATGAAACCCACATGGGCTCATGGACTCAGCCATATGCAATTGGTGGTAGAACCACCCTATGCTTGGAATCAGGGAAAGCTGAATATAAACCCTGGAATCACCACTGAGTTTATTACAAGTCCTGGAGAAGTCTTAATTACTCATTCTCATCCCGATTCCTAAAATGAACTTGGGGATTATAATCCTCATCTCATGGAGCGGTCAGGAGGGTTAGCAGATTATGCCTAGCACAGGGTAATCATGCAATAGATGCAAAAGACTGCTGCTTTTAAAAATTATTTTCTCAGGCCCTTGTGTATGTATATGTATAACTGATTCACTCCGCTGTACAACAAAAACTAACACAACATTATAAAGTAACTATACTCTAATAAAAAATAATTAAAAATAAAAATTTTAAAAAAAGAAAAACATAATAGAATAAAAGCTTATTTTCCAGAAATGTTAACATGAACATCATATGTTAAGAGCCAAATTTAAGCTATTGAAACCAATAACCATTTTAGTTAATGTGGATATTTTCTAAGACCCACATCGGAAGACACAAATTAGATTCAGTAAAACATATCTAAGAGTATTTATATCTAAACTTGCATTAATAAGTTATCTTACATGCCAGAAAGTTAATTGTAATGTGTTTCCACAAATTTAATAGTAATTCAGAATTTTTTTAAAAACACAATTAGTCTGCTTTTTAAAGAAACCAGTACAAAAAAAAAATAGGTTTAGAGTTAGAAAAATCTACTAGAGTTTAAAAATTTTTACTCCTTATAAATATGTGTTTAGTCAAATAATTTAACTCATTTTAAAACTGGGATAAGAATGCATTCATCATTGAATAACTCTGGAAACAAAAAATGTGCCTGGGAATTCCAAAAGTGAGTATTGTCCATTTTTCTACCCATTCTGAATTACAGTTCTCAAACAGCTATTTATACGTTTTCCTGGAGAAAGGATCTAGAAATATTTTGTAGAAAAACAATAGCGCAGGCTTGGGCAATGGTAACTCTTAGCAGATACCCAAAATTTCAATAGAAATGTAACAACAACAACAACAAAAAGAGTCTCTTCCGGATCTCAATATCTACCATTTAATTTTATCTATAATCATTCTTATCCCTTAGAACATATATTTCCATTGTTTAGTTACCAAATTTTAATGTTGTTTCAGGTTAAAACACAAAACTAAGTTGATTTCTCCTTATCTCCCCCACTGTGAGGATGTTTACAGAAATCACTGGCAGTAAGCGTTTCTCAGATGGTGCTTCATCTTCCCACGTGTTTTAGCGCGTTGGAGAGTGAACATTCTACGTGGCTGTATGAAGGGTGTTTTAGCTCGTCTGTCAGACTGTGCTTACATAAACCAAATCACCTTAGTTCAAAACAACAGCAATGAAAGAGAAACGAAACAAAAGCTCTCAGCAAGTGTCTGTAACTTGGACGGATCACTTGAGCTCTCTGTGCGTTGGTTGTTGGTTTTCTCCTCAGTGGTTCTGTCTTAGGTTGTCCTAGAACTAAAGGAGTTCATTTCAAGGTGCTTAAAGGAGCTCATGACACCAAATAAGCATTTCCTAAGTTTGAGCTAAAATACAAACTTGAGAGACATCAATTGAGAGAGATTGCTTTTACTTAATGTTTGCTTTTGTCTTCTTTTGGGCAGTTTTCCATTAGAGGTGCTTTTTAACTGTGAGAGATTAATAAGTAAGCTGATGGTGAGGGTGGAGTTTAGGCTCAAGATGAGAAAGGAGAAGAGGTCTAGGCTTCTATTCGCTATTTTAGGAACACATATGTAGATACTTGTTATCATAGAAATGTTATTTGTATTTGATGGATAAACACCCTAAACACACAGGGGCTAGGAGGGTGAGTAGCATAGGGGAGAGATACAGAATTTAAGTCCAAGTTTTACGATGCTAAGTCAAGTTTTCTTTTACCCTTGACCATGGCTGCCTCTATATACATGACTGTATTAATCTGTGCAGGTATTGCATATTATTTTCTACCTATATAGGTACACCTTGGTGACTAAAATGTTACTATTCAGCAGGCCACAACTTGCACAATTTAATTCAGGTTAAAAAATACAAAGTAATAAATAACAACATATTAATTAATATGATATACCAGGGGGAAAACTTTAAAAATTCTTGCAATGTAATAGAGTGGATGAGCTTTCCACTACTATTTTCTAGTACTTGCATGCATTTTAGATAAGAGAATTACATATGTTCTAAAAATATCCATTAGCCATGGGCATTCTTACTTGCATGCATTGTGTTATATTAGTAAGTAGCTTAAATCACGTCAACATGCAAAATCATGTCTATCCAGTTAGCTACATGATCTCTTCTATTAAAATGTCTAAAGACACATTAGTGATGTATTTGATTCTGCATCCTCCGTTCCCCATGTCAAATGACAGACATATCATTGACGTGCTCTCTGAAAGCCTGATCTTCTTTTTTTTTTTCGGTACACGGGGCCCTTACTGCTGTGGCCTCTCTTGTTGTGGAGCACAGGCTCCGGACGCGCGGGCTCAGCGGCCATAGCTCACGGGCCTAGCCGCTCCGCGGCATGTGGGATCTTCCCGGACCGGGGCATGAACCCATGTCCCCTGCATCGGCAGGTGGACTCTCAACCACTGCACTACCAGGGAAGCCCTGAAAGCCTCCTTCTTAATAAGAGACCTGAGGAAGCAGGCACTGTGTCAAGGCAGTGGAGAAGCATGCTCTCTCTTTACTTCCTCCAATCAAGAAATGGTAAGAAGATCAAGATGTAAGGGAAATTGATAGGGAATCTCTCTGGTGATGCTGAAAATAATCTGAAGTTAACCTTTTGCCAGGCTCACATTTTTTGCATGATTCACTCTCCCTTGTTGAAGCATATGCTCAGAAATGAAAGGGTCATGATATTAGACAGAGTAATACTTTCATGGGGCAGATCATACTTCACTCCAATTTAAACCTCGGCCAAAGGCTGCTTAAATAGAGATGGAAACAAACATCTCTCATCTTGAAAACGAACATCTCTCTCAAATGGAAAGTAAAATAAATCTGATTTTAAAGTTGGAGACACAGACGCTGGTTCAAAAATTAATCCCTAGTTTCTTTTCCAAAGAGACAGATTTAGGTGAATCAAAACATGCTCAGCTTTTACAAAACTTGGTCTCGGGTAAAATGAATTGTCTTAAAACAGGCCCTAGCCCTGAATTTTTTTTCTTGTCTATTTCTTTCAGGTATTGGATTTGGAAAGTCCTTGTACAGAACTGACAATGAAACTTGTATATTGAAACCTGGTACCTGAATGGGTTTCTGAAAATGGCAAGTGCTGTAGACGATATAAATGCGTAGTAGTTATTTACTACACGCACAAATATGATTGTGCTTCAGAATATGTTATCCTGGTGACGGTGCTTACCTGCGTAAAGTGTGGAAACCAGATCCAGAATTTAAGTCATATTTCCAAGAATGAAAACAAAGCCCTGACACAGATGAGCAGCCCAGGAGATCTGGTTATATTAGCCACCAAGTGGCCTGATTCTAATTGGGCCATTAGGTTGCACTGACCAGCCACCAATCACAGAGTGATCCCCAGAAACCAATTCAAAAGCTACACAAAAGGTCAAGTCAGTATCCAGCTATAGATACAGATTAAATGGCACCCAATCTTATACCTTCATGGTTCACTTTGTAAACATAACAATATCTAACTTCACCATTATTGAAAAAGAAAAACTCTATGGTTGGTTAATGATAGATTTGAGTATATCTAAATCAGTCCTGCTGGAAAGCAGTAGAGTTTCCAGTAAAGAATTTCTTTCTTTAACAGCCAATGCAAAAGCATTATCAGCATTTAAATTGGACCCTGTGAACTAACCACGAGGTCTGAATTAATGTGAATATTCTTGGAATTCAGCATCTGTAAGCAGCATCTGGAGGGGGTAGAGTGGGATCCCGGTTTTGGTGACTGCATTCCAGAAATAATGACTCTTTGCCTTTAATGATTTTGAACTTCTGTGTGGCAGGGACACTGAGAGAGAGAACAAAAGAAAATGACAAATGTGAGTTTATTTTACACTCAGCCAAAATTCTTTGATCTCAGGTAATTGCACAATATACAGTGATTAGCAAACACTTACCTGTTCATCATTTTGGGGTGCCTGTTGGTTTGTGTATATTGACTATATTGATGCACATCTATAAAATTCACCCATACCTGCAAACTAGTCTATCAACATGCTTAATTGTTCTCATGTATGTTGTAAGAAGTTTTACCGGGACTAAAAAATGGCACATTTCAAAAAAGATGACAATGGCTAGAGCTCTGACAGATGACTCACCCGTATGTACCTGGGATGAAGTAGAGGTCCCAGGAGACTGGCTGCAGATGTGCTCAAGGCTACCTGGTGGTGGGCCCATGCATTTCTGTCTGTGTGCCTTGCAGTTGACGGCTGACCCCAAGCGACTTAAAGGGAAGACTCTTCCTCCTGTCACGTGAAAGCACTCGTTATTGAAAAGAACGGCCAGTTTCGGGCCTTCGCCTCCCGGAGAAAGAGGTTATAAAAGTGAGTCCCAATCTACTTTGTCCGTAGCTCACAAAGGCCTGGCATAGGGTAGCTTGATCTTTTCCAAATCTCCTTTCATCATGCACACCTGACAGTCATCCAGAGAACACTGATATTACAAAGCAAATTAAAATTAAACCCAGAAGAAGCAAGGCGTTTTTCCTGTCAAAGCAGAGACCGGGAAAAGGTGCCTCCCTCAGGTCAGCACCTTGGCTCCTTGGAGAATAGGCCCCTCTGGGACCTCACCAGGTTGGACAATGTTGAGAGAACTCAAGAAAGCCAACATGAGCAGAACTGGGTTGAGGCTCGTTCTGAACCTGAAGAGAGAAGACAGTGAGATGAGCTAGGCCTGCACGGCGTTGGTGACATGGTGCAGCTCCTGGGCAGGGCCTGAGCCCCGGGCAGGGCCCCGTTGTAGGTTCTGGATGCTAGTGCAGCTCTGAGGGCTTAGAGCGCTCATCTGAATCACACGGGAAGCTTTTTAAAATTAGGCATTTCTTCCTCCTCCTTTTTTTTTTTTTTTTGCGGTACACGGGCCTCTCACTGTTGTGGCCTCTCCCGTTGCGGAACACAGGCTCCGGACGCGCAGGCTCAGCGGCCATGGCTCATGGGCCCAGGCGCTCCGCGGCATGTGGGATCTTCCCGGACCGGGGCACGAGCCTGCGTCCCTTGCATCGGTAGGCGGACTCCCAACCACTGCACCACCAGAGAAGCCCTTCCTCCTCCTTCTTAAACTCCCACCCAAAGATGTCTGAACTAGTGTACTTCAGGGGGTGACCTAAGAATATATTCTTAAATATTCTGATGTATTTTTTAATATGATGATGTAACAACATTACATTGTTAACTGGGGATTCCTCCCTCCAGTCTAAACCCCTAATTCCGTGGTTCTCAATCCTGGTTCTTATTAGAATCACCAGATAAACTCTGAACTCCACGGATGGCTGACTCCATGGGACCGGTTTCATTGCTTTTGAAGCAGAGCCCAGGTATCAGCAAATCCCCCGCACTGATCACCCTACAGAGTCCGTGCCCAAAACTCTCCCTTTATCTGATGCATGAATTCCTTCAACAACGTGCCAGACAAGAAAGTAGTTCCCCACCTTTGAAAAGCCTCTCATGATATGCAATCTCTTTCCTCATTATGAAGTTCACGTCAGTTTGCATAGGTCCAGTCACAAAAAAAAAAAAAAAAAAACAGGTTTTGAAATGAATAAACATCTCCTTCACTGTAACTCATGTTCCTGGTCCTGATCCTACGCACCGCTGCAATCTTCCCACCCTTCCTTGGATCACGTCATCACGTAAAAGTGGAGAATTTCTTCCTACAGCCAACATCTCTGAGGCAGGCTGACCACACTTCCCTCACAGTTCTGGAGGAGAAAGCAAGGCTGGCAGATCCTATCCACTAAACACATACATATCTATTTGGTATTTATTACCTTCCAGGTGTGCCAGGCTTTAGGAAAAAACAGGACAGGCATGACAGGCACAGTCCAAACCAGCCTGAGGTCCAAACCAGATAGTAGAGGATGTAGTTTGTGAGAGCATGAATCTGTAGTCAAACAGCCAGGATGCCAGCCCCAGCTCTGCCACGCATTACTTTGTCACCCTGGGCAAGCTATTTCCTTGAACTCCAGAGTTCCTATCTATAAAGTAGGAATAACAGATATTCTCCATATACCCATCATGTGCTAGGTAAAAAAAATACAAAAAAAGGCATGGTCTCAGTTTAGTAGAAAATTTGCACGTAAGCACACAATGATAAGGTATACAAAGTAACCATGGTATTCTGAGAAAATCAAGGAAGGGAAGGTCAGCCCTAGAGTGAAGGAAACCTTCCTTGGGAGATGATGTCCCTGGACTTAGGGTCTCAGCACATGACACCAGGGGACCAATAGTTAGGTTGGCCAAAGGCTGATGCCATACCTGGTACCTCCTTACATATCCCTAACTTATAAAACAAAAAGAGGTAAGTTATGAGAAACACATGCACATGGCAGGTCAGCTATGTATCTTAGTTCTCATCCTATTGCCATGATTGTCCCCAACCCAAAATGGACGAGACTAATGACAAAGCCTGAGAACAGAGCAAATCCTTCCAAGAATGGCTAACATACCCCCAGCTGGAAGAACTAAACTGTAGGACTGTCATTGCAGAAAGTGCCACTGCAGGAAGTGTAGGACACTTGGGCCCTCACCTGAGGAGGAGCTTCACAGTGGTTTCCCCTATTTAGTCTTCTAACACACAGCATTAGCCCTGTCGCTCCCTCCCCAAACATTAGTGGCTTTCAATCCTCCATGAAATAAATCCACATAAATACACAGGTAGTCCTGACTCTTACAACAATAAATACCTTTATAAATGTCTATGTGTACAGTGTTTTCAAAACATATTCACCTCTCCACTTCTTTTTATTAGGTAATCAATCTTATGTGTTTAAAATACCTTCCTCCAAGTTTTGTTGATCACTCCTATCTTTCTACTACAATGGTGTTTCTTAACAATGGTGTTTCTTAACATGGGGAACATTACAAACTACTGCTCCCACAGCTTGGTGGGATTTTTAACAGCCACATAGTCGGTTCTATTGTGTAACCAGATTGAGAATTATTGCTTTACAACTCAGGTGAAATGTCTCCTCTCCCATGCAGCATTCCCTGATTGAACCACCAAGAGAAATGGCCCCTGCTTCTGAATCCCCAGAGCAATCACTTCCTATGAACACTGATCACAGACATCTTCACAATATAGCTATTCATGGAAAAAGCACCAGGTCAAATCAGGAGGTTTCTATTTTAGATTAGATCACTTCTACCAAAGCAATCTTAGAAAAGTTAATCTCCGAGCTTTCGTTTCCTCACTTATAAAATAAAAGTTGTACTCGATGATCCCTAGGTGACCATACAGCTCAAGTATTTTGAGAGTCAGCATCTTGTCTCCTAGACAAATCTCCAATTTCCTAGAGGATGGGAACCACATCTCATGTTGTGGTTGTCTCCAAACATGACTAGTGGAGTGATTTAGGCAAATCAGAGATTTTATTTCCTCTGCACCTGCGCCATTACAAGCTTTTTGAGGGAGCCTTTTCTCCCCATTTCTTTGGCTGTTACTAGAAGAATAATCCATCATTCTTCACTCTATTATCTTGTGAGGTATCCATGAGTAAGTACTATGCATGAGGCATTTTGGTAATCACTTCATCTCCATGACACAAGGTCAATTAGAATTCTCAGTGGCAGGCATTATGTCATCCAATGTCTGCTTGTTGGTTGGTTTCCAAACTGGTCTTGTTTGCATATAATATATTTTTTCAATTAAAAAAGTTATCCCAGCATGATGGCGGGAGGAGCTCCACTAACCCACTTCCCACCGTGAAAACTGTTAAAAAATATATTTAAGGTCTCTGGAAATGGTACTACGTTCAAATAGCAAATGAAGAAACATCTGTTCAAGAGCATTACAATAATTCAGTAAGAAAGACAAGAGTCTGTGACAGTTGAACCCAGACTGCACCTTCCTCCCCATCCCAGCTCAGTGAGGCAGTTGGAGGCTCCAGACACTGCAGCCAGGAACACAGTGTCCCCTGGCCTTGGGCCTTTCTCCCCAGTTCCGTGCAGGAAGCCTTTCTTTCCTGGAGGAGCAGGATGCCAGCACTTCTCCACTGCCTTCATTTACCTTTTGCAGGGGCTGAGTCTAGGACAGGAACCCCTCATGGACTGGATGACATGCTCTACCCTGAGAGTGGCAGGCTGAGGATGCTGGGTTCCCATAGTCCCTGCCCCCTCCCTAGGTGTTGGCTCCATGCTGAAATACAAGCTAGGAGGACCACATGTGACTACTCCCCAGGCCCCACCAACCACTAAGCTGCTAGAGTGCGGTGCCCTCAGAGAAAAGCTAGCCACGGTCCTCAACGCACCCCAAGAGCCCTGGCCCAGAAGGTGCCTAGGGGGAGAAACAGGCCTTAAAAAAGATATCTCCTGATCTCATCCCAAAGGAACTGCCTTCAAAGGCAACTAAGAATGGAGAGAGTCAAGCACCAGGGCGCTCACAAGGATAGTGGAGTTGTGGTGAAGGTAGCTGGAAGCAGTTAGTAAGTCCAATGATGATGCAGCCTCAGCTATAGCCAGTTAGTTTGCAGAGAGAACTGGGGATAAAACAGCTGGAAGTGTCCTCCTGGGGCCAGAACTAACATGAAACACAGACCTCAGAGAGGAATTCATCCACAGAGCCACAATCTCTGAAGATCTTCAAATGGCCAACAAGTACATGAAAAGATGCTGGGCATCATTGGTCTTCAGGGAAATGCAAATCAAAAGCATACTTAGATAGCTCTTCACACCCATTAAAATGACTAGAATAAAAAATTCAGATAACAAGTGTCGGTAAGGATGTGAGGAAGTTGGAACAATTGTGCCCTGATAGGGAAGATGTAAAATAGTACAGCCACTTTGAGAAGCAGTCTGTCAGTTTCTATAATGATTCAACATTGAGTTTCCATATGAGTTAACAATTCCACTCCTGGGTATATACACAAGGAAGATGAAAACTTATGACAACACAAAAGCTTATACATGAATGTTTATTAGAAAGATTATTCATAATTTTCCAAAAGGTGGAAACTGCCTACATGTGCATCAACAGATGAATGGATAAGCAGAAAATGATATATCCATATAATGAAATGGTATTTGGACCTAAGAAGGAGTGGAATACTGATACATGCATGCTAATATGTGGATAACCATGAAGACGTTATGCTAAATGAAAAAGCCAGTCACAATAGCCTACATGTCATATGATTTTTTTATATGAAATATCCAGAATACTGATATTTATAGACACAAACAGCATATTAGTGGTAGCCTAGGGTTGGAGCTGGAGAGGAAGGGGGTGAAAGTGTTCTAAAATTGATGGTGGTGATGGTTGCATGTATCTGTAAATATACTAAAGTCCATTACCTTGTATGTTTTGCATATGTGAATTATATGGTATGTACATTTTATCTCAATAAAGTTGTTAAAAAAAAGAGCATGTTGGACTTACAGACATTGAAAGAAAAAATATTAAAAGCTGTCAAGATGGTGTCAGGGACTTCCCTGGAGGTCCAGTAGTTAAGATTACTCACTTCCACTGCAGGGGGCACATAGTTTCAATCCTTGGTTAGAAAAATAAGATCCCACATGACACAGCCAAAAAAAAAAAAGATGGTATTAGAAGGGAAAAAATCCTCAGGGGTCATATGCTCATGAAGAATAGAGGGAAAGGGAGCAGGAGTTCAGAGCATGGTGAAGACTTGAGCCCTGGGAAAGGAGAGAGTGATGGAAGGAGAAAGTGAAGGATTGGGTGACAAGACCCTCAGGGTGCATGCAGTTCCGGGGAAGTCTCACCCAGTCCAACGAGGAACTAGGTACAAAGCTGCCTGTACATGAATTGGGTAGAAGGGGTCCTCATATTACTGAACTCAGGTTCTGCTGCTTGTCACTCAAGAATCCAATACTGAGAGAAAAGTGTTGGTAAAAGGAAAGATAGCTTTATTGAGGAAGCTGGTAATCTTGGGGAGAAGGTGGACTCATGTCCCAAAGAACAAACCCCCCATTGTCAATCAGGGGTCAAGAGATTTTAAAGGGGAATTTCAGGGGTTCACAGGCAGGGGTGGGGGGCACAACATGTAGAACAGCACACTCAGCTGTGACAGTCATCTTGAAATTTGTCATGCTGTGGTGTGATCAGTGTTATCTTGTTGTTTTAAGTGCAGTTAATCTTCAGTTCCAGGGTCAATTTGTTCCTGTTTCCTTGAGGCCAGTTCTTGGAATTGTGCAAGATGGAGCAGCTTCTGTCATGGCTACAGTCTGTTCATCACACAGTTAACTTCTTCCACCTGTTGGGGGTTTCAGTATCTGCAAAACAGCTCAAAGAATATGGCTCAGAATATCACCTATAGCTCTTGAGGAAGAACTAAAGGTCCTTGACTTTGTTTAATGGGTAAACTATTATTATTTGGTCTCCTTTTACTGTTTTCCTTTGTTTCTGCATTTACTCACTTATCTGATTAAACTTATTCTTTGGCTAAAGTTTTTCCACAGACGAGAGGCAGGCAGAGGACATGGCGGGGTCTTCCCCGGGAAGATTGCTCCATTACACTCATACCGATGTCTCACCTAATCATTGGCTGGGAGCTTCCTGGGAAGAATGGGACCTCAATTCAAATGCTGTGGGGGACCCTAAGGTGTAGCTGCTGGAGGCTATCAGCTACCTTCACTTCTTGCAGATAATCAGCAAGTTCTTCTGTGAGGGGTGTTCTGAGCATGATACCTTTACGTATGCTACAAAGGATGTTGAAGTGAATCATGGTTTGGATCCTGAAATCTTCATTGTAGTGAAAATACCAGGACTCTGCTGGAAAATATAGTAAACCCAGTGTTATGACTGTACTGAACATATTTCTTAAATCCCAAATTAGCATAAATGACATGACCATGAATTTGTTTTTGTTTAGCAAATCGTGTAACACTTACTCCTGTCACATGGATTAGAAATATTTCCTCCTAGCAAAGCTTTTGTAACACTCTAAAAACGCTGCCATATTGACTGGGCACAGCTAGTACACATTTTTGCTAGTCTTCTTAATGTAAAATAATGAAAAGGAACATTAGCTATTTGATAAGTCTGGTATGAATGCATGGCATATGAAAAAGCAAAAATCTCTCAAACTACTAAAACCCCCAAATTGAAAGAGTGTTATTTATGGCTGCTGACTCTAGAGGTCTTCCACTTCTAGATTTTCCACTGGTCATGATGATATAAAAATAACTGAGATTTATCAATTCTAACTTTTTATAAACTACTTGTGTTAGTGATTGAGCTATAATCTCATAGCTCCAAGTATTCTACTTTGATTTGGGATGCTGGATCAGGACTCTGCAAACCATTTTTTTCTGCTTTACCAGCTAACTTTCAATTAGGTTTTGCCAAAAGACAGTACAAGAGTGAGAAAGGCTAAAGGAGGTAAAGACTTGTTTTCCTGTTTTTGGAAGTTGTCTTAAAACATGTAACTCTCCTTTCTAAACAACTTTGTTGAGATACAAGTCTCAAAACTTACAAGTCACCCATCTAATGTGTACAAATCATCACTTATTAGTACATTTGAAAATATGTACAACCATCAAACACCATCAATTTTACATTTCCATCACCTCAAAGAGAAACCCTGTGTTCTTTAGCTGTCACTCCCCTATCTTTGTGTCTCTCAACTCACCCCCAGACCTAGGTAATCACTAATCTAATTTCTGTCCTTATGGGTTTGCCTCTTTTGGACATTTCATATAAATGGAATCATACTTAGACAGACTTTTTAACTTAGCATAATGTTTTCAAGGTTCATTCATGTTACAGCATGAATCAGTACTTTATTCCTTTTTATGGCTGAATAATTTTCCATTATATGGACATATCACATTTTACTTTCCATTTGTCAGTTTATAGACAAGTTGTTTTTACCTTTTGGCTATTATGACTAATGCTGCTATGAACATTCATGTACAAGTTTTTGTATGTGACAAATGTTTTCATTTCACTTGGGGACATGCCTAGGAGTGACATTGACAGGTAACTCTGTGTTTAATCATTTGAGAAACTGCCAGACTGTTTTTCAAAGTGGTTGCACTATCTACATGCCTACCAGCAGTGCACAAGATTCTGAGTTCTCGACATTCTTGCCAATGCTTGTTATTGTGTGGCTTTTTTATTCTAGCCATCCTAGTGAGTATGAAGTGGTATCTCACTGAAGTTTTGATTTGCATTTATCTGATGACTACTGATGCTGAACAACTTTTCATGTGCTTGTTGGCAAGCTGTATGCATACTTGAAAAAATGTCTATTTAGATCCTTTGTTCATTTTTTAAAATTGGGTTATATGTCTTTTTATTATTGAGTTGTAAGAGTTCTTTATATATTCTGGTTACAAGTCCTTTGTACATATATGATTTGCAAATATATATTGGGAAATGTTCCTTCTTCTTCTTTTTAAAAGTTTGTGAAGAGTCAGTATTATTTCTCCTTAAAATATTTGGTAGAATTTGGCAGTGAATCCATCTGAATCTAGGCTTTTCTTTGTGTGAAATGTATTATTTTGTGGTTAGAGATTGCTGATTCAATCTCTTTACTTGTTATAGGTCTATTCAGATTTTCCGTTTCTTCTTGAGTCAGTTTTGGTAGTTTGTGTCTTTCTAGAAATATGTCCATGTTTTTTCTAAGTTATCTAATTTGTCAATGCACATTCATAGGCTGCATCTTCATTAGATCCGTGAGTCTCCTCACAATTATGTTCTACCACATCCACCCTGTTCTTGAGGACAACCTTCACCTTGAACTTCTCCAAGCTCTGTTCCTTCAAGAAGAGATTAATAGCTATCTATTCTTTGGTCTAGTCAACCCCCTCCCAGGCAAAATCCCTGAGCCAGGACTCTGAGGTGGGAGTAGTGACAGTGAAAAAGCTCTCTGTAGTGACATTCTGCTCTAAATGCTGAGAGTCTGATGGAAAGGGGAGAAACAGTAGCCTTGTCCTTTTAAATTCCTCTCCTAGCATGGACCTTCCCACCTCACAAGTGAAGGAAAGGACTCTTAAGCCCCAGAAATAGTCTTGTCAGACCCAAGGGTACCGGGTGAGGAAAGGCAGCCCCCCACCTCTTGACTGCACTTGCCCGGGACTCTTCTCCAGCAAAAGTCAGCTGGGGGCATGTTGAGAAACTCTCACATCCTGCTCCTGAAAGGAATGAAGCCTTCCAACTAGGAGCTGAGGGAGACAGTCAAAAGTCCTGTGTGCTTGGCAATTGCAGTCTGGAGTGGAGTCTTTGCCTCACTGTGCTGGGACAGGCAACGATGGAGAAATCTTGGTTCAAATATCACAGACTCTTGCTGTCTTCCCAAATTTTGTAGATTATTTTGAATATGTATTTCCTCACTTGCTGTTTTTCCTTAGGACCATTTCCAGACCCTTTGGATGGTTGTTTTTAGAGCATTTATTGTCAGTTTTACAAGAGAGTGGGTCAGTGTATTTCCTCATGCCGTCATGCTGGACCTTGATTTGCTGGCCACTGTTTCTCGAAGGACCCCAGTGACACACCCCTCCACCACTGTTCTTTTCCTGCAGCCTGGGGAAAGCAGCAGTGGGCACATTATCTGCGTGAGAGGGAAGACATTTCAGTAGTAGTTACTGTCAGTTCATCTGACTTTGTAAGAATGTTTCCTAAGCAGCAGCCTGCCTTTATATATAGAAAAACAGCATCAACTGAGCGCTCATTTCTCACGGCTCCTGACAGCCGCAGGGCTCAGCCACTATGTTTTAACACTGCTCTGCAGATAATAATCTTCATTTTGGCAGAACCTGAAAATGACCTTGATGTTTACAACAGCAGGAAAAAAATGGTGAGATGGCTGATGTCATTAAAAACAACAATTAACGGCAAAGAAGAAAGAATTCCCTCTTCTTTTAATGCACACATATTCTTTAGTAAAAGTAAAAATTCATAATCCCTTGCTTAAAACTTTGTTTGCTACTTTCAACTTCTCATTTCAATATATTTTACAACACTGGAAAGAGTGTTTTTCGGGTTTTAAACACATAAATTATGCTTCATTTTTGAAATTGAGGTTGAAAATACAGAGCTAGAAAAATATGATTAAAAACATAGCATTTTATATGTAGATTGTGCAATAGGATATTCATTTCGTAACCTCAAAGCAAGGCTTTTTAAACCGCCTTAAAAGCCTCCCTTAAAGATTAAAAAATAAATTGTCAAGTATTTCTTTAGAGTTTCTATTTAACTTTCTAATTTTTTATTTTATCTAATAAAAGAGATTCATAGAACTACCCATAAATTACCCCATGAAGGCAAAACCATCATTAACCATATAAGTCAAATGAGGATTAAATCATGTCTGGTTCTTCATAACAGGCTTTGGCTGTGCATTGTCCAACATGGAACTAACATACACTTTGACTTCTTTTCTGGTGTAATTTATAGAAATGTGTTCTTTTTATGACTTCTATAGCTTTTATTCTTTATTTGCTATTGATTATAAGTCAGCCCAGTTTGCCTTGGGACATGCAGTTAACGATGATTCAGATTCAGGTCTGCTACCACTGTATTTAGCTAATGTAAAGAAAATAAAACAGATGACTCTCAAGAACTACTGGGAAAGCACCAGCTAACCTTAGCTAATTATGCTTGTTTATGATGTATTGTGGTTTTGATAATAAAAGCCATTAACTAATGCCCACTCAGCTGTGATCACCATATATAACAGAACACATCTCAGAAAAGCTTGCACTCTCTCTATGCAGGTCATGTCCTAGAAATTAGTACAGCTGGAAAAACAAACCCCTTTTTGTAAACTCAATAGGTCATAGATACCTATTTATAAAAATACTAACTGTATATTATAGATTATATAGGTTGTATATGGAGAGGTTATATAGAATATATAAAATTCATAGAATATGCTATAAACATTTTTTTAATCTAGCTCTGCAGTACCTCAAGTGCTTGAGAAATCAAGATCAACAATGTTAAGGTAAGAAAAGGTAGAGAGAGAATCTGTAACTATATTGTCAGTTATGGTAGAATTTTGGACATTAACCGCCCTAACCCTCACCATTCTGAAGAGTTCAGGAGACAAGTCAGCAATATCAGAATCTCTTTTGATCCTTTCTCTTGTGTGAATAGATGAATATTATTAATAGTTTCACCCGCATAAATACAAATAAAAAAACTCACTTATTGCAAAAGGAAAATGGAATCAGTAATGTAGTCCATAGCTATTTTCTCCATTTAAAAGATTATTCTTTTAATAAACTGGTACTATACAAAGAAACTTGAACAATGTATGGCCCCTATTTTCGTAATGATACTTCATGTGACTCCCAAAGAACAAATACAAATATGGGAAAAAATTATGCAAAAAATGTACATCTCACCTTCATGTAGATTAATAAAATATTGGAAACAGCCTATGGTTCCAACTGCACGAGAATGACCAAGTATATTTTGATGTTTCCATTTAGTGGAGTAATGTGGAGAAATTTTAAAATAATATTTATAAAGAGTTTACAGTTGCAGAGAAAATGTATATGGTATATGTATGGAAAAGTGCAGGAAACACAAATCTTTAGACAAATTGATAACTGTATAAGCACTAAAAGGATCATAAATCAATGTTATAGAAATACAAGAAAGAAATATTTGCCTTTGAGTACTGAGTTATGGATAATTATTTTTGTCCCTTTCTGTGCTTTTCTGTGTCTTGCAAGATTTCAAAATGAGTATATACCTTTTGAAGGGGGGGGTGGTTATAAGGATTTTGTAATTCCGATTAGGACATAACAAGGCATTTGTTCTAATTTAGAGAGCCACTTAAAGTCAGGGAAATCAAAGTGCTGCATGATTAAATTCATTTCAGTCCCTCAGCTGTTCCCATATGCAATTACACCTACAGTGTGGGGCTGTGAATTGTATAGGTACCACAAACTATAAACTAAGAAAAATAAAGGAGGGTAGTAATGGAAAATAAAGTCTGGTAAGATAGTTGCCCTTTTATAGCATTGTGGAGAAGGCTCTTACTGAAGGCATATATCCTATGGAAGACAATTCCAGACAGGAAAACAAAGTCAAGTGCCCTGATGTCAGAGCAAACTAAATGTAGGAACAGAGGGAATCCAAGGCAGGACAGGTTAGGTCTAGTCTGGAGTCTGGGAGCAGAGCTGAGACTAGGATAGCCTTTTGTGGAAGAACAGATTTTTGAGCTAATTCCTATAAAAATGAGTGGATTTACAAAACAGAGAGAGAGAGAGAGAGAGAGAGAGAGAGGTGGGGGTTCCAGGTAGTGGGTGCAGCACATGCAAAGGCATGGGGCAGCATGCAGGCAGAGCTGGAGCAGCAGTCTTTGTGTGTGGCTGGGTTGTAGGGTCTGTGCAGGAAGGAGGAGAGGAAAACAGGGGGAGTGTGGCTTTAACCAGGAAGCTGAGAGTTTACCCTATAGGCAGTGGGAAAGCACTGAAGACCCATAAGACCACAGGCAGCAGCGTATATGATGCTGAGATCCGCTTCTGAAAGCAGGGAGAGGCAGATTCTCACGTCAGTTTCACAGTAATACAGAGAAAGGTAAGAGAAGAAAGGTAATAAGGGCCAAACCCGGGTAGTACAGGAAATGATCTGAGAGTCATTAATGAAATGTAACTTACAGCTCTGAGCAATCAACTGAATACTCAAATACTGAGAATTAAGGAGAGGATGTAGTTCAAGAAAAGAGGGAGCTCCGAGGGAATCTGAAGTATGCCTAAGTTCGTCTGGAGACCCAGTGAGCCTGAGTTATTTTCCTAAGGTGTGAGGGGCAGAAGACAGAGCCCATTTCGGGTGTCACACATAAGAGCATCTCCCATAAAGCTGGGACTCTTTGTGAGGACGTATCAAAAGTAAACTTCCTCTGCATCTCCACTCTGCACTGTGACCAAACGGAAAGCTAATTTTCACACTTAGACACAATCTTGTTAAAATGCAGAAAAACAAAGGCAAAGAGAGCATCTTGAAAGAAGCTAGACATAAAAGACATATCTGGAAAAGGAGGAACAATTACACTGACACAATTTTTAGTATCAACGATGAAACAGATTACTAAGAAAAAGCAACTCTCAACCTAGGGACAAAAAAAAAAAAAAATCATTCCAAGGCAAAGAAAAAATGGGAGAATTTACCACCAGCAGATCTGCCCTAAAAGAAATTTTAAAGGTTATATTTCAGGTAGAAAGACAGTAATCCCAGATGAAAGTTCAGAGATATTACAAGGGATAAAGAGTAAAGAATTGGGGGCTTCCCTGGTGGCGCAGTGGTTGAGAGTCCGCCTGCCGATGCAGGGGACATGGGTTCGTTCCCCGGTCTGGGAAGATCCCACATGTCGCGGAGCGGCTGGGCCCGTGAGCCATGGCCGCTAAGCCTGCGCGTCCGGAGCCTGTGCTCCGCAGCGGGAGAGGCCACAACAGTGAGAGGCCCACGTACCGAAAAAAAACAAAAAAACAAAAGAACAATTACATATAATCAGGAAAGGAATAAAAGGGACTAAAATATTCTAGTGTCTTTCTGCTTTGGAAGGAGGATAAATATACCCACAAATTTTATGCTCTGACAAATTAGGAACACGGGGTGTAAATTCCAGGTTAAGTGCTAAAAGAAGAGAAAGGGAAAGTAGAGCTCCCAACGTCGAAGAAGAAAGAAAAGAATGATAAAAATAGTCAATCCAAAAACAAAATGAGAGAAGAGAAAAAGAAACACAGGGCAGGTGTGAGGGATGGTACCAGAGAAGATGGCAGATGGAACTCCAAAGCATTAAATTGAAAGTAATGGAGTAAACACAGCAGGGAAAAGGCAAATAGAATCTGACTAAATTTTAAGAAACCACTAAATGATTTTAGCGAGAAACCTCTAAAAAATAAGGAAAAAAACATCTTAGCAATTTTCCACCGAGACAAAGTTGGTATATAAATTTGAATATCAGGCAAAGTACCCTTTATGGAAAATAATTATCATTACGAAATATACTTCCTAAACGATGCAGTGTTAAAATTACTGGAATGATATAAGAATAGTAAGTGTGCGTGTGTCTAATACTATATCCTTAAGGATATGGTAGATACTACTATATCTATATATCTATATTCATCTATTTATCATCTATCATCTGTCTATCCATAGGCCGACAGAAATGCAATGAACCTAGAAGTATAATTAATTCAATTCTGCACGTGAAAACCAATTGGAGAAAATAGACGTTTTCCATCCTTACTGCCCTGAGACTGGACGGTAAGGAGATGTGCCCTGAGAGAAAGCACATCCAGGGGGAGCAGTGGGTCAAGACCCACGGGGTTCAGGGGGACTTCCATAGTAAAGGAGACGGGAGTGCAATGCTCTTAAAAAGGAAAAAAAAAGTCAATGAGGTCAGAGAAAAGCCCCCACCATTGGGGGTGCTATGGGAGAATCCAGGCTCTCCTTCCCAGGGCGGCAGCTCTGTCTCTGCTCTAGCTGCCCCGCATGCCTGGACCCAGAGGGGGCCCCCCTTCCTGACCTTGCCCCCCCCCTCCCCAGGGAAAGGCAGGTTTTGCCTCTTCTTTGGTGCTGGCTTGCATCTGGGGACGTCTTGGACTGGGCAGTGTCCACCCTCCTTTGGCAGAAACAAAACCCATTGTACCACCAGGACAAGGTCCATCTCGCCTCCTCAGAGACAGACAGCTTTGCATCTGACCTTCCCCAGAAGCAGCAAAGGCATTTCCAGTCTCCGGGCCTGGAGGTCTTCCTGCCCCTCCCCAGCCGCGCAGGAGCCTAGTGGCTTCTGAAAGGCGTCGGATCCGAGTCCCCTTCTCAGCAGCAGCCGATCAGCACCTGCACGCCTGCGCCACCAGGGGGTGCACCTGAGTGAAGCCCGCCCTGGGTCTGCGGTCCCAAGTTCTCTGCGCTGTGACCTCGGCCCGCACTAGGCACCTCAGGACCCTGAGGATGTGTTGGCTGCTTTCATGTATCAGTTTCCCTGGCTTGCTAGGCTTTGCTGAAGGCAAACGGGGTCCTGCATCCCATCCGTCCGTGGTGAGGCTTGTCAGCTCCGCAGTGGACTAAGGTTGTATTCTGTCTTGGATTAGAGTTTTCTTACTCTGTGGGCGTGAGCCATGTTTTCTGGCTGTTTTCTACAGCCAGATCCTCCCTAGATGTTTTTTGAAGGAAACTTTTCAGACATCAGGTCCCTCATTCCTCATTCATAAATTCAGATTCTTTTTTATTAAACACATCTGAACATCAAGACCAATTCTGTGCTGAAACAGGCTGTTTCCTGAGAGAGTTACTGACTTTCCTAAGGTGTTCTATGCTCCCTCAGAAGACCTGGAGATGCCTGGATTTCACCAGGACACAGAAATATTCTCAAGCCCACCTTCTAAGAGGTTGCCAGTTATGAACTGCCCTCTCTGTTCCCGTTCCTGGGGGTGAAGGTGGAGGTGGGAGCGAAGGGCAGTATTTTCTTCTTTTCAGGTGAGAAAATCTTATAAATGGTCAGATTCTTTTGACTCAGAATCCAGGGTGGCTGTGTCATCTGCTGAGGTCTATACTGAGTCAAAAGTCATTTCGTTTATAATAACTCACTTTCATTGACACACCTGGTTGTGTCAGGCTCTCCACAAATGTTTTCTCGGTTGCAAGGAAGGCAGAGTTGCAGCGACCCTTCTGAGACGCAAGGGTGTCAGGCTTTGCACACAGATATCTCTGTCCAGATGTTCACACCTGGTAAAGCCACCCTCACTCGCTGCTCTACCTTACGAGGGGGGCACCCAATCTGGGGACTGAAGTGGGTAAGGGGCAGGGCTGAAGCCCAGCTGGGTCCATCTAAGCCATTACCAGTGAAAGCTTGCACCCCTGCCTCCACAAAAACCCTGCCTTTCCTAAAAATCGTAAAGAAAGAAAATGAAGCAGCTTGTGTTTTTCTTATAAAAATAAATAAATGGCCACAAATAAAAGGCTTTAAGCTCTGCACTTAAAAGCTAAGGGGAGGGAAAGGTTATATTTTTTCATACTCAGGTGTCCCCATGGTAACATGAAAAATCCTTTCTACTCTGCAAACCACCCTTGTGCTATCAAGACTCCCCAAGAAATGTTTGCCTGTTTGCAATCTTAGGTGAAAGGAAAATAGACCTATATATACAATGCTTTCGGAATGTTTACATTTGAGAGCTTCTATTCTAGGAAAATCAACTCTTTTATCTTGCTGCCTGCGATCTCTCTCTCAAGGGGAGATAAAGGAGCTGCTACAAACCAGCTCAGGGGCGGATGATTAACATCTGGAGGGCACTGGGCTGTGAGAGGTCCTGATGGCTGCAGGGCTGGTCTTTGTCAGCTTTGGGTGTTTGCCCTGGAGAATCCTGTGCTACGTCTCCAGTGTTACAAATGAAAACACCAACTTGGATGACACACAGAAAATGGGATTGCAATAATTCTGGGAATTATTGGGAACGATAATGGAAAAGGTGCATTTGAGAGAGACGTCCTTTTTCACAGCAATTCTGTGCAGCCCAGACTCATTCTTTAGAAGTCCTAACAATCATGTTGTCTACAAGTATGTAGCAGCTAACATAGCCGGCAAGGAATGGATAAAGAGGTATTACATTTGCTTACTTAAAACAGGAGATCCAACTGTGTCTATCTTTGTGTACTTTATAAACCAACAATATATTAAAAAAAAATAAGAGTCAGGGGAGAATCTTCCCATGAACTGTAAAGTCCTGATGGTTAAGTCTTTCTAACCTCTATCAGGGCTGTGCATTAAATAAATAATACCATAAGGTAATAAAGAGAGGAAAGAGAGGCATATACAGTCAAGACCACACTCTTCCTAAGACGTGCCTGCAAATGAATTGCCCTCTTTGTGACCCCACAGACTCCACATGCAGAGGACCTGATGTGGATCATGCAACAGCGTCATGAAAACCCCAAAGTCACAGGCTGCTCCCCGTTTATCTTCCTATAGCCAGAACTCAGCATGTTACCCAGAAGGTGGTGGTTCCTTGATAATCATAAACAGTAGTACAAATGAATTAAAAGCAGCGATGAGAAACACAAGACACACAGCCCTCTGAGTGGATTTTGGTAACAGGCACATCATATGAAAGGGAAGAAATTACAATTTCATGTCCTGGGCTCTCTGCAGACATTATACATTTAACTTGAACAGCCCTGTGCAATGAGAATTATCAGCCCTTCTATTAAAACGAGGAAACTGCAGATCAGAATGGTTAGGTGACACGGGACCCAAGATAAGTGACAAGGAGAAAGGGGACAGATGCAGAGGTGAAGACACACAGACGTGCTTCTGGCCAGCGCACAGAGTACCCTCTGAACGCAAGAATGCGAAGAGGAAAGCTTGAACATCAGCTGAGTTTGAATCATGGCTCTTTCACTTACTAACTGGGATTTCAAAAAGTTAAACAACCTGTGTTTTCTAGGCTCTCCATTAAAATAGAGAAAGTATTATTTACCTCAGAGGGTGTTCTGTAAATGAGGTACAAAGTGTCTACTTGGTACATTGGGGCAAAGACAGTACTTAATAAATAATAAGGACTAGTCACTTGCTTCAAGTTGTTATTATCATAGGGATGCCATGTAATCCACAGAAGAACCAATCTACCGAATGAGGAATGTGGTGCGGCAACTGGTTTTAGTGCAGATCTTCACAAGAAAGGCATCTGTGTTGTATAATATTTGTAATGAACATTGTAAAATAACTCCGAAAATTCTAAATGTGATAAAACCTCTGCAAGTCTACTCTGTCAACGAACATGCAAATGTTCCCTTGTTTCCTGGTCTGAGTACAGGCTGGTCATGAGACCAGACGTTTCTATGAGTATATTTTATCATGATGACACCAGGCAGTTCTTCAGGTGACACCACACAGCTCGATACCTGTCGAATGACCTCACGGGGTGAGTTTCCAATCTTCAGGCTTTGCTGATTTGTATCTCTGCAGTCTGGCTTACGTCTGCTTATTTCCTCACCAAAGTGGCTATCATTGCAATCTAATAATTCAACATTGATTTTGAGATAAAATCTTGCAGGTCTGGGTACAGAAGTGAGAAGCTCACTTCTTTAGCAATAGCAACTACGGTGGAAGGTGTTCCTAGAACTCCTGTGTTTAATAAAGTTACAGAAAAGGCTACAACAATGCCAGGAGAAAAGAGAACATCAGGTAGTTTATTATTAAAAACAAGGTAACCCAGTTTGCTTAAAGAGCTGTGTGTGCACTGTGCACCCAGAAGGGCTTGATAAGTTCACACAGGTTTCTTGGAGGGCAACACAGCCTCCAAGGAACTATTCAGAAGTGAGTTTGGGACAAGTACAATATTGGGTCCATGTGGCACTCTCCTTAGGATGTATAAGAAGAAATGCACCTATTACATTTGATTCCAGAAATCATTCCACTGCTGTCCATTCAAGGTGCATGGCAGGATGGATGCAGGATGCCTGCTGGGGCATGCCTCCGAAACTCCGTGCAAGCCTTCCTGCCCCTGGAATGCCTTCTGCCTGCTGCCCTTCTCAACTCACATTCACCCTTTAAAACCAAGCTTCAATTTCATTTGCAGGTGGAAGAATTTTTTTGACTTTCTGGAAAAAATAAATCACACCACCTGTATTGTTTCATTGCCTTGTAAATACTAACTTTGACACATTTATCACCGTATTTTGACATTTATTTTTTTAGAAGTCTATGCGGAATATATATTAGACACCCAGTAGTAACTTGTTGAATCAAATAGCACCTTTTCTCTCAGGTGGTGACATGATAAGTAGCCTTACATAGATGAATGCTTAGACATTGAGACTCAACTCATAAAAGATGGCTACTTTGTTCTGTATTCGTTTATTCAATCATCCAATTAAAAAATTATGTGAGCATCTATTATATACCACATATGAGGCAAATCTCTGGAGCCAAAGAAATGAATTAAGCTTTCTTATTCTATTCATTAAGTTTGGTGAAGAAAATATTTCCATTTTTAAAAAAAAATTTTGAGAAAGCATCACAGATTTTTCATAGGCAAGTTTTTCATAGTGTAGATTGACTAATATTTTTAATATAATTACTCTTCTACATAATAGTGTAAATATTTTTGTTTGTTTTTAGAAAGAGGTTCTAATCGAGTTTATTCCCTTGAAGATATAGAAAGCATTTCAGTCATTATGAAAATTAAACATCCCAGAGCCTGAGAACAGAATTAAATTCTCATCTCTGTTAACTTAGATTTGCTGTCCACTCTCATCAAGATGTCTGAATACAGAGCAAGAGGTAATAACAGCTGTTCTTTGCTTGGAGTTCCCTGGGTGAACAGCATGTAAACAAAGAATAAGAAGAACATCTCTCTGAGTCTTGGATTTCTCATCTGTTAAACAAATGGGTTGGTGAAGGTTAGATGCCTCCCTTCACGTAAGGGACTCTTCAATCTGTGTCTTTGTCTCACATACACTGACACAACCACCACCAGCTTCGAGGGGTGGGGGAAAGATAGAGGACCAAGGAGAGCAAGGGAGAGAGGAGAAGAGAGAACGCAGCCTTTATAGAATCTTACTCCACCTGGGGCCAAGTCCACTTCCATTTTGGCAGCTCAAGCAGGGCTCTGTTTTCTAAGATAAATAACTGATGTGAAGCTGAGATCCAGATCGATGTCTCTCTATATCTAACATCTGTGTCCACATCTATGCCTATCTAGCTAGCTAGCTAGCAATACATACTGAAACTCAACAAAAAAAGACAGGTGATAGCAGAGGGTGATATAGAAACCATCACAGGTTGAGTCTTTGCTGGCTACTCCCAATCCTAGAGCTGTGTTGTGGGAAAGTGATTGTGATAACTCCTATTTCAAATATGTCCAGGGACCACACCTTGAGAATGAAATATATAGAAAATGAGACCAAACTAAATGAGCAATGCCCGTTCCATGTCCCAAAAATCCCCTTTCTCATCAGTAAAAATGTACCATAGCAACAAATTTTCTCCACCTAAATTTTTCATGTAAACTTTTACAAGCATTGTTTTCCCTTGTGGAGTTCAAGCTTTTGTAGGGCATCTCTTCATTAGGCTATATCTATTCTTGGGTGAATGAGGTAAATGAGAAACAGGAAAAAAAATCTGTAAAAACCCAGATATACTCAATATGACTTTATAAATGACCACTGTTGCATTTATAGCTTAGTGTGTAACCTCTGTGTATGGGCTTTGCCTGAACCCCTTTTAGGTACTAAGATTTTTCCTGATTATTTGCCTTCTGATCTCTATATTTCAGGTCATGAGCCCCTTAACAGGCTTTGCTTTGAGAAATGGAGACACTCACAAGGGTTTTACTGTAATATTTTGCCAACTATATTATGGGAGATAGCAAATCCCAAGAAAGCACCTTTGCAAATGTGTGTCTCTTGTTGACCCTACTTTCGTACCCTTCTCTAACAATTACCAAGGGATACTCCCCCCTCTATAATGTGTGAATTTCTTCCGTGGTAGAAAAACTATACGCACACATCTCTTGAATTGTTCTCTTAGACTAACTTGTCAATGCTGCTTAAAAATGAACTTTCTTTTCTTAATGGAATAGTTTTGGCAGTAGATTGTTTGGTTCTTTCTCAAAGATCTAGTTCAAAGATCTTTTGTGTGATTCACTGTGAGTTCATAGACGTGAAGGTCAGAGGAAAATCAGCATTTACAAGCACCTATGTTGTACCAGATCCTCAACACTCATCGCAAAGCTTACAAGCACACCTTGTAGATGGCATGTCTGGTCCCATTTCACAGAGGAGGAAACCAAGGCAGACACTGGAAGAGTAACTTACCAATTTCACACAGCCAGAGAGGATGGTTCAGGGATGCAATCTGGGCGTGTCAAGTTTCAAAGACTCCACTGAGTGCTACCGTACAGGTAAATGTACAGTGAGATAAATAGTATTCAAGGCACTCAGTCATAGTTTTCTAACTTGATCCAGAAAAATTGCCTCCCCTGCCTCCAAGTATGGTTCATAATCTTTTCCATTTGAATTTGAAGATGCCTCTATTAGTCAAAAAGATGCATGATAATGAACTATATCTACATCAAGTAACTGTTAATCAGAGTTTCTGCATAAAAATCATGCATCCTAGCTCAGGGTTTCCCTCAGCACAAAAAAAAAAAAAAACGTAATACTCCTTTTTTTCCTTAGTTGCATCCTTCAACATAGGGTCTCAAACCTGCTGTCCTATCTTGCTATAATACTCACTGGAAGATTCAGATCACTCTTTTATTGGCATTTGCTAAAGACTTTCCTGGTATATGATTTTCAGTTGGGTGCCATGGTGATGCAAACATAAATAGGAGAACATTTCTGATCTTAGTAGCCACCAGATCAGAGGAGGATATGAAATGACTACCCATGATTAGCAGGTATCCCATATTAGCTACTATTACATAAAAGTAAACAATGTCACAAATGAGATAACATAAAGGCCATGAGGCCTTAGAAGAAATGATTCAGGGTGAAAATATCACGAGCATCTTAATGGAAGAAAGCAGCACATGTGCTGTACTTGAAGGTTGTGTCCTTACGTTCACATGCACCCACTTCTGACATGTGCAGGGTGAACTACTATGTTACAGCAAGAAACTGTTAACTTTACAATTCTCTTAATTTTTATTTAAAATAAAGAAAAACCTCTTTTATTAATATTGGATTTACTATTGAGACTGGTACTTTCACCCAGAACCAAATGTCGTATTTGACACTTGAGTCATGCCTGGGGAAGGATGGGTTTCCAGGACCCAGTGGGACGGAAGGAAACCTCACTTCCACTGGCTCATCTGTCCTACATGTATACAGCACAGAGCACCTAGTTAATAAGATTTACACATTAGATTATTCTCTGTTAATTAACAGAGAAATGTAACAATATTACCATGTCCTCAGTAAGAGCATGGCAGAATCCAGATTTCTTCCACTCTTTGTTCAGGTTCTGTTAGGGTCCCACTGTAGACAACGACAGCCTAAAACCCCAACTGACCAGTAAGACATTTTTATTATAGATTTATAGCCCCCATTATTCATTTTATGCTTCAACCTAAATGGATATTGTGAGCTTGTATAGTTAACGTGTAAGTATGTATGCGTAAAATGTATTGGTGGATGGATGAATGAATAGTTAAAATCTAGAATTTATGTTTTTTCTTTACAATCTAAGTAAACTGAGACTAAACGTTAAATGATTCAGGTCAAGAAACCAAATAGACTGTTATAGAAAAATTAATTTAAGAATACTAGGTCATAATGGGGCTTCCCTGGTGGCGCAGTGGTTGGGGGTCCGCCTGCCGATTCAGGGGACGCAGGTTCGTGCCCCGGTCCGGGAGGATCCCACATGCCGCGGAGCGGCTGGGCCCGTGAGCCATGGCCGCTGAGCCTGCGCGTCCGGAGCCTGTGCTCCGCAATGGGAGAGGCCGCGACAGTGAGAGGCCCGTGTACCGCAAAAAAAAAAAAAAAAAAAAAAAAAAGAATACTAGGTCATAATGATAGTACATGTATTTATTTTAAAAATAAATGTATGGGGCTTCCCTGGTGGTGCAGTGGTTGAGAGTCTGCCCGCCAATGCAGGGGACACGAGTTCACGCCCTGGTCTTGGGAGATCCCACATGCCGCGGAGCGGCTGGGCCCGTGAGCCATGGCCGCTGAGCCTGCGCTTCCGGAGCCTGTGCTCTGCAATGGGAGAGGTCACAACAGTGAGAGGCCCGCGTACCGAAAAATAAATAAATAAATAAATGTACGTAAATTACATGGTGTGAACCAAAGATTTTTTTTTTAACCAATAAAGTTAGATGAAGTTTGGAGATAATTGCCTAAAGAGATGGGCAATATTCCATACTGATCCAGAATATTCCATAATGATCCAGAATAATTTGCAAATGGCTCAGGTCACCCTAAAGCCTTATTCAACTCAGCATTCCTAGCATTGAGCATCACACCTGGTAAGAATGGCTGTTTAAAAATTAATTATCAAATAAATGTTAAAATAAAATAGGTACAGTTACATGATAAATATTTTAAATAGTTTATATTTTCTTTTTAAAAAAGATACTTGAGGAGAGCAAAATTACTATTCTAGATTGTCAGTAAAATGAAAATTGAAATGACTTTAATAAAAAGAAACAAGTATTAAGTCTTCCAAAACATATGTATATATTTATATAAACAACATAAAATATTGTTACTAGGTTCAACAGTTAAAATTTTATCAAGCATATTTTTGTATCTTCTTTCTTTTTTCTCTTACAGTCATTATTTAACATCAAAATCATAATGTTTAAGTAATTACTTATTTTAATTACTTTAGGCAATGGAAGATATTTATACTTTTAACAACAAATTCTTAATTAGCATATTAATCAAAAGATGAATAATTTACAAGTTCAGTAACGGATATGAATTATTCTAAAAGAGGCCTTGTCCATAAGGAGCCTGGAAAGTTTATCAATTTTTTGAGTAGTTCCTGGGCATCTAACCAAGAGTACCACTAACTATTCAAAGGACTATGAAGAAAAATGAGAGTAAGAATTTCAATGGATCAAGGACATTTAAAACATCACCCAAGCTCACTCTCTGATATCTCACTTGGCTCTGTCTGAAATCCAAAGCAAAAAGGAGAAACAATTATCCCCTGCTTATCCTTGAAACCATGATCCAGCAGCACCCTGAGATGGTGAGATAGATGGTCATCTACCTCAACCCAATGTACACCGAGTTTAAGAAGACCAGGGTTGTACTCAAAATGAAGTTAGTTCATGCAGTGCCTGTGAAAGCTCACTCATAAGAGCTGAGGACAGATGTGGCTGAGATTTAAAGCAAGATGTTTTCCCTGTGGTCCAGTGTCAAATTCTGCAGGGACTTATAAGCCAGTAGGACAGCTTCTCATCCTAAGACGTGTTTTCCTATCCTTAACACAATAAAGCATCCCAAACAATTTAGACACAGTTAAACAGTAACATGCAAGCCATGACTGTGTGTATGAGAGAGTATGTGTGTGTGTGCATGTGTGTGAGCTGAAGAAGAGATCTTTTCCAGTGAAGTCTTATATTTAGAAGCACAAAAATTAACGTAGAACAGGTTGATTTTGGACCGAACTGAGGGTCCAGCCATACCTCACCTTACACAGCCACACCATGATGGGTACTGTGATGCTCAGTAGATGTTAATACAAGCTGCACGTTTGACCCACATAAGTGGCGGGTGAATCTTTGTCCTGGTTCTAGCGCTCGCTCAGGTATTCAGAAAAGACACCCACTGTCTTTAGAAGACTACTGACCTTAGAACCAATGTCACTTAGAACCAACAAAGGCCCACTTAGCAGAAATTCTTATCCTGAAAATGGCAAGAATTCTTAAAAGTTGAGGTTGTGCCTGGGGGCAAAGTCACACTGTGAGGCCCTTGGATGACCCCACTAGCCACTGCCCACTGAATTCTCCCACAGAGGCAGGCTTCTTAGTGGTTCACACAGTGCTGCCTGGCAGATGTGAAGCCCAGCTGGTCCTGGTCTCCACAAGACCAATGAACCGATGGCATGGGGTCTGGCTCTGTCTTCCTACAGGATGGCTGACACTGGTGACCCACTGTGACAACCGCTGGAGTTTCCAGGAGAACCCTGCTTTGCTCATCAAGCCCACGTTTCTTTAGAGCCATAGTCCTGAGTTTCTCTCCTCATTTTTTCAGCACATGAATTTTTTTTTGAATTATTGAATTTTTTTTATACAGCAGGTTCTTATTAGTTATGCATTTTATACATATTAGTGTATACATGTCAATCCCAGTCTCCCAATTCATCCCACCACCACCCCCCTGCCACTTTCCTCGCTTGGTATCCATACATTTGTTCCACATGAATTATTTTTGCTCTGTGCTCCTTGCCCTTGGACTTGGGAAGAAAACCCAAAGGAACTCTTCCTTTTCCCCTGTGCGAAACCCTGTGGCTGATGTTGACTTTCTGCTCTTCCCTCAGTCTGGCTTTAAAGATGAAGCTCCTTTCTTACTTTCCTGGCCACACTCACTAAGAACACAAGCAGGGGCCTCCTCTCTATGATCTGGAGGCAAACGCGGAGTCACAGAGGAAAACATTCTTGGGACTGGGCCCTCATGACAAACCAATGTGATGTCTACACACACCACACACACACACACGACACACACCACACACACCATACACACATCACACATACCACACACACATACACACACACACACACACACACCAGACACAAACTCTCTGGGAGATTTTTAGCCTTGTTATTTATTCATCTCTCATGGTGGGGTTGTCAAAATGTATCTCCTAGCGTGTGAGGTGAGAACCAGCAGCTCCTGCCCTTCCCCCTTGGATGTAAGATTCAAGTATTCCAGAAGTTCTCATCAAGGAAACATTCCACTCCTGAACTCTTCGAACACTCTCTGGATGTTTTAGGGTAATGTTCTCAGCCATCTTCCTTTAAAAGTTCTACAGATGGCCCATCTCACAATTCCTTTTGGTGTTTTCTATTCTAGTGCCGCAGTCAAAGTTGGTAATCTAGCATCCTGTAACAAATGTTGTGGGAAATGCACAAGTGGTAATGGAAGGGCAGAGGAGGGGCTGCTGCTGAAGATACGTCTCCTGCTTTCTGAGCTGTTCTCTTCCGAGATGCTAAGAAACATCTTGCTCCAGATGTGAAACATGGTAGAGGAGTAAGCGCACTCAACTTTCTACTACCAGAAATTTCCTTTTTCAAAGAATGTTCATTAATATACGCTGTCACGTCAAAACGAAAGTTGACCCTCAGATATTTTGGACACAGGAATCGGTAAAGAGAAACTCAATTAATTCATTAAGATTTTAGTGTTGAGTGTATTTGATTACCTTCTAATTTTTAGAAAACAGATGGACAATACGACTCAGTGAAACTCGATCTCTTTATTCATGGGAAAGACTCACATAAATTTTACGGCAAATAAGATAAATAAATACAAATTTATGGGCTTGAGACAAAACATTAAGTGTTTTCGGTATAGGAAAAAAATATAATGTATTACATGAAGGAGACCCAATTTTGGCACTCCACTACAGAATGACATCTGTTTAACATGCATTATGTTGGTGACAGAATAGACAAACTATAATATATAGCAATTTAACCAAACATGTAAAGCAACATAAATCATTGTCTTTTACTAGCAAAACTCAAGCCAGAACAGACTATAGCCAGATAATACATCTGCCATTTTTCTTAACCAACATATTTATGAGACCTGATTTCCATTGTGATGATGTATTTAATTTCTATTCTGTGATTTGGAATAGATCATAATAATATCCTCAGTCATTGTTTACATAACAAAATGCTGTCTCCACAATTAATTTTAGGGAAGAGTAAACATGAAATCTACATTCCAAATCCAGGGAAAAATTTTCAACTCAAAAAAAAAAAAATTCTGAGTGATTCAGAAATATTTGGTCATTTAAAGTATATCTAAATGCCTACAGTGGCTCCAAATAACTTTAATAACAAACGGTTCTAAACCTTGCCTTTTTTGACCTCTCATTCCTGGGCCTTCTAGGGAAATAATTATCCTCCTCACCTTGCTAACCTATATCTTGTATGTTCTGATCTCTCCTGAAAGGTAGAGAAAATAGGAACCCAGGCATGTACAGCAGGCAAGTGATCTAGAAGTGTGGTTCTGCATAGTCCCTTGGAATATCCTGGTAAAATTTCTATCTGTCTGCCTACCGTATTTCCGTCTGATCGCTGAGGTGCTCTACTCCCCTTCTTGGTCTGTATAGGGCAGGAAAAGAAAAGAGTTCCAAAGGTAGACTCTGTAGGTTTCTTATTTAGTCCTGACAACAAACTGGTACTGTGACCCTCAGATATTTTGGGACTGTGACTCGGGGTAGGAGGGTAATTGTTATTAGCCCATTTGGCAGATGAGGTCCCCGAAAGTGCTGTCTAGGTACATCATTCAGTAAAAGAGGAAAATCTGGTTCCCGATAAATGAGAAATATTGGCCAAATTTTCTACTTCAAGTACAAATTTAAATATCCTTTTGATGAGCCTTACATATTTAAGTTAAAAAATACGTACCTTGGGGAAAATGCATTTAATATTTTAGGAACAGAACACTTCCTACTTATATATTCATCATTTACCCCTTGGGGGGAGTATCAATTTTATGAGTATTCTTAGGATTTGATCTAATTGTTAAACCAAGAATCTAATACAAAGAAATACAGTGAATTCAGTAATCATTAGGGAAAAGTAAATGAAAACCTCCCTGATGGCACATACTCTTTTCAAAGAGTAGGTCTTAACTATATTTTAGAGACCAGGAGAATGAAAAGCATTTTGTATGATTAGGGAGAATATTTTTAAAATGTTTTCATATACATAATTTCATGTTTTTCATAGTCCTACAGCATAGGTTGAGGTAGATTTTTATATTTCCTATTTCATGTGTAGGTAATGAAAGTTCAGAGAGGTAAAGTGACTTGCCATGGTCACACAGCAAGTAAAAGTTACAGCTGGGACCTGAACCAAAGTCCTGAGATCCTAAGGAATCTCCTTTTTCCCTCTAAGACACTGTTCCCAGACTATAGCACACCCTGTAGGAAGGAAAGAGAGATGGTTGCAAAGGAAAGAACCAGATGAATTAGAGATTAGTTCTCAGATCCTTGAAATTTGTAAAGCTTTCTGATTCTTGGTGTTTATTAATTTGTCGGGGAAGAAGCACTTTCGTGTACTAAAGGCAGGTGTAGAGACTTACAACATCTGCAAAATTCCCTTTGGACAAAGTTATTAACTGTAACGTTTACTCACCCTTCTTACCTAGAAGTTGAACTCTTAGAACTTATCTTGGGGATTTACTCACTTGCATTCTCAATGAGACATGTCCAAAAATGTTTATTGCAGATTTATTGTAATTGAAAAAGAGTGGGAAAAAAACTAAATATCCTTTAGCAAAATACAACTGCAATAAATTATACTGTATCTATTCAGGAGATTTAGTGAAAATGAACTAGGTGGACCTATGTGTTTTTGAAGAACTATACCCAGCACGTAGTCCTACATGAAAAAATATTTAGGCAACAAGATTTGTAGAATAATCTCATTTGTGCAAAAAATATATAATCCATGGATCTGTCTGTGTATTGTTTCATGCCCAGTAGCTTCATATGAGTGAAAATGCTCTGCTCATGTTTCCAGATCCTCTCTGTCCCCTCCTCCACTCTGAGCTTTGGCCTAGGAGGATGACCTGGGTGGATGGGGACCCTGCCCTCTGGCTGCCAGTTGTATTTGGCCAAAGGGGATGTCCTGCAAGAGATGGGAAGGATGACGGGGTGGGAACGGGGAGGTCAGGGTGTTTGTTTCTCCAGCTTCCCTGACAAACAATGCTGTTCCTCTCTGTGTTCCTGCCCTCTGCCCCTTGAGCCTTAGGGGCTGTCCCAGCCTGTCTGGTTTTCTTATATCCCACCCAGACCTTTGCAGACAGACCCTGTATTAAATCCTCCTTGGAGGACCTTAGTTTAAGGGTTCCATTTGTTTCCTGCTGAGAATCTGACTGCAACTATGTATTTAACTCTCTATATGGGTTTATATACACACACCTATCCTTTATAGTGCGGTGCATTGTGTCCCGCAAAAAGATATTGTTCATGTCCTAAACCTCAGAACCTGTGAATGTGATCTTATTTGGAAAACAGTCTTTGCAGATGTTATTAAATTAAGGATCAGGAGATCAGCTCCTCCTAGGTTTAGGGTGCACCCTAAATCCAATGACTGGTGCCCTTATAACAGAAAAGCAGAGAGAGATCTGAGCCACACAGAGACGGGGAGATGGCCACGTGAAGAACAGAGACTAGGGTGTGGCCATAAGCCAAGACACACCTGGAACCACCGGAACCTGGAAGAGGCGAGGAAGCAGCCTCCTCTCCAGCCTCTGGAGAGAACACAGTCCTGCTGAAATCTTGATTACAGACTTCTGGCCTCCAGAGCTGGGAGAGAATAAATATATCTTATTTTAAGTCATTCTGCTTGTGGTAATTAATGTATGGAAGCTATAGAAAATGAATACATACCTAGATTTGTCAACATTTATGTATTTTTAATATAAACATAGAAAATTTCTAGAAACATAGCACTTGCTATGTAGTTTTCCTCTGAGACTGGAAGCTGTCTATTCTTCATTGTGTGTATGTGTGCATGCTTAGAATGTGTTTACTTCGATAATTTATAAAAATACACTAAAAAAAAATAATTAGGCCTAAACTCCTCTGGGAAAAGTGTTCGTTGGATGACAGTTACAATGCTCAATAGAATGAATTAGTCTTCTCAAGGCACTGAGAAGCCCCTTTTCCTGCACACAGTGTGAATGGGATGTGAGCACAGAATAGAAAATGCATGACTTTCTTCTTTCCTTTCTTTCTTTTTTTTTAAACATGTTTATTGGAGTATAATTGCTTTACATGATGTGTTAGTTTCTTCTGTATAACAAAGTGAATCAGCTATACATTTATGTATATCTCCATATTTCCTTTTTTATGTGTCTCCCTCCCACTCTCCCTATCCCACCCCTCTAGGTGGACACAAAGCACCGAGCTGATCTCCCTGTACTACTGGCTGCTTCCCACTAGCTATCTGTTTTACATTTGGTAGTGTATATATGTCCATACCACTCTCTCACTTCATCCCATCTTACACTTACCACTCCCCATGTCCTCAAGTCCATTCTCTACTTCTGCGTCTTTATTCCTGCCCTGTCCCTATGTTCTTCAGAACCATTTGTTTTTTAGATTCCATATGTGTGTGTGTGTGTGTGTGTGTGTGTGTGTGTGTGTTAGCACACAGTATTTATTTTTCTCTTTCTGACTTACTTCACTCTGTATGAAAGACTCTAGGTCCATCCACCTCAGTACAAATAACTCAATTTTGTTTCCTTTTATGGCTGAGTAATATTCCATTGTATATGCATGCCATATCTTCTTTATCCATTCATCTGTCAATGGACACTTAGGTTGCTTCCATGTCTGGGCTATTGCAAATAGAGCTGCAATGAACATTGTGGTACATTACTCTTTTTGAATTATGGTTTTCTCAGGGTATACTCCCAGTAGTGGGATTGCTGGGTCATATGATAGTTTTATTTTTATTTTTTTGAGGAACCTCCATACTGTTCTCCATAGTGGCTGTATCAATTTACATTCTCAACAACAGTGCAAGAGGGTTCCCTTTTCTCCACACCCTCTCCAGCATTTATTGTTTGTAGATTTTTTTGATGATGGCCATTCTGACCGGTGTGAGGTGATACCTCATTAGAGTTTTGATTTGCATTTCTCTAATAATTAGTGATGTTGAGCATCCTTTCATGTGTTTGTTAGCAATCTGTATATCTTCTGTGGAGAAATGTCTATTTAGGTCCTCTACCCATTTTTGGATTGGGTTTTTTTTTTTTTTTTGACATTGAGCTGCAAAAGCTGCTTGTATATTTTGGAGATTAATCCTTTTTCAGTTGTTTCGTTTGCAAATATTTTCTCCCATTCTGAGGGCTGTCTTGTTGTATGGTTATGGTTTCCTTTGCTGTGCATAAGCTTTGAAGTTTCATTAGGTCCCAGTTGTTTACTTTTGTTTTTATTTCCATTTCTCTAGGAGGTGGGTCGAAAGGGATCTTGCTGTGATTTATGTCATGTAGTGTTCTGCCTATGTTTTCCTCTAAGAGTTTTATAGATCTGGCCTTACATTTAGGTCTTTAATCCATTTTGAGTTTACTTTTGTGTATGCTGTTAGGGAGTGTTCTAATTTCATTCTTTTACATGTAGCTGTCCAGTTTTCCCAGCACCAGTTATTGAAGAGGCTGCCTTTTCTCCATTGTATATTCTTCCCTCCTTTATCAAATATAAGGTAGCCATATGTGCATGGGTTTATCTCTGGGCTTTCTATCCTGTTCCATTGATCTATATTTCTGATTTTGTGCCAGTACCATACTGTCTTGATTACTGTAGCTTTGTAGTTGAGTCTGAAGCCTGGGAGGCTGATTCCTCTAGCTCCATTTTTCTTTTGTTCTAATTCTGTGAAAAATTCCATTGATAGTCTGATAGGGATAGCATTGAATCTGTAGATTGCTTTGGGTAGTATAGTCATTTTCACAATTTTGTTTCTTCCAATCCAAGAGTATGTTATATCTCTCCATCTGTTTGTATCATCTTTAATTTCTTTCATTAGTGTCTTAAGAGTTTTCTGCATACAGGTCTTTTGTCTCCTTAGGTAGGTTTATTCTTAGGGATTTTATTCTTTTTCTTGCATTGGTAAATGGGAGTGTTTTCTTTCCAATTTTTCACCATTAGTGTATAGGAATGCAAGAGATTTCTGTGCATTAATTTTGTATCCTGCTATTTTACCAAATTCATTGATTAGCTCTAGTAGTATTCTGGTAGCATCTTTAGGATTCTCTATGTATAGTATCATGTCATCTGGAAACAGTGACAGCTTTACTTCTTCTTTTCTGATTTGGATTCCTTTTATTTCTTTTTCTGCTCTGATTGCTGTGGTTAAAACTTCCAAAACTATGTGGAATAATAACAGTGAGAGTGCGCAACCTTGTCTCATTCCTGATCTTAGTGGAAATGGTTTCGGTTTTTCACCACTGCAAATGATGTTGGCTGTGGGTTTGTCATACATGGCCTTTATTATGTTGAGGCAAGTTCCCTCTATGCCTATTTTCTGGAGGGTTTTATGATAAATGGGTGTTGAATATTGTAGAAAGCTTTTTCTCCATCTATTGAAATGGTCATATGGTTTTTCTCCTCCACTTTGTTAATATGGTGTATCACATTGATTGATTTGCATATATTAAAGAATCCTTGCATTCCTGGGATAAAACCCACTTGAACATGGTGTATGATCCTTTTAATGTGTGGTTGAATTCCGTTTGCTAGTATTTTGTTGAGGATTTTTGCATCTATGTTCATCAGTGATATTGGCCTGTAGTTTTCTTTTTTTGTGACATATTTGTCTGGTTTTGGTATCAGAGTGATGGTGGCCTCATAGAATGAGTTTGGGTATGTTCCTCCCTCTGCTATTTTGGAAGAATTTGAGAAGGATAGGTGTTATCTCTTCACTAAATGTTTGGTAGAATTCACCTGTGAAGCCATCTGGTCCTAGGCTTTTGTTTGCTGGAAGATTTTTAACCATAGTTTCAATTTCAGCACTTGTGATTGGTCTGTTTATATTTTCTATTTTTTCCTGGTTCAGTCTCAGAAGGTTGTGCCTTTCCAAGAATTTGTCCATTTCTTCCAGCTTGTCCATGTTACTGGCATATAGTTGCTTGTAGTAATCTCTCATGATCCTTTGTATTTCTGCAGTGTCAGTTGTTACTTCTCCTTTTTCATTTCTAATTCTATTGATTTGAGTCCTCTCTCTTTTTTTCTTGATGAGTCTGGCTAATGGTTTATCAATTTTGTTTATCTTCTCAAAGAACCATCTTTTACTTTTATTGATCTTTGCTATCATTTCCTTCATTTCTTTTTCACTTATTTCTGATCTGATCTGTAGGATTTCTTTCCTTCATCTAACTTTGGGTTTTTTTTTGTTCTTCTTTCCCTAATTGCTTTAAATGTAAGGTTAGGTTATTTATTTGGGATGTTCCTTGTTTCTTGAGGTAGGATTGTATTGCTATAAACTTCCCTCTTAGAAGTTTTAGATGCTTTTGCTGCATCCCATAGGTTTTGGGTCATTGTGTTTTCATTGTCATTTGTTTCTAGGTATTTTTTTGATTTCCTCTTTGATTTCTTCAGTGATTTCTTGGTTATTTAGTAGTGTATTGTTTAGCCTCCATGTGTTTGTATTTTTACAGATTTTTTCCTGTAATTAATATCTAGTCTCTTAGTGACGTGATCAGAAAAGATACTTGATATGATTTCAATTTTCCTAAATTTACCAAGGCTTGATTTGTAACCCAAGATATGATTTATCCTGGAGAATGTTCCATGAGCACTTGAGAAGAATGTGTATTCTGTTGTTTTTGGATGGAATGTCCTATAAATATCAATTAAGTCCATCTTGCTTAATGTATCATTTAAGGCTTGTGTTTCCTTATTTATTTTCCTTTTGGATGATCAGTCCATTGGTGAAAGTGGGGTGTTAAAGTCCCCTACTATGATTGTGTTACTGTCAATTTCCCCTTTTATGGCTGTTAGTGTTTGCCTTATGTTTTGAGGTACTCCTATGTTGGGTGTATACATATTTATAATTTTTATATCTTCTTCTTGGATTGATCCCTTGATCATTATGTAGTGTCCTTCTTTGTCTTTTGTAATAGTCTTTATTTTAAACTCTGTTTTGTCTGATATGAGACTTGCTACTCCAGCTTTCTTTTGATTTCCATTTGCATGGAATATGTTTTTCCATCCCCTCACCTTCAGTCTGTATGTGTCCCCAGGTCTGAAGTGGGTCTCTTGTAGACAGCATATATACAGGTCTTGTTTTTGTATCCATTCAGCCAGTCTATGTCTTTTAATTGGAGCATTTAAACCATTTACATTTAAGGTAATTATCAATATGTATGTTCCTATTCCCATTTTCTTAATTGTTTTTGGTTTGTTATTGTAGGTCTTTTCCTTCTCTTGTGTTTCCTGCTTAGAGAAGTTCCTTTAGCATTTGTTGTAAAGCTGGTTTGATGGTGCTGAAATCTTTTAGCTTTTGCTTGTCTGTAAAGGTTTTAATTTCTCTGTCAAATCTGAATGAGATTCTTGCTGGGTAGAGTAATCTTTGTTGTAGTTTTTTCCCTTTCATCACTTTAATATGTCCTGCTACTCCCTTCTGGCTTTCAGAGTTTCTGATGAAAGATCAGCTATTAACCTTATGGAGATGGGGATTCCCTTGTATGTTATTTGTTGCTTTTGCTTTGCTGCTTTTAATATTTTTTCTTTGAATTTAATTTTTGATACTTTGATTAATATGTGTTTTGACATGTTTCTCCTTGAATTTATCCTGTATAGGACTCTCTGTGCTTCCTGGACATGATTGACTATTTCCTTTCCCATTTAGGGAAATTTTCAACTATAATCTTTTCAAATATTTTCTCAGTCCTTTTTTGTTTCTCTTCTTCCTTTGGGACCCCTTAATTTGAATGTTGGTGCATTTAATGTTGTCCCAGTGTTCTCTGAGACTGTTCTCAGTTCTTTTCATTCTTTTGTCTTTATTCTGCTCTGCAGTAGTTATTTCCACTGTTTTATCTTCTAGGTCACTTATCGATTCTTCTGCCTGAGTTATTCTGCTATTGATTCCTTCTAGAGAATTTTTAATTTCATTTATTGTGTTGTTCATCATTGTTTGTTTGCTCTTAATTCTTCTAGGTTCTTATTAAACATTTTTTTGTATTTTCGCCATTCTATTTCCAAGATTTTGGATCATCTTTATTATCATTACTCTGAATTCTTTTCAGGTAGACTGCCTATTTCCTCTTAATTTATTTGGTCTGGTGAGTTTTTACCTTGCTCCTTCATCTACATTGTGTTTTTCTGTCTTCTCATTTTGCTTAATTTACTGTGTTTCGGGTCACCATTTGACAGGCTGCAGATTTGTAGTTCCCATTGTTTTTGTTGTTTGCTCCCAGTGGATGAGGTTGGTCCAGTGTATTGCGTAGGCTTCCTGGTGGAGGGTACTGGTGCCTGTGTTCTGGTGGATGAGGCTGGATCTTGTCTTTCTGGTGGGCAGGACCATGTCTAGTCATGTATTTTGGGGTGTCTGTGAACTTATTATGATTTTAAGTAGCCTCTCTACTAATGGATGGTTTTGTGTTCCTGTCTTGCTAGTTGTTTGGCATGTGGTGTCCGGCACTGGAGCTTGCTGGTAGTTGAGTGGAGCTGGGTCTTAGTGTTGAGATGGAGATCTCTGGGAGATGTTTCGCTGTTTGATATTATGTGGGGCTGGGAGGTCTCTGCTGGGCCAATGTCCTGAACTTGGCTCTCCTGCCTAAGAAATTCAGGCCTGACACCCAGCCAGAGCACAAAGACCATGTTAGCCACATGGCTCAGAAGAAAAGGGAGAGAAAGAAAGAGAGAAAGAAAGAAAAAAATAAAATAAAGTTATTAAAAAAGAAAAGAAAATTAAAAATAAAAAAGTAATAAAAAAAAGAGAGAAAGGAAGAAAAGAACAACCAAACCAAAAAAACAAATCCACCAATGATAACAAGTGCTGAAAACTATAGTAAAAAAAAACCCAAAATGACAGTCACAGCCCTAGGACAAATGGAGAAAGCAAAGCTATACCGACAATAATCACAAAAGAAGCCTACACATACACACTCACAAAAAGAGAAAAAGGAATAAAAAAATATATATAGATTTATATATATAAAATTTAAAAACAAGAGAGCAACCAAATCAATAAACAAATCTACCAGTGATAATTAGCTCTAAATACTAAACTAAGATAAACATAAAACCAGAAACATATTAGATGCAAAAAGCCAACCCCAAGTCTACAGTTGCTCCCAAGTCCACCATCTAAATTTGGGATGATTCATTGTCTATTCAGGTATTCCACAGATGTGGGGCACATCAGGTTGATTGTGGAGATTCAATCCACTGCTCCTGAGGCTGCTGGGAGAGATTTCCCTTTCTCTTCTTTGTTCGCACAGCTCTAGGGGTTCAGCTTTGGATCTGGCCCTGCTTCTGTGTGTAGGTCACCAGAGGGCGTCTGTTCTTCGCTCAGACAGGACGGGGTTAAAGGAATAGCTGAGTAGGGGGTTCTGGCTCTCTCAGGCCAGAGGGAGGGAAGGGTGCAGATGGGGGGCGAGCCTGTGGTGGCAAAGGCCAGCTTGATGTGGCACCAGCCTGATGCACTGCCGTGCGTTCTCCCGAGGAAGTTGTCTGTGGATCCTGGGACACTGGCAGTGGCGGGCAGCACAGGCTCCTGGGAGGGGAGGTGTGGACAGTGACCTGTGCTTGCACACAGGCTTCTTGGTGGCTGCAACAGTATCCTTAGTGTCTCATGCCCATCTCTGGGGTCCGTGCTGATAGCTGCGTCTTGCGCTGGTCTCTGGAGCTTGTTTAGGTGGTGCTCTGAATCACCTCTCCTTGTGCACCCTGAAACAATGGTCCCTTGCCTCTTAGGCAGTTCCAGACCTTTTCCCAGAGTCCCTCCAGGCTAGCTGTGGTGCACTAGCCCCTTCAGGCTGTGTTCACACAGCCAACCCCTGTCCTGTCCCTGGGGTCTGACCTTTGAAGCCCAAGCCTCAGCACCCAGCCCCCAGACTGGTGAGTGCTGGTAGGCACTGATCCTCTACGAGGGAATCTCTCCGCTTTGCCCTCCGGACCCCTGTGGCTGTGCTCTCCTCAGTGGCTCCAAAGCTTCCCCCCCGCCCACCCCCAGTCTCTGCCAGTGAAGAGCCTTCCTAGTGTGTGGAAACTTTTCCTCCTTCACAGCTCCCTCCCAGAGGTACAGGTCCCATCCCTATTCTTTTGTCTCTGTTTTTTCTTTTGCCTTACCCAGGTACTTGGGGAGTTTCTTGCATTTTGGGAGGTCTGAGGTCTTCTGTGAGCATTCAGTAGGTGTTCTGTAGGAGTAGTTCCACGTGTAGATGTATTTTTGGGGAGGAAGGTGAGCTCCATGTCTCACTCCTCTGCCATCTTGAAGGTGCCCCTTAGATTCTAAAGAATCTAAGATTCTTTAGATCTTTGAAGACAGGATTTTATAGGCACAGCAGAAAGCCAATTCTGCTCTGCATTTCTCAGTGCATGGGCCGCTGGCACGTGGGGCAGTGGCTCCTCCAGCTGGGAAGCTGTTGCTTGCGCTCAGGTGGCATCGGCGGTCCCTCCGGGGCTGCACTGGGGCTTCCCCTTCTTTCCTATGTGTGATATTTTCAGGGCAACTCTTCTCAGATCTTCAGGAATATGGGTCAAAAGAACCTGGTTCAGGGCTTGTAGTAAGAAAGTTCTGCTGACTACATTCTTAGAAATATCTGCATTTTTAACTAAAATAAACAAAAGCCAGATTGTTCATGTAATGACATATCAGAAAAGTAGATTATGCACCATTAGCCGCATTAAACACAGTCCAGCATGAGGTTGTGCTTCTCTGTTATTGTCCCCCATTTTTATTCTAAATCAGTGCAAGCCTTGGAGTTATTGAAGAATCAGTATTCATTGCCTTTTGGCTTTGTATGTATGATGGGTCTTCTTCACAAAAAAGTCCTGGTGCGCAATTTTGCAGCAGGCTATAATTTAAGGAGCAATAAAATGAAGTCCAACATTTTTATAAAAAATGAGCACTGTTGTGTTCAACAGGAAATAGCTCTGGCACATTGTAGACACTTCCGTTTACTTACATGTAATAGACAGCCAATTTCGAGTAGAAGAAAAATGTCGTACAGAGAGAGAATTGCACAACAAAAATGCTTTTTGTCCACTTGCCAGAAAATAGTGCTAACGTCCCTAGCCACTTAATCTTCCCCATACATCCTCTTTCTTTCAAAACAGCATTTTTTACATTTTTATTTCACATTCTTCTAAAGAAAAAGAGTCACTTCAGTCTATTTTGAAAGGAAATTTACTTTGTGCTGGTGGTGCAAAGATGAGGATATGGGTGGTATAGGTTTAAATGCATCATTGAATTGGAGATCATTAAGGAAACACTGGTTAGAACATTAGGGAAACACAATCCATTCCTGTAAAATTCCCAAACATGGGATTGAAGAGAGAAAAAATCAATCCACTGGGTGTTCTTCTCAACCTTATGTTAAATAACATCTTTGATATCTTTTCACTGAGTTGATTATTTTTTGCTTGGTGGTTGTTTCTTTGTTTTGCTTTAATCATTGAATTGAATTGATGTTGATTTGGTTCATTCATTCCTTCACTGTTTTCTTTTTTAATCACCTGTGTTTTCTGGTTCTTCTGCCAGACACTGAGGAAACAATAGTGAGGGAGGATGAGCAACATATCATGCTGTCTTTGCCAAGGAATTTCTGAAATGCCCTGTCCTGCTGCACAAATTACAGAATAAATGGGACCTTAGCACTAGCTCCTCAACCTCCAAAAGATCTTTCTCTGTCATACTCCCAGGCCCAAGGGTCTTTACCCTGCAGGCAAAGTAAGCCTCACTTTTTTTGTTCACGTAATGATCGTAGACTCCTCGGCCACAGTGAAACTCCTGCTAGTGATATAATAGAAACTGTTCCTACTCTAGGCTTGTTTTGTTTTAATAAACTTAAAAAAAAAAGAACAGTTTTAAGTTTCTAGGCAAATAATGAAAATAGTATAGAGATTTTGCCCATGCTCAACACCCATTTTTTCCTATTATTAATGCCTTACATTAGTAATGGTGCATTTATCACAATTAATAGTAAGCCAATGTTGATATATTGTTATTTACTAAAGTCCAGAGTTTATACACGTTTCCCTACTTTTACCTAATGCCCCTTTTTCTGTTTCAGGATTCCACACTACAGGTAGCTGTTATGTCTCCTTAGGCTCTTTAGACTGTGTAAAGTTCTCAGATGTTCCTGTTTTTGATGACTTTAACAGTTTTGAGGTGTACCAGCCAAGTATTTTGCAGAATGTCCCTGAATTGGGATTTGTCTGATATTTTTGTTATGCTTAGACTGAGATTATGATTTTGGGGGGAGGAAGACCACAGAGGTAAAGTGCCTGCCCTTCTCATCACATCACATCCAGGGTACATGTTATCAACATGACTCACCACTGATGATGTTGGTCCTTATCACCTGGTGGAGATTGTGCATCTCTCAGCTCCCTCATGGAAGGTGTGCCATATTCATTGAGAAACTCTGACTGGAGAAGGCTGGTGATTTTTCTACAGAGGAAACACTTTCTTCACTTTTCATTGTTTGCTTTGGCTCAGACTGAAAGTGCCCCTTGGAGACTCTTTTAACATTTAAGTTTGGAAAATTCAAATAGCACATTGAGAATAAGCAGAAAACCAGCCTGGTCTATTTTTCAGAGCAGTAACAGCACTGAAAGATGCCTACAGGTTTATTACTGAATGTTGGCATTTCCATGCATTCTCTTCTACAATTATTTTACTTTTAATATAAAGGGGAAATTATTTTTATATCAAAATAATATGTAATGAAAGATTTGTGATCATTATGTAAATAGAATAAGAGAAAATAATATCAGTATTTTTCCAAACTTTGTTTAATTTATTTGATAAATATAGGCATCAATTTGACCAAATATTTTTTTCTCTAAATAAAACCATGAAATGGAAAACCTCATTACTAAATTAGATTGCAGTCACATTACAATCAGGGTATAATCATATTGTGATGTAATAGGTAGCAAAAGATATAACATATAAACTTTAGTTGCATATTTTATTGGACCATTGATTTAAGTATACTTTCATCTTACTAATGACATAGTGTTGTTTGGAAAGAACCTCATCATAATTGTACATTGTCCTTTCCCATATTTAATGGTAAAGGGATTTTTATAGTAAAATCTCGTGAAGAAAACATCTCTCTTAAATATCAGCTGCTCTGAGATATACAGTAATGTAAAGCCGCTATGACATTTAATTAAAATCTGGGCACATTCTACTAAGACTAAAACTGTCAGAAGTGAATTTAAAAAGCTAGTTACCTATTTATTAGATAGACATTTGATACTGAGGTGGAAAGTTGAAGCAATGTCTTATCACCCATTAAGGATGTTATTATCCCTATTTGCCAGAACAAAGACTTTCCTCCATTCGCTACAACAGAATGAGCCTTGGGCATCAGTATGTCCCACAGCCAGGTTGAGAAATCAGAACCAGGAGGGCTGACAGGACCCTCACACCAGCAGTAAAGGCGATGTCATGAGAGCTATCAACATGGTTTCAAGACATACCTATGTATCAGTATTTCATTTCATTAACGCCAAATAGTATTCCATTGCATGGATATATCATATTTTGTTTATCCTTTCACCAGTTGATGGAAATTTGGATGGTTTCCACTTTTTAGTTATTATGAATAATGATGCAGTAATTATTTGACATGTATCTTCACTCAGTAGATTCTTGAAGTAGACTTGCTGTGACATGTCAAATTTTTAGGAAACTGTTTCCAAAGTGGCTAAACCATTTCACATTCCACCAGAAATGTTTGAGGCTTCCAATCTTTTCAACAACACTTAATATTGTTTTACTTTTTTCTTATAGCCATTCCAATAGGTGTGGAGGCAACTTACTGTGGTTTTAAATTTCCCTAATGACTGTTGATGTTGAGCACATTTTCATACCAAGTCTTTTGTCCAATTTTTATTTTTGTTGTTTGTCTTCTTTCACATGAGTTGTTAGCATTGTTTACATATTCTTCATATGAGGCTTTTATCTGATATATTATATGCCCATTAATTCTCCCAGGGCTGCTGTAACACAGTACCACAAAACAAGTGGCTTAAACAACAAATTTATTGTCTCCCAGTTCTGTAGACTGGAAGTCTAAAATCAAAGTGTCTACCAGGTTGGCTCCATCTGAGGGCTGCAAGGGAGAATCATTTCCCAACTTCTCTCCTTGGCTTGCAAACGACCATCTTCTCCCTGTTTCTCTTCACATTGTCTTCTCTCTGTGTGTCCATGTCCAGATTTCCCCTTTTTATATGAACATCAGTCATAATGGATTAGAGACTGCTCTAATGACCTCACTTTAACTAGATTAGCCCTCTAAGGATCCTATCTCCAAATAAGGTCACATTCTGAAGCACTGGCGTAATTAATACATTGCATATGAATTTGGGGTAACATAATTCAATCCATCACAATATTCAAGTGTTTTCTCCCAGTTTTCTATGGTCTGAATATTTGTTTCCCCTCAAAATTTATATGTTAAATCTAACCCCTAATGTGATGGTATTAGGAAGTAGGACATTTGGGTGGTGACTATTTCACAAGGGTGGAGCCCTCAAAGGAATTAGTTCCTTTATAAAAGAGACTCCAGAGAGCTCCTTCACTCCTTCCACCATGTGAAGTTACAGTGACAAGGGCAGTAGGTTCTCACCAGATACAGAACCTGCTGGGCTCTTGATCTTAGACTTCCCAGCCTGCAGGACTGTGAGAAATAAATGTCTGTTGTTTAAGCCACCCAGTCTCTGGAATTTTGTTATAGCAGCCCAAATGGATTAAGATAAAGTATATGGCCTATTTTTCATTATTTTAATGGAATCTTTTAAACTGAAAAAGTTTTATTTTTAATTTTAATAAAGCCCAATTAATCATTTCTATGCTTCTTGCTTTTGATATCTGGTCTAAGAAGATTTCTGCCTAACTCAAGGTCATGAAAATTTTCTCCTATATTTTCTTCTAGAAGTTTATATTTTGAGTTCATATGTTTAGATCTATGATCCTTTTTGAGTTACTTATGTTAATGGAGTGAGATAAAAACTAAGTCTATCATTTGTAGATGTATTCTTGATGTATCTGTGGGGAAAGGTGAACTCCAGGTTCTCCTATTCCACCATCTTGACCCTGTACCTAAGTCAGACAGAGAAAGACAAATATCATATGATATCACTTATATGTGGAATCTAAGAAAATAAGGGTACAAATTAACTTATCTACAAAACAGAAATAGAATTACAAATGTAGAAAATAAACTTATGGTTACCAGGGGATAAGGAGTGGGGAGGGATAAATTGAAAGATTGGGATTGACATAAACACACTACTATATATAAAATAAATAACTAATAAAGACCTACTGTATAGCACAGGGAACTCTAATCAATACTCTGTAATGGCTTATGTGGGAAAATAATCTAAAAAAGAGTGGATATATTTATATGTACAATTGATTCCCTTTGCCGTACACCTGAAACTAATACAACATTGTAAATCAACTATACTCCAATAAAAATTACAAAAAAAATAAGTTTATTTCTTTTCTTAAAAGATATAGATATCCAATTTTCCTGGTACCATTTTCCAAAAAACTATGCTTTATTTCTTTGGACTCTTTTGGCACCTTTGTCAAAAATCAATTGACTTTAAATGCAAGGGTTTATTTCTGGACGTTCAATTCTCTTCCATTGATCCATATGCTGATCTTCACGACAGTATGACACTGTCTTGGTTACTGTAGGTTTATAACATATTTGAAACTGTAGGACATGTTCTACAACTGTGGGAAGAACTACCAAAGAGCTTCTCAAAATGCTCTACAGAGTCAATATCTTTAAAAATCTTTAAAAATCCTACTATTTTTTAAAAAAATAAATTAAAAGGCTGTATGAACATGTAAAGGACTTAGATATCCAAAACAATTATTAAAAAGAAAAACACAGTTGTAGAACTACCATTCTATTAATATTGTGTCCTCTGATTCATAATCATAGATGTTTTCTCCTTTTATTTTGTTCAGTTTGAAATTTCTCTTCCATGATGTTTTGTAATTTTTAATGTAGGAAGCTTGCTCTTTCTCTTTGCAAGATTTATCCCTAAATATTTTCTTCTTCATTATGTTACTGCAAAAGGACTTTCTTATTGAGATAGTCATGGGTTTTGTTTTATATCAGACTCCATTTATGTGATATATTATATTGACTGATTTCTAGATGTTAAACTAACCTTGCATTCCAAAGGTAAATTCCATTTGATCATGGTATATAACCTTTCTTATGCTGCTGATTTTTCTTTGTTAATATCTTGTTAGAGAATTTTGTGTGTATGATTATGAAATATATTGGTCTGTAATATTGTTTCTCATGATCTCTTTGTATGAGGGTAATGCTGGCATCAAAGAATGAATTTTGAAATGTTTTTTACATTTTCAATAATCTATAAAAGTTTGTGAAGGATTGGCATTATTTCTTCTTTAAATATTTGATATAATATGCCAGTGAAACCATTCAGGCCTCAGCTTTTTGGGAGGGGAGGGATTTTTAATTACTATTTTATTTTTTTCTGTGTTAATTATATATTCATAAAATTAAATTCTCCTTGAGTGACTTTTAGTAATTTGTAGAAATCTATCCATTTTATCTAAGTTGTCTAATTTGTTGATATAAAGTTTTTGACAATATCTCATTATTATTATTTTAATTCCTGATTTTAGTCATTTGTTTCTCCTACTTTTTCTTGACTAGTTAAAGGTCTTTCAACTTTGTTGATTATTCCAAAATATCGACTTTTGTTTTAATTGGTTTTCTTTATTATTTTACCTTTTGCATTTTATTGATTTTTGTTTTATCTTTATTATATACTCCCTTCTGTTTATTTTGGGTTCAGTTTGCTTTTTCTTTTGAACTTTCTTAAGACTGAATACTAAAAAGATATAAATTTTCATCTAAGCATTATTTTACCTGCTTTTCCTATATTTTGATATATTGTGGGGATTTTTTGGTTCATTGAAAAGTACTTTTTAAATTTCTTTTGTTATTTTTTATTTAACCCATGGATTATTTAGAATTAATATTTAATTTTCACATAGCTGCAACATTCCAATATTTCTTTCAATTATGGAGCACTAAAATTAATTATGATCAGAGAACACACTTTGTAGAACTTCAATCTTTTTAAATTTATTACAACTTCTTTTGTGGCCCAGAATATGGTACACCATGGAGACTATTCAACGTATATTTCACAATAGTGTGCATCATACTATTATTGGGAAGGATATCCTATAAATGTCAATTAATTCAATTTGATTGATTGTATTGTCCAAGACTTCTAAATTTTGCTTTGTTTTGCTTTGTTTTTTGTATTTTTTAAAAATTTTATTTTATACAGCAGGTTCTTATTAGTTATCAATTTTATACATATTAGTGTATATATATCAATCCCAATCTCCCAATTCATCCCACACCATCACTCCCGCACCCCTGTTTTCCCCCCTTGGTGTCCAACTTTTGTTTTCTACATCTGTGTCTCTATTTCTGCCTTGCAAACCAGGTCATTTTTCTAGATTCCACATATGTGTGTTATTATACAATATTTGTTTTTCTCTTTCTGACTTACTTCACTCTGTATGACAGTCTCTAGGTCCATCCACATCTCTACATAAGAGAAAATTTCATTCATTTTTATGCCTGATCAATATTCCATTATATATATGTACCACATTTTCTTTTTTTTTTTTTTTTTTTTTGCAGTGTGCGGGCCTCTCACTGCTGTGGCCTCTCCCGTTGTGGAGCACAGGCTCCGGATATGCAGACTCAGCGGCCATGGCTCACAGGCCTAGCCACTCCATGGCATGTGGGATCCTCCCAGACTGGGGCACAACCCGCGTCCCCTGCATCGGCAGGTGGACTCTCAACCACTGCACCACCAGGGAAGCCCTATGTACCACATTTTCTAATACATTCCTCTGTTGATGAGCATTTAGGTTGCGTCCATGACCTGGTTATTGTAAATAGTGCTGCAACGAACATTGAGGTACATGATTCTTTTTGAATTATGGTTTTCTGAAGGTATATGCCCATTACTGGGATTGCTGGGTCATATGGTAGCTCTATTTTTAGTTTTTTAAGGAACCTCCATACTTTCTCCATAGTGACTTTATCAATTTACATTCCCACCAACAGTGCAAGAGGGTTCCCTTTTCTCCACACCCTCTCTAGCATTTGTTGTTTCTAGATTTTCTGATGATGCCCATTCTAACCAGGGTGACGTGACACCTCATTGTAGTTTTGATTTGCATTTCTCTAATAATTAGTGATGTTGAGCAGCTTTTCACATGCCTCTTGGCCATCTGTATGTCTTCTTTGGAGAAATGTCTATTTAGGTCTTCTGTCCATTTGTTGCTTGGGTTGTTTGTATTATTTGTTAAATAATAGTGGTGAGAGTGGACATCCTTGTCTTGTTCCTGATCTTAGAGGAAATGCTTTCAGTTTTTCACCATTGAGAATGATGTTTGCTGTGGGTTTGTCATATAGGGCCTTTATTATGGTGAGGAAGTTCCCTCTATGCCCACTTTCTGGAGAGTTTTTATTGTAAATGGGAGTTGAATTTTGTCAAAAGATTTTTCTGCATCTATTGAGATGATCATATGGTGTTTGTTCTTCAATTTGTTAATATGGTGTATCACATTGATTGATTTGCATGTATTGAAGAATCCTTATATCCTTGGGATAAATCCCACTTGATCATGGTGCATGATCCTTTTAATGGGTTGTTAGATTCTGTTTGCTAGTAGTTTGTTGAGGATTTTTATATCTATGTTTATCATTGACATTAGTCAGTAATTTTCTTTTTTTTTGTAGTATGTTTGATTGATTTTGGTATCAGGGTGATGGTGGCCTTATAGAATGAGTTTGGGAGTGTTCTTTCCTCTGCAATTTTTTGGAACAGTTTGAGAAGAATTCTAAATGTTTGATAGAATTCACCTGTGAAGCCATCTGGTCCTGGACTTTGGTTTGTTGGAAGATTTTTAATCACAGTTCCAATTTCATTAATTGTGATTGGTCTGTTCATATTTTCTGTTTCTTCCTGGTTCAGTCTTGGAATGTTATACCTTTCTAAGAATTTGTCCATTTCTTCCATGTTGTCCATTTTATTGGCATATAGTTACTTGTAGTAATCTCTTATGAGGCTTTTTATTTCGGTGGTGTCTGCTGTAACTTTTCCTTTTTCATTTCTAATTTTATTGATTTGAGTCCTCTCATCCTTTTCTTGATGACTCTGGCTAAAGGTTTATCAAATTTGTTTATCTTCTCAAAGAACCAGCTTTTAGTTTTATTGATCTTTGCTATTGTTTTCTTTCTTTCTATTTCATTTATTTCTGCTCTGATATTTATGATTTCTTTCTTTCTAGTAATTTTGGGTTTTGTTAGTTCTTCTTTCTCTAGTTCCTTTAGGTGTAAGGTTAGACTTTTTAATCGAGATTTTTCTTTTTTCTTGAGGTAGCACTGTATTGCTATAAACTTCCCTCTTATAACTGCTTTTGCTGCATCTCATAGGTTTTGGATCATCGTGTTTTCACTGTAATTTGTCTCTAGGTATGTTTTGATTTCCTCTTTGATTTCTTCAGTGATCTCTTGGTTATTTAGTAGTGTATTGTTTAGCCTCCATGTATTGGGATTTTTACATTGTTTTCCCTCTAGTTTATTTCTAATCCCATAACTTTGTGGTCAGAAAAGGTGATTGATATGATTCCAGTTTTCTTAAATGTACCAAGGCTTGATTCATGTCCCAAGATGTGATCTATCCTAGAGAATGTTCCACATGCACTTGAGAAGACTCAAGTCATTGCCAGACTCTGTTGGGAAGCCTGATGGGGACAAAGAACCTTGACTCCAGTGGGTGGACATCTGTGGTATAGTTGTTCCCAGTTTGTGAGTCACCCACCCAGTGTTTATGGGATTTGATTTTATTGTGATTTCTCCCCTCCTACTGTCTCATTGAAGCTTTTCCTGTTTCTTTGGATGTGGGGTATCTTTTTTGGTGAGTTCCAGTGTCTTCCTTTCGATGATTGTTCAGCAGTTAGTTATGATTCCAGTGCTCTCACAGAGGGAGTGAGCACAGGTCCTTCTACTCTGCCATCTTGAACCAATCAAGACTTCTAAATTTATCACAATATACTTCAGCAGCATACACATGTAATTCTGGTAAAATATAGCAACTTTGTTCCAGTATATCTTCTTTTGCTTCCCCTCCCCTTTTTTTTATTGTCATAGAAATTCTTGATATATACATATGTCAAAAACCCAGCATTACAGTGTTTAATTATTCCCTTATGTAATCTTAATACTTGTAAAGAAAACAAAGGAAGGAATTAATAAAATGTATTATATATATTTTATAATATATCACATATTTATAATGTATTTTATAATAAAAGACTCTCTTATATTTTTCTTTTCTTGTTTTTACTTTTAAGCCTGATTTACTAGGGGTTGCCCCTGCTTCTGCAAAGCTTAGTGTTCAACCAAAGGTGCCAAAGGTTGTGCTCAAAAATCTTGAACCAGTAAGGTTTCCACTGTCTGCTAATGAATCTGTGAATGGGTTAGGGAGCACGTTATGAATACATAAATAAGTCATCACATTTATACATAAATAAATTGAGCCTCAGAGATTTTTGAAAGTTACCAAAGTCATATAGTTACCAATTGAAATAGACTGCAGTACATTCCAATTAAAACTTTGGAGTTGGCTATTATAAAGAGATACACACCGGTAAATTAACTCCTTCCCACTTAGCTTGAGTTATTCCTTCCCCATGGTACAGGAAAAACTGAATGTCAAGTTTCAGAATGACAAGATAAAATATTGAAAATTGTTCAGTAAAAGTAATTTCTAAAATAAAATAAATATGGGCTTCCCTGGTGGCACACTGGATGAGAGTCTGCCTGCTGATGCAGGGGACACGGGTTCATGCCCTGATCTGGGAAGATCCCACATGCCGTGGAGTGGCTAGGCCCATGAACCATGGCCACTGAGCCTGCACATCTGGAGCCTGTGCTCCACAACAGGAGAGGCCACAACAGTGAGAGGCCCGTGTACCACAAGAAAATAAATAAAAATAAATATGGATTATGACAATTGCAACAATGTGAAAAGAAATTAAGCCAGAGAGATATTTTTATATTAGGGTTGCAAGTTCATATGTGTGTGTGTGTGTGTGTGTGTGTGTGTGTGTGTGTATACATATGCAAAACACATTCATTGTTTGCTTATGTAATTTATATCTGCTTAATTCTAAGATAAAAGTATTTTAACATGCTAAAATTACAATAATTTTAAAATACATAAAATACACTAAAACATCATATTAAATACTTCTCATTGCATAAGTATGAATTTTTTTTATCCAAATAACTTTAGAGGATAAGTTAGAAAATTGAAATTAAAAAGTAGAATTATGAATTTTTGGCTTTCTTTCTATAAATGCACAACTGATGATAAAGGTAGGCACCAAAATGTCAGCCATGCCAATTAGTCTAAAAGTAATTGTGTGTGTGTGGTGTGTATATAAGAGAGACAGAGAGGGAGAGAAAGAGAATTTTTCCAAAATTCATGATCAAAGAATTCAAGGTTTATAAATTAATTTTCCAATTTTAAATGTACCCAGAAGCTAACAAGCAGTGCAAGCTACTGAGTATGCAGTTCTAGTACTGTCCTAAATGTAGAGGATTTCAGTCAGGTCTGGGATATATTTTCTATTAAACTTGTGCCTTAGGTAAAGCTCATTTCTTCAGTATTTCTTTCTTTACTTACAGATATTTAGTACATGTAAAAATTGGCTCTAATTTCCTTTTGACACACATATGTGTCCTAGAAGTAGATTATTTTACATTTGTCCTGTTCTTTAAAAAATATAATTACTTATGAAGATCACAAAGAAAAAAAAAAGTCCATGCAATTAGTCATTTGGAAATATATCTAACAGAGAGAAACTATCTCCAAGAATAAAATATATGTCCTGCTGATCACAATGGTAAATGCACAAACTCAAATTTACTTGTATGCAGGTCTTAACAAAGCTTATTATTTCGGCAGTTTGAAAGGTCCACTAACTGGATTTTTAAAGTATTTCAAGAATAACTATCCTGAAAAAGAAGCAAATAAAAAAATCATCAGTAATTTGTTCATTCCTTTGTCTGTTTTTCACTTGTGCTAAATGATTTGTGTGCGTCAACATATATACATGATATTTAAATAGTTAATTTTCTCTATAGTTACTTCCTGCTTTGCCCTATCTATGTCCACACTATTCCCTAGAGTCCACAGACATGAGTAAAACCATTTACTTGCCCCCTCAAAAGGTGTTCTGCTGAACAATCTCAAATCTACATGTGTATGTCCTACTAAGGCACCTGGAGTGGAGAAGACCAATGCCAAGTGGGGTCAGGCAAAAGGCTAACTTCATAAACAGCAGCTGGTGAAATGTATTAGGAGGGTTATAAGACAGGTATATACTTATTTTCACATTTTAACAGCTTATCTTGCGTCTTTCTATGTTTTCTTTGCTTTTAAATTCCAGAACAGAAAGAAGTGGCTTCTCCAAATGTCTCTCTTCTCTCGGGCTAACAATGGAAGAATATAAATATTTTGAGTTATACCATTTTCTCCCTTGGCTGGAAGATCTTGTTGAATGTATAAAATAAATGTATTGTTAAGTCACAGTGGCTGCATTTGTTTAAATTAAAGTTCATTTGAAAAGAACTGCATCTGAAAGGAGAATATATAGGTCAAGTTGTTGCCTCCTCATATTTAAAGTAGCTGAGTTATAGACCTCAAATAGAGTTTTGGATGGGAACATAGCTAGGTCCTGCCACCTAAGAGCACTTCTGGGTGCTGCAATGATATATAGGAGCCTGAGGATGACCAGAAAGTCTGCATAAACGTGTTCAAGCAAACGGATTGCTTTTCTACCAGGTGTTGTTATTAATGCAGAATCTAAATATATACCTGTCAGGTGAGACAGATTGTGAACATTCACAGGAACTATGATCCAGTACAGAAGTGCTGCTCAGATTTTAATATACATGCAGAACACCTGGGGTTCTCATTAAAATGCAGATCCTCATTCAGTAAGTCTGGCATGTGGCCTGAGAGTTTACATTTCTAACAGGTTCTTAGCTGATGTTAATGCTGCTGGTCAGCTGGCAACACTTTGAGTAGCAAGAATCTAAAATATCAGAAAGGTTTTCCATAGTAATTCATCTATGAAATCTGGTATCCAGAGGGTTAAACAAATGTACACTGAAGAATTTTGTTACCCCCAGTCAGTGAAATGGAGGCATATCTACAAGATTTGTTACAAAGTTAACTATGCCAAGTTAAGTTGTTTTTTTCAATAATGCTGTTATAAAAAAAAACACATTTCTTGGGAGGAAAAGAAAGATTTCTTACATATAAGGAAATACACCAGAATTTTAGGAAAGACATTCAAAATTTTCATTTAATCTAAAAAAAAACAGAAATGATAAAATATTTGCAATTTTATGCAATGTCTTAGCCATAGTCAATATATTAATAATATGGCACTCTTCTAATAAACAACTGAAAATATCCCACCAGTAAAGAAATATCTGGTATGGGGATTATGGTGCTATGGAAACACTGAAAAAAATCGACAAAATATATAAAAGAATTGTTTTTAGATATTGGACAACATGCAGTGCTAGACTGTAATTCCTGAGATAAGGGAAATTAATGATGTGAGACAAACAATTGTCCCAACTTTCTGCCTGCAGGAAATTTCTGGGCAGGGCTTCAGGAATGAGGAATCCCAGCAGAGACTCATCATCTCACTGATCCAGAATTAGGAGATCAGTGAGGCTGTGGAACTTGGAATTTGCGTGGCCAATATCAAAGAGAACAGAACTACAGAGAAAAAAAAAAGACTCCATAAATTTGCATAAGGTTCTTATGGTGCCTTGGACTAAATACTGTCCTGTTCACACATAGAGTAAAACTTCACAAGACCAGGCAAAGGGCCACTGCTGAGTGGGTGTGGAGAGAAGATGTTAGACTTTGTCACAATCAAACCCAGAGGCTGTGTTGAATAGACAAAGTCAGTAGATATTCCAGAATGGCCTGGAGAAAAAGCTACTGAAGTACTTCTCTAGCAGACCTTAAAAACAAAACTGAAAGGACTAAGTCGATCTGAAAGGAACTTCTAAAGAAACTTTAAATCTTTAAAGAAAGACAGTAAAATCCAATCATTCAACCATGTTACATTCAAAATCTCAGGAAGACAACAAAAATTCAAAATAAAATATCAGCTGAAAGTAACTCATAACTTGCAGAAATATCAGTCAATAGAATCAAACTCAAAAATGAAAGAGATGATGGAATTACCAGGCAATAACTTTAAGACAGATACTATAAACGAGTTTATTAATTTTTAGAAAATGAACATAATGAGAGATAAAATGGAGGATAAAAAGTGAATGGCACTTATAGAGTTGAAATGTGTAATATTTGAAATGAAAAATAAAACAAATAAAATTAGTTGCAGAATAGACACTACAAGAGGACGAATTGGTAAACTTGAAAGCACAGCAATAAAAGTGAGCCAAACTGAAGAAAGAGAAAAAAAATGGCTGAAAAACAAACAAAAAGTGAACCAAACTTATGTGACTAGTAGAACACTATAAAAAGGTTCAACATCATTTAGTTGTCACACAAGATGAAGAAAATCATGAGAAAGTGACACAAAAAATTTTGAAGAAATAATGAACTCCCAACAGTTTTTCAAAGTTCATGAAAACTCTCAACACACAGATACAAGAAACAAAACAAACTCCAAACAAACTAAACACAAAGAAAGCACCAGGAAGGTATATTATACTCAGATGGATAAAAATTAGTGATAAAGAGACAATATTTAAGAATGCCAGAAAAAAAAAAGATGTATATAGATTGTATGTACAAAAGCATATAGTGTTTATATACAGGTGAAAAGCTATAAGAATAACCTTACAGCTTTCAGCAAAAGCAAGTCAAGGAATAAGAAATTTGAATATAATTTTGAAGTGCTATAAAAAGGATTGTCAATTAGAATTCTACATGGAGTGATAATATCTTTCGAAAATTAAAGATGCAATATTTTTTCATTAAATCAAATGTGAGAAAACTTGTCTTCAGCCGATCTTTATTTCAGGAAGTGTTAAAGAAAGGCTTTCCAGTAAAAAAGTAAATGATACCCAAAAGACACACAGATTTACATTTAAGAATGAAGAGCACAATAACTGGGAAACAAAGGTGTACATATAGATGTAAATATATTTTCATATGAAAATATAAAACCATTTTTCATATTTTAACTAAAAATAAATAATGCAAATTCTCACCTTAAGAAATCTGGGATGATGTTTAAGGTCAGAGCAAATAACTTTGAGAATAAGAGATGTCTCCAAAGATAATCATTAACATTTCATAATGTGAAATGGTTAATAATTTAAGAGCACATTGAAATTCTAAATATATGTAACAAATAACACAGATACAAAATATGTGAAGTAAAACTCATAGAAGTGAAAGAAAAAATAGAAAAAAATCACCATTACAGTAAAAGATTTCAATATTTCTCTATCAGTGATTTATAGAACAAACAGATTTTTAAAAATTCTTAAAGGTACAAAAGACCTGTAAAACACTATTGACCAGCTTTACTTAATTAATATTTATAGAACACTGAACCCCAAAACAGAATAATATATATATTTTCCTATACATGGGAAAATTCACTAAGATAGACTTTGTACTAGGTCAGAAAACAATTCTTTCTAAATATATACAAGTTGAAATCATAAAGAAAAAATTCACTGACCATAAAAATATTATATTAAAAAGTAATAACAAATAAATCTGGAAAAATGTCCAAGTATTTGGAAATTAAATACACACTTCTAACTAACCCATGAGATGAAAATGAATATTTAATAAAATAGAAAATATTTTGAATTGATTAGGACTCTAATGGAGTTGCAGACTGGAGAAGGTAGAGAGGTAAACATGAGGACAATCACAGAGTTCTGATTCATGTGTTTGAGATTATTTGTTGTGACTTGGGCTGTGGACTGGAAAAGTGATTTGGAGTGAGTTCAGGGAGAATCTTGAAGTTAACAGGGACAAATGTGTGTTTATTCTGGAGGTGATGAGAATTATTGGTTTTAGAAGGTAGACACATCATGGACATTTGCAACTAAATTTCTGGTATCAACAAGCACATTATTATATTATACCTTGGATGACTAATCTGTTCCCATCTTAATGTTTTCCATATTTCACCAATGATTGATATGTCCATTAGTGTCTTATAGAATACCCAAATTGTGCTGGTAAATATGGCAGAGTAAAACCACAGATGAGTCTGCAGGGGTGTTTGTATCATAGGCATTAACTGATATTAGGCATGAAACAAAATAAGGATTCAAAAACCCCATCAAAGCTATAAACTAAGATAAAATCATTTGCTCCAGTGGATTCATGTTAAGAAACAGATATTTTTTATATTAAAGAATCTTTGATTAAATATGTGCTATGCTATACTTTCCATGTAGTAATTGGACATTAATTCAGCACATTCTATATGCCAGACATTATTCCTGGCCCTGTTTTTTAAGACTTAAATTTAGTTGCTTCATGGAAATAACTTCTAAACTTTTCAGGATTTATTACTATTGTTTTCTGAGATAAGAAGTACATTGTGTGCTATGTTTAGTATATGAATAATATTGAACTGTTTATTGAGTTTCATTATGTCCAGAATGTCATAAGGGAAGAATTAACATTGGAAGGATTATGTTGAGTGTTTTCCAGATTATGAATGTCTAATATCAAAAAGTTAAAATAAATAGAGCAGGCATCATCATTTCATTTCAGAGGTCTAGGGATGGAAAACTTAGTTCTTACCATAACTTTCTGCCAAAGATTATAAATATGATTCACCTTTCTCCTTAAATCAAAGTGGAAACTCTCCATCACTATCACTAATCTCTTTCTACCCCATTGAGATACAACTCAGTTTTAAATAGTAGAGATAAAAATATACAAAAAGAGTTTGTTGACATTGATTTTAACTCTGCATTTATGGGGTAAGTAAAATCATGGCTAAATATATATTTAGAAACATCCCTGCTAGCATAACCCAAACACATATTAAAAAATCTCATTTGTACATTGTCAATGTAGGAACATAGCTTATTAAAAGGTTTAAAACCTTACTGATCTTTCTTGGAGACAAACGTAGAGCAGATGTTATATTATTAAGCTCATTAATTCCAGAAACCATCTTATTTGCATGGACTTCTGCCTGGCAATTCTCTAGCTATTGCTCTAAGAAGCACATTCCCATAACAAGGTGACACTTGAGGATCCTCCCCATAATGTTAGCAGTGCTGGTGAGACCAGAAACTTAGCAGCCACCATCTCAGGGTTGGTACAGATTTTTTTTTTCATTCCATGTAATTCCTCTCACAGTGTAATAGAAAAATCTCAGTATTTCCTGATGTTCTCACCAAATTAACTCCTTTCTTTATCAAATGGTGATTACTCTGTGGCTAAATTACAGGGAATTCAATCATTAACTAGCAGAAAAAATAAAAACACTGCGAGGATAATTTGAGTTTGAAGTTCTTATTGGCTTCACTGTGATTTCCAAGGGGACCTGCTGACCTATGAAGGCGTGGCATAAAAAGTGTTGCTCAGCCAGTCAGTCATGACCTCCCCATGCTAGAAACAGCAGAGAGAACCCCTTCCCCCCTCTGGTCTTCCTTCACCACACAGAGCTCATTGAAATGCTGTCTTCTCCAAATCATGGCTCAGATTTCCTGGATGGGGCCGTCATCCACCCAGCTCACCACAACACATAAGACAATTGTCTTTTGTAGATTCCACATGTGTCTTTTAGAATTATGGTTTTCTCTGGATATACGCTTAGGAGTGGGATTGCTGGATCATATAGTAGCTCTATTTTTAGTTTTTTAAGAAACTTCCATATGGAGAACAGTCTCCATAGAGGCTACACCAATTTACATTCTCACCTATTTACAAAACAGAAATAGACTCACAGATGTAGAAAAATTGGCTGCACCAATTTACATTCTCACCTATTTACAAAACAGAAGTAGACTCACCGATGTAGAAAACAAACTTATGGTTACCAAGGGGAAAAAGGGGAGGGAAAAATTGGGAGATTGACATTGACATAAACACACTACTATCTATAAAATAGATGACTAATAAGAACCTGCTGTATAGCACAGGGAACTCTACTTATCACTCTGTGAAGACCTATATGGAAATAGAATCTAAAAAGACTGGATATATGTATATGTATAACATTTACTTTGCTGTACAGTAGAAACTAACACAACATTGTAAATCAACTATATTCCAATAAAAATTAAGTTTAAAAATTGTCTTTAGTTCCCTCCTCTTTCACCCTATTTTCCTCTCTGTGGTAATTGTCTACCTCAAACACAATGTTCATTTCTCACTTTGCCATTGAAATACATAACGTCGAATACCAATGGCCCATGTTAGATCTAGCCAATGTACACATCCTAAATCTTCAGGTTACTGAATTGGCTCCCAGAAACTTCTTGGATTGATCTCTTTCAGCACTAAGGTGCTTCCTCAAGTCATTGAAATCTATGTTTACTACTACACTAGGCTTTAGCATTTTGTTTATGTTACTAAATCATATTGGTTTTTAAGAATGTATTCAAGTCTTATGTCACACAGTACAAAATTCTCCTAAATTCAATTTCAGGAAGTAGAGCTTGGATGACAAGTGATTTGGTCTTTAATTTCTGAATCTAAGTCTAATTGGCTATTAAATAAATTGACTTGCTTTTAAGCAAGTCAGTAAATCAAATGGTCTTAAGTGTTCAGGTGTGTAAAAGTGATGACTCATAGTAGTGATGTTCCATTGCATTTGATTTAAGAAAGTGTTGATGTATAAGTATTCTCTAGTAAAGTCATGCAGTACACACTTCTGCTCAATGATCAGTCATCAATTTTAGGAAGTATCTGTGATCTCTGAAATATGGAATATAGGAAAATCTTGTTCATGGATGCTAAAACATGGATGATTTTTGTAGTTGTTGTTCTCCACGCCAAACAATGGGATATAGTTGGACAAAATAGTATAATATTTATCAAAAGACTGGATTTCAGTCCTAGATCTGACAACAGTTTTTCATATAACCATATTAATCAGAGTTCAATGTGAAAATCAAAAATATCCTTGGTACTCTTAGCAAAAAGGGTTTTAAAACATAAATTATGTATTTACAGAATAATTGAAGAGACTTGAGTAATTGAAATTAGAAAGCCAGTGCTTGAATGATTGTTGAATGAGATTATTATTCAAGAACCAGGGCAGAGGTTCCCATTGGTTCTTAGCAAATATGAAGTAGGTGACACTTTTACCATAAAGAATCCATCTCTACAAATGTCTATCGTTTCTTATATTTGTCTCTGGGTAATCTTTATTCTACTTGTGATGCAATTCTACTTCAACTTCGTGTGACCTTCAACTAAATTATGTCAGTCACCATGGCCATGGGTTGTTCTACATAGAAATTGAAAAGGAGAGGCAACCAAAGAAACTTATTTGTGTGTGTGTGTGTGTGTGTGTGTGTTTGTGTGTGTGTGTGTGAAATATAACAAAGGATAGTGTATGGGAGAGAGAGTGCTCACTCAACGCAGTGATTTTTGTGTTCCTGCATATTTTAGGCTCTTTTGATTTAGGTGGAGCCATATAACTATTTTATGGACAATGGGTTGTAAGCTGCAGTGGTGAGTTTCACTTCTAATCCAAGATACATGACAGCTGGTGTGAGTTCTCCATATTCTTTCTTCTTTTCTTGTAGCAAGTCTGGAAGCCATGTGTGCCAGGTGCTTACAGCTGGAAGAAGCCTGACAGGCAGTTGTCTTGGTGAACGGCTGACATGCATTAAACTTGGCATCAGCCAAGTGATGTATTAAACTACTGAGATTTCCAGGAATGGTTTTGTTCCAACAAAACCTGGTCTGTCCTGACTAGGTCAATATTACAACTTTCCTATCTGCTACCAATCAGGAGGCATAGCTTTCTACCATTACTACTTGTTTTAATGTGCCCTTTGCCCTCAGTCAATATTTAGGTTGAGCAGAATTTTTTATCTGGTAAGAGGGAGCAAAACTTCATTGCTGAGACGTCCAAGTATTTACTGTGTTGATACTGTTCCATGAATTTTTACCATTATAAAGTATCAAAAAGTGCAGACAGTTACCCCAGCAGTTTCCCTGGTTTCCAGATGTAGACTTCCTTCTCTACCTTATATAGCAGCAAATTATTTCCTTTTGATAACCAGGATCAATAATTCCAGAGAACTCAGTAATCTCCTTTTAATCTCAAAATAATGAGATGATAGTCCTAACTTTTAGTTTAATGAGATAGTTATTCTGTCTCCTGGTGAATGTATTTTTCCCATGAGCACTAAGATCTCTAAACAAGCAGAGCATGAAGTCACACAAGAAGAATTACTGTTTGCAAGTGGATTATTAGGTGTAATTGTGAGAGATGTTATGTCCATTCCTGCACCTTAGTTCTGAATCCATATATCTGAGGAAGAATAAACATAACAGATTGGTCAACAGTTTAGAGAACATTACATACCTTATGGGCATCACTCCAGACATTAAAATGCTGTTTCCAACCAGCATCATCACTGAGTCTTCACTAGTTCACTGTTCTCTAAGGACATTTATATAGGGGTGATGGCGAATGTGGTCAGCAGTGAATCTCGTGACTTCTACCTACTACCTCCCTACTTTTGCAGTGAGATAAATCACTTGATCAGGGCAGTAGCATGTGGGATAATTGGTGATGAATAGGCATTCAGAAAGTCCACAGGTGGTAAAACGGTTTGAAGTTCACCCCTGGAAGGAATTTCCCCCTTACCTTCCCTCAGGCTTGTGTAGTCTATAACCTTGTGCTGTTTCATAAGTGCTAGCCTATTGTGCAGGACTACTCATAAACTAGGCTCATTTTTTTTTCAATAATCCATTCATAAAAGTATTTCCATGATATCATAAATATGGGTTGAGAGAGAGATCTCAGTGCAGCAGAAGTCAACACAGTAGGCCTAGAAATTGGTGAGAAATCATGACTCAAGTCTACTCATCTATTTTATCCCAAAAGACAGTTGAGTGCTTCCTCTTAACCTCTGAGACTTCTGGGTAAATCATCCTCTTTGAAATTAGCAAGGCTATTTGAATGGCAATAGTGACATTCTTCACTCATAACCTAAAGATAAATACTAAAGTGTTTCTAAGGATAATGACTGTCCACCACTTACCCCATTTACCAACCTGCTTCTTACTGACTCTGTGAAAGAATGGTTGTCTGTATCTCCTTGGGGCCAACATTACTGGGTGGATGGGTGAATCCCACCTATTTCCTAAATGGTTTGTGTTATTATTCCACAACAAAATGAGAATATCTGGCATCTCAACCTCAAAAACAGTATGTCTCCCTAAAGTCTAGGTTTCAACCAACAACAAAGAACAAAGTGAGAACACACCCAGGTGCTTGAACTAGTGTATTAAAACTCTAATATTGGGGTTCCCTGGTGGTGCCGTGGTTGAGAGTCTGCCTGCCGATACAGGGGACGCAGGTTCGTGCCCTGGTCCAGGAATATCCCACATGCCACAGAGCGACTGGGCCCGTGAGCCATGGCCACTGAGCCTGCGTGTCCAGAGCCTGTGCTCCACAATGGGAGAGGCCACAACAGTGAGAGGCCCACATACTGAAGAAAAAAACAAAAACAAAAACAAAAACTCTAATCTCTACTGAAAGCATCCTGTTTATGCCAACATGATCTCAAATTATGTTCCTGCTTCACTGGTGCAGAATATTTACAGCCCATTTGCACACATGTTACCCAAGTTTCTGTGTGTGTATAGATACAGGCATAGATATGTGTATGTTTATGTATGTATCTCCATTTTTATAGCCAAGGAAATATTGATGCATTGATCTAGATAGTTAGATAGATATAGATAGGTAAAGTTTTGGTGTGTTAGCTTTCTTCTTTACTGGGTGAGAAATCGTATTTTTGCCCTGGGGTCATGCTGAGATCTCACTGTACTTACAAGTCTGGAGACAGAAAAGGGGAGAAAAATGTATTTTTGCAAAAGGATAATTGGCATGCCTTTCATGATAACTACACCAAGTGAGGTCATCATAGGCTTTGAGCAATATCAGAAAGGTCTCATTAGACATAGGAAGAGGGCTGGCTTTGCTAACAAAGGGTCATCAGTGGAAGTGAGCATGAAGAACATGCATATTTATTTGAATCTATTAAACTGATATTATTGAGCTGAACTTGGGTTCGCTAGCCCAATGTGTAGCGAAGTCAACTTATTGACCCTGGGTTGTGATGAAGGAAAGTACAGCATTTATTGCAGACACCAAGCAAGGAGAATGGGCAGCTAGTGCTCAAAAGACCCGAATTCCCTGATGGCTTTCAGAGAAGGGTTTTTAAAGGCAACATTAGGGGAGTGAGTTGCCGGTTTCCTGATCTGCTCCTGGACATTCTTTGGATTGGTTGGTGGTGATGAAACAGGGTCATGTTTTGGGAATCTCAATAACCAACCTTCTGGTTCCAACTGGTCTGGGGTCTATGTGGTTGATGTCAGGAATTTCCATCTGGTGGGAGTCTGGTTTCTGTAAAAACATCTTAGGAATATGCATCAGACATTATTATCTATGTCCTTCAGGGAGAAACTAGAGGTCTTGTGACTCTGCTACATGACTGATCTATTGTTTAAATTGTTACCAGTTTCCTGGCTCAATAGCTATTCTTTGTTTTTACATGCTCTCATTTCCCTCATCGTTAACTCTTGAGCCAGGCTTTTGAGACTCAGGGGAGGCCTGAAGCAAAGCCTGTTACTTTAAGAGACAGGAGACACAGGGGTGGGGGAGCTCATATACCCAAGAGAGTCCAGAAGGGTCCTGCTCAGTTTCATTGAGTCTGTTCAAATTTCCAGTTTCCCACTTGTTTTCATTCAATGCACTTGACATAATGTGCTTGTGAAATCAATACTGGACAAATTGATCTCTAAGCTGCCTTAGATGCTCCATGATATGTACTGTAAAATAAAGCATAAAAAGTGGAAATCATAAGGGCTTTAAACAAAATTCCATCCCTAGGCGTTCTTTGTTTAGGCAAGACTATTTCATGCATCCATTTAAAAGTATTTATTTGCCACTTATTACATGTAATGAACTCTATGTAATATGATACTTTACCAATTTTTGTAGTTTGTAGACTCTCTTACTTAGACAACTGTTGAATATATCTCAGAATGCAGAAAAAAAAACATATTCAGGGCAGCAAAGGATTTTAGGAAAAATAATTCAATTTCAAGCAGATGAATAAAACATCAAAGTGTCACACTGGATGCAAATCACCAAACATAGTTGATAGAGTTTTCCAATTGATGATACATATCAAGAGGGCTCAGAGAAAGTGAAGAAAATTAATATTGTTGGATAATGTTGCTTTGTATTAATGCATGTTCCCTTATGTAAAACTCCATATTAAAAAATGCATTTTCCATGATTTTTTAAAGAATCTTCATACAAGTGTTTGCCCTTTATTGAAATATGAATTATTTTAACATGCTTATGAAACTTAGATTAAGTTGACTTTAACATATTGGAAAGTATAATTTTACATCTTTTCACAATATTTAAAAATAAAATTTCTTCCCATCTCCTTCACCTCCCTCCCTCCCTCCCTCACCCCCCACTGGTAATAGATATTCACTTCCATGTTACAGGAATTATTCTTCCTATAATCTTGCTTATTTCAAATGTAATGTTAAGAAACTCAACACTAAATAATGAGCTGCATATTTAAAACCTGAAAACAAACAAGAATGTAGATTTATATGCACATTATATTTGGATGGTCTAATTTCAGCAAAATCAAGGAACATTGTTTAGTTGGTGTACACAAGGTGTTCAAAAACAAAAGAAATCCCTTTCAATGAGTGTTCCACATGCTATGTAATTCACACATAATTAATCTGTTAGAACCTAAAGTCACTTAAAGAAATATTTTGGGGATTTAAAGGATATATTTAGCTAACAATCCTATTGTAATTTAAAACTTAGGACGTTGTATAATCAAAGTACTCTATGTTAGAACAGATTAGAGGCTAAACATTTTAAAAAGATAAAAGTCACCACCCCATTTTTTCTATTATGTTTTTATGTGATTAACAAACTAGTATTTCATTTCACTCCATGAAGATCATTTGATTTAGGAAATTTATCTTTAATGATGTTTAAAATAACATTTTTATTTTTCTTAAAGAGATATTTTAATCCAATAATGTTTACTGATTTGATGATATGTTAAATACTCCACAATTGTATTTTGCTCTATTATGATAATAATAAAAATAAGGAAGAAAATCAAGAATGGCATTGCAGTGTTTGAAAGAATGGTCATATGTGCTAGAATAAGACATGTTTTTGGTGAGAAACATAATCCTATCTATAGTTGCCTAAAAATAAAAATATCAAACATAGGAAATATGCCATAAATACCACCTTGAACAAATATCAGTAAATTTAAGGTGAATATAGTAAACGTTTTAAATAAATATTATAAAGAAAGTTTGAGATTATAAGGTCTTTCAGTAAATAGATCAACTTCAGGAAGCTGTATGGGATTAATCGGCTATTTTACTTATAAAGCAAAAAATAGAAAAAATTGTTGAAAATAGAGCCAGAAAGGTTAATAAAATAACAGTGTTTCCTAAAGTGTGTGCCAATTTTCTTCCATGAAGATTTTATGGTATAGCCGTTGCATGTGAGACATTTGTGTATACTGACTCTGTACGATTGGAAAAGTAAAACGTGAATAGAAAATTCACATTATTTTTTTAAACAGTCAGCACACTTGGGAAAAAAAATACTAAAAGTGATCTCAAAATGTGCCCTATTCTTAATGAACAGATACTAAGATCACAGAATTTCCTTCTTGACTCACATTATTTGCGTTAAAAAAAACCATGTGTGACATATAAGGTCTGCAGTGCCCACTTTAAAATATTGTTATTATCTTTTCACAAAAATACATTGAGTTTATTGAACACATTATATGTGAAATACTATTTTAAGCATTTCAAAATGTATCATTTCATTTAATCCTCTCACTCTGAGTTAGGTATCATTAGATCCATTTATCGACAAGGAGACACTGACTGCCTTGAATATATTTAAAAAGTTGTCCCAGGGAATTCCCTGGTAGTCCAGAGGTTAGGACTCTGCACTTCCACTGCCAAGGGCCTGGGTTTGATTCCTGGTCAGTGAACTAAGATCCCACAAGCCATGCAGTGAAACAAAAAAGAAAAAGATTTTAAAAATTTTAAAAAAATTGTCCCAGTTCACAGAATGAGTAAGTCAGGGTAAAAGTCAAGTGTTAAATGTTTTGACTTCAGAATCCATGTTCTTTAGCATTATTGCTATCATCTTCCTTTCTTAAATGACTTCATTAACCTAACAATTTTACCTGAGAAAAAACTTTATAATGTACTTAAAAATTTTTAATTTTGGTAAAATCCGCATACATGTAATTTACCATCTTAACCATTTTTAAGTGCACAGTGCAGTAGTGTTAAGTTCATTCACATTGTGGTGCATCCAATCTCCAAAACTCTTTTCGTCTTGCAAAGTTAAACTCTGTTTCATCTACATTTCATCTTGCAAAACTGAAACTCCATTAAACAACAATCCCTGTGCTCCACTCCCCCAGCCCCTAGCAACTGCAATTCTATTTTCTGTCTCTATGAATTTGACTACTCTAAGTTCTGCCCATAAGTGGAATCATGCTGTATTTGTCTTTTTGTTTATTGGTTTATTTTGTTTACTGGTTTACTGGTAAACTGTCTTTTTGTTTACTGGTTTATTTCATTTAGTATGATAGATTCAAGATCCATCCATGTCATCACATGTGTCAGAATTTCCTTTTTACTGCTGAATAATATTCTGTTACACATATACATTGTATAGCACGTTTTGTTAACCCATTTGTCCACTGATGGACACTTAGGTTGCTTCCACATCTGGGCTGTTGTGAATGATGCAGTTATGAACATGGATGTACAATTATCTCTTTTATTTGAATCTCATTTTCAAGTCTTTCTATATACCCAGAAGTGAAATTGCTGTGTCATATGGTAGTTCTATTTTTAATTTTTTGGAAACGTCCATTCTGTTTTCCATAGAGGCTGTACCACTTTGCATTCCCATCAGCATGCATAAGTGTAGCAATTTCTCTACAACCTCACCAATATTTTTTTTTTCTTTTTGTTGTAATTGCAGTCATTCTAATAGGTGAGAAGTGGTATCTCATTGTGCTTTTGATTTGCATTTCCCTAATGATTAGTGATACTGAGCAACTTTTCATATGTTTATTGGCATTTGTAAATCTTCTTTGGAGGAATGCCTATGCTTTTAACGTAGATGATGGTTGCAAAAATGATTTGTTTTTAAATTTTGCTGAAATGGTACAAGCACATAACTCAAGGTATGAGACTCCAGGGAAATAGTTTGATATTCACAAACAAACAAACAGAATGCAAATATTTTCCAAAGATGCAACAAACTTTATAAACTATAAATATATACATATATTATACCAAAATATAAATTTATTAATAGTTTTTTGAAAGCTTTCAGTTTTCACTCTATATATGCTTCTTTATTATGTTTTTACAGTAACCACACCCTAATTTTGTCATCAAAATTATCAAAAGTAAAAGAAAAAATAAAAATAAAGGAAAAGAAGAAATAAGTAAGAATAAAAATAAATACACATTTCAGGATTTTATACATGAGTTATTGAGTACAAATTTTCTATTGGTATTATAGTTTCTGCTTCCACAGATGTAAATTATCTAATTCAAATGGCCTTGGATCTAACAAATTGAAGGTGATTTTTCATAATGTCATCAAGTATTGCAGAAATACCTTTTGGTGAAGAAATATCATAGCAAAAGGCTTATGCTATTATGATAAGGAACTAAGCAGAAAAGATTCACAAACCTTGACAGAAATTGTCAGAGCATCTATGCAAACAGTAGCCTATTTTACCTCCTAGAAGGAGGAATAAAGACAGAAGTAACTTAAATAGGCTGAAACTACCGTAGCAATGCTTGGAGCTTGATATGTAAATGGCAAGATTCTGTGGTTGGGCCATTTAGAGGAAATTGTAGTGTTTTGTGTGTCTCCATGTACATATACCTTCTGCAAGTATACCATATATCTTGAAGTGAGGAAACATCTTCAAATAGGGTATTAACTTCCATAAAATCCATTTGATGGAGAGAACTTTAAAGATCCACATAAATCTCAGAGTCTGTGATTTAATGAAAGAGATACTAATAACTACCACTTGTATTGTTTTACAGTATGCTTACATACAGTGTATGTGTGTGTATACACACACACACACACACACACACACACACACACACACACACACCTGTAACATATTTTCCAAATATGACCAAACAAATCCACAGTCAACGCTATAAGCTCTTCTTACCTTGTGACATTAACACTCCTCCATCAAGAAGTAGGGTCAATATTTTCTACCTTTGAATCTGGGTAGAGCTTTGTTGTTACCTTGACCAATAAAATATGGCGGAAGTGATGGTACATGATGCCCGAGAGAAAGTCATAAAACTTATACAGATTCTTCCTGTCCCTTTCTCTCCTGGCTCTTGTACTATGAGAACCCTATGTCAAGATGTAGAAAGTTTAGTTATTCTATATACCCTCCATGCTCGAAAGATCATGTGAGGAATGGTACCGCATGAGATGGGAAGAAATACCAAGGATCTCTACCTGTTCCAACACTGTGAGTCTCCTGGGCCAAGTCACCAGCTACATTAATGAAGAAGTCTTCAGGTTGACCCCAGTCCCAGCTTCCTCTGGTTACAGCATCATGAGGTATCACCCCTGCATCCAAGGTTTATAGGGATTTGAACATTAACTGATATTTGTTGTCTTAGGTCACTAAGTGTTGGGATGATTTATTATACAAAAATAAATAACCAGAACACAGATTTTTAAGAATATTTTTGTATGCGCTTCCAGTTTCCCTTTGTATGTATTTTTTTAATTGAAGTATAGTTGATTTACAATGTTTCAGGCATATCTCAAAGTGAGTCAGTCATATATATATATATATATATATATATATATTCAGTCATATATCTATTCTTTTTCAGATTCTCTTCCATTATGGATTATTAGAATATATTGAATATAGTTCCATGTGCTATGTAGTAGGTCCTTGTTGTTTATCTATTTAGAACAGGTATTCATATCAGATATGGAATACTGTCATAACAAAAATCTAAGGGTATGGCTATTTCTTCAGGACCAAATGGCAGGCAGAAGTGGGAAGTGTCTTGTAGACACTGTTAGGGCAAGCTTGGTGTCCCTTCAGGATGCTCTTGGTGATGGTTTAAAAGATGGTGAAAGAAGATTTACTGAAGACTGGAGGAGAGGGGATCATGCTATGCAGCAGTGGAAAATTTAGCAGCAGTACAACCTGCGTTTATATGGGAAACAAAAAATATACATAGTATATGTATTTACATATCAGTGCATATGTATATCTTTCCTAAATGTAACCTCATGTAATTCTAATGATAACTATGTACAATGAATTTTACTGAATCTTACTGATATCTAATAACAATTATGGAAAATAAATACAGTTGCATAAATGAGTTCATGCCACTGAGCAGGAGTAAGAAACTAGACACACAGTCAGTATAGTTGAGCAAGGCACTAAACACAGATATATCTGACTTTGATGCCCATGTCTTGAACATTGTAGTAGAAATTCTACATGAATTTAAAATATATCTAGAAGCTAAAATATTGGAAAAATAAAATGTGAACTAAATACTAAGGATTAAAAGAATGCTTCATAAGTGGAGTACACGTACAAGTTTCTTAAAGATCTGTTGGAGACATTGGTCATGACTGTGTTCATCAAACATGTAAATTCTACAGGATGTCCAAAGAGATTTCTCCCACAGCTTACCAGGCCCAGAATCCAAAGCAAGTGGTAGCATGCTAGTAACATCTGGAAAACAGCTCAATGCTCTGGGTTGCTACATGCCCTAAGGCAGAAAGGAAATGGTGAAAATGAAATTGCTCAGAAGCATATGCATTAATAAAATCATGCATTAGTAACATCAGGTATTTCTGTAAGACGTGGCTGTGACTTCCAAAAGGACTCATTTCTAAAAAAATTTGTTATATCTCATTTCTGTTTATGTTTTCTCAAAAATTTTTACCCCGAGACCTATTCACATAGAGAAATGAAATAACAGCCATAATTTTCCTTGTTGTATCCCTTTTATTTCTCCAAGTCTCTACAACCTTGCTATATTAGTAAACCCTCATTTCAGAAAGTGTGGGCAAATGTCAGAGTACACTACTACTGTACTCTCCCAATTAGACTACATCAGATCAGGAAATGGCAGTAAGTTTGGGGAATAAAGTGGGATGATTACAAGTAGTCACAAAAGAAATGATGTATATTCATTGTGTTTTCAGGAATAATGTCACGGAACTCTGCTTCCCACTGTTAGAGAAATGAAATAAAACTCAATCACTAACTTTTACCAAGTGAGAACAAGGTTTTTTGAGCTCTGAATCTCATTCTTTACTCTCACCTAAGCCAGTATGTTTTCTTTTCCTTACCTTTCAATTTCTCCTCTTCACAAATCAGAAATGTCAAAATACTGTTATAGATTATTATCACTGAATCTGAGAAAAGCAACTGTTTAGCAAGTGCTGAAAATAACTCTCAAATATCTCTTGGTTTGACAAAACCCTTGAAGCATTTTGCAAAACCTTTGCTTTCTCAAAAAAAAATCTGTATTTTAAGGAAAATTTAATGTTTCTGATTGATTTATATTTACGAGATTAGATAATATTTTGTAGGGCCACTTTATCTAGTGAGACCTTTATTTATTTTATATGAAGACTATTTTTTTTGTCTTTAAACACTGTTTACTGCCTTGAAAGAAAAGGGAACAACACTATGCATTTTAGCAGATACACCAACCCTGAAAAATATGAATTAGTTATAAGCTGGGAAGACTCTGCTATAAACCTTATAGACATAACTAGCAAGAGGAGGCGAGATGTACAGTGTAATAACTTAGAAAAATTAAAACAAAATAATACCATAGTTTCCACTATTTAAAAGTTTGTTAGCCGAAAGCTGTTTTCGCTACTCACAACCTTTATTTAGCCTTAGCTGCAACTGGAAATAATTTGAAAGGCTGCCTTTGAATTTTCTTATGTAGCATGGAGCATTCTAAGTGTCTACACCTCTCAGTGCGTACAGTTCTCACCACCAGCGTGAGAATATACTTATTATGCCAAACAGGGACGCTTATACAAATATTCTCTCATGCCTTGTCCCCAGCCAATCATTCATTGTTTGAAACTTGAACACAATTTTCCAGTACTATTTCCCAGGATGAGCAGAAAATGTTCTGTCTCAGGGAGATGTGTAAGTGGAGATCTCCAAATCTCAACAGAGCACTTCCAGCCAGGCAGGCAAGAGATTGTGTTCTATGGCATCGCAGGCAATTCTAACCCACCTGGGAGCCCAGCAGACTTCAAATCCGTGAGTGGATTCTGATACCGACCCTGACTCCGACCAGCTGTGATTTCATTTTAATAAAATTAAATGAAATGCACACATTACCTGTTCTAAAATCCAAAGCTTACCATCCAAAATAACAGTGAAGAAAAACAAATAAAAAGAGTGTCAGGTGGAGCCTGTAAATCTAAAGGCAGGAGGTGGAGGCTGACAGTCACATCTGTGCAGGTGAGTGACTCTGGGATGGCGTGACGTACGTGCCCAGAATGAGGGAGCACACCAGTGTAGTGCTCCTGGCCTGTCCAATACTTGCCTCTGTGACTAGTTAGGACCTAATGTAACACGTTTAGTTACTAGTAAGTTTAGTTCCTAGTAAGTTGTAACATGCTTAGTTACTAGTAAGTTTTTGCCAGACCCCAGCGTTTCTGACGCCAAAGACAGTGTTTTATCCACTACTTCATTCCAACTCTTGATTAGGAATGCCCTGAGGTTGAAATATTTTAAGCTCGGTGAAGTATAAGCCTTCAACTAATGCTTGAACAAAGCTTTCTAGACTCTGTGAGGATGTTTTGCCTACATAAGCAGCGGGACTAAGGCTCATTTCCAAAACAATTGCTTAAACAATATCTTTTAAGGGAGCTCCTCTGTCACCAGGAGTTTAAAATTTCATGCAAATCCTCTCTGTAGCTTAAACCAATGGTGCTGAATTAAGAAAGCATTGCTTTCCTATCAGTATTATTTTATTTAATTGCTATGACTCTTTCTGTATGAGCTCAGCTGACCAATCTGGATTTCACAACTTTCTCCTATAATATTTAACATGTAATACTATATATATAATATTTAATTCTGAAAGGACTATATTTAGAACCTCAAAGGTAGAAGAATTGCAGAGACTTGTTATGCTTTAGGGAGAAAAGGGAAGGTGGACTAAGATTAGACAGGAACTTTCCATTCCCACCCAAACAAAGGAAACAAAATACACACCATACTTGTTTTATGTTTTACTTTTTTTTTTTTTTTTTTCGGTACGCGGGCCTCTCACTGTTACGGCCTCTCCCGTTGCGGAGCACAGGCTCTGGACGCGCAGGCTCAGCGTCCATGGCTCACGGGCCCAGCCGCTCCGCGGGATGTGGGATCTTCCCGGACCGGGTCACGAACCGTGTCCCCTGCATCGGCAGGCGGACTCTCAACCACTGCGCCACCAGGGAAACCCTTTTACTTCATTTTATAACTTATTTTACTTATTTTATTTTATATTTACAAAGTTATAATATTATAATTGCCAAAATAAAACATAAACACAAAACATTAAATAAAGAGAATATCAATATTTACATGACTTCCAGCAATATCTCTAACTCATCAACAATATTTCACTCGTAGTTTGTTTATGAACAAATATGTTTATAAATTGAAGGACAGCATAGCATCCTTGATTAGATCATAGGCCCTGGGTAAGTCTATTTGGATTTGAATCGAAGATCCACCATTTACTGCCTATATAACCTTAGACAATAATCTGATTTCTCTAAGCTTTGTTTCACCATCTGTCAAATGTGGATTATTGTGAGGATTTAACATAAATAATCCACGTAAAGGATATAGCTAATAACCAGATACAAGGTAAGTGATCTTATAGTGGATAATGTTACCATTAATTGTAGTATTACTGTAGAATGTGTTTTGTCTTGGAAATCTGGATGGCACACTGGATAGAGGAAACAAATGACGTGATGCAGGATGCATATTATCTTCAACCAAACAAATCTCTGAGACCATTCTGCATGTGAGAATGAGATGGTCCAGAAGGCTTTCCTCACTAGGAGTTGATGGAAAGCATATCAATTTCAATCCTACCATGATAACACTTTTGTAACTAGAAGAGATTTGCAATTTACATTGGGATATACCCTATGAATGTAATATAAGTTCTATGAGAGACGTGAGTGTCTGTTGGGTTGACTAAATACTTTTATAGACACTCAACAAATATTTTGAATTAATTACTGACCCTACACTTGAATTGAAAACACGCTCAGTGCAAAGATGTTAGGTTTGATCAGGATTTATTTGGCTATGACACCAATCTAGTAACAATTATTAGTGTTTATATTCTGTCTTAGTTTGTGTAGATACAAACTAAATATAGTGATTAAAATGGCTGAAGATTAAAAGATTGAAAGTTGTGTTTCCTCAAAATCCTAAACCAGATCACGATATGACCCTGCAACTCCACTGCTAGACCAAGAGAAACGTAAACACATGTTCCCAAAAAACTGTACGCAATTGGTCATAGTATCTAGTAACAACCCACATACCTGTCAACTGATGAATTAATAAACAAAATATAGTGTGAATGTGTATATACATACATATATATATAGTGTGTATATATATGTGAGTGTGTGTATATATATATATACACACAATGAAATAATACCTGGCAATATAAAAGGATGAATAATTGACACATTCTACAACATGGATGACCTTGAAAACATGATACTAAGTGAAAGAAGCCAGTCATAAAGAAACACATATTACATTTCTCTCTTTATATGAAATATACAGAATAGGAAAATTTCTAGAGACAAGTAATGGTTACCTAGGGTTTTGGTGGAGGGAACAGGAAGTGACCACTATAAGTTTTAAGCTTGATAAAATTGTTCTAAAATTAGATTACTGTGATTAGATTTAGGTTTAAAATTTACTAAAGTATATAAAATCTACTTTATAAAAATTAACTTTATAGATTTCCTAATCCATTGAACTGAATACTTTAAATGGGTGAATTTTATAGTAATAAATTGTATCTTGATTAAATTATTTTTGAAAAGGAAAGGTAAAAGCATGTAAAAGTGTACCTTCAATCTCTGGGAAGCAGAGATGGACAGGGTAAAAGAATTGGAAAATCCATCATGCCAGAGGTTCTTATAAATCTCTCAGTAATTGAGCGAATGGAATAATGCACAAAACAGGAAGATATAGCAGATTTGAAACAATTTGAGTCACTGTCTCATTATAACAAGTGTACACATTAACAAACCAAATGGTTGGAAAGGATGCTTTCTTCAGAGAACACAAGAAACATTTACAGAAATGGACTGATTATTAAGGCATAAAGCAACTTTAAAAAGTCACTATCATTCAAAATATACTTCAAACAAATAACTACTTTAAAAATAAATAATATAAAGATTTGTTAGTGTACATAAGTCTCCATGGAGGGCTCTTTAGACTCAAATTTCTGTCCCCTCCACCATAGATTCTGATTCAGTCAGTATAAGTTAGTCCCAGTGCATTTCCAGCAAGTTCCTACGTGATGCTACATTGCTGGTCAAGAGAACATGTTTTAAGAATCAAAGCTTTAAACTATACACTCAGAAACTTAACAGCACACTTCTAAATAACATGTATTATATGTGAAATAATAATTAAAATGATAAAATACTTAAAATTAAATAATAATAAAGGTGATACCTACCAAAATCAGCTGGGTGGAGGTAGCAGATAAAGAGGGTCTTATGAGGATATTTAAAGGACCCGTGCTTATGCTGGGGGATAAGAGAGGCTGCAAACTAATAGGACAAGTGTTCAGTACAGGAAGTAAGTAAAATAGCAACAGAGTAAACTCAGAGATGTAGGAGACAGGATGCAGTAAGTATGAAAGCAGAGATTCATAAAATAGAAAACAAAGATGCAATTCAGAGGATTCACAATACTGCATTCGTTGTTTTGAAAGTGTGATAAAATTGATAATCCTCTAGCAATGCCAGTCGGAAAAAGAGAAAATGTGCAAATAACTAATATTACAAATGAAAATGAGGAATTATCATTATATGTAATAAAGACTAAAAAGATAATGTATCCTAAACTGCATGCATTTATTTTCTTAAAAAATCATCATGTATTTGCTCAGGTTCCTAATTCAGACAGGAAATAAAATGAAATCTTTATTTGAACAGAAAAAATCATATTTAGTTCTATATGTTGATTTATCTTGGCATGCACTTCTAAGCAGAGACTTTTTTCTGAATTGTTGAAATGCATTCTATATCCTACATATGAATTTCTTTGCTTTTCAGTATTATATGAGAAGAGTTAAAGTATTATTATAGAAGACTGGATGTATACAGATGTAAAGAGAATGTCTCATCATTTCTAAAATGAGGTATAATAGTAGTCAGCCCTTATCCAAATTGTTACTTTAAAAGCCTATCTAAAAGTTTCTCCCAATGAGCTCAATCATTTTCATGATCCTAATTTATCTCTGAGCATCATATATTAAAACAAGATTCTTGGCACCCAGTGCAACTAGGCTTAATTTTAAAATACCTCATTAACTTGCAGTAATGAGATATGATGAATATTTATGGAATGATAAATATACAGATAATAATACAGATAATAGTTTTATCTGTAGCTATTAATTTTCCATGATGTGTCACTGATAAACCAATCCTCTAAGCTGAAACCAAGAAATGACAAAGGGAAAAGTATATAAAGTAATGTTTTATAACTACCTCTTGAGATTGCAACACAGTGTAAAAGATAATATGTTTTCTGCAAATGAAAGTTTACTCTATAGTTCACTGATACCCACAGGGAACTAAGTAATTTTCTCTGCACTCACAGTTTATTACTTTTAAATATCATTGCTCCCTCCTTCCTCTCCTACTTCATCCAAAGGTGGAAAAACAATGTCTTTCTTCAGCAGAACCCATTGTCTTCACTTTTAGACATTGGATTAAAGATCATTTGGATTGCAGATCAAAGAAAAGGGCATGTCTGAAAATCTTCAGCATGTTCTATTGAGGGGTCTGAGAAGGGTTTTTGGTCTAGTTTACCATCAGTTACTCAATGGTCTGAGAGCATTCTGCTGTGGTCATTGCACCATCTCAGTAGCTGTAGCACCCATGCATGGTCACTGGGCAGCTTTCACTGTGCACTTTCTTCACGGTACCTTCATTTGCCTCAAAACACTCCCACCAGTTTACTACAGAAAAGCAAATTTAAACATGCTGGACATCTGAACATTTTCCTGGTTGATAAGCCACGAAGATAATTCCTTCTTACATGCCCAGGTCTTAAACCTATTAGCAGTTTAAAACTGACTAACATTTCAGCCCTATTCAACTTAATTGTACCCTCAAGTGCAGTTTTATGTTCTAACCAATCATTGGGGTCAGGGTCAGAACACTCAAAAATTTGTAGTAAAATGCTGTAAAATTGTGATCTTCAGGACATACATTTTTTGTTATAATGGGAACATTTTCACATAAGTCAAAAAGATCTGAACTACCAGTTGTAAAGTGGAGATACTTTTTCATTGATTTTTAACTTTGCAAAGTAAGGAATCTATATGTTCATTTATTTTTATTTCTGATCAGGAAAATTTAAAACAATCGGGAGGGACTTAGTGTCAATTTTGAAATATTATTGTAGTAGAGTTAAAGCTTCATAAAGTTATTTTTTGCAGTATGACTAAGTAGTTAAACTTCCCTTATATTTTATAATAAAGAGATTAAGATATTGATTTAATTTAGACACTGACATAAATTGTCAAAGCTGGAATTTTAAAGTTAGTTTAATACCCAGTAAAAAGAATTTTGGCAGAGACCACAAAAAACAATGAAGGGGATGGAATGAAGGAGAAGGTATCAATCCAGAAGAAGGCAAGATACAAAACAGGAAGAAAATTAGAACAAAAAGAAAATTAATTAAATTAAATAGGATTAACTTATTCAGTAATTATAATCTATGCACATGAACTAAATCTTCCTGTTTTAAAAAAAAAGTTTGGTAGGCATAGCTAAACATATAAAGAAGAAGAAGAAGAGGAAGAAGAAGAAGAAGAAGAAGAAGAAGAAGAAGAAGAAGAAGAAGAAGAAGAAGAAGAAGAAGAAGAAGAAGAAGAAGAAGAAGAAGAAGAAGAAGAAGAAGAAGAAGAAGAAGAAGAAGAAGAAGAAGAAGAAGAAGAAGAAGAAGAAGAAGAAGAAGAAGAAGAAGAAGAAGAAGAAGAAGAAGAAGAAGAAGAAGAAGAAGAAGAAAAAGAAGAAAAAGAAGGAGGAGGAGGAGGAGGAGGAAAGAGGAAGAAGAAGGGATGAATTAAAGGTATACAGGGCAAATGCAAATAATAACAAAACAAACAAACTGAAATATCTATTTAGTAACTAGCACTTTGGACATTGCAGTAGATAAACCACATGCAGATAAACAGGAAAATTTCCTCAGGATAAATGCTTCAGTAACACAGGAAGATATAAAAATAATAACCTTGTAAGCACTCATAAAATATATCTTTTTATCACAAGGTAGAAAATATAAGAAAAGAGAGCATTTATAACCGCAAAAAAGGTTAAAAAATAAGAATAAAATTAAATATGCAAAACTATCGTGATAGAAATATAAAAGTATCTGAAAAAAACACAAGAATACGTTAGAATAAATGGCAAACTATAACATATAAGAATGTAGGTTGAAATTATAAGGAAGTGAGATTTCCAGTGTCAAAGAGAAAAGCAGATGTAGACATAACATCAGAGAAGTTAAGAAAATATCCTGCAATGTTGAATTGGAGTTTAAATATGACTATAAGCTCAGATTCTTTCATAAAAATTAACTTTCTAGCTCTCTCTACCAGAAGGCCCTGAAAGAAATAAACCTTAGAAGCAGTGGGAAGCAATGGAATCTAAACTATTGTTTCTAAATATCATTTTCCAACAAAGGAAGTAAGAAACACTTGGAGAAATTCTGGGACAAGAAAGGGCAAAGTTAGCCTGAAATGACTTGTGCAAGAAAACAACAAGTTCCCCAAGACCAAGGAGGGTACATGTAGAAGACAGAGAAGTTAGGTTGAAATTGCTCTTATTGGCCAAATATGGGATAGTTACAGCATGAAAAATGAATGCTCACTGTAGTTTATTGTACCATATTGAATCAATAAAAACCCATGTGTCCATAGCGATGTGAGCTTGGTGTGGGGTGGAGGGAGCACATCATTTGGCATCATTATTGGTGACAAAGAAAAGTTTTTCCTGCTTTTTTAGGCAGACCCACAGTAGTTCTTTCTCAGTGTATAAGAATTCTCTCTTTTTACAAAGAACAATTTAATAAATGTGGAAGGAAATAGAAAACACCACGTTTCAACCCCAAAGAAAGTAATTGACTCAGTCAAGCATCATCAATCATTAATGGATACTAAAGTCATACACTGAAATTATGTTGGGGAGGATATTTCCAAAGTGCCAAAGGTCAGTTCCAGTAATCACAGGTTAATTGGAAAGGAAGGACAAAAAAAAAAAAAAAAAAGCAAGAACCAATGGAGCAATGCAACCTTGACCAGTATCAAACTTACCTTAATAAACAGTGAGACATCCGAAAACATGTGCTTTGAAATGTGGTACAATTTCACATACACAGCATTGTCTACTTAGAGCATTAGTCTCCTAGGGCTGCCTTGACAAAGTGCCATAAACAGCTTTGCTTAAATGCCTGGAATCAAGGCGCCAGCAAGGGCAGGCTCCTTCTGACACCTAAGACCACACTTTCTTCTCTCTTCCTAGCTCTGGGGGCTACTGGCAGTTCTTAGCATCCCCTGGTTTGAAGCTGCCTCCCTGCAGTCTCTGATTTAGTATCACATGACTTCTCCTGTGTGTCTTTGTCTTCACATGGCCATCCTTTCATAAGGGCACCAGCCATGTGGAATGTGGGCTCACCCTACTTCCGTATGACCTGATCTTAACCAATTGCATATGCGAGGACCCTTTTTCCAAGTAATGGTACATTCTGAAGTACTGGGGCTTAGAACTTTAACATACCTTTTGTGGGGGGACACTCTTCAACCCATACCACTTATGAAGTATTCTTGCCCAACCTGCTAACTTGATACTAACCAAATAACCTAACTTCCAGTTTATAGGAAATAGAGGGGTTAGAGAAATATCCACAAAAACACTCAAACTCAGGGTTAGATATTCTGTAAGACAGTGGGTCTGGGCTCTTCAAACTACAATAGCATGCAAAAATAATTATAATTATAAATAAAAATGGGAGGTGTTCTAAGTTTAGTCTCTAAAGAGAAATAACAATCAAATGCAACAAATGAAATTTAGACTCTTGTTTATAAATATAAAAGCAGGCATAACATATATTTTTGTGTAATTGGAAACATTTGAATACAGCCTGGATATTGTACATTGTAAAATAATTATTCTTAGTATTCTACGGTTTAAGAATAATAATGGGGTAACTGTAGGTAGCTATTTTATTTTTAGGCATTGGCTGTCATGATGTATATAATTTGATTTCAAATGTTTCAGCAAGAAAAATAAAAGATATATATATATATATATATAGATCAATAGGCAGAACAAACATGGCCAAATATTTTGAGTCTAAGTCATAGGCCTCTTTGTTTGCTTGTTCATTGGACTCTTTCCTCAACTTTTCTCTCTGTTTGTAAATTTCAAAATAAAAAGTTGGAGAAAAAAATAACCATGATTTTAATGCGTGTGAAATGGATTTACGCTACATGTAAGGTAACTATGACTGTAACCCTAACAAAAATGTGAGGGAAACACTTCTCTAGCATTAGGGTTCCTGAGTGTCATTTGTGAAGAAGAGACAGTCCACACGCCCCTGGAGCATGCCCCCCCCTGCCCCATTCTGCATGGCCCGTTGCCCTTGTGACTCCCAAGAATATTTAACCTCAGGTTCAGAAATTACAGTCATAAATGTAAGAAGACAGTTTTGGAGTTTGTTTGTTTAAGGATTATGAAATAATTTAAGACAAAAATCCTTATATATGTGTTTTTATTTTAAAAGTTAAGGAAAGTAGGCCTATTGTAGTTTAACCTCCTGCTGTTTGAAAGATCTCTGACTCCTTTAATTCATTATCTTATTTAATTATAACAATTTAGAATGAGGTTGATATGCTTTTTCATGCAAAAGAAACTTGAAACAGAGAATTTAAGTGATATGCCAATGTTCACCACCTAGGAAATGATAGACATGTTCACCATTTTTGAAATCCTGAACCCTCTGGTTCCAAAGCCTCTGACATTTCTAGGGTCTGTGCTAGGCAGCAACTGTCCTGCCATCTTTCTCTCCACTGTCACCACCTGCTACTTCCCTCTGTCTTTCTTCCCTTCATGTATTTCTGAGCATCTTTTTGTATTTACATTTTTCTGTGTTAAAATAATGAAACAAAAATCAGTCCTACTATCTTGTTAGCATGATTCGTGTATTTATATAGATTGATTATTTTAATTCCCCTGTCTTTCTTTGTAAATTTTATGTACAGATTTGATTTTTTCATAGTTTTAACTAGATTTTCATGATACTTTGTGCATTTGTTTTTGACTGAATTTTGGTGATGTTAGTGTCATTATCTAGAACCCTGATTTTTTAATATAACCAGGGTTTCACTATATGTCCTTTTCAACTGAAGTATGACATTTCATTAATACATTTCAGTATAGTAATTCATTTCTAATTGTACATAAGATGAAGACAGATCCCATACATGGACATGTCTTAAATAAATGAGTTGCTGTGTTTTAGAATTATAAAGATTTCTCATTATTGGAAAGTGTAATGGGGACCTTCTGCAGACTGTTTAAAACCAAAACCACCATGACACAGTTTTTATAGTGTCTGTATATTTGTGATGTAATGGTCTTGTAAAGGTTTTTACTGAGAAATACCATTAGCCAGTCTTTCTTACTGACAATAAATTATTAATTAAAAAAATATTTCCCCCCAATCTTTCTCTCTTAACCCAAGATGGGGTCATCTGAATATACTACTATTTCTTGATACCTCAGCAGACATACCTGTCACTTCACCTAAGCATTGCAAGACACACAGACATAGCTACATATATATGAAATGTTATTTACATCACCAATAAGTAAATGTATAATTATTTGCATAGAACCTGTTTTAAGGGAATGAATAACGCTAAAAACATATGGGCATAGAGTTGCATTCAATGACTTTTACAGCTCAATTATTTGGCCTATGCAAACACCCTCCAAGCCAGGACTTTGAATTCACACAAATGTGGTCAAAGGCATGTGGAATTAATCTTGCATAGGAAGGCAAAGTTGTTAAGAAGGAAGGAGAGGTAGATCTCTAAACACTCTCAAGATTGATAAAATCAGGTATTGTTAGTGACAACCCTAGATTGAAAGAGGACATGTGACAGATTTCAGAACTTCTAGCTCTGAGAAGAAGAAGCCCTGGCCCTGTGTGTGCAGATTTGCTTCACTTACCCACCATCCACATGACATTCACATTTGTTACGCTAACAGACATTTTGAATATCTTCTCTGTAGATGTCATATCAATAAGTGCTGTGGGACATAAGGGAAGGATCCCACTCTCAGAGAATGTTAGTCATTTTTTAATTAATACAAATTTATTGAGCTTCTATGGTATTTTGCTAAGAGTGCTAGCAAAAATCAGATGTGAATCACAGCAAAAATTTCGGCATGTTTCTAATCTCTTCAAGCCTTAGTTTGCCCATTAATCAAGCAGGAATAGAAGCAACACTGATGTCATGCAGTTGTCATGAAGATTATATGACAGAGTTGTATGCAAAGCCTGTCGAAAATCACCTGGATGATCAGAAGGCTTCACTTGGTATCTCAGAAGGTAGTGAAGAAGAATGTGATGATGCCAATGATGAGCAGGAGGAGGCTGGAATGGTAACAACCTATAGACTCTCTGCTATGTTCAGTGTTCCTTTTAGTGAGGTTTGCATAGTCCAGTGACGATGACGATTGTTCCATGAGATACAAGGAAGAAGAGGTTACTGTGGAACCAATTTCAAAACAGTGGCTAAAGCAGATATGGTCAGGAAAGTTTTCCTGGAGGAAGTGACACTGGAGCTAAATTTTCAAGGCTGGGTATAAATTAAGTTAGGTAAATTTATGTCAAGAGAAGATGTTTGGGCTAAAGTTGCGTGTCCTCCCAAAACCATATGCTGAAGTCTTAACCCTCAATGTGATGGTATTTAGTGGTAGAGCCTTTGGGAGGGCTTTGATGGGACCCTCATGATGGGATTAGTGCCCTTATAAGTAGAGGCGCAAAAGAGCTTGCTTCCTCTCTCTCCCCCTGCCATGTGAGGGCACAGACAGAAGGTGGCTATCTTTAAACCAGGAAAAAAGCCTCCCTGGACACTGGATCTGTGGTATCCTGGTCTTGGACTTCACGCCTCCAGAATTCTGAGAAATGAATTTCTGCTGTTTCAGCCACTCAGTGTGTGATACCTCAATTTATCACACTTCTCTTTATAATTTTTTGCAGATTTTTTACAAATTGAAGGATTATGGTAACACTGAGCTAAATCTATTTCTGTCATTTTTCCAAAAACCGTTTGCTCACTTCATGTCTTTGTGTCATATTTTGGTAATTTTCCCAATATTTCACACTTTTTCATTACTATTGTTTTATTTGTTATGGTGATCTGTGATTAGCTATCTTTGATGTTACTGTTGTAATTGTTTTGGGACACCCCAAACCTTGCCCGTATAAGATGGTGAATTAATTGATAAATCTGTGTGTTCTGACTGCTCCATCACTAGCCATTCCCCTGTCTCTCTCTCCTCAAGCCTCCTTGCTCTCTGAGACACAAAAGCATTGAATTTAGGCCAGTTAATAACACAAAGTGTTCAAGTGAAAGAAAAAGTCCAACATCTCACACTTTAAATCAAAAGCTTGAAATGGTTAAGCCTAGTGAAGAAGGCATGTCAAAAGCCGATGGGTCAAAAGCTGGCCTCTTGTACCAAATAGCTGATTTGTGAGTGCAAAGGAAAAGTCCTTGAAGGGCATAAAAAGTGCCATTTCAGTGAACATCGGAAGGGTAAGAAAGCAAAACAAACTTATTGCTGAGATGGAGAAAGTTTGAGTGGTCTGGATGGAACATCAAATCAGCCACAACATTCACTTAAGCGAATGTCTAATCCAGAGCAAGGCCTAACTCTCTTCAATTCTGTGAAGGCTGAGAGAGGCGAGGAAGCTGCAGAAGAAACTGTTTGAAGCTAGCAGAGGTTGGTTCACAAGGTTTAAGGAAAGAAGTCATCTTTATAATATAAACGTGCAAGGTGAAGCAGTAAGTGCTGATATAGAAGCTGCAGCATGTTATCCAGAAGATCCTGCTAAAATAATCAATTAAGGTAGCTACACTAAATGACGTATTTTCCATGTAGACAAAACAGCCTTCTATTGGAAGAAGATGCCATCTAGAACTTTCATAATTAGAGAGGAGGAGTCAATGCCTGGCTTCAAAGCTTCAAAGGACAGGCTGATTCTCTTTTTAGGGGTTAATGCAGCTGCTGAATTTAAGTTGAAGCCAATGTTCTTTTACCATTATGAAAATGTTAGGGTCCATAAGAATTATGCTCAATCTACTCTGCTTGTGCTCTCTAAATGAAACAACAAAGCCTGGATGATAGGACACCTGTTTACAAGATGGATTACTGAGTATTTTAAGCCCACTGTTGAAACCTACTGCTCAGAAAAAAAGAAGTTCCTTTCAGAATATTACTGCTCTTTGACAAGGCACCTGGTCACCCAAGAGCTCTGATGGAGAAGTATAATGATAGTAATGCTGTTTTCATGCCTGCTAATACAACATGCATTCTGCAGCTCATGGATCAAGGAGTAATTTCAACTTTCAAATCTTTTGATTTAAGGAATACATTTCATAAGGCTATAGCTGACACAGACAGTGATTCCTCTGATGGATCTGGGCAAAGTAAACTGAAAACCTTCTGGAAAGTATTCACCATTCTAGATGCCATTAAGGACATTCATGATTTATGGGAAGAGGTCAACATACCAACATTCACAGGAATTTAGAAGAAGTTGATTCCAACCCTCATGGATGAATATGAGGTGTTCAAGACTTCAGTGGAGGAAGTAACTGCAGGAGTGGTGGAAGTAGCAAGAGAACTAGAATTAGAAGTGGAGCCTGAAGATGTGACTGAATTGCTACAATCTTAGGATAAAACTTGAAAGGATGAGTTGTTCTTATGGATGAGAAAGTATGTCTTTGGGATGAATCTACTCCTGGCGAAAACACTAAGAATATTGTTGAAATGACAACAAAGACTTGAGGATGTTATAAAAACTTGGCTGACAAAGCATCAGCAAGGTTTGAGAGGATTGACTCCAATTTTGAAAGAAATTCTGTTGTGGGTAAAATTCTATCAAACAGCAGTACACGCTAATGAGAAATCATTCATGAAAGGAAATCAATTAGTGGGGCACACTCCATTGCTGTCTTATTTGAAGATATTGCCACAATGACATCAATCTTCAACAACCACCACCCTGATCCTTCAGCAGCCATGAACATGGAGGCAAGACTCTCTACTAGCAAAAAGATTATGATTCTTTGAAGGCTCAAATGATAGTTAGCATTTTTTAGCAAGAAAGTATTTTTAAATTAAGGTATGTACATTTTTTTGATATGCTATTGACACTTAACAAACTATGGTATAGTATAAACATAACTTTCATATTCACTGACTCAATAAAGTGAGTCAACATTGTATGATTCACTTTATTGCAGTATTTCCTTTATGGTAGTGGTCTAGAACAAAACTTGCAGTATCTCTGAGGTGTGCTTAGATTCTGTTGTAGCAGCCTGAGCAAACTGAGATAGAAGGTATGCCAGGACAATGGCTCAACTCACTCATGCGTATGACTTGAGGTGAAAAATTTAAAAAAAAACACTTTTTGAAAGTGACCTAAGAAGCAGCTAAGTGAAAATAAAGTTATACACTTACATAATAGAAACTATGGTTTAGATCTAGAGGATCACCCTCTGCTAAGCTAAACAGCTCAAGCTAGGTTGAAATATGAGATAGTCATGGAAGGACACATGTCAAAAATGAAAATTATAGAATGTTTTTATTCCTTTAACTTTTATTTATTCCCATAATCTCAAGCAATTTGTGTGAGGTGTACTGTTGCCACTGCACTATAGTGTCATTGAGTTTGATGCATCTTTTTACTGTCTCCTATTTGTTTATTATCATGGAAATGTTAGAGATATAGTAGAAGGATACAATGAATATCACCACAAAACACACAACAAAACTGACCATATAGGCAAAAGTAGTCTCATTGTCCTTAGCTCTGACTGTGAGGGCACAGCCTGTTTTGCAGGCAAGGTTACCACGTGGGTGTTGGTTATAGGGAGTGACGAGGTGAGGAATTATAGACTGACAAAAGAACTTCTCATAAAAGCAGCACACTTTGCTTTGGCAGAAAACAGCTAAAGTGAAAGACAAAGGGAATTGTTACAGTGAGCGGTCTGGTCCTATAACAGAAACGTTGGCTTTTCAATTCATTTAGTAATCAAAGAGGTCATTCACCTCTTTGTTTCCAAGATATGAATGTCTCCTTTGGCTGACAAACTCCTACAAAATCATACTAAAATAAGAAGCATTTCCAGGCTGGAGAAAGGCTAAAAATGTGAAGTGAGCTGGACATTTTGATAAGTTATAATTTTATGGCAGATGGGGAAGCACATCCCCTCCAGATAACTCTCAGCCATGTGCTGTTCTAGGAATTCTATCAAGAGCTCATGTGAAAATAGCTACATTTCCCAAAGTAAAAATTAAAGCAACTTCTTTGCAAAAAGAGCAAATGTTGAAATAAGGGGTTTACCCCTAAAGTGCCACACCACAAACAACCTTGGTGGATATTCTCAGGGATAGTAAACATTTGATTCAGTTGCATTTCCACAGTCATGGTGTCTGCATTCTGATGTCCAGTTTGAAGCCGCAATATTTAACATTGCACATCCGTTTTGCTTGCCTAAAAAAAGAAAATTACAGAAAACTACATGCGTGAGTGTGAATTTATTCAGTAAGCAGGTGTGTTGAGATTGATCCTATTTCACTGGTGAACCACCTGCTGTGTTTGAGGGATTTGGCTCACATTCCATACAAGGTGATTTTATATGCACAGGAATGCTCTTAAGCTCTGTAAGGCTCACCGTGAGCAGATGAAGATGATTTCTATGTTCCTTTGTGATAGTAAGAGGATGGGTCAGAGTACTTCAGAGCTCAATGAATCCTGCAAATTTAAGAGACAGTAGAAGCCTCCACATATGTAGACTAAACCACATGTGATGGGTAATTTTATGTGTCAGTTTGACTGGGCCACAGCACCCAGATAGTTTTGGCCAAATACTTTTCTAGATGTTCCTGTGAAGGTTTCTTTTTTAGACAAAATTAACATTTAAATATGTAGACTTTAAATAAAGCAAATTGCCCTTCCTAAGGTTAGTGGGACTCATCTATTCAGTTGAAGCTATTAACAGAAGTAAGATTGACCTCCTCCGAAGAGAAGAGAAAATGGAATCTTCTCAGCAGACAGCTTTTGGAATCCTCAAACTGCGACATCAACTTTTCCCTGGATCTTTTTTTTTTCACATCTTTATTGGAGTATAATTGCTTTACAATGGTGTGTTAGTTTCTGCTTTATAACAAAGTGAATCAGCTATACATATACATATATCCCCATATCTCCTCCCTCTTGCATCTCCCTCCCACCCTCCGTATCCCACCCCTCTAGGTGGTCACAAAGCACGGAGCTGATCTCCCTGTGCTATGTGGCTGCTTCCCACTAGATGTCTATTTTAGCCCCCAGGATCACGTGAGCCAATCCCTTAAAGTAAATCTCTCTCTCCCTCCTTCTCACTCTCTCTCCCTCTCCCTCTCCCTCTGTCTCTCTCTGTCTCTCTCTCTCTATAAGCATAGATAGAAAGACAGATAGATAGATTAGTAGATAGGTAGATATCCTACTGTATCCTATTGGTTCTGTTTCTCTGGAGAAGCCTGACTAATACATCACACACCCTATTTGGTTAAATGAATGGAAATAGAAGCATTTTTGACGAGTATATTTAGACCAAACCCTCTCCTGTTGGATGCCAGTGGCCAGAGCTACTTTCATATTTGTCTTTGACGCACAGGAGAAAATTTCATTGAGCCTGGGTCCTGTTAGGGGTCTCCTTCTTTGCAGTGTTCACAGTTCCACTTGCACAGACAACCTCCTCGTCCATGTCCCCTTCTCCACTGTTCTTGGAGAGGCTTGAGCTGTAGAGAAAATAAACAAAGCAAGATGGACAGCTGCAGCTGGAGGTGCTGAGGCATCATTCTGGGAGCCATTTGAAGTAGGTGCTGCATGTTGTAAACAAACTGCCCTGGCCTGAAGTTACCAAGAATTTCTTTTTAAAGCCAATATTTCTGAATGTACCTCAGAGCCTGGTGGATCAGCCCTGAGGATAATACAAAGAACATTGTTTTCAAAACCCCCAACCTAGCTTCCTATAGTCACATCTACATCTACTGAAAATGTTCCACACTTGAGTTAAGAGTTCCTGGGCCATAGCTAATTCCACAAATTCCAGCAAAATTCTATAAGCCTGCATTTCTCCAACCTCTTAGCCTGGGAGACTGTCTTACTTATTTCAAGTGAATAAAAAGGGAAATCTGTATTTAAAAGTGCATTTTTAAAAAAAGTTAGAAAGCTCAGTCTTTACATTCCTTACTAACCTTTATTGAAGGGTATGTTGGTGATATGATTAGAATGACGGCTCTAGAGAGGGCTGGACAATGAGAGCTAAGAAGAACAGAAGGTTAAATATTTGAGCTAGACAACACCATCTCTGCCACTTCAGAAGGTTGACTGAGTTTGCTCATATGGGCCCATCTAGTCAGTAGCATTATTTGGGGGAGAAAGCATGTGCTTGGGGTCCAATAGCCATGGGTTCAATTCCTTTACTGCCACTCACAGCCATATGATTAATTAAGACACGGTATTGAAATTGAGCCAGACACTGTGGGGTTCCTGGGTATAGAAGCCTTTCTGTCCCCCTTTTCTTGTTTGTAGGGAACAGATTCCAGCCTCCATGACCTTCCCCGAGTTCCAAAGGGCAGATTCGAACAGTTGCTAATGAGGGAAGGCAGGGGATGGGAGAGGATGCAGAGACAAGGGAGGAGACCACCTGAGAACAGATTAAAGGAGTGCAGGCCCTGCACACACCCTGATCCTTATCAGCAACTCTGCCCTTGAACCACTGCTATAAAACTCCTCACCAAATCCTCCCGGGTTGGGACACACAGTTTTTGAGGCATGAGTCCTCTCTTTCCCCCTTTGCCTGGCAAAGCAATAAAGCTATTCTTTTTTACTTCACCCAAAACTCTGTCTCCGAGATTTGATTCGGCACCAGTGCACAGAGATTGAGTTTTTGGCATCAGTATCTAGAGACTTGAGACATAGATTTTTCTTTTATAAAATGGGGATAATAATTCTTACATTAGAGGGTAGTGTGCTTATGAATTGAATTAGAAAATGTGTGCCTGTGACACTGAACGGTCAAGAAATATTAGAATCTTTCCACTATATTTCCTGGGGGTGTAGGTCTTTAATAATACACAACTCGATCAATAGTCTAATTTCCTGTTTATCAGGGAAACTTTATTCACACAATGACCTGGAGAAGGATGTAAGGTAGATTTATCACCATAGAGAAGTAGAAGTAGATATTCTACCTGATGAAAGTAAGCTGATTAGTTACAGAGGTACCAGGTCCCCATGATTCTTCCTCTATAAGTCTCTATCTTTTACACCATAGGCACTAAAAGCTCTTAGTACATGCAAAGCACAAGGCAGGTACTCCATAAGATTGGTTATTAATAACTCATCCTTGCACAGAACTCTCCCATTTAAAATGTGGGGTTCGGGTCCATGACTCTCAGAACAACCCCTGAAACAGGCGTGATTGCTGTGGTGTCTGTTAGTTTCCTACCCAGTAATGACCCCCCCAATCTCATTACTTTCTTTTAGTTTCTGAAGCTGTGTGTTTCCTGGTAGGCTAAGGTAACCAGATCCCCAGGGGTAAATCTTGATTAGTTTAAACCTGTATTGACAAAACCATTCCCTTCCTGTGGTCACTTAAGAATTGAGTATATGATGCAATTCTGGTGTCTTAGTATAGTCTATTCAAGTGGCTACAGCAAAATACCAAAGACTAGGTAACATAAACAACAGAAAGTTATTTACCACAATTCTGGTTGTTGGAAGTCCAAGATCAGGTGACAGCATGGTTGGGTTAGGGCCATCTTCTAGGTCTCAGACTTGGTGAGTCCTTACATGGCTGAAGGTATGAGGGCGCTGTATGGGGTCTCTTTTATAAGAGCACTAATCCCATAAAGAAGGGTTCAACCCTCATGACCTAATCACCTCCCCAAAGCCCCATCCTTTGGCACTTTCACATCGGGGGTTAGGTTTCAACATATAAATGGGGGGATGCACAAATATTCAGACCAAAGTGTCTGGTCAATAGTAAATTAGATAAAATTGCTGGCAACAAAAGAGGAGATGCTGATTCCTAGAACATTTTGCTGCCCCTGCAGAAAACACACAAGGGACATCCTCTCTTCTTGTCTTCAGGTATTGCTGGGTGAGAATTAGTTTCCAGGAGGTGCTGCAGCCATCTTGTAGCAGTGAGAGAAAAACTTGAGGATAAAAGGCAAAACATGGAGGATGACAGAGAAAAAAAAGACAGAACTCTGAAAATGCTACTGAGCCACTGAATTCACCAACCCTAGAATCAGGCCATACTGGGGACCCTAGCTGTGTAAGGTCACATTTCCTATAACAAAATTCCCATCTTTTTAAGTTACTTCTAGTTTCTGGTTTGGTCAAGAAAACTGTCTATCACATACACCATTCAGCATTCATTCTGAAAACATGAATTAAACAATAGATGTGTGTCAGATGTGGAGCTAGATGCCAGGAAGTATGAAAATAGCATGTAATCCATATCCTAAAAGAATGCCTTGGGTTTTTACGTGTGTTTTACTGTGTGACTGCTGTGTGCCAGGAGCAGTGCCCTAAACTTCTGACCGGCCTCCATATCTGTAACCATTACCACCCACAATTAGCCCCTCACACTGTTGGTTGAATCATCTTTTCAACAATTTAGGTTCCATCATGTCCACCTGATGTAAAAATTTACTCCCCAAATTTATCCAGCATCAGAATCACATGGAAGACTTTTTAAAAGACACATTAGTGACCCCCACCTCCCAAATCCCTGATTCAGCAGGTCTGACGGGGAGCCTGAGAATTTTCATTTCTAATAAGTTCCCAGGTCATCCTGATGCTGCTGGTCTAGGGACATTTCAATGACTACTAATCAATAGGATCAAGTCCATATCATTTAGCAAAACATACTTGTCTCTGACCCATGGGTCAAGCTTCTGTGTGTTTTCATATATTTATCACTCTGGCTAGAATAGGTTTTTCCACCTTACACAAAAACTGATTTTTTCCCTAGCCTCTTATAAAGTCCCAGATAAAGCGTGTTTTATTTAGTGTAGATTTCTCATTCTCTTTCATCATATATACATATTTGTGGTTAATTAATAGACCCTTCTGTATGTTCTCTTCTTAATTTTGTTACAGTTTCCATATGGCATTGCTATGATATTTTGTTGTTTGGCTTTATCACTTGTGAGTAAGCTGGATGAGAAACCCAGCTTATTCATTGCATTAAAATCAGGCATTTATTTAGGATACGAATCATGCAATCTATTTTTGAACCTCCATATCTAGACACAATATATGACACATAGTCTGGCTTAATGTTTGTGAAATGTATGGTAAATTGTGTGACAGACAAGAGTGCCTTCATTTTAAATTCTGTTTGAAGATATAAGTGAAATGTTGAAATATAGGTTAGAGATATATTTTTAATAATAGTAGATCACAAAATTGTTGACTCTAGGGTAAATCTAATAACTGATCAAGAAACGAAAGGAATTAGTCTCTCCAAGCAGTATCAAAAACATTGAATTTAACATAAAAGTCTTTCTTTTACTTAACTCACAATATCTTTTTTAGCAGAGATTTTCATTGTAAAGTTCACCCCAAAGAATTTCAAATAAGCTGTTTTACTTTATTCTCCCAGAACTGTTCAATAAGAATGTGGAATTTGTTAAAACAAGATAACATTTTTATTCACAGTTCTTTTTTTTTTTCCCAAGGAATTAACAGTCTCCAAAAGTCAATGAGTTCCATGAATTTTATTAACACAAGTTGTGCTAGATTGACAAATAAATGCACGTTTGTCTATTTCGTTATAATTCAATCTAATCAAATTTGTTATAATTTAATTACAGTTGACAACAAGGGATTGAATTGGGTAAATTCACTTCCTCAAGGATGTTTTTCAATAAGTACCTAATACAGTACTACGTGATCCAGGATTGGATGAATTCCCGGATGCAGAACCACGGATACGAAGGGCTAACTGTGAAGAAAGACAAGCTCACACTGGGAGAATATATTTGCAAACCACCTATCTGACAAAGTTCTTGTATTCATAATACATTAAAATATTTTTAAAGTTGACAATAAGAAAAGAAATAAACCAACAGTAAAATGGGGGAAACAGTACTAACTTCATCAAAGAGGATATGTTTAAAATTAAACATGGGAAGGATGTTTAACATTATTAACCATTAGGGAAATAGGCATTAAAATATAATCAAATGCTACTATCCACCTATTAAAATGGCTAAAATTAAAAAAAAAAAAGAAAGAAAGAAAAGAAAAAAAAAAAAAAACCTGACAATACCAACTACTGGTGGAGATTTCAAGCAACTTTTAACTCCCATAACTGCTGATGGGAATTTAAAGGTATTCTGGACTAATTTTTCAATTTTGTAAAATGTTAAATTTTCACCATATGACAAAGCAATTCCTCTCCCAGGAGAAATGAATACTTATGTTCACTCAGAAATACCTATACATAAATTATGAAGAAAGCCATATGATTTCATATATAAGATATTCTGTAAATAGCAAAATTATAGAAATGGATAACATGCCATTGGTTGCCAAAGCTTATGACTGGGGAAAGCTTAACTACAAAGCATCAGCATGAGGAGGTTTTTGGAGTATTTGAACTATTTTACATTCTGTTTCTGGTTATGGTTCCAGGATTCTGTGTAGGTTGTAATACTCATAGAATTGCACTAAAACAAACAAATCATATATGAAATTATTCATGAATATATACACATATATGCATTTTGTATAGTTAGTAAATAGTACTTCAGTAAAATTGTTCAATAAACCTCTTTGAGGCTATAGGAGAGCAACTAGAAATACAAATGCCAGGACCAGGGCTCCTGCAAAAGAGGAACCAAAGAATGTTACACCAGACCAAGCAAAAATGGTAAAAACCAAGGAAAAAGAGACAATCTTAAATGCAGCCCTAGGGGGGAAAACAAATGTAAATCTTTGAATTAACAAAAATAAGATGGACAGATGAATTTTTACAGGAAGGATGAAAGACCAAAGAAAATAAAAGGTTTAAAGTGATGGAAAAAAAATGTAACTATCAATCTAAAATTCTCTACCCAGCAAAAATCCTCTTAAAAATTCAGATGAGGGAGTTCCCTGGTAGTCTAGTGGTTAGGATTCCAGGCTTTCACTGCTGTGGTCCATGTTCAATCCCTGGTTGGGGAAGTGAGATCTCGCAAGCCACACAGCATGGCCAAAAAAAACAAAACAAAAGAAAAAATCAAGATGAAACAGAAACATTTTGGATAAACACAAACTGAAAAAATATATATATCACAACCAGAATCTTAAAACAATAAATACTAGAGAGAAATCTTCAGACAGGAGGACAGTGTCTTGAAGAGAACACTTAAGAAGTAAAGAGCAATGGAATGGGAAAGTAATTAGGTAACTAGTGATATCTTTAGGAGTTTAAAATATGTGGAACTAAAATACATGGCAAGATTAACATGAAAATGTAATGGGATTAGGGAATTCTAATGTCCTAGTAAATATTATTAGAATGGGGCTTCCCTGGTGGCGCAGTGGTTGAGAGTCTGCCTGCCGATTTAGGGGACACGGGTTCGTGCCCCGGTCTGGGAAGATCCCACATGCTGCAGAGTGGCTGGGCCCGTGAGCCATGGCCGCTGAGCCTGTGCATCTGGAACCTGAGCGTCCGGAGCCTGTGCTCCGCAGTGGGAGAGGCCACAGCAATGAGAGGCCCGTGTACCACACACAAACACACACACACACACTATATATATATATATATATATATATATATATATATATATATATATATATATATATATATATATATATTAGAATGAAGGAGAAAAACTAATTTGCATTACATTGTAGTAAGGTAATGATGTGTACTTCCATCAGTTAAGTAACACTTAGATGAACAGGAATGATCGACCTGGGGTCTGTTCCTGCTAGTGAAATCACTGGAACATACAATGTTTGAAATCATGTTCTCAGTAGCATGTATTATTTTTTTATATATACTAATATAGTCAAGTATAGAAAGTGTTTGCTTTGCATGAGATAAATATAACTTCTGAAGTCATGGAGAACAATTTTAAGAGTTGATGGGTGGGAAGGGAGGTGGCCAAGATACCAGAGAAGGGAGACCCTGAACTCACCCCCTCCCATGGACACACCAAAATTACAGCTACTCACAGAGAAATTATCTGTGAGAACGACCTGAAAACTAGCAGAAAAGAATTTGCACAACTGAAAACATAAAGAAGGAACCACAAAGAGAAGGGTAGGAGGGGCAGAGATGTGGTATAGTCAGTCAGGACCAACATGCAGGGTCAGTGACCTACAATCAGGAAGAATGTCACCGTCATAAAAGTCCTCCCCAAGGACTGAGGGGTCTGAGCATCAGGTCAGGTTCCCTAGCCTGGGGGTCCTGTACCTAGAATACAAACCCTCAAACCTCGCTTTGAAAACCAGTGGGGCTTATGTTCAGGAAAGCTGAAAAGGTATAGGAAACAGACACTCCTAGTGTAAAGGGTGTGCAAAAAATCTTACACGCTCTGAGTCCCAGCACAGAAGCAATAGTCTGGAAGGAACTTGGGTCAGACACACTTGCTGATCTTGGAGAACCTCCTGGAGAGACAGGAGGCAACTGAGACTCCCCTAAGGATGGAGACACCAGAGACAGCCATGTTTGGGAGCTTGTCCTACTGCAATCGCATGGGTGTGGGCAAGTGCCATCTTAGAGCCTTCCCTCTTTTTTCTTGTAAAATTCTGGCTGCAATTTAATCGTACAAACTAGTGAAGTACGTTCATATGTCTAATTAAAATAACTTGTTCATTTAATGCCAGTTCACCTTTTCGTTCTCATTGCTACAACTGTCTATGATCCTGATAGCTCTATCAGTATGCTTAGTAAACGTTACCCCTGCGTGTTTGTGCCACTCAGCTGTCACTGTCACACACTGCTTTTTCCTGAGTCATCCTCCTGTGTCCGTGTGCAGCATCTTCACGAGTCGATGACACCTGTTTGAAGCACAAGCCATGCTTCCTACATTTTCACATACCCTGTTATGCCTGGCTCAGTGTTTTATGAATAAATATTCTGTATTAATATTTGCTGAAAGATTCTAAAATGATAACTTATCGGGTTTTAAAAGCCATGATATCATTTGGAATTTTATTAGAAAAATTAAGTGTGTTCATTTCAGGAATGGAGTTGGATAAAACGTGCTCTCTTGGGTTCTGTACAGTTCCACACATTTTCACTTTTAATGTCCAAGGGTCAAAACTTTTGACAAGTTTCTGAGGCTATGCTTTTCTATTCTCTGCTTTCCTCATTTAACATTTGCTCAGATTAATGCTCAAATGGCTTTTGAAATATTCTACTTATACATATGCCATGACCTTCCACAATTCCTGCCTTACCCTTTGTGTGGGGGAAGGGAAGATGTGTGCAGTAAGGTTCTAGCCTAAAGCACATTTTAACCCATGGTAGGAAGAGGGAATTGGCAATTAACATACATTCTAATTCTTTCACTAAATCCTCTAAATTTAGCGAAGGAAGAATTAAAGCAAATTTCAGTGACATATGGAAGAGTGAGAGAATTCACGAACCCACAGTTTGTCAACACAGAGCGAACTCTTGAGTCTCCAAGATTTGTTTCTTTCCTTCTCCTACCTGGTCTGCCTTTTCCCCGATGTATTCTTGGCAAACTCCTTCGAATCCATTCAGAACTACCTGAAATAGCACTGCTTCTCCAGATTATACATAGATTCTCTACAGCTTGCACCCAACAGAATTAATTGCTCTCTCACTTGTGCTTTTTGCCCCATTGTGTATATTTCTAATATAGCATCCAACACATTGCAATATTTTCATGTACTAGCTCACTGTTATTTCCACAATCCAGTGAACTATCCCTAAAGACAGGAACCCTGGCTCAGTGTAGTGTCCTTGGCCCCCACACCATCCCTAGATCATCATGTGTGTCAGCAAATGCTTGTTGGATAGACATTTTACTCCTTTGAGGAAATTCTTATATGCTCACTTCTACTTCCTTCTCAGGCATTCTCTGACACTGTAAGGTGTTTTTAGGAAGAGGGAAGCTTGGCTTTTAAGTACTTTAACACAGTTTATGATATACTACTCCTTGGATATCCACAGTAATAGCTACGCTTGCTGATCCAGATGATTTAAGGGAGTAGAGAATAAGAGAGTACAGATCAAACCAAATTCACATCTGTTATTCATCCACAAGACACTTTACCCAAACCTGATCAGCTCCCAAACTATTTTTACCTACATTCAAAAAAGCCACGTACATATATTTGAAAGTTTTTCCAGATAATCACTGGTGCATAGGATTCTGACATTATTTTAAAATGTGATACTGGTGGATGTAAATTTCATAAGTAAATTTATAATTTTCTTTTTAACATGTCACTGACGACAAGGTTTTTCACCTTGTCACCTTTGTAAAATGACAAAAGCAGAGAGTGTTTCTTCTATGATTAAGCATTTAAAAATCAAGAGATCCTTAAGTGAAAGTCAATAATCCTTTTTTACAACATTAAAAAGGAAGTGAGGTGTATTAGAAACAATAATTGTAGGATTGGAAATCAGGAATGTAGATCCTTGACCTAATTCTTCTCTAACTCTGAGATCTTGGTCAACTCTTTTGACCTCTGTGGATTTCAGCTTTTCCATCTACATTACTGGCTTTCTGCTGTACACATATGGTACATATTTGGTGAGCATTCTTTCTTCACCAGGCAGGTTGGACATGTGCCACAGTGGATACTGATATGAATCCACCAGAGACCTTGCTCTCCAGACACAACATGGCAGATGAAGCCTGCATGTAAGTTACTACATAGCTACTATGAAAGTTAGTAAGTGCTACAGACCAGTGCAGATGACATGCTGGAGGGGTTCAGGGAAGGGAAGGCTTTCTCCTTCTAGGGACAGAGGAAGAGGACAAGTTCTATAGGTGAGCTCTTTGAGAAATTAGAATGTTACACTAGATAATCTCAAAAGTTCATTCCAACTCAGAGATCCAATTCTGTGGACTCCTGGAAAATCTCAAATCAAGATTGCCCAATGGGCAAGTCTAAGCTGAGATAGTTGGTCTTTGAATAATGACATCCATTTCTTCAATTTTCAACCCCTCCCACTTTTGGAAAGCACTTTTTCTGTCAACAACAGGGACCATCATCGCAAAAGCATTGTCACTTGTTTACAATTCTTGAACATAGGGATAAATAAGTACTGTCTTTGTTTTCTCAGGTGATAAAATGGAACAAGCCCAGTTGAAGAAACATACTGTATTTGTGGATACAAAGGTGTCACTGAGTTCATGCAGATGGAATAGGCAATTTATTTGCAAAAGAATATGGGGAATGCCTTTATGTAATTTTATCTTTCAGGGAATCTTTACACTTAGGTCATTTTAGGAGAGTTCATTAACATACTTCCTCTGTTTCTTCTCATAAAACTGTAAGCTCTAATTTCACACATGTCTAATGAAAATATCTACAGCATTAGCATAGAGGAAAAAATCACTACAGGGAATCTGGTTTTAGATGTAAACTTGTAGATCATACTTAGTGGATTGTGGGCACTTAATGTAAGTTAAAAAGTGGGGATATTGGAAAAAGTAGGCCACAAGTTTCGCTGTGAACTAACAAGGTTGCAGGAATGTCAGAGGATCTTGCAGGTACAGTTGCTGTCCACTGCCTAGAAATAGTGCACGACAAGTAGCTATAAGATCTGGTTAAGTTACATACAGAAAATGAAAAAGGTATTAAAGACTAACTGATGATTAATAATACAACATAACAATGCCTTTGGTATTCAGTAATGATTCTTTAAACTATTTGTTAAATGTTATACCTAATGAAGCCTTTTGTAAGAACCCATAAATGAACACTAATTTGTTTGCTTGAAGGGGTTAAGTCAGCTTAAGCTAGAAATTGAAAAGCACTATTTCACCCTGAGTGCTGTTCATTCTAGCAACAATTTTTTTTAATGTGGTCCCCCATTAAAAAAAAAAAGTGATTTTTCACTCTACTGGTGCCTCACCATCACCACCAACATCCTATTCTTCAAGGCCAGCCTCTTGAAGGAAATTTGATGTCTGGTGTTATGACCACTTCACATCCTGTCAACTCCTGATTCTGTTCCAGGCTGCTTTGCCCTGCACTTGAGTGTAACTGTGGAGAGGTTACCAATGCCCTTCTGCTCCTAACTCAATGACCTTTTGTAAGCCCTCCGACTCTTTAACCTCTGTGCACTTCTGTCCTCATTGACTCAGTTCCTCCTCAGGAAGTGCTCTCTTTCTTCCCTTTGTTTGACATAATGTCTCCTGGTTTCCTTCCTGAAGAGACTCACTCTCTTAACTCCTTCCTCCTTTCACAAATGTCTGTCGTGTACTTCGTTCTCTTCTATTTGTCTTAATTCCATTCTTATCCCTAACTCAGCAACCACATTATTTTTTCCCTGAACTACTGTAGAAACTTCCATGTAGATAAAAATGAAGAAGCCTAGAAAAACATCAAACTTGAGCAAAAAATTAAGGCATTAAGTGTGCCTTCCAAGTGTGATGAGGAAACCTAGCTGGTTTTCATCCTCTCTTCCAAACACATAATGGGTAACAGAGGAAATCTGATAATATCCATAGCTAAGTCCAGCAGCTCACATTCAGGGCAAGGCTGATGCAGATCTGCAACCTATAAAGCAGGGAAAGGTGCTTTTGGGGCCTCCAACTCATTCTGTTTAAGACTGAAACGAGAACCATAGTCTCTAGAGTTTCTCTCTAATTCTAAAACAATATCATATTTAAAAAAAAAAAAAGTAAAGGGGGAAAATGTTGAAAGAAGCCAGAAGGAAATAATACCATTTTAAACGAACAAATAACTGTTTTTGGTAAAAATAGTAACAATGTATTGGGTGGTTTTATAAGAGAAATAATTATGTAAGAGAAATAGAAACATATGGCAGCGGGCTTCCCTGGTGGTGCAGTAGTTGAGAGTCCGCCTGCCGATGCAGGGGACACAGGTTCTTGCCTCGGTCTGGGAAGATCCCACATGCCATGGAGCGGCTTGGCCTGTGAGCCATGGCCGCTGAGCCTGTGTGTCCGGAGCCTATGCTCCGCAACAGGAGAGGCCACAACAGTGAGAGGCCCACGTAATGCAAAAAAAAAAAAAAAAAGAAACATATGACAGCAATATTACAAGGTATGGGAAGGAGTAATTAGGAATACTCTGTTATAAAATATAAAAACATGAAGCAGTATAGTGTTTTTTGAAGATGGATTGAAATTGTTAAAAAGTTAAATTGCAAACTCTAGAACAACCACTAAAATGTTTTTAAAAGAAGTACAATTGTTATGCTAAGGAATGAAGATAAAATTGAATCATATAAAATGCTCAGTTAAAACCAGAGAAGGCAGAAAATAAGAGGTGTGGAAGAAAAAACCAAAGAACAAATGGAAAACATGTGCAAACATGGTAGCTATTAACTCAGATATACTAATAATCACTTTAACTATGAATTGTCTAAGTACACTAATTAAAAGACAGATTTTTCAGAGTGGACAAAACAACAGGAACCAACTATGTGTTGTCCCTAAGAAATCTACTGTAAATGTAAAGACTCAAATAGGTTAAACTAAAGGGAAGGAAAAAAAATATACATGCTAACTGACCCAAAGGAAGTTGAAATAGTTATATTAACCTTAGGCAAAACAGGCTTCAGAATAGGAAAATTTATCATGGATAATCAGTGGCATTATGTAACGATAAAGAGGACAAATTTCCAAGAGACATAATACTAAAAATGTAAGCACCCAACAACAGAGACAAAAAAATGTAAAACAAAAAAAGTGGTAGAACATCAAGGACAAATAGAGAAAGCCACTATTGTAGTTGTAGACTTCAACATTTCTCTATATTAGTAATTGATCTATGAATCATGCAGAAAATAAAGATATGTTTGGCCTGAACAACAAAACTGATCAACTCAATCTAATTGATATTTATGGAATACAACCTCCATTAATGCAGAATGCACAATCTTTTCAAGTTTACGCAAAACATTCACCAAGATAAGCCAAAGTTTGGTCCATACAACATACCTTACATTTTTAAAAAGAGAAATCGTACAAAATATGTTCTAAGATCCACATGAAATTAAATTAGAAATCAATGACAGAAAGATAGCTGAAATAGCCCCAAATATTTGTAGATTAAACCATATATCTCCAAATAATACATGAGTGAAAGAAGTTTCAAAATAAATTTTAAAATAAAAAAAATATAAAAATTTTTGATGTGCAGAAAAACAGTGCATTGAGGGAAATTTATAGCATCTTGGAAAAAAAAAAAAAGAAAAAAAAACAGATCCATAAAGTTTCACTAGTCAATTATAGTAGAAGTTATTTAAAGAAGTATTGATACTAATTCTCCATAATCTTTTCCTGAAACTAGAAATAGATGTAACAATTTTTAGCTCATTATCATTACCTTAATAAACACCAAGCTATATACATTACAGGAAAGGAAAACTACTGACCAAATATCTCAAGAACATAACTAATTGCATCTAAAAATATATACAGATAATTCTACATCACAACAAATTTGGACTTATTCCAGATATTCAAGGTTTACTCAGTATTTGAAAATCAATCAATGTAATCTATTACATCAACGGGCTAAAGAAGAAACATCATAGGATCATATCAACTGATCCAAAGAAAAGCCTTTGCCAAAAACACAACATCCGTTCATGATCTCATGAAACTAAAAATAAAGGGTAATATCTTAAACTTAACAAGGAACATCTATAAAAAATCTGTAGTCAACATCATGTTTACTGGTGAGAAACTGGACTATCTCTTCCTAATTTGGGGAATAAGGCAAGAATGTTCTTTCTTACCACATAGATGCAACATCTCACCAGAAGTCCTATCTAGTGCAGTAAGGTAAGAAAGAGAAAGTAAGGAAGTACAAAGAAAACCCAAGAAAACCCAAAATGGTGGGATATACAAATGGACATAGTAGCCCCAATGGTCAAAGCTAGAATGACTCGAACAACCATGTAAATAGTTTGTATTATAATCCAGAGTATAAAATAAATATCCATGAATTAATACTAACATAAATAAATCATTAAATAAGTTAAAAAAATGGGAAAGAAGGGACAAATCTCCTGTGTGGAAGAACCACAGCTAATTTATATAGCTACTTCACCATCAAGGAGTTGGAACCCCTATTCCTTACATGTGGACTGTGCATAGTGACTTCATTCCAAAGAGTGCAGTATGGAAAGGGGGGAAAACAGAGTAACTTTACAGTGGAGGAAGCTGATAAACCTCACTCAGCCATGTCATCAATATTACTTAACAGTGATAACCGTGTTGATAGAGTGTACCTTTGATATTCCATGATAAAAAAGGTACTTTATCTATGTGGTCTTCCTCCCCAAACCCCATTATTCGAGTCTAACCATGAGAAAAAACATCAGACAAATTCCAAGAAGGACATTCTACAGAATATCGGACAAGTGTTCCCCAAAGCTATCGAGATCATCCAAAACAAGGGAGGTCTGAGAAACTGAACAACCAAGGAGAGCCTAAGTAGATATGACAACCAAATGTAATGTGGTGTCCTGGATGAGCTCCTGGGACAGAAGAAGTACAATGATGAAAGCACAAGAAGTCTGGTAAAATATGGACTTCAGTTAATAATAATGTATCAATATTGGGTCATTCGTTGCATCAAATGTAACATACAGATGCAGGATGTTAACACCAGGGGGTATTAACTGGTGCTGGGTTTGTGGGACCCCTATATGCTTTTTGTAAATTTTCCATAAATCTAATGTTGTGGCCCTTCAGAGCACTGGGGAAAAAGTGGTCATTAATAAATGATGTTGTATCAATTTTATTTCCTTACATTTAACAATGACAGCAAAAATCATCTTGGCCTTTACTTCACACTATACACAAAAATATATTCCAGTGGGATGGAAAATCTAAACATAAAAATTAAAACAGTATAGTTTTTTTTTTCTTTTTTTGAGGTACGCAGGCCTCTCACTGCTGTGGCCTCTCCCGTTGCGGAGCACAGGCTCCGGACGCGTAGGCTCAGCAGCCACGGCTCACAGGCCTAGCTGCTCCACGGCATGTGGGATCTTCCTGGACTGGGGCACAAACCCGTGTCCCCTGAATTGGCAGGTGGACTCTCAACCACTGTGCCACTAGGGAAGCCCCTCACAGTATAGTTTTTTTAAAAGGATATTATAAAAGACTATCTTCTTGACTATAAGATGGGCAAAGATTTTCTTACACAGAATGCAAAAGCACTAATCATTAAAATGTTTTGATTTTGACTACATTAAGAAATTTTGTTTATCAAACTTCACCGTAAAAAGCATGAAAGAACACATCACAGAGTAGGAGAAGATATTTGCACTCCACATAATGGACAAATGACTTACATCTAGAATACGTAAACAGCTCCTACAATCAATAAGAAAAATTCAGACAATCCAATAGAAAAATGGGCAAAAGGCTAGAACAGTCATTTCATAAAATAGAACATCAAAATGGACAATAAGGAGATAAAAAAGTATTCAACCTCTTTAGTCAACAGGGAAATGCACATTGAAACCACCATGAGATACAACAAACACACAACAAAATGGCTAATATTAGTGACAATAATTGTCAGAGACTGACAATACCAAGTGTTAGCAAAGAATGTGGACCAACTAGCAGTTTCACACCTTGTTGGGAGTGTAAATTGGTGCAAAGTCTTTGGAACTCTGAAAATATTTAGTACAACTGAACATACACATATGAAATGATCCAGCATTTTTACCTCTGTGTTACTTACCCAACAGAATTGGCATTTTGTGTGTGTGTACAGAGCATTGCTCATAAGAGCCCCAGTTGGAAACAACTTAAATGTCCAGAGCAATAGAAGAAATGAATTGTCCTATATCTGTAAGCTTTAGGGATGACATACAGCTACATATGACATGATTTAATCTCACAAACTATATTGAAAAATAAAAGCCAGACACACAAAAATATACATACTGTAAATTTCATTTACATAAACTTTAAAAATAGGCAAAACTAATTTACAGTGTTAGAAGTCAGAATGGTGGCTGCCTTTGGGGAGGACTGATCAGCAGTGATGGGAGGGGGCTCATGGGGATTCTGGGGTGCTGGTAACACTCTAGTTCCTTATCTGGTGATGATAGAGATCATATCGGAGTTGATTCTGAAGTTTTATTGAGCAAGACACTTCTGATGTGTGCAGTTTTCTTCATGTATTAAACTCCATTTAAAATTTCATTTAAAATAACATTAAGAAAAAACCTTCCAATGTTTCTCATCATACTTGAAACTAATATTCACACTCAAGACAACAGCTTCACAAGCCCTGATTCCTCTGCTCACCATTTGCCTGCCTTATGTTTGCCAATTCATTTCTGAACATCCTAACTAAGAAGCCTCCTTTCCCCTTCCATCCCCATCCCTTGACTCTCAAAACGCTCATCCTGATTCACTTGTCAGTACAGTACTTAGCACTGGATGAAAATACATTGCATCCTCATTTATTCATGGTCCCTCTTCCTCTGCCTGATGTAGGTTACAGGAGAACAGTGGCTATACCCATCCTTTCCTTGCAATTCATTGAAAGAACTAAATGGATGAAAATGATAGGAACACAGAGGAGAGAAAATCCATTCCAACCAGAGCTGATGGAGACAAACTCCCACGTGCAGAGACAAGTGAGTCAGGCCTTAAGGGATAAGTGAGATTTCATCGGTTGGGAAGTCAAAGAAGGAGCATACCAGGTGAGAGTTCCACGTGGACAGGATGGTGCCTGTGTGGGACTGGTGTCTGCATAGCCACGTGCTAAGGAGGGGTGAGCATGGGGGTCTGAGCCGGCACATCCTTGCTCAGAGAGGAAACTTTAACAGACGTCCTCAAAGGACACAGTAATGACAATCATTACACATCTTATAGGGAATTTGTCAAAATGGGATTCCAAAATTCTGACTTTAAAATGCTCAGGAAGGAAAATCTAAAGTCTCTACAGGAAACCCAAGAACACTTGAACGAGACTGTGAAAATCCTCCTCATTTCACCCATTTATGATAAAGTGGGGAAGAGGGCTCACCGCCACCACAGGCTCCTCTCCAGCCCGAGGGACCCAGGGAGCTTATTTCATTTTCTGTACCTGTAAGCACGCTGCCACTTCTATAGCGTCTTGATGTTTATGAGAAGATAGCTGTAGGCATTTATAAATAAGCTTGACTCTAAAAAGCTACGTAGTTTAGAAAGTAGTCTATTTTTTTCTTATGTTAGAAAGGAATGCTGGTGCTATTTAATGGTTGGGTGCCCTAGCAAAGCAAAGTCATAAAAATATTACCAATTATCCTCACTTCAGCGGGCATGAGGAAGTCTGAAGACTTTTAAAGTCCATGACTCCAGTATGCCAAGTGTGAGTAACACATTAAAAGCTATTTTTAAGTGAAGGACAAAAGGTAAACCAATATATCTGGAGTCTTATAATCCTAGGTAAATGGCCATTATGACTATAAGCGATCAGAAATTTGAAACAAGCCTTTTTACTTTCAGCACATAAACATTCTATATGAATTACTTATTTTGATAATATCATCCTAATTTCTCTTTTATGAATAAAAAGTAATTCATAATTCTGATAAAGTAACACCATATAATCATGATTTCTTCTGAAGGCTGTTAAGAAAAAACATAGATATGGTTTTACTGATTTTATGCCACAGCTCTGTGTGTATTACCTTAAATATTGCAGGAAGCTGGCCATTTAAGCATCACTCTATATGTTTTTCTCTTTATCATTTCTTTGCCAGACTGTATTACAGCATACTATTTAGTTACTGTCACAAAACTTCCTGAAAAAACAAACAAACAAACGAAAACACTCTTACCGTGCAAGCTACAGAAGGACAGGTCATGGAATGTGTTACTTTTGGTGGCTTCTCAGGCTGCAGTTTGATCATCAGAATAAATAGAAGTCAGAAGTTAGGTAGTCATGAAAAATTAAGTCGAGACCTCTGCTAACTTCTGTCTGCTGTATTCTTAGTCAGATAATTGTAAAATAAAATGATAGTTTTTCCCTCAAGTTGAGTAAAGGTTATAAACTTAACCAAGGAATAAGGAACTGGTCTTCTAAGGTTTTATACAAAGGAAGCAATGATCCGTAAGCATCATTTATTTACTTAATCTGATACATCTGCACTCTGCAGACATCAATGGGTATGAAATATAAATGTATATATGCACACATACACATGTGCACGACTGCATGTCCCTTAGAACAATGAAGCGTCCACTCATAAGCCCAAGTGTTGTAATTAATCTCCTTTAGGGCATGCCTAGGAATGGTTATGTGAGCAGGAAAGTAGGCTGAGGCCTCCCATGGCCTCTTGCAGTGGGACTGAGGCTGAATCCAGAGCATAGAGGAGAGCTGAGCTGTTAAAGGGAAGCCCTGTGCCGGCTCCACCCAAGACAGAGGGTGTGTCTGCCCAGAGCATCGTCCACAGATTGGACAATTGCTAGTCACAGAGCCTTACACAGGAAATGCCCCAGGAGGACCTATGGAGCTGACTTGTGGGAAAAGATTGTCTGGAAGAAATTCAAGGAGAGAAGACCATGGAGCCGGAAGAGAGGCAGAAAAGAAAATAGAAAAAAAATTCTAAAATTAGAAAATGTTCCCACTTTTTATTTGAAGAAAACATGGCTTACCATGTGCCAGGCCAGTGCTAAGTGCTGCATATAGAGAAATGGTAGAAAAATAAAACAAGGACCTATGGCATTTAGGACACAGCAAGTGTAAGACTTTGTTCGGGGAGACGTCTACCAGGTCACTTGCTAAAGCTGTGTAAAACAAGAAACCGGTTTCTTCGTTTATAGTACAACATAGCTCACAGACATGGTCACTGTTTTAGCAGTAACTTTGCTCACCAGCTACTGGATTTCCTAGGATACATTTCATTTTTTTAAAAAAATGTATTTTTGTAAAAATTAACTCATCAATTTCAGTCACCAAAGGAATTTGCCACTTTTACTGACAAAGGGAAGCATGCCTTTAAGCTAAGTGATTTATGTGCATGCTGTAAACTGATTTTTGAAACAATCCTTTTCTAGACTCGGAGCCAGTTACCTTGCCTCCCAGAGTATTAGTTAGTGGGACAGCTAGATGAACTGAGAAGTCCCAAATACGCAACATTGTGCCACGTTACAGAATGACGACCAATATTTAGTGACATGGGAAAGGACTTAAGAAAAAAATCTGAATATAAGATTATAGAAAATAATAAAACATAAGCTAAATTATATAACAATTTATAAATTGTAAAAATCCTAGAAGAAACTACTCAAAATACTAACAGTAACTTGTTAGCTTTAGTATGTTGAGAGTATAGGTTTTGTTTTATTTTCCAAAGTTTATGCACAAGAGGGTATGACTTGTATTATAAAACTTTACACATGCAATGTGCATGCATAGACACACATAAACACATTCACATGCAAAGACTGCTTGTCACTGTTGTTTGGGTTTTAACCTTTTATGAGACATTATTTCACATTTACTGAAGTTTCAAGGATAGGACAAGGAACTCTAAAACACCCTTCTTGTATATGTACATACAAAGAGACATATACACACATATGCCTACTCACATAAATACATCACACATGTGTGTATGTCTCTGCATGTATATTACTTTTCTGAATCATTTGAGAATAATTTTAACCCATTGTGATCCCAGTACTGCAGTATGTATTTTCTAATAAGGCTATCCTCATTCATAACCATAAAACAGTTACTATAAAACCCAGGCATTGAATATTGAAACAATAAATATTTTCTAATCTTCAGTCCATTTTTAACTTTTCTTGATTATCCCAGGGATGTCCTTTTTAAAATATTTTTTATAGTGTATTTTTTATATTATACTTTTTCCTGGTCTAGTGTCCAGTGATTGTTCCTCTTTGTATCTTCTTTAATCTGGAGCAGCAATTCACAAAGGCAGCTCTTCAGTAAACATAGCAGCACATGTGGGTTTGTATAAGTTTGTCCTCTTCCAAGTAATTACCCTAAGAAATGACAACCTTATACCAATTATGTTGCCTTTCATTTAAAAGTTTCTAGGATTTTTCTCAGAAAATCTCTGTTGCAGTCATCTTATTAACTACACCACAGGTCCCCAACCCCCAGGCCACAGGGCTGTTAGGAACCTGACTGCACAGCAGGAGGTGAGCGGCAGGTGAGTGAGCTAAGCTTTACCTGCCACTCCCCATCCCTCCCCATCTCTCCCAAACGCTCCCCATTGCTCCCCATCTCTCCCCATCTCTCCCCATCGCTCCCCATCTCTCCCCATCTCTCCCCATCGCTCCCCATTGCTTCCCATCGCTCCCCATCTCTCCCCATCTCTCCCAATCGCTCCCCATCACTGCCCATCGTTCCCCATCTCTCCCCATCGCTCCCCATCTATCCCCATGCCTCCCCATCGCTCCCCATCTCTCCCCATCTCTACCCATCGCTCCCCATCTCTACCCATCTCTCCCCATCTCTACCCATTGCTCCCCATCGCTCCCCATCGCTCCCCATCTCTCCCCGTCATGCTCCCTGTTGCTCCCTTTACCACCTGAAACACTCCCCCACCCCATCCGTGGAAAAATTGTCTTCCATGAAAACTGTCCCTGGTGCCAAAAAGGGTGGGAACTGCTGAACTACACGACACGACTAGGTATCATTGCCTTCAAAACTCAAGTCCATTTCCTTCAGCTGTAATCACTCATCTTTTTGGCAGTCTTTGCTCAATGTCTTTTGCTGTTTCCAGAAATCATACCCATGCTTAACAACAAAAATAATTTGAAGATGTGATCTCCTTCAGACACAGAAATCATTCATTCTGATTTGAATCACTGAAGAGGCAAATATTATCCTGCAAAATCAGAAGAGACACAAAATGCTAGGAAACAATTCCCAAGGGGAAGCCTTTCAAATCTGTACTGTAATCTATGCAACTATATTTTCACCAGAATCTATGAATTTCTATAGAACAGACTGTGAGAGGATTAGCACCCAAACTATGAGACTTTAGGATGGTAAAAAAGAAAACTCCAAGAAAACAGTTCTTGTAATTCTAAATAATATTCAGGCTGATAACTTTAATTTTGCTAATACTTCCCCCAAATTTATAAATTACCCTTCCTCTTCTTTTTTAATTTTTAGAGACTATTTTCCTGTCTTTGTTCTTCTTTTGCTTTATCTTCTTATTCATTGTTAATTAATTTTCTCTTTCATGAAATGTAGGATGCTTTGTGAATTAAAATATTTGGGAATAAAATTTCATATAAATAAATGATTAAGTTAATCACAACGAAAGAGAGAACTTTTCTGGCAGCTTGTTCAATGAATGAATTTGACATTAATTTAATTTCCACATCTGTAATGTGTATTCTTGGCCTGTTGTAGGCATTCTTCTGGGGAAATCTTCTGGAATACTCTATCTAGAAGCTGTCGTACCATAGCTTGGCTTTGTTAAATATCTAGGCACATCTACAGCCCGTTGTACAAATAAATTATATGATGTTGGAGCAACTTCCTTCTGTAGTTTTACCAGGAAATACTTACTCTTATATTCTTCATACTCTCTGTAGGTTAGAAATCTACTAATTTTCCAGACACAGGAAAAATAATTTAAACCATATGTTCAACAAATGTTTTCCAGACTCATAATCCTTGACTTGAGGCTGAGATTTATTGTTACTGAAAACTGTCCAGGGGCTATGACAGGTGATGCCAAAATGTTTGAAAAATATGACGGGTGCATGGAAGCTGAGCGAGTCCAAGAAGGTAGAGAAACACAAATGTTGGGCAAGCAGAGCTGTAGATAATCCCCCTCAGTTAGGTTAATGGTTCTGGAAGTCACTGCAAAACAACAACAGGCTTTGGCTTGTCTCGACTAAATTCACTTCTATTCCTGGCTCTGGCCATTCATGATCTGTTATTTTTTTCAGTGATTAGTTACTCCATCCTTTCTAGATTCAATCAATCTAGCATTTCTGTTGTTCCTTCTTTTTTGTACTTATCCATTATTCTCATCAGAGTCTGGCCAATAGAGAGCAATGCTTACGCTGTCCTGGAAGGAAGAACGTGGACCCTCTGCTCCCCTGCCCCCCCTTCTCTATTGCTGTGGATATATCTGGTACATGTCAGGTGCTTCTTTGAGATCTGTGATTATACATTTCAAGCAAGAACAATTGAAATGGCTGTGAGAGTTTTCTCCAGCAATGTTTAGCTTCTTGGTATAAGAGGATAATTAGGAGGCTTTGCATTGGCAGGAAAATATATGATCAAAGGAATGTGTAAGGAAGTTTAAGATGTCTTTAAGGGAGTGGTTTATGTTCAAACCACGAGGTCTAAGAGGGGCCAGAAAGAATGTACAAAGGTAAGGGTAATAAGAAAGTGAGGGATGAATGCATTGGGGATTGAGGAATAATCGGAAGGTTACCCCAGCTGGAAGAATGAATTGAAAAATGACGGGTTTAAAAATGCAGATTTCTCAAAATGAACATTTCAGAAATGGCCCAGCTGCTGGTAACTGCAAGTCTGCTGTCTGACCTGAGACTGAGTTGCTGAGGTGGAACTGGGAAGGATCAGGGAGCAGAGAAGATAGAGACACAGAAGCCTAGCATTGGGAGATCACGTGTCACATTGAAGCACTGCGTGAATATGTTTTAGTTTATGCCCTGCACGACTATACAGTTGTCCATGGAACAAAGACACCAGCCTGCTCCCCAACTATTGCAAATGGTGGGTCTTCTGTCCAGAGGAGGAGCTAGCTTCCTCAACCATCTAAGCACAGAGGTACAATTTTCTAATTTACACAAAGGTGATATATAAGTTGTTTGTTTATTTAATCTTGTTTAAGTTTTATAAGTTTGACCTTACACAAGTGTTCAGGAGGACATTACATATGAAACTGGGAGTACGTCTAAATTAAAGCATGACCTTCCACTCTTCTAGAGCTGTTGAACACCTTGCCTTAGACAATAAAACAAATATTTGCAATATTGGACACAGCCCATCATATTTAAATACACCTTACTATTTTTATAGACTTTTAGAGCAGTTTTAGGTTCACAGCGAAAGGGACCAGAAAATACAAACTGTTCCCATATATGCACACACCCTCACCCACTATCAACATCCTACAAGAGTGTAACGTTTGTCATCAATGATGAGCTGATATTGATAAGTCATTACTAACTAAAGTTCATGGCTTACATTAGGGCTCAGTCTGGGTGTTGGGTTTGGGCGAATGTGCAATGACACACATCCACCATCACAACATCATACAGAGATGTTTCACTGCCTTGAAGATCCTCTGTGTTCTGCCAATTCATTCCCCCCTCAGCTAGTTGTATCTTGATATAAAATAAGGCAAACAGCAAACGTTTATAGAAAGAATCAAGAAAATTTCCTACATTTCAAGAGCACAGTCCTCTCACCATATCACATTGTTCCTTTTGTGGGACAGGACACGTGTTCCCAGCTCCCCTTCCAAGAGGGACCATCTGGCTCTCAGCTCCTTCAGGGTCTTCCTCAGCTGCCCAGAGCTGCCTTGTCCAAGGCACAGGTTCACAGGGCCACCCACATTCAGGCTCTGGTTGCAGAGGGGTATAGATGGCCAAATCACTTAGGCACAACTGTGACAAGTGATGTCTGCTGCAGAACTCCCAGTAGGCATTGCAAAACCTTATGTTGCTTGTATGGATTTTCAACTTTCTCTGTCTGATCCTGCTTCCCCTACTCCCTGCCAGAGGTTCACCTACAATAAATATCCTAAATGCCACACTCAGTCTCCACAGCTGCTGGAGAGAATCCAGCTGGTGGAACATATTGGGCTGGGAAGATTATCTCCCACTTCTCATATTTTATAAATGAAGAAGCTAGGTGTCAGAAAACTTCAGTTAAAGATCAAGATTATGTGGTCAGCAAGTGGTAGAAGCATTAGTGGAAGCAGGAATCTGTGCGTCTTAAAATATCTTTAAAGGAAGCCTCTCCTGGAGACCTCAGAGCTGAACAGCAAAGCCAACATGATGATATATCTTACACCTCTCATGTCTTCCTTAGGAATTAATAGATATTGAGGACTTTGCAGTGTCTGGAAGAAAAAAGAAAAGCAACCATGAAAGAGGTTGAAGACTTTGCATACTTTAACCTGAGCCCCCAAAACCAGAAAGCTGATCTGAGCTTAACACTGTGGTGTAACCCATAGTGTGTGCATTCTTGACTTTCTGAAACATTCTATGAGAAAAAAACAAAAAAGCAAAAACAAAAACATAGATCGGAATTGCTGCTATTTCTAAGACTGGTAACTCATCCAAAGAGAGGTTGTTTTCTAGGTTAAAAATATTGTGCCACCAAGGCCTTGGAACACAGTGGTGTAGAGCTGGTGCTCTTGCTGCACTAGAGCGTACATTCAGTTACAAAGTTAAATCAGCCACCTAAGGAATCCATTCTGGTGCCCTTACCAGAGATGACCATGTAGTGCACAGAAGCGGAGCAGACCATGCTGAGTTCTAGGGACACTTTATGACCCAGGTGATTCCTGCTTTCTCCTGCTCTGGTGATAATGGCTAAAAGTCTACTCCTGAGGACTAGGATATATCAATTCCACAAAGCATCATGAAACCCAGATTGTCTCACTTGAAATGTGTAATGCAAATCTACAAAGAGTCATTGTCATATAATAATGGTAAGTATATAAAATCAAGTCTCATACACACACAGGACTTTATAGTTTGCAAAGTAGTTGCAATGATAATACGCTAAGCCTGGCTGAGAGCAAGACCTCGTAAAAACAGCCTACACGGGACAGGCCAAATAGATAGGCATATGGACAAGGTAGATGATTTATTTGGTACAAAGAAGGTATGTTACCTGAAAATCCAAATTCCAGCATTACCAGACTTTGAAAGCTTATTTTCAATATTCTGGTAAATCCTATTGAAGTGCAAATACCTTGGAATGACTGAACACCTTAGGTCATTATATTAGCACATATAGATAGCCTATCACTGCTGAATATGATGGAGCCACACACACACACACACCTACACACACAACACACACACACACACACACATACACACACACACTTGCTAAATCACAAAGAAGTTGTCCTAGATTAGGAAAAAGTCCAACATTAATTTAACAGTGCTGTCAAAAATCTAGATCAGGAATACTTGATATCAAGAACTTGGCAGCTAGATCAAGAACGTGACCAGATAAAACTTGGTACTCAAGATGCAAAAGCATGCAAGAGGGTTAGGACAGTAGAACAAGGAAGGTGACCCAAGACGTAGATATAAACACCATTAAGGAATGGCATATAGGAATGTTTTTGTTTTCTCAGACATTGCAACGATGTTGGCAAATCTATAAATAACATTTAAGAAAAATTAAAAAAAGTATTTTCATGGGGTCATTTCACCTACTGAATACCCAGGTGACCCTAACAACATGATAGCAACATGATTACAAGTATGATTTTAGTCATCTTTTATTTAGTTCCCCTCTTGAAATAGTAACACAGCAAAGGTGAAAATAATTCTAGCCCACGATTCAACTGACAAGAGCTGAATGTTTTTTTTGTAGTAAAAGATATTTCTTATTTCTAAGTCTAACAAAATGTAAAAGAAAAAGAGCCTAACATTTTTACATGTGTAAACACTTCAGTTGTGGTGTTCTCCCAATGTCTAAAATGGTGATAAGCATCCTAATGATGGCAATGATGATAATAAAAGATGAGACATGCCCTCTGGTGATGCTTTTTCAGGTTCCAGCTTGTAATGGGCCCTCCCCTTGCAGGGGATGTGTTATCTGAGGGATCTGTAGTGACATGCTTCACAATAGATGAACATCTAGGCTCCTCTCATGACAACAGCCTTCTAAACTCTTTTTCATAACATATGCTTTTACATTTATCCCATTATTCTTATGGGCATACTCTGTTGGAATGATGGAAAGGTGAAAGACACTTGATCCAAGGTTTCAAAGCATGCTTTTCGTTGGATGTTGGCAATTTTCAAAACATTGTGTCTGCAGGAATTAAGGTTTCATATGTACAGAAGAAAACTCTATGGAATCCAGAGCTAGACAGGGGCAGTTCAGAGCCCTGGAGGGAAGTGCTCTGTGTCTACAAGAATTGACGGCTTTATTTTAACTTTTGATTCAGAACCAGAGAAACAGTGGATGTTGATTCATACACTGACCCCTGGGCCCGTGCTTACAGTGATGGCCATGGTGGGTGCAGTTGTGACGCTGTAGTTGAGAGCCCCCTGTAGTCACCTGTTGTCCCCAGGCACTATGATTTCAAAGAGCACGACCGACAGTGCTTGTGGTCTGACTCTTACCTTTTAGAGGTGGGTGAGATGATTGAAGTGAAGCTGCATTCAGGAAGCTCTACAGAAGCAGAAGCAGGTTAAGGAAGGTTAGAGGAATTTTTTCCTCCTCAGCAGGAGTGATTTGCTCATCCACGCAGAAGCAAAGTAGAGTTTCAGCCACACCTACTCACATGTATAAGACATGGTGCCCAGGTGATAAATGTACCCTGGTGCCATGGTGATAGAAAGGGAGAACTTTTTTTCTGGGGCTCCCAAGTTATTGATGGCCATATTTAGAGAAAACTCCCTCCTAACTCTTCCTGGCTCTCTTCATAGGAGGAAAAAAAATCACTGGAATAAGGAAATTTTGAAAGTGAGAAAGTGAAATTAAAAATAAATTAAAAAGAAAAATAAATCTTGGCAGTGGTATAGAAGAGGATGAAAAATGTTATGCCTTAACATTTCTTTTTTATTAAAAGTAAAAGAGGTGCTCTGTATTAAGATGAAAAAGAAAAACTTTAGCAGTGATACAAATATTAAGAAGTGATAGAAGTATTGGTAAATTCAGTATAAGATTGCTCATTTTATGGGCTTCTTCCTTCCACTAAGTTTGAGTAAGCCCACTGGTCAGTAAGACTTGACTAATCCTTCCAGGGGGTGATTTCTCTTCAGTTAACGTGTGAGGTCAGTTCTACACTGTTTCCTTAGGAAATGTAAGGTTGACTAGCCTCTGATAAATCCAGATTTCAGGAATAGTATGGTCAAATTTCTCTGGATTAGGAGACTCCTGTAAAACTTTAGACTAGCTGGACTCTCTTCTTAGTGTCAGTTGTTTAAAAACTTCATTTTCAATGGACATTGCTTTATCATTGTTTCATTTTAGGCTGACAGGGGAAGTTAAGGAAAGATCCAGGGTGAAATAGCACCCAATGCTTTTGTATTTTCGTGCTCTACTAATACTTACGGAATAAGAAAATTTTAAACATATAATATGCCTTGGAGATAACTCAGCTCCACAGAGCTTCTCATACAGTTTTAGAAACTGAGGCTCAAAAAATTAAGGGGCATGTGTCCCCAAGAACATGTAGGGAGGAGCAGAATCTCATCTGGAATCTCTGGCAACAGATGGTTTCTGTGATGGGGACCTCCCAACATAAAGACCTTGTATGTGATCCTTGCACTGTCACATAATCCACTCACAGTGAAAAGAAGGTATGAAGCATTCTCTAAACAAATTAGCTAACAGTATTCATGTTTAATATAAATTTGATACCCATTTTAATTCTAATAAGTTCATGTATTAATGAGTGAATGAATGAATGAAAACTTCCTTAATGAAAATACCAGTTTAAGGTCCTAAATATATTTAAAAATAAGTTTAAGAAAACTTAACTCTAGCAAACCACAGGAAGCATATTTTTATTAGAAGGGGTTAGGAATTTAATCATATAATTTCTTGCCAAAGTCTACGTATTACCTAATGAAATAACACTAACATAAGAGTAGTTGATATGAATAAAAGAAAATGGTGAGAAGAACAGGTGTATTTCCAATATTGTACCAGATCTGGCAATACTGAAATATCCAAAATAATAAAAATATCCAAAAATATATGAAAAAGTGATATATCCCCAAAGGACAAATACGTGAAAGTGTAAAACAAGAAATGAAAATAATAATACATGAAGCGAAAGCTTTCAACATTATGGGTCATTTAAAATATTATTTTAGAAATGTATCACATAAGTTGATTTGTGATCATTATTATTAATTAGGCAATAGGCTAATGAGTACATAAAATATGGTACATTTATTCTCACCTTCCTACCCAACCCAATATCCTCATTTTTTTTTTCCTAAAGCCAGAACTTGTTTGGAATACATAATACATTTACTTAGTAACTCAAAACCTTCAAGTTTTCACTTTTAGACACTATTTCCACTTAAAAAAAGATAAAGACCTAAAGTCTTGTAAATGGGTTAATAATAATGTATTTCTAGGTCTCCATGTTAGGTCATGGAGCAAATCTGGGGGGGAAGTTTATTCAACAGGTGTAATGCACATCATTTCCACAGGGAGTGTTCTGGTCTTCTCTTTCCTAAGGCACTTTCCTGGCTCAAACATGATATGCTAACATTTGCATTAACAGAGATGACAAAATATTTCAAATATGTGGATTTTTTTAATCACTTATCTCCATATGAACAAATTGACATATTCTGGACATGACATGGTGCCCATTATTCTCAAAGCTAATTTTTACTATTAAAAATTATTTAGGGCTTCCCTGGTGGCACAGTGGTTGAGAATCTGCCTGCCAATGCGGGGGACACGGGTTCGGGCCCTGGTCTGGGAGGATCCCACATGCCATGGAGCAACTGGGCCCGTGAGCCATAACTACTGAGCCTGAAATCTGGAGCCTGTGCTCCTCAACAAGAGAGGCCACGACAGTGAGAGGCTGCACCAAAAAAAAAAATTATTTAAAAAGTTAATTTTTACTATTAAAAATTAACTAGCCCACATTGATTTTTAGAACAAATCAGCTGTCTCTCGTGAATGGGATGTGTCATTCCCCTCATTATGGTTACTTTTAAGGTTTGCTCATTACTTTTGGTTCTCAGCAGTTTGAGCCTTATGTGCCAGGATGGGGTTGTCCGTGCATTTGTTCTGCTTTAGCTGTGCTGAGCTTCCTGGATCTCTGAATCAAGACCTTTCATCAGAGAATACGTAAAATTGTCATGATTTAGAGATGGCATAGCTGTATATTCAGAAAATTAAAATGCCTTGGAGGACCTTCAAGATGGCGGAGGAGTAAGACGTGGAAATCACCATCCTCCCAAACAAATACATCAGAAACACATCTACACGTGGAACAACTCCTACAGAACACCTACTGAATGCTGGCAGAAGACCTCAGACTTCCCAAAAGGCAAGAAACTCCCCCACGTACTTGGGTAGGGCAAAAGAAAAAGGAAAAATAGAGACAAAAAATAGGGACGGGACCTGCACCTCTGGGAGGGAGCTGGGAAGAGGAAAAGTTTCCACAGACTAGGGAGGCCCTTCACTGGTGGAGATGGGGGATGGGCAGGGGAAACTTAAGGGCCACGGAGGAGAGCACAGCAACAGGGGTGCAGAGGGCAAAGTGGAGAGATTTCCACACAGAGGATCGGTGCTGACCAGCATTCACCAGCCCAAGAGGATTGTCTGCTCATCCGCTGGGGCAGGTGGGGGCTGGGAGCTGAGACTCAGGCTTCAGAGGTCAGATCCCAGGGAGAGGACTGGGGTTGGCTGTGTGAACACAGCCTGAAGGGGGCCAGTGCACCACAGCTAGCTGGGAGGGAGTCCGGGGAAAAGTCTGGACCTGCCTAAGAGGCAAGAGACCATTGTTTCGGGGTGCACGAGGAGAGGGGATTCAGAGCACCGCCTAAATTAGCTCCAGAGATGGGCACGAGCCGTGGCTCTCAGCATAGACACCAGAGACGGGCATGAGACATTAAGTCTGCTGCTGCCGCCACCAAGAAGCCTGAGTACAAGCATAGGTCACTATCCACACCTCCCCTCCAAGGATCCTGTGCAACCCTCCACTGCCAGGGTCCCATGATCCAGGGACAAATTCTCCAGGTGAACACACGGCACAGCAAAGGCTGTTGCAATGTCATGTTGGCCTCTGCCGCTGCAGGCTCGCCCTGCACTCTGTACCCCTCCCTCCCCTGGGCCTGAGTGAGCCAGAGGCCCCTAACCAGCCACTGTTTAACCCACTCCTGTCTGGGAGGGAACAGACGCCCTCAGGCAACCTACATGCACAGGTGGGGCCAGATCCAAAGCTGAACCCCAGGAGTTGTGCGAACAAAGAAGAGAAAAGGAAATTTCACAGGGCAGCCTCAGGAGCAGCAGATTAAATTTCCACAATCCACTTGATGTGCCCTGCATCTGTGGAATACCTGAATAGGCAATAAATTATCCCAAAATTGAAGCAGTGGACTTTAGGAGCAACTGTAGACTTAAGGGCTGCTTTCTGCATCTGATTTGTTTCTGGTTCTACGTTTACCTTACTTTAGTATTTAGAGTTAATTATCATTAGTAGATTTGTTTCTTGACTTGGTTGCTTCTTCCTTTTTTTATATACATATATGTATATACTTTTTTTTCTTTTCTTCCTTTCTCTCTTTTTGAGAATGTGTATGTGCATGCTTCCTTGTGTGATTTTTGTCTGTATAAGTTTGCTATTACCACTTGTTCTAGGGTTCTGTCTGCCCTTTTTTTTTTTTAATATAGTTTTTTGCTCTTGTTATCTTTGGTGAATTTGTTTATTGGTTGCATTGCTCTTCTTTCTTATTTTTTATTACTTTTTTATATTATGAATTTAATAATTTATATTTTATATAAAATTATATAAAATTATATATATTTTGTTATTATTTTTTCTTTCTTTCTTTTTTCTTTTTATAAAACAAAACAAATATATAAAACAAAACAAAACAAAACAAAAGAAAAAAATTAAATACAAAGAAAAAATATTAAAAGCAGCAAGGGAAAATCAACAAATAACATAGAAGGTAATCCCCATAAAGTTACAGCTGATCTTTCATCAGAAAGTCTGCAAGCCAGAAGGGTGTGGCAGGACATATTTAAAGTTATGAAAGGGAAAAACCTACACTCAAGATTACTCTACCCAGCCAGTATCTCATTCAGATATGATGGAGAAATTAAAAACTTTACAGACAAGCAAAAGCTAAGAGAATTCAGCACCACCAAACCAGCTTTACAACAAATGCTAAAGGAACTTCTCTAGGCAGGAAACACAAGAGAAGGAAAAGACCTACAATAACAAACCCAAAACAATTAAGAAAATGGTAATAGGAACATACATATTAATAACTACCTTAAATGTAAATGGATCAAATGCTCCAACCAAAAGGCATAGACTGGCTGAATGGATACAAAAACAAAACCCATATATTTGCTGTCTACAAGAGACCCACTTCAGACACATACAGACTGAAAGTGAGGGGATGGAAAAAGATATTCCATGCAAATGGAAATCAAAAGAAAGCTGGAGTAGCAATTATCTTATCAGACCAAATAGACTTTAAAATAAAGACTATTACAACAGACAAAGTTGGACACTACATAATGATCAAGGGATTAGTCCAAGAAGAAGATACAACAATTATAAATATTTATGCACCCAACATAGGAGCACCTCAGTAGATAAGGCAAATGCTAAAAGCCATAAACAGGGAAATTGACAGTAACACAATCATAGTAGGGGACTTTAACACCCCACTTTCACCAGTGGACGGTTCATTCAAAATGAAAATATATAAGGAAACACAAGCTTTAAATGATACTTTAAACAAGATGGACTTAATTGATATTTATAGGACAATCCATCCAAAAACAACAGAATACACAATCTTCTCAAGTGCTCATGGAACGTTCTCAAGGAAAGATCATATCTTGGGTGACAAATCAAGCCTTGTAAAGTTATGAAAATTGAAATCATATCAAGTATCTTTTCTGGCTCAACACTATGAGATTAGATATTAATTACAAGAAAAATATCTGTAAAAAATACAGATTGAGGTTAAACAATACACTAGTAAATAACCAAGAGATCACTGAAGAAATCAAAGAGGAAATAAAAAAAATACCTAGAAATGACAATGAAAACACAATGACCCAAAACCTATGGGATGCAGCAAAAGCAGTTCTAAGAGGGAAGTTTTTAGCAATATAATCCTACTTGAAGAAACATCTCAAATAAACAACCTAACCATACATCTAAAGCAATTAGAGAAAGAAGAACAAAAATAACCCCAAAGTTAGCAGAAGGAAAGACATCATAAAGATCAGATAAGAAATAGATGAAAAAGAAATGAAGGAAATGATATCAAAGATCAATAAAACTAAAATCTGGTTCTTTGAGAAGATAAACAAAATTGATAAACTGTTAGCTAGACTCATTAAAGAAAAGGGAGAAGACTCAAATCAATAGAATTAGAAATGAAAAAGGAGAAACAACTGACACTGCGGAACTACAAAGGATCATGAGAGATTATTACAAATAAATATATGCCAATAAAATGGACAAACTGGAAGAAATGGACAAATTCTTAGAAAAGCACAACCTTCTGAGACTGAACCAGGAAGAAATAGAAAATATAAACAAACCAATCACAAGCACTGAAATTGAAACTGTGATTAAAAATCTTCCAACAAACAAAAGCCCAGGACCAGATGGCCTCACAGGTGAATTCTATCAACATTTAGAGAAGAGATAACACTTATCCTTCTCAAACTCCTCCAAAATACAACAGAGTGAGGAACACTCCCAAACTCATTCTACGAGGCCACCATCACCCTCATACCAAAACCAGACAAAGATGTCACAAAGAAAGAAAACTACAGGCCAATATCACTGATGAACATAGGTACAAAAATCCTCAACAAAATACTAGCAAACGGAATCCAACAACACATTAAAAGGATCATACACCATGATCAAGTGGGGTTCATCCCAGGAATGCTAGGATTCTTTATTATACGCAAATCAATCAATGTGATACACCATATTAACAAATTAAAGGAGAAAAAACATATCATAATCTCAATAGATTCAGAAAAACTTTTGACAAAATTCAACACACATTTATGATAAAAACCCTCCAGAAAGTAGGCATAGAGGAAACCTACCTCAACATAATAAAGCCATATATGACAAACCCACAGCCAACATCAGTTTCAATGGTGAAAAACTGAAACCATTTCCACTAAGATCAGGAAAAAGACAAGGTTGCCCACTCTCAGTACTATTATTAAACATTGTTTTGGAAGTTTTAGCCACAGTAATCAGAGCAGAAAAAGAAATAAAAGGAATCCAAACCAGAAAACAAGAAAAAAAAACTTTCACTGTTTGCAGATTATGTGATACTATACATAAAGAATTCTAAAGAAGCTACCAGAAAACTACTAGAACTAATCAATGAATTTGGTAAAGTAGCAGGATACAAAATTAATGCACAGAAATCTCTTGCATTCCTATACACTAATGATGAAAACTGTAAGAGAAATTAAGGAAACACTCCCATTTACCACTGCAACAAAAATAATAAAATAGCTAGGAATAAACCTACCTAAGGAGACAAAAAACCTACATGCAGAAAACTATATGACACTGATGAAAGAAATTAAAGATGATACAAACAGATGGAGAGATATACTGTGCTCTTGGATTGGAAGAATCAACATTGTGAAAATGGCTATTCTACCCAAAGCAGTCTACAGATTCAGTACAATCCGTATCAAACTACCAATGGCATTTTTCACAGAATTAGAACAAAAAATTTCACAATTTGTGTGGAAACACAAAAGACCCCAAATAGTCAAAGCAATCTTGAGAAAGAAAAACGGAGCTGGGGGAATCAGGCTCCCTGACTTCAGACTATACTACAAAAGCTACAGTAATCAAGACAGTATGGTACTGGCACAAAACAGAAATATAGATCAATGGAACAGGATAGAAGGCCCAGAGATAATCCCATGTACTTACGGTCACCTTATCTTTGATAAAGAAGGCAAGAATATACAATGGAGAAAAGACAGCCTCTTCAATAAGTGGTGCTGGGGAAACTCGATAGCTCCATGTAAAAGAATGAAATTACAACACTCCCTAACACCATACACAAAAATAAACTCAAAATGGATTAAAGGCCTAAATGTAAGGCTAGATACTATAAAACGCTTAGAGGAAAACATAGGCAGAACACTCTATGACATAAATCACAGCGAGATCCTTTTTGATCTACCTCCTAGAGAAATGGAAATAAATAAAAACAAAAATAAATAAATGGGACCTAATGAAATTTAAAGCCTTGTGCACAGCAAAGGAAACCATAAACAAGACTAAAACACAAACCTTAGAATGGAAGAAAATGTTTGCAAACAAAGCAACTGACAAAGGATTAATCTCCAAAATATACAAGCAGCTCCTGCAGCTCAACATCCAAAAAAAAAAAAAAAACCCAATCCAACAATGGGCAGAAGACCTAAACAGGCATTTCTCCACAGAAGATATACAGATTGCCAACAAACACATGAAAGAATTCTCAACATCATTAATCATTAGAGAAATGCAAATCAAAACTACAATGCAATATCGTCTCACACAGGTCAGAATGGCCATCATCAAAAAATCTACAAACAATAAATGCTGGAATGGGTGTGGAGAAAAGGGAACCCTCTTGCACTCTTGGTGGGAATTTAAATTGATACTGCGACTATGGAGAACAGTATAAAGGTTCCTTAAAAAACTGAAAATAGAACTACTGTATAACCCAGGAATCCCACTATGGGCATATACCCTGAGAAAACCATAATTCAAAAAGAGTCATGTACTACAATGTTCATTGCAGCACAGTTTACAATAGCCAGGACATGGAAGCAACCTAAGTGTCCATCGACAGATGAATGGATAAAGAAGATGTGGCACATATGTACAATGGAATATTACTCAGCCATAAAAAGAAACAAAATTGAGTTATTTGTAGTGAAGTGAATGGACCTAGAGTCTGTCATACAAAGTGAAGTAAGTCAGAAAGAGAAAAACAAATACTGTATGCTAACACATATATATGGAATCTAAAAAAAAAAAAAGGTTCTGAAGAATCTAGGGACAGGACAGGAATAAAGACGCACAAGTAGAGAATGGACTTGAGGACACGGGGCAGGGTAAGGGTAAGCTAAGATGAAGTGAGAACATGGCATTGACGTATATACACTGCCAAATGTAAAATAGATAGGTAGTTGGAAGCAGCTGCATAGCACAGGGAGATCAGGTCTGGGCTTTGTGACCACCTAGAGCGGTCAGGTAGGGAGACGCAAGAGAGAGGGTATATGGGGGTGTATGTATACATATTAGCTGATTCACTTTGTTGTATAGCAGAAACTAACACAATATTGTAAAGCAAATATACTCTAATAACGATGGTAACAAACAATATAATAAAGTAAAATGTCTCAAACATTTGATAGAATTAATAAATGAGTATGGATGCAGAATGCAATGCCAAGTACTAAAAGTAATGTTATTTTTGTACCAGTGAGCAAAGACTAAAAGTAAAATTTTTTAAACTGATATTTAAAAAAATAACATCAAATGTCTGCTCTGTATTTGAAATACCTATTTTTTTAATATTTATCCTTTTATTGTTATGAAAATGAATTTATCAAAAGTTCCAGTTTAGTTTTTTGATATGTCTAATTTTCATTTATGGTAAAATTTTTATTTCTATCTTTCAGAATGTATTATAGAAATCATGACATTTCACCTAGTTTTAAGGGAATTTCCAAAAAAAAAAATGTGTTTGAGATACAATGGCACTCCCTAGGTAAAAATTTGTTTAGGTCAGATTTTTTTCCATATATGATATGTGTAACTCTGGTGTCTTATATGTAGTTAGTACATTATTTTAATTTAATTTAAAAGTCATATATACACAGGTAATCTAATTAATTTTAGTAGTTATAGAATTATATATAGTAGAAAAACATATTTATCACCTCAAACTTATGATTTTTATGATGACATAAAATTTTATTTTCAGAGTGAAAATTTTAAAGTAAAACAATTAGGTCTAATTATAGAAAATATTAATTAGATAAGAGTATTCCTTTCTGTATGATATGGTGCCACTAGCCTCATGTTATTAATGAGCTGTTGAAACGTGGCTAGTGTTATATGTTGAAATAATATTTTTGCTATACTGGATGATATAAAGTTTCTAATTAAAATAAACTATCCATTTGTTTAATTTTTAAATGTTGTAATCTTTATTTCCTTTTTAATCATTTTTTTCCTTTTTGCAGCTTTTTTTAATTAAAATTTTCTTTGTTTAATATTTTTTAATGTGGCTACTAAGATTACATATGTCACTTACATTACATTTCCAATGGACTGTGCTGCTCTATGTGATTTCAACAAAGCACATGTTGTGAAGATGATACACCAAAACCTAGTGGTGGAGAGACATGGGTCTAAGATACAGTCACAGAAAATCTATCATCACACGATGGCCACAGGACATGACTAGAAGGCTGGGGCTCATCGAGTCGCTCATTCATCCAGCATCTCAGGGGATGCTTCATGTCCAGCCTGGGAATAAATTCCTCCTGCCAAGCGTAATGACTGATTCTGGACTCTTCAGAGGCCTGGCTACTTAATTCTGCTCCTCGCCCTGCATCTGCCTGGAGTGCTCACTGTGACAAGGTTGCCCTTCGGCCCCCAGCTCCCCATTTGCACTGGATTTCCTGCCACCACGTAGAAACCCACCAGAACAGGGGATGCCGTCTGAACCCTGGCTCAAAGAACCATCCAGAAAACACCATCAATATGCCTCCGAGGTTTTCTCTTATGGGCTCCCTCTGGCCTTCGAGGAGGCTGCTTCTTTTCTTTGCCTCCGGCTATTTTCGGGTTTGGCCTGTATTCGCTACTTAGCCACACGGGGATTTAGCAATCCTGTGGTTTGTGGCTTCCTTTCTTGCTTTGCTCACTCAAATTCTTGGTTCTCTCACATGCAGAAATGAGTGAGAATAGGTGACAGCTCGAGTGTCTTCAACTCCAAAAGGAACAGTAAGTCTAACAGTGAGTGGTGCCTCGGTGGAACATTAACACATTTGAAGAAATCAAGTAAACATCTGCAAAAAAAGGTCAAATTGTAGGAAGGTTTTCCTCATTGTATGGGTGGCCATGCTTTTACTGTGTTTCTTTTTTTAAAAATCTATCATATCTAGAAAAAAATGTCAATAGAAACGTTCATTGAAATACTGACTTACTAATTTTTTTCTCTGAATTGTGGTGGTAGTATAGCTTGATTGATTTAAAAGAAATTGAAACGTTGGAAAGAGAAGGACCGTTATGAATGTCATCTGTTTATTTTGAGACAAAATTCAACACGGCAATTTGCATTCATATTAGTTGAGTTCATCACTTCTTTCGTAGACGTACATCATGTTCCCTCTTCAGACACTCAGATGGCATTTTCAATACCTGACACCAAATTCAGAATCTCCAAAAAACTTTTGAGGGGTTATCTTGTCCAAGAAGTGATTCATTTTTTTCTCTGCATCACAGAGAGAGGAGAGAGAGAGCTTGAGATGTATAAATTATTGAAGGGAGCCCATTAAAGAGTAGTCAAATAGCAGCTTCTCAGGAAATATAAAAATACATCACTCAAAGGTAAGCTTCAATGAAACAAATTAATATTTTAATGAACGAATTACAAACCAGGCATAAAAGAAAAGGGAAAGACCACTCAGCCCTTCCCTTATTTATAGTAAAGCACAATCTATGCTCAGAATAAGCAATTCTCCCCCCATTCACATCCTTTGTTTTTATATACATTTATTTTTTATTTTGGTTGCATTGGGTCTTCATTGCTGTGTGTAGGTTTTCTCTAATTGCGGTGAGCGGGGGCTACTCTTCGTTGTGGTGCGTGGGCTTCTCACTGCGGTGGCTTCTCTTGTTGTGATGCATGGGCTCTAGGCACGCGGGCTTCAGTAGTTGTGGCTTGCAGGCTCGGTAGTTGTGGCTCACGGGCTCTAGAGTGCAGGCTCAGTAGTTGTGGCGCACGGGCTTTGTTGCTCTGCGGCATGTGGGATCTTCCCGGACCAGGGCTCAAACCTGTGTCCCCTGCATTGGCAGGTGGATTCTTAACCACTGTGCCACCATGGTTCACATTCACATCTTAATCACTACCAGATATACTTTTTAAAAATGAAATGTTTAAAGTCCCAACATATCCTGTCTGAATTTAGAGGAGAATTGAGAAATATTGATGTTACTTTTTAATCTGTGCAACATGTACATCTTAAATATCTTGTTTTACAACAAAAAATGTGATTTTTGCTTCAAGCTTATCCTATTCTTGTGACACAAACTTAAATGAATATTTCATGTAACGTTGCTGTGACCATTACAGATAAATAAGTAAATAAAAAGCATTAGTTACTTTTTTTACCTTCAGCTTTTCCAGATGTTCTGAGTCGTCTCATAGAAGGCTCTTTTATTATGAATAACAGGAATCCTTACATTTAGCCACTTTTATACCCGGAAACATTTTCCTCACCTTTTCTCAGGGCAAGTGAATTAAAATAAAGGACTGTTGCTATTCCTTTTTAGCTTAGAAGTATTTGAAGTTTTCCCCAAATAAGATACACTAACATTTTCCTCAATAATTCCAGATTCTTAACTCTTGTAGTTTCCCATTTGTCTTAATTTTAGATTCTCATAGTGTGCTCAGAGCGCATACTTTTCATCACACATGCATCCATGAATCCTTCAGCACTGTTTCTGCGGTGAGGACTCTTTTTATTCATTAGAGCAGGCCAGCATGATTTAATGAGGTTTCATGGTTTCTGCATAGTTTCAGCAGCTTCATCTGCTGATCCTTCCATAAAGGGAAAGCCAGCTTCAGAGTTTACATACAGCTGCGGTAGGTCACTCAGCTTTCCATTTTATATCTCCTTCCTTAGAAGAAGAATTTGTTTATTGTTTTATTCTGTAAGTTCTAACCAGCCTGATGAGAATACTTGCCACTGAAACACGCACACAGTGAATACCATGTCACAGAACAAGCAACATCACACTGAGAGCGGAAAGGACGTCTTATCGTGGCTTTCAGGGGCAACTGGTAGCAGGCCTCCCACATCCCCACACTTGTGATTAATCAACCCCTACTCTCCTTCACCCCATCTTCCCAATTCATGGCCAGGAGATGCGTACCTTTCCTGGCATGCATTTCTCCCTAAACCAGGGAACTTGCCTGGGGCCAACCCATCTATCTGATCCAAGCATAATGAGGCATGAAGCGGCCCCTTGCAGGAGCTCCGATGTGTCAGGGGCTGATGGGCATTTCATTTGTTAACTCCCAGGGGCCCTTGTGCCTCTCTGGGTTCATACAGTATTTATTTTAGGCGCTCATATTTCTCATCTGCGATCTTCACACCATATGTACACAGAGAAATAGCATCCCTGTGAGAGTCCCTCGTGAAACAGAGAAGGAAGGAAACATTTCATCTCAGTTCAAAAGAAAAAAGAAGAGCAATGTCTTACTCTAAAAGGTTGACTTGAATATTGTAAGGATGTTGGGAACAGAAACGGCTTTTAATCCGAAAGGTGGTTCTCCATAGTATGACCCACTCCCCCAACATAAATGAGAGAAATGTTTCCTTAGAATAGAAATCATTTTAATGTATTTTCAATTAATGTTAAGTCAAAAACAAGCCTGGCTTCTATCTAAAGTAATAGTAGAATGGTAGAGACGCTCCCTCAAATGCAAGCTTGGAAACTGGGTTATAAAAAAATGTATGTTTGATCTAGGCAGAGCTCCCTAATTTTCTCAGTAATTAGATGCTGAGACAACTAATCCTTTGTCCAGTCAGTAGAAAGCAATTCCACCAGTTGTAGACTGCATCAAGATAACCCGTAGGATCCAAGGCTTCAAGACTTACCTTGTGAATTGAATTCACTTTGCCATCTTAATTTGTTGATTTACGATGAGCTAACCCTCTGAAAAAGTATCTGAGGAAACTGTTATTTTCCAAATTGCTACAATTGCTATTACAGGTGATTCGTTACTAGAATTTAAAAACTTAAAGGAAAGAAAAGAAGATATCTTCCCTTTCTTAAGTATTTATTAAGTGAGAGGGTATTAAAAAAAACTATGTATGTATCAGGTTCCTACTATGTGCCAGACTCTACCTAATGTTTTCTCAGATAAATCACCTACTTTAATCTTGACAACATACCCAGAGAGCTGAGATTTAGATCTCAGTCTGCCTCTAAATATGAGAGCTTTGGAAGAATTACTTCTTAACTTTCTGCAAACACATTTATTAAGTGCCTCTGCTAGACACTCCTTTGTAATGTGAAAAGAACGTGGGATAAGATGAATAGTTTCTTACTTCTTGGACATAAAACTCAAGAACTTAAGACCAAGTTTATTAAAAATGTTAAATCTTTACCCATTTATAGCCAGATCTTAGAAAAATACCAGAAATACTCATTAACAATAAAAAACAGAATAATATGATTTGTGTTTATAATGGAGTGGTTGGGAGCAGAGAGAAGTTCTAACAGACATAAAAATATATTATAACAATACTCTTAAAGTAATCATTTGGTACTAGTATATGAAAGGGGAAAGATAGTAATAACCTAAAATAGAAAGTTCAGACAGAATCCCACATAGAAATTAAGATTTAGTAGGTTTTTCAATGTAAAGGTGAACATATATATTATTTGATAAGTGGTATTGAAAAAACACAGTAGATTCCTACAGGAAAAATGATGAACATTTCATTGTAAATAATGAAACATGACAGAGATAAAGTTAAAAAAAATCCCTGCTAAATCCTGCAATCCCATTCCCTTAAGGAATTTGGCATTGTATCCCAGTGTGCCCTATTTAATAGCTGTCTTGATATGCCTTAAGTATATATACTCATGTATACATGAATATGTGGATTTGACTTTTATTTATTCTTACAATATTGTACAATACTATATGCATTATTCTACAATTTGCTTTCCCAGTTTATATGGCTATGCCTTGAGGTCAATAGGTACAGAGATAATCCATCTGAAATACCTGCATACAATTACACAGTATGAATTTTATATACATGAACACATGCTTTCCAACCCTTTCCCTGCTGACAGAGAGTAAGGCTTCTGCTCAGCCTCTGTACACAATGCTGTAACAAACATCCTGGTGCACATTTCCTGACATCATGCTGCAATAAGGTCTATATAAGAGAGCTTCCCAGACGGAACTGCATAGTCAAAAAATCTGTGTATTTTCCACTTCAGTAGTTATTGACTTGAAGGAGCCAGTCCTCAGGGAATAAAATGGAACCTCATGATCTTCATGGATTTTTGTTTTGTTTCTTAATATCTTTGTGAGTACCAAGGGCAGAATCAACTTGCTCTTTACACTGATTTCACTGTCTCTTTACAAACACCAGAACGCGATAGCTATTTCTACTACTATACTGTATAAATACTATGCTTTCACCTTCATTGCTTATTAATCCCCTCTGGGTCAATCACTGAAATAAGTTTACTTTTAAAACTTACAACATTCCTATTGAGATTTCCAAATTTTAAATGTCCAATGTTACACAGCAAGTAAGGAGAAAACCCGATGTCAAGGTCCAGTCTTCCTTGATATATGGCTGCTCCTGTGAGAACGGGTCATCATGGAAACAAGCCCTCATGTTGTCCCTCCCTGAAACAAAGCTTCATCACACACAAAAAGATCCACCAAGTTTCCTTGAATGATGATGAGAAGGAACGCCTAATGCACGGAGTGACAGACGAGCACCACTGACAGAAGAAACCAGATGTGAGAAGCCCCGGAGGAGGAATAAAGGTCGCCCCTTCCCAGGCAGACAGTGGCGGTGTGACTGCAGAGCTGAGAGGAGAGAGAGGTCGAGAGGTGAAGAGGGAAACTGGGATGAGGCTGGGCAGGATTTTGTAGAAGCTGGTAAGATTTTAAAAATGAATCTTCTGACTTACTTCACTCTGTATGACAGACTCTAGGTCCATCCATCTCACTACAAATATCTCAATTTCGTTCCTTTTTTTGGCTGAGTAATATTCCATTGCATATATGTGCCACATCTTCTTTACCCATTCATCCGATGATGGACACTTAGGTTGCTTCCATGTCCTGGCTATTGTAAATAGAGCTGCAATGAACATTTTGGTACATGATTCTTTTTGAATTATGCTTTTCTCAGCGTATATGCACAGTAGTGGGATTGCTGGGTCATATGGTAGTTCTATTTTTAGTCTTTTAAGGAACCTCCATACTGTTCTCCATAGTGGCTGTATCAATTTACATTCCCACCAAGAGTGCAAGAGGGTTTCCTTTTCTCCACACCCCCTAGAGTCTGTCATACAGAGTGAAGTAAGTCTGAAAGAGAAAAACAAATACCGTATGCTAACACATATATATGGAATCTAAGAAAAAAAAAAAGTCATGAAGAACCTAGGGGCAAGACGGGAATAAAGACACAGACCAGCTAGAGAATGGACTTGAGAGTATGGGGAGGGGGAAGGGTAAGCTGTGATAAAGTGAGAGAGTGGCATGGACATATATACACTACCAAACGTAAAATAGGTAGCTAGTGGGAAGCAGTCGCATAGCACAGGGAGATCAGCTCGGTGCTCTGTGACCACCTAGAGGGGTGGGATAGGGAGGGTGGGAGGGAGGGAGATGCAAGAGGAAAGAGATATGGGAACATATGTATATGTATAGCTGATTCACTTTGTTATAAAGCAGAAACTAACACACCATTGTAAAGCAATTATACTCCAATAAAGATGTTAAAAAATAATGAATCTTCGAGGAAATGAAAGCCCTTGACAGCTTTGAGCAGTGGGGTAGTGTGACTGGACGTGAATGTCTATCCTGGGGTTGTTGTCTGAAGCATGACTACAGGGAAGCAGGGCGTGCAGGGAGCGGGGGGCAGGAGTTTGGGGACAGCCCAGGGGGGCCTGCTGGGTGGGAGCCGCTATTCTAGAAGAGAGCTCTGGGCACTACCTGTAACTTGACAGATGTCCACTATTTGACAAAGCTATAGTGCCCAAATTATTTTCAGATTACCCTGCACATTGCAAGTAATAAAACAGAATAATGACTTGAGCTCCATTATTTGTTCATCTTACACTGAGTCTGAAAAGCCATAAACCTTGCACTGATAGATGTAAATCGTCTCAGACAATTAGTTCCAATTGTCTGATAGCAAATTTGAACTCTCTGCAGTTTAATAATCAGAAAGCCTTGGAACTCAGATGGAAGTGAAGTCGGCAGAAGAAACCATGATGCTGCCTTGGAGGTGACGTGGAACGACCAGACTGCGCCCGAAGAGCAGTGTTAGAAATATAAATCTGCAACCCAGGACATCTTACCACAAACAAATGTTACAAATCAAATATAGATGGGAGGCTCTTATGTGTACTACTGGATGATAATAAAATCCTTCTTTAAGTAAGCACAAATGTTTTTTCTTCCATGAATGCCTCACCTAAGTTTCTTCCAGTAAGTAGAAGATACTGCTTGGAGAATAAACGTCTTCTGCTAGTCTTAGGAGCCTGTGAAACACAAAAATAAAAGGTCTCTGTGTACATATAACAGTCCCCCAGATGTGAAGCTTCACTACGACCCTAGTGCAAATATTTTCCAGGGTGTTTTGTACTGACCAAAAGTAATAAATGTGTGAAAATATGTAGACTCACTTATGAGTAGCTTATGTAGTCACAGCACTTTAGATGAGGAAAACATTTTAGATCTGGGTTGTTCTAAGATTCTAGTTTATAGATGCAGAAAATGATGGCCTGAAGAAGTTTCAGAGTTTTAGATGGCAATGCTTAGGCTAAACCCACATCTGAATCCCAGGCTAGTCTCCTTCAAAGCCTATATACACTCACAGGGTTAAAAAAAATAAAATTTACCCACCAGTGCATTGGATTGGACTTACTAGATACAGTGAAAAACAGAAGGTGGAGACGTAATCCCTATCCACGATAATTATTATAGCACCTCAGTTTACAATAACCCTAAGAGGTCATCCATTTCAACCCCCACTTTCTGTATAACTGACCCATAGCCACACACACACATGCGCACACAGGTACATACACACACTCTCAAACAAGTACATGACGTTTAAGCACCCCTTGGTCCTCCCTGTCATCCATGAACTAGCTTATTCTGAGCACCTTCAGTGACAGGAAGTTGATTTCCTCCTGAGACAGCCTAGTCTCATTCGGGAAGCTCTAACTATTAGAAAATTCATTTCACTGGGAAAAACATCGGTCCCCCTCTAGTCAGGGCACTAACCTCAAGGGCCCGGGAGAACTTTTCAACCCCATGCCTGTGACAGCCTTCACAAATTTGAAGACAGCTCTCCTGAATCGCTGAACCTTCTACTCTCCAGGGTAAACGTCTCAGATGCTTCAGCCTTCTTAAAGCATGTTAACTCTTCTCTGGATACACCCCAACTCTGCTGTGTCTGACACTGTGGCAGCCAGGAAGGAGTGTAAAAAGCCAGGTGAGGGTGCCCATTGGAAAGTAGAGAGGGGTGATTTTATCCATCCATCTACTAGATTGACAGAGTTTGCTTGCTACGATATGGTTGCCTCAAATAGCTATTTAGTCCTATAATTTTCTTTTTTAAATCTGTTTCTACTATGCCAGGATTGTTTGGTATTTTAGAACTAAATATAAATATGTGTATGGAATATATAGCATGGTATATGTATTATGGAAATACATAAAATGTGTGTGTATGTAAATGTCTATATCTGTAGGTACAGCTATCTATAGAGATGCAGATACAGATATACAGATACGGACTTTTCTTTCATTATCTCATTAAATCCTCCAAGTAATGCTATCCCTATAAGCTTAGAGTCATCCCCAAATTAAAGTCATGCCTCTCCTACATTCACGCAAATCATGATAAGGGCTGAACAGGACAAAGACCTTCTAAGTTTCTCTATAAAATTTTATTCTAAATTCACACTGATGTATTAAAAAGTGAGCTTATAATCCTGCAGGCATTTCCCTTCAATGAGTATTATATTTAATAATGAATTGTTGACAGATCGCATTTTCCTTTTGTTTTGGAATCTGGCACACTGTGAAAGATTACAAATGCTGAGAAGTATTTCTGTGTCCTTCCAGGAGAAGGAGAAGCCAAAAACAGAGTTTTGATTTTGTGACTTACGTTTGGCTGGGAAGAACTTGCCAGGGGAATTGTGGAGCAGGGCAATGGGATCAAGCATAGAAGGAGGCCCCTTCGAGGGTCCATCTACCTCTCTGCTGATGTGGGGTTGTCTTCCCTGTCTCTGTCACAGGGCAGCACAAACAGCCATGTGGGGCTAGAGCAGATGATGCCAGGAGCCGGGCTGTCAGACTAAAGGCGAGCCAGGACCAGGGCAGCCAGACAGGGGGACAGACGATACAAAGAGGATATGGGCAGTGAAAGCTTTGATCTTGCAACTCAGGTTACTCGGATTAGGAGGAAACTCCTAGATCATCATCAGAAGAAAGAAAGCACCTGAGAAAATTAATGCAGCGCTCATGGGCCAGAGGCATGAATGATGTAGCAATAAAAGGAAAATAAGTTAACAAAATCTGTCAACGAGAACAATAGCATGAAGGTTTAGTCACCTCTTTGGCAATTATTTACATGGATTGCTCAGTGTGTGTGTGTGTGTGTGTTTCTGTTTGTCTGAAAAGGAAGAAAGTGGGCCCCAAGCACTGAATCAGGAGCAGAAGTGTAATATATGAAATGTGGACACTTGTGTCTACCGAGCTAGCCAGAATTAGTTAGAATGCTTTAAGCAAGCTATTTAGTGAAATGTGAATTTATTTAACTCATGCTGTGATTTAGTTATTCTTTGGTAATTGCTTTGTCTCCTTAATGCCAGTCTGGGAACTCTGCTTAGTAATTATCTAAAGTAATAGTAACTGAACCCAGGTGAGCCTCATGGCCATCACATTCCCTTGGCAAGAGTCAGTTAGAGATAGGGACCAAACTGGCACTCTAGCCATGGCTAGGGAATTGCCAGCCCACATCGAGAACATTCTAAACAGGCCACAAAACAGGGAAGCAAGTGTACACATTGTACCTCAACAGCTATCTGCTGTCGATCATACTGTTGGCAGGGCGACCGACCAATGACAGAATTACCCAATTGTAGGTCTTGCTTTCAAGACAACATTGCTGTAAGCTGTGAAATGGGTACCAGCTTTGTGAACACACAGAACATCAATATGCCCAAGAAAGTACCAACTACACACACTTTTGAAATTATTCCCAGTCATGTAATTGCTTCAAGTGGGCTTTCCTCTCTCTGTTCGTTAAATGCCAATATGCAAAATGATTTTTCATGTGAAAAGGAAACACAGCCAATAAAATAACCCAGTATTGTCTTATTTGCTTGATGTTTTATTTAGGTTTGTTTTCTTTTTCTTATATAATTAAGTTTCTGCATTTCTTCAGGCATGGTATCTAGAATATTTTGTCAAATAAATGAGTTATTGAATGAATAAATCACATTCCAATGTTTGTGTAAATGATTACTTGAGTGATCATACTGACTTCCATAAAGACAAACAGAAGTTATCAACAGACTACAACTGCTGGTCAAATACTTTACTAACCAAAAATTAAAAGGCATTACATTCATAAGGTAGTGTGAAGGAATGTGAAGAGTTGAAGAATAGCTCACTTTGAATTCTAATTGCATATTTGTACAGAGCTGCATATTAATTTATAAACATAGGAAAACTTGAAAATATGTGGAATTATAGATTATTAATTTTGAAAAGGGCTTTAAGGACATGTCCTTTACATCAGTGAGAACACAGAAGACAGAGGTGTGCTGTGCTCTCCATCTCCAAGGTCATTGACTCCAAAGACAGGACCAGACACAACATTGACTCCATCCTCTTCAGTTTCCTTAGTTTCTTTTTTTTTTAATTAGAAGTGTCCTCTAATTCTTAGAAAATGTTTTCATTTTCCTCAAGAAGTTTAAACGTAGAGATTTTCACATCAAAGGGCAATCTTTCCCTTTATTTCCTAACTTGTCTGAGAAAATAAAAATGCCTGTTTACAAACCCTGACAGCTGGGAGATAATAAATGAATAAATGGCTTTAGACTCCTTTCTGTACTGCTGAATGCACACAGGATGTGAGGCAAAGAGGCCTGAGTTTAAGCCCAGACTTTCTGAGCAAAATGGATGTGACCTCAGGCCAGTGTCTGTAGCCGTGCTCGACTTCCCTTGCGTATAAAACGGGGATGGTAAGACTTCACTCACAGGGTTTTGAGGAACAATCAAATGACATGATGACTGTAAAGACATTTTGTAAATAGTTAGAAGGTAGATACAGATTAGGTTCTGTATTTCTCTCGCCAAAGACCGGATGGAGGAGGCTCATTTCAGTTTCAAGCAGTGACTCCCAACCTTCCTCGTGAACGCCCCCCGACCTTGTAAACAGCAGTTTATAAACACCCAGTTTTTCACAGGTTTTCCAAAGAAGACCCCACCATGTGACACAAATGTGGATTAATAGTGTCCCATCTAGAGAACTCAGACTGAGTACTATTTGGTGTCAGAGTAGTAATTAAATACAGCGACAAAGCAAATCAGGTCCTCTGAATGTTAACCTCATTATCACCCTCTCAGAGCTACTTGCCAAAAAGTTAACAACCGTTAAAGCTGTGCTGCTCATCCAATCAGAATATTAAATTAATCAGCCTGGCCCTGACACAAACATCACGGATGGAGTTAATCCTTTGTGTTGTACATATCAAAAAGGATATGTGGAAGCTCTGGGGAAACTTGCAAAGTATTTTTCACCATTTTAATTATTTCATGTGTTTTTAGAGGCAAAATAATATGACTTTGCTCTCCTCCCTTACTCTGCTTCTTTACTCAAAAATCATTGACAAATTCGTTTTTTTGAAATCTAGTTTTCCTTCACAGATGGAGATATTGCTTCACAAATCTTGATATGAATTCAAACAAGGAAGCCTGTAAAGTTATCATGAAGCAACAAGTGTATATGTTTGGAAACCTCCCATTCTTGCAAAAAACATACATGTTGATGAACACGATTTTTGCAAATAATGAATACTGTCCAAAATTGCATCCCTTTTCCTATTTCTGTATCTACCTGTTGTAGTCATCTGTAGGCACATAGGGTACCTGGGCAAGGTGCAATTCCGCTGGAGAAAGGAATACACCATCTTCTACCTCTTTGCTAATAAATCACATTGCATTCTCAGGGAGGAAAAAAATGCCCAAGTGAACAAAATACTGTTTGACAGAGGTCCTTGCCCTGGTTCTGTTATGATAGTTGCAGCTATGTCATGATCCCCTCAGCATTAATTATGCCTGAAAGATAAAACGTGGACACTCATCCACTGGGCTGTGCTTCTGTGCTTACTCCCATTTATTTATCTTTCATGTTGACTAGAATAGAATGGTTAGCAGTTCAGCAAGCCATGGGACCCTAAAATGAGTGAATAAATATTTTCCTTTCATGAGTACTTTTTTCTAGGAACCTTGTACCTGGCTGTCCGTGGACTAACATTGTAAGAATACCATATGGACAAATAATTGCTGCTTCCAATCTGTAGCAAAAGCCTGGAAAAAAAATCAGTTCCACAACTGTTCTAGTCTACTCATATTCATTGGCTAAATGTGCATATTTTCTGTTAATTGTGATTCTGAAGCTAGAGAGGGCTTCTTGGAGGTGACAGACAAACAGTAGGGTATCATGAATATGTATGGTGTGTCTAAGAAAATAAATTAACAGGGGCCAGCCACTCTGGTGACCCACTTATGTTGACAGCAATGAGTGTGACAGTGAAGGGCTGTATTGCATGAATTTGCATGACAGAATTTCCTCCCGATCAACTAATTTACTTCATGCATTTGGATTATTTTAAGCACTACACAGCAGTCAGATAATTAATTACTAAATCACCAATACTGACATTAAGGAACAAGCAATACATTATAGCTGATTACCACTTAAAAGCAGAGCTGGTACAGCTACATATCAGAAGATAGGGGAGGAGGAACGGGTCTAACACATGAATTCCCTTGGGACGCATTGATCTGGGTGTTGCTGAGAACTGGACGAGCTGGTGAATCCCTCTCCTCACCTGAACCATCTCACTTCAGTGCTGAACCTTATCTTGTTTAAAATGTATAGTCATTCTAAATGAGACATATTAACCCAGCCTGGAGCAAAAAATAGACATTGTCTTGATAACTGTGATAAAAATAATTAGTGAATACCTAGTTATTTAGGGGCAACATACTTTTTGGCCTGAGTCACCAGAATAATTTATATAAATATCCCCAAACATAATAGTTCTAGAGTTTAATGACATAAATTGCGTTGTCAACAAATTTGTAGAATAGCCAAAATTGATATCTTATTTCTTATATGTGTTTTTGATTTATAACTCTCTCTGTTATTGAGAGGGCAGACATTATGTCTTATTTGCATTTCTACCTCGAGCATTTGACCCAGCTCCTGGTGGCTGTAAACATTGAACAAATATTGGTTGTATCAACTTTATAGAATCAAGAGAATTAGGAATAAAGTATATTATTCAAACCAAACACAAACTATTTGCCCACAGGAGGTGAGGTGATAGGGCTAAGAACCTGCTTAGACTTTGAACTGAGACAGCTTTATGAATCATAGCCCCCAGACAAGGAATTTAGCTTTTTGGAGCCTAATTTTTCTCATCTTCTGAATCTCTGGACTGTCTTATCATCTGTAACACAGAGAGATTAATATTTGCCTGAAAGGGCAAACAAAATTAAAAGTAAAATGCTAGCATAGTGATTGGCTCATATTAAGTAATTAACACACTGTAGCTATTATTAGTAGAGCCCTAAGTATAGAAAAGAGGAATCTAAAGGATCTAATAAAACATTTGGGAGACAAAATCCTTAAAACTTTGTAATTCATGGAGTGTGGGGAAAACAAGACAGGACGGAGCCAACTGTGACCATCAGCACATTGGTTTGAGACTAGATAAATGGTAATTTTACCAACCAACGTAGTGACATAAGGAAAGAAAGACATTTATGGAGAAATATAATTATATTTAGTTTGGGGTGGACAAAATGTGAAGTGCCTAGAAAGAATGCAGTGGGTGAAAACTGGAGGTGAGTTACGTGTGTGTCTGCAGCCTGGGAGAAGACTCGAGTCTGAAGACATATCTGAGAGATGACAGCACAGGAAGCAAGCATGACAGTGGCTGTAATCACAGAGGACAAGGTATATGGTAGAGGAACAGGGGCTAATTGAGAACTCTGAGCAACACACACTTAGAAGGATGGCTAGACACACCAGGGTCGCTAAGTAAGCAGAATAAATGGCTGCTGATATCCACCAGGGGCCAGCAGGTGGTGGCATTCCAGAAGCAAGAAAGTTGAGCCTTTCAGAAAGCGGACGGACAATGGTATCAAGTCAGTCTCACAAAATAAAGACTGAGAATAATGCATTAGAGTTGACAATAGACCATCAGTGACCTTGATGAGAACAGCAAGGCAGAGGTCAGATTTCAGTGAGTGGAGGTGATGGATAATAAACTGAACAGTGGACAGGTGAGAAGAGCTAGTTTAGAATGTTTGATGGAGGAATGGATAAAGAAGGTGTGGTACATATACACAATGGAATATTACTCAGCCATAAAAAAAATGAAATAATACCATTTGCAGTGACATGAATGGACCTAGAGATTGTCATACTGAGTGAAGTTAAGTCATACAAAGACAAATATCATATGATATCACTTACATGTGGAATCTAAGAAAATGGTACAAATGAACCTTTCTAAAAAACAGAAATAGAGTCACAGTTGTAGAAAACAAACTTATGGTTACCAAGGGGGAAAGGGGGGAAGGGATAAATTGGAAGATTGGGACTGACATGCACACACAACTATATATAAAGAAGATAAACAACAAGGACCTACCATATAGCACAGGGAACTATACTCAATACTCTGTAATTACCTATATGGGAAAAGAATGTAAAAAAGGGCGGGGCTTCCCTGGTGGTGCAATGGTTAAAAATCCACCTGCCAATGCAGGGGACACGGGTTCGAGCCCTGGTCTGGGAAGAACCCACATACCACGGAGCAGCTAAGACCATGCGCCACAACTACTGAGCTTGCGCTTTAGAGCCCGCGAGCCACAACGACTGAAGCCTGTGTGCCTAGAGCCCGTGCTCCTCAACAAGAGAAGCCACCGCAATGATAAGCTCGCGCACCGCAACGAAGAGTATCCCCCGCTCGCCGCCAGTAGAGGAACCCTGCGCGCAGCAACAAAGACCCAACGCAGCCAAAAATAAAAAATAAAAAAATAAAAAACAAAAAAAGAGTTGATATATGTATGTGTGCAATTGACTCACTTTGCTGTACAGCAGAAACTAACACAACATTGTACATCAACTATACTCCAATAAAAATTAATTTAAAAAATGTTTGAACATGAAAATTGGTGAGAAACATGGGGTCAAGACTGGGGGGGGGGATCAGCAAGAACTTTAGGTACCACCTTTGTGACCAGTGGTGTGTTGAGTTCTACTGGACTTCAGAGAAAAAAAGGTACAAGAGGGGCTATCTTTATATCTGTTAAAAATGCTAGTGGAACGTGTACAGGAGGCCAGGCCCTGGGGAACAGGGACCTCCACCCCCGAGGGCCTTTCTCATCATTAGTTTTTCTGCTCGTGTTTGTCTTCATGGGCAAGCACGTCGCTCCCAGTGAGAACTGTGACTTGGGATTCCCATGTTTGGGTGGTGAATGATAGTATCTCCTTTGGATAAATTTACCCTATAACCCTGGCTACTTTTTAGCAAAGCATAATGAATAACGACATATAGCAGGTCCCACAGCCATAAATATATGAGAATCAGAAGCTGTGTTGAATATGGCTTAATAAATGGAGTTCTAATGGAAGTGGGCTTATAGCTGCAGCAAAGTCCACAAAATTTCGTGCAGATACTATTTTTGGTTAATTGGTTTAGTGTTGTCATTTTATCTTTGCTCTGTGACTTTGCATTGCACTGCAGTGGGATGTACATTTCCCCATATCTTTGATGTTGGGCTATGACTTATGCAGTGTTAGCAGCTGTGCTTTAGATGGAAGCTTCAAGGGTGCCCTTGTGCTCTGCCGTTAGAGGAACACACCCCACGTGGCTGCTAGACCAAAGAAAACAGGAGGTGGGGTAGCAGACCTGAAAGCAATCCGCAGCCAGAAACAAGACCAGCTCATCCCAGGTAAGACCAGGGGAGCTCCTGCAAACCCACAGCATTGAGAAAGACCATCAATGTTTGTGTAGTAAACCATAAAGGTTTTTGAGGTTCGATGCTATGCCATAAAAAGTGATCAACACAGAGTTAATTACATTAAGATAAAATAGGCAATGTGTTGATGACTAAATACTACGGAAAGAAGATATATCCAAACTGCACTTACATGAACTTCTTGGCAAAGCAGGTGGTGATGACAAAATCATTGATAAGGCATGCTGATCACTGCTCAGTTTTTAAATGTGGGGCATAAATTACATTTTGTCCTAAAGGAAATAGGAGAGGATAACTTATAGTCTCCCCTTATCCACAGTTTCACTTACCCATGGTCTGAAAATGTTAAATAGAAAATTCCAGCAATAAGCAATTCATGGATTTTAAGTTGTGCACCATGCTGAGTAGCATGATGAAATCACGTGTGCAGTCCCTCTCTGCTTAGCCCAGGACGGGGACCACCGCTTTGGCCAGCACATCCACTTCCTAGCCGCATGATTAATATAACTGTGGACATGAGGGTTGGTAAGGCTCTGAAGTTGATTCAGTGAAGCCTCTCCTCATTTGGCAACAGATTCCCTCCTATAAGGTCACCAGGTATCACCCAGACTCTGCCAATTTGCCATCTTCCAAGGCCCTTTTAAAAAGTCCATCCTTATGTTTAAATGCAAACATGTTTCCCAGTGTTCATAACCATTTTCCACCATTTGAACTTCCACTCAGAACAATTATTTGGGAACAACAATCATGAATTCTTGGGTCTTCTTTTCTTTAAGGTAAACATTCTCAAATTTCTAAAATATTTTTGTGGCATGTCAGTATTCCCAAGCCATTGAGTTTGGTTCCTTTTTTTCCTGTTTTCAATATCATGTGATATTTTTTCAGATCTCCACCTTATTATAATATCTGTATTTATGTGAGGGTGATTCACGAGTTTTCCATATGTTCTGAATAGCATAAATAAACTATGGAGTCTTTTGAATGTGGATGTTTCTGTTCAGTAAAAGAGCCAGCTGTTTCTCCTCTGTACACTTTTCCTTGCTTTGAACCAAGTTTAAAAAACAAAAGTAGTATTGTGTTTTCTCTTCACTGTGTGATATACAGGGTTCTTTTTAAAGAATCCTTTGCATGGTCTTATAGTCTCTTCTTTTCTTGTACCTACACCCCACTCTTTGATAGCTGGTGACTGTGGTGTTACAGGCTTTGGAGAAAGCATAAGGGTCAATCCAGCTCTCGCCTCACCAGCCACTGTGGTAGGAAACATATATCTGAGGTGCTTTGATGAAATTCAAGAACTATCACAATGATATGGCCTCAAAAATTAGCCTCATAGCATGTTATCTATATACTAAACAGATTTCGCAAGAAATGTCTGCTGTGCTGGAGTCAGGTCCTGCCAATTTGTGAGATCAGGTTGTGGAAGCTAGTTTTTAACTATTCAGGAATTTTGGAACAATTTCTTAAATAGTTGGTAGGTTAGCATCAATCATGGTGGAGTATTTACACTATGGAAAGTGGCAGATGCAAACATTCCAGGCCTTGTTTTCCTGCCATTGGGGATTAGTTTACTAACTTACCACTGGTTGTTGAAATATATTTCAATAATTATAAACATCATCTTTCTCCACTAGAAAATTCGACTTAATGCCCTGAAGCATCCATTGTAAGTAAGGAACTGATTTCTCTCCCATGCACTAGAAAATTACTACCTATATGTCGTGTTTGGAAAATTGAGAAAATAATCATTCAAAACATTTTTTGATGGTGTTTTTTTTTTGTTTGTTTGTTTTGGTAGAAGCCTGGTTGAGAAAAGCTGATGGACAGATCAGAGACTATAAGCCAGTGGTTCTTAACATTGACGCATGCTAGAATCACCTGTTTTTTGTTTTTTTGTTTTTTGTTTTTTTAATGCAGATGTCTAAGCCACACTCCAAACCAATAAAATCAAAATCTCTGAAGTAAACATCAAAATTCCCAGCAGTTTTGAGAACTGCTGCCAAAAACACTTTGGAAAGAAGGGATGGCAGATCTGTATGTTTTCTCAAATGATGGAGTGGGCTGTGGATATAGATGAGGATTCAACACGTGTTGAGTAAACTGACCACATGACAAGCTCTATTGAATGTATTTATGCAACAGTTCTTTGGAGGAGAAATGTCTCCCTTCCTATCTCATAGCTGCGTCTCGGAATAGGAGCTCTGATTGGAATAGGATAATGAGTCACTGGCAGGTAGAATCATTCTCATCAGCAGGGGTAGCAGTTGACATCTCCACGTCTCTGCAGGAGGTTCCCAGCAGCAAGTCTGGTCCCAGAGCACCTCAGTCCTTCACACCAGGTGCCTTACACATGAATTCCTCTTCACGTCTCTTTTCTACAGGTCTGGTTAAATTCATACTCATTCCTCATGACTTGCCTCCAGTGTCAACCTTCCAAAAATCTTTCCTACTTGGCCTCTTTTCTTCTGACTCGTTAGAAAACTTTTGCATGGCTTTCAGGTTCCACAGTGCATATCCCACTCATGGAGTGTTCTACAGGGCTCTGTGCAATCCTTGAGGGTCAGGACTGCATTTTATCTCAGAATCTTCAGGACGGAGCCTAAGCCATCCACAGTATGGGCTCACTAGGTGTATGTTGAACAAATTAGTATTTGTTTCACTCTAAAGAGCTTATATTGATAAAGCATTTTTAGAAGGGAATATATATATATATAATTATATATGTATATATTACATCATTACACTTATGTATATTTATGTATATTCACTCAATAAAGAATGTTTACTATGGTAAAGAATGTTTGCTTAATTGGAAAAAGAATGTGTGCAAACCATAAAACCAAAACAATAATGACATTTTCTGACAAACAAAATTTAAAACTCTAAAAATGTTTACCACAACTCTCATTAGTGCAACACTTCAAGAATATAATCAGGAAAAATAAAAATTGATCCCAAAAGGGAGAATGTGATGCCAGAAGAAAATGTGAGTCAAAAAACCTGGCGAACGTAAATAAATGCAAACAAACATTGACTTTACAATGTTAAAATAATAAATTAATTTTGTGGCTAAGAAAACACAGTGGAATTAAAACACTGGGCAAGGATAACATTTTAGACAAGAAAATCAATATTGTACTGAATACATTCTCTTAAAAGAAGGTTATTAAATTAAAAATGTATAATATGAAGTCTAAAAAACATACAGTTGCAAGTTTCAAAAACATATTTCTAAAAAAGTCATGGATCAAAGGAGAAAATATTTTTTTTTAAATAGTAGTAATAAAGAGGGTAATGACAATACTACATATCAAACCTGTGGGATGCAGCTAATGAGGTTTATAGTGAGAAATTTATAATTCTAAATGTTTTCATTAGAAGAGAAGGGCTGAAAATTGATGAGCTAAGATTACAATTCAAGGGGTTTGAATGAGAACAGCAGTCTAAACCCCAATAAAGGTTAAAAATAATAAAGAATAGCAAACAAAGACACCATAATTGAAGATTCACATAGCCTAAACCTCAGCATCTCAGCTCCAAATATTTAAGGAACAGAATTCCCCACAGGGACTTCCATGCCTGTGTTCAGGCTACTCCTACCACCTAAAGTCCAACTAGGATCCCTACATATGTCTATATTCACATCTGTTTAAATATAAGTATTTTAGAGACAATATTTCAATATATTTATATATTTATAAATGAATACAGATTTTATGTTTTGTTATATATTTGTGTTGCATGTGTTTGTATGACAACCTAATTTTGCAGCACTTTAAATATATTGAGGTGATTAAAGACCAGGAATTCCATTAAGGACTAGGCTTCTGGAATCAGTCTTTGATAAGAAAGACCCGATGTTTGTTCATTAGAGGACATGATTTTCCAGCTGGACATCATACCCTGACCTCAGGTGGAACTTGATACCATGTGGTCTCCCATTGCAGGAGGTCGTGGTCAGCAAGAACTTCATGAAGAGGGTGATCAGGCTGGGAAAGCACTGACTGTCTTGCCATCTGAATGAGCAGGGAAACTAGGAGTGTTCAACCGTGAGGCTAACCTCATAGCTGCCTTAAGATGCAAAAATCAGAAGGGATGGTAAGAATTCCATGTGGCTTCCAGGTCACAGCTGGCAGTGATGATGAAAGTGACAGTGGGATTATGATAAAATTGAGGAGTTGGAGAAAGAAATATCTCAGGTGTACACTAACCAGCTTTAAGATCCTAGAAAAATTACTTAAATTAAGCATTTGCTTCCTCTTCTTAATAAAAAGAAACTACTTGTTTTGATGGCTTGTGGAGGGGTTGCATGACATTAGACACAGAAGCAGGTACCAAGAGATGTTCCACATATTCTCCCTGAATCTCAACAAAAAGAACCTCATAAATTTTGTTTCTGCCAGTCCAACAACATAGACTCAACTCTGAAAAACTGGTACAATCCTTGTTAATAACGAGGTTTGAGATGCCTGTATGTCCAGTCGGTTTTTAAAGGCATTTATAACCTTGTTCAAAAAACCCTCAATGCCTAACTTGTACAGCAAAACCATGGGGGAAATTATTGACACAAGAAACGTTTGTACTCTTCTTAACTCTTGAAATTCACTTTCTTCTTTGGCAATTTCTTACTAATTACTGCCGTTAACACCAAAACCATGCTAACTTCAGCAAATACTGGTCTCCGTTTAACACTTTGGACCAGGGTTTCTCCATCTTGCTGCTATTGACATGTGGGACTGGGTGATTCTTTGCAGTGCGTTTGTCCTATGCATGTAGCATGTTTAGCAGCAGCCTGTCCTGTACCCACCAGATGCCAGTAACCCCTCTTCCAGATGTGACAAGAAAATTGTGTTTCCAGACATTACCAGTGTCTCCTCCTCCCAGGTGATCATTGCTCTAGACTAGCAAGAACTCATGTCTTTTTCCTTAATTCCTATCTGATACTGGGATATACTGAGATTTTACTGAAAGTTTGGAGAAAACAAAATGACAACAGTCAAAAAAAACCACCATGGAATTGAGTTAATCTATTTTAAATGCACATGGTTTATTCAAGTCCATCTTGAACCCTCTGCAAGTTCAGGGAAGGAGACTTCATTCATGATTCCCAGCCTAATCTTTGGAGTAGAGGCCATGTGTCCCCACCATGTAGAAACATCCTCAAAAGCATCCAGACTATTCCCCTATTCTCATGTTGGGGAACCAACATGAGACAGTGTTTCCTATCTCACTTAAAGTCAGTTTCAAATTATCATTTTTGGTAAAGAATTTTCCTAATTGCCAGTGATCAATGCTGGAAAATTCTATTGGGTTGTCCAAAAGGTTCCTTCATTTTTTAAAGTAAAAATAAAAGACACATTTTTCATTTTCACCTAGAACTTTATTGAAAAACATATTCACTGTTTTGTTCTACCTTCTGCCATTTTTCAGGCAACTTTATAATTCCATCTTCCCAAGACTTTTTGTCTTTTTGAGCAAAGAACTGTTCCAGGTGCCTTTTACAGTCTTCCAGGGAATTGAATTTTTTTCCATTAAGAGAATTTTGTAAAGACCGAAATAAATGGAAATCTGAAGGTGTAATGTCTGGTGAATACAGCAGATGAATCAGAACTTTCCAGCCAAGCTGTAACAGTTTTTGCCTGGTCATCAAAGAAGATTATGCGTTCCCTGTTGATTAATTATGGATGCTTTTCGTCTAGTGCTGCTGTCAGTTGGTCTAATTGGGAGCAGTACTTGTTGAAATTAATCATTTGGTTTTCCAGAAGGAGCTCATAATAGAGGACTCCCTTCTAACCCCACCATATACACAGCATCACCTTCTTTGGATGAAGACCGGCCTTTGGTGTGGTTGGTGGTGGTTCATTTCCATTGCCCCACGATCTCTTCTGTTCCACATTATTGTATAGCATCCACTTTTCATTCCCCATCACAATTTGTTTTAAAAACAGAACATTTTCATTACATTTAAGTAGAAAATCGCATGAAGAAATACGGTCAAGAAGGTTCCCCACCCCGACCCCACTTAACTTCTGTGGAACCCAAACACCAAAGTGATTAACATAACCACGCTGGCGCAAATGATTTTCAGCTCTTGATTTGGATATTTGAGTATGTCAGCTATCTCCTGCACGGGATGACGTTGATTGTTCTCAATTAATGTCTCGATTTGATCACTATCAGCTGCAGCTCGTCTACCCAACTCTGGAGCATCGTCCAGCATGAAACTTCTCAAGTCACTTTTGACACGTTCGAGCAGTCACAGCACCTTCTCCATACACTCCACAAATCTTTTTCTTGTATTTCAGTTGCGTTTTTACCTTTCTAAATAATAAAGCATAATATGCTGTAAATTGCTCTTTTTTTTCCACCTTCAATATTAAACTGACTACACAAAAATTCACCAATTTTGATGTTTTTTTTTTAAATGTGTGCTGATATGACAGCTGTCACAATACAATCTAACGAAATTGTTTTGAATGAAGTTATAGACAGCTAAGTGCTACTAGAGCCGTCTTACCAAAAAGAAAGAATGAACTTTTTGGCCTGCCTAATATTTTCCTCATGAAAATTCCCCTTTGCTCTCCTTTTTCTCTGTGACATCAATGGGACAAATACTTGTGGACACTATGGGACAAGACTCTTTGTTCTTTCAAGAAGTGCACCCTTAGAGAGTGGCAGGGCTGAGGAGGAAGTGTCTCCCGAGAGACCCTGTACCCCTGGGCTGCTGAACTGGCAAAAAAATGGTATATGCTGAGTCACCTTCTCAGTCTTTACAAAAGTGTCACTTTCGAGTGTCTTCTGGTTCATATCAAGGTTTCCTTAACTGTCCAAACAAGTGTTTACTGTTACTATATATGCCAGCAATCTGGGTTAACACTTTAATCATCATCACATATCTTGAATTATGAAGGTACTAAAATTTTATGAACATGGCCCCATCCCAATACTGACGTCTTGAAGCTTCTGATCATAAGGTCCTCTGTTATCAGGTCCATCACTATATGAGGAATGCTAAACTGATGGATAGAGAACAAGTTACTTGCTTTAGAAAGTGAGTTATTTTTCAACGGTTTTTCCAAACATGGTTAATCACTTTCAGACACACTGTTGTACTGGATTGAAGGTTGTGATGTTCAATTTTGTTTCTTAGTTTATGCAGGAAATAGAACAACCAATCTGAAAACATATTTTTCCCTTTTAAAAAAATTAAAATAATATATTTATTAATAAATTATTAATTATGTTTTTCTATAATTAATATAAATTATATGTTCTATATAATAATATATTATCTTAATATAATGTATTATTAATACATCAATATATTTAATGTTTGAAATAGCAAACACACTGAAGCCGTTAGGAGCCAAATTACTCAAATGTTTTTCAAATAAGCTGCTCAGAAGTCTTTGATCCTGTTAGCTGACAGCACAGTGGCATCCACGGTGCTGGCCTCTTAGGACTGCATGCGGGGAGTCTGCTGATGCGTCCCATGCCCTGTGGCCTGGGAGCCTCCTTGGGAGCAGAAGTCCAACAGAGGCGCTGAAAGGAACACTTGGGCTACATTATAAGCCTGACATTCAAGGAGAGAGAAAAGTAGCCTTTCTACCATGTTGGATGACTGTTAGCCATTTGCTGAGTTAGCCAAATTCTAGTCATTTTGGCCAAATCAATTCATTCAAAAAATAGTGTTTTAGAAAAGCACTCTAACCTCAAAACCTAGATCAAACAAATGGTACTGAGAAAAGAAAGTCTGAAGCCCTCCTTCCTCTCCTGCCCTCATCCTCCCTCCACGCCTTGCCCTTGGCTGCCCGGGACCACTCCACACACGCTTCGCCTGAGACCTCACCCTCCCCCGAGCCCCATCCTTCCAGCACCCTGCATCCTCTTCCTCAGCGTCCCTATCAAGGATTCCTGGGCCTGTTTCTGAGTCTCTCAAAATCCTCTTGGACAGACTGGGAGGACCTCAACAAACCAAATCCAACCCAAAGTTAACAACTAATAACAGATTAATCTAGAAATTCGTGGTGAGAGTTGCAACTCTGTGGCAGGAGGGAGGGAAGATGCCACCTCTGAGGTATTCCACGCACCAGGCATGTGGGAACACCCACCTGCCTGCACGTCCCACACAAACACCTCCAAGTCCATCATTAAAGCCTCAAGCATGCCCACCCAGGAGCAGCAGAACTGCACAGCCTACGTGGGCAGAGGCCCAGGCTGCAGTTCATCATTTGTCTGCAGCATCATGTCTTGAAATGCTGGGTAACATCCTAAAGAGAGTCAGCAGGACATCCCTCAGCATGCAGTGCACCTCCAGGGCATGTGGTCATTTGTCTTTTATCAAGCAAATGTGCCACAGTGCGGGGAGTGTGACAGCGACTCTGCAATTCAGCTGGCTGCTGCTTTATCATAGCTCTCAGCAGCTCTCTAATGAATATTTCCGTATGCATGTTTCTGACTGATAATCAAACTCAGAACAAGTCCTAATTGGGTTTTCTAGTGATAGAGAAGTGTCCATATTAGCCTGGCAGATGTCCCACTAATGTTACATTAAAAGTACAAACATGGAAAGCTTAAAAAACATCCTACTTTGGTTGGGTCTTAAACATATACAGAGAACAGAATTCATGGATGTTCGCATGTTCAAACGGTTTTTAAATATGGTCTGTCCCAAAAGGGTAAAGTCAGCAAAATGCCTGGCATGGGGCTGTATGTCTGACTTCTAGGAAGATGAAAAGTAATCAGAAATTTTAAGGAAAAAAAAAAAACACTGGTTACATTTATTTATTATTTTTAACTTTTTATTTTATATTGGAGTAAAACTGAATATTTCCTAGCTGGGTGTGTTACCGTTCTTGAATCATTAATGTAATTAATCAACCTCTTGCTCTCACTGGCAGCCTCCATCTTCCATGGCAAGAAATTTTTCGTAGAGAAAGCAGTTTAGGGAGCTTAGAATAAAGGAAGAAAACATAAAAATTGTATCTCTCCTTGCCCTTCACTGTGCCCTTTAAAAAACTTCACTCTCACACCTGTGATGCTTTAATACATTCATTTGCATACTTGTCTCCAGCAGCAGAAACTAGAAACGTTTTAAATTGTCATTGTAGCCCATGCCTATGACACTCTCTGGCCAAGAGTATGGCCTCAAAGATGTTTGCTAAAAATTGAAGGAGTATGTGGGACACAGAGGAGTGTGGAGGCAGCGAGACTACTCTGTGTGGTGTTATAATGGTGGATACTTGTCATTATACATTTGTCTAAACCCGCAGAATGTGCAAAACCAAGAGGGACCCTAATGCAAATTGTAAACTTTGGGTGATGATGGAGTGGCAATGTTGGTTCATCAACGGTACAAATGTACCCTCTGGTGGGGAGGTTGATAATAGTGGAGGCTGCGCAGATGGGGGCAGGGGGTATAAGGGAAATTTCTGTACCTTCCTCTCAATGTTACTGTGAATCTAAAGCTGCTCTTTTTTTTTTTTTTTTTTTTTTTTTTTTTTTTTTTTTTTTGCGGTACGCGGGCCTCTCACTGTTGTGGCCTCTCCCGTTGCGGAGCACAGGCTCCGGACGCGCAGGCCCAGCGGCCATGGCTCATGGCCCCAGCCGCTCCGCGGCATGTGGGATCTTCCCGGACCGGGGCACAAACCCGTGTCCCCTGCATCGGCAGGCGGACTCTCAACCACTGCGCCACCAGGGAAGCCCTAAAGCTGCTCTTTTAAAAAAATATCTGGATAAAAACAATTGGCAGCACTGAAAACGATTGAATTAACAACAATTAAATCAAAACACAAGTGAATTCATTCCATAGTGTACTTTATTAAATTTGTAAAAGCCTTTGATGAAATGCATGTGCCTATTTTTAAACTAATATCATCAACTCTCAGGTCTAAAGGAGTCCCAGACAGCACAAGATTTAACGTTCTCTTTTCACATACGCGAATTTGGGGCCCTGCGAATACTGGCCATTTGTCGTTGGTCACACAGTATGAAATTAGAATTCCTTCCTTGTTACTCTGATGCAGCGTTCTTTCCTGTATCTGTCTCATGCCCTGGATAGCAACTCAGTCAGAAAAGTAAGATGGGCCTGTGTGTGTGGACGTGTCCCCAAACATCTGTAGATCTTACCCTCAGGCCTCCCCACTCCAGCTGAGGTCGGTCTGAACAAGAAGAAAATCCATCTTCCATCCCTTCAATATATTAAACTCACATCCTTTTGTTGTTCACTCAAATGAGGTGTTGGTATTCATTTACTGGAGGACGTGTCGTCGGCTCTCTGAACCTTCCGTCACGGGGAATCTTTACTTCATCTTTACACCAAACACTTGAAAAGCCAATACCTCTCAGCAAAGCCCTGGGGCTCTCCTGCCCCATCCTTTCCTCCCCCAGTCACCCTCCCATTTCATCCTCAGAGAGAGAACCAAAGCAGAGGGGTGGTGCTCCCGGGACCTCTCCCCACTCTGCCTGGCCTCAGAACTGTGGCTGATACCACTTCTCTGAGGAGTCTTGGACCACAGCTCACCTCCTTCTGTGGAAACTGTATCCTTTTCTTCATACCCAGGACTCCACAATGAAGACTTCGGGAAATGTCAGCCGTACGCGGTCTCTGCGAACCTGAGTGATCTGTTGTTATTTTGAGCCACTATTACAATATTTTCCTTTTGGAACCTTTGTATTTTTTTACCTGGGTATTTGTCTTTATCTCCATCACTATAATGTCTTTATAGACTGGAGGGGTCCCACATATTCACTTACTTAGGGCTGATTATTTAAATTATTTAAAAATGTTTTTGCAAGAGCACTGAAATATGAACAAGCTCCTGGACACCCTGGATGGATGATAAAATCACCAGATTCCCACCGCTAAAGACCAGACCCTCTCCTCTCCCTGGAAGCGTCTAGCACCATGTATTTCCATAAAAGACCATAAACTACAGAGACAGATTTGTGATTGACTCTCTACAGTTTAATTTAATATGGTTGGATGTGGCCATTGCAGATGGAGGAAAAGTTATTTTGGGCTTACTCTGGCCTTCAGTTGTATCCTGGTTTCATACTTTATGATTCATTTCAACACGTGGACCCTCTGACGTGGGTAAGGCAAGCTGTGGACAGGCGGGTCATGAGAGGAATGTTAATCTGACGGGGACACAGTGTCAGAAAGCCCAGCTGTGGGTCTGCTCTGCAGGGCCATGGCAGTCTCACGGATGAGAGGGCCTCTGAGAATGTGGGCAAAGCTACAAAATCCACTCCACCGCTACCCTCCGCACATGGCCTGCTGAGGGTAACCAAAAAGCGCATGCAAGTCGGAGACTGGAAAGCTGGCTCCTCCCATGAGCGTGTGGATCACGTCGCGCCTGAGATTGCATCTCCCAGGCCTGGGCACTGGGAGGAGGTCAGTGGAGTCTATTTATCCCACGGCACCTGCAGACCTGCCCTTATTCTCCACACAACCAGGTTGGCCTGTGTTCAACATGGAGAAAGGAGAGAGTCTAACTCTTTGAGTATTGTAATATTTCTTCACCAACAAACAGAAAAAATAATGTGAGCTGCAGATGGGTTCAAGAAAGGAGATAACAAAAAGGAATGAACAAGATGTAAGAGGTCCGTTAGCGGTCAGAGCCTGGTAGACACCACCTGGGGCAGCCGGCTGTCACAGGAAGCTCAGACCAAGGTCATGGGCCCAAAGTGACCCTCCTGGCACTGTTTTGTCTGGTTTGGCCAACGTGTGTTACACGTCTGGCTTCAGTTTTTATAACAGCAAATAGATATGTCTGCGTATTTTCAAAGGTTTCTGCAGGATAGATTTAATTGGATGAGATAACTTTTATTATTACTTTTAACAGAAACAGAAGGATGCCTTGTCTTCATTCTGAAAGTGTTTAAAGCTTGAAAGTGCGCATATGATTTGCCAGCTTTGTCTAAAATTGCTCTCTGTACTTCACTGCATAACAAACACTGTAGACTCTAATAGTGTAAATATGGAAATTAGTTAAAACCTGTTTTCTATCACCAAGAAGATACATCTTCTTCTGGGATATTTATTAAAATAGACCGAGAAGAGGGACAAACTGTATTTCAAATCACCACCACCTGGAACATGATTAGTTATTAGGAGTGCAGAGAACTGCTCTAGTTAATAACTGCTTCAAGAGTGGCTCAGTACATCCCATGTCCCGTGTGTGAGGCACAGATTAAAAGCCTAAAGTAGCTTCACATTTATGATTTCTCTGTACTCGGAATACGCATTTTAAGCCACGTTTTCAATGTCCTCTAGATCAAGATCTAACTATTCATTTCCAACATGAATTTTAAATATAGATTGTATCCCACATGCTGCTGTGTTCTGGAACACGTATGCCTTTTTCTGGCAGCAGAGGTGTTGGCCCCAGCTGCAGCGCTGACGCTGAGCTGGGTTATTGGAGAGAATCACTTGGAACTGCTTAGCTCCCTGCAGCTCCCCCACTGAGAGAATTTTCTTATCAGCTTCTCCCACCCACATCTAATTCACGCTGATCCATTTCAGAAGATAAGCCCTGCCTAGATCAACTCTGTGAATGGAATTCATAGATGAAAACTTTATTCAAATTTTCTAATGTTTACAAGCAATGTTTACAACCTGCAGAAAAGGTAAACCTCCAGAAAGGCAGAAAGAAAATAATATATCATTGATGAAAACGTGGAGGATGGAGTCCATTTTCTGCCTGGTGGATAGATTACACAGCATTATGTCTGATGAGCAGCTCTGATGAGTAAGGAAGACAGTGCTCTGGGTTGCTTGGCAAATGCTGAGAATCTTAGCTGTGCTCTGTCCCACAGACTACACACCCATCAGGGTCTGCATTTCTCAGCACCTGCAGTTGGCAGCCAGGAAAGTCAGTACTTCCCCAACTTTCCGCATCCCGTACCCATGGAAGAATTAAAGTATTTGCATAAAGTATTTGCACCAAGTTAGCCAGGGACCTGGCTGCCCCCTGAAGAATGAGAGAATCAATACTTCTGTATCAATTAGTAATACTGATTGAAGGGATACAATTGATTGGGGTAACTTACCCTCTCACTGCATACCCATGTGAACACACCAAATTGTGAACCCAAGGAATACCATGTAAAGAATTTGTGTAGAGCCAACACACCTCCTGAGAAAATAATTGAAAACGAGCATTCAGATTCTGAGAGGTTTTAAAAATTTCTTTCTATGTGGGGAATGGTATTTGTCCATCCTGAGACTTTTAAATACAACTGTCCCAACTCACAAGATTGCACCAAATTAAAATCTCAGGGCTTACCCTGTAACAGCCCTGACGATACTTGGGGACACCGCTCTTCCCATTGGCATCTCCCTGGTCACTGGCACCTGCCTTGATGCTACTTCAGGTCCTCATCCTCCTGACTGCCACATACCAGAGGATACCTCCGCTCCTGGCCCTGTACCATGAACTTCAAGAACATTATGGCACCGACTTCACGAAAGACCAAAGTAGCCTGTGCTCCCTCTTACAACCGAGGAAGCAGGTGCTGACTTGATGCCCTCAGGTTTATAGAGCTGATTGCTGGAGGCTGGTCAAACCCCAGTTCTGTTTGTTCTCCAAGCCTGTGATGCTAATTCGGTTGACTTCCACCATCTTTCTACATTGCCTCGTTTGGGCAGTGGCATTGAATGGCTCTCCTCACCACACACCTCCAGTCTTTCCACTTGCCCACAAGTTAACATTCCCTTCTGAATCCCCAGGTGGGAGGTAAGGTGAATAATCTTACATAAGAGAACTTTTCTGTTGCTTCCATCTTGAGGGGACCCACAGGACTCCCTCTTTCTCACCTCAATGGGTTAAGAACTGGTCAGCGATGTGTGTCTGCTTGGTTAGAGAAAGATCACCAGTGACATTAGAAAATGAGAAATGTTCAGGAACTCTAATTTGAAAAGATACATGCACCCCAGTGTTCACAGCAGCACTATTCACAAAGCCAGGACATGGAAATAACCTAAAGGTCCCTAAACAGAGGAATGGACAAAGAAGATGTGGTGCATATATACAATGGAATATTACTCAGCCATAAAAAAGAATGAAATACTGCCATTTGCATCAACATGGATGGACCTAGAGATTATCATACTAAGTGAAGTAAGTCAGACAGAGAAAGACAAATATCATATGATATCACTTATATGTGGAATCTAAAATATGACACAAATGAACTTATTTACAAAACAGAAATAGACTCACAGTCATAGAAAACAAACAAGGTTACCAAAGGTTAAGGGGGTGGGGAGGGATAAATTAGGAGTTTGGGACTAGCAGATATAAACTACTATATATAAAATTGTCAACAAGGAACTACTGTATAGTACAGAGAACTATATTCAATATCCTGTAATAAACCATAATGGAAAAGATTATATATATATATATATGAAAAACTGAGTCACTTCACTGTACACCAGAAAGTAACAAAACATTCTAAATCAACTAACGTCAATAAAAAATTAAAAAGAAAGAAAAAGAAAATGAGAAATGCTCTGATTGCCAGTTATTTCAAAAATTAGGAGTCTATCTTCATTCAACAATCACTTATCAGGGACTTCTTTGGTGGTGCAGTGGTTAAGAATCCGCCTGCCAATGCAAGGGCACGGGTTCGAGCCCTGGTCCAGGAAGATCCCTCATGCTGAGGAACAACTAAGCTCGTGCACCACAACTACTGAGCCTGCGCTCTAGAGCCCACAAGCCACAACTACTGAAGCCCACGTGCCACAACTACTGAAGCCCGTGTGCCTAGAGCCCATGCTGTGCAACAAGAGAAGCCACCGCAATGAGAAGCCTGTGCACTGCAACAAAGAGTAACCCCCGCTCACCGCAACTAGAGAAAGCCTGCACCCAGCAACAAAGACCCAACGCAGCCAAAAATGAATTAATTAATTATTACTTTTTAAAAATCACTTATCAGGGGACCTATGTACTTAAGAATGTGCTTTCCTGTATATTACTCACCAAATCCTGACTACCACCCTAAGAACATAGTATTTTGCCTATTTTATGTATGAGGAAACTACATCTTAGAAGTATAGATCGTATAGATCGTATAGATCGTATAGATCGTATAGATCGTATAGTATAGATCGTATAGAAAGTATAGATTAAGCTGGTGAGGTCAGTATGTCTGGGGTGGGGATGGACAGAGATCATGGATGTGTCCAGTGTAGACAAACCACCAGACAAAGGCAAAGGGTCGTGCATACTCTAAGCATTTTTTAAAGTGCATTGTTCTCAGAGATCTTATATAACGAACATTTATTGCATCAATCCACACAGATTCTAGGTAAGCACTAACAAATACCCCAAATCCCACTATTTCTCAATCTAATTTTGGGTTAACTTCTTTTAAAGCTTCTCTATATAAGTGCACATTCTCCTAAGAAAAGGACAAATGTTAAGACCCGAAATGTTACTGTTTCCCTTCTTCTTCCTTTCAAAAAGCACTAGAACAGTAAGTGTGCCCTGGAGGCATGGGCTGTGGAGGGAGCCCTGGGTGTGGGCAGCCAAGAATTCCTGTCTCCTTGGGCATTTGCTCTGAGCAGGGGCCACCTGAGGTCAACTGCTTGAGGACTGCAACTGACAGTCATGTTTGTATTAAGAACGAGGTCAGATCCCATGACCTTCTGACCAAAGCAAGTATACTTGACTTCGAATGGTTGCAACCTCTCCAAGGTGAGTTTCAGAACCCTCAAAGGTGCAGCCTCCTGCTGGGCCAGAGGTCTAGCCACGACACCTGGGACAAAATATGCCCCTTTAAAGAAATGCAAATGCTCCTGCTGTTTTGCTTTGCCAACTCCCAAGTTTCCTGTCACTAGGTCTTTCCAGGGGGGTCTTGCTGGAGTTCCTGGTGCTATTTTCCTGGCCCAGAGTCTCACCTTTTTGTCCTGGTTTCTCCTGCAAATCTGCAGAGCTGGGGATTCCTACTGACTTATATAGGGATAAATCAACTTGTTTTTTTCTCCCTCAAATTACTGTGCTTAAACCCCATGCATATTTTCATTCAGTAAGAGTCCATATTTTGAAAATAATTTCAAATATGGAATTCTGGAATAACCTTATTTGGGGTTTAGAAGGAGAATACTAAAAATGATAACTCAGATTCATACTGGTGTTTCAAAAATCTCTAGTCAACAGGATCTGATAGGTAACATAAAAACTAATAAGTCCCCATCACCAACACTGAACGATTTCCCCTCAGGATCTACATCCTGGTGCCATATCGGGTTGTCACATCCAAGCTAGTTTCCTGTCCCCATACAGGTAGATTCTAGCATTAGAGCAGTGGCCCAGCCGTAAGTCTTGCAAAACAGAACTTACAAGTTAAAGTCAATTCAATCACTACAAGGAAATCCCCACCCCTTGCTTGTGCCCCACAAGAAAACAGTGGCAATTACTTTGTGTTTTGATACAGTTTTTGAAGTGTCATTTCAGCAAGGAAATAGGATGCTGGACCAGTTTACTGCATCCCCTGGAGCTCAGTTTCAACCCAGACTGTCACGAAATTGAAGGCACTTCAAAGTAAGACAAAATGAACCTCACCTCGGTGCAAGGCGGTGCATCTATGAAGTGATAAATCAGAGGTACCAGCACCTCGACATCAGACACCAGCACAGCCCAGTGTTCATCTGTGTCTGGGGCATCAGGGCTTCTTTTTTTCCTTTCTAAAGAAAGAACCACTTGATTAAAGATAAGATTTCCTTTACCACAGAATATTTTGTTTAATATATTTGAAATGTATTTCAAAGTTAGCTGCTGTATGTCACTTAATTAACAACTTCTAAAACATCACACCCTCTGAGTTGAGTCCCTGAGGAAAGGATAATGAAGGAAATCGGGATCTATCAGAAATGAGAGAACAAATCCATTCTTGACCTACCTCTGACCAGAGTTGTAGAATGTTAGGACCTCAGATCCAGACAGGAAGAGCCTCAGACATCATTTAGTTCAGATGAGGGGGTCCTATCAGCTCTGGGAATCTCTTATTCTCCTATGCCCATGGCCCCTTATGGCAGGACAATGTTTATTTACTAAGCAAGCTGGACTTACTAAGTAATAATTTGCTTGGTATTACAATACAAATATATATATATGTCTGCCAGTCAAAGCTCTTTCTTGTCCTGAGATAACCGTAGCAGTTACGGTGATGGAGGGGCAGGAGGCCCCCTTCATGCTGGTCCTGCGTCCGCCCCAAGCATCCTGCTCACCAGTAGGCACAGGCCCTGTGCTGGGCACTGGCAGTTTGAGAGCCACTTCACCTTTCTAGGACTCAAACTCCATATTAGTAAAATGGAGGCTTATCTGGCAATTCAGTTTACTTTTTGTGAAAACTGCTCAGTATATAATAACCTGACCTTCCTAAAAGCTAATTTCATCAGAAATTTTTTTCAGCAAAACTTTAGTAGAGAATGAGCTGTCCTGTGGCTACAGCAAGAGTTGAGATGCCCTTTCAATCTCCATGTGGAGGAAACAGGTGCTGCCAGCTCCTGGGGTTCGAACGGGAGCCACAGGAGGAGGAGAAGGGTAGGGGCTGAGCCATGGTCAGGTGACTCCCACGGTGATCTCTGCCCTGGCCTTCTCCCTGCAAGGTCCCTAAAGGAGTTTTCCAATGGAGAAAATTCCACCTTAATTTGCGAAACACATTACAAATCCAGTGTAATTTGCTTTATGTTGAGCTCTGCAGTAGGCTGGACAGATACTGTTTTCAGATTTGACAGCTGAGAACATGGCGTGCCAGAGGGCAAGTTGCAAGTCCCACATCTGATGGCTGGAAGGCAGCCCAGGGTCATGCAGGGACACAGCCTCACTCCCAGAGTCCTCCCAGTAACTAGCTGCATGGATTGACACAGGTACCCAGAGCCTCTGATATGCAGTTTCATCAGAGCAGTACAGTGACATCTAACTTATGAGGTTGTCTTAAAAATTACTACTTAATGTCTAGAAGCACATTTCATAATATTTGTATTTGATAAACTGGTATTATGTTGTTATTATTTATGCCCAACTAGAACTACAACCTGAATGTCTATACTCTTAACTTTATATTTTTTCTGATTAACATGTTGTCTACCTAGTAAATGATACTATATCTTGGTTACACACTCTAAGTTGGTGTATTTGCAAAGTTGGCTATTAAGTAGAAGAACAAAAATAATAACTAGATATATGTGTGTGTGTATTTGTGTGTGTATATGTGTGTGTATTGTGTGTGTATATGGTGTGTATGTGTGTACATATGTGTGTATGTGTGTGTATGTGTGTATGTGCCTGTGTGTATAAATGTGTATGTGTATGGGCATGGGCACATAAGTGTGTGTATGCATGTGTGTGTGCATGTGTGTGTATGTGTAGGGAGGCTCATATTCACCGAGTCCCTGACACCAGACATTTGCACACATCAGATGGCTTAATCCCCACGCTATCTCCCTGACATAAAATTAATATTATCAGTATAAATGACTAAATGGATGCAAGAGACATACAACCTTGCCAAATGCTACTCAGTCAGTAAGAACCTAAGTCCATGTGTTTGATACAATGTGTTTTTGGTTCACAGACTCTAATCTCAAAGTCCCACACACACCTGGTACTTCCTGAGTACTCATTATTTGTGGAAGAAATAAATGAGCTAGGATTCAAATCCTTACCTGGCTGACTCATCTCACTGCCATTATGACTTCCTGACTCTTCCAGTAAACTCTGGCTTCAGCGGTCCTCAGTCCTGATTGTGATTCTTTTTTTTTTTTGGCTGTGTTGGGTCTTTGTTTCTGCACGTGGGCTTTCTGTAATTGAGGCGAGAGGGGGCTACACTTCGTCTACTTTTCGTTGCGGTGCACGAGCTTCTCATTGTGGTGGCTTCTCCTGTTGCGGAGCACGGGCTCTAGGCACACGGGCTTCAGTAGTTGCAGCACGTGGGCTCAGTAGTTGCAGCACATGGGCCCTAGGGTGCGAGGGCTTCAGTAGTTGTGGCATGCAGGCTCTAGGGCATGTGGACTTCAGTAGTTGTGGCGCACAGGCTCAGTAGTTGTGGTTCGTGAGCTCTAGAGCGCAGGCTCATCAGTCGTGGTGCACGGGCTTAGTTGCTCTGCAGCATGTGGGATCCTCCCAGACAAGGGATCGAACCCATGCCCCCTGCATTGGCAGGTAGATTCTTAACCACTGTGCCACCAGGGAAGTCCCATGATTGTGATCCTTAATCATTTGTGAGGTTTTTTTACGAGCCTGGCAGCACCACTCCCTAGACCTATGGAATTAGACCTCCATTTGTGGAGCTGGGCACATGCATTTTTCCTCACCAGAGATTATGATGCTTAGGCAGGGTTGATCACCCAGTGGACCTATGTGAAGAGGGAAACTTCCTCTGGGAGAGTATCCAGAATCTGTAGAAGATTCAGTTCAGTCCACTAGTTGTACACAGTTGGAATTTTATTATCCCTTTGTTTTCGATCATGAGAATTAGGCTTTTTTGTGTCATTTTGATCCTGATTAGACTACTTTGCATTTCACATTAAGTTTGTAAAATTTACTATTGGTCTTGTGGGAAGGCAATGGCTCTGCTGCTATTTGGTTTTATTCACACAAGGTGAGTGAGTTAGATTAATAACTAGTTTCTCCCTTTTAGAATTTCTGGAAAAAAATGGGCAGAACAAAGACATGTTTGTCCTTGATTAAGTAGAAGCAATAAGACTTCATCATATCCAGAACAGGGCTGCATTTGCCCTTGGAAAGCTAACAACATCCAAGTGGCACAAACTAGTTCAAAGACAAATGCTTTGAAGGGATGTCTCTGCAGACTTCCAGGATGGACATCTACCCCAGGTCCTCAAATTCAGGTGTAAAACCTCTACCCTGGGGTTCTCACCTCTAAGCTGCTGTCTGAATCCCAGGGTCTCCTGAGGAAAGAGGCACCACCTGTCCTGAAATTTGAGGGCACTTTTAAGTCATGTAAGACTTCACCTGGGCAGGGGACAAAGGGAACAAGGACATTGCTTTAGCTCAAACTTTTTGCTCCTGCAAAGTAGGTGGCTCTTTGAAACTAGATGCTAAACATTATGCTAAGAAATTAGAAACTCAGAAGTATGGTAAAAGCAATATTTTTTTCCCCAGGAATTCTAAAATCTGTTCCTATCCAGCCAAGTATTTTTACATAATTGAAATCTTATTGCATGTACAGAGTAAAGTACAGATGATGATAACAGATTTCCTCTATCTGAGTCTCGCGTTTTGGTATCAAAAGTCAGATATTAGTTCTGACTCTATGGATAAGTTATGTGACCTCGGAAAAGCCAAAACTTCTTAGATATCACATATAAAATTACTATATATTGTCAATGATCTTTTCTGTCACTGGTAAACTATAATTTTGTAATTGCACAATAATATATATAATAATTTACTTATCACTAACAAGCACAAATGTTATGAGAAACCTGAATGCCAGACATTAAGAACACATACAAACACAATCATTAAGAGTAAACAAATTTAGCTTAAAATGAGAGCAAAAGTCATATCTCAAATAGACTTCATTCCTAGGAATTCTTTTTTTTAACTCCAATAATGCCACAAGTTGTGCATTCTGTGAATACATTATTTGCAACACATATGACAGTTTAAGAATAATTTTTTGTCTCTCCCTGAACAGTCTATTTTAAAGGGCATTTTATTATTTTAAATGTACATTTACTTACTGTACTAGCTTTAAAAAAACAGAGATTTTATAAAGGCAATATAGGACAGATAATGCTCCCCTTCTCTGGTGGAGTAAAAATATTCCAAAACTGGCTCCTCTTTGAAAGCAATGAGAAATATAGCAAAGAATTTTGATACCAACTTTTTCAGATCTCTGGAAATTAACGAAAGGCTTATAACATTCCAAGGATTGTTTATTCAAGAAAAATTATGTTTCTTCAAACATTCTTTCTGCCTCTTCTCTCCCCTTTTTCTGGGACTTTTTCTGTGTGTGTTTGCTTAGTATAGAATTTTGGTTGAGAGTATTTTACTTTCAGGACTTTAAAGATGTGGCTTCGTTGTCGCTTCTCTTCATTATTTCTAAAAAGAAATCTACAGTCATCTTTACATTTTTCTCTCTTTGCAATGCATGTTTTTTTCCTCTGGTTGATTTTAAGATACGGTTTTTCTCACTGGTTTTGAGCAATCTGATTATAATGTGACTCAGTGTGTTTTTTTAAATATATCTTGCCTGGGGTTCATTGGACATTTTGGATTTGTGGTTACAGACTTTTCATCAAATTTGGAAATGTTTAGTTATTAATTATTCAAATAGTTTTCTTCCTCCTCTTTTGCCTCTTCTTCAGTGACACCAATTGTATGTCTGTTAGGCCTCTTAGAGTTTGCCCACTACTCCCAGGTGCTAATTTCATTTTTCCAACGTTCATTTTCTCTTGTTGCTTCATTTTTGATTGAATTTTTTGCTATGTCTTCAAGATCACTTTTTTTTTTGTCTCAAGCATCTAATCTGTTGGTAACCCCACCCACTGTATTTTTTATCTCAAATATTATAGTTTTCCGTCTAGATGTTCAATATGGGGTTTTTTTTGTGTTTTTTTTTGTTGTTGTTTTTTTTTTGTATCTTCCATGTCTCTACTGAACTTGAATGTGTGGAGTACAGTTATAGTAACTGTTCAGTGTCCTTGTCTGCTCATTCCAACATCTGTGTCAGTTCTGGGTTTTGATTGTTTCTTTCCTCGTTATGTGCCATACTTTCCTGCTCCTTTGTATGCCTGGTAATGTTTGACTGGGTCCCAGAGGTTGAGTAACTTTCCTGTACATCAGCTAAACGTGACACAGCCAGGAACTGTGCCAGAATTTATTGTCACAGTGTCACCAAACTCAGGTTCAGCTGCTTGCTGCTTGAAAGCCAGTACCTGAGAGGCAAATGTTGGTAGGAAAGGTTGCTTTTTCAGGAGGCTGGCAACCTGGAGAGAAGGTGGACTGTGTCCAAGAAAGAACTCTCAGCTTCCAATCTGGGGACATGCACTTTTAAAAGGGAGTTTCAGGGGTATATAGGCAGAGGGAGGGAGCTATGTGCAGAACAGCATAGTCAGCTCTGATAATCACCTTGAAACTGGTCACACAGTGGTCTAATAAACATCATTTTGATTGTTTTAAGTACAATTAATCTTCGGTTTTCAAGCTTGTCTCTTATTTCTTTAAACATAGTAAACATGATTATTTTTTATGCTTTGGCTAATCAGGCTAATACATCAAAACTTGATAAGATGTTTCTTTGAGTCTTGTTTGCTTGATCCTTAATCATGGTGTCTTGTTTCCTTGTATACTAGTTATCTTTGATTTGTGTTGTGATTATATTTTCAAAATTATTTGAAGGTATAATTTGAGGGTTATAATGTCCTTTTTTTCCACAGATGATATTTACTTGCATTTATCTACCAGGTAACATTGAGCTGTATCCTTTGATGTTGATTCTATGTTCACATCAAAGAGATGTGAGCAGTGAAATTAAAAGTATTTGGGGAAATTTCATGTTCATGAAACATTGAGGATCATTCTTCTCATATATTTCTCAGTGAGCATTTCTGAGCACTCACCCAGGACAGAATACTTGGCATTTTAAACTAGTCATCAACCACTTTCCCACCCAGATCTTTAGCAAAATCTATTTTAAAAAGAACTGTAAAATTTCTATATTAAAATGTTATTATAAGGAAATGTCAGAGACTTGTAATTTTCATTATATTTTAATTTAAGACATGGAGATCTGATGTCCAAGACGGACACCAATAGAATTCAGGGTTTTGTGGCTGTTTTTGCTTGTTTATATTATTAAAGGGAAGTGTCCATCCACTAATGTGAAAAGTATTTTCCACATGTGATCTTGATCAAGTTTCTTATCTACAAAAAGAAGGAAGGTCCTAGAAGGCAGTGGATGTCACTTTGTGTCTCACTGTCTAGAAGAATGTCTGTATCATAGTAGATGTTTTTTTAAAAAGAATCCTTCAGAAAATAAATATCTGGCTAGTTGCACAGCTAACTACTAAACAAATGAATAAAGAACTAATTATCAAAATTCATTATCAAGTCCTACCATGTGCCCTTACATTTCATTCTCATTGCTAACACACATTGGAAAAGCTGGCCTTACAAGTAAATAAAGACACAGTCTACAGATTCACACTTACAGGTAAATATGTTTGGCTAGAACCATCGCTCCTGCCCACATGCCATGATTAGAGGTGAGATGGACGGGCAGACACTTAGAGTAGATGGGGTAATGGAGGAAGCTGAGAAGAGAGTGCCAACAATCGCAGCATGTCTCCTGAACATTTCAAATTCTTGCCATCCCTCAGAAGCCTTTCATAGCACTGAGAAAACTTTGTTTTTGATACTAGAATGGTGAAGCATGGGTTACAGACACACAGAGAAAATAAGTTCAGTGCAAAAATTGTTCCTGAAAACGGATCAGTCTCTCTCTCATTATTAAATCATGTTTAAGGTTGTCTTACTTCACATTAGGTTTAAGAAACATAGATGCCTCAAAGATTCTTATAATCGTATTTTCCACCTTCCAAATGTCAACCTTAGTGGCAGCCTTTAACACAATACTTAGTTGATGATGCTGAGTCCATCTGAGGTGAGAATAGATCTGATCTCCACATGTTATGTAGCCCTATGCTGGAGGTTCAGAGAGTCGGTGTGGTGTTTCTGGGCCTTGATCAAAACGGCTCCCATGACTGTTGTGATGGGTCTGAGAACATCTTCACTCTTGTCAGAGACCCTGATGTAGATGCCAGGCTGGGATCCTTGACTGGCATAGAATCCATGGAGAAGAACTGGGACCCTGACCTCACTTGTGGGTGAGACATGAGCATAATGGCCCCTGGAGAACCTGAAGATCAGATTGAAGGAGAAATAACAGGACCTGGGGGAGGAGGAGCTCCTGAGTAACCGAGCCAATCAGAGCACGCGGGAAACAAAAAGGGGAGGACGGTGGGATAAAAGGAAAAAGATGCATCAATAGGGCTTCCCTGGTGGCGCAGTGGTTGAGAGTCCGCCTGCCGATGCAGGGGACACGGATTCGTGCCCTGGTCCGGGAAGATGCCACATGCCACGGAGCGGCTGGGCTCGTGAGCCATGGCTGCTGAGCCTGCGCGTCCGGAGCCTGTGCTCCGCAACGGGAGGGGCCACAACAGTGAGAGGCACGCGTATCGGAAAAAAAAAAAAAAAAAGACGCATCAATAGGAACCTGCTGGCTCAGCAGTGGGATCTGCTTATGAAAGCGTGATCACACAAAGCAAACATTTTCTTCCCGGACAGGGAGGGACAGATACAGTGGAAATCCGCGCTCCAAAGGGGCTGCTCCTCAAATCAAGGCAAGGTCAGCACCACACGGCCGAGGGATAGAGCCGAGCGGCAGATACCAGAACAGAGGAAGGTGGAGCCGGGCAGAGACGTCTGACCCAGTAGAGAGACATCCCGCTCCAGGCACCTCATTCAGTAAGGAGACACAAGCAAAGACGTTCTGTGAGGTAGATGGGGAGTAGAGCATCTAGATCCAGAGTATTTCTGCAAAGATGTCCATTTTGTTCTCTGATAAATCAGTTATGTACGTAGAAGTGAAAAACTAGATGCAGCCTGTAATTGGGTAACAAGTAAGAGGTAAAAGAATTTTAGGCACCATTAAATATGTCTTTGCAAAGAGTCTTAAGGATGAGGGAAAATAGCTGTTATATGATATTAAGTGAATAAAAATAGAACAACATATTGTATGTATAGATATGAACGTATTTTGTGTTTTCCACCAGGCAATGGGCACAGGCTCCACACTTAAAGTAATCACCGTTAAAATAATAGAAAAACCTACAAAAGACATCCTAGCTCAGATGCTGGGGACTGGGAGAAAGGGAAGGAAGCTTTTTCATGACTTATTTTGTGCTGTGTACCTGGTAAACACTCCCACATCCACTTATCGGAGGGCAGGAATCAGGTGCTCAGACACTTGCTACTGGTTACGGCTCATTTCCTTGTTTCTCATAAGACAATGGGTGGCCATGCTTTTTGGGCAAACCCAGATGCTGTTTCCTCCCTGCCCACCCTCCCTGTCTACCTTCTTGAGCCTAGTTCTGGGCAGCAGTGGCTAGAAATGGTTGGCAGCACAGTCGGGCAGTGAAGGAGCCTGGAGGACTGGCCCATTCACCGTCACTGTGCTGCAGGGCCTCAGGCCCGTCCAGCATCACTCTCTGCAGTGGATGGGTGTCGGAGAGCTGGTCCCTCCCCCATTTGGTTTTCTTCCTTTTTCAGGAATGTGTTGCTTAACAGTGTCATGGAAGGCTTTGTGGATATTGAGAGGTAGGTCCTTGGCACTGGTTTCAAAGCTGAGATGCTGTGTTTCAAAGCTGGGATTGTCATTTCTTTTGCTTGTTCCTTGGTGATTTTCCTCAAGTCCATCAAATCAAGTCTCCCTCGTTGGCCACAAGAATCATCAGGAATGGCTCCTGGCCTTTGACGCATAAGATGGACTGGTGGAAGGGGTTCATGTGTTCAAAGCCAGCCTTGTTAGTGACCAAATACATAATAAGGAAGTTGTTCATCATCTTGTGTTCTGCTTTCACCTGGCACAGAATTCCTCCTGCCGGGCTGTGTCCAGAATGGAGCAGAAGCTTCCGGAGCCTCCAAGTGATAGGAACACTGATATTACTATCTTCATGAATTGTTAAAGACTGAGCTGGACCAGCAGGAGCCTGAGCATCCCCTGGGGACCTGGGGTGGGGTACCTCCAGGCTGCATCCTCAGGACGCCCTCCAGGCTCTCATGGTGAAGAGCCAAGAACAGCTCTGTATATGATTTTAAATTATACATATAATTTCCTTGCCCTATGTGTGTGTAAAAACTTCTTTCTTTTTAAAATTTTGCTGTACTCTCTAAACTTTCGATAATGCTATATATGAATTTAACGATATAAAAAATAAGTTTATGATAAGGCTGATCAATGTCATTTTTTAACTCCACAGATGAACTACAACTTCCCTGAATAGAAAGAAAATAATTTTAGCCCCCAGGTTGGTTTATTGGGAATTAAAGCTCATCCATTTCTTTCTATTTCTGGAATTTGGGTTATCTATTCTGTCTTTATCTCTGAGCAGCTCTTCTCTTGGCCTGTTTAAAGTCATCTTTGTGGTGCATGTGACATGTGACCATTGCCTAGACGCCCTTGTCCGTGTGCATAAGTGTGATGGAGAAATGGAGAGGAGGGGGTGGTGAGGACAAGTCTGCTTTGCTCATTGACTGACACGGTGGCAGAGCTCCCCCCCTGCACAGCCAAAGCCAAGATTCACGTTAAAGAAATTGAAAACACCATGACCTTGATTTCTAAGAGTCTTGTTTCTGTAGGAAAAGCAGTCACTGGTTCAATGTGAACTATTATTGGCTCCTTTGGCCAAGCCCAGTGCCTTGGCACTCTTGTGACACAGCTGCACCCCTGCCAGAGCATGAGGAGCTAACCGTATCCCTCTCACCTGATGCAGCATCCCGACCCACAGTGCGCCTGAGCACACGCTTATTAGGCCTTGCCATTTGCTTCTCTGTGATGGTTCTTCTTCCCGATGTGCCTCAGCCAGATCCTCTGGGCTGTATTTTATTCAGGGTGAGCCCCTCCATGCAGAATCATTCCCTTCGTGTTTTGATCCCATGCACTATGTAAATAAGAGAATGGCCTACAAATTCCAGCCAGAAGAAAAGAGTTGGCCAATTAAAATGCTAACCACTTGATGGAAATGGTTCCATGATGAGAAGCCCATATTGTAAGTTCACACGGAACAAAGCTTTAGCCCAAAGTGTCTTCTAAGGTTGAACATTCTGCTAAAACATGTTTGAAGTAAGCAATAAATAAACAAAATCTCTACTTCAAAAAGCTAGAAGCAGGGATTAGAAGGAAACAGATAAATGACCCCTTTGTAGAAATGATGCTTTCTCCCCTTTTACATTGACTAATTGACAACTATGTGGGTCTTTTTTTTTTCCTTTCCAGAGGGAAGAAAAGATTTGAGTTGGCTCCAATCCCATTAGCACAACTAGCTGGAGACAAGCCATCTGTCACAGCTGCTGCTTGCTTTAACTGCCACTCTAATTGACAATGAACTCAGAGGCCTATAATAATTGTGGCTGCCCAGTGACTTCGGCAGGTAATGCCTTCCTTTTAGGATCCATCAGGCCCCATCTGTGCCTGCTCGGTGCCTTTCTCCCGGGACTCTGCTCTCTGTGAAGCTGCAAAACTCTGCTCAAACCCAGGGTTTGCCTCATTAGGGAGGCTCCGTGGGCCTGGGGGATGGCCAGCCCAGGATGAAATTGAAAACCTCCTACAACTTGTCCTAAGATTTTAATCCCACCGCCAGGCATTCACAACATCTGCCATTCAGCCTGAGCTGTTTGGGGGAGATTTGCACCAACTGCTTTTGTTTGTACTTGTTTTATAAGAAATATTTATTTCCATGAGTTTTCTCAACCAGTGTGTTTTGGTAAATTTTCCTTACATTTTTTCTTTTTATGTCTGGTTGCCTTTAAGGCAGGCAGTGGGGTGAGTGGGAACTGCACACTCATTGGAGACTGGCCTGAACATAGTGATGAGGTCAGCAAGGACTGTGTATTTCATTAACTGGAATCACGTGCTGACTTGCACCCAGGCAAGTATCATGGAACACAACTTGAATTCCATGCACTGGACTTGATTTCTAGAGATATTTCCTTTAGAGTTGATGTTACAGCTTAAAAACATTCCTTCTCTTAGAAAGCATTGCTGTTGCCCCATTGGTCCTGCTGGCATTTCTTTCCAAGCTTTTTGGTGAAGCAGCAGTGACCTGGTGGGAAGGCTGCCGTAACAGTGGCCAGGAAGGTCAGTCCTCTGTGGCTAATGGAAGACACCCCTGCCCACTGAATGGCAGGCAAGTGTTCTGTGTCTTTGCTCCCTGATCCAGGCAGAGAAGACTCCATTCATGTTTTCATTCATCTCAACTGATACCTGCTGCCTTCACTTGGAAAACAAAAACAAAAATAAAACCTAATTACCTGTAGCACCCCTTCAAACCATGTTTTGCTCAGTGGGCCTGAAGCATTTATTAAACAAAGATCCAGAGTGGCAGGTTCTGTCCTGGTATCTCACTGCAGAGTGAAACATAAAGAGGAATGTCGTGTGGTCTCTGGGGCTGGCAGGCTCCGTGAGATAAGTGCATAACAACAAACAGCAAAACACGACACTGCCCTCGACTTTAGGCCGCAGCTCCCCCATGCTGCCTGTGACGCCACACTTGGGAAGCTGGTGGAAAAGCAAAGTCCAGCTTCACTGGACCTGCTCAATCAGAACCTCTGGGAGAAGGTGCCAGGAGTCTGCACTCTTCAGGAGCCTCTTGGGTGAGCCCCACTCAGGGAGACCAGCCAGCTCTGCACAGGAGTGTTGGAATCAGGGTAGACTCTCAAGAGAAGAATGAAGCCTGTAGGAGCCTAACGGGAGGACAGATCAAGCCCCCTCAGCAGGATTACACACGCCGGAGCTGCAAAGTAAGAGGAGATCGGGCTGAACTGTGGGGTGAGATTTCAACCGACTGAGATTGGAGATGAGTGTTCTAAGGGGCAGGGTCTTCTCAGCAGACTGGCTGTACAGGAATGGGCCTGGAGGATGGAGAAGGGTCAAGGAAGGCAGTGTGGCTACTGCCAAGTAAATAAATGGAAGGAAAATAGGAAGGTGCCCTCTGAGCAGTCGGGTCTGATCCCCGACAGAGCTGGAGACCCCTCTTGACATTGCACTGAATTCAATCTGTGTACATTAGGTTCCTCCTTTATTATAGAGACACTCTCCATTAAGCTCTCAAAATTTAGCAAAAATAACAAACAAGAAAAGGCAAACAGCTCTCGTCAGAGAAGCCAGGTAGATTTCTTACACCAAGCTTAATGTGAACATGAGAAAAATACAATGAAAGGGAAGTTCTTGCTTTGGCTGTTTTTATTTTATTTGTTTAACTCTAAGAGGAGAGAAGTAAAATTTTAGACAGAAAGCCCCTTTGCAGTGAGATAGTAAACGTTTGCTTGTTTGTTTGTTGATTCTGAAAAATGATGCGATTCCTCCTGGATCAGACCTCAGATTGAACTTGTCCTAAACCAGGCTTGCAGATCAGGGAGGTCGCTTTCCAGCAGAGCAGACTCTGTTGGTTTGCAGATCATGTGTAAATGAAACTCACCATCAGGACATCCTTGCATGGACAAATTCTCCCAATCCAGCTTTTTTTTTCTTGGTTTTTATTTTGTTTTTTTTGTTTTTGATTTTTTTTCTTGCGGTATGTGGGCCTCTCACTGTTGTGGCCTCTCCCGTTGCGGAGCACAGGCTCCGGACGTGCTGGCTCAGCGGCCATGGCTCACGGGCCCAGCTGCTCCCCGGCATGTGGGATCTTCCCGGACCGGGGCACGAACCCGTGTCCCCTGCATCGGCAGGCGGACTCTCAACCACTGTGCCACCAGGGAAGCCCCCTGATCCAGCTTTGTCTGCTCATTCTGCAGCTCTGAATTCAGATGCCCATTTTCTGGCCTCACAGGCTGCATTCTAGCGTTTACAACCCAAGGGCAATAGATGACTCCTTTCCACCAAAACACTGCTCCTCAAAATGGGGTATTCTAGGGCTCTGCTGAGTTAACTGCCAACATCTTGGCTCTGTCAGCACCATCTCGGAACATTTGGGGATAATTTCCTCTTCATTCCTAGTATTTTAGGTTTTACCCCCTGATTTCATGATAATTAGCTCTTCTCACTCAAAGGTCTTCCCGCCCTTGTGTTTAAGCTGCAGCCCTCTCCCTTAGCCAGAGCTTAGCCAAGCTGAGGGCTTGCTACTGTTAAGCTTTTCCCCCTTCAAGCCCATTCTTCCATCTCCTTAATCATTATCCTTGCTGTCTGGAACCCTTCCAATTAGTCTACATCTTGAGGAGCTCCAAAGAAACTTGGCGCTCTGAAGAGAAGCTAGGCTTTCTGTTTCTGAAACCATCCCATGGTGCACACAGCCCAATACTGGTTTGTAGTTTTGTCTTTCATTCTCTCCGATATCTACCGTTCCTTATACTTTTGCCTTTTTACTCATAGGCATGCATAATTTTTAAAATTGATTTTATTCAAGTACAGTTGATTTACAGGGTTGTGTTAATTTCTGCTGTACAGCAAAGTGATTCAGTTTTACAAATATCTACTTTCTTCCTCATATTCTTTTCCATGATGGTTTATCACAGGATATTGAATACAGTTCCCTGTGCTCTACAGTAGGACCCTGTTGTTTATCCACACATGCATGATTTTAATTTATTCATATAATGAGAAAATCTTGGAAGAAGCCATCTAAGCACCTGTTTCTGAGGACAATCTGTTGGGGGGAGAAAGAAAAACAAATTTTTCCATTGGTTCCAGTCTGTCATTGGTCAAACGTCTTATGGGTGGTACGGCGTCCTATCCTTCAGCAACATCAGGGCAACCCTGGAGAAGGGGCGTGATGTGCACGGGGCTTCAAGAAGCCAGTCTGAGGAAGGCACTGTGCAGTTGTGCCTGGGTACCACCTGTCAGGGCATGAGCTGGGACAAGAGGCTACGGCTGTGTAGATGAGGCACCCAAGGGCACGTGCAGAGGGGTATAAGAAGTGTCTGATACAGCCATATTACTGCCTAACGGAGGAAACTGAAAAGCTTAATGCAGCAAGGTGAGTTCTTTGACCAGGAGACGCATGAGATGGTCTGGGAAACCCAAAGGGACAGATAATTCAGTCTCCAGAAATCAAGGAGGAATCCCCAGCTGGAGCGAAGCTGAAATAGTGATGTGTGTGAGCCCGCATGTGTGTGCAAAGGAAAGAAGGACAGAAAGGGAGATGGGAGACATCAGAAGAGAGCACTGAACCCTGAAAGGGGGAGGAGTAGTGTGTTCAAGTGCTGGAAGGCAGGAGAATCTATGCTCTTTTCCTTATTTTCTTCACAGTTTGCAAACCTTCATGGTATTAATACAAGAAAACCAGATGGGTCAAGTCAGCTGTCTTTTTTCTGGTACGCAAGTTTTCCTTTACCTCATTAGGTGCTCTAGTTCTTATTAAACTTGGAAGCATCACGATAGCGAACATTTTTTCTAATGTATGTAGACCCTGAGATTACAAGTATCCTTGAAGGTTCTTCCCTGATTCTTTGTCTTCTCATCTGTAACATGAAAAATAACCTATTTGTATAAGGGAGAGCTGGTTGTATAACCGAGAAACTGAGCTCATTCCTGCCTCTGTTTCTCCCTGCAGAGAACATTACCAGGGAAAGCTCAGCTTCAGGCGGGAAGGAGAAACCTGAGAGCTCCCCCACTCCCCAGTTTCCTTTTCCTGAGATAGCTCCTGCTTCCCTGATGCATTTCTGGCACAACTGTCCTTGTCAATACCTCTCAAGTAAGATAAGTAAGATCTGATATTCGCCATTGAGTATTTATGGTGAAGGCATTCAACTCACATTTCTTTATTTCTTTTTTTTTTAACATCTTTATTGGAGTATAATTGCTTTACAATGGTGTTTTAGTTTCTGCTTTATAACAAAGTGAATCAGTTATACATATACATATGTTCCCATATCTCTTCCCTCTTGCATCTCCCTCCCTCCCACCCTCCCTATCCCACCCCTCTAGGTGGTCACAAACCACCTAGCTGATCTCCCTGTGCTATGTGGCTGCTTCCCACTAGCTATCTATTTTGTTAATCATTAGAGAAATGCAAATCAAAACTACAATGAGATATCATCTCACACTGGTCAGAATGGCCATCGTCAAAAAATCTAGAAACAATAAATGCTGGAGAGGGTGTGGAGAAAAGGGAACCCTCTTGCACTGTTGGTGGGAATGTAAATTGATACAGCCACTATGGAGAACAGTATGGAGGTTCCTTAAAAGACTAAAAATAGAACTACCATATGACCCAGCAATCCCACTACTGGGCATATACCCTGAGAAAAGCATAATTCAAAAAGAGTCATGTACCAAAATGTTCATTGCAGCTCTATTTACAATAGCCAGGACATGGAAGCAACCTAAGTGTCCATCAACAGATGAATGGATAAAGAAAATGTGGCACATATATACAATGGAATATTACATTTCTTTCTTGTTGCAACAATTTCAGGCACCGGCGAAAAGCCGGAGGGGTCTCTGCAGCACCCCTTCCCCCAGGCGCCTGCCCATACACCACACCTAAGGCCAGCCATGTGACAGCGTGAGGACAGATCGTGGCACGGGGGTTCATTCTGGAGGCATCCTGAATCAGTACAAAAAGCAGTACTTTTTTCTTAATTTAGTTTTTTCCCCTGCATTCATTCATCTGCAAACACCTCTTCTAAATCAGGCATTCTGCAAATAACCTTCGTTTCTCAGGTCTGGTTGACTTTCTTAACTGATGTATTTGAAATGTGGCCCAAGCATGAATGTGTGACTTCAGGTGCAGACCTGGGGGGTCCACCCAGGTGCAATTCGCCCTGTCACTCAAGAATCAGTGATCATTTACATTTGTTTACACTTTAAATTTGTGTTTAAATCTGTACATATATGACCTCAGGTTGTGTTTACGGCGTTATAATCTACTTTCTCAAGTCAAGAATATTGTAAATATGTTCCCGTGCTTTTAATATCTTTTAACATGATTTTATTGACTACATAATATTCCATATTTCATCTCATGCCCACAGTATCATTTATTTAAACAATTCCCTATTGTGCTTTACCCTGTTTAGTTTATTATCAATGCTTCATTGGTGCACTAAAGATTATAATATATAGATCTTTGCCTTCATGTCAGAATATTTCCTTACATAAACAGTTTGATTTAGAATTATTGTGTCAAGGATTTCTATTTTGATATATATTTCCTAGGGTGCATCACCAGTAAAACCCCTAGGAAGTATTTTAATATAAGAAGGATTTGTTGGACATCTGTGATTTGCAGAACACTATGCTGAGAAACATACAAACAAAATATAAGACACAAACCTACTTTTAGTAATTTATAACCCAACTAGGGAAACCTATTCATTTCCATATATGTCACATGTATACATATATACATAATATGACATGTATATGATTTGTCCTCATTTATATCATATATATATATATGTTTTTCCTTCAAGTTGGAAAAAATTAAAGTGTCAACAAAAAAGTCACAAATGGCAGAAGAGGCCCTCATATTCTGTGCCTTACGTATTTCTAAGCGTCCCTAGGCACCTCTCTCTCTTTGTAATTCATAGGCCAACAATACACGATCACACTTATTTATTTTACCAGCCCTTGTCTTTCATCTGTCTCGAATGCCCTGCATTCCTCTGTCCACCAGTACAGCTGTTCGTGTCTCACAAACTATCTCTTGATTCTGAGTGAAGGTTTTGCTCACCGAGGAGCCCCAAACTATAGGGTTTTTAGCCTTAGGGGGTCCTTGAATAACTTTCAGGAGGAATCTATAAACTTGAATAGAAAAGAATGCTTTTTTATGTCCACTAGCCTCCAGCTGAAATTTACATTCAGTGAATACACCCAACAGATCCCAGGAGCTTGCACGTTCTTGTGATTCGGTCCCCAGCATGGGTATGTCACAGAGATCTTAAAATGGGGTTTCTGTCCTCAAAACTGTGGTAGTCATTAGAGACACCACTAAATCTCATTAGTTAAGTATTTAATGCATTAATAAAGCAGCCCATGTATTTATTTACCACAGATTTGTTCTTTAAATATTTTGTACCTAGATTTCAATGTAATATAATCGGTTTCTTTTGAAACCCAATCATATGTGTGTGAATATGTGTACATGTGTGAGTGTGTGATTGTGTGTGTGTATTCTAAGAAGGGGTAACTAAGCTGTACCGAATTTCCTACGTGGATGCAAGGCACACAGAAATGCAAACGCCTCTATCCTACACAGCCGCCTTCCTGCCCTCCCTGTATGACTTGTTCATACAGACATTCTAGTGTCGCCCATTGCGTGTTTTACTGCTGGTACCACTGTCTTCCCTGCTAGACTGTAATATCCTTAGGGTGGAGACCAGTCTCCATTTTATATCTCTAACCTGCAGTTCAGAATCAAACGTGAATTAAGCAGATGAGTGTTTATTGAACTAAACCAAATGGAAGCAAATCTTTAGGAAAGGCTTTGAAGTGAGATAGGACTTATCACGGACCTTGGAAACAGAAAGGATTTGGATTAACAAGGAGCACCAAAAAGGAGATGTAAAAAAGAAAATGTTATGTAAAGACAGAGTTACAGCTTACACATAAGGTAAAAGAGGGTATAGACTAGGGTAACAGTATGCATCCTCTAATCCTGAAATTTAGCTAAAAGTGATGAAAGGAAATTAGCTCATTGTGAATGGTCACGCATGCAAATTGATGCTTCAGTCCACATATGAAGTAGAATCAGGGCTAACTTTAACGTCTCTTTGAGTTTCATATTATTTTTTGAAAGGACAAAAAATGGTATCACTAGTATATTTTTTAAAAAAGAAGAAAATGATAATGGTCCATAATTTCCACCTATAAAAAGCATTATTAAAATATGTTCAATGGAATAGTCTTTGTCATGAAAATTGTTTGTCTTGAGCCATTATCCGGAAAATGCTGGATCAAGATAGTAAAACAGAATTCTTTATATTAAAATCCATTAAGCCTTATTTGTGCTAAGGTTTGTGGTAAATCTCTAAGGAAGAGAGAATACACACAGCCTTATTCATGTTTACCTGAATCAGGAAGACTTTTATCCCTGGGCATCTCTCCAGGCTAGTGCTTCTTAGAATATATTTGGGCAATGCCTGCCTATACCTACTTTTTCCCTGTCTTAACATGCTAAATATGGAAGTGCATATTTATTTATAGAATAGTGATGCTTATGCAGCCGAGGAAAATGCAGACAGTTTAAAAGGACCTCTCAGCTGTCTCTGCTGGTTTTAAATCCTGCAAATCATTTCTCACTCTAGTCTCTTATCAATATTTCCTGACATGTCTTGTGGACATTCTCTACTTAAATCTTGGGAATGAAATGACTAATAATTGGGGAATTACTGTATTCATTTCATGCAGAAGAGTGTCTGAGTTTAGTTATTAGTGGGTCATAGAGAGAGGAGCAACACCCCAATCAGAGGAGGCAGCAGCTGGGTTTTCCTTGGAAACCTCCCATCTGGGTTACTTGATCTTTAAAAAGACACAGATGGGAAGAAAAATGTGAGCACTTATCACCAAGAACAGGGATCTGATTACTGGTTATGGAGAATTCTATCTCCTAATTCCATTTTTCCTGGAGTATAATTATAGGCCAGTTACTAAATCTTTGCTGTCGTTGTCATTTTAATCTGGCAACGATGTGGTAAGGACTGTTTGAAAGAGAATGTTTGAATGACTTTTAAAATATGTCATATCCACCATGACACTGTGCTTGCTGATGAGAAATGACTTGTTTACCTTCTTCCTTAGAACGAAACATCAGAAGCAGAAGCACATCTGAATTTAATTGTATGGAAGCTCCATCCCAACTTTTTCAAAGGATATGTATATAGTAACACCCAATACAATAAAAAAACATAGTTTGTAAGCTCTTGGCTAAGGACTGTCTAGCAGGTAATAATCAGAGCAGCTATGATTCCAGTTGGACTAATCTAATCACCTATGAAAAAATGTTAGTAAGCTTAAACCAAGAGGACACAAGAGAGAAATAGACTTCATATAGTTTACTATCCTTTATTAAAAAAAAAATCTAGGTGTTCCTGCAGATCAGTGACAAGGTTTTACATTATGCCTGTATTTCTATTAACAAAAGCAAAAACAAAAATAAGAAGAACAGGAGAGGTATAGCTTAGATAATACCCGTGTGGTTTACACGTACTGATTCTTCTGGGAATCCTTCCCCACCCATGTGAGGATGTACAGAGGCCCAGAATTTACATAGTTTATCCTAAATTTCTTAGACTTACCCTACATCTCACTTTCTTCTTCTATTTCCCACTTCCGTAGTCTTTCCACCACTTATACGTCCATGTAAGTCCTTCTGAACAAATATACAATTGTGTTTCTTCCATAATTCTGTGCTTCATTCCAGCCTCTGCAGAGAAGACTCAGATAGATCTAGGTTTTGATCCTGGCTTCTGTAATAAACAGCCCTGGGACATTGAATAATTGTCTCAAACTCTCTGAGTTTCAGTTTCATGAAAAATGAGGACAGTAATTACATCAGAGGTTGTTGTGGAGTTAAATGAGATAATACCTATATGCTTGATAAATGGTATCTCTACATTACCCCTCCCCCCATGGCTATGTCTCCTTATCTCCTCCCCACCTGTGTCCATCGCTTCATGCTGTGATCACGCTCCCTGCTTGGACCTCCCCCTCCCCCATCTTCCTCTGTCCACTTCTTGCTGCTTCATCAGACCTTAGCTGGGAGCTTTCTCCAACCTCCCTGGCAATTTGCATCTCACCTTATTCTCTTAGACCTCTGGGTGCCTTATGTAGCCTTTTTCACAGTTGTCCTTTTTCATTTAATCCCACAAGGCTTCAGATTCCACGAGAGGAGGTTCTGCTGTCTCAACCCCACTGCCTAGCCCGGTGCCTGGTAGACAGTAAGCCAGATAATTGGTTCACTAAAGGGATATCTTGTAAATCTATGATTCTTTGAACGACCTTCTGAGTAAAGTCCTTCCCCAGTGTCTGGTCAGGCCACTCGAGATGGCTGTCCTCTTGCTGTCTGTGCATCCCCTGCCGGACTAGTGCCTGTTTCACCTACTCCCTATGCAGGACTGACCTTCACCTACTCCCTATGCAGGACTGACCTTCTGCATACTTGCCCCGGGCCCAGCTGGTGACTGTTCTTATCAAAGGGGCCGTGAGGGGCCTGCCCCTCTGCTGGTTTCCCTGGTAACCGATGAGCCAACCTGACGTAATTCCCCCTATAACTGGCAAAATTCCCTTCCCCTCCCCACCCCTGAGAGCCACGTCCTGCCCTCTGTCCACCACACATGGTGGGGTGTCGCTCCAGGACCCTGCTTCAGACTTGTAAGCTCCCCATGCATTAAACCACTGAAATCTCTGTTGCTGACTCCGGACTCTCTCTTCAGTCTTAAAGCTGGGCAGGCACAGGTGGGTGCAGCGCAGCACCCACCAGCTCAAGCCATTTCCTGGAGGGAAGAACTCTAGATACTATCCCTAAGCCGTTCTTCCCACCAGAGCCGTCAGTGCCTGTGGTACTCGACGAGAGATCCAGCATGGAGGGAGTGAAATTTTTCATAAGAGAAGGAGAAAATTGGGAGTGGTTGATTCAGAGTCTTCAAGTTGATGAAGGACAGTATTTAGAAAAAAACGCATCTAGAAAGGTGGCCCCAATCACACATAACAATCATTTTAGTACCAGGTTGCAAACTGGGCTTTTGGTGACCGTCAAACAAGGCAAAGTCATCTACAAGAACAGGGAAACTCAGCCTAAGAAATGCATTGATCGGAAGATGGTGGAAGGCTAAAAAAAAATGGGAAAGTCATAGATCAAAATGGGATCAGGGAATCAAAGTTGTCTAAACACCAAAAGAAGCCAAAGAAGCTGAAGATCAAAGAGCCATTAGGCCAGAATCCTCAGACATGAGGCACCAGGAAAACTCAGAAGCCCCACCGGGACTTAGACAAGGCGTCTTGTCCAGGGCCCCCTTGTATTCTACAAGCCCACAAATGTCCTTTCCCAGAACAGTCTCCCCCAGGCCTGGAGACTTTAGATTGGTGTTGGTGTGGCCACCTTCTGATGGCTGCAGCAAGGTTTTTGTGTAATTTCTCAAATCCCTGCATTTTCATCTTCTTAGATTCAACACCTTTCACAGATAACAAATACTGAGGCTCAGAAAGGGTATTTGATTTTCCCTAATCATTCATTTACACCTTCAGCAAAGACATGTATTTACTGAGTTCATTCTAGGCCAGAGACTGTCCTCCATCCTGGAAATACGGTGAAAAACGAGGCAAACTCAGTGGACCTCGTGTGTTTGGGGCCTCTATGCCAATCAGCAACAGGGTGAAATTCAAGTTTAGGACTTTTGGCGTTCACACCTAAGGGTGTTAACACACACACTGTCCCCCATCCCCACTATATTTTATATCCTTCTATGATTCATTAAACAAATAATATTCCAAATACTAATTTTCATAAATCTTGAATTTTCTGCAGGTATTTCAGAGGATTCAAATGGTTAAAAATATGTATTCTCCCCATATGAAATTGTCCAAGTTGGTGTTTAAAAGGCTTATATATTTGGGTCTCCTTTTCCTCCCTCATACTCAGGGATACATTTCCCTGTGTATATTTGAAATGTACATTAACCGTAAAGTGAGCCAAGAGGAGTGACCCAGAGAAAAGGACCTCCAAGGCAGAGTGCAGAGGTTTTTAACAGCAAGAGTTTATCTTAGTATTTTCTGAAAGTCCTATTAATGGAAAATAACAGCTTGTCTGTGTGACAGATATCTAGGATAGCTGAGATTTACATTAAGGAGACTCTTAGTCTTGCTGAAAGAAAAAATAAATCATTTAGTTCTTCTCTATATTAAAAGAAAAAAAACTTTCAGTAAAGATTAATATTTCAAATTCAAACCAGTTATAACTGTCAGTGGTTCCTATCACACAAATGCTGACTCAAAAGTGATATGACTATCTGGTTGAGATTAGCTGCACATTTAAATGATTATTGATTGAGCATTTGAGCCAGGCCTTAGGTAAAAATGGGTCTTTGAAAATGCAGCTTGAAAATTGAATCTGTGTCATTGATTAAAGAACCTGCTAGAAATAAAATTAAGGTTTTGCTTGGTCTACTGATTTTTGACCTTAGTTCTGTGAGCCACTGATATTTCTGTCCTGATATTTCAGCAGGGAAGTGAATGCTCTCATGAATATGATCCCTTGTTCATACAAGAACTTAAAGCAAAATGTGCTCTTTTCCTATAATGGAGCTGGGAATGATTTTCCCATGTTTCTGCAGTAATATCACAGGTATTGAAATGTGTAACTAGGCAAAGTTGCACAGGTGACTTAAATGAGTAATTCTGATTTCAGGCTGTTTATTAATAAAGGTCATTATACATGGTTGATAAAAGCAATATTGTCTTTGAAATAGCCTTAAAGTTGAAATCAGCATAAAAATTCTGTAGCACTTATATAACTTATGTGGCCTTGATTGTTGTCTAATGATGTAAATTGAAATAAACTCACATTCCAGAAATCCAGCAACATATTCCTTTGTATAGAGTTGAGTGTAAAAGAAACAAACAGAGAAAGCGCTTTTCCATGTCCCAAGATTTCTTTAGCCCAAGAACATGAATTATTGAACAAATTTTTGAACCCATGGAAACTTAGATTTACTCACTTGTTTAGCCTGAGAAATAATGATTGTTGTTGAGCGTATTCATTGCTTAATATATTGAAGAGTTTTTTTTTTTTAACAAACAAACAAAAACGTTTGTAAGTCAGAATTGTGATGGTCCTTATTCTAATCTAATTTAATATAACTGCTTCATATTCAAGTAGTTATTTTTCCCATGGAATACCAGTAGCTAATGATAGAACTGCAAGGAAAATCCAAGGAGAGGAGATTGGGGATGTATTCTCCCCTTGGCTGCAGCGGTGACAGCCTGGGAGACTGAAATTCAAGGTCAGGGAGCAGTCCTGGAGGCGCTCTCCAGAGGAAAAAAACTGAAATCACTCAATCTGGGAGCTGAAGCCTGCGTTTAATTTTTGTCACAGGCCATTGATCCCAGTCAGGAAGAGGGATGGATTTGGCAACTAGGAATGAACGGTCAGTAGCAGATGGACTGGGGAAAATCTCTTGCTGTGTTCACTTCAGGAATCAAGTCAGTTCTCCCTCCAAAATGACCTGAAAGCAGCCAAAACTACCCACTTCCTTAGACAGCATTTAGTGAGCCTGCGTGTGTGTGTGTATGCGTGCGTGCCAGGACTAGTTTAATGAAAGTGGTCATTTGAAAAGAGGTAGGGGAATGTTGATTTCTTCCAGTGGAAGGACAGTTTCCTCTAAGTTTTAAATATATATCCTCTATTCACTTCTGTTTGAGTGAATCTTTACTGTGAAGTTATTAGACTCAATAATGTGACATGTTGCTAAGTGTATTCTCAGGGTGAGTATGTTTTTATGACATAGCAAAAAATCCTCTTTTATTATTTTTGTATCAGGTTTGATAGTTGTGACATCTGTCCCTCAAATAATAATATATTTAAGTAGATGCTTTATAGCTAGAAAAGATCCCAGTGTTTTCAGAGACCAAAATGTATGCTCAGTGCAAAAATAAAAGCAAAACGAAACCCTTCTAAGATGAATCGATATATAACTGTAATGTTCTTCTACACAAATGGATCACCGAAGATCTGACAATGATTTTTAAATAGTTCTCCCAAATAACTCGTCTAGTTTTATTTTTTAATTTTTTAAATATTATATTTATTTTATTTTATTTTATTTGGCCATGCTGCGAGGCACGCGGGATCTTAGTTCCCCAACCAGGGATGGAACCCGTGGCCCCTGCAGTGGAAGCGCAGTGTCTTAACCACTGGACGGCCAGGGAAGTCCTTCATCTAGTTTTAGATGTTCTACAGAGTGATAAGGTCCACGAAGTATCCTTGGTTCTCCTGAGCTGCTGTGACTCTCCGAACTTCTGCGATTACCTCAAATCCCTGGAGCTTAAGCTGGGAGAGTCTGTGTCTCCCAGCACCTCAGTTCACTCAGGAGCTCACCCAAGTTTTGGGTGTGCCCTCCTTCCTCTGCAAGGGGTAAGATCCTCAAGAAAAATCGAAGGGGAAACCTAGCATCTGAATGGATTGCAGCGAGAAGCCTGGGGTGGCCGGAGATCTTCCTGGGTATGAGGAAGGGGTTCTCCACTCAATCCCCGTGGATACACCCTGAGCTGGCAAAGATGAGGCAGCCAAGATTATTTTCAAAGTGGAAGAACCAGAGAAATCCTGAATTGCATGGCTTTCCATGGGGCTCTGGAATTTGCACTGCTTTTCTTTTTTTATGCTAATTAAATCTTTTTAATTGAAATACAGTTGACGTACAACATTATGTTAGTTTTGGGTGTATTACATAGTGATTTGACATTTCCAAACATTATGAAGTGATCACCACAATAAATATAGTGTACCATCTTTAATCAAGTCTTGAGATAAGACCCAGATCCGAAAAGGCTGATACTGGAAGCACTCCAGGTTTAGTGAAAAGATATCCAATGGAACTTGGAGAAAACTTCTAAAATGATGCAAATGAACTTATTTACGCAACAGAAACAGATTCACAGACATAGAAAACAAACCCATGGTTACCAAAGGGGAAAGAGGGGAGAGAGGATAAATCAGGAGTTTGTGATTAGCATATACACACTACTATATATAAAATAGATAACCAACAAGTACCTACTGTACAGCGCAGGGAACTCTACTCAGTATCTTGTAACAACCTATTATGGAAAAGTATCTGAAAAAGAATACATACATATATATATGGACTCTGCCTTTCTAAAGACCAAGCAAAGTGACTTCCTCCCTTGTCCACACGTACATCAATGCAGGGAACACCATAGAAACTCTGACCACTAGAACCCAGAGACTTTCCAGTTTGATCACTGTATGTAAAGCAAGGGGACACTCAGGCCCAGAGAGGGCAGGTGACTGAGGGCAGGACAGAGCCACGGTCCCCCGAGCCTGGCACTCCCCACTCTCCTGTGGCCCTCATTTAGATGTGTTGGTATACAAACAGTGGTGATGGCCAGCACTTACGGAGTGGGACAGCAAGCAGACTCCTTAGCAGTTCTGAAATGCTCTGTTACTTAACTCACCTGAATACCCACAACAACCCATGAGAACAACCCTGCTGCCTCTCCGCTTCAGAGACCAGCATCACCCACTGCACACAGAGCGATCAGAGGGAGTAATGTTTAAGACAGTTTAAGCGTCCAGAGCTCCGCCTAAGTCACCTTCTCTTCTAGGGTGCATCATTTCCTGCCTTGGCCCCTGAGTTATGGGAAGATGGAGACCCTGCCTCACCCACCTTCAAAGGGTGCAGGGAGCACAGGCCACTGCCCCAGGGCTCCTGCCCACGAGCTTTGATGTGACCACCACACCTTTACCAGGCAATGTGGTGCCTATACTAAGAGATTTATGATAGCCAAGACACAGAAACAACCCAAATGCCCATCGACAGATGACCAGCTTAAGAAGATGTGGCACGTATATGTACACACAATGGAATATTACTCAGCCATAGAAAAGAATGAAATATTGTCATTTGTAGCAACATGGATGGACCTAAATACCATACGAAGTGAAGTAAGTCAGAGAAACATACATGTGGAATCTAAAAAGTAATACAAATGAATCTATGTACAAAATAGCAATAGACTTACAGACAGAAAACAAACTTATGGTTACCCAAGGGGAAGCAGGGGGGCGGGATAAATGAGGAGTATGGGATTCACGGGTACAAACTACTATACATAAAATAGATAAACAACAAGGATTTACTGTAAAGCACAGGGAACTATATTCAGTATCTTGTAATAACGTAAAATGGAAAATAATCTGAAAAAATATATATATACATATATAACTGAATCACTTTGCTGTACACCTTAGACTACCACAATATTGTAAATCAAGTATACTTCAAGTAAAAAAATAAAAAAAATAAAAATCAGAGCAAAAAGCAAGAGAGGTTAAGAACAAGTGGTGAAAGAGTTTGATGGTAAGAGAACACCAATCTGCACGCCCTGAGGGCTAGCGCAGGGGTGAACTCTGATGTTAAATGTCTCTCTCAGTTTCCTTAGAGCCCACTATAGATGATTAATCTTACTGGTTTGCTGATGAATAACTTCATTAACTACTGTAGGGGGGAAATCTCCTTCTGCAGCTAGATTACAAGGCAGATATATGTAGTCCTCTATTCTCAGTGAAATTTCTCACACTTTTCAGCACTGTTATTCAATGTCATTATCATCATTATACTCATTATTGCCTTTAATGTTGTTGGGTGTCTTTGTGGCATTTCTACTGATCGTATGAACTCATTCACTCAATGCATATGTATTGAGCTTCTACTCTATTCCAGGATCTGTGGACAGAGACAAAGAAGAGAGTTCCACCCTTAGAAGTCCACTGAGTAAGATATGTACATAAATACTTACAAAAACATCTTCTAGGAGTTGTGGAAAGAGAGCATGAGATTTAAGGCAATTTTAAATGCTGACCAGAAGTTGATTGCTTTTGAGGAGAAATGGGAGCTCATTCTTGGCAGAGACCAAGAGTTGAGAAATAACAGAACGTGTGAGAAGAATTAAAATGAGCTCAGTCTCCCAGATCACAAAGAGTAAGGCAAAGGAAGGCCCATTGACACCAGGAGAAAGTCAATGGGAGTCAGAAAATGGGGAGCCTTGCTTCCTATGAGAACTTGGACTTCATCTTTTGATAGGATTAAGGGCAACTTAAAGCCCTGCAGTTGTGTGTTGCTGGTGTCCAGACTTTCCTCCCCATTTCACTTGAGTGAAATGCCTGTCTTGAGCGGTGAGGGTAGCATGAAGCCTGTGGAGGCTGTATCCCCACCTTGAACAGGAGAGAGCCTCTGATTTGCTCTGACATCCCCTCTCCCACTCACCAACCAGCCTTCGTGTCCAGCCTGCAGATCTTTGGCCAAAGAAAATGTTGTCAACATGGGAATCACGTTCTGGTTTCCGAAGCCTCCATCGGTCAGCGTGTGGGAGCCAATTCTTTCTGGAGAAGCTGACTTTGGGAGGTGTATTATCATAATACAAGCCAGAGATAAATATTTAACCTTTCTGATGCTGAATGATTTAACAGTTGCCTCTGCCACGTCTGAAGAAATGTGCTCCTTCAGGGCCTAATAAAAATAAGCATTGTTTCCACAGGAGTACGCAGCAATAGGAGAAATAAGGGCTTCTATTCATACTGGCTGAGTGTCTTCTGCAACCTGGAGAGGTCCCGGCAGAATCTGGAAATGAAAGGCAAATGACCACCACGTACACCCAGCCCATTAGCACTCACAGCCTTAAGGCTTGAGCGGAGGCAGCTAATTCACCTACTACCTTATGGTTCACGGCCCAGATGTTCCTGTGGACCGTTTACAGGATCCCTTTTAGTGCATGATAGATTAGCATCCCATTTTAATGAATTCCATAAATAAAAGATGACGAAATGCCAGTGTTTTGCAAACTGTAAGGTTAGATTTATCTCACAATCTGGCTGCAAGATTTCTGTAGCCAGCTTTTTCTTTTTCCTTCTTTGGCTTTATTTTCTGAGATGATGTTCTTGTATTTAATGTATAAGAAAAGAGTGTCACTTTGGTTATCAAAGGTTAGTATTGAATCCATTCTTTCATGTGGTCTAAGTTTCACCTGTCACACTGGGGAAATTGATCAGCTGAGGTGATCTGTCAGATATAACATGCTGTCCCCTTTGTATATTTAGCTGCACCCCAGGTAACTGACCATAGAAAACTATTGGCAGAAGAGCCAACTCTAGGAAAAAAAAGTTTATTTATGCCTTTCTAAGGGAGCATTCAATACATGATTTTTATTATTGGATGCATGTTATTTCTTAGAACTCAAAAATTCTTTGCAAATAGAAATTCAGTTACACAAGTGATTGGAAAATGGGGTGTCTTGGGTATTCGTGCCTTTAGGAGCTCCATAAACTGGCCCATAATTATTAGTGCTCACAGAATAGGGCCTGGCTTTAAACTATTGATACCTTAAGTATAGGTTGGTCCTTATGGTAGGCAGCTGCTGAAGGTGCCCCAGTGGTCCTCACCCACTGCTGGTCACACCCAGTGTGATCCCCTCCCCTGCAGTGGTGGGGTGCCCTTCTGAGCTGCGGTTACAGAACCGGGACATGTGTCTTCTTGCTTTGGCTCCCACTTGCTCACTGAGGTGAAGCAGGGCTCATGCTGTGAGCCGCGCTGTGAGAGGCCCACTTGGCAAGGAGGTGAGGGCTCTGTCCAACACTCCCCAAGACCCAAATCCTGCCAACAGCCACCGAGCGAGCTGAGACGCAGAGCCTGTCTGAGGTGAACCCTGGGAGGACTGGAACCAAGATGACACAGGTGATTTGACTGCATCCCACCCGAGCCTCCAAGTCGGGAGATCCAGCCATGTTTCCTGACCTCAGAAACTGTGACATAATAAATGTGTGTTGCTTTAAGCTACTAATTTGTTTCACAGCTATAGTTGATAGAATCGTTAACAAATTACTCTAAAGAACTTCCAAACTGACACTGTCCGAAGGTCATCCTGAAAAATATATTTCATTAGTAATACACAGAACAAGGATGGAAATAGATTATTGTTCATTAGATAGATAAAAGTTGAAGAGTTTAATATCCAAGACCCAAGATCAGAGGTCTGCAAAATATGGTCACATCTGTCCCATATCCTGTTTTTGTAAATAAAGTTTTATTGGAACATAGCCATGAAGATGTATTTGCATGTTACCCTCAGATGCTTTTGCTGGAAACTTCAGAGATAAGTTGTTGCAACACAGATTGTATGCACTGCGAGGCCTAAACTATTTATTAAACTATCTGGCCCTTCACACACTCACACATAAAATTGCTGACTCCCATTGTAGCTTAAACTTACTCAAAGAAACTGCACGCATTGCAAATGAAGAATACCATCCTCTGTGTAAGCATAAAGGAAAAAGTCAAGCTCTGGGAACATATAATAAATGAAACATGAGGGTGTGAAATACTGTTAGTATTTAAACATCACCATTGTGATCTGGTGGTGGGAGCACGAGACCCTTTTGTTTATAATAAACAGTACCCACCAGCCAGTGAAACCAGCTCCGTTCTGATCATATCTGCATTCGGGAATTCTAAATGTTTTAACAGAGTGTTGCTTTGTTTCATCTCATATTTCCAACTGAATTGCCAGCTCCTAGAAAGAAGAACTTTAAAGCAAAAATGGACCCCACAGCTCATTAAGTCTAACATCTTCCCTTTACCAGTGAGAAAGCTGAAATCTGCATGCATCATATGACCTACATAATAGGCTCACCACTTAGCAGTAGAGGCTGAAATAGAAGTTATTTTTTCTCCCTTTTTCTCCCATCTTGCTGCCATTAGAGTCTGGCATGGTAGTCTATAGTCTACAAAGCACACGCCTAGTCATTTCTTCTTGCTAAATTCACAATGCCTCAGTGTCATAGTTACTGTTAGTGCTCACCAAGTGGCCATGTGCTCTTGGCTTCACGGGACCCCTTTGAGTTAGGTTGGGGCCAGAAGACTGGGGTCAGGCCAATGGGAAGTAAGCAGAAACAAAGCCAGCTGCTTACAGGGTTGGCCTTCTTCACCATGCTTTTGTCCCAGGGAACTGAGGGTTCCAGGTGGCTTAACTGCAAGAGGAAGCACCTTGGGACTCTTCTGCTAAGTGGATACCCCACAGGAGAACCCTCAACCCTCCCCAGACCAGGATATGAACAAGAAATAAACATTTGTTGTGTTGAGACACTGATATTCCAGAGTTTGCTTGCTATTATAATAAGCCTGCTATTACTGTGATTGTGTAGAGATCAGCAGTTTGGTAACTTTTTAAACCAGAATAAAAATGGAGGATAAAGAAATAAGCCAAACAAGTACTCTGAGAAATAAAAACAAATATTACAAGGTCACTCAAGGTCATTCACTTTGCCCATAAACCAATTTGCTGCTTCTCCGAAGCCAAGTAACATAATCTCTGAGCACCATTCTAATGACTCCACATAAGTGCCATGAAGCAATATTTTGTAATAGGTTTTGTTCATGCATGTATCCTCAATAGTGCATAGTAGACACAAAAGAAATATTTGCAATAAATGAAAATAAACTTGATGATGTGATTTCCCAGCCAGTAACATCTTAAATGGTAAAGAGGAGCAAAAATATGAGTATGATAGCAGGGAGCAGAGAACAAAATTAAATACGAGGGCTCCAAGGGCACTGCAGGTGGGGTTGGCTCCATGTGTGGCACCAGCCTGTCTGCGTGATTTTGTTTTAGACTAGGATAGTGGTGGATGTTACGCCAGCTCTCTCAATGATTTGTGCCTGTTTTATTTGCTCAGTTCAGGAAAGAGTGAAAAACAATTAGTCCTTGCCATCAAGGAGCTCTCAATGTAAATAGAAGAGTAGTGCTTAGGAGGTAAAATGTGGGGTTTAAAGGCAAGGACGACACAGAGGAAAGAAAACCCAAGTCTCACTTTGAAGGATACATGTGTCTTGATGTCAAAACTAAAGAATGAGAAGAACTGCCTGGTCAGAACTGGGGGTGAAGTCCCCACGGGAAGAGAGACTGAAAAATGGAGGTGAACATGTAGATGGAGACTGGAAGGGTCTGGATGGACATGTGTAGGACTTTGGATTTTCACCAGGACAATGAGGATTGACAGATGAGTTTAAAAAATATAATAGGCCATAAAACAAATGTTAGAATGCTTAACTGTGACTACAGCATAGAGGTGGATTTCAGAGGGGTGAAAATGAAAGTTGGAAAAAACGTAGGGTTCTAGAACAGTCATGTAGGCTGAAGACAATACAGAATTCTTTAAAGGCTGGGCAGTGAGAACAGAGAGCGTTGAACTGAGTGAGCCAACCCCTAGGGCAGAGAAAAACGTTGGGGAGACAGAAACAGAAGGCACAGGCATTTCCTGAATGTTCCACATGGGGCAGGTGCTGCATTAATTAACACCTACAAGGGCTGTTCCATCCAAATCCTCACACTGATATGTGAGTGAGATACTCCACCAGCAACATAAGTGTGGCCGGGATTTTAAAATAAAGGCACATTTATGTCTTTAATCCATTTCAAGTTTATTTTTGTGTATGGTATTAGGGAGTGTTATAATTTCATTCTTTTACATGTAGCTGTCCAGTTTTCCAAGCACCACTTACTGAAGAGACTGTCTTTTCTCCATTGCATGTCATTGCCTCCTTTGTCATAGATTAGGTGACCACAGGTGCATGAGTTTATCTCTGGGCTTTCTATCCTGTTCCATTGATCTATGTTTCTGTTTTTGTGCCATTACCATACTGTCTTGATTACTGTAGCTTTGTAGTATAGTCTAATATCAGGGAGCCTGATTCTTCCAGCTCTGTTTTTCTCAAAATTGCTTTGGCTATTTGGGGTCTTTTGTGTTTCCATGCAAATTATGCATTTTTTTGTTCTAATTCTGTGAAAAATGCCATTGGTAATTTGATAGGGATGGCATTGAATCTGTAGATTGCTTTGGGTAGTATAGTCATTTTTACAATATTGATTCTTCCAATCCAGGAGCAGGGTATATCTCTCCATCTGTGTCATCTTGATTTCTTTCTTCAGTACCTTACAGATTTCTGAGTACAGGTTTTTTGCCTCCTTAGGTAGGTTTTTTCTTAGATATTTTATTCTTTTTGTTGCAATGGTAAATGGGATTGTTTGCTTTATTTCTCCTTCTGATCTTTCATTGTTAGTGTATAGGAATGCAAGAGATCTCTGTACATTAATTTTGTGTCCTGCAACTTTACCAAATTCATTGATGAGCTCTAGTATTTTTCTGGTGGCATCTTTAGGAATTTCTATGTATAGTATCATGTCATCTGCAAACAGTGACAGTTTTACTTCTTCTTTTCCAATTTGGATTCCTTTTATTTCTTTTTCTTCTCTGATTGCAATGGCTAGGACTTCCAAAACTATGTTGAATAATAGTGGCAAGAGTGAACATCCTTGTCTTGTTTACTGATCTTAGAGGAAATGCTTTCAGTTTTTCACCATTGAGAATGATGTTTGCTAATTCAAAAAGAATGTTCATTGCAGCACTATTTACAATAGCCAGGACATGGAAGCAACCTAAGGGTTCATTGACAGATGAATGGATAAAGAAGATGTGGCACATGTATACAATGGAATATTACTCAGCTATAAAGAAGAACAAAATTGTGCCATTTGCAGAGATGTGGATGAACCTAGAGACTGTCATACAGAGCAAAGTAAGTTAGAAAGAGAAAAATAAATATCATATAATATCGCTTATATGTGAAATCTATCAGTAGAAAAATGGTACAGATGAACTTATTTGCAAAGCAGAAATAGAGACACAGACCTAGAGAACAAACATATGGATACCAAGGGGGGAGGGGGTTAGGATGAATTGGGAGATTGGGATTCACATACATACACTACTATGTATAAAATAGATAACTAATGAGAACCTACTATGTAGCACAAGGACCTCTACTTGATACTCTGTAGTGACCTAAATGGGAAAGAAATCCAAAAAAGAGGGGATATATGTATACCTATACCTGAGTCACTTTGCTGTACAGCAGAAACTAACACACCATTGTAAAGCAACTATACTCCAGTAAGAATTAATAAAAAATATAAATTAAAAATAAAACAAAAAATAATGTTTAAAATAAAATAAAGGCACAATTTGTAACAACGGTTAGAGCCTGAGGCAGCCTGACTCCAAACACACAGTCCTTTGTTTAAAAGGCAAACAGTTTTCTAAAAAGCCAGTTACCTCCTTCTCCAAGGGGACTGTATGTAAGTACAGACCAAAAAATTAAAAATTAGAAACATAAAAGCAATTTATTTAAAATAAAGACAAGAATAAATAAAGATCACTTGACAAATAATAATCATGTTATCAAATGCAGTATTTCTAAACTTTCTTCCATTCCATTAGAATTCTCAGTTCCCATCTGAGATACTCACCAGGGATGACAGTTGCTTGCCAGTGTGGTCTAACTAGCCCATGGTTATAGGGCAGCCATATACAGCAATTTGCCCAGGATTTCAGGATTCAGGTAATATATTAATATTACCTTTCTAGTCCTAAAAAGTGTCCCCATCTGGATAATAAGTCGTAGAGTCACCCCAAATCCACAGCTCCTGACTAACTAAGCTACAACTTTACCATTTTCTCATGACTGCTCCAAATAGCCTCATGGTCACCGTACTCTACCATGTTCCAGATTTCCAAGAAACACAAAATAAAATGAAACAAGCATGCAGCAATATGAAAGAATTCAAATTACGAGGAAAGCTACAACTCTCTCCACAGATGCAAACTCTAGAAATGGATAGATTTTTCTCTCTTTGTAGAAAACCATGATAGATTACACAATATTTGTCAATATGATTTTTGAGATCTGCATTTTATAAGCCCCAGGCCTGATTGTTAGTGTGTTGCACCATCAACTTATAGACATCTGCTTTCAGAGTCAGTGTGGAATTATTTCAAGTTCTAGCTGATGATAAAAGATGATATTACATGATAATAAATATCCTCTGTCAATTACAACAGATATATAGGTGAGAGTACTCCATTATATCTAATGTTGATAATATTAGAACCTAAGTTTTTTCGTGTACTTTTGTAGAAATGAAAACTGTAGTCATAGAAGAAACGGTTTGTTGACTTTAAAAATAAAAGTTGGTTATCCTACCAGCAAAATGAATTTATCTGGGAATAACAGAGAATTGCAATTTGGGACAAACAAATATTGGCAAACCATAGGTAAGTCTGGAGAACAGAAGAGAGGCGCTGGCTTTTAGAGGAAAGGAGGAAATTGGGAGGCTGCGGTGCTTCTTCATTGGCTGTAGGGTTGGGGAGCTGGTTGTTGTTGGGGGAGAAGGAACCCTTTCCTTTCCTTCCCCAGGGTCCATAGGCTGGGATGGGTGATGCCTGTGTGAACGCTCCCCTCAGGGCTTCGCAACCCCATTTTCAACAAGGTTTCCTTTATGCATTTTCACAGGTAAAATGGTTTGGAAAGTTAATATGAAAAGAGTAACTTTTTCCTTAATTTAAAGAAATAGCACTTTAAGAACTGGTCACCATTCGTTGCACGATTGTGCTCTGTGCAGTCTGTCCAGAGCCAAGGAAAACCGTGTCACTTCCGGAGCCATCCACGGAGTCAGGGACCGTGGACCCTCCAGGAGCACTGCTGGTGTCACACCTGCCTTCGGTCACGGTCACTCCTGGTGGAGCAGCAGGTTCTGCTGTCCTTCTCCACCCCCTCCTTGCTTCCCCTGACGGCGCTCAACACAGATTTTTATGAAGTTTAAAAATATTTTACTACTCTGCTTCCTTCCAAATTCAGGGATAAAGGACTTCTTTCCCAAGCAGGAAAATGATGCCATGTGAGCTAGGAGACCTAAGATGGTCCCAGGTGAGGAGTGCTTGTGGTTCTTCAAAGCTGCCAGAACCTGGATCCTTTTCCAGCATCTCCCACCCCTCACGAGGCTGGGGTCCTTTCCAGGATGAGTATGGTACACAGGCCACCAGCCCACAACCAGGGGAAAGCTGATAATTCTCCCCTGATCAACCCTCCCGGGTAAGGTCTGAAGGAAGGGAGGGTGGAAACACGTCCTTTGACCCCAAACTCATAAGCCGTGGCTTGGAGCACAAATTTCAACTTCATGTAGAGCAATACTTCCCATCTACTCCATGTAAGACCTTGAACTCAGAGGTCAAGGAAGCGAGAAAGCATGTTGACCATTTAATTCCAAACAGTGAGTTCCAAGGAAGGCTTAGGCTCGGAGACTGCAAACCAAACTGTCCCAAATCCCCAGCCGGTTCTGAATTTGTTTATCCATTCACTCAACAATTATTTATTGATGACCTCTCATGCACCACATACTATTCTGCACATGAGTTGTAAGCAGCTCAGTCAAGGTGGGGCTTCTATTTTTAATGGGAAGAGAGAGAAAGCAATCAAAAAACAAATGAACAAGATGGTTTCAGCTGAGCTCTCTGCAAGGAAGAAAATGTGTATTGGGGTGGAGTGGGGTTTCTGGAGACAAGCTAATTTAGATGGCACTGCTGGGGAGAGAGAGGACACTGGAGAGGTTGGAAGGGGGCAGCTTGTGCAGACCCTCGGAGGCCCTGGGAAGGAGTATGGGCTTTGTTCTCAGCCACTGGTCACCCACTGGAGGGCTTTGAAGAGGAGAGGGAGGACCCTGGAGGGAAGGAAGGTGAACATGTTGTGTGTTAAGAAGGTCATTCTGAGTTGCAGAGAGCAAATTAGAAGCAGGGAGACCCATTGGGATGTGTCCATAACCGAAAACCACAGGCTAGTGGCTTATAAACCACAAGACTATTTCTCACCATTCTGGAGGTCATCCTTCCAAAAACTGAAAGTAACTGATGGTTATTTTTCACTCCAGAAAAAATTTGGGGTGGTGATGAGATGGCCTTCAAGGAAGACATTGAGTCAGAAAGGTCTGCACACAAGACTGAGCAAAGAGTAAAAACAAAACTGTTCAGAGAACAAAGCCTTCACTGATTATGGAAAGATTTCTCACCGCAATACTCTCATATTCACTGCACGTTTTTGTTTTTCAAGTTCTAGCCTTCATAATTCTTGAAAAGAAAAGCCAAGCCCTTGTCATTAACCAGATTCCAAGGATTCCTGAATCCTCAAAATGCACCCCAGAATATTTGGGAGGAGCTACGCAGTTGATATTTTTTTTTTGGTGTATGAGCAGAGCTTTGGTGAAAATGTCACGTGTGGATGGAAACAGGCTCTCTGGAAGGGTCTGTGGAGAGTATGGAGTTGTTGGGATAGCAAATTGCTCACAGGTATGTGTCTCAGTAGACAGGATGTCTTAACACTACTGTTCCCTCACCTACAGATCCTGGCTTTGCTGAAGACTGGAATGTAAGAATGCCCAGAATGTCCTGGGTTTCATAGGAAAACATGTGTAAATACACGTGATTCAATTTTCTAATAAATCATATTCAACACCTTTCAGCATGAAGATTTCTGACATTAATTTCATACAAGGAAGGAAATAGGCTAAAATATTCCATCTTCTTGGTAGGCTTAAGAAAGTAAGACTGAATGTCTACCCAGTGGCAATTTCCTCATTAAAACAAGCAGTCTGGAGCCATTATTTTCACAGCAATGTATTAATACAACTCCATTAAATAAATTGGGTATTCTTTGTAAATAGGTGATGAGATTCATTTCAGATTATGAATATCATATTTACTGCTGTTTTATGTTTAATACTCAACTTGATAGCTAATACTTCCTGCAGAAACTCATGGTGAGGGCCATTAAAAAGGGTTTTCATTTTTTCTTTTCTTCTACAACAGGTGAAATGTGACCTAATTTTTATGGGCATTACTTCTCTACTTAATAAATACTGAAAACTTAGTGAGTATACAGAGAAACCTGTTATGTCTGACATGGTATTCAGAGTCGCTGTGATTAAAACCCCAGTGTTATTTCCATGGGTCCTGTTTGGGACTTTTAGGACTGATCTAGGTGGCAGATTAAGTAGCAGAGCTGGTGGGTGTGCAGGTGATTTATTCCCTTGACATCAGAGAGAATTGGAATATGCCAGGAAGATCCTTCAAAATGAAGATAGCAGCTTGGGAGCCAAGAGGTGGTCGGTCTGGGGGTGCTGAGCAGAATTGAGTGGGAGAACCCAGGAGACCCAAGAGAAAGGCAGTTGAGAGAGTAAATAAGCCAGGACTAATAGCCTCACCATTTAAATAGTCCTTAAAAATCATGAAACTCGAACCACAATGAGATATTGCTTCACACCCATCAGAAACGACTGTTATCAAAAAATGCAACCAACCAACCAACCAAACAAAGAAGTGGAGAAACCAGAACCCTTGTGCCTTTCTGGTGGGACTTTAAATTGGTGCAGCCACTGTAAATGATGGTATGACAGTTCCTCCAAAAATTAAATATAGAATTATCATATGATCCAACGATTTCACCTCTAGGTCTTTACCCAAAAGAATTCAAAGTGGGAACTCAAACAGATATTTGTACACCCATGTTCATAGCAGCATTATTCACAATAGACCAAAGGTGGAAACAACCCAAGGGTCCACTGACAGAGGACTGGATAAGCAAAATGTGGTATATTTATACAATAGAATATTATTCAGCCATAAGTAGAGGAAATTCTGACAAGTGGATGAACCAAGGACAAATACTGTGAGTCCACTTATGTGAGATCACTAGAGTGGTCAAATACACAGAGACAGAAAGTAGGATGGTGGTTTCCAGGGGCTGGGGGGAGGAGGGAATGAAGAGTTAGTGTTTAATGGGTGCAGAGGGTCAGTTCTGCAAGATGAAAAAGTCCTGGACATGATGGTGGTGATGGCTGTGCACCAGTGTGAATATACTTAACACCACAGAAACGTACACTTTAAAATGGTCATGATGTTATACTTTGTGTTACATGTATTTTCCCACCACAACAAAAAAATCATGAAAAAGAAAAAATGATAAATACTTTCGTAGTAAAACAGGGACCTGACATGGAGGGGAAAATCATAAAATTCTTGAAACCCTCTCCTCTCCAAACCTGGATCTACTATCATTTACTAGTTTGTGTAACTTTTCACCAATTTCTTAACCTCATCAAACCTCCGTATATTTATCTGTAAGATGGTGATGATAATTCTTCCATCCCAGCACCACAATGAGGATTAAGTAGGATAAAGTACAGTAGAATGTTTATTCCTGTCCCTGACAGGGAGTTCTGCAAATGTTTTCATTTCTCTCTCCCATTTCTGTTCCTGTCTTTCAAGTGCCCTTACTTCCCTTTCTTTCCATTTACCACTTCTCTGGTGGCTTTACCTTCAAGTCCTTCTGCAGTGTATATTATGACCATCTCCATCTGTGTCTGTGTCCTGCCCTGATTCCCGGGTTTTCTGTAGACTGGCTCATCTCCATTTGGTCTGTGCACCTTCTGCTGGATAAGTCATGCTTTGCACACAAGAGGTGCATATATGTAATACTTGCTCAGTGAGCAGAATCTTTCTGGGACCTCAGACGCTGTATCTTCTCTCAGTGAATCATTCATTCTCTTCCACGGAGATTGTTATTCTTCATTTTCTAAATTTTTTATTCTTTAGTTTTTAACATGAGAGTGATAAATTTTAAATACATCCTATAATTAATAAACATATCCTTTTAAAAACAAGGGGACTATTCATACTAGGCATAATTTTTTCTCATTTTCATTGTTCAAGAAGTAATTCATAATTTCTAATCACAGAGTTTTGGGTTTACAAAGAAACTTAGAGGTACTCTGCCAACATTTTGCAGCAGGGAGGCCATTGACATTTCAGGTCCATCGGTCCAGGGCCCATGGTCCAGGTGGATTTTAGAACAGGCGGCATCCTGGCCCCCAAACACAGAATCTCCTAACCATTGTGACAACCAGACAGCTCCAAGCATCCTAGTTTGAGAAGCATCAGAAAGAGCAAGGAGGGCCAGTGTCCCACCTGGAGCACATAGGCAATGCGAGCAGAGCTGGGATTGAGACTCTGGGAGCTCCAGTCCCCACCCACGTCCTGTCCTTCAGGACTTGCTGTTTCATTGGCTGTTATCAAGGGAAATAGGATGTATGCTTATAGTGAATCATGCACCTCTGGGGACAATACTGGCAGCACTTTGAATTTCACTCTGTATCATTTGTCACTCCAGCAACTGGCACACAGAATAATGCTGGCAAGGGATGGGCAGCTCATACCACTCCCCGTAAGTAAACATCGGGCTCACAAACTCCAGCCCATGCCCATGCATCTGTGTGTTTGATATTTGTTTGTGAAAACTCTGGAGATGCTGGGAGTGGAAGGGATTGACAGAGACATGGAGGATGAGGAAGAGAAGGAGAAGAGGAAGCGTCATCGATAGAGGGGACGGGAGGAAGGAGCTGCAAGGGTGTGGACGAGGGAGGTTGGCGTGGAGGACCAGATGGCTCTGTGCTCCTGGGGCTCTTCTAAGCATCCACGGAACCAAACCTCTTCAAAATCCATACTTTCAGGGCTTCCCTGGTGGTGCAGTGGTTGGGAGTCCGCCTGCCGATGCAGGGGACACGGGTTCGTGCCCTGGTCCGGGAAGATCCCACATGACGCGGAGCAGCTGGGCCCGTGAGCCATGGCCGCTGAGCCTGCGCATCCGGAGCCTGTGCTCCGCAACGGGAGAGGCCATGTGAGGATAAACAAAACTGACAAAGGATACATAACACTAAAAACCAGTTCCTGCTAATACTTAGTTTTCCTATGACTTTTTAATATTAGCTTATACATTTTTTTTTTTTAGCTTATACATTTTTAACCAAGGGAAAGACTTGATGGGAGAGAGAATCTTGAAAAGAGACTATAAAAATATATATTAGGAGCTATTGCCACCTAAAGCTCCATCATAAATTAATGTAAGTTATGATACAGTGAAATCATTAAAGATGACTTAACTTACTGAATATGAACTAATGTAAGCCCAGTAAAAAGAATATCTGTGACTCTGGCTGAAAGAATGACATATCGACTGGCTCATTTTTCAGCTGGTTAGAAATGACAACTATCGCAACTCTTTCCTAGAAAAGAGAGACTGTTCTCTGAAAGCTCTTTCTACAACTATAAAGCACAATATAGATGGAAGTAGCTGTTATTTTATTACCTTTAGACCAGCAGCTTCAAATACAATGCAGTAAAAGAGGCTGCTGAGAGAGACAAATAAGATACTACACATGGACTGTTTCTTAAAAGCTGACTGTTTTTATAAGCACCATTTGGCCAGTTATCCTAGGGTCTTACTAAAGCATCATGAGCAGTCAAATTCCTCTGAGCTGTCCCAAAGCAGAGCCGCCACCTCGTAGAGCGGTATTTGCAGATATCAGCTGTGAAGCTGTGGGTTATTACATTCCGGATGACCATGGATAAGGATGTTTGCAATTGAGATTGTGTGAATGGGATTTAAACCAGCAAACGGCAGACTTTATCTCAAATAGCTCTCCACATCAAAGCTGTTAAAGCAAACCACTTTCCATAAAAATGTGTTAAGAAAGTCCCCGGAGCCACAGCCCAATAGGAAGAACAAAATTTATCAGCAAAGTTGTCTGAAGAAAGGAACTGCTGTGCTATGTGATGCCAAAGCAGAAGAAAATCAAAAAGGATGACCAATCCTCGGGGGAAGCAGCAGAGAGAATGCTTCCAACACGGCACCCGGAGCTTCCAGAAGGACCAGGCGGCCTCGTCTATTAGAACTTGCTGCAGTGATGGACAGGTTCTGTACCTGCACCGCCCAGTCGGAAGGCAGCAAACACATGTGGCCACTGACCACTTGAAATATGACTGCAGCAACCAAGGAACTCAAGTTTTCATTTTCTTGCAATTGTAACTAATTTAAATTTCAATAGCCACACATGGCTTGTGGGGACCATACTGGATAGAGGTCGCAGTAGCATTAGGAGACAGAAGTTATCTCCCATCAGCTGGATATCTATGTATTCACTCAACCAAGCAGAATTCACTGGGTACACCAGCCACCATGTTAGGTACAGGAACTCAAGCATAACAGACAAACTTTTGCCCTTGGAAGTTTAAAGTCTAATAGGGAAGGAAAGCAAATACAGTACATTTTTTCATGATGAAATGTAAATACAGAATGAAAGACATGCACAGGTCTCTGTAGAGGTAAGAGAGGTGAGTGGATGGTAGGATTTGGGAGCAGGCTTTGCAGAGAAAGGGCTGTTGCTGAGTCTTGAAAGGTGAGTAGGAGCTTAGCAAATGAAGGAGTCCAGGTACAGCATTCCAGACACAGAGCATTCCAGACAAAGGAAATGCTTATAGATGACAGACAGGATACTGCACCCTGGAAGCTGTAGGTACAATAAAACCTGTGCCGTGGACCACGTTCCTCCAGTTAAGTGTGGGTCTCCTGAACCTGCAGCAAATACAGATCCTGATGCCCGAAGCTCACCCATCTCCCAGCCTGCAGGTTTCTCTCAAGCCCCAAAGATATTTCCACTCTTTTCAGTTGGCTTATTTGCTTACCAAGAGGTCACTCTTGTTATTCACAACCTGCTTACCTGAGGGGTTCTTGTTATACTGTGATGTAATTATAAATATCAAGGAAACCAATTGAATAGGAAGAGGAAAGATACAAATTAAGTGTGATCAAAACCACTGTTAAAGTTTGGGAGAAGTCTGCAAAATCTAAAGAATTGTGCACTCAAACTTTTGTGCGTTCCATTTCAAAGTACCAATTCAGGAAATTATATAGAAGGCATTATGTTTGTGGTTTATCCAAGAAAATTGACCCATAACTCTGGTCAGCCAATCATTGCTCAAAGAAAAGTTTTTGGCCTTACATCAGAACATTGGTAAATGCATGTAAATGTATATCTTTTATGTTATAATATAATATTGAAGACGTTGTATCGGTTTTCTGACTCACTGTTTACTCCAATTTTTCAATTGCCGCTCTGTTTGCATAGTGTGAGGCCTCTATTGCAGTTCAGGGTGGAAGAAGCTTAAGCTGGCAGTGGTGACATGAAGGGGTTGAGGATGCAGTGGTACCCAGAATCTTCATGAGGGCCTGGCATCCCCTGCTGGGACCCAGGATGATATTGACTTAGGAGCAGAGGTGAGCAGAGGGTAGATTTTCCAAGCAGTGATTATATTGATTTGTGAAAAGATGAAATCACAGCTAAGTGAACTAAATAAATGGTTTAAAAGTATTGTAGAAAAGTGGACCCCAATAGATATCCTGGTGATCACAGTAAAGAATAGCATATAGTTTTGTTGTTCAGAAACCCAGACCAGGGTGTGGTATGTTCTAGAAGGATGAGCAGAGGGACAGCCTTCACAGACTTTCAGGGGGACAGGAGTTCTGCCTTTCAAATCCACAGGGCCTACAGATGATAAGCTTCAACTTATAACCGGAGCACAGACCCTGACTAACCCTGTAAGAAGCAGGGGACGATCATGGCTGACAACCAGCTGTTACAGAGAAAAGTGAAAATGTGAAGGAATGAAAAAGTGACAAGACTTGTTGATTGAGTAATTGCAGAGGGTAAGTTAAGGGATGACTCCAAAGTCTGCAAATACACATGGCTTTATAAACCATTGAACTTGTTAAATACCTTTCACATGTTGATGGGAATGCTACTTCTTCTGTGAAGTAAGGGTAAGAATGGGGTCATTTAAACATAAAAATAGACATTTTATATTTATGTAGAGTAGACCTTTGGGGCAGGATTCCCTCTTTTTCTGTCTCAAAATTTATAGCTCAATGTTACAACAGGGAGAAAAAATACATATATATATATATATACACATATGTATCTTATATATATACTATGTATAAAGTTATATATATTATATAGATTTATATAGCTATATAGTTATATTTAGTTACATGTATATATTTATATTGAAATATGTTATATAATATGTCTTTTTCCGGAATCATGTTACCCAACATCTTCCCATCAAATGGATCAAGGACATCTGCGTCCTAGGAAAAGGATAGAAACATCCTAGAACTAAGAATTTATCGCACAGCTTTCTTTCTACGTTAAAGTTGATGTGCTAAATTTATAGCCATCAATAGTCTTGAAAGCCAAACTTTGTTAAAAGAAAAAGGTTTTTACTTCTTGTAAATTCCTAATACTTATTTTTAAACACTGAGAACTTACATTTGGAGAACCACAGGTCCAGGAGGATGGAGAGGGCACGGCAGGGAATGGATCCACTCCATGAGGGGCCTAGGCTGGGGACTGAGCAGGGCACGGCCTGGGGGAGAAGCCAGGGGCTTGAAGATGGAGTTATGGACTTGGATGAAGGGGGAGGCTGGAGGCACCTTCCTCGGGAATGCCACTCCCAGGACAGCTGGGTTCTCAGAGCTCAGCAGACGTGAAGGAACAGAATCCGGCATAAGAAAAGGCCCATGTGGGAAGGTAGATGTGGAGGTGGCTGCTCTGATGTCTTCCCTGGGAGGGGACCATCAGGGCTGCGGGACGCAATCAGATGTTTGGAAGCGTGAGTCCACTTACCGGGCTGGTGGGTTGAAAGTTCCCACGATTTAGTCTCAACGAAGTGAATGTTACCAGCTTTGTAATCACGGTCTGTGGCAGTCTGCCATGTCTCGGGCAGACTCAGCCTGACTCAGGCTCAGCAGAGGAAGACTCAGCATCCTGAAAGCCCCACCTGAGAGCTGGGGAAGCGGAAGGGCCTGTCTGCTTGCACATTGTCTCTAAAATCTGAACACAAGTCCAAAATACATCCATCAGAAAAGCAGCCCACTGTTTTTGTCCCTCGCTTGGTGCTATGGGCTATGAAATCTTCAGAGACAGAATTTCTTGTTAATATGCTGAGCACACTCGAGGTGCGCCTAGTGCCTTTAGGTCAGAAGTTAATCACAGTTAATCTATTTTTATACAAATACTGACATTGCTAAATTTTCAAATACTTATGTGCAATATTTATATAAACAACCAAAAATGAATCTACACAGCATCTCTAAATGTGATGTGTATTTTTCCCCATAAGTATTTTATATTGAGGCATATATTGTGACAGGGTATAAACTAAAGTTATAATGACAGTCATATGCAAAGGATACAAATAAGAAATTTGGAAGATGAAGTGGGTTGTAGAATCAGTGCATATGTCAGAATGCTTTTTCTCTATTTATAAAACACAGTAAAGATACATGACATTTTCGTTAGCCATGATTTTTAAAAGATTAGAGCCTACATTCAGAGCTCTTGTATGTTATTTTCTATAATAATCATAATTGCAAAGCTATAATATTTGAGAATATGATTATATGATAAAATAAAAAGAAAGATGATTTTCATTTAAATCAAGTCCCCATTGGGTGTCAATGGTGGGTTCAAATTCCACTTGGGAACATAATAGCTTTTTTCCTTATCAGCCAAAGGAAGGTAATGAAAGCACGTACCTCATAGGTTTTTGTGAGACTAAAAAGTAACACATCACATAACTATTTTGCAAAATAACTGGTACCTAATAAGAAGCTGATAGGTGTTAGTCATTATCATCATTATTATTATTACATTGAACAGAATTATTATGTCTAAGGTCATTATAAAGCATGGACACTATGTGTTAAAGATAATAGTGAAGGCCAAATCTGCATCTTAGTTTCCAAATATTTGATATGTCACAGCAGGCCATGAGGACCTGATTTTCATATGGACCTGGGACACCATATTATTCATGTGAACAACAAGAATTTATAAAAATTGCATTATTACATAAACTTCGGGATGGTGAGCTGAGCCATTCCAAAGGAGTTTTCCAGTCACCTAGCCATTAGTAAAGCATGCTCTGGAGAAACAAAGAGTCACTCTAGGGAAGGGAACCAAAGGATTCTCTCGTTGCCTCATCCAGAAATGGTATAGGGTTGTGTGGAAGGCATCCTCTGTAGCCTTGGACAGAATCACTCACATACACTGAGACATCAGTGCTTGAGAAATTTATAGATGATTTTTTAATCAAAGGGGAAAATTTGCAAGAAAAGGGTCATCTGTTGAGGTCCTCCAAGAGCTATGGTCACTAAAACCGGGCCGTCAGAGATTGGTTTCAGGACCATGACCAGATGGTGGCCGGGGGGTGGGATGAAGAGACAGCGCATCAGCGCATCACAACAGGTGGTGGAGAAGGACAGCTGCTGGGAGGCGGACAGACAGCCACTGCAAGGCTGGGCCTGAGTCATAGGGAGCCCAGGGGTCAGGTTGGGGTGAGCCGTAATAACTAATGTGGATATCGGCTCAGGAAGCCCACACTGATGGCCACAGAAGCCCTGTTTGTCACCAGGTTAGGAAGAACCTCAGGGAAATAAAGAAAATGTCCACCTACATTCCCAAACTGGTTGAATATAAGAAAGCCATTTATCTGGGACTCAATAAATGATTGCGACACAGGAGAGAACTGTAAATCTAAACAGAGATTTCGTCATGTTACAGAACATATTTCACGGCCGTTTGGTCACGTACTGTGGCTAGCGTGACCATCTTCTAAATTTACAATCTTGGCACATTGATGTTTTAGGCCCAAATAATTACTTATTGTGGGTCCTGATCTGTGCTCTGTGGGATATTTAACAGCATCCCTAGCCTATACCCGCCAGATGCCAATAGCAGCCCACCCTCATCCAGAGAGACGAGCAAAAATGTCTTTGGATCCTGCAGATGCCTCTGGTTGCAGGGAAAGTGGGGACACAAAAGAACCCCCAGCTGGGAACTACAGCTTTACAACAATGACTTTCCATCTTTGTCAGGGAGCATTTGCGGGGCAACTCATGGAGTTTGGAAAAACATCCAAGGATGTTGTGATTACTGTCTCCACCCTTTCAGATGTCATGGAAACGGGTGATGGCAACTTCTTGTCGCCCATGACAATGCATACACCTTGGAAGTTGTTTACGTAGTTTCTGTTCTCCTATAACATTACGTCAGTACCTGAAGCCCATTGCCCTGGGATTATCCACCTGCTTGTCTTTAGCGGTGGGTTCTGCGAAGACAGGGCTCCGTCTCACACACAGTTAAATGCCTGGAGCCCAGCAGAGTGCCTGGAAAATTCTACTTTCTCAATAAATATTTACTGGCTGATTGACTAAAATAACAAATGAATGAAGCAAAAGGACATAAGGAAATGTGCACTTTCTACCCAATATGAGAGAATCTACACTAAGGGCAAGGGTACAATACCAGCTCTATCACACCGTGAATTCTTCTGAAAGCAGCAAGTTTACAGGGTAAAACAATGATGCCAACGTTTACTGAAGCTGAGCTGAATAACTAGAGCAGGGCGGCAGAAAAACTTCTGTCCAAAATGCAAGTCAATGCCTAAATCCCTAAGCCATGGGTGTGCAAAGCATGGGAGAAACAAAAACAAGACATTCAGGATGTCTGTCCATTTACCTGCACATTCTATGTGCTTGCGAATAGCCAGGACAGAGCTCGTCTTTGTACCGTCTGTGCTAAGCAATGTTCTGCTCGGTAGAACGTGTCATTCTGGTGGACGCGGCCTTCTCTGGGCAGCTGGGCAGCACCTGAGCCAAAAGGTTACTATCCCTCTGAAAAATGAATGGGGCATTCTCCAGTACTGTTGGAGATTATCAAATCAATCTCCATGCGCTATCAAGATAGACTGATTCCAAGGAGAGTATAACCTGCCCAGCCCCAAAGGCTATCCTCCCCCAGGACCCATTCAGTAGGTGTTGGGCACCAAACACAGCAAGAATAGCTTTTAAAGCACTATGACACTTTTAGCCAAGATTAGCAAAATCAAACTTTTGTAAAATGACCATCAGAGAAAAATAAATAAGCTGTGAATAAATAGAGGCTATTGATACCTTGTACTCCAGGGAGGGGCATCAGGCTACCACACCAGTTTGAGTCACGTGCTTGGATCTTTATTTTATGAATAATGTGGGTATGCCCTCAAATTCTGCCTTAAATGTCACTGGGGTTATTTTAAAATGCATTTTAATTCAGCTGACATTTACAAATTTTATTTTATTTTTACACAGCACACACATGAACATGCAATGATGTCACCCCCGGCCTAAAATTCCTCAGTGGTTCTTTTCATAATGAAATCTACAATGTGCACTTCCTACTAGCATCTCTGTGTCCTGGCTTCTGGCATCCACTCACTCTTTCCCTGTAACACAACCAGACTCTCCTATAGGGACTTCTCTGACCTTGGCAAACTCGTTCCTATAACCTTGCCTTTGCTGCTGGGATTTTCTGCCTACAACAGAAAATGTTTCCCTGAGAAACAACTATTATTCCTTCTAATTTAGTTCACCCTTTGCTTCATCCCTTTCCTGATGCTCCCAGCTAACAATTCTTTCTCCTCCTTCCCTCCGCACTACCTTGTACTGCTCTCCATTATGTCTGGTATCGTAAAGCATTGCGATTGTCTGATTATATCTGTTCCCCAACATTCAGTAAGACATTTGAGGGTCGGAAACATGAACTTCAGAATGGCTATGTCCAGTGCTTGACTCTGTACCTGACAAATAAGAAGCCCTCGGTAGGTGAGGGAGAAATACATATATACGTCGTTCCCTTCAAGAAAAGACCACATATAAGAAATCAATACGACTTAAGCAAACAGGAATAGACGGCAAGATGATGGAAAAGAAAAACTCAAAAGTGCAGACCAGGAGCGACACGACAGGCATGGTGGAGCTTCATACTCGATGGCAATCCTGTTTGTTGCCAGGGTAAAATGTTAAATTTATAATTCTTAGTTGTCTGAGAGAAAGGGAAAGTTTGTTTCTTGGAACAAGCAGGGCCTTTTCTGGCCTCGAATTCCAAAGGAAATTTCTCACTGATGGCTTCCTGGGCAGTAGGGCAGGGGGACTAGGGTGCAGCCTAGAAAGAGAACACCGTCGGCCATAGTCATAAACCATCAAATCTGCCACAGGGAAGGTGGGAGCCATCAGTCTCCTTCCCCTTAAAGGAGGGGTGTCAAGCAACGGTAGTGTCAAAACTATTGCCATCCGAGAGCTTTGGCCAGCAGTCCAAGCTTAAGCCAGTCCTTGCAAAAGCACTGTACATCCATGTGTTTGCTGAATTTCACGGTCTTCTTAAAACTGTGACACTAAATCACATAGGCACCCACCTTTCCTGTCTATGTGTAATGTTGTCCACGAAGCTATGTGATCAAACGAATCTGTGAAAGTTCCGTAAGTAACAGAGAGAGACTGACCTGCCAAACATGCTTCATGTTCAAGGTCAGTTTTGCCTGGCTAGTAACATATTTTAGAGTGTATTTAGAATTTATAGCATGAAAGTCCTAGCTCATGTGCAATGCAGAATCCAGCTTAATTTCTCCCACATAACCTTATTGTCTCCAAATACTCAACTCCTGTATTGAATTATTTAATCTCACCTTTTAAAGGCACCACAGGTTAACCAGGCTTATTTTAACAGTAGGATAGATACAAAGAGAGGAGGTGGTCCATTCAAGAGCCCATGCTTCTTCACCCTTCTCTCATTCAGATGGAAAACGATGGCCCAGGTTCCCAGGTTTACAAAGAAGATAAAGATTAAGGGGAAGAAGAAAAAGAGGAAGGGGAAGAAGGGGAGGTAAGCAGAAAATATGGAAAACAGGAAGGGGGTAAGAGAGAGGAGAAGAGGATGGAGAACCTGGTAAAAGCAGTCACTAGACAGAAATTGTTTCAAATTGTCCCATTCCAAGGCTTAAACGTCATCAGAGAAGTCAGATCTCTGGTGAGTCCGCAAGCTCTCCTCAGAACTGATGCCAAATTGGCCCAGAAGTTTTCAATTCAGCATATTTACAACGAAGCAGCTTCACTGTCAAGTGAATTCCGATTATGATTGAAAATGTGAGTGAAATGTGTAGACAGGTACTAGAGTGGACTTTCATTGTCCCTGTGATGTCTTAAGAAAGCTACTCTGCAACAGAATGTAGAAAACTGAGTATAACAATACAGCACATGCAGAGTGTTCATTACAGCAGCAGAGGACTAGATCTGTTAAATTATAATTGTTTTTATGTTTACAATTTTGCCAGTAAATTAAGGTTTAGTATACTAATTAGATTGTCTATTACAGTACCTGCACGTGCTGTCTTTTGCTCCCTCCGCAGCTGGCAGATGGTGGAGAGCAGGTGATTCTGCCATTAGGAGCCACAGAATTTTAAAGAGACAAGTATGATTGTGTGCATTGCTTTTTTGCTGTTCCCCTAGACATGTGTGAGATTCTGGCCCATGTATGCACATCACAGCTTCAATATTACCGCAGTGCCTTTCTTTTGAAAACTGTTCATGCTTTTTTTTTTTTTCATAAAATCTATGTTGCTCATTATTCCAAAATTTTAGAACGAATTATGCTGTATAGACAATCATCTTGCTGTAGACCATTTCAAGGCAATTCACGATAAACGATGACGTCTATTTTTTCTTCTCCATCAGATGGAGGACTTGATCTAACCAAAGTTTCTGTATGCTCAAACTGATTTGGAGACACATTCTTCAGATTATTGAACATTTATTCACTGACAGAATTCATGGCTAACAGAACAGAAAAATGAACAGATGCTATGGAAGGGCATGTGGATTAGTGAATTGTTACTACTGCAAAGTGATAAAACTGATAGGTGAAGGGTGGTTTAACAGAGTGAACACTGCTTGGTTCACGCCGGGTGTTTCCAAAGCTTACTGCAAATTCTAATCCTCCTCAGGGAAAATACGTCCTCTTGTAGACGGAGTCCTAAGCCAACATCTTCCCAGATGTGTGAAACTCTCCAAGGGCAAGGAAACCCAAAGGTGAAGAGAAAGCCGCGCTCCACCCTCACATCCCCAAGCTGCCACAGGTGACTGAAAGGCTTTTAAAATGTGGGATTAGTGATTCAGGGAGAACTAACATTCCCCAAGCCGTTCCATTTCACCCTTGACTACACTCGTGTGCTCCTTCACATTTTTCACCAGCACCAAGCGATCCAGAGATTCTAAGAGAGTTCGTTCAGTGAGTTTGCCTGTATGGCCCTGGCTGAAGTTCAGGTGGTCACTCTTTGTTCACTCATAAGCCTTATAATAATAATAATATTATTATATATAATAATTATTTATATATTATAATATACATTTTACATAATAATAGATAATATATATTTTCTATAATAATAATTATATGTCTCTTTCAACAAATTAGTAAATAAATCTAAAAATTTATAAAATATAAAAATTTAAAAATATAAAGGTATGTATAGTCATTTATTTATATTTTTATTATAAACCTATTTTATTTATTACATTTTCCATTATAAACATTCATTAGTTACCTGTGACTATTAGTAATCCTGCCCCAATTACAATCTGAATGATGGAATTCAGGATGAACACGAAATATATCTTCATTATACCTCTAGAAGGAGCCATAGAGAAGAGTTTTGCAGTACAGGTGCCCTATATATAAATCCACAATAAGTGGCAAGTGGTGGTGTAGTCTGCTTTTCTGTATCTTGGCAATTTGACAGAAGTTGAAACTTGTATGTGATTTTAAATGTTTCTCCTTGAATGACGGTGCAAATCATCTATAAAACGAACTCACAGCATCAGAGTTTACATAGTTGTTACACATGAATAGAAAGTTGAGTCAAACCTTTTTAAAAAAGGAAAATATTTTTTTAAATAGTTATATATATAACAATCTGAACTCAAGGCTTGGTTTACTGAGAAAAATAAAGATCACAGCCAAGTTTGTGTTTGCAAACAATGTTGACATTTTTAACCAGTCCCTCTAAGAGCACAGGACTTTGTCTTACTAGAAGCTAATTCTTAAGGCCCTTCAAATAAAGCTGTGCACCTTCCCAAAACAGGGGGGAAAGTGATGGTGAGGGTCTGAGAGACAGTTTGACAAGTGAGATCCACAGTCTGGGCTACATCCCATGATGGCAACTCTGACTCCTTTCCCCCTTTTGGAAAAACATAAACCAGCTGTGGTATCAGAAGGTCAGGATTTGACTCAGTCTCTAGTTTACTACATAAACCTCATCAAATCTATTAGCCTCCAAGTTTATTCATCTGAAATAATCATTGCAGCTTCATCGTGATGTATGAGGATTCAGGACCAATCTCAGTTTCATGGCCTCTGTGATTGTTAAAATCTTATGCAAATATTAATTATTGTAATTATTTATATTTACACAATTAAATATATCCTCCTTCCTTACCCCTGGATGAAAAGCCAAAACTTAATTTTTATCAAACTCATTTTTAATAAGTGCTAACCTAATTGAAGCAGCTGCCATAACACTGAGAATGATTTGTATCCCTCAGGAAAGCTCATTGACCTGAATAAACACCAGTGGGTAGGAAAAGATACTTTTGTTGCAAGAGGTCTACTGGTTCTCATCTTGTGATGAGAGACCATGACGGAACCACATTTCCCTCCCTCACTCTTAACTCTCATTCACCAGCACTGACGTCACCTCCAAATACACCCAACAAAAAATTGGCCACCAGGTCCATCAGGAGACGAAATACAAGAAACTTGGAAATTTCCAGCAGTGCTCCATCCCTCTGTCCCTGTGCCTACAGGTTTACACTTACCACCTGCAAATGCTTTTATTGATGAAATCAACAGGTTCTGCTACAAAGTCATTACTGGGAGAGAGGAGAATGCCTGATATATCAGTTATTTAATATTTTTAAGGTTAATGTGTGTGTGTGTGGACACCCAGTAATAGAACAATAGCTTGGAATGGTCCTTAGAGTCATGGATTTATTTCCCCCTCTAGCTGGTCAGATGAGACAGTACATTAGATGGCAGTAGACATATTTTATTATTTTGGCTTCTTCAATATCATAATTCCCACCATAATAACTTAATATATACTTGATAAGTTAACAAAACAGTCGTTTTTACCCTTAATATAGTAGGGATGAAAGAAATCCAGAGAGAATAAGTGATTTGCCAAACATAATACCATGAGTAGGATTCTGAACAAAAACCAAACTACTCCAAGTAGATCTGCTTTACATCACATATAGTACTTGCAATATGTCACATAATAGTTAAAACATGAAAGGAAGCATGAGAAGAACAGCCAATACCTATGGAGTGCAGGCTATGTGCAGTAAGTACTTCAACCCCAAAGCTTCTTGCATCCCAAAATAAAAGGGACAACATTGGTTCAAAAAAGAACAATGAATTAACTGTGCCAGCTTCTTTCAGTAGCTTCAAATGAACTGAGGTCTGAGAGTTAACTTTGGACTTAGTGATAAGGGAGGTTGCCAGTGACCTTGTCAGGATCTGTTTGCTGGAGTTGAGTCTTGGAGAAGGAAGCCTGATCCAGGGGGACCCAGGAGGTCATTGACTGAGGGGGATCGCATGAGAGGCACAGGAGCATTGAAGACAGTCTGTGAAGACAAACGTTGATTGGACATATAGAAGCTAGGAAGGCTGATGTGACTAAGGCAGGTGACATCCCATTTGCTTCATTCTAAGAGGAATTAATCAGTAGAGCAAGAGAGCAGGACAGAGAGGAGACATGAGCTGCAGGTTTATACCTGAGTAGACCAAGACGGAAGCCCCAGTGGCAGGACGGGACTTAGAGAGGAAGACAGTTCATCCATTGGGTCAAGAGAGAAGCCCTTGTGTGTGGCACAGTAGGTTAGGGGATGTGATAGGCACATGGGTACAGGTGGAAAGTCTCTGCAGATTGCTTGTAAATTTACAAGAATGAGGAGGAGGGAGGTGGTATCTGAGGCTTTAGGAGAGGGGAGGACAGGTGGGAAGTAGTCTCTAAGAGCCTAGAAAGTGACTGGATTGGCCAGCCATTCTCTGTGGTCTGCAGACCCCTGGGTGCCAAGACAACTACAGGATATCAGCAAGGTCAAAACCGTTTTCCTCAAAAAATTAATACGCTACTTGCTTTTTTCACTATGCTTAAATTTGCACTGAAGATGTAAAAGCAACGGTGGGCAAAAAGACTGGCCAAGCAGAAAGCAAAGCGGAAGCACCAAAACGCTCTAGCAGCCATGGCGTTCTCTGTGCCGTGCGCTTGCAGCTCAATGTGTATGTGTGTGTGTGTGTGTGTGTGTGTGTGTGTGTGTGCGCACGCACGCACGTGCCAGCTGCACCTAAGAGTGCCCTCAATAAGGATGTAGATACAGTTAACATTATTAAGTTTCAGGCTTTATGTCTGTGTCTCCTTCCTCTTCTGTGTGGTAAGCAGAGTGCACACATAAGGCACTTCTACTGGATACCATCTCATGGTGCTTATCACACTTGTGTCAAGGAAAAGAACTTGTCACGCATTTCAGCTGCTGGCTGAATTAGCGGCTTTGTTCACAGGACAGCATTTTTATTTGAAAGAATGACTGACAGAAAAACTGGTCACTCAGACTGAGGTGTTTGGCAGACATTCCCTGGAAAATAAATGAAGTGAGACTGTCACTACAAGAAAAACAACAGACTGTATTTGTTGCCAATGATAATATTAGAACTTTTCAGTGGAAAATTAGAAATATGGCAAACTTGTATCCATTACTCTGAGCTTGTCAGCTTCTCAATACATAAAGACATTCTAATGAGCTAGGTGGTGATAATAACAAATGTGATTTTTTTTCCTATTATATAATGATGTGTTGACATGTGGAAAATCTGGATAATTCTGAGAACTGAAATTTTCCAAACAAAGCAATGCATAATGTTAAAAAATCCTGCATCAGTGAAAGATCCCAAGTACAAGATAGATCAGCGCAACAGAGTCCAAAACGTTCACTGATGTGGGTCCAGATTCCACACTGCCACTAACATTTAAGAAACAAACACTGTTCAAGTTATGATGTGCTATCAGAGGAAAACATATACAATCACCTGAGAGGCTATTAAAACACTGATCTCTGTCTGAACCTACTTTAACCTAACAATTTACTGCAACAAATTGATGCAGAAGGAGAGATGAGAATCCAGCTACTTTCTATTAAACCTGACATTGACATGATTTGCAAAAATAGTTGCCACTCTTCTCAATAAGTTTCATAAGAATATGTTATCCACACCGTGAACTTTTATTATTTATAAAATTAATAACTATTCTAAAATTTCTCTCTTTTACTTACTAACAAGAGTACATATCAATAGATATAACCCACATAAACACACACTCTTTGCTGTCCTCAATAATATTTAAGGGCACAAGGAGTTCTGAGATCAAAATTGTTGAGAATTGATAGATCATGGAAAGAACCAGACAGGGATTGATGTCTTGTTCCCAGGGTTGCTGAGTTGGTCATATTTTCAAGTGTAGGTAGAACGTAAATAGAATTCACTTCATTCATAGACCCCATACTTAATGTCTGTATCCATCATGGTGTTTAGTTGCAAGACACAAAATTAACATCCATTAATTTGAGTCTAAAAGAAATTTAGTTAGGTCACAGAATACCCCAAGATTCTGCAGAGCCAGACCTTGAAGGACAGAGACGACAAGAGGTAAGGTGTCCAGAGATGCAGGCAGGAGCCCCAGGGCTGGAATGGGCAGGAGAGGGCATCTCGGCCTCTGCCATAAGCTGTCACTGCTGGTGCCTGGGCTTCAATGGAGACAGATCAGCCCAGTTCCCGGGTCCTGCTTGCTCTGGGTGACAAGTCCTAGACCAGAGGATGGGATTCATGAAGCAGGAGTCATGTACCCTGGTACTGCTGACTGGAAAGTCAGAAAAGTCGTTATTCTGCCCTTTTTTACGGTGTGGTAGGAAATAGGCCCTGCGTCCTACTAAGTAGCAGGACCTCTTCAACACAGGGAAGGTTCAGATTTTACGCTAAAAACTATGCCCCCCATTCCTGCAAATCCCTTTCTCTGTCGTCTTCACCTCCTCCCCACACTCTCTACCTTCCCCTAAGGTCTTGGGACTTTGTAATATTCACACCAAAATGAAGTCCAGTACTTCTGCTATTGGCTCTGAGATAATACAATTCATAACCAGGTTCCTGGTTAAATTCTGGGGAAAATCCAAGGAAAAGGGAAAGGAAAGGCAGAATACAGGGGAAACTGACACCCTAAGTTAACATTAATTATTACCTTGGGACCCTTTCTGTTCTTGTGACCCACTGTGGCCAAGCCAACCTGGGGTCACAGCCACAGCCATTTGTCCTTGGATCTAATACATACGGAAGCATTCTTTGGTTTACTTTAACGTCCAAGTTCCAAAAGAACCAGGATCATTCATTTGTTTGTTTGTTTTTTGTTTGGTTTTCATAATAAAGTGTGAGAATGTGTGGCCAGCGAATGTGATTTTAAGGCTGAGTTCTGCTGTGGCTTTAATCTACCCACCTAGGAAGATACCAAGATGGTATGTATTTTTTTTAAAGTGGCCAAATTTATAGGAAGCTTCTCCTTCTTTAATGGAAAGGACAAAAATGATTCTGAATGGGTTATGAAGCCCTATTTAGGTATGGTATATGTTCTATAGTTTGAATTATCCAAAACTCTATCCCAAAGAATGACAAAATTAATAAGTTAACATTTAGCATCTGAGATTTATATGACCTTTCAGCCACAAGAGATTTTCTGTACAACACAGACATAATTCTGGAAAGATCTTTTCATCTTTAAAACCATATCTTATTAGTTTTCTTCATTTTTTAAAGGTGCATTCCTTTCAAGAAATAATGAAAATGGCCAGCAATAAACCACCCAGAATCATGCCTTTTTTCTTAGCACCAAATCTCCGCTGAAAGATTGGGTCTCTGTTGATCAGTGTCTTGCTGTAGAGGGGAAGGCAAAGATATGTTATTTTGGGGGAGTTTGAGGTCTCCAGACACTCACACCTGTTCACGTAGTAAATCATGTCTGCCTTTTCCTAACATCTTTCTAACACTGTACTAAAAACTTGATTTTACATACACAGTTAGTGTTTGGGGAAAATTATGATGGTAGGAAACAAGAATGATCAAAGCTTAAGATCTCCTGTGAACAGATGAAGCAATGGGAAATCATTTGTTTTTTTATAGAAGATGATAGTGATGGTGATACATAGATGGATGATGGATACATAGATGGATAGAGAGATGATAGATGGGTAGACAGTTTAGATAGATAGACAGATGGATAGATAGACATGTGGATAATAGATGATAAATAAATAATAATATAAAAATAGACAATAGGTAGGTGATAGATAGATGATAGATAGATAGAGAGATGACAGATAACTTACTAGGCAATATCTATGTGTTAGAAGGTAGACCACCATTGGGACAACATGCTACTTGTCTCGAAAGGAACAGAGAAGTCCTGCAATTATACAACAACATTAATTTTCACAGATCCATTAAGTTTGAGCTTTGGAAGGAATATTACAAAACCATCTGGTCCAACCCCTTTATAGTGGGAAAATGAAGATTCAAAAGTTTTAAGCCAAAGCCAAAAATAAATCCAACTCTTCTTTTTCTTTGCCATTAGATCATTCCCTTGTGCCCTCACACACACACACACACACACACACACACACACACGCACACACCATACATACTCACACGCTAAGACCACATTTGGCTAAAAAAGGCAGGAGAAAATGTGTCTCAGGCAATTGGATAGTGTGTAAGGGGGTAATAGATCTAAATCACAGAAGCTGAAGAAAAAAAGGAAGACATAAAGTCTATCTAAGTTTCTTATAATGTTTATTTTTTATCATTTTTAAAAGCAGCATCTTGGTTTCATATTAATTGGACACCAGAATTAAAAAATAAACTTCCTCTTATCAAAATCTAAACTTTCTAAACTAAGCTCTGTGTGTTATCCTGATAAACTGAGGCTTAGATTCTCTGTTAAATTATTTGACATTAAGCATGAACCATGCTTAAGATATTTGGTAGGGGAGAGGGGGCAGAGCACAAATCATTACTGGAAAAACTAGTGCTTTAAAGCAACAAACAAACTAGACCTTTTTCTAATAGTACTTAAATGCTTATTTTAACTCTTTATAACCGTCACTGATGGGAAAAGCTTTTTTTTTTAAAGCACAACAATGTTGAGATTGAGAAATGCATTGTTCATTTATGTGCCTTCAAAACTGCTTTTCTGTTTCAGCCATTTCATATCAAAATATGCACTGATCTTAGCCCACAAGCCATGTAGAATATTCATTTTTCTTTGTATCATATAAATCTTTCATTATAAACAAAAATTGTGGAAAATCAGTGTTTTTATGATTCCAAATTTAGAATCTGCAGGCTTGAGAGTGGCATTAAATTTGACTGTATTCTTTTTCATAATCATGACCAAATGTTATCATTAAAAAGATTTTAAAAGCCAGGATCGTTATGTACTGTCCACTGGCATGTGCTCATTTGATGGACTTTTCTGGAAAAAATAGTTGACAAGAAATGTTCAAGATTGAACACTTCTTTTAGCCAGAGTCTTATCTACTTTTTAGACCTCTTTAAGTTAATGAAGCTTAATATAAGCATATACAAAATATTACAATGGATTGATTTTATTACTATTTGTAGAGCTATGAAACATTATGTATTCACAGGCAACAATTTTTAAAGCAAAGTGTTGTATTTTCACTCTTTAAAAATGTGATTCTCTTGACATACCAAAATAATGTCATTGTAGAAAGATTATGGGGTTCCTTACTAAGGCCAATATCTTCCATTGGGCTGTTTACAATCAAGGGGTTTAGAGCATCTGCACCCTCTGCTTTCAGTGGGGCTGAGCACCCCCTGGTGGATTTGTAGAAGCGGTCTTGAACAATTTAGTTGTAAGCCTGTAAGGAGGAGAAGGGAGCTTTTTCCTACTCTGCATTTAGTAAACCCCTCTAACTTGCCTACATTTTTATACTTGTCTCTGTAGATGCAAGTTGTATGACAAGACCACATAGCAATTCTCCTAAATCTGAAATCACTGGTCTCCAAAATGAAAACTACAGACTTTTAATTGGGATTCGAGCCAATGTAATTTATTGGCTCACCGGTGTGAAAAACTAGCAAATTTTGTGGGCTTTGTGACACGGAGTTTGGAGGGAAGGTGATGAGACATGACTCCGAACGTCTTCAGGTTGTAAAGAAACCCATCCCTGAGGCCTCTTTGTTCTGTCCCACCCTGAGAGAGTCACAGGTGAGGGTACAGAGGACACAGCCCTTCACCACCATTCTCCCGTATAGCAGAAAGTTTAATATTTTTAAAACGACCAATTTCCATCTGCAGATGATGAAGTGACTTATGAACTTAGATTTTTACCTCGTCTACCCTATTTCATAGGTGAGAAAATCCAAAGCCCAGACAGAATACAAGATATTTCTGGTTTAGACAATCAGACAGAACATGAAAAAACTGCTCAGAGCCCTAGAATGACAACATGATTATGGGTTCCTTGCTGGATTTATCTTGATTTTATTTTCTTTTGAAAAAAAAAATCCACAGAAGTTTCTTTGAGAATCTATAACCCACATTTCTCATTTCTCTCTAGAGAAGAACGCTGATGGATTCATGTCCACTGCAACAGAGGGGAAAAAAGAAAGTCTGCTTTGGCTTTACAATTTGGAGAAAAGCAGATCAAACACTGAAATAAGCTCATTGAAATGGTGTCTTTCGCCCCCAAAAGACCACATTTCGTAAACATCAAATGGGAACACATGGTTTGCCAAGGGGACGCTGCACCTGGGATCAGGGTGTTCTGTGAAATCCAGGACTCTGAATGCCCCGCCCTCAGAGCCACCAGCCACCGTCCCAGGGAGGCGTTTCGTCGGGACAAGAAGCAGCTTGCTCTTCAGTAAATGGCGGGGAGGGGGGAGGGGGCCAGATGAGAAAGGATTAAACAGGAGAGTCCAAAAGCTTCAGGAGGAATGCAGAGGGCTCCTCCTCCCGAGGAAACAATCAGCTGAATTCTCAGAAGCCCCGAGGCTAGGATTTGGAAGTGGGCAAGGGCGCTGCTCTGCTCTGTCTCATAAAATGAGTTTCCAAGTTCGTTTGCTTTCGTCCGCTGAGCTTTGGGCAGGTGTTATTTACTCTGAGAGAAAAAGTAAAGACTGCTGAGCTAAAAGAAGTTTGTATTAAGCAAAGACATATACTTTGCTCTTAGAGTCTATATTCCACATTGTCCAACGAAAAAGGAAAATTGGATATCTGAAAATACAATGGTATATTCCCTTTGAATAGCAACTGAATGTGTGATATAGCAGTCAGTGCTGAGTTGAATAGGACACTGAAGAATTTTTTTAAAATCTATAATTTTATTATATCCCTTGGGGAAAAAGTATCACGAACATTCTAATTTGTTAATATAAAAATATGAGAATGTGGCAGTGTTTAAGGAATAGGTGCCCGCACTGTATTTTTAAAATATTAAAAGTCAAAATATATATATATATATATATATATATATATATATATATATATAAAGAGTCCAAAGAAATGAAGGATGAATAAATATTTTTGAGGAAATTAAAATACATGGATTATTTCAAAATATTATTTATGAAGATATCATGAAATAATAGAATGTAAGTTGGAAAATAAATAAAAGAAACAAAGAGTAGTTCTTAGTAAGGTGTTGTGATCTTTAAAATGTGTCTTCAATGTATAAGGGTCTTAAAGACCAAGCCCTAAGACCGAAAGGAAAGAGGGCTGTGGGTCTCTGCTGAGCCTGACCTGTGCTGAGTCAGCAGAAACTGGGGGGCCACCTGACATTCTGAGCATCCCTGCACCTCTCAGGGATGCTCAGTCACAGCGCAGGGTGACTGCTGCCGTATTCCATTTCTGTCCCTTTTCCTTGCAGACCTTTGGAGACTTCTGAATACCTGAGGTCTATCTCCTCCTTTAGGGTCTCACATTTCTCCAAACAACCTGCAAATCTAAAGAAAAATTCCAACTTACATTTTTGCTTCTTCAGCTATGCCTGGATTACACGTCCTTACATGCTCACCTATTGCTTGGGGAAGAGACATCTTCTGATACTTTCAAAAGCAGCCTAAAGAAGGATATATTTATAAAGTGTATTTATAAAGAAACATGTCTTTATGAGACAGAAAGCCCTTTATTACTTTGCAGTAAAGAAGGACTAAAGCCTCTGTTGAAGCAAAAGTAAAATACATCACAGTAACTTGATCCCAGGCTGCACAAACGTTGGCATTGCATCTCATAAGGAAATATTGCAGCATTCTGCATCAGGCCCCGCAAGGAGATTTTTGAGAGGTCGTTTTGCTTGCTAAGTCTGACCCTACAGTGCCAAGGTGTAAGAATACATTTCTTGGTGCTCTTCACAAAAGACTTCAGATTCAGGGTGAACTAAAAATTCATTAGGAGCCCTCCTCTCTCTCTCTGTCTCTCTGACGTGTGACCATCTTGTAGATGTGACATAGTAGAAATGGTCTGATGGAGGTGCTGTGCTAGTGAGATGAGGCTTATCTTCAGTGAGGGAGACATGCACGGTACAAAGCCTTCTACTAGGAATCAAAGAAATCATTCTGGAAAACATTTGCCTTTTCAGAATGAGATGCCAAGGTTATGCAGAAATATAATTCTCTCAGGCTCCAGAAGAGCGCAGGGGCTGAGGCAGGTCCTCAGCAGGAGGTGACAAGGAACAGAGAAGAGTGGAGGAGAGAGAAGGTGGGTGGAAGGTGGAGCAGATGAAAAGGGCAGGGTACAAACCCCTAGACCCTACAACATGCAGAGTGAATGCCAGTGCAGACTGTGGGCTTCAGGGGATGAGGTGTCTTCATAGGTTCATCCATTGGAACTGATGTCCCGCTCTGGTGCAGGGGGAGGGTGGTAATGGGGGAGGATGTGCTGGACAGAGGACAGGGGTTGTACAGGAAATATCTGTACCTTCCTCTAAACTTTGCTCCAAAAGGTGCAATCTTTTTAAAAAATAAAGGAAAGGGGAGATATGGGGAAACAAAGGAGATGGCAAAGTAGAAGCTGGAAGAAACTGTAGAGAGAACATAAATTAAATATATCAGGGTACAGGTCTCCTAGTTCTAAAACACAGCATGGAATAGAAGTCCGAGGCCCTCCCATAAACTTCCGTCTGTCACTGAAGAAATTGTCAACTGACGCCACCTTGAACTCGGGTCGGTGACCTAGTCTCCAAACAGCACCGCAGGACTCAGCGCTCTGGTTCCTTGGAGATGAAGTTTTTCTTCATCCCCACCATGTCCAACACACTGACAGCTTGCCCAGCAGCTGCTCTCAGTGGGTCATTCATCATTACTGACCAGTGAGTGGACACGCAGGGGTTCCTGGGTGGGAAGGAAGTGGCAGACTTTCTCAGACTATCAAACCTTTGAGAGTTCCAACAGGAAGACCGGCTAGCTTCTTTAATTTTTTCCTGATTTTTTTATTTGAAGTATAGGTGATTTACAGTACCGTGTTAGTTTCAGGTATACAGTACAGTGATTCAGTTATACATATATATATTCTTTTTCAGGTGTTTTCCCTTATAGGTTATTACAAAATATAGGTAGTTCCCTGTGCTATACAGTAGGCCCTTGTTGGTTATCTGGTTTATTTATAGTGGTCTGTGTATGCCTTCTAGCTTCTTATCATGGCATTTCCCCATTCTTTGAGTAGTTCAGGTCAGAGCATAAAATAAAATAATATATAACCTTATAATGAGAATATATGACAACATTATTATAATATATGACAATAGGTAAAATTATTATAATACAAATAAAATATCCAATGTCATAATAAAATGTGAGAGCAGCAGAGAGCAGAAGGCCCTCTCTGAGCACACACGGGTCTTGTCAAACCTCTAACTAAGCGGGTCCCTTAGAAAGGAGTGCCTGTACCTCTCACAGCCTTGGACGCTCTGTAGCTTGGCACCTGTTCAGAGCTGTGATCCTTACAGCTGTGATGTGATGATGTGTGTTAGGATGATTGCTATGGGTATTATGACTGTTCTTCCATGGTGCCAAACTCAGTGGGAAGAATTTTAATACTCTGGGATAGAAGGTTGGCTCCTGTGGCTGCTTGAAGAAAACTGATCCAGAGTAATAAATCTGGAATCATCCCAATTCTCATTCTGTCCACAGACCCCTGCTGGAGCTCATCTGCATGTGTCAGACACGCCCCTTTTGATCCGCTGCTCGTTTGTCACCCTGGAGCTGGAAGGAATGCTGATGAGTCGGACTTCTCTGCACTCTGGTTAGCAGAGCTACTTGAGAATATGCAGACAGCAGTGTGTTTTCCTCTCTGTCCCCATCCCCCTTAGGTGAGCAACCTGTGCACAGTGGCCTGAGGCTTGCTTTTCTGCATCCAGGCAGGGGACAGCTTTATGCATGAGCCAAGAAGACAGCTTCATAGAAGTTGTGAGGTAGCACCTGACACTCAAGGCAGAAAGCTCTTCTACAACATCCCCAAATCAAAGCTTTTCTTGCCTTTCAAAACCTTAAAGATGTCAAATTCATGGTTTCATAGGGAAGCTCATTTGGTTTTTATAAAAATTTAAATACTAGAAAAATCTTCCTTATATTAAACCAAAATCGGCCTCTCTCTACCTGTGCCTCTTCATACCTGCACAAGGTAAGTCTTCTAAACTTTACTCCTTCAAATGTACAGAGATGACCAAACCACTGTATTTGCTATAGTTCAAGTTCACTCATCGTGCTGTGTCCCTCAGTGGTCTATACATATCACAGAGACATACAATGATCCCTTGTAGGCAGTCCAGCCCTGAAGCAAATAGGATCGCCAAGCCTTCTGCTGGACCCCATTCTTGTCCTATCTCAATATCTGAATATGATTTGATGATTACCGTGAGGCAGTAATTACCTCAACTTCCTAGTAGAAAGGGCAGCCACAGTGCTGCTTACACACACACACACACACACACACACACACACACACACACACACACACACACTTCCATTACCTCAATAGACGGGTGGGATGGGGGTGGGTGGGAGGGAGGTCCAAGAGGGAGGGGATATATGCATACGTGTAGCTGATTTACTTCGTTGTACAGCAGAAATTAACACAACGTTGTAAAGCAACTGTACCCCATTTAAAAAAAGAAAAGAAAAAAAATCCCACCTTTAGCATATCATAGGATTGAACCACAAAACTGGAGACTGTTGTTTAGTTGAAATGTATATCTTATTCAAACGACAAAATCTCCCTTTTCTAATCTAGCTGTCTACCATCTTACTATTTTATATTTTAGAATCTAATGGAAACGTTTGTTAACTCAAAAGCTTTCTAGAGACAGAAAACCCCAGGGGGGAAGGTATACAATAAAGACAGTATTGATTAGGACAAGTTAGTGATTAGTGAAAAGAAGTATAATGAAAAAAGCACTGGCTTTGCAAATGATTTCCTTTGTGAACCTCCAAAATCATTTCTTTCTCTGGGCCTCATTTTCCTCTTAATAAAATCAGAATATTGAACCCATGAACTGAGCTATTCCTTTCAGTTTTTAAATACTCTGGTTACTACAATAGCCTACATTTCAGTGGGGAAGGTAAAGAACCACAAAAGAAAAAGTAACATATGTAAGCGCTTAAAAAAATACTTGCTGGCTGGATCCATGAAGACAGTGGTAGACTTCAAAGTTGCATTGAAAGTTAACCTTCCTTTAATTATATATAAGGTATGAGGTAATCCAGTCCCTCTAGGACAATTCTCTGCATCCTAAAATGCCATTCCTTTAATATCAATTGCCAATTGTTTAATCACTTTGGAAATTTTCTTTTATGTCTTGGTCATAGTTTTATAAATACCGTCTCTGATAGCAAATGGCATCCCATGCGGATTTGACTGGGCAGGAAGGAGAACACTTACGGAGCAAGACTGTGGATATAAATTATGTTTTGCTATTTGGCTGTCATTATTTAATAGAGTCTAAATAAGAAATATTTTTACATGGTTTTAAGCAATGATAATGGCAGAGTTGAAACAAGTGTTTTACTCTTTAAGGGCAGGGACTGCATCTCAAACTGTACTTCCCTACATGACGTCGAGTATCATCTCAAAAGACCCAGCTGCCAAAGACATGATATTTGAGAAGTTGTCCTGAATGTTAGACATTTGAATGAATACCTTTATTGGTCACCTTCAGAAAACCTCAATTGATATACAGATCGTGACGACATTTCCCTAACTAAAAGTTGTGAATACTTTGGCAATCACAAATGAAAGCATTTGCAAAGAGAATACTTGAGTCTAGAGCTCTCTGGAATCTATGATTGCTACAATTATAAGATTATTTTTATTAGTAAACATACTTCTATTAGTATGTTTTCTTCAGAGTATTATGGATGCATCTGAAGTTTCTGCAAATGATTTTACAAGCTACATGAGCAGAAGAAAGTGTCAGGGAGAGGGTTGGAGGGCAGAGTTTGCAGATGTGGTATCTTCCTGGCATTTATGTATCTTATTAATATGTATGTGATGAACAACAAGTTCTCACATGAGATCGATGTTAGCAAGTGTATGAGACTATTTTTATCAATAGCAATGTGTATAGTTAATAACATTTAAAAGAATGTTTTCTGCATAATATTGTGTTTCAGGTAAAGTTATAATAAAAAAAAAAGCAAAATGCCCCCCCTCAAAAAAGGAAAACCCCACATGTTTAATCTCTAGCATTCATGCAACAAAGTCAGTAGGGGGATAGAAAATGCTGACAAGCAAAGATGTTAAAATGCCAACAACAAAAACAAAAATATCACGTCTGTGATGGAGTGGCCTTAGAGGAAGTTGTGAGCTGTGTGCTTGTGTCCATGGGAGGAGAAAGGGGCCCTGGAAACACCACCTTTCTCCATCTCTCCCCAAACAGCCTTCACAACCAGAAGTTCCTGAGTGTGACACTTACTACAAGCCCCTAATGACTATTTTGTTAATGCACTGTAAAGATCCTCCCAGAACCCTGGAGCTGGGCTGAAAAGGTACCCTTCCCTGCCATTCAGCCATTGGGATGGAAGGCCCCTACTGGAGCCCACAGGGCAACATCAGAGCCATCAAGTCTCCACCAAACCTCCGTTGGGAGACAAGGCACCAGCCTTTGTGCCCCAAAACCTCCTGCAAGGGCCAGGCCCCCCGTCAAATCCTGGCCTGGATCTGTATGTCTGAATGTGACAGGGCTGGAGCTCATTTAGACACCTGTTTCAGGAACCCTAGCTAATATTTCCAAACACTAAACCAAAAGACCACCCTGCCCTTCTGTCTGTAGCCCAAGATATAGAGACACATGCTAACCCAGGTGAGAAACCCAGTTCATCTAAACTTCCTGACTTCATCGTGGAAAGGACAACAGTACACAGGGCACAGGAAAGAGAGGGGGTGATGAGGTGTATCTTTTAGTTGCAGCAAAATAACTTAGTAAATAAATAAATGAAAGCACAGAGATTCTTTTCCCTTAAAATTGTTTTTAAAGAGAAGATCATACTTACACAGTTTCATGGAAATCACACTTGGGATTTTAAAGCTAAATAAAGTTGTATATTGCTTCTCAAATGTGGGAAAAAGATGGATAGAAATAAAATTTCCAAATCTTGCTACACTAAGACAATTTATCACATCCAAGTAGAAGACAAATGTGAATATAAGAAAAGCTAAAAAAATTCTCATTTGGAAATTTGTTTGAATTTATCTACTTTAAGAATATTACAAGATCTCTGACTTTTTAAGATAAGATTCTTTCTTTAGGCTGTTTTGCAAATATTCTTTAGGCTTAACCTATTAAAACTATAGGATATTATTTTGTCTTGAGCTCTGCTGAAATTAAATGTAACCGCCCCCTATTTGAAATCAGTAAAAGACAAAAAAGTAATAGACTTCAGAAATGCCAGATTTCAGAACATAATGGGATTGAAATTGTAACACTCATTCCCTCCTAAAAATTATTTCTGGGAAGAGCTGGATTTCTCAAGTGTTTCTTAGAAAAAAGCTGTCGATGTTAGGCCGGTTCTTTAAGGAGTCTGAGGACCGTACCGTCCCTGAGGTGAACATGTAAATTTCTAGAAGATGTTCCATGGTTCCGCTCATATGTGCCTTAGCGGGGACTTACCTGGGTGCCTTTGCAGGGCACTGGCACAGACACCCTAGGAACCCAGAGGGGATGGTAAATCCCCCTGCCTTACAGACCTTCAAATTCTAGGGTTAGAAATATACACAGAGCAACCCTTGAAGAGGCATAGTTCACTTTTTTTAAAAAAACAATTTTTAAAACACTTTTAAAAATGTTTTCTTCTTTGTGTCTCCAGGTAGCCCTGCAGAACAGGCCAGGAAATTATTTTTTAAGGCCATTTGACAGATGAAGGGACTGAGCCAAAGCCATTATGTGCCTAAAGTCAGAGAATAAATGCTGATAAACTTGGGATCCAGACACTGTGGCCACAGTTACAAGTCCCTTCCATGCCACGGGCTGCCTTTGAGAAGTAACAGTAAAACTCCTGACTTCTGGAGGTAAGACGGCCCTTCCTCTGCAGGGCGAGCCTCCCACGATCTCTAGAAGCTAACACCCTACCAGAAAAAGCTGCTTCTCCCTTTCCCACGGTGCCACCAGCTTTCACAGTCCTGTGATAGGTCAACTCTCCAGTAAAGACACTGGTGTAGAAAACAAAACTTTCCAACAGCTTCCAACTCAAAGTGGAAGAAAAAATAACCCATCCTTGCTCACCCCCCAACCCCCTCCGAGGGGCTTCCACTGAGACCCCAGCTGGGGCCCGTTCAGCTCCTCCTGCCCTGTGGTTACCACGCTGGGCTCGTGCACATGTGTGTGCGTGTGTGTTTGCATGCTTGGGGACACATCTGTGACCTCCCACATGTCAGCCACCAAACGCTTCCTTCCCCCCACTGAGGGAACTTTGCAAATTCTGATTCAAGCAGGAAGCTTACTGGCCAGGCCACCCAGACAAGACTTTCTATTTTTGCTCAACTTTGTTTTTACACTGGACCCTAGGACCCACTTCTCCTTCCACAGCCATGTCCCTCAGGCCCCATAAGGAAGGCTGGGAGCAGTCATCAGATATCGGTTAGGGAATCAGTGACAAGTTCAAATGCAAAAGATCTCAGTTTAAATTTCAGATGCATGTGTCTGGATGGGTGTGTATGTGGGTGTATACATAATGTGTGTATATGTAATATATATAAAATGTGTGTACATAATATATAAAAATATTATATATCATATAGAATTAGAGTATTATCAAAGTATAATGATAAATAATGTAAATGCAATAATCATTATGTATTACCTGTAATTATAAAGATATAATATAAATGTATTATATAGTATATAAGTATAGTATATATTAGATATTAGACAATTGTATTATATATTAGATACAGGATAGTTATGTGTACACATTATAAATATATGCACATATATACACACACATATATATTTTAAATATATGCACATTATATATACACATCATCTGAAATTTTAACTGAGATCCTTTGCGTTTGGCTTGTTACTCTGATAATCCCGTAACAGTTATAAATTACAAATACCATGGCAGCTGTCCAGTGCAAGGGTCACCTCTCTGCAGCATCTACAGCTTACTTGGTAGTCAGCAGATGTTGCTTTGTCATTCTTGGCCGCTTGCTGTGGAGTGAATTGAAACTAGCTTTAAACTATGAAAAACTGGCTGGTTAAAGCAATCATGCATCAGGAACACTAGAGAATAGATCAGGCGATCTACACAGTTTAGGAATAATCGCTGGTTTGGTTGATTTCACGCTCTATGGCAATATTCGGTCAACGTGTTTTTAGTGAGCACCTACTGCCTCTCATCTGCCCCGCCGCCTGCTGCAGATCCAGACTAACATTCGGCACCTGGCTCCAGTGGTCATGCTCTAAAGGCACAGAAGGAAACATGATTGCAACCCAAGGAGAAAGCCCTGAAATAGCTGTATTGATGACATGTTATAAGACACTGAAGACCAGCCTTCTTGGTTATTAAATACACATAAGAATAAATGCATTTAAGTATCATAAATCTTGAGTGACAAAAACCTTTCTCGTGAATATATTACAAGGACTGTCTTCCCATCCATCCAACGAATAAGCTACTTGCCTTACGTGTGAACTTGACAAGGGGACCTGCTGAATAATGTAGCTTCGACACCATCCTCCCAACACTCACAAAACTGCACACCAGGCACCAGGCAGGTTGTCAGATGGACAGTAGCAAAGACACGGCCCAGCCTCTCATGGAATTTAGAGCGAGAAGAGAAAACAAATCATTAAATAAGCAGTTGTAAGAAAGTACCTAAATGCTGTCATGGCAGAATCACGGGGAAATGGAGAAAAGGAGGCATATGGGCAGACATTTGTGCCTGCCTCTTGTTTTCTTTTTGACAGTGTCCCTTTCCATAGAGTAAAGTCCCTTATTTTTGCGAGCAGGTGGCTCCCCAAATACTGAGTACCTTTCCAAGCCTCCCTTGAAGACAGGCATTGTCATGTGGCGAAGTTTGTCCCCTTGGTGAAGGGGGAGACGGCATCTGCGCAACTTGCAGATATCACCCTAGAGGGCCTTTCCCTGAGCGGCCCCCTCCTCCACACAGGCCAGGCGTTAAACTCAGGAGCTGCTGCCATGGCTACCTTCTCAGGATGCTGCCCCACAGCGTGAACCGTTAAGGCAGGGAGAGCTAAACTTGCATCTCACTTAAGCCCTGTGTTTTGGGATCTCTTTGTTACAGTAGCTTAGCCAGTATCTCAGCTAACACAGAGATTGACCCTTGGAAGGAGAGTGCTTCTATAACAAAAACAAAACTGAACTAAGTGACACGGATTTACTAGTTGGATTCTGGGCAGTGTAGACACGAATATCACACACAGGGAATCGAGTGTGCCCTGTGATGTTAGGGCAAAATACCAAAATATCATATTTATCAAATATCAAAAAAATCAGACTGAAATCATCTGAAGTCACTTGAAAGACTGACAATGCTGCCCTAAGAAAAGGTTGGTCAAACTCAGGATGTCTGTGTCTGTTGACTGTTCCTTGCTGCTTTTAGTAACATAGCAAACGACAGAGATGTGTTCAGGTTAAAACTGGGCAGTTTTCAAGTAGAGATGAAAGGGAATACGGTTCTCCTCTTTGAAATTTCTCTGCCTGTGGCCAGCAGCCTAAACTGATTGGGAGTTCAGAAATCAGGGCTCCTAGACAGTGTAAAAATAGCACATTGGCAATTGTCTAATACTAGTTATGTCTCAGACGCTGTTCTAGGCGGTATAGATATATACTTAACCTTTGCAATTAGTCTTTACTTCCATGCCCTTCACCTTGATAATAAGAATAATTTATTTTATAAAAGTATTGTTATGTTCAAATAATACAAACAACCCCACAGAGTCCTTGGAATAGGTAGGATCTCAAAAAAATGCATGTTTTATTGGTCCCTATATCTGGCTTTTCCAGGCTATGCCTTGCCTTTGTCCTTCCAGCATACATAGGTCCCAGTACTGAAATCTGATATAATAGCTGAGTTCCTACTTCTGCTTCTAGAAATATCTAACTGAAACCACATGCCTCTATGCACTGGCAGTATGCCATCTATGGGTACCTCTTTCTAACTTATCCTAAATCCCTGTCTCCAAATTCTCTGTCCCCTCGTATGGACCTGTGTTCTACCACTTCTAACCTCCCAACACTATCACCTTCCTGCGATCCTTCACGCTCGGCCACGTTCTCTGCATTATGTGTCTGCCTATGGGCTGTGACTTCCTTTTATCATCAAGGAAAAAAAGCACCTGTTCCTCCCTTTGGGATCTGCCTAATTTCAGTGTCCTGGACTCTCCTGGCCAGACTGACCCTATTCCTACAGAGTGCTTTTCTGAGACACAGACCTCAGCTCATTTTAAGGTTTTTGAACATAAAGAATATTGGTCCAGGTCCATCTGGTAACATTGCATATTCAAAGTTCTGGATTATTTGGATAACAAGTGAAGCAGAATAAATTCATCCACTGCCTAAAAACATCTGGTCCCTTTTAATGAAAACCTACCACTTGGCTGTCTGGAAACAAGTCTATTTGTATCCAACAAATATCCCGAGAGTTCTTTTAATATTTTGTTTTCTTTCCCAGCTGCAAAGCCACATAAGTAAACATGCTCTTTCATGTAATTCCCCATTGAAAATGATCTGAAACTATTTCCCAAGTTGTCTGAATAGATTCTGAATGTTCAGGGGACATTTTGCATATTTGAACCAGAAACCTACACTACGTGAAATTGGTGACTGCTCTCAAAATACCGCCTTTTCACAAATGTCAAAGAGAGCACAAATCCTATAGATTGAGACTTGAATTGTCAATAAGTCTGTGTTAACTGCCTGGTTCCCTCAGTGTCCAAAAGTAAAAGGCATTAGTCTCCTTTCATGTGACAACATTTCCAGCCTTTGGTGATGGATACAAGTTATCACGTAGGACTTCCCATGCTACAGTTTCACATTTTTATTAAATGTGATGGCTTTCAAAGCATTTCAGATACCTTATCTCACTTGACTCTCTTGACAAACTTCCGAAGTAAGCAGGGCAGATAGCATCATCTCTACACTGGAGAAGAGAAAACTGAAACAAGAAAGATGAAATAACTACAACTCCTTGCTAAGGTGGAGGCAGAGTTCTCTTGACCAACCCCTCTGCTCAAGGCATTTTAACGTGAAAATATTAGCAGAGAATAACAGTAAGTCACCGCCTTACTCTCAGACAGGGCCCTTGCATTCTTGTGAGGCAGATGTAGAGGTCAACAGGCAAATGCAGCTGGGGCAGGACATCTGCTGGGTTTGGAGATGGGTCAGCCCCCAGGTGTGAAAGGAGCCTGTGCCCCCTCCAGTCTTGTCCCTTGATGCCAGATGCCATGTGAAGTCTTTCCTTGTCTTCAAAGGAGCCTGAAAACCAAAGATGGTTGTCAATTCCACCTCCCACAATAGCTTTAAAAAATGTGTCTAGAGAGGGAGAGGACACAGGACAGTCTGTGACAAGGAGCTGCACCAAGACCCCAGGAGCTCATAGTAATTGGAGAAGCGATGTCCCCAGCAACACTGACACAGTCCCCCAGTGACAATTGTCAGAAATGGTTCTGGACTCTGGGAGGCACAGAAAGCCAGGCAGAGGAAGCCAGAAGAAGCTCCACAAACAGGTGAGAGAAAATCACAAAGGGAAAGAGATTCACAAAGTCACTCTACGTGACTATAGACCAAATTATCAGAGCAAGTTAACCATCATTTAATGCTGAGAAACCCAAAGTAAATGATCAGAAGAGACATTCACTCTAGATGGAGTTAATTCCATAGACTATGGCCTTCAGGTGAATACACATGAGATATTCAGAGGGATAAAAACTCAACTTTTGTTACAAAGATAGAGACGTTCTTGAACAAAACAAGTTTAAATTTCAAGATTATCTAAACCACTAGATACTAAATTACTATGTATAAAAAAAAAAAAAACAATTACAGGACTTCCCTGGTCGCGCAGTGATTGAGAGTCCGCCTGTCGATGCAGGGGACACGGGTTCATGCCCCGGTCCGGGAAGATCCCACATGCCATGGAGTGGCTGGGCCCGTGAGCCATGGCCGCTGAGCCTGCGCGTCCGGAGCCTGTGCTCCGCAACGGGAGAGGCCACAGCAGTGAGAGGCCTGCGTACTGCAAAAAAAACAAAACAAACAAAAAAAACAATTACAAATTTGAGGAAAAAATATAGACATTTAATTTTTTTCATATAGTCGATAGAGTATTAGTTTCCTATTGGTGCACAACAAATTACCACAAACTTAGCTGCTTAAAACCACACCTTTTAAGGTATAAGACAGAAGGCCAGGTGGGGTCTGCTGGTGCTCTGCTCGGGAAATCTCAGGGCAAAATCAATGCGTCTGGAAAAGCATCCCTGTCCGAGCTCACTGAGGAGGCAGGCAGAGCCCAATTCCTGGTCCCCACTGGTCGGAGGTCCTGTTTACTTGCTGGCCCTCGGCCGGGGCCACTCTGTTCTTGTCGAGGCTGCCAGCCTCCTTCCCACTTGGCCTCCTCCATCCTCTACGCCAGTGATGGCACAGCAAGCCCCTCTCATGTCTCAAATATCTCTGATTCCCTCTTCTGCTAACAACCAGAGGAAACTCTGGGCTTTTAAAGGGTTCAGGTAATTCCACTAGGCCCATGCAGAAAATATCCCTTTAGCCAAATAATTCATAACTTACATCATTTTCACAGGTTCCACCCACACTCGAAGAGGAGAGGATTTCACAAGCGTCAGGGATCACTGTGGGCCTTTCTTAGAATTCTGCATCCCACACGGGAGGCTGGAAAGAGACAGTTAGTGAAATGGAAGATAGGACTAAAAACTCATTTGAGAAAGTGGCACACAGAAACCCACAGTTTATTATTTTTTAATGAATATTAGAGAAATCAAGCAAAGGTTTCCAACCTATTCTTCTAACAATTGTAGAATGTCTCCATCATTCTTTTAATAAGAATCCCAGATAGAAATGAAGAGAATATCAGAGAGAGAATAGAAATAACTCCTAATTTTTATAAAGAAGTCAAGAAATATATAATTGTTTTTCAGAAAGTATACACAAGTACAATAAATAAAAATAAATTACCTCCAAAGAACTACAATTAGACTGATGGCATACTTCTTTTTTTTTGGCGGTACGCGGGCCTCTCACTGCTGTGGCCTCTCCCGTTGCAGAGCACAGGCTCCCAGACGCGCAGGCTCAGCAGTCACGGCTCACGGGCCCAGCCGCTCCGCGGCATGTGGGATCTTTCCAGACCGGGGCACGAACCCGTGTCCCCTGCATCGGCAGGCGGACTCTCAACCATTGTGCCACCAGGGAAGCCCCATACTTCTTATTAGTAGTAATAGATGTCAGTAAGTGCAAATGGGGACTAGTCCTCATGCAGCCAAAGACAGGTCAGCTTAGACTAGTGCGTGCAATTAATGCTCATGCAAAAGTAATGGCATGTGGAAATGTCTAATTAAGGTGAACAACCAAGAAAGGAATAAAAGTAACACAGGAAAAGGAACAATGATGAAAGAACTGCTGCTGAGGAGCCATGAAGCTATTGAAATATGGAACCCAACCCTTGTGTATTAACATCAGAGAGCGTACTTTGACATTATCTACTTCGAACACTTAAAAAATAATATAACTAATAAACATCATGAGGAAGGGAGTTCAAGAACAATAATATGTTTAACTACCTTATCTTTCCATCAATAGTGTCAAAAATTCAGACATGAATTTTTTAAAAACTGTAAGTACAAAATAAAGATATTTTCTGATATATACTGACTATGGGAGTTCCCCTCCCTTTTTTCCCCCTCCAGGACTCACACCCTCACCAGAGAAGCTGGGAAAATGACACGTCACCATGTGGGAGAGACCACCAGGGAGAGGGTGTGGATGAAAGAACAAGAGTGAGAACATACATTGAATATACTTGTGCTCAATTCATCCTTCAAAGAAAACCATTTCTTATTGTAAAAGGCCAAAAATAAACCTCTAAACAACAATGATGTGGTAGGAAGGAATATTCAATGAGTAAAGCAAGGTCAGGAGGAAATACCAAATAACTTTAATTATAAGCACAAAATAGAGTTACCTATATCAGTGATATACAGGTCTCTTTGAAAGAAGAGAAGTACTTCTTAAGCAGGAAAAAGATGTTGTAGAAAATCATCAATCCAGGAGAAGGCAGTGCAAAAAAAGATAAAAAAAAAAAACAATGAAAAAAGACAGGAGAAATAATTCCAAATATATCAATCCATAGTAAATGTAATGGTCTTAAACTAAGCTATTGGAAGACAGACTATCAAACTGGATGACTGATAAAGTTAAAACACACAAAATACCAAATGGTAAGTTATGCCACGTAAATATTAGGCAAATGTAAACTGGTGTAAAAATATTAATATTAGGAAAATTAGAATAAAATGAATCCTATGTAATAAGGCAATTATTCTAATACCAAGAATATGTACAATCATATGTTTTACCTCCTTGACACCATAATATCAAAATACATAAAGCATAAAAAATTGAATTACAATCATAGGAGAAGATTTTAACATAGCTACATGTGAAATGAAACGCCAAGAGAGCCAACAAAATTTGTCAGGCCAAAAAATATAGTTCATTTGTTCTTTTCTGATTGACACAGAACCTCATGATTCTAACAGTGAGACCATTAATCAGTTAGATAAAGATGCCAACATAAACACATAGAGGAGGGAACAAGTCTGAAATGAAAGCTGGTGTGGAAGTGAGAAGATGCAGCCAGCCCACATGCTCTGCTTACAAGGATAAAGTCGCCAAGGTCTTCTGAAGCTACAGGTGTGTCCACAATTTTAGATGAAGCAGCTACACGGGGTGAAGGTCTTGCGAGGTGCAGGAAGCTGTGCCTTTTCTTTTCAATCTTAATTTTGCTTTATATACCTTTTCATAAATTTCCATATATTTTCTCCATTGCAGATATTTTATATCCATTAACTGTATGTCTCTCCTTTAATCAATTACCATACGGTGGTGAGAAAATCTACAAAGATTGACCATAGACCAAGCATTCTCAGTGAATCTCAGATAATCCATGTCCTACAAACCAAGTCCTTGGATCCCAAGAGAATATAATCGGCAACCATTAAAAAAGGGTTCACGATAATAGCACCACTGACAATAAGAACAAACCCTGGTCCAGCACTTACAATGTTCCAGGTGTTCGGTCCTCACTACAGCACTGAGACAGGGACTATGACTGTCCGCATCTGACTGAGTACTCAGCCGAAGTTCAGGGTGGTTGGCTCGCCCCGCATCTCAGAGCTGAGACCTGCTGGATCTGGGACGCCCCTCAGCCACACCTGCAGTGGCCACACAGCTGCTGTTTCTTGACGATGGGACCTACAGTCCAGAGCTCACAAGGACCTGGTACTCTGGGTTTAAGGCTCTGCTCTTGTCTTGAAATACTTAACAATTTTTTCTGTGAATCCGAGCTTTGAAAGAGAAGTTGGTTGGTCCAGGAGAGCACCTACCAGGGTCTTTGAGCCTTGACTCAGGGATGTCCTGCTTCCAGCCACTTCCTTGGGAGGGGATCCTGGCTGCCTGATCCCAACCCCCTGACTCACTGGATCCAACCCAGCCTCCTCCCAGCCCCTGCCCAGACTCTGCTGCTTCAGGGGCCACAGGTGGGAGCCTATGCACAGATTCAGTGGTAGCTACCCTACCCTGGATGGCAGCCCCACTGCCTTTGGGAGGCAGCTTGGCAGGTCAGCCTCTCACCCACCCTGACCCAGCATGAAAGGCATCCCCATGTGGAGGGTGCAGTCCCTTGACGGGCACAGAGAGTAGGTCCATGCAGCCAGGCGGGGGGGTGGCAGATGACCTGTGTCATCGTGAACCCCATGTGGCAGACTGGAGGTCTCAGGCACCCCCAGAGTCTGCAGTCACCACACGAAATTCCCACTCCAGAAGGAGAACAACATTAAATTACAAATAAAGAATTCCATATCAGGTAAAGAGAGAACTACAGAAAAAAGCAAAGAAAATATATTTTAGTGCCTCTAGTTACAATTTTTTCTGTTTTCTTAAACAGCCACCCCACTTTTATCTTGCACTGGGATTATTAAATGAGGTAGCCCCTCCGCTATGCTACACTACAAAAGGCCTTAAAAGTCACTGGGTTTATCTTTTCTTCCACATTTTGCACAGTTCTGTCATTCAGAGCCACACTGAATGAGTAAAATCACTCTATCATACATTGGTAAGCACTTTTTCCCTGACTGTTCTCTTCTCCAGGTAAACATCTTCACTTCTTAAAATGGCATCATTTTTAGGTGACCATAGACGATCCGTGACCACCTCTTTCGATAGGGCATTTGAACCAGTTTGGGTCATACCAAGTTATTTTCACATCTATCAACAAAAGCCCTCAAGGTGTAAAAAAACTTAAGGAAAGATGGAAGAGTTTACAGGTGACTCTTCCTGGGAGGGAAAAGTCACAGATGCCAAGATTTAAACACGGATGAGAGAAAAATGTCTCCATGACACATTCTGTCCCCAGATGGAATGGGCTGCATGAGGGGGTGGTGAGCTCCGTCCTATAGGACATGCCCAGCAGAGCTGCACAATGGCTGCTGTTGAGGGGTGTCCGGGAGAAGAATGTCTCATTGGAGTTGGACTCAATGGCCTTATAGCTCTGAGGGCTAGAAATGAATGCAATTACTGTGAAATTACATTTACGTGAGTGGACATATTAAACTAGGGTGAAATATATCATCCTCCCTTTTAATCACTAACATATCTAATACTTGGAAACTGTGCTCTGTCTATATCCCAAACTGATTACGTAAAACTTCTTCAAAGACATAGATGAACAAGAGCAAAAAAGCACTATTAAAACCTCTGCAGATCTGAGCTAGGGAGGGAGATCTAGTTAGTTATGAGCAGGAGCTAAGGAAAGATCACCATGAAAAATTAAGAGAAATACACCTTGTAACCATTAAGTACTTCATAAATTCTGTTAAGTGTCAACATTCTTATAGTGCTCCATGGTTAGTGAATTCTGGAAATAACTACTTCTCTTCTGCCCTCTCCCAACAACAGAAATATCCATTTCATTCTCAAACTTACAGTTTCTTAGCAAGAAGCCAAGACTATACAATACACCAAGAGAGATGGCTTTTCTGGCAACGTGTGTTTGCAATAAAAGAAAAGTTAGAAAGGAAGTCAGATCTGCATGCTTGAGATTGCTAAAATACAGTTAATGTTGATTAATGCACAGAAATTACCCAAGATCAGTTCACTAGGGAACATTTGTAGTAGAGCCAAGGTAAGTGAGATCTTTCAGGACCTACTAGATGCCAAATACACAAATTAAAATTGCTGTAGGATTCAACAATGCCGGAAACCTTTTTTTTTTTAATTTTTATTTCCACAAGAACATTTTTTGGGAGAAAAGTACACGAAATTTTGCTAACTGGGACCCTTCCTTGAGAGCCGCCCATCATATGGGGTTTCATTACTTTTATGTCTCACCATGTATGTTCCAAGGTTTGATCTGATAGAAACTTTGCATCAATTATCATGCAAATTCCATGCACTGAAATGAACAGAGCAGCAGTAAGAGCGACACAAAGCTGTCTGTATCAAAAGGTTTGAATAAACGCTAAGTATCGTTAGCAGAGTCTCTCCCTCTTCCCAATCAATTCCCAGAACCCTGATTTCTTTTCAATCTTTCTTTAAAAATGATCTCATCCTGATCTAATGATGCTGATTCACAGACACAGTGAGGTAATGCACTTAAGATAATGCATCATCTCGATGGCTCACACAAGTGTAAATATTAAGCAGAATTTCAGTACAGCATTAACTTTTACTGTAACAAGAAACTGAAAACTAATATTACAGTGCAGCCACCAGCACAATGCCATGCTGATAAGATGGCATTAGAAAGTATAGGAGAGGATGATTTTTCCCTCCTCTGTACTATAGGATGTCAACTAATTTTATAGTTTCTTATGTAGAAGAAAAGGGAAAATAACATTTTTAGGTGGTAAATTAAACTTTTTATATAAAAAGCAATGTGTAAATCTGCATGACCCAGTGAAAAACTAGGCATTTTTTTTATCCTGCCATTTTTATAAGCACAAAGGGTATGAGTTTGTAAATCAATATGTATTAGAAGCACATTTGAAACATCTGACTATAGAATGAGTTTTTTACTGGTCCTAGTAATAGAAGCCAGACTCTCAGAGAAGTCTCTACAATTTACAGTTGCATTCAGATTACGTTGTGTGTATTTGTGGAGCAAATTGATTTTTCTACTTCAATTTTATATGTATAACCATTATATGCAGTGTGCTTTCTCAAAATGTATGAACATGGGCTGTAATGGAAAGCATAGAGTCTGGGAAAAGGGGACATAAAACGTCAGAGCTCAAAGGGGTCTTAGGAATTACATCCTCTAACATCGCTGTTTCATGGGGGATGAAATTAAGATGTAGAGATGGTAAACGATGGGCAATGAATTCATGTGTTTGATCCCCTCAGATACTAACTGAAGGGGTATGATTAGTGATAGGGTTATGGTGATGAATACAGTTTGGTTCTTGTCCTCAAGTAGCTTTCAGCATAGCAGGAAACTCCAATATGTAAACAACCAATTATACAGGAAGCAGAAGAAACAAATGCTGTGAGAGAAGTGCTACGGGACAGCAGAGAAAAGAGCAACTCACTGCAAACGGGAGTGAGACAGAAAGTGAAGGCTCAGTGGAAACTTAGAGCCTGAGTGGAATGTGGATAATGAAAGAAGGCAAACAAGGAAGAGGGTAGACCAAGGGGACAGCACACACAAAACCCAGAGGAAAGATGGCATTGGGCATGAGCCATCATTTTGATGGAGGGGATACTGGGGATAGTAAAGTGGCCAAGAGTGAAAGTCACCAGACTGGCAGAATCTTGCCAACAAGTTTGGTTAGAAGAATTGTTGCGAGCACAGCAGCACAGCCCGCCAGGTAGTTGGAAGTTATTTATTTGTCCAGAAAGAATTAAAACAGAGGTCTTCTGACTCTAAAGTTTTCCTTCACTACATCATATGCCTATTCAAGAATTTTTGTACAATAAAATGGTTTTGTCTGTCAAACAGGAAAAAAAAAAAAAAACAAGATGTAGTGGGTGCACCACCATTACAAAGAATAACATTTTGATAAAGATACTTTTTATTTCATACCACTTTCTGGTTTACAAAGCAGGATAATGCATATCCTTTCATTTAAACTTCCCATTTTCTCTGGGAGTAGAACAAGTATTATTTTAATTGTGCAGATGAACAAATTGTGCTTCTAAGAGTTTTCTAACTGGATAAATTGTAGATCTGGGTCAAGTGATATTTCCAATATACTATATTGCTTCTCAAAAATTACATATATATATATATATATATATATATTTGCATAAAGATGTATCTAAAAGGTCAGAGTGAAGTTTGAAATGACTGGGAACCCAGAGTCACTTGGGAGAAGAGTCTCCAATATGACAAGTGTTGCCTCCCCCTGCAGAAGGGTTCTCCTCTCCCCTCTCCTGCCCCTGCTCCCTGAGTCCTAGAAGCCTGGCTTTCATTCTGTTCTTTCAGCAAATTATAATTCCTCAGGGATCAGATCCAGGAGCCTTTTCCCTCTTCCAACCTCTTTGATCTCTGCAGCCTTTAAAGCTGTTCATGTCATCATTTCCTCTTCCTGGAGGCTCAAACCATTCCTTCACTTCCAGAGATGACCTAGCCTTTTTGGACCTGACTTCCCACTTCTCTGCCTGCCCTTTCATCTCTCGTGTGGGTAACACCAGCCTCTGACGAGGGCTCGCCTGTAAGTTTGACCTTCCCCAAGGATGTGAGCTTGGCTCTCTCTTCTATCATGAAAACTCCCCTGGGTGAACTCATCATTCATTCATCACTCATTGGTTCATTTATTTAGTACCTACTCATTTCCATGTAAATAGCTCCTCTGTAAATTTCTACATTGACCAGGAATGAATGGGAAATGTAGCACCATTTTTTCTTTCAAGAATAAGCTTCTCTTTGCAACCACTGAAAACAAACCCTGGGTGGGGTAAGGGGGGGAACCTTCTATAGTATATTTTAAAGCTTTAAAAATATATAAAGTGTTTAAAAATATTAATAAAATAATATTTATAAAATTTTTATTTATACATATAACCTCTCAGACATCCTATTCAAACCTGTAATTCTGCACTACACCCCACATTCCCTAACTCCCTTCTCTGATTTTCTTTTTTCCATAGAATTAATTGTATTTGATGTCTATGCACTACTTGTTTATGTTATTTTGTTTTTTGTCTCTCTACTTTGGAATATAAACAACATGAGGGCAGGAATTTCATCTGTTTTGTGCATTGTTGTATCTCTGGTACCTTCAACTGCAACCATTATTTTGTGGATCCTCAAGAAATATCTGTCAGATGAAGGAAAAAACAGGCTTCAGGGAGTATCCACCCAGTGGAATTTTCCACTGTCACCGGCAGGATCAGTTTCAGAAGTCATCTGTGCTGACCTCACCTGTCCTTCAGCAAATATGATGTAAGGAAGTTTATGGGAATGGATATCTCAGCACTCAGAAAGGGGTGTGTTTAGGGGTCTGTGTGATGTTGGGAGTAAAAATGGTACACTGGGCTCTGGGACTCTCTGACACATTCATTATCATTCCCCAAAGTGGTAACGGAAAGCCCAATGAGAATTGTGCTCAGCTTTCCCTAGGTCAAGTCCACATCAGGGCACCTAGTGATGATCTTGAATAAGTGTTTCACGAAGTATCCGTGGTTGATCATGTGTTGGGGAGGGTTTCCTTCACTCCTGGGGTTCCAATCAGAGTTGGGTCTTCAAACAGCCTTGTAAGAGTGACAGCCATATTCACTATTATTGTCTGTTGTGCAGTATTTCCGTGTGCCTGTGTTTAAGAAAGAACCTATTAATACCCAAAATTTCCTCAAGGGGTAGCTAAGTTGTAGAAAACAAAAATTCCTCACCTCTCTACAGAGGACAAACATGGCTTTTTTTTTTAAATATACCAGATGCCATTTTTTCAAACGGGCATGTAGAATTAAGCCAATTGTCTATATAGATATTATATCTTTGTTAATTCCAAATGATAACCATTTGATATAGAGGTATATAAAACTAGGTGCCTGTCTCAATCATAGTGAGACACAAACTCAATTCTTGATTAAGGATTGCTGTTTTAAAAAGCAGTTCTCAAATCAGATATGATAGGACCTTTATCATAGAAACTCTTGGTGTTAAACAGCTGGTCTTCTACTGTAGCTGTCCTGGTGCCAATGAACTGTCAGGGCAAGGAGTGACTGAATGTTGGCCTCGGTTCCCTGGATCAGGGAGAAGAGGTTGCACATGGGGTGCTGGAAGCCAGCCAGCCTTGACATTCACTTTCTCATCAAAGGAAGGACTGATTTATAAAGGCACCCCTGATGTAAAGAACCCGGGGACTTAAGGACCCAGCAAGTTCCTCCTCCAAGTCAACACCAACATTTGCTGCAGAAAAGAATCCCAACAAGATGATCACCCTTTCCTAGGAGATTACAGAGATGATGTCTGGCTCACCCACAAATATCAATGTGTTCTTGACCTTGCTGGAGATGAAAATAAATGAGTTAACTACAGCACGGCTGGCAGGGCTGAGGGAAATGTGAGGAAGCCTGTCTCTATGTAGACACAGAAGAAGAGAGTGGTGGCAGGACTGTGTCCAAGAAAAAGCCAAAGGGATGATTGTAGCATAGTTTAAAAAAAATAGATTATACTCAATAATTTTCAAATAATTAGATATTTCTCTTAAACTCCATTTCAGAGAAACTATTAATTAAATGACAAATGTGCATAAGAGGAAAAAAAATAAAATTACAAAGAACCTCAGATCTTATTTTAGTTTTAGTTGACCAACCAGTGTGGAATACCCCAGACACTTACATTTTGGTTGGAGAGACCTATCCTCCTTTGCTCACCAGCCGCTTGAAGAGAGAACAAAATGAAGGTTTCTCTAAGGTTCCTATGTGGGACTATGACCATGGTCTTCCTTCTTTTACTTTACTACTTTTTTTTTTCCTGTAAAGAAGAAACGCTCTGAGAGAGAAATAGGGAGGGCATGTGAGAAGTGAGAAGAGCATGCCAACAGCGAGAGGGAAGGCAGGACACAGTTCACTTCTTTCTGTCAGTGGTCAGTGGTGAGGTTTGGGTAGTATTGAGAGAGTGTTAAAGTCAAGACCCACGAGTGTCTGCAGCCAGCCGCCACCCCCAGCTACTGGTCCTCTCTGAGTGATGCATAAGAAACTAGGGCCCTCCACTCTTCCAGTGCTGGGTTAGAGCCAGAACTCTCATTTGGGACCACTAATCTAAAATGTGGGGGGGAGGGAAAAGGGTTGGAATAAATTGGGAGATTGGAATTGAAACACACACACTACTCTATATAAAATAAATAACTAAGGAGGACCGACTGTATAGCACAGGGAACCCTACTCAGTGCTCTGTGGTGACCTAAATGGAAAGGAAATCTAAAAAAGAGGGGATATATGTATACATATAACTGAATCACTTTGCTGCACAGCAGAAACTAACACCAAATTGTAAAGCAACTATACGCCAATAAAAATTAATAAAAAAAGGAAGAAGAACAGGAAAGCAAAGAGGTCTCCATCCCTCTTGGCAGCCCATGTGCAGGTAGGAGCTGAAAATGAGAAGAGTTCCCCCATGTAAGATGCTCGGCTCCCATCACGTGTGGATTGAATGGGACCACAAAGGATGCCTTGAAGTTGGAGCTGAGTGAGCACCAAGAGATGGGGTCAGACAGGCAGGGTAGGTTGGGGGAAGCCTGAGCTCTTGTGCTTGACTTTGCATGAAGTGGAGGAGGAGGGACAGAATTGGACTTAGTTTTCAAAGGGTCCCCCTAGCTGCCCTGTTGGGACCCAGTGGAAATTGTCTCAGGACAGAAGTAGGGGGGCATTCAGGAGGCTGAGACAATGACCCAGGTGAGAGACCATGGTGGCTGGGAGTGTGAGCTCTGTTTCCATTCTTTTCCAGCACTTCTACACCAATTTTGGTGGCTTCCTATGTTTTTCCTGCAGTTTTCACCCCTCACTCCTTCCTTTTTCCCAATATCCACCCTTTTCATTTATTCTCTTGGTCACGCTACCAAACTGCATCTGTGATAGAGCACTTCCTCTTGTACTTCTTATCTAGATATTTTCTTTTCTTTTTTTTAATATAGCTCATTTTTATGCCAAAATACTAGTCTCCATTGATTTCCAGTAAGCATTTATCAATATTTGATAAACTATATAATATATATATATATAATCATCTTCTAAAGATGAGACTGCCTTTATGAGGTGAAATATAGTTTAAAAATATATAGAAATTCTTATTTTATATATGAATTTACACACACATGTAGAAAGATCAGCCTTTAATATTATTGTCCTTTCTTTCTAAGTCAGCAGAAGAGTTAAAATTCTTCTCAGTGTGGAAATTGCATTTCTTGTGCTTACACATATTTCCTCTCAGCTATACCTCCAAGCCACGCAGCTCATTCTGTATCTGTCTTTCCTTGTTTGTTCTTTTATTCCCATATTTAATGGGCATATTTAGCATGGATTATGTCCCAGACATTATGCTAAATTTAAGGGATCAAAGATGAATTGATTCATCCCATGCCCTTAAGGAGTTTACAGATAAATGGGGAAGGTACCCTTAAAAATCGCAAACTTTGTAAAAGTGCAGAAATGTACAAAGGCACACGGTGTGTTTGAATAGGTGTGACCAGGCAATTTCTCAAATAAAACTTAAATGTCCGAGAGACAGAGAGTAGTATTATGTACATAGTCCTAAACTAGGCTGTTTATTGAATGCATTCAAACATGGGAAAACTGACTTATAAGTTACCAAATTGTGCATATCTCGCTCTTGACAAAATAAACCCAAAATTGTTCACTGAGGATTTTAGATGAATTTCTTTCTATTCCTAGTATTTCTGAACCTCTGGAAGCTACACATAGCCTGACTTACATTACTAAATACGCAGCATATGTGGAAATAATGCTTTTCATCCAAAAATAAAGTATTTACTCCTTTTACCTCATCTTGATATTATTTCTAAGCCTACACAGTTCCTGCCAAAAGGGAAAAGGATGCAGATTCATTTGCATCCCAAACAAGCACTAGTTGCTCTCAGATTGTAAATCTGGTTCCTTTCAAGCCCTATCACTCCTATCAAGTAAGTAAATACAAATTCTTCATATTTTAAAACCTTGTAAAAATAAAAGATGAGAAAGGCCTAAAGTTGGTCCAGGTTGCAAAAAGAGCTTCCTTACTCTGTTCTTATATCCTGTAATTCGCTGGAGCTTGGGTTTCAACTCCAACAATATCGTGTTGGACAGTGAAAGAGGGAACACGTTAGCTTCAGTTTCATAATTAAAGCAGTAGAACCACCACTGTGGGAATGGCCTTGATGTCTCCCTCATTTTGCTTGCTCTCTGGAAAGAAGATGCGACCAGAGAAGTATTAGCCTCATTTTCTGAAGCCTCAAGAGGGGGAGGTCCACACATTTTTCACTGTTTGCCTTCCTGACGTTTATCCTGGGCCCTGCCTGCCCCCAGCCCACAAGTTTATGGACCTTAAGCAAGGTCAGTTTAACAGTTTACACCTCTCTTCCCTGGAAGAATAGCCTCCACCTACCCAATGACAGGACCTCGGTCCTGCCTTTCAGTCTACTGGTTTCTGGTGTCCCAGTGGCCATGGGGACCCACAAGCAGTTGAGCTGCAGACTCCTTCACCACCCTCCTGTTCCAGTTGTGAATCTCACCCATGTTATCTTCTGGTATAGATGCTGCCCATTTCACCCAAATTGGCTTCTGAAGTCAACATCAGTCCTACTGCATCCAGAGCACCATCTCAGTCTTAAGTCTTTGCCACCAATCACCAGTATTTTCACCCTCCCAGGCCCCTAGTTCCCAGCATTTACGATCACCGGTATTGCAGATCCTACATTTGGGTTGCATCTAATATGACAGTAAAACTCCCTTGATCAGTGGTGGTTCTGGAGCACCATCATCACCTGACTCTAGAAGCATCTGTGATGGGGTCAAAGGTAGGGATTAAGGATGGATCCTATCTGTCAAGGAGTTTGAGTCCTTGTAATATTGTTCCAGCTACCTTCGGACAGGTTCCTTAGATGCAGAGCCTGAGATAGGGATTGTTATGCAAATAATTCATTGGGGAAGCTTTCCTGGGAGAGGGGGCATATAGAAGACATCAAATGAAACTAGAGAAAGAGGTAGTGTCTGGTGAGTTTAGACTCAGGATGACACCACAGGGAGCTCAGTGGCACCAAGGAAACCAATGCTATTTTATCTTTAGGCAATAAAATCTGGATCTGTGCTCCCTTTTCAGTCAGTGACAGTCTAGGGGTATGGGGTCACCCTCCATGTATCTACAGGCTGGGTTGTCAATATTCTTGTCTGCTGAGAGATGAATATGCCAGTTGGTAGAAGACCCCTGGGCAGAGCACCAACAGCTCCTATTATGCAGGCTTTCTGCCACCACAAGTGCCTCTAGGGGCTGTTACAGGGTACATTTAGTACAGCTCCCACTCTACTAGGCAGAAATAGTATTTAACTTCCCCTTTAATATGACTGTTAGATTAGGATCTCTCTCATTAAAGACATTTTTTTTAGAAACCTCATCTTACATCTGTGCAATGGCATTTTTTATGCCTCTGCCAGTACATTGGACTTGGCCTTTTTTGATCAACTCTCATTTTCAGACTGGTTTCGATCTCTATTCTATGGGAAACTCATGGTTGCATACAAACCAAGGGATATGTTAGGGCTACTAATTTAGAACAAGAGGATCTTAAATCCAAGGAAGGAGTCAAAAAGTGTTCAGATGCTCATCTTCCTTGCATATGTAGAAAGGCTTGACTTCCAACATAATGTCTATTCCTGCACAAAATGTACAAGTACCTGATGAAAACTAGATGTAATAGCTAACTATCAGGGGTTTTACTGAGGTTTACAGGCTGACATGGCAGAGGCTCACTTCTAACCTGACCTACTATGATTGACTTAGGGATAGAAACCAGCCAGAAATGACCAATTGCTCCCAACCTATGGTCAGTGGCAGTGGCAGAGACACTAGCTTCTCACCAAACTCGACTTCCTCTGCTTCCTGAGCCCAAAGCTGGACAATGTTCTCAACCCCCTTGACCACATTTCTCAGAGTCGAGACAGGCTATGTGACGAGGTTCCAAGGAATGTGATGTGAGCTGTGCCGTTTCAGGTCCAGTTCACAGAAGACCCGGTATGAATTTCTTCATACTTTATTTTCCTTCCAGGCAACACCCCAGGGCACACTTGTGTTGAAGGTAGAAGAGTCCGTGTCATCCTTGATTCTGGAATGGCAAGTGTGACCACCTTGAACTCCTTCTTGAGTGAGAAGTAAAAGTTACGGTTGAGCCAATATGCACCTATAACTCAGCAGAGTAATAGAAATCAGGTAGCACACTCAAAGTAGGGTAATTTGAGGATAGTTTATGTGCAAAGGGACCAATGGCATTGGTCTGGGCAGAGTGGAGGGGACCCACGTGGGACAGTGCAGTAGCCCAGGTCTGGCAGAGGCCTGAAGGATAAGGGAAGAAAATGCTATTGGAAACCAAAAAGGGGCCTGAAGCCAGTTCCCTTGAGAAAAGTGATGTTCTGTCAAGGACACGACCAGCCCAAGATGAATCCCTAGGGAGGGAACTGGACAATAATGCCTTGCCCTCCCTCTGGTCTCCTCTGGTCCAGATGGTCCACTCCATCTCACCCCTCTGGTCCACTTCCTCCCTCTGGTCTCCCCAGGGGTTCCCTCTTGGGGGAAACCAAAGGGAATCCAGGGGTCATGGGATTGATAGGTCAGCCTTCTGGGGCAAAGGGCAGGATTGAACAGGGAATCTTAGGCAAATGGCATTTATCAACAAATTGCACTTTGGAATCTGTTTGTTATATCAATTATTCTACCACAACTAATACAGTCTCTACGTAATGGGGTGAGGAAGAAGTACAGATTATCTCAGAAGCTAAAAGGGATCATCTCACATGAATATTCAATGAGAGGAAGCTAATAATCTCATGGAAATTTTTTATTGTTAGAAATTCTATCTATTACTGTGTCAAACCTAATTTCCTACATCTTCCAACCACTGGACATCTACCTTCTCTGTGAGGTTGCATAGAATAAACCTAAACTCTCTGGCACAGTACAGTCCTGCAAACATTTGAAGGCAGTTGTCATATTCCTCTCACACTGTTGTTTTTTTTTCTCTACAGGAACTCCAGACCCTCAGTTCCTTGTACACCATGGTTTCTGAATCCTTCAATACGTTGTCTCCTCTGTGTGATCACTAGCTTGAGGGTCCTCCTCATAAACTGAACTGCCAAGAGCTGAAGAAAGTACTCCCAGGATGACCCACTTATTTTACATACAAAGAATCTATTTCCAGAACTATCCCTTAATTAAATAAAGTAAAAATGACTCGAGTTTTTAAAGTCATCATGTCATAGAGTGGATCTGATTGACTTTGATAACCATGACATCCTCTAGGTCAGAGGTCAACAATCTTCTTCTGTAAACAGCCAGATAATGAATATTTTAGGCTTTGTGAGCCAGACAGTCTCTGAGAAAACTACCCCACTCTGTGTTCCAGCAGGAAAGAAGCCACAGACCAGATGTAAACGAATGTGTGTGGCTGGCTTCCAACAATGTGTTTGTAGGAACCAGCCAGGCCACTGGGCAGATTTGACCCATTGACCAGAGTTTGCTGACACCTGCTCTAGGTCAGAGGTTCTCAAACTTTGCTTCATCCTAAAATTTCTTAGGAAGATTTTAAAATCCTGATTCCAGAGCACACGCATAACAATATTCAACCACATTATCTGGGCAGGGGAGGGCTGGCTAGGGCAGTAAGTTTTGGCTCCCAAACGTCTCCACTAACCCAGTGGGGCAGACTGCCTTGGCTCCCTATGTGCCTCCTCTGACACCCAGGAGAGCAGCTGGGGCAGCTCATTATAGGCTGGTGACAGGCAAGAGTGGAGGTCTGGGCCCCCCCATGCAGAGTTTGCTGGGTTTGCAGGGGTCAGACTGCAAAGCTTCCTCTTGCATTTTTCTGGAGTAAAGCAGGCATTGTCTAAACATTTTCTGTCTTGCTAGGCTGCCCTTCTCTTGGTCCTTTGGCTGGAGACAAAAGGCTTTTTTTGGTTTGTTTTTTTGCTTTTTTGTCTGCTCTTTGGCATTTTTAGGTTGCCAATGTCTTCAGCTCCAAGTCTGGAATATACAGGGCTTACATCCTTACCAGGACACTCACCACCCTGAGTTCCAAGTCCTCTCACTTGTCCGCATTCTTTTTTCAGAAAGAAACACCTTTCAGAGTCCCTTATGTTTGTTTTATTTAGATTGCCCAGGGTTTTAATTCTACCTAGTGGGAGGAATAGGGAAACCTGTTCCATCTTCCTGGTAGTGAAGTCCCTCTGGGTTGTTTTTTAACATTAAATGCTGGTAGGCTTGTTTCCTTCCATATTTTACCTGAACCATTGAATTTTTACCTAAGAGTAAGGCAGTATGGCCCTCAGCTAGGCAGCTCACACTGGGAAGCAATCAGGAACCACATTAGATGTGGTTCTTCCAACAGGAAACTCGGGAGAGCATTGCTTGAATTTGTGAAGGTCTTTCCTGCAGACCTAGATGTTCTGGATCACAGGGTTGGAAGTTCCAGGCTCATCCTGCACATGAAGACCTTCGAGCAGACTCTGTGCTTGCAGGTGTAGGATATTTTCACTATGTCTTTTTCTTCAGTATCACATTCTCTAATCCAAGGGGTCTCCAGACCTGCAGCAGCTCCTTGCTAGTAAGGCCATTCTTTGGCACCACCAAGAACTACAGAACAGAAACCCTGTTTGAGAATCACTGCCCTAATCTACTAACACTCCGACCCGTTAATATTATTTCGATTCATTTTACTTACTGAGTATTTTCACTCAGTAGTTCTCAACCTTTTCTGTCCATTGGAATCACATGAGAAACTTCAAAGCAAGCCGGTCTGCCTTTGTCACCCCTGGAAACTGTGAGTTAATTGGTCTGGGGTGTGGTCCGGTTTTCAGAAACCTTAAAGGGTCCTAAGATGCAGCAAATAATTATCACTTTCCCCCAAAACCTTTCATCCCCCCTTCAATAGGAGTACCATCTTGTTTTACAATCAGTTAATTAGCGAGTGCTGCCAATTTGATTTTGATCAAGCAGATCCAGTGGACCCAGGAACTGTATTTTTACAAGAATTTCAAGTCATCTGTTGCAGAGACCTTTTTTGAATAACACTGGCTAGAAGTATCTGCCTTGATCCCCAAAGGATGTGAAATAGAAATGCTGCTGGCAGAGAGAAAATCATTGACTGTCTGCATGTCTTGGAGATGATTCTACAGAACCCAGAGACCCTGGGTCATCTCCGTTTGAGACAGATTCCTTCACCACAACCTCCTGGAACTTCCTTCAACCCGCCGCTGTGTCTGTGACATTATTTTCCAGGACCTGTTCCTCAGAGAGCTTGTAGCTGCAAGAGGTTTTCAGAAAATAAACATTTAAGTCAACTTGGCTACTTTCTGCCTAGGCTTTCAGGAACCTCTGGTGATCCCCCAGGAGTTGGTAGTGAGAATTAATTTGCACTAGCTTCACATCAAGACTCATTCTCTTCTGCAAACACTATATTTCATTCACCTTTCCCACTACTTTCACCACAATATTTACCAGAGGATACCTCTCGAACACGATAACAGTATAAAAACATGTCTGTACACCCAAATAAATCCCAGATGGGTTAAAGATGGAAATGTTAAAAACAAGAAACTGAAGCATATAAGCCTCAGAAATAATTCTTTAATCTTGAGGTTAGTGATCTGGCAAAACTCCAATATCAATATCTTTATGCTTTCCTCTGGAGCCTGTCACATTCCTCAGAGAAGGCTGGCACTCCTGCCCGCCCACCCAGTGGGAGTCCTTGGGCAGGGCCCTCAGAACACTGGTGTCCAGGCTCCTATATTCTCCAATCACCTTGCCTTTAGGGTGGGTCCAGGCTGCACTCCACCTGAGGTCTCAGGCCGGGAGACACGATATTGTAACACATGTGAGAACAGACTGCTGGGTTCCTGCACGTGGGGAATTTCGAGTGGCCCAGATGCACAGGGAGAGAGGGTAGCCCCATCTAACTGTCTTAACAAGCTCTCAGCCCTTCTTCTCTGAATTCACTCCAGTTTTTCAGTGTCCACTGCTGCCAGTCCCCACGGCTGTGGGGATCGTCATGGTCAAGGTGACTCCCTCACAGGCTCCTCATTGTGGACTCAGCACACCACTCTTCAAGGTCCTGTGGTCCTTTTCTCCTTCTCTACGTGTTTCCAGCTCCTGAATGCTGTTCCACTTGTACTCAACGCCCTGGCAGATTTATGACCATTTACTCTAGTTTTCATAGGGTTTGAAGAGAGATAAAAAGGAGATGTATGTATTCCAGTGGTCATTTTTACCTGGAGAAGATGATGATCTATTTTTTAATGATTTTAAATAGGGAATAAATACAACAGTCCTGTGAAAGGCATCGAGAGTAAGTATTTTTTTAAAAAAAGAAAGAAAACTTCGAAGTACGTCAAATTAGAGAAGTGTGGTCACAACAGAGAACCAATCCTTGTGAATGTCCACCTGGGTCAGAGGGTGCTCAGCCCTGCTACTAAGCTGCTCAGAGGCTGGCAGGAAAACAAGAGCTTCTCCTCTGTCCAGATAACCTTTGCTCCCAGGAAGGCCCATCCATGAATGTGACAGTGGGGGGTCTCCTCCCACCTTCAGCACCCTGCAAAAAATATAAGTCCTCTTGCAAAGAAAACTCTAGGTTTCTTCAGTCACATGCTACTATTTTAAAACCTATCTATCTTGGCAGAAAAATCCTTCCCTCAGTTTAAATAAAAGTCTTCATGCATAAACTCAAATCTAGCTTTGCTCAGTGGGCCAGTTTCTTTTCTAACAGTCTGTTGATTATATAAAGCCTGTTATTAGGTCTCCTCTGCATTGTCTCTCTGACAAATGAAGATTAAATAATCCTTAAAACTTGCTGGTTCTTATTTCCAAGTTTTGCTTCAACTCAGTTTTTTTCCCTCAACCTCCCCCAAGCTGTGTACCACTTCTTGAGTTGGTAGTGCCTGAACTACGCTAAGGTCATGGCCATAAGCTGACCAACAAGGTTCCCCGCTTTTCCCACACATTTACTGTTATTTTTGCACCTTAGTATATTGTTGCCCCAGATATTGCTAATGAGTGTTTCCTTTATCACCCATTATGACTTTCAGACTTTTGCACAAATTTACTCACCATTTATCCTTTGGTTAGTGTTTATGCTTTTTCTTTCTCTCTTAATTTACAGGTACCACATCAGAGGATCTTAGCTTTTTTACAAAGCTGAAGTGGTGATGGTAACACATGGCTTGATGGGAATCAAGGATTAAAAAGCATACTATAGAGCCAAAATATACTTTGGTTTCATTAGTCTGTAATGAATTTCATTTGTATTTACGTAGCATTACCGAATCAAAATTGGTTGGTGGGGGGAGGGAAAGTTGATTAGACTTTCCTTCTTTCTAGTCAGAAGCCAGTGCTGAAGCATATCTGTCAGAGCACTGGTGGCCCAGGAGACCTGTCCTGATTGAAAGGGTCACAGAAGACAAAGCTGTTTTGACTTCATTGAAAAAAGTGCTGAGAGACAGAGATGCTGCTTCTATGTAGCCCTGGCAAGAAATATTAGAAAAAATGTGGGTAGTGATAAATAATAGCTTAAATTCAGTTAATAAAGCTGTGATATAATACCTGTTGATATAGTTGCTCTATTTTGTCTTGACTTATAATTGTAATATAAATTAAATACAATACATAATGATGTGTATCAGTCAGTTGATCATAATGTTTATCTCCAGTTCAACATTCTTTGAGAGTGAAAGAATATGCTATCCATAGTTATGCAGGGTCAACAGAAATAAACCAGGACTATCTTGGGAAAATGGCACCAACTGGCCATGCTTTTTATGAAGAGTGGCATTGTTGAAGAAAGCACAATTGACTGAATTGTGCTCTAAATGCCCCAACACTGACTTGGCCATGGTGGAGGAAAATCATATCAACTTTCCCTTCCTTTGTAACTGACAGCTGTTCTTCAAATCCGAGAATATCACAGAGCAGAGAAGGACACTGCTGTGTGGGGCTGTTTTGAAATCATGAGAAGCATCACTGGGGGGCTGGAGCTAGTTTGTGGGTGGTTCGTCTTCTTCTATCAAGATCTAGTGAGGACATGTGGCCTGACAAGTCTGTGACTCCATGTAGCTGGAGCTCCTTCTGCATAGCTGCTGCACAGTGTTCCAAATGTGCAAAGCCAAGAGAACATTGAAATCACAGGTGAAAAATTAAGCAAGCGCTCAACAATGTCATTTTTCTAGAAATCAGGCAAAGTCAAGTGGCTGTTTCATCCTTCAGTTCACACCCTATGTGTGTTCTCAGAAGTGTTGGATTTGTTTTGCTCTTAAAGTCTTTTGCAGACAGGGCATTATTTCCCTTTGTTGCTGATAAGGGGACAAGATGCATAGAGAACTGACCAAGATTCCATAGGATCTGGTGAAGCTCCTCACCACTGGATGCCCTGTGACTCCAAATCCCATACACTTTCTGCTAAACCAGTGGCTTTTCATACTGTGCTCCTGAATTTTAAGGATTCTTCATACCATGCCAGGAGCTATGGGGAAGGTGTGAGGGGGGCCTGGCGGGGGGAGGAAGGCTCACCCGGTGGGGGACGAAGCCACCACCTGACTCCAACCAGCCCTGCATTCCTACAATCTGTTCTGTAGACTGAATGTCTTAGAAGCTGACTTGAAAAAGTGTTCTGCTGCTTAAAAAGATTTGAAAACAAGTGCCTTAAGTCATGCTGTCTCCACGTTCTACCCGCAAACACACAGGCATACTCACCTACCCACCTACCCAGACTATGAAAGAGGGGAGGGCAGCAAGATTCCGAGGAAATAACATCAGAGCAATACTTCTGCCATTTGGGGAGTCTTTCTAGGGAGCATGGCCTCTTCATGATGTCCTGCCACCACTACTGCCCTGGGCCTCCGGGACCACATGTGTGGTCCCGCTCTGCCAGGCCAGCTCATGGCCAAAGCCTCCATTTCCACAGAATAAGGAAGAGGGAGAAAGGTCAGAACAAAGAGGAAAATCGGTCTGCGGCCTTCTCAGCCTCCATTAACACTGCACAACCTAAGCCTGGGCTGCAGCTCTCAGGTGTGGGCAGGTATGTCAGGTGGAGTTGTTTCTATAGAGCATCTCAAGTTGCCTCTTAGTGATGCATGGAACTGAGGTGGGTTGTTCAGGAAGGAGTCGCGGATCAGGGAAGGCTGTGATGCAGCAGGAAAAGAGAAGGAGACATGGGAAGCCAGGCTGGTCTGATTTTCACTAAGTGAAGCTGTGGAGAGTTTCAGCCCACTCCGTCTGGCTTCCCGACCTGATTTCTGTAACAGTGCTGACTTCTCATCTAAGAAACCAAGCACAGCAGAAGCAGCTCCGGCCACTCTTCACGCTGACACTAGCCCCTGAGTAGCTCCAAAGGAGGGAGAAGCTCAGGCTGAAATGCATGGTTGGGTTTACCTTTATTTTCAGTAGGAGAGCCAAGGCCTCACTAGCACAAGAGGGCCAGGATGTAAGCCAAAGGAGTTCGCTCTAATTTCTCACAAAGAACTGGTCCAAAGTAGCCCTAAAACTAACATGACTCTGAGGCTATATCGCCTCATTCAGGACAGAAAGAGAATATAACTACCTTTGATATATATGCAACTGTTCCAAAACCTGCATGAGCAATGCAGAGGGCATGCAGTGAAGGAAAAGTTACTATAATGCTTTTAACTCCGAAAATTCAGGAACATGGTTCTTCAATGCCCAACAGTTATCATATTGGTGACTGGCATACAGGTAAATTTTCTGAGAGATAGACCAGTTAGAAACCAATGGTTAGATGTTGTGTGCCTCTCCCAGTGTGGGTCACGCTGGAAAATAAGCTTGGGGAGTCAACAGAGTGCTGGGAATAGGGTGTGTGTGCTGGCAGTCCTGAGTGTGTTTTTGTTCCCTGATGTAACCATCACAGAGCAAGACACCAAGCATAACTCGGCATGCACTTTCACACTTCCCAGCACCCACCCTAAATCTCAAGTCACCATAGGACAAAAAAACACATTTTCTTACATTCTCTTTTAGAAATTCTTTCTCTTCTCACCATGCCATTCCCAACTTGCAAGCATTTTTAAAATGTCTAATAAATATAAATAAATAAAATGTAATCTATTTAATAAAATAGATTTATTTTATTATGATAAAATAAATCTATTTAACAGGAGAGATGGTCAAAGAGGTCCAGTATATATGACAACGTGAAATCATTAAAAAATAAGGGTTAGACAGTATGCAAAAAAAAAAAAAATATATATATATATATATCTGGAGGTCTGTTCATCATAAATATTTTGATAACTCATTTGAGAATTATTTTAAACAAATTAAAAATATAGTTAGATAATTCTTATTAGACCATTAGTAGAATTGGTTGAAAAAATATGACCTAATCAGGAACGATGAAGCCAGTGAAGAGGTTCTTTTAGAGCTAAATCATTGTCAAATGTCCATGGATAAAACTTGGCAATTTCCAAACTTTGCAATTGCTTTTGATTTTAAGTGTTGAGGTAATACTAAGACCTAGTCAATGAATCACGGTTCTACTAGAAATTTTAAGTTACTTTTATATTAATTACACATTTAATTTATTTCTGTCTATATATATCTAATATGTACTTGATACTTTGCAAAAAACCTTTAAAAATAAGACAATTTTTACAAAATATGAATAACATTTTTGTTTAGAAAAACTTTCTGATATCTAGGTTTATGCTTTTATGATTAGTTTTAGAGAAAATAAACAATATTACTTTTAATTATGGACATTTTAAATCTAATATATATCTGTCTAGAGTATATTTATACATGAATAGGCTTGAAGAATTAGTGGAAAAATACACCATGTTTTCTTCATTTTGTCAAAAAATTTAAATGTCTATTTAGAGCTTGCAGTACTATTTGGATGGATGTTCTCATTGTGCTTATTTGTAACACTTTTACGAAAAAACAGAATTACTCATTAAGCGCTATTTCACAGAGAAATGAAAAATTAAGTAAAATGGTTTTGATGATAATAGTTTAGAGCTGTTGCTTGTGCATGAGCACAAAGATACAGACTTCAAATGACTGTTGCTTTCCATCCATTTGAAGCAAGCCACTCTCCACATGAACATGAGACATACGTGTATAAAACAGATGCTTAGAAAAATATATTTAGGTGACTGCAGATTTCTTTGCCTATATATTCCATTTAGGTATTTAATTTTTATGGCAGTATTATCCTTTAGTTTTAATATAATGTCTTAATGGCAGTTTTCATATTCTTCAATACAAATCTACATGAAGTCTTTCTATCCATTTATAGATAGATAGCCTGTAATAGCACTTAGAAAATGACACAAAGGTATCTGTCCATTTAAAAACTTTTTCTATGCATCCAATTCCCTGAATGTCAGTAATAGACCCCAGAGAGGTTTTAAATGTGTAATATTGACCCGATTGGAAGACTTCTAAAAATCCACTTTCTTATTGGACACACATAAGGGCAGCGCTGGCTCTGGAGTCAGGGTCTTTCCTGCCCCCTGGAACTGGCTAAAATACTTGGTGGTGTGCCAAGCATTAACATGAGAAAGTGTAGTGGCTTTTTTGAAACCATTGTAAGCTATTGGGTCAAAGCATGTTTCAGTGAGACAATTTTGCTTCTTCTGCAGTCAGGCAGGTCTGCCAGATCAGGCGAGACACCCAAAACCTAATGAAATATTTAAGAAGGGCCTTCCTCCGTGCAAACACAAATCAGTCTTCCCAATCACATGGCTGAAACACTTTTAAATGTTGAGGTTGGGGAGGTAAGAAGCAAATAATAGGATGGAATAACAAAATCAAGCAAATAGAACATCTCAGATGAAAGAAATAGGTAGAATGTCTGTCAGTATATAATAATTCTGTGAATGTGTGGGTCTTATAGGGCTTTTAATGATGCAACCTTATCAGTGATCTTGGGTGGTGCTGAATGAGGGGTCAGGGGGTGGAGTGTAATATAAACACAGTTATAAGTCTTCATTCTTTGCTTGGGAAACACCTACACGGACCCTGAGACTTAGGGAGCCTGACAATCTGTTCAAAAACATGCCTATCTAAACAATTGCATTTGTCCAATAATTTATAAAAGATATAAAAGATCATTTGACAAGCCCAGCTTTGTGAAAACCACTGCAAAGCGGGAAGTGCTGTGAATGTTTCTGTCTAGTTTATACTCACCATGTTTTCTGAAGACAGAGAACCAGACCAAGTCAGCAATCTTCTCTCTCTGGTCAGATGCTTCTCTGACATTCAACCTGCTCCTTGACCTTAAGGATTTTGTCTCTGTAATAGGCAAAGAGATAACAAAGACACCTATTACCTATGGAAAGGAGGAAGCATGAAGTCTATACAAGGCTGGGTTGTTCTGCCTATGATTTCTGGGCTTTGAAAAAGCAGCAAACTGGATTTCTCCAAGGCAAAGAGGACCACACTAACAATGCTTTCTGTCTTTCTTCTTGTAAAATGGGAAAGAGAGATAGTCCAAGAGCAGGCTCTCAGAAGCAGGAACCCTTGGCCACCCTTCCCCTCCCCCATGTGTCCCCCGCCCATCTCCCCTACCCTCACTCTGCATTCATTCTAGCCCAGCCGTCTTATGATAAAAGAAGGATGCCATGCAGGGTAAATTCAGTCGGATTGTCAATGTATCCATACACATTCTCAGTCTCTGTTCAATGTTCCATGACAACAAGGTGAGACGGCAGAGGTTATCCGAACAGCTGCTGCCTAAGCTGGAAATTCCAGGCATTGAGCACCATCTGCCTATACATTCACAGATGTATAGAAGAGCCATCTATCAGACTGCAGCATGCAGCTGCCTCCCCATCAGGCCTGCTTCCTTTCTAGGCGAGGAACAATGAGAGCTAGTTCTTCACTTTGTGTCACACAGAATGGCTGATTTGATTAAGTCTCCAACTCTCATTATGCTAGGTAGGGGTGTAGAATTTCAATGATAATCCATAATGCATGACCAGTTTGTCACCATGGCAACATAAATTCAAGGTTACTAGCTCAGACGCATAATTGGGTGTGCATTGAGTGCTGAGAAGGGCTGTTAAAATTCTTGTCATAGAAAAGTCGCATCCATCATACTGTCTGAAATTGCAAAGTACTCATAATCAGACAGAAAAATCCTTGGAGAAAAATGTTAATAAAATAACTATTACAGTCTAATAAAATTATTAAGTTTAACCACTGTCGTTTTTAAAGTATTTCAGCTAAGAAGAATGAAAGAGACACCTCATTAAACACTGAAGACTTCGATTTCACCTCTCCCCCCCAATATTTGCATTGAAATATGGATCTAAAGAATTTTTCTTCTCAGTGTGATTGATTGATCAAAATAAATCCCATATAATAAAATATGCCACCACACATATTTATTTCATTTCTGTATTTCATATTGTATTTTTCTTAACTGTGAGACTATTTCCTTAATAAAATGCCCTGGGGAAAACTAAATCTACTTCTTTGCTTTAATGTTCAAAATTAAATTATGCATGTTATTTGCTGTATCTCTCAAAGTAGAGACATGAAAACTAAGGTGATGACAAGAAAATGAAAAAGAGTCAAAAAGAGACAAGAATTTGTGAAATTATCAGCCCATCCCACTAAGGGTTCATTTTGGTATTTATAATTATTCATAATAGAATTTTTACTCAAATGTACGTGGCTAATAAAAATCCAACACAAAATAAAACGTGTACTCTATAAAAGGATTTCATGTTGGACCAAAATAATTATAGTAATTACTTGTTTTGGTGTCTGCCTTTGCCAATGAAGTAGAACCAGGCAGAGTTATAAATGAGCCCTGTATAAATGGTTGAGAATTAAGGACAGAGTGCTATTGGAGGAGGCACAGCATGGCTCGTTGAAGATTTCCCCCCATTTTCTTTGAGTGAGTATAACCAATGCCTCCCCATGTTGTTGCCTCTTTGGATTTTAATTTAAGATGCTTTGCTCTGTGGTATTATTGGCTAGGATTTTTCATAAAACATAACCCATTTTAAATATGTGTCCTTTCACCACATAACACAGTAGTGCATATATTTTTAAAACTCAAATCTATTCTTTGTTACTGGGATTCAGCTTTTCTTTAATTCTGTTGAAGAAATGTAAGATCCATTGACTTAAGTGATAAGAGAATTCCTGCCAAATAAAAGCAGACATGGCCACAGGAGCATGGAAACACTGCTGTGCTTTTGCATAGACGTCGTAGGAAGAGAGATTACTTGATCTCACATTTCTCTCATATTATATTTCGTGTTTTCTTCTCTGACTACACTCCAGGATATGCACAAAATCAGTTATTTTCCTTGGTATCAAATCTGCTATCATTATAGAATAACTAAAATATGAAGTAAAGGCACAAACAAAACTAATTTTTAGGCAGCTGACGTTATGTTGTTTACATCGTTTACCTTCTAGAATTTCTCGTGCTGTCCTCAATTTTCTACAAAGCCAAGTGAGATTCCATGACGTTTTAAAGTGAAAAGCAGTGATTTATTCTTTAAATGAAGATCACATACCCAGGACCTTTGCAAATGTTTTAAAGTCAAAAATAAGAGAAAAGCAAGAATCAAAATCAGACGACCTAATTCAGAATATAGATGTAATTTTATATTTTTTTTACGTTGTGTCTAATCATCCTAATGGCTGTGTCCTTTGGAATTTTTTTTTTTAATTGAAGATACTTTGTGCGCTGCACTTTCATTTGAAATATGAAGGGGTTTTCGTCTGAAAGAGCTTGCTTACAAAAGTCACATCTGGAAGTATATTCAGACCCAACTGCACACATGTAACTCCAATTAACATCACGAAAGCGCAGGAAAATATACCCGCCAGCCGGCGGAGGGGGAAGGGCGAGGAACCGAAGAAAGAGGTTTGTGTCTCCGATTTAAATACAAGTGACTTTGTGGAGAACTCCAGCATGGGTTCAAATGAACTCCTATTGTGGAGAGCACTGGGTCTCCAGACAGACTAGCATTTCTGATGTGATGTTCAGTAAAGTGCAGCTGTAATCAGGACGAAATACTGAGCTGGGATGCCTCAACCAGAAGGAAAGCTCTCCAAACTGCTAGGGTGTGGGTCAGATTTAGTTTTGAAAGCCTCGAAGGTAATTTAAAACTTTATTATTTGAGGAGTTTGGCTTTAGTAGATTGAAGGAAACAAACTGATCAGCACTAATATATACTGATTCAAAACATCCTATTGGCTATTATTCAAAATATTTTATGCCATATACACTCATTATAAGAAAACAGCACATTTAATTAAACCAAAAGTGTAAGCCTCAATAATATGGATTTCATTATAAAGTATTCTTTAAAAAGATGAATGGCAATCCATAATGTTTTCTGTTTATAGAATCAGAGACACAGTAGGGAGATTACAATGAGTCTTATATCCCTTGTGCCTCGAAATTTTCATCAGAAAAATCTAAATTTCCAATTTGAAAATATGCTGCAGTTAATTTTCATTTTTAACAAGCTACAATTTGATTTTAGTCAATCACTCCAAGTCTGAAATGATTATGAAATTAACACATGATAAATATCTATGAATAATAATGTATTAAACCTCTAAATAAATTATGGGACAGGAAGATAGAAATTCTTGGTGTGTTTAAATCAGGAAGGGATTCCAATGCTCTCAGTACTGGTTATGCAAAGATACATATCAGCCCAAAAGAGCAACCATGTAAATGAGTTGCTCCTGGAGTCCACTATGTACACACTGGAGTCTGGCCTTCCTCCTTCACATTGCTTCCTTCTGCATATACTGATTGTTGCTTTTAATCACTTCATATTCTGATGCTTTCCCCTTCATCGGTTAGCTTTACAGAATTCAGAAAAACTAACACCCAATATAGCTGGATATCCTTGTTCTGAAAACCTGTTAAATGTGTGAATTATATTTTTTATACATATGATGAAGACTGTCAACAAGTTGTTCTCTGTGAGATGTACTTTAGTAATATGATATTTTAAAACTTTTGGAAGCCGTTATCTAGAGCACTTCCAGAGGATGTGTTATATTCAAGTTAACAAAAAATATATCCTCCAGTGTATATGCACATATGAGTATGTACATAGTTTATCTATGCATATATGTATAATCATGTATGCACGCAAATCTAAGACCATTGCTGCTTCTCCTTTATTCTCATGATATCCATTTACACTTGTATCTCTCTTGTGTTAATTCTGTGGTAATTAGATAAAAAGTTAGGTGGAGCAATCTGAGAACTAGTTTTGATTCATACCTGTCTCCTTTTCTTTCAAGTTACAATTGCAAACAGGTATGAGTAGCCCCTGACCCTTCATTTTTTGTGTAACATTCAGTATCATCTCTACAATGTGGTAGCCAGTCATGCTGTACTGGGCAAGAATCCCTGCCACGGTATACAGGACAGCTGCTGTGATAAACCCTGTGCCAATGTACCCCCCTCAGAATAACAAAGTGCACTTAACTACCATCTTAAACAATTATCATGCACAGTCATGCAGAAAAACATCAACCAAAAATCTGATTTTTAACTCAATTTTTTGAAATCACAAAAAAACTACAAATATATGTGATACTCTTACTAGACCATATTATAGAAATATATCAAAATTGCTGATCAATATATATCCAACAAGAACCAATTAGATATGTGAAAGTATAGTAAATGTGTGATGAAAAGGAAATGGGTAATAGAGAGAAAGATATATTCTGTATATATTCCATACTTTCAAACAATTACCATACAATAAAATCATCATTTAAAACCTTGCTGAGTATAGTTTATTTCCAATGTTAAAAGGCATTAAGTGTCTTGAAGAACATTTGACTCACAGAACTTTTGGTCTGAAATTGCTTCAAAGTTTATCTGCATTAGTACATTAAATACATTAAATATTTGAACCTACTATTTTAAACCTCCAAAATTGACTCTCTAACTTATATATGAACATTTGCAGTGATGAATAACTTATCATTTCTTAAGGAAAGTCAAGATTGCACCCATCACAATGCCCGGAATATACTAGTATCCAGCAAACATTAGTTAACTGAATAAAAAATTATTGAAATATGTGAATTGTTATAGCACCCTGATTCCATCATTGAAAATGTTTCCAAAACATGGCTCTTCCATTTCTCCTTGAGGTTTTTTTTCCTCTCTTTATCCACAGGGTCTTCCCACAGCACTGCTACAAAAAAGATCCCAGGACACACCTACAACGATACTGTTTGCAATGGCCCCCCTCCTAACAGCATTCTGATACAAAAAATGGAGTTAGAATCTGCAAAGGACTCAATGGAACAATAGGGTTTTTAGTATTTCCCAGAATCAGGTAGAGAAGAGGAGAGAAGAATTACAAGATAAGATGAGATAACTTGCCTACTCAGGTATTCTACAGTTCTTGAAATGTTTCCAAGTAATGAAAGAGAATTAACAATTCTTTTCGGACCAAGCCCGTGGAATAGTCTAGAGCATCAGACTCCTACTTTGATCTGAAATAGCTTCTTTCTATTTCAGTCACATGCATGGAAACCATGAGGTAACTGAAGACCAGCATATGTCTTTCAGGTGTTCCCCTGACCCACTTCACATCCAGTGTCAACTAGGGTTCAGATCCCTCATGAGGTGATGGAGGGACACAAACTTAGCCCTGTAGGAAGCCACAGTGAAGGTGGGGACACACAATGTAAACAGTAGTTATGAGAGAGATTACCTACGTGCTGCAGCAGAAGTAAGTATCAGGCACTGCAGCAGCAGAGAGGGAAAAGCAAAGAACCAAGAAGGACGTCGGGCAGGGAAGAGGGCACAGGATGAGCCATGAGGCCAAGTGAAGAGGAGAAGAGGGAGCAGGAATTCCAGGCTGAAGAGAAGGATAAGAACAAGAATATGGACATGTGGAGAACTCCTTTTTCCTTGGGAACGATTAGGAGTGAGCTGATTGTGGTTGGTGAACAGGATGGGCAGGGGAGCAAGTGTGAGACTGCAAAAGACAGGTGGGCCCCCAAGTGGGGCAAGTCTCGGGCAGGCAGTGAGGAGCTGGGAAACCTTTAGGACTGTGGCTATGGGTCATTTCAGGCAGGATCAAGGGCTCATCCACTGCATGTCCCAGCAGGACCACAGAGCCAAGCACTTGGAGCAACCAGCACAATCTATGTTAATGCAGAAGAGCACGGAAGATGTTTTTTCCTGGTGATGTAGCAGCAAGCTCTAAGATATTCTCAGTTCAAAAACACGTATGCAAAGGTTTTTCACCACGTACATCCTGAAGAGATTTAAAACTTGTAAAAAAAGATGGTATTGATCAAGATGACCTCCAAGTTCCCTTCCAATTTCCACAATCTCAAAGGGTTAGTTACCCACAAGAACAGCAATGACTTTCACACATGTGGCACTGTAGTCTTACTGCCTCACTGGTCTTGTCTACACTTGGTTTTGTTCTGTTGTACATTTGAGTCTGAAAGTATTATTCTCAGAACTACAACTGTTTGCAACCTTTGCAAACTCTGAGATCAAGGAAATGAATTTAAATAAAATACTACCTCTTTTTGTTTTGCTCCTGAAAATATGTGCAACTAACCTCTAGTAGTAATATAAAATACCTATTCTTCGGATTCAAAATTGGGGTTGCTCTAGTTTACCTGTATAATTAAAGGGTTTGGGTCTACTAAATATTTGGTATTAATCGTTTTCTAATCAGTGTAATCCTAAAAAGCGTGTGGTGTTCCGCAGACAATTTTGCTGGGGAAGGATTACGGAAATGATATTTTTATTCTGATACTCAGTTGCTCTCAGTTCATGGTAAGGTGAATTGGTGTAGAGTTAAATTTAGATTTTCTTTATGGGTTATTAATAATAGCCTACAAAATTAACAGCCATGCCTTGTGCTAATCTAGCACCTCTCATAGCACATTATCTCCACTTTTTTATCCCATTGGTTCTCACCACATCCCTGTGAGAAATGGTGATCAATGATCAGGAAGCTGAAGGAAGAGAGTTACATTACCAAGTTGAACAACATCACAGATGAGGCTGATCTTTAACCCCAAGGACTGTCAAATGATTCTTTCCCCTTTAGAAAATGGTACACATGAAAGCTGTATTCTTCGTTTACACTGTCATGTCTCCTGACACAGTTTGGCCTCCATGAGTGATTCTAAGTTCTAAGTTAACTCATCCTGAGAGAACTTCTCCAGTGATCTCACATAGGGGAAGCTCACATGAACTGCTTATAGCAGAAATCACAGTGTTTATGTAGCTAAGCCCCAATTAAGCAATTTGTGCCTGCTGCCTTTTCCTATAGGAGTACTATCATTTCCTATGGAATACCCAAGGTTTAAATACTGTAATTAGAGATCAATTACTCACTCAATAGTCACTGAGTGTCTACGGAGCTGAGGAGGGGCTTTGTGCAGACCCTACTATGGAAACACTTCCAGTTTGTGTACCCTGGGCATCAGAACCTTGAGCACAATGGTCAGCTAGTTTTTTCCCTCTCTGTAACAATTCTTGAAGTGGCTCCATTTTTCACTCGGTTTATAATGTGCATAAAAAAGGTTAATTGAGAAGTAAGTTTCACAATGTCCTAAATAACAAAACCATAAATGCATAAACTAATGAAAAATAAGCAGCTAGAGCTTTAGCCTGATTCTGATGTCAGTATAAACTAAGGTGTGGGTGTCGCTTCTGAAAGTTGAGTCTAAAATAAATATTTCAGCCCGTTCCTGGTTGACTCTTTCTATTCTCCTATTAAACAATTCTGAGTAGTTAGGTGATTTTCTACATAATAATCTGGTCCCCATTCCCTTGCAATTTCCTTGTCTGAGGGCAATTATAAACCGGATAAAATTTTCAATCTCTTTGTAAGCAATCATTGGGAGGATAGGTTTTAAAATGCAAAGTCTCATCAAATACATTTTGACAAATTTACCTATATGTCGTTTCCTAGATGTGAGCTGACCTAGAGTATGGAGGAGTGAGGTTCTCCTCAATTCAGTAGGACGTCCGAGGAATTTGTCTCTTTTTACATAGCAGGGGTATATATTTTATATGCTCTTTGGGGAAATAGGAGAACAAATTCCAGGTTGACTTCTCACTCAAAATCTAGAAAGTGAATCAGATAAAGGATTGAATTCACCCTGTAAAATGGTGGGCTTTAGTTACTGAGGTGGGAGAATCTTCTTAAATGAGAAACAAAATCCAGGACCAATAAAAAAAGAAGTTGAACTAGTTGACTACAAAGCAAAAAAAAAAAAAAAAAAAAAAAAAAAAACTAAGCAAAGGATAAGAACAGGACATTTCCAGAAGAAAAAATACAAAATAATAAATATATGCTCAGTCTCATCTTGTCAGGGAAATGCCAATTAAAAATAATAAGGTGCAATTTATTTGCCTATCAGACTTATAAAAATTAACATCTTTGACAACAACCAGCATTGACAAGAGCGTAGACAAATAAATGCTACTGAAGAAGTTAATTTACTGCAGCCTTTCGAGAGCAAAGTTTGGGATCATTGATTAAAAGCATAAATGTCTTCATTTTTGACCTGGAATTTTTCCTTTCAGTGTCTACCCTACAAAAATTTTGCAATTATGTATGAAGAAACACATGTGGAAAGATGTTTAACACAACATTAATTGTAAAAGAAAAAAAAAAACTGTAGGCAACTAAAGTCTTTGGAAAAGCAGGTGCTCAAAAAATGAAATGTTTCTGTTATGAAATAGCATGAAACTATTTAAAAGGTTTATATGTACTGAAAAGGAAGGTTTTCTGAGATATACATTTTTGGAAAGAAAAACATATAGCAGACTATTTTATAGAGTATCATCTTAATATTTTATACAAGAGAAAGAAGAAAGAAATATAAAGTGTTTATCTATATTCCTATGTAAAAGCCAAAGGGATGCTGCTAAGATACACTCAAAATTGTTAAAGTTAAACTCTCTGGGGAGGCAAGTGGATTGGGGCTAGTAGGAACAGTGGTGGGAGGGTCAAGAGGGGAATGAAAAAAGACCATCAATTTTTATTTTATATGCTTCTGTACTGAGTACATTGTTTTACAACTAGAAGACGAACTATAGCATCTTCTGATGGTGATTGAGTTGGTTTTATTTTTTACTACCCAATAGTTCAGGATATTCACAAAATGAAGAACATTCACAAAATCAATCAGGCCCATAGTAATAAGCTCCTGGAAACTAAAAAGCTAGTAAGAGCTTCCAAAGTGTTTGGGGAAGAATCAAATACCCTTGGACACTAAGAATCGACCAAATTCAATTTCTACAATTTATTGACAACTAGTGTATTTGAGTAGATCTGTTTTGTTTATGAATAAATAAATAGGAGAGAATAAACATAAGTGAAAGATCTCAACAAAAAGAAAATAGATTGATCACAAACTTCAGTAAAGCTCAGGAGAAACCACCTCAGAGGAAAAAAATTACCATAATAAAAATTTTCAAAAGTCTTGTCTTCATTGGGGAAGTCCAAGACGTTAACAGTAAATTATTTTAAAAAAGTACAAAGCCTTTAAGAATCAAATGACAAAAACAAAAAATAAAGAGGAATAGGAAATGGGTGTAATAAGGCAACTCTGCAACAAAACAGAAAATGAAGGACCAGAAGTACACTTACCAAGGATATTCATATGTCAACATTTTTATAAATCAGATACAAACACAGAGTCGGTAAGTAAAAATTATGTACACCACACAATAAAAACACTCAAAGAAAATAATAATGGAGCTGGAAACACATTTATTAATAGACAAACTCTCCACAGTTGAGCCAATCTTCATCCCCACAATCCAATTATACACTGTTTGTAAGAGACACACTTACAACTGAGTGGCAACCACTTTTATCAAAAGGCTAATGACCAAAGTATGAGAGTTACAGCCCTGGTCCCCAGCTGGGACTTGGAGACTGAATAAGAGCTCATGTCAACCTGCTGAAGTATGGATACTTCTTTCCATTATATGCCCCAATGCATTTTCTCACCTGACACTCCCAATAACTCTTGAATGTAGAGAAGACAGATGGTTTCCTCAAGGTCAAACAGCTAGTGGATTACATAGTGGGGGGCTCAAACCCAGGGTTTCTGATGTTAAATCTAGAGCTTATGTCCTTGTGCTGAATAGCAGGAGTGCTGTCATTTCTACCATCTTGCTCAACATTCCACCAGATTTGGTGTCATGCCTGAGATTCAATGGTTTCAGAATCAGTGTGCTTTCAAAATATTTCCAGGTGAATTTGGGCCAATTTCTTACAGATCTGTAAATTGTCATACACATCCTCTTCAGTTAGAGGGCACAGCTTGGGAGTGTGGATGAAGAATGGCACCTGCCTTATCAGTAAATAAAGGATATTGAGGCCATCAAGACATCAGCCACTGTAGCCCCCCAAACTGTGCACTCTGAGGGGACTCAGGATGGAGAAAAGCAGGATCCTGACCCCAGATAATTAAGGTGCAGATCAACGGAATGGTTTCAATAAGCCCGGATTCTTGCATCATCCTGTACATAGAAAAGTGCTAAATTCATTAACTTGAGATATCTGGGTTTTCTGTAATTAACAGTAGTATTTTGATGTTCCAACTACCTGGGTTTTTTGTTTGTTTGTTTGTTTTGTTTTTGTTTTGCAAAACACTCCTATATGTCCCGGCTCCTCCCTGACCTCTTTGGAGCCATCCCTCAGAGCTCTGAGAGCCTGTCTCCCGCGCTTAGGTCCTCTGTAAGTCCACCAGATGAAACATAATTCTCAACTTTAGGTTGTTTAAAAGGGTAATGATGAGCTTCAGGCAGGTCTAGGAGTGAGTTTCTCAGGTACTATATTATTCACTCTGGCAAAATTACTAAGCAGACAAAATTGCAATAGGAATATATCCTGGCATTGTTGAGATGTTCCACTGTGAAGTAGGCTGAATTTGCAAGATACACACTCTGGAGGTAAATATCCTTTCCTAAACACAGAAAGTAGCTTAGACTCAACTGGTAGACAAAGTCCAGGTGCATCTTATTATTGTTGGAGACGAACCTTCCTTCCTCCATAACAAATTAAGATGTTTCTACAGAAATATGGAGTTCTTTAGTCAAATCAGATCCTCACTATTGACTAAATGTATAATTACTTCCGCTTGCATCCTGAGTAAAATTCCCTTTGTAGTGAAAATGTAGCCTTGTCAACTTTCTGAATTTAACCACTTTTCCCTTCTTTTCTCAAGATTTGGTGCTGATTCATATGGCCAGTAACTCTGCACTAAAGGACAAGCTTTTCTTTTCATATTTTTCTTTTAAATGAGGCATGCCCAACCAAAATGAAACAATTGACAGTCTCAAAGAGAACCGTAAAGTCTTATTTGTACTATTAAAATTACAAACATCTACTCCATTAATTTAATAGCATTTACTTTTACAGTGGAAAACAGCCAAACTAAGCAATCTAGCTTCATTTTGCCAGGGGGCCAAGTCCTCCAAAGTCAAGGGAAATTGACAGCTCTTGTATGTCAATGGGCTGTATCTCACCCTAAAGGCCATTTGCACGTGAGCCCCGAAGGTGCTGCCGCGTCTAAAGGTTCTAAAATCTCAGATCCATCCCTGTATGATCTAGTGGAACACATCCTTGTGCTTTCATGAAAACTAAACCCTTTATTTCAAAATAAAATTGAAATTGAGTGTTTCAAAAATGCTATGGCTTTGTCAATGTCGAAGCATCACAAAGGAACTGTGCATATTTAGAAATAATCTCCTAGGAAGTCGAGTGTTCTTGCACATGAACATTCCACCTCGACTGAATCCATATCAACATGCAAATGTGTTCAGAGCACCTTCCCAGAGCTTAGGACAAGGATGCATTTGAACATTTAGAATGATTCAGAATGTTTTATTTCTATACGCAATGCAATGACACCTAATTTTTAGATATTTACTTGAGCACAGTGAGAATTCAAGTTTATCAATTTTATCTGATGTCAGAAAAATGCAAGGGAATCATTGGGATTCACAAGGAATATGAATTTAGCAGCACAATGTTACCAATGTCCTTACTCTGCTTTCTTTTACGTGCATCTGCATCTATATCTATACCTGCATCTGTGTCTACACGCAGACATAAATATAGTATGTATATTACATTGCCTGCAAACGATAAGTAAAATTGGCATGTTAAGGTCATGAAACAAAGCTGATGTTTCATATTTTCTCCCATAAGCACCAGGACCAGTAAGAATTCCGATGTGTAAAATACAAGTTTCTGCAGAAAAGTGATCATGTACTTTTTAAACTTTTTGTTGTGAAATCATGCACACTCAGGAAAATCCATAACATGTAAAGGCATACTTTAACAAATAATTGTAACCATTACCCACAGAATAAATTCGAGCACTGCTGGGACCACAGGAGCCCCTGAATCTTCCTGCTTCCCTTCTTGTCCTAACTCTTTCCACTGGTATACCCACTATCCTGACCTAATGATAATCATTCCTTTCTTTCTTAATATTCTTGTCATCCACCTGTGTATCCCTACATACTACATTTCAGTTTTGCTTATTTTTTAACTTTGTATAAATGGAATTGTACAGCACATATTTTTGTCACTTGCTTCTTTTACTCAACAATATAGCTTTAATTGGTCCATGTCCCAAGTGATGCAGTCTTTTCATTTCTGTGTTGAATTCCATTGAATATTCACAAGGTGTTTTCCAATTAGGCTGCTGATGTTGGCTTGAATTCTTTCCAGGTTTTAACTATCTATGAACATTTCTGCAATAAACATTTTTGTACATGCATCTGGTTGTACTTGGTTATACTTAACTTTCTGCTGAGTACACATATGATCAGAAAGGGAATTGCTGCTTCATAGTATATACATGTTTTCACTCTGATAGAGATAACCCAACTGTTTTCCCAACAACAGAGACTGTGTTCCCAGAGCTCTGTGCACCTCACTTAGCAACATTTTGTTTTGCCATTTGTTTTATTTTTTCCAGCCCAGTGAATATGTACTATCTCATTTTCTAGTAACACTGAACACCTTTTCACATGTTCTTTGGACATGTATCTGCTCCTCTCTGAAGTGACTGCTTATATCTTTTTCCTATTTTTCTTTTAGGTTGTTTGCTTTGTAATAATAACAACGATAACAATAACAATAGAATAACTTGTGAAAGTTCATTAGATATGAGTCTTTTTGCAAAATAAATTAGTTGCAAATGTATTCCCCCATTCTGTGGCTCGTTTTGTTTCTCTCTCTTTAATTACTCTCATATATAAAATTGCTTATTTTTAATTTATTGCAATTTATCAGTCTTTTGCTTTAATCTATGTCCCTTTGTGTCTTTTTAAAAAATATATTTGAGGTAGTAAAACTGTTCTATATTTGCATCTCAAATTTTATCTCATTTTATTTTATTGTGCCCTTTACATTTAGGTGAACAATTTTTCTAGAGTAGATGCATATTTGAGATAGCCGTCCACATATGTTTTGTTTTTCTGTATGGACCCCTACTGACTGAGTTCCATGTATTGAGAAAACTGTCCCTTCCAGTTCATTTCTGAACCTGCTGTTGTCATTTGTTCTGATCACATGCACTGTGGTCTATTTCTGGACTCTCCCTTCTTGCCCTTTGGTCTGTCTGTCTCTGGGTCAGTTACCACACTGTACTTGTTACTATACCTTTGTAAAAAGCTTTGATAGCAGGCATATTACTATCTCCCTGCTTCATTGTTAAAAGTATCAAAACTATTTCGATTATGTGAATTTTCATAATCCATGAAGCTGAATCATAAAATTTGTTTTTTAATCCTTTTTGGTTTTTGTTTGGAATTACACTAAATATATATATTTCAGTTGGGAAAAACTGGCATCTTTATAATACACTACCATGTCTACCAGTCCAGGGATATGACGGGTCTCTCTATTAGTGCTCTTTAATGTCATTAATGAAGGTTTATATTTTTTTACACTGAAATCTTGCACTTTTTTGCTGTTGGTAGTGGTAAAATTGTCTCTTGTCTTATGGATTTGGGGATTTTATTGTAAATGGTATTTTTTTCTCAATTTTAGTTGTTACAGGGATAGAGAAATGCAGTTTTTAACATTGATTTTATTTTCCTCAGCTTTGGTAAAATCTTATGAATTCTTTTAACTTTTCTATAGATCCTTTTGGAGAATTTCCTTCAGAGCATCTACAAATAATTACAGTTTTGTTTCTTCCTTTTGAATAATCTATTTTTCAACTCTTGTACCTTTCAATTTATTTACTTAACACACTGGATAGTATTAATTTATAACGCTTAATGCACTGGATAGAAGCTCCATACGCTACTGAAAAGAAACGGTGGTGGAGGACAAGTCTCCTGTTAGAACCTAAGAGGGCCAGCTAACATTTCGCTGTTAGTGAGATATCTGCTGTTGTTTTGTTAAACACTTTTATCAGTAAAGGGAATGTTTTTCTGCTCTGAATCTGCCAAGTGATGTTTATTATGAATGGATTTTAAATTTCATGGAATGCCATTATGCATCCATTTAAATGAATGTATCAGAGTGTTCTCCTTGAATAACCAGTTTTGAATTGAAATGCATGGACAGATTTTCTAAAGATAACCCAATCTTGAATTACATTGTAAACTTGATGGGTCATGCTTTAGAGTTTAGATTTAGCCAGCTAATGTTTTGTTTTAGATTTCTTTTTTATCTCTATTCATTAGAGAGGTGGTGTGTAATTTTCTCTCCTTTACCTATTTTAACAGATTAATTAGTGCAAAAATTAAATACTCGAAGCAATCATGTATAATTGGAGTTGTATATTAAATATTTGGGGAAAACTTGGTTGTAAGACCGTCTGGATCTAAAATTATCTTAGTGCAGTGGATTTTTTGTTTGTGTTTTAGAAACTTAGTTCCTTATGTAAAGATTACTCCCATTTTCTATGCTGAGGAGAGAGCAATCTGGGTGAGTTAGATATTTCTAGGATATTTTGTCCATAACAAGTAAATTGTTTGTTCTATTGGCTTAAAGTTGTTTATAATTTACTTTATTATCTTTCTGATAGCTGCCTGGTCTATAGAGGCTGATTCTTTTGGTCCATGAAATTAGTTATTTGGGTCTTCTTTCTTCTTTTCTCCACAGTCTCACCAGAGGTTTATCAATTTTGGTCATTTTAAAGAACCACTGTTTGGATTTGTCTGGATTTGTTGATATCTGAATTTTTCTTCTACTTTAATAACTTCTGTCCTGGTTTTAATTTTTTGTGTTCTCTTCTTTCTTGTTTCTTTGGATTTATTTTGTCAGTATCTTTTTCTCTTAAGTTTTTGAGATAGACATTTAGTTCATTAATTTATAGACATTTCTATATTTAAGATTATAAAGTTTTCTCTAAGTACTGCTTTAGTTGTAGCCCACATATTCTGATGTATAGAATTTTTATTATAATCCAATTCAAAATATTTTATTTTCATTATTATTTCTGCTTTGATCAATGGGTTACTTAGAAGTGTCTTTCTTAATTTCCAAAAGTAAGCATATTTTGTTGTACATTTTTTGTTATTTATTTCCAACTTAATTGCATGGTTGTCAAAAAACGTACTCTGTGTAACTTGAAACTTTTGAAATGTGTTGAGAGTTCCTTATGGACTAGGATGTGTTAAATTTTGGAAAAAATATTCCAAGCATGCTGGAAAAAGTGTGTATTCTGCAGTTGAGTTTGATTTCTTTTCCTTCCTTCCTCCCATCTTTCCTTCTCTCTCTCTCTCTCTCTCTTTCTCCATTGCATTAGATCTTTTTTTGTTTAAATCTCTATATCCTTCATGAGTTTTTATCTGCTTATTCTTTTAATTATTGAGCGTGGTATTGCAAAAGTTCCCACAGTGATTATGGTTTATTTTATTTTCTCTTATGATTGTGTCAGGTTTTTTTTTCTCTTTTCATGTTTTGAGGTCATACATTTGCATGAAATCTATGCATTGTTATGTCTTCCTAGTAAATTGGAATTTTTATCGTTTGAAACTTTCATTACTACCTCTTTATTTCTAGTGATACTTTGCCATAAAGTCAATTTTCTCTGATAATGAAATAGCTACACAGGTTTCTTTTGGTTCATATTTCCTTGGTATATCTTTTGCTTTCTGGCCTTTCATTTCAGCCTTATGTTTTACATATACATTATGTTTTAGATATATTTCTCATAAATTACATATAGTTGGAATTTTATTATAGTCACTCCATTTTTGCTTTTAACCAGAGCCTCTAGTTTTTAATTCTTGCTTTTAAGTGGAACTTTTAGTTCATTATTATATTTATATATTTATTAGATACAGTTTATCTCATGGAAGGACTCAGGTAATGAGAAATTCTAAGTTGAGCAGAAAAAAAATTTCTGTATAGGATTTTCACAATATTCATTCACTATTGACTTTCCATTTGAAGAAACTAGACAAATAAATTGAGATATGGTGGAGAAAATGGAGCCTCTAGTGGAAACCACTGTTCACAGTTGACTCAGGTGAATATAACTGCTTAGAGAAAGCATCTTTTCCTAGAACAGGAAATATCAGCATTTAACCTCCTCAGGCTTTTATATTTAGGAGATAATAGAGGAATGAAGTTGAATACGTGAATTGTGGTATTTGGAAACTAAATTATATTGGGAACAATAAATATTTTAATCAAAACATCAACAATTAAATAGCGTAGTTATAAAGGAGGCAAGGGAAGAAATTTCTAGTGATGTACAACAGGAAGAATAAAACACAAAAATAAATAAAGCATATATTTAAAGCCATTCCTAATAAACATTCCATTGCTGTGTAGCTAAGTGGGTGTGTTTGGAGAATGGGAAGTAATTTAGCACAGATTCCATATCCCCAAGGCAATTTCACGAGTGCACAATTGACTATTCGTCTAGAAAAGCTTCCAAGTTGTTCAATGTCTGGGCATTGAGAATCCTTTGCAAGCTTGCATTAATTTCCACTCCAGCTGCAAAAAATAAAAATGAAAATGAGGTCTTTTTTTTTTTTTCTTTTAACATCTTTATTGGAGTAGAATTGCTTTACATTGTTGTGTTAGTTTCTGCTGTATAACAAAGTGAATCAGCTATACATATACATATATCTCCATGTCTCCTCCCTCTTGTGTCTCCCTCCCACCCTTCCTATTCCACCCCTCTAGGTGGACCCAAAGCACTGAGCTGATCTCCCTGTGCTATGTGGCTGCTTCCCACTAGCTATTTTACATTTGGTAGTGTATATATGTCCATGCCAATCTCTCACTTTGTCGCAGCTTACCCTTCCCCCTCCCCGTGTCCTCAATTCCATTCTCTACGTCTGCATTTTATTCCTGTTCTGCCCCTAGGTTCTTTAGAACCACTTTTTTTTTTTTTTAGATTCCATATATATGTGTTAGCATACAGTGTTTGTTTTGCTCTTTCTGACTTACTTCACTCTGTATGACAGACTCTAGGTCCATCCACCTCACTACAAATAACTCAATTTCATTTCTTTTTATGGCTGAGTAATATCCCATTGTATATATGTGCCACATCTTCTTTACCCATTCATCTGTCGATGGACACTTAGGTTGCTTTCATGTCCTGGCTATTGTAAATAGTGCTTCAATGAACATTGTGGTACATGACTCTTTTTGAATTATGGTTTTCTCACGTTATATGCCCAGTATTGGGATTGCTGGGTCATATGGTAATTCTATTTTTAGTTTTCTAAAGAACCTCCATACTGTTCTTCCTAGTGGCTGTATCAATCTACCTTCCCACCAACAGTGCAAGAAGGTTCCCTTTTCTCCACACCCTTTCCAGCATTTATCGTTTGTAGATTTATTGATGATGGCCATTCTGACTGGTGTGAGGTGATACCTCACTGTAGTTTTGATTTGCATTTCTCTAATGATTAGTGATGTTCAGCATCCTTTCATGTGTTTGTTGGCAATCTGTATATCCCCTTTGGAGAAATGTCTATTTAGGTCTTCTGCCCATTTTTGGATTGGATTATTTGTTTTTTGATATTGAGCTGCATGAGCTGCTTGTATATTTTGGAGATTAATCCTTTGTAAGTTGCTTCATTTGCAAATATTTTCTCCCATTCTGAGGGTTGTCTTTTCATCTTGTTTCCTTTGCTGTGCAAAAGCTTTGAAGTTTCATTAGGTCCCATTTGTTTATTTTTGTTTTTATTTCCATTTCTCAAGGAGGTGGGTCAAAAAGGATCTTGCTATGATTTATGTCTAAGAGTGTTCTGCTTATGTTTTCCTCTAAGAGTTTTACAGTGTCTGGCCTTATATTTAGGTCTTTAATCCATTTTGAGTTTAGAAAATGAGGTCTTTTTAGTTTTGTGAAGTAAGTGATAGAAGCTGGTAGAGATTGAGAGCTTTCACACAATATGTGATCAATATTAACACTGGAACCCTTTTATGACTCAGTAATGATCTAAAATGTGTAGCACTCACTAGAATTTTTTGTAAACATTGTTCAAACGTAGAGGAAAAAACCTGAGTATGGCATAACTGAGAATAAAAACAGGAGAGAGAAACCAGCTTGCTTTCTCTTTTCCTTTCCCGTTGGCTATGACATTCCTTCTTTTCAGGGGTAGTTTGCCTGTGTTCACATAATCACCTTCCTATACAGACATTGTCATGGGAAGTCTTATAAACAGTTTCATTATTTCGCAGGCTATACTAACTGGATGTGACACTGGATACTTTCCAATTGATGATACTACTGATAATCCAATGCACAACCTTTCTTTCATGACTTTTTGCAGACCAGTATTTCAGGATCTATTTAAATGCTTTCTTCATACCTAAAGCCAACCAAACTACAAAAGAAACACACACACACACATATTTTGAAAATTCAAATTATATCTCTTTGGGAAATATGAACAAAGTCTAATTTGGCAACACTCAATTTTCAATTTTATTTTTGAGCATATTCTGAATACATGTATTTAATTGTAGTTCCCAAATATTAAACCAGACTAATAAAGGCATGTTTGTCTAAGCAGCAGACATTCAGCTGACTTTTTCAAGGCTTAAAGCATAGACCTTTTTTCAGACAAGATATGATGACATACCAAGTTTATAATAAAAAAAAAATATAGTAATGTTATAAAAGTTTTTATGTTTTTAACCAAATAATTGTAGTTCCACTTAAGAAAGAATGGTAAAATCCAGTGAAGCCAGGCCATATCAAAAAAAAGGTGAGAATGACTTTAACGTTGCTTTCAGCTGAATTTTTGTAGGTGTTATCAATGTGCATTTTGATTTTGTTCAGTACCTGTACGTGAAAAACTTCTAGTCATTTTCTACCTGAGAAAAAATTCTTGAGATGTCACTGTCAAATATACAATTATACCTCTTGGCAAGCTTTTGCGAGTGTGTGTGTACTCGCATGCACACAAGCTCATACATGTTCAAATTCTTCTACCCCTCCCCAAAGAAGCTGGAAATCTCCGTAATATTACAAATGTAGATTCAAGTCTAAAAATATACATTTGATTTAAAGCTAATAAATAAAAGCTCCAAGAAGAACTTAAGCCAGATTTTTTAAATTTTATGTCACATAAATTTGAAGATAAAATAGCATTACCTCTTCCCTCCTCTTGCGTAATGTAATTTTGTCTAGTCTTGCATATTTTTATCCTAGAAACATTAATCAGTTACCTATACTATTATGAAAGGCACTCAAAGTGCTCTGAAGAATTTTCAGTAGCTAGCACACTTCTCTCATGTGCCAAGAATATTGCTGGCAGCTGGTTTAGACGGTTTCTGTTGCCATCGATAAGAAATCCAACTGAAACCAGCTTAAGAACAAACAGAAAAAGAGTCCTGGGGAAAGACAGGACCCCAGTCTCAAACAGTGTTAACAGGGCAAGTTTTCCCCCTCACATCTCAGCTCTGCTGCCTCTGGGTTGAGCTATCTGAGGTCCCATCCCCATAAGGAAGCTGCAGCAGTTCTAGTGTGTCCCCCACATGTTCTCTACAGAGAACAACTGTTCACTTTCCAGGGGGCACACATAAAATTCTGGAATGGAGTCTCACTGGCAAAGAGGGGCTGGATTTAGGTCCTGTGTTTCTATCTGGACTCCATGACTGGTAAGGGAACTAAATGTATCCATTAGGCCAAATGCCCCATCTTTGCAACCTTACATTTGCATTGATTGAACACAGGAGCGGGGTTGTTTTCGGAGGTCTTTGGGCATAGTTATTTGAGGAGTAATGGGCGGGTTGATGCTATGAGACAAAAATAACAGCCAGTGTCCAATCCACCTTTTTGCAACTGCCTGTTCCCATCCATTCACATCTAACAAAATGCCCTGTGCTTGTGAAACACACCACGTCCTAAATTAAGACAGTGTTTCACCATACTGTTAATCTGCTCAGCTCTAGGTCCAGATTAAGGCTCTCTGACATGTAATTCTTTGGGTTAGTCTTAATCTAGCTCCTCCTGTTTGGTGGTCTATGGCTAAATGATAAATTAAACAATTCCCAATGTACCTGATACACAAAAATAGAGCCAGGCTTGTTGTGTGGGGCTGAGGGACCACTTCCCTTTGGGGAATGGAAAACAATGCTCAGAGGTAACAGTTCTGCAAAGTTTTTCTGGTCCATGGGGCCAGGACTCCACGGCTGGTGGTGGCCTTTCCTCATTGGTCACTTTGGCTGCCCTGACTTTGTTCTCTGGGAGAATCACCTTTGTCTGTTGTCCTCCAGGGCTCCATGGGAGCTCATTTAGGTAGATATCCTCTCTGGAGCTGTTCCACTTTAACATCATCTTTTATTTTTATATAGGGTCAGAGGTCTGTGGATCGTCTTAGGGTTGACCTCTATTCTTTTAAAAACTTTTAATTTTATATAGGAGTAGAGTTGATTAACAATGCTGTGCTAGCTTGAGGTGTATAGCAGAGCAATTCTGTTACACATATTCAGGTATCTATTCTTTTTCAAACTCTTTTCCTATTTAGGTTTTTACATGATATTGAGCAGGGTCCCTCCCCTGTGCTAGATAATAGTAGGTCATTGTTTGTTATCCGTTTTAAGCACAGCAGTGTGTACATATCAGTCGCAAACTCCCTAACTAGCTTCCCCCAACCCTTTATTTTTAGCCATTCTAGGAGTTACTCCAGTTATACAGCTCTTTAAAAGACTTATAAGCCCCTAACCCATTTTTAGTTAGCTTATTAGTCATGTTACTATTAAGTTGTAGGAGTTTTTATTTGTTTTGGAGATTAACCTCTTATCAGATATATGGTTTGCAACTATTTTCTCCTGTTTTACAGGTTGCCTTCTCCCTCGATTCATTTTTTTTTTTCCTTGTCGTACAGAAGCTTTTTATTTTGATGTTGTCCCATTTGTTTATTTTTGGCTTGGTTGATGGATGGACTCAGTTGTAATAACATTTTATTTTACAAAATATATCCAAAATACTGCCCCTTCAATGTGTAAACAATATAAAAGTTACTAATGAGCTTATTCTACATTCTTATTCTTCTATTAAGTCTTTCAATCTAATGTGTGTTTTGTATTACAGCACATCCCCGTTTGGGCTAAACCATTTCAAGTGCCCAGTACTTGCATGTGGCTGGTGGTACCATATTGAGCAACATGGGTAGGCAATGGAGAACTAAGAAGGATTTCAAGCAAATGAAAAAAATGCAGTCGGATTTCAATTTCATCTGTCATTTCTGATGGTTTGTATAGTATGAATCCATTGAACAGGGTGGCTAAAATCAACAGGAGTTGATAATTTCAGTTACAACCTTTAAGGAAATTCCCTAGCGGTCCAGTGGTTAGGACTCCGCCCTTCCACTTCAGGGGGCACTGGTTCAATCCCTGGTGGGGGAACTAAGATCCCTCAAGCTGCGTGGTGTGACCAGTTTTTCCCCAGTTGCTTATATGCGTTGCACATTAGAAGTGCTTTATTTATCCCTTCATTCTATGGCTGAGGCTATGGTGGAGAGGACTCTGGAAAATAATCTGAGCAATGTTGAGTTTAGCCATCTCTGTTTAGAGCCAGTGAGCAAAGTTTTACGTACCAAAGCATTCCAAGGAGACCGCAGACTAGACCACATGTATTGTGAGCTTCCCACATAACAGAGACTCTTTCCCATGTAATAGACACTTAGATTGCTCCTCGGTATTTAACTGGTAGCTGCAGGTTCAAGGTGCCCTGCACCACTTTGCCTCACCTAGTGCTAGGGAATTCAGGTGTTTTGAATACTTACCTCTTTCACTCCAGGATTTCTCAGCATTCTAGCTCCACCAGTTTTTTTTTTTTTTTTTTTTTTTTGGAGTATAATTGCTGTACAATGTTGTGTTAGTTTCTGCTGTACAACGAAGTGAATCAGCTATATGTATACATATATCTCCTCCCTCTTGAACCTCCCTCCCCTCCCATCCCGCCCATGTAGGTCATCACAGAGCACCGAGCTGAGCTCCCTGTGCTATACAGCAGGTTCCCACTAGCTGTCTGTCTTACACATGGTAGTGTATATACGTCAGTCCTAACCTCCCAGTTCGTCCCTCCCTCCCCTTCCTCCCACCCCTGCGTCCACCACTTCTTAACTGTGTGACATTAGGCAAGTGAGTTACCTTCTCTTATTCTTTGTTTCAAACCCAGGAAACAATATAATAACACTCGCCTTACCTGGTCCTCGTAGTAACAAGTTAGGTATATGAAGTGTCAACATCATGCTTGGCACAGAGTAGGTGCTCAACATTATTACCAATATTAACATTAATAGTAATTGTAGAGGAAAATCTAATGACTTACAAACGTTGATGGGAAATTTTCTCCAGGACATAACCTCTGAATGAAAAAAATGATCAATACACAATTCAAAGCTTAATATTGAATTGGGGAGGAGAAGAATGACAGGAGTTGAAAATGATTTAAATGACATCTCATAATACAAAAAACAAATTGAAAAAGCCTGAATGTTGCTATACGGTATCAATCCATGTGTGAAAATGTCAAGAGATTAGTGACCTGGTTTTATAAAAAATGTGGAAGCAAATACAAACAAAAATACACAACAACACTGTGAAGAACATTACAAACCTATTATTTCTTCCTCTCTAACCAGATGGCACCAGCTTGCCGCCCTCCTCCCACCAACTCCCCAGGCCCCATTCCGAGGTCTCTATGACATCATCACCCATGAGGGATGGCCTGATGTTTGTTTACTGATTGTGCTGCAGCTTGTCACCACACAGCGTGATGTCACACGGGTCAAAGAAACACACTCTGGATCTTTTCTTTCAATAGGCACATGTTTGTGAAAAAATATATTCTGTTTGCTGCTGAAAAAGTCATTGTGAATCCTGACATGTCAACGCGTTTTAAGAAATACCTTTGAGCTCTTGCAGGGCATCTTCTGAGGCAAAGTGCTTCAAGGATCTTCCTCTCTGCTCACAGGTTCTGTATTCTTATTTTCCAGGCTTCTAATTAGTTTTCTAAATCCTTGTTGTAAACAGAATTTTCCAGGTTAAATCAAGGTACCAATCTAAGCAAATGGATTCTCTCTCTCTCTCTTTTTTTTTTTTTTAAACATGAAATGATGGTAAGTCTGAGTTAAGCAGTTGTATCAGAGCTAAAAGCTGGGTGAGAGCTTCTGGTCTACAGCCAGGAACCCAAGGTGGCCTCCTTCAGACAGACACATCTCAGCTCTTCTCCTTCCCTTCAGTATAGTTATGACCATTAAGGAGCTGTGTGGTCAGGAGCAGATGACTTGGGCAACTAAATCTCTCTCTCTCTCCCTGTCTTTGCCTTTCTCATTTTCTCTCATTGTGATTTTTATAGTATCTGCAATAACTTCCTTCGTACCATCCCCCCAACACCACAATATTTGAAGGGAATGGATGCAAAGTCTTACACATTCTCATTCAAATGTCACAGTGTGGCATGTCCTTACACTGTGGCCTGAAACCCAACATGAACCATGACAGGTGGCAACCTCATGGGCTGTGCTCTTTCTGTGGTCCCCTCCCTCCAAGTGAAGGGATCTATGAACAATGGGAACTGGCCCAAAGGGCTCCCCAAATAAGCATGAATTTCATTATCATCCTAAATGCAACTGGGCTACTCAGAGCCCATCCCTGTGGGCACACAGACACACACTGTTGGGATCTTTGGGGGCATGTTTCTGATCCAGGATTCTGGGCTTTGCATGAACAACGGGGAAGGTGACACATGAACTTCAAAATCAGTGTTTTTAAGTTTAGTAACTTGAATAACACAGTCCTTTTCTTTAAGGAGAATTTTTTTGAGGTGCACAGCAACTGAAATTCTGGTATAAACCTGTTGAGGGTTTTCTCCTTTGCTTGCCATGACTGCTGAGGTGAGGAGGAATATCAGACACAAAAACATGTGCCTACAATGGATGAGATGAATCTAACTAACCTGTATCTAGACAGACCATGGGGAGATCAGATGCTTTGGAATCAGAAAATATATGTAGGGTTTCTGGCAAGTTACCTAGGTAGTCTCAATCTCAGATCTGTGAAATGGAGATGTTATGTCCAGTCTTACAAGGTTGTGAAATCAGTGATGCAATTATCCAACTTTCCTAAGGACTGGTTTGGTTTGTATAATATTTTGGCAGATTTTAGGTGGCACAGAGATGAACTTTATAAAATTGTACTCATGTATTTGGTCATGCACGTATTTCTTCACCTTGCATTTATGACAAATGATATTGATTTCCTCCTTTTTTTAATTTAAAGATTTCCTTTTTCATTCATTCTTTTCAATGAAAGGGTGAGTATATCACACAAGAGTACAAGAGTATGGAGAGAAAGCAAGCACCCTTATGATGGTCCTGTGTGAAATGCTGAAATTTGAAAAAAGGTTGACACTTGGGATACGTGAAAACCCAGCCCCAGTGCCTGGAACATGGTGATGGGCTTTGTCATCATTATGTTATTACAGAGGAAATATCTTGAGTCTGTCTTTAATGGTGAGATCCTTCAAGACTGATCCCATTCACAACCGCCACGGAGCAGGGCTCCAGCCTGGCCGGAGGTTCAGGAGCCAGGGTGGCGTCCCCCCTCCTCGCCAGGCCCCACAGTGCATCCGCTCCGGGAACCTCTCAGCTCTTGTCAGAGTCACAGGGGCAGACAGCTGCCTTCTGCTCTCAAATCCTTTCTACCTCAGGTCACAGTGTTTTCCTGAGAGTCAGAGATGATACAAAATTTAGAAGTTAATTTACCATGCCAGTGAAACAGACGATTTTTCACAAGTTGGAGGTAGGTAGGGTTTTAGGAAAAGGTGTGCCATAATGGTTCAGACCTTAAGGTTTTAGCCGACTGGAGCTAAAAATCCTAATTGTGGTTGGTTTTTTAAAATTTATTTCCCATGTGATAAGCAAGGTTTTTCATCCGTAAGGCTCAGTTTTCTCTTCTGCAATATCAGGCTAAATGTACCCACTGTACAGAGCGTTGTAACAATTAAATCGAAAGACGCATGTAAGTGCTTCACCAGGTATCTGGTAGCGTCAGCTCAGTAAGTGATGACTTATCAGATGTTTTGACATACTAGTGGCTAATTCTCATTGACAATTCAGACATATGGACCAAACCGTAGATTTCAACTCCTAAAAAAGGAGTTACTGTGTAAGCTTACACTCGGCCTCGACTGGCACTTGGCTCAGCTTGACTGCACAGCAGACATACACAAAATGTGTACACCACGTGCACACACACACGCACACACAGTCGAGAAACTTCTAAGCACTGTGTCTTCCAAGACCAGAGAAATCACTGTGTCCAAGCCCCTCGTGTCGCACACAAGGACCCATGACACGGAGCTCAAGTGGTTTGCTAGTGTCCTGTGACTTACTGGTGTTGAGCTATAGTCTCATTGAACCTACATACATTTCCTCTGTTTCTTCATGACCTCAGGCTTCTCGAATTTATAGTCTACAAGTTATAATATTGTTAGCTGTACATTTATTAAACTCATGAAACCCATTTTTGCATCTCTTTTCCCATAAATGCTATTTTTTGAAGCACAGAGGGCTGAAGAGAGATCTCAGGGACCACACTGCAGAGCTGGGCAGCCAGGTCAAGGATGTCTTTGTAAGCAGAGTAAGGAATTTGACTTTATCTTGGAGGCATTGAGGCGCCACCAAAGGGTTTTAAATAGAAGATTATCATGTTCACATTTGTTTTGAGAAGGCCCTCCTGGCTGAAGAGGGGAGATTCTACTGGAATAGTGCAAGACTGATGCAGAAGGCCAGGCAGGGGTTTCTGTATCTCAGATACAAGTGATGGTGAATCCAAGACGTATCTATGGAGAAGGAGAGAGCGGGCAGATTAGAAAGAACCTTCCAAATAGAATCAACAGGGCCTGGTGTTAATTCATTTGGGAGAGGAGAGGGCAGGAGGATGGATCTACTATTTAAGCCTCATGACAGCACTTTTCATGATCTCATTGAAGCTTCTCAACAATTCTGTAAGGCTGGCAGCATCATCTCATTATTTAGTGGATGGTTTATAGCCTGTTTAGTTTTGGAGAGTCATTTTGCAGGCCCAGATTCAATAGATCTAGGTGTGGAAACACTTCACACTTATTTAATTCCACTCTGTTCAATGTTAATGCAAACCAAAGAAAGAAATACTGAGATGAGAAACATCATTTCTTTTTTATAGCATTAACGATTTGATAAAGACAACATCACATCTGTGACCGTGAGAAGCATAATGTCTTAGACCAGCCATAAATGGTTTCTCAGAATACCCTTCACCTCTTTTAAAAAGTAAATTGTTATCTTCATGTGCCAATACATTTCTAAAAACTGTTGTGGAATCACAGTAGTAAAAAGAAAATTTAAGCTAAGCCCTAGAAATATATATCTAGACTCTAGACTTTTCTCTCTCCATCCACAAACACATATGCAAAATATCCATGAACGTTTCACCTCTCTATTTTCAAAAGTAAGCCACCATACTGTGTCCATTAAGAAACTGCAATGTAGATTATCTCTGTGAGTTCAAAGTCCTAAGATAATTATTTCTTCATTGCTTCAAGGTGACCTCAATGGATTAAATAGCACTTAATGTGAAAGGGAGCCATCGACAAGCCAATGACCAAACACATTATCGAGTGAGTGCCGAGTAAGCTCAACTCTCAGACTTCTCTCTAAGTGGAAAAGAAAAACCTTTGTTATAAGTAGAAACAACTTCAGGAGTTTTTATGCACTCTGTATTGTGTAATAAATTCATATTTACTTACCCATAAGCCACCATTATTCTGCTTAATAAACTCCATTGTGAGGAAGAGGGGTAGATGTGTATTTGCATATTGTATTGATATCATTTTTTTGAATATTGTCCATTAGAGCCTGTACAGGTCTTATTGGTACTTCAAACCCATTTAGATGGGACTGAAGTCAACTGCACGGCCAGCGCGATTGAACATCATTTTTTTTTTTTTTTCGGTACGCAGGCCTCTCACTGTTGTGGCCTCTCCCGTTGCGGAGCACAGGCTCCGGACGCGCAGGCTCAGCGGCCATGGCTCACGGGCCCAGCCGCTCCGCGGCATGTGGGATCTTCCCGGACCAGGGCACGAACCTGCGTCCCCTGCATCGGCAGGCGGACTCTCAACCACCGCGCCACCAGGGAAGCCCTGAACATCATTTTTAATTCAAAGGAAGAAGGGATCCTGTCTCTGATCATAGTTCTGAGGAGTGGAATGATTGGCAGAGACTTAATATTGAGATAAAGTATCACAGTCACTGGGCTTCGACAAGAGAATGCATTACTGACCTTTAACAGGGGTTAGATAAATAATAGCTAACTGCAGAGAGAGGCTCTTCACACTGAGATGCTGTTACCAGAAACACAACTATCCTACTTTAAATCTGGAACCACTGGAGCACTTCATTTGAATGTGGAATCGGATAAACCTGAGGGAGGGGCTTCACAGGGCAGACATCAGGATTTTCTGAATGGGCCCTACCTCTGTCCTTGTTACACTGAGTTCATCACCACTTGCCGCCTGCCCCCAGGACCGAGGCTGCAGACCACAAGAGTAGAGCCAGCCCTCCCTTTGGAAGTGTCTCAGTTTCCTGACATATGTGTGATTTTGTTTCAATAGAGCTAAAAATCCCTCAATCCTCAGCGGGTCTTACAGGGGAACACACCTCCAAACTCAACTCCAAATAAAACCCACATTAAGTCTCTTGGCTGATTTCCTTCCTTTTTGTCCTATTTTGATTTCAAACATGGAGAGATAGACTTTGTCAGCTTGCAAATATTTTGTCCCTTTTCATGTCCTGGCTTGTTCAGCACCAGACAATCAGGTGTCCTGTGTCAGAGGCGGTGAATTCTTCCAGGAATTCTAGGATTCCATGTTAGCTGACACATTTATTTATTTACTTATTTATACATTTTATTTATGTATTTATTTTTGGCTGCATTGGGCCTTCGTTGCTGTGCGCGGGCTTTCTCCAGTTATGGCGAGCGGGGGCTACACTTCATTGTGGTGCGCGGGCTTCTCATTGCGGTGGCTTCTCTTGCTGCGGAGCACAGGATCTAGGCACGCGGGCTTCAGTAGTTGTGGCACACGGGCTTAGCTGCTCCGCGGCATGTGGGATCTTCCCAGACCAGGACTCGAACCCGTGTCCCCTGCATCGGCAGGCAGATTCTCAACCACTGCGCCACCAGGGAAGCCCACGACATTTAATATGCTTACTTGTTTTGGGTCTCTTTCCCTTCTACCTTTGTTGCTTGGTTCAAAAGAAGATCATTATGAAAAAAAAAAAAGATCATTATGACTTTCCTACTGTTCCACACACTCAAAAGACTGTATTAAGAACAAGAAGGTAGTGTTTGCAAATCACTTGAATCTCTCTGAAGAAAATTACTATCTAGGTTATACTTAATATTATCTTTAGGAGTACTGCCTGGTATGAACAGTAACCTTTCTAAACATTATCTTCATAGATTTTAGAACAATCCTTTAATAAACGTTTCCCCCCCATGTCCTGTTAGATCCATAAGTACTAACGTATCTGAGTATATTTTATATTGACATTCTCCCTAACTTCATTGCCATCATTATCATTTATTCCAGAATTTAAGACATGAAAATAACAGATCATATTATGCTTAATGTTATGTTCAAAAGTCAAGATGACAATTAAGAACCAATGAATGGATGATATGTACGGTTAGATAGATTTAGAGATGGAGGTAGAGATACAGAGATAGGAGGAGAGATAAGAATACAGGTACCCAGATGGACATGGATGGTAATAGGATACAAATGGAGACACAGTATATGTAAGTTAGCATCAAAACACAGAAAAGAGAGCTTACTGAAGCATTCACATGGAATTAATCCTTAAAAGCAATTGGTTTTGAGTTTTTAAAATTATTACAAGATAATAAAAATAAATGGGCAATCTAAATTATAGAGTGTAGTAAAGCACACTTGGGAGATAAAACCGTAAAGTGAGGAAGTCACTTCCATGAAAGTGGGGAGAGTGTGTCCGTCATTCTCAGGGACTCTTTCTACCCTTAACCTAGGTGGTCATTACCTGGGTGTTGACCTTACACAATTCATTGCGTTGTGCATATATTTTGTATGCATTTCTGTGGTTGAGTTATATTTAACATGAGACAGTTGTTTTCCAAAAGTTGTTACAAGGAAAATCTTGCAATAGTGTGGGGAGCAGGTACTTGATGAAAATGTGCTGAGTACACTTAGGCACGGTTTTACTGCCATAGATGGCTTTCTTGTAGTGTGTATGCAAAGCCTGCACCAGCACACAGAGAGAGCCCTTATCTGGTGCACAGAAGCCAATGACACCCACAGCAAGGGGCACCAACGTGGTGACCATTACAGCCTGCCCGAGGTGCAGGAGGGAATTGGGAATGACCTCAGGGCTGTAAAGACCACTGTAATTAGGTAACCAGGCAATGAAAAACACAACAAAATGTGGCTCTGTGAGAGAATAGCTAATTAAAAGTCTTTACTGGGCTTCCATTGAGCTCAACTAAATCGTTAGGTGGTATAAACTAGGCAAAAGAATTAGAGAAGCTTCTGAAGAAGGTGATAGTTTATCTGAAGGAAATGTTGGCCCAGGAGAGTCATTTATGAAATCACAAGCCCCTGGTAGCAAATGCAAAATAATGTATGTCAAAATAAGGAAAACATAAGTATTATTGAAGGGGCATAGTAAAGGAAAGATTGGCATGGGATGTAATACTCTGGCTTGAGAAGAGTGAGTGAGTGTGTGTGTGTGTGTGTGTGTGTGTGTGCGCGCGCATGCACGCGCGTTTTGAAGGAGGACACAGGCACTGATTTGCAGGAAGGAATGAGATTCTAGATGGGCTTGGGAGAGAGTCTGCTTGTCGATAAGAGAGTCATGTGATGAAAGGGATTGAGGAAGGATATCCAGCCCACGACAGCAGGGTTTTAGGGGTTGAGAGGGGTCAGCAGCAGCAACTGGAAGTTTACTCCAAAAGTCAGTCCAGCGCAAAGAGGGGAGCCCGACCATGGCTGTAAAGGACTACCAAAGTCAAGGTGAGGGACACCTGGAATCAAAGACCTTCTAGAAAAATCATTTAAGTCACTGGCCATAGTGAATGATGGTGCTTGGAGTAGACTATCAAGAATATTGGAGGAAATAAAAAGAGCACCTTCAAAGTCACTTATTCTTCCTGCAAAGCAAAGACCCTAAAGAACACAGCTTGTAAGTAGCTGCTAATAACGGATTCTGTTAATTATTACTGGCTTAGTACATGCTTTAATAATTCAATTTTTCTTTAATGACAAGATAGAGTTTACCAAACTGTGGTGATCATTTAATACTTCAAGCTCTGTTTTATTATCAAATTTGCATAGATATCTATAAAAAAAACAAGTAGAAGGAGAGAAAAGTTTTCTATGCATCTTCCTGGGCTAAATTGCAATTTTTGTTTTAACAACATGAGGAACTATGTGGGAATCACTTTGAAATTAGCAAAAGTTATAGTCATTAAAACTGTCAAATGTAACAGGAAGAAAGAAACCACCACCCAGCCTTTCTCCTTTATATATGCGGGTTCCCAGCTGTGTTCATTGTGAAGGGAGAAAAGGGAAAATGAAAAGATATTGGATTTCTGCCAGAGAAGTAAATGGAAACTCCATATTCCATTTATTGCCGTGGCCAGCTTGACTTCTACTCATAATATATTTAGTTAATGCAAATAAAATGACTTAGTCTTGGTTGGAATGAATCATCGTATTAATGATCAGACTCAGGTTGTCAAAATTGTCATCCTCTCCATCGAGATCCCAGATGCCTAGCTTTTTAAGTACAACTTCTGAAAGGCCTTTGGTTGCATGTATTCTTCAGTTTTAGGGGTACCAATTCCCACTTCTCTCTTGTTTCATTCTGTGGCTTGTTTCTCAACGATCCCTATAAGGGAAATACCCAGGGAGGCATTTTCCCCACTTCCCACTCCTGCTTTCCAGCTGGAATCCTGAATCCAATTATAAATCCATTAAAATGTATATAAATGACTGAAACCATAGCATGCCTTTGCAAGCTCGGCCACTTTTCCTTGCTTCTAGAAGAGGACCCTAGCAATGGCTTGTGTGAACTAAATGTTTGGACAAACCATCATTTTAGAATCTGCTTTCTATATATTTGGTGATTTTTTTTTTTTTAAGAATAGCAGCCTGCCATACCTTCCAGTACTATTTTTAATAAAGTTTCTTGAATTTCAAACTCACATATTTTCAGCCACATGGGAGACCAGTCAAGCTACTCTCACTGTAAAATAAGGATGAGGTAATGACAAATCTGTCAGAGCGGATCAGGGCATTAATATAAAGGATGCTTAAAAAGAGATTCAGGCAGACACACTAATTTACAGAAACTTCTTAAAGGCCTTTAGGCCAATAGAAATAAAGCTGTTTACAAAATATTTTGCCCGAGGTGAATTGTTTCTCAAGTTACCTTCATAGGCAATTCATTAATACCAGTTTTCTTCTACCTGTTCAAAATAACATCTTCCTATCCAGTTCCAGAGCCTCTAAGCAAAGAATTCTCCAGGCCTTGATTAAGGAAGACAATCATTTGCCTTTTTAAAAATGTAAAGGCACAACTTTTTTTTTTTTTCACAACTGTTACTGCTCGAAATGAGAATAAATGTGATTTTCGGTTTAGAGGTGCATGCCTAGAAAGAGAGAGACCACATTAGTTTAGAAGGGGCAGGGAGGCCCACTCAGCTGGAGTGACATGATAAACCTGGGTGACATAATTAGCTACATCAGACAGAAACATTGAAGGAGCCCCACAAACACAGTCAGCTGATGAGATAGCAGCACTGAATTTGGCCAGCCAGATTATCACAGTGTCCGTGAAAAGCATCACTTTGTTTTAAACCATCAGGCTTTTTTGTCTGTAGGATGTATTCCAAATTTCTCAGCTTGCCATTTAAAGCTCTCTGAAGCTGTCTTTAGCCAAACTTTACTACATTATTCTCCCAAATCTCTTTGCAGACCATTCAGGCTGTCTTCTGATTGTGCTGGACAGATCGCTGCAAACACCTGTGAAGCTCTGCGTGCACACGTCCCTTATAATTACTAATCCTACTCATATTTCCAGATGCATCTTAACTCCTGTATCCACCAGGGCATCTTCCCTGGCAAACTTACTTGGGAAAAATGTTTGCCTTTTCTAAAAGTACTCAATATGCCATTTGTAACTATCTTGTAACATCATTAATCACTGAGACATGCTACAGTTATTTATATAGATGTCTTATTTCACCAATAAATTACAAACTTATTAAAATCATAGCTTATAATTTGGCCTTTGTTATGCACTCAATACACAGTCTCTTGCACTCAGTAGGTGCTAAGTACATATTTTCTTTATGCTAATGCACCATCTTAAAGTGTCCTTTCACACCCTCACTCTATCTCTGCAATTTACAATATAAACCATTCTTCAGTTCCATCTCCTGCATGGATCCCTTTTTGATTCTCTAATATTGGAGGGCTTCCCTGGTGGCGCAGTGGTTGAGAGTCCGCCTGCCGATGCAGGGGACGCGGGGTTCGTGCCCCGGTCTGGGAAGATCCCACATGCCGCGGAGCGGCTGGGCCCGTGAGCCATGGCCGCTGAGCCTGCACGTCTGGAGCCTGTGCTCCGCAACGGGAGAGGCCACAACAGTGAGACGCCCGCATAACACACACACACACAAAAAAAAAGAATGACTCTAATATTGGAAATAAACTAAAAATATGATCCAAAGCCTCAAGGACAATCATATATCAGAGTTTTTATGTGTAAGATTAGGAATTTTAGGTTAATAGATTAAGGTGGAAGCAAGATGGCAGGGAAAACTAAGTAGGAGATGAAAACGTGAAGCTCAGACTAATTCATGGAACAGAGAAAAGAAAGGCAAGACAGCATTCTGAAGCACACTGATGAGTTAAGGAAGGGCTTTATTAGATCATATTTACAGAAGGAGTAATGAGGCATGCTGAAGATACAGGCCAGAAGAAAGATCGATTAATTCAGAATCCTCCTGGAAATACAAATGTGTTTAGAGTTTTAAATCTTATCTGAAACTTGGAAATATGTAAATATCGAAAAATCGATATATACGAGATGGTTGAAAAACAAGCCCTGCAGTCAGGGTTCCGTATCACATTCTCCAAATGCCCCAGCGTTACATTCACAGCTGAGGTACAGCAAGAGCTAGCTGAAGCTGAGTGAAGGATCCTTTGGGGCAGCAGCGACAGCACCTGCAGAAGCTCACAGCAGACCGATTAGAAGCAGAGAACTTGAGCACTACATTCCAGACTCCGTTTTTCCAGGTCCCCTGGGGCCCCGTGGCAAAGCCAGGCAGAAGCGTATGTGTTCCATCTTGCCAGCTCGTGCCCACACCTATGGTAGGAACCAGTCCCGGCACCATGATACTCATCTCTAAAGAATCTAAGGGCCGGGCAACACTCCTACCACAGTCTACCTCCCAGGCTGATGCCAAAGGATTTTACTCACTGAGTGTGATGATCTTCACACGAATAAAAGTTTTACACACTGTAGTGTACTCAATTGCATTTTTTGGAAAATGCTCTCTCTGGCTTGAGTGACTGGATGAATGAATGAACACCGAAGTGCTTGAGTGAAGACTATTGTGGTCCATCGGCTACAACACATTCTCTTATCACAAGACTGTAGGGGCAATACTGTCTTTGCTGCCACCTTTCTTCTATTACTAATGTGGTTTCTATGTCTTGACTCTGAATACAGGCCTTCCCCTTTGGTGGGCTCTACCACCCTCCCCTCCCCACCATTATCTCTCTGCCACACCCCGCAACACTGTCAAGTAGGATTATCTGGATCAAGATAGTGGAGAGTGCAGCACAGATCCGGTCTTCAATACTTCCTGAATGAAAAAAGGATTTATAACAATTCTGTGAAACTAATATCACTGGACAAGAATTTGAGGGTTCTTTTTACTTTTGTTCAATATTTCTGACGTTACTGATATCCCAGAATGAAAATGTAGAGCCCTTATCGTTTAAAATTAGTTGAGCTGGAAGTAGGCTATTTCGATGACATTTCGGTTGTATTTCAGTTGCAAGTGTTTCAATTATGAACGGCCGCAATCACGTAATTCAGGAGAAGATTTACGTGACAATATTTAAGGCAAGCAGCTGCCCCCCCTCACAGTTCTGGCTCCCACCCTTTCCTCTCAAACTCTCCAGTATATTAGAGGGAGCTCTGTCAGACCTATTTTTGGAAAATTCCATTTGATGTGGAACAGCGTGCATCCTGTTACTTTTACCCTTGAACAATTTCTTTCCTCTGGTCTTCAAATGTATACGTTTGTTAAAGGAGGTAAATGTTTATATTGACCTCTAAAACATGTACTCCTCCCCCTTCCTGGTGCTCAGTTAAAGCATCTATATAAACCATTCTCTGCCCACAAAACTAATTGATTAACTATTCAACAGAGCACTTTGTTAAGTTGGTATCTTAAATCTTTAATGGACACTCCTTTATTGGATGATTTGTAGCAGGGTGTTATGGTGTTAGAAACAGGGATATACCAAGAGTTTTTTGGGGTTTTTTGTTGTTGTTGGGGGGGCGCTTCCGGGTTTCCAATGGGAGGGGCCTGCTTTCTGCTCCTCCCAGGACTGTCCCTGGGTTACTAGATGATGTTCTTATGTGGCTGTGACGGCCAGGCTGACAAAGTCACTGCCCTTCACTTCCCCAGCTCAGATATGGCGACCTACCCCTCCCTCTGACAGCTTCTTCAAGCTCTAAGGAGGCTAAGCTGCAAACAGGATCCTCTTAATTGCAGCTCATCAGTGGCCACTGCTGTAAATCTAGCTGCTTTTTGTCTGGTTCTCCCTCTTCTTGGTGGGAGTTCTACTATTCATGGTCAGAGTTCACAGTCACAATGATTTTCTTTTCCTGCCTTTCCTCAGACCTGGCAATTATTAGCTACATCCTGTCCTTGGGGAAGGGCCTCTGGCTGCTGGCAATGAATTAGAAAAGCATCTGTCAGCCTCTGGGTCTCACTCGATTTTAGGAAACCACCACACGCTCTTCAGGAAGGGTCCAGCTGGCAATGCAGCAGGAGTAGACACTGCTTCCTCAGCCCTCGTGACTCTCCCCTTACCCGACACCGGCCAGGCCAGCACCAGAGGCTCGGGAATAGGCTCCAGCTCATTTCCAACAGCACACACGGCCCAGCATTGACCTGAGCAGCTTCCGAAATTCTGTTTCCCAGCTATAAATATCTGGATGCCCCCATGTGCTTGGGCTGAAGTGCCTTGGTTCACGGGCAAAGCCACGGGCTGCCCACAAAGGCTTCCTTCCACGGGGTGGACAGGTGAGGGGTGCTTTCACCCCTGAACCTGCGCCAGTAGTGAACCTGGGAGCCGACCAGGCCTTGAGCGCTATGGTCTCCAATTTCACGGGTAGCGTTTAACCTCCCTGATCACGGTGCTCCTGAGTCAGTCCTCCAGGCACAGGTGCAGGAGCGTGCAGCCCCGCGTCACGCTGCCGTGCTGTGAGTCCTCAGTGCCGCAGCGAGGACCAGGGCAGAGCCAGGCTTCCACATGGGTGTTTGGTCCTTGGAATCCCTGCCAGAAAGCAGCTCTGCTCTAAGCTACGGAACTGGACAACGTGGAAAAGCGGAGGGTTATTTGAGGGCTTACACTAGAAAAATAAAGGTCTTAACATTATCGGGCTGAGAACATAGAAGAACTATTTTTTCTACTTCTCAAGCCATTCATGAAAAGTATTTTGAACTTTTTTTTTTTTGCGGTATGCGGGCCTCTCACCATTGTGGCCTCTCCCGTTGCGGAGCACAGGCTCCGGACGCGCAGGTTCAGCGGCCACGGCTCACGGGCCCAGCCGCTCCGCGGCATGTGGGATCTTCCCGGACCGGGGCACGAACCCGCGTCCCCCGCATCGCCAGGGGGACTCTCAACCACTGCGCCACCAGGGAAGCCCTATTTCGAACTTTTAAGAATCTTGGATTAACTCTTATCAGGCTACATCCCTCTTGTTGAGCTAAATTTGCATAACGGTGCTGGGTGCTACCAATATTTTAAAATGATCAAGTTATAATCAAAGCACAATTAAAGCATCCTGCTATTTCAGCCTCTTCAACTAGCCAACATTCTTAGAAGTGTAAATGCTGGTGAGGATGTGATGAAAAAGGCACTCTCATCCACTGCTGGTGAAAGTATAAATTGTCACAAGTTTTTTCTGAAATAATGTGGAAATATATTTCAAGATACTTAAAAATATTCACATTGTGTTAAACCAAGGAATCGATCTTGAAAAAATAATCTGAAAGTTACAAAGTTTCATGCACAAAGTTACTATATGGCAAATAATAAAAATCAAACGGTTTTCAGCGGAAGGAAAGAAGCTAAATGCGTTAGCGTACATCACATGATAAAATCACATGCAGTCACTAAAAGTAGGGTTCCAAATTGTCCATTCAACATGCAAATAGATCAATGAAAATATCAGAGACTATCCAGACATATATATATATATATATATATATATATATATGGAAATTTAGTACATGATAAATGTTGAATTTATGTCAAATAAAGATTAACTATGTTGATATAATTTGCTATATACATAGAAATAATAACGTTCTCTTACACCATAGTTTTTCCAGATGGACTATATACTCACACACAAACATATGTATACATTTAATTGGCTATATACCCATAAATTTCTGTATTTTGTATACAGAAATTTATGTATGTGTTTATATATACATATATACCTCTTCACTAATTAGAAGAAAATATAATTTTTTTTGTAGTATTGTGAATGGTGATGATAGCCTTACAAAGCAACAGTAATACCTAGTTGTCATAAAGTAATAGATCAACAATTATCTATATAAAATTTAAAATATATCTATGTCTCTTACATCAAAAGATAATATGAAAAAAGTTAAACTGGGAGACAGTATGCTTTAATAGAGACAGTATTCTCAAGATAAATAAGAGGTAAAGGCACAACTTCCTCATATGTAAACAGCTTTCTATACATCTATAAGAAAAAAATATAAGCAGTTCAATAAAATGTTGCAGAAGGCACATGAAAAAGCAATTCACATAAGAAATGTAAGCAGCTTTTAAACACATGAAAAGAAAAGGAAGCTCGGTATCACTTGTAATAAATAAGGAGAAAGTTTCTTTTTAAGTTGTATTTTTTCTGTCACAGTGACATATAGTAAAATAATTGCTGATACACAAAAGGTAGGAAAAGGGTGCTTTTATACATTGTCTGGGGAGTCTAATGTGGCACATATTTTCAGGGCAATTTGTTAACTCTATCAAACTGAGCTGACATCTAAAATTCTCAATAAACTTTGACTGCAAAATTTCCACTCTTAAAGATACATTCTCATAACTATTCCTCCAAGTATGCAAAGATACTTCAAGAATGTTTATTAAAGTGTTGTTTCTAATAAGTAAATGTAATGAACCAAAATATCTAAAATAGGGAAACGGTTAAGTACATTGTAAGTCTACATATACTGTCTTCCTCAGATAACTGAGAGATGTATTCGTTAAGGTGATGCTAGCCGTGTAACAGATGCACCCTATAATTTCAAGGCTCCAACACATGGAACTGGTTCTCTCTCATAACTCGCCAGGGTAGCAGGTGTTTCTGGTGGGTGGGACGTTTTCCTTCACCTGTTGATTGAGAAGGAGCCCCCTGACCCCCGTCCTTGAGGGTCTGTCACAGTGTAGGGTCCCCGAGCCCTCCCTCCAGCCTCTGAAAGGTGCACACAGCCACCTGCACAGGGGCTACACGGAGAGGGGCCCTCCGGACTTCCACTGACTGGGTTCCGTCACGTGGCCACACCCACTAGGGCGGCTGGGAACTCTGGACTCCCGGGGTCCAGGTTTGATGGGCAGTGAACAGTCCCCGCCCGAGATGCCAGCTCCCTCCCTGCTCCAGCCCCTCTACTGGCAGAAGAGGAAGAAGGGCAGTTCCCGGCTTCCTGGCACCAGGGGAGTCATTTGTTTCCATAGATTTCAGAGCATTTCCCGAACACACAGCCAGAGGTGTTAGATTGCATAAGCCGAGGACTTTCGCGTGCTCACAAGGGAGCAAGTGGAAAACCCCAGACTGAGACTGGACTTTCAACGAAACCAGGTAGATGGCAGCCACAGCAAATTCAATGTAAAGACAATTCAAATAGTCAATATTTTGCAATAAGCTATAATGGAAAAGAATCCGGAAAAGAATAAATATGCATGTGTATAACTGGATCGCTTTGTTGTACACCTGAAACATTGTCAATCAGTGGTACTGCGATTAAAAAAAAAACAGAAACAAATTCGTTCATTAAAAATAAATAAATAAATAAATAAATAAATGAAACCATTCAAAATGTAAAGCAACTGTTACGTTTCTTAATTTTCTGAAATATGTTCCCTGCATTCAACTGTGCAATAAGGAACCAGGAGATAAACTTATATCAGCTTGGGGTAAAAGTCTGAAAGAATTAGCCAGAAGGAGGCCAAGCATCAACCAGAGTGTGGGTATCACCGGCAGGCTGATAAAATGCAGGTAAGAAAGAAAGGAACAGAGTTCCTCCCCTCCCCCAAATTGCTATGTTATATCCTCCAAAAAAAATATGTACCCCCAGTAAAATGTATCATCCTTGGTAAAAAATATTTCCTGGACTTTCTTTTCTCATTAGAATTTTCTTTTCTTCCAGTCACCTGAGGGATGTGGAGGGATGTCGGGCACACCTTAAACATCAGTTTGTGTTTGGTTTTGGTACGGCTTCGAGAGAGCAGCAGCTTAGCTGTAGAAGAGGTAGCAGTGGTCTGCAGCCAGAGAGCAGAGGCAGGAGGTGCCCCTCCGTGTACACTTAGGGGCCAGGAAGATGTTACCTGGAGATTCCCAGAGAGACCTGGGAAGTATAAACAGACCAGACAGCACACAGCCACATAGGATGGAGTTCAATGTACTGCCCTACGGGTATTCAACAGAGTAATATCCCTGAAATTTGATACATTTGGGTCATAGGGATCTATATTTACATTTTTTGATCCTGATAGACACCCCTTACCATTTGTAAAATGAGATCCGTCTTTCAAATCATGTAAATGTTGGATAAGGTGGTACCTATGTCCTTTCATTTTCTTTTTACTTTTTTCCAAAACGCCCTCATATCGTAATGACACATTTTGTAATCTTAGAGCTGAGGAAATATGTTGTTAAATATATTCAAAGAAACACTGGAACATAATGCACAAACATATTAATCCCAGTTATCTGTGGGTGATAGGATTATGCACTGTTGTGCATTTCTTTGTACTGTCTCAATTTTATAAAATTTCAATAGATCAAAGAAAAACTAATAAATGTTATCAAAAGTCCGGAGAGTATTCAAAACAAGGAATCTGGCCAGAAATTAAACAAGATTGCCGATTGCAAACAGCTGACAGTCACTAATCCACGTCATGGCTGTGCTCTGGCTAGACACCCCCCCCAGGGGAGTGACAGAAAGAACCACACTAATTACGCCACTGAGGAGCACGCCTCAAGGCCCCGCCAGAATTATTTCCTGGCTTACCCAAAGGGCAAGGTGCCCAGAGCCACGAAAAGCAGTGCACTAAGCTGGAAGGAAAAAGGAAGTTCCACCTTTGCGGTTCTTTGGGGGCTCAGCCTGGACACCTTTCTTTCTGCTGTGCAGCATCTAGAGCCCGCTCCATGCTGGATGTTCATTCGCTCTGCCACCCCCAGACCCAGAACTGCCTTCTCCCCTGGCACCGTTGTACCTTGCGTCTCCCCTTCTTGGCGTTAGAAACCCCAGTGACCCATCTCTGTTAACCTTAACTTGTTTCCTGGTCTCATTCCCGGATGCAACCTGAGAAGGAAAATCTGGGCTCTTGTGGCATTGACTAACTACCTTTTCCCCAAAATACGTTTGCAATTTAATAGGAAGAGACTCCAAAGATAGGAAACTCAGCTCCGCAAGAGTTTACTGGAGAAGATAAAATAGGGGAGATATTTTTAGGTCTGTTGCTCTGTTCATGCTCCCCAAAACACCCCTGCAGTCAGCTACTTACAGTGAGCTCTACTGCACCATGGCAAACCTGCAGGCTGGGTGGATTTATCATTGAAAGCCTAATTTACTGGTGCAATAAATGTATTTGATGTGACTTTTAAGAAGAATTTAAGTATTTTTCCTTTATACATACAATTTTTAGTTTCTGAAATAATTGTCTAGGTAATTATATATTATTGTTTATATTATCTTTTGAATCAGATATAGTCTAAAGAGTAAAACCATGCTCACGAGAACATGTTTTATTTAAAGTCTCAACTCCCACTTTGAATAATCAAACAGATATTGTGTATTTCTCTTGGAGTGTCTAGAGCTCAGACAAGTGGATGGTGCTACAATGTTCCTGAAATTTTGTTTCATGAGAAGTGGGTGTTTTTGACGCTGCTATTGTATGTTTGTTTTTCTACTGATTCTCATTTTACTTACAGCCTAGCTGAACACCTGACACTCAGTAAATCCTTTTTGATTTTTGAACAGACCGAGTTGGACTGAAGCTGGGGCTGCTCTCTTCAAGCGATGTAATATTTTTGAGAAGATGGGAACCATGCATGGGAAAAACAAACCAGCAATGGAGGAAGCACATGATCAATGCCAAAGACACATGACTTAGTTATATTAGTTACATTTCAGGGACTTAGAAAAGCAGATATAATTTCGAAAAACATGCAATATACAAAAGTCAAGTGATTATTTGGTCATCTACAAAAGAAATTTACTTATTCAATGTTCAAGTTAGATCAAAAAGATGTAAGGCAGTAGGCAGTTAATATGAGCCGTGCCTATAACTAAGTTTTCTAGTAACCGCATCAAAGGAAGTGAAAAGGAATAAATCTAAATTTATTTTAATAATGTATTTTATTAAACCAAATAGATCTAAAATATGATCATTTCTAAGTATAGTTTACATTAAAATATCAATTAGATATTTTACTTTTTTGTAATAAATGTTTAAAATCTACTGTGCCTTTCAGCACATGTCAATTTGGACCAGCCATGCTTCAAGTGCTCAAAAGTTACACGCTGCGGCCAGTGGGTGCCTTATTGGATGGTACAGGTAAGGCTTCCAATAAAATTATGCCCATATTTCAAAATGGCTAGTTTGGGGTTATCCTTCACTAAGTTTGGAGTTAGTGAAAGTGAAGGCTGTTTAATTTTGTAGGAAAGAGGATGTAGTTAGACAGACTTAGTTATTCCCAACAGTCAAGTCGGCCTTTAACAAAAGACCATTCCATTCCAGGCCCTTGAAGAACATGCTGTGTTTTGTCCACGTGGCTCATATGTCTGTATCATTCTTGTTGATAAACCTGCAAACCAGAGAAAAACCTAACCGGACTTGAATTCATTATCTTCCACTCACAGGGTTGACAGGCTGTTAAAGTCTGTGCACACCAGCTCTTGTTATGAATTCCCACCTTGTGCGGCTCAGAAAGCCCTTGCATTAACCCCACCTCTGCGGCACAGGACACGCACTGCTGTCACGCACACACATTTCATTAGGCGTCTGACAGCAAGTGGAAGGCCATTCACAGTCCTTAAAACGAGTGATGAGGGGACCACATTCGAATGGAATGGATTCGGTGGTGCTGAAGGTTCAGGAGCATATTTTCAGCAGAGAGAATAGGACTTGGATGTGTGATTCGTTTGACTGTTGATGAGAATCGAGTGATGGAGGATCAAAGCTCCTGCCAATGTGGACCATGCCTGGCTTCATCCCTGCACCATTCACCTGCATCCCTGCCCTGTTCCCCTGCATCCCTGTCCTTTTCCCCTGCATCCCTGCACTGTTCACCTGCATCCCTGCGCTATTCACCTGCATCTCTGCCTTGTTCCCCTGCATCCCTGAAATGTTCCCCTGCATCCCTGTCCTGTTCACCTGCAACCCTGTGCTGTTCGCCTGAAGGTCAAGAGGAGGGTTTCCTGCTTGGCACTGCCCTTCCTTGTGCAGCCCTGCATACATGCTGAGGACACAGACACAAAGATCTGTCTTTCCTGAATGCTGTTAAGTTAGACTTGACAGGCCCCTTGGGATGACGGGGAAACAATTTCTGTTATTTGGTTTGTTAATGGAAATGTTCAAAGGAAGAATGGAAGAACATGGAAGACATAAACTATGTATACAAATTTTGACTGGGCCGTTAGGTGGTCATGGGCCACAGATGACCGAACGTCTGGCCCATCAGCGTAGTGAGGGCTGGAACTCCGCCTAAACTGCCGGAATGTACCTCATCACAATGTTTCATTTTAGGACTCTTAAGACTGCATTACCTACTGCGGGGCCTGAGGGAGAGAACGATGATTTCAAGGAAAGCAATCCCAACACTTTGGTTGGGTTGTTTTTATAGGCGCCGAGGTTAGAGTTTTGACATGAGGGATTTGACTGAAGCAGGAAAATATGATGGATTTTCACATCAGATTTACACGGTTGGAAGCAAATACTTACAGGCTAAAGCGGAATCTTTCCAAATCACATGTTGTAGACGAAATGGGAGATTCCTATAGGACCACACAGAAAGAGAATAGGGCCCATATGGTAATAACTTTATATTAGCCAGAATAACATCGAGCATCTTCTATGATGATTTGAGTACACAGGTGTGCTTGCTATAGATTTTTGTATAATCTACTTTCAAACTGTGTGAGTTCTAAAAGTGGAAAATCTAAGTCAGACAAAATTTCACCTGGCGAACAACTTTACAGCTATGTCATGTGGTTGTGTACCGTAAGAGCATGTTAATTTCTTTTCAAGATGTCAAACTCCAGTTTCAGAAAGAGGACTCTTAACTCAGAGATGGTTTCATCCTGATTAGTATCTCTGGGGGACCATTTACTGCTAAACACATCCTTCCCACTGCCCTCCTGCTTACCCATAAAAATGTTGTAGTGTCAATAGAGAAGTCAAAATCAGTGAATTAAAACGAAGTTACGTAAATCTGCCTAAGGATATAAAAGTTTGGTAACCACAGCCCAAGGTTGATGTCACTGAGTTTTTTAGAATTTCTTATGAAGAAAGAACCTTATATATAATCTTATGTAATCGTCTCCCTCTTGCCAGTTAAGAAAACTGAGGCCCCCAAAGAAGTAGTTCCTCCAAGGTTATATAGAGCTAGAGGCTGCACGAGTAAAAGTATAACAAGTTCACAGACCAGGAAGCTACAGCCCTTTCCAGCTCAACCTTAAAAGTTCAAATAGACACGTGAAACACTGAGCCTGGATTAAGGAGGACTTTTTCATCCCGAGTAGCTAAATTGGCAGGCTCTTACTCTGGCTTTGATCTGAGCCAGTTTTCTCTAGACATTTGTTCTCAATCTTGGCCTCAAATGAAAATTATCTGGAGAGCTTGTTGAAAACACAAGCTTTACTCTCAGAGATTAGTAATTATTTGATGTGAAGTAGAGCAAGGGAATCTGTCTTTTCAGCAAGCTTTCTGGTTATTCTGATGGAACTGGTACCCAGATAAAGTTTTGGAAATCGCTGTTTAAGGTAACACTTTACAAACTTTGAAATCTGTGTCATATCTGTGAACGTCACTGGAAACATCAGAATGAAGTTCGCCCTTTCAACCACACACACTCAGAACATATCAGGAGGCAAGAGAAAATATCCAGCACCAAAAAATGCTAATATCACCTTCAAACACACGAAGTTAGAACTAATGTGGCCAGATTGTGGGAAAATGTGGACATTTTTCTACCCATCCCTCATTTTTAGGCAACCTCTTCTGCTTTACATTTGATTTTATTGGACAGCTGGTTTGGGGTCCAATTATGATAATAATATGATTAATTAAGTAAATTGACAGTGGCTCCCAGTAACTATCTTTCTTTCCTCAGTCCAATCCCTTACTCAAAATGGCTTTAAAAATAAGAAAATAAATAAACTTACATAAGATTGTGTCTACAAATAGGGTTCAGGGAATGGTTGACTCAGTGACCCAAAAATATCATCCTGAACCTAATTTTTGCCATGGCCGAGCTCTCTACTGCCATGACTGAAAGCCCACTGGTCAGTAGCAGAAAGTGATGCTGACTCTTATAGCACCATTCTTTGAGACCAGATAACCCCTTGGTGGCAGGTCGATTATGTGCAACTTTTCCCCAGACCAGTGGACTCGATTTTATGGGCAAGTGATGTGAGTCAATAGGCATGTGTCCACAGGTATTACCATGAACCCCATCACATGGAAGCATGTAGCCTGATGGAAAGGTGCACTGTCTGGTCAAAGACTGAGTTTGGTGGTGGACGTTAAGAGGTATTGGGGAAATCACTTCCAAGATGCAGCATATATGCTGAACCAACAACTGTCACAAGGTAATGGGTCCACCTCAAGGTGGAATATATAAGCACAGTGTCCAAAGATGGAGGTATGATTGGCCTCTTCACCACTGCTCTCATTGACCCTAAAATCCAAATGCGGAACTCTCTCAGTGGGGACAAGCAGAGATTACACTGACCTGGAACTTCTGTCTACCTTCTCTCTCCATTGATCTCCCCAGGCAGTGGACCGGGAGACCAGAAAGCATTATTAGTGTAATTGAACGTGGATGATGGTCTAAGATTACTGCTCTGGTGCTTCTAGACCAGGGGATGGATGGGCAGAGACTGATGGCTGTCAACAATGAGACAACTAGGGGCTCCTATCATTCCAGGAGGAAGGTTGGGATCACCCCACCAAAGAAGCAAACCAAACCGCTCAAGCTGCTGGCCAAGGGCAAGGTGAATATAGCAGGGTAAGGGAATTTCCAGTAGGTCTAAAATCTCCGAGCGGGGAAGAGGAAGGCAGTGAATATCAATGTGGTCTCCAGATCAGCTCAGTGGAGAGTTGTTTTCTTCTCTTTGACTTTGTTTTGTCAGAAATATGGCCAGGGCTTCCCTGGTGGCGCAGTGGTTGAGAGTCCGCCTGCCAATGCAGGGGACACGGGTTCGTGCCTCGGTCCGGGAAGATCCTACATGCCGCGGAGTGGCTGGGCCCGTGAGCCATGGCCGCTGAGCCTGCGCGTCCGGAGCCTGTGCTCCGCAATGGGAGAGGCCACAACAGTGAGAGACCCGCGTACCACAAAAAAAAAAAAAAAAAAAAAAAAAAAAATATGTCCAGTCACCACCTCAAAGGGGACTCTATGGCTCTATTTGTTATGACAAAAAAACCCTTGAGATCGGGATCCGTATATAACAGAGGCCATGATTTCTGGGTAGTGCAAGGTATGGGTGCATGGGTTCCTTCTTAGGTACCTCCTGGCCCCTTGGACATTTGCCCACACAATGCATTGGTGTCCAGTGTCAGGGGCACAGCCCCACAGCCCTTGTCCTTGCCCATCTATGTATCTGTCACCTCAGATGGGAGGTGCCCTGTTGTAGCTGAGCATGAAACCCAGTGAAACCCATTTGTGCCTGTGCAGCCTACCAGTACAGGGACTTAATGCCTCCTAGAGTGAGCTTTGGCCAGTGGGAGGTAGGACCTGTGGATAAATCCTCCCTGCTCCCACCACAGATGGAGCTCCGGAGAAGTCAGTGGTCCATGTGGCATCTCTGAAGACGGCTCCTTGGGATGGAACAGGAGGCTTTTCTTAATGCCAAGCAGAATCCAGCTCGGTGATTCACCCCTTGTGCTTTATTACCTCCTTCATTGTCTCAGTCCCTTTTCCCTCAAGCCTGATGATGCCCTGGAATTGTTCCAGAATTGCCTGGATTTGCTCTGAAACAAATAGCAATGGTTAAAGTCTGAATTATAAAAGTTAAAGATGGTTCGGTACCTGAATTGTGAATGTGAAGACGTTGCAGAGATGATAAGTACCTGTAGCTGACACAAAAGTTCCAGTGCACAGAAGGGCTCATTCTGACTTGGCCAGTGTGGTCCTTGAACGGCGCCAGACCCAGCAGATCAGGGGTCAGTGAACTGACCACAGGCCAGATCTGCCTTGCTACCTGGTCTTGTAAATAAAGTCTTATTGGATAGCAGCCGTGCTCGCACGCTTGTGCTTTGTTTGTGGCCAATTTTGAGCTACAGCAGAGCTGAGTAGTTGCAACAGAGATCATATGGCTGCAAAAGTCTATTTACTGTCTGACCATTTACATACAAAATTTGCCACCTGCTTCCATGAAGAATCAGACATAAGACCAGATGGTAAAAGAAAATCGTTTGAACAGGGTCAGGACACAAATGTTTCCCTTACACATGCTAAATGGGGGTTTCAGCATAGCCTTAGTTGGGAGGAATTTGTAAGTAACCATACAGCCAGGCTATCCATCATCTGTTGATGGGTAGACATACATGCATTTGTGAGGTTTTGTACATACATGCACTTGGATTATTGCTAAAAGTTTAACACATAAGTCAAGGTGCTACTTTCTAAACTTCTTGAAGTCATCTTTTATTCATCTTTGCATCTTCAGAATCTGTCATTAATTAATTGAGAATATAACTAATAAATATAAGGTGTTTAGCCATTTTAAAATAGTCTCAGAAAAGCCAGACAGGTAACTTGCATTCTTTCCAAAATAGCATTTGAGAAAGGTCCTGTCTGTGTTCTGAAGATTCCCGGCCCAGCTGTGCTAGAGAATCAGAATGAGAAGGGATGCATTTACGATTTTTTTTTAAGAATTAACACTGATTTCCCGTCCCCCACCAGAAGTGTGCTGAATCTCAAGAACGATGATAAAACCTGGGCAGGAGGAACGCTCCTGAGGAGCAAGACCTTGTGATGAAGGGTGTGGGGCAGGGATCAGGTAGTGACCCAGGAGGCCTCCTCCAAGGATGCCTAAAATAGATGTGCTGCACTTGCTCAGGATGCATGACTTCTCCAGGGAGGCAGCCCAAAACAGACCGGCTGGGAGAGGGACAGGTAAGTACCAGTTACCGCACAGGGAGAGGAACTCCTGGAGCACCAGTGGGCCCCAGACACACAGGGAGGCCCAGAGAATCACTGCCCCCAGGGGAGAAGTGGAGTGTAGGGACAAATCTTAGTTCTGCATTTTTGGAATGAAAATGTGTCTGTGTGTCTGTGTGTGGGCATGCTTCATGCTTGTGTGTATGTGTGTCCGTGAGTGTGCATGCATGTAAGTGTGTGCTATGCATGTGTATACACATGTATGTGTAAGGAAGATGCAAAGTGCAAATCCAAAGGGAGGTTTGGCATGGGAATCGGTGTTTGTTTGGACACAGGTAAAAAAATGTAGACTGTCTATAGTTTCCGTAGCCCTGGATTCAGCTCCTTGTGTAACCAAATGGTTTGCAAGTGCCCTTTTAAGGGAAGAAGCGACAGCGAATATATATATATATATATAAACTATATAGTCTATATATAGTCGAGCTAATATAGACCTTGAAACCTGACAGCACTCACTTATAACCTATGGATTGCTCCCAGTTACCTCATTTTTTTTTTTTTTTTTTTGTATTGGCTGCACAAGATGATTGCAATTTTGGAGAAGTGCCTAGGACAGCACCTCGATAAGAACCAAGCTACGTAAATGCAGTTGAACTTGTGTTTGGTATCGAGTGCACGAAAATGGACTTCACTCTGAGAGGGTCTGGGGGGTGGGTGCAAAGGCCAGCTCTGACCATCACCCAGCTTAGAAGCTTTCTGCAGCATACAACACAAGGCCCCGGGCCAGGCCTGCCACCTGGAACAAGAAGCTGCGTGTACGCAAACACTGGAAGGAGAATGCGATGGCAGTTGAAGACGTGAGGCCCAAATCCAATCAGGAGGGTGGCGTTGTCACTTCCAGGTGGCTTCTTACAGCATTTGGGGAGCTACTGGGAAGTGGAAGCTGATACTCACGATTCACCCGCTGGTGGATTTTGGGAGAGTGATTTCTTCAAGCAACATGGGAAAAGTCAACTAGCAGAGACTAGTACTCCTGTTAGATAGGAAACGTGTGACACATCTAACTGTTCATCTCCATAAACTCATGAGTCCATCCATTCTGAATGAGGCTGTGCAGCTTTTTAATTTTAATAGTTATTAGTCTACTCTATATTGCTGAAAATATATTTAAATTTCACCAGAAGTATGGTTATGACTATGTTATACTGAAATCTCATTTCTTGCTGACAGATAATGTAGTGCCAGGAAAAATGACAGGATTGGGTGTCAGGAGGAGAAGATTCAAGGTCTGGCCCAACCACTGTCCATGATTGTACATGCGTTGCTAAACCACCCACCACTTATCGTTTGCACCTGTAAAGTGAGATCGGTTATAAGAACTGTACAAATAAAGGATTTTTGTGTGTCTAAAGTGAATCTTACTCTCATTTAATTTTTTATGAAAGAGAAAGAAAGATGCCTTTCCCTCGTTCTTGATCACCATCATTAAAATGGATTTCTAGGGTGGAAATGACAGTTTGGTACCCACTCATCACCTCGTGAACTGTGTTATCTTGGACAGGTCATGTTTGAGCTCTCCAAACTCAGGTTCCTATGTCTAGTTGGGGTAATTACATCACCTGAGTATTAGAAGGTGTGTGATTCCATGAAGCACATGGCAAAAGCTCACATATGTCAGCTTTGTTCCTGACTCAGTCAGGACAGCGCATCCTCTGCTCTTGGAGAAGGGCTGAAGCATGTTCCATTGGACCTTCTTTGGGGTAGAATTGTCGCCTTTTGAAGTAATGAAATTACAGTCAGGGATATGGTCAATCATAATTGACTTTTGGTTTACTCATCCCCAAAGGCTCATGTGGTTCATATCAACGGTTTCCTCATTTTCTGTGTCCAAGCACCACTGATGTGTATTCCTGCTTCTCGGAGGCTATTACCTGCAGCACTTTGTCTAAGTGCTGGATTTGTATTTTCTTCATGCACCCAATTGCTCTCAGACCAGTGGAATGCTTTAAGTCTATCATGTAAATAAATCAAATAATTTCCTCACAGCAGGTGTCAAGGGCTGAGTGACTATGTGCCTGATTTACTGAAAATCCAGAGGGATTATTTGGATTTGCAAAAAAGCAAAGAATTCCTCTCCCCTGATCCTATGCAGAGTAGACTGAGAGCTTCCTACTGCTCAGTTTAACTCTTCCGGTCCTTCTCTCCACCGTGTGGATTCCTCTTTTCTTGCTAAATTTTCTTGCTCAGAACAGGGTAGCTCAGAGCAATGCTAAAGGAGAGATTCTTATAAACACTCATTAAATAGCAGGAGCAAAGCAGTAGAGGTTTCCTGGTACAAAAGCTACTTGTGTCCCAGATCCAGATCCAGATGCAGTTGGATCTGTCCCAGATCCAGTTGGAGGAAGCAATCTTTTCTCAGATCACAAAGCTAGCTGGTGGTCAGTTCTTCTGAGGCCCACCCTGCCCAATGTTTTTTGGTAACATTGCAAAGGTATTTAGATGTTGCTGCTGCTTTATAGACAGATATACAAGTTAGATTTCGCCCATATTTCCTCTTAGGAGAGGACCCCTATCCCCTACACAATGACCAGCCAAGTCCTACTTGGGTTTTCTTTTCCCACGTTGGTTCCAGCTCAGCTCTGCAGTAAGAGTCCCCGTGACTGCAGCCCACACCTGCCCCCTCCCCACCCAGACACTGGAGGCCAGCCACTTCCCAAAACCGAGCTGTCTCAATGCTTGTTTCTTTTGATCTTAGCTCCTGAAATATCTCGGATGTCTGCTGGCTCCATCTCTGGCTTTTATCTCTAATCCTCCCTCCACTCTATTTCCATCTATAGTCTTTTCTCTGACTCAAGATTTAATTTATGATTTCCACCCAGCCATACCAGCTCTAAAACCTTCTACTTGAACTCCCTAAACAGCAGTGAGAGTTCATTGTCTTGAGAGACCATTGGAGGCCAGTGGGAGGAGCACGGCCAGGAGTCTAGCACGTGTCAGTTGTCTTGAGCATCTGCCTGGTCTAAGAAACCTCCCCCAATTACTGGTACCCACGTGAGTGGGTCTGGAGAGTCATCCTGACACTCATGATTCTGTCCATCAGCCACAGCTGAGGACCATAGAGCTGGGCTCCATACCCAGGGCATGACAGACATTCTTTCTCCTGGGAACTCGTAATGGGGATTCAGCCGCACTAGCTGGTCTCTGCTGTCTGTTTAAGCTTTGAGTGTGTAAACTAGGAGGTGTGGGATGGTGGTGATGCTCTAAGAGATGGAAAGCTGGTGGGGGTGGGGAAGAACGAGAGATGGGAGCAGAGGGGACAGTGGGAGACAGGCAAAGAGAAAGAGGGATACAGAGGCGGAGATGGACAGATGGAGGGGGAGGGAGAGAAGGAGAGGGAGGGGCAGAGAGACATGGAGAGAGGAAGAGACGCAGGGAGAGAGAAGCAGGGAGAGGGGGTGGGGAGGCAGTGGTTCCCTTAGTTCATTGTGACTTTCATAATCTGCACTTTCTCCTCTGGAATTCCCTAATAAACTTTATAGTAACGCCTTTTCTTTACATTTTTTAATCAGGTTTGAGGAAACTAAAATAATGTTGAGTAACATTCTCCTTGTTCCCTCTCTCAACAGCTCTTTCCCCCTCAGGAGCCATGTCTGTCCCCCTTTCTGTCTCTTCTCCTCTCTCCCCAGGACAGAGGGGCTCAAACGTGAGCACATCAGAATCCGCGGTGGGCGGTGGCTGGCGAAAACACACACTGCTGGCCAGACCCCCAGAGCTTCAGAGTCAGCAGGTCCTGGCTAAGCTGGAGAATGCTCAGCATTCACAGGACCCCAGGGCTCGTGGGTTGAATTGTATTGTCAACATCTTAAACCCTAGAACCTGTGAATGTGACTCTATTGGAAATAGGGTGCTTGCAGATGTCATCAAGTTCAGACGAGGTCCTACTGGACTAGAGCAGACCCTAGTCCAATGGCTGGTATCCTCACGAGAGGCGGAGAATTTGAACCCAGAGGCTCTGGGGAGAGCTCTACGGATTGAAGTAACGTGTCTACCAGTCGGGGACACCAAAGATTGCAGGCAAACGCCAGAAGCTGGCAGAGGCAAGGAGCAGGTCCTCCCCCAGAAGGAACCCACACTGATGACCCTTGATCTCGGACTTAACATCCAGAACTGTGAGGGAATGCATTTCTGCCGTGTTAGGCCACCCTGTTTATGGTACTTCACTGCAGCTCTAGGACATTCACACACCTGGTGATGCTGCTGCTTCCCGGGGGACTCCACCATGACACCCACTGACCTCAGCTACAGCCAAGGTCTCCAAGTGGACTCTTCTCTCTGCTTCACGGCTTTCCAGTAATTTGACATTAGCAATCCGAAATACAGATCAATGATGGCATTTCCTTGATGGAAAGTAAGCTGAGACTCTTAGCAAAGCGTTCAAGGATCTTGGTGACGTGGTTGCATTTTGTGGGTGTGTATGTGTGTCTGTCTGTCTCTCTGTGTGTCTGTGTACCCTCAGCCCTGGACCTGACATTCAAATACCTGCCTGGTGCCTGGCATGCTTGCCAAGCTCCACACCACTGTCCAGACTTTAGCTGCACCCAGAATGCTCGTTCAGCCTAGAACATCTATGTCCTTGACCTCTAGAAATCCCTCTCATCCTTCAGTGCTGGACTAAAGATGGACTTTCTCTAGCCGTATGGGTACACATGTATGTTTACGTGATATATATTTTTATTACATTTTGACAGCTTTAATCATTTGACTGATATTATTCCTGTGAAGAATAGCACAAGTATCATTATTTTCATTTCCTAGAGGGAAATTCAATTCACTAAGGTCCTATAGGCAGCTGGCAGCAGAGATGGGATTGGAACCCAGAACTTCTGATTTCAAATTGGATACAAGCTACCACTTGTTCTGTGCCATCGCATAAAAATGCCTCTGCATCGATGTGAGCATATATTTCATTTCTTTGTATTATTGTTAATTGTTTATACATAGGGTCCATGGGAAGAGTTATTTTTGGACCACTTAATACACCTGGCTCAAATCTGCTATATATTAGAAAATTAGTGTTTTAGAAGCAAGAAAGGAAGGAAGAAAGAAAGAAAAAAAAGCAAGTAAGGAATTTCAACATTATATCAGATTGGATTGGGGCAATACCTTAGATGACATAATCTATTTACAAACTTACATTGCTAAGCGAAAAGCAATTGTATCTGTGTGCATATATTTGAGCATTACATGTGTATATGATTGAAACTATGTGCTGATCATACACAAATGCACATGCCAACTAAATTCTTAATTTACCCCCCGAAGGTACTTGTTTTGGATACTGTCCTCATATCAACATTTTTAAATAACGGATACATTTCAGAGCCCTGGGCCCTTGTAGCACATTCACTGTTATTCATGTGTTTTTACATTACGATTCAATCTATTTTTTTTTAGTATCTTTCAGCCATATGCTGCTCTTGATCTGCCTTATAAGAAACTCTCCCAGTGGGACCTAGATGAATCCAGGATAGTAACCAGCATTCGTGCCATGTTTTTGTTTGTTTTGCTTTGTTTTAAGAAACTGGCAAATGCATGCATTTCTGCCTTCTACTAAAAATGCAAGATTTTGTTTTCCCAAATCCTGCCTCTTTATAGAGCCAGTGGTTGGACCCTTTTAACGGTACAGCTTGGGAGTTGTCTGAACTGCTATCAGAGGGGATCCTGGGGGATGGACTAGACACAGGCTGGTCTTGTATGAGAAATGCGTATAGCGATTCAACTTCTCCAGAACTGAGCACCTGGGTGTCCTCTGAAATTTTGGCACGTCCCTCCCTCCATGCTTCCTTGTTTGGCAAAGGCATTTTCCTGGGACTTTTTAGCACTTTTCATAGGCCCTAGAATCAGGCCTTACCACTAGCTTGTGGACAAGCAGTGGGTAAGAGCTACTGCTCCACAGGGCTTTGTGTGCAAAGCCGGCTGAACACTGCCGTCCAGGCCCACCCCCAGATCAGCGCGGGGCAGGGAGGAGGGCGCTTTAGAAAGCGCAGTTTTCTGCCCCGCACCTCCAACCGCAAAATGCCACCAGGCTCCTTCACCGCAATCAAAAAGCAAAGGAAGAGCTTTCGCCCACGCATGTTGCATGTGAGCATCACCCCAAGTTATACAGACAAGGACGGTCGAATTCAGCAGTCAAGCACAGAAAGGGAAACCCAGCTAAATCCAGTTATTAAAACCCAGAGAGAGGCCTGCCTTGCTGGGTGCCTCGCAGCAGCCCGGGGCACATTCCCCTTTAAGATCAGAGTTGGGGGACCTTTGCTGACTGTGATTTGAAACTCCATCCCCGAGGGCTGGATGTCGACATCTTTGTTCTCTGCACACAAGCACCAGGCTGTGGCTTAATTAGGGCCGTGTCTTTGGGGTGAGCCAAATTTTATACCCTGGCCTTGGGGGAGGTGTAAAGTTGCAGTGGCGGCAATTGTCTGGCGATGCCAGTGGAATCCGTGTTCCCTGAGCCTGGGGCTCCGCGGGCGGGGGTGGGGGTGAGGGTGGGGGTGGAGCTTGGTGCCTGAAGCAGGCTAATAAACAAGAAATGAAGAAGGCAAGTGCTGTCCAGGATGTTAGTTAGTAAGATTCCCGCTGTCATCTTCTGGGGAAACTACATCATTTATGAGATTTTTTAGGCTTGAATCTGCAGGACGATATTTTCCTTCCCCGCTATTTGCATATTTCCTAGGAGACAGGGCCTCATCTAATCATGGATTAGGATTTGGGAAATCAGTAAACCTTATGGTGTTAGAATATCATTTTCTCCGTGAAAATTGAGGTACGGGTAGCTACTCCTTGTTGTAACGACTGTGTTTTCCGTACCCAATGTAAATCAAAGTGCATGTAAACACTACTTTAGGAAAATGCATATTGGATTCAAAAGAACAGGGATACTTTCCGTAAAGGCTTGTCAAAATACAGGGCTTGTAATATATGGTCTCTCAATATCTCTGCATCAGAATTCCTCAGGGAAGGAACACTAACCGGTCATAAAATGCAAATTAAAAAATCATATATTTATATATATTTTTATATATATATATATATACACACATATATATGATAGAGCATATATATATTTAGAATAAAATAAAACATTTTTCTATGGCTAATATTTGCAATGTTATCGTATTTTAAATACAGTTTAAACATGTATTGATATATTTAATCCATATAATAGATAAAGTATATTTAAATATCTTAAATATGCATATATGCATATATATGTATAGGTATACGTGTAAACATATATACATATTTTTGGTGGAAAATAAATTTCTATGTACTTATTCTGAGACATTTTAAGTAGAAAATAAAGAAGCAGTACAACTGGAGGATGAAGAGTGCCCTGTGGTGTGTTCCTGGGCTTGCAGGATGGCTAAGTGCTTGAATTACATTACACAAATCTGGTTCCTCCTTTTTAAAAGGATGGGGCTAGACCAAGTCCCTCTGCAGGTCCTTCCCAGCACTGTGCCAGGAGACCAAGTCCTCACAAATTGAAGGTCTCGCTTTCTATATCAGATCAACCATTTACAGGTACTATCATTATCAGTTTAAAATAAGAAAATTAGAATTACTGGGCACAGAAAAAACAAAGAGTAGGTCCTGACATGCCAAGTGCTTTGGAAAGCATCGATTTATTTTACCACCATGCCTAAGGCCACATGCAAGCTACTTCTTCCTTCAGCAATTCTAGATCAGTGCCCACTCCTGCCGGGCATTCAGGAATCAGGAATGAGAAAGAGCTCGATCATCATTGTGGCTTAACTGGGCTTTCGTTAACTTGGATGCTCTTTGGAGAAAAGAAAAACAAATATGGGGGAAAAACACACACACACAGTCCCAGCCTCCCAAACATCTCTGGGGGTTTTTCAGAGGTTTCCAAAGTCGGTCAGTTGCCTCTTCTATCAGCCAGTGATACTTCACTCCACGCACACAAAACCCCAGACAGGCAAGCTGGAGGAACTTTGCCAACTGTTATTTTGCTCATGAGACCTATTCCTAAAGACGGGAACAGTGTGGGCACCCCAGGGCTTTGCTTTCAGGTGCAGCAGGAGAAATCAGAGCTGGATGAAACCTCTCTGATTAGCTTCGGAGCCCTGTTGAGGGTCCTCTGTGCTGGCCTCCAGGGCCAACAAGAGTGTAGGCGACCCTTCCATGCTCCTTCCGAAGGCACCTTCTCTGCTCACTGCAGGGCTTGCTTTCTTTGTCTCTGACTGGAGGATGTCACCCGCCATCTCTACTGTGACGTTAACCGGTGCCACAGTTGTGGACTCTGGGAGGACCCCCTTTGCTTCCCTTTGGGAAGCAAGTCTGGGGGAAGAGCAGATACAGAACATCACAAAACAAGCAGGACCCACTTTTCAACAATGATGCAAATCCTTGCAGGAATCCAGAGCTTAACCGGCAGGGTTAGATTGCATTTTGGAGACGGAGAGGAGCATGGGACACAGCGGAAGGAAGACGAAAACGCTCATCTGGAAACTGCGGGCGTCAGAGGGCTTTGAACACCGCATGGGACCCTGCAGGTCCTACATGGACAATTCCAGCCCATGGTAAATACATGGAGTCTTTCTAAGACCCTGGTGTGACCCGCTTGAATAATGTACATGCTTTGACTTGACTTTTTTAGACATTTCTAAAGATATCCCCTCATTAAAAAAGTATGTTTCCCCTCGCAGGACAGCAAGCTGACGTCCTCTATTTCTGGGAGCACATTTTACAGGACGTGAAGGCCCCTGATTTTATCCATTTCCTCCCCACTTCACCCTCTGTCTCACTGAGACTTCCTTGTCCCCGATGTCTCTGGCCTTCTTTGCTCAGCTGACAAAGGCTGTAGCCCACGACCGCTAGAAGCAGCTCTCCGAGGAGAAGGCAACCTGTTTAAGGCACCAACTTCCAGGAAAGGCTTCAAGGCTGTGTGGTCAGGTGGCTCAAGAATGTACCTTCTGAAACAGCCTCTTGGGAGACAGAGGGTTTGAACAAAGTGCTTTCGGTGCCTCACCATCTGGCCTCCTTGACAAGTAGAAGGTCAAGACAGATCCCTCAAGCTCTACCCTCTCAAGTCACCAAAGCAGCTGTGTTAGCAAGATGCTATTCCTGTATCCTAGGTGTGTATACTAAAATAAAAACAAATTTTAAATTTCAGGAAAATGCAGACAGTACATGTGGGCAGATTCTATGTGGCTAAGCCTTGTAGAAATGCCAACAGCTTAGGACCCTGCTGAGTACATGGGAGGTGCTTAACCTCATCCATGTGACGGGAACTGAAACACAAGGAAACACTGGTGTGACTAAATGCACCCCTGCCAAAGTCAAGCGCATCTAGTCGTGTTAAGAACACGGCCTTCGCATAAGGCTCTGACTAAGACTTCACTGGCTGGGCAAGGAATTTTGCAGCCCAGCCAGCAGCAGAAACTATCAAACTGACATTTTAATTTGCAAGTGTGAACTCTGACCCGGGGCGGGTGGGGTGCCGGTAGCCCTGGGGTGGGCTGCCCAAGGCGCCTCCTGAAGAAGCCTTACCACAGCGTTTACCCTGTGCCAGAGAGCGATTGTCGAGTCGCTTTCTTCCAGCTCGCTGCAGGCTCCACTCAACTGGCCAGACAAGGTCTGTGGCAACTCATGGGAAATAAAAACCTTGCAACTTGCAGTCGGAGTCCTGGGCATTTCCTCTGAGGCTGAAGGGCGCAGAGCAAGGAGCAGAGAAGGCCGTTTGTTTCCGCTTCCTCTGAAAGGCACCGGCTTCAGGGCCCTCCCTGATCTGCGCTCCCCACTGGTCACCCCGCCCTCAAATCCCCGGGATGGGGGCTGGAACTCCGCAGGAAATGCAGTAACACAGCCGCAGCTGGAAATCACAGCCTGGAAACCCCAATGTGGCGTCTGATAGTGTTCAGAGCTGCATCTTGGGGAATAATTCTCGTTTCCTGCCTTGCCATGTAGACGGTGTGTGTGTGTGTGCATGTGCGTGTGTGGGTACACTATGCCTAGGTTTTTAAAAGTACTTAAAAAGCATTTCCTGCATCAGCAGAGTAAGACTGCTTCCCGATATCTGTCTGTCTGTAGGCTGCACCCTGAAAACTGCAGTACAATCTCTGATTGAGATAGAACATTTGGTGATACATTGATTGATCAATCAGTTGATTGAATGATTGATCAATCGATTGATAGATTGATTTCAGGAGGCTTAGATATTCCAGGGTCACCACTGCTTTACTATAAGGAAGTTAGAGATTAGGGATGTATCGGATAAGCCCCAATGTGTTGAGAAATGGGATTCTAAATGAATTCTTCCCCCTGACTGTGTGTGTGTCCCTTCTTTCCGGGTCAGTTTTCCATCTGTAAGTTACAGTGGTGATTTCTGGGATCATTGAGAAAGAAGATGGAGAAAGGGGGGTTTAGTCAAAAAGAAACTCAGAAAGTTTTTGTTAATGCACATGAGATAGTCAAATTAAGGTAAGAGGAGAGGTGGCAAAAGATTGATTACATGTAAAAAAAGAAGAATTTTTCCATGCTGAAGGAAAATGCAAATAAAGGTAAAATCAGCAAAAGAAATGCTTGTCTTATGTCTAAATGTGAACAGAGCCAAAAGCATGGGTTGCACAGTCGGTACCTTGACTTAATTCTTGGACCTGGAGTAGATGACATTTCCCTGAAAGGACCACGGGGGTGTTTCCTGTCTCATGTTTTTCTAGAAGCTCTCGGTGTCCCATGAAGAGCTAGGGTATGCTTCCTCTCCCACAGAAACTGGCGGGCCTCTGGGACCACAGCAAGAAATGCAATACTGAGGCAGCCATGCCTCTTAACAGCTGAGGCTCCGTTACAGAAAGCAGTGCAGCAGCTGCTGGAGTGGATCTCAGCACATTCGCCCTGGGAACCAGCCACCATGTTGCGAGAAAGCTCAGACGGCACAGAGACCACATGGTCCAGGACCTGGCTAAGGAATCAGCTAGTCAGTACCAGCCCAGGCTGGTGAGTGAGTGGTCTGCAGGCGTCACAACCTTTGACTCTAATGCCAAGTGGAGCAGAGAGGAGCTGTCCCTGCAGAGCTCCACTCACATTGGGGATTCAGGGGCCAAATGAAACTGTGAACTGCTGGGGAGGTTTGTCACATCACCATGGTAACCGGATCAAGGCATAGGTACCAGAACCTAGTGAGAGAAGAGGTTTTACCTCTTGAGGTGAAAAATTTATGTCTATACGTGTTTGACTGCTGTGTCAAAACTAAGTTAAACAGGGGCTGATGGATAATGCGGATCTCTGTTAGTGACTCTGGGTACGGGGCAGACCCAGCAAGATTTCCTCACCCGGCAAAAGAAGTGCTCAGAATAGTGCTGATCTAGCATGTAGGAAGTGCTCCATGGTACGTGTTAAATAAGATGAAAATAATTGCGTTTTGTCTGCACAGCGATGTGGAGAAGGGAAATAAGAACATCTCCCAAAGCCAAGGAAACGTGCAAGCTGCTGCCCATGAGTCCTGATAAGAACGTTCATGAGAGTCACTTTTGGGGTTTCTGATCCAAGGACCCAGAAGAGCCAAAGCCGGGGTTCCTACCTTGACAGCACCATCTTAAAATAGGTTCCAAATCCTGTACTTGCCAATCTTGTTGTACTAATTGTACCTTAAGATTTCATAGGTTGGTTGAAAAGGCAGACTCCCTGGATGACCCCCATATCCAAGAACTCCTAAGGAAATGAATACCACCCAGTTAATCTCCAGAGTGAAGGCTGTCGTCATTGCACTGAGGCCAAAAATCTCACATAAGTTTCTACTTTTATCTCTGAGACACAGAGAGAGGACTACTTGGAGGACAGCAGAGACTGGAGTGATGCAGCTGTAAACCAAAGGGGCCAAGGATGGCTGGCAAACTACCAGAAGCTGGAAGAGGCAGGGAAAGGTTGTCCCCTGCAGGTTTCAGGGAGCATGGCCCTGCCGGGACCTCAGTTTGGGACCTCTGGCCTCCAGAACTGTAAGAGACTAAATCTCTGTAGTTTGAAGCCACCCAATTTGTGGTACTTTGTGACAGCAGCCACAGGACACAAATACTGTGTGGAGGAACATAACACAGGGCTGACGAATGTGATATCTGGAAACAGTGCCCAAGTTCCAGCATTTCTAGACCTACCATGTTCCCTAACAGTGACACATTACTCAACCCTAAATCTCCCTTTTTGTCCCTAAATTTTGTGCTCTGCAGCTAGCATTTGGGGTAACAATAGTAGGTAGCTGCTAGGAGTCCTTTGAGCATGAAGGGGTTTTGTACGAACAGCACTTGGTACAGATCCTGGCACGTAGGAAGCCAGTGGGAGGAATCTCAGTGTCTTCTCATAACATTGACCTTTTGCCCGCCCCTGTCTGGTCCTTCTCTACTGTGTTATAAACATTGTCAGGAGTGGGGACCAGATGTAACCCTGCACTCTGGGTACAACAAACCATCATGGTTTAATACAAGAGCAGAATAATATTTTCCTTTCTCCTTTCGGTGCAAAAGGTCATGCAAATCCTGTGCTTCTTATCACTGTTTAAATTAAGTTCTGCCACTCAACGCCTGTGCCGTTTGATAAGACATCGTGTTGTGAAGCTCTCGGTCCAGAGGAAGACAGAGCTGGAATGTATTTATTTGCCACGTTCTGTGTGTGTGTGTGTGTGTGTTTGTATGCAAGTGAGTGTGTGTGAGTGCCTGTGAGCATCTGTGTGTGTGTGTGTGTGTGTACCATTTAAAATGGCCAGGGGAAAAAAAATAAAAAAATAAGATAAAATGGCCAGGGGATGATATTGAATATTAATCATTAGAATTAGTGGGGATGGATGGCCTGTATGGGAGAAAAACATCAAATTCAAACTCTATGAGTCAATACGAATGATCAATTTAAGTTTACAAATTGCAAATATTCTTTAAAACGACTGTTAGCGCAAAGAAAAGAAAAAGTGCATTGAACTTACCAGCGCTTCTGTTCTCCAAACACTTCCTTCTGGCCTTCATCGGTTCCTGTCTTGGCTTCCTTTGAACATTCTGTCTAACCACTCACATTTGCTGGTCAAAGCCTCGCGCGCCCAAGGCCTCCTCTTCGTGGCCTTGCCTGCATTCCTCACACTCACACCCAGACTGGCAGCCTCTGTTTGGAACATTCACACTTCCTCGTGGCGTGGACCACGTTCGCCCCGCAACTCATAGGTTTGTCCGCTTTGCTGAGGAAGAAGCTGGGCGAGGTACACTTGCCCAGAGAACAGTCTCGGACTTCCTCACCTCTCCTTCCCCTGTGGCGTGTCGCACACAGCAGCCTCACACATGTTTACGGTGTTCACCACGCACCCTGCGCCCACGTGTGCCTCGTCCAACTTACCACAGCCACGCGGGGAATAAGGGAACGCCGCTCACGTTTCTGGGGACATAAGACACACCCAGACGCTAAGGCCACAGGGGACTGCAAGACCCCAGAAGAGGACAGAGGGTGGCCGACCGGAGATGCTGGACCAGCAGGGCAGGGTGTCCACTTCAAAGCACGCTTTCCCTCTTTCTAGGGGTGTGAGTCATTTTTTTAAATCCCTCTGATCTCCAACGTCTTCCTCCATCGAACAGGCGTAAGACATATCTCAGGGAGTTGTGTTGGCAGTCTGGGGGGTCCCAGTGTAGGACAAGCCTGGCCTAAGGCCTCCCCGAGGGGGAAGGGGGCTCAGGAACTGGGCAGAAGCAGAAGCTTAGAAACAGCCCCTGGGGCCACCCTCCTCAGCCTCTACACTTTCCTTAATGACATTTCCTCTCCTGGTCTCTCCAAGGCTGGCCTTGACGGTGGTTTCAATCAGATTATACCGGCATTTATAGCTTGAAGGGAGTAACCAAGGGGGTGCCGGCAGGCTCCAGACAGAAACAAATGCTAGTAAAGAAATCTCCAGGGAGACATCCAGAGCTTTCCAGGAGTCCTAATGTACCCAGGACCCACCCCGGAGTTCTGATTAGTGTTCTCTGAATGTCTGCCACGAGTGGGCTGCTCAGGAAAGCTGACGGGGACTGACACTTGCCTGAACACTGAGTCTTAGCTGATTAATTTAAGAAGCTCTTGGTAGGCACAGGGCAGTGGTGTTTCCTTGAAATCTAGGCAACTTCCGCTTGAGTTTTGCTCGATAAGAAACAGTGTGAGGTCTCCAGTGGCCTCACTCCCAAGCCCACCCCTCTTGAGGACTTCTGGGCTACCGGAGAGTTCAGTTTTCTCCCACTCCGACTCTGTCTCCGTGGCCCGGTGGTCTGCTCTGCTCCGGCATGGCCGTGTCGGGAGGTGGTGCTCCAGGCTTCCTTCCATGGCAGCTGCCAGATCGACCCACTCCCCGGAGTGAGAATCCCCTCACTCTGAAGAATGGGCAACTCTTACTCACCCATCACTGGCGACATTTTCATTTATTTCATCTTCACAACAGCTTTGGAGGGAAGTCTTAACAGCCTACATTTACAGGTGAAGACAGTGAGGCCCCAGGGAGTCAGGCCATGTGGAGTCAAATTCTCAGATTCAAACCGAGATTCAAATTCAAGACTGTATGGAAAGTCCGAGCTCCTTTTTTTTTTTTTCTCTTGGTCGCGCAGCATGTGGGATCTTAGTTCCCCTGCCAGGGATTGAACCGGTACCGCCTGCATTGGAAGCGTGGAGTTTATTCACTGGACCGCCAGAGAAGTGCCTGAGCTCTTTTAGAGGGACACCTTGGCGATGGGGAAGAGGGAGCAGCAGCGGAGGGAGAATCCAGCTGGAACAGACAGTCGTGGGTGGGAAGCTTGGTCAGCCGGCATCAGCGGCGCATTCAGCCTCCACTCACCTGGGGGCAGGTGGCAGGGCAGGAAGGAAGCAATGACAGGCTGAAGAGCTTATGCCAGCCGAGGCCAGGGCTCCCTTTCCCTTTACTCTTTGGTAAGTCTGGAAGCGTGTTAAGAAGTAAACCAGGGCTTCCCTGCTGTCACAGTGGTTAAGAATCCGCCTGCCAATGCAGGGACACGGGTTCGAGCCCTGGCCGGGGAAGATCCCACATGCCACGGAGCAACTAAGCCTGTGCGCCACAGCTGCTGAGCCTGTGCTCTAGAGCCCGCGAGCCACAACTACTGAGCCCCCGAGCCACAACTGCTGAGCCCGTGTGCCTAGAGCCCGTGCTCCGCAACAAGAGAAGCCACCACGATGAGAACACATGCACCACAACGAAGAGTAGCCCCCGCTCGCCGCAACTAGAGAAAGCCCGCACGCAGCAACGAAGACTCAACACAACCAAAAATAAAAACAAGTAAATAAATAAATTTATTTAAAAAAAAAAAAAGAGGTAAGCCAGCTCACACTCTAAGGCTCCAATAAGTAACAACAGCATCGCCTCTTTATTTCTCTGCTATTTCGCATCTTTCTTCTTTCCCTTCAACAGCGGCTCCCCTCCCACCGCCGCCTCCCCTCCCACCCCCGCCATCCCCCTGTATCTATCTTACTCCTATACCTCTGTAGACACGCTCATTATTTACCGGATGATAAGATAGGTCTGCACTGCCTTCTAGGAAAAACGCACAGATATTATTTGCAAAGGCTAGAAAAGCAGGTGTTCTCAAGCTTATCTGAATATTTTGAGTAAATCCCTGTTTTGAAATGTAAATGCTCCTGCAGCCTGTCTGGTTTGAGATAAAGCAGTGAACAATGAGTTAATCCTTATTTTATGCAGTTCATTATCAGAAGCCTGTGACCGGGCAGCCACCTTTCCAAGCATAATGGAGGTCACACCCAGGTAGATAACTCCCTGACCCCCGTAAATCGCATTTATTAGGTAGATTATGTTGGACATAAACGGACCAGGGTATAAATGTTTTATATGTGCTTACATATACAATACAAAACGATGATTACCTTAAATATTTATTCAATATTAGATATCTCAGTACTTTATAAAATTGGTTCATTATTGTTCAGGTAAAAAGCAGATTTTATTTTTTTCCTTCCCAGGGTAAAAGTGAATGTATTCATCTCACTGGGAACCATGATTTAATCTTTCAGAGTGGCAGTGGGAAGGAGTGTGGAATCTCTTTGATTTTTTTTTTATCTTTAAATAATTGCAAAGAAAAAAATGAAGTACATTAATCTGCCCAGGTCCATTAAAGTAAATCCTATCAACATTCTCCTTTCTTCTCTCATGCCTCTCCAAAAACAAACAAGCAAGCAAGCAGACAATTGGACCCGAAAGCACCCATGCTACTGCACGAGGAAAGCAGGTGCAAGGCCCTGGTGCAACGGACGACTTTATTTCTGAGGACATTCTTACTGTTGCCATAGCACAGAGCTCATAGCTGAAGCGATTATTAACAATTATCTCATTCTGAATTCTTTCATTTTACCTCAGTCCCAGATAATACCTACTTAATGCATTTCATAGTTGTTTTTCCTAATTTTCCCTCTGTGGCTTCTTTTATAGCCTCCTTTCTTTTCATCTTTTCCTTTGTCCTCTTCTCTCTCCTACCAGCTTCTTGGTTCTGTCTTTATGTTCCCCATTTTATGGACACTTCGGCCCCTGTCTGCTCTGTGGTAGCTTTCTACATCAATGACACCCCTGGGAACTGAGGTTTTCATTTCCCGGTGCAGAACCGTCAGTCTGCCTGCTCTATTTATTATGCCTCTTGATTCCACGGCTCCTCCTGGCACTGGCTGGACCTTGAACATTCCATACCTCTGCACGCTAACCATCAACTAGGGAACTTTCTCCTTTTACATATTCTTCTGTGTAACTAGAATACTTAAAGGAAAGAGAGAGCCTTGGAAAAAGTGTACCTTGGCTGTGACCTGGTAAGGGTGGCATTGAAGGACATTTCTTTGGGTGGAATCTGACAAAGAAAAGCACCCTTTTCTCCTGTGTCCCTCAGGGCCACCTACCGTGGCAACTTGCTGCCTTGTTTGTTGAAGACCTGGCTGTGCTGGAGGAGATAAGAGCTGATTTGTGTATTTAGAATATCTGCTGGGAAGTAGGTGTTTGCATAGCTTATTACTGGGCAGCCGTGTAGGTTTCTCAGACATGGCTTAAAAACTAGATCAATTTGTCTTATTTAAATATTTGATTCTATTTTTAATAGGAATGATGCAACTGTGGCAGTATGCTTCAGCTTCTATTGACTGCTTACTGATGGCATTAAGTAGTTCGAGAAAATGTGCGAATCCATATTTTATTTATAACCAAAGCAGAACCACTAAAACTAAAATAGGACCCCAGGGCTACATCTCTTAGACACACGCCCATCACAAGTGGACGTCAACACGAATACCAAGTCTTGGCACCTTCTGGTTTACAGCCCTTAAAATAAATCCATCCACAGATATCTGATGACAGTCAAGGTCCCAGCAGCAGGAAAAAACAGATGAAGACATCAAGGATGCATTTTTCCAAGACGGATTTATTTTACATGCAACACCAGCTCAATCACTGGCACTGGACGGGCTCCTTGTTTCTGAGGAACATTGATGGATTTTTAGGTTGTATCAACCACTTTAATTTATTAGGTCATTTCACTCTAAATGGTTAAATTGTTTTGCTCACAAGAACTCTGGCAGAACAACGACCTATACTCCATGGGGGGTCCCTAGGAGAGGAGGGCACCGGATAAATTTCAGCCCCTTGGATGTCATGTAGTGAAGATTTTGCTTGGTTTAAAGGGCAAGTCCACAGACACTAATACTTAGTGAGCACCTGCTTTGTGCCAAGCATGAGGCTCCTACTTCTTATGAATACTGTATGGGTTTATGGGAAAGTGGCTGTATCTGAGCTGAGGGTCGTCCTGGGGCAATGGCTTTCTACCGGTATTCATAATGTTGGATCCATTTACTTAAACAGGGCCTCCTAAATTGCATTAGCCTCGGGCCTTACCAAAGCCAGACGCTCCATTTATATATTTCACTACAAACTTGCAGTTGTGTGAATTTGATTAAGACTTAATCGACCCTGTTACACCAAAAAAGCAAAAGAATAAAATGAACAACCAATGAGCTTTCAAAGCATTGTGTTTTTTGTTTGTTTGTTTGTTTGTTTTTTGCTTTGGTTTTTTTTTTTTTTTTTTTCTTTTGGCCACACTGTGGCTGGCTTTCGGGATCTTGGTTCCCTGACCAGGGATGGAACCCAAGCCCCAGCAGTGAAAGCGCCGAGTCCGAAACACTGGACCGCCAGGGAATTCCCTCAAAACGTATTATTTTTATGAAACCCAACTTTGGCACTTTTATTACAGCAAAACATCACTTTTGATTAGGCTTGCTAATTTGAATTGTATTGGTTTTATTGCTGCCTTGTATTAAATATGTAAATGTGCTATTTACACATAGTCTGGGTCAGACTATACCCAGAGGGCTATATAGGTGATCTTAGATTTGTTAGCATATAGTTCATTCTAAGACAGTTTATCTAAGTTAGCAAGGGAATCCATAAGATTTTTTCCCTCCAAAGAGAAATTTAGAAAAGACTCAAGTTTGAAATATACCACAGCAGCCTAAAATCTGAGTGCGGTCCGTAATCAGAGAGGTATGGAACACGTAGATGTCTTCAGCTTCGCAGTGAAGCTGAGACAGCAGTGCGAGGATGGAGAACTGCCCCAGTTCTCAAGCCCTCACAGGTGACCCTGCCCACTTGACCACCTCCCGAACTTGATCTTATGGACTGATTGGTTGATTGGCTGTGGCCGATGCCTAGAGTCTGCATGTGGCCTCTGTTTGCACTGCCTGAGGAGAAGCAGCGTGAAGCCCTGACAAAGGCGGGCTTGACGGGGACCTGGAGCTCTTCTATATTCAGTGGCTCCCACTGCCTGCAGGCCAGTGTCCAGGTTCCTGGGCAGGACACACGCAGCCTCCGTGACTGCCTCTCTGTCTCCTCTTGCTCTCGCGCTGACGGGCCCTTGTTATCCCTCAGCAGTGCTACCCCTCTCCATCTCCAGCCCCATGCCCTGGGCTCTGGACAAACCAGCTTCATCATACCACTTCCTGCCCCCCTCAGCTCACTCCAGACCCAGCAGCCACCACCAGGGAGACCTCTCCCAGCACCCTCTCCACCATCATCTCCCTAAGGACACCTTTCTTGTCACCCATGCATGAAAAAATGCTGCTGCCATATCAGTAAGCAAAGGATGTTGTGGCCATCGAGCCATCACATTGCAGCCGCCCAGATGGTGAGCCCTGAGGGAGCTCAGGATGGAAACAGGATGCCCGCCACCAAGCCCTCAGCCCCTGCAGCCACCTGGTGAAGACAGGGCCCCCTGCGGGGACTCAGGATGGGAAAGCACAGGATCCTGGTCTCAGGTAGCTGAGGTGCGGATCAAAGGAACGATTCCGGTGAGCCCAGACTCTTGCATCTTCCCATGCATAGAAAAGGGCTGAATTCATTAACCTGAGATGTCTGGTGTTCTTTTTTGATGTTCCAACTACCTGGTCTTTGTTGCAAAAACCCCTGTAGATCCTGATTCCTCCCCGACCTCTTCACAGAGGTCCCTCAGCGTGATCTGAGAGGCTGCGCCCTGGGCTTAAGTCCTCAGTTTTGTCCGCCAAATAAAACATAACTCTCAACTTTTAGGTTGTGCTTTTTTTTCAGTCACCACCACCCTGATATTCCCTGCATGACACAAACCTTTTTCCAGGGCAGGGTTCTAGGACCCCCAGGTTCTAGAATATTTATTTTACTAACTTGAATACAGGACCATCTCCCCAGTTAAATTATCCCCCCTGTGTGGGGCTTAACAGCATTCAAGTGTATGGGTTCCATTTCATCAGTGAAGGTTTCCCTGGTCTAACTGTAAAAATAATGGAGTGCACTTTTACATCCTGTAGCTTTTGAAGTTGATCGTGTAAATTTCTTTAACTTCTGACTTGTTTTGAAACTTGGATCTGTAGTGTTGAAAATTGTCAGAAGGAAGTAGGACTTCAAAAGGTATCCACTGAATGAATGAGACCCTGAATTTCCCCGTATTTCTCTAGCACAGACTAATAGGCCACCGTGATTAAAAATAGGTGATTTTCATCATTTTCAAAGCAATCTTATTTAATACAGTTTTTTTCTTCTTTCTTTTTTTTTTATAAGCCAATGCAAATGCAGAGGATGTTTCTCTCTCCCCAGGGAGAAATAGATTTCAGAGTTTGATTTTAGTGGGAGTTCATTTTCAGTTCAAACCAAGTGTCTGCAAAAGTCAACCTTTGCTGCTATTTTTTCCTTCCTTTTTCTAAGTTAAACGGCTGAGCCTTATCTACAGAGGAACGTGACTCACTCATTGCTGCTGCTGTACCCCCCAAATTTCACAAATGTTTCCATGTGGGATTCCCATGTTGATAAGATAACCTGGCCAATCTGTGGAATTTTATAACTAGAGACAAGATGAGCAGAAAGAAAAGTACGTTGGGGAGTTTTAATATAATTCAGGGAATTATTAATCTATATTGCTGGGGATAGTCTCTGGTTTAACCCTCACTTAGGAGGGAGTATAGGGTGATGATTATAAGCCAGACACCTGACTCTGAACCCCATTTCCAGTCGGCATGTTGCGTGACCTTGCTCAGCCTTGTCGTGCTCATCTGTAAAGTAGAGATAAAAACAGAGCTCCAGGGCTTCCCTGGTGGCGCAGTGGTTGAGAGTCCGCCTGTCAATGCAGGGGACACGGGTTCGTGCCCCGGTCTGGGAAGATCCCACATGCCACGGAGCGGAGAGCTCCGGTTCATCTGTACCATTTTTCTAGATTCCACATATATGCGTTAATATACGATATTTGCTTTTCTCTTTCTGACTTACTTCACTCTGTATGACAGTCTCTAGGTCCATCCACGTCTCTACAAGATGAACTGGCTTGCAAGACAGAAATAGAGACAAAGATGTAGAGAACAAACGTATGTACACCAAGGGGAAAAAGTGTGAGGGGGGTGGTGGTGGCGTGAATTGGGAGATTGGGAATGGCATGTATACACTGATATGTATAAAATGGATAACTAACAAGAACCTGTTGTATAAAAAAATAAGTAAATTTTAAAAATCGAGTTCTGTCATAAAGCTCGTGTGAGGATTAAACGTGACAGTGCACCCAGTGAGCGCTGAATAAATGTTAGCTGTGATTGAGACGAGGCTGCCCTTCAATCAGAACACTTTCCCCAAGACACTTTTAAGTTTTTCTGAACTTAAAGGGCATAAAAACAGCTGAGAAGCTGCTTACAAGCCTGATTCCTGGACCTTCCCCTGGGAGAATATGATCCGGGGGTCAGGTGTGCCTTGGGCCTGCACCTGGATCACGTTCCCACAGTGATTCTGATGGACCATCTGTGGCCTGAACTTGGAGCAACACAGGGCTACCATGTCACCTTCCAGGCAACTTTGAAAGCCGGGTGCAGAAATCTTCATTCCTACTCCCTGATTCTTCGCTAAGCAAATGCTGAGGCCCACAGAAGAATTCCTGCTTTCTGGAGCACAGGATGGCGTTGGCAGGGATTCTTGGACTCCCCAGCATCAGAAACGTTCATCCTGTGTCTTCAAACTTCCACCAGACCTGGGCACCCACTTTGTAACCTCAGGAAGATGCTCCTTAGGTACAAATGTGACAGAGTGTGATGGAAAGAAATTCAGGCTCAGAAGTCAGACAAACGTAGGACTGGACCCACTTCTGTCATTCACTCCCTCCATGTGCTTGAAGGAAAGGAAGAAAGAAGGCAGGCAAGAGGCAGAGACAAAAGAGAGAGACCGCTCTTGGCCTCCATGCAAAATAAGGTAGCAGCTTGTGTCACCAAGGCTTGATTAAAAGGTCTGCACAAGATGTGTGAAGCCTGCAGTGTACACTGCCTAAGTGCTGGTTTCCTTCCCGTGGCTTTCCTGAGACCGTAGCCTGCCCATCTCTAACTAAGCAGTCAGATCTTAACCACTCACTTAACACTTGATAATATAATGGAGCTATATTGCCATGTAATTGTTGTCCATGTCACCGTTTGTCTTTCGTTAGATTGCAAGCCTCCTGAGATCATGACCTGTGTATCAGCTTTGTTCTGTCTTCCACCGCCCATTCGTACATTTCCCTGCAGCCCCAAAGCCCTGACTTCCGTGTCTGTCCCTGCGAACGCTCAGCCGTCCGAAGTGGTGAAAGAGGAAACAATAAACAGACCACAGATTCAGTGCCTGACCCAAGAGGCGGATTATTGGGCAAGCCAGAGCCAGGAAATACCAGCCGATGACCCACTGGTTGCCAAAAAAAACCAGACAGAGAGCCTGCCGGCAGTGGTCAGCGCTTCCAGGAGCTAGAGGCACTGCTCAGCATTTTCTGAACATGGTGCCTGGACCTTGTGTTTGCCTAAACCCCAGTGAGCCCACACCCTTCTAAAGCTGCTAAGGAGGTCACATTCCAGCTGGGAAGGCTGCCCCCAGCCACTATGTGAGACTCACTTTAGCTGTCCGTGGCTTGGAAGAGTAAGATTATTATACACATGGACATTGAAGGCACTCAAACATTTGTTGAAGGAAGAACGTAGAGCCTAACAGTTTGTGTGTGTATCTCTTAAGGGTACAAGTTAAAATGAGCCAACGATATATGTCAAGAACTATAGCATTTTCTTGAAAACAAATTGTGCACAAGTCAGACCAAAGGTTACAGAATATCCCTGGGTAATTTAGGAGCTGTGCTTCTAAAGGAGAGGGTTGTGAGGCTGCCCTTTATAGGTTTTGCTTTGTTGGAACCTTCTCGCGGTATCTGGGGACACAGTTACAAGTTGTCATCTGTCTGCTCCGGGCTCCTTCCGAGTCCCCAGCTCCAGAAAGGAAGGTGTGCCTGGAACTGTCCTAGGTCATCCTCACAGCAGTCTCCTCCCTCCTCCTCAACTCACAGTGCTGAGGGATTCTTCTAGATGTCTTCTTTCTTTTCTCTCAAAAGTTCTAACCCTGCCTATAAGCTAACGTTTTAAAGAAAATATTTGTTCATAAACCAGAGGAAGGTTCTCTTTCTGGGCAGGCAGGGAACTCACCCGTGAACACTGAGTGCCCTTTTTCCCCCTCCACCCCTGAACATTTGATTTATATTAACCGAAACAGGCTATCTTTACAAAAACACATGAAAGGGTTTTGTCATAATCAAAACTCTATGTGCGTGAAGTTTAACTCATTCTTTCCCAAGTAGATCACAGTCTCATGCACCTAGCACTTGGGGACGGGTCCCCTGTCTCTGTTAGGTCTGCTCCTCTGTTTGTAACATGTAGAGTTCAGCCCATTTAGTTTGCATCGGGGGCTAAATCTCCACCAAAAGACGAAAGGTGATACTTTGCACTGTTCACGCGACCGCTTCTGTTAAACCACACCATTTTCCCACCTCCAAGCAAGCTTTAGGGTACACTGAAATAAGCTGTCTCCTGAGGCCCTAGGAGCCCTTGTAATTCTATTTTAATTTATAATGACAGTAATACCGATGATAACAGCAATAACATCTATCACTTATAAAGCAGAATTTTAATGTTTTCATATACATAGTGTCCACTGACCCCCTAAAGAAGGCAGGAAAGGGAACCTTGATCAATTACGTAGGTGAACAACACAATTTTTTAAGTTTCTTCTAAGTCAGAAATCTCTTTTTCTTCCTTGATTATAACAAGCTATCATGACCACTTAAGTTAGTTTATATCATTTACCGCATTTTTCCTAAGACAGAAATCATTACTATTTTTGTTATACTACCTTACTCTCATGAAATCTGCCCAGACCGTCTATCTATTCTGCACACTGTATCTAATCTCATTCACCGCCCCCCCCTTGGAAGTCTTTTTATCCCCATGTTCCTGGGGATCCCTGGACCCCAAGGCTATGATTTTCCCAAGATCCTTTCCCAAGAGCCTCCAAATTTCTAATTCTCGCTTTCTTATCCCAGGTCTTTTTGACTTTAACTGAAAGAAACAGCTTTTTTTTTTATCAGGGCTAACGTTTTTCTATACCACGTAATAAAGTTTGTATTGGATACACTAAAGGCTGTAGACTGACCAGAGGCCTCAGGCTTTAGGACCCGAGTCCATGGCGCTGGAATAATTTAAAGAGAAGAGTCCAGAGTTACAGTTGTTACCACTGCCGGCTAATGGAAAACAGCCCTGCTTCGAAGCCATGTTCTAGTAAAAGGAATTCGTTTGCAAGAGACATCCAAATGGCAGCTAGGTTAGAGTCTGGGCAGTTTTGATCTGTCCCGGTGTCACTGGTTACTCTCTTCACCAATCTGGGTTCCAGTTTCTGCAGGAAAAAAAAAAAGGAGACATTTGTAGGTTGCTTTTCAAATCTAAGAATCTATGAAATCCCCTGAACATAGCATAAATGGGGATTAACCCGAAATCCAAATGTGCTCCTGTTTTTGCTATAATGAGTGTGACTTCTTCTGCTTTTGAATGCAAGGTTTTAATGTACGGCTCGATTTGGCAGTTTTTACTGAGATAAACTGCATTCAAGGCCAGAGAAATTTCTGGGGCAGAAGCTGAAAGACACAAGTGAAAGGTCCAAGGAGCGTGAAAGCTACATAAAGTCACATAAATTTCAGACGCAAAGAGTTGTTCTACTGAATTTAAAATTAAAAAGCAAACAAAACAAGCAGAAACGATAAAAGAAAACGGAGTTCCTTAGCAAGGCCACCTAAATAAATTCCCTTTCCTGCACACGACCGGCTTCTGCTCTGTGACTGAGACTTGCCAGCCTTCCTGAGGGGAAAACTCCTTCTATCAAAGCAAATGATGAGGGAATCTCTCCTGTATGTGACCTCCAACGCTGTGGCCCGAAGTGTGAGAGAAGCTTGGGAGACACTTTTTTTTTTTTTTTTTTTAGTTTTGTTTTTCTTTGGATTTTCAAATGCTAATTTCACCCAACCAAGGGAGCTTCATTTAGTCATTTTCCAGGACTGATTTTTAAAAGGCCTCACATGAAAGTTAAAATAAATTGAGTTAGAGATCTTGGCCACCCCATATTTATCAACATCATAATTGATTTCTATTCAAAAGTAGATGACCATCAGTTTGTGCTCAGGCCACTCGATTTATGAAAACACAGCTGCCAACTTCTTTAGAAATCATTTTTTTTAAATTGAAATGCATTTTTTAGGGTATGGGCTGTAACTTTGAATAAAGCCTCAAGTTAAAGGTAAAAAAGCCTATTAAAACATGACAGCTTTTCTTGATATATATATAGATAGATATCAAAATACCTTGATCACTATATATCAAGAATATATATCATATGATAAATATATATGTATTTATTATATATTAGCATATATTAAATAATTTAGATTTATATATTTCTATATGTAATTCTTAATATATTAAAAACATATATACAATCACATAAATTTGACTCTCTGGAATAAAAAACATTTCACTTAAAAGAAAATATCTATATTGATCCTTACGAATACCTAGAACGAAGCAAACAGCTTGAACTAACACATTTTCCCTAATATGTATCTTATCACGGAATGTGTATTTTTCTAGACTGGTAGACTTTCACATATATTCAGTTGCAAGGGTAAATCATTCCTTCATTTGCTTTATGGCTCCACTGAGACCTTCCAGATGTCAGTAAAGAGAGAGAGAAAGGCTTTATCAGTTCAATCAGAAATGGTTAATTCAGTAATAAGGGCTTAGAGCATTTTAATGTCGGTTTATGATGCTAATGTATGTTAATTGCCATTCTCTCCCAAGACTTTCTTCTTTTTCAGGACTTTTTAGGTGAGGTAGGGGAGGTGTGCTCTGCATTTGTTATCCAGTCCTGGGAAGGCCTCCTTGTGATTCGAATGGAGGAGCTTACCTGAAAACAAAAGTGCAGGCCCTCCACCTGCGGTTCCGGGTATCAGCCCTAATGCCTAATTCCTAAACTCTAAGGCAAATCTTCTGCTTAAGGTGTGAGGGCAATTTTCCCACCTCTTTCTTCCCACAGCTTCAGAATAAAAAGCCAACATTAGTAAATCTGTTAGACATTTCCATTATAAAGTAGCATATATACATTACTGAAAACTGAGGGAAAAACATATATATACACACACTACTCACCACACAGAAAATCACTGCTGACATTTTAGTGTATTTCTGTCCTTATTCTTTTTTCCCACTTCCTTCCAGAAATACAATCGTACGTCTTCCTTATTGACAAATAAACCAAGCAAAGAAAAACTTACTATTTTCGTACAATTTTGTCACCTGCCTCGTTTCACTTCACAGCACCCGAAACGTCTAAGAGGTGGGTGGCAGAAACACAAAGGCTAAAGTGCCGTCACAGTTTGGGGCTGCTGTTTTCTGCCACCTCCCAAATGCCTCCTGGGGCAGCCTGGCTTTCCACAAGGGATCTCTGAACTGTTGTGAAAATTGGGGTCATTCTCTGCAACCTCTGGGATCCAGCATTCAGCTTTCCCTGTAGTGAGAGGACTGGAAATATTCTGAGACTGAGGAAAGCCATCATTTTAATGTCTCAGAAAGAAAAATAAGACCGTTTGTTTGCGCTACTCAGGCTCCAGAAGTCCACTTGACTTTGGGGACTGTACTTTAGATCCTTGCAGGAGGGGGGGAGGGAGAGAGACAGACAGAAAGCGAGAGAGAGCAAGGGAAGCGGAGTGGTCCAGAGAGAGCCCCAGACAACCAGAGTTTGCTCTGTCACAAAGGCTTTATGTCCAAAATGGTTCCAGACCCAAGATGAGGAAGTGGCCGCCCTCAGCCCTGTGCCTCCCCCGATGCTTAAGTGCGCTGTGTGTGTGCATTTGTTTGCCTTTCCAGCCTGGAGCCAAAATCCTGAAATCTGACACCTCGGAGGGCACAGCCCCCTGAGCTCAAAGGCATCAGCATTTGGGCTGGCTTCTCCGGGCCAGCCTTCCCGAGGAGAGACAAGTCGAAAGACTTCTAAACAGTAGTCTATTCAGCCCGGGCTCTGAAGCGCTCCAAAGAAATAAATGTGTTACAGCTGTTCCATGGGGGAGGCCCGGGCCTTTGGGGACCAGAAGGAATTCCGGGACTCAGGGAGCAGTTTTGACTCGGCCGCTGCTCTGGAGGCTGGCTGCCTGGAGGTGGCTTTCTGGTGGGGCTGACGGAGCCGGGTCCATCTCCTGGAGGTGGGGACATGACCGTCCGCGCATCTGCTTTGTGACAGCTGCTGACGCCACTGCCGCCCGCTCAGAGCAGCGTCCCTGATTTTATAAATAGGCACTTGTGTACGCTGAGTGCGCAGGCACACAGCTCATGTTCTGTTATTAATTTAAAGTTTGGACCATGTTTTTTTTTTTTTTTTTCTAATTCTTAAGAGCACCTTCCTTAAAAGATCTTTAAGACGTGAGTTATAGACAGAAAAACCATAATGGCAAACAGACAAAACCCAAAACAAAAAATGACAGCGATTTTTGTCTCCTTAATTGTGAAACACACAATTTTGCTTTGCCTGGTGCCAGTTTACATGGACGTCAAGCTCATTAAGTTAAGATGTATCTTAAGCAACTCTTTAGTAACATTGATTTTTTTTTTTGATGCACGAAAACTTCATTAAAACCATTGTAATATCCAAAATGCTATAAACTAATTTAATAAAGATCTAATTTTAAAGGACATATGACAAGACCTAAGTATTGTTATTGCTTTTTTTTTTTCTTAGTTTGCTAATTTTAAAGATGAGTTTTTTTGACTCCTGTAGGGGAAAAGAACATTTTAAAATAGTAACTGTTAATATTTAAATAAATGTTTCTTTTCCAACTTTATTAGTCTATCTTCCATTTAACTGTTGTTTTTCACCCCCTAAGAGGACTTTTAGTTTTAAGAGGAAATGTAATTTTCACAACAAAGTGATCAAGAAAGTCTGATACTTTCTGGTTATTTAAACTATTTCATGCATTTATTTATTCAGGAACATGATGGCACCAGATGTATGTGTGTATCTAATGTAATGTGTGTGTGTGTGATGTAGTGTGTGTGTGTGAAGCAGTGTATGTGTGATGAAGAGTGTGTGTGCATGTATGTGATGTACTGAGTGTGATGTAGTGTATGTGTGTGAAGCAGTGTTTGTGTGATGCAGTGTGTGTGTGTGTGTGATTGAGTGTGTGTGATGGAGAGTGTGTGTGTGTGATGTAGTCAGTGTGATGTGTATGTATGTGAAGCAGTGTATGTGTGATGCAGCGTGTGTGTGTGTGTGATGGAGTGTGTGTGGTGTAATGTGTGTGATGGAGTGTGTGTGATGGAGTGTATGTGATGCAGTGAGTATGAGGAGTGTATGTGTGTGAAGCAGTGTATGTGTGATGCAGTGTGTTTGTGTGTGTGTGTGATGGAGTGTGTGTGATGGAGTATATGTGATGCAGTGAGTGTGAGGAGTGTATGTGTGTGAAGCAGTGTTTGTGTGATGCAGCATGTGTGTGTGTGATTGAGTGTGTGTGATGTAGTGTGTGTGATATAATGAGTGTGATGTAGTGTATATGTGTGAAGCAGTGTATGTGTGATGCAGTGTGTTTGTGTGTGTGATGTAGTGTGTGTGATGGAGTGTATGTGATGCAGTGAGTGTGATGGAGTGTATGTGTGTGAAGCAGTGTGTGTGTGATGCAGTGTGTTTGCGTGTGTGTGATGGACTGTGTGTGGGTGATGCAGTGGGTGTGTATGTGTGTGATGTAGTGTATGTGTGATGCAGTGTGTATGTGATGGAGTGTGTGTGTGTGTGTGTGTGTGAGAGAGAGAGATGGAGTGGGTGTGTCAGTTGACAGAGGGAATAGCTGGAGAGGTCTGGCTCCTCCCTCCAGCTGTATATACTCTGGTCCCAGCGTGCTGTGTCCTTTGGGATTTTCCGGTGCCTTCCTGCTCAGAGGGATGGAACCCCACGGGCACGTGAGCAGCCTATTTCTCTTCGCTCACTCTGTCTCACAGAGCAGACTTGCCATATCAGGCTCTGTGAACTCTGCCACACCAAAGCTGTTTAATGCTATATTAATAAATGTTCCAATGCAGAAGAAAGCCTTCCCTGTCTGTCACCCAAGAAGGACTGAATTTATAAAATGTAGCATACACCCATCTTTATCTAGGCCAAAAGTGTTCCCACACGATATCATTTGATGCCAAAACCCTCTCCCCCATCAGAAGCTTAAATGCTTAGAAGTGAGGTTATCTGGGTGAAGTCATCATCACACCACACTTGGTTTCCTACTTTGTCATCATCAGCATAATTCAGATAATTTTAAAGGGATCCAGGCTTAATCTGCTTCTAGCTGCTTCTTCTTAAAACCTGCTTTGGCAGGTCACTTTCCTGCTTAGAAATGTTCCATGTCTATCGCTCTACACAGAATGAAGTCAACTTTTCAGCCAGCAACTTAAGTCCTTTTGAAATATTCTAAGCAAAGGATGTTTCAAGTGTTATCTCTTACTGCTTCCCAAGGGTAACTTCCAGCCCATCCAGGCGGGGGAAGAGAAAATCCCTTAAACATCCTCCCTCTTTAGTTTCCTCTACTCTGTACTTCAACTTTGTACCACTTCTGGCCAGTTCTTCAGCTCACTGAAAGCACGCTTTCCTGCCGTTTCTTCTGTTCACTGAAAGCTTCCCTGAAATCAGTGCAGTGGACCTTCTCCTGCTCTTGGGTCAGCCTGGAGCACTAAGGATCCTGCCATCACCTGAACCTTGGTCTCCTTGGTCTCCCCACCCAAATGGGGAGCTCCCTGAGGTAAGTGATTGTGGCTTCCTGTAGTTAACAGTCCTTATGTGTGTCTGCTCTCATGACCATGATGACTTATCACAACACAAATAAGTATGTTCCAGGCACAGAACGGTTGTAAGAAATATTATATATACGTAAAGATACAGTTGAAGAAATTATCTCAGACAGGAGTGAAGGAAGCTGTGTCCAATGCTACTGACCCCTCAAATAAGATGGGGAATTGATCACTGGAGTTTGCAATAAGAAGGACATTGATGACTTGAGAATTATTTCTTTAGAGTGATGGGGGCAAGAGCCTGACTTCAGTGACCTAAGATGAACTGGAACAAGAGGCTTTGGACGCAAAGTGATGTGGACCATATCTGAGGGGTCTGCAGTAAAGGGGGATGAATGAAATGGAGAAGTAGCTGGAGGAGAGGTAGGGTTGAGAGATTTTTTTAAGGTGAGAGAAATTACAGCATGTTTGCACATGAATAGGATGATACAGGGGAGAGGAAAAGATGGATCATTTAGTCAAAATACAATAATGTTCACAAGTAGACACAGGAGCATGGGATCCAATTCCAAAGGGGTTTGGCTTAGGAGAATGGAAAGGTCACTCATAAGAATAGGAGCAAAGGCAAGGGTGTAGTTTCCTGGATGTGTGTCATAAGGACACAGAAACTCTCCTCTGGTTGCTTCCTCCCTTGGTTTCCAGAGGGCATTGGTTCCAGGACCCACCATGGATACCAAAATCCACAGATGCTCAAGTCCTACAGTTGGCTCTTTCCTCCGGATCCACAGTTCCACATCAGCAGATTAAATCAACCACAGACCCTGTAGCACTATATTTAGTATTGAAAAAAGTCTGCGTATAACTGGACCCATGCAGTTCAAACCCAACTTGTTCAAGAGTCGACTGTATTTTCCTCAAGGATACAGGAGGCAAGGTCAGCAGCTGAGAATAAGGAAGAGGAGGAAGTACTGGAGGTTTGATGTGAATGAGGAGCAAGGTACTCGTCCAGTAAAAACAAGAACTAAGTAATCAGGAGAACTGGAGGGTGGATGAGCAACATGAAGGGCTCAGGTGAAGCTGATGGTCATGAAGGATAATATAATGAAAATATAAGAACCATTCACTGGGTGAGTTAGTTTAGTATCTTGGTTCAGCTGGTATATAAAGAGAATCAAAGTAATTGTGGTTTAAACAACAAATACATGTATTCATACTACCAGGTAAGTAGTCCACAGGTAGTATGGCGGCATCACCACCAGACACCTACTGTTTGGTGTTTTGCCATCTCAGTACAGCATCCACAGAGTACCTGTGAGGGCAGCTCCTGTTCCCACTTTGTCTCCTTCTACCCTGTGGGAAGGAGAAGCCAAGGACCTGCTCCTTCCCTGAAAGTGCAAATCAACACATTATGTGAACTACACCTGGTGACAGTCCATCAGCCAGTGTTTAGAGACATGGCCACTAGCAGCTACACGGAGATCTTGAGAAGGTGGTCCTCGGCCAGGCAGCCAGGTGCCCAAATAGAAATATCATTTCTATGTAAAATGGGGAGAGTGGACATTGGAAAACAATCAATAGGTGATGGAAAAAATCTCAAGGATAGGCAATATTTAAGAAAGAGAGACTCTATGGGCTATATTCTGTGATTTTAATCTAATGAAATTAGAAATAAGTAATGTAAAACATCTTAATTATTTTGAAATTAATAACACTCCTTTACTTGAAATCAAATGAGGAATTGCAAACTATCTAGAATGCAATGAAAAGAAGAAGACTTTATACTAAAACTCATAGGTCACCATAAAATTTGTATGAGAAAAAAATGTATATCAGTAAGTACTTTCATTAGAAAGAAAGAAAGAAAGGGAGGGAGGGAGGGAGGAAAAGCAGGGGGAAGATCATATCCTGATTTTAAAGAATTATAAAAAGAATAAGAAAATAAACTAAAAGAAGGCATGAAGAAAAAACATGAAAAAAGTCAAGTTTGGTATCAGCAACAAACAAAACAAAACTAGAAAAAATTTCAAATGTTGATTCTTTATAGAGAAAAATTAAAAAAATAAAATCCTTCAGTCTGAGAAAGAAAACAAAAACGAAAATGGGAGAGATTAAAAATGAGAAAGGAGACATATGCAAGTCCCAGAAAAATTAAAAGAATTACAGAAAACACAGCATACAATTCTATGATATTTGTAACCCAGATGAAAGAAATAAATGTGTAGGAAAATATAAATTAACAAAACTGAATTAAGAAGTGGAATTTTGAACAAAAAAATTCCCATAGAAGAGATTGAAAAGATAATACAAATATGCATTGAAAAGATCGTCATAGAAATTAAGCCTCTTAAGTGTAAGCACATGTACACAAGGATATTCGCTACAGCATTGTAGTGATTAAAAAAGAAAAAAAAGAAAAGAAACCATAGTAAATGGCCATCATGTGGACCAGCTGAATGAATTATGATTCATTACACATGGAATCTTACTTGGCCACTACAAAGAATGAATTAGAGCTATCCCAGTTGACCAAGGAAGAGTGTCAGCAGACAGAGCTGAGTAAAGGAAATAAGATTCAGAAGGATGTGGACAACATAGTTTTATTTTTGCAAAACAATTAGCAAAATGCACTACACAGTTATACGTGTTAGCATGGAAAAAACTGAGAGAATAAATTCTGAGCTGTTGACTAGGATCACACGGGTGCGGGGTGAGCCCCATAAGAATATGAAGAGGAGGCAGAGAAAAGGCTACCATGCAAAGGCATGAAAACATAGTGTGCTAAAAGCAACTCACCACAATAAAACCAAAGCCAAGTTGTGTGTATGATACAGTGACACAGCCAGAATAACTTGAAATGAAGGCATAGAAAAGAAATGTTAGCATATATGGGAGTCATTCCCAGTGTGAAACCAGGTTTCAAACCCAGGTTTAGCCGACAATGAAAACATTGCTCTTCTGACTGTGCTGTGTTCCGTCCAGCCATGACCTTCAGTCTGCCCCACTCGCACCCTTTTATCTACACCAGGAAATGTAAGCCCTTGGTCCTACCATCTGTTCACACTCTCTCTCATGTCTTCCTTATCTTCCTAACCCAGCTCAAATTCTATGGTTCAAGCACTCACTCATATATCCTCAATTCTTCTGTGAACTTCTCCAAAAAAAAAAATCTAGCATTAGTTTAATTCTCTACCTCTTCTTTGCCTGTATTTCCAAAGAGCTGAACATCATTGAATAAAATATAACCATGTATGACTCCCAACTTCCAATCGTCTATTAATCATGCCTGGCAATCCTACTACATTTTCCTAGATGAATGGTTTTCAAACTCCATTCTCCTTCAGAATCACCTGGAGAGTTTGTGAAAAAATAGCTTGTTGGGCAGCATCCCTAAGAGGTTCTGATTCCGTAGGTCTGGGAAGGTTACAAGAATGGGCATTCCTAACGGATTTGAAGACAATGATGATAATACCAGTCCAGAACCCTCACTTTGAGAACCACTGTCCTAAAACAGTCTCTCTTACTCTCCTCCATGACTGTGGTCTTTCAAACCATCTCCGCTGTTAAGTCTCCAATAACTAGCCCCACTTTTATACTAAGTCAATGATCTAGTTCTCATTTTTGCAATTAAAAGATAAAAGAACTATCAGCGAGAATCTCCGCACCTCTACCCCACATCAGCCAACCTTCGATCAGCACCATATCTTGACATTTCTTCATGGTGCGACCAATGGACCATCCATGTTGCCGTGACAACCAGCAACACCTTGTGTACACTCCTTGCCCCTCTTTCAACACCAAGCCAGTGCTACAGCAATCCGCCCTGTCTCTCCTCTACCACTGTTATTTCCTCTTTATTTACCCATCCCCATCAAAATTGAAACATGCTGGAATTTCTATCATTGTAAAAAAAATCCAGTCCCCAACTCACATTTCTTTCCCAAAACCACTGTTGCATTTCTCTGTTACCCTTCATAGCAAAACTTCACAAACATGTTTTCTATGTTAATCATCTTCAATTCCTCTCAACCCATTCTGTCTTGAACTCACTTCCATTAACCTTTCGCTCTCAGGGCTCCGCAAAAATCGTGCTCGCAAGTCACTGATAACATCCTGATTCTGGATCCAGTTCTCAGTGGTGGCAGCAGCAACACCTGTTCCATCACTCTTCTGTCGCAGTGCACAGCCTTCACTTGCTTCCAGGTGTCACACGCTTCTGGTTTGTTTCCTTCCTTACTGGACACTCTTTTACTGGTCCCTCCTCCTCCCCCTTCTTTCTTTCTTTTTTTTTTTTTTTTTTTTTTTTTGCGGTACGCGGGCCTCTCACTGCTGTGGCCTCTCCCGTTACGGAGCACAGGCTCCAGACGTGCAGGCTCAGCGGCCATGGCTCATGGGCCCAGCCGCTCCGCGGCATGTGGGATCTTCCCAGACCGGGGCACGAACCCGTGTCCCCTGCATCGGCAGGCGGACTCTCAACCACTGTGCCACCAGGGAAGCCCCACCCCCTTATTTCTAAACGTTGGGGTACCCCAAAGCTTAGTCCTCAGATCTCTTCCCTCTTCCACACATAGCCTCTCCATCTGCACTATTACTCAGAGCCTGGCTTTAAATACACGTGTATTTCACTGATGAATCTACATCTGTAATCTGGACCTCTCCTTTGAATTCCAGATTTATACCTTAGGTTTGTACCTGACGTCTCCACTTGGAACACGAGCAGACCTTATGTCCAAACCTGTTACTCTCAAGTCTCTCTCCTGTCTATAAAGAGCATTATGGGTGAAATTATGTATCCCCTACATTCATATGTTGCAGTACTCACCCCCAGGGCCTCAGAATGTGACTGTATTTGGAGATGGGGTCATCGCAGATGTAATTAGTTTAGTTGAAGCGAGGTTATACTGGAGTAGGTGGGCCCCTGATCCAGTATGACTGGTGTACTGATAAGAAGAGGGACATGGGGACACAGACACGCAGAGAGAAGGCCATGTGAAGACAGAGGCAGAGGTCGGGGGATGCAGCAGGAGCTAAGGACACCGACGCTTGCAGGCAGCCAGCAGAAGCCGGGGGGAGGGCTGGACAGTCTCCCTCACATCCTCAGAAGGAACCCACCCTGCCCACACCTTGACCTTGGACCTCCAGTCTCCAGCACTGGGAGATGATCCACTTCTGCTGTTTAACCTGCGCAGTCTGTGGGGCTTCGTTACAGTAGCCCCAGGAAACTAACGCAAGTGGTTTAAGTCCATCCTTCCAGCTGCTCTGAGCCAAAACCCTCAGGCTCGTCCTTGCGGCTTCCTCTCATCTACCTGCATCCAACACACATGCAAAGTGGGACCACTTCTCACCACCTCCGCTGCCCCCATCCTGGACCACGGCCCGGAACCGAACCATAACCTCTTACCCAGTCCGCCTGCTCCTCTAGTTTATTCTTCACACAGCACCAAAACCATCCTTTTGAAATTTGCCAGATGGCATCACTACTCGTCTCAAAATTCACTCATCACTTCCCTTGCCCTTCAGAGCAAAGGCCAAAACCTTTATAGCGGAGGATGTGGGACATCCCTCGCCTAGCCCTCAGATCTCACCCAGTCACCCTCCTGCTTGACACTGTTCCAGACACATCGGTCTCGTCCCTGCTCTGCCATGAGCATTTCCAAGATGCTTGCACATCAGGGCTTCGTACTTGCTCTTCCCTCTGCCCAGAACCCTCTTTCTCCATCTACCACCCCCAGCTATGAGCTTCTGCCCCAAATATCTGCATCGCTGGCTGGCTGCCTTCCTCCAGGTTATCTCCTGGGTGTACATATAGGTACCCCTGGCGGCTCCACTGGCCTCCCCGCTGCCTCCCTAGCCCTGCATTTCTTGTGGTTCCCTCATGACATATGTCATCACCTGCCACACAACCCCCTTGTGCCCCACCTGCCGCCCCATTGGAACCTAAGCCACATGAGGGAAGGGTCCTTGCTTCGTTCGTTGCTGCACTCAGTGAATTTCCATTAAATGAATGAATGACCAGTTAAGGTCTGCTCCAAACCGTTTCCCTCTGCTTGCTCCAGGATTTGTACCCTACACATCAATCGTCTCCCTCCAGATGGGCACACCAGTCTTTTCAAACTGCTGTCATCCTAGCCTCATGGGTACCGTTTCTGAGGGTCTCAGAGGAGAAGTCAAAGAGTGAAGAGTCTCAAAATCAGACTTTCCCCGTGACTGCTTCCAGCACAGGGTACAGCCCCTGGAGAACTAACACGCAAAGTAAAGAGCCGCCAGCCCGAGAGGAAATGCAACTTACTTTTTAAACTGAAAGATGCTTTATGTGCTGTGAAGGCAGCTTTTAAGAAGATGATCTATTATAGATCGTTAACTATTCCATAACAGACCTCATCTGAAAGTCAGTGGAGTTTCAAAGCAATTTCTTTAATTATTTTCTTATGTTTGTTTGAGCCCAAATTGTAACATTTATAATTTTGCAATGATTCCAGTCAAATTTTATTTCATTTACTGTATTCCCCAAAAGAAGAATGGCTAACATAGGAACATTTTGGATTCTGCATGTTGTTTTCTTTTTTGTTTTTTTTTTTTTTTTGCAGTACGCAGGCCTCTCACTGTTGTGGCCTCTCCTGTTACGGAGCACAGGCTCCGGACGCGCAGGCTCAGCGGCCACGGCTCACGGGCCCAGCCGCTCCGCGGCATGTGGGATATTCCCGGACCGGGGCACGAACCCATGTCCCCTGCATCGGCAGGTGGGCTCTCAACCACTGTGCCACCAGGGAAGCCCCAGGTTCTGCATGTTTTGCAATAAATTTTTCAAGGCAATTATGTCTCCACCCATCTTAGTAGAACTTTGGCCATGTTATGATTTTCCAAGCCCACTTGGTTTTCCCTGTTTTTTTAGATTCATCCCAAGATTTATTTATGTTCAAGTAGATAACACCAAAAACTAGACCATACCATCCAGACGCCTATATTTTTTCTTTGAGTTTAGTGGGATCATTTGCACTGAAAATAAACCATGACTTTTGCTGCTGTTGTCATTTTAATGTTGCATTAGCAATGATAGCAGCCGTTGTCTTACCATTCTTGGAAAGGGAAGAGGGTCAAGGGAATCTGGTGAGAGAGGGGCTGGGCTTTCTGTCCCTGAGGCTTCTTGGGCCATCGTCATGGTGTGAAGGTGACAATTTCCATCTCACAGGGAGCTGACTCATTCCTGCCTACTTGGAGTAGCCGCTGGCCTCACTCAGGGGCAAGGGGACACGCAGATGTTCTTCAGTGTCGGAGGTGGCCTGTGGGCGCAGAAACACAGACAGGCTAATTGAAAACTGGCTGCCTCCTGGATATGCCCGTTTCATTACTGCTTCTTAACTACCCAGAAAGGGTGAAGCCCTCAGATCTGTTATATTATGGCTGGAATGGCTCCCTGGGTCCCCAGCTTCACACCATTTTATTAATTTGGCATCTTTTTCCAAAAATAAATGACTTTGGAGCCAAGCTCCAGTTATTCATATTTTAAATAGTATAAGGCATCTGGCTGAAATGTCAGTAACACAAAGGAAAATGGCTACCAAGTAGATTAATATTTATTATCTTTATTTTTATGTCATCACAATATCATTAAGGTCATTCATAACAAAGGCTAATTTGTCTTCACCGATACCTTTAAAGCAACAGGGGTAGGAATTGGAGCTGATGCAGGTCTTAAATATTTACTCAACTTATTTGTGACCAAGAATGCTGCAAATAAGGCTCTGATTAAATCCAATAAATCACATCTATGTTAATTATTAAAGTGTGCATACTACCTCATCAGAATTAGTACTTAATATTAAAATATGCAGGCAACTATCTTGTCTTTTGACTTTTGGCAAGATAGTTGCTAATATCCTAGTCTAATTCCATGGAAATATTTCTTTGGGCCTCCTTAAAATGCCAAATAGTAAAATCTAATTTAAAATAGACATAAAGGTTTGATTTATAGCACATGAGTCCCATGGTGTGAAGAGCAATACTAACAAGACAAATGTGAGGGCCCAGGAGTTCTCAACTGCGGAGCACGTGCTAGTCCAGTGCCGAATGAAGGCGCCGTTGACAGAGAGAACTGATAAAACAGACTACACTGAATTTTCCCCTCACTTTAACCACAGTCATTCCATATGTTTATTCCAGATCCGTAGAGAGAATTTCTTTCCTCAGGTCTTGGAGAAGAAGCATTAATTACACCACTTCTTACTTGGTTCATCCGGTAAAGGTAAAAACAAAAATTGACCTACTTGGACTTCCCTGGTGGCGCAGTGGTAGAGAGTCCACCTGCCGATGCAGGGGACACGGGTTCGTGCCCTGGTCTGGGAGGATCCCACATGCCGCGGAGCGGCTGGGCCCGTGAGCCATGGCCGCAGAGCCTGCGCGTCCGGAGCCTGTGCTCCGCAATGGGAGAGGCCACAACAGTGAGAGGCCCGCGTACGGCAAAAAAAAAAAAAAATTGACCTACTTGACTTGGATCTGGACAAAACCAGAAGAGAGAGCTTGCAGCAGGAGCTTCCAAGAGCAAAGGTGAAATGCGACAGAAAGTGTCCACTGATAATTTTATTATTTTCACAATTTTAGCAAAAAAGTAAGATTTCCATCTATGAAAATCAGAAGATTTTATTAATCTTTCCAGAAATACAGATATAAATTTATATAACAGATGAAACAAGAGGAAAGAAAGGAGTCCAAGGGGAAAGATCAAGAAAGTGGAGTCTTCCCATTCCTGCCTAATGTACAGTACAGATTCCAAAAGAGATTCCAAAGTTTCACTTGACCAATGAATCGCAGTGAATTTGAATGGGACCCTGATTGTGTTCTGTGCCACCGGAAGATAATCAGAACTTTACTGCTGTAAAATTTCTTTCTAAAAGTAAGTGCACTTATAACATGTACCTGCCACCTTAGCTAAGAGGAGTTTAAGTTCTGAACATCACTGCATCTTTTTCCAAAGACTGAAGACCATTCAGATTCTTAAGCTTCTCATTCTCTCATTCTGAAACTCAGGGGTCGTTATCCAGGACCAGGTATTTTGTTGTAGAAGGTGTAGGGGATTAAAAGACGGCATAAAAATCTTGCTCCTCCCCCTACTTTTTTTTTTATTACAAAATAAGATAACTTTATTGTTGTATTTAACATTGGTCAAACACAAAATAGTTTAATAATGTAAAAACCACCCACAATTTTTCTCACCTCAGTTAACCAATATTAACAGTTTTGTGCGTCCCCTGAATACCTTCTCTGATTTTCTCTCCAGCCAATATCTGGTTGATGATCTCTGTTTCCCAAGTCCAAACTATGTTTTTATGTTTTCTTGAGTTTACTATGTTTTATCCTTGTTCATGTTACTGCTGCCTATAATCATTTGTTACATGGTGTTGTGGTCTGAGTTTTGCTCCTTGCCCCATTTAATTTGAAGGAATAATCTGTTTTTATTTATACTAGTGATAAACCAATATTAAACAACAAAAAAAACCTTTCCATAAAAGATAATTATTTTAGGGTATCTACACTCTCACCCACTTCACATTCCAGGTTTGGCAATTAAGTTCTCAAATCTTTTCTCTAGTCTTTTACAGTTAAATAATTTCACAGGATTTTATTTACATGGAATTTGCTCCCACTTGGAGCTCCTTTCAAATCTCATGAATGAGACAAAAATCATGTTTGTCAAAATTACCGTTGAAAATTCCCTAGGAAGTTGCATTACTGGAGGTTGATAAATCCTTTCAGTAAGACTAACAAATTCAGTTTTTTCTTTGAGGTTTTGAAAACAACAGCCGTTTCTTTAGTTGTGCCAGATAAAGTAAGCCACTTGCTTTTAGGGACCCCAAAGTAGATATGGTTAAACAGTGGACCACAGTGTAGGAAGATGCTCATGTCTGGAGAGCGCCTGGGACCTGAGCCCTCCTAAGGAGACCTTGGAACTGCCTGTCACCTCACACTCATTCAGGGATGTGCCTTGAGTAGGATGGCAGGCCCAGCTAGTGCCACTATTTAAGTTCTTCTGTCCCATTGTTTTTTGGGGGGAAGCAGGAAGGGGAACTCAAGTGCATATAGCTATATTCAATTAACACACCCCTAATGCAGCATTCACGTTACTGTGGCTTTCTTTCATAAAGGATAACATTCATATATTGGGAAACCATAATCCCTAATTATTTGGATTTAATTTCTTGTATAACGGCTTCAGTCTCATTGCCACATCGTTATACCACAGTATCCCATTTGTGGATCATGTATCCTGATTATGTCTTCATATAGACCATCCAGGGAAGGAAGTTAGAAGAAACAAATACCACTTGGCTTGTGTATGTGGAAATTTGTTTTCACTTGCAAATAACAACTTGGGTGTTTTTAATTCTCAAGTAATGCTGTAATAACATTACCTGTCTCCTTACTTTATTTCCTGAGTTACAAAAACTCCCTTTATATTTCAGGAGGTTGTCATCAAATAATCTTTTATTTCTGCGAATCTTTTGTTTTTTGTTTTTTGCTGTACGCGGGCCTCTCACCGCTGTGGCCTCTCCCGTTGCGGAGCACAGGCTCCGGATGCTCAGGCTCAGCGGCCATGGCTCGCGGGCCCAGCCACTCTGCGGCGGGTGGTATCTTCCCATACCGGGGCGCGAACCCATGTCCCCCGCATCAGCAGGCAGACTCTCAACCACTGCACCACCAGGGAAGCCCTCTGCAAATCTTTTTTTTTAAACTTTCTTGAACGTAGGATATATTTGATCAAGTATTTGTTTCTTGATGTAAATCTTCCGAAATATACCATTAACACACGCCGTTTGTTGGGTTTATTTTCCTCTATTTCTGTCTTGGAGCAGTTTATTAGGCTTCAAAAGGAGGAGATCCTTGTTTGACCCCAGCAGGTTCCAAAATCATGGGGTCACTGTGTATCTCCAGCTCCTGTCCCCCTCACCTGAACTCCACTGGCCCGATGCCTTTGCAGGAGATCAGAGCGCTGAGTACAGGTTTATGTTGCCTGCTCAGCACTGCAGGGCCCAGGAAAGTGGGGTGGGTGTCGGAGCCCTGGCAGACAGCTTTGGGGACCTCTTCACACATGTTCCAGATTTGTGCCACAATCCCTGAGCTGCAAGAGTGCAAGCCATTCTTTTATGGGTGTTCTCCTGGGACACTGCCTATTCCTCCACTCAGGCTTAGTGGCCATGGGACACATAGAAGTCCTGTGTTTTGAGAGCTCTCTCTCTAGTTGACAGCAGGAGTTTTCTGTTGGTTTTAGTTTTGAAGGAAGTTTTTAGAAACTCTTCCATCTGTTTCCCTCCATAGATTGTTGCCCTCAGCCCTCATCAAACCCGCTCCCTGGTGAGGCGTGTTCTCCAAATGTGGGAACAAATTCACCCTCCAACAGAACAGGAGGAGAGCTCAACCGCGGCTGTTGACGTTTCCTTCCAGCTCTGCAACTTCTGCCTCGGCAGGTGCTACTGTTCGGTGGGGGAGAAAGGAGCCCCAAGCAAGGAACGGCCAGCTAGTCTCTGGTCCCGCAGGCCCCAAGCTGTGTCCCGCAAAGTGAGTTTTTCAGAATTTCCTTCATTTGTTTCCTATTCCACAGCCCCACTCTCTTGGGAGGCAGAACCTTGTATCTATTGCCTGTGTCTTCTTCATTTCATTGCTTTTCGCGCATAATCCTCAGAACACACGTACCATTCCCCAGTTTTGCATTAACGCTCTTTCTCTGACATTTTTACTTTTTGTTTGTTTGTTTGATTTAGTTTAAGTCTGTTTTGGCAAGAGGTATGTTGAAAATTCTTGCTGAAAACCCCAGCATTCCTGGAATTCTACAGTTTCTTCTTTTTTTTTTAAATTTTTATTTTATGATTATTTCCTTTTTATTGGCTGTGGCACACAGATTATGGGATCTTAGTTCCCTGACCAGATATCGAACCCGTGCCCCCTGCAGTGGAAGCTCAGAGTCCTAACCACTGGACAGCCAGGGAAGTCCCCTATGGCTTCTTCTTAATAGCAATACTCTGAGCTTCAATACAGAGTTTCCAGGTGTATTTGTCCTGAATCCGCTTGGCCTGTGTGAGTTTTTCTACATCCTCACCCTGCCATACACTGGGAGTGCAGAACCCTCTCCTTGATGGTGGTCTTCCCTGTGGGCATCCTCACCAGATGCCCCCCATCACCTGTCACCTTTCTCCGGGTTGGAGGCAGGCACCGATCCCTCTATCCCCAGACTCCAGACATGTCAGGTCCTCCCGAGAACACTCTTGTTATTCTCTGGCTGGGCTGTGGTTTCTGGTTTGCCGATTGTGCAGGTAGGAGGGGTTGGCGTGTGGAGACTCGGGGAGAGGTGAGCTTCGCCTGCTGGTTGACAACCCTAATCTCAAGAGGTGGGGTGGTCTTGAAGCTCCCTCACTTCTCTTGAGGAGAAAGGACCAGGTACAGGAGCATAATCTCCACTCGTACAAATTTCCTTAGAAAAAACTCTCATCCCTGGTCAATTTTAAGGATTCTATTAAATAGGCTAAGGGTGGAGACTAGGGGGAGGGGCAGGTTTAAACACCTGTTTATAAGCTCAGTAGGGATGTGCCGAGCTTTTCTGCATAGGCACTATTATCTGGGGTCCTCAGTATAACGTTCTCATCCGAAATTCCAGAACAACAGGAGAAGTCCCAGTTAATATCCTAACAGCCCTGCCTCTTTCTGATCTGCATTTTATCACCACTCCTCCAGATAACGGGTTCTACCTGCCTGGAGGGACAGCCTCGCAACTGTCATGATGCAGGTAAAAAACAAGGACTTTAAACCTAAAGGACTGAAGAGTTTACAGGACAGAATGTGCTGCCTGACAGGTTTAGTGTTATTGGAACTGCTGACCTGAGCCGAGCCCCCATGGTCACTGGTACAGTGTACAGCTTCCATCTCTGGAGGATTGATGAGCAGGTAGCCACTGGCCTGCCCCCTGAGCCCCACTAGACTGGAAAGTGTCTGGAAGAGGATGGAATCAGCAAAGAGAACATTGGGAATGCCCACATAGGAGGAGGGTGAGGGGTCTGGACCAGTAGGCACACGGACAGACAGAAAGGCAAGCCACCCAATATCATTAACAAATGCATTGCTTATAGGATGCTACCTAGCCTGCATTCGCTGAAGGACCCCTGAGCATTGTGATTTCCTTTTAAATATTCTTTAATCCTTTCAACATTTATTTTCCCTGTTTCTTGTTTATTCCTTTTTCCCTTTATATCCAAAGAATCGGTGGGCTCTCCCCTCACTCTGCACTAGAACATTTTCCAAAACTAGCAACACCCTAGGACTGTGAAACTCATTATACTGCACTTGGGTGCTTCTGAAATAAAACCACTTAGTGAAACCCACTATATGTTCCCAAATATCCCAAGATTAGGATCCCTTATGGATCTAAGCTTGGAACAAAGTTATTATTGATATAATTCAAATCCACTTGGGGACTGGAACAGAACTACAAAAAAAAATCCTGGGACCTCTAAGTGTTTCAAGGTTTTTGATCAGAGAAACCATCAATTAAAAGGTTTGGAAACCTTTCAGCCCTTGCACTGAGAGGTCCTGCTGGGTGAGGAGGCCCAGAAGCTCAGCCCGACCTACAATTCTGAGGTGTCCGCCCCCAGACCTCGGAAATCCACTGCGCAGCACCTCCTGACATGACATCTTCTGGTAGCTAGGTCTTCCCGCTAATGTCTTTTCAACACAAGCCTGGCGGAAACCACCTTCTGGAGGAAAGCACAACTTCTCTGTTCCTTTTCAGCTACATCTCTGGATTATCTCAGTGTCTTACACATCCTTACCTTCCTAAAAATGTTCTTATTACAGTGGAAGCTGGCAGACAAGGATTTTCATTTGCATGTGTGTGATATCACACTGAAAAATTAACAGCTCCTCAGAAGTTCGGTTTAATGATATGCACCGTTGGCTTCTTTCCAGGACATGGCTTAATAACTCATGCCAAACAGTGGTAGGAAGGAGGACAAAAATGACAGCTCTTTTCTTTACATCTGAGTGTGGGAACTGTCATTTTTAATGGAAAGAATTTTGTTTGCAACGTAGTGACCTCTGCTCATTTCGCAAAATCATTTCTCCTGGGTGCTGAAAGCTGGTCCCAGAACATCCCGCGGAGCTGTGCACTTTCAATGGCAGTTTTGGGCATTTGGCTTTGGGGTCAGATAACCGCGCTTCTGTGATAAATGTCAGAGAAGCAATGCCGTTTCAGGGACCCCAAGTGCCTGGGAACATAGGACTTACTCTGGGCCATCACTAGGCAGACTTTCATGTCCGGGGACTGTTTCTGAGAAGACCTGTGTTTGGTAATTTCTCTCCAACTCACCATCGTTATTATTAGGGTCGATAGTGGGATGTTTCACAAGTAAACTTGAGATGTTCAGTTGGTGAAAGGATTTTCCAAATCATATTGGAAAAAAACCAGAGTGATGTTCTGTGTGCTGACATAGGGTTGCCCCACAAGCTAACATCAGTTTCATAATTAACATGCCATGTATTCCCTGATGAGCACATAATGGGGTTATCAACAGTATACTAATAAATTCAGGAAGCCCTCACACCCCTGTTCCCAGGACCCCAGGCTGAGAGGCAGCGTTGTTAAAAGCTACTCTGGAGTTTGGACTTAACATTTTCTAATATCTGATACCAGCTGTCTGGCTCAGTTTCATCAGATTGGACTCTGCATCCAACTGCTACCAGATGGCAGGCAACGCCTCAGCCATCTGGGATCACAGCATCCACCCTCAGAGTCTGAGACACCAAATGATGCTGAGGCTTCCCGGCACCATGGCCAGCCCCACTTCCTCCTCACAGTTCCTCTGCCTCAGCCCAAGTCCCAAATGGACCACATTTCATGTCTGGTGCCCTTTACCTGAAGCGAGATGTGGACTTGCAGATTTTCCTCTTAGCAAATTGGTCTTCAGCTGCAGTTTTGTTTTGTTTTTTAATTTAATTTTATTTATTTTTTTATATACAGCAGGTTCTTATTAGTTATCTATTTTATACATATTAGTGTATACATGTCAATCCCAATCTCCCAGTTCATCCCCCACCCCTCGCCTTCCCCCCTTGGTGTCCATACGTTTCTTCTCTACATCTGTGTCTCTATTTCTGCCCTGCAAACCAGTTCATCTGTACCATTTTTCTAGGGTCCACATATATGTGTTAATATACGATATTTGTTTTTCTCTTTCTGACTGACTTCACTCTGTATGACAGTCTCTATATCCATCCACATCTCTACAAATGACCCAGTTTCATTCCTTTTTATGGATGAGTAATATTCCATTGTATATATGTACCACATCTTTATCCATTCATCTGTCAACGGGTGTTTAGGTTGCTTCCATGACCTGGCTATTGGAAATAGTGCTGCAATGAACATTGGGGCACATGTGTCTTTTTGTATTATGGTTTTCACTGGGTATATGCCCAGTAGTGGGATTGCTGGGTCATATGGTAATTCTGTATTTAGTTGTTTAAGGAACCTCTATACTGTTCTCTATAGTGGCTGTTGCACCAATTTACATTCCCACCAACAGTGCAAGAGGGTTGCCTTTTCTCCACACTCTCTCCAGAATTTGTTGTTTGTAGATTTTCTGATGATGCCCATTCTAACAGGTGTGGGGTGATACCTCATTGTAGTTTTTATTTGCATTTTTCTAATAATTAGTGATGTTGAGCAGGTTTTTATGTGCTTCTTGGCCATATGTATGTCTTCTTTGGAGAAATGTCTATTTAGGTCTTCTGTCCACTTGTTGATTGGGTTGTTTGCTTCTTTAATATTGAGCTGAATGAGCTATTTATATATTCTGGAGATTAATTCTTTGTCTGTTGATTCATTTGCAAATATTTTCTCCCATTCTGAGGGTTGTATTTTCATCTTGTTCATGGTTTCCTTTGCTGTGCAAAAGCATTTAAGTTTCATTAGGTCCTATTTGTTTATTTTTGTTTTTTTTCCATTACTCTAAGAGGTGGATCAAAAAAGATCTTGCTGTGATTTATGTCAGAGTGCTCTTCCTATGGTTTCCTCTAAGAGTTTTATAGTGTCTGGTCTTACATTTAGGTCTTTAATTTGTTTTGAGTTTATTTTTGTGTATGGTGTTAGGGAGTGTTCTAATTTCATTCTTTTACATGTAGCTGTCCAGTTTTTCCAGCACCACTTACTGAAGAGATGGTCTTTTCTCCATTGTATATCCTTGCCTCCTTTGTCATAAATTAGTTGACCATAGGTGCGTGGGATTATCTTTGGGTTTTTTATCCTGTTCCATTGATCTATATTTCTGTTTTTGTGACAGTACCATATTGTCTTGATTACTGTAGCTTTGTAGTATAGTCTGAAGTCAGGGAGTCTGATTCCTCCAGCTCCGTTTTTTTCCCTCATGACTGCTTTGGCTATTCGGGGCATTTTGTGTCTCCATAAAATTTTAAGATTTTTTGTTCTAGTTCTGTAAAAAATGCCACTGGTAATTTGATAGGGATGGCATTGAATTTGTAGATTGCTTTAGGTAGTACAGTCATTTTCACAATATTTATTCTTCCAATCCAAGAACATGGTATATCTCTCCATCTGTTTGTGTCATCTTTGATTTCTTTCATCAGTGTCTTATAGCTTTCTGGGTACAGGTCTTTTACTTCCTTAGGTAGGTTTATTCCTAAGTATTTTATTCTTTTTGTTGCAATGGTGAATGGGATTGTTTCCTTAATTTCTTTTTCTGATTTTGTTGGTAGTGTATAGGAATGCAAGAGATTCTGTGCATTAATTTTGTATCCTGCAACTTTACCAAATTCATTGATCAGCTCTAGTAGGTTTCTGGTGGCATGTTTAGGATTCTCTATGTATAATATCATGTCATCTGTAAACAGTGACAGTTTTACTTCTTCTTTTCCAATTTGCATTCCCTTTATTTCTTTTTCTTCTCTGATTGTCATGGCTAGGACTTGCAAAACTATGTTGAATAATAGTGGCAAGAGTGGACATCCTTGTCTTGTTCCTCATCTTAGAGGAAATGTTTTCAGTTTTTCACCATTGAGAATGATGTTTGCTGTGGGTTTGTCATATATGGCCTTTATGATGTTGAGGGAGGTTCCCTCTATGCCCACTTTCTGGAGAGTTTTTATCATAAATGGAATTTATGATAAAAAATTTATGTTGAATTTATGTTGAATTTATGTTGAAAAAATTCAACATCATAAATGTTGAATTTTTTCAAAAGCTTTTTCTGCATCTATTGAGATGATCATATGGTTTTTATTCTTCAATTTGTTAATATGGTGTATCACATTGATTGATTTGTGTATATTGAAGAATCCTTGCATCCATGGGATAAATCCCACTTGATCATGTGTATTATCCTTTTAAGGTGTTGTTGGATTCTGTTTGCTAGTATATTGTTGAGGATTTTTGCATCTATATTCATCAGTGATATTGGTCTGTAATTTTCTTTTTTTGTGGTATCTTTGTCTGGTTTTGATATCCGGGTGATGGTGGCCTCATAGAGTGTGTTTTGGAGGGTTTCTTCCTCTGCAGTTTTTTGGAAGAGTTTAAGAAGTGTGGGTGTTAGCTCTTCTCTAGATGTTTGATAGAATTCACCTGTGAAACCATCTGGTCCTGGACTTTTGTTTGTTGGAAGATTTTTTTTTATCACAGTTTCAATTTCATTACTTGTGATTGGTCTGTTCATATTTTCTGTTTCTTCTTGGTTCAGTCTTGGAAGGTTATACCTTTCTAAGAATTTGTCCATTTCTTCCAGGTTGTCCATTTTATTGGTGTAGAGTTGCTTGTAGTAGTCTCTTATGAGGCTTTGTATTTCTGCAGTGCCCATTGTAACTTCTCCTTTTTCATTTTTTAATTTTATTGATTTGAGTCCTCTCCCTCTTTTTCTTGATGAGTCTGGCTAAAGTGTTATCAATTTTGTTTATCTTCTCAAAGAACCAGCTTTTAATTTTATTGATTTTTGCTACTGCTTTCTTTGTTTCTATTTCATTTATTTCTGCTCTGATCTTTATGATTTCTTTCCTTCTACTAACTTTGGGTTTTGTTTGTTCTTCTTTCTCTAGTTCCTTTAGGTGTAAGGTTAGCTTGCTTATTTGAGATTTTTCTTGTTTCTTGAGGTAGGCTTGTATTGCTATAAACTTCCCTCTTAGAACTGCTTTTGCTGCATCCCATAGGTTTTGGCTTGTCGTGTTTTTGTTGTCATTTGTCTCTAGGTAATTGTTGATTTCTTCAGTGATCTCTTGGTTATTTAGTAATGTTTTGTTTTGCCTCCATGTATTTGTGTTTTTTACGTTTTTTTTCCCCCTGTAATTGATTTCTAATCTCATAGCATTGTGGTTGGAAAAGATGCTTGATATAATTTCAATTTTCTTAAATTTACTGAGGCTCAATTTGTGACCCAAGATGTGACTTATCCTGGAGAATGTTCTGTGTGCACTTGAGAAGAAAGTGTAATCTGCTGTTTTTGGATGGGATGTCCTATATATATAAATTAAATCTATCTGGTCTATTGTCTCATTTAAAGCTTGTGTTTCCTTATTAATTTTCTGTCTGGATGATCTGTCCGTTGGTGTAAGTGAGGTGTTAAGTCCCCCACTATTATGTTACTGTCGATTTCCTCTTTTATAGCTGTTAGCAGTTGCCTTATGTATTGAGGTGCTCCTATGTTGGGTGCATATATATTTATAATTGTTATATCTTCTTCTTGGATTGATTCCATGATCATTATGTAGTGTGCTTCCTTGTCTCTCGTAACATTCTTTATTTTAAAGTCTATTTTATCTGATATGAGTATTGCTACTCCAGCTTTCTTTTGATTTCCATTTGCATGGAATATCTTTTTCCATCCCCTCACTTTCAGTCTGTATGTGTCCCTAGGTCTGAAGTGTGTCTCTTGTAGTGGGTCCCATATATATGGGTCTTGTTTTTGTATCCATTCTGTGAGCCTGTGTCTTTTGGTTGGAACATTTAATCCATTCATGTTTAAGGTAATTATTAATATGTATGTTCCTATTACCAATTTCTCAATTGTTATGGGTTTGTTTTTGTAGGTCTTTTTCTTCTCTTGTGTTTTGCACTTCAAGAAGTTCCTTTCACATTTGCTGTAGAGCTGGTTTGGTTGTGCTGAATTCGCTCAGATTTTGCTTGTTTGCAAAGTTTTTTATTTCTCTGTCGAATCTGAATGACATCCTTGCCGGGTAGAGTAATCTTGGTTGTAGGTTCTTCCCTTTCATCATTTTAAATATATCGTGCCACTCCCTTCTGGCTTGTAGAGTTTCTGCTGAAATCAGCTATTAACCTTATGGGAGTTCCCTTGCCTATTATTTGCCATTTTTCTCTTGTTGCTTTCAATAATTTTTCTTTGTCTTTAATTTTTGTCAGTTTGATTACTATGTGTCTTGGCGTGTTTCTCCTGGGACTCCCTGTGCTTCCTGGACTTGGGTGGCTATTTCCTTTCCCATGTTAGGGAAGTTTTCAACTATAATCTCTTCAAATATTTTCTTGGGGCCTTTTTCTCTCTGTTCTCCTTCTGTGACCCTTATAATGTGAATGTTGTTGTGTTTAATGTCGTCCTAGAGGTCTCTTAGGCTGTCTTCATTTCTTTTCATCCTTTTTTCTTTATTCTGTCCCACAGCAGTGAAGTCCACCATTCTGTCTTCCAGGTCACTTATCTGTTATTCTACCTCAGTTATTCTGCTATTGATTACCTCTAGTGTATTTTTAATTTCAATTATCATATTGTTCATCTCTGTTTGTTTGTTCTTTAATTCTTCTAGGTGTTTGTTCTTTAATTCTTCTAGGTCTTTGTTAAACATTTCTTGCATCTTCTCGATCTTTTCCTCCATTCTTTTTCTGAGGTCCTGGATCATCTTCACTATCATTATTCTGAATTATTTTTCTGAAAGGATGCTTATCTCCACTTCATTTAGTTGTTTTTCTGGCGTTTTATCTTGTTCCTTCATCTGGTAAAAAGTCTTTTGCCTTTTCATTTTGTCTGTCTTTCTGTGAATGTGGTTTTCCTTCCACAGGCTGCAGAATTGTAATTCTTCTTGCTTCTGCTGTCTGCCCTCTGGTGGATCTTCAGCTCCAGTTTTGAGGAATGTCATATTGAATGGTGTAGTGGTCCATGTGTAGATTACCCAATGCTGTCAGACTCTTTGGATCCCAAAAGATGTTGCTCTGCTTTGCCACTGTTGTTGGAAGGTTGATTCCCAGCCTGGGGTTAGGGTGCTGGTTAAAGTTAATTTGAGAGGAGGTAACAGCAAATAAGGATATATTGAGTGGCTTTCCTTGGAATTTGTCCTGTTACTTATTCAGCTAAATATCTCTTTGGATGATCTGCGTAGAAAAGACAAGAATAGGTTATATCTAATTAAGTAGGGCTTTTAATCATGTAAAGTTGTCCTGTCCAATATGGCAGTTACTAGTCACATATGAGTATTTAAACTTAAATCAAATTAAATTAAAAATGTGTTTCTCTGTGACACCAGCACTTCAAGTGGTTAGTAGTCACACGTTCAACAACGATATTGGACTGTACATAAACAGAACATCCCAGAATGTCACCCCAGAAAGTTGTACTGGAAAGTGCTTATTTAGAGGATAACAATAACTTCAAATTGTGCAATAAGACTAGTTAGAAAATAGCCAGTTAAGGATACAGGATGAATTTCAGCAAAGACATATACGATGTGAAGATGTACACAAAAGTGCAGAATGAAATGCACTGGTGAGGTTTAGCCGGAGTAGGGAAGGATCTCGGTGATATCAGCCGCGTATGTGTCAGCAATTCAGTAAAATTCAAGAAAAAGGCAATGTTCTTTTAGGAGGAATTAGTAATAAAATGTATAATGTAAAGGGGGAGGAGAAAAACCCAAAAGATCTGATATTTATTGTGTGCCTGCTATGTGTCGGTCCCTGTGTTAGGTACTATTGATTTAGTGGTGGATGTGATATGATCCCTGACCACAGCCAGCCACTGGGATAATGGCTTTAACTTTCAAAGTATCATCCCACTTTATTCTCAGAGCATCTTTATGAATAAGGTAGGTACTGACATCCCTATTTCATGGAGGAGGAAACTAAGGACCAGTTGGCCCATTGTGTTAGGACCAGAAGCTGATCTTGAAGGGTGATGCTCTTTCTGTCCTAACGCAGAGATACTAGAAAGTAGTTTTGTCATTAAGGATTAGGTCTATTTACAGGTTTATTATTATTATCATTATTATTTTTGTGCATGCTTTAACACTCCCCCAAAGACAATAAACTGTTAACTGACAAAAATAAGGGCAATCTTATAATTTGTTTTCTAAACATCTTAACACAGTGCCTAAAACCTAGTTGGTATAAAATTATTTTATGTGTATTTATATTTGTAATATGTAAGAAGAGCCAATTTTATTTAGCACTTTACTGTTGGCTGTTTGTGTCAAAGATGCCAATCACAAGCTGTCATTTCACATTCCTCTTGGATAACATCTGCTTTTCACCTAATTGCTGCTGCCCCCAAAAGCCATTTTTCAAATACCAAATGTCTGGCTAGACTGGTGGGGGAGGAAGGATCCCAAGACCTAACCGTGTCCCATGGTCTAATTTAAAAAGAAAAACAAGAAGAGCAGTTCTTAGGAACTTGATGTAAAAAAAAAAGAACAAAGTTATCTGTTACTGGTTGGATGTTACAGCCAAAAGGTCACATGAAGTCAAAGCTTGAGAGAAAATGGCTTCCATGTGCTAAATTATGGAAGAGAAGGAATGATAAGTGAGTAAGGGATGATATTTGGTAGAAAGAGCACATGTGCAGAGAGAAACCGATATGGCATAAAAGAAGTCCACATTGCCCCCTTAATTCAGGTTCAGTTCCAAATTCCAGGAAGCTCAGGTGCTGTGGCTACATCCTTCATTTTCTGTGCCATAGTTTCGATGTCCTTGGGCTACCCTGAGTATGTCTTTGTAACATGGAGCCACGTTGTCTTAACCAGAGCCAGTGTGATGGTAGCAGGCAGCACAAATCCTAGGCACAAAACAACAGCTGACCATTTTGGCTCCAGTAACTGCTTTGGTCACTCAGTTAAATATGCAAAAGATAAAAGAGAAGGTACCAGCAAATAGATCCTCTATAATTTGTAAAGTCTCTGGTCCTGAATCTCTGCTGAAAACCCTACACTCTTAAATTGATCTGCAATATATGTGAGCCCAAGAAATTAGTTTTGTCCCTCTAGCTCAGGACAGAGACTAGAAATTAGCTAGGCTAGGATAACATATAGACCCAAAATATATAAGGGTGAAAATAAAAGCATATCCCTCGTCCCTGTAATTCTCCAATATGGATGCTCCTGGTTGGGGAGGGGTTTTTCCTTGAGGGTACTCAGAGACTCAGGCTTCTTCCATGTGAATGATGTCACTGTCACTGGCATCTAGCTGGCAAAGGGGGTCAGAAGCCTGGACGAGGCTCACGGACTTCTGGAAGCCTTGGTCACTTCTGGTGGCACTTTCATGTCAGCTACATCCCCTTGTGGGAAAATAGCCAAAGGGGCCAGTTGCAAGGCAGGCTGGGAAAAGTAGATCCTAGTTAGGTGTCTACTATGGAAAGGGATGATGAATGCAGGGGATCAGCTGGACATCTGCACCATGGAACCTCTTCCAGCCTTCTCTCTCCTGAACCCAGCCCTGGCCCCCATTCTGTTTTTCAGTTCTCCTCATTTCTTCCAAGCAGAAGAAATCCCAGAGAAGCAAGAAGAAAGGACAGGTTTCACAAGAGAGAGGAGCAATCTACCATGTGAATTTCTAGTGAAAGATACACTTGAAATACCTTTATCTTTCTCACCACATATTCTGTTTTTAGCACCATGAACACACTGCATTCCCTCTGGACTGAAATACATCTCAGAGAGCCCCCTTTTACCGGGAGGGGTGGGGGAAGTGAGATTTTAAACTCCTCGTTGAGATTTGGGGACACCACTAGCATTTATCACTTAAAAAGAATTTCCTTACACATTGACATAGTAGATCCTCACAAAGGCATCAAGAAATAGGTATGATCATCCCCATTTAATAAAAATCTAAATGACATCGCCAAGAGATGATTGGACTTGCTGGATTTCACATCTCTGGGTGAAATGGGGATTCAAACCTGGGTCTTCTTACTCTCAATCCTGTGCTCTTTCCACTAACCATTACCAATAATAGTTTTCATAAACATCGTGTCATTCATGTTTTCCAGAAAACTGCATAGGCTGGGGCAGCAGAAGCCTGGATGTGAAGGTGCCCCAGGTTGCAGGATGTTAAGACAACTGGTTTCCATGGCCCCTTTTGTCTGAGGCCTGTTGGCTGTGGGGAGATTCCCAATGTGAACGTCACACCTCAGGGTAGTTGGGGAGTTGCTGGAAGGCGGCACCTGGGAGGTTTCATCATCTAATAATAATCACAGATCCTATCTTTGAGATGGTTTGTTGCTTCAGCCTAGAGGATGTGTTATCATCAATTATTCTGAATGAACCATACATTAGATTAAAAGGATTTAGGGATCCCTTGTTCGTGGGCATCATAAAAAGAACTCTTTTCGTTACTTTCTCCCTTCAAAGCACTTGCAGCTTGTTTGGAACAGCAATGCACATCCCCTGGAGAAGAAGGAAGAAATTCCTTCATTTCGCAAGCTACACACCTCCTGTGTTCTCCACATTATGATGTTGCTAGGAACTGAGAAAAAAAATCTCAGGTGGTCCTTCCCTTTGGAGCTCGACATTTCATATTAGCACTGTCTATATCTTATAAAAATGGTCAGAATTCTTGGATTGTTTCAATTTGGAAGCAGCCAAAATTTGAAAGTCTGAGGATGCATGACATGCAGCCACCTTACCTCAAAGCTAAGTAAACACCAAACTCAAACAGCATTCTTGTTATTCAAGTGAAGAAGGTGTCACTGCTGCTCCCACAGGTCAGGATGAGCTGGCCCTCCTGCCCCTGTGGGGCTGGGGTCTCCTCCTGCAAGCTGACCTTCTCCCTTCATTCCGGCTCCTTCTTGAACATGTTCTGCCCAGCTTCTTTGATTCCACGCACTCCTGGTTCCTATACTGACTTTTGGTTACTCTATCCTGGGCTTTGTTTTCCTCTCTGCCAGGACATTACACTCTGAAATATATTCTGGGTTTCCACTTTCACTCATCTTCTTTCTCCAAACACACTCCTCCTGAGTGGTTGTCTTGTACTCAGATGACTTCATTTACCATCCATGAGCCGATGGCCCGCCTACTCCATCTCTCCTAAGCCTTTGGCTCTTATGTTCACTCCGTGATTAGGCAGGTGATTGACCGACATCTCAAAGACACTTCAAATTCCATAGATTCCAGACAGAATGTTGTCTTTCCTCTTCACAACACCTATTCCTCTTTCTGTGCTCCCATCTCAGGGAAGAGATGCAGAGACACAGCTTAGTCCTAACCAGAGGGAGAATCACTGTACTGCTCTGGATGTGCAGAGCATCCCTTGACAGAATGATCAGGCTGGTCTTGACACTCTCTTCTGTTGAATCCCAGGTTTTCACAAGGCACCATAGCCAGATCACTTCCTCTTTTATCTTTTCTGTGTTGGGAGTAAAGGTGGTCTTAAAACACTAACAACTGTCAGGCTATGTGATTTTCAATCTCCTACCCCATTTTGAAAATATGAGTGGGAAAAAATTAAAATCACCACAATCAAACAAGGAAGTATAAGCTCAACCCTGATCACTTATATGCATGAAAGCATCCTATCTATCTCCTGCTTCTCCTTCCTCTGTCTTCATATATTCTGCAAATTAAGGTCACGGTTCAGTTCACCACATTTTCTTGCTTTCAGAAGATAGAAACTACAAAAATTGCTTCAACATCAAGTTTGGTATTTCATCAAAACAACAAAAAAAAAGGCCATCAGCCACAGGAGTCCCTTTTAACCGGTTTCCTTTAATGAGGTACCAGCCATAGGGATGTGTGAGATGGACCAGCAGGGGAGCTCTGTGTGAACGGGGACTCTTTCCCGCAAGGTGAAACCATCTGATCTGGCAGAATTTCCATCCTCACTGACGATGGCCCAACCTAATTTGCACACAGCCCTTGTGTGAGGGTTCACTGCTAGTTCCCTAATCACTGGGCCTTTTAATGTACTGTGTACTGCTCCGAAAGCATGTTCAATTACATTTCATTCCATTTCTTTCAAAGTTCCACTGTAATTCGCTTGATTTTTTTTTTCCAGGGCTTTGAAAATAAGGTATCACATGAGTAGTTTTCAGGAAATGACCAGACCAAATAGAACATTAAGCAAAATGCATTATTGAAGGTTAGTCTACTTCCTCATGTATATCCTCCCTCACATGTGCATTCACGTAGAAAGCTGGAGGGGGAAGAAAACCAAGCCATAGAAAGCTGTCCAGATGCATTCTGTGTTTTGAAGCTAAGAGGTGTGCAGAGAAAGTTCAGCTTTTAATATTTCAAAGTAGAGCACAACCTCTCCGGGGTGATTTTATTGCATGGTTTATTATTTGTGTAGCATGCGCCTTAGATGGGGAATGCAGCTTCCTTAAAAATGTTTATTTTTCTCCAAGACACAACACCGTTTGAAGTTAGGACCTAATTCTAGTGGATTCCTTTGGTGTGTGTGTGTTTTAACTGTATTCAGCTATAATACCGCCACCACCAAAAATGCCTTCAGATTTACAAGGTGAAATTTCCTTGATTTGCTACTTTCTTTTTGATTTAACGGGACTGTGAGGTCTGTGTTGTTCCAGCTGACGTTAAACTTTAACAGAACTTCAAATGAAACAGTTTTCTGTTTTTTTATTTCTCATTTACTGAAAAGAGTAAAATGTTTTCCTCCATCTGGATACAGTACTCACTCTGGTTATTGTTTTGTGTTGTTTTTTCCCCTTAACGCTCAGTACAGAGCTAATTAGTTTTATTCTGTCCCCAAACACGAATCCTTTACCAAACACCAGTGGCACCCTGGCTTCTGCTCATGGAAGGTGTGGATAAGACTGGTGTTTGGACGGTTAATCAGAGTTTCAAGAAGAGTCTTGGGACTTGATAATTCTTCATGGGAAATGGGATTAAAATTTGACACTCCTACTCTCTTCCCTCTTTGTAGTGAACATTTCATTTTTCACCTGTTGGCCAAATAATTCCATGCACAGTCGTCCCTGAATTAATCTTGAATTAATTTTGAAATCTCCTGTCTTCTGATATATAATTTGTCATAAGAAAAGGCAGAGCGGGTCAGTCTTTCATTAGACACGGGGTGAGACGGCGGAGCAGCCTCCCCTGCCGGACTAGCATGGAAGCCCGACATGGGCTGCAGGCCGGGGTCTGGAGTCACGATGCCCTCCCATCCTGCCCGAGTCCTGTGGCTCAGGCCGGCCTCAGAAAGAGCGTGGCCGACCCCTGAGCCGGTGACCTAGAGCTGGGAACGGGCCGCTCGTGCTTGGAGCTGGCTTATCGGCCACCGTGCGGGCCTGGAGCCCCAAGAAGTCTAGCGTCAAGCTGATCGGTCACACATTTAACAAGCTGTGCCTAATGTAGCCCATTTCCTGCAGAAAGAAGGAAAGGCATTCCCGCGGGCACTGGAAAGCCCTGATCCTTGGAGCGCAGGATAGCTCTGCTGGTGGCAGTGGCTGCCTTTCCAGCTGCAGGCGCTTGAATTCTGAAGGAGACACACACGTTCCCTCCCTGCTACTCCGAGCTCCACTGGGGACAGACTCCCTGCTCTCGGGACGTTCCCCTTCTGTGCCTAGGCACAGACCCACCCACTTCTTTTTCCGTGTTCTGCCTAGCATTGACAATTTAATAAAAAATCCCACAGCTCCCCAGATCGCCACAGAAGAGGGTGTGGGAGTGAACTTTATGTGGGAGAAGGGCTCTGGCCTCTGCAACTTTCAAAACTTGCAGAACACAGGATAGAAGTGCGGTGCGTCCGTCTGGGATGGTTAGTTCACATGACTGAAGTCCGGTGCTGATGCGGGAGAGGTCACAGGTTCAGTTCCCGAAGGATCCAGTTCACTTCCAGCAGAGAAAACTACTTGAAAACCGGGGCCACCTCCTGACCCCAGTCACTGACGGCAGGAGGGATGGGGTGGAAACGAGTAGCCATCCCAGGGCAAAGCCGTCAGATAAAAGGCTCAGAGAACTGGCCTGAGGAGGTGACAGGAACAGGAGACACAGAGGGCCTTGGCGAAGGAGCTATTAAAAGGTGCTTTGTGATCGCCTGGAGGGATGGGATAGGGAGGGTGGGAGGGAGGGAGACGCAAGAGGGAAGAGATATGGGAACATATGTATGTGTATAACTGATCCACTTTGTTATAAAGCAGAAACTAACACACCACTGTAAAGCAATTATACTCCAATAAAGATGTTAAAAAAAAAAAAAAGCAGCTTGTGCAAAGCGCTGGTTAACAGTGGTTGGGTCCCCAGGGCCAGATAGGGGGCTCTAGGTGATGCTGTGTCCTCTGCTTGGGGAAGTGCTTTAGTGGTCCTGGTCTGCTCACAGAAGGCTCAAGTTCTGCCACAGAAGGAGATTTAAGCTCCGAGAGGCAAGGTTGGGGCATGGCTATGGGACTCACAAGGCACTGACCCTGCAGCTGAGAGACTGTTGAACTTCGCAGCCTGCCAGAAAACAGGCAGGAGGGGATGCAGAGTGGAGGGAGGAGGGGGCCAGCGTGTTTATCCAAGCTCTCCCGCTGCAGAGGAGTCTTCTGCTTGTGTTTATGTTTCAGATGCTGATGGAACGGTTGTCCCTGGATTAGAGGATTACTCATCCAGTTACTGGTGTGTGTGTTTCCTGGTCCAGTTTGCTTTTCAAAGACACTCTCCAAGTGACAGAACCCTGCTCATAAACTTAAAAGCTGGCCGATGAAGAAAAATACCTAACACGGCCAAGGAGGAGAGCCAACCACTGTAGATGGGAAAGACGGATTTGTGACTGAGTCATTAATTTTCCAGACGAATCAAAGAAAGGAACCATTGGTCCCTGAGCCCCCACCATGTACTCAAATCTACATATTTTCTCATTTACTCCTCAGAATAACCTGAGAGAACCTTCTGCGTTGCCTTTCTGCAGGTGAGAAAACTGAGATGCTGTATGTGATAGAGTTGGGATTCCTATGTCTTTTTGATAATAAATCAGGATTCTTGCCTCAGTAAAACTGGAAGGTTTTTTTTTTTTCTCCTTTGTTTGTTTTGTCTAAAAAAAGCAATATAAATACCCTGAGTCAGACCTCAATTGCTACTTCATTATTATAGAGATCAGGAAACACATTATTACAAAAATCAGGGAAAATTAAACATTGATATAAAAAGAATTATACTGTCTCTGTTGCTGTTAAATAAAATAAAAGTGCTCAATTTTGTCCACATCTGCAACAAAAGAGGTGAGGTGATAGGTTGGTTTCTTGGAGAATGCTCCAGAATGATTTACACAAATGTATCCTTTCACACGTATACATGCAATAATCCAAGAAAATAGGAAACAAAAGTACCTACATGAAAAGTGATCCAGTCAGCCAAAATTACTGCAAAGTCCAAGTACCCATCATTATCTCAGGAATAGCTCCCCCAGACCCATGTTTTATTTTATACACGCATGGCTTGATATGTGGGGAGTTGCCTGGACTTGTGGTTACACACGGCAGTAAAGAGGCCAGCCAACTCCACTGGGGACTGCAGATTTAATCAGAAGCTGTGGCCCAAGGTAATAAAAACCAGCACCACAAGGCCAAACACCAGACACTCGCAAAGCCCAGCCTCAATTATTTAAAATTATTTTTTTTTCCATTTTCAAGGGTGACTAGAAAGTTCCTTTCATCTCTAATCCAGAATCAATGAAGACATTGGAAAAATTAAAAAGGACAGTTGAAGTTTAGAGGTGACTTGATCTTTGTGCTAAGAGTTTGAGATCATGAACTTAGCAAACAATGATGATCATGTATATTACTCACAATAATCAAATGCCTGCTTCTAACATCTGCTTTGCTACTGCCGTAATGAACGGATGTTGTCTTCATCTTATCATAGACTGCCACATCTTTCAGTATACACAGAGTTTTCCTCTGGTTATATGAAAAAAACAAAAACACTTGGTTCTCAAGAAAAAAAAAGATGATAAAAAACATGGAGTAGAAGTGTAGGTAGGGAAGAAAAAAAGGTAACCAAAGAAAGAGTGAAAGAGAGCCACTCTGCCTCACGCTTTCCTCCTTAGTCTACAAAGCAGAGGTTGTAATGACCCCACCGATGTCCACTCCCACACACATGATATGATTCATGTGCACCTTAGTATGGTAAATTAGAAACTCTCAAGTTCAAATCCAGGCTGTACAGCTAAAGAGCTCAGCGATCTCATGCAAGTTATATTTTTTGTCTGAATTATTTCTGTATCATGGGGGAAATGCCCATGACTTCTAGGTTAGTTGTAGGGATTAATAGAATTTTGAAAATGCAAGATTCTAAATGGTATTTTGCATATTATAGGCCCACAATAGACAATTGTTATCATTTTACTTCTTCTCTGGTGTTTGACAGTCCTGTAAACAAATACAGACAGACTTTGGAGATATTGCTGGTTCAGTTCCAGGCCACTGCAACAAAGCAGTCACACCATTTTTTTGATTTCCCAGTGCACATAAAAGTTATGTTTACACTACGTGATGTAGTCTATTAAGCGTCCAATAGCATTATGTCTAAAAAAGTACATCTCTTAATTAAAAAATACTTTATTGCTAAAAAAATGCTACCAAAAATGCTTCCATCTAAGCCTCCAGCGAGTTGTAGTAGCAATCAAAGATCACTGATCATAGGTCATAATAAATACAATGATGATGAAAACATTTGAAATATTGTGAGAATTACCAAAACGTGACACAGAGACACAAAGTGAGCAGATGCTGTTGGAAAAATGGGGCTGATCTGTTTGCCACAAACCTTCAATTTGTAAAAAAAAAAAACAAAAAAACACAGTATCTGTGAAATGCAAGAAAGCAAAGTGCAATAAAATGAGGTCTGCCTGTATCAAAAAGTGGGAGTCTCCTTAGCTGGCTAACTCAACTAATTTATCAAGATTATAAGAGATCTAACAAGTAGTTCACACACTTTCTATACTTTTTTTTTTTTTTTTTGTCCAAAGTTTCTGGACCTAGGCAAAGTCTAGAAAAAAGTGGCTTATTCAATGAAGCATTGTGGCAGATTGGTAATTTGAAAGGTTTGAATTGAAGGAGGAAGAAGGGCATAGAGGGACGGTCATACTGGGCTATCAAGGTGCAAGATCTGGGCTCTAGTCTCACCACTACTATCCTGAGACAGTTGCTTAACCATCTAGGTGTCAGCAACCTCATCTGTAAACATGGACAGCACCCGCCTGTGGCGGAAACTAATGTGCCACAAAGGCTCCAAAACTCTACCATCCTAGGAGTGTATGAGCTTACTGGTCAGTACTCTCTCACTGATGCCATGTAACAGTAAAAACAGGCTCATTATTCATGAATTCAATAAATACTTGTATACCACCCTTATTACACACTGAATATTTGTGCACTCCCAAATTCATATATTGGAAGCCCTAACTCTCAATGTGATGGGATCTTTGGGAGATGAGCAGGTTTAGATGAGGTCATGAGGGTGGGGCCCTGATAATGGGATTAGTGCCCTTAGAAGAAGAGACACCATCATTCTCTCTCTGTACCATGCAATTCAGGAAGACAGTCCTCCCCAGGAGCTGAGTTTGCCATTGCCATGATCTTGCTCTTCCAGCCTCCAGAACTGTCAGAGAAGTGAGAAGAGAAATGAGGTCTGTTGTTTAACCCACCCCATCTGTGGGATTGTGTTACGGCAGCCTGGGCTGACTCAGGCTACTATGTACGTTGCAGCGAGCTGGGCACCGTGGGGGACCTAATAGGATGCAGTTATTCTTATGTTAAAGAGGTCAGGATCAGCAAGAAAGTATTTTCCCAATAATCATAAAGTTTTACTAAAGTCCTAAATTCAAAATATCAAAACTCAGAAGTAGGGGACAGATTTTTCCCAGTCAAGATGATTCCAAAAGACTTTAAGGAAAAGCTGATATTTTAGCAGACATGAAGGGCTATTTTGGCTTTCTACAGAGAATGATGGAGTGGAGAGGTAGAGAGAGAGAAGGAAAAAAAAGGTCATGTCTAAAAATGATATTTAAAGATGACTACTAAAGTTGGGAGATTTCACAAAAAATTGAAGATTGTGAAAATCCCCCAAACTGGCTTTAATTTTGACCATATTTTGTACTTCCTGAATTTGTTAGGAGGGGTATTTACTTTCTAAAATGTGTCCTTCTTTATGTACCAAGAGACACACGTACATACTGAAGAAGTAAAAGTAACCTGTTTTTATGCACCGAGCAAAACAACATTTATTGTTAATTTGATAAAATTAAGAAGACAACAATCCATGCAAATTAGATTGATATTTACTCAGAGACACACTCAGGCACAACTCGAAACCTTGACTAAACCCTACCGGTGGTCACCTCCCCTTCCCTACTTACTACAGTGTGAATCTACAAGAGACAAGCGTGTATCACGCAATCCACCTTCTGATTTCATCCAGATGCTTTATTCAACACTGACTATTGGCTGTTTCTGCACAATCATCAGAGCATTGGCGCGCAGAAAAGCAAAGTTGAATTCCAACTCCCCATGCCATTAAGTCTCCTGGGATTCACTTTCCCTGGAGATTAAAAAAAGAAAAAGGGAGTTGAAATAGATTTGCATTTGCAAAGGATACCTCTAAAACCATGGATGGGTGGGGTGGTGAGGGGACATTTGGGGTCCTCCCTACCCCACAGCCATCTTGGGGCTCCTGACTCATCAGGGAAGAGGTCTGCTCGCTCTGTTACCCAGTTTATTTGGCCACAGGACTTTCATTTGTATTAATATTCATGAAGATCAGAAGGAAGTTAACTTGAAAAATACTGAACCAGATAATCTTGAAGTTCACTTTGAATTTAACAGCGTATGTCTCTAGATGTCCATTTAAAATCATGGAAGTACCCAGATCAATCTACATAAAAAAGTTCATTCACGTGTTAAGGTTCCCTTTCAGTGGATACTAGTTTCTCAAAATCCTGGCCCAAAGAAGGGATAGGCAAACCAACTGCCCACTGGACCTAGACACGTATTGGGGGACGTGAATTGGAGGGCCCACACTTCTTGAGAAGGTTTGCTGCTCTTAATCTGGGTGGATGGTTTGCATGAGTGGGGCAGGACCATGGGATCTGTGTTGCCTGGTCTAATTCTGAAGAGAAGGCTGCAATTTGGAGATTTATATAAAACCCATCCACTTAAAAAATGTTGGCGGGGCTTCCCTGGTGGTGCAGTGGTTGAGAGTCCGCCTGCCGATTCAGGGGACACGGGTTCGTGCCCCGGTCTGGGAAGATCCCACATGCCGCGGAGTGGCTGGGCCCGTGAGCCATGGCCGCTGAGCCTGCGCGTCCAGAGCCTGTGCTCCACAACGGGAGAGGCCACAATGTGAGAGGCCTACATACCGAAAAAAAAAAAAAAATGTTGGCAAATCATTAAAGGAAATCATCCTTCACAGTGGTACTCACTTTGGCCCTGGACTCATCGCTGTGGTGCGCCATGGCCGCTGTCTCTCTTGCCGGCCGTGTGCGCCCAAGCACAGGTGTCCTGCTTGCCGTGCCTTCAGAGTCTGCTCGGCACTCCAAGTTTAGCTGTCAGCACCACACCATCATCCTGTACCGGCCCACTCCTTTGTGGTTTGTAACAGGGCTTCTTGATCATTTGAAGAGATTCTTTAAAATGCTGATTGTGTGTCCAATCACAGACTGATGGAGAAGGCAGAATTTCTTGGAAAGGGACTCAGAACCTGCCTCTTTAATGAGCTCCCCAGGGCTTGCCTTGCCCGGCAATGTTCCGAATCACCAACTGACAGAGCCCTGCTACTCCCACAGAAAAGTGCGGGCTTATAGGCTCCATGGCAAACTTTGTCAGTCGTCAATTCCAACACTTTTTGCTTTAAACCTGGGCAGGCAAAGGCCTAGGAAGTGAGATTTACTAGAGAGATGTAGACAGTAGGTTAGCGGCAGAAGCCCAGCTGAGACTTAGCCACGTGGTTGATCCTCCTCTGCTTCCTTCTATCTTATTCCATAAGGTGCTCAAAGCAGACTGACAGTCCCCTTTACCACAGAATCGCCAGGCAGGGCTGGCACAGCGTAAGTGATATGGGGACGATACCTTCTTTCCAACCATGCCCCATAGGAAGGTGCTTTGAAGCCAGCACATCTTCCTGCAGCCTGCAAAAGTTTTAAAAAAATCACTAAAAGGGGGCTTCCCTGGTGGCGCAGTGGTTGAGAGGCCGCCTGCCGATGCAGGGGACACGGGTTCGTGCACCGGTCCGGGAAGATCCCCACATGCCGCGGAGCAGCTGGGCCCGTGAGCCATGGCCGCTGAGCCTGCGCGTCCGGAGCCTGTGCTCCGCAACGGGAGAGGCCACAACAGTGAGAGGCCCGCGTACCGCAAAAAAAAAAAAAAAATCATTAAAAGGCACAGGGCAAGTCAAAGTACTTTATGAGTAACAACGCTTCCTGTTTCAGGATGGTTCCGTGCTCATCTCCCCCTCCCCTTCAATCAAAGCATCATCTGGAACCAGAACTTGGCATTGGAGGAAAATCAGAAATGACTAAGAGTAAGAATCATCTCCTCAGCAGAACATCAGTTTACCCCCGTTCCTCCCTTAGAAATTGGCACACGTTCCAGTTCAGGGTGGCACGTGAACCATGGCAGATCGAGAAGACCTTGTTTAGTCTTCAGATTACCTGAGACACACAAGCCCCCTTAATCCAGCTGGATCAGCCTCAGCATTGTACTATCACCAACTCAATCCAGAAGCACCAATGGTAGCCTTGTCCCATGGGATGTCATGCTTTTATCCCAATGAGAATTCCACCGTGGGTCTTCCTGATCTTCTTACACAACACGTATTTTCTCTTCAAACTGAGGCTGGAAGTACGTGAGCTGTCCAAGCTCACCTACCCAGTTAGTGAAAGGTTCGGCAGAGGCCCAGACCCACACCTCCATATAGCACCCTGAGGCCTTGCTGAAGCTCATTAAAATTAAAAGGATTCCCAGAGAATTTGCCAACTAACTTTTCTCTTTTACATAAAGGACAATAATCTATGAAATATATAATCATATCTTTTAAGTGAATGGAGTGCTCTGTGATTCTAATAGAGCTCTTTAACAGTAAAAAATAAAAGGTAAAAAAAAAAAATTAAATAAATTAGAGTGGACATGTTCCTTCGCTGAGTGATTCATTTTAAACCAGGCAATTCTCAAAGGTAATGCAAATGTCAGCTTCTTTGCGATTCACCACATCCTGGGCTATGCTATGTCATAGTCAGAAATGACCTAAATCGTCTGAAAATTCCCATCCCCCAGCAATCAATCCAGAAGCTCCCAAGTGAAAATGAATTGCAAATTGAGAATATCCCACAAAAATGGCATGCATTTCTTGCCAGAAGAGAAAGCTCTAGGCTCACAAATGACATTTACAAAAGTGCTTACTTGGGGTTTGGGCTATGTACGTGTAATTTTCTTAGGATTGCTAAAGAGTACTTTCTAAATATTTGAGTGTAAATCACCACAGTTATTACCCATATTTAACATTCAAATGGCCAGAACCAATGGCAGTCTGGAAGATTTCATTTCCTGCAGCAGTATCAACATAGGCATGCGCAGTGAAGCCGGATAGCAGCCAATTACAAACACCGTCAAACACTCTAGTCTGAGCACGGGCGGGATCTGCATTTGGGCTGCTGATCAGACCACACGGAGAGGCGGCTGGACTTAAACATCCTAACCAGCTTTCAAGTCGGTTTACTTTACCCAGACAACACTTCCTATCTCTTGATTTCTCACCTTCTTACAAAGAGGCCTTTTGAAAGCCCGTTCTTAATTAGTTTACTTTAAAATATGTTCTCTGCAGCTATTCGGACAAAAGGAATGTGATCCTTGGCTTGTTTAAACGGTATCCAACTCATGTGAAACAAATTATTCACATAAAGCAAGGGATTACCGGCAAAATCTTTACAGTCAGGAGAAAAAAAAGCGTGAGTTGACCTGGATTTCTTTTCTCTCCATAAATTTAATGCAGCTCAAGGAATGGGAGACTCCCTGTGTATAGAGCACCAAGCTCGGGGCTGAGGATCCACCCTGGGAAGCCTCTCAGGTCAGAAGAAGCACAGCTCCTCTCATTTCATGTGAGATCCATAAGATCGTGACCGCTCATCCTTGTTCTTTTGCCAAGACATTTCTTGGTTTCTTTGACATCCTCCGATGAATGGATTGTAGTCTCTGCTGAATACATCTGCAATTGTTTTCTATTTATTTTAACTCACTCTATCGTTGGCATCAATATAAACCACCATAAACTATTATGGAGATAAGAAAGATGTAACTATTTCTGTTATTTACTTACATCACAGTAATTGGCGAGAGTAATTGAGAGAACGGAAAGGGTTGTTCAGGTCACCTACTCCAAAAGCATCCGTTTACAGAATTCCAGTATGAAAGGCAGAGTCCAGGACTCAGCTCCCCGACCCATCACTCAGTGATCTTTCCTCCAACGCAAAATAATCTTTAGTGTATATTAGAGTCTTCGGGAGGGCTTGGTCACAATTTGGATGCCTGGGTCCCACCACAGACATTCTGTTTCTTCAGGCTGTGGTACATACAGGAGTCCACATCTTAAACAAGACAGCTCAGATGGCCTTTGACACACATCAAAGCCTGGACACCCATTACTTTTCAATTAATTATAGCTCTTTTTTCAAGAAATATTTTCTCATTCTTATAATTAACCCAGGAAATAATATGAATTTCCTAAGATCTTTTTAAAATCATTTTTATTGTGGAAAAGTTGATATAGGTATAGATCAGAAAATTTGCTAAGTTACCATTTTTAAGTGTACAACTTACTGGCATGAATCACATGCCCAGTGTTGTACAACCATCATCATTATTCATCTCTGATCGTTTTTCGTCACCCACAAGCAGACACTTTGGAACCATTAATCAATAATTTCCCATGCCCCCTCCATGCAGCCCCTGTAACCTCTAATCTACATTCTGTCTCCATGCATTTGCCTATCCTAGATATTTTGTATATGTGGCATAATTTAAGATTTGTCCTTTTGTGCCTAGATGTTTTCACTAAGCATAATGTTTTCCTTATGTTGTAGCATGTATCAAAACTTCATTCTTTTTTATGGCTGAATAAGATTCCATGGTATGACTAGACTACATTTTGTTTATCCATTAATCTGTTGATGGAAACTTAGTTTGTTTCCATCTTTTGGTTATTGCAAGTAGTGCTGCTATGAGCATTTGAGTATTAGTATGTGTTTGAGTTCCTATTTTCAATTGTTCCTTTGTGTATCCACCTAAGAGTGAAATTGCTGGGTCATATGGTAATTCTGTTTCACTTTTTGAGGAACCGCCAAACTGCTTTCCCCTGAGCATTTCCTTTTATAGATCTAAAAAATTTCACACCATAGTATGATGATGGTACAATACATATTTATTAAATGAATGAACATGTGATCATTACTCTTCATTTTACTTAGTAACATCCAAACTCATTCTAGAAAGACCTGAACTGCCTTTCAATAATATGTAAAATACAGTAGATAAATATAAATGCATGTCTCATGCCACAATGATAAGACTGGAAGATAAAATTTATATCTGTAGGCCACAAGAACCTATACAGTTTGATTCTGAGTTTCCTGGGAACCACTGTGAAAAGGGAAATAGAATTGACTGCATTAGTGTTTCTCTAGAATGCTATTGAAATCGTCTGTGTGACTGATAACTACAAGTGGCATGAACCCTAATCCAGAACCACTTTGCTTGATGTCCATTATGTGCCTGCACCACACAGCCCATTTGCTCCTCCGCCCAACATCCACAGCCCCTGAAATAATTCCACAGCACACAGAGGGTCCCTCAGTTGGGAAACCACTGAACTATCAAAGCTTCATTGTCCATAAAGTTAAAACTTCTTGGCATTTAGGAATGAAAGGATGCCCAAGGCTGGCTCTGAGTCCAGAAGCGCTAGGGTGGTGCTGCAGAAGCTGCAGACAGGCTCCTCACAAGCACCTCCAAGGTCAAGTTATCACTGGCTTCCCAGAGCTCTTTCTTAAGTCCTGAAATTTAAACCAAATGCTGTCACTGAGGTCAAAATCTCAATACGGTGTGGATGAGAGCCGAAATTTTTGTTTGTCCGGTTTAATTCAGCCTTGAAACTTAGATTGTCCAGATATACTGCCCTTCAAGTAAATCTCTAGTTTGGGTGTCTTGGTTGACACAGGAGAAACAACTCGTTGACCTAAATGCAAAATCCTAATAACCCTAATTCTACAATATGTGAGGAAAATACAGCTCTGTTTCAAGCCTGTCTCCTCTATTTATCCTATGAAGACCAATGAAAGTTATTGAATGTCTAATCATAATTTTGAAATCAGTGTTGTGTACAAATATTGGCTTAGTGAGCACAATTTAAAATTTTTTGAATTGTTGCCAAAATTTGATTGTAGAGATTTATATTTTGGAAAAAAAAAAAGAATCAGGAGTTTTACCTTCTTTTTTCATTGGAAGTCGCTGCAATGCTGCATTCCCCATGACAGTGTTTGGGGCGGGGGGAAGGACAACTGATCCCACTGCCCACAACCTCCACATCTCTACCTCCTCACCAGCCCCACCAGCCCCATGGTCTTCATTGTCACCATTCTGACCATCGCCACACTTTTCCTTTCTGCCTATTTCTGATTGGTGGGGTCTCTGGTCACTAAAACAAGGAGGAGTGTCTAAAGGAAAAACATTTTTCTCTAAGTCAATGTCATTCTTACATTTTTATTTGTGCAAAATCACTCCTTTAAGATGAGTGAAGACTCAGGACAAGAGAAGACTCTGAGCCCCTCATCTAAATCTCTGTGCGTGAGCCCAGCAGCTAGAACCCCCGGGAAGAAACTGTCACCAAGGCAGCCGCCTGATGATCTGCCAAGACTTCAGCCTAGGGAGACAAGACAGAAGAGGCGAGGGCAGCTAGGGGCAATGAGGAAGACTCAGAAACAGCCACTTATACATGTGAGAAGGCGGTGACAGGTCTTGGGGGTCCAGGCTAGAGAAATTCAAGCAGAAACAGAAGGAGATATTAAAGCAGCAGAACCCAGAATCTGCCTGTAATTCACCTATAACTAAAGCATTTTTGTGGGGCATTGGGGCCGGCATGCGTGCACACACACACAAACAGGTCAGGAAGATTGAAAAGGGGACAGGAATGTGGGGATAACACTGTTAGCCTGTGTGCTCAATGCAGGCGGGACGTGTCCCATACTTTAAAATCCCAGCCCAGGGCGTGGCCCACTAAGCATTCGTGGCGCTGAACTAAATCACAAGCATGGAAACTGCTCCTACAATTAAATAAGAGGGTGAATATCCCGTAATGTCAAAGGAAAAATTAAACAGAAGGAAAGGAGTCTTGAGAATCCACAGGATCGCATAGTAGCCATGAGGATGGCGACAACTCAGAAAAATGACGTGGCTTTCCTAAGTCAGATCGGTGCTAGTGGAGATTGAATTTGAGCTCAGCTCAGTGTGACTACAAATTTATGTTCTAAACCCTGTAATAAACTATTCCCTTGGTCTTCTATGCAAGGATTACTCTAAAACAAAACATTGCTATTTTTCATATAGTTACTGAGGCCAAAACTTGAATTTCAGCCAGCAAAGTGAGGTGACTAGGAAAAACGTTTAGTGGTGAAATTAACAGACTGTCAAAATAAAAGCATTTCACCAGGAGCTACGTGAGGTCAGGGCACACTCACTCAGCAGATTAATGCACGCGCCCTTGCAAAGAACGGGGCAAGGACGCCGTGTGAGCATCACCACGCACTGGGAAATGTCTAGGCAGACCTCTGATCCTGCGCTGGCTACTGGAATAGTCTACCTGAAACCTTAGGAAAAGATACAGTCCTAAAAACCTATCTATTAATTATTGAGAATTTTGCTTCGTGTGACTAATTTTTTGTGCACCGATATTTTGTCTTTATCCTTCAAGTAATGTATTTATCCTTTTTCCAAAACCTCACCAATATTCTTAATTTTACGAATTAAGAATTTCGAATTTTAAGAATGAACCTCATGGGGCTTCCCTGGTGGCGCAGTGGTTGAGAGTCCGCCTGCCGATGCAGGGGACACGGGTTCGTGCCCTGGTCCGGGAGGATCCCACATGCCGCAGAGCAGCTGGGCCCGTGAGCCATGGCCGCTGAGCCTGCGCGTCAGGAGCCTGTGCTCCGCAACGGGAGAGGCCACAGAGGCCCGCGTACCGCAAAAAAAAAAAAAAAAAAAAAAAAAGAATGAACCTCAGAGACACATCTCTCTTACTAGTAAAACTACACAGGGTCCCAGGAAAACCACACCGTCCATCCTAGAGCACCCCTTTACCTGGGCTGCAATGGTGGGAGGGTAGGTGGGCACAGCACAGCTGAGCCCATCAGCTGGCTTCAGTCACCCCTTCCCCACAACTCTGTGATGAACTGAGAAACTCACAGAAGTAAAGTCACTCTGGAGGAGCTAAGACCACTATTAAAATGCACCCTCGCTTTCTGAGAAGAAGAAAAGGGTGCATTCGTACAGTGGCAGTGATTGTAAGTGGTCTCAGGCCCCTCAGAAGAACTGTGTTGATGATGTTCCTGCAGTGAGAGGCCTGGGGCAGCCTCACCAGCTCGGGGGATCTGGCCCAGCTCAAGGGCAGCAGGGTGGCGCGGAATCCTGACCCCTGGGGCGGCTGTGACAGAGGCTTGTCTGCAGGCTTCCCTTTCTTATACAATCCCAACTTGCCTTTAAGCTCCAGAAAAATGTGAAACGCAGAGAAGAAAAGTTACTTTCTGTGGTGTTTTTGTTCAATACAGATTCGGGAAAGGACCGGAGGATACTGGAACTGGGAGGTGTCTTGGAAGTGATGTGTCCAGGTCATCCCACGCATGTAGCCAATAAGGAGATGGAAGTCTCCCGAGAAGCAGGCTGGGCTGTCCGAGAGTCTGTGGCAGTCTCCGCCACCGCCTGCACGCAGCCCTCTACCTGGGGGCCCTCTGAGAAATCCTCACTTCTGAAACATTCCATTTCCTGGCCTTTCCCATCAACTCAAAAGACACTTTTCCAGTTACCATATTGTTAACATGCAATTCGTACCGTTAACCTCTAGTTTTGTGACGCATCTGGGGCTGGATTCCTCCAGGGAGCCCTGACCCCCTAGTCCCCTTGCGTTTGCACAGCTGCGGCCGTGATGGACAGGCTGGGGATGGGTGTACATTGGGAGGATCCTAGGAGAAGAGGCAGGAGCCAATGCCAGCCCAGGAATCAGGGGCTCACAGTCGCTACCTCCACAGGAGAATGGACAGCAGGAATGGGGGAGGGGACACCGGAAACCTCCGCAAGGGAGGAGCACAGCAACGAGAAAGGGGCCGTTTTTTAAAATAATCTTTATTCGTATGTATGTATGTGTTTTTACTGGTTCTCACTGTGTTCTCTAACTCTGCACTCTCTCCTGGGCTGGAATTGTGGAAAACATCTCCCGCAGCAGCCTGGCACATCACATCGTTCAAGAGCAAAGTCCTAAAAAAACAAAGGGAAACAAAGAAAAGAAATCGGAACGTGAATTTGCATGTGTGAAATGCAAATGAAATTCACATTACTCCTTATCTTGGACCAACACACCAGCCTACTAGAGTTGTTATTTCTACACTTTAGGATCTAGCTGTGAGAGTGTGTGTGTGTGTGTGTGTGTGTGTGTGTGTGTGTACATATACACGTAATATTTTAAATGGAGAGCCAAAAATAATCTTTAAAAATGTTGAAATCGATTTGATATTTGCATACGCATTCTCAGAGTTATATGCGCACATTGCTAAGTCCACAGACTGGATCAGAACTATGTGCTTAAAAATGGATGTCGAATCCCTGTCAGAGGTCATCAGTTAAAACAGACTTAGCTCAGTGATTTAAGACTCTTAAGGCATTGTGGGAACAGACCACCACATTTTAGCTATAAGTTAATAAAGATGGACTATATAAAACAAAAAATTCTACTGTGAGTTCTTAAGTTTGAAGCCTGGGAAATACATAATGTTTGCAATGAAAATTAAATCACTGAATTTGCCAAACTTAAAAAATTGTGTGTGCGTGTGTCTGTATAAAGAGTCTGATTCAAATTTAACTTATCTTTTCTGTCTTGCCCTCTAGGCATATGTTTGAGTTAAGTAGAGGAAAGTGTATTAAATCTAAAGACTTTGTTATTTCAACATTAAAGAATGTGCACATTTAAGGTACTTAGCAAAATAATGCACCTACTTTCCCCGAAGTAGAAAAGTTCAGAAAGAACAAAACAAAACAAACAAAAACACAAAATCTGCTTGGTGACAATACTTGGTAGATTTTACTCCAGAACCTCACATTTCAATGGCAAATAAGCTATATGTGCCCCTTTCGGATAGTTTGAGATCAAATTAGCAAATGTCTATAGCCACTTGCCTTCAAGTGGCTGTGATGAAGACTGAATTCAAGAAAGCTAATAAGCTGACCTTCACATTCCATCCACAGATGAAGATGAAGATGAAGGGATCAAGAATTCACTTAGAGGATGAGAGAAGTCTACTTTTCTTCCCTGCTAAATAAATCAGTGTTATAAGTGCCTGTCAAAATAGTTTGTAAATAACTGGATTTTCTGCAAGCACGGGACCACATCTTTATTTCATTAGAGACTGGTCATTGAAAGTAAATGCTCTATATGGAAAATGGGGCAGAATGTTTACATTTCTACTTTTCGTATTACAAAAATTCTCCCTTTCAGTTGGCAATAGCAAAAATCCCCCAAATTATGAAAATAAAAGGTTTTTGCTTTTCTCAGAACTGTCTCAAATCTCAAAATAAAGTACCTTAAATTACTTAGGAATAGAAGGAGATCAGCACATAAAAGAAGAAGAACAACAAAAATACACTGACAAGCTCTCCTTCAAACAACACTTTTCGGTTGGACGTTGAGTTGAAATTTGAGACGTAAAATCGAAACACTTACATGTGAATCACGTGCAAAAACCAGCCTGATGTGTCTCTGGATTTCTCAAATGATGCCATCGGTGTGGCACCAAATTCTGGCTATCTATTATTTACCAGTTGCAAAAGCTGTATAAATCTGTACTTGCAGCTTCAAAATCAGTCTTGGAACCCATGAAAACATTGATATGCACAAGTGGAAACTCCCTGATAAATGCACGAAACTAACATAGCGGTTACAGCCTCTAAGTTCTGTAAGCTTCAACTAGATTAATTGTTTTCACACATGGGCCTTATACACACCCCATTTCTGGTACACTTCTTTTCATTATGATGGTGACATCTTGAGAAAAAAGAATTCAGTACAGTAATTACATCTCAACTGCAATTGTTACTGCAGTCAGTTCTACACAAAGTTGTCACTTAGAAGAGTAAGGGCACATCCAGACATCTTAAAACAAGTGACCAAGACTCCTTAGCTGCTTCGAGGGCAGTTGTGAGCAGCGTGCTGGTTTTTCACAGTCACAAGGAGGACACAGTCTCCAGGAACAGATTCACAAATACATCTGCACAACTCCAGACCTTGCAAGGCTTCCAGCTCAGCCCTCGTTCCTGACCACAGACACTCACTCTGCAACTGTAGTTTAATGGCAGTCCCTTCCACATCTTTGTTAAGCAGGTGACTGCATTTCTAAGTGAGTTTGCTCAAAATCTGTGCTGGCCCTCATTGGATGGCGACCTACAAACACTCCCCAGGACGCAGCATGCATGACTCAGGCCAAAGAGGACAGAGCCAGTTGGACATGCTTTAAAAATAATCACCCGCGTCTCTCCTGCAGAAGAGATGATAAATAATAAATCAGTAAGTAAGTAAGTAAATAAATAAATAAATAAGTAGAGGAGAGACGGTGGGCAAACAACAGGTGAGGGTCCACAGGGGGAAACGGAGGGTGTTCAGTGTCACCAGCTGGAAACACACAGAATGTGAGAGCAAAGCCCCAAGTCAACTGTGCTTTGCTGTTATCACTGTTCTAGGAGGGCTTTTCAGTAGGTAATTAACCTTTTTTTCATATGTATGTGTATGATTATATGTATATGCATATATAGAGAGAGAATCTAAACTAAATAACCATATATACAATATATACACATATTATTCATTTCAGGGAAACATCTTACTTGGTGCCAAAGTTCATTATTTGTCAACTATAGCTGACATAAATACACCTAGTAAAATGTTACTATTTCTATTTCTGTCAGGAAGAACCAACCATCTGGTAAATTTTGCTCCCCAGTAAATTGACAAGATTAAGAGAAAACCACACGGGAATTTCATTACCAAGTGCAAGGCCTTTATTGCTCTTGGACACGTGAAATTTCATGTAAATTATTTAGGACACTTCATTGCACACTTGTGAACATACCACGTATCTCTTTGTGAGCATGATGACACTTCAGAAATGTAAGACCTCTCTGTGTTGCCTGTCAGGAAAAAAAGCTTTTAATAGAAAACTGGGGTAATCACCTCTAATGTAACTCCACCAATTTAAAAAAAATAGGTTTGGGGGTAAATTCCACCACAGTACTTAAAGTAATCTTCCTGTTATGATTTTAGTGATCTTAGAGAATTGTTCACATTATGAGATTTCAAGTCAAAGGGATCATCCTCATCATGAAAAACAATTACAACCAGGAAAAGCAGATCGCAAAGTGTCCTCTTTCATGGGGCGAGGCTGACCCGACTCTCAAAGCCCATCACCCATGACAGTCCTGCAGAAACCCTCTTTCCCAGAGTTTAATCCCAATTCTAGAATATGTTCACACGGAGATTTTTTTACATCTGGAGTCAGAGAGCACGGGGTGTTGGTAGGGCTGATGGAAGTGCTCTCCCTTTAGCCACAAAAAGTTCTGTTTTCAAGGAAGGAAATAGGGAGGCAAGTCAGAAGCAAAAGCCACGTGAAGGGTGGTAGGAAGTACTGGGCAGCTGGGCAGGAGGACGCGATGTGTGCTCAGCTGAGCTCAGGAATCAGTGAGGGGCTCTCCCTGTCCTTTCCTCAACAAGGTGCGACTTTAGGTTCTGTGTCTACAGCCATCCTTCACGGTGCAGCCAGCTCTGCAACACCTAATTCTTCCCAGCTGGCAGTGCATGGAACTTCTCAAGCAAGCCCTGCAGGTGAGTATGTGTACGATGTGTGTGCACCTGAGTGTGTGTGTAACATGGTGTCATGTGTGATGTGTGTGTGTGTGTGTGTGTGTAGATAGAGAGTGTGAAGGGTCTCCGCCACTGCACAACAAACGTGCTGCCCAGGGAGAGACCGACACAGGACCTTTTCCCTTGGAGAAAGAGCCTCCTTGTTGTAGGACACTTGCTGAACCTTAGTGGAAAATGTTCAAGAATGAGTTCAGGTTTCCTCCTGAGTCAAAGAGAAGAGAGCTGAGCCGCATAACAGGGCCCAGAGTGCCCATCGATTTGGGCAGGAAAGGCAGGAGCAGAGGCGCTGGGCCCCAGAACGGGTGGTGGATGCCCCTGGGTTGAGGAGTGGACAGTCAGACGTGTAAGGGAATATCGGGCACAGGCATGGTGCTGGGGGGTGTCCTGCTTCCCTGGGCTGGCAGGGGCTGTCTGCCCCTTGGTCCTCAAGACTCCTGCAGAAGCCCTGCCGTCCAAGAGCTGGGCCCAGATGGATCCCCAATAACATCATATAATGGCAGTCTTTCCTAAATTTTCAGGAAAAGTTAAGGGTTTTTTTTGATAAAGAGTTTAAAGTTTTTCTTTGCATTAGTTTTTCTTACAATTTGGTTGCTTGCTACCACAGGCATAACACAGCTTATCCTGCATGAGGTGTATCTGATTTCATGTGGAAAACAGATCCAGCCGTGATAAATCAAACTTCCCTGTACTGAGAGTGGATGCCATAAGGAGGGGCTGCCAGCGGTGTCTCTGGGCTGTTGTGTGTGCCCTTTGTGAAAATTCAGTGGTGTATGGCTGGGTGTGTGTACTTTTCTATAATGTGTGTTGTACTTTTTTTTTTTTTTTTTTGGCTGCATTGGGTCTTCCTTGCTGCACGTGGGTTTTTCTCTAGTTGAGGTGAGCGGGGGCTGCTCTTCGTTGTGGTGCATGGGCTTATTGTTGTGGCTTCTCTTGCTGCAGAGCACGGGCTCTAGGCACGCGGGCTTCAGTAGTTGTCGCACATGGACTCAGTAGTTGTGGCTCGCGGGCTCTAGAGCACAGGCTCAGTAGTTGTGGTGCACGGGCTTAGCTGCTCCGCGGCATGTGGCATCTTCCTGGACCAGGGCTCAAACCCGTGTCCCCTGCACTGACAGGCAGATTCTTAACCACTGCACCACCAGGGAAGCCCCTGTACTTTAATTCAAAGTTAAACACAATTCTGTTGCTCCACACATCGCACCCTGACGTCTATCCAGGTGTCCCTCCATCTGGACCAACTAGAGCCCAGTGCTTCACCATGACGGGCTTCTCAGGAAATTTCTGTAACAAAAGGTGATCTATTCATAAGACAAGAACATGCTCTAATACATCTCAGAAATGTTTTCAATAAGTATCAAAACAGGGTTTTACCTAAATCTGAATTCATCAAAAATATTTCAAGAAATGTAAAAAGATACCTTTATTACTAAACCTCTAATTGAGATTTTAGTGAACACAGAACATCATAGGGGTCTGTGATAGGTCTCAAAGTTCTAAAACACAACCTCCAGTGCTTTTTATTTATTTTGTGAAGAGGGAATTGAAGTATTCTCTGTGGTGGATTTATGAAATAATACTGTCAAAAACAACACAGAAATTATGACTAGAGACCAACCACAAAAGCCTAAAATACTGCCTCTTGCTCTCTGATTGATCATTCATCAGTAGCACCATTTAAAATAAATCTGTTTATTTTAAATTCTAGGAAATAGGGTGAAAACACCCCAAATATAATCACACAGAGAGTGAAAGATAGATCTTAGCTACAGAGAGCCAAAAATTCTTTTAAATTAATTATTTGTGGTTTTACAAATATAGCATTACTATAATACTGATACTTAGGGGTTATTTAATTTCTCTGAGCAAAGCCAAGCTTTGGTAAGAAAAAGTAATATAATTAGAGTTTATTATAAAATATATTTTATAACAATGTTCCTCAAGCCCTTGGCATTGATAGCGGCATATATATATATATATATATATATATATATATATATATATATATATATATATATATCTTTATTGGAGTAGAATTGCTTTACAGCGTTGTGTTAGTTTCTTCTGTATAACAAAGTGAATCAGCTATATGCATACGTATATCTCCATATCCCCTCCCTCTTGCGTCTCCCTCTCACCCTCCTTATCCCATTCCTCTAGGTGGTCGCAATATATATATTCTTTTAATGACATCCCTGCAGTATGCAGAAAGGAAAAATTCTCTTGTGTTTAATTTCTCTTTCTCTTCTCTATCTCTTACCTATTGATTCATTATTCATTCATTCATTTATACATTCATTGTTTCAGGGGTAGAGAAACCTGCCATTTAGATTTTTTTATCAAAAACTATTCATTAAATCTTATTCTGCCTGCCCAGAAGATCCCAACTGTACTGAGGAGGAAGAAGCCTCATAAAATGTCACTTTGGATTCATAGATTGACTTATTTCATGAGCACTTTCTCCACAGTACCACTGGGCTCCATGGTCTCAGAGAGTTGGGTCTGAGGATTTGCTTCTTCTACTACTTCCTGAACACTAGTGTGCTTGTTGAAAGAAACTGAAATTAGGAATGCAGTGAGAAGAGGAAGGTTTAAGGTATCCTTGTCACCAAGGTAGACCAGTTTAGACGAACTGCCACGCGCATGAAATAGTTTGTGAAGTAGCTTGATTAGCTCAGTATATACAACTCAAGACTTGGCATCAGTCATTCAGGGATCTGGTTACTCACACAGAAAATCCCATCACTTCAAAATGTGTCTGCTGCTCTCTGAAGGGTCCTCCTGGGCTTAGAGCCAAGGTCCAACCCTGACCTTGCTATTCACCAACAAGTTGGCTCTAACCATGAAAGTCAGCAAACCTGGGACAGTCAAGGAGGAGATGGGAGCGTGGGCCTCTCACCCAGAGAAGACTATTTGCTGGGACTTTCGCTATGCAGCCCTTTTGTGGCTTGCTTTTTTTTATAAATCAAGGAAGGAGTCTCTTTCTTAGCTATGGAAGCAACTTGAAAGAAAAGGTACTCCCCAGGAACATTTAACATTTAATATTACCCCAATCACTTCTAATATCTTTTCAATTATTTTATTTCAGAAAATAATTGGAAAGACAAATAGAGCAAAGTTTCTCTTATCAATTATTTTCTTTAAAAAAAAAAGTGTTCTTAAGGCCACTGAATTAAAGGACAAAGCTTAACCAAAAAAAATCTTCAAATGATGGTGAAATTAAAGGAAAGTGAGATATATGCTCACTGCATTTCTGAAAGATGAAACAACTGTAGTCAAGTTTATCAAAACCTTCATTTTTCAAAGGAGTTGAGATCAATGTGTGTCTGAGATAAACCACAGAAGATTAGAAAATAGGGAAAAATTGTGGTGAAAAATCTGGTATTCATCAATTTCTTTTTAAAACTGTTCATATTTTTTTGTTTTTTCAAAAAAGGAAAACTAAAAGGAATGAAAGGAAAAGAAGTTTCTAACAATTCTCTATGGGTATTCAACTACAATTTGAATAACGGAGGCTACCTATCCATAAGCTAAGCATGAACTCTGATATGAAAAGACCCAGGCTTCTTACAGCTCTGGAAGAAGGAGCTACAGAAATCAAAAGTCATTACAAAGGAGCCTTTTGTCATAACCCCTGGTAAAGATAAACACAATTTAAGTCAATCAATAAGCAACCGGAAATTTATCTAAAATTATATTTTAAAAACTCTTGGCCAAAATGGAAATGTTGTTACCCATGTGGTTTAGGACTCCATATTTTTGTTATTGTTTCAAAAAACAAAATAAAACAAAACAACAACAATAAAATAGATTTGCATTTAGTGCCCACCACGGAATACAAGTGTGGAAGACGTGAAGAAGAGGACATGGTGCACGGCCACATGGGTGCATCACATGGTGAGTAAAACCAATGCAACTGCAAATAATACTCAGGCAACCCAGATGTCTCCAAAACCCCACCAGTGGCAGGATCCTTGTTAAGGTCATTTTGAGGGTTTACATCTAGGTACATCTAGGTTGGCTCAGTATCCCCTCACCCCTCACCTGACAAATGTAGAACAGCCTCTCTTCCTTCCCATTTCTTGAGATGCTATGGGAGTCCCCAAAGATGATGTCGTCTTATATCCAAGTCACAGTTCTGTCAGCGCCTCTGATGTAATGGCAGTTCTTGCTTTCCCTGCATCTTGTCTGATATAGATGTTGCTGACACACATCCAATGACCTGCCAGTATTCAGCCCCACGGACTCTCATGGTGGCATTCATCCACTCTTGGCTTCCTGCTCACCCTCTCTTTGTCCTGCAGGGAGTGCCCTCCCTGTCTCTGGTCTATGAAGGAGGAAGGGCAGCTCCCAAATGGCCATTGCTTGGGCCCTCAGCGTGGTGCTTCCTCAAGCTGACTGCCTATCTCTCCCTTTCCTGATGTTGTATGTGCCTCCAGGCAGGCTGAGATGGAGGGAATTTAAGTGTCAAAGTATCAGACAGCACTCTACATAACAGCTCCATTTCCATTCTTCCCAGGGCTCCTTGCTTAGTATCAACAGGGGCCACATTCCATCCATACTTAAAGGTGAGATAGACATAGACGTAATTTATTTTTCTCTCCCAGGGAGCCTGTTGTCCCTTTCAGAATCTAGTTTCCATGACCAACTTCTTCCCACCTTTCCCACCCTTGCACCACATCTCAGCCTGAGGACACTGTTCACCTTCTTTTCCATGGTTCCTGTGTGCCACTCGGAAAGAACAAGATGTGACCTGTTGGCAACATCCAACTCCACACCTCTGGATCGCCGAGCTGCATCACAACTCAGCTGGAGGGTCTGCACTTCCATAAAAAAGGTGGTCTACTTCTTTTGGTTCAATTCTCTCTGGAAAGATTGTTCTCTTTCACTGAGATTTAATAGGTTCCCTTGCAGGACAGTAAGAGGCTGTCCCTAAGCAAACTTATCTGTGAAATTAGTTCTGGTCATCAGTGGGGCTGGACTGTATCCTCTACCATCCAAACAAGCAAAAGTTCAATAAGCCTTATAACATAGGTACAAACAAAAGGAAAGACGTGATGTGTTCTGACGATAGGGAACAAAAGAGTCATTATGGTAGAAATGTCATTTACCCTGAAGCTTGAAACAGAGGGATTTATGATGGGCAGAGAATGATACTGTATTCTGTGCTAAGAACACAGCTTTAAAAGAAAAAAAAAAAAAAGCACAGAGTCCTGAAAGCAGCTGCTGTGCTTGGAAAATTAGCAAGTAGTTCACTATTGCTAAAATATAACATGCATAACTAGAGGTGCTGGAAAGGCTGAGGGAAGCAGATTTTAGAAGTTTTCCATCCCATGATAAGCTGTTTGAAGCTTCTTTCAGAAAGTGAGCTGATGACATGACGTAACCTGTGCCAAATTACACTGATGTGTTTTGCACGATACTAATTGACTGATACAGTTCTTTACACACAGAGGGAGATTTGCATGATCAGTCGATCAGGGACAGCCCCACAGACTCGAGAACAGCCTCCGGCTAATGAGTGTTCCGACTGCGAAGTCCCCACTCAATGAGGTCTCCACTGTACCATCCTGTCACGAGAGTGCATGCCTTGTCATGCCATTTTGGCACTTATGTTCCATTCTGGAAACATTTTTGACTCACGGTGTTTGATCGATACTGTGCAAATCATAGTGCTGGCATGCTGCAAAGAAACAGTGGAGGAATATCCTGTTAGGTGTGAAAATGTAGGTTTAAAAATAACTCAAGTTACCCTCAAGGAAATAACCAAGTCAAAAGAAGGTAGAGAGCACTGCTTAGTGGGAACATGGGAAAATCATTTGATACCATACAAGGCTTCATAAACTCCTCTGCATTGTCCATGCTCAAACATGCAGAATTTTTAATCCCAACCAGGCACTGCCATATTCTTTACTATAAACAGAATGTTCATGTCCCCTCACAATTTACATATTGAAGCCTATGGCCCTAACGTGATGGTATTTGGAAATGATGCCCTTGATAGGTGCTAAGGTTATGAGGGTGGAGCCCCCATGAGTGGGATCTGTGCCCTAATAAAAGGAGATCTGGAGAGCTCCCTCTCATCCTACTCTCCACCCCCATGAGGACACAGCAAGAAGACAGTCACCTTCAATCCAGGAAGCAGGTCCTCATCAGACACTGGGTCTGCCAGCACCTTGATGTTGAACTTTCCAGCCTCCAGAACTGTGAGAAATCAATGTTTCTTGTGTACGCAATGTAGGCTGTGGTATTTTGTTATAGCAGCCCAGATAAACAAAAGCAGTGCCCAAACCAGCAGCATCAGCTTGGGGTATTTGGTCCATACACTCCACATCACGTGGCATGATAGTCATTACAGCTGTTCACCCAATCCTCTAAGAATGCCTCCTTCCTGGAACAAAAGGGTATACTTCTCCTCCCTTGTAACATTAAGCAGCAATATGACTTGCTTTGGCCAGTAAAATGTGTGCAAAAGGGAACCGTGTCACTTCCAAAGAGAAGAACTCAGAGTCTTGCTGTACACCTGAAACTAGCACTACATTGTTAATCAACTATACTTCCATGTAATTTTTTTTAAAAAAATGTATTACTGATATTAAAAAAAAAGTCATGTGCATCCACCATATTTCCATCCCATGGATGGAGTGATCATGAAAACATGTGTCAAGATGGAGTTTCCATTAGCCAGGGCCCCAGAGTGAGTAGAATGAGCAGAATCCAAATGCCGACCCACATTAAACATGTCGTGTGAGCCAGAAAAATTCTTGTGTTGTTCTAAGTGTTCAAGGGTTCAGATTGTTCGTTACTGCAGCATAGCTTACCTTACCCTGATACACAGGGCCAGTTTTCTCTCCAGATATGTATTTACATGGGGAAAGTTTCCAATTCTGGAAAACTGAGAGTGGAATGAAATTGTCAAGCCGTAAGTTTATTTTGAAAGACAGCGATCTGTCATTGAAGAAATTAAAGTAAAAAAAAAAAAAAAGCAAGGACTATGTAGAAACTAAACCAAATAGATAGAAATTGAATATTTCTTATTGGTAAACAGTTAAGACTGAAGCCTAAAATTGACACATTGAACAGACAGAAATACTGAAGGAAGGTGTGCAGCTTTTCTTTTCTTTTAAGTTGAAGGCTAAGAAACATATGGAAAAGGTTACAAGACTATGCTGTTGAAGGCAACAGTGTAAATGAGTTCAATAACCACTTCGGTCTTTTTCTGGAAGAGGAAGGGATTAAAGGGCCGAGTGAAAATGCAGGCCGGCAGGATTAAACTAAAACAGAGAGTCCGGAATGATGGACCAGATGGCCCTTTCCTCCTCCTAGAACCTCTTATAGAATATTTCTGACATGCCTACATTATAAACCACAACCCAGATAGAGTGTTCTTAGAAAAGGCCCATATTCCATTCTTGAACTTGAACATCTCACAAGGAAATCATTTTCAGATGTTTCCAAATTAGGAACATCTACAGTTAAAAGGAAGGTTTGCTTTGCTCTCTGAGATGTGTTTGATCTTTTCTACTTTATCAATTAACTGTCCATGTTTTTCTGTTTCCTCATTGCTTGGTTAGAAAATCCACACAAAGTAAATGAATTCATGTCTGTGTGGAGACCACAGTATGTCCTAACCATCTCCTTGACAGCTGCTCTGCCCACTCGGAGCTGCTGGTACTTGGCCTCTGAAGAGGAGGTGGGGAGTGTTAACCAGAAAGACAGAGGTCATGAGTCTGCAGTCCTCTTTCTTATCAGAGACCAAGTAATTGTGGATACCAGATTTTGTACCTGCGCTAAGGCATATAAGCACAGGTTGCAAAATGAGAGAAACCCTTTCAATGGGGTAAATAGAAAATTCTTTCAAAAGTCATAGCTCAGTAGGTGAGTTTTTTAGGGCATTTTTCCTTTATATATTCCTGTGCACAGACAAGGGAATGGAATTAGTATCTGCTGTCTGAGTCTCAAAGAGAGTAACAATACACTTAGATTTTTCTGATCTTTGATTCTCTCAACAATCTTATGAGTTTGATGTTACTTTTCACTGTCAGGAAATGAGGCAAGTTATTCTTAGAGAGGTTAAGTAGCAGTCTGAATTCCCACAGTAAGTAAGAGACAGAAACGGAAGTGGAGCCGGATTGGACTCCAGAGCCAGCACCCTCTCCATTGCCACATGCTCCTTCTTTTTGGAGAAAGAGAACAAAGGCCCTTTGGGCATTCAGTTAAAAGCCAGTGCTAAGCTTGCCTGTGAGTTGCACCAAGGGAAGAATGAGGGCTTTGATGAAGGTGATCAACTACATATGTATATATAACTTGAAGTAAAATATACTTACAGTAAGATGCACTGATCTTAAATTGCAATTTTATGAGTTTTAACAAATGTAAAACCCCTGGGTAACCATTCTTGCCCATCAAGATTAAGAGTTTTCAAGCCTTCTAACAATCCATTCCCTCACTCCACACTGACAGTAGGTTTTTTGCTTTCTGTGACTACAGATTGGTTTTGCCTGTTCTTGAATTCCCCACAAATGGCATCATATAGGTTTATTTTATACCTGGCTTCTTTCACAAACTTTGACATAAACTTTTTGAGATTCTTCCATATTCGTTCAAATATGAGCAGTTCTGTCTTTATTGCTGAGTAGTATTCCACTGAATATATGTCCAAATAATTGCTTATACCTTCTTACATATTTTTAGGTTGACGGACATTTTGATTGTTTTCAATTTGGGGGCATTATGAGTATTGATGCTACAACTATTTTTGTTCCAGTCCTTTTGTGCCCAAAGGTTTTCATTTCTTTTGGATAAACGCCTGGGTGTACAATTGTTGGAACACATATAAGCACCACACAACTTGCCAGTGTTTTTAACATTTTATGCTCTTTCCAGTAATGATTAAGGTTTCCAGTGGGTAAACATCTTATTGTTCAACATCTTATCATCAATTTAAAAAAAAATGCTTAGCTGTTCTAGAGAGTGTGCAGTGGTATTGCACTAAATTTTTTAACATATATGTTTTTTTCTATTTGTCTTCTGTATTTTGACTTGGCTGATGGCATGTTTTTGGCCAAGTAAAAGTGTGAGCCTTTATATATCTCATTGTGATCTTAATTGGTGTTTCCTTGTAGACGAATGATTGTGAGCCTCTATTCATGTGCCTATTGCCCATCCACATGTTTCCATGTGAAATGTCTGTTAAAGTAGTTTACCCATATTAATTGGGCTCGCTTGTCTTTTTATTATTGATTTGTAGGAGTTCTATATATATTTTAGATATAAGTCCTTTGCTAATTATATGTATTGCCATTTGTACTTTTTTCAGTCTGCAACTGATTTTTTATCTCCCTAATAGACTTCCGATGAGCCAAAGTTATTAATTTTTATGAAGGCAATTTTATCATGTTTTTTTTCTTTTTATAGCTAATGCTTTTATGTCCTACCTAGGAAATCTTTGTGTCCTCTAAGGTCACAATAATTTTTCAAAATACATACATTTTCTTTTAGAAACGTTATGTTTTATGTTATGATACAGTTACGTGATGGCTTGAGGGGGCAGTCAAGTTAACGTTTTACACAATTATTGCTCTCTTTGTCCCAGCAGCACACGATAAATATACTTTAGCCTCTCCCACGGAATTACCTTATAACCTTTGTTGAAAATCGATGGAATGCATGTGTGTGGGTCAATTTCTTGACTCCTTTTTTGTTTGATAGATTTGTCTATCCTGAACACATTGTCCTGCTTAGTAAGGTGATCTAGTAAATCTTGATATCAGATAGTGTTCATCCTCCAACTTTGTTCTTCATTTTAAGATTGTATTTTTTTAATTACTTTGCATTTACATATAAATTGAATCTACTTGTCAATTTCTACAAAAATAACTGACTGAGATTTTGATTGGGAATGCATTGAGTATACAGATCAAATTTGGGAAAATTGCAATTGTAACAACATTGAATTTTCTAATCCATGAATATGGACTAGCTCTCTCTTAATGTGGATCATTTAAAAATATCTCTCAGCAGTGTTTTGTAGTTTTCAGAATAGAGTTGTTGCATGTCTTTTATTTACTACCATGAACTTTGTGTTTCTTGATGATATTGTAAATGGAATGTTTTAAACTTTTCTAATTGCCTTGTTCTTGGTAGATAAAATTTTAATTAAGTAAAGGAGTAGTTTTTGCACACAATTGAAGTTAAGTGATTAACAATTTAACCTAGGAGGCTAAAACTTTAAGATGTTTTAAGTAACTTCAATGATAACCACAAAGAAAATATCTACCAAATATAATGAAAGGGAATAAGAAGGGACTCAAATAATATCACTGTAAAAAGCCAATGAAACACAAAGAAAGGCAGTGAGAGAGGAAAGAAGGGACAAAGAAACTACAAGACTTACAGAAAACTATTAACAAAGATTGGCTGAATAGATTAAAAAACAAAAACAAATATGATCCAACTATGTGATGTCTATAAGAGACTCACTGTAGATCTAAGGGTATATACATTGACTGAAAATGAAAGGATGGGAAAAAATATTTTATGCAAATGGAAACCAAAAGTGAGCAGGAGTAGCTATACCAAAATCAGAAAAAATAATAGACCGTAAATCAAAAACTGTGAAAGAGGCAAAGAAGGACATTATATAATAATAAAAGGGTTGATTCACCATGAAGATTTATAAATATTTATACACCAAACCTCAGAGTTCCTAAGTATATGAGGAAGAATTGAAAGAAGAAATAGACAGCAATGCAATACTAGGAGACTTCAATACCCCACTTTCAATAATGGGTAAAACAATAAGGCAGAAGATCAATAAGGAAATACAGAATTTGAATTGAAAAACCCTAAAGACCAGTTGGTCCTAGCCAACCTATATGGAACACTTCACCTAACAACAGTACAATATAAATTATTTTCAAGTGCACATGGAACGTTCCTCATGATAGATCACATGTGAGGACAGAAATAAAGTTATAACAAATTCAGGAAGATTGAAATTATGCAAAGTATCTGTTCTAATCACAATGGAATCTAACTAGAAATCAGTAGCACAAGGCAAACTGGAAAATTCACAATATATGGAAATAAAATAAATAATAAGTAAACAAAACAAATGTGTTCTTTAACACACTCAAACAACAGATGAGTCAAAGAAGTCACAAAGGAATTTAAAAAAATTGATTAAGACAATTGAGAATGAAAACACAACATATCAAAACTTGTGGGCTTCCCTGGTGGCGCAGTGGTTGAGTCTGCCTGCCGATGCAAGGGACACGGGTTTGTGCCCCGGTCCGGGAAGATCCCACATGCCATGGAGCGGCTGGGCCCGTGAGCCATGGCCGCTGAGCCTGCGCGTCAGGAGCCTGTGCTCTGCAACGGGAGAGGCCACAACAGTGAGAGGCCCGCGTACCGCAAAAAAAAAAAAAAAAAAGATTAAAGCCACCTCTGACATTGTCACTCTATGATTCCTTTATATTCTTGAAATCATGCCATAGGTACATATTCAAAAGTTGATTATTTTCTTGGCCTGTTTTCTAGTTTCTTGAATTCAAACCCTATTCATATAACTAGAGGTATTCTATTTTTTTTAAAGAAATCCGTGTATAATTTGACTGTTTTGATCATATATATGTAACTTTGCATCACGTTTTTATCATTCAACATTCAATGAGAAAATACCAATAAATTCTTTATATCCCTTACTTAAACAATTCATAGTCTGTCCCATGATTGTATCATAGCTTATTCAAATATTCCATTACTGTTGGAGATTGGGACAATTTCCACTTTTTTCACCATGATAAATAGCACTGAAATGAACACTCTATGCAAAAAGCTCATTCTGCCTTTTAGTCCCTGCCAACCAGTTGTTCAGGAGGAACGCCCAGAAGCACAGCCTCCTGAACCTGGACAGCTTATCAGATGAAGACGGTCTGCGATCAGCCTCTTTCCCTCTCGGGGTGGTGGCTCTTGCTCCCTGGGCAGCCGGGAGCCCTTACATCTTGGATGTTCCTCTTTCTCAGATTCCTAGGGAAGCTTTCTTCTGAAAGTGGGCACTCCTGCTGTCTTTGCCGTGCGTGGACTTTCACACGGTTGTCTCATGAAGGCTCTAGTCCATTGAGCACACGATGCTCCTGTGGGGACATGCGTGTGTGGGCTCCAGTGGACTATGTGTGGCTGTGGAAGCAGCGGGCCATCTAGATCCCCAAGGCTCTATGGCGCTGCTCAGTCTTCACACTTAATTCAGTTTCACAAATATTAAAGCCCTACTAGTTAGTAATGGGGCCCATAAATATTGATGCTGGCTGCTGGAGACACAGTGGGGAAGAGCAGGCATGGCCAGCCTACCCGCCTAAGGCTTCGTCTCACTGCAACACTCTCTTCCCAGCTTTCTTCTTCTTCCTCCCAGGGAACGTCTGGAGATGTGCATGGCCATGTGCACAGACAGTTAACCTTGCTTTTTCTCTTAGTCATCTTCTTAAGGAAGCATTTCTGAGACATCTCCTCCAACACGGGAAAGGTTAGGGCCCCCTCAGCGATGCAGGTGGAGTACCGCGTGCTCACCTGTGTTCTCGCACCTAGTACACGGTGTGTACCCATAAAGCACGCCCCCCCCCCCCCCCCCAGTAACCAAGGCATCATCATCAAGGGCAGATGATCACTTGCTGTCCAGAGCTGGAGAGCTGATGCTTAGCACCCTGCCTTCTGCCTAGTGATGCGCAATAAATCTTTTGATTGAATAAATGGGAGAGTGAATCTCTCCCCTTCAAACACAATTATAGGACTCTCAGGCATTACAAATGAGTGTGAAAATGCCTTGGATTCTGTTGCTAACTGGCCAATGGCTGAAACGTGAACTAGTGGCAATCAATCTAGACTCACCTGCCACAGGGATCAAACAAGTCCAGTGCCCAGAACCACAGTAGACTGAGAGCTTGACAGAAGGAGGATTCCAGGCAAAGCTTCAATATTTAACCAACACCGTTGCCTGTGCTCACCAGTGTCTCATCTGGCAGCCTTTTGCCAGCTGCACAGCTTTGCTCTACAAGCACCAAGACGGGGGCTGGACTCTGTAACAAGGGCACCAGTGCTCTGGGGATGACAACAAGAATGCTATGTTTGAGTCACAGCCGTATCAGAGAAAAACGCTTTGGTTCTGGAAGATGTCACCTGCGTAGTACACAAGGCTGCATCCAGAAAGAGTGAGTCTGGAAGCATCCAACTTTTTACTACTTTCTGGACACAACACTCCTTTCTTCACCCAAACTTGAGGGATAGTCGGAAACCCCATGCTGGGTGATGTTAAGGGAATTGCTTCTTAAAGGAAATAATAACTATGTTCTTGTTCAAGAAACCACTTCTCCATAAATATTTCCACCACTTTGCCTCAGTTTTCAGGATCCCCTGGCAGAAACGGGGAAGTTATGGCAAAGCAGCTCCTGAATAACTTGAGACTGATCACTTTCCTCCACCCATTGTAGAGATGCAAAGGTGAAGGGGCAGACTTAGAAGTCTGGAGAAGAAATTAAATAGAGAGGGTCCCACATTTTCTGGGAGAAACTCATTTCCATTGTTATTGATTTCAGAATATTTTAGGTGGTTACTTTCACCTTTCAGCAGAGCAGACAGCTTTTTATTGATAGTAATAGAGAACCACTGAATGTTGTTTTTCTTTCCCAAAAGTCTCCCTCATCTCTCTTAATGGCCTTCTCCCAGAGCTAAAATTCCTGGAATTACTCATTCTTTCAGATTAAGACCTTGAAAGTTACAGTTATAAACTAATTTGTGTCAACAAACATGCTTAACCCGTGCAGTGCTCTGGACAGATACAAACTAGATTCACTCCCCAAGTGAAGCAGGAGGGTAGGGATGAAGGGCATTGAATATGCACAGTACTTTATAGTAAAACACACACACACACACACACACACACACGCACACGCACACACGGAGAGGCAGAGATAGAGAACCAAATGGAACACAGAAGAGAGCTAGCATTTATCATTAATGATGCTATACTGCACATGAACTTCAGATAAACAGATTTTTGTATAAGGATGTCTGTCCCATGCAATATTTAGCAATGCTAAGTAGAGGCAGAAAGTTGGAGATCAGAGAGAAATCAAGAGCAAATTGGTGCTAAAATCCAAAGTCTCTTTTCACTTCTAGCCTGAAGTTTTTTCACTATATTCTGTTATTTCACTCCAAAGATAAACTGACCTGCTCGTCCTGGGTTCTGATTAGATTCACGTTATAGATGAAAAGAAGCGAGCTTCTTTTATCTGTCAAGTGGCGTTCATTCATTGCCACCGGCAAGCATTTCAGGAAACACCCACACCCACGTGGTCCTGCATTAGATGCCGGGGCAGAGTCAGGGGACCCAAACAGCCCAGCCTTGAGGAGCATCACAGCCACGGGGTCACAGCACGGAAACGGACTCCAGCACCTGCAGGTGGATGTGGCTGGGCCCCTACGAACAGAGTAGATGCACACAGCAGCCACAGCTTCCCTCGGGAGGGAGACAACGGGCGTTTGCAAAACCACCAAACAGGAGGAGTTCTGGCCCTGGTGCCTGCGCCTCAGCTGCCCTCTGACTTCAGGTGATGCTGGGCTGGAGGCCGCTCTTTATCTCCGGGAAATTCTCAGACTGACGGCAAGAAAGCAGTGTTTGGCTTGGGGCAGCTCCTGAAGACCACCCAGAAGTTTCCACAGAAAGCTACTCACCATCTGGTCAGAACGGGGAACACATTTGCTGAACACAGGACTGGTTTAAGACACAGGCTGGAGAACAGGGGCCGGGGCTTATCTTGTGAGATGGGGAGGGCAGCATGTCCCTAGCATCCCCCGTGTTGCCCACTTCTGCGGGGGAATAAGCAAGAAAAGGACCTGGTTTTTCTTTCCATCGATAGTGAAGGAAGATCAAGAGAGGACCCATGGGCTATTCCATCCCAGCTGGAAACACGCAGAGAGGCTTCTGATTGGAGCTTTAGGAGGTGCGGGCTTGGGTACTCGTTCTGTCACCAACCAGCCGTGGGACCTTGGACTTACTTAACTTCCCTGTTTGCTCCAACGTAAAATGTGGAGCTTGTCTCAGGTCAGTGGATTCTCGTAGTGGGTTTCCTGGAGCCTGGACCTTCCTCTAGGAGCAAAACAGGAGGGAGGGCAATGAGCCCAGCACCTCCCCCACCCCCCACCCCCAGGCAGCCTTCCCCTCAAGCCCCTCCCAACAGCGAAGGGACCAGTATCGACGGTACAAGCTGAGGTTCCTTGTAAAGTTTCTTGTGAAAAAGTTCCCTGCTAATATGTAGAAACACCCGTCTAAGAGATATTAGTATCTTCCCAACATTCAGTGATTTGGGGATTTTCTTTGTTTTTCATCTCATCAAGGACAAGTTTTTCATATTTAAATTAGACATTAAGGATGAAGTGGGAACAAAGAGTTCATTTTTTATGTTACAAAATTAAGGGCCATCGACAGCCATCATATCACTGTCCCGTTGGGATGATGACAGTTGGAAAATTCTGAGGCACTTGTGAGCTGCGTTGTAAGTTTCATGCACTGACAATTAAGCTGAGCGTCAGGAGACCGGGTCAGATAGTACTCGTGGTGGACGATGGGAAGAGGAGGGACTGATCGAGTGACCTCGATGGGGAGGGTGTGGCTCCAAGCAGAGTTGTGAGGAGTGTCATAAAGTCCAGGCAGCGGTGGTGTTCAGAGCAGACTAGACGCTGAAGGGAAACCAAGGACACAGGAACCTAGGCAGCCGCACCAGCGTCCTGTGGGCTCCAGTAAGAAAGGCTTCCATGGCAGGAGCTCATGGGACCCCAGCAAGGCGGAGGGTGAGCCATGCAGAGGTCCGTGCCCGGGCTTCCGCCATGTGTGGGCATAACTGGGCTTGTTTCAAAACCAGGTAGAGTCCAGCTTTCCCCTGTGGAAGGCACACTCTGATGCCAGGGGAGGATGGGCCCTGAAGAGAGGGAACAGAGCTCGGAGCCCCAACTTCTATACCTGCAAACATCCTCACGATGGCCACCCCAGACCTGCATTCTCTTTTATCAGTTTCCTCCTAGAAAATGGAAACATTGGGTAATAATGCAGGCATTATTACTACTATTAAATTTTAGTTATTAGGGTCAAATAAATGATGGATACACTGTGCTGTGAAAAGTGATAAAAACTAAATTATTTGGATGCCAAAATACATTGCCTAATATTTAAATACTGCAGTAGTTTAGTCCTACACATGGGCTGTTGATAAATGACCTGATTTGGGGGGATGGGAAAGATACCATGGTCTTCGGGAAAGCTGAACATTCAAGAGGGGTTTTGCTCTATTATTTTTCTTTCTACCTGAGTCTAGACAAACCAAAATATGCATCAAGTTCAAAAACAGGCTTTGCCTGGGGGCTGCAGGCTTGCTGTTTCAGGCAGCTGGTAACCAAGGAGTTAGCTGAAAGTTTTACATGAATTCATTCTGTGTGCTTCCCGACCAAAATGTTTCTGTTTTTATTTTAGGGACTAATAAAGATCAACCATAGAAGGCGAAAGAAAAAAACAGCTCAGACCTTGTATTCTGCTGGAATTCATTTAGGTGTACAGTGAGAAATGTCCATGGGCAAACCACCCAGTAAAATAAACAGAGACTCTCCTGGATATATTAAAAGACGACTGACAGCAAAAGCATACCATTAAAACACAAAAACTGAAAATAAATTTTGAGGTGAGACAAGTATCCTTAGCATCTGTTTCATTAAGAAGAAAATCATTTAATATGATATCAAGAGATACCCTCCCCCAAACTCAGAAAAAAGGCCATTGCTTTTTCAGGCATCTGTCTTACTATGTCTCATGGAGTGTAGACTAGAAACGCATCCCTGAGCAAAACATTTTCTATCCTGGGTGAAGTTGTTTTCTTATTTGCCTGACTCTAACCTCCAGCTTAGAAATTATTAACTCAGTGGGTGCTTGGGAAATGTTTGTAGAATGAATGAATGAATAATTAGTGACGAAGGATGATTCTTTTCCTCATTGGTGCTCCTTGGTGCTGGGGTTGCTATAGGAAAGGGGAAGATTCTTCCAAACTCCTGGGTGATTAGCTTCTGCCTTAAAAATCCTGAGATTAAATCACTGTTATTGGAACAGCATGACTACAAATTTTTACGTTCAGGGTGTTTTCTGACTATAAGAAGAAAAATAGGACAAGATCACTCAAGACACAGCTCCAAGTTTCCCAAATTTTGTATGTTTGCACACACAGATGCACTGGGACTCGGGGTGACTAGTGTCTTGAGTGAAAGATAAATCCTCAACGGCAACCACTCTATTTCAGTCCCCATCCAGGAAATCTCCTTAGATTTCCTGTGCACACATGCTCCATGGAACAATTGGGTCCCTCCAGGGTTTGTGTTTTGTCTTCTCATTAGGGAAACCCAGCAAGTCCAACTTTGACTCATATACAACCATGGTCAAGCTCAGGAGAGATTCCATTCTCTGCAAGACAATCTGAATACACTTGATTCCATCATACACACACACACATACATGTTTGCACCCAAGAATACAAACGTATGTCTCAGTCCATTTGGGCTGTTATAACAAAAATACCACAGATTGGGTGGCTCAAACAATAAACATTTATTACTCAAAGTTCTGGAGTCTGGGAAGTCCAAGGTCCAGGCACTGATAGTGGTGAGGGTCTACTTCTCGGGTCATAGCAGCCTTCTTCTCACTGTGACACTCACGGCAGAAAGAGGAACAGGGAACTTTCTGAAGTCCCTTTTGTAAGGACACTCATCCCACATAAAGGCTCCACCCTCAAAACCTCATCACCTTCCAGAAGCCACACCTCCTAACACCATGATCTTGGTGGTTAGGTTTTAACAGATGAATTTTGAGGGGACACAGATATTCAGTTTATAGTATACAGTCTGAAGAAATTAAGAAGTTATATTGTCTTCATGCTTTAAAAACCTGAGGGAAAGTCAGGACATATAAGTTCACTAATAGAAACACTTGTCAAAACCAAACGGATAATGGGAAAATGCTGAGAGCAAATGTTTTTCTGCTAGGTTTATTCTTATTGCCCAAGAGAAATATTTCTCACAAAATAATGGCTATGATATCCATTTAACCATCTCAGCCTCAAACCATTATGTTTGGGCTTTTAATCACTATACTCAAGAAAATAAGTTTTTTCAGAGATGAAAAAGACTCTAAGAGCATAGAAGCTGCATAATGGATTAGTCTATAAGGTAATGGATTTGAGTTGCACAATCCCAAGTAACTGCTTTTTAACTATTTGCATTTCACATTAAAATTCTTTTGCCCATGGATCATTGCATAAGCTCATCACGACCCCATCATACCTCCACTGCAAAGAGCGAGTTTATTCAGTCTAGAATAGGGGCTCTCAAGCATATTCCGTTAGTAGAGCCCTTGAAAATCGTAGCAGTCTTTGTAGTACATCATGGAGTATTCATTCATATGTAATCCTATTACACAAATGTAAAGAATGTTACTACAGAAGAGATGACTGTCTTGTATGCATGTGATATGATATCTCAGTCATGAGAATAGGCACCCAAAAACGCCCAGGTAAACCAAATATAATCATCTGGTCTTGAGTGTTTTGATTAATATTTGTTGCCTCCTCAAAATGTTGTTTTATATTAGACTTATTAGCAGCAAAGCTTTCAAAAACATAATTGGAATAAACCCTAAAACAGAGAAAAAGCTCTTCATCAAATAATCAACTCTGTGGGTCTGTGTGTGTGTGTGTGTGTGTGTGTGTGTGTGTGTGTGTGTTGAGAGACGGAGAGAAAGAGAGAAAGACAGTTGGGAAAATATAATTACTATGGGTACAAGCTCTAGATACAGCTGGTAGAATATGAATGCTTCACAAAACATTGCTTAAAAAAGGAAAGAAGCTTATATGATTACAGTTTACAAAATTATAAATGATTGGATAATTCTCTAATATTAGAACAAGGTGCATCTTTGAACGAACATTCTCTTCTAGCCACTCTAGAAAAGCACTGAGCTTCTTTGATGGAGCATTGACACTCCCGAAAGATTACATAGAGGTTGTGCTTTGAAGGAGCTTAAAATCTGACCTGGGAGATCAGATACTTACAGTGGTAAAGTAATTACACCTAAACCACATGTAGAAATGTGGTTTTGCAGAGAGATGCATAAAGAATTAATGTTCTGGTAATTCAGAGGAGGTGATCAGGGAAACTGTAGACTAAATGTATTGTCAAGAGATGCTACTTCACCAAACTTATAAAAAGATGAAGTGAACTTAAACCCTACAGGGCTGGTTGATTTGGGAGCAGAAAGGGAGAGACAGTGAAGATGGAGACAACAGCAATAAGCAAAGGCTAAAATCAAAGCTGCACAGAGCCTGTTTGTTCCTGATTCAATGAGTGACCTTTTCTGACCAAGGGTTATGGCCATGCCAGCAAGAGGATAGGGCAAGTACAATGCAGTGCACAAGTGGACGTGCATAAATCATTCAGAAAGTAGTACAATTTTTATTTCAATAGCATGTACATGTGATATAGAATATTCTCATAATGTCATCATCAAAACTTTCATAGCTTTTTGGTGTGTCAATTCGGGAATTTTTGGGTTGTGACAGAAAACGCAAATTACTGGCTTAGGCAAATCAGGGGTATATCCTGAGGTGGCTTTGATCCAGGAGCTAAATGGAATTATCAGGGCCCAGTCTGTCTTCATCTCTCAGGCCTACCTTTTTCTGTGTTGGTTTCACTCTCGTTTTCTATGCAAAGGCAAGATGTAAGATGTTCTGAGGTTTAGGAAAAGTAGAAGTAGAACATCTTTCTAGTAGACCACCACACAAGTCTTGGAGTTCCTTAGGTTAGATGTTTCTTGTAGCTCATGTTCAGAACTGAATAAGCATTGTTGCCCAGGAGGGAATTTCTGCCCTGATTGGTCAGGTCTGGGACACACTCTGCAGACCTATCTGAGCTACTGTCTGAGAGTGAGGGAGCGGTGGTCCCCAAGGTAAATCCCGGGGTCTGTGGCCAGGAAAAATGTGTGATTCTAGGCAGGAGAAGGGCAACTTCTCATGCACATTTCTGCCCCATTCCAGATCCTGACTCCTCAAGGACCTCCAGGATCCACTCTCACTCCCATGTCTTAGCTCTTATGCTAATGACCCCCCAGATGGACCCTGTCTTAGTTTGACTTCTCAGCAAAGAGTTGTGAACTCAATACTGGTCTCCATCAATGACATTTGCTTCTGTAAACTCCACGCACACTGCATCGTTCCTGAAAAATAACACGGAACATCAGGTGAAGGACTTTCATGTCACTCACAGAAGTGATGGAGGACCTTTACGCATAGGGTGAATGGGATGTTCTAGGTGATTACTCAGGCAGCAGCGTGGAGGTGAGTGGGGACACGGAGAGACCTAGTGACCTTCCATCGGTTTGGTTTGCTGATGAGTAGCTTTCCAACTTACCAAATGGAAGGGGCTGAAAGACGGAAGAGTAAAAGCCATGTTTACTCAGAACGGAAGATGGAAAAAGTATTAGAAAAAGGAAAATCAGAGGACAAATCTGTTTGGGAAAAAGTACACAAATTTGATTTTGACTTGTTGAGTTTAAAGCGATAATGGGCCATCCAACCAAAAATGTCTGAAAGGCATAGAGACGTCTGTAACTTATTGAGCGCAGATTCTGTGCCAAGAATTTTACAAGACTGATTTCTAAGCCTCACAATAATCCTGTAACGTAGATATTTTTGCTCTCATTTTATATAAAAGTGGAGACAGATTCGTTATCTGGCTCAACTTGTGAGAGGCAGAGCTGGAATTTGAGCAAAAGGTCTGTCTCGCTTCAAAGTCTGGACCAGATCCAAAGATCAAATTGCTTGAAAGTTGCAAAATGCTAAATCTGCCCATATCAAACCAAATAAACTCCTAGTCTAAATCCCTCCCCACTGCAACTCACTGCTTCTGGTGGGTACAGGCCAGGATCCTGATATCTGCTAAATTCACACACTACCAAGATGAATCTGGATGGCAGCCAATCACTGCTGGAGGGGTGCCGGAAGCCAGATCACCTGCCACTGGGAGTCTGTTTGGGGCGAGGAGGGTCATTTTTCCATTTCTTTGTGGAGGTCATCCACCTCTGCCCCAGGGCTCCAAGTCACTTGCATTCCCCATACGGAACTAAGGACCCAATGTTGGCTGAATTCAAGCCCAGTCTCTTCCCAAGTTAAACACCTTTTATCTTTGTGGTCTTGCTTTATATATCTCAGGTCAGTTCTGAGACAGTACCAAACATTCTTGAAAAATTATTAGCCCCAAACAAGAGCCAGATACAAGGGCTTTATAAAGATCCAGTGGCTCAAGGCAAGCCATGGGTTTATGTCAGGAAGAAATTTAAAAGCCCAAACAACAAGCGAAGAAACAAAAACAAGATACCTTATAGTTTCATTGCTGATCCAGAGTAGGAAAACATTTTCTAAATAGAAACTGCTGACAACTTCACATTTAAGATAGCTGCATAGACCCCAGGATTGTTGCTCACAGACTTCTGCAGTAGAATTCAGAAATACGGCAGAATTCCATTAAAAGCCTTGGCCCCAGTGAGATAAAATGTGCTACAGATAAAATATGTTACTTTATACATGTATAGCATCTCTAATTGATACAGAGCAACGACATGAGTTTTACGACTCACTGTCATTAGTGAAATATCACCATTTCACAATTTTACTGGTAAATTCAAGCTCAGAGTTGTTAAAGATTTGCTGAAGGCTACATAAAGCTGAAATCTGAATTCAATACCAGTGTTAGTACCCTATTGAAATCCCCAATCCCTGGATAGTTCAGTGCAAGCCACCAAATTCTAATTGCTAGGATCTGCGTTATTTTGTATGTGTAATTTTTTTTTCTGGCCACCAAAGCCCACTCTGTCTGCCCACAGGCCAGCTGGAAGTGCCAGGGGATGGATATCACCTAACGACCAACAACGTGTGTCCCAGTGACCTTGCCCCTCTGCCCTATGAGCTCTCGGACACGAGGTCCATATTGGCTCTCAGATTTCTCCAGGAAGATCAAACTGAGTTAACTATAGTCGTACTTGTTTGATAACAGATCCTTTATTGGATCCCCTCCAATCCCTGCCTCCTTCCTAGAATAACTTCCCAAATAAACTTTACATTCAAATCTTTGTTTCAGGGGTTGTTCCTAGGGGAGCCTAAATTAGCTCAGTCCAAGCTCACTCTTCCTACTGCATGATGTCAAGGCGGGGAAAGGCTGTGCCTTGGGCCCATTATTCTAGGTGGGAAGAGCAAGACTGGGTAGATATGGAAAGTAGAGTCCAAGCCGACTAGGAAGCCGGTCTACCTAGAATGTGGTGGCAAAGCCAGGCTAAGTAATTTTGGAGGCACCTGTACATAAGACATTAAAGAAAAGCAATAGATCATTGTGAGAACATCAGGGAGATCACGAACACTTTCATCCAAAGCATCCAACTGGCCTCTCCAATCAGTAGCTGAGATGCAGACAGAGTCCCAGGCAGGTGGGCAGCAGGAGCACGTACGAGACCCGAGGAAGATGGAGAGGACAAAGGAGCGGCTGCAGGGGCTGCAGTGCTGGGGCTTCCGTGGAGCCGTGTGAAGCTCCTGCCGTGTCAAACAAGGTGGGTGGAGGGTCAGCGATTCCATATGGTCAGCCCTAGAGACTGGGGCTCAAAATACCTTGGTTCCAGTCTTTCTAGGACTCTCCAAACTTGGTCTTTTGTTTGCAAAGCAGTTTGCCCTCCTTGAAAATGAGAAACCTGGGGTTTAAATCTTGAATGGCTATGTGGTAATGGACATGTCACCAGCCTCTGAGTCTGGCGCCCTCATCCGTAAAAATGGCAATAACGAATCCCGTGGTTGGACAGACGGGGGGCATTGGCAGAATTAAATGGGATAAAAAGTAAAGTCTAGGTCACAGTCTTCAACACAAAGCGGGAGCTCAAAGGCTGTGATCCATCCCACTGTGGAGCTTCTTTCCAATTTGAGTCTGCATCTGGAAGAAAACAGCAGCCCAGACATGGGGGCTTGCAGCATCACAAGGTACAGCTGAAAGTAAGCAAGATTTGTTGGTGATTTGTGATTTTTATATGAGAAACTATCCACATTAAGATAAAAGTAAAGTATTTGACCTGATTTAGAAGTGCCCTAGGAGAATTTGTGCTACAACATCAAGGGGAAAAATCCTTGAACGGCTTACGCTAAAGTTTAAAACTGCAATTGTAAGATTTCTGGCATTAATAAATAGCTAAGGGGGGTTATTTAGGGGCGAGGCAAGAGTTTAATTTTGATGCTCTTGAAATCCAAATGCCAAAGCAGACTAAATGTTTATGATAGAAAGTTCTCTGAATTTAGAGTTTCCGTTGAACTGAGACTTGTGTGCACATGTTAGATCAGAGGTTCTAGAAGGTAAGATATAATCTGTGGAAGAGACAACATGTAAGTTCACACGACCTGGGCCCAAGGCCTGCCTTTACCAACTCCTTATATATAATTTTCGACAACGCAATGAGCTTTTCTAGTTCTCATATTTTGATGTATAGCATGGGGAGACTAATACACCCATATCACATATCATTGGAAGGTTAAATGAGAGAATGTCTGAAAATATTACTGGTTTAGACACTGAACACTATTTCTTAGCTGATAACCTGATAATCTGTACACCTGCAACACGACTTTCCTTCTTACTCCTTTATATGAAGATGCAGCAGGTGCAGTTTAGAAGAAGAGGAACGCAAGTTAGCACTACCAAGATAGTCAGCACAATCAGTTGTATAAGCAGTGGAAAATGTAATAACATCAAAAGGCCTCTTTGGGCAAATCATTTAATTGATTGTCTGTGAGGTGAATTACATGACTTGACCTTTGCAAAAACATGGAGCACTTTGAACTTTAATGTGGTAGATTTCATTCAATTCTGGGTAGCTGGGTAAGTAGGCATCACACGTTTCCTTTCACAGGTAAAGCTACTAAGAAACGTGGAAATAAACTGACTTCACTCATCCATTTTTCAACAAATAGTTCTTGAGCGTTTAACTGTTTGGCACCATCTCTCTCTGTAAAAGACAGTTCTGGTATACAGTGGTCCAGACTGGAGAATCACACTGTACACTGATTTGTCTTATTGTTTACATAAAACCAATTCCCACGTCTCCTTGACTCTAAAATGCACATCAAAGCTGTGTGCTTTTCTCCATCTCTACCAATGCTGGCTTGGCTGAGCCACTGTTATTTCCACCACCTGGACCAAGAGGTAGCTTTCTCCTCATCTCTTCGTGTCTCAGACTGGGTTTCCCTAAAGTAGTGCCTTACACAAAAACTTGATTTCAGGTAGCTTACTTGGGGGGTGATCGCAGGAAGCCAGAGTGAGAGGGCAGTTGGAGAAAAATGGGGAGACAGAGGAAGACCATGAAGGAGGCAGTCTGGAGCTGAGTACAGACGTAGCCAAAGGCAGGTGAGTGCACTGGGGATGCTCTGAGGAACCAGAGAGAAGGTGATTCAGAATTGCCTCCACAAGGTGGGAGGGCTACAGCATTTATCTGCGGATTCCTGGCCGCATCAGTGGAACATAGCCGCTGGAGGTGGTAACGCCCGACCTCCACATTTCTGGGCTGCACCTGGGGAGAACCCCAAGGTTTAGTATTAAGCCCCAAGGCAGCCTATGAGAGATGCTCCTGGTCCTTGAAGGGGGAAGTCATTAGTCTCCTAGACACTGGCTCAGGATTCATCTCAGGACATGAGGGGACCTGGCATGAGAGAAAACTGTGCTTGCCAGAAGCTTCAAGGAGGTACAGCCGTCTTCCAAGATAGAGAACTTCAGAATTGACTGGCGCTTCATGAAAGGGGGATATCTTTGGCTAATGATGCTTAAGAAAACTGTGTCCTTGCTCAGATTAACAATGGGGAAACTAAAATAAAATTTTAGTAAGCTGGGCTCTGTCAAAAATATTTGAAATATACTGTGTACTCGCTAATACAGAAACCATGAACCAATGTGGTTATTTAAATTTAATCAATTATAATTAAATAGAATTGACATTTAAACCCCGAGTTATATTTGCCATTGTTCAAGCACTCAGTGACCACATCTGGCTGGTGCCACTGTACTGACAACACAGGGACAGAACATTTCCATCATTGCAGAGTGTGCTATGGGGCACACATACATTATCTCTGGTTGATCGCAAAAACGGTTATGGATGCCTACCACCCTCTATTGAGGTCCCTTTATAATGTCATTTTACAAGAACTCTACGGAGAGATGATGCCTCTTTTTCTCCTCCTTGGATGTGTGTACCACATGACTTACGTCAACCAAAAGGAGTTGAACCGATGGGATACCAGAGGCAGGATGACAAGCACACGTGCATTGTAGCTTGTTTTCCGGCTGTCTGTGGTTTCCATCACTTCCTGACGTGTGTGTCACCCATGTTCTAGGTATTCAAGCTTTTCCCTCATCTCTTCAAGCCTTCCTGAGCCTGTGCTAACACCCTTCCCTCTGCTTTGTCTATCTCTACCACCCCGTATGTATGCATGTATGAAGACCCCACTCAACCCTCTCTCTCTGTAACCCTTTCTGGATTCCTTACCAGGCTGACCCCTCAGTGAGAGATACTTTCTCTTAATCCATGTCTCTATGCCTTGCATCTGCTGCCATGCTTGACGCTTAGTAGGAACCTCATAAATCCCCAGCATAGGCCTGAAAATATTTCACTGATTTATTCTGAACTTCATTTAACTCCTTGTAAATTTCTTACATGGATGCAGTTCATACAGTAAGAAACATCTGCTACCCAATCCTCCTCTCCAACTTCTAAATATCCCTCTGCATTCCAGTACCTAACTGAAGTTCTATGCATTGCTTTATTGACATACTGTTACCCAGGTTCCCTCACTGTGACCACAATAATAATTTCAGACCACAGAGAAAGAACTGTGCCCTATAAGACAGCCACAAATCCAGGCAATTCCCAAATCCTGCTACTGCATTGCCACTTGCTCTGAGATGCCGTTCCCTTACCCCAACTGTCATCCTTCAGAGCTGTGAAGTGGGATCCTCAGATGGAAATTTCCACCAGGATAGGACTCCTGGGGTGGAAGTTTGGAATAACCTGTCTTCTAACTCTCTTGCCCAGAGTCAGAGTAGAAAAAATGGGAAGATCAACCTGAGAATCTTGAGTTTAGCCCCAGATTTTCTACTTGCCTATGTTTTGATCTTGGGCCGGGCACTTACCGTCTCAGTGACTGTATTTGCTCATCTCGGATGTGTATAATGACCGCCTTGCACAGTCACTTGGAGAGTAACAGACCACGCATGTGATGCGTCTAAAAGGCAGCTCACCCAGTGGCTGGTACTCAGCAGGACTCAGCAAGCAGCAGCTACTGAAGATCCAGAATCTATTACTTGTTGGGAACTTCCTAAAGTCTGTTTCCTTCCTGTTGGAAGCCCCACCACGGCCCAGAGAAGTGAATCTTCCTGCCTTTAGGATGTCAGACTATTCCCTTGAGTTTGGGAAAAACCTACTGGCCAAAACCAACACAGATGGGCAAGCCGATGAGGAAAGCAGAGGCCGTCCAAGTGAGCTGATGCTCTTGGGATGGAGGCCCAGCAGCTCAGGTGGCAGCAGGAGGGCACAGTCCAGGGTGAGTGCCGGGAAGAAGGGAAGCCCTGAAGGAGGGAAAAAACCCACAGAGTCTCTGTCTGCTTCCATGTCTGCCCCAGGCCGGCTCTATTCCAGATGGGCCTTGCCAGCATTTATAGACACTAGTATTTGTGAGGAGCTTTCAAAATTCAAATAATTTTTTGGTAAAGGACTTGAAAGAAACAGTTGGGACCATGACTGTTTTAATGAAAGAATCATAGACTCAAGCTGGGAGGGGCGTCAGAACTCTTCCCTGACCCTCACATTTTATAGAAGAGAAACCCAAGCCTGGGGTGGGAGGGAGGGGACTGGGCAGCCTGTGAGGGACACAGAACTGGCTAGCAGGATACCCAGGCTGCAAGTAAAATTTTAATTAGGAACAAAGATCTTTCAAAGATTTCATTCTCCACTTCAAAATTAGGAGCCAGGGAATTCCCTGGCTGTCCAGTGATTAGGACTTCACGCTTTCACTGCCAAGGGCCCAGCTTCAATCCCTGGTCGGGGAACTAAGGTCCTAAAAGCTGCGAGGGGCAGGCAAAAATAACAAATAAAAATTAATAAATAATAGAAAAAAATTTAAATGAGGAGCTATAATAAACTTTCGCTTAGGTTTCTCAGTTGAAATCCTATTTATAAGAAAAATATATCGGGAAGATGTAACGCATAGAATTAACTTAGGCCTCCTTAACTCACTGGCTAGATATGCATAAGCTTTCAAATGCAAGGCTGCATTTCATCTTCAAGTGTTGAAGGCTATCATCACATCAAATGAACATCTTCTATTTGGGCTAGGATGTCAAGGCCAGTGATTGCTTAATCCCAGATACAAAGAAGCAAATAGCTTCATATTTCAACTCTGGTCATATGGAAATCTTTTCCCTTAAAACCAGAAATCACAATTTTTCAGGTTATCAGAATGAGAAGGGTAAAAGAAGAAGGAGGACGTGAACAGAAAGAATGAAGGAGGGGAAGGAAGAGAAGGAGGGATGGGCAGCGACAAGGAAAGGAAAAGTGGACAGAAGGAGGCAAGTTTTAGGAACTGGATACAATTGAAAACATGTCATTTTCCCCCAAAATAAATATTTCAAGGTAAGAGCTCTTGAGAGCTCACAGAGGTCTTCTGTTTTCACGACACACACAAATCCAGTACTGCCTCATTTGGGAATTGTGGGGGCCTTGCTCTTAAAGATGAATTGTTTCAGTTTGTCACTTCCGAGATAAAATCATCAGAGGTGCTCCAATTTCAGAAGAAGGCAGGGACAGCTCAGCAGACTCCTGAAGGACCTTTCTGAGCTGCCCTGGGTCAGCGCCTTTCTCGGAGGCTGACTGGTTTCCCTGCTGCTTGCATCCTTCTGTCCCACTGACTGTGACCCCCGGTGCTTCTTAGTCACTGTTCACTGGAAGCCGTTACCTCTTAACTCAGCCTAGACCAGCTGCCTTTATTTATGACTGTGATCTATAACTGTCATTGGCTTCCCTACTTTATATTTTTACCAACAGTTTCAAAAAAATAACAACAAAAACACTGTGATCTATACAGGGCGATTGACCAAGAAAATCCTTTTCTTTCTGCAATGTGAAGGAGACGGCTGCACCCCACTCTCTGGACTCTGGGGAGGGGACCGTGAGGAGAGGGCAGTGGAGGTGTCTGAGTGAAGGAGGTGCAGCCCAGGGACCCAGGCTGAAGGGCGTCAGGGTGGAAAGGAAGCAGGAAAGAGGAGCTTCTGCACAGACGTAAGTGGAAGGTCTTCAAACAGAACCTTAACTTGCAGCCCAGACTTCTTGAGGATTAATCCTATTTAGCAAATGCATCCGATAAGGGAAATCCTCTCCAAAGGCTGCTAACATCTGTAGAGCTTTCCTGTGGCAGGTTTTGGGTTAAGTGAATGTTCCATGTGCTGAACTGTTAGACTCATTTTCCTTAAAAACCTTAAACTACTGCTGAGACTCAGGGCCAGGCTCAAGTCAGCTTTCACTACGGTGGCAGCAACGTGACATGTCAAGTAAGTAAGTGGGCTTGAGAAACATGCCTGTAATCAAATTCCAACACTGCCACCAGTTATCCAGCAATCTGGGCATCTTTGTAAAATAGGGATGGTGCTAATTGATTTACACCCTTCCCACTGACCTCAGGTGCATACTGCACAGATCCAGCAATGTGAAATTGCTCTTGTAAAAATCCTATTGGCCTCTACAGAGCTGGGCTTCAGGCATGGAACATGGGACAATCATCCCATCCTATCTCCCTGGGCCTCAGAGTATTGTACTGTAATATGAAGATGGTAATACCTACCTTATAGGGTTATTTAATGATTCAATTACCTGGCACAATACACAGGTCATCAACAAATTTCTGGGGTCTCCCTCACTCAAGTCTTCCCCATTATTATCACTCTTACAAAAGAGTCAATATTTCCAGTGTGGTGCATTCTTAACCTGGATTACAGGTGGGCAGGAAAGGGAAGCTTGTAAAAACCCCCCAGGCTTGTAATGGTGGCTTAAACTGAGAGCAGAAGTTGAGTGATAGACTATTTGTAAATCTTTCTATTTTGAAGAAAAGGGAAACACTGGACTAATGCAGAGACTAAATATATATATAAAGTGAATAATAAAAATTATTTTCCCTAAAACAAAATAAAAAGAATCCAATTCGGCCAGACTCCTTTCGCTGGATACTTCAGGGGAGGAGCTGCCTGTGAGCTGTTTGTGCAGCCACCTCCCAGCACTTCCTGAGCTCTCCCCCACTCCCTCCCGGCCACTCTCTGAAGCTCCAGGATGCTGGGTCTGTTCTTAGTTAAGGACAGGAAAAGAATGAAATGAAGCTGGTGCTATTTGCTGTAGTTGTCAATCCCATGAAAGATCACAGGCAGCGTGTCTACGTTTTTACAATGTGGTTCTGTATTCTCAGTTTTCTGTCTCTTTTAGTTCCTGCTCCAAAGCTCCTGGTTGCAGACCCTGTTCCATTTCATGTGGCCTCTTCGCACCCCTCAAAGCAAACACTGGTGTCGCAGACCCTACCTTCCCATGCAGAACCCACTGATTCTTCTGAAGTCTCTTTTTTAATTCCAAATAATCATGGTTTAGAATAACTTAAATATAAGAGGACCTGGTGTTCACCAATGTATTTTTTTAGTGAAATATAAGCTCCTATATGTTAAAAATTTCAAACGGCTTCTAAATTCTAAGAAGCAGAAATCAGCCCTGAACCTTTTCTTTCTCAAAGCCATGGTCCTGAGGGGACCCAAAACAAAATATAAAATGTTTGTTAGTCATAGACAGGAAAGCAGAGATAAGGAAAGATCTGCTCTCTCCAAAGAGTGTGTGTATTTCCTTTTATTTTTCATTTTATGCTGATGAACATCTTCCTGGCTATGTTTTTGGTGAAGCTGTTTGGACATTTAGGTTTCTAATTTTGAAAGCCTAGGAAATTATCAAAATTATTTCTTTTTAAAGTTCCTGGGTAAAGTTGAAATAATGTAGTTGTTTTTCCAGCATCTTTACCTCTACTTCCTGGGTTGCTCCACACCCCTTGTCGGGCCAGAGGTGATGGAATTGACAGGATGTGGGGATTGGTGGGGCTGGAGGGAGGAAGGAGAGGAAGAAGAGAGTCAAAATGAACTGTCAGGTTTTTATCCTGAAATTTAAAAACATATTAGTGCCATTGTCTCAGTTTACTGCACTGAAAGAAGAACATCTTTGGGGATTGTGGGAATTTTGAGTTGATTTTGGACATGTTAATTTTCAGGTACCCATAAAGCACGTGGTTGGAGATGTTGAAAAGGCAATTAGATGGTCAGGGCAGAGCTCAGAAGACTCCAGCTTGGAGGCGTTCACTGGAGGTCATCAGAGAACGGAAGGTCGGGGAAGCCACTAGCACCGATGAAAATCCTATGGAACCAACTTATTGTAAAGATGAAAGTTGTCCATGAGGATTTCAACATTTAAATGGAGGGAAGAGAAGCCAGTGTTTCCAGTAGAGAATGATCCAGCCCATCAAATGTGTTGAGGGGTCCAGTGAGAAGATGCCGTCAAAGTGTTCCTCCTACTTGGTGACGTGGGGTCCTGGACAATCCAGGAGAAAACCATGTTGGGAGTACGAATGGGGTGGAAGCCAGACTGAACAGATAAAGGACTGTGTAGGGAGTGAGGGGAATAGTAGAGGAAGTTCACGATTCCAGGTCATTCAGCTGAGAAGCAGAGGGAAGAGGGGTAATAGCTGATGGTAGAAATTGGACTTGGAAACATACAATGACTTTTAAGATACAGGAGATCTGAGTATGTTTACATGCTGACCCAGAGGAAGAGGGCAGGACTCTCAAGGAAGAGAATAAGACTTCAGAGACATAGAAAAGGAAAAACTTAACTGGGCAGGAGACAGGCCCAAGATGGGAAGAAATCAGGACAGAGTGGCACAGAAGGATGGCTTTAAATTTAAGTCTCAGCTCTGTCCCTTTCTAACTGGGTAATTGAATTGAATTGTGTTTTCCCAAGACTGTTGAAGTTCTAACCTCAGAATGTAACCTTGTTTAGAAATAGGGTCTTTGCAGACAATCAAGTTCAGATGAGGTCATTAGTGCAGGCCCTGATCTGATACTACTGTGTCCTTATAAAAAGAGGAAATTTGGACACAGAAACACACGTGCACAGAGGGAAGACAATGTGAAGACACAGGGAGAAGATGGCCATCGACACGCTGAGGAAAGCCCGAGGTTCTCAGAAGCCAGGAGCAAGGCCTGGAAAAGTTCTGTTCCCCACGGCCCACAGAAAGGTCTCAAATGGCCTATACCTCAATCTCAAATTTCTAGGGTCTCAAACTTCTAGCCTCCAGAAATATGAGAGTAAATTTCTAGTGATTAAGTCACCCAGCTTGTGGTTCTTTGTTACAGCAACCCCATGAAACCAGTACCATCAATCTTAGTTCTTAAATTTTAAACTAAATTGTTCTTAAATTTGATATCTACCCTTGAAGCATTGTTGTAAATAAGCTACAATGTGTAAAGCACTTAGTAGGCACTCAATAAAAACTTCTTCCGTATCTAGATAAGGTTTGGGCAATAATTATAAATGCCTCTTATTAAACATCTATAATTAAAGCCTTTATTGTTAATTATATTAATTATCCTAATAGGAACAGCTGGGGAAACAATCACAACACTCATCTAGAAAAACGGTTCTGGGTCACACTGCAGTTGGCAAGCTCAGGGGTGTTTCAGCACGTGATTACTGTAATTCTCACCGCCATGAAGCCTGCTGAGTCTCGGTCTGAATGAGAGCAAGGGGAATGAGACTGGGCTTCCTGGGAAACTACAGAGATGGCTTCCTGGGAAAGTCACTTCATGTAGGGATGTCCACCAGATAGGATGAACATTGGGACAGTATCTTCAGGAGAATCAAATATTCTGCAAGTGAATTTCCAAGTACTCTATAACCATGTCTTTATCAGAAAGGAGGAGTGATAGGGGATGTCCTTTGAAAGTGAACCTTGACAACTTAAGGGCCATATTACATATATTTGGCTTGTAAAATATTATTCTATTTCAGCAATGGATAAAGAATAGCTTAGCTGACATACAGGAGGAATTTGAAATTGTACTAGCTAATCCTCCTTCAGTGCTGGCCATGTGCCAGGTGTTGCTCTAACACATGTTTATAGTTTATATACTTTGTTAATCCTCACAGCAACAGTGTGAGGGAAGTACTGTTATCATCCTCTCTTTACAGATGAACAGCATGGTTACTTAAGGAACAGGTCCGTGGCCCATTGTCATACAGGTAATAAGCAGCCTTGCTAGTTTCCTACCTCTGTACCTTTAATCTGAAGAACAGATCTGGAAAAATCACCAACTGAGGGAGGAAACAAAGGAGGAAGACAGTTGTCCATTTGTTGGGGTGGCTATGGGATCCTATGATGATAGCTAGCAGGAGGTATGTAATGAAGTCTTGAGTCTGTCATTAAGAAGAGACACCAAGAACCAAGCCTGGAGACACAGATTTGTTTAGTCATTGGGATAGTGGAGATGCACATGAAAAGCAAAGGGGATGCAAATGGAAACTTATGGGAACCTTTAAAAACATCTCTAAGACCTGCAAGTAGAAGGCCTGCAAAAGGAGAATGAGAATAAATTAAAGGGCGCACACAAACCTGAGATGCTGCAACAGTAATTTATGCATGAGGCATGGTCTCACTCCTGTTGTTATGGAGCCTCTCTGACTTCCTCTAGCTTTGCTGGAATAACTCATCCTGGAGCAAGGCAGAAATTGTACATCCTTTCAAAATGTTCTGAGACTGATGACCCGTACTGGGAAACAACACTTGCTGAAACACAAATTAAATTTCTCATATGGCTTTGCTGAAATTCTGAAAAGAACAACTGACTAATCCTAAGTTAGTTCTTCTGCTTTTGTCAATGATGGGCAGCTGATTCAATTGCCTTGGTGGAACATGATATAGCTCTCTTTCACAGACTATTTTCAAAAGCTCATAACATTAAGAAACTCATTTGCTATTTTATCGAGACCCCTGTGGAGTCAATTTATACAAAGCATTTGAATAGTTTCACATTTCATGGAAAATGTTAGACTAACTTTTTAATAAATATCTTTTATTATCACAATAGATATTTATACTACATTTGTGCTGGTGTATTTATGCCTGTAAAATGTGAATCTCATACGTGAGGTTGAAATAAAATCATTATTCCCTATGGATTATAATTTTCTCATAAGCCTATTTCTATAAAAGCATGGATCTGGACATCACTAGATTGATTAATTGGCAGTTCTTTCAAAATCTGGGCTTGATTTATTTAGAGTTGTATGAATCCCACCAATTTTTGCACTTGTCTTTCTAAAATTAACTGCCTTAACCTTTTCTTGGGCTCTCTTTCATTTAATTGTAAACCTTATATATATTTTATTGTCTTGATATATCCAGTGACTCTTCATCTAGGATGTATAACTCATTTCTTACTCTGTAAAAGAGAAAATGTCATAATTTTTTCAGAGGAGTATAACATGTTAGATATGAAAAGATAACTCTATATCATTAATCCTCATGGCACAGACACAGCTATCTAGGAAAGTTTCTCAAAGCCAAAGCACTAACTAGTAACATAACTAATAGCTAATGCTGCATCCTGAAACATGGATCTCCTGGCCTGGTGGTCTTTCCATTACACTCTTAAGGAAATGTTTCTGTTTTTAAACACTCTTGCTTTGAATACAGAGTATCTTAAATCTGCTTTATTTGGTGATTATCATAGACAGAATGTTTGTGTTCCCTCAAAATTCAGATGTTTTAATTCTAACTCCCAAGGAGATGGTATTTGGAGGTGGGACCTTTGAGAATTGTTTAGGTCATGAGGTGGAGACCTCATGATGAGAATAATGTCTTTATAAGGGAGGCCCCAGAGAGCGCCCCTGCCTCTTCCATCCTGTGAGGAAACAGGGATGATTGACCGTCTATGAACCAGACTCTAAATATGCCGATGCCATGATCCTGGACTTCTCAGCCTCCAGAACTCTGAGAAATAAGCCACCCAGTCAGTGGTATTCGGTTATAACCCAAAGGGACAAGGACAGTGTTGAACTCAGATTTTCTTTGACTCATTCTAAGTTAGGTATTCAAGAGTCTCTATCACTCCTTTTTCCTTATCTTCATCTTTTCCCCTTTTCTTATCCTAGTTCCTCATGTTCTCCCAGATTCCTTCTCAACTTCTCCCATCAGCACACAGAGCTCATCTGTGGTCCAGGTAGCATCACCAGGGATGGCGGAGGTGGAGCAGGTGGAAAGGTAGAAGGCAGCTACCACTGTAATGAACCTGACTACTTGCTTATTCATCTTACCTACTAGAATTCATCTTTCAGAGATATCTAGTTTCCTGTTATTTATTCAGTGTAAATATAAATCCTTGTAAAACAAATTTATTAAGCGCTTGCCAGGTATCGTGTACTCTGCTGTATTTTCTTACAGTAATCTTATGAAATTGAAAAGAATATGTTCATCCACTTGAGCCTGGATTCTACAAGGTTAAGTAATTTATTCGATGCTGCATGAAAAAGTTGGTATATCATACAAAACCTGTGTTTCTTTAATATCCCAAATAACCATTTAAGATAACATATAGATACAAGTGAGCCTTTTCTGAAGCCCACGTAAGGTCTTACCTCATTACTATTTCTATGAAAAGTCTGTCTTCATATTTACTAGGTAGAAAAATAATTCATCTTTTGCCTAAGGGCACTGCCTTCCTGGAAATGCAAACAAACAAACAAAAAATGAGTATAAAATACTATCAGTTTGAAAATCAGTTTCTTTCAAAGATTAGTCAGGCAGCTCCAGTACAGAGCTGAGGAATAAACATACACATTTGTTCTCTAACCTCCAAAGACTTCCACTGAAATGGAAGCTTAGGGAAAAAACAAAAAACAAAAACAAAACAAAACAAAACAAAAAAATGATTTGGGGATAAGTAATAATGAACAAGCTGAAAGATTTCCAAAAAAATTCTGGAAGGGGATGGAATTGCAGAGGATAGAAAGATGAAACAAGTAAAGAGATATATGACTCAGAGGCTTTAAAAAATAGGGAAGCAGTCTAATTATTGGAATTCAGAAAGTGTCTGGGTTCAGAATTAGTAAATAGTACAGCAGTTGACTTTAGAAATCAGACTAAAAACAAGAGTGCTAGTTGATAGTATACAAATGACTCAACTACACCACTGGACACACTCACCTTTCTTCAATATCTTAAGCTCATTCAGGTTGTTGGAGAACTTAGTTCCTTGCAGTGGTAGGACTGACACTCTCATTTCCTTGTTGGTTATCAGAGAAGAGAGTTCTTTGTTTCTAGAAACAGCCTACAGGAGAGAGGATGCTCTGGGGGATGAGGGAGAGTAGAAAGCAGATCTCTTAGAGATCAAGCATATGACCACTATTATATTTGAAATTTACAATAGAAGAATTGGAAATTATATTTGAAATATTTCCCAGACCTTAAAATGAGATTGAGAATACCAGAAAACACAGACAAGGTTAGTGCAAGAGGAACAATATGAAACTGATAAAAATTCCATAAAAAGAGTAAAGAAAATAAAATGGAGGAAATAAGAGAAGTAACAGAAGGAACTTCCTCAGACCTAAAGAAGGAAATGAGTCTTCAAATGGAACTCCCCATCAACAGCTCACACACTGAAGGCATTACAAAAGAGACACACAAGACTGCATAGAATCCACAGAACCTCTTCCTTCAATGGCAGAATTCACCAGTGAAACCATCTGGGTCTGGTGCTTTCTGTTTTGAAAGGTTATTAATTATTTAATTTCTATAATAGATGAAGCCTCTACAGATTGTTTATTTTTTCTTATGTGAGTTTTAGCAGACTGCATCTTCAAGAAATTGGTCCATTTCATCTAGGCTATTAAATCTGTTGGTGTAGAGTTGTGTGTAATATTCTTTTATCCATGGGATCTGTAGTGTTGCCCCCTCTTTCATTTCTGATATTTTTTTAACCTTCATCTTCTCTCTCTTTTCCTTTGTTAGCCTGGCTAGAAACCTATCAGTTTTATTGATCTTTTCAAAGAATCAGCTTTTGGTTTTGTTGATTTTCTTTACTGATTTCCTGTTTTCAATTTCATTGATTTCTGCTCTATTTTTTTATTATTCCTTGTCTTCCATTTCCTTTGAATTTAACTCGCTCTTCCCCATATTTTTATTTTAAACATTTCTCCTATTTTATTCAGTTATTATTAATAGCAAATACTGTGCACAGAATATTGGATGCAGCTTTACGGATCCTGTTCGTCAACCGACTGTAGTTCTTTTTGAAATGGTAGAACTCACACCCAAATACAATAGAAAGTAAAAGAAGACATAAGAAAGTGATGACTGCCACATACTATGCAGGGCAACGTCTGGGATTTGGCTTTAGATACACTTGGTCTAAATTTTGTCTGTGACAGAGATGTTTGGCCTTAGGCAGTTACATAAACTCTCTGAGCCTCAGTTTTCTCATCTGTGAAGGGGAAACAGTAATATAGATATTATTAAAATTAGGGCATGGGATTGAGAAATAAGGAAATATTTAGCATTGTACCTGGTGATGCTATACCTGGTTAAGCTCCTTCTTTGAATGGGTAAAGGAAATGAAGTAGAATTAGGATTGAGGGAAGGGAGAGAGGCAGGCTATGTGAGGACGAGAGTAGAATAAAGTGATAGCATGCTGAATTAGCTGTGATTACTTACAACCTACAACAGAGAGAAACTTACTTAGTTTAAGATACAAAATACAATGGAATACTACTCAGCCATAAAAAAGAATGAAATAATGCCATTTGCAGCAACATAGATGGACCCGGAGATTATCATACCAAGTGAAGTAGGTCAGACAGAGAAAGATAAATATCACATGATGTTGCTTATATGTGGAATCTAAAAAAAGATGACATAAATGATCTTATTTGCAAAACAGAAATAAACCCTCAGACATAACAAACTTACGGCTACCAAAGGGGAAGGAGGAGGAGGAATAATTAGGATTTGGGGATTAACAGATACACACTGTTATATATAAAATAGATAACCAACAAGGACCTACTCTATAGCACAGGGAACTATACTCAATATTTTATAATAACCTATAATGGGAAAGAATCTGAAAGAGAATATATATACATATATTTATATGTATAAACACGTATGACTGAATCACTTTGCAGTACACCTGAAACTAACACGTTGTAAATCACTATACTTCGATAAAAATATGAATACATAAATAAATAAAATACAAATCACTTTAAAATGTACAGCCTCTAAGTGACAAAAGTACTATGCTTTTCATCTGAAAGTAAAATCTGTCTTTGTCCTGAAAAGAAGAAGGATGAGAATGAGAGAAAACAGGTGTGTGGAAGTAAAGTATGTATGCATGTGTTTATATATTTGTACACTTATATCAGAGAAAGAAAAAAATTGTGAAAATGGCCTTAGCACAATGGAATAGTAATTATTTTGTAAAGATCTCATCTACTTATATGTTCTAAAACTGCTCACTTCCCATGCTCTCACTGACAAGTGTATGGCTCATTACTCTCTTTCTCTAAGAATAGAGGTTTAAAAATGTAATTGCTGGTAATAAACAAGAGGAGGCATGCACATACAGTGGCACATTATTCAGCCTAAAGAAGGAAGAAAATTCTGAAACTTGCTACAACATGGATGAAACTTGAAGACATTACACTAAGTGAAAGGAATCACAAATACTATATGACTCCACTTACATGAGATACTTAGAGTGGTCAAATTTATAAAGATAGGAAGTAGAATGGTGTTTGCCAGGGGTTGGGTGAAGACAGGAATGGGGCATTAATTTTTGATAGATACAGAGTTTTATTTTTGCAAGACAAGCAGAGTTCTGTGGATGAATGGTGGTGATGGTTGCACAAGGATGTGAATATACTTAATGTTACTTAACTGAACACTTAGAAATGGCTAAGATGGTAAAGCATACATTATGTATATTTTCTTTAAATTTTTAAAAATAGAAAAAAGTCTCCTCGTTAGTATTTAAAGAAATGCAAAATTAAAATGAGAAATTAAAAAAAAACGTGAACTGCTATATACAGGCTTTTTGGCTGGGTGTATGCTTATGAGAATGAGTCCCTGTTTAAATAGATAAAGAATTGGTCAGTGAAAGTTTGATGGAAGGAAATTTAACACAAATGTGACAAGCTTCACAAAACGTCCCCCTTTTCATTCACTCAGTAAGCTTCTCAGGAAAGCCTACCCTAAAGCGGTAGAAGAGGAGGGTGTGTAGCCTCGCTGGGTAACAGCCTGTGGCTGTCCTAGACTCAGCATCTTCCAGGTGCACAACCCAAGATCCCCACGGCCCTTCACAGTAGGAAGTCATTTAGTCCACGTGCCTTGGAGCAGGAAACCAAGGCTTATCTCTACATCAAATCCTTGCTCTTCTCAGCTCCACAAACCATATTTAAACAAGACTTGTATGATGCTTCCTATTCAAGGAATGACTGTAAACAGGCGTAAGAGGGAGAGGACGGCTGTTTTTTTTAATAATTTTTATTTTATTTTTCATTTCATTTTCATTAATTTATTAATTTTATTGGAGTATAGCTGCTTTACAATGGTGTGTTAGTTTCTGCTGTACAGCAAAATGAATCAGCAATACATATACGTATATCCCCTCGTTTTTGGATTTCCTTTCCATTTAGGTCACCACAGAGCACTGAGTAGAGCTCCCTGTGCTATACAGCAGGTTCTCGTTAGTCATCTATTTTATACATAGCGGTGTATATATGTCAATCCCAAACCCCCAATTCCTCCCAGCCCCCCATTCCCCCCTTGGCGTCCATACCTTTGTTCTCCTTACACTTTTTCTTTGGACTCTCTGCCCCACCCCTGGACCCTCCCCTGGGCTATCTGGGTTGCTGGCAGGGTTGGGGGGGGCGTCTTCTGAGGCCGGCAGGCAGAGGGGGAGCTGCTGGCATCACTACCACGCCCCGCAGTTGCCCTGGGGACCAGGCACGTCGGGTATGCGGCCCCAGCAGCTGTGGAGGGGAATTCTTTGCCCATGACCACAGCAGCCCGGCCCTGCCAGCTGTCCGCCCAGGACGCCGGGGATCCGGGGTCGCCGGCCAGGGTGGGGATGTTGTCACAGAGCCGTCACCACCGCAGGGGTTAAGCGTCAGTCAGGCCGATTATGGCAAAAGAGGAAATGACACTTTCCCAAGTGTCCTCTTTTACAGACCGGAGCAACTGTGACCGTCCCTGCACGCGGCTGACTCAGTCTTCACGCCGCAGGCAAGCAAGGGATTCCAAGTCACTCTGTGGATGCTTTTAGATCTATTGCCAAGCTCATGGTTCCTGCCCCAGTGATGTTTTTAATCCTATCCAGGGAAGAGGCGTGTTGGCAGAAGGAGCCAGAGACTGAAGAGGAGAGAAGTGGGGTTCCCGGTACCCACTCACTCCTGCTTCCATGTTACCATCTACCTTTAAAACGGAGAGATGCAGTTTAAACAAAATGCCTGCAATCTTGGAAATAAGTGGGCCTCTTTGCCTTTTCTTGATAAGGTACCTTACCTGCTTGTTTCCTAAATTAATAAAAGCCACAAGAGTAAGACAATTCCATCCACTTAACATGTTGTAACCTCTTCACATCTAAGTGAGACACCTTTGATTAACAAAACCCTTATCTGCGTGGCTTTATCCTTCAAACAGTGTCTACACCACTGAGATATTCTTGTGAGCTGGGCAAGTTGAGTATTCTCTTTCCATTACATAAAGGAGCTTCAAATTCCCCAGCTACTCACAGGAGGAAGTGGTTTGGAAAGCTGATTTTCTGGTGCTCAGCTCCAAACCTGCTTCTCCCCTACAATGCAGGACTGACTTTTCTCTGCATCAGACTTGGGCATAGAGCTCCAGATGAAAGCACCCTGGTATGGAAACGCTCTCCTTAGGCTACTCCGTGTAGCATCATCTGCTTCCTTTGAACTCTAGCACCACATGTGTATTTCATAGCTGCTGCTCTCCAAGCAAACTTATTCATACAGAAGATTCTAAGTAGCTGGAATTGTCTAACTTGTGTTGTTTTATTAATTACAAATCAATCAGGTAAGAACAAGAAAGTAAAAAGCAAGAAAGAATGTGATCCGAGAAATAAAGGGTCATGGCTGAAGGAAGGAACAAGGGGGTTGAATGCTGCACACGGGCTGTTCCAGTGCAGAGGGATCATTGGAACAGCTTCAGCCTCAGGACAGACCACGACCCAGACCACGGTGCCACACGCTGCCCGTGTGTTCTCTCGCCATATGTTTTCCCTCCTATTCTAACGATGAGAGATAATTTCAGAGCATCTCTACATCAGCCAGTCAGGGGAGGCTCCTGAGGGTGGTGACATCTGAGGGGAGTTGTGCAGGATGAACAGGAGTTTTCCAGGCAAACGAAAGGAAAGGAGCGTTTCGAAAGGAGGGAGGAGCCTTGCACATGTGCACAGTAGGAAGCACACCCATGGACTAGGAGTGCAGGCACAGGCGGGAGTGGGCCCTGCCACCAACAAGGGAGCAGGGGCGCGTCCCACGGCTGCACCGAAGGCCCTGAGCTCCCTTTTGCTGGCTGGGGTGGGGCAGCTGTGGGGGGGGCGGGAGGAGGGAAGGGGTGCCTTCCAGTTTCCTGTGTGCAGTTGTTCTGGAGGGACAGCGTAGGAAGGGGAGAGACTCTGGGCAAGAGTGCCCTTCAACTTCAGATAGAGAAGATTGAAAGCTTGTTGGAAGGGGGTGGAAAAGAGGGGTGGACACTTCAAAGGCTGTTCAGGAAGGAGTGTGCACACACATCCAGTGCTGAGAGGTTCACCCCGAGTTCCCTACCAGATGACTGACTTACCTGTGTTGCCGTTAAATGAAGTAGAAACTTTGGCTTGTCTAGAAAGAAGAGCAAAGTCAGCACAAGCATTTCTTGTTTTATTACTCTTCATTGCTTTTACTTTATTGCTTTTTGCAGATATTTCATTTTTTACAAATTGAAGGTTTGCAGTAACCCTGCATGGGGCAAGTCTGTAGATGCCATCTTTCCTGCATTTGTTCAATTCCTGTCTTTGTGTCACATTTTGGTAATTCTCAAAACATTTCACACTTTTTCATTATTATTATACTAGTTGTGGTGATCTGTGATCAGTGATCTTTGATGTTACTATTGTAATCACTTTGGATACAACAAGCCATGCCCATATAAGACTGCAAACTTAATCCACAAATGTGTTTGTTCTGACTGCTTCATATCAACTAGCTAGTCACCCATTTTTCTCCCCCTCCTTGGGCCCCCCTGTTCCCTGAGATGCAACAATATTGAAATTAGACCAATTAATAAGGCTACAATGGCCTCTAAGTGTTCAAGTGAAAGGAAGAATCACATGTCACTTACTTTAAATCAAAAGCTAGAAAGGATTAAGCTTAGTGAGAGGGTATGTCAAAACCCAGATAGGCTGAACTTGAGGCCTCTTGTACCAAACTACCTCTTGTAGCCATGATGTGAATGCAAAGGAAATATTCTTGAAGAAAATTAAAAGTGATACTCCAGTGAATACACAAATGATTAGAAAGCTAAACAGTATGGAGAAAGTTTGAATGGTCTAGATAGAAGATCAAACCAGCCACAACATTTCCACAAGCCAAACCTCAATCTAAAGCAAGGCCCTAACTCTCTTCAATTCTGTGAAGGCTGAGAGAAGTGAGTAAGCTGCAGGAGAAAAGTTTGAAGCTAGCAGAGGTTGGTCCATGAGGGTTAAGGAAAGAACCTGTCTCCATGACATAAAAGTGCAAGGTGAAGCAGCAAGTGCTGATGTAGAAGCTGCAGCAAGTTTTCTTGCTTAGAAGATCTAGCTAAGATAATTCATGAAGGTGGCTACACGAAACAACAGATATTCAATGTAGGCAAAAGAGCCTTCTACTGGAAGAAGATACCATCTAGGACTTTCATAGCTAGAGAGGAGCAGTCAATGCCTGGCTTCAAAGGTTCAAAGAACAGGCTGACTCTCTTGTTAGGACCTAATGAAGCTGGTGACTTGAAGTAGAAGCCAATGCTCATTTACCATCTAAAATCCTAGGGCCGCTAAGAATTATGCTATATCTACTCTGCCTGTGCTCTATACATGAAACAACAAAACCTGGATGACAGCACATTTGTTTACAACATGGTTTACGGAATAGTTTAAGGCCACCCTTGAGACCTACTGCTCAGAAAAAAGTTCCCTTTCAAAATATTACTGGTCATTGACAATGCACCTGGTCACCCAGGAGCTCTGATGGAGGTGGATGAGATTCATGTTATTTTCATGCCTGCTAACACATCCATTCGGCAGCCTATGGATCAAGAAGTAATTTTGACTGTCTAGTCTTTTTGTTTAAGAAATACATTTATAAGGCTATAGCTGCCATAAATAGTAACCCCTCTGATGGTTCTGGGCAAAGTCAACTGAAAACCTTCTGGAAAGTATTCACCATTCTGGATGCCATTAAGATCATTCACGATTCATGAGAAGAGGTCAAAATATGAACATGAACAGGAGTTTGCAAAAAGTTGACTCCCACCCTCATAGATGAACCTGAGGGGTTCAAAACTTCAGTGGTGGAAGGAACTGCACATGTGGGTAAAATAGCAAAAGAGCTAGAATTAGAAGTGGGGCCTGAAGATGTGATGGAATTGCTGCAATCTCATGATAAAGCTTGAATGGATGGGGAGTTGCTCCTTAAGGATGAGCAAAGAAAGTGGTTTCTTGAGATGGACTCTACTCCTGGTGAAGATGCTGTGAAGATCATTGAAATGACAATAAAGATTTAAAATACAACATAATCTTGATAAAAAAGCTGCAGGGTTAAAGAGGATGGACTCAAATTTTGAAAGAGTCTACTGTGGGCAAGATGCTATCACACAGTATTGCAGGCTACAGAGAAATTGTTTGTAAAAGGAATAGTCAGTCCATGTGGCAAATTTCATTGTTGTTTTATTGTAATAAATTTCTGCAGCCACACCACCCTTCAGCAAACACCACTCTGGTTAGTCAGCACCATTAACATGGAGGCAAGACCGTCTACCAGCAAAAAGATTCTTACTCACTGGAGGCTCAGATGATGATTAGCAATTTTTCTTTTTTTTTTTTTTTTTTAGCAATCAAGTATTTTTAAATTAAGGTCTGTGTATTGTTTTTTACATATAATGTTATTTCATACTTAAGAGACTACAATACAGTGTAAACATAACTGTAAATGCACTGGGAAACCAAAAACTCTTGTGACTAATTTCATTGCAGCATCAGCTTTATTGAGTGGTCTGGAATGGAACTTGCTATACAGGTGTGCCTGTACCAGACACCAGTTATATGTCTTCTAGGCTTTTGGTTTTTATTAGAGGTACTGAGGTGTTATCTAAATTATTTCATTATCTTCTAGAAGTAATACTGTGAAGTTTATTGCCATTTTTTAGAAGGGAAAACTGAAAATTAGAAAGGTCAAGTAAAGTAGGAAGTGTCTACACAGCTAAGAAGTGAAGTCTGCCTGTCCCCAAAGCCTATGCTCTTGGCTGTTGTAAACATCTTGAACTCAAACTGTCCATGAGATGTTCAGATAGAGGGATTCTAGAGGTGCATGAGTCTGGAACTGACAAAGTTCCAGGTAGAGAGTTTGATGCAGCACTGAGAGTGTGGGCAGGAGCTGAAGCTATGATATGAATGAGCAACATGGTGGAATAGGGATCGAAGGATCTTGTAATTGATGGGGAGATGTCTCGAGAATGTTTCCAAGCGACATGATCTAGAGCTGGTGAAGAAGAGGGGACGTGGGAGTGAAGGACCTGGCCCAGTTCAGGTCATTGGAAACTCAACTTCTCTGAATTGCTTTTATGACCTCAGTTACCACCAGTGTTATTGCTGGCCTTTTTAATTTTTCAACTCTTGTAGAAATGATGATCCTTTTTTTTTTCCAAAAGAGTTTATTTTAAAAGGTTTATCATCTCATTTACTAAGTCACATTGGGGAATAAAATATTATACAATGTGATTTCTCTCTAATAAAGTTTATTCTTATAAATTCCAAGAGTTTTAGTTTAAATCAAACCTAAGTTTTTTTTCTTATATTTTATTACACTGTTTGCTTCTTTCTTAAATATAGCCTAGTGTGGTATTTTCATAGAAAATTAAATGCCCTCATTATGAACATACATCTTTAAATTGAACATTTTTACAGTGATGTTCTCAAGAGTGAGGTCTGGATGATTACTTAGTACTATTGGGAATGATTCCAGAAGACTACACATTTATTAAGTTCATCGACAACTTTATTCATTTAACAAGTATTTATTGAGTTACTTCTATAGCAGGGATCAAAACAAACAAAAGTCCCTGCTCTAGTAGAGCTCAAGTTCTACTGCTCTTATTGCCTTTCCGAGTTCCTTTGTCTTTACTACATGGTTCCCCTCACACTGGTTTTATATAACATTTGAGAACTATATGGTTTTATCATTATGATTAACAGCAAAGATAGTTTATAAATGGCAGAGAGATTATTGCTGAGACTGTAGTGGTTCAGTGTGAAGGGATGAGCAAGAGAAAAATGGAATTTTTTTGGTGATTGAGCCAATAGGTTTCTATGAACCAACAGAAAATAAAACTACCAGAAGGATTTATTCTGAAAAATGCAGATAATTATTTGAAATGTCATTAAATCTAAAATGCCATTGAAGAACAGAAATACTTTTTTATGCACTAATGTAGAATAATGCTGAAATTAAATTATACTTCTTAATTATACAGTTGATCACTTTATATTCTTTTACTTTGAGCATGTATCTTTATGTTTTAAGTGTGTTTCTTGTAGACAACATATAAACAGATCTTGCTTTGTCCAATCTGCCAAAATTTCTACTTTTTATATGTACATTTAGCTTATTTAAATTAAATGTAATCATTGATATAATTGAGGTCAAGTCCACCATTTATTTGCTTTCTATTTATCTCATATTCTTTTTCTTCCTGTTTCTCCCACTTTTTCTGCCTTTTTCTGAACTGTGTATTCTTTTTTCTAACTATTCAATTTTTAAATCTCTACTATTTGCTTATTAGCAATGCCTCTTTGTTTTAATTTTTAGTAGTTTCTCTAGTGTTTACAAATTATAGCTTTAACTTATCACAGCTTTATGTGGAGTGTAAGAAAATTATGGCAGTATAATTTCACTTTCCCTCCTGTCCTTCACACTATTATTGTCACATATTACTAATATATACATTTTATAGTTACAAATCCCACAATACATTGTCATTGTTTTTGCTTTAAACAGTCAATTATCTTTTAAAGAGATGTAACAATTTTTTAAAGTTTTTTAGATTTTTCAGATATTTCCAGTGCTCTTAATTTCCTTTTTTTTTAGGTCAAAGTTTCCTTCTGGTCTCATCTTCCTTTTACTAAAGTAATTTCCTTTAACAATTTGTAGTAGTAGCAGTAGTGTTGCATTAAAGAATTTGCTCAGCATTTGTTTTTCTGGAAAAGGCTTTAATTTCCCTTCATTTTTGCTGGAGAAAGAATTCTAGGTTAGAAAAAAAGATGTTTTTTTTAGTACTTTAAAGATGTTTCTCCATTTTCTTCATAGTTACATAGATTCTGATGAGAACTCTGGGGTATTCTTTGTTTCGATGTATGTAATGAGCTTTTATTTTCTCTTGTGCCTTTTTTCTGCCTTTCTCTCTGTGTCCTCCCCTTCTGGTGTTCCAGCTACATGTATACTTAACTGCTTGGTATTGTCTCAAGTGTAGCGCTAGGAGAGAAGATTTACTGGCAGCAGACTTAGAATATAGGGAATGGGAAGCAGCACCAAATACTAACGCACAGTGAATAATCATTGCAGGTCATGGGTCACAAGTCTACTCTCTACCTATTCAGCTCTGATTTAGCCTTAGAATTTGTCTCAGGATTTTCCAGAAAGCCTTCCTTTCTCACCTTAATTCTCTGCCTCACCTCCATTACTAAGATAAATGGCTCTTTTTTTTTTTTTTTTTTTGCACTACACACTGGATGTTCCTCTATCTTTCAATGTATTATTCTTCATTCTACTCTATTGTTTTATTTGCCTATCTCCACGGCTAGACTGTGAACTCTTTCAGGGCAAAAACAATGGTTTTTATTTTTACCTCAAACAACTTCCCTTTGTCCGGGACCTATCACATTCTCAACAAATGTTTGATGGAGAAATGGATGGATAAATGGTGTCTTCCAAGGAATGTGAGTTCCAAGAGCAGAGATTGTGCAATTTTTTTATAACCTCAGTTCAAGATACAATGATTGGCATAAAATCATTGCAGGATGGAAGTTCTGGTTGAATAGAAAATTTGACACTAAGTTTTCTGGCCACTAACTCCAACACTAAAGAATGAGAGCAGAGCCCAGGATGGGAGAGAAGCAGGTCTCCTAGCCTACCGTGTTCCTCCTTTAGTAAGATTATTGCCTGCCTGGGAATCTGACATATATGCCACTGGTTTTCAAAACATCTCCCTGGCCTACAGCCTTGGAGTGGAGGGACAAATATGTGTTACATAGCCGTAAAAAAAGGAAATGAGAGGATTACTTATTTCCTGCCTTGGTTTGCATCTCTATTCCTGTCAATATTCCTGCTCTGCTTCCCTGCACATAACAAGGATTTAAAAAACACGTAACGTTTACTGAGTACTAATTGGGCCAGACACCTGGCAAGGCATTTTTACAAAGGCGATCATCGTCATTTCACAGATTAGGAAACTCAGACAGAGACATGACTTTTGCCCCAGGAAATATATTAGCAGGAAAAGCAGCAGAATTTTGAGTCCTGGTTTAGCTTGACAACAAAATCCATATTCTTACCATTAAATAAACAGCATTCTACCAATGTCTCTTAACACATAAAATACAGCTTCACAGTTACTGACCAATGATATATTAAATGCAGACCTTAAAGTCAAAGCACATAGCTTCACATGCAGGCTCTGCTCTCCTTTGGAAAAATTCTTTAAATATCCTAATCTTCAACGTTTTCATCTGAAAAACAGAGATAATATAAATATCACAAGCTTCTTATAAGATGAAATGAGATTATATGTATGAAAGGTATTTTACACATCGCAAAGCACTATATGTGTATTAGTCATTATATAATTTAAGAAGCAGCAAGACTTCTACCTTAAAGTATATCTAATGAGGAAGCTATAATGTTTTACTAGGAAATATCCCCTTGAAGACTCAGATGCCTTACTGGAATCTACTCATTAGGTGGCTTGTCACCTTTCCTAACCTGAAATGAATTATTCCTATCAGATTGATGTCTTGGCTGCTGGATGAGGTCAGTTTCATCTAATGGCTGAAAAATTTTAAGTGAAGAAAAACATAGTTATTGAGCACTGCACACTGTGTGATAAGTCCTGTAAGGGGAAAGAGTGGCTAAGATAAGGAAGACCCGCTGTTCTGGGACCAGGAACGGGTAATCCTAAGGCACTGCAGTCGGAGGGAGAAGGCGACTCCAATCAGAAGTGGACAAGAAGACAACTTTTCAATTCCATCTAGGGCTCTTCCTGTTCAAAATCAGAAGTCCACAGGTTAACATTATTTGTGATGTAGTGAGCCAGGTGTAGCAATCCTATTTCAACACTAATTATCCATGGCTTCTGCCAAGCACAGAATTGTCAGAGCAATTGCCCAAAGCTCAGGTGAGAAGCAGGAGCCGGTCTTGTTTTCCAAGGACGTCTGTTCTGGCTCTGCTCCCTGACTCCGAGTCTTCCCATCACTGAGCCCCGCTTTCACTCCCTTGCCTGTGTGGGTTTGAGATGAGATTACTGAAATCCTTCTCCATCTGTGAATTCAGCTTATGTGAAATTTTAGGAAACATGGTTTTAATTCCACAGGGGTATTCCCTCCCGTGTATGTGAGTTACACATGTTGGGAATAATTAGAAACAGGAAAGAAAGGAAGTAAAATAAAACAAAACAAAAAGCAAAGCAGGCAGAGCTGGGCAGAGGTCTTGCAAAGAGGCTTTGAGAGAGAGAGGAGGTCTGACACCAGGCTACCTCCCTCTCAGGAGGGATAAGTGACCCCATCAGTAAGGCTGGGCGCAGGTCCCCAGGGAAATGTCCTCTGTCCCTGTGGCATCACTGGCCATCAAAGCTGCCAAACCGGTCCCCAACTCAACCAGACATCTTATGGAAAAAACAGACTCAGGAGAAGCAAAGCTAAGGAAATATATCTTTCGATGGGGCATATTAACCACAAGGAAGCCAAATGGATGTGCAAACGTCTGGGTGAAACTGTCAGGAGAGGAGAACCTGGGAAGGTTCTTCCAGAAAAAAAATTTTCATGGGAAATAAACTTCAGAGAATTCAGTACATTAAGATGTGCAAAATGCCTGGTAGAGTCTTGTATTTTCCCTCCTTTTTCCAAATCTTCAGTTCCTCAGTAGCTCTGTGTCCCAGCACAGAGATTTTCAAAATACAAATTCCTGCATTTGGGAAGTATTTCTGCATTTCAACCAGTCATTTGTACCTGCAACTAGGAGGTTACTGTAAAGGGGAGCAATGCCATTCAACATGTGTATATGAATATTGTCACCTTTACTTTACACGTGTTTATTTGCTTACAGAAAATTACATTGTGTAGCAAAACTATAAAAAGGCAGGCCCTCTTGTCAAGAATTTTAGAGTGACCAAAGAAAGACAGAGGAAAGCCCATAATATGCTCATTACTGCTTACACTTTTAACTCCAACTAATCATATCCTCATGTCCCCTGCATGTACACATTAAAGAAAATGTCAATAATTAGTGGAAAATTTAACATAATGAATCCATGTAAAAACAAGATTTTAATTATAACATTTACACAGGTTACAAATTCCAACTTGCCTTTGTATAAGAGGCAATCAAAACCATACTTAATTTTTTTAAAGCCATTTTAGAAAAAGAAAAACTAACTGGCCTTTGATATTTGAGCCATGCTATATACTTCCAGGACAGTATTCTGGCATTTTTCAACCAGATCTCATTCCTCATTGGGGAGAAAGGGTTGTTCTTAAAGCTGAAAGTATATAACTGTTATCATGGAGAGATATGCCTTTGACTTTATACTGGGGAATTTCTTCCTTGTGATTCGAGCCCCAAAGACCTCTGCTCAGGCTAAACCAGGACAGAAAAGAATGGAACCCGGACATTCGTTTCAACAACTTCTGATGTTGACGATGCTTCAAAGACCCAGAGGCTCCCAGGTCATCAGTAGTTGGTGGCTGATGGAGTTTCTTTCATTCCACAATCCTAAGAGAACTATAGCCCCAGTATAGACCAAGAGACAATAGGACTTACCTGGTCCACTGGACCAAAGATACAGGAAGTAGGCTTTAAAAAATAGTCTATTGGGTCTGGAAATAAAATGTTAGAATTTTTATTTCTAGTATCTTAAAAAATAGGGAAATATGTATGTTAGTGACATTGAACATGCAGAGTGACTGTGGAAGCCCACTCAGTCTTACCTCGGGGATTTTCACATCAAGGAAGAGGGTGGTTTCCTGGCAGAAATGTGGTTTTACACAGCTCGGGGAGTTGACCTGAGACCCTCACACACTAGTTCCTATGCAACGTCTAGTTAGGGAAGGTAGTTCATCTAGCCTGGCTAAGTGCATTTAAGGATCAACTTGTCTACTTTTAACAAAACCAACTTCAGCACAATGTTAAGGGGCTTAAAAAGTTTCCTGCAAAGAAATAGCAAACTAAACAAAATATAAGAATATAAACTAAAGTTGAACAAGAAAATATCAGAGCTTTATTTTTAGTCTTTAATTTTTCATGTATGCTTTTGTCAGTCACATAACAGTTTAAAACAATGACAAGTCAGCCCCAAATTCTAAATTCTGAAGAAAGCATTTTGGAATATAGATTATATCTACTGTCATCAATGGAACCACATCCTAAGTTTCATATTCTAACCTGAGATTTAAAGTAGGTGATAATATTCAGAAAAACGTACAATTTGGCTACTCGTACTTAAAGTCATGGGACACTTAAGCAGCTGCTTTACAGATTTAATTAAACTTAATGACAAAATTTAAGTCTCTATTGAGAAATCTTATCAAAAAATAAAAGACAAAAATATGCTTACCATTGGGAGAAATCTTTGTTACTTATAAAAGCTTACTTTTTTCAATTATTTTGATACAAACAGAAGAAACAGCACATGAGAAAATATAACAACAAACTAAATAAGTAGGACAAAGGAAAATACATTAGCAAATGGAAATATATTTCTTTGGTATCCCCTACTATTAGATGATATATGGAAAATATCGCCAGACACGTAAAGAAATTAGTGTTGAAACAAATTATACTGTGTGGGAGGTTTGTATAGAGGTTGCTTGAAAAGTACTGGTGTATCTTCCAGGTCTCATCGTGTGAAATTTTCTAGACTCTGTTCCAGGAATTGTTTTAGAAGCTACTAAAGAGAAAGATATAAGAAACAATGATGAAATCTTTTTTTGTTGTTGTTGGTTTTTGTGTGTGTGTGTGTGTGTGTGTGTGTTTTTGCGGTACGCAGGTCTCTCACTGTTGTGGCCTCTCCCGTTGCGGAGCAACAGGCTCCGGACACGCAGTCTCAGTGGCCATGGCTCACGGGTGCAGCCGCTCCGCGGCATGTGGGATCTTCCCGGACCGGGGCAGGAACCTGTGTCCCCTGCATCGGCAGGCGGACTCTCAACCACTGCGCCACCAGGGAAGCCCAATGATGAAATCTTTTAAATAAAAATAATGTGTATTGAGAAATAGTGATCATGAAAATTTTTTTTCATATAGCAGTTTGCTGGTTTTCTCTTGACAAATTAAACAACAATGTAACTTAAAAAAATTTGTGTTTTTCTCTTACAGAAAGATGAGCATACAAAATTTGCTCAGCTTTTTTGTAATGCCATGTACCTTGTAGAAGTACATTACCTAACACACATTTAAACCCACTCATACAGCTAATCTAAATCTTCAAGTAAATAAGTTATTTAAGAGCCAGGAAGAAAGTAACTGTAACACAAAATTAATGTACGCTGTGAGGGGAGCATTGTGTAAAATCTGTTTGAAAATCTTTCTCTTATCTGATAGCTTAATCTAAAAATGAAGTCAGTTTATCACCTTCCAAGGACTTATACCTGCTTTGGGAAACAGAATTGACTGAAACCTTTACAACTGTCTGAATAAGGTGCCTTGATAAGGCAAAATCCTCCTATTTCCAACTGACTATTTAGCATTTCTCCTTGGACATCAAATAGACATCTTAAATGCAACATGCCTAAAAGTAAACTCCTAATAATCTGCACACTTGCTTCACCTTTACCTGCCCCATCCTAGTTAGTGGAACCACACTGTTCTAGTTTCTCAAGTAAAACACTTGTATCCACCCTGAGCCTCTTCTCCCTCCCTCCTGACCCCCATACATCCCACACCAAACGTGTCAAGAAGTCCTCGTAGCTCCACCCTCAAATACATTCAGTCTTACCTTTGTTATTGTCTCACCTGGCACTGGCCACCTACCCTGCTCAGCTGTTCCCACGGCTCCTAACCCTACTCTCACCCTTGTCACTGGCATTTGTCCTTCTCACAACATCCAAGACATTCTTGTAAAGACACGAATCATGTCCTTTTGCTCCTCTGCTCAAGACCCGCCGTTCACACCCAAAAGTTCTCTGCTCAGCCCCACCCTCAGGGTGTCTCACCCCTGGCCTCTCCCCACCCCTCTGCCCACTCTGCTCGCATGCTGACCATGCTCCTGGGAAGGTTGTATCTCGCCTCCCCTCCTACCGTGAAGAGGGTCCTTCCTCCAGCTACGCTGACTCCTCTTATGTGTCCGGCCCTGGAACACAGGCCCTGCACACATCGCCTGCTGTGTGAGTGTGTACACACAGAGAGCATGAGCTGTACTCTAAGGGGTCGGTCCTCACAGGCGTGGAGCCTAGGAAGTCCCAGGATCCGCCATCCGCAGGCTGCAGACCAGGAGAGCCAGGGCTGGGGCTCCAGGGCCTGAGAACCAGAGGACCGACAGTGTAGGTTCCAGTCCGGGTCTGAAGGTGGGGAACTAGGAGCTCTAGGGACAGAGAAGAACATCCCAGGTCACAGTCAGGCTGATCGGGGCCCTCCTCTGCCTTCTGCTCTACTCAGGCCCCCACTGGGTGGGTGATGCCCACTTGCATCCAGGGAGGGGCGTCTGTGTCCCGCGGTCACCTCGGCTGGTGGCAGTCCCTTTGGCACACACCGTGTTCTCCACGAGTCACTGGCTTAATAGAAGGGGGAACAGCGTCCTGGAGTGGAAGACACCCTCGATGACCTTATTTGCACACCTTGAAATCCCATTTATATGTAACAGAGTCTCTTTTCTATCTATCACTTGTATAAAAGGCTTACATAAAGATATAAATAGATATAAAGAATACATTTGAAACTTTGTACTTTTCTTTACAATTTACAAAGACATATCATATACCAGGCTCCATTTCCTTCCTTCTCAAGCCCTATTTCACAATGCTTTTTCTTCCTGTTTTCCGATGAAGAACACAACACCAACAAGGGACAGTAACTCACCAATATCCGTAGTTACAGTGTGAAAGACTAGGACTTAGATGCCTGCACCTTTTTCTCTTTTTTTTCAATTTTAACAATCATTTATTTATTTTGATTAAAGTATAGTTGATTTTCAGTGTTAGTTTCAGGTGTACAGAAAAGTGATTCTGTTATATATCCTTTTTCAGATTCTTTTCCATTATAGATTATTACAAGATATCGAGTAGACTTCCCTGTGCTGTACAGTAGGTCCTTGTTATCTATTTTATATACAGTAGTATGTATCTGTCAATCCCCATCTCCCAATTTACCCCTACCCTCCCACTTCCCCCTTTGGTAACCGTAGGTTAGTTTCCTACACCCTTTTCCCTGTTGGGGACAAAGTCAACTACAGGAAGCAAAGAAAAGGTGCTGCCTCAGCGGCAGCCGAGACCCTCCTGGGTTTCCTCCCAGAGTCACAGAGCGCGCAAGCTCCATGCTAAATGCACGAGCTCTCAGGGCTTCTCAGCTCCAAAAGAACCAAATAAAATCTGCTCAACAGAGCAATGGCCTCATGACTCAAGAACTTCTGGGAAAGCAGTGAGTACCTGCTGAACTCAGAGGCTGAGCAGCGCGGAAGTAAAAGGATCTGCTGGGGGGCTTGAATCTTCTCTTTACGGACAGGGGTTTTGTGCAACCCCGAGAAACCAGCCAAAGGCATTGTAGTGAGTGACCTCAGCAAGACTCCTGTAAATGTCAATTTTCCTAGAATCCATGAAATGGAAACATAAAAAGTGGATTTTATTCCCTTTGTTTATTCTGTATCTTAACAGTTCTGAAAATATATTGGCACATGTTTAGGAACTCCATTTACAAAGCATATTCATGGTTTTCATCTTCTCTGACGCCCCACAAAATGCTGTGAGAAACCCAATCATGTACTGTTTGTATTGTTTTACAGGTGAGAATCTCACCTGTGGAGGGGTCAGGAACCCATCCCATCACCCAGCTGGGGAATGATGGGGTGTCCATCTAAACCCACAATCTCACATCTTCCATTGAACTGCTACACCTGAAATAGAATCAGTAACAATTATGGGTCAGAGACACACTTTAGAAATATTTTTAGGGTGCAGCAAAGATTCAAACCAATCACTTAAAACACCTTTATTTTATAAACTCATTGGTGGTCACTGGCATTTAAGAGGACCCAGGAAGATTGCAAGATCATAAAGGACTTTTCAAATACACTGGGTGATATTTTGTTTACTGTCATTTATGTATCAAATTTCCTTTAACATAGGATAGCTGTATAAAAATAGACCAGCTATTTCTGGAATAGATTTGAGTCTTAGTTGGCTAAAGAGATAAACCAGTTATACCAAATCCTTTGGATAATTAGGAGTGAACAGTAAAAGAGTAATTATACTTCTCTAATAAAAACGTATGCTTGGTTATGCATATCAGCACTGCTGAAAACATCAAGAAATTCGGGATAAGGTAGGGAAATAATGTTCCTAAAAGGATCAAGCAGCACAGACGATAATAAGGAATAAACAAAAATAAACCTACACCCTATACTTAAACTTGTCATGGCAAACTGTAAGAATCTGAGACAGGAAATTTAAAAAACAAACAACCACACACACAACCTCAATGTGCTGAAATAAAATAAATATCAACCTAGAATTTCTAGGCAAATAGCTTTCAAGAATAGAGTTGAATAGAGACATTTTTAGATAAACAAAACTAAGAGTTTGTCAAGAGGAGATCCTCAGAAAAGGATGTAATTAGGTCAGAAGAAGGGTGAAGATTAAGAAAGTCATAAACATGTGAAAATAATAGTAATAGTCTTTAAACTTAAGAGAAAGAAGCTAGATGTAAAATACAAGTCAAGAATAACATGGCTGGGGCTTCCCTGGTGGCGCAGTGGTTGAGAGTCCGCCTGCCGATGCAGGGGACACGGGTTCGTGCCCCGGTCCGGGAAGATCCCACATGCCGCAGAGCGGCTGGGCCCGTGAGCCATGGCCACTGAGCCTGCGTGTCCAGAGCCTGTGCTCCGCAACGGGAGAGGCCACAACAGTGAGAGGCCCGTGTACCAAAAAAAAAAAAAAAAAAAAAGAAAGAAAGAGTAACATGGCTGGAAGGAGTTAGAAATGGATTAAACTCTTCTAGCTCTTCAGAGAAGAGCCTTCACGTCCTCTGTCTCAGCATCACTGTCCACTGACCAGAGACGTGCACCTCTACACCTTCACAAGCCCAAGTTCAAGTCCAGTCAACTGCCTGCTGACCCCATAGCATTGCTGCTCTGCATCAGCTGCTACACTTTTCTGGTACAATTACTGGAAGGTCAAGTTGGTGCAACCGTGAGAAGCTTCTACAAGACTCACCCTCTGCTGGCCGACATCACATGGTCACGGTCCATCACATGGACCACGGCTGGTCACATTTCTTAGAGAATGAGTGACAGTCCCCGGGGACATTCCTTAGTCCCTCCTTAGATGGCTTTCCCTCTCCCAATGTCGGCCCCAGGGACCTCCCCTGGCTTCTCTAGGAGTCTGTAAAGGTCTCCTTCCCTTTCTTCTCTCCCCAGACGGACAGTTCACATAAACAGGTGTAAGTACTCCTAACCCGGAGCACCCATCTGCATCCTTTCAGGACGCTTTAAAGTTCTCACTTCAGGGTAAATTCTGACACCACAGTCTCTCCTCCTCTGTTCCTAAGCCGGCAGCTGATGGCTACAGGTGAGCAGCTCACCTTTGTGGTGGAAACGGAGCTGCCAATGCCTTTTCACTGTTTGGAATGGGAAGCCCGCTGGGTGGAGAGATGCACGTTTCCCATCAGACTCACAGCAAAGAGCAGGCGTAACGCCTTTCCATGGTAGAAGCTGTGCCAATGTATCATTCATTACATCCACAGATACTGAATGACCACCAGTTATTCCTAGACACAGCTAAGTGCTGGGGGTAAAATAAGGAGCAAGATGAGAATGCCTCCACCTCATAAAACATATTTTTGAGCACAGAAATCCATTCCAGTAGTTTTTGTCCTAGAAGGGACAGCTCGTCATCAGTCAGCACTGGTCCCCGTGTGGGTGTAGACACCAGCACACGTCAAGATGATCTGAAGTCCGTCCTGACCCTCCACGAGAGAAATAGCTCTGCAGGGCTGGGTTACATTCAAGACATGCACCGCATATTTCAATAGGTTTTTTTTTTAAGCAAGTGGTTCAAAACTCTCCCCCAAGGCATCAAGCTTCTCTTTCTAGCTCCGTAAAGATTTCCCCCTCAGAAGAGGACAGACGTTTCCAACCTTGGAAAGGGGCCCCGTTTCAGAGCGGGTAAGAGCACAGTTGGGGACAGGAGCCCTGGTCCACTGTCACAGGGGAGCCCTCTGCCTTTCACCTCAGCAGAGACAGGTTACAGAGCCGCAGCCGCTGGGGAGAATAGTGTGGTGTCATGAAGGCTTGAGAAATAGCATCTCTCTCTCTCCCGGGCTGGCAGCCACCTTGTGCTGGGGTTTGTGGCACTACCTGCCTTTTACCCTCACACCCAGACCCTGCTCGTCCCCTCTCAGGGGCAGCCCTAGTGGACCTTGGGGAAGACTCAGTGCTGAAAGGTTCCACATCCTTTGCTGGGCGCTCTGAGCTCCCACGGCCACTCTGTCCCCTGCGGACAGCACTCACAGACCAAAGCTGGGCACCTTGATGTCCCGCTGGGCAAGCTCACCTGCACAGCTGGCCAGCAGGGCCTGGGTCCACTGCTGCAGAGGAGGTCTAGACAAGCCAACGATTCCAGGCCCTTCGTCTCCATTAACCCAAACCCAAGTTCAAGTCCAGTTAACTTCCTGCCAACCCGTAGGATTTCTACTCTGCATCAGCTGCTACACTTTCTGGTAGAGTTACCAGAATGTCAAGTTGGTGCAACCGTGTGAAGCTTCCACAAAGATGCACCCTCTGTTGGCAAACATCGCATGGTCACGGCTGCCAGGCCAGGGGAGAGCAAGGTTTCCCTTCCTGCCACCTCTCCCCCCACCCGCCTTCCCCCTGCGACCCCTCCCACCCCTCTCCCTAGCTGACGGCAAGTTGACTTTTGCACGGTTGATGTTCACGTGTTGGGTGTTGCTTCCCTCTGAGCTCACAGATCTCCAGACCTGTAAGGCGGCTGCTGCACATTCTGGGCCTATTCCCCCCAACCCTGGGTCCTCCCTCCTCCCAGCCCCCCCCCACACCCCTTGCCTCCATTCCACAGCCTCTGTTCTTTGCCTGACGCCTGCCCATCTTCCAAGAATTTCTTTGGTGGGACTCTTCCTAGGGCTTCCGTCCACACCCGTCCGAGGCTCCCTCAGCATCCCGGGCATCCCGTGGCCGCATCTCGGCCTCCCAACAGGGAGCTCCTACAGGCAGGGACCATGTCATCCGTGATTTCCAATTTCTAGAGCCTCTCCCTGTCCCGGCCCACAGAGGACTTTAATATTAAAAACTTAGCAAATCAGCTAATGAACTGGGGTCTGGCACTTTCTACATTTGTCATCTATGCCCCATGGATAATTCATTCAAAGTTACTGAATATTCATTCACTCATCTGTGAAGTGGAGGGTAATCAAGGACATACTCATTTATAGCAAGAAGAGGACAGGGTCATTTCTCTATAAAATCTTTACTGATTTTATAATTTTACAGTTTGGGAGGCAATTTGGCGATCCACACCTAAACCTGTACCTGGACATGTACATGTTGTACCTCCACCCGTTCCTCAGACCCCCTCACTGAGACAGCGACCTGAGGAAATAATCAGATACACTGCAGAAGCCTTTAGCTACAGGAATCCTGGTCACAGAATTGTTTGTCATGCTCAGAAGTTGGAAACAACCCAAGCGTGCAACATTAGAAGATAGAAAAGGCAACCGTTCCACATCCACTGGATGGAATACTATACAGAGATAAAGATGATTTTGTAGTCAAAGAATAAAAGAGAATGTTCTTTTACATGAAGAGAACCGATACTTTGTTGCTCTGCCCGGATGCTGCAATTTTCTTTGGGTTTAATATATTTATATGTGTAGAAAAAAAAAAGATCGAGACCTTATGGAACTAAAATATTAACAGTGGTTATCCCTGGGCAGTGAGGAGATGGGTAAATTTTGTTTTTTATTTTAATTTTGTGCTTTTCTGTATAAAGTCCACTGCTTGTTTAGTAAGAAAAATATAAAAATAAATATTTTAAATGACAGTCATAGAAGGAACAAATAAAATATCAATGAAACAATATTGCCATGACCTCCTTCTTTCCCACAACTGTTGTTTCTAAATACCATGAAGGAATTTAGATCCTCGAGCTATTTCTGGCCTGGGTACCGCTGGGCTGTATGCCTCTCTGTGGGAGGATGGGTGTGAGCTCTGTGGTATTTAGGAACCCAGATATCATTCATCTGTAACCTCTCCACCAGCACAGAGTCCACACTGCATTGCAACAAGAATTTCAGATATGAGTTATTCCTCATTGCTTGTGTATTGGGTTTCAAAAATGTCCAAGCACCACACCACATGTAATCAAAGAGCCTCTTCCAAGATATCTTTCCCTCTCCAAAATTCTGGAACTAAAGATCGCATGAAAAAGAGAGACTGTCCAGGGCTTCCCTGGTGTCGCAGTTGTTAACAATCTGCCTGCCAATGCAGAGGACACGGGTTCGAGCCCTGGTCCGGGAAGATCCCACATGCCACGGAGCAACTAAGCCCATGTGCCACAACTACTGAGCCTGTGCTTTAGAGCCCGTGTGCCGCAACTACTGAAGCTCATGAGCCACATCTACTGAGCCCACGAGCCACAACTACTGAAGCCCGTGTGCCTAGAGCCCGTGCTCCACAACCAGAGAAGCCACCACAATGAGAAGCCTGCGCACTGCAACAAAGAGTAGCCCCCGCTTGCCGCAACAAGAGAAAGCCTGTGCGCAGCAACGAAGACCCAACGCAGCCAAAAATAAATAAATTAATTAATTAAAAAAAAAAAAAAGAAGAGAGACTACCCAATATGGAAAATAGAAGTTTAAAATGCCTGTCCTGTAAATGTGAAGACAACATTCAAATCTAATGTTCACTCTCATTGAAACAAGTAACTGTCCCCATAAGGACCAGTCAGGTGGTACTCAGAAGAGTCTTGGTCTTCCTGCAGCCCCAGAGCTCAGGAACTGAACACCCCACGCCCCCATGGGGCACTCCCCAGCCTGTAGCATTTCACTTGGTCCTATGCCAACTCTATGAGCCCAGAATTAACATCCCTATTTTTCTGACAAGGAAGCTAAGCCTCTGGATGAGTCCAAGGTCACATAAAGAAGGAACCAGATTATGTCTCTACAACTCCAAAACCATGCTCATTCTAAAGATGGAAAGACATCAGCGTGTCTGCAAGAAAAATGCATTCGATATTACTGGCAATAATGGCAGGTATCCTTTATTCCAAAAAGCCATTTCTTGTTCATATACAAAAGTCAAGCCATTGGAGAAAACCTCTTAAAACCAAGTTAGACTGTAGGGAGATGTCCCTGGGTGTGAGACAGAGTTTCCCTGCAGTCCCAAGCAGACTGCAACCCAGGAGCCATGAGGCTGTGACCCGGGCGGTCCTGTGGAGCCATCTGTGATCGCCTGCATCACTGGGTCCTGGCCCACCTGCTCCTGCAGCCTTTTTATTACCTCCCTACCCTTGTTCTGGTCCCAGCACGCAGGCTTCGCCTCTTTGAAGATCTTCCTGGGCCCTGCACCCACCAGAATCAATAATTTCTTCCTCTCCTTCTCTGCCAAGTGTTCCAAATAGCAATGACTTACAATAATATTGGGTACTTATTAGCAACATCTCATGGAGGTCACTTACGTGGCATATAAATTTTAAAAATAAAATTAAAGCCAGGGAAGTTTCTAAGCACCTTTTAAAAATATTATGAAATCAGTGTATTAAACCTCATATTTTGCTCTTTGGAAAATGCCTCAAGCCCTTGTTCAGAACCTATAGATTCTTCCATTAAGTGCAATCTTTTCGGTCCTTGTTTTCACCTTTAATGTTTAACTGTGTCGCCTACTATAGTCTGTGCTGTGAGCAGAGCAATCAGCTCTCTGACTTCCGTGCAGGATGCCTGTCCCAGACGGGAGGAGCCACTCCTGAGCTGCACAGATGGGGGAGCATATCTTTCTCAGACAAAAATAACACAAATATCTGCTTGGGTTATGAGTTCTATTTATTATAAGTCAGGGAGTCCTGAGGAGATGTCACAGCCTTAAACACACCTGCCTGAGGCTGCTCTGCCCACAGATTCTCCCAAGCTTCCTCTCTGGAGCAGGAATTCATCTTACATGCAGAGTCAGGGACAGACTTTAAGTGCAAGCACCAGAGGAGCTGAAGGTATGAGCCCCTGAAGAGGATCACCGTGGAAAAGACAGAGAAGGAAGCCTCAGATCACAGCCCAAGTTGTGCAGGAAAAGAGGAGAGAAGGGCATGGCTGCTCTTGCCTTAAAGAGGCAGACTTTCAGGGGACCTAGGACTTCCTAATACATAAGGACCTTCCCTCACCTCTTCCTGTGACTGTTAACAAGTAAACAGGCACCTGCAGCCTTCTTGGATTGAAATTGGGCATTTTATCTTAACTTGCTTTTCTACTCCTAAGGAAACCCTCTATTCTGCACTTCTAGACCCTTGGAATTCCTTGTGACTTACAGTCAAACTGCAGGCTCTTAGGAACTTAGCTGCTTTGACGCTACCCCTGTTCCCTTGCACAAGTCATTTCTCCTAATTGTATTATAAACCACCAGTATAATATATAGCTTGTTTGCCGCAAAACTAAAACATGAGTTGTTTGTGCTTGTACACCTTTTCTGTGAATATCACTCTATAAGAAAAGCACTCCATCCTTTGTGGAGTTCATGATATTATGGGCCAATCAGCTTCCCATTTCTTATTGTGATGTGAAACTCATGTCAATCATGTGTGGATATATTGTTCTAAAGCTAAAAACATTCATGCAAACACACGGCTCCCTCTTTTCTCCCCAGTTCCATAAACCACAGAAGCATTTTCTCCATGGCCATCACTCAGAACCCCAGGTGCCCTCCGACTCCTTCCTTCCCATCACCTCCCATACGATCTGTACCAAGGTCAGTGGGCTCCATCCTTCTGTCTGCTGTCCCTCCCCACCCCAGGGTGGGGCAGGTCTTGATCACCTCTCAACTGGAATATCACGGTGGCGTCCTGTTTTCCTGGCAACTGTTCCTGTCCTCCTCACAAGGTTTGAATTCATCCACTGAAGTGATGGCTTTGACTCCATCACACATGTCCTCGAAATTCTCCACGGCCGCAGAATCCAGTGCAATCACTTGCTGGGACCCAAATGGTCGGTGGTACCTATCTCATCATGGGGAACCAGCAAGAGAATAGCGAGTGGGGTTTCAAGCCTGTGAGGAGGCGGGGAAGTGGCTTAAATATGATGTAGGTATAGAGATAAATATAGATACAGATAGAGATGGTTTAGGTATATGCATAGGTATAGGTATAGATACAGGTAGATAGATATAGACAGATCTTTTAGTTTTAGGTGCTGAAGTCTCACATTTCCTCGTGGAGATGTCTAAATTTAGGGATTCCCTTTAGTGAACTGCAGGCTCTGAGATGACACCTATATGGGTTTTTAAAGATATCTGTATCTTATATTTGTGAGGCAATACTATTATATATTTGTGCTTCAATCTGTATAGAGCTTGCCTCTTCCTTTACAAATATTATCCTAATTGACTAATTCTCTTGCTACTCTTTCTTATTTAGTAGCACATATATATCAAAATATATCTTTATTTGCCATTTTATTTTGCCTTTTTTGTGTTTACATTACCATTTATTCCTATAATTGTTTTCTTATATTGTGCAATTTCTTAGATCATCTTATGTTTATATTTTTTATCTTTTTAGCTTTCTAAATTGTCTAGCCGACATGATTATTTAGTTCTGCCTCTTTATTGCCATTATATTTTATTATTTTATACCACTTCATTGCCATTCTCTCTCTCTTTCTTGTGTTGTTAGCTAACTTCATACATTTATTTTATGCATTTTGAATAGGTAATAGTACACATGTTACAAAATCCAAAAGGTGCAAAAGGCATGGAGTAAATGTAAATCTGGCTTTTATCCTTGTCTTCCATTGACCAAGTTATCAGTTTCATGCATATTCTTCCACAGATATTTTTTGTACCTCGAAGCCTATGTATATTATAAAAAATTCAAATTATAGAATATACTACATATTGTTCTGCATACTGATTTCTCATCTATGTATCAATATTCACAATCTTGCATAACAGTACCTTTACAGTGGTTTTAGCCTTTTTAAAAAATACACTTTATTTTTTAGAGCAAATTTAGATTTATAGAAAAATTGCACAGAAAGTTCCTGTATCCTCCCCTACCTGCATGTTTTTTCTTTTGTTAACAGTATTATTAACCTCATACATTAGTGGGGTATATTTATTACAACTGGTGAACCAATATTGATATATTGTTATTAATTAAAATCCACAGTTTACATTAGCGTGTGCTCTTTGTTTTATACATTCTATGGATCTTGACAAACGTATGATGACATGAGTCCACCATGACAATATCACACAGAATAGTCTCGCTGCCCAAAAAATCCTCTGTTCCACCCACTCATCCCTCCCCCCCTCCTAACCCCTGGCAATAACTGATCTCTTTATAATCTCTAGTTTTGCCTTTTCCAGAATGTTATATAATTGGAATTGTAGAGCATGTAGCTTTTTCAGATTGGCTTCTTTTACTTAGCAATATGCATTGAAGTCTCCTCCACATCTTTCTGTGGCTTGGTTTTTATGGCATTATTATTTATGTTGGGGGGGTTTGTGGCATTTCTTTTTATCACTGAAGAATACCAACGGCATAGATGTGCCACAGTTTATGCACTTACTGAAGGACATCTTGGTTGCTTCCAATTTTTGACAGGTATGAGTAAGTATAAGATATGCTATAAACATTCCTATTCAGGCTTTATGAACATAAAGATGCAACTTTTTTGGGTAAAAACAGAGAAGTGATGATGAGCTGGGGCACAGCAGAGCTTTAGGTCAGGGAAACCATTCTGTGTGACACTGTCATGGTGGATCCATGACATTTTGCCTTTGACCAAACCCATGGAATGTACAACATGAAGAGTGAATCCTAACATAAACTATGGACTTTGGCTGAGACCAGGTATCAGTATTGGTTCACCAGTTGTAACAAAGACATGACATGAATGCAAGATGTAAATAATAGGGGAAACTGTCATGAGGAGAGGGACATGGGGACTCTCTATTACCACTCAGTTTTTCTATAAACTTACAACTGGACTAAACAATAAAATCTATTAATTTTGAAAAGGGGTATTTTGAGTTAATATTCCAAGAGATTCATGTATGCTACTCTTTTTTACAACTGTATGCTAATCATTCTGTCCCTCCTCATTGTCAATGATTCACAAACTATACACCTCCTAGGAGACTTGGGATCAAGGGAAACTGGAAAAGCTGCTGTGAGGCCTCTGCTTCCTTCTAACTACACTTTACTTCTGAAAACTTCAGGGTCTTCCATAATGTCCCACTCACTTCCTTTACTGTAATTTGATCTAACTGCTGATAATAAAATTATGCAAAATGTATAGAAAATCTATTATGTGCCAAAGACTCTGCCAGGTGATTTACACATGTTTTCTCTAATTCTTACAATGATGCTTCAAGTTAGATAATATCACCCCCATTTTGCAGTTTGGGAAACTGAGCTAAAGAGAACTTGCCCAAGTGCATTGCTAGTGGAGGGCAATTCCAGAAATCAAGGCCAACTCTGTCTGATTACAAAACCTTCCCAATATCTTTGACTAACTTCAAGGGCCAGGTGCCTTTCAAAGTTTTTATCCTGAATTACTTTCTTGTATTCCCAGTTAAGAAGCCATTGAGCAAAAATATAGGGAAAAGACCATAATCTAGCATTTCTTGTTCATAAAGCCATAGACACTAGAAAGCAAATTTCTCGCTTCACAATTATGAGAAAATCCAGAAATATTAGGACTGGAGCCCAATTTCCTTAACACCAAATTTGTCATTTTTCCTTGAGTAATGGGCCCGCCAGAGACATGGCCCACGACACAGAGACATCAGGACTCCCCGTTGTCTTTCAGATTTACCATCCGCTGCCCAGTGAAGTTTCAACTGTCATCTGGGTCCACAATTAGAAATAATATTCCACATCCCTCCTCAGCAACCACCTGTCCTGAAATAAAAGAAAAATAAAGAGGATTCGGAGACCTCTCTTTAGAGACTGTAAATTTCCATGGAAGTATTTACACAATCTATTAGGTCATATTATAGTCAATTGTGCAGAAGAAGAAAACCTATTCAACAACATTATTTAATGGCATTTTGATGTGTGATCTGCTAGACACAGTGATGAATGCAGGACCAAGGAACAAACAGCTCTCCTGTGATGTTTACTTCCCAGGCTTAAATGAGCTCAGCACTTGCGAATGATTTGCCTTGACATTGGAATCCAATTGGAGTCAGGAATTAGTATAACTGTTTTCGGGTTGGGTGATTTAATCAGCAAATCTTCAATAGTGTGATATGCATGTACTGAGCTGATTCCAGACTGAACAGTCTGATTTATACACACTGCTTGCAGACAACCATTTACGGCACGCATGCTAGCATCTGTTTGACTGCATCTTTATAACGCAGATACCCATGGTAATGTGTCAGAGCAATCGAAGTCTATGCTTTATATCGTTAAACCCAAACAAAGAGACATACGCAGGAGACCATTCAAGGGAGAGGGTTTATTTATTTATTTTTTGTATGAATTCTGAAACTCATTCACTCACTTATTTAACAAATAAATATGTGCACTTGCAGTGTATCAAGCACTGTGCTGGGCTCAGGGAAGAAAGGTCAGGAGACAAGGGAAGCAGAGAGAAAAATAAGATGTGGCTCCAACACGCATGGGATAAAACTGTCAGATTATATTAATAGATTGAACACAACATAACAAAGGGATGCTCTAAACCATTAGAGCTCCCAATCACCACTGGCGTGTGAGTTTCTCTTGCCTGTGTGGTGGTATTAGGCATTACATGTATTCACTGATATAAAATATGATCACCATGGTTCACACTCTCTACTCCCAGCCCCTGCTTCTCATCCCGTTGCAGATGGAATGCCCTGGGAGCTTGACTTCTTAGTAGAAGGCATCAGGAGGAGGAACTAGCTTGTCTGCCTCCTGACTCTGAGATCTAAAAGTCTCTGCCTTAGGAGGACACAGCAGCTTCCAGGCAAAATGTTTAAGGAAATGGGGGATTAAGGGGAACGTTCCCTTTTCTCCTGGCCACCATCATACCCTCATTGTTATGAAGATTCTCAGAAAGGAAAGAAAAAGCTTGCTGGGGAAGTTCCAGATGGCAGAGGGTCCTGTTCCCTGATTCTGAGCAGGAACCCCAAGGAGGCAGAAAAACAAGACAGGTGAGAAAGTGGATCTGGGGAGACAGGACTTTGCACGGGGTTGACAAGAAGCTTCTGCCCCCGGGTGACACACAGAGGTAGGAAGACCCTGCATGACGCCCAGCACTGGAGAGAGTGACCAGCCAGGAGGGCAAGGTGATACCCAGTGATGCCTCACGGAGACACGGTGATGGGCTCCACGCACCTGGCAGCGGGCATCTCAGCAGATGAAACTGAGCACAGATGAATTCAGAGCAGAGGCATCCCCTCCCCTCGCCAAAGTCTTATAATATAAGCCCTCCGACATTTAGCTCATCACAGGATAGACCTGTCCCTAACTACCTAAGAGCCAGTCTCTGCCACCCTGGTCGACTGGAGACTCAAGACAAAAATTAAGCTGAATTACAGGAGAACGAAAAGAAAATGACATTTCTGTTAACATCTGAGTGATGGACTGAGATATAGAGCTATTACCCCTGATTGGAAAATGTTAAAGAATTCAAAACATTTAAAGTTGTACATCCTTTCTCTATCCCTGAATTTTTTTTTAATGATATAATTTTAAAACTCATGAATGCTTCTGATGTCATGTGTCCTATTATCCCTTGAAACAGCTCACAAAAGGTAAGAAACAATGGAAACGACTCTGGATAGAACTATAGAGTCTTCAAAGGGGGGATCATTCTGAGCCACTTTGCTTTGCAGGCACCGCTGATGTGCAGGAAGTATCCTGGTGCCAGAGAAAGGGCATGGGGTCAGCTACTGCCCCTTCGCTTACCAGCTGTGTAACTTAAGCTGTCAGCTGCTTTGGTCTTTGTCGGTGGGAAAAAGGACGTCGGATTGGATGCATCCATACTCTGGGATTTTGGTGTGGGTCACGTGAGACCAGGTATTTAAAGCATATTGTACAGGAGATTCTACTTCATTTATCATTTTAATTATGTACGTTTTACTCCCCAAACTAATGACCCCTAGTAAGAAGCAAGCTTAAGACCCTTCCTCAAACTGCATTTCAAAGCCTTCTCGGACTACCAGCACTCCTCATCTTTCCGAAGCCTCTTCTCAGCCTCTGTACTGATTTGAGCAAACCTCCCAGGCTCCTTTTTCTGTCTCCTCCTGTCTCTACTCCCTCACCTCCACCCCAGTTCCTTCCTTCCTTCCTCTTTCACGTACTGGGTGACCCACTACAGTAACAAAGGCAAGTGAGACAGTGCTGATGCTTCTGTCGTTTTCAGTCTAAGGATGTAGTAAATGTACACAGTCAGTGTAAGGGTAGCCATACAATGATAGGAGCATATGCACAGAATAAATCATAGATACATACATCTGTGTGTATTCTATGCATGCAGCATATATATGATATGTACTTGTATACACATGCCTGTTAGTGCGTGTGTGTGTGTGTACACATACATACACACACAGTCAGCTCGTGTAAGGAACTAAGGGGGATCAGTGAATTCTTCTTTGGGGGGTCAAAATCCTTCACAAAAGAGATAACACTTCACTACTGAAAAACTGGTGGTTACTTGTTTTTTCCATGTGGCGTAAGACACTAGAGAAGATGGGGAGAAAGCATTTCAGGTATCTTGGGGGCATCTCCACAAGCAGCTGCTGGGATGGAGTTGGGGTGCAGGAAGTGTATTAGCAATCAACACCCCAGGAAAAAAAAGGGAGGAAACAAGGCTTGGCAGATGTAGTGGGTAACCGGCGAGGCAGGCAGACAGGGAACTGGGGAGCCCTGGAGCATATATGTATATAGGAGAGAGAAAGGTTGATTTTCAATAACTGACTAGCACGATTGTGGAGGCTTGCAAGTCTGAAACCTGCAGGGCAGGCCAGCAGGCTGGAGACCCAGGGAAGGGCTGATACTGCAGCTCAAGTCCAAAGGCCATTTGGAGGCAGAATGCCCCCTTCCTCAGGGGATCTCAGTCTATTTCTCTTACGCCCTTCCCCTGCTTGGACGAGGCCCACCCATATTATGGAGCGTCGCCTGCTTCACACAAAGTCTACCGACTGTAAATGCCAATCTCATCTAGAAAATACCTTCACAGCGACATCCAGACTAGTGCTTGACCCGACATCTGGGCACCACAGTTCAGCCACGTTGATGCATGAAATGCACTGTCACAACCCAGAAGCTGGGAGCTGGGGTCCCAATGCTGCTGTTGGTCTAGCAGCCACAGCATCGTCACAGCTGGAGCTCATTCTTTCCTCCCTACACTTCGACTCTTGATGCCCCTCGTCAGCCATGCTTCTGGACTCAGTGACTCACCGATGGGGGAATCCAGATCCTCCTGCTTGAGACACTAGTCAACATGCCATCTCATGCAGAGTCACTCTTCTTGTGTGTTTATGACTCCAGGGGTGAAAGAGCCCCAAGAGGCGCCCAGGGGACCCCCGGCCCTGCCATGTAGCAGCTGTGAGCCAGCTCTGCTGGAGCTGCTTCGACACCAGCCCTGCCTGCAGAGGAGAGACCCCCAAACTTTGGGCGATGCTTCTGCCCCTCTCCCTTGGCAAGTGGCGTGTCCCCTGGGCCTCCCCGTTGAACATAAGCACCTGCAGCCTGCCTGCCACCGTCTGCATCATGCTTACAAAAATTTAATCATACATGACAATAACAGTGATAGTGATGACCACAGTGATGGTCAGGGTGATGAAGAAGAACGATGCAAGTTACTTCCTATTCAGCTCTATTTGCCCCTAAAATTCAAGAATTAACAAGAATAAACACACTGAAGCCTGGACACAGAAGGTCACCCTTTCTCTTTGAATGAATTAAATGATTTAAGTTAAATCCAATTTACCAGATAAACCTAGGTAGCTCATATTTAGCTCCAGTTTATCCACCGAAAGAGGAAAATCAATTATTAATTGCAATAGAAAAAGTTAAAAATGATCTTGACCTCTTTCTGGAGGTTATGATTTTTACTTGCTGAGAATTTTATCTGACAATTTTAACTTTCTTAAAGAAAAATGTTTCTTTACAAAGAAAGCCCTGACAGATGTGTAACAACGCAGGGCAAGCACAGAGCAGTCGTAAAGATAGCTGCAGATCAGCATGATTTTCTGGACGGTGTTGTCATAAAACCCGAGATAAATTTTGATAGTGATTATGAAAGATTGCTCCAAATCTTCTCCCCTCACGTAATAATTAGGACTAAAAGGTTTTCAGAGTTGGCAGGTTTTCTGTTGTAGATTTAATTTACAGATGGTTTGCTGAGCAAAAGGCAGACGTACATTGAAAATCTATAAATGCATTCATATGTAATGAATTGGGCTGCTCCTAATTAGCAAAGGGGAAAAATGGCAGAAAGTGGAGGACTTCTTTGGCTTGGGCAAAAAGATCTGAATTCATTTTATTTCCTTTAAATAAGCATGGATCGTACTTTTAGAACCGCATGCAAGGGGCGATATCAAAGGTTTAGATGGGAGATCCCGAATCTCCCTGGCGTGACACGTGCTTGCATACTTGACGGCTCCTGGAAAACCTTGCAATTCTGCAAATCCCATGAAAGAGAAATGTAGACACGTGTGCTATCAGAAACAGCCACTTTGTTAGAACTCTACCAAGAAAATCTTTTTTTGTTTCTTCCTGTGTCCCCATTTACAAAGAGGCAAATGATTAAATTTGCTTCACCAAATTAAAGTTACCCAGCTTCCTGCTGGGCTCTGGGGAGCGTTTCCGGAAGACCACCTGCAGGGCAGCTGCTCTGTTCTCTATGGCCTGAATATCATTAAACTGCCTCCCGACAGGCTGTTGGAAATTTGGGTTTGCCACGGGGCTACACTGGGCTGTGGGGAAGCGGGAAATTCTAAGAACCCTGTTCTGGACAGAGCAGACACCCCAGAGATTCAGGAGAAAGTCTGCTGGTGAACAGAGGGCCGAATGAGCCCTAAGGAAGCAGGACTCTAAGAGAAAAGAGAGGGAGGGAAGTAGGGAGGGAGAGGGGTGGACAGAAAGGAGGAAAGAAGGAAGGAAGGAGGCAGACAAGGATCCATCCTTCTGCTCTGAAGATATCATCAACTGGTAGTCTCTTTTTACACGTGAACTTAGCTGAGATGTGTGTGCAAAGATGGGTGCAAATATTCAGTGTGTGTTTATCTTTACATAGCATTCAGCTCCCCATAAGAGTCCTGTACACACCTGAAGGGTAGGCCTCACGGTTTAACCATGTGGATATTTACATGGGAATGGGTTCCCTTCAGTTATAAGTCGAACGTGAATCTCCATCTGCAGGGTCGCAGGGCACGAGCTCCTGAGTCCACAAGCCACTGCAATTTTATGTAAGCAAAACTCTGACCATTCACATTCAAAGATGAAAGTGCTAAAGAATACCACACATCTGCATCCCCTAACATATGATTGGGAACGTAGCCCCGCTCCGTAGTTTGCTATTCCATAATCTCAATGAATGAAGACACTTGTTACTATGACCTTCAGTTTATAAGGAGAAAAAGGCTGCAAACACTGCTCTTTAAGTGACAAAACAGGAGAAGGACGACAAACAAACACATGCCAGGGCACAGTAAGGAAAGGAAATAACTGATTTTATAAAAGAACATCACTGCAGCAACACGGATCGACCTGGAAATGATCATACCAAGTGAAGTAAGTCAGACGGAGAAAGACAAAGATATGCTGTCTCTTACATGTGGAATCTTAAAAAATGATACCAATGAACTGATCTACAAAACAGACATAGACTCACAGACACAGAAAACAAACTTATGGTTACCAAAGGGGAAAAGTGGGGGGAGGAATAAATTAGGAGTTTGGGATTAACATATTCACACTACTATATATAAAATAAACAACAAGGACCCACTGTGTAGCACAGGGAACTATACTCAATATCTTGTAATAACCTATAATGGAAAAGAATCGGAAAAAGAATATATATGCGTGCGTGTGTGTGTGTGTGTGTGTGTGTATAGCTGAATCACTTTGCCGTACACCTGAAACTAACACAACATTGTAAATCAACTCTACTTCAATTTTTAAAAATTTAAAAATTTTACCAGAGAATAATAAAAAATACTCATGTAATTAGAACCTGAAAAAAAAAATTTTAAAATTTTAGAAAATAAAGATAGAAAAGAACACCACCAAAGCTCACCTGAAGTTACTCTGAGGGCAGCAGTACAACTGCCTTCAACACTAAAATTCTGGATGTGCAGTTGAAACAGAACTCCGCACCCTTAGGACACTGACCTGCACTCAATCACTGAGAACAAAAATAACGTGTACTTATGCTCACTGCACTACAATTATTAAGCAGAAAACACACGAACCACTCAACCTCTAAAGTGTATGTAATAGAAAGATGGCTCAGGTGTCGCCAACTTTTAGGTCTACTGGAATTTACACTCACTCACTGTGGCAGTAGCCGAACTGCATTCCAGAAACGTAAGATGATCCAGAGAAGAGAGAGAGCCTGCACCCACCAGTCATTGTTGATACAAGAAAAACAGGCCAGAGCTCCTGGCCTCCAAGAATTCCTTCTGGACAAAAGGCTTCAATGTAAATTTTCACCCATATTTGACAACACGATATAATGAACTCAGATGTTCCTTCCCTACTTCTGAATAAACAATGGCCAGGGGTCCCTGTAAATTGAAAACAATACTCTTCCCTCCTTCTCTATCTGATGAAATCCTACTCATTCTTCAAGGCATTGATCAAATATCATTTGCTTTTTGAGGCTTTTCTGGATCGCTCCCCTCTCGGTCTGGTCTTCCCACACAACTTTGTTTCTCTGCTTCACAACATGTTTTGCTTAGTTGTTTGCACCCCTGACTTTTCCTCTAGATCATAAAATCTTTGAGGATAGAAACCAAGCTTTTTAAAAAAAGGTGTGGTGTATGAGAAGGGGCCAGGTACTTCATAGACTTCCAATAAACTTCTGTGGAAGTGGATTGTGAAATGGTCTCTGCACCAGGCAAATTTGAATTAGAATCAGGCTCTATTACTTGCTAACTCTGTGACAAGGGTAAAGTGACTTACCCTCTCTGAGTCTAAGCTTCTTTATCTTTAAAATAGAATTTCTAATCCTGAGCATTTACTGAGGTAAATGAAAAGAGCCTAATATGTAGTAAGTCTAAACTTCCTCCTTTTTATTTCACTTTTTTAAAACTTCAGCTTTATTGAGGTCTTAATTCTCATATAAAATTGCATGATATCTAAAGTGCATGTCTTGGAGTTTTGCTCTGCATATATATTGGGAAAGGATTCCCCCATTTAGTTCATTAGCACATCCAACACCTCACACATGTATCTTGTTTTTTTTTGGCAGGGGGGAACATTTAGGCTCCACTCTCTTAGCAAATTTCAACTGTACAATGCAATGTTATTAAGTACAGTCACCATGTTTTATATTAGATCCTCAGATCTTATTTACCTTATACCTGAAAATTTGTACAATTTCACCAACCTCTATTTTCCCAACCCCCAGACCTGGTAACCACATTTCTACTCTCTCTTTCTGTGAGATTTTATTTTATTTTTTATTATTCTTTAATGTATTTATTTATTTGTTTGTTTGTTTCCAAATATAAGTGATACCATGCAGCATTTGTCTTTCCTTGTCTGGTTTATTTCACTTGTTATAACACCCTTGAGGTCCATCCATGCTGTTGTAAATGACAGAATTCCCTTCTTTCTCATGGCTGAATAATATTCCATTATATATATATTTTCATCTTCCTTATCCATTCATCCATTGAAGGACACTTAGGTTGTTTCTGTATCTTAGCTAATTTCCTTTTTCTTTACTGTCATTTCAATATTGTACGGTTCAGGAAGGTCTAAATGTCAGTTGACCTCATAAAGAAATCAAAGCATCAATCTTTTGAAGGGACGGCATTTTGATTTCTTACTGGAAACAATTCTTCTTCTCTAACAACAGGAAGGTTAGAAAGAGCATTAAGTGACAACAGGATAAATGTATTGGCCCATTTTAAGGAGTTACTGGTTCCATGGCTCCTGTGATTCCTGACCATGATTGTTGGCATAGTGGACAAAAATACAGAATTGCTTTTCGGGGGCCAGTGAGGGCTACCTCTAGAATATTTGACTTCTCCATAGAGAAAATGATCTACCCAAATATGTGACTCGTCCTAATTTTAACAAGAAGAGAAGATTGGACTGGCAAGCATAGTTTGAAAATTGAGCCATGTTTGTACCAATTGATGAGATCTGCCCTTAATCACCAATTTTCGATCTCTGCAGTCCTGGCCCTTTCTAGAGAGTTCAGCCGAAATCCTCTGATGATATGAGCATTCTGGGAGATGGGACACCTGCAGAGCTTGGCCCACAGCTCCATTGCTCCATCCCTGGGGGCAGCCCTCTCAATCCTACTGGTTGACCTCTGGGGTTTTGGTTGAACTCTTGGGTGTGAGGATTGTCCCAGGCTCACACCTCACACTGAAGGGCAGTGGAAGTACAAGAGGACTCTCAGTGCTGGATTTAGTTTGTAAAACTATCACGGAAGCTGCTCTTCACAAAAATGTCCTCTCACAGTGAGAGTTCACGGGAAGACAATTCGTCCATGTTTCAGTGCTAAGAATAATGTATTCTGAAAAAGCATCTGGTTTGTCTTTACATAAAGGACCCCAGGAATCAGGTGACAGATCCTGTTTCCCTTTTCATTTTGGTTGCTTGCTATATTGAAGCTGAATATTTAGCCCCCAGGAATCCTGATCCCTGTGGGACGCACTGGGGGCATCAAGCTTCACCACTGTTTCACTGGCTTTTTCTAACCTTGATTTTCCTTTGTCTAGAATTCTCATATTTGGTTTTACGCTATTGCTTTATACACATTTTTATAAATTGCCTGAACTCCATTTTGAAAAAAAATTTAGACATCCACATGTCTTTCACTCCAGCACCACTGTTTGTGGCATGTCCACCTGGAGATCAGGGTTTAGTTAGGGGGCAGTGAAGGGCTGGCGGGAAAAGGAACGGCTAGGCCTTCCTAAGGATGCCTGTGTTGGACAGAGGATTCTGTCCTCATTTCAAAGAACTATGGGAATCTTGGAAAGGTTTTGAGCAAGGGAATGACAGGACAGTGATCTGGTCAGCAACCCCAGATCCTCGTCTGAGGAAGGTGGCTGGTGAGGTCCACTGACCTCCTGGTGCACTCCAGCTTTCACCGGGGGAGCTCATGAAAAGGCAACTTCCGATTCAGGGATGAGGTGAGTGCAAAGCCTGCATTCCTAAGCAGCCTCCAGATGATGTCAACCTTGCTGGCGGGGACCAGGTTTTAATAGCAAGGGCTTAGCCTGGTGAGGAAGAGACCAGACAGAAGCGGTAAATCGTGGGAGTGGGAGAGCAGGGTGGTGGAGGGAAATGGAGCATTCAGGACCCTGGGCATCCTTGATAAATGGTCCACGGTGGCCGGGCCGGGGGTCTGTGCCCAGGGCCCCCGGGGAGTCCTGGCGGGCGGCCAGCTCTGTCGCCCAGTGTCCCCCCACCAGCTCCTCCCGCAGCTCGAGGCACCGATGCTCGCAAAGCTCCTGGCCCCTCTCCGCCTGCATCACCAGGTCCCGCAGCTGAACACCTGCCCAGCTGGGGACTCAGGCTCTGGGCGGGAGGTGGCACCTCAGTGGCCCTGGGATGCTGCGGAGGGAATCGTCGCTCGGGGAGACTGGGGATGAGGCAGCTGGCAGAAAGAAAAGCCTACGGTGGCGGCAGCGGTTTTATAAAGGGGGGCCTCCCGAGAGATGTGCTTCAGGCAGGTGTCTGGGGAGCGGGGAGTCCTTTCGGAGAAGAGGGAGGCGCCGTCTGAAGGAGCAGTCGAGGGGGGCAGGCAATCTTCACCGCCCGGCCTGGAGCCAGACGCTGAGCAGAAGGGCGGCCAGTCTTGCAAAGAAATCTTCCCGGAATGAATGTCTCCAAAAAGGCACCCTGACCTTCATCTAAAACAAGCACCCTAACAGTTAAACTGAAATAGAATCGGTTCTTCTTTACAGCAGATAGAGAAAAGGGTTGTATTTTAGGGTTGGTTTGTTTGTTTATGTTTTAAGAGCTGTTAAAAAGCCAAGTTTTTCTCATTTCAATGAAAGTCTTACTTAGATGCTTTTTTCTTCCCCCTGTATTCATTTAAGCCACCGAATTTTTTTGTGTGATTTTTAAAGCCATTCATTCAGAATGAGTCATCCTGAATGACGTGTGGGATTATTCACATAAAATCTATACACAAGTGGTAAGGCACAGTGGTAGGTAATTTATATACCTGTATGGGCATATGCTCCAAGTTTAATCAGGTACAATTAATTATCTTCTTATTCAGCACTATTTTCTGACATTAAAAAAAAAATCTGCGGCTTCCCTGGTGGCCCAGTGGTTGAGAGTCCGCCTGCCGATGCAGGGGACACGGGTTCATGCCCCAGTCCGGGAAGATCCCCCATGCCGCGGAGCGGCTGGGCCCGTGAGCCATGGCTGCTGAGCCTGCGCATCTGGAGCCTGTGCTCTGCAATGGGAGAGGCCACAGCAATAAGAGGTCCGCGTACTGCAAAAAAAAAAAAAAAAAAAAAAAAAAAGGAGCAAAGTTGAAAGGCGAATCTGACAGAGCTGGACACAGTGTATGTCCGGTGACTTACGTGACAGAGGAGCACTCAAGTCGCTGACCTGAGTCCTGCTTCACTGCCCCACCTCAGGGAACCTCGGACAACTCTGCTGGGTCTTCTCCGACGCTTCTGTTAAAAGCTTCAGGAGAGAGCAAAAGGCCTCAACAGCCTGGGGGCACTTGTACCAAAGGAAGAAACACACTTGCAAATTCTCGGTATATTAACACTTTTTCTTTTTAACTTTGCTTGTTGTTGATGCACTCAGATGCATTGAGAAATTAGTCCAACTTTTTAAAAATCACCTGAATATAGCAGCACTATTTACAGTAGCCAAGACATGGAAGCAACCTAAAAGTCCATCGACAGATGAATGGATAAAGAAGATGTGGTACATATACACAATGGCACACTACTCAGCCATAAAAAAAAGAATAAAATAATGCCATTTGCAGCAACATGGATGTAACTAGAGATTATCATACTAAGTGAAGTAAGTCAGACAGAGAGAGACAAATACCATACGATGTCACTTACATGTGGAATCTAAAAAAAAAAAAAAATGATACAAATGGACTTATTTACAAAACACTATCATACTCACAGACAAAGAGAACAAGCTTATCGTTACCAAAGGGGAAGGGGGGTATAAATTAGGAGTTTGGGATTAGCGGATACCAACTACTATATATAAAATAGACAACGAAGTCCTACTGTGTAGCACAAAGAATTATATTCAATATTTTATAATAAATTATAACGGAAAAAATCTGAGAAAGAATATATATTATATAAATATATATATAACGGAGTCACTTTGCTGTACACCAGAAACCAACACAACATTGTAAATCAACTCTACTTCAATTTTTAAAAAAGTATTTTTTTTGAATAAAGATAGAACTTACATACACACACACACAGGCCTGTCATCATAGGTCTTAACTCTCCTGGTGCCCAAGACATACAGACATGTGCGTGCTGATTATACACCTTGGCATAAATAAAGGTCGTTTGATGATGAAAGAAGAAGAAGAAAATACTTTCCATTTTCCATGTCACGTTATACTTTACGATCCTGTTACAAGCAGTTGTCACCTTGGTCTGTAAACAAATCTGAAGATAGACAAGGAAGATTTTATCACTTCCATCCTGTGGATAAGGAGTCTCAAGGCAATGATATGACCTTCCCAAGGTCATACCTCCAGCAAGAGGTAACGACAGGTAAGAAGGCTACTTCCAGTACCCTTGTGACTTCTTTGTGATTCTTGGACTCAGACTTTCAGGACAGACGTTAAGGACAAACAGCTCCTGGAGTTGCACCGTGTTTCCCAGACTTCAAGGCTTGTGCTCTTTCAAACAAACTGCCCACTCTCCTTAACGACTGTATTTCCGTAAAGGAAAGAGAGTCAAGCACATTCCCTTTCAAAATGAGTAAAACCTCTTTGCCTCACCACAGTGGAAAATATCCTAAAGTGATTCTTAGAAGAAAGTTGTTACCCAAAAACATCTACCTAATATTTCTTTCTAACAGGCATCTCCTTGTTTAACGAATGGCACTAAAATCCTGAGTGTGTATGTGTTTCCCTCACAGGACTAGGGGTTTCCCTTTACATCTCCAGCACTCGAACCAGTGTCTGGAACGTTACACACACTCATTAAATACATGTTCAGCTGAAGTAAAAAGGTGTCTTCTTCATTAATAATCTGAACATGGTGGCTGGGACAGAACTGATGCTTCATAAATCGCTATTAAATATATAAATATGTGTATGAATAATTAAAGAATAGTGATACTAACAGAAAAGCTTGAGACATAAAGTGACCCGAAATGATCTTTTTTGTAATAGATCAGACAGATAAGTTGTCCTCTTTGCTCGTTAAATGTGAAATATGCTTTCCATAGCCAAAATAATCCAGAGCCTTGAACAAATACCACCGGCTTCGATCAGTGACCTCAGTCATTCCAAACACGACCAGCTCTTGATGGAATTGTACACATGGGTGGGGACTGTGTCCTTTAAGCAGAAGCTGTAATTTCATCATGGTGGCAACAGTTAATTGACATGAACTTTATCAACAGTTAATCCAAGGTGAGATTGAGGAAATGATGGAAAGTCCTGAGCTTTAGTTTGGTCTTCACATGGTTACATGCTTTATGGGCAGAAAAAAACATAACAAATCAAGTATCCTGACTGTGCTGCCTGGAAAACGTTTTCTGCAGTAGGATTCTCTCAGTGCATATGCGGGTGAAAAAGAGAGACTCGTATTTTCTGAGATTGAGATGGTTACTGTGTAGCTTGGCATCATGCTGCTTCTCTTCTGACTCTGAGACCCTGGAGACAAAATTAATCAGCATCAAGGTAGGTTATAATTTACTCTACCACTTATTGATGATCTCCTATATTCTGTCAACTCCTAATAGAGCTGGAATTGCAGAACTTCCTACATAGCATGAACAACAGGAAGAACCAAGTTGGCCTGGCTTAAGTGCACCATTGCAGTTGAACTTCAGCACTGCCCTGCTGTTCCCTGCCAACACTGCATCTACCCCTGCTCGTCCCAGCTTGACAAGGACCCTGCAGCTTTGCAGTGATGACTACCGGATTCCACACTCTTGAAATTCCATGTCTTAATTTCAACTAGGCCCCTAACCTAGCAGTGAGAAAACTTTGTCTAAGTGATGTTAATGAGGTGGATTTAAATGTTGCTCTCTTTGCTTTCCATCCCTTCTATCCAGAGAACATTCTGGCAAACAGTGCCTACATGACGAACACAGAATAAACACATCTCCAGAAGATGTGGTTGCCTTCTTTCCCGGTTGCTATCTCAATTTCCCGAGTGTCTTGGCCCATTTTTGTAAAAATGCTTTATAATCATACAGGAGCTTCAGAAAGTACCTCTCAACCTCTCAATAACCTTAGAGATAGGTCAGAGGTACTGAGCCATTTTCTCCAGGAGGAAACTGAGGTTCAGATAGGGTAAGTGGAATCATTTAGTAAATGGAGATTCTAAGCCATAAAGTCAGAACCTGTGATTCAAAATTGTGTGTGTTACATACTCAGCGTGAGGTGTGCATGAAAATGTGGCTGTAATCCTATTGATATCACACCCAGAGACACAGTGACCCCTCTAGACACTGCAGAACATGCAGTGCTGAAATATGCAATCAGTAGTTCCAACCAGTTAATAAAGAATATTGTTGTAAAGGGAATATGGTAGTCTGCTTCTTTCTTAAATAGGCAACCTGGATACCATACATTGTCTTTGGATTTAAGGCAGATCACTTCTGTGTGTGTATGGGGAGTGGGGGCAGCGTGCATGATTCTCAGATTTCACGGAAAATATGGCCAAGCTTAGACTTGATTTATGTCTGTGGAATAGGGCTTTTTATGTCAATCATGCATTTGGTCTTGAATATGTCATATAGAACAGCTAACCATTTTTGTACAGGGCGTAATAGGATTTTGTCACATGGCTGTAATTAGCATTAACACAATAAACAAGCTACAGCTGAGGTAGCTGGGCAAGTAAATGCACGACCAGGAAATACTATAAATATCTTTCCTTTTATGCCTCAGATCCTATTCTTCACTGCCAGAACCAAAAATACACACAGCAGTATCTCACTCATACTGCCATGTATTCGCCTGGAATACTATTAACTATCCCCTTGCTCTGTGCTTATAAGAGGGTAGACAGAGCCCTGGCATCAGTGTAGACATAACAGAACTAAGTCCTGAGAAAAATACCAAAGACGCAGGATAAACTATGTCATTGCTCCAAGGAATGGAGTGAGGGGAATGAAGGACAAGACACTGTGGAATTATCGCTATTACCTCTGTAAGTTAATAATTCCAGCCTGAATCAGATCAGTGGTCTCTGTGTCCCCTGGCTCGATGGAGCACAGTGCGGGAGAGGATGGGTGGGCATTAGGGCTTCGTACTTGGCTGGACTTATTTCAGATTCATCCTGGGCACGTCCACCCACTTCTGTGAGATGTCCCCTAATGGCCCACTTTTCAAGTTCAAGAATGAACTTGAAAATTCTAGAGTGACGTGTAATACGTAAATGGGTTGTACGGATCTTTACAACTTGCAAGGTTCCCCAGGAATCTTGTTTCATGAAAGAGGGAGAAATCTGCCTGGAAAAGTCATCCTCAGGGAAAGAGAATCAAAGAGCTGAAGTTTCTGCATGAGAACTTTGTTGGAAAATGCACGAGAAATGTGTCTAAACACCGTGCACTTTGGGCGACCCTGGATTTTCCTCTAGGCCACCCCCTGTAGATTCATGCAAGAGGGGAAAAAACAACCACAAAGAACTAAGAGAGCAAATTCACTAACATGCTGGTAAGATATTGACAGCACCAAGCTGCATGGATGGGAAGATAAGAGACAAGTTCAAGGTGAAGAATATCACTGGAATGAACGCCAGGTGCAGTGGCCGCGAGCAGGGTCACCCTGTGGGGCAGAAACAATGGTCTACAGAAGGGGGATCATGTGTCCCCTTTCTTGTTCTCAGTTTTTCTTTTTCTTTCTCTTGCCACCCTCTCAAAGCCACCGTGACCTCTGGGTTTCCTTCCTCTTTTACTTGTTTGTTCATTTAAGGGGGCACGTTGACCCTCACTCTGCAGCAGGCGTCTTGTTAACCTCAGGGAACACACAAGGGGAAATAAATGGGCTCACTTTTAAGGGAACTTATGGTCATATAGGAAAGCCTTCTCTTTGAGCCTTGGTATTGTTTGTATTATTCTACCTGTAACACCCACCATGATGGTGAGATTTCTAAACTGAAATGCTCATTAATATTCTTGTATTTGTCAGCTGCTCCTGTCTCCAAGATGTACCCGGGAAACTGGATGGAGGAACTTCATTGTATAGCAGCATCTCAGCACTGAAACAGGTTTTTATAAATAACCCTGAAGGATTTCCTTTATGGTAGACCTCGGTCGGTCCCTCACATGTCCTCTACAGGCAGCCTGGTGGCCAAGTGAATAGATTTGTCTCTGCCCTTACAGAACCCATTGTCACAGGGAAGATTGGGGTGTAAATGTGATAAATGCTGTAATAAAAGTGTGCACAAGGTGCTACAGGGCCGGCAATGATGAAGGAACGATTCTGCTGAGGGCAGAGGTCATGCCATGCTGAGGCATGGGCAGGAAGTGTGATTAAAAACGTGCTGCGTCTCACCGGTATTTCCTTCCTGCGGTTCTCAGAGGAGAAAACGGGAGCCATCACCTCTGCAACACAGTTTACAGAGTCCCAAACTGACTTAAGTTAATTACTAGAGATTCACTAAAGGGGAAAATTCTTTCAATGGAACATGTAACAGAAGTGAGCTCTGTGTTTTTCTGTTCCCCCCCCCCCCACTCTGTCTTAGTTTCCTGGGGTTGCCCTAAGAAAGCACCACATACACAGGGTGGCTGAAAGCCATGGACACGTGTGGACTCCCAGTTCTACAGGCTGGAAGGTCAAGGTCAAGGTGTGGGCAGGGTTGGTTCCTTCTGAGGACTGGGGGGGTGGTCTGTTCCAGCCTCTCCCCTGGCTTGTAAATGGTGGTCTTCTTCCTGTGTCTTCACATCTTCTTCCCTCTGTGTGTGGCTCTGTGTCTAAGTTTCCCCTTTTTCTATGAGCACCAGTCATACTGGGTTAGGGCCCACCCTAATGGCCTCATTTTAACTTGATCACTTGTGATCACCCTATCTCTAATTATAGTCACATTCTGAGGTCCTGAAGATTAGGACCTCAACACATGAATTTTGGGGAAACAACACTGAACTCCTAACCATCAATCCTCTGGCTGCTAAAAATTCATGTCCTTTCACGTGCAAAATACATTCATTCCATCTCAGCACCCCCCAAATCTTAGCCCATTCCTGCATGAACTCTAAGCTCCAAATCTCGTCTAAATATCATGTAAATCAGGTATGGTTGACACTGGAGGTATGATTCATCCTGAGGCAAATTCCTTTCCAGCTGTGAACCTGTGACAGCAGACAAGTTATCTGCTTCCAAAATACAGTGATGGGACCGGCATAGAATAGACATCTCCATTCCAGATGGGAGAAGCCGCAAGGAAAATAGAGGCCGTGGGCTCCAACCAAGTCGAAAGCCCAGCAGGGACGATTCCATTCAGTTTTAAGGTTTGAGAAGAATCCTCTTTGCCCGTATTCTCTGTCCTTAGCCCAACTAGACAGGGCCTTCCTCTTCCCTTTGCCAACCTATGGGGACCATGTCTGAGAGCAAAGGCGGGCCAACACCACCCCGTGAGGTCCCCATCCTGGGAGGGAGCTCAGGGGAGACTGAGGTGTGTCAGAACTGGTGGTCTCCCAGTATCTGGTGGAGCAAGCGCTTTGGGCACTTCTATGAATCAAGGGGCCGTGGAGGAAGGAGGCTGGATGGGGGCTGCCCCGGAAGGACCCAGTCATAGAGGGCTGTGCTCACTCTTGAGAGTGATGGGGTTTTCTCAGCGGACAGCAGCAGCTGAGAAGGAGCCCCAGGGTCAGGAGAGGGCATCCCTACAACAGAGAAGGGCGCCAGGCTGCAGAGGAAGAGGATGCGGTCTCTGCAGAGTCCTCAGGAACAGAAACTAAAGGAAGTAGAGAGAACATTATCGAGGCGGAAGGAGAGGCACCAACATGCTAGCCCTGGGTATATGCAGGCAGCTCTGATTTCTGTACTTGCTTTTCTTTGATTCCACATTTCTGCAGTGAATACAGGCACACCTCGAAGATATTGTGTGTTTGTTTCCAGACCATCAGAATAAAGCAAATATCACAAAGAAGAGAATCACACAACTATTTGGTTTCCCAGTGCATATAAAAGTTATGTTTACAGGTTATTACAGAATATGGAGTAGAGTTCCCTCTGCTGTACAGTAGGTCATGGTTAATTAACTATTTTGTACATAGTAGTGTGTAGATGTTAATCCCAAACCTGTAATTTATCCCCCCCCCCACATCTTTCCCCTTTGGTAACATATATGGGAAAATAATGCAAAAAAGAATGGATATATGTACATGGATAACTGAATCGCTTTGCTGTACACCTGACACTAACACAACATTGTAAATCAACTACACTCCAATATAAAATAAAAATTAAATTAAAAATTAAAAAAATATATTACACATTTTTTCATTGCTAGAGTTTTTTCCCCTTTATATGTGTACAGATGTGCAAGTATATATGTATACATGAATGTATTTATTTACACTGACAGTTTTCCATGTCAATAATTGTATATCTATATTATCTTTATTGGCTGGATAGTTTCTCCACTATATGTATATCCCATATTTAAAAAAACAAAAAAATAAAGCAAGTAAAAATTGATAAAAAAACTTATGCTTACACTATATTGTAGTCTATTAAGTGTGCAATAGCATTATGTCTAAAAAGATAATGTGCGGACCTTAATTTAAAAATAATGCCATTGGGAAAATGGCACTGATAGACTTGCTCCATGCAGGGTTGGCGCAAAACTTCAATTCGTAAAAGACGCAATATCTGTGAAGCACAATAGGACGAGGTGTGCCTGTATGTGCTTCCTTTAAATGAAAAAGAGAAAACAGTAACAGCCATAAAGCACTGGGGTCACTATGAAGTGAACACATTTAAAATATAATGAAGCTGTAGACGCCAGAAGTATGATTTAAGAGAATGAAACCAAAATGACGTCCCTCAGTTTATGATTTCTGCAAGAATGATGAGTTTAGTCATGTAAACATTAGAAAGTGGTAAGAAGCAGACAAGACCTTGGAAGCCATCTGGTCTGAACTTGTCCTGGACGTGAAGAAAAAAACACCCAAAGTGGTTACCCATCGGCACAGAGGTTACACAGCTCGTTACTGTTAGCCACGGAGAGGCAGGTCCTCCCGACCCGGGATGCAGCCTTCTCGCTCTGCTGTCCGCACAGGTGTACACGAGAGGCCTCTTGCTGCCCATCCTCCGCCACCTCTGGCAGGAGACGCCCTTTATTCTACTTTTGCACAACAGCTAACAGCTACTCTGATGGAGACCACAGGTAGGTAGGTTCATGAATGCCCTCTTCAAGGAGAGTGACAAAAGCCATCCTCTTGACAGGTTTGCTTTATCTCACTCCATTTCTTGTTTGTGCTATGATTACTTAGAATTTAATAATTATTTGTACTGCACGCAGCTCGGCCTATAGCATGGGGATAACACGAATAATACAAAAATTCAAGGCAAAAAAAAAAAAAAAAGAATCTCAGCTATACCAAAGAAAAAAAGATGAGAGAGACTGAGAGATTGAGAGAGAGAGAGAGAGAGAGAGAGCGAAAGAGAACCAGCGCCCGGAGAGACAATGAGACAGAGAGAGTGATTGATTCAGCAAGGGCCAGAAAAGAAAACAGCAGTAGACACCTGAGTTCAGGAGTCAATTAAGGAAAGATTTAGTTGATTACAGGACTCATGGGGAGAGGAGGGATGCAGCACAGGCCACAGCTAAGTTGCTTAGTCAGAAAAAGTCATTGCTAGGACTTTACCTCATCACATCTAGCGGGGAGAACAGAGGTGTTGCATCTGACATAACTGATGATCTCACCTTCCTGGTCAGGCCCCTCTATAGCCATCTCCCTCCTGTAGCTATGCCAACTGCATCCCAGAAATAGACAGGATGCTCACCTGAAAGACAGTCACTAGTTCTCTTGTGTCCCCCTTGGGAGACATCACCAAAAATAATGACACAGTCATAGCTCTGGACGTGGATGTTTTATCTAAGATGAGATTAAGACACAACAACCAAGATAGTAGCCATGTGTGAAGAAATCAGATTTGGTGGATTTTAAAATTGTACTTTCAAAATTGTCTACCCATTCCTTTTTATTTTACACTCCTATAAACACACACACACACACACACAACCATACACATTGTCTTCTTCGGTCTGTAAGACAAGGATGTTGATACAAAAGGGAGTGAAGTCAGTCTAGGAGAATAGGCTTCTCCATCCTGGGGAGGGCAGACAATTGTCTTCTCTCCTTCCCTTACAGACAGCAACTCTAGGCAGTGCACTCAGGCATGTTTGCAGCGCTTGTGTCTCTCTTTTGTTCAGATGGTAAAGGATTAGCATCATGTGCAGAAGCCATCCTCCCTGCCCCCATTTCTGTCCTTCCTTTCCCGGAGCAACATGCCGGCTGCTGGAGAAGGACAGCCCCTAGGAGCCGGCAGTGTAAGAGGGCAGCTTTGTTGACACTAAAAACACATGCTTTGAGGAAACAGTTATTCACCTTCTTATATATATATAATCCCTGGGGTGCCCAGTTGAATGCCTTTTCCAGAGCAGGTTCTCAAAAAAAAAGAAAAAAAAAAGTTGGAGTAATATATTTTTAATGAAAGTAAAGTTTGTTTAAATTACAAAAGAAATCAAGTTCTAGCAAATGGCTGGTTACTAGGACCAGTGTGAATATGTGAAAATGCTTTATCTGGAACCACAAACATTCACCCCGTAGTTAGCTTCACTTGTATTTGTGCAGAGGGTGTGTGTGCCAGGTTGTGATGTAAAATGTATTTCGTATGGCAGGTCACCGTCCAGATATATGTTTGGAAGCCACTGCCCTGTGCTGGCTGCCCTAGCGCTCCTCTGTGATTTTGTTAATGGTGAAACAGATGAAGCTGGAGAGGCAGAAAGAGAAAACACACATGCCCTTACTCAAATTGCAAAGGGGTGTGGGCTTTGTTCAAGGGTGAAGGGCTTCACTGAACATGAATTTGGAGAGCCCTGTGTCCAAGTTTCATGCCGGAAGGAAGAGTCTGGTGGCAGTGTGGGAACAGGGAGGCCAGGGGTTTGGTGTCTCTCAAGTGAATGAGAAGACGAGCCACAGACTGGGTGAAAATCTCTGCAAAAGACACATCTGATAAAGGACTGTTGTCCAAAATATACAAAGAATTCTTAAAACTCCACAGTAAGAAAATGAACAACCTGATTCAAAAATGGGTACAGGACCTGAACAGACATCTCATCAAAGACACACTGAAGGCAACGAAGCATATGAAAATATGCTCCATATCATATGTCACCAGGGAAACACAAATTAAAACAGTGGCGAGATACCACCACACATCTATTAGAAGGACTAAAATCCAAAACACCAACAACACCAAATGCTGGCGAGGTTGTGGAGCAACAGGAACTCTCACTCATTGTTCATGGAAATGCAAAATGGTGCAGTCACTTTGGAAGATAGTTTGGCAATGTCGTCCAGAATTAAACATATTCTTACCATATGATCCAGCCATGATCCTCAGCATTTACCCAAAAGAATAAAAAAACTTATGCCAACACAACCCTCCGCCACGAATGTTTATATCAGCTTTATTCCTAATTGCCAAAACTTGGAAGCAACCAAGGTGTCCTTGAGTAGATGAATGAATAAATTACACTGAGGTATATCCATGCAGGGGAATATTATTCACTGCTGAAAAAGAAGACGCTATCAAGCCATGGAAAGACATAGAGGAACTTTCTATGCATATTACTAAGTGAAAGAAGCCAGTAGGAAAAGGCTACATATTATATGACTCCAACTATAAGACATTCTGGAAAAATCAAAAACTATGGAGACAATAAAAAAGGCAGCAGTTGCCAGGGGTTGGAGGGAGGAGGGAGGGATGATTTTTGCGGGAGAGCACAAAGGATATATTTAGGGCAATGAAATTATTCCATGTGATGCTATGATGATGGATACATGTCATTATGCTTTTGTCAAAATCTAGAGAATGTACACCGCCAAGAGTGAACCCAAATGTAAACAAACTATGACTTTGGGTGATTATGATGTGTCAATACAGGTTCATCACTTTTAAGAAATGGACCACTCCAGGGGGCAGGGACGTCCATAGAGGGGAGGCTGTGCACGTGTGAGGACAGGGGACATATGGGAATTCTCTGTCCTTTCCACTCAATTTTGCTGTGAACTTAAAACTACTCCTAAAAATAAGTCTATTTATTTAAAAAAGAATACACAGCTCATATTACTAATAAAAAAGACAAGACATTAAATGCAGAGGCAGTTTGTGTAATGCTTTTGTTATTATTAAATAAAATTCGAAGAGTACATAAGGTCCCCAATTAAAAAAAAAAAGACACCAGAACCAGAATTTTCAATCCAAGGTAGAATATTCTGAGTTTTAGCTCTCAAACCCTAAGTCAGTGTTTCACAAACTACAATAGCACTTCCTTAATAGGTGAATTCAGTGGGTTTTAGCCAACAATTTTACTTAATAAGGAGAGATATTAATCTGTGACACTTTGGTTTCTGTAGGGTGTGTGCTGTAAGAGTTCCTGCCCTGTGCCATACTGCCCTACTGCTCGCGCTTTCATGGAGCATACTCTCCGGCTGGGTGATTCAGAGAATAAACAAGTGAGATTACAAGAAGATTATTTTAGCTTCGGACATGTGATGGACCAAGCAAGGTATTGACAGTCCTTGGCAGCCTGCTTTGTTGGGAGAGGGGCATTGCACCTGAGGTCTGAATGCAGTGAATGGGCTCTAAATGCAAAGGTCCGGTGAAAGGAAAGTTCCAGTGGGTAGAATAAATGCAAAAGGCAGTGCCTCATGAGAAGACTGGGGCAAGCTGGGATTTGGAGAGTTAGGCGGGTGTCTGATCATGCTGACCTTGTGGAATTCTTTGAGACAGAAATATTCACCTTATGAAAACTTCAGTGTTTAAGTATATGTGTCTGGGGTAATGACTCTGAGATGGTGTCCACATTCTATTTTAGTGAACATGTATGCTTTGGTAAGTTTCACCAAGGTAGGAAATATGAAGGGTAGTGTGTGTGTGTGTGTGTGTGTGTGTGTGTGTGTGTGTGTGTGTGTGTGTGCCTAGAAAATAGGTAGAGTTCAGTTTATACCCACTACCCTGTGGGAGGGACATGAAAGGGGGAGGTCCCGTAGATGGAAGATATTCAGGTCCAAATTCAGGATTGAGGTCTGATATAGCTGAATGCCGAAGAGCTGAGAACTCACCTTGGGAGAGTAGGTCCAAGGAGAAGAAAAAGGAAGAGCCGCCTTGCACGGCATCCTTTCAGCAATGGGGACACGCATGGAGTCAGAGTACTTCTAAAAATGGCATGTTCCATTCAGTGAGTCAGATATTCACCCAGTGATATTTTTAGTGTATTATTTACTTAGCAAAATGTTTCTTCTTCAAAGGAAAAAGGTACATTGCATATTTGTTCTAATTGCGTTTTTGTAATTTTGAGAGATTTTGTAGAATATCTTACCCTCTTATATAACAGTCCTTATAATTTTTTTTTGCTAAAGATGCAATTGTAAAAAAGATAATAATAACCATAAAATAGTCTTTTGTAGCTCTGATAATCCAAAGTAAATCTTAAGACTCTGAACATTAATTATATATCCAACAATGTTTATTGTTAGTAAGAAGATTGCATATCTTGCTTCTAAACAAGTACATAGGTGGATATACACACAAATAGAACATGTATATTCACTATTAAAAGATGGAAGATGTGTCTAATCCTGAGGTACATTCAGTGGTTTAAAAAATAGCAGATAAATTTCTGTTTTACCAAATTAGACTTCCAAGAGGTGTATCATTAGAGAAGCCCGCATTTTTTGTTAGCCTAAAATTCTTTTAAATAGTTGGTTACTGCTGGTGTTGAAAACATGTGTTTCCCACACATAAATACTCTTCCTGTAAGAAACGTGCAAGTCTCAAACACGTGCCCATTTCTTTTCTTTTTTTTTTTTAATGTTATACTACTTAAAACATTTTTCCTTAGGAAACCAAAAAAAAAAAAAAAAGTATAGAGAGGAGTTATTTAGTTTTCTTTTTCTTTCCTCACTCTTAGCCCCCTCACTAAATGAGCTAACATTAAATTTGTGGGGTGGATACATGATACACAATAGCAATCCGGTTAATCCCTCCTGAAAATTGTGTTTTACCTTTTGCCCATGGCACAGAGGGAGAAATCCGCTCTACCACATTCCTGGGCACACCGGCAATGCCTGCTTTCCCCCCTCCAGTCTCTGTTTATTGAAAGACTCATCACATCACAGGGTTTACCCTCACCCACTCACCTCTTCTCATCATTTCCGGTCCTCTCCGACTAATAAACAACCTCCTTCCTCCACCTTAAACTTCCCTAACAAATGGCCATCTTTCTTTGAACAGAAATTACACTTCTTATTTGAAAGAGTAAATTTTACCTTATACTTCCTCTAAGAAGATCCCAGCACTGTTAAGAATAAAGCCCATTATTTTTCAGCCCTCACATAATTCTCATTCTGAGGTTAAACCTAATTTCTAAAAACAAAGTTGAAAAAAAAATAGATGCTTTAAGAAGAATAGGAATGTGGCTTACTTATGTATTCCAAAGACTATACTTTTGGACTCTCTGCAACAAAGGTCAAGAGAAAAGGAAAACTAAAAGATCTAAATGTGTTTGCATAAAATGTTAAATAAGTAAGAAGTTAAACCTGATTTTTGCTGTCGAGTGAAGGCGCATAAATACTGAATTCGCCAAAGATTTTCAAATGCATCCTCTTTCAGAATCTAAAATGCTAGGCACCCTCGTAGTTTGCGTGCAAATATTGCAACTGAGCTAAATTATTTCAAGCCCTCTAGCCGGAGTGTGGGGTGCAGCACGGGTAGGGTCACTACCCAGGCCATCCCTACCCTCCTGTGGTGTTCCCAACGGCTGGAAGAACTGGGAAGCCTGTGAGGCAGGAGAAAAACAAGATGCAGGGCTGGCCTTGTGGGGAGAAGATGAATTTCCACACACGGCCTTGGGTTTCATACGTCTCCAGATTTCAGGTTACCCCCTAAGAACAACTGAAAATTCTTACGGTTCCTCTGGCCCTTAAAAAAACAAACCGCCTGCCTTATTGGCCTGAGTACAAGTATTTGATGCAGTGTTTTTTCTTTAGGATGAACGTAGGTGGGGGAGGGTATGGCCATGAAGATTAAAAAAATAATAATCATACGGATCTGTGAAAACATGGTACCATTTTGTGTCATAAAAGACGCCAGAAAAACTGCAATGCTTAGGTAATGCAGTATTTTTTTCGCAGAGAGAGCACCTGAAAGGAAGCAGGTTTGGCTAATTTCACTAGTCCTGAGCAGCTGACATTTCTTGTGAAATTCTCAGGGCAGCATCTTAGGAACTACTCAAAGTTGCCAGCTCCCCAACGCCGGAGGGTGTGAAGACGGCGATGATGACAACAGAGAATGCATAGGAAGCGGCGGTTTTCTCTAAACTGCCCCCAGAATATCCAGAGACGGGTAACAGGGACACACAAAGAAAAACGCGTTTGGAAATAATCAGAGTGAGACGGAAGGGGCAGGGGCTTGACATCAGCTAGCCTGCTCACCGTGTCTCTGTTCTACGGGCAGTCGGTCCCACCTTGCCACAGACATAGGGAATATTTCGACTGAAAACTTGGGGTGCTCCTGGTTTTCTCTTTGGTCTGGGTTGTTCAGCTACAATAGCGAGTGACCCATAAGGCGTGCTAGCTCGGGGCGAGATTTCAGGACGAGGCTGCTCTGGAGGGCGCTGGTGACCGAGACAGGGGGAGGGGACAAAGAGGAAGGGGAGGACTGGGAAGGAGGGGGAGGGGGTCTTGGGGGAGGGGACGGGGAAGGAGCGGGAGAGGGGAGGGGGGACGAGCGACGCAGGGGCGGGGCTGTGCCGAAGCTCTAGGGTCCCGGACCCGGTTTAGCACCAGCCCGGGGAGTGGCCGGATCGAAGGCGAGGACCCGGCCCCCGCTGAGTCCCACGGACCGTTACTCCGGCCCCCGCCCGGGGCGGGGCGCGCGGGGGCCCGGCGCCGCCAAACCCGCACCGCGGCGTCTCCAAACACCGCGGAGGAGGAAGAACAGACGAGGAAAAAGGACAAAACGGAAAACGCAAACGGAGGAGGGGGAATCCAGCCTCTCGGGCTTTAAACGGATGTCTCTGCTTTAGAGAAAAGGAGAAAGGGAAAAGGAGGAGAGAGCCCACGTGCCCCGGGAAGGTTGTTGTGTTAAAGCGCCACCTTCCGTCGGCCGGGGTGCGGCGGGAGCCGCGGGCGGACTCTGACGGCGCGCGGCGCCGGGGAGCGGCCGAGCCCCCGGGGGCGCGCCGGGGAGCAGCTGCGCCCACCGGGCGGGCTGGGCCGCACCCGCCGTCTCGGGCTGTGCGCGTGCCCGAGCGTGCGCCCGCGGCGAGCGAGCGCGCGCCTCGTCTGCTCACTCTGACCGGCCTCCCCCGGACCCGGCACAAAAGGGCGCCGGGCCTCTTCGGGGACCTGGTCCTCGGTTCGCTCCGACGCCGGGACTAGCCCGGTTCGCCCCGGGAGCGCCGGCCCGCCGCGGGGCCGTGCGCGGCTCCGGAGCATCCTGGGGAGAGGCGCATCTGTGCACACACGCGGATTTTTTAAAAATAACATATTTCCAGACAGGCCTCCTCCTCCCCCACCCCCCATCTTTGCAAAGCAGCCCCGAGGGCGGGGGAGGGGGAGGGGCCGCGGAGTTAATAAAGGCAGATGGGCGGAGCCGGCCCCCAGCCATTGGCTGGCCCGGGGAGTGATGTCACCCATATGACACCCTGATAACTAGTTGGGAGAGAGCCCTCAACTTTTTGCAGAAGGAGCGCGCGCGCCTGGGAGTGCTCGGGGTCCGGCGCTCGCGGCGGGAGCCACGAGCCGGAGAGAGGGGTCCCGGGCTGCTTCGACCGCCGCCGCCGCCGCCGCCGCCTCTCCCGTCGCGGCCGCAGCTCCCCGCGAGCGGGCGGCCGTCGCCGCCGAAGCCGCCGCAGCCGCTGTGTGCAGCCTGGAAGGGGGGGCGGGGGGGAGGGGGGGAGCCGCGGACGCGGGGTGCCGAGGACTTTGCAACTTGCCCGGGAAGGTGGAGGGGCGAGAGGGGGAGGGGGAGCTCCGCACGAGACCGAGCGGCCCGGGTTGGAGCGCCCAGCCCCGCAGCGGATCATGGTGCAGCAGGCCGAGAGCTTGGAAGCGGAGAGCAACCTGCCCCGGGAGGCGCTGGACACGGAGGAGGGCGAATTCATGGCTTGCAGCCCCGTGGCCCTGGACGAGAGCGACCCGGACTGGTGCAAAACGGCGTCGGGCCACATCAAGAGGCCGATGAACGCGTTCATGGTGTGGTCCAAGATCGAGCGCAGGAAGATCATGGAGCAGTCTCCGGACATGCATAACGCCGAGATCTCCAAGAGGCTGGGGAAGCGGTGGAAAATGCTGAAGGACAGCGAGAAGATCCCGTTCATCCGGGAGGCGGAGCGGCTGCGGCTCAAGCACATGGCCGACTACCCCGACTACAAGTACCGGCCCCGGAAAAAGCCCAAAATGGACCCCTCGGCCAAGCCCAGCGCCAGCCAGAGCCCCGAGAAGAGCGCGGCGGGCGGCGGCGGCGGCGCGGGCGGCGGCGCGGGCGGCGCCAAAACCTCCAAGGGCTCGAGCAAGAAATGCGGCAAGCTCAAGGCCCCTACGGCCCCCGCGGCCGGCGGCACCAAGGCCGGCGCGGGCAAGGCGGCCCAGCCCGGGGACTACGGCGGCGCGGGCGACGACTACGTGCTCGGCAGCCTGCGTGGGAGCGGCGCGGGCGGCGGCGGCGCGGGCAAGACGGTCAAGTGCGTGTTCCTGGACGAGGATGACGACGACGACGAGGACGACGACGAGCTGCAGCTGCGGATCAAGCAGGAGGCGGACGACGAGGACGAGGAGCCGCCGCACCCGCAGCTCCTGCAGCCGCCCGGGCAGCAGCCGCCGCAGCTGCTGAGACGCTACAACGTCGCCAAAGTGCCCGCCAGCCCCACGCTGAGTAGCGCGGCCGAGTCCCCCGAGGGCGCGAGCCTCTACGACGAGGTGCGGGCCGGCGCGACCGCGGGCGCCGGGGGCGGCAGCCGCCTCTACTACAGCTTCAAGAACATCACCAAGCAGCACCCGCCGCCGCTGGCGCAGCCCGCGCTGTCGCCCGCGTCCTCGCGCTCCGTCTCCACCTCCTCGTCCTCGTCCTCGTCCTCCTCGTCCAGCAGCAGCAGCGGCAGCAGCAGCAGCAGCAGCGGCGGCGAGGACGCCGACGACCTGATGTTCGACCTGAGCTTGAATTTCTCCCAGAGCGCGCACAGCGCCAGCGAGCAGCAGCTGGGGGGCGGCGCGGCGGCCGGGAACCTGTCCCTGTCTCTGGTGGATAAGGATTTGGATTCGTTCAGCGAGGGCAGCCTGGGCTCCCACTTCGAGTTCCCCGATTACTGCACGCCCGAGCTGAGCGAGATGATCGCGGGGGACTGGCTGGAGGCGAACTTCTCCGACCTGGTGTTCACGTATTGAGAGGGGCGCCCGCTTCTCGCTCTTTCTCTCGGCGGGTGCAGAGCAGGGTTCCTTGGGAGGAGGTCGTGGTGGTCGTAAGGAGGAGGGCGGGGGGGGGGAGGAGGTGTCGATGGTGGTGGCGGTAGGGTGGAGGGGAGAGAAGAAGATGCTGGTATTGATATGATGTCGTGACACAAAGAAATTGGAAAAGATGATGAAAATTTTGGTGGAGTTAAAGTGAAATGAGTAGTTTTGAAACATTTTTCCTGTCCTTTTTTTGTCCCCCCTCCCTTCCTTGATCGTGTCTCAAGGTAGTTGCATACCTAGTCTGGAGTTGTGATTTTTTCCCCCTCAAATGTGTTTTTGTAATTACTATTTCTTTTTTTCTGAAATTCGCGATTGCAACAAAGACGGAGGGGCGGGGCGGGGGAGGGGAGGGAGGACCCGCTCCGGAAGGCGCTGTGTGAAGCTGGTCGGGCTTTGAAGTCTGGAAGACGCCTGCGGAGGACCCTTTGGCAGCGCGACTGTTAACGCTAGGGAGTTGGTTGGAGATGTGTTGTTTTTTTTTTCTTTTTTCCTTAAGAGATCTTAAAGAACTGGTGTTTTTTTTTTTTTTTTTAACAAACACAAAAAAGGGACCATGGCAAATTTTTTATTTTATTTTATTTTTTTGGAGGGAGAAAACTGATGTCTTCTATGCATCCGATTCTTAACAAAACTGCAGGGAGCTTGAAAAAATGCAGACTGTACAAACGCTTACAAAAAAAAAAAAAGAAAAAAAAAACTGTGAACTGACTTAAGATCAGAGTTTACTTTTCAGATCAAATTGTTTATGGTTTTACAAATGTGATTTCTACTTGCCAACTTTTTTTTTGTAACTTGTTCCCTATACCTCCTTGATTGAATACCAGACAGCCTAGACCTCAGTACAAAAGGTATTGAAACATTTTTGATACATAACAGACCTCAGTCTTTTTTAAAAATTAATATATTTTCAGGCGTATTTTTGTACAGTGAAAAGGGAACATTCTTGCTGTGTTTTTTCAGTAAGACTTTCAGGCACTTCTTCCCTTTTGATTTCTTTTTTTCCTCTTTTTTTTAGCATGCAAGTATGTTGGTACGTTACGTCCTGGTTTAAAAAGGATTAAAATTTTAAAATAATCCTTGCATCTAAAGGCCTTGTGGTTTAAAAAAAAGCAAACTTTTTTTTGTACAGCTATAGTAGAGATTTGTTCAATATTTGTAGGTAAAGATTTATTGAAAATGGTGATATAGACCTCAGAGCTGTTATCTTAGTTTAAAGATTGTATATGTACTGTACTATAGTAGGACTTTATGTATCTCATACGCTGTGATATGTGGATGGGGCCCCAGATGGAAGGTTTGAAACTGGATTCTCGATTTTTAGCAAAAAGAAAAAAAGGCACATAGTTTAAAAAGTTTCTCATTTTGTGCAATATAATCTAAATAAAGTACAGACCATCTGCATATTTTGTAGCAAATGGTGGCAAAGCAGACTCAATGCACTGTCGACATCATTGCCTGTTTTTTTTTTCTTTTTTTTTTTTTTTCTTTTTTGGTGCTGGAAGTCTGTATCTTGACAATTTTAATAAATCAGCTGGACCTGATAGAAACTCGCATCGCCCATAGTCTCTATGGAACTCATCCTGGCCGTTCTGTAGTCGCAGCACAGAGACAAGGCCGGTGTGTGCTCAGGTGGGAGGTGGCAGAAGAGGATCCCACACTCGGGGGCTTAGGCTGAAAGTGGTCAATGGGCAGGCCGATTTCTTTTTTCTCTTACTCGGTGGCCGGTTAGGAAAATCCGGGGACGCTTTCTCTCCGCCTGCCCTTTCCTCCCCACCCCCCCATTTCCTTTCTCACCTCCTCCTCCTCCCTGGCTGTCGCCCTCCTCTCCCTACCCATCCGGGCCGCGGGCGGGCGGCGCGGGCAGGCGCGGGGAGCGGGCCGGGCGGGGCGGGCTGGGCGAGGACCGCGGTGCCAGCGCACGGTCGGCGTCCTGCGCCCGCGGGGGTCTGCGTTCTCAGCGAGGGGCCGCGTCGGCGCTGCGCGTCGCGGTGACAGCCGCCCGTGGGTGGCCAGCGCTGAGAACGCTTGGATCCCTGCCTCTCTCCCTCCTTAGAGGGTGGGGACAGCCGTTTCCAGTTTTGAATTTTTTTTTTTTTTTTTGACGCTGCATCTCCGCCTGTGCGCAGAGGTAGACGCTGGTGGGAGGCGCCGCTACCGTTCTTGACTTCGAGCGGTGACCGGCGCAGGGGAGAGGTGGTCGGTGTCCGTCTCTTTCCGGCGCCCCCTTGTCGGTGGGAGCGCGGGGCGCGGCGGGTCCAAGGCTGGGGAAGGAGGGCGCAGAGGGTTGGCCCAGGGTGGCGGAGGAACGTGGCACGGCCAGGCCCTCTGCGACCGGAGCCGCGGCTGCTGGGGTGTCTGTGCGCGCAGAGCCGCTGGAATGGGCCGGGGGAGGGGGGCCGAGGGCGCCTGCGTGGCGGCCGGGGACACAGGGGACCGAGCCTGGGTCCCGGGCGCCTGGGTCTCCCCGCCCGGCCGCCGCGTGCGCCTCGGCGCACCGCGCCCTGGGGCCTGGAGGCACGCGGGGACAGCCGCTCCGATGCCCCGAAGCCGCCGGGTGGGGAGGAGAGCCGCCGGGCTGCGGGGCGGGAGCGAGAAAGCCAACCCGGGTCCCCGGCTCCCTCGCTGCGCGCCGGCTCGAGGGCCGCCCTGGAACGTGCCTGGAGCGGAGAGCGCCTCGGGGAAGGTGGTTCGGCTTCTTGGTTGTTCTCCTCCTGTAGCTGCCGCCTTGGGGCTCGCTGGGAACTGTTTGCCTGGCCAGTCCACCCGCTTCTCCCCCCACTCTTGTTTTCCCAGACCCGGCCTGTATCTCCGGGCCCCGGCTGGGGCGCCCCTGGCTCTGGCTCACTTTCCGTGCCTTCCGCCCCTCTTTGCCCTGGGGGCCGCGCCGAGGGAGGCAGGGAGGCTGCGGGGAGGCCGCGCAGGGCCCCGAGAGCCAGCCCTCCAGCTCTGCCTCTCCGAGCGCAGGCGCTTGCCGTGGCTAATTGAAAAACTCGGTTCAAAATCATCACGACTCTCTTCGTAACCTACTGAATTGATTTACCAAGGTTTGGTCTCCATTTCTGCCGAGGTTTGGCAAGATCAAAGGGGAAGCGGCCACACACCACCGCTAGCTGTTAGGCCAGAGGGTCCCCGGCGCCCTTCGGGCCTCGCTCCCCCTCTCCCCTGCCTCTTTGGCCCCTGCTCTCCCAGCTCGGCCTCCCGCAGCCTCGCTCCTCTTCGCCGCGAGCCTCCACCCCAGACCCCACCCCTGCGATGCGAAGCCAGCAAGCTTCGGCAGTAGACGGACAGATTTTTTTTCTGTGGCTGTTTTCCTTTCTAGGAACCATCAGATTTCAGTAGAACACCGCTTGGGAGGAGAAAGTGCTGAGGGTGTTAACAAGGTTCTCAATATTAGAACTGGATTTCTGGAATTGTTTACCTTTTTTTCTCCCCCCCCCCCCCCACAAATGATAGACTGATGTAGTCGTTGGTGGGACATTCATTTTAGCCACGAATAATTGAACCAGCGGTTTACAATTGACACTTCTCTGTGCTGGGGATTTTACGTGGCGACCCTCTGCTGCAGTTCTAAAACTTGTTGAAAACACAAACCCGTTTATAAGACTGAGTCTATGTACTTTGAAAATCTGAAAACGTTGCATGTATTTTATGTTTCAATCATAGATGAATCGGACATTTTCTGTGGTGAGGTAGAAACTTTAAGTAAATTAGTAACATGTAATGATTTGGCTTCAGAATGGAAACACATAGTCTGGAAGAAAATTTTAAAAAGCTATGTAGCCTAAGTTCTTGATAGTAAAAGAAGAGAAAAACAGATGATCGGCGATCTAAAATTAAAAACCTGTTAGAACTCAGGACAGGCGCTTGAATGCGCTTTTAACAATATTTAAGGCTGTTTTGATGAATGCATTGTGAAAGTCATTCGTAATGAATTCTTTATTGAATGTCTGAAACATAATATAATACACAAGGTATATTCTTGCCACTGGATAGTCTTCAATAAAAGTTTAATTGCATTTTTTTGGTCTCTTAAGTAAGTCTTATTTTGAACTAAGCATTGACAGAATATTTTTAAATAGTAACACGGGGCGGGGGCGGGGAGGCACTGAGTGCACTGCAGCCTAGCCAGCGGGTACCCTGCTGTTTCTAAGTAGTTCCCAGACTTATGATGGCATTTTGCTAAAATTTCCATCTTTAAGAACTTGAACCAGCATTCTCTTATTAATTCTTTAAACTGTGGAAATAATCTTCCAGTCCTTACACTCTGATATGCATCCCTTTTATTAAAAAAATATAATGCTAATGAAGGCAGTGTATTTAAACTGTGCTTTGCAAATGTTATGTATGTTATGAATGACTACAGTCACAGGGCAAATTATTTGTAGAAAGAATATCCTTTAGCTGGAAAAAAAAAGTCATTAAAACCATTTTGGGCAGAGATGTTTCTTTTTAATGTTAATGGAGGGGAAGTGATTTGAATATGCATGCCTATAGCAGTCAGGATGATTTAGTTGGTTTTTGTTGTTTGTTTGTTTGTTTTGAGAAAGAAAAAGACTCAAAACGCAAGACTTGTTTTCCCATCTCTGGGAGTTGAAACCAGAATCACTTGATATTGGTATAGTTCGAGAAACTTGTTTGTTTTTCTCTTCAGAATTTAAATGACTTGCCCAAGGAATCTGAGAAATAAAGCGAATAAGTTGCTCTCTTTCAAAGTAGTCATTCAATATGAATATATTATATCAGTCTTAGCTTTTTTATTCTCTGATATGATTAATAATATGTATATTCTTACTTTTTCTTCTAATGGGCATATGTATCCTTGTGAACACTTTGGAGAGGTTTTCTTGGACTCTCCCGTTTATAGACTCTTTATACTCTTACTGTGTGGTCCCCTGCTTTTAACAGATTTCTGAGGCCAATATATTTGTGCTTTTTTCTTATGTAGGATGACCAGCAAAACTAGTTTGCTGAGTTGTCGATTTTATCAGTAGATAAGAAACTTCCTTTATTACAGCTTCAGGGAAGATTTTTCGGGATATTTCTCAGTTATTGTAAGGGCCAAATTTTATAAAATTTCCATTAGGAATGTCAGTTTCAGATACCCTTTGTATAGCCTAGGCCTGTGAGGATACCAAGACTGAGCCTTATATATCCAACACGGGAATTCACAAGCTCCCAAAGTAACGTCTCCATGTAATGACTCTTACACGTGCTTTTCAGAGATCTGGCTTATTTTAATCATTAGTTCTTTCTCACTGTTCATTTATTGGATTTATTCTACCACATCCCCTTTTATTTGATGATCTGGCAAATACTGCTCTTTGAGAACATCTCGTTTTTCTCCCCCTTTCTGTGGAGCCCACATTTTCAATCACAATAAAGATTAAACACAATTTATTAAACTCAGCTCTCTTCCATTTTACTTTGCTACTGGCTTTTTTCTTGAATCCTAACATAGGTTGTTTTTTTTTTTTTTTCACTGTAGTTATTTTTTTAACACTACCTATATCAATTAGCTGCCTGATTAGTTTTATCTCTTCCATGTGGATGCAGTGAGTTTTTAAGAGAATTTCACAAACAAGTAGTTTTTTAGTGAACTTAAACAGAATTTTAAAGGAGACCTATTTTTATACTCAATAAAAGCACAAAAGTGCAGAAAGTATACAATGGCTTACAAAGGGAAACATAAGTTCATAGTGTTCCATGTATAAAAGTAATAATTTTATTGGGTGGAGATACTCTGAAAAGATTCAATACCTCTGCCAGTGCACAGATAGGACTGTTTTACGTGACTTGGGAACTTCTGTTGCAAACGGATCACTTCTCTGTAGAGAAAACGAAACACTAAGAGCAATATGGTCGAGCCGGGATGTGTTTTGACATGAGCAATCGATGAATTGAGACAACCTGGATGGGCAGCCATGGAGGCTTCCTTCTCAATGTTTGATCAGACTTCTTTTACGTAGTCACATAGACGTGGATTTTCTCTGCTGTGAAAATGACACAATAAAGCAATATGATGAAAAGTGAAAATGTGTTAAAAAAAAATGTACTCTAGGGTCCTTGAAGTGATTTTGATGCTTACCTTATTTTATTAGACCTATTACATTCCCTCTCTGAAAAAAGAAAAAAGAACAACTGGAAATACTGATAATATACGACGTAAAGAATTTTGATCAAATATATATTGACAAAGGGCACCCTCACACATTTTTCTTCATCCAGTTTCTGTTCAGAAACAATGCCCTTGAATCTCATCGGGCGAAACATTTTACGCCATTACCCTTCATTTCCCATTTTGTCTGTTTTTACTCTTGTACATATGTGGTGGGTTTAAGAGTCTTTGGCATTTGTTCTGTGACACCTTTTTTTGAATGGACTGTTTTAGGAGGGAGGCCTGCTTTTCCGGTTTGGGACTCCTAGTGGTGATGGCATTCCACAGTGCTTCCTGAAGGCCACCAGGACAGAGCCACCTGATGTTTCCAGCATGACACTGTCCACGTCTGTATTTTCAGAGCCACTCCAGGTTTGGGAGCAGGAAAGCTGAAAAGCCCTTTTGTTTAGAAGTCTGAGTGGTTTGTGGGGGGACCGTTTTTTAGAGTTTGCATGCCAGCGCATGCCTGAAGGCTGTGAAACAGAGGGGACCGCTCCCCGAGGCCATGCGCTGGAGGATGACGTGTGTCTGATAGCACTAAGGGGAAAAAAATGCATGGCAAAGTTTCGTCTTCTGTACCCTGTCTAGCATGCAGAGTTTCGTGTGTTAAAACAGTGTATGACATTGCTGTATCAAAGTTGTAAAATTAAGCATTATTTATTGAAAACTATGTATTTTTTTGTAAAAACCTGATCACATAGAGCATATCAGTGGCTGTGCTTGTGTTTCAATGGAACCAGCTTCTTGCCTCACCCCCTTGGTATGCAGTACTATTGCTCAGGGTTGGAAATAGTATTACCCCAATGTCTCTTTTGCAAGAGTTTTTCACAGAGGAATACATTTCTTCAAAAGACTCTAATAAAATTGTGTGATCGATCTGCACTTGTGGTTTTCATGTGACTTTTTTCCAGTTTTGCATTTTGATAACTACTGTCCAGTTCCTAAAGTGTTGCCCTCCATACTGATACTATGGACAGGTTTTGGAAAATACTGGGTGTCAGCCTGGAGAGGAGTAGGCCGCCTAAAAGTGCTCTGGTGTGAGAGCTGCTGACAGTTGGAATAAGCATGGTAATAATGTCTCGAGAGTTTTAACTGAGTGAGTCAAAGCATAGACGAAGTATAGAAGGGTAGATGAACATGTATTGTCAGAAATGCTTGAAGTAGAAAATGAAGGAAAAATATCAGGGGCAGTTGCTGCTGTTGAATTCAATACCAGCGAACTCCATTTCTCTGTGTCTTTTTTTTTTTTCTATAACAATTTACAGTGTAAATGTATTTTGACATAGAAATCGTTCTGTATTGAGATTCTTGATATAAAATACTTTTATGGAAGCCTGTAAGTGATCCTTGGAATTATTATCAGATTTTTAAAACGATGTGTTTACATGGTGAGTGTTTGTTGTATATTAAATTTGCTTTTGTAGAAATGTTTGTGTTGTAACAAATCTCCAAGCGCACAATTAACACAACCACCCATAGGCTCTTAGTTGTACGAATTTTCACTATGAACCAAAGGACAAAGAACAGAGCTATCTATGGCAACATGTTATATCGATATAATATAGTCGATGTTTTTGCTTCATTCATGAATATCTTAGGATGTCTTTCACTTCAGTAGAATTTTATTTTGATTTATATTTTAAAGGAAACAAAAAATAGACCCTGAGTAAATTACACCTGGCATAAAACATTCCTTGCAATTAACACTAAAGGACCCTGAATGTGTTTCAAACTCCTCATTGGGACTCCCTGTGCTGTTTGTTATACTCCTTGCCTTTCAATGATGTGGGCTTCATAAAAACAGAAAAACATTTTTTTTTAATTCGGTGGTTAAATTTATTGAAGAGACATCTATGGCTAAAATATCACTGGTAAGAAAACATAAAATGTGAAAAGTTTGACTTTGCTATTCTCCCAGGAAATCTGGGAGTGAAAGGAAGAGGTGATGTACCCTACCCCAGTGCTGGCTTATCTATAAAGGGCAGTGAAAATAGTATACCTGGACAAAAGGATGGATGATAATATTCTTGTTGGAAGATAGACTGGTTCTACCTGAAAGTAAATACTTTTATGATATGTGTAGCTGGTGACAAAATCCTGATTTTGACATTGGGTAAAGCACATATGACTTCATTAAAAATGGGATGCACTTTGACCTTTTGAGAATAGTGGGCATGGAAGAAGGCCATAGCAGGAGAGCTCTCTATCACTTTCTGTTTTGTCATCTGCTAGAACTGAATTGCAGAGCTACAGATTGTTTCTTCTATGATCAGACAGAAAGATGGATCTCATCATAATAGGTAGCACATTGAGTAGATCTGAAAAAAATTAGGAGAGATAAGATTGACCCTTTCAATTTCTCTTTCTGTGAAATAATCACCAGTGTATTTAGCTTGAGTTTGCATACCATAGGTGCCAATCATTTGTGGCCCATTCTGCCAGGTTTAGCATACTCCCTTTTTCAGCTGGACTAAAGGATTGCATTCTGCCTGGTGCCCCTGACTGGGGCTAATTAGGCCTAGTGGCCCCCAAACTAAAGGACAGTTCATGGGGACTTCCCTGGTGGTCCAATGGTTAGGACTCCACTTCCACTGCCGAGGGCCCAGGTTTGATCCCTGGTCAGGGAACTAAGATCCCACAAGCCACATGGCGGTGTGGCCCCAAAACAAACAAACAAACAAAACCAACAAAAAAAAAAGGATAGCTCATGGATGACAGGCATGCTTCGAACCCGGAATTCATTTGGTCTCTATGAAGAGCTAAGCTGAACTAATAATCAGACTCCTCCTTCCCAGATTTGGACTTGAAAAACATACAGATTGGCCTCGTTCTCTGCAGGATTTGGGTTGGGAGGTCGTGAGGGGCTCTTAGAGCTGGAGTAGGTATTACAGGCTGAAAGGAGGTCAAAAACAAATGGAAAACCTGGGAAACAGAAATGGGAAGCAGAAAAATCATGAGGGAGAATCTTGGGACTCCCGAACGAGGGAATCCCAGTGTCCGTGGAGGGGGGATCCCTGGTGGCTTTCTGGCCCCAGTTCAGTGGGGTTTACCAAGTAAATCAGCAGCCACTGGCAGCCTACCCAATAGTTGTTTGGCCATTTTTTCTTTCCTAAAAAACTCACTTTGGCCTGAATCACAATATGACCAGTCAGAAAGGTGGCTTCCCTTGCAGAGAGGTGACCTGTGACACGGTCCTGAGCAGGGAGCTGTTAGTCAGCCTTGCTCAGTGAGACCTCCAGGAAAACGCCTCTGCAGGGAAGCACACAGAGTGGACACGTGCCCCTCTGCAAATGCTCCTTCCTTGCATTTGGGATATAGACGTGATGGCTGGAGCCACAGGTGTGAGCCTGAAGCAGAGGGGAAAGGAATTCCGGAGTCCTTGACCAGCAGCCAATCATTGCCAACCACAGCTCATGCTGGAGTGAGAGGCTGTTCCTCAGATTTTATCCTAAATGTGGCCAAACCCAAACCGCACTGAACCCCATTTCCTTGGCATTATTTGAGTAGATCTGTGTTTCTTTTAACCCAGGGAGAACAACTAAAAACAGCTTAAATAGCCAAAGAATGAGGATAGTGTGTTAAACATTGGAAAATAGAGTTTAGTAAAATGCATAAAAGTGGGAAAAAAATTTTAAAAAATGGTAACGAGGGAAAGACAGAAATGTCAAGCATTTCCACAGTCAAACAGGACATTGGATTTACCCACCAAAAGTTTAGATTCATTCATTTAAGAAACATTTATATCATAGATGTGTTTGAGAACTGCCTCACATTTGTAGAGCTTCAGGATGACACAATGTCCCTCATTCATCTTCATCTCTCAAGTGTGTAGTGACCCATTTGCCAGGAAACAGCTCTTCTAGGTGCCTGGTCCCTCAGGCACAATCTTCCTCACTGTCACATTAGATTAGGGTTCATTTGACTTAGTTGATGGCATCTCAGAAAAGGGGTCCTCAAATACTATTCATTCCTACTTTGTCCCTCATAGGTAAATTTTTGATTTTCTAACTCATAGAATGTCAAAAGCCACAAGTTTAGAGGAGTGAATGCAGGACCTAAAGAAGCAGCGGTGAGGGAGGGAGAGAAGGAGAAGACAGATTAATAAGGAAACTATAAAAAACAAATAGCTCAAAACTCTGGGGTCATTTTGTGTGAGGTTAAACAGCTTGACTCAGGTGATTCTGAGTGTGTCACTGTTCTATCACATTACAAAAATCAGTGTTTATCACAGTGTTGCTGAGTCATTAAAAAATGTTTAAATTGCGTCCATTTATGACCTATTTAATAAAGCTGGGAAGTATGAAATCTTGTCTTAAATATCTCTATACTCAACATCATTTTAAATCAGACCAGAATGTTCTAGAAGAATCACTTTTGCCTAAACCCTTTTCACTTGCTAGTGTTTTATAAATCAAAAAGTACTTTTGAGGCTTCCCGGGTGGCGCAGTGGTTGAGAGTCCGCCTGCCGATGCAGGGCACGCGGTTTCGTGCCTCGGCCCGGGAAGATCCCACATGCCGCGGAGCGGCTGGTCCCGTGAGCCATGGCCGCTGAGCCTGCGCATCCGGAGCCTGTGCTCCGCCAACAGGAGAGGCCACGTCAGTGAGAGGCCCGCGTACCGCAAAAAAAAAAAAAAAAAAAAAAAGTACTTTTGGTCCAAGAGCTAGCAGAAGTTAGTACAAATAAAGGGCTTTTGCTTTGGGGGAGCACACAGCCAGAGGCAAAATAGAACACTGCCGTGAGACCAAGAGGAGAGGCCTGGGAAGAAGCGGCTAAGAGCCTGCCTTTCAGTCCAAGTCTGTATAATCCAGAGACGTGAACAGACGACACTGGCTGCAAACACTTGTTAAGAAGGGCCTTTGGGCTGCGTCTCACAGGAGCTGAGGGGCTTGGGCGAGGGGTAGAGAGAAAGCCTTTCCGAGTAAGTGTAGCCAGAAGCAAAGCAAGGTGCACAGGAGAGACCTCGGGGTGAAGGATGCTGGGCGGACAAGATGGCCAGTCACCTCTGCAAAGCGGGCGACGACCCGGGGATGCCGCAGCGGCCGGGGACCCTGAGTTGAGGGGGAGCAGCTAGCGGAGTGGAGGATGGACACGAGCGAGAGGAATCAAAGGAACTTTGTTGCATTTGGATTAAGGGAAAGAAAAAGGAGCCAGGAAAAAAGAAATGGTAGAGTCTGTAAATCTGATTTTTCGCTTGGTTGGTGTGACTTTAATGGGAGTGGAAAGGGGGAGATCAGGGACACTCTTGGGGACATTTAATATTTTAGTTGCTGGAAAAACATCTAGAGAAAGGTCCTTGAAGTGAAGAGTTGGCCCGGGGTGAAGGACCTGGCCGAGCGTCTGCAGCCCTTTCCCTCATTGTTCCATCTGGAAGGTAAGTTCCACATGCTCAACCCCCTTCAAAGTAGAACCGGGGGTGGAAGGGACTAAGCGCGTCCACAGGAGCCCCGCTGTGCAGCCTGGAGAGCCCAGTTTCCAGTCTTTCCGCTGCGCATCCCTGGAGCGGGTACCAAAGCGTCCTGTGCTTCCCTTTCGTCTGGGTGCTACAGCTGAGCTCAAGCGTACACGTGGTTGTCAGGACTAAATGGGGTCGTAGGCTCAGAGAAAGCTCAGTAAATCACAGAGACTGCCTCAGGCTGTCATCCTGCTCAGACAGGGACCCTTCTGCCTTGTTGGGGCCCGTGTCCCCAGACCCTGGCACTGAAGCCTGAAGGAAGCTTCCTAAAATGTGGGCTGAAGGAACAACTCAGAAGTGAAAGCTGGATTGGAAAGCTCTGTGCCAGGGTTCTGGGGGGAACATGGCGGGTGGCAAACGCTTGTGAGTGGAGAAGAGTCCCCTGTGTGAGTCAGCAGGTGTCAGAACAGAAGCCTGCTCAGCTCTAGGGGAGAAAGGAGATTGGCCACCATGACTTTCTCCCCGTTCTCCTCCACGGAGAAGATGACGTAGGGCAGTTTACCGATATTTCGGGAGAGGCCTTCTGGAGCTGTGTTCTCAGCCAGAGCTTCCTGCTACGACACACTTGAAGGACGTCATTCCCACGTGTAATAGATGAGACCTCTTAAAAACACAGTAGAGAAGCCATTTAAATAGTGAGACTAAATCTCATTGTTATCACAGTAATTCATAATTAGCCAACTAGCAGGGCCGTGCTGGGAACCGGTGGTCACCTTGGATTGCTCCGTGGGTGACACGGGCTACATGTAAAAAGCAGTTCTCAGCTTTGTGTTCATCCAAGAATCACATAAGAAGGCAAAGAATAAGAGTGAGAAATGATCCTTTGATATACTGTATTTTTTAAATAGTCCCATGGTCTCCAAACTCTAGTAGGCCAGCCATGATCAGTTAGAAATCACTCGTGCGAGCTCTTGAAGGACTGCATGTGCCACTTTGCCTTGAGAAGTTGTGTTCTGGTCCTGATGCAGCGGTCTCCAAGAGTGGTTGCTTAGCATCCTTGGAATCGCGCAGCATCCTCTGAGGGATGATGGGGAAAAATGGTCATGCTTTATTTATATTTATTTTCTAGCTTACAGAAATGAAGAGGTTATCCTTTCATAGCATTTACTGATTGGACTGACAGTGGCACACATATATAATTTGGAAATAATACATATATTGGGGGTGATGCTCAAAAAATTTAATGGCTAGGATTGTAGGATGTGACAAGATTCGAGGCTTCTGTTCTGGAATAGAGAAGAGATGGCATGCTCTACTACTAGGGTCACTGGATGAAGAAGCAGGGAACTGGCTTCCAGTTCTGTCCAGTCCCCAGTTCAGCTGTGCAGTCTTAGGTAACTTGCTTTGCTTTTCTGTTTCTTCACACACAAACTGGTGGATGAACTAGATCATATTTGAGGTTCCCTTTGGGTCTAACAAATAATACAAACAGCCACTATTTATTTACCCTCAGAGGGCCTGTTCGGAGGCATTGGTATAGACTCATGCTTTCAGAGCCTGCAGGTCCTATAAAGGAAGGAATAAGGAATCCAGCTAGATAATCTGTGACCCTTGGAAGCTAGAGAAACAAGGCCTACCTGACACTTTAAACACCCAGTTGTCCAAACTAAAGGGCCGTCAGCTCAGTGTTTTGTTCTGTTGTTTGGGGGATGGTCTGTGTTGCACTTCATAATGGGGAAGGGGAGAAGCAAATAGTTTACAGATTAGTCAATCCCCAAACTCAAGTTTTTTTGTTTTTTGTCTTTTTTTAAATTGAAGTATAGTTGATTTACAATGTTGTGTTAGTTTCAGGTGTACAGCAGAGTGATTCAGATATATATATGTACTTTTTTAGATTATTTTCCATTATAGGTTATTACAATGTATTGAGTATAGTCCCCACTGATATGTAGTAGGTGTTTGTTGTTTATTTATTTTATATCTAGTAGTGAGTGTCTGTTAATCCCCAATTCCCAATTTATCCCTTCCCCCCTTTTCCTCTTTGGTAACCATAAGTTTGTTTTCTATGTCTGTGAGTCTATTTCTATTTTGTCAATAAGTTCATTTGTATCAGTTTTTTAGATTCCACATGTGATATCATATGATACTTGTCTTTCTGTATCTCATACTAAGTTTTACTTCACTTAGTATGATAATCTCTAGGTCCACCCCTGTTGCTGCAAATGGCATTATTTTGTTCCTTTTTATGGCTGAGTAATATTCCATTGTATATATGTACCACATCTTCTTTATCCATTCACCTGTCGCTGGACACAGGTTGCTTCCATGTCTTGGCTATTGTAAATAGTGCTGCTGTGAACATTGGGGTACATGTATCTTTTTGAATAAGAGATTTTGTCTTTTCCTCATATATGCCCAGGAATGGGATTGCTGGATTATATGGTAGCTCTATTTTTAGTTTTTTAAGGAACCTCCATACTGTTCTCCATAGCAGCTGTACCAATTTACATTAGCATCAACAGTGTAGGAGGGTTCCCTTTTCTCCACACCCTCTCCAGCATTTATTATTTGTAGAGTATTTGATAACAGCCATTCTGACCAGTATGAGGTGATACCTCATCGTAATTTTGATTTGCATTTCTCTAATAATTAGTCAAACTCAAGTTTGATATAATTCTTTAAAACATTTTTATTGTTATTTCAGTTGACAAACTTCTTTAACTGCAGAAACATGAACATATTATAGCACTAATACAGATAACATAACATTTCATGAAACACAAACCTGATTTTCAAACATTCCAAACAAATGTCAAAGTCACACAATCAAAATTACAGACTTCTGGGCCCACTGCCCAAAATATCGATTCAGTGTTCTTGAAATGAGACCTAGAAACTATATTTTTAATCACTGTATCCAGCTGATTCCGAGGCTGAGGGGCCACAGACCAGCTTCTGAGACCCATGGCCCTAAATCAGAGAGAGAATCACACGAAACAAGTTACTTTGCCCCAAGTCAGTGTCTGAGGACCAAATACGGAGAATAAACACACCCTTGTCTTGCCACACCTTGAGTTTTCATCGCTTGCTCATTGAGTGACTATGCCGTGGGGAGGCGGGTGGTGAGAAAATAAAGAAAACCTGCCCGCCAATGCAGGGGACGCGGGTTCGAGCCCTGGTCTGGGAGGATCCCACGTACCGCGGAGCAACTGGGCCCGTGAGCCACAACTACTGAGCCTGCGCGTCTGGAGCCTGTGCTCCGCAACAAGAGAGGCCGCGATAGTGAGAGGCCCGCGCACCGCGACGAAGAGTGGACCCCGCTTGCCGCAAGCAGAGGAAGCCCTCGCACAGAAACGAAGACCCAACACAGCCAAAAATAAATATAAAAATAAATAAGTAAATTAAAAAAAAAAAGACCTAAAGAAGAAACACATGGCGAATATCTTCTCTAAAAAAAAAAGAAAGAAAAAAAGAAAAATGGGAAACCCTATAGGCCTGTCAATAATGAGCAGACTGAGTATCTAACATAGTTCAAACACTGTCCTAACCTCTCAGTCCGTTTTATCTTCTGGAAAGTGATGCACAGCAAAGAGAACGATGGCGGTTCTCAAATGGTGGGCAGGTGTCAATGTCACTCAGACTTTGTGGGTTTGGATTTTTACCTGTGACATGAGGACCAAAATCCTCCCTTCGTAAGGGTGTTCACTTGCTTCACGAACATTTGCAAAGCTCTGTGAGGCCTGCTGACTTAAATTCACTGGCACTAAAACTGGCCTCCAAAGATACAAAGCCTTGGGACTGGGTACCAAAGGAGAGAGAAGAAAAGGAAAAACATCCAGGTTGGGACCCACGGTTTGTTGTATGTTTTAACATACAAAGTAAAACAGAAGGTGGAGGTGTTCTGCAAGAGATAACAAAGGATAAAACAAAAACAGGACATTTCCCACATAATTGCAGGGAACAGATTTAAAAATTAAAAGAAAAAACAAGCAACTAACCCCTGTGTAATGCAAGGGGAATGATTATCTCCCGGTTACAGGAGACTGTTGATGAAAGACTTCACAGAGTTGAAACGTTGATGGAGATACATAAATGCGATGGGAAAAACAGGAGGATATGGTACTGTACGCTTGAATGACTTATCGTGCTAATTCGATGCTGAGCGGTGGGGTTTGTATACTTCAGAGAGAAAGAAGAATGGAAACCAAGTTTAGTTGCAATGGGAGGCTGCTACCCATTGGCTAGACCAGACCTGAACCAGGGAGGACGGTGGCTAAAGGAGAACCAAGGACAGATGGTTCACGCTAAAGTCCAAGGTTGCTGGGAATTCTGGAAGTCGAAAGCACCTGAAAACTTGTCCAGGCCCAGGACACCCACTGAGTGGCGGTCAGAGCCCTTCCAGGACTCAGCCTGGCCAGCGGCGGTTCCTGTGTGGGACCTGTGCCAGAGGGAGTTGCTGGCCCAGACAGCGGTCTGGGAGAGTAGCAAACTGGGCACCTCAAAGAATTACAGGGATGCCGCGGATGCATCTTACTACTGCTTTGGCCACTGTTCCCTTGATCAGATTTCCCTTACAGAACTACTCTTACCAAGCATCTGGATTAGAAGGTGCATTAGTCAGGATTCTCCAGAGAAACAGAACGAATGGAATGTGTGTGTATAAAGAAAGAAATGTATCATGAGGTATCGGTTCCGGTCGTTGTGGGGTCTTGGCAAGTCCAAAAACACCTGAGGGGTTAGACCAGCGGGCTGGAGACAGCGAAGAGTTAGGCTGCAGCTGAAGCCTGAGGACGCTCTGGGGCAGAACTCCCCTCACGCGGGGGGGGGGGGGGGGGGGGGGGGAGGGGGGGTAAACCGTCTTTTTGTTTTCTCAAGGCTTTCACCTAATTAGATAAAACCCACCCATATTGTGGACAGCAATCTCCTTAAAGAAAAGTCAACAATTTAAATGTTTGTCGTGTCCTAAAACACGCTCCCAGAAACAACCAGGCAGCACAGGTAATCAAGGAGTCAGGACCAGCATCTAACTCTCTGACTTCTCAGGTCAAGAGCCTGTGCGTTAGGGCACTCCACCAGTCCCCATGCCCTAATCAGTAATCTAGCTCTTGTGACTGTGTTACTTCTTCTTTTTTTGCGGTACGCGGGCCTCTCACTGTTGTGGTCTCTCCCGTTGCAGAGCACAGGCTCTGGACGCGCAGGCTCAGCGGCTATGGCCCACGGGCCCAGCCGCTCCGCGGTATGTGGGATCTTCCCGGACCGGGGCACGAACCCGTGTCCCCTGCATCGGCAGGCGGACTCTCAACCACTGCGCCTCCAGGGAAGCCCTGTGTTACTTCTTTTACGCTTTCTATGGCTGTTATATTTTTTGTTGCCCTTGTGACTTTGAAGTTCTTAACAAGCATTTGTGGAATGAATGAATGAGCTGAGGAATACCATGTCTCTCTTTTATTACATAGAGTTAAATTCCCAGGGAAAAGAGAGGGTGGAGTTTGGTTTATAACTGAGAGGGTGATGAATGACTTACCGAACTGCTGAAGGATGTGTGCCTGGGTGATTTTGATTATTCACTATGCTGACAACCATCGACCACAGCACTTTATTTAATAGGAAAAGCCAATCAAAAACCTTTGGAGGGCTTCCCTGGTGGCGCAGTGGTTGAGAGTCCGCCTGCCGATGCAGGGGACACGGGTTCGTGCCCCGGTCCGGGAAGATCCCACATACCGCGGAGCGGCTGGGCTCGTGAGCCATAGCCGCTGAGCCTGCGCGTCCAGAGCCTGTGCTCTGCAACGGGAGAGGCCACAACAGTGAGAGGCCCGCATACAGCAAAACAAACAAACAAACAAAAAAACTTTGGAAAAAATATTGGGGTGCCCAGAGTGGACCCTGGGATGTTTAATTTTCATGAATACTTGACTGGGCTAAGGAATGCCCAAATAGCTGATAAAACATTATTTTTTGGTGTGCATGCAAGAGTTTTATGGGAAGAAATAAGCATTTGCATCAGTTGACAGAGTGAAAAAGAACCACCCTCACCAATTGTCTGAGAACCCCAATAGAAGAAAAAGACACAGGAAGGCTGGGAGTGTTGTCCGCCTGACTTTCTGCTGGGACGTCCATCTCCTCCTACCCTCAGACATCGGAGCCCCTTGTTCTTGAGCTTTTGGACTTGGGGACTGACACCAGCAGCTTCCCTGTTTCTCAGGTCTTTGGTCTCAGAATGAATTAAGTCACCTACTTTCCTGGGTCTCGATCTTGCAAATGGCAGATCCAGGCGTTCTCAGCCTCCATGACCCCGGGGGTCAATTCCCATATTGGATCTCCTCTTACCCATCTCTATGTATCCTACTAGAAAGTCCTGGCTAATGTAGATTCCCGGTCCTATTTCCAAATCCTAATACCCACAAATATTTTCTCCTTCTTCCAACTAATTCCATTCCTGAAAACCCAAACTAGGTAAAACACATTAATTGAAAGACAATCAGGAAATCATATTAATTATTAGGAAAAAAATATTTGGTAATTTTTTAGTAGTTTAAGCTTGATATATTTTTTTTTCACTGAGAGGTAAGACTTCAAATAGGCTAAGCAAACAGTTGCATAGCTCTATTTCAGTGACGGATGGTGGTTCTATTAGCTTTGGGAATTTTTTTTTTTTTGGTTATTTTTCTTTTAGTTTGTAAAGCCTTCTAATAATCTTCAGGATGAAAGATACTATGTAATGAGTCTTATCATTATATTTAATGAATTTTTGCAGTTAATATTTCACAAACAAAACATAAAAATCATTCATTTCATTTTCTAGATGGAGAAATATTAATATATTTACATAGCCATAGATTTACTATGCCATAGATAGAAAATTAGTATTGAATACATAATGTAAGTAAGAAAATAATGATGGCTTACAATACAAAAAAAAAATCATGATGGCTCACATATTTCTATTTGAACTTCTCTAATTATTTCACAAGAAGTCAGAAGAAAGAGCAGACACTAAGCATTGAGTAATGTCCTGGTGCCAAATGTGACTCTTGCTACTTTTGAAATAGTTGATTTTCCCATTAGGAAGATTCAAAAAACGCTAATAATATATTTACTAGCTATTAATTTTCATGACCTATTAGTGGAGTTCACTAATGGACTCAGGCTTCCTAAATGGAAAGTTATATTTCTTTAGCATCTAAGCCAGGACCCTGGCATCCTACATGATGTCTGCAATATTTTCTGAACTGTTTTCTCACGTGCTTTTCAAGGTCACATTTGGCACTGAACCCAAGGCACTGTTGTGTAGCACATACAGCAAGCAGCCTAGGCTCTTAGGCGCGAGCAGTAGAAATCAACTCTGGTCACGAATACAAATAGACAAACGTACTGAACAGTAGAATCTTCTGGAAGGCTGCAGAGACCAGTTTGGAAACAGAGACACAAGGAAGGCTGGGTAGCAGCTAGCACCAAGCCCAAAAAACCATGCCCTAAAAGCCATCCAGTGGTTTCTGTGTCAGCACTCTGCAGGGGACACTTCCACCGTCCCTGCAGCTGTGACTCCCCCTGAAATGTTCCGTTGCAGCCACCCAGGGCATAGCTCCACATTTGTAATTCCAAGTTCAGAAGAGGTGCATCTAGTTGGCTGGGAATGTGTCTTGGTCTTTTTCAGCTTCTACGAGAGGCAGCAATACTTAAGGTAGGAAATTTCCCAAAGACGGTAAGAGGACTTCAGTGCTGGGAGAAGTAAACAGATGTCACATATATACACTTGTGTGTGTGTGTTCGACGGCACATATACAAGCACACAGATTCAGGTGATTACAGATATATGATGTATACTATCATGTGTCAGGTTTCTTCAATCAGTTTATTCTCTATCTGTAAAAAGAACTTGGGCTCTCTTTCTGTATAGTCTGGTAGAGTTTAACTAGCACCAGAATTCTCCCATGAAACTCCTTTACTATTTGAGGTGGCTTGAAAGAAAAATAGAAGTAAAACAGATTTATTTTGATGTCTTTTGTCCTTGCTTTTAATCACCTAATATTGTAGAGTAGGCTTTTGATATTGCCAATTTCTTCAAGAAGGATTTCAAAACGTTAACATAATGTGTTTACACTTTGATCTAGTTAATCTTTCCCCTATTGCTAGGCAATAGTTTTGACAAAGAGGTCTTTTTTAATGTTTCTCCTCCATGAGATTCTACCAGAATGGTTTAGGGATGCTAATCGTAGGGGCATCTGCATCCACCAGACCCTGAAGGCACTATGTAGCCTGCCAATGACAGTAAAGCTTCCTTTAGCTCACTCAGACTTTTCTCGTTGACCCAATGGATTCTTTTTAACGTATCAAATCATTTATTTAATTCATTAACAAAATCAGGAGGAGTACAGCAATAAAAAGGGATGAATAAAATGTGCAGTTTATTCTGGGAAGACAGTATTCACTATGTAGCTCTGAAAATAATTTATGGGCTACATTTATGTTGAGAAAACTGGAGGAGCGCACGGGTGAAACTGAGCTTTACTCCATCCAGGTGCCAGGAAAGGCTCCCCCAGGGTGCAATCCACCCTACATTTGTTCAAATTTGTTTCAAATTCCAGTTCTGCCCCAGTAGCCCCAATAAGACCCTGAACATCACTGAGACTTTGTTGTCTCCTCTTTAAAAAGAAGGTGCTGAGAAAGCTACTGTGTGCAGCGGTAGTGACCTTGAGGAACACCTACTAGGTTTGAGGACCTTGACTGTTCAGTGCTGGGGGCTGGCTCCAAACAGTGGCGCAGGACAGGAGCCTTTCAGGCTGCTTGGTCGGGACACCATCCTCCAGGCATACCAGCATATGAAGAATCAGAAACCACAAATTTGACTTTTGTAGACCTAGAAAACCATTGTCTGCACACCTTTTAGTCAAAAACACGTGCTTTTCAATGTTTGTCAGGACTGAAGAGCTTATAAACGACAAAACAAGATCAGCCTGGAAGGTGGGTTTATACTGATAAATACAAGCACTAATGCTCCTCTCCCTGGGAAGTTGTTTCTCTAACCTCAGCTACTGGAGTGCCACCCAGAACCTGCAGAGGGAATTGTTAGGTGCGGCTCCCTACTTGCCCAAGCCTCTGGCAAGTTGAAACAGATAATGCAAAGCCTGTCCCTCGTTAATTACCATGGCTTCTGGAAGGCTTCTTCAGTTCCCATTAATATTTACTCTAATCTTGGGAAAATTCTCACAGTCTCGCGTGTCTCATTCAGCCAACACGTCTTCATTGCGGACCTCCTTGTGACAAGTGCTGTCTTGAGTTCGGGAAGCAGCAGGAGCAAAACAAAGTCCTTCTTCTCATGGAACTAGTGGAGGGAACACTAGATAAACAGATACACGTATTTCAATCAGTGAAGAAAATTTAAAAGGGGTGTGAGAATGGAGCGGGTTTGTGCAAAAGAAGGTGGGCTTTGATGTAAGACACAGGGCTACAGGACGGCCAGGGAAAGTCCTTTTGTCTCGGTGACACTGGAGCAGAGACCTGAGTGGAGAGTGGGTCCAAGCCATGAAGATAGTTGATGAAAGAGCCAGGCGGGGGGATAGTGAGTGCAAGGGCCCTGAGGTGGAAATGCACTTGACATATGTGAGGGGGAGTGAGGACCGCTCTTCAGACTGGAAATAACACATTTGGGGGTAGGATGTGGCTGTGAAGGGAGACGAACAAAAAAAGCCTTTACAGTAGGAGACAGAAGAACTGTCAAATAGAGACATCAGAACCTAGCAAGAATAGCTATTTAGAGCCACTTAGTGTTGGTCTAAACTGTCCCATGCCCCTCCTGTCCCTCTGAAGGGGTTACATTCTTGTACAGAGTACAGTATAGTTGCTATCCGTATGATAAAGCTGACTTATTACTATGAGTTTCTATTTGTTTTCAGCACTCAATTTGTTTCAATTCCAAGAGCATCTATTCAGCCCTTACTACATGTGAGACACTATGCCAGGCTTTGGGAATAAAATGATGAATAATTTAGTGTCATCACCTCCCAGGGTTCACCATCTTGCTACAGATGAAAGGTGTAACTCTGTACCTTGATTAAGAAACGGAGATGTGGACAGATGAATAGACAAAGAAGATGTGGTACATGTATACAATGGAATACTTCTCAGCCACAAAAAAGAATGAAACAATGCCATTTGCAGCAACATGGATGCAGCTAGACATGATCATACTAAGTGAAGTAAGTCAGAAAGAGAAAGACAAATATTATATGATATCACCTATATGTGGAATCTAAAATTTGACACAAATTAACCCATCTATGAAACAGAAACAGAATCAGGGACATAAAGAATAGACTGATCGTTGCCAAGGTGGAGGGGGGTGGGAGAGGGTTGGATTGGGAGTTTGGGATTAGCAGATGCAAAGTGGTTTATAGAGAATGGATAAAAATCAAGGTCCTACTGTACAGCACAGGGGAACTATATTCAATATACTGCGATTAAACCATAATAGAAGAGAATATGAAAAAGAATGTTTGCATATACATGGTTGCGTCACTTTGCTGTACAGCAGTAATTAACACAACATTGTAAAACAACTATACTTCAATAAAAAATAAATTAAAAAAAGAAAAGAAACAGGGAGATGCTGCATGTGTCTTAGAAGGCTCTCTACCCAACATGGTTTCACTTTTATTTAAACTACTTAATGCTAAAAGGATAATCTTAAATTGCTGAAAAATTCATTGACATGGAAATCCTTACTCCTAACAATGCCAGCCTAGGTGTATTTGTACATACATACATACAATTATACACATGAACCAATAAGTATATAACACTGCAATACTTTCTAGACAATGTCTCCAAACTGATGAAACATATTCTAACAATCAACAGCATGAGTCTGCTTCTGCCCTACTACTAAGAATGGGTTTCTTGAAGCTTCTTCTCAAAGCTCCGGATTTGACAAGCAGATCTACCTTTGGAGCACGGCTGCGTCCCCCCGAGGGTTAGGTGGCCTGGCTCTGCTCCTGTACCCAGCGCCCCCTTTGTTTCCCTGAGGAGAAGGACGTGGCAGTTTTAAAGTTAAGGATGTTGGTGACCCCTTGCCCCTACATCAAGGTCCTTAGTGTTTGACCTAGCAGCTCCTCCCTCCAAGAGATGGAGTCCATTTTCTCAACCCTGGAGCTGGGTTGTCCCACGACTAGCTTTGGCCTGTAGAATGCAGTGGAGATGATGCTGTGCCGGATACCATCTGGCCTGGGGGAGCCATGTATGTTTCTGCTTGCCCTTTTGGAACCTTGGTTGGTCACCCTGTAAGCGAGCCTGGAGCTCATGAGGCTACAAAACCAGAGTCCAGCCAGCTCAGTGATCCCAGCTGAGGCCCCAGACAGAAGGGAAAGCCCACCTAAAGTCATCGGGCCTGACTCAAGTCTGACCTGTGAAGGAGTCCACAGGGGACAGAAGAACCATCCAGCTGAGCCCACCCTGAACTGCAAGGTGGTTGGCTGAGGCCAACAAGTTTTAGAGTGGTCTTTATGCAAGAAAAGCTTACTGATGCAGCCTCTGTGCAGAAATACACCCGTGTGCATACCTCGATCCACGTGTGTGCTAGAGAAAGTGATGCCGGATAAGAGGGATAACATAAATGTACACTGAGATGTAAACTTGCAGAAAATAAAAATTGGCACAAAGAAACCAATAGGCATGTACATCTCATCCCTAAGACTACCTCAATGATTATTTCAAAAATATTGATTCACTTATTTTTCACCATCTGAACACCTGAATGGGTGCTCAGTGAAACAGACAGAACCAGAGAGTTTTGATCTCTTCCCTGAGGTTGGAGAACAGTGTGTCACATGCTGCGGCTGATGCAGCATTTTCTTGTACGTTCTTTTATTTTAAATAAAACATAATTGGGAGGCGAAACAGGGCTGGAATCTGTATCCCTCCTTTTCAGATACTCGGAGGACTTCATGCCGTTCACTCTCCTGCTTCCTGCTGGCGAGTTTGCAAAGATGTGTGTGTTACTGGCTAGATTTCCTTCTGTCCTTGTTGTTGCCCCACTTACATCTATGCTGCTCCATCCCCCTCCGAATTAGTATCATTTCCTGTTTCCAAGAAATCTGCCCATGAACTCCTTCTTTTTAAATCACTGGCTTGAAGCTACATCCCTAGGTTGGGTTAAGTTTCAGTCTGGGGATGGAAAGGAAAAAAAAATGGAGAAGAGTAAATTTTATCATTTTCCCACCAAAGCTGACTTAATTCGATGGCATACCGATTTATAAAACCCCTCTAAGCCGTACGCAAATAATAATTTTCTGGTGTAAGCAATTGGTATGTACTATGGGTAGAATTGTGTCCTCCCCCAAATTCATACATTGAAATTCTAACCTGAAGTACCTCAGGATATGCCCTTACTGTGAAATAGGGTCATTGCAGACGTCATTAGTTAAGGTGAGGTCATACCAGAGTAGGGTGAACCCCTAATCCAATATGACTGGTGTGCTCATAAAAGGGGAAATTTGAACACAGACACGCGCACAGAATGAATGTCGTGTGAAGATAAAGACAGAAATCTAGATGCTTGGGGTGAAGCATCTCTAAGGCAAGAAACGCCGAAGATTGTCAGCAAAGCCCCCGAAGGTGGGAGAGAGCCTGGAACAGACGCTCCCTCACAGCCTCAGAAGGACCCATATGTGCTGACACCTTGATCTCAGTCTTCTGACCTCCAGAACTGGGAGATGAGAATTTTCTGTTATTTAAGCTGCCTAGTTTTTGGTACTTTGTTCCGGCAGCCCAAGCAAACTAATACAGTATATTTACCATTTTACCTGTCATTTGCTTTAATAACAGAGTGCTTTCGGTTCGGTATGTTCAGCTTCTCACCTCCCCTTTCTCCCAAATCCCGCAGAAATGACAGTTAATATGTACCTAGGAAGTACAGCCATAATTATGCTAAGAACATTGGCGGAAGATGCACTGGTGGGTCGGAGACTTTATCATGTTTGGGAAACCAAAAAGGACCTACGGCGAGATGAAGCCGTGTGGAGAGAGCAGCACCCAGGATACGCATGACAGGGGTCTGCTGTGCAAGAGACCCCTGCTCACCACAGAGCTACTATGTTCCTGTGAACAGAGCCTGGGCTTGGGAAAGTTGTAGCAGTCTACTAGGAAGAGAGGAGTCATGTGTGAATGATATCAAGTTGTCATGCTTGTCATACCCGGGAAGTGGGTTAAGACATAGAGGCTGAATGACAACTGGAACGGGAGTCAGAAAGCCACCTTTTCTGCCACTTTCAGTGCAGCATCCCCCAAAGATGCTGCCTCTGCAGTGACAGCCCTACTGTATTTGTATATACCGTGGGGATGAGAGACAGCATGGAAATGAGACAGGACCTGAACGGGATCCTTTTACTGCCTCCCCTCAAGTGAAGCCTGTGAGAAACCTGACGTCATCCAGAAGAGAAGCAGGGTTCGTACCACAAATAAATCATTTCACAAAGTGAAAAAGTGGCAACAGGAATACCATTTCTTATGATGCAGTATTTACCATATTACCTGAGTCAGCATTGCCAGAGGGTATTTTTCTTTCTTGTGGAAATGAAGGCAGCAATTTTTAAAACATACTAGTCTTATTGAAGTTTATTTAAAACATTTATGGTTACATTTAAATATTAAGTGAAATGAAATGAAAGAAGCAGTCCGTGGTTTCTTTTGGTTGTTTCCAAATTTGTAGCACAGACTTTTCAGGAAAGGGTAGAGGCTTTCTAAATTTCTTCTACTGGGAAAATTTACCTGAATTAGTCAGGATAAGCTATGGTGTGGTGATTAAAAAAAAAAAAAAAAGAAAGAAAAAGCCAAAAGCAACCAACCAACCAACAAGAAAAGCCCTCTGGATCCTCAGTGGCTGAAAACAAGGAGGTTTATTTCCGGCTCCCATCTTGCACGATTCACATCAGCCAGGGCCACTATTCCACACGTCACTCCAGAACCCAAGCCACTGCTAGAAATGTCTCTGGTCACGCCAGAAAGTCTGCAGCAGCAGCAAATTCGCTTGGCCCAGAAATTCCATGTGTCAAGTCTTCTCACGTGTCATTGGCTAAAACTAGTCACATGGCCCCGCCCAGCCACTCCGGTCCAAGAAGTGCATCTCTGTGATCAGAAGGTCCAAAGCTGCACATATGGACTGAGAAACAACATTCATGATTAATATGTTACTTAGATAATGGCTATTTCATACAGTGAAAGATTGTGATTAAAGCCTACATGATGTATTACTAATAAGCAGGTAAGATTATATAGGGCAATTGTTTTATGCAAACATTATCATTTTCTTTGTTTTCTGTCACTGAACACAATTTTTTCTATCAAACCTCTACTTGGCCCAAAGGCAGAAACTTACTATTAGACAATTAGGGTCAATTTAGTCAAATAGATGTTTATTTAGTTCAGTGTTTTGTATAAATTACAATGAAGGACTGGCTTCTGTGGCAAAGGGATAAGATTTCCTCAGTAATCTACATCTGACCATGTGGGCATTTTCCGAAATGTAAATTATACACTTGGGCGGGAGGTCCTGAGTGCCTGTGACATTGGAAATCACTGGAAGGTAGGAGCCTTCACCTGGGTCCAGGCTTCCGGGTCACGCGTTGTTCTTGCTACATGAAAGGAGACATTGGCCTCTTCTTCTGATGAACTGGAGGTGACGGGAACCTCTCTGCTCAGCTCCACTTCTGCCTGGGCTCACGCCTCCCCGGAGGTTGCAGAGGAATTTTGTACCTTGCTCACGTCCAGCCCAGGATCAACCAAGGGCTGTGACCTGGGGGCGTGAGCAGGTGAGTGGCTTAGATTTCCCGGCAAAGGTGCGCATTAACCCTGCAAGTGTTCTTACAAATCTCTGGCTTTACACCCAGAAGCCCAGGAGTCACTGCTCGCCTTCTTTTTTCACGTTTCTGTTAATAGCAACTCACCTCTAAAGACCATGAAAGTTAATATTTCATTTGAATGGAAACAATGATGAAGTCAAAAGGCATTGGTACCACTGCACTGATGGACATTTTTAAGTGTTATCAGGACACACATGGGGACATATCCAAGGAAATGTGCAGTCTCAATAGTAGTTTTCCCAATGATACAACTGAAAGCTCTTGGATTTCTAAAGGCTTAAGATCAAATCTCCATTCAGACACTTACCCGTTGCTTAAGATTGGGCAAAATAGTTCATCCCTCTGGGCTTTGTTTTCCTGGAAAATACGTGGTGTGGACCAGCGCTGGCACAGAGCGGGTGCTCAATAAATAACAGTCCTCATTACTGCTATTAATATACCCCTAATTCATGAATGATTAGTGGTAGGAGGCCTGCTAGTGATCCAGCTTGTGGAAGAACGGGAAATCAAGTCGTATCTAATCTGTGCTTTACAATATAGCGTAACATAAATTAATTCAAGAAAATCACTGGCTACTAAGTTCTTCTGTATCATTATAAACATATAAAAAGAACTATTTAAAAATCACAGGATCGATATGATGTTGGGATTTGCTTCAAAATAATCTAGTAGATAACAACAAGGTCCTACTCTGTAGCACAGGGAACTATATTCAATATCTTGTAATAAACTATAATGGATAATCTGAAAAAGAATGTTTATATACATATATATGTAACTATATGTATATATATTACTGGATCACTTTCCTGTACACCAGAAACTAACACAACATTGTAAATCAACTATAATTCAATAAAAAAATCTAGTAGATGAGTTATTAATGAAGAGAATGGCCATGAATTATTGATTATTGAAGAGGGATAATATAAACGTGAGGTTCATTGTATTTATTTTTCTGTATGTTGGAAATTTTCTATTACATATTTTTTGATCACTGGTACACATGTTTGAAGGCAAATAGACAAGGGGATTTTATGCTTATGGGTATTTTGAATCAAATCACTTTTACAAAACATTACCTCTTTAATTCTCCCTTCCTAGAATGGGGATGTCTTATGAAATTCACATGGAATTTGAAGATCCGAAAAGGGAAAAAATAACTTAAAGGGAACGTTATTAGATAAAATGCAAGACAGTTGCCATTTTAAAATAATTTGTTTTTTAAAGTCTAATAAATTTCAGAAATATATAATTATTAAATAGGTATATATTTATTAGAGTTATAATTAAATACATATATTTGTTAGCTTTTTTATTAGAATATACCTAATTTAGTATATTAGAATAGATCTTGAATACCTATTATGGGCTAGTCACTCTATAAGATATACACCAACTCACACCACTCTACAGTGTTCTTCTGTGGGTGTAATGGGGATATTCTCATCTAAAGTAAGTCAGTAAACCAAGGAGCAGAAGGGTTAAGTAGCTAACTTGAGGAAACTCAGCTAGTAAATGACTCTTTCTGGCCAGCTGTCTCTGGTCTTGATTCTCCCACTATGCCTTCTCCCTGAGCCAACACGGCTGTTCATTAAACACCTAGACCTCAGCCTTAAATAAGAATTTATGAATGAGGTCATCCAATTAGGTCAACACTGAGAATAACCGCTTAAAATCAGGTTTCGGTGCTGTTTGTTACGGGGGAAGTGTGACGTATGGTTGGTGTGAGTGCTGACTCTAAAGGCTGCCCAGCTTGGCCGTGACATCACTTGCCACTGACTCGGGTCCCTCAGAGCCCCCGCCGGTCCTGTTCTGCGTGCACTGTGTCCAGGCACCAGGCGAGGCCCATGCCTCTGGGCTCCTGCACTGCAGGGGCTGCACCCTGGCCTGCTGGACAGGCCACCCCGCCCTCAGGAGCCCTGCAGTGACTGCTCCACCCGGAGGGCTCCCTGCTGCCCCTGTGGTCAACCCGCTTGCCCTCTGGAGCGAGTGTTAACCCTTGGACTTTGCCCCTCCAAACGGCATTTATCACTGGTGCTTGTGTGTTTATACAACGGCGCCCATTGATTACGGGTTCGTGTCCTCTCCGTTTATGGCTGTGTCATTCACTTCGCATCAGGCCTCTCAGAGGACTGACGCTCAGCAGGGGATTCCTGTGTCCCCCCGCTTTGTTTAGCCCGTCAGCCCATCTGTCTGAACTTGTGTAGGCTCTAGTCAAAAAGTTATTAACAAATGATACCAACTCGTTTTGAACAAGTGGTGTTTACCCACTGAGTGCAGTGAAAGAGCTGATTTGGTCAGTGAGTGTGTGTGTGTGTGCATGTGCACGTGTGAAACGTGTTCTATGGAATTCTGGGAAGCCTGAGTTCGGCTCCTTATTCAACCACTCACCTGCTGCGTGGTCCCTGGCTAATCACCGAACTGCTCTGGGCTCTGCCTTCCGACGTGGTTGTGTGTCGTGTCGGGACTAAAGGCTCTGATGTTGAGGAAACTGAATCTGGGCTTGAGTTCTGGCTGTGCTACTTAGGCCTTGGGCAAGTCCCTTAGCTTTCCTCTGACTCAATTTCCTTATCTGTGAGAAGAGAATAGTAGTCCCCATCTCAAAAGTTCTAATGGGGGTTAAAGAAGATGACTGACGCAAAGAGTTTACTGAGTCCACGCCTGGGACACGATAAACTTTTCCCAAGATCCATTTTTCTCTCGCTGCTCTATCCCGGGACTCGTTGGGGACTAATGTGTACATGAGGCGTACACTTCATCACTCCTCCCCCCTCTCCATTTTAACAATGTCTTTTGTGTTGATGATATTGTTTTAACTCTTACAAATCACTTTTCCCCCCAGGAGTCTTCAATCCTTTTAGGTTTTTATAGCTTCCCCACCCCTGCCCCAAACAACCAGAGAAATCCCACCGTAGCAACATGGAACAGTCAAGTCAGGGAATGCAGAAAAGTAAAGTAACAATTTAGGGGGAAAAAGAGTATCAAATCAGCAAAACTTTAAGGGAAATGGAGGGCAGCAGGGTCACCCTGCAGGAATCGAGGGGACCAATGGGTCTTAAACGCTCCTCTGAGCAGTGCTGGGTTGCATCACCGCCGGCAGAGATCCTGGCTCCAGCTCACCAAAGGTGGGTGTCAGAACCCCTGATGGATCAGCCAGCAATCATTCATTAACAAGTCCTTTTCTCGCCTCTCTCCTAAGGACCACGGGCCGGAGGGAGACACAGTCTCAGAACAATAAAGTAGCTCTGGAAGTGGAAAGGGCCTCAGGGGAGAGAAAGAAAAAGTGGCTTCTCAGGAGCTGGCTGTGGGATTTGGCAGCGTTCAACTTGGAGCTTTGCCACCGCGTGGCGTGGGCATTTTCTCCACACCTTGCCGACCTTCTCAGATTGAAAACTGGGTCGGAGGCATTTGAATGGGCCCACAGGACCCCTGCCTGCCAACGCCCTGCTCCCTTTGTCATGGCTTTCAGAATTAGTGCGGAAGCATGCATAAGAAAGCGGCAGACTTGTGCTGGCTTCCTCAAAAACACTCCTTGTTTAGGGGCTTAGGAATTCCAAGTGCTCCTGGACACAAGAGTGTATTGCAGGTACCGACAAGGGGCTCTGAAATATCGCCAAGGAGGCCTGTCAATTGCATTCCTATATTTTTCATTGCAGATAAGAAGCAAAGGGGAAAACTTTGGCCGTGGTGCAGAAGGCCAACTCTAATGCCGAGACCTTGGAAAGAAGTTTAACCCTTCAGACCCTGGGCTCACTGTTTCCATTGTCATAATGAGGATAATATGGGATTCAGATCCAAGAACATATGCAAATATTTTCTGTCTTTAAATACCATATAAACAAAGACTATATTATTCCTCATAGCTAAAGATCTAATATAATTTGCATTGCTTTGCTTCTGTTGTAAAAATCCCACTTATTAATTGCGGCAAATGAAAGAAAACATAAATAAGCATAAAAAAAGCAATGAAAGTAGCGTGTAATTCCACAGTCCATTATAAATATATTGTTTATCTCCTTTCAGTACTTAAATGAATTTGATGTTAGACTGTGTGTGAATTTATTATTATTATTTTAAATCCAAGGCATTGACAGATTGCTTTAGAATTTACATGTGTCGGGGACTGTTCTAAGCTTTACCCAGAGTAAGGCGTGTAGTACAGCAACCTAATGACTTGAGTATGGCTATTATCACCTGCATTGTTACTCAAGTAAACAAAGGCACAGAGAGGTTAAGTAACTCCTCTAAGATTACTCAGCAGTGGATGACAGAAGAGAGACTCAAAACCGGGCATCCTGAAACCAGAAAATGTGCTCTCATCCACTAGGCTATGTGGCTTCATTTCTCTCTGGAGAAGTGTTTTTGCTGAGGGGAAAAAGTAGATTTGGTCATGAATGACTATTAATATTTTAATTGCTCTTACTGGCAGGCCACTGTACTCAGCGTTTCCCACACACATACTACCGCGCATCGGGCGGGCACAGGACATCTTCACTGAGCTGCATTCCAATTAAGTCAGAACCTCATCCAGATGAGACCCACCGCACCCCACAAGTCCTGATCACACACTGGATTCTGCCGGCCATCTCAGGAACGGTAGAAGTCCTGCCTGTTCCGTCACCTCCCTGACCCCTTCACTTGCAATCCCCGCTCTCTCCTCTAAACTCTTAGCGCCGACTACCCACACTGCTCAGGTCACATTTTAAAATTCAGTCTCCCTTTTACTGATGTGAAATGCACACACACGGTTGTAGGGAGTAGACCTAAACTGCGTACCCAGGTCCTGCATTTTCCCCATTTGTCTCTGTGTGAGCAAAGCCACACCCCGTCCAAATCAACAGTGAAGCCCCATGTCTTCTTGAATATAGAACAGTTCTTCTTCTCATGCACGGCCTGGTGGGAGAGATGATGTTCAGGTTGGGCATTGCTTAACTACCTCTAACTAAAAGCTTGAATGGATTCAAGTTAAACATTTTGGAGAAGAATACACAAAGGTGGTGATTTCATTCTCTTGGAAATTATGTGAAGTCTCTTAACGTTAACAGGGATGTAGAATCTCTCCTATAAGACTGCATGTGGCTGAAAAAAAAGTCTTCCTGATTATCCTTCTTTTATAACCCACAGTGTCAGACACAGGTGACTACTGGCTTCAGCAATATTTATAAAATCAGTGAGTGGATGACGAGGGACACAGACTAGTCAGAGGGCTGGTACGGGTCCCAGTAACCTGTGCGTTGGTGCGCCCACCCTGCCCTCCATTCTCCCTTCAGCGGTGCGGTTTGCTACTGCTCATCTGAAGTGGGTTCAGGAGAATCAGTGTTTCAGAAAGGGGTCTCCAGAATCCACTCTCCTCTTCCTGAACTGTCCCATACATTCATACTTGGCAACTGTTAAAACCTACCCAGTTTTCTGATGTTTCCCGATAAGCTTTCATGTTCCCTTTGAAGAATCGTCTCCTATTCTAAGAACCCTGGTTATTTGAGCATCCAGGGAAAGCACACGTGTCCAGTGCTTTGCCAGACACCCTGGGAAGCGACCACGGCCATGGAAAGAAAACTGGTATCTGCTGGGGCTCCCCGTGAGCCCGGGACCACTATCCTCACTTCACATGTATAAGGTTTTGAATCCTCACGAGCCTGTCACGTTAGCCATGCTGTACAGATGAGAAAACTGAAGCACAGAGAGGTTTATGAACTTTTCTAAAGTCACACAGCTCATGAGCAGCAGCTTGAAAACTCAAACCCATCCTTTTGGGTCTAGAGTCCCTGCTTTTAGTTGCCCACACCTAAGGATACTGGTTGAAGCTACAAAGTTGGGTGATTTGAAAGTGCTGCAATCTACCAATTTTTTTTAAATTTTTATTTATTTAATAATTAATTTATCTTTATGGCTGTGTTGGGTCTTCGTTTCTGTGCGAGGGCTTTCTCTAGTTGCGGCAAGCAGGGGCCACTCTTCATCGTGGTGCGTGGGCCTTTCACTATCGCGGCCCCTCTTGTTGTGGAGCACAGGCTCCAGATGCGCAGGCTCAGTAGTTGTGGCTCATGGGCCTAGTTGCTCTGCGGCATGTGGGGTCCTCCCAGAGCGGGCTCGAACCCGTGTCCCCTGCATTAGCAGGCAGATTCTCATCCACTGTGCCACCAGGGAAGCCCCTGCAATCTACCAATTTTTATTCTTCTTTGGAAATTACTGAAATCCCCCAGCAAGTGCTCTTTTGTTCCTTGAAGACTCTCATTTTGCTTTCCTCTGACCTGAGCTCTGCAGGCTGACCCACGTTCCCCCCAGGTCTCAGCTCCAGGTTCTCTGGCCCAGCCCGTGGTTCCCCCTTCACCCCGCGGTCCTGGGCACGGAGCTGCACAGGGCATGGGCCTGGGATGCGCTCGTTCCACAGGAGGATTAGCTCCTGGCTACCACAGGGGAGCTCTGTTCGTGTCCCTTGCCCCGGGGGTTGCTGGGTTTTCAAAGTCTTTCATGTACCCAAATCCTATAAAGGCCTCTGATAGATGAGAATTGTACACAGTTTCTACAGCTTAGCGGAAGCGCTGTGGGATGTAAGCCTGGAGGCCTTTGTGTGGACAGATCTGAGCCAGAGTCCCTGTCCTGCCACACTCTGCTTACCCTTCCTGCATCCCAACCCCATGCCCCCGGCTCTGCGCCCTCTGTTCCTCCCACGTGGCTGGACATCCCCCTCACGGTAACCTGTCCAACTGCCACCTGTACTGAGAACTGGCTCCAGTGTCCCTTCCCTCCAGAGTCAGAGGGGCAACTCGGCTTCCTGGATGAGAGCACAAGTTAAACGTCAGATGGCCCTGGATTCCAACTGTCCGAGATCTATGATATTTGAAATTTCTCCATTTCCTTGAGGACAGAAGGGGATAACATTTCTATCTTTGGGGGTTATTAAAAGGCAAAGGGAAACTACGCACATAAAGCTATGAGCAGTGCATCTGACCAAGAGTGAGTGCTCAGTGATCAGGGAGTTTTCTCATTACGGGTGTCTGTGTGTGTGTGCACATGTGTGTGTAAGCTTGCGCGCCCACGTACAGCGAGGGGTAGATGGTCACAGGGCTCGCCAGCCTGGTGGAAGCAATTTCTTCCTACTCCAAACCTATCATTCTTCCCGGCCTTTGTTCCTAGACTTGGTCAGTTTTCACTCCTAACGTGGCTGTTGGTAAGTGTGCCCTCTCTTTCTGCCCCTTTGCACGTGTTCCAAAGTGGCTGTGAGCTCCTGAGGACAGTGTCCAGATCCATGCTAGTCTTCTGTTCTCGAGAGAGTGGTGTGGGCGTGCTTTCCACGACAATCGTCAATGTCTGTTGAGTAAACACATGGATATGTGAGTGTTTGTGCTGTCTGAGTTATGATTTTTACCTGCCAAGTCCATCATCAGAAAGTATTTATTCAGTTACTGACTTTGTTCAGCACAGAACAGGGCAGGGATGCCCAAAGAAACTAGAAATTCAAGTCTTGCCTCCAGCTCACCCCTCAGGGTACTGGTCCACTCAAGCTCTGTTATCACTGAGCTGTGAATCAGGCTTGATGGAGGGGCTGTGGACCCAGAGCTGCCCACCTGCATAGTCTGTCGTAACTTGACAGCGCTCTGAGGATGAGCCCCGCCGTGCTGGCCTGAGTGCCCGCTTCTGGTCCGTCATGGATTCACCCAACGTTTACGAGCTCCCAGCTTCACGAGGCCAGATCACACCCTAAGAGACTAGGACGGGTGAGTCCAAGCTTCCTGACACCTCGGTCTCTCCCGTCTGTCCCGCAAGGACAGGAGCTAAATAAATCCATCAGTCTTAATGAAAAGTCACTGTTTTTCTTTTAATAAAACAGAATGAGTTCCCTAGAAAATTAAACTGAATTACTGTTGAGTCTTTGTATTTTGTCCTTGTTTACTGAGCAAAGCATTAAATATACAAGCCGATCCCTGAAGCTAATCTTCCTCTTTATCCACGGAAACAGAAAGTAGATTAGTGGTTGCCAGGGACAGGGATGGGGGTGACGGCTAATGGGAATGGGATTTCTTTTTGGGGTGTTGAATATGTTCTGGAATTAGGCAGTGGTGTTGTTTGCACAACTCTGTGAAAACCACTGACTTGTGTATTTCAGAATGTTACGGTATGTTAATTGTACCTCAATAAAGCTGTTATTTAAAAACAACAACCATAGTAGAGGAAACCTCCACCATTTTTCCCCAGCTGCCCACGTGGTCAGCCTGCAGAGCTCAGGTCAGAGGAAAGCAAAATGAGAGTCTTCAAGGAACAAAAGAGCACTTGCTGGGGGATTTCAGGCAGCTGCCCCACGTCTTCTCCCAGGCGTGTTCAATCCAACGAAGGATGCAGGCACAGTGGATAGGAAAGCGGAGGCTTCTGTGGCCAGGAGGGAAGATGCCTGACCCACATCAACTGCAGCATCAGGAAGTGCACATTTGTTGCATCTCCCTTGGCTGATAAGGAGAGCTATTGCTTCCTTTGTGTCGTGTCTAGGTCAATTAGAAGGTGTAGCCATAGGATAAAATACAGGATGTTTGCTCTGTAGAACTCTTAAGCACACCTTGAAACTTGAAACCAGAGGTTGTTGAAAAGGAACAACTGGTTCATGACAGTCAGGAAACTTTTCTCCAAAGAGGCATGTGTTTTATTCTTGAGGGTTGGCCTAAAATTAGTTAGTGATACTTGCTACTTTTATTTGAATGCTAAAAATACTTACTAAGAGATTCCCTTCAAGGGTCAAGAGATTAGCAACCCAAATATATTTAGAGAAATACCAACTGCGTGCTCTCAAATAACACTTAATGAGAAGTTCCAGAAATGAAAATTCTATTCTCAGGGGTGGATGAATTTAGGGAGAATTCGGGCCTCTCTGTCTCTTCCTGTGAAAGACGCAGATGCGGTCCTGTTTCCTCTGTAGACTTTTCATGACAAGCACCCAGGTAGATCCAGCATCCTCGTGGGTATGTTGATGGGACAAATCCAGTACTTTCTGGCTTCCTCCAGAACCCACTGTGGGAAGGGTGCGAGGGACAACGGGCAGCCCTGCCCAAAGGAATTTACAGTCTCAGAGAAGAGATAACCCTCATCGATTTGAAGATTAGGAGGATGTGGGACAACTTGTTAAGCTGACAGCCATTTTTCTCTTCTGTCCCTACTCTGGGGCCACGGTGGGCGGGACCCAGCCTAAAGATGTCTTCACTGCTTCTGCCCTCAAGGAGCTCAGAGAAGTGGGGCAGGAATCAGGAAGTGAAATAGCCCATCTCCTGGGAGCCTAGGTGTAGCCGGGGTATATGTATGGGGGTCTGTGGGCCACATCAAGGGGGGCCTGGCTGGGATGGGAGTGGGACATGCAATGTGAAGAGGGGATTTATGGGTTGATCATGTCCCCACAAGATGTGTTAAATTCCTATCCCACCCCCAGGACCTGCGACTGTGATTTTATTTGGAAGCAGGGTCTTCACAGGTGATCAGGTTAGAATGAGATCACTAGGGTGGGCCTCAATCCAGTATGGCTGTGTCCTTATACAAAGAGGGGAATTTGGATACAAACACGTGGGGAGAAGGTGAAGATGAAGACAGAGATTGGACGATGCTTCTACAAGTCAAGGGACATCAAAGATGGGCAGCAAACTGACAGAAGCCAGAAGAGGGATATGGGACAAACCTCCCTCCCAGCCTCAGAAGGAACCATCCTGCCCACACCTGATCTCACACTTTCAGTCTCAAAACCATGAGAGCACTTTTCTGTCGATGAAGCCTCCCAGGCTGTGGTGCTTTGCCTCTGCAGCCTTAGCAAACTGACCTAGAGAACATTGGATCCCATCTAGAAACAGAGGGCATTTTCCAGGGGGATGAAGGGGAAAGAATGCTCTCAGCAGAAGGCACTCCGTGCCCTCAGCTGGTAGAAAGGGCAGGTGGACAAGGTGAGAGACTGTAGGCTCAGCGTGGCTCTGGCATGAAGGAGAGAAGCAGATGAGCCCGGAAGGTGGGCCAGAACTGAAGCCCCTTCAGGAATGGCTTGATCTGGGAGGCAGGTGTAGGGGCCGGGAAGGGGCGATGCAGTCTAAGCAACAGGCAGGTCCATGAGAATACGGAATGCTACTGCTTCTGTAATGACCCAAGGGGGCTCATTCTTCCACCAACCTTCCCACTCCCACTCCCAGCCTGAGACCCCTGGGGCTTCAGAATGCTCTGCTGTGGGCTTGGGGGCCTAGCAAGGTCTGCACCTCCTGCCAGCCCTGGAGGAGGGACGGCTCCGCTTCATCCTGGCTCTTACAAAGGTCTGTGTGGCCTGGCACCTGCAGCAGGGACCCAGGCTCTGGGACTAGCTGTTAGCCGAGGGTCTGCTGGAAGGGACCCAGACCCTGTTACACTGGAAATCAATTGTATAGCAAGTTTGCAATAATCCGTACCCTGGACGGGAGTCTACGCTTCCTCTAGTTATTATGGCTGGCGCCTTCAGCACTGCTGTGTGGTTATTTGGCTTTGCTGCCCTGCATGGCTCTTCCTCATTAAGGGCAGGTGATGTATGCTGATGTCTTGGTTTCTAACAGAGGTGCAAATAGCTCTGTATTTTATATTTGCTTCATTTTAGTCACTTGACTCAGTTATAAATACAAGCCCGATACCACCAATCCCAGAGAGCAGGGGGGCTCCAAGAGGGCGGGAGAGAAACTGAGAGCTTACTACCCATGAGAAGCACATGCCAAGCTCCCTGGTGATCCCACAAAGTGGGACCCTATGAAGGAATGTCCAGGTGCCCTAGACCGGCGACCTAGGAGGTGTTGTCTTAGGCACCCTCCACTTTCTTGTGTCATTTTTATTTTCTTTTATTCACTTTTTAAAAATGTCTTCTCCACTGGTGAATGGGAAATATCATAAAATAAGAGGTTTGATTTGACTCAGTACATTTTCATGGAGTCCTAGTGATTTCATGACTGAGGTGAATACTTTGGAAATTGACGCAGCCACTGGCAGACTCGGGCTGTTGTCCTGGGAAGTTGGAGCAGCTAAAATCTTGTTACCAAGCTCACTGCTGTCTTCCTGTGTGTGGTGAGGCTCCCAGCGGGCCGTCTACTCTCTCCATGAAAATCCAGGACTGAGATTCAGAGGAATTTTAGTCAGGATTCTCCAAAGCCTTTGCCAGGACAACCAGAGTGGTGATGTTTTACTGCAGATTTTAGATTAAAATGCCTACCTCTGAGCGTGAGTACTTTTCATTTCTTGTGTGTCTGTGTTTTTTTTTTTTTTTTTTTTTTTTTTTTTGGTGGTACGCGGGCCTCTCACTGCTGTGGCCTCTCCCGCTGCGGAGCACAGGCTCCGGACGCGCAGGCTCAGCGGCCATGGCTCACGGGCCCAGCCCCTCCGCAGCATGTGGGATCTTCCCAGACCGGGGCACAAACTCATGCTCCTTGCATCGGCAGGAGGACTCTCAACCACTGCACAACCAGGGAAGCCCATGTGTGTGTGTGTTTAACAAGACTACTTACAAAGCTATTTCTCTTACCCGTGTTGATGTCCATCTCGGTGGTGAACTTCTAGGGGGTGTAAAGTGAATCAATTTATTTCCTTTCTTCTGTGCGTGCTAATGTGACTACTTTGCAAAAACAGAGGAGGCATCTGTTGGCTTCTTGTGGAAACTGTGAAACATCATCATGATTAAAAAGACAGAGAAAGACAGACAGACCGAGACAGAGAGAGAGAGAGGGAGAGAGAGGAACCCCGACCTGCTGTCTCAATCTTTGTTGAAGAGCTATCATGTCAGGATGACTAGCAATTACTGCTCCTTTGTAGGTATCACTGCGGTGCTTGACATTAAAACTAAGAGTGTTCTGTGAAAGGGACATTTGTTTCCAGGAGTAGGTAAACACCAACAGGGTTTTATGGTGTGTCCGCACATGTACATTATAAACTACAGAAAAATCAGAGCCCAAGGGCCCATGAACCTTGCACGGGAGAATCCAGAGTCCTTTCCTCAGACCTTTAAAGGCTCAATATTGTATCCCTATAACATGCACTTAACTAGGGCCAGTGAAAGAGGCATGGAGGAGAGAAGTAGATGAGCCAGAAATGAGGGCACCTTCAGGAATGGCTTGATCTGGGAGGCAATGAGGAGCCTGTAACATGCACTAAACCAAGACCAGAGGAAAGTTCACCAGGTCCTTCCCTTGAGGTGACTTCATCAATTTAACACAAATGTGGTAGGCAGGGCATTTTATTGTCCTGGTGGCTAATTGTGAGAGATAAAGGGAGATGAGACATCTTTTGAATATTGTCCTAAAAATTGAGCATGTCATTTTTTTGCCTTCTATAGACGTATCTGGAGTTTTTAAGATTTGCTCAAAGTGATGACCCCGGTTTTCTCAGAGCATAAGCCTGTATTGCACAATTAGCTGACATTCAGAAAGCAATACGGATTTCCAGGAAAAAGAGAAAGCTGTATCTGAATAAAATTATCAGCATGATTCAGGGATGAGAATTAGGTACATTGCTTACTCAATTCCACCTTATAGAACCAGCCAGGCTCCTAAAGTGAACTGCTGGAGGCAATCAGAACACTAGGCTCATTACTGAAGCGTGCCAGAGTACTCGGGATTTGCTTGAGGAAGAATTTATGAATGAATGACACCCCAAGAGTCACTCTCATGGTGCGATTCAACCGTAATTAGACAAACCATTCTCAGGGTGGGCTCCAGCAATTCATCTGTAAAGAAATTTTATCAAATTCTTACTCTTACTGAATTTTGTGTATTTTATGTTCAAAATAAATATATTCATTCATGCATCAATCTTTAAGTATGCAAGTGCCCACAAGAAGCACCCAGGCTGCAGTAGAAAACAGACTAACACATAAACCAAGTAATTTCAACACCGTGTGGATAAAGTGATAACAGAGGTATATTATATACAAGATAAAGTCCACCCAACCTGGAAAGGCAGAGGTAATCAAGGAGGGCTTCCAGAGAAGGCTGTGATTTAACTGAATATCAAAGATTAAGAAGGAATGCATTCAGGCCACTTCTGAAAATACGGGGAGAGTCATTCCTAATCGGCAAGGCTATTTGGAGGATTAAATGAGCTAAAAAAAACTAGCAGGAGGCAGCAAGATATTCCAGAAAAATCATGGTCCGTGGGGTCAGACAGAATCTGGGTTCTGTACCTATGAGCTGGGTGAGCCTTGGTTTCCTCATCTGTAAACGGGGAGCAGCCCAGCTCCCACGGTTGTGGCACAGACTGGAATGGGAGTGGACACACGGAAGTCTATTTATACGACATGCACGTATCCAAGGGTGGCTGTTGACTCTTTGTGGAACATTCTACGTGAATCAATCAATATTTCTTTCCTTTTCTTTCTATTCCTTTCTCTGACCTTTCTGATAAATTCCTGAGTCTTGAAAAAACAAAAACCAAACCAAACAAACAAAAGTGCTCTTCACCTCACCCGTTGCACTGATTACACACTTGCAGTGCCTTAGTAGATGACAAGAAAATGACCAAGAAAAGAAGGCAAATGTTGCAATGTCATTTAAAACGACGACACTTGTAAGTGACTGGACTCGACTATTTTCTAAAACGGGCAGCTTTCCTTCTTTAATGGACAGCACCGAATGTGAGCATTAGCTACCTTTGGAATGTTGCTTTTACTGCATTAGAAAACAAATTCTACTATTGAGGGCCTCTTGAGTAACATTCCAACATAATCTACGGTTCGATATTTAAGGAGAAATATTAAGACTTTGTATCATTTTTAAAAACTTGGAGAAAATTTGTGTTCAGGAATATATTAGGCAGAACAAAGGATCAATTCTGAGTGTCCAGAACCCATGATAAATCACATGGAATGCTTCACAAATGGAAATACAAAATAGACAGAATTTTGGGCTTGCTTCTTATAAGCAAGATCTCTTAATCTACAGCATCTCCTCACGTGGAAGTTACCCTCTCTAAGCACTGCTCCCTTCCTCTGGGGCTCAGAGGCCATGAATTGTCTTATAGGGGATGCACATGAGTTAGGTTGACTGATTGACCAAAACGAATGGTAGCGGTGTACTTGCCGTGCAGGGTGCTTACAGGGAGTCAACCAAGTGGGTGCTTTGGGAGCTGGGATGATTCAGGGGTAGAACTTTTCAATGTGTATCATCAAAGGGTCTCAAAAACTTCATTGATATTTCCTTAAAAGAGCTGAGAGGTACTTTAGCCAGTTTCAACACCAACTCATACTACAAGTTCACAGGCATGGTGGCATTCTCCTTTCAAAGGGAAAAGAGGGTAACAACCTTGAATACTGGGTTTTATGATAACCTGCAGAGTTCAGCATTTTTGAAGTTTTCATGACCATTAAAAGACACCCGCTCACAGAACCCAGATACAGTCAAAGGCATGGTTGCTGCCTGCAGTGTAGATGGAGACATGGTTGCTTTCCACCTAGTTTCCACAGCTGTCTGCCATCCTCCAGGCTGGCCTGGATGGCCCCCACTCCTGTGCTCCCCCAGAACTGTGCAAAAAATGTCTCCAATTTCATCTACTGGCAGAGCTGGCCACCTGTAACCCACACCGTCAAGAGATCACTTCACTTACTTCACAGAACTTGGGGACCATAAAGTAAACATCTGTCCACCTCTTGTCCCCAGAACTGCAAAGGTTATGATCCCCGCAGGTACCCGTCTTTCCTGTCTCCTCCTAGCTGGAGTGGCTTCTCCCATCTGGGGTCTCCATCCTACCCTTCCAGATGCCTCCGTGGCCTTACTCTACCTGATGCTCCTTTTCCAAAATCTTCAACTTTTCGCACACACAGTCTCCTTCCTGCTTTTAAACAAATATCTCAAGCATCTGCAAACTTGAAAAAAAAAAGAAAAAAAAACCTCAAAAACTCCCTCGACCTCATTCCCTTTCTGGGTGCCACCGTCTGTCTCATCCCCTGTTGACGCATTTTTACCGTGTCCTACACTCTGCTTTCGCTTTCCCCACCAGCCCTTACTTACAGGGTTTCCCCTCTGTCCACACACTGACTCTGTTCTTGCCAAAGTGGTGGAGGTTTCTCTGTGTATCTAAACCCAACAGGGACTTTTAAGCCTTCATTTTTCTTGGCTGCTGTGAACATTGGACCAATTTCGCAAGGTTTAGGCTTTCTTTTGTCTCCTTTGATAGTGCCTTTTAGTGGTTATATTTTCTTATCTAGTACTTTCTCCTCAAGCCCTCTTTATTGCTTCTCTGTTTTCTGCTCACTTTTTTTTTAATAGATCTTTATTGGAGTATAACTGCTTCACAATGCTGTCTTAGTTTCTGTTGTACAGCGAGGCGCATCAGCCATATGCACACAGAGGTCCCCACGTCCCCTCCCTCTTGAGCCTCCCTCCCGCCCTCCCCACCCCACAGGACTCTCTTCTCTTCTCATTTTGCCCCTTCCCTCAATGTGATGCCATCCTAGTACCACAGTGCTGAGCACTCCCCAGATCTCTTCCCAGCCTGGACTTCTCTGTCCTCTGGGTTCCAGGAGGTTCTAACGGCCTCTCCTCCTGGATCCCTCAAAGGCATCCCCAAGCCCATCATACTCAACTTTGAGCTCATCACCAAATTCTCTGTCCCCTGAAAAACCTGCCTTTTCTTTACTGTTCCAGACCTCCCAAATGCCACCCTTTCTTCCCTCGATGCCCACGGTAGGGACCTGAGTCATGAGGATGGCCTTGGAAGGAAGCTTACTGTTCGGGTCTCCCTTGAAGAACATCCTCTGCCCAGAACGTGTTTATTGGTCACCCCAGCTGCCAGGCCTTGGGGTCCACACTGGTGCTCGTGCCGGCCACGCTCTCCCTGGTGGTGCCCAGCGTGTGGGTCCCAGGCAGGGCTCCTCTAAGGGGCTACCTGTGCTCCTGGTCTCTCCATCAGCCTGGCTAAGACTCCTTAGAAAAATCCCAGAAGAGGGGATATATGTATAGCGTGGCTGATTCACTTTACTGTACAGTAGAAACTAATACAACATTGTAAAACAACTATATACTCCAATGAAAAAAACACAGAAAAACAGCCTCCCTCGTCACTGACCCTCCCTCGTCGCTGTCTCCTTCCGCACATGGCAGACCCCCGTCAGCCAGCCTCCCGCTCCCTTTCCCCTCCCTCTCCTCCTCTTTCTCTCTGTACCATCACCCTCATCCTCATTCAGGTCCCAACCACCAGCAGCACTGTAACCACCGCCTTCCATCCTGCCCCTGCTTTCCTCCCGCTCTGCAGCGTGATGTGTCCAAGGCACATCTCATCAGGCCACTCGCCAGCTGGTCACCCTTCACAGGTCCTCCGCTCCCCTGGGTCCAAGCTCCCTCCTGAGACTGATGAGTCTGCATCCTTGTAGTAAGCCTCCTTTCCAGCTTTCTGTCCATAAGGCAGCCTTGCTCCCACCAGGGTGAACCTTTTTAGTTACGCAAAAGCTGAAGATGAGAATTTCCTCTTTTCTCTGTCTGGCTAACGCCTAACGCATACTTGGCCTCCAAGTCTTATGTTATCGGTCCAGAAATACCCCAGGCTGCCCTGTCCCCGTGCTGGCCTGGCCGCTGTGGTTTTGGCTTTGGGTGGCACCTGCGCTTACTTCTGTGGGTTCCCGTGTCACCTTGAGGTGAACTGCTCGTCCAGCAGCTCCACGGCCGTGGCAAAGGGTGAGCCTGGAGAAGGAGACCCACTCCTCCTTGCCACTATGTGCTCTCTGCGCCCAGCACAGACCCGGCCCAGTTTACTTAAACGGATGAGTGTGCGAACAGACCCACGTCTGCTTAAACGCATGAATAAGTGAATACAAGACTCATTTTTCCAGAGGACCACGAAGGCAGCTGAAACGACAGGAAACGGAGAGGCAAACATCTGAAATTCCATCTCTGTTTCAGTGACAGGTCCCAGGGCAGGTTCTGGTACTGCGAGCCTGAAGGGGTGGGAGGGGACAGAGATGTTCCTCTCCCCGGTTTCACATCTTCCCCAGAGGGAGGGTAACTCATGTGGCTGTGCCTGGAAAGCAGCTTCTTGGAAGCAAAGCTCCCAAAGCTGCAGCCGGTGTCTGTGGTTGCTGTGGCTGTGCCTTGCGTCACCTCCTCTGACACGGGAGCCCATTCTTCTGCCCGTGTCCGGGAAACGTTCTGAAGCCACCGGGCTAGGTTCCCACTTGCTCCAGGGGAGGGTGAGAGGCCGTGAGACTGCGTTTGGAATCCATCTGACGGGCGACACTTTCTAGTCCCTGCGAAGCAGGAGGGAAGGGGTGTGGATCCTGGGTAGACGGAGCTCCTGGCTTCAGGCTGGCTTGTCAGTGGCAGTAAATCAAGTGAAGGTCATCCATAAATACAGACTTTCTTTCCAAAATCCCAGCCCTGCCTGGTTGCACAAGCCAAAACAAGAGGAGGGATTTTTCTCCTTCTTCTCCGACAGGACAGAACTCCTCTCGCAGTTAGACCCTTGGTATGCGAACACGCCCAGAGAAGCCCGTTCTTTACGGGAATGTGTGCCTTTTCCCCAGCTTCTCCCATGGGCGAGATTTTGGCAAAATGTTGCCTTTTTCGTTTCTCTCATCGTCACTCTAACGCAAAGCTTTCTTTCTTTCCTCTAACAGACTCTCCTGTTTTATTTCTCAAATCCAAACACACACTTAAATGTCACCTCCCATTGCTAACGATAAAATTCATTAATCATGTTAAATCTGACTCACAAGGGTACCATGTAGGGAGCGCTAGATATGTCTTCATTCGTTTGATGAAGGTTTACAAAGGCCTTCTTTATGGCAGGTCTGGTGCAAGGGAGTTTGCAAAGTCTCTCATGTTCATGACTCACTTTCTCAGGGGATATGAAATGGGCTGCACGGATGAGGAACTCTGGGCTCCAGGACCTGACTCCCAGCCCCGGGCCCCTGAGACAGCCTGATGGTACCTTCTGCCCCCTAAGCAGCCCTCCCGCACTCAGCCTGCCTAAGAACCGCCTGCCCTGGGTACCCGCTCCCTCTGATCTGCTGTTTGCAGGATCCTCGGGCGCCTGGGCCTGAGCATTTCAGACAGTGTGCTGTGCCCCCTGCTTCACCTGATCTGCTCATTAAGCTGGAGCTTCTTGGCCCGAGGGCCCCGATGTGGGGAGGGTGTCAAGACCCCACGCTGCTGTCCAGCCCCTGTCCTACACCTCCGGTAGGAACCAACCCACAGGCGCCCTTAAATTGCTCTGGTGCAGATGGGCGAGGCTGCCTATCCTGCTCTCTGACCTGCGATGGGGATGCAACCATCTCTCACTGGGGCCCCTTTCTCTAACCTTGTTTCTCTACCGTGTCTCATCACTGCAGCAGGAGAAAAGAAGAAGCTTCAAGAGAGGGTAGCCAAGCAGGCTGCAGAGGCGCTGTGGGTGGGGAGGCCCCGGGAGGAGTGTGGCTCTGTAACCTGAAGAGAGCTTGAGTTGGAAAGAGACGCGGGAGTCATGCAGAGGCCGGAGCCGGGGATGGAGGACCGGCTAGCATGAGGGGGATGTGGGAAGCCCATCAGCACCCAGGAGACCCAGGGGCTGTCCGGGGCTCACACCTGATGGAGGTGTTGACTCGGAGGACTGTGGCCATCAAAGGCCCTGAGGAAGAAGGGTCTCCATGGAGGGGAGCAGAGGCTGATTGTGGACGGAGCAGTGGGCTTTGGGGAGGAAGCCACTCTGCACTTCCCACCATGAGCTCTGGGCACTTTAGCAAAGCTTCCTGAGCCTTAGTTTCCTTTTCTGTAAAATGTGCCGCATATGTGTGCCTACCTCTCAGGGTTAGAGTGAGGGTGACCCAGGCCAGGGCTCTCTTGAGGTACCGGGAACAGCGTGGGGCATGGAGCGGGCCTTTGGCAAACGCTGGTCACTGTGGGTTGCTAGGATGACAACTATGGTATTTGCCGGCAGGAGGTGATCTGTGACACACAGCTGCTTCCAGGACATGACAGGTTCAGCAACCAGATTGTAACAGGGGGTGGGTTAGCATGAGGGTTAAGGAAAAGCAGAGAACATAGACTCCATTCCTTCTTTATGGTCTGTTTGGGCTAATTTGTTTTACAGACTGGGGATGGACCCTGCCCAGATGGGCTTTTAATCCATGAGATTTTCTACAGTTTGTTTGGTGTTCTAGAGTTAGTAGGCTATGTTGTCTACAAAAACGACTTATCCAAACCTCCTCCAAGCCCTGCTTTTATAGATGTCACTCCACTCAGCGGAATGGTAGGCCTAGGGTGAGTGTTACCTAAACACTGGCTGGATGTGAAATACCTTCTCCAGGGATTTTGAACACATCAGAATCCAGAGAACATTTTAAAATGGAAAAGGTGTTCTCCGAGATCCCTCGCTACCTCAGAGTGCTTGGCAATCCCATTCGCTTTGAGAGAACAAATAACTGAAATAAACCCAAATGCTCAGGGAACAGGAAAGCGCATCAGGTAAAGCCGTGTCTCGGGTCACAGGAGAGGCCCATGCTTGAGCAGGGCTTTATTTAATTGGTTTCGCATCTCAGCCATTTACTAGCTGTGTGACCTTGAGTACCTTACTGAAACTTCCTGACCTCCGTCTGGACAATAAGAGTGAAGATGCCTGGCTTGCACTTTGAACCTGAAGATCAAGGGGAAGATTCAGTGTAAGAGGTGCGGCTCATCCTGGCATCTGGTCAGCGCTCAAGGGCTTGGGGGGGGGGGTTCTTTTTCTTTTCTCCTTTCCTTGAAGGTTTTGCTGTAGAGGGAGGATTTTGGCTTCCCAAGGCTATCCTCGAGGAATTCTGAGCTCTCCTTACCTTAGGTTAACCTTAAAGTTATTTAAAGGATGAAAATTAACATATTTTTTTGACTAACTTAACAAACTTTTCTAACACACCTGAAAAAACAACAACAACAACAACAATAAAACAAACATAAAGGCAAAGGACAAAGGGTCAGGTCTGAAAGCTTCTGATGAATGCCAGTGAAGGCGCCCTTGTTAGGCCCAGTAAGGAAAGAGAATTTCAAAGAAATAAGTATTTTTATGGAAAGTGACCTGACCTCACCCTCCTGAAGTTTCAAAAGCCCAGGCCGGAGCCACAGGGAGCTCCTTAAGGGAGAAAACCTGAGCCGATTTAGGGCTTTGAAGGGCTGGCGGGGCTGCCCCAGGAGCTGGCAGGTGGGCAGTACAAATTCCAAGCTGCCTGACTGTCCCCAGGGCAGGGCTTCAGCCTCTGGTTCTCATGGGACAGTAAAATGTCCAAAAGAAGTCAGGGCTCAGACGTAGCCGCTCCTTCTTTTGTCACGTAAGGGACAGTAAAGAAGCGGCCCATCACCTTTTCATAAAAGAAGGGAGCCTTTACACTGATAAGAGGAAGGTTATCATCTTAGAGCAGAGCACTGTCATGGAAAATGGAATGCATTTCACTTTGAGAACAACTCACTATTCTTTCTATAGTTCATTGAATGTTTGAGAACCACAGCAAGGAGACGATGCTCTTTGGTAACTTCCTTCAAGGTGTTCGGGAGGAAACATTGAAGGGCAGGCAGGTTTGGCACACAGTAACCATCGTATAACTGGAGGAACACCTTTTTGGGGTTTGTGGACCCCTACCTGCTCACTAGCCCTGGTTTTGCTCTCAGTCAGAACTCTTGGAGAAGGGTGACCCGCCATCCCAGGCTGGCCTGTCTGGCCAGTCTCCCAGGGATCTCCCTTGATAAACCCAGGATGGTCCCCGGTAGACGGAAATGGCTAGTCTGGTCACCTTACATTACGATTCTCATTTTCAGATAAGGCGGTGAAACTCAGAGATGCCGGATGGATTGTTTGGGGAAACACTGCTCTGGAGGAACAGTCCTGCAACGGAAGCCACAGTCTTCATGCAGTCGGCTTGATATTTTGTCCATGAGTTTCCATCCTAGCAATTGTACATTTGACAGACTATTTTGGGTGTCAATTATGAGGCAAGAATTATGAGGTGGCCACACATATCAATGTCAGCTGCATGTAAAATGAACTCACATTCAATGTGCACGAACAGCTAAACCCGGGATCAAGATTCATTGTTTTGAAAGCTCTACCCATCTTCATCCTTTTCTATCCATTCTTGACTTTATGAAGCTTAGAGGCTTCTAGGTTTTCCTTGGATACTCTTATTGCCTGGGCAGCTGGCTTGGATTGGCTCCAGTTACGTTTATGACCTTTAACCTCCAGTGGGCACCCCCAGCTGCCCAGGGTGAGCCTTGGCCAGTTGCCCTGCTCTTCCAGACAACCATCTCCTGTCCTTCCTCTGCTCCAGTCCCAGCCCCTCCTTCTAGCCCCTCGGCTTCCTCATCGCTGTCGCCCGCTGGAACCACTCCCGGCCACAACGGCCTCTTCGTGGCAGATCCAGCGGTTGGCTCACCAGTTGTATCTTGATGTTCCCGTGGGAAAATGACACAGCTGGTCACTCTCTGTCCCAGGAACACTTTGTTCCCCTGGTTTCCAGGACCCCATGTTCACTTTTTCTCAGGGTCCTGGCTGTCTTCTCTCATCGCCTCAACCCCCTAGTCTTGGAGTGACCCTGGGCTCAGCCTCAGACCTCTCTCTCCTGTTTCATGGCCCTGCCCTTAGCCATCTCATCTCTCTCCACCTGTTTAAATCCCATCCATCTATTGACAACACCCAGATTTCCATCTCCAGCTCCACCCTCCCCTGGAATCCAGCTCTATATGTTCATCCGCAGACTTGATCTCCGCGCCACCGCCCCCCCCCCCCCCCCCCCCCCCCCCGTGAACTTCTGGCAAACATCTCATACTTAACACATCCAAACTTGAATTCCTCCCCTTCCACTGTTCAGGTCTGCATCGGTGGCAGCTTTTCCATCTCATGGAACAGCAGCTCCCTCTATGGAGCTGGTCAGGTTAAAACTGAATGCTTGCGTTCTCATTTTCTCAAGCGGTCTGTGGGCAAGTCCCATTGGCTGTTTATTCAGTATGTATTTTGAAATTTCCACCACCATTATTTAGTCCAAGTCACAGTTCTCTCCTGCCTGGATTATCACTGACGCCTCCTGACTAGGCCCTACAAGGCAGGCAGCTAAAGTGATCCGTAAAAACCAAAGTTGCCTCAAGCCACCCTTCTGTTTGAAATGCCTTCCCTTCCCAAAAGGCCCTCAGAGCCCACACAGGGCCCTCAGCCCCCCACCCTCTGTGCCTGTTAATCTCAACTTCAGGTCTTGTGATGCTGCCTTTGCTTTGGTGGCAAAGGCCTCACGGACCTCCTTGCTGTGCGCTCACTGAATGTGTTGGCCACAGGAACACCTCCGGGCAGCCGTCCTCTCCACCGCTTCCCCTGGGACACATTCCCCAGGCATCTCAAATGCCCCCCAGCCCCTTCTTCAGGTCTGACCACATTCCACCCGGAGGGAGGCCCCGACCACTCTATTTAAAGCTGCACCCTCCTTACTTGGACTCTGCTCCCTTTGCCTTATTTTCACCAGCATTTTCCACTCCAGTTTCCTCTCTGATTTGCTTTTTTATTCTCTCTCCTACTTGTTTGTGTGGATTTCTATGTGTTTTGTTCACAGAGCCCAGATTAGGGCCTGATGCCTATTGGGTGTTTAATATTTGTGGGATAGATTCATGAAAGCGTTTCTGTGGAATCTAAAGGGGCCCAGTGGTGAGCAGCTCCCATCATGGGCCTGGACCAGTAGCAAAGCTCAGATGCTGAATACCCTGAAGGTTTTCCAACAGAATCACAGCATTTGGTCTAGTCTCAGGGGAGGAAGGTGACCAGAGCCCACCTCCCACCAGGTGAAGGTGGGCCCTTTTCCTCTGCTCCAGGAGTGACCTCAGTACCTGCCTTTCGTCAACGGGCTGAAGCCACCTTCCTTGCCAAGCATAACTGCAGGCTCCTTGACGACAACCCATCCAGGGGCAGGCCCCAGGCCCTGGACGTTTGCAGAGACCAGGTCTTGTACCAGTGGCTGGTCAGAGTCAGGAAAGCTCTCCTGTTGCATTGGGCCCTCATCAGACCTCATCCTTCAGGTACGCAGCAAAGCAGGGCCTTGGCTCTTGGCCGGGAGGGGAGGCTGGCTCTTCCCCAGTTGGCCTATTGGACGCTGCTGCTTCCACTGGCTCTGGGGCACTTCCTTTCGTCCCTTCACACGCTGGCACCATCAACGCTCTTTGCTTGGGGCAGCCCCTCCCTCCCAAACAGGGTTCAAAGTTGCTCTGCAGATATCATCAGTTCTCTTCTCTTTGACTCTCAAGGTTGGCTGCCAGGCGTCAAACCAAACATTTCTTACGCTTTAGCTTTAGACACTTTTGCCACAAGGAAAGGTCATTTTGAGACTTCTTGGCATTTACAAATAATTGTACACAAATTGCAAGGAACGTGATAAAAAGTAGCCGCCATTTTCACAGTATGAGGGCCCAACACCAGTTGATTGGAGAAGTAATTTCCCCCATGTACTCCCCACCCCCAGGAAGAGATGCCAGCCTGACTTAGCCGGGGGCTGCTGTCACCCTGAAGGCAAACGTTCTCGAACTCAAGCCACGTGTGTCTCAGCCCCAAGGCTGATCCCACGTCCCAGAGGAGGCCACCCAGGTGAGGTTATGCGGCCAACTTCGTTTGATTGGCCAAGTCCACACGCGGGGCAGGTGATGCGGGAGAGGAGCTACAGACACACGTGGTCCCGTCCACTTGATTCGAATCCTGGCTCTGCTGCTTGCTTGGGCTTGGACTTTGGTTGAGACATGGGATACCCTCAGCCTTTGCACAGCTGTGGGCCAGGAATGAGCTTACAGCTTCAGGAAGCAGGTGCAATGCCGCAATGAGGGAAAACAGGCCTCATGAGGTTCTGCGAGTAGCTGCTCAGAGGATGGCTCTTCCTGGTCTGGCCACCTCTGTCTCTGGTGGGGAGGTCAGATGGCAAGGCCTTTCGGACCTGGGCTCTCCAGCTGGGATGCTCCGAGGGCTCATGGTGGAAAAGGACATGAAGACGAGCTAACAATTGCTCATGGGTCCCTTGCCCATTGGGACATCCAGAACCTTCCGTACGCCAGGTCTCCTGCTGGGTGCTGCAGGTTAGAAACTGTAACAGATTGGTTTTACCCTCAAGAAAGTGACCTTAGAAAATGAGGGACATAGGATGGAACAGGTGCAGGAATATTGCATCGAGTAACACAAGTTCAGGTTCGGAAGAGGCTGCTTTTCCTGAGGCATCAGGAAAGGTTTAGAAAAGAGGCAGAGTTTCAGCTGGGTGTCAAAGAAGAGGGACACCCAGTGACAGAGAAAGGGGTTTTCCAGCAGCAAAGACAATGTGAAAAGGCTCAGGGGGTAGAAGAGTTGGTCTTAAATGCTTTAAAAGGTCAATACTTTTTATCGTGATCAAATATCTATAATATAAAATTTACCATTTCAAGCATTTTGAAGCGTTCAGTGGCATGAAGGGCATTCACATTGTTCTGCGACCACCACTCCATCCATGTCCTCAACTTCTGTCTTCTTGCAAAATGGAAACTCTGTACTCATTAGACCAAAATTCCCCATTTCCGCCCTCCCAGACCCTGGCAATCACCATCCTACTTTCTGTCCCTATGAATCTGATGGCTCTAGGGACCTCATAAGAGTGGAATCATGCAGTGTTTGTCTTTTGTGTCTGGCTTAGTTCATGCAGCATAATGTCCTCCAGGTATATCCATGCTGCAATGTGTACCAGAACTTCTCTCGTTTCCAAGGTCAAATAACATTCCATCGCGTGTATTGACCACATTTTGTTTATCCATCCACCTATGGCTATTGTAAAGAATACGGCCCTCACCAAGGTCTGATCTACTAGAACATAAACTCTGGGAGGGCAGGGGCTGCTGATGGCTTTGTCCACCACTGGGATCCCGGGGCCCTAAACCTGCTGGGCTCACGTGGCCAGTGCCAGGGCCCAAGCTGTCACCAGACGTGCATCCTGGATCTCACCGCCTCTACTCCCAGGTGAGCAGGCCTGCCTGGGGCTGAGGACGCATGGGGCCGGGTGGGACTGCGAGGGGAGCAGCGGGGGGGCTGCAGGCGCTCATCTAGAAGCTCAGCTCCTCTCCCTCTGCTGGCCTGTGACTTTCAACAGGTCACTTTACTTCTCTGAGATTCAGAGTCCTGCAGAATTTATTTTATTTTATTATTGAAATACAGTTGATTTATCATGTTGTGTTAGTTTCAACTGTACAGCAAAGTGATTCAGACACACATATATATATATATTTTGTTTTGTTTTCTTTTGTTTTTTACATTCTCTTCCATTATAGGTTATTACAAGATTTTAATATCCACTTTCTAGAACGTTCCTGAGAAAGAGACATCATGTAAAAGACGTACCTGGTTTGTAGCAGGCCCTTATAGTATAGGTCACTATTACCATTATAACACATTTTTCAGAAAAATAGTTTTGTATAGATTAGAAGACAGCTATTTTCATTTCAGCATGGCATAATTAGAAAAAAAGTCAGGAACTACTAGAGGACCTACTTTTCCCTGCCAGCTTTTCCATGAATGCTGTCACCCTGAACAAGTCACCTGACCGCTAGGTGCCTCAGTTTCCTTCTCTCTGAAATGAGGACAGACACAGTTCCCTTGCCTGACTCGCAGGGTTGTGGTGGGAATTAACTGAGAACCTGGGGGCCAGAGCCTGGTGTAAACTGTTATGAGCGGCATGAAAATAGGGGGCGATTGTTCTTAGTCTATTAGCAGGAGCATCATTTATTTATTAGACTGTCGGAAACAAATATTCAAAAAGGAAGATCCTTTTGGTTTGCCCTGTTATTGTTTTCCTGAAGACTGGCTGCTCCAGAGCCTCCGGGTGGGAAAAAGCCGTCGAGTCATCAAGTACCTGTCAATTCAAGGCAGCCTGAGTGCAGCCAGAGCCAGCCCGCTTGGGAAAGGAGCATCAGGGCCTCTTCGCAGGGCCAATATCCCCCCATCTATCCTGCCTGGACCTGGTCTTCTTTATTAGGGTGTTAACAGACAAAGCCGCCCTGGCCCTGAACACAGAAATAATGGCACAATCTGGGGATGGTGGGAGGTGAGGGGTAGCCATGCTGTTTGGCTAGAGGGAGGGAAGGGACATTAACATTTACAGAGGGCTTCCTACCTGCCTTCCCTAAACTGTCTCAGGTAGCCCGGCTCCGAGCATCCGATGGGGGTGGGGCAAAGGTTGGGAGGGGCAAAGGGAGTCACTCCAGGCCTCAGGATCCACCAAGGACACCAGGGGAAGAAGCCACATTTCTTAGAATACACATATCACCCCTGTGAAAATTGAATGTTTGGAACTGGCTATCTCCAGTAATAAAAAGAGCGGATTCCTCAGCAATTTTAGTTGCATTGTGAGGTCAGGAATATAATTAGTCAGGTAGAAACTGAGAACAAAGGGAATAGAGATACTGCCGCTTGCCCTAGTCAGTGCTGGGTGCAGAGTTGTCTGGGAAGCTTGGCTCCCTGCAGTTAGGAGGGTGTTGCTCTCAGGGGCTCACTGGTTTTGTTTGGACAAAGACAGTTGTGTAAGCTGTGGAACTTGTCCTTGGCTTTGGCTACCAGTAATCTTGGAGGAAAGTCTAGGGGAAGAAAGGAAATCATTCTTTGGGAAGAAATTGCAGAAGATGGGCCATTTGCTAAGAGTTTTGAAGGATGGTCAGGAGTTCACTGGTTAGAGAAGGGGAGGCAGGGAGCATCACAAGTGTGATGGTACAAGTTCCTGGTGTTCAGGAAGGGCAGGTAAGTGGTGTGGTGGGTGTGCACTGGAGGATGGGGCTGGGATCTAACCCAGATGTTTTTATAGGACCAGAGATACCAACTTGTATTTTCTTTTTGTTGCCGTAGAATAATCTGAAATAATGAAAGAACTCTTTCTTCTTCTCTCAATTTGCAACAAAGTTTCTCACAAGGACCCATAGGTCTTTGGGTCAAATAGGCTTTAGGCAAAAATCGAGTATCAACTCTAGGCCCTAGGTCCTGTGTATCTTGTACAAATAGAGAGGTCAGTCTTGTCCCCTCCCAGCCTCCCAGGGAGGGGGCTGAACTTGACTGGAGTGACAGTGTGCACTAGAGATCGAGGGAAAGAAGATGCCGGTGTCAGGCAGGGGAGGCTCACGGCCAGGCCAAGGGGCAGTGGAGCTGGTGGCTAGGCCTCAGGTGGCCGGGCAGGATGGATCTCTGAGCACAAGGGCATCTGTAGCCCTGAGCCAGGGAGCCTATCATTCTGTTAGATGCTCAATCCCAGCATGTTCACAGAGCCCTAGACTGTGGCAGGGAGCCCTGGCAATTACTGGGATGGAAAATTCTGTTAGCCTGGCTGATGGATGGGACTCAGAGAAATGAAATTTTCTTTACTAGGACGACTACAGAGGCTCTCACGCTAATGCTAATACAGGGCTGGGTCCCTGCGGGGCATGGACGCAGTTCATCCTGCCCATGACCCAGCAGGTAGGTTCTGCTACTTCCCCATCCTCCAGGTGCAGACAGATGTTCCCGAGGCCACACAGCTGCAAGCAGCAGAACTGAGACTAGAAATCAGGCGGGCTGGCCTCACCATCTAGATACTGGTCTTGGATTTGTTACCTCTTGAATAGAAACGAACACAACTGGAGCATTTCTGCTAATTCTTACTCTCTGCACATGTTCTGCAGTGCTCTTGTGGGCACCTGCAGAAGAATTTTGAATAAGAGAGTGGCGGGATGAAATGGTGTTCTAGAAGGATCTTCTGGAAGCAGTGCTGAAGACGGATGCGGCAGAGACAGGAAGCTTTCCAAGGACAGGTTACAGATGTTGCCATGTTCTCTATAAGGAAGACACCAGCTTCAGGAAGGCATTGGCTGAGGGGAACAAAGGAGACCAAGATTCAAGGAAACTCTCCGAGGTGGGAAACCCAGGGGTGCACCGTTGGGGAAGATGCGCCGATGTCCAGGGATTCCACTCACTTGTATCAGAGTTTGAACACACTTGCAGTCTGTCTGGGAAAGGTTGGAGCTGGCGGCACCCCAGAGCGCACACATTCTGCTTCCCATTTACGTTCCTGTAACGAACAGAGCCCGCGGAGCCTGCTGCTGCCGTGAGCGTGCGTCCCGCAGAGGCGCGTGGAATCGCACGCTCCGCTCGTTTTACGGCTCTTCACCCACTGCTGCTGCTTCTCTGTGTATTTAACGTGCAGGTGTGGGAAGGACCAGGGTGATGAGGGGGAGGCAATCTGTGTTCTGGCTACCTGCTTGTTGCAGGTGGATTGTGAGGGAGCAGAGGGACATATTTTGGCTAAGTTCTATTTTATCTGAGAAGTGATTTTGGTGAAGGATAAGCTTCTGTACGTCTTAGGATCCCTTCATTTGCATTTATAGTCATCGTGCGTTCATCCGCCCATCCACCTATTGACATATTCATTTACGTGCTAAGCGTTTACTGAGCACCTGCTGTATACAGGATCTGGTGTGTGGTGCACATGGGGATGTCTAAGGTGGTTCCCGAGGTGCGAGGGAGGCTGCCACCTTCTAGCAGCAGCGGTGAGGCAGGAAGGGTGGTGAGCTGGGAGTCGGGGGTCTGGGCTCTGCCCAGCTTTCCCCATTAACTGCCAGCTCAGTCAACTTCAGAGTCAAGTTCTTTTTTTTTTTTTTTTTTTGCGGTACGCGGGTCTCTCACTGCTGTGGCCTCTCCCGTTGTGGCGCACAGGCTCCGGACGCGCAGGCTCAGCGGCCATGGCTCACGGGCCCAGCTGCTCCGCGGCATGTGGGATCTTCCCGGACTGGGGCACGAACCTGTGTCCCCTGCATCGGCAGGCGGACTCTCAACCACTGCGCCACCAGGGAAGCTCCAGAGTCAAGTTCTTTATCCGGGAAAGAGAAGATTGCCTCCAAGTTCACTAACAGCTTGTCAGCGACCTTCCATTCTCCATACACACCACAATTAGAATTCACAGGATCCAGTTTTGGCCATGGCCAGCCCGGCTCAGATGTCACCTTTACGTTTTTTCCGCCTGTCTGTTTGGAAGGTGTGCAGTGACTCTGCACCTCTGCTTTCACATCTGTGAAGTGGGCAGGTGAAGCGTGTGGTAAGCATCAGCATGAAATGCCCCCAGAGGGCATCCACCTGGGTGAACCCCGGTCATGGAAGATAAATGAGGCAGGGGCTCTGCACAGGCTCCCAGAGAGAAGAAGGGGCCAGCCTGGGGAAGCCTACAGACAGGTCATCTACACATTCCACGAGGATGGCGGGCTCTCCTGTCTCCACGCCCCTGAATTGCTTCTTTGGGGCTCTCCCTCTGCAGAGGCTGAGGCTGGTGGACCTGAGGGGTCTGCTGGCACTGCTTTGGAAGCCATCTTCCTGAGGCCTTGTCTGCTCCCCGTTCTGGGCTGGGTTGCAGAGGGACACCAGCCTGGGGCGGCTTTATCCAAGTCACCCCTGCCCTTTCCTCTGGGCAGACTCCCCTTGACTGCTCAGTGCAGCTTAGGAGAGGCCCAGGCAAGTCTTCCTGAGAAAGCATGTGAGGTTTACGTGCTCTCGACGAAAGCGCCCCATAAAAACACAAGCGCAAGCAGCATGCGCTGGGGACGCTGCCGTGTCTTCTTATTCAGCAAGGCTGTAAAACGCCGCTACGAGAGAAAACAGCTCTGTCAGACCTAATCTGGCCATCACTTACATTTACGGGACCATATCTCTCCCTCTCTTTCATCCTCGACTTAACTGTGTTTTCTTTTGGCTCTCAAAAGTAACTTTTAAACCTTGAAATTAGAAATGGAAAGACCAGGGAAAAGATTGAAGAGACAACTAAAATCTTTTACAACGAACTATAAAAAGACCGTGCAAGCCTATATAACGTGACTTTTTACAAAAATTTATTAACGGGTTTTAGGAAAAGAATCCCATTGAGATGTAACGTCTTGTATCTGAAGGTGTCCAAAGAGGAGAGAAGCCCAGACAAGGAAACGCACATCCTTGCATCCTCATCAATCACCCTATAAATTCAAATGCAAAATAATCTATATTAAGTCCTCTTATCCTGCTTGTTCAAAAGATTAGAGGCAGAGGAGAGAGGCAATTTATGTGAAGTCAGCAAAGGGAAAACCCGACACAGTGAAGACTTTTTCTAATAACTCGCCACCTACCCTCCCTGAGATGGAGACCTGGTTTTGGAAGACATTTCGAAGAGCAGCTCAAGGGAGCTGCCCCAGGCCAGGCAGAATCACTCAGGAAAGTCAGATCCTACAGCTGAGGCTTTATTTAGGAGACGGCAAATATACACAAGCAGAAACACATCTCAGCCTCTGTGTAGGGCGCCACCCTCCTCGGCCTCAGATTTTGTTGTTGCCTGTTAGTAATAAATGATGTTTAAGACGGTGATATGCATACAGCTGCGGGGGGGCATCACAAGCAATTCATTATTTCAAATAACATGTCCTTTTCTCTCCTGTTGCCTGAGTGTTTGGTTTGGGTATTTTCTGGAAAATTTTACTTATTCCCAGTGGTTTTGGGCTGAATCCTCTTGGGAAGCAGTCTGGGGTACTGGAACGAAGGCCACCATGAGAAGGACAGCATTGGAGCTCTGCCACTGATTAATTAGCTGTGTGACCTGTGCAACATCATTTAGGGCAGGATGGTTGCAACAAAATAATTCCTGAATCCAGAACCCTGGCTCCAGAAGACCTGAATTCAGTAGTGGATGTGCCAGGGGCCCATCGAGGGCTGGGAAGCTGGGGTAAGTTAGTGCAAATGTCTAATCCTCGTGACTGCTGGGGCGTCCAAGATAACCACCTCCCTAACAGGGCTCTTAAGGGTCTCACAGAACGGCGTAGACTTGACCCTTGAACAGCACAGGTTTGAAGTGTGTGGCTCCACATATATATGTGGTTCTTTCAATAAATACATTGGAAAATATTTTTGAGATTTGCTACAATTTGAAAAACACTTGCAAATGAGCTGCATAGCCTAGAAATATCATCAAAAGAGAAAAAGTTAGGTATGTCATAAATGCATAAAATATGTGTAGATATACATGTAACATACAAACTATGTGTTAATCGACTTTTTATGTTATTTGCAAGGCTTCTTGTCAACAGCAGGCTATTAGTAGTTAAGTTTTGGGGGAGTCAAAAGTTATACTTGGGGGCTTCCCTGGTGGTACAGTGGTTAAGAATCCGCCTGCCAATGCAGGGGACACAGGTTCCAGCCCTGGTCCGGGAAGATGCCACATGCCATGGAGCAACTAAGCCCGTGAGCCACAACTACTGAAGCCTGTGCGCCTAGAGCCCGTGCTCCGCAACAAGAGAAGCCACCGCAATGAGAAGCCCACGCACAGCAACGAAGAAGTAGCCCATGCTCACCGCAACTAGAGAAAGCCTGCATGCAACAACAAAGACCCAACACAGCCAAAAATAACATAAATAAGTTTATTAAAATATATGTATATATACTTGGGTTTTGGACAGCATGGGGGTTGAGCTCCCGTAACCCCTGAGTTGTTCAAGGGTTGACTGTACTTGAAGGTCAACCAACTGGGAGCTCTGTGACTCTGTATATCAATTTCACGTATTGATCACCTGTAGGGCTCAATTCCATCATCGTCAGTGTGATGGAATATCTATTGAGCATCTACACATATTTATTGAGCATCTATTGTCTGATGCACTCAGTAGGCACTGGGGATTCCGTATTGGAGAAAACATAAAGCCCTGTCTGCATGGAGCTTACACTCTAAGAGGAAAAGACACACAACAAATACAATGTAGAGAGAAATGCTAGAGGGAGCAAAGGGATATGGGAAACAAAGCACTGGGAAAGCTGCAGAGGAACAGGGACAAGGCTGGGGGGTGGAGCTGGTGATTGTCAAGGGTGGTCAGTAAGCATAGACCTGTGGGAGTCCCACGGAGCTGCACCGATTTAGAATCCGGGTAGGAGGTGAGAGAAGCAGGAGCCAGCTTGCAGGTGCTGCTTGCAGACCCAGACCCAGGATGCATGTGGGACAGAGCGCCTTCTAAGTGAAGGGGGAGGCAGGTGTGATCATGACCTGTTCTAGTGAACCTGGCTGAGGTTGGGGAAGAGGTTTCTCTGGAGAACAGCAGCACCAGGCTGGGATTCTCTGGACCTCACCAAACAGATAGAGCAGACTGTGAGCCCATGGGACACAAGCCCTGGTGACATCCAGAGCCCATGGGGACGATGCCGAATTTGGAATCTGGAGATCCGAGGGCTGGTGGGGCAGCTGGGGCCAGCTTTACCCCTCCTGATAGTGGAACCCCATGAAAAATGGGGTATGGGACTAGGTCTTTAAAGGGGCTTCCACGAGTCACATCACACAGGTGTGACAGATTCCAAAGACACATACGACACTAAAATACACAATGTTAGAACGTGTGGAAAGAACTTGGGATTCAGGATTTTGAGTCTTCTCATTCAAACATTGGCCATCTATTTGAAGATACTTCTTGAGCTAGGATCAGACCGCTGTCCTGTGTGTCTGAGAACCTAAAGGAGATGCTCAGTAAACTGTTTTATTTCATTTAATACTTATTGAAATTAATTATTAACCTTATTCTTATTGGTAATAGCAATTCCTTATAGTACATGAACATTGCCTTTTACATTGCAAACCTTGTTAAATATCATATTAAATCACAAATATTGCCCTGTACTTGATTTAATCACTAAAAGCCTTTATCTTATTTCAAAATATACCTTTTTTTAATCATCTCAGTTGATGACCCCATGTTCATCTAATCACTCAGGTGGGAAATGTACAGAGGCTCTTCAATCCTACTTCCTTGATACCCTATCAAATACCACCCTTATTATTATTTTTTTAATTAAAATCTCTTCTTTCCTTTCCATCTTCATTGCCACTACTCTCACTCATGGTTTCACCATATCATGCTTGAACGTTTTCCTTGTCCACTGATCCCCAAGCCTCCCTTCTCAGGAGCTGCCTTGTCATCCCCAGCAGACCTCTCACTCATCTAAGGGGCTGTATTGGGGTATAAATCTTATTTGTCTGCCCCAAACCTCAGTTGCACCTGGTTCTCAGGAAACCCTCCGTTACCCAGTCCCTACCCTGGGTTCTAGCCTCTCATGTCAGCTCCCAGAGTTCCAGAAAGACTTGCGGCTCCCTTTGCCCTTTCAGCCTCTCTCCAGAAGAAGCACATGTGCCCTAACTCACACCCTGCTCTTCAAGACCCCCTGGGAGCTGCTCCTTTTCCAGGAAGTAGTTCTGGAACTCTCCTCAGGCTGCCTTGCATGTGGCCTCTTCAGGGGAGAGGCATGATATACATTTTATCTTCAAATCACTACCTCCCCCTCTAGACTGCAGACTCCTTGAGAGCAGAGATGAGATTTTATTCACCTCCCAAGTATAGGTGCCCCATGGGACCCTGGAGCCATGGATTAAACCTCTGAAGCCCAGCCCAGATCACTCTTTTCCAGAGAGGCTTTCCAGGATGGAGTCTTCTTGGTTTCTGTAGAACTTTGTCATGAGGGTCCACATTACATTTCTGCCTTGGGTTATGTTTCCCTGTTGAAAACAGGGCCGTCCATCCTCACATCATTGTCAACAAACCGAAGGTTCCTGTAGCTGAATAAATAAATAATGAATGACCCTTATGTTCATAGTAGCACTGTTTACAATAGCCAAGACATGGAAACAACTTGAATGTCCATGGACAGATGAACGGATAAAGAAGATGTGGTACGTATACACAATGGAATACTACTCAGCTGTAGAAAAGAATGAAATAATGTCATTTGCAGCAACATGGATAGATCTAGAGATTATCATCCTAAGTGAAGTCAGACAAAGACAAATAACATATGATGTCACTTATATGTGGAATCTAAAAAAATGATACAAATGAACTTATTTACAAAACAGAATCATACTCACAGACATAGAGAACAAGCTTATGGTTACCAAAGGGGAAGGGGGGTGGAGGAGTGATGGATTAAGTGTTTGGATTAGCAGATGTAAACTAGTGTATATAGGCTGGATGAACAACAAGGTCCTACTATAGAACATAGGGAGCTCCATTCAATATCCTGTGATCAACCATGATGGAAAATAATATATAAAAGTATATATATATGTATTGCTGAATCACTTTGCTGTACAGTAGAAATTAACGTAACATTGTAAATCAACTATACGTCAATAAAATTTTAAAAAGAAGAAAGAAAGAATGAATGAATGACATGCTTCCACATTCTTCATAGCTTCTCCTCTCCCTTTGAGTTCCTCAATTTTTTGTTGTTTTTTATTTATTGTTGAAGTAGTTTACTATTGTATAAATCTATTATGTTGACGTTGTGTAGTGATTTTATAAGTATAATTATGCTCATTATTTAAATGTTTTTTCTTAAACAAGTTAAAGTTCATTTTGCATACATACCTTTTTACAATGTGAAATACAAGACAAGCAGATTTTATTCCTCTTCCACAAATAGAAAAATAGCTGACCTCACAATGCCAGGCATCTGGGTTTTATTCTCCTCTCTGGCACTGGCTAGTTCTGTGGAAGGTCAGTTAACCCCTCCACGCCTCAGTTTGCTCATCTGTAAAATGAGGAGATTAAGGTAAATTGTTAAGGTGGTTTCCTACTTTAAAATGTTATTCTTTAAGATCAATTTTAACTGGATCTTCATGTTTACTTGACAGTTACGGATGGTCCTTACGGCACATGGGGATGCATTCAAGCCCATTGTACTATGAAAAATGATTTGGAACTCTTACTCAATGCCAAAAATGTCTTAATTACCCGCTGTCTTTTAAAATATTCTTTCCAGTGGACACATATTGGCTGGGAGATGCTGGAGGTACAGAGCCAGAGAGAGGGATGAGTAGAAAATTTTCCACAAATCCTGCATCCAAGATGCAATTATTTTCTGTTGGTTTGTGCAATTCTGTTTCCCAAACCTGTTTTCCTAATTAAGCGAAGAAGCCTTTTGGCAGATACAGAGTATGTAGAGATGAAAAATAATCAGCAAAAAACAGTGCAGGAAACACCACTCCAAATGTGGGGTACACTTGGCTACATGGGATAGAGCTGCCCCCAAAGGACCTGTGATGCACGCATGGGTTCATCTTTCTGGCAAAGCTGGGAGGATGCCCGTCCAGCCAGCAAGAGGGCTCTAGGAATGTCAATTAAAACAAAAACATTCCGTGCAACTGATAGGCATTTATTTTTCAGTAAACAAGCATCTAATTGACTTTACTGCTTTCCCTGGAAGGCCCAGTGAATCACAGAAAGTCAGGCATGAGTAAAAACCCAGCCTAGAGTGGAAGGCAGCTAATAATGGGTTTGGTTGGCCAAAGTAATGCCTGACTATTGAAGTCATATTCACCTTTTTTCTAAAGTAGAACTACATTTTTTCTAGAAATTCTTGTTAAATATCTGGTCTCTCCCATAGTGGTTTTTCCCTTCAGTTCATACTTGTCCCACAGTTGGCCTAATCTTGTTTTGTTTAAAAAACTGTGGTAAAATATACCTAACATAAAATTTACTATTTTAACTGTTTTCAAGTGTACAGTTCAGCAGAATTAAGTGCACTTGAACTGTTGTGCAACCGCCAAGGCCATCCATCAGTCGCATCTTTTTAAACCTTGTCCTTATTCAGAAACCTACAGCTGTCTCCTGCTTCCCACCCTGCCACCCCATTACCTGCTTGGGATAAAGTCCCGCAGAAGAGGACAGTCAACCCCTTATAGCTTGGTCATGTTCTGTATGTTCTACTCTGTGTCTCATATGCACCTGCAGGGGGTCTACAGGGCAAGTGCATGGATCTTGGGTCAGGCAGTCCCAGTTACCATTTTGTCTCCCGTATACACTGGCCAGAGCTCCTTGGGCATGTCAGGTGACCGCCTTCACTAGGAGTGCTAAGTTGCATATCAGGAGACCCGACAACAAGTTAATAAAAGGATGCTCAACATCACTAATTATTAGAGAAATGCAAATCAAAACTACAATGAGGTATCACCTCACATGGTCAGAATGTCCGCGAACAAAAGGTCTACAAATAATAAATGCTGGAGAGGGTGTGGAGAAAATTGAACCCTCCTGCGTCATTGGTGGGAATGCAAATTGGTGCTGCCACTATGGAGCACAGTATAGAGATTCCTTAAAAACTAAAAATAGACGGGCTTCCCTGGTGGCGCAGTGGTTGAGAATCTGCCTGCTGATGCAGGGGACACGGGTTCGAGCCCTGATCTGGGAGGATCCCACATGCCGCAGAGTGGCTGGGCCCGTGAGCCACAACTACCGAGCCTGTGCGTCTGGAGCCTGTGCTCCGCAACAAGAAAGGCCGCAATAGTGAGAGGCCTGTGCACTGCGATGAAGAGTGGCTCCCGCTTGCTACAACTAGAGAAAGCCCTCACACAGAAACGAAGACCCAACACAGCAAAAATAAATAAATTAATTAATAAACTGAAGGTGTCTTAAAAAAAAAAAAAACAACTAAAAATAGAGCTACCATAGGACCCAGCAATCCCACTCCTGGGCATGTATCTGGAAAAGATGAAAACTCTAATTCAAAAAGATACATGTACCTCAATGTTCATAGCAGCACTATTTACAATAGCCAAGACATGGAAGCAACCTAAATGTCCATCGACAGAGGAATGGATAAAGAAGATGTGGTACATATATACAATGGAATATTACTCAGCCATAAAAAAGAATGAAATAAGGCCATTTGCAGCAACATGGATGTAACTAGAGATTATCATACTAAGTGAAGTAAGTCAGACAAAGAAAGACAAATATCATGTGATATCATTTATATGTAGAATCTAAAAAAAATGATACAAATGAACTTATTTGCAAAACAGAAATAAACTCACAGACATAGAAAACAAACTTATGGTTACCAAAGGGGAGAGCAGGCAGAGGAGGATAAATTAGGAGTTTGGGATTAGCAGATACACATTACTATATAGAAAATGGATGAACAAGGGTCTACTGTATATCACAGGAAACTATATTCAATACATTGTAATAGCCTATAATGGAAAAGGATCTGAAGAACAATATATATATGTATGTATAACTGAATCACTTTGCTATACAGCTGAAACTAACACAGCATTGTAAATCAACTATACTTCAAGAAAAAAAAAAAAAAAGGAGACCTGTCATCTCCCCAGATGTGGAAACTGGCCAGGTGCTGAGATGTGCAAAGACTTACTTTTCCCTCCTCGTGTGCCTATAGATGGCAAGAAAAATAAGATGATAGTAATAATAATAATAATAGCTGAGTTGGGAGTGAGGGATTATGACAGCTATGGGCTGTCAGCCTGGGCTGGAGCCTCAGGATCTGCCCTTGGCTCTGTCCCCACACGTGGGCTCAGCTGCGTGCCGCCGTCTGAGCAGGCTCAGGGTGCTTTAGGATAGAGCAGGCTCACGGTAGGCGTGGCTGCTCTTTCCCAAGATGGGGTCCTGTACACTCCTGTCGCAACAGTATATTTAGATTTAAATTTAGATCCATCACAGTGACTGGAAAGAGGAAGAAATGGAACTTGAATTTCTCCAATTCTTTCCTTCCATGCGAGCATTAGGGTCCCTATTTGTGTAAACCATTTAAAACAGTGAGACGGTGCAAACCCTGAGGTGGTATTTTTATTTGGCAAATGCAGATTGTAGTCCATACATATAATCATTTACTGAATTTGTGTATATTTAAAATTAAAATTATTTTTCTTTTTAAATTGTTTGTTTTAGAAACAAAGAATGAGGCAAGGAAATAATGATTATTACTGATTGTTACATGATTGACACTGAAGATCATTTTGTCCTGTTGAGGAGAGAGGAGTTAAAAGTGATCTGCCCTGGGAGTCGAAGACACAAAGTTTATCACTGCTGGGTAGAGGGAAAGTTCCAAGTCATGGTCCGTCCAACTCTCTTCTGAAACTGTCGATTATTCTGAGAAGCACCTATAGATACAGGATTCTCACTGCACCTCCTGCAGATTCAGGACTTCTCTCCATGCCCAAGTCCCATCTGGACAAAATTCTTTTGCTTCACCTGTGTGAGGCAGCTCCCTTCCCTCCTACTCAAAGTCTTCCCACAACTGCAAGAAGTAGAGCAGTGAAGGGGAAAAATGAAGGAGAATGAATATATTTGAATTTACCTGTGTGAGGCAGCTCCCTTCCCTCCTACTCAAAGTCTTCACCTGTGTGAGGCAGCTCCCTTCCCTCCTACTCAAAGTCTTCCCACAACTGCAAGAAGTAGAGCAGTGAAGGGGAAAAATGAAGGAGAATGAATATATTTGAATTTACATGGACCTGGGCTTAAATTCTAGTTGCCTGCCTGACACTCTGTTAAAATTTCCCTTTAAACTTGTTTCCCCATTTGTGCAACTAAAGGAATGAGACCACCCTGTCTGAGTTTTTGAGAAGGTTAGGGATATTTCATAGAGCAGTATCTATCTAGCACATGATCAATGACGTGGGTGTCATGTCATTGGATCTGCCTTGATCACTTTTAGCTACAGACAGTGCCTTAGTTTTCAATGTCATCTTTGGGTTTAGAAACAAATGTCAATGACCCTGTCTCACTCTCAATACACACACAATGCTCATACCTACACATTTATACCTATACCTATACATAACACACTCATATATGCAAGTTAAGTGTTTGCACACGCCTCCTTGAAAATATACACATACACATAGGATTATGTGCAATTGTATGATCTAATCCTATAATTTTCTAAAAAACGGGCCAAATTATTCTTTATGTAAGCATTGCAATTGAGGGGCTTGATTTATAACATAGATCAGGATGAATTATTGGTCTACCAACCCAGAGTGAAAGCATGTACTCCTGCTATATTTTTGTTTTCTTTTCAACACATGCTTTTTATCAGGAGAGTCCTTCTTGCCAAAAATTCCCATTTTAAACTTGGCTTTTCACGGGGCCAAACAATTTAAACATTTGGGCAATTGAATCAATGCATATTTTCCACCATGTAATAAAATAACAGTTTGGTTGAAAACATTATTAATTCCAAATTGAGCAGAGTCTGGCTGGTGGTGCATTTGGGCCAACAGTGGCCTTTGCCCTCTGTCTGGATGGAGGGAAAAGAAGATGGTAGAAACAGCTGCTTTTGCTTTCACATATGAAAAAATGTAACGATTTTTAAGAGACATGTTGTCAAAAAGGGATGAGATATAAGGCAGAATGCCCGTCTTCCAAAAAGGAAAAAAAAGACTTTGGTTTGGTTCTTTTTTTGCATGTGAAGAAGGCCATTTCTTTCCCGTGGATACTGTTAGAACTTGTGCTGGGTGATCCTAAATTTCCCATACTAAAGCAGAAACAGCATTTATCTTTGGAAGCAGGTGTTATGGTGATTTTTGTTATTTTTATGTACTTCTATTTTTCAATTTTTCAAATGTTTAACTATGAACAAGTTTTATTTGGGTAGACAGAAAAAATATCAACTCTTCTTTAAAAGAAAGACTTGGTGGACTTTCCTGTTGGTCCAGTGGTTAAGACTCCATGCTTCTACCACAGGGGGCATGGGTTCGATCCCTGATCCGGAGAACTAAGATCCCACATGCCGTGTGGCCTGGCCAAAAAAAAAAAAAAAAGACTTGCTGTGGGCAGAACTTGAATTAGAAATTCAGAGTTCTTTATGCTGCTCTATCCTTAAGCAATTCTCTTAAGTCTTTGAGAAAGCTTTTTAGCCATTCACAAAATAACGTGTGAAGGAATAGGTGAATTCTCAAGTCTCCTTTAGCTCTATGATTCCTGATAAAGAAAATGAAATTATTTCATTAAAAAACGGAAAGGAAAATAAACATTTTTGAACATATAGTATGTGTTTGGTTCTGAGCTATGTATTGTCATTGTTTCTTGTAGTTTTTTAATTAACATATATTATCTCAATTCATCCTCATAATAACTCATGCAAAGCGGTCATTACTATCCCTACGATAGAGGTTAGGAAACTAACACACACATTTAATAAAGGATGGAATAAGAATTCCAATTCAAGTCTGTCGGGCTCCATAGCCCACATTTTTTTCACCATCATTTTCAGTAATTCTCTGCATTTGACAAGAAACAGTTTTCAGGAAAGGATAAAACTATCATTTCACAAAACAACAAATAAGATGGGCAAACTATGAAGATGTTTTAATCATCATTAAGTCATTCGTCCATTTTGGTTTCTTGTTAACTGAGTGCAGACTTGGTAGGACTGTTCCTGGTCATTGAACCTTCACTGGAGGTTCAAGAGGAAATTTTTAGTTTGTTGAGTAATCCATCTCTTCCTTTTCTATCCAAACCACTAAATAAACTTGCTCCATTTTTGTCCTTTTAGGAAAAGCAATTGAGACGCATCCAAGGCAAACGAACTTACAACTGGCTTTCTCATGGCTCTGCTCTTTGGTCTTCTTCCCTCACATGAATATCCCTCAGTCCCCTGGCCCCAAAGGGAAGAGACGTTGCACCAGCTCATTCTGTGCTGGCCTGGGTCCACAGCCGTCCAGCACATTTAACTGGCCTGTAACCACACGAATCTGTGTGTCCATAGAAACCCAGGTTTTGTGTCATTCTCCCTATGGCTTAGAAGGGTGGTGCATTGCTAACCACCTTCCTTTCTCTCTCTCCCTTTGAGGTAGATTTATTAGCACAAATACATCGTGCAAATGATGATTTATGAGGGCACCATAGTCCCCGAGAAAACATATTGATTTAGGGAAACTGGCATCTCTGTTACAAAGGCCTGTTATGGGAGGCCTGGATGATGAGACTAAAATTAATTTGAATTCATCAACCTGCCCCAAACTCTTGTTTCCTGAGATTTTTCTGCTGCTCTGTTACTTTCCATGAGTTCCATCTTTGGAATCTATGCGTTTTAATTTCATCACCACGATCGCTATTCTGATTTCCCTTATTCTTGAATCAGCTCAGAGAATTAAGGCCTTTATCTCAGTGGCCTTTCACATGAGTTCATCAATCAGGAGATGTGTGTTACCAAGTGCTGGAGAAATGTTGAGCAGAAGCACATAAGTTATCTACTGATTCTATTCTGAGTCTCAGGAGAGATGACTTCCATCTGATCGATTCCAGTGGGACTAAGCTCCCTTCCTTGCGGGGACACCCAGGATGTGACGTAAGGGGATGCGGGAGCATACTCCTCAGGTACCCTGTCCCTCTGATTGGGGCAGTTATTTCGTCAGCTCCATGACATTCACACAAAAGCATTTAGTGAATAGATGACAGTGACAGAGTGTGGCCCACGCCTCCATCGACAGGAGCCAGAAATGAGAGCATCGGGCAGGAAGCAAACTGAGTCTTGCAATTTATATTTAATTGCAAAAGGCATCCAGGCCCTGCCCTTCAGAACGTCACAAAACGAGCCTTGTTTCTCTGAGCTCAGCCGCAGTGATTAAGAATGGGAATGTGATCAGTGGCATTGATCATTCTCCTTGCTCCCACAACGTCTCTCCCTGTTTCCCTGATAATTTCACTTTCAAAGTGGGAAAAATGGAGTTATGTGACCCTCTGGACCTGAGCCCACTGCCTTATCGACAAGCTCCATTAATCCTTGAGCTTCGCCCCCATTTACTAAATAGCGGGGCTCACCTGGAGTCACCCACTAATCAGTGGCAAAGTGAATTGCAATCAATATCTCCTAACGTTTTTCCTTCCTTCCCCCAACCTGACAGTACATCTTACCTACTCGGGAAGACAGGCAGTTATGGGGAGGGGACATGTCTCTGTAGGAAGTAGGAGGAAGACTTCAGAACGGAAGATTTCATGAGTCTCTGAGTCAGAATCATATTTCAAAGATTTTGGTTTTCAATTTCAGATTTGAGTATTAGCACCTCTTTTTTTTTTTTTTTTTTTGGTCTTTTCAGAAGCTTTCTGTTTACTCAGAAAACATTTACAATGTGTTTTCTCAGGTTAAAAAGTACTACAAACCTCATTAAGGAAAATTGTTAAAAATACACAATGAATGAATAAAAATAATCTCCCTATTCATAGAGAACCAACATTAATCTTTTAGTGTCCTGTTTTTTTTTTGTTTGCTTGTTTTGTTTTTTTTCTTCTTCTTCCTTTCTTTTTCTCTAACTGAATACAGACGTGAAGTCTGTCTTTGCGTGTTGGTACTACATCTTCTAAGATGCAATATCCTACCACAGCTGCTTCGTTTCTTGACTTCTGTTGTAGTTTCTGAGTGACCATCGACTCTACGATCTACTTTGTTCATGAAATTGTAAGTGGGCAATGCAGTTTGGTGACCTGTAGGTTCAGTGCTGTGCAGTAGAGCTCTAGTGTTTCTTCCTCTTGCTTAGCTGAAACTTTACGCCGGTTGAGTGGTAACACTCCGCTTCCCCCTCCACCCCCAAGCCTGCTCCCAGCCACCACCATTCTACTCTTTGATTCTAGGAATTTGACTATTTCAGATATCTCAGATAAGTATTTATCTTTCTGTGACTTGCTTATTTCACTTGGCCTAATATTCTCAATGTGCTCCAGGTTCATCTATGCTGTATATTGCAGAACTTCCTTCTTTGTGAAGGTTGAATACTATTCCATTGTGTGTGTGTGTGTATGTGTGTGTGTGTGTGTGTATATATATCCATCTACAGATAAATGGATAAAGAAAAATGTATATTTATATATATATTATATACATATCACATTTTCTTTATACGTGTGTCTATCTATAGATAAATGGATAAAGAAAAGAAATATATATTTCTCACATATACACATATCACATTTTCTTTATCCATTTATTTGTATGCAGCTAAACACATTTAGGCTGTTTCCACGTCTTAGGGGGATTTATAAACAGTGTTGCAATGAACATGGGGCTGCTAATATTTCTTGGAGGTCCTGATTTCAATTCTTCTTGGATAAATACCCAGCAGTGGGATCGCTGGGTCACATGTTGGCTCTATTTTCATTTTTGTAGGGCCCTCTATACTGGTTTCCATAGTGACTGCACCATTGCCTGTTCCCAGTGACAGAGCACAAGGGCTCCAGGTTCTCTCCCTCCTCCCTGACACTTGCTGTCTTTTGTTTTTTTCATAACAGCCATCCCGACAGGTGTGAGATGGTATCTCATTGTGGTTCTAATTTGCATTTCCTGATGATTAGTGCTGTTGAACATTTTTTCATATACATGTTGGCCAACTGTATGTCTTCTTTTGAGAAATGTTTATTTAAGTCCTTAGTTCATTTTTTAATCTGGTTATTGTTTTGGTTTTTTGCTACTGAGTTGTACTAGTTCCAAATACCAATTTTTTATATGATCCATAATTAAAGCATCATTCCCCTGTCACTGTTGTCATTACTTTTATCCTCATTTCTCCTTATTTTCAATACATTTGGGGTTAAAATAAAGGTCCCTGGCGGGGGGAGGGGAGGGCGGGAAAGGATTCTGGGACACCTGTTTTTTGAGTTAATTAAGGATTCACAAGAAATCATTAAGTGCTTAAACTTGAAAGAAAAGTTTTCTGCCAAGTCTACGTTCCTCCAGAAATACTTTGGCTCTAAGGAACACAGCAAATCTTTGGACAGAGACAGAATTTGAAAGGTCTCAGGACATCTTTATAAAGAACAGTATAAGAACATAGACCTGTGTATGTGGAACGGGGTGCAAATGGACTTGTACTCTACTGAGCCCACCCGTACTATATAAGTGGACTTTTTCTTATGACTTACTTCCTTCTAGAACAGAGAGCTGCCCCTAATAGCTTATTTGGGGTTTCCAATTAGCTACATTTCTGGTTAAGCAAGATTTTCCTGTTTTATAACTTTTACCTTCCAGGCAAAGTAGCATTCACACACATGAGATTCCAACCCGAGTACAAAACTACTACAGTTACGGGGGATCCTGTTTCAATCGTTTGGATCATTTTTCTCTGTAAGAACAGAGTCTGATCTTTCTTTGAGTGTTCTTTATTCTCTTACATGACTTCATTTTCCCTCTTTAATCTTTCCAGTCATTAAAAAAGTCTGAAATATGAGTACTTAAGCATTTTTCCTATAGTATGTTAGTCCCTAAGAGGCATATTATGTTCTGTAAGGTAACGATCATGTGTATTAGGCAGAGCAGAAGAAAGAGTCCTGTAAATACTTAAGGAGAAGATTAATCATCCTCGGAAATAGTGCCTGGAAGCCAGCAAATGTATTGAATGATTTCAGAAGTTCCCTTCACTGGATGTGTCAAGAAAGGATGAGGAAGGTAACCGTTTTAGATCTTGTCCCGTCAGTGTGAGAACCATCATGTTGTGAATACACTCAGTTCCACCCTAAATGGGTCCTTGAGGACCAAATTACTTGCCAAGCTTGTGCCAGTCATGCCCTTAGATATCCTTTGACAGTTATTCTTGTGGTATTCTATTGACATGTGTAAGTGCAATAGTGGTTTCAATCTCATCTATAGGTTTGATTAATGTTCATGAAGAGAACAAAGTAGATGATGATGAAATTTGTACTTGCATGTCTTTCTGGCCGCCGTTTTCTCCCTATCAGAATATTATAAGACATGCTTAGGGAGAAGAGAGATTTTTAATTTTACTGATGAAAAAGGATCTGATTTTTAATATTACTTACTATGATAGCTGAAAGGGGTCTTAGACAGCATTTAATACAATCTCCTAAATTTAATTTTTACTTAAGTCCCCAGATGCTAAGTTTGTAGAAGATCTAGTACACGGACCCAGATTACCCGACTCTAGCCATCTCTGTATTTTTGCTTCCCTAACTCCCATCCCACAACATATTGAAATCTCATCCTAATTTTTTTAGAAACTAGAGAAAAAAACGGCACCCATAATTCTGTTATTTTATTTCCTAATGTTTTGTTAATATGTGTATTTTGCATTGTGTTAATTGTGGTATTAATTCATTAAGATATTTGTTGATATTCTGTTATATATTAGACACTGCTTGATACTAAAAATGCAATAATGAACTCATTCTCCAGAGTTTGAGCAACATCAAAGGAAAACAAATAAATGGCAAGAATTATATAGTTGTTTTTTTTTTTTTTTTTTTAGGAAGACCTACTAGAGTGGACAATGGGGTGTTTTGAAAGCTTTAGAAGAGATGGTTAGCTCAGTCTTGGGGCGGTCAATAAAGTGAAGTGAAAATTAGCACTCACATCCCAAGATATTTTCTCCTTCTCTGCAAAGAAATTAAGCATGTTAACCTTCCTTGCAAAGGTCAAATGACCTCCCACATGGAGAAAAGAAAAGGAATTTGTGGTTGGACATCTTAATTTCAAATTCTGGATCTTTCTGTGTGACCTTGACCCAATGTATTAACCTCTTTGTACTTGAGTGTTTCATCTTTAAAATTGGTATGATATCACATTTTCTTGATTAGAAAAAGCCACTAATTGTAAGGGATATTGTAGATTTAATATTGTATCTTGTCAAATAATAGAATATGTCATAATACACACACACATTCAACCAATGATAACACATTTATAACGTTCCATGCCACTTTCTTCTACAACATCATAATCAAAATATGATGAATCTAAACGTTCCTCTTATTAGGTGATAAGATGCTTCAGAATTATTTTTCTTATAGGAAGTTGTACATCATATCATGATACATGTTTATAACCCATACTAATAATCTTTTTTTCAACACTTTTGTGTTGCTAACTTAATTTGAGGCAAAATGAATAATACCAGCATTTTGCCTACATTTTTTTTACATTTACAGTTCTAATGTTTCTCTTAATGAGATTATGTATGACTGACAGTCAAACAACTGCTCTGAAGTGTCAGCTAGAGGGGACTTTCAGCCTCAAGTTGTAGAATGAGCAGGAGCTGAAATTGCCCTCCTCCGACCCAAATCCACAGGAATATATGAGGAAAGCCAACACCGTGAGAGAAAGGAAGCACACTCAGCAAACAAAGAAACAAGGAACCTCAAACAAAAGAGAAATATTGAATGTGGTTGAAAACAAGTGAATTTGATATCACTGGAGAAATAGAGAGATATCCATGAAAGAAAAACTGGAGCTTATAAAACAAGAATAGGCATCACAAGAAAAAATCCTATTTGAGAAGTATTAGAGGGGAATAGTTATTATTAGAGGAGAGTAAATCATACTGGACTTAAAACAAATTGATGCTGCTACGCTGGCAGCACCTGGCAGCAGTGGTGAGGCAGACTGCAAATAGATTTTAAGGTCTCAGTTAAGTGTTTATTGCAAATGTTTGAGTAACAACTAGAAAAACATAGAAATAAAGGTTATTAATTCAAACCTGTAGAGGAAGAAAAAGATGGGAAGAAAAGAAAACAATCTAACCAAAGGAGAAAAAAAAAATTAATAAGCATGGTAAATAGAAAACACAAAATTTTCAGAAATAAGTCCTGATTTAAGAACCATGATAAATTTGAAAGGATTAAAGTCATCTGAAAGTCAGAAAGAAATATCTAAAACAAAATTTCTGAAAGGTTTAAAATTGAAGAATAGGGAAAAAGATATACTAGACAAATGCTAATAAAAATGCAACCAGCATAGGTGGTGTAGCCAAAAGAGAATTCAATGTAAAAGTCATTAACTGGAACAAAGAAGAATATTTATTTGGAAAGTTAAAATAGGTATGAACTTTATATTGCTAGCAATATAGCATCAAAATATATAAAGCAAGTTACTAGAGATACAATTTAGCACAGAGACCAACAAAGTAGGTAATAATTCACTACAGCTACAGGAGATTTGATTAATACATTTAACAACTTGACTTTTTAATGTATATTAATATTTGAATCATGTATATGCATACATATGTAGATGCATATATATGAATTATATATATGTGGATATATATGTTGAAGTTGAGTTTATATGGATGTCAATCTGATATGAAATGGATAAGGACACAGATAAAAGATGGAGAAATAAATATTCCATAAACAGGGTATATTTATTCTTTCTGAACATTAATCAGGCATGTATAAAACTTTACCAAAATTAGTCAACTAATGATGTCTCAGGAAATTAAAAAAATATTGATCGAGAACTTGAATGAAAAACAGTAGAAATTTTCAAGACAATTATGTCCACACTCCTTCCAATGCAGAAAATAAATAGTTATGGGGAACCTTTTCAAACCTGGATCTCTGGTCCCTGAGTGTCTCATCAAGTTCTCCCAGCATTGAAAATTCTATGACTTATTCTGAGATATTTGGCCACTTTTTCCATCTTTAATTACATTGCTTAGTACATGACATGCAATCGTCCATATGTACAAGCCTTTTTAATGCCAGTACTAGAATAAGGTGTTATATTTCAATGATATTTTAATAACTTCTAAGGATTAAAGTTGAAGGCAAAATTGAGTCTTATTTCTATAAATGGAAATATCAGAACTGAAATAATAATTGGTTGAATAGAGTTCCCTTTTAAAGTTGGCAAAATTCATGTGTGAAGGCAATGACAACTCTTATTAGAATATATTTTATCACTTTTTTGGTGACCAGATAGAATATTTTTATATTTATTATAAATTTATAATAATTTAGTTATAAAACATAGCCCAAATTCAGAAATGTTAAATAAAAGCGTGTCTTGGAATCAAAAAAATACATTAATCTCTACTTTCCTGGGTGGTGGTGAGAGGCGTAATATATTCAAAGCATCTAGGTTTCCCCATACAAAATCTCTGTTAAGTAAATGGTAGTTAAACTACATAAACCTGAGCACAATTGTTCAACAGCTAAGAGAGATATAAATGCCTCTTCTTCCACTAGCAAAAGCATCTTCAGACAAGATGAACAATTATTTTCAGGATGTCACCTAAGAACACAGGCATCGGGCCCCCCAACAGATGGAAATGCTGAAGTGTTTTTTTGTGGTTGCTGCTTTCAACCAATGACTAATTGGACACAGACGTGACATCTAGAGATTTCTACCTTCTCCTGAGCACATGCTTTCTACAGCCACCATCCCGCCCCTCCTTTCTTCACTGTTGCCAACGTTGGAATAATAAGACTGCAGAGGTTTGAGGTTGATGCCAGACATATCTTCTAGATTAATATTTATTTTTCACCTGAATTCCATCCATTGTCAAGTTCACCAGGAGGAGAAAAGTTAATCAGAAGTTGTTGGAAAATGCTGAAAGCATTGCACTAATCCAGGGTAAATCGACCCTTTTGGCAAGACCTCTCTTAGGTCTTGATTGTGTTTGTTGGGATTAAAGAGAGCAGCAAGGCTCAGAGAAGCAGTCCTGCCTGTGACAAGAGGAACCCTTCACCACCTAAAGGGAAAGGAGAGAGAGTGTTTCTCAGAAACCAGTTGGCAGCCTCTCGAATGCCCTGGAGAGAGGGCTGCCCAACAAGTGTGGGACCCAGAGGGAGAGGACAGTGAAAATACCCTCATTCTCTCTCTTTTGAGTTTCTGCCAGTGCCTCGCATTGGCTGAGCCTTGAAGCCCGAGGGGAGCCCTGGTGGGACAGGTTACTGAGAACAGCTCTGGAGGCCCTGAGCAGGCTGGGAAGGGCACTGAGGGCTGTCCAGTGTGCTACATTTGGTAGTTCTTTCATCTCTATTGCTTTTGTTGTATTGACACCATTTACCATGGTTCTACTGAAGTCTCGTCTTATGTAATCATCCCCTCTTGTCTTAGCGATGAAGCTTGATCAATTATTTACTCACTTGAATGTAAACACAAGAGGATATGGGTGGGGAATGAAATGGACATTTTTTGGAGACTCTCACGTATTGTACTCGCACAGAACACACTCATTTATTTAATCCACGTATTAACCTGAGAGGCCAGTATCAGAGGTATCTATTTCATACTGGAGCTGGCCCCTAGGTCACCCAGGAACTGGTGGGGGAGAAGCCAGGAAGAGAGGCCACTTCTCTCTGACTGCAAAGCCTGTGGGCTGCTCTGTCCATAGCTCTCGGAAAACTCAAAGGTGAGGTGGCAAGTGCCCATGAATTAGGTTTGTTTGGGGTTTTCTGACTCTTTATATTGAGGTAACTACACACATAGAGAAGTGTTGCAAAAACAGTACAGAGAGATCCAATACACCCTTCACCCAGCTTTCCCTAACGTTAGCATCTTGCACTGTCACAGCACAATGCTCGTACTAAGAAATGCATACTGGTACAAGAGCATTCACTAAACCACAGGCTTGATTCGCATTTCACCAGTGTTTTCACTAATGTTTTTCTGTTCCAAGATCCGATGCAGGATCCCAGGTCACCTTTAGTCTCCTCTACCCTGTGGCAGCCCCTCTCTCTCCCTGTCCTTCATGAGCTTCATTAACACTTTAGGAGAGTTCTGGTCAGGTATTTTGTAGAACATTTGTCAGTTTAGGTTTGCCCGATGTTTTCTCGGGATCAGACTGAGATCGCGCACTGCCTCTGGGTACACGGTGTCCATGTGACTGACCACTAGGGTTCTTAACCTTCGTCATAGGGTTAAGGGGCTGTCTCCCAGGTTGCTCCATGGTAAGGTTACATTTTTCCCTTTTAAATAATAAATGTTTATTTTGAGGGAATCTATGTAAATAGCGTGCTTTTGTTTAAACTTTCACCTACAGAAACCATGAAAATAATGCTGTTTCTAATTTGTGGGCTGTGTTAGTATGCTCAGGCTCCCATAACAGAAATACCATGGAATGGGTGGCTTAAAAAACAGACATGCATTTTCTCATGGTTCTGGAGGATAGAAGTCTAGATCAAGGTGTCAGTGAAGTCTGTTCCTTCCGAGGTCTCCATCCTCAGCTTGCAGACAGTCATCTTCTCCTGCGTCTTCTGTGTGCGCACACTCCTGGTGTCTCTTCCCCTTTGTACAAGGACACCAGTCATACTGGATTTAGGGCCACCCTAACGGCCTCATCTGAATTTAATCACCTTAATTTAAAGGCCCGCATCTCCAAATAGTCACATTCTAGCGGACTGTGGGGTAGGGATTCAGTAAGGAATTTTGAGGAGGGCCCGATTCAGCCCATAAAAGGTGTGTGCATATTTGCATGCATATACATGGTTAAAATAGAGTAGGATACACTGCAAAGGTAAACATCAAAGGCACTACAGGGGTGATTTGTGGCTGGAAGTCAGAGAGAGAAACAGAATCCTTCCACAGCCCTCAGCTTCATCTGCCTGTTTTGAGTCTCAGTCTGAGAGTAGGACACAGAGGTGTCCATAATAGTACATTTTCTACTTGTACCATATTTGAAATAGTTCTTAATAAATGCCTAGTGATCTTTCAAACAAAAGTCGGTGACCTAAATGGGAAGGAAATCCAAAAAGGAGGGGATATATGTATACATATAGCTGATTCAGCTTGCTGTACAGTAGGAACTAACACAACATTGTAAAGTAACTATACTCCAGTAAAAATTAATAAACAAACAAACAAAAAACAATCTCATTAAAGTTTTAGACATAAAAAAAGCAAAAAACAAACACACACACACACACACACACACACACACAAACAAAAGTCAGGAAAGAGACTTTGGGAAAAGGAAGGAGAGCAAGTAACCTAGCATCTTTCTCCAAAAATTGATTTTGAATAAGAGAACTCATATATTGAAAGAAAAATTAAAGTGGAAACACCTTTACAATCCTGTCCGTGAGGGACCAGTACACAAGTACTTAACTAGCCAGGCTGTTGGAATTCAAGGCCGCCCTGCAGACCCTCCTCAGGAAGTGGGTGGGCTCCTTAAATATTTGCAATAACCCTGTTGTCTGACAGCCAGCTCTGACTGCCAGCACCAGCAGAACATCAGGGACCATCAGGCTCTAACATCTCCTTGGGCTCCCGCTCTGAGCAGAGCTGGCTCTCTGCCGATATTCGTGGGGCAGCCTGGGCACTGGATAGAAATGGGGTCCACCAGGAGTTTGAGGGTGGGCAGAGCCTAGTGAAATCATACACTTGGCTTCCCAAAGGCCAGATCTGGTCCCAGTTACTTCTGTGCGGGTCACCTGTATAGACTCTGCCATTTCATCTACTGCTCACCCTGTAAAAGTCCCATAAATGGCCCTGCGGAGACTGAGCTGCAGGCTGGGGTTTGTGTAGCGTGTGCATGTTTGTGTTTCTCTGTGCGTATGTACCTCCATCAAGCACAGCACATCTGCTCCTACTCAGATGCCACCACCTGATGTCTAAATGATAGAAAGGACAGGAGGGTGTGTGTGCATATTTTCTTTGTGCTTTGGGGATGGGAATGGGGATGGATTTCTCCCTGGGGAGCCATACAAAACAGGTGTTGAGATGTAAAACTCCATTTGGACTAGACCTTTGTATTTCTAGCCCAAGTCTCCATTTTTGGCTTCTTCTCCCATCCCATACTAAGTCTTTACATGCCCTTCCCCACACGCTCACTAATGCCACGGTGCGAGCACGCGTGCTGCCATATTCTTTATGCCTTAGGCTTCTTCTCCTCCCACACTTGCATTTGTGTAGATTCTGACCTGCAAGTCTTCCTGGGGAAAATCTTATGCAGTTTCCTCATTTAAAACAAACGGAAACCTGAACCTGCGTTGGGGGTGTCATTTGTACAAGGACGTGGGTACAGTTAGTGGTCAGAGAGAGTGGAATTCTATGGGGTGAGATCTGACCTACTGATGCAGGCTAAGCAGAGTCCCATTGCCCAAAACCCTGCCACAGAGACACAGCCCTTTGTGTGTAAAGTCCCGTGAATCCAGGAGCCCTCCTCTTTCAGGGTCCATACCTCAGTGAGTAACCCAATAAACCATTTCCAATCGTTACTGATCTACTGTGAATTGGCCTGTTAGGAATTAACACACCGGTTACCTAGTCCATCTCTGAGGAAATTATGGGGCCATGGGTTTCAGACCCATAACTTACAGGCTTTGCAGTCAGACAATTAGGAAGTGCTCATTCTGATACTTATTTGCTGTTTTTTTTTGCCGCATCACTTAACCTCTCTAAGCCTCCCCAGCTTTCCTTATAAGATGAAGAAAAAAACATTTACCTTATATGACAACCCTGAATATTTAAATCAGGTAGTATGCAAAACTCTTAGCATTGTCTTATAAGTGCTAAGGAATGGGGTGCATTTTTCTTTTTTCACAAGATTAAATGTCTGTAAGTGGAAGAGAGAGTTTGGTGGGGAATGGGCCCCTTATTGCTGGAAGTATTCAAGCAGACGATAGATCATTCCTTCCCGGGGCACACCCAGTGCGGAGCTGGTCATGTGGTTGGCACTCAGGGAATATTTGTGTGATGTATGTGTCGTGGGCTTTTTCATCCTACCTGCTCCTCTGCGCCTTTGCCCACACTGTTGATCCCATGATCACTCTTTCAATGGGAAGTCTTCTGGGATTTGCGTCATATACTTGGAAACCTGTCTTCTCTCCTGGGTTCCTTCTGCCTCCTGACTGCTGCTGCCCCAGACACCCCGACAGCGTAGTCTTTTTCTTCTTCAGTAGACCCTGCACCATGGATGACAAACACGAATGCTTCCCAGGGCCGGGTAGGTAAGATAAACGGATAAGTGGGCCAAGTATAAGGCAAAGGAGAAGAGCTGAGGTTGAGGACAACCAAAGAGCCTAAGTTCCTTCTACAGGGGCAGCCGATTGCTGCCAAGGGGGGATGTCAGACAAAGGTTGCCAGATCATTTTACCTTTTAAGAGGATCCCAATTTCAAAGATTGGCAACCAATTCATAAAAAGCAACCGTGGCAAGAACTGCTGCTTCCCTGGAAGCATTGCCTGTTGAGGAAAGCAGGAAGTTGTTTTTGCACTGCTGAGATAAATTTACCTTTTTGATATGCTAAGGTGTTTTTATCCACATGTAGGAGTAATTTGCCAAATGCCACTTCATTGTCCTAGACTGGAATGCTTAATTGCACCTAATATATTGTATACCATTACATCGAGGAGGGAATTGTAGATTTTTAAGCCTTGTGCGAATTTAAAAAAAATAAAGTTAATGATGCCAGTAATTTCTGCATTAAACCCTTAAAGTGAACCAGCATAATCAATATTTGCTCTTTTGGTTGACCAGGGGTTACTGGGGAGTAGTGTCCCTTTTTTCTGCATGCAAAAATTGAAAAGAAAATCAAGACTCCATGCAGAGACATACTAGCCAAACATTCTCACAACCGCAGCTAGTCTGCGTAATCTTCAGATTCTAAATGCTCAAAAGTGGTGAAACCTGATTTTCCTATTATCATTTTTTCCTTTATCCCATGTCTGTTTCATTGATTTGAAGTACTCACGTTCGTTGACTTCAAGTACTCAGTTTCACAGTGTTCAAATAACCTGTAACTTGGTTTCTAGATTTGGATTTATAAATAATTACTGTCTGTAGTAATAGCAGAACAGCTGAGAGGGAATATATTTTGATCCTCATTTTCATCATTGTTTATTCCAGAGTTAAAACATTGATAACATAAAAGAACAAAATTTCAATGACAGAAAAGGGGAATGCTTTTTTTTTTTTTGTGGTACGCGGGCCTCTCACTGTTGTGGCCTCTCCCGTTGCGGAGCACAGGCTCCGGACGCGCTCACGGGCCCAGCCGCTCCACAGCATGTGGGATCTTCCCGGACTGGGGCACGAACCCGTGTCCCCTGCATTGGCAGGAGGACTCTCAACCACTGCCCCACCAGGGAAGCCCAGGGAATGCCTTTTAACAATTCTTAGGGTCAGTAAAATTTCAAAGACTGATGTGCTAGTAGGTGTTAGCTGGATGGTCTTAGTGGGAAAAAAATGAGTTAAAAAACATAAGATTTGGAATTATACACTCCTGGATTTGAATTCTGATTCTGCCACTAAATATGTGTGTGATTTTGGAACTTTTCCTTAATGACCCTGAGTCTCAATTTTGTCTGTGGGAAGAAAGTTTTGTGTATATGTTACAAGGGGTTAGATGTGATGGAGCATATTGGTCTCTGGTGCTGCAGGAACCAACACTGGGGGATGCGAAGGGCCAGGTGGCCGAGAGATGGACAGGGCAGCCCCTGGGCAACCTCTCTCCATGGGCCTTGAACATGGGGAATGGCCACAGACTCAGGCTTTTGACAAGTTGAGTACCCTTCTTTAATTCCTGTAGAAATGGTAAGGGATCCCTTGAGGTGGGAGCCCTGGGAATTTAGTGTGTCTGAGGCAGCAGTAGATTCCTTATGACTTTTCTGGGAGCTAGTATCTGTGTCCTTCTGCTGACACCTGCTCTTTCATTGTTTGGAAAGTTTTCCTTTCTACTTCATTCAGCATTTGATGACGAATGACCCCACTATGAGCAGGAACTGTGGTCCCTTTTTTTTATTTGCAGTACACGGGCCTCTCACTGCTGTGGCCTCTCCCGTTGTGGAGCACAGGCTCCGGACGCGCAGGCTCAGCGGCCATGGCTTACGGGCCCAGCCGCTCCGCGGCATGTGGGATCTTCCCAGACCGGGGCACGAACGCGTGTCCCCTGCGTCGGCAGGTGGACTCTCAACCACTGTGCCACCAGGGAAGCCCTGTGGTCCCTTTTTTCCACTTCTCCTCTGCACCGTCTCAGTCAGGGCACAGGAGAGTGCTTAGCAGCTGTTTCGGTTTGAATAAGAAAAGCCTAGAGCTTTCTTGGTGCTACCTCCTCTGACCACCCCTCCCCGACCCACACACTCGTCACCTTTTGTCCCTCTGTGTCATCAGCGTGGCCTGTTTCTCTACCTCTCGGGGATCACTGGGTTTTGTGGTTATCTGTTGTCTGACACCCTCTGCTGGATTGGAGCTCCTGGGGAGCCAGAGCTGCTCTTATTAGAGTCTGTGTCCCCTTCTTCCAGAAGTTTCCTTCTTCGTAGTCGGCATCTCAAGTATTTGCTATTGAATTTTGGTGAACCAAAAGTCCAAAGGGTTAGGTTCAATAGATGATCTCTCAGAGTCCGAATTAGGCTCCCCAGTCCCTTGAAAACCCTTTCCTTTTTAGTATCTTTTCCTTCTGGTTTTTCCGTGTCCTGGAATGGAGGCTTAGCCTCAACCACTTTCCTAATGCAGCCACCGCCCCACCTTCCCCTCTCTCCGCAGCGTCAGACCGAGGCCTCAAAAGGGTTAACAGGCTACCCTGGGAAGGATGGGCATTTCCCTGGGGCAGAGACTTTGGGCAATGGTGGTCCAGCACATCTCATCACCAATGGCCCTCACTCCCTTCTTGTCACTTCAATCTTGGTGCAGAGGTGTGGCTGGTGGGGAACAGGCCTCAGTGGAGTTCCCAGCATGCCTTCCTTCTAAAGGGGAATTGTCCATCTCACAGCAACCTAGATTTTACTCTGAGATATCCAAGTAGACTCTGATCAGGTTCACCAGAGCTTCCTGAGGCATTGTGTCACTCCTTTGTTATTTTGTGAAAATGAGGATGGAGCTGAGACCAGTTTGTAATTTTCTTATTGATTTGTGAGGACTGTTGAGTCGGTGAGCAAGGGAACTTTGGGGTTATTAATTTAGTGTCCCCCTTGAATTTGGGAAAGCAATGTATTCCCTTGAAATAGTCATGATCATTAAATAAAAACCAACCTATATACAAGGGAGGTCAAAACTAATTTTGGAGATGCCATTTTATTGTTTTCACCAACTTTTACAATTCAACATCAGAGGCATGTCAGCAGTGCAGACAGATACAGTGTCAACTGGCATATACCTAACTCTGCACATAATGATTTACAACATTTAGAGAAGGAATTAGACTTTTGCTTAATTGAAAATGAAGTTTTGAGGCTTGCAATGTTTATAGCCTCATGAATCACTTTGTCATGATTGTCTTCTGACAAAGTAACTTATATTTAACTCATAATCCTGTGGCTTGAAAAGGTACTTTTTCACAAGAAAGAATAAACACACAGTCACTCTTAATCATTCACTCGCTCATTCAACAAACATGTGTCAAGCATCGTGCCAGGCACTGTGCAAGTCTTTGAATTAGGTACAGTGGATAATAAAACAGGCATAATTCTTGCCCTTGTGTAGCTATTTAGTATAAAAGAAAGACATTAAATAAAACACAAATGACTATATAAATAAAATTTGTGATAAAAATGCTATGAAGGGAAAGTATATGTACTTAGAATGGTAGACACTAAAAACGAATGTGAAAGTATCCAGGAGCAGATTTCAGGTAAGTAGGAAATAACTGGGCAAAAGGATGTTCCTTCCCTTTTGCTCTGTCATCTCCGTGTTGTCAGTTCCATGTATGCATGCAACCCTTTTCACGTCTCCAGCACAGACCCCATCACATTGTATTCAGGTCACCTGTCTGTCCTTCATTCTAGATCATGAACTCCTAGAGCCAAGATAAGGAATGGGTTGTATTCATCTTGAATTCAGCGAGTCTTATAGGGCCGGCAGGCAGAGCTGCCCAATTCAGTGGACTGAAACTTAAAAGTTTAGGGGAATATTGAAATAAGTATGCCCAACCGTCCATAGAGCAAGCATGCATCTAATCACAACACTAATTTACCATCTTGGGTCACAGATTTGCCCATTTAGTCATGTTAAGTTCCTTGGAAAAGAACAGGGCTGTGTCCAGTGAAAGCCAATACTGCCATCATTATCCCAGCTTAAGAAACGATGGCCAGGGGGCTGACCACAGTGTACTGTGATGGCATTTTAGAGCCTGTACGCCACTCATGCTTAATCTTGGGGGGGTCACTGAAGTTATCAAGGGGCACAGCTAATAGGAATCAAGGGAGTTGTCGTTGTAGTCACTCAACAGCTGGACTCAGATTTCTGAGGCTATCGTGTGGCCAGGCTACATCAGTTCTGTTTCCTGATCTGCTGAATGAGAAGGGCGAGTAAATCATTTTTAAAGGCAGTTTGGTGTCATAAAGACTACTGGACTTGGCCTCAGAAAAGATGAATTCAAAGCCTCAGCTCTATCCTATGTGAGCTCTGCGAACTTAACTGTTACTTTACCTTCCTGAGATTTAGTTATCTCATCTGTCAAAGGAGGGTAGAAAATACATACTGTATGTATTATACAGTCTTTTTATTTTGGTGAGAATCAGATGAAATAGTAAATTTAAAAGCATTTTGTTAATTGAACATAGGATATCAATTCAAGATATTTTCCCCTACTCTCACAGAGAACCGTTCTCTTTTCTCTGCAACCAAATTATCTTTTTTTGAAATTCCCAATTCATAGTAAAGGGCCTGAAGAGTAGCAGGTGCTAAATCACTGCTTGCTGCATGAGAGAATTCATAAAGAGCTCATGATACATTTGCAAAGCAGCTGTTTGGGATTAGTGGGAATTTCTGAGGCCCCATGAAGCTGCAGGGCTCAATCCACAGGTGAAAAACACGACTGCGTGTCCTTGCTAACCATTCCAAAAACAACAGAGAGCGTGCCCACTCTGAGGCCGGAATCAGGGCCATTCATTTCAATCAAGCCTGTGCTACAACAGCATGGCGGGACCCGGCCTGTGCTGTGGAGAATGAGAAGATTCTAGTACTGATTTCACTGCTTCCTGAGCTGTGAGATGATTGCCAAATTAAAACACAAAACTTACAAACTCCACGACTAACTCAGCATCCACAACCTAAATAACATTTCTGGACTGAATATTGATTCATTACACTATGTCATATGTAACTTTGAATTACAGAACTGGAATGTTTGCAACTTAAAAAAAAGTTTATAATTAACTTACATTTTACTGAATATAACTAAAAGTTTTATGATAAAATATAGCTTACTCCTTATGTCATCTCATCTCATATTTAGAGAAAATTGTTTTCCATTTTTTTGCTTTTTCTGAAACTTCAGCAAATTTTTATACGTCTACTATCTTTCGATTAATCAGTCTTTGATGTTATCTATCTAATTCCTGTTATGGCAGATGAAAATTTAATTCTCTTATACCATTTTATTTTCTTATATCATTCCTTCCCATTCTCTCCCCAATCATCTCAAATTGCAATTTTGAAAATTTTGTTTAAATCAATATTCAGTATTCTTATTGGGCTATGCAAATATTACTCATACCTGAGCACTGTAGTGTATTGTGATTACATTTCCTTTATGTTTTTCCTGAAGTTAACAACTGTTTATCATTTCTTTAGATTGTTATATGCTTTGCTCACTGTTTCCATATCTTCCTCTTTATACCATTCCTGCAAGGTCAGTCATATCAAGGAAGTTATCAGTTCATATTTTCTCTCTAGGAGTCCCTCCGGAAGAACTGCATTCTCTTTTTGTCAGATTGCTCTCTAGAAAAGCTGCACGACTCTTGTCCTGGACTTCCCATCGTAGTCATCCTCAGAACCCCCTTCTCTTGAGGAGGATTCTTGAGTTCTGAATCTCATGTCTTTTTTTCTGTCTCCTTTACTTTTTTGGGTATATTTTCCAGCTGCTTCATCAGGTTAAAAGTATGGCTGCCCTCTATGTCTGTGAACAGGTGTTAGCTTGGGATCTCCCTTCACCACCATTCTGGAGAACCATTTTTCTTCTCTCAGGTTGGATTTCCTCTTTTCTGTATCGCATGTTTTCCTTTTTCTTACTTCATTCCCTTGTTTCACTTTCTTCAACAATTTCCAGAGGAAGCAGCTATGGTGGGTACATTTTTTGAGACCTAGCATGCCTGGAAATGACTTTGATTATATAAAATCTAGGTTGGAAATAGTTTTCCTTCAGAAATTCGAAGGCATTATTCATTGTTTTTTGGGGTTCCCTTTTCCTTTTGGGAAATCTGAAGCCATTCTGATTTGCACCTGGGTGCAAACACTGGGTGCTGGGGCAGGGTTTGTCAACTAGTGTGGCTGGGCATTTCTTGGAGAACCCTTGGTGTCAGGTCTTCTAGGTGTTTCTTCTTAGGCTGGCTGGATGTTTTTGAGAAGACTTAGAATCTCCTGGCTGGAGAGGGAGGTCCAGCTCTCACAGACACACCATCTTGAGGGAGAGCTGGGGTCTCGGAGGGTCGTGCTCAGTAGGCTTCTCTCCACACAGATTTCTTGTTTTGTAAAGGTGCCTCTGCCATCCCAGGATCCTCTCTTTCATCATCTTCAGAGAGTAAAATCCTCCAACCTTCCACGGGGGAAATAGAGCAGTTGCTCAGAGGCATGTGGAGGGGGGTACAGGGTCCAGTGAATTATTGAACCTTCGGAGGATTCTTGGTGTAGATTAATTTAGGTTTTATCTTTCCTGGCTGCAGTCTCAAGATTTGGCTTTCTTGGATCTGCTAAGTCAGTTGTTTCTCATCTGTTGGCTTTCCAGCTATCAAAACGTGGACTTCTCTCCTAGTCTCCCCAATTTTGCAGGTTTATGTCTCTTAATATATATAAAACTAAATGTAGTTTTAGATGAGGAATGGGAAAAGGCAGAAATAGATATGCATATGTTCAACTCACAATTTTTACTTACAAGAAATAATCATTTTTATGAGTGTCTTTTATCTAATTTCTTATTCTAAGAGCAATGATAACATCTGCTTAAGACATCTTCAGCTGTGAAGGTTTTGGGGGAGAAAAATAATGTACTCCACTGTAGCAATTTCCAAGAAGGCCAATCCTAGACAGCAGAATAGAAACAGCTATCAGTTATTGAATTACCATGATAAGTCCAATGCTGTCTTAGCTGACTTACACATATTGTATGCAGTCCCCTGGATGTTCAGGGTTTTAAATTTGTTTTGGTTTTTCCATTGCAGATGAAGGATCAGGAAGGAAGAGCATTTAACAAAATTCACCCAGGACACTCAGTTGGTGAGAAGTGAGTTGGGTTGATATCCAGAACTCGATTCAAAGACTTCTCCTTGGATTCCATCTGACTTTTCCATGTGTTAATGGATGTATCATATAGGTAACTAAATAAAACAGTGCATTTGGGTTTCTCTGGTGGTGCAGTGGTTAAGAATCCTCCTGCCAATGCAGAGGACATGGGTTCGAGCCCTGGTCTGGGAAGATCCCAAGTGCCATGGAGCAACTAAGCCTGTGCACCACAACTACTGAGCCTGAACTCTAGAGCCCGCGGGCCACAACTACTGAGCCTGCGTGCCACAACTACTGAAGCCTGAGTGCCTAGAGCCTGTGCTCTACAACAAGAGAAGCCACCGCAATGAGAAGCCCGCGCACCGCAAGAGAGTAGCCCCCGCTCACCGCAACTAGAGAAAGCCCGCGCACAGCAACGAAGACCCAGTGCAACCAAAAATAAATAATAATAAAACAGTGTATTAAGAGGAGCGATAAGAGAAACATGACATCAAGTAAGTAACTGGTTGAGGATGTAACTGGAACAAAGCCATGACCAGAATGAAGAAAAAGGGTGATGATGTCTTCCATCTGTGCCCAGAAAGAGAGTACTTTTCTAGTTCTGTTATATTAAACCTATCCTAGAGCCAGCACTGAATTAAAGTTCTTCAGTGACAGATGAACTTTGAAGAGAAAGCTCTTAAAACCAGTTGTTTTTAAACATCCATAAAACAGGTTGACTTTCCCCGAAGCTCCTGAGGATGAAATCAGTACCTGCTGATTACTTCACTGGGAGCAAATGAACTTTATATTTAACAGACTGTGGCCGACATGAGCACCACTTGGTCTGATTCAGTGAAGAACAGAATTCAACTTAGGCTTTCTTTACTGAGTGTTAACAAAATTTCCTCAGTCCATGGAAAACATACTCTTGTTTTTCCTTTGGTTTCCTGACTCGCTGCCATTCAGGACAAAAACCCTGGAGAGTAAGAGTTGTAGTATGGAGTCTGCCATTGGATAGGGCTTATTTCGAGTTCCTATTTGACTGTTTCCAAGGAATTAACCTTGAGCAAATTACTGGCCTTCTTCTCTTTATTTATTTCCTCATCAGAAAAAAATGGTCAAGTTAGCATTATTTTATGCATGGGCTTGTTTTGAGGATTAAGTGTTTTGCAAAGTGCTTGGTATAATACCCTGCTTTATAATAATATTATTTGTATTTATTCTTTTAGTAATTTACTATTCAATGTATGATGGGTAAGGTGATAGAAGCTGAGCTGAGTATTCAAAGAAAAACTATACTAATTTCAAGCAGGTGGAGAAGCTTGTGGACGAGATGGAGTAGAAATAGCTCATTGTAATAGTTTCTGGGAAGCTTATCTCTACTAACAACTTACGGTGCTATCTATAGGCCACTAACTTCTTTCACATTTATATATTCAGCCTAGATCTTTCCTCTAAAAGGAAAGCTCCACCTCTACATATCCAACTCCCTACTCACGGCTGGATCTCTCAAGGACATCTCAAACACAACATACCAGATAGCATATTTATAATCTCTTCTAGACCTGGTCCCCTTATACCTTTCCTGTCTTCATGATACAGGCACTACCTCCCAGTTGTAAAAGCTAGGAATCTAGGAATTAACCTTGAAATATTTTGATTTATTATTTACTCATATCTAATTATAAAAAGAGTCCAAATTTAATTCCAAATCATACTCAAAATCTATTCATTAATTGTTTTTGTCTATTGCCAATGCCCTGATAAAATCTTCCCATCTCACCTGTATTTCTATTAGAACGAGTGTACCAGCATCTTACCATGGTACCCTCTAATTCGTTTTCTGTGTTGCAGCATAAAAACACTTCTGTGTTTTTCCACTGCTTTTAAGAAAGAAACCAAATTTCTTAACAGCTGGTATGGCCCTGCTGACTCTGTTGCTGCCCATCCTTCTGAGTCTTATTCTCCACTTTCTTCCCTCTTTGCTGCTCTGGGCTCCTTTTAGTTATGCTAATGTGCTGGGTCCTTCTCACCACAGGGTCTCTGAACACACCATTTCGACTTTTCGGGAAGATCTTGACCTGCTACTTTGTCTAATTAACTCTACTTCATCTTCAGACAGCAGCTCAAGTGTCATTTTCTCAGAAAAATACTTCCTAGACTTCCTATGCTTGTCATAAGATGTCCTAGAAAATTTATTTTTCTTCAGAGCATTTATCTATATGAAAGATAATCACCTATTTCTTACTATGAGTATTTGATTAACCTCTCTCACCAGTCAATGGAGGCAGAATGTTTTATTCACCGTTATATTCCTAGAGGTGAGGACAGAGGCTAACACAAATTAAGCACTCAATAAATATTTATGCCATGAGTGCATGGACTGTAACATCCACGAGAGGTAGGGCTGAGCTTACTTCCTTCACTGTATCCACAGCCCAGCACAGTTAGGTGCTCAGTAAATATGTGCTTAAGTGGATGAATGAGGGAACGATTAAGTGAAAGAATGGAATGCTTTGGTAAAGACAACATTGGGCCACGTAGGGAAGCGACCCAGCTGAGAGGAGAGGGGAAGGCCAGCAGGATGCCTCCCCAGAGGTGAGGCTAACAAATCAGCCGGTGCCTGGAGCACACCAACAAAGAGAAGAGGAGACAAGAACAAAGGAGACATGGGGGATCCTGAACACCCCCGCTTGGTCAGGGAGGAGGGTATGAGAAAGGGAAGGTGTCTACGAGCCTGCTCCAAGGAGGACCCAGAAGAAATGAAAATTAATCGTCCATGAGAAGGTCTGACAATAGCAAGGATGAGTCAGAAAGGAAACGGGCAGCAGTAACCTCCTCTGTGTATGGATGACACACATCTGAGCTCTGAGCTCCTGGGTGTTAGATCAAAACAGAGATTAGACTGAGCTGAGAATGGGGCCAAGACCGGCACTGAAACAAGCAGGGGAGTTGTAACTGAGCTAATGTGATTAGTGTGAATGGATAAATATGAATGGGTAGAAAGAAGGACAGGCCTCAGGCTTATAAAATCAAGACAGAACTTGGTGCCAAATATGCATAAGTGTTTAATACCCGTTTCAGCCTGGGCAGTCAAAACAAGAGTCAGAAAGCCAACTTCCCTGGCACCCTCTGGGATGGGCTGGAAGTCCAGTTCACCCTCAGAACTGCCCTCAAAAAAGGCTGAGAAGCCCAGCATGCTATCCTGCTCACACAGACACAGGAAGCCTTGTCCTCACAGGACATCCATTCTTTCCTCCTCCCAGGTCTGCCTCCTGTTCTATGGGACCACTGTCCATGCTGGCCAAAGGTACCAACAGGTCAGGGATGAGAGAGCTGATGCTGCTTCCATTGCTGGTGCCTGCTGGCTGACCTCTCAGTTGCCCTTTCTGTTACCGAGTCCAAACTCATTCTGCTCACAGTAGGAAAATAAATCAAGAGACGAAGTGTTGGCGCAAGGACTAATGACTTTATTCAGAAAGCCAGAGACGGAGAAGGTGGTGGACCACTGTCCCAAAGAGCCATCTCACCCGTCAGGATTCAGCCTTCTTTTATACGAAAAGGGGAGGTGGTGTGGTTGCTTGTTGCCAATGTCACGGTTTCAGAATCCTTTGTTCTTGAAGCTGTCCATGCGGGTCAAATCACAATGTTCTTGTAAACTCCAGCAAGACAAATGTTATTCTCTGTTCTGCAACTTTTTAATCTCTAAATGAATGGAAAAGTGTTATATCCTTAAAGGTCAGAGGCTTTTGAATGGGCTGTCCTTTATATTTCAGGCTATAGGCAACTTTCTTAACTCAAAGAAGTAGAATACAAATGTTAAAATAAAAGAAACATATCTAATATGGAGTCAGATTTGTTCTTCCCTATTACATTTCCTCTGCCTTCCAGATTTCTGCTGGCCCAACACTCAAGCAGCCGTGGTCCTTCTGTGCCCATCAAGATTCCCCAGTGGCCCTGGGGTGGGGCGGGCATCACCTATTTTTGTCCCACCACACAGTCTACAAGCAGGCCTGCCTAATGTCCTTAATGCCTCAATCTTTAACCACAGAGATTTTACTCCATTCTTTCAGTTTTTAGCACACAGCTCTTTTTCCAAGGATCCAGATGTGAGTTCATGGCATATGGACTTGAGAAGAATGAAGGGTAGTGAGTGAGTTTGACTCAGAATGGCTCCTCTCTTCCATTCTGGGGTGTCTTTCTCGTATTAGGATTATAAACTCATCTTCAGTTGAAATGAGTTCTTCCCCAGGCAGTTGTCTTTATTGCTAACAGAGCCTTTACACGTTGTCCAGGTGTGATTGGATTCAAAGACACGTGCAGTTTCAATTGCAAATATAAATGTGCATGATGCTTTTGGTAATGACTTAATTCAATTCAGGAGGAGGAAATATGCTCTTTTTTTTAAGGGGAATTCAAGCACAGTACTTTACAGGTCTATCATGTTTTATAGCATGTAAAGCCCTATCTATATATCTACATCACTATCTATAATTATACCTCTACCTCTACCTCTACCTCTACCTATATCTATATCTATCTATATCAGAGATATAGATAGATAGATACATCTATATAGAGATATATAGAGATACAGAGAGAGTCACCTTTAAAAGGGTGTCCCTGTACTTCAGCAGAGGGATTCTCTTAAACATACAGGCCACAGCAAGAGATGTCTCTATGTCAGAATCACCAATGGTTTTCCATCTCTCTTAGAATAAAGTCCCAAATCTTTGTACCTGCCTAAGAGGGGTTGTATAATCTGGCCTTGGCTACCTCTCGGCCTCACCAAATATTATGCTCCCTTCTCTCTAAGCCACCTGGACTGTTTTCAGTTCCCCTATGAAGCCTGCTGTCAGCTGCTTCCTGGAATGTTCCTCCACACTTGACTTCCTCCTGCTCACTCTTAGAAAGGCCTTCACTAGGTCAAGTATCTCTCTCCCACATTCTTCTAGAACCCTCTAGTTTCTTTTGTCACTTTACACAGTTGTAAATTGATTCTATACTATTTGTCATTGTTTGCTTAGCATTCAATTTCACTGCCATCCTCTAAGTCCCAGGAGGTGGGGATCAAGAATGTTTTTAGATTCCTAGGACCTAGAAAGACACTTGATACAAAGTTGGGATTCAAGGAATACTTCCTGACTGGTTTTCTGCCTTACCCCTTGTCAGCCCCTGCTGACTCTGTGACAGATTCTCCAGCCAGCCCCTGGGAGGATTTTCTTCTTTGTTGTGTTGACTCAGCATCTGACCCCTGTGGACATCTGCTTTCACCTTAGTTTAACTTCCTGGGTTTAACCACCTGTCCACACTCTCCACGATGCTTGGGCTTCCCAGTCCTGTCTTCATCTTTGCTTTGTTCCTACGTGTGGGGACCTCACGTGTGTCTGAGCTAGATAAGGCCTTGGGTACCACTCCTCCTCCTGGGTTAGTAGCATTTCTTTCTTGCCATTTCTCTCTGATCTGTAACCTGAGAGGTAGAGAGATGGACAGCAGCTTAAGATTCCCTTGGCCAAGAAAGTTAACTTAGAAAAAGTTCCCGGCTTGAGGCAGAGCTGCTGATGCTGCAAACGGTGAAATTTCCAACATCATTGAGTAGATATTAAAATATTTTAGACATGTATCTTGGACATCCAACCATTGTCCATCAGATAAGACTGGTCCTGAGTTAGGAGTGTGGGATAAAAAGTGAGGGACGTACAAAGTATTGTGACAACCAGAAATAGTAACCACCATGGGCTTTATGTATGTCATCTCATTTCCTCCTCATGAAAGATGAGGGATTATTACTCTCATTTTATAGTTCCTCAGGCTTACGAAGAATGCAGGACTTTGCCAAGATTATGTTTCCAGTGAGAGGCAGAGCCGGTGTTCACTCACGTCCACTGCATTTAATTTAGATCCTCCCACCTGTAAAGGTGAGTGGTGGAAGGACACAGGGTCTCAGGCCCAGGCCACTGACTTAACAGGGTCCCAATCCTGTCCCATCACAGGGCCGTGTGCTCAGCCTCGTCCGTCAGTGACCACGTGCAAATTAAAACCACAGTGAAAGCACCAGAGTGGAAAGAAAACACTTCTAACAAAATCCAGTACCTCAGACCTTGTGGAGCAGTGATGTCTATCTTACCAGCTGTCTGGGTGCACGTTGGCACGATCACTGGGGGGCTTTCTGGAATTGTCTAGCGAGCTGACGAGGCAACTCCTTTCTGGGTACCTGCCCAGAGACTGGTGTACATGTCCAAGGAAACAGGAACAAAGATGTTCACAGAAGCATGTGACACACTAGGAGCGCTGTGTCCATCAGTAAAGCTGTGTGGACCTCAGCTATGCATGTCAGCGTGGGTGGCACTCAAAAATATACTGCCGAGTGAAAAAAGGTATAATAGTATAGTTCCCACTTAAGCAGATGAAAAAATAATGTATCAATCATGGAGACAGATAGCAGACACATAATAAAATTAGGCAGGAAAGCAAGGACTTTCAAATATAATTGATGATATATCATCCCTTCTCTGAGGGGAAGATGGTATTTGTGACTGGAAAGGGGCAACAGGATGCTTCAAACCATTGGCCAGACTTCTTTCCAACTCTGGGCTGTTTCTCGAGCTCAGGTGTTCATTTTTTACTATTATTCTTAAATGATATAAGTTCTATGTACTTTTTTGTCCATGTGATATTTTAAAAGTTAAACATTAACTACAAACATATTTTGTAATTTCAGAAGTGTATACTACAGATAATATTGCCATTTTTATGCCACAGGAGAATAAATTGTCAGGCATTGTTTTCCATAATTTGAAATGTTCTACCAACTCAGTAAGCTGTTAAAGTAGGCCGAGTCTTTGGTGCTGTTGAAAATAATGAGAAAACCAATTCCATCACATTAAAGAATAAGGAAAACCTCGCCCTGTGCTGAGAAGCATAGAACCGCAGATTCAGAACAAATCTGAGTTCATCTAGGCCAAGCTGACATGACATACTGGAGCAATAGCTCTATTTCTTTTTACTTTTAATGCAACTCTTGTGATTTGATCTTATTTTATTTCTATATTAAATACGTACAAAGATGAATGAACACATGTGAACTTCATTCTCTTAAACAGCAGTCATGACTCAGTCCCTACTATGTGCTCAGCGTGGCACTTAGGCAATCAGGGAGAGAAATGAGATTCGGTCCCAGTCTTCAAGGAGGTCACTATGCTGTGGGGAAGGTAGGCCATGCTGTGGGAATCTGACAGCCCCGTTTGGTGAATGAAATGATACAAGTGTCTCTGGGAGCACAAGGTCAAACGTGGGAAGATAAAGGAATACTTTCCAGAGAAGAGAAATTATGAGCCAGGTCTTTATTTATTTATTTTTTTACAGTAAGTCTCAAAAGTCTTTATTTTATAAGGACCTTTCTATCATTATAATAAACAAATAGTCCCCTAGCAAAAAATGACTAAAAAACTCATAATTAAAGAACACATATCTAATTTCCAAACTTCTAAATTAGCATTAAAATATTTCTTCTTCTTTTCTCATGAGCCAGGTCTTGAAGGAGGGAAAAAGGAGGAGAAACCCTCCAGGAGAAGATGGGTGCGAGGAAAAGGGTGAGATCACAAAGGGAGATGAGGCCAGAGCATAACAGGACGAGGAGCCTCCAGGATTCAGATTTGGATGGAGACCTATTACAGGTTTCCTCTGCTCTCTGAAAGCAGAGCTTTCCTATGAGACCTTTTGTGCCGAAATGGCATAAAGCCAAGAAGCAGTTACCTCAGGACGCATCTTGCTAAGGGAGGCACAGAACAAGTCGAGATGAAGCGCAGATGCTCACGGACACAGTTCGCAGCTCTGGTGGCTGGGTGCTGAGTGTGGTGCACGGGAAGGAGCTTGGCGCTTAGCGTCGCCTCGCTCCCTGCTGGGTGGCATGCCTCTGCAGCACTCCCTGCAAAACACACACGATGCTATTTTTCCTTTTCTCCTTTTTTCGTAAAAATGGAAATGCTCTTCGGATTTCTTTCGGTTAGTTAAAACAGGTACTAGTGTAGGTCTTTCTTAAAAACAAAGTGCTGTGGAGCAAACTTCCAAGTATGTATGTTTGCCAAATAATAACTACAAGGGAGAGCCCAGAAGGACTTCTGACTTTTGTTCTGTGTCTGGGTATCTGAGAGTCACCTCAGGAACCTGTGGCTAACACTCAGGAGACTATCCCCATCCTGCCCTGTCAGCTGCCCACTGCGTGTCCTTGAGCAAGTCCTTGAACGTCACAGAATTCCCTCTCCTGGTCATCCTCTCAGCATCCACACAGGGTCTGGCTCCAAGGAAGGTGAGAAATGGGGTGGCAGCGGGAGAACAGACACAGAGCAAAGGACAGGGATGAGTGTCACAGCGGCGCGAGGGGATGCTGGTCCAGTCTTTGCCGAGATGTGCACATGCCGACTTCTAGCGACAATGACCACAGGGGGGGCGATGCCGTTGCCCAGATGTGACCTAAATGCATCATGCTGCTTAGACCCTGGTACCAGGAAAGGCAATTACCTCAGCACGGAACGTTCACAGCGAGATTGCGTGGGCTCTGCTCACCCCAGAGCCTCTGCTCTCCTCCTAACATCACAGCCGTGTGAAAAGCATGTTGAAAAATGAACTCTGCCAGTGTGGTCAGCCATCCTGGGCTGATTTGTCTGGTGGACTTGAATTGTTCAAATCAATTAAGTCCAGCTGAGAAGTTCTCTTTCCAATGTCAGCGTCGTGTTAAATAATATCACGGGTCTTTGTCCTGAACAGTTGGTGTTCCTGGCCCCCTTTTAATCTTGAATCTGAGTTTTTGCAAGACTCTAACTATTACACGTTCGGTAAGATAGTGCACCCTGAATGACTCAGTGGAACTTAAATTACTATGACTGCTGCTTGCCAGACACTATACCCGGAGATTTGTAGACTTTTTTTTTCTAATTTTCATAAAGATCCTATGAGCTGGTTATTAATAACCACATTATAAGATCAAACTGTGTGGCCTGGAGCACAGGAATACTTTTCTCAGAGCCATAAACTCGTAAAGGGGGCCACGGAGGTTCAATCCCTAGTTAACTAGTTAATACCCAGTGTTTTCTCTATTGTACATAGGGCCTCCCAACTTCAGGGAGCATTGATAGATTTAACAAATTAAATGATGCTATCCTCCTAGATGCCAGAACTGATCGCTTTCTTGCTTTTTAAGTAATTTACAGCTGAAAAACCCTAAGGTTATTCTGACAGATAAGCTTTGTCCCAAATGTGTTGTCCTTAGTGGTCAGGAGCTGCCCCCTGGGGTGGGGCACACTGACCTGGCAGGCCTCGAGGGGCTTCTGCAGGGGTGAAGCTGTATGCTGTGCGTTGGTCTGCGTCACTGCTGGAATGGGAGCCTGGAGACACCTAGAGCAGTGGGAAGAGAGGGGGGAAGAGGAGCCTCCCAGGCAGCTCCAGCCACATCTGTTGCTTTCCCACCGGTTCTGAGGCTCCAGAGCAGCCCTCATAGCAGAATGAGTTGATCTCTGAGGTTCAGACGGCCTCTTTGCCATGTTCTAGTTCCTGGTCAACCACTAAGTTCTCTAGAACGTTGGACTATACACTCATTTTGATGGAGATTCAGGGCAAGAAAAATTCAACATTTTAACCCATTGTACACAAACGCAAACAAATGTTTCACAACCGCACCATCTTGTGATGCACTCTAATATTTTCTTTTATTCTACTCTCTTCTCTCATACACTACTTTATTTAATTTTTAGGGAACCCTAGTCGTGACTCAGTAAAGTGACTTCATGGCCCACTGGATCAAGGCCTGAAGTTTGGAGAATACTGCTCTAGAAGAACTCGGGATCCCTGGCCCCTACCTGCAGCCTAGATCCATCCCTGGGCACCTGAAGGAGAGCAGGGGGTTCCGACTAGGGGTCCTCCTCCTAGCCCTCCCCCACCCTGAGCCTCTCTCCGCAGGAGTCTCGTTACAACGTTTTTATCTGTCTGCATGTCCCTCCTCCCATTAGACCGTCACTTCCTTGAGAACAGAGCCTGGACTTTATTCGTGTGACTGCATCCTATACCTGGCCCGGGTGTGGAACATACTAGGAACTCAATACACCTGTGCTGAACGAATGAGCATGGGGCCTCCCCTGGGGGCTGCCTGTTGTGCGTGGGAGTTGGGGGGGGTCTTTCACAAAGAAAGCCACACGGGAGGGGAGCCTGTCCCACACTCCATTTAAAGCACCGCCCTTGCTGCATCCACGCTAACCCACACTCTTCCCGACTACTTTCCCTGCTTTGTTTTCCTCTTTAGAAACGATTGACGTCTAACAATATGTATATATTACTCACTATTTTGTTTGTTGTCTTCCTCCATAGAATATAAGCTTTGAGAAGTCAGGAGTTTGTAGTCTTTTACTCACCGCTCAACAGTACCTGGGCATACTAGGGGCTCAGGTAACATTTGCTGGGTGAGTGAGCAAAGGAAAGAATCAATATTTTTCTGTAACAGAGGTTGTTGACTCCTAGGCTTTTGCTGACTGTTGGGCATTTGAAATGCAACACAGGAATCTCTGGATAATATAGAAGTGGCTCGGGATCCAGGGCCAGTCCTCCTGGAATGATCCACCCTGGAGCACACAGTGAGGAGACCTTTGTGGGTCCCAAACAGCTCTGCCTTCCGAGGGGAAATGTAATTCCTTAGGCATGAGTGGTGGCCGTTTCTGGCACAGTCCTCACCGCATTCTTTAGAGAAACCAGGGCCAGAACTAGAATGAGACACATGCCAGTAATATGAATCCCCTTCAACCAATATTCTCTTAATATTTGTCCAAGCTTTGTTTAGAGGAGTGTTATTTGAAAGAAAGGCACAGTAGTATTAATAAAAACATTAGAATAAAAATATTTAAGAAATCATAATTAAAGAGTGTTTTAGAGTTCTCACACGCTCAAATGTCACTGATCAGGATAGATGCCGTATATTTCTTTTTTTTTAAAGGAGAGTTGTATTATTTATTTATTTGTTTGTTTGTTTGTTTGTTTGTTCAGACTGTGTCACAGCACACGAGATCTTAGTTCACCCACCAGGCATCGAACCTGTGCCCCCTACAGTAGAAGGGCAGAATCCTAACCACTGGACCTCCAGGGAAGTTCCAGATGCCATATGTTTCTTATGATAAATTCTTCCGTCCTCTTTCCATTGCTCCCTCTCTCCATTTCTTCTTTCTTTCTTTTTTATGCATCATTCACTCTATAACATATGTTGAGCATCTTAAAGGGCTCACAGAATAATGGGATAGAAAGACAGGTACACAGTACCATGTGGTGAATGCTATAAAGGGGGCAGAGAAAAGGTTAAGGATTGAGCTTGCTACTTACAAAATGAAATTCTCTGTATAAATAGCGAATTATTTCCATTTAGTTTTCAGGCTGGTTGGTCCTCGGGGCTCTGAAGACAGCCTGGAAAAGAGACCTTTGTAAGGTTTATCGCTGTGCATATCCAATGTGGCATTTAAGGTTGTAATCATTTAGAAAATAAAAACAAACATCTGCATTCTTCTCTTTCAAGTAAAAATGCCCAAGTGTGGAATATGCCACATGACACTGTTCCTTTATTCAATTGATCAAATGGTTTGATCAATAGGCTGAAGATTGAAAGAAAGAAATCAATATACATGGGGAGAATTTAAATCTCTGTTTATATAATCAATTGTTTAGGGGAATTGATTTGAAAGATACAAGCAGGAGGAAAGGACTTAGAAGTAAAGAAGGAGGAAAAAAACAGTTCATATCCTTTAGTGAAGAAAGAGGTAAATGTGGTTTGGGATGTTTGGCATAAAATAAATATGGAAAATGCAAAACTAAGAGTAGAGTTCAGTTTTTAAAAACATGCTTTCCATTGACATTTAGGGTATAATATGTTGTAAAAACATACATTTTCATTGTCGTTTCTAGTTGCTTGTGGTTTACTACCAGGCAGTGCTGGGCAGTGGAAAAGACTCAGAGTTTAATTTTGGAAGATTACATCAGTCATGCTGCTTAGTCAAAAGCAGCAGAGAGCGACTCTATCTGGTGTGAGCGGAGAAGGAATCTATGGAAAGGTCTCTAGAAGGATTGTCTGAATTGAACAGTCAGCCAACACAGTACCCTCGAGCTTTGGCTGACTCATCCAGGGTTACAAGGACGACTAAATGACCTAGCTAAAAGTTCATTTCAAATATCATTGCTTCTCCTTGTGGGAACCTTCCTTCCTTGGGTACTAAAACCTTGAACTAAGCAGAACCCAGAGTCCCAGAGTGACGAATCACATTTTTTTTCGTTGCATCACTGAATGTGCTAATGAAGTCCTCATTCCTGTTTCCACCTTGATTCCTAGAATCATGTGTCCTGGCCGTGGGGAAACAGCTGTACTGGTTATGTAGGAGACACTTGCTGCCCTCACAAGGTTTGCAACTGCAACAGTTCATTCCAGCTTCGAAAAGCAACTGCTGCTGGGAATGGGGTATTTGATAACACTAGTCAATCTCATGAGCATTAACTTGGTGGTTTCTATCTCACCATGGAGTATATTGTTGGGCTGAAGAAACGTTAGGAGTCCTAACAGGATGGTGTTAAACCCTGTGTACACCAAGAAAAGCAGTCATATATATGTATGTTTATATGTATATATGTATATACATATTTACATATATATTTTTGAAGTTCCACTGTGCTCAGGTAGCAAACAGTAATGACAGTTTATATATGTGTGTGTATATTATATATATATATATAATATATATATAATATACACACACACACATACATATATTGTGTGTGTATATATATACATACATATGTATGTATGTGTTACATATAAGATATATATAGATTTAAGTCAGAAGAAAGAATTGTTAGAAGTAAGAGTAAAGGGATAAGGAAAAAACAATTTTACTAGACATCTTTGTAAGAATTTAAACATAGCCCACCCTTTTGTTTAAGTGAATTGGGCCCAAGAATATCATACAAGACGAAAGAATACTGTCATCCGTCTTTTAACAAAGTGAGATGGTCCAGGCTTTTGGCACAACATCTAGGTGATGAAGTCTTCCCTGTTTATGAATAACTCAATTATGATATTGTATTTCCACTCAAGGGTCCGTAGTATGAGCTTTCACTTATACAATCCATTTCACAATCAACATTAGATTCTAAAGCTGTGCTACTAATTACATATGGCTATTGAAATTTAAATTATTTGAAACTATTTAAATACAAATAAAAATTCAGTTCCTTGGTCACACTAGTCAAATTTTAAGTGCCGATAGCTCTAAATGGCCCGTGGATTCTTTATGGCCAGTGCAGGTATGGAACGTCTTTTCTCCCAGCAAAAGCCCTATTGGACATCAGTGCTGAGGAATGCTGCTACCTGTGTTTTGCACGAATTTTCTGCTTCGTTTAAAAATTGTGAATTTGTTTTTTTTTTCTTTGCCATTGATGGAAGAAAATTTCCATGGATCTATTGGACCTCTTCAAGGCTTGTGAACCAAGGCATCGGTTGTGTTCCCCAAGTCTAACTTTTCAAGGATTTTTTTTTAAATTAATCTTTGCTGGAGTATAGTTGCTTTATAATGTGTTAGTTTCTGCTGTACAGCAAAGTGAATCAGCTATATATATACATATATCCCTCAGGGATAATTTTTAGTGAACAACCCTGAAAGACAGAAAGAGTTCTTTCGCCAAAGAAAATGCCAAGTTTCTTTACTGTTCAAGATGATAAAGGTAAGGTTTCTCTTTGTGGCCAAAGCTGGGTTTGCTTATATTATTATAAAGGCTTTGTTTTCCCAGAGCTCGGCGTTCCCAAGCTCTGATACTCCTACTGAGGTCTTCCACAATGCCTGTGGGGTGAGGGGGCAAGGGGAGCCTGTACAATCATGACCTATGCTGTGTTCTCTCCATTGAGGAATAGTCTTTTGTCTGGAATCTAGGGTCCCATGTCTTCTGCAAGCGACCATGAAACTGTGGTCGGCCAACTTGGTAGCTCATAACTGTGGTAGAATCTTAGACCCTTTATGATTTTTGATAGTCATTAGTGGCAAAATGAACAATTTTGAATTATTGCTTATGTCCAATGAAAGCTATAAGTAGACTACATAGATGGTATCTCCAGCTTTATTTTATTACTTCTTGAAAGATGGTGCAGTTCCTGAAGGGTGACAATTTATTTCAGCATTGTATCATCTTTCTAAGCGATTCTGTCTTTCTAATGATTTCTTATCACTATAGTGTTTTTTGGCCGAGCTGCGAATAATTGATAAGTGATGAAATAATTCCTAGGACAATAAAACACTAAAATGTTTCACAAACTAAGAAAAATAAGATAACTAAGATCACATATTGTATTTTAGATTTATAAATGGATCCAATGGACCCAGATGATAATTGCAAGGTAGAATGTTTTATTCTATCTTTTAAAAATGTGTAACATTTCTCTTTGTTCTTTGGGAGATCTTAAGAAAAGAAATAGAAGCCATGAGAGAGTTATCCTTACACATTGTTAGAAGTGCTGAAGAACGAAACTTCAGTGGATCTGGATGATATACTGAAGGTTCAGGAAGTCATGGATAATGATGAGAAAGCAAGCACATGCTTCTCCAGATGAGGTATTCTTCCACTCACGACAAGTCACAACCGTTCTGTAAGGAAGCGTTGAATGTGGTTAGCTAACCTCTGAGAGTTCATAGCTCATCTTTGCTGTTGGCCAACTACGCACTGAGAAGTAGCCGTATTTGGGTCAGCTTTAGTGAAGGATGTTCATGTTGCCGAGTCCATGTTCCTGTCCATCAGTGCCCAAGTAGTCACCTTTACCTTCAGCCTATTGGGCCAGCACTGGTTGGCTGGAAAAGTAAATTGCCTGATATTTACAGAGGAGATCAAATTGTCCCCACAATTATTAAAAGCCTCATCTACATTGGGAGATTTTGGTGACCACTTAGATGAGACCCAATCTGGTCCCTTGTCCAGGGGTAATGCATACTACGGAGAGCAGTCATTAAGCGATTTTCAAAGATGCTGGGGCTATGGTAACTGATGACTTCTGCAAAGCCTTTGTGTAGGAAAGAGTTTTAGGCCTTCCAAAAAGGCATAGTTTGGTGGCAGATGGGCAGGTTGTCTATGACATATACTTGTCAACAATCCTGCCACCCTAAATCTTTGATTTCCTCTTCTACAGTTTTCTAAGAAATTTCTGGCTTCTCAGTTTTATTTTAGATGGGCTAGAATTATATCCCAGACTTATAAAACAACTGGTCAACCAATTACAGCTACTTCCAGTTGCTCCAGATAGCACACTGAAAGTAGAAATTTATTGTTGCTGTTGTTATTATTATTATTATTGCACCCATGTGATAACCACAGCCTAGTATAAGCAAGGGGCTGGCAAACTCTTGCTAAAGGGCTAGATAGGACATATTTTAGGTTCTGCAGGCCATGTGAGCTCTATCACAACCACTGAACTCTGCTATTTTAGTATGAAGTAGTGGCCATAGAAAACTTGTAAATGACATGATCACAGCTGTGTTCCAATAAAACTTTATTTACATTACCAGGTACTTGGTCAGTGTTGGCCAATGATCATTATTTGATGTCTTGTAGTCTAAGCTCCTCAGATGATATTCTGGCAAGCTTTGCTTCAATTGTTATCAGAGTAAATTAGCAGGGACTTGCAATCATGTTAGTTTTAAAGATTCTCCTCTAGAACTTGTGTTTATAGCAACCCTGCCCTGGAGAATGTCGGAGTCTGACTCTTGCTGTAGATTTGTAGACAAATAGTACAGGCAAGGTTGCAACATGAGACAGAGCATGTCTTTGCAAAGAAATCTCTCTCAGGGTCCTCAATTTAGGGGATAATAGTCCCCCACAATGAGCAGGAGGACTTGCCTTTGTTGGCAAGAGAGGCTTAGGAGAGGTCAAAGGGTAAAGATATTCAGAGTTTTCCATATTCTCTTGTATGCCCTCATCCAGCTCTTGGAGTCTTATAGTTTCCTAGTTAATGCCCTAACTTTCAGGTAAGAGACTTCACAACAATATAAATTCAGTGTAAAATAAACCAGCCACCTGAAGATTAAAGTCTGTTGGTTTTTACCTGACACATCCCTGCAGCTGCACTGGACAATTGTCTTTCACATGGTTGTTGAATTCCCCGGTGCTCAGCCCACATCTTGACCAAAGTATTCACTCCTTTGGAATTTTCACTTTCTTTTCTCAAGTGAGAATAACCGGCACCATTTTAAGTGGCCAGGCAGCCTGAGAGGACTTGAACCCCTCATGCTCTCTAATATGTCTGTGACAATGACTGCTGTTCCTCCCAAAGCCTTGGCGGGAATGTGCATCTCATTCTTGGTGCCTACAATTAATCATTTCATCAAGGGCTTTATAATGTCCCAACAGAGTCCTTTCTTAACACCAGTTGAATATTTGTTAGGTAACCACAACAGTCCCAAGTACCAATTCCTAGTTTCTATGATTTCCTTGAGTCTATTATTTATAAGCTCTCTTGGTACAAATTTCTGTATTTAGCAAAACACTTGATGGCATCCAAGAGAAACCGATAATGTTTGACTTAACTAGACAGAATATGTAGTGAATGTATTCTGGGCGCTCATGGAAAGGCCAAGGAAGCTGGGACAACCAGGTTCAGAAACTGGGCAGGGAAAAGGATTCCAGGAGGGTGATGAAACCACAGACCAATGCAGGACTATGGTCCAGCTCAGTATGCCCACTGTGACCACTGCAGCTGACCACAAGACACAACAGTTAGAATTTATGGCCAGATACACTATTGAGGCCATGAAACCCTTTCTTTGACAAACAGGTCTGGAGTGAACAGGTAGGTTGAAGAGGCAAGCAACTGCATTGCTTAGAGAGATCTTTGACTCTTGGTTCCATGGAATAAGAAAATCTGGTAAATTTCCTGCCAAAAGTTTTGTTTTTAGATAAGTTTGAATGACATTTATTAGTGATATTAAAATATTTATATCCTAAATTTAAAAAAAATGTGTTGTATTTCATTGCATAAAGGATATAGCCTAATTCACAAAATAATTCTCTAAAAATGTCAAGCTGTATTCATATATTATTCATTCAATGTAGAACATTTTGCAACAGGTTGTATTTAATCTGTTTCCTTTCCTGTAGTGGCTCTAAGTGAGGGGGAACCACATGGTCCCAGAGATGAGTAACCACGAGGTTTCCAGAGCAGTCAGCAGGATTTCTAAGATAATAATTCTTTGTTTAATTAGAGTGCCTTTAAATAAGCCTGCCATGAGTCCCTACTTCCCTCTGCCTCACATCTGACCATTTTTCTCATTTTCCATGGCCCTATAAATACCTAAATGTCACTTCTTAGAGTTTTTCCTTATGTACTTAGTTTCTGCTGAGGAGAAGTTTAAGACACTTTATAGCAGTCAGCCCAGGGCTCTGAAAGTCTGGTTTCTCTCTCCTTTAGCCTGTGCTGCTAAGTCGTGCTGTGCCCTTGGGAAGTGCCCTAAGCCTGCTGGGGCTGGTTTTCTCACCCACAGGAGGAGGGAGCCCCCTTCAGAGTTACAATTCTATAAATAGTCTTTTATGAGGGCTCTTAACATGCCTGGTAGGTTATCTCCATCACTTGATTACCTAGCATCTTGCTTCTTTAAACAATATTCCAACAAATGTTTCTTTGAGTAGCTCCTTTTGTGGGCCTTCTAGAAACTCCTGTTCACCTTCACATTGCACAGCCAGCTTCCTGCGCTTCTGTGGGGTGGTGTAGAGCTCTGGGTCTGAGGGTAGATGATGGAGCAGTCAGACCAGCCTACACCAATGGCATCTAATACTATAAAGCTTGTTTCAGGAAAGCACCAGACAGGAAGCTTGAAGCAGAGGTAGGTGTACATGAACGTTTCCTCCTGTGTATCTGCCTGCCCACTCAGCCAGCCTCCGTTATTACATGTTTAATGTCGTAATTAAAACCCAATGATATCTCACCTTCTTCTTTTCTTTTTCTTACTCTAACCCCTGATTTTATTTATTTGTGATTAATTTTTTTAGGTGGGTGGTTAATTTTTAGTTTCTCAAAATTATGCAGGTAGAGAAACCAAACACCATTTTCAGGTCCACCCAGCTTCTTGTTTCAGCTTCCCAAAGAGTCCCACATTTTAAGTTTTGTATGTCATTATTTTCATTCAATATTTCTAGAATTTCATGCTTACATCAGCCTTCTGTTCTATTTTAAGTATCACTGAGTGTCTTGACTACGGAACTCAAAGTGAAAGCTCTGGCATCTTCCTTTCTCACATTCCCACCTAATTTCCTTTCCTCAATGCACTTAAAATGGCAAATGTCAATTTTTACTTATATCAGTATTCAGTGTTTACATTACGATGTCTATATTATTTATAGCTGATTTATGTGTTGTAGTGATCACATTTTTATGATGTTCCCCCACCTCGCAGAATGAATAATTTCCCTTTCTTCTTTCTTTTGCTTGGTTGTTTATGTACCAGTTACTAATTCAGCTTCAAACTTTTCCCAGAATGTACATCTCTGTAATAATTTAACCCCATCAGGATTCTATCATTGTTCTCTTTTTAGTGGAGGCTTTCCCTTCCTGATGCTATGTAGACATGATCACACACTCGGATGGCTGCTCAGCTGACCTTGGCGAGCATCAAGCTGGACCAGTGTCCCTAACCTCTGCTCTCCCAGATCCGCTACTGGAGCCTGTGTTGTCCTCCTCATTGGTTCGCTTTCTTAATTTGCATTATGATTCACAATTGATTTGAGAGTTGGTTAGTAAAGACTTCTATGCTGGAAATTATTTCTCCCCAATTTTAAAGGCATCTATTGATTGTCTTCCAGCTTCTGTGTTGTTTTTAAGAAAGTCCAACATTTTTGCAACTTATGATTCTGTGCAAAGGACTTGTTATCTTCAAATGTTAAGAGAAATGTTAGCTGCAAATTTATAAGAACAAGGCACTAAGATGGTGACTGGAAGCTCTGTAATATGGTTGAGATTGTTGGGTGATGAATGTCAGACTCTGCTCTGCCCTGAGGGGTCCATTTCTCCAAGCAGCTATCAACAGTAAGGTCTCTGTTGGACAAAAGGTCCACTTCTCCCTGAGGAAGATTATACTCTGAGTATATAATGCTGGATGCCAGTAGTTTTGCAGCTCCAGGAAGGAGACAAGGATTAGATCTCACAGGTTAGTATTTTGATTTTCACTTGATTATCCTCATTTTGGTACTGACCCTGCCCTTACCTGTCCCCTACATCTCTGTGTCTAGAATATGCATTAACCTTTCTTTCTTCTGAGGTTGGAGAGGGGCAGGCCTGCTGGAGGACACCAGCACATGGAGCCACTTCAAGTCCTCTCTCAGTCCATTTGTCCTGTCCTTTCAACCTGCCCAAAGCTCCCTCGTACTTCCAGGTTCCTTGCACCTCCAAAGTCCTGAGATTTTCCTGGCGACCTGCTCTGTGGTCTATCCTACTTCTTGACTTGATTCTGCCATCTTGAGTCTTCTATATCCATCACCTCTTGCCCATCAGTTTTCCAACATCCTTTTCTCCCCAGTATGTGTTGCCATTGCCTTTTCTCCAATTCTCCTTGTCCTTGATAGATCATACAGCTTCCATCCTTTTACTACCTTTGCTTTCATCTTAATAAGCCTGCAGGGATGAGTGAGGACAGTGCCTGTGCTCCACCTGCACCACTTAAACAAACCTATCTCTCACTTACTAATTACTCAAACCTGCAGATTAAAGTTGATGCAGTCCTTTCTCTTCTTAGTCTCATTCCCTTCCATCCTTCCTTCCTATCTTCTAAGATTGTCTCTCTTAGATTAGTAATATACATAGTCCATCCTTTAAAAATCTTTTCTATACATATATATCTATAATTAATATATAACCTCATTAAAAAATGAGCAAAGGATCTGAACAGACATTTCTCTAAAGAAGACATACAGATGGTCAACAGGTATATGGAAAGATGTTCAACATCGTTAATTATCAGGGAAATGAAAATCAAAACTGCAGTGAGATGCCAATGCATATCTGTTAGAGTGTCAATTATAAAAAAAAAAGACAAAAGATAACAAATGTTTGTGAGGATATGGAGAAAAGGAAAGCCTTGTACACATTTGGTGAGTGTATAACTTGGAGTAGCCACTAACGAGAACAGTATGGGGCTTCCTCAAAAAATTAAAAGAATAGAACTACTGTGTGATCCAGCAGTGCCATGTCTGAATATACATCCAAAGAAAATGAAGTCATGCTCTCAAAGAAATATCTGCAGTCCCATATTTATTGCTACATTAGTCACTAGAGCCAAGACATAGAAACAGCCTATGTGTCCACTGACGGATAGATAAAGAATGAATATATATGCATAGTTTATGTGTGTGTGTGTGTGTATACACACACATGCAATGGAACATTATTCAAACTTAAAAAGAGAGAAATCCTGCCTCTTTATTTTTTTTTTTGTGCCGCACGGCATGTGGTATCCTAGTTCCCCTACCAGGGATAGAACCCTCGCCCCCTGCAGCGGAAGCCTAGAGTCTTAACCACTGCACCGCCAGGGAAGTCCTAGTTCTAAAAAAAGAGGGGAATTCTGCCTTTTGTAACAACATGAATGAACCTGGAGGATATCATGCTAAGTAAAATAAGCCAGACAGAGAAAGACAAATGCTGTACGGTGCTACTTATATGTGGAATCTAAAACAAAAGAACAAACAACAAACAAACAACAACTCATTCTAATTCATAGGCTCAAAGAGTAGAATGGCTGCCAGGGTTGGGGAGTGGTGGTGGGAAATGTAGAGGTGTTGGTCAAAGCAAAGAAACTTGCAGTTATAAGATTAATAAGTTCTGAGGATCTAATATACAGCTAGGTGACTATAGTTAATAATACTGTATTGTATACTTGAAATTTGCTAAGAGTAGATCTTAAGCATTCTCACCAAAAAACCCCAAAAAGATAACTATGTGAGGTAATTGATGTGTTAATTAATTTGATTGTGATAATCATTTCACAATGTAGATGTATATCAACTTATCACGTTACACACTTTAAATATATTATAATTTTATTTGTCAATCATACCTCAATAAAGCTGGAAAAAATTTTTTTAATTAAAAAATAAAAGATGTTTCTCCTACTCCAAGTCAAAGGGTAGAATTAAAACCCAGAGTAATACCAGAAGAGGATCAAAAATTCTAACACACATAGCTCACTGCTTGCCCCACAGGCTGGGGCAGAGTGTTTGAAAAAGGACTACACATGGTTACATTTCTATCTGGAAAATCCAGCAATTGCCCAGAAGTATTATGAATAACTGAATTTCTGGCAAAATTAATTTGACCATTGTTTCCGTGATTTATTTTCAATGTTAGCCCTTTGATTTTGAAAATACTTTTCAAATTTATCTGCCCACTTTCTTGCCCTCTTATGTATCACTTAGTGCACTGTTAAAACTCCTGTTCGAGGGAAGTCTGGTACCCAAGAGAGGGATTTGGCAGGTCCTCCGGAAATGGGCTAGGCTGTGGAGCGGAGGCCAGTGGTGAGTTGGGCTGATATTGATATCTCAATCAGAAAAGTCTGCGAGTTATTGGGCATATGCAGGGCCTCAGAGGCACTCTATCTAACCTCAGTCATGGCTTTCCAGAACTGTGTCTGGGGATGCAGATGGTAGAAATCATGGTCCAGAATAATTTGACTACAACATAGCCTCTGGAATTTGTTTTTTGTTGCTACTGCTTTGGTCCAAATCATTGAGATTTTTGCAAGTGTGTTTTTTCAGTTTCTCTTCCTTTTTCTTCAAACAATCCATCTAATTGGGTCTCCAAGTCATCTCCCAGGGCTGAAGGCAGTGAATGCCTCTGGATGATCATTCAGGGATTCTGGGATTGGAGAGCAATTTGGACCATGAGGGGGAACAGACACCTCCCCTCCATCAGCCTGGGGACTTCACTGCCTTTCTTAGACACTAAGCATTTTAATATCTTAAGGATAATTCTTAGGCGGGGAGCGGATTGAAGAAAGAAAGGGAATGGACACAGAGAGATGGGAGTGGTAAAGACAAGGGTCTCTGACTTCTTCAAAGCCTGGCCTTAGATCTGCATGAGCCTGCCCCATGGCCCAGGTGACCCACAGGTGGGAGCCTCTGAGCTGCGTTTAATCAGCAGGAGTCACTGTCCACGAGAGGGGCAGACTGAAAAGGCTCACATCTCCACTTCTTACCTGTTGATGCTTCATGATATTAATAAACAGTAAATCCCGAGCTGTTAACATGCAGCAGTCCTACACATAACGCAAACCAATTTATGCCATTTCAAGCCATAGGGACCTATCGTATCAAATAACACAGTTTGTAAAAGACTTTCAACGTAAAGGATCTCAAATGGATTTTTGGCTATACTTTTTAAAGATCAACAATAAAAGTTCATGGAGCAAGGAATACAATCTCTGCTGGGAAGGCCAGACACAAGCAGCCCACATCATGCTTTTTCCTTCTACCCTAAACTTCGCAGGGATACATGTACAGACAAAGGTGGTTAAAGGTGCAGAGGAGACAATGATTTCCTGTATAGGATAAGATAGTTTATAGCATTTTTTCATGGAGAGTTCAGTGTGACCTTTCCTTTGTGTGACCTGATGACTGTAGAAAATATGCCCACGGAATTGTTCATTTAGAGGAGAGCTATGGTCAAATTAGACATTGTTATGGACTGAATGTTTGGTACCTGCAAAATTTGTATATTGAAGCTTTAACCCGCAATATGTTGGTATTAGAAAGATGGGCCTTTGGGAGGTAAGTAAGTTTATATGAAGTCATGAGGGTGGGGTCTCCACGATGGAATTAGTGTCCTTATAAGAAGACGAAGAGAGACCACGTCTCTCTCCATCATGAGAGGACACAGTGTGAAGGCAGCCATCTGCACACCACGAAGAGGCCCCACCAGGAACCAGATCTGCCGGCACCTTGGTCTTGGACTTCCAGTCTCCAGAACTGTGAGAATAAATGTGTCTTGTTTAAGGCCCCCAGTCTGTGGTGTTTTGTTATGGCAGCCGGCAACAACTAAATTTACACATGAAATACTCTAGTGGGGAGTGGAGGCAACTCCCAATTCCTACTCCAAATTGTAATTTTCAAAAGAGAAAATATTGAACCCCACTTTTGTGTAAAAAAATATAGACAGAGGTTGACAAAACCAAGATCAAAAACTGCATTGGCAGTTATGTGGGACATTTGACCTAAAATGACCAGACTGGTAAAAAATAACTTTTATGATTTCAAGTCTTTATTTTTCTCTTTCCTTTATTGAAAAATCCTCTTCATGCCTTCCTCCTCCATTTTCCAGTAAAATTCTGTGAGGGTCAAACCTTGCTGGGGACTGTGAAAGATTTAATTATTCATTAGGGCTAAGCAGCTGGCTGCTTCCAGGTTACTGCTTACACACTTCCTGTCCTTTCAAAGTTTTGAAAGGTTGTTTTCTAGGGATTATAACTCATCTTTTAAAATGTTTAATATTTTACTCATTAGGAAATTGGCTCATAGCCAAAGAGCAATGTTAAAAAATAGTTAAAATGCATATAACAAGTGGCTTTTATTGGAAGTATTTCAAACAGTGTATATGTTTTGTTCAATCGTCTGACGGACCATAAGTAATTTAAAGTCACTGCCATATATGCTGAGGGTGAGGAGATGGGGGCCTCATGAAGGTCAGAAGGGCTTGGTCAATAACATCATCCACGGAGAGGAACATCTCTTGAGAACAATAGAAAGAAAGCAGCGTTGGCTGCAGTGAGCATACCTTAGATGTAATCCTGGTTTTGCCACTCTTCTCTGTAAATCTTACACAAAGTAAGAAATAAAGGTACAAAAACTCCCAGAGCCCACGGACCAGCAGTACTGCTATCTACCTCGTAGGGTTAGTGTGCAGTGATGTCTGCGTGGCCAGAGTTATGCTGGCCTTGAGCTGGTCCTGGAATTTGCTCGTGGGATGAAGTCAGGCCAGAACTGACTGTCATGTGGTCCAGGGTCACGGCGAGGACACTGTCTGTGATGGATTCAGGTGTGTATGCACATGTCAGCAGGGTCCAGTAGCTGTAGAGAATGGCCAACCCAAATGCATTTCCAGGAAGGACTACTCAGCGTGTGCCTTTCAGGCTGGGCAGCCATGTGGCCATCAGTCAACACTGAAATATAATAAGCGCCTTACAAATATAATAAGTTGCCCACAAAACAGTCCGATGCAGGTCTGGGGGATATTCTGGGCTGCTCTCCTCTGAGCAGTGACTCAGAGATCCAGGATCCTTCCACTCTGTGACATGGCTTCCTTCAATGTGTGCCTTACTTGGCACCAGAACAAGAAAGAACGGGCACAGAAGGTTGTGCAGTGCAGACCTGGAAACAGCATACATTACTTTTGCCCACGTTTCATTGGCTGGAACTCAGCCACGTGGCTCTAACCCTGTTGAAAAGGAGGTCTGGAAACGCCATCTTCCTTTGTATCTAGGGAGGATGTGGGTGGAGAGCACCAATCCAATCTCCGCCACAGTCTTTCCTCTGGCCACCCTTTCACTCTTGCTCCCATTCACAGGACAGAGAAAGCCCCCTCCCAAGGAGACACCCCAACTCTCCATCCAGTCCTGGGCATCCTCAGCTCTTCCTATCAGGCCCAGACGGGCTCTTCTGGTTTTGTCAAAAGATAAAAAATACATGTTGTCAACTCATTAAAAATACAAATTGTCCCAACGTACTCCATACATAAGGATGGAATGGAAACAGGAAAACCAGAAGGGGGAGATGAGAGACACACAGCACGCTCTGCATCAGCACAGCTGGGTAGCCCACTGAGAAGACATGTGGATTGCCCACCTTGGGGGCGGGGCCCCTTAAATCAGGCCTATTGGCATTTCCTGGGAGAAGTGCCCTTCAACTCCATTGTCTGGGAGTCCCTTTCTCCTCGTGAGTCTCCAGGGCCACACTGGGAGTGGGTGTTCAGGAGGGTGCCATTTGTGGTGTCTATAATCTCCAAATCCTGCCTATGACTGGTGAAAAACTAGAGGTCCAAGGATTATTGTTTTGTCTTGCACAGTAAAATAATTTTTAAATGGACTTACAGTGTCTTTGGCAGTAAATTTTCTCAAAAATTTAGTTGGCTTCTTTCTGATTTATTTGCTACTGGTCAATTCATTTGTCAAGAACTACGTCTATATGTTCCCCAAATATAGACCCCAAATCTGCTTCATTTCTTTGTGTTTACCCTGGTGTGTTTCTCTTCTAACTTAATGTCTTTACTCTGAGGCCAGCTGCAATAATAGATTGAGATACATTTTTAATCTGAGTTTTTCACTGAGTCACTATATTCATCTTAAAAGTTATCCTGGGATTTTGTTGTTCAAGTCTTTTAAATTTCATGTCTCATGTTTTAAGACATAGTTGTGAGCTTTTTCAACTCAAAAGCCCATGAGTTTCTGGATGCTCTCCAGTCCCTTTCATTTCTTTTGCAAATTGCCTAATTTTTTTTCTCTTTTTAATATTATTATTTTTTTATGAAAAATGTCTAACATGCAGCAGAGTTGAAAGAATTTTACAGTGAAGATTCATACACTCAGCATCTAGATTCCATAAAGAGTTGACTGTATTTGATATACTACACCTCTATCCATCTTGATTTCTTCCTGAGCTCACCTCATTCTGGTAACACCTTGTACACACAGCCAATTATAGGCAGCACACACACATGCTCTGATATTTCCCACCACCTCTCTTGGAGGGAACAGGCGGGGCCACACGCGGCCTGCCTTCCCAGCTACTGCAGGTGATTGTTAACCAAGTGATTTCCCACTGCTCACCCTGTCTCCATCTTTCCTGTCTGCAACATCAACTTCCTGCTACTTGAATACTTATACGTGGCACATATATTACCTTTGTTATTATAATAGCCCTGCATTCCAGTGTGTCAGTTTCCAGCAGCAAAATGATGTTGCAGGGGAAAGAAAAGGAAAAACCCTGGCAATCACAATGCCTTAACTCAACAGAAGTTTGTTGTTGGCTTGTGTCATGGTTCAGTGCAAGTCAGATGGCTTTCCTTGGCTCCGTCTCAAGGGTGGCAGGGCCCGTCCACCTCAGGGCACAGCTGTCTTCACAGGGAACACTTGGAAGGCAGCATATCATATTGTATCTCCAGGTATGGCCAGAACCCAGACAGAATCCCTACCCTACTAGAAAGGAGCCCTGGGGAACAGTCTCCTTCTTTCTTTGTGCCTAAGAAGAGGAAATTTGGTTGGTGAGTGTATTAGTTTCCTGGGTCGGCCAAAGTACCACAGATGGGGTGACTTAAAACTACAAAAATTTATTCTCTTACAACTCTGGAGGCTAGATACCTAAAATCAAAGTGTTGTAGGGTGTGCTCCTGCAGAGGCTCTGGGGAAGAATGTGTTGGATCCTTTTCTCTTAACTTTTTGTGATGACCAGCAATCCTTAACATTCCTTGACTTACAGCTGTCTCGTTCCAATCTCTTACCTCCGTCAAAACATGGTCATCTTCTCTCTGCCTGCCTCTTTTCTCCTCACCTTATAAGGGCACCAGTCATCTTGGATAAGATGCTCCCAGTAACTTCCATCTGCCAAGAGCCTGTTTCCAAATTAGGTCACACTGACAGGTATGGGGGTTAGGAATTGAACATACCTTTTGGGGGGATATATTTCAACTCACAACAGTGAGTATCTGGCTAGTCTCATTATAAGATTCTAATAACGAATTCTTCTTTCACATGAATGAAATTGGACCTTGAAGCCAACTTGGGAATAAGGAAGAGTAAGTTCCAGGTACCAACAGGGTGGTCAAAAGCTTATGTTGAAGGAACCTAAAAAGGCTAAGATGTACAGAGGCCAGGGGAGTGCTATTTTCTGTCATCTCTACTAAATTGTCACTCAAGTGTGGTTTTAGGGCAGAATGAGAGTCTCTGTTCAAAATATATATTTTAATGTTACCTATAACCCAGAGGAATGATTTACTATAGGGATGTTTGACTACTCACAGCAGAAATCATGGTGAGGGAGGTGAGTAATGCAGATCTCACTCAGGTTCCTAAAAGCAGCATCTCAGTGTCAGCAAGGAGAAATCTGGGCCTGGAGCAGCCCCACTGCCCTTTTATCCTTTACCTAAAACACACGCACAGAGGAATCAAACCCCTAACCTTCACAGCTCTCCCTTTCCCTGTTTGTGTGATCCTGCATCCTTTCACTTTTTTACTAAAATATTAAAGTTTTAATTTAATAATTATACATATTGCTAATTATATATATGTATATACATATAACAACATATATATTTGATACTTAAATATATACATAATATGTATTAAATATAGAAATTGTGTTTATACATCAGTTGTCTCATGCAATCTTTGTGGAAGGCAATTTGGCCATAGGTACCAAAATCTATTGGAAATTTTAAACACTTTGACTTAATAGTTTTTCTGCTGGGAATCCACCCTAAGAAATAATCCAAAGAACTGAATTTGCTTTATGAACAAGCACTTATTGCAGCATTGTGTGTAACAGTGACAAATTTGGAACAGTCTAAATGTCCAACAAATGGGTAATAGCTAAGTAAATTATGGGGAGATAGTTAGGCAGTCATTAAAATAATGTTTATAATGAGTTTGTAATAATATTATAGAAGAATTTACATTGTAATAAAAAATAAAGGAACAGGAGGCAAAATTATAGTATGATGACATCCATATTAAATATCAGTAAATCTATACACACAACCAGGATGATGGTATACAAAAATGCCAAGAGTTACTGTTTCTGGAGTGTGGAACTTGAAGTGATTTGAAAATTTCTTATTCCTGCTTTTCTTCATTTTCCAAATTTATTGTACTGGGTATTTTGTAATGGGAAACATAATAAGCATTTAGAAGTAAAGACACAAACGAGGGAAGAAATTGTTACATTAAACATTACATTTATTAAAAAGGAAATCATAAAATTATCACTGCCTTAGAAAACTCAAAGTATAAGTTTACTCTCCATGGGGGCTCAGTGGGAATAATGGGTTCGGACGCCATGATTTCCGAATTTTCACAGGCTTTGACCAGTTTGCAGAGGCCAGTGGCTGAGGCAGCATGCCAGCAGAAGGCCTTCAGCAGTAACCCTGGCGCTGGACACTCACAGGCCACCGCTGGGGCCCGCTGGTCACAGCGCAGACACATAGCTCCTCCAGAGAGCTCTGTCTCTGGCCTCTCAATTACCTGTCCCTCGCTGTGTCAATTCCACCAGCTTCTGGGGACTTTGACGAGATAAATGTTGCCAGGGGAAGATGAAACAGACTGACAGCCGCTGCATTCAAACAGGCCACTTACAAAGGAAGGGAGTTTAACAACATTAGTATCAGAGCAGCCATTTTAAATGTCAATCTCTCTCCTCAAGTGATCAGAAAAACACATTCTCTGTTTTTTTATTCAGAGCTGATTCTTTCCCTGGCTAAATGAGGCAGAATGTCACTCAGGGAGACTGGATGCCTAACACCGATTGTGTTTAAAAAGAAACATATTTTCCACCTGGTATTGTGACAAAGGGTCTCTCTTCCTCTCTTTTATTCAAATATTATTTCAAGCTTTAATTAGCAAAATCTCACATGTACTGGATTTCAAATATCAAGTACAGATAACCAAAAATGACTGAAAAAAAAAAGGGTGGGAAAAGACCCCAGCCTGACCATTTGCCATGCTTTTCCCCCTACATAAGCTGATAAAATGTATTTTATTTTTTTAATACAAGGTCATTTGCTGTTTCTGAAACGCCTCAACCACCACATAGAGCTTGCCACAGTGTCTGGACGACAGCAGATTTGAATACATGTCAGCAAGTTTTAACAAGGGGATAAAGGAAACACTGGTATAAAGGTAGCACTTCTGGTGATTTAGGAAAGGAAACATGCCCGAATACTAGACTCAAAGAAAGGCAATCAGTTTCGAGATAAGAGAAGATTCTGAAAATCTTTGGGTGTCAAACATTTCCTATGTTTTGGCTGCAGCTCCTTGAAGAATTCCTTATCTTTCACCAGGCTATGAGGCAAAGACTTCCTGACTGGACCTCTTCCTATCAGCTGGAGGTCCAGCGTTTCATGATGCTTGTATCACAGCTGGGGCAGGCTCACCAATCTCCCCTCCTTCCATTGTGTTGGGCTATGTGGTCAAAGCAAATAGTCCAGCAACAATGGCCTCTTGCTTGCTGCTTCTCTGTCATTGAAATTTCCTATGTAGTTGCAGCAAACTCCACAAACAGAAGCGAATGGGAAATGCATACATTCAACCAGTGCATTCCTTTCATCTGTAGCTCTCCTTCTTTCTTTTTAAAGTTGAAAACTTTTGGCCTATCAAGCCCTTGACTATCTTCCTGCATAATTAGGATGACTCTCTGTTTTGAATGGTTATATCTATGTTTGCATTTCGACAGGTTGCAACTCCCAGAAAAATCTTTGCATTAAGACAAAAAATTACGGATGGTATCGGGGTTGTAATTTTGCAATATTGTGCCAGGTGAGATAACCTTAGAATGAGACAGCTAAGCTTCATGCAAATATGGGATCAGTGTCCTCTTCTGCGGCATCTCTTCTGAGTCTCCTGGTTTCTTTGAGACACTTCTGCAGAATTTGGAATCAGAAGTCAGGGCCTCACATATTTGAGAATCGAAAGACTTTCTCTCCAAAGCTGGCTTCCTGCTGGGTGATACCAAGGTCATTCATTATGCAAAATCATTAGTCACATTGCATTACCTCTGCAATCAGGCCTTTGACAATTAGTCTTAAACTTAAAAAAGAAAAAAAAAAAGGTACAATTCTCAATAGACACAAAAGATGATAAATTTGCCTGGTCCATTATACCTCTGCAGTGTTTCTCACTGTGGCCCACTCTTCGCCATTCCATAAAGACACTGCTCTATTTTGTGTCCCTGGCATTTTTTTCTTGATAATTATCCCTGCCTTTTAATTGACCATCCTGCATTGAGGTCCTCTGCTTGCTGAAGCATCTTTCAGTCCTGGTCGCCACAGTCACACACATGGACTCCCCAGGCTCTGCACAGACTCTCTGCTTAAACTTTCTGTCCAGCATTGGATTCTTAGCAGGTTTGTTTCTCTTCCTAACGTTCTGTCACTAAATGTCAGTCTCAAAAGGGCAAGGGCAGCATGGGCTTATGTCTGCGTTCTTACAGCAGCTCACAGAGCCACCCAAGACAAGACCCCTCACCTCCCTCAGCTTTCAATGATGTATAATGTCACTTGTAAATATAAAAAATGCTGTCACAGAGAAAGACAAATATCATATGGTATCACTTATATGTGGAATCTAAATGAACTTATTTACAAAACAGAAACAGGCTTACACATAGAAAACAAACTTATGGCTACCAAAGGGGAAAGGCGGGAGGGGGTGATAAATTAGGAGTTTGGGATTAAAATATACACACTATTATATATCAAATAGATAACCAAGAAGGACCTACTGTAGAGCACAGGGAACTATACTCATTATCTTGTAATCTATAATGGAAAATAATCTGAAAAAGCATATATATATATATATATGCATATACATATATTGGAATCACTGTGCTATACACCTGAAACTAACATAACATTGCAAGTCAACTATACTTCCATAAAATAAAAAAAAAAAATGCTGTCATCTCAGGATTCATAAATGACGAAAGACAATGTCCCGTTCTCTCTGAAAGGCCAAAGCAGAGTCCTGTCAGAGCTTCAGAAAATGTACAGCTCTGCCTGGGATACTCCCCTCCGAGCCCACAGGTCTGTAGTGCCCGGGATGATGCCCAGGTGTTGTGCGAAGCTTTCCAGGGACTGTCTGTTCGCTTCCTAGCTTCGTGGTCACCGCTGGCTGTACTAAGTCCGGGTCCCCATTGTTCTGGCTCTTTCCTCTTCAGGGCAGGGGGGTCACCCGGTGAAGAGGAACAGAGAGCGGTGGTGCTTTGTCCATTCGCACGTTGCCTTGGAAACGGCTGGTGGGGAGCCCGCTTTCCCCTCATTAACAGGCCTGTCCATTTACAGCGGATTTTCTCCTAGGTCCCTCCCGCTATTTACGCCCCTTAAAGAGACCCTAAAAAACCTTTCCCTATTTATTAAAAAGAATAAAAATGACATTTTGTCAGGCCTTCAGTGTTTAAAATCCTAACAGATAATGTATGGTTTCGATAGTGATGCCAATTCACAGAAACCCTTCAGCAGCACATTTTTCTGGTCTCCGTGGATTCCCAGGCTTTCTAATTACATATTTTCTCCCTCTTTTATTCTTTCATCTCCTCCTTTGCTTCATATCCCACCGTCAAAGAATTACTGCCACTTTGGCTTTGCTATGATCTCAGTGCTCTGATCATGTACCTGGATCCCTTCTGTGGGTTTAAGAAGTCACAGATGCTCAGATTGGGGAATTTACAGAGCAGTTTTCCCCACCAACACACTCAATAAATGAAGAAAAAATAAGATATATAAGAAGATGCTTTATAAATGGTGAAGTATGTTTTAGACTTGGAAAATTGTTATAAGAATAAAAACCACACAGCATTTCAGACAACTGATACCCTTATTTTTCACAACAGAAGGTTGAACGTTTTAAATGTGATTTCTTTTTTTCAAAGCATATTCCTGACTGTCATCTTACTTAATCCTATTCAACCATTGTACGTTGGGTGTAGGGTGCCAATAGCTTTGTTTCCCAGCACCCCTTGCCTCTGTGTGTGACCATAGTGATTGAGTAGGTCTCCTGGGGGATTCTAAGTGGGACCGACATACGCCTCGATGAGACGGGGACATTTGAGAAGCGGGAGTCTGCCACAAGCTTTCATTAGCTTCCGGTAGGAAGAGCAAGGCCCTAAGTCATGGTGGAGTCACATGATAGAAGACACTTCAGCCCTTCCATCCCAGGCCCTCAGGCACGTCTGGGCTCAGCAGTTTCAGAATTGGGGTTATCAGGCGTACAGGGTATACGGTTCTAGACGCTTCAGAAAGATGCTCGGCCCCTTTACCCCTTTCTCTGGCCATGGATGCAGGCCTGAGTCAAGGAGACAGAGGTTGTAAGAGAGAGCATCCTTCTCACAGATGTGGGTTCCTGTTTTTATGTGTGTTTGGTTTATTTTTAATCAGCATTCCCCCTAGTTCATCTTTATGTTTTTCCCTTAAACCAGCCAGCCCCACTGTGCAGGGTAACTGTTCTGAAAAGGCAGATCCTTTGGGTGTTGCTACATTTCTACAGATATTTGACAGGTAAAAAAGGGGCAGATGAGTAAGGCATAATCATCATCATGGCCCAAAGGAGTTCTAGTATTTATTTGCTAATTTTCACAAGTTCATTCATGTGCACATTGAACCCATTTTCTTTAGTAAAACAAGTCCCTGAGTTCACTGCCCTCTGGCTTCAGGCTCTTCCTGCAACTGGACAAGAATAATCTCCATCCTGCTGCCCGGTTACTCTGTAAATATGGAGGGAGATGCTGACAGGGCAACGCCAGGTGATGAGGCATCTGGTCCAGGCAGTAAGGGCTCTGGAATGCAAGGATGAGCCTGGGTGGGGACACCTCGCCCTGCAGTCAGGGCTGGGCTGAGAGGCGGGTGTAAGGTGGGTAGTTTCCTGAACCGCCCGCAGATGTGCAAATTGGAAGGGAGAGAGGGAGAAAATCTTTGCAGGGAAATGAAGCGGGGGACAGAACAAAAAACGGGGGAGACGGGGTGGGGGGAGGAAGGAGAGGAAAAGGAGCAGAGACGGGGAATAGGGTGATACGGGAGGAAAAGTGTCTGGGTTGGGAAGATTGGGGCCATCAGGATGGGGTGTCCGTTCTTACCTCTCTGTGTGCAGGGCAAGGATAAGGAACCGTGGTCGCGCCGTGGGGTCGTGATGCCCGCACCACAGCCGTCTTAAGGCTTAATGGAGGGGATGCCGGAGCTCCCAGTACAGCAATGGGCCTCGAAGGGCTGGAACTTGCCTTTTCTGACACCTGTCATTGGGACAAGTTCCTCTATGGGAAACACTTAAGCAGGGCTGAATTAGGGCCGAGGAAAGAGGACATTCACACTAGACTTGAGGAAGCTGTCACCCAAGGTGCAGGCCTGCTAGCTGGGAGACCAGCTCCTCTGAGGGGATCCCAGGCAGAGGAGGTGGGTACCACCCCAGCCCCAGATGGAGGCCAGGCCCTGCTGGTGAGCGGCAAGGGACCCCGGGAAAAGCCCTCTGGTGAGGGTGGGGAGAGGGCTGCGGGTGCCAGGCAGATGTGCCCTCATGATTCTGGAGCTAGACGGGTCCTTAGAGAGAGTCAGATCCGACCCAGTGGCGGCTTCAGCCAGCTGAGGCTCCAGGAGGGGGAGCACCTTCCCCAGGCCCAGAAGCTGCCAACCAGACCCTGACACCCTGGCCAAGCAGCCCCCGGTCCACCACCATCTCCACCCAGAGCCTCCCGTGTCACAAGGGCGGGACTGGGGGGAAGCTAGTGCAGGCAGCTGTTGCAAGCAGGGTTGTGTGGTCAGGGAAAAGAGGGGAAGAGTGATGGGGTCCTGACAGGGGACAGGAAGCTGGGGCTCTGAGGCCCGAGAGAGAGAAGCAGAGGGCTCATGAGATGGAAACAGGGAGGTAGAGCTGTCCTGCGTGAGCCCTGGGCCAGGAGGACAGGGCAGACCCAGGGAACTGGGCCACCAGCCCTGCTGACTCCTAACGTCCCTGTTTCCCAGAGGGTCTCCTCATTCTGTTGTAATTTAAAGAAATGTTTTTATTGGAGTAGAGTTGATGTACACTGTTGTGTTAGTTTCTGCTGTTCAGCAAAGTGAATCAGTTATACATATACGTGTATCCACTCTTTTTTAGATTCTTTTCCCATATAGGTCATTCCAGACAGTAGATTTCCCTGCGCTCTACAGTAGGTCCTTATTAGTTATCTATTTTATATAGAGTAGTGTGTATACATCAATGGCAGTCTCCCATTTTTACCCTCCCCACTTTAACCCCTGTAACCATAAATTTGTTTTCTACATCTGTGACTCTATTTCTGTTCTGTAAATAAGTTCATTTGTACCATGTTTTTAGATTCCACATATAAGCGATATCTTACATAATTTAGAAGTTTCTTTGTGATTAAACTTCTTCTCCATTTCACTCTGGAGTTAGTTTTCCCTGTGGATACCCAGCCGGCAGAGCTAAAAGGGCTATAGCCTTCGTCATCAGATCTATCAGTGTTCGAATCCCAGCCCCAGATTCCGAGAAATTGTTTTTCTTCCGCGAGCTTCGGTTTTGCAAACAATAAATGGGGACCATATTAATACAGATCATAAGATGCTTTAATGTTTAAATGAACATTAAACATTGTCCCTTATTAACAGTCCCTATTCATTCTGGCCCGTATTAGACATTCACCAAACGCCTATTTTATTTCAGTTGTTGCTGGTCTCACTTACGCACCTTGCTCAACCGCGGTAATATAAAGTCAACAAAATAGACTCTTGACCTCAAGAAAATTTTGGTTTAATGGAAGCTGTTACAGTTTATTTCTCTTCATTTTTCCCTTTCCCGTTTGAAATCAGGAATTTTACCTTTCTAACTTACTTACTCAGAGCCCAGCTCTATGTATTGTACAAAATAAGTGCTTAGAATACGTAGTTAATGGTGCATCTTGAAATTGTAGCAAAAGGCCTCCCTAGAATGTTTTCTAACGTGATTAATGTAGATACAGGAGCATAAAGGAGGAGCTGGCTGTGTCCTCAGCTTTCTTTTTTTACGCGGGCCTCTCACTGCTGTGGCCTCTCCCGTTGCGGAGCACAGGCTCCGGACGCGCAGGCTCAGCGGCCATGGCTCACGGGCCCAGCCGCTCCGCGGCATGTGGGATTCTCCCGGACCGGGACACGAACTCGTGTCCCCTGCGTCAGCAGGTGGACTCCCAACCACTGCGCCACCAGGGAAGCCCCCCTCAGCTTTCTTCATCATCTAGAGGAGGCCGAGGAGGAAATAGCACATTGTCAAGAGGGTCTAAGGCTGAGGAGGGATGGAACACCCCTGACAAATGCATTCGCCCAGCTCTGCATAACAGGGTTCCTTTCCAATATGCTTCCAATGAATGGAGAGGACAGTGAAAGGGAAGTCTAATCTACAAAAGTAATATAGGCCTGTGGGATGAACTAGATAATCCAAAAGCAAGATGAATCAATAGTATTTCAGGGTCCCAGACCTCATCATCAAGGCAACGACTTCTCTTTAAAATTAAAAAGTGCTTGCACAGAATGTTTAATATGTGAGGATATTCGTACCGTGTTTTCTACTAAAAATAATCAGTGAGAAAGAAAAATAACAATTGTTTCAGATAGGAACAAACACTTTCTGACACTTTACAGAAATTGATGTGAAGGACTGCTATGAGATGTAAGTGATTTACATACATTTCAAAAGAATAATTTTTCCAAAAATGATAAAAAATATATTCATTCAACTAACAGTCATTGATCACCTACTATATTTTAGTATCTGTGATCAGTTAATATTTTTTGTGGGGCCAGAAAACTGCTACAGAAGTAACAAGGAATGTTGGACCTCCAGAAGAGAACAGTGATTTAGGCAAAATTGAGAAGTGGTTTGAATCCACCCGAAAAAGCTTCAATCCTCAACAAATATTTAGGTCTGGGCTCCATTTTTTTAATTCATACAATCATGTTTTTAAAACAAGAAGAAGCTCTGCTACAGTCAGATGATTTGTCAGGAGGCTGAGGCCAGAGAGAGGGATTGATCTGCCCATCGTGACCCACAGCACTGCTGCCGTAAGCTAGACAGGCCTTGCACTCTGAGCTAGTTCATGCTGTTTCTGACATTCCTTCTACAGACGGGTCCTAATGGAGAGACTGCATTTAATTAGCGACGACGGTCACCAGGAGAGGCTTGGTGCAGTGCTCTTGGGGGCACAGGAGGGGCGGCCACCTCTCCAATGGGGAGGCACAGAGGTCTTCCAGAAAAGATGACCCCAATGCTGGGTCTTACCCTTGGACTTGGTCTGTGCCAGCAGTGGGGAGGGGACACATAGCAGGGCTGAATGTGAGCAGAGGCCCCCAGGCAGATGGGGAGGAATCTTTGGTGCCTGGAGCAGATGGTCTACTGCAGACAGAGGGAGCCTTGGGGGCTTAGGATGGAGACTTTTCCACAGTGTGTTTAACTGGGATGACCAGACCTGCTTTCAGATGCTGCTGTGAATGCCGATGATGACAAACACGCAGGCCAGCTTATAAAGTGAGCAGAACTGACCAGATTTCCTTAACCTAAGTGCGGTCAGGCACTGCAGGGGCCCCTGGGGTGGAAGAGTCACTTTCTCCAACACCTCTTCTTCTTACACATAAATACTAGAACAATCCACAGTCTCTCACAGAGTTGCCAGGAAAGCTTCCTAGCTGGAAACTTTGAGGATGTCTCTCCCCTGCTTGAAGCATCTCGGTGGCTTTCTGCTGCTCCCAGGACCCGTGTGTGAAATGTCGGATGTGGTTTAGGGGCACCCCTGCCCCAGAGGGTGACTTTTTCCCCAGCGTGTATCGTGACCTATCCTGAGCGTGGACCTTTTTGCCTCTATCCGACATGAGTTCACCCTTGAGACCCATTCTCCTTGGCCTTGTGCATGTGGTCAACATCGGAGACAGTTTCAGAGATGGAAATTGACCCAGCTCTGGTCATCCGAGTCAGCACAGAGCCCACATCCCGGGTCCCTCTGCTACAGCCCCTAAGGGGAGCGTCCGGCTTCTGACAGCCCGCATGGGGCCAGCCCCTCCATGTCTGAGCACCCCCATCACTGGTGGAAAGCTCTAATAGTGAAAATCTGCCAGGACGGGCCCTGCCTCTGAAATTCCAGCTGCTGCTTCTATCACAGATTCCGATGGGCAGAGGCTCTGCTCATTCAAGGGCAACTCTGCACCTAGACTATCTATGCAGACAGTGTGAGGAGCTTCGGTGGCAGCGAGAGCTGAAGGATGCAGGGAGGGACAGACGTGTAAACAGAAACCCGGGTCTCCAAATGAAGACGCAGCTGACTAAATGCACCTCCCAGAGACTGGAGCTGCTTTTGAGAGATATGAGGGGTATTTCTAGGAAGAAGATAAGAAGAAGAATAGTCTGAAAAGGAACAGTGCATTTGCAGTCGTCAGAGAATTATCCCCTTGCATGTCCAGAGACCCTGGAGGAATTGTAAGTAACTGAAGCGGTGGATTGTGAGGGCTGCAGACTGCAGACAGCGTTCCCGGGGCTGATGACAAGAGGCGACAGCTTGGGCACAGAGGGCCGGGTGTCCTGCCGTCCACAGAGCAGTCAGTGTCAAGTCTCAGTGTCTTAGAACCACAGATGCCTGGGCCCCATGCCAAAGCCTCCTAATGGCATAGGGCTTGGGCATCACCTGGGCATCTGCATTCTTAAAAAGTCTCAGGTCCTTCTGACGTGCATCTCCCAACTGATAATCACCATGACCATGATGGGCAAGGCCTTGAAAGGTGAAAATGAAAAGACACATGGTCAGCTTCCCAACACTTAGAACTAGCTCACATGTTCAGTAAAAAATAAAATAAAATAAAATATAAAATTAAACTAAAATACAATATAAAATTAAAATAAAATATAAAAATACAATATAAAATTAAAATAAAATGGAATAAAATGAGAGGTCCTTTAATGATGGATGAAATTTTTCTGAGATCTTAGTAATTGGGGGTTGTGTCGAGTATCTTAGTGGTTAACAAAGTAAAAAGCATCAGAACTCTTGAAGGAGTCCAGCTGGGGAAGCCACCTTGTTCCCTCATCCTGAAGCAGCGAGCATGCCCCAGAGCCCGGATTCTGGAATCCCTGTGTGTAATTAGACACTTTCCAGCTACATTTCACAGGAAAGCACACTGCTACGGGAAAAGTCTAACAGCGGTTGTGTGGATGGTGCTACGAGGACAGACGAGTGCAGTGAACGATCTGTAAACTTGTCATTTGCAGACAACGAGCACATCCTGTAAATAAATCGAAAAGCTGACAGACGCAGTGTTTACAAAGGAGACCAGGAGGGTGGGTGTGTGCTGCAAGCTTGCTGGCTTTCGTAACCACCTGCCATTCAGCCTAAGATTCATAAAACTCTAGTGAACGCCCGGAGACCCCCTCAGAAGGGCCGCTCTACCCAGACTGCTGAGGGTAAGTGAAGCAGAGGTGGGCAGTGACAGAGCGTTTGGGTCCTCGGCATGCCAGTGCATCCTTAAAGCCACTTCCTGGGGTGCTGCAGTGCCTCCCCCAAGAAGAGGTGTGCCTGCTGGGAAAGGCAGCTCATAGAAAGTCCCCAGGGAAAGCCAGGTAAATGGGCAGTGCTCTCTGAATTCAGTGGGACACTGATTTATTTTCTTAGAAATTTCCAAAGATTTAGATTATATTTCTTGAAGAAGCCTGCCTTTATGAACATCTTTTACCCAGTCTGGCTTTTATGACATTTCGAACATACTAAATATCTTTTTCTAATACAAAGGGTCAGAATTAATCAGGTCAGAAGTTAAATAGAAATGTGTGTGTGTGTGTGTGTGTGTGTGTGTGTGTGTGTGTGTGTGTGTGTTGAAGGTCGTACCCAAGGAGGTGATGGGCAACACTTTGGTCTTGCCATATGGCATCTATGCAAATATAGATGCAGGAATTCTTAACCACTCTAAATTAGGCTTCTGTGCTTGACAATATTGCCTGAAGTTAGGCTTTCAAAATAAAGATAGTCATATTAATGCTCTTACAGTGAGGCTGTCTGTTGGTTTATTTGGAGAGTGGCATCCCTGAGCTCTGTGTCTAACGTAGCCGCCACTCACCCAGCACATTGCAGAGCTTGCAGGATTGTTTGTCCTCTGTTCGATGAGGTCAGATGTGAACTCTTTCTTTCCTGGACACCGGCAGTGTTGTATTTTATACTTCACTCCAACTCAAAACTTCTAGATTGAAGGAAAGGGAGTAGAGCCTATTCCCAAAATATTTGAATGTCCCAGAGATGAGTTACTGGTCCAATGCCATTTTGCTTGGAATCAATCCTCACTCATATCTGGATTGAGAATTCCTGTTTTTCACCCTGCTCTACGTTTAGAATGCAGATTCCTAGCAAGGTGTGCCTGGGGGTTCGGAGCTTTGTTATTTCCCTTTTATTTGTGACCAGGGCTCATGCAGTGCCTCTCTAGGATGACATTGAAACAAGTACCATAGTCACAGTCAATAGTGTGCTCGGTTCAGATGTCTGCAAGCATTAGCATTGCTTTTCTGAGCTGACATAACGGAAGTGCCCACTCCTCTAAGACTCTCCTTTGTATGTGTATCTTCTCGCCTCTGGAAGACCTAAATTGTCTATGTTTTCCAGTAGTGTTTCTGTGGAGAGTTCTTGGGCACAGTTGCACCTCAATAATAGTGTACCACATATACCCCCAGCATCAGAAGATGCTTGCCAGACATACTAGGGAAATAAATCACATGTGCCTTTTCATTCTCAAAAAAGCCTGCTGCTCCAGCACCGGGGCAGAGCAGATATTCGGACAAGACTTATTGGAGGCCCACAGCAGATATCCTTAGCAGGCAGGGCCAGAATGACCACTGGCCCTTTGCACAAGCTAGTCATATATGGAAAGTGTCAAGTAAACGGCTTTGTTTGAAAAAGCCTTGGAGTTTAGGCAAGTGGCTGTTTAACCTGGTTAAATACATTTGAATTCAACAAGATATGAGAGTGGACAGCACATCAGAGTACACGAGGCGCTAGCATGTGTGACACTTCTTTAGAGATAGACGGTGTTTCCCCCAATACCACCTCATTGTGATTGCGAGCCTGATATCCATTCTGTAAGGGTATTTTTTTAAATCCCGACTGGGCAGAAGAAACTGGAGCTCAGAGAGGAAAAGTAACCTAGCACATGGCGTGGAGGAGACAGTGTTTACATCCAGGGTTTTGTGCTGTTCCACGCCACACGTGTCTTTTCCCCAAGCAGATGGCTCTGGCTGGGTTTCCCCTCCCAGCAGGATGGCCTGAAAAGCCAGTGTGGGGTTTGCCTTCTGCATATTCTTTCTTTCAGGAATCAAAGTCCTGCACAACCTGTTCGACGCCTGACAGACAACTGCTGTTTTATGTGTTTTATCCAGGTCTCCAGCTGTTTAAGGAGGGAGGGGAGTCCCGGTCTTGCTACTCCATTGTGGCCAGAAGTAAGTACCGAAAGGAGGCTTCCAACCTAAGGGTGTGGAGGTGCCCCTCAGAGTACTGACTATAGACGCAGATTTTGAATCTTTCCCCAAAAGCTGAAATTTAGGACAGCAGAGAAGTCAAGAATCTGCTTTTCCTAACAATATCCCAGACGATTCTAGTGCAGGAAGTTCAAGGATTCTGTTCTCAAAAACAATATTTAAATAACAGTTGGCTTATTAGAATAAATGACAAGCCCCAAACCAAACAGTCAAACAATGAAACTCTCTGTATCTAAGCTGGAAGTAAGCTTTTCTAAATCTTTAGTTCTTGGCCTTTTTTCCGCCGGACGCTTCCCTCCTCTCTTGCTTAGCTTTCCGACAGAAGGAGGTCTCGTCCAAGTGGAAGAGAGACCTCTGCAGAAAGGGACGTGGCAGGTTCCCTCAGGTGGAAGAAGGTGTCAGGAGCTTACACCATAGGAAAGAAAGCCAGGGGGACCACAGTAAGATCATGTCTGTCTGTTCAAGTCTGACTGTTCATCTTTTTTCTGGTTTCACTAAGAACTTCAAGCCCATTTCCATGGTCCTACCCTATCCATTCCCTTTTGTTCTTTTTTTTTTTTTTTTTTTTTCCCTCTTGTTCTTGACTCTGTGACTTCATTCTCTTGGGCCGTGAAGGCCGGTTGGCAATAAAGCAACGGGATGTGGCAATAAACTGATCTTAAAGAGCATTTGTTGGTCTTAACCACCTCCCGATACACAGCCTTGAAACTGGATGCCACCTTTTCCAGATCTCAACACAAAGAGGCCTTGTTTTATGGGCCGTTGAACCCGATACTAACATTGCAGTGAGTGAGCAAGGGCTGTTTGCCAAAGTTTGGATATCATCCCATCTTTAGCTTTTAGGGTCATAGAATCAAGATTACTTAATGCCATGAGATATGAACTATTATGATGTCCTTCAACTTCATCCAGTTGGATGTGAAGCACCAAATTCTAGGACTTTTCTTCCAAGAGTATGTATTCCATGAGTCTGGCTATAGAGAAACAAAGACAATAAAGTCATAAACTTTAGCAATTGCTTGTGTCCTGAGCTGGCCTGTGGGATCTCTGGGGTGGACACTTCCTATCTCCTGCTCAGCAAGTGATTCCAGTATAGGACCAGACACTGCAATGATTTAAACTGTTTATGGATTCCTGTGATGTCTAGTGACAGTATTTCAGTGGGATGTTTCCTACTCATCCAAGTGTCCAATTCCTGCTCATTAAGATTCAGTCAGGCTTCTCCTCTTCTGTGGAGCTGGCCTCACATTCCTCCCAGCTCCTCCTCAGAAGTGAACCATCACCATTTTGTGCCTTTTATTCCTTTGGGTGGCACTTAACGCACTGTTTGCACCTATCACACTGTTGCCATGTGTATCATCCCTTTTGGATCACATCACCTTGACAGTTGAAATCATGACTAACCCGTCATTCATCCCAACCTACATAATATCTATACATAGTATGTGACACGTACATGTTTGTTGAATGAATATTTCCTTCTTGGTGCAATTACATTTCTTCCTTGAGGAAAGTCATACTGGCTGACTTTGATCAGTGATGTTCTGGAGTTGCCAAATTTAAACATGGATTTTTTTCTATTTTGGGGTGGAGACTGGAATCCGTTATTGATAAGGAGTCCAGGGAAGAGAATTTACATCGTTGATGACATTCTACTTTTTATCTTAATACATACTGTATTTTCTCTCACCAAAAGTGTTGTGTTTCCATAGCAGCAATAGGAAGAAATCAAGCTGATTACAGAAATAACATTCTATTTCACCTTGGAAAATACATACTTCGCTGAACTTTGTTTAATGTACAAAAGGCAGTTTCTTCTCTATAATGAGCAAGTTACACAAGTGCATCATGGACTCTGGCACACGTATAGACAAACAAGGATTGGGTTCTGATCTAAGGTAGGTCATTTTTGAAGGTGAGAAATGTAAGCAAATAATTGTCAGATAGAATAGTGGGGAAAAGGTTTGCCAACACAAAGTCAGTTATTAATTATAGAATTCAGAGCACGGTTTATGGAGGGTATGGTGGCATGTGAATTGCATCTTGAGTGATAGGAATATGCCAGAAAGTGTGGGGTAATGGGTAGAATATTTGTATTCAGGTCAGTGTGACCTGGGTTCCATGCCCTGCTTCGCCATTCTCTAAGAGCTTCAGCTCCAAGACTTGTTAACCTTCCTGAGGGTCTGTTTCCTCTTGTGCACAAAGGAGACAGTGACATAGAGCTCACAGAATTGAAGTACGATTTACAGGAAATCATTTATATAAAGTATTTGAGCAATTGTGTTCCAGATTGAATTACTCCCATCAGAAAGACACTGTAGTCCCAAGCCCCAGAACCTCAGAATGTGACTTTATTTGGAAGCAAGATCTTGACGGAGGTAATCAAGTTAAAATGTAGTCACTAGGGTGGATCCTAATCCAGTATCTCTGCTATCCTTAGCAAAAGGGCAAATTTAGCCACAGAGACAGACACCCTCAAGAAGGAAGACAATGTGAAGACATAGAGAAAAGATGGCCATGGAACCAGAGTGATGCAGCTTCAAGTCACCGGCCTCTGAGGGGCGCCAGGAACCAGCATAACCTGGAAGAGGCAAGAAAGACATGGAAGACAATCCAGCCTCCCCTTCCTGTGGAGCTTGCCCTGGGCCAGGAACACAAAGCCATTGAGGCATGAAGGCTCCTGGGTACTCAGAAGAGGAAGAAAGCTCTGCTCTGGGGCAGAAGACAGGGGGGCCAATGGCGGAGAGAAGGGAGAGGAAGGAAAGACCACCATTGGGGAGGCTCCTGCTTCCCATGCTTGGGGATCTGATCCATCAAACTGCTTTGGCTGATTCATAAAATCATGGTAGGAACCGAGTAAGAAAGACTCTGACGTCATGGTCCTCCATGCGTTTTTCTATACTGATTCCTCCTTCATCCCTCAGATTTTCCAAAGTGGTCCAATGGGCAGCCCAGCATTGCACACAAATCTGTGGACTAAGGATGGTGATTGGTGTGGTAGCCAACCATGCCCAGGTTCCCAGCCTGGGCTTGACTCCTACACTGTAGCATGCTTTGTATCTTCTCCTCTCCAAAGCTCAGGGTCAGGAAAAGAGACTCCCTCTGAAGATGCGGTGAGACCATTTGCCTCGGTGCTGGGAGGATGCTGTCCCAGGCTGGGTTCCAGCAGCTGCAGACGTCTCCCTCCGTGCCCTGCCCAGGGGCCTGTGTAGGAGGCACCAGCTGTGGAAATAGCTGCGATGCAATGGGCGTGTGTTCTTCCAGCTGCTGCTTGACCCCTCCGCCCGGTCCAAGAGCCCCGAGGTCTCCCATGCAGGAGGCAGCAAGGATGGAGCTGCCGGCTGTGCCTGTGGGAAGCCTGCCGCCCCTGGACCAGCTGGAGGGGAGCAGGAGTCACAGCCGAGGTGGACCCAGACCTCCTCTGACCCACAAAGACCTGAAGGTCCTGAGAGTGGAACTAGCACCCCAGAGTGAGATAGCAGGCTGAGCTGATGGAACCAGAATGCCAATTTCACTAGGTACAAGTCTTTCCAGATAAAAGGAGTCATTTTTTATTAAGGTTTGTCATAAAACCAGTTTCCCCAAATGCTCAGCTTTTCCTCTTGCTCCTGGGCATCGGGCTTCAGGAAGTTTCCTTCTCCTCACCTCTTGCTGTGACCGCTGTGTAATGTCTCCAGAACAGTGACCATGAAAACAGTCGGGCAAATCCTACTTGGCCAAGCCTGTAATACCAGTAACCGCTCCCTCGGTGCCTAAAGCTGGGAGATTATTTCCTTTGCGATCTGCTCAGAACAGACAATGCCAAGAACATTTCTTTAGCTACAACTTCCCCACCATGGACACTTTTCCAAAAGTTTTTCTTGGTCCCTCACGTAGAAACACAGCAGAACTGTCACCATTCTCAGTGACCCTGAATTCAAAGACAAATTGGTTGCATCTGCTGAAAGCTTTAAAACTAAAGTCACCATCAGCTCCAAACTCAGTCAGTTTAGAAGCCAGAACATAGTCATCACTGTTACATTCTCTCATTTAAGAAAACTAACTTTGCCCCTCTATCTTTTATAACAAATGCACATTATATATGTTGATTTTATCAAATCATAGGCTTTCTGCCCTAAAAGTCTCCTTTGGAATCATCTAGTTAGAATTTCTTTCAACTTATAAATGAGGAAACTAAACACCAAATAGCTGTGCTTTTCCATGTTCTAGAAGCTGGTAATCAGGTTTGGCAATCAGAACAATGGCCCCCATCCTTCTGCAGTAGGGAGGTTTTGTGTGGTGTGATGTTCTCTGTAGAGATCGTGTGAGGACTAGACCCCTGTGAGGCTATCTCGTCGCCTCCTGAAACACCAGGTTGGGTTGTCATTGAATTCTTTTCAGTTACTAGTGACAGGTTGGACCTGATGAAACCATCTCTGAACAACAGAGATATTGACTTGAGGGCGTTGACTTGGCCAACTTCTGAGGAAGGTGAAACTGCCCAGCTCTTTGTCTGTACAAATAGGTGGGTGGCCCTGGTTGACTAGCATGTGATAGATGGAGATGGGACACAGACCATGAGAGCAGTTTCTCCAGAAGGTCCGATGCCACAGAGATGACTCTCACCCTCACCGTGTGGTGGGTCTGTGTGGAGTTTGGTCAGGCCCAGCTCTTCCAGGGGTCAGAGAGACCTCCTGTCTCCTCACCTGCCCAAGTGGTGGGAAAGGAGGAAAGCAACTGTACCTGCAGTGACAGCAGGTAGAGCTGACCTGGGAGCTTTCTACTCTTGCCTCTCCCAGAAACTCAGCTGAGAATATTATTAGGCACCTGAATTGCCTTGGAATGGAAGCTTTTTGTCCAACCCAAGGAGACAACAGAATAACTGTGGGACAGCTATAAATACAGAGGGACACTCATTTCCAAGATCTCTTGCCTGGTCACTGTCAGAGGCATTTGTGCCCACACCCAGGAATGCCTGGTAGGTCCCGAGGCCATGAGACTATGAAGAGGGACTCAGAAAGGATGGGCCCAGGACACAGCTGTCCCACAGGCCCTGGCACCTCCTTCTAGGAAGGGTGCAGCTGCATTCTTGCATAGGTGTCACCCCAGTCCTTCCGGGGATTGCCCTAGAAGCTGTTTGCTGGAAATGGAAAACTATGCATCCTTTAATTGCTCATGACCCCTGGAAAATTCCTGGGCATGGCTGCCTCTGGGGACATCATTGGAGGGTTTTTTTGGCTTTCAGATGAAACTGGGTGGCTGTTGATGACAAGAATCTCTCTGTTTCTCTCTACTCTGCATGCTCTCTCTTATTCTGCTCTTTATTTCTTCTATGTGCTTATTTCTTCTATGTTCCCTTTTATCTCATTGGAGAGGTGAGAATTTTTAAACATGGAGGGGATGTTAGGCTCGTGTAGCTGTGACTCCCTTTGCCTCATTGTATTTTAAAGATGGAAGATTGAGCCTGGAGATGGGTAGTGGTTTGCCCACGTTGAGAAAAGGGAAGCCCAGAGCCTGGACAATTCTTAATTCAGGATGGAGCATCTTTCTTCCTCACCGAAGCCCACTTCTTCTTAATCACATACACCTTCTTTCACCTTAGCTACCAAACAGTTGGACAATCTATTTGCTTCTCAATCCACCTATTCACAAATTTTAATAACAGTTGGTTTCAGAGTTTCTGCAGCATTGCAAACAAAACTAAGCAACATGGCCTCACTGGATTTGGGTTTCTGGTTTGTAAAATCATCTTTGCTTCTGTGACATCTAACCTCAGGCCCATTAACCTCACACTCAGCGGTCAAGCCCTCATCTTTACCAGGAGGAGGTTGGGTCACAGGCCCTTGAGATGTTGTTTGGGTTGAAACATTTTATCATCTCTCAAGTCATTTCCATGTCATCTGGAAGATACACGTTGAGGGGAACAGGGTGTTTAAGACATTCCAGTCTGCCCAGCCCACACACTGAAGAGTTTTACTTGTCATTCTTGAGGGTGGCTCTTTCTTAGATCTGCTAAAAAGTGCGCCAAAGGGCACAGCGTCGCCCTCTGCCCCACAGAGGACACATTCTCATGCACAGCCCCTGAACGGCTGTCCGAGCCAGAGGCCCAGTATAGATTTTTCTTCAGCCACATTTTGTGCTGCATTTTGGATCAGCCTCTGCATGTGGCCATTCCCATGAAGGCTTGCTAGCTCACCCACATCTCAGAGGTGAGAATTCTCTCACAATTACATTTCTATGGCTTAGGGGTGTACTGAAGTCAGCCAGGGCCTGATGGGAGAGAACCTTGTACCGGTCTCACAAGTGGGAAGTTATGGAGTATCTCACTCCAATATGCTGGATGATTTATTAAAGGCATGCAACTGGAAAGCTAGAGAGTTTCTAGTTTTATCTCAAGACCTTCCCTGTCAGGCTGGATCCAGTAGGAAAGGTCCACTTTAGGGCTCAAGGCTAGAGTGCTAGTCAGTGCTTTCCAAAGGGCCCTGAGTGTAACTGACCCTTGGTGTGAAGTCCAGTGCCGGCTCTCCACCTGTCATCCTCAGCTCCCTTTCCTATCTCCACTGTTTCTCATCTCCCCAATGGGCAGTGGTAGAAAGAACCTGAGAGCAGAAAATTTGGCTTTATCATATAATAAGGCTTGTGATTCCAAATAAGCTGCCTAATTTCCTCATTAGAAAAATAAACCGACTCACAATATGGCGATCACTGTATTGTTAGGATTAAATAATTAAGGGTGATAATGTAAAGCATTCTAACAGCTAACATTTTACTTATAATTAATATTTGATTTATATTTACAATCTGTGAGTACATATTGTATGTCCAATATTTAACATTTCATCCTCATAAATATATTATAATCTCGCTGTGATGCACAGAGGGGTTAGGTAACATGCTTAAGGTAACAGAGAGAATACTGCAAAGAGTCCATGGTCTGAGTCTGTGTATCTTTATTCACCTGAAGTGCCTGCCGTATTTAAGTGCAGACCCGGGTTGGAATGAACAAAGTTACAGAATGTTTCACCAACATTCCTGTTGTAGATGGTGACTCTGCATTTCTTCCCCAGAGCCCTGGCCACTGGGAGTGGGGATTCCATAGTGCTCTTTGGTTGTCTGTCTTCCAGGTATCCAGGCAACTAGTGATGGGTGATTTACTGGGCCAGTTGTCTCCAGTTCTGCTTCTTGGGATTTCTCAGGATTGAAGATAAAATCCATGCAGTTCTAATTTTATTACAGTGAGAAAACAGTGGTCCATGCCCAGGAGAAATGTCTGCAGGCTCAGGGCTGAGATAGACATTTCCGTCCCAGGTGTGTCCTCCTCAAGCACAGTGCCTCTGATGGCACTGCATCTGCCAAGTCACGATTGCTCTGGAATGGTGTCAATTCATGTATTCTCTGAGCCCGGAAGAGTCTAAGACAATCATTTTCAGGAATGAACCAAATTAATGAACATAGACTCAGTTTTCTATAATAAGAATCAGTTGACTGCAATGAATTCTCTTATAGGTGAAGTACTTCATCTGAGCATGCTTTTATAAATTCTTCCAAGCAATAAGCTCATGGTGTAGTCCTGTCTGGCAAGCATCTCCTTCAGCTGCAGTCTTTATAATGTATAATGTAGAACCAGCACTTTATGTATAAAGTTTCATGGAGATGTTTAATTTATGTAATTATCGTATGAAAAAATATATGTACTGTTAACTGGTACACTGCCTCCTGAATGATCTGAGGCTGCAAAATGTCTCAGCTGCACTTGTAAGCACTGATATTTTCCTTCCTTACAAACCACAAGCTTGACTGAGGGGACTGGATGGACAAAGGATTATTACTTCCTTTTTTTTTTTTGAATTTTATGTTATTTATTTTTTTATACAGCAGGTTCTTATTAGTTATCTATTTTATACATATTAGTGTATATATGTCAATCCCAATCTCCCAGTTAGGATTATTACTTCTGATCTCATTTAATTGTGAAACTCTTCCATAAATGTATCTATATGCGGCATTAAAAGTCTAGAGTCTATCTATTCATAAGAATAATTATCAGCAAAGTATGAAGAGAAGAGAACTTCATCCAACTGAATAAAAGACATCTACAAAAACACAGGTAATATCACATTCATTGGTAGAAGACTAGATACGTTCCTCTTGAGTTTGGGAACAAGGTTTGGGTACTAATTCTCACCATTTCCATTCAATATTATGCTGTAGGTCACAGCTATTGGAATAAAGCAAGAAAAAGATATAAAGGCATAATTATTTCACAGATGGCATGATTGTCTATGGAGGATATTCTAAGGAATTTGCTAGGGCAAATAATGAATTTATCGAGGTTGTAAGATAATGATTAATAGCCTAAACTCAAACAAGTCAAAAACTAAACATAAAACACCATTTACAATAGCCTCAGTAATAATCAGGAATACATTTTATGAAAGATATTTAAGGCCTTGCGAAAATGACCACAAAACATTGTTAAGAGAAGACAGAAAAGGCCTCAATATGTAGAGATAGTTCATGTTCATAAAAGGAAATATTAAATGCTCTTAAGATATCTATTTTCTCCAAATTTTCTATAGACTCAGTATGGTCCTAGTAAAATTCTATGCATGCTTTGTTGAAGTTATCATTGGGCTGCTTTAAAAATTTATATGGAAATTCAAAATGTGAAGAATACCCACAATATCTTGAGAGTTGGAGACGCAGGAAAACTTACACTAACTGATCTAAAGACCACGGACTTAACATGGGGAAACTAAAACTCTAAGAATTCTAGGAGAAATCATAGAAGAAAGCTTCTGCAATTTTGAGGTAAGCAAAGAATTCTTAGGACAAACAAAACATAAATCATTAAAATATATAAATGTATGCTACTCAAAGATAAAAACTTCTACCCTTTAAAAGTTCACAGTTAAGAAAAGAAAAAGAAAAGCCATTGACTGGGAGAAAATATTCTCAATCTCTATAACTGGAAAAAGAGTTCTTATCTAGATTGCATAAATAATTTGTACAACTCAATATTAAGGGGAAAAAGGTTTAACATAAATGGGTGTAAGACTTAAACGGACACTTCAGAAAAGAAGATACACCAATGTCCAAGGAGCCTACGGAAGACTATTCTAATTATTAGTTATAAGGGAAATGCAAATTAAAACCACAATGCCATGCTTGTACACACTCCCTTGAATGGATAAAATAAAAAGACATATATGTATCAAGTGCTGTTGAACGTAAGGAAAAACTTGAGCTCTGATACACTGAACTTGGGAATGTAAAACGGTCAATCATATTTGAGAAAGATTGGGCAGTATTTATAAAATTATGCATACATTTATCATATTAGTTTATCTTTTGGTTTTTAATTTTTACTTCTATGTAACAAATTGCCACACATTTAGCAGTTGAAAACTTATTATCTCACAATTTCCATGGATTAGGAGTGCAGGCAATGCTTACCTTGGGTCCACTGCTCATAAGACTTTAATCAAGGTGTTGCCTGGGGCTGAGGTCTCATCTGAGGCTCAGGGTCCACTTCCAAGGTGGTTGTCTCAAGGAATTGAGACAGGGTGCAGCAGGGTGGCTTGTTCTTTGAAGCCAGCAGGTCCATCTTTCACTCTGGAGCCTCTTTTAAAAGGCTCACCAGGTTAGGTTAGGCCCACCCGGAAATCTCCCTGTTAATTAACTTAAAGCCAATGGATTAGAAGTTTTAATTACTGCTGCACATCTCTGCATCTTTGCAACTTAATCATGGGAATGACATCCATCATTCACAGGTCCTGACCCCACTCAGAGGAACGGATTAAAAGGGCATGTTCACCAAGAGGCAGGGAATCTTGGGGGCATTCTTAAGAATTCTGTCTACCATACTTACCATATAACCCAATAATTCCACTACAAAGTATTTACCCAAGGTAATTGAAAATATATGTTCACAAAAGACTAGTACATATATGCTCATACCAACCTTATTCATAATAATTTAAAAACTGAAATAAACCAATTCCCCAACAGGTTAATAGACAATCTGTGGTTAATCATACAACAGAGCAATATAAGAAGGAAAAAAAATACAATTCCTATATGATACAACACAGATGTATCTCTAAAAATTATAGAGTGAAAGAAGCCAGAAATGAGTACTAATGATACCATTAACATGAAATTCTAAAACAGACAAAATCAACCTATGGTAATCATGATAGTGATAGAAATCTGATCACTGGTTTTATAAGGAAAGGGAGGGCTGACTGCAAAGGAGCAAGAGGCATCTTCCCGAGTGATGGAAATGTTTTCTATCTTTTTTTGGAGTGATCATGAATGTACATGCATGTATTTGTCAAAACTCATCAAACTATACACTCAAAAATGTGTGCACTATGCAAATTATGCAAATTATATCTCAATAAAGTTGAGTCTTTTTTTTAAAGGAAATGTTCTACCAAAACCAAGCAAAAACAAATCCCAGAGGCCAGATTATCTCAGAACACATTTGGAGTTGTTCTGCTGCTTACATATAGTCACATTCACATTGAAATCTTGATTGCCGAGCTTGTCAGAACACTCCTGCCCTAAACCACACCTGCCAGCCAGTTAGTGGTCAGCACCTGGCATCGGTGATTGGCTTCATTTGTCTTATAGTTTATGGATCTTCAAGTATCTTCACAATCGGTTCATCTTTTGCCTGAAGCCCTTATGCATCAATGGGGGTCCTTTTCTTTATAAGAACAGGAATAACTTGAAAGGAAAAACATTTTCAAACATTTGTAGCAAAATTTATCATGATGGTATCAGCCAAAGGTACAGTTTTCCGTATAGAAGTTCTTTCTTATTTTATACACACACACACACACACACACAGAGCAGCTTATTTCATGACATTTGTCTCATTTACAAAGAGCAATTCGAAAAATACACTATGTGAACAGTCAAAAATTGTACTCTGCCACTTTGTAAAGGGAAAGGAGAGTTTGTTTTCACCAAACGTTATTGAACCAGTTGAATAGCAACCTGGCATCCAGTTGAATAGTCCCTGGGAAGAGGGGCTCTGAGGTGACATGCTGTATCATGCTTGAACAATTAGAAGGACTGGGTGTAGAGCAAGACAAGAGTTTGGGGAGGAAGGGCTTGGGTGGGTTCTCTAATTTCCTCTTCTACAGGGATGTGTAGGCCCACAGGCATGTCACTCATTTCTTAGCACCTATTAGAGATTCAATAGATGAATGAATGGATATATACATATATATAGAACACATATATATTTTTATTGGAGGAAAAATTCCCAATCTATAGTCAAGACTTACTAAATAGTGTTTAAAAATTTATTTCAGTTATTTATTCAGTTATTATTCAGTTTATTTATTTCAGTTTTTAAAGAATTGTGAATTATGAACAACAAGATATTAAAAGAAATGTTTTCAATTCACATCAAAGAGCTTGATTAAAGGCATTTTTAAATGAGATCTCAAACAAAGTCAACTATTTCATTCTTGTGATATCCTAGTAGAATACTGGCCAAACTGATAATTTTGCAAATGAGGAAACATGGCCAGAAGGTTTCTAATTCTATATATTTTAAAGCAAAACCCCAAACTATGTAGCTAGCAGTCCCTGGAGGTAAGAATTGGACTTGCACCTGTCCTCCAGCTGCTCTCAGACCAGTAGGGAGAAAACCTAGTATTTGGTGATTTCAGTGTGTCCCGTATAATGAGGTCACAGGATGCACAGAACCTGTAGGAAGAAAGGGAGGACACCAGCGGAGAAAATGGTGTGGTATTACGGAAGCTGGTTTCTGGGATTCTTACAGACAACTCTGGAACTGAGATGTGAAAGAGGAGACGTGAAGAGGGGAATGAAAAAGTGCAAGATAAAGAGGCAAGAGTGAGAAGGAGCAGGTAAGAGAATGGGTGAGTGCAGCTGGAGGACACAGGGACGGATGAGAGAGACAGTCTTGGTCAACCCATTAAGGGACACTTTTTTTTTTTTTTTGCGGTACGTGGGCCTCTCACTGCTGTGGCCTCTCCTGTTGCAGAGCACAGGCTCAGAGGCCATGGCTCACGGGCGCAGCCGCTCCACAGCATGTGGGATCTTCCCGGACCGGGGCACAAACCCGTGTCCCCTGAATCAGCAGGCTGACTCTCAACCACTGCGCCACCAGGGAAGCCCAAGGGCCACATTTTGTAACTTAACACCACTTACCAAGTTGCATGCTTCAAGTCAATGACATTGCAAGACCTGACTTTATCACTGTGAATTTCAAGACTTACTACATGCTCAGGGATGTTTAAAAGTATGTCAGCATTATACTAAGCTACGTACTTAGGATGCAAGTCATAAAGACAATCATCAACAGAGGATTGTAAATTAGCCAAAAGAAGTCACATGTGTGAAATGCATAAAGTACACACTTTCAGAATTGTCAAAAAGCAAGCATCTTCCTGAAAGTCCTGTAGAGCAAATCCCAAAATGTTTCATCCGGTGCTAAACATTTGAAACTCCAACAAACAAACGAAATCCCTTGTCTTTTTTTCACAATTCTATAATGCAAGGTGAAAGTCGTTTTACTCATAATTTATTTTTGAATGATCAATTTTCAAAAGCAGTTGAAATGAATCAGATCCAAGGGTCTGTATTTCACCACATAGCAGAGTATTAAATTTAGTGTTTGGTGGGGTAGAGCTATAAATTTGAGAGAACTGCGTATGGAGCATGTAAAAGGTATTCTACTGTGCGGGCTTAAATATAGTTACTTTTGTCCTCGTCAAAAAAAAAAAAATACCATGCCATGAATACTAAATAGCTCTGTATTACTTAAAAAGCCTTTAGATACAATTCAAGACGTTGACTTCACAAATATTAAGAATGACACATTTTTAGTGCATGTTCTTATTAAGGCTATTTAGTACTAATGAACATGAAATGCAGCAGTAATCACACTTATTTCCAGTTCTTTGTTCTTTATTTTAATTGAAAAGAAGAAAATTTTAACAACCATTTAAACATGTTCTTTTAGGCACATGACAAATATTCATTCGAAACTGACAAAAATAAATGCAAAGGGCTCTACAATGAAGTGTTTGGCTGTTCATTACTAAGGGTAAGAGTAAATTTTATCCACAGTGTTTTGGGAGATTGAAAGCTAGATAATGTTTCCCTCTCTTCTCTGTTACACAAGAAGGATTTGAAAGAGTATAGCAAAATATACAAGAACAAAACATCATTAACTCATGCCTCACCTGATAGCTATTTATGATAACCACCTGACAGAAGTGATCCTACTTCAAAACATATTTCCAAGTAGTTTTAATTTCTGTTTTCATTCAAAACAAATCATGACAACTGAGACATTACCTACAAACAGATTTTCAAATTTAGGGCTTGAGTTGTTGGGAATCACTATAAAACCCTTTCTAGGACTTCCCTGGTGGCGCAGTGGTTGAGAGTCCGCCTGCCGATGCAGGGGACACAGGTTCGTGCCCCGGTCTGGGAAGATTCCACATGCCGCGGAGCAGCTGGGCCCGTGAGCCATGGCTACTGAGCCCGTGCATCCGGAACCTGTGCTCTGCAACCAGAGAGGCCACAACGAGAGGCCCTCATACCGCAAAAAACAAAAACAAAAAACAAAACAAAGAAAACCTTTCTACATATTTTAGTATTTCTCACCCTCAAAATCCCTGCCAAGCCCCCAGGAACTTCAAGAGACTTTCCCAAACATCTCCCATTCCTTTTCAAACACCTGTGGGCAATGGTTTGGTAGATTTCCTTAGCTTTAGGCTCTGTAGAATGCCTTTCACTGGTAGCTCTAATAAAAAGAGTGTATTAGGAAACTTAGACCTAAAAGGACACTTCTGTGCATTAATTTCCAACACCAAAATCAATCCCATTATCGCCTTGCAATGTGAGGGCTCTTGGACAATTCTCAGTGACAGGAAACAACACACTGCTTCAAAAACAGTCATTGTTGGATAATCTAAACTATTAAAATTCTCCCTTAAATAGGAAAGTATCAACACTGTTGGCCAAACAAATTAACACTGGTTGTCACTGTGTGTTTAGACTCTTCTTTATGGACTGAATTTATTCCAATGGGTGTTTTTTAGTATCATAATTCAACTAACTGGAATAGTTACAGTAAGGTTTTCTTATATTATTTGAAAGATAAATATGCTAAGATGAACCCCTTGGGGCCATAGAAAGCAAGTTTCTTGTGTCAACTTTGTTAACATGTAACAACTTTGTGATTTGCCCCCTAACCGTGTCCAGAGTGATGTGCTTCTTTTAATGGAATCCAAGGTTGCTTTTGTGTCTGGGCAGCGGCACTGCACCATTGACTTGTGTAGAGTTATTTGTCAATGAAATATTGAGTTCTTTACACAGCTTATGCTCCATCATCCTCTACAACTTGAACAGTGTCAACTTCACTAACTTTAGCCCATTGTTTCTAGTTTATCACAATCTCTATAATAAATGCTGACATTTATTAACTGCTTCCTACATGGTAGGAAATGTTCTAAGACTTCCATATTCTTTATTTGCATGATCTCAATTAATTCTCAGAGTAGCACTGTCTGGTACACCTGCGGTAATTTGAAGCAAATAGTTTGCACATAGGGAATTCAATAATTGTATTTGACTTTCTGTGCTATCACCTTCTACTGGTTGTGGGAACTTAGAAAATTCACTTTCACTGGAGGGGGTTCAGTTGCCTAAACAATAAAATGGGTACTATAATGGCTCCCTGAAGTTCTAAAGAATATTTTAGAGGGTCAGAAATGACCACCAGAAAATTAAGAATGAAGAGATATATACTTAAATTTCAGAAAAGTTTGCTTTAGTAACGCACATAGTACCTTGCTACATAAAGCGTGATCTGAGGTCAGCAGTGCTGCCTGAGAGATTGGTGGACCCGTAGATTCTCAGGTATTGCACCAGACTCATATCTACTGAATCAGAGTCTGTGGTTTAACAAGACTCGCAGGTCCTTCCTGTGCACACGCACATCTGAAAGTGGAAAGAGGTTGGTGGGGTGGGGAGGGGGGCACTGTCATAAGTCATAGCTCAGCACACAGCAGCTGTTTGCACAAGTTACTGCAGCCTCTTCATTTATTTAAAAAAAAAGGCAATGCCACTACCTCAGAGTTGCTTTAAAAGTGAGACAAAATAAACGAACAGAAAGGCATTAAGAAACCTGCCATCTATAAGCCCAAAGTAAGGAGAGAGCTACAGACATCCAAACACAGGAAAAGTGCATACTGGTTTTTTTTTTTTTAACACAAGTGGAAATAATCTAACCATTATCCATTCTTCCTCTGATTTTCTTCTTCTCTTCCCACTATCAAAATCTATGGCTCTGGCTTTTCTGTTTTCCTACTTAGTTTTATTTAATTTTTAAAATTTTTATTGGAGTATAGTTGCTTTACAGTGCTGTGTTAGTTTCTACTGTACAGCAAACTGAAGCAGCTCTATGGATACATACACTCCCTCTTTTTTTGATTTCCTTCCCATTTAGGTCATCACAGAGAACTGAGCAGAGTTCCCTGTGCTAGACAGTATGTTCTCATTAGTTATCTATTTTATACATAATATCAGTAGTGTATATATGTCAATCCCAATCTCCCAACTCATCCCTGACCCCTTCCCCCCTTTGTATCCATAAGTTTGTTCTCTACATCTGTGTCTCTATTTCTGCTTTGCAAATAAGTTCATCTGTACCATTTTTCTAGATCCCACATATAAGCAATATTATACGATATTTTTTTCTCTTTCTGACTTCATTCTGTATGACAGTCTCTAGGTCTACCCACGTCTCTGCAAATGGCACTGTTTCGTTCCTATTTATGGCTAATATTCCATTGTATATATGTACCGTATCTTCTTCATCCATTTATCTGTTGATGGACATTTAGGTTGCTTCCATGTCCTGACTGTTGTAAATAGTGCTGCAATGAACATTGGGGTGCATGTATCTTTTTGAACTATGGTTTTCTCTGAGTATATGCCCAGGAGTCATAGAAGAAAAAGAAATAAAAGCTACATATATCCATTCTTTTTATTTTTTTTTCCCATTTAAGTTGTTACAAAATATTGAGTATAATTCCCTGTGCTATACACTAGGTCCTTGCTGGATATCTATTTTATATATAGTAGTGTGTATCTGTTAGTCCCAAACTCCTAATTTTTTCCCCCTCCTTTCCCTTTCGGTACCCATAAATTTGTTTTCTATGTCTGTGAGTCAAACTCACTTTTCATTCTGCCCTGCAATGTTTGGCTGCAGAATGCAATCAGGGTGTGGGGAAGACAGTGACTGTGCTTAGGAGAGATGATTCTGCTTAATGAAGCAAGTGTCCAGAAGTGCACTTCTGTGCCCAGCCTGCCTGCAAAGTTATGACACTTACACATGTGGTGGGCTCTACATGTGTGATTAGTATGTGTTCAGTCCTTTCCACCTCCTTGCCAATGTGCAAGAATTACAGCCTGGTCCACTCAGATGTTTTCTTCACTCATCATCTGACTCTTGCCAACAGGGGTTCTTCTGCTTTTAATGGAAAATGGAAAAGGTAGCAGTGGAAAAATAATGATGCAAAGAGCAAAAGCTAGAACATTTTTCCTGAGTTTTGAAGAGAAATATATAGAAGCAGACTCCTTCCTAAATGTACTTGTCAATATGGAATATACTCTTTAACCATGTCACCTTTGAATGCACCAACATAGTCATGACTTTATAATTGGTTCATGTGCATTGAAATGCTATTTGGTAAAGGTCATTTTGGGGGATCTCATGAGAGGAAACATAAAGCAGCAAAGGCAAGCTCCCTGCCACAGGTACACTGGACACCCAGGAGAGAACACAAGGCAAATGTGTGCACAGTTGCATAAAACCAACATTTAACCTGAAAAGTGATGTCTCTAGGCTGCAGGGGACTTCAGGATGCGTGAAATGTGTAGAGGGAAGTGGGGCTTCCAGGAGAGGGAACAACACGGTGCCCTGGAGGAGGTGGGAGTCTTTGCGGAGTCTTTTTCTGAAAGGTGGAAGGATTCCAGGTGTGCAGAGGGGAGAGGAGTGGAAAGGGGAGCAACATGAACAGAGCAACAACTGTAGAAAGTGCTAGGCTTTGTCCTGGAAATGTAGGCTTTTTGTTTTTGTTCTATAAGTCTCTCTCTCTCTCGCTCACTATATATATATATATATATATATATATATATATATATATATATATATATATAGTGTAAAAAACTGTTAGAACTCAATTACAAAACAGTTTTCTGTAACTAATTTTAAATTAGATACATGCACTCCAATATTCATTGCAGCACTGTTAACAATAGTCAGGACATGGAAGCAACCTAAATGCCCATCAACAGAGAAATGGATAAAGAAGATGTGGTACATATATACAATGGAATATTACTCAGTCATAAAGAAGAATGAAATAATGCCATTTGCAGCAACATGGATGGACCTAGAGATTATCATACTAAGTGAAGTAAGTCAGACAGAGAAAAACAAATATCATTTGATATCACTTATAGGCGGAATCTAAAAAAAAATGATATCAATACAAATGAACTTATTTACAAAGCAGAAACAGACTCACAGACTTAGAGAACGAATATATGGTTACCAGGGGGAAGGGTGGAGGGGAAGGCATAGATTAGGAGTTTGGGATTGACATGTACACACTGCTATATTTAACATAAAATGACTTTACATGAAAATAAAAAGAAAAGTTGGGAACCAAAAGTAAATAAATAAATAAATTGGAAACACAAAAATGGCTCAAGAGTTTTCTGGTTGATAATTCTTTTTTGAGTGGCCAAAATAAACACTAGGTGACCCGAGGAGAGATTTGAAAAATTCTTGGCCAATCTTAACTCTTTAAAATCAAATATTTACCTCCTTGAAGTTCTGAAAATATTCTGCTTAAAAATTCTTGCCAGCAAAACAAATGATTGTCGCAGGATACTACAGCTGGTCTGTGAAGACATTACCAAGTAAATTATCACCAAACCATACTCATGACTACTATTGGTCATATGGCCTGAGTGTTAAAGTTAGCTTTTTACAGGTGAGTGGTAGTGTTGGAAAATCTGCAAAGAGTGTCAGTAAATTAGGGCAATATTTACTCTGTGGACATTACACACTTCAAAACATTTGCAAAGCCCATCTACAAAGGCAAACACTCGCCTCTACAATAAAAACTCCCTGGAAGGTGCACACTTCACTTCACTAGGCTTAACGGTGAGCCGCACAGCTACTGCCTCCGACCTTCCCAAATGTTTATAGAGATTTTGCTGTAGAAAACAACCACAATCAACCGGACCTTCCTAACTCCAAAGTTGTAGTATCTCTTAGAGAAGTGAGTTTGAAAGTCTTCTTTTAAGACAAAAGAGTAAAAATGATTTCGGGGTCACTTTTTAAGCAAGTTAATAGACTGAGCTATTTTTAGCACTGTGAGACACACTTATTTGCAGGTCACTCCAGTCTATGTATTTAAGCAAGCCCGTCAAGATCCTCTTGAGTATGTGGACTTTCAGCCACTTTGAGGGTTTTATTGTCAATTTTTTGTTTTGTATGTTCTTTAGAAGCAATAAAGTTGCATGCATTTATATTGTTCCCAACTTTAACTGTCTTATGTACCCAAAGAATTGGTGACCTTTGCTTTGAACAACCTCCTTGCCTCAACTAGGAAATCAGGCAGCATTTTTTCTTATGCACAAGTTAGCAGTAAAAGACTTTTGCCTCAGAGACAGGTAAACCTGCATCTTTTTAAAAATTCTTTGAGATAATATAAAATTCAGAATTCTCCAGCATGCTATTGCATATGGTATTAGCACTTTAGGTTAACGGTGGGTATGTTCTGAGTACTTATTGAGTTTCGACTGTGTTCTATACATAAAGAAAGAGTATCCATTGCCTTAGAGGCTTAATATAAATTACCCACATCAATCTATAGAAAACAAACCAGCAGAACAGAGAGTAGGAGAGAAAAAAAAGCCATTCTTCTAAATCTGGGTTTGTAAAGATGTCAGTTAATATTGAGTGTGGTGTCTGAATTGAATTAGAAATGCTGTCATAGAAAAATCATAAGCTTTACATCTAAAAATCCACTCTGTTATACATTAGAACTTTTGAGAAATGGACACGGCCAAGTCTCAATTCTGGGGATTTTGACAGAGTGGTTCTTGGGTGAGATCTGCCCGGGAACTTTTGAAAGGCTTGAGGGTGACTCTGATGCTGTTGGCTGTAAATGGAAGCCACAGTAACTGGGAGTTTGAGAACCTGAGTGCCAGTTTTGACTTTTTCATTTATCAGACACATGACCTTGGTGGAGTTACTGATTCTACCTGAGCTTTGGTGTAATATTCATGCAATGCAGTGCTCTTAAGGATAGCACTTGAAATACACAGGGAAGGGTGAGGAAAATCGCAATCTTCTGTAAAAATGTATGAGCTTATTATTTTCAGAGACTAGCGGTTTCCATGAAAGACGGCTTTTTTGTGGAAAATATTTTGTCATATGTCACCAATCTAGTTCATTCACAAATGCTTCCTATTGCCTTGATCAGAACTCCAAACTAAACTAGGTTTTCAGCTCAAGGATTGACCAAGTGGCTCCCTTTGGGTTGATAACACAGGACAATTCAGGAAGCAGATGTGTGTCCACACAGCAGTGCACACAACTTGAGTGTTTGTGTCAGTAAATCAAGACCACAGTAGGTCTGGGACCCTGGCACTGAGGTGTGTGGTACCTGAAAAAGGCAGAGGAAAGATTGTGTATTTTAAGAAGAGACATGGAAGATATAAACATGGTCCAAACTGAACTCCTATCCATGAAAACTGTATCTCCTGAGATTCAAAAAACACATTGAATAGGATTAACAGCAGATTAGATAAGGTAGAGGAAATTATTAGTAACTTGAAGACATAACAATAGGCTCTAACCAAAATGAAACGTGGAGAAAGGAATGACTGGAAAAAGTGAACAGTACTGAGTGAGCTTTGGGAAAACATAAAGTGGCATAATATACATGTAATATATGTACATGTAATATGTTACATGTAATATACATGTAACTCCTTCGGAGTTCCGAAGGAAATGCAAGGAGGGGAAAGCAGAGAAAATCACTAGAAAAAATAAATAATGGTTGAAAAATTTCCAAATTTCATGAGAACTCAGAGTCAAGAAGTTCAAGAAACACCAAACACAAGAAAAATGAAAAAAAAATGCACTATAGTCAAATTGTTTAAAACAGTGACAAATACAAAAATTTTTTAAAGTTCAGATTACAAAGATATATTGCATATGGAGAAAAAAAGATGAAGATGACAGCCAATTCCTTATCAGAAATAATGGAAACCAGAAACCAGACAGCGACGTCTTTAAAGTACTGAAAGAAAAGAAAAAGTCAAACTAGAGTTCTAAAATGCTATGCTCAATGTTTGATGTCAAGATTTTCTATATAGCTACAATAATAAAGAAAGTGTAAGGTGTGAGGATGGACATGTAGATCAATGAAACACAACACAGAGTCTAAAAATAGATCCATATGTAAGATTAATTGATTTTTAACACATGGCCCAAAGTAACCTAATGTGAAAAATAAATTTTTTTTCCTCAACAAATGACACTGGACCCAGGTAACATCCATATGCAAAACAATGAATTTCAAATCTTCCTTTGAACTGTATACAAAAATTTAAGTCAACATGAAATACAGAACTAGATATAAAAGATAAAACTGTAAAATTTTAGAAGAATGCAGAAAATTTTTGAGACCTTGAGTTAGGCAAATATTTCTTTGACATTATACAAAAAGAATGAACCAGAAAAGAAAAATATTGATCAACTGAAATTCATCAAATTTGAAATTTCTTTTTCTGTTCAAAAGACATTGATAAAGAAGTGAAAAGACAAGTCACATATTGAGAGTAAACATTTGCTAAATACACACTTGATAAAAACTTGTATAGAGAATATAACTTTTGATTCAATAATGAGATAACCACATAAATAAAACGGAGAAAATATGTGAATAGATACTCTACTAAAAAATATATGAAGGTGGTAAATAAGCATGGTCATAGTCAATAGTCATCAGGGAAATGAAAATTATAAACACAATGTGATATCATGGCATACTGGCTTGAAGGGATAAAATTAAAAATACCACGTGTTTGCAAGGATGAAAGCAATTGGATACTTATGTTTCTGGTTGTCATACAATGTGATGTGTCCACTTTGGCTATGGGTTTGGTGGTTTCCTATAAAGTTAAAATATATAGACTACACATATTAGTGTATTAGGGCTGCCACAGCAAAGTAACACAGACTGGGTGGCTTCAACAAGAGAAATGTATTAGCTCACTGTTCCAGAAGCTACAAGTCTGAAATCAAAGTGTTGGCTGTGAGGCATAAACTGTTCCAGGCCTCCTTACTAGCTTCTGGTGTTTTGCTTGTGATCTTCTCTGTTCCTTGGCTCAGAGATACATCAACCCCATGTCTATCTTCATCTTTACCTGTGTTCTCCCTGTGTGCGTCTGTGTCCAAATTTCCCCTTTTTCTAACAACTCAGTCTTATTACATTAGGGCTCACCCTAAAGACCTCATCTTAATTTGATCACCTACAAAAACCTGATTTCCAGATAGGTCACATCCACGGGTACTGGAGGTTAGAACATCAACATCTTTTTAGGGGACACAATTTAACCCATAGTACCATAGGAGCTAGTGATCACACACCTAGCTAGTTTTCCTCAAAGGGTTTTGTGAAGATTCAATGAAATTTAAATCTCAATTCATCTGATTGCTGTTAATAGAAGTTTTACTATATTGAATCAAGCCATCCATTTTGTACTTGCAGTTTGGATGAGAACAAAAAAGGTGATTTATTCTGTTCTTCAACACAAAATGCATTAGTTGCATTGTGTATAACCTTGCTCTTAAGCAACTTATAGTCTAGAGGAAGATGTGGCTCTCAATACTGACATGGCCAGGTGGTCTTGCCTTGTATAAGAAAAGTTAGAGGACTTTTGGTGAATTCACAATCACTAGAGAGTCCTTTCATGTGAGGAGGGTCAGAGATGGTATAATGGGGAAAGTGGCAACTGATCTCATCTTAAAAGTTCTGGACAAGTGGATAGAAACAAAGGCAGTCCAGGTGGGGAGAACAGTAGAAGCCACGTAAAGGAGATGGGAATGCATAGAAATACGTGCCAGCAACCATAAGTCGCTGATAGGACAAAGGAAGTGCAGGTACAGTGGGCTGCTGGGAAATATCATTGCGATGGTAGGTGGGCCAGGAGGCCAGCAGGAGAGGAGACCTGTGTTCTGGAGGCAAAAAGGGAAGGAGGGATGCATTTTGAACAGGAGAGTGATGGGATTAGCGCTATTTCAGCAAGTTCATCTTGCATGGGGACAGGGTAATCACAAAGGGGAGCATCACATGGGGGCCACTCGGTGGTCTGCACAAGCTGGAGGAGAGGCCCCCACACAGGGGCTCAGTCTGTCTTCCCTTTGGGGAGGTTTGCCACTCACATAAATGGCCTTGCGCATATCAGGTAATTTTCTTTTAACACCAGTCCAGCAGAGGGTGTGTTTAAACGGTCAGAGGGGCTGCTGGTCCTTCCAGGTAGGCTAAAAGGGCAAGTATTACCTGATGCTGCAGTTTCTTCCTGTTCCCATGATGAGAAAGGCTCTTGATCACACAGTGCTGCTGGAATAACGTAACAATCAGCTTTATTTTTGCAGAAGAAACAGGATAATTTTTTTTCAGAGTCAGATCTCTGGATCACCAGCATTAAAGATAATTCCCACAGCACAGTCTTTACAAGGTTGAGTCTTACACTGCTGCTATTGTCGTCTTCTGCTGGAAGGCACCCAAGCACTTAAGGCTGTACCTCAGATTGTACGGATTTCCAAATGACCCCTCACAGCAAGATCTTTAAAGGTCAATGGCCAAACAGTCCCTTTGAGAAAATCTGAGAATGACTTGATTTCACAGAAAACTCATAAAATTGGGGATCCAGGGGAGCAAAGTTGAAGGACTTCTAATCCCTTAGTTTTATGTCTCTCCTTGAGTATCATCATAAAGGTAGACCTTGGCATCCTCCTTTCACTAAATACCTCAGGGGACTAACCTCTCACCTAAATGTCTTATCCTCTCCCAGTAAGTTGCCACCGTAGCTTCCCTGCTTTGGGAGCGGAGCTGTGTCCCTTATGACAAGCTCAGTGACTCTGAGGTGAGACCCAGCCGTGGGAAAAGGCTTCAGGTCTCCCCAGACGGCTCGGAGATTGTGGATGTACCCAGCCAGACTTCGCACTTACGCAACTTCAGGAAAGTGGAGGCTCCCTTGAGAAGGTGACTCCAGATGCCAATCTGTCACTTGTGCACAGCAGTATGAGTTTAAGAACAATTGAGTTGAATGCACACATGCACGATTTCCATGAGTTTCCCCGGGAAGCATTTTAAGCAGGAAGCAAAAAGTTTATTACTATGTAAAGCTCTGAATTTCCTGAATAAGAAATCTGTTCCCGTATTTCTTTATTTAAGCCTGTACTTCATATATATATCCATGGAGAAGAGGAAAATATTTTAGGTAGGAGCATCTCTGAAAGGCAGCCTTGTATTTGTAAGGAAGACATTTGGAAGTTATTTCGATGATCTGAGGGCCAAAGGAGTCTGTGGCTTAGTGCAAAATTCAGCTGAAAGCCAAAGCAACTAAATAATTTTCCAAGCTCCCATGATAAATTGTTGGCTGATTTGAAATCAGGGTCCTTATCTCTTGATTCCCTGTTTCTGTTGTCTACTCCTGTATAATAAATCACCCCCCAAATTCAGTGGCTCAAAAGAATAGTAATCATTTTTGTTTTCAACTAGTTTGGGCTGGCCTGTTTCATGCAGAGTCAGTTGTGTTGGTTTCCTTGGGTGGCACGGGAGTGGGATCTGCTTTCAGGAGGGCTCCCCTCACAAAGCAGGCAGGTGGGTCGTGGCTATTCCTGGGGGTTCAGCAGGGATGTATCCAGGGACCTCATTACCTCTTCACAGCATGGTGGCTACATTTTGCTTGTTTTAGTAGACTTCATTTTTTTAGAACAGCTTTAGGTTCACAGTAAAGTTGAGGGAAGGTACAGAAATTCCCCTCTACCCCCTGCTCCCCCACATGCACAGCATCCCCTATTATCACATACCCCATCAGATGGTACATTTGCTATGAATGGCGTACTTACATTGACAACATATAACTCAAAGTCCATAGTTTGCATTATTTCTTTTAATTAATATTTATTGGAGTATAGCTGCTTTACAATGTTGTGCTAGTTTCTGCTGTACAGCAAAATGAATCTGCTCTACGTATACATATATCTCCTTACATTATTGTTCACTCTTGGTTTTGTACATTCTGTGGGTTTGGACAAGTGTATAATGACAGGTAGCCAGCAGTACTGCATCATGCAGAGTAGTTTCATGACCCTGAAGTCCTCTGTGCTCTGACAATTCATCCCTCCCTTGCCCTCCCCTTAATCCTCTCAACCAATGTTCTTTTAACTCTCTCCATAGTTTTGCCTTTTCCACATAGTTGGAATCATAGAGTACATAGCCTTTTCAGATTGGCTTCTTTCACATGGTAATATGCATTTAAGTTCCTTCCATGTCTTTTTATGGCTTGACAGCTCATTGCTTTTTATAGCTAACTAATATTCTATTGTCTGTGTGTACTACCGTTTATCCACTCATCTACTATATCTTGGTTGCTTTCAAATTTTGACAAGTTTTGGCAATGATGATGAAAACTGCTATAAACACCCATGTGAAGATTTCTTTGTGGACATACATCTTCATTTCCTTTGGGTAAATACCAAGAAGCATGATTGTGGAAGCACAATTGCTGGGTCACGTGATGAGTATATTTAGTTTTGTAGGAAATTACCAAGCTGTCTCCAAAGTGGCTGCACCCAATTCCCACCAGCAATGAAAGGGAGTTCCACGTTGTCACCAGCATTTGGTGCTGTCAGTGTTCTGGATTACGGCCATTCTAATGGGGTGTAGCGGTATCTTACTGTTGTTTTAATTTGCATTTTCCTGATATGATATGCCTCCTTTTCTTATGCATATTTGCCATCTTTATATCATCTTTAAGTGATGTATCTGTTGAAGTCTTTGGCCCATATTTTAAATTGTTCCCTAAAGGGTTGCTCCCTTTCTGATTGTTGAGTTGTAAGAGTACTTTGTGTATTTTATATAACAGTCCTTTATTAGATGTGTCTTTTGCAAATATTTGCTCCCAGTTGGTGGCTTGTCCTCTAAATCTCTTGCTATTGTCTTTTTCAGAACAGAAGCTTTTAATTTTCACGAAGTCCAGCTTATCAATTATTTATTTCATGGATGGTGCCTTTGGTGTTGTATCTAAAAAGCCATTGCCTTACCCAACATCATCTAGGTTTTCTCCTATGTTATCTTCTAGGATTTTTATAGTTTTGTGCTTTACATTTGGGTCTGTGATCTATTCTGAGTTAATTTTTTTTAAAGAGTGTAAGGTATGTGTCTATATATATATATATATATATATATATATATTTTTTTTTTTTTGCAGTTGAATGTCTAGCTGTTACATTACCATTGTTGAAAAGACTACCTTTGCTCCATTGTATTGCCTTTGCTCCTTTGTCAAAGATCAGTTGACTATATTTATGTGATTCTATTTTTAGACTCTCTCTTCCATCCCATTGATCTATTTTTTCTATTCTTTCACCACTATCAGGCTGTCTTGATTACTGTAGCTTTATAGTAAGTCTTGAAGTCAGATAATATCAGTTTTCTAACTTTGTTCTTCTCCTCCAATATTATGTTGAATATTGTGGGTCATAGCTTCCTCTGTGCATGAAAGAATTTTGCTGCTGGAAGCTCATGGAATCTCTCCCATTCCCTCAGCCTATGAGTTTTAAATCCCTTCTAGGTCCTTAAGAATGAAAATTGCATACATCAGGTTTCTGTCCCAGCTGTGCTGTTGTTTTGATCTACAGCACCACAGTGAGCTCTGTTGTACAGTTGCTAACATGCTCCTGTGTTTGGGTCATTGTTGATGTTGCTGTGGTCGCTTTATTTACATGTGGGGGCCCACAGTACTATAAAGCCTGCAATGTGATATGCCTGTGTCATCCCAGGGATGTTGTTCTCATTAGTGTGGCTTCAGAAACAACCTCAGTACATACAACACTTTCAGGGAAAGCCTATTCCCTGATGAACATTAAGTAAGAATAACACATCTTTACTCATGGTGATTTTTGAAATGTGATTCTCTGGGTTAAATGTGCTATCCATATATTTTTTAGTTTTAGGACAAACATAGCATTTAACTTTGATTACATAGGGAATAGATGTGAATTTAAACTAGTGGAACTCAATTATTGGACTGATTAAACAAGAAGTATATGTTATCTATTTTAATCTGCTTAATTACTGAAACAAGCTTTTCTTTGAAAATTACTCCATTAGCTAAAAGAACAAAATCAATGCATATTCAATTAATATTAATTATACAACAAATTCAATGTTGAGTCAGGTTTAGCACAGTCCGATACTGTGGTTTTCTTATTGGTAAATTGAAAGTTCGCTTACCGAAAGACAGTTGGGTGCTTTTGACTGTATTTAGAACCAGCATGAATGCTAAACTCTAAATGTTAAACCAATCTCAAACTTGTAAGGGTTTGTTTACATGTATGCAAGACTGGGTGGGGTTCACAATATGGTTCTGTTCCCTCTGCTTCTAGAGCAAAAACATTAAAAAGACCTATACAGTGAAGTTGTGAGCCTTCTGGATATGAAATTAATTTAGCAAAACAATGTTTTAGTGATCAAAGAATAATGAATCAGAAGATGTTGAATGAATTTTCCTTAAGCTATGTGCAAGTTTACAAATGAAGGAAAAGAGCTGTGGTGAGATGGGTCTCTGTTGCCGGTACAGAATTCTCTAGGGGGCCACTGTCCACGGCATCTCACTTTACCCAAAAAGAAAGAATACCATGCACATGTCATTCATTTTGCCAACCAAAGTCCATTGACCACTGACCAATGAAAGGGGAGAGGAGAGAGAGAGGGCTGGAAAGTTTCTCTTACCAAGGTTGACCTGAACTCTCCTGGATCAGATCCTGCATGCATTCCAGGGGCAGATTTGGTCTTGTAGTGCTACTTTTGTTTAAATATCACTTTCCATTTTACAAAGCTTTCTATATTCTTATTTAACTTGTGTAATACCTTAACCAGGCTCATATATATATATATATATATATATATATATATATATATACACACACATATACATACACACCTATAGATATACACACACATATACATATGATGTATGTATATATATGAAGTTACATATTATTAACTCTTAATTTAATATATATTAATAATTAACATATAGAAATTAAATAAGTTGAATTTTACTTATGTTTGCATATATGCACAATGATTATTATTCTTCACCTGTCAATTAGCAAACAGGCTCAGACAGGTGAAATAATGATATTAAATAGCTTAGGCAGGGCAGAGCTGGAATTTGTCCCTGTATTTTCAAAGTCTGGTGCTCTTTTCTCTGTGTTGAAACTCCCATTCAACAAACTAAGTTGCCATTCAATAAGCTAAGTTGTTGGTTGACAGAAATGGAGATATAATGGTGTGCACATATACTTTAAGGACCATGAAGACTTTTTTGCCCGTGTGGGTCAAGGTAACTTCAGACTGACTACAGATCTGCTTCTCAGCAGGCTGTTACCCTAGAACCTCAGTCATTAAGCACACGACTTCGATGTCCCATTAAAGTACTCACTGATTCATTCATTCATTCAACACATGATCGTCTATGACAGATGAGGCTCTGTGCTGGTCCCTGGGGATAATGCAATAGTGCAAAGCATCGATATGTTTCCCACCCTCATGGAGTCAAGAGGAAACTAGACTAGTGGTCTAGGAATTAGACCAGTTGAGGGGTCATAAGAAGGGAAGGGCAGTGAGCTGCTGTGGTGTTCAAAGAAGGGAGGGAACTCCTAGAAGGGTCAGAGAAACGCTAGGTGGCATTTCCAAGGTCAGTTCTCATAGGTACGAATTATCCAGGCAAAGATAAAGCATGAAGATTTAGGGAGAAAAGAATAATGCCCTGGGCAAAGTAAATAGCACACAAGAAGGACCAAGTGCCTTACCTAGTCTGATTTTTTTCAACAACACAAGAGGATGCTTCGCCTCGCCGGAAATACATGTGATCCTCAGTAGTCATCCCTGTTTGAACCCTGTGGATGATAGGACTCAGGAAGGAAAAATAATGTGTCCCCTTCTGGAAAATAGCAGAGTCAGACTTAAAACTTAGTCTGTTTCCATACATATTTTTCTTAGCATAATACTACATTAACCACGTTTTTTATCAAAATTCCCAAAACCACAGTTTGCCTTCAAATAAGGAGAATGTAACAGCGATTGCTGTGACCAATTAGACTAGACCTTAAAATTATGAGTCCAGGTAATTTATTCAGTGGGTCTTGACCATAAAGATGGTGACACAATCATTATTTTTCCAATGATTTCTGTGTCATAAAGTCTGGAAGCGGAATAGAGTTTATGTGGGCAAGAAACAATTTTCCATTGTGGATGCAATAATTATCAACGCATACTGATTTCACCCTTTCTAATTCATCAGTACTCTTATCTTGTGATGAATGGGCAGAGAGAAGGAAGATGAATGTAGCACACCTTTTTAGGTTGCTTTGGGATTTGTACATAGAAACAGGCAGAGGACTTCCTATTTTCCTACCTTCCTTTCCAGCTCTCCAGGACACATGTTTCCTGGGATGTGTCTCTCAGATCCAAATCACCAAGTGAGATGTACGTTTCTCTAAAGAGACAACTTGCATACCCTAAAAATAAACCCTTAGAAATAAGCAATTAAGATAGATAGACAGTAATACAGCTGTTAATCATGTAGTTGGCATTTAGGTCATTTTTGATCACTCACCATTCATTTACCAAGTGTTTGCTGTTTCCTGAAAAACCCCCGTCTTCACACTTTTGTGTTGGCATCCCTCTGTGAATGCTGTCTGCCTAGCAGACTGCTGTCCACACCTAACTTCACTTCCTATCTTCCAGCTTCTACATCCAGCTCACATATCACTTGTTTTTGCCGCCCAACCTCCATTCAAATTTCTTCTGCTAAAACAAATTTTTTTTTTTGAGGGAAGTTCTTTCTTCAAGGCTCTTAACCTATGAGTATTGGATGGAGCTGACTTCACTCCCAAGCAGTGTGGTGGGTGAACTCTGATTGGCACAATCAAAATAATACATCCCCCCTAATTAATTCAGAGGCAATAAGATACAAAAGACTCTGCTGGATCTTCATGAAATGTGTAGGTGTCATGCCTACTGTACATGAACCTGGTGGAAATGTAGTATTGGAGCTGACACAGCCATTATGCCCCAACACACGATCTGAAAATGAAGTCCTCTCCCACCTGCTGAATGGACCCAACAGAGAATAAGAAAAGCAGGGTCTGTGAAGTCAACCCCATCCTACCGCTGACCAAGAATTAGCATCACTACTCCATAAATATTCTCTTATTCTTTAAGCCAATTTGAGCTGTGTTTTTGGCCATTTTCCATCGAAAGCGCATTAACTGGGCCACTTTGCCAACCCTACCAGGCAGAATGGATAGCTCCCTTCTCTGCATCTTCAAAATGCTTTGTTTATGGCACTATTGGATCACTTATCAAATGGTTTATAGTTAGTTATATGTGTCTCTAAGCCTCTGGAGGGCATTAACCATGGCTAATTCCTCTTTCTTACTCCCCATCTTTAAGCACAGAGCCTGGCACATGGGAGGGGCTCAATGAGGGTTTGTGCAGTTAACCAACAAGTTTACTGCTCTCCCTCCATTAGCTTCAGATCGGCTTCCCTCTCTGTGTTTACAAGCTTTGACTCCCACAGAATGAGAATGTATCAGTGCAATGTTTCAATGCTTAAAATAATTAAAAGGCAATAGAACTACATTATCTTGACAACCTCCTCAAAGGTTGAACCAAGTTAAACACTGTTAACTAATTACCATCAGAGGGAAACCAAATGTAGGAAATTGTCAGTTGTTTGCCAAAAAATGTCACCATGGTTTTTAAGGCGTATTTTCCCAGGCTTATATTATTTCAATCCTTCTATGGGCATTGGAGACCTTTGAAAAATGAAGTATGAGTATTCTATTGATGAAAAGATAACCTTTAAGGGATTAGAAGAAAAGAAATAGCAATTCCTGAAAGTGCCTTCCAAAGCCTTATAAAAATGCTACCAGCTGAATTCTTACGGTATTTCCACTCTGTTTCAGAAAATCCACCCCCACCATGATTAACACATACCAGCAAATTAGCCATCCACACAGGGTGAGTGCTTCCATTAGACCACAGATGTTTGCTGAACCCCTCACTTGTTCCTACACAGGGCAAAACCTGGCTCATGGGTCCCATGTGCATGTAATCAATAGAGCAGATTCATCATTTTTCACTCCTGGTTCTTGACCAAGTGAGTGAGTTCACTACCACTGTCCACATATTTATTATTTATCACAATTTTCACAATCATCCTTTCCCCACCCTGACTGGAAGGAAAGACTGTATTAGACTTTTATCAATCATTTCTTGCCCTGGTCAGTAATGCCTACACATGCTGCTTCTGTTTTTCTATAAGTTATTGGCACATTTATCATTACTTGGCCTTAGTAGGGCTTTTTACCATTAGGTAATAATGCTCTTGAATTTCACCTTCAAAGTGTCCTTCCAGGAAGAGGAATAAAGCAGCATGGTGTGTGCTAGGACAATAGGCTGCTTCTGACTCTGGGCTCATAGATTTTGGTGACTTGTGAAAAATCACTTTTTTTTCCTTCACCACACAGGTTTGTCAAAGAAAAGAAATTGGTATAGTCTATAAGAATTGTGATAATGTTAATATTTTCTAATTCTGTAGTGCTTTTCTCTGAGAGCATGGCATGCTGGTCCATGTGCATGGAATGCAGTGAACTTTACTTGGAGAACTCTCAGAATGTCTTGCTTTATTTGGCAACACCTTTTTCTTTCAGGTTACTTTGCTCAGTTGTTAACTGGAACATAGGCTTGTCTAAAGCTCTCTTTCTTGTTGTGGAAAGCAAGAAGTGCAATCACGTGCAAGAAGAAATAGAGCTCTCCTTACCGTTAAATCACAAAGAATTGTGCAAGTATTAGAATAAACTCTTGGAAAAGTAATGAATTATTAGGGGTTCTTCTTTCTGTTTTCTGATACTTTAACTCAAACTTTCCAATCTAGAGAATTTCTAGTGACTTATGGAACCTCTGTTCAGGCCCGACCTACTCTAGGAGGCCTTCACGGGTATCCCCAAGCCTTGGTTAGACACCCCTTCTCTGTGCCCTGCTAGTGCATACCAACAATTGTACCCTACGTGCCACCATGTTTAAGGTCCTTTAAATTAGATCAATTTTCTACACGTTGAATTCCTTGAAGACAGAGAATGCCGTGTTCCTCTCTGTATGCCCAACACACAGCCTAACAGGTAGCACGTTATAGAAATCACAGTCAGTGTATGAAAAGTAAGTTTAGATAAAATTTATTAACAAAAGCCTTAAATAATACTGACAGACTAAATAACAATGCAAAAGGTTTCCCAGAAATGTGTATGGCAAATGGGAAATGAATTGACCAGGCCTGGAAGGAAATAGAGGAGATGAAATAACATTAGAAAAGGGAAAGTATGAATAAATATAAAAAGAAGGTAATGTGCTTTTTGTGATTAAGAACTGTAATTAGTTCAATATGGCTCAGGAATGTTAGAAAGTGAGGTCGAGAGGAAATTAGAAGAAGCTTTGAAGGTCAGGCTGAGACTTTATGGACACATCTATGGGACAGGCTAAGATGTTTATGAATATATCCTGTGGGCAATTCAATCTTGCATATATGTTATAAAGATAGAAATAATCTCCCCAAGCCTCAGTTCTTCACATATGAAGTCAAGAGGTTAGATTCCTAGGTGATCCCTAAGGTGTCTTTATGATCTATTCTCTATGATCCAGGGCAGGGCTGGCTTATTCCACTTTGAAGGCAGGCACTTTGGAAAGTGTTCACCTCACTGGGTCGGCCTCCTTGGAGCCCAAGGTAAGAAATAACTGGAATTATCACTTTGGCTTACTCATTCAGCTTCCTTTCCTAACTATCTTTTTATTTGTTTCTTTTCTCTTTTTTTTTAATGAGGTATAATTTCCATATAACTTGATATCAGTTTCACGTGTCAACATAATGATTCGCAGTTTGTATACACTTAGAAATGATCACCACAAAGAGTCTAGTTACTATTCATCACCAACATATTTACAAATATTTTTTTCCTGTGATGAGAAATTTTAAGATTTATTCTCTCAGCAACTTTCAAGTATGCAGCACAGTATTAATAACCATAGTCACCATGCTGTACATTATGTCCCCGGGACTCATGTATTTTATAACTGGAGGTTTGTACCCTTTGACCCCCTTCATCCATTTTGCCCACCTTCCACCCTTTCCTAACCATCTTGAAGACAATTCTCTACCTCGGGACTTTATAAACACATAAGATAACTAGTTGAAGAGAACCAAGCACACTTTACAGCCACTCAGAGATGTGCTTGTCTGCAGAGGAAGGGCAGAGCTGAGTCAGAAACAAGGACCCAGAACCAGAGCTGAGTTGACTTCACATTGAGAAGGGCAAGGCGTTCTGAAAAGGAGCCAGAAGCAGAAGCCAGAACCCCAGAGCCAGCGGTGTAGGTATGGGCTGGCAGAACAGGGAAAGATCTGGAACGCTGAAGTCAACACGGCTGGGCCCAGGGAGGATAAAAAGAGTCCCAAGGGGACCCAGTAGAACTAGTGTGGCTGGCTGGTTTTATGTCCATGGGTTTGTATTCCTCACCATTTTCCATAGACGTTTCCACTTATGCCTCAGAGAAACTTAAAGGTCCCAAGTTACCTACAATGGTTTGGAGGCAAACCAACTCAGCAGAAGCTCAGACCAGCCAATATGAAGGCACTTTGGCAAATAACTCAGTGAAATGCATTTACTGTCATATATTATAAGCAATTTGCATGGTTCTGTGGCAAAATAAAAATGTAATGTGAACCTTTGGATATAAAACTATTTTGTCTATTATAATCTGGACTCAAAAAAAAAAAAACAAAAAAAGACTTTCTATGTGAGGAGTTCCTCTGACTGCCTCTTTCACAAAATGGTTTGACTCAGTCTTTTATTCACATGTGTAGGATAAAATACTACCCCAAACACAGGAAGTTAGGGTTTTTGAGCTTATGGAATTTTACAGGAACAATGAGGATCATAAACACAAGTATATGTACAGAGCCAGCTTCACATACTCGCAGCCTGTGCTGTCACACCAGGCCCTACGGTTTAATGCTCTGCCATCAGCATCTTGAAATTCTCAATAATTTTCGAAAAAAAGCTCAATATTTTCATTTTGTGCTGGGGTCCTACAAATTATGTAGTGATCTTGTATGTATGTGTAGCTAGGAAGGTAGACGGGTAGATAGATAAATAAATGATAGATAGATGATAGTTGCTTGATACACAGAAATAGATGATGATGATGGTGGTGATGGTGATGATAATGGCAGATATAGAGAAATTTTAGTGAAGGAAATGCATCTTGGGGATGGGGAAGAAACTTTCTACCATAGGTTGAGTGGCTGGACCACTATTTTTCTGCAAACTCACTCTCCTTCTGCTCATTCACGTCCTATCTAGAGAGAACGTTTCCAACCAATGATTAATGGAGAATCTGAATGCTCTAAAGCAGCTCACTTTTATGAGATGCACTAAGATTAGTTTGCATACTTCATTAAATGCAGTGAAAATGATTTATGTGAATCCTTTAACAGAGATTAGAAAGCCATGTTTTCCTGAAAAGGTAGTATACTTGTCAATAACCTTCTTCTGACTTCTCTTTATCATAACTTCACGCCTCAGAACCAGTTAATCCTCAGTGAAAAAGACGCCTCATCTGCCGCCAACTCAGGCGTCACCCAGACTCAAGCTCATCCCAGATACGCTGTCAGTGGACTTTGGGCCTGAGTCGTACAGTGACGAAGGCTGACGTGGTCTGAAGACAGTTGCGTGACAGCTGATGTGCAGCTTAAAGGCACTCACATGGAGAGAAGTGGTCACAGTGACAAGATGAGTTTATTTTACAAAACAAGTTGCTAGAAATTCCCTAAAGCTCAGTGTTAATCCCCACTGTATTATTATTTTGGTGATTACATATGAGTGGTTTCCTGCATTTCCATCATTCAGTTGTTCTACATTTGGGGTTACTTAAAAACATATACACATTTTCTTTCTGGTGAAGGAAAATCACTGATTCCTGAATTATTACAGCTGGAAGAAGAATTTGACATCATCCACTTCATCGTTTTACAATTTTTCAAGTATTTGGGCATTAGCTTCAAATATATGTATATTTGCTATGCCTTCATTTCTCATATACAATTATTTCTAAATATTACTTAACATCAGTTCACTTTTTTTTTTTTTTTTGCAGTACGCGGGCCGCTCACTGTTGTGGTCTCTCCCGTTGCGGAGCACAGGCTCCGGACGTGCAGGCTCAGCGGCTATGGCTCACGGGCCCAGCTGCTCCGCGGCATGTGGGATCTTCCCAGACCGGGGCATGAACCCGTGTTCGGCAGGCGGACCCCCAACCACTGCGCCACCAGAGAAGACCCCAGTTCACTTTTAATATTAAATAAATTTAGTCTCATCTTAAGCAACAGCATCCATTAAATCCTGGATTTAATAAACTAGTTTTACGTTTTATGTTTTAGTTACATATGCATGTGTAACTATTTTTTTCTAAAGTTTATCTATGACGACCTAAAAATGCTTCATGTCCCTCTCTAAAAACATTCTACAAGCTGAAGTGTAGAGACATAATACAGACTTCTCTTGGTACATATGAGCTAGTGAAAGCAGAATGAGCTTATTAAAATAAAGAAAAGATTGTCCGATGACTCAATAGAAAATCAGAGTCTTAAAAAATTAAGTCTTGGGCTTCCCTCGTGGCACAATGGTTGAGAGTCCGCCTGCCGATGCAGGGGACACAGGTTCGTGCCCTGGTCTGGGAGGATCCCACGTGTCTTACAATCTTTACTCTGCAATTCCTTACCTGTACCTCTTTGGAAAAGTCACTTAAAATCCCTGCACCTCAGTTTGGTCATATGCAGAACCTGAATTTAATCAGCATCCTAGCTCATAATATATTCCTGAGCAAGGAGGAAAGTGAGTGGTGGGAGGTGATATAGTGACAGATGACATGTGACCTGACATTCTGGGTGACATAGGAGACCAGCACCCAAGGTCACAAGGGTAGCTGTGACACAAGGGTAGTTGACAGACCATGAACAAAACCAAACTTTCCTAACGCTCATCCAATGACCTTGGTGCGGAATGAAATAAGCTAATTAGATGTTGAATAAACTTCACTAGAATCATGCCTCTGTTTTCAAAGCATTAGGTTTTTATATGGCCGATGATGTTCACAGAACACTGATAACATTTTCTGATGAAAATATATTAATACGGTATTGCATAATGATCATCAGTTCCATAATTCTTTTCTGACATGGTTGCTTCCCTGCAATTTATCTCTTTAAGCAAAAGGTAGAATGATTGGTTCGTTTCTGATTTTTCCTTTCAATCTAACATATGGTTCTGTTTAAATGTGTCCATGTTTGCAACTTACAGTTGACATTTTTGGCACTCGGAATAGTATCTTGCAATTATACTTAGTTTAGAAAGAAGGGTTTGCTTTAACAGCAGAATGCATGAAATAAAAAAGTTCAAGTCAAATTTATTGGCTGCTGAGAGCCCTCGAGAATGTAGACGTCTGGTCTGGGGGAACTCAATGGATTTCTGTTCTTGGTACATGCACCCACTTATGTGTTCACGTCCCACCCCCATCCTCATGGCCATTACATGAAAGCATCTGAGTGTTGTACAAGGCTAAAGCTTTTTGTGTTAATCTATCCCATATGGAGTAGCTATTAAACAGACAGCGAATTCACTCACGGCCTGGGGGTAAGCCTGTATTTGTAACACGGGGACACTGTCAAGGGACTTGTGTAGCAAAGAATAAGGAAAAAATATAGAGAAAAGGGAATGTGAAAAGTAGTACCGTCTAGGCTACATTCAGCCTGAAAATAATTGTTTGTGAAGACTTTGGTGGTTGTGGACATGTGCAAACAGCTAAGGAAGCTCTCCTCGAAGGAAGGTTACTTCTCCTGCAATGCTGTGCCTGGGAGACACAGATTTTCCCTGTTTCTGGGTCTAAATTCAGAAATTAGGCCCAGAAATAGAATGGTTCAGTGAAACTCAATCGTGTCCCAGCACCAGATCCGAGACATATGGAAATTAATGAAACACAGGAGTCCTGCAAAAGTAATAGAGATCATGTAGATCTCTCTGTAATTTAAGCAGAAAGACTGTATGCTTTAGGTACTCAGTTTTAAGCAAATGAGAGAGATGTTGAGAGATTTGGTGGTTAGAGTACCTATACCCAAAGCAAGAAATGATCAGGCCAGTTTGTCATGTCTCAGTAGATTATGGAGATCTGGGATAGATCCAGGGCAACAAGAAGTTTCTGAGGCAAACTTGGAGAGTGAGGCATTTGTATAGATGACCCTGGTTCAAGGATAGATTCATTCCCCAGAAGGGAGGAATGGAAACTTAATACCAAAACACCTCAATTAGAATGGTTTGTTTCTATAATTTCTTACATACATTTCTGCTTGTTTATCAGATTTAAAGTAGCTTTGTGGATACATTTCTTCTGGGGGTATTTACTCTCTACTTGGCCTTACACAGTTCTTAAAGGACTCTTTCAGGTGATGCAATCCTAACGTCTATTCATGGAGATCTCTTGCACAGAATGAGCCCAAGCAAAGCCTGAAAAATCATTTACCAAGTGGAACACATGCCTTAGTAGGTTTGTGAAGAGACAGAGTCTTGGGTTGGATGATGTCTACATTTTCTTTTATCTCTGAGACTATCATTCCTTGAAAGGTCCCTGGCTTCAAAAAGCCTAGCAAACACGACTAACCAGGTTGTACTTCCAACCTGCTGCTGAGATGGATGACCTAGTCTGGAACAACTCTCTGAGTCATTCAGATCAGCGTTCTTCTAGTGAACAAATTTCTGTTCAGCAAATTCTGAGTATGTGCTCTGAGGCAGGAACTCTATGATAAGCACTGAGGACACAAAAGTGAGAAAAATGGGCATAATCTTTGTTCCCATGGAGTTGACAGTTTTGAGGAGGAATGCAAATGTCACTCAAATAACCACAGTAAAAAGTGTACACCTAAGAGTGGATATAAGAAGTTGGAAGGAAAAAAACATAAACAAACAGCTTGAGTCAGACTGAGCAGTCAAGGAAGGGTTCTTGGAGGAGGTGATATTTGAACCAAAACCTGGAGCAAGATAATTTAACGAGGGAAAGGGGGCATGGATTTCTGGAGAGATGAATCAGGTAGGCTCAAGGGAAAACTGTGACATTAAAAAAAAAAACAAAAACTAGATGGAGGCCAGTGGGCTAGATGAGAAAGAGGCAGGGAGAGAAGTGATGGAAGCTTCCTGGTACAGGAGCTACTCAGGGACCCAGAGGCCAGGTGGAGGATTTGGTTCTTGATCCTACGTGATGGAGGAAGACACCAAAAGTTTTAGGCCGAAGGTTAACATAATTTGATTTGAACTTGAAAGCATCAATTTGGTATCCACTTACCTAGAAAGCCAAAACGGTCTTTGAATCAGCTCTATCTTACACTCCCTTAATAGACAATTCTCAGAAAATCTCTATCGCTAGGTGCCTGCTCTACGTATCAGTGGCTGGGCTAATTAGTACACTATAGCTTAGACCCAGCGGATGCTACCAACAAGGGTTTCCCAGCCATTTTGTGCAGAAGAGCCTCTTTCATTTTCTTGAAAAGTTGAGGTCTTTGGGAAAAAGCCAGGAGACACAGTGAGGTGTCAGAACAAAGACTGAGTTTGGAGAAGAAATATAATTAACTAATGAGAAGACTGAACAACGGAGCTTTGAGAGATGGGATGTGGGAAGAAAAGCACATAAAGGAATCAGAAATCCAGTTTCCCCTTAGAGAGAACATGTAGCCACTTTGGGCTTCTGTTTACTTGCTTATGAAATAAGATCCATTCATTTGCGCAGCACTTACGTTCCTTCTTATTTTTAAACAATGCACCCATGTACCAAATCCCGTGTTAAGCTCAGGGGATAAAAAAATAAAGTGTGGTGCCAGCCTTCCAGTCCCTGGCATTCTCCCTGGGGAGGCGAGAACCCAGTATTTACCAAGTCTGACCTGCTAGACCCTGGGCTTGGTGCTTTCACAGGCATTCCGCTATTGAATCCTTACCACAAGCAGGTGAGATCATAGGCTCCTTAGCCCCACTTTTACAAATGAGAAAACTAAGACTGAGAGAGAGGAAGCACCCGACCTCAGATCAGGCTGTCAGTGGTGGCAGGGCCAAATGTCACACACAGGTCTGATTCCAAGACCCTTGTTCTTTCCACCGTAACACAGTGTAAGCAAGTAATTACAGAGCAGAGTGTGAAGTGTTTCCACGGAGGAATGCAGCAAGAATTATGGCAGCAGGGTGGGGATGCACTAAGAATAGCTCCTCTGCTGCTTCGCAGGGCTGTCCCCGTGATCACGTGCACGGATGGACTTGAAAGTGCTTTCTTTGTATGCTAAAAAGTGCCACATAAATATAAGGGATTACTGTCACCCACACAACCGGATCTGCTATGCTGGGGCGCCGAGCGCCTCTCAGGGTGAGGCTTACAGGCTGGGACGATGGCTATTTCATTCATTCATTTCCAGGACTTTCTTGGCATTCACTGCACCACAGGGGCGGGTCTGACAGCCAGCAGTCCCACACGTCCTGATGGAAGCCAAAGCCTGTCAGCTGTGCGGGGACATTCCTGGGTGCCGCTGGCTGGAATGACACTTAAGGTTTTTATCTCTAAGCTGAAAGGGAAAGGATTGATTTAGCCTGGAGAGTTCCCAAGGAGCATCCTCCCTCCCTCCCCTGTGGCTCCGAACCCAGAGCTTAGAATCAGGAGTCCTCCCAACTGTCCGCCCGCTCTGAGGTCTTCAGCTGTCTCCGGGTGAGGGTGCCCACAGAGACCAGCGCCAGCGCCGGGCTGGGCTGAGTCATGGTCCCCGCCTTGTTGGGTGGGGTCAGGGCCAGTGATGGCTTGAGGACAAGGCCTGTATAAAGTTGCAGGGGTTTTCCAGGCTGTCCTGGGCAGGGGCTGCGTGGATTATAAACAGCTGTGTTCAGAAGCCAGCGTGACAGGAGGGCTCTGTGACCCGGCCTGGGGTCCCCGTGGAGAAACCTGTGGCGAGATTCAGGGCAGAAATTCTCTCATGGACCATCCTGTGGTTAGTGTGGACACTGCCTGTCTGAACATATATTAGTGTGTGCATGTGTGTGCGTGTGTGGCAGGAGGAGATGATGCTCTTACTTTTTCAGTGTCACAAGAACTATCATCTCATGACAGACTCATAAACCAACTCCTGACACCAGGAGGTTTTTTTTTTTTTTTCTGCTTTGTTTTTTGAGATTTTGTAACGAGAAGTAGACAAACAGAGAGATGGAGGCAAGTGGGAAAGGTCTGGAGCCAGAGGCTCGAAAGATGTGCATCTGGAGGGGGAGGGCAGGGACAGAGGGGCGCCCGAGGTGCAGCCACACGGGAAGAAAAGTTTTGGAGGAGTCGCCAGAATGTTTCTGTGGTTTAGACAAGCATAAAGGAAAGTCAAAGAACGGAAAGTTTAAGGACTCTTTTTAGACTTATTTTTTGGGGTAACATTATATAAGTTTCATGCATACCACATTATCTATATGTTCTACCTCTGGATACCCTGTGGTGCTCACCGCCAAAAGTTTGGTTCCTATCCGTCACTGTACAGGTGACCCCTTTCACCCATTTCGCCCTCCCCCTTGGCCCCTTCCCCTCTGGTGACCCCTACTCTGTCCTCTGTATCTACATGTTTGGCCTTGTTTATTTTATTTTATTTTATGTTTTATATCCCACATATAAGTGAAATTATATGGTACTTGTCTTCCTCTATCTGCTTTAGTTCACTTAGCACAACACCCTCAAGGTCTATCACGTTGTAGCAAATGCCAAGATTTCATCTTTTGTGTGGATGAGAAGCGTTCCCTTGTATACATACCTCAGCTCTCACTGGGGACTTGGGATCAAGTCTTTAGAAGTTCAGGTACTGAATGTTCTCTTGTTTTAATATTGTTGGTTGTTCAGCCCTCGCCCTGAAACATGATGTAACCGAGCAGGACCCTATGGGGCCTTCCCGGGACAGGGACACCTCCCCCGTAGCCTCTGCTGTAGCTCCTCTCTGAAGTACCCAGATGATGATACCTCACGCATGTTTCCTGAGTTTTTCAGATGCTAAAAGCTGCCACCAAATGGAAGACATTAACTACTTAATGGTCATGAGCCTGTAGCCCCTGCACTTTCTGGCACCCAAGGATTGATCACCATCAACTAATCATAGAATTGTGCACAAGCTGATCACATCCCCTGGGATTCCCCTTCCTCACCTGACCTTTAAAAATGCTTTGCTGAAACCCTTTGGGGAGTTAAGGGATTTTGGGGCATAAGCCACCCATCTCCTCGTTTGGCCCTGCAATAAAACTTTCTCTGTTCCAAACTCCTGTGAGTTGATTTGTTTAGACTCACTGTGCGTCAGGCCTAGGGGCCCACGTTCAGTAACAGTGACACAGCCTGATCGTGAACCCCAGGGGTCTGCAGGTTCATAAGGGGGTGGGTGCTACAACTGACTCACGTGTACAGAGTTTTTAGGGAGAATTCCATACGTTGGTAATGAAACGTTATTGTAAGAACAAAGACAATGAAAACAAAATCCTATTGTTGATCAAAGTATGTTTTAGCAAAACTGCAATGAAAGTTTCAAGTTTTCAGGACTCCCATGTGGCAGAATACCCACGGGCACCTGAATTACCTTTTCCAAAAAGTGAGTCAGTCTAGGTGAGTCATTTGAATATTAACTGCCAGTTTTCTGTCAAAGGAAGCTGCAAGACTGTCATCTCTAAAAGACCACAAACCTGCTTATTTTGGAAATGGAACCCACACCTACATCATAGCTCACGTCCACGGAAGTTCCGGCCTTGTGCTCATTTAAGAAAATCACTCAGGCATCTTTCATTTATATTTTTGCAAGGACCATGAGGTCACAGACAAAGGGTTATTTTCATGTCTGTCTTCAGCATTATTATGATAAGAAATTAATATCATCCACCTTATCTAGGAATGCTTTAAGGGTCGTGACCTGACCCGAACGGTGAACCCCAAACTGAACTGAACCATATTAATTTGCAAAACCAGCCACTGAAACTGAAACCGTGTAGCGATTTTTAGCTGAAATGTATACCGAAACGACGTCTTCTAAAAACGTGACTTGGCTTCATATATTTCGAAAGCTAATGAAGGGATGTAAAAATGTCTCTGACCGATGGGTCATTATTTATTTGTAACATGAGTCAAAGCACATGCAGTGTGACTAAAATAATTAAAGAAGAGAAAAACCATATAAGACCTTACCACTACTCAGCCATGGACTTGCCAGACTGTTCTGGCGGGGAAGGAGGGGAGCAGCGGGCCTGGGGGAGTCAGGCCCCGGGTGGGGGGCAGGGGGTGGCCCAAGGCCTGGGGTGGGGCTGAGGGAGCACCACTGAGCTTGGGGGCAGCTCTGGGGTCAGGCTGGCGAGGAGGGAAAGCGAAGGAGTGGCGGCGTCTCCTCCTGGGTGTTCAGCAAACGGATTGGAACCTTCTCTACCACGGATGAGACAGAAATATGCCAGATGGCAAGTGATCCCTCACACTGACTGCATAACTCAAAATTGAATTAGAAACTTGCCTTGGTCCACTCCTCTTTGAAATACTGCTTTTAGTTGAAAGTTGAAATCTGTGACAGGTCCAGACTGGGGAGGATAAAGAAAGAAAGTAGAAAGACTGCCCTTGTTTCTTGCACAAGTGACTCCCTGTGAAAGCAGGCTTGGCCCCAGCCTCCAAAGGTCCTGATTTCTCTGAGGGCCCCATGCTCCCCCCTACTGGCCCCCCAGGTTTTACCATCATGCCTGTCCTGTCTTAGCTTCTTCTGTCTGTGGACAATCAAGCCAGTGACTGAATGAATATGTGAGTAAAACAACCCAAGCGCCCTCCTTAACCTTCCGTCCTGGCCCCCGATGCCATGCAAGCCTGCGATTCATTCATTCATTGTCCTGTTGGTCCTGGGGTCACAGGCTCTGCTTTTCCGTCTCCAGCATGTTCAAGTTCCTCCATTCCCTTGCTTAGCTGCTTTGAAATAATCATTTCCCTCAAAATAGACTTCCTATGTGAATTATCTTTTTATCTTTCCTTTTAGCAGCTGTATTAATTTCCTAGGGCTACCGTAACAATGTATTACAAACGGGGTGACCTAAAATAGCAACAATTTATTTTCTCACAGTTTTGGAAGCGAGAAGCCCCAAATTGAGGAGTTTGAAGGGTCATGCTCCCCACTGCAATCTGACCAGAGTCTTTATGAAAGAGGGTATTGGGACACAGCATAACCCCAAAGAGAACAGCCTGTGAGGAGGAAGGCAGAGCCTGGGGTCATGTGTCTACAAGTCGAGGAACACCAAAGGGTGCCGGCAAACTACCAGCAGCAGGGAGAGAGGCTGGATCAGAGCCTCCCCGAGAACCTTCAGAGGGAGCAGGGTCCCTCCAACACCTTGATTTCAGACTTCTACCCTCCAGGACTGTGAGGCGCTAAACGTCTCTTATTTAAGCCCCTCAGATTGCTGTACTTCATTCTGGCAGCCCGAGCAGATGCGGGCAGACTGCTTCCCTGGCTCTGCCTGGCTCTGAGCACCCCCTGGTTTGCAGCCTCCCACTCCGATCCCCACACCATCAGCACAGAGGCTTCTCCCCGTGTGTCTGGGTCCAGATTTCCCTCCTCTTAATAAGAACATGAGTCCTATTGGCTGAAGCTCACCCTAGTGGCTTTATCTTAGCTTAATTCCAACTGCAAAGACCCTATTTCCAAATCAGATCACATTCACAGGTACTGGGGAGTTAGGACTTCAACCTACCTTTCTGGGGGACACAATTCAATCCAAACTCCTTGAAAGGGTTAAGCACACTCATTGCTTCTTCTTCCTTAGAACTGGGTTACTCTTCATCTTTTCAATACAAGGAGCATCCTGCCTCAGACACCCCAGCGCTGGAATTGTACCACTTTCCTCTTTATCATTTTAATATCCTACATTCTCTTCTCTTCCCTGACATTGAGGAGGTTGCCTGTCAACCACCCGAACTTCCCACCTTTCTGATTTCCCAGGGCGCCGACCCTGAATTCTCTCTGAAATGCTCTTCTGCGCCACCCCTTCCAGAATGCTTCTCGAGTCCTTGACTCATCCTCAGAGCCCACCCACTCCTTAAATGCTGGCGCTGCCAGGCCTTCTGCTGTGGGCCTGGCACCCAGGGCACCAGTGGGACAAGGTTTAAGCTGTATTAGCCTCTCTCTGCTCCGTGCTCCTCTGAGCACAGAGACCATGTGATTTAAGCATCACCAGGCCCCGCACAGAATAAACACACAGTAGCTCTTGCAGGACAGATGGAAGACTTGAATGAATGGGACCTTGTGAATTTTCAGAAGGGGAGAGTGACGTGGGCATGGCTGTGGTCTCTTCCTCCCACCTTGACAGCTGGGCTCACAGAGGCACTTGGCGTGCTCTGCTCAGTTACACTCCCAGGTAAAGAAAAGAACGATCGTGGGCTGTCATGGATGAAGGAACCTGGGGCGGTGGACACATGCTGCTGACTGCCCGCCGTCCCCCGAGGTGGCACGGGTGATGCTGCAGGGGGAGGCTGGGGTCCAGGGGCTAACCCCCTGGCGGAGTCTCTCAGGGTCCCTGTCCAACTGTGAAATGAATGGAACTTCAAGGACAAATAGCATTGTCCCTTCACAGGGACATGATGGGAATCAATAGAATGTTCTCATTTCTCTAGAGGAGATGTTTGATTCCTAGCATAGAAAGCTAAAGGTAAAAACAAACCTCATACTACAGGCAACAAGCAAACATCTCGAATCTGGATGGGAGCAAGGGAAGGCTTCACCCACCAGTCAGGAGGCATTTTGTGACGGCCCCGGGCTCCTCATTCAGTAAGGACCCCCACCCACTGCAGGTGTGAACAGGTGCACTTTCTACCTGGGTGGAATTCAAAACCTTCACTTCATTTGAAGGACCTTGAAGTCTGAGAAGATTCAAAATAATGTCTTTAAAGTCACAGGGAAGCAATCTCATTTTGTGAGCTATTCTCTAAAACAATAAAGGATGGTAATAATTTTACATGCGTACCTATAACCCAGGTCCTTCTGACATTGGCTTGTGCAGTTAAAGAAATGAAGTGATTTGGGTAATTGAAAATTTGCAAGGACCATGATAGAATAGTAATAATGGGTTGCTTCAATTTCTTCTCATTGCTAATTCAGACCAGGAAATGAGACAGCACATTAGGTCAATGGTTATGAACTAATTAAGGGGCAAACTAAAAGCAATTCCATTTTTAAATAGGTTATGCACAGAATATGCAATCTGTACACATGTCTGTACACTTCCAGGCTTACAGCTTGGTTTTCAAGGCAGCTAACACGGGTTTCCATCCTAGTTCTTTTATTCATTAGCTGTGCGACATCAGGCAATTTTCTTCAACCCTTTGGAGCTTGGTTTACTCATCTGCAATATATATACCTCACAGGCTCTTTGTAAAATGTTACTGTACAGCCCACGTCAGCATCCTTTGTGCAGTGCTGGCCAGATGATCTGCATGAAATATTTTTATCTGCATCTGACTTCAGATTGGGGGAAGCCAGAAAGAAAAACATCTCACTGAAAATTAAAATCAGCTGGTTGGGACTTCACCCCCAGATTCTAGCATTCCTTGCTTTGCCACATTCATCTCTTCATTAAATATTCATGGGCATTTTTCATCTCTGAATCTGCCTGGGGACCCTGGAGGAAAAAGCACGTCCTGTGTCCTTTGAAAAGTTACCCCAAGCTAAGGGACATGCTTGGATGCCGCTGGTGGGCAATTGAAGAGCAGGTGATGACGGAATGAGGAATGAGGGAGGCTGGAAAAAAGGCAGGTCAATTCAAGGGCAGAACTCTGCTTCTGAGCCACGCCAGCCAGCAGCCTGCCTTGGGCTCCCCACACCCAGAATCTGCTGGGCTTGCTCTCGTGTGGGTGGAACGTGCACCCCGCTGCCCCAGGAGCCCCTGCCTCTGAGGTCACATGGAGGGATACCTAGAAAGCACGCAGGACCTTTCCTGCAGCCCACCTGCAAAATCCACAGTTTCTCAAAAATACTAGATCAGCTGATTCTATCTTCACAAAGATGGCCTCATCAATGCAGAAATCATTTGTATCTAGAAAAAAAGTAGAGTAACTGGTAACTACCAGAGTGAAATCTTTTTGCTGCCGGTTTGAGGTTTCTTTATGTCTTGTCCTAATGGATTCCAGTAAGAAGTGATGGTGGAGGGGAAATGGGGACCAGAGCTCACGAATGGCGACATGCTCTGTGCTCCAATTACTCAGCTAAAGATCTTTACAGTTTGCACTGCATAGTGATTCACATCTTACAAAGCTTGTTTGCCAGGGCGATTTCATTTCATTCATGTTAGAGGATCATGTTGCCTTCTCGAGAGGGTTGGTGAGAGAGTGAGTTGAAATAATATTTGCATGACAGAAGGACAGTTACTTTCCAATTTTCAGCAAGGAAACGGATTCAGATCAGGGAAAGAAGTGTAGGGCGGGGCCCAAAGTATCTGTTCTCTGCCAGATACTGGTTGGAGGCTTTGCATATGAGTCCTCAGGTAACAGCCCTGAGTGTTGGGTGTTATTATTATTTTTTATTTAATAATGAGAAAACTGAGGTTTACACAGTTTAAGCTATAGGTCAAAAGCTCTATGATAAGTTTATAGCAGAGCTGGGATTTAAACTTATGTTTTCAATCTATGTATGTGGTTTTGCTTAAATGATACTGAGACACACATCAATACAGTTTACTTATAAAAAAAAAATCTCACAGGATGGGCATAATAATGTATCTGACTGAGGTTGATGGCACTCATGTCTTGCTGTTACCTAGATGACAAAACACTGATTTTGGGTTGTGCAGAACCTGGTGCCCTTCTTTGTCAGGCTTGCGCATCCTCTGCCTCCGTGGCAAAGTCCCAGGAAGAGAGAAGCAAGCAAAGCACGGACCAGGAGAAAGGGGAAGATGTATGCTTTGCCCACTTCCTGTGCAGCTTGGTGACTGTGACCCGGTCACAGAGAAAGGCCTGTGACCCAGAAAAGGAGAAAAGCCTGGAGGTTTGGAATCATCAGCTGGTCGCCAGACACTTTTCAGGGGCACAGGGCTCAGCACACCACAGAGGGGAGTTGCTTGTATTGAAGGCCATTCTCTGGCCTCCAGGGGCTTACCCACTATATCCATCCATCCAGGGGCAGGGAATACACATGGGCTCAGCAGAGCGATTTCACAGGAGCCTCTGGTGTCTGGGACCTATTTCACGGCACTTACACTTTTCATCTTTACCTGCTTTACGTATGGGGTCTCTTCTTAGGTGTCCTTTGAGGAAATGATTCCTTGGCTAAATCAAGACGGAACAATCACGTTGTGTGTCCCATGCCCTCCAAACTGACTTGGGCATTTGGAGAAAATTATACGGGAGTTACTCGGAGTCCTCTGGTGCTGTGATCACACAACCAAACGTGCAAATGTGTAAGAAAAAAGAAAAAGGAGAATAAGGAGGAAGACACAAACATTACATAGGTCAATACCTACGTCCCTATTTTTAAAAATCTATAGATCTGTATTTCTATGCATCTCTGGCTCTCTATTTATTTTGAGGCAAATACATGAAAATGTGAGTAGTGGCTATGTCTGCCTGGTAGGCTTTTTGATGGTTTTAATGTTTAAAAATTCGTCTATAAAAATTTATTATTAATAATTAAAATAAATAAATAATACTACTTTGTAAAATGATGAACATAGGTATGTTTTAAATCAGTACAGGAGGGCTTCCCTGGTGGCACAGTGGTTGAGAGTCCGCCTGCCGATGCAGGGGACACGGGTTCGTGCCCCGGTCCGGGAGGATCCCACATGCCGCGGAGCGGCTGGGCCCGTGGGCCATGGCCGCTGAGCCTGCGCGTCCGAGGCCTGTGCTCCGCAACGGGAGAGGCCACAACAGTGAGAGGCCCGTGTACCGAAAAAAAAAAAAAAATCACAAGTATTCCCCCAATCTAAGACAGGAACACCCAACCTGGACCCTCAATGGTCTTCCTTACTGTCACTATACTATTCTTACTTATTTCTCAATTTGTGTGTTATCTTTTCTAGACTGTTAGCTGCATGAGATTATATCAGTTTTGCTCAATATCACATTACCAATATATAGCACTCTGCTTAAATATTTTTTTACATGAATAATAGTATTTTATTGCACTGGCTTATTTACTACATTTTCTCATCCTACCGTTGCCCAAAGCCAGGAGCTGTTTTTTTTTGCGGTATGCGGGCCTCTCACTGCTGTGGCCTCTCCCGTTGCGGAGCACAGGCTCCGGACGCGCAGGCTCAGCGGCCATGGCTCATGGGCCCAGCCGCAGATGTGGGATCCTCCCGGACCGGGGCACGAACCCGCGTCCCCTGCACCGGCAGGCGGACTCCCAACCACTGCGCCACCAGGGAAGTCCAGGAACTGTTTTTTATATAGTTTCATACTCCATGCACTAGACGTGGTAGTGTCTAATACAGAGCAGGAACAATAGTTACTTGTGAAAGTAATTAATCAATGTATAGTGATGATTGCCTCTGTTACCTGGCAATATATGTCATATTTGTGTGGGAATGTTTTTGAAAGTCTTTTTATTTGTCCGCTAGCCTCAATGAGGACAGACATTTATTTTTCTTGCAACTCTACATGCAAGTTTAGGAAAGTATTTAACATATAGTTAATGTACACTTCAACATATAGTTCAGTATATTCATCTGATTTACTACTTAAAGATTGAATTTGAAGTATGTACCTTCAGAGAGAAATAAATTGATAGATATTGATTGTCAAATGGCTGAATCTTATGTCACATTTAGTGGATCCTCTTGTAATTTAATATTTGTTCAACAACCACTTTTTACTTTCATTTTTTAAAAGTTTTTATTGGAGTATATTTGATTTACAATCTTGTGTTAGTTTCAGGTGTACAGCAAAGTGAATCAGTTATACATATACATATATCCACTCTTTTTTAGATTCTTTTCCCATATAGGAAACCACTTTTTAAACTACTAACTCCAACCCAGTAATCAGACTGGGTGGTGGTTCTCCAGTGGGGCTGGTTTGGCTCGGAGGAGAGCCATGCTGCAGGTCTGGAGACATTCCTAGTTGTCTGGTTGGTGCTACTGTCACGTAGTAGTTGGAGGCCAGGGGTGCCGCTCAAATCCTAGGGCAAAGAACAGCCCCGCCCCCAAAAAAGAGAGGATTTCAGTCACATATTTCAGAGGTTAGGAGACCTGAAACTAGAGTTCAGGGGAACACAGATGAATAAGGCACAGCCGTTGTCCCTAAAGGTCCCACAAAAAAAATAGAATTGGAACGAGTCCTTATACCAGGGTACTTCCTCACAATAATAGAGTGTGTGAAACAGAATGGGATGTCGTTAGCTGGACTCATCAAAAACAGTTACACTGAAAGGGGGACAGCTTGGGTAAAGTCATATGAAAAACCCAGACTGGAATGTATAAATGTAGTAATGCTCAGAACTAGTAGGAACTAACTAGAAGGAAATTGAGGTTCCTTTTATTGGAAAATGAACTCAAGATGGACATAAAGACATCTTCCTATATCTATAAAAGATCTTCAGCGCTGAGACCAGCATATTGGACTTATCAATGTAAATTTTTGATTTAATGAATGACAAGCCAGTGAAGAAGAGATTTTTCTCTTTCTTCCTCCCTCCCTCCCTCCCTTCCTTCCTTCCTTCCTTCCTTCCTTCCTTCCTCTCTCTCTCTCTCTTTCTCTCTCTCTCTTTTTCCCTAAAACACAAAACCTCTGAGGTTGGCCGTGGCTCAGGTCTTCCTGCAAGGAGGGCTGCTCCTCTCTGTTCATCTGCGTTTCTCCTCCTCAGATGTATTCCTTTGGGTAGTTTTCCAGTGATCATGGGATTGCCTCTCAGCTCTTAACCCACCCTTCTTTGCCCTGCCCTATGCTACTGCAGCTGGACCCTGTTAAAGTTTCTCCTCTGCAGCTGGTAGAGTGTTAACTTCATAAACAGAGGCTGGAGAAGTGACCCCCAAAAGGCTGGAGACTGAAGACACGGTCCTCCTAGATCCAGGTCCTCCCCTCTGGGTGCTGTGCTCTTACTATTTATTATTATCCTTCAGTGTGGTGTGGAGACATTGATATCTATCTATATATGTCTATATCATATTTTATGTATATATATATATATATATATATATATCTTTTGGTGTCCATACTTAAAAAACTTTCTATAAGGCTTGTGCATCAATAAAAAGTTACAGCTCGGGACTTCCCTGGTGGCACAGTGGTTAAGAATCCACCTGCCAGTTCAGGGGACACGGGTTCAAGCCCTGGTCTGGGAAGATCCCACATGCCGCGGAGCAACTAAGCCCGTGCGCCACAACTACTGAGCCCATGTGCCACAACTATTGAAGCCCATGCTCTGCGACAAGAGAAGTCACCTCAATGAGAAGTCTGTGCACCACAGTGAAGAGTAGCCCCTGCTCGCCGCAACTAGAGAAAGTCCACGCGCAGAAACGAAGACACAACACAGCAACAAATAAAAATAAATTAAATAAATAAATTAAAAAAAAAAAGTTACAGCTCACTATTATCCATGAAAAAAGAAAGACTGAAGAGAAAAGGCCAATCCCTCTCTCTCCTGTGTAAAGCCCCATCTCTGTTTCTACTTTCTAGTTGGAATCTCCTTTACTTCTTCTGGTAATTCGTATGATGAATGACTTCATGTTTTAGGTAGAATTTGCGTCAGACTTCCGGGGTTCCTCTCTTGATTCAAAACTAATTAGATCTATCACTTTGGGCAAATTTTATAATTTTTTCTATGTTAGTATTACGATTGGGAATCTTTTAAATGATTATTGAAAGGGAAACACTTTGCATAGTGCTCTGGGATACAGTAGATAATATAGAAAAAGTGCTTTACAGAATGCCCAGCACATAGTACATTTTTTGTTTTTGTGTGTTTGTTTCTTTTTGTTTTTGTTAATGTAATACCCTGCCTCCGAAGCATAGAGAGGTGGTCTTATCTGTGTAAACATCTGTGAGAACCCATCTCAACAGGGCTGCGACTTTTAAGGGTATAAGCACCACAAGAGATGTGCATGTTAGTAAGAGAGCTGAGGAAGAGCCAGGACCAACGGTGGACTGCAGTAATAAAGACGGCTCACATTCACTGAGCACTGACCGTGGACCGAGCCCTGTTCTCAGTGGTTTTGCGAGTATCAATGCACTTAATTCTTACAGTACCTGTATCAGCCCAGGTGACAGGTAGGGCTTTCCCGTGCTGTGAACGAGGATGCTGAGGCATCCATCTCTTCCAGGATCTGTCCTAGTTACAGAGCTCAGAAAGAACATGGCGCTGAGTCTAAATCTGTGTCTTCAGTGATTCTAGTGACTGCCCCTCTGATGGCCACGCTGCCTCTGAAAGCCACAAACAGGGAGCTTTTCTTTTCTTGGCGCAAGAAAGGAAAGCTATTAAAAGGGTGATGCTGAAGGGGCTTTGGCAACCCACTAGCCTAAATGCTTGCAAGCCTGGGGGCATGGTGCAGCCTGAGAGCCATGTCACTTGCATAAATCTGCACAGTTAAGTGAGTATTAGATCTGGAACTGGAACCCAGGTTCTATGTCCTTCTTCTCTGTCTCTCACATCCCTCCAATAACATAGTCTCTATTCTAGTGTGCATTATTAATTTCCTATGTGGTTACCTTTTAAAAAATATCCATGTCTCCCCAGTCAACCATATATCCTTTCCATATGGAGTTTAAACTCTTGTAAATCAAATGAGAACATGACAAACAGGAACGAAGGAATGGTTGCTGGACTTCTTTTAAAGAATAAAATGACTTCGATGAAAACACTCAAATCTTTACAAATATCTTAATGCTGAAAACATATTTTAATTGGCTTAATTAATAAAGGGGAGGAACTTTAACAGAGCCTTGGGATTAATCATTCCTGAAAATGATGAACTCTTGGCTGGCATCTTTTGCAGGGGATGGATCGTGAACCCCTGCACGGCTGAAGCCCTGGCAGAGAGAAGCTTGGGCATCAGAACAGTGGCATCGCAGGAGCCTGCATCTTGGAGAGACATGAGGGATACGAGCGTGGGGACGAGAGAGTTAATGCCTCCCCGTGCGAGAGAGTTATATCACACAGCACCAGTGCGAGGTCAGCAGTCTGGCTGGGGCTCGGACGTCGCTGCGTGTGCCAACAAGCACCCCGGGCAGCCCTTGAGAGGGTTCCAAATCCAGGTTTCATTCTGCAGCCTGGAGGATGCTTTGACAATCGCCTTGCGAAAGGAAACTAGAAGCTGCACCGGTGATTCCCAGACAAGCCACGGGTTAGATCACGGAACTCCCCCAGCTGGGAGCCCACTGATGCAGTGACAAAGGGAGCCCGGCTGAGACCCTGCTCAGGTGAGATGAGGCTTCCGGCTGTGGGGTCTTGTCTCTGCCGTTCGTACGAGCGAAAGTCAGTCTGCTGGGACTAGACGCTGCTATCAGGCAGGTTGTTTGCTGAATGCCTTTCATGTTTTCTCGAATTCCTTTTTCAGAAGCATGAGCTAGTCTGATGATGCACTTTGGTCAGAAAGCCACCTCTAAAACCGGGGAGCTTGTTTCCTAGAGAATCTAGCTGCTGGGGGATTCCAGAGCAGGCTCTCAGGAGGGTCAGCAGCAGACCAGAGTCGGATTAGCACGTCCCCAGAGGCGATTTCTCACTGCGCCCCCAGATTAATACTGGGATGGCGGCAATGGAATATACCAGGGGGTCTGGGGTGCTGGGTCCTAACTCAGAACCCATCCTGGGCTTACCAGGAAGCCACGTGATCTTGGGAAAAACATGATTAAATATTTGCTGAGACAGGTTTGAGTCCTTGGGGTCAGAATTGTGTCCGGTTTACCTTTGTGTGCTGAGCCCTGGACATGGGATCTGGTGATCTGCGTGCCTATAAGTTACCCAGCGACTCACAGTGCTTTGGAACAGAAAGTGTCACAACAAAATATGGGTGTAAACTTGGAAAGGCCATGACGTCTGCGTTATCATCTCAGGGAAGTCCTTTAGCCTTTCGGACCATTTGCAAAATCGTGTGTTGTGACGCTAACCCGAGTAGGGATCGGAGCAGCTGTGAGGCGAGTGTGGGTGCTGAGTCAGTGCCGTGGCCCAGGTGGCCTGCGTTTTGGGTGAAGTGAGATACCAGTGACAGGTCTCAGGGACGGAGAGAAATGGGAGTGAACCTGGGGCTTTGGGGAACAGTCTGGGTGAAGCCCAGTTACGACGGCCAAATGGTCTGACCACCTTGAGCCATACCCACGCTGGGGTCAGTCTCCAAGATGTCCGATCCACTGGGTGGGGTCTGTCATCAGGAAGCCTTGTGGCAAACAGCGTTTACAATCAAGCAAATGCCTGTTTTCAATGGCCGGCAAATTCTTCCAAATGGCACCTCTAGCTGAACTCTTGAAAAGGCAGGGATGACTGCTGTTTTCCTGATTGACACCGTCATGTCTCCTCACTGCCTTCAGGGCTGTGACCCACCAGGCTGATTCTAGCCTCTGCGATCTCCGAGCTCGCCTGTGCGCTTCTGGTCGCGTTTCTGGACGCTCTGCTTCACGCTTCACGCAGCACCTGCTCAGGGCTCGTATTTTCCTGTTGTGTCTCTGATGCTCTCACCATCGCATGTCTGTTTCTGCTGGACCCTCAGCCTATAACACCCCCTCCGGCAAACTGTACCACTTGTATTCATTGTTTAAGACCAAGTTTAGTTGCAGTTTCTTCCATAAAGCTTTCTGGGGCTCACATAGGTGTTTCTCTTCTTGCCCTGAAAGCATCCTATGTTGTTTCTATGCCAGAATTGCATTGGAATTACCTGCATCCCCCGCCAGTCCATGCTGTGGGTTCAGCGTCCTGGTACACCCAGAGTCTGGCACACAGTAGGGAGAAACTTGTCTGACCATATGTAGAAAGAAAGAGTGTCCACCTCTGGGAAAGACTTCGGAGCCTCCAAGTGTTTCATCGTCTTCCCCAGGAATGGAAACCAACAAAATATTCAGGGGAAAAGCAGGAACACAGTGTCCGGAAAACAGGACTGGGGGCATCCGGGGGGCTACGGCTCAGAAGGCTGAGCAGGGAACTTGACCAGGTCCAGGGCACTGAAAGCCTCCCTCTGGGTTCCATGGCTGCCAGCCTGGGTCTGCCCTGGACTGGGAAGGGGACACTGAAGCACTGAGCTAAAGACCGAAGCCAGGAAAGAAGAGTAGGGAGGGCAGTGATGGCCAAGCCTCCAGTGGAAATAAGCTGCATTGTTTCAAGTATTCATTCCCCACATTGCTTTGCTCTCATGTGACAGCGCATTGCAGCTGTGACGTGGGGAAAATATGCAGAGAGAGGTCTGTGAGACTTTAACTTTGTCCCCGAATCAAAGTCCGAGGCCCTCTGGTTTGGAAGGTGAGGTGGCCACCCCTGCCCTTCAGGCCAGGGGTGCACAGGCAGCCCTGCCCCCATTAGCCATGCACAGGAGAAAAGGCACCTGAGCGGGTGCCCTCGTCCCCCGGCGCCACCCAGGTGGACTTTGCCGCACTTGGTACAGGGCTCACTAGGAAGGCAATTAGAACACGCAGGTGGCAGGTGGTGTCTAGGAGTCAGAATCTGCCTCGTGACAAATACGTCTCAGACTGGTGTAGATGTGAAGGGACATTTACTGGGCCAGGTAGCCAGGAGGGTCAAAATATGATTTTGCTTCTGTTCCCAGCTGAGTCCAGGGGTTCAATGAAGTCAACAGAAATCTATGGGTATTTATGTGCATTTCGTTCTATTTTTCCTGTCTCTCAGGTCTGCTTTATTTATTCATTTATTTATTTTTAGTTGATTTTATTCACAAGCAAACACTTCCTGTAGGGCGGGGAGGATGGTACCTCTGACAGTTCTAATTAGTAAACTCAATAATAAAAGACAACCTCTTTCTCCAGAGTTCAAGAAAAATCCCAGTGTCCTTTGTTTGGCCTCATTTGGCTCCCAATCCCATTCCTAAATGCAGCCCTAGGGGCAAGGGGATGCAGTGCTTTTTTTGTGTGTGGCCTCTCCTGTTGCGGAGCACAGGCTCCGGACGCGCAGGCTCAGCGGCCATAGCTCACGGGCCCAGCCGCTCCGCGGCACGTGGGATCTTCCCGGACCGGGGCACGAACCTGTGTACCCTGTATTGGCAGGCGGACTCTCAACCACTGCGCCACCAGGGAAGCCCAGGGGATGCAGTGTTTTGAGGGGCCATTCCTGGGTCTGGTTTCTCACCAACCCTCACACCAAGCAGCACTCACAGATCATCCTACAACCACGTGGATTCCAAGCTCGCAGTCGCAGGCTGTCAGGGCAAGCAGGGAATTTAGCAGCTCCCTGGTGAGCTGGCTTCATTTTAGGTTTATTAATTTTCGGGGGGGAGGAGGGGATGTGAAAATATTATACTTATTGATTACAACTTAGAGAATAAAGGAAAAGGAAAGATGAAAATAAGAACCTTTCATGATCCTCCAATGTATACAGATAATACCTCTCATTATTCATTATTTTCCTCAAATAATTGAAAAGTTTTCTACATAATTTGAAACATTTTCTATTTTTCAGTCCTGACTTTCATAGTGATCATTTTCCTTGATCGTTTCCATTTTCCTTATAATATACTTTAATGGCAGCATGACCTTCCCAGAAATAAACATACACGTTCATCTAAACTCTTTCAGCATTTTCCTTCCTTTTGTAGGTGAGGGAATTGAAGCCCAGAGAAGGAAAACAATTTTCCAAGATTGGCAGCAGCACAAAGACGTGATTTCAGGTGCTTTGATCCTAGTTATCTAACCTCTTACTTACCTAAGGTCTTTATCTTCATGTATCTGCAAGAGACGCTGAAGTGTTTAGATTTTTTTTTTTTTTTTTTGGTGACAAGAACTGATGGATAATCATCAATATTAAAGAGAGGTGCTTGAGAGCTGAGTAAAGTTCCTGTCCATCAGTAGACGCTGCCTGAGCTCTAAGGAAGAGCTTAGAAGTCCTTCAAGGCCCTGCCCGGCATGGTGGTGGGAGGTCGTTTCTAAAGGGGGCAGCAAAACGAAGTTGTCGAAACTTTGTAAAGGTGGAGAATATTTTGAAAACACATGTTCTTCTTCACAAGACAGTGTATGGGGATGAAAGTTACGAATGTTGTCTCTGACCCCCTGTTTTCATTCACTGAACAAATATTTATTGTGCACCTGCTCTGTGCCAGGCACCAGTCTAAGTACTGAGGACAAGCTGTGAAAAGACAAGGGCTGTGCTCTCAGGGAGCTCATACGCTATGCAGGGGAGGTGGGACAGAAGGTTAGACAACTAAGTTGTCAAGATAGGCTACTTAGGATGTAAGCACTGGGTTGAGCCGGGAGTGAGATGAAACATCCAGAGCCGGAGCAACCCCAGCCGAGGGGAGAGTCGGTGCAAAGGTCCTGGGGTAGACCCTGCAGCTTGTGTGAGGAGCAGAAGAGGCCAGCCAGCATGGCTGAGGCAGAGGAAGGAGGAGGCTGTGGTCTAGGCAGAGGCAGGGCCACGTAAGGAATCTGCATTTTATGAAAAGTGTGCAGGGGAGCTGCTGGGAAGCTTTAGAACTGGATCGTGACAAGATGCTCTGATTGGTGTTGTGAAAGATCACCCTGGCTTCTGGGGAAGGATGAATTTGGGAGACAGGAATGGCAGGAGGGAGACGGGTTAGAAGGTTATTGAGAAGGACCTGGCAGGAAATGGCGGGCCCTGGTTTCGGGGGAGAAGTGGCTGGGTGATGGCCTTTGGAGGCCACAGGACTCCTGCTGGTTGGATGGGGATGGGGGTGGTGAGTGGTGGTGTGTTTAGGGAAAGGGAAGAATGAAAGATCATCACTACAGCTTGACCGCACCAAGACTCGACACCTTGTCTCTTCCCCCAGTTTTCTGCTTTATCCAGAGGGAAAGGTGGGAAAGTGGGAGAAATTCATAAGCAAATACTCCAACGCTCATTCAGACATTCTGTCATCTCGTGGAGTGGGGATGTCTGCCTTTTCACACAGGAGGGATGGGTCTCAGGGCTCCTCGGGGTGGAGTATCCCTGTGGAGGAAGGCTTAGGAGAGGTCTCACAGGCTCTGGACCATGTGTGGCCCTGCGCGCAGTGGGGTGGAGTCTGTGCTCCCTGGAGAGTTGCAGCCCCTGCCCTTCCTCCGCAGAGCGACACGCAGCTGGGTCTTGTCTTTGTGGAGCCCCTGCCCCTCCTGTTCTAAATGGTCTTAGGCTGGAGGCTGCCGTCATCCTTCCTCATCCTCAGACCTCGGTTCCCCTGAAACAAGCAGCTAAATGCAACCATGAGGGGCTCGGTGAGGAAAGGCAACCGAGGTGACGTCTTATAAGTAAGAGCTTCCATCCCAGTTAAGCAGCCAGCGAGAGTCATCTTTGTGTAACATCAGGTCCGAGAGCTGACCTTCTCAGGAGTTGTGCCCGGCCGGGGCTGGCTTGCAAGGGGGCCCCGGGGCCCAGGCCGTGTGCTGGAAACCAGGTGAAGTCTGGGGAGCTCTAAAATGACACCACTGAGGGGGGCAGGCTTTGTCCTGAGTTCCTGCCGCCTCTCCCCACCCGCCATCCACTGACCTTCCTTCCCAGAGCCGGTGGCCGGCAGGAGGCACCAGGGAGAGGCCCTGCTGAGGCTTCTGCTTCTCAGAATCAAGGCTCCTTTGTGCGGACATGAAAAGCCCCAGGGCCTGGCTCTGCCTTTCAAGCCTCATTTTTGCCATTCTCTGTCTCAAAATTCTTACTGTAATAATAGAAAATTTTATGCAGTCCTGCACACGTGCACGTACACACGCCAAATCTCTCCCTTGGGCTGTTTTCACGCAGCTCTGCCTGCTTAGATGCAGTGTCCCTTATCACCCTACTAGCTCATGGCTATTCATGCCCTGACCCGTGAAGCATCACTACTCCTCCCACGAAGGCTTTTCTCTGGTCCTGACCCAGACTGGGCTGGACATTCTTCCTCGGTGTCACCGCAGCCGCCAGACCCACCTGGGACAAGGCTTTCTGCACACTCGTCTGAACTGCTGCGCCCTCTCCTTCCTCGATGTCACCGCAGCTGCCAGGCCCACCTGGGACAAGGCTTTCTGCACACTCATCTGAACTGCTGCGCCCTCTCCTTCCTTGGTGTCACCGCAGCCGCCAGACCCACCTGGGACAAGGCTTTCTGCACACTCATCTGAACTGCTGCGCTCTCTCCCCTAACGTTTCTGTGCCTCGCCTCCTTGGCAGTAGCCTCCCCAGAATAGAGGGGTTAGAGCAGTTAGTGAGCATCAGTGGAGTCCATGCTGAGACAGTGTGGACACTGGGAAGGGACCACAGAGGCTGCATCTCTCAGACCTGGTCCAGGGTGGTGAGGTGCGGAAGGCTGGCTTCCATTCCACGCCTTCTCTTACACGATTTTCATAGTTTTATAGAAAAAAAGTGATTTAATGGCTAAAACCAGAGAGATGTCAGGCATCTGAGATGGTAAGGAAATGAGTCAGTGTGGAAATGTGAGTTCCCCCAGAAAGCCAAACATTTTTAAAGCCTTGACCATTTTGTATAGAAATCCTTTAACATTAATGATACAACTTTCTTTCTTCTTAAGAGCAAACATCATACATTGTGATGTAGTACAGTGCTATTTTCAGGGTTCTGCAGGGAGGTTTTCTGCTATTTTGAACAACCTTAAGCTGCTGTATCTCTTGAGTTTTCAAGTTGGTTCCTCATGTTTCTCAATGTTGCATCTTTTTTTTCCCCTGTCAACTGTCACTTCTTATTTCTTCCACTATTGGTACATTTCCTTATAATAATAGCAATGGTTCTCCATGTGCACATTTTTCTTCTAATCTGGAGAGAACTAGGGATATGAATAAGGGAGCTGGTTAAAGATAGACTTTTATATATTTATGTATATAAATATATGGAACAAGCTGGATTCCAGTGAGGACTCAGAGCTGTCTGGAGAGAACTAAAGACAGGGCATTTATAACAGAGCTTTTGCAACTTCTCAGTCAATCGATGCAAAGAGGTTTTGTCTGCTTCTTTTGTGGCCATCCGTTGGCCGTTGTACTAATAGGTGAGATCACTCAAAGTCTAACTTCCAACTCTTGGAAGTATTTCAACTGCGACATGAATATTCCACTCTGTAACATGGTGTAGAATGTCCAGATTCAATTTAATGGTTCAAATACTTGATTGATCTGCTAACAGGCATTAAGCCCCTCGATGGGCTTAATGACAGTGTGTGGGTCACCAAAGGGAACCCAGGAAGGGCAGGGGGTTCATGGCCCCTCATCTTAGACAAAGCCTTGGTTCCCTTGACAGAGAATCCATCCAGGCTTTTTGCTGGAACTTTGCTGGATAGTTCAACACTTTCTGCAAAAGCAGACTACTTTCTGTTTTTCTAAGTTCAATTTAAATATATGACGTAAGGCACTCTCTGAAGAGGCCAATCAGTTGCTGACCTATTTGTATGATATTTTAGGTATAAAATATCCAGGATCACCCACGCAAACAGCAGAGTGTGAGCAAGATGCTCTTCGACACCCTGTAGCTAGAAGATTTTTTTGTTGTTTTTTGGCATAACATAACATTTATAAAATGAATGTTTGGATGCCCTTGAATCTCTCAACGCTTTACTGAGTTTAAGACTCTGCAGCCCTCAGTGTGTGAATTAGGTGTGTGGACTCTTCCTGTGACAGGAGACGAAGGTGAGGGCTCCTGTCACCTTGGACCTGAGCATAGAAAAGTAGTCCCTGGGAAGCTCACTCTCACCAGCTCAGAGATGACAAACTCAAGTAGCCACGCAGGCGAGGCCACCAGCAAAAAGGGGTGAAGTGGGCCAGGTACGGTTGCAGCAGGGAGCACCTGCCCCACCTGAGGTCAACTGGTCTAGAGTTGCAGGGAAGCCAGAGATTGGACCTGAACTTGCAGACTCCTGGCTTTTAGAGCCCCATGTACCTAACCATGTCCGTGGGTGGGAGGTGGTTGGAGGGTCCCAAATTTATCACATCTGCTTGATACCATCGACAGAGCAGAGAACTCTCCCACTGGGAGACCCAGTCCCCAAACTCAGACCCAGAACTGTTTTCTGAGGTTGGCTTAGTGTTTAGAAATAAATAAATACAATCAGTTTGGATGAAAGTGTCTTTGAGAGGTGTTTCATCTCCAGTTTTCCTCAGGCCTCACCACTCCCTGCTGTCTTACAGCAGCTCCCATGTGCACATTTGTGCTTCCTCTCTGCCCCTTACAGGCATCTGCATTTTTTGCTGTGTATACAAATAGATGCACGTTTTAATCCCTGTCTGTTCAGGCTTGACAACCTCACTGGAGATCTAGGGCAGAACCAAAAAACGCAGAACCCAAAAATGTTATCAATGATGTCCTGTGGGCCGGAAGAGTGCGGCCTTGGCTGGGGGTGTGGGCTGGCTTCCCTGCCACTGGAACTTTCTAATTCTGGTCTGTAACCAGTTAATTGTGACATTAGAAACAAAATACCCCAAGCATCGATTACAGCGCCTGCTGGATACATAATAATAACTCAATATATGGAAACTAATTATTGTTGTCATGAGTATTTTATGATGAATATTTTTATTAGAGTAACCTATATCCATGGATCCAAATACATAAATAGCTTTGGAATCACCCAACACAGAATGCTTATATTCATAAACTTACACAGCCCCTCTGCAGAGTGTTTCTTGTAGACAAACACAATAGAGGTGGAATTCTAAAGCCCCAATTAAGTGGAAAAGGTCGCTTTTGTGGTAACAATAGGGCAGAGCTAAGCAACAAAAAAAAAGCTACTTAGTTTGGCAACCTTTGTTCCGAAGAATCTTCTGAAAAAGCCCCCCTCCGAACCTCCTGAATGGGGCCTGATCCCATCTTCCTAATCCCCTGGCCGTCTCACATAGGGTTAATTGAATGCTGGGGAGGGGTGGGTCCCCTTTTGTGGCAGGAGCTGGTCACAAAACAAAAACCAATTGCTAGGTTCCAAAAGGTTTCTCCCTCACACTCTGTGCTAAAATACGAGCTGCAATTCCTCTTCCTTCTTGGCCGGGAGGGGCGCAGAGAAAGTTAAATCTTTCGAACACGCAGAATTTTCTGGAAAAGGTGAAAGTTCCGTTTCAAGTTCCAAATTGAATGCAGCCTCCCAGCCCGATGCTTTGACCCGTCTTTGTCCCGGTGCCGCAGACGCACCGCTGGCTGCGGCAGCAGCGTGGGCCGGGAGGGCCCGGGCTCCCACGCCGGCCCCTCCCCCAAACACCAGGCTGCACATGGTAATTAAACCTCTGGGACCTGGAGATGTTGGACTCCGGTTTGGAGAAATACTACACAGAAGAGCCGACCGGCAGCCCCTCCTTCTCGCCTGTGGGAATTTTCTTTAGTTACACATGGCTTCCCAGGTAAACAAGCTTGAAAAAAAAAAAGAAAAAGTCACTGGCGGGAATTAAATTAGCACCTTAGTGTTGCTTGTAATGAACCAGTCTGTTTAATGAGATGATCATGAAATTATGTTGAAAAACATAAAATCCTAGCAAAAACTGGAGGGTTTGCCTCGCTTTCCTAGGTCCTTTGTGGAACGCCTTTATTGAATATGATGTTTTCTTAAACATCCAATGTGCTTTTTTTCCAAGAGACAAATTGGAATTGTGAAAGATCGGGTGTTTATTACCTAACAGTTGTGCTACAGGGCTGGCCCATGTCCTCGTTTCTCTGAGCTTCCTTTCTGTAAACTCTGCACAATTTTACCCATCTGGGAGTTTAGTCTGGGGATGATGTGAAGTCGTTGTAAGGCCGAGTTTTGAACATTTAGGAGGCGGGTGGCACTGCACTAGTTCACCCGGTCTGGAACATGGTCTTCTGCACATATAGGCAGTGAAACGTCAGCACGTGGGGTGGAGTAACTCATCCAAGACCACGGACGGCACGTGATGGGGCCCAGGCTCAAGGGGAGCTCTGCTGACTCCAAAGCTCGGGCTTTTATCAAGACCCGACACCCCCGGACTCTGTGCACACGTTGTGCAGGAAATGTCCATGGGGTCCCCTGTGTCGATGACCTCCTCTCCTTCCCTCAGGAGGAAAGGGAACGTCTTGCCCGGCCTGTGGTTTGAGGTCTACCAGGGATCAGTGGACCGTTGCCCCAGGAATCCCGGAGTCTACAATTCACAAACAGGAACTATATGTCTGGAATAATCACGGGGCATGGCTGCTGGTCTGGGAAAGAAGGAAAGGCCGATGTGTCACGAGGACATATTCAAACACGCGCCTGGACTGCCCACGCCGGCTGCTCTTGGGAGCCCTGTGTGTGTCCGGGGACCCCACCCCCTTGGTCTTTGACGGGGGGATCCAGCGATCCCCGGTATTCCTTTGAAGGGTGGGCATGCGCACGCTGGCCTGACATCTGCCCTTCCAGGCACCAGGGACACAGAGGGGAGAAGGTGGGTGTCTCTAGCATTTCCCTTTGCCTGGATCCCCACCGTTCCTCCAACAAAGAGAGCATTACCTGCAGGCGGTGAGGGCAGCAGGGCAGGAGACCTGACTCCTGTCTGGCTCTTCCCGACAACTGACCAAAGCAGGCTGCTGAGCTGGGCTTCAGTTCCTCAGTCCCCTTGAAGTCCATCTCCGGTTTGACAAACCCAACAGATATCTGTCCGAACGATCATGATAAGATTAATAAATAAACGCAGAGCTGGGAAGATCCAACAGGAGGACCGTGCAGCTGAGAAGTTTGCTGCTGACCTGAGTCCCCAGGTAGTCGGAGGACATTCACCATTGTTAAGCTGCAGTGACTGGTCCCCTTGGTTGTCTGGCCGTCACCAACACCCTCATCCTGTCCTCAGTGTCCTGAGGATGGAAGTGGGGAGGGAGACAGGGCTGTTCCATGGGGAGGGCTTCTTGGTGAGAAAGAGGATGATTCAGGGGAAGCGGGGGGACTTGATCTTCCTTTCCCTCCGCACTCAAAGCACTTCTGGGCAGACTGCACGTCAGGGGATGAAGGGAGCTGTTCGGAGAGAGAGGCGGGGTTGGAGAAGAGCAGCCAGCTCGACGCCAGGTTCTCGGCCTTTGGTACCAGGAGTCCCAGTAACGGTGGTGGTGTTGGTAGTGGTCAGAATAGTAGGAATAGATGTGGCAGCTAATGGTCTGGAATGCTTACTGTACTTCCCAGATGCTCTTTATTTATGAGGATTTTCTAATTTCCACAAGAACCTTAGAGGTAATAGGTCTTTCATTTTCCCTATTAACACATGAGGGGTGTGACATTTACAGGGATGAGAAACTTAGCTCAGGCACAACAGCCCGGCCAGCAGATGGAGCAGCTCTGGTAGATCTGAGTGTCCGCCGCTCCCCAGCAGTCTTGACACAATGGTTTCCTTCCTCTGTGCTTACTTTCTAGGAAGCAGAAGTCTTGGGGAAGAAGCAAACTGGGTGCCTGTGTGTGAGGCCGAGAGTGCTGTGAATTCTAGTGAGTTTCTTGTGATTGCTTCCCAGACCCTCTAGAAAGATTGCTTTCATCCCTGGTTTGGAGGCCACGCGCTCGGCGCTGACGGCCTTTCAACTCAAACCCAGGTCCAGCGAAGGCCCCCAGTTCCATCCGAAATGAGCGCGTAGCCGGGGCAGGGAACTTGGCTGGCGCTCCCCCTAGTGGCGGTAAGCAGAACCGCCCTGCTCCCCCTCTGCTCTCGGCTTCTTGACTTGACCTCTCCATAGACTGAAAGCTTCTTGAAGGCAAGGCGTCTCCACCCACTTACCATTCACAGAATTCTGCTAGAAGATGGGGGCACATGGCATTGAACAAGGCACAGTGACTTTCTGTCAGCATTTTTCATCAAGGGGACAGAGAACATGCCCCCAGGACTGAAACACAGACATCTGAGAACTGTTACGGGAGCAGAGAAAGGAAGGCCTCACTCTGCCCGGGAGAATTGGTCAGGAAAGGCTCCAAAGCGGGAGCAGCATTGGGTCTTGACCTAACGACGGAGCCGGCTTCAGCATGCAGGTTCCTGGGCCGCTGGAGTGGTGAAGCCACCCAGAGCTAAAGAAACCCCAGGGGGGGATGGAGTTGGCCTCAGGCAGTGGCAGAGGGGACGGTAAGAAGAGGGCAAGTGACTTTTCCATCTGATGCGTGCCCTTTAGCACCTCCAGTTTTGAAAATTGTCTCTAAGATACTAAGCAATGCCTGGATACTTAACAGAAGTCAAGAGTTTTAAAGTGTTCAAAGAAAAAAAAAAAGAAAACACAAACAAAAAATGAAACAGGAGTAAGACCCACAGAGATGAACACTAACATTTTTTTCTGAAATCTCCAACCCATCATTTGCCTCGTTAATGATCCCTAATGAAGACAGCGGCCAATAGTCAAATAACTGCGTCGTAAAACTGAAAACCAAAGGCCAATACAGGTGTAGTTCACTGACTAAGGTGAACACGTAAGAGATTCACGCCAAGTACACGCTCCTCAGCGTGCACGCAGTAAGCTGTTCTTATTCAAATCGTGTGTACAGGCTCCCTGCAGAGCTGGGCACAGAGAGTCAGCATGGTTACGACAGGCTGAGCTTACAGCACTGCAAAAGGGATGCCCATTCACGCCTATGGAACCTGAATACTCCCGTTGCATTTACTGTGTGGCTTTTGTGTGAAAGCCCTTATCTTTTCACTTGGACTCCTCCTGGAAGGTGTGCACCTCAGCCAGTGTGGCCCGGCTCCGGCAGCAAGAGCTGTGGACCACCGCCCGCTGCCTGGACGGATCCTCTGCTGGTGAGCATGTGAGATCCTCACGGAGTGCCTTTTGTGCCCCGAAGGTGTCACAAGGCAAAGTGGCAGGGGCTGGGGCAGACCCGGAGCTGTGGACAGCTCCTGAACCCCAGCCTCAGGCCTTGCACTCGTGAAACCTCAGCTCAGAAGCTGGGGTGGCGTTCCATGTGATCTTGCCCCTAGTGCCCCAGGTGGGTCCATATGGCGATCGCCCCAGGCCCCCATGGCCGTCAGCCCCCTCCCGCTTCCCTTCCCTGCGGACAGGCAGGAATTCATCAACAGCTTTGCCATGACAGTGAACTTCGCTAGGAGTTCCAGGACCAATTTTTGTCCTTATTTGGGAACTTGGTTGTCCTGCCATCTTGGGTACTGAGGATTTTGCCCCCTGAATGGTCCGGCTCACAGGACAGCCTGCTGCCACGAAAAGACACTTGCACAAGAAAGCTGTATCCCTTCCACTGGCAGGGCAGGGTGCTAAAACCATCCCTCCCATGGGCCAGCTCTGCTGTACGCCGTCTGCAGGGCCAATGGCCCCTGAGTAGAACCCTGGAGAGTACCCACCGCTTGATTGCTGTGAGACTGCTCCTTTCCTTTTGCAAGAAAAGCCTGCTCCCCAGGGTGGGGCAAGGCAAGCTGGCTCCCCAGCCCTAACTGGAGGGCTGGCACTGGCGCAGGCTACTGGTCTGCATGGTCTTCAGCCAGGCGGGAGCCGCAGGGTGTCCTCGAGAGAGCTGTGCACACAGCCAGGGACATCCCAGCCATCTCCTGCAGCGCCCACAGGCTTGAGAAAAGGAGGAGGCTAAGTAAGCTTCCTCTGGTCGGTATGCAGGGAAAACGGTCTACCCAAGTCTTAGCCAAGTCAGAGCTCAAGAGAGCATGTCTCCCCCCGCTAACCACATCCTCCCAGGCTTCTGTATGGCATGGCCCGGTTCCAGACCTGTGGTCCAATACTGGTAATTTCATAGCATGGTTGCTAGTTGGCCAGCCTCCTCTTCAAGGAGCAAAGAGACCCTTCAGGGAGAGCTCGTGTCCTTTCTTATTTGCGTGCACTCCAAGATGACTGGATGAATTCAAGGATGCCTGTGCTCAAAGGAACATACTTTTCCAATCCTGTACCAATTCCCCTTATTTATTCTCTACCCCTTCTGGCTTGAGGTAACCTCTTCTCACCCAGCCCTACCACGATTGAAAACAACAACAATGACATCAAAGTCCCTGGCTATCAGACTTTTACTCCTTAGTGTAAATTAGTTTGAGATGCCGTGTTCTGTCTGAGAGAACTTACAATTTCCTGCTAATTTCTGGTTGTTTATATACAATCAGGTGCTCTCCTGCTCAGAGCCTCTGCACTTGGTATTTCTTCTATGGGAAATGCTCTTCCCCCTAGATTTCTACCTGGTCTTTCCCTCACCTCCTCTGGGCCTCCTGGGCACCTTGTTTAAAACACTAACCCGTGCCTTCCTCAATACACACTCCACCCCAGTTCCCCCTTAATTTTTACCTGCAGCCCTTGACTGATTTACAATATACTTTGCTCTTTACTTGGTTATAGTCTGTTTCCCCTTTTAGACTGTAAGCTCCCTGAGGGCAGGCACGCTTGTTTGTTTTACCTGCTGCTAAATCCCCAGTGCCTAGACGTATGTGGTGTCCTAAGTAGCAAGTTAACTGTCTATTGAATGAATCAATGAGTAAACCACGGATCAAACGCTCCTGCAGGGAATTTATCTTACTGATGACACGAGGGCTGTAGTCACAGAGCCCTGTGCAGGGCACAATTGCTGCCTGGCCCCAGGGGTGGGCAGACTGGTTCCTGGAAGACCCTCTCTTCCTGGGCCTCAGGAGTGGGTGTGAGGTAGCACCCACGTGGTGCACAGACTGGCTCTCCGGGCCCTGCTGGAGGCACAGGATGCCAGGAGGATGGTGTGGTCTGGAGGTGGGATGAACACGGCTTCCCCTCCCACATCTGGTGGATGGGTTTCTTCTGGCAAGTGTCTTAGCTTTTTTTTTCTCTTAGCTTTTTGAAGTTTGGATTTTCCCTTCTGAAAAATTCAAACAGGGACCCTATCTTGCTGGGTTTCGGTAGATGCTCCGTAAATGGTCATGGCGTGGCTGGTAGGAAATTAGAACCATGTATGCCCCTCCTGGCACAGAGTAGGCACCTCTGACCGGCAGGCGCTATGGTGTGCAGGGGAGCAGAGTCCTGGCCTTCAACAGACACAACCACCAGGCTTGGAATTGCCCAGGGGGCTGCCACCGGTGCTGCCTCCCCCTGCTGTTCCCCAGGCCGCAGGACGGAAGGCAGCACACTCCGTGCACAGGGCAACCTCGCCGCTGACGGGCACCTTGTGCTCGACCTCCTCACCTCCGCTTCCCCATCAGGAAATGAAGGCATTGTCAGGACCTGGAGGGGACGTGTTCTGATGATTAATCGGGACTCCTGCAAGTTGCCTTTGGGGTCACAGATCCTGAGCACTGTTCCGGAGTCTCAGTGGACACTGGTTTTAAGGCAGTCGGAGCCCCAGCTCGTGTTTCGCCTCCGTCTGTCAGAGACCTGACGCAGCTCTCACCATCTCCCCCTCCCCTCTCTCGGGCCATCACCACATGCTGTTATGGCTCCTGTCCAGGGACCACACACCAGGGATGGGAGGACCACCACCCATTGGCCGAGGAAGTCCCTTCAGGTGTGAGGTAAATATTCAGTTACTTAAGGCTCATACGTGATGAGATGAACTTAACTTCGTGTCATCTCTTCGAGATATTTTTTTTTTTTTTAAGAAAAGGAGAAAGCGCTGCTTTGATCTTAAATTAGACAAACGTCCTTTGGATGAGCCCACCATGGGGTGATCAGGAACAGGGACCACTGGGGACTTGGCAGGGCTCTGGCCTCTGGGGCGGGCGCACACCAGGCCAGGTGGCCCCTCCTGCTGGGGCAGTTCCCTCTGTCACCAGGCTGGGAAGGGGTGGTGTGAGCAGACACTGGGGGCCTCACAGGGGGAGGCTTCACTCTGATTTGTTCACGGCTTCCGGGGAGGGGCTTCATTTCAGCAGACCCTGCACCCACCGCCCCTCCTCCCCGGCCCCCCATCTGAGTGGTCTGGGATCAGATGTGTACAGTTAGGGAAATACAGTGGAGCCAGAACCTTTCCACTGTAAATCCCGCCCATATGCTCCAGGGCTGCCTGCAGGATATGCAGAGCCTCTTCTCAAATGTCCAAATCCCCTCTGTCGGGTTCCACAGAACAGATGTTACCCCGGCTCCTATGACATTCGTTTATGAACTTCACATATGCTGAGTTATGGACCCCGCGCTGTTGCATGTGCTTTGCTGTACGTTCCAAAAGCACATTTGTGTGGTTTTGCAGAAACTTTGCACTGCTCTGGATCTCTATGAAATTTTGAGGTCTGTTCTCATCAGCATTCTAGCCTTGCCCTAGAACATCGCAGGTGGAAGAGGAACCCTAGCCACCCCCCATCCGTCCTGCTAGAGGTGGTGAGAGGCTTACAGAGAGGAGGCGTCTCCCCAGATTTGCCAGGTTCAGGGACCAACTCAGGACTCAAACCTCTGCTCCTGACTTCTCAGCAGTCTGGGCTCTTTATGTCTCAGAATCTACCTTCATAACGCCAGAGCTTTTACAATGTATTTCAGAACAAATGGTTCGGTAATTTTAATTATTTTTTGTTTTATTTAAAAAGACCCTATTATTTTAGAGGAGTTTTAGGTTCACAGCAAAATTGAGGGGAAGGCACAGAGAGTTCCCGTAGACCCCCTGCCCTCCCACACACACAGCCTCCCCCCAATCAGCATCCCTCACCTGAGTGGGGGCTTCGCTACAACTGATAACCCCACACTAACATGCCATCATCACCTAACGTCCACAGTTTACATCAGGCTTCACCCCTGGAAACGTACATCCCATGGGATGGACAAGTGTATGATGGCATGACTCCACGATTATAGTGTCATACAGAGTGGTTTCACTGCCCTAGAAACCCCCTGTGCCCTGTCTGTTTATTCTGAACCCCCAATTCCTGGTAAGCACTCATCTCTTTACTGTGCCCATAGTTTTTCCTTATTTGATGTTTTTTAAGGTTCCAGTGTTAGCCCAAGAGGTTATATGAGTAAAGAGTTTAACCATTGCATCCTCAGGGTCAGACCTGGCCAGGTGTCCACCTTCAGGACAGAAGCATTTCAGAAAAGTCCTGACACCAGCTTCCCTGCAAGTCTCAGAGGCTGCCTGTTTCCATGGTGACGTGACTCTGCCCCTGCTCTGAGGACCACTGCCCTTCTGGATGTTGTTGCGTGTCCTCTCTGACACCCACTCCCTTCGCCCCGACCCCAGGCACCAGTATCCCAGGTTGGTGTCCAGCTTTCTGGGCTCTTCCAACACTGTCTGGATCCACCTCCTCTGAGGGGGGCCTGGTTGTCTCGCTGACTGCTGTTCCCAGCACAGGGCATACTGGCTGGGTTACAGTGAATACTTCATGGATAAATCTTCAAGGAACGAACAGATGCCGTACTCAAATCGGTCTTTCTGATGTGTTACGCTTTCTGTCCCAGAGCTTTGAGGTCTTATCTCAGAGTTTCTAGGACTTTGGGTACAGAGCCTTCACCTGCTGAGCCAGACTCGCTGGCTTCACCCCCAGGGCCCTGAGTCAGTGTGTCCAGGAGGCCCAGGAGTCTGAATCCAACACGGCGGGGGCAGTGGGGTCTGCTCTGGGGGCACTGCCTCCTGGAAGACCCTGTCAGGTCGAGTGCTAGGGACAGGGGTGTTGTCCCTCGTCTGCACTTGGTGACTCCGGGCGTGTCTGGGCTGCGTGGGGCTGTGCTCGCTATTTTGTGGGATGACAGCTCACAGAAGTGGTCCTCAGACTTGAGTTCCAGTTGCTGCTCTGCCCTCCATGGGCTGGGTGAACTCGAGCATGTTGCCTTGCTGCTCGGAGCCTGTCTCTTCATCCTGGACGGAGGGCATTCGCATACATGAAGGTCCTTAATAGCACAGGAGATTAGGGGTCTGGGCGATGTCTGTGCTGGCAGCTGCGGCTCTGTGGTCCCCACCCCCAGGCAGTCAGGACACAGTGAACAAGGCTGCGGTCCTGCCCGCGCTCTGCTGGCGGCTGTCCTGAGGGACCCTGCCCCACCTCCCAGCCACTGCCACACACCCCGCTTCTGGTGGGCGGTCCCCTTCCATCACTGAGGAGCAGAGCCCCGGCCTCGCCTTGCTACCCTTCCCTCCCACCCGGGGAATTGCCTGCTGTTCTCTGGTTCAGTTCAGCAGGGTTGATGGACACCGCTCGAGACCAGGAGTCAGAAAATGCTCAGAGAGTAGTCCGGCCCTGCCGCCGTGAGCGGGGACTGGGGGTCCGCGTTCTCTGACTTTGGCTTCCCGTGCGCACAGTGAGGGATTTGTGTGAATTCTCGGTTCTCAACCCGGAGCCCGGTCGGGTTTCTTTGTGCCAAATACTCATAACTAGGTTCTAACCTCAGAGAGTCTGACTCAGGAAGTCTGGAGCAAGGTCCAGGCAAAAGAAATTTGGGGCAAAAACAGCTGTGGAGGGGATGCTGAAGGGCTCCGCTGGGTCTCGGTGACAGTGTTTCCCTAAATAATCCTCGCCCCTGACAGCAGCCCATTCCAGTCAGGGCAACACTCCCACACTTTGATGTTGTGTCGGGAGATGCAGCCTGCAATCATAGGTCTTTTCCTGCTGTGCAGGCTGTGTGCAAATGCACGTGGAACACCGTTCGTAAGTGATATTGAATCCATCCTAAAAGTGCCGTTGGTGGTGGCACAGAGGCAGCCCACGTACAGCAACACTTGCAAAGCCATGACCAGGTAGGTCTTCAGGGCTGGGCCCTAAGTCAGCAAGGACTCTCCTTGAACTTAGAAGGACAGCCCTGGAGTTGGATGGCCCTGGAGCTGAGTGCATCTAAGCAATGCTCCCTGCATCTCAAGAGAAGCTCGGAGTGATGTTAGCATCCATGCTTTCTTGTCATACAAATGGCATGTGGGAAAATCACCAAGTATTATGATGATCCTTCGATATGTATTATTATGACATTTTCAGAATATTCTATTTGTTATTAATATTATTTTATAACAATATTAATGGGTACAATCTTCTCTGCATTTTCTCTTTTGCCAAGTACTCTTATAAATGCTTCCCATGCATAACCTCAGAAGCACATACTGAAGTAGTTCTTATTACCTTCACTTCACATACAAGGGTACAAGGGCATCTGAATGTCTTGGCCCGGGTGGTGGAGCTGAGACACTGTGACCAGGGGGTGGCCTGGCTGGAAGAATCCGCCCTAATCACTATGTCACATGGCACCCCAGGACTCAGGATGGCCTTAGAAGGGGAGGCACTATGGCAGGGCCTGACCACTCCTTTTGTGCAAACACGGTGAGCATGTTTTCCGTGTTACAGTGGTTGAGGTGACACCTGTGAAGTGCGTTTTGGGGCAGGCGTTATTTTGGCCTCTTTTGGCCTCTGCGGCAGGGGTGAGGGTGGGATGAGGCATCAGCCCATGGGAATTCAAGATGGGAACAAGACACACAAAGCTAAAGAAGTGATGGTTACCTGGGTCACCTCACCTTTATGTTTGGCTGAGAGGACTTCCTGCTTTTCTTAACCTAGTTCTGGAATAGGGACTCACGTGGCAAAGCCCCTTTGCACCAGGGGCTCAAAGCGTGCATCGTCTCACACAGCCTCCTCTACGATAGGGCACCAGCACGCCCCCTGTGTGGGTGGGGCACAGGTGCTAGGGCTTTCCCAAGGCCCCTGAGAAATGGTACATCCACGTAGGAAGCCCGGTCGGTGGTCCCAAACACGCACATTTGCCCTTCACCAGGTGAGCTGGTGAAGTGGATTTTCAAAAGCTTGAACAAGTTCTGCTCCATCAGGTGGGGAAGGACTGAGACCCCCAATGGGAAGGGGAGGGGCTGTGTGGTCAGACTCCATCTCCAGTTCTGCACCTCCTGCCTTCTGCTCCCTGAAGTGACCGCCCACTTAGGGGATCAGCCTGCTCGGTTTCAGACCAGGAAACAAACATCCCAGCCTCTGCCCCGCAAGGCGGGTGCTGAACCAGCATTCACCTCGCCCTTTCTGATGCCAGGGCTGTGCTTGGTGTTCCTGAAACTACTTCCCGTAAACCTTCCCACTCCCGCCGGGAGAAATTCTCGTGTTCCTGGTGCGGCTTAGGAGATCGAAGCCCATGAGAATAAGGGTCCACGGTCACACAGCGAGGGACAAAACAGGGCCTCAGAGCAGAGTTTCGGACGCCAATGCCAGAGCTCTTTTCACGTTATTCTCTTTGCTTTGAAGGCTACTGGGGGTCCGCTGTGCTTTTAGTACCAGGAATAACGTGATTTAAACTGGATTCTCACTGGCACTGCAGCCAGCACTGTCCTTTCTCTCGAAGGTCTAGGACCCCTGTTGTAAAGTGGGGATGAATTTGTGTGAAGAAGATGGGTGGGCAGTGTACAACCTCCTCTTTCACATCCACAGATCTGTGTTCCAGACACAAAGGAATGCTGAATCATCTTGAAAATGCCATAGGTGTACTTAAAAAGCATGAAAAAGGTATATTTTCAGGTGCCAGAGAAGAAGGGAAGATTAAAGAGAGAGAGCATAAGCAGGGCTTGAAACCTAGCATCTTACGAAGCTATTGGGACCAGAAAGACATCTTAGGGGATGGGACAGCTGCCTGAGGGTGTCCAGGGAGCTTGCAGGTACTGTGTGCAGGGAGAATCAGGGGTAGCAGGTTTGCAAAGCCAGGAATAGGGATGGAGCTACCATGTCTGCATAGAAACTAGCAGTGTTTGGCCTTCCATATCCCAGAAAGCAGAGTGATAGCTGATGTTGGCTCTGGACCCCAGGCACGCCTGGTAGGGGGGCCGCAATTCACACTGTCTGCACTATTTGGAAATTTTGAACAGGAATTTCATGTAAAAGCGGATCTGGAGCTGACTGCAACCCAAAAAGCCCCAGCCCCGGAGGAAGGATCATTGCCCCAGGAGAGGCTCCTGCACGAGTCAGGGCATCTCTGGGACTCCAGGGATGGACAATTTCGAAGGGAGATGAGCTCACAGCCCCTGTGGAAACTCACCACCTTGAGGCTGAACAGACTCAATAAAAGGAGGATTCACATCCGAGGACCTACAGATAAAGGGAGCAGCAAAATGCACCTTTGACCATTCGAAACACAACATAAAGGGGGAAATAAAGGAACATAGCCCGCATTCCAACAGTAGGACTTAAAAAGAAGATAATCACAAAATGAAAAATAGAGTCATTGAAAGAAAGTGAGTGGATTGGACAGAACGTCTCCTGGTCTCCGTTGTGTTCGTTCCCGCACTGTAATATCCTAGGAGCAGGGACCGGTCTCATTGACATTGAATCTTATGCCTCCCGTAGGCCCTTGGACTGGGTGGACACACAAGGCACATGCACCTGCTGGAAGGGTGGACCATCCATGTTAAGTGTCCATGGTGAGCTGCTACTTCCAGAATCTTCAGATGTGGATGGTGGTGGCCACCAGATGGCTTCTGTTCCAGCCAGGTGTGGCGGGCCTCAGCTTAGGGTGTGAGGAGATGGCGTGCACAGCTGGAAAGGAGGCCGGCAAGAGGGGAAGAGCGGACGGCCTCTCCCGTCTCATGCTCTGCACAGGGAGGGCGCAGCCTGGCCTGTGGATCTCATGGTGGCACCGGTTTCCTCGCCAGGCCAGCGGACCTGCATGAGCCCCACTGGACAGCTTCCCTTTCGGCCGTGTCCCCTCTTCCTCCATTTATTGTGTTGTTTCGTCTTGTGCTAACAAGGATCTTTGAAAAATGACTGGTGTGGTAATAATCTATGGAACTTACTGTAGATAGCAATTAAATATGGTTAACGGCTGGGTTGCACTGACACATTAAAAGGCCCACGGGCTGCAGTTTATGAAGACAGCCCTGCTGTCTCATTTGTATCTGTTGCATGTCTCTGGTGTCCGCTCAGGAGGTCCAGTCTCAGAAGGGCACACCTTCCAGGCCTCCCCCAGAATCACTTCAGTCGCCAGGCCACCCAAAACCATGTTAGCACGACTTGATCATCCTTACTGCAGCCCATAATGTCCTCAGGGGGGGCCTGCTGGCCTTTATCCTTGTAAAAAAAAAGCATGTGCTATCCAAAGGAAATCTTAGCTATAATATTGGGGATGATTCTCACACATGATGGAAAGTGAGTTGATGACAAGAATTGATATTAAAGGCTGGGATCTCACTGTCCCCAACGTTGCTGATGTCTGGATATAACAGGCACTCATCCCCAGTGTGAGGTTTGTCCGTCTCCCTAGGTGCCAACAAGCCCTGCAGAGTCACGCCTCATTCATCCAGCAGCCTTACCCCTGCAAGACTCCAGAAGGAAGAGAAAACTCTGAGTAGCCAGAACAAGAACAAAGATTATGCAACCTACTCACACATGAACAACTAGACAAGAGATGACCAACTGGTCCCAGGTGTCCCCCATCCCCCCACTGGCCAAGTCCACCCACTGAGGTCACACTTGCTGATGCATGTACTTCCATCAGCAGTCAGGGCTGGAGAGAAAAGGTATGTCTGGTGCTTCTGTCCTGGATTTTCACCTAGAGACTAAATATAGAAACAACGCTAATAATGTAATTTTTCAGGACAAGTTACTGAGGTTTCCTTCGTATTTTTTCCCCTTTTGTGGATACATTTTCTTCCTGAGAAAACAGCCAAGACTGTGTGCTCTCTTGCCTCTGGGATTGCTAATGGTTTCGTGCCACAGGGCCCAAAGCGGAAGCATCTAGGCAGCTGGACGGTGATTCAAGGCCTTGTTTTGGAAAGTCTAGGCTTACTGAGAGAAATTATGCTGGACAGGCCAGTGGAGGAAACCACAGAGTCGTGGGGTGTCCAGCAATGAGAGACGAGAATTACCAGACCAGGTGAGGGCGGAGGATGTCTTGGGGTGAAGAGTGTGATGACTTCCTGTTGTTGACATCATTGTGGCTGCTGTCCAGTGAGTCCCAGGGACCCTGCTTATACCAGAGATGCTGGGGGATGTGAGGATACTGAACACAGAGAAATGGCCTTGGAGAAAATGACAAAGAATCCCTGTGTCCAAACTCAGTTCAGACACAGCCCACCTCAAAGAGAGCATGGGGGTGAACAGAGTTTATCTGTGGGACACTCAGGGCTGAAGAATTGAGGAGGCTTCCTTGAATGTTTGGGCCATCTAGAACCTTCTGGAATTTTGTTCAAGTCTAGGAGGGATGATTCATTTGCAGTGAGCCAGTTGAAGAGATGTTTGGACCAGATTTTATTTAATTTGGAGAAATAATGTCATATGATAGCTCTGCTGGGGCTTAAAGTCTGCTGGCGAAATGAATTTCCTGAAAGAGCTAAGGCTGTGGAAGATGATGCTATGGCCTGTCTCCAAGTGTTAACTTCTAGGAACATGAAAGCTGTCTTCTGGAGTAGGAATGACATGGGGTCTACACTGTCAGAGTGCTGGGGGCAAGGACAAAGGACAGGGGCCAAAGTGCTTTCAGGTTGTGATCCCATTAGCAGTACAGAAATGACTGGTTCACCTAAATCAGTCCTTTTTTTTTTTTGCAGCTTTATGGAGGTATAACTGACAAGTAAAAATTGTGTATATTTAAGGTGTACAACTTGATGTTTTGATTTACACGTACATGGTGAAATAATCACCACAATTGAGCTAATTAACATCTCTGTCACTTCACATAGTTACATTTTTCATGCATGTGGGGTGAGAACACTTCATATCCAACCTCTTAGCATGTTCCGAGTATATAATACAGTATTGTTAACCACGGTCACCAGCTGTACATATGATCCCCAGAACCTATTCATCTCATAACTGAAAGCTTGTACCTTTGACCTACATCTTTTTATTTCCACCACCCCCCAGCTGTTGCCAACCAACCTTCTACTCTCTGTTTCTATGAGTCTGACTATTTTCGATCCCGCATACAAGTGAGATCACGTGGTATTTGTCTTTCTGAATCTGGTTTATTTCACTAAGCATAATGTTCTCCAGGTTCATCCAGGTTGTTTCATGACAGCATTTCCTTCTTTTTAAAGGTTGAATATTTAATATAATCACTCTATTATCCATTCATTCCTTGAAGGACACTTAGGTTGTTTCCATATCTTGGGTATTGTGAATAATGCTGCAATGAACGCAGGAGTGCAGGTATCTCTTTGAGATCCAGATTTCAGTTTGCTTGTGTAAATATCAAGAAGAGAGATTGCTGAATCATATAGTAGTTCTATTTTTAATTTTTTCAGGAACCTCCACACTGTTTTCCACAGTGTCTGCACCAGTTTACATTCCCACCAACAAGGTACCAGGGTTCCTTTTCCTCCACACTCTCACCAACTTTTATCTTTTGCCTTTTTGATAATTGCCACCCTACCAGGTGTGAGGTGTTATCCCACTGTGGTTTTGATCTGCCTCTCTCTGATGATTAGTGACATTGAGCTTCTTTTCATATACCTGTTGGCCATTTATACCTCTGCTTTTGAGAAACGTCTATTCATGTCCTTTGCCAATTTTTAACTGGGTTATTTGTGTGAATTTATTTTTGCTATTGATTTGTAGCAATTCCTTATATACTTTCGGATATGAACCCTTATCAGATGGTTTGCAAGTATTTTTTTTCCCCATTCCATAGACTGCCTCTTCATTCTGTTGATGTTTCCTTTGCTGAGCAGAAGCCCCATGATATCTTCTAATGCTGAGACTCCTGGGCTAACAATGGAGGTGTTTGAGCTTTAACTGGCATCCCCCTGAGAAGCTGAATCAATGGTCAGTCTCTGAGGCCTAGAGAAGCATCAGTTGATGGGGGTATCATAGGGCTCTGGTGTTTGCGTACCAGGTGTTGGTGGACCCAAGGAGACTTCATCTTCAATGACTGTGAGGCAAAGAATGCCTGAATAATTTAAAGCAGCCTTCGGGCATGTTGACAATCAGAGAAACAGAGCAGGTCACCTATCTAAATACCCACGGGGTGGTGGTTCTGTGGGCAGAAGCATGACGTCAAGGCTCTGGGCAAGGAGGCGCGATGTCAGGAGGGATGGCTTAGGACTCCAGAGATCGGGTATGGTTACAGCCAAGCTGGGGGTGCCCTCCACCTGAGGAACAGCACAACTGGGTTCAAACTCTGTCAATATCCTCCACCAGTGGAGATATCAAAGGGAGGGGAGGAGGAGGAAATGAAGCAAGACTGGAGGTCTTGACTCAGGTCACTAGCTGTGGAAGGGAGGGGCCAATCCCAGACAAACAAGTGCGGGCATCCATGGGCGGGTCTCTGAGCACCAGCTGCAGCAGAGAGATCATGTGCTACTCTAGCTTGCTTTGCACACCTGTACTCTGCATCCACGGTGTGGGTCAAGGCACACCCTAGAGGGGTGTTTTGGGAGAGGAAGCTTGAAGCTAAAGCAAATACAGAAATAAATACACTTGCCTGGATACTGAGTGGGGAAAGCAACTCAGAGACAAACTCTAAGGACTTTGGAAAGTGCACCCTTCAGCACCACACATTTTATAGGGGGCTGGCAGTTGGTAGTTTGGAGGGATGGACTGGGGAAGCAGAGCTGGGCCTTTTATGACAGAATGACCCAACAAAGGGATTTGTAAGTACTAATCTGAAAGCTAAGGGATTCTTGGGTGATGGCAAGAAACTATCGAAGTATTAGAGAGTGGAGACCCGTGGAATTTGTAAGAGATTAGGTTTGCCCATCTGGCCCGAAGACCCAGGAAGTGATTTACCATGAGGCCCAAATGCTCCCTTGGAAGCCACATCTGGTGATGGCAGGGCCCTGAGTCAGGACTAGTATGTTCCAGGATGGGGACCACCAGTGTTGCAGTGTAGACGTGTTTTAAATATCATAGAGCTACCCTGGAATTTCAGAGGAAAGGGAAAGGTCTTATTGGCATGCCCCTTCTGACAAAAGTCACACACATCACTTCTGCTCTCATCCTGCTGTCCAGAACTTTGTTGAGCAGCTGTACCTAGCATCAAGGGAGACTGGGGGATGCAGTTTTATTCTGATTGGCTGCATGTCCAGCTAAATATTGGGGGTTCTGCTATTATAAGAATAAACAAGAAGTGCAAATACTGGGAATCATCTACCAGTCCATACCATAGGTACTTTTACAGTCCAGAAGAGGGATCAAGTTAAAAGTTAGAATAAATAAAATATGAAGGTAGGAAACCCACTGAGAATAGGGTTGCTTGAGTGGAACTTTCAATGATGCATCGGTTAATTTTTACGGGAGCTGCCAAATAACAGTGTTCAGATTGTCTGCTTTCTTTAAGTTAATACTTTTCTGATTATAGAAGCAACACAACTTCCCTGTCCTTTGTTTAGAAAAATATTGAAAAGTGTGGAAAATCAAATAGAATTCATTCATTAATGATCACACCGTCAAGAGGCAACCATCTCTTTTATGTTGGTATCCATTCTTCTTTTATTTTCTGAGATGTCTGTCTCACAGGTGTATATTTTTGTTTATAAGAGAATCATAGTATACACATTATCTTTGACAGACTTTTATATTTTACTAGTTTTACCAGTGTCTTTATTGTCGGCTGTCTACACCCTCAGAATCCTTTCTTTCTCTGATGGATCCTAATCAAGGAAACAGGGAGAAGCAGGCAGTTTACTGGGGGTGCTCTCCCTGAGCGCCTCTGGTGGAGAAGATGCTCTGAAGAAGGAAAGTGTGGACACCCCTCCACATGCCTGTAAGGGTGGACCTACTTGCGGGTCCCACTACCCACATGACCTCCACTCGCTCAGCCCTGCTGGGCTTTTCCACCAGGCACTGGAGACACTCACTGCTCCCTCTGGCTCCCCTGAACCCCCTTATCCGGCATGCCTGCCTTCTGGATCCTTAACAAAGAATAGAGCACATTTCACCTCCCTGGTGGTCTGTGTTTAGAGATACAGCCGTGGGTGAAAAGAAAACCACAGCGCAGTTGTCGTGATAAAAGCCCGCAGAGACTGCCGTGCACACCCCAGGCCAGCTGAACTGACGTCGTCCTGGCCACCCCAGGTCTCGCAAGCTGCTGTTCTTAGAGCATCTTATCCAAGTCCAAGGGCAGTGAGGTGAGTGTCTGTGACAGTCTAAGGCCTGAAGGACATTCTGAGAGGACTGTGGAAAGGACATGGCATAGCCTACTGGCTTGAACTTTAATTTGAATTGGAAATTACACTTCTCAAGGTCAGCTTTTCCTTGGGTTATAGGTTACTTTTAGTACTAGGTGTGTGCCTGTGTACACATGTGTGTGTGAGTGTGTGTGTGTGACAAGGGAATGAGGGAAGGAAAGGGGAGGGCAGACCCAGCTACATACGCATTTTATCGATTCCCAAGTCGGTCCTAGTTAGGAATAAACACTTTATGGCTGGGAAATGTTCCCTAGGATTTCAGTGTGAATTAACATATTTTTTTAAATTAAGATTTTTAGAATTTTTATTTTATATTGGAGTATAGTTGATTTACAACATTTACAATGTTGTGTTAATTTCAGGTGTACAGCACAGTGATTCAGTATAAGACGATATATATATGTGTGTATGTATATACGTTCTTTTTCTGATTCTTTCCCATTATAGGTTATTACAAGATATTAAGCAGAGTTCCCTGTGCTCTACAGTAGGTCCCTGTTGTTTATCTATTTTATATATAGGACTGTGTATATATCAATCCCTCCCCACCCCCCTTTACCCTTTGGTAACCATAAGTTTGCTTTCAAAGTCTGTGACTCTGTTTCTGTTTTGTAAATAAGTTCATTTGTATCATTTTTTTCAGATTCCACATATAAGTGATTAAGTGATAAAGAACTAATATTCTTTAGACACACATGCGTGCATGCACGCGCACGTGCACCCCAGGCCCCTGCTTCCTCCTCCTTTCTGACATGACGGATAGCAGGCTCAACCACTGCCTGGAAGGTCAGAACACGTGGAGGAATCAATCTGGGGCTGTTCTCTTGCCGAGCTCCCAGGAGAGCAGGGCCTGCACCCTTGCTCAGCGTCGCCCAGGCTTTTCCCAGCTCGCAGCCTCCCCATCCAGTCAGAAGGCAATCCTTTTCCTTAAGGATCCAAGGGCAGGCGTGCCAGATAAGGGGGCTTCAGAGGAGAGGGGAGGGCTCAGCTCCCCACCCTCCGCTCGCACAGCAGGCTGCCAGTAGGGCCCTGTGCTCCCCAGACGCTGCCATAGATTTTTCATGAGAGTCATAGATCTGGAGAGAGAGAGGGAGAAAAGGCAGCTAGCTTGGGAATTCATCAGCCCCACATGGATAGCATATACAATAAAAAAATAAATAAAAAATAAAAATAAAAAAAAAACCCTTCTAGATAGCAAAGAGCCCATTAAAGGCCCACATTGTGATGGTCTGAACAGGAACATCCTCCCCTGCAATATCCCGGCTCTGTTTGTCCAGCAGGCTTTGTTGTCATGTGTGCTTTCCCGCATCCTCCTGTACATCTCCTCCTGACTCAGCTGAAGGAGGGTGAAGAATTATCTTTCCAGGAGGGAGACAGGGGCTAAGGGCGGGCCCAGCCAGTGTGCAGGAGCCCAGGTTTCCTTCCCCGCTGCCCCCGTCTTGTCCACAGAGATGGACCTGAAACAGGGAAGCCACGTCCCAGGTACCTCGACAGGGCAAGATGCTGTCTGGGTGAGAACCCGTCCTAACCCCTGAGTCCCCTTCCAGCACGTGTCACCTTGCATGGCAATGTCTCCAGGGTCTGTGGTGCTGACTCAAAGTGCTTTTATTTCAAATAAAGTCCACTGCACAGCCTCACCCTGAACGTCTCAGGAAAAACCCTTTCTGGCTGCTTTTTGGAAGGAATCATGTTGCCTTTGCCTCTTGACTCGGCTAGATGTAAACGTGGTGGCCTTGTTCTCTCCACTTCAAAAATATAAAGAAACATGTGGAAATGTTCTATTTTTCAGATCGAAAACCATGTGCACCACATTTTCCCAGACCTGATCTTAATGTAGATAAAAGTGAGAAACCCAGAGGGGAGCCTGCTGTTGAAGCCCTGCATTGTATGCTCTAATTTAATCATCGTGTGCCGCAGGATTTCTTTGCATAAATTACAGCCACAATGATAGCATCACTTTCACAAAAGGTGGTCTCCGGTCGATTCAACTCTCCAAGTCATGGCCGGGTTGTTCAAAGCAGAGAAAGGGAGCCTGCGGTCTTACAGAGCTGGAGAATGCACCTGGGGCTCGTGGTGGAGGCCAATCGGGCGACACCTCCCTGCTCTTTGCCTATTCAGCTCATTTTCCTTTTCATCTCGACATCTGCTAACTGCTTGGTTTTTATTTTCCGGGAATAAAGGGTTATTGGCAATGGGCACCACCCTGGTGTATGAAGGAGGGGGTTTCTAGGAAGACCCCCAGAGTGGAGAAGTGATGGAGGGAACCATCCTCCTATGATGCCTCCCCTGGCCTCCTTTTTCTCCTCCTTTCCATCCCCCCATCCGTTGGACAAACACAATTTTTAAATTATCTGCATTTTCAATGCTCTTGGGTCTTCATCTGGAAAAGCACCGTCCCTGTGCTGCTCTGAACAGTCCTGCACCCATGGCCTCCCTTTTCCCAGGCTTAAAATTGTCTCCCTCAGAACCTTGGAAGCATGTTTTGTAAGCCCCCTACAGAAGGCAGGCGGCTAGCCAGCTGTGCTTGTCTGCATCGTGGTGGTCCCAGAGAGCTCTGGACAATTCTTTGAAAGAACAGGGGTGGGAAGATTCTCAGGACACAGGCAGCTCATGTCTGTCCTTGGAGATTTATGTCACAAAGGACATCTAAAATAAAGGTAAAATTGAATCTGTGGAAACTGCTCCTGTTTCCCAATGGATTGAGTCTAGAGGAAATGGGATTTTTTTGCTCAATTTTCCCAACAGAGTGATTCTTTTAGTGCCAAAACCCTCGAAAGAGAATGAAGCTCACATATCACACCTATGTGTGCAACAGCAGGAACGTGCAATGGAAAATCCAACAATAAAGGTTAAACAATAAATGAAAACTTCAGTATTGTCATTGCTGCTCAGAAAAGTGGTGGTCATCAACATATGCAAATGCGCACTGCCTTTTAAAACCACAGCAATGCAAAGTCTCATCTCCTGTCAAATCACCATGGGAATTGTTGATTCCTGGGGGCGACATAGGAGACCAGCCAGCCTCTGGGTGTGTGTATGTGTACGTACTGTGCAAACACACAGTTAAGCCCACCTGGGCAGCCCTGTTCTGCCTTGTGTCTTCTCGGTGGGGGGAAGGGTCATGAGTCAAAATGCTTCCACGGAATGATGGAGGGAATTTCGAATAATAGAGCCTTAGCTATAAGTTTTCCTCTAACCTGATTTACATGTATAAATAGGAAGCACCGAATGGAAGAGAACAGTGAAAACAGAGACGGTTATGAAATGCAGGAAGTACATCTACAACAGATGCCTGTTGCTTTCTGCAGATCAGATTGTTCTGTGGCCCACCCTTTAGTGCTCCTAAAAGGTCAGGCTCACTGGATGGCTGGACTAGTAGCCTAATAAATCCCTGGTGTAAGAGTGTGTGTGTGTGCCAGTGTGTGTGTGTGCCAGTGTGTGTGTGTGCGAGAGGGTCCCCTTCCGTGTGCTGCAACTGGAATCAGTCTGGCCACCGTGGCTGTGCACACTTACCTCCTCTTCCTTTTTTTTTTTTTTTTTTTTTTTTGGTATGCGGGCCTCTCACTGCCATGGCTTCTCCCATTGCGGAGCACAGGCTCCGGATGCACAGGCTCAGCGGCCATAGCTCACGGGCCCAGCCGCTCCGCGGCACGTGGGATCTTCCCTGACCGGGGCACAAACCCGTGTCCCCTACATCAGCAGGTGGACTCTCAACCACTGCGCCACCAGGGAAGCCCCTCCTCTTCCATTTCAATACGACCTGCGGACATGGGAACCCAGCTGCAGGATTTGTGTCAGGGCTAAAAGCAAAACTCAGCCTAATAACACTCCCCAGCTTCGTTTGTACATTTCCAGCATTTCACACTTTTCCTTGTCTTTCCTTAGATTAAAGAAAGAAAAATATATTGAGATGATTCTGTGGGTTTTCTCTTCTGTTGAAAATACACCTCATCACTCAGAGAGACCTTGGATATTTGGAAGTTATTAGCATTGGCTTTGGAGTGAGGCAGATTTGGTGCCCATCCTGGTGTCCATGTCTGCTTGGGTGTGATCTTTGCCACCTACTCTGCTACTATAGTCTTTTTCCTGAGAATGTTCTTACCTGCAGAACAGAGGCAATAATTCCCACCTTGCTGGGTTGTAGTATTGAATGCATTTTATGTAGGAAACATATGCAGTGCACAGAAGTTTAATACATAAATAGGAATTATTACTTGTTTTGTGGGTGTGTATCAAAGTATATAATGTGCTTAATATTTATTTAAAGCAAAAACGTTCTGGATTAAAGACAGAAAAGTTGCAAAATGCCAGAAATGTGCTTTCATGAAATACTTGCAAAACTCTAAATAAGGAGATGATATAATAGTGTCTTAGTTCTGCCATCAGCTAGTTAGTTATGCAGGCTTAGACAAACCATGTCACCTCCCTGGATTTCAGCTCTAAACCAAGAGGTGCGTCATAGATCAGCCTTCGGGAAGGGCCTCTGGGGGCACTCCCTGGAGGAAAGTGTGGGTCTGTACCCTCCACCTCTGCAAGTGGCCCCCTGCTGACCCGCTCTTCTCTGGAAACAGAAGCCCTTCTTTTCATGTGTCACTTCCTGGAGGCTTGCATGGGCAGGTATCGTCCTGGCCCTGAGGTGCGGGCCGGGCCTCCACCTCTCCCTCGGCTGCTCTGGCGTCAGGCCGCCTCCGGCAGGTGCATCCCTGTCCTTCCCACTCCCCCGGCTCTGCTCTTCTGTTCCGGAGGTCGGGGAGGGCCCACCTCTCCGGAGCCTCAGGGCCCCTCTCCCGCTTCCTGCGCTGGGAATCAGCATGCCTCAGCTCACGTTCTGGCTGGGCCTCGTATTCACTCACCTCCTGGACCCTCAAGTTCCATACCCCTAACAGGTGAGGGCAGACCCCAGGCTCCCCCAGCACAGCATCCTCGATTTCCCATGAGAACGCACGAGGAGGCCCAGGCTGGCAGGAGCCTGTCATCCAGGTGGTGCGCCCTGCAGCAGACCCACAGAAGCAGAAGGACCGCCTCCTCCATCTGTAGGGACACAGCATTAGGATCGCAAGTGAAACAAAAGTAAGTCCCATCAGCGCGAGCCGGGTGGGAAAGCAGTCGGTGTGGATGGTGGGAACGGAAGGCGACCAGAAGGCTGAATCCCTGGTGACAGTTAGAGACAGGCCGGCAGGCAGCAGCTGAGGCCCCTCCCCGAGAGCCATTTCCATCGCAGAGTCGCCACAGAAGGGCCTGTCGGCCCCAAAGCCACATCTCTGCCAGGCCATTGGTCCACAGGGGGCACAATAGCCCCGGCCTCATTGCTCTGGGCGGCGGCAAGGACAATGACCCGCCGTGAAAAGAGTTAAAAAGATTCCGAGGAGGGGAGAAGCAAGCCCGCACGGTGGCAATTCAAGATCTTTTGGACGCCGTTCGCAGGCTCTTTAATTAAGCCCCTCTTCTTCAGCTCATCCGGCAGAAATGCACCTGCCCCCCATCTGCGGGCCAAAACAGCAAACGAGAGCGTGACTTCACACAAGCCCTTCCCCAGTTCTGCCTTTGCTGATTGTTCACGGGAGGCGGCCACAGACTTGCTCACTCTTTCTCTCTTTTCCTTGCTCTGAAAGAGTCTATGAAAACCATATTAAAAAGTGTGTGAGCCAAGGGATTCCATCTATCAAAGGAAGAAGGCCATAAATAGCATTCATTCTGAGAATATCAAACGTACTAGCAGATTTCTAGGCAAGGTGTGAAGGCCAGAGTTCCCTTAATTGACCTAATCTCCGTTTCACCCCCAGACTTCATCTGAGCCTGAAAGCTGGGACACAAAATATTTCCCTCTCCCAGAAGAATTGTCTTGTCTGCGGCAGCATGTAGTAAACAATCAGGGCCCAGGACATGAGGGTTTACGTCATTCTCGGAACAACCCCGTTCTGCTTGGTGTCACTGCAGTGGTTGCTTTTTTCAAGTGGTTTAGTGCTGACTCCTTTCTGCAAATCGGTTCTGTTCACATGGGTCTGCGGTGGGCAGGAACCCGCGTCCTGCCAGAAGGCAGCAGGATACGCCTGTCTGCCCTCCTGGAAATCTTGCTGTTGCCAGAACTGTGTTAGTGCATCGCCCCGTGCCCCTCCCCTCCTCTCCTCACAGATGTTACTGCATCTTCAGGAGAGGCCCTGCGTGGGCTGGTTCCCTCTCCATATGTGCCTGCTGTCTCCAGAACCATGGGAGGCTGGTGCAAACCCAGCCCAGCCCTGGTCCCACCTCTGCCCGCGGCAGCTCAAACTGCCCCGCTGCCCTTTACACCGCCTGGGAGAACTGCTGTCCCACGGCTATGGAAGCTAAAGTCCTCCTTGATTTCTGCAGGATACAAAGAAAGTGCAAATCGGAGCTCCATGTCTGGGCTGTCTGTCTTGAAAGATGCCTGTGTCCTAGAAGCTGTAAGCGGAGCAGTGCGAGGTGGTCCTCCTGGAGCTGGGAGACTACCCGGGGGGCTCATCCATCAGACACCTGCTCCGGCGCGCCAGTTCTCTGCGCTCACGCACTCCCCCGAGCTGCCCCGCCCCCTCTCACGTGCTCTCTGGACACGCCCCCCTCTGGCTGCCTCCTGACATGTCTTGACGTCACCTTTCACTGTGCCCTCGCCCTGCAGGCTCAGGACCTCCGTGGACGCCCTTGTTTCCGCATTGTTCCGGTCTTCCGTGATCAGCCCAGAGCTCACTGGGTCCCCGGAGCTGGACACTGAGAGGGCATTTTTTTCATATGCTGTTAATTATTCAGATAAAAGATTCCTAGGCTCAGATTTCTCTCCACTGCCTAAAGAAAAATGGAGAATTAAATGCAAAACCACTTTAAAAAATCCAGCCTTAAAAGCAAAATGATGATTCAATGGAAGGTATTCAGGAAAATGTGCAGATTGAATAAACTTGATGATTTTCATCATTTCCAATAGATTGCGATTATCATCATTTGTTAACTATTTTGGAGACTGTGAGGTGATGGTCATTATCTCTCTTTTACCGACAAGCAAATGTGTCCACTGTCTCCTAGAGTGGCTGGGGGAAAAATGAGAGAGAAAAACCTGCCCCTCCTCAAAAAAACAAATATATCTGGCTTCTCAAATGGCACATAATTTCTTGCGAAATTGAGGAAAGGAATAGACAGAGAGGAATCTACCATTAGGGTGCGGTCTCTTTCCAGCCAAGGGTCTGGGCAATTCCAGGATGGAAAAAGGTTTGAAATCAGGAATTCAGTTTCACAGTTTCCACAGGCTAACGCAGACACACACTTCCAGGTCAGAAGGATCCGAACAGAATGTTCTCCAGGGGAGAAGGCTGCGTCCTGCTCCCACGTGGCTCTCTCAGCATCGTGCAAGTGGGCGGGGCCTCCGTAGAAGCTTGAGTGTGCCCGACCCCCGCCCATCCCTTCCCCACTCCCACGCCAGGTGGGGAGAATGTGGCTCCGGGGTATCCTCTGTCCCCTGTGGGTGTCCCTTCCTGAAACAGCTTTTCAATCCTGCTCAGTCTGTTCCTTCCTAAGACTCACCATTCTTCACAGTGCCTTCTATTGCCACCCATCTAATGCTGTACCTTTTCCCTCGATATTCTCGTTGACATCTAAGACCTTAGCTTCCAGTTTATGCTCATGATTCCGAAGCCTTTCTATTCCTCTCACATGTCTGTTGAATCTTGGACAGACAGGTTCAAAGCCCGCTGGGCACCTCAGCCCCCAAATGTCTTTGCTCTCTCTGCCCCTGACCTCATCCTTCACAGCCTGCATCTTCTCTGTAGAGTCCATCTCGAACCAGTGGCATTCCTGTAATTAGCCCAGACTGGAGATCCCGTCCCTTCCTCCACACACACGCCCCTTTAGTTGATTTACTGAATCCTGTCTTCTCTGCTGTAGAAAGATCTCTGGACCCCCTTTCCTCTCACGACCCCCACCATGGCCCGAGTTCAGGCTCCCCTCATTCTTGCCCACAAGGCTGCAAAAGCATCTGATGGGCTTCCTGTCTCCAGGTCACTCCTCACCCTCCAGTCTGCCTTCCACCTGCCTGTAGACTTATTTTCACCTAGAAAGCTTTTGTTTTCCAGCACTTAGAGAATAAACTCCTTAACCTGACACTTGAGCCTCTTCAGCAGAGCTCCCAACTGCACTATGCACCTGGGCAGGCTCCTGCCTGCTCTGACCCCTCGACATCTGCACCCGGTTCCCAAAAGGCTGTGCCCAGGACCTGGCAGCTCTGTGTGTGCTCCTCTACCAGGGATGCCTTTCCTCCCTTTGCTTGGTAAATTACATTTTAAGGCCTCTTTAAATGCTATCTGTGCTATATAGCATATGGTATTTGCTCTCTGGTGTATGCCATGTGGTATATACCATGTGGTATATGTTATCTGACATACATCTTAGAGTATATGCTATACAGTATATGCTATGTGGTATATGCCATGAGGTGTATGCCATGTGTCATATGAAATATGCCGTCAGACCTTGTGAATCACAGTAAAAGTTTCATCTCGAGCTCTCCCATCTGCCTCCCATGCTGGGGTCTCTGCCTGTTCTCATGTTCATCCTCCTGTCTGCGACGGGTAACACGGGCGGGTGCTGACACTGTGATGGTTCTGGGAGCCTCTGTGCTCTCTCAGGGCCTGGGGTGAAGCCCCAGTCTAGCTTATTCATCACAGGCTGAGCCGAGCATATGCCTGGGAGCTGGCACCCTTGCACTCATCAGTAGCAGGCTGTGTGCTTATTACCTGTAATGACACACTTAGACCTTTACTTTGTTCTTTTCAAAGCACTTTCCCATTTATTTTCTATTCAGGACAGTGGATTTTATCCCTACCATACAAATGAGGGGATAAAGATTCAGAGAGAGTAGGTCATTTTTCAAGGCCGTGGTTAAACCCCAGTTTCTCCTGACTTGGGCCGCCTTGTGGGAGACCTGCCTCCCTTCCTCTGTCTCTCTCCTTCCCCCAGCCCTCTTCCCTCTCATATTCTTCCCTCCATCTCATTCTCTGACTACTCAGAGCTCTCTCCCTTTGCCTCACCCTCAGAGGATAACATGGGTTTCCTCCAAAGTGCTCCAGGGGCCCAGATAATGTAAACTTCCTCAGAAGTCTGAGGAAGTGACAGGTATGGAAGCAATGTTTTGCTAGAGGTGGATAGAGGTGGGTGGACCACCAGAAGGGAGCCCCCTCCCAAGAATCCTCTTGGTAGGCTCTCAACTTTTATGCCTGCTGGTAGGACCAGCTTCACCTGACTCAGCATGTCTTTTACATAATGTTGACTTTACATTGGTTTTCGGCATCTTAACCAAAATAATGTATGATAGAGTTGATATTACCGAGTTTTTGACCACACTCATTTAAAATCACTCATTAAGAGGGCTGACTTCAGTCATGAGCATCAATGCAGCATGATATTGTGCAAATTTCGTCAAACTTTTTTTTGATTTTTCATTTATATTGGGGTACATTTAATTAACAGTGTTGTCTTAGTTTCAGATGTACAGCAAAGTGATTCAGTTACACATATACATGTAACTACTCTTTTTCAATTTCTTTTCCTATTTACGTTGTTAAATAATATTGAGCAGAGTTCCCCGTGCTATGCAGTAGGTCCTTGTTGGTTATCCATCTCAAATAAAGCCGTGTGTAGGTGTCAATCCCAAACTCCCTAACTATTCCTCCCCCAATCCTTCCCCGCCGGTAACCATAAGTTTGTTTTCTAAGTCTGTGAGTCTGTTTCTGTTTTGTAAATAAGTTCACTTGTATCCTTTTTTTTTTTTTCAGATTCCCCAAATAAATGACATCATACTATACTTCTCTTTCTCTGCCTGACTTACTTTACTCAGTATGATAATCTCTCGGTACATCCATGTTGCTATAAATGACATTATTTCATTCTTTTTTTATGGCTGATTAATAGTTTGTTGTGTATATATATATATATATATATATTATCTGTGCACTCTCAAGGCCATGGGAACCTGAGCCAGAATTCAGGGAGCTTCGATTTTTCTGTTACACCGTGAGAACTATCATAATGAGAAACATAATTATGTGGAAAGGAACCCCCAGTGATTTCTAAACATCCTTCTCAGCCTTTAACAAATAAAGACATAAGCATTTTGTGTTAATGTTAAGGAATAAATAATAAATTATAAACATAATAGAAATTATAATACAGTGGTGTGGTGTCTGTAGATTTTTATGGTCCCTGGAGTATGCTCCTGTAGCAATGTACACTCTTTTCCTATTTAAAGATGTTCACAATTCTTTATTAATCTGGTTCACCATAGCCATATAGGAACATTGGAATGGAAAATGTATTTAGAATTCTATGGGCTCCACTCTTCCATTGCATTTCAATTAGAGACACCATTTGTCTTGTGCCTTTTATCTCTTGGAACATTCTCCCATGTGCTGTTGGAAGATAACACCATTTTCAGGTCTTTGAAGTTGCTGGGTTTTACTCTATGTCCCTTAACACCCTATAGGTGGAAGTAATCTCACTGTAACAGAGTGTTGTCATGTCTTGTTGACTAATTAAGCTCCTTCACTCCACATCTCAGCAGCTGAAAGTTCAAGTGTTAAATGGTAGGATGGTGAATCCAAAAGGGAGGCAACGTGGAGATGATCAGACCCAAGCCGGGTTTGATTTCTCCTCCTTTCTTTGCTCTATTTTTCATCTGTCCTGCCAGGGCCTGCCTGGTTAGAGATGCTACTAGGCTCAACCCAGAGCCAGAGATATTATCCAAATGTGAGATCAGGAACCAGATCATATGTGATGAGAGACAGCAAATTCTTATAGCTTGGTATTCCAACGTGGGAGTGCAACTTGTTATCATCAACTTATTTGTTTATTCACATGGAAAACATTGAGTGTCTACTGTGTGCCAGACACTGGAGAAAATACTGGAGCTCCAACGATCCATAAGACAAGATTCTTGCCCTCAAAGTACATGATCTGGTGGGAAAGAAAGACAAGTGGACAATTACAGGACAATGTTGGGAGGACAGAGAGAGAGGCTTGCTTAGGAGTCCTGAGGGCTGTGAGGAGAGAAGGAGACCTTTGTCCTTGTCTAAAGAGGGGTCTAATCAGGGAAGGTGACTTTGAACAGTGTGAAAATCAGTTCAGAGAAGGAAGAGAATTGAAGTAGGAGAGGAAGCAGGGTCTAGACCATCATAAACAGCCACACATTTCACAGTACAAGCTTTTGGTGAAGGACTTGAGGGGCTATTGAAAACATTCCAACTGGGAAATTCCAAGGGAAACCTTGAGGTTGAAACCATACCTTGACAGCTGTGTTCAAGGATGAACCTAATGGGGAAGAAAATGGGATCAGACAAATTGGGGGAACTCTTTCAAGGTAAAGGAGACAACAAGGCTCTGGGCTGAGGCAGTGACAGTGATTCGAGAGTTACTGAAAGAGCTTATTGATGGGCTCAGCACACAGCTGGAGTGAGGAGGGCTGGAGCCCAGTTTGGCTACGCTGAGTGGAGATGATGCTGTAACAGGGAAGAACAAAATCTGACTCCATGTTGGATCTGTTTCTTTTACTTTGACCTTTGCTTTCCATTGCTTTTGTTCTGTCTAGAGCTATAGGCATACATAATGGTCTGCCTCGGGGAACCCTGTCCCTTTGTCTCAATGTTAAACTAAAGAGCCTTTGTTTAGCCCACAGGGAAACACCCTGAACCTGCCCACCTGTGAATGGCTGAAGAAAAGGAAAAAAATAATACATCCCCTCCCCAAGGATGGCCAAAACCAGGAGATATTTTGCAAGTCTTATGGCCTTTTTACTTTACTTTCTCACCTCCTTTCCCTCTCTATTCTATAAAAGGAACTAGCATCCAGACCCCAAGAAGATGGTACTTTTGGACGGTAGCCCATCATCTTCTCAGACACCTGGATTTCCAAACAATGTTGCTATTCCTTGCCTCAACACCTCATCTCCCAATTTACTGGCCTGTTGTGCAGTGAGCAGAGCAAGCTTGGACTCAGTAGCAATGCTACTCTTTAAAGCAGGGAATGCAAAGAAAAGACATCATGATTTCAGTGCTGGTCAGACTGGACCCATATGAGGGATTGGAGGAAATATGCTTAGAAAGATGGCAGCCTGCTCTTGTGAAGGGTCTTGAATTTCAGTCAAGGCATATAGACTTCAGTTTATTACTATCATCAGTTTCAATGTGGAACTACTGAAGATTCTTGAGCTGAATTGTGTCATGTTCACAAGAACACTTTAAGAAGAAGATCCATCTAATATAAATGAGCATGAGGCTGCAGGGAGATAAAGAATGGTAAGGTAGGAAGTAGAGATTGGAGACAATCACAAACTCAGGTGATGAGGGCTGAGCATATAGAACTGAAGAGAATTGGATAGAGAATAGTGAGGACCATGTCAATACATGAACAGAGGGGAAAAATGAAATAGAGACAAAGGCTAATTGTAAGGTTTTCTCACTTCTTATTTTGAAGGAAGAGAGATTCATTGGTAGAAATAGGAAAATCTGGAAGTATTGCTTCTTGGAATATAAAATGCATTTATTTATTTATTTATTTATTTTTATTTTTTGGCCATGCCACCTGGCTTGCAGGATCTTAGTTCCCCTACCAGAGATTCAACCTGGACCCTCGGTAAAAAAAAAAACAAAAAACCATGAGTCCTAACCACTGGACTGCCAGGGAATTCCCAAAAATGCCTTATTTTTTAATGGTGATTCTGATATTCCAGAGAAAAATCAGTCTAGATTGTACCAGAAGGAGACGAAACACGTCACCTAATACACATCTTTAAATGTGTATGTGCTCACTTACCAGTGAACACTGAGAAACCTTCATTTTATCCCTGGGTGAATTCTTACTGACTTTCACACTGCTGTTTCTCCCAATCCAGCCATTGGAATGCAAGCCCCTCGGTGGTCTCGCCTCACCTGTCAGGAGCGATTGAGTAACAGAGAACAGCAGTGAGGTTTCATGTTACTAATATTCCATTACTTTTACAAAAGAGACAAGAGTACATTCATTAGTACACTATGAAATATTATCCTAAATAAGTAAAATTAAATTATGCTTGTCAAAATAAATGAACACTGCACATGCCACAATTCTGTGTCCCTAATTCTTTTAATTATGTTTTTTTTTTTCTTACTTGCTAATTTGTGAAATTTGCTAACTCACAATGGGCTCCCTGTCATTAGTGAGAATGAGTCGGCTTCTGCCGTAGCAGTTTGAACACCCTGCTTCCTGTGGCTTCTGGCATGTACTACCTGGGGCACCATGCAGACTAACTGATTGGTTCTTTTTCTCTCTTCAAGCTTGTTGCAAGCTACATATTAATTTTCACCTTTTGAAATAGGCGATTAGGAGATGAACATTCTCTCGGCAGATGGAAGGACACCATTTTGCTCTGAAATAGAAAATTCCAGCCCAGTCTCCACAGTGACAATACTTGCCTTCTTTTAAGTGTTGTGTGTGTGTGTTTTATCAATGCACAGAAACAATTGTGCTAATTTTCAGTGTGTTGCTCTGCTGAGCCTTCTCTACTGATCCATCTGGAGGGATGCAAAAGTCACTTTGGCCCAGGTGTTCCTTGGAAGAGCTTCAAGGAGGGACAGTGTTCCCTGAGTGACTTCTGGTGGTGTGGTGCATTCCACAAGAGTTTTGCAAATATTATCTGATTCATCCTCAGAATACTTCTGTGAGTTAGGCATTTTGAATTCCCTTTAATGAGTCTGCAGGTCAAAGCAGTTAGGGGGACTTCCCAAGTTCACGTACCCAGTGAGTGACAGGATGAGAACATGTCTTTCTATTACATGTTTTTACCTACTCCTGATGAATCATGGGCTCTCATCAAACTGCCCTGAGATTGTATATTATTAAGAAACAAATGTGTTTAAACGATAAAGAAATAGGACCTGTGAAGAGAGAGATTAGGGAGATGGTGGAGGGGAGGCTTTAGAGGTAGGCATTGAAGAAAAGCTTACGTAGTGGTCTCATTCCTAGTTTTAACTATTTTTTGAAAAAGTATGTTTATTGAAGAAGATTGAGAAAAGTACAGTGACAGAATAAATGCCTATCAGCCTATCTTTCAATATTTTCTTTCAGGTGCCAGTGGTTTTAGAACTTGTTTATAGCCCCTGAAACAGCTCTCATCAAGGTTGGGTTTCATGCCCTCTCCTTGACCATGCGCTGGCTTTCAGGACTCACTTCTCAGGAAGTGAGGACACAGGACAGGAACACAGGATGCCCTCTGACTTTCTCCCAGGCTAAGCCATGCAGGGCTTCTTCTCAGTTCCTGCTCCTCCTTGGGGTTGTGACCCAGGAAACCCTGAACGGTCGTGCAGTGTGTTTGTTCACTCTGATGCCACCAGGCTGGAGACACCAATTAGATGCTGAAAAACCCAAGGAGCTCACTGTGGTCCCAGCACCCATGAGTGAGTGAACACACCTCCCAGCCATGAGCCACCTAAGCTTCCCCAGGTGAAGTCGAGATGCTGTCCTCATGGAGACCCAACTCAGAGGCCGAGTTGTGAGGAAAAGAAATAAATGTTGATTCCGTTTTAAGCCACTAAGTTTGGGGTGGTTTGTCACATGGCCACAGTCCCTGGAACACAGGCCTAGCTTTTCTTACACGCCTGTGGTGGTATTTTATCAGATCTTAATTCAGTGTATAAAGAAAGGCTTGTTCAGGTACATTTCTTGGGTTTAATTATGAGAATGTTCATATAATAAGGGGAAACATTTTATGCTGAAACTATTTACTTTTAAACGTTTAATATAATCATGGACCAAATCCATTGGGTAGAGGTTTTACTGTGGCCAATTCAATAGGATAGGTTTTTCTGAGATGATTTTTAATTGTCCTATGAAAACATTTGTGGTATTGGGTCTTGGTTAGTGAGAGGGTAATCAACAGACCAAATACCATCAAATAATAATAACATAAAATATTGCCTTATATTCCCTTAATACTCAAGAATTAATTTTGATTTTTTTTCCCAGTTGGCCATCATCATTCCAGGTAACACTGTCATATTCCCCAAAGATACAAGGCTGATATATTTTCAAAGCATTTCTATATCTGATGGCAATATAAGTCAGCTTGGTTGAGCACAATTTCTGAAAGTCAAGTTTAATCGACTAGATCCCCAGAGCTGTGTACAGGGCCCTTTACTGCTTCCTGCTGATGGGGAGTCTGAGACTAGCCTTCCTTTTGTGTCTTTGCAGGTGAGCCCTGTCCACATCCCCCACACTGAGTGGATAAATAGATGTTTATAAGATGTTGCTTCCTTCTTCTCTTTTTTAAAGAGTTTTTTTTGTTTTTTGTTCTTTTTGATGTGGACCATTTTTAAAGTCTTTGTTGATTTTGTTACAATATTGCTTCTGTTTTACGTTTTGGTTTTTTGGTCCTGAGGCATGTGGGATCTTAGCTTCTTGACCAGGGATTGAACCCACATCCCCTGCACTGGAAGGTGAAGTCTTAACCACTGGACCACCAGGGAAGTCCTGCTTTATTCTTCTAATTTAAAGACTGACAGAATCAGTCTGGGTTTGGATCTACTAAGCATTTGGGGGGCTCACCTTACGTACTCAGGTATTTCTAAAATCATGGATGTCCCAAATGGTACGGCATTTCTCACTGTTCACTTCATTCCCAGCCTGGGAACTCTGTATGCCTTTTGCCCTTTGTGGAAACATTGCTCTCATTAGTTTATCTTCCTGTGGCTTATTCTCTGTCTCAGCATTCAGGATTTGGATCCTCCTAGGATATATAGATCCTGATCACGTGATCTAAAGAGAGTTTCTCAACTTCGCCATTTCGTATTTTTAAAAATAATGTATCATTATCTGAAAATACCCTATCTCCCCACTGGTTTGCTTGTTCCTGGCCGCTCTCCTACTTTCTCTGGAGCTGAAACTGCAGGAGAGCAGGACCTTTTTGGGTTATTCACTGAGTTATTCCCCACAGCCTGACACATGCCTGGAAAGTAGCAATTGCACCATAAATATTTGTCAAGTGAATGCATGAAGAAAGGAGTGGATGAGAGCTTGATTTCCTTAACAGAAACTCCTAAAACATTTTTTGGATGTGCTAACCACATCCATCCCCATCTTCTTGTCATTTTGGCTCCTGGTTCTCCCCCCAACCCCCGATTCCAGATTCTGCACATGGCTCCCTTTGCAGACATGGCAAACGGTGCTGTGTTCAGATATTCCGTTACATGTTAGCAGTTCCCCTGCAATCCTTCTGCATCCATTTCTTTTATTTACCTTGGGTGTAGCATAAAATCCCTCTCTACACACAACTGGGAGTTGTGGGGTGTAACTGGCTATATAAAGAGAAGTATTTGGTTGGGGGAACATGACACTGACAGACTCATGGAGCAGCACCTAGGAAGTCAGGCGGCAGCCTGAATGTTCCAGTTTGGAATTTCCCTATTATGGAGAAAATTGGGAGAGGAAGAGGATTCTTTTCATCTATTTTCAGACAGGCTTGGCACAAGGGCATGAAAAATATTATCCGTTTCGTTCCACTGGCCTTGTAGTTATTGTAAATGTAACTTAAATTCCTGAATGCATCTTAAATTGCATTCTATCTCTCCGTGGTGCAAACAGAGGCTTTGATTTCTGAGGCTACCAGCCAGACATAAGTTTTAACAAAAGCTGGTGCCCATTTGTCTTTATTGGAAAATTGTTTTATGTATATATTTTACAGATCAGTGTTGGGAAAATATTCACAGAGGAGAATTTGTTTTTATTCAGTCTTCAAACTGATACTATTCCTTAATTGAGGAGTAATTTACAGAGGGTAGCAGGAGATGCTTTGAAAACTCTGGGATTTGGCTCTGAGATCCGAAGGCGGCCTTAGCAGAAAGAGCTTCAAGGCCATCAAATCTATATATCCATTGGTGGAATAAAGGTTTCAGTCTCATTGTATTTGAATCAGAACTTATTACTTTCAATACAGATTAACTGTGGGTTACTCTCTCTGTCCTATTTTTAAAGGTATCCCTGGAAACTAAGCTTGATGCTTTGCCGAGGAGTGGGACTTTGTCCTTGACCTTGACATAAATGCTCTTCCTCCAACTAGCTGAAAGGCTTTAGCTACTTATTCTCCAGAAGAGCCAAGAATTCTACCCTTATGTGTAGGCGTAAGGAGAGGGGAGGGGAGATGTGGGAATAATTCAAGAACTTTACTGCAGGGTAAAGAAGAGTGACAGTGCCTGGGAGTCAGTACGTGTGAGAAATTAGACAAGATACGCATGTGTGGAAACTCTTCCTTCATTCATGCAGTGATCAGCACATGAACATTCAAGGTAGACTCTGCACTGTTTACTTCTGTCTTTTTAGATGCAATTTTACTTGTATTTGTAATGCTTTGAAGTTACTTAATTTTTCATTAAATCGCAGAGATATGTCTTTAAAAATGCTGTTTGCTGAGGCTGTTAATCAGAATGAAGAAGAGGAAAGCCCTAAGATCTAAGACATTGCTTTTAGAATTGGTGCCTGCCCAGTATCTCAGCCTGAATTTACTTAGAATACAGAAAGGGGTTACACATGCATGAAGGCTTGAGGATTGCTTATGCCTAGGTAGGTGCAGTCTGGAAGCTGATTCATATATGCAACCACTCATTTACATTATTTTAAGATATGTATACACACACATATATATATGTATATATGTATGTGTATATATATATATTTATATATATATATATTTATATTACATACTGTTAGGCTCAGATCTATTTGTAGGTATTGGAAAATTATCTGGAAAAGAGATTGTCACCTTAAATGAGGTTGATAAATAATTACAATTATGATTAATACCACAGATTAGAAGTGAATGCTGATCTGGAATGTGACAGGAAGATGTACCCATTCTGAGTGATGCAGATTACTGTGTTGAGCACCTGAACTGGATGTGGTCCCTAAGCTACTACCTGCCCCTTTGGTGCAACAGGGAAAGGCAGTAACATCTGAACAGTGGAGTTTAGCTGGTGTCAGCCTTTTGTTTTGTCCTTGATAAGATGGTCACTCTTTAAGATGACTCCTTCAGGTATCCAGAAGTTTCCACAATCTAACTTCATTTGACAAAAAGATACATGAGTGTCTTGGAATATAAGCACAGAGTTGCAAAATTCAACATTGACTCACAACTTGGAGTGTTTTTCTTGAACTCTGAGAATAAAGAGGTTAACTTATGGTGAGTTTCATGTGACAAAGGAGAGCAAAGGTATAAAAGAAAGATAGTTGTACCTGCTTGATTTTATGTTTATTTATAACCAAATGCACTAATGTATGTATTTTTTATTGGCCTTCATGCGATGTAGGGGTAGAGGCACTGGCCTGACTGTCAGAAGGCTCAAGCTGTTAGTCTTGGGTTTGGTACTTTGTGTGTGGACATGGCAAAGATTTTAAGAATATTTCACGAGATTCATTATTTATTCAGCAAGTTTGTTTTGGGCTAATAATCACTTTGGAGGAAAAGAAGTAGTAATTTTATCCATAATGTTTGTAAAACTTAGATGTAAAATTTTACTGATTAAAAAAATGTGTGTAGTGAGAAGACACTAAGGTTGATAAAATACAAAGACCTGATCTCGGGGAGATAAACACAAGCCGAGCCCTGCTATGGACTGTGTTTTCAGTGGGAGAGTGAATTCTGTAGAAATACACGTGATGAACAGAGGGTGTGGTCTATTCTACATGTAGGGCTCAGGACAAGCTTTGTAAAGACAGTGCAACTGAGACAGTCTTTAAAGAAAAGTTCATGTTTTCACAGCAAATAAGGATCCGGGAAGAACATGTGGAAAAGTCTGAGAAACAATACAGCTTGACATGTTCTAGGAACAGAAGTATTTTGGAATGACTAGAACACACAGAAAGTTAAGAGTTTTGCAGCAGGAGATAATTATGGCTTACATTTCTTGGGCAGTTTTTTTTTTTTTTTTTTTTTTTTTTTTTTTTTTTTTTTTTTTTTTTTCTTGGGCAGTTTTGTGTTAAATTAAACATCAGCTTGTATTAAACATCTCTGGGTGTTGTTTAAGTGTAAACTCACTTACCCCACCCTTCAAACCTAGAAGGAGTTACTCTCACTGCTGGACTTTATCATGATGGAGCCAAGGCCCACAAGTGAGGTAGGGAGCCAAGGTCCCAAGCTAGCAGGTGTAGGGAGCAGTGTTGTCAGACAGTCTGCCTCTTAACCACTAAATATTCTGGAGAGATGAGACCCCAGCAGTCTCATATGTAGGCTAAAGATATTGAACTTTATTTGATCTACTTAGAAAACCCTGAACATGCCTTCAAAATTTGCATTGGGAGGAAGTAGGAGCTTGACTTCCAGGACACCATTTAGGAAACAAATGCACTGATCAAGACAAGAAATGGTGACAGTCTCCCAAAGGCAGTAGTGAAGGAAGTACAGGCAGTACAGGCAGGAATGAAGGAAGGTCAGGGAACAGATTTGATAGGATGGTAGATTTTATGAGCTTTGGAAGCTGCTTAGATATGGCCAAGGAGGGGACAGCCCAGCAAGACTCGTAGGACAATTCCAGAGCAAATGTACGTAAATGCAACTGGGTCAGGATCTTGCAAGCAAATTGGTAAAATTAGGATTAAAAATTACACTTTAGTCTTTCTGGCTCTGTTGACACTCACACTATGAAAACAGCAGCTCTTTGGATTTCCTGACCTCTACTTTCTCATTCCATGAACATAGCTATCACATCCTTGAAGCAGTCTCCTTTGTTGCAATGGAGCCACTATCACTTTCTTCTGGTCCTACTTTGTCAATTAAATGAATGTCCCTATTCCCATTTGTATTAGTTTTCTCAGGCTGCTGTAACAAAACATCATAGGTTGGGTAGCTTAAACAAAGACAATAAAGAGAGAAATGTATTATTTCACAGTTCTGGAGGCCAGAAGTCCAAGATCAAGGTGTCGGCACAGTTGATTTTTCTGAGGGCTCTGTGGGAGAGTCTGATCCCGGCCCCTCTCCTAGCTTCTGGTGGTTTACTGGCATCTTTGACCTCCCTTGGCTTGTAGATGAATCACCCCAATCTGCACCTCATCTTCACCTGGCGTTCTACTTGTATGCAAGTCTGTGTCCAGATTTCTCCTTCTCATAAAAATTGGATGAGGACCCACCCTACTCCAGCATGAGCTCATTTTAACTAATCACACCTACAACAGTCCTGTCTCCAGGTAAGTTCACACACTCAGGTGCTGGGCTTTAGGACTTCGACATACGAATTTCCAAGGGACACATTTCAACCCATAACACCGTCCAATGCCAAAAGCAGCAGGTATGCTCACCATGACAGGGAAGGCACTGCCACCAATGTCCCATGCTGGAAGCACCATCATTACTGTTGATGAAGCCCACTGATGTCCACACCAAAGCTTCCATGTTGGGTATTTTCTCCAAGGGTAGTGTTACCTGTGGATCCTCCCATTGGCATGATGTTGCTCAGATCTTGGATGTTCAACCCCTCCCAGGAGATCATAGTGAAGCATTGAGGCATCTTCAACTTGTGTTTATACTTTAACACATCCCTCTTGCTGGGGAGTTGAGCATGGCGCACAGATCTGGACTATGGAACAATTGAGGAAGAGACCCTTGTTTTGCCTCAATGATCCCCATGCCTGATTTTCATGGAGAGTGAGCAGGTGACAAAAACACTGATGCTGAAACCACTGTTCATCACATCACTTCACTTCACAAGGTCACAACAGCGACATTCTCAAAACCACAGTCTTTTTGTTGTCTATCCTAGATTTGCAAAGCTGGCTGTGTTTTATAAAACCTGAATGAAGTTAGGAGGGGATAACATTGAATAATGGGTCTCATTCATATTTCAAGAAAAAGTACCAAATGAGTTTTTCAATTCTATGTAAAGCAGCTGAGGACATCTTAGAACCCACTGCATATATAGTAGTGGATTTGGGTCTGGACATTGTACATTAAGAAGATGTGGTCAAGATTGAAGTTATTCAGTGGAGGATGACATAGATATTGAGTTAACAGTAGTGAGTTCCCTGTCAATGAATGTGGTTAAGTCCAGGCTAAACAACGGTAAGGTCAAATAGCTGGGCAGAGAGCCATGTAATGACGAACTCATCATGGGGATTCAATATTTGTTGGATGGATGAATGAATGAATGAATGAATGGATGTATAGAGCATCAAAGGAGTCACCCAAACTCATTGACTTTAAAGTGTCTCATAACCCTGAGAATCTATGAGTCTATAATTACCTTGTCCCTTATCAACCTGTATAAAAACAGCATTATTCTTCCTAAAATGTGTGTGCAATGTAAAATATCTTATTGCTAGCTAAGCCATAGATTCATATTTTGGCATTCTAAGAGAGGAAATTCTCTCTGAATGCTCAATGCTGATATGTGTATTGGCTGTCTGGCACACCATCATTCATGCCATCTGTTCGGGTGGCATTATGCCTAATTGCAAGGTGGCCTGACAATTTTAAGGGGTTTTGCATGCCAATCACATTGAGCTTAGCTAGCTAACCTGCAGAACCCAGAACATAACAAGCTGAAAAAGTTACCCTGCTGGTAAATCACAACTTCAAATGAAAAGATCATGCCTCATTAAAAACGGCCATATTTTTTGACTGTGGTAGGTATCTTTCAAAGAGCCTCTATAGATTTACCTTCCCCTCAATGATGACCGCTGCAGCGATCTCATGCCATGGAGAAGAGATAATGGACAAGACCATGTCTTGTCCAGCCTGAATCACTGATGCCTTAGAAATGTTCAGAATTCCTAAAACTCTCATGCTTGGAAACAAATGCACCAACCTGCCAGAATTTCACAGCATTGTCTTCCTATAATAAGCAAACATCTGTTACACTAAAATTCAGTTTATCTTTTGGAAAAGATGCAGTAGGAGGCTGGATATGAGTGCATTTGCTTACCTTCTGGAATTGTCATGGAAAAGACCCAACATAAGCATTAAAATATGTAGATTACAAAACAGGAAATTAAACTGCTTTCTTGACATTGAAAATCTGGGAATGTACATTGAGATTTAGAGCTGTTGGTTACAGATGATGTTAAAAGACTTACTCAAGATCAAATAGGTAGCTCATGCAGAGCTGGAATTATGTCACCCAACATATACTCCTTTCTCCCAACACAACTGGAATAATTATAATTGTTATTCTAGTGAAAATGGTATTCATGGCTCTAAAGAAGCCTGGATTGACCATGACATATTTTTACTTTCCTGTCTTTTAATAACTTTTTTTCTCATTATCAACCCAACTGGCCATGCACTTAAACATATGTCTTCAGTGTATGAATATATAAAATATTTTGAAGATTTGATGTTCTTCATCTTATAAATAAACTTTTGGAGACATTTAATATGGTAAGTTTAACCCTTATTTTTATGAAATAATCTCTATTTTGAGCGAAGCTCTCATTGAATCTGCTGCAGACAGATGCTTTTGTGTTCCTGTATATTCCACAATATAGTATTGAGTACATAGCAGGAGCTCAATATATTCTGTACTGAATAGAGATTAGTGAAATGGATAAGAGCAGAGAAGGTGTGAATGGAAGGCAAAGAGAAGAAATACTGCCAATGATTGTGTATATGAATGATGGTGGCTTTTTAAACAAAGTCCAAACTTCTGAAGGCAATACTCCTCACACAATATTTCCATTGCAGCATTCTCCATTTAAATATATTTGCATGCATGCATGACTGTCAGTGGCATATTGCATGGGCTGAACGTGACAGAGGCAAGTTAAGACACAGTGTATTTTTCTCTCTGCACTCTTTGAACCCACTTTATTGGTCTTCTTTTCTCCATTCCCGAGTGGGTAGCTTTCATCCCCCTTTTTTGTCATATTCATGCATTAGAATAAACTCATTTTCAGTCATTAAAACCCCAAGCTGGTCTAAATCAGCCTTTGTATCTCACTTCTATATCTACATCGATCCTTACCCCAGGATTCAGGTCTGAATAAGGCTCTGCAGCCTTTAGTTCATTTAACGGGTGTCATCTGCTCTTATTTTTCATCTCATGTTATACCTTATAGTTTCTTACCTGTGCTTCCTCTAAAGGAGGAAGCAAGGGCAAGGCCCTATGTGATTAAGGACTTCTGTGCAGATTCCAAAATGTTGATTAGTCACGTTGGGGCATATACTGTGGGTTTAATCGAGGTACAATCGGCTCTCTGTCCTCCTCCTGTTCTCCCCTCAGATGTCAGATAATATACATTGTTTCTGGTATGGATGATGTTCCAGCTGACTTCGTGTAAGTCTTATCTTGTCAATAAGAAATACCTGGCATTCCTACTCTCCAAAATCTGGATATGTACACACCTCCCAGTGGCAATACAGCCCTCTCCCAAGGGAAATGAAGAAACCTACCAACAGAGATAGGGTTGCCTAGAATGAAAATGCAGACACTTTCCAGTTTTAGTTCATCCCCCTTCAGTGGAAATGTAGACACATCCCTATAGCAATACAGACCCTTCCAACAGAAGTGGAGGCATCTGCCAATGGAGTTACAATCACTTTCAAAGGTGATGCAGCATCCCCTCACCCCCACGTAAAATCCAGGCACCTCCTGAGACCTCCTCCTGTTCCCATTAGGAGAGACAGGTGGCCCCATGAGTTTGTTCCTGACTCTGTGAGCAGCTTGGTTATTTCCAAACTGTGATGGGGAAACTTGTTAGCTTTTGGTCTTTTCTTTTGGAAGACATTCCCTGTCTTCCTATGGTCCCTCACTTGCATTGACCTGGTGGTAATCCTTGGGCGTTCTCCACCCTGCCTTCCCTTTTCTTTTTCCATCTGTGATTCTTTTCTAGTGTCCTCTTACTTAGAGTTCAAAGAATGATGATAGATTAATTATCTTAGAACAAGCTTTGACTATTTCTTAGTAATTCCTGAAAAGGATGAGTCTAGCTACCATTTTTAGAAAGTGAGAGACTTGTCCATCTTGGTGCTCAGTTTAATGGCCTTAGCTAAGACTCTAAAAATGAGAAAACATGAATATCCAGTTACATTTATTTATATCAAATTTTGATCTGAAAAGACTCTGAGGAAGTTCTTTAGAAAAAAATGTCCAATTACTAGCATGATACATAGTTGAATAATTTTTCTAGGAATTTACTCAATCCACATACTTAGTACTCTATATTATAAAATGACCCAATGCACCTTTAGTTCTAAATGACTTCTCTGGACAAAGGATGTGTAATAGTACAATGTTCTAAAGTGTCTTTGAAAAAATGCAGCATTATCTTATCAAAGTTTATGGGAAAGCAGTGAGTCATTTTCTCAAAGGGCAGTAGAGACCTAAGTGCCACAGACAGTCCAAGTGAAGTCAATGCAAATTAAAGTCCTGGGATTTATTCAACTCTCAGCACCCATAAGTAGCAATGCCATTTTGATAGCTTCCGTTTCCTGATCTATAAAGGAATGGGAATTAAATGTATCTCAAAATATTATTTTAGGGTTTGCATGATGTAACATAAAGTCCCCTAACTGGCACATAGGAATATTTCTTTTAATCTGTGAAAAAAATTATTAAAATCAGACTCTTATCTAAGTAAACACACATTTTGAACAATGTACATCTCTCAACATGTGGCTCATAAAATCTCAGATAAATATTAGCTCCCTATATAGATAGATGGGAAAACTGAACCCAAAGGCATTTTTGCTAAATAGGTAAGAACCTTCCTTGAAAGACAAATCATAGCATCATAATTTTTATCTTATATCATGACTGGTGAGTAAAATCACGTTGCAAAGTGAAAATGTTCTGCGCTTGCTGTCTGGGTCAATTATCATCATTTGGCCAGTCTTTCTACATCTTGCATGGAGGCCATGTCAATAAGCCAAGCCCTCCAAGGCTTCTTATGGCTGCAATTAAGTTCCACCCCTCCCCTGGGATTTTCAGAATCTGGGCATATTGTGAATAAATCCACACCATGTAAAAAGGTGGAGGGTAGAGAGAAATAAACAGGGCAGGAGATTGCCAGCATTCCACAAAACATGCTTGCTTTTCAGCAGCCTTCTTCACTTCAGTGATGACTTTTATTATGTTCTATTGATTTTCATGTTATTTCCCATTTTTGAGCAGAATGGCTTGAAGCAATAGCAGCAATAAAGCAGTGTTTCTGTCAGTCATCTCTGTCTTTCTCACCCACACACAAGCTCTCTCCATCACGTACACACTCATACACATAATTCTTGTGAGTGTTGAGTTTCCAAATATAGGAAATAAGACAGAGATTTCTAGAACAATAATAAGACCATCCCTAGAAGCTTTTAGAATTCATAACTATTCTTAGAAGTCATCTGAAAAGGGATGTCAACACATTGAATACCAGACCCTCCGGCATTGAGAGCTGACAGTATAGACACATTACCTTTGGCATTTAAGCTGAATGTATTTTTTTTTCAGTTTCTGCTCTGTGTTAGGCCATGTGATGGCATTCAAGAGTATCCATAGAATAATCCTGAAGATGACAACAGGGCAGGGTCAGCATAAAGCCATGGGAATTTCTAGCCAGGGGGCCATGGTAGACAAAATTATAAGATGCCCACCTAGAATATAACCTCATGGTATACACTCCTGGTATAATCCCTGGGACTGAATAGAATGGAAATCACTCCCATGATGAGGTTAAGTTACAAAGCACAGCTGGCTCTGAGAAAGATTGTCCTGGGGAACCACTGACCTAATCATATGAGCACTACAGGAGACAAGCCTCACCCTGAATAAAGATAAGCAAATTAAATAAATAAATAAGAACAAGTGTGAGCAGTGAGATTTTACACAAGGAAGATTCTTTACTTCTGGCTTTAAGATGGAGAGGACCACCTGTCAGGGAATGTGTGAGGCCTCTTGAAATTAGAGTGGCCCTCAGCTGACAGCAAGCAGAGCATAGGGATCTAGCCCTATTTCTTTGCAGGGAACTGAATTTTGCAAAGAATAAGTTTGAATGAGGACCCCAAGCTCAGAAGAGAGCACAGCCACCAAAACCTTGATTTGTGTCTTGTGACACTCTAGCAGAGAACACAGATATGTCAGGTCTGGACTTACAGAATGATGGGCTAAAAAATGGGTGTTTTTTATACCAACTTTACTGAGATATAAATTATATACCACAAAATTCATTCACAATGTCTCCTTTTCTTAAATGATGATCACAGAGCTGTCCACTGTCTAATTTCAGAACATCTTTATCACCCCCCAGAGAAATCCCATGCCCATCAATAGTTGCTTTCCATTTCTCCCTTCACAATCCCCTGGAAACCACAATATGGTTTCTGTTTTTATGTATTTGGCTATTCTTGACATTTTGTGTAAACTGAATTATATACCATGTGACCGTTTGTATCTGATTCCTTTCACCGAGCATAATATTTTTGAGATTCACCTGTAGCATGTATAAATACTTCATTCCTTTGCATAGCTGAATAGATTTCCATTGTATGGATATACCACATTTTATTTATTCATTCATCAGTTGATGGACATTTGGGTTTGCTTCTCCTTTTTGACTGTTAGGAATGGTGTTGCTATGAATATTTGTGTATAGAATTTTGAATGAACATATGTTTTCAGTTCTCATGAGTGTATACCTAGGAGTGAAACATTGAGTAGTATAGTAACTCTATGTTTAACATTTTGAGAATCTGCCAACTTCTTTTACAAAATGATCATATCATTTTGCTTCCCACTAGCAATGTATAAGTGTTCCAGTCTCTCCACAACCTTGTCAACGTTTGTTATTGTCTATCTTGTCATGGAATTATTGGGCATTTTTATGTCTTCTTTGGAAACATGTCTATTGAAATCCTTCTCCCATTTAAAAAAAATTAGATTGTATTTTTATTATTGAGTTGTAAGCATATTTTATATATTCCAGATATGTCTCATATCACATAAGAGATTTGAAAATATTTCCTCCCATTCTATGGATAGTCCTTTCACTTTTTGATGGTGTAGTTTGAAGCACAAATATTTTTAATTTTGATAAAGTCAAATTTATTTATATATTATTTTGTCACTTGAGTTTTTGGTGTCATAGTTAAGAGACCATAACCTAAACAAAGACCACAAAGTTTCACTTTTACATTTATATAAAATATGAAGTGTTATAATTTTAGCTCTTGTGGTTAAATATATAATAAATGTTGAGTTAATTTTTTTATATGATGTGAAATAGGGGTCCATCATCATCGTTTACCTGTGAGTATTCAGTTTTCCAGCATCAGCATCATTGGTTGAAAAGACTATTCTTTCCCCCATTGAGTTTTTCTGACACCTCGTCAAATGCAAGGGTTTACTTCTGGATTGACCATAAATGCAAGTGCTTACTTCTGGATTCTCATCTTCTTCTATTGATCTCTAGATCTATCCTTATGCCAATACCACATTGTCTTAAGCTTTTGGAAAGTGTGAGTCTTTCAACTTTGTTTTTCTTTTTAAAGGTTATTTGGCTGTTCTGGCTATCCAGCATCTCCCTATGAATCGTAGGGCTGGTTTGCATTTGTTTTTCTTAAGCTTAGCTTTTCTACATAAAGTCTTTCTGGGTACAGGTGGGATGTGAAGATCTACCACCATTTATGGAAAATCAAGAAGGTGTTGACACTGGAAAGTTCAACCTTGTGTCTGATTTCTCAATCACTTTACGTTTATCATCTCATTTTCTTTCTTAGGAAGGCAGTGGGCTGGTTAAAAATAACTGGAAGCACCCAAACAGTAGCTGAGAAGGAAAGAACCACCTGAAAGCTAGGGGTGTGGAAAAGATGGAAGCTACAGGCCTGAGTGAAGCCACAGCTGAAAGGGTAAGTGATGGGCTCAACATGCCGGGCACATACCACACACTTCACATACATTTACTGAGTTAATTAACAGATCAAGGTCAAGAATCTGAGGGATGCTGTGTGATTCATAGGGAGGCTCTCTGAGCAGTGTGGAGGGCCAGAGGCCCATTTTCATGTGGGTGTAGCTGCAGCCTGGGTCCTTGAGCAGCTGAGTCATGAAATTATACAGTCAGGATGTATCCTTCTACTCTCTTCTTATTTCCCCTTCTGTCTAACTGATCTCTTCAGCCTAAACGTGGATGCATTGTTATGGCATTTGATTACTGGCTATTCAACCAAAAGGTAAAATAAACTGTTTTCATCTGCTGTATGCTTAGTGCCCATCAGATGCTGGTCAACCCAAGTGGTGTCTCAGTGGAAAAGCATGGCCTGGAGAGATTGGCTTAGGTCTGTATGCTGGTGTCTTTGTTCCAGATGCCGTAAGAAAATTCCACAGACTGGGTGGATTATAAACAACAGAAATTGATTTCTCACAGTTGTGTTGGCATGAAGTCTAAGATCGAGGCACCTGCATGGTATCCTTCTGGTGAGGGTCTTCTTCTTGGTTCACAGTTCACACCTTCTTTCTGTGTCTTCACATGGAGGAAGGGCTGAGGGAGCTCTGTGTATCCCTCAGATACACAGGGGTGCTAATTTATAGGGGTGCTAATCCCATTCTTGAGGGGTCCACCCTCATGACCTAATCACCTCTCAAAGGCTCCACTTTCTAATACCATCACATTTGGGGTTAAGGCTTCAATACATGAATTTTGGGAGGACACAAACATTCAGTTCAGAGCACACATCAAGTGACATAATCTTTATATAACTCAACCTCTTTGTCATTAAAAAATGTGAATAATCATCATACCTACCTCACAATTTTGTTTTGAGGATTAAATGAGTTCATATATGGAGAACACTTAGAATAACATCTGGCATAGATACTTAAATAGTATTAATATAAATAAATATGAATATATTTCATTATTCTGAGGAGTATATTAAAAATTATACTTCTCACTTCTTTAAGGTTTTAAAAAATACTTAGGTAGATATAATGCAGACTTGAAATAACCAGAGCATAATTAAGTGATAAATATTGTTTAATTGCCTGTTCCTGCAATGGGCATTCCAAGATAGGAGAGAGAATCTGGAGCTGATACAACCAGAGAAGTTTCCTAAAGAGGACCAGAATGAGCCCTCCCCAAAACACTAGGTGCCAGTGACAGCTGAGGGATCTCTCTTAGGTCTTTTTCTTGTGGTAGCACCAGCTGACAAAATAGAATTCAAACTCCAGTTCAACACACACACTCATGTTAATGCCAGTAAGCCACCACCCCTTGGTCCAGAATGGGGTACTGGTCCCAAAATATCTGAGAGGTGCTACAGTGTCAGTTGTCGGTGGAGTCAGTGCACACTGGCAGAGGAAAGTAACTGGAGTGGGCAGAGAAGCTGGGCTCTGCTCTTCTGATGGGAAGGGGGCAGGGCTTTTGGTGAAGTGTCCCAGCTGGTTTAGCAGTGACAGCCTGTTTGGAGTCTGTGTCCCTAATGCATGGCGCTGGCCCAGAGAGGCCTCGTGTGTTGCAAGAGCTTTTTCCTTTTCTCCCTATCTCCACTCTTACCACCATACAGCACCTTTATTTAATTGAAGCCTAAATTATTACTTATAAACATGAATCAAATATCATGTCTACCTTGTGCAAAACCCTCATTATATTCCCATTACACTTGGTATAGATAAGTGAGACTTCTCACCTCTCCAGGGCCATCCCCTCCACCCCTACCTGGGCCAGGCTGCCTTCTGGCCTTGACTTTTATCCTTCTTCCTTGTCCTGATGGTGTTAGATCCACAAGAAACTGAGTTTGCTGTTGTTTCTTGGGCACCTTAAGACACCTTTGCTCTTACTGTTTCTATATATCTCTTAGCCCTTCATTTGGGGTCCATTCACATACCATCTCTTTGACCATTGGTCTAATCTCACTACTCTTGTCACACTTCCACCCTTATTGCTGCTTCATTTTTCATCCTAGGATGTACTGCTTCCTGGTGTCGGGCAAAGGGGTCTGTCTATGTTGTGAACCACATCAACTCCATTGAAGATAAAATTGTCGGGTATATTTTAGGACCTCAAAAACATTTCTTGAATGAATCAATGCATATATGAATGAGTAAATGGAAAGTTAGAATCTGACATGAGTCAATGGGGAGCCGTTATCAGGGCAGTGACTCCATGGACCTGGTGTTTTGGGGCATAAAATTAGATGGTGCTGTGCATTATGCTTGGTAAGAAGTTGAGGTCAGGGACAGTCACCTGAGAGACAAGTGCACTCATTAGCTGGAGTTTGGAGAAATGGAAGTCTGAACCCTATTAAGTATACTGGGCATATAAATAAAGGGTCAAAAGAAGAAACGACAACACTTGTTGGCATTCTGGATAAGGGGAACAAGGGCAGACATTGGTCGAAGTGGACCCCAAGTCCTCTCATGACAGACTGTCGAACTTTAAGGGAGTTGGGGCATCTGGAAGGAGAACTCAGGGAAATGACATGGCCAAATCTGGACACACTGAGTTTGAACTGTCAACGGAGTGTCCAGCCAACAAGGGCTATTTGCCAGTTGACCTTTGGGCACAAGGATTCCAATCATCAGACAGGAAGGAGGTAGGTGGGTATCATAGGTATGACTCTCCCAGAAGCAGACCCTGGAAGAAGGATTAGATGAAAGTGATTTAGTAAGGAAGTATATATATATATATATATATATATATAATACATATATACACATTAGAGTATAGTATGTAGATACGAGAATCTTAGTTCCAGCAGTTTACTGAGCCTGTTCTAACAAATGTTAGCAAAATACCTTCGTTGTTTATATTAGAATTTTAACTTTGCTACCCCTCCTAATTATTATGATGTATTTCTATCTCCTCACTTCCAAGTCCCCCAAATGAAGTATCTACATCTTCTTACAATCACCCATTGTTTTTAACTTAATCACTCAGACCTGGACCTCAGTGTTTAGAATGTACCAGGATTGCTTGCTACAAGTTCACAGACATCTCCCTATTGATCTGGTCAAAAGTTTCTTTATTGAGCTACATAAGTGATGAGTTTTACTGAATTCAACATTATCAGTTCTCTTCAGCAGTTGATGATGTTTCTGACCTCTTGGTTTCCAGGTCATCCACATTTCCAGGTCCCTATTTAGGTCTCCTTCTCCCAAAACTTTCCTAATGGTGGGTTTGGGCCAGGGCCCTTGATCTTCTGTTTCACGTTTGCTGCACTTTTTCTCCTCACATTCAATCCTTTTGTCAAGAACAGCTATTGCTTTAACTTTAACTACCCCCCAATTATGCAAAGCATCACCATTTTTACATCTTCATCATGATCATTTGTGCAGTTATATGAGGAATGGAATGTGTATTCCAGAAGTGGTCCTATCGTATATATTACTCAGCATCAAAATAGCATTTCTGAGTAGGTTTTAGTTTCTTTGGTTGATCTTCTTCTCCTTTTTAAATAATCTTTTAAAATAATCTATTAGGGACATTTAGGGCTTAGCAGAGCCTAAGCTCTACCTCCCTATTCTGGAAACCCGAATTCCTCTCTGTGACCACTACTGTACATTGTTCACTGTCCTCAGAATGGCAAGTGGCAAACACTGTCAGGAAGTTTCACTCCAGCCTGTGCTGTGGGTGGTGCCCTTCTGGACCTCATCAGAATCTTCATCGGTTTGCTGTGTCTCATTCCCTGCTGGTCCTGCTTCCAGGACATACCAATTTTTCTGGAGAGGACCTCTGACTTAGGATGATACAAACTTATTTTGTTTGACCTTGTGATGTTGTGAAAGTAATATACATCTAGTAGAAAATGTACATCAAGTTTGAATTTTGATCTTTTCCCAGGCTAATGCTATGCTGTAAGATACTCTCTTCTGATGCTGGGCAGTGGCAGTCACGGCCCCCCATCAGCCAGGTGATCAATCACAAGGGAAAAACACCTAGACACTTACAACCATTCTGTACCCAGACAACCATTCTGTTTCACAGTTTCAGTACCATATTCAATCAATTACATGAGAGAGCCAACACTTTATTATAAAACAGGCTTTGTGCTAGATGATTTTACCCAACTGTGAGCTAATTTAAGTGTTCTGAGCATGTTTGAGACAGGCTAGGCTAAGCTATGATGTTAACTGCCAGTTCCCAAATCTACCTGAAACCCATTGAAGTCACCCCAGGATGTCCCAGGGGAGTCCTGTAAACACTGGGATAAGTGGGAAGGGTTGGTTCCATTGACCTCGGTTCTTGGAGTTTGTTAATCATGATATGACCTGATACAGACATCTTTGCTCATTGTTCTTTCCAGCAAACTACCTACAAAGATATCCACCTGACTGTTATACCTCACATCTGAGCCTTAGCCATTAGACAAGAACCAAAGCAAACCGGGATGTATGCAACTTGTTATAGATTGAATTGATCTATGTTCCCCCAGAAATATTTGTGAAAGTCCCAACTCCCAGTATCTCTGAATGCAACTTATTTGAAAAGAGGGTCATTACAGATGTAATTAGTTAAGATGAGGTCATGATGGAGTACAGTGGGCCCTTAATCCAATATGACTGGGGTCCTTATTAAAAGAGGAGGAAGACACAAAGAGGAGAACCCTATGTGAAGACAGACACATGGAAAGAATATGGGCATGCAAACCAAGGGAGGCCAAGGATTGGTGCAAACACTAGAGCTGAAAGAGGCAAGGAAGGACTCTCCCTACAGGTTTCAGAGAGAGGATGGTCCTGCTGACACCATGATTTTAGAATTCTCCTCTCCAAAACTGTAAAATAATAAATGTCTGTTGTTTGAAGTCTCCCAGTCTGTGGTGTTTTGTTACTACAGCCAAGCCCACCACCAGCAGCCAGTAGAACCCTTTGGGTTACACTGACCCTAGATTTGCTTAAGGCACCATCCTATGCTAAGCATGTGTTTGACATGAGGTTGGAAAATGGCAGTGCTTCACCTTAGGCATCAAATGCAAACAAAGAAGAATATTTTTTGATACTCTAGATAATGTGTCCTATGTGAAAATGCCTATTTCTAGTATTAGTTTAAGAGCTCAGATTAGCTAACTGCCTTTTCCTGCTAAAAGGAAGACCTATGGCATGATTTAATTAGTCGATCTCTTGTAAATGGATGGTTTAGAAGAGAATGACTTTAGGCAAGATATCCCTGTAGCATTTTTATCTCTCATTGATTCTGCTCTGGTAAGCGCATGCAATTCAACATCAAGAAGAAGAAGAATATGCGGAAGGCACATCATTTTATAGTGCTGGAAAGCAGATGTATAGAGATTCTTGTAGACTTTGAATGCCAACCCAATTTTTTAAAGTGCTAACATTCTTCCAAGTTATTTGTTATTCTAGGGAACTTGGTCCATACAACAGTGAATACTTTATCATGTAAGTTAATATGATGTTAGAAAAATGAAATATATTGATTATCCTCTGATCAAATATTGCATCTTATAGCAGTAGAAATCTTTATTCAGACATTCCACCTTGACCGGATGGGTTATTAGGCAAGGAATAAACGGGCTGATCCCATGAAAGCATTTATAGTGAGGGTAGTGCAGTTGTAAAACAAAGGGTGCCATAAATTTTGTGCCCGGTAGCTCTTCAAACAGGCACTCACGTTCTACACAGATGGCAGTGCATTTCAATTTCATAAGCAGCCCCTTATCGCCATCTCTTTCTTTTGTGTACATTACCGTGGCAAGCAAAGCCCAAGGCTATTGGCAGAGCTGATAATTTTTTTTTTTTAACATGATTGCCACTGCTTTGGGATTAGGTAAAGGGCGAGGAACCAGAAGCAGGACTTTCCAGCTTGAGAGCTTGTGCATTTGCCAAATGAGTGGTTTTGAAAACTGGCCTTCCTTTGCTGAAACATGTTTTTCTACACCCTAAGAAATTTCCGGCATGAAAGAGAAATGTTGTGTCAGGACACAGGAGGCAAATTGAACATTGTGCCTCCTATTTTTTCTTTATTTTTATTTTCTTTTATGGAATGAAGACTGGCCAAATACTAACTACATTTATATTTCGCCACTCTTCTTGGTGGCTCCACGATAGGGGTCCCAGAAGACAATCTGGAGATGGTTGACTGAGTGAACCAGAGCTGTGGACACTTTTTGCAGGAGTATCAACTCAGCCTAAGAGAAGGGTAGGAATAACAGGTTGACCAGAAGTCCAGGTGAGCAGAGGAGGCTTCTGGAGGTATTTGAGACAGAGGTGTCCAGTGAACTCAAGGCAGAACAGACTTTAACAAAGGCACAGGGGATTGTTGCTCAAATGCCGTCCTTACAATCTCGGGTTTCTTGGCAGAAGATACTGTCAACTAAGAGTCAGGTTGATATGTGGGAGCCAGAAAATAATAATCACAAAATCCCAGAGGTTTAAGTTGGGAGACACTCCTCCCCACCTTGCTGCCAGAGTCAAAAACTGATTGGAGTTGCAAGACTGGATGCAGAGAGAGGGCCGGTATGAGGGAGGTTGCTACAGAACGGGCATCCAGAGCCCACAAGTGGTAAAGGAGAGGGGGGCACACACTTCACCATCCTAAGGGTCTATGAAGTGGCCACAGAGCCCGTCCTCAGACCAGGATGCTTTGGACTAAAGTCTAGAGCTTCCTCCACGACACCAACTTGTCTTCTCTTTTGTTTTCATCCATGATAATAGAGACCAGAGATCTGAAATGTTTCATCTCTACAGGCTCTGAAATCGTTATCAACTTGTGTGCAGCCTGAGCGCTGGGGGTGTTAGGGGATGATAAGATCATGCTGTCTTGGCTCAGCGTCCAGATCCCAGAAGTTTGAATGAGTTATGGGATTTTATTTGGGAGCCAGGAGATTGCATATGGTTATTTATGAGTCATCCTACCGTGTATGTTGCATGTCCATCAGCTGTTCTTGGCCCAGAGGAGCAGAATCAACATGTGGCTGTAGATGCAGATGGGGCTGTCCCTGGAAGGGGTGAGTCTGGCATGGGAGCAACATGAGGATGAACACAGTACAGCTAGGTATGGCTGCCCTGGGGAAGGTCCACCTGGTTGCCTTGTCTGTGTTGGCACCTGCTATTTAACGAGACTTGAGAAGGGAAAACCTGGATCACTTTCTTACTATCTGATCATGGAGTCTGGTATGGAGACAATTTAGAGGGGAAAAAATGAAAATTCAGTAACTGAAATATCACCTAGTCTTAAAGGCAGAAGAGCACTGAGCTATTGGCTCACATGCCTGGGAAGGCCTATCAGCCTGGAGCTGCCCTCTCCTGCCTGTGGCCATCAGCCCAAGATGGCATCGCACTATGTGTACATGGACTTTTACACCTGACCTGGTCCAGGTGCCCCATGGGGTCCATGACTCCAATATCCCCCATCTTCCCTTCAAGAGGTGGAGCTTAATACCCTTCCCCTTGAGTGTGGGCTAGACTGGTTTCTAACACGTAGGATAAGGAGGAAGTGATGGTGTCTGACTTTGAGACTAGGTCATACAAGCCACAGCAGTTTCTTGAGTGCCCTTCTCTCCTCTCTGTCTCTCTCTGTCTCTGTCTCTGCCTCATCACTTGATTTGAGGGAATCTAGTTGCTTTGTGGAGAGGCTCACATGCCCAGGAACTGATGTCTCCAGACTCCAGACATGTGAGGAAGCATCTTAGAAGCTCACAGTCAAGCCTTCAGAGGGTAGTTAATCCAAGCTGATGGCTGGACTACAACCTTGTGGGATACCATGAGCCAGAAGCACCCTGCTAAGCTGAACCCTCATTCCTGACCCTCAAACATGGGGTGTTGTGCTAAGCTGCCGGATATTAGGCTTATTTGTCACAAGGCCATATATAACTGATTAAGCTTGGACCCATCCTTTCACACCACTTCTCTAGCCCTCTGGCAGGACTGCTTTTGCCTGGGCCATTAATGGGCCCAACCTGGCCCATGAATCCCTAAACCAGTATACGGGCCCCTGAACCAGAATCCAGTGTTCTCATTGGCATCTAAGGGATCACCTCAGAAAACTTGACTGGACCTTGCTATATTTGTTGCACTTCCTGGAAAGAGCTTCATCCCAGTTTTTGTTTAGGGGAAGTACAGGAACTGCATGGGGTTTTGTGAGAAGGTGAATGGCACTGAAGCTGAGTGTTGAGTTGCTGTTTCATTTGATGGCTGCACAATCTACTGCCCATTTGATCTTCCCATCTTCCTGCCATGCTTACTGTCAATCCCACAGTAAACCAGGTCTAGTCAATTCTGCCTTCATTTTGTTTCCCACACTTTTCTCTCTATTTTAGCATCGGGACATCTTTAGTTTGTCTCAAGTCTCCCGACCAAGAAAGTTTTCATAGCATTTACCCACCATGTCTCTTCTCTTCCGTTCCTCATGTACAGAGCTGATACTCACCTCCTGAAAATAATACCACCGATCATGTCACTTTCATGTACAAATATCTTAAATTTATCCCAAATTGCCTACAGATAAGGTCTAATATTTTATCTGAACTGAAGATTTGCTCTCCACATACACTCCAAGCTTCTCCATCTGTCTTGCCCTTCCACATGAAATTCCTCATTTCTCCCATCTTGTCATGTCCAAATCTTCTCTTCAGACCAAATATACCTTGTTTTAAGATGATAAATTTTGTGATAACTTGTTACATGGCTAGTAAGATAAATAAGACATGTGTACTTGTCTTTTGACACAGTTTCACTGTCCCTCTTTAAGTTTATATTAATGCAATTTCTGCATTATATATCACATATAATTTTATATATATATATATATATTACACCAAATTGTTCTTGAGAAATAATGAGCAACATAATTCTTTGTCATCATGACCGTACAAATTTATTAAATATCACTTTTCCCATTTGCAAAATCACGTTTTTGGATTGCGATTACTAATATCCTTTGTCCTTTCTAATTCTCACATATCTTAATTCTTTGTGCTTCTATTAGTGCCAAGTGCAAAGAAAACCAATAAAATATGTCAAGTTTTTGAAATCTAATGAGTCAATTAGTGAGTGTTTATTGAGTGACTACTATACACTCAGAATTTCACCAGGAGCAATGAATTTCAAAACTCCCTTATGTGTCATAGATCATTTTGTTAAAACTACTGATTTTTTAAATTCCCCCATATGTCTTTCATTTCTATAGCTATTTTCATACTGATAATACTTTAAATAAAGGATTTACGGAAAAAAGAAAGCATTCATCCAAACCCAGCACATCTGGTTACTTGTTAGTTGTTAGTGGTCGTTAAAGGATGGCTGGATATGGGAAATTTGAATAAGGTTATTAGGCAGAGCTGACTTAAGGACATGGGGCCTGTGAGCCTCAGTTTAATGATCTGCTCTCACTGATCTTGAAACTGTTAGTACTTTTTGAAGAAGAGACACTACATAATGTGGGCTCCACATACCATACAGCCCCTCCTGTCCTCGAGGGATTCTGATATGCTCCTCCATCACTTTCCCGTTGACAGACAATTAGTACAGAGGTGGTTCTAAGTTGACTTCCCAGAAGCAGACCCTAAGGTAAGGGCTTGTGTGCAACTGATTTATTAAGCAAGGCTTCCAAGGAGAAACAGGTAAAGGATTTGGGGAACCAGCACAGGAAAGGGGAAGAAGCCAAGCCAGAGTGTGATTTCAGGGAAGCCCCCGAGGGTGGCTGCAGGTTGGGAGGTGTGGGAGATAAGCTGTGCTCACAGTGTCTGGACCTGAGTGAGGCTGTTGAGCTTCCAGCTTTCAACCCCACACTCTTTGGGGCAAGAGTTGGCAGTGGGGAGGACCTCCCAAGAATTTCCAGCTCTCTGCACACAAAATCAAGGAGACTCCAGTGGCTGAGGGCTGTCCTCAATGAACAGCTACAGGTGCAGACCTTTGGAGACAGAAGCACCTTGAAGCTGGGAAAGGCAAATTGAAACAGTAGAAGGAGCCCCAGGGGATCTGAGTGGAACACTGACAGCATTCACTATAATGAATGCTCTGAAACCAATAAGCTATCCTTGCTACTCCTGAGAACACTTAACTAAGATCTCAAGTGTAACATTCCTCCAAAGCTTCAAAAGTGAGCAAACATCCTGTGTTCATTAACTTTATACTATTTGCCAGTCGCTGTGCTTTACACCGTGAAAAATACATGGAAAGACAAGGCATGGATCAAGTTGTATTCAAAGGTGAAAAGTTAAAATTGTGGTAGAGACATTCTTTTTTTTTTTATGAGACATTTACTGTGAACCACACACCAGCTCTAAGCATTGAGATTACCAGGTGGTGCCATTTGGTCCTTGCTCTCAGAAATTGATAGTGTTGGATGAGGGCATCTGATTGACATGTGAACAAGTCAGCATGATAAGATCTTTCTGAGGCACACGGGGCCCATTCTAATCAAAGAAGAGGATCCAAGTCTTCAGATGCATTTTGGTGTTAGACTAAACTTCTAAGAATAAATACAATGAAGAGAAGAAGGGAATTCCAGCCTAGGCAATGTATCAGCCAAAATATAAAGACTTCTGTTCATTCTTCCACAAGCCTTATTGAGTAAGATTCTGGGGAAAAAATGGTGAATAAAGGAGAAAAAATGTTTACCCTCATGGAACTTACATTCTAGTGATGGGAAGCAGACATGTGTGCAAAGAAACTTCAAAATATGAAATTCAGAAACAGAAATGTTTGCAAGGAGGGAGGCATGAAATAACATCATACATTCACATATCTGCAAGTAGCTTAATGTGGCTATGAAGCTGGAGAGATAGGATTGTGAGAGAGTACATTATGAATCATGGCAAGGAGCTTTATGAAGTTCTCCTGTGAGTGATGTGGAACTGACAGAGAGTTTTAAATACAAGAGTGAGGTGGCCATGTTTATATTTTAGAAACATTATTCTTGACCTTAATTGCTCTGGGCTTCTTTTAATATGTGGTTGCCCAGTTAGTCTCATTGGCTTCTTGCATCTCTGTTATTTTAAGAGTCTCAGTCATCTAATTCAAGGGAGCTTAGCCAGAAGAGTCTCTCTGTTAGTCATCTGAAACCGGGGAGATCGCACCTCTCCCAGTGGAGATTTGGTGAAGTCTGAAGACAGTTTTGATTGTCAGGGTCTGGAGATTGTTACTGGTACCTAGTGGGTGGAGGCCAGGGATGCTGTTACACACATTCCACAGTGCCCAGGACAGCCCAGACAACCAAGAATTACCTGATCCAAAATGTCAGTAGTGCCCAAGTTGAGAACACCTGTTATAGATTGATTAAAGAGGGATTAAAATAATTTTATCAAGACAAGAGAGTGTCTGGTGCCTGGAAAGGAGTCGAGGAGGTTTGGGGCAATCTCTGAGGGAAATTCACGAGCATTGTTGGATGGCAACAGTTGTCAGTTACAGAATTGCTAAACCAAGGGTGCCAAAATTTGAGGTGTGTTTAAGCACTTTATTACTAAAACCAAAATACTAGGTTTGCAGATTAAATACTCTCTTTTATAATGTTCTCATTGAGTTGGATTCAACAACTGGATTCAGTTGTTCTTTAGTGGGAAGGAAGGAGTGGAGTTAACTTTAATGGGACAGTCATTGGGCATCAGAGTGTAGCAACCATGTGGTATCATTTATTCTGTGACAACCATTGTTTTATGACATTAAATCATGGTCTGATTTCCCATCCCAATTAGAAAGGTGTTTCTTCTCTATTATTCAAAATCAAATTTAACCAACAAATATTGAGTAATTACATGCACAAACTCTGGGATTATAAGTATGAATAAAACATTGAAATTCGAATCTATAAGGGAGACAGACATCTCTAAATCCCTGAGTAACTGAGATAAGAGCTATTATAGATGTATGAAGGATATGGTAATTGGAGTGCTTTATGGGAGAGAGATTGCATGGAGATGAGAAGATTTTATGGAAGAAGGGAGAACAGAGTTGAAATATGAAACATATTTAGACTTCAAACAGGGTAGAAGTGGGGAAGAAAATATTCTAGGTGAAGGAAACATCCTAATCAGAGGCTTGAGGATGAAGGAATATAATCTTAATGCAGACTGAATTATCTGAGTTATCTAGGAGATAAACATGGAAGAATCCACACGTGTCGGAATATGCATAGGCGTCCGTCTCTTTCTTTAGTTTTAAAATTTATTCCTGTTAAATATCACAACTTTGTTAATGCTGTCATCATGGTATTCTATAGCTTTCCACGTTCTTTGTAACTTGCAAAACATTTGAGTTTCATTAGCTCATTGAACTTTACCACAAATGAAACAAATTTAGTGAAAGGTTACCATTTCTTCCAGTGGCAGCAAGAGTGGAGTACAAACTCAGAAACACAGAAGGGACTCACAAGACATTAATCATCATGTTTCTTGGCACTAGTGCTTATCACACCAAGAAGTATTGGCAAAAGCCCAGGAGACAATGAATATGCAACATTTAACTTCTTTCGTTCAAATTACATGTAATCCTTTAGATGTGTCATCTGACACTCAGTATAGCAGACATCCCAGAAATCATGACTCTCTCTCTCTCTCTCTCTCTCTCTCTCTCTCTGCAGTCCCCAAATTTGAAGTCAAGTGGATCTGTTTACAGTTCTGTAAAAGTGTTCATATCTGATATCCTGGATATATTCAAAAATTCCAAAAGAGTTTATTTAAACAGTGCAGCTCTTTTCCTGTCCTGGATAATTTTCTTGCTGTTTTATGACTTTGGCTTTCTTATTTGTGTTTTCTGGATTTGGTTGAAATTTGATGTTAATTGTTTTAAATGAATAATCTTAATGGGGTATAGAACTTCTCTTCATTAATTACTAAACTACTAACTTTGTATTTGGATAATCATTGATACTAACAGCAATTAGAAGTTGAAAAGGCTAAATAAATCCTTTGAGAAGTCCACACCTGAGCCACAGTAATTCAAATTCAGGGGATCTCCATGATTATATTTTGAAATAAACATAGAATATGTTACTTTTTGGTCATGACATGTCATAAAAAAACAATGAGAGCATCACAGGGGGAGAAAATAACAAGAAACATTTAGTATAAAAATAGACCAGGAGGGCAAAAGATGTTTCATATCTCAAAACTTTCTTATTAAAGGAACTCTTGGTCTAAAAATAATATTTGTAGAGTGTTTTAGAGTTTAAAAAGGACATTCATTTCCTTTTTTCATGTGGTTCTTTCAATGTCCTCTGAGCCATCATCAGTCTTATTTTTCTGCTGGAGAAACTTGGGATCATAGAAGTTAAATAATTTATTTTGTTGAATTACATTTTTCCTTAACATCTTTGAAACAAGGATTCATCTTGCAATTAACGCATTAGCAATCATTTCTTAGTGTACTGGCAGTATTTTCTTTCATATCAGTGCTACATATATCAATACATCTTATAATTAATGACATCTTCAAGTCAATAAAATATGGTGAATTCTCAAGTTCATGTGGCTTTAAAATCAACTCTGACTCCAAATTATATACTCTTTCTATGAAACGGTTATCTCACTCATGGTCATCTGTGAAAAATAAATCAACCAACAGAAAAAGGTTTGAACATTGTAGATCTTAAGCTGCAATTATAATGCCTATATTCAAAATATACAAATATTATGTGCTTCACTTGTTTTTTAATAATAAAATATATTGATGCATTCCTATCAATTTTCTTTATCTATATATTTTTAATTCAGTTTAATTACATAAACACTTACCAAGAGCATATTTTGTGCAGAACACATTGCTCTTCATTACAGGGTCTATGTAGCTTCTTAAAATTCAAATTATGCCCTGATAGGTCATAATTTTTCCTACTATGTATGAGATTTGTGTTCAGAACTGTTGCACACTTTACCTCATTTAATCTCCTTTTTGTAGATGAGTAGACTGAGGCTTATAAAATTATGCTTTTCCCATGATATCAGAAGTAAAAATTGTTGAACTGAACTTAAAACCAAATCGTCTAGCTCTCCAAACCTATTTTCTTCCATTATTTCATGTAAATAGGTAGCTCTTATATAAAGTATGAAAAGAGATGATACACAATTACTTTGGTGTTTTGTAAGGAGTGAGTTTTGTATTCTATTGAGAAAGTTAGTATAAATAATCTCTCCTCTAATCAAACAGGCATTCCTTTATTTTGTGAGAATGCAAGCCTCCTGCTGGGGATGTTTCTCATGAGGTCTTCTCATCTCACGAATGGAGTTTGAAATCAATAAAATGTTCAGAGTGTTGATAAAGGCGAAGAGAGAAGATCCAGCAATTTTATTTGTTAATAATAACACTAGATAACTAGAAACTTTAAATTTGCTTGTGTGTTCTCTTCATTTCATAAAAATACTTCTATCCAAAGAGAAGGAAAAAAGAGATATTTCTTCAGCTCTAACCTGAGCTGGGCACCATATGTTTTGCATCACCTTTAATTCCCACGATGGCACTGCTAGTTATTATAACCCTTATTTTGTAAGTGTAAATATCCACAGGTATGTTGAAATGTTAAATATCTTGCCCAGGGTCACATAACTGTGTTTCATTCCAGAACACATGACCTTTTGCCTACATCATATTGACAGGAAGGATTATTTCTGGGGTTGGGGAGCCCACTGTATACATATATTGACCAATAAATGAACCATTGGAGTCTAAAGACTGCCATCCTACTGCCTGGGTTACTGACACAGTTACACCATTGGAGCCTCTGTCTGAGTTCTGATAGAGTGGAACTAAATGGATTTGTATTAATACCAATCATACATTTAATTGATCATTCTTAATCTTAGAACCTGTTTACCACTCTCATTTGGCTTCATAATACTCCATTGTTAATTACCATCGTTGTTGCAATTGGTCTTACATCATATAATACTGTTTTTCAGATGAGAGAGAGGAAATATGTAGAATCGACATGAACTATTCAAGGTTACACAGATATTAAGGGATACATTGCACATGTTTAGATCTCAAATTTTGAGCTCTTTCTCAACATCACTTTGAATGTCAAAATTTGAAATGTACTTTTGGGGGGCCCAGGCATGGACAGGTGATGGACTTACTTCCTTGGTATATGTAAAAGGTTGAAGATAATTCAGTCAGAGATGTTGGCATTTTGAAAGCAAAAGAGTGATGGCTACATCTATGTTTTCTATACAGAGTGTACAGGCCAAGCCCTGGGGGGTGATGTTGGAGAAAGAGTTAGTGTAAGTGAAACGGATGTTGGTAAAATTCTCAAAGATGGAGATGCTGTTGTCGGAGAGAAGGAGACGGTCTTGACATCACAAAGCTAGTCCTTCACAGAAGGAGTGAGGTGCAGTGGTTAGCCATCTCTGTGCCCTTGGCCTCCCTGTAAACAAAGGAGGGACAGTGGGTCATTAAGAACTTAAGCACTAACCATTCTTGAGTCGTGGCACACCCATTTAATAGCTCTGTGACCTCAGATAGTTAACCTCTCTTCTCTGTGCTTCAGTTTCCTCTCTCAGTAAGTCATGGAGATCATACTTTCACCTGTCTCAGATTTGTCATGAGAAAGTATAAAGTACTTGGAACCATCCCAGACACAGACTCAAGCAGGAAGTGTTATGGACTATTATTCCACCTGCCATAGCCTCGAAGTTCCTATCTGTAGAATGGGAATCGATGTGACATTTTGACAAGGCCTTAGTAAGAATCACCTGAGAAATAATGTGTAAGATATCACAGGCCCTTGATAATGTCTCTTGCCTGTAAGATCGCTACAGATTTATAAAAGTGATAAAAAAGAGAAAAGAGCCATTGGGAGAATCCTCTCAATGAACAAGTACCAGATGCCTTTCACACATCAGGAACTGTTTTGTACAAGAGACATTAAGACAAATAAGACATGGATTGTGTTCCTCAGGGGCTTACAAGAGAGTAAGGAATGCAGACGTACAAAGAAACACTTCTCAAATGGTGGCATTCTTTTTCTGGTGGCCTGAAGAGAGAGAGGACATGTACTGGAAACCTGCGGGCTTCCATTTGCATGATGGACTCCTTTTAACACAAGGGGGGATTAGCATCCACTTACTGAGTTTTACACCAGGGTGATATGATGGAGAGGGGGCATTGCACTGGAGACAGGGTGGCCTCGCCTTACCTTTGGCTTCTGTGTAACTCAGGGATGTTGCTCATTTCTTTACATTTCAAACTACTCATCTATCTATGGCTGAGTGCTCACTGGCTGCAACCACCTCCAGCGCTGCAGGCATTCAGAAAACAAAGGGAGGGCTTTGGGGAGTTGGCTATTTTGCTGGCGAGAACAGACTTACACACGAGAACCCATTCATGGACAGGATCAAGCAACACATCATCTGCTATTGGACAGCACGGGTCAGTGTCACTTTCCGGAGGAGGATAGAGTCAAGAGTCCAAGTCTGTAACAGAATTATTCCAGGTTTCCAGGAAGGTGGTTCTAAGGAATTCTGCACTAGGGACTAACCTGAACCTTGAGCTTCTGATTCAAAGATTAAAAATAATCTCCCCTCCTCTCAACAATTAATAGATTTGATCTATCCCACCAGCCAGGGTTTTGACACTTCCTAAAGTAAATTCGAATTATAGGAGTAGGAATTTTTAAATATGAATTTTTAAATTCTCTTAGTAGCCTGAACATTCTTTAAAGACAGAGCAGGTTCTGATTATATCTGTTGCTCCAGCACATAGTAAGTTAATACAAACTCATGGCATGTGCTTCTTAATGGTTGTAACAAATGTATGAAATACAGCAGAAATGGAGTGATCCGTGAGGGCAAGGCAAGCTCCGGAATGTCCCTCAGCAGGAGTTCTAATTGACAGGTATAAAATCTGATGGCCAAAGCCATGAATGAATGGCTCTGGGTTTCAGCCAAGTGACCCATACCCAACTAGGTGAACAGGGTGATGCCCATGCCAGGGACCCCAGGAGGGAGGTGAGCTCCCAGCCTAGTCTTCCTCCACCCGCCCTGTTTACAGGCTTTCCTCTGGATTTAGCTCCACTCTGCTTGACCCTGGAAATGAAGATGCCTTCTTTGTCATCATTGTGGGTCATCTGTATCCCTCTAAGTGAGTCCGAGAGGAGGAAGCAGACACTAGCAGGAAGCAGGTGGCAGAAGGGAGAAGCAGGGCTACGGGTGGGAAGTGAGAATGGATCCTACGCCCTGGATTCCTCCCCATCCCTCCAGGACCACTCCCTCTCCACTTCTCCTCCTCTGCCGGCAGGACTCCTGTACCCTCTGGCCTCCAGGAGGGCTTCCCTCGCTGGAGCGTGAAGGAAGAGAAGGGGGTCTTGGCTCTATCCTTGCGGGGTCGCCATTCCCAAGTGAAGGTAGCCATAGATGCTTTCTTTTCTCCTTGCTGCATGTAACCCCATCATCTTTGTCTCCTGGCAGCTCTGGTACCTCTTCCTTCCCCTCACCCTGGTCCTTAGAGGAGGGGCTGAGTAATGGCTCAGCTGATAGCAGCCTCCAAAGTCCTATACCCCACCCAAAGACCTGTCATCGGTGCTTTTGTTAATAAAACTTTCTAAATTCTCCTATGTGTGGTATGTTTCCCTTTGGACCCCTAACTGATATGGATCCATAGATCAGAACTTAATTTCCCAGCACTACTTCCTCCTCCCCTTCTTCTCTATAAGCTCCAAGGTATTTTCTTTACTCTGTGACCTTAACAAGGTATTTAGTCTGCATAAAGCTTCAATTTCCTCTTCTCCAAAGTTCAATTAATAACTTGGTCTGTTCTAGGCATCAGACGAGATAATGCATGGAAGATGCAGTTATGGGGCCTGGAAAATAGTAGATATTGTATATATTTCAGCTTGAAGAAGGTGCAATCTTAAAGCACCTCATTCTTGCACTCTAGTAGTCAATGAAAATACCCATCCTTTTGTGCCCTGAGTGGGGTTTTGTAGCAAAACAGTAAAAGTCGAAGATCAGGGGAAGTTGGTTTTCTAAAAAAAAATTTTAAAACAAACCACTTAAGAATCACTCCATGTGAGTAATACGAGCCTCTCAAACACCACTCCCCCCTCCCCTTCTAACCCCACAGATCCTGGAAACAACAGAAGAATAGTTCTGTTTGAAGTTTCCTCTCAACTGAACCATTCAGGGAGGTTTTATGGAGATCATATAGCTGTAGAAAGAACTTGATCAAATATGACAACAGGCCCACAGATAACATCATTGTCAGTTTACTGAATTGAGCTATCTGAAAAATATGGGATTTAATTAGAATATTTTCTGTTCTCTATATAAATGTGAGTAGAGAAGGGTGCATGTGAGCCGACCCAGAACAAAGAGGCCGTGCTCTGAGCAGAGCCGCCCGCCTCTCAGCCTTCTGAAGGCCAAGTAATTAGAAATTGTTAGGATGGTCACAGCTGAGGCAGAGAAGAAAAAGACAGGAGAGTCTCAAAAATGTGAATTATCTTCTTACCTGAAAAGAACACAGAAATCCCACCTGTGTTTCTCTGAAAGGCAGGACTGTGCTGTAAGATTACCCCAAAACTATTCAGAATGAAGTGAAAGACAATTGTGGTTTTGAAAACATGAGGCCTAGTAGGCATCTGCGTGAGCAATGAAGTATAGAGGACGTTCGTTTGGAAAGAACACTATTTATAGGAAAGTCCTCTTCTCCTTTCTGCCTTCGGTCTTTGTGACTGGAGGGCAGAGGCTGGACTTGATGCACATTTCTAGTACTTAGCCCACAGCCAGTGATGTAGCAGGGGGCCTGTCGATTTTAACGAAAAATGAGTGAAAACTCTTCTCATTTGTTTTTTTAAATTTTTTCTGAACTAGAGTCAGAATGGTTGATTTTCTTTTTTTCTCCAAAAGTATACTGCCGGGGTTGGTCCGTGGGGTAGGACCTGAATATTTTGATGTAATACTGAAATTAGGCTCTTAGAGCCTTCAATCAATAGCTATTCCATTTTTTTTTTTCCTGGCGGATTTAAAATCCTTGTTCTTGCTAAGGAGATAAAATAATAGTATCTTGTGGTGGGTGGCAACGGGGAGTGTGAGAGCATTCAAAAGCGTGACTTTTTATGTGTAAACTTCCCCAGCACCCAAAGAGGCACCATCATCTTCTCATGCTTTGTTCCTTCATCTGCTTTTCGGATCTGTCTGGGACAAACTCTTAGGACCCCAGTAGTTCTCATCCCCTTTCCATTCATAGCAGCATCTACCATGGAGGTGTGGGGTTTTCCTAGATGAGCATCTTTTTCCTAATAAGCACATTTTGATGGCATAAACTGGCATTAGACCCTAGAAAGGCCATTCTATTCATTATTAGCAAGAGGGCCTTTGGGTTTTAATTACAGGTCTGGTTTTCTTTATATTCCACACTATTTGGTAGGTATTTGGTCTTTCCCTTCTTGTTAAGCTAAGGGCTTTCTACCTCTCACATTCACCTAGCTGATCATCAGACACTTCTTCTTCTAAACAAATCAAAAAGCCATTATTCCTGAAAAGGTTCTTGAAAGCAAGGCACTGGCATCCCTGTGGCAGGTATGCAAGTTATAGCGTCCTACCTGAGGGGGGAGAAGCAAATGGTTTGTGCAGGAGTGTCATGCTTTTTCATGCCCATCATCCTGCTTTTCTGACAGAGTTTTTGCTTCCACTTTGCAGTTGCTTTTCCAGACCTTGATGGGAAGAAGCCACCATGAGAGGAACGTGAAGGACAGCTGGGCACCAAGAGGCTGAAGAGCTGGAACCTTCTGTGTTGTTGGAGGCTATTGCTCCCAGTGTGTGGTTTAATGTACTCATGACAAAGGTGATTGTTCCACGGTTATCTGTAAACAATCGCTTTCTCTTACATGAAAAAATCCCAAGAACAGATTCCATTTCTTAAAGCATTAGTTAGATTTTTTGCAAAGGAAAGGGGTGTGGATGCTCTGAGCGAGTGAGGGTTGCAGGGGGCAGTGTGTTAGGTGTTCCATGGCACGTGGTGAGAGTCACAGCCGACTGCGGCCAGTGTGTCCACCCGGTGGGGAAACCGGGGACCACTGCGGGACACACACCCTACCGGCTACTGGATTCAAGCTTCAGCTTCCTTTTAAGATCACCTGTTCTCCTTCAGATTCCTATGCCCACAGGGAATCACCTGTGCACTTAACTAAGGTTGTGTAGCTGTTATTTGTGAAAGGGTGTTTTGTTTTTTTTTTTTCAATAGCTGCACTTTTCCACACTGGTACTAGAAACCACAAAACTAGATATTGAAAAGAGCAAACAAATAACTGAAGCTAATAAAACCCTTTCCAAAATAATTAAAGACATAGATGACATTCACCAGAGCTGCTGTCCTTAGTTACTTATGTCTCTGAGTACAAACATCTCCACGTGGTAAGGCTTCCTCTTTTTCAAGACTCCTCAGTGATGCCAGGTGAGGCAGTGTAGTTCTCAGGTCTAAACGTGTGGACACCAGTGGACCTGCTGCTCAGAGCTTCCACCAGGCAGGCATTCTTTGCTTCCACATCTAAGGTTGCAAACATCACACAGCAGAAGGTGGTCACCCACACTTCCATGAGTCAAGCCACGTTGGAGAAAGGGAAGAGAAATGAGGATTTCAGAGGATTTCATGTGCAAAGGGGAGAGATTCTACTGCCTTGTGAAGAGGAGTGTCATTCAGTGAAGTGGCTGGGGGTACACGGCTGAAGTCCCAGCTCCGTCGAGAAGCTTCTTGGTACTGTGGATATACTGTGTACTGTATCCAGCTCATGCTTTCTCTTATGTGAAATAAATAATGTTCTGAAACTCTCCAGAAGCATTTGGAAAAGCTTTCAAATCTGTCTTTTGTGACATGGGCACTTGGAGGATAGGGCACCTTGTCTTTTGTGACATGGGCACTTGGAGGATAGGGCACCTTGTCTTTTGTGACATGGGCACTTGGAGGATAGGGCGCCTTGTCTTTTGTGACATGGGCACTTGGAGGATAGGGCACCTTGTCTTTTGTTACATGGGCACTTGGAGGATAGGGCACCTTGTCTTTTGTGACATGGGCACTTGGAGGATAGGGCACCTTGTCTTTTGTGACATGGGCACTTGGAGGATAGGGCACCTTGTCTTTTGTGACATGGGCACTTGGAGGATAGGGCACCTTGTCTTTTGTGACATGGGCACTTGGAGGATAGGGCACCTTTCCTTTTGTGACATGGGCACTTGGAGGATAGGGCGCCTTCCCTTTTGTGACATGGGCACTTGGAGGATAGGGCGCCTTGTCTTTTGTGACATGGGCACTTGGAGGATAGGGCACCTTGTCTTTTGTGACATGGGCACTTGGAGGATAGGGCGCCTTGTCTTTTGTGACATGGGCACTTGGAGGATAGGGCGCCTTGTCTTTTGTGACATGGGCACTTGGAGGATAGGGCGCCTTGTCTTTTGTGACATGGGCACTTGGAGGATAGGGCGCCTTGTCTTTTGTGACATGGGCACTTGGAGGATAGGGCGCCTTGTCTTTTGTGACATGGGCACTTGGAGGATAGGGCACCTTCCCTTTTGTGACATGGGCACTTGGAGGATAGGGCACCTTCCCTTTTGTGACATGGGCACTTGGAGGATAGGGCACCTTCCCTTTTGTGACATGGGCACTTGGAGGATAGGGCACCTTGTCTTTTGTGACATGGGCACTTGGAGGATAGGGCACCTTGTCTTTTGTGACATGGGCACTTGGAGGATAGGGCGCCTTGTCTTTCGTGACATGGGCACTTGGAGGATAGGGCGCCTTGTCTTTTGTGACATGGGCACTTGGAGGATAGGGCGCCTTGCCTTTTGTGACATGGGCACTTGGAGGATAGGGCGCCTTCCCATTTGTGACATGGGTACTTGGAGGATAGGGCACCTTTCCTTTTGTGACATAGGCACTTGGAGGATAGGGCGCCTTGTCTTTTGTGACATGGGCACTTGGAGGATAGGGCGCCCTCCCTTTTTAGTGCTGCACTTCTGAGTTGGGTTTTGCCTGCTGCTGCTCCATGACTCCATCCAGCTTACCTTCTGGCCACAACACAATGTAGGTGATGCTGAGTCCTCCTCAGCGTACTCAGTCTGGAAGCCCACCATATCCACATCCGTGATCTCCAGGTCAAGGGATTTTCCAATTTCTCTGGCAGTGTAGTTTAGAATTTTATTTTGCAGCCAATAAACCACGCAAATAAATACTGCTCTGTTCTTCATCAGAATGTCCCCCTTGATTTAGAATCAATTGATAATTGTTTTCATGAATCAGTATTTACTGTGATGTTTGAGAAATGATGGATTTTCCAACTACTGCATTCTTTTCACACTTGCTAGCTGACATTGAAAGTTATACCAGAAGCAGTTGCCTGCTCTCAGCCCCCAGTTTCTTATGTATTATTGGCATGAACTCTGGACTCATAACTATTAGTGTTTAATTATTTTGATGCCCCCAAGCTGGCTCCAGCTTCTCTTTGACATCTTGCCTTTGTTTTGAGCACTTCACTACTTTCTGGTATAAAACGATATTCCAGGCTCAGAATGTACCTATTCTACACTTACCCTGTAATCACCATGACATGAAAATTTTTTGAAAGCATCAGCTCCATTGTTTTTCCTGGAACTCTGTTAGCAAAACAGCCTGCATTATGTGAGACTGAAGCTCTTTAGATATAAGACCATGTTTGTAGGGTTTGGCTCATTTCTAGCTTTAGGAAAATTCAATTATATAACGTTTTGATGCCTATGTTTTTTTAAAAATCCATTAAGAACAGGATAAAGTGCTTTAAATTTCCAATGTTCCTATCTGTGACATTGAATAAATTATAAGGAAATAACAAAAAAAGACTCTATCCCCAAGATTTGAATTCTACGATACTTAAAAATTAGATACAATTACTTAAAGTTAAATTCAAGCAAGCACTTTGTCTCTGCAAGTCTGAGGGTGGGCAGACACAGGCTGGAGGAGAGGACCTCCCTGGACAGGACAGAGCATCCAGACAGTGGGCAGCTTCATGCGTGTTTGACACTGGTCTTGCACTTACCTGAGTGTAGAATTCAAAGGCATCTGGAAAACCACTAGAGCTTAGATGCCTGCTCTTCATAATCTTGAGGCTTCTCTGTTGGTAAAACCAACAGATGTTTTATGTAGACTTTACCGCAAAGGAAAGGGAAATGCCATGTGCCGTGGGGCTGTTTCTCTGCTCATGGTTTCACGAGGAGAGTAGGTGAGGGGGCATGAAGGACCATTGCCCACAAATTAAATCCTGAATTTCATAATTCCTCAAATGTGCGCAGAGCAGGATTCCAGCACATGCCAGTCACTGAATTAATTTAAACTTTCTCTGCACAAAAGATTGTACTTTCTTTGCAGTTAGTTATTTTAACCCACACTTTAGATACATTACGGATATGATGTAGCCAAATATGTGCTGGTTGATAAAATAAAGACATAGTTATTTCCAAACCATATATAGAAGAAAATCATCATAAACAAGTTTAATTAGAAATTTTAAAGGGTGAATATAAAATTAAAACTTTTTGAAAAAAAGCAAAAAATAAAGACCTCTACCTTGAGAACTTAAGCAAATCGTTCTGTATTTTGTTAATGATATTATTTTTTTTCTTTTTGCAATTATATCATTAATCAATTTCTAATTGACCTTTAAAATCTAACCTAAAGTAGTGACATAAACTACTTTTGTTCACAGTCAATTGCACCAGTAATATTTATTAAAAAGCCATATTTTCACTAGAAATCTGAAAAAAATGAAATTTTTAAAGGTTTATTTTTTCAGAGCATAACTTTATTTTCAAATTTGAAATATCTGTTTCTTTCCTTTGACAAGTTTCCACATGCCCACTTATACCCAAGTCACAGGATTCTCTATATTGACCAGTAAAAATCAAAGGCATATTTCCACACCCCTGATGTAGCCACCAAACAAGATTCTAGGTGTAGTGTTATAGGAAGAATTTTGCTTTACTCCACATAGAATGAGTACTTCCACAAGAAATTGTGGCCTTAATATACTGCTGGTTTTCACTGTTCAAGGGCAATAATATAATATAGAGGCTCTCTGAGAGTCTTGATTTTTTGTCTCGGTTTTTTTTTTTTTTTTTTTTTGCCACACACGGGCCTCTCACTGTTGTGGCCTCTCTCGTTGCTGAGCACAGGATCCGGATGCACAGGCTCAATGGCCATGGCTCACAGGCCCAGCTGCTCCGCAGCATGTGGGACCTTCATGGACTGGGGCACGAACCCGTGTCCCCTGCATCAGCAGGCGGACTCTCGACCACTGCGCCACCAGGGAAGCCCAACATCTTGGGTATTTTTAATGCACTTGTGTAACAAGGCACTGATGATAACCTACCTCAGCCTAGGTCTGAAAATGCCCAGACCTGGGCTTTAAACCCCTGCCTTTTTCTCAGGAAAAATGGATCCCACGGGCCTGATTACACCTCTTTCCTCTTTCTTCTCTTCCAGAGATAATCCCAGAACAAAATATTCAACCCACTCCGTGGTTTTCTTTTGCCATCTCCTCCTTTTTTCTTTAATATTTCATCTCTGAGACTGAACTGCCAAGAGCCATGGTCAAGGAACAGTGTGGTTTTGATGAAGCGGACCTTCAGGGTCTGACTCACTTGAAAGGCCAGTCTTGGTGGAAGCCGTGAAGATGGAGCGATGTAGCCTCCAAGATGGAGAAGGAGGGCAGCCCTGAGACCAGGAGACCTCCCTACCATGTGTATTCGTCTGCCTTTGGCTCCCAGGTTTGTGAGTTTTGTTTTCATCCATTTTATTTTATTTTTTTTAAAGAAGATGTTGGGGGTAGGAGTTTATTAATCAATTTATTTATTTTGGGCTGTGTTGGGTCTTCGTTTCTGTGCGAGGGCTTTCTCTAGTTGCGGTGAGCGGGGGCCACTCTTCATCGTGGTGCGTGGGCCTCTCACTATCGCGGCCTCTCTTGTTGCAGAGCACAGGCTCCAGACACGCAGGCTCAGTAGTTGTGGCTCACGGGCCCAGTTGCTCCGTGGCATGTGGGATCCTCCCAGACCAGGGCTCGAACCCGTGTCCCCTGCATTGGCAGGTAGATTCTCAACCACTGTGCCACCAGGGAAGCCCTCATCCATTTTTTTTTAAACAACCATGTTTTAAAATGCGTGTACGGTGGGGTAGGGGGCACTGGTAAATGAATGAGATGCTAACTCTTAATTCTCCTGACCCCCTCCCCATCCCCTTGTTTCCATAATAGCTCCCCACATAATAGGCCACACTTTACACCTCGCCACTGCCTGGCAGGCAGCGATTGGGTCACTGTTTGAAGAGCCAGGAAGGTGAGCATCTTGCAAATAATGTGAGAAGAGGCTCCGTTGTGACTCGCGCTCTGAAGCGGTACAGTGGTTGGAGATGCCGGCATCTTTGAAGCTCAGCCCATGGAGGCTGCAGAGATTTTCCCATTATTAAGGCACGTGTTTGCACACCACTGGGACACCACCATCTGATTTGTGCCTCTTGTTCCAGGAGCAGCTCTTTGCATTGCTTTTGTAGGACTCTGCGTGTTGCGGCATTAGTCAGAGGACGCAGGCCTGTATAAATTATGCATGGATGAGCTTCTGCTAACGTGGGGGCCAGAGGCGCCTAGATGCATGGCTGTGTGCTTTCAGGGGGAGTGGAAGGGAAGGGGGAGGGGATGGACAGGAGGTTGGAATCTAGAGGTTTCTGTGGATGGTAATACCTAAAATGAGGATAAATATGGAAGCAGAGGAGCTCGGGGGAAAAGTAACTATCTTACAAGACTAGGAGTCTGACCTAAGTCTTTTTTGTTTGTTTGTTTGCCTTTTCTCTCCATCCTCTCTCTGTTCCCGACCCCCAACCTCTCGCCTCCCCCAGAAGCCCCTCCCCGTGAGGAATTGCATCTACGTGGGGAGAGAGAAGATGGCAATGGCAGGCTATTGATCTCCTTTCCTAAGCCATGTATTTCACAGGGTGCTCGCCAATTTTATTCAGGAAGCTAGGATGCTAGGGAAGAGAGAAGTCAGACAGTAAACCGGCTGCTGCAGAGGTCAGTCCATGACGGATCCCCTTACATATGAATTACGTGCTGACTTTCTCTCCAGAGACAGAACTGGGGTTTAAAATCCAGCGTGGGAGGGAGGCAATAAGTAATATGCATAATAATATGAGTTCAAAAAATCTCTGAGGAATGAGGAAACAGGAGATAATGGTTGGCTACAACTTCGACATCCAGATATCTATTAAAAGCAGTCCAAAATGTGTATAATAACCAAATGTAACTACAGCTACTTCCCAGACTTGATGGGATGGGTCTCCTGATGGAGATGAGACAGGGGAATGTACAAATTATTTAAGATGACTCATCCTTCTAGAAGGTGAAATCTGCAGGTGGACTCTCAACTACTGCACCACCAGGGAAGCCCCCAGGTCCGTTTTTATACGTCTTGGTTTTTGACAGCTCCATCACATCCAAGTTTACACACACACACACACACACACACACACACACACACACACACACATTTTTACAGACAAATCCATCTGTCCAGGTTATAAGAGGCAAAATCATGCAGTAGCTAAATCCACACATTTGAGAGCCAGAATTTTGATATTTGAATCCCTCATCTCATCCCCTTGCCAGTTGTATATTCTTTGAGCAAGCTATTTAACATTTCCCTGCCTCAGTTTCATCATCTGTAAAATGGGGATGGCAGTGGTATAATTCTCATGGCTTTGTTACTGTTTACATTGATTGAGTTCATTGATGCACTTAGAACATTAACTAGCACATCACGAACACTGAATATACATCAGCTTTTAGATTTACAATTCTATCCTCAACGTGTCCGTGAAAAGAGAATAAACTTAGTAATTACTAGGGTTACAAATACTTTGCTAATCTTAGTTGAGTATTGACTATGTTCCAGGTACTTTGCTAAGCACTTGATATGATTAAATTATACAAGTTTAATGTACCTCTGTAATCAGGAAAGTTAGGAAGCTTTTCTGAACAATTTTCTCATCTACAAAATGGGCAAAAAAAGTCTTTCTGAAATTGTTGTAACAATTTAAGTGAGGTTAGGTAAAGTGTAGGCTAAAGTATTTACGATGTGGTGACTGCAGTTATGGTTGTAATGGTTGTTAGTATTGTCCTTGTTATTATTAATCACAGCAACTTATTTTTTTTAACGACTGAAAAGAGATTGTACTAATCCACAGACTCCACCTGCCAGCGGAAGCATGATAAGATGTATATGCGGTTCTTCTTCTCCTGACCTCGAGGTCTGGGGGAACGTTTGTTCCTTCCCTCCTGACTGAAAGCACATTTAGTCCGCCTATGGGTGAAACAATAACAAAGATAAGAGGACTTAGCCTTTCTTTTAAAACGACACTGTTATTTCATATGTGGGATGTTTTATTTTTCCAAACCTGGATAGTCTTACATTTTTTGATTACATTAATTGAAGAAATTAAGTTCCTTTTTTTCTCCCTCCCATTAATAATAGGGAGGGAGAAAAAAGAAAAAAAAGAAGTATAAAATAATGTCCTGCAAACCTAGCTAGTCCCGGATGTTTTAAAATTGCTTCTCCACTGAGGCAGCTGTGACACAGATGAGTGTTTCCTCAGCTCTAGGGAAACTTTTTCTATAAACGACTCCATTTTAAGAGTAGCCCCTGGTTCTTTTGTTGTTGTTTTTGTTACTTATTTATTTATTTCTTCCAGGAACAATATAAGAGTCTCCAATTAGTTGCAGGTGCAAATATTATGCATGCAATTAATTGTCCTCAAATGGTTAATTATGGGCCGAATTGGCTAATTCAGGGTGCAATTAACTACTTGCCACTTATTCGGAGAATGCCCGTAGACAATTGTGTCTGCAATTAATTTACAAGAGCCATTACAGTGAAAACCTTGAGCTATAAATCCAAGAATAGAGTGGGAGAATTTTTTTCGAAGCAGGACTTCACTCTGGGTTAATTGCATTGACTCTTTCCTTTGGCTTTTCTATGCCGGTTGACTGTAAATGGGGTTTTCTACGAGTTGCTGCTGTGATTGGAGCAGAGATGCCCCAGAGGATAACGCTGAAAGGAACAGAGAGCCAGGGTGCCCTCACGGAATCCGCAGGACTCTAGAGCTGCCAGGCCTCAGATATCCTTTCTGGGAGCCCTGCTGTCCATGGTTCCTGCTTCTCTGTTTTATCTATTTGTTTATTTGTCTCTGTACCTTTTCTGACACTGCAATGCCAGAGCATTTGCAGAGATGGGCATCCTCACATCTTCCCCAATATGTCAATGTCTTCACTCAACAACCGATTTTTACAGCTACTTATTTATATGTTTATCAACAGAGATCAACAGTTCCTATCAGCAATCATTTAAGTATAGTTTTAAAATTTGTTGTGTTCTTTCTGTAGGCCAAGCTTTGAGCTAAATACTACGATTACGTTATCATATTTAATCCTCACAATAATCCTATGTATTAGGCATTCTTATTTTCCCCGTTTTGCTTATAAACTCAAAAGATGTTTGGCGACTTGGAGGTAAATGGTGGAGCTAAGGTTAAACCACTCCAAGCCCTGGATCTTGGCAGCTCTGTGACGTTGGGGATTTCAGACCCCAAAGGGTGCTTAGGTGCTACCCTCTCCAACTTCTTGCCCGTACAGACGGGGGAACCAAGGTCCCACAGCTAGTTGTATACAAGCCAAGCTTAGAAACCAAGTTTCCAGCCACCCAGACCAATGTTGTTCTAACTACAGCAGGTTGCCAAGTGCAAATTCCATGGAGACAGCTCTGTCCATCCTCTGTTCCTTCTGCATAAAGGTTGGTTTTCTTGTGGAGTCTGAAGTGTTTACGTGTCTGCATGTCAACCGTTGGTAGGAAATGACATTCCACTGACAGTGCCTCTCGGGACTGCCATGGATCCCCAGCAGGGGAGGGTTCAGGTTCCAGTTGCAGTGACTCTACAGGTTGGAGGAAATGTGCTGGTTGGCCATTCTTCACATCTTGTTTCTTTAGCACTGGGATAGGGAGAGTAATCAAAGGTGACATGCTTCCTCTGCCCCTCGGGTCCCTCTCCCCGTGCAAGGTAGCCCACAAGCACATGGATCCACAGCGGGAGCTGCTGAGAGTCCTACTATACAGAGACCCTGGGCCACGTGGGCCTCTGTCATGTTATTGGAAGGAAGGAAGGAACGTGTGTGTCACTAGCAGAGAATGAAGACAGAAAGTTCTCTCTGCCAACATGAGATTAAATAACCTTGAGTACGTGTAACTGTGATTTAGGTTCCATCTCTTGATCCTCTGATACGGGGAAGGGCAGAGCAAGCTCATCCCATGGTTGCTGGCCAGTTTGGGTGTTTTGGTTCCCTGCCGTCGGCGGAGGCTCTGAGAAGCTGAAGGTGTTCAAGTACAAGCGGCAATAGCCTAAGTTCTGTGTTGTAAAGGAGGGCAGCACAGAAATGACAAATGCCCTTCTCTTCATTTCTGGTGGATTCTAAGCTACGTTTTAGAGTAGAAGTCAACAAAGGGAAAGAGGGAGAGAAAGAAATGTCTCCAAATGTTTGCATCTGCTATGTGTCAGGCTCTTCTCACACCTTATTATCTTTAAACCTTTCCATCCGCCTTGCATGAGAGATGTTTATCACCATTTAAATAAGGGGTAAATGAATCTGGGAGAGATGAAGCAGCTTGCCAAAGTCATGTGCCCCATCGTGCGGAAAGAGCCGGAAAGGCGGTGCCATGACGTTGACAATAATGATCATCAAGGCTTTTTGTATCCTTTTGTCATGTTTCCCAAGACTTCCTGTAACACAGCTTTGAGAAAGGTTGGGTTCTCACCATCTTTTAGGATGATGGATAAATCTAAGCTCTTTTTCCCTGTAAATGTGATTTTGTCTTGCTCCCAGGCAGGTGTGGCTTGGGGAAACATCTTCCATTTATGTCCGGTAGTGTGTGATCATTTAATGGGCATGCAGGGATGATGATGTCGGTGGTAAAATTCATGGAGACCCTTGTGTCTGATCTCCTATTCTCCATTTGATAGCTGGTTTCTTCTTTATATCTTAGGTGTTGGATTTAGGATTTCTGATTTGCACCTAAACAGAGATTAGGGTGTTCAGTACTACATTTGCCTCTCACTGTCTTCAAAATCTCAGACCCAGCATGACAGCTCACAGTGAGCTCTTGTTTTGAACATAGACCCTCCCCTGTCCATTAACTCCTTCTCTGCCAAGCCTTCCCACCCCCTGGCGTGACAAATACTAGGTGTCTCTCCTGATCAAAGTGTGAATTCAAGGGCACGCACCGTAGTAAAATTAACATCGGTCATTCCTTGTCCTAGAAGATACAAAAGGTGCCAGAAGGCTAAGAAATTGTTTTTTAAAAAGAAACAACCAAAAAATATTGATTTCTGAAAGAAAAGACGTGTCAAGGCAATTTCTTGCAAGAGCAAACCCTTCATTAGAAATCAAGTTAGATCTAATTTTGAAGGAGTGGATAGATGTCTCCTGGTATTTCCTATTGTCATTTTGTATATGACACATATAGATGAGAGTGATTGTTTCAATCCCACTTATATTAAAAGAGGACTCACCAAATGAGCAAAGTCAAATGTAATTAGTTTTACCTAAATTGTAGGTTTTCAGAGCAATTAATAAAACTAAAAGTTGAAAGCTGCTTGTTAAGCAAATCAAAGATCAAGGAATATATTCTCTTTATTGAATGTCATTCCTATGTAAAGCAACCTACACAAGTCATTTTCAAGTTTGAAATGTAGCAAGTGAATAATTGGAATATTCAGCTGCAGCAATAACCTAAGAACTGTAGGCATTGCCCTGATTCCTGACAACAGTATAAAATCTCCCCTCCAAACTTCAGTTCTCATCCGCGAAGGAACAGGAGGCATAGCAGCAAAATACAATGATGCTGGAATCAGGAAAGACCCAGATGTGAGTCTAAACTTTGTTCTCCACTGGCTCTGGGAACAGAAACACTTCTTTTACCACGGAAGCCCCACATTCCCCATCAGTAAAGCTGGTCTACTCAAGTTGTGTAGGGGGAATTCTTCAGATATCGTATGCAAAGTATTTAGCAAACTGCTTTTCACACGACTTAAGCCCAATAAATGCTATTTAATACGGTTCTTCTTACTTTACTCACTGCTGCAGCTTAAATATAACTTCCAAATTATGTGTAAAATAATTTTTTTGAGGCTACTATGGTCTCATTATCTTTTCCAGAACTTATATGTCCATTCCACTGTGCCATGACTGTGTGTCTATCTTTACAATGAGCCCTGGGTATCAGGAAGGCAGGAAACTATAAATTGCTTCCCTGGCTTGAGCCTTGGTTTCATTTGTAAAATGGACACTCCCTTCAGCCTTTTCTGATGAGAATAGGAAGCTCTTTGGAAAAGAGGTCCTTATAGCAAAGCCTTTCTGTGCACAAGAGCTATATCCTTTGGTGCCCTTAAAACAGTTTTGTGAAAATATTTCTCCCTCTGAAAATTCACACAAGTTAGAACCCCAAGGTGACTTTTCAGGGAGGCCTCATTATAGAACCACAAGCCCAGGGGATGCTACGAATTCCAAGGAAGCAGCCACAACTCCATTCCCATGTGCATCATTCTATCAACCATCCAAGCAGTTGGCATTTGTTCTACTTGAGTTGATCTCACACTTTGCAAAAAAGAAAAAAAAAAGCCACATGTGATGTGGTGATTTATAAATTATATTTATATATATCTATAAATCATATTTATAAATATGTATTTTGGTCTTTGTCTCTGTTTCTGGCACAGAGCTCCTAAATCCCTTGTGATTTCCTGAGTAAAGAAAGTGATAAAGGTGTCTTTTTTTATGTTAATGTAGTGACTTTTGGAAAGCACCTAGGGATGGGGGCTGATTGCCTAGAGAACCAACCACATGATTAAAAGGTTGGGACTTTTAGTGCCATCCTCTTGACCACTGGAAAGGGGAGAGGAGTCGGAGGTTGGATCAATGACCAATGGCCAATGATTTAATCAATCATGCCTATGTAATGAAGTCTCCATAAAGACCTCAAAGGAGGGGGTTTGGAGAGCTTCTGGGTTAGTGAATGAGGGGAGATCTAGGGAGAGCTCAGAGAGCATGGGAGCTCCACACTCTTTCCCCATACCTTGCCCTATGCATCTTTTCCATCTGGCTCTTCCTGAGTTATATCCTTTGATAATAAATGGGTAATCAATAAGGGAAATGTTTCTCTGAGTTCTGTGAGCAATTAATGGAACCCAAGGAGGGAGTTGTTGGAATCTCCAATCTAAAGTCAGTTGGTCAGAAGCGCAGGTGACAATTTGGACTTGCAACTGGCATCTGATGTGGAGGGGTAGAGGAAGCTGACTTGTAGGAAAGAGCCCTTAACGTGTGGGATTTGATATCATCTCCAGGTCAGTAGTGTCAGAATTGAGTTGAATTGTAGGACACCCAGTTAGTGTCCAAGAATTGCTTGGTGGTGTGGAAACACCCTCCACACACTGGGATTGGTGACTAGAATCTTTAGCATGTATCGTTATGCCCATTAAGCAGATAAAGACACTGAGACAAGGGAAAACACAACCTGTCACATCACGAGCGTGGGATAAAGTGTAAAGCTTGCTGTCTCATCATTTCTGCTACAATTGCTGTAGAGACCTCTTACTTTAGCATTTCTTTAGTATCATTCCTGCTTTTAGGTTTTTGTTTTTGTTATTTGGTTGGTTGGTTGTTTTTTGAACAGGTGGCAGAAAAATTGCAAGAAAGGTAAGGACCTAATTTGTATGCCTGGTTTTCTGAAGTTCCAAGGGGGTCCCCAGGAGTCCACTGATGCATTGAACCAGGTATTAAATGTTGGGTGGTCCTTTGCTGAGAAACTGAGAGTCTCTTGGAAGAAAGAACAAAGGAGATGCTGGAACCGACTTTCCAAAAAGGGTATTGAAAAACTTAGCTCTCCAGAAAGGAGCAAAGATTTTCCCTGGAATCTTCCCAAAGAGAAAATGTAGCACATTTTATTTGGAATGTAAACAAACATACATTCATAAAACACTTGCCTTACTTCCGAATTAGATACGGTACCAGGTAGTGGGGTAAACGGGAAGTGTGCGGGTATGGACAGGTGGAGTGGTCTAAATCGTGAGTCCTCCGATGAATGGCCTTACGCCTCAGGTATGCTCCCTTCTGTGGGTCCACCTGATAAATGAGGGTGGTGACCTCTTCACAGGGTCTCTGGGAGAACCAAATGAGATACAGTACATCACCTACTCCGTTGAGCTTAGCATCCTGAGTCCAGCATCACATTAAGTGATGTTCAAATCCATTAATACATCACTAATTTCCATCATGTCTAAGTAAGGTTTTATTTTTGGAAACAAACAAAAATGGTACACAAACCTTAATATGAAACACCCTCCCCAAATAAGCATACAGACCTTAATATAAACCTAAAGAAAAAGATATCGAATAGCAAACAGAACAACATATAGATGAATTAAGAGACCAGAAATCAGGACCATATGGATGAGAATTTGCTTAAAATACACATGGGGCTCAGGGAAAAGAGAAAGAGAAGATTGTTGGCAAAAAAAAAAAAAAAAAAAGTGTGCTTTGGGGTGATGCCAAATTTGAAAATGTATGAATAAATAATTTAAGCTTAGGAGAAATATAGAAAGATTTCTCTCATCATCCTGGATAAATGAGAGAGGAGAAATGTAGCATGTAGATCAGTAAAAATCACAGTGAACGCTCAGGTGTTTCGGCAGGGCCTAGTCAAGGGGCACTGACGTTTTGTGATGGCTTCGCTTGCTTTAGAAACAAGACCCTCACATTGCTGTTTAGTGCACAACACTCCACTGAATGCTTGCACGACGGAGGCACCTTGTCCTTTAGTTTCAGCTTAAGCTTCACCAGGAGTCAAGTGAGGAGTGTGCATGGCATGTAGGACATATCATACCTGTGGGATAAGAGCCTGCATCCATCTGTTCTGCAAAACACTTGGACTTGGAGATCCTTCTAGAATGTGGGCTCATGGTCACATTCTTTCTGTTCAGTCCACTGTCTCGCTTTTCATTTTCATATACTCTGCTGTTATTCCTGAATATAGGAATGGGCCTCACTTTCACTTGTTTTAACCAGGACAATGACTTGGTTTAAATGAATGTAATTCTCCAAATATTTTGGTCCTGGGGTCAATAATCTATTTCAAATAAAATATGTACAGGAATATATCATTTTGTGCTAAATATGAACTGACTTTCAGATTAGAATTCATTTTCATCCATTCTTTGGCAGTGTGCTATCAATGATAAGCACCATTTTTGGTTGAAAGAAGTCAATTATATTCTCACTCTCCAGGGAGAGCTAATTCTTCATTTCATCAACCGTACTGTCCTCAGAGCACTGATCTGAGATTCCCAAGTCTGAACTCCCATTTCTGAAATCAGAGGAAGTCTGTCTCTGTGCCTAGCACTCTGGTCCTGCTCCAGCTTCCGTAATTCTCCATTAATAGCTCTGCACTGAGCACCTAGTTTATAGCCTGGCACACACCATGGCAGGTCTCAGTTTACAAACATGTGGGATGTGACTCGGCTCAGCACATAGCCCATGGCTGCTCACTGACATCAAGCCAAATAGAAAGTACAATAAAAGTGAAAGCTAAGGAACCGATATTCAGCATGCTCCTCTACATTTGCTTTTCTTATGCACCATTCTGTAAGGCACATGGCCTGTCTCCTTGAGAAAAGTAATTTGCTTTTATCAGTGCAAGTTGTAATGCTTCTTCCAGGGAGCTCTATTTCCAAAAGATTCTAATTACTCACCAGTCTTTGGTGAATAAACTCTGTGACCTGGTGGTTTGGGCCTTCGCAATCTGTGGTTAAGTGTTCTCTGCATTCCTTTTATGATTCAGCCAAATTGATGGAGTCCATACACTCCACGTACTCTGTGCTTTTCCAACCCTGCATCTTTGTTCATTTCTTTTTTCCTCACACAGAATGTTCTCTTTCTTCCTCTTTGTCTTTACCCCTCCTGAGCCACCCAGTTCTTGAAGTGCTGAATAGTCAAATCGAGAAGACTCTTTCTTCATCTGCACCCCTGGACCAGCTAATAGACATGTAGTGAGATGCTGAAGCCAGGAAGTCCTCCTGGCTGTGGATCCCAGATCCCCCAATTTTACTGATAACTTTGGGTGAATTATTTTCTCTCCCTGATCCTCAGTTTTCTTCACCTGTAAAATGGGAAGAGTGATGCTTATTTCTGAGAGTTACTGGAGGTGAGGTTAAATAAGATACCACTAAAATGTCTACATACACTCAGTGCTACTCTAACTCTTTCCCTCCCATCTATATTGGCTTATTTTTGTATTTTTTAACTCAACTCAATAAGTAGGTCCTTGTGATCCAAGACTCTACCCTTCTTTTATACCACAGTGATTTTAAAATGATTCTTTAAAAGGCAATGTAAATGTAGTACATATGCCATTAATAGTATTGTTTTTAAGTGGCTTTAGGGCATTTAAAATGATACCTATATGATCAGAACAGTTCAACATTTTGCCTTTTAAAAAAAATCTACAAAACACAATTTTAGTTTATTTGTTGATTTTTCAACTGCTCAGAAGTATCCTTGTGCCATATTCTACACGTTAAAATTTTGTTTTTCAGGGCTTCCCTTGTGGTGCAGTGGTTGAGAGTCTGCCTGCCGAAGCAGGGGACACGGGTTCAATCCCCAGTCCGGGAAGATCCCACATGCCGCAGAGCCACTGAGCCTGTGCATCCAGAGCCTGTGCTCTACAACGGGAGAGGCCACAACAGTGAGAGGCCCGTGTACCACAAAAAAACCAACCAAACAAACAAACAAAAAAAAACATTTGTTTTTCAGATGTTATAGAAAAAATGTTTCCATATGAGAAGAATGTATTAGTCTTCTAGAGCTGTCATAACAAAACACCAGAGACTGGGGATCTTAAACAACAGAAATTTATTTTCTCAGAGTTCTGGAGGCTGGAAGTCCAAGATCAAGGTCAAGCAGGGCGGGATTCTGCCTTTCAGACGGCTGCTGTCTGGCCGTGTGCTTGCATGGCCTTCTTCCTGTGCAGGTGTAGAGAGAGAGAGACAGAGCGAGCCCTCAGGTGTCTCCTCTTATAAGGGCGCTAATCCCATTGGATCAGGGCCCCACCCTATGGCCACATTTAATCTTCATTACTTTCTTAGAGGCCCCATCTCCAAGTACAGCCCCACCGGAGGTTGGACTTTGACATCTGAATGGGGTGGGACACAGAATCATTCTGTTGGTAACAAAGGGTAATGGTTATTATCTGAAAATAGCCTCATAGACCCCAAATGTGGATGGGGCTTCAGGCAACCCCTTCACCACTTCTTGTGTTGATGCATAAAAGGAGCACCCACAGGATCTCAGTCTCCATTCAGCACTCTTTCCAAACTTCCGTCTTTTTTGTTTGTTTGTTAAAGTAAAGCCCTCAAACTGTGGTTTTCACCATGACTCTCGATGCAAAGATTTCTCCAAAACTAAGGAAGATTTTTAAGTAGAGCTGATGTCGATGTGTTGAGTGTAAAACTGCTTATGTGCCCATATCTCCAGAGTCAGCAGAATGGCTGTATTTTGTATGACTTGTTCATATTTAATTAAAAAAAGATGAACTCATAGGCTCTGAAAATAAATCTATAAGCAACTGAAAAAAAAAATAATTGAGTCATGACAAAGCAGTGCAAATTTTTACTCCAAAGCTAAATATTCTTTATTTTACCTCCTTATGTCTCTCTTTCTGTATCTATATCTAAACACACACACATCTCCAGGATCTGTGGAAATATGTCAAAATAAGTATACAATCTTTTTACTTGATTCACAACACGTACACAAACCCAACAAATGATTGTGATTCAACTCTAGAACACTGGATTCCACAGAAATAAGCATGGAGGTAGAAATTGTATGAGCACTGCTGTGTGATAACCTTCTAGTTCTGCAGGGCTGCTTTCCACACACCCCTCCCTTGCCCACCCTCAGCCCCCACTGTCTATAATCTTTTATCTTTAATATTTCCACATATTTTACACTAGTGGATCTTGATGAATTTAAGCTTGGGCATTGCACAGATTCCAGATTTCAAATGAATAACTCTTTCATTTAGTTAATAGCTGCAGCAGAGCCATAAAAATGTAATAGTTTATGACTTTCAGGATATAACCTGCAACCACAGACAATATAAATTATATTACATTGTACTTTACGGCCGTATGAAGTATAGCCAGGATCTCACCACTGGTGTGAAGTCTGGGGAGTAGGGGGTAGGTGGGGGAAATGAACTGTTTATTTTTTTTTACTTGTTGGCTAAAAAACGCCTTCCTCCTATGCCCCAGTGAGCCATAATTCTTATAGGAGGCATCGGCACCACTGTGCTGAAGGCAATTGTGACCACAAAAGAAAGCTATTCATAAAGAATGGAGGTGGGTATTTTCATTCCATCCTCAACTTACATGGCTACTTCCAGCACAAATGGAAAAGCAAACTCTATTCTGCTATAGGCACCGATAATTCTTTTCAAGGAGACCTGTGTCATTAGCAATGTGAGGTATGGGAGAATGTATAGAGACGCTCTGTGTCTAGACTTGCCAGGGCTTTGTTTTGTTCTCTTCTCTGTGAAGAGGAGCCTGGGCGACGGTATCTTTCCCTTAGTTGTTCGTGTGGCTTCTAGATCCTGCTTCGTGTCTGGGCTTAAGTTTAGGCCTCTGAACCGAGAGCTGAGGATGGACCCTGATTCTGTAAATGGACCGTCTAAATAAAAAATGAAGATAATAGAGCTTCAGAAATTGTTAAGGGCCAGAGGGAGAGAGTGAAGCGGCCCAGCTTTTGAAATGAGGGAAGGCCACTCACTCCTTCCCTGCACCTGCTGCCTGAGAAGTGCTCTGTTTTTGAAGAGGCCTGTGGTCCGATCTGCATATCAAATAGCTGATTTGTAGATGAGGTCATTCCTTTTGCAGTCTGTCTGTTTGCTGGGCTGAGGATGGGCTGTTGCCTAGCAGTGGACCATGGGGTCCCTGCAGCCCCGTGAGTCAGCAGCCCCCCCCCCCCCGCCTTGTCCATTCTGAACTCAAATCCAGGATGGTCTTTCATGAATAAGTCTCTGAAATATCTAAGGGAATGGTAAGTTCAAAGCATGGGTGACATATGACCAGCAAAGCTTTTCCTTAATGGCCTTTGTTCATCAGCTTAGGTATTGTTTAAGGAAAAGAGTCATCTCCTTAAATTTCTCTTTCCTGCTCACTATCACAGGGATGGGTGACACTTCAGCACAGAAACATGGTACCCTGCTTTGGCCGTGCTTAGGAATAGCTTATTGCTTGATCACATGGTGAAAAGAGAAATTAAAATGCACCGCCCTCTCTGTGGAAATAGGTAAATATGGTAGAATCTGTTGTAGATAATTGATTTCAACTTCCAAGGAAGTTTCCGTGTTCTAGAATTCTGTTAATCTGCTGGCTCTTATTGTGTGTGTGTGTATATGTGTATGTGTGTGTATGCACGTGCACATACACACTTGCTAATTTATGTACACACACACACACACACACACACATTTTAACTGCAGGCTCTTTCTAATAGAAGTCTGCAAAAGAATCAAATCATGAATAAAAGTCAGCCAATGCCTTTGTGACTGAGTCTTTGTATGCTTTTCAAAAGAGAACAGTCATTTTACCTGGCCTAACTCTTTAAACTGTATTTTTCCATGGCTTCGTGGCTTTGATTAGTGGAAAATTGTTCCGCAGCAGAATTCTCTCCTAAAAATTAGGAATTGGAACCAGGAGAAAAATTTAATTTAAATACACTTAAGATGAAGCTCATGTGTTTGAGGTGCGCATCTTATTACAGATCCTTTCCTGGGATAAATATCTTCCTTTGTTATGGTTCTCTGGTTCATTATAGCTTTTCAGTCTCCAACTGCTGCTTCTGGCTGAAGGAATGGTTTTTCAGATTAGGAATATCCTATAAGGTTAAAAAAACTAGTCAACATAACCTTGAACAACTATAAGGACAATGGAAAGAGGAAAAAAAAAGCTGGGGTTCCTGGGTCAGCTGGTGAAATATAAAATGCATGCCTGGACCGTAAGGCATCACTCCCTGAATTATCTTAGTTACCTTCCTTGGACAAGGAAAATCAAACAACACATAGAACACGAGCATTGACAAATTATTTCAGTGAAGTGTGGTCAATAAGGGATGCTTCTCCGATTGCAGGAAGGCCAGTTAGGGGTAAGTAGCCAGAAGTAAACTTGTCAGCAATGAAAACAACTAAATACTGCTTTTTGTGCTTTTTTAAGATAAGCAATTCTATTGAATAATATTGGGATATAATTTTTTTAATGTCTTGCAAAGCTGACAAAAAAGTATCAAAATAATAACCTACATTTGCAGAAAAGTTTGAAGCTCATAATCATTTTCAAATACTTCACTTCAATGGAGCTGCCCCTTCTTCATATGCAGAAACTAAGGCTCCAGAAGCTGTGACTTACTCAAGGTCATTTAGCAAACGTAGAACTAGGAAAAAAATTTGGTCTTATCACTCTTGGATTGATGCTCTACAATGCCATGCCCCAACAGGTAACTCTGAACAGGTATCTACTGAGAACTGCAGGCTGAGTACATAAAGAAATACTATTATATAGTAATCTTATATATATAATATTATATATATGAATGTATAGTTAGAAAGCAAATCATATTTTTTTTCCAAGTGGCATTTTTTTAATAAAAACCTACACAAAAATGCAGTATTGGATTTCTTAAATCCAATTCTGGAATTCTGGAAATACGATCTGGTCCTATATGTCGTGGAAGTCAGCAGACATCAATTTCTTCAATAAGACTGGGGAGTAAAGAGTTATCTAATCCTGACCATTGTTAACTAAAGATGCTTTTTTTTTTTTTTTTTTTGCGGTACGCGGGCCTCTCACTGTTGTGGCCTCTCCTGTTGCGGAGCACAGGCTCCGGACGCGCAGGCTCAGCGGCCATGGCTCACGGGCCCAGCCGCTCCGCGGCATGTGGGATCTTCCCGGACCGGGGCACGAACCCGCGTCCCCTGCATCGGCAGGCGGACTCTCAACCACTGCGCCACCAGGGAAGACCCTAAAGATGCATTCTTGTACATGCAACACTGTGTAATAAAAACTTAGTAAGACAAGGTACTCGAAAAGCCCAGGAGGAGTGGAATTTACATCTAGATATAGCCTGATCTTTGACCTTTTTTACAGACCAAAAGCCTTTTGAAACTGAAGCTCTTGGCCACAGATTAATGAGCCGCAGGTGGGCCATGGGCCCCGGGATGATGCTCAGAGAATGTTTTCAATTCATACGGCAGTGAAGAGGTTAAGTTCAGTCATCTCCTAGGGAACCAGCCGTGACAGTTCACCATAGAGTGCTGGGGCGATGACAGATCTGCTGTTTAATAAAGTAAATGTTGACTGCTATGGATGACTTTTCAAGTCCATTTTTTGTTACTGTATTCAAGTCAATGCCAACTAGCATGTTACAAACACAGAGATATTCTTCATGATGGAGAAAACTGGGGATTTAAAGACAACACCAACTACAGCAATATTTGTAAAAATGCTCTGACAGTGTGTATTTTTACAGTGGCTTATTTTAAATATTTTTGATGTGCAATTACAAGGAAAATAACATAAGGCGTTCCCACCTTGTGAAACCATTTATGAAGCTGCATCATCTTTTTCTTCGCTAATAAGGGAAGGTTAATTTCTGCAAATTACATGTAACTCAATTTTAAGCTATTGGATATTTTGTGCTATATTTGCCAGTTTTTTTTTTTTAAAGCTGGAAACTTGATTTTGAAAATAAAGCAGAATTGCATACATGTCCCATTCACAGACACACACAAAAAAGATTCATTCAAAGTTCCTCATGCCTTTCCCCCTCTCTTTCAAAAACAGCTTTTCTGTGTGTTGTGTTGACAAGAGGTAATAGGAAAACAAGTGTAGCTGAGCTTAATGAGCAACTCACCTGCACTCTGAGATGTAGGGAGGGGAAAATACATCCACCCCAGGGCTGTTCACGTGGGAGAGGGAACATTTCTTATTTATCATGCTGCATAATACAGAACCAGTCTCCTTGTCCATAAACTCACAGCCCTCAACGTGACAGCTATTTTGCATTCTTCTGCCCCAACAGTGACTTTCCCCAGGATGCAGTTTTGCTTCTCCACCCAAGACACCTCCGTTACCCAGCTTGACATGGCTTTTGTTTGCTTCTTGGCTATCTGATTACTGTCCCCAAATACACTGGATGATAATTTAAATATATACACACACACACAAAGATAATGGCTTCATTGATAACTTGCAGAGCATATGCAGGTGTGGATATAAAATTCAGGGACTATGGCACCATAAATGAGGCCACCAGTTCACAACAGCAGAGGCAGGACTCTGGTCTGTAGCGGCCACTGGGAGGACAGTCCTGTGCGGAGCTTTCGAAACACGTGGCCAGTGCTTGGGTATGCACCAGGAGCCCAGGAGGCTGCTGTCTCACAAAAGAGCTTTGTTAAACCAAATCTTTAATTCTGGGAGGAGTGCCTAATTTACACCCTGCTGCAGGCTGGCTATTTTGCATCTGCTATTTTTACAACATTTCTGAGGTATCCCTTTGTTATTGTAGTTACCAATAGAAAATCAAAGGCTGGTTTTTCCCCCTCCCCCTAGTAATCTCCCAGTATTTTGTCATCCTCACTCTGCTCAAGATTAGAAAAATCAACAACATGATTCCCAAACCTAATGAATAGACAACTCTAAGGAATGTGTGTGATTTTTTTTTTTTTTGTGCCAAGTATATATTCTAGTAGTAAATTCTGCGATGTTCCCTACATCAATGGTGCGTAACCCTGTGCTATTCTAATAGGATTTATGCCTGTCGGCTTTCTCTATGCCCTGCCATGCTGGATAAAGGCAGGCAGAGTTCCCCTGGTAACCATGGCCACTCCACTCCCAACTCTTGGCAAATTCCTCCTCAGCATAAAATAGGCAGTGCTGGGGAGACAATGTCCGCTGATACATAAACATGACAGACTCATCTCTGGAAGCCTAAGGTATCCAGCCTCAGACTGCGTTTCGATTTTTCTGATTGTTGGGCCAGATACTTCTATTCAATCTTCCCTTTCAAACATCTGCAACTGGCAAACAAGAAAATCTTAATTCTTTCCAGATTCAAATCTATTCCTAGTCAAATGTCACCCAGGCTCCACCGAGGACGGAGGAAGCAAAACTCTTCATGCATCTGCTCAAATTGAAAAGGTTATTTCACTGTCTTCAGGATGACTCTTGAGCCGCTGGTGGAGGTAGAGGCCGCGCCCTGAATGCAGGGGTTGCTAGGAGACGAGTCCAGCTTGCAGAGCGCATTGGTTGGCGTTATCTCTAATTGACAGCTCCTCACCCTCAGGGTCTAATTCTAACCTTGAGACCAAGACCATAATGAGAGGGCAGCTTGCCGTCACCCCTGTTTCGGGCTAAGGCAAGGAGATTACTGGCGGCCTGTTTTTCTGGGGTTTTGTTAGGCTTCTTTAGGATGGAGACACAGAGGGAGAGAGAGAGAGACTGCGGCTGCTGTCTGCAGCCCCCCATCGCATCACTGGGGGCTTGTTTGATTCCTGCCACCTGAATAAACTTTCCCTTTCACTTAAGATGATCTCCCTTTGAAATCAGAACGGTATGCCAGAGAGGAGAAGCCTTCACTGAGCTTTGAAAGGATTTGGAATTTGACCAGGGAAGGTGGATTTCTTAAAAAAAAAAAAAGGAAGGAGGGGGAGGGGCAGAGAAAGGAAAGAAAAAGGAAAAAAAAACCCAAAAAACCCCACTAGATCTCCAGGTTCAAACGCTCACTCGATCCCCGCCCCCCCGCTGTCATTAATAGTGTTCACTGAGGCCTGTGTTGCTTATAAGATATGATTTAGGACTTAAAGACAAACAATAAAGCAAGAAGCAGCAGAAGCAAGAGACTGGCAGGACTGGAAAAGGAGGTCTTTCCCTGTGGCCGGTCCGATGAGGGTGTTGATTCATTTTTCTGAACAAAATAACATAGATCATGAGATATATATAAAGCCTGAAACTGACACACCAAATGGGCTGAGAGATCCTTCGCATCGGTGAGGAATCTATGAAGCAACTCAGATTCCTGTGAGCAGAAGGGTGAAGTCAATAAGGAAAGCACATCTGATCCGACGAAGGATTATCCCCACTTCAGGTTTCAGCTATTTCTTCTCTTCCAGGATCTCGCCCCACCCTAAATGCCAATGACCAGTTTTAAAAAATGATACTAATTTTGCATTTTGAACCCGAGTGTTGTCACTTCACAGATAGCGAACCCTGATCCCAGCATTTCCTGCAAGAGGAAAATTGTTACGTCGGGGTTATTTCCTGCTTAATAAATATTGCGAACATGCAACATACAATTTTATTAGAGGTTGTAATAATTGGAACAAAGTTATATTTCTTTTTCACAAGGGGAGGATGGCTAAAGGTTCATTTAATTGTGAGTGGGTTTCTGGAATACTTAAAATAGGAAAATACCTGAATAGTCAAGACACCAGAGATTACAGACTCTGTTTATCCTTTGTGATTATGAAGAGCCTAGACACCAAAGTCATGTGTTTTCAACCCAACAGAGGGAGAGTGAGATGGATGCAAAAGAACAAAATCAAAGCATATTCTTGAACAAAATATTATGCTAGTTTTCCTCTATTTTCTAAATATTTTTATTGAAATTCCTGCAAAGCAAGGCAGTTTCTAAAAGGAATATTATTTTTAAATGCAAGCTTTGAAGGATTTAAAAAAAAAACCTACAAAAACAGCATCTTTACAGCTTTAATTATATTTGTATTCAATTTATAAATGTGATTTAAAAATAAAGGGCATGTCCTGGAAAAAATGAAAAATGGTAATGATAAAAACAGTCAATAAATAACAAGACTTTCTTCTTATATTCTTTCCTTAAAAAAATTTTGGATATAATTTCAATATACAGCAGAGTTACAAGAACAGTTCAGAAATGTTGTACCCTTTACCTATATTCATCAGTTATCTACATTTTGCCCACTGCATTCTCAACTTTTCTCTCTGTGTGTATATGTGTGTATTTATAGATTTTTTTTGTCTGAACCACTTGTAACAGGTTGAAGACAACATGTCTCTACCTCTAAATGCTTCAGTGTGTTTTTCTTAAGAACAAGAATGTTCTCTTACATAATCACTGTACAATTATCGAAATCACAAAATTTAACGACATTGCAAATCTACTATCTAATTCACAATCTATAATCAAATGTTGTCATTTGTCCCGATAATGTCCTTTATTGCAATGTTTTCCCAGTTTCAGATAAATTCCAGATCTCAAGTTACATTTAATTATCTAGAGATTTGTCATCATTTCACCAAGAAGGGTTTAGAAAGTTTACGACAGAATACTGTAAGGCATTGTCAATCTATGGTTGTTTTTAATATTCTACATTGGGAGAAAGGAGGCCTCCCAAGGTGAGTTTGGTACTGATTCTGTTACTCGTAAGATAAATCTTGACCCTCTAAGGAGAAATGGGTCCCTATTCTCACATATTGCCTATAACAAAAGCCAGTCACCGTGATTTTAAATAAATACTCTGTAAAAAATATTGATCTTATACTGAATGAGAAATGTCACTAATTACAAAATAACTGTAGAAACCAGCATGCATATTTCTAAAAGATTCTTACACATAAGCTGTTACTAGTGTAGGAACTTTTCCATCACAGGTTGAGAGAAGGGGAATTAGAGAGAGATAGTGAGAGAGAGAGGGAAGAAAGGATAAAATAATTAAATAATCAGTTCAGGATGCAAAGAAATAAAACTAGTGAAAAGCAAGGAAAAAATCCTTTAAAAATTCAATTTGTGTATCATCTTATTACCATGAATACTATTTCATAAAAAAGAATCCTCTTTCTGTTGTAGATATTGTCTTGCTCTTAGGTCCTGCAGACCCACTTAGGGTCCAGGAGGCCTGTTGCCCCTCTTATGCCCCCATCAGCCAGAGCAGGGAGAGTCGTTCTTCTCCATGTGGTACTGGCTCTTGAGCACACACGTGGCTGAGCTCTGAGGTTGAACACTCTTCCCAGACAGCTGTGCACGTGGTCCCCACTTACCGCATTTCTAGCCTTCTCCTAACTCCACACCAATGAGTACAACCTAAAGAGTCATAACAGATGGACGTAAAATCACCAGAATGTCCCTCTCAGTGTTTCTCACCAACACAGGACCGGAGCCCTGAGAGTTTCCTGACAGCGTGAAGCTTGACATGTGTGCACACATGCAACCGCCTTTGTACAACCTCAGAACTGACTCTTCTGTGGTCGCCAGGACCACTCCTTTCCCTTGGTGTGTGTTTGCCAGGTCACAGGGCTTTCTATGCAATCAAACAACATCCATTATATTTCTCAAGGATGAAAATTCTTTTACAAACCTGTTTTGAATTCATTTTTCAAAACCTTTGCATTTTTCTTTCAAAGTCAACCACAGTCCCTAGGTTCCAGCCTATCAGAAGAGGCAGTGGGTTTCTATCAGAAGGTGGCCTTTTCTGGAACAGAAGCTCCTCAGGGTGAAAGGAGGCAGATCCTGATTGCAGGCAGCTGTGTAGCAGGTAAAGGTTTGTTTGACTGAACTGAACAGTGCTTCTAGAAGTGGCTGCTGACTCCTGATCCCTCCTGAAGAAGAGGTTGATGGAATTAGGGACAGTCAGTGTTCTGTTTTCTCCAGCTATGATAACAGGACAAGACAGAAGACACTTTTTAATAATCAAAATATGTTTGGATCCTTCACAGTAAAGACAGTTACCAAATGTGGCTCTGACCTCTCCCTGTGTTTGTCCACTCACACCAACCAATAGATTTCACCCTAACATTCCAACAGACTCACGACTTTTTTCTTCTCCTAGAGAAGGGAACATGTCCTTAGCTTGGAGGAAAAGTAGACTCATACGGTTAGACCCTGATGATGAAAGCATGAGAAAGAAATACATTTCAAATATGCATCTGAATGTCAGGAGCTCCTAAGTAAGGAACCACAGTGTGAAAAAGCTTGCAGAGCAAACTCATGTCATCCAGTAGACAAATGGCTTTAAGATAACAGCAGACCCAGAGGTTTTCTGAAAAATACTGAGGTCAACTGTATCTTATCTTTAAATGTGGTCATTCTTCAGCCACACTGTCTTCTTCAACCTACCTATGATCCTGCTGTGGTTCTTGTGGCCACATGTGTAAACCGTCATTCACAAACACCCACACATGCCACCAGCACGCCCTGCCCTGTCCTCTGCTGGGAGGGAAATGGGCTTCACCCTAGAACCACCTCTGGACCACTGACAAAGAGGACCTCAGGATATTTCAAGGTGCAAAGGACAAAAGTGCTCTATAAATACTTATTATTGTGTTGGCCAAAAAATTTCATTCCGGTTTTCTGTACGAACTTTAAGGCCAACCCATTATTTCTAATCCATGTTGGTGTCCTCCTTGATTTTTTTTTACTGTGCTTTGTATGCTTGGAATAGTCAGGGTGACCTAACGTGGGCACAAGTGCATTCCTGAGTTTAACCAGGGCTGAATTCATGGCATGCTTTGAGGTAACTTTTCCTTTATTGTTATTATTTTTTTAAGGCAGCTCATCCCTCATCCAGAATGCCCCTGGTCTTAACCTCAAAGTTTTGCTTTGAGGTTAAAGCGTTCAGTCCCCCCCTCAAAGCCGAATGTGCTATTTAATCCATTAGCACTTTAGCTCAAAATAAATAGCACTCAAAAGCGAATGTGGTCAAGAGCCATTTTTGAAATCTTAAGCCCCAAAAAGACTGATTTGGAATTTCCTGTTTAGTCCCCAAATAGTAGAGCAGATATGGTGAGGGCAGAGCTAGGTGGAGGAACAGAGGTGGGCCTTTCATTCTATCAAATGCTGAAAGTGGAGAGTTGGCCTGCTGTGAAGAACTCACATACCAGAAGCTGAATGGGCTTCTTGCTGAATTTCTGGGTGGAAACTTTCATTAGAGAAAACGAAAAAAAGAAGAGAAAAGAAATGACCATTTACCATATTTTGTGTGGAGTTGGAGGTAAGCAATAACCCTGACCTTAAGGACTCAGAAGACAACTTGCTATTATACGGTGTGTTGTGTGCCACACGCTACACTATAATTATGTATAAACTGTTAGGGAATTACAGATAAGAAAAATTAATTCTCCCTTGTGGAGGGAGGGATGACTTCACAGAGGAAGTGACATTTGCACTGCGACTTGAAAAGTGAGTGTGTCTTTGCCAAGCAGTTAAATGAGAAATACCACTCCAGGCAGCGGAATAACTTAAAACTCAGGGGTGGTATGACATTTCATGGCAGGTTCCCAGAAGGATGGTAAGCCTGCGTCGATAGGGCTCAGAGTGCAGAGAGGAAGGGGTGAAAGTTGGCCTGAGTGGTGATGCCTGGGCAGGGTGAATGATGGATAGAGTACCTGCTGTGAACGATGCCTCCTTCCAGGTACTCTGGACACAGCCCTCAGCCACACAGGATGCTCCCCAACATGTAATGAATAAATAGAGAAGTTCAGATGAGGAGGGGAGCTATAAAAAGATGAAATACATTACCTTCAAAGATAATATCTGTGCAGTGAGAAAGAAGTCATCTACCTTTGACAGGGTTGTCCAGGAGTGCTGCTCTGGGGACCTGAGGTTTGAGCTACAGCTGTCCAGCTGTCCCCCAGCCATGTGCTCACAGTCAAAGGAAGTCAAGACTGAGTTCTCATTGCCAGTAATGGGACATCGCCAGCATGAGCCTCCCAGAGTCTGTACCAGGAAGAACTCAGCATCACCTCTGTTGTACTCCTGCCCCAAACTGAATATTCTGAACCATCACAAGGAAACATTAGACAAAGCCAAATTGGGAGCCATTTCATAAAATACTGGCCTATGCTCTCCAGTTGGTAAAATCTGAGTAAGTTATGGAAGTATATCATTAATTGCATGATATAGACCATTGCACCGTGCTTGTGAGAAATAATTCTTTATTTTTGAAAACTCACACTGCAGTATTAGGGGTACAGAAACATCCTGTCTGCAACTTACCTTGAAATCATTCAGAAAGAAAAATATGTAACTGAGTATGTATGTGTGTGTGTGAGGGAGAGAGAAAGAGAGAGAAGGTTAACGCAAAAAGCAAATGTGTTAAAATATTAAAATTTGGGTAATCTTGGGCCTCCCTGGTGGCGCAGTGGTTGGGAGTCCGCCTGCCGATGCAGGGGACACAGTTTGTGCCCCGGTCCGGGAAAATCTCACATGCCGCGGAGCGGCTGGGCCCGTGAGCCATGGCCGCTGAGCCTGCGCGTCCGGAGCCTGTGCTCCGCAACGGGAGAGGCCACAACAGTGAGAGGCCCGCGTACCGGGGGAAAAAAAAAAAAGGGTAATCTAAGCAAACATTATCCAGGAATTTTTTGTTCTATTCTTGCAACTTTTTTTTTTTTTTTTTTTTGGTCTGAAGTATGTCCCATTAAAATACAAAAGAAAAAAAAGAAAAGAAAAAATGAAAGAAATTGCAGATGTGAGGGACACTGATAACAGCTGGAGAACGGGAGTTAATCAGAAAATTCAGGGAAAAGGAATGGAAAGAAGAAAGGAGAGCCTGTATTCACGGGGAGAGGCAGTTGAGCAGCAGAAGAGAGAGCGCTCGAGGGAGTGAAGGAAAGCATCGGGTGCGACAGGACCTGCTCTGCAGCTCAGCCTCCAGAATCTGCAGGTGAGTTTTTCATTCCAGAGGCTCTTCAGGTTCCTTCAGGAGACTCCTGTTTGTCAGGGGCTGTGGGGAGGGAGCAAAGAGACTTCTCATTCTGCCTGCCTGGGCTCCAGAGAGGAAGCAGTTTCCCTGCAGCTCCCTGAGCTCCAAGCAAGCAGACTGTTCTTCCACTCAGTGAGGGTCCCGGCTAGGCTGGTCATCGGGCAGCCACACCTCCCAGGAGCCAGCCCTCGCATTCTGCATCCCTCTGCCCTCTGACCCCTTTGCTGTCAGATGTGCCCAGTTCCATTTCCTCTACAGAAGCTGCTTCTGTCCCCTGTGCTGTCGATGTGCCTCTAATGCTAGATCCAAAGTGTGCAGTTCAATTGCCTGGCTGCCCTCCAGGATCTCAGAGCTAGGAATCTGCTTTGCCAACCCGCTCAGAAACTGATCTGAGGAAATGAACGGGAGCAGACAAGCGATAGGATGGCTAGTCCTGGACCCACAAACCATTCTGTGGAATTTTATGGTTCTCTGGAGAATGGAGTCACATCAGTATCAACTTAGTCTGTCCGACTCTCAAGGGTTTGCTGACGATCTACATTTTTGGGTCTAGCAGTGCCTCATTTCACAGTGCAAGTTCAAGACAGGAAGTTCTGGCAACAGCTTGGAGTTCCATCTGGCTAATGGAGACTCACTCTCCGGGTACATGTTGGTGCCTCACCCCAGTCTTCTCGAGGATGACAGCTGGGCCGGGATGCTGTGCTCAGCCTGCAGAACACTGATCTGCGTTCTCTGGACCCCCAAGAAAGCTGAGCTCCCTTCAGAGTGCCTGTGAAGCACCCCTTTGTGAAGGCAGTTACCCTCCTACCAGCAATAAATGGTCGCCAATTCGGGACCATTTAAACGGAGAGTCAAAGGTCCTCTGGATCTTTCCTATCAAAGATTAAATCCCTCAGTCCAGGAAAAAATAAAGTAAAACTCCTTTTATTAACTCCGCCTTTATAACTCCTTGTATTATTATCAGGAAACTATAGGTGGAACCCTAAACCAATGACACTGATGATCTTTTCCAATTAGGCTTATGTAACCTTTGGTAGGAAACGCTTAGCTGATGGCTTAAATAGTTTTCTTTCCCCTCGATTATATAGAGAAGCACTCTATTGGTGCTGACTCAAAGTCTGATTGCTTTGGCCAGGTCAGTTTATCATTTCCCTGGATTAAGAACCTCCAATTTCCTAATGCTTCTGACATCCAATCCAATTTTTTCTCAGTCTGGAGCAATAGACGTCTGCTCAACAGACCCCGTTCTTCCTATGGAATCTTATTTTCTAAACTGCTCAAAGTCAGCCATTATCACATTTTCTCTCCTTACTAATTACAAGAAAAATTGGTCTTCTAGCCTCCCCAGATATGAAGTTCTATTTCTCAATCCAATGGCTATTTAGTCAGTGCATTGAAAATTGTCATCAAATAAAAAAATAGACAAATCCCCATACTGTTCCTTACTAGCTAAATACTGATAGAAAATTTATTTAAACATCTCTGACTCTTAGTTTTACTACCTGTAAAAATGGGATATTCATTTTATAAGATAATTATAATATGATTAAATGTACAATTCACTAATGTACACAAATTGTCTAGCATAATACCTGGCACAAAGTAGGAGCATAACAAAAGTTAGTACCATTTCTCCCCTCTTTCATGAATCCTTTTAATGACCCCCTGCCTAGAGAAGCCTTTTCCATTCTCTAGCTATCAAAAGCATTTATCTGTGCCAAACAACTCAGAAACTCAGCTATGTGTTTTATTATATTTTCGCCAGTTGTTTCATGGAAATTCACAGTATAGGCCATTTAGACAGAATAGTTTCTTGTTCTTTCATATTCTGTTCCAACATAGAATATTTATTTAATAAATTCAAACTGACTTCCCATAGTCAGGATTTGAAGTGGTGGCTCCATGAGACCGTCCGTGAATTAAATAATTTGTCTTATTAATAGAAAAGGGTACGATACTCTCAATTCTGATAAATATGTAAATGAGCCAATTTATAGTCGCTAATAGAGTGTTCCCCACACAGCAGGCCTTCAATAAGTGTTCCTGACTTACTGACAGACAGGGAGGGATCACAGAATTCTTGCATTTCAACCCAAGTGACAAATAGAAATAATTCCCATGTTCTATTAGTCTCCTATCTTGTTTCTGTTATAGTCAACCAGCAATGCATAGAGTTTCAGTGGGAAGAAAAGCCACTGTTTCTGTAACCCAGCTCTCAATGTCCTATACCACTGAGCTCATAGTTGTTGTCCTGAAAATATGGAAACCAAAGCCTCAAAAATTAATTTCTATTTATTGAAGCTCATATCTCCTTCTCTATCCTTTTCCTTGCCTCTTTTTCATAAATGGTATCTTCTCTCAGTCATATTCATTCATCCAACTGAGTCTGCACAAATATTAGAGACTTACCTGTGTCTTTAAAATTATTCCTGATTATGTAATTCTATTATTTGAATACTTATTCTTACTGATTAATCTATTCCTCATACATTGAGCACTTTCCTTGGATATAAAAATGAATCGGTATATAAGATGACAGCGACCGGGGAATACAGAATGGAAAACAAAAATGCAATAAAGGTCAATGCCAGGGGTATGGGCAGGGCTAAGTGGGAACCCCAATAAGGAGAGAGCGTAGTGGTAACATTTTCTGAATTTCCCTATTAGAGATTTACAAGAAATAGGAGTCATGCTCGACCTTTTCAATACATAAGGAAATATTTTGTGAAACTCTACATAACAGTAACTGTATCATTTTCCTCTTTTCCAATAAACTTTATGAAGGTATAATTTACCTACAACAAAATACACAATTTTTATATGAACAAATTGATGAATTTTGACAAAGGTAAATCTTTGCCTACATTAAAATTGTGAAGACTTCTTCTTACATTTTTTTCTAGAAGTTTATATCTTAATTTTTCACATTTAGAACCATAAACCATTTGGGTTTGAAGTAATAGTAGAAATTTTTTTCTACCTGTTTCTACCTGTTATATGTTGACAAAATTAGCTTTTTCCCCATTGATTCACTTTGGTAATGGCTCAAGAACTTTAATATCAGATAAGTAAATGCATACTTTCAAAACACTGCTATTTGAATATGATACATTTTAAAAAGATTTTAAGTCACATTTAGTTTTTTTCATTCACACTGAAATATATTGGAAGTGTAGTTATTTTGCATATAAGTGTGAAGCATTAATCAATCTGCAATGTTTGATGTTTGTTGATTAAATTATTCTTTGCTCTGATGCACAGGTTGGGAGCTAATAGAATAGGATGCTCTTCATTTGGCTTATTCAAAATACTGACAAATGTCTCAGTTTTGTTTCCACTCAGAACAGGGCCTCATGCAAAGATTTGGGGCAGGTAGTTATGAGACAGAGAAGGGGAAGAGCCGATCCCACACCTCAGTGAAGGGGCAGGGGTTCCATCCCCCTGAGAAACTCTGTGGAACGTGCTCTGGAATTGTCCTGCTGGACGCCCACTGCCTGTTACTGGGGACTGGACATCTTCCCAAAGCCTGCTGTCCAGAAAGCTCCAGTGTCTCTGAGGAAGCCTTCAGCTAGAGGAGCTGAGCGGGTAAGCTGTCTGAGGTAGGAGAGTGTCAACGTGCTGGAGACTGCAGACGCACACAGAGGTAACCCAGGGCTACTGCTATAGCACAGCAGGGTCCACTCCATAGACCCCAGAACACAGGGTGAGTTGTGCCATCTGATTGCTTTGCATTTACTTGTTTGTATGTGAGGGGAATGGGGTCAAATGGAATTATGAAGTACAAGGGACCTAACACGTCATTTCCTGTCTGATCTCCTTGCCCTCTAGATGGGGCAAACAGGAAAGGACTCATCTCAGTTCCTCAGCCCAGAAGGCCAGGTTTCTCATACATTGTTCCAGGAATGGGTCTGGAAGGAAAATACTAGTCTCTTAGGTAGGAGAAGGCACTGGGACATAACATATAAGCCCACATGTATCCTGATAAATATAGGAAATGTGTACAAAATAAATGGGGTCAGAACCCTGCAAAGATGTGCTGTTATGAGATGTTTTCTCCACTGATCTCTCCAGGACACTTGCAAATCCATCATTAGAGTTTCATTCCTTTGGCTAAAGCATTGTTGTTCAGTGGGGTAGTAGAGGAAGAGTACTAAGCCACAATGTTATCATTGCAACTTTACTATAAATTAATTGACCTACTCCGTGGCAGAATTTCCAATCCGAGAACCCCTTACATAGGTTCAGCATCCTGAACCAACACTGTTGCCATTTTGAATGAAGAGAGTTCCAGGAAAAGAATCTGTAAGTGGTTGCAAGGAAAGGGGAGGAGCACAGGTGGTGGGGAGGGAAAAGAGCTACATGTACAATCTCTGCTCGGGCATCCCAAGTTTCACTCATCGAAAAAATTCCTATTTTAAGTTCTGCTACTACCATCAGGGATGCCCCATCCTTGTCCAGCCTTTGAGACTGACCCTGATAGATTCCCCACTGTTAAGACATTCATGCACAAGTAGGGCAGTTGAGGGAATTGGATGAAGCCAGTTGGAGCAGTGCACGAGGTGGGTTGAGGAGTTACAGTCATAGCACCTGGAGAGTCAGACACAGCACTGGTCCAGGAGTCAGAATGAGGCAGTCTTGGGGGTGCGGGGAGTGATAAATTAGGAGTTTGGGACTGACAGATACACACTACTATAAATACGAAAGATAATCAACAAGGACCTACTGTATAGCACAGGGAAATATACTCAATATTTTGTAATCACCTATAAGGGAAAAGAATCTGAAAAAGAATATATATATATGCATTTTCTTATTTGATATTAAAGTTCTTGAGCCATTACCAAAGTGAATTGGTGGGAAAATGGATACTTTTGTTAACATATAATTCTGGAAAAGGTAGAGAAAATAATCTCTACCATTACTTCAACTCCAAATGTTTTATGCGTCTAAATGTAAAACTTAAGGTATAAAGCTCTAGAAGAAAATGTAAGAAAAAGTCTTTATAATCTTAACATAGGCAAAGATTTACCTTTTTCAAAACTCATCAAATTGCACATATAAATATTGTGTATTTTGTTGTAGGTAAATTATATATATATATATATATATATATATAAACTGAATCACTTTGCTGTATACTTTAAACTAACACAACATTGTAAATCAACTATCCTTCAATTTAAAAATAAAAGAATGAGGCAGTTTTGGGAGGTGACAGAATGAAGTGAAGTTGGTACAAGACATAGTTTAACTGATGGTATAAGGATTGAGACATAAAGCTAGGTAAAGTTGTGCTGAATATTTTGTGTGCACTGCTCAATCTAAAACCCTTACATGGTATCTGACTCAAAGTGGGCGCTCAGTAAGCATTTCTGAATGGACCAGCGAGTCATGGATAGAACTAAGTAATTCTAGGCTGTGGTTCTCATGGAGCATACACAGCCGAGACTTGGTGCCCACGGTGGTGATGGCACAAAAGCTTCAAAGGGGGGCATCAGGTTAAACTAATGGGTAAAAAAGGTAATTATTTTTCTTTGTTCTCTTAAGCATAGTTGCTGCCCACTGCCATTTTCCAAAATAATACATATTAAGAGATTTAGAATAAAACCAGGTCACCAAAGCAGAAGGCAGGTTGTCCCCTACATGCCTCCCTGTTCTCCACTAGGCTTTATCTAGCTGGTCACCAAGCCCTAGGTCTCTGCCTCTCTGACAGCTCTCCCAGCTCATCCACTGCTCTCTCCCGATGGGTAACATCCTCCAATCCTCTGTCCACGTTGCTGACAGAAATCCTCAATCTTAAATTCAAACATGAATGTGCCCCACCTCTGCTTCAACCTCCTCAGAGTGGAGTAACTTTTTCTCTATGTGTTTTTCTCTAGAAATAGAAGAAAGGCAAATCGACACTGGGAATAAAGACATTTCCTTGACTCCCTTGCAGCTGGGTATGCTCAATTGAGCACATTTTTGCAACTAAGATAAAAGAAGAGCGCTGAAGACAGCTTCTGAAACACCCCCAACACCACAGAGAATTTCTGTGGACCCCTGGCCCTTTTCTTCCTTATACCTTCCTCTTTCTCTCTGGCTGGTGGAGAGATCTCAGGATTTGGAGCCAGGAATTTAACTACCCTTATTGTTCTCCTATTTCAAGATTTTCTTCATGAGGCACAAAGACATAATGAGCCCAGACCAGGTACCACAAGAGGGTTGATGTGGCCACAATGCAATCTGTCTTGTGTGTGTTTGAGAGGGCTTGGGGAGTGTGGGGCCTGGAAACGGTGCAGCCAATACAAGCAAAGCTAGAGTCCTTTATTGAAGAGACAGTAGGAAGTTTGCATTTTTAATACATTGGTATTAGAAAATAATCTAAACATCTAAAAATCTAGATAACACCAATAATTGTGTTATTATAACGCATCATAAACAGACTGTGTTGGAAAAGACAAAGGCCACTTCTACATAATTAACAACTCGTAAACTAACGTCTCTTTTGCTATTAGATCAAATTCTTAGAGAGGGCACTTGGGACAATGGGGTATAAAGCAGTGTATTTTTCCTGATTCCTAACATGGCTTTTTGGACTGTGTCATGAAAAGAACCATGGGTTAAGATTCACAAAATCAGGATCTACTTGCAGTACATCCTAATTAGCTATAATTTGGGAGGAGTCACTGGACACTTCTGCACCTCTGTAAGTCTGGGAAAAGAATATGGTGGGAGCCTGCTTCTCCAGATTGCCACAGGAGACCGAAGGTTTCATGCACGAGTGAAATCTGAGCGTACCCATGCACTATAATGTTTGTTTTTATTATTTTAGAGACAAAAACAAACGGCTAAGATATTCAAAGATTTTCTAGTTAAATAAGAAAAAAATGTCATTTCAGATATCAGTTAAAAACCATTCAGAATGTACATATCAGTCCCAGGAAATACACTGAATGAGTTCCCTGCATGCATGCATTGTTTGAAAGCTCTCTGTCTGATCACAAGTTACAGGTGTAATTCAGCAAATCTTTTCTGCTTTCTTCTAAGAAATCTAATAAAACCAGTTCTAGGAAAAGCCTATATGGTTAGAACCTACCAGAGAAGAATATATATTCAGAATACTACCTCCAGGTCCAAATAAATAGATTTTCTTATTATCACTACAATCTGATCTTCAATGTATAAAATGTGGATAAAATAATAAAAGTAAGTGAAAAAGAGTAGAAAAAAGTAGAGCTAAAACAAAATTTCTCAAATAAATAATCCAGATGGTCTGAAATACCTTGGTGAAGTTTTTTCGAATAGTAATGAAAAAAGGGTTTAGATGTTTACACAGTTCAGCATCTTGCTCTGCTTCCCCAGGGGATGAAACCCCCTCTCCTCTGGGTTGTCCTTAGCCTCCTGCATATGTATTGACATGAAATTGCCTACAGAGGGGTCTCAGCTTGTGGGAATATTTGCAAAGGACTAAGGTGAATAAGAATTGCTCAGTGCTAAACTAGATTTCCTCCCCGGTGAAGTTCACATTTAAATTGTGTTCTGACCAGCTGCGCGAGTAAAATGAAAGCTCAAACCAAAATAAAACAACACCCTTGGTTTCCATCTCTTCTACCATCTCTCATTCAGCAATATTCATTGAGTGCCTGCTGTGTACAAGGACTGATTTGGAAATGAACAGGACTGAGAGCTTCACTTCCCCTTGTTTTTGTATCTGAAAGTCAAGAGGTATATTTCAATTAATATAAGATGTAAACAGTGAGGTTCCTTAAATGCATTGCCCCATTCATGAGAGAGATTAAGCTCAAATATATTTTTAGGGAGTGGATGGCAGGGAATCTGAAAAGGCAATGAAGAAAGGCAGCTGTTAAGTTGTATCAGGACTAAAATGTATGATTTGAACTTCGGAGGTTTGGGAATTAGTAAATAAAATGGCTTCAGTAAAGGCAGCAAAAAGAAGGGTGTGTGTATGTTGGGATATCAGTAAAGTGAGGTTACATGAGGAGTATATGGGACATATGTAAAGGGACATAGAAACAGTTGGAAACCTCAGCTGGACCAATGATTTTATCCATATTCTGTGGGTGATATAAAACCAAGGAATGTTTGTAAATAGAGAAGTGACATTAAAAGGACAAAAGAAGGGGTTGGACATGCATATTGATTGGTACCTGCTGTTTCAGCCACGCTTATAGGCACTTAATCTTACTGCAGATAACCGTGCAATAAATAACCCACCTCAGAGATGGTGAGTCACATTTTCAAAGTCATTTGGTTGACTCCTGTCATTGGCAGAGTTGGGATTGGAACTGATATCTTTCTGGCACCAATGCTTTCTCCCTCTCTCTCTTCGTCTCTCTTCCTCTCTCTTTCTCTCTCTCTCTCTCTCTCAATACCATGTCATGAATTATATATAATAATCTGATAATACTTTAAAATATGAACAGAAAATATGATCCTTAACATGCTTGTAAGAGAAGCATAACATAAAAGCAGAAGGTCTGGCAGTAAGATTTTAATAAGTCTTATTCATATGAAATGATGACAAAATAATAACTGATATGTATTGAGCAGTGAATACAAGCCAGTGACTTACATGCATCCCTTCTTTAAGAGTTATGTAAAGGTTGCTACTGGTGGAGAAAAAGTTATGCCAAAAGAAGACGCAGTCTAGGCAGAGGCATGGTGACGTGAAGATAAGGCAGACGCAGTTTAGGAACTATTGTCCCCCGGATATTGTGGAAGTGTAATTTGAGAGCAAAGCATCCAGAGTGGCTGGGCTAATGGTGACGGCTTTTCATGGTGCTGAGCAGCCTTGTCTTAAACGAAGGCCCTGGTAACGCTCGGTCGAGCTGAACAGAAGCTTGCTGACGATCAGTAGTTATATTCGGTAACATATTTCAAGAAGGAAGTCTCAAGACTAATTAAAAAATTAATCAGCACTCTGACCAACACAAAGGGCCAAAGCACTGCTAAGCTCAGCTATAAGCCACTTTATGGTTTTATTCCTAGGGGACTAATTAATACCTTGTGAAGAAAGGAACAGAGAAATGACCATGTGTCTCTTTGGAATAGGTAGTAGATCAAGTTCTCTGTCTAGAGCAAAGCTCCTATGTTGTGACATCCTTTTGTTGACTAAAATTATAGATATTTGTGCTGTGTAAAGGCATACACCAGAGAGTCTAGAAATATTTCCCATTAATCAGGGTAAGTAATGACAGCTGCTGTGACAAACTGACCTTCAAATTTCAGTGACTTTACAAAACAACCTGCATATTGACACATCCAGCTCACCAGGCAGCATCAGAGTCCAACAGAGTCAGTGCAGGGGTCCAAGGTTAGGGCGCCCTGCTGGTCACTTCTTGCTCTGTGCTATGGACACAGCCCTTACATGGTCCCAGCTGCCATTGCAGTCACTCTGCTACGTGCCCATTGCCTGTTCCAGGGTAGAAGATGATGAAGTCTGGCTAATGTCCTCTGGCCAAGGTGCTTTGTTGACCTGGCTGTTCAGTGCCTCTTCTGCTGGGGATCAATGTGAGACTCAGAACTCTCTAGGATTCTCACCAGCCTTACTGTCCATCACCAGTCTTCACCCCTTGTGATCTCCTGGTCTCCCATCCATACTCTGATCTTTAACAAAGGGACGGATTACTGTAACTTAGTTGTTTCTGAGACTGAGTGCTTTTATCTCAAAGTAATTTTAAAATATCATTTAATATTTTGGGGGTTTATAAATCATTGGATTTTCCAAACTGAAAGGCTTTTATTTCTGTACTTTCTTTATTCCCTTTCATTCCTGACTGTGAACTGGTTGTTTCTCTCTTAAGCTTATCTGTTTCTTGCTGCACTTTGCTAAATTCAGCCAATGGTCAAGAATGAAATCAAGATGTTGATTCCTTTCAAAAACTTTTTCTAGAGCCTTAAGGTCTAAAAAGTGAAGTTACAAAAGGGAGGAAGATATTTTCAATACATACAAAAAATTAACACAGAGTCATACAAATATTCCTGCAAACCATAAAGAAAAACATAAAATTCAAGAGAACAATGGGAAGATATGAACAGGTATTCTACAGAAGAGGAAACACAAATAGCAAATAGACACAGAGAGAGATGACCAGAACTCTTATAGGTCAAAAATATACGATTTAACACCACCATGAACAATAATTTTACATCTGTTCTACTGAAAAAAAATTAGAAAATAAAAATATTTGAACAAGAATATTTAAAACAAGACTCCATGACTGCAAAAATGGAAACAATCCAGAAGTGTATCAAAAGAAAATAGATAAATAAACTATAACATATGTTACAGCACTCAGAACAAGTGAATAGCAATGACATACAATGATATGATGAACCTTAGCGATATCATTTTAAGTGAGCAAAGTTCATCCTAAAAGATTATATGAAGCATAAAATAAAACATATTTTGTAAAGTTAAAATAACTAAGATAGACATATAATAAAGCTCTATGTAAGACGGCACACAAAATGATGAGGGATGTGGATGCCTTGAGGGTTGCCTCCCATGTGTTACCAAGGTGATGGGATGGAGAAAACTAAATGGCAAAATGTAAGTTATATTCAAGGTCCTGGCTGTTCTCTTTAATGGTAAGTTCATGAGTACTTATCAAAAGATCCTAAATGGGTAATTTGCTAAATAAAAGATTGTGAATCATATGTGGACTAATGTGTTTTTCATGAACCTAGATGATTAATCCGTAATCCAGTTATGTGCACTTGACATTCAGAAACTGAGAGGAAGGAAGGAGGGAAGGGGAGGGGAAAGGGAAGAGAAAAGCAAGGGAGGAAGGAAGAAAGAAAGCAAGGGAGGAAGGGAGGTAGGAAGGAAGGACACTTTTTTGGTAAACCAAGCAGAAAAATTAAGCTTCCTAAAAGTGATGAAATTAGCCTTGTTTCATGCTTTTCAGCACCGATAGTCAATGCCAGAAATCTGGCAGTAGAGGAATATCTACTAATTTCTTAGGGAAAAGAAAGTGTGAGCCAAGAATATTGCATGCCCAGTTATTTTTTTTTTTAACTGTAAAAAAGGAAACAGGAAGACATCTTTAAACAGAAGAAAAAAAAAAGAAATGTAACCCCATATGTTCTTTTGGAAAAAAGGTTTACTTAATGAAATAACTAATACCTCAATTGATGTACAGAGAAGAAATGATAAAAAGAAACTGTGCTGTACTCAGTGCAGGAAAACAATAGAACTCTTTGTATGAAATTCTGAGGGAAAGAGCACATGACCCAGCACTTCTATTCCTGCCTAAGATGTCATTCAGGTACAAAGGCACCATGTGGATTAGAGAATCATTTGCTCTTAATGACAATGAAACCCAATCAAACAAGAAATCAACAAAGAAATTGTTGGAATGAAGATATTTTAGGGAAAAAAAAGAGTCAATTTGATTATGAATCGATTAAATGAAGAACTTCAGCTACACAACAATTTTGGGTATAGAATTGAATATATTTCTAATAAAATGCAAGTAAAAAATAATTTTAGGAACCAGGAAGTGAGGAAAGAGAAATGTAAGAGCACTATTTTCTTCATTTAGTGTATTGTACAGTAAACCAACATTGTGTAAAAATGAAACAAATATTTAAATTGAAGTGTAACTGTGGCAACATCTGATTGTTTTACAGAATCACATTAGTACCTTTAGAATCTTTTTCAGGAATCAAATATGTAGTTATATATTTTTAAGATTTTATTTTTAGAGAAGTTTTAGGTTTACAAGAAAATTGACAGGGAGGTACAGAGATTTCCCATATACCCCCTGTCGCAACACACACATAGTCCCTCCAACCAAAGTCACTTATCAGAATGGTACTTTTTTTACCAAGGATGAACCTCCTTTAGCACACTATAATCACCCTAAAACCATAGTTTACATTAATGTTCACTCCTGATACTCTACGGGATTGGAGAAACATATAGCCATATAACCCATCATTATACTACCATACGAAGTATTTTTTATTGTCCTAAAACCTCTCTGTGCTCTGCCTATTCATCTTCCCCACTCTCACTCCTGGCAACTACTGATTCTTTTATTGTCTTCATGCTTTTGCCTTTTCCAGAATATCATCTGGTTGGAACCTTACAGGTTGGCTTCTTTCACTTAGTTACATGCATCTAAGTTTCCTCTATGTCTTTTCATGGCTCGATAGCTCATTTCTTTTTAGCTCTGAATAATATTCTATTGTCTGCATCTACTACAGTTTATCTATTTGTTCACCTACTGAGGAAATCTTGGTTGCTTTCAAGTTTTGGCAATTATGAATAAAGCTAGTATAAACATCCTTGCACAGGTTTTTGTGTGGATGTAAATTTTCAGCTGCTTTGGGTAAATACCAAGAAGTTTGATTACTGGGTTGTATTGTAAGAATATATTTAGTTCTGTAAAAAAAAATATACCAAACTGTCTATCAAAGTGTCTGTACCACTTTGCACTCCCACCAGCAATGAATGAGAGTTCCTGTTGCTCCACATCCTCACCAGCTTTTGGTGGTGTCAGTGTTCTGGATTCTGACCATTCTAATATGTGTGTAATGGCATCTAACGTTTTTGTTTTTGTTTTTAAATTTGCATTTCCCTAATGACATATAACATGGAGCATCTTTTCATATGCATATTTCCCATTTGTATATCTTCTTTGGTGAGGTGTCCATTAAGGTCTTTGGCCAAATTTGTAATCAAATAATTTGTTTTAATATTTTTGAATTTCAAGGGTTCTTTATATATTTTGGATAACATTCCTCTCTCAGATGTGTTTTTATGAATATTTTTTCCCAGTCTGTGTCTTGTCTTCTAATTCTCTTGATATTGTCTTTCTCAGAGCACAGCATTTAATTTTAATGAAGTTCAGCTTATCAATTATTTCTTTTATGAGTTGTGCCTTTGGTATTACATCTAAAAAGTCATTGCCATACCCAAGGTCATCTGGGTTTTCTCCTGTGTTATCTTCTAGTTTTACAGTGTTTTTAAAATTTATATTTAGGTCTATGATAATTTTGAGGTAATTTTTTTATGAAATTAAATTTTTTATTCTGTTAAAGTAAAACTAATTTTCAAAAATTTCATAAAATAACACAACGTGATATCATTTTTATTAAATGGTTTGTCCCTATATTTTTGCTTATCCATCTCTCTGTCTGTTGATCTAACCTCATATATATATAAATTTATATAAATGAGCAGCAGTTGTAAACTCACTGTCCAAATTTACCTACAGATATATACTGTTTGGTTCACACAGGGTTCTGCTGTCATTTTAACTCAAATCTCAATTCATTTAGCCAGGGTCTGCCATTTCTGTTTCTTTTCAGCCACCTCATCCCTACTTGCCTTTCACCTAGTTAATGCAGTATTTATTTCACCTTACTGGCCCTTGAAGTAATATGATTCTCTAACCACTGCATGGATAGTGTACAAAGAATGTTCTTATAATCTGAATAAAGAGATATGTTATATTTCTATGGTCTTTTATTCTTTTTAAAGTTTTTATGTCTGTAGTGTTGGAAATTTGTATAATGTATTGGTACAATTTATCTTAAAACTATAAAGTCAATGTAAATATATTCAATGCATGCAATCAGTTAGAGACAAATGCTTATAATGCTTTTATTTTACATGGTGACTTACATGTAAAATGGCTGATAATAGTGTGTAGATTGATGACAGTTTTGATGCCATGTTATCTTAAGCAGATTCTGTAACCAATATGTCAGATGTCAATATTTATAAAGTAAGCACAGTGATATGTGTACCTAATTACATCTTAAAAAACATTAGGAAAAAGGCAGTGATGTACATGAGGTTCTTTGAATAACTTGGAAGAAAAAAATGATATATAAACTCAAGACGGCATTTGAAAGGATGATAATTTACTATGGGATTTTTTTCACCAATGGATCTCAGCCCCACTTAAATACACTGTCTGGAAATCATTCAATAAATTCCCAGAAATGTGTAGATCCATCTAGATCAGCATACTTGAGCAGATTCTACAAATCAAAGCAAACCTTTGTCATGAGACTTAATCTCAAAACGAAATGACTATTGTTAAGAATTCTCTAACCTTCCTTTAGCCATCACCTGTATGCTAACATTCAAGCTTGAGAGTGGTCTTTCACAGTTGATCTGCAGCACAGATTTTACCTTCTTTTTCTGCATCCCCAAGCTCCTCCTGCCCAGCCTCCAGAAACCTTTGTTGGAGGCACAGAAAACTACTCTCTCCTGAGGGAACCATGAACCTCCACGTCCTGATTCTGTGCATACTATTCTCTCTGCTAGAATAAATTGACCTCTTCCCTGTTTTTCCTACACCTGCTATTTCATGTTCAGCCTTCAATGCCCGACTCTTGTGTCATCTCTGCCAAGAATCCTTTCTGTACACTCAGAGATGACTAAACACACACTTCTGTGTTTCAACAGTGGATTGTGCAGACCCCTCCTGGTGTTCATATCACTGTGAAACTACGGGCTGGGCTTAGGTATTCTCTCCGCTTCCTGTCAAATCTATTAACTCTTGATACCATTGACAGTGAACATGGATCTTATGCACATGCTGGGTTGAGAGGAATTGAATTACAGTGAAATAAAAGCCAAGTTTATAATTTCATGTAATAAACTTTAGGTAGGTGGTCCAAGAATTACAGTCCCAATTATCCTAGTAGTGAGGTATCAGTACCTAGGCAAGCACATCTACTGGAGAGTTGGCTGAGGTTTGATTTCATCCTTCGATTCTATTTTTCAGATGGGATATTGCTTTATTAGGTCATTCCTGTGTAAGGAGTGATTTAGTTAAAATAATATATTTTAAGAGATCACCTAGCTCTATGTTTTACTTTGTATTTGCTTTACATTTGAACTGCATTGTAAAAGCCTCAACGCCTCTAGAACATAAGCTTTGCATAATAGAAATTGTCTTTTGATCATTATAATGGTCTTACATTATATAAAAGCAAGTGCTAGCATTTTTCTTCTCTGGTGCTCTTTTGGAGCTGTTAATATTCTCAGTATCCAAAACATGTGTCCTGAGCCCTGTTGCCTGCATGCTAATATCTTTATTGTAAAACTGTAAAGTAGACAGGACAGGTATTGTCTGTTTTATAAGTAGGTAAAGTATAGGAAGAGTTAACTGATTTTTGAAAGCCTGACATATTTCTATGACACCATAAAAAAGACCTGTTGACTAGAATCAGGATTTGTGATTCAGCATGTAGATTTACGCTAAACATGGAGTCTGATTTGGGGCTGTTAGAAGAGGCTTTTTGCATTCTTAACCCTCAACTACCTCATCAGCAAAATAAGAAAAAAAAAAAATATATGTATATATAAATACTGCTTTCTAATACTATCTTCTTATCACTCTGGTTCTTTGACTACAGAGAACTGCCCTGGGGCAGGAAGAGTCTTCAATAATTATTTCAGCATGGAGTACAGTACTGACTCCAGAGCTCCTTTCCTGGGTTGGGATTGTGTCACTTCTTAGTTCTGAGAACCAGGTAAGTTGTGTGTTAATTACTTTGCAAGAAAAGTCACTTCTGTGTCAAAATCACTCTGTCTCCATTCAACCAAAAAGCATAGAAATGCTTGTTGGAGATGAGATGTGAAATTCTGTTCATTGATGAAGTGAAAAATGGACAGCCTGAGTGGACAGAGGGTCGATGGGTAGTATTTCTGGGTAAGTAAAATTTTTGTGAATCTCTCCATAAAAGCATTTTTAAGGTCCATATGGGCCATGAAAACCTGGTATGCTATAAAATTATTTTTCTTGAATAATGACTGTACTGATGTGGTCTTATGAAAGATATGTTTGTGAGGTTAGAGGTGAGCTTCTGCTGGTCCATGTATCTGGGGCCCTGAGAGTCTGAGGATCAGGGCAAAGCAATATCTGAAAGTAAAATCTAGTATTAGAGCTCTGGGGAAGTGCCACACACACAAAGGGGACCGAGGAAAACTCAGGTCATCTTTTCAGAAGCACGAGTAAGGAGCTGAGAAGATAAAGTGAGTCAGAAATAGGTGAGAGTTGAAGCAGGGTCTTACTTGCCTACAGCATCTCTTGCCCCGACACTGCCTAGTTCCATCTCGTGGGCTACTCCAAGGGCTAGAAGCAGGGTAGCCACTACTGAGGACAGTTTCATCCCAAGCCATGGATCTCACAGGTAGTCCATTCTGAACCTGCGTTGCTCAGAGAGTTTCACATTTGCCACTAATGCAATACAAAGGGAAAGTTGAAAACTAAACAGTATTATCAATAGTGACAGAAAGCTTTTAGCCTGACTCCCTTATGCAATGATGGATATTGTTTACCATATTTTACTTGTTGCTTTTAAACTTTCCTTGTCAGAATGAATCATGGTTAAGGGGAAGGGGACTAGATTATAGACAACATGATTTGTCTAATTGAGATTGCCCCTCATCAAGAGGCAGGAGCAAAAGTAAGCAGAAGGAACAGACAAGCTTGTCCGGGGATGAAAATCATTCTCTCTGCCAGAACCTGTCATGGGTGCACCTGGACCTATAAGAAAGAACGCAATCTGTCATGTGGACGATTTTCTTCCTGCACTAAGGGAGTGGTGTTTCAGTTTGACTCTTGCTATCTGGTGGCTCGATTATGAAGATTGATTTACTTATCTCTTAGCTACATAAATTAGTGTACAGGAAAAAAAAATATCTTGCAGCTGCCCAGAACCTGTCTTTAAAGATGCCTTATTTAGTCTCCTGTTACGGGCAATGAAGTGTGTGGAAATGCATAGAAGGGTGATTGCCACGTTCCTGCTGTCCCCTCTCATCCTGACTCCCAAAGAATTCTAGTGCACTGGACATTCAGTAGACAAATGTGAACTTTTCACAGTGATTTGTATGTTCATGTTATTTCTTCCTCGTTTTGGTTCTGGCTAGATCTGATTTGCTTAATATTCTTGGGAGGAACAAAATAATTCAAGAAAGCTTAAGTAACAACAATCAACATTTTGATAAATACAGAACTTACTAATTATTAAGCTGAAATCAAGACTCATTCTTTAAAACAAAGCAATACAAAACATAGACATTTAGCTCTTCAAAATGAACAGAATTAATGATGTATCCATAAGAGGGTGAGAGGTTATTAAAGATAATTATTAAAAGTGTTAGTGGCAAATGTGAAATGGTCCAGGTGCTGGGACTTCTCTGTGAAACAGACTTGAAACTTCATAGACCATATTGCTGTGTTATTTACATTATTCTGTTGCATGGCTCTGATATCAAAGCATATCCCAAAGACCCAAGAACCAGGAAACCTGGGTTCTAATGCATCATTAACAAGGGCTGTGTAACCACAGTCCTGACAGGTAATACTCCCAAAGTTCATCCAAATAATGTCCCTCATCAGTACCAAGAGGAAATGGACCAGAAGTCCTCCAAGACCATGACTGCCTGATTATCACTGCCCAGTCAGTCTCACATCTCTATGACTTGGGCTAGTTAACATCGTTCATCTTCACTTAACTCAACATAGACCTAAAAGTACACCCTTAAATCATAGGGTGTTATGGAAAGTAAATTGAAAAATAACACAGATAAAATATTTAGTGTTGTGCTTGGTTCATTGTGACTATTGATAATGTGAGCTATTATGACTGCTCTTGTTATTCATGAGTAATCGTGGTGTAAGATGGATTGTAAGTACATTTTACTGAGAAGCAAAAGAACACAAGAGGCAAAAAGATACTTTTCAAATCCAAGCTATGGGAAGGAATTAGGAAAGAACTATGATTACATACAGAAATGAAGAATGACTAAGAAAATAGGAAGTGGGACGGCATTCATGTGGGTCAAAAAATGAGTAGAAAATGGAAGGAAGGGAATAAGTGCCATGTGCAGAAAACCGAGTCTGTTTAGTTGTCCTGTAGGGCATGAGAATGGCATAAGGAGAACTGGCTGTAAGGGTAGAGTTGGGTCTAGATGTGGGTGTAAAGACAGGTCATGATCGCTGCTAATTCCATTATTTCTGGCTTGAGTGACAGGAAGGATGATGAGGTTCATTGGGTGAAATTCTTAATTTCTTGCTCCACACATTTCCAGGAAGAGGGATGCCCACCAAAGTGAACTTCCTGGCCTCTTTGCTACTCCTTACTCATTCCTCCCTGTAGAGAAAAGTGAGTTAATCTGAACTGGTTGGTTGTGACAGGTTTGGATCCACTTTTCTTAATTGGATAACATCACTCTATTAAAAAATTTATTGCTGTGGAGTTTGGACTCTTTTCTTCCATTTCCTCCTGAAATAGTGAGAAACAGTCTCCCTCCATATGTGTGTCTTCTCAGACCCAAGTCTTCCCACTGAGTTTGTTCAGCTGGCAATTCCGAGATCTGGATTTGACGCCGTGGAGGGGTGTCAGGCAGGGAATGCTGGCAAGTCCATTTGGTCATATGTTAACCAAATCTTTCCACCTCTAGATTTTATCTGTAATAAATCCCCCAACTGTCTGATTCCTGGGTCTATCCCTCATTTGGTTCCAAACTAGGCTGTGCATTGGGGATGCTAAACCCTAATGATGCCATATAGAATCTGGGAAAGATTGAGGACAATGGGGGCAGTGTCACTTGTGTATCCTGAACTACCCAGTAGACTCCCAATTGATCAGCTTCTTTTACTCTCACACCTATTACCCATGGAAAAACCTGAGACTCTGAGTTGAAGTCAGTCACAGACTTTGTAGGCAGTAGCACAAAATTTGAGTCTAGAGATTTCTGAGTTAAACAAAGCACATTCTTTTCTGCTATGTCTCATTGCTGATTTTCAATTAAACATATTAAGGTTAATATTTCTTTAGTTTTCTTCTAATTTTGTGTGTGTGTGTGTGTGTGTGTGTGTGTGTGTGTGTGTGTGTGTGTATCTCACATTCCTGGTTGGATTTAAACCTACGCAACATGACAAAAAGGGACAATAATACCTACTCCTTTCTTTGAAAAGCATATAGTTGTTCATATTGTTGAAACTTTACAAATATGTCGTCTGGATTATATTTACAGATTGTAAGTGATTACATATCTTTTAGGGATTTCATGAAATCATGCTTCAAGGGCCCCAGCATTAGAAAGTGTCAGAAATGAAAGTGAAGGCCAAACTAGAAATTCCAGAATTGAATTTGTGCCAGGAACGTGAAAGGTCTTACTTAGATCACTCAGCTTCTTTGCAACCTCAACTTCCTAAAAGCCACCCATCATGGGAAGATGTCTAGGAGATCAAAACTCTGTCAGATGCAGTAAGTGTTGAGGAAAAAGAACCAGCATTAACGTTTAATAACAATGCTGATTCCTTAAGAGTCTAACTTGTTTTGAAAATTCCTTTTATTGCAAGTTAGAATTTTTCTTTCTTCAGATGATCTCCAAACCCATATTGGAGATAAGTATAATAAGTATGAATCATGAGTACCTTTACTAGTCACTGTGATGGATGGGTGAGATTTACTGACTAATTATATATTAAGTCAAACAGTTCTATTCCTCCTTGAGATCATCTTCCCAGGGTTTGCAGACTGTTTTTCTGTGTGTTTCCTAGACAAAGTCCATTAGCCCAGCTCTACATTTTAAGTTTATGTTAAGCTTATACAACATATTCTCTAGTCTGCTATTCATGCACTAGCTTGAGCCCCATTCCATTTCTTGCTGGGATATGTACAGGTGCATAAATTTTGCTATGTCAGTGCCCTCAAAATACAATTCCAGGTACCATCTCAGTAGCTCTAAATTCTATTTGTCCATCACACTGTCTGAATGTATATTAGCATCTTTTGTTCCCTCCTTTTTATTAGCAAGTGTAAATGCTCCTATTACATGTGTTTACCACCACTGTTTATTACTATTATTTGGTTATCCTGAAAGCTTCCAATTTACTTCCTGTTTCTTACATTATTGCATATCACAGTATCACAGTAAGGAATGCAGAGTTCGTTATATATTTCATTGAATTCTCCCAGTAACCATGCTCAGGCTTGGAAACTTATCTTTGTGAGCAGGGCTACTGATCTGATGGTGCCTTGTCCCAGCAGACAGGCTCATCTTAAGTTTAGCTGACAAGAAACCATGGGTACACATCGGAGTGTCATACTCCCTGGTTGGGTTATATGCAACTACTATCACAAAAGCAGTAACAAAACAGTACTACCTTCCAACAAAGGGTGAATGCCAAAATGCAGAGAATAATTTTAAGTACAGAGAATGTACTTTGCTTCCAGCCCAGGTCACTTCTGTTCCAACATTTCTTTTTCCACTGAGGTGAAGCCATGCACCAGGGAAAGGCCATGTGAGGTGCTAACCAGAAGGCAGCTGTCTGCAAGCCAGGGAAAGAGTCCTCACCAGAACCTGAACCAGCAGAAGCCTTGATCTTGGACTTCTAGCATGAAGAACGGTGAGAAAATAATTTTCTGTTGTTTAAGTCACCCAGTCTATGGTACTTTGTCTAGGCAGCCTTAGCAGGATAATACTATGGGAGTTATTGTCCAAGTGGAGGTTCTACAGCATGTGATTGGCAAGGCAGGGAGTAAGGATCAAAGAGCAGGATGCTTACAACAGACAGTTTGTAGGTGGTATAGTTATTATTTGTGAAACTATAACATGGAATTAAGTGGATGAGTTGGGGCAGGAAGAAAATATTCTATTATAGTGAGGCATTTAAGGAACTAGGAGATCAAAACGTGGAGACATCACTTGTGCAGATGATGAAGAGAATCAGGTTATGCCAGGATTGTGTAGGAAATGGCATACTTAATGGTCACTTTCCACTTTCCTTGTATGGAGAATGACCTGGAGATCAGGAAATAGTTATGAAAAAAAGTCAAGGGTTGGTGTACAGTATGCCCAAGTCTTTTTTTTTTTTAACATTTTTTAAAATTTGAAGTGTAGTTGGTTTACAATGCTGTGCCAATCTTTGCTGTATGGCAAAGTGCCTCATTTATGCACATATATGTATTCTTTTTTATTATTCTTTTCCATTATGGCTTATCACAAGATTCATGAATATTTCTTTTTAAAAGCAAGAGAGTAACCGAGTGCAATGTGAGAAAGGGAGACTTGCTTCTGATAAATGCTTGATGTTAGAAAACCAACACCAGGGCAAGACTTCACAGAAAGTGGGCTTCTTAAAGGACAGACAGGGATCAGTTGGCATAAAGAAGTGAAGAAAGCTCTCCATGAATAGTGTAATGATCCAGGGGGATTTTCTGGTTTCCAGTTAGAAGTTGTAGTTTCCAAAGACTTACTAGCAAGCAAAGGCAGTGTGGCTTGACCTAAGGCAGGGAACAACAGAAAAATAATGAAAGGATGGAAGGATGGTATGATGGGGAATGAAAGCAGAGATGGCTGTCATTTAACCTCAATGGATTTAACCTCCAGTCATTTTAAGTATTTTTATATAATCAAGGTCTGTTAACTACTGTATCACATTTAGTACCAAAACCTCAGTGGTTTCATACAACTAAGGTCTAGTTTTCATTTCAGTACAGTCTAATGATGAGTATATTTTTGTGTTTGTCATCCACCTGTGACCTACCTGGTTATTTCAACACAAGCTTTAGCTGTGTTGAAGGAGGGGGAGCAGCAGGGCTAAAATTGGGGAGATGGTGAAGGAGACTGAAATGTGTTCTCAGTGCTCTCTCTGAAAACCAATATTTGAAAAAAAAATAGAACTCATATGTATCATTAGAAGATCAAGTTAATGAAAATAAGTCTTAGGACTGGGGAATGGCTTGATTCAGTGGACGACAGAGTGAGCTGAAGTTGGGAGGACATTAGCCTTTCTCATTTGCATCATTAAGTTCATGATCAACCCCTATGCTGATACCATGATTTTTATGAAAAGGATGAGTATTAAGGGGCTATAAATTTATTCAATTGCTGGTGTCTTAAGTTTGATGTGTCTGTGTGATGTCCAAGTAGAGCTTTTTGGTGGGTAGCTGGAGATTTATTAAACAGAGAAATTATCTGTCCTAGAGTCAGTATTGAAGACACTTTAACATATAGACTGTCATCAAAGTAATGGTGTGGATGTAATTATTCAGAAAAAATAAAAAAAAAAAAAGAAAAGAAAAGACGAAACCTAGAACAGTAAGATACAAAATACATGGCTACTTTTCCGAAAAAGATATGCAGATGGCTAAGAGGTACCTGGAAAGACACTCAACATCACTCATCACTAGGGAAATGCAAATGAAAACTACAGTGAACTATCACCTCAGGCCTGTTCTAATGGCTTTCAAAAAGACAAGAAAAAAAGTGTGGTGACAAGGATGTAGAGAAAAAAAGAATTCTTATGCACTCTTGGTAGGAAGGTAAATTTGTACAACCACTATAGAAAGCAGTATGGAGATTACTCGAAAAGTAAAAAAATTATACCACCATATGATTCATCAATACCACTCCTTGATATATATCCAAAGGAAATAAAGTCACTATATTGAAGAGATATCTACACTTCCATGTGCATTGCAGCATTATTTACAATAGCCAAGACATGGAAACAACCTAAGTGTCCATCAACAGATGAATGAATAAAGAAAATGTTTACACACACACACATACAAGGATATTATTCATTCACAAAAAGGAAAGAAATCCTGTCTTTGTGATAACATGGATAGACTTTGTGGACATTATTATAAATAAAATAAGTCAGACATAGAAAGACAAATACAATATATTTTCACGTGCAGCCAAGAGGAGCCTAAGAAGACGTGTTGTTTAAATGTAATATAATAACCTGCTTAGGAATTTGGATCAGAGGAAAAAAAATATTAGTAACTAAGGAATCTGAGTAAGTACGGACTTCAGTTAATAATATTCGTTCAATATTGGTTCATTAATTATAACAATAGTACCACACTAATGTAGGATGTTGATAACAGGAGAAACTGGGTGTGGGGTGTATGAGAACTCTCTGAGTTATTTTTGCCATTTTTTGTGAATGTAAAATTATTTTAAAAAATAAGTTTTACTTTAAAATTATTATAAAAGAAAAGAACTGTTGAGTATAATTGAGATAGGAAATTTACACAGATGTTACCTTGGTCACTGATTAAAATGCCCTCCTCACCTAAAAAAAATAAAGAACTTTTTCCCATGGAATATTCATAATAGTAATCAGCATCTTCCCTGAGAACTCCAGCAGATGTGTCTTACTGGGAAGCATCTGAGGCCTTCTGAAGCCTGCAGAAATTCTCATATGTATTGATGGCAAAGAGAATTAAAATGAACAGAGTATAAAGTAACAGACATGTCAGGATGGATTTGACCAGACTCCAACTTCTGGAAGACATTCCAACTGACAGCCTGCTGTACTGTACAAGGTTTTCCACAATTTCTCCTTCTTCTGAAAAGTGATAGGACAGCAGCAAGCATAAACAAAGGCGATCTGACCTGCTACTGCATAGGAGTCCTCATTCCATTTCTTTACCACACTTGTGTCTTAGGTCGAAGAGCCTTCCTGACCTTCTTCCTCTCTCTCTCTCTCCTTAATGTTACTGAGCCCTGCACCACACAAAAGCAGGTAGCATGGGTCAGGTGATTGTTATCCACTGAGACCAAGAATGCCAGAAACCACACAACTAGACTACAGAATTACAGATGCAAGTCTAAAGTTAGGTATCCCTAACGATCTCACTTTTCCTCTCCAGTGTAAGACTGCCCAGAATGGTCTGGCAAACACAAACCTCCACTGGTCTGACTAATACTTTCCAAGGATAACTCTCCATTTCCAGGAAAATCATTTAATAAAGATTAGTCTTAAAATCCTGAAAAGTCCCAATACAGTACGGACAGAACAAATTTTCATAACAGTTTGAAATTGAATTTCTGTTACTAAATTAATCTGAATATTGAACATCTGTGTGTTATCCAACTTCACACTCAAATTCACAGCATTTTCATATATCAATGCATGGGATCCTCACCACTGGGCCAAGAAGATATGACCAGGCTTTGCATGGTCCTCCTTACATCACGTCCTGGGTACCAGAGATCCTGGAATTTCTTGCCTCTCTGGCTCTGAGTCTCCATAGGCCCTGGATGTGTGCAGGATTCTCTTTTCTGGCTTCACAGACACATTGTGCCGTCATTTTGCAGATCTGGGTCTGGGGAGTAGTTAAGGGAGAGGAGGTGTACATGGCACAGACTTGAGCGCTGATGCATCCTCACCAAGGTGCTGAACGGCTCAGCATAAGGGAGGGACCCAGGGCTGGGAAGAGAAGACCTGCAGCCTCTATTTGTACTCTCAGGGGAAGTCATATTTTAATCCAAGATCCAATTTTCAATTTGAGTAAAATATAAAGGAAAATCCCGCATAGAGGTTGATGATTTGGATTTAGCTGATGATCGGGCACATGTTCCAGAAGGCCGAGGCCGTTGCTGAGGCCATTGATGAAGTCAGGTCCTGTGACATACAGAATGCATGTGGGCGGCTCTAGGAGTCCAGACTATCTGGACATCTCACATGGATCATGGTAACTGATGAAATGGGTGAGACATGACTGCAGGAGTCCAAACTCTACTCCCTGTTGGCATCCTGCTTTTTACAGTTGGTTTTGCTCTTGGTTGAAAAAAGCAATGTGGTATAAACAGATTAATATGAACTTTAAAGTCAAATGAGTTTATATCTGTACTCTGACACTTTATCAGCTGAGTGACTTTAAACAAGAAATGCATCCTCTAGGTGTCTCAACTCTCTCACTGTCTTATAGGAATATTACAGAGTCACACAAAGATGGTAGATGTCAGAAAAGGAATACCAGCAATTTACATGGAAGCAACGTAAACATCCATTGACAGATGAATGGATAAAGAAGATGTGGTATATGTATATATATATTCCACTGTGTAGACATATATATATATATATATATATATATATATATATATATATATATATGCACACAATGGAATACACACACACACACACACACACACACACACACACACAATGGAATATTACTCAGCCATAAAAAAGAATTAAATAATGCCATTTGCAGCAACATAGATAAACCTAGAGATGATCATACTAAGTGATGTAAGTCAGACAGAGAAAGACAAATATATCACTTATATGTGGAATCTAAAAAAAATGATACAACTGAACTTATTTACAAAACAGAAACAGACCCACAGACATAGAAAACAAAATTATGGTTACCAAAGGGGAAAGAGGGGAGGGATAAATTAGGAGTTTGTGATTAACATATACACACTACTATATATAAAACAATAAGGACCAACTATATAACACAGGGAACTATATTCAATACATTATAATAACCTATAATGGAAAAGAATCTGAAAAAGAATAAATATATATGTATGTACAACTGAATCACTTTGTTGTACTCCTGAAACTAACACAACATTGTAAATCAACTATACTTCAACTAAAAAAAAATTCATCTATGAGAAAAAAAGAAATACATGCAATCTAGTCTGGGTTCTATCAAAAGCTTTGTGATTTTGGAAAGTTACTTAACCTCTATGAGTCTCAGTTTCCATGGTTATGAAACAGAATGCTAATAGTAATATTACCCATCTCATAGCATCACTGTAAGAGTTAAATATGTGTGTTCAACAAAGGCCTCTCAAAATGATTAGCCTATGGCAGACATTCAATAAACATTATTGACCCAAACTTGACTCTCCATCATGGATCTTAGACTACATCTGTCTCTTTCTTTTTATACACTTAACACAGGTCCAATCTTCCTTTTCTTTCTGGTTTTGCCCAGGTTATGCCATCCCCCAAATAAAACATTTCCCTTTCCCTATGGTTTCTACTAAATTTTATTTGTACTGTTATGCATCTTTCCTTTTGGGCACTAAATTCTTTATGTGATTGTAATGGGTTTACTTAATTTGAAATGAACAAATATATCAATTTAGCAGCCAACAGTTTAACTGTATTTTTTATTATTTTAGTATTTTCTGTGACCGTATCACTTTTTCTTCAAAAAAAAAAAAAAAAAAGAAGAAAAGAATTGATGGCCTTTCCCCTGTACTTTTACTTAAAAAAATGTTCTTACTTCATCATAATAGTTAAAGGAAAAAGCTTCTTAATATCACTATGAACTATTTAACTGAATAATTACCATCAGAGGCACAGTAGGAAAAATTGTCCATAAACCTCACAAAGACGTGAGTCCACCTACCATTCAACTCACGTGGTCATTGATTTTAATGAGGTCAGAGAGTGAACGGAGGGGGAGTAAGAACATTTCCACGATTCCTACCATCAGGGAAGGCAGGGGATTTTGACTCACACCCCTAATCCATACCAGAGGCTCAGTCAATATCAGAGGACCCTTCATCCTCATTAACTGAGTCAAAGAAAAGTCTCTCTGCTTCCAGTTTGCACAACAAAACAGTGAGGGCTACCAAGTGGAGTGGATTTTCCAATGCTTAACTTCTTGGATTAGGGACACTGAGAAGTGCAATTAAGAACAGCTGGCCTTGGAAGCTGCCCTCTCCCTTAAGAGCATTGCCCTGCAGATGACCGCCCTGATTGGTTGGGGTCTAGTTTATGGCTTTAGAATCGACGGATTACAGTAGGGCTGCTAGGCACTTAGGCTGTATACAGGGCAAGGGGGCAGTGGGGGGCAGGGAAGGGTCTCTGGGAAGCAGCGAGGAGAACTTGACTTTCATCCCTGCTCTAACATGAGGAGATATCCCCACTGTCACAAGCACGTCACATAGCCAGTGCATCTGTTTCTTTATTTGTAAAATTTAAGGTCACAACTCCTATCCTACTCATCCTACAGAATTGTTGTGAGATTAAATAAACAGGAAACAAACAAATGCTTTTCAAACTGTAAAGTGCTGTGCAGTAAGGGGAAGTAGGATGATTTACAGAGGACTGAGGGTGACAGAGATGATCCCAGGTCAGGAGCCCAACAACGCAGCAGGTTTCACCCTAGCCCCACCCTAACCCTTGTAACAGCATCCTCCATCTTGGCCTCAGGTCTGTGGGTACCTACATCCAGGAGTATTCTCTCACCTACCGCATCTGCAGGAAGAAACCAGGCCCTGTGTAGGGAGGAGAAAACCTAACATCTGTAGGTTGTCCAAGGGGGGCTAGACAATCTCACATAGCGATTTAATTCCCACAACTACTTTTGGCATTGCTCTTATCATCATCCCCATCATCGTCATCATCATCATCATCAATTCATATTTAGGGCTGAAAATATAAAAAGCTACAAAAGGTCAAGTATCTTGACACCAGATGGCCAATTCATGGAGGAGCCATGATTCAAAACTAGATTCACAACTAGATCCATCTAAATACAATTCATGCTCTTTTTGTTGTCCCACCATCAATGGAGTGTGAGATCTGACAACAAATAAAGCCCTGAAATTATAAGAACTAAGTCAATTTTTTCATTAGCAGAATTAGCATCAATGAAATGTTGCTTAGATAAGCTATGCTTCAGTTGACTAGATATTTTATGCAGTGGGATAAATAAAGCACCAGAACACTATTCAGAGAGGGTCCTATTTCTGGAGTACATCTTCCTAAGAAAGTTAGTTAACCTCTCTGGACTTCAGTCTCCTGATCTGTGAAAAAGACAAACAAACAAACAAAAAAAAAACAACCAACAAACAAAAAAAACCTGTAAACATTCTTGGAGGCTTACCATGTAGCAGAAACGTAGAACTCTTCTGGGCACTTTCTATATACAGCCTGTCTAATCCTCCCAAGGATGTCATATGTAACCATGTTACATAGACAACAGGAAGGTACAGAAGGTGCAATAATCTTTCCAGGGTCACAAATTAGTGTATGGTGATGATGTAGCTTTCAAATCAAATGATATATAAGATCTCTGTAGCTCTAAAATTATACATTTCTAATTTTTGTCCAGAAGAAAATTAAAAGTTAAAAAATTATAAGTTTATGATACACATCTAGAAATAATGTTTCCTTTCTTCCAGGGATTTCTAGAAAATTGGTGGAAGCATTAAGTATCATTTACTTATATATATAGCTTCAAATGACTTTTCTCAAGAATTCACGTTTGAGCAAATGTGTGTGTATGGTGAAGATAGCATCCTGCTAGTAGAAAGATAAATTGAAAAAAAAAGTTTACTAGGAATTGTTCACAATATAATGTTATGTGTAAAAAGCACAGCACAAAAGTTGTATGTTCAGCATGATCTAAATCATAATGAAATCTATATAAATATGAGTAGAGGAGGGGAAAAGAAAGGACTAGAGGTAATTATACCAAAGTGTTCACAGTAGTTTTTCTTCTGAAAACTGAGATTATGGAATTAGAAATTTTCTGTGTATATTTTTTAGCCTCCAAACTTTCTGTTGCATATTTTTACAGTAAGAAAACAAGCTTATTTTCAAATAAGAGTAAAGTATGTCTACTAATAATATAATTATTTTAATATTTATTAGACTAGGAAGAGCTCAGGAACCTTAATAGCATTTTAAGTACTTTAACAGTGTTTTGTATTTGTGTCTTTAATAGACTGAAGGCTCAGCCCTGACAGTACCCACTGCAGGGGAAGCTACCAGCAGTGTCAGAAGTTCAGGGAACATGATTAATATCTGTGTCAATAAATGTGGTCATTAGGTGGCTTCCTTTATTTTATTACTTTCTGCTCCAATTCTGGCTTTTTTCCCACTGGGGATTACCCTGGATAAAAGACCTTGATTCTTGTTTTCCAAGTATTTGTGTGAACATTCTGTGAACTTGACCTGTCTGGCCACCCTGAGCTTGCCATGGGAACCCGGGCAGAAAGGCTCCGTGGGGATCTGCCTGGCTCAGGGCTGGGCTTGGGAAGGACAAGGACAGAGGGAAGGACAGACAGCCCAGGGCAGTGAATCAGGGAGGGAACCTCAGCCCCTGACCCGCTGACCCATTCCTAGGGGGAAGGAAGTTGTTGATGGGCGTTGCCTTGGCAAGGAATCTCTTTCAACATCTTTGTGTTTTTGACCTCATGCGTCACAAACACCACCCTGCTTGTTTTGAATAGTCATAGAAATGGCCAACAGCTTCATTTTCCACCATTTGTTACTTTTATATACACACACACACATATCCATCTCAACAACTTAGATGCTATTTCAAGAAAAACAGCCACAGTATCTTAAGATGTAGACACACCGCTCCTGTGTACACACGGCTCTGTGTCTGGAACATGACCAATTTAAATAAATAACATTTCTTTGAGGCTAGTGACAGAGAAAGAGGAAAAATGCAAACCCAAAGACATTCAGAGAATTCTTACCATAGCCTTATGGTTTCTTTGTAGTAGTAAAAATCCAAGGATAAAAAGAGGATAAAGCATTCTGTCTGGCTGAAGGATTCTGTCTCATTTTCAATATGTTTAATGGACCATTCAGGTAATAGACTGAAAGATGTCACTGCAACTGAGCATGTGATGAGAGAAAGGGCCTTGGCCTTTCCCCGCCATTGCTGTTAGAGCCGAAATCTACCACTGCTGGGCATGATTACTGGCCTTCTCAACCATGGAGCGGCCTGATCCAGTGCGACTCAGAAGTCCCATTAAATACACATAGCATAAACCCTCTGCCCTCTGTAATAAGGGAATTCCTGGAAAAGAAGTAGTATTAGGAGTCCCTCTAATATGGAAAGTTATTAGTATAATGTATTCAGCAGGGAGAAAAAACATTAAATTTGAGTATGTCAAAAATAGCAAAGCAGGGCTTCCCTGGTGGCGCAGTGGTTGAGAGTCCGCCTGCCGATGCAGGGGACACGGGTTTGTGCCCCGGCCCGGGAAGATCCCACATGCCGCAGAGTGGCTGGGCCCGTGAGCCGTGGCCGCTGAGCCTGCGCGTCCGGAGCCTGTGCTCCATAACAGGAGAGGCCACAACAGTGAGAGGCCCGCGTACCAAAAAAAAAAAAAGCAAAGCATAAGTAGAACGAATTCTATATTTGGAATCCGGTAACAGATTATCCAATTTGTGTGTGTGTGTGTGCGTGTGCGTGTGTGCATGTGTGTGCATGTGTATGTGTGTGTGTTAGTTAATTTTTATTGGCTGATTCATTTTGTTATGCAGTGGAGGCTAACACAACATTGTAAAGCAGCCATACTCTAGATTATCCAGTTTTGTATGAACACTGACCACATTCTTCTGCAGAAGTCCCTTTTGTGTTTGTGTTTCTGTGTTGCATTTGAAAATACTAAGGCCTATGGATAATGTATGTCAGCTTCATATCTGTATTGATTTTTTATTCTTTCTGAATTGAATGTGAATATAAATAAAACCTTGACCTTCATATTAAGAGCTCTACCAAAAGCTTCCTTTGTTTGCCAAGGATATCACTAGGTTCCCTCATATGAAGCTCCAGCATGAGTGGAACATAAAAAAAAAAAACACCACTTTCTGTTAGAAATTCAGAAAACCCTTTCATTTTTCTTTCTTTAAATATAAACTCTATCTAACTTCTGTCAAAAGCAAAGAAAAGCCCAGTAGGTACCTGAGCTATGGCAATACTTCCCCAGCTGAAAAATGAATGTACATTCATAAGCATTATGCCCGGTGACAGGATGGGGATGGGGAGGGGAAGGGGGAGTGGCTGGATGAAAAATCAGAACCTCATTCTGATCACATCAATAGCAAGACCAGAATCCTGACACTGACCTTTTGTATTTTATTATTGATCTGTGTTTTTTGTGTAAAAGCATCAAATTGGATACAACTAGGTAATAAAATCAGCTTGATAGGCTGAAAGAGAGAGAGAGAAGAAAAAGGAGAGAAAGGGAAGAAGAGGCTGAAAAGTCAGGTTCTGAAAGCAGAGAACTGTGAAAATGGTTACGGGGGTATTTTATAGACTCTCACTAGTACAAACACACAAACTGTACACTCCGTTGACCAGGCTTAAAGAGAATTAGAGCTGGATGTTAAAACTATCTTCATTGTTTTAGGGGAAAAAAACTTTCAGTTTTTAAGTTTTCAGGAAAATCTATGTTACATTCAAAATTTAAAACAAAGCCTGAGAAGTCCTATAATCTAGGGCTGATGAAAATGTTATCTGAAGCCAGGCAGCTCTGTTAAATCCTGGATTTGTACTTTTAGCTGAGCAAATATTTGTAAGACTCTTAATGGTGCCTCAGGTTTCTCATCAGAAAATGGACTAATAGTTCTGCTTAAATAACTCAGTACAGGGGATGCATTGAGAATAGTGTCTGACTCAAAGTAGGTACTCAGTAAATATTAGCTGTTACTACCTAGTTATCAAGAAAAATTCAGAAGTTCAGTGAAACCTCACTGGATCACTGAGAAAATGGAAGACATTATGGATAAGTGGGAATTCTAATTTATATCAGACTATGATTATATATATATATATTTTTTTTAAATGTTCATGTACACTTCATAACCTAGATTGACAAATAGTGTTTTACCAAATGAAGCTAATTTAAGGAATATTTAAAAACAGTGGATTTACATCCATTGAAATTTCTAAAAATTCTTCAAAATGATTTTTCAAGTAATTATTTCTTAGCTCTCAATTTAGTGTTAAAGTTGCTTGAGATGCATTGAGAATAGTTTAAACAGCTAATGTAAACATGGTCTCCAGTTCCAAATGATTGGATACTTCATAAATTCACATTTTTTCCAACTTAGTTTCTGGTTAAATGATGTGAAATTCTAGCTGAGGGCTATAGGCAGTAGGTAAGAGCTGATAGCTGGAAAAGGAGAGCAGTCTCAGGAGACAGGAAATTGTGCTCAGGTTCATACTAACGGCTTAAGAAGACAATCTGGAGTTTAGATATTTGATTTCCAAAGCAGATTTTTTCCTTCCCCTCCTTCTTTCCTGCCCTCTCTTTCTCCTTCTCTCCTTGTCTCTCTCCACTCTCTCTAAAATATAAATTAGCTGTATGTGCTTTGGAGTAACTAGGGAAAGGAGAAAAGGCTTCATGGTAGTGGAGGTGGTCTCTGACCTGGGCTTATAATATAGCACGATTATTTTCCTAATTTAAGAGAAATCCTGTTATAAGGGACACTGTTTTGGAGGGCCACTAAGGAATAAAACTTCACTCCAGCTAAATTCTAATGTATTATCAACTTTAAAACATTCCAAATTTGGAACTTTTAGAATATAAACATTGAATGCTGAAACAAAGAGAAAAATTTAAGAAAGATCTTAAAATTTTTGCCTTTGGACTTGCACTTTTGGCCAGGATGGAACACCAGGAATCAGAGTTACTCTCTCTTACAAAATAAATAACCTCAGTGTTTTCTCATCAGTAATATGGAAGAATTGGATAATTTAGGTGAAGCTTAAGGCTCACCTATGGCTTAACACAGAATTCACTTTGAGTTGATACCAGATCTCAGGTTTAATCATTGCTCAGCATTTCCTGGTTCTTCAGTGGCAGACTCTGGATTCCAATTGCAGTGTTAAAATATTTGATTTAAGTAGTCATGTTTTTTTTAATACAAATTTGTTTAAGTATAATTATACTTAAGGCATTCAAACTGATGGGTTTTGCTATTTGAATACACTGAAAATATCTCAAAAATATCTCAATCAAGATACTGAATACTTCCATCATACCCAAAATATTTATTTTGCCTCTTTGCAACCCAAATCTTCATCTAACCCCACCTTCAGGGAACCACTGTATCTATTCTCTGTCACGTGGATTAGCTTGCATTTTCCTAGAATATCAAATAAGTGGTATCACTTTTTTTTGGCTTGGGTTAATTTCATGCAGCATAATGATTTTAAGATTTATCCTTGTTCATAGATGTATCATTAGTTCATTTTTTTCCTGAATAGTTTTATATATATAGTCTAAACAAAGCTGCTTTGCACATCTGTGTAGAGTCTTTGTGGAGACATATGTTCTCAATTATTTTGGGGAGTGGCTAGAATATACTAAGCATTATGTTTAACTCTTTAAGAAACTTTTAAACTCTTTTCTTAACTGGTTATAGAAATTTTCAGGTCATATTTTTTGTTCTCAAGAGTTTAGTTTTCAGTATAACTGAAATATAATGCATGAATTCAATGCAAAGTAATTTCTATGCATAATCTATATTTCAATCCAGCTTATTTTAATAACTTCTTTTGACTCAGATGTCCTACAATATCACTATAATTTATGTAGATGTGTATTTTATTTGGTTCTTTTGGAGTATGGTGGGTTTCTTAACTCTGAGGATTGGTGTCTTTCATCATTCTTAAAATAATCAGATATTCTCTCAATAATTATTTGCTTTCTTTTATTCTAGATATTATCTCTCTCTAGTACTCTGACTAGATCTAATTTAGGTTTTCCTATACTCATATTAATGATTTTTTTTTTGCTTTGATTCCCAATTCAGCATTTTCCATAATTTCTTTTGACCTGTAATTTCTTTAAATCTATTTTCCCATTTACTAATTCTCTTTTCTGCTGGATCTAATTTATGTTTAAACTTTCCATTGCATATCTAATGCCCATTATTACATAGTATATTTTCAGATTCTATTTGATTTTTTTTGAAATCTTTTGAGTAATTCTTGATAATTTCTTATTCTTTTATTAATTTTTCAAACATTATTTTACTTTGTCAACCAAATTATATATACTTATTTTATATTATAATATGATTCTGTTATCTATTTTTGTAGCCCTAATTGTGTTATTTTCTTTACTTCTGTTCCTCTCTTTCTGCATATATTTAGAGATTCTTGATTAAGAGTTCATGTTGTGTGAAATTTTATCTGTGAGAAGTCTTTGAACTGTCTTGTGTGTGTTTTCTGGGAGAGGGCTTTTGTTTGTTTTGTAAGATGACTAGGGGCTCCACATCTCACTTTTTTTTTTACATTTCCTATTAGTGTCCATCAAAAACTATAACAGTAGGTCATCTGAGAAGGTCAGAAATCTCTGGGGCAAATGTCAGATCCAGGACTGGCTAACTATCCAGATTAAAGTTTTCTTGGCATTTCTGCATCCCCCTCCCAATTACTTGACTTTCCAGCCAACATGACCATGTGTAAAATATAAATATAAATTATTTTCTGGCAGCGCTTCTATGACCATATAATCAATTATGTTGCTAAGAGAAGAAAATCCTTATTTATTATGTCAAAAAATATTGAATATCAGTTTATGGGTCACTCTAGACTACAGTAAGGTATGAATATGAGCATTCTAGTGTTTTGGGCCTCTTGGTAACACCTTCTAGCCAAGGTAAGAGAGATCATCTGGCCACTGGAAACTAAAGTAGGGGAATACATACTTATGCACAGGTACTATGGCTTATCCTAAGTTATTTCTCTTCAGTAGAGCCATTTAAGAGAGAGAGTATGAAAAGATTACAGGTAGTCATATTGTAAACAGGTTGTTAAATATGAATGAATGTTCATGTCCCCCAAAATTCATTGGCTGAAGCCCTAACCCCCACTGTGTGATGGTATTTGGAGGTGTAGCCTTGGGAGGTACTTGGGGTTAGATAAAGTCATGGAAGAGAGGCCCTCAGGAGGGGATTATTGGCCTTATAAGAAGAGGAAGAGACACCAGAGCTTCCTCTCTGTCCTCCATGTGAGGACACAGAGAGAAGGTGGTCATCAGAAGGGCAGGAGGAAGGTCCTCAGACTAGAACCCAATCATGCTAGCACTTCCAATTGCAGTCTGTTAAGACAGTGTAGCATAAATGGGACATATCTGGGACATCTTTAATTATAGGGCCATAATCATGTAGAGGTAGTGATCAACTGGAATGTAAAATTGGCACACAATTAGGCCATAAATATTATGGCCACTGACTGTCCAACTGTAAGTATTTTATTTCACTTTTACTAAGTCACTGCAGTTATCATTTATTTTATCAGGTTGCTGGGGAGCTTATATTCAGTTCAAACTTACTAGTATTCCTATAGCATTTCAGAACTGTTTGCTCTTAGATGATTATTGTCTCATTTTCACAGAGCAGAAAGATAAGTATCGTAGAAAATAAACATGTAAAAAAAAATAAGTCATGGATTTGTAGTCAGACTTACCTAGTTTTGAAACCCTATTTTAATCACCAGGTGAGTGATCTAGAAAAATACTTTTTACCTTCTATAACTTTGTTCAATTTTATAATGAGCATAATAATATTGATATTTTCAGTTAATGTTAGTGTAAATGCCAAACACAACACCAAACACAATCTGAGATACTGACAAGAATGAGATACTGACAAGAATTAGCTCCTATGTTAGTTAACCTTTGCTGCAATAATTTATGATAACAAATAAGCACTAAACCTAGTGGGTTGACACAGTACACATTTGTTTAGCTTAGGAGTCTTTGGATCAGAGATGTAGTCTGGGCTAAGCTGGGAGGTTTCCCTGGTCTTGGCTAGGCTCAACCATGTGTCTGGAAGTCAGCTGAGTGTTGGCTAACCTAGGATAGCTTCGGCAGGAGATTCTGTTACAGAAGTCTCTCATCTCCAGCTGGTAAACCCAAGCTTGTTCCACAAGAACAAACTCGTAGAAAGGCAAAGACCTAAAGGCCCAAATGTCAAGCTGGCACAGTCACTTCCACTGTGTTCTTTTGGCCAAAGGCTCATCACACAACCACCAAGAATCAAGGGGTTGGAAAAGAGGCCCACCTCTTTAGGGAGAAGAACCACAAAGCCCAGAGTAAGGAAAAAGGGAAGGCTGACAGATTGAGGCCATCAGTGCAATGGATCTACCTCCCTTCCCCTTTCTCTGGGCTTCCTGTGACTTAGACTTGAAAATGCCTTTTCCCTTAATTATCCAGATATATCAGCCACTTTGATTTGTCCATTGAATCAGCTTTCTACAAATATGCATGTACTGTAGGAAAATAGTTTATTTTAAAATAACATTCTTAGAATTAAAGCTTTCCAATGATCTGTATATGGTAGAGAGCAGAGAATAAAATGCAAGCACCAGAATTTACAAAACCTCTAAATTGTATATTCTTATTTATTTATTTATTACTTAAGACATTCCAGGTATTTTCTTCAGTCTTTGATATTCTACTGACTTCTTCTGATGCTCCTTTATCAGCAAGATGTGTCATGACTCCCAGGCATAGTGTAATGATGGTGACTACAAATGCCTATCCAATCAAGCTGGGTTTTGTCTGTCATTGTCTCTCTGCTTCTCCCTCTTTAGGCCCTTCCCTGGTCTAATGGAAGCTCCCACACCCCAGACTGAAGCGGGGTCTTTATAAGCCTCACTTCAAAGTAATCTTCTTTAAAAATATATGATATTATTTTCTTGCCTTCTTTAGCTCATAAACATTCCCCAGACCTAATTTCACAAGTCCCAATTCGACTTTCATCTCCTCCCCATTGGTATGACCTCTGCATTTTTTTCCCACTCACCCAACCCTGCTCTCTACCCAGACAGACTGTCTTCAGTTAGAACTTAGTGTATGTGAGGGTTTGTACTGCATAGATCATGGTATTTTCCTCTTTCCTTTGTCTACACCCTCACCTACTTTTACTCGCCCACAAGTTTATATATATTCATTCCTGGACTCAATCTTTTTCCTTCTTTCCTATTTGCCATCAACTTACTTCATCTCTAGGACATTTGCCTTGAAGAACAGTAGAAAACAGAGTGAAGGTGTTTTGGGTGACCTTGAATGACAGATTCTGGTCTCATAGTCTTTCTATTCCTAGAGACATTTGTTTATTCTTAGATAGTAGGACCATAGCGAATCTTCAATCAACAAAGAAATAAAATCCATTCTTATTCCTGCTCCATTGAAGAAAGTGATTTACTAGCTCTTTCTTTTCCTCCTTAACTGCCATAATGATATTGTCATATTCTTTACTAACCTAACATCCTGGCCATGTTTTATGGACACATGATTGATCATTTGCCTCTATTTTTTTTTTTTTACACTGGAGGAGCACCTAAATTAGTTAAGGAGGGTCTGGTATAGCTTTACTGAGATACAATTAATATACCATACAATTTACCCATTTAAAGTGTACAATTTGTTTTTAGTATATTAACAGATATGTGCAACCATCACCAGTCAATTTTAAAACATCTTCATCACCTCAAAACTAAACCCTATATCTTTTTTTAATCACTTCCCTATCCTCCCATCCACTCAACTCAGCTTGAAGAAAAACACTCATCTAGTTATTCTCTCCATAGATTTCAAAGGGAGTTAGCATCGAAGACCATTTACAAGGAAAAAATACTGTATAAAATATCTTGGAAATTCCCTAGAATTTTCCCATAAATATATTACAAATAGCCATATTTATATGCCAAGTTGGAGAACAGCATAGCATTTCTCAATAAATCCAACATAGCCAGATTTGTCTCCGGGATTGGAAAAGACAGCTGTTTCTTCAAATCACCATTAAAGGAACTAGTTGGCTTGTGTTTAAGGATCATGGTATTAAAAATAAATGATGTGATATGGTAGAAACTCAACTTGGAAAGATACTTATTTGCTGAGGGGCACATAGACATTGAGATTAAGTGGGAAGAAGAGATTCAGGTCTCCTGCTGCATGCTCCCTTCAGGGTATCATATGCTCCTCTCTCTCTCTCTCCCCCTTTCTCTCCTCTTCTCTGTCTCTTCCTCTTTTCTTCTCCCCCCTCACCCAACAGGAGAAAAACAGCTTAGCTTAATTGCATATACAATATGGCTCCATAAAAACAGATTCCTCTAAGAACAGTCTTGAATCCAAGCCAAGCAAACCAGACCCTTTCCCACGACCTTTCTAAATTGAAGAAAGTGGGATGAGAGAAGCAGCTTCTCACTGGCAACAAAGCTTTCAGATGTGAGGTTTGTGATCTGTGAACATTCATCTTCCCAACCAGGTGATAAAGCTATTCCACAGAACAAGCGTAACTTGGAAAGAGAAATAGAGATGAGAGATGGGGAAAAGGATCCTGGTGACATTGGAGCTCTAATGTCATTTAGCCCTGAGCCTACTCCGTGAATTACTCTTCCCTCTGTTGGGTTATGTGAGCCAATATAGTCCTTCTGTTTTCCTGGATCTCAAGTTGGGTTTCTGAACCTTGTAACTCACCCCAAAGTCTTTACTAATAAAACTGTGATTTATATATTGTTAATACCTCCTTGTTAAGCAGATGGAAAACATTGTCAAGGTATAATGAGATTTTTCTCAAGGTCTGGGATTCAATGTCACAATTCAAGGTCACATCTTAAAGACAAATCCAACATTAGTTCAATTGCAATGGATTGTTTCATGCTAAAAACATTTCTTAATATTCTATAGAGTGGGCTAAATATATATGTTATGTTTGGGGTTTTAATCCAGAGAGAAAGGTACTATGGGCATAAAAATGAATATGACCTAATTTTTGCCCTCAAAGAGCTTAGAGTTAAGTAGGAATAATATACATGCAAACATAATTTATAAAGCAACATGAATGAAATATTTCACATAACAAAAAATACATCTGCTACTAGCAGATAATATTTTTTTTCAAAATTTATTTCCTTTACCTTGTACTGAAAAACAAGGGTTTTTTTTTTGTCTTCTAGATATGTAATTATATTATAATTTCAAATATAATTTTACAAACTACATCTCTTTCCCCCTACTCTGTCTCTTACCAGGATTCCTGTGTTCTCCTAGGTCAATGTATTTCTTGTGCCTTGGCTAGCTGAGGAATCTCTTCTGGTTAATACCCACATTTGATAGACCAGTGTTTAACTTTTGCTTTTCCCATTTACTAGCACAATGTCCTTGGACAAGATAGTTCCTCTTGGAATCTTATTTTTTTTTAAAAAAAATAAAAAAACAGGGATACTGAGATAATATTACTCAGCACATGGAATTGTTAAGAGGACTAACTGTGATACTGTATGGGCATCCCAAATCTTCTAGAGTTTCAGAGTTCTAGAGCATTCCAAATCTTCTAGAGTTTCAGAGTTACTCTCATAGTTAATAATTGAAACATAGTGGCCTGAGAGCCTAATCCATGAATCACAAAAATCAAGTAATTTATTTAGCATTGTCTTATTTCTTCACCTTCTGTATGTGCTCTGTTATTTGACTTTTCTTCCCTCAGTAGGCCCTCGGGTACTTTTGTAGACACGAAGTGCACTGCTAGTAGGCTTCCCTCTCCCATCTTTGTGTGGGAGAAGCATAGCAATTCATCCTTCCCCAGAGGGTGACAGTGTACTCAGGTCCACCAACCCGATACTGCTTCCAACCCCTGCCCCTGCCCAGATCTGCCACAGACACACAACAAAGAGAAAAGATGCTCTGTTGGCTTGAAATAACAGTTTTCTTCCTCTGCTCCATTCTCTCTGTGGTAAACCACCTATAATAGTCTCCTAGAGAAGAACTTCCACATTATCTCCTGGGGTTGGGGGGTGAAAAGACAAAGCACTTTTACTTGGGAGTTTCAGAAAATTTGTCAGCCTGTGTTCAAGAAGCAGTGATTCATGCAAGGTATTATTGTCAACCGTGATCCTTGGGTCATTGACTTCCATTCTTCCCATTAAGACAGAAACCTTCCTTACAGTAGAATACACATTATTTTTTTACTGTAATTCTTTTTTTTTTCCCTGACAAATGAATTAGATAGCCATACAAAAATGTAGTGGAAGTCTGACCTTAGTTATACTTCAGTTAAAGTGTTTGTGTTTCCAAGTAAGCCTGGAATGTTTTAATTGCCAAAAATATTGCAAACCCCCACATGCAGCTAGGAAAATGCATATTCTACTGTGTCAAGGAACTGTGGGAACATCAGCTGACATATGTTCTATCAAGGAAATGTAAAAGGGAGAAGAAATCAAAATTAATATAATTTTTAATTTACAAACTTGTAAAAGAAGACCTCATAAACAAAAAAGGATATAACTCTGAAACCACAGGTTTCCCATGACCTATGGCTGAGGGAAAATCAGAAAGAGGAAATGTGAAAGGTATGACATACAGAGAATGGGCCTTATATAGGGCTGGGTATTACTAATACCAGAAAGTGTCTTTTCCTTAGAGAGGGAACTGGTTATATCTATAAATTGTAGAAACAAGTCTAGTGCAATCTAATTTAAGCTACATACGCTGTTTAATTATGAAAACTGAATAGAAAGAGATATTTTCTTGAAAGTTCCTCCTACAGCAGCATTCTACCTCCTAACTTTCCTTTCTTCTTTCCACATGTGTACCTACTATGAGGGTCCCTTCCCTGAAAAAAATTCACAGTCCAGGGAAGGGTGGCAGACTGAAAAATTAAGTATCTATGTGGTATAAATATTACCGAAAATTACCCTGGATTTTGAAAATCCACTTGGTGTGAGGGTGGAGATGAGAAAAATCCTCTTAAAGAGGTAATGATATTTGAGCTAGTATCGAAAGTGTGTAAGAGTTAGGTAGACTAGAGCTCATAGAAGTTGTCCAAAAAGAGAGGGTGTTTGTAAAGTGTCAATAGGTGAGAAAGCATGTACTGGGGATCCTGTGTTTATCAATGCTGCTGAAAAGAAAGTGTCATGGGGAGATGCTGAGAACTGAGACAACAGAAGGAGACAAGGTTGCATCATGAAGACTTGTCACTTCCATGCATCTCATTTAAAGTTCTGCAGTTAACAGCAGGAGGAGCCAAGTCTTGGCAATTCATGGAAAAATCAAATTGTTTGGAAGGATAGGTGTGGGGCAAACTAAGAACTGAATGAAAAAGTGAATAGCAGAGATGTTTGTGATTCCAGGAATCCAGATGGAAGGAATTGATAGAAAATAACGATTTTCTATTCAAGGGTCTGGCTGAGAAGTTCTCACTGGCTAGTTGATTCTCATGCCCTGTTCTGAACCCAGCACAGTGTATATTGGGGAAAGATTGATCTACACTGTGGAAAAGATCATCAATGACCCCTCTGTGCTCTCACTGTCAGGGCCCCGGCTTTGACCTCGGGTCAGGGAACTAAGATCCCACAAGCTGCATGGTGCAGCCTAAAAAAAAAAAAAAATTCAACTATGAGGTCCTCAGTGTCCAATGTGGGGTGCTGCTTTCAGAAGATCCACAAGTTAGCGCATTGGGGCTCCAGAGGAAGACTTTGGAATGGCTATTTCCATTTCTCTATTTTCAAATAAAGAAGACAGTATGCCTTAAAGATAATGACCGTGTGAATTGATTTGGTATCCTTACTCCATTCCATGTCAGATGACCATACATCATGCGCTACAGGGGAGTACCTGGACAGAGGTGTGAGGATACCTGCTGTGGGCTATAGGCATTAGAGTAGCACTTGCACTTAGCTGTTCAACATCAGCACATTTGGATTCACTGACTTCTGTTTATTTGTTTATGGATTTACAGATGATATTGTCCAATTTCATCTGAACTTTCTTACAAAAAGGACAATTATTGTAGAAAATCACTGGAGAGAAATAGTAGATTTAAGGTTACAGTAATGATGCAAGCACAAGTGAATGGCAAGAAAATGGCAGAGCTGTGACCTTTGCTTTCACTGGGAACCCTTCATGAGCCCTGTTACAGAGGATACCAATGACTGCCAGCTACATGTTGCCAGTAGATACCCTCGTGAAAGCAAATATACTCTCTTCCTTCAAACTAAGATGACATTTTAATGATGAATGCAGGAGTAGCTGGCTTTTTTAAAAAGAATTCACTGCTATTTGCTAAGAACATTATATAAACAGGTGTTCAGAAATAGTTCCATCATTATGTGATTCCATTGCCAAAAAAAAAAAAAGTAATTCACCTGTTTAAACAAGAAAAAACCCTCATTCATGCATTTTTAAAAACCTTGGAAATGTAAGTTTTACTTTTTATAAAAAATTAAAGAGTTTCAGTGGGATTTTAACCCATCTGTTAATAATATTTTAAAAAATGCAATACCTTCCAGTTAGTTAGGAGAACAACTGATTGACATTATAAAGCCATAAAAATTGCAGGACAAATTTTAACTTCATTGGAATATGGGCTTTAACGTTAAGTATCATAATTTAATAAGCGCAAAAATGGATCTTCCTGCATATCACTGTGAAGTGTCTTTTTCAGCCATGATTGTCATTAAAAAGCAGTGGAATAAATTGATCTTAGATCCACACACTCAAATTGTTGGCACATTAAGTGTTGAACCAAGTTTTCAAATTTAATAGACCATATTTAATTACATTTCTCACATGAAGGGGTTGTACTATTAAGTAATTAATTTTGATTGCTATTTATTTTATTTTTACCTCAACTTTTTAATTCTTATTTAGCGTATTTTTAATATATATGTGGCTATCAGTAAATTAGTACTAAAAATAAAAGTACCTATATTATTTATCAGTGCTCAAAACTATTTTGTAGGAAGGGATGTGGCAAAAAACAATGTCTGAAGACCCTTACCTAGAACATGGTTTACCAGGTGTTGTCAGCAAGTAACTGTCAAAGCTCCAATACTGCATGACTGTTTTAAGTATTGTCTGTGGCTGCTTTTTTTTGTTTTTTAATTTTTATTGCAGTATAGTAGATTTACAATGTTGTGTTAGTTTCAGGTGTACAGCAAAGTGAGACAGTTTTATATATATATATATATATATATACACACACACACACACACACACACACACACACACTTTTTTAGATTCTCTTCCCATACAGGCTATTACAGAGTATTGAGTACTCTGTGCTATATAGTAGGTCCTTGTTAGTTAACTACTTTATATATATTAGTATATAGCATATATAGTATATAGCATATTAGTGTGTATATGCTTTCAAAGGCATACTTGCCTAGTTGGGACAAAGACCTTATGTCTTGAGAAGTTGAAATTATTCACTATTTGGACCTTTATGTAATGTTTCCTATCCACAGATTTAAACAGTTGATAATAAACATAGTCAATGTATTTGTTTTCCTGATGTACCTGTATAAGGGTCTTGGGGGAGTATGCCCCCATGTTTTCAAGGGACAGAAACATATATTTAAGAAACAAAAGGCAGTTCTGTGTTTTCTCTCCTCGAATTTCCTTTCCCCATATAATTTTCAGCCCAATATAATATCCCTGTACGAGACTGCATATGGCTGTCCTTTATTACACAGGGCTAACATTTCTGGTGTTTACTTGAGCAGAGCTTATGCAATGAACTATTTTTTGAAAAGATTAATTTCACCAAGTATGCAAATCTCCTTCAACTACTACAAAACCCAAGCATCTCCAGGGGACTGACCACTGGTGTTGAGCTGATCCACTCTGTTATTTAAACAGCAACACTGCTGCCCAGAAGTAAATAAGGTCCATGAGAAACGGGTAACTTAACAGACAACCTGACAGAATGAAAAACAACAAGAAGGTTCATGGACATTTGGAAACATCGAATTACTGAGTGATTATATTTATTTGGAGATTTTTAGGTGGACAGATGTGGATTTCCTCGTGGAACCTGTACAAAGATCAAGAAAAATGGATTAAGGAACATTCTTGCTAATCCAGTTCAGATTGTGTGGGTAAACTTCTGACTTCTGTACCTTTCATGTCCACTCTTTAATCATCACATAAGTTTTGTCCTCTTCAGGTCAGTTAGTTCGTTATTGCCTCACACTTGACTCAGGTGAGTGACCACAATCAAGGGTCTCCTACTGACTGGTGCTAAAACCCAGCCATCTAGATTCTGTCCATCCATCCCTGCATCCATGGGTCTGATGTTCACACATCTCAAGCCTATTCCCAAGGAAGAAATAATCACTCACCACAGAGCCATCATTACAAATGTACATCTTTTCTTTTACTGTGACCCTACCAAATACCTCGATATATTAAGATCCAATACTAATGTCACTGTTTTGTTTTCTATTAATTAGCTTATGTTTCATAAACAATTGTCTTTCTCAATAAGGTCAGAAGACTCTACTTTAGGTTCAAATTGAAAGTATGAAAAGAAAAGAGAAAACCAGTATTTCTGAGTCTATTTTCTGCACCTGTTATTACACTCTTTTCATGAATGTGCATTTGACATTCATAAGGTCATTTAGCCTTTACACTGCATTGTGAAGAAAGAAGGCAGGGCTTTCTCCACTTTACTCAAGACCAGACCAAGACACAGAGAGGGAAAGTGTTTACCTGAAATCACCAACTAAAAATGACAAAGGTGGGATTCAAACCCAACCTGTGTATTTCCAAAACCATCCTCTTAACTAGCTTCCTTTCTATGTTCTAACATGTGTTTCAACACATTAAGATTTCGGTTTTTAGTTTCATCCAATTACCAGTTAATCTGAAGATTTATCTTTCCCCAATATTTCAGCAAGGGTTTTTCCAGAAACTACCATCTTATTTGTTCCTCATGTCTTTCTCCCTTCCACTCCTCTCCCTTCTTTTTCTAAAAAGAAATTTTAAAAAGAATATAGATATACATATAGATAGATATACATATATATGTATGTATAACCAAATCACTTTGCTGTATATCAAATCAACTATACTTCAATTGTAAAAAAAAAAAAAAAAAAAAAAAAAAAACAGGATACTGTGGTTGGAAGCATAAAAAATAAAAATGCAATTAACATTATACAAAAAGGAAATCTCAGTTCATTTGTTAATTCAGGTATTTTTGGTGTGTCTACTCTGTACCTCTGGATTCATCCACTCCCTATACCTTGTGGGTATGAACTTTTACACCTCCATGGGCTTCACTAACTCCCACTCCCAGCTGTTGTTACATCATCCCCTTGGGATCTCCTAGTGAGAAGGGGGCTTAACTCTACCAGAGCTATAAACACAACAGTTAGCCCTCTTGCTGAGTCTGTTTGGAACCAAGTGCTCGTGTCTGGATTTTGGATTTCTGGCCCACATCCTGATAGCTGCCCTGTCCTCCCAAGACTCTTCATGCCTGTGGTCTGTGCAGTGGACTGCAGGGTCTTCTACCTCCTTGCAGCCCCCTCCCTCGTGCTCAGAGTTGGCCTCTCCCACTGTAGCTTGGGTCTTCCCACCTGCCTTTTCTCTTAGCTGTCTGATAGTCTGGTTCATCTTCCTGCAGGATGGCCAGGATGCTGAGCAAGTATTGGAACTGTATCATAATCTTTGCATGATGTTCTTCACTTTAACAGTAGATTTTGTTACATAAGCTATAGTTGAGTTTAATGCACACCCATCAACTCACAAGTAACTCTGCCCCACTATAGGGACCATTCATGTCTAATGCTAAGTGCCAGCTTCTAAGGTAAAGTGGTTTTGCTCAATCGACCTCCATGTACCTGGCTTTTTCCAAGACTCAACACTGTAGGAACACATACAATAATGAGACAAAGTTCTTCACCCCTTGGCCTTTTGAATTTGAAAAGTTTTATGGATTGAATTGTGTCCCTCCTAAAATTCGTATGTTGAAGTCTTAGCCCCCCATGCCTCACAAGGTGACCTTATTTGGAAATAAGATCATTATAGATATTACTAGTTAGGATAATGTCATCAGGGTGAGCCTAGTCCAATATGACTGCGTCCTTACAAAAAAGGTGAATTTGGACACAGACACACACACACACACACACAGAATGCCATGTGAACATGGAGGCAGAGATTGGGGTGATGCTTCTGAAAGACAAGGAACACCAAAGATTGCCAATAATTCACCAGAAGCTAGGAGAGAGGCTCGGAATAGAGTCTCCCTCACAGCCACAGAAGGAGCCAATTCTGATGGCACTTTGATCTTGGACTCTGAGGCTCCAGAACTTTGAGACAATCAATTTCAGTTGTTCTAAGACACCCAGTTTGTGGTACTTTATCACAGCAGCACTAGCCAACAAACATAGCAGGTGAGATGTTCACCCACGTTACAGGTGTAAGACCAGGGAACATTGTGGGCAAATGCAAGCAGTGGTCGAGCATAAAAAATGCATCTAGATTGAAATATGAGTCATCCACTTAACAGTCACTTGCTCTTCAGGAAATCATGTATCTTTTCTGAACTTCAGCTTTTCCAGCAGAAACAAAGTTGGTATTAAGTACTTTTCTCATGGGTTGTTGTGAAAGGAGTGCACACAACATACAGGTAAGTATTCATTATCCACTAAATTAAAGTTTTTAAATATCAAGTAAAGTAATGACAAAATTTAATGCGGTCAGAGAAAGCGGGAATTTCTGTATGATAGAAAGTGCACTTCTGAAAATATTGCATGATTATGATTTGTATTTAAAAAGAGATTTCTAATGGTGTGGAGTTTTAATTTGTTTTGAAAGGAGAACGTTAATAAAGTAACACATCCTTGTGTAGCTCTTCTGTTTTTCTAAATTATCACTTATTTTTGGTATGAGTGTCACAATTACTTTATTTTAAATATCTGCTCTTCAACCACATTAATCCCAACTATCTTTCCATTGAGTCTTCTGTGATTTGGAGGAGATAAGTAAGAAGCAATATCTGAGATAAGTGTATGCAAAAAATAAGTTTAACACCAATTTATCTGAATAATCTAGCCCAGATCTATCATTTGATACTTTAAACTAAGTTTTATTCCCTGGGTTTACCAGAACCTTCAGCAAAAGAGTTATGGGTTATTGGCAAATCTTACCTTTATTCTCCATCTCTGTCTCATTCACAATCCATCAGAAGCCAGCCCCTCTGCATACTGTCCCCACCCTTTTCTCCAGCCTCAAGACCACATGTATTCTCCACGGTCTTCTAATCAACTTGCATTGACTGAAAAATCAGATGGGTTAACTAATGCCTTTGTCTTTAGCTGTATTTTTTTCCCTCGGTCTGGAATCTGTCCCTCTGTGTCTTATCGGTCTGGTAAATTCTTACTTATACTTCAAAGCCAACATCTATTGTTACATCCCTTATGAAAATTTTCTTCTTTCATCCATTCTCTCTTATTTGTTCTTCCTCAGAGTTACATTCTCATAATGTGCTCATTTTCCATCCTGAATATGGACCAACTGGGAAGTGCTATGTCTTGTCAGACTGCAAGCAACTGGAGGTTTGGGGCCCGAGGTCACCCATGCATCTCCAGGTTCTAGAGCAATATCTGATGCTCTGGAAGATGCTAAAACTTATCTTCAGGACAAAGGAAAGAAAAGCAGAAAACCTATTAACCAGAATGTTTGAAAATCTACTAATATATTGCAAGAAGAATTGACAGTTTTATTGGTGTTCTGTGGACCAAGTGCTGCTCCAATTACTTTATGAGGATGAACACCTTGAGCTCACAGTCACCAGATGCAGTAGGCGATATTTCTAGCATCCTCAACTTGCAGACAGGGAAGCTGAGACACAAAGAGGTTAAAGAGTTTGCTCAAGGTCACCCATCCAGGAAGTGGGAGGGGCAGGATTTAATCCAAAGGCTCTGTTTCTAGCCTTGGTGAGCTTAACCACTGAGCCGTGGAGCCTCTCAAAGGTGAGGGGTCTGAGTCGAGAAACAGGGCATACGCTGATGACAAGCGAAGCTAACGAGGTTCCCCTGCCTCACCTCCCCTCTCTGCGTGCCCCAGTCCTGCTACCAGCAGCCCCAGCACCCCTCCTCTGAGAAGTCCGCTGTGGTTTCATCTGTCAGAATGAGTTAGTATCCTTTTCTCCACGAGCACAGGACCTGACTGTCCATGTCTACTTCAGCTTTTACCTGGTATCACAGTGCTTTGTTATATGGACAATTTCTTCGGGATACTGTTCAATTTCCTGATGACAGAACTTACTTGCTGTAAGTTTGATTAGTATAAACTATAGCTAGCAGTTTGTCTTGCCCCTGGTGCCTGTTTGACAAATATTTGTTGAAAAGATGGGTGAATGATCCCACTGTAACAAGAAGGCATTTAAAATACTTTAAGGTAAAAACAATTGCAGTGATTCAGAGTGTTTAGCAAATAAATGCAGTGGAAAGCCATTATAACATGGAATAATAAAACACAGGTTAGCTTACTAAAGGGCAAATTATGTTCCCAAAAGGTAACCACATAAAACAAATCCACAAGGCAATGGAGTAAGTCTAATACCTCTTCCAAATACCAGAATCAGAAAGGTCAGGCTGCACATTTGCAATGAATCCAATCCGTTATACTGTCAAACAGGCTATAAGGCAAAAAGAAATTTACTATTCACTTTGAAATTTCCCCCATAAATAAAGCATATGACTCTAGTCTTATTGTTGGGATGTGTGATTTACTTGTGTGTGTATGTAGGTTTTTAAAAATGAGGACACTACATATGGGTATGTGTGTATACACATACTATATGTACATATGAATTATGTATGTACTGTAAAAGGAGACTTAAACGAGAGTGCCAGTGTGATGGTCTAACTCTAAAACTATAAATTTCTAAGTCTGACTTTCTATCCCTCTTTTCAAGGAGGTTGCCGTGGGAGCTGACCCTTCCTCCGTGCACACGGAGTCAGATGAACCATTTATTTCTGCAGATGCTCAGAGCAGCACTGCTTCACAAATCGGCCCATGTTTAACTTCTTTCCTTCTTCAGAGAATGTGAAAAAACAGTGATTGTGTCCATTTTTGTTAATTACTTCCTTTTCTCACATAATATCATACATGACCAACATCATGTCCCAAATGGTAAGAGAAGGTGTGATTCTCTAAGAGACATACTGATTCTCCTTATTAAACTGTGATTCCGCAATGTTTTCCTCTGGTTATAGCATTGGTGCCTCCTTTCAAATGCCATCATCACACACTCTGGGGTGATCTGCCAGTAAAGTATGGATTTTAAAAGCCTCAAGATTTTAAAAAGTTTTTCAGGCAACTTTGAGTGCAGGCAGAAAACTCATTTTTAGACTTCAGTCAGAGGACATCAGTACTCTGAAAGTCAGAAACCTTCTTTTATGCCAGGGTTTCTTCCTGTGATTAAAAACATGACAACCTAGATAGGTCGATTTGTGTCATATTGTAGAGCACAGGGAGCTATATTAGGTATCCTGTGATAAACCATAATGGAAAAGAGTCTGAAAAAGGATGTCTATATGTATAACTGAATCACTTTGCTGTACAGAAGAAATTAACACAACATCGTAAATCAACTAGACTTCAATAAACTTTTAAAAAAGAGGACAAAAAACCCAGGACGACCTAGTAGAAGTTAACAATGACTGACTCCCCCAGGGCAAGACCTCAGGCTCTGGCTCTTTTGCCCGTAAAAAAACACATGGAAAACACTTAAAAATGGCATGGAGAGGTTAAAGTTATGTTATTTACCTGAAATTTGGAAAACATGGTTTCGAATGAAAAATAACAAATACAAACCCAAAATGAAATGCTTGAAAGGTTATTTCTTCATTAAAAAACCTTTGGTTGGCTGCTGTGCTCACTCTTCACTCAGGGCCAGACATCTCCAGTGATTTCACGTTTGCAAACAAAGATGCAGTCTGTGGAACATCCTGAGTGACATCCACAGACCTGGGAGCATCTCCTTCCAGCATCACGTGTCTTTCCTCCCTCTGGGGCCCCCAGAAATCCTGTCTTCTGTGGGACACCCTGCTCCTTTCTCATCACACCCTTGTTTCCTGTCTGGGGAAATCCCATCGGCACTGAATTTCATCAGCCACTGACCCTGAGGTGTGAAAGTAAGTCACCTTGGCACTTGTCTTGCGAAGGTATTATTCTAGCGACACATTTTTCTTTTACTGGAGCCAAGCCAGGCCTGGAGGAGAGACTGCAGATTAGAGGAGAGAAGCTATCACACGTACGGCTGAGTGTACCTGGTAGCTGAGACGCAGAGGAAGATCCACAGCCAGAATAGTCAGCTGTTTACTGGCTTCGGGAGATGGCTGTGTGAAGACGGTCCTGCGTGGCTCTCCATATCTTGTGAAGTAGCCTGAGGTGGTCTGCCAGGACAGAAGCAGGCAGGACAGCCTGGAGCTTGAGGGGCTGAGGGGCCAGGTCACATTGGAACCTCAACCATGCACAAGCAGAGAGAGAAAGAGAGATGACAGCTCGGAAGAGGGGCTCTAAAGGGAACCACACAACCTGCTGAGCTCAGCGATGGCACATTCGTAGAGGAGCCAGAGGCTGTGGCCAGGAATTTGAAAGCAAAACAGAAAATAAGTCAACTGGCAACCAGAGCAAGAGGTTTTGCTTTCCTCCTCATGATGACTTCAGACATAGTGACCTTTCTTCCAAACCATCTATCTTGTGGAAAATTGGATGCCGATAACTGAATTGATACAGGCTCTTTGAATAAGGAGGTCATCCATCTCTCCAGTCTGGGGGCTCTGCCATCTGCAGACACACGTGCGTGGTGAAACGTAGCATGACATTTTCTCCCTGGCATTCTTTCTCATTTTTTTAAATATTTTGCTTCATCCATTCATTCAACAAATACCTAATTGATACCTATTGCTAATGTATTAGTAAGGGGCTCAGGAATTCCTCTTTGGTTGCTGAACTCTTTTGTCTATGCCATTTTTTAAGAATGTAATCCCTTAGTCTCAGATATTAACATACATTTTCAAAACCTGAGAATTAAATTAAAATGCAGATTCTGGGTTCCAGAATGGTCCAACATGACCCCTGAGACTATGTATTTCTAATAAGCTTCTAGGAGATGTCTAAGTTATTCACTTCTGTACCTCACTTAAGTAGCAAAGTTGAAAAGTTGATAGCTGGTGCTTCTCATACTTGGGCCAAGTAACAATTACTCAGAGAGATTTTTTTTAAATGCTGGGGCCCCCGCAGGGCCCAGCTCCACACATTCTGTTTCAGTTGGTAAGAAATGAGACTAGGTATTTGTATTTTTTAAAAAGTCTCCCAGGTGATTCACATGGGACCCAAGTTTAAAAAGCCCTGCTCAGGACTGTCCCCCTAAATTTGTCAACTCCAGTAGTGTTCAGATTAAAAAAGGGCTGATGTGCCTGCTTACATGAAGCCATTTGACCCCAGACAGAGAAGAGGCAGTTACAACGTAGGAACAGGGACTTTTAGTGGCCTAACTTTAAAGAACTCCTAAGTTATCTATTCCTGCAGGATGCCAGCCTCTGAACTCTTGGCCAGTGGAGCTAAGAGCCATGGTCATAGACGGTTCAGCCCCAAGGAAAGAGCCCTGTCACTGTTTCTCCTGGATATCTTGAGGTTATAGTATGCTCTCTTGTCCACTTAATTCCTGTTGGTCTGTTAAGATCTGACAACAGAACTGCTGTTTCTCTGGATGTGAAAAACGCAGATTCTCAGAAATAATGCCTCCCCTCTCTCGCTCTGCTAAAATCTGCACTAAATCTTATGAGAAAGGGGAAGAATTTACTACTGTTTCCCTCTTTGAGCTAGAGATCTTCCATTTTCTTCTCATACTAAGTCAGATGAGGACCAAAAAGATGTATTAAAAACAGTGATTTTGGGCTTCCCTTGTGGTGCAGTGGTTGAGAGTCCACCTGCCGATGCAGGGAACATGGGTTCGTGCCCCGGTCCGGGAAGATCCCACATGCCACGGAGCAGCTGGGCCCATGAGCCATGGCCACTGAGCCTGCGCGTCTGGAGCCTGTGCTCTGCAATGGGAGAGGCCACAACAGTGAGAGATCCGCGTACCACACACATATACAAAAAATAAGAGTCTAAATAAAGAGACTAAAGAGTCAAGATTTAATTAAAACAAAGTAATACTTAAAAAAAAACACGGTGCTTTTGTTTTATTCATAACTGGTGAGTATATTCATATCTCTGAGTTAAAGACCCATACGTTTAGAGAAACGGGCACACATAATTGTTTCTACATTTTGAGCTAGAATACCAGTCTTCAAGTACCCAAGGACACTAGAAATAAGACAAGAGAGACAAGCACTCTGCCTCATGGAACTCATGGTCTAATATTTATTTGTGGGTCAAAAAGCACAAAATGTCAATTCATTCATTTATTCAATAAGCATTTACTAAGTTTTCCTGAGGGCAAGAACTACAGTTTCCACAGGTTTTATATCAGCAAATGGGGCTTTGCATAAAATAGGCATAGACATGCCGTTGTAGTTCATCCAATATTTGTTGTTATTTCTTGAAAAGGTGTATGTGGATGTTAACATTGTCCCAGAGTCCTAACTTCTATGATAACTGTCTATGATAAGACTTTTCAGATCTTTCTCCAGTGACTTCATGGAGTAAGGCTGCCTTTGCGTCCACACATTCCTAAGTGTTCCCCACGATGTCCGGCACAGAACAGGGTCTACAGTAGGTGGTCTCAAAGGTTATGAATTAATTTCACAGCTTAAAGACACAAGCAAAACATGGACAGGCCCCCTAAATACCATCATACTGACCAGCCCGCCAGTATAATGGATCCCAGTAGGAAAAACAAATTAAGCATCTCAAGGCTTTGGTTTTCCTCCTCCCTCTTTTCTTTGGATTTCTCTCTCTCTCTCTCTCTGTTATCCTTTCTCATCCCATGTCCAATGTCTCTCTTTTTCCCCTTCTATTTCCCTCTGGGCTATTGATCTCCATTTCAGACAACTTTGATCTAATCTTGAATAGAAAGGCTTTTAACCTCATAGGTCACCTTAAGAGAAAATCCTGACATTGTTATGTAAATATGTTTTATTTTTTCTGTCATCTTATACTATTTTAAGCATTTGCTTTAGCAAGTGGTTATAGTATATATTAGCATCTCAGGAGTCTAGGCTTGTCTTTACTTGTCTCCTCCATAAAATACAGAGAGCCTGCTTGCCCGCATAAAAAAACTTAAGAACAAGAGGAAGAAAAGGAAGCTAACATTGATAGAAAGCTCACTTCTCACTTCTATACCCTGTTGGGCAGATTCACTGAAGAATTACAGATCTGAGGGGTAGAGGAGATTTTTCACCTGGCAGCATTGTGCTGATTGTCATTCTACTTTTTAGTGCATCGTTTCTCTCTGTGGAAAGAGAGATTCTCCATTGTTCCATTAGAGAGATTGAAAGTCAAACTTACCACTCTTAAAGACATGCTGAGCATTCAAGAGATGAGATAAAACTAAACCCACATACATATTGTAAAACTAACACAAAAGTAAACATGGAACTCTCATTTTATTATTACTATTGTGATTAAAAGATGGATGGTAGCAGAATTCTTGAAATAGGAGTTATATAATATAAAATAATTATTTCACACTGTTCTATTAAGAGGAATAATTAAAAACTAAGCATGGAAGAAAAAAATGATGGGAAGAGTAATTATTCTCTTGACAATACACTAATAGAATGTAACTTTTACAGCTTTCAGTTGGTTTTCCTTTAACAAAGCAAAATCTGTGATATACTTTTGAGAAAATCTATATCTTTCTAGAATGTTTTGATTTTTCCCAAGCTTTGGCTTTTCCCCAAGGTTTACCACACTTAATTCAATATATGTTTTTTAGACAATTGTGCTTAGTATTCTAATGCTAAATTCATAGTTATGAAAGTTCTCTTTTCATGCTTACAAATCATTAATGTACATAATATTTAATTCAACTATATGATTATGATAGTACTGAAAACAATTACAACAAACAAATATGACTTTTGATCAGCATACACTTCAGACGGACAGTGCATATATGTGAGTCCAGTAGAAACAGTCTACTGGCCACCAATGCTCAATTGGTTATGGGTGTAGTACAATGTGTTTATGTTGGGAATGGTGAACAGTGGTTTGGGAAGAGAAAGCAATGCTTAATTGATATGTCAAAAGTGAAAGGAGAACTATTTAAACTCAACAATAAGAAAACAAACAACTTGATTTAAAACTGGGCTATAAACTCTAACAGACACCTCACCAAAGAAAATATACACAAGGCAAATAAATGTATGAAATGATACTCCACATCATGCATCATCAGAAAAATGTGAATGAAAACAAGTTACCATTACACTCCTATTAGAATGACCAAAATCTTGAATACTGACAATACCAAATACTTGCAAAGATGGGGAGTCATAAAGCCATGGAAAGACATAGAGGAACTTTAAATTCATCTTACTAAGTGAATGAAGCCAATCAGGCTACAAACTGTATGATTCCAAGTTTATAATATTCTTAAAAATATTCTGAAAAAGGCAAAGCTATGGAGACAATAAAAAGATCAGTCACTGCCAGGGGTCAGAGGGATGGATATGAATAGGACTTTAACGGCAATTAAAATATTCTGTATGACACTATATTGGTGAATACATGCCACTACACATTTTTCCAAACCCTAAGAATATATAACATCAAGAGTAAACCCCCATATAGACTTTGAGAGAATATGATGTGCTGATGTATGTTCATCAGTTGTAACAAATGTACCATCTGGTAGGGGAGAGCTGTGTGTGTGGCAGGGTGAGAGCAGTTTTAATGAACCTAAAACTGCTCTAGTAGTAAAAAAAAAAAAGTGTCCAAAATATTGCTGTGCATACAAAGAAACCTGAAAGAAAATATCCAAAATCCAAAGAGTGGTGGGATTATGCAGAAAAAAAAAGTGAGATAGGTATATTCAAATTTACGATGGTTTTTCTGTGAATTTCATTTTCTTTTTCCTTAGTATTCTCTTAGCTCACTTCCATTTAACTGATGTAAGATGAACCACTGATCACCATTCCCAATACAAACAAGCTAGCTGATGTGTCTGCCAATACAAGAGGGTATAAATTATTTTATTAATAAGGTTGATTTAATACAAATATACCACCATCTGCAGCATAAGGTAGTATCTGTTATTTTTGTTTCAAATATTTATGGAACATTTTTCTAATTGTCCTACATTAGCCAAATTCTATAAATTTCAGAAATTAGAAAGTGCACTGGTCACATTCCTGAACTGTGATGCAATAAAATACATATAAATGCAAACACAATTTTTTAAATGACTGCAAAATCGTGGATGAACCTAAATATTATCATACTAAGTGAAGTTAAGTTACAGAGAAAGACAAATATATGATATTACTTATATGTGGAATCTAAAAATTAGTAAAAATGAACTAATTTAGAAACAGAAACAGACTCACAGACATAGAAAACAAACCTATGGTCACCAAAGAGGAAATGGGGGAAGGGATAAATTAGGAGTATGGAATTAACAGATGCACACTACCATATTTTAATAACTTTATTTTGTTTTTCTTTCATTTTTTTTCTCCCTTTTCTTCTGAGCCGTGTGTCTGACAGGGTCTTTGTGCTCCAGCCGAGTGTCAGACCTGAGCCTCTGAGGTGGGAGAGCGGAGGTCAGGACATTAGACCACCAAAGACCTCCCAGCCCCATGTAATATCAAATGGTGAGAGCTCTCCCAGAGATCTCCATTTCAATGCTAAGACGCAGCTCCACTCAACAACAAGCAAGCTCCAGTGCAGGACACCCCAGGTCAAACAACTAGCAAGAGAGGAACACAACCACACCCATTAGCAGAGAGGCTGCCTAAAATCATAATAACATCACAGAGACCCCAAAACACACCACCAGATGTGGTCCTGCCCACCAGAAAGACAAGATCCAGCCTCATCCACCAGAAGACAGGCACCAGTCCCCTCCACCAGGAAGCCTACACAAACCACTGAACCAACCTTACCCACGGGGACAGACACCAAAAGCAACAGAAACTGTGAACCTGCAGCCTGAGAAAAGGAGACCCCAAACACAGTAAGTTAAGTAAAATGAGAAGACAGAGAAATACATAGCAGATGAAGGGGAAAGGTAAAAACCAACCAGAACAAAAAAATGAAGAGGAAATAGGCAGTCTACCTGAAAAAGAATTCAGAGTAATGATAGTAAAGTTGATCCAAAATCTTGGAAATAGAATGGAGAAAATACAAGAAACGTTTAACAAGGACCTAGAAGAACTAAAGAGCAAATAAACAATGATTAACAGCACAGTAAATGAAATTAAAAATTCTCTACAAGGAATCAATAGCAGAATAACTGAGGCAGAAGAACGGATAAGTGACCTAGAAGACAAAATAGTGGAAATAACTACCACAGAGCAGAATAAAGAAAGAAGAATGAAAAGAATTGAGGACAGTCTCAGAGACTTCTGGGACAACATTAAACACAACAACATCTGATTTATAGGAGTCTCAGAAGAAGAAGAGTAAAGAAAGGGACTGAGAAAATATTTGAAGAGATTATAGTTGAAAACTTCCCTAATATGGGAAAGGAAATAGTCAATCAAGTCCAGGAAATGCAGAGAGTCCCATACAGGATAAATCCAAGGAGAAACAAAAAGACACATATTGATCAAACTATCAAAAATTAAATACAAAGAAAAAATATTAAAAGCAGCAAGGGAAAAGCAACAAATAACATACAAGGGAATCCCTATGATGTTAACAGCTGATCTTTCAGCAGGAACTCTACAAGCCCGAAGGGAGAGGCAGGACATATTTAAAGTGATGAAAGGGAAAAACGAACAACCAAGATTACTCTACCCAGCAAGAATCTCATTCAGATTCGACAGAGAAATTAAAATCTTTACAGACAAGAAGAAGCTAAGAGAATTCAGCACCACCAAACCAGCTTTACAACAAATGCTAAAGGAACTTTTCTCTAGGCAGGAAGCACAAAAGAAGGAAAAGATCTACAATAGCAAATGCAAAGCAATTAAGAAAATGGTAATAGGAACATACATATCAAAAATACCATAAATGTAAATGGATTAAATGCTCTGACCAAAAGACATAGACTGGCTGAATGGATAAAAAAACAAGACCCGTATATATGCTGTCTACAAGAGACCCACTTCAGACCTAGAGATACAGACTGAAAGTGAGGGAATGGAAAAAGATATTCCATGCAAATGGAAATCAAAAGAAAGCTGGAGTAGCAATACTCATATCAGACAAACTAGACTTTAAAATAAAGACTAATACAAGCGACAAATAGGACACTATATAATGATCAAGGGATTAATCCAAGAAGAATACATAACAATTGTAAATATTTATGCACACAACATAGGAGCATAAATAAGGCAATATACAAGGCAAATACTAACAGCCATAAAAGGGGAAATCAACAGTAACACAATAATACTGGGGGACTTTAACACCCCAGTTTCACCAATGGACAGATCATCCAAAATGAAAATAAATAAGGAAACACAAGCTTTAAATGATACATTAAACAAGAAGAACTTAATTGATATTTATAGGACATTCCATCCAAAAACAACAGAATACTCTTTCTTCTCAAGTGCTCATGGAACATTCTCTAAGATAGATCATATCTTGGGTAACAAATCAAGCCTTGGCAAATTTAAGAAAATTGAAATCATATCAAGTAAATTTTCCGACCACGACACTATGAGAATAGATATCAATTACAGGAAAAATACTGTAAAAAATACAAACACTTGGAGTCTAAACAATACACTACTAAATAACCAAGAGATCACTGAAGAAATCAAAGAGGAAATTAAAAAAAAATACCTAGAAACAAATGACAGTGAAAACACAATGGCCCAAAACCTATGAGATGCAACAAAAGCAGTTCTAACAGGGAAGTTCACAGCAATCCTACCTTAAGAAACAAGAAAAATCTCAAATAAACATACTAAACTTACACCTAAAGCAATTAGAGAAAGAACAACAACAACAACAGAAAAAAAACAAAGTTAGCAGTAGGAAAGAAATCATAAAAATCAGATCAGATATAAATGAAAAAGAAATGAAGGACACAATGGAAAAGATCAATAAAACTAAAAGCTGGTTCTTTGAGAAGATAAACAAAATCAATAAAGCATTAACCAGACTCATCAATGAAAAAATGAAGAAGATTTAAATCAACAGAATTAGAAATGAAAAGGAACAGTAACAACTTACACTACAGAAATACAAAGTATCATGAGAGATTACTAAAAGCAACTATATGTCAATAAAATGGACAACCTGGAAGAAATGGACAAATTCTTAGAAAAGCACAACCTTCCAAGAATGAATCAGGAAGAAATAGAAAATATAAGCAGACCAATCAGAGCAATCAGAAGCACTGAAATTGAGAATGTAATTAAAAATCTTCCAACAAACAAAAGAACAAGACCAGATAACTTCACAGGTGAATTCAATCAAACATTTAGAGAAGAGCAAATACCTATCCTTCTCTAACTCTTCCAAAATATAGCAGAGGGAGACACACCCCCAAACTCATTCTATGAGGCTGCCATCACCCTGATACCAAAATCAGACAAAGATGTCATAAAGAAAAAGAATACTACAGACCAATATCAAGGGTGCACATAGATGCAAAAATCCTCAAAAAATACTAGCAAACAGAATCCAGCAGCACATTAAAAGGATCATACACCATTATCAAGAGGGGTTTATCTCAGGAATGCAAGGATTCTTCAATATATGCAGTTCAATCAATGTGATAAACCATATTAACAAACTGAAGGATAAAATCCATATGATCATCTCAATAGATGCAGAGAAAGCTTTCGACAAAATTCAACACCCATTTATGATAAAAAAAAATCCAGAAAGTAGGCATAGAGAGAACTTACCTCAACATAATAAAGGCCATATATGACAAACCCACAGCCAACATCGTTCTCAATGGTGAAAAACTGAAACCATTTCCTCTGAGATTAGGAACAAGAAAAAGTTGCCCACTCTCACAACTTTTATTCAACATAGTTTTAGCCACAGCAATCAGAGACAAAAAAGAAATAAAAGGAATCCAAATTAGAAAAGAAGTAAAACTGTCACTGTTTGCAGATGACATGATACTATACATAGAGAATCCTAACAATGCTACCAGAAAGCTACTAATCAGTGAATTTATTAAAGTATTGGGATACAAAATTAATGCACAGAAATAAATCTCTTGCATTCCTATACACTAATGATGAAAAATCTGAAAGAGAAATTAAGGAAACACTCCCATTTACCATTGCAACAAAAATGATAAAATAGGTAGGAATAAACTCACCTAAGGAGACAAAATACTTGTATGCAGAAAACTAAAAGACACTGATGAAAGAGATTAAAGTTGATACAAAAGATGGAGAGATACACCATGTTCTTGGATTGGAAGAATCAACATTGTGAAAATGACTATACTACCCAAAACAATCTACAGATTCATTGCAATCCTTATCAAACTACTACTGGCATTTTTCACAGAATTAGAAAAAAAAATTCACAATTTGTATGGAAACACAAAAGACCCCAAATAGCCAAAGCAATCTTGAGAAAGAGAAACAGAGCTGGAGGAATCAGGCTCCTTGACTTCAGACTATACTACAAAGCTACCTTAATCAAAACAGTATGGTACTGGCACAAAAACAGAAATATACATCCATGGAACAGGATAGAAAGCCCAGAGATAAACCCATGCACATATGTTGACTTTATTTTTGATAAAGGAGGCAAGAATATACAATGGAGAAAAGACAGCCTCTTCAATAAGTGATGCTGGGAAAATTGGACAGCTACATGTAAAAGAATGAAATTAGAACACTCCCTAACACCATACACAAAAATAAACTCAAAATTGATTAAAGACCTAAATGTAAGGCCAGACAGTATAAAACTCTTAGAGGAAAACATAAGTAGAACACTCTATGACATAAATCACAGCAAGATCCTTTTTGACCTACCTCCTAGCGAAATGGAAATAAAAACAAAAATAAGCAAATAGGATCTAATGGAACTTAAAAGCTTTTGCACAGAAAAGGAAACCATAAGCAAGACGAAAAGACAACCCTCCAAATGGGAGAAAATATTTGCAAATGAAGCAACTGACAAAAGATTAATCTCCAAAATACAAGCAGCTCATAAAGCTCATGGGCAGAAGACTAAATAGACATTTCTCCAAAGAAGATATACAGATTGCCAACAAACATATGAAAGTATGCTCAACATCAGTAATTATTAGAGAAATGCAAATCAAAACTACAATGAGGTATCACCTCATAACTGTCAGAATGGCCATCATCAAAAAATCTACAAGCAATAAATTTTGGAGAGGGTGTTGAGAAAAGGGAACCCTCTTGTACTCTTGGTGGGAATGTAAACTGATACAGCCACTATGGAGAACAGTATGGAGGTTCCTTAAGAAACTTTAAATAGAACTACCATATGACCCAGCAATCCCACTACTGAGCATGCACCCTGAGAAAACAATAATTCAAAAAGAGTCATGTACCACAATGTTCATTGCAGCACTATTTGCTATAGCCAGGACATGGAAGAAACCTAGGTGTCCATTGACAGATGAATGGGTAAAGAAGATGTGGCACGCATATACAATGGAGTATTACTCAGCCATAAAATGAAACAAAATTGAATTACTTGTAGTGAGGTGGATGGACCTAGGGTCTGTTATACAGAGTGAAGTAAGTCAGAAAGAGAAAAACAAATACCATATGTTAACACATATATATTCAATCTGAGAAAAAAAAAATTGCTCTGAAGAACCTAGGGGCAGGAGAGGAACAAAGATGCAGATGTAGAGAATGGACCTGAGGACACGGGGTGGGGAAAGGGTAAGCTGGGAAGAAAGGAGAGAGTGGCATGGACATATATACACTACCAAATGTAAAATCGATAGCTAGTGGGAAGCAGCCACATAGCACAGGGAGATCAGCTCGGTGCTTTGTGTTCACCTAGAGCGGTGGGATAGGGAGGGTGGGAGGGAGATGCAAGAGGGAGGGGATATGGGGATATATGTATACGTATAGCTGATTCACTTTGTTATACAGCAGAAACTAACACAACAATGTAAAGCAATTATACTCCAATATAGATGTTAAAAAAATATGCAAACAAGAATTGAGCTGGGCCCACTTGAATTCTAGTCTCTACACGGGCAATATTTCACTGTAGCCTTGATTCACTTCTCATTGTGTAAAACGATTTCTAAAGTCTGTTATGGCAAAGGTAGACACGATTAGAGTTGCCTTTAACCTATGTATATACAAAAGTGTGTCAATTATTTTTCAGGTCCATTAAGTGAGGAATATTTGGTTTTGAGAATGGTTATTCCTCACAGTAAAAGCACAGAGCCTGGCATACCACACTTTTGATAAGAGAAGTTGGATAACAATTTGGTTGAACTGAAAGGATGCAAGGAGCTGCTCTCTCCATGTTTGGCCTGAAAGCAGTTAGCAAACTGGAAGGAGGCTAACTTCATCTCATTTCCTTTCTTCTGCCACCTAACCTTCTCTAAGCAGACAATTTAAAATACCATAAAACACTCTTGCAAACTCCATCTCACCATGTCAAACTTGTTTCCAGAATCCAAGGTGACTTCTGGAGGTTCCCACATCTGCACCTTCTCCTGCAGACCCAGAGCCATTCCTTCAAACAACCTCCTCAAATGATTCTAGGTGTGCAACGAGGACAGAGTGGATACATGATTCTTATGACATCTCAGAGTCCAGGATGAAAGCTAACATGCAGCAAATATGAATTCGCCCTACACTTCCAGGTATATGCAAATGCACTTCATTATTCTTTAACTTATGGTAGGTTCTATTTTGAGCCCCTGGTCAGAGGTGGAGGCAGACACAGAGTGCAGCCCTGCCGGGAGCTCACAGTCTGTATGCAAGCCCTGCGGGGTCCTTGGGGGAGACCTCCCAGCCCCGTGTCTTCTCTCCTTGAAGGCATCTGCTGAGATGTCCAGCCTCCAGGGCTCCTCACATCCCACCGGAAGCTGCACTGAGACGTCCCAAATTCCAGTCCGCCCGCCATGTCAAATCCAAGGCTCCCTTCACTCTGTGGTAAGCTGGAGGCTCAGAATTCACTCTGCTGCTTTCAAGTCACTCTAGGGCATGCGGATCTTTTCAAGGATCTCCTATTGCCTCTGCCTACCTCAAATGTCTGGGGAGGGTGTCTGGCATGAATATTTTATAAAAGTTCCTCCCCACCATAACTGCCCTGGTGAATCTAATGGCAAACAGGGTTAAGAGCCACTGCCCAGGACTTGAGTGTACCCACTGCCTCTGTGGGTGATGACATCCCAAGGACACAAGTCCCTTCTCATCTACAAAACTTCTGAGTTCAGCTGAAGCCCATTCTCCTTCTCACTGTCTGAGAGTCAATCTACCCTCTGCTAAATCTCTATCTCCAAATGCCCACCTTCACACAGCCAGGTGTGGCCAAGTTCTCTGGTACATTTATATAACCTCACTGACTCTCAGTTTCTTCATCTATGACCTGGGGACAAGAATCAGAACCCAGAATGTTTATATAGGTGTGAAATAAAAAGAAGAAAGTTTCTGTCTCATAACTGACTATTGATAAATGGTAAATATTTGTCAAGCACCTCCGGTGTGCTAAGCGTTGTTCTAGGCATTGGAGATAAAGGAAAGCAAAGTCTTTGTTCTCACAAAGTTTACCTTTTAATTATGGAAGGTAGACAAGTGAATACATATGTGAAATATTTAAGTCTTAGGGAATAATTTGTGCTTGGAAGAGAAGCTCAGCTTGGCACATCCGTGTCATAGGGGCAGGCAAACAATTCATTTGGCTCTACTTTGGGCTCCATGAATCACAGTAGTAACTCATGGACACTCTTCTCATCAAAATCCTCCAAAATGATTCGTATCTCAGAATTTAATCCAAAATCCTTACTGGCAACACAATGCTCTTTTCAACTCACCAGAGGCTCTTTCTGTCATTCTCCAAGTGAACATACTCTCTGTCTCTAAATCCATGTAGTAGTTTATCCACACCTCATCAGTGTCACTTTCATTGTGTGCCTTTGTAATATCATAAAAGACTCCTATAGTTTCTCTCCTTCTATAGAACTAGGTAACTTTGAGATTTTTCTTTTTCATAAGAGAATATTATGTTTTTGACATTATTTTGTTTTATTTGGCATCCTAGGAACTGCATTAACACATGATTTTTTAAATAACAGGTGCTCAATTAAAGCATGTTCAGCATAAATGAAACATTAACAAAAGCCAGATATAAATACACATTTCAAAGATGTGTTTGTTGTTACCTGGAATTTTTGCATCACAGGAGCGTTTTTGTAACATTTTTCAGCTTTAGCAATTGCTCTTCAAGCCTTTGGAACTGATGACATGTATAGAAGCTGAATTATGCTGCTTGGCTTCTCTAACAGAAAAAAATATTAAGAGAACTACTGGGATTTGCCGCACTTGAGCTATTATGATTCCAGCTAAGGTAATGAGAGAAGAGGATGTGGCAGGAGCAGAAATGTGTTTTGATATTTATTTAATTTCAGCCTAGCATATTTACACTAATTAGAGCTGTGCTTTGCAGACAGATGTTCAAATCAGCTGGGAACACAGGAGGCAAATAAAAGATTCCTAGAATTCCCTGTGGTTTTAGCTGGAGTGACAGAGTCCTTGGCATGGACAGGTTTTATGTGCAGGTATGGAAGCCCCCTTTGCCATTGCTCTTGAATTTCAGGATGGAATCTGAGCTACTTGTCCTAGCACTCTTTGGATTCCAGATTTCTCACTGTTGTTTTCATTTTGTTTAGTCTCATTCCAAAGCTGGCCCTGCTCCCTATCTCTACCCTGAACCCAGTCTGTATTACTGCTCAGCCCAAGATTCTCCTCTCCTTTGACCCACTGGATGTCCTGTCCTCATGAAAATGGACACCAGCGTCAATGTGATATTTAGTCCAGGCCATGTGGAAATCTTGGTTCTCTTACTTTCGAAGTTGGGAACTTAGTGTAATTATTTTATAATTTTCCTAACCTCAGTTAACTCATCTGTATAATGGGAATAGTTGATCTTATTATAGACGTGTGTGCAGATTGAATGAAACAATGTACATAAAGTGTCTAGCACAGAATAAGTGATCAAGTGTGTGACTCCTGGTTCTTAGCCATAACCATCCCAATTAACACACCGCAGCTGGAAACTACTAGTAATCCAATGTCTGCTGGAAACTACTAGTAATCCAATGTCTGCTGGAAACTACTAGTAATCCAATGTCTGTTCCATTGCCCTCAGTAACCTTTTGCTTTCTGTTAAGACACTAGGACATACACAGATGTTGCTGTGTACTCTAATCTTTCTGCATATTTATCATCTATCTATCTATGTTATCATTTAATTTATTTAAGGAAATTTCAGGACTTCCCTGGTGGTCCAGTGGTTAGGACTTCACACTTCCACTGCAGGGGGCACAGGTTTGATCCCTGGTCAGGAAACTAAGATCCCGCATGCCGCGTGGCAGGGTCAAGTATACACACACACACACACACACACACACACACACACACACAATAAAGCCACTTATTTCCTGGCTCAATATATATTCTCTTTCCATAAACTGTGTACCTCTCCCACCAGGTTTAAAGCCCCTGTGGTTTAGTGATGAATGGTCACCTACATGACAGATTTCTTGCTGAGGCCACCTGGATGGTCATGAAACTCCACCTCCAGACTAAAGCAAGGGTCCCCATTCCTGGCTGACACCAGCAGGGATGCCCATATGGTTCATAACTGGAGCCAGAGGCAAAGCTGAGCCTCAGTTCCGGGTGTGAGGAGTCCAGCTGTTGTTTCCAGTCCACATGAGGTGGTCTTTTGTGAGTTTTCACATCTTCTGTATTCCTTTGTTTTTGGATTTCATCGTTTGTTTTTTCTTTCCTTTTAACGCTTCTTTGTTTGAAGCATTTTCTTTGGCTATTTTTTTCGGATCTGTTTCCTGTCTAAGAAGTTGATGTTTCATTGTCTTTGGAGGATCTTTTTCTCTAGGAAGTTGAATTAAACACTAGCGTAAGGACCACAGGAAAAATCTCCTCATTAAGCTCTTCAGGCCAACAAAATCGTCACAGTTAAGACACGGCCCAGCTTCAGGCTCCAAGGCCAGGTCTCCACAAAATGTTATTTCATTATATTTACAACTAACACATTACTTATTTACACAACTGATTTTTCTCTCTGCTTTCTTATTCCAGTTACCTCCTTTTTAGCATCATATGTTGTAAGTTTATTCTTAATGTCTAGTAAAATATAAACTTTTATTGATTCGGTCAAAGGAGAAAGAAAATATATATCTGTTGGCTACTTAAGGTATTTCAGGCAATGAGATTAATGCTGTATTTATCTCTATAAAGTCTTCTAGTAAAAGTATTATGCTCATTTTTATACTAAGGAAACCAAATTTTAGAAAGTCTAAACAATTTCTCCAGAATCCAGTAGAAACACTGAGATTCAAACTCAATTTTCATTTCTTTTTTAATTTAATTTTAATTTTTTTACTGAAGTATAGTTTTTTTTTTGGTCTTTTTTTTTTTTTTTTTTTTGTGGTATGCGGGCCTCTCACTGTTGTGGTCTCTCCCGTTGTGGAGCATAGGCTCCAGACACGCAGGCTCAGTGGCCATGGCTCACGGGCCTAGCTGTTCTGCGTCATGTGTGATCTTCCCAGACCGAGGCATGAACCCGTGTCCCCTGCATCGGCAGGCAGACTCTCAACCACTGCGCTACCAGGGAAGCCCTGAAGTATAGTTGATTTACAGTGTTGTGTTAGTTTCAGCAAAGTGCTTCAGTTTACATGTATAAGACTCAACTTTCTTGATTAAAATACATGTTCTTGATTCATCACTTCTTGTATTTTTAACGTTTTTATTATATTTGGAACTTTTTATGAAAGTGTAATTAGATTCCAATTTCAAGATTTAATTTCTTTAACATATTTGTTTTTTATGGAAAGAGTAGTAGAAATTAAGGTACATTTTTAAAAAATAAAACATTCTTAAATAATGATGTGCAAAGTTTTCCAAGGCAATTTTTTTGTAATAATCATGAGATTCTAAAGATGATGCTAAATATGTTTTTGTGTCAGATAGATATAAGTTTAATTCTTGGCTATATTATACTATCTTTGAGGCCTTGGGCAAATTATTTAATTTTTTAAGCCCTCAAATTCCTCATTTGCATATGGGGTAATAATAGATATTGTCTTGCCTGGGCTTTCCTGGAAAGCAGAACTGAGACAAGGCTGATCTAGATGGTTAATTCTGAGGAGCGATTTCAGGGAAAAGGAATGAAGCAGTGAGAAGAGTGAAAGCATTTCTTGGTGGTTCCTGCCCCCATTGCTCAATGATCTATGTGCTGTTAACTCCCTCACATTTCCCGGCTGTGCATGCATGGGTACGGGCATCTCAGGAGCTCAGGGAGCTAGGAAAGCAAGAGGCAGTGCAGCTGAGACTAAGGGTTGTCATGTCACACCTGCGCAAAAGTGGTTACTGCAGCATCAGCTAGGTGAAAAGTGGAGCTGAGAGACCTGGATGGGTCACCAACGATATACTAGTTCTACTCCTTTGCTCCTGCCTTCCATTAAGTCCAGTCTGGCAGAGAGCCTTCAAAGTGGTGGACAACTTGAGAGGGTTAATATAACAAGACACAGTCTGTGTTCTTGTTCCTACAATTGACCTGTCATCTCTGATAAGGATGAATCACTTCCTCTGTAGGATGAATGAAGTCTGATGAAATTAACCTCCCACCAAGTGTTTTCCTGGTCTTCATGAAGTGTCATGTAGAGGCTTCAGAGTTGGTCACTGCAGTGGGCAGTTTGGGCTTTCAGCACTGACAATAGTTAGAGTAGCCTTGGTGAGAAGAAGTTTGTGTTACTGGGTCAACACAAAGCTTCCATCTTTGCCACCATGACCACTCCATTTACAGACCCTTTGGAGAAGCACTAGGTGGGCCAAGGTAAGAAGCAATGTGTTGTAAATACTGCTTGTGACTTCTCTGTAGACACTCTGCAGACACTATTAATGTAATAATTACTACACTTTTAATATCAAAATGTAAAGCACAAATAGTTTGCACACATTGTACACATTCCCATAGATCCACCCACCTCCTTCAATTTCCTTGTCTTCCTTTGCTCAACCATCCAAGCCATTCTTGCTTGGTCAGGAGTCCATTTGGACCACATGATTTTCTTCTCCTATATGACAAAGCAATATACTGTTCAGAGTGCTGCCTATAAAGATTTCCTTTTACTACCGCTTTCAAGTCCAACATGAATGGGGTTATTTTGTGGCAGCAGTCCGTTTTCACATGATTCATTTGTAAACTGGACCCAATTTTTCTTTATCAGCAGGTAGGTTAAGGAAGAGGCATCTGTTCAGAAAGGTGACTGGAGAGGTGTAATAGAAGTAGTTAGGCATCCTGTCCATGTAATTATCTCATGTCCTCTAGATTTGCTCAGACCCAATCCCGTATGTACCACTTCCATTGTATGATGAATTAACATTCTGCTGGCCTAGCAGATCCAATAATAACCTTCTCATGTAGAACAGCTGTGGTCAAGTTAGCATGAGTCATCAGTATAGTATAATATAGCCCACCATCTGGACAGTTTTCCCCTGGATCGTCTCTTAACTGGTTGTTTCTTATGATTTAGGTCTCAGTCTAAATATCATCTACTTAGAGAGGCATTCTCCACCTGCTTTAGAAGTAGACAGTCTTCACCATTCATCTTTTGGTCCCTCTCTTGCATTACCCTGATTTACTCTCCTCATCTTCACTCTCTGAAATAATTAAGTTTACTTGTCTCCTATCTATCTTTTGCACCTAAATTTATGCTTTATAACATCATAGGCCTTACTTCTTTTGTTTATATCATACATGCCGCCTCTAGAGCTGTGTCTCAGCAGTTGGTAGATGCTCAAAATATTTTAATTCATAAATATATATTTTTAAACATCTAATATTTTGCGACACTGTGCTTCTTAGTGTGACGTGTGTGCGTGTGTGTGTAACTGTGCCCCATTTTGGTGATCCTCAGCAAAGCTGCAGAAGAGACCATCCACCACCAGGAATCAGATCCTCACCACTGTTGGTGAATCTCCTTAAAGATGAGGTTTGGTTCTGCAAAGGTCTGATTTTTAATTGAGGCATTGATCAGGAAAACATCATCCTGGGTGTTTTGATTCATAGGTTGACTCAAAATAACATAAGCATAGCATATTAATTGTAGAAAAATCCATTTCATTCTTATCAACAAAGAATTGAACACATATCTTTTTAAAAAGATACTGTTGTCAAAAAATGAGGGATTATCCAAGGTCAGCAAATATTAATTGGATTAATGTAAATTTATAATTTCACTATAAAATGATTTTAAAATGAATCTATTACAGCTATACATACTAATATAGATGACTCAAAATATTCACATTGAGAGAAAAATGTATGTGGATGAAGATCACATACAGTCTGATTTTATTTCTAAAATTTGATCAGGGATTGTTTCATTTATATGCATTCACAGTAGGGATCTACACATACAATGTGGAAATACTAAAGAAATCATAAAATGCAGATTCTTAGTTACTTCTGATAAGAAGGAAGATACAATTGGAAAGGGGTGTACTGGAGGCTTCAGAGGTAAACGTAATATTTTAAATACAATAAATTTAAGGTTTGGATACAGATAATTGGCTTTATTATTATTTTAAAGCCATTTATCAACGTGCACATATATAAGCAAATGGTATATATGTGTATATATGTTTATATACAGTTACTCTTTTACGTATGATACATTCATGGTAAAATTAAAATTACTAATGAAGATGCCAATGAATTCCATTCATAGGTCAATGTCGACTTTACCCCCAAGGCCAAGATTTATTCTCAGCAGTGACAGAGTATAGCCAGCACTGGATGCTCTTGGCATCTTCAGTTTTGCATTTGGGAGGGAAGTGCAAGTGTACCTGGGCAATCTCCCCAGAAAGACTAGAACTTATACAGATGCGAAAGAGTTGAGTCTTGTACAGAAACTGCATAACATCATGGGCCTTACTTCAAATGAAAACTGTTCTCAACCAGTTTTCAACCATCAAATTAAAACTGTCCTCAACCAGTTTTCCATAAGTCGTAATCTTTTCTTATAGATATTTTCATATTCAGCCAGATTCAACTGCATGCCAAGACAACACTCAGCTTGTATGGGTGTAATTTCCTACACATACTCAAAATACAAAACCAACAAGTGAAAAATACATCCCTACATACATATATGATATCTTTAATGTTTGGACCCCAGCTACGCTCTCTCATTCTAGAAATGGGAGAGGTGGTGACCATGGATGAAACAGAGGTGTATGTTATAAATGTCATGGTGGTTTGACAGAGGCCATGGCAGGGCTGTAAAGAGTCTTAACAAACAGGTGTGAACAAAGCTCTATGGGGATCTTTAAGGACCCACTTGACTCTAGTAGAGGACTGGGGTAGGGGAATTGAACGTTGCCCCTGATGATTTGGCAGGAAAGGCGAGAAGATGTGAGACAGAGAAAACCACCTTAGTACAGACTCTAAAGTGCTGCCTGATTTGGCTGGGAAACAGCAGTGGTAGCACATTTCTCCATGTCCTGCAAGGAGAGGTGCCCTTTCCACTCTAGTTTCCTCCTGACCCTCAGAACCATCTGGCTTTCTGACGTGCTGCTGAGTGGAGAGGAAAACCTGGTTGCCAGGTCCAGCATGCAGGAATGGATTTGGCCTCCTCTTTCCTCAATAAATGGCATGCCAGGCAGTCATCTAATTTCCTTCTTTTAGCATTCCATTTATACAACATCTTTCAAAGCAATTACAAATAAATCTCTGCTAAAAAGAGGTTTCCTCTTCTTTTAACATCAATCCGACCCAAACCAAGAATGATTTTAGAGACCTCGCTGTTGTTTATGAGATTGTTGGAGAAAGGCCTAAAACAACCACGGTGCTTGGCTGTGTCCAAACCAAGAGTTCTCCATCACCCTTCTCCAGCCGTTACCAGGACTGTGGTCATTCCTTTCAGTGCCAGAAATGCACACTCAGCATGATGTCTAGAAATTACAATGTAGCCTCTCCCCCCTTATTCATTCCAGAAGCATTAGTATTAATTTTTATTGATTTTCAAAAATACATAGCAAAGCAAAAAGCCATTTCAAAGAACTTTAACTGTGGGAAAGCTTTTACTAGGTCATAACCTCGTTAATTTATGTTCAATTCTAATTCTTCCTTACTTAACACAGCCTTACACTGGTGACCCAAGATTTTTGGCCTGTCTTTATGGTCTGCTTGTGAGTTACTCCCCATGAGTAAGCCGATACACTAGGAAGGAAGGCACTGGTTAACCCTTCAGTCTACTGAAGATTTAAGCCATTGTCTCATACAAGACCTTACAAAGTGAAGGGCGTGAGGGCCAACAGGTCTCCATTCCCTTGTATCCCAGTGTCAGTGTCCCAGAGCTGTTCACATGAATGTCAATTTTCAGAAGAAAATCACTGAGCCTCCATCCAGCCAATGGGCCACAGAAGTGAACACCTGATTTTTAGATAGGGTGCAGCTTATTGTTTCTTTCCCAACTTAAATTCTCTCTGTGTTTTTTTGCTTTCTAATCTAAAAGGACTACTTAGACATCCAAATTGCAAATATTTATGGGGTATATTTCTCATTAAAAAGTTTATAGGGCTTCCCTGGTGGCACAGTGGTTGAGAGTCCGCCTGCTGATGCAGGGGACATGGGTTCGTGCCCCAGTCCGGGAAGACCCCACGTGCTGCGGAGTGGCTGGGCCCGTGAGCCATGGCCGCTGAGCCTGCGTGTCCAGAGCCTGTGCTCCGCAACAGGAGAGGCCACAGCAGTGAGAGGCCTGTGTACCGCAAAAAAAAAAAAAAAAGTTTATAAATAAACGCTGGAGAGGGTGTAGAGAAAAAGGAACCCTCCTACACCGTTGAAGGGAATATAAATTGGTGCAGCTACTGTGGAGAACACTATGGAGGTTCCTTAGAAAACTAAACACCGAACTACCATATGATCCTTCAATCCCACTCCTACAGATACACCTGGAGAAAACTCTAATTCGAAAATATACATGCACCCCAGTGTTCATTGCAGCACTAATAGCCACAACATGGAAGCAACCTAAATGCCTATCAATAGAGGAATGGATAAAGTTGTGGTGTATATATACAATAGAATATTACAGTCATAAAAAGAATAAAATAATGCCATTTGAAGCAACATGGATGGAACTAGAGATTATCATGTTAGCTGATGTAAGTCAGACAGAGAAAGACAAATATCAAATGATATCAGTTATATGTGGAACCTAAAAAATGATACAAGTAAACTTATTTACAAAATAGAAACAGACTCACAGGCACACAAAACAAACATGGTTACCAAAGAGGATAGCAGGGGCGAGGGGAGAGATAAATTAGGAATTTGGGATTAGCCTATACACTCTACTATATATAAAATAGATAAACAAGGACCTGCTGTATAGCACATGGAACTATATTCAATATCTGTAATAACCTATAATGGAAAAGATACTGAAAAAGAATATATATATACACACACACATACATATAACTGAATCACTTTGCTGTACACCTGAAACTAACATAACACTGTAAATTTACTATGCTTCAATAAAAAAAAAATGGTTACAAAAACACCTTAAAGGACTCCTTAGACTTCCAAATTACAAACAGTCATGGGGTACCTACTCAGGGCTCAGGACCAAGGATGTCAGACAGCTTACACGTTGCTTGCCCTTGGGTAGCTCACAACACTCTTGGGGCCGGTAAGTAAATGATGTGACTCATTGTAAAAAGGATGTGATGAAGTATTAGGGAGCTTAGGAGAGGGACCTGGAAGACTTCCTGAAAGAGGAGGCACAAGCTGAGTCTTGAGTTATAAGTAAAAGTTTGGCCAGTTAAAGAGGGTGGGATAGAGCATCCAGTCAAAGTGAACACTTTGTCCAAAGCAGCTACAAGATATATTTGGTTGGTGAAAGAGGTAGTGTGTGTGTGTGTGTGTGTGTGTGTGTGTGTGTGTGTGGAGAGGGGTGGGAAGGAAGCTAAAGATGTGGGCAAGAGCTAGTTGGTGAGGGACCAAACCAAGGAGGTACGGAGGTACCCTAAGCGGGAGAGTGGCCGGTCTGACAAAGCTCCTTCTATTCCACTTCTTAGCACTCATTTTCTTCTGAGGCTCAAGGCTTGATCTGCATTTGTAAGACTGCATTTCAATTCAGGCATAGAGACTTTCTAAGGCCAATTGATACAATAACCCCCTAATCAATGAATTTGCTCCTTTCTCTGTGATTATTTTTTCTGCCTTATCTCCACTCAGGTACAGAAGAAAAGTCAGTGCTATAACACCAACATTTAAAAGCATACAACAGAACTTCTAAAAGTATTAAAGTATTTATTTAGGAGATATTTAAGTCTGCCAGCTAAGTAACAACATTTATGTGGAAATCCCAAGTGTGTCCTAAGACACTGGAAAGAGTTTCAAGAAATCAGTCTTGAATAAAGGACATATCTCTGCTTCTTTACCAGTATTTTGTTCTTTCAAAGTCCAAAAGAAGAAGGCACCCTAATGAAATAACTAACATTAACATATTAAGTTCCAAATGCAAAATTGCAAAGGCACAAATAAAAATTGAATAAGATGTTAATATTTGGCTTTTTTGTTTGTTTTCTTTGTTTTATGAGACAACAGTCTGACAGTCTTGTCCCTTCCAGAAATTTTCTTTCCGCTACCTGCTTAAATGTAAGTGTGATTTGCAACATACACATACATACTCAAGAGAATTTTAGAGAGAGAAGAGACATACATTAAAACTTTTCTCTCTAAGGAATGAGTCCTGGGGATGTAATACATAGCATGGTAACTATAGTTGACAATACTGTACTGTATTCTTGAAAGTTGCTAAGATAGTAGATTTTAAACTTTCTTACCACAGACACACACAGACACACACACACACAATGGTAACTATGTGAGTCGACAGATGTGTTAATTATCCTTACTGTGGTAATCATTACATGATATATATTTATATTAAATACTCATGTTGAACACCTTAAACTTAAATAATGCTATATGCCAATTCCTTCTCAGTAAAGGTGGGGGAAATGTATCTACTCCAATTCTTCTCTTTATGCTGACAAAGAAATTGAGATCCAGGGAGAAAAGAGATTATTTCAGGTTCACCAGTAAATGAGAGAAAGATCAAGGTAAGAGTGAAGTTTCCTGATTCCACGATGGTACCCTTGTGTCTTCATCCACCTTCACATGCCCTCCCTCCTCTATCTCCCCTATCCCTCCCCCTTTCCTCCCCTCCCTCCCTCCTTCCGTCCTTCCAACCGTTCTTTCTTGTCCAGAGCTAACAATTTATCATGAACCTTTCTCTGGACATACTTTGTGAGAAGCTCCTCTCACATCCTCCCATATATTTTTATGCGGCTCAATCTACCTTTACTTACATTCTAAGAAATTCTCCGAAAGGGAAAACTAACATTTCCTTATCAGGTTTGTCTGGATATTTTAGCAAAGTTTCCAGCTGTTTTGTGAGGCATTAAGATAGAAATTTGCCAAGTGTGATGCTTTAATCATCATATCATTAAGCAAAATAAACATAATGTGACTTTATAACATCCGTACCTCGGGATCTTTGGAAGGAAAACAAGCCCAGCCATCCGCTTCTTCTATTTTCTTCTCTAACAAGTCCATCTCAGCCCTCCCCCTGTAAATGTCCATCACTCCCCCCTCCTAACCTGCTCCAGCAAGCCCCCCTTCCCCGGGGCAAGGGACACTCTGGGGAGCACCTTGAGATGCTGATTTGAGGCGAGACTTTTGGAAAAGCTTTCCATTTGCCTCTCATTTGGACTTAGGCCATGGGATTAACCTCAAAGTGCTTCCCTCAGGCAGATTCAAAATAAGCTTTAGACTATGTGAAGTCGGTCTTTGAACTTTTGAGAAGAGGCCTCTGAATTCCGGAGGGTTGGCAGGCAGACAAGCAGGGTGGACGGCTTACAGCTCCTGGGCCTTTCAGCCGGTTAGATAAAAATCAGGTCGGCCAAGGTCCTGAATATGTTTTTTCAGGAAGGGAATAAAAAAATGCTTTTGCCAAAAGTCTCCTTTTGTGACCAGTGTGATTTTAATTACATTTTTTTGGGGGGTGGCATTGTCAAAAGCCCTGAACCAGAAAATGCATTTAATTAGAAACAAAAACAAACAAACAATTCCTCAAAAAAAATGAGTTTAATGCTATGGAGAAAGTTAACAGCATGAGACACAAAAGTTTCTAAAGTTATTTCACGGAAAATATTTTCTTTCTTTTAGGAAAAAAAAGATGGTAAAGAAGTCATTAAGCATTAAAAGAGATTTTGTTAGGTTAAATAGACAACAAAAATGTAAAAAGGGAAGATCAAGACAAAGTTAGAAGAAATGTTTCGACTGATTCTATTCTTAGTTTTCTGGTCACTGTATTAATCAGTGTTTGTAAAGTGTGGTTAAATTTATTTTGAATACATGGGGACACATCATCTATCAGCAAATGTGTCTCTATATAGTCACAAATGGTACATGTAACAGTGTGCATTTACTTGAGGTCATTACAATGCATAGTGTAGACAGTTCATAGCAGTTTAGTTATGTATATAGAGCACACATCTTTACATATTTGGACATCACTTTCTATGGTGTGGTGGCTGTCCATACCGTGTTACAACGTTAAAGCTGTATCACTCCTATCACTTATATGTGGAATCTAAAATATGATTCCAAGTAGGTAGGGGGATGAGGGAGGGTTGGATTGGGAGTTTGGAACTTAGCAGATACCAACCATTATATATTGAATGGATAAACAACAAGGTCCTACTGTATAGCACAGGAAACTACATTCAATACCCTGCGATAAACCATAATGGAAAAGAATATGAAAGAGAATATACATATATGTAAAACTGAGTCACTTTGCTGTACACCAGAAACTAACACAACATTGTAGATGAGCTATACGTCAATACAATAAGTAAATAAATAAGTAAAATGCATCTCTCCTTAGTGCCTATCCGATGAAGTCCAGCCTCCCAACCGGGCACACTGCCCTTGGAGGATGGCTCATTTCCAACACCCCATCTACCCCTGGCCCAGAAGCTCACTATGCTTAGGCAACACCAATTTCAATTCTGCTAGACTTGCTTTGTATCTTTGAGATGCTCCACATGTGGGCTCCTCTGCTTGGAATGGTTTTCTCCACTCTTGCCCTCAACGGGGTCCCCTTTACCCAGCCTCTGGAGTAAGGCTCTCCTGTGCTCACTCTTGCAGGTCCTCCCACAGGCCTCTCACCATTTAGGATTTTGTAATTGTTGATTTTTTTTTCCAACTCAGTAACATGGACTAGCCCAATTTTTTAGTGCAACAGCTGTGCTCTTCCCTTCTGTATCCCTAACTACAGGACTGCATCCGACATGAACTCAGTGTGCAGTAAGAATTTATTGATGGATCATTAAAAAAGGAAGGAAGGAAGGAAGGAAAGAAAGGAGGGAGGGAGGGAGGGAGGAAGGAGAATAAAAGGAATTGAGGAAGAAAGGAAAAAAGAGGTTTAATTATTTTGGAGCTTTTGCCATTATAGCTTTTAGCAGCAATAAGTGAAAAGACTTGGGAGAAGAACCAGGAGGTTGATTTCAAACAGAGAAGTAGATTGAGGGCACCAAAGGAGAACCTGTAAGACCTCTGCAGGCGCCATGAGCAAATGCAGATGTGATGCCAAAAGCAGAATACCAGTCCTCTATCTCTTTTATTCCTTTTCTTTTCTTTTTTTTAAAGACCAGTTGTTTTGATCAGATCTTTAGGAATCTGATTATTTAGTACTTCTACATTTTACCAGATTTTTAGTAGGCTAACTTCCCTTGTAGGAGGCCTCTTTTAAGAAATATATGTTGTTAAAAATAAAGGGGGGAAATTTAAGTTTAAAACATTTTGAGAGGTTAAAAATTACATTAGAACAAACGAGACCCCTTCATGGAGTAAGTAACCAAATCTGAGAAGTATGTGCTATCTCCATGGAGAAAATTTGAGCTTAAGTGAAACCAGAGGAGGCGGGTCATTCTGTGCTGACCCCAAATGCCTTGTACTCAGGTCTGACTCCAATTCAGAGTCCGTCGGCAGTGCTGGAGCTCTGCACAGAAGGGCTTTGTGGCCATCTGGGGGTGTTTATTTCAAGTTAATTTTTCATCTAAGTTAGAGGAAACTTGCAAAACCCAATGAGATAAACTGCAGAAAGGAAGCAAAGCTCCAATAGGAAGGTGTGCCTGGAGAGACTGCTCATTTGTAAAACTCTGACTACTGGAGAAAATAAAGAATTCTTCAGAAGAAATGGCTGGAGAAGCTTCTCTCACAGTAGAAATAGGAGGTGGTGCAAACTTGGATTAAAGAGTCCGACACCTCGGATACCAATTTTTAATTGTGAGCGTTCAATTCTTAACACCATATGCAATAGCAATATCATCTTATGAGAAAATCTGTCTTTAGATGATTAAACAAATTGGTCTGTAAGCTCACTTCAGGTCTCTCAACTGGTTTTGAGGATGCGAGAATATTCTTTCTTAAAACTACAAGGTTGTTTATTTGTATCAATATAAATGTCTTAACAATTTAGATTTTCTTAAAAGGGTATTCTGAAGATGACTAGCTCCTAAGATATTAGTAACTATTGTGTACATTTGGGAAATTTGAGCTAAACAAATTTCAGTGAGTCAAAGACTTCTTAAAGCCTCACGTTTGAGGATGCAAGGTCAGTTTTCCAAAGATAAGGACTCTGTTCCCAATCTGTCCTTCTGCTTCTCAACCTTGATTATAAAAGCATTCTTAGTAGAAGCAAACTTTGAGAAATACTGATTTAATATCATAGAATATGAAAGCTGAATCAGACTTCTGAGGGAAATCTTACTGCTTATTTGAATTTTGTGAGATCTGAAAGAGAGAAAATCCTGGTATCATTTTCAAAGTAGTTATTTGGAAGATCTAGGATAGGACACAGAAATCTGAAGTTTTAAAACATTCTCTGGCAATTCAGAACAAGATGGCATTGCCTGGAAACCACAAATTAAGCCATTACCTTTTATTTTACATAAAAGGAAAATGAATTCTAACTATGAAACTCAATTACTGGCCCTTCATATCTAATGAATTTCAACTCTATTACAGCCTGCTTCAAAAAGTCTACCCTGGCTTCCATTTTCTTGTGATTCACATCCCATCAGACCTGAGAGATGTCTGATTGACAAGGCACTGTAAGAAAGTCTGATCTAGTAAACACACAAAGTGCTTATTTTGAAAGCCATACAGACTGGGTTCTGGTCTCAGTCCTGTCTTTAATTAGTAAGTTGATTCAGAAAAATTCTTTTTCATCTTCCAAATGAAAAGTTTGAAGGTAGCTCCTAAGAGCAATTCTGTTCTGATTAAGTAGAAAGATGCTACAGGACATTATTGTTATATCATAAATTTCAGTTCAACTACATATGTATTCCTGACAAATGCTGCCCAAGCTACATACTTGAGGGCAAAGTGGACTGGCTAAGTAGTTCCTAAAGCCAGCAGGGAAAAAAGCCTTCCAGACGTCTGACCACACTCCAGGAGTGATCCCACCAGAAAGTGACTCATGCATACCATTTGCTTCAATTCACTGGTCTGAGTGATCACAGGAGATCAAAAGTCAGACTCATAACAGGAAGTGCTTCTAAAATTATAGCCCCCTCCCTGAACCTGACCTTCCTGCTATCTGTTCTTTGTGATGGGCCATAATTGAGCCAGCTCTGGTTACAGGGACAGAGGGTTGGGAGAGCCAAACGGTCAAAATGAGGTGCCTCTGTCTCAGCATCAATCACAGAAGAGGGTTTCTTTGTGCTTTGAGTGACAGGGGCCAGGTTCAGTTCCCAGGTTTATAACTGTGGATCATTTTCAGCTTCAGTGCTTAGTGAGGACACAAGTTTTCTCCAGATGGCTTTTCTGTGAAAAGGTGAGTGCCTTACCATTCATCTGGTCCTTCTCCTTGAAATTTTTAAACTTTCTCTTGAGAAAAACTCTAAAGAATTCTGGTGAGCTTACCTTTGGGTTCTCGGCAACCTCAGGTGCTGAGCAGGGCGATAAGCTTGCAGTGTGAAGGGGCTGATGAAGCTGTTTTCCAATCTTCAGATACTCCCAACAGTGCAGTGTCTTTGTAGCTGAAAAGGCCTCACAAATAACTGTGGGCCTGATTTTTATTAAGTTTAAATAGATTTCAAAAAATAAATATGTAATGGATTGGAAAAGAACTCTATCTTAAAACTTTATATATAAAAATATATGTATCATAAATATATGCATTATAGATATAATTTTAATTTTAAATGTATATATAATCTATATATACATCTATCTATATATAATAATCTATCTATATATAATAAATATACATTTATAGCACAGGGAGATCAGCTTGGTGTTTTGTGTCCACCTAGAGGGGTGGGATAGGGAGGGTGGGAGAGAGGGAGATGCAAGAGGGAGGAGATATGGGGATATATGTATATGTATAGCTGATTAACTTTTTTATAAAGCAGAAACTAACACACCATTGTAAAGCAGTTATACTCCAATAAAGATGTTAAAAAAATTAACACATCTAAATTTAAAATAAATAAATAAATAAATATGCATTTAAAGCAAAACAAATGATCAGAAGAAGATATAAACTGGTAAAACTCTTTTTTTAAGTGTGAGGTCATTGACCAATCTCACCTTCTGCCGTTTCCTTCTAGAACTTTAGGCCCCAGCTGTGCACCAGAGACACGGGGGTCTGTGGAGAAACCATGTGCACAGCTTACCTCCTTTTCTGTTCCCTGGAAAAGCGTCTCCTCCTCTGTCTTCTCGGGCTGCTGGACTTCCATTCTCCTCTACATCTTAGTTGAATCTTTGCTCTAGTCCTCCCAGGAAGAGTTATTTCCTTTTTCCCAGAGCAGACACCATGGAATATTCAGTTTATTCACAACTCTTGTCTAGATAGAGCTCCTCGAAGGTTAGGGCCACGTGTTTTCATGTGCTTCCCCAACTCCAAATACAGGCCTGAGCTAAACTAAATAGACTATGTGATACAACGATGAACAGGGGCAGTGGAGAGTATAAAAGTGGAAGGTTACTGTACTGCAAACCCCCTTGGCAAAGTCCAGGTATGACCATGACAGTGGGTAGCTGAGCTGAGTATGGGAAGAATGATCATTGGAGAGGAAGTTGTAAAATTCTAGAGGACTGAATGGATCATTTATGCTAATATTCAAGTGGAAAGATACCAGGAGAAGTGATGGAGAGTAAAACAGAGCTAATGGCTCATCAAGAATAAGTGGGCATTTGGTTGGTGACAGCAACAAGAGAGCATGAAGGTTGGTGGTTTGTGTTCAAAGAAGATTTGGTCTTTTAAAAGGAGAATTAAAAGAAATATTTTATTTTAAAATATTAGATTTTTTAGGACAAGATCCACCAATATTTGCTAGTGTGGAAAACAGTGACAGCGACAAGCCTTGTCCCATCCTACTTGCTTTTGTGTCTTGAAAAGAGGTTGATAGAGGATGCTAAGGTTTTTCTCCACTTCAAAGAGTTCTCCAGGTGAGTCCAAATGCTAAGTCTTTCCAGGAGCCAAAGCCTCTCAAATCTTCCATCGTTATGCTCTCCTTGTAAGCACATAGGACATTATATAGTCATGTATTTACGTCTTCAACAATTATTCAGTACTGTGTCTCTTGCAGTGGAAAAAAAAAAAGATTTCCATCCATCTGACTTTCAAGAAGAATGTATACAGGTGTGAAAAATGCCATAAGTGAGGTAATTTAACAGTACGCTAAGCGTATAAAACAAAGTGAGTCACTAGCTGTACTTGGAACTCTTTAAGAGGACTCAAATGTCATTTGTGCTTATCTTGAGGGGAAAAACATACACTTTCAAGGTGGAGAAGAGCAGGAAGGGCATTCAAGGCAAAGAGAACAGCATATATGAATGTAGGAAGATGTGAGTGAGAATATTATGACAGTTGATGACGCATGTTTTGTGCGACTGGGGCCAGGCTTGCTTATGTATGGGGTGTGGGTAGGGTTAAGTTGAGGCAGAGGAGGAATTTATTAACGTAGCTGTGCTGACTGAATTCTTGCCCTGGGAACATTGTGTGTCTAATCAAGTTGCTTCCACTCACACTCTCCAGTTCCTTGGAACTTTGCTGTCTGTGTGTGAGCAGTGGCAATCAACTCAAACTTACGTGGTGACATTACAACTCATGTTCTCAGGTGCTATACATGGATAATGGGGTAAATATTCACGTATCTTGTCTGTTTCATAAATGATGGAGGCACGTGTGTTTCTTCTATAGGTAAAACCAGACAGAGGCACGCTAACAGGAATAATAATAAAGTCCCCTCCTTCACCCCTGACTCCTGGATCTGCTCTGATTGAAGAGCCAAGAATGGTATCCCCAAATCCCTACAATTGTTTTGGAATTGGCTGTTACGCCCTCAATCGAGCTCCATGCTGAGGGCATTATCAAATTTGTTCTAAGTTCTGTATTATGGCAATGTTACCAAAGATAACAACATCAACAGTATTTCAGTTCTTATAAAGCACTTCACACATGTCACCATATTCAGTTTGAGGAGGATGTATAAATGTTATTAACTCCAATTTAAGAATGGACTCAGGCTCAGAGAGGTCACACGGCTACAAAATGTCCAAAAATGTGGCTCCAAATTTTTATCTTAGTAATCTTGAGTTCCTATTTAAATCAAGACTTAAAACAAAACCTCACAAAAACACTTAACAGTGCGCTTTGCGTATAGTCAGACTGTAAGAGCTTCACTCAGAAAAGACAGTCCTTTCTCTGGAAAGCTATGATTTTTTTTTCAAAAGTAATAATGATCAACTCATTAACTGTAGTTGCCTTAAAGCATTTTGATAAGATCCATATACAGATTACTATTATTTAATGGATATTTATTTGAAATAGCTAGTCACTCGTGTATTCAGACTGAAATAACCCCTCTGCTCAATCTTCCTTAAATGTATATTATATTATTTTCAATTGAATTCAAGCTGTAAAGTAACAGAAAGGTAATTCCATGGATTCACAAAGCAAAGTCGAATGTTAAATGCCAAATCTTTTATGTAATGATATAAGATACAGTGACTCTAAAGTTTAGAACCTCAACCAAACTGGGTTTCCAAAGCTGTAAGGTAAGCACTTGGTTGTGCTATGAAAAAATTAAAATACGTAAAAATACAGCATCTCATATATCCATAAGAAGCTGGTCATGCTTGCTTCCCAGATTTTTTATAATGGAATTTATTCATCAAGCAGAACCATTTGGTCCCTAGAATGCAAATGTGGCAGGATTACAGTTCCTGGACTAACTGTCCCCTTGGGTTAAAAGAGCTAAGCTGAGCGAGAACTTAATGAGTGTCTACTATAATCCCAGCCATGAGAACGTTTTCCAGAGCTAAAATAATACATGGCATGTTTTCAAGGATCAGGGCTAGTGAGGGGGCTGAAGTCATCCGAGGCTCCAATGTAGTGGACACAGGCTGTGATGGAGGGAGAATGAGCCAATGTAGGATGAAGAAGGAGGCATTTACTAGGATCCAGGGAACAGGGAAGACAAGCAGCCAGGTCCTCACTGCGGACTGAACAGTGTGAACACAGAGAGGTCGAAGGGGAAAGGTGAGCAGGGCCTGGCTGCTGACCAGATGGAGAGGAGTCTGGAAAGTTGGCAGGCCTGCGTTGGCGTCCCTCCACGTCTGATAATTAGGCTGCTGTCTCCACCTGAGTCCTTGTCTTTGCGACCAACTCAGTGCTCAACCTGTCCCCTCTCAGTTCAGCTGTTCCTTCCCCTGGAGACACCTGCCCCAGACCTCCACCCATGTGGTTCCCCCAGAAGCTGACTTGGTCTGTGGGCATTGGCAAGCAATCCTCAACCATGTTCCGTCTGTCTTGCCCACCTTCCCTATTAACCCTGGTTGATTTTCTACACAACATCCATTTTCCATTTGTTTTCTATTAACAGACCCCTAAAGAAGTTTTTAGGTGCCTATAACCATCTTTAAAGGAAAAAAAAATGGCCCTTCACCTGAATCAACGCAATAAATCCCCACTTGTCGAAACCAATCATAATAATTCTGTTCTTCTTGCCAGTACTTGGTTTATGTCGTGGGTTGTGTGGTATAGTTCTGACCAGAGGGGTGTGAGGGCAGGTCGACTGAAAAACTGAAAAACCTTAATTAAAACAAAACAAAAGAAAACAGACACACAGGAAGCAGTGATCCCTTGTGTTGCTGGATGTGGACGAGCATGAATATGTGGTCCAGCATCACAGCCTCTATCCTGAAGCCAGGAGGTGGGCTCACCTGAGAAGAGGTGAGCAGAGAGGTAGATGCCCAAGACACAGATAAGCATTTTATCCTGGAGCCACCCTACTTCAGGTGAGATAATAAAAATCTTCCTTTTCTTCAGTAGCAGGTGAGTCGAGGTATTAGCTCCTCACATCCGAGAGCATCTGGAGTCTTTCAGCCTCCAGCTGCAAACTTGTGTACAGGATTCCAAATAGCCAGACACATTTCCTCCAGGTTTGGTGTTCTGCCTCCCAGGACTGTAGGAATCCATAGTTTTTTTAAAAAAAAAAATTCAATTTATGGCGGTGTTTTGTTACCGCATCTTAGAAAAACAATTGGGGAGATCATCTCCGGATTTGAAGGTATACCTGGAGTGATCTTAAGTAAAATGCGAACACTGTGACATTTACTAAATTTACTTGGGGAAAACCCTGGGGTGGAGGAGGAAAGACACAGGAGAGATGCACACTTCCTCAGAGGGACTAAAAGTGAAATAACTTGAGATGTCTTTCAGATGGCTAAGATGCTAGGGCAAAAAAACACAAGCATGGGTTCAAACATAAGCTCTAAAACAAAAATCAAGTGGACTGATGTGCAAGTATAGAGGACTTTCAGTCAAGCAGGATTTTACAGGAAAACTGTAGAAATACTCCAGGGTTACTTGTAGCAAGATAGTATTGACTTAAGAGTGGTTTAAAGGTAATACCAAGGGATGGTATTACTTAGTATTACTGCCAGTGTACTAAGTAACTATAGGACATTATAAGTACCCAGCAACCAAGACTAGCTATTCCTAGGCAATTGCCCAGAATAGCTTTGAAATTAGTGCTCAATTTCATATTTGCCAAAAGCTTATTTGAGAATAACACTGTTTAGGGGGAATCACAAGAAAGATGCATTGGATCCCTTAATTTACACACTCTTTTCATTCATCCAATTGTTTTTGCAACAGACATTTATTTTGTGTGCCATATGTTAGGCACCATTCTAGAATTTTGGGACCTAGCAGTAAAAAGATAGGCTACATTTCTATGTTTAAGAAATATATGTTCTCATTGGAAAATAAACATTAAATAGGTAAAAGAATATAGTGATTTCAAATATTAATCAATGCTGTGAAGAAAACTAAAAGCAATGGAGGTAGAGTGGGAAAATGACAAAGGGGGTATTATCTGGGAAGGGTTTTGAACGATGGTCTTTATGCTGAGATCTGAATCTTTGGAAGGAAGCCTAAGAGTAAATATCTGAAAAAAAGAACAATCTGAGTTTGAGTTTCTCATCCCACGGGTTCAACCAACTGCAGATGCAGAACCTGTGCATGTGGAGAGCTCATTGTACCAGGCCATTTTATATAAGAGACTTGCACATCTGTGAATTTTGGTATGGGGGGCGGGGCTGGAACCAATACCCCACAGATATCAAGGAGCAACTGTATCGCAAACAGAGGCACAGCAAGTGCAAAGGCAGCAAAGAAGAATGGCTTAGAGCCAAGTGTTTTCTCCGTGCGACCAAAGCTTGGGACAGAGGGGACAATACCAAGAAAAGATGTTAGCAAGGTGGGCAGGGATGGATCTTGCAGGGTCTGGAAGGCTCTGTGCTGAGAGTTGGGAGTCACATTCTTTCTGCTGTGAGTAAATAGCTGTGCTGGGGCAAGAGATTAGCAGTGAGACAGGTAAACGGCTACTGCTGGAGACCAGGAGGAGACCAAGTGTCCCATAAGATAGCATTTTGGAGTCACTTTCTTAGAATTGTAACAAGTAAGACTTTGTTGTGAATCCACTGGTTTTCACTGAGATTCTTAAATAAACACCTCTATGAACATCATTAATGTATTAATGTATTTATTTCAAACAGACAAAGGTAAGACTTCTGCGTGGTGTGCATTATTTAACATATTGTTTGGTGCTCTCCTCAGAAGAACTTGGAAAAAAGCAACTGAAACAACTGATATTTCGTTGCCTCCTAATTTCTAAACAAATGCACTTTATCGAGTATCTCCTTTAATATTTTTCAATTTCTTCTCAATTTGAATCCTTTTTATTGACTTAAAAACATGTTGAGGTAGTATATGCATAGAGAAAATTTCACATAATAGAGGTATACAACTGGTGAATGTCCACAACCTGCACACCAGTGTAATCAGTTCTCAGACCAAGAAACAGAATATTTCCAAAACTCTGAAAGCCTCCTTTGTACTTGTTCCAACTGACCCAAGTTTATCTTAATGTGAATTATACATCGAATAATATTTCCTTTCATATGTTGCTGGGTAGAAAATCCAGAACCATATTTTGGGTCCATTATTAGCAAATGTCAGAACCTCACAGCAGGTTTTTATGTAGTAATCTCCCACTCATGGTTTTATTTATATCTTCCTCACAACCTTTATTGTTCACCTGGTATTTAGTCTTCAATTTCTCTCAAAATCATTGAATATAACTTTGTAAGCCACAGAAAACTTTTCAGGAGCACAGAGATAAAACCTGTAAATATTGTGTCAGCCAATTATTGAGGTTTATTTCAATTCATCTGAGTTCTAGTCCAGGAGCTAGAATGCAGTTAAGAGTGAAGCAAGAAGACAAAATTGATTCTGGTTATACAAATACTTAGGCATAAGTAAAACACGCAGGCCAGAACGCTTGCCTAAAATCCCACCCTGATGACCTCTGACAGGTGCTATGGACCCCTGTGTCATTTCACACAGGAGATATCACACCCACCTACCCTATACCTTTCCTGCTCCAGTGTCCAGAGGCTTGGTTATTATGGGAGATCCAAGGTATACCGTCTGCTTTTCAGAGCCCAGGAAGAGAGGTGTGAGAGGAAGCCTAACATCTGTGACCACCTGGTTAGTAGGGTCCTTGGCTAAGAGAGTGATCAGGGTGTAGCGCCACCTGCAGGCACTTAAAGCCCTAGGTTCTCTTCTCTGTCCCTACAATATAATCTCTACCTGGTTCTTCCTGTAAATCTGATTGTACCATTAAAAAAATGCAGTGATCCTGAGTTTAAAAATGTATTTAATTACTTAATCTATTAGGCATTTCAAATTCTTTATTGATTTTTAAAATAAAATTTTACTTTAGAACAGCTATAGATTTTTGAAAAAAATATGCAAAGGTAGTACAGAGTTCCCAGGCCTCTCACACACAGTTTCCCCTATTATTGACAGCTCACTTTAGTATGGAACATTTGTTACAGTCAGTGAACCCGTCTTGATATATTATAATTAATGAAGGCTCTGTATTATTCAGATTCCTTTAGTTTTTACCAAATGTCCTTTTTCTATTCCAAGATACCATCTTATAGCTTCATGTCGTGACACTTCTAGATCCTCTGTGACATTTTCTCAGACCCTTTGTTTTTATGACCTTGCCAGTTTTGAAGACCATTGGTCAGATATCTTGTAGATGCCCCTCGATTTGGATTATCTGATGTTTCTCTCAGCCTTGGAGAAGACCTCAGAGGTAAAGTGCCATTCTCATCTTCCCACGTAAAGGACAGACTATGGATATGACTTATCCTTGTTGGCACTGACTGTGACCACCTGCCTGAGGTGTCTGTCAGGTTTCTCTGCTGTAAAGTTACTCTCCCCCTGCCAACCCCCATTTTCTACACAATAATATTTGGAAGCAAATCACTCTGAAGCCCACAATTAAGTTGTGTTGAATTATTCTTCATCTTCCCGAGAGCAGAGTATCTAAATTATTGGGGAATTTTCTGTATGGACTATTTGTTCTCTTCCATGTATTTATTTAGTCATTTATTCACACCAGTGAATGGACTCGTAGGTATTTTATGATTTGGGTTACAGTTCAATACTACTTTGTTTTTTTGCTCAATTTTTTCCAGCTTTGGCCATCAGAAGCTTTTTCAGTTGACTCCTGTGTCCCATCATTGTGTGTATGTGTGTGTGTGTTTTCACTATTATATCTTCTGGTGCTCCAAGATGCTCCAGGATCATCTTGTAAAATTTCTGCTCTTGTCTTAGAATAAGGAAACTCTCCAAGGAGTTTGGGTCCACTATACTGGAGAATGGTATTAGAAACCAAGAAATGAGGATTAAGTGTGCTCATTACTACAGGGGTGTCATTATTTCTAGTCCCTCTTGGCTGACAGAATAAGAAGAGATATGTGTGTATGCTAACCTGTGTGTATACATGCATCTATAAATATGTCTGTATGTAACCTTCTGTGTCTATATTAAGCTAATTATGAGTTTTTTAATGTTTTTAACTCTAATCCATCAGCAGATGAATCCTTCTAGCCTTCTTTCCTTGCTTATCTGTAACTTCCTACTCAAACAGTGATTAACTGGATTCTGATAATTTGCTGTTTACTTAATTTATTTCATTGTTCAACTCCAGTATACATATATAGTGGTAACAGAATTGTTAACATGTACCATCATGAGAAACAACTTTATCAAGTAGATTACAGACCTTATATTAGTTTCTTTCATTTTTAGTCTTAAAAACTCCACTCATTTCCAAAATTATGTTTATTAATTTTTAAAAAGAATAATTACACCATAAAATATTTTATTCATACAAGTATCAAATATAGGCATATATAAATATCTCTTTTGTTTTTTAAACAATTTTTAAGTAAACCTTTGTGACTGATTCACTTACCAATCTAAATAGTCAAGCAACACCATCACTCATGGTTAATCATCATGAGTAGTATTGTATAATATGATAGTAGAAAATGAAAGTCACAGAGTTAAGCCGAGCTAACAGAAGATGCATGGACATTGGAGTCAGCTTTATTATTTTCTAGGAATATGACTTTGGGTGCATAGCTTAATCTATCTGAGCCACAATTTCCTCATCTATAAAGAGGGTTTGAGAAGATTAAATAAATATCCATGTAACATCCTTAGCATAGAAACTAATTTGAAGTAGACATTCAATAAATGTTATTTTTAACTTCGTCTTTAATTATTTCTTTTGCTGTCTCTAGTTCTTTAATTGAGATCAACTTATTGCCTTGACAAAGTGCTCAACCAATGATTTTCGGGTTGTAGTGACATCCTTCTCTGAATAACCTTGGATCAGTTTCTTTCATTAGAACCCTCCCAAAGTGCTAGCAACTTATTTCCCACAAAAGAAAGTTTTGATTTTCATCTGGCACAGGAATCCAACCTGAAATCCTCAGAGCACACATGAGGGAGATTGCCTACAGAGAGCTCATGCTTTAAATCAGTGTACTGCAAACTAACACCCCATTTAGCAAAAGGAGCAGAAGAGCTGCTCGACCTGCAGAGCCAGTGGCTGCCTGCATAGAAACTGCCTAGCTGGAGCCGTCCCAGGTAAATACCTTGAGTTAAACAGACATCACAAATATCAACTCCCTATATTTCCGCCAATAGAGTTTCTTATCAAAGTCATCCACCACTCAAAGAATTTATTTTTCTAACTTAGTAAAACAATGGCTCTTTTATACAGTATCTGAATAATGTAAACCTAATAAAGGCAAGGGAAATCCTATCATCAAATGTGACAGAGAACACGGGCTTTAAGTGTTTGAGTAGAAATGATCTCTTTCACATCAGAGGAAGGTAGATAGAAAGATGAATGTCAGTACTGAACCTGGAATAGAGTTTAGTAATCCTAGCCTCTAGCATGGAGGGAATAGCATGAAAAAAAAAAAAAAGATTTCTCAGTCATTGCTGTACTAGAATTCCTAACAACCTTAGGAGATTGTTCACTCAATAGACACTGTGGGTGCAAGAGCTCCATTCTTGTCTGAGCACCCAAACAGGAGACCCAAGCCCGATTTTCTTGATATATGGAAGCCAACTTTCCAACAATGTCTGGTATTGTCTTTTTAACATGTGATATCCCTCTCTTGGGTATGAACAGGCCAAACGTGATACATGTTTTATGTCTAATGGGACCAGGCTTCCGATGACACTTATAGCCCTATGAATATCAGGCCTGCAGGATGTGATTTTATAAAAGATACACACATCAGAAGAAGTGAGTGCAGCCAGTGCTCGGGCCATTTTTGGGGAAGGTAGCTTGGACCTGTAGAAAGTTCTCGCATGTGCAATCTCCCTCCCTGGTTCTCTCTCATGGCTGGTTGTCACTGCCCCACAGCTCGGTCTTGAACCCTGAATTCTGGACAGTCCTCAGGTTGTGATCACCTACTCAACATTCATCTTACTGCTCTGACTTGCTTTCCTTACATGCTCTGTCCTCTGGCATTATTCTAGCAACTCTCTATAGGCCATCAAGTTCCTTCTCTTTATGGGATCCAGAGATCTGTTTGAGTTTTGTCTTCTTTTGTGGGTGGTATGTCCTTCCCCAGACTCATGCTGCTTGTTCTGGTCTGATTTACAGCCTTTTTTCAGTGACCTGTAATCTTGCAAGGCTTAAACAGGACCAGTGTAAATTTTATAACTTCACTGATCAGAAATGTTAACAGTATCCTATTAAACCACTAAAACATTGCAAAGAGGTAAATCTTACCATTCTTATTCTGTGGCTGTAAAAAGGGTTTGGGGCCATCAGACAGTTGAATGACTTGCCCAAGGTCACAGAGCTAAGAAGTGACAGGATCCAACCAGGTCTCTCAACCACAAGTTCCTCCCCATTTCAACAAAACTCTGCATTTTCACCAAAAGCCGCTCTAAAAGTGGAAAAAATCCCCTATTCTAACATGTTATGAATTCTTTACTGATCTGTTTTTTGTTTTTAACCTGAAGGGTAACCTATAACCACCTGGTTATGGATAATTGCATTTTATTCTATTAAAATAAATAAACGTAATCGACTGATGATAACAGATACCTAAAGACCTTATAAGAAATGTCTACGTAAGTCGTCTCAGTTTCTGTTGGGAATATTAATTTTTTCATTTAATATAGTATAAACAAGAGCTGCCATTTAAGAAGCACCCACTGTATGCGTGCCCTGTGTTGGCATTTTACAGATTTTGTCTCAAACTTAGAACAACTTGACGTTGTAGGGACTGTGATCTCCTGGAGAGGAAACTGAAGGTCAGAGGAGGTAGAGACTATTTTCAAAGTCATGCAGTGGCAGAGCCAAAAACTGAACTAAGATCTGACTCTCTCCCAAATTCATGTTCCTAAGATACCATCCAGTCTTATTAGCACTCAGCATGAATGACGCAATTTTAATAATTTAAAAGCATCTCCCGTGGACTTCATAACAGAGAAAACTCAACAGTGGTCATCTTAATCAGTTAATGGTAGGTAAGCTGATTCTCTAAGAAGTCAGAGGCATTACATTTAGTTTTGAACATTTTTTTGGAACAGCCCACAGGTAAAACCAAAACAAAACAACAAAAAAACCCTCCTCTATCTGTATTTTCATCTTGAAGTCTCACTCTTCTTTGACTTGTCCTCCTTAATGAACTTGCTACTGAAGCTTTTCTTATACCTTCTGAGACCTACATCAGAAAACCCCTCACTGCAGTAATGCATTGCACTCACGCGTCATCAGCTGGGCGACAGCTCAGTGCTGCTGCCACCGTAAATAAAGCTGTTAATTTTGTTACTGTCAGGAGTTCACATGGAGGCATGCCTACTTACAGGAAATACTTCCAGCATTAAAGCCATCATATCTAATAGACTTCCGAAACCAAGCTCCCTCTCCTGTTAGGAAGGAGGATCTTTAAGGCACAGAATCTCTGAAAAGAATTCAGAATGTGGAGATGCGAATGACTAGGATGACAGGTCCTGCCCAAATTTGCAGTAGAGGCAACCAGCTTGTTTTATAGGAGGAGCTTTCAAGGAAGTGCACCAAAGGTCGTCAAGCCTGAGGGATGGCCAAGGTGAAGCCATGAGCCCTTTCCGGTCCCAGCATCTCAGAGGGTCACGTGGCACACAGAGCATCAGCACTCCAGAGGCCAGGTTCTGCAGAGGGGCTCATTGCTCTCTCAGCCTGAAGTAGTTCAAATCTCAGGCCAATGCTATTTCCATTCCCAATTCTCTAAAAGGTTTTTTTTGCTACCCCGTTGACTCTCCTAGCTCTTCCTGTACACATCGCCCCTGGATCACTCAGCACATTTCGGTGAGATGAATGGATTGCATGTCTCCAGCCCTCACCAGACAGAAAGACAGGAATGTGTTGTCTATACTTTTGCCTTCCTGGAGCTCAGCACAGTGCCTGACACCATGTACAAGATCAGTAAATGGTGTTGAATAGATTATTTTTCTCCACTGAGAAATAAATCAATAGGAAAGGTACTAAGTACCTGTAGAACTACAGCCAGACCCACCAAACATTAAAGTGTGAAGCAGAAATACTGATTGGTAAGATTCTGTAAGAGGACAAAATTACAGGGCTGCCACGAAAGGTCTAATCATCTAATGTGTGCAGCCGTTGATCAAGGCTATCAAGACAGAGCAGGATGCTTATTGGGGTCACTTTCTCCACTTGCAATAAAGCTTCGCATTCTGGACTCATGTGTATCCATTTCTATTCCATATACTCAGTAAGCTACTATTAATAATCATTGAAAGTGAACTTACGATGATGAAAAGCAGACTGTATTCAGCACATCTTTTTCTGCCGAGTGCAAAAGCTTCATTAAAATAAAACATATGAGCAGTTTACACGAGCATATGAGCAAGTTCTACTTGCTCCCAGATGTTTGTAATGATGCAGCACCTGTGGCTCCACCCACCTGGGTCCCGAATCAAGGGATTCCCCTCACCCATTACATCAATCCTCCCTGAGAGGGGGTCCTAGATTCCCAGGGAGAGACAGGGAAATTCATGTTTATTTAAGCATCCTGTGTGATAGGTAATGTGCTAATACTATAAATATAGTTTATATTTAAAACACTGTACAGTACTTCAAATATAGTTTCTGATTTACAGTCACAAGAATTTTGCTATATAGTTATGATCTCTGTTTCATATGAAGCAAATGTCAAAACCAATAAACAGCTCATCCATGCTATTATGTTTTCAAGGATTTTAACAAAAGTCTGACTGACTTCAAAATCCATGTGGTAGAAAGTACCACAGCAACTGCCTTCCAAATTGTTTAATGGGGAGGATTTTGTTCCAGAGGGAAGTAATGACTTGTTCAGTGTTGTTTATTTTTACCCATTGGTGAGTATGGGTCAAACATCTACCATGTGCCAGCCACTATTCTAGGTGCTGAGAATCCCACAGTAAAAATAATAGATAATGTTCTTGCATTCAGAGTGCAAAGAGCTGAGTAGCAGTCTTAATTGTCTTCTCTCCTATCCACCGCATATAATAATTACACAGTTATATGCATTACTACATCCCCAGATGCTTTGGAATCATTCAGCTAAAAAACCCGCAATCCTGCCCCCTGCACATACACAAGCTCCTGTGCAGACAATTTTGGAGTAACCTGTCAGTCATGTTCTTTCTCTGATGAAAACCTCCAGTGTTGATTATAAGAAGTTTGCTTTATTAACAATCATCCATCCTTTGCAAATATCATGACCATATAGAAATAGATAACATAAAAACAATTCAATTTTTTCAATAAAATGGTTTCTAAATTTAATTTTCAAAATGGTAAACATGGTACTCTCTAAAAATGGTAACAAAAGCAAAGACAAGAGAGAGTGACACAGATTCCATCCAAAGAAGCTAAGAGATGTGTAAATCCACATGGACACACTTATTGAGGATCCCCGTGGCCCCTGATTTCAGGTCAAGAAGGCCACAAAAAGATTGTGGTACCCAGGCTGGAAACCAGCTCTTCCCTGGGACCTACTTTGGCACCAAGGAGAGTCAAGGAAGGGGGAGCTCAACCAAGGACCACGAAGATGCCGTGATGCACAGTGAGTCAGAGACTGGGTGGTCAAGAACCCCCTGAGCTTCAATTTCTGTCTGATGTGAAAAAGTAGAAGCTAATGAACTTGTTCATACAATCAAGTCTGTGTCATAGGTACACACAAATACCAGCTTTCACCTGGTTAAAAGAATTTTGCCACATGTTAGATTTTGTTTAAAAAATGCACATCATTTTATTTCAACTTTAAAATACCTACATATAATTTTTAAATATTGCCTTCTTTTCCCAATCAAACATAAATAAATATAAATCTTATTTAGTGTACTTGTAGCCAGGGAAGTTTAAGTAAACTGGCTCTCCAGGGGAGCAGAAGAAACTTTGATTTGTAGCCTTCTCCGATTTCTGCATTGTAAATACTCCCACCAAGGCCAATTTCAAGTTACCAACAGATGAATACCTGGCTCACAAAATTCCTAAATATTTGACTGTGTTTGACTTTGGCCCTCATGAGCAGGTGGGAGCCGACAGCAGCAGTCTACAGTACCCCTTTATTGACCTAATAACAAACTTTTGTGAGGTGCCCTGAAATAATGCAGATTATCTTTTCTTTTTATACTCACAATAACTCCCTAAGGTAGTGAATCAGGATGTTTTCCTCTATTTTACAGTTGAGGAATAAACATTTTCAGAAAACCTGAAGAAGACTGCAAAAAAATAAAGATAACATGAAACATAAAAAGAATTCAATAAACGTCTGGTGATTTGAATTGTTGATGGCCGGCATGGAGAAAACACATAACACATAGGACTTGGGTGTCTGATACCTACAGATGCTCCTCAGAGAGAAGCAGTACCTGTCTCTTTCTTCCCGGAGCCTGGGCTTACCTTCCTGATGGCGCATGGAGCAGAAGACCCCACTGCATCGGAGGTACCGAAGCTTCACTCTCAGCTGGAGGCTTCAAGCTCAAGTCCAAGAACAGGGGGCTCAGTTCCAGCTAGCCGTGCCTGCCTCTCAGGATGCGCATAACCAGCCTCCAAGAGCTACTTACTGGTGATGCCTCCCCTTGCCTTAGACCATCCCTTCTATAGTTCAAGAACTTGTTCTTCAACCTGCTGCAAAGTTAGACTTTCATGAAGTCACCCTCGGCTGTTCTTTCTCTAGGCTAAAAAATCCATTACCCGAAAGTCTCCCTGGAGTCCTATTTCCCCACCCCTTCATCATCTTGTGATTCCTATTTGAGTTCTGTTTGAGAGAAATGAGAATGAGCTTCTGGGGGACAGTCTCGCCCCGACCCTGAACTGGAAAACAAAGGAAACTTTGAGTACTGAGAAAAGGATGGTCACACGGCCATTTCTTGCAGGAAAATCTCCCTCCTGGGCCTCCCTCTGGATTCCTCAGCAACCCTGAAGCCTCAGCACATAAAGGCTGCTCTGCTCTCAGAGACCCGGCCTCTCTGCCCCAAGAGAGACTTGGATATCAGAACAGAAGATCTGGTGGACTTCCCTGGTGGCGCAGTGGTTGAGAGTCTGCCTGCCGATGCAGGGGACATGGGTTTGTGCCCCGGTCCGGGAGGATCCCACATGCCACGGAGCGGCTGGGCCCGTGAGCCATGGCTGCTGAGCCTGCGCGTCCGGAGCCTGTGCTCCGCAGCGGGAGAGGCCACAGCAGTGAGAGGCCCGCGTACCGCAAAAAAAAACCAAACAAAAAAACAAAAACAAAACAAAACAAAAAGAACAGAAGATCTGGAAATGATCACAGACACATCATTTTAGACACAAGACAGGGAGCCGATGGATTTCCATATCTTAATCTCAGAGTCAACTGAAGAAAGAAATCAGAAGCATGATGTCCTAACACATTCATAGTCTAGCCCCAAGTGGACTCTGCAAAAAAAATGAACCATAGGTCTCCCTGATGTGAGAAGAAAGAATATTCATGTTATTCTCTACATTTAATGTCTTTGCAGTAGAACATGTTAGCAGGACCCTTTCAGCCTTGCTCCCTACTATCCACATCTCCTAGAATAGGGACCAGCGTGTGATTTTCCTTCCAAGTGTATTTGTCTTGGTTGGAGGAACATCCATCACCTAATCTCCACCTCCAGCCCCCTGCACGGCTTCATAAAGGTAGATACTACTGATGAGAAAATTTAGTGAAAACACTAAATTTCATAGAGTGTTTATGATAAAGATCATAAACGTGCAAGTGACAGAAACCCTCTAGAATTACTTTAATTACAGAAGATGTATTATAGGAGTGCATGGTATCTGAACCTTAAGGGTGTTCAGTGTATCCCAACTTCACATAGGATTAGACCTGGAGCAGAAGCATCTTTGCTCTTTCTCTCTGGGGCCCCAGGGAGCTGAAAGCTGTTCAAGCTCTTCAGTGCAGCAGGCATAGGAATGAGGTAAAGAGCTATGTTTCAGTCACATTTCTGCCAATAGCTGTGTGATCTCAGGAAAGTCACCTAACCTCTCTGAACATTATTTCCCTGTTTATAATGTGGGATATTTAATCTCTGTTCTTCCTACCACAGACCAAATAAGCTAATGTTGTGAAATATTTTTTGTAAAAAAACTTTAAAATAGTATACAACAGAAGATTAACTAATTATAGTCAAGAATTATCCCTCTTTTTAGGCTGGAAAATGCAAATCAGATAAATAATTGCCATCCATCTAAAGAATTTCATTAGATTTTCACATCAAGAGCTGCATTAAGATAACCTGGAGTGGGCTTCCCTGGTGGTGCAGTGGTTGAGAGTCTGCCTGCCGATGCAGGGGACATGGGTTTGTGCCCCGGTCCGGGAGGATCCCACATGCCACGGAGCGGCTGGGCCCGTGAGCCATGGCCGCTGAGCCTGCGCGTCCGGAGCCTGTGCTCCGCAACGGGAGAGACCACAACAGTGAGAGGCCCGTCGTACCGCAAAAAAAAAAAAAAAAAAAAAAAAAAAAAAAAAAATCTGGAGTGAAATGAAACTATTTAAGGATATAAAATTTCAAGAAAACATATAAAATAAAATAAGTCTTTTCAAAATTAAAGACCCTATAGGGTTTTATGTTTTTTTCAAATCAGAAATAAATGAAAAGACATTTAATACCTTTACTAAATTACTTTGATTCAGTTCAAATAAGCGAGAGCAGGCTGAGGTGTCCCTGACAGGCAAATTGCTAACCTGTGGCATGCTTCTCCCTCCGACAAAAACAGAGAAGCTTTGAAAGAATGCATGTTGTCAGATGGGGTTATGTTTACTGGACATGATTCTAAATTTTAGAAATTAAAAGGCTTTAAATTTTGATCTTCACATGTCAAAAGGAGGTTAAACTATTTTGGAGCAAAACAACATGCTTTAGATATAGCCTGGGGGCCATGTATGAACATGAATTCTTGAGTATTTTTAGTTTCATACCTAATGAAAAATGAAAATGAAAAAAACAGAGAGTAATGGCTTTTCACTTTATGGGCGTTTCTTTCAATACATCTCTTCTTCGACCTGGAATTAAAAAAAAAAGATTGATATATAAACACTGCTGTGTATCATATTAGTTTTATTGCCTGCAATGTATCTGAAAAACAGGAAAACTATAAATTAATACAAGTTCTCTCTTACTTTGGCATTGATCTATTCATTCATTCACTGAACAAACATCTCTTTAACAAGCTTGTTGTGTGAAGTAGTAGGGAACATTCTAAAATTAGGGTAGATTATGAAGAAAGAATTCATGATATCTCTCTTTCAGTCTTTATAGTCTAGTAAGGTAAATAAAGGTAGGTCAATAGATTTGAAAAATTTGCTAATGATTGATTGATAAAGATATAAATCACTAAATTTCAAGTAGAATGTAAAAAGAAATCAGAAAAAAATTGAAAACAAAATATAAAGCAGAGAGCTTGGAAGTTTGGCTCATGGGGATTAGTGTTTCAAATGGTGCGATTTTTTTTTTAGAGAAGTTAACTTCTTGACTAAGTAAAAATGTATTTGTAATTGTTCACTTAGTTCAGTTATGAAGCAGTACTGAAAGGTCTCCTTTTCTGCTGAAACATAAGACTGTGTGAATTACTTGAAATGGGAAAAAGGAGAAACTATTGGAAATGACTTTTGGGCACACCATCTATAACAAAAGCTCATTTTTCCTTTCTTTGCAATTTGTTGGAAAATCTGTAAAGTATAAACATGATTTTGTACCTGAATCACACATTTTGAAAGAAGACTTAATGAGCAAGGTCCATGTATTCATTCACTACTTAGACAAATATTAAATACCAACTTTGTAAGAGAAGCCCCTGAGCTGGAGGAACTTATGGCTGGTGAAAAACGCTGACATACATACACGCATCTAATAACAAAAGCACTTCAATCTACATGATCTCATTTGTTCTGCAACAGCCTTGTGATTATTAAAATCCCATTTTGTACTTCAGAAAAATGAGATTTGGAGCAGTTAGGCAATTGTTAAAGATCGCTCAGCTTGACACTGAGAGACCCCAAAATTAAATGGAGTTCTTCCCGTTAGATACACAAGTTTTATTACATTAAAAGATAACCAGATATATTTTCTAGACTACATAGATTTTATTTGGAGATGAAATAAAAGATGAACCATCAAAACATCCCTTGAAGATGTTTTCCCTTCTTGAAGTATCCTCTGCCTTGGTGACCAGGACTCATTAGTTTCTCCTTCTCTGGCCCTTAGTGGCCGCATTCTCATGATGTGGATGTTCCCCATGGCCAGGGCCTGAGACTTTTCTTTCTATTCTGTACCCCAGGCAATCTCACCCCTGCCCATGCCTATAATCGGTGTCTGTACAGAGTTATCTCACAAACTACATCTCTTGATCAGGCCTCTCCACTGAGACACTCAGCATCTATTCTTAGGATTTCAAAAGCAGCTCCAGAAAAGTGACCCCTTGATCTTTCCTTCTGAGACTTGTTCTGCTCTGCTTTTCTTTCTCTGGGTGAAAGACAGCACCAATCACTCAGCCATAGAAGCCAGGAACCCTTCAGATCACTCTTAACCCCGGGGTCCCCCTCCTAGATCTCACAGTGAAAACTCCTGATACAAAACCCCTTACCTACTATGGGCCAGAGGACAATTGTTGGACATTTAATTTGCCTCATCTTATTTAATCTTCATGTTGTAGAATCCCCACATTTTTCTCAATATAAAGAGAATATATCATTTATATGTAGTTTATTTTCTATTTAGTAATAACAACAATAATAATATATTTCTTGGTGCCTGGCTCTAATTTCTTGACCTTCCTCACAGCCTGCTTAGGAGGGACATCTACCAAAAGTGAATATTAGTCCAATTCAGTAAACTTAGTATGACCATCACTGGTTTGCACTGCAGGTGGCCTGTCTGGCCTTTTGGCTTTTAAGGATTCACTGCTGGAGCACGTGTACCTGGCATTTTTCCTCCAGTTTTGACATCTCAAGCTATTTAGCCTCTTCATCTTGACCCCAGGCTCCGATGCTTTGCAAGTGCCCTGGGAGGCCTGTGTCCCCTGACCTGGGAGTACAGGAAGGTCCATCACACGCGGACCACAAAAAGCAGGAAGAACGGCCTACGCCTCACATCTCCAGATGCTGCTGCAGGTGCTGGGCCATTCACCATGCAGGTGGTGAGTGGCCATATGAAGAGTTTTCCTAGACTCTTTTGAGCTGTCCCTCAGCACACCTGGCATTACTCCATGGTCCCTCCCATTCTCAAGTTCCTCTGTGCCCATCTGCACATTGCTCAGGCCGCCTTCCCCCATCGTGCTGGGCTATAGGAGAAACACGGAGTCTTCTCTCTTCCCCTGCATCCTTTCTCCACCCATCAAACCACCCTGGAAGAAGTGGTACCTGGGACTGTGAATTCTCCCTGACAACTGCTTGTCCTCCACTAAACCTCATAGCCAAGAGATAGAAATATCAGAGGCAGAAATAAGGGAATGTGCCACACTATGTATAAACTTCTACCATCTGGCTTTTTCACATTTGATTCTTGACATAGTAAAGAAAACATTTTTAAAGGATCTCTTACTCTCTCTTTCTCTTCTTTTTAGAGCTTGCTTCAAGCTCTAAAAACACTATTTTTGTCAGTCGATGCTGAGAAGTATCTCATACTAGCTGGTGGCTGCCCTTTCTTGAAACTGAAACCCACAAATGCAGTGGGTTAGATAAAACCTCTGCATAAGAAAACATATCTGAAATAAACATTAGCCTAATGCAGTCACAATACTTCAAGACAAATTTTGTCATGCTGGTTCACACATGAAGTTCAGAGAGAAAAACAGACATTGTCAAAGTCCAACAGCTAATAGACCTAACTCCTTTTAAGAAGTTTGCCTGCAAATCTCTGTGACCTTGGGAGTGACCACCACCTCCTGGGCACACATGTCACAGCTGTGTATAGACAGGGTGGCTGAATTGTGGGAACAACCTTGTGACCCTTTATTCACCTTTCCCAATATCTTCTCCTTCTCCCAAGACAGTGTGTGGCAGCAGGATTGATGTTGAGTGTAAATTTTGGTCAGGGATGGAGACTGTTCAGAGAACTCGCAGTGACAGGAGGTAGGTCACAGGAGGTTCACTGAACAGAACTTCCTAGAAAATCTGTTCAACTTGACCCAAGCATCACCTGGGAGAGTCACTGGGGGATGGAGAAGGGCACAGGTCTGCATGCTCCCTGCATCCCCAGGGTCTAGTTCGACGACAGAATTCAAGCTCTCCTACTCAGATACGGGTCTACTGGTGGATGTGCTGAAAATGCTCTCATCAGTACAGTGGGTGACAATGAGATGTAACAAATAACTCAGACCTATAAGGTTGTCCACCGGGAGAGAAACTGTAAATCAACACATAATGGATCAAGCAGGGCCATGCAAAGTCACCTAGAGATAAAGGTCAAAACTTATTTGCAACAAGACTGAAGTATTTGCTTATATAAAGGAGACCTACGGCATCTATGCTTACTATGAAAGGAGTTGGGTCTAATAAGAAGCTTAGAAAATACGGTCAAATTCAGCGGCCATGGCTCACGGGCCCAGCCGCTCCGCGGCATGTGGGATCTTCCCGGACCGGGGCACGAACCTGTGTCCCCTGCATCAGTAGGTGGACTCTCTACCACTGCACCACCAGGGAAGCCCCTGGCTGACTTCTTATAATTGGTCCCTGAACCTGGAGCTCTAGTCTCTGAGACAAAATGACTCTATCCTGCAGAGACACATGATATAATATCAGGTTCTTAGGGACTGAGCTACAAAACGTTTGGACTGTTCATCTAAGCCCCTTGGTCCTAATTATTATCTGTCTTCCCTCGTCAGTGGACCTACCCAAAGAGGACCAGCTGAGACAGCTGATGCAAATATTCTGATTTCTAGAATAATTATATTTTAGGGATGGCAGTAATCAGATTAAGTAAGCCATAGAGTGTTGAGTGTTTATGTGTGCAAAGAGGAATGCTGGGTTCTGTGAAGTTTGGGGCGTAGCCAGGCTGGTGCAATGCAAACACCATGAAAAGAAGAAAGTTGGGTTGTTTTGGAGAGAACACTGCTATGGTCATTTCTCAGAGTCATGAGGCTGTTTCTGCCAGTTCCTTCTCTCAGTCTAAGGGCCCTGGTCTTCACCCCTTTGCTGCCACTTGCCAGTTTTCCTTAAGTTTTGGATCCTTCCCTGAAGGACACTTCAGACCTAGTGGAACCCCTTAACTGTCCCACTCTCTTTGGGAGTGGTTGAGATTGGCCAGGCCTGGATTCCAAACTTCTCTCCAGTGCAGAGCCCCAGGCACAACTGGTTAAAAAAATAATCTAAAAAAAGAAGGGTGATAATTAATAAATATGATTTCCCAAGAGTCAGAAAACAGTCTCCATCTCCTCTGAAGCATGAACACAGTGAAGCCCAGCCCACGCACAATTAGATGCCAAAGTTATTGTCAGATTCTTTGAAGAAAATAACAGGGCATTTTTTGAGATTTGTGGGGAGGATATGATAGACTTACAAGGACTGAATATGTTCAGGGCGGAAAATAAGGTTTTCAACAGACTCTTTGCTACCTTAGAATTAGACAGCCATGTTAATGGTTGTCCCACTGCTTAGACTTGTCATACATTTATTATGAGATCTTTTCATTTCAAATCTCTCTACATATGATTATTATTTTGTCAAAAGAACTATTGATTATTTTAAATAATGCAGTATCATTACCCTGTGAAAAAATCTCAATACAAAAGGAGCTTTCTGAAAAGCAGCCTAAATACCTTATCTCTGCCATTAATCCAAGGAAGCATGATTTTGATTTTCAGTTCTTTGAAATTCCTCCCTACTGTTGCCTGTCATCAAGAGGCCCATCTTTTTCTGACCCCATGGTACTAGAGAACTATGCCATCCAAGCATATTCTTTCTGAGGAGGGGAGAGCATGAGCTTGTGCATTTTCTGGGGATTTATCTGATGTCCAAGAAAATAGAAGGTAACCCTTACACCCTGTCCTTGTCTTCTGCCAATGTGTCACAAGAGTCTCTGATTTTGCTTTCACACAAATAAGAAACAAGCCCATTTCAAGAATTAGTTTAGCCTAAAGAGTGATGAAGTAAAATACAAATTAAGAGCAAAAGAAAAGCATGCCGAATTTTATACCTGTTACTGTGTTGAGTCATTTTAGAATAACGTGCCCAGGGCTTAGCTATTGTGATGGAATGGACACACCTGTCCACGGCCATGGCCTTGACATTGGGCACAATTAGGGAAGTAGCAAGGTAACAAAAACAAAACACACACATTGGAAGATGCTCACAGAGTGATTATAAACAATATATTTTTAAAATCTTTATTGAAATATAGTTGATTTATAATGTGTTAGTTTCAGGTGTACAGCAAAGTGACTCAGTTATACACATATATATAAATATATATACATATTTTATATTCTCTTCCATTAGAGGTTATTACAAGATATTGAATATAGTCCCCTGTGCTATACAGTAGGTCCTTGTTGGTTATCTACTTTATATATAGTAATATGTATATTTTAATCCTGAACTCCTAATTTTTCCCCTCTCCTTTTCCCTTTGGTAACCATACTTTTTTCTTCTATATCTGTGAGTCTGTTTCTTTGTATATTAGTTCATATGTATAATTTTTTTACATCCCATATATAATTGATATCATATGATACTTGTCTTTCTATGTCTGGCTTACTTCACTTAGTATGATAATCTCTAGGTCCATCCATCCACGTTGCTGCAAATGGCATTATTTCATTCTTTTCTGGCTGAGTAGTATTCCATTGTGTATATGTACCACATCTTCTTTATTCAATCATCTGTTAATGGACACTTAAGTTGCTTTCAACAATACTTTCTAATGGAAATTGCTTTGAGGCGCAAACACAAGAGAGCAACTAAATATATCCCATCCAATAACATTTTGGTGAAAAAAAAAGCATCATTATAAATTTTACACACATTCATTGTAAGTAAGAATGGATGAGAGAAAAGGGAAGACCATCAGTGAAAAACATCTATTATTGATAATTTATGTCCATTGACATGATTTATTATAATTTTATAGATTAAAAAAAAAGTGCTTAAGAAGCTAGCAGTAGGTTCCAAAATTAGAGGTTGAGTGGAGATTTCATGCCAGGCTAGAGTGTCTCTAGAACCAGGTTCATCTGCTATTCTTCAGAGCTCTTTTTCAATTTTTCAGCAGATATTACATTATGTTGGTACATATGTGGTTGATATTTTTAAAAAGTCCCCTATATATTACTTTTCTATTACAGGAAAAGCAAGAAAGCAAAAGAGAGAGAAAGTGTGAGTGAATGGCAGTTGAAAAAAATGTTTGTCCCCTTGTGTGGTAATAACTTCGTTAGGATCGTCAATGATCTCTCCAAGAAGGACAGCTTGTCCATAAGGAAAGTGCTTATGAACATGGGGCCACGGACAGAACAGAGTGAAAACATCCATGTGTTCATATGCTGCTTCTCTTTTCTGACAGTATCATGACTGTTATCTCAGTTTATTTTTAAAACAGGAGACATTTCTCAAAGCTGGAGGGGATTATAAGGAGATTGTCCAAAGACTTCTAGTTTATTGATAGGAAAAAACAGAGAAAAGTTGGAAAGTGACTACTCAAGTCCGGTAACCAATGCCAGAGTTCAAGTTGCTTCGCCCCAGCCTGTGCCTGTCTTACTGGAGCACACAGCCTGCCTTTCTCAGTCCTGTGCACAGTTCACTGCTTCTAGGAAGGTCTGACTCGCTCTTCTGCATTTCTATTTGAGCCCATCTCCCAAGAGGGGGTCACAGTGAAAGAAGGTCTGTCCCCGGCCAGCTGGTCTACCCTCCCTCTGCTGTTGTTCAGCAAGCTAACAGCTGAGGGGCCATCTCCCTGAGGGAAGGAAGGCTGCAATCTCATCTCCCCTTTCTCCTGAGGCCACAGGCAGAAGGGGAGGCGGGAACATGGCTTATTAGTAGCAGCTGCCCCATATATCAGGCTCTTATTTCCCAGAACTCACTGAGTGCTGCCTAGCGATATTTATATCTCCTGGACACACTGAAATACTTAAGCAATGGGCTTTAGCCATACAAATTATCTGCACATTGAAAGTGTCTTTGTTTCCAGTAGTTACAGAACTGAATTACTACATTTCTTTAAAATGCCATGTTAGCTATTTTGAGGATAGTCCCTAGAAATGTATTATGGATGCAAAGTTAAAGAGGTAAGAAACACATTATGAATCCAGAATCTTAACTGTACCATCATCACCACATGTTTCCTCCCATCCACTCCCAGTGGCTCTCCATGACCAAAGAACACAATAAAAGAAAATCTGTCTGATGGTAGGTCCTCTACAAATATTCTTTGAGCGTACCTTCTAAATAAAGGAGAAGCAGTGATATTTGATTGCCTAATTATATTCCAGACACTTTGTACATTTATTTCTATTAAAACAACATTTTTCATACAAAAAAGAAAAATATATCATTCAATGCCTGCTTATATTGCTTATTTTCCAGGCACTCTACAAATTTACTTGCATTATCTCATCTTTTCACTTGCTCTACCTTCTGCTTGAAATGCTGATCCACAGTGTATGGCTCAGGCTCATGCGTTCATGCTGTTTAGGTCTCTGCTCCAACACTGTCCCAGGATTCACACCTGGAAGACCTTTCACAGCCAGTCTAATGAACATCTCCATCCTGCACCCACTGCCCCTGCCTCTGGATTACTCCTTGTTCCCTTGCTCTGCATGTCTTTTCTTCACAGCCTTCATCACTATTTGGCACACACACACACACACACACACACACACACACACACACACGTATATATTCTTCCTTGTTTTTCCCCCACTAAAATGTGAGCTCTATCAGGACAGGCATTAATTGTATTTATTTGTGTTTTGTTTACCTCTGTATCTCTAGCTCTTATAATAAATGCTGGCACAGAGCTGAAACATTGTATAAGGAGAAATCATAATCTTGTATCTACTTTACAGAGGAGGACACTTAGGCTCAGTGACACTAATCAGGTTGCCCAGTATGATTTCTTCAAGACCCAGAGATCAGGCCCTTTGATTCCTCACAACCTTGACAGTCAAGCTACTCTTTAAAACATTCACATTCTAATCCCTACTCAGTTTATACTTCCATGGAACATGGTCTCTTTTCTCATTACATGAATATTTATTAGATAATATGATGTGATAAGTACTGCTGTACTCCACGAGGACACAAAATTAGAAAGGGTCTCTGCCCTCAAAAATGTTTAATTGAACAGCAGAACACACATATACAGAAAGAAGTAACTGAAGTACAATGAGGAAACAAGATCCAGTCCAACTAGAAAACAGCATTGCCAACAAAGGGAGGCGTGAAAGAGCAGAAGAAGTTTGGAGATTTCTAAGCAATGATGTTAGACAAAGCATGTAATCCTAGCATATAGAAAACTCCCAAATATAACCGTATTGTTAAGTAGCTCTTTATGGTAAAATATAGAACAATGTGTAGGAAGTTAGTAAATTAAGGCTGAACACACCGACAAGGACTAGATCCTAAAATGACCTTCTATAGTCATTAAATTACAAGTTAATTCTGAGAGATTCAGGCAACATATACTGAAAACATATAAATACGAAAAATAATATCAGGTTTTACAATTGACGAGAATATTTTCTTATGAAAAGTGGTTCTTGTAAAGCAAGAACATGGTTATAAATTGACATATGGAGGGGAATTCCCTGGCGGTCCAGTGGTTAGGACTACACGCTTCCACTGTAGGGGGCGTGGGTTCAATCCCTGGTCAGGGAACTAAGATCCCACAAACCACGTGGTGCAGCCAAAAACAAACAAACAAACAAATACATAAATAAATTGACATGTGGAAACAGTATTATATAATTAGCTGTGCAAGGCACTCAGGGTATCTGATGAAAAAACAAGTTTCCTCTTCTTTCAGAGCTCGTAAGTTACCAGGGAGACAGTCCAACAAAATGTGAAAATAACCTCATTGGGGAGATATAAAAGGTATCTAAAAGGTATATAAAGGTATCTAAAAGGTATATAAAGGTATATAAAAGGTCTAAAAGGTATATAAAAGGTATATAAAAGGTCACAGTAAAACAAAAGAAGAAGCACTTAGATCTTTCTGGGTGACTTTCTGGGAAAGCTTCATAGGTGAGTGTGGAAAACACAATCATGGCCCCCAGTATGTCAACATCCTAATAACTGGAACCTGAGAAAGGGAATTAAGATTGATCATTAGCTGACCTAAAACTAGATTGTCCTGGATTACTCAGGTGGGCCCAACATACTGAGAAGTGACCTTAGAAGTGGAAGGGTCAGGGTCAAAGAAAGGGATGTGAAGGCCAGGGCAAGGTCAGAGAGGTGCAATGTGAGAAGGACACAACCTACTGATGGTGACCTTGAAAGGGAGGAAGGGGCCAGGAACCAAGGAGATCCGCAGCCTCTGGAAGCAGAGACACAAGGACACACATTCTCCCCTGGAGCCTCCAGAAAGAACCTGGTGCTGCTGACACACTGATTTTAGCCCAGTGAAGCCCATTTTGGAGTTCTGACCTCTAGAACTGTAAGGTAATACATTTTTATGGTTTATGCCACTAGGTTATCATAAATGGTTACAGCACCAACGGGAAACTAATACAATGAGGTTGAGCCAATTCTTGAAAGAATGGCAAGAATTCTGGGTTAGGGATTTTCTTAACTGTTTAGTCAAATTCGAAGAATAAATTTGAGATATAGGGTTTTAGATTTGCCAAATCCCTAATATTCATCATGCTGAACAAATTCTAAAAGATCCCTTTGCCAATATAGCAAAATGTGTAGAAAAAAACCCCACTACTTTCAGGTTTAATTTTAAAATATCAAACAAATAAAATTTGCAAGAAGATGCAGATTCATGAATTTTTAATATTTTGATTGATGGTTTGCGTCACTCGTTTCTTTTTCTCTCAAATTGTTAGAGACTAGGTTGAATACATCATGCACCTTCACCACGAATTTAACTTTTGCCTGTGTTCAGTATTGCAATCTCCACTTTCTTCTTGCCTCATTTTGGTATATTTTTGTCCAAAATTTTATTATAAGCCTTTAAATTCACTACATTTTATGTGTCTTTTGCACATATGCAACAATGCAGTCGAGTGTTGCTTTGTGTTTTTGTTTTTTTAGGCTTCCAAGAAGTGAATGGTATTTATTGAAAAACTTTAAAATAATAAAATTATTATGATTAAATTGAACATTGAAGCATTTTCAGAATTTTTTGATTTAATGTTTAAATATGTTTCTTCTATTAGGTGAGTTAAGTTTATTCACTTTTATTAATATGACTGGTAAGTTTGCTCTCCACTTTGTCACATTATTTTATAAAAACTGTGTATACTATGGTATATTTATTGTACTTCTTCTCTAGTTTGTGTGTTTCCTTTGGTATTTAAAAAATATTTTTGTATTTCTGTTTTAGTAGTTATCTTTGCACTCATAAGTTTGAAAGTACATTTAATCACCTTTTTTCTTATATAACAATTTTCTCACTTGGTCCATATTAAATGCTGTCCTTTGACTTGTCAAGTATTCACCATCAGTGCTATTCTACATTTGCTACATTACATTTCCTCCTATCTTTTTAGTTGCATCATTTCTACTTTGTTGAGATATACAACTTTTATGTGTTATTCTTCTAGCTATGGCTTCATAAGGTTACTATTAGCTCTAAAATTATCTGTGTATGTTGTCATCATGAACAATTTTACTGATTTTTCCAAATTGTTGCTTGGTTTAATGAAGCTCTTCCTTCAGTAGATTCTTAAGAAAGCTCACGTGTTTACAATTTCCTTGAGTTGTTGTTTTATCAGAACTCTTTACCTATAACTTTGATACTTCAAGTACAGCTTGGTTGGTATTTTATGTTTTAAGTTTCTCAAAATTATGCTCCATTATTACCTTTCTATATTGCCTTTGAGAATTCTCATACCTGTCTAACTTCTTAACCTTGTAAATTATTTTTTTCCCTTTGGACTGGGGTTCTGAGAGTTAAAACGAAGGAGAGAGGCTTCACGAGAAAACAAACCTGTCAGTACCTTGATCTTGGATTTCCAGTCTCCAAAACTACGAGAAAAATAAAAATCCACCCAGTCTATGTATTTTGTTATGGCAGTCCTAGCAAACTAATATGGGGGTGGTAAATTGGGGAGTGCATCTGTGCATTTCTACATCATAGCATGATCTGGTGACCTGTAAACAAAAGGAAAATTTACCTACCTCCTTCATCATTCACTGACCCATAACCACTATCGATTGTGGAGCTGCTGCAGGACAACCACAGTGACCCCTCCCCATTTACAAAGTGGAAAAATGGGAAACATAGCACCCATGGTCTCTAGAAATTCATCACCCTCCTGGGGAGGCATTGTGAAGAAGCCCTCATTCTAGCAGTAGGGGAAATTTCTCAGTAGGTCCTCAATCTACTTTCTTGCAGTGAGTTCCTAGTCCATTTTTCTCTGTGCTCATATATGCACCTTCTAGGAGGTTATCTTCCACGGCCATATCCAAGGTGAGCAGAGAGGCATATGGCCTTATGTCTGCACAGCCTTCACAGGCATCTTCATGCTGGTGGCATTTGGGAGGGTCAAAGAGTGATCTTACAGTCAATAAATGATCTTTAAGCTAGGATAATGGTTTGTTTGGGAACACAGTTTTCTCAGAAATGGTGGACTTCTGGTCTACCTGGCTCTAGCTAGTCCCATGTGTCAGTATTCAGACTCACAGTTCATGATAGGATTCCCGAACCTGCTTTAGCTTTTCCTCTTTTTCCCTGAGTCCCTTTCTTCCACACTGATGACAGCTGCCTTGAGACTCTTGGAAAAATCATCTTGGACAGGAAGACAATTTTCTTAACCTAACCTCTTCTTATTTATTGAGTCTCTCTGCTGAACTAAGATTTTTAAGTTTTGGAATTTTTTTTTTACTTTTGTTATGCAAGACCATTTTGAATTGTTGCCCTTCCTTTATAGAGTCCAGAAATTCTTGTCTTTCCTAATCCTTCAAAGCTCCATATTTTGACTGTCTAGTTGTTTCTGTTTCTTCTCTAAATAGCTGATTCTTGTCCAAAGTCTCCTGTATTACAATATTTTGCTAATCTCAGCAAATAGAAGCTAATTCACAGTAACATTCTTCTCTTTCCCAGACACTCTCCTTGGAGAAGCATGAATTTGTGCTTTTCTACCACAGACACTTAAAGCCAAGACTGAAGAATCACTGTACTCGGGGCTCCTCTGCAAATGTAGACTTTTCTGTGGTTCATGCTTCAACTCATTCCAGTATCAAGGCCAGACAAGGGGAAGAATCACTAGGTGTGGCTGTCCTTCCAGAAGGGAAATGTAGCTCATATGGAGTCACATGATGGCAGAGTCCTTGTCTCTAGTGACCTCTGTGAGAGGGAATTATCAAAAGGAGTCAGGACCCTGAAGGCAGGATAAGCCCTCCAGTTCTCGGGCCTCACTTAATCGGCTAATCTCATTTTAATTTAAAGCACAGCAAGTTCTCTACCTTGGTGCTTGTCTCATGGAAGCAAAGGAAACACTAAGGAAGGTTTGGGAGGAGGGGTGAAGAGGTTAAGTTGGGAGACCACCAGATGAGCTTCCTACCAGGGGCTCTTCCAGCTCGTGATCCCAAAATCAGTTTGGTCCTGAATGGAGCAGAGCAGCAAAACTGGTCCTAGAATGACCCAACCTCTAGTGCAAGGACAGCTTGCTGACCTATTTTGGAGTGAAAGGGAAAACCAGCACCTTCTTCCAGTGATATCTAAGCTAGAAATTCTTGAAGAGGCAGTTCAGGCTAGGGAGCAAATACATTGTGTTTCTGTTGTACTCCTTGAACCAAGAAGTGTTACCCTGAGTCAGGACTTATTGGGACAAATTCCAGCTCATGGAGGCCTGCTGGTGCAGGTGCAGGCACAGAGCTCATGTCCATCCCATTCAAGCGTGTTTCTTCCTCTCAAAGTCTTTTGTAGTCTGGGTAGTGGGCCAGAGACTCTTCAGAACAGTTTTCACTTGCTTCCTCTGGTCACCCCAGGGTAAAAGCAGCTTGGGACCAACTTTTAAGTTAGTTTATCAGCTTCATGATTCCCTGACTACCTGCACACTATGAACTCTAACCCAAAGCTCAGTGCTTTGAAAGCTGAAATTTTGATTTCTCAGGAAATTGATTTTGCTTTTTGTTTTATTTTTCCCCAGTGCCTGGGATATGACAAACTTTCTTGTCATTGCACTGTACTCATGAATGGATTTTTTTTTTTCTAGTCCATCTCTTCCCTGGGAATAAAGTCATTCAGAAGTTCTGGAGTTTTGCACGTCTCTACATCACAGAGGCCAAGGATTTCAACCAACTGACTCACAGCCACACCCTTAGGCTACTCACTCCGTAGCCCTACCTTGCCTGCTGATCATTCTGTTCCCTTAGGGTTTTGGTTTTCTGCACCTCATGCATGTCTGACACATGGAAAATTGTCTTTCTTACAAGCTAAGAGTGCCTTTTAAAGAATGTTCCTTCCATCTGAGATTTCAAGGAATTTATAGTAGGAGGCTGTTCAGACTCTACTGACTTGATTTACTGGCCATATTGTTTTCTCTGAGCTCAGTTTCCTTCTTGCAAAATGGTGATGATCATATCTACTTTGCATATTTTTAAAAATAAAAATTAAGATATGTGTGTGTATTTTGATGCTAAACATTATTGGAGAAAATATACATTTGTGTATAGGTGTGCACACTTAAATATACATATATATTTAAAATATGTACATGATATATATATATATATATATATAGAGAGAGAGAGAGAGAGAGAGAGAGAGAGACAGAGAGAAAGAGACAAAAGTATTTTTTCAGTGATACTGTTGAATAGCTAGTACCAGGGAACAGAATATTCAAGAACTGGGAACAAAGAGTATGCCCAAAGGGTGTGGGGCATTCAAGCTTCTCATTGCAGGGCTGCCCTGTCCTCTTTCTTCACCAAGTGTTGGGCTGGGGGCCACCCGACAAGCAGAGCAAGCACAACATGAACCTTCCACAGACGCAGGCTTCCCGGGGAGACTTCCTCCAGGTCTATCAACAGGGAAGAGAAAATCACTCCAAAAACCTTCAGTGTTGAATTTAGAAAGCTTCATCCCTCCTGGAAAGGCTTTCAAACACAGACAACGGACTTGGTTTTGAGTAACAGTCTGCTGTTTCACTCTCTGAAGGCTCCGCCTAACTCAATTTTGTGGAGCATCGACTCTGATTGCTCCCATACTCAGGTGCCTGGAAGCCAGTGTTTCATGAAAGGATGCCCCTGTCAGGAGCGGGCATATCATCTGGCCCTGAGCCGTCAAAGAACAGATTGTGGAATTACCATTAGAATACAGGAGTTTGGAGCTTCAGGCAGCAAGTGCAGAGCCGGCAAGCATATGTCCCCAGCATGATATTTTAGCTTCATATGAAGCCGTAAAGTGGAAATAAGCCAGCGGTACCTCAGCAACTGCTAACTGCTCTGTCTACCCATGTTGCCACATTGTGCCATATGTCCGGGAGATTCTCAGGAAAGGGGGCCTTGCTTTCCTTCAGCCAACTGACAACATTTCCCAAAAGGGTGCAGAATAATGGTGTGAGACTGGTCACAAAGGCCACACCTACTTTTATTTTCCAGCTTGCCTCATGGAGCTTTTGCAACTCTGGTAGAACATTGGAAGGTCTCTCAGCGTTGATTAATTATGGTGAAGATGCGAAAGCTTTCATAAAGTGAAACACATGATCTTAGGGCTCTGAATGTCTAACTCTAGACAGCTAATATTTGTTTCAAGTGTTGAATAGTACTTCAAAACGGAAAAAAAAAACAATGGGTCTTTATACTATTCTTCGAGTGTTATCAATTTTCAAAAATATATTGAAATGATTCACTTTTACTAGGCTGATTAGCTTCCCAAATGTGAACCCTGAAGTATGGTGAAAGAGACAAATGCCTCCTACAACTGACCCATACTGGGAGTCATATTGTACAGCAGGAAGAACACAGACTTGAGAACATATGGACATGGGTTCAGACCTCAATTCTTCCAGATGTGACCTTCAGCAATACCTCAAACTCCTGGAGTCTCTGTTTCCTCAAGTGGGAATGGCAGATTATATGCACAGGGGTATTGTGAGCATTATCCATGGGAGCCTGTGGGAAGTGCCCATCACGATGGACCAGTTATGTCCTGATCAGCTCTTTATGAGGTCATAGTATGTAATCCCCACTGTAAAGAATAAGGTAGATATGATTACTTCAATTTGTAAGTGAATGATGGACTGGATTTCAAAGAGATCAATTAAATTTCCCAATATCATAGTGGAAAAGCTAGGATTTAAATGCAGAACTCTAAAACTCCAAATCCTCCACTAATTCCAGTACACCACGATGCCTTAAGAAAATAATATTGTTATCTGTATGCCATTCTTACATGAACTAACTTTCTGGGTATTGAAAACACCATTAATTCTTAATTCCATGCATTTTGAACCTATATTTATTAATGACAATATGGAAAATGCATAAGTAGAGCATGTGATTTCTATAATTTTACCAATTACTTATTAGTCCCAAATCATTATGGCTAAAGGTGTCTATAAATTAGACAAATGAGTGTGATATTCATATGGATTTTCTTGGAATTGTAAGATATTAGGAATGAATGGCTAGATGAAATGTTAGTGTTGATTTGGACCAACTCCTTTCTTTAGCAGAAGTAGACTATATACTAACCTACTGATCTTTCTGTGCATAAAAACATCTTTCAATAGGCACGAACTTAGCAATGAAAACATCTTGTGAAATAATCTCATATCAAATCATATGATTACTGTCTTTCAGAATTATCTAAATATCTTTCATGAAAAAATGCATTATTCACCTTTCTGAATCGGTTTTCTATCTGTTAGAATACAGGTAAAACTGCCTACTGTAGGGGGGTTCTTTTTCATTTACCAAGTATCCGGGTGCTCCCTCACCCCCCCTACCCATAAGGTACTTAGTCCACAAGTCTAGATCTAGTTAATGAGCTGTGATTGGAAGCAAAGGGTGGTAGGAACTAATGATCATAATAACAACAACAATAAAAGCAATGGTTTCCTAACCCTAATCCTAACCCTAAACCTAAGCCTAACCCTAATTTCATAACTAGGCCATGATTTTTCTTGCATCTGATTGGTTTGAAGAGATTTTTGCCACTGCATTCTGTTTAGATCTCTTACCTTACAGTATGTCTTCATCCTCCCTTATGCTTTTTGGAAAAAAAAAATTACCTAAAAGCATCTTTGACTTTGTATTTAAGTCACAATGTGACTTCAAGCTAACTCCCCAGAATCATGGGTTTCCTTAGCTCTCAACCCCATTAACTAATATTCACCCTTACTCTTTCCCCTGTTACATACATCAGCCAGATTGAATTCCTCACATTTTCTGAATGACAGTGCATTTTTCACAATGTTGTACCTCTGCAGATTCTGCTCCCTTCACTGACGTGTCCTTGAAGTAGTTCTCACAGTCACTAGGTCTGACATACACTGACACTGAAGGCTTTGGGGGTTTGGGGCTCGTTCTGCTAAACGATGGTAACCATAGGACCCCTTCCGAGACCATGGCCAGAGGTACATCTGCCCAGAGTATGTACACTAAGTTACAGCAAAAGAAAACACTATTGAAGCAGTTCAAGAGGGGACCCAATTGAATTACACAAACTGTTAAGTGCCGTGAATATCTATTCAATAATCTTGCCTCTGTGCAGATGAGATAAAAGAATAAAGCAGGAATTGTTGGGAAGGGAGAAAAATAAGCTTACACCACAAACCCTGGGAGAAATTTTTCAGGCAGAGAAGCATAAATGCATGAAATGGCCTCTCAACAAGGCATAGGAGAGAAATAAAAGTCAAATGAGTTGGCGCTGGGCCAGGATGGGCAAGAAGCATATCAGGGAAGAAGCGGAGTCCTGGTGCTCCCTCCTGTCTCTCGCCTCCACGCGGCACATGGGGGCTGGTGGGGAGCTGTGTCTGCAAGCATTTCCTTCAAGCTGCGCATTTATTTTGAGACTAAGGAAGGCGATACTTCTTCATTCTGTCCTTGCCTTTCACATTGAGCTCTTCTACCCATAGCCCTTTGGATGGATGTTACGGGGTAGCGTAAAAGTACAGAATCTTCCAGCCAGGCCAGCCTCCTTTCTGATCTTTCCCTGCACCTTCTAGCTTGTGATCATCAAAGAATTACATTGTCTTTCAATTCTCTGCAGCTTGGGGGCTGGAATCCTTAGCACGAAATACTGCCTATTTATGTTTTCAATGATTCACTCATTCAAATACTTGAATCAAATACTTGATTTTCCAATAAGCTCCAGGGTAGTGGGAAGGTTTGAGACAGTGGGCAAAATAGTCAAGGTCCTTCTCAGATGGATCTTGTCATCTAAGGGAATGATACGTAAAATCATGTACAAGAAAACCCTGCCACAGTGCCTGGAATATACTAAGTGCTTAGGAAATGGTACCTGGACTCCTGTCCTCTTTCTCTCTTATCTTTCCTACACACAACTTAGTGCCTCTGTCCTCTATGTGCCCCAGGGAATCTCACAACAAAGGTTTCTAATTTCTTTCCCAGCTTAGGGTAAGGAGACAAGATTTGGATGAGTAGCCAAATGGAGAATTTCTCTTGGGAAACTTCAAGGACTCGATGCAGCTGCTGAGAAAAGGCCTCTTTTTACATGATCCTGATGAAGTCAAATGCACTACATCAGCCGTGATTCAGAGCCTGACTGCACATCGTGACAGGACAAAGGAAAAGCAAGAATTCTGGAAAAAACAAACGGAAAATAAACCCCGACAAAATTCCAACCAACAAACAAAAAATAAACTAAACCAAAACCCCTGTCTTCCATTGACAAGGAAACTCAGGGATATTGAGGCCCTTCCATATAACGATCTCTGATCCCTACCAGAAACATGTTACCAGTATGGTCCCCACTTCACAAGATGTGGCTCAAAGGATGAGGATGAATCCAAGGGTATCGTTCTGGGTATCATTCAGAAGGGTTTTTAATTTCCCATCAATAGAAGTTGACTGAGGCTTATTTAAGCAGAATACAAGTTTATTAAAAGAATCTCAGTAGGTCACAGGATGGCCAGGTGGCTGAAAGCAGCAGTCTGAGGGCTGTGCAGTTGAGAAGCATACCCGACACCGCATCCTTGACCAGATGTGCAGAGGGAGGGGTGCCCAGCACTGCTCCACAGTTTGCACCTCTGGGGCACATGTATCAGGATAGGGGTCTTAAGGCAATCACCACCTGAACATCACTGCTGCTTATCTTGCTTGGAACCCACCTGCAGTTATGGCTGATGTGGACGCTTGTGACCATTGGAGTCCAGTGACAACTTGTGTCAAGAGCTCAGAGCAGGCTAGACAGGGAGAGACCTGTGAAATACTTCTTCTTTAATAAGAGGTGACTCTGAATCCCTATGAGACCCATGCCGAAAGGAATCCCCTGAACATAAGGAAGAGGACCCAATGCTGGACACCAAGCACAGCAAATATCCATTAAACCAAGTTCGCACAGAAAATGGGCAGAGCTTGGACTGCAAATGTGGTTCCAATGTCTGAACTGTTCCTTTTTCCACCAGACCACACTATGCAATAAGCAATGGGTGCTGGGATATGATCTGCTGTATTTCTCAGTATTGTCGTCTCATAAAACAAAAACCTAATACCTTTACTTAGTCTTTTTTCATTTACAAAGAAATTCCTTTCCATATGATTGTCAACAACAACCTTGGAAGTTAAGAGGGCAAGTAAATGTACCTTTTATTTTCAGATAAGAAAAAGTCTGATGATGCACCTGGTACTTGCAAATATTAAAGCACTTGCCATCCTAAATTTTAAACTTCCTCAGACATGCCTGATCACTCTACTGGTTTGGGAACTTTGTTCAGTTTGGTATCACCAGTCCTTGTATAGACAGGGATATTTGTTTGATTTGGTTTTGCTTTGCTTACTGATACATCTCTAGTGCCAAGAAGAGTGCCTGGCATAGAGGGAGCACTCAAAAATTTTTTTTTTAAATAATGATATGAATAAATTAACTGATAGACACTGGTTGTTACTCTTAGGAACACATGGATTTAGAGCTCACACCTGCATATTTTTAGTCCAAATATATGTTCATGTATGATATTGGTCATCATAATTGCTGTTCATGAGCAGACAAAGAGTAAACAACCACCCTCTCTTCATACTCTGCCACACCACAGGCCTCACCTCCTTAGCCTATAATCAGAAGCCCTATCCTGACTATGGGATCCCCTTTAACTTCCAACTAACCTCCCTCTCCAGGCCCTCCACAAATGAATGCCCCAGCATACCTCTGGAATCTTCTTGCCACAGCATCGAAGTCTTCTGTATTCCTCCATCCACTGGGCTATTTCCAGTCTTCACCTTAGAGTATCTCTTTGCAGTATTTGTTACCATTACAACATTCTTTCTTCTTGATTTTCTTCATTCCCTTAGTTACTATGACTCTGTTCTTTATTCTTTTTTGCTTTGTAGTTTTAACTATTTATTCTCTTTTTGGGCTCCTCTTTTTGGGTCCTGTGTCAAATCTCTCCTTTGAGTGTTGGCTTTCCTCAAGGTCCAGACTATTTTTCTGGACTTCTTTTCCTAATAGTATCTGATAATACCTAGTAGTCACCGTGTGCCAGCCACCTTTCTGAGCACTTTACACATCTAATGCATTTGATACATTCTAAGAGGTAAGCATTGTCAGTATCTCTATTTTTCAGGGGAAGAAACTGAAACACAGATAATTATCTTGCCCAGTGTCATGGAACTAGTAACTGGAGGTACAAGGAGAAGGGTCTAAGTCAGTGTTTTTAAGCTCTAGTTTTGGATTTCCCTTCTTTCTCAAGTGAGTGGGTGGGGCTGCCAAGAACTGGCTTAAACTTGTGAGTTGGGGAGGTCCTGGAGCCCAAACTAAATATCATTGCATTACCCTGGGTTCTCCATAGAGAAAGAACCAGTCGGAGATATATATGTATAATATAGAATTGGCTCACATGCCTATGGAGGCTGAGAAGTCCAAATCCAACAGATTTGCTGTCTGCAAACTGGGGACCCAAGACAGGCAATGATGAAAATTCCAGTCCAAGTGCAGGAAAACCTATGTCCCAGCTGGAAAACAGGCAGAGGGAGGAAATTCTCCCTGACCTCATCTTTTGTTCTATTCAGTAGCCTCCAGCAAATTGGAAGAGGCCCACCACACAATGGAGAGGGCAATGTTTTGTTTAGTCTACAAATTCAAATGTTAATCTCATTGAGAAACAACTTCACAGACACACCCAAAATAATATTTAACCAAATATCTGGGCACCACATTGCTCAGTCAAGCTGACACATAAAATTAACTGTCACAGTCGTTCTTCCTAAGAAGAGACCAGTGAAAACAGGCTTGATGCCCTCAGTGATAGGCATTTACAGATAACACAAAATGGGACACAGAGAAACTGGTTAAAAAAAAAAAAGATGTGCTGAATGTGGATGTGAAAACTGGAGCTCAGAGACAACTCATCAATAGTGACGCACATGGAAGACTTCCTTTATGCTTATTGTATATATAGCTGGTATTTTTTTTTTTACTACATTGCATTATGATAAATTAGATAAATAGTTGCCCCTGCCACTATTCTATAAACTCTGTGAGGGTCAGTAATATGCTCATAAAATCTGAAATCCCAAATTCTAACAGTACTGGGAACGCTGGCAAGGGTGAATCTATTTAATCGGGCTACAGGTTATTGAATTTCTCTGGGTACCATATATTCTAGGGAAACAAAATTATATTTTAAATTTACTAAGAAACACAGCACCCACATAACGCTACCAAGGGGCAAAACACAAACAAATAATTGTAATGTACACATCACAGAATGGAGACCAGGATTCTACCTGGGGACCTTACAGCATGAGCTGGGGAGCATCAGAATAAATACTTGTACCCAAACATCTCTCACTGGCCTGTTGGTGTCCACTCTCTGGGTCATGAGAAAGCACCTTTGATGCCTGGGGACACTCCAGTGATGGGCCCTTTGTACAGATGATCCCCTTTCCCAGAGCATGGCCTGTGGGATGAAGGAAGAGTACTAATGACTTAGAGACCAATCAGAGCTCTAAGGAATGTGTGAGCTCAAGATGCACTATGACCTCACTTCACAGACAGGGGGACCGATTCTCTGTAAAGTTACATCACATTTACAAGTTCAGGCTCTGAAGGCTGGGCCTTCTGGCTTAACGTCAACTCCCCTCCCACTAAATATCTGACCATGGAGAAGGCAATGGAAGGGACAATGGAGAAATCTTTGCTATCTTAGTGTCTACTCTTTTTGAAGAGACAATATGGAAAAGAATAGCTGGGGTCCTGACAGCATCCACTGTAACATCTGAGGGCTCCAGAGTATGAATACAAGGATATGGGTTGGAAACAAATAGATGCAGTTTAGTTACAAATTCTGTGACCTCAGATGAGTCATTTAACTTCCCTGAGCCTTAGTTTCTTCATCTATTAAATAAAGTTAGGAAATCATATTACAGGATAGTTAGAAATATATATATAGGATGAGCTACAACCATCTGTATTTGGTTTTCTATAAATGCGAGCCATTATCATTTTACAACAAATATGACATTTAGTCACTCAAGGAGAAACACCTAACTCACCTCCGTATGCTGACCCTTATCCATTTCCTTGCTATGCTGGAGAAGAGTTTGGGTTATAAAACTCTGCACTGAGATTATGATTTCTCCTTGAGTTTGATTTAAATACTCTGATTATTTCCCAGAAACACAAATCAGCATGCTCTCTCCAGGAAATCTTGGTAACTCCTTGAAATTCAGCCCCAAATTTTCCAAGAAATGAGAGGTTTATTTGAATAATTTGTTTTGCTGTATAGACTATATCACATACTAGGGACAACATGTCACAATTTCATGAACATTTGAGATCTGTTGTCACAAGGTAGGAAGGATTTCAGAACATCTGTGCCAAAAGTGAAAGGCAAATAAAAAGATGGCTGCATATAGTTTCTAAACTTCCAAAGATCATGCTTCATGGTTACAAATGGATGGTTACACATTCTTTATCTGCAGTCTGATCAAAAATGGTAAGAAGAACCATAAGGAATAAATTCCGTGCTAGTTGTTAGCTTCTGCTAAAGGACAATGAGTTCTTCAAGCACAGAAACAACTTCATTCATTGTTTCACCTCTACAGAATGCTTGGCCCACATGGTAGGCAAAAAGTTTAAGCAAATAAAGCTTTACTTTGAAGGATTCTCTTCATTCTCAATTTTTCAGCAAAAACCCAAATTATATGGTATTACTACAAATCCCCCCTACCTGTTCTGTTTTATTTTTGAAGTTTTAATGTGTTTGAGGTTGCATAAATACTGAACAGGTGTATTGGCCTTAGGAATAATAATCACCCTATTTCCCACTTTCTCATTTACTTAATGATTAAAGTCATTTCATTTTCCCATGTGTATTAGTCAGGGTTGTACAGAGAAACAGAACCATTAGGGCATATATATAGATATGGATATAGATATAGATATAGAGGATGTCGATACAATAAGGTATTGACTCATGCAGTTATGGGGGCTAAGAAGGCCCATGATCTGCCCCCTGCAATTGGATACCCAAGGAAGCTGATGCTGTAGTTCAGGGACCTGAGAGCAGGAGGGCTGATGGTATAGATTTACGTTCACGTCTGAAGACCTGAGACACAGGACTACAAGGCAGGAGAACGTGTCTCTCAGCTGAGCAGTCAGGCAGAGAAAGAACTCAAACTTCCTCAGCCCTTTTTGTTCTTTTCAGAGCCTCAAGGGATTGGATGACATCTACCCGCACAGGGAAGTGTGACAACTTTACCCAGTTCACCAATTCAGATGCTCATCTCTTCTGGAAACATCCTCACAGACACACTCAGAAATAATGCTTAAACAGGTATCTGGGCACGCCATGATCCAGTCAAGTTGACACATAAAAATAAATGTCATACCATGCGTAGAAGAGATTTAGAATAAAAGTGTTTCATGCTCGCTTGCACTAACATGTAGATGACTGATGTAAGCTCTTAACTTGATACAAAGGCGAAATAAGAGAGAAACGAAAGGTATAGGAAAGCAAAAGAACCATGTGTAATATAAAGAAAAACACACACAAGAAGAGCTGAGGGCTGCCGAGACAAACATAAATCATTTAATGTTTTTCTTTGAGACAATCTTGGGCATGTTGTTTCAGAAAAGACAAAAATCCTAAAGGAAAAGCAAGATGTGACAGCTGACATACTTCTCCCTCCAATACACCCTTAACAGTTATTTTTTCTACAACTGCTTTGAACTTTTCATCCTCATTTACCAAAAAAAAAAAAAAAATTACTTGTTTAAATTTCAAGTCTTCAAATATATAATTTACTCTGTGATAATATAATAATAAGAATACGGCACAGACATGATAAAGTGAAAAAAATAAAATGTAAAAGTAGAAAAACTTTTAAAGGAATATCAATACTATCCAATAGAACATTCTATTATGATGGGAATATCCTTGGCTACATTGTCCAATACAGCAACCTGCAGACACATAAAACTATTGTTCACTTGAAAAATGAATAGTTAAATAGAAGAACTGAATTTTTAATTTTAGTTAATGTACAATTAAATTTAAATAGCCATATGTAGGGAACCCTCTTGCACTGTTGGTGGGAATGTAAACTGATAGAGCCACTATGGAGAACAATATGGAAGTTCCTTAGGTTCCTTAAAAAAACTAAAACTAGAATTACCATGTGACCCAGCAATCCCACTACTGGGCATATACCCAGAGAAAACCATAATTCAAAAAGACACATGCACCCCAGTGTTCATTGCAGCACTATTTACAATAGCCAGGACAGAGAAGCAACCTAAATGTCCATCGACAGATGAATGGATAAAGAAGATGTGGTACATATATACAATGGAATATTGCTCGGCCATAGAAAGGAATGAAATTGGGTCATTTGTAGAGACATGGATGGACCTAGAGACTGTCATACAGAGTGAAGTAAGTCAGAAAGAGAAAAACAAATATCGTATATTAACACATATATGTGGAATCTAGAAAAATGGTACAGATGAACCCATTTGCAAGGCAGAAATAGACACAGATGTAGAGAGCAAGCGTATGGACACCACGGGGGTAAAGCGGGGGGTGGGGGTGGGGGGACTGGTGGTGGTGGGATGAATTGGGAGATTGGGATTGATGTGTATACACTAATATGTATAAAATAGATAACTAATAAGAACCTGCTGTATAAAAAAATAAAATAAAATTCAAAATAAATAAATAAATAGCCATATGTGGCTTGTTGCTACTGTATCTAGGGGTTACATGATTTGAGAGAAAACAGAAATTTTAGAAGACAAGGTATGCACAGTGATAGCCTCTGAAGCAGGAAGGTGTTAATGAAACAACGTTTTGAAATTAAAAACAAAAATAGACTAAGTGTTTTTTATTGAGAAGACACATTGTATCTTCAAGGACCTTGAAACAAACTAAGCTGAAATGTAAGCTAGTAAAGTTACTAGAAACCAAAATTAAGGTTCCTTCAAGTATTCTGGAAAAATAGCAAATCACTTATAAAAGAAAGCTAACATCAAACTGTTTTCTCTGCTACAACTCTAAATACTAAAAGGTAGTGAAGAAATAAGAAAAAAAATAATAATTTAAGGAAATAATATGTTATCCAAGAAATTTTCCTCAGTTATATTCTCATTCAATTAAAAGGTGACAAAATACCTTACACATAAGAACTCAGAGTTATTGCTCCTACCACTAGAGAAAAACTTCAACTAATAACGAGTTAATTAGGAAAAAATAAACTAGTTCTGACTGTTAAATATGTAACTATAGGAATAAGAATAAAACAAATTGTAGAAATTATGGTTATATAACAGAGAGAATATTTTACATTCCTTGACTATGTTAAAGCTGAGAAAAAATTCATCGAATTTTTAAAGACAGTATGAAATAATATTGTGACAGAATTAAAACCATTTGTATCAGCTGCAGCAATAAATATATAGGTATTAAGAAGCTAAGCTAACATTAAAATCAAACAAGCAAAAAACAACAACTCCAAATCGGATCACTAAGCAAAACTCAACTTTATTCTGTATTTGTTAAACACTACTAAAGCAATTAATTATGCATATTTGAAAATATAGAAATTATATAAGGAAAAATCCAAATAAAAAAATAAATATTTTTATGTTAATAGCACATGACTTTAAATAAAAAAATCATATATAAATCATATGATATGAGTAAATATTTTCTTTATTAAAGTTATAGCACTAACCAATTTAGCATTAATATTCATTCTGTAAAATACAGATGATTAAAAAGGGAAATAGAAGCACAATAGAAAATGGAGACTTTCATTCATTTCTTTTTTTTTTTTTTTTTTTTTTTTTGTGGTACGTGGGCCTCTCACTGCTGTGACCTCTCCCGTTGCGGAGCACAGGCTCCGGACGTGCAGGCTCAGCGGCCATGGCTCACGGGTCCAGCTGCTCTGCGGCACGTGGGATCTTCCCCGACCAGGGCACGAACCTGTGTCCACTGCATCAGCAGGTGGACTCTCAACCACTGCACCACCAGGGAAGCCCGATTTCTTTTTTGTCAAACAAAAATAGATAAAAAATATGGAAGGTCTTAATAAAACATAAATCTAACAGATATATCAAAATCTGTAGTATAAAAGAGAAGAGATATTTATATCAAGTAACATAGAACATTCACAAAAATTGACACTAGTACATCACACACACACAGACTCACTCATACTTTTCAAAGAGTTGAAATATATTTTAGCCTTGAATACTCTAATTACCATGCGATAAGGCCAGTAATTGATTACAGAGCCAAAACTCAACAATGTGCTTAACTCTTGATATGGGAAAATAATTCTAAGCTGGAAAGAAAATCCATCTGAATTTGTAAAATACCTGGAATATAACAATATTAAACACCATGTATTTCAATATATCTGGGCCACAGATAAAGCAATGTCCAGTTGAAAATATGTAATCTTAAGGCAAACATCCACAAAAATTATAGGAAAAATAAATCAATTAATTACATTTCCAATTCAAGAAGAAAGATATTAATATTCCTCCCCTCTCATAAAATAAGGGATGCAACAGAAAGAGATTATAAAAACACATGAAAAGATGTTCAACATCACTAATTATCAGAGAAATGCAAATCAAAACTACAATGAGGTTTCACCTCACAACGGTCAGAATGTCCATCATTAAAAATTCTACAAACAATAAATGCTGGAGACGGTGTAGAGAAAAGGGAACCCTCCTACTGTTGGTGGGAATGTAAATTGGTGCAACCACTATGGAGAACAGTATGGAGATTGCTTAAAAAAAAAAAAATAGAGCTACCATATGATCCAGCAATCCCATTCCTGGGCATATAACAGAGAAAGTCATAATCCAAAAAGATGCATGCACCTCAATGTTCACTGCAGCACTAGTTACAATAGCCAGGACATGGAAGCAACCTAAATGCCCATCAACAGAGGAATGGATAAAGAAGACGTGGTATATTACTCAGCCATACAAAAGAATGAAACAATGCCTTTTGCAGCAACATGGATGACCTAGAAACTATCATACTAAGTGAAGTAAGTCAGACCGAGAAAGACAAATACCATATGATATCACTCATATGTGGAATCTAATTTTAAACAAATGAACTTATTTACAAAACAGAAACAGATTTACAGATGTTGAAAAACTTACGGTTGTCAAAGGGGAAACTTGGGGGGTGCGGTGGGAGATTTGGGAGCTGATTAGGTTTATCTGAAGTCTTGAGAAGTAGCCCTCTTGATGGGATTAGTGCCTTTACAAGATGAGGAAGACACCAGAGCTCGCTCCCATCATGTGGAGATACAGCAATAAGGCTGCTGTCTCTGAACCAGGAAGGTTCCTCATCAGAAATCAAGTTGGCCACCGTCTCTATCTTGGACTTCCAACCTCTAGAACTGTAAGAAATATCTGTTGTTTAAAATGCCAGTCTAAGGTATTTTATTACAGTAGCCAAGTAAACAAAGACATAGTCCTCTCAGATATCAAAACATGCCATAAACTTATGTTAAGTTATACATTATTTTAGTGGCCCTTGAGTTGGAAAAATCAATATAAAAGAGTAGAAATTTCAGAAATAAATCCAAACAAATAAAGGGATTTAGTATATGACAAAGATGTCATATCAAATTACTGGGGAAAGATAAATACTTTAAAACATTCTATTTTTTTAACGATATATTATTTAAGAAAGAACATAAACTGTTTTAAATCAGTAAGATAGTAATCTAGGAAAAAATAAAATTAACTGGATTTCTACTCCACAACTTACAACAGAATAAACTACAAAATGATCTAAGATTTAAACACAAAAATTCAAACTATACATCTACTTAGAATAAACCGTTGCAGAATTCTTTCATAATACTTAGTACAATGAGACCTTATACATGTGAAACAAAACCCAGAAGTTATAAAAGACTAATTGTTGCATAAAACTTAAACTTTCTAAATGGAAAAATATAAGCAAAATTTTAAAATACAGGAAAATAATGAAAAGAATAGTACAATAAAAGATTAATGTCCCTAATACATACAGAACTTCTAAGAAAAATGCCAACAAATCAATAGAAATATGGCAAAAAAAAAATTACCAGATAGCTCAAAAGAAAGGAAAAAAACAAATTGATTTAAACATATAAAGGGATGTTTCAATTATCATATTAAAAGAAATCCAATTAAAATGACTCAAATGTCAAGTTCATCTCCTAGATTGGCAAAGAACATAAATTGAATGCAGTGCATTTCCTAGGGTGCGGGGAAATGCTGCAATCTCACAGTTGCTCAGTGGGAAGGCAGTTGGCCTAACATTTATAGGGAGTGATTTGATGATTTCTATAATATTAAAATATAATTTATCTGAGCAGCTCCTCTTTTGGAAATTTATTCCTCTGCATGTATATAAAATGACACATGTGAGAGGTTATTTGCTACATCATTTTTCTAATAGCAAAATATTGTAAATAAGTTAAATACCAACAATATGTACTTGTAAAATAGATTATGGTAAATCTACAAAACGGAAAAATATGAAGCCATCAAAAAGGACCAAAGAAACTATTTCTGTTTTCATTTGAATGAACTCCAAGGTCTATTACTAAGTGAACTAAGCATAGCCCCAAATAATATGTCTATTATTCTATTGTTTGTATAAAACTGGGCAAAATATATGTGTTTGTTTGTCCATATATACATATCATAGCTCAAGGGACACACAGGACTTGGTGAAGTAGGTGGTTTGCAGGAAGGGGCACTGGGTGACTGCAAAGGGATAGGGAGCAGAGACAGAAAATCTTAATTACTGACAATTTTGTATTTTTGGAATTTTAAACCACGTAAACCTGTAATGCATTTTAAAAATAAATACATAGGTTAATTAACATTACAAGGTTGAAAAGGATGCATTGGACATTTATGCTTGTAAAACTAAGTTTTCACCCCTAAAATAAGTCAACCCTTCCATCTATGTAGCCAATAACAATAGCAAAGAAATAACAATTTTCAAGTATAAATTCCAGTCTGTTGCAGAAATCCAGTGCAACAGAAAACATGAACAATTATAAAGCAGAAAAGCCTGGGTTTAGTTTCAGTCCCACTACTGATTACCATACTATTTGATCTTTCACAAATGGTTTAGTCTTCCTTCAGGATAGTCCAGCGGTTCTGAGTTCAGAGTTCTGAGTTCAAATCCAGCGCTGCCACTTACCAGCTGTTTACCGAGCCATTTCCTCATCAGGAAGTTGGACTGGATGTGATAAAAATAGTACCTGGTACATGGTTCTGTTATGATAAATAGGGGAGCTAACCACATCATCCTGTCCTCATCACAGAGTCAGGAATAAAGTTTCTCTTAATTTGCCCTCTCTCCCCTCAGCTTCACATGATGAGTCGGGGTAGGATCTCACCTGTCTCATCAGGTGTCCTCCAACCTGAACCCTCTCCAGGCTCCAAAAACAGTCCCCTGTTCTTCAGAGGCACTCACACAATTGTGGACCTAAAATGAAATTAAACATTATTGGATAAAAAAAAAAACAAAAAAAAAACATTATTGGATAAAAAACTGTTACAAAGCAGATTACAACAAGGGAGATCTCCAGAAAGCTACAGGCAAATTCTTGATCTGCCAAACAGGAGGCTTCCACAAGACACCTGCCTTCCCACCTCTTTCTATGGAGATGTGTGCTTGTGTTGAATGGCCCTGCCAAATGGCAGAATTCACTCCTCTTGATGAAAATGACATTCTCTATTAGCAACTGTACCGCACACATAGGTGGAGGGCAGGCAGGATTCAGAGTGGCCTAAATGCACACTACAAGGAAACTAAAATTGGAGCAATTTGCTGTAATTTAGAAAGAAGAATGAGTGAATGAATGCATGCTCTGTGGAAATTTATATTTTATTTGAAGGTAAGATTGCACATCTCTAATCAAGGCTTAAAATCTGAATTAGGATAAATTGTGCAGTAATTATTTTCTTAGAAGAGAACAAAGAAGATTTTAAAGCACCTAATATCCCCCCTTTGAAGCTTTCAAAATGAAGATGCTCACTGTGTGGCAAATGCATGGCTTTATTTGCTTCTGTCCCATAAAGACCTCAAGTTCATTTAGCCAGATTCTGAGCCTTTGACATAAAAAGCACTGTCGAGCATTTAGTTTTCCCGGCACATTTTGTTGCATTTGTTTTTGGTCCTCCTGACTTTCAAGCCTTTAATTAAGAAAAAAATTAGCTTACTGGTGATAATGACTTGCTTGAATCTAAGAGTTCTTCATTATTGTGTATGTTTGAGGCTCACATGCACTCGTGTGTGTGTGTGTGTGTGTGTGTGTGTGTGTGTGTGTGTGAGAGAGAGAGAGAGAGAGAGAGAGAGAGAGTTGGGGCGGAGGTGGAGGTGGGCACAGAAAAACTAAAGATAGTGCAGTTTTTTTGTTTTCTGCTTTGATTTTCAAGATTTTCTTTTGACCATTTTGATCTTTATTCTCAGAAAAATAATTGATTTTTATACCTGTGGATAACTATTCAAATTTCTTCCTCCACTTTAGTAGAAAATATTACTCTTTCCCTGCCCTTTATTCAAAATCTTTCCAAAATTTTATATCCAACCTTGTCAATGTATTGTGCTGTTGCACTCGAGGACTGCAGGCCCGCTTCTATAAAACATATGGTATCAAAGCAATGCCGTCCTGTCTTACAGCTCCTCCCACCGGGCAGGAGCTTAGGTTTTTCGGACTCTCTTGTCTTAAAAGAGTCAGAGGCTGGCATTCACCTCTCACTTTTAAAAAAAACATCAAAGAAAAACTTAATGATTTGTAGCATCCTGTTACAGCAAACAGCCTTCTCTTCTAGTAGAGAGTTCTATCTAATTCTCCCTCATGACCCAATTTCACTCTCTTCTTTTATCCTGTCCTTAGGAAGCAGAAGAACAGTTAGTGTCCATCTCCTTCACACCTGAGCATCACTGAGCACAGAGTGATGGAAGGAGCATGGGCTCCATGAGGTCAGCGTTCAAATCCTGACACCAGTCCATACAAATTGAGTGGAGTTCAGCATAACCCCCGACTCAGTTACTACACAGTAGTGGTAATTAGGGCTGACGTTTGCATGAAGCCATGTGCGAAGCAACCTTGCTAACTGTGCATCGGCTCCTGGGATCCTCACAGCCCACTGGGGCATGATTCTGACCCGCACGTCACAGATGGAGACGCCAGAAGCCTTGGGAACTTGCTCACAATCTCACTGCTGCCAAGCGGTGGAGTCCAGGTGTTTACATATTACACTGCCCTGAGACCATCATTATAAAATGTTATGCTACCACACATAGCAGGATAAGCAAGATCAAGCACAAAGTACCAAGAACGTTTATGATGGAGAAAAGTTCGAACCTGTAAAGTTCCCTTTGCCATCCTGTTCTCCAGACTGAGTTAGTACACTGGGCTGGATCCTTAGCCCTTTCACGCTCAGCTCCACGTGGCTGTGTGTACTTCCCAGAGCAGACTGTGCTCTTATGACTCTTTCCCTCTGCACTGCTGCCCTTCCTCCAGGAATGCTTTTCCCACCTTGGGAACTCTTATTTAGCTCTATATTTAATTTATCCTATTTTCCTTGGGACAACATTCTTAACTAGTTCGCCTAACAATCATCTTTTTTCCTTTTTTATTTTATTTTAATTTAATTTAATTTTATTTGCGTGTTGCTCTCTTCACTGTGCCCACAGGCCAGGAGGCATACATATTTACGTTCCTCTATCTCCTACTAGACTCTTAACTCCCCAGGTAGCAGGGGTCTTGGCTTGACCTGTGATTCTCTAGAAGCTAAAATGTAAACTATAAGAAGGTGTTCAGTGAATGTCTGTGGAATGAATGAATAAATATCACACACACACACATGCACCAGGATATGTTTAGGGATTTATGGTGAATACTTAATTAATCAAAACTGGGCTGCTGAAATTTCTGGCTGAAACAGGGCAAATTTCAGGCTTCCCTTGGTTTCACTTTTTTCTCATAGATTCTCATTTCTCTTTTTACCATAGCTTTACTTTCTTACTGGTTACTATTTTATTCATCATAAGGCAAATTACTACCTTAATGGAGATATACTATTTATTGATATTAATATTAAAAAAATAATAGTAAACATCTTAAAGGTTATTAACCAAGTGATAACTTGGTTATTACTCCAGTTTCAATATAAACATAAAATAAAAATTGTAAAATATTCCAAAATGATAAATCTAACTTTATTTTTTCAACTTCCCTTTCCCCAAGTTACAGATGCTGAACTGACACTGGATGGAGCCAGTCAGGTGATCCTCAGGGGGCAGCCCCACAAACAAGAAACATCACCTGGCCTCTTCCTTTGTTAATAACACTATTTGCAATGAATGTCTTTCAGGAATGAATTGGGGCCAGATCAGGTGGCCCGTCTCTGCTTTAATACATATTCCAAATCCAAATTTATTCCATGCCTTTTTGTAAGAGTCAGAGTTTAAATTATTACACCAAGTTTATGATATAATCAAATTTTGATTGTGAAGAATAATATATGTAGGTGAACATATAAACATAACACATGCATGCACAAACAGGTGTGTGTGTGTGCTTCAGCTTCCCAAGAGTTACCCTTTCTTAAATAAAGTTAGTGCTTTAAAACAACAAATTTGAAAAAAAAATTACAAAAATAAAATAAAACAACAACAAATGTGATTTCTCTTACAATATAAACTGTTTACTTATATGATATTTTCATCTCTCTATCTGAGAGCTTCATAGGAAACGGACTCATCTCTGTGCCACCAATGGTAGCAGAGAGCTTAGAAATAATGGTCCCAAAGTAAATACTTTTTGAGTTAAAATACTTTAATTTATTTTACTATATAATTACATTTACTTATTTAAATTCAGATACAATAAAGTACTAACTCCAAGAACCAGACATAAACACTGCTAATACTTTGCTACACTTCTTTTCCATCATTTTATTCTGCCATCTCATTACTCATCACCAGAAAACGATTTTGATTCCTAACTCCTTAAAATGTAATACTTTATGCTTATTCACACCTCTGTATTAGTAAAAATTTCATGTAATAGATTTTAATGTTCCAAATGAATAGATCATGATTTATGGAACCATTTCAAATATTTTACCATGATAAATAAGCCTGTGATGAAGCTATGTTTGTGGTGTCTAATTAAGAGTATAAAAGAAATGAGCTCAAAGGATGGAGCATCAGTAGTCAGGTTTTGTGTTTTTTTTGTTTGTTTGTTTTTTGTGGTACGCGGGCCTCTCACTGCTGTGGCCTCTCCCGTTGCGGAGCACAGGCTCCAGACGCGCAGGCTCAGCGGCCATGGCTCACGGGCCCAGCCGCTCCGCGGCATGTGGGATCCTCCCGGACCGGGACACGAACCCGTGTCCCCTGCATCAGCAGGTGGACTCTCAACCACTGAGCCACCAGGGAAGCCCTGGTGGTCAGGTTTGAATGGTGGTTTATTTCGGGGGTGACAAGATTCATGGTGTGATGAGGACTGAGCACAAATAAAGTGGACTCACTGGAGAAGAGGAGCTTGAAGGGACTGGAATGTTGACAGGGTCGTCCCTGTGGCTTAGGAAGCCACCCAGAAATATGGCAGAAAGGGGATGCAGAGTCATACCACTGGAGGTGCTGTGGTCTCCAGCAAGCAAGGGAGAGATGGAGAGAACAGGGAACAAACACAAAAGCACGGAGCACAGGTTTCAAAAAGAGATGGTTTTTGAAGAAGAAAGGAAAAGTTATTGCAAAGTGTAATGGAAGCAAGCAGGAGTTTTATGTCACTTCTAGGCATTAAGGAACATGGGATGCAAGAGAAAAATTAGCCTCCGCTTTAGAGAAAACTGCAGGAAAAGCCATAAAAGACTAAACACATACCAGGAGCTCAGTGCAGGAATCCTTTCTCATAGGCCCCCAGAGCCAATTCCAGTTCTATCATATCCGTTACTCAGCACTTATGCCATGAATCTGTCTTCATGTCAACATGCCTCATTCATTAGAGCCCTTGGTTCATTAATTTTTCACTGTTGCCTCTTAAAGGTGAAACCACTCCCTAGCTGAGAGTTATGGCTTCCTAAACATTCACCATCTTTCCTGTAGGGCATTTTTTTTTTCAGAGCTTTAAACTCATGAGTTGATCCTATCTTTTTTTGCACAACAATTTCTCCTGACTTTTCCAGACAAGATGATATAAGAGCATACACAGATCGCATGCTCAAAAGTGGCTTCCATAAAAATACACTTGGTAATTGCAGCTGCACTTTATGAGGCTATGATGAAAAAGACATAAAATGTAGCTGTGAAAAACTATGTTCACAAACCTGAGAAAATTTGACTGTGAATAGCTACTCTGTTAATTACAGTGACAGATTATGACATAAACTACAACACTGGAATTGGAAACATCCTTGGATATTAAAAAAGAAATACACACACAGACACACACAGAGACACACATACAAACACACACATACCACTTGGTGAGAAATATCCCGAGGATGAAGAATCCTTAGACCATCATTAATTTGATTCTATTTGCTTTTCACTGTCAATTGAAACATTTGTCTGTTTGTAATAATCTTTCCTATCTTGTTTTTAAAAATGAGATTTAATTTTGGCCACCCCAAACTTCACATCCACCCAGAATCTCAGAATGTGACCTCATTTGAAAGTAGGGTCCTTGTGGAGGTAATTAGTTAGGGTGGACCTTAAATGACTGAGAAGGCCATGTAGAGACACAGACACACAGAGGGGAGAAGCCATGTGATGTCAGAAAGTGGAGTGATAAGTCTACAAACCAAGGAGTTAAAAACAAAGCACCAAGGGTTGCCCACAACCACTGGAAGTTAGGAAGAGCCAAGGAATGATTTTTTTTCCTAGAGTCTTTGGTGAAGGCAAGTCCTTCCTGATACCATGACTTCAGACTGCCAGCTTCCAGAACTGTGAGGAAATACATTTCCGTTCTAAGCCACACAGTTTGTGATGATTTGTTATGGCAGCCCTAGTAACTACAATACAAATAATTTAATGCTTATGAATTACAAAAAATTATAATTCCCTAGTACAGGGTAAGTATGTTTTATTTTCATGTATTTTGTTTTTAACTCCAAGAAGCCAAGCTAAATCAAAATTTTCATGTGACAATGCCTCAGTTTATAGACCTAAGAATCATTAGGAATTGCATTTAACACTGGAGAAGCCTCCAGTTTTCCATTTAAACTATCCTTCACAAGGAAAGCAGAGCCAGTCTTCTCAAACATAAACCGTAGTTGCTTCCCTTTTCAGATTATGACCGTTTGCTCTGTCTCAAAATGAGAGTCATACTTTTGGCATTAAAATAAGTCAAGTCAGTGGCCCTGATCTGTCCATTCAGCCTCGTTTGTCACCATGGTGCTCGGCTGTAAGTGCACGCATAGATACGTTCACACTCTCTCATACACGCATCTGTAGGCTGCGGCCCTTAGAACCACATGCACTCCGGGAATAGGCTGTTTGTGCATGCGCTCCACACCTCCCTCCAGACCACGCAGCCTGGGCCTGCCCTCCTTTCCACAGGGCCACTCCCCTGTGTCCTCAGGATTCAGGTCAACAGTCACTTTTGTAGGAAGCTGCCCCAAACCCATGTGCCCCCTCCCCACTCCCTGTTGGGAGGTCTCTGTGTAAATAAACTCACATCAAAGACATGTCAGAATACCTGCTCAGAGCAGAGGCTGTGAAATCACCTGGGTGATTAAAAGCCAGTTTCATCATTGACTAGCTTAAAAAACAACAACAACAACAAAACTCTCCAAGCAGTTTTTCTATTGGCAAGTGGGAAGTACAGTAACTCAACAATACTGGGATTACAAGTATTCATTCAAAAAATTCATTAATCCAGATACATTAAGTGAATGTTCACTATAGTGTTTATATTATATTAATTATAATGCAGAGGCAATGAGTTGGGAGCACGGCTGATACTTTTCAGGACCTGCGGGAAGTCACTGTGAAGTAGAACAAATTGACAGAAGAGGATGGTGGAAGGGAATGGAGGACTCGTGCATCAGTGACACAAGTAATGGGGACTTGCAGGCATTTCGGTTTTACTCTGAACGCAAATTTACATGGAGTGAAGCCAGGGCAGAGAAGAGAGAGACCAATTAAGAATTAAATCCAGAACTGAGATGGACTCAAGTATGGGTGGTGGATACAGGGAGATGGTGAGAAGTTTGGAGGTAGACAAGTATTTGCTGATAGATTGGATGTAGGTGTACAGACATAAATGAGCCCAATACTTTTAGTCGGAGCAACTGTAAGGCAGTATTGACACTTACTGAGATGTGGATGAATATGGGAGAAACGATATTTTTGTTTTGTTTTTGTTTGGGGAATGGGAGAGGGGGATATTGCTGCGGCTGTTGGTTAGTGCAAAGTGAATTGAGATGCTCAAAACTAAACTCTGAAATTTCTACTATATACTAGACATTAAGTAGAATGCTAAGAAGGCAGTCAGATGTATGAGTCTGGACTTCAGGGGCTACAGATATAAACACATGTTTCGTCAACTTATAGATAATATTTTAAGAGACAAATTGAGATCTCCTTGACATTCAGTGCAGATAAAAAGGAGGTCAGAACATGAGCCTTGCCATATTCCAACATTTCGAGGCTAGAGACTGAGACACACCACAAAAGAAAGGGGGAAGGAACAGTCAGGAAGTTAAAAGAAAAATGAAAATATACAATTGTATGTGTCAATTACTTTTTTGAATTTTCTAGATTGAAAAAAATCTGGAAAAAAAATTAAAAGAAAAGAAAACAAAGTTAAGGTAGTCTTAGACAAAGGGAAAAATAATTTTAAGGAAGATGTACTCAAACCATGTCAAAATACATTTAAGATGAGGACTGAGAATTGATTCTTTGGTTTAGTGCTGATGTCATTGGGAGTCTTGAAGAGGGAAGACTGTTTTGATGGAATAGTTGAAATGAAGCCCTAATTTGAATAGGTCCAAGCAAAGAAGAGAAGAGGGCAGAAGATTATACATAGACAACTCGATCTTGGAATGTTTCTGAAAAGGGGAAAGAGTGCAGAAGAGACTGCTTTTGTTGTTCTGTTTTATTTAGGTGTGAGCTGTAAATGCATGTCTGTAGGCTTTGGAAAGAGAAGTTGATGATACAGGAAAGAGAGGGGAGAGTTGCTGAAATGACCATATTGAGGAGGAGAGAGAAATGGGATGAAACATGCAGAGCCAAGAGCTGGACTTAGGAGCACAGACACACACAGCACCGGGCGAGAAGGAAAGCATATGAACGTTGATGCAGTGGGAATGTTGTGCTGGGATGAGGGGAGAATGTGGGATTTCGATCCTGCTGACTTGTACTTTCTCACTGTTAAAGGAAATAAAGTCATCAGCTGAACATGACAATGACAACAAAGTTTTAAAGGTTTGTGAAGGGACAGGCTGGAACTAGACATTTAGGAGAGTGGAAAAGAGGGTGGGTCAGGGAAATGCAGCAACAGTCAGTGGTGGCCCTAGGAGTTCACTTAAACTAGGGGCAACTAAAGTGAGATCAGTCTCCTCTTTTGTCCTTCTCTCCATCACTCAGCTGTACAGTGCAAGCTGGGGGTACTTGTGGGGGGGACTAAGCCACGGTTTGAGCTTTGCTAGGAAAATTAGAACGAAAGAAGAGGTGTGCAAGGAAGAGATTTTAATGGTGGACTCTAGAATCTAAGCTGGGTAACCAACAAATAAAGAGCAGAAGAAGGTGAGAGAGTGTGAAAACAGGGCAACATGGCAGGCTCAATGGTTGGTCAGGTCCAGGTATGTTGAAAAATTGTTTGATTGTGGGTCATTGGGAAGAAGATAGTGGTTTGAGAGTAAAATGCTTTATTAAATACAACAGGTAGATACTGAACATTTTAGGTAGACTGAGCTATTTGGGGTATTTTAAACTTCAGTGTATGTGCCTCTACATAAAAATTCTCATTTTCTCAATGTCATTTCCACAACAGTCACAGAATGAGAGAAGACAAGATAGCATTGCTACTACAAGCTGATAACAGAAATAATCAAATGCCTATCCTCTGTGAGGTATTGTTCAACAGCTGCTCATTTCTGGGGAATGTTATTGTTTTTGTCAATGTTTTGTGTTCAATCACAGAATCAAATAATGTATAAAATGGCATTAAACACATTTGAGAATGAAACTACCTTTCATGAAGTATTCAAATATAGTAAACACTCTGGAGGATTTTACAGACAATTTGTAAAGGTCTTTTGGCTTGAAAAAAATTTGTATCTCAGCTGTGCTTAGCTGGCAAGTTTACCACTTAGGAGAAATATGTATTGTGCATTGATAGCTCATTAATGTTTTGTGATATTCCACATTATGAGATTATTAATTTTAAATCAGTTTATGAATAGAATCCCAACTGGAAACACTACAGAGGATATTGTTTCACTTTTCAGTCTCCAAATCCTAAATATTAAAAATCAGAAGAGACCTTTAAAGGTCAATTCTGAAAAAATTTGGTTTATAAACTTTTTCCTATTCTACTTCCATGCCTTCTTTGAAGCTTTTAAAAGATGTTTAAAATAAGGTCTAAAAAAACTGTGGAGATATATGCAATGGGAAAAAAAAAATCCTCTCACCCCCTTGGAAGAGGGCTAGGAAGATGTCCTGGACCAAAGCCATGACAAGTCTCCTGTAGCTTATCTTTTGAAAAGATATCATGAAAATTCATTCAGAGCCTTTATAACCCTGCTCTACTGTCTTCTAGCATTTTCCCTTTCTAATTTCTGGAGACATGACTAAAACTGATCTGGTTCTATAACTTTTTTTTTCCTTTAGCAATGTATATAGTTTTATTTTTGTGTTCAGGGAAAGCAAATGTCTCAAGGACATAACTTGATTAAGTCAGTTTTCATATATTTTATTGTGCATATGATGGACCCTCCAATCAAGAAGCACTTTTCATTCTAGTAAACTGTCTTTTATTATTTCTTTGATTATTTCAGTGATGGCTTCCTCTCCTATATTTACTTTCTTCTCTCTTTCAAGAATTCTGTTGGGCTTCCCTGGTGGCGCAGTGGTTGAGAGTCCGCCTGCTGATGCAGGGGACATGGGTTCATGCCCGGTCCGGGAATATCCCACATGCCGCGGAGCAGCTGGGCCCATGAGCCATGGCCGCTGAGCCTGCACATCCGGAGCCTGTGTTCCACAACAGGAGAGGCCACAACAGTGAGAGGCCTGTGTACTGCAAAAAAAAAAAAAAAAAAAAAAAAAAAAGAATTCTGTCATTTGGATGTTAAACTTCCTGGCTTTGACCTCTCAATTTTTTATCCTTTTTCTCTTGTTTTTCATCATTTTGTCTTTCTCATTCTGAGAGAGTTCTTTAACTTTATAATTTAACCTTTCTTTTGAGATTTTTACATTTTTTACATTTTTGCAAGAATAAGAAGCATTAACAATGCATTGAAGTCTGGATTTATTTATTTACAAGACAAATATGTTATTTGTTTGTGCCTATTGGTGAGAGGTTACTTTCATTCAAAGACCATTACCCATATGATTTTATATATATATATATATATATATATTCAATAAAAATATTCAAAACCAGAAAAAATAAGAATAAAAATTTGGGTTTTCTATGTTCAAATTCTTATTAAAGTTTCTAATAAGGTTAAATTTTACTATCCCTTTGTTTCTAACTTCTATGAATTATTTGTAAAATGACTTACGATATTGTTTCTAAAGGCCGTTGGAGCAGAGGATTCTTCTTCCTAGTGTATTGAGTGATAAGCACCTGCTAGGTTAAAGATGTGAGTTGCAAAAACTAACATGCAATTTTTAAAATATTTTTGTTTACCAGAAGTCACAGAGTAGAATGTGAGGTATGAATAAGGTTGACAGTCCATGAGGCCCCATCAGATCTGTGTATTTGAAATAGTTGGTGCACAGATCTCCATACTGGGAACTGGTCATTCTGTTTTGATCTCTGTTATTAATTTGCTTTTTGAGTAGGAAATCACTTAATCTCTCTAGGCCCTTTTTCTTTTTAACCTATAAATCGAGGATTTATACTAGAATCTGTGACTACCAACGGGCAGCTGGCAGGCAGAGTTTTTTCTAAGCTGCAAAGTTTTTATTTGGGCAACAAATACATAAAAAAGAGAAAAAAAAAACCTCTCCCATTTACCACAGTCCACTCTATTATTTACATCTGATCAACTTTATTTATTTACATTATCCACATGGCCTCTTAAGACAGCTCAATTTTATTTTTCAGTCTCTCCTACTGCTAATATTTTATGCCTCAGTATATAATTCGTCTTCTACCTTTAAAGAGTTTATAATTTGGTTTGAACCATAACCCATTGGCTCTTGAAAATAAATAATTAAAAGTACAGGTGAATAATTGGAAGAAATAAATGATGGTTAGGAACACAAAACAACAGAATTATTAATAATTTCTCATCAGTGTAATTCCAGTCAAACCAATTAAAAAAATATGTACAGTCCCCATTCTCAAGGACTCACCCAGGAAGAAAAACATAAATAAACCATTTTTTTTAAGTTTACCTATGGAATAAATAAAATTTTACATAAGAAAAGACACATGAAGCTCATATCTCCTTACATGGAAAAATAACTAAGTATTGATACAATATTAAGATAAAGCTGCTGTAGATGCAGTAAGATTAAAACATTAAATAAAAATAAAAACTAATCTCCAGTGAGTCAAACACCTTTCATAAGGAATCTCAGGTGAATTTTCTTATTGATAGACATGTCTCATTCCACCAATTAGAAATATTCTTGAAAAACCTGAATGTAAATTGGCTTTTCATAATTTGTTTGTGTTTTCCTCTACCTCCCATCATAGAATAGACCATGGGTTACCAATATGGCACTGAACATTAATAAAGAAATATGACACAGGCCCTATTCTTAATTTCCAAATGTCTAGACCCCATATGGACTAATGTGGGAGATAAAAAGAACGCTCTAATTTTCTCTTGTGCTCACCATGCTGGTTTGGATCTAGCTTGCTGATTCTAAGAAAGGCCAGTTGGAGTAAAGAAAGGTCAGGGCCTGAGAAACAATTCAAAAGTCTAGGGGAGTCATAGGGGGGCAGAATAAGAGGAATGAACCCCTCTGTTTACAAATGCCAAGGTGGAGGAAGAATAGAGGATAAAATTTAAAATATTAGGGCTTCCCTGGTGCCGCAGTGCTTGAGAGTCCGCCTGCCAATGCAGGGGACACGGGTTCGTGCCCCGGTCCGGGAGGATCCCACATGCCGCGGAGCGGCTGGGCCCGTGAGCCATGGCCGCTAAGCCTGCGCGTCCGGAGCCTGTGCTCCGCAACGACAGAGGCCACAACGGTGAGAGGCCCGCGTACCGCAAAAAAAAAAAAATAATAATTATAAAAACTGTATAGAAGGAAAACATTGAATTATTCACTAATGCCCCCAAAATAGACCCCCCCAAATTTCTTTGATTTGTAAAAGCTGAAGGAAATCCCCAGATTCTTAACTGCACCCCCACAAATCTCCCCAATATCCTAAAGTCAGCCTTGCTGTCCAGCTCTGACCCTTCTGACCGCTTCCGTAAAGTTTTCCCATTTACCCTTCTTGTCCATGACTTACAACACCTAACACAAACCCCCTTGTTTCCTATGTTCCCTCAGCCCTTCATCCATACCACCTACACAGTGCTACATGTCAAGAGCTTCATCTTCTTATTTAAAACTCTGTGTCTTATTGGATAAACTCCTGGAAGGAAGGGACTCCTATTCTCCCCTAACCTCTTCATCCACAGCACATAACCTGAAAAGCAGTCTCATTTTCACAAATATTAATAAAGTACTTGACTGTTTTCCTTTCAAATATTGCCAAAATGACAACTATAAACTGCCATCATATGGTTTAAATAAATTCAGGATGACTGACTCAAAATGGCTTAGCAGAACCGGCAGATGTTAGCTAGTGGTTCTAAGACTGAGGTTCACTTTATGATCTTACTTGGTATAGTAAACTCTGTTACTGTTGACCAATATCTGGTTTCTCCACGCTTTTGAACCTAGCTGTAGCCATGTGACTTGTGCTTGAAAATTGTGGATTAATGATTTTTTCATGTCAGCAATTTTAAGAGTTAGGTTTTCTCAGCTTTAAAACTATCCTTCTATATCCTATTGTGGTACAGGGGCTGGAACTCTGCAAACTATTTCACTTCTCCAGTGTGCTTTGCTTTGGGTAATGCCATGATGGAACATTAGAGAGACCAGAGGGCATGAGACAGGACAAGAGGTTTGCTTCTCTCTCTTTGCTTATCCTTCCTGTAAACACAGTCTACACAAAAGTTCCTTACCCACAAAGCAGCACCTGTTCCAACAGCAGTTGGTTCCAGTCTCCAGAATTTTCACACACTTGCGGAAACTACTGGATAGCACCCACTCGCAAAAGTCTGAATCTCAGCTCCGTCGGGCACTGCCCCGAGGGTCTAGGTTCTGAGGACCTCCAGCCCTGACTGCCAGAGTTGCTTCCTGCAGTTTCTCTCATTGTTACTATCTCACTGATTTCAACCTGACACTGATGGAAAAAGAGCCAGCACCTTGGCCCTAAGCTCTTTCTAATATCATCAACCACTTTCAAAATAGGTGTTGACCCATCCTTCAGGTCCCAGAGAAGGATGACAACATCCCAATGAGATGACATTGGAAGGTGACTTCTGGGCACCAAATGGTAAGGGGGGAGGGGTAAGAGCAAGCAATGACAGCAACTGCTGCATCATTTTACACAAGGTGATTATCTCCATTTCATTTTAGCTCATTTTCTCTGATTTCAGGTCTTAGCAGCACCTATGTCATCCTTTGGTACTCTTATAAATCTGTATAATAGGTACAATTGATCTGTTTATCAATTTACCTAGTAAGTGGTTATTTATAAGAATCATTAGCTCACTTCCCAACATGGAATATAATTTCCTCGTCATAATTTTCCCTAAGTGTAAATGATGTACTGCATAAAGAATCAAAAGCTATACTTTTGAGTGATAGTGACATTTTTAACCATATTTTGAGTCACTTAATAAAATATTATTTATATCGAATAGGTATGTTTTCAAGATAAAGCATAGATTTGGGGGTTGGACAGGAAGACAGGTTACATTCATTCCACGCTCTTCTGTTTTCCTTTGATATGAACATTTGATTGTTCTTTACGTACACAACTCCAGTCACCATCAGAGCAATGAGCCACTCAGCACCACTGTCCACTCTCCAGCCTAGAAACCCACAGAATAACCACATGAGATCTCTTTGAAGTCAGCTTGAAGACCGCATGAGAGGAGGGTATCAAAGCATGAGTCATGCGCGACCTCTTGTCTTGCATGCAATTCTAGACGAGTGAGTACTTTATTTGTTAAACGATCATATTCAGGCCATTTCTACATTAGCACAGTGGATACTACATTAGTCATTCATGCAGCCTCTCTATCAAAATATAGAGTAACACAGGGAAGACAGGTTTGGCCACTGTTTCTTAATGAGCCCACGATGGCAGTCAGCCAAAGGGGGAGTTGGCATAACTGAAACAGCCATGGAGGGAGTGTGTGTGTGTGTGTGTGTGTATGTGTGTGTGCGTGTGTGCGTGCGCATGTGCACGTGTGCGCATGGGTGGAGGGGGAGGTTCAGAAAGGAAAGATTTCCGAATGGCCAATGGCCAATGTTTGCCTGAGAAGGATTCCATCCTATTCATGAAACTTCCCCAAGCATCTCTCTCAAGAAACATGTATCCCAAGGATCCGGGCCACTAGGAAATTATTTCTCCCAGGTGGGCAGTACCAGACGCTGGCAGCAAGGCCCAGAGTGGATTCTACCTTGAAATGTTGAAACTTCAAAGGCAGAATGAAATGTTCCATTAAAAGTCAGTTGAAAGAAGAATAGGTTTAGAGGGTAGAAGGGAAAAAAAACAATCCCTAAAACAATGGTATCATTTTTTTTTAATTAAAATCCAAGCCTGTTCCATTTCATTTATCTTCCAGATTGATAAGGGAAATGTGCTCTAGGAATAATCACCACAAAGTCACCAAGCTAAGCTTCCTACCACCACCCACCATTGAGAAAAAGAGCATGTCTATGGCAACTATGTGAAAACAGACAGGCTTAGAGTACACAGCTGTGGTTCTCCTCCTAGAAAGACTGCCTCACACTCCCAGATTCAACAGTGAGTCCAATGCATGCATTTCATGGGACCTTTTTCTTTTTTCCCAGCATTGAATGACGAAGAAGAAAACATGTAGAATAAATAGCCATACACTCACCATCTACGTTCTACAGTCAATCTTTTACTATATTTCCTTTATCTTAAGCCTAACTTCTATCTCTTCCCTAAACATCTCATAATCCAGTTCATTTATTTATTTATGTATTCATTCATTCATTTATTTATTTGGCTGCATTTTAAAGTAAGTTTGGATGAGAACATTTGCTAGTTCAGGCGGCCAGTTGTTTTAATTGTACTTAATGTAATGAAAGCAAAATGAACAAATGGCCATGGTATCTGTAATGAGCGGTGTTCATATGTGTTTCCATAGTTTTATGTCTTGTTCTCATGAGGATTGTTTTTCTATGGAGAACTGAAAACAACAAAACAATTTTCTGTATCATATTCTTAAAATGCTATATATTTTAGTGTAGGAGGTATATCCAACAATTTCTATGGCATATTAGCAATTGGGTGGGATCTGAATTGGATGTTTGTTCCTTGGTCTGTCACCTCTGACATGATTTTCATGTTCTAGGTACTGCATAGCTCAATCCAGTAATATATGTGTAGAATTCCTATGATTAGATTTGATAATAACTGATGTGTGCTGAGTAGTAATACTAGCTAATATTTTTGTAGAACATATGCTTCATATTTGGTGTTAGAAATTTTTCATGGATTATCTCATTTAATCCACAAACAGCTCTATTGCCATTATAGCATCGAGATTTAAAGAGGTTAAATAAACCTACCCAAGGGTTTACAATAAGTACGTGTTCAGCAGAGCAGGGATTCACACTTACGTTCATCGCTACAATGCAAGCTCTTAACTACCACACAACACATTATTACTTTATCATGAACTTCATGTCCTCTTTGCTTGCATAGCAAACTTTTGAAAATATCTGTAGGGTTCTTAAAGTGATGTTAATATACAGACAATGCATTAATTATATACAAATAGAAAATATAGATAAGCATAAAGAGATATGAACATTTTTTAATATCTTGGTCTACTTCCTTAGGCTCTTTTCTCACTTGAAAGCATTTTGAAAATAAAATCTACTCTGACAATATTATTTATTGAGACTATGTGATAATAGTAAAGTAGTTAATTAATCAATCATATTTTTGAACACATGATGGTTAATTTTATATGTCAACTTGACTGGGCTAAAAGATGCCAGAAAGCTGGAAAAAAATATGATTTCTGGATTTGTCTGTGAAGGTGTTTCAGAAAGAGAATAGCATTTGAATCCGTAGACTAAGTAAAGAATGTCACCCTCACAGTACAGATGGGCATCAGCCGATCTGTAATGACCTGAGTAAAATTAAAAGGCACAGAAAGGGCAAATTTGTTCTTTGCTTGAGTCCAGACATTCATCGTCTCCTGCCCTGAGATATCAGCGATCCTGGTTCTTGAGCCTTCTGACTAAGACTTGCCTCTGTTTCTCCAGCTTGCAGACAGAAGATTGTGGGACTTCTTGACATATTCTTCTACTAAATCTGTCTCTCTCTCTCTCCTATTGGTTCTGTTTTTCTGGGGAACCTTGACTAATACACACATGATGTAGCAGAGTCTAATCTAAGTGTTTTACACTCAAGAGTGTTGACATATTTAATCCTCATGGGAATCCTCTGAAGCAGGTGACAGTATTTCCCCATCGTACAGATGAGGACTCCAAAGAAGGGAAATATTAGGTAACTTATCCAGCATCACTCAAAGGGTATTGTGTGGAGCCAGGATCTTCTCAAACTCTAGAGCTGTTAATTCCAATATGATACAGGATTATAATAAAGTAATCTGGAGTACACAAACTTTGTATTTCTATAATTTAGTTAATTGTTCTTTATTTTTGGCTAGGTTGGTTGTTTCCAGTTTTCAGTATTACAAACATTTGTATACACACATCTCAGTTTTCTTGCCTGACGATTTTCTTTGGTAAATTTATAAGAAGTTGAGTTGGTTGAGTAAATGAATATCTTTCTGGTTGTCCATATCTGATCCCATACTGACCTTCAGAGAAGCCAGTAGGATTTACCTTCCCACAAGCAAGGTTAAAGAGTGTCCATTTTCTGTTAAGCTTCTCTAACATTGGTTATCATAATTTATTTTTGTCAAATTTGCAAGTGACACATGAGCCTTAATTTGTATTATATTTTAATGTACATTTTCTTGGGAACTAATAAACTTTTGTCACAATTTGATGAGTACTTTAGAGCTTGTGTTATTTGTACTCCATCACATCGCCTGTGCTTTTTCTTGGTATTCACATTACTTGGTATTGATTCGTGAAATCTCATTATTTTAAGATTATTGCCAGTTGTGTATGGTGGTGACGGTGGAGGGGCAGGTTGTGTATTCTTTGCCCTTTAACCTTTGAATGATACATTGTGAGAAGCTGATTACCTATAAGCGAAATGTAAACATCTAAGGATCATAAGCTGTGGGTCAGGTTCTAGCTTTGATGCTTTCTGTGTAACTTTGGAGAAGTCACAGCAACGCCCGCCCTGGGTTTCCTCACCAGGAGAAAGGAGTAGCTGATTTCTGCCATCCAGACAGTGCCTTTCAGCTGTGATTCCAGCACACAGAGATTTGAGGCTTTGTGTGGAAGAGTGACAGCCCTTCAGAGCTGGGCATTTCACACTCACCAAATGCTTCCCAAGCCACATCTCCCTCCTTTGTCTGATTCCTTCCCTGGATTATAGTTTCTAAGGGGAAGAAATCATGTCTTGATCACTCCTATCACATTTCCCACTCCCCGCTTTAAGCTCTTAACAGGTAGGTCTGAATAAGAACCTGAACCCGTTTCCTTGAATAATACTCAGGTAGCTTCTCCTGCTTAAATAAATGCTCAAAAGAAAACACTTTAAGAAATTGTTTTAACAAATGGATTGATTTTCTCCCTCCCACTTTCTTCATTATTATTAAATTTTGATTTCTGCAATCTGCATCTTTTTTCTCTGGGGTGTTTTAATTAGATAGTAGAATTTAAAAATAGGGTCTTCCATATATTAAGAAAGTTACAGTGGTGTTTATGTGGGACAGATGGTAGACTTCTGATTTGAGAGGATTTTTTTTTTTATTCTGTCATCTGAACTTTGCTTTGGTAATGCTGCAAATTAGCAGCTATTCATTCTTTAATGAACAAGGGTTCATGTAAATTCCAGCTATGAATAGGCAATCAGGATTTCTTTGGGTATAATGGGTTATTTACCAGGCTTCCATTTCAATTTTGAACACTTTGCTTCTTTAAACAGCATCCTATATAATTTTGCAGCCATCTAATTACTTATGTATATATTTACCATATAGATACTGCCTTTGTACCTATATATGTTCCAAATTGTTTCATTAAAATAATCGCAAAATCTCACTCTACCTGAAGTGGATATACAATGATGAGTTCAATGAAGATCAGTTCTGCAAAGCCTTGATGGAATTGCAGGAGATCCTGGGAGCAGATATTTGGAATGGTTTTTAAAGGAAGCCTGGTGCCATGGCTGCAATGAAAAATGGTGGAGCTCAGACACTTGCCCTTTTAGACATTTCATTTTTTTTCCATTTTCCAAAAGCTTTACTTCGAGAACCATCTTCAGCTGCGGAAAAGATGATCTATTGTATCTCTGGGTTTTTTCTTGTCCATTTTCTGATATGTTTTAGACCCCCAGATTCTGAGGCTTATGAAGACCCAACACTACTGGCCTAGGTTTTGATTCAGAGTCTGCATGGTAGACAGGAGGCCTGAACAATTTAGGATTAAGAACGAGTGTAATGATTTTCTCGCCTCTACCCTTCTCTCTCTCCATCTGACCTTATTTCCTCTGAAGTCAGCAAGGAGGAAACATGACAAAGTCTGCATATGTTCCCCCAGTGATTATGCCCACTGGTACCTCAGGGATGACCCACTGGTTACCCTCTCACTACACTTTCCTAGTAAGCACTCAGCAAGTCACATCACCTGTCTGGATGTTACCTGTCTCCTCTTGAGAATAAATGGGGTTTCAGAAAAGCTTATTTGTCTTTTAGGGACATTAAAGATCTAACCTTTAATGACATCTCTCCTCAGTCTAACCTGAAATAATCTACTTCCAGCACAATCACTCCATTTATGCATTTTCAACGTGTTTATAAATATTATATACAGTTTGATAGATACGATTTGGAAACCATTCATTATTCTCAAAGCTGAAATTTGCATCTTGTGTCATAACTGTGACCCAGCATATTCACCTGTGAAACTGCACAGAGTCCATGAGAGCCCAGCTGAGTGCCAGCTCCTCCTGTGACGTCCCCAGCTGCCGACGGGACACTCAGGACACCAGAAAATGCACAGTGAAAGCTCTCATACAAAAGCCATGGTCCTGAAATTCTCCCAAGGCAAAGGTCACTGACTTTGCACCCTCTGGCCTCATAATGCAATCTCCAGGGTGACACAAAGCATCCAAAAGCCTTCTATTTTTAACAGGATTGATAGCATGGCTGCAACCTTAGCTCCTTTACATAAATCTATATATTTGCTGTAAAATATTACAAAATGACAGGCCGGCTTAACCACTGCTTATGCCAATCCACTCTCCGCTCCCTCCACTCAAGGCTCTCTTTGGATCTGCAAAATTATCAGAGATTTCCGTGGCCACTGAGAAGAAGGGGCTTAACGCCCTCCTTCCTCCCTGACGGCAGCCCCATCACAACCCTGCTGCTGCCCCTCCTCACAGGGCACGGCGGGGTCAAAACAGGAAGGTCTAACGTTGGCTCATTTCGCACATTCCAGGTGAGTGGAGAAGGCTTCCTTTTTTTACATCACCCTGATTTTGTTCTCCTATTGGTGTTTTGAGGCATGGGCACCCAGATGACTCAGCCATCGCTGTATCTGTCAAGGAACATCCAGGGCATCTCTGAGTGCTGCACAATGACCCAGCCTCCTCCACCTACCCACCTTCCCCTCCCAGCGGTGCTCGCAGAAGGGCCCTGGTCTTCAGCTGTACTGGAAGAGCAACAGGCTGCTCAACCCTCTGGGGCAGAGGCTGTGTAACCTGCATCCCACTGCTGCTTGTGTTCCTGAAGTGCAAATCTAAACACATCGTCTTCTTACTGGAAAGGTAAGAGCCTTCCTACCAGACCCTGGAAAGACCCCTGGACTCTGAGGCTCATTACTCAAAGCCTTAGGAGAGATCCAGGTCTGTGCCACCAGGCCGCACTGCCCTCCCTGCTGGCATCCAGGCCCTGGCAGCGCTGCCCTGCTGCCCCTTGCATGATGGATGGCGCGTCTCCTCTGCTCTGCATCACCCTTCCCTGGGCTAATGTTTTCTTCTTTCTGGAAGCATCGAAACCTTACTTTTCCCCCAAGTGCTGTCTAGGTCTCCAGACTTCCCTCCTCCTCTGTGCTCAGTCGGTGCCCAGCTAGCCCCTGCAGTGGCCTGCAGATGGGGATTAGCTGGCACTGACCAGATGACCCCACTGGACTGATAGCAGCCTTGTGGTGAGCCCTGAGCTTTTGGTGCATTTCTTACAAGTCACGGGTATGCATCAGTGCTAGTTTTCCATGATCCATTTGTGGGGTGGGGCTAGAAGCTTTGTAAGGGGCCCCTGGCACCTCCAGTCCTTGCAGCAACACAGATCCTCCAGCCTGTGCCCACCAGTGCATTGAAGCTACCCACAGCTGGGCCTGATGCCCGATCCAGGCTCAGTTCCTCAGCCTCTCTGATGTCATGTCTCACCACTCAGGGCCCCTGCTGACCTGACAGCCCAGCCAGGGAGAAAGGAAGGGCGGGGGCGGTGACCTGAGGCCGACTCCCCATAGAAGCCAGCCAGGGGGCCTAGAGGTCTCTGAGGCTCCAGGGGGCCCTCCCCACTAGCTTGGATTAGTCAACTAGGTAAATATTACTCCTAGGTCTGTCTGGGAAGAAATAACACACAACATGTTCTGCAAATGGAAAAGCTGGTCCCGCCAGTGACGGAGGATCCAGGTGGGTCCCTGCCCTGCACTCCATCAGGGTAGGTCATTAAGATGCTAAAGACACTGCAGCCAATCAGCTCCCATGGTGACAGCTCTGCAGCCTTCATGAATAATCCATGTAGCACCTGGAGGCATGAAATTTTCATAGGCAGCCTCAGTCTGGAGCTGTGAGTGGTGAGGAAGCGAGAGTCCCAGGCACGCCTGGTCTGGGAGGGGCCCATGACAATGGGGAGGAGGCCCTCACACAGGCCCTGGGCAGCACAGGCCACATCCCGGAGGCCAACATGGACTTCTGACACTTGGCAGAGGGCCAGGAGCTACTATGACTGGAGCACTTCAGTCTCTGTGTTATAAGTAAGAAGCAAAAAATGGAATTCATTTTCTAAGAACAGATCTGAGTCTGGTTCTCTAACAGGGAGAGAGGCCCCTCCCCTGCTGCCCCTAAGCACCGGTGGCCCCTCACTCACAGCCACCAGGATTCTGAACCTGCTCCTCTTAGGTGTTAGAAGAGCTTGGGCAGCAACACCAAAACCCACTCCCTGACTGAGCTGCATCTTTGCCCTTTCCTTGTTTAACTTCTCTGAACCTCTCTTTTGCCTTTTATAAAGTAGATAGCAGCTACCTACCCACTAAGATGTGAGAATTAAATGGAATCTAATAAAATTACTGAAATGGCACATTTTTTAAACATTAGGTCTCCTTTATCTCCCCCATTTGTGACTCACAAAGTCGGCCCTGCTTACCAGTGAAGCTCACCTCTGTCCTCCAAGAGGAAATTCTTTTCTTAAACAGAATTTTACTCCAGACCCAGACTGTTTATTGAGCAATCAGGTGTGAAAGGCTTTTAGGTGATTTAAAAGTAGGAGGTGGTTGTTTCCAAGAGAGTTAACATACAAGCCTCTCATAAGTTGGAGTCTATTTATCACATTAATGAGCATTGTTATTTAAGTGCTTTGAGCTTTTATCTTCAGGTGTTGATTTAAATCACTGCTAGTCTCTCTAATTTACTCCATTATTCCAATAATCCTCCTTTGCTTTAAAGATTCGTTTGTTTTCTTCTTTGTTCCATTTGACTTGTATTTTGATATTTCGTGACTCACATCCTTTGTTTACCTACTTCAGATTTTATAAACACAAGTCATTCAGTAGACAGGAGGCGTCAATTCATTTCCAAAGGAACTTTGGTTCTTTCTAGGAGACCTCCCTTGACCCTTTTCTCTTTTAATGACTAGGGTGCTATTTCAGAAATATTAAACTGAGGCACAAAATTATTTACAACATGTTAGTTTCATAAGAAATACTACCGTTTAAAATACCAAGTACAGGAATTGTACCAAGTACAATTATTAACAGGAAGACTGCCTGCATGTGGGTAGGGGCCTGGGGTAGCAGTGGGCACCCAAATGGAGGCATTCTGGCTTGAAGAGACCCAAGGCTGCATTCTTGGTTCATTGCTACCTACAGCACTTTCCCTCTTTCTTCAGGAACTTCTTCCCAGATTTAGGAAGATAACGATTGTCTTGTAAGAGCTCACTAGGCTGCTTCTCCCACCCCTGCAGGTAGGACTGCCCTTGGCTTTGCACCTTGCTAAGTCAGCCTCCTGGATAGCCCCCCAACTTCAGCAGGCCTAACTGCTTCAGGGCCCCCAGTGAGCAGTTTATTGAAGGCAGGGTTTCCTGCCCTGTCCTTCTCCAACCTCCCCTGAGGTCAGCACATGAGGCCAGGAGCTGATCTGGTTTTAGGCAGGATGCTCACCTGTGTTCTCTAGGGTCCACTGCGGCTGTCAGGGTCTTGACAATCTGAGGTGACACAGTTGGGTCTCTAGAGCATGGGGGAATCTGCTGATGGCCGTGATGCTCTGTGCTGTATCCTTTCAGGAGCTACAGGGCCAGGTGGACCAACATTGACAGGGAACCTTAGATCAGGCCTGTGTCCCCATGGACTTTTATGGGAGATGGGGCTGTGGGTAGTCATAGTCACATTCTTAATTATGAAGAATCTATGGGCTTAATTCAAGGAAAAGCAAACTACCCACAGAGTTTCTGCAGTCCAGGAAGAAAGATAATGTATTTTTTTTAGGTAAAAAAATAAGTTTTTTTTTTAATTGAAAACATATTTGGTATCCAAATGAGTTGAAAACTTACATGCAAAAACCTGGATGTGAAGGTTTATAGCAGCTTCATTTATAATGCTCAAAACTTGGAAGCAACCAAGATGTCCTTTAATAGATTAACAAATAAATAAACAATGGTCCATCCAGGCAATGGAATATTATTCAGCAATAAAAAATAAGTGAGCTATTAAGTCGAAACAAGATGTAGATAAACGTAGAAGTGTATTGTCAAGGGAGAGAAGCCAGTCTGAAAAAGGCTGGCTGACATTCTGAAAAAGGCAAAACTATGGAGACAGTAAAAACGTCAGTGGTTTCCAGGAGTTTAGGCATGGGGGAGGAGAAGAGAGGAATGAAGAAAGGGAACACGGGATTTTTAGAGAAATGAAACACTTTTATATGATACTGTAATGGTGGATACATGACATTATGTATTTGGCAAAACCTATAAATTGCACAACACAAAGAATGAACCCTAATGTAAACTATGAACTTTAGTTAATAATAATTGGTTTATCAGTTGTAAAAAATGTATCATACCAATGGAAGATGATAGTTGGGGAAACTATGTAAGTGTGGTTGGTGGGGGAGTGAAGAGAGAGTATATGGGAACTCCCTGCCTAATTTTTCTATAAAACTAAAGCTACTCTAAGAAATAAGGTCTATTAATTTAAATTAAAAATACATATTTGGACACCTTGAGTAAACCTCAGTGCAAACCAGAGAACAAATTATTAGAAACACATAAAACATCCATAAGGAGTTAGAAATCTTCAACTCTTTACTTGGTTTTAGCATAGACAACTTTCAAATGGACAAAACCAAGATAAATCTCAACATTTTGAACAAGCTGAGTTGATGACTGACTTTACAGACAGTTTCAGTCTTTATAAGATGCATCAGAACACATTGAATTTCAAGTAGCTGCCATAGAATTATTCCTCAAAATCCATCAGACCAACGAAGGACAATGGCAGCCAGCACTAAAAGAAGCTTTAGAGGATGATTGCTGTGCTCTGCAAAGTCTGAACCTGGTTTCACAAGAAGCTGAAGGGTTGGAAAGAGGAGTGAATGTTGTTACCATACTGAAAAGTAATGAATCTAAAGAGAGACTGAGTCCTTGGATGGATACCTGCAAAAGAAAGTGCGAGTTTGGGCTGCTGTTCTTGGAAAAGACAACATGCATAGTGGGAACTTGGAAGTAGCTATAATCAATGGTCCTGAAAATGGAGACATCCTAGAAGATGGATCAAAGTAATTTCAAAGAAACTGATTGATGCAGCTGAATTAAATATCTATTTTAAAACTTTTGAAGAAGAAAGAAACCAAATGTATACTAAGTTAACTGAAGAAGATGAAATAACCAATGCACTTAAAGATCCCATGAAAAGTCTCCAAATTGAGAAAGCTTCATTGTAGTTAAAAAACCCAGAAAAGTAGAGGCAACCACTCCAATAGAAACTTCAAATCTTTACAGAAGTGCATCAAAAGAAAAAATGAATTTTCACCAAATATCCAATTTAGGAAGAATTTATGCTGTAAAGATAAAGGAGTTTTCCAGAGCAGATGGAATAGCAGTGTATGCAAAGATCTGGATATCCACAAAATATATGCCAAAATTCACTCAGAAATACTTGAAAACATCAGTGGCTATTGTCAAAGGCAGCTTACGTCCCAGGAAAGAAAAATTTATGATAATAGGTTGGGAGTTCTACTGACTGAGAGACATCTGGTATCTTACGGTAGCTAAAGAAATGCATCAAACAAGGTAATATTGAAGGAGAATTAAAAAGTTTTAAGTAGTATCCATATACTTGATATTATAAATCAGGTGTTTGGCAGAAACCTGAGAGACCACCCAGGAATCCTCAGGTTGACCAGATTCCAGAGAAGGAGAAGCCTCACTCTCTGTGATAGGTCCAGACCCAGTGTCCTGCTCCCAGGGTAGACCTGCTCCCAGTGTGGACGAGACACCACCCCCCAACAACTTCCATCAGGTCAACCCCATCCTGATGCATCAACTCCTCCACAAGATCAAAAGAGAGCTTGTTCTGGTGCTCCTGGTGATAGATGGGGTTGCGTCCTTCTTTCAGTTAAGCCTGCCCACCTGAACAGGGTGCTGTTGCCCCAGGCTCTGGTCCCCCACCTTATCCCCTAGTCAGATGTGCCAGAGGGCTCCAGGGAGCAGCCCCTGACAGAATAACCCCAGCCCAGTTCTGCCAGCCCTGCCCCAGCATGAATGGCCCCCAGTGACCATTCGACAGCATCTGATTCCTGCCCTGTTCAGAGAGGCTAAAGAGTCGGGCACTCACTCCTTCCTCACCCTGTTCATCCATCTGTCAGTATCCAGTGGGGTGGCAATGCTTCCAGCTTGAGTCCTTTGGAAAAAGATGGAAAATGGTCTTCACCTGAGAAGCTATTAAATGTCCATTAAAGCTCTAGCTGTACTAAATGAAAAATAAAAAAATCCACCCCCCCATTCCAGAAAGCAGAGCGAGGGCTAACGCCTCTGGGTATGCCTCTACTGAGGAACTGCCTTGTCTCAGCACACCTTCCCTTGGTCAGATGAAATGTCTCCAAACCCTGAAAATAGGTGAGTCACCTTCAATTTGATCCCATGTTCCAAAGAACCTACTTTTAAAGATTAAAATCCAAGGTGAAACACTTTTTTCCTCTATTAAGTAAATTTGATTTTTTTCTTTCAGTTTTATTGCTATTAAGTGATTATACAATGGCACAAGTGGAAACTTGACAGGATTATAGTTATTAGTGTTTTTGAACTACAGATTATTTAAATGTGACTCATAAGTTATTTTTTTCATTTATTTAGTCTATTTTCAGGTAGCATAATTATAGTATTTGTATTGTTGTTAACAGTCCACAGGATAATCTGGAAACATAGCAAATTTTTATTTTACTTTTCTTATAAAATAATTTTGATTTTTTTCTGTTTAATTTTATCGCTATTATTTAAATGATTATACAATACCTCAAACAGACTTGATAAGATTGTAATTTGAGTTGTGTTTTTATAAATGCTCATTTTGTAAATGTATTAGTAAAATGAAGTTTCATCTCATTTTATCTCCAGAGACTGTACAGGTACCATTGTTGTAATTGCTATTTAACAATATCTCTATTGATCTAGAAAATAGCAATATTTTTCTTCTCTTAAAGTAGTTTAAAATTTTCTCTCATTTGGTTTCACTGTAGACAAGCAATTACATAATTACTCAGATAAAAACTTGATAGAATTATAATTCTTATGATAGTGTTTTATATTTTTTCTTGTTTAAGCATGAAGTTTGTGAGTAAATTATTTTCTTTTTCCAATCTCATGCTAGCGTGGAGATAGCATTTCAGTTGTTGCTGTTTACAATCCTCCGAACATTGGCAGTAGTAAAAATATGACATGAGTGTTTCACAATTATAGAGATTTGAAACTTAAAGATTATTTCTTCATACCAAGGTCTACATCTTCTCTGGTTATAAGGATAGTACACTTAACCTCATAAATTTATGTTTTAAAAAATAATTTGGGAAACACTTTATATGTCTAAATATCTTTTACTTCAATATTCATCATGTACTTTAGCTTTTACAGATTTTGGGAAGCTGCCTGCTTTGCCTATGTAATCCAACTCTGGGAAAGAATTAGCCACTTGCAGTGGGAGTTTTCCCGGAGAGGTAACCTAGTGTCCCAAACTTGTTTTCCTACAGCACTTTTCTCTGTCCCTATAACATTGATCCACATCTCCCAGGACCAGCGTTTCACTGAGCACACTTAAGGAAAAGAGTTGTAGGTATGATGGAGTCGTTGGGGTGTTTAACAGGGAATCTGAACTTGATTTAACTTTGAAGCCACAAACGGCCCCACTCTCCTTGAGCTAATCTCCATGGGGTTTTCTGCTGAGGGGGAACATTAACCTTCACTGAAAAAGTCTCTAATTGGACCCTGAACTCACTCAGGTGTGTTAATTGACTCACTTCAGTGAGGCCACCACCCTTCAGTAAGGCCAGCTCAAGTATTTTAAAACTTTCCTCTTTTAAGCTTTGTATTAGATATACCCCTACCACTAGAAGGTTAGAATATTCTGAATATAAGTACATATTTACCTTTACCAATGAGTTTGATATTTTTGTGTTTTCATGTTACTAATTAGCATCCTTTTGTTTTAGTTTGAAAAACTGCTGTTAACATTTCTTGTAAGGCCTGTCCAGTGGTGATGAACTTAAGCTTTTGTCTATCTGGAAAACACTATCTCTCCTTTAATTCTGGAGGACAACTTTGCTGGGTACAGTATTCTTGTTTGGCGGGTTTTAATTTTCCCTTTCTTTCAGCACTTTTAATAAATCATTCTACTCCCTTCTGGCCTGCAAAGTTTTTGCTGAAAAATCCACTGAGTCTTATGTTTTCTTGTTGTTGTTGTTTGGTTGGTTTGTTTTTGTTTTTAACATAAGTTTATTCTCTCTTGCTTCTTTTAAGCTTCTCTCCTTGTCTTTAACTTTAATGACAATTTAATCATAATCACCTCAGTGTAGGTCTCTTTAGATTTATCTTTTTTGGTACTTTTTAGGCTTCCTGGATCTTGATGTCTGTCTCTTTCCCCATGTTAGAAAAGTTTTCATCCATTATTTCTCTGAATTAACGTTCTGCCCCTTTCATGCTATTATAAAATTCCACTTTCTGATTGGTTGTTGCTGGTGTATAGAAACACAGTTGATATATATTTTTTTAATATTAACCTTGTATAATATGAGCTTTCAAAACTTGATCATTAGTTCTATAGATTTTTGCAGATTCCATAGCTTTTTCTATCTAAACAATCACATTGTCTGTGAGTAAATAGAGTTTACCCTCCTTCTATCTAACTTTATATTATTGATATATTGTTCTTACCTTTTGAAGCTGACCAGGACCTCTTGTATAATGGTGTGTGGAATGTATGGAAGAGAAAATACTTGCATTGTTCCAGGTGTAAAGGAATCGTTTCAGTAATTACATAAAGTATGATGTTAGCTATAGGTTTTTTGCAAAACTCCTTTATCACACTGAGGAATTTCCTCTCTATTCTTTGTTTTCTAAGACTTCTTTTTTAATAATGAATGAATGTTGAATTACATATTTTTATCTAACTGTTGAGATAATCATATTTTTTCCTTTATGGAGAATTGCATTGATTTACAAATATGAAACCAACATTGATTCCTATAATAAATAATTTTGTCTAAGATGTATTATCTTTTTACTCTATTACTGGATTTTATTTGCTCTTTTTAAAGGATTTTTTTTGTGTATTTTCATAAAAAAACATTGAGCTCTAGTTTTCCTTTAAAGCTTTTTGACAGATTTTGGTTCTGAGTTATAATGTTTTCTTAAAACACATAAAAGGTGCTGCATCTTTTGTATCAGAATTTATTCTTATTTCTTCCTTAACTGTTTGAAAGAATTTACTATAGAAACCATCTATGTATTGAGTTTTTGAGTGCCTTGAATTGTTCTAATTTTGAGTTATATTTCTGTAATGGATACAAGAGTATTCATATTTTTAGTTACTTCTTTTGTAAGTTTTAATAAATCATGCTTTTTAAGAAATTTGTTTTCCTACCTTTTTAGATTAATGTTATATATTTGTTTATAATATTCCCTTGTTATCCTTTAAATCCTGTAGAATTTTTAGTGCTATCTTCTACTTATTTTTCTGAGGTTAATTTATGTTTTCTCTCTTTCTTTTAAATCTTGATTGAACTCTACTATTTTATTAATCCTTTCATGAAACAAACTCATGACTCTCTGCAGCCTAGTCATTTGCTTCCTTTACACCAAGAAACCCATAAAGACTTCTGTCCCAACCTAAAAGTGTCTCTTCCTCTCCAATTTCCTTCTCATCACATTCCAGCCCCAGACTCTGCCTTGTAAGTTCATTAAAGACATTCTGTTCTGCTTGGGCTCCTCCTCCTTATGCCGTGATCAGATGCGTACTTCCAGGCAAAAGGCCAGTGTACATTTAGGGCTCACCTTAAAGATCACATCCCTGTGCTGCTTGTTACCGAAAATCTGAAAACAGATGCCTTATATATATTTTTCCCAGTTTTATAGTTGTTCATCGTGGGTGTAAGAGTTACTTCATGGTGGCTGGAGATAGAAGTGCCTTTTTCATAACTGTGGGTAGTTTGTTTGCAGTTATGGCTGTCTTTTATTATTTGTAGACATTCCATACATAAATATTTTATATTCTCTATGTTATGATTTCAACACCTGTAATCTCTGTGATCTAAAACTACTATGTGCGTATTATCAATTATTGTTTCTAGTTCCTTTGTGTGTTTGGGGATCTCTGATTATAACTTCATATTGATGGAGTGGAATCTCCAGAAATCCAAAGAGCTTAAGTTGAAAATATCTTCTTCCAAAAATAAATGTTTGTACCAGAATGTACTGCTCACCTGGTTCACTTTAACCTACTTCTAGGGTCCCAAACTCAATGTAAGAATCACAAATCTGGCATGTCTATCTACTGGCTCAGTATTCTGGTAAAAACTTAAGTTCTGATACTGGTATTTGTCTTCAGCATACCTTGTTCCCCATTTTGCTCCATGCTTCTCCTTAGAGAGGGTCTAAATTTACCCTAGGTTCATTTTTTTCCCAGGGGGATGGGAAACCATTGGAATTATTCCTTTTTTCCTTCAAGCCCAATAATCTATTTAAAAGCATGTTTGATAAAAGGTTCAGTTGTTTTATAGTTGGAGGACACATCATAGCTCATCCACCATAATACGGCCGGAGACAAAAAAAAAAAGTCTTTGCAGGCTAGTCCTCAGCCAATGCAAGAACAATTATCATGAGACACAAACTTTGGGTAACTTGCTCATATTCATATTGCTAGAAAGTACTGTGGTTTGATTAAGATAATCTGATTCCAGATCCTATGATTTAATGACTACATTGGGAGGCTCTGTGTAGACATCATGTTCTGTTAATATCTATTGAGTTAACAAACAAAATGATGGATGAATGGATGCATGTTTGCATATATACATATATGTCATCATTGAAATAACCATGAGTGCACATAGAAAGAGATCAGTTCTTTTTAATAAACTCCTCCACAAGTCACAGGATTAGCAAAGTTGGCAAAATACCATTTTCCATTTCACCTGGAAGCATGCTTAATTTTGTGACTACTGGATACAGTTCTAGATCAGGAAAGTTATAACAAAATAAGTATGCCCTTGACACTGAACAGACCCTGAAGTCAAGCTGTGGTGCTGATGCAGGGGTATGCCGTCATTGCATAGTTTATGTTATGAACACATGCCCAATTACTCTTCCATTATATTTTCTACTCAATTTACTTTCCTTACATTCTCCCCACCCCCTTTTATAAGTGCCCCTCTGTGTCTCCTCATTACCTCTGTATACATGAAACACTCCCTTCTTTGGTATGTGGTTTCCATTTTGTGGTATCTTCCGACTCTGGTGAGAGTCAAGGCAAGGATAGCAGGGTGACAAGTGTATAAAATCACCGCCGAGAGTTTAATAGTTTAAGGTGTCCTGTCAGCAAATGTGGCAGAAGTAAAAGGAAAGAGTGTCCATGGAAAGTGTAGTATGACAGCCTCCGTGGCACTCAGTAGGGCACACGGGAAAGAGGCAACAGGGAGGGACGGTGGCCTAGAGCAGGGGGGACTTGGATACGTGCCTCTCTCAGGTGTCAACCACATGTGTGTAATTGGGTAAGCAGCTTCTCTCTCTAGGAACTCGGTTTAAAAATTAGGAGAGTAGGAGCCCTATGGTTCTATAAACATTAATCATTTCTTCTCCTCACAGAAATCATTTTTGAAATAATTTTTTTCTACAAAACAAATACCATTATTAAGTAAATTATTCTGTGCTATTTTTTTGTCTTTTCAAGTGTTAGTGTTGCTACAGTAAATTAATATAATTATGTCAAAACTGCTTAAATTCGCATGTCATTTTTGCATCAGTGCTAAGAGCTCAATAACCCAAATAGGAACTGTGTAAATTCCAGCTTTAAATACTCTTTTTTTTTTGCGGTATGCGGGCCTCTCACTGTTGTGGCCTCCCCCGTTGCGGAGCACAGGCTCCGGAGGCGCAGGCTCAGCGGCCATGGCCCATGGGCCCAGGGTCTGTGGGATCCTCCCAGATCAGGGCACGAACCCGTGTCCCCAGAATTGGCAGGTGGACTCTCAACCACTGCGCCACCAGGGAAGCCCTAAATACTCCATTTTTATGACTAAGTATAACCCAGCATCCTCAGCAGCTGTTGCATCTCTATCCATTGTACAGTTTTCAAAGTGCTTTCATGAGCATTCACTAAAGTTTTTGTGTTTTTCTTTGTTTTTTTTTTTAATAATCCCTTTCAAATTTAAGTGAAGCCCATATTATTGCCATGGTTCAAGTCTTTTTAATAAAGTGCCTTACTGAAAGTATCATTCTTAGCTAAGTGACAAACCTAAAACTAGAAACCAGATGTCTCATTGAGAATTAGGAAGAAATAATGTTTCTAAATCACTACTTATTGAATCTCTACTAAGTACCAGGCTCTGTACTAAGGGTTTTCAGGCTTTATTCAATTTATTACTAAAAATAGCAAGGTAAGTGATATTATTGCAATATTATAGGTGAAGAAATTGAAGTTTAGAAAGGTTAACTAGCTGGTCCAATGGCAGAGCAAGAATTTGAAGCCAAATGGTTTTGACTATAAAACCCATTCTCCTTCCATTTTGTCAAGCTGTCTCTAATCCAACAGTACTTCCATTGATTAAATACCTTCTCTTGTGTCAGGTTTTATCTTCTTCTTTGCCAGGCACTTTAACATGCAAATAGGAATCTCATTTAACCCCAGGGAAATACTGTGCAAATTGCTTTTTTATAATAATTTACAGATAGGAAAACTGCAGCTCCATGAGGAAGGGACAGTTTCCCAAAAATCACATGACTGTTAGGTAGCAAAATTCAGATACTACAACTGAGTAATGAACCTATAAGGCTGCATCACACATTTTCTGGTTTTGTCTATTCATTAATGTGATCCGCTTATTCTATTGTCAGAGTCCTTAGCATGAGGATAATTTCATACAGCATAGTGGTGAATTCATCATAGATGTTCAGTAAGAAGCTCAGTCTAATGATTGAAAATGCATGGGACCGAGAAATCCCTTTCCAAAAATATTCAAGAAAAGGATAGTGTACAAGATATCTCCTGCCTTACAGACACTTGCTGTGCAACCCCAGGAGGCTGACCACATGGACACCATAAATCAGCCCTCTTGCAGCCCCTGGCTTTGCTTTGTTCAGCCCAGGCCCAACCTGCTCTTTCCTTTTGCAACTGCCATGAGCATGAATTTTGAGTTAGACACACCTCATTCTCTTGCCTAAGATCAATGTTTATGGGCCAACCATGTGCTAGGCAGCATGCTGGTTCCATTGCTGTGAAATCAGTAAATCATAGTCCCTGCTCTCCATAAGTGTGAGATCAAGCCCAGCACTGTCCAATGGAACTGGAAAGCAAGCCATACATACAATTTTAAATGTACATACTAGCACCTACAATAAAAATTAAAAAGCATGTCCAATAATCTTAACAGTGCATTTTATGAAACCCAACAGATCCCAAATATCCCTTCAATGTGATATCAGTATGAAAGTTATCAGAGATATTTTGGCTCATTTTTTCATACAAAGTCTTTACAATGTGATGTGTATTTTGCACTTACAGCACATCTCCATTTGAATCATCCACACTGAAGTGCTCCATGTGGTTTATGGCCACCATATGGGAGAGCCCAGGTGTAGTAGGAGAGGAAAAATGTATAAGCGAATAAGTATAATAATGTCCCCTTGTGCTGAGATAATGTGTGTCTCTGTGCTGTGCACCAGCTCTTATTCAGCGGGCAAAGAAGAGTACAGTATCAGCATAAAGGGGAACTTCCTTTGACCGTATACAATTAATATTTGTAGTGAGGCAGGGGGGTGGGCGACAAACTTACAATTAGAGGGAAAGCGTTAGCAATATAAGAAGACTGAGAAACATGCTCAAAATTCTCTAGAACTGTCTTCATTTGGAACAAGCAGCATGTGGTTGGCTGGCTTCAAACCCTGCTCTACTTTCCATGTTGTTAAGCTCTCTAGTAAAGCCATAAACACATTCTACAAATTGTTTAAAAAAGATAATTGATGGAGAAGACTACTCGCAGAATCAGAGTTTAATTTTGCTGAAATTGGGCTGTGTTAGGAATGAACATGTTTAAGGACTTACATCTCAAGAGAAATCAGAATTGAATATGGCCCATTGACCATACGACACAGTGAAAATCCCAGTGGAGACGTAATTGTGTGTGTGTCTTTACTAAGATTGCTGGAGTTGCTTCTTAACATTATTTATCGATTTATTCGTTTATATTTAGCACTTTGGTGTGAAGTTTCATGGGTGCTGAGTGACGGTACACCAACAGCAACATAAACCCTGTTATTTTTACTGTATAGTTTCACATAACAAGAACATTTTCAGTAAAGCCAACTGTGCTAGAGCAGAAACACCTGCCTTTCAAGCATAATGTAGAAAATGCGCTCAGACAGGAGGACGCAGTTCAGCTAACCTTGACCTGGGATCAAATTCTAGCTCTACTGATTTCTACCTAAGTGGTGTGGACACATTTCCTCACCGTCTTGAGCCTCAGTTTTCTCATTTGTAAACATTTTCCTTGCAGGATAGTGCTTCCTTTACTGAATAACAGTGAGAACTAAATAAATGTCTGTGGGGCTCGTGACCCTATGTAAATACTTTAGAAATGTGAGTTCTCCTCTGAGCCTTACAGGAGAACAGGACACATAACACCTCTGTCACTCACCCGCCACATGGGCAGAAGCCATGCCTTATGAATCTTCTTGTAGAAACTTTAGATCAACAAGAAAGTTAGGTCTAGTCTATAGCTTTGTGGAGTCTGAATATACTCCCCTCTGACATGTAGCTTCACACACTCAATTGGGTTTGACTCTCTGTGAGTACGCCAGAAAACAAAAACAAAAAAAAACAAAAACCCCACAATATCTCTAGACGGATTGCACACCGGTAGCCTGCAGAAATATGTTTTAATAACCCTCATGTGTTGACTTAGAATGGAAGGACACAGTAGCAGATACTGTTGTTCTTCTGCAAATAGCACATGTTGGGCACTCAGGGAGATCCTGGTTGTTTTTTTTTTTTTTTTTTTTTCATTTCGATGAGTCAAATTTCTTTATAATTAACTTCAATTTCTAATTCATCCCCAGTAAATCAGCAGCTCAAAACTCAAAACAGTGATGGAGAAAAACATACAAGGTGACCAACAACAGGTACATCAGTGCTCCCTGCCCTTGTTCAAGGTGAAGACACTAAAATGGTTCTAGCCTTTCCTAGAGAACAGGACACTCTCTGAAGGGACCTCCGAAGCAGGAGAGCCTCGGAAACTACAGGGACATTCTGCTGGCCAGAGGCCAAGAAGACTACCCCATAGAACACTCTTTGTTGTACCACTTTTATTCAGCTACAGGTCTATAGCCTATTGGGGGTGACCCTTAGACATCGCCAACACAAATACAACACGATTGGAAAAGCAAGGGTCCCCTTGGGACTTTCCTGGTAGTCCAATGGGTAAGACTCCACACTTCCAACTTAGGAGGCCCGGGTTTGATCCCTGGCTGGGGAGCTAGATCCTACATGCATGCGACAACTAAGAAGTCTACATGCCATAACTAAAGATCATGTGTGTCTCAACTAAGACCTGGTGCAGCCAAAATAAATACATATTTTTTTTTTTAAAAAAGAGAGCAAGGGTCCCCTCACCATCTTTCTTCCATCAGGTTCTCTTCTGGAGGCCTATTTTGAACATCTTGCCTGTCTGAGTTCAGACTTAGTCATTGTCTTCTACTGTAATCATCCCTGATGTGGCTGGGAGGTGTTTATAAGATTCGCCTTCTCACTCTTGAAAGCTTTAGGAAGCTCCCAAAGGTAGCTTGTTTCTGGACTGGGAGAGGTGCATGCTCTTGCCCACACGCCCTTGCTCTGAGCTCCACTGGCACCAGCAGTTGGCAGGTTAGCTGCTTGGGGACCCCAGGAGCGGGGGACACAGAGAGCTCTCTGGGTTCCAGCCTTTTGTTGCATGTATGGCAGACTCTGTCAGAACCTCCTGATTCCTGGCTCATGGAGGACAAAAAACTACAAAACATCAACTTAACCTTCGCTGTCGCTAGAAGGGTCTCCTTGACTAACTATGCAGAAGAGACAGGACTCCTCTTCCCTGTGACACATGCTGCACGGTGGCCCCTCTGCTGCATCCCAGTGGCCTCTGCTGGAGGCTCCACACTCCCAGTGACACCCAGATGGGGTGTTGACAGGCCGCCTTTCCAGGCTTTCTCCTGACATAGCCTCGCTGCGATTCTTAAAGTGCTCTGAGAAGTTTGAGCTTGCCTTTTGTCTGCAGACACTCTAAGCTCCTCATTTAATTAGTTTATTTAAATTCTGAACTTCCCTAGGTTATCCAAAGAGGTAGAAATGACAGTGGAAAATTAATCCAACCAAAGAGGTAAACGTAGGGTAAGGTTGAGTTTCTCTATTGGAGTATTAATGTTCACAAAACCCTCATTCCAATTATCCATAAAATGATTTTAATTTTTTAAAGTTTATGTCAGGTTTGGTATTCAAAGCAGACAATGGTTCTGTGAAAGAAAAAAAAAAATGTAACACAGCTATAGAAATTAGTATAGGCCCCTAGGCCCAGGGTCTTTCAAAGAAATTAGGCCAGACTAAAACAAACTCCAGCTAAGGAAAGGTAAGAGATAAACACAGCTTTGAATATGCCTCCCTGCCAGCCAGCACAATAAAAATTCCTGCTAAGAGTCACTGCCAGCAGATGCCACCTTGTTTTGTCTTGGTTGTTTGGTTTATATTTTCTTGTTTCTCTGCTGCAGTTACCTGTAGCATTTTTTTTTTAAGTTTTCAGTAAACTTGTTAAAAAGAAAACCCTCTGGGAACTGGCAGCGGTAGGGGGAGACACATATTCTGAGAGTTGATCTTCCTCCCACTTTAATTCTCAGACCTCCTATGTCACTGGCATGGAAAGATTTCACATGTGAACTCAGAAACATGTGGATGTCATTGGATGCTTCTGAGCTGCCTGGCCTGCCCTGGTCACTCCCTGCACCCAGAAGTCTCTCCCTCCCCTGCACAGGCCTCAGAGACACCTACAGGGATGGGATAGGGAGGGTGGGAGGGAGGGAGACACAAGAGGGAAGAGATATGGGAACATATGTATATGTATAACTGATTCACTTTGCTATAAAGCGGAAACTAACACACCACTGTAAAGCAATTATACTCCAATAAAGATGTAAAAAAAAAAAAAAAGAGAGAGACACTGATCAGACTCACAAATATTATGCACAACCTCGACGTTGCAAGAGTTTATATGTTTCACTTTACTAAGCCTGGAGAAGCTGGATACTAATCCCTGTCAAGTGTAGCTCCCAGCATTTACAAATATCTTTCACATCTCATTGCATAGTCTAATTCTGAGAGGTAGGTAAGAGCAGAACATTCCACCAAATTGTATGGCTTAAATAATGCCCACATGATTTTCTCCCACATTTATGATGAGGACACAGGGCTGAGAGAGGCTCCTCATCTCTGCCCCCGCTGGTGTCAGCTGGGCAGCTGGAAGGCCTACCAACTCCCATGCCCTTGACTATGCTCCCCAGGCAGGGGTGCACCCTCCACAGCTTTGAAGAGCAGCGGGAGTGATAGGCAGCCATCCTGGCCAATGCCATCCACTGGGGTAGCGTTAATATGCCCATTTCATTGATAAGGAAATCCAGATGTAGTGCAGGGGAGGACTGCTCCAGCGCCTCAGGGTTAAGAAGGATTAGCCCTCAGACCTGTTTGCTTCAGAGAGTTCTGCCCTTTTCTATCATTCCCCTTGTTTGCTTTTGTTGGTGTTGAAGCTGGCAAGTAGCCCAGCCAGGATGTAAACTGTGGCTACTCTGACACTGAACCCAAATGCAGACTCAAGATCTAGACATTTTTCTTTATATTGCTATTACAGGAGGTAGAGGGATTGATCAAAAGCCTAATAGTTCTGTTTTTTATCATGTCCCCTCTGTCTTGTACCCCTTCCTGCAGAGGCTGTGTCCCCCCCAGGACAGCACACAGATCTAGTCCTGGACTCACCACACGGCTCCACCCATTTTGTGGTTCTTTGGCTTTACAATTTTGGGTAGGTGGGTTGCTTATCGCCTGAGCCTTAGTTCTTTCATAGATGGAAAGGGACAACCGTAAGGTCCCATACGTCTGTGGGGCATGGGGAACCTCCCTGGGGGTGCCCAGGTGAGCCCTTAGGGAGACTGTACTCCAGCACAGGGGCTTCTAGATTCAGCACATGCCTGCACCTTGACCTGTTGAAGCAGGAGAGACACCTGCCTTCAAGACGCCATTCAAGCCAAGACCATGAGAACATCAGCAGTGATCTTAATGAGTGAGAGAGGAAGTCTGTTGACAATCTGGGAGCGTGCAAGCTAGCTAGATTCTTATGGGGCTTGTAAGAGAGAGGAGCTCCCCTACCAAAATGGAGACTGACTGCCCCAACTGCCACGTGGGTTGTGGGTACATAGTCAGGTTCGATTTAATTTAAAAGAAACATAGCAGTGCATCCTTTCCTTTAGAATTATGTTTTGCAATAAGAATCATTCAACAGACACAGGGGTTTATGAATAATACGAACAGGTTTGAAGACTGAAAGGAAAGAGCCATGGGGTGGGGATGGGGGGAGGGCAAAGACCAAAGGAGGCTGAAAGAGACAGAGAGAGTATATTATTTCACTAAGGCTGCCATAATGAAGTATGACAGACTGGGGGGCTTAACCAATAGAAGTTTATTTTCTGACAGTACTGGGGGCTGGAAGTCTGAGATCAAGTTGTTGGTAGGGTTGATTTCTCCTGAGGCCTCTATCCTTGGCATGTGGATGGCTGTCTCCCTGTGTCCTCACATCTTTTGTGCATGTCTGTGTCCTAACCTCCTCCTCTTATAAGGACACAGTCAGGTTGTATTGGAACAAACTCTGATGACCTCATTTTAACTTAATTACCTCTTTAAAGACCTTATTTCCAAATCAGATCAAATTCTGAGGTACTGGGGGTCAGAACTACAACATATGAATTTTGTGGGAACACTATGAAATCCATAACAGAAAGAGTGAGAGAGGCTACTGCCCAAAAGAGGTGCTTATCTGTGTGCCTTGGGGGTGAGAGTGAATGATTGATGGGGTCTCAGGAAAGGCAGGGAGATGGGGATTCCAAACACAGGGTTACAGATTAGTCATACACAGAGTTGAACTCTACAAGCTTTAAGATTTTTACCCTGGAATTCTAATTCTGTGACATTTATTAGTCTCTACTTGGGCCTCAACAGAGTCTCACACAGGTTTTCAAAATGAGGGCATCAGAGACAGAAAAGGAAGGAGGAAGTTCAGTCATCGTCCTGCCACACCCCTGACGGTCCCTTTCAAGATCTGGGTGGACACTTCAGGGTGAAGCTGGGAAGGGAGGACCCCGTGAGAATCCACTGAAACTTGCTCTGAAAACACTGTGGTTCCTGCTTCAGACTCTGTCTGGGTTCCTGTGGTGCCCCATCCCCATCCACTTCCTCATTCCATCCCATAAATTCTGCAGAGACAACTCTTGCTAGGACTTCAGCTCCCTCAAGCCCTGGCTCCATCATCCCTGGGGTGTTCTGCTCAGCCCAGGGAAGAGGAGAGATGCACACTGTCTGTCGAACACCGTGCTTTGGTGTTTCTTCTTCCTAAGTCCTTACAATATCCCTTCCAGGTAAGCATACTTATCATCTCAATTTAGAGATGGGAAACCAGCTCCCAGCATAACATAGAATAAGGACAGAGGTGAGGTTCCAATAGCCTGCATCTGACACCAAAGCACAGACCAAAGCTCCTCTGTGCTTGGCCAAGACCAGGGAAGGGCTGCGTAGGTGGGATTCCTGCAGTGATTTCCCTCCATGCACTGATTTCAAAGCTTGATTAAGGACTCACTCTCTAATTATACACAGTTTAAGTCTTTTCTCCTCAGTGAGATAATGAATTGAAGCAGGTACCCCCATGATTGCATATTTTTCTTGAATTCTATCCTTGCCCTTGTTGCTGGCCACAGTATGGTACTCAATAGATGATTATTCATTAGGTGGTCACTCAGGATTCTAAATGGCTTTCTTTGGGATGTGAAAAGTATTTTTGCTAACCTTGAGGCATAAAATGTAAAAAGTCAAGTATCTGTGAAAGAGAAACCAAAAGAACTGTTATTATCTCTGCTTTGCCACATGCACGGCTAAAGCACTGAGTGGTCAGGTGGCTACCACGTTGACCCAACAGCCAACAGATGTCGCTTCCTTGTCTGCCCCATCACTATCAGCCATATAGCTAAGTTTATGAGGCTAATTATAACTCAGAGTACTTGAAGAAATTATTTACAAAGTGTTAATTCTCTTGGGAGAATTTACAGAGAGCACTGGCATTGATCCATGCCTCTGCCATAGTCAACATTGTTTATCCAGAACGATTCCTTCCTCTTCTGTGCTTAACTGCTTAGTAAATGTATCTTTCATCTTCCTCTACCTCAGTTTTCTCATCTGTGAAGTGGGACTCATTATACTTCCCTCACAGAGTAATAGCACTTACTTCGCACAGTTGTTGTGAGAATCAGGAAAGAGACAAGCTGGTGGAGTAGAGGGCCTGAGCTCACTCACCCCTTCTCACGAGAGCACCGAAATCACAACTAACTGCTGAACAACCTTTGACAGTTGTGAGAATTAACAGTTTGAAAATAATTCAGCACAGTACCCAGAATATTGTAGATGTGGACCAAATGTTTGCCCTAAGTACTCATTCTGTGTTTAACTTAAAGCCCCTTGATAAGCGTTAGCTTAGTAACAATTCATTTTTGAAGGGAAGTTAAGAGTTATTACTTTTTACACCTCTTTACATTAATTTTGATTTTTTTTTTACCATTAGCATCTATACTGTTTTTTATAGCCATTTAACAGGAAGAAATGACCTTTTATATCACATTAAAAGATGAAAATGAACAGAAAGTTAACAATGTCAGGTTGAGATACACATGTTGTGTATCACATAGGTTTCCTCACTAGCTAAAGGAGTGGATTTCAAAATAAAAGGCACATTCCCCCAGCTGTAATGCTGGAAGGAAATAATAGGGCTTCTATACATATTTACTTTCCTCTAACATGTTAAAAAATAAACTGAGTTGTACTGATAGTTCATGTACAGATCGACAAATATAGGTTAAAAAGGAAGAATGAGTAAATTTATATATTAGCAAAGGGGACATGTTTTTTTTTTTCACTAATTGAAGTGCAGGATTGGAAATGTCTGTAAGCTATAGATTTAAGTGATGGGCACCAGTGTTGTGGTTGGGATTCAAAGTGGCACAGATGCAGCTGAGTATTTAGGCCAGGGCACTGTGGATCCTGAATACTGCCTTCCAGAGGGAGAGAGCTATGTCCCCCAAGGTAGGTGCAAGGTCTGATATATTGCATGAACTCAATAAACGTCAGCTGTTATTTTATTCTGATTAATGAGGCCCTATGCTGAGTGCTCTACAATATCACTTTTAATTAACCCTCATGATAGTCATCCAAAATGATGCCATATTCTCCTATTTCAGGCACGGACACCACGGTCCAGGGACAGTACGTGATTCGCCCAGTCAGGCAGCCTATTCTTTCTTGAATTGAATCTGCAACTTGTGTGTCAGCAACACAGGCCCGGTTCTTCCGGATTTTGTCCTCACCTAAATGGAGCCAGATGAGAAAGTGACTGCTGTCCAGTGAATTGAGGAGTTTGGTGAGAGGGACAAAGGCCTTCTCTCTCACTCAGTGGGCTACCTGGGAAAGTTCCAAATCTCTGACCTTCACAGGGCTGATTTTAGGATTCAACAAAACACCATGTATGATGGGATTTGGTAACTGACCACATGATAGCAGTCCTGATGTGGAAGAAAGAAAACACAGGTTTCAGAGCCACGGACCTGGGTTGGGACCCAGCTCTCTGCCCTCTTTATTTGGAAATTTGAGTCTTTCTTGCTTTCGGTGGCACTAAGGAATGATAATATCTAGCCCTTAGGAATCCAAGATAATGTAAGTTCTATATGCACAGATCTATGAAAAAAAAAATGAAATAGCTGCTACTCTATTTTATGGGTTTTTTTTGAAAGGAAGAAATGTTTGCACCCCAGCTAGAATTGAATCATGGAAAACAAGTCAGTTGTCTTACAAAAGCCAGAAACCATATCCCAGACAGAAAGGACCATAACTCCTATCCCTTGTCCCTTCTTTAATGCCTTCTATTCAAATCATAGACCCAAAGGGGACCTTGGGGACCCAAGCCTTTTCTCATTTCTTAGTTACAGGAAATGAGGTCAGAGGGTTTATATTTCTTGCCCAGAGTCACACAGCAAGTTCACATCAGTGTCAGGACTCAACCCAGATCCCAGGACTCTTCCTCCAGAAGCCTCTCCTTTCTTCCTCCTCACTCCCTCTCATCTGCCTCCTCCTGACACCGGCTTTACTTACCTGGCATTTTCCCCCATCCACCCCTCCTGAGACTCCAAACATTCAATGAGTCCACGCAAAAGGTGGTCCATATAATGATGCTGTACGGCTTTGTGTCAGTCCTGTGCTCGTGGCTCCTGTGGGCACCTCTGGACCACTGTCTTCATCCTTTCCTCACATCCATCTCATCTGTGTCTGCTGGGATAATTTGTCTGGAGCTCTTGGGGATTGAACTGTATCCCCAAACCATTCCATGCACGGTGTGGTGCCGGCTACTTGGGAACCTTTCAATACTTGAGTGGTTCCAGATGTGCACAAATGACCCCAAGCACACACGGTTCACACATGCACACATACACATGTGCGCTCACACATGCACACACACCTACACTCATACAGGTCAAAAACTGCACACACGATAGACAGAGAGCACACAGACAAACTGGCACACGTGCACACACACACAGAGCTTACACGGCACACACATACATGCAGGTGCACACACTCAGCTCACAGTGCACACACAGGCACATGTGCATACGCACACACAGTGCTTCCAAGCTGTGTCATCGATTTTGCAGCCTAGCCCTGAGTGAGTGATTGGATGAACCAGAAAGCATGTGGGCTCCGTCTCATCTGAAGACAACCTATGAGACACAATTTCCCTGTGATGGTGAAACCGTCTGGCATCTGCAGACTTCGAAACCATTTACAGATATTATAAAACCAGCTCTGATTGTGTCATGATGATTGCTGACATTTAGTGTCTGTCAGCCCGGGGGAAAAAAAGGATGAGAAAAGAAATGAAAAAGGCTTTGCCCCCTGCTAGGATCTCTCCAGCTGGTGAAGCTGAGGCCCTGGTGTCAGGAAAGGCTCTCCATCTTGTCAGTCCTGATGCTTCAGTAAATCCTTCCCGAGACCAAGCACCCTTCTGACCGCTAGGTGCCCATTTCCCCTCCTCGCCCCAGTTCCTGCACACCTCACACCTGACGCTTTTGACTGATGAACTGGAAAGGTACCTGGGAACAAAGGCTGTTACATAAAATCCAAGGCAGCATATTTATATTTCATTAGCATTTCTTTTCTCTCTGAGGCTGACTGGCAGAGATAGTGGCAAGCTGATTTTAATTATTTTTTTTCAACCTGCATCGCTTCCCTCACTGCCTTTTCCTGCTGTAAATCAGTCAGAATGTTTTCCTTCATTATTACCATAAGCGCTCAGCAGTCTCTAATTACTCTAAAGAATTTATCTTTTATTTCTAAAGCTGAGATTTTCAAGAGAGAAGGAGAAAGAGGGAGAGAGCCATAATTAACCATGCAGCTGTTGGTGGTCCGCCCAACTCTAGAACTGCACGGTCCCCGCCTGTTTGCTGGGCTGTTTGGGGGGACTGAATGCAGCCATGATATGACAGTCTTCAAAGCAGGGAGAGCAATGTGTACCACTCCCAATACTTTAGAGAGGCTCCTCGGAATCCACTTTTACTTTCAAGATGATTAAAGAGCAGACTGGGAAGGCATAGCACACACGTGCTAAGTGTGAAGCCCTGCATCCTGGGATTCCAGGGAGGGAGCTGTCCCAGCCTGTAGGAGCACGGTCTAGGGCACACCCCCAGGCAGGCACTCTCCATCGCCTGGGCTTGCAGCCTGCAGATGCAGCTAAGCACATCTCCTGCCAGGAAAAATCAGGGAACACCCATCATGGATTTCTCTGCTGGGCAGACAGCATGACTGGGTTGTTTCCCGGGAAAAAGTTCTTCCCTCTTCCTGAGAGTACAGAGTAGAGAAGAGGATAGAGACCATTTCAGATGAGTGACAAAAAATATAGAACCTCGCCACCCTGGAGGCATATACCCTTGTCATTAGATATATCTTCTTTCAGGGGATCGCATTAGGTTCCTGGTACTATGACTTACAAGGGAAGGGTAGCAAAACGCAAACTGAGGGTTTTCATGATAATCGGTCTTTTCTCTATTTCCCCAGAATTGAATCTGCCTCTGGCTGTCTCTGAGTTTTATTGGGTTGATGAGTCTCAAACTGATTATTCCTTGGAAATAAGGAAATAAACAGAAATGAAGATAGAACACAGAGCATCTATCTAATAGAAATATTACCTATAGCCAGGATCCAGAGAATGTTTATGCTTATGTTCTCTTTTGGGTGACATTCTCATCTGGGCAGCTGGGGTCTGTGTGTAAATGGAAGAGAGGAGGAAAACTGAAGTTAAGCCATGGGACCATTCCAGACCAGCTGTGCTATAAAGCCGTTCAACATCGATGGCCCTCTTACAGCCTAAATAGGAGGCTTGCTTCTGATGGGGGAGACCACCTGCACTAATGAGCCCATGATCATTCAGCCCCTTGAATGGCTCACATTGGGCATCCTTTCCGGAGAGCAGCCCTGAGGTTTTATTGAGGACTAAGCTGAGGATTTTTGAGGTGGAAAGCACCTATTGGGGACTAGCAAAAAGCCCGGCAACTCATTCAAATCTTGATGACTAAGAATTCAAAATACAGCGTAAAAAGGTGAAATGCCACCCCCATCACTCTGATTTCCTGACAAGCACGTGGAGTGGGAAATCTAACAGCCACGTGCACCCCGTGATGCTACAGGCAAGGGCACCACTGCAGAGTCCTATAAAGTGACAGGAGGTGTCAGCCATGCTCAGGAGCCCTTCTGAATCCTGACTGGGAAGCAGATCAGGGTTTGAGCTGCAGAGTGCTTGGGAAAACCAAAAGCATGGAGGCAGGAAGTGCAGAATGTCTTGCTATGAAGCTAAGGAGGCACTTGGCCACGCAGAAAAAACCCTGACTGTCTTGCTCCTTTGCCCTCTCGTTCATCAAATGAGCAGGATACTTGCTGTCCTACCTGCCTCACCACGCTCATGAAGAGAATCGATGTAAACACATTGGGACCAGAGTAAAGGCAGCAAAAATAAACCTCTTGTTTTTTGACAAATGGAAAGTTACATATATACTTACATCAATGCAGCATTTGGTTTGACTCTGCACCTGGGTAAAGACAAGCTTGCCCTTGATAAGACTCTTACCCTCTGAGACAACTGTCTTTTGCTATTTAAATAATATGTTGTCATTATCTATTCCTTAGTTCACTAATTTTTATTTAATGAAGAATCTGTGCCTTCACCAGGATGTGGGGTATCATTCCTCCAAAAATTAGTTTTGATTTGATATATGATAGAGGAATATAAATTTCTCACTCCACATTGAATCAAGAACTTCCAGGAACACGCAATTCCACGGTGGTTTAAAGAAATGGCATGACCATTTTGGGGCTCTCTGGCTCTCTCTCTGTGATTTAAAGCCGGAAGCATTGACCCAGGCATTAACAAGGCGCTGAATCAGCACAGCCAGGGGGAAAGGCACAGCTCTGGTTTCCCCATCTGTAAAATGAGATTGATAAACTCTTGCCACCATTACTCTTGAAAAGGATGTGTGAGCACGACAGGGATGACATCTGCTGAAAGCTTTGCCTACTCGGAGAGGATGCACAGGAATATCCACTGGGTCCAGCAACTACTAATTAATATTATTTATGTAGAATACTAAGAATGGTAATAAGATTAGTTCTCACCTGCACAACACTGCACTGGTTTCTAGAGCAGCTATACATGTATTCTCTACCTTTGCAGAGAAAGCCATTGAGGCAAAGTGGGTCTAAGTCATTCCTAAGGTGATGAAACTAATAAACACCAGCTCACATCTGGCATCTGGGAACGTCCATTTCTCCCACTTGCCTTTGCACTTCATCCGGGACCATCTCCTTGCTCATGCCTGACTCTCTCAACTCAAAACATTTACTTGCCTGCCTGGGAGCTGGAAACTTGGACCAAGAGCCAGGAGACCTAGAATCTACCCCAGGTCTTCCTTGGGAAACCTCTTAACATCTAAGAATGTGGGGCTGTTCACCTATGAAAAGTTGAGGCCCTCTGAAATTCAGTGAGGACTTTCCAGTCCTATAATTGAATGCATGCCACAGCATCAGATAAGGATGTAAAGACAAGGAGAATGAGATGCTTCTAATTGGATCTATTACATATTAAATTTTTACTATATATTATTGTTTATATAAATCATATAATGTGTGATATGTAGTACATTTTAAAATATTGGGTATTTGGAGCAAGATTTATTTCTGAGGAAACTTACTACAAAAACCAAATAACAGAATAAGAAAAAGAAAAAAAAGACTGGATTTATAAAAGTTAGATTTAGACTCTTTCAAGACTACTTTCTTTCTATTAGAGGATATGACACTATACTATGGATAAGCAAGGTCCTCAGGATAAAAAAAAAAAAAGCTATAGGCATTTTTTTTAAGATAAACCAAATTTTAAAAGTTCTGACTTTTACCTTTAAAACCAGATGTTAAGGCACTCTAATCCCAAGTAAGAACAGACAGATTGGTGTAAAAGTGGGCATTAAAGACCTATCTGAAAACACCTTTCTTATTTTCCTAAAATTTGTCTTTTTAATTGTTTTATGTTTGTTTTCTAAAGACCTTTTGTTTCCAAAAGTTCCTGTAAAAAAAGCAAATCTATAATGTGAGAACACTATACTCTTTTCATTAGATTTTCCTATCGTCAATCTGTTCTACTACCCTAACATTCACCGAGTGAGTTCTGAAGAAAGTAGTCAGAGGGCAAGTGATTATTGAAGAGGAAGTTAGACAGAGAAGGAAACATCCAAGAGGGTAGAACATTCAAGAATACAAGTGTTCCTAATGGATAGTGGGATAGCTGAGAACACTGCTGTGGGAGAGGGAACTAGCCAAAATTCCTCTCTTCCTTTACCTGGAGGTGTGAGCCTGAGTTCCAAGGTGGCAAAACACATTTTCAACACTGAAAATCATGAATGACAAGACTTACCTAAAACAGCTAATTTTCTGTTGGGAAAACAGATTTTATGGCTCTTATCCAATCCATTAAAAGGAAAATGGTAAATTCGAGTCCAATCAATTCAAGACAGTGTGTGCTGTGCACATGTTCCTGACTAGGAGAGATGACAAGAACCATGGTAGAGAAAAAATACCAAGACGTGGGTATTCCTCACCTCTGGTTTTCAAGCCAGTAGGAAGACTGAAATGTACGCCCCTATCCTCCTGACAAAGTATAATCAGTTCTTTACTCTTTAAGTGCTTGTTTACACCCACAAGCTCCTGGAAAGCAAAGAGTATGTCTTAATTTCTGAAGCTCCTACCTGCTGACTCTGATATCTGTTATACTAAAATACAGTTAATCAATATTGGTTACATTAATGTTAGAGGTACTAAAGCAATGGAATTTAAAGTTGTGACAATTAAGTAGGTAAGACAGATATTACTGACCATTTTCTGGGATTAGTAGTCATTGAAGTGTGAGTTCCCTGTTAGCAAAGCTACATGGAAGTCGAGTTTCCATGCTTATATAAAACCTCAACAAGAATTTTTATGAATCACTAAGCTTTTGTGTTACTTCTTCTCTCTCCCAGGAAATAAACTTAAATCTGTCTAATCTAGAAGAAACCATTACTCATATACTTCAATTAGCCAAGCTACAAAGAATGCTCACCTGCAGCTCAGGATAGCAAACTCCCCTCCAAATTTATCCTTTCATATCTTCAGTAGTGGTCACCCAGGCAAATGAGAGGCTATTGTAGGTGGTAGATATGTTAGTTCTGGTGCAGCTGGGCTCTGGTATCTAACAGAGAGAAAAGATGTCAATAATTTGTGAGGCATAGTACCTGGAAGAGGGATCCAGTTGCCCATACTTAAGGTCTCAACAGGAATTAAATGCATGGGGCTTCCCTGGTGGCGCAGTGGTTGAGAGTCCGCCTGCCGATACAGGGGACACGGGTTCGTGCCCCGGTCTGGGAAGATCCTACCTGCCGCGGAGCCTGCGCTCCGCAACGGGAGAGGCCACAACAGTGAGAGGCCCACGTACCGCAAAAAAAAAAAAAAAAAAAAAAAGGAATTAAATGCATGAAACAAATATAATAGCACACATTTCAACTGGTATAAACCCTTTTCAACACTGTATCTCACACGGCTTGAATATTCTCCAGCTTTGAGAGAGAAATAGAAGCATGCAGGGTGGTTTGAGAAATGGGGTGTAAAGCAAGCCAAGCGCTCACAGAGCTGTGAAGTAGTGTGGCTGAGAATAATTCTACGGGCCAGCGCTTCTCAAAATACGGACTAGAGAACTACATCAGGATCATGAGGTTTTGCACCTCCCCGCAATCAGATTTTCTGGCTCCCTCTAAAAGACTTAAAGGATCTGGGGTGGGTCCCAGAAATCTGCATTTTTAGAAAGCACTTATTTTTTGTCACTGATTGACTTCTCTCATATGGTGATTGTATGAAATTTGATGCCCAGTGGGGAAGTCCATTCACAGTGAGGGAAATGGGCCTTGGAAAACTCACTGCATGAAACTGATGAAGGACTAGGGCAGTTGTATTGTACTAAGAGGTTTCCCAAGGAGCCATCAGCGTTCACCTTGGCAGTGAATGGCTCTAATGGGAAAGACTGACAGGATAGTCCTGCTTTCTCAGCATGCAGGATGGGGGTGAGGGCACAGTGTAAAGTAGAATACACTTTTCATCATACAGGCAAAATCTGTGCCATAGAGATGGGTGTGAGTGTGAAAGTTAGTACATGTAAACTTGGGGAGGCAGCTGCTTCTGGAATATAGGAGGTTAGCCCGATCTTTCTAGTAAGGTGTGGTTGCTAATTTGTAAATAAACAACTAACAAACAAATGGTGATGGTTTTTATCTTTACAATAAAGAAGTCTGTCAAGGGCCAGAGAGTGAATTTTTTAGGCTTTGAAACTATATAGTTGACATAACAGCCATTCAATTTAGTTTGAAAGCATTGTATTAGACAATACATAAACTAACAAGGGTGTCTTTGCCTCAGTAAAAATTTATTTACACAAACAGACAGTGGTCCAACTAGACCTGTGGGCTCAAGTTTGACAACCCTGAATTTATAGCATTAATGCCTTAAGCTTTCATGGCCTGTTGTAGTTATCTGTTTAGCAAAAATCTGTAGTTTTATGGTCTTACATAGGTCCCCCATCTTTTCTTAGAAAGAATGGCAGGCGTGTTAATAAATATTATGAATGAAACCTGCAGTGTCTTGGACCATGCGAACATCTTTTTGAGTGGACTTTGTTCAAAAATAATTAACATAAGCTTTTTAGTTTAAATCAACTTTAAACATAAAAGTTTACCCTGTATATGTAATTTTACCAATTTTATTACCATTTTTGTAAACGTTTTATGCAGGAGAACAACAATGTCCACAGCACTCTTGCCTTGGCTTTTCTAGGTGAGGGGGTACCTCTTGTATATGTATCCATTCTACACCTAAATGGCATCTAGCAATCCCCTGCCTCTTCTGCTCTGGTTCATCCATAGGGGGCCATGTGTTGACCACTGCAAATTCTTCTTTATTCCTTTGTTGCAAGTGGACATGACCCAGTCTTGTGGGCATTAGATCAACTTGTGTTGGGAACTGCCACCCCTGGGGTTTTTTTTTTTAATGATTTATATTTGGCTGCATTGGGTCTTCATTGCTGCACGTGGGCTTTCTCTAGTTGCAGTGAGTGGGGTCTATTCTTTGTTGTGGCGCACAGGCTTCTCATTATGGTGGCTTCTCTTGTTGCAGAACATGGGCTCTAGGTGCTCAGGCTTCAGTAGTTGTGGCATGTTGGCTCAGCAGTTGTGGCTTGTAGGCTCTAGAGTGCAGGCTCTGTAGTTGTGGCACATGAGCTTAGTTGCACCACGACATATGGGATCTTCCCAGACCTGGGCTCAAACCTGTGTCCCCTGCATTGGCAGGTGGATTCCCAACCATGGCTCCACTAGGGAAGTCCCTTGCCACCCCTGTTTGATAACTACACTTCACTGAAAATAAGTTTTCCTTTCACTGAGTACCTTCATTGCTAGACTGCTTTGGCCGAGGTAGAAGAGCACTAAGGTGGTGTGAAGAAAAGTGAGGAGATACCTCTCTTTGTTTTCGTGTCACAGTCTGTCCTAAAGGTGTCCGTAGAGCCTGGAATTGTGTCTAGGTATTTTCAACAGTTTTAAAGGAGTGCATTTTACACTTTCATCCAAAGTGCTCCCTCTCTCCTTCTCTCTCTCCCTCTCTCTCTCTGAAACCCAAACCAGGACCAATACAAAAACTACTCCGAGACTTTTGACAGCCTCTCCTGTTCTAAGTCTCTGCAACTGCGGCTCCAGCTTGCACGCTCTCCAGTTGTTTCTCTGAGGAAGGATCTTCATCTACAAGTCTACTCAGCTCCTCTGCAAACAGGTGAGTAGTGCGATCCCCAAAGGAGGACAGATCCCAAGAGTCAGCTTAAAGATTCATTCTTCCAGAAGCACTTCCTTGTCTAAGTTGTGGCTCCTTGGTCTCAGCCTTTTTTTTCCTTTGGACCAGTTAATTGTTTTTTTTTATTTTCCCACTAAGTCTTGGTGTCCCCAACGTTCAATTCTAGGTCCTCTATACTTTTCACTCCCTATTCTTTGAATGATTGTCTCCTTCCCTAGGATGGCAATGAGCATATATGGTCAGATGACTCCTAAATTAAAATTCCCAACATAAGTTTTTCTCTGTAATTCAAATGAAGATAACCTATAACTTCTTAACATTTTAAACTCAAGTATCTGAAGACACTTCAAGTTTGTTGTGGGTTCTCATTGTTTTCTCTGTCCTCCTTCTGTGCTCCCTGCTATGAATGGCACCACTGTGGGAACCAGAAACCAAAGAATCACCCATGTGCTGCTTTTCTTAATCTCCCTGCCATATCCAATTGTGTACAATGTCCTATATATTTTTCCTTCTAAATTTCTTTCAAATCAAAATGTATCTTTTCGGGATAAAAAAGAAAAGGAAACTTGAAGATATTGTTATTTTATTAGAAACATACATATTTTTTACCAAGCAGAGAAAGTATATAAAATAATGCAGAAATGATCTCAGCTCCCCCTACAACAACACTGATCCCAGAGTTAACCCCAAGAGTGCTGTTTTTTCATAAAAGTTTATTGTAATGCAAATGTATATTCCCATATACTTATTTATAAATGGTTTCTAGCAACCAATTCAGCTGTAACTACATGATTTACTATATTATTCTAAATATACTTTTAACTGAATGCAGTTCTGCCGGCAAATGTGAGAGAAAGAGAAGTAAGCCCCAACAAAAATGAGGTTCTGTGGTCAAGATGGTCCTTTTAGAATAACTTGAGTTGTGGCTTGAATGGATAAGCAATTTTTAACTGGTTTGTCTTCCAGTCCTGGGATTTAAGTACAAAGTGAAATTAATCTCTGTGCTGAATTGTGAGGTGCTAAGATGTTTAAGTTCTCATTTTTAGGGGAAGGTGGAGGAGAAGCCATACTTAGAATGTCCATGTATCACAACGGTAAAATGAACACATGCTTTGTCTCTGTGTGTGATTGGCTCCGATCCAGCCTGGCTATGATCAGGCTTTTATAGTACTTGTTGTAGCCTCAGCTAAAAGCTATCCACTGCTGCCTCTGCTTCCATCCATCCCTCAAATGATTTTCCAAATGGCTGTGCTTCTCTTTACCACCGTTCAGTGACTTCCCTTGCTTTCAGGATGAAACCCCAATTCCTTAGACAGTACAGCACTGTACTGGCAGCCCCACCTCCTCTCCAGGGCCGTTCTCATCTAGAGCTCCTGGGCTTCATTCAGACCCAAGACGTACGAGGCTCACACCTCTGTGAAATCCCTGATGTCTTCTCAGCCTAAATCACCTTCCTCAACCTCATCTACCTGGGATCTTGTACTCATTCTTCAAGATTTAGTTTAAACATTTCTGTAGGTATTTGAATCCTGTGAGAAGCAATTCCTTCTTAATCTTGACTTAACCACTCCCAACTATGCTTTTGTGTACTGTCTCTAAACTTCTGAAATCTACGGCATTCTAAGCTCAATCTCTTTTAGCAACTATCATTATTCTGTGATGGTTTCTTAAGAAGTCTATCCTGGTGGTCGGGACATGCACCCATTTTGAGGTTGGTACTCACCTGTCTCCTGTGCCTGAACCCCAGCACCCAGCAAGGTGCTGGGCACAGGGCTCAGTAAACGATGAATGAAAGAACCAATGTATTAGACCCAAAGCTACCAAGAAGCAGGGCCAGCTTATGCAAGCTTGCCTTTTCTTATCATCACCTGGATGGGTGAGCACAGGGAAGTTTCCACCCAGGCAAGAAATTATTACCATCTGCATCTCCAGCACCAACATGCTGGCAGTCTCAGCATGAAAGCTGTCTAGGAAAATCTAAGTAATAGTGGAGTGTGGATAGATCTTATGAATATTCATGAACCAAGGGTCTCAGCAGCCAAGCTAAGCACAGAATTACAGCAATTATCGGAACGATTTAAACACACACAAAGCCAGGCCTAAGCAAAATTGTCGAGGAGGTTGGGAGTCGGCTGTCCCTCCTGCCTGGAGTGCACTGCTGCCTTTCACTGTGCCCTGCGGGGGCTCATGCTCTCTGCCTGCCTGGGGCGGGGGGGTCTCTTGTGCCAGCTTCCTCCAACCACCCTCCTCCCACTTCCTCCCCTAGTGACAGGTCTCACGTGACTTCAGCATTTCCCTCCAAACTCATACGGCTCTATTCCCCCAGAACTTAAGTATGTAACTAGCCAACCCAGCCAACAAATTTGACATTTCAATTCATGTTAAGATATAAACTGGTCTTGTTTTTCTTTATTTCACTATCTGTTGTTGATATAGAGCCTTATTTAACAACCTTTTGTTGTAAGGTTCCTTAACTCGATTTCAGGTATGGGAGGCTATAAACGCACCTAGTAAATAATTAAATAGATGTTGAAGGGTGGCAAAAGCTTGATGATGTACTTCAATATCACAGAACGTTAGAGCAGGGAGCAACTTTATACGCCATTTAGTTTGATGTTCCCCGCGTTGAGTTTCACATGAGGTTAATAGATCATTGAGCAATGAAGTATTCTGTGAAACACACACACACACCCCGAAACATATGACAGGTTAAAAGTTATCTCTAGAAAGATTATCAGAATCTTTATGGTGAATCACTAATATAGTGTTAATCACTTTCTAACTTTGTATATACAGATTTTTGGTCACAATATAGCTATTTTATTTAAGATATTTTATTCTATAGAATTATAATTGGAAAATGCTATTCTAGTCCAACCCTTTATAATTCAGGTGAGGAAACACCAGAGAAGGGAAGTATTTGCCCAAGATGACACACTTGGGATCAGAGTTCAGATTTGAGCCCAGATTATCCATCAAGTAGAAGTCCCATTGTTCCATCCAGCTTCTTTTCCCTTTAATTTGTTTTATTTGAACAAGGGATTGGAAGGTCTTCATTTAAAGTACATATTTGTGACAGTGGCTGACACTTGTGCCCTGAAATCCATTCTCTCTTACTCACATGGTAGAGTAATTTTTATCTGGGCCCATAGCCACCTTGGTAAAGGCCACATTTCCCAGCCATCTTACTATCAGACGTATCCTGTGACTAATCAGACTGGTTGTGACCAATCAGATGAGAATGAAAATAAACTGCCTGACATTGGAGTCACTTCCCTAAAGGGAAAAAGTATGTTTTCCCTTTTTCTGCTCCTTCTGAATGCTTCCTGAAATAAGGATCTATTGGTAGAGGCTAAACCAAAATACGGGACATGTGTAGAGAATACAAAGGAATAAAACACAAAAAGCCCGTGTTCCAACAGTTCATGTGTTTTGTATAATTCTGGCTGATTTTGAGCAAAATTGTATAAGAGTAAGAGAAATTCATGTTAAATCTAGCTAATGTCTATGCAGAGATGAAACACAATGAAGAAAAAATTTGAAGGTTTCCGTGAAAAATTTGCTGCTTCAGATGGTCCCAAGGAAATCACCATATAGTTATGAGACAATGGGTGGTTAGAATTCAGAGACCAGTAAATAAAATCAGGCACTCTTCAGGCTTAAGAACTGCCTTTGTATCTATCGATGTGTTTTGATGATGATTACTGACATACGGAAAATACCAGAAGGAAAAAGTCCAGAAGATTCTGGTTATCGGTGTCCCCCTACAAAATTATCATATATTGAAGTCCTGAGCCTCGGTACCTCAGAGTGTGACCTTATTTGGGACTAAGGTCATTGGAGTGATAATTAATCTAAGGTCATGCCGAACTTGGGTGAACCCTTAATCCAATACTATCCATGTCCTCATAGAAAGGGGAAATTTGGACATAGACATGCATTGGACTGGAGCAAAGTTGCCACAATCCAAGAATCTAGAATAGATCCTTCCCTGGAGTCCTGAGCGAGCATGGTTCTGCAGACAACCTGATCTCTGACTTCTGACATCCAGATATGTGAAATAATAAATTTCTGAGTTTTTAAGCAAATTTGTGATATTGTGTTCTGGCAGCTCTAGAAAATGAATAGGCCAACTCAATTTTTTTTTTAACATCTTTATTGGAGTATAATTGCTTTACAGTATAGTGTTAGTTTCTGCTGTATAACAAAGTGAATTAGCTGTATTTGTACATATATCCCTATATCTCCTCCCTCATGTGTCTCCCTCCCACTTTCACTATCCCACCCCTCTAGGTGGTCACAAAGCACTAAGCTGATCTCCCTGTGTTATGCAGCTGCTTCCCACTAGCTATCTATTTTACATTTGGTAGTGTATATATGTCCATGCCACTCTCTCACTTCGTCCCAGCTTACCCTTCCCCCTCCCCATGTCCTCAAGTCCATTCTCTACACCTGCATCTTTATTCCTGCCCTGCTCCAAGGTTCTTCATAACCATTTTTTTTTTTTTAGATTCCGTATATATGTGTTAGCATACGGTATTTGTTTTTCTCTTTCTGACTTAGTTCACTCTGCATGACAGACTCTAGGTCCATCCACCTCACTACAAATAACTCAATTTTGTTTCTTTTCATGGCTGAGTAATATTCCATTGTATATATGTGCCACATCTTTATCCATTCATCTGTCAATGGACACTTAGGTTGCTTCCAATTCCTGGCTATTGTTAACAGAGCTGCAATGAACATTGTGGTACATGACTCTTTTTGAATTATCGTTTTCTCATGGTATATGCCTAATAGTGGGATTTCTGGGTCGTATGGTAGTTCTATTTCTAGTATTTTAAGGAACCTCCATACTGTTCTACATAGTTGCTATATCAATTCACATTCCCACCAATAGTGCAAGAGGATTCCCTTTTCTCCACACCATCTCCAGCATTTATTGTTTGTAGATTTTTTGATGATGGCCATTCTGACTGTTGTGAGGTGATACCTCATTGTAGTTTTGATTTGCATTTCTCTAATGATTAGTGATGTTGAGCAGCCTTTCATGTGTTTGTTGGCAATCTGTATATCTTCTCTGGAGACATGTCCACTTAGGTCTTCTGCCTATTTTGGGATTAGGATTTTTTTTTTTTTTTTGATATTGAGCTGCATGAGCTGCTTGTAAATTTGGGACATTAATCCTTTGTCAGTTGCTTCGTTTGAAAATATTTTCTACCATTCTGACGGTTGTCTTTTGGTCTTGTTTATGGTTTCCTTTGCTGTGCAACAGCTTTTAAGTTTCATTAGGTTCCATTTGTTTATTTTTGTTTTTATTTCCAATTCTCTAGGAGGTGGGTCAAAAAGGATCTTGCTGTGATTTATGTCATAGAGTGTTCTGCCTATGTTTTCCTCTAAGAGTTTGATAGTGTCTGGCCTTACATTTAGGTCTTTAATTCATTTTGAGTTTATTTTTGTGTATGGTGTTAGGGAGTGTTCTAATATCATTCTTTTACATGTAGCTGTCCAATTTTCCCAGCACCACTTATTGAAGAGGCTGTCTTTTCTCCATTGTATATTCTTGCCTCCTTTATAAAAATTAAAGTCACCATATGTGCATGGGTTTATCTCTGCGCTTTCTATCCTGTTCCATTGATCTATATTTCTGTTTTTGTGTTAGTACCATACTGTCTTGATTACTGTAGCTTTGTAGTATAGTCTGAAGTCCAGAAGCCTGATTCCTCCAGCTCCGTTTTTTCTTTCTCAATATTGCTTTGGCTATTTGGGGTCTTTTGTGTTTCCATACAAATTGTGAAATTTTTTGTTCTAGTTCTGTGAAAAATGCCATTGTTAGTTTGATAATGATTGCATTGAATCTGTAGATTGCTTTAGGTAGTATAATCATTTTTACAATGTTAATTCTTCCAGTCCAAGAATATGGTATATCTCTCCATCTGTTTGTTTCATCTTTAATTTCTTTCATCAGTGTCTTATAGTTTTCTGCATACAGGTATTTTGTCTCCTTAGGTAGGTTTATTCCTAGGTATTTTATTATTTTTCTTGAAGTGGTAAATGGGAGTATTTCCTTAATTTCTCTTTCAGATTTTTCATCATTAGTGTATAGGAATGCAAGAGATTTCTGTGCATTAATTTTGTATCCTGCTACTTTACCAAATTCATTGATTAGCTCTAGTAGTTTTCTGGTAGCATGTTCAGGGTTCTGTATGTATAGTATCATGTCATCTACAAACAATGACTGCTTTACTTTGTTTCCAACTTGGATTCCTTTTATTTCTTTTTCTTCTCTGATTGCTGTGACTAAAACTTCCAAAACTATGTTAAATAATAGTGGTGAGAGTGGACAAGCTTGTCTTTTTCCTGATCTTAGAGGAAATATTTTCGGTTTTTTCACCTTTGAGAATGATCTTGGCTGTGGGTTTGTCATATATGGTCTTTATTATGTTTAAGTAAGTTCCCTCTACGCCTATGTTCTGGAGGGTTTTTATCATAAATGGGTGTTGAGTTTTGTCGAAAGCTTTTTCTGCATCTATTGGTATGATTATATGGGTTTTCTCCTTCCGTTTTTTTAATATGGTTTATCACATTGATTGATCTGTGTATATTGAAGAATGTTTGCATTCCTGGGATAAACCCCACTTGATCATGTCATATGATCCTTTTAATGTACTATTGGATTCTGTTTGCTAGTATTTTGATGAGGATTTTTGCATCTATGTACATCAGTGATATTGGCCTGTAGTTTTCTTTCTTTGTGACATCTTTGTCTGGTTTTGGTATCAGGGTGATGGTGGCCTCATAGAATGAGTTTGGGAGTGTTCCTCCCTCTGTTATATTTTGGAAGAGTTTGAGAATGATAGGTGTTAGCTCTTCTCTAAATGTTTGATAGAATTCACCTGTGAAGCCCTGTGGTCCTGGGCTTTTGTTTCTTGGTAGATTTTTAATCACATTCTCAATTTCAGTACTTCTGATTGGTCTGTTTATATTTTCTATTTCTTCCTGGTTCAGTCACAGAAGGTTGTGAATTTCTAAAAATTTGCCCATTTCTTCCAGGCTGTCGATTTTATTGGCATGTAGTTGCTTGTAGGAATCTCTCATGATCCTTTGTATTTCTGCAGTGTCAGTTGTTACTTCTCCTTTTTCATTTCTAATTCTATTGATTTGAATCTTCTCCCTTTTTTTCTTGATGAGTCAGTCTAATGGTTTATCAATTTTGTTTATCTTTTCAAAGAACCAGCTTTTAGTTTTATTGATCTTTGCTATTGTTTCCTTCATTTCTTTTTACATTTATTTCTGATCTGATCTTTATGATTTCTTTGCTTCTGCTAACTTTGGGGATTTTTTTGTTCTTCTTTCTCTAATTGCTTTAAGTGTAAGGTTAGGTTGTTTTTTTTTTTTTTTTGAGATGTTTGTTTCTTGAGGTAGGATTGTATTGCTGTTAACTGCTTTTGCTGCATCCCATAGGTTTTGGGCCATCGTGTTTTCATTGTCATTTGTTTCTAGGTAATTTTTGATTCCTTCAGTGATCTCTTGTTTATTTAATAGTGTATTGTTTAGACTCTATGTGTTTGTATTCTTACAGGTTTTTTTTCCCTGTAATTGATATCTAGTCTCATAGCATTGTGGTCGGAACAGTTACTTGATATGATTTCAGTTTTCTTAAATTTGCCAATGCTTGATTTGTGACCCAAGATATGATCTATCCTGGAGAATGTTCTATGAACACTGGAGAAGAAAAAGTATTCTGCTGTTTTTGGATGGAATGTCCTATAAATATAAATTAAGTTCTTCTAATTCGATGTATCACTTAAAGCTTGTGTTTATTTATTTATTTTAATTTTGGATGATCTGTCCATTGGTGAAAGTGGAGTGTTAAAATCCCCTGCTATGATTGTGTTACTGTCAATTTCCCATTTTATGGCTTTTAGCATTTGCCTTATGTATTGAGGTACTCCTATGTTGCATAAATATTTACAATTGTTATATCTTCTTCTTGGATTGATCCCTTGGTCATATGTAGTGTCCTTTGTCTCTTGTAACAGTCTTTATTTCAAAGTCTGTTTTGTCTGATATGAGAGTTGCTACTCCAGCTTTCTTTTGATTTCCATTTGCAATGAATGTCTTTTCCATCTCCTCACTTTCAGTCTGTGTATGTACCTAGGTCTGAAGTGGGTCTCTTGTAGACAGCATATATACAGGTCTTGTTTTTGTATCCATTCAGCCAGTCTATTTCTTTTGGTTGGAGCATTAAATCCATTTACTTTTAAGGTAGTTATCAATATGTATGTTCCCATTAAGATTTTATTGATTGTTTTGAGTTTCTTATTGTAGGTCTTTTCCTTCTCTTGTGTTTCCTGCCTAGAGAAGTTCCTTTAGCATTTGTTGTAAAGCTGGTTTGGTGGTGCTGAATTCTCTTAGCTCTTGCTTCTCTGTAAAGGTTTCAATTTCTCTGTCGAATCTGAATGAGATCCTTGCTGGGTAGAGTAATCTTTGTTGTAGGTTTTTCCATTTCATCACTTTAAACACGTCCTGCCACTCCCTTCTGGCTTGCAGAGTTTCTGCTGAAAGATCAGCTGTTAACTTTATGGGGATTCCCTTGTATGTTATTTGTTGTTTTTCCCTTGTTGTTTTTAACATTTGTTCTTTGTATTTAATTTTTGACAATTTGATTAATATGTGTCTTGGCATGTTTCTCCTTGGATTTATCCTATATGAGACTCTCTGCACTTCCTGGACTTGACTGACTTTTTCCTTTCCCATATTAGGGAATTTTCAACTAAAATCTCGTCAAATATTTTCTCAGTCCCTTTCTTTTTCTCTTTTTCTTCTGGGACCCCTATAATTCGAATATTGGTACATTTAATGTTGTCCCAGAGGTCTCTGAGACTGTCCTCAATTCTTTTCATTCTTTTTTCTTTATTCTGCTTTGTGGTAGTTATTTCCACTATTTTATCTTCCAGGTCACTTATTCGTAGTTCTGCCTCAGTTATTCTGTTATTGATTCCTTCTAGAGAATTTTTAATTTAATTATTATGTTGTTGATCATTGGTTGTTTGCTCTTTAGTTCTTCTAGGTCCTTGTTAAATGTTTCTTGTATTTTCTCCATTCTATTTCCAAGATTTTGGATCATCTTTACTATCATTACTCTGAATTCTTTTCGAGGTAGACTGCCTAGTTCCTCTTCATTTGTTTGGTCTGGTGCATTTTTACCTTGCTCTTTCATTGGCTGTGTGTTTCTCTGTCTTCTCATTTTGCTTAAATTACTGTGTTTGGGGTTTCCTTTTTGCTGCAGGTTTGTATTTCCCATTGTTTTTAGTGTCTGCGTCCAGTGGCTAAGTTTGGTTCAGTGGGTTGTGTAGGCTTCCTGGTGGAGGGGTCTGGTGCCTGTGTTCTGGTGGATGAGGCTGGATCTTGTCTTTCTGGTGGGCAGGACCACATCCAGTGGTGTGTTTTTGGGTGTCCGTGACCTTATTATGATTTTAGGCAGTCTCTCTGCTAATGGGTGGGATTGTGTTCCTCTCTTGCTAGTTGTTTGGCATAGGGTGTCCAGTACTGTAGCTTTCTGGTTGTTGAGTGTAGCTGGGTCTTAGCATTGAGATGGAGATCTCTGGGAGAGCTTTGGTCATTTGATATTACATGGAGCCGGTTGGTCCAATGTGCTGGTTGGACCAATGTGCTGAACTCAGCTCTCCCACCTCAGAGGCACAGGTCTTACACACAGCTGGAGCACTAAGAGCCTGTCAGCCACACGACTGCTAGTGTTGGAGGGTCCCCTGTAGTGGTGGGGGGTGGCTGTGGCTCACTGCAAGGACAAGGACACTGGCAGCAGAAATTCTGGGAAGTACTCCTTGGCATGAGCCTTCCTGCAGTCCACCATTAGACCCACCACAGGGCCTGTAGCCCCCTACTCAATTTTTGAGAAAATAATATTTCAAAAAAAAAAAGGCTTACCCAACTTTCACAAATCTGAGAATATTTGATGTTGCACTTCTGAGCTGCTGGTGATGTTGATGCGCCAGTCTGCAGGGAACACTGTGCAGCCCCTCAGATGAGCAGAATTTCCAATGAGGTGGTGATGAAAGAGGAGAAGCTCCCTGAGGGGTAAGCTGGGGCAACAGAGAATGATGGATACAGGAGTTCCTTCCAGGGAAGCATTGGCACCTGTCAGATGGGTTTACTAGTGCTTCCTTCACTACCAAGTCAGAGAATCACTTTCAAGATGTTCCAACTTAATCTGATTATTGTTAAGGAAAATGACTGCTGTGTGGATTTCTCATTTTTTTCTTTTCTAAATGGCATTTTATATTGTGGCTCTCCCTTTTATAACCGATAATGGAATACTGGGTATAAATGGTAGATAACTTATAGTTTAGTTCACAGCTGGGTGAACTGTTCAAAGCCACGTTCAAACTTGATGTAGGGGACAGTCCATCACCAAGATCCTGGAATTCAATCTAGATGATGTAATGGAGTAGCTGGTTGTTCTTTAGAGAGAGCATGAGTGTGTCCTACGTGGAAGAGGGTGAGCATAGTTATTGGGTGGATGAAGGTGTGGACTGTGGTAGACCCTCCCGTTTGTCCCCTAGAATCCTCAATAACAGATGCCAGTGGGGCACAGGCAGAAGAAACATATACAAGGTTAAGATCATGCTCTCAACATCCCCTTGTACCAGCCCCTTCACTGCAGTGTGGACATGCTGAGAGATGCTAGAGCTGTCAGTCATCTTGGACCATAAGGTAGAAATCAAGTGTTGCGGCTGGCAGATCAACACAAAGTGAAAGGAAGTCCAGATAGAAGGATCCTATTCTAGAGCAATATTCCAGAGGAAGGAAGATGAGTTCAGGTGTCTCAGGGAGGTTAAATAAATTGTCCACACCAATCAGGTTAAGTAAATTGTCCACTAGTTCTTTCTCTTATTGATTCTCTTTCTGCTATACAAAGCAGCTACCTCAGAATAAAAGTAAAAAAGAACACCATAATAAAACTAAATTTAAATGTTTATACTAGCTTTTAAGAACGATGGTCTTCGAAAAAAATATAAGAAGTTATATAATCGACCAATGGTACCTATCCTAGGAATTTATACACATCGATATGGAAAGTACTAGTTTTCTATTAGGTAAGTAAAAATAGAAATGCTTGAATAAGTAATTAACCAAAGGAGAAATACAAATAAACAATAAACACATGAACTATATAAAAATCTATAAACACAAAAATAAACATTAATTTCATTGCTATTTATATTGGCAGATAAATCCAAAATCATCTAAATGTCACAAAAGTGATGTAATGGTTAAGTCATTTGTGATTCATAGATGAATGCAACAGCATTTACCCATTAAAAATATGGTCATAAAGACAAAGTAATAATACAGAGATTTGATTATGTTATAGTTTTAAGCGAAGACACTGAAAAATAATGTGTTATGTATGATGTTAAGTCTTTGAAAACGTTGTGGAATAAAAGACCCAAAGGGAAATTCTCCAAGTATTTTATATCTCCTGAACCGTGTTCTTAGAAGGGGTTTTTATTTGCCCATGTCTGTGTTTTTTCTCATTTGCTGTAATAGCACATGATCAATTCACAGTCAGAAAAACAATGTTTAAACTCACCAATGCTTCCAAATTCAGAGCAAAAAGAATGTCACCCTGACATGAAGAGCTTTCACAGTGTGTCCCCCACATGTTTCTCCCAGACCTGTAGCAATCTCTTCCAGAACTTTCCCTCCCCTGGCAATTACAGGATATTTGATCCTCCCTCAGTCTGAACTGTCCATATGCTCTTTCTTACATCACCCATCTTCCTTCCTCCTCTGCTGAGCAAACTCCTTACAGACTAAAGGTTGCCTGGAAGGAAGAGGTAACGTGAACTATGAGAGGCTTGTGCACTGGTTTACCCAGCAGCACTTATGGCCTGGACCAGGGACCATGTCTGCAGATGCAGGCTCCTCAACATAGCAAGTAAGGAAACAGAAATGACAGATTAATTTTTCTCTTAAATCTAATAATAATGATGGTGAGGATGATGTTAGAGCTTGTGTTTTCCATAGTATTTAAATCTTAATTTTCAATACATTTTATTTCAATTGTATTTTACCAATAGTATCTGTCCACACAGATTGGAAATTAAAAAAAAAAAAAAGTAAAAAAAGACTAAAGCAAACCCAGATCTTGTTCCTCACCACAGATACTTTGAGAAGCAGAGTGTTGCGGACCAAATCTCTGCAGCACATGAGGGGCAAAGCCTTCTGATTAGATGGCCCTGAGCCCAGAGGAAGCTGCAAGGAAAACATGGGCAGGAAGGACTGGAGGAGACTGGATGAAGATGGCTTTCTCAGGATTGCCTGCTGGGGAAGGGAGCTGGGAATGGCGATTCCTGTTGAGAAAAGTCCATCCAGAATAAAAATCCACCAGCAACCAAGGGGATCTTTGTTTCCCTGGCTCTTCCAACCCTGTCTTTCTAAAAGCTCTCTTTTGCCCTGTTGTAGGAGTGAAGTGAGTGCCCAGATGTGCAGGGAGATCGGGTTACCCTCCCAGCCCCCAGCACACACCCTCTCCCCTGGAAAAGTGATACTGGATGCAGTTTGGAGGAAAATGCATGAACGATTTCACGTTTATGTCCCCAGGGCACTGGCAGACTAGGTGCTTCCTATTTGTTTGTTAAAAAGAATCTTATGTTTTTATAAAAACAGAACCAAAAAAATCCCCTCAGTGCAACGTCCTTGTTTTCCTTGTGCTGCATCGTGGCTCGGCTAAAACAGAGGTAGGATTATGTTGTCAAATTAAACTAGGAAAGTTTGTAAAATTTGATCTTGATGAATAATAGCAGAGAGTTATTCATTTCAATAGAAGTCACCCCAGCCCCTGAGATTGGAGTGATCCCCCTACTTTGTCATGGGATTAGATGTGGGATCATGGTTTTGTTTCTCTGAGAGTCCTGAAGTATCATGGTTCTCATTTTTATTACCTGCTCTTATCAGCTAAGAAGTATTATAATGCTTTCTACATTTTTCCATCATGCTGTCACTTTATTTCAGTGAATTTTGAATATCCCTGAAACTCTCTGGCAAAGGGAATATACTTCAGATTACACACACAAGTTGGGCCCCAGTGTCTCTGACCCCCAGAAATACAAAGAAAAGTGTGCTAACAAAGAGTGCCTTATAGCTGGTCTGTCCCTCTCGCCAGAGGATGAAGTTAATGAGCCCAAGGTCAGGAGATCAATCACCATATGAGCCACTTAAGCAGAGGCTGGAGCAGAGCTCTGTCCGCCAGCCAAAGCTGCACCCTGTCATAGCCATTCTGTAAATGTCAGCCACCAGCCACAAATGGAACTAGAAGAGGAAAAAGCAGGGGTGGTTCTAAACAGTTTCTAACCAACAACTGCAAAATAATCATAAAATAAAACCGGCGTCATCATACTTGCTGTGATAAGATGTCTCCGTTTTTAAAATGTTTGTGTACACATTTCTTCATTCTCCTTTAAATATTATTTATCACATCAGCCCTTTAAGGAGGTAAGTTAGGTGGTGGTGTTTCATTTTAGAGATGAAAAAACAGACAAAAATGTTATTCAAGTGTTAGATCCAGGACCTCAGTAAATATTATCCAAAAATGAATATTTTAGCAACAAAGAAAAGGTACATAAAAGGTGAAACTTCCTTTTTGGTACACTTTTATTGCAAGGACAGTGTATATTATCACAGAAGGTAAGAGCAAAATAAGTTTGGGGAAGGTCCTTCGGGCTGCCTGGAGACTGTCCTAGTCATTTGGGTGGGCAGGCTGTGGATGTGGGCTTGGAGGGAATGTGAACTTGCTGCTTTAGCACAGATAGACAAGGGCACATGGCAACTCTGCCCTGGGTATCACCTCAGGGCCTGATATTTTATGAGGGGGTCTGGAGAAGTTGCTCACACTAGCCACTTGTCCCTGAGAAGTAGCTAGAGTCTTATTTCCAATGTCCTAATAGGAACAACAGGCCTGACGTGGACAAAGAGTCAATATTAGGAGAACATGATCCCAGGCTGGCATTCTCTGGAGGCCAACTCAGAGTTTGGAGGACAAGGTATTCATCAGGGATTAGTGCCTTGCAAAGAAGAGGCAGGGGCATACACCCTGGCCAAGGAAGAGCATTATCCCGGGAAGGCACGTGGCATCAGCAGCCCCGCAGGGCGTTCTGGACAATGTGGCCCCCGTTATGCTGACAGGCCTGGGCCTTTATGGGTGACCACCGGCTGGGTTGCCCTGGGAAGGACCAGGTGAAAGAGTCATCCTCAGTTCTGTGCTGAGGCTCTGTGCTGACCACAGTCACCACAACGGCAGCAGGATGGGGTATAAGTCAGCGTGTCTAAAAGTCTAACAGGACCCATCCCTGGACCCGGTGGGCTGGCACCCAGGGTGCACACAGAGGAGACAACTCATTCAAGCTCATGTAGGGTTGGCACAGGAATTTGAAAGTAAATCCACTGAGCAAGATAAAATCTAGACACAGAAATCCAAAGAAGAAAAAAAAAAAAAAAAAGCTAGATTTAATGGCCCCAGACAAAAGGCCAGAAACCAAAGCCTGAAGCTAAGCTGTGGACCAAGGCAGCAGGACAGAGCCTCCACATAAACACTCAGGGCTTATCCTCAATACAAAGACACCAGGACGTTTGTGAAAATAAGCCTAATTTCTAAGCCCGATGGCCATAGGGGCTAAAACTCCTAATCTACTGCCCTGAGACTGGCTAAATAATAGAGGTGGTCAAACTTCATCAAGGAAGACCCAGGTGATGGAACCCAGGAAACAACAGCCAAAAGTGGTGTCTGCTGTTTTCTTAAGACCATGGTGGAAGAGCCTTTATCAAAGTCTTCTTCATAAGCCCAAAGTCTCCGGACCTCCCCATACACATTAATGACATTTCCTTTCTTCCAAGGAATTAACAAGTGATGGTTATTCTACTAAACTAAAGTGAATGGCACTAGGATCCTGTGTACATTTACCGGAAGGTTCTTTTCACAGATGCACCAAGTAGAGTATCTACCACTGGCCAAGGTTCTGTGAGAAACGTCTGCCGTACATGTGGCAGCTTGCGGTTTACTCTCAATTGTCATGAAACAGAGAAGAATCATGGTAGGTGACAAAATGAGGCCATCAAACTGGATTCACCCCCGTCTAATTGGACCTCATCACAGCCCATCATTTTGGTCCTCAAAGAAATCAAAAATGGGTTGGAAACGTCCCCGTCCTCTTCATGAAAATCATTCAGTGCTGAGAAAAGTCCTGCGCTCACTATTCCTCCCCCAACTAAGAAGTGGAATGTGCAGATTGTCTAGATTTTGAGAGAATTCGTCTCACTCCCAGGAGGGCCAAAGTCACACAATCTGGAAGCTGAAATCATGTGAGGAAAACCAAACACGGCTCTATGTGGTTTCAAGCAAAGGATCTGTGGTCAGTGAAATGCCCCTTGACAGGTCTCTAGTCTCCTCGAATCCTAGAATTTCAACTCTTTGCCAAGTAAAAACAATAAACTTTAGCCTCAGTCTCTACTAAATGGTCATCCTTGTATTTGTAATCATCTAGGAAACTTAGAGTACATACAAGGAGAAAGCACGCTCCCGCAGAGCGCCAGCGGGTCAGATACCCTTCACAATGCATCAATTCATTTGAGGTGACCTTGAAAAAGGATTTAACTCCAGTTGCTCTAATTCTCTATCGATCAAAGAAGCTTTTCATTCTTGCTTGCGTTTTTAAGCAGTATTTTTCTACTGAGAGTGCATATGCTCAAAGCTTGACATAAACATGCTGCTCATTTGCATTATTCATATTTAGCTAACACAGGCAGAATGCCTTCTAAGGGCGAGGTACCAAGATAGTCGCTTTTACACTCACTAACACCAGGACCCACCTTTTGATACCCCAAAGCCTTCGGGGCTCTGCACCAAAGAAAAGATGATGAAGACTAGTGTGCCTCAAAATCTGAGTGGATTGGCACACATGCTGATTCACACAAGTGATCACACAGGTACATTCAGGCCCAAGTTTTTACAAGTCCCCAAATGCCTTCTCCCCTTGCAGTATTTCACAGCTTCTCCCTTGGGTAGTCCTATCCCTTTGCCATAACAACTCCCATCACATGCAGTTGCCATGGCAAGCAGAGGAGGCATTATTAAGAAAGATAAGAGCTGAGACCTTAACTTCTAATTCAACCTTGGTAGTTTATTTTTTCTCTTGAGTTCTTCGTATTTTATGACCGACTTCATTTGCCTATGAACTCCAAATGGTTTCCAGATGGATCTGGACTTTTTCAGATGTGTAGGCAGCAAAAGTCCTCCTCATCTTCCCTCCTATTGAGCAGCAATAGATACAACACCGTAGAACGCATGGGCCAATTATGACAGTGTGATGCGAAATCGGTCGAAGACAAAAGAGCAACATATTTAGCACTGCTGGCCTTATAAAAGGTTGTGAACGTGTTTAATAATGGAGAAACAAGTAAGAAAATCACAAATGTCAGTCAATGAAGACTTGACTCCTGGTTTAAGTAGGGAATTCCAGATAGCTCTCTCAATTCCAATCAAAAGCACTTTGTGCATTTGAATATGTCAACTTCTTTAATAGGATAAAATAGCAACCGTGCAACAAGGCTGGTACTGTCACATCCACGTTCCAGGTAAGAGAGCTGCAATTCAGAGTCATCAAATTACTTGCTCAGGACTGTTCCAGGTGACAAACAATAGACACAGATTTCTAGACTTTGATTCTGCCACACTTCAAGGCATTTCCCACTGCTTCATCAATACTCTTCTTCATAGATGAATGCTTTGCATTTGCAGTAAGGTGGTCTTTTGCCAGTTTAAGTAGCATGAGCAAGACTTACTGTTGCGAAGCCACCCCTGGGGGTGGCCCTGCCATGCAGAGCTGTGATATCACACCCCTAATCCAAGCTTCTCTAAGTGCCGCCAGAAAGGACCCTGAGCCTTGCACATTTTACTCCAAGTGAAAAGTGGTTCTCACACTTGCTGCACATTGGAAACACCTGCTAGGGTCTAACAAAGAGTGACTTATTGATCCCAACCTCTTAAATTCACTTTTAATTGGTACAGAGTGTGGGTTGGGCACCAGGCTTTTAAAAGCTCCCCAGATATTTCTTGTATGAAGCAAAGTTACAGAACCACAGCTCTGAAAGTTTCAAGGCAGGTTCGATTCTATAATGGTTTTCTCTAAACCCTGTAGTGCATGAGAAACACCTGGGTATCCTGGTAAAATGCACATTCCCAGGTCCATTCTGTGATACTGAGTCAGTGAGTCTGGGATGGAAATCCAATGGTTCCGATGTAGCTAGTTGATAGCTGGTGATCTTTGGCTCCTAAAATGTGGACAGAGTAGACACATGGCTTATCTCAGGCTCTTGGAATCAACTGACCCCTCTTAACTATCACGACTTCCACATAGGTTTATTTCTGAAACTCAGTAACAATTACACATACTTTCCTCATCACAGTTTGGCTGATCTCTTAGAGAGAAGAACACACTGGTCCTCACCAGCCTATTTGAAGAGGACCATCCTATGTTGGCAGCTGTCAGGCAGGGATGCCTGGTTCATCCAGCCCTGGAGATCTGCACTAAATCCACATCACTGCTTAGAAATTGCTTTCTCTCTGAAATACCTGTTAATTTCATTTTTTTCCCCTCAATCACTTCTTTAGTCTCATTATTTTGACGGGAGGACTTGAGATATCAGGTTGATGCAAAAATTTTGGCAAAGCTCCTTATCTGCTTACAGAATCTTCCAAAACAAGAATCAGTGACAGGCTTGCTAATAAAATGTCATTGGAAATGTCTGTCATCAGCTTCCGCTCTATTTGTATCATTTGCCTTTAATTTTTGAAACCACCTGTGCCCTCCCCTTTCCTCGCATGCCCCTCCCTTAGGAGGCTGAGGCTAAATTAGCTTACTTCCCTCATCAAATCAAAACCCCCGTTCTAGAGAAAGGGCCTAAAAATCATTAGCTCCTTGATATGAGATCTTGAGAATAACTTAAAATGCTACCTCTCTGGGCTTCCCTGGTAGCGCAGTGGTTGAGAGTCCGCCTGCCGATGCAGGGGACACGGGTTCGTGCCCCGGTCCGGGAGGATCCCACATGCCGTGGAGCGGCTGGGCCCGTGATCCATGGCCGCTGAAACTGTGCGTCCGGAGCCTGTGCTCCGCAACGGGAGAGGCCACAGCAGTGAGAGGCCCGCGTACCGCAAAAAAAAAAAAAAAAAAAAAAAAAAATGCTACCTCTCTTAGTGAAGTTCATATTTATGCCTGACTACAAAAAGGTGTGTAAGAAAGTAGAACCCAAATCGAATGTTTACTGGACACTACCATGTGCTCTGTGAGGAGCAGGGAGAAGAAGAGTGTGACAAAGCCCTGATTTTAAAAAGCTTGCAACTCTGCGGGAGATACAAATTAAGCCAGGGCATGTCCTGTGGTGAACTTGAACAGCAAAAGCTTTAAGAGCCATTGGTCTTGTCAGCCACGCCCCTTGTTTGCTTTCCCCTCTGGGAACTGTTGGGTCCACACTGCCTCTGATCCTTTCCCCCAGATGAACAAGAGTCTTTCTTTCCATCTAGCACTCAGCAGTGGATAAATCAAGCTATGGCTGCCTAAATGCTGCTTAGGGTCTTGGGCCTGTTCTCATTTCGACTTTGCCCCACTTACCCAGATTTTTGGATTCTATTCTCCCACACAAACTCACCCCTTGATCCTGTGGACTTGATGTCAGCATCTGGTACCGCCTGCTCTTTGCCCCTTGACTCCAATTAATCCCTCATGGACTCTACTGGGAATCCTCCTGTCCCTCCTCCCCTTCCGTCCTCCCCAGCGCTTCCTTCAAGATCTGGTCCCACAGCTTCCTGCAATGGTCAGATCTGACCAGTTCCTATCTGGGGGATTGCTTGAAGGGGCTAGATTGACACTCATTACAGAGACTAATTATAGGTATTCCTCCTTCTAAACTCAACTTGTAAGAGAGGATTATACTGAATGTCCTGAAGGAGGCCGTTCAGATCAGGAGGACCTGGGTTCTAAGGCAGATCTAGTGGCCAACAAAGCAACTTATTTCAGATTCAAGTGACATCTGCCAAAAATACACCACAGATTTTCCTTGAAACTCTAAGTGCATTGTCACCTTAATGCTTTCTTTTGGATTCAGGACATTGAGGCTGTATTAGTATATCCTATAGCTTAGGAACATAATGACAATTGTAAAGTATCGATAAATTATAGCTAAAATCAAAATATTTTCTGAGCTATGAAAGTTGCTATGAGCTGAATTGTGCCCCCCCCCAAAAAATCATACGTTATAGTCCTCATCTCAATATGATGGTGTTTGGAGAAGGAGACTTTGGGAAATAATTAAGTTCAATTGAGATCATGAGATTGGGGCCTTCATGATGGGATTGGGGCCTTCATGATGGGATTGGTGTTCTTGTAAAAAGAGACACCAGAGAGCTTGCTCTCTTTATCACCTCCCTCATCTCCACCTGTGTGTGTGTGTGTGTGTGTGCATGCGCACACACACACAGAGGAAAGGCCATGTGAGGACAAAGCGAGAAGGTGGCTGTCTGTAAGCCAGAAAGAGAGCCCTCATCGGGAACTGAATTGGCTAGCACTTTGATTTTGGACTTCCCAGCTTCCAGAACTGTGAGAAATCAATTTCTACTGTGTCAGCCACCCAGCCAATGGTATTTTGTTACTGTAACCTGAGCTAACTAGCATAAAAGGTGAGACGAGCCCTGTCTTTTATAACAGGTCTGACCCAATTTTCAGTATTCCCTCTTACTGGAATTATGTAAAAATAGAACCTTTGGTCGTTCTTTTGCTTTAGAATATTTCTTATTTGGGCACCAATGGACCTCTGCTCAGTCATAGCTTACTGCATTCATTCATCACCTGTCCTTAAAGAAAAAAATTAAGTTAACTGAATGGTGAGATGGATTAAATTACTCTCTAGGGCTGTGGAGGGTGTTTCATGCTCCCTAGATGGTATATAAATGCCTGAACATTTGTATACAAATTGAGGAAACATGCAAATCAGTAATCTGAGACTAAAAAGCTACAGAAATGATCTTGCAAATTGCATTTAAGAAAAAAAAATGGCAGTATCCAGTTGATAGACACAAAAGAACTTTGATGAAAGCAGCTGTTAAATTGTTAATTTAACACAAAGATGGAGCTGATGATTCAAAAATGATCAACTAGGTTGAAGATATTCTGTACTCTGAATAGCATAGACTGTGCAGCATTCAGCCTTATCCACTGCTGTAATTGGGGGTTGCATTCTATCTGCATTAGGAGAACTGTTAATAAATCACAGAAGCAAGAAATGAGGAATTGAAAATCTCCAGGTGTTTGATAATGCCCCAAATATCCTCCCCACATGTTCCACAGAAGTCATGTGAGTTCATAAAATGACGTGGTGATCACTCACTCTGGATACTGCCTCACTTCTACAGGATAAATTAAAATACAGGTTAGGATCATTGCAATGATTCCTCTTGCCTAACCCTCAGGACTTTCTTAAATCCTTTGCATACATTAGGTATATTGGCCCCTTGGTCATTCCTTCTCTGACACTTCTTTTTCATTATGAAACACACACACACACACACACACACACACACACACACACACTTGCACAGAGAAGATCTGAGCTGTGACTAGAATGGTGAAGGAACCAGTTACGAGAGATGTGCTTGTGTGATCTCCATGCTTCATGGAGAAGCTATTATTCAAAGGACTATGCTTAGTGTGATGACTGAGAAAGGATGAGCTGAAGGCTGTGATTAGAATGTAAACTCAAGCCTTGGCACCTACTAGTAACTGAGTAATTGAGCATCAGAAGTGAAACAGCTCGTCAGAACCAATCTTACAAAGCACGTATAGTTTTCTGTGAGATAATATGCGAAACAGGGGACCTGAGGACATTTAAGATTCAGGTCTTGAGCTCTTGGGGTCTTTGCCATGGTATATGTTGCCTTTCAATAATCCTAGGAACAAAACATTAAAAGGGCAGAGATGAACTGGTCATCACACACAGGTCACCTGACCATTAGGACCATGCCCTTTATTCTTATCCAACATGATGTTGATAGTAAAATCTTCCTTTTCTTTTTCCAATCAACTTCTAAATAGAGGTAATCTAACCCTGATTTGTAAGTGTGTTTTCCAATGGGTTTTATAAAATACTCTGCAAATTATCAGGAAATGGAAAAACCCTTGATACTTCTCAAAAACTGTGAAGATACATAAATCAACCCTCTTGACAAGATGGTCTGTATGCAATGCTTTCTACCCAAGAAGGAGCATCATGTGACATTAACACAGGGCTCTTCCTGCCTTTGAACAGACAGGGCAACTGCCAAGTGTTTTGTTTTGAGAAAAGACCAGAGTCCCACCCGTCCACAGCTATTCCCACCAAGATGTAGATCTCAGTTTAGATTCTTCCTCTTAAAAAATTCTAAAAGTTACAATAGATCCAGGAAGGAAGGAGGTTGTTACCAGAAGACCCTCTAAATTAAGTAGAGATGAAAGGAGGGGCCCCTCCCTCTTCATGTGGCACAGTTTTGGGGCAGAGCACACGCACACACCTCTGTACACATTCCCAAATATATCTGACTCAACTAGCCATTTTCCTGGTGTCATGATGTTTATGCAACAACAGATGAAAGGCAAACATATTTTGACTCTAAGAGCATCTTATCAGGCAGAGATATGATTGTGAAGAAGTTGTTGGGGGTCCAGGATTCAGAGGCAAACTGCTAGCTTTATCTTCCTAAATTTCATTACCCTCATTTACTCATTTTATAATCAGGACAATAATAGCTTTTGCATTATGACGATTAGATAGCACATTAAAGTACCTGTTGCAAAATAAGTATCCCCCCCAAAAATTATTAACTGTTTCTATCTATCTCTCTATCTATCATCTTCTATCAACTTATATTAGAGCAAAAATGTAAAATCCCCTCAAAAATTACAAGAATAAGATGATAGTGACTAAGCTAAGAGAAGCTTGGATTTCTATTAAAAAGAAAATAATTCTTATTTAACTCAAATAGGTGATTTTAAAAGTACCCAAGTATGTGTGGATAGTATTACTAGCATTTGGGAGAAAAATTATATTAGAGCAATAGCAATGATAGTTCTATTTACTTTAGCTAAACAAATCATCTCAGAGGACTACATCCAATTTTGATTTCTACTTATTAATATATATTTAACAGAGAGGTACAAGAGCATACTCAAAGAAGAGCAGCCAGGATAATCAAATTTCAAATCAAGATATGAAGGAACAGGTGCTGAGGATAAGGGTATAAAAAATATTCAGATGCATAATATAATTATCTTCAAGAATTGTTAGACATACTTCAAATAGTATTATATAGTAAATGATCTGGAGGAAGATAAAAGAAACAGAAATGACCTCAAAAGAGGGAGAGCATTTCTAATAGTTGGAAATATTTACATAATGCAGGACTCCTTGTAAGATATAAAAACTGGTCAGTGTCGTTCTATTCAACAAAAATTGTCAGATGCATATTCTTCAAAAGGCACCCATTTGGTACTGTAAGGATTCAAGAAATCTACAAGGTATTGTTCCTGTCCTTGGGAAGTTTGTAGTCTTGCAGCCAAAACAAGTACTGAATAATTATATGATTCAGCAGAACGTGTTGCATGATGAAAGCAAGGTAGGAAGACAGTGTTAAAGGAGAGAAAGGGAAAATGTTTCTTCTGTATTCATTAAAATGGTAGGTTTCTCTCCCTGTTCCCCAAAAGAAAAGTCTCTGAAGTTTAGGTGATGAAAAAAATGTTTTATTGGGGATAGAAAAAGATAAATGCTGAAGTCAGATGTAAGAATAAAACTTGACAATTAACAAGGAGAGAAGAAAGATAAGTATGTTTTTATTCTACATTGTTCACCATGCAGTCTCAAAGAATGCCTTTTAAAGGATGTAATTAGGGGTAATGAGGTGCAAAATTTCATGTACAAAAATGATCTTGTTAGGGGAATTTTAGGCAGATAGTGCAACTGAAAAAAATTGAATTCTAATTCTCTATTAACTCAATGTCAATATCATATATCCCTGACCCTTCTTTATATCTAATTCCAGTGGAGTTTTAAGAAAATCGGGAATTTAAATAAATCTGCTATGCAAATCTCCCTTTGATCACAGTTATTTGATTGCCATGTTTTTTTTTTCTCATTTAAGCAGTGGCCAAATGTTATCACAATCTTGAATAATCATAATTTTGAATAACCCAGCGCCTCTTGTTTGATACTTATTGATCAGTCACTTTCTTACCCATATTTATCAAGTCCAAGAGCTTGGATGAAGTAAGTGCTCATCACAGAGATTCTTTTTCCCCATCTGCCATCATGGAAGGAGTCAACCTGAGTGCTAACAACCTAACCCTCCACATCAAAGAGCAGAATACTAAGTGGGCTGACACTCAGTTGTGGATGGTTCTGGGACTCTGTTTGCAAAACCTGTTTCTCAACTCTAACCTTTCAGTTTCTGCCAGTGGAAAGCTAAATACCCCAACACTCAAAGTCAAATTAGTATGCATGGATTTTTAACCATTATGGGGAAACAGGTATCAGAGTAACATATATTATAAACCTAGGAAAGTGGAAAATATTCTAAAATGCCTCTAGAATTATCTTATTAAACTTGGTCTCTATTCGTGACAAATCCAACAAAATTCCAGGTGATTCTTATTTTGACATTATTTTCAATAAGAGTTTTATTGAATGTTTTCTATGTGCCAGGATTTGCCAGTCAATAGAAAAACTCCCACAAATACTTCCAGACTATGTGGGAGAAACATACAAGGACAAGGACATCAATGGCCCCCATACGGCATGGTAAGTTCTGGAATGCAGATAGCATAAGGTGATGGGCTACCCTACCTGATGGGTCTCTAAATCCCATGGGACACGCAAGGCAAAAATTCCTGAAAGAGGTTACACTTATACTAGCTTTGGGGGAGAAAAGAGCAAGATTTAAAAAGAAAAAAATATATATATAAAAGGAGGAAGGACAATCCTAGCAACTCTGTTATTCCATCATAGGCTATAGCAATTTATGACTCAGAATGTACATTTGCAAAAACCACTGTTTACTCCGAGCTATGACCCATCTCTGTCTGTTAGAATGCACAGTTAAGCATGGTAACAACGGGGGAGGGGTCATTCATTCCACAGGTGCAGGCTGACAGTCATTGCAGGCTTTTGTTCATGGGAGAACACATAGAACAACTGAGATGTAAGAATTTTTTTTATACTTAGAATGCTTCTTTATGACCAGAGTCAAATATGTGCAGAAATGACAAGAGAAGAGATTAGGAAGGTAGTAAGAAATGAGACTGTGAAGAGTATTGTGAATTAAGGATTCAAACTTTATTCCAAAAGCTATGGTGAGCTAACGACTGGAGGTACAAAGATGAATAACATTGTGTTGCTAGTAGAAATAACATCAAACTAATGCAAAACCATGCAGACAGTAAAAAGATCAGTGGTTGCCAGTGGTTGGGGGTGGATGAATAAGTAGAGCACAGAGGATTTTTAGGGCAGTGGAAATACTCTCTGTGATACCATAGTGGTGGATACATGTCATTATTCCTTTGTCCAAACCGACAGAATGTATGACACTGAGAGAGAGCCCTAAGGCAAACTATAGACTTTGGGTGATCATGATGTGCCAATGTAGGTCCATCAGCTGTAACAAATGGACCACTCAGTTGTGGGATGCTGATGGTGGGGAGGCTGTGCATGTGTGGGGCCTGGGGTCTATGGGAACTTACCGTACCTTCCTCTCAATTTTGCTGTGAACCCAAACCTGCTTTAAAATAATAATATCTAAAAAAATCAGATTGCCTTTCTGAAATTAAGAAAAACAGTAACATCAAACTTATTAGAATGGGTACCCTTATTTTTGGCTCAGAAAGTCTGAAGAACATAGCTGTTCTCCCTGACTCTTCATCACATGATTCCAGCTGTCGTCCTGCTCTCTCCTCTCTTGGGAGACAGGTGCCTACTGAAGGTGGCACCGTCCACCCACTGGTGGGTGCATGACCAGGGTCAGTACAGGTGAGTTCTTTTTCCCTCCACAAAATTCTTTCCCTTCACTAGGTTCAACTGATCATATTCTTCATAAAAATACCTATATATAGTATTTCATTATTTTTGATAGCAACTGAAAACTTGGTAAAAATGTGGTCCTCTCTACTCAAGCAACCTGTAAGCATGGTGTTGGTGGCTTGGGCGTGAAGGAGGAGAGATGCAGTTGCTGAGGAGGAACTAAGGTAGAAGAAAAGCATCCACTATGTCATTCCAGTAATAGCGACATCACATCTATCATTCTCTCCCCTTGCTCCCCCTTCAGTGCAACATGGGATGGGGCTGGGGGGTGGGAGGTGGAAACACGGAGGTGTTAGGAGAGCTCACCTGACAGGGACATCGGGTTTTCACAAACTGAAGCAATCGTGGAACATACAGGTTTACAGGAAAATGTATCTATCCCGGAAAAGAAGGAAGTTGACAACCAACCTCCTGGCTGTGCTCACTGCCTGCCTGCCGAGCTGTGCCTCGCATGGCTGTGTCCTGAGGACCTAGAGAGCGGAGGATGAATATGAAAAGATAATGACCTCATATCCCAAGGAACTAGACTCACATGAGGCGTGGCTCCAGAGAGACAGGAGTCACACACCCAGACTGGAGGCGCTTGGAACCCACCAATACCTGAGATAGGCAGAGGCCTGCGAGTGGGGACCTTCTTCAGTGTCTTGTTCTCTTCTCTCATGTTCAAGTAGAGCATAGGGAAAGCAGTGTGAGCTTGAGTTACAGATCTGGACTCAAATAAAAATCTGCGTGGCATTTTGCAAATTGTTTAACCTCTCTGAGGCTCAGTCCCCTGATCTGGGAGACAGAGATTAGAAAACTTTTTCCAAAGTGTAGATGTAAAGTAAAATAGAGAATGTAAGGAACTTAACGCAGAGTCTAGACTATTCCAGGTGCTCCAAAATTTTAGTTTCTATCCATTTCTCTATCCCTTCCTCTTCCACGAGAACTGGAAACAGAAAAAGTGCAGGTTTTAGCGTTAGAATCTATGCTTTTGTGGCTTTTTTTTTTTTTTGGTCTGTTCTCAGAGAGATAGATTAAATCTAAAATTTAATTCTACTGTATGCTTCCCTAGAAAATAAAACATTAAAAAAAAAAAGGTACAGTTTTCTCTTCACAGGCAACCGAGAGAGAAATATCCATCGAGTTCTCATCTCTGGGAAAAATAGGTCGATTCATGAGAGCCCAGAGTGGTCTGGGCTGAAGTGGGATCCTTTTCTGATTACCCACTGCCCTATTATAAGCCATCATTGATCTTCAGAATGCTGCATCCTGTGAAATAATGACTACGTTTCTGGGGTTTCAAAGAAAAATTCAACAGAAACAGTCCTGGATATAGTGCATCATTTTAAAGGAAAACTGCACTTTTTTTTAAGACATTGGTTAAAAAGTACTATTAATTATATTTTTGGTTAATCGATTTACATTAACTTGCATATATCATATACTTACCTAAATTTTGGTCCTGTTACCTGATACCGTCTCTTTGCTTGCCCCTTTTAACTGTATAAACTCTTCAGCTTTAATATTCATTTCCTGTTTTGCATGTATTTAATATTACAAACCTACAAAGTCCTCTTTTTAAAAAGAATGAACATATGAACACATGTATCATTTATATTTATGACTGGATTTTTGGGGGGGGGGGGGTCACATACATTATTTTTACTCCCTGCATATCTGGAAGAGGAAAGTGTGACCTATTTCATTCATACACGCAATGTTTTATTCATTACTATAAACAACGTTAAAAATGAGTACCTATTGTTTAAATATCGTTAGTTCAATGAAAAAATGCAGTGAAGTGAAAAGCCAAATATCTATAGAACCCAACAGTGTTATAAAGACAAAGCATGTTAAGTATACAAAGAGTGTAGACCTTCTAAAGTTGCCAAGTTCTTCTAGAAATAGTGCACTGTGTACACCTCTCAAGACCCTAAGTACCACTACTTACTCACCATCCACTTCTTTTATTGTTTCTAACTAGCAAACATCAGAGCTGTCTCGGTAAGAACTCTGGGTAAAGCTAAAGGTATTTCCCATTATATACTCTGCTTTTCTTCTCACGCAAATCTCCAGAAACACAAAAATTCTAGTGTGAACTCTGTGACTTTGAAGTGCTGCGGTCAGTAGCTATAGGTAAAGCTGTATTTAATAGTTAACCTTGAGTTAATAACTTTAGGTCACTAACCCTTGTGTGAACCATGTCGTTCCAACTGTTTCCACTTAATAGTTTTCTCTCAAACAAAGGCACGTCAGACTGATCGGTATTGCGGGTTAGTATAAGATGTACAAATAATAAATTGTTTTTGGCATTCTGGGTCTAGATTCACAGTGGTTTTTAAACTTGGCTACCCATCAGGATTACCAAGGTGATTCCAGTGTATAGTCGACTTTGAGGACCATTGATTTAGAGAAAGGAGGATAGAAATAAGCTGGAAAGAACCTTCTACATAGTGGTCCTGGTCATTCATTGCACCACGTGAATCCCAAACATGAAGACTGAGGTATTTCTTTTAAAGAATTTTCTCTTCTGTATTTTTAGTTTTCCAAAGGTTTCCATTTTTAAACCTAACCATAAGTATCACTTTTTGTCATAAAGCTGAATTTGCATTTTCCAAAGGAATATCATGAGAGCATATGGAAAGTAGTAGGTATAAAATGAGAAATTAGAAGAGCGAGGAAGATTCTCTCGGACAACTCTTCCTCGATAGACCAAAGTCAACCTAGACACTGAGGGACATAGAAAACAAACTGACGGTTACCAAAGGGGAAGGGAGGGGAGGGGGATGGATAAATTAGGAGGTTGGGAGTAATATATACACACAACTATATACAAAATAAACAACCAGGACCTACTGTATAGCACAGATAACAGTACTCAGTATCCTGTAATAAACTATAAGGGAAAAGAATATGAAAAAGAATATATATTATATTATATTATATATGTATGTATAACTGAATCACTTTGCTGTGCACCTGAAACCAACACAACGTTGTAAATCAAGTATACTTCAATTAAAACAAAAGGTCAGAAGATTAGTGGAATCACTGGCCTCACTGAGGACAAATAAGATAAAACAAGTTTAAAAACAAATTAAATTAAGTTGGTTAAAATCACATTGAGTCCCTGGTGGTTGTCTCCTGGCCCCAGAATTCCAGGAAGGAGAAATTCCTGCTCCAGCCACAAGGTGGCACATGGGCTTTGCACGGAGTCCTCCCAGAGGTCCCAGGAACACCCCTGGACTGAGAAGGTGGCAGTTCACTGAAAATTCAAGGAGGCCCCTAGCAAATCCCAGAGTGGGTAAACCGAAAAGGGAAACAGAAATCCTAGCACTCTGCAAAGCAGGACAAGGTCTGAGCATTTTACATTGGGGGTTTGGATGCTTTGACAGAAACAACTTCAGTGGAAAGGTAGGGATGGTGCTGGTGGCCCTGCGATGGGCTCCGTCTCAGGCTCATGGTGTAGTTAAAGGGAGTAAAAAAACAAACAAACAAACCAGTTCTAATTTAACTTTTAAAATAATAATATTAAGTAAATCTAAGGTTTTTTTTAATTCTTTAAAACTTCATGCAAGAAGAGATTGAAACTTGATTACTTGCCATGTTTTCTCCAAGGATTACATAGTAATCAGCACACAACCAAAGTCTGATTAGTATTTGTGCTTGAGTGGAAATAGCACTTGAAATACTACCGAAAAAGAAAGAATGGCAAAGATATAATTTGAGTTGCCTCAGGAGGGCCTGGGATGTAATAAAAGCATAATCTGAATTTTGACCTAAGGTAGATCTGGGTTCATATCCATACTTGGCCACTTACCTTGACCTTGGACAAGCTATACAATGACTCTGAGTGTTTATTGAGCTTTAGAATGAGGGCTGGAATGTGTAATAATGCTTCTATCTCAGGGTGGATGCAAAGATTAAAGAAAAGAAGAAGTAACATACATACCAAGTAGTAAGTGCTCAAGAACCAATAGATACCTCCTTTCCAAAATTTCTATCTGAGAAATTCATTCTATGGTGCTAAACTACCAATTTTGACTTTGAGGCCAGAGCCATGCAAAATTGTCCTGTGACCTGCAAATAAATTTCCAGATGGCGGGAGTCGCTGGAGCATATGCTCTGACCATCTGGCAAGTTCCCATTGTGCCACTGCCAAGTGAGTGCCCCTTTCCTGTGCCTCTGAGAAGCCCTGGGACTTGGATTCACATACATCGCAGTGTAAGTGTTCCCTGAACACAGTGGAGCTGGGGCATTCTGTGAAAAGTCATGGTGTCCCAGCAGTTTGCCAAGAGTTAACCTGACTCTATCTCACACCAAGCCTCCTTTAATCTCAAGTCGGAGTGAGATGATTGGACCTGTCAAAAGTATAAATGTTGAGAGTCTGCTATGAATAAAATATACCTTTGATAGTTTCCATCTAATATAATGTTACATTCAAGAATTTAGAGGCTCCTGCATAATTCATCATTTTGCAAGTATAAGTGATCACTAATAATATTGCATTGTTATTTATTAACATTTATGCCCACCACAATTCTATTATGTAACTAATATAACAGATTGTCCAGTTACATATTTAATACTTTGGGTATTTATTACTAATAACTGAGCATATAGGACTTGATGCTTGGTGAAGAATGAAGATGAATAAAGAACAAGTCCAGTGAATGTTTTACGGATGGAACGTGCATTCGGTATTTCGGGGGACATGTCCAGGCAAGATCAATGCCGGATTTTGTTTTTCCAGAACAGAAGTAAAAGACAAAGCATGGCTTTTTTAAGAGTCATAACTGGCTCTGAAAATACACAAGAGGCACTATTAAGGCAAAATATGGACTTTAGTCCATCGGTGCTACTTAACTGTCATTCATTCATTCATTCATTCAGGAAATGCTTATTTGTCATGAGTGAGGCACTAAGAATATAATAATAACCAAAACAGATATGGTCACCAGCAAATACTGAACAAAATACTTACACAGTAGCAATGAGGGTAATGAAGAGGGTGCCCAGGGGAGCTGTGGAAGGTCTTTTTAAGGAAGTGACATGTGAGCTGAAATTGGAAGGATGGCTGGAGATTAAGTAATCAAAGACTTGGAGAATGCATGTTCCTGGCCTGGGGTTGGACACCGTGTTCTTCATGTTTATGAGATGGATTCAGACAGACTTGTCCAAGCATTATATCCATCACTTATTGGCTCTGTTAGGTTTTCTAAAGCATGTAGCCTCTTCCAAATCTATAGAACAGGGAATGTGGTCTCAGTCTTAAAGGACATTAGGAGGCTTTATAGAAAATAGAATGTATACATTTGCCAAGTATAGTGCCTGACGCATAGTAGGTCATCAGTGTTGATTTCTTATATATTTTTTACTTCCTAATTTCTATGTATCCTCCCCAAAGCCCCTACTCCACACCATCCTCCTTTACCCTAGCTTCTCCCATATATGACCCATGTGCACATTTTCCAGTGTGGAAGATACAGATTTTTCTCCTATCTCCATTTTTCTTGGGTTTCAGATTAATCTAAAAAAGACGTGGTAACAAACAAAAATTCCTGGGGTAAAGGAGAGAATTCACTAATGTCAATGACAATACCTTTTGGAAGTTCACCTCCCCCGATATGAATAAACCCTCCACATGATTTGTGAGGAGGTCTGACTGCAGTATTTCATTTTAGAGCAGGGGAGATTCGTGCTCTAAAGCCAGAGGGAATTTTCCCATCAGCTTCCTTCTTCAGGCCATTCATCACCTAAATGGCCCTCACAGGGCTTCCAAGGGGCTGGAAGGCACATCTAACCATGCCAGCCTCCAGTGCTGAGTGTCAGCGCTGAGTGTCAGCGGCCTCCATCTGCCTTTTTGGTCCAGCACTGGGTCATCTGCATGCCGGCTGGAGCAAAGTCATTCTCAGTGATAGAATCTCAGTGATTTAAGATGATCAGATCCACACACACTGTTATCTCAGCGGCAGACAGGGGCGCCACCTCCCCCCAGCCCCACTCCCAGGCTCTGAGAGTAACGGTTGGAGGTCCTTCTCCCTTGGACACTTCCCCCAGCTCTTCCTTGATGGCCCCCAGCCAGCTCTGCCATGTCAGGTGAACACCATTAAGCTTGCTGCTCAAGGACCCTCCATCACCCACGCCGAGGAGAGAGAGGCTTGGCAGATGCTTTGGCAACAAGCCAGGCCCCTACACACTTGAAGCCCCTGAAAGAACCAAGGCTCTGAAAAGGCAAAACACACAATAGGCTGAGCCTGGGTTCTTCTGCATTTGATTTGTTGGAGAAGGACATCTGCTGGTGGAAGTCAGATTCTGTGTTAGAGAGTTCCCTTCTCCGAACCTTGAACACACCAAACCAAAGCTTGCTGCACAGTAGGATAGCCTTTCTCTGTCCCGAAAGGAGAAACTGAGGGGGCTTTGGGTGACCCGGTATTCAGGTTGGTCTCTGCGCCATCCCACTGCGTTGGACAGTGATCTTGATGAAAGACGTCTCCGTGTGTCCTCGGGGACACTTATCTTGGTGCTGCGTCCCCAGTGCTTTGAGGTTACATGTCGATTCATGACTTTTTAAATTCTCTTTGCTGTGCTTTTCCAGGACCTGATACAGTGCCTTTAAACTTTTTTTAGTGATTTTTTAAATTGAAGTATAGTTGATCTACAATATCGTGTTAGTTTCAGGTGTACAGCAAAGTGATTCAGCTATACATACATACATACATATATATATATATATATATTCTTTAGATTCTTTTCCATTATAGGTTATTAAAAAATATTAAGTATAGTTCCCTGTGTTATACAGTAGATTCTTGTTGTTTATGTTATATATAGTAGTGTGTATCTCTTAATCCACAAATCCTAATTTATCCCTCCCCTCTTTCCCATTTGGTAACCATAAGTTTGTTTCTATGTCTGTGAGTCTCTTTCTGTTTTATAAATAAGTTCATCTGTACCTCTTCTTTTTAGATTCCACAGTGTATTTAAACTTTAAATAACATGGTTGATCCTGCCATCATTTTTCCTTTGTTCAGACTTTGAAGTTATCTCACTGCTGTGTGTGGTCCTTCTCAGATCGGCTCCAACTTATAACGGGGCATAATCGGTGTCACATCCCTGGGCACGTGAACACTGAGCAGGTACCAGGACAACCATTCTTGTCCTGTGCTTTCATTCACCATCTTTCATTTAGGGAAGTGATGAAAACACGTATCTTGCGATAAACCCCGTCTGAGGTGGAAATCTGAGAGGCTGCATACAATTTGGCAAACTCGACTGTTTGAGGAGGGGAGCAGGGTTGCGGTTTTCTGACACCTGCCCACGTGTGGCCTCCAACCACTGGGCCTCTCCCATTTCCCACTCAAGCACCCTCTTCCCGTTCACTTCAGCTCTTTCCTCCCAATCCTCACGCACCCACAGTTTCTGTTGAGCCCAGCCGAGCACTTGTTATCAGCTCAAACGTGATTTCACTCAGTGATTCCCTCATTCCGTTAGTCACTCTAATTCCCAGTGCCTTTTTTTTTTTTTTTTTTTTTTTTTTGCGGTACTCGGGCCTCTCACTGTTGTGGCCTCTCCCGTTGCGGAGCACAGGCTCCGGACGCGCAGGCTCAGCGGCCATGGCTTACGGGCCCAGCCGCTCCGCGGCATGTGGGATCTTCCCGGACCGGGTCACGAACCCGTGTCCCCTGCGTCGGCAGGCGGACTCTCAACCACTGTGCCACCAGGGAAGCCCCCCCGTGCCTTTAATTCATTTATGAAACTGAATTGTATAATAGCATTGTCTCCTCTTATTATCCTCGGAGATTTACAGATGTCCGTCCTCTTCTTCAGCCCTTACTGGGTCTTCTGCATCCATCTGCTTTTCTCATCATTTGCCAAAACTCTTGCAAATTCTCACAGACTTTTCCACTGTTTGGGATTTTTGAAAATTCACAAGTTAATGGCCTGACTTGAGAATGGGAAGCAGGACAAGGTTGTTCCAGGGGAAGAAGAGGTCTGTAAAATGCTGACACATGGGCGTGACCGTGAACGGCATAGGGCTGTGCTGTCTACTACAGTAGGCGCTGACCATCATGTGGTTTTCCAAAGTAAATAAATTAAAATTGAATACGATTTAGAATTCAGCTTCCTAGTCACACTGTAGCTAACTATTATAATCTTGAACGGTGCAGATCAAAACATTTCCATCTATAAATGAACTTGTTTTCAAAACAGAAATAGACTCATTGACATGGAAAACAAACTTATGGTTACCAAAGGGGATAGCGGAATGGGGGGGGGGAGGATAAATTAGGAGTTTTGGATTAACATATGTACACTACCATATATAAATAAATTAGATAAACAACACGGACCTACTGTATAGGAGAGGGAGCTATACTTCATATCTTGTAATAACCTCTAATGGAAAAGAATCTGAAAAAGAATATATATGTATATACATATATATGTGTGTGTGTATAACTGAATCACTTTGCTACACACTTGAAGCTGACACAACATTGTAAATTAATGGTACTTAAACTAAAAAAATAAAATAAATGTACCACAACTTCTTTATCCATTCCTCTGTCGATGTACATTTAGGTGGCTTCCATGTCTTGGTTACTGTAAATAGTGGAAACAAAGAAAGACAGATATCATATTATATCACTTATAATGTGGAATCTAATAAAAAATGATACAAATGAACATTTTTACAAAATAAAAACAGACTCACAGATTTCAAAAACAAACTATGGTTATCAAAGGTGAAATGTGGGGAGGGATAAATTAGGAGGTTGGGATTAACATATGCACACTACTATATATAAAATAGATAACTAACAAGGATCTACTGTGTAGTACAGGGAATTCTACTCAATATTCTGTAATAATCTAATCTATATGGAAAAGAATCTGAAAAAGAACCGATACATGTATATGTATAACTGAATCACTTTGCTGTACACCTGAAATTAACACAACATTGTAAATCAACTATAATCCAAAAAAAGTTAATAAAATAAAATAAAATATAAATTAAAAACTAAAGTACATTAAAATAACTTTTCTATCACCACAGAAAGTCCTGTTGGACAGCCCTTGTCTGAAGAAACTGCCCAGGCAATACCACTTCAGGGAGGTAAGGACTCAGCGGCTGGGCAGGAAGTTGGGACGGCAGCACAAATGCTCAGATCGCATCCCCAGGCTAGAGCAGGCCCGGGGATGCTGAAGGGATGAGGGCAGGAGGATGGAGGCAGAGTCTTGAGCCAGTGCGGGAGCCGGAAAGGCAGCTCCGCAGCATATAGGTTTGGTCCCCAAACCACAGCCTCCTTGTGTGTACATGTGTATGTGTAAGGCAGAGGCACACATGTTGGCAAGGTGTTTCAGAATTCTGTCTGGCATATAGTGGGTGCTCAAAAAATGGATATTAAACAGAGAAGTGGATCAAGTAAATGGATTAAATGTTTTTATTTGCACAGAAATCCTGAGACCCTGGGAAATGTTAAAGTGTAAAAATCCATCCTTCCTGACTTTAAGATCCAGGCAGCATAAATGCCTACATGTTGCTTAGTCAGGATTAAAAATGCTCAGCTGGGCCCACCTTACCTTCAGGAATTGCCTTAGGTACTGGGTGTTCCTCCTTTGCCCTTCTCACCCTTGACTTGTTTTAACTATTTGGTTGGTTTATCCATTCATTCTTATATCCACTCCATAAATAAGGAAGTACTGCAAATTTATTTGTATAAGATAAAACACAAGGCATAGGCTTTCTGCTTCCTCTGGGCTCACTGGGTTTCTGTTTTCTGCTCCAAGTCTCTCTCAGAATGTTGCCCACCCCCGTTATGGCATCGGGGTCTGCTCCCCAGCTCCTATTTTGGTGTCATACAGGGCTTCCCTAGAAAGCAGAGTCTGGGGAGAGGAGAGTCTGGGGGAGAGGTAGCACGGTCTTAGGGGAGAAGTGAAAAATGAGGGTGTGCTGTTACCTGGAAGCCACTGCATGTACGCTGGGGCTTGTTGCCATGGACACTGAAGCAGTAGGGCGTGCATCTCAGGACCACCCATCTGCACAGAAAGAAGGAAGCATTTACCTGCCTGGTGCCCCTCACTTCGGAGTTGTACCTCCCTGAGTGCCATGCAGGGATCCCTTGGAAGCCACGCTGTACCAGAAGGAAGGAAGCCACGGGCAGGAGGTGAGAAGTACCATATGTTGGGAAGTCAGGGACTGTTGGGACACCCGCAGGAGCCGGGTGATGGACCTGGAGCAGCCACTGCTGGGGATTCCTCACTCACAACAGAGACCTCAGCACAACAGCGCCCTGTGAGGGTTGCTCCAGCGGTGGGGACGGGATCACCCATGGGCCTGGGCAGCTGGTAACTGAAACTGGCCTTCCTCCTTCTCCTCCACTCTGGACTCAATATCAGTGGGCTGTGTCCTCCCTTGAGGTGCTCAGACGAGCATTCCACGCTTTGCTTTGTGGCTTTAGAAAGTTTTCTGTCATGGAATTCATGATATGAGGCCATATATAAACCAAGACTCCTGTCATAGTGTTAACTGATTGACCCCCAGGTCAGAGTTGAAGTTAGCTTTGACAGGGACTAAACATACCATGAGAAGGAAAGAGAGCTTACCTGGGTGTTCCTGCCCCTTCTAACCCTGATCTGCCTATAATCCCAAAAGTCAAAGGGCAAATCGTGCTCCTCATTTGCCCCTTTCCTCTATTTGTATTTTTTCAAAATTTGCATTTTTGATGGTTTCTTGCCTAAGGATGGTTTGATTTACAGTGTGTGTAAGCAGCATAAGAAAAGTACAATCTGTGTCTTTTAAAATAACTTTTTCCCCCGTACTGAGTTACATGAGAATTTAAAGATGGTTCATTCCAAAATATAGTGAACTTCAGCGTCATTGAAGAAATGGTTAGATCAGTGTCCTTTAGGTGTGACCACACAGTTTTATCATCACACCAAGGCTTGTGACTGCATGGTGGTTCCATCGCAGCAGCCTGGGATGTCCTGTGTCACTCTGGGTTACCAGACAGAGCACCCCAAGCCACTCAGAGCTGGCTGCATCTTCTCATCTGGGATCAGTGCAGACGGTCCCCCGTCCTGAGGATGCGTACTGGCATGCAGGGGTGAACTGAGAGTGGAGGAAATCACAGTACCCAGAGTGAGACTTGCCAACGGAGAAAGAGAGCTCTTGGTCTCTGGGTATATAAACAGAGAGAAAGTTCACACACACACACACACACACATACACACACACACACACACACACAATCAGAAATCTTGCAGATGGCTCACCATATCGTTGACAAGACTTTATTCCCCCAATAAGGTCACCAAATTTGTTAGAAATATGTATTACTTTAAGTTTTGTGAAATGTTAGCACTGAGGAGGGAATTGGAGCTTCCAGCTCCCTCATTTCCTAGTCAGGGAAGCTGAGAGTCCTCACAACAAATCCTCCAAGATTCCATTGCAGTTCTTCAATGGATCCTCCAGCATCAGAGTTAGATTTCCTGTCTGATGAATGGGGAACACAGATTATGATAAGTACCCAAGGGGTTGAGTAAATCCTTCTTGTTCAAGTTTTCTAAAAATAGTACTATTAATTGCTTTTTATGTCACAGCATATTAAAGTACTATAAATTCATTATAAAAATATTGGAAGATATAGAAAATTATAAAGAAAGTATAAATGATCTATAATCTCACCACCATGTAAGTATGCAATTTTTTTCCTTTCATTTAAATGTGTGTGCATAAAACCATGCTATATATACAATTTTATGTCTTGTCTTTTTCACTTAAAAATAATATCATTAGCATTTTCCTATTAGACTAAAAATTGAAAACCTCATTTTAATATCATTATTATATTAAATATTTTACTTAGCTATAAATATGAATCATGAGATTGGTGTATACATATGTATGTGTGTGTATAATTTTTCTACAAGCATATAGTGGTTGGTCAACGACACTGGTCATGATGCCCCTTCTGTTTTTGGAGGAAAGTCTGACTCAAACAAGAAAAGGCAGCAGGACTCCCATTGGTCTGAAATAAGCAGGATGTCTTTTCATCCCAGAATGAACCTGGACAATCCATCTGAATTTGGGAGTAGCACCAAGCAGAAGCTGATCCTTGGCAGAGGCAAAGCATGGGAAGAGCAGCGAGAGTGGGTCTTATTCAGCATCGCAGGCCCCGTGGTTCTCCCTGGGGACCCTAAGTCACAGGAGAGCTGGGAGCAGAGCTGGACAGAGGCAGTGGCTGAAGGTGTAGGGTTTCCAGAGCTGGAGTGGGTCAAAGATTTAATCTAAGACCCCAGCAGAGAGGGATGGAGGCTAATCATCATTCACTTTGACTATAATCAGCTTTGCAAATATAACACTAATAAAAGCAAAGAATTATAGAGTTGTGACAGTGTCCCAGAAACTGTTCTAAGCTGACTTACAGATGCTAACTCATTTCATCCTCATGACACTCCCCTGAGGTAAGGGATGATATTATCCCCAAATTATGGCTGAAGAAACTGAGACACAGAGAAGTGGAAAAATTTGCTGAAAGTCACAAAGCAAGCACATGAGGGAGATGGGAAAGACACACAGACATGACCCCTCCTCTCTCCTGACTTCACCCCCAACCTATGCCTACGATGTGAGGCAGAAGGGGACAGTCCGAGGTCTGGGACCATGAGAACTTGCAGAAAGCAGAGCCAAAAGTGAAGAGATTGTTCTACAGCAGGTGAGGGGGAAAAACAGCTTTCAAAATAAAATCTATAAATATCACTCCTACAATTAGGTTTAAAAATAGTCCCGTTTCAATGCAGGTTTGTGTTAAGTGCCTGTAGGGGAGGGAAAGCGGACACCCTCTTACTATATTCGGAGCATAACACTGAGGAAGGAAGGAAGGAGTCAGGCCCTGTCCAGTGCTGTCCTTCTGGGTCAGCGTGCTCTCTCGGGCAGCCCCAGGCAGCGCTTTCTTATTCTCTGTGCTCACGCAGCACTGCCTGCTTTCACATCTTCACACTGGGCCTCCAGCCCATGTTGTATCTGTGGAATACCAGCAGGAAGGCAAAGCTCATCTCTTACTCTCCTCAGCTGTGGGAGCCATGAGCACCAGCCTGTACTCAGGCTCCTGGAAGACAGGCAGCTGCAGAAACCACACACAGCTGGCACAGCGACTCAGTCTTGCCTCCAGAGAACGCTCCTTGCCTTCTCATTTGCAGTGGTCCAGGAGGAGAAGGACCCAGGAAAGGATAGAAAAAAAGCAAAGTCTCCCCAGACCTCAAGCCCACCTCAACCCTCCCTTGTCTAAGGAATCATTAAAGAACATCCTCCCAAACCCTCCCTCCTAAGGGCACCAGAGATGCCCACATTTCCTGACCTCAGAGCACAGCCGCTGTGAAGTGATGGAATAGCTCTGCTCTTTTAGCATGCCAAGGTCATGGCCTGAGTTATAGGTGCTCTTTTGAAATTCTGTCTGGGTCAAAAAAAATATTGTCAAAAAATATTGTCACCAGGCTACTCCCAGGAGACAGACAATTCTCAGTGACAGCTAATGGAGAAGCACTTTTCTTCTAGGATTTTCTGCATGGAGGTATAAGATGATTATATCCCATTCTAATCCCACTCCCCGCCTGCATCTTTGCCAGGTCATGAGACCAGTCTTCTGCTTTGGGAGTTCTTATTTTTATATATTACTAATTACATTGTCAGCACATCTCCAAATGAACAGTTCCTGGAAGCATCCAGAGATTTACGATCAGCTTCCATTTAGCTTTCAAGAACGGAGATTCTTAACCACTGAAGGCTGAGCTTAATCTTCTTCCGAAGTTCATCCCATGAAAAAATATAAGAATACATTAGCAACGTTGCCATCAGCAGCATTTACGTGGCTAAACCCTAATTTCAAGAGAAAATAACAGTACTGGAGAAAATCAGCAAACTAATCCAGGTAGACTTTATTTTTATGGAATTACAGAAGGATACATAAAACACAAATTCACAAAATCCTTCGTAACCACGATGGTGATGATGATGATGATGTGGGTGACAATGATCTTTTTTATGCTCCAGCTGCAGGAAGCTGCCTGGGCTCTCAGGTAAATGTGTCACCCACCTTTGGGACAATAGCATAGGTGAGGAATTGAAGAAGGATATTTAAACCTGGGAGTCTTCAGATCACAGACAGCATAGGCAGCAAAGAGGCTGGATAAGATCACTGAGTAAATCTGCATAAAACAGAATTATTCTCAGATTTTCTTCCCATCTTCATTCCCATTGCTCTTTCAGGGGTTTTATAACATGTATTTATGACACATTCTACAATTTCATATGTCATTCACTTATTCCCCAAATATGCCTACCAAACCCATGGCATTCACATCTTTAACATTCCCAATTCAGTCTTTAGGAATATCTGAAGGCCCATAATGTATAGAAATGTGTCATTTTCCTGAGGCCTAGAAATGAATCATGTATGTAAGTTTCATGTGTACAAGCAAGTCACTGAGCAGCAGAGGACACCTGCTTAATCCATGCCCTTCTGGACCCACTTTGTCTTTGGATCCTCATATACCTTGGTAACTCTGGTTATATCCGTGTTAGTAAAACTGCCCATTTCTGAACTTTCAAGATGTTTCCTCATGAATGTTAATGTTCTACTCCATTTTGGGGTGGAATGAATGGGAACCATATTTCGGAGATCCACCAGTTAGAAATTAAGTCCTGGCAACCAATTCCAAAATTCTTCCCAGTATTATCGTATACAGGGAGCTGGGCTAGGTATTTTGCAAGCTGCAAAGATAAGTCATTTCACTTAATTTATTCTCAACTAATTCACAATCTAGTAGAAATAGGGCAGAAATATGAATATACAAGAGGGAGAGTGAGAAAGGCCATCAGGAAGAGTGCTACTCCTGATGTAGCTGGGTCCTGGGTGCTACCATTGATGCACCATCCAGGACCCTAGATTGGGTGGCTGTACTCTCTCCTCCTCCAGGGAAGACACTTCAGTGAAATGTCCTTCCCAGGAGCTTAGGCAGAGCCCACAGTCAATAGCTGACTGGCCTGAGGGTCTAAAGGCTGACTTTCTACCCCAAGGCTGGAGCAGCTCAGTGATACAGTTCATGCTCCAGAGCTTCCTCTGTGGGCAGGTCAGAGTTGGCCAGCGGTGGAGTCCTGGTGAAACCATACCTGTCCTTGACTCCTCTCCGGCGGATCCCATCTCCCTACACCCCCTTCGTCCTGCTGGCTCTCCCTCAAGGAATCGCATGCAGCTGAATTTCTACCCCAGGTTCTTCTTCTAAGGATTCTGACCAAAGATAGGCACAGGTGAAACATAAAGGGAGTTCTTGCAAAATATTTCTGCCAGTGAGATGAACCAGGGACAGTGGTGATCATGGCAGACGTGGTATTTGGACTTTCTAAGATAGGACAGATTCGGGTATGAAGGACGAATCCAAGAGGCCTACCTCGTGTATGTCAATAGTCAGAAGTACACTTCAGTCCCTCTAGAAGATGATGACCATGTGCATTTTAGTGCCACTAAAGCCAGGCTCTGCATAGTTCAGACCCAGAGTGGTGCTGAATTCAAAAGAACATATTCTACACTTTGCTGTACACCTGAAACTAACCCAACACAGTAAATCAACTATACTTCAATTAAAAAATAAACTGAATGTTAGTATAAGAATGTAGTTCCCTTACCCTTGATTTCAGATTTTTGTGTTTATCAGAAGGGGTCCTTTTCCCCTCATTGATTGATTTTATGATACATATGTAATGATTTTTAACTTAGAAAATAAATTCATGTTAATAAAAAAAATACCAAAAGAACATATTCGAGGAACCAAAAACATTTTTACAATAATTTGCCTTTCACTTACTTTTTTGCAAACACCGTGAAGACTCTGAGACCTGAAGCCGTCCTGCTCTTCTCCTCCCGTCCCCCCGTCTAATTACCTCATATATGGCTCTTAATGCCTTCCCTGTACCCCAGTGCCCACAGCCTGCTCAGTCCCGGCTCTTCTCCTCTCCCTGTTACCAGGCCCCTGTATTAAAATCCTTCACTTGGCCATGTCTGGCAAGACAGAGGCCTCTGTCGAGAGCAAGGGAGGGAAACAGACCCCAGAGGTCAAGCCAGAACAGTTGTTACTGGCCAGACTCAGGGAAAAGCGTAAGGACTGTTGGATATGAGTCATGTTTGCCTTACTGTCATTATTGAGCACCTGCTAGATGCCAGGCACAAAGCTAGGTCATTTATATTTGTTGCATTTGTGCTTCACCCTAACCCTGTCACTACCTCCATTTTGCACACAAGTAAACAGAGCCTCACAGAGATGATTTGACTTTTCTAGGCCTTTCAGCTCACACTGGCTCTTCCCTCTACACCATTCTACTCAATGTTTCTTTCTTGTTCTCAAACATCCCCAGGGAAAGCAACGCCAGTTTCACTTGGCTCAGCAAGGCTCGAGTAGTTTGGGGCTGAATTTTTGCTGCAATTGAAAAAGAAAAAAAAAAATATCAACAACAAAAACTATGTTAACATATGCATATTAATCTGTATAATTTCCATGTTTTAATATCTCTAAGTTTTTCATCATCACCATTAAGAAGCTTTGACTGTGTGCACATGACAACTTAGTGAGCAGAAAAGTAATTTAACCCTTTCCCTGTGGAATTTAGGCATAACCTAATGGTGCTCATGACCATTAACTACGTAATTCAGTTTTATCCCATGATATCTATGAAAATATGGTCATTAACTATGACACTTTTATAGACCCAACAGATAGAAAGCAAATGTCTCTGTGTGAAATCAGAAAGACATTCAGGTATGATATTTGATATTTTAAATGGTGCATTTGTGTTTATTATTCTGCATTTTGTTGTTTTATTAATGCTTCTATTTATTGATGCCTATACTGTCCCTTTTATTATATATTTCCACAAAATAAATTCATGTTTCACAATATTCATGTTTTTATCATAGAAATAAGACATTAAATTACAAATAAAGTATTTTTTATTTACTTCAAAATTATACTTACCGATATTTTTCAATGTATTTAAATGTATTTTTATAATAAATATTTGTCCAAAATTATTTTAACTTGTTTCAGTTTTGTTTACACTGTAACATACAATTTTTAAAATTATTTGGGGAATTTTTATGTCATCATCAACTAGAATTTTTTAACCTCTTTTGAACAATAAACACGTTGTCATCTGCATACAGAAAAGGCGATGTAAAGGAGAAAACGGGTAATTTGTTTTTTGTTTTATGGAAATCTGAGAAACGGATTGCTAGCTGTATTAGTAAAGAATTAAAGAGTTGAGATAGTAAGTTAATAAGTACTGTTTAAGCCATGCCTTTTTATCAAAATATGTCTTGTTCAAATTTAGAAAATATTTTATGATTAACTTACATTTTGTTCAGAGTGAGCCTCTGACAACGGATAATAATGACCTCACCATTTAAGTGAAAAAATTAAAAAAAGTCTTACAAATCTCTCCTGCAGAATATTTTGGGTTAATGAGATTTTTTTAAAAAAATAAAGTTTAAGCCAGCTATAGAACAGGCCTAGAACAGTCATGGGAATATTACTCCCATTTGCTTCTAATTAATTTGGATCTAATCGAAGGAATTTCAAATGCTTGAAACACACTTAGAGATCTGAGAAAACAATGCATTTCTTAACTCATCCTGGACAAATTTAATTGTGTTATCATTAGAGCCTTGCCTCATGACATCATCCTCTTGCCCACACCTCAGGGATGACTTCTTTCTCCTTGGAACCCAGCCTGCCAACCACACGACTCTGTACCCTGGGTTTCCTGGGTGATGGATCAAGGCAGCAGCATCTATTCAAGGGGTCACTGAAAGACAAGGGTAGACTGGTGTGAGACGGACAGCTGGCATGTAGTAAATGCATTTAGGAAGCTAATAAACCGCTCATTTTGAATGACTCCTGAAATTGATTCCAATACGAGCAGTTGGGAGAGAAATAGGCTTTTAGGAAGGTCATCTGATGTCATAGAGAGTCTTTCTCTATAACCCAGTTAAACTGTTTAGCAATTTACAAAGCAAATCCCAGCCCAATTTTGATCTGGTAATTAATCGGGCCTTCTAGTCAAGCCAAGGCTGTACACAGGAAGTGAACGTAGCCACACTTCTTTAGCCTTAATAATTCAGCACTTGAATTGCCAGATGGGATTTGACACAAGATAGCTGCTGAAAGAGAAGTTGAAATCATGTCACACATATAAGGCTTTTTAGGTTTCTCAGAAGCAACACATCAGCTGAGTATATGTTGCTGCACCCCCCTGCAAGTGTATCTTATCGAAATTCTCATATTAATTTTACAAACATATTCTCAGGATTTGGTAAAGACTAAGGACATGATTAAAAGGGAATCTAACAGTTTTTTCCAGGTCTTGCCTTTGGGAGAGAACCAGATTTCTTTCAAAAGTTTAGTGGAACGTGTTGCATATCTGCACATGGAATGAGTGAAAGCAGAGGTCCCAGGGACACGCCAGCCACACAAGAGAAAGTCAGGGACAAGGAAGTGACAGTCACTCCAGTGGTGACACTGGTAACGTGATGCTGTTAACATCTGCTTGATGTTTATTCAAACGTCTTAATCTTTACTGTTGCTTCATTCTTTTGCTGTTGTTTGGGATATTGTTGCAATGGCAAAGGCGTTATTTTGTGTGTGTGATATTGTTTAATGGAAAGTATGCACTAGAACAGCATCCTAAGATCAGATCATCGAAATCTCAGGGCCTACTGAAACAGGGGAGGCAATTTAGAACAGCAGTGGTCAATCATTCAGTAGTATGTGTTCTAATCATTTATGAATCGATCTGAAAAATCATTTAACAAAACTAGTGAAAGAACTGTTTACGAATGGTTAAACAATTTATTAGTGTCATTGTCAACTAAAATTTTTGAACCTTTTTGAACAATAGTTATGCTGTCATTTTGCATATAGAAAAGGCAATGTAAAGGAGAAAAAGGATCATCTGTGTTTTTGGGTTTTGTTTTATGGAAATCTGGGAAACAGGTTGCTAGCTGTATTTGTTAAAGGATTAAAGAGTTGAGATAATACATTAATAAGTACTGTTAATAAGTACTGTTAAAGCCATACCTTTTTATCAAAATATGTCTTGCTCAAATTTAGAAATTATTTTATGATTAACTTAACAGAGGCGACAATCTTTGACAAGAAATGGTGGGACCTTCTTCCTGATTCATCCACTACCAGAAAGTCCTCAGCTTCCCCAAACTGCTGAGCAAAATTCTACATCCTTGGCACTGGATGACCTCAGGATGACCACTTTTCATGATGAAATAAGGTATTAAGAAAGGTCATTCTCTCTGGAGCCATAAAAAGACTGACAAGGGAAGATTGAACCATGCTTTGTTTCCAGCAGGGATGCTGGGTGTCCCTTGCACTCCCTGGGCCTGGGTCCAGGCAGTGGTCATTCTAATAGTGTTGTCTGTTAGAGCTTCTGCTTGGATGTTTCTTCCTACTCTTGTCTAATTATAAAGCTGTTTATCACCTCATTATCCCAGTTCAAATGCTAATACAAAATGCAACTGCAGATCAGCTTTAGAAACTGAGAATTGACCTTGGAACCTTGGTGCTGCCTTGTTTCCTGTGCTTAGCACTTAGTTTCAAATCCTTCATTGACATTTTCATTTTAATATTTTGCACCTTAAAGCTCACCATTTGCCTATATGTCTTTTGACCATTATCGATAATGAGTATATTCAGTTCTAGTAAAATAATATTGCAATTTAAATACTAGGAAGGTAGGTTCACACATTCTTTTTTGTTTGTTTAATTATTTTATATATTTATTTATTTGAAATTTATTTTTGGCTGCGTTGGGTATCCTCCCTTCAAATATGAAGTAAAAAGACAAAATGAGGAAGATGTTCAGAGGAAACAATAGATTTGGAGACTGAGATTGGTGAATCTGATCGAAAAATTGAAGTTTTTGCATTAAATGCTGGCACATGAAGAAGTGAGGTGAGAGTCAAGGGCATGATTGAAAAAACATTTATAAGTAAATAACAATGAAAGCTCAGTAAGTGGATAGAAATGGTTCATTGCATTTTGGAGAAATTAAGTAAAAACAAAAGCACTCCATCAGACCCCAAGCCCAAAGTGTCTTACACAATATTCCTGAGGCCCCATTCACTTCAGTCGCACAGAGAGCAGACAGTTCTGTGCAAGCTCAGTGTCCAGCCTGATCAATGCTCCTGCTTCTTGTGGGTCTGTCTGCTTTTCCCTTCTCTGACTGCCTGAAGTGTCTGACAGTGAGGGGGTTACACCCTCCCAGGGCAACTTCAACCAGTGGGAGATAGGAACTGTGGTGGTGACTCCTGTCCATAATCCCATGCATACAGTATTGAAAAGCCAGCAGAATGACTCATTCTGCAGAAAGAGAACACTCTCTCTCCGGTATGTGTCCAACTTGGGAAATTTATCCTAACTGGACCCAGCACAAGGTTTGCCAACCCAGTGCCAGGAGCTAGTACTTGAGATACAGGATTGGCATCACTCAGCTCCTGAGGACTGGCCTTTGGTCTCAAGTCACTTTTCCACTGGTGAGTCTGAGGGTTGAATGGCAGTTAGGACTTGATGACTATCCAGGTTTTATCTTAGAATGCAGGTAAACTTACACACGATTACATTCATTGAACATTTTGGGGGGTGTATTCTTGTAGATTGGCAGACTTATTAAAACTGTAGGAAACTAAGAGGTGGTGGATAATGTAAGCAAAATATAAATCAAGAAGATCGAAGTGGGTACTCTGTCCCTGTTAATGTCAGAATCATAGCAGGCTCTGTTCTCAAACAAAACTTAGGCGTTTCACAGAACCACAAATCACATCTTCCCCTTTGAGTCCTTTGAAAACAGCTAGTAATAGAATTGCTTTACTGTACACTTTTAGACTGGGATCAGGATTTATAATTTGAACAAAGAAAGTCATCTATGCATCACATAATAAAAAGGAGTATTCTTAAATGTCAAAGCAGGCATCTCACAAATTTCCTTTACATGAAATTGTTTCTGGCCTCATGGAGATTGCTGAATTTGCCATTATTCTAAAAATCAAAGAGAACGGTATATTTCAGGCAAAGTTAATTTGATTTTAAACGCTTTCTCACTAGCCTGATTCTTTACTGGCAACAGATACAGGGGCATCTTTGAGTTTCCCAGTTTTATAAAGACACACCAAAGCCCTGGTTGTTTTTGCCGAGTGTTAAAGTGTGTGAGAGCTGGATGGCCATACCTCACAGCTTTCAGCCGACTTTCCAGCCAAATACTTTAAGAGGGTGAAAGAGAGAACAGCTTCTATGACTCACAGGGCTTTCTGATGCTGCCTACAGTGGGCCCCAGCTCTCCTCCTTGTCTCCCTGGGAACCCCAGAGCCATCAGGTGTGCTTTGTCTCTTACAGTTCAGCTCAGCCCTAGTCCTTTCAGCTCTGCACCCTTTAGACTTTCCCTAAATTGCATATTTATTGTTTTCAAGTTCCCTACTGAACTACTTGGACATAAAGATGTGTCTCCTGCCCCCATGTTCACCCTCATTAAAGAAGTATTGTTAACAAATCAGTATCCACAGGACAGTTTGTATTCTTCTTGGTTTTGCCTGGGCAGGCTTCTAGACCATAACCTCCTTGTCTCCTAATCTCTTCTTACAAATATCCTCACCCTCACCCCGATCCCTGCCAGGGGCAGGTGCCACATCTTAGCCAAGTCTCCAGTTCTGTCTTTTCCACATCAAGAAGTCTGCACGGCACCCACAAAGCCTGGAGGGTTCTTCTCCAAGGGGATCACTTAAGCTCTTTTGTACATGTTATCAAGCCTGCAGGCTTGTCCACACTCACAGTTTTACGTTACCTCTTTATGCTTTTAAACTGCTCCTTTACCCTTTTCTCATCTATTTTACTTTCTTTTTTTACCTGCACTGACCACAGGTGGCATTCTGTCTAGTTATCATATCCCTGTTGCACTTTTTTTTTTTTTTGTAAAGAGAGAATCTGAATTAAATCAACAACAATTAAAAAAATATCTATCTCCCCTTTCACAGCCATGTGTTATCAGGCTTCCCTCCCTCTTGCCTATATATTGAGAGGGTTTTCCTGCTGGATCAGCTACGTTTCCATGACGTATCTCCTTTCTGGCTTTAGGTCGCTCTTTCCCCTTTACAATGGATTTAATTATTTAAGCCCATTCCTAGGAACGAGGCCTGATTTCTGCCTTTTAGGGATCATTCCCATCTGTCTTTCACATGTCAGGACAATCCAGGGCTCACCCACCCGGCATCCCCTTACACTTCCTGCCCTTCCTCTGTGAAGCCGACTTTGTTTTGGTGCCCACAGATTTGTCTGATTAAAATGCATTCAGCTCCCCTTGTTTCCCAGATTTTCTTCACTGCAGGCCTCCTTACCAATGCCCTATGTATTCTAGCATCTGATTTCTTATACTGTAAACTCAATCCTCCTAAGTTTCCAAATACTTTCCTTCAGGTGTCATGGCCACAGAGGTTTCTTCAACAAAATCTTTCACACCATGAGAACCCATCATTCACCCCTCTGTTCCTCTTCCCTTTATCCAGAAATCAACCATAAAGGATTCCTTCCTCATGTGATTTTCCCAAGAATAAAGGTTACTTTCGGTCTCAATTCTGCATGGTGATGAGTCCCTCTTGCTTGGAATTCTTTTTGCTCTTGATCTCCCCCCACCAAGGTCTTTCTCCTGGGTCTTCTCAACCTCCCCATCCAGGTTTTTTCTCTTTCTCTACCACTGCTGTTTCCTTAAACGTGGGCTTTTATCCTTTTTGTATACTTAGGTAATGTGTTCCCCAGTGGGCAATTTGCCACATGATGGCAAATTCTATCAATTCTCCGCCAGCTTTCAGATCTAAATCTCCAACCTGAGCAAATGTTTTTGACAGTGGGCTGCACAGGTCCATCTCAATATGTCACAGGCCCTCAACTCAACACCCAATTTTACTAGATAGTTAGTTTTAGTATGTAAGTCTTAACTTTTCTGAGGTAGACCTTACAGATTATTTATCCCCCAGTCCTGGTTAGTTTGCCATGTTTAGCTCACCAAAAATGGTTCATATCACTGAATACTTGATATTTTACCTGTCACAGCCTACCCAATAGACAATCAAACAGTAACAAGATGTCCAGAAATCACTCAAAGTCACAAAAGAGGCTTCTTGTTCCTATATATCCAATAAGTTCTCCACCTGACATAAGAAAGTTCTGTAGGACAGTGACTGTGCAGACACCGGAGAAATGCAAATTTGAGTCAGACCCCATCGTTCCATTTCAGAACCTCACACCCTTCTAGAAGAGGCAGATTATTATACACCATAGATTGTGCTCTGACATAGTGCACAACTTTAGAGGATGCCTTTGAGTTTTTATGAGGGGAGAAACATGGATGCCAACCGGGCATCTGCATGTCCCCAGCCTTGCAGTTCTCCACGCTGTACCGGCATGCACAGAATAGAGTTTAAGTCTGCCAGCTTCTTAGAAAAGCCTGGAGGTTCAGATGGTTTTCTCAGATACGGTACAAAGCAAGTGATTAATAGAAGCATATGCACATATTAGGTATGCTTGGAACAGGTAAATAAAAGAGATATAGGAAGATGTTAGAAATTCTAGAATGGATTGCCTAGGGAAAGAAGAAAGTTGTTACTAAACCACTGACTAAAATATATGGAACTGGATCACAAGCCTTTGCCTCCAAGAAGATGCTCCCATTCACATCTTTAGGCCCAACTCCTCGCTTAGTATCTAATGCCATGTGCTTTTTCACACTAGGAGTTGGACCTTGGATATCCCTGAAAACATATAGTAATAATATTTATTTTTTTAAAATGCAACACTTTCCCTGGAAAATATTTTTATCTTTCCTAAGTTTCTATCCACACAAACAAAACCACCCCTGGAGTCTGTGTCAGGTGTGGAACCCTGGACTTATTTCCCTTTGGCCCATTAAGCATTTCTCAGGTGCATCACTTTTCCTCAAGAAACCATCCTAGATCCTCACAACTAAACTTGAACTCTTTCCCTTTGTTTATTTCCCCCCATGGTTCCTCTTGAACTTAATTTTTTTCTTCTGCCCATGAGTCAGACTCTTTACTGAATAACTTCTGGAAGAAAGGGACCATGTAAAGCTCTCTGGATATGAAGTGGCCCTTGCCTAAAAGAGCATAAAGTCTCTTAGGAAAGATAAGATATGTACATGAAGAAGTATAGAAGAGTACTCTGTTTGAGAAATTCCCCAAGGAGAGTAAAAGCCAAAGTTCCAATTGATAAGATGAAAAGTTTACTCCTCAGCAGGTAAAGCAGATTTCATGGAGAAATGGCATTTTAGTTTGGTTTTGAATCTATTAGAGAAGGCAAAGGAATGGGAGCCATTGGTTAAAGAGAAAGCATAAGCAAAGCATCAGAGGTAGAAGAACTCATGCTGTCATGCTGTGGTAAACATTAGTATAGAGAATCGTGAGTCTATGAAGGATTATATTCATGAGGATAGGAATTAATGGTAGTTGGAGGGACAGCTGGAAAGAGCATTCATTCATTGCTAGGCTAGCATGTTTGAATTACATTTGCATGAGAAGAGAAGTTATACTTTCATTAGGGCAAAAATATGATCTGATAAAGTTATTAAGGCAAAAACTTGCCCTAATCCATTGTTTGTATTTTTTTTTCTAATTAAGTGTTTTGAAGTGAAATTTCAAAAATTTTTGAGGAGGTCTAATTTATCATATTTTTTCTTTTATACTATGCCTTTGGGATAGAATCTAATAAATCCTTGTTGAACCCAACATCTTGAAGATTTTCTCCTATTTTTTTCCAAAAGTCCCGTCGTTTTAGCACTTTCATATAATCATGTGGTCAGTTGTGAGTTAATTTGTGTGACTGACATGAAGGTCCACATGAAGGTCCTTGTTTTGCATGTGGAAACCAGTTGCCCCAGCACTAGCTGTTGAATAGACTGTTCTTTCCCTGATAATCGCCTTTGTGTCTTTGTCAACAATCAATTATCAATATATAGATTTATTTTTGGACTCTCAATTCTCTTCCATTGATATCTCAAATTCTGCTCCACTGATCTATACATCCTTATTTTAGGACCACGCTATTCTGATGACTATAGCTTTATAAGTTTTGAAAATGTGAAGTGAATGTGCTCTAACTTCGTTCTTTTTCAAAAATGGTTTAACTACATCAGGAACTTTTTTGAACAGAAATATGTATCTGTGTGCATATACATATGTATAGATTTTTCCCTGAGAGGATTTAAAGAGAAATTATCTATACTTCATCTTAGAAAGTTATTGGAAAAGGGAAATAGAATTAAAGAAACTTTTATTCAAAATATTCTCTGTGTTTTTCAAGAAAAACTAAAAACCTTTCCCAGCTTGTTTCTGAACCCAGAAGTCAGCAGACATGACTTTCTTCCCTAAACCTTGAACTCTTAGCTCATGTGTGGACCTCAGGAGGACCATCCTCTCTCCTCACAGGTGGTGCTTCTGCACTGACCAGAGGAAAACAGACTCTTGGGAGGAAGTCAAATTAATGAGAAGAAAGAAAACTAAATAAACATTATTAAACAAATAGACTCATACATGCCCTGGAGATAGCTCTCTGTGCCCCTGTAGTTACGGAAAAGTAAGTATACAAAATTTAACCCCAAAATTCAGATCAGTTATGTAATTGGAAGAGCACCCCAACCTCTGAACTCATTCTTCTTGTCAGATCTGGGGCCCATATATTTCTTGATCTAGGATCATCTAGGAGGATGGTCTCTTGTGTGTGGGGCCAGATTAGAGCTTGATTCCCCTGCCCCACCCCCACCCCCCGACATCTGTTTCTTCACATCACCCTCTGTCTTACGATGAGAATGACTGAATTGTTCCACAGGATCCTAAACTATCAAGCTCTAACCATTTCTCCCCGTGATGCTGTCCTCTTTAGAACCAAATGCTTTTTCCCTTAGATGCAGATAACAACTAATATAGAGTATTTTTTTTTTCTCCAAGATTGAAACTGTCCCTGTGCATCTCTTTTGCTGGAGGAACTATTCCTTTCCTTCTTTCCCAAAGGAAAAGGCAGACCCTAGTCATATGAGGCTACTAGAAATCTTCCCAGTATCTTTATTCCTAATCCTCCTGTAATTTAGGCACAAAGAGACTGTCTAAAAAGTCAACTAAGAGCACATTGTGCCAAAGGAAAGACTATTCCTCCTTATTTGCCTCTCTAATCTTGTTCACCCACCAACAGGTACCCAGGTAAAGAGGTGTGTGTGTGTGTGTGTGTGTGTGTGTGTGTGTGTGTGTGGTGTGTGTGTGTGTTGGTAGGAGGGGGAAGCTTGGGAGGGAAAAGTAATTTGAGTGGAAATTGCCAGTAAACAGTTGGAGATGTGATATTGACACACCCCCCCAAATTTTTAGGGATAGAGCTGGAGTTTGCCAAGAGGTGATCCTATAGTTAATTGTTGTAAAAAAAAATAAAAGAAAGAAAACAAAAAGCTGAGTAAATAAAGGAAGAAGCATTAGAGAAGTCTGGTGAGCTGTGACCCCTGGTGAGAATGGGAACACAATTCAAAGGAGTAAATCATCAAACAAAACCAAGACAAGTGCTCAAAGGAAGAGTATGGGGGGCACAGATCCAAAGATAGTAAGAACGAAGAAAAGCTATTTGACCTGGCAGTTCATCCATCATTAGTGCCTGGGGAAGGCAGATGCTACCAACTCGTGGGTCTCCCAAAGACTCTTCATGCAAAATGCACACTTGTCCCCCAGAGTCATCAATGAGGTAACCTGAATGATAGTGGTGGAAATCATATTGCAAGGAATTCATCGTGAAACATGAGCAATTTATGTGTGGGCTATGGTTTGCAGACTTTTGGTGATTCTTTTTTAAAGAAAACTGGCTGGAAGCAATAAGAAGGCAAAGATGACTCTCAGGGTAGAGAATACAAAATTCTTCTAAGCTGTGTGGAAGGAAATGCAGAGTTAGACGTTAAGTACTTAAGAAGAGAGAAAAAAATGTGTAGAATTTTCAACATAGGTTCTAATGTAAGATGATTATATATATATATATATATATAATATTTTTGATGAATATATATGTATTATATTCATCAAAAATATTTCAACATATACAATGTTCCTTTGAAAAGACTTGTTTCTAGGTAGGATTTCAGGGTCCTTCACTTTCAGTATTATAAATTCAAGCGGTTGCCAACATCATGGCATAAAGACCCAATGTCTACAAAACAAAATCATGGAGAAAACTATGATGGTGAAGAATTGTCCTTGACCTGAAATGCTATCTTTGGATTCATTTTCTAATTAATAATCAGCATAAAAATCAACTCAGATGTATAGGGCAACTCACCTTTCCAAATAATCAGAAATTCTATAAAAACAAATATATGAGTATCTGGAAGGCCAGTACATTTCTGAGTTTCAAATGAATCACGTCTGAACAGAATGTGGAGGACACATATGCACTTTAACAAGGGCTACATTATTAGATTTTCTGAGTCTTCTTAATTTGATCATGCCTTTATGTCAGTGACTATAAGACACTAGTGCATTGTGTCTTTGATCCCATTGTCAGGGTCTAAAAGGTCTATGTGGTCTTTACTTTTAGAAAAGAGTAAATCTCTTCCTGGGTAAAGGTATCCCTGTAAGCCAGCTGCCTTTCAAGTCAAAACAGAAGGGATTGTTTTCAGGCTGACAGATAACAAGCCTTCATTTTTTCCTTTCTTATGGTGGTATTGCCAGATAGCACTTAAGTGATACAAAGAGTTTCTCCTGGGCTATATTACCTTGGCATGAATAAAACTCAATGTATTATTGTAAATGACAGAGATGTTCTGATTTTGGTAGCATGAGGGCTTCAATGTGGAAGAACAAGAAAGTAATAAAGGTAAAATGAGAAGGCTGGCCATAATGAAGGAAGAATCTCACTGGAGAAACTAGCAAATTATTGTGTGAGAGAGAGACACTTTGGTGAGACAAAAGAATCGCATTGGCTGAGTCACCGAGGATCTCGAGAGTAAATCATTACAATCAGGCCTCTCTCAATTTTTAACAGACCCAGGTTGCTTCAAGTCCAGGCAAGCCAGAAAGAATGCTGTCTCTAAAAGCCATTTATTATGGGTTTATATATCCCTGAGTTTCATTTGTTTGGTGCTTGTTGCACAAAATGGATATCTGGCTCCTACTATTACTAGCCTCAAGTCATCACTGCTTGCCTTTTTCCATCGCTTGTCTTTATGGGGGCTGACACACTCACCCATCAATTACTCTCTAGGCAGACTAAAAAGCAAGGCATGCATGTTACAGAAAGCAATATTACTCTTGGTTCCATCCTGTCCCGAGCTAGTCTGCGTTTGTCTTCCTGCTGATACTCTTGGCTCTGGGCCCCATCCTCAACCCTGAATTAGCCAGTCACATTGACTTTTGTATGTTTGTTTGTTTTTCCTTTCAGTTTTATTGAAATATAGTTGACATAAAACACTGTATATGTTTAAGGTGTACAGTATAGTGATTTAACACACATATATTGTTAAATGTTTACTGAAACAAGTCTAGTTAACATCCATCACCTCATTTAGTTAAAATAATAGTTTTTCCTGTGATGAAAACTTTTAGATCTAGTCTCTTTTAGCAGCTTTTAAATACACCATACACCAGTGTTACCTATTGTCACTAGGCTATGCACTGCATCCTCAGTTCTTACTTATCTTATACGTGGTAGATTGTACCCTTTGACCCCCTTCACCCAATCCCTCCTACCCCTGCCTCTAGAAGCCACCAATCTGCTCTGCATTTCTATGAGGTTTTTTTTTTTTTAATAGATTCTACATAAATGTGAGATCATACGGTATTTGTCTTTCTCTGTCTGACTTATTTCACTACTTTGACTCTTCTCTTAGCATCTTGAATCTTAGTGCGGCTTTGTAGTTTTTAGCTTTTTTATCCTTCTGGCCCAATATCCTTTATTTTCCAGGACCCAACTTTTTCTTTTACAATGTCCTCCATAAAGGACAAGAGTGCCAACACTATGGTATTTTACATTTATCCCCAAATAGATGTAAAATTGACCAGAACCTGGGATCCCTAGTACTTTTTCGTAATTTTCAATAGCAAACTCAGTGAATTTGGAGACCATGGAGAAGCATTATTTAGCCTAGCTCTCAAAACTTAGAGACAATTCATGAAAGTCTTGTCAGTTGAGTTTAGAGACCAACTAGCAAAGAGCTATCATGAAAGGAAGTCTGGAAAAGGCAGAGTATTCAAGTCCTGGAATAGCATTACCAAGGGAGAATAATGTTTGGTTTAACATTTTTATTTTTATTTTTCCACTCCTATCTTTGCCTTCTGTTTGTGCCTTGAGAAATCTGGGAAGAAATCTGACAGTGTATACTAGGGAAGAAATCTGACAGTGTATACTCAATATCTGTAATGTTCAAATACGCTAGCCTTCAAAGTGAGATGTATTGAATCACTTGATGATGTGGTTACAGAAGATGTGGCTGTGAAGACAAAGAGTGCCCTACGTGTAGGGTAACCATAAATGTCATCCAAATGATGCTTAATGATTATCCAAACCAGGAGAATATAGAGAAGTGAGAGGCCTTGTTGTTAATAATCATGCCAGGACAATGTGTTTAGGGACAATCTCAGGAAAATCAGGGTATACATTCACTTCCTATTAAAGGAGTTTGTTAAAAAAAAAAAAAAAAAGGAGAAAAAAATGGCCCTTTGTCCAGACTATACTTAAATAGCCACATACCTTGGATTTCATAGAAACCATGGAAAACACACTCTAAAACATAGACTACAATAATTTTTGAAACATCAACCAGTACCAGCTTAAGGCTGAGACAAATGAACTAGCAACCAATACATATCAGAGAACAAGCTCTCAGAGCTTGATATACAAGGGAGAATGGACCCTGTCTTCAGGTGAGGAGTGTCCACATGTGAGTGGTTGTGGGTTTGTCATTTTGCATAAACCACCTATGGAAATGGGCTCAAATTTCATTTGTTCTTGGAAAGTGGGAAAATAGTAAGTTACATAATATATAAATATATGTTATTTAATAAATAAAATAGTAAAATAGTTGTATATACAACACTGATCTGATATGGCTTATATCTATATGTGAGTGTGCAGTGTACCCTTCACTTCAACATACAGAAGTGTGGTTTACATAGTTACGGTACAATTAACTCTGTTTTCTCTAGTGAAGTCCAATATCTTAATGATAATAACAATATAATAACAGTAATAATAGGTACCATTTTCTAACAAGTACTATGTGCCGTACGCTTTTCACCTTCCATAATTCTGTAGATGTGAAATCGTGGCACAGAATAGTTTAGTGACTTGCCTAAGAGCACAGTATGATTAGGAGTATAACTACTGTATTAGTTTGCTCAGACTGTCCTAACAAAATACCACGAACAACAGGAATTGGTTTTCTTACAGTTGTGGAGGCTGGAAGCCCAAGACCAAGATGTCGGCAGGTTTGGTTTCTCTCTCCTTGGCTGGCAGGTGGCTGCCTTCTCGATCAGTCCTTATGTGGTCTTTTCTATGTGCTCATGGTCCCCTGGTGTCTCTTCCTCTTGTTATAAGGCGACCAGTCATATTGGATTAGGGCCCACCCTAACAGGCTCATTTTAACTTAGTTACTACTTTAGAGGCTCTGTGTCCACACACAGTCATATTCCGAGGTACTGGGGGTTAGGGTTTCAGCATATAAATTTGGGGGTTTGTGGGGAACTTGATTAGCCCATAACAGTATCCAACCTGAAATTCAGATTTGGTCTGAGTCTAAAACCCATGTGTTCTCCCCATCAGCTTGGCTCCAGCTACTGGAAGCAAGCCCTCTGCTTTATGCTTTATTAAAAGAAGTAGATCTACAGGGCACAGTCTCTATCCCCTAAAGCTTCCCAATCGGTAGAGAAAGGAAACAAGTCAACCACTTTCCCTAATGCAACACAAAATAAAATGACAAGTAAATGAGTGCTCAGAAGATGGTGGGCATAGTAGACCAAAGCACTGCCTCTGAAATCAAAGTACTGGAGTTCAGATCTTAGTTCTGCAATTAATGTAGATACAAGAAAATGAGGATCAGAGCATTCATTCAAAACCTGTGTTGAGATCCTCCCATGCACTAAGCATCATTCTAGCCTCTTTGGCTACATTATACTGTTCTAAGTGTATTCAAATATTACTCAGGAAAAAAGTTAGGTGATTTTTACAAAAATGCCTCTTGTTTTTCATTATCATTATGCAAGGTCTTTGTGGATAATCAAAATTAGCTGCTTTGAAGATTTGTTTTTTTTACTAAAGTTAAATGGTTAGGGAATCTGGTGTTAAGTTTAGGGTATTTATTTTTAATAATTCCTTCAAAGAAAGAATAAAATATTCACGATTAAACAAAAATTGGTGGTGATACACAGAAGGACTCTGTGGGGCTCCTGGGCACAAAAGCCTCTCTGTGTCCCCCATTTCTTGATTACAGGAAACAGGCTTCATTCAGTCTCCATGACCTTCCCTGAGCTCCAAGGAATAGGTTCAAAGAGTTGCTAATTAGGGAAGGAGGGGATGCGAGACATGGGAGGAGCAGTCAAGAGAAAACATAGTGCAGCCTTGAGGCAGGGTCCTGGTTCTCCCTCAAGGGATACACACAACAATATCTTTGAGCTGTTTTGCAGATACTGAAACTCCCTCCAGGTGGGAGAAGTTAACTGTCTGCTGCCCACATAGACCCCAGATGAGTTGAAACCAGAAGATTGGTGATGCCGACTCCCACTTACCATCCCACCAGCCAATCAGAAGAATGTCCATGAGCTGATCACACCCTCTTTGAACCATTGCTACAAAACTTCTCACTACCCCCTCCAGGGACACACAGCTTTGAGGGCATTTTCCCGCTGTGGCCCCCTTTGCCTGGCAAAACAATAAAGCTATTGTTTTCTACTTCACCCAAAACTCTGTCTTTGAAAATTAATTCGGTGTCAGGGTACAGAGGCTGGATTCGGCTTCAGTGAGACTGACCAAACCACTGGAGGAAAGATTTTTGGTCAAGTAGCTTTTAAACATATATAAAGACTGACTTAGAATTTGGTTCTAACTGTAGGAGAGACAAGTTTGTATAAAGACTGGCTTAAATCTTAGCTCTCACTATAGAAGAGAAGAATTTGAATGAAAGGAAACAAAGAGATCTTTGAGATAAGTAAAATCTGAAATCCTGATTCTTCATCAGGATCCGCAGCTCTCCCTCGAGGTCCTGGGTCAGTCTCCCCAGGCCTTTCAGCACTAAACGTATTGTCAAGACGTTCTCGAAAGTGAGAGGCTTATGCAGCCTTGACGTCCAACACAGAGAACAAGTGGATGGTTTTCCAGAGCCTTCCATATATATATACCTACATAGGTAGATGTTTATATGTTTTGAAGCAGACACCAAGATTAAGATAAAAGGGGTGTGTCTCACTGGGTCACACTTTGGAGATCAGAGTAGCCACATTTTTCTACAATTTTAAGGATGTGAGACATCAGACAGCTTCCTAGACTTTCAACTAAGACCACAGAGCCCGGAAGCTCTGCACAGCATTCAGTTCAGCCATCTAATAAAACACTCTTCATAGTTGTCATGACAACACCCTCATTCTCCCCTTGTGAAGTACGCTTCTTTCCTCCAGCTGGAAGTGTTTACTTGAGGTCTATTGGGATGGTGTGATTTTTTTACTGGAATATACCATTAGAAGGGCACTGAATTGGAATTCACCAAGCTTTCTTTGAGATTACAGTATATGAATCCAGGTAACACACAAAACCTTCTTGGTGTCCTCTTCTCATAGCAGCCAGAGACTTGTCACATCTCTTTGGAAGCTTTTATTTCTCCTTTTAGGAGAAATTATTTTAAAAGACCTGATTCAAAGCCCTAGAGTCTTTAACATTTTCAACTTTGTTCTTCGTCCTTCCAGGACCAGGTAGCCAGCTCCTGTGAATTAGGCTTCTACAGTTTTATGAAAAATTAGGCTTTATGATGCTGGCAAAGGAGTCCCTAATTTATTTATCAGGAAATGGCAATCTGTTCTTATTTTTTATTATTGAAATTTAGTTGATTTACAATGCCGTGTTAGTTTCAGGTGTACAGCAAAGTGATTCAGTTACATATATATATATATATATATATATATATATATATATATATTCAGATTATTTTCCCTTATATGTTATTACAAACTATAACCTTTGCTATATAGTAGGTCCTTGATGTTTATCTATTTTATATATAGCAGTGTGTATCTGTTAATCCCAACCTCCTGATTTATACCCTACCCCTCCCCTTTGGTACCCATATGTTTGTTTTGTATGTCTGTGAGTCTCTTTCTGTTTTGTATATAATTTCATTTGTATCTTATTTTTTTAGATTCCACATAGAAGTGATAACATATGATATTTGTCTTTTCCTGGCTTATGTCACTTAATATAATAATCTCTAGGTCCATCCATGTTGCTACAAATGGCATTATTTCATTATTTTTTTATGGCTGAGTAATATTCCACCATATGTGTGTGTGTGTGTGTGTGTGTGTGTGTGTGTGTGTGTGTGTGTGTATATATATATATATATATATATATATATATACTCCCCACAACTTCTTTATCCATTCATCTGTTGATGGACATTTAGGTTGCTTCCATGTGTTGGCTATTGTAAATAATGCTGCTATGAACACTGGGATATGTGTATCTTCCCAAATTAGAGTTTTCTCCCAATATATGCCCAGTAGTGGGATTTCTGGGTCATACGGTAGTTCTATTTTTAGTTTTTTAAGGAACCTCCATACTGCTCTCCATAGTGGCTGCACCAATTTACATTCCCACCAACAGTGTAGGAGGGCCCCCTTTTCTCTGCACCCTCTCCAGCATTTATTGTTTGTAGACTTTTTGATGATGCCCATTCTGACTCTCTAAACTCCCATCAAGGACTAGATTTCTTCTCCTGACAGAGAGCTGCTCTAGGCTGGTAAACCTAGCTGGTGCTGAAACAGTATGTGTGATGCCATGGGACTCTGGGGTTCTCCCCAGTTGTCCCTTCTGAATGTTTCCTTATCTTCCCACCCTCCTCCAACACTATGCTTTTAAGAATTGCTCATCCAGGAAAAACAAACTTTATTCAAAGGCAAACAGTAATCAAAGAGGATCTTGCCATGATTTCCTTTTAAATATTGGATGTATACTAAAAGAAATTGGTAAAATGATATAGGAATGAACATCATGAAAACAAAACAAAACAATTTAAAAGTTTCCATGTAGCATAAAAAGATCTCATAGCTTTAAACTCAAATAACCAAACAAAATATCCACCTCCATAAAGTCAGAGCTGAAATCAGATACATCATTGAATATGAGGTTTCCTGCAGGATTTTTATATAAAATAATATTACATTTATGTGTAGTTCTTCCCTTTCTAGTATTCTGATATTTTTTTAATGTTCACTTTTATTAAATACTTTATTCTGTCTCTCTTGAAATCTTTATGTAATTTTTCATCCTTTATTCTACTATATTAATATACTAATGAGATTATCTGATGTCAAAAATGTAAAAATATGTTATGTTTTTATACACAGTTTTATTGAGTTAACTAATATTTAGTTATTCCATATATAGATAGATAGATATACTTTTTTTGATATAAGATCTATTTAGACTATTTTTAAATTTTCTAAATTTTCACCCTTGATTCTCTTCCTTTTGATTCAAGTTTGGAGAACTTCTTTCACCTACTTCTTCAAACTTTCTGTGTCTCCGGGGAGTTTTGATAGAAAATACAAGCATGACTGTACATATATATGTACGCTTACATATACATACATAAATTTTATTAAGGTATGATTACATGTCACAAGATGAATTCTTTGTAAGTCAATAGTTCAGTGAGTGTTGAAAAATCTATATATACTTGTAACCACAACAACAGCTAAGACACATTTCATCCCCCCAAAAAGTCCTTCATGTACCTTTGCAGTCAAACTCCCTTCCTCTCCAATTCCAGGCAGCCACTTACTTGCTTTCTTTTACTATGGGATTGTTTTTGTCTTTTGTAGAATTTCATTGCAATGAAGTGTATAGTGTTTCACTTTTTACATTTGGCGTCTTTCATTTAGTAAAATGATTTTGGAATACATCCATGTTGTTATGTGTATTGCTGATTTGTTCATTTTCATTGCTGTGTAGTGTTCCAGTGCATGAATGTATCACATTTTGTTTATCAGTTTACACACTGATGGATTGTTTCCAGTTTTTGATTATTGTGAATAAGTCTGACATTAACATTCATGTGCAAATTGCCATGTGGAATGTGGGCATAGTTTTATTTCTCATAGGTAATGACTTTGAAGAGGTTATTCGGTTTACGTGTTCATTTAAATCTATTAAGAAACCAATAGATTATTTTTGTGATCTTTCTAGAGCATCACTTAGATAGTTTTTGGCCTTTCTATTCTCTCTCAATTCTGTTCTCAAAAGTAATATCACCTCCTGCATCTAATTTAACTTTTCATTTTTGCATTTTTATTTATTTTTGTTATATTAACTCTTTTTCTTTCTCCGTGCCCTTGAAAACTGTTTTATCTAGTCTGTCCAGCCATCAATTTGTTCTTCAGACATATAGCTTTTTAATATACCCATCTATGAATATCTTTATTTTAACTACTAGATTTTATATAGTAGTTAAAGTAATTGCTTCAAATATAAGATATTCTCCCTAAGAAAGTTTACTGTAATTTCCTGATCTCTCTGCTTTCAAAATTATGCTATATCTGAAATAATATGTTCAGTTAGTTGTCTCAAAATGTCTCATTATTTATCCTTATGAGTTTATAGTCACCTGATATTTTCAGATGTGTGTGACTGGGAGGGAGGGATGCTGACGGAGTCTTCCCCTTGTCCTTCCTGGTCTGGGCCACAATAAGTGAAGATCGATGCCTAATGCAGAGAGTCTCTGGAACCGTCACCTGCTCCTCACACATGCCCTGCTCTGTTCAGTCTTTTCATTTGTAATCAAGCTTCACTTGATGGCTTGAGGCTGTTGGTATTGAGGAGCAAATGCTCAGAGGTTGGCATGATGTTAACTAAATTTTCTCTCTTTTTTTTTTTTTTTCTTGAAAGAGTGAAAAAGCAGCCAGTAATCTCCCAAGGTAACATGGGAAGAGAAAAAGGTTCTCTCGCCCATCTCCACACTGTGACCTTCAGCCAATTCAGCCCCCAACACACACTGAATCGGGGGCTTTTATAATTCTATTTAGTTTGTTGTATTGTAATTGATCAACAGTCTTTCTTCCCGTGAAATCTTCAGAATTGAATTAGGGAGATGAAGGCGGCACGTCCAATTTGACCTTCTTGTAATATACAAGCAAATTTCTTTAATACTTCCTTCATTGTCAGACTAATATTTATTTTAGATGTTATATTATTCTAAGACAAGTTTCAAATCACTTCCATTTTCCTAAGCAATTTCCTTGCCTTCCTCCTTTCCTTTCTTTCTGTGTTGTCTATAAAACTACCAAAATTGCACGGTTTTTTTATGCTTACTAGTTTATCATTAAGGGTATTATAAAGGATACAGATGAACCACTACATGAATGGGTACATAGGGTGAGGTCTGCAAAGGGCCTGAGTGCAGGAGCGTCTGTCCCCATGGAACTGGGCTGAACCACTCTCCCAGCTCACAGATGTGTTCACCAACCCAGAAACTCCTACACTGGGTTTTTCATCCAAAACCTGGTTTCAAGACCTGTCCCTGTCACTGTACAGCTCTGTGACCCAAGTGTGAAATAATAACTACCTGTGAGTTCCGTTAAGTATCAGATCTCTCCTTTATAACATGGGATTAATAATATTTACCTCATTTCATTGCTTTGATAAAGTAATACAATGCATGGGATGTTGCAAAATGCCATCCAGATTCCAAGATGAGGGCACTGGAGGCTCATTGCTAACTGGTAAACATCTATTCAGGAATTGCCCTTGCTCCTTGCCCAAAAGGCATTACCTCCCCCAGGTTATAACTGGGCTTAGGCATGTCCAGTGACTGGTCCCTGGGGTACAAATGTCTGGTCCCTTGCTTAGCCTGGGGACAACTGTCTGGGCCATCCCACTTCCAGAGCCCCTTCCCTTATTAGCTGAGTCTCTGTTGCAGTGACACCATAGCTCAACCGTCCTTCTGTTCAAGTGCTTCCCTAACTCTCTTACCGATGATTTTCTGAGTGTGCACCCCCAAAATCTCTTGCACATAAATCTCTTCTCTTTTTTTTTTCTTTGTGTCCACACCACGTGGCATGCAGGATCTTAGTTCCCTGACCAGGGATCGAACCAACACCCCCTTCAGAAGAAGCATGGATTCTTAACCACTGGACCACCAGGGAAGTCCCATAAATCTCTTCTTTTAAAGTCATTTTCAGGGTAACCAGACATAAGCCAGAAGTTTGTAAATATCAAACCACCATATATTGCAAAGCTGGTATCTCCTCCTGAATACTGCATGGCAAGCATCAAAACGAGACCTACAGAAATAGAGTACATAACGGGAAACATCACTGTGAAAGGAGGATCACTGTGAGCTCCTGAATCGAGGTAGGGCTAACCAGCAATGTGAAACATGACCTTCACCTTGAAATAAGGTGAGTGTCTAGAGACGTCATGCCAACAAAAAACCCATGTTGCATCTGCCTCTGAAGCTGCAGTTCCGGCTTCTATAGCGCTTACTCCAGCTGGCTCCTTAAGCAAGACTGAGATCATTTAGTTCATGACTTCAAACTCGAGCACACCCTTCAGTTTACAAGTCACATGACCTGGACAGGCCCCTGTAATGGTACCTTTTGGCAAAGCCTCTGACCTGGACTGAACCATAGATACCGTTGTTTTCATTTTAAATATCCAGGAGTAAACAGTGCCTGTCAGCTCCACCAGGGCTCCTCCAAGTGACTGGACATTTACACAAAATGTGCCTGGGTGCAAAATCTGTAGGAGGCAGTGTCCAGCGCAAAGCCTGACCTGTGTGAGCATCGGGGACAATGAGCCGTCACAAACACTTGGCTGAGGCAGGACCAATCTGTTTTCTTGAACACTGCATGTTGACTGTATCAGTACAGATAGGCTAAGATGGGAGACGTTTGCTATGATGCAACCACATGCCTGAATGCTTAGGTCAGAAGGAAGGGTGATCACAAAACAAGGATGGCCATGGTATAGGAGATGCAAAATGGAGGCAAGACTCATGAAGGACCGTGATTAAGAAGGACACGTGTGGAAGGGCTTGGGCGTTTCCTTTCTCTTCTCTTCCTTTCCTTTCTTTTTTTCTGCTATTCTTACTTTCTCTCAACATTAAAAAATCCTTACAAAGAACATATACTCTCCTTTAAGGATGTTAGAGTAACATGATTCATTTGACATAATTTTATTTTATATAGCCACTTTTTTTTTTTTTTGAGGTATGTGGGCCTCGCATTGTTGTAGCCTCTCCCGTTGCAGAGCACAGGCTCCGGGTGCGCAGGCTCAGCGGCTCCGCGGCATGTGGGACCCTCCCGGACCGGGACACGAACCCGTGTCCCCTGCATCGGCAGGCGGACTCTCAACCACTGCACCACCAGGGAAGCCCTTATATAGCCACTTTAAATAAATATTCAAGTCACTTAGTAGGTGACATCCAAACCTGATTTTATGGTGCTAGATAGGCACCATAAAAAATAAGCACTAAAAAGAGTTCAAACAATGCATTCATAACAAATACTATATATATTAATTCAAAGTCCATTCACTCATTCTGAAAGAGCACCTACAAACAAATGACACACAAGAACCACGTTTAGGTGGTTGCGAAAATGGGAGGGTCGAGAATAGATCATGATTATACGAGAAGATGCAAATGAATTTTTTTAAAAAGGACCTTTGCACAAATCGGTGACGAAGGTGAACTGTGAACTGAAGAGAACCATTAACTCAGCTTCTGCACCTGAACAGTAAAGATCCCGAAATGCTGAATGGAGGGCCCTGTGAATCAAGGTCAGGTACACTCTCCTCTAAGGAACTGAAGGCTCTTGTTCTGTGTTAAGTCAATCTATCCCAAGGAGGAAGAGATACTGATACAGATCAAAGGGAAACTGGGCTCCAAGCGAACAAGAAAGCCAGCTGGGGGAGGGGAAGGATCCTCCTGTTGAAGGAACGCAGATACTGAATCAGACAACCAGCAATTCTCTCTTCCTTCTCTCGCTTTTTCCTTGAATGGACAACTGCCTCTTCTACTTCGTCTTCCCTTAGGTCCTTTTGACGGGTTAAGTAGAATTGTGGCCACCTCCTGCTTAGGATGCCCCCAAGCAAGGGCAGGTTTAAGTGCAGATGGAAGAGGGGCGGGCATGAGGAGGCCCCTCGAGCCAGCTTCTCCTGTAGGGCGGCTCATCTGTTACTCCAGTCAGGAAACTGTGCTGCCATTAGGTGCTGGGGAAGGTCCTGACCCTAGGGGAACTCAGTTTTTAAAGCTTTACTGTGATATATTTCACATACTATGAAACCCATCAATTTAACGTATACAGTTCAGCGGCTATTAGTATACTCACAGAGTTGTGCAACTATCTCCACAATATAATTTTAGAATATTTTCATCACTCAGAAAGAAAGCCCCTACTCATGACTGGTTCTTCTTTCCTGCTCCCCACCCCACAGCTGCAGGCATCCATTAATATAATTTCTATGTGTCTATAGGTTTTCCTGGGACATTCCATATATGTAGAATAATACAACATAGAATCTTAGGGATTGACTTCTTTCATTTAGCATAGTATTTTCAGGATTAGCTATTATCGTATAAGCTTGGTGAGTAGCCCAATAGAAGGACCAGCATGTCAAGCACAGACTGTGTTTCTGTTGTAATTGCTTACCTACTCTGTGCATCGCACCTTGCTCTGCCTCTTAAATGATTTTTGTTACTCTTGTCTCTACCCAGTGACCCTGAAAGAAGGAGCATATTTGCACTACCAGCAACCTCACAATCAAACGGCTTACCCTGGCTTGTGAGATCCCATCAAGTCGGTTAATACCACAGATGTAGCCAGATGGCAGAGGGGAGAAAGAGGAGAGAAATTTTAAAAAATTTTAAGTCATGTTTTATATACTAGAGACACTCTGATAGTCTCTCCATTCACTAGTAAACGAATGCTTATATTTCCTCTATGCCTTTTTATAGTTTATATACAGAGTATGGAGTTATTTTGTCCATCATTAGAGGAATTTCTCTGCTTTTAATTTGCCTCCTAATATTTCTTAAGACATTTTGTAAATAGAACCAACAGGAGACTCACACACATGAGTAGATGAGGTTCTAGTTATATTAAGATACTTTAAGTTATTTGATGCATGTCTTTGACTTCACCCTTTTTTCACCAAACTCACCCTTCTGGTGTAAATACACACATCCAAAATGACCAAAAATTAGTTGTTTCTTTGTTCATTTGAATTCAAGTGACTGTGACCTATTGTCCCAGAGCCTAATACTGGCATCTATTAAGGCTGGCATGTAGCAGCTTGTCACCAAGTGTGGAATAAAAAAAGGAAAGGGGGGAAGGAAGGAGGGAGGGAGCAAAGGAGGAGCTAAAGAATGATTAAAATAAAGCAATCAAACCAGTCAGCAAACTGAGACTGGGAGATCTCTTAGACTGGCTCATGTATCAATGTAAACAAGTCTCATCTCTCGTTGCTTTTGTTGTATTTATCTAAATGCTCTTAAGAGAGATATGTTTCTCTTTCCAGGAAAGTGTAAAGCAAGTTAAATACAGAGTATAAAGCAATTTGGTAAAGTGAATACAGGCAAACTTCAAAAAAATAATTTTTCTGGGTTTGATTCCTCCATGCCTCCAGCTTTCCCCAGCTGCAAAGGCACTCAGAAATGTCCACATTTCCTAAGGGGACCCTAGATGCTGACGTTGAGTCCCTTGTTTGCTCACACTCCCTTCCACTGAGGAATTCAGATGACTGTAAGCGGACTCATAATTAACACCTTTACATGGAAAATAATTTGTTTCAATACGGAATTGTTGTAAGCACCACACGTTTGGAGTCTGTGCTCATGAATCTGTAGTGCTGTTAGTCTAATTGCTTTCTGTGCATGGAAAGTATCATAAGCTAAGTTTTTAACAGCTAATATATACATCATCAGCATTATGCCTATTTTAATAAAAACCTGAAGGACTAACTAAAATGATTAGAAATGCAGCAGTTCATTTCATTTTAGGGTCACCCAACAGCATTCCTATCTGTGTGAGTCATTATTAAGCTATTACCCCAGATAATAAATATATTTGGAGCTCTCATTGATGTGAAGGAACCCTCAACTCCAGCATTGCTGTGACCCATTCTGCAGACAAGAAAATGAGCTGTAATTCCGGTTCTTATCTCTTTGCACCGCCTTTATAATTTAGAAGTATCAGCGTTTAACCATTTGGTTTCCAAATATGTCAGAGACCTGAAAAGAGGGGAAAGAAAAGTTTTAGAAAAATCACTAAAATGATACTATTTCTAGGCATAATTGTTTTAAAAAACTAGTCTTATTTCTATCTTCATCAATTCACAATTATGAAAATTTTCTGATTCACACAATTGACTTAAATACTTTAAAAAAGTAGTGACTATAGTTAAGAGAAAAAAAGCTTGAAAAATATGTATAACATGCTTCTACTCATTAAAAATAAATTTAAAAGCTGATTAGTAGCCTCTTTATAAAGCTTAAAATAAACATAACTAAAAAAATTGTATTTGGAGTTAGGCATGGTAAAATTATTAAAAAGGAAAACAAGGTAAATAACTATAAAATTCATGAAAGGGATTACCTCTGATGGGAAGACAGTAGTATGGGCTTGGGAGGAACATAAAGATAGTTTCAGCAGATTATTATATATATATATATATATATATATATATATATATATATATATATATATATATATAGGACAAACAAGCACACATATTTTGAAAGACATATAAATAATTGCTAATAGTGATTGACTCAGAAGAAGGAGGTTTGGAGGGTTGGGTAGAAGACTTGATGTTTAGTGTATATTCTTTGTATAGCTTAAATATGTATATATATGTGTGTTTTCAGACTTTAAAAAAAGAATAACTCATTAATCAAAGAAACTAAGAAACAACAAACATATTTTAAGCAACTACAAGAAATACAAAGACATGTTAGAGCCCAGGAGATCATAGACATAATAATAATACAATAATAAAATTAAAATAAAAAGAATATCTAACAAATATTGAGAATTTTCTCTGTTCCAGACATTCTTCTAAACACATTACTGATGAATGTTTCTTAAATTATCAAAGCTTTATTAGATAAATAGCTCTATTTTTTCCATTTTACAAATAAACTAATATTTATGCAATCATATAATTTGCCCAAGACCATACAATTGGTAAATGAAAAAGCTGAGCTGTTGAGCATTTCTGACACTAACCATCGTGCATACTCCCTGCCTACAAGGAACTGAGTTTCTGGAAAGTCACTTCAGTTCTTAAGTGCTCTGACCATGCTATTTTTAATTCTGCCTGGAGAAATGGCAGAAACCATGCCTCTTCACACTGTGCCCAGAGGACGTTCTCTAGGGGTTGAGAATTCGATCATAAAAACAAGATAAAGATGGCAGAAAAATTACCACAACATTGGCAAGCAAGCCTTATCAGAGTAAACTTTGTAAACTCCCAAGAGGGAGCCATCTCCACAGTCTGAAGGGTTGCAAGGAGATGCAGTTGTTTGGTTAAATAAGAAAAAAATGGTGGTCATGGTGGTGGCTTCTATGGGGCAAGTTTGGGGAAAAGAGTGTTACCACATGCACAGTGTGTTGTGAGTACAGTGAATAAGTCACCATAGAAATTCACCAGCATAATCTTCACCTTCATAGAATGCATTTGGTGGGGAGATCAAGCCCCATAGAATTTGACCAAACTTCAGAAAGCATCAGAGATGTCTTTAAAAGATGGAAAGTTCTGGAGACTTTACTGTTACTGTCAGCGTTGTTTTAGTTTATTTATTTTTTCAGCTTCATTCTGTTAGGAATGAGCAGGACAGGGATAAGCAGCCATGAGAGGAAAAGATGAAAGGGAAGAAAAAACGTTGAGTTGAGTGACAATGGCTGGCCAAGGTCCATGGTGTTGCCCACTTCCTGCCAGCTCAGCAACTCTGCCAGCTGGTGGCATAATTTGTAGGGAGGACTAGAAGGTAACCCATGTGTCAGGGCAGTTCCCAGGCCAGATGGAAGGAGGGCAAAGAAGAGAAGGGAGTCATGCATGGTTGGCGTGGCAGCCCCTGTTCCATTTGGCAGGGAGCAGATATGGATTGATGGTAGGACCAAGGGGATGGAGAGCCCCACACATCTCAGCAGAGTGCTGGTCCCCTGACGGGCCATCTGGTCAACCATCACGAAAAACCTGCACGCTCTTCTCTGAGAACTGAGATTTGGGGAGTGATTATTCCTCAGTTAGAGCCTTTTCAATTGTTGATATCCTAATTTCGTTCCCAGATACAGAAAATACTATTAACCTGTGCATTTCCTCAATTTTTAAGAAAACTTGTATTTAAACAATTGACTGTAGCACTATTTTTGTCACATAAAACAGTTAGTTTTGAAAATTTTACACTATTTAACAATTACCCCTTTATTACTCCCTTGAAGCTGATATAGTCTATTGAATTCTAAATTCATATGCAAGAACTCTTTTAAAGAAGTGGATCCTTGACACAGTGAGACTTTGACATGATGTGTATTTTCAAGTCTCCAGTGCTGATCTGCATACTGCAATGTCTCATGGCAAACATTGCTGAGCATTCTTCAATGGCAATTTTCAATTGCTTTAGAAAATGGCCTGGATGAGGGTTGCAGTGATCGACTAAAGAGGGGTCTGAACTCCTAATATCTCCCCACTAATGTGTGCGCTTAGGATGGTGAGGCCTTTTTATGCACTGAATCGTGATAATACTCCACACAACAGACAATTTTAAAGAGCCATTTTGTGAAGCTGTTCAGTGAAATCCCTCCACAGCATTGAAATACACGATCTTCCCTCATCTCCTGCCCTGTGATATGTGCTTGTCCAGAAGTCAGCTCCATTTCTCTGGTGCCCCGTTCCTGCTGTGCCCTGAATCCAAGTCAGAGGAGCAAGAAAGTGATGGGAATGTGGTCTTAAGGGTCCCGTACCCGGGGTTCATCTTATGGATTTTGGTCCTGTTTTCCTTTTATGTATTTTTCTATCTTATCTTCAGGAGGAAAAAAATCCAGACAATCAAAGGCTGAGATTATTGAATTTGGGATAAAACGCCTTGTGTACTTCATTCTAAAAGATGTCAATGATCTTATATCTATCAGAACTAATGATTGAGAACAGGCTGATATGCGACACAGAGAAGAAAACTTAGCAAATGTACAGCCCATGGTCATATGTTCAATTTCACTGTGACAAAGAAGTTAAGTATAAGAGGATTATGAGTAGAGTTGTTCTCCTGTGTTGGTTTTACTGAGGCTGTATTCCTGCTAAGGAAAGTGAACGGTACTGAATAAATTAAGCAGAATTCCAGTTTCTAAAAGCACTAATGAATCTGTGACTAGATTTTCTTTTTCAACAAAATGTCATTATAGATCTCTGATTCATGATTTTGTCAACAAAATGATAGCAATTTCTGAGTCTTTCATATAATCTGATACATTTGCAGCCAGAGAAATACCTTGCACCAATCGGGATTTGGTATCTGCCTTGTTTTTAATAGTTCAAGATAGGCAGCATCTCTGGATCGCTTCCCTCCCTTCTTTCTTGTCGCTTCCCATTCCTTGGCTCCTTCCTCCTTTCCTATCTCTCATCCTCAGTTCTTCTCTGTTTCCTGCATTGGTTCTATCAGTTTTTCTGACCCACTTTCCTCTCCACCTTCTTATCCCTGCTTTCCATACTTCTTTTCTTGCTACTCTACTTCCTTGTTCTGTATCCCTTCCCTTTTTTACCCTCTCCTTTATTTTTAGTAACAGCTGCTGTTTCATGAACGTCTGACACTGCTTTCCTGGCGGCTCTGACCTTCAAATGATTCGGGCCACTTTTTCACCTCAATTCATCTGAATTCCTCTGATCTATTCAAGATGCTCAAATATCCCAAGCCTCTTTGTAGCTGCCTCCTTGAGAAATTCTGTGGAAAGGAAAACTGAAAAAAGGATGGGCCTTTGCAGAAGAAAGCATTTGTGTGGGGGAACTCAAGCCATCAAAACCCCAACCTCCTTTTCTTCTGATACCTCCTTTCTTCCCTGGTCCCTCATTTTCTATGTCTTGACACTTTGTAAGATTTTTAAATGTAACATATATTCTAAATAATTTTGATGGAGGCTGGAATCGGAAACAGGGGAGTATCTCTTCCTGTATCTTGGCTAGATGGTGCAATATTTTAAAAGTAATGTACCATCTATGGAAAGGAAAATACATTGGCATTTCTGAGGGCAAAAATTTCTGCAGATCCCAAGTTGTTAGTTAGATGCCTGGAGCCAGCCTTGAACTTTTCAGTGAACTCTCAGTTATTCAAGAACATTGGCCTTCCCCTTCCTTGCAAGTTCTTTTACCATTATCCAAATTTCTGTTTAATTGAGTGCTACCATATATGGTGAAATTCGAATTGTTTGTGTTATTTATGGCAATATTGTTATAACATCTGTTCTGGTAAGAGACAGCTATGGATCTGTGACCCATTCCAGTCCGCACTTCCCTCCAGCATGTTTCTGGCTGCAATTACAGGATTTTCATCAACAGAATTCTATGCATTTTGAGATCCAGTTACCTTCCGAACCTCTTGATCTGCTGCCATGGGCTGGAGATCAACTAGAGGGCACCTATTCCTCTGTACCAAAGTGGTCTTGAGAAATGAGAAAGGAGTAGATGCTTTTAGTTTTTAAAAATCCGTTATATCCTAGAGTTTGAAAATACTCACACTCGTATTATAAATGTGTGTGCTATCTAAACACATCAGTGTCATATGGATACTTAATATGAATAAATGCATACAAGTTTTTAAACTTTGCTTTAATTTAGAAGACATTACTTCTTCTCAAGGCAATTAAAGCCACCTTTAGTTATCTCAGTTTTCATAAGCCAAGATTTGAGGAAAATGTTTTTGCATGGAATCCTAAGAATCTGTTGATTTTTCAGTTGGTAAAAATGTTAGTGACAACACATTTAGTATTAATAATAGTCATAATATTATAGAATACATAATCATAAAAGTCAAGGAAAGCTACATCTAGAAGAAATACTGAGAGCAAGAAAATTTATTTCAGAGTCAAAACTTTTTATATAATCACCTTGTAATAATAACATGATGCTAAGTAAGCAGACAGTTATAACACAATGTACTAAACTCCTTAGCATTTTCATGTACTTTATTTTGAGGTTATATAAGCATTTGAAAACGTAAATGAACAAATATGTGACATATTTCAATTCACAAAAAAATCTTGATTCAAAAATGCATTCAAAAAGTCATTGCAGGTCTTCCCTGGTGGCGCAGTGCTTGAGGGCCCGCCTGCCGATGCAGGGGACACGGGTTCGTGCCCCGGTCTGGGAGAATCCCACTTGCCTCGGAGCGGCTGGGTCCATGAGCCATGGCCTCTGAGCCTGCGTGTCCGGAGCCTGTGTTCCACAACAGGAGAGGTCACAGCAGTGAGAGGCCCGCGTACCGCAAAAAAAGGAAAAAAAAAAAAAAGTCATTGCAAAAAAAAAAAAAATGTAGTAACTCCATACTCCACTGTGCCCTAAGCCTTTGCCCCCGGATGTAAACACTCCCACCCACAAGATGACCCAGAGCCACGTGTGGCTCCAGTTTGCTCAGAAGAATAGAAGAAGGAGTGGAAGCTGGCCATGGGCAGCAGGGGCTCACAGCAGGGGCTTGGCAGCCACACAGGTACCAGAATCAGCACAGGTGCAACAAGAGGAGACCCACAAAGGGCAGATGCAGGAGCTGCACTGGACTAAAAGCTCCTGGAGTAAAACCAGAGGCCCTAAAAGTAGTCAGTACCTTTTTCAATTCACAATTTCACAGGCATAAAAACAGACCAGTCATAAGAGCCACCATAGCCGAGAAAGCCCAAAGCCTAGTGTCCATCAGGTATTTACAGCTTATTGGTTGTTCCTTCCAGTCCAGACACAAGGTCCAGTCAGCAGCCATGTTATCCTAAGGAGGGTTGCTTAGTAACAAAAGTAACAATCTTACTGTTGCCAGGTTACCAGGGAAACTGAGCCAGACAGCATAACCAAAGGTCAGCCTGGAACCATGGATCAGGAGCAGATCTTTCTGGGCTGAAGAGGAGGTGAAGCCTCAGCTTTCTTGTCCTGGGATCACCTGGCCAGCTTGTGACAGACAGGAACTTGTTCTGGAACTCTGGACTTCTTATCCTGAACTTACGTTGCTGCACGATATTCATATGATATATTATGTGAAAAGGTACAATGGAAACATCACCTACGTCAGAGCACAGCCCCATGACTGTGATTATATTTTCAAGCTTATTAATGAGCTTGTATTAGGACGCAGACGCCAAGGCTTTGTTCACGTGGAGCTAGGCTACATTTCTCACGTCCTTCGGATTTATCAGAGTCGTCACTTGGTCTTATAAAGTTCGATTTGAATTTATTAAACTTATTGCTCATATTAAGACATTCTGAGTGTCAACAGGTATTCACTAGCCTAGCTAGTGACTTTCAATCCATTAATCCAAAGTGACTTTCAATCCATCAATAAATGAAGATTTATTTAGCTATTACTATGAGCAAAACAAGATCCCAGGCAGTTTGTAAAGAAAGGCAGATATTAGACTAAGAATCTTGTTTGTACAGAACTTTCAATTTTCAGTTTAGTTGAGAAATTAAAACATATGAGGGAATTAACCAAATGAAGGAGAATATATGCTAAGTACCATCTACAAATACTCTACTACAGGCATATGTCATTTTATTGTGTTCTGTTTTATTGTGTCCTCTACAAATTGAAAGTCTGAGGAAACCTTGTGTCCTGTGTTGAGCAAGTCTATCAGCATCGTTTTTCCAACAGCATTTGTTCACTTCGTGCCTTTGTGTCACATTTTGGTAATTCTCATAATACTTCAAACTTTATTATTATTATTATATTTGTTATGTGATCTGTGATCAGTGATCTTTGATGTTACTATTGCAAAACAATTATGACTCACTTACGATTCAGATGATAGCATTTTTTAGCAATGAAGTATTTTTAATTAAGGTTTATACACTGTTTAGACGTAATGCTGTTGCACACTCAATAGACTACAGTGTAGTGTAAACATAACTCTTATATGTACTTGGAAACTAAAAAATCTGTGTGACTCAAGTTTTGTGATAATTGTTTTATTGTGGTGGTCTGGAACCAAACCCACAGTATCTCCTGGGTGTGTCTATATAGGATAGTATACCTACAACAGAGATACAGCTATAGGATAGTACCAACAATAAATGCTATAAAATCCATTAGAGATAGAGATTATTTTGATCAACATGAATCCATAAAAGTTTCAGGTGTGTTGTGAGAATTGAGGCAATACTTAAATAATGAATTGATTCCATCCTGGAATGATGCATAAGATTTATGTAGATTTTCTGTAGACTTAATGGAAATGTTGCTGTATTTCCAGACTCAAAACATAAATGGAAGTGAAGTTTCAGGCTTGGAATCCAGGGTGTTTTCTTTCTTATTATTAGATAATGGGAAATTAATCACCTGTCTCCAGGAAAAGTGGAAATAGTAGGGGACACTAGCCCTTCTTTGTCTAAATACACAATGAGAGGGACTTCCCTGGTGGTCCAGTAGTAAAGAATCCACCTTACAATGCAGGGGATGTGGGTTCGATCCCTGGTCGGGGAACTAAGTTCCCACACGCTACAGGGCAAATAAGCCCACGCGCCACAACTATTGAGCTTGTGAGCCTCAACTAGAGCCCGTGTGCAGCAAACTACAGAGCCCAGGCACTCTGGAGCCTGCGAGCCACAACTAGAGAAGAGAAAACCCACATGTCACACCTAGAGAGAAACCCGTGAGCCGCAACAAATGATCCTGCATGCCGCAATTAAAACCCGACGCAGCCAAAAAGAAATTAAATAAATACATAAATAATAAGTAAATCTTAAAAAAAGAAAGAGGAAGTTCTTTGAAAAAAGAATTTTTATAAATAAACACACCATGAGAATGTGAAACCATGTCTTTGCGTCTATTCTGATGTCTCAGGATTCCCAACAATCTTCTGCATCTTACAAAATATCTATTATTGTACTTTCTAAACTATGCAGCATTATACTGATTGAGGCTCTTTATACCCATTACCTATCACAGTGCTTATCATGTATGAGGTACTTAATGTCCAGTGAACAGACCAGGAAAAACAAGATAAAGATTCAATTCATGGCACCTCCTTCAATACCTACCCAAGGGCCAGGTTCTACATCATGGTTAGGGTTTCTCAAAATACCAAGGATACGTTGGCTGAGCAAACTTTCTAGTTTTCCAGGGAAAGTTCCAGTTACACCTGTCTCCCTTCCAAAACCAATAATAATCTCCCTTTTCACTCAAAGTTGTCAGAGTTTAGACAATAAAGTATATGGACATCCTAATTATAAGGCTAATTCTAAGATAAAAAGTGTTATACATTGTCAGTTATTCTAACATCATGATACAGAGATAACCATTTTAAACAGGTAAATCCTTTCTCCATTAAAAAAAAGTTAAAAAATCTAAAGTCAGACTTTATGTATAAGCCTTATATTCTCATTTTCTTTGAATGCAAAATACCCTCTTGTTTATGAAAGGAGCAGGTGCTCCAGTGGTGTGCTGAAGATGACCTGACCAAGCTCACGTGATGCAAATAGGGACATATCATCCCAAAGATGCATTCACTGATGTCACATTGGACACTTAAAATAAACCACAATGGGAGAATTTACACCATGGAAATTGGCAAACACTACAGATCAAAGATCAGAGTTTGTTTTATTTTTTCTTTTTCCTTCTTTCTATTTTTTTTTTTGAGAGTCAGCTGTTAAATATCAGCATGATACTGGGTGCTTATATAAGACAATTTAAAAAATTGATTGTTGATAAGTACAAAAAAAAAAAAGAAAAAAAATACTCGTAGTCTTACCATTTGGGGATCCCCGCCTTGTCGATGTTTCAATGTTTTCCCTCTTATTTTTGTATGCTAACACACATACTCACACATCGAAACACACAGTCATTGTAAAGTAATGGATGCATTTTGAACAGATATCACAAAATATTCCCATGTGAATGGGTATCATCCTTTGAAATAATCATCTGATGAGTCTGAATGTCTCTTCCAAGAATGATTCCATGGCTCTAAATACTTTTGGATCTCCTGTGTTGTGACTGTCACAGAACCAGTTTAAGAGACCCACATTGAAACCACATCTGATTTTTTTAAGGCTAAATTAGAATTCCCAGATTTATCACTTAATTTATACAGGAAATTTGACTCTAAATGAAATGTTTTTTGTTTTTTGTTTTTTCCCCAAATATAGCTGTAAAATGAAGACTGAAGCTATTCAAAACAATGTTTTCCAAACCCCAAAGACAACTTTGAAACACAGAAGTCATGTCATTTTGCAGGTGGTGGTGCTGGGATAACAGGCAGAGTAGGGCAGGGTGCTTGCACTGTGTAAGGGCCTTGCAAGTTGTCTATTTTGAAACAAAAATTCTTTTGGGGGTAAAATTTCTATTATGAATCTTAAACATCTATCACATTATTTTATAGATTCATCTTCTGTATGAGTGTATTTATGTATAAATAGTTGCAGATTTTAATAGATAATTTCAGCCCTGATTTATACATTAAATGCAACTCAAGTTATGTTTTACACATTTTAAGTTTGATAAAAATTCAAATGTATTTTCCTAAGCCCTTTTCTCCACGACTTTTAATCCCACGTGCATTTTAGAGGAAATGAATTCCGTGTGTTTCTTATTCCATACACTTAACTCATCAAACAATGTTTTGTAAGGACTCTTTGATATCCAAGAAGCTCTTTGAGTCTTTTTATGAGACTTTTTAAGCCCTTCTCCTCAGAAACAGGAAGTCATGTTTGGCCAGGACCAAAAGAACTTGCATACCAAATGGTTTAAGTTCAGTTTGAAAAGGCCACACCACTGAACTTGGATAGGCTCTCAACCTGGCAACACATATTCTCCAGTCCTAGAGGAAATGGCCATGTAGGGCTTGATCAACTCAGAGACCATGAATTAAAGAGTATATATATATAACATGTTGGAGTTGCTTAGAAATTTTAAGAGATGGCAGGATCATTTTCAAATGAAAAAATAAAATCTTTCTAAATTCTTGAGGTTTGACTTGCAGAAATTTTATTTACTTATTTATGTGTGTTTTATGAAAAATGACACTGCTGAGTGTGGAGATGCATCCTGTCTATGGCATCTCACTTCCATATGATTACATTCAAGGAAGAGCGCATAATTTGTTATTTTTGATTCTTTTTCTTCCCACACACTGCTTTCAACTTTCTGTTATTCTGCCACAATCACAAACCAACACCCAGTAGGGGTAAATTCTTCAGGGAAATGTTATTTTTTAATCCATGAATTCCTACAGCTCATTTGAACAGAGCTATCCATGTCCAAATTTTAAAGTGCCCTATTAGTTTGTGATTCTGTAAGTATGCTATAAGATGTTGGGAAAATCTTAGAGGTATGTATACATTTGCACATAAATTAAGGAAAGATAATTTCATTGGAGCCTAAACCATGCTGAAAAATAAATTAGATTCTCTTCATGTTCAGTGTCAAAATAACATATCTGCCGACATTCTCAGAGGGTGAGAGATACATAAATAAACATATGTCCAGTTCAATACTAAATAATAAAACAGGTTTAAAAAAGTACAATTTGTGTAACTTTATCATCAAAACTGTATAGCAAAGCAAGAGGAAAAGGACCATATTATATAATAGACAAAAAAATAAAAATAAAAAACCTCATTTGAAGTCAGAAAAAAAAATCTGCAAATTTTCTCTATCACACCTATATTGAAAAATATAAAGATAAAAGACAAAAGAGGTTTTAATACAGAACCATCACTGTCATTACTGCTGTGTCCATAGGAAAGCATCAGCGAGTCTGTTTTCCCCAGTGTTCCCTCTCTTGTGTCAGTAAAATGACCATCAGGTCATGAATCATATAAGCTTACCTTTGGATATTTTCCAAATGCTTTCAAACCTATTATCTCATTTGACCCTTATAAAAACCTCTAGGTGTAGATAAAATGGGTATTAATATTGACATTTGACAAGAAGAAAGCCAGTCACGGGGAAGTTAAGCAACTTCCCTAAAGGTCATAAAGCTAATTAATGGCTAAAGGAAAAAGCTTTATGGATTATCGGTACTATGTGAGGACCTTTCCATGATTCCTTCAGAATGACCCTGCAGGATAGTTGCTATCGATCTGAGAGCAGGAGGCTGGAGTTCTGAGAGTTCCTAGGGTGTGATGGAGTCTGCATGACCAGTGAGCGGGTGGCGCCCTGACTCCAAAGCCCATCACCATGTTTCCTGCTTACATCTGAAACTGGAACTCTGTACATGTTTCTAACTGAGATACCTGTTCTGCCTTACTGGCGTCCACCCTTGGGCACCCCTCACATTCCCAACCAGGTCGTGGAAGCCTCCGTTTGAACGGCTCAAATGCATGTTTAAAGTAAACCCAGACTAATGGCATGAATTCATTAAGTTAGCTCTAAATGATACCAAAAGTGTTTTTATAGTTTGTGAATGGATACAAAACTATTTAAAAATAGATTATTAGTTGAACAGTTCAGAGGAGAACTAAAGTTATATAAAATCATAAGGAACAAAAGAGGCCCATCAGCTTCAGTGGAGGACATGTAAGGCTGCAGACAGGCCTGAGCTGCAGCCATGCCATCCTGCGGGGAGGCCCTGGATGTTCTTTCTGGCCACAGGATACAGGACAAGTTGCCCACCTCAGTAACTCAACTGGAAGACAGGAACTTAAAAAATAGCAATAACACATGATGGGGCTGTTGAGGACGTTAAGTAAGTTAACTGAGTATCTGATACAAAGAATGCAGGTTGAAATGGTTGCAAAGAGGGGGTTTTTTTGTATATATATTTTTTCCTGTAGAACCTGAAATGAATAGGTATTTTAGCATTTACCCTCAAGATAACACTTGAAGAGAACATGAGTGGATCATGCATTGTAAGGGATTTATGCAAATAATAGTCATTTGACTATGATATCATCAACCTTCATCACAAAGTAACCAAGAAATACATCTTTGGGAAGGTCCAAATAGGGTCCAAAAGGTATCTTTTCACTGACTCTAGGGGACCTACTCTGTCATGAAATGCAAAAGAAAACAACAAAACAGCTACAAAGGTAAGAAAGGATGTCGTGTGGACCTGCCATTTCGGGTCCAGGGAAAATAGGTAACAAGTTTAGCACGCACAGAAAAACAGGATTCCTTATCAAAGTAGAACGCAGAGGTACACGTTCTAAAAAACAAAAAAAGAAAAAATGAAAACATTTGGAAAGGCCAGTATACATTGGTGACAAGTCTTAAATATGGATTATTCTTTTTAAGGGAAGAAAAAAAATGTTGCTTTTAATTCAGGCATTAAGAGTTGCCCAGTGGAAATCTCATGGAATTAAAGAAAAGGGAAGAGTGATCACTTTTTGAAATGAATGTTTCATTCATTCACACTGCAATCATTCATGCCATCAGCATCCCTTAAGTCCCGGTTAGAAGCAGGTCCTATACCCAGGGAAGGGAGGAAAAAATGTTTAACCAATGTTAATAAGGAACGGGAACCCCATTCAAGGAGCTCACAGTGAAACAGGAGAGACAGACGAGCCAGTAGCTAACTCAAATGCAATGTAATAAGGAGCGTAAGAAAGGTAAATTCAAAGTGCTCTGAGAGTGGGAGGAAGTGACATTTGAGCTGAATCTTAAATAGTGAGCAAGAGTTCTCCTAGTTGAGAAAGAAGGAAAGAGCATTTCAGAAGTAACTGTTTGTGAAAAGATATAGAAATGGGGAAAGACACAGTGTGGCTTATTCACAAAATAAAAATATTTCGGTATTGTTAGAAACAGGGCATTTGATGAGGAACGTGTTAAAGAAAAATTATCCTGACATTTGTTGAGATGGTAAAAAAGAATTTATTCAAGATTATTGTATTCAAGCTCAGTTCCTAATATAGCAAAGACAGATGAGGATCCACAGCCTAGAAGCGGAGGGAGGGGTCAGTAGATGGAAAATTATGGGAGAGGGAATCTTGTTACACTGGCCAAGGACTTAGATGCTGAAGGTAGGGGATGAAGAACCTGATCAGATATCAAGGGGGAGAGGAAGAGACAGTAGGATTCTTTGCTCATGCTGGGCTATACAGACCAAAGACATGATGAGGGCCAAGGTCCAGGCTGAACTGAGAAGGTTGACAACAGCCAGACTGAAGTTTGGTCAAGGAGAGAGTCTTTGTCAAATAACAAGATTTGAGCTTTGATGAAGATCTAAGCTCTGGGACAAGCTGCATGTATGATGGGTTGAATTTTATCATCCAGGAAAAGAGAAGCCATTTCAACATTTTGGGTTTTAGAAACATATTTTTAGAAATTCTTTTCATTTTATATTATTTAAATTAGGAGTTTGGGATTGACAGTTACACACTATTATATATAAAATAGATAAACAACAAGGACCTACTATATAGCACAAGAAACTATATTCAATATCTTGTAATAAACTATAATGGAAAATAATCTGAAAAATATATATATGTGTGCATATACATATATATAACTATATATATAGTCACTTTGCTATACACCTGAAATTAACGCAACATTGTAAATCAACCATACTTCAAAGAAAAATTATTTTCTTCCTCATGATATTTAGAAAAGAAAAAACTTACTAACCGAAGATCTGTGTCAGTCACACACCTATTTGAAACCATTAATTTCATAAGGAGTAATCAAGCTCTTTTTATATATGAGCTGCAAGCACCAGAAAACTAACTGGAGGACCTTTTCTTCAAAGAAGTCAAAAGTCCAGGCCACACCCTTCTGAAATCCCAGTGAAGATGAACTACCTGGGGACCACGTGGGAAGGGCTTGTTGGAAGTACAGGATCATTTTGAAAGGTTGTTGAAAGTCAGCCAGGAAGTCCCCACTTGCAGAACCTGAGCTGGTCTGTGGGCTGTGGACCACTAACGACCTGCATCCTGCCCCTCCAGCCACTTCTCTCTTAGAAGACAGAGGGAAAGTCTCCCCTGGTACCCAAGTCCCTTCCCTTCCCCTCCCCTCCAGGTCACCTTGCCACAGTGCTGACTTTGACACCCCAGGCTTCCAGATAGCAGAGAATAAATTCCTCTCAATCTGGTAGGAAACCTGTATTAAAGAACGCAGGTCACTGGACCAACAAAACAGTGTGGCCAACAAAGACATACCTAAATGCATGAAGATGGACTTTTTATGGTCATGCTGAACCTTACCCAATTGTCAGAAAACCAGAATAGATTGGGCAGCATTAAACAAAAAAAAAAAAAAAAAAAAGAAAACAATCATGGACTTTGGTATTTGGACACCTCTTTGGACACCTTTTATGTCAACATCCAGCTCTGCACCAGTCCTAGCTGTATGACTCGAAGGTCCTCAGCAGGTCCAAAATCCATTTTCTTTATCCGTGACATGAAAATGATAACACCTAATTTGTGGTTTGCTGTGACTGAATTAGATGATCCTTCAAAAATTCCTAATACCTTTCTCATGATAGACATTCAACCAATGTTCATCTCTCAGATGTGGAGCTGGGTCACATTTGCATCTATTCAGTCCCTTTGTCTGTCTCTTTTCTTCCAAGTGATTGCACTAGAAGACTGGAAGCAATCTCCCTACTTTTAACACAGGAGCCCAGTTCTCTTGTGTTCAGAGCCCATGGGACCTTCTCTGAATTCTGGGGCAGAACAAACACTCCGTTGAAAAACAATTCTTTCCTCCCACCTCTCACACTACATGGATCCACCCTAGACAATAAAATAAGAAAAGTCTCAGGAGAACTGAAAATGAATTTTTAGAAAGAATAAGTGAATAAATAAGAGTTTAAAGAGGGAGTCTGCTCAATTCATAATTGAAGTGTGGAAATTATAACAAGCAAACACAGCATTAACTGCATGGATATTAAAATTATAGACCAGGGCTTCCCTGGTGGTGCAGTGGTTGAGAGTCCGCCTGCCAATGGAGGGGACACGGGTTCGTGCCCCGGTCCAGGAAGATCCCACATGCCGCGTAGCAGCTGGGCCGGTGAGCCATGGCCGCTGAGCCTGCGCGTCCGGAGCCTGTGCTCTGCAACGGGAGAGGCCACAACAGTGAGAGGCCCGCGTATCGGAAAAAAAAAAAAAAAACTATGGACCATGCTTTCCATCCATTGTATTTGTGAGGTCTCCTTGAAATGGTCTATAAAACCTGGGAACCTGGGCAGCTTTCCCTAGGGGATCTAGGGGACCCATAAAGTGTTGCAGCTGATACTGGTAAAAAAAGGTCATATGGAACCTTAGAAATTACAGCTTGAGTTGGCCAATGCTTATTGCCTGTGTAATGTACAGAAACAGTAAAACAGAAAAGCACAAGTTTCCATCTGTGCCACATTAGAACGCCATGCATGAGGAGAAGAGACATTTTTCATTGAAAATGGTGGCAGCCCCATAGACCTTCTTCCTTTGATATCCTATGCTACCACACATGATACAGCATAAACAGACTGACAATAAATATGAATCTTTACAGTCCTGAAAGCTGAAACATTCCAACACTCACACCTCCACCAAATATACCTTCCAAAAGAGGAGTTAAATCAGGTAACTATTATTCTCTCTCTCTCTCTCTCTATTGTCCTCTCTCTTTCTCTGATTTTCAAGTTGATTCATTGTGTTTTCTTTTCCTCTTTAGGGACAAAAGAAAAAAAAAAATCCCTCCAAAGAAACCTCTGGTGTGCACAGTTCTCTGTGATGCTTAAGGTCGATGGCAAAGCACACTTGGAAACAAGGCAGGAAAATAAAAACACAGTTACTGGCCATTGAAGAGTTAAGTCTTCATTTTATATTCTGAAGCTCTGCTGAGTTTCTGAAGTCTCAGATTCCCTTTAAGCCTCAGCCTGAGTGATAGGAAAGGAACCCTATCCTGCCTTATCTACAGCCATTTGGAAGGTGAGAAAGCAGGATAAAGCAGATGGCCATCCATTCTGAACAGGGATTTTAACAGCTTTTTTTGTCCTGGCTGTTTTAGCAAGCCTGGTGGCTAGGCAGAGTTTCGAGAGCTTTGTTATTCCATCTGGGACTTTTCAAGAAGTCAAGTGAAAAGGAGAGTCAAGTTAAAACAAACAAACAAACAAGCCAAAGAAAAGAAAAACCCAATCCATTTTAAGTTTCCAGAAGTGAGAGAGCTAGGAGTGGGGACCACTGTCTCTCTCTCCTTCCACCTAAATATTACAGAAGTGCTTCTTTCCTCTGCAAACACACACTTTGTATTTGAAAAACAAAAATCCTTTGCTGCATTTGAGACCTGAGATTTCCATTTTCGTTTGGTTGAGCTCATGATGGCTCCTAAAGGATGTTATTAGACTTGAGCTGAAAATTTCCTTGGAGATCATCTCTTAAATTAAGTCATAAAGAGGTTAAATATACCCAAGACTATGCAGTTGGGAGTAGCAGAGCTACTATATTTTACAGCAAAAGGGAAAAAAAAAAAAAGGGAAGAGGCTTTTGGAATCAGTTTAAATCATAGCGCTGGTACACACAATTTGTGTAATCTGGGGGAAATTATTTAAATTCTCTGAGCTTCAGTTTCCTTACCCATAATAGTGTAAGGTTGCCATGAGAATAAATGTGACCTCTGTATGTGGATATGCTCTGTGTTGACTGCTCTGGGGATTGTCTTAAGGCTGCGAACAAGACTTTAAAAAATATTTTGTGTAGTTTCAGTCTCCTTAGTTGAAATCCTGTGTTATCAGTGAGACAAACTGTCTCTTTGTTCTGGGAGAAGTGGCTTTGCTGGGTTAGAGCCCAACCACTGTTCTTTGGAGAACTCCTTGCCCTTGACCTGGGCTTAGTTGTCTTTCCTGGCATCCCGGCCCCTGTGCAGACCATCCTCGACAAAAGTGTTGATACAAGACAGCTTGACAAGGAAAATGGAAGCTGGGTTCAGCCTGTGAGCTCTAAATGTAGAGAAATCTAGAAGCAGCTAGATGGACTGTGTCAGGTTTCAGTGAATAAGGCCAACAGTGTATCAGCCAGCTCACGTCCTCAGCTCACATGGGGGCGCTGGTCCCAATTGTGAAGGAAGAGTGGGCAGCCCTGGGAGGGGATGGAGCAGAGCAACCCCACCAAGGACACAGGATAGAGATGCCAAGAGCTGACCAGCAGAAGTCAAACAATGTCAGGAAAATGCAGGTGCTCCCTAGGGGTTCCTTAGGGACCTGAGAGGAGAGCACAGTGATCTTACCTGAACATGGGAAGAAATAAGATGTTCTTTCTCTTTTGTCTCCTCATCCCATTCTCTTAAAAGCTGACATTTAAAAAAAAATTAAAAATAACTTTACACAGGAAATTCACAACCATTACCTGTTCTCCTTCCCTGTTGAAGACACAGCCTACGTTCTGGGAGGAGACAAACATTGTGCTGCAGCTGGATCAGGCATAATAGACCCAGGTTCTGCTCCTTATAGGAAGAAAGATCCATCACAGGATGATCTCAGAGGACCTCAGTTCTTACCAGGAATTTTCCCTGGTCTATCCCATCATATTCCATCCACTTCTTATTTATTAATTGTTTTTCCAAGTAAGTGACCAAGCAGGGCAGGTAGTCTGAGAAATAGCACTGCATCAGACCTGGTCACTTGAAGCAAAATGAAAAGAGGCACTGGTCTTTTTCTAGCTTTATAAAATTATCTATTAAATTATAATGATAATGAACTTAGGACACACCAGCCAATGATCAAATTTCCAGGGCCAGGTGAAGTATTTCATCCAAGCAAACTGGGAAATACAATCCACAGTCTCAAACTGGTCACTATTTTGACAAGTTTCAGACAAATCTGAATATGTTTTCAGTGGTTTTGGTAACCCTCAATTCTTTACTTTGACAGGCAGAGAGCTCTTGAGCTGAGGTAAGCCTCAAATTATTTTTGCTTGTCAAATTCTGGTCACAAGTTTTTACCTAAATTTGTTATTCTTTCTAAAGTGCACCATTTAAGGGTATATATATCAGATATCACCATGGCTTTCACTTCTTTCTTAAAAGTTCTGTGATTAATACTTTGTATTAAACATTCTTATTCATCGTTATAACATTGTCAAATGTTTGAAGAAATGGTTCCATGAGAGAAAACAAAGAAAATACAATAATTTTGAAATAGATAATATGTGTCAGTTAATTTCATAGGTACTTTGTAGCCATATACCATCTAATGCGCAAAGAGTTTCTGCAAAAAGTTTGTTTTCCTTTTATAGGTTAGAAAATGAAGTTAGGGAGTCTTAGTGAGAGTCTAGTAAATCCCAGAGATCAGATTTGAATCCAGGTTGCTCTGACTCAAAGATTCTTCTCTTCTCCTCTAAACCTCCTGGTCTCTCTATGAAAATCAATGTTTCTTTTTGCAACTAAGTAGAGAGACATTAAGTATGCTTTATTTGGCTTTTTAATAAAAAGGTGCTCTCTTTGTTACAGACTTTTGGCAAAAGATTTATTTTTTTTTCTCAAATTTAAATGTTGATAAAGCACTGATATGCCTCAAAGGAATAGTAAAGTGCTAGGTTTTATTATTCCTAAGAATCTTCAAGTGTATACATCATGGTGAAAGTATAAATGCCTCATTACTGTTTTTCTTAAAGAAGCCTAAGAATTTGTTAGCTACAGAAGGAATGCATATGTGAATTTTTACTGTGCAACCTCCCAGCGATCCAATTATATTCCAATAATCACGTATAGATTTGAGCCATTTAAAAATAAGTCATGAGACTAACAGAAAGATTTATACCATTTGTCTAACTTCAACATGAAAAGTGACTGCCTGCACCCAAGATAGACTATATAAGTAGTAGGGTCCAATGTAAAGTGAAAACATAAGCCTCTTTTCCAAAAGGAATTAGGAATTTCAAGATAATGAGAGCAGAACGTTAAATCCGACACAGGGTCTTTGACCCTGGGGCTCTGTGTGACTGTGTAGGTCACACACCTTGAAGCTGCCCTGCCTGACCCTATGGAGAGAGGAGGTCTAGGACCTCTTGAACTGAGGTCTAGGACCTGAGTTCAGGTCCAGCATGGCCCTTCCCTCACTCACAGCGTCATCAATTGACTGCTGCTCTCTGAGTCTGTTTCCTCATCTGCATTCTGAGAATAAGTATTTCCCTCTTAAGGTTAGTTTTAGGATTAAGATAAGACAATGAGTACAATGTTTGGTCATCAACACTATGTCACACCCAGCATAACTTTTGTCCTTAATAAATTGTGTATATGTTTCAATTATTTTAAAACTGGCCAGAGGAAATGCCAGAGGGAAAGAAACTAGTGTCTTATTCTCCTTCTCATCCATTATGAGACTTAATATGGTAGCAGCAATAAGTGGGCATGAGAGAATATTTGCTGATTTTCACATGGTTTTCTATTTGGTATCTCTATTTATTTATTATTTTTTTTGCAGTACGCGGGACTCTCACTGTTGTGGCCTCTCCCGTTGCAGAGCACAGGCTCCAGACGCACAGGCTCAGCGGCCATGGTTCACGGGCCCAGCCGCTCCGTGGCATGTGGGATCTTCCCGGACCGGGGCATGAACCCGCGTCCCCTGCATCAACAGGCGGACTCTCAACCACTGCACCACCAGGGAAGCCCTGGTATCTTTATTTATATAAAATAAATGTAGACCTAAAAATTGAAATTCTACTTAATTATTTTACTCCATTGCTGATCTTTATAAAGTTGCATTTTCTCTTCTATACTCAGCATGCTTTTGGCTATCTTTGCCAATTCCATTTTCTACCAATAAATACAGTAATTTAAAAAGAAAGAGCAGCAGACATACAAAATCTTTTCGAGCACAAACCAACTACACTTCGTTTAAACAAAGGTCTTACTGACAAATACCAACATCTGTAGACACCAGTATCCTCATTTGTAAAAGGCAATTCTTGGTTTTTTTCCCCTAATTATGCTCTAACAAATGCTGAAGATTCATGAAGTCCCCTCAAACAGCCTACAGACTAAGAGGAAGGCAATGGAGGCCAAGGTGGCAGCTTTAAGTATTCTCCACTCCAGGTTCAACACATTGTACATGGGTGGAATACTACCCTAAATGTTAACTAGGGTCTTCCAGCCATCCAGCTGTCTCATGCACAATACACTTAACACACCAGGAACACCAGTGTATTAGTCTGGTAGGGCTACCATTACAAAGTACCACAGACTAAGTGGCTTAAACAACAGAAATTCATTATCTCCCAGTTCTGGAGACTGGAAGTCCGAGATCAAGGTGTCAGCAGGGTTGGTTCCTTCTTAGGCTGTGAGGGAGACTGTTCCATGCTCTCTCCTTAGCTTGTGAATGATCACCTGTTCCCTTGTGTTTTCATGCCATCTTCCCTCTATGTCTCCAAATTTCTTCTTCTTATAGGAACACCAATCATATTGGACTAAGACCCTCTCTAATGATCTTATTTTGACTTATTATGTCTGCAAAGATCTATCTCCAAATAAAATGATATTCTAAGGTACTAGGGGTGAGGACTTCAGCATGTGAATTTTGAGGGGGACACCTTTCAAGCCATAATATGTCACAGCAGAATCTCCAAGACTGAAAGGAGTTAACTTTGGCTTTACATTTTCAAAACCCTAATCCTGACTTGGACGGAGGTGTGAGAGGGAAGGACCTAGGTGGATAGGGGGAAAAAAACAAACAAAAAAAAAAAAACAAAAAAAAACCTTTAAAGACATGGTTAGAAGAAAGAGAAAACATTCACAAAGCTGTGATATAAGGTTCTAGCAGAATTGACAGGAGGTTTGTAGAATCCAGGGAGAGCACTAGGGTGAGACCCACAGAAGTGGCAAGACATCAGCATAAAGATGGTCATGTCAACAGGTCTTTAGGACCCACTGGGAATTCCCCCCAATACACCATGACACAGGGGCAGCCAAGAGTGTCTCAAAAATAAATTTGTTTGTCCCTTGCCCTCAGTTTTCTCCTCTGTGAAATGAAACAGTTGGTCCCCAAGGCCTTTAAACCTGAAAGTGCTGTGATCCAAATAGTCACTGTGTCCTATGTTGAAAAGCAATGCTATAGATTATTTTCACAATTAGATTTATCTTCCATTTAAAAAATTATATCCTAGTGAAAGAAGAATCTTCCTGTAAACTCAAGCTCTTTCTAGCATCAGCCAAATGAATTAGAACAACAGGTAGATTAGTAATCTATTAAGGGAAGTGTATAATGAACAGATTTAAGGACTCTGGGAGGATGCAAAGAGAATGGCAGATGGCAGGATGGTGCAGTAACACCTAAAAATAAAACAAGAGAGGGAGAGGGAGAGGGAAAGGGAGAAAGGGAGAGAGAGAGCAAGTGAAAAAGAGCAAAAACGAATAATAAAAAGATTCAATAGAGACAAACTTTTCTGTGAGCTTTGACAAAGACTCTCTTTTGACCAAACTCTAGCCAGTCCCCTCTGAGTCATCTTCAAGACTAAACCTCAACCTGGGCCTATAAGAACCTGAGCAAACATTAACATAGTTTTTAACAACTCAAGGCCACATCCCATGGATGAGCCTGGGCCTCCTTAAAGTGCCTGAAAAACCTCCAGGCTGCCGGAAGAGCTGACTGTCGCGCCAGCCTATGTTGACGACAAGGTCCCAAGTCCCAGCTTCTGCCGGAGGGCAGGAGCCCCACTTCAATACGTGCCAGATGGGTTTCACATGGGCCAAGCCCCTCTTAGTATTCTGTGTACTTTTCACATCCCTGATGCTCCTGAGCCCCTGCTCCCCTCCCCCACATTCCCCAGTTCTCTCTTTAATACTCTCAGTCACCTCTGTACAAATGCAAGTGGAGTTCAGTTCATGCTGGACTCATTCTCTCACTGCAACAGTATATCACTGATTAAAATCTTTCCTTTCCACTTAAACTAGTGTCCGCCATTGTTTATCTTTGTCTGGGGTCAGAGAAAATCAGAGGGCATCATTCTGCTGGGGAGCCTCAGCCTCAGAGCATCCAGACCCAAGCTGCATTTCTGTTCAGAAATAGCAGGACCCTGGGAAGACCAAAGTCCAGACTTCTCCTGGCCATGCATATTGAGTGCACTTCAACCTGGGCACAGCCTACTTACACTGGACCTGTGGCCACAAAGAGGCTTTGCCTTTTATTCTAATAACTCAAGGTGTTGGTTTTTCTGTGGTTAGAAGACCAAGGATGGAGTTGTATTGCGAAATGATTAATAAGAGTAGGACATAAATATTATGATTTCTGTTTTTTTTTTCAACAATTTGATCTAATTGTTTATCTCAGCTCAATAAAGTGAGACATGAAATTGATTCAGGGTCATGTTTACATTGATTTAATGGAAGTGAATTTTCCAGATTTAAAAAGCACAATATATCTGAAGGGAAGATAGAAAAGATCCCTCTTGTAGTTTCCAATGCCTAAGGGAAAAGTAGATTTAATCCACCAAGACACCAGCCTTACCTAATTAGGACACATCTCTGCCTGCTGGAGGCTTGCTATGCTTGGGCAGAGAACAGTCTCAGAGGCTAGGGATCATGCCCACCATGGCCAGCTCCACAGGAAGACTCACACTGGCTGAGTGAGTGCTAGCCCCAGAACACGGGTCTCCAGGCTTCCCTCAGAATACAAACACCCACAAATGCAAGTCATTCTGTTAAAGAGAGTCTTTTAAAATGTTGCATTGTCCAAAATATTTTGTACAGAAGAATCATGCTGAGAAACCTGTAGACAAGAGATTCTTTAGTCAGATAGGTAGAAAATCCTCCCCAAGCATGACAGCCTAAAGAACTGGATACCAAAGACAGACCCATAATCTTTGATGGACAGAGACTCTGGAGAGAACCCAGAGTATGAGAGACTGCTGGGTGTTTTAGATTCCTATCTCCTCCAGGATAAAGATTTCCAAAGTTATCATCACTCAGAACCTGTTCCAGCGACTTAAATTCTCTTAGCCTTATTTTCCACACTTGTGATGTTACCGAAGGAGCAGAGCATCTTTATACCAGTGCATTTATGTGGTGGTTTAAAGTCATTCCTTGTGGGGCTTGTCTGATGATTCTTGCACATCCTACTCTCTTCTGGCACAGAAATATCTGTGAAGAATAACCGTCTGGGTCCTTGTCACTATCATCATTCACATATGATATGATGGGGAGGTGAAAATACATTGGGTTCATAGAGGTACCAGCTCAATGGTCTTGCTGACCATGAACGGTCTCCATCTAACCTCAGTGGACTCTGCAACTGACCAACAATCCATTCTGGTACTTCCAGCACCTTCCTTTAATCCAAGATTTTCAGCAGATCCATTCCTAGCAACCAAGCAGGGAAAATAGGCCAGGGCTATATTCTGGAATGCTTAAGCTATTGACAAAACCAAGTGGTTAGAACAAAAAAGGAAAAAGAGAAAAGTTTCTTGATTAGGATACCACAGATTTATAGAATTCTAGAGTTGTAAAGGCTCTCAAGAGCCACCTCCTCCCCTGCCTTCTAATCCCACCTGAGGCTGGAACCTATCATACGACAGCTCCCCCATGGAACCACCTGCCTATGTTGCAGTGGATCCTCAGAGGAGGTGGAGTCCTGGTCCCAAAGAAAATAGATGTGGTCAAGGGTTAGTTACTTTCTAATAACGCTCTCTACACTGGCTTTAGAAAGAAACTTCCTGCATTCCAATGGCGCATGGTCTCAGAGAGAGAGGTTTACCTTTTGGTGCTTTGAGGCACCTCAAAAATTAAGTTGAACTAAGCTGACTCAGGTACAGAATAATCTAGCCCAGTGGATTTAGTGCACTGATTGGCTGAACACAGAACCAGGATGAATGTCAGAGGCATGCCACAGGCATATATTCAAAGGTTAAACGGTGAGCTCTCCCGACTTGGACAACTGCAAAGGTCATAAAAGTTGCTGCTTTCCCATTTCTCCCTGAGAACCTTCCAAATGGGTAACAAATCTATCCAACTGAAATATTTTTGAAGTGGCACTAAACTGGTATGTTTCAGACTGGAGCTATGTGTTGCATTGATTCCTAACTGCGTGGCACTGGGACTACTCTATCAAGCTTAGCATTAATGTGGGCCACAGGGCCACTGAATTGATTATTGTGCTGGCTGCTGGATTATTTCCATTCCCTCTGTGCTCGTTTTACTCTGAATTCTTGGGCTCATCTCCCTCTATCTTAGTGGTAAGTGCTACTGTCCACTGCTGGTATACTATCTCCCGTCTCTATTTCTCACTCTCACCTGTTATATAGTGGGTTTTAATGCATTATCCTGGAGGACTGGAGACAAACCCCAACTGGTAAGTAGAGCCATGCATTTATTCTGGTTCCATCTTACTTTGTATTTGTTGTATGTATTTGTTGTATGATACATGAATCCACAATCCTCAAGTTCCTTTGAGCTTTCCTAACCACTTTTGCTCTATGATGGTTAATATCTTCTAGGGTCTGATTAACAATCCTGACCTTCTGGACTGCACTCTTTAGTGAAGGGCCCATGACATCGCTGGTCACAGAGTGTCATTCATGGTCCAGACTAGAGCGCTGCACAGGAGCCACCACATTGGTTGTTCTGACCATTCCCTTTCTCTCCAGTCAATTTGGAGAATTGAGCCCTAATCACCTCCTGCCACACTGGGAAGTTTAAAGGGACAGGGAGCAAATCTTCTAGACTAAATCATGCACAGGAGATGGTGCCCCTGGGAATAGCCTTCCTCCAGTCTTGTTCTATCTCTCATCAGAACTTTCTCCTTCCTTAATAATTCCACCTGAAGGGCTATATAACAGCTCTTCCAGAAGAAAAGAATAATATCACTCATTCATTCATTCAACAAAGATTTGTAAATGCTTCTAAGTTCTTTGATTTTTGTCTGTAATTTTTCATTTGCTTCTAGTTCAATCTTCTTAAATGAGTTTGTCTTGATCTTGACACTAGCTCACCTTGACTTCTTTGTACCCCAGAACACGCATTGACAACATCACCCTGCAGGATGAGGGATGTCACCTGTGGTCATGGCATGGCAGGTACCATGTGACAGATGTAGGGATCTCACACTACTTGCCTCACCACTAAGTCCTCTGCAGGACTGAGCCTAATGTTTTGCCTTAGAATGGTAACTTTGCAATCAAATGTAAAAACTAAGAATGTAATATACAAATCTTAAATAAAATAATATTTTTCGTTTTTGTCATTTCTGTAACAATATCCTACCAAACTGGGCACAATGTCCCGTGAAACTTTCACTCCCTCAAACAAAGGAACAGTTCAGTATCAGCCCTATTTCATTTTCTGGCCTCAAACTCAAGTTATGCACCATATTAACTGCAAACAGCAGGGTCTTAATCATTCTTAGTTGCCAAATAGCCTAGCAAATTACATATTGTATTGGCTCTGGGTACTGAAAGAGGAAATAAATGCCTGTGTTTATGTGGAAAATATGACCATATCACATAATTGGGGGTATTTAATTTTCTTCATGAATATATAATTTCCACAATGAGAATGATGGGTATTGCTTGAGAATTCTTCAGAAAAAAAAAAAAAAAGAATAACAGATTTCCCAAAAGTGTTAGAAACTGATCAGTGATTAGAGGCAATTGCTTTTATTAACACCAAAATAGAGCAAAATAATCGAGGTATTCATTTGTTTTCAACCATTTTGTTCCCATATGGTATTTCCATTAAAGCAGCCTAAAGTTACTTAACATTCAAATCTGCATTGTGGGGAGAGCCATACTCCTAGGCAAGACCAGCTCAATGGTGAGGCATATGGGAGATTCACTCCTTTTCTCTGAGCAGATGGAGACCAAGCATGTCATAGAAATAATGTGTTTTGTCTATGGAGGGAGGATGCTGGATGCTTTGTTCTTAGATGACATTGCTTGCCAAGCCTTCTGCTCAGGTTAGAACTTGTACATGTGGGGTTTCCACTGACTTTGCTTCTTTTGAAAAGGGTTTCCACAATAGAGATCCAGAAACACAAAAATACTTGCTTTGCAAAGTTCCAAAAGTCCAAAGGTCATACGTGACCTTTAGATTCTTCCAAAGAGTGCAGTCTTTTCACACTGCAGGTCAATTTTATCTTACAACTTCCACAGAAGAGCATGAGGCAGGAAGCAGGAGGCCCTCATACAGATGGAATAGTTGAACTCACCTCTTTTAGTCTATTCCATCTGCTGGAAAAGAAAAAGAAAGAAAGAAACCACCATAGGTTGGGAATCTAGTAAACAACAGACATGTATTTCTCACAATTCTGGAGGCTGGAAGTACAAAAATCAAGGTATCAGCAGGGTGGTTTCTTCTGAGGCCTCTCTGCTTGGTTTGTAGATGGTTTTCTTCCCTATAAGTCCTCACATTATCCTCGCTCTGTGTGTCTGTCTCCAGATTTCCCCTTTTCATAAGGACACCAATGAGATAGGATCAGGGTCCACCCTCATGACCTCATTTTAACCTGATTGCTTCTTTAAAGACCCTCTCTCCAAATACAGTCATATTCTGAGGTTCTGGGGCTTAGGACTCCAACATAAAAATTTGGTGGGAACAAAATTTAACCTATAAAAACAAAAACTGCTTTTTAAATTAGTTTTTATGTAAATATTCTGTGAGTAGATTAAATGATTCATTTATTAAATATAAAAAATGAAAATTATCATAATTTTGTATCCTTGCTTTGGACTTAAGAATGTTACTGTGGAAGATTAGGAACCAAGATGGCGGAGTAGAAGGATGTGCTCTCACTCCCTCTTGTGAGAACACCAGAATCACAGCTAGCTGCTGGACAATCATTGACAGGAAGACACTGGAACTCACCAAAAATGTACCCCACATCCAAAGACAAAGGAGAAGCCACAATGAGAATGTAGGAGGGGTGTAATCACAGTAAAATCAAACCCCATAACTTCAGGGTGGATGACTCACAGACTGGAGAACACTTATACCACAGAAGTCCACCCACTGAAGTGAAGATTCTAAGCCTCACATCAGGTTCTCAACCTGGGGGTCCAGCAGCGGGAGGAGGAATTCCTAGAGAATCAGACTTTGAAGGCTAGTGGGATTTGATTGCAGGACTTCAACAGGACTGGGAGAAACAGAGACCTCACTCTTGGAGGGCACACACAAAGTAGTGTATGCATCAGGACCCAGGGGAAGGAGCAGTGACCCCAGGGGAAAGTGAACCAGACCTACCTGCTAGTGTTGGAGGGTCTCCTACAGAGGCGGGGGTGACTGTGGCTCACTGTGGGGACAAAGACACTGGCAGCAGAAGTTCTGGGAAGTAATCCATGGTGTGAGCTCTCCCAGAGTCCGCCATTAGCCCCACCAATGAGCCCAGGTAGGCTCCAGTCCCACCCATCAGTAGTCAAGTGGATTAAAGTTTTACTGAGCTCTGCCCACCAGGGCAACAGTCAGCTCTACCCACCACCAGTCCCTCCCATCAGGAAACTTGCACAAGCTTCTTAGGTAGCCTCATCCACCAGAGGGTAGACAGCAGAAGCAAGAAGTACAATCCTGCAGCCTCTGGAACAAAAACCACATTCACAGAAAGAAAGACAAGATGAAAAGGCAGAGGGCTATGTACCAGATGAAGGAACAAGATAAAACCCTAGAAAAACAACTAAATGAAGTGGAGATAGGCAATCTTCCAGAAAAATAATTCAGAATAATGATAGTGAAGATGATTCAGGACTTCGGAAAAAGAATGGAGGCAAAGATTGAGAAGATGCAAGAAATGTTTAACAAAGACCTAGAAGAATTAAAGAAGAAACAAACAGAGATGAACAATACAATAACTGAAATGAAAACTACACTTGAAGGAATCAATAGTAGAATAATTGAGGCAGAAGAACGGATAAGTGACCTGGAAGACAGAATGGTGGAATTCACTGCTGTGGGACAGAATAAAGAAAAAAGAATGAAAAGAAATGAAGAAAGCTTAAGAGATTTCTGGGACAACATTAAATGCAACAACATTCACATTATAGGGGTCCCAGAAGGAGAAGAGAGAGAGAAAGGACCCGAGAAAATATTTGAAGATATTATAGTTGAAAACTTCCCTAACATGGGAAAGGAAATAGCCACCCAAGTCCAGGAAGCACAGAGAGTCCCATACAGGATAAACCCAAGGAGAGACATGCCGAGACACATAGTAATCAAATTAGCAAAAATTAAAGATGAAGAAAAATTATTGAAAGGAGTGAGGGAAAAATGACAAATAACATACAAGGGAACTCCCATAAGGTTAACAGCTGATTTCTCAGCAGAAACTTTACAAGCCAGAAGGGAGTTGCATGATACACTTAAAGTGATGAAAGGGAAGAACCTACAACCAAGATTACTCTACCTGGCAAGGATCTCATTCAGATTCGATGGAGAAATCAAAAGTTTTACAGACAAGCAAAAGCTAAGAGAATTCAGCACCACCAAACCAGCTTTACAACAAATGCTAAAGGAACTTCTCTAAGTGGGAAACACAAGAGAGGAAAAGGACCTATAAAAACAAACCCAAAACAATTAATAAAATGGTCATAGGAACATACATATTGATAATTACCTTAAACGTAAATGGATTAAATATTCCAACCAAAAGACACAGGCTTGCTGAATGGATACAAAAACAAGACCCATCTATATGCTGTCTACAAGAGACCTACTTCAGACCTAGGGCCACATATAGACTGAAAGTAAGGGGATGGAAAAAGATATTCCATGCAAATGGAAATCAAAAGAAAGCTGGAGTAGCAATACTCATATCAGATAAAAATAGACTTTAAAATGAAGAATGTTACAAGAGACAAGGAAGGACATTACATAGTGATCAAGGGATCAATCCAAGAAGATATAACAATTATAAATATATACACACCCAACAGAAGAGCACCTCAATACATAAGGCAAATGCTAACAGCTATAAAAGAGGACATCAACAGTAACACAATAATGGTGGGGAACATTAACACCTCACTTACACCAATGGACAGATCATCCAAAATGAAAGTAAATAAGGAAACAGAAGCTTTAAATGACACAGTAGGCCAGATAGATTTAATTGATATTTATAGGACATTCCACCCAAAAACAGCAGATTACACTTTCTTCTCAAGTGTGCATGGAACATTCTCCAGGATAGTTCACATCTTGGGTCACAAATCAAGCCTCAGTAAATTTAAGAAAAGTGAAATAATATCAAGCATCTTTTCTGACCACAACGCTATGAGATTAGAAATGAATTACAGGGAAAAAAAACGTAAAAAACACAAACACATGGAGGCTAAACAATACATTACTAAATAACCAAGGGGTTACTGAAGAAGTTAAAGAGGAAATCAAAAAATCCCTAGAGACAAATGATAATGAAAACATGACGATCCAAAATCTATGGGATGTAGAAAAAGGCATTCTAAGAGGGAAGTTTATAGCTATACAAGCCTACCTCAAGAAACAAGAAAAATGTCAAATAAACAATCTAACCTTACACCTAAAGGAACTAGAGAAAGAAGAACAAACAAAACTCAAATTTAGCAGAAGGAAAGAAATCATAAGGATCAGAGCAGAAATAACTGAAATAGAAACAAAGAAAACAATAGCAAAAATCAATAAAACTAAAAGCTCGTTCTTTGAGAAGATAAACAAACTTGATAAACCATTAGTCAGACTCATCAAGAAAAAGAGGGAGAGGACTCAAATCAATAAAATTAGAAATGAAAAGGAAATTACAACAGACACCACAGAAATACAAAGCATCCTAAGAGACTACTACAAGCAACTCTATGCCAATAAAATGGACAACCTGGAAGAAATGGACAAATTCTTAGAAAGGTATAACCTTCAAAGACTGAACCAGGAAGAAATAGAAAATATGAACACACAAATCACAAGTAATGAAATTGAAACTGTGATTAAAAATCTTCCAACAAACAAAAGCCCAGAACCAGATGGCTTCACAGGTGAATTCTATCAAACATTTAGAGAAGAGCTAACACCCATCCTTTTCAAAATATTCTTAAAAATTGCGGAGGAAGGAACATGTCCAAACTCATTCTATGAGGCCACCATCACCCTGATACCCAAACCAGACAAAGATACTACAAAAGAAAAAAAAAAAATTACAGACCAATATCACTGATGAATATAGATGCAAAAATCCTCAACTGCACCACCAGGGAAGCCCCTAGGATTCTCTATTTAAAGTATCATTTCATCTGCAAATAGTGACAGTTTTACTTCTTTTTTTCCACTTTGTATTCCTTTTATTTCTTTTTCTTCTCTGATTGTCATGGCTAGGACTTCCAAAACTATGTTGATACCAACAGATGGAGAGATATACCATGTTCTTGTATTGGAAGAATCAATATTATGAAAATGACTATACTACCCAAAGCAATCTACAGATTCAAATTACCAATGGCCTTTTTTATGGAACTAGAACAAAAAATCTTAAAATTTGTATGGAGAAACAAAAGACCCCAAATATCCAAAGTAGTCTTGAGGAAAAAAAACGGAGCTGGAGGAATCAGACTCCCTGATTTCAGACTATACTACAAAGCTACAGTAATCAAGACAATATGGTACTGGCTACAAAAGAGAAACATACATCAATGGAACAAGATAGAAAGCCCAGAGACAAACCCACGCACCTATGGTCAAGTAATCTATGACAAAGGAGGCAAGGATATACAATGGAGAAAAGACAGTCACTTCAATAGGTGGTGCTGGGAAAATTGGACAGCTACATGTAAAAGACTGAAATTAGAACACTCTCTAACATCATACACAAAAATAAACTCAAAATGGATTAGAGACCTAAATGTAAGACCAGACACTATAAAACTCTTAGAGGAAAACATAGGAAGAACACTCTTTGACATAAATCACAGCAAGATCTTTTTTGACCCACCTCCTTGAGTAATGGAAATAAAAACAAAAATAAACAAATGGGACCTAATGAAACTTCAAAATTTTGTGTAGCAAAGGAAACCATAAACAAGACAAAAAGACAACCCTCAAAATGGGAGAAAATATTTGCAAATGAATCAATTGACAAAGGATTAATCTCCAAAATATATAAATAGCCCATGCAGCTCAATATTAATAAAAACAAACAACCCAATCCAAAAGTGGGTAGAAGACCTAAGTAGACATTTCTCCAAAGAAGACATACAGATGGCCAAGAAGCACATGAAAACCTGCTCAACATCACTAATTAGAGAAATGGAAATCAAAACTACAATGAACAAAACTACACCTCACTCCAGTTAGAATGGGCATCATCAGAAAATCTACAAACAACAAATGCTAGAGAGGGTGTGGAGAAAAGGGAACCCTCCTGCACTGTTGGTGGGAATGTAAATTGATACAGACACTATGGAGAACTGTATGGAGGTTCCTTAAGAAACTAAAATAGGTTAGAAACTAAATAGTTAAGAAACTAAAAAAGGTTCCTTAAGAAACTAAAAATAGAATTATCATATGACCCAGCAAACCTACTACCGGGCATATACCCAGAAAATACCATAATTCGAAAAGACACATGCACCCCAATATTCATTGCAGCACTATTTACAACAGCCAGGTCATGGAAGCAACCTAAATGCCCAACGACAGACAAATGGATAAAGGTGATGTGGTAAATATATACAATGGAATATTACTCAGCCATAAAAAGGAATGAAATTGGGTCATTTGTAGAGATGTGGATGGATCTAGAGACTGTCATACAGAGTGAAGTAAGTCAGAAAGAGAAAAACAAATATTGTATATTAAGACATATATATGGAACTTAGAAAAGTGGTACAGATGAACCCGTTTGCAGGGCAGAAATCGAGACACAGATGTAGAGAACAAATGTACGGACACAAAGAGGGGAAAGCCACGGGGGGGTGGGGATGGTGATGTGATGAACTGGGCAATTGGGATTGACATATATACAATGATGTGTATAAAATTGATGACTAATAAGAACTTGCTGTATAAAAAAATAAATTCAAAAACATTTTAAAAAATTTTTTAAAAAGGCACTGTGCTGTTTCTTCAGAGTTCAAAATTCTCATAGGTCCTAGGCTTTGTTAGCACACAAGATGCCTTAGTTTACATTGGGCACAGGACCACACGTCCTGCATTCCTGAGCATTTGTGACTGGTGAAAATGAAAACGTGCTTGATTTAGTACATGGCTGTTTTGGCGTGTTCAGGAACCTTCTCATCTTCTGCCCTTGACTTGATAAAACCTCCCAGGGAAGCTGCACTGCACAAAGGCAGGGGTGGGGTCCAGACCCAGGTTCACATCTTGTCTTAAACTACAGCGTGGGCTAACTTTGGATCCATGACTTACCCCATGTGGGATGCAGGTTTCTCACTGAGCTCCCTATGATAATTTCAAGAGCGAACCTGTAAAGTTTCTGAGACAGAGCACACATTTGACAAGATCTAATCTCTAGCCTCATGTCTCAGTAAGTGGAATAATAACAGCTACCTTTCATTGGGTCTGCTAGTTCCCCGGGGCTTTATATGCATTATCATATATACTCATTGCAATCATCCAGCAAGATATATATTATTACACTGTTATATATGAGGAAACTTAGTCTCAAAGAGATAACATATAATAATTCTTTTTTACAAATGGAGCTGGAATTTGAGCCCTGGTTTATAAGATTCATGGCCTTTCCAAACAGACTACCTTAACCTGGAACCAGTTTTTTTTGTTTGCAAATTCCCTTTTTGTTTTTCTCCCACATTATGTATTTCTAAAATTTAGTCAAAATTGGTAAAAATTTAAGGGATTGCTATCTATTACTAGAGATTGTGTAGGTAAATTATACTGCTAGGCATTATAGGATAAGTACCCTTTAAATGCAACACACATGCACACACACACACACACACACACACACACACTCACACACTCACACACATTTAGACAAGCTTACAGTACAGAGAGTTGATTTCCATATGTGATCAGGACAGCTACTTAGAGAGAAAACGTTTGAGCAGATCCTGGACAACATTTATATAGTAGGAATTTGGAACCACGGGTGGGTATAGAAGTAGATTTCAAACAGAAGAAATGATGTAGATAACAATGTCACTATTTAAATCCACCTCATGGTCTGCAGGTAAAAAGGAGATTTGGGTCAATTTGTGAGACTTTTGAACACAAAACAATAGCACAAATTTGGGGTTTGATGAGCCTCCAGGGGTCCTAAATCTGCTCTCACCAATACGTTCACCTTTCAACTCCCTTGTCACCTACTGTACCTGCCCACCTCCCATTACTGTCATAACACTTAGTATGATAGTGTTCCCACAAGTTAATAGATGAAAACACCCCTTCATTTGAGATATCCAGACCCTCTACTAAACAGCTATTTTATTCAACTATGTGGACCGGAAAGTGAAGAAGCCTCTGAAGTTACAATTTTATAACTAAAATACAAGTCTCAATCAGCTATACCATGCCAGGAAATGTGCTAGCATTTTCACATAGTGTGTCTTAAATCCTTTCAACAAACCCATAGGTAAATTTTATCATCTTCTATTAGATTGTAAAATCTGCTTAGAGATGTTGTTTAATGATATAAAAGCTTGGCAAAGGTACACACAAATTCTCAACTTTATTTAAGCAGGACAGGTGTTGGAAGCATAAACATAAGCATAATATATCCTCATGCCAGACATCCACCTCTGACTTGAGCACTTAGAATTTTGTCAGTACGTTATAGAAGAATGTAGAAAGAGAAAGCATGTTATATTTTTTAAATATGCTAAAACCGGGGGGCCCAGGGTTTCTCCAAAACGCATCCATGTACCTGTTGTTTTTTTTTTTTTCTTTATCTTTCGTCTATCCATATTTTCCTCCTAGGTGCTTTCATCCATTTCTCATCAATTTCTATGACTTCAAATAATAGATACAGACTGTAAACTCCCAAGTTTATAATACTAAATTCTGAACAAAGTCTTCCTGCTTCTGATAAGATGAAAGACAGTCCAGTCAAGAGTGCTGCTTCCTGGTTTTAACTGGTCCTGTGAATACGATGTGAGTGTCGTCAGCGGTGTCTGGGGCAGATGGAAAATGAGGCCATTATGAAGCCTCCTCATTACTCCTTGTCAGTGCTGAGTTCCATTAGGAAAATTAATATATTGACTGTTTCTCTTGAGATAAATCCCAAGAAAATGACCCATGCAAAAGCAGGTTTCAGAATGTCTAATATTTATGATATATCTGATGGTAGTTTTGGAATATCTGGTGTCCAAGCATCCAGGAGTCTCTGTAACCTTGACAACCCCATCCTGATTTGCTGGCATTAATGCCAGCTCTCCTGTCAGAAAGCTCCCTAACAAGCAGGGGTGGAGTTTGTCCACAAGAGAATACTTTATAGTTGCATAACTGCCACCAAAGCCTCATTTATCATTTTAATAAACTTTCCAAGAGAGAGAAAGGATTTCCCTAGATCCTCTTTATCTTTGGCATGGAAGCATAATGGGTAATCAAGTATGGATCAGTGTTAGGCCCATGTTAATCCCTCTTAATCCCCATGTGAATATTTTATTTTTATTAATAATCACACTAAAACCACAGAGCATTGTTTTTCTTAATGATGTGTTTGTTTAGAGGAGGAAAGCCTAGTCAAATAATAAAAGTGTAAACCCAAAGTGCAGGTCGAATAAACAGAGCATATCATGAGAAAACCAAAGATACAGACATCCACATATTCTGAAAAATGTAATCTTAATCTTGTAAGAATCTGAAGGAGGAAAAAGGGATTGAGTCCTTACTGAGTCTCTGTGATAGGTCAGATGCCTTGTACATGTGACTTTATTTCATGCTACAATGTCACAGGGTACATTTTAGCTTCTGAATGGTAAGGTAAAGAAGCTCAGGCTCAGAGCACTACCAAATTGCCATGTCAGATCTGAACGTAGGTGTAATGCTTCAGCCTATGGTCTCTCCATTGTGCTGTACTGCTTTTTCCGGGAAGGGTAAAGAATAGTTTTATTTCCCAGTTATGAATGTAATTTTCTTTCCATAACTTCTCCTCCTGCCTCACCTTCCCAAACCTTCTGTCCTGCCTGAAATGAATCATAATCTGTATTCCTATGAAACTATGTCTACCAGGATTCCCAGATCTCCTACTAATATCCAGACCAATGAAAATTGCTTAAATATGTCAGAAAACTGGACTGAAAAATGCAAAGTATGGTTCCTGAAAACTCTGAGCTTCCCTTATTATGGAGCCATGGGAGAAAATCTCTGGTACCCAAAGTAGACTTCTTTGAAAAATTAAGGAGGTGGGTGTCCTGGGAGGGAAACTCACCAGCCTCAGTTTCTCATGGTGGCCAATGAGCTGGTTATTCCACCTTCCCTTTTGGCCTCCAATGGCTGGGACCACTCTTTAGGGAGCCCCTAGAGATTTATATTCTCCTTGTTTACATTGAATACAAAAGTAACAGCCAAATTTAGGAAACTGAGAATCTGTGGCCAGAAGCCAGAAAAACAAAGCAATCAAGCTTAAGAAGAATGAGAAGAATTGGAGAAGAAACAGTGGAGGAGCAACAGGAGGGAATGACATGAATGAAGCAAGTGGTTGCATAAATAGAAGACCCTGGACCACTCTGCAATTGTTGGCTGGAGCTCGTGCAGTGAGTGCCTGACTCCTAGGAGGCCCTCAGTAAAGAGTAGTTGATCAACAGAGGTTCAGACAGTGAGACAGTGAAGCCAAGAGAACAAGAAAGGTGCTATTGCAGAGAGAAAAATGGTGGACCAGAAAAGCTCTTTCAATGATTGAGTCTCTACCCCATGCGGGACATTGACTCCTGTTCCCTGGGAGCCTGGGTCTGGGCTGTGAGGCGCTCTCTGAGACTCAAGTGTTGGCTAGATCTGCATTTCCTTTGTAAATGAAATTCTCACACTGTTTCAATACTGTCAATAACACCAGCACCTTAGCCTCTGACAAATGGGACCAGGTCTACTACACTACAATGAAATCTTGTGTGCTGTGATTTCCCATTTCCCACCCTGCGGTTAAGAGAATGTTGGTTCTTTAGCTGTGAACTACTATGTCAGATGGCTCCCTGCCTCGAACGCTATTGCCAGGCATCATGGAGACAAGTGCTCTACCCTCCTCTGGGTTTCCATGGAGTTCTGCGTGCTTGTCTTTGGCATTGAAGGGCCTCCTTTCATACAATATAAGTTTGATTATGTAGTTAGCCACTGCCATTGAGAGCCGCATTTCATGGGGCTAGAAAAATAAATTGACAAAAGGAAGAGTCACATATTTCCTTGCTGGTAATGAATATTGCAAAACCAAGAGAAGAAGAAAGAAAATGACCCTTTGTCCTGCCAACCAAGAAAAAATTGCTAGTTTCTAAGCAACATTTGTCATCATTTAATTAATAAACATTTCTCATTGAACGTACCATCCTTTCCTAGTTATTCTTCATAACAACACCCTGATGTAAGTCACCATTATCATTTACACTCTACAAGTGAGGAAGTTAATTTCTTCGCTGCCTCTTCCTAACAAAAACAGACAAAGGGTCTTCCTCCCAGCCTTGCCGTTCTGTTCCCTGATGCTGCTGAAACCTCATCTCAGCAACTGGGGATGAAGTCTTAGCTGAGAGGCAAGCATGCGAAGACAAAAGAAGGCCAAGGTCATCCTGACATCACTGCTTTCTGAGGAAGCCCAGTGTATACACATGAGAAGAATGTGGCCTAGACATAATCTAGAAAGGCTTTCTGAGACAAATGCTCATCCCAGGCACTATTGTCACTTGTCTGCCTTGAAATGTGTCCTTCATTTTCAGCTCCTGTAAGTCTAAGGAACAAAGGGAAAGGCTCATTCAGCTGGCAGGGGAAGATCCTGCAAACATTAATATTTTCCTGGAATATTTCTTGTTTACTGCCAGAAGAGAGCTTTAGTTCAACAGGACTTAGCTAATTCTGAATTTGGGACTTTTTTAGTAGTTAGCCTTTTGTAGTCACTATTTTAATGGAAGTTTGAATGCATATCACAATGTAACACATTGGGGTGTTTAAGTATGCGTTAGCACATTTTAAATATACACATATGCCCATCATAAAAAGCTGTGAGAAAGTCATGTAACAGAAAATGGAATAAGATAAACAGAGAAAAAGAGTCTTTACAGATGTACAAAAAAGTCTTTTCTGTATAGACTTCTTTAGGCAGTTAAAAGCAATTGGCTTTGGATAGGGCTACTCCCCTTGATATTTATCCTTGAGTCTAAGTTGATGATATGCTTACCAGACCAATTCTCTACTTAAATCATGCTGATGTCTGGGCCTGCAAAGGTTGACACAGGACTTAGCAAAAACTATAAAACCAATACCTCATGGGTCTATAACCAAAGATGGACTCAAAAACAGAAACAGACCACAGAGGTGAAATACAAGAAGGTGTTTTAAGACATTAAAAGGAGAGTTCTTTCCCTTTTTCTTCTCTTTTCCTGGTTTGTTTTGGTGATTTATGTTTTTTCTCTCCAGGCAGGAGGATTTAGCATTTATAGAGGGAGACCAATTTAATGTTCATGAAAAGTTCTGAATAGGCTAGCACAGACAATGCGTGTCTCTATAGTAAGAAGCATATATATCATCACAAGGGCAGTAACCAGCTTACTTCCCCTGATTTTTTTAACATCTTTATTGGAGTAGAATTGCTTTACAATGGTGTGTTAGTTTCTGTTTAATAACAAAGTGAATCAGCTATACATATACATATATCCCCATATCTCCTTCCTCTTGTGTCTCCCTCCGACCCTCCCTACCCCACCCCTCTAGGTGGTCACAAAGCACTGAGCTGATCTCCCTGTGCTACGCGGCTGCTTCCCACTAGCTATCTATTTTACATTTAGTAGTATATATAAGTCCATGTCACTCTCTCACTTCATTCCAGCTTACCCTTCCCCCTCCCCATGTCCTCAAGTCCATTCTCTACATCTGCGCCTTTTTTCCTGTCCTGCCACAAGGTTCTTCATAACCATTTTTTCTTCTTTCTTTTTTTTAGATTCCATATATATGTGTTAGCATACAGTATTTGTTTTTCTCTTTCTGACTTACTTCACTCTTTATGATAGACTCCAGGTCCATCCACCTCAATACAAATAGTTCAATTTTGTTTCTTTTTATGGTTGAGTAATATTTCACTGTATATATGTGCCACATCTTCTTTATCCGTTCATCTGTCGATGGACACTTGGTTGCTTCCATGTCCTGGCTATTGTAAACAGTGCTGCAATGAACATTGTGGTACATGACTCTTTGAATTATGGTTTTCTCAGGGTATATGCCCAGTAGTGGGATTGCTGGGTCGTATGGTAGTTCTATTTTTAGTTTTTTAAGGAACCTCCGTACTTTTCTCCATAGTGGCTGTATCAATTTACATTCCTAGCAACAGTGCAAGATGGTTCCCTTTTCTCAACACCCTCTCCAGCATTTATTGTTTGTAGATTTTTTGATGATGGCCATTCCAACTGGTTTGAGGTGATACCTCATTGTAGCTCTGATTTGAATTTCTCGAATGATTAGTGATGTTGAGCATTCTTTCATGTGTTTGTTGGCAATCAGTATATCTTCTATGGAGAAATGTCTATTTAGGTCTTCTGCCCATTTTTAGATTGGGTTGTTTGTGTTTTTGATATTTAGCGTCAAGAGTTGCTTGTAAATTTTGGAAATTAATCCTTTGTCAGATTCAATGCAATCCCTATCAAACTACCAATGGCATTTTTCACAGAACTAGAAGAAAAAATCTCACAATTTGTATGGAAACACAAAAGACCCCGAATAATGAAAGCAATCTTGAGAAATAAAAATGGAGCTGGAGGAATCAGACTCCTGGACTTCAGACTATACTACAAAGCTACAGTAATCAAGACAGTATGGTACTGGCACAAAAACAGACATATAGATCAATGGAACAGGATCAAAAGCCCAGAAATAAACCCATGCACATATGGTCACCTTATGTTTGATAAAGGAAGCAAGAATATACAATGGAGAAAAAATACCCTCTTCAATAAGTGGTGCTGGGGAAACTGGACAGCAACATGTAAAAGAATGAAATTAGAGCACTCCCTAACACCATACACAAAAATAAACTCAAAATGGATTAAAGACCTAAAGGTAAGGCCAGAGACTATCAAAATCTTAGATGAAAACATAGGCAGAACACTCTATGACTTAAATCACAGCAAGATCCTTTTTGACCCACCTCCTAGAGAAATGGAAATAAAAACAAAAATAAATAAATGGGACCTAATGAAACTTAAAATCTTGTGCACAGCAAAGGAAATCATAAACAAGATGAAAAGACAACCCTTGGAATGGGAGAAAATATTTGCAAATGAAGCAACTTCCCCTGATCTTTGCAAGGACTTGAATGAGCTGTGAAAGGCCTTCATCTTCCATGAGTATTTCATGTCTCAATCCGGAGAGTTGTGGCGAGATTACTCTGTTCTCAGACATGGAAGCTCCACTGACTGTGGAGGTGGGAAGTCAAATCCAGATGCCTTCAGAATATTGGACCACTTTCACCGTTCAGACCAAGATCTGGGCTTGACAGTTAGCTACCAAATTGAGCCTGCACAATTTGCCTTTATTATTAATTCTACCATTTATTTATTTAAAGAAAACAATTGATCAGATCCTTTAATGTTCCTAATTCTGTGCTGAGCAACAATACAAAAAGTGGAACAATGTAAATGTTCTAAAAATGTTTCATGGATAATTAAATGAATGAATTATATAATATGTTATTATTATGGAAGTATGTATTTAGTACTTATTCTATGCAAAATATTAAGTAGATGCTAAAGTAATATTGAGAGACACAGTTTACATGTTCTGACCTTGAATTCCTCACGATTTAGTGTAGGTAGATGACACAGATAAAGCAGAATAAACTCTGTGAATTAATAAAAGTTCAAGAAAAATGTGGTGTGAGTAGTAAGAAAGTTATCATTAATTGCAACCAGGAGGATTGGGTAGAAGAATGTCAGGTTTTAATCACAAGATAACATGTGAAATTGGAGGGCATTCCTTGTGAAAGGAATTGAATGAACAAAGGAGGGAATTAAAAGGCATCAACAGAATTCCCTGCTAATCATTGAACACTTCTAGAATGTCTGGCATTGAACCATGAACTTTACATGTATGATCTCATTTGTAAATAAATAAATAAGGTAAGTTATTTTATTATCTCTATTTTACAGATGAGGAAACTGGGACTCAAAAGGGTCAATCCTTTGCCCAAGTAATTACTAAACCTGGAAGCAAATCCAAACCTTTCTGAAAGCTAGAAAAGCCCCAGAAGGGAGTAAGAGATTCTCTGGCAGCTGAGTACATTGAAGAGAAGAAAAAGAAGGATGTTCTTGTGTTCAAGACACTTCTGGTACAACTGAGGGATGTACACATGATGGATAACTAACTGTACAGGGCAGTAATAATAAGTGGCAAATAAACAAATAGATAAGCCAGATTATACTTCACCAGTGCACCGAGACAGGAGGCTAAGAACAGTGGCAGGGGTAGGAGACTGGGGGAACTACGAAGTCAGTCTGCCTTTACGTAGTCAGGGAAACTTGGAGCAAGTCACTTGATTCTTTTGGTCTCTCTGCTACTCTCAAATGAGGAGAATTTCTCCAGATCCTTTCAATTCGAAATTCTGAGTCTAAAAATATTAATGTGGGTTGGAAAAGAAAAAGAAAGGTACAAGGGAAAATGCAGCATATGATAATATTTGAGGATAGACAAAGGGATAAAGAATAGAATATAAAGCACCAAGAGGGTAGAGTGTGTGCAAAATCTCACACTCTCTTCCTTCTGCCTCCCAAGCACTCTTCCTTAGACTCCTCAGTATAATTTTTTTGAACTACTGATTGTCAGTCTCCCCAACTGGGCTGTCAGTCTGCTTGGGTAAAGACTGTGTCTGTTTTTCTTACCTTTGTACCTTCAGTGCCTAGAACAAAAGCTACAAGAAATACCTCAGGCACTTAAAAAATTGTCAATGGAATTAAAAATAAAGCAATAATTATGTTAGTTTTGATTGAATGTAAATTGACAGCTAGAAGATTAGCTATCTGACGATTCAGTCATGCAGGGATATTATAGGGTAAAAATGCAGTTCATTTAATGAGAAGAATTCTGGAAGAGAAGACTTGTAATATCAGTAGGGTTAGGGTTAGGGTTAGGAAAACAGGAAAATAATAAAGTTATTTACCAGGCAATCAAGAGATTAGTTGGAAGAAGTGTTTTGCAACTTTTTGAAGGGTTGCAGAATTCTGTCTACCCAAACTAGTTAAAGTTGAAAAAAATTCTGAATTAATTAATGAGGTTGCAATATCAACTCAGAGGTAAAATTAGAAAGAAAAAAATATAAAAAGAAAGAGAGAGAGAGAAGAAAGGGAAGAGTTCCACTGTGAGTTACTGCTGCTGATTTCTGCCTTCAGTGGAAAGAGGTAGGCAAAGTTGCTCTCAGTGTCACAGGGCAGAGGCAACTGTAACATGGTAAAAGAATTCCCAGTCCCGCCTCTGATCTTGTTACTAAACTCTCCGGTGGGTGCGGTGTCGCCACAAGTATACCAGGTAACAGTCTCTTCCTCCTCTTTGTGTTTTTTTAGTTTCTCCAAGGTTAATTTTAGAGAATGGTGTTCCAGCATCTATGCCAATTATCCATCTTTTAGAAACCAAAACTCTGTAGCCAGTTTAACATATGTTTAAATGCAGAGTTACCACATGCTATAACAAAAGGGGGAATATTCTGCAAATGATAGAAGAGAGATGTGTATTCTTAAAATAGTAGAAATCCTTTTACTTATTCTTGGAATATACATTACAAACTTAAAGATTTTCATTTTAAAATGTTTCAGTAATTGTCCTGAAAAGTGAAAAATTAAAACTTTCTGGATTTCCATCTGGCTCTCCTTTATATCTTCAACTTTTTTTTTTTTCTGAGACTTTCTATTTCTTATTGAAGTTCTATTTTTTCATGTTTTTCAAGCATGTTTGTAATCGGTCATCAAAGTGTTTTAACGATGGCTACTTTAACATCTTGATCAGATAATTCTAACATTGTCTCTTCCTTTTTTTCCCACGTGTACTCATTGTCTTTTTCTCATTCAGTTTGAGATCTTTTAGGTACTTCATATGACCTCTGATTTTTAACTGAAGCCTGGACAGTTTAGGCGTTATATTGTGATATTCTGGATCTTATTTAATCCTTCTGTTTTAGCAAAACCTAAAATACATCAGTGACAAATAGGAGCATGTTATACTGGTAAAAAAAAAAAAAAAAAAAAAAAAAGAAGTTATAACTGCTAAGAACATATATGCCTCAAACAATATAGACTTAAACTTTATAAAGTGACACCAGAAATTTATAGAGAAATAAATATATCTATATTTTTATTTAAATATTTTAATATATGCTTCTCACAAATTGATCAGGAATAAAAATATAAGGAGAGTTTAAATGATTTAAATAATCAAATTTCAAGTCATTAGACCTTTATAAATTAAAAAAATGTATATATGTCTATTGCACAGGCAACGTGCTATGGGCATAATACAATAAAATTAAGAGAACAAGAGCAGAGAATATTGTTTCAGATACTGTTTCCTGTCCACCAAAATTTGTTTTTCCCTTCTTCCTGTACACATGATTACATTTCACTTTCCAATCTCCTCTGTAGATATATATGGAAAAGATTAAATTTTCAATAAAATTTAAACATATATGATGTATACCACTATGACCCTTGTGACTTACTACTGTAAATTTATATCTCTTTCATGTTCTTTCCCTTTTAGTTTTTTCAGTTGAATGCAACCCAGATGTGGGGAACCTGGATATAGAGGCAACCCAGGTTCAATCATGTGAATGGGAGTATTGCCATCCTGGATGCTGGAAGGGAGACTTGGACCACATGCAGGTGACTTCCTGCAACACACAAAATAAAACCCAGCCTCCCAGCCTAAGATGTCCACCTTGCTACTATGTAAGAGAAAAATAAATTCACTATTCTTAAAACCACTGTATCTTTGAGACATTTTGTTGTAAAAATAGCTTCACCCTAATAGATATAACAAAAAATCTAATATATAGCCAGTAATTTAAAACATCAATAATGTATTATGATCTAGTAGAGTTTATTCCAGTAATAATACAAGGTTTGACCAATCTGTGTAATTTACAATCTTAACAGAATATAAAAGAGAAAAATATGATTATAACCATTGATGTAAAAAAAAATGTTTGACAAAATCCACGCCCTCTTAAGAAACAGGAATAGAAAATTCCTCAAATTGGTAAAGGGCAAGAACAAAGAACCTATAAATAACAACACCCTTAATGTTAGAGACTGGACACATTCTTCCAAAAATCAGGAACAAGGAAAGGATGTCTGCTATGAACACTTTTATTCAACGTGGTACTGGAAGACCTAGTAAATACAATAAAACAAGAAAAAAAGGCAAGCATAATTGTTTTCAATATTTCAACAGAAGACATAATTGTGAACATAAAAGGGACCTCTTCTGGGTCACAGTCTTCTCGCTGTGTCCTCACCATGTGAAAGGCGTAACAGGGTTCTGAGGTCTCTTTTATAAGAGCAGTAACTCCATTCATGAGGGCTCCGCTTCACGACATAATCACTTCCCAAAGGCCTCACCTCCTACTACCATCACATTGGGGATTATGATGGCAACATAGGAATTTGAGGGGGATACAAACATTCAGACCAGAGCAATAGCCCCTCTTGTTCTGTGTCTAGGGCTCTGACACTGAATCCATCCATGAGCTTTGGAATCAAATTTATATGACTTTGCATTTGCTTTACAGCCTAACAGTTTTGCGGTTCTAAGTTACTTAGCCCTGCAATGGGCTCCTGCAACATCACTTCTAAGGTGAAATAAGAATGCTCACCTCAAAGTGTTTTTGAGGGACTTGAGAAATGACATATAAACTGCCTGCCATACAGCATGTGTTAAACAAGTATAAATAGCAAACTCTCCTGAAGCTGTCTGCCTGCCTGCGATCTCCATGTGAGCTTGCCTCTTCTTTTCTTTCTGCACTGCTACACTCACCTGCTGGAAAGACCACAAAGCTTTTTGATCCCTGATGTCACTAATGGTGAATTCCCTTCCACAGGTGCCCTGTCTTTCAGATGGCCTCAACTCCTGACAATTTTCCACTAACCGTGTCACAAAATAACGAGATCTTTCCCTGGAACTGTCACAAGTGTTGTGAGGCTGATGTTTTTTGTCTGTTGGGTTTTTGTTTTCCCTTCCTGCAAAATTCTCTGTATCTGTATCAGAGACTGCCTTTCACCACCACCTCTTCCGCTCCTCTATGGCTTCCTGAGCTGATTGTAATGCAGTTTCCCAAAGTGTTAGGATACATTTCCTTAGTTGGAAGACTTACTTATGATTAGTGCTCTGTTTTGATTATCATGTAACATTTTGTCACTTAAGAATATTCTAGATCTCATTACCGACACTAATTTGATTTCTCACCTCTCCTGAATCTATGCCCTTTGGTGTGTAATTTGGAGTTCCTCCCATAAAGGTGGAATACATTTTCCTATCGTATGATTTGGGGCTTTGTCTTGTGCCTTGCTTTGATCAATAGAATAAGAAGGAAGTCACACTGTGTCAGTACCAAGCTGAGACTTTAAGAAGCCTCATGTGGTACGCTTACCCTCTCTCACTTCTGCCATCCCTGTGAGAAGTTCAACACACCTGGGCTGCTCTGCTCATCTCAGAAGGATGAGTAAAAACAATTGGAGACTATTGTAAATAGAGCTGTAATGAACATTTTGGTAAATGACTCTTTTTGAATTATGGTTTTCTCAGGGTATATGCCCAGTAGTGGGATTGCTGGGTCATATGGTAGTTCTATTTGTAGTTTTTTAAGGAACCTCCATACTGTTCTCCATAGTGGCTGTATCAATTTACATTCCCACCAACAGAGCAAGAGGGTTCCTTTTTCTGCACACCGTCTCCAGCATTTGCTGTTTGTAGATTTTTTGATGATGGCCATTCTGACTGGTGTGAGATGATATCTCATTGTAGTTTTGATTTGCATTTCTCCAATGATTAATGATGTTGAGCATTCATTCATGTGTTTGTTGGCAATCTGTCCATCAACAGACAAATGGATAAAGAAGATGTGGCACATACATACAATGGAATATTACTCAGCCATAAAAAGAAATGAAATTGAGTTGTTTGTAGTGAGATGGATGAACCTAGAGTCTGTCATACAGAGTGAAGTAAGTCAGAAAGAGAAAAACAAATACCATATGCTAACACATATATATGGAATCTAAAACAAACAAACAAACAAACAAAAAAACAACTGGTCATGAAGAACCTAGGGGCAAGACAGGAATAAAAACACAAACTTACTAGAGAATGGACTTGAGGACACAGGGAGGGGGAAGGGTAAGCTGGGACAAAGTGAGAGAGTGGCATGGACATATATACACTATCAAACGTAAAATAGATAGCTAGTGGGAAGCAGCCGCATAGCACAGGGAAATCAGCTCAGTGCTTTGTGACCACCTAGAGGGGTGGGATAGGGAGGGTGGGAGGGAGGGAGACGCAAGAGGGAAGAGATATGGGGACACATGTATATGTATAACTGATTCACTTTGTTATAAAGCAGAAACTAATACACCATTGTAAAGCAATTATACTCCAATAAAGATGTTAAAAAAAAACAATTGGAGAAGCACTGCCTCAGCAGAGGTCACCTGCTGTGCCCGTTCTAGATCAGCCATCCTCCAACCAACCCACCAAATCATGACTAATAATACTATGACATGATGTGGTTTTACACCACTTAGTTTTAGGTGGTTTATTTTATAGCAAAAGTTAGCTGGTATAAAGTATTGTGGAGATTCAGCATAACCTGCCAACTACACAGGGATTTTGTACACTTTGCATTTATTATTGTTGATGCTAATTTGGAAGAGAGATATACATTTTGCAAATATGATTGGGTTTGGTAGGCCAGTGGAATAGCAAATCCGATTCCAATGGTCCTTTTAAATGAAAAAAAGATTTTCCTAAACAGCCAAGTCTTTCTGTCTTGTCTTCTCCCTTTTCTTTCTACTTGTGTCTCCTGTCACACTTTGTTTCAGGAATACGTTGAATGAACATCAGCTGGGGATGCATGTTCAGAACAGAATGAGGTCTTGAGGGGCCTCCCTAGAAAACTGATGGTTTACAAAATGCCAACCTGATTGAAGAGCCAAAAGGAGAAATGGACTCATCTGGTATTTGCTGCCTTTCTCTATATGATGTGTCTGTGATTGTGGAACAATGAGGAAAATTGCTAAATCTGTGATTTTATTCAACACACAAGTTTTCTGAGGTTACAGTGATCACCCAGGTTTCAGTATTTTATAGGAACTTGCAATAGAATACATTCAAAGTGAATTCTGAGTGACCAAAAGCTACCTGATAGGAAGAATTCAATTTATGATAAGATTCACCACTTTAAAGTCAATTCTAGGTCTTTTATTATCCAGAGGCTACAGAATGAATCATTTTCTGTGGATTGCGGTAAGTTCATATGCTAGATACTTACAGGGTTACAACTACTAAGATCCATGGTCTGAAACAATTATTACTAGAGCCACATTTTTTGTCGCTCCATGGTACTGTCATGCTCTCAAAATTGGAGTTTCCTTTAATTTTAGGTTTATGTGCCCAAACTTTTAGGCACTCTCCTGCTCATCAAAATTCAACTCCGATACACATCATCCCTTACCTGTGTACCACATACTTCCCACTTTCACATACGCTACCTATTTTTCAGCCAACTCCTGTAACATTTCTGACACACAACATTATACCAAAGCTGCTCTTGCTATGTGAATCATGGCATGCACGTGGTATACTTCAGCAGAACCTAAGGGAAGTCCCTGAGGGTCACCCCACTCTCCTATCAGCTCTCTACCACACTCAAGTGAAAGTCTGCTGCAAATCAGAGGACCTGGAACAGAAGTAGAAAATTTAGTCCTGAGCAAGAAAACTGAATTGATTGAAATTATTTGACTTTATGCTTATTAAGTTCTAGGCAACCAGGTAAAATGTCTATTGTGTTACAAGTTAAGTTGTAGATGCTTGAGAACTCTGTACCTACCAAACTCACAATTCCAATGATAATATCCTGGGATCAGTGATATTATATAAGAATGTACGTACCGTTAAAGCAGCGTGGAGGAGAGGGGAACCGAGTGGTCAGGGAAGACCTTAACCTAGGTAATCATCTTCCTCTTTTAAATTGGATAAGATGTGCCTAGAATAGGTTATGTAAATTTCCCGGGGTGACAATGCTAGTTTTTACTAGAACCACTATTTGAAGCCCAGTAGGTTTTAACTAAATAACCATGTTCTTTCCCTTTTACTATGCTGGGGAGAAGTCTAAACACAACCTTTCAAGTTAATATATATTTGACATTTAGATATCTTATATTTTTTTATTAGACTATGCATATAATATATATTTTCAAACTAATAGTGCAAAAGATTATTTTTCCAATATAGGTAAAAAAAATGACATTTCAGACCTCATTTTCCATGAATTTTTTTCACTCATAATTTATTTGCTTTTATCAAGTACTATGCATAGCTGTCTCTGGACAAGGGGAAAAAAAGGATACTGTTGTCCCCTTAACACCTTCTGAAGAAGACTAATAAAATTAAGTAGTAGTTTATAGCCCAGGGAAGGTTAGTTTTAACTGTGGCACAAAAGAAGACTATTGCAAAGAAAAGGCACCAGTATATATAAATGTCAAAGTCACAGAGCAGTAATTTAAGCAGCACGAGCGTCGTCTCACACAATTTGTACACCTCTGTATCCCTGCAATTCTGTGAATCCACAGGGAGCATTAAACCCAAATGGAGATGGCGAGGCATTTTAAATCAGAATCAAACTCACCGCTTCGGTGAATCGCTTCAGACTTGAATTAAGTCTCTTGTTTAATTAAGATATTAAAATCAAGGAAGCACCAAGAGCCTATGCCTTGTGCATTTAAAAACACTCTCTGAGGTGAAGTGGCCAGGTGTGGACTCACTGACAGAGTGCTAAGATTCAGGCTCACAGGTTCACCGACACTCAGCAGGACACTTGAGGAGGCCATTAATGCCAAGCACTGAGAAACACAGTCTTAAATCCAGACTCTGCAGTTATATTCTGTGGACATATGATAAAGTTAGTGAAACTTGCTGACCCTCCGTGTCCTCACCTAAGAAAGGAGTCAGTTATGCCATGTGTTTACCTCACAAGACTGACACTTGTAGGGACTCAACAGATGGCAGTTGTCCCACGGTGACTGCTTTCCCTCAGGAGGAAAAGATTTCCCTGTTCACACACCCATGTTCCTGGACATGCTGTAGAAAGGGGTGAGAGATGCTTATTCATTGGTCAAATAATAACCTCAGAGATGTAGTACCAGTATTTCATGACTTCTTTATAACATAAAAGGAAGGAAAAAAGTAATGTCATCTTCACTGGTATGGTTGAAATTGTTAAAAGATAAACTGAGTCATAGTAACAACTTTAAGAGTTTGAGCAAAAATCAATCTGAACCAATCCCAGTCTAGCAGATAGAAAGGAGTTCCGAGGACCTGTACCGAATGAAAGGCTTTCACAGGCAGAGGGAGTGGGACGAGGAAACTGCACTGGGCAAAAAAGCAGGTTGGTTCCTGCAAAGTTCCTTTCCTTCAGGGGATGGCTCAGGTCTAGCCGGCAAGTGACCTAACTAGTGTTGATCAGTTGATTCCTGATTGACTGGTTTGAGATTCCATTTCTGGAACAGCTGAAATTGTAATTAAGTCTCTGTTTGGAGATGTGGGACTTTGCAAAAGTAACTCCATTTTGGGCCTGTTTCCTTGTTTTTAGGGAAATGATTAGATTCAGAGAAAGAGAAAAATATCAAAGTAATCAGAATACACACACACACACAAACACAGTGATGAACACAAGTCTTAGTGGCTTCTCGGACAAAAGTCATACCCAGTTGATAATCTATTGCTACCAAGGGCCAGTTCTGTGTTTTCTTTAAAAGTGACAGATTTTATTTTAGATTCCTTTTAATGGACATTCGTATTCCTAGTGTGTGACAGGGCTAGGATGTGTACATTATGGAGTGGCAATTGTTTTCAAGTGAGTAAAGGAAAAGAGCCAAGGGAGCTGTTGGCTAATAACAAGAAGTACATTCCACTCCAGCTACAAGTTCTGAACCAGCAGCAAGTGACCCACCCCTTCAGACGTGTGACCTGAGCCAAGAGCCAGCTCTCTGTTCCTGCTAAGCCAGGATCACCAAATGCGCAGGCGAACCAGCCCCATCCTCAGAGGCAGTCCTCCAGGACACAGAATGACGGCTGACATCTTCCACAAGAAAGGAGATCTGCTGCTGAAAATGTCACCAGTTGCCTGTCCCTAGCTGAGGAATTCCTCTCTAAAGGATTTCAAGCTCTAAGGAATCATAAAAGACAATAGGAAAATTCAAGTAAATTACCATTCCCAAACCCCATGGATGTCCTGTGATGAGCCATCATATGCATTTCAGTATTTTAACATCAAAACAAATGTGCTGGGACTTCCCTGGTGGTGCACTGGTTAAGAATCCGCCTGCAAATGGGCAGGACACAGGTTCAACCCCTGGTCCTGGAAGATCCCACATGCCGCAGAGCAACTAAGGCCATGCGTCACAACTACTGAAGCCCACGTGCCACAACTACTGATGCCCGCACGCCTAGAGCCTGTACTCTGCAACAAGAGAAGCCACAGCAATGAGAAGCACATGCACCACAATGAAGAGTAGCCCCCACTCACCACAACTAGAGAAAGCCTGTGCACAGTAACAAAGACCGAACGCAGCCAAAAACAAACTTTTTTTTTAAATGTGCTATTTGGGGATGGGAGGGACATATCCATAACCTTTTCTTTCCCAGATGTACAAAATTCAGCATTGTGGATTTTTTTGCTAAAAAATGGAAATTTATTTGGAGATCGAGAGGAAAAAAGAATCAACCCAAGCTACCTTGAAAGGGAGGATTTGGCCAGGATGCAGGTTGTTTCTCCATTGTCAAGGGCTGCTTTCTCAGTTTTTAGAGTGCAATGAGCAAAAAGGATTTTAAATATCATCTAAATAACAACACTCCACATTGAACTCTGCCCCAATCTCAACAGATATCACTTTTTACATAAGTACTTATTGTCCATCAAATGCTACTGTGGAATTAGTCGGAGTAACAGCAGTTTTATAGACCACGTTTCCACAAGTCACACCATTTCCTGATTACATAGCAAAGACATTCACGATGCCAACCGATCTGTCAGCATTTAAATGAGGCATTTTGGAAAGGAAAAAAGAAGTCAGACAGTGTAAATGTGACTAATGCTGCAGCATTAGAAACCATGCTCTGATAGAAATGCAATGTACCTGTGTCCCCCATCAGTCGCGTGATGTTTCTTTTGATGAAGCAAGACAAATTCCTCAGCATTACCTGTGCAGACAAGATTATGGCTCCTTTTAAGAATATACACTAGAAATATCTGCCAAATTGAGCTCATTCCTTCCTCCTTTTTAAACACCTTCCTCCTTTTATATCCAGGGCTGGTTTCAGGTAAAACTGTGAAGGGGTCAGATTTGACTTCCAGAACTGTGTTTTGAAAGCAAGTAGCATACTACTTAGGAAAGTACTGGGGAACTAGACAGACCAGGGTGTCAATATTCTCTGTCATATACTAAATAGAGCTCTAAGAACCTCAATTTCTTCTTCTGTAAAATGGAAATAATTATGTCAATTCCCTAGTTGGACGTGTCTAAATTATATGACTCTTAAAATGGCCACATAAAGAGGACTTTTTTAGATAACAACCTTCTTCATTTTGTTTAGTCACTTTTACATTTATCATCACTTTCCATATTTTAAATGTGTTTATTTCACCTTGTTACCAGATTGTATTGTAGCTTCATCAGATCCACATGGAAAAGGGGAGACTGTGTAAGTAAGCGGAAATCAAATGGCCACAGGTTCTTAATTCTCATGATGGTATAAAAAGCTGATAACTCCGTGCTGTGTGTGTTTCCCAGCGGGATATGCATCTTCACTGATCATTAAACCCAAGGGCTGAAGTTCTTACAGTGAACCTCAGGCACAATCAGAAAACACAAAATCATTATGGATGTGGGGAAGGAGTGAAGCTAGGGGAGTGTCTGGTCCCCTCCAATGCCTCTGAAATCAGACCAGATGGGAGAGCGCTGGCTCCCTCCTCGAGTCAGGCTGGCCCTGCCAATATGAGATATTGAAACCACTGAGATTTCATCTGCCTGGTTGAATCAAAACTGAAAGGATCCTTTCAAACCAGATGGACCGGGAAACTGCAATAATTGCTGACAAGGGTTTCTGTTCGAATTTAAAGAGCCCAGTACCAGCAGGGTGTGAGGGGCAGAGCAACCCCAAATACTGCCCTCTAGGTCACTTGTCACCACCAAGATCTGAACTACATTTTGGAAGGGAGTGCCAGCCACCCTGCTGCCTCCTGAAGCTGGATTCACAGCTTCTGGAGCTGGACTTATGGTGAGTTTAAGAGCTGGAGCAGAAACAGAGAAATAGATGATGGAATCCTGGTGGCAGCTAAGTCAACTGCTTCCAAGGACATGTAAGGCTCAATCTTGAAGAAATTAAATCCAAATACCAAGCTCATTGACCAGAGATGGGAGAGGAGTCATTGAATTAGGACTCTGACAGAGAATCAGAAAGCTAGAACAACAGGAAGAAGCAGGTGCATTCTGGACACCATGGGTGGTTGTTACAATGCCTTGGGTGTCAACAGTTCTCCCTGTGGGGCTGTGGGTGTGTGGCCTCTGCTGAGCTGATGTCACAGCCTAAGAAAGTACAGGCTCCTTCTTCATGATCTCCCCTTCTGGGTGCAGAAAGCATGACCCTTGAATAGGGTCCTGAAACCTAGAAGTGAGGACAAGCAGAAATTACCAACAACCACTGAGCAATGAGGAAAGAGCACCATGAAATCCCATGGACAGAATTAAATCATCGTGTCTAGGGGCAGGGAGCCAGCTTGGGATGTGTCATGGATTGAATTTGCATTTCCTCTGAAAATTCGTATGTTGAAGTCCTAACCACAAATGTGACAGTGTTTTGATTCAGGGCCTTTGGAAGGTAAATAGGGTTAGATCTGGTAATAAAGAACTCTCATAATGGGGTTAGTGTCCTTATAAGAAGGAAGAGAGAAAGATCTCTCTTTCCCAAGTGAAGACACAGAGGGAAGAAGGCTGTTGACAAGCCAGGAAGAGGGCTCTCACCAGAACCCAGCCCCACTGACACATTGACCTTGGACTTCCAGCCTCCGTATCTGTCAGAGATAATGTCTGTTGCTTACCCCACTCAGTCTGGGGTATTTTTCTATAGCAGCTGGAGCTGATGATCAGATCATAGGCAAAGCATCAGCAGAAAAGAATAGTTCAGCTGGGGGCTGTGGGCAGGAGGCATGTGGCTGAATCCACACGTCTTAGAAGAAGGACCTGTTTCTTGTACTTTCCTTTGGGGAGGGGGAGACATGAATATAGAAGATACATATTTTGAGGAGTACATAGAAAGCCAAATATTTGGAGCACAGCAGCAGGGAGGGAGATCTGCCACTTCTACCTGGGAGGGGCTTGTTCAGCAAGGGTGAGACACACCACCCCAGCCCCCTTCGAAGAGATCTGTGTGGACTGACTTAAAGGTTATAAACAGATGTGTGAGGCTGGACCAAGAAAGTGGCTTCATCTAAGGAGGAGTTTGTGGGAAACTGAGCCACACCTGTCTGGAAGAAGCAAGGAGTTGGAGGAGAGGCTGTCCATCCCAATTCACCCATGGAGGTCAGTGTGGGGACCATCCCAATTCACCCATGGAGGTCAGTGTGGGGACCAGGATGCCGATCCCAGGAGATACACACATACTCTGGGGAGAGGGACAAAGGATAGCAGAGAGGCAGTTACAACAGCTCCACGTGAATGACAACCATGAGCCTTGGAGGGGAGAGGAATGGGGCTGAGGAACTGGAGTGGGTGGCAGAACTCACGAGGTAGAGAATGAGGAAACACAGGGCCAAAGGGAGAATTATAGGTGATTTCAAAGAGGGAATAATCTTCCCTGTACACAAACATTCATTCAGAATTGGGTTGGAATCTCCAACAATGGTTTCAGGAAAATAAATATGCTAATTGTGATCAAAAGAGGTGCCCTTGCGTGAAAATACAGAGAATGTGCTTCATTTATTCATTTGTTCTTTCTCACGTGTGGACACCCCCACAATCTCACAAGCTCATGGTCACCATCTTATTTTAAATATATAAAAAAAATCAGAAATGTGACTTCCAAAGTTTCAGACGTATGTTCAAATATCCACAGCTACCTAGGAATTGGCCTGGTACAAAGCCTGATACTTAACAGTCTCTTAATAAGCAGGTGGAATTTGGATTCTTTTACTCTAGGCTGCTAGAAATTTACCATTAAATTAACATTTTTCAGAAATTTCAAAACTGTTGTTCTTTAAACTCCGTATTTTATGAAAATATCAAAATAGAGATATTATTTCAAAATATAAGTAGATTTAGTGGAAAAACTGGAAAATAACTATATTTGTGGTCAGTGACCATAAACAAATTGTTTCTAAGTTATCCAAAACCATTCAGCTTTTTTTGTAGATCTTTTTATATATTTTGTTATTACAATAAATTTCTAAATCTTTCATTTGTTGTCAGAAACTTATCTTTATATCAGCCTTACCAAAGCGAGCTTCTGGTAAAAGTTATTTAATTCTAAATGTCTGGGTAATTCTGTAATTTGCTTCTGTAATATATCCTATTAAAAGCATATGAATTCAGTTGATTTTTTAAAAAATTTAATGAAATATCATAGAAATCAGTAAGGCTCAAAGTGATAATGGATAATGGAATGCATTTAATGTAAATCATGTTATCCAAATCAAGTCTCTGGCTTCATATATTAAACCACCTACCCATAATCATAAACTTAAGAGTGATAAATTTTATTACCTGATTTTAGAGATATCAGCTAAAACTTACCATTGTTCATTTGGCTACTTTTTCCTCTGTTAAATCATTCTCCTAATATTTACTATCAAGTGTACGTAGCATTTCAAAAGTGATGTTGTATTATTCTGGTTATTATCAAAAGCTGGTTTTCTGATAGCTTTACTGAGTCAAATAAGCTAGATGATACTTATGTACAAAATGTATGTCATGTCATTTCATTCTCATCTCAAAGCCTCTATAAATATATATATATAGGATATATATATGTAGGATATATATATATATATATATGTATGTATGTATGTATATAAAATGTTATATGCAAGACTCTCTTAAATCTTTGAGGAGATAACTTTGACCCCCAAATCCTGTCCTGTACCTGTGTGCCTATGTCACTGTCTCTTCCACGTGCATCATGGTGACCCTCCTTCTCCTCTTTAGCAAAGTACTGGCTGACCAACTATATATTTTTAACATTACAGGCCCCATTTTCAAGATCAGGTGAACCTGGTAGGGTATTTATCAAGATCAGCTAAACACTGGATAACCAAGATAATGAACACAAAATGTTACAAAGTAGGAAACCAAGGTAACAATAATTTGCACTAAGTGAAAGATATAATATGAAGTCAAAACTCTGAGAGAGAGGCTTCAACATCCAGTAGCTTTGGAGGCTAAGAACAGGAAGTAGAGGCAAGCAGATGGAGGCAAATTGCACAAAACTGAAGCCATGACAATCTGAGAACACCTGAGGCTGTTTCTCGCTATTAAAAATGACACATGTTTATCTTCCCTGGAATCATCCCCACTAGTAGTAACTTGCCTGCTTCCATTTGGTTTCTATTCACTAAGTTGTCGGTCCATGTATCAATATCTTGTTTCTTGTTTGGAAAAATCAGTCATCATTCTGACCATTTCAATGGCTTTCAACAACCTCACACAATTTCACCCAATGACAGAGAAGAGAGTCCTCCTTGTGATGGAGACAAATCTTTCTCTAAGTGCCTCTGTTGGTTTCTCTTCTTTATCATTGGCTAGAACCAGGTCCCATGGACACCCTCTGCTGCAGAAGCAGGGAAAGGAAGAATCTAGCTTTGAAACCTCTGTCCCAAGAGGAAGTTCTATCAGCGGAAAAGAAAACCAAGGGAAGGGATGTTGATCAGAAGCCCAAGTCTCCTCCACACCCCAGAGAATGGCCCTGTGGTGGGACAAACAAATGAAACAAACATATTTCACTCACGTTGTATTTTCCAGAACTAGTCAAAAACCTAGCATGGAAATGGAAGCAAGATATACCTCTGCCCTCAGCAGGAGATGAGAACTTGTTACAGCTTGGAAGTCTTTACCACTAGACTCAAACAATAGCATGATTCAGTTCACACCAGGGCAACCTTATGATATTAAATGGGAGTCCTGAGGAAATCATACCCTGCACACACTACGATGAGTCTGGCTTTTCTAGAAAATGTCTAGAAACGCTTGTCCTGTTGGTGCTAGAAGAATCAATTGGGGGGGGAGGGGCAGTTTCAGGGTGAATGAGATGCACTTATAATAATCAGTGGAGAGGATTGCAAAAAAATATTACTAGAGTACCAAGAGGAACAAAACTTTCCATCCTAAACACTTACTCTATACAAAAATATTTTCATAAACTTGTCCTGCTTTTAATTTTGAAAAAGTTAATTGGTATTTTTATAGTCAAAACACTTTTCAAAAGAACCTCACTACTAATGGTGATGTAAAGTGGAGAAAAGTGCTCTGTTAGAAAAATCAACCATATGGTTCATATTTTTTTTTAAAAAAAAACCTAAATATATGTCTTTCCATTTGCATTTCCATCCAGTCTCCAAAGAAAAGAGGTGAGAAAACTAATAGTGTACCTGGTGAATGGCCTATTAAGCTATCTGTTCTCCACCTATCACAGGAGCGGCTCTGGCCCTGCCTGGCTTGCAGCTCCCACCCAGCTGGAAAGTGCACCCTGGTTAGTCTGCAGCCCACCAAGGCCTCTCCATGTCAGCACCTCCTTCCACCCACCTCCCAACCGTCATCAGCACTCCAGAGCACCTATTTCCTGACTGCTTTACAAGCTGCTGTCAGGAATTTAGTACCTTAAGGCTGACTTCAACACCTTTCTTTCATGTTTTATGTTTTTTTCCAGTTTTATAGTCATTACACAGCTGCAGAAAATAGCTACAAATCAGGGGAATTACAACGCACTGCAGGGAAGGGGAGAAAACTTCCATGCCTCTCCACGGTGTGCTCTCAAAAATAGGGCAACATTTATTACAGCAGAAAGTAACATTCTGGCCTGCAGGATGATGCATATTCTGTTTTCTTGGTTGTTTATTGTAAATAAAACAAATGTCTCTTCCCTCGGTGTGGTTAGAGGGGAGGTGGTAACTGCTCAGCCCTCTGCTCAGGTGCACTGGGTAGGCGGCAACCAGCCCGGCTCAGCAATGCTCCATCCCCAGCACAGCCTCTGCCCTGGGGAGGATGCTCCTCCCTCTCCAGGGATGGTTGGACCTCTTAGCAAACACATCCCTCACTGTCGAGCGAGAGCTTTAATTCAACATTGCCACAGAAATATTGGTAGAAATGTTACCTTTAAAATTTAAAATGTTCTCATCTCACTGTCTTACCTGTAGAGTGTTTGAACTCGTTTTTTCAAAGAAAGTGGGATTTGTACTTGACCAAGCACATGGAACCTCGTGGAGCAGGCTCAGGCAGGCTTATTTGCCTGAGGATTTAAGAGCTCCTAGGGGAGAACTCCTGAAGGAAGGAACCAGACATAAAATATTCTGAGGGAGAGGGCCATTCTGAGTTCAACATGATACCTACCACTTGAATTTATAACTTTGCCAAAGCTCTGTCTGAAGGCACAAGCTCTATAGGAAAAATGCAGAGTTACTTCAGGAGCAACTCTGTAGTGCTGCATGTTGGTAAAAGGAGAGAGAGAGAGAACTGGGTCCCTCTGTCCAGGTGTGCAAGCTAGAGCAAAGATGCCCGGGTGTGTCCTCAGGTCCAGTGCCAAGGCGAAGGGGACAGGACATGAGTGAACAGGGCAGGACATTCACGGAGCTACCATCTAGATGGGGATGCATGTGAAGCGAACACATAGAAATAGAGCCATCATTGCAAATTGTTCAAGTTCTCTGGAAGAGAAAATCACAGGATATGAGAAGAGGAAATGTTTGTGGTGGTGTTAACGATGTGAAGAATCAGGAAATGCTTCTGAAGATGTGACCTTGATGCCGGGACCTGGTGGGTGAGTAGAAGTTTGCAGGGTGAAGAGTGAAGAGAAGAGCTTTTAGGGTAGAAGGGTGGGATTTGCAGAGTCCCAGGGCCAGGAAGGACCTTCTGTGTGGTCGGGTTACATGTTTTCTCCTTTCCCCATCTTTCTGTTCCTTTTTTTTGCTCTCCCCAGTAGGAGTCCACTAAAAGGTTTGAAGCGGGAGAGAGACACAATGGACCATTTCCCCATCTAAACCTCACACAGTGGACCTTAGGGAAGCACAGACCATCAGTATTCATTAGTTTCCTATTGCTGCTGTAACAGAATAACACAAACTTAGTGGTAAAAAAACAACCCAAATTCATCCCTACAATTCTGGAGATCAGAAAGCTAAAATCAAGGTGTCAGCAGGGCTGTGTTCCTTAGGAAGGCTTCCAAAATCTTAAGGTATTCTAGAAAAACACATATCATACCAAAGCGAATGGAAATACATATTTAACATTTACATAATAATGATAAATTCAATACTATGAGTTCATCACCAACTTTCAGAAATAGAAAATCACCACCAGATTCAAAGTCCCTTATTTTCACTTCTCATAATGTCTCACCCTCTCCTAACCTGGAATAATTACTACCTCTATGTTGTGTTAATCCCTCCCTTATTTTTCCTTATAGATTTATTACCCAAATGAATAATTCTATAATTATAATAATATTAGTAATTTCCAAGCTTTTAGCCTTTATACAAATGGAATCTTAAATATGTACATTATTCTTTTCTTCACTATTTCACCCATCATTACATTTTCTCAATGCATCTATATTGATGTATGGAGAAGTAGCTGATTAACTGTCACTCTGTACTAGATTAATCATACAACTAGTCCACAGTTTACTTATACATTTGATAGACATTTGGGTGGTTGTTTTCCAGTATTTTGCTGTTAAAAACAATGCCTTGATTATGAGTTTACATATCTTAATTCTCTGTGCTAAGGTTTTTCTAGGGTGTCTATATAGAAGGAGAATTTCTGGATTTTAGATAATACAGCTCTTCAGCCTTACTATGGCACTGGTGAGAGACTAATTTATAGTTCCCCAGGAAAGGTATTAGAGTTCCTGCTGCTCTGTATCTCACCAACACTTAATGTTACCACACTATTTCTGCCTTCCCCCAATCTCCTGGGTGTTAAGTAGTAACACATTTAGGATTTGAATTCTCATTTTCATGACTATTAATGAAGTTGAACACCTTTTCATACATTTATTCATAATTTGTGTTTCTTTTATTGGAAATGACTGTATTTTCCCCTATTTTTCTGGTGAGTTTTATGTTTTCCACATGAAGTCATAGAAAAAATTAAATATACATTGTAATAATAAACCTTTTTGATTACATATGTCATAATGATTTTCCCCCAAGTAATAGCTTGTCTTTCATGTGTTTCAATTAATAAAAGTTCTTAATTTTAATGTAATGAGATATATTTTTGTATTCTTTTCTTCACTTAAGAGCATAAAGATGTTCTAAAAGTTTCAAAATTTTTGCCTTTCCCATTGAAGGTTTTCTCCATCTGGAATTGATTTGTATGTGTGGTATGAGGTAGGGATGCAAGCCGATTTGTTTTTCATTCAAATAACCAATTATCTCAGCAGCATGTGTTGAAAACTTCACATTTCACCCTCTCTCCATCAATGCCAACTCTGTAAAATACCACTGTGCATTTAAAAGAGTTTATTGGGTGTCATGTCTACCTTGCTTCATTAATCTATATGTTAGTATTAATATTAATTAATGAAACAATTAATATTGCTTTATAATAAATCTCAATGCTGAGGGTAGAAAGAAAACACCTCTTCTTCCAGCTAATTATTTCAGGAGGACCAACACAGTAAGTTACATCACAGGAATCCTTCTGGCAACAAAATATAACAGAGAGTTAGAAGACAGCTTCAAATTCATTTTTTTTTCCATTTAGCAGATGAGTAATGATGGGAAGTTTAATTAAACTCTAATTTTAGTGTTTCCTCTTGTAAAATGAAGAACTTATGCTTACCTATCCAGGAGTAAAAATGCAAACCTCCTCCAACAACATCTGTCATATGAATGGGACCCATAATATGACAGTTTCCTTTTGTCTCCATATTACATTTTCTGCCTTCAAAAAAGGTATTTTTTCTGTCCACACAACATGTAGTATTATCATGTCCCCATGAAAATAAATAACGAAATAAATGTTTCATTGAGCCATTTCCATGGAATAATCCAAGCCCTAAGCAATTGCTTTTTATTCTTTTCTGTAGCCTATATCTATGTAATCACATTATGCAATTATTTCAATATTTTTAAAATAAACATAAAGTTGACCCAATAGGAAGAGTTTAGTTAATCAAATTCATATACATGCTATAATTTTCAAAAAGACAAAGCCTTCTTGCAATTACTCTATGATTTTTTTCATGAAATAAAAACTATTGCAGGTCAAAATATGATTTGAAAATTGAAGACATGATTTGCTCATGAATATGTTAGTTATAAAGCACTCCTGGGAAGTATATGGCACATGCAAATTCAAGAATGGACAGGATATTTACTCCCAAGTCCTTGTTTATAAAAATAGAGGCCGTTGCTGTTATTCCTATTACCTTCACAGATGGTGAGTGGGCTGTTGTAAAACCATGAAGGAGACCTCTACCCACACATGGGAATAGAGTCCTCTGCCCAGCCTCTCCACTCCCACAGTCTGAGAGCTAATACTCATTGAGTCAGATTCTATGCGTTAAGAATAGTGTGAGATGCTTTACATATGTTATTTCATTTCCTCTTCATAACTGCAGTCTATATTTGTTCCCGTTTCAGAGGTGATCTAAGTAGGTTTAGGGAGGTTGACTTGTCCAAGCCTCAAACTTTACTTATTAGTGTCCTAGAGCTGCTATAACAAACAACCACAATTTGGTGGCTTAAACCAATAGAAACTTTTCTCATCGTTCTGGAGGTCAGAAATATGACATCAAGTTGTCAGCAGGGCAGTGTTCCCTCTGACACCTATAGGGGAGGATCCTTCCCTGCTTTGTCCTAACTTCTGCTGTCACTGGCGATATTCAGTGTTCCTTGGATTGGAGACACACCACTCAGTCTCTCCTTCTACCATCACATGGCATTCTCCTTGTGTGTCTGTGTGTCATAATTTCCCTCTTCTTACAGGGAAGCCATTGGATTAGTGTCCACCCTAATTGAGTATGACCTAATTTTAACTTAACTTGTTGACATCTATAAAGACTCTTTTTCCAAGTAAGCTCACATTCACAATGCAGGAGCGTAGAACTTCTTTTGGGGGGAACACAATTTTTAAAAAAATGCAAGTTAGTAAATGACCTTTTTTCTCTGAGTGTGAATCAGATAGTTCCAGGGATATTTTTTACACTGAACTATGAGATAATGTGCATTTGTGTCCTCATTTCTTTGAAGAGCAGGAAAGGGAAGGAAATAAACACTTCCAAATAGCCAATCATCCTAAAAATGACTAATGTGAGAATTATCTAATGTCAATTTACAGAAGTCCAAAAATCTAAGACTGCAACACTGTCATGGAGAAAATTGTATGTAGTAGTAACTTTTGATAGGCAGGTTTATAGACTGTAGTCCACGGCAAGCTTACTAGGGAACAACAGTGTGTTATAATTCTCTGCACAAGGTTTATATGAAGTTAGCATTAATAGAAGAGCTTCTAGAACTCAAGTGAGTCCTACTCTGTCCTATGCTGAGTAAACCAGATCAGGAGGAATATGTTCATTTTGGAGCATGTATTCTGTCAAAAATAGGCTGGTACAGCAAATAGGTGCAAATGTGTTATCTCAGACACAGCAAAAACTGATTCTCTATCATATAACAAGACAGAATGCTATGGACTGAATATTTGTGTCCCCTCTAAATTCATATATTGAACCCTAACCCTTGATATGGTGGTATTTAGAGGCAGGGCCTTTGGGAGATAATAAGGCTTAGATGAGGTCATGAGGATGGGGTCCGATGATGGAGTTAGTGGATTTGTGCCTTATAAGAAGAGGGAGAGAGTTTAGAGCTCCCTCTCTCTCTCCACAATTGTGAAGACACAGTCAGAAGCAACCAAGAAGAGAGTATCCACCAGGAACCAAATCTTACTGACCCTTGATTTTGGATTTTCCCACCTCCAACACTATGATAAAATATATTTCTGATGTTTAAATCACCCAGGCTATGGTATTTTGTTATGACAGCCTAGCCAACTAAGACACAGAGGTTAGAAGATGATGCAGAGCCAACAGGCAACTTTGTTCCATGTGGAGGGACAGGAACCCAGGGTCTTTTGCTCATGTTGCTCTATTTTTCCAAGACTGTTGACATATTGTTCATGATCAGAGCAGAGATTTTTCATTGTTCTCACGAATCTATTCTTCCTTTATTACTTTTAGTAATGTAATCTACATATTTCAGCAGGGCAGTGATCATCCAGCTACAGACTTCATTTCCAAGCTCTGACTTCATTTCCAAGCTCTGAGCCAAAATTGTACCAATGGAATGTGAGTAGAAGTGAATCTGTGTCTCTTTCTGAAAACAAATGGCTTGCCCTTTCCCTGCTGGATCATGGATGTGGTTTGGGTAAGTCAGCTTTGAGCATATAAGTTGCAACACTTTAACAATATATTGAGACCAATTACGTGTGATTGGAACAGTAGGGTGTCATCTTTTAGAAAGAAGAGGAACAGAAAATTGACCACCATATGCTCTCAGAAAGGAACGGTTATTTTCAAATCATTTCAAAGACAGACACAAACTAGTTCCCTACTTGGCCACCTCCTTTATGTTATGATCTTACACCATTCTCTTGGTGGACACTCTCCTCCTACAATTGGAAAAATTAAAATAATCAATTGATGGATGAATAACATGGGCTTATGACTTCCTTTATCCTCTTTTTACAAAATAATCTTCAAAATGGAAAAAAACAATTGAACTTAAAATTGAAATAAACCGATGTGGTTTATTGCAAAAATGAAAACTTCCTCCTTTCATTGTGAAAAATAACTCATATTTATGGGGAAAACTTTAAAAAGACAGAAAGAAAGAGAGAGATGGAGAGAAAGGAGAAAGCAAACCTTGGTTGAATACATAGAAAAGCTACCTGGGACCAGGCTAAGAGCCAGTAGTAACTATCCTGCTTATGTTTGCCTTTCCAGAATGAGAAAATATTTGGAAAGGCCACAACTCCATTTTTTCCCCCAAGGCTGAAGACTAGTCATTATCTTAGTTTTCCCACTATCATCTTTCATATCTACAAAGAGAACATAATGTCCAGTATGGCGCATGTGTCCTTTGAATTCTTTTTAGTCAGGCAGCTAGGAAATGCAGATGTTCTCAGCTAACATTTTTTCCCTGCAGCAGCATCCAAGGGGATTTGCTAAGATACTGCTCAAGGACTCAGCAGTGAGACTTAGTTTGACCATCCTGGATTGAGAAGGGAGAGAGCTGGCACCAAATGAGAATGGGGACTCAGCCAAAACAGATTCTCTCTCCCTCAAGCCCCCTCCTCCAATTCTCCACACCCAGGCAAAATTAAGTACTAGACACAGAGTCCCATTTGAGGGTAAACGTCTGTTACTCTTCTATTCAGTGAGGTTTTTTGCTGCCTAGGTATACAGTAAAAAGAATTTCAGGATATTAGCTTTCCATGAAAATCAAGCAGAAATAATAGAAAGGAGAAGAGGCTTCCAAATGTGGCAATTAATGCAATTACACATTGTTATTTTCCATTTAAATAGGTACCCTTTAGACATTTATGTTCATATTAACAAAGAGGAAAGCTAAAACTCTGTTTTAAACTTAGGTCTACTACGATATCTAAGAAATGATAGTCACCAATTGACTTACTGTTGCCTCATAATAAGATGTCCCCAAAATGTAGTGACTTAAACTAGCTATTTTATTTTGCTCTAATTTTTGACGAGGAATTTCATGGGCTGTTCTTATGGGGGATCTTTCACATAGAGGCAGTCAGACTCAGGGGAGGGAATATCAATCCCACCTCTCAATGCAGAAATATCAAAGGATTTGTAGACATCTTTTAAAACCATCAGTCATCTATATTATGACATTTCACGAAATAGATCTTCCATCTTTGCCTACATTTTACTCTTTTTCTTAAGTCATTTGGCCCCAGCCCAAGAAAAAAATGAGGTTAACTCATTTGTCAGAAATGTTATAATCCACGAAAATTTCACACCCTTTTTCTGGACCTATATTCTTACAACAACCTTTTCATAGTGTTGAAAGTAGGAAGTAAGAAAAGTAAAAAATGAGCAATTAGCAATTTTTTTAAAGTTCACGAAGTTCTTTTCCATTTCTGTGTCTGATCATTATAATGTGATGTTTCCCAGGTTAAAATATGACCCAAGCAAAATGCCTAATTTGTGTCTTTCCAGAATCTATTCTAAGAGAAACGAGGAGAAAACACACTTGAAAAGGTGGCGTATTTGTTTTCCAAATTATATCTATTATAGCAGCTTAAAACTTGAGATCCACTTGACTTAAGGCGTGACTTGGTCCATCTGAGTCTATAAAGGGGAGATTCTAAGAACTGTCCTCGCCAATTCCCAGGGTGCTCAGAAGACTGGAACAAACACAATAGAACCTGTCCTTCAGAGCAGCCGGCGCCCGTCCAAAGACGAAGACAAAGATTCGTTTATTTACCTTGTTAATGAAAGTCCACAGATGTGAGCTTGGATTTCCAACTGGATTCTCATTTTACCAAATATTAAAACACAAGTTATTTTTGAATCAGTTCTTCGATTCTGAAATCTTCCAAACTCCTTCAAGAATTCATGCCCCCCTTTCTCACTTTTCTTCCTTTTTGGACGTGGGTAATGAGAGTGTGCCGTGTGTGACGTGAAGTGCGTGGCGCGGCGTGGTAAGTAGTATGATGTGGAATATGGCCACGTGGCGCGGCGTGGTGCCACATGGCATTGAGTGCTGTGACTGGAGAGCTGGAGGCGTGAGAAGAGGGGCAGCATTCCTCCAAATTTCTGCTCATATGCCACGAAAAGTACTTTAAAATTCTACATGATGTGTCATATATTTTGTTATATTTAAAATGTTCATTATAAATTATACAATTGCAAAAGAAATGGTTTCCAATATATTAAAACATGGGTACTTTAAAATAAGATGATTATCTCAGGCTAAAAGTTTCCGGTGGAACCTAAATACCATAGAAACGCATCACTTAACAAGCTCTTCCTTTACCAGTCCAATATTTTACCTGTTCCTCTTCCCCTGGGGCTGGTATTTTATTTCTCCTTTTCACAAAAATTTTATCTTAGTACAATATGCTTTCGTGCTTGACAGGCTCTTATTAACATTCCCTATTATACTTAAATAAAAAGATATATGAAAATTAAGATTAATATTTTCATGTCCTTATAACTATGGGCATAAAATGCTTAAAAATTTATTCCGGTTGAATTATTATTAAAAATATTAGTAGTATGCAAGCGAACAGTAAAGCATAAAGGTATTAAAATTTTATGAGTAATTATTAACATAAAAAATAAATTTTGGGACTTCCCTGGTGGCGCAGTGGTTGAGAGTCTGCCTGCCGATGCAGGGAACACGGGTTCGTGCCCCGGTCTGGCAAGATCCCATGGCCTGTGAGCCATGGCCGCTGAGCCTGCGCGTCCGGAGCCTGTGCTCTGCAACGGGAGAGGACACAACAGTGAGAGGCTCACGTACCGCAAAAAAAAAAAAAGTAAACTTTTATCGCAAAAGCATCTCTTAATGAGAGGGATTGGGTTGGGGGACAACTAGATGCTTTAATTAAAGGAATTACCGAATCGTGCTTCCTTCAGCCCCTAATAGTGTTAAACTCCAAAGGGACACTTGAGATTCATGCTTTTCTCTCATAAAATATGAAAAATATGAAAAAGAGATTATGAAAAGGGGAAGTTCAAGAGTAAAATCTCCCTCTCAGGTCCATCCTCGGGTGGATCAACTAAGGAAAGAGTAATATGAATGTTGAATATCTGGAAAGTGATTCCCTTAAACCACCCAGGCATATTCTTCGGAAAGGCTCCCGTTCAAACGCCTCAGTTTGCAAGAAGTTGCAGTGGAGAATCTGATTTAGGAAGATCTGTTCAAACTGCCTGGAGACACAGGGCCCAGGGGAGATTCTGAAGACTAGGCTGGGCGGGGCTCTGGGGTCTGCAGAGGGTCCACTGAAGGTGATTCAGGGCAGCACTCCAGAGCCAAAGGTGAGGGTGAAAAATAGTGGGTGTGGAGGCAGTGTCACTGAACCAGGTTGGGGCAAGAGGCAAACACAGAAACCAGAGAAACTGCATTTGACAGAGGATGTAGGAAGGAAAGATTTCATGAGAAGGGTTAGGCGGGTGTAACTGAGGGAGGAAGCAGTTTGTAAAGGAATCCACCCTTCATCTGGCACAGAGGCATGAGCACACAGGGTCCACACAAGCATCTGAGACCACATTCCCAGGTCAGAGTCAGCCTAAGCAGTTCTACACCAAAGTTTTAGGAGGTACAACCCAGTCATTTTAGGGAAGGTGTGGTTTTGGTTAATTTTATTGCCAACTTGGATAGACCTCTGGTGCCCAGGAGTTTGGTCAAACTCTAGACTGTGTGTTGCTAGGAAGGTATTTTTCAGATGTAATTAACATTTAAATCAGTAGCCTTTGAGTAAAGCAGATCGCCTTCTGTAATGTGAGTGGCCTCATCCAATCAGTGGATAGACTAAAGAGCAAAGAATTGGGATTCCCAGAGAAGAAGAAATTATCTTCAAGAATGTAACATAGAAACCCTGCCTGAGTTTCCAATCTGCTGGACTGCCCTGAAGGTTTTGGAACTGCCAACCCACAATCCTATGAGCTATTATCTCTCTCTCTCTCTCTCTCTCTGTACATACATGTATATATATTATATATGTATATATGTTGTATGTAGGTTATAGATAGATGAATAAATAGGTATTCTCCTGATTCTATTTAACACAGACATCTTGGATTAGAATGCTTGACTTCAAACTGTCTGCCAAGTGCTAATAATTTGACCTTGGGCCAGTCAGTGACTTTAAGTCTCACTTTTCTCATCTCAGAGAGGGATGATGCTGTTGCCCACCTCCTTGTACTGTTGTAAAGGACAAGTAAGGTCATACACATGCAAGTCCTGGCACATAGAAAGTGGTTGGTAAATGTTAGGATTTTCCATCCCATTTCTTTCCTGTGAAGAAAATTCACATGACTCCTATTGCCATTCACAGCGTTCCTCGAATTTGGCTCTCCATGCATCTTGCAGAACATGGTGACATTTGTATGTGTAACTCCATTCTGTCGACTAGGACAATGTTAGTATGCATTAAAAAAAAAAAAAAAGCACATGGTCCCACAACACAAAACAATAATGATGACATAAAATAAATAAGTAAATAAGTATGATGTCTAAATAAGTATGATTCATTATTTAAAGTTTTCCATTAATATTCATCTACAACGTGTTCATTCATTTGTCATCTGCTAGCACAGAGAAGTACTGGCAGGTGCCACAATTAAAAATATATATGGAAGGAAAATCTGGAAGTGAAAAAATCCTCTCCATTCATTAAATATGTTTCTGCCAGTTGGAAAAAAGAATCAAAACTACTCCATTTAGCAGTAGAACATGACTACTCTGTGTAGCCCACACTGGGAAGGAGTTTAAGAACCAGTATCCTCCTCCTTAAGATACTACTTCCTTTAAGACGCATTTCCTGACACTCCAGACAAGGCTTGTCTTCTTAACCTATGAAAGCTACCTTCACAGTATTCATCACACCTGTGATAACCTGATTATATCTGTAATAATTTATTTGATGTGCATCTTCCCCACTAGACTATGTCCTCCATATTTTTGCTCCTTTTTTTCCAGGAGCTCCACAGTGTGCCTGAGTAGTCAATAAACACCTTGCAAATGCATGAATCAAGTGTAGATATTTTTGCCTGACTGCCATATTACCTCCAATTCTATCTAATCATCCATGGTTCCCTGGGCATGTCACACTTGCTCCATCTCCATAAATTTCCTCAGAAATTCCCTCTGCATCCTAAGTTCCCTCTGACAAATCCAAGCATCCCTCTATGTCCAGAGGAGCTATTAGTGTGAACTCCAGAGTCCTTTACTGCTTTCAGATACTCCTTTCAAATGAGGTTCTCTTACCCGGTGCTTGCTTCTTGTGGAAAACACTCCTGACACCAACAGCTAGGCTGCTGGGATCTCTTCGTACAAATTATAGCCGGGTTGCTCCGGCATTCCAACTCCAGCAGAGAACTGGACAGGAAGTCCGAATTTGAATATTGACTCCACTTTTTGATCTTGGGAAAGTCAAGTCACCTCTCGGTGCCTCTGTCTTCATAACTGTAAACCAGGAATAATAAGAGATAACTGTATTAGTCAGGGTCCTCCAGAGAAGCAGAACCACTAGAGAGAGAGAGTTTTCAAGGGATTGGTTTACACAGTTGTGGAGATGGCAAATCCAAATGTTTTAATGCATGCAGGCCAGCTGGAGACACGGAGCAGAGGTGATGTTGCAACTCAGGTAGGTCCAAAAGCAATGGAGGCAGACTGGTTTCTTTCTTGGGGGATTTCCATCCTTTTTTCACTTAAGGTCTTCAACTGATCAGAAGAGGCCCACCCACACTGATTTAAATGTAAATCTCATCTAAAAAGTATTTCATAGTAACATCTAGACCAGTATTTGACCGAACAACTGGGCACCATTGTCTAACCAATTTGACAAGTGAAATTAATGGTCACAGTAACTGTGAGTACTAAATTATGTGACCTAAGAAAAAGTAGGTAGCACATGCACATGATAGGCACTTAATACATGATATATCCCCAATTCCTCTCTTCATATGAACAAGGCCATTAAGATGTAAGGTATCTTTGTCTAGGTCACTGGCTTTGTGACCATTGGTGACCTCTGGAAAGGACTCTTTCTCCAAGGAGATGGGAAGAAGAGTTTGAGTGGGGTTTGACCAAAACTGCAAAACTTTGCTTGATCTATTATTACCAAACAAACACAAACTTACACCTTCTCTAGACAAGATCTAATTCCTATGTACTTAACTTCTATAAAAAGTGCTCCCATGAAACCTTCAAATGACATATAAATACATTCAGTTTGTCCATTTTTTAGATTTATATTCTATATACTGTAAATATGACAGACCAAAATCAATAGTTTAAAGCCACAACACAACACAAAGAACGTTATTTGGAAAGGATGTAGAGTGAATTGTCTGCAGAGTTTGCAGCAAGCTTTCTGGTCTGTCTTCGTCAAGGGTATCACTGATGCACCTTCACCCACATCCATGACACCTGTCCTCTGAGGTTCATTTTCTCCCCCATGTCAGATAGCTGAAGTTAAAATGCCAGAGTTCTCCTCACATGTTGGTTAAAAATTGCTATTAACATAACTGTCTTGAGTTAGAATTAGAAACACAAATGGCAGTCCCACTCTTTCCCTACACATAAAGATTGCTAATTTCAATTAAGGAAAGTAGCCCAGCCATAATTTTCCTGGAGCTGCAAATTAATGGCTGCCAGAACCTAGCAACAATTTTAGGGATATGGATTTAATTTTGTCAAGTGTCAGTTGGCTGTCATTAGCCATGCTTCCACTCCACTGTTAGTAATAAGAGCTTTTAGTGGTGTGCTAGCTATTCAGTCTTTTCTGGGGTTTTGCTACTTGGCTTTTGGAAGAATTATAGGGTTTTTATGTAAGTGAAAGGAAATTTCTCTCACTTCCACCATGAAATATGGTAGAATTATATATGATGGTGTCTACTCATGTACTTAGCAACACAACCAGTCATTATAAATTCACTGGTTTTGAACTCACTCCAGGAGTCGTTGTTGAATTAGGATAAAAATGGACGGCAATTTATTAATAAATTGTCGAACGAGAGAATACGAAAGTAATCAAGTTAACTGAGAAAGGAATGTGTGGAATCAAGATGGAAAGGAGTGAAAGTTTGCTGCTTAATTTTTCCACTGTGGTTCACCCCTGCTGTTCTTAGTCCCTCACTTAAAATTTTTCATTTTAAATAGTGGCTCATGCCCCCAGCTGGCCTTGAGCTGTATCAACCAGAAACAGAAATCTGTTTCAAGAAAAATTTGACATTTGATTCACTGAATCTAAAGGCAGATACTATGTGTTGATTTAAAAGGTACACCTTAAATGTACACAATGTTCTATGTCAATTGTATCTCAGTAAAATTGGGAAAAAATAATAGATAAAAAGTGGTGTTAAAAACATCAACATTTATGTTTCTGCCCATAAGTGGAAATATTGGAATGAATTGTTTTCTTTTTCAAAGTCAGGCAACACAACTGGTCATAAAATGTTGTCACAGGAAGTGAATTCTGCTCTCCCTCGTGTTTGATGAATCTTTCTCACTTGTGAGGTCACAGCCCTCCATCACTGGGGCTGAAGCCTGAGAAGGTAACCCTGAGGGAGAGTGGAGTGATGTACCTTCAGACACACTCTCCGCAATCACCTCCTGCATGCCTCTAGTGAACGCACATGCCTTGAACCTTGTCCTCCAGAAAGGTTTTAAGAAATTCCCACTTCATATTAGGAAAAATATGCCCCCCTCTAATAAAATTTAGCTCTTTTTTTCTGACGTAGTTTTTTAAGATGGAAATAGTTGTGGATAAGTCCAAACCCCACATGTGGAGGTTACTATTCAGGTCTCCTATATTTATTAATTACAACAAAGGAAAAGAAAAACTAGACAAATCCTGAAAGTAAAGGCTTAGTTTTCTTAACCATTCAGGGGAGATTTCTCAGCGATTCTTCTTAGCGCCACTAACTGCTATAGGGGAGACTGGGAGAGACGAAGGCAACGCTTAAAGCAAAGCATCTTCCCACCCCGATCAGACCCTGGAGGTCTGGGAATGGGCTTCATTCCTTACTCGTGTGCGACCCCTCTGGAATTACTTAAAGTAGTCAAATGCAGACAATCCTTTTAGGCAAAATGGTTGCATGAATAAATACCTACGCGAAGGAGAATTGTGAAAATCAAATTACAAATAAAATCAAGTCTTTACATAAGTAAAGATGCTCTAAATGGGAAATCCCTTTGGCTAAACAGGACCTTCTAATTATTATAATCATAATATCTGTGATCTATGGCCACAGTAACCTGGAGTAAAGCACAAAAACAAAACCCAGTGGCTTAAGGCAATAAGTAGTTACCCAACTATAGGTCTAAGGTAGGCTCAGCCATTCTTCGGCTCCCAGCTGGGCTCTGCCCGAATCTGCAGTCAACTGGTCATGACCCAGGCAGATCCACGCTGGGGCTGGGCTGGCTGGTCAGCATGGCCTGGTCTTGGCTGAGCCATCGTTTCTCTTCCATGTCATCTCTCACCCGCCAGCAGGCAATCTGAGCTCCATTGTATACCAGGGTGGCCTTTCAAGACAGTGAGTAGAAGCAGGCAAGGCCTCCTGAGGCCAGGCTCAAAGCCAGCACACTGTCGCCTCTGCTGCATCCTCTTGGCCAAAGCAAGTCACAAGTCTGGCCCAGACTCAAGGAGTTAGAAAGAAAAGCCTCCTTCGGATGGCAGGACTTGCAAAGGGTGTGCATACTGGCAGGGGTGTGAAGAAATGTGACTACTTTTCAATCTGCCATGCTGTTACGGACAGAACTGTGTCCCTCCCCAAATTCATAACACTACCCACCAGCCTTCCCGCCAGTACCACAGAATGTGACTACATGGAAATAGGGCCTTTCAAGAGGTAATTAAGTTTCAGTGAGGTTGTTTATGTGGGTCCTAATCCAATCTGATTAGTGTTCTTGTAAGAGGGATACCAGGGGCGTGTGCACAGGGCGACAACCATGTGAGGCCCCGTGAGAAGGCCACCATCTACAAGCCAAGGAGAGACCAAACCTACAGACACCTTGATCTCAGACTTCCCACCTCCAGAACTTTGAGGAAATTAACTTCTGTTGCTTAAGCTGCCTAGTGCGTGGGAGGCTGTTATGGAGGCCCTAGTCAATGAATACACACACTCGTAAGTAGAGTATACATGTGGAACAGTACTAGAGTAATATGAATTCAAACTGTGCAGTAAATGTAGAGTGTTCTTTCTTGGCCTGGAAATGAGAAGGCCAAGTGCACACTGTAGCAAGAAAGAAAATAACATTTGGGGGGAGACAGATAATCTTGTATCTGACATGCCCCATAAGAAACCCAAGGGCAGTTTAAGGAATGAACACAGAGAAGGGCCAGAATACCTCCTGGTTTTATGACTTTATCTGGCACTTGTAAAACTTTGGTTTCCACATGGAGCATATAGATGGGTTGTGACTGTTTAATGGTCTATATTTCTATGTGTCTTAAACCCTAAATAAACAAGATTTGTTATATCTCTGTCCTCAGATGTAGCTGAAACAATACTTCATAGAAAAAATATAGATTTCTTTTCATAATGGTATATCGGTCAGGATCGTTTGTTTAGTCTCTGCTGTGGTATCCAGTAAACCCCAAATCTTAACGTTGAGATTATAATAGAATTTTATTATTGCTCATATTAGCTCAAAGCAGATCAGATGACCCTCCCTTGTCTTGGGGTCGGGCCACCTGGCTTCCATGGTGCTGAAGCATCAGAGGACAGAACTGAAAAATGCAGTAAAACAAAGGGAAACCAGCAAAAAGGATGTGGCAGATCATGTCCACTAATTTTTATAATCTTATCATATAAAAGCTTTCTTATTTTTTCATGCCTGTGTCCTTGAAAGACTTGGGATGTGGGGTACCCATTTAGGTTGCCTCTGCCATATGGTAAGAAGATATTAGAAGAGAGAGGAGACCTTGGCTATAACTCTACCCTACGTGCTAAGACCCAGTGGCAAGAGTGTGGGCAAGACTGAATATAAGGGGGAAAAGCCAGCCCAGAGCCCCAATTGGAAAATGATCTTCATTTCCAATGCCCTTCTCTCATTCCTCCATCCAAGCTTAGTGGAGGGGCCTCATGCTATTTTGTGAGGCAAAAAGATGGAACTGCTGATAATTGTTTGAGGTGTTTCTGCATGCAAGAAAACATATTTTGGTCCCAATGTCACCATGTTAGTTTAAGGTCAACTGCTTCAAATCTCTACCGACAGCTGTGGCCTCATCTTTAGTAAGTGTAAATGACCGAAGGGCTGGACAATATGACAGATGCAGCCTAAACCCTCCCTCACCTATGCCTTCCCCTGGCAGATACCACATGAGGGACAGCAAGTTATTTATCCATCCAACCAAAGGAGCTACCAGGTTTATGAACATGAAGTCATGTAACAAACATATTAAATACTTGTAGCATCCAGACCCTGTGTTCAGAGCTTCAAAAGTATTAGTATAATTAATCCTTGAGACAACAAGACAAAGCAGGTTTTCCAGTTGTCACTTTACAGATGCAATAATGCAGCCTCAAGGAAGAGCCAGTGTTAGGATGCTAAAACAGGTCTGCCTGACCTGCGTCTTTTCTGTTAGGATATTTATGAAACTACTGCTGTACTGTTGTGATGGGAACTAGTGCTGAAGTCCTAAGTGCTGCAGAAACAAAGAATGGAGCTTTTGTAATCAGTTCTCTCCTCCAAACTTGACATGTCCTTGCACACTTTGAACAAGGCGTAACCTTTGCGTCACAGGAGCAAGTGTGCCCGTCACTATATTAGCAGGATGGGCAGGCAGATGAGGGCTCACTGAGTTCACTACCATTTCCCTGAATTGAGCCTAATTCACCATTTATTCCAGAAGACACCAATTTTCTAGAGTACAATCCCCTCCAAGACATCCTCCCCATTCAATTATAGCCAGTCAGTGACTGGGTCCAAAATTAGTGGGCAGACCAAACGACTCAGGCTTGCACTATTCATGACAGTAACGATTGATGTGTTCAAGGCAAGGACCAGATTTATGGGTCTCCTTACAGATATGATTTACTGAAAGTCGTCTTTTATTCCCTAAGAGCCAGCCGTGGACATGTGCTAGGTGCACTCCAGATAAATGGCTGGGTTGAAGCTCTGTGGGCGGCTGTCAGGAGCAAGGAATAAGAAAGGGGGAAAAATAGAGAAGTGGTTTCACACGTGAGACACTTGTCGAAAACGCAGGGGCTCCAGTGCTCCAGGAACAGCTGGCGATGAGGAGCTAAAAAAAGCGACACCATTTGCAGGCAATGGACAGTTGGAGGCCTTGTCACACTAACCACTGAGTGGGCAAGACTGATTTATGGATGGGCTGATAATGGTAAAGAAATAAAGATTGATTTGCTGTAGAGCACATCTGGAGGATAGTGGAGGCAATAGAGAAAAAGGGGGAGGGAGAGCATGGATTCTGAGAAAAGTCTCATCTGAAGATAAATACACAGGACAGATCTGACAACAAGAAGATGATGGGAAAATTCATGATTATGCAAATCACCATCACGTGGGTGAGGACAGATTTCCAGGGATGCTATGATGCCTGCACTCCAAGCAACCACACACATGTGGCTGTGTTAATCTGTGCTCAGGGCTCTACTAGGTGTCACAAAGGTAGAAAGATACTTAAGACTCAGGCCACTTTCTTGGAAGATAGGAAGGATGACAGTGTGTCTGGAGAAAAAAAAGACATGAAAAGTTTACAAACATTACAAGAGCCCTAAGGTACAACACTTCCCCTTGGCGGGATCCCGGGCCACCTTTCTCCCCTCAGTAGTTAATGCCTACTCATCCTTGTAGCCTTATCTTAGTCAACACCTCCTTGGGAAAACAAGGATAGACCCTGTAAAGATGTCATTCTACCTCATATACTTACATTAAACTTGTATTGCTTCTTAAAAAACAGCACAACTGTTATTTCGCATTGATCACTTTTTTGTTTATTGTCTGCCCTCCTACACATTATACTGTAAGTTTACTGAGAGCAAAGAACTTATATTAATAGTCCCTTGCAAACAGTAGATGCTTAATAAGTACCTGTTGAATGAATTAGCTGCTCTACTCATTTATCTGTTCATTCAAAAACATTTGCTGAATGACTATCATGTGCTGGGTGCTAAAATACAAATATATTCAATGGTGATATATGTAAAGAAGAAGAACATGGGGATAGAAATGGGGTGTTGGGTGGCTATTTTAATTTGAGGAATTGGGGGATGACTATGATGTTTGAGCTGAGATTGTATAATAAGAAGAGCCTGACATTCAAATATCAGAAGGAACACTCAGGCAGAAGGAGGTGGTAACCAAAACACCCTGAACAAGGAGTAATCTTTACCTGTTTGAGGAACAGAAAAAAATATAGCACAACTAGAGCTAAGTTCATTCACTCATCCGTTTGTTCTTTCATTTCTTCATTTACTCACTCATTCTTTTCTTTGATAACATGAGGTACTAGGTACACACAAAAAAACACATAAAACATTAATACTGCTTCCTAGTTGCTGGCAGCCTAATGAAATAGCTCAGAAAGGTCAGAGAGAGCAGGACACAGTGGGTCTCAGGTGAGGTCTGCAGACCCTTGGCATCCCTGAGACACTTTCAGGAGTACAGGCAGACACTACTGTTTTCATAATGCATTAAAATGCAAGGTGCCTTTTCTCAGTGGTGGCCTCAAAGCAATGGTGGCAAAACATGTTGGCATTTTAACCCGAATCAAGGCATTTGCACATAGTGTATCTGTGGTCATTGAAACATGTTACAATAAAAAGTGCCAGATATACTTTAGAATACACTTGATTAATCAGCAAAGGTATTACTTTTGTTAAATCTGATCTTTTAGTTCATATCTTTCAAATATTCTCTGTGAGGAAATGGGAAGGTCACATAAAGCACTTCTGCTGTGTATGAAGGCACAAAGTTTGTCTCTAGGGAATCGTTTGTGTGACTGTTTAAGTTACAAGCTAAACTAGCCCCCTTCTCTCATGGAACACCATATTTACTGAAAAGAACCTGTGACAGCAAACTTTGATTGTGGAGCTTGAGTGTCAGACATATTCTTAAAAATGAGCAGCAGCAGCCTGTCACTTCAAGAAAATCAATTAGCAATTTTTGTTGCTAAACATAAAGTTCAAGCTCTGAAGAGAAAATGATAATTTTTGGAAAACTCAAATCAGCCGCTGTGATTCTGACAGCCTCCCAATAAGTTGAGAATTTTCTGATGAAATTGCTGGTGAAAATAGTCAATGTGATTTTCTAATAATGTGCAATAAAATGTGTTAATATTTGCAAGGGCTGTATAATTCAAGTGAGCCAACAATTTTTCAAATGATCAATGCAAGATGTTACAAAATTATGCATGGGGAAAAGACGCATTTAGAGTGCAAGACATACCAACGGATTGTAATATGGACATTTCTAAAAAGTAAGACTTTCCACATTTACATGAAAAGATTATTAAAATACTCTTCCTTTTTCCAACTACATGTTGCAACAGATTGAATACAACAGGAAATATAACAATCCTCTTCATTTCTATGAAGAGATATTAAAGAGATACGTAATATGTAAAACAGTGTCACTCTTCTTGCTAATTCTATGTCTTGAAAAAAGTCATTTTTCATTCAAAATTGTATTTATGCTAACATGTAATACATTCATTATTTTTAAAAATAAATTAATAATATATTTTTTTAATTTTTCAGTTTTAATTACTAATATGGTATATACTGATAGATATAATCCACATAAACAAAACTCAAAGGATACTTGAGACCAATATGTTTGAGAACCATTGCTCTATGGTATAGTGAGAAAAAAAAATTGGACCTATATAAGTTTAATAGTATATGGAATTTCTAATTGTTTGGATTCTTAGGCAAATCTGATGATGAAGGTCACTCCCATTGACACAGGTGTAGGTTTAAAAATAACTCTTTTAAAAATAACGAAAAATGTTCACAAAGTTTTCCTAATATGAAAGATGTTTTACCAACATATATATTATGCATAATTTTACTAGAAAGCATGTCTAAATGTTGGTGGCTTTCTATGTACGAGGCTCTATCCCAAGAGATTTATATGTATTAATTTACTTAATTCTCAAATCAATCCTGAGAGACATATTATTATCCTCATTTTTTAGATGAAAAATTTAAACTAAAAAGAGTTAAGCAATTGCCCCAAGGTTTCCCAATAGTTAGCAATAGGTGCACTGAGGCACTGCACTCCGAAATCTGTACCACACAACTATATAGCTAATCCACAGAATATAGTGAACAAAAGTATGGCACACTGATTGATACATTTTCTTTAAAAAATGCAATTTTTACAGGTAGGTTGAAATTTGGGGTCACAGACAAGGCAGCCTCTCTGTCAATGTTTTAAGACTGAATTGCTTTGATCACCTAGACCTTCTCATAGGATACTCACCCACCATTCACTGTATCTACCCTGCAGCTCACACACACTTACACGTGCTGAGAAGGAGAAGGCCATTCCTCTCTTTCTGTAAAACATTAAATCCATACATTTGTTATGCATGACCTGTTAGTTATTTCACTATAAAGGAACGTAATTCTCTTCTCTAAGTACCATTGGAATTTTCATTTTAGTCTCATTATGCTTTAGTCTTGTGATGAATGAGCAACTCCAGTATTTAACAGTAATGGGGTCAGTAAGGCAGATAAGCTAGCTGGGCTCTTCAGATCTGCCTGTCTCTCCTCTAGAATTACTCTAGTGTTTGAACTCTTGGCCAATTACTCACACACCTTCTGCCCTTGCAGTCCAAGCACTGCCCAGATGGCTTTGATTTGGAGGCCCTCAATTTATCAAAACAGTTTGTTATGTTAAAAAACTGATGTCAAAGAAGCCATATGACCCTTTTTACGTGTAGTTTTCCTGGAATAAGAAATCAATTTGCCCATTTCAAACAAAGTTGGGGCCTAAAGACACTTGAACCGGTGCTACATTCACAAACCAATAAGAAAAATGGACTTAGAAAAACATAGCCTCCCATTCCTGGAATCACACGGTGTTAGGAATGAAGGGCTTTCCTGGCAGGTGGGGGACACCTTCTTCCTCAGCCTGCCTCAGGTCCACTTGGGGGTCTGGTTAAAAAGACAGCTGGCTGAGCTCCACTCCTGAGCATTGGACTCAGTGAAGTCCTGACTTGGGACCCAGGAATTTGAATTTTTACAAGGACGGCTGGTGATTCTGATGCAAACCTCTAGACCATGATCTGAAAAGCAATATTTTTCACCATCTGCAACCTCTCCCAAGAATAACGCTCACTTAATATTCCAACCATCCTTTCCTCCCACCCCACCGCTTACATGTGAATTTTGCATGTGGGTCTGTGCCCACAGACCTGCCTTCTTATTGTGTAGCAAACACACACTAAGGATCCCAAATATGGAGCCCCAAATGTGAGTTCCTTCTAAACTTCAGACTTGGTTGCTGGAGAGTGCCTGGTTCTCTTGTGGGCCCTTTAAGTTGAATTTTGTAGGTTTCTGTGCCCCCAGGGTATTGCAGCTACGGGGTCTGCAGAATGACTCCGGATCCAGCATAGAGCAATACCTTATTAAATGTGATGCTGGTAATCGCATCCATCCTTGTCAGGGAGTGACTCGGGAACCAGGCTACGGCCCAGTGGATGGCATTCTTCAGGCCATCAGAGCCGGTTCTGTAATGAGCACATAAACCAATCATGGCAAATCCAATGAGAGGAAATATACCGTAGGTAGGGTCACTGATGTCTCCTCAAATGGAATCTCTGTTGACGGCCTGATACCCAGAACTGCTGCAGCCACTGGCTGAGAGTAACATCTACATAGCCTGAAGAGTGAGTCAGGACATTGACAGAGAAATAGAATCAGATTCCCGGGCTGAGCCAATCACTAGAGCTTTTCTTACCTACAGACTTCCAGTTACTTGGGACAATGTGCTTACTGTTGAGGCTGTTAATTGGATTTCTGGTTAGAGTTCTGTTAGCACTGGGGGCATTTGACTGAAACAGGTAATGCTATGCTCTGAATGGTTGTGTCCCCTCAAATCCATATGTTTATACCCTAAGACTCAAGGTGATGGTATTTGGAGATGGGGCCTCTGGGAGGTGATTAGGTCATGAGTGAGATTAGTTTCCTTATAAAAGAGGCCCCAGCATGCTCCCTTGGCCCTCCCACCAGGTGAGGACACAAGAAGTCTGCCATTTGCCATCGGGAAGAGGGCCCTCTCCCAACCAGGCTACCACTCTGATATCAGACTTTCAGCCTCCAAAACTGTGAGAAACAAATTTCTGTTGTTTATAAGACACCCAGTCTTTGGTATGTTGTTATAGCAGCCCAAACTGACTAAGGCAGAAAACACAAATGAAAAGCAACTTGTTGAAGTTTCCTGGATACTATTTGATGTATATTTATACATATACGTATATATATTTATGTATATATTTGTACTATATGTGTATGTATATGGTCTATATATGCTGTGTGTGGGTGCATATATATCAGAATTTATCAGTAGAGTGTCAGGTAAAATGTAAATTGTTTTTCTTGTATTTTTAAAATTAATAAATAATGTGGTTCAATTTTAAGGAAACTTCAAGAATTGACCAAGAGTATGGCAAGTAATATTAAAACATTTTACACTTGAAATTTAAATATTCCCTAAGGGCATTAGAAAACATATTTTTCGGTATGAATTGTATTTTTTTTTAATTGAGGCAATTTTGATTCATAACATTATATGTTTTATGTGTACATTATATTTCTACTTCTGTATACCCTACCACATGTTCACCACCAAAAATTTAGTTTCCATCTATCGCCATAAAGTTGCTCCCCTTCACCCATTTTGCCACTCCCCTTTCCCCTCTGGTAGCGAGTACTCTGTTCTCTGTATCCACATGTTTGTTAGGAAATGCATTTTAAAGGGCCACTGGTACACATGTTCTAGGATCACCCTAATGAGCAGGTGAGGAGACAACACCCATTGAGAACATCGTTAAGAAGGGTATCTTACCTGCTATTTTTCACCATCTTAGCTTTATTCAAAGAGGAGCACCTCCTTGGGTTTAGGTAAAATACTGAAGGTCTTTACAAATTTATATACCCCAACTCCAGAAAATACTGATATCATCACCCTCTCCTGGAGAAATAAAGATCATAGCGGAAGACTTTGCCGATACTCTACGTGTGAATGGAGACAAGTGGAAAAGATAAACCAAACAAATAAACAAACACCTATCATTTTCAAAAGAGCTCCATTAAAATTCCATTGATCTCTTTTGCAGTTTTCATTTACTCTTTCTTTTTCCCTACCCTCCTATATTTTATCAGCTCAGTGTTTTTTAACCCTAGCTGCATAATAAAACCATTTAGAGAGTTTTTAAAATACCGATGCAGGGCCCCATTCAGAACAAGCACTTAGAGGCTCTGGTGTGGAAGGTGGGCATCATGTTTAAAGTGTCCCCACGTGATCCTGACACACAATTGAGGGGTAACCAGTGAGAAAGCCTTGTCCTGCTTGCCTACCAGCCCCTTCAAAAGAGCTGGGTGTGTGAGACAAATAGGCACAGGTCTTCTCATGGAAAGCATGCTGGTGAGGAGCATGAAGTGGTGGAGAAGAAAATCCTCACTTGCTTTATATGTATTTGCTGATGCCTCAACCTGCTAAGAAAAGTGAAAATAGATAATTCTATAGAGTACACGTCATAAATACACATCAAATTTTGTAGAATTAAGTTTTCTTACTTTCTTTGACCTGCTTGTGATCATTTAATCTGACAAAAATGAGAGATAATTTAAGGAATTCATGACTTTTAGAATAATTGATTGCTAATGTTAAAGAAAAATCACTTTTTTCTAAAATAAAATTTTTTGTGGCACAAAGAAGGAAACACTTGCTTCTTCCTCAGCATAAAGCAAGGTGGGCTCTAAATATGTCATTTTGATTGTGAGGGAAAAATATATTATCAACCACAAGTTATCATTCATTGAACTGAGATGTGAAAAGGAGGTACTTATTTGTTTGTTTTAATGATTTTGTAATTTTATACTAATTCATCTTGTCATCAGCCTCATATCTGGGTGGTAAAGTGTCCAGACAGAAAAATGTTGTGAACTATATTAATTTTTGTTACATATTAATATTGTATTAATATATTAATATTAGTATAATTGATGTATATTAATTATATTTACAATAATTATATTTTATGTAAGCTATTAATGTTATATGACATTAGGTTTTAACCTATTTTCACATTCCTTATCATAAAGATACCATTTTATGAAAGGTTCTTCTACAGATTTGGAATCGATTTGCTCTGTCTGACCCCAGAATGGGCACTAAAGTGAAGTGAAATAAACTAACATGAATAATGACCTAGTATTTTATAGGCATTTTAGATAACATATCTGATTTAACATTCACTACGGCCTCATAAGGTAAGTGATTCATTCCCACTCACAGGTGAAGATGGTGAATCTCAGAACGAATGCATGAGTTCCGCAAAGCCACGTGTCTAGCAAGTGCTAGAGACAGGACCAGAGCCAAACCAACAGACATTAGGGGAGCAGATTCTCAGTTCAGTTGAGAAAGACGTTTCTTATAATTGGAGCTATCTGTCACTGGGATGACAGCAGCTAGTAAGGTCTGATCACAGGGGAGATATTTCAGCAGAGGTTTAACATATGTGTTTACTCTTGAGAAGAATTTTCTTTCCTTCCCATCTGATAAACATCCTCTCATCCTTCAAAGCCTAGCTCAAAGTCATCCCCTCTGAGAGTGCATTCTTGACTTCTCTGGCCCCTGCGTCTTGTATTAAACAGGATCTTGTCCTCACCTCTAAGTTTGCATCACATTGCATGGCATGTGCTGACATCATCAAGGTTCCTACCATTTTTCTATTCCTGTTGTCTTAGTGCAGTGTTTTGCACATTGTAAGGACTTAAATAACATTCGTTAATAGAATGAATATTCAAGAATCAATGTTTTAGTCAGACTTCTCCAGAGAAACAGAACCAATAGGATGTGCATATATAATATATATATTATATACATGGAGAGAAATTTATTTTAAAGAATTGTCCCATGTGATTGTGTGGCTGGCAAGTTTGTTTTACCTTATTGCAGATGTTTCAATTATATTTTTATTTTTCCTAATATATTTTTATCTTTCTAATTTTATTTTGTTTTATATTCTTTGTTATTGACTGCTTTTTTTTTTTTTTTTACCTTACCAGGTGGCTTGCAGGATCTTGGCTCCTAGGTTGGAATTCAGGCTCAAGTTCCTGTGGTGGGAGCTCTGAGTCCAAACTGCTAGACTAATAGAGAACCTCAGACCCCAAGGAATATTAATCAGAGTGAGGCCTCCTGGAAGTCCTCATCTCGGCACCAAGACCCAGCTCTTTCCAACTACCTGCAAACTCCAGTGCTGGATGCCTCAGGCCAAACAACCAGTGTGACAGGAATACAACCCCACAGATTAAAAAAAAAAAAAGACAAAAGAAAATGTTCCAGATGAAGGAACAAGGTAAAAACCTAAAAGACCAAATAAATGAAGATGAAATAGGAAAACTACTGGAAAAAGAATTCAGAGTAATGATAGTAACAATGATCCAAAATCTCAGAAGCAGAATGGAGAAAATACCAGAAACGTTTAACAAGGATCTAGAAGAACTAAAGAGCAAAAAAAAAGTGATGAACAGCACAATAACTGAAATTAAAAATACTCTAGAAGGAATCAATAGCAGAATAACTGAGGCAGAAGAACAGATAAGTGATCTGGAAGATAAAATAGTGGAAATAACTGCTGCAGAGTAGAATAAAGAAAAAAGAATTGAGGACAGACTCAGAAACCTCTGGGACAACATTAAATGCACCAACATTCAAAATATAAGGGTCCCAGAAGAAGAGGAGAAAAAGAAAGGGTCTGAGAAAATATTTGAAGGGATTATAGTTGAAAACTTACCTAACATGAAAAAGGAAATAGTCAATCAAGTTCAGGAAGTGCAGAGTCCCATACAGGATAAACCCAAAGAGAAACATGCCAAGACATATTAATCAAACTATCAAAAATTAAATACAAAGAACAAATATTAAAAGCAGCAAGGGAAAAGCAACAAATAATATACAAGGGAATTCCTGTAAGGTTAACAGCTGATCTTTCAGCAGAAACTCTGCAAGCCAGAAGGGAGTGGCAGGACATATTTAAAATGATGAAAGGGAAAAACCTACAACCAAGATTACTCTACAAGGATCTCATTCAGATTCAATTGAGAAATCAAAAGTTTTACACACAAGCAAAAGCTATGAGAATTCAGCACCACCAAACCAGCTTTACAACAAATACTAAAGGAAATTCTCTAAGCAGGAAACACAAGAGAAGAAAAAGGCTCACAAAAACAAACCCAAATCAATTGAAAAAGTAGTAATAGAAACATACATATCAATAATCATCTTGAATGTAAATGAATTAAATGCTCCAACCAAAAAACACAGACTGGCTGAATGGATACAGAAACAAGACCCTTATATATTCTGTCTACAAAAAATACATTTCAGACCTAGGGACACATACAGACTAAAAGTGAGGGGATGGAAAAAGATATTCCATGCAAATGGAAATCAAAAGGAAGCTGGAGTAACAATACTTATATCAGATAAAATAGACTTTAAAATAAAGACAGTTACAGTAGATAAGGAAGGACACTACATAATGATCAAAGGTTCAATCCAAGAAAAAAAATAGCATTATAAATATTCATGCACCCAACATAGGAACACCTCAATACATAAGGCAAATGCTAACAGCTATAAAAGAGGAAATTGACAGTAACACTATAATAGTGGGGGACTTTAACACCCTACTTACACCAATAGATCATCCAGACAGAAAATAAATAAGGAAATAAAAGCTTTAAATGGCACAATAGACAGGTAGACTTAATTGATATTTTTAGTACATTCCTAAAAAGCGGAAGAATACACTTTCTTCTCATGTGCACATGGAACATGCTCCAGAATAGATCACATCTTAGGTCACAAATTAAGCCTTGGAAAATTTAAGAAACTTGAAATCATATCAAGCAACTTTTCCAACCACAACACTATGAGATTAGAAATCAATTACAGGAAAAAAAAAAAAGTAAAAAACACAAATACATGGAGGCTAAACAGTGTGCTGCTAAATAATCAGGTGATCACTGAAGAAACCAAAGAGGAAATCAAAAAATACCTAGAAACAAATGTCAATGAAAACACGATGATCCAAAACCTATGGGTTGTAGAAAAAGCAGTTCTAAGTGAGAAGTTTATAGCAACACAATCCTACCTAAAGAAACAAGAAAAATATCAGATAAATAATTTAACTTTACACCTAAAGGAACTAAAGAAAAAAGAACAAATAAAACACAAAATTAGTAGAAAGGAAGAAATCATACAGGTCAGAAAAGAAATAAATGAAATAGAAACAAAGAAAACAAGAGCAAAGATCAATAAAACGAAAAGTTGGTTCTTTGAGAAGATAAAGAAAATTGATACTTTTAGTCAGACTCATCAAGAAAAAAAAGGGAGAGGACTCAAATCAATAAAATTAGAAATGAAAAAGGAGAGATTACACCTGACACTGCAGAAATACAAAAGATCATGAGAGACTACTACAAGCAACTATATGCCAATAAAATGGACAACCTGCAAGAAATGGACAAATTTTTTGAAAAGTACAACCTTCCAAGATTGAACCAGGAAGAATTAGAAAATGTAAACACACCAATCACAGTTAATGAAATTGAAACTCTAATTTAAACTCTTCCAACAAAAAAAAGTCTAGGATTCACAGATGGCTTGACAAGCGAATTCTATTAAGCATTTAGAGAGGAGCTAACACTCATCCTTCTCAAACTCTTCCAAAAACTGCAGAGGCAGGAACACTCCCAAACTCATTCTACGAGGCCACCATCACCCTGATACCAAAACCAGACTAAGATACCACAAAAAAAGAAAATTACAGCCCAATATCACTGATGAATATAGATGCAAAAATCCTCAACAAAATACTAGCAAACAGAATCCAACAGCACATTCAAAGGATCATATCCCATGGTCAAGTGGAATTTATCCCAGGAATGCAACAATTCTTCAATATAAGCAAATCAATCAATGTGATACACCATATTAACAAATTGAAGAATAAAAACCATATGATCACCTCAATAGATGCAGAAAAAGCTTTTGACAAAAGTCAACACCGATTTATGATAAAAGTCTCCAGAAAGTGGGCATAAAGGGAACCTATTTCAACAAAATAAAGGCCATATACAACAAACCCACAGCAAACATCATTCTCAGTGGTGAAAACCTAAAAACATTCCCTCTAAGGTCAAGAAAAAGACAAGGATGTCCACTCTTGCCACTATTATTCAACATAGTTTTGGAATTCCTAGCCACAGCAATCAGAGAAGAAAAATAAATAAAATCAATACAAATTGGAAAAGAAGAAGTAAAACTGTCACTGTTGGCAGATGACATGATACTATACATAGAGAGTCCTAAAGTTGCCACCAGAAAAATACTAGAGCTAATCAATGAATTTGGTAGTTTCCTGATACAAAATTAATGTGCAGATATGTCCTGCATTCCTATATGTTAATAACAAAAGAACAGAAAAAATAATTAAGGAAACAATCCCATTCACCATGGCAACAAAAAGAATGAAATACCTAGGAATAAACCTACGTAAGGAGGTAAAATATATGTACTCAGAAAACTATAGAGCACTAATGAAAGAAATCAAAGATGAAACTAACAGATGGAGAGATATACCATGTTCTTGGCTTGGAAGAACCTGCATTGTGAAATTGACTATACTACCCAAAGCAATCTACAGGTTCAGTGCAATCCCTACCAAATTACCAATGGCAATTGTTACAGAACTAGAACACAAAAATCTTAAAATTTGTATGGACACAAAAAAGACACCAAATAGCCAAAGCAAACTTGAGGGAAAAAAACAGAGCTGGAGGAATCAGACTCCCTGGCTTCAGATTATACTACAAAGCTACAGTAATCAAGACAATAAGGTACTGGCACAAAAACAGAAATATAAATCAATGGAACAGGATAGAAAGACCAGAGATAAACCCACACACCTATGGTCAACTAATCTATGACAAACGAGACAAGGATATATAATGGAGAAAAGACGGCCTTTTCAATAAGTTGTTCTGTGAAACCTGGACCGCTACATGTGAAAGAGTGAAATTAGAACACTCCCTAACACCATACACAAAAATAAACTCAAAATGGATTAAAGACCTAAATGTAAGACCAGACACTATAAATCTCTTAGAGGAAAACATAGGAAGAACACTCTGACATAAATCACAGCAAGATATTTTTTGACCCACCTCCTAGAGTAAGGGAAATAAAAATAACAATAAAAAAATGGAACCTAATGAAACTTAAAAGCTTTTGCAGAGCAAAGGAAACCGTAACAAGACGAAAAGACAACCCTCAGAATGGAAGAAAATATTTGCAAATGAATCAACAAAGGATTAATCTCCAAAATATATAAACAGCTCATGCAGCTCAATATTAAAAAAAGCAAAAAACCCAATCAAAAATGGGCAGAAGACCTAACTAGACATTTCTCCAGAGAAGACATACAGATGGCCAAGAGGCACATGAAAAGCTGCTCAATATCACTAATTATTAGAGAAATGCAAATCAAAACTACAATGAGATATTACCTCACACTGTTTAGAATGGGCATCATCAGAAAATCTACAAACAATAAATGCTGGAGAGGGTGTGGAGAAAAGGGAACCCTCTTGCACTGTTGGTGGGAATGTAAATTGATGCAGCCACTATGGAGAACAGTATTGAGGTTTCTTAAAAACTAAAAATAGAATTACCATATGATCCAGCAATCCCACTACTGGGCATATACCCAGAGAAAACCATAATTCAAAAAGTCACATGCACCCCAATGTTCACTGAAGCACTATTTACAATAGCCAGGTCATGGAAGCAACCTAAATGCCCGTCGACAGACGAATGGATAGAGAAAATGTGGTACATATATACGATGGAATATTACTCAGCCATAAAAAGGAACAAATCAGTCATTTGTAGAGACGTGGATTGATCTAGAGACTGTCATACAGAGTGAAGTAAGTCAGAAAGCAAAAAACAAATATTGTATATTAATGCATATATGTGGAACCTAGAAGAATGGTACAGATGAACCGGGTTGCAGGGCAGAAATAGAGACACAGATGTAGAGAACAAATGTATGGACACAAAGAGGGGAAAGTGGGGTGGTGGTGGTGGGATGAATTGGGAGATTGGGATTGAGGTATATACACTAATATGTATAAAATAGATAACTAATAAGAACCTGCTGTATAAATAAAATTAAATTATTTTTTTTAAATAAAACAGAAAACAATGAGTATGAGCATGATTTTATTTTATTTTATTTTTATAGCAGAGAAGCCTAAATTGGGGGAGAGGGGTTAAGGAACTGTAGTGATATCTAGAGGTGACATAAGTGCCTCTTTTTACGCTAAATTTACTTTGTGATGGTTATTGTTATTTTAATGTTTTCTACAAAAACAGATTCAAAATTTTGAATTGTCATTTATAGACAAAGAAGTTCTTATTTTAGAACATCATGGAGATTTTTTTCTTCTCACTAAGATTACTTCTTCCCATAGGTTCTTACTGATAAGTGCAAGAGGCAACGAATATAGTCCAAAACCCAGATAATTTTTTCGCCCCAGTCCCTTAAACCTCAGCCATCAGTGATCTTCAGAGTTTGGCCAGCTTCACTGCTTTGGTGTAGGAAAGATTGTCAATGGCCCTGTCCAGAAACAATGATTCCTCACCACCTTACCCCTTCCTCCTTTGCATAGAATCTGCCCCTGTTTTAGGGCCTGTTAAACGGCAAAAAAATATGGGTACTCTTTTCACCAAACACCTAGTAGGAGCCATGCTCTAGGACATATATTCTGGAAACACTAGTTGAACACAAAACAGTGAATCAGGCAGCGGTCTCTTCCGAAGGAGCGATGTGAGGTTATGGCAGAGAACTTGACACAGTCTTACTGAAGGCAGCTCCTTGTTCCTGCCACTCATCAACACAAAGCTTCCCTGTTGTCACGGGTTATGTGGCAAGTGATCAAAGTAGGAGAGATTCTCATTTTCTATCACAAATATCTGTACTTAGAAGTTACAGAGATTCAAAATTAAGAGTGTATAAACACTAGGAACTTGCAGGGTTTTGTATTATCAACATTTTAAAGACCTGTCTCCAATTTGTCAGAATAATATCTTCATTTATTGTTTGTGTTCAGGTGCTAGAATCTCAATGTATACATTTGTTCGAAAATCAGCCTTATGGCATATCTTCTATTTGAATTGTTTTAAAGAGATTACAGTAACTAATTCACATATTTGACTTTAAAATCCTATATATATATTATCTCCTTTCTATGATGATTTAGTGACATCTTGGACACTCTAACTTTCATTAAAAAAAGAAAATAAATGTATTGCATGTAAAATGTGCCATGGCTACCTCTTTCTTTTCTCCTCTCATCAATTTTTATAGGTCTTCAGTGTTGCATGGATCTGATACTCCTAGATTATTTAAAATCGTTAAATATCCCCTGAAATATGAGAACCTAAGATTGCTGTTGGTAGAATTCATGAACTTTCCCTGGAAATTTATGTCACAGTTGCAGTTTTGAGACTTTTTATCCCTTTGGTTTGACTTTTCTGCCAGTTCTTTCCTGAGCTCTGGGTGAATGTATTTATCTTAGTTTGTCTGCAAAGGTACTCTGGGATCTACAATTTGAACTTAATTACGGATTGATCATTGAAAGTGGCTTTTAAAAGTGACATATTTGTTAAAAGTCATTTCAGCAAAGAAAAACTGCTTTTAGAAAGTGTATACATATTCAATAAAATTCTAGAGATAGGCAGGCCCTGGCTGGCAGTCAGTGAATTTCATACCAGCAATGTTTTTGAAATTCTCCAGCCTGGTTGAGAACTATGTGTCTTCTTACAGAAGTACAGAGGCTGCTGTCCTCACAAACTCCTTTCCCTAGGACCAGAGGAAAGCAAATCACATGACCAAATACTTGGTTTCAATTTGGAATATAGTCTATTCCTGTGAAGATTCTCTCTTGAGCCATAATCTTTCTATTGAGATATGAAAATATGCTCCACACAGTCTCAGGAAAATAAGCATACCAGTGATGGATCACCAACTGATTAATTTTAGTAAAACTAAACCTAGAAAGAAGCAGTTGTGCACAGAAGAAAGCCACTTTTCACCTTGTATCTGCAGAACAAATGTCCTTAAGAACACAGCTTTACCTCTGCAGAATGGACTTAGGTAGTTGAAAGATACCCCAAAATTCCTTTTAAAATATATACCTTTTTAAGGTATATAAAATATATACCTTAGTTTTAGTAACTATTATGATTATCTCACTTGTAATCAGTATCTGCTTATTAAATAAGAATGAACAAGTTATTTTATAAAACACCTCTTTGATACAGACTACTGCTAAGACTTCGATAGAGCCTGGGAATCACACCCAGACATACATTAAAATCAAAATATATGCATGATCCATGAGGCAGATACAGGAACAAATAAAGGTAAAATAGAATTGATGGAAAGAGAGAATTAAAACAGACTTGAAGGAGAAGGGATAATGGAGAAGGAAAGAAGAGAAGATCTGGAGAATAAAAAATGAAGAATAAAGTAAGTTTCCATTAGACTGTGAATGGCCTTAGCTCCTCAGGGCTTTGAAAATTTAATTATCTGACTAAGAACTGTTCACAGCTCTTGAATGGCTCTCTTCCTCCAAACTTTAGAGCCTTTGATGACTAGAATAACCAGAGCAGCCCTCAGGATGAAAACTGTTTTCTGTGCCGTAACATCAGTGACCATCTATGGACACCTAGAGACCAAGCTGGGGGCTGGACCTGGCTCCCAGGTCAGAAGTTCAACGTCTCCATCCCGCTCAGCTTCAGATGTGGTGGATGTGAGGACACACACAACCCCAGGACCACCAATTACCACATGTACTGAAAACTGGCCTAGAAATGACTCTCTATCTCAAAAAGAGGCATGGCTTTTCTCCAGTGCATTTGTTTTTAATGTTTAACAAGCTGACAGGAGCGATTACGCAAGGACTAACAGCAGACTTACTGGTTACTGCAACACAAACAAATCGTCACCAGGCTGTCAGGACCTGCACAGTGTCCATTTTACTAAAGATGCTGAATGCACCTCCCACCTCTGCATGCAAAGTGAGCCGCACTCTCAAATCCCTCATCCCCCCATACAGTTATTTGCTGTGTTTTTACTAAAAGGTAGGAGGGAAACTTTTCCACAAAGGTGGGTTGTGGGAAACACACAAAATCAGGGTGGGTTTAGAATGCTCATCAGCAGGTCACCATCTGGTTTCATTCCTTAATCAGATAAAGGCTCTCCTCTGAATCATGTACGCTCCCAGCTAAACTTTCTATAAAGGTGCTATGCCCTTGAGCCTCAGGCATTCAGAAAAAGTAAACCCAACTGCAGTCCACGTTAGGAAACATTCTGAAACACATCAATGGACGAAACTTCAGTCCCTCGTAGAAGGAACACATTTTTTAATGTGTTCGCTGAAATATAAATCTAGGTCAAGTTTTCAGTGATTTAATGCTGGTCTTCCTTTAAAATCTGGGCTAGGACTCCCAGCAGGGTTTGCCACAATGAAAGGGGAATTGGGTGTCGTGGTTCCCAATTCATGAAAGTCTCTGAAGGGGACATGCAGGTGTGCTTGTCGTTTCTGACCTGCGTGTGAGAGCTGGCCTCCTTCTGCTCTCTCAGCCTACTGCATTCCTGCCTCTGTCACCTTCCTGAGACCCTAAACAGAGTCACCGAACCCCTTGGAGCGGGCGGCAGCGTCTGACTTCACAGCTGTCCCTGTGTACTCAGAGTATCACAACAGCTTAAGACAGATTAGAGAAAGTCACTTTTGACAATCATATTAGGAGAGTCGGCCATCTTTAGCATGGTAACCTAGGTGGCCCAGACCTGCTGGGGCCACAGTGCGCTCCAAGACTGGCTTTCCAGCCTTTGATTACTGGATGGCATCAGCAATTAGGAGACCCTCACGTGATGGAACCACTGTACCTCCCATGGCAATTTTATCTTTTGCTCAAAGGTAATGAAGAGTAAACAAGGAATTGAGATAAACTCTGCCAGACAAGAATCAAATACCCCATATCACCACAATTCTTCATTTCTGCAGTTCTGAGACTTCAGCCCACCAAAGGGGCCAAATAGCTCAAATGACCCATTTGTTTGCAAGGGTTGATTAATAATTCTTCACTTTTGACTCAGCTGAATGTTTTCTTTGCATTTGTCCAGGTATTTGAAGAAGATAAGAATTAAATGACAGACTAAAAGGTATTAAATAGATGTATACACAAACATACCCTATCACATCTACCTTAGATGTCCTTCTGATTGGCAGATGTCACACCAACCCAGGCAGCAGGTGATACTGCTTAGCTTTCAAAAAATGTCCTGCAATCATTTGGATCTGTTAAAGTTTTTCATTGAATTAGTTCCTGTGATTTGGGTGAGGGAGAGAAAAAATGGAAAATGTTAACTAAGGCTAGCAGCCAGGTGGGCGTGTTTGTCTTCAATTTGTCTTTCATCTCTCGTAGTTGATGTCAGACACCTCCCCCTTGTGGTTCAGTGTAACTGGCTCAAATTTGTTACAACCTGTGCCCAGGTGTTCTGCTTCCACAGGTAGATAACTGGACAAGCAGACAGTTGATTGACATTTGTATCATTATCACCAATCACATTGTCCTCAAGTGAGAATGAACCAAAACAAATATAGGACCTTGACACAAGTGAGAATTAATTAAGCATGGAAAGATACTTATACTTGTAGACATACAGCTAATTTCCCCTGGAAAATTCAGTGTTCCATCACTGGCTATATTATTATAACAGGTTGTTTGGATTATTAAAAACAAAAAAACTGTGTGCAACATATATAAGGAAAGGAAAGGATTAAAAAATTATTCAAGAATATATAAAGAATACCTACAAATCAATAAAATATTTGCAAGCTAATAGAAATTGAACAAAGCAAATGAACAGGCAATACACAAAGAACTATTACGGCCAATTAATACAGAAAAAGAAGCTTAACATCATTAGTGGTCAAATAAAAACTGATTAAAACAATAACTAAATATTATTTTTCACCCAATAGATTTAAAAAATTTAAAGTGGTGCAAAAATAAGAGAACCTGGCAGTATCATGTCATTTTAATGGGAGTGTAAGTTGGTAAAACATTTAGTAAGTGCTGATTATCAGTGTCCATAAAAAATGTAAATTTTGTTTGATCTAGAAATTGGAGTTCTAGGAAACTATTTTTATAAGGACATTCCTAAGAAGTGAAATTTTTAAGTATGAGGATATTTATGGCCACATTTGGCATAGTAGTAAGTACTATAAATGTGCATCAAATGTGGTGAAATAAATCATGGCGTACTCCATGGAATACACACAGTTACCCAGTTATTAGAAATGATGAGTTAAAGATGTCTGTACTGACCTGAAAATGCATACTCACATTATTAGTTGAACAGCAAATGTTAAGAAACAAGTATGTTTAATATAATCCTATTAATGTTATAAAACAGGTATGCACACATGTTTATATGTGTGTAAGTACATGACAACAGGATAAAATACACATGAGATGGGAAAGGCAGTGGGAGGTGAGGGGATTTAATCAATATGCAAGTGCATTAATTGGATCATGTTGGAACTGAGTCATCACTGTATGTCCAGCACTGGGTACACTCTAAAGAATGATTAAACACGATGCCTGCCCTTATGTTGCTCATAGATATTCAGAAACATTCAGAAAAAAAAAAACTTAATTACTCTTAGGAAATATCACACATTCTACAAAAGAACTAAAGATCTTTCAGTAATAGAAATGCTAGGAGGACTGTTGGGACCAGTGGTGGGTAAACATAGCTCCAAGAAGGCTGTGTATGAGTTTCCTGGAGTGGACATAACATCGCACAGTAGTAAATTGTTGACACCTTGCACGTCTTAAAATGTCTCTACTCCATCCTCATACCTGATTGATTGTTTTCCTTGGTAACGAATATAAGTCTAAGATCAAACTTGCTCAGAATTGGAAAGGCATTATTCCATTTTCCTGCAGCTCCTAGGGCTGCTATTCTCAAGTCCATAGTGTTCTGAGTCCAAGTTTTTAGGATCATTGTCTCTAGTGCCTGAAACGTTATAATAATATGACTCAGTCTGGGTCTTTTTCTTTCCATTGTGCTGGATACTTTCAATTGTAAAACCAATGTCCCTTATATCTCAGAAATGCTCTTCAAGTGTTTTATTAGAGATTTTCTTCTCTCCTTTTCCTTTGATTTCTCTATCTGTAAATGCTATTACTTGGTTGTTGTACCTTCTGGGCTGAATCTCTAATTTTATGAATTTTTCTATGATCTGTTGCTTGACCGTTTTGCTCAACTTTCTGGGAAATTTCCTCATATTTGTCTTCCACTTCTTTTGCTCAGTTACTAAGTTTTTTATTCAAAGAGCTGCTCTGAATTATTCCCTCTATGTCTCTGGTTTGTGGGAACATAAAGTCATCAACTATCCTGGGAGTGTTAACACCCTTTCTCTCCTCCCCAAAAATCATGTTAGTTTTGATCCGGCCACACCACACAACCTGAATAATGTTCCAAGAGGTATTTGCTGCCACTTCTTGTGTCAAACAGCACAACAAGTGTGAGAACTAGCGTATTGCATAAACCCCCTTTCTTATACGTCTGCCTACTATTCCGTACATTCAGCTAAATCCTACCCCAAAAGCCCAAATAAGTGCCAGAGAGAATGGTGCTCATCTCCCGCTGTTGGAACTCCCACAGAGACTGGAAGAGTCACTTCTCATAGTCTGTTCTAAGTTCTTTGAAGAGAATCATGCCGAATGCCTTGGCTAAACACATCTTTTACACACTTGGGGCAAAGAGAAATCGATTAAGTATGGGCTGCATGGGATTAGGAATGGCTTCTGGGACTGGAAATCTTGGCTCCTACCTACTTCCTGGTGTTCATGAAGATTGGAATGAAGAGAACTTTAGCAGTAAAAAGGATAAACATCCTCCAGAAAAACAGAGCGCCTTAGCAACAGAGAACAGCCAGTAGATTCGTGGTTAGAAAAAGAACATCAGCGCATGCCCTGGTCCCTCCTGAATTCTCAATCACGGCTTCTCAGACATTGTGGTCCCAGACAGATAAGCTGAGCTGGCTGACCACAGAGGATAAATTACACCTGACCCATCAAGGCAGTTACCTTTATCCTCCAGACTATTGTGGCTTCTTCTTTTCTATCTTCATTTTGGTTTAGCTTATTGTCAGGGTTCCTAATAGTGTAGATAATTTTCATAAGAAGAAAAGACATCAATTTGAACATTTACAATATACCAGGCACTGGGAGGTACTGTACTTAAATAATTTCAGTTAACTCAGAAAATGATCTATTTGAGGTAGATGATATTATATCTATTTTGTACATTATAATTTGAAGCTCAGAGAGTTTAAATGACTCACCCATAGTCACACACTCACATGTGTTTTCCATCTATTCCAACTTCCTTTGGTTTTCATTTTCAAATCCTCAACTCTGTCTAAAATGGCAAGATAACAAAATAGAAGAAGATTAATGGGAAACAACAAACCCAAATGTGGCTAAGAAATCCAAAGAAAACAAAGAACATATTTTTTAAAAGATCACAATTTACCTATTTCCATTCTATTTCAGTGGGCCTGAACCTCATTTCACTTGACTCTTGATGGAATAAAATTCAAAGAATCGGTATTGCAGGTTACTCTAGATGATAGCTCCCTATAGACATGAAAGGCTCCCTTATTGGAAGAAATAAAAGGAAAATGGCCCCAAAATCACAACCCTAGTGTTATAACCTTATTCAAAAGCTATAAAGCGGTACCAGTTATATGTTAAATTCATGCATAGTTAAAAACTCAATAATGACCATGTTGTGAATACTGACGTCAAAAAATGATCAGACTTCTGTATAATGAAAATGCTTTCATATAAAAATGGAAATAAATGACACTTTTCTGCCATAGATTAGAATTTATGCCTATCAATATTTTCCAGAACATTTCTGATTTAAAACAGCATATCTGTATATATCTATATATACTATATCTTGTTTTTATTAAATATATTTTATTAAATATATATGGTTATTTTAGATTTAAAAATTGAAGATCTTGTTATCTGTGATCAAAAAGCATCTCTATCAAGAAAAAGAGACCTCTGTTATCATCTTCATTTTGATGTAAAAGAGATAGAAAGAAGGTAATTATTCACTTAGGTTACCTGCCAAGAACAATAGAAGACACAGGCATGCACATACCTTCTGGGCTCCCAGTGTTTGTTCTTTTCTTTTTTCTTCACCAGAGTTCTCCATGTACACAGCATGGAATTTTGCAAAGATAAGAAGAGTTACTGATTTGGGTTGTGGAATTGATATTAGTGCCTTATCTTCACACTGAGCACAAAAAGAATCACAAAAATACTTGGGGATGCTTAGCCTCTGTGGTAACATAATCAGACAGGAGAGCCAAAAGAATGAAATAAATACATGAAAAGTCTAAAATGTTAAAATAATTACATTCCATTTTTTCAGGGGGTAAAGTAATTTGATCAGAGAAGTGTACATCATAGAATTAAAATAATTTGATGTAATTGTTTTTGTTTTTATTCCTGTGTCAAAACATGATGAGGGAAGGGCTAATTCATATAATCTTAGGGCACAAAAAGGCCAGAAAGGCCTGGTATTAAGCAGAAGAAAATAAAGACCTGTAAGGTGTTCCCCAAGGCCCTGGGGACCACCATCACCCAAGGCTGTATTCATTAGAGGAGGCATGTGCTAAAATAACAGAAAACACTTTTCTGTTTTATTCCTGGTCATCTAATAATCCAAAGCCAGGTGGAAAGTGAATGTATTCAGCAGCTAAATGAGGACAAGCGTCTACCAGTTAAAAACGAATGAGTTTGTCATTTAAATATATTAATAGCTGATAAATATGCAGTTATCTTTCATGTCATAGCTGGGAAAAATGAACATCTGAACACTGGTTATTTAATTATCTTAGACCTATCTTTCCCTTTCTTATAATATGATAAAATGTTTTAAAAACTCAGTGGTGGTATTGATTTTTTACTTTGTTTTTTGTTTTCATTTTAATTATAGAGCCACAAATCTGAGAAATTATACTTGGAACGTTATCTTTGACAAGTGGCTGAAAACTCTATTGAGTTGGGGATTAACTAAACTGAAATCATATTACTACTTGGGTAAGTATGAAAGTCTGAATGGGATTTCATGGAACAAAATATTTGAAATCAGGTCTCTCTGCATCAGGGAAGCTGAGACCTTCCACAGGACACAATAAATTCAAGTCTCTTTCAATCTTTGCATTACACACGCTTACCTATACTGAAGTTTGAAATAGGCTGCTTCTTTGCTGTTGTCTATGTGCTGAGTAAGACATTTCAGAATTACTGGTAATTGGAACCACAGGCTTTCTGTGCACAAAATAGAAGAATATAGAAACACACAAATTTCCTCTCTAATTCTTTGGCTCCAATCTCACCCCGGCCAGAGAAAATGGATGGTTCACCAGGACTGTTTTTCCCAGAGAGCACATGCCGAAATATTCAGATGGTATTTGCCCAAGCCTGCTGGTGCTTTCCTCTAGACCAAAATACGTATAGGTTGTCTTCCTGTTATTTTATTTTTTCTTGTTTTTTCTTACTCTCTCCCTCTTTCTGTTCCCTCCTTCTTCATTTTTTTTTGTTTTGTTTTCCTTCATTGTTTCCTTCTTAAACAGATGATGCTCTAAGTTCAAGCAAAAGTCTGGGGGTCTGGGACATTCCATATTAGGGAGCACAGGCCTTTACCCTTCTTCCTAAACTGCCCGTGTTCTGTGAAAAACAAGACCCAAAGGTCTCAGGTGCAAAACTCCATTAGCAGTTTTACATGACCTCTATCAGAGAGAGAGATAGCCTCTAAGACTTTGGGGGACCCAGAAACAGATCCTCTGACCACAGTGCTCCCGTCGGCTGTGCAGCTGTCCCTACAGCCAGCCCATGCTGCTCCAGGCCACGTTCAGTAAAGGCCCAGCTGTTGCCACCCCTGCTCCACAGACAGCTGCTGCAACAAACAGACCCTCCTCTTTACGGCCCTTGAATGGGAAGATTGCCTTTCAGCCCACTGTTCTGTGTAGACTCTGATTAACCCAGCTGCATTTAGAGCAGGGGATTGCATCAATATCTATTGATTAGCAGTCGTAGTACAATAATCCTCCTGCTCTGATCAATGCAGCCTGCAGACCAGGCCTTACTACCCAGCAGCGTCCTTTTGCCTGGTCATTGATACCCTTGTCTGTGCTCATCTGGACTTGTGAGATGCTAAAGGGAAGGTAAGCTGTCATGTTGAGTGATTACAGTTCTGGGAAATTCCTCGTGATTGGATATCTGCTTCCACGATAATCTTCTGCCAGTTCTAAGCAACATTAATCACTTTTACCAAATAAGAACACTGTATGAAACAAAAGTAAAATACTCTGACTCTCATTCCTTGATTATAAATCACAGTAATCCTCTGGCCAGGTAGAAACTGACACAGGCAACTTCTGAGATCTGAAATCTGTCCCATATCCGTGACAGCAAAACCATTCCACAAATTTGGTTTCATTCTTGAACTGGAGTTTATACACTGCTCTTTGTAATAGTAAAGTGGTTACTTTTGGCTTATTTGTCTTGTTTGGGCATTTTCATTAGCAAAAATATTACTGAGAAACAACCATGTTCTGTATTTGATTTATATTGATCTATTTTTCTTTTAATTGTCCCTAAAACAATTAAATGTATTGATATATTTAAGGAATCTACCTGTGAACTCATGATTTTTAAAGGAATATTAAACAAGTGCGATCCAAATAATGTCAACTTTGTCCTTATAATATTGTACAGTTAAACTGCTTTAAAAATAAAGCCAAAGGTAGGAGAAGAGGAAGACTACTCTGGAATTGTGGACGGTCCACTTTTTTATTGAAGTATAGTTGATTTACAATGTTTCAGGTGTACAGCAAAGTGATTCAGTTACGCATATATGTATATTCTTTTTCAGATTCTTTTACATTACAGATTATTACAGAATATTGAGTAGAGTTTCCTGTGCTATACAGCACGTCCTTGTTGTCTATCTATTTTATATATAGTAGCCTGTATCTGTTAATCCCTAATTCCTAATTTATCCCCTTTCCCCTTTGGTAACCATAAATCTGTTTTCTATGTCTGTGAGTCCACTTCTGCTTTGTAACTAAGTTCATTTGTATGGAGGATCCACGATTGATGCAGCCGAGGAGGCAGAGATCAGCATTTCCTCTCCTCTCTGTGGTCCACCAATCACCTTCCCATAACGAAGGGTCTATCCCAACTCCACACATGGTGATACTTAACCTAGAAGCTTTAAAGAGAGAAAATGGAGTGATCCTGGCTCCCACATTCAGGATTGTGTGATGCTTTCTTCAGACGGCCCTGCAGCTGAAACTGCTGCCTGAGAAGGATGCAATGAGCCCCCCCCCAGGACCCCAACCGCCGTACACACACGTCCTTTTATGACCCACTTGTTTCTGAAAGAAGTCCATCTAGCCACCTCTTTAAAATCTCCACTACATAAAATGAATTAAACTGAATACTAAGCAGGGAGCAGTGCATGGGGAGTGATGATTAAAGTTTAGATAGAAATTCATCTATCAAAACCCATGTGGCCTGGCCCTTAAATGTGTATGTGTATGCACCTTCACACCACACACTTGCACACACACACCACTCACTCACCCACACATGACACCACACAAACACACACTAAAATACAAACCGCTTGCTCACTCACACATACCACCCTTCCCACACACACAACACACACAGAATGGCTCACTCTGGTAGAATAATTATTAGAATAGTTTTGATAACACAAAAGAAAAGTATTAAAACACATTAAAAGAATGTGAGCTTTGTTTCCAAATATTGTTCTACATAGATGTGAAGTTTCAATATGTAGGTGTACACATTCCTGTAATGGTAACATCAGATATATTCATTACCAAGAGGAAGCTTGACTCACAGAGGCACTTTGTGGATATTTCACAAGGGGCCCAGGAATCCAAGGTCTTCCTAGTAAATTAGGAAAGTACATGGACTCCAAAATTAAAATGGAATCTAAAAAGGGAGATTAATTTAGTTCTATTTAAAATCAGTATTTTATTTAATAGAAGTAAAGTATATGTCCTACATTTATGTGCATGCACACTGTGTAGATGAATTAATTTGTATAAGGGCAAATTTTGTAAAGAAAATGTTTGAGAGAAGACCTTCAAGATGGTGGAGGAGTACGATGTGGAGATCACCTTCCTCCCCACAAATACATCAAAAATACATCTACATGTGGAACAACTCCTACAGAACACCTTCTGAATGCTGGCAGAAGACCTCAGACTTCCCAAAAGGCAAGAAACTCCCCCACTTACCTGGGTAGGGCAAAAGAAAAAAGGAAAAACAGAGGAAAAAGAATAGGGACGGGACCTGCACCAGTGGGAGGGAGCTGTGAAGGAGGAAAAGTTTCCACCCACTAGGAAGCCCCTTCACTGGTGGAGATGGGGGGTGGGCGGAGGGGGAAGCTTTGGAGCCATAGAGGAGAGCACAGCAACAGGGGTGCAGAGGGCAAAGTGGAGAGATTCCCGCACAGAGGATCAGTGCCGACCAGCACTCACCAGCCCTAGAGGTTTGTCTGCTCACCTGCCAGGGCAGGTGGGGGCTGGGAGCTAAGGCTTGGGCTTCGGAGGTCAGACCCCAGGGAGAGGACTGGGGTTGGTTGTGTGAACACAGCCTGAAGGGGGCTAGTGCACCACAGCTAGCTGGAAGGGAGTCTGGGAAAAGGTCTGGACCTGCCTAAGAAGCAAGAGACCATTTTTGGGGGTGCTCGAGGAGAGGAGATTCATAGCACTGCCTAAAAGAGCTCCAGAGACGGGCATGAGACTCTAAGGCTGCTGCTGCAGCCAACAAAATGCCTGTGTGCAAGTACAGGTCACTATCCACACTTCCCCTCCCGGGAACCTGTGCAGCCCACCACTGTCAGGGTCCTGTGACCCAAGGACAACTTCCCCAGGAGAACACACGGCATGCCTCAGGCTGTTGCAACATCATGCTGGCCTCTGCCACCACAGGCTCACACCACATTCTGTAACCCTCCTTTCCCCCAGCCTGAGTGAGCCAGAGCCCCTTAATCAGGTGCTCCTTTAACCTTCTCCTGTCTGGCTGAAGAACAGATGCCAGAAGGCAACCTACATGCAGAGGAGAGGCCAAATCCAACCCTGAACCCCAGGAGCTATGCAAACAAAGAAGAGAAAGGGAAATTTCTCTGTGCAGCCTCAGGAGCAGCAGATTAAATCTGCAAAATCAACATCTGTGGAATACCTGAATAGACAACAAATCATCCCCAAACTGAGGTGGTACACTCTGGGAGCAAATACAGACTTGGGGTTTGCTGTCTGTGACAGACTGGTTTCTAATTTTTATGTTTAGCTTGGTATAGTTTTTAGTGCTTGTTATCATTGGTGGATTTGTTTATTGGTTTTGTTGCTCTCTTCTTTTTTTTAATTAGTTAAATTTTTTTTTAATAACTTTATTTTATTTTTCTTTCATTTTTTTTTCTCCCTTTTCTTCTGCACCATGTGCTGGAAGGGTCTTGGTGTGCCAGCCAGGTGTCAGGCCTGAGGCTCTGAGGTGGGAGATCTGAGTTCAGGACATTGGACCATCAGAGACCTCCCAGCCCCATGTAATATCAGGCAGTGAGAGGTCTCCCAGAGATCTCCAACTCAATGCTAAGACACAGCTCCACTCAATGACCAGCAAACTCCAGTGCCGGACACCCCATGTCAAACAACTAGCAAAACAGGAATACAACCCCACCCATTAGTAGAGAGGATACCTAAAATCATAGTAAGTTCACAGATGCCCCAAAAGACACCACCAGATGTGTTCCTGCTCACCAGAAAGACAAGATCCAGCCTAATCCATCAGAACACAGACACCAGTCCCCTCCACCAGGAATACTACACAACCCACTGAACAAACTTTACCCACTGGGGGCAGACACCAAAAGCAATGGGAACTATGAACCTGCAGCCTGTGAAAAGGAGACTCCAAACACAGTAAGTTAAGCAAAATGAGAAGACAGAGAAACACACAGCAGATGAAGGTGAAAGGTAAAAATCCACCAGACCTAACAAATGAAGAAGAAATAGGCAGTCTACCTGAAAAAGAATTCAGAGAAATGGTAGTAAAGATGATCCAAAATTTTGGAAGTAGAAAGGATAAATTACAAGAAACATTTAACAAGGACTTAAAAGAAATAAAGAGCTAACAAACAATGATGAACACCACAATAAATGAAATTAAAATTCTCTAGAAGGAATCAAAAGCAGAATAACTGAGGCAGAAGAACAGATAAGTGACCTGGAAGATAAAAAATTGGGAATAACTACCACAGAGCAGAATAAAGAAAAAACAATGAAAAGAATTGAGGACAGTCTCAGAGATCTGGGACAGCATTAAATGTACCAACATTCAAATTATAGGTGTCCCAGAAGAAGAAGAGAAAAAGAAAGGGACTGAGAAAATATTTGAAGAGATTATAATTGAAAACTTCCCTAATATGGGAAAGGAAATAATCAAGACCAGGAAGTACAGAGAGTCCCATACAGGATAAATCCAAGCAGAAACATGCTCACACACATATTAATCAAACTATCAAAAATTAAATACAAAGAAAAAATATTAAAAACAGCAAGGGAAAAGCAACAAGTAATATACAAGGGAATCCCCATAAGGTTATCAGCTGATCTATCAGCAGAAACTCTGCAAGCCAGAGGGTGTGGCGGGACATATTTAAAGTGATGAAAGGGAAAAACCTACAACCAAGATTACTCTAACCAACAAGGATCTCATTCAGATTTTATGGAGAAATTAAAACCTTTACAGACAAGCAAAAGCTGAGAGTATTCAGCACCACAAAACCAGCTTTACAACAAATGCTAAAGAAACTTCTCTAGGCAAGAAACACAAGAGGAAGAAAAGACCTACAATAACAAACCCAAAACAATTAAGAAAACTGTATGGGAACATACATATCAATAATCACCTTACATGTAAATGGTTTAAATGCTCCAACCAAAAGACATAGACTGGCTGAATGGATACAAAAATAAAGGCCATATATATGCTGTCTACAAGAGATTGACTTCAGACCTAGGGACACATACAGACTGAAAGTGAGGAGATGGAAAAATATATTCCATGCAAATGGAAATCAAAAGAAAGCTGGAGTAGCAATTCTCATATCAGACAAAATAGACTTTAAAATAAAGACTATTACAAGAGACAAAGAAGGACACTACATAATGATCAAGGGATCAATCCAGGAAGAAGATAGAACAATTGTAAATATTTATGTACCCAATATAGGATCACCTCAATACACAAGGCAAAAGCTAACAGTCATAAAAGGGTAGTAGATAGACAGTAACATAAATAGACAGTAACACAATAGTAATAGGGTACTTTAACACCATGCTTTCACCAATGACAGATCATCCAAAATGAAAATAAATAAGGAAACATAAGCTTTAATGATACATTAAACAAGATGGACTTAATTTATATTTATAGGACATTCCATCCAAAAACAACAGAATACACTTTCTTCTCAAGTGCTCATGGTACATTCTCTAGGATAGATCATATATTGGGTCACAAATCAAGTCTTGGTAAATTTAAGAAAATTGAAATCATATCAGATATCTTTTCTGACCACAATGCTATGAGACTAGATATCAATTCCAGGAAAAAAAACATAAAGAATACAAACACATGGAGGCTAAATAATACACTACTAAATAACCAAGAGATCACTGAAGAAATCAAAGAGGAAATCAAAAAATACCTAAAGATAAATGACAATGAAAACACGATGATCTAAAACCCATGGGATGCAGTAAAAGCAGTTCTAAGAGGGAAGTTTATAGCAATACATTCCTACCACAAGAAACAAAAATATCTCAAATAAACAACCTAACCTTACAACTAAAACAATTACAGAAAGCAGAACAAAAATTCCCTGAAGTTAGCAGAAGGAAAGAAATCATAAAAATCAGATCAGAAATAAATGAAAAAGAAATGAAGGACACAATAGCAAAGATCAATAAAACTAAAAGCTGGTTCTTTGGGAAGATAAACAATATTACCAATAAAATGGACAACCTGGAAGAAATGGACAATTCTTAGAAATATATAACCTTCCAAGACTGGACCAGGAAGAAGTAGAAAATATGTACAGACCAATCACAGGTAATGAAATTGAAACTGTGATTAAAAATCTCTCAACAAACAAAAGTCCAGGACCAGATGGCTTGAGAGTCAAATTCTATCAAACATTTAGAGAAGAGCTAACACTTATCCTTCTCAAATGCTTCCAAAATATAGCACAGGGAGGAACACTCCCAAACTCATTCTACGGGGCCACCATCATACTGATACCAAAAGCAGACAAAGAGTCACAAAAAAAGAACACTACGGCCAATATCACGAATGAACATAAATGCAAAAATCCTCAGCAAAATACTAGCAAACAGAATCCAGCAGCACATTAAAAGGATCATACACCATGATCAAGTGGGGTTTATCCCAGGAATGCAAGGATTCTTCAGTATATGCGAATCAATCAATGTGACACACCATATTAACAAACTGAAGGATAAAAAGCATATGATAATCTCAATAGATGCAGAAAAAGCTTTTGACAATATTCAACACCCATTTATGATAAAAACCCTCCAAAAGTAGGCATAGATGGAACTTACATCAACATAATAAATGCCATGTATGACAAACCCACAGCCAACATCATTCTCAATGGTGAAAAATTGAAACCATATCCACTAAGATCAGGAAAAAGATAAGGTTGCCCACTCTCATCACTATTTTTCAACATAGTTTTGGAAGTTTTAGCCACAGCAATCAGAGAAGAAAAATAAATAAAAGGAATCCAAATTGGAAAAGAAGAAGTAAAGCTGTCACTGTTTGCAGATGACATGATACTATACATAGAGAATCCTAAAGATGCTACCAGAAAACTATTAGAGCTAATCAATGAATTTGGTAAAGTAGCAGGATACAAAATTAATGCACAGAAATATCTTGCATGCCTATAGACTAATGATGACAAATATGAAAGAGAAATTAATGAAGCACTCCCATTTACCTCTGCAAATAAATAAAAAGAATAAGATACCTAGGAATAAACCTACTTAAGGAGAAAAAAGGTCTGTATGCAGTAAACTCTAAGACACTGATGAAAGAAATGAAAGATGATACAAACAGATGGAGAGATATATCATGTTCTGGGATTGGAAGAATCAATATTGCAAAAATGACTATACTACCCAAAGCAATCTACAGGTTCAATGAAATCCCTATCAAACTACCAATGGCATTTTTCACAGAACTAGAACAAAAAAATTCACAATTCGTATGGAAACACAAAAGACTCCGAATAGTCAAAGCAATCTTGAGAAAGAAAAATGAAGCTGGAGGAATCAGACTCCCTGACTTCAGACTATACTACAAATCTACAGTAATCAAGACACTATGGTACTGGCACAAACACAGAAATATAGATCAGTGGAACAAGATAGAAAGCCCAGAGATAAACCCACATACATATGGTCACCTTATCTTTGATAAAGGAGGCAAGAATGTACAATGGAGAAAAGACAGCCCCTTCAGTAAGTGGTGCTGGGAAACCTGGACAGCTACACATAAAAGAATGAAATTAGAACACTCTCTAACACCATACAGAAAAATAAACTCAAAATGGATTGAAGACCTAAATCTATAGGCCAGACACTATCAAACTCTTAGAGGAAAACATAGGCAGAACACTCTATGACATAAATCACAGCAAGATCCTTTTTGACCCGCCTCCTAGAGAAATGGAAATAAAAACAAAAATTAAAAATGGGACGTAATGAAACCTAAAAACTTTTGCACAGCAAAGGAAACCATAAACAAGATGAAAAGACAACCCTCAGAATGGGAGAAAATATTTCCAAATGAAGCAACTGACTAGTGATTAATCTCTAAAATATACAAGCAGCTTATGCAGCTCAATACCGAGAAAACAATCCAATCCAAAAATGAGCAGAAAACCTAAACAGACATTTCTCCAAAGAAGATATGCAGATTGCCAACAAACACATGAAAGGATGCTCAACATCAATAATCATTAGAAAAATGCAAATCAAAACTATAATGTGGTGCCACCTCACACAGGTCAGAAAGGCCATCATCAAAAAATCTACAAACAATAAATGCTGGAGAGGATGTGGAGAAAAGGGAACCCTCTTGCCCTCTTGGTGGGAATGTAAATTGATACAGCCACTATGGAGGTTCCTTAAAAAAACTAAAAATAGAACTACCATATGACCCAGCACTCCCACTAGTGGGCATAACCATAATTCAAAGAGTCATGTACCACAATGTTCATTGCAGCACTATTTACAATAGCCAGGACATGGAAGCAACCTAAGTGTCCATTGACAGATAAATGGATAAAGAAGATGTGGCACATATATACAATGTTATATTACTCCACCATAAAAGGTAGTGAAATTGAGTTATTTGTAGTGAGGTGGATGGATCTAGAGTCTCTCATGAAGAGTAAAGTAAGTCAGAAATAGAAAAACAAATACCATATACTAACACATATATACGAAATCTAAAAAAAAAAAAAAAAAAAGAAAATATTTGGATTGTTAGCAAACTAAATTGTTAGCCTTTTTAAGGTTAAGGCATGCATCTTGCCTAGAAATAAAGCAAATTCAGTACAAACTTACAATATTTCCAAGACTGGCTCAGGTCCAGATATGATTTGCCAATTCTAGGTTGGTTTAAACCAGAGTCTTCAAATTTTTTCAAAAGGCCAGGAACTAACCTGGATTTTCTGGGGTCCAGATAGTAATATGATAGGTGCACATAGTGTAATAGACTTTGGTTTTTGGACAAAGACCATTCCCTGTTGGACCCCTTCCTCCCTCTCCCACCTTCCTCTTTCCCTCCTCTCTTCCTTCCTCCCTTCCTTCCTTCCTTCCTTCCTTCCTTCCTTCCTTCCTTCCCTCTTTCCTTCTTTTCTTCATTCTAAATACTTACTTCATATCAGACATTATTTTTATCCTTATATCAATGAATAATCCTACCAGTTGGTAATTATTATTTCTTAAAAAATGAAATGCAGTCAACAGGGACCCTAAACACGAGAGCGTTTCCAGAGGGAAGGAACCATCCTCTGCACATCTGTGTGTCCAATGTTTTAGGGAATGGAAACTCCAGAGCTCAGAGTTGCCTGAGGAATGGTCTTGGAAAGAAGGAAGGGAGGGAGGAATAAGGAGGGATTACAGGTTTTACATAACAAAGGCTTTATCCTTCTACTACACTCTGCCTCCTACCTCCTGACTTTCTGTTCAATGAAGCAAAAGAAGAACTGTGAAACTCAGACACAATCTTACCTGTGAACTGGTCTTCTGGTCTTCCTGTGAACTAAAAGATAAGCTCAGGGATAAGGGATCACCTGGTGGCAGGAGGAAAACCAATTTCTACCCCACACTTCAAGTCAGGAGGACATTGTCCACTGCAACTGGAAAACACAGGGTTGGAAAGAAGAGAGGCTCTTTTCCAGAAAATTTCCCAGCACAGATTGCTGCAATGTCCTCCTCCAGCTTCCAGAAGAGCAATAGAGATCAGTTTTAATGACTGAAGTCCAAAAAATCTAAGTATTACCACCATGGTAAAGAATTTATTCATTTTAAAGTGAATTAAACTAATGGTCAAGGTTTGGGATTTTTTTTTCTTCTCTTTATATCCTGCAATCCTTAGTTTTATGTGTCAGTTTGGCTAGACTGTAGCACATAGTCATCCAATCCAATGCAAATCTAGGTGATTCTTCAGAGTGCTGAAAAGCTATAATCAGTTGATTTTAATTAAAGGAGATTTTCCTCGATAATGTGAGTGGGCTTCATCCAGTAGGTTGAAAGGGCTTAAGAGAACAAACTAAGGTTTCCTAGAGAAGAAATTCTGCCTCAAGACAGCAGCACCAACTCCTGACTGAAATTCCTGCCCTAAAAGTCTCAGACCAGCGACGCTCACAATTATGGGAACCAGTTCCTTGAAATGAGTCTCTCAGTGTGCACGTGTGTTTGTGTGTGCGTGTGAATACAGACTATAGTAAAGGTAGATTACATATTTGGTTAAAAAGTCATATTTTTAAAAAATATATTTTTAGAAAATATATTTAAACCCTGCCCCAGAAGTTACTAAAATGAACTTTCAGGGAATGTTAGATGTTAAAGCTAGAAATACCCCCAAGAAGCCGTCAGATCCAGTCTCTTTACTCTAGGCAAGTGAAACTGTACAGTCCTTATTTCACCTCTGAGACCACGCCTTGTTCAGTCCTACAGCCACACACCTAGTGATGTAGTTCTGAGGGACCAAAGTGTGAAATATGTCACTGCTGCACTACTGGAAAAACACAAATGGCACCATCTCTCTGTCAGTAACAAAATCCGTTAGGCCTCACTTAGTCAAAGAGACTATTTTCCAGAAATGTTTCTGTTCAGCAGTGGAGAATTCTGTAAGACCTTCTGGGTTCTAGTCATAAATAAACCTCTCTTGATTGTCAACCGTAAAACAGGGTTAAAATTATTGCAGAATTTCCATGAGGCCAAACTCAAATCAGCTCCCTTTCCAAGTGTATTGCAACAGCAGCAAGCAAAATTCATGTGGCAAATTTCTTCACCCAGACAATAATTTTGCATCTCAATATTTCTTTCTTCCTATTTGGCAGACTCTTAAAGAGTTAGTCTATTCAGGCTGCTATAACAAAACACTATAGGCTGGGTACTTTATAAGCCAAATAAATTTATTTCTCACAGTTCTGAAGGCTTGAAAGTTCAAGATCAAGATACTGGCAGACCCAGTGTCTGGTGAGACCCTGCTTCCCAGTTCATAGACGGCCGTCTTCTCACTGTGTCCTCACGTGGTGGAAGGGGAAAGGAGCTCTCTGGGGTCTCTTTTATAAGGGCACTAATCCCATCATGAGGGCTCCACCTTCATGACCTGATCACCTCCCAAAGACCCATCATACTGGGGGTTAAGGTCTCAACATATGAATTTTAGAGGGGCACAGATATTTAGTGTATAGCGAGACCATCAAAATTTCAAACCTCTGAACACACAATTAGAACAATAAATTGAGATGCACATTGATTTTGTCTATGCAGATAAGCACTTTAAAGAATTCCTTGCATTGCTTCCAAAGTGGCTCTCAGACAGAGCCAACATCTGGCCTGCTGAGGAACAACCCCCAGGAGATGACCTCCAATCCCTTAACGTTGCTGGATGCACAGTCACTCAGGATTTTGCTGAGTTTGTTCCACATGAATTATATGCAGCTCCTCAGAGGAGGCAGAGTCTCCAGAACTATCAAGAGAAAATGAGTCTGCCTTCAGAATGACAAAAATTATTTTACCTAGCAAAACCCTCACTCCACTTAGGTAGTAACATCCTTATACTTCATTGTCATAGCAAACTTTGAGGATGCTTAGAAGCCAATTCTGTCTGGGAGCATGTTTTATCATCTCCTGATTCTGCGGTCATATTCTGAATTTTCCACATCTTTTGCCATTAAAGAAACATTATACCCTCTGTGTCTATTGGCCTCTTTCCAGCAAACATATTACCATTGAATGTGACAACCACACAGTTGATGCTATTGGGGACTGTTAGCAAAATATTTCTAAGAAGCTGTAGTGGAGTGCTTTTGATGAAATTTTAACAGGCAGATGTTTTGATTCACTGTCTATGGTTTGTTTCACCTGTAAGTCAATCTTGTCAGTAGTTGGCATTTGCACCTTCAGACTCAAATCATTCATTTCTTCTGTTAGTGACTCTGAGGTTTTTTTTTTCATTTTTTTTAAATTTCTTAACTTTTTGCAGATATTATCTCTGCTTTTCTGCAAAGTGTTCAATCCAGTGGTTAGTGATGCGTAAGGATATGCTGAAAAGGCAGAAAAGCAAATTGATTGTAAATGAGGCAGCAGAACAGGTAGAGTGAGTGCTATTCCATTCACAAAAACTCCAGTGAAGGAGAAGAGGACATACCAGCCAAAGGTATCCATGACATCTTGTGAACGGCCCTGAAATATTGCAAAGCAGGTTTCGTGCAGTGGAAAGAGCTCTAGATTTAATAATCATGAATTGTGACCAGGGGACCATTGACATACATAAAGCTGATCTCAGTTTTCTCATCTATAAAATGGAAATGATACCAATTTTAGAGGGTTGAGTGGAAAAATAAACAAAGCTTTTGTATAATGTCGAGTTTATATATCATTTGACACTTTATTATTATTTATATTGCTAACAAAAGCACATTTACAATACCATCAGCTGTGGTTTCATTCAGTGCAAAGCTGTAGGTGTGATATGGTTCTAGTCATCTAGAAACTTAGAATCAAGTTGGTGAGATAAGACGAGTACACCAAAAATTAAGAAACAGATGAATTATTTAATGTAATTATAAAATTGCAGTAGACTAAATAAGGTTAATTGCTAAGTAAGAATTTGAGGCAACAGGTGCAGACCATTTAATTTACATATGAACTGATCCATAAGGCTTGCTCCTTCAATATTTACCTGCAAAATATCTCCATAATAAAGTGTTTCATGTTCCCTTGTCACTATGGTTATTCTGAAGATATGTTATATGTATAAAAATATGAGGACACATCCAAAATACAGCACAAATATATATTTAAATTTCTAATACTATAAATGGTATTTCACAATTTATTTCAAAAGACTAGAATTGTTTTCAATCAAGAGAAAATATATTTCTACATTGAAAAAGCTTTTCTAAATTACCAATCAGAAAAGAGATCCATGTTAATTTAAGATTAGTAATCAAGTGAAAGATATAATCAGTGCACGGCTAATTCTATGGCAAGATGTATTAGTCATCTTTCAAACTGAGCTTAAAAAAGCAAGTTTATTTGATAGGTATGAAAATCATGTACCATATAATGTGCATGATGACTGATTTTATGTTGAATTTGGTAGGTATAATCAGCAAATTTTATTTCATATTTTTAATGAAGAACACTTATGGAAGAATGTGTAGTCCAAACACGTAAGTAATCTTTAAGCCTGATAATGAATCCACGAAATTGTGGTGATAAAGTATCTCAAGATTTGTGTTACCAACTGGCTCGAGCTGCTCATGATGGGATATGGGTTTTGTGAATTTTTAGAAAGCACTAAATCTATCAAACTATAATGAAATGAAAGAAGTAAAATTAATGTTTCCAACTAGTGTTTATTTAACAGCCAGTATAGTATGTGCAAGGCATTATTCTAGGTACCAGGGATATGACAGGAAAAAAAATATCCTTTTTTCAGGGAGCATAGATTTGAATGAGGAGAGATGGATGAGAAAGAAATATACATAATAAGTCAGGTGTGCTAAGGATTATTTCAAAAATAGAGAATAAATATGAGAAATGAAGATTGATGTGATGGAGTTGTTTTTTAGGGCACACTGCACTGGCATTTCTTACAAAGCAAAATTTGAGCAGTGACAAATAATTTGAGGAAGCAAGGCATTGAGATGTCTGGGAGAAAGCATGTTTTGAACAATTTCAAGGAAACCAGCAGAGGTGAATCTGTGTGAGCAGAGTGTGGGCTGGGAATAAAAGGATGGGGTTGGCGGTGGAAGAGGGAGAGGAAGAGTGGTTGTGTAGGGCTTTATGGCATTTAACCTGGGTGAGAAGGAAAGCCATTGCAGTGTTTTTGAGAATGAAGTGTCCACAGCTGACTCTTTTCCCTCGGCAGCAAGAGTGGGAGCTGAAATGTTATTGTAATAGTCAAGGCAGGAGACAAGGGCTGCTTGGATGAAGATTTAGCAGTGAAGGGGCTGAGATGGCATCAGAATCTCAATCTATTTTGGAGATTTTGACAGGTTCAGCTGGTGTCTTGCACCTGGGGTATTATACAGTGTAGTAGACAATGGTGGATCCCACAAGCATCATTATTAATGTTGCCACAGAAAAAGGCCAGCAGCGTTCTATATCAATATTCTGATTTCTCATCAGATTTTACATCTTAGTTCAAACTTACCCACACATCAATAGTCCTTCCCTTGGAAAATATCTTTTTATTACAATATTTTAATGGGACATAACTTTTGAATTTCTTTTTGAGTTGATTCAAATGGGTGGATGTTCATGCATAGTTGGGGGCATAGAAAGATTAACTTCATGTACCTTAAAATAGAGTTCAAACAGAGCAGAGCTATTTTTATTTTATTAAAATAATCTATATCACATCAATTTTAATGTTTCTTGAAATCATATGGTCAGAAAGGGTAGCTTATCTGGTTGTGCATAAATGGGAGTCCATTTTCTTCATGTCACTGTTTTGTCTTCAGTCCTTTTGATTGTTAAAGTTTTTTTGTTTTTATTTTGTTTGTTTGTTTTTTGTTTTTTTGGCCACGCCCGCACAGCTTGCAGGATCTTAATTCCCAGACCAGGGATCAAACCCAGCCCGTGGCAGTGGAAGCATGGAGTCTGGACTGCTGGACCACCAGGGAATTCTCAAGTCTTGTGTTCTTTTAATTGATAAGTTGAATTGAACACTTTTTTAAATAAACAACAGAAATTTATTTCTCACAGTTCTGCAGGGTGAGAAGTCCAGGAACAAGGCACCTTTTTATATGTTGTTAGAATAAAAATCTTAAATAAACCCAAATTCAATCCAAAATCCACCTGCTTTGCTTTCAGCAGTTATTCCCATGCTCTTTATAGCTCTTCTTCAACCAGCTTCCAGTATCAGGAAATTTGTCAGTACTGTTGTCAGAAGGATTCAACTTTAAGGAAATTTTTTTTTTGCAAGGAAAGATGGCATGGAAGAAGAGACCAAAATAAATGTACAATGAGTAATAAGTACAGAATATATATATATATATATATATATATATATATATATATACACCTGTACTTAAAAATTTTCATTTTGGAAAGAAAAGCTTATCAAAGCATATCATTTTAATTATACTTCTATTACCAAGGGACTACGAAAGTGTATATTAAATTAATGGAATGGATTGCCTTGTTTCCACAGTGGTTATTAGCAAGAAGAGCTCCCGGTTTTCTTATTATGTACATCACTAACTTTAATTGCATTAGGCTGGGCTGGGAGAGCTATTTTTAAGAAATATTTCATCCACAAAACAATTTCTGTTGGCTGTCTGCCTACTAAAACTCCAAGACTGAGGTTTCTCTCATAAATGTTAACTTATTATTTCTGTCAGTCATGCTTTAGCACATACTACCTTATTAAAACTATCCAAAATGACTTTGGCCCTCAAGACCATCCACTGAAGTTCCCAGGAGGAACCTGGTAGAGCAGGTCAGGCAGGTTTCCTCTGTTGGCCCTTGGGGACAAGTGTGTGGACACAGTGCCTGAGTGACATACATGCCATGACCCACATCAGTAAATGGGGTGGCAATGACATAGTTGGGGTTCCTGCAGATGGGGGACATCATTGCCCACTTAATCCAGAATATGAAGATTTTATACAATTAAAAACTTAAAAGCACAGAGTAAAGTAGCTCTTAGCTATTTGTGCCTGGAAACTCACTAAGTTGTCTGAATTTGGCCTCCAATTATTGCTGCATTCTGTGATAGTAAGTACAAGACAGTTCATTAGTGTCCTAATATTTCTGGTCTGGTGCCAAGGTCTTGATCAGTACCTAGCAATTGTAAAATTGGAAGGTAATTTAAAAATTATGTACTCCAAGCCTTCCACATGATATATGAGTCTGCTAATGAACAATTGACACAGCTTTTGAGAAGCAAAACTTGGTGGATCCTCTCAAAATGTAAGACATGCATAGCTTCAACTCAGCAAGTCATCAACTCTAAACATATTTATTTACATGCTTATAATATGGGCAAGGATATGTGCAGCACTGCTTAAAAGAACAAAAAAATAGAAATAAACTGAATACTTCTTAATATGGAATATTTAAATAAACCAAGGTGTTGTCATACCATGAAACAGCAGGGAGTTTAAAAAGATATATGGTACAGCTCATACGTATCATTACAAGTTCTCCAATACATATTAATTGTAAAAAGCAATTCATGGCATACTAAACAGAGTATGGCCCTTTTATGTAAATAAACTATGCATGCAATTTATAAATTATGTAATATAGAGGCCGACATAGACATACACAGTATATGTGAAACATATCTATATTTCTATACATATTTTACACTTATGAAATAGATTTTTTATATATATTCTATTATATTACACATAACATATGACTTTAAGGAAGGTTAAATAATAAATTTTTAACAGGGATGACAACTGAGTTTGAAGACAGGGTGATGATTATGGGTATTATACTTTTTATTCTATACTCTTTTACATTCTTCATTGTATCCAAAATAGCCATGTATTTATATATTACTTGTGTAACTAAAAAAATACATACAAACTGAAAAGAAACCAGAACCAATAGAAGTTATCTGCATGCTCCAAGTAACTCCACTAGTTTGTGGTAGAGCCAAAATAAGATAAAATATGAGATTTCTGGATAAAATCATTAGTATAACAGACCTTAGCACTGAGAGGGACCCCAGGAGTTAATAACAATGGCAAACCCTTATTTAGTACTTACTGTATTCCAGGCACTGCTTTAAATGCCTCATGCATGTAAATGTATGTAATCCTCAAATAACCCTAGTAGGTAGCTGTTATTATCCCCTTGGTAAAATGTTTGCAATACGGCCACTATAATCTCCTCTCTGTATACACACCTGCAGCAATTGCTCCCTGGCACTGACTCTGAGTTGGCTTTGGTCAATGAGACAATAGCCAATGACACCTAAGCAGATGCTTAAAAAGTGTAGCAGGTTAGAGCCTCCAGGTTCTCACTGCGGGACCATTTCATAATCATGTGCTCCAGCCTAGACTAGCTTCCTGGAGGAAGAGAGAACACCTGGAGAGAGCTGGATACCTCCCTGCTGAGTCAGCATCCCAGCTGAGGCCTCAGCCACGTGAAAGAGGCCCTCCCAGACCTCAGCCTCATGTCTGCCAGTGGGCTTTACCCAAATTTCACAGACGAGGAAACTGAGATCAAATGAAAGACATGTATGGCAGCCTTGGAGTGAGGCAAGAATCATCCAGCTGGAGACTATCTTGGGAACCCTGCATGGCTAATACTTCTGAGACAGGAGTGACTTTGTCAGCCTGATCCAGGAATTGGGAGAAAGCATACTGGGACATAGAGGTAAACCCTCCACCTCCCCACCTCTCTAGGGAAGGTCGTCTGGTGCTTTTTCTCAAGGACATATTCTCAGCACCATATCCTCCTTGGTCCCTCTCTCAAGTTCTGGGAGAATGCCAGTCCACCACCATCTGAGAACAGGGAGGGTGGGTGCAGGATCTGAGCTGATCTCCCTTTGCATTAAGAAGTGGTATTTTTTGCTGGGTTTTCTGTGCTTAATCACACTGAGTTCCACTTTTAAACTAGGAAGTTGAGTCTCAAAAAGTTTGTTCCACGAAATATGTCACAAAAAAAAGAGTAGAAGAAAATCAACTCCAGATGAATGTAACTCCACAGCCTATACATTTTCAGTAAACATCTGAGCACTAGGGAATATTTATTTTTCTCAAAATTCAGTTTCTGACTTAATTTAACTTTATGTCTAATTTATGATATGAAGTCCATATTCGCTAATGCTTACCTTAATTAGGCTCTTTCTGTTTGTGTAAAAACAAAGATACAGGAAAGTAGGGAAGCAGAGAGAAGTGTTGGCAGCTGTGCCATCAGACCTCATGGAGAGGGAAACACCATTATTTCAAAGATAAGAACTACAGGTCCACTGTTTCACAGCACATCCTCCTTTGTTTCTCTTTATATCTGTTTTTTTTTACTTTTTCTTCCTATTTTCTCTTTGCTGTGGACTAAATATTTGTGTTCTTACAAAATTCATATGTTTAAACCAACCCCCCAAGGTGATGGTGTTGGGAGGTGCAGACTTTGGGAGGTGAATAGGTTGTGAGGGTGGTGCCCCCAGGAATGGGATTCAAATATAAAAGAGACCTTATAAAAGAGACTTCAGAGAGCTCTTTCATTCTTGTGCTACCATATGAGGACACAACCAGAAGGAGCTTGTCTGCAAACCAAAAGGGAGTCCTCACCAGAACCCAACCATGCTGGCACCCCAAGCTCAGACTTCCAGCCTCCAGAACTGTGAGAAACCAATTTTTGATGTTTTGAAGTCACTCAGTCTATGACACTTTGTTATAGAAGCCTGAACTAAGATATTTCAAATTAAAATACCCAGTAAAAGCTTATAACTAATGTGTCGCTATCGTGTTGGGAGCTCATCAGCCATGTGACTTGTGAGAGGCAGTGGGTGGCAGAGAGTATGGATGACGTGATACTAATCACCACCTCCTGGGAGTGGGGTTGATGAGAAGGGTTTAAGAAAAACTCATTCAAATTTATGAAAGTCCACTGACTAGAGCCTGTGGCCAGGACTGGATGGTCTACATCCAACGAAGTTCCCTCAGCCTCCCCGTCTCTTCTCTTGACTCTGCTCTCCTCCCCCATCTCCTTTCTCCTCTCACCTGGCTCTGAGAGCCTCTCATTGATCTGTGGCTTCCTCATAAATCGTCCTGCCTGTCCTTGCCATGAATGCAGGAGTTATAAATGCAGAAAGCTAGAGTTGAAAGCCTCTAAAAAATCATTTTCTTCTATATTATCGTTTCAGAGATAAGTAAACTGAAGTCTGAAGAAAGAGTTATTTGATATCGTTTTGGTGTCAGCAATGTCATGAGGCAGCCCCTCCAATGCTCAGCAGACTGTCCCTGAGCAACAACTAAGACAGACCCGGGATAGAGAAGGTCCAGACGAGTTTCACTACCTTCAGTGAGCAAAAGAAGCCAAAGGAGGTCCTCAAAACCAAATTCAAACCTTGGCATTGAATTATGCATGGTATTTGGAAGCCAGAGTGTCTCCCATGGAAAACGGTATTGAAAACAAGAGCGATAATGACAATAAAAATATGAATGCCTACCATGTACCAGGCACTGGACTTGAGGCTCGAATAATGAGCACAGAAATGAAAATAATAATGTATAATGAAACAGGGAGCTAGTGTGGTAATTGGCTTACTCACATCTGCATCGGAAGTGTAAAATCTTATCTATGGCTGATTTCTTGTGAGCCCACACACACCAGATAGAAGTGTGTGTCTGTGTTTGTGTCTCTGTGTCTGTCCATGTGTGTATGTGTTTGAAACTTAAGCCAATGTGATAATTTAAGCAGCCCTACAGGTGATGCTCAGTCTTTGGACTCAGTCCCCTCTCTTCCCCTCCTGCCACCTTTTCTTCCTAAGCTGCCACCTGAGGGAATCACATGACATGGAGTTTCAGCGTTGGTCCTTGGCCTGCCCAGGTTTGTGGCCACCTGATGTGAAGCTAGAATACACAGCCGATGTCCATGGCTATCGGAATTGTGAGCCCGGCCATGTTGTCTTGTGTGTGTCCCACCTACTCCACCTTACTGATGCTCTCACTGGCGCCATAAAGCTGTTTGAAGAGTCCCAGTTGTATTTTCCATCCAGCTCTCCCTGACAGGAAACCCCACCCCAGGCGTTGCCATGGTTGCATCCTGCCTTATCACGAGGACCTTGATGTGGCCAGTGTCCCACTCCCCTGCCTTACAAGTCCCCACCTCCCGCAGGAGGTAACTTGGGCTTCTGAGTCCCAGTGACTCTACTTGAGAGCTAAGACCAAGGGTCTCTTTCTGAATATCCTCATGGCTCAGCCACCTTGCTGTGATGACACTGTGCTGGGTCCTTCTGTCCCCCAAGCTTGCTCTCCTTGACCACATGCAGGCCCCTCTGAATCCTTTTCTCTACTAGACCTCCATCTTGGTCTATAAGGACTGCAACCTCAGCACAAATCATTTTGTCCCTGCCTCCCACCCAAACTAAGAGATCTGAACAGAATCAAGCATGTTTCTAGCAGCTCAAGACCATGTCCCCAGCATGAGTCCTGCAATCTCCTCACTCCTCTGAGTTGCTGCTCAGGAGATCTCAGGGCTGTAAAGAATTGGCTATTTTGTTGAGGCAGGAGCCCAACATACATAGCTTAGTTAGCAAATCCAGGTGGATTTCAGGGACCAACACTCCTTCCTGCTTTTTGTTAATTTCCATTTCCCTGACCCTGCTCAGTCTTCACTCATCCACCCTCCTTCCTCCCTCAGTCTCCCTTTAAAACACCCAGTCACCTCTGCACAGGCCAAAGATGAGCTCAGCTTACACTGGACTCTCTTATTGCAATAGACAATAAAATCTGTCTTCATTACCCTTAACTAGTGTCCAGTATTATTTATCTTTGGTATGTTCTCCTCCTTACCCACTCTAGCCTAACAGCCAAGTTTTAAATGGAAGGTAATTTTACCGAAATGTTGTCTCCATTACACGTTTTAGGTCATTTAATTCTTACAAAAACCTTCCACGTAAGGAATACTATCTTTATTTTTCCAGATGAGGAGAGTGAGGTTGAGAGAGAATAAATCATAAAGTGACAAAGCAGTTCAACTGGTAAGACCTGGATGCAAACCCAGGTAAGACCTGGATGCAAACTGTGTAACACTGTGTTTTCATGCTGTTTTCCAGGTATTAGGTAGCTATTTAATGGAAATTAACTATTAACTATTAATTAACTATTAATTAACTATTAACTATTAACTAATTAATGGAAATTAACATTTACACATTGTTGTGAGCCACTGGCTCTAATTACCAACTGAAAAGAAAGTTAAGAAGTCATCAAATCTAACCATTTTTATTCCCATTCCACCCAGATTATCCGAGAAAGATATGGACATTTCTAAGACATGTACTGCTTCAGATTTTGCTTCTGAATCTCCAAGACAGAGAAGTTAAATGTCTTCACCAATTTCTTATATGGAATGGCTTTAATTCTTTCACCAGGCTGGCCATTCTTCTGTGAATATAAGTGACAGACATTGTCTATGGAAAACCTAACTTCTGATCACCCAGCAGCCCGTACATACCTTTCTCCCCACACTATGCTTAGAGTAATTCAACCTCATGCCATATTGATTTATTTGGAAACCACATTGCAGCGTTTAAACATATTTACTTTTATGTGATCATCTAAAATTCATAAAATTTTTTCACATGTCTGATGCTAGGCCAAATCTTCCCTCTTGTCCAGTATTTCTGTAACAGATTTTCTTCATTTAAAGTGTGGATCTTAATATATGGTCCAGTTTAACTGTAACTTAATTTGGTTTATCCATTGTTTTGGTCAACTAATAATTTTCTTGATCCTGATGTTTTGTATTTCCTCGGATCACAATTCAAAGATGACTGGTTAAAAACCATATAGGGTTTTGCTCAATTTAAGACACCAAGTGAAAATATTCCCAGCTTCTTTGGTTGCCAGTAGAGGGACAGCTCCTATGAGACTAATTTCCAATTTCTGCATAGTTAGGAGCATAGCAGCTTTATCACTTCACACCCAGATAAAGATTGCTTTGTTCTCATAGTGTATACATTTTGCACTTAAATACTTTTTTTCCAGAGATAGTGACAACAATTTGTGTTTTGTAATGAAAAATCTGTCAATGCTATGGATCAATGATATGCTATGTTAAGAAAATGTAATTAAGCAAATCCAATAGAAATTATAATAAATGTATAGCAAATTTTCCTACAAATGTGCATAATAAGTAATATTTATCACACACTTTACATTAAATTTATTCTCTAATTTGATAAGCCCAGCAGTGTCTGATAATTTGTGTATTGGTAGGTGGTATTATCTACCTCACTGTCAGAATGAAAAAATCAAGGATTATATTTATTTGCCAAATGTTTGATGTCACATAAGCTACTTAACTGTCATGTAAAAATTTCAATAGACGTAGTGGTGTGATGAGTTGGGAGATTGGGATTGACATATATACACTAATATGTATAAAATGGATAACTAATAGGAACCTGCTGTATAAAAAATAAATTAAATTAAATTTTAAAAAATAAATAAAAATTTCAGTGGGTGAACATCCATTTCATTACACTGAACTTAATACCCATTTAGCTCTTCCCCCAAGTGAGGAAAATTGATGAAGTTTTAAACGAACAAAAAGTAATTACTATACATGTAATTAAGAAGTAACTACTCCAATTAAAATTGAATTTTCAAAAATATATATTGCTTAAAAGATACACATTTAAATAAAAGGGGAGACAAATGTAAAAACTAAAGAAAGGAAAAAAGATAACCAAAAGAAAGCCAGTACATGTCCCCTAATTTAAGACAAAGTAGATTTTATGGCAAGAAAGATTACTAGAAAGTAAGGAGAACATTCTAAAATTATAATAGAGTCAAATCAATAAGGACACAGTAGTACTAAATATATATGCACTTAATAACCCAGCTTCAAAATACATAAAGCAACTGTTAATAGAATTAAAAAGACATAACAGGAAATGCATGGTCATAACTGGAGATTTTAATAAACTTCTCTAGCCATTAAATAATGAACTACTGCCATGTTCAGCAGCATAGATGATACACAGAAATATAATATTAAGTAAATGTAGGCAGACACAAATATGTACATATTGTATGATTCCTTTTACATAAAGTTCAAAAATATGCAAAACTAACCTATGTTGATAGAAGTCAGGATTGTGATTGTCTTTGGGATGGAGTGAGAAATGACTTGGAAGCCCAAATAGGGAACTGTGGTTCCTCTTTATTTTATATTTCTCAATCTGGGTATTGTCTGCTTCATGAAAATCCACCAAGCTTCAATCTTGTGCTGTGTGCACAGTCTGTACCTTTATTGATATTATCATTCCATAAATAAGGCAAATTATTTAGCTCTTCTACTCTAAACCCTCCAAAATATTCCCACAAATTTTGAATAAATTTGGATATGTAGTCATTGCCTACAGTTTCCCCCTAGAGCTGGTCCCTGGGAGCCCTCAGCCCATACAACTTAGCCCTTTCTCCCTGACCTGCTCATCTGTGGCCAACTTCCCATCTCATCCTCCTCACTCCCTTTGCTTCACCTTGAAAATGACAAAGCAACTCCCTCTTACAATTTTGGATTTTCTGTTTCTTCTTTCAACAAAACTCTTCTCCCAAAGATTTAATTAATTCCCCATTCAGATGGACAGTGTTACCTTCTCAGAAATGATCATCTAAAATAGAAGCCCCCTTCAATTTTTTATTTCCTTGCCCTAGTTTACTGTTTTTTTACAGAACTGATCACTATGTAGACCTACATGGCGTTTCTAATTGTTTATATCTCATCCCCTAGAAGGCAACCTCCATGGGAGTAAAGTTGTCATATGTCTTTTTCACTGTTAATATTGTCAGAACTTGGAATACAAGAGATATCAGTGTTGAATAACTGAATGAATAAAGGATGTGAGTTAAATCCCATCTTTCACAGTTAGAAGTTGATGGTCAACATCTGTTTTAACATTAGGAGCATATTTAGATGTAAAGGCAACTACTAGAACTAAAATGAAATATGGTGAAAGTTTTTGAGGAGGTGCTGGGGTTGAGAGTGCTGGAGCAGACAATTGTTGTTTATCATTACAAGAAATTTTGTACTATTTACTATTAATCCAGATACATGCATCATGTTTTTAGTATTAAAACAGAAAAAAAGTTATAGGATATCAGGTCCTCTGGTTCTGGATTGCATTCTTTTGTAATAAACTGTACTCTCTCTTTACCAATCTGCAATCTATGGCTGAATGATTGTTTCTACTAGATGCCACTGATACTGGTGTATGTATTTACAGTACTGAGCCATTGTTAAGGCATACTAACCTTTAGTACTCCTAAGTAATTGTTAGAAACATGGGGCAAAGTCTCTTGACTGGCTATGGTGGAATGTGAGAAATCCCCTGGATGATTGCTTGGGTATAATAAATAACTCTTGCTTTCAAGACAGGTTGAAGAGGAATGAAAAGTGAACCAAGTTTCTCTCAATCTCTAGACCTCAATCCTTCTATCTACGTTCAGCTCAAACATCTGGGCAAGAATGCAGCATCACAATCAACATACAGGAAAGCAAAAAACAATGATCTAAACTCCATGCAAAGAGGGGAAGAGTGTATCATTTACTTTTTTCAGCAAAAGAGAATCCAGAATTTTTAGGTGTGCTGACTCCTCATCATAGCAGATGTTTTATTTAAATACTACTTTTAGTGTCAGTGAAAAATGGCCTACCAGTACATACATTTAGTTGGATCTTATACTAAAAGTGTCACATATAAGCATTTAAAGGAAGCTCTAATTTTCTTTACCTCCCATGTATCTTCGATGATTGTTCTATAAGGTGTAACAAGGCTTTGGAAATCATTAGGTCAGAGCTCAACAGGGAAAAAAACTAAATCAGTACAGATTATTTCAGACTTGTAGTTCCTTAAAGGCATATGTGTTGGGATTTTTTTTTCCCCACTTTTCTGTACAACCCTAATTTTCTCCAAGCAAGAACAATCTAATTGTTCTATCAAGAAAATCTAACTGATTACAGCCACATGGTATGTCTTCTATGAATGAAAATCACAGAGCTGTCCTGTACTGAGGTTTTTTTTGTTTTTTTTGTTTTTTTTGTTTTTGTGATCTCATAAGGAGAGGGAGGTGGGTGGGTTTCATGTCCTATCACACCCTCTTCATGAAGCAGCTACAGTCCCGCGGGCATCCTCCCCACCGTCAGCATGCAAAGCATGTCCCTACTTGGGGACCTTTGCACTCGCTTTGTATTCACTTCTCTCAGCTCTAACCCATGGCTGGGTTCATCTTTTCATTTGGGTATCTGCTTAAGAATCAAATCTTCCTCGAAGGGGCTTCTCCTGACTGCACACTCAGCTGCTCTCCATTCCTCTGCCTCATTTTATTTTCTTCTTAGCACTTAATTCTATTTGTGATTATTTTATTCCTATACTTTCTTTTGTGTTTATTCTCCTCACTGGACTATGAGCCCCAAAAACATAGTGGCATTTCTGTCTTTTTAATCACAGCAGTACCTAGTGCATGAATAAGAGACAACAAAACCTTGTTGGGTGAGTAAATGAAGAGGTAGATTAAAAAGGAAGAAATATAACAGATAGATGTTTCATTAGAACTGCATGCCCAATAACTAATTGTTGGAGGTGGAATGATATTCTGTATTTTTAACTATCATCCCAATTTGCAAAGTGCTTTCATACTGATTATCTCCTTTGATTCTATCAATGATCCTGGGTGAGGGCAGAAAAGGAAGTTGCCTAAGCGTTATGTGACCTGTCCTATATTACCCAACTGGGACATGGTAGAGCCCAGAACCCACGGCCACTGCCCACCACCAGCATCCATTCAACTGCAGCTGCTTCTCAAAGGGGGATTTTGATCCTTTTCTGCACAAACATTCTTTGTAAGCTCTGGAAGTTTGCTTCATTACAGCAATGTCAATATTTGCACAAAACAAAACCAGCTGACAAATCTATGAAAGCCTTGGTTTTAGAGGTGTTTTTTTAATCCCCTCTTTTTCTTATTGTTGCTACATGCAGTGTTGTTTTGCCAAAAAAAAAAAATGTTACATGGAACTAGCACTTAACCTATATCAATTAAACATCTAGTTATATTTAAACATGAAGTCATTTGCACTTGAGTCAAATAATGTAGACATAAAATTTTTAAATGGATGCATTATCATTTCTCAGCACTCTAGATATTCACATGTTCATTACTGACCAGTTTGGTGAAACTTGTATAAATCTGCAATATGAATGTGTTGAGCCTTCCTGGAGATTTAAAAAAAAACAAAACAAAACCTCACCTAGCTCAATGTAACCAGAACATCCCACTCCAGGAGACAGCTTGGACAGTTGATGGATATGATGATAAAATGAGAAGGATTCAGGAGTCAGATTTGTAGTGATTCTCTGGTGTGGTGTTTGGATTCCTAGAAAGATACTACATAAATAGAAAAGGGAATTGCTTTTAGGACCAACTAATATAAATTAGGAGATATTATTTATTTATTTGAAACACACACACACATACATACACACACACACACACACACACACACACACACACACACACACACACATACACACACACACACCATGCTCAATTACAATGATTTTCATCTGACCACAGAAGGACCATGATGGGTGCCCCCTCCCCACAGTGACAGAGCATGTTTTCCTAAATCCCCCTTTCCTTTCCAGAACTGTGAGACTGACAGCAAGTTACTTAACTCTGTCCAGCAGCAGCTGTGTGGGTTTTGCATAATTAATTATTTATACCAAGGCAGACACAGTAATTAACATCCAGATGAATATGATAGTCTGATCAGAAATACTTTGCATTTCAGCCATGCCTCAAGCAAGGAACTGTCAAAACTGGACTGTTTGACAGAGTGGGGCCTGCCAACCCCCCCGCCCCCGCCACACACACACAGACATCTGCTCTATAACAAAAAGAACAGATTCTCAAAGCAGTGTGTACATATATTCACTGGTTTTCGTCGACAAGGGATAGTTGATTACCTGTTCACAAATCATGGTCAATTTTGTCCGGTTCCAAGATCATCACTCAGTATCTCACAGAAGGTGAATTTTAAGTGAGAAGTCTGTTTCTGTGAGTGCCAGCCCTGCAAATGCAGTCGGATATGAGACCCTGATCTGTTACTCTTCAGATCTGTGAATGGAAGTGTCATGAAATGACTCTCATCCTTCCTTGGCTAGAAAACCAATAGTGCCTGTGAATTATTCTTAACAACCACAGTTACTTGACACCATATTACATTGCCACTTGTATGGAAAATAGAAATACATAATATATATATATAAAGTTACAGATTTCTCTAGAAACGGTGGAGAAATGTCATCAACGTGCATCTGTCTCATGTCATGCTGTGCATATTAATGCGGAGTTTCCAATATGTTTCACATTGCTTCCTGGACATAGTTGGATTCAGATGCTTGCTTGGCCATCATCAATTCAAAGCAGAGTGGCTATTTCCAAAAAATATAATTACTGCCCAGGGCTGGTGATTGTGACTATTATGATTACATGGATTAGATTATTTATAATCCAATTAATTATTTTTAAGTCAACCAGGAAATATGGATTAGGAATCAAAAGACCTAGATACTACTTTGGGTTCCATCTCTTAGGACTATTTTAACTTTGGGCCAGTCTCTTGACCATTATGAACATCTATTTCCTCATCTGTAGAGTGGGAACAGTTATCTTGTTTATTGGTAACGTTTATTAAAGCCTTTTGAAAAGTCCTGAGACTTTGGTTATAATATAAAATTATGAGAATAATTCCAGACTGCTGTAAAGGCATATTTTGTTTTGAGGGACACTGACACATAAGTTACTTGTTTGTATCAGCTGACTCGTTTTTAGGGTTGCTAGATTTATCAAATAAACATACAGAATGCCCAGTTAAATTTGAATTTTGGATAAACAACGGATAAAGAATTTTTCAGCATAAGTATGTCCCATGTCTTATTTGGGAAATATTTATACACAATTTATTTGTTGTTTATCTGAAATTCAAATTTAACTGTCCATCTGTATTTAACCCATATTCATTCTGCATTCAACCCTGCTTTTTGGCTTGAATGAAATGTCACCTGACAAGGCATGGGAGACACACACTTCCCCTCCCTGACCACAGTGTGAAGTGTGTTATGTCTTTGTACAACCAGGTATTTAGAAATACTAAGTCTTTCCTTCCACTTGCTTTTTACAGCACACCTCAATCTACCTGTGCTGTTTTAGCTAGAATGCATGTGCTGGAAATTGCCATGGTATTAAAGTGGATGTTTTATAATTTATCAAATATAGATGCACCTATTCTTTTAATTATGCTAATTAAGAGTACTAATTAGTAAGAATGCTTAATAGAGAAATTTCTCTGTGGGCTTCATTATATATGATGCCCCAGAGCACTCTTAATCTTGGAGATGGTAAAGACTATCCTGGCTGGTCTCTCCTCTGAACTAAAGATCAATAAAAAACAAAACAAAAAGCCTAAACAATAATGCATTAGATGAGCCAAGATATCCAATTTTGTCAAGACTCTATTAGCAGCTAAAATATAAATTCTACCATGAGGCATCTTTCTCTAAAAAAGAAAAGGAGGGGCAAAACATTGTATTTAAAAGAATAGGCCTGAGGAGATTTATAAACTTGTGTCTAGAAGACAGAAGGAACAAAAGAATCATTCATCTGTATAGAAATTGGACATAATTCACAAACTTAATTAATGTTGTTACCAGATTAAAATGAAAAAGAGAGAGAGATGAAATATACATTGTGGGAATAAAAGAGGTTCCCAAAGAGATTTGAGGGATTTTGCCACTTGAAAAGAAGATGGTTCAGTTCATTCGGTGACCTTGTAAGCAGAATGATCTAAGTCATATTCCAGAGAACAAAGTGTTAACTACAGCATGAGGAATAAGCATGATGTCACTGGTAACTATGTTTATTACACTTGGGATTGGGGCAGGATAATAGTACGGCTTCTAAGGAGGACTTTTAATAGAATTTATCCTTATCAGTCTGGAATGATACACGGGCAAGTCTTGTGATTCTTAAGAATCAGTGTCCACCTGTCATGATCTTGGTAACATGTATTTGTAGAAAGAAGTCAAGAAGCAAAATACTCTTACTTCTAATCCTAGCCCATATAAACTAGCACCCTCCTATATCATTCCATTTTGTGTATCTCCATTTCCTTCTTTTGCAAAATGAGGCCACGTGTGATTTTCTTGCTTCACTGCCCCTCCGTAGCCCCAAAATCCTCAGTCAGGCTACATAACTCCCACTGGTAACCACCGTCCTATTCCCAAGTCCAGATCACATTCTCAAAATCAGAGAAGCAAGGAGAGTAAGGATGCCTGACAGAGAACACTGGGCCCTACCCAATACAAAGAAGACAATTTCTAACCATAAAAGGGGCAAAAAGAAAGTGGGCTACCTGAAGGAATGTTCAGTAGGATCCTCATGCAAGTTTTAGCTGACTATTTGCTAACAATACTATGGAGAAGTTTAGGCATTTGTTAGAGCAGCTGAACTAGATAAACCTTAAGTTCTCTTCCAAATCCAAGAGTCTGAGACCCCGTCAAATCTCTTTGGTTGTTGCTTCTACCATCCAAACATGTTTTGCTTTGCTTTGTTGTTTTAATGCTTCCCTTAACCAAGACCTTGGCCTGTACCCTAACCCTAAAGCTAACCCTAAACTTCAATTTACCAATAATTGCTCTGTAATTTCAGACTCCTTACAACACAAGTTCGGTTGTGGAACTCTCTGATGGCAAGAACTGGCTCACCATTGAGAAGTTTCACGGACTTCCAGGGATCATCTAGTCCCCTTCTGCTGGAGTGGACACCTTAGACCTAGCACTTGTTGATGGTGTGTCTGAGCCCTGCACATCCCACGGTGGGGACAGAGGGTCATGAGTGGGGGACTTTGGAATCACTGAGAGATGGCTTCTCACTTCTGCTCCATTACTTACTGGATATGTGGCCTAAAGCTCGTGTCTTTTCTCTGCTAGGACTCTCAGTTCCTGCAACACAGAAATGCACAGTCACACTACTCAGAGGGTTCTTGTGAGCACCAACAGAGCCAAGTCTAACACTTCGAGGGCACTGGGTTGATACTGATGAATTCATTTTCTATCTTTCCATGTTTGGGGTGTGTCAAGATCACTAAAACCCAGGCAAGAAAACCAAAGAATAAATTGTTTGAATACATAAACTTCAGTCCTATGACCTTTCCATACCTCTGATCCTTTGTGTTGTCTTTTCATGTGAATACTGCCCTTTTAGTGTTAAGCTTCCATAGATTTGGTCCCAAATACAAATATATCCTTAAACTCTTTGGTGCGACTGCCTCTTCCAAAACTGAGCCCTGCAGTAGCAGGTGCATCTAAGAACAAACAAAATCTGTCCTTCTACTGAGTTAGCCACTTTTGCCCCTGTGAGGTGCTCCTCACCCTTGCTTTAACATTTCCCCTCGTGAGTCCACTTTATTGTTGAAATCCTAAATTCAGGGTCAGTACCTTGTTTTTTATTAGTATTCTCATTTTTCTGGACTGGAACAATCCCATTTAGTCATTTGCAATCTGGTGTAAAACAATGGATTGCAACCATTAAAAAGTAATGTTTAGGGCTTCGCTGGTGGCGCAGTGGTTGAGAGTCGTCTGCCGATGCAGGGGACACAGGTTCGTGTCCCGGTCCGGGAGGATCCCACGTGCCACGGAACGTCTGGGCCCGTGAGCCATGGCTGCTAAGCCTGCGCGTCCAGAGCCTGTGCTCTGCAGTGGGAGAAGCCACAGCAGTGAGAGGCCTGCATACCGCAAAAAAAAAAAAAAAAAAAGTAATGTTTATTATTATTTTTTTAGCTGTTTTTCTTCACTGGTATGACATTCTCACAGGCTATTTTGAGAAACACTGACCAGGAGAATAGCCATCCATGAATCATGCTCAGTGTATAGAAATGAAAAAGATAATTGAGTGGAAATGAAAGAGTTATGAGTTTCTGAGTCACTCATCTGGTGTGTTCACAGAGCATTGGTTTCCTTATTAATTTAGGGATATAATCTACTAAGTGCACTTCTGAGACTAAAACCTGTGATTTGGGAAACATGTGACTAACACTCTCACACGCAAATAAACACATGTGCAGTGATCGGAAATGGTGTCTGGCAGTGCTGGGAACCAGTGTGTGGAGTGTCTTGAAGCATTAAGCATTCTTCCTGTGCCATTCCTGTGGGAAACCATCTCTGTTTTCTGAGTCTTAACTTTGTTTAGTGCAGAATCATGGGTCAAAGATTCAGCTATGACCTTTCCTAAAGGAACACTTTTAGACTCCTTACTGAATTGTCTAGATAGTTTTTGCCATTCCCACCCCAAGTGACTGAAGAAAGAACAAATGATTCTTAGAAATTGTATTTTTTTGGTTTGGATAATTATACAACTAAACACAAATTCAGAAGCAGACAAAATTCTCATTGGTATTTCATCTGAATACAACAGGAAGGTTAGTACATCCTAGCAGCTAAACACCCTAGCAGCTAAATCTCTTTGCGTATTTGTCCCCTTCTCAAATTTAGGATCTTAAGGGCCAAACTTCATATTTCCTAATTCTACACACCCATGGTGCATGGGGACAAAGTACACAGATATTTATCAACTTGCAGGTTTATGAGTTACAGACCTCACTCAATGTACTTGGATGAAATGTCAATTTCAAAAATTGCATCAAATATTCCTAATATATTTTAAATGGTGTACTGAACCACAAATTTATTTTAAATTTTATCTTCAAACCAAGATCATCAAAACCAGCCAAAAATTTTGTGGAATTAACAAAGAAGCATGCAAGGAATTCAAAGGAGCTAAATGACAACAAACTTTTGGTCTACTAGAACATAATCTGAGTACAACATAGGTACAGTGCATGCACTACTTTCATACATGTGTTAATGGCATACTCTGTGCAAGGCACAGTGCTGGGCACGGGGTATGTACAATATTCCCTCATTGTGGTCCCTCTTCTCTAGACCAATATTTTTCCAAATGATGTCTTTTTCCCCAGGAGGAAAAGGATGTACTCTTAGTGATCTAATAAATATTTAAGAAAATATACTTTTTAATTACATGCTTTTATTTAATAGTAATCTGAAAGATAATAAAAGCATGTTTTGGATCATCTCAAAGACCATACTATAACTAAATGTCATCACATGCTTGCAGTGGCTACATTCACTTTGTATTTATCATCACACTGGGGCCACTTTAAATAGCATTAATGAAGTTTCCTTGCATTTATGTCACACCTATTGGGAGTCAGGTACTGTTTTGATAACTTGAAATACATAAACTCATTTAATCTTCACAATAATCCCAGAAAATTCAGACTACTATCATCATATGTTAAAGTAGAAACTGAGGCCAAGAGCTAGAATGTGGCAAACTTTAGTCTGGCTGTGGAGCTCACACTCTGCTCCTCCTGAATAAGAGCTGAGGCTCATTAGGAAAGGAAAACATGTGGAGAATAAGACATCCCATGGCACATGTTGGTGTATTTTGGTATATGATGCCTGCTGTTACATAGGCATCAAAGGTGGCTATCATTCAAACATCTATGAATATAACACACATTAATTGGTTAAAAGAAACTTTGTTCTAATAGTTTCAGAACAATAATTTGATAAAATTAAACATCTATTTATGTTTGTTTTAAATCTTAACAAATAAAGAATAAAGATAATGGCTTTAACCCGACAAAGTGAATCTACAAAAGTCTACAGTAAATGTCATCATTCATACCAAAATATTAAAAGGATTTACTTGAAAAGCAGGAATAAGGCAAGAATGTTTATTACCATGCTGCTTTGCAACACTGTACTGGTGGTTCTCACCAGTGCAATAGGACAAGAAAATAATAAAATCAAAATATTAGATAATATTATTGATAAAGAAAAAGTCAAAAGATATCACATACAAATTATTAAATTACATTAAAAATAGTACATTGGAAGGTGTGAATTCAATAATATATCAAGTTTCTATCAGGGAAAATAAGCTGCCCTAGGTTTACTTTGGGGAATCTGAGGCTATATGAACCTGGGGCTGCCATAACAATTTACCACAAACAAGGTGGTTTAAAGCAATTGAAATGCATTCTCTTGCAGTTCTGGAGGCTGTAAGTCCAAAATCAAATTGTCAGCTGGGCCATGTTATCTCTAAAGGCTCTGGGAAGAACCTCTCCTTGCATCTTTTAGCTTCTGGTGGTTGTTGGCAGTCCTCAGCATTCTTTGGCTTAGAGACATCACTCCAATCTCTGCCACTGTCTTCACATGAACTTCTTCCTTGTGTGTCTCTGACTGACTCTGTTTCTTCTACTCTTATAGACTCCACTCATTTTGATTTTAGGCTCACCCCATTCCAATATAACCTCATCTTATTTAACTATACCTGTGAAGACCATGTTTCCAAATAAAGTCTTATTCACAGATATCAGGGGTTAGGATATCAGCACATATTTTTTCAGGACATAGTTTAATGGACAACAGAAGCTCATGAAAACACTGAAAGGGATGGGTAATAAAGATCAAGGAAGCCGTTTCTAGTTTATGGAAACCAGAAATTGATGTTGATGACCTTAGCCACATGAAGCACCAAAGCAGTGAATTTCTGATGGATGTCCAGATGCTCGCATCTGCTGAAAAAGTTTACATGTTTGTCTGTGACTTCCATGGGAGCAAGTGAGGCATTCACTTTTCTTACACCCAGATGACTCACTTTTATGTATGGAATCTAAACCAGCAACCTTCTGGCAAGGCTTTCTGGGAAATATGGTTTCTAGGTGAGAAATGGAATATTGCCTGTCATGTCAGTAAATGAAGGATGCCCCAGTCATCAGCGATTGCAGCCACCACTGGCTGGTGAGCTGGTGAGCCCTGAGGGAACTCAGGAAGGAAAAGAATACCTGCCATCTAGCAGCCATCAGACTGCAGCCACTCCCTAAGGTGAGCCCTGAGGAAACTCAGGATGTGAAAACACAGGATACTGGCCCCAGATAGCTGAGGTGAATATCAAAGGAATGATTTCTGTGAGCCCAGACACTTGCGTCTTCCCATACACAGAAAAGTGCTAAATTCCTTAAATTGAGATACCTACTTTTCTTTTATCAAAGGTAATCTCTTGTTCCTACTACCTGCCCTTTTTTGCAAAACTCCTATATATCTTAGCTCCCCCCTCACCTCCTGGGAGCAGTTTTCTCAGGGTTACTTGAGATGCTGACTCCTGGGTTTGAAGTCCTAAAAGTTTCTGCCGAATAAAGCATAACTCTTAACTTTTAGGTTGTGAATATATTTTTTAGTTGATATGGGTTCCCAGTCTCTGTAGTAACAGAATGTTGGGACTGATGATGAGTATCAGTGGACAGTATTAAATATAATTTTCAAAACTTGAATTTCTATTTACCAGGAGCAAACAGAAAAATCAATTTAAAATTTTAAAATAACATTTATAATAATATATATAAAAACTAAAAATATTTTTTTGAAAATATATGTAATATACTTATGGAGAAAACATAAAAGTTTATTGAAATAAAATAAATTCTTAAATTTAAAGAAGATAATTACAGTGCTTAGAAGACATGTTGATTCTTGTTAATGTTTATGGAAGCAACGTTTCTAATAGAAACAAAAATAGAACACAAACTAAATATCTAATAAGAAGAGAATTAATAAATAAATTATGGTATATTTACAAATTTGAGTATTATACAATGGCAGAAATAATGAAGCACAGTCACATGTAACAAAAATATTCAATCTTAGAAACCAACGTTGAGTTAAAAATATAAGCTGTGGGCTTCAAGATGGCGGAAGCATAAGACGCAGAGATCACCTTCCTCACCACAGATACATCAGAAATACATCTACACGTGGAACTCCTACAGAACACCTACTGAATGCTGGCAGAAGACCTCAGACCTCCCAAAAGGCAAGAAACTCCCCACGTACCTGTGTAGGGCAAAAGAAAAAAGAATAAACAGAGACAAAAGGATAGGGACTGTACCTGCAACAGTGGGAGGGAGCTGTGAAGGAGGAGACGTTTCCACCCACTAGAAGCCCCTTCGTGGGCGGAGACTGCGGGTGATGGAGGGGGAAAGCTTCGGACCCGCTGAGGAAAGCACAGCAACAGGGGTGCGGGGGGCAAAGCTGAGAGATTCCCCCACAGAGGATCCGTTGCGACCATACTCACCAGCCCGAGAGGCTTGTCTGCTCACCTGCAGGGGCGGGCGGGGCTGGGAGCTGAGGATTGGGCTTCGGTCTGAGCGCAGGGAGAGGACTGGGGTTGGCGGCGTGAACACAGCCTGCAAGGGGTTAGTGCACCATGGCTAGCCGGGAGGGAGTCCGGGGAAAAGTCTGGACCTGCCGAAGAGACAAGAGACTTTTTCTTCGTTCTTTGTTTCCAGGTGCATGAGGAGAGGGGATTGAGAGCGCTGCCTAAAGGAGCTCCAGAGACGGGCGCGAGCCGCGGCTAAAAGCGCAGACCGCAGAGACGGGCATGAGACGCTAAGGCTGCTGCCACCGCCACCAGGAAGCCTGTGTGCGAGCACAGGTCGCTATCCACAGCCCCCTTCTGGGAAGCCTGTGCAGCCCGCCACTGCCAGGGTCCCGGGATCCAGGGACAACTTCCCTGGGAGAATGCACGGCGCGCCTCAGGCTGGTGCAACGTCCCAGCGGCCTCTACCATCACAGGATCGCCCGGCACGCCATACCCCTCCCTCCCCCCGGCCTGAATGAGCCAGAGGCCCCGAATCAGCTGCTCCTTTAACCCCGTCCTGTCTGAGCGAAGAACAGGCGCCCTCCGGCGACCTACACGCAAAGGCAGGGCCACATCCAAAGCTGAACCTCGGGAGCTGTGCGAACAAAGAAGAGAAAGGGAAATCTCTCCCAGCAGCCTCAGGAGCAGTGGATTAAATCTCCACAATCAACTTGATGTACCCTACATCTGTGGAATACATGAATAGACAACGAATCATCCCAAATTGAGGAGGTGGACTTCAGGAGCAACAATATATATAATTTTTTCTCTTATTGTGACTGCGTATGTGTATGCTTCTGTGTGTGATTTTGTCTGTATAGCTTTGCTTTTACCATTTGTCCTGGGTTCTGTCTGTCCAAATATTTTTTTAGTGTTTTTTTTCTTTTCCCGATATGTGGGCCTCTCACTGTTGTGGCCTATCCCGTTGCAGAGCACAGGCTCTGGACGCGCAGGTTAAGCGTCCATGGCTCACGGGCCCAGCCGCTCCGCGGCATGTGGGATCTTCCCGGACGGGGGCATGAACCCGTGTCCCTTGCATCGGCAGGCAGATTCTCAACCACTGCGCCACCAAGGAAGCCCTAATGATTTTTTTTTTTTACTTAAAAAATTTTTTTTAATTGTTATTTTAATAACTTTATTTTACTTTATTTACTTTATTTTATTTTATCTTCTATCTTTCTTTCTATTTTTTCTCCCTTTTATTCTGACCTGTGTGGATGAAAGGCTCTTGGTGCTCCAGCCAGGCGTCAGGAATGTGCCTCTGAAGTGGGAGAGCCAAGTTCAGGACACTAGTCCACAAGAGACCTCCCAGCTCCACGTAATATCAAACGGTGAAAATCTCCCAGAGATCTCCATCTCAATGCCAAGACCCAGCTTCACTCAACGACCAGCAAGCTACAGTGCAGAACACCCTATGCCAAACAACTAACAAGACAGGAACACAACACCATCCATTAGCAGATAGGCTGCCTAAAATCATAATAAGGCCACAGAAACCCCAAAACACACCACCAGACGTGGACCTGCCCACCAGAGAGAAAAGATCCAGCGTCATCCACCAGAACACAAGCACTAGTCCCCTCCACCTACAAAGCCTACACAGCCACTGAACCAAACTTAGCCACTGGGGACAGACACCAAAAACAACGGAAACTATGAACCTGCAGCATGCAAAAAGGAGACCCCAAACACAGTAAGCTAAGCAAAATGAGAAGACAAAAAGCACACAGCAGATGAAGGAGCAAGACAAACACCCAACAGACCTAACAAATGAAGAAGAAATAGGCAGTCTACCTGAAAAAGAATTCAGAATAATGATAGTAAAGATGATCCAAAATCTTGGAAATAGAATGGAGAAAATACAAGAAACGTTTAACAAGGACCTAGAAGAACTAAAGAGCAAACAAACAGTGATGAACAACACAATAAATGAAATTAAAAATTCTCTAGAAGGGATCAATAGCAGAATAACTGAGGCAGAAGAATGGATAAGTGACCTGGGAAATAAAATAGTAGAAATAACTACTGCAGAGTAGAATAAAGAAAAAAGAATGAAAAGAATTGAGGACAGTCTCAGAGAGTTCTGGGACAAAATTAAACACACCATTATTTGAATTATAGGAGTCCCAGAAGAAGAAGAGAAAAAGAAAGGGACTGAGAAAATATTTGAAGAGATTATAGTTGAAAGCTTCCCTAATATGGGAAAGGAAATAGTTAATCAAGTCCAGAAAGCACAGAGAGTCCCATACAGGATAAATCCAAGGAGAAACACGCCAAGACACATATTAATCAAACTATCAAAAATTAAATACAAAGAAAATATATTAAAAGCAACAAGGGAGAAACAACAAATAACACACAGGGGAATCCCCATAAGGTTAACACCTGCTCTTTCAGCAGAAACTCTGCAAGCCAGAAGGGTGTGGCAGGACATATTTAAAGTGATGAAGGTGAAAAACCTACAACCAAGATTACTCTACCCAGCAAGGATCTCATTCAGATTTGATGGAGAAATTAAAGCCTTTACAGACAAGCAAAAGCTAAGAGAATTCAGCACCACCAAACCACCTTTACAACAAATGCTAAAGGAAGTTCTTTAGGCAGGAAACACAAGAGAAGGAAAAGACCTACAATAACAAACCCAAAACGATTAAGAAAATGGGAATAGGGACATACATATTGATAATTACCTTAAATGTAAATGGATTAAATGTTCCAAGCAAAAGACATAGATTGGCTGAATGGATACAAAAACAAGACCCATATATATGCTGTCTACAAGAGAGCCACTTCAGACCTAGGGACACATACACACTAAAAGTGTGGGGATGGAAAAAGATATTCCATGCAAATGGAAATCAAAAGAAAGCTGGTGTAGAAATTCTCATATCAGAAAAAATAGACTTTAAAACAAAGAGACAAAGAAAGAAACTACATAATGTCAAGAGATCAATCAAAGAAGGTGATATAACAGTTGTAAATATTTATGCACCCAACATAGGAGTACCTCAATACATAAGGCAAATACTAACAGCCATAAAAGAGGAAATCGACAGTAACACAATCATAGTAGGGGACTTTAACACCCCACTTTCACCAATGGACAGATCATCCAAAATGAAAATAAATAAGGAAACACAAGCTTTAAATGATACATTAAACAAGATGGACTTAATTGATATTTATAGGACATTCCATCCTAAAACAACAGAATACATGTTCTTCTCAAGTGCTCATGGAATATTATCCCGGATAGATCATATCTTGGGTCACAGATCAAGCCTTGATAAACCTAAGAAAATTGAAATTGTATCAAGTATCTTTTCCAACCACAATGCTGTGAGACTAGATATCAATTAAAGGAAAAAATCTGTAAAACTACAAATACATGGAGGCTAAACAAAACACTATTTAATAACGAAGAGATCACTGAGGAAATCAAAGAGGAAATCAAAAAATACCTAGAAAGAAATGGCAATGAAAACACAATGACCCAAAACACATGGGATGCAGCAAAAGCAGTTCTAAGAGGGAAGTTTCTAGCAATAGAATCCTACCTCAAGAAACAAGAAACATCTCAAATAAACAACCTAACCTTACACCTAAAGGAACTAGAGAAAGAAGAACAAACAAAACCCAAAGTTAGTAGAAGGAAAGAAATCATAAAGATCAGAGCAGAAATAAATGAAATAGAAACAAAGAAAACAATAGCAGAGATCAATAAAACTAAAAGATGGTTCTTTGAGAAGATGAACAAAATTGATAAACCATTAGCCAGACTCATCAAGAAAAAAGGGAGAAGACTCAAATCAACAGAATTAGAAATGAAAAAAGAGAAATAACAACTGACACTGCAGAAATACAAAGGATCATAAGAGAGTACTACAAGCAACTATATGGCAATAACATGGACAACCTGGAAGAAATGGACAAATTTTTTGGAAAGCACAACCTTCTGAGACTGAACCAGGAAGAAATAGAAAATATAAACAGACCAATCACAAGCACTGAAATTAAGACTGTGATTAAAAACCTTCCAGGGCTTACCTGGTGGTGCAGTGATTGAGAGTTCACCTGCCGATGCAGGGGACACGGGTTCGTGCCCCGGTCTGGGAGGATCCCACATGCCATGGAGTGGCTGGGCCTGTAAGCCATGGCTGCTGAGCCTGCACGTCCAGATCCTGTGCTCCGCAACGGGAGAGGCCACAACAGTGAGAGGCCCATGTACCGCAAAAAAAAAAAAAAAAAAACCTTCCAGGAAACAAAAGCCCAGGACCAGATGGCTTCACAGGTGAATTCTATCATTTAGTGGTGAACTAACACCTATCCTTCTCAAACTCTTCGAAAATATAGCAGTGGGAGGAACACTCCCAAACTCATTCTATGAGACCACCATCACCGTGATACCAAAACCAGACAAAGATGTCACAAAGAAACAAAACTACAGGCCAATATTACTGATGAACATAGATGCAAAAATCCTCAACAAAATACTAGCAAACAGAATCCAACAACCATTAAAAGGAACATACACCATGATCAAGTGGGGTTTATCACAGGAATGCAAGGATTCTTAAATATACACAAATCAACCAATGTGATACACCATATTAACAAATTGAAGGAAAAAAATATGATCATTTCAATAGATGAAGATAAAGCTTTTGACAAAATTCAACACCCATTTATAACAAAAATCCTCCAAAAAGTAGGCATAGAGGGAACTTACCTCAACATAATAAAGGCCATATATGATAAACCCACAGCCAACATTGTTCTCAATGGTGAAAAACTGAAATTATTTCCTCTAAGATCAGGAACAAGACAAGGTTACCAAATCTAACCATTGTTATTCAACATAGTTTTGAAAGTTTTAACCACAGCAATCAGAAAAGAAAAGAAATAAAAGGAATGCAAATCTGAAAAGAAGAAGTAAAGCTGTCACTGTTTGCAGATGACATGATACTATACATAGAGAATCCTAAAGATGTTACCAGAAAACTACTACAGCTAATCAATGAATTTGGTAAAGTAGCACGATACAAAATTAATGCACAGACATCTCTTGCATTCCTATACACTAATGATGAAAAATCTGAAAGAGAAATTAAGGAAACACTCCCATTTACCACTGCAACAAAAAGAATAAAATACCTAGGAGTAAGCCTACCTAAAGAGACAAAAGACCTGTATGCAGAAAACTATAAGACACTGATGAAATAAATTAAAGATGATACAAACAGATGGAGAGATATACTGTGTTCTTGGATTGGAAGAATCAACATTGTGAAAATGCCTATACTGCCCAAAACAATCTACAGAGTCAATGCAATCCCTATCAAACTACCAATGGCATTTTTCACAGAACTAGAACAAAAAATTGCACAATTTGTATGAAAACATGAAAGACCCTGAAGAGCCAAAGCAATCTTGCAAAAGAAAAATGGAGCTCGAGGAATCAGGCTCCCAGACTTCCGAGTATACTACAAAGCTACAGTAATCAAGACAGTATGTTACTGTCACAAAAAAAGAAATATAGATAAATGGAACAAGATAGAAAGCCCAGAGATAAGGCCACACACATATGGTCACCTTATTTTTGATAAAGGCGGTAAGAATGCACAATGGAGATCAGACAGCCTCTTCAATAAGTGGTGCTGGGAAAACTGGACAGCTACCTGTAAAAGAATGAAATTAGAACACTCCCTAACACCACACCCAAAATTAAACCCAAAAAGGATTAAAGAGCTAAATGTAAGGCCAGACACTATCAAACTCTTAGAGGAAAACATAGGCAGAACACTCTATGACATAAATCACAGCAAGATCCTTTTTGACCCACCTCCTAGAGAAATGGAAATAAAAACAAAAATAAACAAATGGGGCCTAATGAAACTTAAAAGCTTTTGCACAGCAAAGGAAACCATAAACAAGATGAAAAGACAACCCTCAGAATGGGAGAAAATACTTGCAAACTAAGCAACTGACAAAGGATTAATCTCCAAATATACAAGCAGCTCATGCAGCTCAATATCAGAAAAACAAACAACCCAATCCACAAATGGGCAGAAGACCTAAATAGACATTTCTCCAAAGAAGATATACAGGTTGCCAAGAAACACATGAAAGGATGCTCCACATCACTAATCATTAGAGAAATGCAAGTCAAAACTAAATGAGGTATCACCTCACACTGGTCAGAATGGCCATCATCAAAAAATCTACAAACAAATGCTGGAGATGGTGTGGAGAAAAGGGAATCCTCTTGCACTGTTGGTGGGAATGTAAATTGATATGGCCACCATGGAAAACATTATGGAGACTCCTTAAAACCTCAAAATAGAGTTACCATATGACCCAGCAATCCCACTACTGGGTATATACCCTGAGAAAACCATAATTCAAAAAGAGTAATGTACCACAGCTCTATTTACCATAACCAGGACATGGAAGCAACCTAAGTGTCCACTGACACATGAATGGATAAAGAAGATGTGGCATATATATACAATGGAATATTACTCAGCCATAAAAAGAAATGAAATTGAGTTATTTGTAGTGAGGTGGATGGACCTAGAGGCTGTCATACAGAGTGAAGTAAGTCAGAAAGAGAAAAACAAATACCGTATGCTAACATATATATATGGAATCTAAGAAAAAAAAAGTCATGAAGAACCTAGGGGCAAGACAGGAATAAAGACACAGACCTACTAGAGAATAGATTTGAGGATATGGGGAGGGGGAAGGGTAAGCTGTGACAAAGTGAGAGATTGGCATGGACATATGTACAGTACCAAACGTAAAATAGATAGCTAGTGGGAAGCAGCTGCATAGCACAGGGAGATCAGCTCGTGCTTTGTGACCACCTAGAAGGGTGGGATAGGGAGCGTGGGAGGGAGGGAGACACAAGAGGGAAGAGATATGGGAACATATGTATATGTATAACTGGTTCACTTTGTTATAAAGTAGAAACTAACACCTCTTTGTAAAGCAATTATACTACAGTAAAGATGTTTAAAGATATATATATATATTTAAGTTGTGGAATAGTACATATAGTATGATACCGTTTTTATAGCATTCAAAAGCAAGTAAAAGAGAACAAGATATTATCTAATAAAATATGAATATATTGCAAAAGTATTTTTAAATGACCAAGAGATGATTAAGACAAAATTGAGGCTGCTCATTATTTCCAGGAAAAGTAGAGGGGTGGGATCTGTGTGGCCTCTCAGTGCCCCTGGCTATATTCTAGTTAGATTGGTTGGTAAGATCAGGAGTGCTTATTTTATTAATGTGCTTTATCAATTATACATGCTACTTGAGGCCATCACCTATTAAATAGTATATATTTTCAGGAAATGAAAGAATAAATGAATGAGTGAATAAAAATGAAAGTTACAATATTTTCCTCTGCATAACAATGGTCACAGTAAATACTCCACTTATGAGGCCATTTGTCTAGGATCTTAGATTTTAGTTAAGAAAGTAAGAGATAGTGTAAAATAAATAGGTTAAGTCTAGTTGAAAAGCCACATGAACAGGACAAACATCACAGGTTGATGCTAAAATAATGAAAAAGAAGGGAAAGGAAGGAGTTGATGAATCATGCAATTTATCTGCTTATGTTTATCCTGCATAATTAAATACACGCTTGTTCTTAGAGGCAAGACCTTACCTCACTTACATAATCAGTAACATGCAGCAGAGCCAAAAAGTTTTTATTAAATGTGCAAATTGTAATAAAAGCTGTATCATAATTACTGTCTAAGTAAATGCTGAACAAATGTATTCAAATTAACAACAAATGTACTTGTTAACACTACACTGATTCGTGTGTTTCTATATCTTATTAACACTTATTGGCCATCACTGTACCAGGCACATGGTTAGAAATGAGGTCATGTAAGAAGAAACACAGTCTCAGTCTTTGCAAGTGTGTTAGACAAGAGAGAAGCCTGATAAATATAAAGAACCGGTAATCTAGTGTGACATGTGCTAAAACAGCAGTATTACCTATAAAAGGCTGCAGGCTGCAGGATGGAACCACTCTCCAGTTCACAGGAAGGGATATGAAAGCTGCAAAGGAAAGGTAATGTGGAAGCAATCCTGAAACCAGAGCAGGACTTTTACAAGTAGAGAGAAGAGGAGGAAAGTCTGTGTGAAGTCAAATAAGTGCAAGTGGCCATGACATATTTACCAACGTGTAAGAAATGTTAAATGTGTAGGAAAATGAAGCAGATGAGGAAAGACCCCAGGATGATGCTGCAAAGGCAAAAAGGGTGAGACAGATTGTGAGGCTCTTTATATTACTGATATTGGTAAGGGTTTGTCAAGCCGAGTGATGAGAACTACCACTACATGCTGAGCAAAGAAATACCATGTTTACCCAGAAACATGACCACTGTTCGTAGTAGCATAGACAATAGAGGGAAGAAACTAAGTCTGGGAAGCTACTGATTACACCCTTAAATGGGGATGAAGGTTTAACTATGAGAAATGAGCAGCAGGTGACAATCTGACAGAAGGAAACACACAGTAGAATGTGGAAATAAGCTGGGGGTGAGAGAATGGGAAACATCACACTGGACTTAGATGATGAACATCTAAGGAGCAACTGAAACTGCAAGATTCCTACTGTATCTCATAAAACGAGCTAGCTGTCCTTCTTTACAGAAAAGTTGGGAGGTTACCTCTGTGAGGGCATCAGGCACAGCTTATTGTAGCTACAGAACATGAAGAGCTTGATTAACAATCTACTTACTCTTGTCTCCTTTCCCCTCTTTGTTTGCAGAACACTGGTTGTAGACCTTACGCTCTCCATGAAGGAAAATTTAGGACTCCCCTCTCAAGAAACAGATGAGACAAACTTCCCATGAACATAGAAAATACTAAGAATTAACACTAGATTGTTTCTCTTTCTTGCTTCTTAATGTAAAAGTTTATTGCTATGAACTTCCCTCTTAGAATGGCCTTTGCTGCATCTCATAAGTTCTGGTATGTTGTATTTCCATTTCCATTTGTCTAAAGAAACTTTTTTCTTGCCCCTATAATTTCTTCTTTGAGCCATTGGTTGTTCAGGAGAGAATTGTTTAATTTCCATGTATTCATCAATTTTCCAGTTTTTCTTTTATCGATTTCTAGTTTCATGCCTTTGTGAGCAGAGAAGATATTCACTTTGTTGTATAGCAGAAACTAACACAATATTGTAAAGCAATTATATGCCAATAAAGATATTTAATTTTTTTAATTAAAGAAAAAGAATAAATAGAAATTTAAGAAAAATTAAATCTCAAAAGAATTGGAAAAAAATGCAAGGTATAGTGAGGAGAAGAACCTAAAAATATACACATATTCTTAGAGATGTGAAAGTAGATAATGTATCTACAAAAAAAACTGAATGCTTTTTTCACCTAGGATAATAAAAAATAATCTCTCAAATATTAAAATTAGATGGTAAAATTAAAAATTCAATGAAAAGATTGGAAGATATAATTGATCATATTTCCTAGAAAGCATGTGATATAAGAAATAGGTAAAAAAACAGTACAATTAAAACATCAATCCAAAGTGTTCAAAGAATAGAAAACTCCAGAAAAAAAGAAAGATAACATAAAAATAAAGGAGAAGAAATAAAAGAAAAATGGCATAAGAAATTTCCTTGGAACTGAAGAACATCATTTGTCCGATTAATGATTCCTCTTTATTCCCCAGCACATTTGAAGGAGAAGGACCACACACCAAGGAAGATACATCATCATAAATTTCAAAACACTGGGGGAAAAATAAAGTCCTAAAGTCTTCCAGACAGAAAGGAAAATGGGACAAACAGAGGATGTAGACAAGAATGGCTCCCACTTCCACCACAGCCAGGCTGAAACTGAGGCATTGTGTTCAAAAGTTATGAGATATAATTTGTACACAATATTTTTGTACCCAGCCAGAATGTTAATTAGGCATAGAGATTATAATAGTTTTTTTTCAGATTTGTAGCCTCTCAAGAATTTTAAGTATCATGCTGAAAGAAGATATACTCCACCGAAATGAGAAAATAAACTCAGAAGGGCATGAACTATAAAAAAAAGTATAGATACAACCCAGAAAAAGAAGATGAAAACCTTAGAATGAGTGTGAAGGGAAACCTTTACCCCACAGCTGCACAGCAGACCTACAGGTGACCCATTTTTAAGGCTAAAATGAGATTTATGGCTCATGTGGATACACTTAAACATATTAGAAGGAGACTTACATTCTAGCATTGAATTTATGGGTTAAATAATTTTTTTTAATTAAATAATGGTTGACCCCCCCCAACAAAAACAAACAACAAAAACACTAAGCAAAAAGCTAAGTAGATAAATAAGGTGATTATTGACCTCCAGGAAAGCAAAATACATTGTACAAAAAAGGAAATAATGTTTTAGTACACTGGATATCTAGTTAAAATAGCATAAACATTACTGATTTAACAAAAAATAAAAAACGTGGTATATTAGGTTAAGGAAAGGGTAAGTGAGGAGAAGATATAAACCACTCATGTGTAGGAAGTCAACTAATAAAAGTTGAAATTTGATCCTACCCTGAAACAAGTGTGTCCAGAGCTTGACCAGCATCTTATTTGTGCATTACAAACCTACAGAACCTCTGTGATTATGTGCATGTGTAAGAAGAAGAATTGTTACAAACCCAGAAGACCTCTGCCAAGGTTATAAATTTGAGAATTTTCAAGATACTAGGAAATATTGGTGAAATAACCAGGAAGAGGGACCTCCCTGGTGGTCAAGTGGTTAAGATTGGAGGGGGCACAGTTTCCCTGGTTAGGGAACTAAGATTCTGCCTGCTGTGTGGTGCGGCCAAAAAATAATAAAAAGTAAATAAAAATAGTCTCCATAACCAATATTAAAAAAAAAAAAGAAATAAGCATGAAGATTACAAGAGTAGGATAGCACTATGATTAAAGACAGAATCAGATGTAATGGGCTAAATGGTGCCCCCTATCCCAAGTTATGTGCACATCCTAATCCCTAGAACCTATGGATGTGTCTTTGATCACAAAAGATGTGATTAAGTTTAGGAACTTGAGGAGGAGCGTATACTGGGTCATCTGGGTGGTCCTCCTGCAATCAGGCCTTTCCTCATAAGAAAGAGGCCTAGAGAGTTCTGAATCAGACACACAGAGAAAGCTATGAAAAGAAAGAGCAGAGGGAGAGATGCCACCACAAGCCAAGGAAAGCTGTTTGCCACCAGAAGCTGGAAGAGGCAGATAACAAATTCTGTAGATCCTCCAGAAGGAGTGTGGCCCAGCCAACACCTTGGACTTTTGGCCTCAAAAACTCTGAGATATTAAATTTCTCTTCTTTTTAATCCTCCAAATTTGTGAAAATTTGTTACAAAACCCGCAGGAAACTAATCCACCAGGGTGCACTCCTATTTTAAAGGACAGGACAAGTGATAACAAGACAGACATGGAAAAAGGGTTTTTAGTGAAGGTTTTTAGGGTGTCATGGACGACTTTCATAAAACAGAGGCATTGGAATGGTGAGGACACCAGAAAGGCAGGAGTGGGTGAGCTTGGACGTGAGGTGAGACTAGGAGGCCGTGACTTCAAATATCTGTTAGTATTTTTTAAGGCTATAAAGAGGATAGAAGTAGGACAGAAAAAGGAGGGGACTTTCAATCCCATAAGCTAAAATCAGAATTATTTTATAATTACACCTAATTCTATAATCACACATAGGGGAACAATGAGGGGTAGGCAGTCAGACTGGGGAGAGAAATACTTGGATCAAAACCTGTCTGGCTCTTCCATTTACCAGCTTATGAGCCAGGCTTTCCAGTTAATCTCAGCTCTGTGACCCTCTAGGTCTTCATCTGTATATTGAAGATAATAATACCTATCTGTATAAACAGCTCATTCAGCTCAATATTAAAAATAACAAACAACCCAATCCAAAAATGGGCAGAAGATCTAAATAGACAGTTCTCCAATGCAGACATACAGATGGCCAAGAAGCACATGAAAAGCTGCTCAACATCAATAATTATTAGAGAAATGCAAATCAAAACTACAATGGGGGGGCTTCCCTGGTGGTGCAGTGGTTGAGAGTCCGCCTGCCGATACAGGGGACATGGGTTCGTGCCCCGGTCCGGGAAGATCCCGCATGCCAAGGAGCGGCTGGGCCCGTGAGCCATGGCCGCTGGGCCTGTGCGTCCGGAGCCTGTGCTCCGCAACAGGAGAGGCCACGGCGGTGAGAGGCCCGCGTAACAAAAAAAAAAAAAAAAACTACAATGGGGTATCACCTTATACCAGTTAGAATGGCCATCATTAGAAAATCTACAAACAACAAATCCTGGAGTGGGTGTGAAGAAAAGGGTACCCTCTTGCACTGTTGGTGGGAATGTAAATTGATACAGCCACTATGGAGAACAGTTTCGAGGTTCCTTAAAAAACTAAAAATAGAATTACCATATGATCCAACAATCCCACTACTGGGCATATACCCAGAGAAAACCATAATTCAAAAAGACACATGCACCCCAATGTTCATTGCAGTACTATTTACAATAGCCAGGACATGGAAGCAACCTAAATTCCCATCGACAGATGAATGGATAAAGAAGATGTGGTACATATATACAAGGGAATATTACTCAGCCATAAAAAGGAACAAAATTTAGTCATTTGTTGAGACGTGGATGGATCTAGAGACTGTCATACAGAGTGAAGTATGTCAGAAAGAGAAAAAAAAATATCGTATATTAATGCATATATGTGGAACCTAGAAAAATGGTACAGATGAACCAGTTTGCAGGGCAGAAATCAAGACACAGATGTAGAGAACAAACATATGGACACCAAGCAGGGAAAGTGGCGGAGTGGTGTGGGTGGTGGTGTGATGAATTGAGCGATTGGGATTGACATGTATACACTGATGTGTATAAAATTGATGACTAATAAGAACCTGTTGTATAAAAAAAATAAATAAAATAAAATTGAAAAATTAAAAAAAAAAAACCTATCCATGAGGTCAGTAAGTTCCTTAAGTAAAGCAATGTGTGTAGAACGTTTGATATGTTGTCCCCTGCATGCTGAGTCCTTAAAGGTGTAAGAGTTATTATTCCTGTGTCGTTGTGAGTTGTCACTGTTAGTAGTTTTATGTCAGAGTAAAAGAATGCAGAGATGCGCTATAAAAATTCACATTAACTGCAAACTACTCAGACCAAAGGCACTACATATTATAGATGACACACGTCCCTGAGTTGGTAAAGCTTTTGAAAACTCAGTGCAGTTAACTGAGAGATAAATGGAGAACTTTATTATAATAGAGCACTAGTAGTCCACTGACCATCTTCAACAGAAATCTCAAAATAAAACATAAGGTGTGCCTTCTCTTTGAGGAAGCAGGGAATAACTGCTTTACTCTTGTTGTGACTGGTACTTCTATTTCTTAATGAGCATGTGTGCCAAAGAACTGAACATTTGTCCCCACCCAGCTTTCTCACTACAGAACTTCGCTAAATTATACATATTTTATCTCAAGCAAGAGAAGCTTCTTTGCCAGGAGGTGGGACTGAAATATCTAAATACCTACAAGAGGTCAGTGCCTATCTCTTAGTAGATAACTCAAAGGTCTGGATACATTCAGAGATAGACTTCAATATCAAATTCATATTTCTGTTCTTTTCTGAACTCCTGACAGTTTTTACCCTGGAAAAGAGCAGACTTAGAGAAAACATGACAAGGTGCTCACATACCTAATGGGCTGTCAGGTAGGAGACGAATTGTACAGGCATCCAGTAGCTGTATGTGGAAGAACCTTGAAGAACTGGAGGGTCATCCTCCAAACATGGGAAGAAAGAAACGTCTGCACTATTACAGGTTTCTGGGTGAAGGCAGAACACAAGGGCCTCCCAATAATCTTACCACAGCCAGGCTCTTTCTGCCATTGATAGACACCTGACTTTGTTTATCCAGAAAACTAGAAAATCCAGGGGTAGGAAGCCTTCAAATATAGCTGGATCTAGGGTTTCCAATATGCTTACCCTGGAGAAGGATGGCATGTCTCCAAACAATTGCATGTGGACAAAGAAAGTTGAGGTTCCTAACTTTGATCTTTGGCTGCTGCAAAGATCACAGAATACTGGATAAAAATACTGAGGACAGATGGTGTCGGGTCTCCATCCTAACTAAATGCAATCATCTTCTGGAATGAAGGGACTGACACAAGTATCTGGGCCTTACTCTCAGGTATTCTACTTCATCAGTCTTAGAGTATCTGCACCAGAGTATCTGCATTGTTAACACGTGCCCTTTCTTGTCTTATAGGACTGTTGGAGCATTCAAGGAGATAGTTTATGTGAGACCACTTTGATAAATGCCATGGAAATGCTAACAATCATTCATCTAATTTACAGTGAATTTGCCAAGATCATGGAAATAATTAGTGACAGGGCCAAGAGCCAGATCTCCTGAGCTTCCAGCCAGAGTTCTTTCTAGTACTCTACATTATACTGTGTGCTCACACAATATGTGTGTGTACTTGTGCATACACACACACATATATGTGCATGTACATGTCAGTATGTGTATATCTATATACACAGGCATGTGTGTGTCCATACCTGTATTGTGTGTATATGTCTCTTTTACCAAATTTGAGTTATAAAGCTCACAGCCATGTATCAATCATCCAGTACTGTACAAAAGTCACTGGATGTACTACCTTCCTATTTCACACTCTGAGACACCGTACAAGGGAATTTTGTGTAATGCCAGTCACCACTGCAAAAAGTAAAACACTGAAAGGAAACTTCCAGACACCAGTGGATGAGATAGAGTGCTTTGGTTGCAAATAGCAGAAGAAGACAGCTTGACCAAGCTTAATGTACGTGTAATCTGTTGGACTTTGTGTCCTAACACACAGCTTGTTTAAGGCAAAGCTTGATTCAGCTGGTCAGACTAAGTCATTTGAGCCTGGTTATCTCTCGTATTTCTAGATCTGCTTCCCCATTATTTGCTCTGTCCACTCCAGTCTCACGTCTTATTGTCCCAGATGACTGGCAATGGCTCTACAGCTACAGGCTCCCGGCATTCAGACTCAGCACGTGCCCATCTCTAAACCAGTCACTGTGACTTTCGGAGGATGCCTATCAGCTTGGAAGATGGCCGCCACCACAGCATCCACTGCCGTGAGCAGAGTGGGCCTTGCCTTTCGTCATGCGTAGGTGGGAATTCGCAAATGTAGGAAGGGGTTCAGATACATGTGGCAAAATGGATTTTCCTGCAGTGCACCCAGAGGGACACGATGACTATTTTAATCTATGATAATCTAAAACATATTTTATATTGAAACAAATGTGAGAATATTATGGTAGAAAAACACAGATTTTTAATAAAATAAAAGGCCTCAAAATTTTTGAAGCTGAAAATAAATACTTCATACTCTGTATTTAGGCAACAACCCAGGCTGTCCCTCACTCCAGCCAGGGTGAAAAACTCTGTTTTCCCAGCGTAGAGGTTCTCGTGTGGAAACAGTTCAGTTGCCCGGCTTTACAGCATCAGAATCGATGTGGAGACAGTCTTGCTTGAGGCTTGATAATTTTGTAGGAACCATTCTCTTCATTGTTGGAATGACAAAAATATAAACTAAGTGCAAGCTGAAAGTTATCTGAGAGAGCATATTACTTAAATATCAAAATAACCACATTATAAAGATATCAAGTTGTAGGTATTTCTACAGTATGGATTCAAAAGTTAAATTTCTATGAATAATGTTTTGTGCATGTCCTATTGGGGGACTTTCTTATTTATCTTCCTTCATTATTCTTCTCCCAACAAAATCCCACATATACTTTCTGGGCCGATTCAAGCCCATGTCCAGTGTGAAACTTTTTCTTACCAATTCTAAATACACCTGTAGCCCCACCCAAGTCTGAAGGGATTACTGTTTCCTTCAACAGCTGTATCCTACAGGGAAAACAGCATAGCTTCTGGCCTCAGAATGCTTGAGTTCAAGTCCATGCTCTCTTTTTTGAGCATTTTACAGCACCATTTAATTTTTCTGTGTGTTCATAGTAAAAAGAGGACACTGGATGGTAGACGTGAACATTTATCTGTACTTGATGCACTATGAAAACATAAGGGGACAATTGATTCCTACATCCCTGGGGCATTTATGGGGTAGTGCATTGGAAGGTGTGTGAGCCATCCCATCAAAGAGCCTAGTGTTGACTACTGACTAGGACAGCTTCTAGCTGCACATATTTGGGGAAGTCATTTAATCTGTATAAGCCTCTTTTCCTTATTTGAAAAATAGGATTTTTGTGAGCCCAGAGTAAGGTAATATGTGTAAAGCAGAGGGCCCGGTACATACTGGCGTTCAAAAAATTGTGGCTATTACTCACCTAATTCAATACTGTAAATATATACGTATGCTACCATGTGCTTTCTCATGTATTTCTTGCTGTCATAAATGACATATGTCTGGAGGGAGAACCCAGGCCTTCAACTCCAGGGCTCAGTTCAGTGTGTCTGACCATTGACTTCCAGTGTCTGGTCCTGTCTCCCTAACTCTGAGATTAATGAATTGGATATGAGTTTCTCTAGGTCGCCCCATGCTGCATCTGACACACTTGTGCTTTTGTCCTGGTGCTATGGCCTCATTGCCATGGCATCCTGGGTGTAGCCCCCATGTCTCTGATGCAGTTTTCTACCCAGCATCATTTGTCTCATCAATTTCATGACAGCTAGGAGAGTGTGATGTAGATAAGCCGCTCTGCTTGATTACAAGGTCGATTCTAAGGGTCCCTCTCTCTTTCCATAGTCAACTATCCTATTTAGAAGAGTCTCTACAGTGCAGTGGTTTCCATCCCTTGTAACAGTTTTGCAATATATCAGCCGTAACGTTTTAAAAGCATGGGGGAGTGGGAGGGAAAGAGAGAGAGATGGACAGAAAGAGAGAGACAGATTAGTTAAATAGCTTGCCAACACCACAAAGCTAGTGACTGAGATCCAAACCTTGGCCTATAAACCACAGAACAAACCACTCCTTGCTTTGTTGCCGTCAACCTCACGTTGATAGCATGGGAATCTCATGCTTATTAGAAGCCTTGATTGTCAGTTATATAGTGTTTGATGAATGAAACATGAGACAATAAAAGTGTTATTACTTGTAAAGTGCAGTTGAGTAGACAAAAAAATCAAATGTGGAGGCTTTGGGGATCGTGAGAGCAGGTCTTACTGGTGGAAGGCTCAGAGCACTCTCATTAAATTGACATTGGTCTTGTACATGTCCACCAAATGATCAAGTGAGGAAAAGAAAGGAATCCATATAAGAAAAATACTGGTTTAAAAGTGGTGCCTGGGGCTTCCCTGGTGGCGCAGTGGTTGAGAGTCCGCCTGCCGATGCAGGGGACGTGGGTTCGTGCCCCGGTCTGGGAGGATACCGCATGCCGCGGAGCGGCTGGGCCCGTGAGCCGTGGCCGCTGGGCCTGCGCGTCTGGAGCCTATGCTCCGCAGTGGGAGAGGCCATAACAGTGAGAGGCCGGCGTACCGCAAAAAAAAAAAAAAAAAAAAAAAAAGTGAAAGTGGTGCCTGAAACTCAAAATACTGACCGTATTGTAACAAGATCACCAAACCTCCTTGGACTGTCTTTCAAGCAACATTTTACTGATGTGTTGGTACACCCTCCATGGAATAAATTTATTGGTTTTCTATCACCAACTTCTGATAAATCCAGAGAATATTGATGCTGGTTTTTCTCCCCTCCAAGTACTTATAGCATCCCAATTCTTCAACCATACATTCATTACAGAAGAACTCAAAAAACAAACAAACAAACAAACAAAAACTAATTAGAAATTACATCAAAACAAATTTCATCATTAGGCAGTATTACAGCTACAGTCTGTGATCTCTTATGAGAATGTTTTGGTAAAAAAAAAAAAAAAATCAACTTTTTATTACTGCTGTCTTTGTATTCTAATAGATTTTAACAGTCTCTGCTACTCCTAGGATTTAAATAATTATCCTGCTCCTCAATCTGCCATAAATCTGGCCAGAGCAGGACTTTCACAGTTTTTGAAGAAAGGATTAAAAATTTCACTATTTCTAGACAAAAGTATATATTTGAATTACAGCTTATGAGAAAAATCCTCATAGTGAAATCTTGCTGTGCACTGTTATGATTGAGAGAAAACACACCAAGCTAAAGGGGAAGAATCCATAATTCTCCCACAATTCTAGAAAATAGATTGCGGTAACAGTAACCAAAAAAAGAGAATGCTTTCCAACCAGCAGTATAATATTATCTTAGTTTGATTTTTTGAAACATTCAAGAATTGTAGAAATTTCTTTGGTAGTCACTCTGTGCCAAAAATGATGTCAAATTACTGGCACCCTGCCACCTGAGGGCCACCTGGTGATCGCATCAGCTCTCAAGGACAAGACAAGGAGAACCTGTTTCCTGACCACCCAGCTCAGGACGAAAAAGACATCTGATGATGGTCATTCTGGGACGAAGCTGTGGGGCTGTGTGGACGTGAGCTACTCTCTCCTGCCTCCTTTGTGCGAAACAGCCAACAGCGTAAACCCCACCTGCTGTTAATTATAACTTCAGCAGTTGCATGCAGGCATGAGGTATTTATTTCCTAATCTGTGCTTTACAAAATGCTAACCAAATGCAGCATTTTTATTTCCTGGTGTCTCTCTCATAAAAAAAAATAATGTCAGCAAAAAGGAAGGAAGAGAGAGAGAGAGAAAGAAGAAACAAGAGTTCTACTTTACTACTGACTAGACTAAGGACCTGTTCTTTTGTTCATTTCTTCATCTGTGTGGGTTTTGTGAATGTGTGTTTGAAGAAAGTAGTATTTCTTTTGTGATTTTCTGTGTCACCAAATACTATCTGCTATAAAGTCAATTCAAGAAAATCTCTTTACATCTATCATACTCAATTTGCTCCTTTGCCTTCCTAGGTTTCACATGTGTTGACACACTTGATGCCATGTTGCTACATGAGAGGAATCAGGGGCAGAGTCAAGAGCATGAGAAGTAGCGTGTACAATGCCAGCCTCTCCCTTATCAACATGATAAACTTGGTTATTTACTTTCCCTGAGGCTTAGCTGTCTTATCTCTAGAAAGGGTACCATAAGACCATCCATGCAAATTATTGGGATAATTGGATGAAATATTTGAAAAGACCCTGGGATGTAGCAAACATAACAAATGTCAGCAAACCAGATTACTTACTGTTACAGACTAAGGTACCTGCTCTTCCTGATCTGGACCTTGAAGACATTATCAGTTTACTTTCACACTCCTTGGATCTCACTCATAATGTAGAGTTTTCTTGTTTGTATCTCAAAATTCTGTAAGTGTCTTACTAGTTTGTTTTACATAGCCTATATGTTTTTAACACACAAAAAAGAAAACATCCTCAGTGTGAAAAGTCAATTTGCCAGCGCCTGCTAAACTCTCCTTTGTGTTCTGCACCAGTAATCTAAGAATTCAACACAACCTTCACACACGTAAGAGAGGTTGTATTATGTAACTGTAGATATTTGTGGTGGATTGATTGCATTAATGGCCCAAATACTTCCCCTCTCCTTTTATCATGACTATTGCCACATGCCTTTTCAGTTTCTCTCACAAAAGAGGCAGTCTCTTTCTCCAGCCCTTGAATTTGGGCTCATCCATGTGACTAATTTTGGGCCATAGAATGAGGTGGAAGCAATAATAGTCCATCATGAACTAGGCTATAAGAAGCCTGTGTGTTTCCACTTGCTGTCTCACTCCTCTGTCTTCCCTGTGAGAAGATGCCTGAGTTGTCCTTCTGGAGAACAAGGCAGGTGTAGAGCAGGGCCAAGTTCCCTTAGTCTCCCTGCCAAGGCCATCCTAGATCAGCTGACTCTCAGCTGTTCATCAGGTAAGTGTAGGTGCCCAGCTGAGAGGGAGCTTTCTATCCAAGCCCAATCTAAATTGATGGTGTTGATTCTGGATGGCACTACGTTTTTTTAGTGGTTGGCGACACAGGATTCTTGTGGCATTAGATAATTGCTACCATGTTGCTATTTGTTTTTTCACTTAAGGTGTTTTTAAATATATCTCTCTGTTAATATATGTGGGTCTGCTTCCTATTTGATCATGAATTATGTAACAGTATGTATTAACATGCTTATTTAACCATTCCCAGCCTTGCTGGGAAACATTTAGATGTTTCATATGTTATTACAATTATAAATAATGTTGCGGTGAACATCTTTAACCATGCCTCTGTGTGCACATGTGTAGGTATTTCTCCAGGATTCACAAAGAAATGTAGCATTTCACTGTCAATAGATATGCTTGTTTTGTTTTATATTAGATATCACCAAAGTGGTGCTATTACATTTTGATACAAATGTAATGGTTTCATAGTGGTCAAAGGACATACTGCAAATGGTCTAATTCTTTTACATTTGGTGAGGCTTGTTTTATGGCTCAGGAGGTTCTCTATCTTGGTATATATTTAAGAGCATTTGAGAAAACTGCAGGGTCTGCTGTTGTTAGGTAGAACATGCTATAAATCTTGATGACTTCTTTTGATTGGTCATATTGTTGAGTTTGTCTCTTTCCCAGCTTATTTTCTGTCCTATTGTTCTATCAATTGTTGAGAGGGGTGTTAAAGTCTCCAACTGTGATCATGGATTGATCGTTTCCTTCTTTCAGTCATAAGATTTTGTTTTACATAATTTGCAGCTATGTTATTTGTTGCATGCACTTTTAATATTTCTGTGGCGTCTTCATGAATTGACACTATCATCATTAAGTAATGTCTCTCTCAGACTCTGGTTATTTTGTTTGCTCCAGAGCTTATTTTATCTGATAATATTCCACATTTTTCTTTTGATTAATGTTTGCATGGCATACTTTTTCCATCCTTTTACTCCCAACCTACCTATATTGTCATATGTGAAATGAGTTACATATAGATAGCGTATAGTTGGCTCACGTTTTTAATCCACCTTACCAATCTCAGTATTTGAATTTGTATGTTTAGACCATTACGTGTAATGTAATTATTGCTATGTTAGGACTTGGGTCTATCATCTCACTTTTTGGTTTTCTATTTGTTCTTTCCGTTTTTCATTTCTCTGTTTTCTTTTTTCTGCCTTCCTATGAGTTCCTTGAACATTTTTTAGAATTTTATTTTTATTTATTTATTGTGTATGTGAGTGGATTTGTCTGTATGGCTATTTTGGTAGTTCTCTGGGTTTTATACTATATAATTACTTATAACTGCCTATTAATTTTGACTTTCCTTGTTCACATGAAGTATAAAAAACTCATCTCCCTTTATATCTCTTTACTGTTCGCATAACATTTGTAATATAATTGTCTTAAATATTTTTTCTACACATATTTAAAGCCATGTCTGTGTTATAATTTTTGTCTCAACCATCAGACATAATTTAGATAACAAAAGCAGAGAAAAATGTATTTTCCCACATTTTTACTTATTTTGTTGTTTTTCTTCCTTACTGGTGTTCCAAAATTCTTTCATTTTTCAATTGTCTCTGTCTAGAAAACTTCCTATTTAGATTTCCCCTATATTGCTGAATAATATTTTTGTTGGATATAAAGTTCTGGGTTAAAATTTCTTTTATTTTGGCACTTAAAAATGTTGTGCCTTTTCCTTCTGGCATCCATGGTGTCTGAAAAGAAATCTGAGGTCATTAAAACTGATTTTTCCCTACTGATTAGGTGTCATTTCTCGCTCACTTCATTCCAGATTTTTTCTTTGCCTTTACTTTCAGAAGTTTGACAATGATATGTTGTGTTGTAAATATCTCTTTGGGATTCACTCAACTTCTTGAACCTGAAGGTTTATGTCTTTTGCCAGATTTGGAAAGTTTACAGCCATTATTTCCTTGAGCACCTCTTCAGCCGCTCTTTCTCCTTTTCTTCCTAGCCACTGAGGATATAAATGTTATATCTTTTGTTAAGTTCCTTTAGTTTTTTTCCAATCTATTTTGATCAGATTTTTGTTGCTCTGTTTTCAAGTCCACTGATTCTTTCCTCCATCTATTCTTCTGTTAAGCCATTCAGTGATTTTTTTTTATGTTGTTATTGCATTTTTCACTTCTAAAATTTCCATTTGGTTCTTCTTTATTTCCCTGTTGAGACCTTGCATTTTTCCCCCTTTGTTTCAAGCATTTTCATAATTACTCATCGAAGCGTTTTTATCTTAGCTGCTTTAAAATTGTTATCAAATAATCCTAACTTCTCTGTCATCTCGATGTTGGCATCTATTCATTGCCCTGTTTCACTTGATTTGAGACTTTTCAGGTTCTGATATGGTGACAGATTTCCAGTTGAAACCTAGACATTTTCAGCATTATGTAATGAAAATCTGGATCTAATTTAAGATTTCTGTTTTAGCTAGCTTGCTATGAGACCACACTGATGTAGGGGTAAGGGTGATGACTTATTCTGTCACACAGGGGTAGAAGTCCATATTACACTCTGCCTCCATCAGTACCCAAGGTGTGATGGGCTCCTCATTACTGCTGGGCAGTGGTGGGCATTCCACACCCTCACTAGGATTTTGCTGATACTCCCTAGGGCGAGGAAGGGTAGGAGCATCTCATTACTGCTTCCCATGTGACCGCTGTGCTGTGGATGGAGGGGTCTGGCCTTATTACCACCAACTATACTCCACTAGGCTTCCTATGACACCACCCCAAAAGGGAGGAGGGGGTACCTCAATACAGTGGAGATAAAAATCTCCACCAACGCTACAGTGAGGGACGAGGACCTAGTTAACATCTGGTGTGTGAAAGCCCAGCTCCCTACTTGGCCTTCTATAACACAGCCTTGGGGCAGTTGTTGGGATTCCTGGTTACAGCCTGGTGAAGGAGGAAGTCTAAGTGCCCCCACTCAGCCATTCCTGGCTTGGGAAAAGGTGTAGCCACAGATTTTTCTGGTGTTTCTCTGGAGTAGAATAGTTATTGGCTGAATATGTTCTGTCTTGCTAGGGTGCCCCTTCTGTCCCTTTGGAGAGAAGCAGATTTCTGTTGGGGCTTTTTTTCATCTGTGCTCATTGGTGTTCCAGGTTACTGGTTTCTTTAGCTCCAAGTATAGAATACATGATACAAGACAAAAGCAAGGGACTCATAACAGCATTGTTTCTTGGATCCTGACGTCCCTAGCTGATATGCATTTTTTTGGTCCATGTTTCGGCCTTATTTATTTGTTTATATTTTTTATGTATAATATTCATGGTTTTCAGTTATACTTAGCAGAAGAAAGAGGGAAATTGCATCTATTTCACCTATCCAGAGGTGGTATTCTTTTTTTATTTATTTTTACTCCAAAATGAAACAATTATTATTTCAAAATAGATAAAATGCTAAATGAGCCTTATTGGTTACCTACTGTTTCCCTTCTATTGCATTTATGAGGAACATAAAAAGGTTTAAATGCTACAATTTATCACTAAACCCAGATATTTTTTGAAGTACCAAACCTTAAAGATAATTTGAATAATGCCACCACACTTTCCTGAAAAAGATGTTACTTTTTTAATATGTTATTTTAAAATATTGAAAATTAGCAGTGGAAAGGAACAATAACATACCAAATTGTTGTAAATAGAGTACTCTCAATGTTTTTTCCAATTCTTCTTTTAAGTGACTGAAAGAACTCTGAATGCTTCTCTTGAGAAACTGAACAAGGATGCCATCCCTCTGGGATACAGAGAAAGCAGTGATGCTACAGAAATCCACACACTTGTTTAATACAAGACAGAATCAATGCTGATTGACTAGGGTTTTTTGTTTGTTTTTTTCATTATTGGATGAAATTTAAAATATACTGCATAAAGAGATCAAAGATAAATGAATGTAGTGATAGGTCAGGACTCTACCCACTGACATTGGTATACACAAATGAATTGTTATGATTAAAACTTTTTTTAAAATAACAAAGAATTCTGATACATGTCACAGTTACTTGACATTCATCTAAGACAACAAGAAATTTTACAACATTTTAAAACAGGAAAATGTAGAATTAACTCTTACTGAATATGATATATGGGCAAGTCTTTCCCTTTTTCTTTCCTTCTCAATTATCTTAGAAGAATACAACTATGCATTTTTAATTCCTTTTAAATACCACTCTCGTGCCCTGCTGTTTGGACCATGATAGTATAGGTTTCCAAGAAAGCAACATGGCAATGTGTTCCCATCTTGACCAGATAATTGCAGTACTAGGAATCTAGGCTAAGAAAATACTTGTAAGTACATGGTGGAATTTATGTATATTGAACTACTCATTAAAGTGTAAGTTATGTAACAGTAGATTCAATTGAAACTCGTCTTTTCTCAGGAACAATGGAAGCCTCTTGAATAGAGAGCAAAATGGTAGGTGCCAAGTACACCCCATCCTGAAGCTGAGTTATACTCCCACTTCAGGCCTTGTCTCCTCATGCTGATCCTGAGAGGGCCAGGTTCTTTGGTGATGTGCTACGTCAGAAGAGGGTTCCTCTTCTCTGTGCTCTTATGTTGAGGTGTATGTGAATATTTTTTATTGTTTGTGTTCACCACTAGACTGTAAGCTCCTTAACAGAAATATACTTGGTTAAATATACTGCATTTATCATCCGTAATCTTTACCATCTCAGATGGTGAGTACATTACACCATTTTTACTGTTAAGGCAACTGTACTTATAATTGTTTCAGGAGATGCAGATCCAGTTACATCTAACTTCAAAACCTATGGTGTGAGATATGGACCTATTTTATCCATTTCCCAAATGTCTACCCAGACCTGAGATGTCATTTCCAGCCTCGGGCTTTTCTTAGTTTCCTTCAACCCAAAGCTTAATCGTCCCAGCTGTACTCACCTTGCTTGGGAATGTCCTATAGTTTATTCCCACATCTTCTAGAATTTAGCCCTGCCACCATCCTAGAAGGAGAACGTGTTCCCTCCTCCTCTCTACACTGTCAGGGGAAGTCCAGAGTAAAGCCTGGTCACGGCCTGAATTGTGGAGGTGTGGCTAGGTCTATTTATTGTCTTTTATTATTGATTACAGGAGATGATTTTCCTGCTTCTGCTGAATATTTTATTTAATCTTCTAAAGAGTTCTATGCTCCAACAGTTGACTTTCAGGAGTGGTTAATATGTGTTGCTCTTAGTGCTAAATGCTTTGCCTGAGCATTACATTTAATGGTCCAACAACCAGAGAAGAAAGCCATTATTATGATTCTTTCCATTTTACAGATGAAGAAACTGTGGTACACATCAGGTTAGTACCGGATCCAAGGCCACAAAGTAAGATTAGCATAGCCGGATTAGAAATAGGATGGGTCTGGTCCTAGTGCCCATGATTTTAAGTGCTGCATGCATGTACCTCTCAGGAATGATACCTCCTAACCATCTACAGACCTGTTGGCTCTGCGATTATTCAAGGCAAGTGCTTATGATAGAGAGTGAAAGTCACTGGGAACAGGAGCAAATGCATCGATAGAGAATAGAATGCACAGAATGGGAAGACCCAGCCTTGAACAGCCACCTCCCTGAGAGCAAGGTGTTACCTGACTGTCCGTCGCCCAGCCCAGGACCTGGGGTACTGTGCACTCAGGAAGCAGTTGTTGCATGAAGAGTGAAACCTGACCATGGTGGAGAGTCCAGCCCCAGCCCTACACCTCCTTCCTTGACATCTGCACTGATATTCTACTCCCTAAATTGTATTTCCATTCTGGGTCCAGGGTCCAGAGATCTCTGCATTAGCCCAGCCACTGCATGAACAATCCATATTTCCTTCTTCACTGTCACATTTGCCAGCATACCTAGGACACAGGGTCCAGATAGCAGCAAGTAGTGTTGTCATGTCAGACTGAAAACCCTTCTGGGGTCTGTACTCTGAACCCAACTCCTTTTGAGTAGAAACAACAAAGGCTTCATACCTTAAATCATAAAAGAAGCTCCAGGGAGTGGGAACAAAAATAATGCTTTAATACAAGCATCCTTCACAAGAGCTTGCAGCTTGGGAACTCTCAGAACAGCAGGGAAAGAATACATGAATATAAAGGAATGCGGCTGCAGCCTTCAGAGGACGTAGCTATAAGTGTTAATGAGCTGTTGTCTGACAGCCAGGTACAGTTAATTACCCCAAGTCCTCCCAAAGTCACTGATGCTGTGGTTAGAGACAGGTGTCCAACTCCGCAGTCACCTTCTCAGTGTTGTAAGCCTTGCGCAGAAAAGAATCTGCCTGACTCCAAAGCAGGACAGCTTGAAAGACCTCTTTGTTACTGGGGACTGCCTGTCTGGGACAAAGCAGCTGGGACAAAGCCACGGAGAACAGGTATGGTATTCTCTGTGGTGGCCGGGGCTTTCATGCTTCTGCATGCTTAGGGAGAAATGGGGTGTGCAGCTACATGCTAGAGAAAATCACCTCGTGAATATCTTTATCCCAGGGCCTGTTGGTGCCTGGTAGGTGTGTGTCACTCAGCAGGATCTCCACTGCTCCTGGAAGTTGTGGATTAAATATTCTGCTAAGTAAAATCACAGGCTGCAACTCCAGGTCCCAAGACACCCTCCAAAGACGTAATGATTCTGCACCCTGACATGAAACTGAATCGGTCAGTGGAAGCCAGCCGAGAGCAGCACAGCAGAGGCAGATGGGAATTGGTCTGCGCGTGGATCTATTTTCCCCAAGTGCTTAGTCAGCCCAGGCTTCCCAGTCTGGGGCAGTGCAGACCTATTGTAGGGCTCTAACTGAATTAACCGAATACTACATTTCAGCTTCGTTTTTAACAGAAGCACTGTGGTTTGGCCCTTGCAGGGCGATGTTGGTCTCCATGTCCACCCCATTCATTCATGAATTTGTTCATTCAGCATAAAATTACTGAGAGCCCACTACATGTCAGACACTGTTCCAGGCCCTTGAGAAGCATCACCCAACCAAACTATGAAAGCAGGACCAGATCCTCGTGGAAAGTGCATTCTAATAGACGGAGACAAGGCAGACAGACAATGAGGAATATGCGTGATATTTTTAGAGTCACTCTTAAGGTATATAAAAGAAGGAATGAGGGCTGTGGGTTAGAGGGAGAGAGAGAAGGAGAGTGTGACAGGGTGAGAAGGGTCGGGGGACCTCAGGTGTGTGAGGGTCAGCAGGGGCACTGAATGTGTCAGAAAGTCTTCTGCAGCCTCACCTCACCTCCAATGAAGAGGGAAACTTGGTATGGGCATTGTTAAAGTCCAGGATGAGGCTTAGATGGGGAGGTTGATAATACCCTGTCTGTGAGATTAAGCATCCTCCTGCAATGGCAGAAGAAAAATACAACCCCAAACAAAGCAAACAACCAAACAAGTCAACTATGACAAAGACAGCGTTTTTTTCTTCAATTCCAAACAGGTTATCTTGACTCACTTATTTTCTGCACTGCACTGGCTGGTATCCAATAAAATGTTAAATAGAAGCATTGAGGTTGACCATCCTTGCCTTGGCCTCATCTTAGAGGAACAACTTCTAGTATTTCACCATTAATTATGATGTTGCCTGCAGATTTTTGGCAGGTGCCTTTTATCAGGTTGAAGGAGATCCCTGCATTCCTAATTGACTGTGAGGTTTTATCATAAATATGAGCAGAATTATCTTATATGCATTTTCTGTACTTATTGAGATAATCATAAGTTTATGTTTTTCATTTTTTATTCTGTTGAAGAAGTGAGTTGCCATTATTGATTTTTTGACTGCTTTACCTACCTTGCATTCATGGGATAAGCCACACATGTTTGTTTGCTAATATTAAATTAAGGATTTTGGTATGTATGTTTACAGTAGTTATTGGAAAAGATAACTACTACAGATAACTACAGAAAAGATATTTAATGATCTTTTCTTCTAAGTTCATTTTAAAGATTTTTGTGTCAGATTTAAGTTGGCTCCATAAAAAGAACTAGAGCAAGTTTTCCCTTCTTCTTTATTTCCTGAAAACCTTTGTGGAAGATTGGTATTATCTCTACTAATTTTTGATAGATTCAATCAGTAAAACTTTTGTACCTGAAGTTTTCTTTGTAACAAGGTTCTTTTTCTTTCCTAATGCACATTTGATAGTTCATTAAGTATAGAGCTATTCTGATTTTATTTCTTCTTGTGTCAGTTTTGGTAAATTGTTTTTTCAATGTATTCATTTATTTAGCATAAATTGCTAAAATTTATTCATATAAAGTTATGATACTGAATAATTATCTTTGAAATTTCTGTAAGATGTGGCATGATATTTCCTTTTCCACACCTGATATTGGTAATTTGTGTTTACCTTTTTTTCTTAAGCATTTCTGCTTGATCAGTCATCACAGAGTTAACTTTTTAATGTGTTAATTTTCTCTATTTTTATTACCTGACTGTATTCTATTTTACTGATATTTTACTGTTTTTATCTTTAGTATATTCTTCCTTCTACTTACTTTGTGTTTAAATTGCTCTTATTTTTCTGGCATCTTTAGATGAAAACATAGATCGTCAGTTTTTAAACTGTTCTTTTCTAATCTAAGCATGTAAATCTATAAATGTTCCTCTAAGCACTTCTTTAGCAGAATTCCACAAATGTTGATATATTGTATTTTTATTATAATTATGTTAAAGTATAATATTATTCTCCTTGTGATTTCCTTTTTAACCCACATCTTGGATGGTTTAATGTTCAAATACCTGGAGATTTTCTAGGTCTCTTATTATTATTGAATTCTAATTTTATTCCAGTGTGGAATATTGTGATTCATATCTATATACTTATTAATGTTTTATCTTGTTCTGTATATTACTGAGAGTGAAGTGTAAAATATCCAACTATGATGTGGACTTCTCTATTTCTTCTTTGAGTTGTGTCAGTTTTGCTTCATGTATATTATTTCTATATATATATATTTATTGAAGTATAGTTGATTTACAATGTTGTGTTAGTTTCAGGTGTACAGCACAGTTGATATTAACATACATGCCCTACTATAAATATAAAATAGATAACCAGCAAGGACCTACTGTATAGCACAGGGAACTATACTTAACATTTTGTAATAATCTATAAGGGAAAAGAATCTAAAAAAGAATATATATGTGTGTGTGTATATATATATATAACTGAATCACTGCTTCATGTATTTTAAAGTACTGTTATGAGTGCATAAACATACTTGATTTCTGTCTCCCAGATGAATTGACTCCATTACCATTATGTAAAGTCCCTTATTTGTCTCCATTAATACTTCTTGCCTTGAAGTCTTCTTTGTCTTGTATTTATATATCCACCCTACATTGCTTATGCTTGTTGTTTGCCAAAGCCTTTTCTAGGACATGATCCCTACACCTAGTACACAGACTTGCTGGAGTCTTAACTAGATGCCTGATGTGCTCAGTGAGGTCTCTCCACTGGGAGGGTACACCTGACCTCAGCATCTCTGTTCAGTTCCCAGTTCTGCTCGGCCTTGGGGAACATTTCCTGGGCATGCACTAGGCAGCCTTTATCCACTGGACTGCAGTAAGTCCCTGCACAGACTTCTAGGGTCTCCAATCTGCCCAGAAACCTCTTCTTCTGTGCACTGCCCTATAGATTCTCAATCCTGCCACATCCCAGGACTCCACTTTTTACCTTCTCAGCTCATCCACACAGTTGCTGTGTTTGAGTTCCACTTCTTTCCACAGCAGAGGAAAGGTATCCCCAAGTGGAAAGCTAGTTGTTTTAGTTTTGCTTTGTGCTCATTCCTTTTCCAATGACCATGATCCTGCACTGCCTGGATGCCTGAAAGTATTCACATCACGTCTGTTGCCCACGTTTAGTGATGTTCACAGTGGGACGAGAGGTTCAATTGCTTTATGATGAGAAGCAGAGGTTGGAGGACTTATCTTGAATCCAGACCCGTCCTATGTTCTGAGACTACAATGGTGAGAAAAGTAGATTTAGTGTCCTCTCTCAGGAATCATATAACATAATGGGGGCAGAAAGACTTTAAACCAAGACTTGAGATAATAAAATATCAGTTGCATACAAAGGAATATGGCAGCAATAGAACCAATAATGGAGCTTGAAATAAATTTAGGGCTGGAGGAGGAAATTAGGAAAGCTTCTTTGAGTAAATTATTATTGAAGTAAGACTCAAAGGATGAGTATGAATTAACAACATTATGGATGGGTCAGATGAATACTAGACTGAAAAATGGCCCTGTGGTAGGAGGGTGCCTAGAGCATACCTGTAGCTCACCAAATTGTGAAGAAGGCCGGGTGGCCAGCACAGACAGAGGGGGTGAGATGCAGACATGGGAGGTGAGGATGGGCATATAGACTGCGCTTGCATCCAGCAGGGTCTGCAAGCTGTATTGGGGGTATAGGTTTCACAATGGGAAAGCAGCAATCTTTAATAAGAAGGCAGGGATTGGAAGGGAAAGACATATGTTCATTTTTAAAGTTTATTTTTACTTTATTTTTGAGAACCTATTGGAAGAGTTCCGACTGGATAAAGTTATACCAAACAAGATATTATTGCTATATTGATATATTACTCCACATAAATTTTTGGGAATGAATTTCTCAATATTTTATATATGTATATATACACAATGAAAGCCTGATCTATATTTCAGGAGCTAGTGAATTTTGTGAAACCAAAATTTACTCATTCTTATTTTCTGAAATATCTGTTGAGAAAGTTGAGCTAGTAAATCACTGAATGAAAAACAGAGACAGATCTCGGAATTTTATGCAACAATTCACACATATCATCAAAAAAGTGGCTCAGTCTGTCTAATGGTCTTTACAATCTCTGCTTTCTTTCATTTAAAAATAAAATGAGTGTGTGTCATTAGCCTAACAAAGATGTTCTGCCACACTTGTATCAGTTAGTTTTTGCTATGTAACAAATAACCCCCCAACAAACAAAGGTTTAAAATATACACACGTTACTGGTTCTCATGATGCTGTGGGTCAGCTGGCCTTAGTCTAGGAATACTGACTTCAAGTGTCGGGAAGTAAGTAGGCTATTTTATCTAGGGGAAACTTCCCTGGAGAAGGCTCCCCTCTACTCCATGAGGTTTTTGTTTCCTAGTATGCTGGCATGGACTTCTTACTGTGGGGTCTCAAGTTTCCACAGAAACACAGGAGCAAACAAGACCTGATGCATAAAGGCTGTTCAAACCCCAGCTTGAGTCCTGATTGCTAATGTCCTGGTGGCCAAGCCCACATTCAAGATGGGAAAAATTTTCACTACTTTTACAACCTGCCATTCAGGCTCCTGGAGAAAGGGCTGGGGGTTGCAACAGAAGAGTATCTACTTAGTACCAGACACTTTTAATTTGTCCTCTCACTTGAGCCTCAAAACAACCCTGAAAGGTAGTTATTGTCATCACTCTCATTTTACAGTTGAAAATAGTGGGGATCATAGAGTTTGTATTATGTCAAAATTCAGAGGCAGAATACCTCCCAGATATACCTCACTTCAAAGCCCAACATGTTCAAAGAAGGTAAACCTTTCAGAAATGAGATTGGAGTGCTCGAAAAAAGTGTAACAGACATTTTTCCAAAGAGAAAATGCAGATGGCCAAGAGGCATATGAAAAGATGCTCAACATTGCTTATCATCAGGGAAACACAAATCAAAACCACATTAAGATATCACCTCACATAAGTCAGAATGGCTATCATCAAAAAGAACACAAATAACAAATGCTGGAGAGGGTGTAGAAAAAAGAAAACCCTCCTACACTGTCAGTGGGAATGTAAATTGGTGCAGCCACTATGGAGAACAGTATGGAGTTTCTCAAAAACCTAAAAATAGAACTACGATATGATCCAGTAATTACACTCCTGGATATATATCCAAAAGAAGAAAAACAGCAATTCAGAAAGATACATGCACCCCAATGTTCATAGCAGCATAATTTACAATTGCCAAGATATGGAAGCAACCTAAGTGTCCATCACAGATGAATGGATAAAGAAGATGTGGTATATATATATATATATACATACAATGGAATACTACTCAGCCATAAAAAGGGATGACATTTGGCCATTTGCAGTAACGTGGATGGGATTGGAGGGCATTATGCTAAGTGAAATAAGCCAGAGAAAGACAAATACTGTATGATATCACTTATATGTGGAATCTAAAAAAATATAATGAACTAGTGAACGTAACAAAGAAGCAGACTCACAGAGATACAGAACAAACTAGTGGTTAGCACAGGAGAGAGGGGAGAGGGAGAGGGGCAAGATAGCGCTGGGATAGTGGGAGGTACAAACTATTAGATATATAATAAGCTACAAGCATATATTGTACAACATGGGGAAAACAGCTTTTATATATATATATATATGTGTGTGTGTGTGTGTGTGTATATATATATATATATATATCTTTATTGGAGTATAATTGCTTTACAATGGTGTGTTAGTTTCTGCTTTATAACAAAGTGAATCAGTTATACATATACATATGTTGCAATATCTCTTTCCTCTTGTGTCTCCCTCCCTCCCACCCTCCCTAACCCACCTCTTCAGGTGGTCACAAAGCACCGAGCTGATCTCCCTGTGCTATGCAGCTGCTTCCCACTAGCTATCTATTTTTTGTTTGGTAGTGTATATATGTCCATGCCACTCTCTCACTTTGTCACAGCTTACCCTTCCCCCTCCCCATATCCTCAAGTCCATTCTCTAGTAGGACTGTGTGTTTATTTCTGTCTTACCCCTAGGTTCTACATGACATTTTTTTTTCTTAGATTCCATATATATGTTTTAGAATACAGTATTTGTCTTTCTTTTTCTGACTTACTTCACTCTGTATGACAGACTCTAGGTCCATCCACCTCACTACAAATAACTCAATTTCGTTTCTTTTGATGGCTGAGTAATATTCCATTGTATATACGTACCACATCTTCTTTATCCATTCATCCGATGATGGACACTTAGGTTGTTTCCATCTCCTGGCTATTGTAAATAGAACTGCAATGAACATTTTGGTACATGATTCCTTTTGAATTATGGATTTTTCAGGGTATATGCCCAGTAGTAGGATTGCTGGGTCATATGGTAATTCTATTTGTAGTATTTTTAAGGAACCTCCATATTGTTCTTCATAGTGGTTGTACCAATTCACATTCCCACCAGCAGTGCAAGAGTGTTCCCTTTTCTCCACATCCTCTCCAGCATTTATTGTTTCTAGATTTTTTGATGATGGCCATTCTGACTGGTGTGAGATGATATCTCATTGTAGTTTTGATTTGCATTTCTCTAATGATTAATGATGTTGAGCATTCTTTTATGTGTTTGTTGGCGCTCTGTATATCTTCTTTGCAGAAATGTCTATTTAGGTTTTCTGCCCATTTTTGGATTGGTTTGTTTATGTTTTTGTTATTGAGCTGCGTGAGCTGCTTGTAAATTTTGAAGACTAATCCTTTGTCAGTTGCATTATTTTCAAATATTTTCTCCCATTCTGAGGGTTTTCTTTTAGTCTTGTTTATGGTTTCCTTTGTTGTGCAAAAACTTTGAAGTATCATTAGGTCCCATTTGTTTATTTTTGTTTTTATTTCCAATTCTCTAGGAGGTGGGTCAAAAAGGATCTTGCTGTGATTTATGTCATAGAGTGTTCTGCCTATATTTTCCTCTAAGAGTTTGACAGTTTCTGGCCTTACATTTAGGTCTTTAATCCATTTTGAGCTTATTTTTCTGTATGGTGTTAGGGAGTGTTCTAATCTCATACTTTTACATGTACCTGTGCAGTTTTCCCAGCACCACTTATTGCAGAGGCTGTCCTTTCTCCACTGTACATTCCTGCCTTCTTTATCAAAGATAAGGTGACCATATGTGCGTGGGTTTATCTCTGGGCTTTCTATCCTGTTCCATTGATCTATATTTCTGTTTTTCTGCCAGTACCATAGTGTCTTGATTACTGTAGCTTTGTAGTATAGTCTGAAGTCAGGGAGCCTGATTCCTCCAGCTCAGTTTTTCTTTCTCAAGATTGCTTTGGCTATTCGGGATCTTATGTGTTTCCATATAAATTGTGAAAATTTTTGTTCTAGTTCTGTGAAAAATGCCAGTGGTAGTTTGATAGGGATTGCATTGAATCTATAGATTGCTTTGGGGAGTAGAGTCATTTTCACAATGTTGATTCTTCCAATCCAAGAACATGGTATATCTCTCCATCTATTTGTATCATCTTTAATTTCTTTCATTAGTGTCTTATAATATTCTGCATACAGGTGTTTTGTCTCCTTAGGTAGATTTATTCCTAGATATTTTATTCTTTTTGTTGCAATGGTAAATGGGAGTGTTTTCTTGATTTCACTTTCAGATTTTTCATCATTAGTGTATAGGAATGCAAGGGATTTCTGTGCATTAATTTTGTATCCTGTGACTTTACCAAGTTCATCGATTAGCTCTAGCAGTTTTCTGGTAGCATCTTTAGGATTCTCTATGTAGAGTATCATGTCATCTGCAAACAGTGACAGCTTTACTTCTTCTTTTCTGATTTGGATTCATTTTATTTCCTTTTCTTCTCTGTTTACTGTGGCTAAAACTTCCAAAACTATGTTGAATAAGAGTGGTGAGAGTGGTCAACCTTGTCTTGTTCCTGATCTTAGTGGAAATGCTTTCAGTTTTTCACCATTGAGGATGATGTTTGCTGTGGGTTTGTCATATATGGCCTTTATTATGTTGAGGTAAGTTCCCTCTATGCCTACTTTCTGGAGGGTTTTTATTGTAAATTGCTGTTGAATTTTGTCGAAAGCTTTCTCTGCATCTATTGAGATGACCATATGGTTTTTCTCCTTCAATTTGTTAATATGGTGTATCACATTGATTGATTTACGTGTATTGAAGAATCCTTGCATTCCTGGAATAAACCCCACTTGATCATGGTGTATGATCCTTTTAATGTGCTGTTGGATTCTGTTTGCTAGTATTTTGTTGAGGATTTTTGCACCTATGCTCATCAGTGATATTGGCCTGTAGTTTTCTTTCTTTGTGACATCCTAGTCTCGTTTTGGTATCAGGGTGATGGTGGCCTTGTAGAATGAGTTTGGGAGTGTTTCTCCCTCTACTATATTTTGGAAGAGTTTCAGAAGGATAGGTGTTAGCTCTTCTCTAAATGTTTGACAGAATTCGCCTGTGAAGCCATCTGGTCCTGGGCTTTTGTTTGTTGGAAGATTTTTAATCACAGTTTCAATTTCAGTGCTTGTGATTGGTCTGTTCATATTTTCTATTTCTTCCTGATTCGGTCTTGGCAGGTTGTGCATTTCTAAGAATTTGTCCATTTCTTCCAGGTTGTACATTTTATTGGCATAGAGTTGCTTGTAGTAACCTCTCATGATCTTTTGTGTTTCTGCAATGTCAGTTGTTACTTCTCCTTTTTCATTTCTAATTCTATTGATTTGAGTCTTCTCCCTTTTTTTCTTGATGAGTCTGGCTAATGGTTTATCAATTTTGTTTATCTTCTCAAAGAACCAGCTTTTAGTTTTATTGAGCTTTGCTATTGTTTCTTTCATTTGTTTTTCATTTATTTCTGATCTGATGTTTATGATTTCTTTCCTTCTGCTAACTTTGGGAGGGTTTTTGTTCTTCTTTCTCTAATTGCTTGAGGTGCAAGGTTAGGTTATTTGTTCTAGATGTTTCCTATATCTTAAGTAGGATTGTATTGCTATAAACTTCCCTCTTAGAACTGCTTTTGCTGCATCCCATAGGTTTTACATCATCGTGTTTTCATTGTCATTTGTTTCTAGGTATTTTTTGATTTTCTCTTCGATTTCTTCCATGATCACTTCATTATTACACAGTGTATTGTTTAGCCTCCAATGTGTTTGTATTTTTTACAGATCTTTTCCTGTAATTGGTATCTACTCTCATAGCATTGTGGTTGGAAAAGATATTTGATACAATTTCAACTTTCTTAAATTTACCAAGGCTTGATTTGTGACCCAAGATATGATCTATCCTGGAGAATGTTCCATGAGCACTTGAGAAAAATGTGTGTTCTGTTGTTTTTGGTTGAAATGTCCTATAAATATCCATTAAGTCCATCTTGATTTATGTATAATTTAAAGTTTATGTTTCCTTATTTATTTTCATTTTGGATGATATGTCCATTGGTGAAAGTGGGGTGTTAAAGTCCCCTACTTTGAAAGTGTTACTGTCAATTTCCCATTTTATGGCTGTTAGTATTTGCCTTATGTATTGAGGTGCTCCTATGTTGGGTGCATAAATATTTACAATTGTTTTATCTTCTTCTTGGATGGATCCCTTGATCATTACATAATGTCCTCCTTTGTCTCCTCTAATAGTCTTTATTTTAAAGTCTATTTTGTCTGATATGAGAATTGCTACTCCAGCTTTCTTTTGGTTTCCATTTGCATGGAATATCTTTTTCCATCCCCTTACTTTCAGTCTGTATGTGTTCTAGGTCTGAAGTGGGTCTCTTGTAGACAGCATATATATATGTGTCTTGTTTTTGTATCCATTCAGCCAGTCTGTGTCTTTTGGTGGGAGCATTTAATCCATTTACTTTTAAGGTAATTATCAATATGTATGTCCCTATTCCCATTTTCTTAATTGTTTTGGGTTTGTTATCGTAGGTCTTTTCCTTCTCTTGGGTTTCCTGCCTAGAGAAGATCCTTTAGCATTTGTTGTAAAGCTGTTTTGGTGGTGCAGAAGTCTCTCAGCTTTTGCTTGTCTGTAGAGGCTTTAATTTCTCCATCAAATCTGAATGAGGTTGTTGCTGGGTAGAGTAATCTTGGTTGTAGGTTTTTCTCCTTCATCACTTTAAATATGTCCTGCCACACCCTTCTGGCTTACAGAGTTTCCACTGAAAGATCAGGTGTTAACTTATGGGGATTCCCCTGTGTGTTATTTGTTGTTTTTCCCTTGCTGTTTTTAATATTTTTTCTTTGCATTTAATTTTTGATAGTTTGATTAATATGTGTCTTGGAGTGTTTCTCCTTGGATTTATCTTGTGTGGGACTCTCTGTGCTTCCTGGACTTGATTAACTATTTACTTTTCTGTATTAAGGAAGATTTAAACTATAATCTCTTCAAAATATTTTCTCAGTCCCTCTCTTTTTGTCTTCTTCTTCTTGGACCCCTATAATTCAAATATTGGTGCATTTAATGTTGTCCCAGAGTTCTCTGAGACTGTCCTCAATTCTTTTCATTCTTTTTTGTTTATTCTGCTCTGCAGTAGTTGTTTCCACTATTTTATCTTCCAGGTTGCTTATCCATTCTTCTGCCTCAGTTATTCTGCTATTGTTCCCTTCTAGAGTATTTTTAGTTTCATTTATTGTGTTGTTCATTGTTGCTTCTTTCATCTTTAGTTCTTCTAGGTCCTTGTTAAATGTTTCCTGCATTTTCTGTATTCTATTTCCAGGATTTTGGATTATCTTAACTATCATTATTCTGAATTCTTTTTCAGGTAGACTGCCTATTTCCTCTCCATTTGTTAGGTCTGGTGGGTTTTTATCTTGCTCCTTCATCTGCTGTGTTTTTCTGTCTTCTCATTTTGTTTGGGATCTCCTTTTTGCAGGCTGCAAGTTCATAGTTCCCGTTGTTTTTGGTGTCTGTCTCCAGTGGCTAACATTGGTTCAATGGGTTGTGTAGGCTTCCTGGTGGAGGGGACTAGTGCCTGTGTTCTGGTGGATGAGGCTGGATCTTGTCTTTCTGGTGGGCATGTCCACGTCTGGTGATGTGTTTTGGGGTGTCTGTGGACTTATTATGATTTTAGGCAGCCTCTCTGCTACTGGGTGGTGTTGTGTCCCTGTCTTGCTAGTTGTTTGGCATAGGGTGTCCAGCACTGTAGCTTGCTGGTCGTTGAGTGAAGCTGGGTGTTGGTGTTGAGATGGAGATCTCTGGGAGATTTTTTCCATTTGATATTACATGGAGCTGGGAGGTCTCTTGTGGACCAGTGTCCTGAAGTTGCCTCTTCCACCTCAAAGGCACAGCACTGACTCTTGGCTCCAGCACCAAGAGCCTTTCATCCACACGGCTCAGAATAAAAGGGAGAAAAAGTAGAAAGTAAGAAAGAAAGAAAGAAAGAAAGAAAGAAAGAAAGAAAGAAAGAAAGAAAGAAAGAAAGAAAGAAAGAAAGAGGATAATAGAAAATAAAATAAAGTAAGAAAAAATAAAATAAAGTTATTAAAATAAAAATAATTATTAACAATTTTTTTAAAGTAAAAAAACAGAACAAACAAAAAACAGACAGATAGAACCCTGGAACAAATGATGAAAGCAAAGCTATACAGACAAAATATCACACAGCAGCATACACATACACACTCACAAAAAGAGGAAAAGGGGAAAAAACAATAAATCTTGCTCTCAAAGTCCACCTCCTTAATTTGGGGTGATTTGTTGTCTATTCATGTATTCCACAGATGCAGGTACATCAAGTTGATTGTGGAGCTTTAATCCGCTGCTTCTGAGGCTGCTGGGAGAGATTTCCCTTTCTCTTCTTTGTTCTCAGAGCTCCCAGGGGCTCAGGTTTGGATTTGGCCCCGCCTCTGCATGTAGGTCACCAGAGGGCGTCTGTTCTTCACTTAGACAGGACGGGGTTAAAGGAGCCACTGATTCGGGGGTTGTGGCTCACTCAGACCAGGGGGAGGGAAGGGTGCAGATGCAGGGTGAGCCTGCGGCGGTAGAGGCTGGCGTGACATTGCACCAGCCTGAGGCGCGCTGTGTGTTCTCCCGGGGAAGTTGTCCCTGGATCCCTGGAACCTGGCAGTGGCAGGCTTCACAGGCTCCCCGGAAGTGGGGTGTGGATAGTGACCTGTGCTCACACACAGGCTTCAGCCTTAGCGTCTCATGCCCGTCTCTGGGGTCCGCACTTTTAGCCGCGGCTCGCGCCCGTCTCTGCAGCTCCTTTAAGCAGCACTCGATTTAATCCCCTCTCTTTGCGCAGCAGGAAACAAAGAGGGAAGAAGAAGTCTCTTGTCTCTTTGGCAACTCCAGACTTTTTTCCCAGACTCCCTCCTGCTAGCCGTGGCACACTAGCCCCCTTCGGGCTGTGTTCACGCCGCCAACCACAGTCCTCTCCCTGGGATCCGACCGAAGCCGAAGCCTCAGCTCCCAGCCCCTGTCCGCCCCGGTGGGTGAGCAGAGAAGCCTCTCAGGCTGGTGAGTGCCGGTCGGCACCTATCCTCTGTGCGGGAATCTCTCCGCTTTGCCCTCCGCACCCCTTTGGCTGTGCTCTCCTCCGCGGCTCCAAAGCTTCCCCGCTCCGTCACCCGCAGTCTCCGCCCGCGAAGGGGCTTCTAGTGTGTGGAAACCTTTCCTCGTTCACAGCTCCCTCCCACTGGTGCAGGTCCCGTCCCTGTTCTTTTTCCTCTGTTTTTCCTTTTTTCTTTTGCCCTACCCAGGTACATGGGGAGTTTCTTGCCTTTTGGGAGGCCTTAGGTCTTCTGCCAGCATTCAGTAGGTGTTCTTTAGGAGTTGTTCCACGTGTAAATGTATTTCTGATGTATCTGTGGGGAGGAAGGTCATCTCCACATCTTATTCTTCTGCCATCTTCCCCCTCTCCTGAACCAGTATTTTATAATAACTCTAAATGGAGTATAACCTTTAAAAATTGTGAATCACTGTATTGTACACCTATAACTTATACAATATTTTACATAAACTATACTTTAATTGAAAAACAAAAATGTGCAGCATAAAGGCAGCAGACAAGATGTACAGGTGTGTGACTCTAGAAAGGGAGATTTTGTTTTGAGGGATAATCAAACAAGAAATTGCATACAGATAATAGCAAATCAGTGGCACATATTTCAAGGTCTTTAGGAAATCGGAGAAGAGAAAGTTATGCAAGGTCAAGAAAGGTTTCTAATAACTAGACCATTAGCTGGGCTTGAAAGGGTGAAAGTAATCTGAATAGATTGGAATGAACATTCCTGGGGAATAGCAACATCCAAGATGCATGCAAGGAAAAGTATGAGTTATATACAGAAAAGAACTAAACGTATAAGCACCCCAGGTGGCCTGGAGGGTGTCCTCTGGGGAAAAGATGTTTAAATGTGGATCTTACCCAAGACAGTGCAAAGGATCACATCCTCTTCAGTTTCTAGCTGTTTGAGTTGCACAGCAAGGCCCTCAAATAATTTTGTTTTTAATTTTTGTCCAGTTTCTAATTGTTATCTGTGAGATGTTTACCCCAACAGAGCACCTCACCTTTACTCCAAAACTTGCCTTTTAAAGAAGACTGGCCGGGACTAATCGTGATTTAAAATAGACTTTCTGACAGTACCTGGGAGGCTGGCTTGCATTCACTCTGTCAACAAAAGATTATCTGTAGAGGCTTTGAAATAACCCATCTCGCCAGGAAATGCAAAACATAGGGCAGAAAGCCAGATAAATGGAGATCAGATTTTCCTCAGACTGATAAATGAAGAATGAAAAGTTAGTAAAGAAACAAAAGTCTTTACATGATTGAGCATGTGTACGTGTGATATGATGATTCAATTTTCAAGCCATCTTGTGCAACCAAGTTTTATACTAACTCTTTAGGTGATTTTTTTCCTTGTAGTCCATGTAGACAAAAGAAAATACATTTCTTTAGTGTAAATGTCTCTTAATCTTTTCTAGATTATCTTTGGGTATGAAATATAATCTTGTGTTTTATCTCCTAGGAAACCTGAACTTACATTGTTTAAAATAATAGAATTTTCAAGTTGGAAAGAACTTCTAAAAATAAGCCTATCTATCCCCATTTAATTTTTCAGAAAGAAAGAGAGAGGTTTATTGAGTGATTCAAGGTTTCACGGACAGTGACTATAGAACAAGGATTATATTTCCTTTAACTTAGTTCAAAATTATTTTCTTACATCAAAACATCCATTTTTAAAAGGCCACCCAATAATGTAATGTAAATTTCTTTCTACACATGTACTTGCTTCTTTAATGCATATGTGTTACAATTATACCAGCAGACGTGATTGACTTCACATAATTTTCCTGGGAGACTTTCAATGTCAAACAAATGAACAAAAATCAAAAAGTCAATGTCAAAAATGGAATGCAATTTGGTTCTATAAATAAGTGGATGATCATCATAACTATACTTCAGGCAAACGTTCTCTAATTCTCCACCTGTTATGGATTTATGGCAATGTCTCCAAGTGAAATGTGATCCCCTCTGGAAGGAGATCTTTATGTCCCTCCTTATCACCCTCCTTGGTTGCTCTTGACTCATCAGTGGTCTAAGGTCCAAAGGAGGTGCTGACCAAGTAGGCTAAGGTGGTAGGCCAGGGCTGGATCTTGAGTGGCAGGGTACATCTTAGCAGTGGTTGGAGCCAGAAGACAGTAGTACAACTGCATTCAAGTGGTAAATTTGAGGCAAAATTGGGAGAAGCAAAATCTCCATCAGGCCCAAGTAGTTAGCACACATGTGGAAACATAAAGTGAGATAAGAAAATGGAGAAACTAAGAGTGGAGAAGCCAAGGATTTTTTTCAGCAGGCAGGGTCAGGGAGACTAAATCTCCTTTGTCTTAGATGCCAGAAGTAGACATGCAAATGGGTAAATATGGTTTAAATGGGAAGGGTGCCTACCTCCTGAGCTGACCTCTTCCCCATTCTTGTAGCCCATGTCTCCTTCCATCTCAAATTCCTGGTCTCATGTCTAACAAATAGGAGGTCCTGTTTTTTGAGATTTTGAATTAATTTGTAATAGATAATCAATTTACCCTAAAATATTACAAGGTTTATATTCATTAAAAACACAATCTATTCTTTATTGTTCGTCCCCCAAAATCAAACACAGACTTAGCACATGCAATTACAAAATTAGCTTCTGTGAAGGACCCTTACAGTTTACTGTCTATATTGAAATTCTTTGTGCTGCGAGGAGATAGAGACTCACATAGACCCAACAGTTTCGCTAAATCTCACCTAAGTCAAGCATTGTTGTGAATCTCCTGTGACTAGGGAGTATTTCCCAATAATTTAACTTAGTGTGATCTTTATTAAGAATAACTTTGATTAACACAACTCCTTTGACATGAAAGGCACTCAGATACCTCTCATAAATCCAAGTGTCAATGCTTATGTGTTTTTTGAGGTTATTCCAGTTTGTACAGTACCCAAACTCCTGGAATATTATGGATACTTAGTAATTTTTTAACGAATCAGTTCTTCCATGCTCAAAGATATAATTATGTTATGAGATATTAATGATTTAAAAGGATTTCTCCATATTCATAACATTTGTTTTGAAGAACTGCAAGGTTTTTTTTGTTTACTTGTTTCTTTCCTAAATTATTCTATATATCTGAAAAAAAATTTCCTTATAATGAAATATAAGTAAAGGTGACAAAATGGGTCTCTCTTCTATAATTATATTGGGTTTATCCAGCTCATTCAAATGTTATTTAATTCCAGAAAAATTAGTTTGACACCAGCTCATCAAAGGCTACTTATGCCAATCTTTTCTGAACTACTGACTAGATTTTTTGGTAAAAACTATAAAAATCTGAAAAGCCAGGGATGTTTTGTCACAAATGGCTCTGAAATAACTGGACATCCACATGTAAGAAAATTTATCCAGACACAGACCTTACAACTTTCACAAATATTAACTCAAAATTAGTCACAAACCTAAATGTAAAACACAAATCTATAAAAATCCCAGAAGATGACATAGGAGAAATCTAGATGAACTTGGATATGGCAATGACTACTTACATACAACACTGAAAGCAAAATCCATAAAAGAAAGAATTGATAAACTGCACTCAATTAAAATTTTTAAAAATTTGCTCCACAATAGACACTGTCAAGAGAATGAAAAGACAAACCATTGGAAGAAAAAATTTTCAAAAGATGTATCAAATAAAGGACTGCTGTCCAAAATATACAAAATCTAAAACTTAACAGTAAGAGAACTAACAACCAGATTTAAAAATGGGCCAAAGACCTTAACACACACCTTACCAAAGAAAATATGCAGATGGTAAATAGCATATGAAAAGTTGTTCAACATCAAATATTATTAAGGAATTGCAAATTACAGCAATGAGATACCACTACATACCTATTAGAATGGCCAAAATCTGGAACACTGACAACAGCAAACACTGGCAAGGAAGGGGAGCAAAGGAACTCTCATTCATTGCTGGTGAGAATACAAAATGGTGCGGACAGTTTGGAAGACGGTTTGGTGGATCATACAAACCTAGAAATACCCTAGCCATATGATACAGTAATTGTGCTCCTTGGTATTTACCCAAACAAGTTGAAAATTTATGTCCACATAAAAAACTGCACATGAATGTTTATAGCATCTTTATTCATAATTGCCAAAATTAAGAAGCAACCAAGATGTCTTTCCGTAAGTGAATGGATGAACAAACTGTGGTCCATCCAGACAATTGAGACACGAAAAGACATGGAAGAAACTTAAATGAATGTAACTAAGTGAAAGAAGGCTGAAAGGGCTACAAACTGTGATTCCAACTATATGACATTCTGGAAAAGGCAAAACTATAGAGACAGTAAAAACGTCAGTGGTTGCCAGGGATTGGGATGGGGGCAGGGAGAGAGATGAATAGCTGAACCAGAAAGAATTGTTAGGGCCGTTAAAATACTCCATATGTTGCTATAATGGTGGGTATGTGTCGTTATACACTTGTCTAAACCCATAGAATGGACAACACCGAGAGTGAACCATAATATAAAATATGGACTTTGGGTGATTATAATGTGTAGATATAAGTTCATCAACTATAGCAAATGTACCACTTTGGTGGGGATATTGATAATAGGGAGGCTGTGCATGTATGGGGACAGGGGTATATGGAAACCTCTGTGCCTTCCGCTCAATATTACTGTGAATCTAAAATTGTTCTGCAAATTGTTTTGTTTTGTTTTAAAGGCCAATGTTGAGTCCAGAGTCTTAAGTCTTAAAAGTCTTAAGTGAAGCCACTTTTCTTTCTTTTTAGAAAACCTGGTTTTCACTTAAAAAAATAAATAACTATACAAAAACAAAGTTAATACAAATGTACATAATAGGCATTTCTCCATGATTTCACTGAATTTTTTTTTTTTTTTTTTTTTTTGCGGTATGCGGGCCTCTCATTGTTGTGGCCTCTCCCATTGCGGAGCACAGGCTCCGGACGCGCAGGCTCAGTGGCCATGGCTCACGGGCCCAGCCGCTCCGTGGCGTGTGGGATCTTCCCAGACCGGGGCACGAACCCGTGTCCCCTGCATCGGCAGGCGGACTCTCAACCACTACGCTACCAGGGAAGCCCTCACTGAATTTTAATAGTACATTTTTTGCATTTTGAAAGCTCTGAAATCTGGAAGGATCTTATCATTAACACCAACTTATATTTATACTTAGTAGGCATTTTTCTTTCTTTTTTGCCTTATTGATTCATAAAATCATCGTGTATCTAAAGAAATGATGGTATCTTCTTTTTAGCAGTGTGACTTATGCTCTGTGTCCAGTGCAGTCCTGGTGTATTGCAGTGGGTCAGTAAATGTTTGTGGAAGAGGTGTTCTATACAGACACGTGTATAAATCCACAACTAGATTTCAGCATTTCATAAGCTTGAATTACCAAAGGAAATCTGGTCCAAGGGGAAGAAGAAAGGAGCTGTCTTAGTGACTGAGAAAAACTCATTTCAACACAACTAACTTTCTGTAAGAAAAAAGAAAGTTTACTGGCATATATGCCAGGTCTCGTGCTCAGAGAAAGCAAACCCCTTCACAGGTAAGCCTTTCGCAGTCTTCTCTCTCAGTGGTTTTAGAGACTTCCTGACCAATGACTACCCACAAAGGTAACATTTATCGAGTTACCTAGGTGAAGTTCAACATTAAATTTACCATGTTCTTTCTCCCAGTCTCCTGGGTTTTGTTTAATGTTACAGACAGATGGTGCTGAGGAATTTCAGGTGTTAGTTGATGACATTTTGGTTTTCTTAATATGGCTCGAAGATTTTTTTTTTCAAGTAGATTAAATCCAGTACTAAATCACATGTGCCTCTCAGCATCATGGTCTTGATGGCTTCCTAATGCCTGCACCGAATATTTGATCCTTCAACCGTAATCACACTTCCTGCTCTGCCTACAAGTTCTGCCTTTAGAACACCAGGCACCATCTGTTAAAGGATGTGAGGAGGAAATGAGGAACAGTTTTATGAATGTTGCAACTGATTAGTTATCAAGTGCTATCTAATTACTTCATCTCTGATTATCATGTAATTAAAGATATCTATCATATACATAGCTCCACGCTAGCATCAAATATTTCTCTTTGTCCAAAGTCAGGAAGGACAATACTTCATCACAGCACAGCCTGGGAAGGCCAGTTGTGCCCCCAGCTCAGCAGTTTTTGCATGGAGTCCTTTTTCATGGGAACTGAGTATTTGAGGCATCCCCCTCTTAAAGCCTTGCATAAAATCACGTCTCACATTTGCTCTGAGGCAGGGTGGAGGCAAGTGAGGACTGTGTGTTCTCTGTTGTCTTTATATCATCCTGGCCTCAGCTTCTGGCATCCCCTGGAAAACAGAGATGATGTGAGGCCAGTCGTTTCTCTCTCTTCTGCTCCAGGGAGAGGCTCCCCATCGCTGCAAAAGCAAGGTGTCCAGCAGACAACAGAGAACAAGCATGGGAAAAGGGAGTCTCACGTTTCCTTTCCTCTTTGAGTTCTTCTCAGAACTAAGAGTCGAGTGGTGCTGGGGAGAGGGAGACCTCCTAGTGAGTTCACAAGTAAAGACACAGTCACCATCACGACCACAGCAATTCTTGTCTGTATTTTTTTCTTGAAATCTAGACATTTTAGGTAATATAGTGTTGTAGCACCTCCAGATTGAATGATTTTGTCCTGAGAATATTTTTGGTATGTCTCCTTTACTGTCTGCGGTGCTGATGTCTCCCCTGTTTTATTAATTCTTGTTTTAGTTTATCTTGATATCTAGTGTCCAGCACTGTGTCTAAATTGCTAAGTGGCGAAGCATCAGCTGGGAAATGCTCTGCACACGTCTGAAGTCCCTGAAATGTCGACCCTGTCAATGGATCTGTCTGTTCTGGAGGGATGAGCATCTAACTTGCAGGCTGTCTTCCATTCTTCCTTGGATTTTTATTTCTGCCAGGACTGCCTTCTTGCATCTCTCCTGTATACATCCCTGCTTTTGGGGTCAACCAGCAAGGTTTAGAGAGCTCCTATGGCCCTCCAGGATGCTCTTATTTTCAGAAGCTTCTCATTATATCCCCAACTGGCCTAGCACTCATCCCAACTAGACTCAACTTCAAACTAACAGAGCCTTAGAGTTTCCATTCATTTCCTACTAATTGTGTTACTTTTACTGACAATGTTATTGGGGCATAGATTTTCACCCTCTGCTCTAAATCAAGTCTGATGCCTCTGGCAATGAATTTAACAATGCTTTGGGGGACCAGTCTCCTTCTTCCTCCCTGTGACCCCACAAAAATGTCACCAATTCTATCAACCAACCTAGTTAGAGGTGGAGGAATGGGAATAATCCCAGCCAAAAAGGCCATCGACTTTTATTGATTTTACCCAAATTTGTAACAGTTTTCCATGAATAAACATTTGTCACCTTGTTTTTCTCTAGAAAATTTCCAGATCCCTTAAATGATTGTTTTTTTACATGCATCCTTAAATGAGGAGACTTGTTTCGAGGAGAGGTTTGCCAGTCTTTTTACTCTGTAATTGCCAAAAGTCCTGCCTTAATTAAATTCTACAATTTCATGTGGCCTTGATTTCCCACTTTTGTTTAACTTGCCTTTGTTCTATTTTCTGAGTAGATGGTAATCCTTTTAGATAAGTATTAATCTTTGTGTTTTATATAACATCTACTGCAGTGCTTTACAAACTCCCAATAACCTTAACTGATTGGCTTTCAACATCAAAATTTTTCCATTAGGAATAGAAGGAATGAAGAGATTAACTCAAATGACAATTTAAAAAGATTTCACTACAATTTTTTTTCATTGATCAAAAAAGAGAAACTTTGCAGTTTTAATAGTCATCAATGCGAGAGTAATGATTGATTAAAAGGTTATTAAAATACTTGTTTTCATAGGAGGAAAACAAGGGCCTAAAACTGCTCAGTGAAAGCCATGACAATCTCAGGATGTTCTGTATCAAGTTGAAGGTATGTTAGAGCCTTTCAGCACAGGACATCTGCGTGGGTAGGACCACATTTCAATCTGCGATACTATTTTCTACAGTATATGTTTTAGAGGCAGGATAACAGCTCATAAATTCAGAGCCTCGTGGGCCAATTTCCAAGTCCAAATGGAACTTTCAGACTATTATTCAGGAGGCCCACAGAAGTGTTTACTTTTATATTGGAGTCTGGGTTCTCTCTGATAGATGTTTATAAGGCCCACGCTTGCTGCTCTCTACAAAGCCTATTTATAAAAACTTCCCTCTGCATTTCCTATCTGATCTCCAGAACGATATATGCTGAATTCTTTAGTTCTTTTTATCTTTTCATAAAGAATCATTCATTATATTTTACTTCAGTTTTCAGTACAGAAATAATTCAATAGAACTTATATACAAATCTTCAGAGTAAAGTATTTGGAGAAAGAATTTGCCTTTCATTTTAATCTCCTTTTCCCCAATGACACTGGTAAAATGAAATAGAATAAAATAAAAAGTGAAATCAAACAAACAAACAAGCAATAAATAAACAAAGTCATAACAGCACTTGAAACTACCTGTCAGGTGGCAGATTTATGGCTCTCACAGGAAGCAACACCCTTCTTTAGGGCCACAGAATAGAATCAGTCCCTTATTAGTCTGACCAAAATTCACATAGTAACAAAATTTGCAGAACTTATTAGTAAAGCAGTGGTGGGGAATGTTTGAGGGAACCTATATAAATCCATGTATTTTATTATATTTACAAAAACATCAAAGACATGCTACTCAATAAAGATATTAACAATGGAGTTTATTACTTTTAAAATAATAATGAGTATCCTACTATTGATTTCCATTTACAGCCCCTCTCTTATTAAAAATTGCGTAGCATCTTTTCCTCCACAATTCTAATGTCACCCTTGTAAATTTGGTTATTGATTTAAACAATATGCCTACTTAGATCACTTTGGATGTCTTTATCTGACTTGTTCTCCAGCTAATACTTTTTAAAAATATTTCTCTACTATTTTAATCACAGATTCTGGGTTATCACCATAATCCCAAAGATTTAGAGTAGAGGTTATAGGAGGTGAGAAAGGTTTTGCAAAGCTGCTATCTAATCTATTTGGATAGCATGAACAGATTTTTCCCAAACTCCCACCCCATTCATGGGATATATAGCCTCATTCAGCATATGACAACTTCATGCCAAGCCATATTACCTCTATATATACATGTATCCAAATCAGACAGTAGTTCTCAGACTCTAATTTTCTTATTTGTGGCTTTATTTCTCCCCAACCCATTTGGTCAAAACTTCTCTGATTCTAGTTCCTAAGAGAAAAAGCTTATCTTCTGTTTCTAAATCCAACATCGTTTTTTTTTTATTTTTTTCTTTTCAAAATAATGAAAATAATTGCAACTCACAAATTGTACCATTTGTGCATGTGGTAATCAAATCTCCAGGTTCCTTAAAAAATAGACAGAGATAAACCTGGCACACTAAAATTTGGTAATTTGGGTTATTATTGATTGAAGAGGGATTATGTCAGACATGAATGAAGAATAAAACAAGAGCGCCAAAATTCAAAGGATTGTTAATAGTGACATAGTTTATATTTTGTAAAAAAGTTGCATTTTCTGTACATCAAAATGCTTTTCTTCTCTTCGTTTAATCTCACCACAACCCTAATAAAAAAGCATAAATGTGAGAAATGCCTTTCATTTAGACTGCCATTTAAATTTATATCTAGTTCTGGCTTCCCTTGAAATTTTTCTCTAACGTTTCTCATGAAACCTTATTTCCTTAGTCAAAATCCCACATCCTTTCTAGCAGCCATTCCAAAAAAGAACTAACGCATCACAAATTTAATGGAGCTATACAGACTCTGAAGTTGAAACGATGTTAATACTATCTAATCTGTATAATCTAATCTTTTGAAAATCCAACAGAGCTTCGGTGATTTTCTCAAGGTCTCATTGGTAGTTAAAATAGAAACACAACTGGAATCCTGGTGTTCCAATCATGAATCCAGGGCTGATCCCTACTGAGTTTATGTTTTGGTACTGGGTCCTGCAAAGACATCAGACCTTCATAAATGTGGGTAACCTCAATTAAAATATTTGTTCAGAAATCAAGCAACCAAAGACACTGATGAACTCCTGTCCTTTGGAAATAACATCATTAAAGACTTTCTACAATTTTATTCAGCATTCATATATCACAGTTCATCATAAAGTTAAATAAAATGGGTTGATGCTAATATATCAGTAGTGAAACTTAAAGAAAAACAAAAAATAGAAAAAGGATATGATGTCTTACAGGGCAAGGATGGCCCATTTTGTCCCTGAGGGGAACTTTGGATTTTTAAAGACTTTGGTCCCTCCCATCCCTTGAACTTCAAAACGTCTGCTGTTGGGGGGGCTTCCCTGGTGGCCCAGTTGTTGAGAATCTGCCTGGCAATGCAGGGGACACGGGTTCGGGCCCTGGTCTGGGATGATCCCACATGCCGAGGAGTGGCTAAGCCCGTGAGCCACAACTACTGAGCCTGTGCGCCTGGAGCCTGTGCTCCACAACAAGAGAGGCTGCGATAGTGAGAGGCCAGTGCCCTGCGATGAAGAGTGGCCCCCACTTGCCGCAACTAGAGAAAGCCCTCGCACAGAAACGAAGACCCAACACAGCCATACATACATACACACATACATACATACATACATACATAAAAATAAAAATAATAAAAAAAAAAGTCTGTTGTTGGAGGATTGTCCCTTGAGAAGTCCAATTCACTGTTTTTGCAGAACCACAGGAAGGAATAAGAAGTGGGTTTGTTTTTAATCCTCCATCACATTCTTCTGCCATTTACACTTTGTTCTACTTCTCTCTCTTCTTTGTGGATGTTTTTCCCAAGATGTTCTCTGGCAATGTGAGAATGAAGGAAAGATTTGGGGTGAAGTGAGGCAGGAAAAATTACTACTATAAGGTTTCAATTGGGGAGCAAAGTTTGGCATATGGGAAAAATAAAATGAGCTCAAGAAAAATGCTGGACCTCAAAGCAAATATTTATTCTAATTTTTAAGAAGCAAATATTATTAATTCTAATTTTCTAACTTTTAAGACATGGGCTGATGAGATGAGTCAGGAAGATGAGTTCTCAAATGTAACTTGATAAGCATCTCCAGTTCTATGGAGAGAACTATACCTTAGTACAATAATGGGGTCCATAATTCCCTGGTTTAGAACAGAGGGTCTGTGAGCATATTTAATGAATTCATTAAGCAAATATTTATTGAATAAATCTTATGCATCCAGAACTGGCCAGGCACGATTATAAAGGGGTGAATAAGACAATCACCCATTGGGTCCAAGAGATCCAACTGGCCCAGGCAATCGTCCAGTGACCAAAACTAACCCACAGCCAATCTACAATAGCTGAACCAAAGGCTTCTCTTGGAAGGTAGTTTTATTTGCTTTCTCACAATGAACTGTGATCATAAATAAAGGATGCTCATCAACCCTAAAGTGGCAATGGATGAAAAGTAAGGATTCTCTGCTCCATACTTATGCATCTTTGCTTTGGTGTCCATGACGATCCAAGACAATTGAATGTTCCCTGAATATCCATCAGCACTTCTGAGCATTACCTGCCTACTCTTTTTCCACAATTACATTTCACCTAATAACTCCATGTTCACATGGTCACCATGTCTTATCCATTCTACCTTCTCAAAGTTTCTTGAGAATGGTTTCCACTTTTTATTGCACCAATGTCACTGCTACTGCCTACATCCAGGCTCTCATCATGTTACTCACAGATTATTGGTACTCATAGCCTTCTATATGCCTACCACTTCTAAGCGATCCCCCCTACAAACACATCCCAGAAAATGTTGTCAGAGTGGTCCGTCTGAACAGCATAAATAATCATGTTTCACCTCTGCTGAAAATCCACCACTTGCCCCTCTCTTCTACTTCACATCCACTCTAAGTATCACATCCATACACTTAAGCTTAGCAATTAGCTTTGCAAACAGATCCTATCCTGGTCTTGCTGCCTGCATGCACCATTTCCCTCCTGTCTTGCTTAAATATTTACTGTTTCTTGTTTTTCTTTTACACAGGCTGTTCTCACAACAGGAAAGTCTTTTTTCAACTGCCTACTCCTATTTCAACTCTAAGCAAATATCGCCTCTTTCATAAAGTTTTTCTCTACTCATTCGGTGATTTAAATGATTATGGGTTTACATAATACCCAAAGGAACAAAGTTGTTATAAACTTCTACTTCTTTGCATTCACTAATGCATTTGCCTGTCTTTCCACTAAATACTATGGAAAATAAAAACTATACATGATTTTATATTCTCTCTCTCTCTCTCTCTCTCTCTCTATATATATATATATATATATATATATATATATTCTACCCTCCTTTTTAAAAATTTGGAGTAGAGAAGGAATGACTGCTTAAAGCCAACAAACAGACCCTTAAAAATGAGCAGTGCAATTCTACGCTGGTAATTCCACACTTTTCTAGAAAGCTGAGAAAATGTAAGTGTTGTTTGGAGAAACATGTTCCTCCTTATCCTGTGTCCGGTGGGTCATTTTCCTGATGGAGAGTGATGGACCACAGGGGACATTCAGAGTGAGCCGAGGTCACGTGCAGGAAACATATTGGCTTCATCTCAGAGGTTCTCCAGCTGAGTTGAATAAATGCTGCAACTTTATACATTTTGCTCTTGAAAAGCCTTTTTTAAAATAAGACTCTTCAATCTGGATTCTAAAACTGATGAGTATTGGCCTGTGTGATGCCCAAGTACTTTTATTTTTAGCTGAGCCCCAACATCACCAGTGCTCACAGGATACATGAAACAAATGAACCTTCTAGTCCACACCCTGAATTTTACAGAATTAGACACTTTTTCTTTCTCCTAGGAAGACTGCAAATTTATTATATCTAGTTCTCAGAAACATGTCCAGTTAAGCATGTCATTTTCTATTATGTTCATTTCAATTCCTATTGGTACTTCTCTAAGTTTCCAATGAGCCGAACCTTCATAATAACTTTATTAAGATATTAGTAGCTCACATTTTTTTCTTATTACTAAGCCATAATACAACTGCCATGTAATTGGGTGAAATGAGAGAGAATTTAGGTAGGCAGGAAAGTGAGGCACTGATGTTCTTTCTATATTTTCTTGCTTGCCTATCCTTGAGAGAAGTTCTTCTGGCACAGAATATGCAGTTTAAATAATAGAAAAGTGGAAAACTTTAGCCAGAAAGGGTGAAGAAATTATCTTATGCAATGACTTTGCTTCTTAAATAAAAAGCCAAAACAGAGAGGGAAAGTCATTTTTCCGTGATCACACAGCAAGCAGTGGCAGAGCTAGAAGCAGGATCCTGACTTTTCATCCCACTAAATACCACTAATTCAAGAGGTCCAGGAAGATCCTAGGATAAAATAAAAATCTGTGAAGTGTGCATGTAGAGAGAGCATTCTAGACTCATTAATTTTAAAAATTTCATAACCACGTAAAAGATTAAAAGTTATATTAAAAGATCTTTTAAGCTAGAGGCACCTGTTCATCTACAAAATGCTGCTTGGGCTTGGGTTTTCTCTAGTGTAAGTTCAAAAGAGAGAAAGGGTTGGAAATGGAGGACGGGGTGGTCCCATTTGAGAAAGTGTGTTGGGAAGTTCTGTGCATGAGCATGTGTCCTCAAGGGTATGGGAACAAGAGCCACCACCTACTCCCCACACTAGCTATGTCATATTTCCTCATGGGCTGTCACTCAGCTGAGGTCTTAAGATGTCATGTCTGGGGTATCTGGTTGATACTGAAGAAAATGATAAAAGGATGATAAAAAAAATTCTATAGGCAATTTTATGCTAGTTCAGATACCATTTTATATGCAGTTCTGGAATGAGCAAGAGGTTTTGCAGAGCCATGGTTTGAGATGGAGTATTGTATCCACTAGCAGCCCTCCCTGGCCCCAACTGTGAAAAGGTTTCCCCTCCTCTAATGTTTCAGAAGATGGATCTTAACTTCCAAGAGAGCAGGGCTTTCTGGGAGCATGCTGAAGGGAGTCATGCTATCTGTTGTGGTTGTAATTGGAAGCCAGACCATACACAGCCAGATGGTGAATTCTCAACAAAACAGGGACTGGATTTAGAAGACCGGGGCTCCACACTATGGGACTTCCACATGGAACCTAGTAATCAAACTAACCTTAGGAACTTCAGGTGTCAGCACACAGTGATCTTGGTTTCAGCTGGAGCTCTACATATCAACCAGCCCTGCATCCTCTGCATTTTAGCACATGCTGAGAGCAAACAAATCCTGCCCAGCATGAAAGACATCATCTCAAGAATCTACAGTCTGGTTTAGACACCAGTCTAGAGTAAAACTAATGTCTCCCAAACGTCCTCACCTAGTTCTTTCTTTTTCTTCCTTTCCTCCTATTCTAGTGATTTCCCCCTTATTTCTACTTCCAGGAATAATCATTGTAATTGCTATTGTAATAAAAGCTCACATTGACTGAGTACTTATTTTTAAGGCCAGGCTCTATCTTAAAAGTTTAGAGAGTGTTGGTTCATTTAATCCTCACAATAAGTTTAGGAACTATTTTAGGGTTATTTCAGCCTATTAGATATTTTACTTCCAATAGAAGTCAAGGAGGAACAAAATGACTTGCCCAGAGTCCCAGGAGTAAGTGGGCGGAGTTGGAATTCAGACCCAACAATCTGACCTCACAACTTGACCTCGTAAGGACACTTGTCCTCTCTGCCCATTGCCTTATCATCCCAGCCCATGCATGCCACACTTAGAGCTGAATCCAACAAGAAATCCAACTTCTGTGGCCCACAGAGCTTGTAAAACACATCTTAAGGTCTTGTCTTACACTTGACTGCTGAAATTGTGGTTGGTCTCAGGAACGGCAAGAATGACTCTTCACTCTTGCTTCACCCAAGCTTGACTTTCAATGACACACATTTGAGTCACCAATAAAGACTTTGTGAACTATCTGTGATGATTAGGAGGGTTTTAAGGCAGATTTGTCTTCTCACAGGCTTTAAGAATAGCAAAATATTCTAAATGGACCTGAATTGTTATACACACTATAATTTAAATTTTGAGGCAATATGGCAGGGTTGTTACATCCTAATCCTAACCAATTTTCTCCAGTGGGAAGAAGGAACGTCTTGGAATACAAAAGGGCTAACTTCATGTTCTACAGAGATTCTATGCCTTCTCTTTATAGATAGGCATGTAGTTCTGGCCATGATATGGAAAGCCTGAGTGAGACCCATGTGAGGTTCAAATTCAGGGCCAACTGAAATGGGGGAAAGTGTTTTCCAGATCCACCTACCACAGGAAGTGGGCTCATGTGTGTAACAACCATTTCAGAGAAGAACTGTGAATTAGGTCACTAAGCTTTGTAGCAACAAATCAAACACCTAGAAAGAACCAAGAGCACAATGCTGAAGAGGTCATCCAGCCCAATCTTCCAACCTCCCCACACTCCACTACCTGATACAGCAATTCATTCTTGTATCTTAGCAACCTTGTCATCCAGCCTCAGCTTGAAGAACAGTAGCAGCAAAACTTGCACTAACTCATGCACTCACAACTGCCACTTCTGGCAACTTCAGTTGCTGAAATATCTATTACTAACCACTTATTAATAAGTGATAGGGTCTAAAAATCTGTCTCTGTAAGGATTCTATCAACTGATCTCGATATGCACATCTGAAGAAAGAATCACTACCTTCGCATATTTTCTGAAGGACAAATATCCACTGTGTCAAACCGTCCTTCCTACAGTTTGTTATCTGTAAGGGTCTTACCAAGGCTGCTATACTCCAGTATTTTACTTTATTAAGTTCTGTCTTGCATCCCAAACTAGTTTGTATGGCCTTTGGAGTCAAAGAGCAGGCCTTTAATTTCTTTCTATGACCTATAGTGCCCAGCAAAAAGTTTGGTTCTATAGATTTGTCTTAAAACCAACGTAGCAGAGTAACAAGTGCAGTGCCACAAGACCCAGGGTCTAACCCTGGCTCCAGCTCTGAACAGGCACCTGTGGATAAGTCTTGCATGTCTCATCCTAGTGTATCAATTGTTTAGATAGTAGAGAAAGAGCTGGAGAGAGAAGCCAAGAGTACATTACGTTCTTTCTAGCTGTGGAGAAATTTCATGGACACTGAAGTTGGTAGACCCAGAAGCCTAGACTGACTCAAGTCTGCAACTCGCTGACCTCAAGAAATGGCTTGATCTCTCTGAGCCTCATTTTTCTCAGTGTTAAAATGGGACTATTTATAGCATTTGTATCACAAGATTGTTTTGAAGATGACATGAGATGATATATACATATATAAAGGGCTCAGCAAAATGCCTGGCACATAGTAATATGTTCAATAAATGTGAGCTATTTTAAGAAGACCTCTAAGATGTGACAGTCAAGCAGTGTTCTCTCAAGCAGGTTTTGCCAGATGGCTTCCTAACTGGGAGTTTGGCTCCTTCTTGGGCATGGGTTCAGTGGAAAAAAAAAAATCCAACAAGTCAATTAACAAACATCAACCAACGTTTCCTACATGCAGCACAATGCTTCAGGCTCTGTGAGTGATCCAACAGGAATAAGGCACGGTTCCTCCCCTCGAGAAGATAATTTAATTAAGAAGATAAGACAACACATGAAAACAGAAAAAAAATTCAGAGTGGTAATGGATTCTCAATGGGTAACACACACTTTATTTCCTAAAGGAGCACAATAGGAGATTACTTTCTAGCTCAGATTGTTAGGGGAAGCTCCTTAGGGAAGGGGAGGCTTCAATTAATGTCACTTCCACCCCACCTCAAAGGAGTACCCTGTCTTCCCCCCAGTTCCACCCAAAGTAAATCAAACTAAAAACAAAGTAAACTCCTTCTTCTAGATGTTCTGTCTCAGTAAAGGGCATTATTACCTAGATAGAATTCCAAGGAGCAGTCCCTTTTATAAAATCCTCTTTTCTTCATCAGCCATTTGATCCTGAATATCTTCCACATCCAGACACGAAACTACTCAAATTCAAGTCCTTCTCTCAAAATATTCCTTGTCAGTTGAAGTCCTCATTGCCCTTGGGTCTCTGAATTGTTCCCATTCCTTAGCTTTCCCATCACACCTGTCCATTTGTTCAGGTGGTGACCACTGTGATTTTTTTTTCCCGAAAGAGTATATCTTGACCTCTTGAGGCCACATTAGAGTAACTGTTGTTTTGCCAATCTTTTCACCCTGTCTCTTGGCATCCAGAGCACAGTTTTATTTCAGTTATATTGCAGCTGTTGACTATCCCTTGACTGTCATGCTTTTCCCAGCCTCCATGGCTTCCAACACTGGGAATGCCTGGTGCATCAATATTTCTCCACCAGGAATGACAACCCTCCTGTCTCTTCAAGGATACGTGGGAGATACATCATTCTTCAGGACTCCATTCAGTGACACCTCTTCCAGGAATCCTTGGCTGGTACCTTCCCAGTCTGATTTAGGTATGCCTTCTCTTGGCTGATCTAGCTCCCTGTACAATTACTTCTCTTAATTATATTGAAATTGTCTATGTTTATCTGACTTGTCCCTAGCTACTGAGTTGCTGGGTTTTTTTTCTTTTAATGCCAATCAAGGGGGCATCTATTTCTATTTTTCCTGTGCACAGTACAAGAGAAGGTCTCACTAAACATCTGTTGAAAGTGAACTAGTATATCTATGTGACCACTGAAAGAAGAATAAAATTTGGCCATATTTGCTAAATTTGAGAAGTATCTGCAATGAAAAGGCATAGACAGATAGCATTGTCACTTCAAAGAGGGCTAGATGTGTTTGGTGACATTAAACAATGACATGCTGTAAAATTGTCTTATCATCCACATGATTTATTTTTGAAATTGTCAACATTGCAGAATCACTGAACCTAGTCCTTCCTACGCCCCCCGGCTGAGAGTAAAGTTGCTTAACTTCTTCATTATTAATCCATGTTGAACGTTCTCCCCTTTTGCCTCAGCACCTCACAGCTCCTCTGAAAGCCTTGGTCTTAGCATGGAGTCCCAGATGTATGCAGCAGCCCTTTGCACCGGCGATATTTTAATGGAGTTGTGAGGGAGAAGGGGTGTGTGCAACAGAATGCAGCAATGCCTTAAACATTCTTCTTTCCCTTTCCATCCCATCAAGAATATTCTCTGTGAACAAATAAGACACAGCCATGGAGCACAGCAGAAGCATTTTCCACACTGCACACATTGAAGCAAGAATAGCGTTTGAAAGTGGTCTGTTTTTCAGGGTGAAAGTAGACCAACAGCCACTGCCCAGGAAAAAAATATATCTGTAGTATTTTTTAATATCAGTTTGATGAGATCTAGGTTATAAACACGTCTGGTGCCATGTAATTTGTAACATAATTTCATTGTCTGTTTATCTATCCATCCATCCACCCATTCATATGTATATAACATAGGCAGGAAATCTGGTGTCTGTTGCTAGTTCATAAATCAGTGTCTGCTCTCAACAACATCTGAATACAAATGTGATTAAATTTGATACCAGGCCCATTTTTCATTTATCAGATTTCAGAATGTGATGCCCTGGCAGCTGTCCTATGGTAATGTGTTTTGTGTTTAACCCCCTGAGTCCCAATTCCCTTTGACATATGAAGCCCCTTGCACAGATATTGGAAATTCACTGTATAGAATATCTACATGACACAGCGAAAATGTTCTCCAGCATATCAGGGAAAGAAGAATAGGAAAAGAGCTGGGAATAGCATTGGAATATGGAAGGAACACTCAGAATTACTGTATTTTTGAGATGGAAGAGAATTTAGAGCTCATTTAGCCCCATGCTTCTCAGAATTTTGTGTCCTATAAATCACCTAGGATCTTGTTAAAGTGCATTTTCTGGATCAGCAGGTCTGGGGTGGGGCCCGAGACTCTGCATTTCTAATAAGTCCAGGGGAAGCCCTTACCACACTTAGGCAACAGTCTTATTATTCTACGATTCCCTAAATTTGGTAATCGTCCTACTGAGTCCTGTAATAAGCATCCTCTCCAGAATCACTAATCAGATTTTCCTGGAAAATGGTCTTACAGATGTATTTTTAACAGTCAGCTCATACGACTGGCCAAGTTTGGGAAACCTTGAAAACCAAAGCCCCAAAGGAGAAGTGAATTGCCGACATGGAGACTTGAACACAGATTCCCAAGCAAGTGCTGTTGTCACTAAATTTACCACAAGAGAAATGAAATAATCAGAATGGAGAACAATCCATAATGTTCAAAACAGGTTAAAGAGAAGTGATTCTAATACCAATGGATTATTCAGAGTTTGTGCTGAAGAAACTTCCAAGATTACCAAAACAGGTCCCAGAAAAGGAAAAAAAGTATCCAGCAGTTCTGTGAGGAAAACAAAACAAAGTAATGGCAATAAGATACCTTTACTAACATACAAGATGATGTTGAGAGAGCTCATTTTCCCTTTACCTTCCTTCATTTGCCTTCTGAGAACCTATTTACAAAACCATCAGCTACTCAGTTTTGAAATCTTACTCTACAGAAAGGTAAACGCATCATAGCTCCCCAACCCGCTAGCTACCACAGCTTCCCCAGATCCACTACAGCTTCCCCAGACCCACCATGCCTTTCCCAGATCCATCACGATATCCCCAGACCCACCAAGGCTTGCCCAGGTCCACGTGGCTTCCCCAGAACCTTTCCCGCACACACAAGCATGTCTTCAGCTCACCAATGATGTCTAGATGGCCACAGACCTGCCAGAATATGAACATTCCACCTTGGGATGTTCAACAAGGAAGGAAGACGTAAAATCCTATCTGTTATTCTCCTTGTCATAGATGAACCATTGGTGAGATTTCTTTCAGAAAATAAGATAACAAGCATACAGAGGAACGTGGGTAAGTTGCAAACTCCTAAACATTCATGCCTACATGTAGGGTGAGAAAGTGAGTAGATCAAATAAGCACTGTGCATACCTCTGTTTCCTTTTCAGGGAATAGAAAACACATTCACTGTTCAAGTTAAAGTGCATAAGTATTTTTAAAAATGCAATACTTCAAACACATAAAGCTATATAAATAATTCACCCAATTGCAGGAAATAATAACCAGTTAAAGCTCAGTGTTTTTTAGGATTAGCTAAGGGTGTTTCCTGCACCCTGGTGGGTGGGTTGGAGAAAATCAAATGTATGCAACTGGCTTAGATATGCTATGATCACCTGAGCAGAAGTCCTTTGTTCAGTGCTGGCAAGGTTGCTTCAAGGCCATGGTTTCAGAGGATACCAACAGAGGTGACCTGCTATAATCTTCCTCCATAACTAATTGACATATGTATTAAGAGCCTCAAAAGTGCTCAGTGACTGGGAAACTTTTGGCAGTCTGGTCTAAGGAATAATTAACTTTGTACCCAAAAGACATGCATAATGCTATCTTATTTGCAAGAAAAAATTTTTGCAAATACATAATTATCTAAAAATAGAGAAATGGGTAAGTATCTCATGTTGCCCCTACAGTTATATAATTTAAAACTGTGGTGTGTAGAAATATGGAGTTTTTCACATTGTCAAGTGGAAAAAGAAGACTAAGATTTAATAAACATAACCTAAGTACACTTAAGTACCCACAGAAAAAGAACTTGAAAGGAATATATGAAAGCTTTCCTTATTGTTCAAATGAAGAGAACAATAAAATATTCTGGGGCAGTTGTAGGAAGTACAGGTTAGCTCTATGGAGTATCAGCATGGTGCTCCCCAACTTACCTATATTATTAAATATAATCAATGATAATTACATTAACCACCATAATTAACTTTTGCCAATGAATGGTCGGATTATGGGGATTTTTCTCCTGTTTTTCCTTGAGTGTAACATAATAAACAAATATTGTTTTTAGAAACAGAAATGTAATTAATTTCACATGTAAAAATCATTCTGTATGGAACCTGTCTGTTCTCCCTTCTTCAGCTGATTCTAAGGATATTGACAAGGATCCATTTCTCTGGCTTGATCCCTCAGTCCTCTAGCATTTGTGGGGTTAACAGCCAGCTCCTCAGCTTGCCCACCCAGACAAGCTGTGATTATCTCACTGGCAAGTCCATCCCCAACCAATCCCTAGACACAAAGGCCAGAATTAAAGAAATGGGGGTGGGGCAGGTGCCATGCGGCGGCTTTTCCCTGCTTTTCAATATAAAAATGAGAGGAGAAAGCAAAATCTCCTTCTGAAATAATACACGCTAAATGCCGGGCTTCCCCCCACCCCCCGAAGTATCTGGCCCTATTAAGTAGGATTCGTCAGTGTTTTCTGTTTCCTCAAGTAGGATGCTCTTTATTGTGTGCACAAAAGCAGATAAAGCCACAGATGAGTTTCCTGGTCACTCCTGCTGACAGAAAGATTTCGGATAACATGCAAGAGAGACCCTTCTTTCCTGCTCACTGGACCCGGTTTAAAGGGTCTTCAATCCCTATGTCACAGTTACTGGTTTATAGTTAAGCTGGGTGTAGTGGGCAAAGTTGTTGGTAGAGGATTGGGGAACAGATGGTGGGCTAGTCTCTGACTCTCCCCCTCCTCCTCCCCTCCCCCCCACCCCTTCTCTCTCCCTCTCAAGTCTCGACCTTCTGACCTGGTTAGAGACTCACAGACCCCTGACCCCCCATGTTGCAGTCTGTGCATATGAATCTCATTGGATTTGTTTATATTTTCAGCCTTGTGAAAGAAGTCTAGGATCTAGGAAAGCAACCTCACCTTCAAGTTTCTACAGAAAAAAAAAGGATTTAAATTCCTATTTAAAACAGAACTTGTCATAATTGGGAAAAGATTTTCCTCCCTGAAGCACTTTGAGTCAATTAATTGGGTTTTTTGAAGTGTTAATAGGGAAAAAAATTTTTGACCTTTATGGGACTTTTTCATGAAGCTATTCAAGAAAATTGCTGGGCTATTATCCAAACCAATTCTGGGACCACAGAGCCCCCCCAGAGCTGAGTGAGTCTGGGAATGGCTGAAATACAAAACATGTATAATTCATTACTCATATCAGGAAAAAGTACCCATTTGATTGAGAGACTACTTTTGCACTGGCCCACAAGCCTGTACGTGAGTGAGTGAGTATGTATGAGAGTGAGGGGGAGGGAAGAGAAAGGGGGGAGGGGATGACAATGGTGCTGTGATATTGCAATTTGGAAATGAAAGGCATATTGACAACGATGTTATAAATCTGGACAACACCAAAGTGACCCCCTTGAAAACACCCAAGTATGAAAAATGGAAACAAAACATAGCAAGAGCATATTCAGAGAAACTGACTCTCTCCACTTAATTTTTTTTTTAAGTAAAAAAGAAAACTATTAAGAAACCAAAGTCAAGAGAAGAGAACTCAGGAACTGAGATCTGAGAGACATCACTCTGGTTCAGGCTTTTCCAGACCCCCAGATTACCCACAACATGTTAAAGATAAAATGGGTGCAACTGGTGAATTACTCTCTGTAGACACATGCTGCTTCATTTTAGCCTCAACTAGGACAAAGCTGAAAAAGTATTTTCAAATTCTTTCTGTGTGCTAATTCCTTAGGTACCCATGAATACTTAAATACCATTTTTCCTTCTGTGATAAACACACACACACACACACACACACACACACACACATGAGCAAACAATTACAGAGGAAGACAACCACACTTTCACCATTGTTTTTTAGGTTTGTTTTGTTTTTTTCTCCTATAGCTCAGGCCTCTGCTCTTGGTACTTTGAAGGCAAATAACCAGAGCTGAATAAAACTAGCAGCGGTGCCAAAGTTGTGTGGGCTTCATGGGACACTCTCTTACTGGAACAGATGGCTGTATAAATAAAGCACTTCATTCAAATACAAGGAAACTTCCATTCATCTCCCATAGATTGGAAATGGGTGACTGGATTAATTAAATATTCTGGTAAGCAGAGAGGCTCCAATTATCCATGACGGATTTCCATTTGTAAAAATGTACATCATGGATAAGTACACTGTGAGTGGGCTCAAAGGAACACAACCTCATTCTTCACAATGTGGCTCAGAACGGACCCCAGGCTCATCAGTCCAGGGACAGCTGGGCCAACCAGACCTAACTGATGCACAATTCCATTTGGTGAAGGCTGGATTTTCATTGTACTATGTAGGGAAAGCTTCAGAGAGAGTCCAAGCTGATTGTACTCTAAAGAAAGGTCTGGGAAGGAAGAAGCACTTAGATGCATTTCTGGGAAAGGAGAAGATTGATAAAAGGGAAGGGAAAAAAACAGAAGAGGTAAAAGCTGAATTCTAACAGCTATAAAAAACCGACAGCTAACATCATACATAATGGTGAGAAACTAGAAGTTTCTCACCAAGATCAGGAAAAGATGTCTCTCTCACAATTCTTTTCCAACTGTGTACTGAAGTCCTACCTAATGCAATAAGAGAAGAAAAGACAACAAATGGTATACAGATCAAGAAGGAAGAAATTAATCTGCCTTTGTTCACATATGACATGATTATCTAAAATCTGAAAGAACAGACAAAAAACTCCTGAAACTAATATGCAATAATAGGAAGCTGGTAGGATACAAGATTAATATACAAAAATCAATCATTAAAATGCCAGCAGTGGACAAGTGGAATTTGAAATTAAAAATGCAGTATCACTTATATTAACAACCAAAAATTAAATATTTAGATATACATCTAATTAAATACATACAAAATCTAGATGAGGAAAACTACAAGAGCAATGAAATAAATCAGAGAACCAAATAAGTGGAGAGATATTCCATGTTCATGGATAAGAAGACTAAATATTCTCAAGATGTCAGCTCTTCTCAAATTTATCTATAGATTTAATTCAATCCCATTAAAAAATACCAGCTAGTTATTTTATGTCTCTCAACAAATTGATTCTGAAGTTTATATGGAGATGCAAAAGACACAGAATAGCCAATACAATATTGAAGGAGAAGAGTAAGGTCAGAAAACTGATACTTCCCAACTTCAAGACTGACTATAAAGTTTCAGTAGTTATAATGGTGTGGTCAGGTGAAAGAGTTATAGGTCAGCAGAATGAATAGAGAGCCCAGAAGTAGACTCTTATAAATACGGTCAACTGATCTTTAACAAAGGAGCAAAGGTGATTCAATGGAACAAAAGTTAGTCTTTACAACAAATGATGTTGGAACAACTGGACATCACATGTAAAAAAATGAATCTAGACACAGAGCTTACACTCTCCACAAAAATTAAAATGGACCTAAATGTAAAACACAAAACTAAAATTCCTAGAGGATAACATAGGAGAAAACATAGATGGTCTTGAGTATAGTGATGCCTTCTTAGCTGCAACACCAAAGTCACAATCCATGAAAGAAAATAATTGATAAGCTGGACTTGATTAAAATTAAAAACTTCTGCTCTGATAAAGACAATATCAAGAGAATAAAACAAGCCACAGACTGAGATACAAAATTTGAAGAAAGACACAAAAAATTCTTATACAAAATATACAAAGATTTCTTTAAATAATAAGAAAATGAACAACCCAATTAGAAAATGGGCAAAAGACCTGAACAGGCACCTCACCAAAGAAGATACACAGATGGCAAATAAGCATATGAGAAGATGCTCCACATCATATGTCATCAGGGAAATGCAAATTAAGACAGTGATAAGATACCACTGCACCCCTATATGAATGGCCAAAATCTGAATCACTGACATCAAATCCGGTGAGAATGTGGAACAACAGGAACTCTCATTTCTTATGGGAATACAAAATGGTACAGCCACTTCTGAAGACAGCTGACATACTCTTACCATATAACTCATCAATCATACTCCTTGGTATTTACTCAAATGAGTTGAAAATGTATGTCCACATAAAAACCTGCACATTAATTTTTATAGCAAGTTTATTCCTAATTCCTAAAACTTGAAAGCAGCCAAGATGTCCTTCAGTTGGTGAATGGATAAATAAACAGTTACATCCAGACAACGGAATATTTTTCAAAACTATCAAGCCATAAAGAGACATGGGGGAAGCTTAAGTGTATATTACTAAGTAAAAGAAGCCAACCTGAAATGGCTACATACTGTATGATTCCAACTAGATGACATCCTAGAAAAGTCAGAAACATGGAGACAGTAAAAAGATCAGCAGTCGCTAGGGTTTAAGGGGGGCAGAGGAATGAGTAAGTGGACCACAGAGGATTTTTAGGGCAGTGAAACTATTCTGTATGATACTATAATGGAGGGCACATACCATTATACATTTATCCAAACCCATAGAACGCATAACACCAAGAATGAACCATAATGAAAACTGTGGTCTTTGGGTGATTATTATGTGTCAATGTAGCCTAATCAATTGTAACAAATGTTCCACTCTGGTCTGGGATATTGAAAGTGTAGGGGCAAGGGATCTATGGGAAATTCCTGTACTTTCTGCTGATTTTTTTTGTGAAGCTAAACTTTTTCTAATATATAAAGTATACAGAAAAAAAACACCCTGAATTCTCCCCTGGTCCAGTAGGATACTGGGAAGAGAGAGAAGAACTGTCAAGATTATAGGAGGTGTAAATGGATGTGTCTGACCAGCTTCTACATTTCATATCCTTGGAGGGTATCCACTGCAGAGTGAGGGACAGGAATATAGGTTCCACGTTCCAAGGGAGGGCATGGCCCTCCCAGCACATTTCCTCGAGAACCCAGCATGCGTGTGCTTCCAAAGCCAACTGTGGGGATCCTAGTGGGGATCAGCGCCAAGGAACGGCCACAGGCATGATGTGAGGGTCTGACCACCTGGGTCTGAATCCCTGATGGACCTGAGTCAGTCAGGTTGCCTCTCCAAACCTTAGCTATCTTATATATAAAATGAGGCAACAGTACAGACTTTCTCTGAATTGTTGAGTCGGGAAAACAGAATGAATAGCACAGGCAGAGTGCTGAGCACAGTGTCAGTGGACCTTTGCTCAAAGCTGGCGGCCTCGTTCTTCTCCATATGCAAGGACGGCAGAAAGAGTAGCCCCGGCAGCAGGAGGTAAGGTACACTCCCCAGGTGCCAGGTGTGCCATTTGCATGGGTATCGAGAGAGCTTAGCAGGCAGATGTTTTTGGGCATGGCCTGCATGCTGCTGTGACTAAGCCCCATGTTCTATCAGGGCTGAGGCCTGGCCTGCTCCTGTCAGAGTGGGTCCCAAGGTTTTCCTTTCCTCCCAGCCTGCCCTCCTCCCCCTGGATGCCATCTCCTATGGTTGGGCTTCTGGAATGCAACTGCTGAGTTCCCATTCCCCTTTCCCTGCCACTCAGCGGCAGTCTGCTAGCAGAGCTGGGCTGGATGGGGACAGTGATGAGGTACTTCCCCGCACCCTGTGTTAATGCAGATGATTCTCACCCCCAGCACTGCATTTTGACCAACACACAATAGTTTTCCTTTCTTTGGCCTTTGTCTCTTGCTGAGTACCACACACTTTAACACATTCCACCTGGTGTGATCTTTTCAACCACTTTGGAGATTGGTAGTGTTGTTTCCAATGTAGAGGTGTGAACATCAAGAATTTGGAAAAGTGAGAAACTTGACCAACGTCACAGATCCTAAGGGGCAGGGGCAGAATTTAACCAAATGTATCAATATCTGCCCCTAAACCCACGTTCTGCCTTTGGTGGAGAGCTCTCTTCTGGTGTCTGGCTGCCCCCAGTGGCCCACTGCTGGCTCCTGGGCCCTGGTGGGCAGCTCCAGAGAAATCACTCTGTGATGCTTTAGTGCAAAAAGCACAAAGCAGGCCCCCTTCAGTACGTTGGGCTCAGCCAGTTCTCAGGTAGCCTGTGTCAAGTTCAGATAAAGGAAAAAGACAAAGATGAGAAACAGTCACCATGAAATACCTCCCTTTGGTTTCTAATGACGTGTCTATTTGCAATTCATCCTGCTAGTAACTGGATCATAAAACCCAATCGTTGCCTGGCCCCATGTCCCTCACGATGAAAACACCGGGAAAGTAACCAATGGTGTACCGCTGCCCGCCCCAGAAACCCGCTCTGTATCGCCAGAGTAAGAACTTCCCATAAGAGGCGGGAGCTATAAAAACTCATGAGAAAGAAATAAACTTAGGCCCCTCTGACACAGACGGGCACTTGTGCTGGGAAGAATCAGCTGGGGAGGGAAGAGAACCGGGCTCTTGGGTTGTTTATGGAACAGCTACTTACACAGCACCTTGAACTTCTGTACCTTTGCTCAATCCAAGCCTGGAAGAGCATCTCTCACTTTTCTGGAGGATTTGAAATGCAGTGGAAAAGGCACAGTAGCATGTGGCAGAAACTCTGTGGGCTCTGGAGTCAGGCAAGCTGGGAGTCACGAAGTAGGCCTGCACTTACCCCCTGGTCAAGTCACGGAAACTTCCTGGGTCTCTGTTTCCTGATCTGTAAACTGGTCATGATGTATATTTAAGGTGATGCCTCAAAATGTGCACTCTCCATGCTGCCCACCGTCACACACATTCTGTCGTCGCCATTTCACTGATGTTGGATAACCACCGAGAGGAGGAGAGAAAGGCATTGGGTGGTCGAGAAGGAGGACTCGCACGTACAGGGCTGCTCAGGGGAGTTGAGGACCAGTGGGACGTGTGGCCCCGGGCCCCTCTCCTTTCATTCAGTCTCAGGGAAGTGTGTGTGTGTGTGTGCGCGCACAGGCTTGGAGGAAAGGAACAAAAGGGCATGCAGTCCATCATACACAGTGAAAGCACAAACCAAAGCAACATGTGAGCATGGGGACCCCAAAAGGAGAGGCCCATGTGCAGATGACACTGACTAATCATCCTTTTCCAAGGATCACCCCTAAGAGGGCAGAATCATGCAGCCCTTAAAGATCATTGTGTCTACCTTGTTGATTTTAATGAGAGAAAAAAGTCAAGTCCCAAAGAAGGAAAGTGATTTGTGCAGAGAACTTGAGCTGCCAGTGAGGATAGAGTCCTCTTCCCTCATCCTTTCCCTCCCTCAGTCATCATCCTTCCCAACACATAGTTACCGAGTACCCCAGTTTGCAGCAGACTAAAGAGGACACAGGAGCAATGAGGCTGGCGGACACCATCTGAACACTACGCTCTACTCTGTACTGCAAAGCTGCTGCCTGACCACCGACTCCCAGCTCTGCCCAGAGGGGAGAAGCCGGGCTTGATAAGCGAAAATGCTTACGACATAGAATAGGTTTTAGAAGGGGGTGAGAGCAGCAGAGTTGGGTTGAGGTGCTCACGGAAAGCTTTTCGGGAGAGGAAGGGCTTGAGCTTGTGCTGAGCACCCATTGTCCAGGCCCAGACTGACAGGTTAGGGATGGGAGCTCACCAAGGGCAAACTGCCTGCCCCTGGGGCATTCCTGCACCCACCCAGCCCCCCCCTACCAACAGTCTATCACTTAAGCAGAAATGCAGTACATTTCCAGAAAGTCACCAGCAACAGAAGCTGGATAAGAACTGGGGGCGGGGAGTCCTTGTTCATTAAGGAAGGTACTAGATAAGTGTGATTCCTTGACACCAGGACTGGGTACAATCAGCCCAGCTTCAGGAAACAAGGAAGTCTTTATACAGTGCCTCCTTGAGGTATGAAAAGCCCACTTAGAACAGAAATGATGATCTGCTTGGGGAGACATGATAAGGCCTCTCCAGAGGGGTGCCAGGAAGTCAACCTGCCTCTGTCACATTTGCATCCCTGGGAGACCGTTAGGAGAAATTCAGTTAAAACCCATGACTTATCAAATCTCTATGGCCCATTTGAAAAGACTAATTCTTAGGAAGAGCTGACTCCAGCATTATATGGTTTTAGCTGAGCTGTAATGAAAAGAATAAAACAATAGAGAAAAAAATTGCCATGTGCTTTTATTAAAACAAAAATATAACAACAACTTAAAGCTGCTTTTGGAGATGCTGCAGGTAAAGCCTTCCCTCCTCTTTGGTCTCACGTCTCCCTCTCCTGCTCTGCCTCCTTATTTTTCTCTCTTCTTCATCCTGAGCCAAGAAGTTCACAAGATTCCAGCTTTCTGTAGGGGACACCTACTGGGTTTTAGTGCCCTTCCAGGGTAGGATGGTAGCAAAGACACTGAGTGTTGTTTTTCATTGATCCTGGAATTTCCACAGGACAAGAAAAAAAAACATGGTGCTGCAGTAAAAAAGGCAGATCAGGAGTCAAGGATGGGTGTAACTAATGATGAAGGAGTTAGAGCTACAGGCATAATTTGTTTCTTCTGCACCTATACAATCCAAAAAGTTACTGCAGAACAGGAAGTGCTGGAATTGGAAAGAATTTGAGAAATTATCTAGTCAAGGGATGACAAGATTCCATGTGAAATACCAGCTCTAAGCTATTGACTTTGATAAACCCTTCTTTCTGGAACTTTGCATTGAGTAGTATTCTGAGGCCCAAGCTGAACTCATCAGGACAGTCTGTTCTGATCTGAGAGCAATGCCTGGCATGGGAGAAGGAGGAAGAAGGGTCAGTGGTGATGTCTGGCATTAACATTCTGCATCTAGTCCAACACTCATTATACGAAAGAGAAACCCAAGACCCACAGAGACTGGACAGTCTGTCCACAGTCACATGGAGACAGTGTTTTACATCCCAATTCAAATATTGGTCCAGAGAAGAGAAGATGCATATGTCCCTGTTTCAGTGATTTCTTATCACCCAGCAAGCTACTCCCAAATTTAGTGGCTGAAATACCAATGATCTATTATTTTCCTTTTCTGTTGAATGGGAGCTGGGGATGGGGGAGTTGAGTGTTTTCAAGAAAACCTGGGCAGGGCTTCCAAGAGAGCAAAAGTGGAAGCTTCCAGGCCTCGTCAGGCCTTGGCTGGGATTGGCACCACCTCCATCACATCCCATTGGTCAGAACTGTCCTTACCTTTGAATGTACATGTAGGGATCAGGGCAATTGGACCATCTGTGCTGATAATCTGCCACAGTCCCTCCTCCATGCTGTCAGCATCCAGCAAGTGAGGATGCCACAGACTGGGTCACCTAGGCAGGTGAGTAAAACCTCCTCAGCCTCAGCAGCCCAACCTGTGAGGAATAATCCTGATCTCACAGCATCACAGTGAACACCAGCGCATCAATGAACATGCTGAAATCTTTTAAAAGCGAAGGACAACGACCAAAACAGTGCTGATTGAAATGAGCTGAGAACATGCACATTTTTCAACTCAGAAAAGCAATTCCACTGTAAATACTTCATGTCAGTGAAGCCCTGCCTTTGATCTGGTAAAGTAACACTCCCGATGGCCCGGGACTCCGGCGACTAGGTTTTGCATTCCCCGCACAGACAGATTTTCATACTGACTAGACAGGGATTACGAGCTGTGTGTCAACTCCTTACCTTTGGATCTGTTTCTGCATTTCCGGAGAGCACACTCTGAAATTCATGAGATTGGAGGCGCTCTCTGCACGGTCTCATGCAGGCAGTGACAGACGCCTTTAATTTGTAAGCATTAGCAGAATGAAATGCAGTTGCCGAAAGTGTAATTGGATCAGCTTTGTATTTTATGTCAGCGTTTCCAAGTACTGTGAAGATGCTCAGCACCTCCTGAGAGCAATGCAGGAGTTGTGGAAGGCATGACAAACAAGAGCAGAGTCAACTCTTTACTGTTGCATTCGGGCTGTGCTGTGTGCACACGCGTGTGTGTGTGTGAGAGAGACAGAGACAGAGACCATGCACATTCACCTTACCAAGGCAGTAGTCATCAAGCAGGAGAGCTTAAGATCTGCTGAGAAGCATAATAGCTTTCAAACCTTTCTGGTATTAAAATGTTCTATAATCACCTTCCATTAGTAAAACCAGAAAAAACCTGGCTTTAGTGCAAAGCACAAAATTCATTTCCTTTCCTCTCCCCGCCCCCGGTCCCACTCCCACAAAATGTCTTTGTGCCAAAAATATTTCAGATCATTTAGCTCTCAAGAAAAAAAATCAGTATTTCTGTGTGTGTGTGTGTGTGTGTCAAAAAAAAAAAAAAAAGGTCCAGATTTCATGGCTGACAACGACTGGCAAACAGCAAAGTTTGCCATAACTACGTAATATAATTAAGACTGAAAAAAAGGGAAACCAGTCTTGTGCATCCACCTCACTTCATATGTAAGGAAATGCGGTCCCTGTTGCCAAAATGCACCTAGAATTCTAGTTCACTTCTGACCCCCAGATGGTAAGAGGCATGCAAACAGGCCAACACATGAAAGGCAACTTATAGATCTGGAGACATTTAGCATGGATGAAAAAAGGCTGAAGCAGGAAACAAGAGCTGTCTTTATGGATCTAAAGGATTGCCCCAGAGAGCAGAGAGCAAACTAGTTCTCTGAGCTGAAAGAACAGGGAGACAGCCAATAGGCAAGGTTTCCAGAAGGTGTATCATGCTCTAGCTGAGAGTTTCTCAAAGACTTTCCATTAAACAATGTTGGTTCTATGTTGCTAGTTTTAGAATATGCCATCTGAAAAAGAAAGTTAGTGAACAAATATTTTGGGGAAGGTTGCAAAACATATCTCCATGTTTTAGCTATCACAACGTGTATTAAAAACTTCAGGAAGATATTTAAAAAGGCATACAGGAAAGCAAACATAACCCCCTGTTTTCCCACTGACTTTATGATCTTGCTTACACTATTGTATCAATACTTCTTTGAGATAGTGTTGTAATAAACACACTTTTGGAAATTTTGAACTACAGGAGAAGTTCAAATGCTTTATCCTCATATTTATAATTCAGAAAGATCTGCTCCCGACTTTCTAAACTTTAGTTCCTACAGTGTTCTATTACTCCCAACTTCAACATCTTTGCTGTTAACGTACCTTCTACCTGGAATCTTAGGTCATCCTAATATCCTAATAGATAGCCTAATAGATATCCTAATTAGATATTAGGAGATATATCTTAATATCTCTATGTGCGTAAATCGTATTCTGTTCTTATTCAACCAACAATCATTGCCTATTTATTTCTTAGGCTCAGAGAAGTTAGGTGATTTCCCCAAGTTCACACAAATAGTAAGATATAAAGCCAAGTTTCAAAGCAAGTTTGTCTAAGCACAACATCCAAGCATTTTTGAGATGTCCCTCCCCACCTCAGGAGAGGGCTCCAAAAGTCCAAAATCACCATCAATTGCTTCCACAGTAGGGCCACACCAAGGGTACTCAGTGTGGGCTTTGGTAAAATTCACAGCAACTGAAAATTTCCAGAGTGCAGTGCAGAGTGGAGTACAGGCCTGGAGGCATGCAGTGGAAACGAGCGTGTCCATTTACCCCATTGCAGAGATCCTAAAAGCAGTGTGATTGTCAAGGACCAAGGCCAGTCCTGTTGACCTTGAAGAAGACGCCACCATGTTGCCAATGGCCTATGAAGTGGGATACATGGCAGGAAGATGGGGACAGCCCCGAGAACCTCAGCCCCTCACCCTAGAAGTGCAGACTAGGAAGTAGAGAACCCAGGTAGCCATGCCTGGGCTCCTGACCAACAGAACACATGAGATGATGTGCCTCGTTTTAATAGCTCTTTTCTGTAATTCATTATGCAGCAATGGAAAATAAATACATTTGGCCTGCAGACCATGAAAAAAATTTAAGGGAAGACTTTGTGGAGATTGTATCTTAACAGAAATATATTCCTTGCATCTTCTTTCACCAGTGTCCTACCTGCCTCTTAAATGAATGACTCTTGAGGTTTCATTCCATAAATATTTATTGAGCACACACTATGGTTCAGGTTCTGTCTTAGGTACTTGGGTTTTAATGAACAAAAGACACCATGATTTGTGTCCTTGTGGAGCTCACATTCAGTAGGACATGCAAGGACATTGGGGTCACCCTGGAGTTCTGTCTTCCACTCCAACTTTGGTTCATTCAGCTCGAAAACTCACTGGAACCAAGATTCTTCCAAGATGTGTGACTCAGGATTAAGAGATTTAGCTTCTCTGAGTTTTCTCATGTCCAAAGTGATGATCATTCTCTCTATCTTTCAGGATCTTTGAGAACAGTAAACAGGTGTCTGTAACAATGTTGCCCCTCAATGGAGTTTCTGTTCCTCTGACCTGGAGAATTTGTGACCACCCACATGTATGTTAACAGCAGCTATAGCCATTCCTTTCACTGTAGTTAAAAGATTCATAGTTGTCTCAGGAGGGTTTCCCTAGATGCAGATCCTGAGTGCAGGATTGGTGTGGAAGTGATATACTGGGATATATTGTTTGGAAAGACCATAAGTGTGGTGGAGGAGGGCAAAAAAAGGGAAGGAAACCAAACCATCAGAAACTATCAAGAAAAACTACTGTGGAAGGGGAACCATAGTTCAATTACACAAGGAAATACTGTAAACAGTGCAGGTTATAAGTCAAAATTGTCCTGGCTGGAGAACAGTCTCGGGAATTTGTCTGCTCTGCCTGTGCTGGTCTTGGACTACATATAGGCTGACCCCAAGGGAGGTAAGTTTTCAGACACTCCATGGTGGGAGGTGGGTTCCAAATGTATGGACAAGACACATGCCTCTCAGCAGCCAAAAGACAGATGTAACTAAGACAAGGAGGTGCTGGCTGTTGGGAGTGAAGCACAGAGGGAGCCAGTGGACATGAAACCAGAAAGGGGGCTCCTGTTACTTTAGCATCATGCAGAGATCAGACAGGACACTAGTCTCCACATGCAGGATAACGTAGAGAGGAAACCAACAGCCATCCTCCAGCAGGAGAGTCTAAAAACATAGAGGCTCCAATAGGTGGTGCAGAAATTGTACAAAACAGTAAGAAGAGAACCTAAATGGTCTTAGCTTTAGAAGATTTGAGAAAGACAGGAGCTCTTCTCAAATCATCGCTGGCACGTCTAAGAGAAGAGACTAGTTTTGTGTGCTCCTAAAGAGACACAACTATGTTTTTTTTTTAACATCTTTATTGGAGTATAATTGCTTTACAATGTTCTGTTAGTTTCTGCCGTATAACAAAGTGAATCAGTTATATGTATACATATATCCCCATATCCCCTCCCTTTTGCATCTCCCTCCCACCCTCCTTATCCCACCCCTCTAGGTGGTCACAAAGCATGAGTTGATCTCCCTGTGCTAGGGAAGCCTCCCAGTGGGAGGCTGCTTCCCACTAGCTATCTATTTTACATTTGGTAGTGTATATATGTCAGTGCTACTCTCTCACTTCGTCCCAGCTTACCCTCCCCCCTCCCCATGTCCTCAGGTCCACTCTCCACATCTGCGTCTTTATTCCTGTCCTGCCCCTAAGTTCATCAGAACCATTTTTTTTTAGATTCCATATATATGTGTTAGCATACGGTATTTGTTTTTCTGTTTCTGACTTACTTCACTCTGTATGACAGACTCTAGGTCCATCCACCTCACTGTAAATAACTTAATTTTGTTTCTTTTATGGCTGAGTAATAGTCTATTGTACATATGTGCCACATCTTCTTTATCCATTCATCTGTCGATGGACACTTAGGTTGCATCCATATCCTGGCTGTTGTAAATAGAGCTGCAATGAACATTGTGGTACATGACTCTTTTGAATTATGGTTTTCTCAGGGTATATGTCCAGTAGTGGGATTGATGGGCCATATGGTAGTTCTATTTTTAGTTTTTAAGGAACCTCCATACTGTTCTCCATAGTGGTAGTACCAATTGACATTCCCACCAACAGTGCAGAAGGTTTCCCTTTTCTCCACACCCTCTCCAGCATTTGTTGTTTGTAGATTTTCTGATGATGCCCATCCTGACCGGGGTGAGGATGGCCATCCTCACTGTGGTTTTGATTGGTATTTCTCTAATGATTAGTGATACAACTGTGGCTTTTTGAGACACAGTTCATTCTCAGCAGAAGAAACACTTCTTCTGGGTCCCCAGCAGCAGAACCTGTATAGGTGTCTTCTTGAAGAAGTACTCATGGGAGAATCTGGCAAGACAGAAGGGGAAGCAGGATGGGTAAGAGGAAGAAGCCACGTGAGTGTGCAACCTCAGGCGAAGTGGTCCCAAGGGGAACATGGAGGTGTCTCACCTGGAGATGGGCTAGCAGGCTCCTGCACCTGCCAGCTTCTGGCTAAGGGCATCGGAGATGCTCTGAGCTCCCACGTTCTCCAGGCAGACAAAGCGGGTAGGAGCCTCGACGAGAGTGGCTGCTGAGAGTTATTAGAGCAAGTGCACAGTGTGCTGGGCAGGGAAGCAGAGAACTGTAAGAAAGAATGATCCCAGGGGATTTGGACTGAGAAACAGCAGCATGGCTACAAGAACAGTCCCCGCATGTGAAGGGACCCTCATCACAGAATGGGACCCTCACAGGTAGAAGCTACTATCGGTGCCCCCATTTATACATGGAGAAGGTGAGAACAGAGAGCTTGAGTAACTCACTCAAGGACACACAGCTACTTATGTTAAAGCAGGCATTCAAGGAGACAGCATGACTCCAGAGCTTATACCCTTAAACACTGAGCCAACTGCCTGGACAAATCATAAAGATTAAACAAAATAAGGAAAGTGAAGTGTCTAGCACAACACCTAGTACATTCATTTGCCTAAAAAAAAAAAGATAGCTGTTATTAGTTTTAAACAGGCAAGATTCTAGACATTTCAGAAAGAAACCTCCACATCTCAAGAGCATTTAATTCATTCATTTATCCAGGTATTGGGCACAATCATCATTCGAGGCCCTGCGGGCCACCTGGTGGTGTGTAAAACCAACGTTATTACTGTCTTCACGAAGCATATATGATTTTTAAGATGATGTTCTCCCATCCAAATTCTGACATATCACGGAAGATGAAATACTGAAAAAGTTTTAAAAAGCTTAAGTTAATGAGCATTAGGAATTATGATTGATTTAAAAGGGTTGGATAAGTCTGGAAGCTCAATAATTAGATGAGGAAAGACCAGAAGACCCAGAGAGGTTTAGTCAATTTAGGAATTCCTGTATCGAAGGTAAATATTAACTATGACAGTGATGATTTTAATCCAGTTTTCTTAACTACGTAATCCAAGCTCTGTCTATCATGGCAGGTCGACAGAAGATTAAGGCAAAATAAACATCAAAAGGGCTATCATGTCGTGTGGAAGACTGGGTTTTTGTTTGATGTTGCATCAAGAGAGGTTAAAAAAGAAAAACATAAATATTTTAAGCTAAAGATGTTAACAGCAGATTGGATTCAGGCAAATGCAAAAATGACCAATTGTTAATAAGGTGTTGGATGGGTTATTTGACCAGAAGACTCTCAGAGTAACTAAATCCTAAAATCATTTGTATATTCTAATAATCTTCAAGAGCAGTACGCCTTTCTTCACATCTTCCCTGGTACACACACTGCATATGGCATTTCCAGATTAACAAGGGAGGGCTTTTAGAGAGGACGGTGAGGACACCCAAAGAGCATTTTGACTGAAATCTCCATTTGTCTGGAAGCCACATTACTCAATACTCTGGCCTCAGGTCATCCCCAAGAAGGGATACAATTTTATTGCAGCTGGTAAGTAGTTAAGTAACAAGTGGCTGGGCTTGAAGACCTTTCATGTTATTTCTACTCCGTCGGGATGATTAAAGTTTGTAAACCTTATAGTTTGCCATCTTCTGGAGTTTACTCTATCCACTTTCCCTCCTCCAAAGCTTGTCAGGGCCTATTCTCTTCTCTCTGCTTATGATGCTCTCTGGACATCCTTCTCTTGCTTAACTCTTACTCTTCTTCAAAACTCAACTCCGGGGTTACATCCCTAGTCCCCTGCCTTTCTCATCCCTACATCAGGTTTCAGACTCCAGATCTCTCCCAGAACCTGGACCGCTGCCATCAGAGCAGTGATCACACTGAATTACACTCATCTGTCTCCCCCACCAGCCTGTGGAACATGCTCTGACCTCTGTGACTCCAGCCTCTAGCTCATAGTGGTACCTACAGGGGCATGTCAATGGAGTAAGTGTTCACTACTTCCCTCCCCATCCAAACCTTGAGGTCAGCTCACAGTCCAGTAGCCCTCAGGGGTGTGGGATCTGTGAGTGCCTCCCAGGAATTGTCTGCTGCAGCATCCAAGTGACTAGATCCCAAGGAAAGGGTATGCTTACATGGATGGCTCTGAGAACCCACAGAAAAAGCAGCTGTTTGAAGATGGGAACATGTTCTAAATGCTTCCATGTTAATTGAGAAGCTTTAACTCCAGCCCCGGAACTCCTGTGCATTGTAAGAAACCATTTCAGTGATTCTATTTAAAATTCACTGAGCACCTGATACACCTCAAGCAGTGCACTGAAATCTGGTCCAGCAAATGTTTTCACCCTGGACCAGACAGCACCTCTGGTCTGGACCTCCTACACTGGACAGCACTGTCTCCCAGGGGCTGGCACGTGTCAGTGTTCACAGGCTTGATGCCTGTTTCTAGGAGACACCAGAGCACAGCAACATCCTATTGAATTGTTTAACTTGAATAATTTCAGAAAACAATCTTAATGGTGCATGGAGGCCCTTTCATTGTCTTGGTTCACTAGTTATAAGTGGATTTCAATATGCATTTAATCAAAATACCCAGCTGCATTCATTTAAAAACACAGCCTGCAAATAGCATCTAAGTGGGCCTTTTACCTCCCTGCTAAGAAAATGCAGGAGAGATTTCACTAGAATTTAATTTTACAGAAAACTAAAAGCCCCTGGCATCAGCTATTTGTGATGCAAATTTTAATTCTGTCTTTATTGTAACAAAGACAGTTAATAAACGAGTATATCCATGCAGAAGAGGGACAAGGCTGAAGGGAGAAGGGCAGGCAGCAGGTCATCAGGACTCAGCCTCCCCAACGTCTAAATTCACCACAAACCCTGCAGGCTGACTCAGAAAATCAACAACGTGGAGTACAGTTGCTCTCCCTTCGGAAACAACAAGACGTATTAGACAGAGTTTAGGTTTTAGGGTCCTATTTGCAAGCTAGATGACCTTAGAAGATTATTAATCTTTTCAAGGTTTCATCATCTTCATCTTTAAAGTACATGTAGGAAAGTCTATGGCATAGGGTTTGTTAGGGGTGGAATTTTGTCCCCTAAGCATTCATATGTTAAAATACTATTCATACGTTGAAGTTTCCCAGTGCCTCAAAATGTGACCTCATTTGGAAATAGGCTCATTGAAGGTGTAACTGGATCAGATGAAGTCATAGTGGAGTAGAGTTGGCCCCTAACCCAGTGTGACTGGTGTCTTTATAAAAGTAGAAATTTGGACACACACACATCCAGCGAGAACATCATGTAAACATGAAGGCAGACATCTGGGTGATGAGTCTACAAACCATGGACCCAAGGAGCACCAGCTATTGCCAATAAACCACCAGAAGCCAGGAGAAGGGCCTGGAGGAGATTCTTCCTCACAGCCTCAGAAAGAGCAAACCCTGCTGACACCTTGACCTCTTACTCTGGTCCCAAGAACTGTGAGGAAATTCATTCATGTTGTTTAAGTTCTCAGTTTGTGAAATTGTGTTATAGCAGCCCTAGTGAACTAATACAACATTGCTCTAAAGACTGGAAAAAGAGCCCACTATGTTAATTAACAAGGTGAGGTGACGGGTGTGTGAATTATTTTGATCTTGGTAATCATGCTACAACATATATCAAATCATCATGCTGTATACTTTTTATACATGTAGTTATATTTGTTGATTATTCCTCAGTAAAGAAAAGTCGGTCCGTAAGGTGCGGGGTGGTGTCTGCAGAAGCGTCAAGCACTGGGCTTGGCTCTTAGCAGGTGTTCACAGAAGTTGAGTCCTTTGTCTTTGTACTGGCCAGAGCATGGCCCAAGTGTGGGAGACAGAGAAGCTGAGGACAATTCAGTAAGTTGGGCGTCAAGGCATGCGCTAAATAAACAGCACACCATTGTGCAAACATGAAAACTTCTTACCGGTGTGGGTAGCTGGCTGCCTGAAAAAGTCCTTTTTGTTTTCTCCCATAAGAAACACTGCAGCATGTAATCTTCATCAGATCTTCTTAATTCCAGAAAGAATTGCTTGAAAGTTGCTTTTAGTTGGGCGAATGTGAGGTGTGCACATTGCCCATGCTAGGCTGTTAGGAGGTCATGTGGCACGGGGACAGGCTTGCCCCTCTCACCACCTCATGTGTCTGCACAGCTGGTCTACTGACAAGCGATGCAAATTCCATACGAATGAAAGTGCCTTCTGGAAGGTAAAGGATTGAGGCTCTGACCCTTTCCATTCTGTGGTTCAATAGTATTAGAACCATTTTGAAGGACCAAGAGGGCTCTGACAAAGCTTTCTAGCAGGAAAGGACATCAGGGCCCCAGAGTGTACATCGCCAGAAGGGAAGGAGGTTTGGACAGTGAGCAGGGCTCATCACCACTTTCGAGAGGAGTTGTGCTCACACACACAGGTGGTGGAGGAGGCCAGACACCAGCTGGGCCTAACCTCCCCCTTCTGACAGGCTGGCCTTGAGAAGGACAGTCGGGGTAATTGTGGACCATTGAAGAAGTGGATGAGTTAGGACCCGGTCAATTACATGGACCCCATTTCAAATGTAGCCCCGTGGCGGCAGCAACAGGGGCCGGAGACCAGGATCTGGCAAAGGACTGATGCCCCTTCCAGAAATGTTGCTTTATTTGCCAAAGGAAAAGGATGATGACACAAAGCTTTGCCTTCGCCTCTTCGCTGGCAGCTTGCTTTTCTGCCCCTTCACCAGCTTTTCTGTGGCAACCACCAGGCAGGTAGCAACTACCAGACCCTCTACTTTCCATTCCTTCCCTCTCCTGTGCATCTTCCTCTCATCCCCAGTGAGAACTAAGCTGGTAGCGAGTTGCCTGTCTGGCAAACTGGAAATACACAGCCAAATCATTGGCAATGGGAATACCCTTTAATCCAGCAATTTTACTGCAGAGATGTTCATTAATGTTACAATTGAAAAGAGTAGAAAATAAAACGGAGATAAGTTCCATGCCCAACATTAAGAAGTTGCATAAATAAGTAACGTACAGTGCACTGCAAACTTACCCTGCTGCTCAAAGAGATGGGGTAGAGCAGGGTGGACAAAGAACAGCCTAAGAGTCAAGTCTGACCCATGCCTGTGTGTGTGGCTCATAAGATTTGAAAGGTTTTTTTTTACATTTTTTAAGTGGTTGAAAAAAAATAAAAAGAAGAAGATTATTTGGTCTTAAGATTTGAAAGTTTTTACATTTTTTAAGTGGTTGAAAAAAATAAAAAGAAGATCATTTGGTCTTACGTGACAGTGTTCATAAATGAAGTTTTTGGAAATACAGCCATGCCTGATCCTTACATCTATTCTAAGGCTACTTTCCTGCTACAACAACATTGTAAAGAGTTATAACAGAGCCTACAGCATTTACTGTTTGACCCGTTACAGACTTCTGTGGTAGAAGAATTATCACAGGGGAAGTTCATTTTCAATGGAAAGGTAGGTACCAAAGCACATAGGTAATACGAAGATCCATGTTTGGAAACATAGACCCTGCTGAGTTCGGGGAGGGGAATATTTGAAAAGAAACTACTGTTTAATCTCTAGATCATGATATTATATGTTATTTTACTCAATCATCATAATTGTTAAAAGCATTACTATTTATTACTATTATTATGCTCACTTGCAGTTTCCAAAATTTTTGTGTGTATATATTGTTTTTAATAAGATTAAAAGTTATTGTTAAAAAAGATAAGAAAGCTCTTTTCCTCACACAAGGGTTAGAGAGTTCTGTCCTTCATATTTGTTCTGAGGCCCTTCTTAGACACCTGAGGAAGGTTTTGACATAAAAAAGAGACAGCTGCGCATAACCATCTCTGTGTTTTCTTCAATTATCTGGTCACATGGTGCCATGTGGCCAAAGGACCAATTTTCTTGACAACATATGGAAGTTACCTAAATTTCCGTAACATTTTAGGCAGAAAGACATATGAGTAGCCCGTTTTAAAATATTCAGTAATAATGTTTTATAAAAGTTTCAGACCAAAAAAATGGGTCAGTCAACTGCCCAAGTGGTCACAGAATTCCATATGGACGACACACGTCTCAGCGCCCTCGAGATGCAGCTGAGCAAGACCACGTAACAGAGAACATAGTGTCTCTCCAAACCCCTAGATTAATCTGAGCCCATGCTGTTCCACCAAATTAAAATATTAGAAATGAATTCCCCTGTTAATTTGGGGAAGTTTTTATTTTTTTAATTGTAACCATCATAACGAGAGACCCTTTTGACAATAGTACAAGCTGAAACCACTAGAGAGATCAAACCAGACTCTTCAAGTATGATTTCAAAAAGCCTATGAAAAAGGCATTTAACCTTATGTGTCAGGCTTCCCATCACCAGAAGGGAGTGGAAGGGCCCCGCAGAGCTGCAGCGGAGGCTTCAGAGGGAAGGAGAACCTAGTCCACTGTCATGGTCCTCACTGCTCTTCCCTGGGCTGCTGGAGAAGGTGAGCTCTGACCTCATGTCCCTTGTGGCAGGTAGCGATGAATCCAGTGCAAAGGAAGCAGGGAAGCCCATGGAAGGCTAGATCTGATGTCTCCCTGCGACCTCTTATTCAGTTGTTTCAGTGAAGGGGTCTTTGTTGAAATTTCAAATGCATGAATATCATACATATTTTTCCCTCTTTCCAGGTCAGTTAATTTTCTGCCTCTGAGATTTGGAATTCAATTAAACCAAAAGTGCAGGATCATTTTGAGAAGGTGGTCATCATGCTTCCTCACTCACACGCGTCTCAAAAGGGGTTACGTGGACCAGATAGGGTGAGGTGGGGCACCGCTAAGGGGAAGGCTGCTTTCAGTGCTGTGTCTGAGAGTCACCTGCAAGTGGAAAAGGAGGGACCCTGGTCTTAGCCAAAGGGGTCAGACCTCAGAGGAGCGAGGGAAGTTGTCCTCTAGCTGCCCTGCAGAGTAGAAAGTGAATTACATCAGGGGGAAAACCATACCCTTGAAGACCTCTGTTAGGTGTTCAACTCACGTTTATCCCTGGCAGATGTATTGTTTCAGGGAAGCATGCTTTGCCTCATTAAAAAGGAGATTGTTTTATAGTGTCGAGGTCATGACATTCCATACATTGTGTAACACCAGTTGAAGAAATAAAGAATGTGAGGTTATTTGAGTGATGCCGGCAAGACATACAGGAATTAAAGAAATAAAGCAGTGAGTACCCAGGTGGCTCTCCATTCTTGCTGGAATAATTCTGATAACCTCCACTGTTTGGAGAACCAAAGCTCTGAGAAGTAGATTTTACTACATACTGACTTTCCACCCTGAGCATGGTACTTCCCTCTCTTACACTGAGTTTCCTGACTTGCATCCTGAGATATACCTAACTCCTATTTCATAGTTTCCTTGTGAAAATGAAATGAGAAAGAATATATATATCACATATTTCATACAGTACCAGGTACAGATCAATCAATGTAGTTACTTTTATTATCACCAATTCTTACAACAATATTGCAAGATATTATTAAGTTCATTTTATAATTAGAAAACAGTCTCACAAGTCGGAGTCTTGGGATTCAGATCTCGTTCTTCCAGGTGCCCAAGCCCATGTTCCTTCTAGCCCAGAGCCTCTATGACTTTAGTGGTCAAGTAATTTCCTGTTGTCTTGTTAAGAGGTAGATTCTGACTCAGCAGGACTGGGGTGGTGAGGATGGAGGGAGCCTGAGTGTTCATATTGCTAATAAGCAACTAGAGGATCCCCATGTTGCTAGTCTGTGGAGTACACTTTGAGTAGTGATGTTCTGGAACTTTCTGCTATCGTATCAAGTATTCTGTCTTAAAGGGCAGATGGCCAGGGCAAAACTGAGAGAAGGGCGGATAAAACATTGACGTTGCTTTAAAAGAAGAAGAAAAAGAATAAGAAGGAGGGGAAAGAGAAGAAGAAACACAGTCATGTCTGAAAAGAAATCAGGCTCTGGAAAAGAAGAGGAGGCCCACATCTGTCACGCCTACATGTCCAGGACCACACATGTTCATCTAGCAGCTTTCATTGCATCTGGTATTTTACATGTATGCCAGAAAACCATACTGAAATAAAAAATTCTGCCTTAGTCTTGAGAAAAGAAATTTTCCTATATTGAAGTATAGGGAAGTCATTCTGGCTTATACATGTTTTAACTTGAACTTTATGCTAATCAGAACAGCCTGTCTTATGGCTTGTCAAACACGCATTGTACATCTGCTTTAATCATTAAAGAAAAGAATGCATTTAAAAATCAAAATGGAGTCACTGCATTTCAAGCATCTGTAATGGAGCCGGATGGCTATTGTGGATGTGGTTTTAGACACATTCCTGCATCCCTGAGAACCCCGAGAACTTTTCTGAACTGTGTCAGACTTAAGGACACCACAAGCTGTTCTCAAAACAACATCGGCTGGCAGCTGCCAGCTGCAACCTCATAGTCTCAGGGTCTCCCCTCGTAACTGTGCAACCATTTCAGACCCCAATCCTTGATTAACAAGCACACTTACTTCTTGCCAACTCCAGTTATAACTATTGACAAATTACTTATATAATTTTGTGGGTTTTGCCTTGATAACCATCCCCCAGTTTTTAGTCTGGTGGAACACAATTCAAGTGCTTCTTGAATCTCTGTCTCCCGGGCTATAGTTCTCACTGTGGCTCAGATAAAACTCTTTTCTATTCCCATTATAGATTGTATATTGATTATTCTGTTGACAGTCTCTACGTTGTAAAAGACTGAAAAAAAAAGTTTTCTCCTTTGTCCCCGTGTCTCCAACACCCCGATTTCTAGAAAAACAGCCACATTGATGGGTTATAAAGTCACTGGTCCAGAGCATGATGGCAAGCTAGCACTTTAAGAGCTAAATTATTCTCCAAGCCCTGCTCTCAGGCATAGATTTTGCCATTGGACAAATGGGGGTTCACATCCAGGCTCTGCTAACACTCAGATTCCTCCATTTGGAAATAGAAATCATTTTCTTCATCAAATTTGCTGAACATCAGAATGAGTTACTATGTATAAAGCGTGTAGAGCAGATCCTGGCATGAAATAAGCTCTCAACACTTTGAGTCTCCTGTTAGCACTAACGTGAAGAGAGCAGGGGTCTTTGTACTGTCCTTGGTGATGAACACAATTCCTCACCTTTTATTAAGGGCTTACAATGTGCCAGGGTCTGGACCACGTGCTTCACGTGTATTCTCCCCTACTCCTGAGATGGGTTCTGTCATTCTTTTACCGATGCTGTTTTACAGATAAGGAAACTGAGGCACGGAGGGGTTCATTAATTTGCTCAAGTCACAGGGCTATCAGGTGGTGCAACTGGTGTTTGGACAGGTGACCTGACTTCGGAGCCTGCCTCTTGTCTGCTGCGCTGGGCTATTGGCTGGCAGTGGTGGTTCCTGCTGCTGTTAGGAGTTAGAGGAAGCTCCCTTGGCTGGTAAAATTCTGGAAAAGCCAATTATTTTTAACCTGCTGGTAGAGGTGATCAGAGCAGTTCATAAAGAGGTGACGTTTATCAGTACAGTCACCCTGAGAACACACAGAGGGACGGATCGGTGCCCTGGGACCAGCCCGTTAATGACTCTCCTTTGTGCAGTATGCTGATTTGCAACTCCGTCCCCACTGCTGTCAAAACTGATTAAGCCAAACACATGTTCAGTAATGCCTTTCAAAGACTCCTGTAATTGACTGTATGAGGAGAGTTATACATAAGCAACTGGATTAACAAATTTACCCACCCCTTTCAAACAAAGAGCCTTAGAAGAAAATGAGCTAATTCTGCATATGCTCTCCAGACAAGGAACAGTGTGTGAACCAAGATGTCTCTTCATCACAAGGAAAAGTGGCACTTCCCCTGGAGGTCACAGAACTGAGAAAGGGGAAGGGATCAGCGGGGTCCTGCAGCCAACTCCTTCTGTTCTCAGCTATCAGAATGAGGAGATGAACTGAAAATCAAATAACACTTCTGTCTCACTGTGGCCCCGAACCAAGCACAGTCATGAACACATGCTATGTGATCACTAGGTGTTGAAATGAGCAGGTGAGAATAGAAATGACAGCCGTCACTTAAGGAGCAGCAACCATGTGCTGGTCTTTGGTTGGGTTCTTTCCCATCATTTTTTTTATTTTCAAATCTCACAAATATCCTGCAAGATTATTGCTCAGTTTGTCAGAAGGCAACCAAGGTTCAGAGCATTGACTAAATGGACAAAGAATACAAGCAAATGAAGGTCAACGTGTGCCTGGGACCAAGGGCACCATGTTCTTTCCACTCTGCTGCTTTCTCACTGGCCCTTAACCTCAGGATGCTGCCAGCAGCACTGGGTGGTGGGACTCCAAGATGAACCTCCAGCGTCAGGGCAGGGGCTAGGAAGCTGGATATAGGACTGTAAGGAGGAGAGAAAATACAGGGCACAGAAGAATGCCATTCCTTCCAAAGATGTGTGTTTCAAATCTATTCAGGCCAAACAAGCCCGATCTTCATCCTCATGGATATGGCTTGTGAGCCATCAGAGACCCCAGGGTATTGCACCCTGCCGGCTCCCCACAATGACATGTTCATATATTGTGTCTGCAAAGATTTGCTTGAAACACTTCCATCAGTGAGCTGGATTTTCTCTAGTTGTTGTCAGCAGCATTTCAAAGGTTTACCCAAGACAAAATGACTTTTACTTCACTTACATATTGCGGAAAGCTGTGATTCTCTACCTCCTAATTCCTTTACCAAGTCCCTAGAAACCAGCCTTTAAGCTACAGAATGAACTTTTCCATTTTTCTGTCTTACAGAGTGAGATCTGTCCTCAACATATCTTCAAAAGGTTAATCCCATGGAAATTGATATGTTTCAGCTGGCCAATGATATATCATATCTTGGAAAGAGAACAGGACAATCGATGTACAATAGCTTCTGAGAATCTGGGTGTTGAAAGGATAATCAACTGGCCCAGCTATCACATAAAGCTGTTACATAGAATTAAAACTGGATTGTAGAATTTTAGAGAGAAAAAGGCCCTTAGAAGTGATCTAGTCCAATCATCATATTTTTGCAGGCAAGGAAAAATTGAGACTTTATATCAGAGAGATCAGTCCATAAATCTCTGGTCTACCATATTCCTGTGTGACTTTGGACAAAACACTTACCCTACTTTTTTTTTTTTTTTATAAATATGGATAGGATAACACTTTTTTTTTTTTTTTTGGCTGCGTTGGGTCGTCGTTTTTGCACGCAGGCTTTCTCTAGTTGCGTCGAGCGGGGGCTACTCTTCGTTGTTGTGCATGGGCTCCTCATTGCGGTGGCTTCTCTTGTTGCAGAGCACGGGCTCTAGGTGCATGGGCTTCAGGAGTTGTGGCATGCAGGCTCAGTAGTTGTGGCTCGTGGGCGCTAGAGCACAGGCTCAGTAGTTGTGGCACACAGGCTTAGTTGCTCCGCAGTTCATGGGATCTTCCTGGACCAGGGCTCAAACCCGTGTCCCCTGCATTGACAGGCGGATTCTTAGCCACTGGGCCACCAGGGAAGTCCCCTTACCCTATTTATACACCATTCTCCTCAACTGGCTGATGGAGGTAAATACCATCACCCCAGGGGATTCAGTGAGCACTATGGGTCCCATTTCTGATGTGCCTACATCTGCATACCCAGCACCCAGCTCAGCACCTGATACACAGTAGTGGTTAATACATACATGTGGGTGCATGATAAACGTGAAAGCCTGGCCAGCACGTAGCACGTGCTGGGTTGTAAATGATTCTTCTGAGGTTTCAGAATAAGTCATTAACTTCAGATCAGAATCTGAAGCTGATTCCTGCTCCAGTGCTCTGTGCCTGTTGAGCTAAGAATGGAGGAAAAAGTGCTCAGGAACAGGCCACAGCTACACAGCTGGAGGAGATTAGGCTTTCCTTTGCCTGGGTAACCTTAAACTATGACTTTTTCTCTCATTTATTCTGAAATGAGAGAAATACTCAAGTCTGACCTTTCCCTGCCACAGCTCCACCCATCCTGGGGGAAGTCCTGCTGGCAGAGCTGACCCCTCTGGCTAATTCAGCCCAGGTGCTCAACCCCAGGGGTCAAGGTCTACCTGTTCAGAATCAAAGCCCAACTTGTAAGCAAGAATGAGCTCCTCAAAGGTAAATAAGGAGGGGGACACTTATTGAGAATTCTACAAGGACAAGTCTATACTTTTCCAGTCGCATTTCAATCTTCCGGTGACAAATAGTGCTGTACACGTCATGCTCATGCTCGGTACCTGCAGAGCTCTGGCGCTGGCTTGACTTTCAAGGCCCTGCATGCTCTGGGTCTCGGCGGCTGCACTAAACCATCTCCCATGTCCTACCACCCATGAGACATGCCCAGAGGCTCCCCATCTCAGGGCCTGCGATCTATCAGCCCTCAGATTCCCGTAGTGGCCCCTTCCTCTGTGCTCCCACAAGACTAGGTTTGCTCCTGGACCTCTCATTGATCTCCGTCTGTATTCAATTAGAATTCTCCCCATGTGCCTTGAGTCCCCCGACCCTTTCCCCAAATCACGGCCAACTGTAAGGTTTGTGGTCTGCACAGTGCCCTGATCAAGGGCAGAGGTTTATGCTGGATACATGCTTCTCTCCACCATCCCTCAGCATGTCTTTTTTTTTCTAAACTCACAAGCCCTAGTCCAGCCATAGAAAGATCTCTCTATGGACACCTTTCTTTAATTTTTTCCTTCACTCACCACTTTACCTAATTAAATTGTCTTCAAGCAGAACCATAAAAACAAGATGGGGGTAGAGGTCCCTTCCCCTAACGCCACCGCACACACAAACACAAACACACACACAGATACATTAACCCTGGGTATGCTCTGGAATCTCAATCTTCCTAGCTAGCTGGTCTGAAGTTTGTGGGAAAACCACAAAATCCAGTAGTATACGGTTGAATCCAAACTTTGTCCCTCTGCATGGATTGGTAAAATAATAAATATATCATCAAAACAGATATTTTTGTGAGTGAAAGGGGCACTATAATATTAATAGGACAATAGGTATAAACTGTTGCCTTTCTAGAAAAGCAGAATGCAGTCACATGAACTAGTCTAGTATAGGGAATCTGAGGTAAATTTTCCAAGAATTTATAAGCAGAAATCGCTAAGAAAAATGGTGGGAAATGAGAGTGTAAGTGGACACACCAAACCCAAAGGCCCTGCTCCAGTGCAGGTGGGAGGTGTGGACTGCTCAGAACATCCTTTAGTTCCCATCTCATTAGAGCATCCCATGCTCACGTTTCAGGAACGTGGTCTCCTATTTGGCCAATGGCCTCCCCTTCAGGCTTACAACTGTGCCTTTTCACATCTGTCCCTGTTCTCTGAGTACTTCCTCACTTTCTGGAACAAACCATTTTGGAAAGATGGTAGGTACCTCATTTCTCTTGTTCTTACACACTGCTGAAGTGGAGTTGAATGCAGGCTAACTAGATTTTTTTAGAATTTATCCATGAGAAGGGATTTCAATCCTAGAAGCATTGTGTGCCTAGGACCTTAGAGTTTGTCCGATCCAAACTTTCATTTGCAGATGGGAACCTGGGGCTCAAAACCAGAAATCTTTCGTCCAAGCCCAGCAGTCCAAAAAGAACCCATTTTATAAAAACCCATCAGAATGGGCCAGAACAGTGCTTCAGAGAGACTCCAGTGTAAGTGAAAATAGTATTAAGTCCAAGGATGTTCTTCAGCGGAGTATGCAGCATTTGGTTCCTGTGTCTGACCACGATAGCCCAATAAACCATTTTTATTACAACATGCATAGCAGATTTGCCAGCCGACCCCACTTTTACAGATGGCCATTAATTTTTTCTCCTAACGTAATGCATTCCACTCACAAAAAAATCCTTACTCACCATAAATTGTGAGTGCAAAGAGACAGCATTGCAGTTAAAAGCTGAGAAATAAATGCCCCTCATTATTCCCTCATTTATGATTTCATGCAGGATTTGAATATATCTTAAGGAATATCCATTAGTTCCATTACAAGGCTTCAAAACCTCTTGGGGTACTTTACCTACACAATTCAAAAGAGGTTCTAGAAAGAAGTGACCCATGCAACGGAATTTGAGGGATTGAAAGACCCAATCACTGACTTCATTTGCCATTACACAAGGAGTTGACAGCCATCAAGAAAGAAAAATATGAAGGATATCTCCCATACTTGGAATTTTCATATTGAAAATTGCTACATTTTAGGGAATTTTTCAGGAAACTATTCAAAGGAGAAGAGGTTCTATGTGGGAGGAAATGATCAAAACATAGAAGAGTACCTTCTAAACTGATTTTGGTATCAACAGATATTACTCACAGAAAAATAAATTTATTGGTCAAATGACTTATTCGACTTTGCATATTTTCATCTTCCCCTTCCTCTTCTTCTGCTTTGCCTCCTCTTCCTCCTCCCTTCCTCCTCCTCCTCCTCCTCCTCCTCCTCCTCCTCCTCCTCCACCTCCTCCTCTGCCTCCTCCTCCGCCTCCTCCTCCTCCTCCTCCTCCTCCTCCTCATTGGCCTCTTTCTCCTCCTCCTCCTCCTTCTTCTTCTTCTTCCTCCACCTCCTCTCCCTCCGCCTCCTCCTCCACCTCCTCCTTCTTTTTCTTCTTCCTCCTCCTCCTCCTCCTCCACCACCTCCTCCTCCTCCGCCTCCTCCTCCTTCTTCTTCCTCCTCCTCCTCCTACTCCTCCGCCTCCTCCTCCTCCTCATCCTCTTCCGCCTCCTCCTCGGCCTCTTTCTCCTCTTCTTCCTTCTTCTTCTTCCTCCTCCTCCTCCTCCTTCTCCTCCTCCTCGGCCTCTTTCTCTTCTTCCTCCGTCTTCTTCTTCTTTCTCCTCCGACTCCACCTCCACGTCCTCTTACTCTTCCTCCTCCTCCTCCTTCATCTTCTTTCTCCGCCTTGGCCTCCTTCTCCTCCTCCTACTTCTTCTTCTTCCTCTTCCTCCTCCACCTCCTCCTCCTCCTCTGCCTCCTCCTCCGCCTCCTCCTTCTTCTTCCTCTTCTTTCTCCTCCTCCTCCTCCTCCTCTGCCTCCTCCGCCTCCTCCTCCTTCTTCTTGTTCTTCCTTCTCCTCCTCCTCTTCCTCCTCCTCCTTCTCATCAATAAATGCTCGAGAGGGTGTGGAGAAAAGGGAATCCTCTTGCACTGTTGGTGAGAATGTAAACTGATACAGCCTCTATGGAGAACAGTATGGAGGTTCCTTAACAAACTAAAAATAGGACTACCATATGACCCAGCAATCCCACTACTGGGCATATACCTTGAGAAAACCATAATTCAAAAATAATCATGTACAAAAATACTCATTGCAGCTCTATTTACAATAGCCAGGATGTGGAAGCAACCTAAGTGTCCATTGACAGATGAATGGATAAAGAAGATGTGGCACATATATCCATTGGAATATGCTCAGCCATAAAAGGAAACGAAATTCAGTTATTTGTAGTCAGGTCGATGGACCTAGAGTCTGTCATACAGAGTGAAGTAAGTCAGAAAGAGAAACACAAATACTGTATGCTGACACATATATATGGAATCTAAAATAAATAAATAAATAAAAAAGGTCATGGAGAACATAGGGGCAACACGGGAATAAAGACACAGACTTACTGGAGAATGGACTTGAGGATATGGGGAGGGGGAAGGGTAAGCTGTGACAAAGTGAGAGAGTAGCATGGACATATATACACTACCAAACGTAAAATAGATAGCTAGTGGGATGCAGCCACATAGTACAGGGAGATCAGCTCGGTGCTTTGTGACCACCTGAGGGGTGGGATAGGGAGAGTGGGAGGGAAGGAGATGCAAGAGGGAGGAGATGTGGAGACATATGTGTACATATAACTGATTCATTTTGTTATGAAGCAGACACTGACACACCATTTTAAAGCAATTATACTCCAATGAAGATGTTTAAAAAAAGAGAGTACACGTTGTAAGATTCCATTCATAGAAAATTTTAGAAAATACAAACTAATGTATAGTGACAGAAAGCAAGCAGCTCAGAGGTTGCCTGAAGAAGGAGGGGCAGAGGGAACAGATTACAAAGGGTCACAGGGACACTTTTGGGGTGAAAGATATGTTAACTCTCTTAAATGTAGTGATGATGTCATGGGTATATGCTTATGTCAAAACTTATCAAAGTGTACACTTCAAGTAGGTGAGTCTACATGTCAGTAATAGCTCAATTAAAAAATAAATTTTAAGAAATAAATCAGAACAATGAATAGAAGAGAGAAAAAGAAAAAAACATAGTAGGAAAACTCAAATGCTTTCCCATGCCTCTAGTCTATTCATTCAGCGTTTTCCCTCCCTCCTCCTCACTCGAATCTCTGTCTATTGTTACACTTGTTTCCCAGATTGCCAACCTTGACCGAGCCTGGCTGCAGAAACGTGAGCCTGGTACTGGAGAATGGGGATCCCATTTCAGAGATAGGCAGCTCATTTCTCCACAGTGAGATTTCATTAGGATAGGGATGAGGCTGACTGCAAGCAATGTGCTCGCATGGAACGGGCTCTCAGTACCCCTCAGTTGGTGATTATAGAAACCTATTGAGGGGTAAGCTTCCGATCACGTGAATATAGATTGGAAGAACAAGGTACAGCAAAATCTGAGTTCTGTCGAAACTGGCTTGTAAAACCTCACAGTGCAAACCTTACTGAGGAGTCTTATTTTCAGCAATATTTTCTTAGAGTGCCTTAAACCAAGTCAGACTTTTAATACTATACCAAACATTGTTTTCTAAGGAGTTAATTCCTGCCAGTGTTGGATGAAACAAAACTATAAAGAAGAAAACTTGATGAGCCCAGAGTGGATACATATTTACTCCCACTAAAATCCTAGTGAGGTGACAGAATCTGGTTTTTATTTAAACTAAAATCCTACAAAATAACAATAGTAACGGATCTAAGCACTGTGTATGATGTTTAATAATGCTCTGAGAATCTGTCCCCCAAATACTGGCAAGAACTATATACTCTTTTGAGGGAGCTGAAAATCCATTCAACTTTCTCTGCTATTAAACTATTGCTTAATAAGGAGTGCAGCTATTATAGACCCTGCGTCTCTATCGTTTCAACACCCTGGAAACCGCAGTCAAGGAAAATCTCACAGTATGATTCTAGAGTGACAGCAACAACCAAGAGGAACAGTAATGTCCCCAGTTTCAGTGCCAAAATCCCATGGCCAGGAAGGATGAAGTTGGACTCACAATATGTACAATTAATCTCTCTTGGCCCAAATGCTCCAGTTTCTCCTCAACTGTGTGTATGGTGGTAAAAGGAAAAGAGGTGGTTAAGACTCTCTTCCACAGCATATTGCTCCAGATACTGACTTTTAAGAGAAAAATCATTATTCTATGTATTCCATATGTTACACATTTCATCATCCTATGATTACAAAATACTACAGCAGCCCTTTCTTCATCCTGAAATTATTATAACTTGAGTTTCAACTGGCCTGGTCAACTGGTGACAATTTGCAGGAAAATGCAAAATATCCCTGCATATTCACTAGAATGACTAAATAAAATTAATAATTAATAAGTTTAAAAAGAAAAAATGTAAAATGCCAACAACACCAAGTATTTGCAAAGATATAGAGCAACTTGAATTCTCATACACTGCTAGTGGGATTTCAAATTAGTAAAACGACTTTGGAAAATAGTTTGACAGTTTCATATAACATTTCATAGATATTTACCATATGACTTAACAATCCCCCAGAATAAAAACATGTACACATAGGACTTGTATAGGAATAATCATACCAGCTTTATCCATAATCACAAACAATTGGAAACAACCCAAACATTCATCAACAGTTGAATTGCTGTATAATCATACAATAGAATACTGCTCAGCCATAGAAAGAAGTAAATTACTTATGCCCACAACAACATGGATAAATATCAAAAATATTATACTGAGGGGGCTTCCCTGGTGGCGCAGATGGTTGAGAGTCCGCCTGCCGATGCAGGGGACACGGGTTCGTGCCCCGGTCCGGGAAGATCCCACATGCCGCAGAGTGGCTGGGCCTGTGAGCCATGGCCGCTGAGCCTGCACGTCCAGAGCCTGTGCTCCAGAACGGGAGAGGCCACAACAGTGAGAGGCCCGCGTACCGCGAAAAAAAAAAAAAAAAAAAAAATTAAAAAAAAAATATTATACTGAGTGAGAGAAAAAAGATATAAAGTAGTTCATTCTGTATGACTTCACTTATGTGAAATTCTAAGAAAACCAGAACTAATGTATAGACAAAAAGCATATCAGTGATTGCCAGAGTCAAGGTAGGGAGGAGCTTGACTGCAAAGGGAATAACATAACTTTTGGGTGATGGGATTGCTGAGTGTGGTAGTAGTTATGGCTCTTCCTAGAGCCCATGAGGTCCCTTTTGCACTGCTTCTTGGTTCTATCCAACAACTGGACAAAAATGACCCCCTGCTCTTAAGAATGCCCTCATGTGTCGCTGTGGCTTAGAGTCCTGCCTAACTATCCAGCAGCCCAAAAGACAGAGGACATTTCTCCACTCATCCCACATCCCCTCTCCTGCTCTCATCCTCTCCTCTGTGCAAGAGTAGCTTCAAGATTAACATCCACCCTTGATCAGACAGAAGAGGAAAGATCATCCATTCTGTTCAAGAGAAAATGAACCTGCATGGTATTTGCTCTACACACTGAATCAGACCATCTTAATAGTTTATGTCCCAAAGACTAGGCTATTCAGTCTTAACAGATTCCATAGTGTGGTCCACCAGTCATGTTTCTCCAGCATAGTATGAAGTAAAGGACATCCACATCCATCCAGTAAACAAATATGTGTTCCTTATATAACATCCACACATGAAATGTGTGCACAGGAGGGTACATACACACACTCAAACACAATCTTCCCCCCAAGCAATAATATTCTCACATAGCAAAAGTTAACAAAACACAGGATAAAAGGAAGTTAAGTGCAAGGAGAAAGAGATAGAAAAGACCCACAGAGCCATAGATCCTGGGTGAGAAAATACATTAAAAGTTAAAGCTGAGAAATTTAGGTGATCCTTTGGCATCAGTGTGATCATGAACACAAATTCAGGTTACCTGAATGATCTAGGACATAAAGACGTACAGGAAGATGGATATAGATACACACACATATACATATTAATAGATGATAGATTATGATGATGTTGATGATGGTAGAAAGATAGATATAGATACAGATAGATACAATTTCAATATAGAATTTTAACTATTGTAAAGACTTCCTGACTCCCCACAAAATATGTCTACTGACTCTCCAAGGTAAATTCCAGTTTAAGTAACACTATTACAAGGACTCATTTTAAACATGAGAAAAGAAGATCTCTGTCTCAGTAACATTAAAATGAAGCCATCAGGCATTTCCTACACAGAGGGTAATATAAATTACACACTAGCCTCTTCATGACAAAGCTGAAAGAGTCTCAGTTGAAAAGCTGGACATCATGAAGAATTTTAGAAATAGCCAGAACTAAGCAGTATCTCAGATAGAACATCAGAATTTTCCTTTCCTTTGTGGCAAAGGAACCAGGAGTTGGAAGAAAACTGACATTTGTGGCTCACCTACTAAATGCCAGGCATTTTGTATGTACATCACATATATTACCATATGAAATTTAATTTAGCAACCAAGAGGGGTAATTTGAAATTATCTTACACTATTATGGAAGATACAGATGGGACTTAAAAATCTTGTGTGAAGATGTAAACCAGTTAACTCTCATAGTTCCTATATTTCCAGAAAAAGATTTATTTTTTGTGTTATATTTTTTACTAGTGTCTGTGTGGCCCACTAGCCTATAAGCTCTATCAAGAATACTGGTCAGATCTGGATTTTACTCACGACTGGATCCCCAGTTCCTAGCACATGGACTATCATGTAGTAAAGATTCAATAAATCATTTGTAAATAACTGAACAAATTGCTGATTTTCCCCATATTGCTTGTATTTATGGGACACATTGATTTTCTCAATTTAAGGAAACAATCCTTAAACTCTTCTCTGTGGAAACAGGAGACAGAATATTAATGACAACACCTGAAAACTTAACTGTGGAGTTATGAACAGGACCTAAAAATAGATTCCTCTGATAACAGCTTCACCCGACAAATGTTAGGCTCTGTAAAGCTTCCCTCTCGTAGACACAGGGCAAAGCAACACATTCACAGTTGTCAAGTAACACTCTTAGCTAAAACTTAAGCAGAACAAAACCTGACAGTGAGCCATGGTTGAATCTTAGTCCCGGCTACATAGTATCTCCTAGGAAAGTGAGTGTTTTCCAGATTAACGTAAATGCCAAAGCTGGAGCTGTGAACATAATTATGGCTGACATTTTTGTTCACCCGCTTGACAGATAGTTAGCAAGAACTAATTGTCTTATGCAGAAAATGTTTCAATTTTTAGAAGAGATGAAGGGAAACGGCTTATAGTATTGAAAGACAAAAATAGTACCATTTCTTGTTCCATTCCTGCTAACCTGTGGAGGTTGGAAAGAGGTTGGGGACTCTTTTCCTCTACCCACTGTCCCAGAGGACAGAGACTCTACCCCATGTGCAAAAAGCTGCAGCTCCAATAGCCATTGTTCCAGTTCCTTTTAGGGTAGAGGTCCCACAGCAGGAGAGGTGAGTCAGGAAGATCACAGATGATCGCCTCCACACAGAGACCAGCTCAGAGAGCTGGGATGTCATCCTGGGAGAAGCAGGCCACTGTCCCAGCCCCTAGCTCTGAAGAAGTGGCTCAGACACTTTGCTGAAGGGGAGAGAGAGACAGGCCAACATAACAGGAAGATCAGACGTTCTCCCCAAAGAAATTGCTGTTATTCAGGACAGAATGTAGTGAGATTCAAGCCTAAAGACTTTCTCAAAAACAGAGGAGATTCTGGTGGTAAGCAATTAAGAAGCCAGTCTCCCCATGACAGCAAGGAGCTAAACAGTAGTCCAGCTAGTTTACCAGAAAGAACCAGCCAAGGAAAGAGCCGGGAAGATATGTGAGAACAAGCCCCAGGAACTGGCCTCAAAAAGAGCCCTGGAGGGCTTCCCTGGTGGCGCAGTGGTTGGGAGTCCGCCTGCCGATGCAGGGGGCGCGGGTTCGTGCCCCGGTCCGGGAGGATCCCACGTGCCGCGGAGCGGCTGGGCCCATGGGCCATGGCCGCTGAGCCTGCGCGTCCGGAGCCTGTGCTCTGCGGCGGGAGAGGCCGCAGCAGTGAGAGGCCCGCGTACCGCAAAAAAAAAAAAAAAAAAAGCCCTGTAAAGGGGCCCAGGTTTAATTATATTAGTCTGCAGAGCAATTTATGCCCTAGGATTGTTGAAAGCAGTAAGCAGTCAGGATTAGCGGGGGCCTAAGAGCTGAGTGTGATACCAAAAGTGGCAGACAGCTTAGCAGAGAGACCAGGGAAAGAGACAGATACAGGGAGCCCTCCAAAACCTCCATCATCTCTGGGTCCTGTCCACATGTCCAAGGCTGAGCCCACAGTGAGTGAGTACAGACACTTCACACTGAGCAGGAAATAGACTTCAGGGAAATAGTCTATTCAGGTCACAAGACAAATACATAAGCAAATGACAACAAGCCCTGAGGGGGTGGGGGGGTGGGAATCAATATTCATGTTGTTAAAATATATTATCTAAGATGTCCACTTTTTAATATTAAAAAAAAATGAGGCATGCAAAGAACAGGAAAGCATGATTTATACTGTCCCGTAGAAGCCATGCAGTCGGATCATTCAGCTGACACCGAAATTATCTTTAACTATAGAAGATCTAGGAGCAGAGAGAAAGCCTGTAATCCTCAAATATTCACAGGACCTTGGGATGTTCTAGACACTGTCACATGCATGCTGTGACTCTGTACTTCTTGTTTAATCTACTTTCTTTTTTTATGAATACAGAGTATGTGCATATGTGCGTGTGTGTGTGTGTGAAACAATTTATCATGTTAGAGACACCTATTTGTCACTCTTTACCTTCTTCCTTATAATAAATACACATATTAGATATTTTTAAACTTGTGCCCAAAAACTGCATCCTGAATTTAACATGATTTGATTTTTGAAAGCCATTATTACTGCTTTTATCCTGAAGTTGTGCTTCATCCATTGTATTCACTCAATGTCCAACACTCACTAACCTATTACGTGTGCCGTATTGTTCCAACAGAAAATTGAGATTTACTGTTTGACAAGCGTGAATTAGGTTAGGAGGATTATAGAGGATTGGAAATGAAGATTATTCTAAACTCTGAAACATAGATTCACCAGAGGTATTAAAATAATAATAAATTTATCTTTGGTAGGCATTCCTTATTAATCACCTTCATCTCCATAATTACTTGATAATATATCATGCCCATTTGCATTTGAGGGCATCAGGCCTCAGTGTGTTACATTACCTCCCCAAGCTATACATCTTATTGTGATTAAGGATGCTATTCAGTTTATCCATTTTTAAATCCCTTGCTCTTTTCAACTTGCCAATCTCATAGCAAACCTTTGCTTAGAATACCATTTCTGGCTTCTTCATGATTACTGAACCATTTCCTTAAAAAGCTTGGTATTGTCTCTACAGCCTTTGTAGGACAACGGTGCTGCCAGCCCCTGATAAGCCTCTCTGCTCAGTTCTCAGTCATCCTCTAGATGCCATATTTGTGTGACCCACATCTTCATTTCCATTCCCGATCTGCCTCTAATCTACAATTCCAACAGATTGTAAATCCCAACTATTGTCTTGCTACTGGCGCATCTAGCCCCTCCATGGAGCTCAATGAATTATGATAATGGCTAACAAACGACAGAACAACTTAAAAAAAGGATTACGTTTAAATATTTACCATATAATGCCAACATCCTGAGTATAACAAATACCTCTCAGACATAAGAAAATGTGTTTGGCTATATCACTGAACACAGTATTTTAAAAATCTAACAGCTGGGATGAATATGTTTAACATCAGTATTACAATGAAAGGGTGATTACGTCACATCAGTGAGAGACTGAGAGACCAAAAACAAAAAACTAGTAATTCCGTAGTAGAATTGCGACGGGATATTTTTTTTTAATGGAAAGGACCTTGGGCATCATCTGGTTATTTTTTCTAATGAAGTGTAGTTGATTTACAGTTAGTGTTAGTTTCTGGTGTACAGCAAAGAGATTTATTCATATATATATATATATATATACACACACACACACACACACATTTTCCGATTATTTTCCATTATAAGTTATTATACAATACTGAATATAGTCTCCTATGTTTACAGGAATCCGAGCCCGCCCTGGGAAGGCTGCTCAGAACGAAGTCCATGCTTTAATTCCACCCTATCGCCAAGCCACGTGGACCCCTAACTGGGAGCTGCAGGATTATGACTATTTAATCCTCCTCTGTGCATTTCCCCTTGCTTTTTTTCCTGCTTCCAAACCCCAACTCTGTCTCATGTTTCTATCGGCCAAGAGAGAGCCTTGGACCAGCCCACCAGCAAGCACAGTCCTCCTGGGGTACAGACCACAATCTGCCCATCACCCGGGTCAGTTGGGCTGAGACATATGAGCACAGCCTGGTGTTTTCAGCTGCTTCCTGAGCAGAAGGGCAGGAGGCAGGGCCTCCATGGACAGGACTGGGAAAGTGGTGGCCCTGCTCGGGGTTCCTTGTCTTGCACACCTTCGTGCCTGGGAGTTATTCCGCTAAGGAGAGTTTTCTCTACATTTAGCAAAATCAGGGCGAGTGCCTAGGAAAGTTACACACATTGGTCCCTCAGGTAACAGCCCTACCCTTGGCCAGGGAGACCACTTATCCAAGCAAAATTAGTGGATTTTTGACTGAATATGACTTAATCTGTATGGCATAAAGAAAGGATTTCTCAGCTATTGGCACATGGGCAGATTGTTCAGATGGTTAAATATTGCAGTGTTTTAGAACTGGAAAAATCCTACTACCTCACATGAAGGTAAGAAAACCAATGTTGAAAGAATTCAAATGAGACACAGGGCAAGACCCAGTCTGCACATTGACTGGCGGCAGAATATGTTAGAACCAGAACTCCTGGTGCAGGTTTGTTCGCTTCTATAAGATGTGAAGTTTGTCCAGCTGGCCAGTTATTTTAAGCCATTGGCTTTTAAGTCTGGAGGTTGCGTGCAGTGGGTTGGAGAGGGGAGCCTGACCTGGAGATGGAGGAAAAGTTCAAAGCCGTCTTCGTTTCTGTCAGCAGCTCCCTCTCCCTCCTCACCAAGTGATCTCGGGAGGTGAAATGAAAGTCATGTCAGTTTATACCCAGGAGAACCTGGAAACAATAAAGGCTTAAATTTAGACAAGAAAAATGAAAACGAATGATCATCAAAAGAGGCACTCTTATGGTCAATTAAAAAAAAAATCCTACTGAGAGACTAAAGCGAGATTTGGGGATTTTCTTTTCATAGAATTGTCATGGTGTGAGGAATTTGAGAGACATTTGTATCCAAGCCTTTCTTGGGAGATGAGGTCACTTTCTCACAAGTACTTTTAAATAAACACACACACGCAGCTACACATATATGTACGTATATGTAGTTTATTTTAAAACCATAGTGTTTCTTATTTTTCTGTATTTTGCCCTATTTTCTGCTAAAGGCCACTATGCATTCACATTTAAATGTGGCTTCAGCTTCCATTTAGCATAACGTGTACCCTAATTTATTGGGTATAGAGTGGTTAACAGAAATGCCATGAATGCATATTCAAGGAGACCCTTAAGCTGCATTAAGAAGAAAGTACCAGCTTTCCTGCTAACCTAGAAATGTAATTTTTAGTTCATTCCTCAATCAGGAGGTAACTTTTCAAAGCCTGACCTGAAAGCATGAAATTTAACCTTCCTAAACGTGAGACAAGACCCAAATCACAGATGAGGAACAAGAATTCTTGTGGAAGTAGACTTAGCAGTTGTGAAGCTGCAGGAAGATAAAGAAGCTTATCTTAGGATAATAAATACCTACAGGCTGGCATTTTGTAAGAAATGTCACTTATATAAAATGTGGAGGTTGTTGGATATCAATGTTATGTTGAAACGCATTCCTACGTAATTATTTTAACTAAAGGCACCTGGTAAGGGCAAACTTGAGGCAGTTTTTTGTGTTGTCTCTTTTTTTTTAATTTTAAGATAAAATAAACTTTCAGGTAATTGCTTCCTACCATTTTGCTGTTTTGTTTTGGTTTTCCCTTATACCAGCAGAAACAAAAGACATCCATCATGAAGCAGAACTTTTTTGAAGTGGGACAACCATGTGTGCCCTCACTCAACCTTAAGGCAAATAGACCGATTCCCTCTTCCTTTAAATTCTAGCATTCTGACTCCACAGGAAAGTACAATAGTCCAACAGATCTACCAATACTCTCTTGTTATAAATGCTAGAGAGTTTCTGGAGACGGAGTTTAAAAATTGCACAGGAGGCAAAGAACTTTTTCTGTAAGGTTTTTTTTTTTTTTCTGTCCCTTTTCTGTAAGGTTAGAGATTGTTAGAATATTTCTGATGGACTGAAGTAGCTTCAAATAAATTGAGCAGTCCATGAGGGACACCAGGGGCTAAGCCACTGGTGAGTCTCTGCAGGCTTCCTAGAGTCACCACCAAGGGTGGGGCAGCCCATTGCGGATGCAGCACAGGAACTATGGCAGAACCACATGCAGCCCTCCTCCCACCACTACCCAGGGTCCTGAAGCTGAGGACACGTGGCTTGGGGAGCATGGATATCTCAGGTATGTTCAAAGAGCAGCCTAACAGTGGCTCAGACTGACTTTGGTAAAAGGAACATTCTCCTCCCCCAAGGAAACACCACAAGAGTGATGCACATCAGACACCGTAACCCATCCTGCCGCGGGCACAGAACCTTGAGGCTTCCTGCTCACCTGATTCAAGGTGGTGTCTGCCTGAGCTTCTGCAGTCCTTCCGCAAGGACCACCCAAGTGCTCAGCTCAACTGAGTGTAGCAGCCACATCATAGAGAACAGCCTGGACCCTCCTGCAGGATGATCGGATTTCAGAATCCTCAGCAGTCCTTTGGGTTTATATTTTTCTCTTTGAGCTGTTGGTACCTACCCCTGAATTGCTGGATTGAGTCAGAACTTGTCCTTTTCACAGGAAGAAGAGAACTCTGGAAAAAAGAAAAAAAAAATAGTCTCTCCATTTGCAGATGGCAGACTGGAACTCAGAGAGTTCCCTGAGTTTATACACCAAACCAATGAACTGGATTATACGGCAGCTACATGAAGCTTATCATTCTGGAAGGTGAGTTTAGCCTTTCTTCGCTAATTTTTTGTTTGTGTTCCTAAATGTCCGATTTAGAGATTCCACTGTTCCCACAATTTGAGGCATACGCCTGGATTGTGTGGCGCCTGTGTTATTACCTTAATTCAGATTCTGAATTAAATAGTTTTATCCATCTGAGCTGCCTCCCTTACAGGATGTGAATTCACAGACTTCTTTCTTCCTTAGCCTACTTCATACTACACTCACATTAGAAACACTCCACAAAAACAGTACCAAGGCTTCAAGGGAATGCTAACAGAACAAAAATAAAGAGAGACAAAAAAAAAAAAGAATGCTGTGAAAATCCTGCTTGCTAAATAGAGAACTAAATGAAAGTGTTTTTCTGAAGTCTGCGTTTTAAACATAAACAGATCTGCAAAATTCCCCTCTGAGATCCTTTCACTGTATTAACACATTCTCAAAGCTTAAAGTTTACTCTTTGAAAAATTAGCCCAAAGAATAGTGCATTGTGCTTCAAAAGAATACTTTAAGATGATCTCTCCCTGGGCGTGAAATTTTATTCTTAAGAGACTGAAGTAAAAGATAGTGAAGGTAAGATGGCAGTAAGCGCCCCCAAAACAATGTTGAATTCAGTTATTAGTTTTCTCAAAGAGTTTACATTCATACTCGAGATCAATTTAAAATGGAGAATAACGATTCTAAACTAAATAAGGTTTGAGGTTTGAAAAGTAGCATTACAAGTTTAATTTATTTTTATTTTTTGTCACTTTGAATTTTACACATCTTCCTACAAATGAGTTTAGGATGATTTGAACCATTTGACTAAAACACTCATGCTCTAATATAAAGCAGCCCTCTCTCTGCTTCTCCACACCCTAAATTCACAGGCTCTTTCGACAGAGTTTGAAGCTTAATTCAGATAGATGTGCCTGCATAGAGCATCTACCTTGTACCAGGGACTGTGAGAGTAGAAAGGTAATGAAAACTTCATTCCCAAAATCAAGTTGCTCATAAATTTGTGGGTGAGGCATAATATACATAAAAATAAGACATGATGAAATAGACAAAATATAGGCAGTGTTTGCTGGAAAAAGGAGCAGAGAGAAATTCATTGGGGCAGGACTGGGAGGGATGGGGGTGGTATGATCAGGGAATAACTGAAAATAACCAGAGTCAGCCTTAGGAAACTATCCTCAAAAATCAGTTTTAATTCTCCTGTGCGTGCAGATGGAAGGTGGTGAGCAGTGTATAAAGGGGGAAGTCACTGGCCTGTGTGTGGAAATTGAAGCATGGAGGGAAGAGCCAGGTGCAAGGAGACCCAGGAAGGAAGAAATGATAACCTCTGGATTCTCAGCTTTCAAATCCCAGCAACTCATTTGATTCTCACAACAGAACCAACTACGAAGACGCTGAGACTATAAAGGAATGAAACATCTCACTGGACTAGTGCCCATGTCTCATAGGTAATAGGCTGGAACTTAAAGCCGTGTCTTCTCCTTATTCTGTGCTGCAGGGAGAGAGAGAGAAAGAGAGAGAGGAGGGAGAATTAAAGTAGGAGGCTTTCCAGATAACAAATAACTAATGCCATTTGCTTTCATTGCTCTGAATGTTCTCCTAATTGAGAATTACATGAGGTTCTTTGCAAACTATGCCCATTTAGTGGATTGGTTGATTAATTAATTTGCTGAGGAGATTAGCTCCTCCCTCAGCAAGATGGCGGCAAGATTGATCTGCCCTCTGGAAGCCAGAATGGTACCTTCACTGGGGCAGAGATATTTGGACACCCACAGAGAGAGGAGTATTGGGTGGGATGATTTTCCTGCACCCAACTCTCACTTCCCCTTTTCAGGCTATACATCAAGAGGGTTTTGACATCTTTTTAACTCTGGGATTTTGACACTGCCACAGATATATTCGTAGTTTGTGTATTTTAATTGTATTTCCTTTATAATGTGTGACAAAATAGCATACCCACAGGTTGTAGCAGGTGAGTTGCAAGTTGTATTATTTTAACATATACTGAAAGTGAAAGAGATGATGATTTTGTTTCATTCATTACCTTTTGTAAATGCTTATAAACTTCCAGAGTGAAGATGTCTGAATCACCATCACCTGCAGGGTTTCGTTAAAAATTTTCTCTTTCCCTCCTGCCACCCTCCACTGTTGGGGAGGATTCCCATTAGATTTTTAAGGCTCCCAGATGACTTTGATGATCAGTGAAACATTGGAAATACCGAATTAGAGTACCCTAACCATAGAAGCACACATATTTAAGTGTGTTCACAGTAATTACTTTAAGGATAATTAATGCTTTCATAATCAATAAATAAAGGATGAAACTGGTTATATGTTACTCTGAAGTGTATATGTGCTAAGGTAAAATGGGGTGTGTGAGGCATGAACCACCCTAGGTAAACCTGAACAGCAGAAGTCCAGATCCTGGAGAGCATAGCATAGATCCTTGCTTCTCCCAGAGTGGACCTCAGACCAGCAGCTCCGGCATCTGCTGGGAGCTTGTTAAAGTGCAGATGTATCTAGTGAGACAAATAAGAATCTGTATAGTAACAAATTACCAGGTTATTCCCACCAGGATATTTTAAGAAGTCTTAGGTTCTTCACCTTGACTGCCTGTTAGAAGCAACTGAGACAATCTTTAACATGACAATTCCAGGTTCCTACCCCAGAGAAATGATACTAGGTTCTAGGGGTGGAGCCTGGGCATTTTTGGGTTTTTTTTGTTGTTGTTGTTCTGTTCTGTTTTGTTTTGTTTGTTTGTTTAATTTTTATTGGAGTATAGCTGACTTACAATGCTGTGTCAGTTTCTGCTGTACAGCAAAATGAATCAGTTATACATATACATATGTCCATTCTTTTTTAGATTCCTTTCCCATATAGGTCATTACAGAGTATTGAGTAGAGTTCCCTGTGCTATACAGTAGGTCCTTATTAGTTATCTATTTTATATAGAGTAGTGTGTATATGTCAATCCTAATCTCCCAATTTATCCCTCCTCCCCTTACCCCCTGGTAACTATAAGTTTCTTTTCTACATCTGTGAGTCTATTTCTGTTTTGTAAGTAAGTTCACTTGTACCCTTTTTTTTTTTAAGATTCCACATATAAGTGATATCCTATGATATTTGTCTTTACCTTTCTGACTTAGTTCGCTCAGTATGACAATCTCTAGGTCCATCCATGTTGCTGCAAATGGTGTTATTTCATTCTTTTTTAAGGCTGAGTAATATTCCATTGTATATATGTACCACATCTTTATCCATTCCTCTGTTGATGGACATTTAGGTTGCTTCCATGTTCTGGCTATTGTAAATAGTGCTGCAGTGAACTGAGCATTGGTGTTTTGAAACCAATGCCCAATTCTGCCTTGTCACAATACTATTTATATGAAAGAGAGAAGGCTTTTCTCCCACTCAGTATTGGCAAGCCTACAAGTACCTCCTTCCATGAAGGTAACAATGGCGCTAGGAGTGCCGCCCTGTTACAGTACCCACACTTGGAGACCAGCATCACATTAGCCCCATTCACTGGCTGGGGACAGCCTTAGGGCTCTGACACCCTGTGTGTACACAATCCAGCTCCTTCATTTCCTCTGGTACCCATGAGATCAGACTGAAGCTTTGCTAATGATGAAAGTATGACAAATTACCTCTGAAGAGCCCAAGCACTCATTCTGTGGTCAGTGCCTTTCACTGTATCAACTAATTCAGAGTCTCTTTCATTTCATCAAGTGATGAAAACTGTTTTCACAATTTCTTTTACAGATGGAAGAATTAAGCTAACACGTATCATCAGGTCTCTAATCTTAGGCCAATAATGAGTTTTTTTTTTTTAATTTGAAGGGACAAGAAAGAAAGAAGTAAATATTGCATTTACGACTAAATTTTTCCTAACATTATGAGTATGATTTAAAAATAAAAATTAACTGCAATAGAATTAATTGCCTTGAGTCTTATTGAATTCAATGTTAGATGATGTGATCAGCCCTATAAAGCAAAATGTTCAATGAATCAACTCAAATTTCACAAATGCAGGTGAGGTTAAGAGGGTACAGTTTAGGTGGCATGGATCAGTGGACATCACAGAATCACTGTAAGATGCTGATCTTTGTAGTTTTCTCTTACTAAAATTTACTAATTCAGAGAAGAGGCCCTCCTTTTGTTTTTAAAGATCTTTCATAGTATTACCTGCTGGTCTTGTCCTTCCCCTCCTCACATTAGATAACCCAGAACCCAAGAGATAATCAAAATGGCCATTCATTTTAAAATATCTTAATCTCATCATACCTACTTATAATCATCCATTGAGCTAGAATTTATAAAGTACATTTACATATATCACCATAATTAATGCTTTTACTATCCTCTGGGTCATTATTTCAGTTTGATTTACAGATAATGACACAAATAATTTTAATATTTCATATGCACATATTGACTTGGAGGTTACATTTCTTTGAATTACTGCTTCACATCATTGAAGATTCAAAGTTACCCTCAAGTTCCAAACTGACTTAGGAGCACCTAGGAAGAGGGTGGTGAGGCCAGGTGGTGAAACAAAGAAGCGCACCGAAAGTATAATATGGCTTCAGTACTCAAGGGGCTTATAGTTTACTTGATGAGGAAAAAAGCATTTTTCAATTAAACATTTGAAATAGCAAAAAGCAACATGTATAGTGACACAGCGAGTAATACAGATACTGAAATGTTTAGAATGTGAAATGTTGGAATAAAGGAAAAAGAACTCTGAGCTAGGAGAGGAAGTTCCAACTTCCACCTGGATGAGTCCTGAGAGGTCACAGTCTCTACCTGGCCTCGCCACACTCCCCAGGAACAGGAAGGATTTGCTTAAAACATCACAGTTTCCTCTCCAACTGGAAAAGCTACTGTCTGGGGTAAGCGGAGTTTAAGTGAAGAGTGAGGACTGAGCTGGCCACTGTGGATGAAAAGGAGCTGATAATACCCAGGTGACCAGGAGAAGAGGAGGATCGGGAAGCCTGCTGCAATTTGTCATGCAACAGAAGTTTCAACTCCCACGATGTAATTCTTCTCTGAGCTCTAAGAGCCTCTCCAGCTCACGTAGCCTGAAGTCAGCTAAGTGCAGATATTAATTCTGAGGGCTCTTGGTTCAGAGGACACTTATGTTTGGCATAAATTCCCTCACCACCATTTACTGGTATGACAGTACTTACTGCACCGTATCCAGTTTTCTGTGAGCATACTTGAATGCAGAAATAAACTGTATGAGTGAAGAACTGTTTGTATTTTTCTGTCAGTGTTGTCAGATTCATCTTTGCGATCTTCTTTAGACCAAATCCAGGGCCTTGCGCCTCACAAGTGCTAAATAAATGCTTGCTGAATCTGACTCTCTTGCTGAACAGAATAAGGGAGAAGCAAAGTTCACTTTTCTTTTCTCGTTCTCAGGACTGGGAGCAGGTGAGGAGCTCGATAATAGCCAGAAAAGGAGAGTTGTGGGCCATTCCTTTAGACCAGTGGCTGCAGTCTGACCATGTGAAGGTGAGTCTGCCTGGAGGAGTACGGTGTGATCATACACAGCAGATTATGAAGTAAGTCACAAGCCCCACCCGCCTCTATTATGCCTTGCTACCACAACCCCTTTAGGTTGCTGGCTCTGACCCGGAAATCATTTGAGTTTGTAACTCCAGATTCAGAAAGAAATCAGAGCCAAGAAAAGATTTGACATAACATCTGTCTGCTAACAGCTTAGATTGGAAAAAGATTTCATTATTGTGGAGCTTTTAAAACATTTAAGCAAATATAATGTAGTTCTACAAAACAAGTATCAGGTAGCTTCTCCGAGTCTCTCAACATATAATGGCCAAGATATGAAGTTTGGTTATCAGACAGAGTATAAGAAGTGGACTTCTGAAGAACATTTGTGAAAACACACTATTGGTTTTTCCAAACGTGTTCTTTGATTTTAGGCCTCCTTCTTCTCTTGGAGTAAGACAAAACTTTAAAATAAATGTTGGCAGAGACTGGATAGCTTTTCTCCAGATGTGCATAATACAGATACTCTATCAGACCATCTACTTATATCATGACCCCAGGAAAGTTCTTGAATCTCTTTGCGTCTCAGTTTCTTCATTCATCAAGTAGAGAAATAATGCCCACCAGACAGGGTTATTTTAAGAACTCAAGAACTAATGCTTATCGAGTGCTTCCTATGTTCCAGGCCCCATACTATGCGTTATACATGCACTAACTCATTTAACCTCACACTCACCCAAGGGATGAGGGACTGTTATTACCACCCCAGTTTATAGATGTGGAAGCTCAGGTGTAGGGAACATAGGAAGTTGCCCAGGTTATACCTCGTGAGTGAGAGAGCCGGGCTCAGAGAGAGACAGCCTGAGCCTGAGACCCACACTCTTGATCCCCGGCCCCAGTTCCTTGAACCTATGAAGTGCTCAACTGTGGTTGTGCTCTCTCCTCTTGGACCTCTTCTTGACATCTTCGTCTTCTATTTCATCAGAAATTATATGGGAGATGCTGCAACTCTAGAACAATGTGAAAATGTCCTATGTGATTTTTCCGTAAGTGCAAGACTTCTAAATATATTGCAGTATCAATTCTTAATAGTATTTCAAATGTTGGACCCAGATCCAGTTACCTCTGTTCCTGTATTCCTGTTCTGATCAGAAAATCAGAATTGCATTAATTATATCATCAATGAAGCAGAATTGATGTTTCAGCTGCATAGGTCCAGACAATTTGTTTACTTTTCCAGTAGACTGCCTCATTTATTCAGTCAAATACAGAAATACTCTCATAATATAATTTTATAAATAACAGAAAATGTATTCTTATATGCCCAAACTTTTTTTTTTTTTTTTTTCGGTATGCGGGCCTCTCACCCTTGTGGCCTCTCCCGTTGTGGAACACAGGCTCCGGACGCGCAGGCTCAGCAGCCATGGCCCACGGGCCCAGTCGCTCCGCGCCACGTGGGATCTTCCCAGACCAGGGCACGAACCCGCGTCCCCTGCATCGGCAGGCGGACTCTCAACCACTGTGCCACCAGGGAAGCCCTGCCCAAACTTATTTTTTAAATTAAAACATTTTCTGCAGAAATATTTGTAACATGTATTATATATGTTCCTTCTGTAAGTTAGAATCTCATGGTTAATATTTTAATTTCTTGATTAATGAAGGTACATATGTACATTGAACTATACAAAATACAGTATTGCTCCAAAGCCAGCTAAGATGTGTACAACTAGTTTCCCCTTAATGGAGATGCATCTTTGTATCCTTTTGTCATTTGTTTTGGAGAGTTTGTATCTTCTCTGTTAACATCACCTTATAGGATATCTATTCTCATTTCCTTAGTGCATTTGCTTCTACAAAATTCCTACCTGCATCCGTGTCTTCTTATGATGGCTAAACTGAGAAAGCTAACGAACAACTTAGTCAGCATCTGGTGTTAATGTAAGAGCAAATAGGTAAAGAGTATCAGCCTAATGGGTCCTTTTATAGATAAGTTTCATAAGCATGTAGTGCATGGATTCAGGTAGCTTGTATCCTCACCAGGTAATTTGCCTTGTTTCACGGATCTTCCCAGTGTTCTAGACAGTTAAGACGGCCAGGTGAGCGACCCCCAGATAAAAGAGGATTTGCTGTATTTGTCTTTTACTATTAATGTACCCCAAAGTGGATAATCGTTGTGCAGCAACTCCATTTACTTGTCTATACAAGCTAAGTGCTCTATCGTAATTATCCTTCAAAACAAGTACCTACATCTGATGAGTGGCCTACACAAGTGACACTGAAGGGGTACAATTCTCATTCCTCTGATACATCTGTCAGTGACAATCATCTTTCTGAGAATGATGGATGATACAAACAGTGGACTCCAAAAAGACCCCTGAGCTTTCAGTGGTCCTGACTCTTTAACTAAAATAGGAAGCTCTTTGCTCAGAAGGAGAATTGACTCAGTGTTGGATCCAAGCTAAAAATGGCTGAGCTGTAACAGGTGATTTTTGTGAGTTATAATGAAAAGTCACCAGAGTCTGGGCATCTGTGGACATAACTAAGATGACAAGAAGACAAACATTGAGCTGAGGAGCTTGTTGCCACGTTAGAGATGCAATTAAAAACATCTTATCAAATTAAAAGTATTACAGAGGACCCAGTGAGTTCCGGAAAGCATGCTAGACACATCAGTCACAGGAATGGAACAGCCCAGGCCTGGTCCCTGCAGGAAGGTGCTGTGGGAACAGAGACACATTGCTCTGTAGGCACGAATCCCTGGGACGTTCTTGAAATTAGGCTGCATTTTCCCTGCCAAGTCGTTGAAAATGAACTTTAGGCTGTCGAGGATTAACCGAGAAATATTTGTCTTTTTAACATTTTTAGAGAGGAGGTGATAATTTGTGAAATGATTGTTAGAAAACCTGATAATTTTTGCTGTTCTTGTTGTTGGCTCTCAAAATTATACCTTTCCCACACTGCCTGGCCACCTCCCTGTCCTCCAGAAGGAGTGGGTAACAGTTTGGACATTTTTTTTCTGGCAATGACATTTTAAGGTTATTTGTCATCTCCTAGAATACTCTGCCCGCTTTTCTCTTCAGCTCTTCAAAGACGTTAGACCAGAATCTTAAAAGAGGTCAAAGATAGAATAGATTCTGAATTAGTGATTTTGATTCAGGCAGGGAAGTTCTTAAAAAGGGTGTGTCAAAAAGCATGTATGCTTTATAGTATGATGCCTAAAACAGGGGGCATCATACTATGGGGGCTGGAAATCCTACAAGCTGTGTTATCAAGCACATGTGTAAATATTGCCAATGGTCAGGATTTCAGAGAAAACAAATTCAGTATCAGGTTGAAGAGCTTACATATTTATGATACCTTATGAAAGGGAAGACAACTTGAAGATGGTTTTATCACCAAGAAAATCATGAATCAGGGACAGTGGTCAATGTGTGTCTCTGTGTGAAATTGGACTATTTAGCTAAGTGTGTTGAAGTGCTGATGATCTAGGGTTTTAATTATGACATCTGATGTAGAATTCATTTACTCATTTTCCATTCAATTCAGCACGCGTTGAGCATCTAATGGGTGCCAAGCATGAGTTAGACACTGAAGAATCACAGACAAATGAATATTTTCCCCACTCTCAAAATATTCACAATCTGAATGGTCAAAGATACAAAGAATATTTTTTCTACATTGTACCCAGGCAGGGAAAGATACAAGAGTGATGAAATCATAGAAAAAGAAGTCACTAACTGCTTTGTGAGAGTCCAGAGAAGGCTTTGCATGCTGAGTTGTCAAGTAAGACCTGGTGTGCATCAAGTTCAAGGGATGCCATGTACTCCCTGGATGTGTGGACCAAAGTGACAGGGTCTCTAGCCAGAAAAGTAGGCAGCAACTGGATTGAGTACACGTTTACCAAATGATAAAGTGTGGAAATTAATCTATCAAGATGGAGAGCTGTGTAATTTTTCAAAGCACAAGAAGGAAATGATCCAGTTGTAAAGGTCAGGCTGGCAGCAGAGAAAAGCATGGATTGGGGAAGAGCAGTGTTCAGAGGTGAGCAGTCCTTAACCACACAGACGGTAAGATGTGACGGCAACGTGCTAATGGAATGAAGGAGTCGGAGATTTCTGAAAAGTACCATACTTGATGACTAATTGGACTTGTGGGGAAATGGAGAGAGGGCCATCTAGGAAGTCTGATAGGCTTCGGTGTAAGTAACAGCATTAGCTGACGTAAGAACAGAGGAGAATGAAGGGAATGGAAACAATTTACATTTATTGATTGCTCGCTGGGATCAGACGTTATACCAACTCCTTTCCATGGATTATCTTATTTCGTCCAAATGATAACCCATGGAAGGAGGCAATATTAACATTCGCATTTGACACAGGAAAAACCAAGTTAGAAAAGTTAAGCAACGTTTACTGATCATACAACTGTTAAATGGCAGAAAGAGCAAAAAGATGCCTGCCTTTGTTCTGTAGTTACATGAAATCATAACGGCTAATACTGGACTTATCATTCTTCCCTTCTATCTCTCTCTTCACTGGAATAAAAACTTCTTAAGGAAAAGATCGTATCCCATATGGTGTGCATCTTTCTAATATCTAGTAAATGAGTACTGCACAGTAGGTACAAAATAAGTTTATGCTTTGGGACATGATTAAACCTGGGGTACAGAGCTGGTGGCACCACTGCCGTAAACCACAATGTTATTACTTATTGGTAGCTTTCCCTTAAATTCCTTATTCATTCATAATTCATATGACATAGAACACAGTCAAATACTGACAACTGCCTAGAAAGTGCCATGGAACCTCAAAAGAGCCCATGTTGTTTATCGAGCTATTGTCTCTGGGGTCCAAACCCAGCCCACACCTTGATGCTGGGTCTGGCCTATGAAAGGTCACTGTCCCTTTGCCAGCTGCTCCCCGGAGGTTCGGCCATGGGGGGTACAAGAGGAAGGCAGGAAGAAGAGGAGGGACTCACCCACCCTACTCTGCTTCCTTTTATGTCCGCGTCACCCGACAGTGGACAAGGGTTCTTCATCTGGGCAGCGATGGTTGGTTTCACCTTTCACTTTTCCCAACACCATCCAGTTGCCCCCGAGAGAGAAGGCCCGGGTCCCAGACACCCTTCTTCTATCCAAACTTCCTCCGAGGGGCTTCTGGAATTCTCCCTCAATATCTCTGTGAGACCTCACTGTTCCCCTTTGCCTTTTAGTCTTCCAAGACCTGTATGACCAATTCCTTATATTAAAATTCTAAAATAACTGGCTTCATTTCCATTTTCCTGACTAGATTGTGGTTGAAAGTGTCAGGTGTTTATTTCCCCCTTTAGAGCTGAAAGAGGGAACTTTCAAATTTTCTAGCAGAAAATTCTCCCAGGGAGGGTGGCAGGCTTCCCCTTCCCATCCATTTAGAGAGGGTTGCCTGGGTAACCCCTGCATAACAGGGTTGCAAATATCAAGAGAGGAGGCCTCACCAATCAGGCCACTAAGGATCAGGTCTGTTGCTGCTCCTTCCTGAGCAAGTTTACTGCTCTCCTGTCCTGAACATCAGAGAAGAAGAGTTAAAGAGAAACTGGATCTTTTTCCTGACAATTTTTTGTTATTACAATAGTAAATTTCCCTAGTTTGTTACTTTCGTGACTAGCTGTTCAACTCTGTCCTAAGTGATCTAATAGGAATTGGGCCCCAAAATGATTCCTGAGTCAAGGACTCTGGTTATAAGGGGATTGTATAAGCACAGAGTTTTAAATTAATTTTCTTAAATATAATTGCTTCTATGATCGTTAATATTTTCCCCCCAAAACACAGAAAACCGGTCTGTTCCAAAATTTCAGAGAGCATCACACAGTGTGCCATGATTATCTGTTTTGTTTCAGCTAATCGGTAGCTCTTACCGTGTGTGGCACCAGCTGACAAATGGCAAGCCAGAATAAACTACTGTTTAAACGCCAGAAGAATCCCTTAAAGGGTTTTTAGCCTTTTAAAAAAAGAAAATCACCTTTGGTCCTGCTCCATAGGGCTGGGCATCTGAGTTGCTGCATCAGAGCATCTGTAGGCCTCATCTTGGGGGTTACTGGGTAGAGGCATGGGGGGTGGAGAAGAGGGAAAGCACTCAGAGTTGGCCATTTTCATGCATTTGGAGGATGAAGGGTCACATGAGTTGCATCACCACAGTTAGACTATAAGTCAGGCTATGTCAGGGGTTGCATACATATATACGCAAAGAAGAATCAATCCTCTCACTGGACTGAATGTCAATATTATGACACAGTGTGAGTGTGTTTTGTGTTTGGTAATTGCAATCATTGTTGCTTTTGTTGTGGTCATCCATTTACAATGCTTGGTGTCAGTCGATTTATCTCTTGTAAAAATAAAATACAGTGTGTGTGTGTGTGTGTATGTGTGAGACAAAAAAAAGAAAAAAACAAAAAACACCATGCTTTGAGCCCCAACTCCAAAAAAAAAAAAAAGAATCAATCCGTCAATCCTCTCACTTTGCAGAATTTCTTAGGGTATGTATCAAATAAGTCTGCTTTTTTCAGTCACACAAAAACCAATTTGCTATTTTCACCGTCAAAATAGCTGCTTCAGTAACACTCTACCCTCTTTGAAAGGACATGTTACTTTAGAGTAGAACAGTTATAGGCTGTGAAGCAAAATAGGTCTTTTTTATTTTTCACTGTTCACTAATTGTGCGATCTCACCCTCACTGTCCCCATCTGTAAAATAGATCTTAAGTGGAGTAAAAGAGAAGACTTATGTGAAGGTCAAGATTCACAGCAAGACATCAATAGATCAAAAATATTAGCTCCTCTCCTTCATTGTAAAACAGAAAATTAAAAATTCATGGTAGTATATGGAGGAATTTTTCAATGCATTCAAGCTAAATAGGGTTTAACTCTTACGTTATTCTCTTTTCTGTCCCCCTCAGCTTTATTGAGGTATAATTGACAAATAACTTTGCATATATTTAAAGTATTCAATGTGATGCTTTGAGATTTGTCTATACTGTGAAATGATTACCACAATCAAGTTAATTAACACACTCATCACCTCACACAGTTACCTTCTTTGCAGGGTGAGAACTCTTAAGATTTACTTTCTTAGCAAATTTCAAATATATAATAAAGTGTTGTTAGCTGTAGTCACCATGCTGTACACCAGATACTCAGAACTTATCAATCTTATAAAAAAGTTTGTTTCCTTTGACCAACCTCTCCCCATCTCCCCCACCCCCCAACCCCTGGCAGCCACCTTTCTACTGTCTGTTTCTATGAGCTCAACTTTTTGTAAAAATTCCACATATAAATGATACCCATAGAGTATTTGTCTTTATTTCACTTAGAACAATATCCTTCAGGTTCATCTGTGCTGTCTCAAATGGCAGGATTTCCTTTCTTTTTCCTGGCTGAATAATATTCCATTATATCTGAATAAATATGGAAAATGTAGCATATATTTTATAGGAATTGTGTTTGTACTGTTTGTGTGAAGGACCAGGGGTAGATATTTCAAAAATTCCTACAGGTCAAATACCAAAAGCTATTCAAAAGAGCCTTGTAAGTATGACAGCCTACACTTGCCAACACAGGTGGGACATTAATCCATGTTTATTGGCAGGACTATGGCACTCAGTTCACTTGGTTGAATGGTCACATTCCAAAAGTATTAGAAACTTGATTCAAGTGGTGAACAGGTCTTCCTCTGGTCCTTGATCATCAACCCCACTGTCTGGAAATGTTTCAGAATGCAAGGGAAGCACAAGAGGGATTTTTGTGACATTTCCTTTAGCAGATTATTGTTTCCAGAGCACCTAGCTCAGTGAAAGCTTACTCCAGGATAACGAGTTTCATGTGTACACATATTGGTAGCAGCCCCCTTCCCTCCCGCACCTATCACTGTATCATTCTAGACCCTGGATTGGGCACCATAGTGAAGCCAGCTGGCAGAGCTCAAGGATGCCAGCAGGGTAAGGGCACCCCCAGAACACAAGTTCATTTCTCTCATAAATAATAACCAAGGCAGGTTAATATCTGGCTTTTGTTCATCCAATAATCTACGATGCACTGAGTGATAAAAACCCTCGATGTTCAGGGCCCAGTGTGGTTTCATGTTTGGGCCATCCTGAGGTGGTGAATCCCCACCCTATACAGTGTAATGAAACTTAGCTCTGAATGACCCTCCTGACACATCCCTTGAGTTTCTGTCTGTTCTGATCTGAACCTGCCCAGCAAATGGCCATGTGTTCATTTTCTTGCCTTTGAGCTCACCTGGCTGGTTGCACGAGCCTGACCAAGTAAGACAGGCACTTTCTTGTTACATTCTTCTGGGAAACCTCCCCAGACCGACCATGAGCACAGCCCCCTTCAAAGGGGCTTCGGACACACAGCGCTCTCCATCATGTGATGCTGCCAGCAGAGCTGCAGCCATGGGAAGAAGCAAGGTACCTGACCCAGAAATGGTCAATCCTTAGAACAGCTAACTGCTTATAGTCCAGTAATGCTGACAGCTGCTCAAAGCATCAATGGCATCCACTCTCACGGAGATTGAATAAGAACCACACCAAAAAATGAGCAGTTCATAACCAGGGCAGAAACTAAAAGATTCCCACGGAGAAGATTTAAACAGGAGCCCCATGAAGTGGGTCAGTATCGCAGGCATCAGAATTAGGGCCCTGGGAAAGCTTCGTCTCCGTTTTGCCTGTGGATGACAGAACAGCACGGATCCTGAATTTCCTCAAGGGTACGTCCCAGATAGGTAGCCAGCTACGTCTTCTCTGTTTTCCCGTATCGGTACAACACAGTTGTCTACACTACCTGAGAAATTCTGAGTTTGTCTCATTCTTGCAGCATTCTGGTCATGACCTTGTTTTTCCTCAGTCACAGTTCTCATGGTCCCCCAGCCGTTCCACATTCACTAAGTTTCCTAGAGTGAAAACCAGCTCACCCGTTCTTTCCTCCTGCAGTCTGTTCCCCTTTGGAGCTGCTTGCATTCAACATGACCTGGACACCTGATCCTCCACCAGAAACTAGACACTTATCCAAGCTGCTCCTACATCATAGTGAATGTTGAAGGTGGGCTTTGAAGATCTCTGAGGTACTAATTCAGTTACCTCCAAATACCTATAACACCTAGGGTCATGGCTTAGGTTCAACAGGAAGCCACCTACCGACTAATTCTTGGAGAAAGAGAAGACCCTCAAAATTACTGTGCCTGTCCATCTTCTTTGATGTCTAGATTTCCTTGGCCATTGATTGTTCCAGGCTACAACTTCATAAAGCGGAAAGGCCAGTGGACTAGGAGACAGAAGAGCCTGGTTCTAGAACCTGGATTTACCACATTATTAGGCATGGGGATAGATTTAATGTTGTTGGGTCTCAGATGTCTCATGTATAAATTGGGATTATAATGCTTGCTTCCACAGACCACTTATGGTGTAGAAGGAATAGCCAAACTAGCGCTACATGGCATTTCTTAAATATCGTGAACATAGATGCATCATTTTCAAAATCTTCCCTAAAACCTATGGTGGGTTCCTTGAGTTTATGCTGTAAGATGTTAATATAAATTTCAGAGCTAGATACATATGTTACAGAACTATAGGAATATTATATTAAGAGCAGCTATTTTTTAAATGTCACTGTCTGCATTTAAGGGGTGACAATATAATTTACTTTAGGGGGAGGACTGATCCTTCATTTGCGAAAATACTTTAAGGGCCTTTGGTTATGTAAAGATCTTAAGTAACTGAGCCAAGTGTAGAAGGAAATTGAAGAAAAAAGAGAGAGACTACCCTGAGCAATTATTTTACAGATCACTCTTTCCTGAGGGGTAGGAGCGGGGAGACACATCACTGTAGAGATTCTATTCTGGTCTTTAAGGATTTTCCTTTCTTCTTGGTAGATCTAAGAGAAGGTATATGAGGGGCCTGGAACTAGGGAAAGAGCAAGGCCAGGAGTGGGATCTCTGTTCTGAGCCAGGAATCCAAGCAAGAGGCGGATGGCCAAGGGGAATGTCAGCCATTGGGGACCCCTGTGGAAAGAACATGGTCAACAGATTTAGGTTTTTTGGTTTTTGTTTTTTAATTAATTTTTTTTTTTTTTTTGGCGATACGTGGGCCTCTCACTGTTGTGGCCTCTCCTGTTGCGGAGCACAGGCTCCGGATGCACAGGCTCAGCGGCCATGGCTCACAGGCCCAGCCGCTTTGCGGCGTGTGGGATCTTCCCGGACTGGGGCACGAACCCATGTCCCCTGCATCGGCAGGCGGACTCTCAACAACTGTGCCACCAGGGAAGCCCTGTTTTTTAATTTTTAAAGCCAGCTACTAAGTACAGCTTCGTTAACCTTTGTAGCTCCTCCGCATTGCTGAGCAGAATGAGAAGATAGGTCTGCATCCACACTTGCGATGAGGTCACAGGAAAGAGCATCTTTCCTTCCCACCAGGCATCCCTGAGGCCCCTGGAGAAGGTGGCAGGTGACCCAGGTGCGGGCGGTGATCAGAGGTAAGCAAACAGGATTGAAGCAAGGAGCTCATGCACAGAACAAAATGTGACCAGTGGAAGGTGAAACCTATAGATTCAAAACCCAGTAGGGGAATTCCCTGGCAATCCAGTGGTTAGGATTTGGCACTTTCACTGCAGTGGGCTCAGGTTCGACCCCTGGTCTGGGAAGTAAGATTCCATAAGTCACACAGCGAGGCAAAAAAATTAAAAAAATAAAAAAAATAACTGATAGTTTTCAGAAAATCAGGAGGGGCCCCATTACCAAACTCAAGTGTTTCACTGAACATGAATACATCCCAGAGGTCCTGGGGATCCAGCAGACCTGGGACATCTTTGTACATCCCCAGAGGTGGAAGTCTTACCATGAAGACAAGGCAATGCAATGTCCTTTGAGAAGCTGGCTTTGAGCCCTGTGGCCTTGGGTAAGGTGCTTACATTCGGGGGCTCAATTTCCTCAGCTGCTAAGTTCCTGCAGGGCTTCTGTGAGAGGCAGAGAGAACACCTGTCAAATGCTTGAACATGGTTAGCAAATGGTAAGCACTTTGGGTATATGCAGAGGCATGCAAGTCCCATGCCAGCTGTAGGTGACAGCAATTCACGGAGGCAAACACTGAGAGTTTATTTTGAGACACACTTACGCTTGAAACACAGGCTTCCGGAGGGCAATGCCTGGCACACCGAGATCGTGTTGAGGGCCTTAGACACCACAGCATTCACTATTGAACAGCCAAGCTCTTTCCACACTACCTAGCAATTTATTTCTGGGTTAATATGAGGTGATGGTTTCAACCTGTAAATCCCATTAAGTTTGAATCCTGGTTATGTCAAGGTAATGCATAAGAAACAAGGTTGTCATGGCAATTTATATCTGAGACTCACAGGTGATCATAGACCCTAGCTCTGAGGCTCAAGGGACAGTATATTTTCCATGCTTCATTTTTCATACTGGAATTCTCTTCCCCTTCCAACATCCAAAGACTCGATTGCTGGAATCTCTGTGGGGCAGAGATTGACTTTTTACATTGTTTGAATAATGCTCTGAGGTGGTAATTACAAATCTAATAGATACATTTTTATATTGGGAAATTTTATATTGGAAAATTCTATGTATCTGAGAGCTTTTACTAATGACTATTTTTTAATCTAATAGTTTGAGGTAAACATAGGGATAACCTTCAAGCATATTCCCCTTGATAAATGTGTGATATCAACTCTGCACTGTTCTAAATAAAACCCCTTCATTATCTAGTTTAAGGCTATATTTTCAACATTCAGCAAATAAAACGTACCTCTCACACTTGAGACCTCTCTCACTGAATTTAGCTCAGGTACATATTTCAGATTCCTCTTTGTGACACGATTACTTATATTATTGTAAGGCACACAAATGGCCCAAACTGTTTGAATTGTGACTTCTATACAAATAGGAAGATCACTTTGTCATGAGACCTTTCAGAGAGGTTAGAGGTGCTAAACTACTTACCCTGTCGGCCCAGAGTGTGGTAGCAAAAGGATTATTTGCTTTTACAGGCCAGTCTGGCTATTTCCAGTACCCTTTTTGACAGTTCTGCTTGTTTTCCTACATTTATTGTTTTCCAAGAGCTCAGGTTTTTAGAGGCAGGGACAGAACTACTGGCTTTTAGAAGATGGGCAGACTTCAAGATTCATCTACTGACATGAGGGCAGAGACGCCATGATTGCTGCCTGGTTCCAAAATTTTCTTGATCTTTCTGCTTTCAAGCACCACTTACCACTTTATGTAAGAAAATGCTTCTTCTTGGGGAGTATATTATTAATATGTCCAAGGGTATAAGATGACCTTCGGCCATATCTACATGTTCTTACATACATTGCCTAGAAATTCATTTAAAATGAAAATCGTTAGGTTCTGTCAGCCTCTTTATAATTATCAACCCCAACTGAGAAAAAAACATGGAAAAGGGCTTCCCTGGTGGCGCAGTGGTTGAGAGTCCGCCTGCCGATGCAGGGGACACGGGTTCGTGCCCCGGTCTGGGAAGATCCCACGTGCCGCAGAGCGGCTGGGCCCGTGAGCCATGACCGCTGAACCTGCGCATCCGGAGCCTGTGCTCCGCAACGGGAGAGGCCACAGTGGTGAGAGGCCCACGTACCGCAAAAAACAAACAAACAAACAAAAAAACATGGAAAATGTTACTGCATGATTATAAACATAATTTAGAAAGTATTCTTTAAAGAAAACAATTAACTTAATATTCAAAATAACCGTACATGTAGGTATTGCTGTTATCTCTGTTTTATGAAGGAAGAGAGTAGATTTCAGGAATGTTGTGAAGATTTCCAAACTCACAGTGCCAATAAATGGCAGGCCCAGGATCAAATATTCTTTGGTTGTATTAATGTATTCATTAAGCTCTCCTGCAAAGCTCATATATGCCAGCCTCCTTGAAAGGTCAAGATTCCCTGCCCCACTCTTTAGGAAGATTCTGTCACAAGGCAGACAGATACACCAGCCAAGAAATCGCCATACTATGTGCTACATGCTACAGAAAAAGAACATTCATTCTCTCTGGTAGGCTACGGAAGCTTCCAGGAGGGTATTCTATCTGATCTGGGTTTGAAAGGGTGCTATTACCTCACGGACTAGAAAGAGCATAGGCAGAGCCAGGGAAGCCAGGAGCAGCCTCACTTGCTTGTGGGTGATAGTGGTTTGGGACTATGGGAACATGAAGAGTCAGGGCCTGAGTGGCAGGAAGTATGACTATCTTTAAGCTTTAACTAGCTACTTTTAGGGGCTGGATGGTGTCCTCATATGGTCTGAAAGTCCTAACCCCCAATGTAACCTTATGGGTCTTTAAAAAGGTAATTAATTAAAATGAGGTCATTAGGGTGGGTTCTAATCTTATCTGACCTGTGTCCTGATAAGAAGAAGAGATCAGGACAAACAGACACACACAGAAGGAAGACCCTGTGAGATCACAGCAAGAAGGTAGCCGTCTGCAAGCCAAGGAGAGAGGTCTCAGGAGAAACTGCTCCCATCAACACCCTGATTTTGGACTTCTGGACTCCAAAAGTGTGAAGAAATACATTTTTATTGTTTAAGCCACCCAATCTTCTTTGTTACAGCAGCCATAGAAAAGCAATCAGCTGCTTCTATCTTTTCAAAATCTTTATTTAGACCACTCTATGCCTCCACCAGCAGCACAGGCAAATAGCACTCAGTTCTAAGGAAGAGGGCCTGTGCTATAATCACCCCAAAGCAGTAACTGTCACCAGGACGGTAGGCAGGGTACGATGCAGCCACATTCCAGCACCAGCTGGATAAGCGCCTTGCAAGGAGACTTCTGCAGGTGCTAGGCAGAGGTCTTTGCAGGTGTACAGCTTCAGGGGCCATGGAAAGAATGGCCTGGGCAGAATGGCTGGTGGCATGCCCCACAGAGGGCCTTGCCAGAAAGCGGCAGGGGCGGCCGGAGCAGAACAAATCACCCTTAGCCATCCAAGCTGATTTATGGCCTGATACAGCCTTTTATATGGCTTCCCTCAAACTTCACATAATTCATGGCTGCAGCTCACTTTCATTACCATGCTCAGGACCAGGCTTCCAGAAACTCCTTTGAGGGCGCCCTCCACAAGGTCGCCCTGCAAAGTGGAAGGAAGATGCACTCTGGCTTGTGTGACAGCCACTGGGAGGAACAGGCTTCTGAAGGTGTCATGTAGCCCCTTAAGGCTACCCCAGGTTTTATTTTTAATTGTTACAGACTTAACTGTCTCTTTGAAATGCTGCAACAGGGCTGACCCAGCTACAAGTCAGCTCCTGCTAGGGAAATCATGTGAACCCGTAACTCCCAAAGACCTCCCAGTACATCTCCTAGCCTCTGGTCTTCCTCCCTGACTGTTTCATCCTCCAAAGAGATGCTGGAGGGTGTGCTCCTCCCACAGGGCTGTCATGTCATTCCTGATCCTGAGTGTCATCTTTTAAAACAGAGTTTTTAAAATTTGGTGTCACTGTTGTTAAACATATTTTTTGAGCATGCATAATATGTGCATTTATATCTTTTTATAAATTAGACATTTAGGGCTTCCCTGGTGGTGCAGTGGTTAGAAATCTGCCTGCCAATGCAGGGGACACAGTTTCAATCCCTGGTCCGGGAAGATCCCACATGCCGCGGAGCAACTAAGCCCGAGGGCCACAACTGCTAGAGCCCAAGCAACTAGAGCCCGTGCATCGCAACAAGAGAAGCCACCACAATGAGAAGCCTGCGTACCACAACGAAGAGTAGCCCCCGCTCGCCACAACTAGAGAAAGACCGTAAGCAGCAATGAAGACCCAATGCAGCCAAAAATAAATAAATTATTTTTTTAAAAATTAGACATTTACTACTATATACATATAATATGTACTATAAAACTACAAAAAAAAGCAGAGAAATTAAAGGAAAATAAATGTAAAAGCTGAAGTCCAAATCCTTTCACCCTGTGTAAAAAACACCACAAACAGCTCTGTCCTCAGATGACAGCCTTCCTTTCTGAGTGCCCTGAAATGATGAGCTCACACCAGCCTCTTGCCATTGTCCACAAGACCATGCTTCCTTCCCAGCTCTTTCCTTTGTAGACATTCTTCCCTCTGCCTCCATGGTCTATCTGTTCAAACTTCTCATCTTTCAAGATCCAGGTTAATTATAAACAATGAAAATCACATACCCAAGTAACAGGAAAACTTGTTACGCTATTCCAGAGCTCAAACAAACAACACTATACTGTTCTTTAAAATTACTTAAAGACATTTTAATCACAAAATAAATATACAAATTAAGGACTTAAGAATGGAAAAATAAAATGATAAAAATTTCTATAAGCATTGAAAATAGTTAAATATAAATCTAAGAGTTTTGGATCTGGTTATAAACATAACTGTAGGTGCCCAGAATTTATTCTTATAAAATATATGGAAATAATAATTAATAATATTAACATGAGTTCAAAATACCAAACCTTATTAGTAGAATGTATAAGTGGAAGAAGGACACTAAGAATACCCAATTCATTATCTAATTCCCAAATTCATTAGGGAATTTGAAATAAAATTTCATTTTGAATTTTACTTATAACAGAAATATACCTTCAGAAATTTCAGGGTAATTTAAATATAACTCCTAGTAGTAATTCAGATGATACTTGAGTCTTCCCAATTATAAGGTAAAATAAAACAATCAATACATAGTTTATAAAGCAAAATATAAAAAAGGAGAAATAATAAGAATGCATAAAAATCACCATGAAATAAGGTGACAAGATTAAAAACATGTAAATTGGTTATGGCATATATTCAAATGTTTTGGAATTTTTTGATGATGTTGGGAAAGTACTTATTGAAAATATTAAAGAAAACATAACACAAATGTTTCTAAAGTAAGCACATACCTATATTTATACACACACATCATATATAGGTATATATATGTGTGTTTATACATGTATGTGTGCATGTGCGTATATACAACTATACATAAAACTATATATTATATGCATGTATATATACACACATATGTATATATTTATTTACATACATACACACACACATATATATATATATATTTTTTTTACATCTTTATTGGAGTATAATTGCTTTACAATGGTGTGTTAGTTTCTGCTTTATAACAAAGTGAATCAGTTATACATATACATATGTTCCCATATCTCTTCCCTCTTGAGTCTCCCTCCCTCCCACCCTCCCTATCCCACCCCTCTAGGTGGTCACAAAGCACCGAGCTGATCTCCCTGTGCTATGCGGCTGCTTCCCATTAGCTAGCTATTTTACATTTGGTACTGTATATATGTCCATGCCACTCTCTCACTTTGTCACAGCTTACCCTTCCCCCTCCCCATATCCTCAAGTCCATTCTCTAGTAGGTCTGTGTCTTTATTCCTGTCTTACCCCTAGGTTCTTTATGACATTTTTTTTCCTTAGATTCCATATATATGTGTTAACATACAGTGTTTGTCTTTCTCTTTCTGACTTACTTCACTCTGACAGACTCTATGTCCATCCACCTCATTACAAATAGCTCAATTTCGTTTCTTCTTATGACTGAGTAATATTCCATTGTATATATGTGCCACATCTTCTTTATTCATTCATCCGATGATGGACACTTAGGTTGTTTCCATCTCCTGGCTATTGTAAATAGAGCTGCAATGAACATTTTGGTACATGGCCCTTTTTGAATTATAGTTTTCTCTGGGTATATGCCCAGTAGTGGGATTGCTGGGTCATATGGTTTTTATCCAAAACCTTACTATAATATCAGCACAAATAAAATCATAGTAACAATGATTAACCAGAGTTTATGTTGCTGCCCTGCAGGCACTCATAGGGTATCTGCTTGTGCAGTCTTCTCTAAGGACTCTCAGATTTTCTGGAGTCAGATAGAGGTGTATAAAACAAAACAAATCAAAACAGCAAAAATCCAAAAATATCTGTTGCCAATAGTTACTAATGGACAATCAAAATTTCAGAATCAATATACTTTCATGCCACATATTTTATTTTTTTCTTGTTATTTATTTATTTATTTTTGCATCTTTATTGGAGTATAATTGCTTTACAATGTTGTGTTAGTTTCTGTTGTATCACAAAGTGAACCAGCTATGTATACATATATCCCCATATCCCCTCCCTCTTGCATTTCCCTCCCACCCTCCCTATCCCACCCCTCTAGGTGGTCACAAAGCACCGAGCTTATCTCCCTGTGCTATGTGGCTGCTTCACACTGGCTATTTTACCTTTGGTAGTGTATGTATGTTGATGCTTCTCTCACTTCGTCTCAGCTTCCCCTTCACCCCCACCCGTGTCCTCAAGTCCTTTCTCTACATCTGCATCTTTATTCCTGTCCTGTCCCTGGGTTCTTCAGAACCTTTTTTTTTTTTTTTTTTTAGATTCCATATATATGTGTTAGCATACTGGTATTTGCTTTTCTGTTTCTGACTTCACTCTGTATGACAGACCGTATGTCCATCCACCTCACTTCAAAAAACTCAATTTTGTTTCTTTTTATCACGCCACATATTTTAAAAGGTAAAAATGAAGCTTACCAAAAAAAAAAAGAAAAATATAATAATAGCTTAGTTCTTGAACAAAAGTGACCCTTTAAGGCCATATTTCCCTTAGGTTTTCTGAATATTGTGAGTTTCCTTGTTTTCAAATGTATTTTAATCTATTTTTTATATTTGTATCATCCATTTTTCCCTTAAAATTGCCTACTTGAAGCTTGTTCAGTTCTTTCCATCTGAATCATAAAGCGATTCCTGGAAGAGGTGGGTGGGGAGCTCTGGTGCAATCCTCGTGTATAAAAGAGGATCAATGGGTTTAGAAAGGAGCCTTAGGATCACCAAGCTCTGGCTGGTGGCACTTTTCACACATTTTTCCTGCATCAAACTTTTGAGAAAATAGTCATAGTTGTAATCTAAGTCTAGGGACTGAGGTCTTTCTCTGCATCACTGCCCACATCTGGCTGCCATGTTGCTTCTTTGACCTCTAATTCCCTGAAATTGGTGTCTGGGGCTTCTTGGGTTCCCAGAAGGAGACACTCCCTCCACAGGTGAGTCTAAAGGTGCTCATCTCCCACATCCCTGACAAGGGTGACATCTCGTGATGCTCCAGCATGGCCATCCCTTGAGGTGCCAGAGGTGTGTTGGTTCCACATGGAAGCAGGGAGAAGACCCTCTCTGAAGCCTCCCACTCCTCACAAATGCACCAGGCATCTTCCACAATCCAAAAACTTCTGTGTCCCATAATGTCATGCTGCCCTAACTGCCTGAGAGCAGCTTATTCCTTGTGGGAGGCAACCTGTGGAAGCTGAAAAGGTACGCTGAGAGGAGACACAAGCCATAGCTCTCAACACAACTCCATCACTCACCTGTCTGCAGGTTTGGCAAATAATTCAACCACTGCTAGGACACTATTTTTATCATCTGGAAAGAGAGGGTGATAGTTTATGTCCTCCCCGTATCTCAAGACTCTTATGAGAATCCAGCGAGGCAATACATGTAGTGGTACCCTGTACAAGTAGGACATGCCGGGCCAGCAGAGGAAACTGCTATGTGTACAGCTCCATGGTTTCACTTTGCATCTCCATTAAACATTTACAGGACATTCCCCAATCTCAAATGTGGGCTTCTTCCAAGTATACAGTAAATCCAGGATTGCTATCTAATGCATTCAGTATTCAAAATGTGTGTTTTGTTATTGATTTATTGATAAATTCTCTATACAGTCACCTGGGTTAATGATATCTATCCTGAACAATTGCTAAGCTAGTGATCATAGACCTGCTTTCACTCAACTCTTCTACTCTGTTCCTGATATAGTTCTATGCACAGCTTGGTCTTCAATTCAGTGCTTTTTGATTATGGGAAAATTTTTCTTTTTCTCAGTTCTAACCCTGCTAACAGATACCAGTAAACCCCTGATTAATGGAATTACACATCACTTTCCATCCCAGCATTTGGAGACCAGTGGCAATATGCATAATGACATGCCACATGCTTCAGATATTATTGGGATGTCCTGGAAAGATTATTTATTGCCTATGGGAGGAATCCATCAATGGGAAGGGCTGGCATCCTGTCTGTGAGCTAGCTGTCACATACCCTGCGAAATGACTCTTTGTGGGAGAAATCAAAACATGTATTTTCTCCTTGCTGGCTGGCTTCTTATCCATTGTAACCCACCTTTTATTTGGCTTATTAGCCACAAAGTAACACAAACTCAATCAGACTTACTGGCTTTCGTCATGTGGATGACCTGGTTAAGGATTTTCCCTAAGCACACTGAATGAGAGAGAAATGGAGTGAAATGCACAATATTGGCGAGACAAAGGGCATAGGGGCAGAAGTCGGAAGAGCTGTGAGTTACAGCTGGCTTTGGCGTTCATGAGTTTGGTGGCTTCGGGTAAGGTTGCACCTGAGTTTCCTCCCTGTACAATGTGAAATGACCTCACTGGCTTATCCTGAAGATTAGAGATGGCAGATGTCAAGTACACAGCCTGGTGTCTGGCACAGGTTGGTGCTAAAATCTCCATGTTTGCTCCTGGATTCTCAGGTTGTTCTACTTCACAGGATTGTAAGATGGTCAAGTGAAATAATCCCTGTAAGAGATTTTACTCACTTTGTAACCTCCAACATTATAAAACAAGATGTGACCATGCAGAAGACTGGTTAAAAAAAAATGTCTTTTGCTTCACTTCAGCAAAATATTCAGAGTATCTTCCATCCAGCCACTATGATCGGTTCTGGAAATTCCAAAGTATCTGAAATACAACTTGACCCGAAGGAGCTCACAGTACACAAAAGTGTCAACAAATAATTCACTTATAAAATAGCATGTGTTACATTTATAAATAAACACAGTGCTATGAAAACTCAGACAAGGGGACCTCATCCCATGGGGTTCAAGGAAGACTTTCTGGAGGACAGAACAACTTATTGGAGTCTCAAAGGAGGAAATAGATTATAAATGTGATTTTTTTGGTTTTGTTTTGTTTTGTTTTTTGTCAGGGGAAGGTAGTGGGGGGCAGGGAAGGGGGTCTAAATAAAGAGAACAACGTGAGCCAGATACAGGCACATGAAAGAGTGTGTGTGTGTGTGTGTGTGTGTGTGTGTGTGTGTATGCACAGGAAGCCACCCTTAGTATAACTCCAGTGTGAAACTTGATCTGGACTACTGCAGGAGATGGGACGAAACCAAACACTCAGCTTTGAGGGCCATAGAGGGCCACTGCAAGATTTTAAGTCAATTTGCCTTTTAGGGAGATTATCCTGAATGCAGTTTGGGGAATTAATTTAAGGGGAAAGAAGAAAGGCATGGAGCCGGTTAACTGGCTTTGGAACCATGTGAGAAGAGATGTCCTCTGATTCAAGGGCGTGGTAGATGGGAAAAGAGGAAGGGGTTTAGCAAAGGCCTGAGCAGTAGTTTGAAGACTGGCTGAAGAGAGGACAGAGGCAGAGAAGACCCTCTTTGACCCTCCTCATAAATGCGACTGTGTGTCCAGCCCTGTTTGGCATTTGCTGACCATGTTTGGTGAATATACTTCAGGGAATCATGTGTGAGATTGAAAACTGAAAGAAGGAAGGAAGGGAGGGAGGGAGGGGTGAAATCTGTTTTCTCAGCCTAACTTGAAAAGAATAAGCAAGTGAGAAAAGGAAAGAGGAGAAGGTTCGAGCTACCATGTGCCAGGTACTAAACCAGGGCTCTATCTGTAGTAGCTGCCTAACATGCTCTCCCATCACTTAATCCTCAGAACCATGCCTATTTTGCAGGTAAGGAAAATGAGGTTTAAATAGATTAACTCACTGGCCTAAGGACACACAGCTTGAAAGTGAAGAGCCAAGGTTTGAGGTCACGGGCATTTCTGGCTTCAAGTCCAGTGGCATTTCTAGAAGATTTCAGAGCCAAGGTGGCAGATGTATTTACACCATCAGTGGTGTGCAATGTCAAGAAATGTCTCTATCCAGCACCCCAACCCCAACAGGAAAGGCTTCTGCACACCAGCAATTATGATTTCAGATCCACACGGCTTCAACTACAGTACCTCATTAGATCAAGACAGGAATCTTGACACAAACCGTAGTTCATACCAGCTAATTAAATTAAGATCAATATGAAATCTTCTTTAGACAAAGAAGCAATTGGATGTTTCTGGCAGAGATATCTGCAGGTTGAGTCAATAAGGACAAAAAACACATGTTAAAGAGTAGCCATGAGCCAGCATCCTTCCTCCATTCTCTAATGACGTGAACAAGAGAAGCTCCTCAGGAAACAGAAGCAACTGAAATAAGCAGGGAAGGCTGGGAGCTGCCTGCCAGGGCCCGGTGTTCAGGACTTAGAAGGCGTAGGGCCTGGTTATGTAGCTTCTGACCTCAGTTTTCTCATATCTAAATGGGGTTTGAAAACCAAGATGATTCAGAAGATGATTCTTTCCTGGAGGGTTACAAGCTCCAAGTTCGTTTTCACACACAGTGTCTTCTTGATCCTCAGAACAGCTCTTTAAAGGGGGTGTTATCATTATTATCTTCATTTACACAGTAAAGAGATGACTTGGGCCAAGGCTTTTAAGCAAATTTACCCAACATTAAACAGCAAAAATGGAGAGACAGAGCACAGATCCTTCTACCTCCCTATATGCTGTAGGTTTGCTACTTGAGCACATGTCCTTGGGTTGATGGCATATTGACAAGCCCAGAGACACACCCCAGTCCTACCTCCACTTAATGCTTCTGTGTCCCAGAGCCCTCATCTGCAAGTCCAAAGTTTTAGATCAGTGGTTTTTAAACTTTGCGGGTCATAGGTTGCTCTGAAATACCAGTGAAAGCTGTAGACTTGACGCCTGGTGTGGGCGGGTTGGGGAGGAGGTCCTCACTCACACAACATGTGACATCAGAGCATCACTGCTCCCATGCACCTCTGATGGGGCATCTACCCTGGAGCTGGGCCCCCAGCATGGGCTTAGCTCTAAGGCCATTCTCACACTTAACATCTCAGTATCCTATGCGGTAGTTTTCTCCTAAGGGACAAGTTCTTATATCTTATTTAACTCTTCGATGTTAAGAAAGGTGATGATTAAATAAAAAGAAGTAAAGCAAAAATGAAATAGTTAAAACGTGCAAAAATGTGCAATTGATGTTTCTACTTGCATCATTGATTTAAAGTCAAATTATTTTCAGGTTTTCTTTCCCTCAAACTGTAATTCCCAACCTAGCCCACCCCCCCAAAAAAATAGCAGAATAAATCCTTGTGAAAGAATTTATAAAAACAGAGATGAGAAATTAAGGCTCGCTCTGCATTATTATAAAATTTGATTTTGTTTTACATCTTCCTGAATAACTTCCTTTAGGGAAGTGGGCCGCAATCCAGGAAAGAAAATCACAAGGAGGAGTATAGCTGGAAAGTTTCTGTGAGTTTAGCTTGTGAAAAGTGTTCTCCAAAGAGCCAACGTCTTCAGAAAGTGATGGCGACCATTCTGATTAAAAGATGCTGCAGTAAAGGGAGAGGTTACCTTAGTTCATATTTCACTTGCCCAGTATACTTTCCACCGGCTGCTCCCCTTGGGTGCTGGCAAGGTCTCTGTCGGGGATCGGGAGATAAGAACTCCTAAGGCTGCAAAGGATGGTCATTCATCCAGGGTGAAGCAAGCCAAAGCCTGGTTATTCAAACTAAATTTCAAACCCTGGAAATATGAGGTGCTGACAGTTACAATGGTCAGAGCAGGAGCTGCAGTGACCAGGGTGCTGAATCAAAAAAGGATGTCAGGGGAGGGAGAGCAGGACAAGACAAGAGTAAGAGGCCACGTGCACTCCATGGACGCCCCAGGAGGAGGTCCAAAGCCTACTTCTGAATAGTGCACAGGATGCAGGAGGACGAGATTGGAAGCCGTCAAAAATAGAGAGTCGAGGTTGTACTGCAGGGAGGGAGTGTGGACCAGCATCATACTGGTTTCACCAGATCATGCGGCACCATATGCTGGATCTCAGGTTTTCTTCCCCAGTGGCCTGATACAGAATATCTTGCACATTTTTTGCAAGATCATATTTTTAACCAAGGTAGGTACAAGCCAGATGGTTTGCCCCCAACCCCTCACTAACTAGATGCTCTTTGCATTTCCATTTAACCCACAAGGATCCATGAGGCTCTGAGTATAATTATAATGCAAATTCCACAACAGCTTTTACAGATAAATTCTTAGGCAGAAACACTATACAGTGATCAGCCTCTACAGCAGACTGGGATTATTGAAATAATATATATGATTTAATTTTGGATGTATCCACTTTTCTAAAGCTAATTCTTAAGTGCAAGTTTCCAACATCTTTACACTTTTCCTAGTAACCTCTGCCTCTAAATTCTCATGTGTCCCCCCAGAGGGTTAAACCTTAGCAGATTGTGACTAATAACCAAATAGGGAGATAAGTCTTAGATTTTGAAGAATATAAGGGAAAAATAAACTTTATACTTAAAGATGAAAAATAACTATAGGGACTATTTTCCAAGACATTTTAATACTTCAAACATGGTTTATCTGAATGAAATTGCCATTTGTGTAGTTGAAAAGCAGTTGAGTGCAGGCAATTTCCTGCAGTAGAGAGAACAGAAGTTTCTGAGAAGAGGGGCTACCACCAGAGAGACCCTCCACGTCCTCTGCTGCTGTTCCAAACAGTCGCAATGGATGGGTCCAGATTTCGATGATAAGAATGTCTCAACATAAAATCCACTTCCTCTTTTAATTCTCAAGTGAGAATCAAAACCCCTTAGAGATAGACGTCAATTGGGCTCTCTCTTCCCTCATATCAGTCTTTCCATTCTGAGCTTGGGGTACCCCTGAGATGACACCCTAAGTCTGGGACAACACCTGGGACCAGGTGAGGGTGAGACAAGGGCAATGCTCTGGGGATGCTGGAGTCTCCCTTACCTCTTGACTCTTTCCCTTTGCAGTGAGTTAATTGTTCCTTCTCGATTTTCTATGACTCCAGGAAACCTCTCAAGTCGTGGGGTGGGGAGGGGAATCCCTGGAGAGCAGACGTCCTGTAGGGCTGGCCCTGCACAAGGGGTCTCAAACCTGTGCTCCCACTCAACACTCTCCAGCAACTATAACTGCTCCCATTTCATTAATAAGGAGACCAAGGCTTGAAAAAGCTAAATAACATCTCCAGGGTCATAGGGCTCAATAGGGCAGAACTGGCGTGAAATGCAGTCATATCTGACCCCAACACCTCCCGGTGTGATGTTTCCTGTCTCCTCCCTGACCTCTTGGCCACAAGCACCTGCACGGTCATCAATCTTTGCTTTATCAGCTCAGAGCAGTTTGACCCATTTGGTGCTCATATCTTGTGTTTGAAATTCATTTAATGGTTTGTGGTACTTTAATAAACACAAATGCATAAAAGTAAGGATTTTTTCCTTATTTATGGAGTTGTGATGTTTTCAACATTTAAACCAGAGAGCATTGCCGACTGTTAATGAACTGTTGCTCAAGTAGCTTAACCTGAATGGAAAAAACAAAACAGATAACAGATAAACAACAAGGTCCTGCTGTACAGTGCAGGGAACTATATTCAATATCCTGTGATAAATTATAACGGAAAAGACTAGGAAAAGTATATATATGTATACACACACACACACACACACACACACATATATATATATATACACATATATATGTAACTGAATCACTTTGCTGTACACCAGAAAGTAATACGACACTGTAAATTAACTACTTCAATTTAAAACAAGAGTGAAAAGGCAACCTAGAAAATGGAAAAAAAAATATTTGCAAATCATATATCTGATAAGGGATTAATAGCCAGAATATATATTTTTTAAAACCCCTGCAACTCAACAACCACAAAAAAGAAACAACCCAATTTGAAAATGGGCAAAGAACTTGGATAAATATTTCTCCAAAGAAGATTTACAAATGGTCAATAAGCACATGAAAAGATGCTCAACCTCAATAGTCATTAGGGAAATTCAAATTTTAAAAGCACACACACAGATAATATACAGAGATTCCTTTCCTAAGATAGGGTCATGTTAGTGACCAGGAGCAAACACACTCCAAGTTCCATATCCTAACTTTCACATAATAAATGCTCATTATGTTACTATGTGCTAGACAGACGACTGGCAAATTTATATATTTTAGCAATCTTAATTTAACCTATATCCATTTAATTTATCGCATTTAAGCCTCACGTTCTGTGACATAAGCACCTCAGTTTCACAGATAGAAAAGGAGCTTGTACAACCAGATTGGTTCTATAAAGAGATCTTTCAAAGCAATCTGAGGCAACAGTTTTCCTATCGTCTTTTCTGTGCCCATCCTCGATATCTGATTATTAATTTGCTGTATCCTAGAGCCAGAAATAGACTGTTTTATGTTGAAGTCACCAATTAAGTTTGTTTTATTGGTGCTGGGGAGAGAAAGGTCCTCATCTACCCCTATCTGTCATAAAACCCTTGCTTAAAAATCGCTTGGTGGAGACATCATCCTCCAATACAGAGATAAAAGGAAGATTAAAAAGCTGTGACAGGGAGGGAGGGTGGCATGGACATATATACACTATCAAGCATGGAATGGATAGCTAGTGGGAAGCAGTCGCATAGCACAGGGAGATTCAGCTCCGTGCTTTGTGACCACCTAGAGGGGTGGGATGGGGGGTGGGGGGGAGGGAGACGCAAGAGAGAAGAGATATGGGAACATATGTATATGTATAACTGATTCACTTTGTTATAAATCAGAAACTGGTACACCATTGTAAAGCAATTATACTCCAATAAAGATTATAAATAAATAAATAAATAAATAAAATGCATGATGTGAATCTGTCCTAGAGGCTAATCACATGCAGCGGGAGGGAGAGAAGCCTGGTCTGCTGGTGTTATCAGCTTATCAGCCCCATATTATCTCTATCATCTATTTATCATCAGGGCTATCATTAGGAAGATTAAACACCAGAGTCTACAAATAGTCCTGAAATTTTTGTCTTTCATTAGTGACTTATTATTATTACACAAGACCTCTCTTTTTCCAGCAAAGACAATGATTTCTTAGTCTGTGTCAGGATGCAATCCATAGAGAATTCATCAGGACTGAGGAAATATTAAATGCTATTTCCAACTGCTGCATCCTATTGTCAGGAGCCATCTTGGATAATAATGGCCTTAATTTATAGAAATATAAATAATACAACAGTGACACCAGGGATCTATGATCATATAAATCTGTCACAGAACAGTACAAATGAACATAGTTAAATGAAACTGAACTATAAATATATCTGTACATCAGCTTGTGATGGAAAAAAGCTTACCAAAAAAAAAAAAAAGCAAGAACCTCAACAGCAGTAAAAATGGAAGCATCTTTAGTCAACAGAGGACTTTCGCCTTGAAATGTGAGCCATTGTTGCATTCTATTCTTTAGAAATCTTAAGATATATTGAAAGTGATTTTTTTAAAGGAAACAGAGGTCGTGCATCTTGTAGTCTCAGACAATCCCCATGCCTGATGGTGCATGCACTCTTTTATAACTTAAGTAGCGATAACACCTTATATTAGATTTTGTGATGCTCATTGGAATAACTAGATTTACTATCTTATGAATAATCTAGTGCTGTAGTGTTGTTGGCTTGGGTGGGTAACATTATCTTTTTTTTTTATTTCAAAAAATGCTGCATTTGCTGTTTGAAATGAATGAAATCTGTTTCCAGGAATGTTCTCTTTATATAAGAAAAGTCATCTGCTTATAGCAGCTGAACAAAAAGATCTTCGTAATTTTTTTCTCTTTTTTTTTTTAAGATTTCATTTTATTGATTACTCCAGGAAAATACCTACATTGCTTTCTACACTAGAAGGGAAAGCATGTACGTAGAACTTTAATGCAGAAGATAAGTTGGATTGATCCCTTCCAAAATTCGTATCAAACACAACTTATTAGAAACGCTTTCCATCGAAACAAACAGGCTCAAGAGCAAAATAAAATATGCAGAAAGGTTATTGTTGTTATAGGAACATGATATGTTCTGTTCATTATGGAATGTACATTCATGCAATGAGCTGGAAGAAGAAAGCGCTCCACAGTTTTAAATGTTGCCTTGCAGATTTGCAATGTTGAAATTTTTAATTTGACATCCATGACAGAAGTACAAGATTTGAAATAATTAAGTTCTGATTTTATCAAGATGGAAGTGAAGATGCAGGAGCTAGAGGTGATATTTACCCAGACAAATCACAGCTGGTAATTTCACAACGCATCAGGCCACGATGGAGAATTATTCAGAGCTTTTCAATCAGAATACATCTTTAATTGGTAATCAAGATATAATTTTATTAACATGGTGTGTGGTTGGAGGAGGTTTTCTGGGAGCTTTAATCCATTTAAAGAAAATGTAAATATATTAGAATCTCAAATCATCATAAGCGATTGCTACTTTGCTACCAGTGGAATTCATATATGTTCTGTGCCCTCACACAGTTGTTACATGGGATGTAAGTCAAGGGCACTGCTAGGGTCTGTTTTAGGGAAGGGAGTCCCTTCCTCATGGTGCCTCAGCCCCCGTCACCCCCACCAGCCATCCTGTATCCTGTGCCATGAACACTATGTCTCAGAGAAGCAAACTGCATCCTGTAATGCCTGGGCTGGTGGCTGTCCCACAAAGCCATAGAACTGATTTCCTCTCTCACCATTCGCTGCCACTGCACTGGGAATGTGAGCATTACATTCTCCCTTTTATCACTTTCCAAATAATGCAGTTGCAGGAGACATGATCTTCCTCACCTGTCTCTTCATGTCACATCCCTGGTTCTGGCTTTCACTCAGCATCGATCCATCTGCCTCAGGGGGCTAGCCCCCTCGCAGTCGCCCTCTCTGTGTGATCATGGTTGGCCAAGAGGACGCACATATTATGGCTCATAAGAGGCAACAGCAAATGGGCTTCCCTGGTGTCACAGTGGTTGAGAGTCTGCCTGCCGATGCAGGGGACACGGGTTCATGCCCCGGTCCGGGAAGATCCCACATGCCGCAGAGCGGCTGGGCCCATGAGCCATGGCCTCTGAGCCTGCGCGTCCGAAGCCTGTGCTCCACAAAAGGAGAGGCCACAACAGTGAGAGGCCCGCGTACCGCAAAAAAAAAGAAAAAAAAAGATATAACAGCAAATAAAGTTCTGGAATTCAAGTGCCTGGGTTCTAACTGCAGCTCCAAAGCTCACTGGTTAGTGAACATGGACAACTGACTCGAATCTCCCCCCCAACAGGTTCCTCAACTCACACATAAAGTTGGTGTGCAGGACTCCCCTCAGGTCCCCTCCCCTCCTGTGTCCCTTGGAGGTCCCTCCCAGGCCATCCGTGCCCCTGGCTCCTGGTAGGACTTGGCAGGCCAGAGAGAGAGTGAGAATGAGGGGTGTCTGGGTACTTGTTTTTCTGGCTCCTTCCAGAAGGAACTCTGAGGTTTCTTTGGGCTAAATCATCTCTCCACAGAAAGTCCTTGTTAGACTCAAGACCCCCAGTGTTGTAAGACTTTCTGTTCTTACGACGCCAAGTAGGCTGTACCAGCCTCACCATTTTCTTAAATTTTTTATTGGAGGATAGTTGATTTACAATGTTGTCTTAGTTTCTTCTGTACAGTAAAGTGAATCAGTTATACATATACATATATCCACTCATTTTTAGACTCTTTTCCCATATAGGTCATTACATAGTATTGAGAAGAGTTCCCTGAGCTATAAGATAGGTCCTTATTAGTTATCTATTTTATATATAATAGTGTGTATATGTCACCCTTTCAGGTAGTGGCAGCACAGCTGCTTCTAGACCTACAAACTTCCACCCAACCGCAGATGTATGATCACTCCCTTTGTGATACCTAGAGACAAATGACAATGAAAGCACGATGATCCAAAACCTATGGGATGCAGCAAAAGCAGTTCTAAGAGGGAAGTTTACAGCAATACAAGCCTACCTCAAGAAAGAAGAAAAATCTCAAATAGCAATCTAACCTTACACCTAAAAGAACTATAGAAAGAAGAAAAAACAAAACCCAAAGTTAGTAGAAGGAAAGAAAACATAAAGATCAGAGCAGAAATAAATGAAATAGAAACAAAACAATAGCAAAGATCAATAAAACTAAAAGCTGGTTCTTTGAGAAGATAAACAAAATTGATAAACCATTAGCCAGACTCATCAAGAAAAAGAGGGAGAAAACTCAAATCAATAAAATTAGAAATGAAAAAGGAGAAGTTACAACAGACACCACAGAAATACAAAGCATCCTAAGAGACTACTACAAGCAACTCTATGCCTATAAAATGGACAACCTGGAAGAAATGGACAAACTCTGAGAAAGATATAACCTTCCAAGACAGAACCAGGAAGAAATAGAAAATATGAACAGACCAATCACAAGCACTGAAATTGCAACTATGATTAAAAATCTTCCAACAAACAAAAGTCCAGGACCAGATGGCTTCACAGGTGAATTCTATCAAACACTTAGAGAAGAGTTAACACCCATCCATCTCAAACTTTTCCAAAATATTGCAGAGGAAGAAACACTCCCAAACTCATTCTGTGAGGCCACCATCACCCTGATACTAAAACCAGACAAAGATACTACATAAAAAGAAAATTACAGACCAATATTATTGATGAACATAGATGCAAAAATCCTCAACAAACTACTAGCAAACAGAATCCAACAACACATTAAAAGGATCATACACCATGATCAAGTGGGATTTATCCCAGGGATGCAAGCATTTTTCAACATATGCAAATCAATCAATGTGATACACCATATTAACAAATTGAAGAATAAAAACCATATGATCATCTCAATAGATGCAGAAAAAGCTTTTGACAAAATTCAACACCTATTTATGATAAAACCTCTCCAGAAAGTGGGCATAGAGGGAACCTACCTCAACAAAATAAATGCCATCTATGACAAACCCCCAGCAAACATCATTCTCAATGTTGAAAAACTGAAAGCATTTCCTCTAAGATCAGGAACAAGACAAGGATGTCCACTGTCACCACTATATTCAACATAGTTTTGGAAGTACTGCCATGGCAACAAGAGAAGAAAAAGAAATAAAAGGAATACAAATTGGAAAAGAAGAAGTAAAACTGTCACTGTTTGCAGATGACATGATACTATACATAGAGAATCCTAAAGATGTCACCAGAAAACTACTAGAGCTAATCAATGAATTTGGTAAAGTAGCAGGATACAAAATTAATGCACAGAAATCTCTTGCATTCTTATACACTAATGAAGAAAAATCTGAAAGAGAAATTAAGGAAACACTCCCATTTACCATTGCAACAAAAAGAAGAAAATACCTAGGAATAAACCTACCTAGGGAGACAAAAGACCTGTATGCAGAAAACTATTAGACACTGATGAAAGAAATTAAAGAAGATACCAACAGATGGAGAGATATACCATGTTCTTGGATTGGAAGAATCAATATTATGAAAATGACTATACTACCCAAAGCAATCTACAGATTCAATGCAATCCCTATCACATTACCAATGGCATTTTTTACAGAACTAGAACAAAAAGTCTTAAAATTTGTATGGAGACACAGAAGACCCCGAATAGCCAAAGCAGTCCTGAGGGAAAGAAACTGAGCTGGAGGAATCAGGCTCCCTGACTTCAGACTATACTACAAAGCTACAATAATGAAGACAGTATGGTACTGGCACAAAAACAGAAATGTAGATCAATGGAACAGGATAGAAAGCCCAGAGATAAACCCACACACCTATGGTCAACTAATCTATGACAAAGGAGGCAAGGATATACAATGGAGAAAAGACAGTCTCTTCAATAGGTGGTGCTGGGAAAACTGGACAGCTACATGTAAAAGAATGAAATTAGAACACTCCCTAACACCATACACAAAAATAAACTCAAAATGGATTCAAGACCTAAATGTAATACCGGACACTATAAAGCTCTTAGAGGAAAACATAGGAAGAACACTCTTTTACATAAATCACAGCAAGATCTTTTTGATCCACCTCCTAGAGTAATGGAAATAAAAACAAAAATAAACAAATGGGACCTACTGAAACTTAAAAGCTTTTGCAAAGCAAAGGAAACTACAAACAAGACGAAAAGACAACCCTCAGAATGGGAAAAAATATTTGCAAATGAATTAACGGACAAAGGATTAATCTCCAAAATATATAAACAGCTCATGCAGCTCGATATTAAAAAAGCAAACAACCCAATCCAAAAATGGGCAGAAGACCTAACTAGACATTTCTCCAAAGAAGACATACAGATGGCCAAGAAGCACATGAAAAGCTGCTCAACATCACTAATTATTAGAGAAATGCAAATCAAAACAATGTGGTATAACGTCATACCAGTTAGAATGGGCATCATCAGAAAATCTACAAACAACAAATGCTGGAGAGGATGTGGAGAAAAGGGAACCCTCTGGCACTGTTGGTGGGAATGTAAATTGATACAGCCACTATGGAGAACAGTATGTAGGTTCCTTAAAAGACTAAAAATAGAATTGCCATATGACCCAGCAATCCCACTACCGGGCATATACCCAGAGAACACCATAATTCAAAAAGACACATGCACCTGATGTTCATTGCAACACTATTTACAATGGCCGGGTCATGGAAGCAACCTAAATGCCCATCAACAGATGAATGGATAAAGAAGTCATGGTACATATATTCAATGGAATATTACTCAGCCATAAAAAGGAACGAAATTGGGTCATTTGTAGAGACATGGATGAATCTAGAGACTGTCATACAGAGTGAAGTATGTCAGAAAGAGAAAAACAAATATCGTATATTCACGCATATTTGTGGAACCTAGAAAAATGGTACAGATGGACAGGTTTGTAGGGCAGAAACTGAGACACAGATGTAGAGAACAAATGTATGGACACCAAGGGTGAAAGCGGCAGAGGGGAGTGGTGGTGGTGTGATGAATTGGGAGATTGGGATTGACATATATACACTAATATGTATAAAATGGATAACTCATAATAAACAGCTGTATAAAAAATAAATTAAATCATTTTTTAAAAAAAAATCAAATAAAAAAAGAAAGAAAAAAAAAGAGTAGAAACAAAGTGAAAAGAGTAACACCAATTACTTTGCTACTACAGCCACCAGGCAGGAAAGGCTAGTAGCTTTGACTAGGATGCCTGTAGAAGAGATGCAGATACATTTTTAACGTGGGATCCTTTTTGATGGTGGAAGTGGCAGATCATGGTTCTGGGATAGAGGTGATGATGACAAGTTAGGCATCTAGCTTGGGGCCTGGGAAATCAGCTGTATCGTGACCTTGGAGACCCAAGGGGAGGTGGAGGTGTGAAGAAGGCAGCTGGAGATGGGAGCCTGGAGTTCAAAGTGAGATCTGGAGATGAAAGTGGATGAGTCATCCTTTCAACCCATTTAAGGTTGCAGTCTTGCATGTAATCACCAAAAAGAAAGCATAGAGAGAAAGCTGCAGGGCCAAACTGAGCGACTCCATCCTTTTTTTTTTTCCTACTTGGAGAAGGTTGCTTTTTATCACTGAGATGTAATTGACAAAACATTATATTAGGTTCAGGTGTACAACATAAAGATTTGATATTTGTATACACTGAAAAAAATGAGCACCACCATAAAGTCTAAGTTATTCTTTATCACCATACAAACTTACAAAGTATGCAATGCAATATTATTGACTATAGTCACCATGCTGTATGTTACATCTCCATGACTTATTTATTTTATGAGTGGAAGTTTCTACCTCTTGACCCCCTTCACTCACCCCTACTACTCCTCCCTTCAGGAAAATACCAATTTTCTCTCTGTATATATGAGTTTGGATTTGTTTTGTTTGTTTGTTTGTTAGATTCCATACATAAGTGCGATCATATGGTATTTGTCTGTGTCTAACCTATTTCGCTTAGCATAATACTCTCAAGGTCCATCCATATTGTTACAAGTGGCAAGGTTGCATTCCTTTTATGACTGAGTATATTTTCATTGTATGTGTGTGTGTGTGTGTGTGTGTGTGTGTGTGTGTGTGTGTATCACATCTTCTTTATCCATTTATCCATCTCTGGACACTTTGGTTGTTTCTATATCTTGGCTATTGTGAATAATGCTGCAGTGAATATAGGGGGGCATATTTCTTTTTGAATTATTAAATTTTGTGCTTATTTAAATTACTGTTTTTGTTTTCTGCTTATAAATACCCATAAGTGGAATTGCTAGATCATACAGTAGTTCTATTTAGTTTTTTGAGATTCCTCCATACTGTTCTCCATAGTGGCTACACCAATTTACATTCCCACCAACAGTTCACAAGGTTTACCTCTTCTCCAGAGCCCTGCCAACACTTATTTGTTTTCTTTTTGATAATGAGTGACTTCATCCTTTAGGAATAAGAGAAGGAGGATGAAATAGCAAAGGAGGTGGAGAAGAGCTTCCAAGAAAGGGAATGGACTCTCTGGACAGTCTAAACACTGTAAAAAAAAAAAAATTAGGGTCCAGGGAGGAAGGAAATGACATCATCAAAGAGAAGTAGTTGAGTTTTGAAAGATCCAGGGCTCTCGCATTCAGCTGTGGGGTCTTGTCCAGGAGAAAAAGTGTGAGGGGAAGTTGTTATTGATTGCTTTTAAAGGTTTCCATAAATTTTCGTAATGTTCTAGAACTAGTGATTTGACATAATTAGTATTACAAATACTGTATACACAAAGATAAATGATACTGTAAGGTAGTCCATTGTCCGCGCTCTCTCAGTAACAAGTGCCTGACACGATTCAAAGTTGCCGAAGCAAAAACTGGAAATTGTTCACTCACACAGTCAGAATTCTCTCCCTGTGTCTCTCAGCATTAGTCCTTTCATCGGTCAACATAATTCCCTGGTAATGGACATTGTCATCCTCCGTCTCTCTGTGGCAGGGGACAGTGAGGTATGACACCAGAAAGATGCAGGTATCCAATACCTCGGCCTCAGGCATCTAGAACAAGGACAGAATCTTCCTCCTGGAGTCCACATAGGAAATTCACAGGATCGTCTCCCTGGGACCTATGTCACCCCTTTGTTGACCACTTGGGGCAGAACAGAGAATAAGGAGTGACCCATCCTGGACTCCCATGGAGAGGAGGGGCTACACTCCCCAGAGGAAGGAGGTCCTCTTTCCAGCAAAAGACCGGGAGGGATGGGAGCGGAGGAAAGCACCAGCTGTCCATTGCAGACAGCCAGCAAATGCATTATCCTGTCAACAAATGCATGTCCAATTAAAGGACAATTCAGTCTTCTCACTTGCTACCAAGTAAATTTTAATAGTGACAACTATTCCAGCTGAAAAATAGATTCTCTTCCTCTGAGGCGTTAATATGCAAAGACAGCAGCATCCAATAGAGGCTGTTCTTGAGTTAATTTTGTTAGGTGGTGGCAGTAGGAACATAAGATTTGGCTTAAAAAGAATCTAGCCTGCTGAAATAGTTTTGATATTTTCCTTCAGAACTGATGAATAAAACTTAAGACATTCTAACCTCATGGACAATTTTTCACGTTGCTATCCAAATGGGAAACCATTGTTATGGTTATTACTACATAAAATGCATGATAAAATAAGAAAAGAATTCCAGAATCTCATATTCTCATATTATTATGTGTTGAAAAATATATATATATATACATATACATACCCACAGATACATACACACACACACACAACTGAACAAAAGATATTCTAGAGCCCCAAATATGTCTATCTGTTTTTATTTGTTCTGGGAGCTCATACAAGAGCCCTCGTCTGGCATTGACATGTAAATGAGTCAGTGATGGAACTATGCTTGCTCTGTCCCTGATCTACATGTCAATACCTGACTATTCTGTAATTTATGTACGCAGAGAAATCAGCTACTAGGCACAAGTCTTATCACCCCTGAACACATGTTAAAAATTTACTCCCTGAAATGGGTACGCTCAAATCCAACTTAGTAATATAGGCTAATGTACTTTACAAGTTTATTCACATGCAAAGTACATTTTGAAGCTATTTATCTTTCTTTTAAAAGAAATCACTGCGTTAAAGACATCTTTGGGGTCGGGAGCCTCTGATTTCTGCATTAAAATGTCCAGCTGTGTATCATCGAGCAGAGTCGATCAAGCCAACGTGCACACCTGCTGACAAGGTTCCCCTGCAGCCTTTTCATTACCAGACACCCAAATATCACTGTTTATGTCCTGCTCAGATGACTGATGCTTGAAGATCTGTGTTTTAGAGTTTATACATTAGACCAATTATGATGAAAAATCTGGTTCCATGATGGCAGTAAGGCTGTGCCCATCACAAGTCCTGTCACTTCAGAAAGGTGTGTCCCAAGTAGGCTTGGACCAAACTCCATTCCAGTGCCAGGCCTTTGGGCAGGGAGAGCAGCCCCTAAGCACTCTGCTAAATGCCTTCAGGCAAATTGCCTTTGTCCATCGAGGTCGCTTGACTTTCCTGTTTCAGCGCCTCCTCGAAAGGCAGCAGCTAGCAGCACCGTGTGACTTCAGACTTCCTGTGACAAAGTCGCGAAGCCTATTTTCATCAGAGTCGGTTTTCAAACATCTGTTAAAACTGGGTAGGGTGAGAAAGAACCCAGCCTTATGAAATCATTTTTAAAAACTTTCAGATCGATATGTCCTCAATGAGGGAAGTATACAAATGTATTAGTTGCAGAAAATGGTCAGATCTCTCTAAGGTGAAATAAAGCAAATGCTGATCTTCAATGTCTATGAAATTTCTTTGGAAATATTTTATGATGCTATTCCTCATATCTAATTCCCACTATTTTGATAATTTTAAACATTGTGGTAGGAAGAAGGGCAACATGCTGTGATGGGAAAACAGCTCTGGAAGGGGAATCAACAGACCTAGGTGCTTATCTGCTTGGCTTTCCTTGGGGATCCCAGGAGAACCCCCAGGACCTCCCTTGGCCTGAATTTATATTTATATTTATTTATTTATAAATATTTATATCTTATATCTGTAAGATTAGGGGATTTTAAATATTTGTTAAATGTTCATATCTTGTATAATGCTAATTAATTGTCACTTTCATTTAGGGAAAACCAGAATGGCACTTAGGTACTGACAGTGATGGATGCAAAGTTGTAGGGTCTTACGTCCTCTGAGATAGAATTAGAGTTCCTGCTTTTCTCTTTGTATCTCATTGAACTTCTGACTGTATTCCTGCAAAAATTAAGCAAAGCAAAACCAAACAAAAAAACTAGGTGTGCTAGAGGTTGAAACTGTGGGAGAAGTTGTAATATTTAAAAGTAGGTCTGAACGTGACCAAGAATCTGCACTTCTGACAAGTTCCAGGTGGTGTTGCTGGTCCAGGGCCTACACTTTGAGAATCACTAGTGTTGTGTGTCTATCTAATTCCAACACTAACTTGACATCATTAGGAGTCGCTTTAGGGGTTTTCTGATTTTTTCCCTTTTTGAAGAGAGTTCTCTAAAGCCTAAGTAAGGTTCCTAAAGTTAGGAACGTATTTTTACTTATCAGAAGCATCTTCTACCATGAACAGATATCGTTTTTAGGAATACCGTGGCAGGCAGGCAGCATGTGCAGTCATGATAGTATCACCTTATACCCCAAATCACGTGCAGGCAGAGAGAGGCTGCAGCTCTGGGAAGATATTCTTAGTCCTCCTTCCATAGTGCAGCTTCTGGGAGCAACCGTGAGACTAGGGGGTTTTCCAAAGACCACCTACCAGGTAACAAAAACATGCAGGGGTGTCTCCCTCTCCATCCTTAGAAACCAAGGGAAGCACACGAGTTCCCTCGAAAGCCCAGCATGTTTTCCACTTTCAGCGGGAATCACATGTGGTGCTCCCAGCGACCCTGTGGGCGCAGTTCTCCTCGGCCGGAACAGGAGGCTGCTTCTCACACCCAGGTGAGGCTCAGTTCCCTGTCCAGGAAGAAGGTCCCTCTCCTGATAGCTGCACTATATGTTGTTGCAGGATCAGAACTAAGTATGTAACATACTAACAGTTACGTATTTTAGCTTACACATTGAGAAACATGCTTTGAGATGTCATCCTCAGGTTCTTTCTTTCTTTCCTGCAAGTAAGTGTTAAAGTTTAGAGGATGATAGGAAGCTGCAAAGCAGTGCAGGGTGCAGGGAGCAGTGCAGGGTGCAGGGTCTGGGCTTTGACAACAATTGAGTCCCCGTGGAACATCTCATCTAACCATAGGTGCCGCCGGCCTCCCAGCTTCCCCGCTAGTGAGAAGGGGGCTCTCAGCCCTGGGATCTGATTCAGAGACTCAGAGAGAAGGGGGCTGACTGGCCTGTCTCCTTAGGGGAGGGCTTGACAACTGAACCCCAGAGGCCCACCTCCCTTGGGATCCCCCCACACAGAGGCTCTCCCTGAACATCACTTTCTCCCCTCTTCTCCCCTCTTTGTGGGCTGGCAGAGAGCACCTCTGCCCCATGATACTGACACATCTACAGAGTCCAAATATTTCTTTTACAGACAAGGAAACTGAGGCCAAATAAGTTAGAGGGTTTTCTGAATGGCAGGAAAGAAAATCACTTCGAAGACCAGACTGAATTCTGTGTCACCACACTCCAGGCTGATGTCCAGGGAAGGAAGATACATAGATATATGGTGTTGTTCTATTTCATCTGAGTTATTAGGTACTATGTTCCTTTTTTCTCCTTACTATGAAACTATACAAGGGTTTCTGAAACTGGGCACTGTGGACCTTTGGGACCACAATGTCATTGGTTGGGGAAGGGGCATTATGCACTGTAGGATGTCTAGAGCATCTTGGCATCTTCCTGCTAGATGCCAGTAGCACCAGGCCTGACAGCTGTGATAACCAAAAATGTCTCCTGACCTTTCCAAACACTCTCCAAGGGCCAAAACCTCCCAGGATGAGACCCATTTAAGTTATCCTGTGGCAACTAATAAGCTGCTAATATAGTCAAGTATTTTACATATGAAAAATAACTATTTTTAAAAATAAATTTATTTATTTATTTATGGCTGCATTGGGTCTTCATTGCTGTGTGCAGGTTTTCTCTAGTTGCAGTGAGCAGGGGCTGCTCTTTGTTGAGGTGCGTGGACTTCTCATTGCAGTGGCTTCTCTTGTTGCGGAGCAAGGGCTCTAGGTGTGCGGGCTTCAGTAGTTGTGGCTCTCAGGCTCTAGGCACGCAGGCTCAGTAGTTGTGGCGCACGGGCCTAGCCGCTCCGCGGCATGTGGGATCTTCCCGGACCAGGGCTCGATCCCATGTCCCCTGCATTGGCAGGCGGATTCTTAACACTGCACCATCAGGGAAGTCCCAGGAACTATTTTTAAAAGGGTATGTGTGGGAAGTATATTTGGGTGTGTGTCTGTATGTATCGTTCCGTGTGTGTGTGTGTGTGTGTGTGTGTGTGTGTGTGTGTAAATGATAAAGAGTTCCACTAGATTCTCTTTGGTTAAATCAAAATGCATTGAGACTTCTGTTTCTGGCCAAGATCGAGTCAGAGTGACTGGATTTACCTTTCTGCCTGAAACCATCAAAACTCCAGGCAAGTTGTCGGCAACAGCAATTTCAGATGCTGGTCCTCGGGCAGCGCGTGCAGGGTTCTGGAGAGAGGATAATGGGGGTCTGCCACCCCCTCCACAGCTGCCCCAAGTGTGTCCAGGAAGGCACCTCCCCAAGTTAGGAGGCAGGACGCAGCACATCTTGTGTTATCATGATGGACCCAGCATCTCCACATCCTGCACAGCCCAGCTCACGCATGCGCGATGCTCTGCCCTCAACCTGAGAGATGCTGTCCTGGGGACAGGAGGCACAAGCCCTGGCCCCTCGCCTCCAAGTGGGGTGGACACGTTTGAAATCTGCTTACAGTGCATCGAAGATACAATGATTTCCTGTTTCAGAGAAAATATCTCCTTTCTAGAAAGGCTATTCTCTTGGCATACAATTTCCCCATGTAATTTTGGGGAAAAGTACTTGCAATCTTGTTAATAAATAGACTTTTTCTTACTGACTGAAAATAGTGGTAATTTCAAGCTGGCTGTAATCACTGGTATTTATCTATTTTCTGGTGTGTATATCAGCAGCCTTAGCATTGGACAACCAGACCCTCACCCCACCCCACCCCAGGGAAAGGAAGAGTTTCCCAGCCAAACAGAAACAGAGGGAGTGGGTCGTGCTACTACTTGCCAAACCTCAATTTCCCTTTCTTTTAAAAAGAGATAGTATGGTAATAATAATACTAACATGATCATGATGAGATCTTTCTCCCAAGTTTGCAGGGAATGATAAGAGATGCTAAGCAGAGCCTGCTTGCTGTAAGTACTGAGACTTTGCTCCTCCAGTATTATCATTGTTACTATTACTACTTTTACTCTTGCTATTCGAAGAAAGAGATTATATGGAGAAGGGTTGAAAACTGGGTTAGAATCCCAACTATGAGACCTCCTTAGCCATTTAATCATAGAAAGTCAGTGATCACCTCCTGCCCTATTTCCCTGTAAGCAAATGGCGATAATGATGAAATCTTTCTCTAAGCACAGGGGAGCCAAGATCCAAACCCAAGGCTGTTTGACTCCAAAGCCCTCGCTGCTTCACACCCCATCAGAGTCAATTATTGGTGAATCTAATCCTAAAAAGCCACGCCGTCCTTTACAAGGCACCCAGATGACAAAGCCGTCCTGCAACATGTCTGAGTCCTGGAGTCCTAGATTTCACATATGAAACAACTCAGGATAAATGTGGATTTGTATCTGTTCCTATCTCCTTCCACAGAGTTGCTACCACTCCCAGAAAATTCCTTCTGAGCACTGCCTGGCCCACCATCTGCGATATGCCGTTTACCTAGACGAACCTTCCTGCAGCAGGAAATGCAGGGCGGGGCAGACATGACTCAGAGCTCCAATTAAGAAAGGAAATTTGCATTAGGAACACTAACGCCTGTCTCTCTCCTCCTTCCTTCCGAAGGAGAGAGGAGCCTCAGGGGTGTGGGTTTGGAGTTTTGCTAGGGGGATGGGGTGTGATTGTCCGGGTTCGAACGGCTTATTGTGGCGGAGGATCTGAAGCCTGGCAACACGCAAAGGTGTGGGAGGCGCCCACGTGGAGAAGATGGGCTCCCTTCCCTCCGGGCCCTGTCTCTTTAACTCTTCTCCATCCGCTCTCTGTGAGACCCTGGCAGCTCCTCGCAGCCGTGACCTCTCTAAACTGTCAGCCTCAGATTAACTGATACTTCATCAATTTCGCCTGAACTACATTTGCAACCCGCTCTCAGGAGGACGGCCAAGTGCGTCAAATGCCAGGCATTAGCCTCCCAGAGCCAGATTTCCTTCGGAACGATGGGGCATTTTCCAATAGTCTTGCAGGGGCCTGGGCAACAAGCCGAGGGGGACTTTGCCCGGAGGGGAAAAGCAGGAGCCTCTGATTATTCCTTGTAAATTTTTCATGAGGACATCTGCCCACCCTCGCTCCTCTGGAACTGCCCTCATCCCAGCCCCCCTCTGCATTCAGGCCTCCTGACAAGGCATGAAAAACGAGAATGACTGGGCTCGGCCCCCATTAGCCAGGAAGTGGCTGCTAGGAGCCTGGGATTTCAGTCTCTGGAGGGGCCAGGCTGCCGGAGAGGGGTCTTCGAAACAAAAGACCAGCGGTAGAAGGATGATTCTTCGGTGAGTCTGCAGAGCGAGGCCACTCCTCCGGTAGGTGGCCTGGACACACAGATGGTCCTGGTTGATAAAGCCAGCCTGGCCCAGAGAGAGCTGTTAGTCCTGCAGCCTGCGGACCCCACCGATCTTGGCCTGGGAAATCAGGGTCCTTGGTCCTACCTTCCTTGCACTTCTTGGGGGGCCCTCCAGCATGGGGTGGAAAGGCAGGCTCCCCGTGCTACCATATTCATATCCCCCAAGTCAAAGCCAGGGAGGATTAAAGTATAGAGATGGGGGAGGGAGGTGCTTCCTTAGTTAAGTAATAAAACACATCTAACCATTCCTTTGGAAATACCAGCAACTCACAAGCTTCAGAATCCTCTCTCTCTCCATACAGTTCAAATCAAGAGCCAGCACCTCTTTCTCATCAATGCATCAAATCATGTCGATGTCCTTTTTGTGCTCCCTTTGAAGTGGCATGTGCTTCAATTTATTTTTAATCTTCTAAGTGATGTCGTAAGGGCTGCCACCCAGGTGACATATGAAGTCGATTCTTCCAGGAGGAAGAGCTGCAAAGGCTGGTTGCACCCACACCGGACCCATGTGCTGAAAATCGTCCAGGGTCAGAGATTGACCTCCAACGCGGGGAGATGCCTGGAAAGGAGGATTCCACGAAAGAGGGAAATTTATGAAGACACTCACCGCGCACACCTTGGAAAGGCCACCTTTTGTGCTGAGCTTGGCCGGTCCTCGGGGAGCCGGGGCGGCCCTCCGTGGAGCAACGGTGCCCCCAAGCGGTCGCCCCTGGCCGCTCCCTCCCTTCCTTCCCGTCGCCGCCAACGGGGAGATGACAGAGAGAAAATGAGTTGCTATGAACTGTTGGCCTGAACATCACATCTTTAAATAGTTATCCACATGAAAGAAAGCCTGGGACTGATTCAAAGCCACCTTGATGGGAAAATCTGGGAATGCCCATAAAAAGCAGCGCACAGAACTGAGGAATGTTTTTTTTTTTTTTTTGCTGTTGCTTTGTTTTGCGCTTTCCTCCCCCCCACCCCCCAAACAGCTATATTGGCGATTACATATTCCACAAGAAAATAAAATTAAATACATTTACTTAGTTGATTAATTAATTTGTGGATATCTACCACGATCCAATTCAAAGATCTGAACAACAGAAACTTAGCTGGGAGGGGTGCGGGGAGGATCTCTTTCACCCCAAAGCAGGAAAAGAGGACAGAAGTATCAGAGAACCGGGAGTCAGGCAGATGCAGATAAAACTCCTGCCCTGATGTGGACGGTACATGGTTGATGACTTTAGATTAGTCATTTTGCTGTTGATGTTTTGGTTTTCTCATATGTGAAATGGACCATCTGTGAAATGATATTATTCGAGACAGTGCTTCTGAATGATGCAGTCAATACGAATGGGGGTTAAGCTTCCTTTCAAATCCCTGCCCATATTCCTGATGTCCTTCCTCCTGCTCTGCCTCTCCTTCGACCTCATGCTTTCTCCTCTTCACCTGAAAGTCTCACCTCCATCTTGCCCTCCTCCCAGGAAGCCTCTTCCCAGCATGTCCACGAGTGTTCACGACCCAGTTCCTTTCTGACCATCCATGTCCTCAGATGTTCTCGTTTTCTATCCCTCAGTTCCTCAGCCTCACAGCGGATGCTTAAAAATCCTTACTGGTGAATAGGTTGGTTCTCAAATGAGAAATGCCTGAATTTCAAGGCAGAAAGCACAATGACAAAATCTTTGAATCCAGAATCTAACTCCATCACTGGATTTAGCTCTCTGTCACTGAGGAGTCACAATTTCTCAGAATGTTTTTTCCATCTATAAAGCAAAAGTTGCGCTGGAAAAAATAATAGTATTATTTTTTTGGAAGTTTTCAACTCATTACTTACTGAAGCCTTTAATAATCTCCCATGGTGAGTTGTTTCAGAAAAAGTTATTTAGTGAGTGCTGGGAATTACTAGATTAAATCATGTAAAGTTGCTATTTGTATGGGCTAAAATGATCAAATATGAGAAATTTTATAAGTTAGAGCTAAAATGGCTTTTCCTGGAGAATTGGATCATACTAAGTGAGTTTTTCTCTCTGTCAGGCATTTTAGTACCAAGGCGATCGAGGAAGCAGCCATGCCATAGTCTTTACTTTCTTGGATTATCAGGGTCTATGAGGATTGAACAACATTGTCTTAGTATTTGCCAGGCACATATGAAAGCATTTCAACTTTAAAATATATTAAGAATAAATAGGTAAAAGTGTGAAGGAAAGTTTTAACAAATGCTGGAGGTCAGAATGTGAGGCAGTGTAAATATCATCTCTAAATACATACTGAGATGGTTTCTAGAAAGCACATCTGCAGACAGCTAACACTTCATAGTCATTTCATAGGAGTTTGTATATTGACAAAATTGGGTTCGTTAGTGGTAAGAATGTCTGATGGCCTTCGGTGTTCTTCCCTCTATACTGGCTCTTTTTCCTCCCAATCCTCTTCTGTTATGGTTCAGGTATATTACGATAGCTCTCATTTCTTATCTAGAATAGCATTGTCCAATTGTGTTTCCTCTGATCATGCATATATTTAGGAAACCAACCTGAGAAACTAGAAAGCATCTGTGCATATTTAGGTACGTATTCATTACATACACCTACTTCTGAAGAAGATGTGTACAGTATAGGTGAGAGAAGAGAAAACAAATCATGTTTTGGATGAATTTTAAATTTTCATTTAAAAATAAACAAAAACTTTTGTACCATCAAGAAGAAATATTTTATTAATAATAAGATTATATTTTAGTGAAAGAAATATGATTAAATATGATTTGCTATTTTTTTTATGTTGGTTTGACACTTTGTGATACAATAAAGCTCTAAGTTCAGTTTATTTTTTATATTAAATTATTGTCATAGTTGAAAAGTCTATTTCATGGAAGTACATAAATCCAGATAGAAATGAATCGTGAGCCATGCTTTCTAAATTTGGGTGCCACGATTCAATCCCGTTCAACAATTACATGGAGACTTGCCGGGGGGAAGGTGGTTGTTAGAATCCAGGTACTAAATTTCCTTTTTCCTGAATTGTTCTTTCAAGCTTACATTTTGTCATTTTTATAATTTCATCCAAGTGGTTCAAAGCTCTATACCTCATTTTAGAAAAAATTTTAAAATATTTATTTGTGTTGTTTTTACAATGCACAGATTTAAGAGTTTTGTTGTCATTGTTGATGTATTATATTTTGATAATAAAAATCACATCACAGTAGCATCACTTCCAGATATTTAATTCCAAGTTCCATGCTCTCTGTAGTATAAATTTCCCTCCAAAAGGAGTTACCTTCTCATTCATTGTTTAAAAAACACCTATGGGTTGCAGTATACACTTAAGATTACTCATTTAGTTATTCATTTTCAATTTCTTCATTAAAAAATACCTGGTTGGGCTTCCCTGGTGGCGCAGTGGTTGAGAGAGTCCGCCTGCCGATGCAGGGGACATGGGTTCGTGCCCTGGTCCGGGAAGATCCTACATGCCGCGGAGCGGCTGGGCCCGTGAGCCATGGCCGCTGAGCCTGCGCGTCCGCAGCCTGTGCTCCGCAACGGGAGAGGCCACAACAGTGAGAGGCCCGCGTACCGCAAAAAAAAAAAAAAAATCCTGGTTGGCAGCATTGGATGACAGCTAATTCTTACCACTACTCCTCCAAAGCATAACTTGAACAAATATTTTTTATAACTCCATTTCACATTTGACAACTCTTAAGAACTTTGCAATGTAATAAACAGTAAACGTGTGTACTAAAGATTTTTGTATTTATTTCCCATGTTCTTAAAAAGTGTTGCAACGTTTTAAAGGATCACTGACTAGGAATAATGTGGGGAGTGAATGGCTTGTGCTAGCATCCTTTGTCATTGGCAGTTAGGCAGAGCAAACCTGGTTACCTTTACATCCGTTTTTTCCATAAACTATCATTTTGTTAACAGAATTGTGTGCTGTTCAGATCACAAAGAAGTTTTTCGTAGTGTATTTCATTAGTGAAACTGAATTTAGGAAGTACCAGAAGGTTGGATATACTATAAACATCTGTATTTTACCCAATTGTAGAGCACACCTCCCAGAATAATTTAATCACAAATTGGTTTCTTCCAATCTTGCATAATATTTTTATGCATCTCCAAAAGCACTTGAAGACAAGGGTACAGGGACTTCCCTAATGGTGCAGTGGTTAAGAATCCGCCTGCCAATGCAGGGGACACGGGTTCGATCCCGGGTCCAGGAAGATCCCACGTGACGCGGAGCAACTAAGCCCGTGCATCACAACTACTGAGCCTGTGCTCTAGAGCCCACAAGCCACAACTACTGAGCCCATGTGCCACAACTACTGAAGCCCACATGCCTAGAGCCCGTGCATTGCAACAAGAGAATCCACCACAATGAGAAGCCTGCGCACCGCAACAAAGAGTAGCCACCGCTCGCCGCAACTAGAGAAAGCCTGCGCTCAACAACAAAGACCAATGCAGCCATAAATAAATAAATAAATAAATAAATAAGACAAGGGTATGATTTCGTATATGACTTATTGTTTTGTCTGCTGTTTCAGCCATTTTCACCAAAGGAGGAGAAGCACTATCTTCTTAATGGATACGGCTTTTCATCTTTTCCCACCAAGGAAAAAAAATTCAGAAGAGACTTCTAAAGAATTATCATTGAGTTTATGGAATTTTGCAAAGCACAGGACTAAATAATGTAAAGCCTGTAGCATTGGTAAAAGAGTTAGATATTCTTGTCTTCGTATTTGAATTCTTAGAGCACAATGTCTTCCTAATTCTGATGGAACTGCACTTTCGTGAGTTAATACGCCAAGGCACCAGCTCTCTGCCCACCAAAAGTGAGGATCGTGGTTATCCCGGTGGACTTAAACCTACATTTCAAATCATTTTTATAGCGTTGAAACTTGGGTTTGCTAGTTTCGGATTTTATTACCTTATTGCCCTTTTAATCTGGTTATGACAGAGGAAGCTCTTGAATCATGAATGGGACATATAGCAGCTCTGTTATTTTCTTTTTGTTCATCTGTACTTGCAATATTAGTATTTTCAATCCGTGGTTTTGTAGGAATACTTCTAATGTATTTATTCACTTTCAAGGGCTAGCAAAGTTAATACTAGACAAAATAATCTATAATAAGTGCACTCGACCAGAGATAAGTAAACTACAGTTGCTCAAAACCCTAAAAAGTGGGAGTGCATGTGGTACCACCATAGACCCTCTGCCCTGGAGACCGCCTACTCCTCCTGCACGACTGTCCGTCGCCCAACAGAGAGAGAGCCCCAGGGTCTCCACACCCACCACAGCCGTGGGTGCGGGCACAGTCGGCTCCACTCTAATGCTTGTTCTGACACGCACACTTGTTTCAACGAGATTATATATTAAGGAACGATTTGAGAATGATGCAGACGTTGTGTCTTCAGATGCATGATTTCTCCTGCAAGAAACACTAGGTGAGTGTGATAAACTGCACCCAGCCGATCCAAGCCTAGGAAGAGGCACACATGCACACGCACATGCACACACTCACACACCCCTCCATCATCTCCCAGGTACCACCCACCACCAGATGTCTCTCGAACCACACCCACGTTCCATTAGAACTGGGCCCCTTCCACATCTCCATCCTTCCTCCAAAAGCCACCACAGCTCACAAGAGGATCCCTCAGCACCCACGTCCTCAAGCAAACCTCTGGCTTTTCTCGAGTTTAAGTGCCGTGTTTACTGCAGTACTGATGTCAGTCCTCATCATCCAACAAAGTGTAAAACTGTAAGACTCTTTTTATTAGGTTCTTATCCTTTTTTTATGTCACTGACAAAGATTTTGTTCAAGCATTGTGCCCCTAGATCCATTTTCCCCAGAACTGACTAATTGATTACCCAATTTGACATAGTTTGGTGACTTTTAGGGAGATATGCATCCTGTTGTAACAGAACTGATTGTGTAACTTAACTTCTTTCTTTTTTGTCACTTCCATCAATTTGCAACCAAAAACATCCCTAACATATTCAGGCATCTAAACGGGATGAAAGGAGCTAGAAGAGCTTATGAGAGAAAGTGGCACCCAAGAGAAAAGCAGAAGGATGGGTAGGAAGAGGTTGCCAGACCAAGGAAACAGAAACTCTATTGATGTTCTCTGGGGCACTTTGTATGCATAATTTCAATTAATCCTCACAACAGTCCTATGAGCCAGACATTTGAATCCCTATTTTAGACACAGGGAAAGGAGCCCTGAGTTATCAAAGATTGACTGAAGGTCATGCATCTTTTGCAGCTGTCGGACACCAATGCCCTCAATATTTCCATCATGCTTGGCTAGCACAGTTCCCCTTGGAGTGTCCCATCCTAATTCTGATCCACCAGATGTCCTAATAGGAATCTGCAGCCCTGGCTCCTCAGAGAAAAGTATTGAAAGACAAGTGAGCTGTCAGCTCCTGCAGGGAGAGAAAGACCCACCAGCAAAGTTGAACAAGGTGAAGAGATAAAGATGTTTGAGCCATCTGGTCTACCCACCCTGACCTCCTCCCTACTGTGACCAGTGGTGGCTCTGAGGAGCATATTTCCCACAAAGTTCACAAAAGGGGCAGGTCCTAGTGGAGGTACTTAGAATTTCACAGGCAACAGCTCCTGGTACCAGCTCTTCCCGCTGTCGCTGCCTGGTGGCCACAATCAGGGGTGGCCTCCACCAGAAGCAGCTCCCAGAAGATGCTCCAAGAGAGGCAACAACACCTGGAACCAGCTGCTTCCAAGACTTGGTCCTGCCAAGGACTCTCACCCTGCCCAGCACTTCCCTCTGCTGAAGCAGATGTCTGTCTTTGGCTGCTGCCCAGTTTAGCATCATCTTCCCACGTGGTGGCAGGCACTGGCTGTGTGCATTTGAGGAAGTCACTTTGACTTAGTTTCGGTTCCTCTTACAGAAAATAGAATCAATGCCTATCGACATCGTTCTGAGGATTAATTGAGATAAGATATGAAAAGAGTGTGGCCATAAAGGCACTTAATCCATATCAGCTCCTTTCATGTTTGTTCATGGTGTGTGTGTGTGTGTGGTGTGTGGTTTGTGGGTATGAGTGTGTGTGTGTGTGTGTATGCTTTGTGTATGGTGTGTGTATGTGTATGGTGTGTGTGTACAGTGTGTGTGGTGTATATGTGTATGGTGTGTGTATGTGGTATGTGTGTGGTGTGTGTGCAAGCATGTGTGCCTGTGCTTTCTCCCCTCTATAGCACAGACATAAGAAGACTCCAGCTGAATTACTCTGCTATGATGCAGCTCATACAGGAAGAGCCCCTTTTTGGAACTGAGAATCATAGGCTATTAGAGAAGGGATATTAAAAAAAAGAAAACAGAGACCCAGAGAAGTTAAGTCACTTGCCCAAACCAACCCATTATTTTAGGCAACGGGGTATGATGAAATGGATTCTCCCTCCATTATCTCCCAGCCAGGTGGCATCAGGAGATAGCCTATGGAAGCTTTGGTGTCCTTAAAACCCACAGAGGGACTGGCCAGATGGCCTGATGGGCAGCCCTATGGACCCAAGTTTCCTGGCAGTGGGCTGACCTGACCAGGTGCATTGGTGGAAGCAGCTGCCCTGAGCTCAACGTCCCACAGGATGGGGGTGGGGAAGGAAGGGTGACAGGTTGTGGAACAGCCCAAGCCCCATCTCACCAAAGTTCCAATTGTCCCAGATCCTAAGCTCATGAGATACCATCACGTTCCACCATGACCACTGGACAAACCATGTGCAGTGAAGGCCATTCCATGGGGAAAGAGCCCAAGGCTGGTCAGCTTTGCTTCTTCCTTGTTCCTGCCTCTTGCACAGCTGTTGCAGGCACCAGGCTCTTAACTTTCCATATGCTTTCTTCTCTCTGCTTGTTCCTTGGGGGATAGCACATGTGGGTGCACTGATCTGATGACAAGTGTGTGCTGGTGCACCCCAGAGCATCTACACCCCTGGGCACACACCCCACCAGCCAATGGGCACTTGTACACCCCGCTCAGAAACCACCTGAAATTGGTCTCCTTGGCCAATGGCCCAGCCTGGTCTTCCCCAGCCCCTCTCCAGGAAACTGGGCAGACAGGATCAGTAACCTCATTAGTCCAATGCATTCTTTAGTTAAAATTTTTAATAAAAGTGCAGCTTCCTATGCACGTAATTTGGCACACCTCATGAGGACATAATTCATGTCTTTGCATTTGAAAAATAAGACAAAATGATTTATGGTACTTTTTTCTGCATATCCGAAGGAACCCCCATAGGGTTAAGTATTTCACAATATCATTCAGGAGCTGGCAGCTCTTTAGAATGAAAAGCACATTGTAAATCATCCTAATGAGAAGAACCCTCCTTAGGAGGCACCAGGCTTTTTATAGCGCACTTAGCTTCCCCTCATTTCCTGACCAAGGCGATCTCTGTCCCTAACCAGCTTCATTCAGTGTGCTGGGCACCAAGAAGCACTGGACAGAGAACTAGAGACCCCGGCTGTGACCTTGAGTAAGACCCTGGGTCCCAGCATCCAACCCTGGGAAGGAAAAGTCCTCATGCTGACACTTCAGAAGATATTGCTGCATAAAATCAGAACGGGAGATCCAGACATGAAATATCTGTTGAATGAATGATGAAGTAATAATAACCAACAAGAAGGTCATTTCCAAATTGTACGATGTTTAACAAACAGAAGAAATCAGTATATCTGCTGTTAAAACTGATTTTCTGTCTTTATATTTGGATGAAACGGTAGACCACACTATCATTGTTTCTCAGATATGCAGAAACAAACGAAGACAAGCTTCAGAGAGAAAAGAGAGAGAAAGTGAAAGTGCTGCTGAGCTCAACTGAAAAGACAGAAGGACAGGAAGGCTCACTGACGTGGTGATGCCTGAATGTGCCGGACGTGCCTTCAGCTCTTGGCTCGGGATTTGATGTAACAGCATCTCTTTCAATCCTGGCTACAGCTCAGGGCAGTAAGACTGTCTTATTTTAATTCTACACAGGAGGAAGGTGAAATCAACTCATGCATGGAAGTCGCACAGGCAGAGAAGCGAACAGAGCCCCCATCACAAGGCTCTTCCCACCACTTCACAAAGTCCCCCCATGCTGGGCTCTCCTCCACTCGCCATCCTCTGTCCAGGGAGAGTCCTGACACACTGACAAATGCGGAGGGCCATAGGAGGAGGGTCTTTCCTCCCAGGCTGCGGCACAATAGGCCCAGGGGGAGTTCAACAGAGGGGACAGGAATCTCCTCCCCACGAAAGCTCACAGAAGGAACTCTAAAATCTCAGCAGGGACTCGCTGAAATGGTGGCCTAAACCTCAGAAGGACAGTACATCTTCTGAGAAGAAAATTAAGCCAATGAGGTTAAGAATGTTTCCCCTGAAGAAACCTCCTTTAACAGAAAAGCTTGGGAAGCCACACTTCGAGGCATCGAGGTAAAAAATGATGAAGGTAATGAGAAGACTTGAGCCATAATCCTTGAACTTGACAAATGCGGACAGACTCCTGGTGCTTACGAAGGTTCAAGCTGGCTGAGCCCTGAGCACCAAGAACTGTAATCCGGGGCAGGTGAGGGGAGCACAGTGCAGTTGAAAAGGGTGGCCGGGTCTGGCCAGGGAGGCCCAAGGCTTCGGGTGCAGAGCGAGGGTGTCTGCTCTTCCTTGGGCTCTGCACGGGGGCCCTCAGCCAGCACTGCCTGGACAGTCCCACCCCAGAGGGGTCTTTCTTCCACAGCGGGACCAGCCCTGGGAACACAAGGGGCCACACACGGAGGGATCCTGTCACCGGGATGTCCCCTCACTTCCTCCATCCCCACCCCACACACACCCCTCACCTCCTTCACGACCAAAAGCCTGAAGACCTAATAGGAAGAGCTGCGTTTTCAGGAGATGCTGAGGGTGAAGCAAAGCAGAAGACAGAAGGGAAAGAGGGGGCAGCCCTGCCCACTGCCACCTCTCTCTGCCCCAATCCCACCAAATGACCCCTAGGTCTCTGCGGTCTCCCCTCCCGCCTCTGGGCTCTTCCGTGACCTCTCCCAGCAGCGCCTCCACCGTGTTGCCCTGACCCTCTCTCCACTCTACCTCCCTACTCGCCCCAATCCTAAGGAAGCTGCGAAGCCCCGTTCAAACATTGCCAATGCCTCAAAGTTACAGCCTTTCCCCTGAGAACCGGAGGATGCGGGCTTTGATTCCAACAGGGCCTGGGAGCTCTCGTCTGCTCCCTGAGCTCCGTGAGGCCAGTTCTTCCTCTGTAAGATGAGGGGACAGATGGAACGTGCCCCTCGGGTGTTGAGGAGTGAATGAGACCCGTGCTTGGCACGCGGCAAGCCCCCAGAGGTGCTGGTCCCCACTCTTCCCTGTGAGAAAGCCCAGCGGCCCCTTTTCCCATCTCCTGGTGCAGACTGCCTGCAGCCCTCTCTCCCCATCCTGCCTCCACTGCGCTGCAACCCCTGTGTCTCCTGCTGCCTCCTGGGGTGATGGCAGCTTAGCTAATCACGTGTCAGTCTCTTCCTCCAGATCAAGTATAATTTGGGGCTTTTTTGGGGGGGATGGGCATTTATACTACTTCAAGAATCTGACCACCCTCACCTTTGGCCTTGAACCACTCTCCCTTGACTTTCCAGTCAAGACATCACAGCTCATCCTGCTTCCAGCCGTCTCCTCCCCCATCATCACTCTGTGTTCTTTCAGCTCCACTCCAGACTCCCCACCAGACCCCACGTAAGCTTCTGGCTAGTACCTTGGGTGCTCCTGACAATGATTTTGGTCCTGTTATCCAGCAACACTGACCCTGCCACCTCCAATCAAGAAACCTCGCAGATCTACCAGCCCTCTACCAGCACTCACAGTGGGCTCCTTTGAGGCACCCTTAGCCTGAGGGGACACCAAGATGCCCACTGCAGCTGAGTGTGCAGTCTTGCAATCATTTAGTATTTGTAGAGTACAATTGTGGCAGAAAAAGAGGGCTCTTAATAGCTAGATAGGGATGTTCTGCTGAGGTGTGATGCCTAGCCCATAGTTTCTTATCACTAATAAAAATCTTGGCAAATGACCCATATTGAAAATAACACCATGTTATGATGATTGGAGAATGTCTATCTCCACTGAACACACTTTACCCCAGGAAGGACTCTGGAGTGATAGTCTTCACAGGCAGGATGGGAGTCCAGCAGGAGACACGGCAATGTCAGGAGCAGAGTGTCCTAAAGCCATGTGAGGAGCTGGTAGACCCCACCACTGCCTCTCTTTCTCCACTCGCTTTGTTCTTTAGAGCGACCCCACTGAAAGCAGCATCCTGAAGGGAAGTCAGCTCGCATCGCCTCACAGACAAACCCATCAAACCATCACGTCTGTTAACTGGAGCCTGGAATTCCGTGTTGAATTTCTCATGACATTAGCAAAGCACTCAGGCATCTCTCCATGGAATTACAACCCTATTATGTACAATTGAGTATACATTACTTCAATTTTCATGTCATTAGCTCAGATAAAGCTATTTCTAAAGCACTGAAGTATGTAAAAGTTACTTAGGGGCAGAAAAAGCTGAACCAGGGAAGCAAGATGCAAAACGCAAGGTGATAGAAGCCATATTTTTAGCTACACATTCGCACGTGGACTGGGGCAATTAAGCAAACATAAAGTGAGACAAATTATTTTATTTATTTCCATTTTAACTATTGTCTAGTTAATTCTGGATCTGAATGTACCTGTACAAGTTATGCATTACGATGGCCCCATCACAGAGAAATGCTGTAAACGTGACTCTGCCTCCTCTGATGCGTGTCTATGTAGATTTCCTTACAAGAAAGATACAAGCCCTGGGGCCAGATTGGGAAAAAAGTGGTGTTTTCCCCAATACCTGTAACAAATTTTTACTAAAAGACAACAGCTGCCAGTTACTGAAATATTTTAGTATACAGTCTAGGAAAATAGACTATGGAGCTAGGTGAGCAGCTGGACTATCGTCATGAATGTTCAAATCCTGGCTCCACCACAGGGGCATCTGGTCTCTCTTGGCCTCACTTTCTCATCTGTAAAATGGGGCTATAGCAGTGCCTATTGCATGGGTTTTCTCAAGACTTAAATAAGATAAAATGCATAGGAATTAGGTCAGTGTAGAGTGCACAGTAGACACCTGATGAATGCTTGTTATTTTTATTATTACTGAGTTGAAATGTAGGCAACTCATAACCATTTTGAGCCTCAATCATCTTATCCACAAAGTAGGAATAATAATAATACCTAAGTCACAGCATTACTCTGAGGACAGAAAATGGTAACGTTGGCCATTGCTGTTGATAGCACTGTGGGTTGAGAGGTCAAGGCGAGCTTCTGGAGGATGGAAGATTCCAACCTCATCTTGAAGAATGAGAAAGGTAGTGGGGTTCATCCTCCAGGAGAGCAAACCGTCATGAAGGACGCTTGGATGCATCTGCTGTGATACCATCGCCTGAGGGCAGAAGGGAGTGCAGGGCCCTGCTGGTCAAGGGGGTGAGATGACCAGTGATGTCATCAGAGCAGCTTGACAGGAGCAACGAGATGCGGCCGGATTATAGAGGACTTGACTCCACCGACCCGGGGGAGGCAGCCTCGGTGGACCCGTGTGTGTGGGAGGAGAGAAGAAGGGCTACGTGCTCAGGTTTAAGCTGATCAGAAGAAGGCAGATGAAGGAAGCAAAGGGAGTCAGTCAGCTGTACTTGAGGTTCTGTAAAGAAAATGCACAAGGAGATGAGGACAGCTATCCCAATGATGTCACAGTTCCTCTTCTGCTGTCACTCCAGTGCTTCTCCTCTGGTGACATGAGTGACACTTTCATCAATGACTACCCTTGCCCATGAAGCCATTGACCTATGGGTTACCCACAGACCTGTGTTCTCCTGGCTAGATCAAAAGCTCCAGCTGAAGAACTAAGTCACGTAGCTGCTGAGGGAACCCTCCAACCAAGGTCAAGGGCAAGCCCAGTGTGGTGGGGAGGGACCGGCCGGCAGCCCCTGGTGGGGCCAGAATGTGTGGTACAGGTATGCTGCGTGAGGTCAGGGGAGCTGGGAGACGTGTGCATGGGAGGAAGAGTTGCTATGGGGTGGAATGAAGTCTTGTGCTTTTGTTTTTCAATGATCTGAAAGGCCAAAATAAAAGGCAGAGAATACAGTTACCATAGGTTTCCAACATGACTCAGATCTTCTGGATGACCAGCCACCAAACTAAAAACACGACTGGCGACATCTCTGTAAGCCCGGGACACGTTTCCGTTTCAGGCTTGACAATCGCTCCCCACACAGGGCAAGTCTTCAGGTTTGAGGGGCATGCACTCATCACCACCCTGCTCAGAATGCTTCGGGCTATAAATGAGAAACTGCATCCTCAAAAAATACCTGATCAAAGAGAACTCATCTGTTCCTCTCACCGTCCTACTGGCAGACAGACAACCTTGAAAGGATAGAAGGGGAAAAAAGAAGGAAAGAAAGACAGGAAGAGAGATCATGTTATACTGACGAAAGATTCCACCAAAATTACCTGGTGATTTACCCTGGCAGTTAAAGAAGAGTGTCTGTTTACGATTGTCCTATCAGAATCCCCCCCGAGCTTTGTCAGCATGATTTCAGGAGATGAAAACAAGGATGTCCACTCGAGGTTCCCATCAGCTGTCAGTCGTGTGCCATGCATCGCCCACTTTACGCGGCGTAATTAAATCAGCAAGCCCTTCAGACTGTCTCTGTTTCTAAATTACATGAAATGAGGATCTTTCCAATTGTTGCTGTCACTGTCTGCCTTGAGGAACGGTGAAGAGAAAGAAGTCAAGTCCATCTGGGAATTGCATTCAACCAGGGATCCCACAGGTGTGAGCGGTACACAGCTATGAGCAAAATTTATAAACAGGGTCCCCTCTGGTGTCAAGTCCTGCAGAGATTTCTGGGGGTTGGCTCTCAGGAGCTCATATTTTTAATGAATGGGCTCCTACTTCACTTTCAACATGGCAAATGTGTTATCCTCCGTAACAGACTGAGGCTGTGCATGAATTATTAAGGATGCAGGTCAGAAGCTCTCGGTAATTGCTTCAGTTTTTCAATAGAGATGCAACTTGTGAACAGACCAAGAAGATGTGACGCAAAGATCAAAGAAAAATGGGAGATTACATACCTTCATAGTTAAAAAGATGGCCCCAGCCCTTAGTTCAAATGCTAACTCCATCACTGATAAGCTGTCTTCTTAAGCAAGTTACTTAACTCAGCTACGGGGCACCATTCCATTATCTGTAAAACAGACATCACATTAGTGGTTTATAAATCTTCCCTTGTGAGATTATTGAAGGACTACAGCATACATAATGAGTGTACAGGGTGAAGACTCAATAAACATTATCTATTATTAAAACTCAATTGCTTGTGAGCCAAGCAGGAGAGTTTCATAGATGGTGAAAGGGCTTTGATTTGCAATGAATAAAGCCCAGCATTTAAATGTTGTCTCTCCTGCCTCCTGATCTGTGGCTCTGGACAAATCAAGGTTCCCGAGTCTTAGTTTTCTCGTTGCTAAAGCGCTGAGAATGACACCAGCCTCGAAGGAGCAGTCGTGGCAGTTGGACAGACCGGTCAGAGTCTCCATGAGCGCCCAATACTAGTGCCACTCGGCTTTCCTCCTCCATCCAAGAGGGAAGTGGGAAGAGCAAAAGCAGACCCACAGGTATCAATGGATGGGGAAAATTGGAGCACACGGGGATCATCTTCCTGTCATCATCTAACATCCAGTGGAGGCACAGCACCCCCGAAGGGCACGTTCCCCAGCACCACACAGCCATCCACCTTTCCCCAAGAGCCCTACTAGGTGACTCTCATGAGATCACACAGGAGGTACACACCACTTTGTTCGTGTTCTCCTTTGGCTGATCTCCTGAGTATTTTTGATGCTACAAAGTATGAGCTAGTAGACCAACCATGCTCACTGAACACCATGAAACTTCACAGTGGAGAAGGAACATCTCTGTATTCTGTGTCTGATGAAAAGAGAACACATGACTCACCCGAAAGGCCCTTCTGCCAGCCACATGCATCTTGGGTGTATTTCTTTTTTTTTTTAATTGGAGTAGAGTTGATTTAATCATAGGATATCACGTATATGTGGAATCTAAAAAAAAAAAACATAGTACAAATGAACTTATTTACAAAACAGAAATAGAGTCACAGGTGTAGAAAACCAACTTATGGTGACCGGGGGTGGGGTGGGGAGGGGAGGTGGATAAATTGGAAGACTGGGATTGACATATGCACACTACTGTGTATAAAATAGATAACTAATAAGGACCTACTGTGTAGCACAGGGAACTCTACTCAATACTCTGTAATGATCTATGTGGGAAAAGAATCTAAAAAGAGTGGATATATGTCTATGTGTAACTGGGTGTATTTCTATTGGGCATAAACAGAAAGCTGTCCTTGAGCCGTTGCAGGCAATCACCACCCATGTCTGGTTCATGTCTCTGTGCCCCGGAAGGAGCCTGGGCCTGGTCCACCACAGGTTCAAGATGGCTGTACGTCTGGCGCTTGTTCTCCCTCTGCCTCTTTGGTTCTACGTATATTTTGGTTGATTTAGTAAGTGTACTGGGAAGGCTCTAGGGAGACAGGCAGTAGAGAAGTCAGCTCCCGTTTCTTGGTGCTTTTTCTGGTCCTGGAATCATGATCCTATACCAGGTCATGTGACTTAACTGGTCCCTGTCTCTCAGCTAGTCTAATAGCAGCTGCTTATTAAGTGCCTCCTCTGCCTAATGCACTTTACATGAGTTATTCCATTTAATCGTCACCATCTTGGGAGACAAGGGGGAATAAAATCCCCATTTTACAGATGAGCAAACTCTGGCTTGGAATGATGCATTTGCCCAAACTCTCACCATAAGGAAGTTCCTGAGGCATTTGAGCAAGAAAACTACCTCACTTCCACTTTAGCACGCAGACCACAGCATCTCATACAACCCTCAGGATGGCCTCACGAAGCAATGACTATTATCCTTGTGCACTGACGGGGAGAAGGCACTGAGGTACCCCTTGAAGATGGTAGAGCTGGAATTGACACCCAGGTCTTTTCACTTCAAAACCCAGAATTGTGGGCTTCCCTGGTGGCGCAGTGGTTGAGAGTCCGCCTGCCGATGCAGGGGACACGGGTTCGTGCCCCGGTCCGGGAAGATCCCACATGCCGCGGAGCGGCTGGGCCCGTGAGCCATGGCCGCTGAGCCTGCGCGTCCGGAGCCTGTGCTCCGCGACGGAAGAGGCCACAGCAGTGAGAGGCCCGCGTACCGCGAAAAAAACCCCAAAAACCCAGAATCGTGCCACATCAGTGAGCTCCCCACTGGGTTCCATGTGCTCCTTAAATGGGGTTTTGTGGACAGGAAATGCCCTTTTAAAGGCACTAGACACCAAGAAAGAGCCACAGACACCTTACCTAGGATAGGGCCTTTTTGAAGTGTCAGCACCACCAAAAAGAGTGGGGAGCTTGGGGACGTGAGCTCTGAAATGTGGTCAACACTTCAGGAAGTGCTTTACCTGTGATCTCCCTTAATTCTTCAATTAGATTTTTAGATTTTAATTTCTCTTCTATGAATTTTGTTTATACCTATGAAATCAATTCAGCAAACTTTATACACAGGAATATGTGTCAGGCAAATTGCTGCTGTCCTGGTAAACCCAAAGTTGAAACACAGCCATTGCATTCTCCCAATCTTGCTGAGTTTTCATCCCCTTCCACACAATTTTACCACCAGTGTGCACAAGTGCACATGCGTGCACACACACATACACGCTCATTCATCACAGTGCCCTTGTTTTACATGTAGGTTCCTCTTGCAAACTTGACCTCATCTGTTTCTCTAAGGCTGTACTTTATACACCAGCCATCTGCAAGCCCAGTTCCCCACTGTCAAACTTATTTTTTCTTTTCCAAAAATCCAGTCCCCAGAGAATACTTGTCAAGTCCAGATCAAGAGTACATGCATAATATGTATAAAATAGATAACTAATAAGAACCTGCTGTATAAAAAAATTTTAATTTAATTTAAAAACAAAGAAAAAGAACAGTACATGCAGAAGACGTGTCAACTGTTTCTACCAGATTAAGAAACGAGGATGTCCTGTGGATGCCAGAGCAAAACACCACAGTCCCCAGACAAACGGATTCCATCAAGATGGGTGCCTGGGGCTTCCCTGGTGGCGCAGTGGTTGAGAGTCCGCCTGCCAATGCAGGGAACGCGGGTTCGTGCCCCGGTACGGGAAGATCCCACATGCCACGGAGCGGCTGGGCCCGTGAGCCATGGCCGCTGAGCCTGCGCGTCCGGAGCCTGTGCTCCGCAACGGGAGAGGCCACAACAGTGAGAGGCCCGCGTACTGAAAAAATATATATATATATGCTGTAGATAACATAAGACCGAAAATAATTGCTAGCAGGAAATAGACATACCTAAAGAGGAATGTTATTTATTCATAACTGTGTACACAATTCCATTATTGATATACATTTATTAATAAACATTATGATTTATAATATTGTTAGTTCCCACATAAAATGAGACCAAGGAATTATTCTATTCCTAATTATCTGAAGGGAAACTCAAAAAACTTGATTTTTACCCAGTCTTCTTTGTGCCATGATTACAACTGCACGAAAATCCCAAACCCTGAAAATTGTATGTTTTCTGTGAATACAAAGCAGTGAAAATAGTTGTTATGTGTGGATGGTGAGATTATGGGAGATGTTGAAATCCTTATTTATGGGGTGAATTATTAACTACATACATTTTAAAATTTTTGTTTTCTCCTTACTCAGAATGGTTCTACTTTCCTTGATAAAAATTGTGGGAAAACAAAATGAAATATACCTCCTCACACCTTGCCTTTTGCCTCCTTCTCTTCTGTTGAATGTGTCTAGAAAACAATCACAGGATCTCAGAGTTCAAAGTGACATTTGAGGTCATCTTATCCAAACACAAAAACCCACGATACACTTAGGACGCGACAGTCCAGTGATGGTTGACTCATTTCAAAATAGAACCCTCCATCGTTGAATGAAGCTTATAGTGAGCTGAAATTTGTACCCTCCACTGCCCAAAAATAAGATTTAGTTCTTCCCTTTGGAGCCACAAAGAGCATGGGTATTCCCTGAATTTTTCTTAGAATAATAATCTATCAGCTCTTTACAAATAGCTATCAAAATACCTCCGTCGCACCATCTACGAGCTCCCCAGCCAGCATATGCCAGGTTTAATTCAAAGCACCAGCCAAAACATTCCTCTTTCTTGTCAGGTTATCAGTTTCCACCATATTGATTTTATTATACTAATTATCAAAATGGGGGTATGGAGGCAGGTACTCTCCAGGCAAATATGCTTGTCTTATTTACAGCCTGAAATTTCAAGAGGAGAACCTCCAAGCACCTTTGACAAACAGCATTGTGTGTTGATATAAATCAAAAGGTCCAGTGGTTCTTTCAATCCGTGAGCAATTTTATTGGCATATTCTGAAATAGCTGGTCTTCTCTGCTTCCATTAGGCAAATCACAAAAGCTGGAAGCATTTAAGAGGTCAGATTCGACGTGAGCCATTCATAACGTCACAGGCTATGCCAGGACAGTCAGCCCATGAGGGCCGGTCAAGATACCACAGGCCTCTGACTAGGACAGTGGGTGGCCGTGTGGAACAGTGGGTCAAGCAGTCAATAAAGGCATATCTGCAGCCCAGATGCCTCAGGCTCTGTCCCAGTAGGGGTAGAGCTCCCCTTTGATGGCTGCCGGGGACGCACTGTGTGACAGACCTCCTCTCCTCTCACTCCGTGGCCAAGCACATCACCTCGGGGTCTCCGAGCACAGCTCTAGCTGCTCTGTGCCCACTTTCTCCCTCTTCTAAGTGCCTCTTGGAGGAATCCTACCTCACACTTCACTGCCACCTGACGTTGCAGGATGGCAGAGAAAGCAGACGGGGCAGGGGGTCAAGATGTCCCATGACAGGTTAGGTCCCAGGACTGAGCTGGGTCAGTCGGAGCCAGAGGCCTCCAGGGTGAGCTCAGACCTTCATGGAGGTGGATCAGGGAACATCAGATCAAAGAAAACAAACGTGTCCTCTCGTATAAGAGTCAGAGGGTTGAGGAAGAGGGTAAAGCACAAGCCCAAAGTCAGGGAAATCTGGAAATGAGACTCAAGATGAGATCCCAAGTCACAAAGGCAAGAGCATCAGCAGTCTGGCTATGAAGAGGGCTGATATATCAGAATCTGCTTCTTATGGGATACAGACCATGTGGTCCTTGGAAGGGGTGACCTGGACCAGAAAAGGGATCAGGATGACTGGATGTGTCCCTGGCACATGGCAGTGTGACAAGATCTGGCTTCGTAACCTGTCTCAACTGGGTTAGAGCTATGTCGGCACCCTTTGCTGGCTGTGAGTGTTTGGGCAAGTCACGTCGGGGAGATGCAATGTTATCATCTCCACATGAAGATGATCCTGCCTGGGTTGTGGTTTTATGAAGATCAGGTAACATACGCGAGCCCCTCCTACAGCATCTGGCGTATAGTGGGATGCTTGCATTTTGTCCACGTCATTGGCATAGTCGGAGGGCTTCCTGTGACCAAGCTTAGCCTGTTTTCCAAACGTGCTTTAACCCATTTCCCTCCCGAGGGCAGAGCTTTCAGCTGCATCAGCCCAGATTTCAGGATTCCTCTGGAGACTCCTAATTACAAATGGTCTGTCCCTTTGTCCCACCAGTAAACTTGTTTGCCCCGGTTTCCTGATTGTTTGCTCAGAAAACAACTTGTTCATATTCAAGGAGCCCAGAGGACTTTGTACAGCAGAGGCCTTCAGAGCCTCCAAGATGCTGCTAGTATAGACAGTGCAACACCACCGGGGACTGCTGTCAGGCACTGATGCAGAGGGGAGAATTTGTGTAGTAATGGGAAAGAGAGAGAGGAGTCTTGGTTGAACTGAGAGCTGGGAGTGAAGACGATGTAGCTGAGAGATATGGCAGAGCATATCTGATCCCCAGTGTGGCCAGAGGTAGAGCCAGGGAAAGACAGAGGTCTTTGCTAGAAACTTTGTGAGTCTAGACACAGCAAAAACTAATTAGAGTCTCAGTTAACCAAGATTGGTGCTGAATTGGGACGGTGGTCATTCTTTTGGGCCAGTTCCAGCACCTCCCTGGCACACCCTCCTACTGGTGGCTTGTGCACTTCTGGCTACTGGCACATCTGCACAAACGTTGGACTTCTTTCCACGAGGACTTGATACTAAGACAGCAATAAGGCTCCTTCAGACAGCTCCATGGCAACAGGTATTGACAGTGTGAGGCGAGCAGGTGAGAGGGACATGGTTTTCTAGTAGCTGGAGTGGTTTGCTCAGCAATTGGGGCCACTCCAGGGAGTTGTGGCTGCAGTCACAGGCTGATGGAGCTGAAGATGCCAGGGACGAGAATGACACGGAGGAGGCGGAGGATTGGTGACGAAGAGCACAGGATGTCTCAGTGTCACAGAGGGAGGGTCCCTATCCATCCAGCAGCCATGGGCTCTGGAAAATTTCAGGATTATTTATTTGTCCCACACAGACTAAATTCGAGCCAGTAAGGAGGCTTAAGATGATCCAGTTAATAACATGCAAACAGCATTGTCCATTCAAGCCCACCCGGAACGTGCATCTCTCCCTTGACAAAGGAGGGAAAGTGAGGCACAACATATAGTGATGACATCGTCCAAACTAAACCCCTGCTCTGCAGGTTCCAGAAGGTATCAGTGCCCTCCCTGACCCTGCCCCCCGGGAGGGCTGAAGCATGTGCCCATCTAATCAATATCTTTCAGAAAGCTTAATAGATTTTCTTTCTCTGCTTTCAGAAGACATTATTTCTAGGCTGTGAAAAATCATAGGTAATTTGCATTTAAATGTACAGTATTCTTTAGCAACAACATCAAACATCTTGCTCATTCAGGCTAAGATGCCAATCAGTTTTCCCATTTCTGAATCCACTGGGTCACACAGCACCCACTGAAGATTTAGAGGGAAAAACCCCCTCTCCAGCCCAGGATAAAGCAGTGAGAGGGTGTCCTAGGGCAGGTCATGTAACCTGTTGTTGAGAGCCACTAACCCAAAGCAAGGAAATAATCAAAAATTTAAATAACTTTAAGTGTTCAAAAGAGAGTGAGTGAGAAATTGATAAAATGATAAACTGGCCTGGATTTTAAAATAAGATAAAGAAACATAAGCCCTGACACAAATTTTCTCTGAATGATTTTTTTTGTCCCGTCTCTCCTGACACAACGGAACACAGTAGCTGTTTTCCTTGTCCAGCCAAGTCCCTCCCCCATTCATTATAACAATCCCACCCTGTCTCCACCACTTTCAGGACTCTGCTTCAGCTCTGCTCTTCCCTACGTCTCCCATCTTGTTCCTTCCCTTGGTTCCTTTGCCCTGACCCTACTAACTTATTCAGATTTCTCCAATCCATGGGTTATTTTTTTTTAAAAAAAGGAGCTCAGGGCTTCCCTGGTGGCGCAGTGGTTGAGAATCCGCCTGCCGATGCAGGGGACACGGGTTCGCGCCCCGGTCCGGGAAGATCCCACATACCGCACAGCAACTGGGCCCGTGAGCCATGGCCGCTGAGCCTGCGCGTCCGGAGCCTGTGCTCCGCGACGGGAGGGGCCACAACAGTGAGAGGCCCGTGCACCGCGATGAAGAGTGGCCCCCGCTCGCCACAACTGGAGGAAGCCCTCACGCAGAAACGAAGACCCAACACAGCAAAAATAAATAAATTAATAAACTCCTACCCCCAACATCTAAAAAAAAAAGGAGTTCAACCACCTTCCATTCTCCCTCCTTCCTTCTCATTCTAGAAAGATGGGCAGAGGAGGGAAGATCAGGGGCAGCCCAGAGAGCCGGCCGGGCCCGGAGGCCAGGCCCGGGGGCAGGCGGGTCCCCAGAGCCAGCTTCACGTGCTCTGCAGACAGCTTGTCCTGGTGACTGAGGCCCAGCTTCTCCTCTCGGGGCTTAGTCCACATTTGGAGAGACAGCCAGGTGTGGGGCACGTGACCGGAAGAAACAGATGTGAAGAGAGGGGCGAACGCAGTCAGGCCCCGTCAAGGAGAGAAGGGAGTGTGTGTCTACACACCTCCTTGCTGAGATAGCACCATGTCCCTCTCTACCCATCTGGTCATAGGTGAGATTCGGCAGGTGCTTTTTTTTTTTTTTTTTTTTTGCGGTACGCGGGCCTCTCACTGTTGTGGCCTCTCCTCTGTTTAGGAGCACAGGCTCCGGACGCGCAGGCTCAGCGGCCATGGCTCACGGGCGCAGCCGCTCCGCGGCATGTGGGATCTTCCCAGACCGGGGCACGAACCCGTGTCCCCTGCATCGGCAGGCAGACTCTCAACCACTGCGCCACCAGGGAAGCTCCTGGCAGGTGCTTTTCAAGCGCCTCGGCTCCACCAAGCCTGGAGCTGGGGCTAGGGGCTGTGGAACTGGGAAGCAGGGGTTCACGTGGGGAGACAAACAAACGTCCGGCCGGCAAGCCAAGCCCCGTGCTGGGCAGAGCAGGGGGGCAGCCTGAGCCAGGCCTCAGCTCAGTCCCAGACCACGTGGAGGCTTAGCCAGGAGAAGGAGGGTGAGCAGGGAAGAGAGGAAGCTCCGACCAAGAGGGTGGGAGAGGACTTTACAGAAGTTGCGGGGGACACGCATCAGCTCACCCCAAGCATCCCCATCACACTCTTCCCGTTCGCTCAGTCCCATTGCTCCATGCTCAGCTGGGCTACTCTTTCCTCCCTGTTACGTGGAGTATTTCATGACAGCCTAATCTTCTCAAGGCCCTGGGTTAAGCCGACTCTAACACAAGGAGGAAAGGTTAATAAGCACAGACGTGAAAATTCCTCATAGACCTCACCACACACGCTGTGAGTCAAGAGACAGCAACCAAAACGCACTGTGAGCCGCGCTGCTGAGGCGGCCAGAGCACAGCCAGAGGCAGCCCAGTGTCCAGGAACCTCGGAGCTGGAAATGGAAAAGCTCAAGTGCCTCGAAACACAAGGTGAAGAAGCCAAGCTTCTCTCTGATGACCATGAGCCACGTTTGAAGAAAAAAGAAAGACCTTAAAGTGAAAAACTAGTATTGAATCTTTAGGAATCAATATATTTAAAACAGAACATGGGGGAACTTCCCCCGTGGTCCAGTGGGTAAGACTCTGCACTCCCCAATGCAGGGGGTCCGGGTTCGATCCTTGGTCAGGGAACTAGACCCCGCGTGCCGCAACTAAGACCTGGCACAGCCTAAATAAATAAATATTTTAAAAAATAAATAAAACAAAACATGGGATGTCTGGTTATCCATTGATCACTCGGGATTCACATGGAAAGGAAAAAATTTATTGAAGAACAGAACTTGAGAGCTGTCAGGATGCAACCTAAAATTATGACAATAAGCAAGAATCTGATAAATTTCATCCAGATAGCTGAGAACCGAATAAGGTATTTCCCAAAGCACCTATCATTTGCCCAAAAATAAAGAAACATCATTCCCATTTATCATTTGACTTAACATTGCACCGAGTAATATAATGAATGGGAATTTCTTAGCCAATAAAATGTCCTATATTTCTCAGCAATGCTTTCACATACTGCAAACTAATTAATTCAAAATCTGTTTTGTCTGGTCCCTTGTGTTCTCAGTTAATGAGATTTCATGCAGTCCATCCTGGTAACAGCTTCACGTCCCTTCTTCATTTCCTCCGATGCTTAGAGCCAAAGGGCTTCCAACTAAAAAAATAAAATAGAAAATATTCCTCAATTTTGATAAAATGCTGGATCTACATAATCAAATTTCATCAGAAAGATTCTGAGAAGGGGCCAACCACAAACCATTTCAATTTCAAATATTAAAATATTCAATATTTTAAAATTAAAATATTCTTTTAATTTCTCCATCATAAGTTTTGGAGTTATCAGACCAGGTCTCTGAATTTGAGTGTAGAAACCGTGGTCTCAGGATGAAGAGGGAGAGAATCGCAGAACTTACCCGGGTTGAATGGACTTCAGAACCATGAAGTCCAATAGGCTGGATTTCCAGAACAGGAAAGTGGTCGGTCCAGACCAGAAGTGGTGCCCAAAACCAGGCAAGAAATGAATGATGGTTCTGGAGCTCACATTTTGGGGATGCCAGCGCACACTTCTGACTTCTGATTGATTTGGAAAGGTTTCCTGGAAAGGCTGGAATTTTGGTGGAAAAGGCAATGAGGAAAGATAAGAATTGGAAGGTAGACAACTGCTTTTTCAGACTTAACTAAATCTTTTAACTTTTTCTCCAAATTTGTATTCTTTGAACTTTTCAACAAGCCCAAGAAAGCGACATGCTGACACAATACCACATGTGCATGGTGGGTTCCGTCTGCCTAGAAGGAAGAGAACACAATACGATCATGATCACAGGGCCACACAGACAAAGACAGCCATCAGAGCTGGTGTTAACCTGTGTACAATTACAGCTGCCATCTACGGAGCTCATTTTGGAAATATTAGACTACTCATACTCTTTCCTAATAATTCTCAAAATAAATTTGGAAGGTAGATATTACTATTAGCTTTAGCAATCTAAAGTTAATCTAAATCCTCTTTTAACAGATATGGAACATGACACTCAGACAGGTTAAGTCATTTGCTAATTTCCCACCAGCTCGAGAAAGACAGAAATGAGGTTCCTTGTGGATCTTCCTGAATTCATTTGTTTTCTCTCCCTCTCTCTCTCTCTCTCTCTCTCTCTCTCTCTCTCTCTCTCTCTCTCTCTCTCCCTCTCCAATTCTGCTTCTCCTACAAAGTCCAGATCTTTCAAGCTTGTGGGTTTCAGCCTGGCCCCAAGGCACTGAGAATTCACACTACCATCAAGACATCTTATGCAATTTTACTACAGCTGTGGAAACTTTAAGATCCCTGGAGTACTGAAAATCACAGCTCAAGGGAATATAGATGAGAGACAGAGAGAAAGAGAGACAGAGACAGAGAAAGAAGGGGGAGACTTAGATACGCAGAGAGATGAATTCATTGATATTTTAACAAAAAGAAAGCTAAAGGTGCCTCTCCCTCTGAAAGTTTCATGTCACCTCAATTCCTGATCTGTCTCGTATGCCTTCCCTTTGAGGCTCCTGGTATGCCCTTCCAGGAACAAGATGTCCCCCTGGCCCAGGACAGCTGCCCCTGGCTGCAGTTGGCACTGCCTGAAGAGGGTCAGCTGGGCAGGTGGGTGGGCACTCCATATGTCCTCAGCCCCTGCCAGCCCTGGGAGCTCCTCATGGGGACACAGATGCCCTGATCACCCTCTACTACATTAGCCCCTTTCACAGGGGACTGGATGGCTATTGGTGAGCATTTGTCTACCTCCTCCCATGGGGGCCGAGACTAACCCAGGTTACTTCCACAGGCTTCTCTTTTTTGCCACCCTCCCTACCTTCTGTTGTGTGCTGGCCTGTGGGAGTTCCTGGGAAGCCACACAGGCAGCGTCCTCTGTGCTCGTCATGCCAACCTTCATCAGAGCACATGCACTGGGGGCTCTTGGAGATGGGAGAGAAGCGGTAAGCTCTCAGAATGTCCTCCCTGGAGCCATTCTGGGGCAGGCTCACTTTCAGTGGTTTGCATGTTGTTCGCCACAGAAACCGTAAGATGGGCAAAGCAGAGAGCTATGGGCCTGAGTGGGAGCAGAGCACTCAGATCCCTCTGGCTCTCATTTCTTCCTTACGATGACCCCAAGTAACCTCCACAGAGCACAGCTTGAAGTGGCAGATCTAACCACGCTTCTCCATTTTACTTATGAGAAAACAAGCCTCAGAAGAAGGAAGACTAGCCCAGGAGACACAGTGACTTTGGCTCAGCCTTGCCTCTCCATTGGCCTCTCGAGTCCCAATTCCTGTTCTTCCCGCCATCCTCCCTCATCCAAAAGAGATTTTGTAGAAGGTGGCGGTCCACCAGGTCACCTACTGCCCACTCAGGCACATCCTTCTTCATCCCACTTGCCTCTCACCAAGCTGTTTCTAGTGTGTGTAAATGTGCATTTATGTGGAGACCGTGGTCCATGTGCGAAGGTACATTTAGGTAAGTGACAAATTCCAGAATGGCAGTGCATTAGTTACAACCAATTAGGAGAAAATTATCACTGCGAAGTGCTCGTATCCCCTGCACTGGGCCAAAAGCCAACATGTAGCATTTACTAAGTATTACCTCATTGGGCTCAGTAGATGGTAAAGAGGTTTAAATCCAATTCAATAAAATATTTGATGTTAAGACTGAATCCTTAGGACTATAAATTCCAGTTAGTGGACCAGAAAGAGGTTACTCTGTATGTCCATACATCACTCACCTCCTCTCTCCACTATTACTGACAGCAATAGGTGTTGGAAAATCTTGGTGTTTTGAAGATACATCAACTTGTGTTCAAGCCCCAGCTTTGCTACTTTTAAGATGTGTGATCTCAAGATCACCAGTTCTCTTATGTATAAAATAGAGACAATAATACATACTTTGCCAGGTTGTTGGATTTAAAATGGGTAAAGTTTATAGAATCCACCTAGCACATAACAACTGCTCGATAAATGGTAGCTATGACTACTATATTAGCAGCCTTTACATGTTAGTGGTACTGCTTAATACTTATTAAAGCAAATACGTATCATTACAGCTAGTAAGTATTTAGTGCTATGTACATGCCAAGCATTTTGGTACATCTTAGGTAAATTTCGAAGAAGTGCAAAATGTAACTCTTGCCGTCAAAATAACTCAAAAGACAGCTGAAGAGAAACATTAATATATATCCTAACACTAAAATAATTTCAAATGGATTATAAAATAGAAGCAAATAGAAGAAAATCAGGATATTAAATTTTTTTAAATTTATCTTGGAAATGAGAAAAACTTTCAAAGCAAAACAAGAAAGGCAGAAGCACACAGATGTTTATAGCAGCTTTACTCATAACTGCAAAAACTTGGAAGCAACCAAGATGTCCTGCAGGAAGTGAGTGGAGAAATAAACTGTGGTGCGTTCACACAATGAAATATTCTTCAACACTAAAGAGATATAATCTATCAAGCCATGAAAACACATGAAGGAAACTTAAACGCATATTACCAAGTGAAAGAAGCCAATATGAAAAGACTACCTACTGTATGATTCCAACTATATGACATTCTAGAAAAGGCAAAACTGTGGAGACAGAAAGAAAGATCAGGCGTTGTCACAAGTCGGGGTAGAAGGCGGGTGGGGAGATGAAGAGGTAGAACACAGAGGATTTTTATGGCAGCGAAACTATTCCGATTAATACTGTGACGGTGTATATGTGTCATCATACATTTGTCCAAAGCCATGGAATGTATAACTCCAAGAATGGAGCCTGTTGTAAACTGTGGACTTGATGTGATCATGATGGTCGACAGAGGCCCCTTGGTTGTCACAAATGGACCACTCTGGCGGCGGATGCTGATGATGGTGGAGGCTGTGCCTGCGTGGAGGCAGGAGGATTATGTGAGCAGCCTCTGTGCCCACCTCTCCATATCGCTGTGAACCAAAAACTTCTCTGAAAATATAATGTGTTTAAGAAAAAAAAACAAAGACAGAAGCTATTGAGGAACAAGAAAAGAAAAGGGCTTTGATGAGAGCTCTTAACTAGTGAAGCTGTTTTCAGAGAGATTATTCCTGTAACTGGGAAGAGGCTACAGTGGCTTCGTTTTTCCATGGAAAACACGGGAAAGAGGACAAGGGGACAGAGAGTGAGAGAGAAACACAGGGTCACTTCAGAGGAGGAATGTCAGGGACCATGATCACAGACATCCAGGACCACACGGGCAAAGCATCCCGGACCTCAAGGACGGAGGGGCCGTTGACCACATGGACCTGAGTCGACCTGACAGGAGGTGAGGCTGAGGTTCAGCTGTGTCAGAGCTGCGGGTGAAAGAGGCCGGCAGTACAAAGGAAATTCAAGTCTGCAGCTACGGTTCAGGAATAAGATGTACTTTTGTCTGCAAAAAGAAAAAAAGGACCCTTAGAACCCCAAGAGCTGTCTCCAGAGGTCCCCAGAGGAGGGGTGGAGCTTCCCGTGGGCCCCTCGAGAGGTGAATTGAAGTAGGGGCTGGAAAAGAACCCCCGGCAGGTCCGGCCTCAGTGTGGGTTGCAGACTTATGTGCAGGGGGCTCTACTTCTTTGTGGGGCGCTGTGAGCGTGCTCCAGCTTCCGGGGGAGGAGAGAGGGCCAGCGGGCAGCAGGAGAGGAGGTGTGCTTGTGGTTCCTCCTTAACCTAACTTAACCTGGAGGGGAGTGAGCACTAACGACACAGTTTGGGGTCATCCCAGCAGAGGTGAGTGGAACCAACAGGGGAGCAGGGGAGCTCATGAGAAAGGAGAGGAGGTCCCAGGGCCAGGCACCTCACCTACATCAGCACCTACAGTCTCCTAGCTTAAAAATATAAATCACTGGTGATATCAGTGTACACAGAGGCCCTGAGTTCTCACCTCTGTGTAAGTCAGCATCCCGGCCAACTCACACAGTGCACGTTTCCGACGCCAACACTGCCTCAAGGGAAGGCCGGGTGATCAGATCAGAGCGTGCAGTTTGGTGCAACGGATTAGAGCAAGAGTTCCCCGTATGGGCTGAAATCTCAGCTCATAAAATTGCCCTCGCCAGATGGGAGGGCTAAGAGGGAACGTAGAGATCTTGCACTGGAGGCGGCAGAGTGAGAGCTTAAAGCCAGAAGATGGAGCCAGCCTGCTCGGATTTGAATTCCGGCCCTACCAGGCACTAGCTTGCGGCCCTGAGCAAAGCCGCTTCACCCTCCCGCGGCTTCCCTTCCCCACCAGCAAAATGCCGATAATAGTATGACCTACCTCGGGGGGCCGCCTGCAGAATTAAACAAGTTAATGTCTGTTGAGTGCTTATAACCACAACTGGCCGGAAATAAGACCTATAGAAATGTTACTTAAATAAATGTAACGTCAACTCCCCCCTTTACAGATGAGAGAAGGGCAGGCTGAAGCGGGAGCGTGATTTCCCCAAGTTTGTTCAGATGCTCTGTGTTCTTCGGGTCCTGGACCCTGGTCTCCAGATGCTCCGTCCACCACCCACGTGGCCTGGGAGCCGACAGGGCCGCACAGAGGGCCTGCAGATTCCAGAAGGGCCCCCGTTGTCCCGCCCCACACTGTCACAGCCTGACCTGCCACCGTGTCCCCTTCTGGCGGGGTCTGACCAGGCCACACAGAGGAAGCCACTGAGGTCTCTGGAGTTCCAGCACTTCCCATCATATCAAATACCATTTCACTTTCCATTTCCTCAAGGGAGGGAGGGAAAGAGAGAAAGACGATATCGCTCGTACTCCCCTACTTCACAGTTTTGCTGTGACAATAAAAAGGGATAAGATATTTTACATGTAAAGAGGGCTACATAAATGTCAAATAGGGAAAAAATGGGATGCATAGGGCTGCCTTCCAGTGAGAACTTATGAATCCTATTAATTAAAAAGACTCGCATGACTTTGCCCCATCTGACTTCACTCTAGATAATTCATATACGCGGACCCAGAGCAGCTGAGCTCTTCTGGGAAATATGATAAAAACGCGTGGTCTCTGCCAGGAAGGTTTCAGTCTGTGGAGAGAGACGGCCATTTCCTGCTGAGGGCTTTTCCTCAAATGCTTGTAACTGGTGCTCATCCAGTCGGGCTTCACCGTCCTCAGTGAATGCTCATCACGTTTACGATCCACAGTTCACTCCTTTACGGAGAGGCTGAACATAATCTGTGCCTGAATCACTTTTGAGTTCCCGCTCCTTCAGGGCCGCTTCTCTACCTGCCGAGGGCGGTTCCCTCCACGTGCCTGTCTGTCAGCACCAAAGCCTCGGATTTGCTGAACTTGCCGGTCCTTGCCCTCCACGGTGGAAGACACAACCCTCGGAGTTGTAGACTCATCCGCTGCCTGGTTGATGCAGCTCCCATGGCCTCCTTCTTATTCCTCGTACACATCAAGAATCCTCCTATCACCTCAGGGCCTTGGCACGTGCAGTCACTCCTGATAAGCGCACGGCTGGAACGTCTCACTTCTTCCAGGTATTCAAATATCTCTTTAGCAGAGCAATCTCCTCACACCACCCAAGTTAAAACTTCAACCCTCTCCCCAACCTGACTCTCCCTATCTACTGCACATATTTTAATTTTGTCTGTGGCACGAACACCACCAGGGCACTAACGTCGTATGTATTTATTTGTTTTTTATCTGTGTCTCTGACCTCCAGAGAGGAGGGACAGTGTCTGTGTTTATCTAAGACCTGTGTGCTCACAACAGCTACCAGAGTAACTGACACTTAGAAGATACTCTGTCAATGGGTAACAAGTCTCTAGGTATAGAAGAGGAGGTTTTCTCCTAGAAAGTCAAGGAGAGCAGGGGACAGAACAAGGATCTACAGTCAGAAGGTGGAGTCCAGGCTCTATTCGTTATTACCTGGGGGCATTCAGCGAAGTCAGATAACCTCTCCTCCTTCATCTATAAAGTGATATAAAGTCTCACCCAATCCTACATAGGATGGACTGAGACAACTTATAAAGGGACCATTTGTAACTAACAAAGAGCTATACAAGTACAAAGCTATACAAATCTGGGTATATTTGTTTTTCAGTTTTCATCTTTGGTTTTGATTTAATTATATATTTAGATTGAACGGTCACTGGGACTGGCTTTGCTGCCACCTGAGGCCTTCAAGTACAGTGCTTAGGGGCCCTCGCTGGTTCCAGGGTCAGGCAAACATAGCATGATTCCTGGCTCCACCATTAACTAGCCCTGTGACCTCGGGCTGGTTAAACCACTTCAAAATAGATATAAGTTTATAACAGTATTATGATTCATAGATTTAATGTGAACAATATGTGCAATAATGCATGTGAGACTCTTAGCAGATGTTTAGGGTTAATATTTTTATTGACTAAAGTGGTTTCTCTTTCTAAGGGAGATAATTCTCTGTTGGAAACATTTGGTTTTTAAATACAAATGGAAAGAGGCCTTCCTGAAAGTTTTTCATTTTTGAAACATGATCTCTTGTGCTGGGTGATGGGGTAAATGCTTAAGCTCATGTCACCTAGATAGCAAAAGTATAGCTCTTAACTCTCAATTTTTGTCTATTAATAAAATTAAATAATAAGCTGCCATTGTTATTGACTTTATATACATATATATATTTACCACTGCCATGCTTAAATTCGTGGGCAAATCAGCTCTGTGTTTTGGCAGTCTCTCCTGTGGAAAAGAGTGTTTATGTTTATAATCTTCCAGAGCTGGAAAGGCTCAGTTTGCCAGCTCTGGAAATGACTCAGCAGTGAATACTAATAGGTGTGCTTCCCTTTGAGCTCACAGATTTGTGAAAGTCAGAATGTGCTCAGCAAGACAGAAGAAGGAAGTAGGGAATTAACCCTAACTTGGTGCCTCTTCTGGGCCAGGACCAGCAGCTCCTCTTCCTTGTATCATCTCATTTCATTCTCACATCAGATCTCTGAGGGAAATGATGACGTCCTTGATGGAGAAATGAGAAAATAATGTCACACTGCAGTTAAGTAACTTGCCCACAGAGCTAATAAAAGCCAAAACCCAAATCCTGACAAGCGGGATATTTGTTCCTCGGTTTGACAAATACTTATTTTGCATCTATTATATGCCAGGCACTGTCCTAGGCACTGGGATTAAAGCAATGAGAAAAAGAAAGCCTCTGCCTTCATAGAGGGCACATTCTAGTGCAAAAGTACAGGTAAACACGCACATACTATACACAGAGATATACCTATAAGTATGGGTGTGGACATAGATAGAGATATGGTTATGAGTACAGATATATAGTTATGGGTATGGATATAAATGTGATAGTTGTAGACAAACACACAGGCACGGACACAGACATGGAGAGACACAGGTAGTCATGAGTTAGCGCTAAGTGGAAGAGGATGATGAAAGATATTTCAGATCAAGAAATGTGGAAGGCCTTTTAGGAGAAATACCAAAAAGAGACTTAAAGGAAGACCCCTGAGTGTGATGAACAAGGTGACTTTTAAGGATCACACTGGGTGCTGCACAAAGAGCAGGCTATAGGGGACAGCAGAGTGTCAGCAGAAACACCAGGGTCGAGGATACCGCCGCAGTTCTTAGGAGGAAAACAGAGGTTCCACTGAGCGGGAGTGACAGCTGCATCCTCCTTAGTCACACTGTAAGTCACACTAGACTCCCCTAAGGAACTTAAAGGTAATTTTTTACAGAAGACTAATTTACCTAGACGTTTTGTGGGAACCAACACACAATGTAACACATTACATACCAACACCAGGCTTTCCCAAGTTATTAAAACAGTAACAAAATGGTATAAAAACAACAAACCCTCTGTTACAATCTTGTTAAAAATTATAAGGGATTTAGGGTCATAGGTGAATTCCATTCATTATGCAATTATGAAACTATGGCCAATGGAAGTGGAGGGCCCTTGGTCCTCTTCCAGCCTGATGGTTTTGGTTTGCAAACAGAGAGAGTAACTTACGCACAGTCACAGATCCACCCAGTTGGGAATGACACCTACGTCCGCTTACAGCCAGAAGTGCTTTCACTCATTACTTCACTTATATTTATGCACAAAAAAGTGGAAGATGATACATCTTTTCATTAAAAGAGTGGCCACCATCAGATCTGTGGTTACCAGAGGCAGAGGAGGGGGGAAGGGAATAGGATAAAAGTGGTAAAAAGGTACAAACTCCCAGCTGTAAGATACGTAAGTACTAGGGATGTGACGTACAACACGATAAATATAATTAACATTTCCGTACGTTATAAATGAAAGTTGTCCAGAGAGCAAATCCTAGGAGCTCTCATCACAAGGAAAAACATTTTTGTATTTATTTAATTTTATATCTATAAGAGATGATGGATGGGACTTCCCTGGTGGCGCAGTGGTTAAGAATCCGCCTGCCGATGCAGGGGACACGGGTTCGAGCCCTGGTCCGGGAAGATCCCACTTGCTGCAGAGCAACTAAGCCTGTGCATCACAACTACTGAGCCTGCACTCTACAGTCCGCGTGTCACAACTACTGAAGCCTGCGCACCTAGAGCCCATGCTCCGCAACAAGATCCCGTGCTCCACAACAAGAGAAGCCACCGCAATGAGAAGCCCGTGCACCACAAAGAAGAGTAGCCCCCACTCGCCACAACTAGAGAAAAGCCCACGCACAGCAATGAAAACCCAACGCAGCCAAAACATAAATAATAAAAAAATTAATTTTAAAAAAAGAGAGAAATAATGGATGTTCACTAAACTTCTTGTGATAATCATTTCATGATGTATCAAGTCAAATCATTACGCTGTATACTTTAAACATATACAGCACTGTGTGTCAATTATATCTCAATAAAAATGGAAGGGAAAAAAAAGAATGATCACAGTTTTTATACATGCATCTCCACATTCCTCAACACTAAGCCTAACACTCACTTTTAATGAAGCTCTCCTCGGGTAGAAATAGACCAGAACTGCTAGTCAGACTATTCAGGGGTAAGGGGAAAACTCCTTATTGAAAGTTCTGACTAGAGAAAATGTTGAAAAATCTTTTATGGCTTCAAAAAGCACTCATTGGTTAATGGCCTCGCTTTGTTTTTTTTCTAAAAAAACTTCAGAATAGAAAATTTGGGTGTGTGCGTATGGTTGTTTTTTCAGTTAAAACTCAGAAAATATTCTTTCCTACCTCAAAGATGAGCACAAAATGCATTGTTTGTAAGAGCTTACAGACCGGGTTCAGCCAGAAGTGAAATATGAGAACTCCCTCAAATGCCTTATTATTCTAGAGAAACGGGACACACCCTCAATTATGGCAAAATAAGTACAGCCACTAATGTCATGCATGTTAATAAAACTTTTGGAGACTTCACAGGAAAGTTTATAGTGTGTTTTTTAAACCATGGTATTTTGGTGATTGGTCAGTAATTACCAGCTCTTGGACCATGCTGAATCCATTAGCCATACCCTACATAAGCAAAGCTTTTTGCATCTAGAGTAATACAAGGAGGGGAGTTGGGGTGGGGCGGTTTTAAGAGCAAGTAAACAAGGACACATAAAAGCCCCAGAATATTTCTTAATGCCAGATCTCAAATCATAAACATCAGAGGGAGGAAAATATATGCATACATATAAATGTACAAAAACATATATGTAGGTATGTGTCTATAATATTTATGGCATCAGATATGCTGACCAAATCTATTGCATTATAAAGAGCACAAGAAAAAGAACTGGGCAACATTTCTATTTTTGCATCTGCTACTAGCAAATTCTCCAACCTGGGCAGGGCAGGTCTCTGGGCCTCATTTTCCAGAGCTATTAAAGAAAGAGATGGAGTTCTCTGATCACTGAGGTCTTCTTTTGAAAATGTTTCTGACCCCAGGGCTGTGTTTAGAATTCTTGAAGCAAGAAATTAGCCACTTTTCAATACTTGCTACTTTGACCTAGAAATGTTCCACGGTTTGTCCTTTGTTCTCCCATTAGAGCATACATTTAAATAAAAATGAAAGGAAAAAAAAAGAAAGGAACCACCGTTGTTTATCCAAGCACAGTTTGTGTGTAATGAAGGGAGTGATTATATCTCGGCAGAAAGAACAGCTCCTCCCTCAATGTTTAAAATTAGCACTTCTCCTCCCTCTAGTGGAAATGCCATGTACTTACTCTAAACGAAATTGATTTGTTTTCATCAAACAAAACAGAGAAAAAGAGCTAGCATGACTGAGTCCTAATACGGGATCAAACAAACACAATTTGCTACAGTGTTGTCCCACACAAATGTCTTAAATATTTCACTTGTTTAAAACAATTCAAGATTAACAATGAAAGCCCGCAAAGTAGATTTAGACCCACCCAGGGTCTGCAAATGAAATACACGGGTCCAAGTTAGATATTTTGTATTTAATTTATGCCCCCAAGAATGTTAAAATCAGTTCACTTATGAAAATTACTGAGTCAAAGCATTCACTAAACAGGACAAGTGAAGCAAACCCTAAGACAGGAGGGCTAAAGACAGGGCTTTTGGGCAAGAAATGTCCATTTCAATCCAGTTTACGTGTAGGTACTTATTTTATGTATCTTCTGATTCCATCTCTGTGAAAACTTTCTTGACTCCCCAGGCAAAGTAAATTGTGCCCTGACTTGTCGTAAACACCTCCTCCAGCCACAGAAAGCACGTCGACAATGGCGTGTGTGCATGTCCACCTCCCATCTGGACAGGGAGCCCCTTACAGGGAGCTTCTCACCCTCCTTGTGTTTCTCTTCCGGTTGGAGAATCGAGTGACACAGCTGGAGAGACTGTGACTTCAAAGGCACTCACATTCAATTGACTCAAAATCACTGTGCTGAAAAGTTATTTTTTCTTTAAGATAAAATCAAATAACACTGTGCTGGCTCCATTCAGCCTGCTAGCCAATCCAACCAGAGCCCTGGTTGGTCCTCTTTCCCAAGGAAGAGCTGTAATAAGATCTACACACCCTAAAGAGTGAACAAGGTAAAGGACGATCACTAAGGAGGTCGGCTGGATGTCTACAGCAGTAATTCAGAAGATGAGAGCGTCACTCAATGCGATCACACCAATCATGTGTAGCTAATCTTCCACATCAATCGTGAGCCACTGCCAGGCATCACCAGAATCTGAGGGGAGCATCCTACCTGGAAGGTGCAAATAAAACAAACAGAGCAACCTAAATGTCCATCAACAGATGAATGGATAAAGAAGATGTGGTCTATATAGACAATGGAATATTACTCAGCCATAAGAAAGAATGAAGTAACGTCATTTGCAGCAACACATATGCTCTTAGGGATGATCATTACTAAGGAAAGTAAGTCAGAGAAAGACAAATACCATATGATATCACTTATATGCGGAATCTTTAAAAAATGATACAATGAACTTATTTACAGAACAGAAATAGACTCAAAGACACGGAAGACAAATTTATGGTTACTGAAGGGGAAGGGGGGAGGGATAAATCAGGAGTTTGGGATTAACAGAAACACACTACTAGATATAAAATAGATAACCAACAAGGACCTACTGTATAGCACAGGGAACTATACTCAATATCTGTAATAATCTATAGTGGAAAAGAAACTGAAAAAAAGAATATATATATACACACACACATATACATATATATGACTGAATCACTTTGTTGTACACCTGAAACACTATAAATCAACTAAACATTAATTTTAAAAATTCCAAAAAAACAAATAAATAAAAATTCACCGTAGAGGAAATGGAAATTTTTGCATGAGGAACTTTAAACAAAGCCATCACTAAAGTCTCAGAATAGTAAGTAAAGACACTGCATCCAATAAAAAAGAAAAGATATTATTTTAAAAAGAATATTTAGGGCTTCCCTGGTGGCGCAGTGGTTGGGGGTCTGCCTGCCGATGCAGGGGACACGGGTTCGTGCCCTGGTCTGGGAAGATCCCACATGCCGCAGAGCAGCTGGGCTCGTGAGCCATGGCCGCTGAGCCTGCGCTTCTGGAGCCTGTGCTCTGCAACGGGAGAGACCACAACAGTCAGAGGCCCACGTACCGGAAAAAAAAAAAAAAAAAAAGAATATTTAGATAACAAGAGAAAGAAAGGAAGAAAGAAAAAATGGTAGAGAGTGGAAGCTTTTAGAACTCAGAAACGAGAGCAGAAATGAAAGTCTTCGTAAAAGAGTTGAAAAACAAGTTGAAAACACAAAGTTGAAAAAATATTATAAAATGTAGTAAAGGTATAAAAAGGAAATATGTGAGAGAAAAGACAAGAAAATTGGAAAACCAGTCCAATATGTCCAACATCTGAATAGCAGACAATACAGAAAGAGAGAAAAGAAAAAAAGTGAGGAGTGGAATTCGTCAAAGAAACAAGCCAAGAAAATTTCCAAGAATTCAACGACTTGAGTTACCAGACCCATCAAGGGCCCAGTGAAAATGGATGAAAACAGACCCACATCAAATTACACTGTTGTGAAATTCAGAACCCAGTGGGCAGATGGAAGATGCTATTTGTTTTCTAAGGGGAAAAAACTGAAGTGTGAGATGGTGAGGTGCGTGTCCCCCAGTTTCCTGTCTCCCGGCTTTAACACAGAGCCACAGCTCAGTGCGGGGGACATGGGGAGCATCCATCTCCTCTGAACTAACCTGGAACAAGGTCAGGTTAAACCAGACTGGGCAGAATGATTAAGCAGAGGAGGTCTTAACATCTCCTTTCTTGACTGTTCTCTGTTCCGGGACATTTGAATACGCCCTCAGAGTATGTGGCCCCCGGGGGTGGGTCCAGTGCCCATGAAACTAGAGCTGGAGGGGGACTGTGGGTGGGCCTGCATGGAAGGATGACACTCAAGAGATCCCAGCACCAAGGAGACCCAAGCCGAGGTCAAGTTCGACAGAAACAGCCACAAGAAACAAATTTCAATTGCCTACGTGGGCGGGGCAATCCACATCCAGTTAGAGAGAGGATAATGTGACCCTAGACCCACCCTCAGCTCAGCCCCAAGGTTGCCTAAATTGACACTTTTGGCCCCAGGCAGATGCCATTCTGGGGAGAGGCCAGCATGGCCTTTGAAGACTGAGAAATCTGAGATCCTGATCTCTCTAAAAAAGAGCTGCATCACCTAAAGGGCCTGTTAAAAGATCAAATGATATTAAGGCTTAAACCTTGATAGGACTAAATATTTTTGTGTCTAGGGACCAGTTAGGCTGCTCATGAGAAAGACCAGATTATTTATAGGCAATATAAAGGGACAGTGTTTCTTCCTAGTTGTAGATTGCAGCTGTAGGCTGAATGAGTTTCATGAAATTCCTATGCTTTTAAAGTGAGAGAAAAGGAAAAAAAAAAAACCTTCCTGGGGAAAAAAAAAAGGCCAACATCGATTTCTCCTCTCCCTGTTCATACTAAGAAAACAAGTATATGAACAAAGCTGCATTTACAGAAGCCTGAAGATTACATGAGTCTGCTAGTGGATATATGGGCCCATGTGAGGCATAGTGTAGTGCCTGACCTCTGCGTTCAAAATTCAAAGAAAAAGAACAGCTTGAATGTGAAACAAACCAAAGACATAAAAGACCCTGTCTCCCAGCATACCTGAAGCCATACTTCTGCTCTACATGGAGTTTCCATTCTGAATCAGCCAAACTTGTGTTGGTTAAAACGGTTTTAGCTATATCCTCAGTTGTTGCTGAAATTTAAATCACTGGCTACCACTGAGAGAAAAGTATTTTTGATAATTTACACCTTCTCAGGTGCATTCCGCTTAGCATTTCATTAAAAGGATTTACCCAAATGTATTTAATCAGTACATATTATACCTAGGCACACATTATGCATACACGCACACCTCGGAGATATTGCAGACTCAAATAAATGAGTATCACAATAAAGCCAGTTTCATAAATTGTTCGGTTTCCCAGTACATATAAAAGTACGTTTACACTATGCTGTAGTTTGTTAAGTGTGCAATAGAATTCTATCTGAAAAAGCAATATACAGACCTTAATTTTAAAGAGCTTTATTGCTAAAAATGTTAACCCTCGTCTGAGCCTTCAGTGAGTCTAATTTTTTGCTGGTGGAGGGTCCTACCTCCACGCTGGTGTGCTGACTGATCAGGGTGGTGTTTGCTGAAGGCTGGGGTGGCTGTAGAAATTTCTTAAAATGAGACAAGAATGAAGTTTGCTGCATGGATTGACTCTTCCTTTCATGAACCATTTCTCTGTAGCATGCAATTCTGTTCAATAGCATTATACCCACAAGAGAACTTCTTTCAAGATTGGAGTCCGTGCTCTCCAACGCTGTCACTGCTTTATCAGCTAAGTCCATGTGATATTCTAAACCCTTTGTTGTAGTTTCAACAGTCTTCACAGCATCTTCACCAGGAGTAGAGTCCATCTCAAAAAACCACTTTCTATGCCCACTAATAGAAGTAGCTCTTCATCTACTCAAGTTTTACCATGAGATTGCAGTAATTCAGTCCCATCCTCAGGCCCCACTTCTAATTCTAGTTCTCTTGCTGTGTCCACCACATCCTAAGATGCTTCCCCCCCTGACGTTCTAAACCCCTCAAAGACATCCATGCAGGTTGGAACCAACTTCTTCCAAATCCCTGTGAATGTGGGTGTTTTGGCCTCTTCCCGTTACTCATGAATGTTCTTAATGGCATCGAGAATGGTGAGTTCTTTCCAGAAGCTTTTCAGTTTACTTTGCCCAGATCCATCAGAGAAATCACTGTCTATGGCAACTATAGCCTTATGAAATGTATTCCTTAAATAATAAGACTTGTGCTCGCTTTGGCAACACATATACTAAAATTGGAACGATACAGAGAAGATTAGCATGGCCGCTGCGCAAGGATGACACGCAAATTCGTGAAGCGTTCCATATTTTTGATGTGGCACATATACACAATGGAATATTACTCAGCCATAAAAAGAAACGACATTGAGTTGTTTGTAGTCAGGTCGATGGACCTAGAGTCAGTCATACAGAGTGAAGTAAGTCAGAAAAAGAAAAACAAATATGCTAACACATATATATGGAATCTAAAAAAAAAAAAAAAATGGTCATGAAGAACCTAGGGGCAAGACTGGAATAAAGAGGCAAACCTACTAGAGGATGGACTTGAGGATACAGGGAGGGGGAAGGGTAAGCTGGGACAAAGTGAGAGAGTGGCATGGACATATATACACTACCATATGTAAAATAGATAGCTAGTGGGAAGCAGCCACATAGCACAGGGAGATCAGCTCGGTGCTTTGTAACCACCTAGAGGGGTGGGATAGGGAGGGTGGGAGGGAGGCACAAGAGGGAAGAGATATGGGGACAGATGTATATGTATAACTGATTCACGTTGTTGTAAAGCAGAAACTAACACACCATTGTAAAGCAATTATACTCCAATAAAGATGTTAAAAAATAAATAAATAATAAGACTTGAAAGTCTCCTTGATCCATGGGCTGCAGAATGGATGTTGTGTTAGCAGGCATGACAACAACATTCATCTCATTGTACAGCTCCATCAGAGCTCTTTGGATAACCAGATTTACTGTCAATGAGCATAAATTTTATTTTATTTTATGTTATTTTATTTTATTTGGCCAAGCCACGTGGCTTATGGGATCGTAGTTCCCTGACCAGGGACTGAACCTGGGCCCACAGCAGTGAAAGCACCAAGTCTTAACCACTGGACTGCCAGGGAATTCCCAGCAGTAATATTTTGAAAGATTTTTCCTGAGTAGTAGATCTCAACAGGAGGCTTAAAATATTCAGTAAACAGATGATCTGTCATCCAGGCTTTGTTGTTCCATTTACAGAGCACAGGCAGAATAGATTTAGCATAATTCTTAAGGGCCTTGGGATTTTCAGAGTGGTAAATAAATATTGGCTTCAACTTCAAGTCACCAACTGCATGAGCCCCTAAAAAGAGTCAGCCTGTCCTTTGGAGTTTTGAAGCCAGGCATTGACTTCTCCTCTCCAGCTATGAAAATCCCAGATGACATCTTCTTTCAATGGAAGGCTGTCTCATCTACATTGAAGATCTGTTGTTTCATATAGCCACTGTCATTAATTATCTTAGTTAAATCTGGATAACTTGCTGCAGCTTCTACATCAGCACTTGCTTCTTCACTTTGCACTTTGCTGTTATGCAGACATGGCTTCTTTCCTTAAACCTCATGAACCAACCTCTGTTAGCTTCAAAATGTTCTTCTGCAGCTTCCTCGTCTCTCTCAGCCTTCATAGAATTGAAGAGAGTTAGGGCCTTCCTCTGGATTAGGCTTTGGTTCAAGGGAATGTTGTGGCTGGTTTGATCTTCCATCCAGACCGCTCACACTGTCTCCGTAGCAGCAAGACAGCTGTTTTGCTTTCTTCTCCTTCATGTATCCACTGGAGTAGCACTTTTAATTTCCTTCAAGAACTTCTCTTTTTTTGCATTCATAACTTGGCTGTTTGGTACAAGAGACCTAGTTTTTGACCTATCTTGGCCTTTTGACATGGCTTCCTCACTAAGCTTCATCCTTTCTAAATTTTGATTTAAAGTGAGAGACATGCAACTCTTCCTTTCACTTGAACACTTAGAGGCCATTGCAAGGTTATTAATTGGCCTGATTTCAATAATTTTGTGTCTCAGGCAATAGGGAGGCCCAAGGAAAGGGAGAGAGATGAGGGAAAGGCCAGTGAGTGGAGTAATCACATCAGACACAACATTTACTGATTAAGTTCACTGTCTTATGTGGGTGTGGTTTGTGGCATCCCAAAACAATGACAATAATAACCTCAAAGATCACTGATTACAGATCACCAAAACAAATATAATAATAATGAAAAAGTTTGACGGACTGTGAGAATTACCAAAACGTGACACAGAGACACAAAGTGAGCAAATTCTGTGGGAAAAAATGGTGCCGATGGATTTGCTCAACGCAGGGTTGCCTCCAACTTTCAATTTGTAAATAACTGTACTGTGAAGCTCAGTAAGGCAAAGGGCATCAAAACAAGGTGTATCTGTCTGCACATTATGAAGGACATTATGCAGATATGATAAAACATTTCTATGTGCATCACTGATCATTTCCTCGGTATATATTCCAAAAAGATACCAGGGTCTAAACATTTTTAAGATGCTTCACAACTGCTTCTAGAAAAGAGAGACATTTCACAGACAGAAGAGTCAGCAAAAAGGGGGATTGTACTGTAGAAAATGGAACAAACAAAATGAGCAAAAAACCCAGACACCTGCCACTGAAAGGGGAAGCAAACGGAGAAGGTGGATATTGAGCTTTGTGCACAGAAGCTGTGTCCCCAGGTGGACACGCCCTCTAGGATGGAACTCCAGACAATTCCATACCCATTCCTTATTGACTTTTCCTAAGTGAAGGCCGTCCCCATTCTCCATCTGCATAGTGTCACCCTCATCACTCGGTCCCCAAATGCCTCACCCCCATGGCTGAATACCACGCAGGTTAAAAGGAGAGAGGGACACCCTCCCCCTGACATTCCTGATGTCCCTTCTGCTCACAGGAAGAACCTGTAAGTGGTCACTTGGCCACTCCAGCTGTAAGGCAGCCTTGGAAATGTACTCATAATTCTTGGCAGCCACGTGTCGGGCTCTAAGTTCTATTGCTGTGGAAAAGATGAAGAATAAATATTTGGGACACTAAAGGTCTATTACAGGAACAGAAACAAACCTGGTAATGAAACAAAGCCAAGCAAATGATGCCTTGTCATCGGTTTCTGGGTAGGAGGCGCTGTCTGTTCTCATACTCAGTAATCTTATACGGATTACAGTGTATAGAGAGCGCAAGTGTATGAAGAATTCTTTCTTATTGGATTAGGGAAGAAAATCCCTTTAATACCTGCAATGAGGAAGGAAGTGCACTTTCTTGAAATGACGTTTAAAACAAAACAAAAATGCCCTCCTCTTCCTCTGAAAGCACTTTGACCACAAATTCACACCTTTTCACTTCTTTAACCCCAAATCCCCTCCTGTACAAAAGCCTCATTGGGGGAGCCCCTTCAGAAAAACTAACACACACTGTGACAACAGCATAGGTGAGAAAATCACAGCAAGTTTATTCATTGGCAAGAGACATAAAGAAAGCATTAAATGTTTGTGTTTCTAGGCTGCCAGCATAAACTTTTCAAAGTATTTAAAGTGAATAACACCAAGAGCATAATTACATATCACATCTTAAAGAACCCAAACACAACTTATCAGCTTTAAAAAATATTTTCAACTGAAAGTACATCTTTACATAGGTACATATATTATGTATAAACCACCTATAGTTGTTTTGAAAAATAATATGATAGAGTTAATAAAAACTTTATAATTTAAGAGTCCATGTGATAAACCTGTTAATGCCATAAATTTAATTATTTTGGGGGAATGTCTTCTTTACACATTTCCCTAAAATAATTCACAGATTCAATCTATCTTAGAACTGGAAGGAATTTTAAGTAATCACCCGGTTCAGTCAACTCCTTAAGACAAATGAAGAATCGCTATCACTTTTGAGATCAAATTACATGATGCTAAATGACTCATCCAAGGCCCCGTAACTATTAAGTTTCCTCTTTTCTCAGCTCTTTTTTTTTTCTAGCCAAACAGATCTCAACACTGATTTCATGTGTGACCATAAGACATTCACGTGCAAGATAATTCACTGAGAAATGCCATTCCAGGATCCACTGTGCTTACTCAGTAAGATAAATTAAACCCGTCTGATGAAAATACACAACAAGCATTGCGTTCAGCTTCTTGTCTTCAATTCTGATTAGTAAAGCACAGCCCCTACACTGAGGACAAACAAGACATAAACAGCAGTATAAGTACGTTCCTGGATTCGCTAAGTTTAATGCATCTACTTCAGTGCAAAACACTCATTCTATCCAAAGCCATGTTTTCAGAGGAAAGAAGAGGAAAGTAAACAAGCAGGATAGAATCCAAGGACTGTTGGTGTATTTGTATTCAGAGCATTGGCCTCTCAGGGGCTGTACGCCTCAGACACAAGTCGGATGCCTTCTTGGTCAGTGTCCCCCACCCACAAGATGGGTCTGTGGGAGGGTCTTCCGACAGCCGGGACACACAGACACGTTCTTCGGGAGTGGCTGGCTCTAAGAATCGGGGCTGAGCTCACAAAGACGGAGTGTGGCTAGACTGGGAGGAAACCAGCTCCGAGCACATCCCCAAGATCTCACCCGGGAGCCGGCAGTGCAGGCGCAGGAGAGGCTGGAGGAGCTTCTGTTGATCTGGAAGATCTTCTCGGTTGCTTCTGTCCACCTCATGCTTTCTATGGGAGACAAACCTTGGAAGGATTTGGTAGGGGTGTAGTTGAAAATCTGTTCCAAGAAAACGTTTGTTATACTTGGCAGAAAGCGATCACTGTCTCTCACTGGAATGTGCCCAGTCTCAGTCCCGATGGGTCCATCGGGCAGAAGTGAGAACAGTGGTTCAGGTAAAGTCGAAATGTCCCACCTTCTGCCACACGACAAGCTCATGCAACTGAAATCTGGGAAAACTGCATAACCAGTCGTGGGCTTAGATGTATCAAACAACATCACATCTAGTAAAATGCGTCTTCTGGCCCAGAGGAACTACAATTAATTGCAATTATTTTGGATCTCGCTTAACACCATCTGGAGGACCCTTTCTCTTGAAGGGCTGGCATCAACCACATGGCAGCCAGGGTTCTCCATCCGCTGGTAGGACACTTCTACCCTGGAGATAGGCAGAATGAAAAGAGTTGGCCCATTTGTTAACACGGCTCTTTACGCAAATGTTATTTTCCTACCATAATATAGACAGATTGAAGCCAGGTCCCCATCTGGTTTTTCGCACTTCCGACCCCAGGCAATTCGCTTTGCATACAGGAGACATCCGATACATTTAGTTTCATAAATGAGAAATTAATAATAATATTTAATAGCTTGCATTTACTCAAAACCTTTTATCTGCCAAGCATTAGCATCCTGCATGGTCTTCTCATTTCATATTCAGAGTAACTTCAGGAGGAGAATCAGTGTCATCCACCCCCATTTTGCAGAGAAAGGAGCAAAGGCTCAAAGAGATTAACTAAGTTGCCCAATGGCAAATTCCTCCAGAGTCTGTGCCCTGAAGGATTTCACACAAGCCAGAGGTCCTTGGCATATACATTGTTTTCACTTAGGAGTCTTCTACAATCACACTAGAATTCTACCTCTCCTTCCAGTCTTAGCTAGCCTTGGTGTGTACAGAATAGCCGGGGCTGATTTGAAACAGGAGGGAACTGGGCAGGGCACAGCCTTTGAAAGAATGACATAGCCCGAGGACACGACATAAACTGATTAGAACCAAATGGGCCCAAGACGGCAGACAAGTCAAGTTCCACTGGACCTCAGTATACGCTCACTGTGGCAAATCAGCAGGCTAAATGACACACCCACAGGCGCCATGACGGTTCCAAAGTCTACCATAGGATCAAAAAGCGGGTGGTGGCCCAGCTCCTGGAAATCCCCGCCCCCTCCTGAAATAGCTGGAAGACTCCTCCCCCTCATTAGCCTATGAAATTACCCTCCCCTATAAAAAAATTGACAAGCCCATACCCTGGGGCCTTTCTCACCTTCTGAGATGGCCCACAGTTTGACTGTGGGGTGTGTTTCTCTCTAAATAAATCCACTTCTTACCCATCACTCTGTCTGTCACTGAATTCTTTCTGTGATGAGACATCAAGAACCTGAGCTTCATTAAGTCCTGAAACCAGGTGTGTGATCTCAGTTGGAGACTGTGGGTTTTGGCCGGGTTCGAGTCCCAGCCTCTTGGGTTCAAATCCCAATCTGAGGTGCATGGTTTCAGATTATATGACCAAAGCTCTAGAGCTGTGCAGTTAAAACAAGCACCCGGACTCAGCCATATAAAAGAACGAAATAATGCCATTTGCAGCGACATGGATGGACCTAGAGTTTGTTACACTGAGGGAAGTAAGTCAGACAGAGAAAGACAAATACCATATGATATCGCTTCTATGTGGACTCTAAAAACAAAATGGTACAAATGAACCTACTTACAAAACAGAAATAGACTCACAGATGTAGAAAAGAAACTTATAGTTACCAGTGGGTAAGGGGTGGGAGGGATAAACTGGGAGATTGGGAGTGACATATACACACTACTATGTATAAAACAGATAATTAATAAGAGCCTACAAGGGCTTCCCTGGTGGCGCAGTGGTTGAGAGCCCACCTGCCGATGCAGGGGACACGGGTTCGTGCCCCGGTCCGCGAAGATCCCACATGCCGCGGAGCAGCTGGGACCGTGAGCCATGGCCGCTGAGCCTGTGCTCCGTAACGGGAGAGGCCACAACAGTGAGAGGCCCGCGTACCGCAAAAAAAAAAAAAAAAAAAAAAAAAAGAGCCTACTGTATAGCACAGGGAACTCTACTCAATGCTCTGTAATGACCTATATGGGAACAGAATCTAAAAAAGAGTGGATATCTGTTTATGCATAACTGATTCTGTTTGCTGTACAGCAGAAACTAACACAACATTGTAAATCAACTATACTCCAATAAAAATTATTTTTTTTTAAAAAGTGCTCAGAGTAGATGGTGAGAAGTGGAATATTTCCCACCATTATCAGTAAACAAAGGATGTCCCAGTCATCAGCGATTGCAGCCACCACGGCTGGTGAGCTGGTGAGCCCTGAGGAAACTCAGGATGGGAAAGCACAGGATACTGGCCCCAGATAACTGAGGTGCTTTCAAAGGACTGATTTCAGTGACCCCAGACTCTTCCATCTTCCCATACACAGAAAAACGCTAAATTCCTTAACTTGACTTATCTGGTTTTCTTTAGTTAACAGTAATCTTCTGACGTTCAGACTACCTGTCCTTTGTTGCAAAACTCTTATGTGTCCTAGCTCTCCTGTCACCTCCTCGGAGCAGTTCTCGCAGGGTTACTTGAGATGCTGCCTCCCGGGCTTGAAGTCCTAAAAATTCCCGCCAAATAAAACATAACTCTCAACTTTTAGGCTGTGAATATTTTTTAGTCGACAATGGTCTGGGGCCATAGCTCTGCCTTCACCACCTACCAGCTAGGAGAACATGCCACATTTCTTTCCCACCTGTGCCTCAGTTTCCTCATCTGTGAAGCGAGGACGGAAATAATGCCTTCCTTGCAAGTTTGCCGTGAAGTTTAACTGAATTAATACCAACCAGTCAATCCTTTGACATGGTTTCTCTGCACACAGCTGAGTGGTTAATTATTTATAACAGCATTAAGTTAGGATAACAGTGCTATCAGTGTTTATTTATATAAACAATTCTGTTTTGGCTTTTCACACCAGTCCTACAGAAGTAATTTAGTCAGCGGTGAAGCAGTAAGATGGTCCGGACACTCCTGCTATTGTGTTCATAGCTTTCTAATGAAAATGAAAGCACTGCCTTAAAATCAGAAAGGTCTTGAATTTAAACCCAGTTCTACTACTCAGTAGATATGCAAGTTATAGACAAATCACTTAATCTTTGAGCCTCAGTTTTATAAACTGTGAAGTACAGCTAACACTGTCCTTGCAAGGGTTACAGAGCATCAGAAGTAAAATGCCTGACACACAGCGAGCCCCCAATGGGTAAAAGTCACTGTGAGGCCGTCAGACAGTGCTTGTGACCATTCTGTTACGATGACCCAGAAAAGTGTATTGTCTCACTCAGGTTCACGCTGGTGCTGGCACAGCCAGGACTAGAAAGACTAGGAAGGAGGTCTGATACCCAGTCAGCTATCCTGTGGCTATAAAACCACCACGCGGTGTCCCCATGGAACAATCCCATTGAAAGGAGTGAATCTAACTTGGAGGATACTGCCTCTCAGGTTTGGAAAATGGGAACCGTATCATGTCCTCCACTTTACCAGAGTCAGTGCTGTTTCTGGATCGTCGCCACAGCCAGGGACCCCTGCCCCTCACATGGCATCGGGATACCTACTTTTGACGAAATATGCTGTTGGCCTCCAGTTCAGCCTCCTCCTTGGTCCTCTCCATGCCCCGGCCCTCGATCCTCTGCATCCTCTCCTCGGGACTCACGGTGAGCAACAGGACCAGGTCGGGTTTGAGCAGGTCCCTGGGCCACTGGTATATAGGGTGATGGGCAGGAGGCAGGTGCTGGAGACCCCCACTTACCTCAGTGGCTATGGCGTAGGTGGCCGTGCTGTGCCAGTACCTGAGAAGGAAAGCGGTAGTGAGTTCCCCGTCCGCAGAGGAAGTCAAGGGAGCACCTGAAAACCAGCTGCTGAGGACGTTGAAACCAGAGATGGCTCTGCTGAACTTGTCCTAGTACTGTACACATTAAAGAGGTAAAAATAATCTTATTTTTTAAAGTATTTATAAAATGTAAAAATAAGTTAAAATCAACAACCACAATAAGAATCCAGTGCACACCACCCAGAGCTCCATTTACTCAGTTAAAACTGCATGTATTGTGAGACTACTCTGTTGCCTTGGCCTTGCAGGATGCTTTCTTTTGTGATGGCAGGTTGGCATGGGATGGTAGATTTGTTCGGTAGTCCACTGGTATTTAATGCTGTATCTTGGCCAAACAAAAATCTGCAGGCCCATTCAGTTCCTACAATGTTTTAAAACTGAACTTGCTGGGCTTCCCTGGTGGTGCAGTGGTTGAGAGTCCGCCTGCCGATGCAGGGGACACGGGTTCGTGCCCCGGTCCGGGAAGATCCCACATGCCACGGAGCAGCTGGGCCCGTGAGCCATGGCCGCTGAGCCTGCCCGTCTGGAGCCTGTGCTCCGCAACGGGAGAGGCCACAACAGTGAGAGGCCTGCGTAACACACACACACACACAAAAAAAAAAAAACTGAACTTGCTGACAAGACATGGAAACAACCTAAACGTCCAACAACGGAGGAATGGATAAAGAAGATGTGGTACATATATACAATGGAATACTACTCAGCCATAAAAAAGAATGAAATAATGCCATTTGCAGCTACATGGATGCAACTAGAGATTATCATACTAAGTGAAGTAAGTCAGAAAGACAAATACCATATGATATCACTTATACGTGGAATCTAAAATATGACACAAATGAACCTGTCTATGAAACAGAAACAGACTCAAAGACACAGAGAACTGACTAGTGGTTGCCAAGGGGGTGGAGTTGGGGAGGGATGGAGTAGGAGTTTGGGATTAGCAGATGCAAACTATTATATATAGGGTGGATAAATGACAAGATCCTACTGTAGAGCAAGGGAATTATATTCAATATCCTGTGATAAGCCATCATGGAAAAGAATATAAAAAATAATGTGTATATATATATATATATATATATATATGTATGTATAACTGCATCACTTTGCTGTATGGCAAAAATAACACAACCTTGTAAATTGACTTCAATTTTAAAAATAAATAAATGAAAAATAAAAAAATTGGACTTGCTGATGAAATCTGCATGCTAGGAACCCTGGATAGGAGGCCTTTGTCTTTCCCAGCTCTCCAGTCATCCCACTGCAACTGTAGGGATCAGAAAGAGAAATGAACCCAGATAAAATCTCTGAGACTCTGTGAATGTCCCCCTGAGTGACAGCGGTCACTCCTGACCGGCTCATCTTAAAAAGTGCTTTCAAGAGAGGAAAAGAAAATCACAATCATCAAAGAAAATCAAATCACCCGCTCTTTCAAAAAGCCCAATGGGGCTTCGCTGGTGGCGCAGTGGTTGGGAGTCCGCCTGCCGATGCAGGGGACACGGGTTCGCGCCCCGGTCCGGGAGCATCCCACGTGCCGCGGAGCGGCTGGGCCCGTGAGCCATGGCCGCTGAGCCTGCGCGTCCGGAGCCTGCGCTCCGCAACGGGAGGGGCCCCAACAGTGAGAGGTCCGCACACCGCAAAAAAAAAAAAAAAAAAGCCCAATGGCTTTCTACCACCTGCCAGATAACATTCAGCCTACATCTAAGACACAAGCCTCTTCCCAGTGTGGACCCAGGCACGCTCTTCCATGGGGGTCTGTCTTCACGCTTTTCCTCCGGCTGGAATGAGGGTCTCAGGCAGCAAAGTGCCTCCTCTTCCTTCGACAGGCCATGCAGAGGGAGCCCCCAGCAGAATTCACTGTTTCCTCCTCTGGGCTCTCAATGCCCTTCATACTCAGCTCCACTGAAGGACTTATTCTAAATTAGAGCCAGTTGGGTACAAGTTTCCCTCTTTCATCTCCTCCATTAGATAATTCATTTTTTAGTCATCTCTGTATTCCAAAATCTGACACCAGCATCTGGCACACAATACGTATGCAACTAATAATGTTTTTTGGATGTAGGAATAAATGAATTAGAATTATTTTATTGATTGGTATAGTTTATTATACTCTTGCCCCGTTCATGTCATATTCCAATTTTAAGTGACGAAATGCAAAACTCCAAAACCAGTATCAAAGGACTAACACCTACAAAAACATTTATGAAACAACTATAAACATCTCAATGTCGAGAGGCACCCATGGCCCCATCCTTGTCTGTATTTTCAATTTACTGCCTGTACTGTTTTAAAATCCTAAATTCTTAATCACTTTAGATTTGAACTGCTTTTCACAGTGAAAAGGACATCCTGGTCCTTTATCTACAAAATAATGCAGAGTGTTATCCAAGCTGTGGATTGTTTTACTCTCTGCCACCTACTTGCTTTGTGTGCGTTGGTTAAGTCTCAATTTCCTCTTCTGGAAAATGAAAATCATGCGGGCTTTGTTTTCCTCCCATCGTTTTTACAAAAATAGTCAAGTGCTTTTTAAAAATGTATCACACTTGAACTGGGAGATTGGGATTGACATATATACACTAATATGTATAAAATGGATAACTAATAAGAACCTGCTGTATAAAAAAATAAAATAAAATTCAAAAAAGAAATGTATCACACTGTCATTATAAGGCAATATTTAATTCTTATTGGACACCAAAGCTGTAAGATTTCAAATTATGATAATACAGTACAGAGAATACTGAAAAGAACAAAGGTAAAAAATTAATTTGGGGGCTGATCAATTCTAATATCATTCATTCTTCAAAGCCCTTTTCCACCTCTAAAAGCGTGGCCAGTGTAGCTGCTAGCACCTTGAATTCTGCCTGGGGCCATTCCTATGTGTCACTTACCAGACTTTTAATCACTCACAAACTTGAACTTTCACCTTCTCCACCAGATACATCAGTCTCCCAAGCTGAATAAACCCAAGCAGGTCCAGGTTTTCTTCTTCTTGGCAACAAAACTACAATTTGCACTGCATTTTGCACATGCTCCGTGTTCACTGAATTAAATACTTAGCTATGAATACAGAGGCTGATATCATCTAAATGTAAAAAGCCTTCTTTACTGTAGAAAAACCATCAGCAAGAATAGATTTTTTAAAGGTAATGAGGGTGATTAAGTTGCCAACCTTAACGGCAGTCACCATCAAAAATTACTCCATCTCCCTTCTTTTTTCAGCTAGATGATGGTGTTGTCTAAAATGGATTTCCTTAAAATCTTTAAACATGAACAAAACCCATCCAGACAACAAATAACTGCTCTTTTCTTCTCATCTGACAAGGTGATCTAGCATTATCTCTTTAAAGAAACAAAATTGCAGACAATTCACAGACATAAAGAAGAAAAATCAGGGAAGAATGGGAGCCCTGTTCTGCAAAGCCAGAGTTCTCTCACTGACAACACTGCTGCTCATTTTAAATAATCATACCCTCTGGCCATCAATTTCAGACTCATTATTTAGTATTCTCCATTCCTGCCATCAGGGAAACCACATTAGCTCAAATCAAATGCAATTTGTTGACACATTATACATCACTTATAAAATAATGCTTTATATTTTTATAGCAATGTTCTGTTTTCAAAGCACGTCCACCTTCATCAACTCATTGGATATTCACCACAAGTCTTTTAATTTTTATTTTGTATTGGAGTATAGTTGATGAATAACGTTGTGTTAGTTTCAAGTGTACAGCATGGTGATTCAGTTATACATATATCTATTCTTTTTTCAAATTCTGGCCAGCAGGGAAGGGATAAAGAATATCATCTTTGAACAGATTAGGATGCAGAGAATAAGTGTCTACCTACATGCAGAAACCCGTGCTGCTCCAGGATTTTTGGATATCCTAGGATGTAATGTGCCTTATGAAGTCACACTTTATTAGGAAAAGCCTAGTCTATCTCCTTGAAATAAAGAGAGACTAACAAAATATACATATATATATATATATATATATATATACTTTACAATAGGGTGGATCCCACAGGTGAAGAAGTTCCACAAAGGAAAACAATGCCTTACCCTTGTCTAGGATTCCTTGTAACTTGCCAACTTTGAAATCACTATCTTGCCATCCCCAAAGTTAAGAGTACCCACTGGCATTATAGCTTAGACGACAGCAAAGGCCTTCTAACTACTTTGTACGGTTTTCATCTTCCCCACCACCACTCACCACCACACACTTTTTCTTAGGTCCAGTCACCTTCCCCCAGGCTTCCCACGCCTCAGACCACTCTGCTTCTTCGTCCCATAAATATCAAGCCCCTTGCTTTGGGGAAGGCAGATTTGAGATGTGCTCTGCCGTCTCCTTGCTTGGCGGCCTTATGAATGAACCCTTTCTCTGCTGCAAACAAAGAGTCTCAGTGTTTGGCTTGGGGAACGTCGAACCTGGTTTGGTAACACACGTGGGCACCAAAGTTGTGTAAAAGAATGGTCACGGCAACAGGGACGATTCTCACAGGTGGCGTGAAGGAAGGCAGATGCAAACAGCAGTCAATGTCTAGCTGCTTGTAGAGACAGTTCAAGAACACGCAGAACTAACCTTCGGTGACGGTGACGGAGTCAGGGTCATGGTTCCCACGGGCGGGAGGATGGGTCGTGACTGGGAGGGAAGGAACTTACAGGGTGGAGTAAGGTTCTAAGTCACGACCTGGGTGCAGGATGTACTTGAACATGTTCACTTTTTAAAATTCCTTGAGATTTCCATTTATAATTAGTGCTCTTCCCTGAACACTTGTCAGGCTTCAGTGCAACTGCTCATCTTTCCAAAAATAAGTCAAATTGCAGCAAGAACAAGATGTACACTGGAGTCATGTTAAGGACGAATTCAGCTGCAACTGAAGCCCTTTGGTACTCCCCACCAACTGCATTTCTCTCTCTTTCCCAGGGGACAGCACTCTCCTAAATTTGGTGTTCAACATCCTTCCATCCCTTTTTTGGTATTATGTTTTATATTCTTTTGCATGTGTTCTACTGAATATCTTTCTGCAAGTTGATTTCTTTCATTTGAAATTATAGTTTTGTAACTTAGGCACATTGATGCATCCTATGAGAGCATATGGCTGTTCGGTGCTCCATTTCATAAATATATGCCAGTATTAATTTACCCTTTCTTCTGCTGATGCCTTTGGTTTTTCAAGTTTTTCAATATTATGAACAAAGCGGAAACAAACTGTATTTCTTCAGGAAGTGGAAGCAATCTTCTCAAATTGCTCCCCAAGACACCCTACAGGTGCCCACTCCCACCAGCACCATGTGAGTTTCTATCAATCCACATCATCTCCAACTCTGGGCTATCAGACTTTTCTAATGAGTTCTCACCAACCTGATGAGAGTAAAACGGGCTCTCATCCTCGTTTGAATTTCCATTCCTAGTAGGACTTGCCTGCTGTTCCCTTTGTCCATTTTTGTAGCACTTTTAAGCTACTTCTTATATATGAAATTTCAAAATATAACTCAGCTTCTGTCACTCCATTATCTGAAACCTCCCAAAGGCCCCCCTATGCACTCAGAATAAAATCTACACTCTTTTATCACAGCTACAGACCCTGCTGACCTGTCTCTCTCTTTTTATCCATCCAGAAAGCAGCCCCTCGTCCACATGTTTTCCTCACGATGGCCTGTTTCTAGCCCTGGAATGTGTTCGCACCTTCCCGTCTCTACACTTTGCTTTTGCTGAACCCTCTCCCACAAAGCTTTTACTCCAGGATTTTCAGGTGTGTCTCTCTTTGGTCATTCAGAGCTCAGACCACCGGTACCCCCTCACGCAGGCCTTCCTAAGTCACATCTAGTGGGGGGTTAGCCATCCTCCACCACACGACCTTGATCTCTCCTCTTTATAGTACTTATCACTCTCTGATATTACCTTATGTATCTATATGCTCGATCATTACCTTCTCCTTCAACAGAATGTTTGCTCCATGAAAGCAGGGCACTGCCTAGCTCCTTTACCACCGAATCCTCTAAATTGAGAACTGTCTTCGGCAAATGGTAGATGCCCAATATATGTTTGTTGAATAAGCCAATAGACAAATGAACCACTGAAAGCTTGATTTGTGAAGCAGAGACTTTTGTTAATATCCCCCATATGCTGTTTCTAGCTCTGTCACTTTGGCAAGTTACTTAACTTTTCTAAGACCTGTGTTTCTCACCGGTAATTTTAGTATCTATGTAGTAGTCATTCCAGATGTTAGTATAGTATGTACAATGTCTTTAGCAAAATGCCAGCCAATGGTGTAAGTGATTAATAAATCATAGACACTATTCCTGTTATTATCATAATACACTTTGTCTTAAACACTATTGTGTACTTGCATGTATATGTACACACACACACACGCACGCACACACACACACACACACACACACACACACTACTCATATGTTAGGAAGAAAATGCCGAATTCAACGCATCTTCATACCCACCTGTCTACAATCACAGGCGATTTGGTAGATTCTTTAGCTATTTCAGAAGCCACAATATAATTGCCCAAAGAGTAAAAAGCTCTTCTAATGATAGTTGGTTCATCATCAAAGATTTTCCTCCACTGGCTGATGCAAGAGGGTGGTGACTTCAAGAGAACAGCCTTGAGTGAATCTGAAACTGACTGGGTCACAGTGGTTTTACCTGCAGATCAGATACAAAATGCAGCACATCTTAACCACAGCCACGGTATCACTCCCAAAAGTTAACATTGATGTCAGAGCAAAGACATTCTTTCCACCTGTTACCAGAAGGAGTTGATTAAATAATACAATTATTTACAAAAAGTTGCCAATCCTTGGGAATTCAGGATTCCTCTTTGGTGTGAGAATGCTTGAAAGTAAAAAACAAATGGTCATCTCGTTTACAAACTAATGATAAACTCTGCTATCAGCTTCCAGGAACTCACTCCTCCCACCACGCCTCACCTGACTCAGGAAGGAGACTCACGGGGAACCCCATGACCCTGTGGTTCTCCCAGATCCACCCTGTCCTTGGGTATTCCCTGTGGCCCTTGGAGCCACCCTTTTCCTGCTGTCGTGTGTTGGACTAAGTGTGGGCACGTCCACTGTATTCTGATGCCTATCTGGCAGCTCCAAAGGCTTCTGCCCTCCACTCCCTAGCTCTTCCACACTTTGTTTCCACAGGGGCCTCTGAACTGCCTGCAGTTCCTGGACACACCAGGCCGGTTCAGGTCCCCAGCTTCACCCTGCTGTTTCTTCTGTCTGGAGGCTCTCTCCCGCCTTCCTCACCCGACCAACTCCTGTCCTACTGAAAGCCCAGTCCAGGATCCATCCTTCCAAGGTCTCCCGGACCGTGGCTGCCCCTCATCTCCCACACCGAGGCTGTACCCAGTGCCCTCCCATGTTCACCGGAGCACCTGAGGCTCCCCCCACCTTACGGGGATGGATAACGGAAGTTATCCATCTTTGTGTCCCAGGCCAGCCTTGCTCCATGCCTGGCACACGACAGAGGCTCACAGGAGGCTTATGAATTGAACCCTGTATAAAGTTTTGTGTGTCAAGAATTGTCTATTCCTACAACTCATTGCCTGTAACTAGAAGGTAATATTCTCTTACCTGTGGCATCCAGGCCTTCAATGACAATAACGGGGAACCTTCCCTTCTGGACCTGCTCTGGGCACTGGTCAACCAGGTCCAGCACAGCCCGGGCTTCAGGAATGAAGGATGTACACTGTAAAAGAATGTCCGTGCATCAGCAGCAAAGCAACGGGGCCCTGGCAGAAGCTATATCTAATTGCTGAGAAGAAGACTGCACAATGCTAATAAGGCATGACCTATGTTTGGCACCACGCCAAAATGTGAAGTATTTTGAACCTGAGCAAGGGCTGCCTTGCTTTATTTTGTCCCGCGTAGCTGAGGCTCAAAAAGGCCGTAACTGTCGGGACCACCCAGCCTGCAACTCTCATTGACCAGCTTCCCCCAGAGGAGGAAGGGCAGAAAAGATGTATAATTGCAAAGCAGTGTCACGTAGCTACAGTGGAACCATGGGCCCTGTGTGTCACAAATGTGGGAAATCAGCCACACTGTAGGCTCCAAAGAAAGCAATCAGCATCCCGTCCTTTGCTAAGCTCTTGGGGGCTCAGAAGAGTGCCAAGCACTGCAATCACCAAGCGGGTAGGGCGGCGTCTCCGGGAGATTCCAGGCTTTGAACTGTGCATGACCTCACGTGTACTCACAGCACCTCTACAGAGAGGCCCAGACATGTATTTTCTTCTTACATGCTTACTCTGAGCCAGGCAACAGTCTAAGTGCTTTCACAGTATTAACTTGGCCCCTGTTGAAGAGAACCCTGTGAGTGTGCTACCGTTATTAACCCCATCTACGGATCAGGGAAACCAAGGCAAAGAAGAATGTTTAATAAACTTACTGAAAGTAACACAGGTAATACATGCCAGAGTTTGGATTCGAACCCAGGTCTTGCAATCTTAACCACTCGGAAATACTATCCCAAGGCTCATACAAGGTATCTAAGACCCATAGTCCAGCCTAGGGACCTGCCCAGGCTGCGCTCAGGCAGAATCTTAGCTGTCCCGCACCGGGCACCTCTTGTGGGTCTGATGCTTCCCTGTCCTAACACTGCAAGGCAGGTATTTTACCGATGAAAAGGCACAAAGCAACACGGAGTAGCCGAGTGTCTGGGTGGCAGCCAGTAAGCAAGCAGGCACCGCTTAATCTAAGTTTCTTAAAACCCCAAAGCTCACGCCCTTTCTCTACACCCCGACCTCCCTCCCGGAACAGCGTCCTCACTTCCAAGATGGCATTGCTTTCCCCGTACCCAGCGGCACAACCGCCCCCCCCCCGACCTCGGGCACCGCCAGCGCGGGAGCCGCACCGCTCCTGTTGGGATGTCAGTTTCCCCCATGGGGTTGGGGGTCCCTGCCGAGCAAGAATCTGGAAAGAGCCACGGTGTCTAAACAGAGGCTGGCCCACCGGCGACCTTCACCACCAGATTTGCGCTCGGGAGTAAAGCAACTCCCTGGCAAAGGGAGGTCTGGACAGGCCAGCCCCGCGGAGAGCGCACGGTGTCCACTTCCCTGGCCTGGGGGATCCACCCTGAGCGCTGGGAAGAGATCCAACTCTTACCGCCTCCAGAACGGCGCGGGCGGCCTCCCGGCGGGGGAAGACCCCGGAGCTAGGCAGGTCCAGCACCACCGGGTGCAGCGCGGGCTCCGGCACGGGCACGACAAGCTCGCGGCCCAGCTGCCGCCACCCCAGGCCGTCCCGCCGTTCCCACGGGAGCTGCCACAGCCGGCAGAACGGGTCGCCGGAGAACTCGGCCAGGCGCGGGCGCGGAGCCTCCGGGCAGGCATCCAGCAGTGCCAGCAGCGCGCTCCGGGTGTCGGGGCTGTCGCGGGGGTCGCGGAGAAGGAAGCCGTGCTGCAGGCCCCCCGCCCCGCCGCCCGGGCGGTAGCACAGCAGGCGGCGCAGCTGGCACCGCCGGAAGGGGCCGCGCCGCAGCTGGTGCAGCAAGCGCTGGTGCAGCCGGGCCGCGCGCACCCGGGCCGCGCAGCCCGCGCTCCCGGCCACCGGCACACTCAGAGAGTAGCTGCGGCCCGGGGGGCCCAGGAGCGCGGCCACGCCGGGGTCGGGGCGCGCGCCCGGGGCCTCGTCGCCCACTGCGAAATGGGCCAGGGTGCAGCCGGGCAGCTCCAGCGCGAAGCAGCGCGGCGGCGCCATGGCCCGACCGCAGGCCCCGCGCCGCAGCCCCGAGAGACGCGCGAGCAGCAGTGGGGCGCGCGGGCGGCGGCCAAAGACCATGGGCGCCTCCCGGTCCCGCCCCGCGCGTCGAAAACGAAACCCGGGACTCGGCGGGCGGCGCCGCGGGGAAAAGCGAAAGTGAAGCGGCGGCGGCGGCGGCGGCGGGAAGCGGGCGGGGCCATGGATGGGGCGCCCTCCCCGGCCTCCGCTTCCGCCTCCGCCTCGCCGCGAGGTCGCGCCGGGAGCAGGCAGCCGCCGGGAGGGGTTTCCCGCAGGGGCCGGGCCGCAGGCTGCCGCCGATGGGGACCTGCGCTGCGATCGATGGGGAGCGGGCAGGGGGTGCCAGGCCCCGTTTGAATAATTCCTGGGAGTGTGTGTGTGTGTGTGTCTCACCTGCGCCACCACCGGCTCTTGCTCGCTCTCTGGTACCGCCGGCGCCTCACCTGGGCTCGCCTTGGGGGCCTCGCAGACGCGGCCGCTCGCGACCCCAGCCCTGCGCCCCGAGCGCCCTCCCCCCCCGCGCCCGGACTCCAGGCCTGGGAGCCGCTGGAGCGTTTTCACCCCGCATTGCACACGCTTTCCCCTCTTTTGGAATTAACCCCTCCTTTTGCTGACTCTCAAACTGAGAAGTGTCCCCAGACTGGCACCTCTAAGTTGACTTACGCCAAATTAAAGTCGTGTACGCAGGTCCAATGAGACAGCAGCTTGATGGCCTGGAAGCGCCTTATCAGCCAGCAGCCGGCGTCAGATGTATTGCTGCCTTTGTATAGTAAAGCAGCATGGACAAGATTATTTGGGTGTTTTATTTTGTTTTTACTCATTGACTGATATCTTTGAAGATGATTGTCCAGCAGACCCAAAAGTTAGAATTGAAACAAAGATGGAAAACATTAGATAAACTGAAAGCATATAGTTATGATTTAATCAAATGTGCATTTAGCGTGGGATTAAGTTTAATTCTGAAAGGAAAACCCTTTATGATAGACATGAACTATTACAGATATGTGGTTGAAGTATGGTTAATAGGCAAGGAATAATTCTGAGATTAAGATGTTTTTAGCTCTTTGAGAACAGGATCATTTTTATACTCTGTGAGCAATTTGACTTTTGGACATTTAGGGAGCAGAGATGTTGTCACCTGTGTGGAACATAAGAAAATAGGAAAAGAACAAAGTCCTTTTTGTTCCTTAGGACAGGATTGCATCCTCCCGTGAGCCTTTCTTGACCTTTTTTCCATGACCCCCCCCCAATCATATCTGCTCTTAATTTAAGTTTTCCTCTCCATTTTCACTCACCCTCCTCCCTACCAGAAGACTGTGAAATTAGTGACACTGCAGGATCTGGTCTCGCTCAATGTTAACTGGGAGTCGAAGATTGAAGATACAATGTCTTCATTCATGAAGTGAAAAAAAATCTCTGTCATATTTTTGAGCTCCAATTTCAAATTCCCAGGACAGAGAATCTGATGGACCCAGCTTGGGTGCATGTTTAGATTGAATAAACTTGCCTGTAGTAACCTATCCAGTGGGTGTGGAGGAAAGAAGCTGGGCCTGGAAAGACACTTGAAAGAGGTCCTTGAATGAATGAATAGCACAACTTTATTCATTTAAAAAGCCAGAGTCTTCAACACTAACAACATCAACCAGGAAAACATGAAAGATTCTAGTCATTCTGCTCCTGGGGAAAAAAAAGCAGAAAGGGAGAATTAACTAATATAAATGTTGTAATTAATAAACAATAAAATGAGAAAATAACATTTATTTTGAAAAAGAGATTGGTTTTTGGGGATCCCTTCCATGGCCAGGCTCTGGCCTCCAGAGACCAGCTGGCACCGCATAAAACCGCTCTGGGGGCCAGACCCCTGGGTTGTGGGCTTCTGATTTGAAGGGTACACTATCATATTGTGGAGTTGATTTTCTCACTAAGAAATATAGTTTATACAGCTCCCTGTGAGAAGAGAGTTAACACAGCAGGTGCAGATACTCACTCCTGGCATCTCTACTGGGGAGCCTGGAACCATGATTCGTCGTGGCCAAATCCTAGAAATACGCCCTCAAAAGCTTCTTTATATCAGTCATTGATGGTTCTGTGTTTGCACCAGGAACAATGGACACGCCACAGCAACTTGTCAGGGGTGCTTCGCACAAACATCAAGATTGGTGATGGGCACCTCATTCACAGATGGGGTCCTGAGATTAGGTGACCAAGACTGGTCACAGCTGGATGTGGCTACGTGTCCAGCCCACCACGTAATGGCAAACCTGAGACCCAAGCGGGCTTCCCTGACCAGCCATCTCACTCCTGTCCCCAGGGTGGGAGTGCTTCTAGGAAGAAAGCACATCTATCTATGCAACCTAGATGGTGAAGGACTCAGAAGCTGTGCCCGTCTCTCCAGACTCCTCTGATGTTCATCTTTTTCCTGTTATCCTTGCTCTGCATCTCTTCCCTGGAATAAAGCCCACCTGTGACCTGTTCCTGTCCCAGGAGTCCTTATAGCCGATTAGCAAACATGTGGGTGGTCTTAAGGTTCCTAAAACACAACCCAATACACACACACACACACATACACACACACGGAAATTAAATTAAAAGTTCAAGGAACTCTTACTTTGAAGTGCTTTGATATTCCATTTTATTTAAATACACACACTCACACACATAATTACAACTCTGTAAATTAGTGAAATGGCACTCATTGGATGAATTAAATTACAACCAGTAAATGAGTGAACAGGAAAGACAAAGAGTTAAAGAAGATATTTGCAAAACATATAACTAAGAAAGTACATCTATACAATGAATTCTTATAAATCAATCATAAAAATGCAGAAAATCCAATACAAAAAGGGGCAAGGGATTTGAATAGGCACATCACAAACGAGAATATCCAAATAGCTAATAAATATATTAAAAAGATGCTTAACATCATTAGTCATCAGGAAACTGGAAAGTAAAACCACAAGACACCACTCCACAGCCACTGAGATGCTAAAATTAAACCAGATAAAACAAGCATCTTACAGTGACAACACCAAGTGGGAAGAAAGATGTGGAGCTATACTTACATTACTCTGGTCGGAGTGTAAATCGGGCCAGCACTCTGGAAAACTCTATGGAATTATGTACTACAGGGGAGTATATATGTGTATGTGTATATATATATATATATATATATATATATATATATATTTTTTTTTTTTTTTTTTTTTTCCCAATACGCGGGCCTCTCACTGTTGTGGCCTCTCCTGTTGCAGAGCACAGGCTCCGGATGCGCAGGCTCAGCGGCCATGGCTCACAGGCCCAGCCGCTCCGCGGCATGTAGGATATTCCCGGACCGGGGCACGAACCCGTGTCCCCTGCATCAGCAGGCAGACTCTCAACCACTGCGCCACCAGGGAAGCCCTATATGTATATTTTTTAGGAACCAGTGATCCTGTTGCTAGGTGTATACCCAACACAGATGCATACTTATGTTGACCAAACGACTTGTACAAGAAAATTCATAGCCTAATAGCAAAATAGTCCAAATGCTCATTATAATTGAGTGATTAAATGGATTGTGGTATATTCCAACAATAAAATCCTAGATGGTTATGAAAATGAACAAAGTACTGGTAGACACAACAAAATGGGTAAATCTACAAATATAACATTGAGTGAAAGAAGCTATACAGAAAACAGTACATAAGGTGTGATTATATCCACAGGAACTTCAAAAGCAGGCAAACCTAGAGGATGGTTTTAGAAAACAGGACATGGTTATCTTTGGGGCAGAGGTAGGGTTTAGGGCCTGGGGGAAGGTACTGGACACGTGAAGGTCTGAGCAAAGTTCTGTTTCTTGATCAAGATGGTTGTTACACATGTGTGCTCATTCGGTCCAAAATTTGTTCTGCTGTATGTGTATGAATTGTGCACTTTTCTTTATGCACAAGATGCTTCAGAAAAAGACTTACCAAAGTAATAATATGAAGATTGCAAGTAACTGAACCGATTCTGCAATCTGCTAGTGTGTGGCAACCGCTGTTTGATGTTACTGCAGGATGGTCCACATCAGGGAGCAGGGAGTACCCTAGGGATGTGCAAGTCTTTAAAGAAAAAAGTCCCTGTGGCTAATGAAAAATGGTAGTGACATTTGGCTGTTACCTGTTTGCATTTAGATGTCTTTAGAGATGGCTGACTCCCGAGAGGTAGAGACCAAGAAGGGGCTGCCTTGACCTCCCTCCAGCCCACACCCATCTTGAGCAGTTGGGAGAAGAAATCCCTCCCTGGCCTTTGTCAGCCATGACTTTGAATAAGAAAGTCTACTTCTCTTGAGCCTTACTCTTGGATGCATGGAGGAAGACAGGTTTTGAGTGAATAAGCATATGTTCAGAGGATATCAAAGTGACGTTGACTTTTGTGAGCTCTTTGCCAGAGGGACTTGGACTTATTTATTTTATTCATATTTATTAATATTTTATCTGATACATAGGGGTTTCTCAATAAACCATGGTTGAGGAAAAGAAGAAAGGAAGGAAAGAAAGAATCCTTGAATGAATGAGTGAATAAGTGAATGAATAAACAAATGAATGAATATAAAAGAAACTGGCCTGGATAGAACAGACTTAAGAAGTAATAATAGGGCTTCCCTGGTGGTGCAGTTGTTGAGAGTCCGCCTGCCGATGCAGGGGACACGGGTTCGTGCCCCGGTCCGGGAGGATCCCACATGCCGCGGAGCGGCTGGGCCCGTGAGCCATGGCCGCTGAGCCTGCGCGTCTGGAGCCTGTGCTCCGCAACGGGAGAGGCCACAACAGTGAGAGGCCCGCATACCGCAAAAAAAAAAAAAAAAAAAAAAAAAAAGAAGTAATAATAAAATAATGTGATAGTAATTATCAATTATTGAGCAGTATTGCAAGCGTTTAAGTCCCGATTCAAATCCTCACTCCCTGTGTGACATAAGTTTCCCCAGCTGTAAAATAAGTTAGTGCCTGCAAAATATAGGCCAGTGCCTGGTACATAATGTTATATACATGCTAGATATTCCTAACTGATTATGTCTAATATTTCTAACTGATTATGAACTCTACTTTCAGTGCTTAATAAACTTCATGTCATTTAATCCTTAAAATGCCCTGGGTGAAATAGACATTAATACCCATATTTCCCAGGTGTGTTAGCAAAATCAGGCAGGTAAAGAAAGTTACCCCGAATTAAACAATACTGGCTGACCTAAGATTCAAACCTTAAAATGTTTGGCTTCAAAAGTCTGTGTGTTTACCCTTTATGACGTATTTGTCATAATCATATTTGATATTTGATTTGAAATGGAAACTGATTTGACTTTCATTTCTTCATACACATGTGATCTAGAAAAAACAAAAAAAAAGTATTTCTTAATTGAGCCAGGCCATGGTAAGGTTATAAAATACTTTTGACTAAGTCATATTTCTCACTGCAGGCTTGGTAATCATTAAGCATACACTGGCTATCGTGCTGAATTTGCTTTCAGTTTCCTTCTCAGTGAAATAAAAGTCATCTTTGCTTCTATTCAAAACATAACACGAGTAGAATAACAAAAGCTGACCCTAATTGAATGATTTTCCTGGCACTGTTTTAAGTGACTCACATAAATTAGAATTTTCACTCTTCACAAATGTCCCTTGACATACCTGGTCTTACAGATGGGAATTGAAGATCCAGAGAAATAAAGTCACTTAGTCACCCAGCTAGTAAGTGACAAGCTAGGCTTGTGGTTTCATAAACTTAACCACTAGGACTATCCCAACTTCCTACAAGTCTCATGAAAACATAAAACCACATACTCAAGATCAAACCCAATTCCCATTAAAGAGGGCTAAAGGATAGAAAAGTTCAGTACAAATCTCAACACTTACTAGGAAAACTGTGAAAATAGATAATAAAAAAACACAATAATTCTTGCCAGCTAAGAAGAATCTTGGTTATTAGAGAAATGCAGATCAAAACTACAGTGAGGAATCACCTCACACCAGTCAGAATGGCTGTCATCAAAATGTCTACAAATAATAAATGCTGGAGAGGGTGTGGAGACAAGGGAACCCTCCTGCACTGTTGGTGGGAATGTAAATTGATACAGCCACTATGGAGAACAGTATGGCAGTTCCTTTAAAAAACGAGAGTATAGAATGTGGATATTATATACTGAATGTTGTGTAAACTTTATATATATTCGTACTTACTTGTATTTGCATAAAGAAACATTGGATGGTGTAGTCACTATGGAAAACAGCATGGAGGTTTCTCAAAAAACTAAAAAAAATAGATATGATCTAGGATATGACCATATGATCTAGCAATTCCACTCCTGGGCATATATGCGGAGAAAACCCTAATTCCAAAAGACACATGCACCCCAATGTTCATAGCAGCACTATTTACAAGAGCCAAGACATGGAAGCAACCTAAATGTCCATCGACAGATGAATGGAAAAAGGAGGTGAGTGGGATGAATTGGGAGATTGGGACTGACATATATATATTACTGATACTATGTATAAAATAGATAACTAATGAGAACCTACTGTATAGCACAGGGAAATCTACTCAGTGCTCTGTGATGACCTAAATGGGAAGGAAATCCAAAAAAGAGGGGATATATATATACATATAGCTGATTCACTTTGCTGTACAGTAGAAACTAACACAACATTGTAAAGCAACTATACTCCAATAAAAATTTTTAAAAATAAAAATAAAATAAAATAAATAAATGAATGTCTAAGACACACACAAAAAAGATGTGGTATATACATACAATGGAATACTACTCAGCCCTAAAAAGGAATGAAATAATGCCATTTGCAGCAACATGGATGGACTTATATATTATCATACTAAGTGAAATAAGTCAGACAGAGAAAGATAAATATCATATGATATCACTTATATGTATAATCTAAAATATGATACAAATGAACTTATTTACAAAACAGAAATAGACTCACAGACAGAAGAAAAAACATATGGTTTTCAAAGGGGGAAAGGCAGGGAGGGATAAATTGGAGTTTGGGATTAACAAATACACACTACTATATATAAAATAGACAATCAACAAGGATCTACTGTATAGAACAGGGAACTATATTCAATATCTTGTAATAACCTATAATGGAAAAGAATCTGAAAAAGAGCAGATAGATATGTATAGGTGAACCACTTTGCAGACATCTAAAACTAACACAACGTTGTAAATCAACTAGACTTCAATTTTTTAAAAAAGGAAGAACCTTAGAAAAGCATCTGATTTTCCTATTGTCTATTTAAAAAGGTATAGAAATGCATAGACATGCAGGGAAATACAAGGTCTAAATTTGAATATGTAAAAATGTGTACATTAAGATAAATTACTAAAGAAAGATTCAGGCATCAGTGTCATTATGTGCCTATGCGTTTTTTTTGTTTTTGTTTGTTTGTTATTTTTTTTTTTGCAGTACGCAGGCCTCTCACTGTTGTGGACTCTCCCATTGCGGAGCACAGGCTCCAGACGCTCAGGCTCAGCAGCCATGGCTCACGGGCCCAGCCGCTCCGCGGCATGTGGGATCTTCCCAGACTGGGGCACGAACCCATGTCCCCTGCATCGGCAGGCGGACTCTCAACCACTGCGCCACCAGGGAAGCTCTGCCTATGTGTTTTGACTGTGATCTGAAAGGGGATGCTGAGGCTCACGGAGTAGGGTCTCATCCTCCAAGGGTCATTCATTCTTTTCACTATTTGGCTCTCCTAACGACCTCTTGCTGAGTGCCCCCAGGTGAAGGGTGCTGGGGTGGAAGCTTCTGCATGTTATGTCATGCACAAGCAATACAACAGCTACAGACGTGGCTAAGTCTCTGTCTAGTTCTACTGCTATCTGCTAGATGGAGATAGAGATGAGATAGCAAAACCTTCTCCATCTGTATCCAGTTAGGAGGCTATTATTTATACCCCTATTATTTATAGACAGGGGGAAGCAGCGGGGCAGGGAAAGCAGATGTCAGTCTTAGCCTTGAGCCTTCAGTCTTGGCCCTGTTCCAACTTTCATTTTCATGAAGAGAGAAATCGAAACTTGTGCTTAGCTGAGAGTTAGTCAAGGAAGGTGTGTCCCTCCTCCCTGTGTGACAGGTTGCCGGGCACATATCAAGTGAGCCTGCAGCTGCAGGGCGGCCTCAGGGAACCTGGCCACCATGTGGATGCTGGTACCCGTGTCATTCACTCTCAAGCTGCTGAGCGCCTTCGTGCAGCACCTGGGCTCCATGTGGAGCAGCCTGGGGACCCTGTTCCCCCGGCTCAGTACAGCATTCTGGCCGGCAGGGGGCCAGAAGAGCCAGCAGCAGCGGGGCAGGAGAAAACCAAGGAAGCCCAGCAGGGAAGACAAAGAGGACCGCAATCTGCCCATCACCCCCATCAGCGTAAATTATCACTTCACCCGCCAGTGCAATTACAAGTGTGGCTTCTGCTTCCACACGGCCAAAACGTCCTTCGTGCTGCCGCTGGCGGAGGCCAAGAGAGGCTTGCTGCTGCTGAAGGAAGCGGGTGAGTCCGGACCCAGTACGAGATCAGGGGCTCAGCTGGTACGTGGCTGACTGACAGGAGGGGGCTGGGAGCGCGCATGGGCTGGACGGCTCCCCCAGAATCCTAGCGGTTCCCACAGCACAGGGAGGATGCCCTCCCTCCAGAGGATGTGGAGGTGAATTTGGGGATGGGTGTCTAGGCCTTCCCAGCCCGCAGAGTCGGCTGACCTGGGGCTAAGTGGAGCAAACCCATCCTCCTGACGCTGCTAAGCTAAGCGAGCCGCGCCTGCACCTGCAGGGTCCCGGTCCGCCCAGCCCGCGGAGCGAGGCACGTCGGGAAGGTCGTGCTGCACTCTGAGTCGGCCCGAAGCACTTGGGGTTTCCCAGAAACAGTTAATGAGGAAGGTTGCAAACAAATACAAACACTTTGACTTAAGAAACGCGATAGCTGAATCTTTTATTTTGGATTATTTACCTGTTCTTACTATGAAACTTTAGAGAAACTATTTACGACTCAAATAAGGCAATGGCTTTGCTCTGGAGACTCTCACTCAGTGTCACCACGTCAGTAACTCGAAGGCATCTCAGAGAGACCCCAGCCTGTCCAGTTCTACGGTGACATCTGCCGCTCCAGATCTGTCCTCCTGTCTTCCCTAGAACAAGTTCAGCCACATGGCCAACTTTTTTCTCAACTTGCTTACCTTTTTTTTTTTAGTAATTTATTTATTTAGTTTTGCTGTGTTGGGTCTTGGTTTCTGTGCGAGGGCTTTCTCTAGTTGCGGCAAGCGGGGGCCACTCTTCATCGTGGTGCGTGGGCCTCTCACTATCGCGGCCTCTCTTGTTGCGGAGCACAGGCTCCAGATGCGCAGCCTCAGTAGTTGTGGCTCACAGGCCTAGTTGCTCCGTGGCACGTGGGATCCTCCCAGACCAGGGCTCGAACCCGTGTCCCCTTCATTAGCAGGCAGATTCTCAACCACTGTGCCACCAGGGAAGCCCCAACTTGCTTGCCTTTTTTACAGACATGTAACATACATTTGCACAGACCTGCACACACCCAGGTAAACAGCACACAACTCTAGACAGAAAACAGCAGGGCACCCAAAGCGCACGCTCCCTTCAGCCCCTGCCCTTCCTGCCCAGGATAACCACTAGCTCTTACTCTAACACACACACTAGTTTTGCCGGATTTTGTGCTTGATATGGTGAGATCGTAGGCTTGCACTTTACTGGATCGGACTCATTTTGCTTCCCATACGCCTGCCCAGTCATCCACAGCTCATCCGATGCCTGACCCACCTTGCCGTTCCCATTGGGGTCTGGTTCAGGGTCTCATTATTTCTCACCAGGACTGCTGCAATTCATCTCATTGTCTCTGGGTCCCCTCTGAAAGCACGTTATCTTACTAAAATATATATTTTGATGGCTAACTCCCCCACTTAGCTCTCTTGCATGGCTTCCAAGCCCAAACTTGTCAGCACAGGCTTCAAGCTCAGTGTTGCCATCCTTCACCCCAATTCCTGAAGGGCCCCAAGCTGTGGACACATCATGTGACACAGTTCTCCCACAACACCTGCATTGTGGAGCCTGTGATCGCACTGTTCTCTCTTCCTGGAATGCTTGTCACCTCAGTCTCTGTTGGTGAACTTTCAAAGCTCCTTAGAATTATCCCTGGTCCTCGTCATGCAGAATGAATGCCCTCTCACCTTCCTTTGTGATCCCATGGCATTTGTTACAAATGCATGTATTATAGCATGTTTTATTTATTTTATTTTTTTACTTGAATGAAAGATTCTTTAAATCCTATAATGCTTCACAGTTTTCAAAAGTTTCACACACATGATTTCATATAATCCTAATTATAACCCTTTTTCTCCCTAGCCCTATCTTGCCCCTCCCCACTTCCCTCTCCCCACTGGTAACCACTAATTTGTTCTCTATATCTGTGAGTTTGATTCTTTTTTGTTTTATTCACTAGTTTGTTGCGTTATTTTAGAGTCCACACATAAATGATATTATACAATATTTGTCTGACTTATTTCACTTAACCTAATGCCCTCCAAGTCCATCCATGTTGCTGCAAATGGCAAAATGTCATTATTTTTTATGGCTGAGTAGTATTCCTTTGTGTATATATACCACATCTCCTTTATCCATTCGTCTATTGATGGACACTTTTAAAAAAATGTAAAAGCTTTTGCACAGCAAAGAAAACCATTGACAAAATGAAAAGACAACCTATTGAGTGGGAGAAGATATTTGCAAATGATATGACCGATAGAGGGTTAATAGCCAACATACATAAATAGCTGAGACAACTGAACATCAAAAAAAAAAACAACCCAGTTAAAAAATGGGCAGAACTGAATAGAAATTTTCCAAAGAAGAAATGCAGATGGCCAACAGGCACTTGAAAAGATGCTCAACACCACTAATCATCCGGGAAATGCAAATCAAAACCACAATGAGATATCACCTCACACCAGTCAGAATAGCCATCATCAAAAAGTCCACAAATAACAAATGCTGGAGAAGGTGTGGAGACAAGGGAACCCTCATACACTGTTGGTGGGAATGTAAATTGGTACAGACACTGTGGAGAACAGTATGGAGGTTCCTTAAAAAACTAAAAATAGAATTACCATATGACCCAACAATTTCACTTCTGGATATATATCAGAAAGAAGTAAAAACACTAATTTGAAGAGATACATGCACCCCAATGTTCATAGCAGCATTATTTACATTGCCAAGGTATGGAAGCAACCTAAGTGCCTACTGCAGCATATTTAAAATTGTGCTCTTGAGTTTTGTTTTTAATATCTGAGTCCCCAAAGAGTTTGAGTTCCAAGGTTGAAACCTAGCATTCTGCTTATCTTGCTGCCTAGCAAAGTATCTAGAAGGTAATAGGAATCTAATGAATGTTTTTGAATGGATGGATTAGTGCATGAATGAACAAATGAAGAGAGGTCTGGGGTTATGGAACAAACTTAGCCTCTTGATTCACATGGCCAGGATTTGAGTTCCTGCTCCAGCACTTAAACAATGTGTCAAGACATTTAACTTTCTGAATATCAGTTTAATATTCTTTAAAATACAGACAATAGTGATAACTCATATATCAACCTTAAAAAGTTGTTACAAATAAATAAATGCTCATATGTTTTTTAATAGAGTATAAACGATTACAGTTATAATTAATACTTTTATATCATGACCTCTCAGTTTTAAGTAAATAAAACCAAAGTTAGTTAAAATGGTTAAGGTATAGTATGGGTGATGTGTCCTGTAAGTAAGATTTCTGACAAATAGAGGAAAATCTATTTTGGTAGCTATTAAAATTTTAAATTTATTTTTAAATTTAAACAATAAAAGTACATTACATTTAAAATTACTGCTCTGGCTGAAGATGCTTCTACAATATATTATTTACTTCTTTGGCTTTTTTTTTTTTTGGCTAAGTTGGGTCTTTGTTGCTGCGCGCGGGCTTTCTCTAGTTGCAGCGAGGGGGGCTACCCTTCATTGCGGTGCACAGGCTTCTCATTGCGGTGGCTTCTCTTGTTGTGGAGCACAGGCTCTAGGTGTGTGGGCTCAGTAGTTGTGGTGCACGGGCTCAGTTGCTCCGCGGTATCTGGGATCTTCCCAGACCAGGGCTCGAACCCTTGTCCCCTGAACTGGCAGGTAGATTCTTAACCACTGCGTCACCAGGAAAGTCCACGTCTTCGGCTTCTGAACAGAGCGGACTGAATAGAACTCAAGCATTATGAGCATCAGCTATCGATCCGTGTGCCGTGACAGGATGGCTTGTAGGTTGGCACCACTGTGAATCAATTGCTCCTCGTCTAAGCTCTTAGCAACATCTCTACATCCTGTTCGTTCAGTTTTCTCATTCTTTCATCACCTCTAACCTAATCCTCAAACTCCTCACGGGCTACACCACTGGCCAATGCACTGTTTCACTTTCTCTAGTTATCTGCCCCTATTTAACCACACTTTTAGGGGATCGTATTTTTATTGGATAATAATGCTCATCCTACAAGCCACCTCCTAGCATGTTAGCGTATAAATAGTGAGGTGTTATAATTTACCACTGCCCCATTGTAGAAACATCTGAGAGTAAAAGAGGTGCTAGAAAAAACTAACTGATGAGATTTGGTCCTCCATAAACCGGGACTGTCCTGGGAAAGCTAGGATGGAGGGCGACCCTGCACACTTAGAAAGATCAAAGGCTTTGGAGCTTGGGCGTATGTCCTAGTGCCACTTTTCTCTCATCTCATTCTATTACATTGAGAATATACTACTTTTGCCATTAAAATAATAATGGATGTTGGTGAAGTGGAAAACTAGAAGGAAAAGCCGTGCTCTGTCTGTCCCAGGTATGGAAAAGATCAACTTCTCTGGTGGGGAGCCATTCCTCCACGACCGGGGCAGATACCTTGGCCAGCTGGTGAAGTTCTGCAAACAGGAGCTGCAACTGCCCAGCGTGAGCATAGTGAGCAACGGGAGCCTGATCCGGGAGAGGTGGTTCCAGAACTACGGTGAGAGCCTCACGTGGCACGGGACGGCCGCCTCTGTCACTGTCTGTTGCTCTATTTCCCTCCATCCCGGGCTTTTGGCCAGGCCTGCTGGGAATCCAAAGGGAGGAAGAAACAAGTGGGCTTACTCTAATCTCTTTTCAAGCTGGTAGGGCTCTAAGTCAACAAGTATGGCAAGGCAGATAACAGAACAGACTAGCCCCAGAACTCTTCTGTCCATTATCAGCGTAGCTAGTTTTAGCTGAGCCGCTAGTGGGGAGAATTAACGCAGTGTGCAGTTTTGCAAGCCCTGACCTTATCGTTTGCTATTCATGTTTAATTTTTAAAGTATTTTCGGAAATAACTCTATTTTAGTAGTCTCGTGTACAAATTAAGTGATTAGACTAGAACAGTCGTTCTCACCTTTGGCTGCATATTTGGCTACTGAGGAACTTTATAAAATATCTGTGCTGGGACTGGACTCCAGACTAATTATATCAGAGCCTCGTGGTATGTGGACAGGCCAAGTTGGGGTGCTCCGAGGGATTCCACTATACGACCCAGGGTTACAAACCCCTGGTCCTAAGACTGGGAAGCTAAGTTTTACATAGATGTTAATATTCAGAGAGCAGTACCTGGAATTTAGGAGGCACTTGAAAAATGTTAGCTATTATTACTACTATCATTTTGGGAAACAGTTCTAACTGAACTCTTAGAGTGTGCTTTGCTTTGTGTAAGTTGTTTGAGCCTTGAAATCATCCAAAGGGTAGTTGCACTTGTGATCTGTTGAGGACACTCACAGCAGATCTCTGATAAAATCCTCCTTCCAAGATGATGAAGAACTGGATGTGGATCTGGGTGTGGATGTGGGTAGAACAGCCCACCTGAGGAAGGTTAACAGGAAGACCACAGGGCAATGAGTCAACATCAAAATGACCATGAAGGGAGTCACTCAGTGAAAGAGGGGGTTCAGAAGTTCAAAAGTAAGCTTTGGGAACCAGATTCAGAGCAATAAGACAGGGTTAGGGAGCTGTGTGATCAGAGAAGAACTGGTTGGGTTTGCTGTCTGTGTCCCCAGGGCAGCGTGCTCTCTCCAGGATGGGCTCTACATGCTGTCAATATGGTGTAAAGAGTAGGGACCAGGAGGGTTGCTGCACCTTTGGGTCAAAAGCTCAAAGGTTGTACGGGAGAGGTGGTGCCAATTAGTGAATTCGGAAGTGCCTAAGAAAAAGGATCATTAGCGGTAGGGAGACAAAAAGAAAGTGTAAGGATTATTAATAGTGGACACGTGGACAGTCATTTATGAACTTTCGTTGATCCTGGTCCTATATGGGAGTTCAAGGTTAGTGCTGCCACATGCTCAAATTATTAAAGATACACCATAAATCTACATTCTGTGTTAAATCTATCCCCCCAAAAATAGTTGCAAAGAGCTTGAAATATTTTTAGATGTCTGGAGGAACAAACAAAACGTTTATGTCTACCTATCTACCTACCTATGTCTACCTATGGTCCATAAGGCTCCAATTCTCCACCTCTGGCTTAAAGGCCTGTGTCTGCATCCTTGGATGGAAAAGCCTAATGGTGACGGTTTTCCCTCAGGGGAATATTTGGACATTCTCGCCATCTCCTGCGACAGCTTTGACGAGCAGGTCAATGTCCTTATTGGCCGTGGTCAAGGAAACAAGAACCACGTGGAAAATCTCCAAAAATTGAGGACGTGGTGCCAAGATTACAGAGTGGCCTTCAAGATAAATTCTGTCATCAATCGATACAATGTGGACGAGGACATGACGGAACAGATTAAAGCCCTGAACCCCATCCGCTGGAAGGTACGTACCCAGTCGCTTTTGCTGGTTGTAATTAAGAGAACGGTCAGGAGAGACTTGCTTTGGCAAAACCCGAAATGATAGGGATACAGAGAACTATGGACTCAGAGAGCCAGTTGGGAAAGCAGGCCCTTGGTCCTTCTTTCAGCTCTGCTAAACGTTAACTACTTACGTTCTCTTTGCCTCAATTTCCCCCTTATAACTGATTTCCTTCTGGGAAATTGTGAAAGTAAATATAAAAGAATACGAGAAGTGCTTGGAGATATTCTGAAGAATATGTTCATAGGAAGTCTAACTCGTATGTGTTTATTAAAATAATAAGACTGGTTTGTCTTAAAAACTCTTGGCCTATTTATAAATGGGTATGTGTTCTTCATAAATTCTGTTAGTTCATTTTTCATAGCATTATTAGAAGCTTTTGGGAGAAAGGCCATCCCCAAGTGGTAGCAAAATTCATTCCCAAGATTCATTCACCCAGATGTGTGCTTTAGGGCTTAGCCCCACTCTCAGCTACTAAAAAGTCTAAGGTTCAAATACTCGTAAGCCAGTTCACAGTGACTTACAGCACCCACCATGCACAGATGCTTACAAAGAATTATAAACTGAAGGTTTCTGCCCCTGGCTCTTCTTCAGAATGAACTCAGGGAACTGTTTCAAATCAGCTTCTTGGGCCTCATCCTATACCCACTATCCTGAAACAGATTAGCAGGAGGGTTTGTGTGAATATGTATTCCTAACAAGCTGCCCCGATGATTGCTATGCAGGTATCCAAAGTCTGTGCCTGAACCCCAGACTAATGCAACTAAAGATAAGATGTAGAATTCAATTCTAGCAAGTAAAAGAGTTAAAGAAAACTCTTGTACTATAAAGCTATGTGTGCTGGGATAATGTGCCAGGGTGAAACAGGCAAGCTTTATTTCTGCCAAAGAGCCAGGAAGACTTCGTGTAGGAGGAGGTATTTGGCTCCTGCTTGGACAGAGGGACAGAATTTCCACAGGTAGAGAAGACCTAGGGAAGGAATTCCTGTCTAGACACCAAGAAAACCTTTCCTATCAAAGCTGCCTGGGATGTGCTGTTAATCCCACGTTAGCGTTCAGAGAAGGGTTGTGGAGATGGGAAAGGGATTAATGTATTATTTTCCTGAGGTTATCCTGTAACATGTGGAAATGGGTTATGGGAAACAAGAAATGTTTCTTACTTTAAAAAGTTTTAATTTGTATGTTGAACTTGATGTTTGTTTATATATGTAAGTAAGCTGGAATATCAGCCACTCTCCCAGGTCCAGGAGGAACTGAAAACAGCTACAGAAACAGGGGTGATGGGAGGACCCCAGGCTATGACCCACTGTGTGGAGGCGTCAGAGGAGAGCCAGAGGGCTAAGCTCCAAGCTCTTAGATTTCCCTTCTAGAGCCCCCTGCCAGTCATCACTCATGTACTATACTTATATATTATAAATACATATTATATATATTTTTTCTCATAGCTTTGGTTTGCTCATGGCTCCTTGTCACTTCTCCTCTATCTCTTTTCTCCAATCTTTCGACCCCTACTCTGGCTTCCACTTGCCTGATTCACTCCAGAATTGCCTTTTCAAACTTCTGACTTTTTTGGAGGGAGAGGATTAGCTGCTGTCCATTTAGAAAACAGTTTTTGCATCAGATCACTGAGGTCTGCAGGATGCAAATTGATGTAAACCTGGATCAGGTGTCAACTGTTATGCAATTGCTCACGTGGTTCAGAACCTGGTCCTCCAGGCAGCCTCCTCCACAGGAGGCCCTGGGCTTGCAGGCAACCATTATTTTGTAGTCTGAAAATATTAGGTTATAAGACTAGATCAAATGTAATCTAGACCAGTTTTTAAAAATTGATATTTTGGGAATGTTTGGGCTTCTAGTACCATATCCCTAAATTTCAGGGCATGTTCTCATTTCCCCAGAGCAGTGTCTTTCTAGAATGTTCCCTAGTTGGAGGAGTCTTCTTTGCTCAGGTGAGGTTCAGGGAGAAATGAGATTTGGGGCAAAAAGAGATGGAAAGCTCTTCACAAAGCCAACACCACACTTGTGTTTCAGGTCTTCCAATGCCTCATAATTGAAGGTGAGAATTCTGGAGAAGATGCTCTGAGAGAAGCAGAACCGTTCGTGATAAGTGATGAAGAGTTTGAAGCGTTCTTGGACCGCCACAAAGACGTGCCCTGCCTGGTGCCCGAGTCTAACCAGAAGGTTGTATGAAGCAAATGTTGTTTTGTTCCCCATCACACATTTAGCTCCAAACAGGATAGTGTCTCCACCAAGGGCTGCACACACTGCGGCTTTGGAGGGTTTGCGTGGAGAGATGGGAGTAGTCTCAGGGCTGAGGTGGAAGTTTCACTAGGTCTTTAGGTTTCCCATGTGAAAAATTGGATCCATCCTGTCAGTCCAAATGTATGTATCATGTAATTTAAACAGTGTCAGCCAAAGCACGTCTACAGTTTGGAGCTTCCAGGTGTTATCAGAGACAGAGTAAATAATCAGTGTGTTCTCAGAAGCTAAAGAAAAAAAAGAACTTATTCAAAGCTACATTACTGCAGTGTTAGGGACAGGAGTAAAAAATTGAAAGTAGCCTGATATTCAACTTACAGAGAACAGGTAAGCTCATGTTCCCTGTATGGAATGTTATACTGACTATATAACCTATTTCAAAGAATATTAGGGAACAAGGATAAATTTGCATGATATGATATTAGGTACAAATGAAGAACTACAGGAAAAATTCATTTGACCTTTAATCCTAACGTGCAAAAAAGGTGTGTATGTACACATCCCATGGTCATCTTGGGATAATGGGACTATCAGTCATTTTTGTTTACCTTGATAACTGTTTGGACTTTAAATTTTTCTAAAATAGGTAGTTTTATTATTTTTAAAGTATTTAAAAATCAAAAGCTTTCCCCATCTTCCGCCAAAGAATCTCTCCCTCATATGCTTACATCATATTAGAAATTTGAGAACAAGGATTCATTCCTTATACTTCAGAGTAATGTTGACCAGAGTACGAATAAGAAAATTCCTGAATGGGGTCAGAGCAGCTTTTGAAAAGAAGCCAGAGAACAGAGGAGAATACTCATGTCTCTACACTATTTTATTTGACTTTTTAAAATTTGTCTTAATTACACAGGTAATGTGAGATCAAAGAAAATATGTCATAAATTACTGCTTTTTGAGCACTTCACAGAGGCTTCATGAGCCAGAAATATTACCCCCATTTTAGAAACTCTGAGGCTGGGTCATAGGGTTAACTGACCTCACCTACATGACAGAAAGGGTTAGCTGACCTCACTCATGTCAGAGGTAAAGTGAGCTGATCTCACCTACATGAGAGGCGTGGTTAGCTGACCTCATCTGTGTCAGAGGTACAGTGAACTGACCTCATCTATGTCAGAGGTATATTAACTGACATCATCTGTGTCAGAGGTGAAGTTAGCTGACCTCGCCTGTGACAGAGGTAGAGTTAGCTGACCTAACCCATGTCAGAGGCAGAGTTAACTCACCTCCCTTAGAGCCCAGCAAGGGACAAACTGGGGTTTGGATAACTCCAAAGCCTGAGAAGCTTACTAGTCAGTTCATTTCAAACTTCATTGTACAGACACCCCCCCAGGCAGGGTCTTGCTAAAATGCAGATTTAGAGTCCGCAGGGTTGGGGAAGTTATTGAGAGGAGGTGACCACTATTTGACCCAGAGCTGGACTGGGGCAAGGGGAGGCTCCTAACCCCTCCTCTGTCTTCAGGACGTGCACTCCCACGGTGAGACCATCTGGATGGCACATGTGACTGAACCCAGCTCAGACTTCTCTATAAACTTTTAAGACGAGCAGAGGGTGCTGAGGTCTTCTTGTCTTGCAGGGCACCCAAGACAAGCTTTGTGTGTCAGTTCCCTTGCTTTGGTGAGGTCAGCTCACTTCACCTCTGACATAGGAGAAGTCAGCGAACCCTGCCTCTCATGTAAGTGAGGTCAGCTAACTATACCTGACAGAGGTGAGGTCAGTTAACTATATCTCTGACATAGGTGAGCTCAGCTAACTTTACCTCCAATGTAGGTGAGGTCAGCTAACCATACCTCTTATGTAGATGAGGTCGGTGAACTCTGCCTCTGACATAGGTGGGGTCAGCTCACTTTACCTCTGACGTGGGTAAGGTTTCACCCAGGGAACTCCCAAGTTTGCAAACCAGCAAGCAGGTCTGAGGTGGACCCACGATTCAGCATTTTAACCAGCTCCCAGGTGATGCTGATGCCTGGCCCACCTCCAGACATTCAGGAACAAGGTCCCGAACTGGCCATGCACAGGAGGAATTGGCAAACTACAGCCCGTGGGACAAACCCAGAATGCAAGCCAAGAACGGTTGGAAAAAAAATCAGAACAAGAATGACATCTGTGACTCATGAAAAGTATACGAAATGCAAGTTCAAGGTCGATAAGGAAGGTTTCAGTGGAACACAGCCACGCTTCCTCTCTAAGCATTGTCTACAGTGGCTTTTAGTTGCCACAGAGACCACATGGTCTATGAGGCTGAAAATATTTACTCTCTGGCCCTTTACAGAAAAATGTTTGCACACTCCTACCTATATGGGGTACGTATAGAGGGTATACCTTCCTATGAGAGTGTAGGCACACTCTCTATATACCTATAGAAGGCATAACTAGTTACGAGTAATGTAAGTAATATTAAAATCCTCAGATAAGCTCCCAGGTAATAGCATTAAAGGGATTCTGCTTTATTCACTGAAAAGGGGGTCCATCAGAGGCATGGCGGACACAGGGAATATTGAACAATGAAGGACAGGGTTCCCCAGAGCTAGAGGAAATGGGGAAATTAGCCTGGGGGTTTCACTGTCAGAGGAGCTTTCAGAGTGGCATGTGACCCTTCCAGCATGGGGCAGAAGCCAGCCTGCTAGAATCTGCTAGAATCCGAATGGACACAAACAGATGGCTCGGAGATGAGTGTTAGGTGGGTATGGGGCACTGGCAGATGGCTCACCTTGTAAGGGACGCATCTAAAGACACTCAAGAGATGTAAGCAATGTGGCCTCCAGAAATAATAAAGCACAAACGCACAAACGCGGTAAGACAGGCAGTTGAGCAAACGTACTGAAAAACACGCTCGAGACTAAATTGGTATGTGATTTCTGCTTTGCAGATGAGAGATTCCTACCTTATTCTGGATGAATATGTGAGTATGTCTAATGCATTATAAAATGATCCCTTAAAAATTCATTAAGCGGCAAGGTCAGGGTTGAGTTATAATCAGCATAACCGCTTAGTCCATATTCATTCTTTCTGGCCAGCATTTCACGTTTTTATTGTCACTGACGAACATTAATATTATAGAGCCCTTACTTCGCTGTGTCCATCTCTGAGCTAAGGAGTTGGGCAGGCAATGGCTTGAATCTGGTCCCAGTGTTTTCACACACCTGCACTCGAGGGTCTTTTCCCTGTGGCTATGGACCCATGGATGTCGCACGGAGCTGACATCACACAAAGCAGTGTCCTTTGTTACGCCATCTTCGGCTGGGTTCTCTGGTCAAGGGGCACCCCGGGATCTTTGCAGGAAGGACATGTCACCCTTGACGTCATTGCCTTTAATACCTCAGATGCTGCCAGCTTGTCCTCTGACAGATAGCTCTTGGCTTTGGAGAGAAGAGGTTACAGTTCCTCTCCAAAAGCCACTGGTACCTTCCTACCCCACTGCCTTCCAAAGGAAGAGATATGCCATCATTCTCCAAACTGAAAAACAAATCACTTCTCCCTTTCCTTGTGTCTTTTTCTTTTCTTTTTCTGTCCCAATTCATAAACTTTTGCCAATATTTCTAGCACTGGACAAATAATTCCATTCAAAGATCTGTTTTTAAGAAATGAGCTCCAACAAGAACCATGGCTTTTCTATATTTAAACTGAATTTGGTGTTTCGAGAAATGCTTCCTGTGACTTTTGATATTTTATTATTTTCAAGTTAAATAGTGATGATTCACAGTCATTCATTTGTTGTCAATATGTGCTTTCTTTAAGGAGCAGAGGGGAAAAGGTGGTAACACAAATGTTCAGTTAATGGGTTCAAGGTAGAGAGGAAAAGTCAAACAGAATTTATTTTTGGAGTACCATGACTGGCTGGGGATTGCTTTTTTCTTGGCTGGGGATTTTGACCAGTGTTCCTCCACAAACTCTCTGGTTTCTGTACAGTTGGAATAAATAGAGTAGGAACAAAATTTACTTTTGGCAATCTAAGAACATTTTGATTCAACAAGTGTTACTACAAAATGCTGTGTGCCATGGTAGGTCACAGAGGTGAGAAGATCTGGTTCCTGTCTGTAAGATGCTTAATCTAGGATAAAAACCAAGACCCTTAGCAGGGCATGTGCTACTCTTCTTGATGTGGGACGTGCCCGCCCCTGTATCACCTTTCTTACCATGCTATCTCCCTTTCGTAAAAGAAGCTTTTACACTTTTTTTTATTTACACTTGTTTTTTTAAATTCCTGCACACACAGTTTTCACTCCAGGAATACCACCTACCTGAAATTTCCCAAAATCACAGCCCTGCTTCACACTTCTGGGCTTTTCCGATATTGTTCTCTCTAGTTTGCAATTTCAAAACATAACTTAGATGGCAACACTTTTTGGAAACCTTTCCTGATTACCCCGCCCCCCAGTGGAGGGACAGGCACGTGTATATAATTCTGTTTATCATGCCCTTACCTGGTCTCAGGTGTTCACGTGGGTGATGGGAGCTGGTTGAGTACAGAGATGATGTCCCCAGAGTTCAACGTCCCCAGTGAAGCATCTGGTTCACAGCTCTCCACAAACATCTGTTGAAATGATTGGCACATTAAAAGTCATTTTGAGTTGATCCCCCAAATTGAGTTTTACAGGAAATATCCCAATTTCTGTCATGAATTTCCTAGATGCGCTTCGTGAACTGCAGAAACGGGCGGAAGGATCCTTCCACGTCCATCCTGGATGTTGGCGTAGAAGAAGCTATAAAATTCAGCGGCTTTGATGAAAAGATGTTTCTCAAGCGAGGAGGGAAATACGTATGGAGCAAGGCGGACCTGAAGCTGGACTGGTAAAGCTGAAGGCTGAACAATCTTCAGCCCATCTGTGGGGACCGCCCTGGCACTCAGCGCGTGGCTGCCCTGCTTCCCGTAGGCACTGCCAGCGGCCCCAAATTCGATTTTCGGTCGTACGTGGAATCTGATTGCCTGTGGTAACTGAACAGATAAATAACTGGGAAAATTGAAATCCTTAGAACATGCAAGACCATTAACTTTACTTAATTAGCTTATTATGGATTTAATTTTTGAGTAGTATTTACTGACTCCTATATTTCCATTTTGAAGTTATTTTTCTAGTCCTTTCATTTGATAGTTATTTTCCCATATGGAAAAATTACAAATTATCTCCCCCGATTATTTCTGCTTGCGGTGAGGCTCTTTCCTTTTCGGCCTTTATATCACTGCAATCTTGGACTTTTTACCCAGAAGTTTAGAAATAGTCCATACATGTTTCCAAGAATAAGAAATGCTCATCTTACCAGGCTTTGATAAGTACCTAGAAGGAGATAACTCCTCTCCCCGGGGGCTCTGCATGGCCCTGACCCACGCTGACTATTCCAGGAATGTGAGTGATCTCTGGGGCTCCCCTTTCTCTTCCAAGATTCTTAACAAAACCAAGGTGTGCTTTAAATTTAGTGAGGAAGTTGACATGGGGTCAGGGCTTGGGTTGCTGTGTGAATCTGCTGAGTCTGTCAAGCAACAGCATATGAGTTTACTTGCTTGGTTGTCCCCGTGTCCCTGAAAAGCGACACGTTCCTGGACTGGCATGAACTCATCTGCAAAAGCAGCAGGCAAAGGTGGAGCAAAGGGTGTGGCGAAGAGTGTAGGATGAACCAGAATTTTCTGTAAATGAAGCTGTGGCACAATATAATATTTCCCATTTAACTCCGAATCACTTGGAATAAGAATGTAATCTAGGTCAATATAAGATCCAGAGCCTTCCTTTGCTAGGCTAAGAAAGAGCTTGAGGGAAAATGTCACTGAATTGGGACAAGAAAAAAAAAATTCTCCTCTTGGAAATACCACATTCAGTTTGTTCATGCAACCTAGACAGTATACCATTTCCTGGGAAATAATAAGTTCCTATCACTGTTTTACAAAAGCAAAATCATGGACAAATTTTTGCTCAAAGAACTCTTGTAATCCAGCTGCAGTTCCAGAGTTGGCCACTAGGTGGCATTTAAATGTTGCCTGATTCTGCTATGCAGCCATGCAGAAATTCCGCTTCAGAATCTTTTTTCAACACTTGGTGATTTTGAAAGTGGTTTATGTGATTTTTTTTTTTTTCCCAGAAAAGATATTCCTACTTCAAATTTTAAATCACTGTAATTCAACTGAAATATGTTTGTGTGTCTTCTGTGATAGAATTGTTGTCATGTATTTTCCATTTTATTTTATGTTTTTAGGAAAAAAAAAAGAATTAGAAAGTATTTTTCCTCTGTGGGTCTTGATAGTATCTAAACCATGACGACCTTAATATAATCAGATAACCATAAAACAGGTTTTTTGTTTCTTACTTAACATGAGTTTACTTTGCTGACCATTACATTATTCCACAGAGAAAGGGCACATATGTGAAAGCACAGAAGACATTGTGTGGTATCCAGTAGATGCTCAATTATTATAATCTGAAACAAAATCTGAATCTGAAGCCCAAATCCTCTGAGTTGAAGTGAATTTCTCTCGAGTTGAGGGAAACTGCATTTCTCTTTCCCCAAAGGGAAGTATAAAACAAAACACTACACTTGAGAAAAAAAAAAAAAAAATATATATATATATATAAAGAGAAAAAAACAAAAAAATAAAATACAAAAATGAACAAAAATCAGAAAAAGAGAAAAACAAATAAGCTATTTTAAATGCACTTTCCAGCTGTTTTTACACCACAACCCCCTTTCTTATGCACTGAGAGAATTTTCAAAGCCTTCATGTTTAAAATATTCAAATGTTCATTTTTCTTAAGTGGGAGAAGTCAGGACATTTATCATTAGAGTAAAATTCAAGTTTGGATTATATAACATTTTGCTTTATAGTTTCAGTTTTTAAATATGTGTATCAGCTTTGTGAGACATATTCCTTTTTATTAGGAAAAAAGGTAATTTAAGTGAGGTGTCTCAATTTAAGTGTTAAAGGCAAGTATTTTGTGGTGCTTTCAATTATTGCTTAGTTTGGCTTGTGATACTATGAATGGAATTTTGTCTTAAGAAACCTAGAAAGATCAGACATTAGTAGCAGCGTACTGGTTTAGAAAGGATGAACCATCTCTGTTATTTAGTGATAAATGCTATGAAAGTTGCCTGTTTAAGTTTGAAGATGAATGAGATCATTTGGCTGAATCATCTGAAATGTCAGCTCCTATTCTATGACAATCTGGAGTTTGGAGTCTAGTTGTTGGATCAGTAATGAGAATCATGATACTAAAACAGGCGGACAAATTCTCAATGAGCCTCCATCAGGCAATAATTCATCCCGTAGGCTGCTCTTCTGCTGAAAGGACTGTTTCATTCACTGCGATTCGTTGAAGACTAATCATGCAATAAGATTTTAAGGTTTTTTCTTGAGTATATTTAGGACATTCTTAATTTTAGAGAAATATATGTAAATATGTATATTTTTTTCTCCATATATGATGCTCTTGACTACTGGTCTGTTGTATTGTAAGATGTTATAATACATTAAAGTATTTTTTGTACATTACCTTCACTTTCAGTGGGTCAATGTAATGAAGTCTCTCCTTGGTGTGTGTTTTAAAGTAATTACATGCTTTTACAAACCACCCTCGCTAAAGGCAAGCTTCTTGATAAGCAGGAAGCTTATCAATAATTAATAAGCACATCTCAACCAACCCACTGGGCAACAAGATGGAGCAGAGGTGAGCCCCTGGGGAAAAAACTCCTTGTGTTCTAAAATAAAAGCCAGCCTCTTGGGGGCCCAGTGTCCAAAACTTGATCCCTTCTGAAGGAATGAATTCCTGCAGACAGGCAGCAGGAATAGTACCAGCCCAGGGTACAGTGGTCGTAGAACCACCATTCTGAGTGTGACCTGGTCAGCAGTCCAAAGGGCAGGCATCTGGCACCCTGGAGTCCTAGGACGTGCAGAGCTCCCCCCGAACACCCAGTTCCAAGAGGTCTATTCAGTCACCTCAGATGTATCAGGCTGGCCCTGCCACTGCTTCCCCTGTCAGCCTGTTTCTCCCTCCCACCTGCTTCCTGGCTGTGGGAGCTAAGAGTTTCACATCCCTAGCTCCAATGCCCACCTCACATCCTCCAGACGCAGACTCGTCTTCCTTGGACATGCGGCATTTCCCAGACATGTACTTGCACTTGATCTCCGGTTACAAGCACTCACTTCTTCAAGAAGGATATGGCCTCACTACCTTTTCCCATCCTGGATACAGGCCAACACGAGGCTCCAGCCCCCAGGACAGAGGTCAAATCCAGGGGCTTGAAGACAGTGAAAGAGACTCAAGGGGCAGCCAAGGTCCTCTGTCATCGTGGCTGGGACACTGACAGCCACATCTGGGGTACACAACCCAGTGTCAAGCCACTGCTGGCATACGTTGTACCAGTCAGGGGAAAAGGATGGGAAATTATGCAGAAAACCCACATAACAATTTCAACTCAGATGCCATTGAGCTGGGTTTGAAAGACCAGAAAGACTTTAACCACATTTCCCCGCCCCCCCCCCATGATTCTAAAAAGAATATGCATTTGGAGAATATCTGAAAAACAAAGTAAAGCAAAATGAAGAAAATAAAAATTACCCATAATTGTATCACCCAGAGGCAACTGCTAATTAATTTCATGCATATGTCCAGTAATGCATAGTTTTAATAGAATTGAGCTCTTACTCAATTTTATTTTCCACTAATATCTTATGAAGGGTTTTAAAGCCAATTAGCATTCTTACACTTTAATGAGAACAGCCAGTTCTTAACAATTCACACAAAAAGATGAGAAGAGATTCAATGGTATTCTAAAAAAAGCAGTTAATTTGAAAAAAAAATCACTGGATTTCGTTTTTGAGTTGTTTACATGTTTGATTATGAATGTGAGTGCAACTTGTGCTCTGGGAATTCACTTTATCTAGAAAATATACATACAATAATGAAAAGAAAGCTTCTCTGCACAAGTTCATTCCGGGAGGATCCAGGGAACTGCCCAAAAGTGATTTATTTTTTCACCTGGGGCCATCTCGGCTCGTCCTTGCCTGATTCCTTTTTTTTTTTTAGGCTGCACCGGGTCTTAGCTGTGGCACTCCAGTATCTTCCTTGAGGCACGTGGGATCTTTCAGTTGCGGCACGCGGACTTCTTAGTCGTGGCATGAGGGCTGTTAGGTGAGGCATGTATGCAAAGTCTAGTTCTCTGACCAGGGATCGAACCTGGGCTCCCTGCATTGGGAGCATGTCATCTGACCCACTGGACCGCCAGGGAGGTCCCGTCCTTGTCTGATCCTGCTCCTAATTCCCATGTGTGAGTTTTTCCACACCACCAAGCAATTCTCCCACACCAGCTGGATGCCCTACAATTCAACTCAAGTCTGACACTCTCTACCTGGTGGTAGCATCAGATTCTACAGGTTAAGGGCTCTGTCCTACAAGACTGTCCCTCACCACCCCTCCCCCCAATGCAGATGCCAATCACAACTGCAGGTTGTCACCTGTGCTTCTGACTGACCGGCTATATTGAAGGTTCCAAGGACCCCCTCCTAGGATTGGATTAATTTGCTAGACCAGCTCACAGAACTCAGAGAAACATTTTACTTATTAGATTACCAGTGGACCGTGAAAGGATACAGCTTAGGAACAGCCGACGGAAGAGGTGCAGGGGGCCAGGTATGGGGAAAGGGCCCAGAGCTTCCATGGCCGCTCCAGGGGCACCAGTCTCTCCCAGTCTCCACATGTTCACCAACCTGGAGGCTCTCTGCACTCCATCCCTTTGGGTTTTTATGGAGGATTCATTACGTAGCATGACTGATTAGATCATTAGCCACTGGTGATTGAACTCCCCTTCTGGAGATCTGGGGGTGGGACTGCAAGTTCTAACCCCCTAAGCACATGGTTGGTGCCCTGGCAATCACCCCCCACCAGAGGTGGCCTAGGGGCTTTCCCAAAGTCCCCTCAATAGTGTAGCAAATACATCCATATTGATGTCATTGAGATAGGCTGGGACCTGGGACCTGGGACCCCCTTACCTAAATGCTTGCACCTGCACAAATGTCTCCTACAACAATGGAATAAAAAGAAACTATAGGGGCTAAAAGTAACTGTGCACTTGCACAGTTGGGGCAAATTATGAACAAGATACAAAAAGGCTAAAACCCAACGGCCACTTCTGAGGTGCTGGGAGCAAAAGCAGGGGACTGCTCGTGCCCCCTGTACACAGCACCACCAAAGGTGTGGGCACACCATCCAAGCCACCCCTCCTGGACCCATCTATGCACCCCCAACCCATTTAAAGGACCAGCTCGCCCCCTCTGGGGAGCAAACAAGGAAACCTGTTCCTTTTTTTCACTCCCTCCTGCTGTAGCATGAGTCCCAATAAAGCCTTGCCTCAATTCCTCATCTGACCTCTAATCAATTTCTAGTGATTAAAGTGATCCAAGAACCTAGTAATATCATCACTCAGGAAAGTCCAAGGGTTTTAGGAGCTCTGCACCAGGAATGAGGATGAAGACCAAATATGTATTTCTTATTATAAATTATGATCTGTCACCCTGAACCCCCTTAGCTCCATGTCTGAATAGACTGACTTCTACCAGTTCTCTCTTGGAGTTTGGGTTGTAATAAGTTTCCAAGAATTCCTCCCCATAAGCTGTTACTGAGGAGTCACAAGACATGTGTGTGTGTGTGTGTGTGTGTGTGTGTGTGTGTGAAGCAGGAGCTGTGTATTTTCTCAAGGGATACCTCATCACTCCTTCCATCAGAACACAGATGTCACTTTATTCAAGTGTTGTTTGCACTGAACTGACCTGTTGCAGTCAGCTCAGGTGGCCATAATAATACACCTTAAACAACAGACATTTATTTCTCACAGTTCTGGAGGCTAGAAGTCCAAGACCAAGGTGCTGGCTGATTGCGTGCCGGGTAAGCCATTCCTGCTGCCCTCACGTGGCAGAGACCACCGGTCGGTAACACAGGGGAGGACTCGCCTGGGCTCCAGGCTCTGGGAGGGGGGTATTCCCTCTGCCTCCCCACCTCCCGGGACACCCAGACTCAGCAACTCCAGGTATTGCTTGGTTGTTATTTGTTTGTTTGCTTGAGTCTGTGGAGCCTTCTCTTGATGATTAGTTGTTCTAAATGTGCATCTTCTTTCAAGGAAATGAGATGTGGCCTTACCCTGAGATCCTGTGATAAGAAAAAGTTCTCAGAAATACAGCCGGGCATCCAGCATTCATACACAGATATGAAATAAGACAGGGAGGAAAGGGGAAGACAGAGAATTGATACAGACCTTCCTACACATGCAGGATGGGGATGGAGGAAGAGGAAGCTGCATTCTTTCATCCCAACATGGAACCATGGTGTCAGAGCCATGAACACCACGAGAGTGAGGAAAGTATGAGAGCTCGGGTCAGGCACAAAGGCTGAAGACCTAACGACACCAAAGGCAACAGCAGTGAACTGAGGTCTGAAATATGAGGAGAAGTTTCCCAGCTTGTCCGGGGTTGGAGAACTTAAAGAGATTGAATAATCTCCTTAACATAAAGTACCCTTAAAATCATAGCAGAATAAAAGTTAAATACAAAGAAATCAAATGGTTCTTAGAAACAAACAGAAACAAGAATCTCCAAAGGGGTCTCCAGGTCTGTTTAGATCCAGAAAGGGTCTTTGCAGCCACGATTCTATTCTTACTCCCATGGTCCCTCAGAACTGTCCATCCACAGGTGGTACCCAAGGCCCTGTGGATCCTGGCTGTCCAGGACCCACCCTCCACCCTCATTTCTGGTAGACAAACCCACTGCCTCGCCCAACCAGTTGACCCTGCCTGATGTGTCCTGGTTCTCCCCTCTGTGGCTGTGCTGGGGCTCTTCCCGCTGTTCACTATGTCCGGGTCAGCTCTCTGGGAGGCAGGCTCTGCCTTGGATGTTTCCTGTCAGGGAATGCTCTCTGAATGGCTCTCATAGGGAGTGGGGAGAAGAGGGCCTGGGAGGAGGTTGCGATAGAGCTTCAGCTGATGGGACTTGGCTGGGACCCTTCAGGACTGTTCCAAATTAATGCAGTTGAGCAGGCCTTTAACTCCCAATGGACCGATGATTGGAAGCACTGCCTCCAGACATTTGGGTGAGGCAGCTTCCTTTGGCAGAGGAGAATTCCCAGGAAGTGAGCTGTCAACACCCCCTCACTCCAGGCAGCTTGGGGAGTGAGTGCTGCTTGGAACCACGGCTCCATGGTAGGATGGAAGAGCGCAGGTTCTATAGGTGGGTCTGTGCAAAGGCACTGCTGCATCGACCTGTCAGATCTCACCCAAACCCTGTCCACTGGACGGAGCTCATGTCCTGTTCCCCTCTCAGCCTTTATTATAAACCTTTAAGGCATTATACCACATGGCCACACGCATGAGGAATGAGCTCCGGGCACCACAATCTCTGTTCTGATTCTCGCCTGATTTCCTCACGGTGTTGCCTTTCTGCCTCTCTGATACCTCCATTCCTTCCAGGTTCCCATATTCTCTGGCTCCTGGCCACCTGCCTCAAACGTGCTCTCACATCTAAGACTCGATGACTCATTCTACTTACCTGGGACTGCACATTGACTCTCCTTAAGACCCACAGTGCATTACTGTGACTCGACAGCAAGTCTAGAACGAAGGCATTAGTAAGTGTAGACTAGGTTTCCATAGCTTAACACATGCAAGTGTACATTCTTCTGGGAATTACCAGAAGAATCACCTAACAGGAGGTAACCCAGGAACCCAGACTGATTTCACTGTAGGGTCCAACCGTCTCACTAGGTGGCTGTGTGCTCACTGTGATGGGGCCAGCCAGGCCAGTTAGAGGTCTTGAAATTCTTCTCTCTGCCTCAGCTCAGAAGTGACAGTCCTGCGCACAGTCTGGTGAACAAAATGAGTCACGTGCCCCCTCCTACCTGCAAGGGGCTGGGAGATGTGGGGAAGTACGTAGATATTTAGTGAGCATCAAATGTCTGCCCACAATTAAGTCCATCTAATGTTGAATATAACAGTCATTCCTTCAGAACTGGAAAAGCCTTTTAAAATTCTGTCAAGCCACAAGGGTCAGATCCCATTGATTGTTCTAGAAAAGCAATATAGTAAAACATGAAAATAACTGGATCAGCCAAGAACCTTGAGTAATAGTACTGTGGGTGTCACCAACTGGCAGTGATCTTGGGACCTTCAAGGGCCACTTTAAACCTCAGTGTTTCTATGTGTGAAATGAAAAGATGAGATCAAACTTTCTCTCTGGTCTAAACGTCTGCGTAGAACCTATGGCCTTTGCATCTGAGCCATATAGAAGCACAAGGTAGCAGAGAGTCCTGGAAGACAAGATTTATCTGTTTCTTTCTACAAATATTTATTAAGTGCCCAGAACTTGTTCTTACTGTGCTGGGGTTGGTGGTGAACAAGACAGAAAATGATTTTACTTTCTGAGAGAGTGCCAGAAAACTATCTTTACTTTTTTATTAACATGGTAACCTTCTTGCTTATTAGCATGTACTTTATCACTTTGGTATGACATTTTTATTTTTGTTATGAAATTATTCTCTAAATCGTAGTCACCCATGGGCACTTTCTAGCTACTTGTATTAGTGTGCTAGGGCTGCTGAAACAAAATACTATGGGCTGAGTGGCTTAAACAAGAGAAATTTATTTTCTCACAGTTTTGGAGGCTAGAAGTCTGAAATTAAGGGACTGGCCAGGTCGGTTCTTCCTGAGGGCTGAGAGGGAGAATCTGTTCCAGGCCTTCTCCTAGCTTCTGGGGCTTAGCTGGAATCTTTGGTGATGCTTAGTTTGTGGAGGCATCACCTCATCTCTGCCTTCATGTTCCCATGGCGTCCTCCCTGTGTGCCTGTCTGTCTCAAAATTTACCCTTTGTATGAGGACACCAGTTGTATTGGATTAGGGCCCACTCTTCTCCAGTACGACTTCATCTGCAACAACCCTATTTCCATATAAGGTCATATCAGGAGGTGGCGGAGGTTAGAACTTCAACCTATGAATTTGGGGGACACAATTCACCCCTAGCAGTGCTGTTGTTAAGTAATTGCAAGGAAGAATTTCCCCTTCACTTGTACTTTCTTTCCTGAAGTTCTGTTTTTCTTCCTTAAGCTATCATGCTTTTTTTTTTTTTGGTACGCGGGCCTCTCACTGCTGTGGCCTCTCCCCTTGCGGAGCACAGGCTCCGGACGCGCAGGCTCAGCGGCCATGGCTCACAGGCCCAGCCGCTCCGCGGCATGTGGGATCTTCCCGGACCGGGGCACGAACCCGTGTCCTCTGCATCGGCAGGTGGACTTTCAACCGCTGCGCCACCAGGGAAGCCCCATACTTTGTTTTTTTGACCACACACTTTACTGTGATGGTAAGGCAGTTTTGCTTTTTTGCATTTTCTCTCCACGTGTTCTGGGAAAATACCTGGAGCCTTGTATTTTTTCTAGCTCCAGGGGTCTTTGTACAGCAGAAGGCAGAGCTGCCTGAAGACAGCCTCTCCGGGCTCCTTATGCGGATGCTCCACCTGCGGAAGAGATTATTTGGGACATCTAGGCTGGGAAGGAAAGAGAGGAGGTCTTTTTGGGAAGAGAGGCAGGGGTGGGACGATGAAAGCTTTCCCAAGAAGCCCTGAGAACGGCAGAGACTTGGCATCACCCTGCGAGGTGGGGAACATCTCAGCTTCCTGTGTACCTGGAAGAGAAGTTGAGCACAGCCTGCTTGCAAGGGACTGCAGGGCTTGGAGAAGGGACTGCTGGATGGACAGGGTGATGGGCTGGAGAGGACAGGTTACATCCCATATCTCAGCACTGTAAAATCCCCCAGATGCCTGTGCGCCTCTAGGGAGAGAGAAATAGAACAACAACTGACATTCTGATTACTTGCTGCTCTAGAAATGAGGAATTGAATTTAAGTTAATTTTAAAAATTAAAGAAATGTGAATTTTCTATACTTTCAGAATGTGTGATTATGAATTCATACAAACTCCATTGTCTAAAATTGTTCTGTTTTAAGCCACCAGTGTGAATCTTGAGCTTCGCTCAATTTTCTATGTAAAGGAGGAACTTCATAATGGACTTCCATTTCTCCAGCCTCTGGACCATTTATTTACTGTGGCACTGATTCCCTGGCCTGTAACCATCTAGCACAGAATCTTGCCCTTAGTAGGTAATCAAAAAGGGGCTTGTACAGAGAGGGAATGATGAGTCACATTGCCCACAGGCACAAACGCTTAGCAACAAAGGGTATTTTTTAAAGTGATCTTGACCTGACAAACCTCTGGGTGAGACGGCTGAGAGCCCTGACCTGTGCAGAGGGTCAGTCGGACAGAAAACCAACCAGTGATGGGTGGACGTGACCTTGAGAGACATTGGAAAGAACCAGGAAGGTTGCTCAGTGGCACAGCTCAGAGCAGATGACTCTAGTCTTCATTTATTGAGCACTTACTATGCTCAAGGCCCTCTGGGAAATTCCATACAAAATTACTTCACTGCTGTTCTACAGAATCTCACGACCTAATAAAATCAGGCAGTAAATAGCCAAAGCATGAAGTCTAAGAGATGCCACGATCAGCATATTATACAACTTCAGACTCCTGGACGTGGGGAAAGCAGTGACGGATTGGGAAGACTTCCCAGAGAAAAACGACATTTGAGACGCAGTGTATGGCCTGCTGCAAACTGTATTGTCAATGATGGTGTCCTTTTTCCCCACCTTCCCGACAAAAATTATGTTAACAAAGACAAACAAACAAACATGGGAATGAAGTCTCTCTCACACACACACACACACACACACACATACACACACACACACACACACACACACACACGCACATCACTGCTTAAGGACTCAGTGACTCAGTTGGGTAAGAAGTTGGCTTTGCACCTCAGCCCTCTTCCTGCCAGCCCTCCCCCCATCCCCATTCCCATGCCCCTGCTAACCATACAAACATCTGCATCTCAGTATGGGCCCATTCATCCTCCTTCCTGCTATTTGCTGTCATCCTTTCATTCATTTAATCATTCATTCATAAGCAGTATTGCACCAGTACATTCCTGGTACCACAACCAGTGTATAGAAGGGGTGAATCTATTTTCTGTGAAGCTCAGGCCTTTATGCAGAATCATATTCATCTTCTGATGAGAGGCTGGAGTAACCAAGTGTTGTTAGAATTCTTCCCATTGTGCCTTTTCCTTGAAAGATGACATTTGTACAAAGAATTAGACAAAGACATCAGAAGTGCTCATTCATATCTGGGGAGGAAAAATATTTACTGGAATAACTTCTCAATGTAGATGAGAAGATTTATTATGATTATGATTTTTAAAAAGACGGTTATGTAGTAGAGGAAGACAAATGATGCGGTGTCAAGATAGGTAAGAATTTTGTAGTTTGGGGAAAAATGAGACAAATAACAGCTAAGGATTATGGAATCCTTACAATTTTCCAGTTATGTTGAGATTGCTTTATGCATATTTGCCTTATTAACCCCTGCCAAGATCTCGATGACCATCTGTATTTTTCAGATAAGAAAATCAAAGCACAGAGAAGTTAAGTAACTTGCTTAAGGTCACTGGGCCCGTAGGTGATGGCATTAGAATTCGTGTTGAAGAAAGCTATGGTGGTGGGTTTTCCCATACTTCTGGAGAAAAGAGTCTGTCTATTGAAGGAGGCATTCTTTCATACGCACCAATAGGTTTTGTTCAGATACGCATGCCTGAGACATATAATTTAGCACTGGTGCAACTTCCAGCTACTAGAGGGAGTGGCAAAGAGAAATCTTACAGGAAAATTCTACCTTCAAAGATCTTTGGCTCTAACAAGCTAGAAACCCTAAGCATAGGAAGTAAACTGCTGTGCCTGGATCTCGGGAATCCCCAGAAGGAAGGACCAGACAACTTGCCTCCAGTTCTCCGTCCGTCCAAGCAATCAGGTAGTGGGATGCAAAGACATTTCACGTGACGCTGGCGTGGAAAGGCCCTCAGCCTTCATCTCAATGTCCCCACACGCCGGGGCATCGAGCCCAGGTTCTGGGAGCCCCGATCTGCTCTGAGGCAGTGCTCTTTGTATCACCCGCGCTAAGAGTGTTTTGGGATCACCCATTTCTCTCCTGTCTTGCTGATCGTTTCTTCCCGGCGCATCGGCATCTGGGGCAGTCTTCTGGCTGCCGCCGGACGACATGCCCTGTGTGCCTCTTGGCGGCGTGAGGTCCGGGTGGTCCTCGGGCACCGGGTTTCCCTGCGGGCCTGCGCGGCCCAGGGCGGGGCGCGGCGGGCGGGCGGCAGGGGGCGCTGCGTGCCGGGCGGGGGCGCTCGGGCCGAGCCTGTGCTCCCCGCGTCTTTGTGCCACTCGGCGCCACCGCCCACTCTCCCCCCGCGGGCCGTGCGCCCCGGCTGGAGGGCGGACGGGAATAAAGGGCAACTCCGGGCGGGGCGGCGGACGCGCAGCGCGGACACCCGGCCCCGGACCGCGGACCTAGGCACGGCGCGCGGAGCCCCGCCCGTGGCCGAGCAGGAGCGGCGGCCCCGGGGCCCCTGCCGCGCGGGACCAGGTGGGTGACGCGCGTCCCCTTTGTGTCGGCCTCGCGGGAGTAGGGCGCGGCCGAGGGGCCCGAGAGAGGTGGCCGTGCCGAGCCGGCCTCGGGCGCCGGGATCGGGCAGGGGCGAGGGCCGGTCCGCGCCCAGGGCGCCACCCTGGCCCTGCCCCTCGGTGGCTCCAATGCCGCGGCCCCTTCGGGACCCCGCCCGCCTCCCCGGTCCGCTGGGTCTGCAGCGCCGCGTCCCCGCGCTCCGGCCGGTCCCGGAGCGGCCCTGGGTTGGGGGCCGCGGGACGGACGACCGCGGTGGACGGGGTCTGGCGAGGGCGAGCCGCCGGGGCGCGGGGCGGGGTGGGGGCGTCGGGAAGGTTCAGCCCGGCCAGAGTGGGCCGGCGCCGCATCCTCCGCGGGGCACATCCCGGCGCCCGATGCCCGCGGCCGCCAGCCTCGCTCCTCCAAGCCGTCCCCTCCCCAGGGGCGCGCGGAAAGTTCCCTGCGGGTCTCCCCGCCCCACTCTCCGGCGGTGGCTCCCCAGCTTCCCCGTACTGTCCTGGGCACCCAGCTCTGGGCGCTCCTGCAAGCCTGGAGGCTCAGGGTCGCGGGGAGGAACGGGTGCCTCGTGCACCCTTTGATTTCCATAGGCAGACCTCTGGATGGGCACTCCAGAAGTTCTCTCTGCCTGCCCTTTTCCCAGTGAACAATTATAATAATAATAAAAATCTCGCTCAACAAGTATCCCATGCTGGCCTTGTGCCAGGCCTAAGGCAGGCGGGGTGAGGGAGCCCCAGGGGAGTATCCCCAGGGGGGCCTGCTGCCCTGCGTGGGGAGGGAGCTCTGGTCCCTGAACTAAAAACGGACCTCACATCTTGCTTTGAACTGTTGTGGGAGGAAAACCTTTTTCTAGGAGCGGGCCTGGGATCTGATAAGGACACATTCCAGTGACTCTGGCCGGGGGCAGCTGGCAGATAAGCTGTGCGGATAGTAAAGTGTGAGAAGGAAGGTGCTGTGTGTGGACACCTGCCTGAAGAGCTGTGAGCTCTGTGAGTGCCCAGGAGGTAGAGGCAGGGGGAGGAGGGTCCCAGCTGCTGGGGAGCCTGGTACTGGGTCAGAGCTTGAAGGAGGGGCAGGTTCTAGGTGACAGGAAGGGCCCCAGACCAGAAGGAACTGCCCAGCGGAGGAAGGGGGAAGGAACACAAAGTGTGACCCTCGAACTTTCCCACAGGCCTGCAGCCCAAGTGTTCCCTTTCCTGGTACTGAGACTCAGGACCTGGTCTTCTGAAGTTTTCCAGCACCTGTTTAATTTTTGCTTTTATTATTTTTTAGAGAGTGCAAAGGAATTATGCCTAGAGTGGTCAGATGAGGGTAGATCGTGAAATTCTGAATTCCAGGCCTCCTTTGGCCTTGATCCTGTGGCAGTGGGAGCCACTGATGCTTTTGGAGAGTGAGCTGGGCCCGGATTTAGAGTGGTGAAGGTGGGGTTGAAGGATGGGGACCGCACCTTACTGTCCAGTGTGGGGTGTGTCACCTTTAGTCCCCAGCGTGGGCTCCCACCTGTGCCCTTGCCCCTTACGAAAGGTGAGGCATGGATTCAGAACCTCAGGAGAAAACAAGGTGCAGATGACCTAATTTTAATGGGAGGGGCCTTTTCCAGATCCAGCACCACTGGGGTTTGGGAGTTTGTTTAAAGAAGCTCTGATTCAAGTGTCAGGACACTTGGAAGAGGAGCTGAAGAAGGGAGAACTCAAGTGCGGGGCGCAGAGCTGCAGCCGGCCGATGATGGTATGGGCGCCCACGGGCCGTGAAGATGGGGCCGTGAAGACTGAAACCTGCAAGAGCACTTACCAATCCCTGTGTTTTAGAAGCGTGTTCCGGTGCCCTTACTTTGATCGAGTGTAATCCCTGCATCCAGGTCTTCACCTGAGTTCAGGGCTTGGCTTGTGGACTCGATGTGGTTTTGGACTTGGAAGGGACTGCCCACACTTCAGTTGAAGCTGCTGGCGTTTAGCGGGTGAACGTGCCGCTAGGCCAGACGGCGGCAGGGCCAGACGCCGGGAGCCACGTTGCCTGTTTTTTCCACTGTGGTTCATAATTTGTCCCCACTGCCTTCTTTTGTGCACACTTCTCCTTCTTGAGAGCCTTTCTCTCTGGTGTAGAGACAGGGGAAGTCTGTCCCCGCAGACAGAGCATCACGGAGCTCGCTGGTCAGCACAGGTCACCAGGCCAGCCGGCCCACTGTGACGGAGGACACTGTGGACTGAAGGGGGGAGGTCAGGGGCCCCAGCGACACAGAGGGCCATGGCTGGCCTGGGCCTGGCATCAGCTCTCCCGACGGTCTGCTGTTCTTTCTCCTGTTCCACCCTAGAACTGGGAGGATGAAGACATGTCAGCTGCCCTGGGGTCTGGTGGTCTGGAGCCCCCCAGACTCTTCCAGCGCATCTGGCCAATAAGGACCTCCCCTGGATCCCTGGGGTGTGGAAGATCAGAGGCAGCCACGGGGCTGTGAGTAGGATGGAATGCTTCTACGGAAGATGGACCCTCCCCGTATTCCCTTGGGTAGTTTCCTACCTTGGAGACCCGAGAACTAAGTTGAAGGTTCTTTCCTTTAAGACTGGAAAAGTCACGTGAGGCAATCATTTCTGGAACCAGCCTCCTCTCTCCTTTGTTTCTGCATTACTGACACACATGAATACCTTTTCTTAATTAGATGAAGAAATTAAATGGAAGCAACTGTTCACATACCTGCTGGGGATTCGGGCTGAAAGGCAGAGCTTGTACAACTTTCTGACCCAGCTCTGTGACCTTGAGCAAGTGTCTTAACCTCTCTGTGTGGCCCCAGTTCCTTCAACTGTGAAACTAAGGTGTTGGTCTAAATGATTTCCAAGATCCAGATATAAAAATGTGCTGCTTTAAAGGTCTTTTCCAGGAGCATCAATATTGCCAATGCAACCATTTTTAAAGAATTTTGCAAGAAAAAACATTATATATATATTTTTGCTTTCAGAACAATGGCTTTTCTCAAAGATGATAATTTGAGAGATGGGCTTTGAAGAGGGTGGCTCCTTGGTGATGAGAGTCTGGCATCTTCCTTCTTTCCTGGAATCTAAAGCCTGAATCGGATTGTGTTTCCTGAATGGCCTATAGATAGACGCAGAGTAGGGCTTTCAGCAAGAAGCAAGTGGACAAGCTGGATGCAGTGTTACAGAGAAAAAATAAGTTCCTGGATAGCATGAAGAAGCATGTCAACCAACATATTATAGTCTCCTGGAGTTTGGCTCCCTGGAGAGCCAGGGAACAGTGGGTGTTCATTTAGCATTTTCTATCACCAGGTGCTGATAGGAAGTGCTCTGTATGCTCGGACCCAGTTCTCACTTGGCCCATAGGATAGGCATCTCTACTGTACCCAACCTACCAAGGTGAAAGGGACAAGGAGAAGCTGTGGCGTCCAAGGCCAGGTATGTGGTACATGTTGAAGCTGACATGGAACTCAGAGTCCTGTGGAAAAGGATATCCTCCATGACCTTGAGGAGGCAACGGTCTGGGGGGCGGAAGGTAGACAGTCACAGACTGTTCTAGCACTGGGGTTGGTGTGCACCATGCAGTGGGGCGTGGTGAGCAGCCTGCCCGCTGGAGCCATTGATGCTGGCTAGGACCCGAAGGATGAGTCCCGGTTAACCAGGCAAATGAGAAGATCAGGGTCAAATTCTGGGGCTGGGAACAGCAAGAAACTGCCTGGGGTGGGAAGGGAACTTCGGGCCGGCACGGTGGGGCTGAGCCCCTGTCCTGTTGGAGGGTGGCCCGGCTATCTCTGAACCCTGTTCAAACCAAGCTCCTGGGTGCAATGGCGCTGCTTTCACTTCTGGAATCTCCTGGACCATCCCAGCAGTGCGGGGGACTTCCATTCTTTGGTTTTGGAGGCTCTGTCCTAGAAGTCTTACCTCCTTTTCCCTTCCTGCCCCCAGTTTCCTTGGTAGAGGAGAGAGGCTTCAGGGAAGATGAGAGGAAGCCCAGCGGCAGCCATGGCTTTTACAACCCAGCGTCGCCACGCTCTGTCTGCGGGGTTACCTGAGCAAGGCTGCTGTGATTCCCCAGGTGATGGCAGCCGGGCCTGCAGTGGGGAAACTCCGAGCTGGAAGTGAGCCCCAGCGAAGGATGGCAGTGAGACTGGGGTCACCCCTGCTCCTGCCGGCTCCACCCTGCAGGCAGGAACCCGGGCAGAGCTGGTGGGGCAGGGAGTTCCAGACCCAGCAGATGGAACCCTATGATATGGTTGACCTGGGACATGTTTCGGCCTCCGAAGGGTCAGTTTTCAAACAGTCCTTTGAAACAACATGTTTGATGTTGAGGTGGCAGCGTTTAAAGGTGGTTTGGAGGAAGGTGGGCTGCGCAGGCGGCATCGAAGGAGGACAGAATGCCTTTCAGACTCCACGGGTAGCCAGGGAGCCGTTCCTTGACGGTCTGTCTCTGCATCTGGGACGTGGTCCCTGGCCAGCGGCAGGTGGTGTGTGCATCCCCTCCCTGCTTGTCCTCTGTAGCCGGCAGGTCTTCAGGCGCTCCCACGTTCCAGAACAGCCCCGCTGGCCACCTCTTGCTGCCCCCTCCGCGCGGAGGCTTGCCCACACACCCTACAGGAAGGGCAGCCCCCTGGGCAGAGAGGCTGCCTTCCCCCGTCCCGCTCATGGGTGGAAAGTGTGCAGACCTCTGCATTAGGGGGCCTCTTTGACCTCAAGGTAGAACAGTCTCTTCAGTAGGTGTTCTGAGGCCAGAATCATGCAGATATTGTTTCACTTTCCCGGGACGACTTTTGCGGTTCCCAGTGGTGTCCGCCTCCAGGCTCACCACTGACCTCTTGTCACTTTCCTGCTTGTTAAGTCACACATGTGTCCTCTTGTCACTCCTGCTTGTTAAGTCACACATGTGTTCCTCTTGTCACTCCTGCTTGTTAAGTCACACATGTGTCCCTGGATCGAGCTTCTGAGATTCTTCCCCACTTGGTTCCAGCCCGTCTTTCCAGGCTGATCTGTCCGCAGCTTCCACACGTAGGCCCTGGAACATTCTCCCACCACCTCCACGTGCCAAATTCCTAATCCTTCCAGGCTTCGCACACATGTTGCCTTTTTCTTAAAGCTGTGGGGTCATCAACATGGTAGCCATGGAGGCAGACTCCTCCAGCGCTGGCATCTTGCAGATGAGAAAATGCAGGCACGGAGCAGAAAGGACGGAATGGCAGACCTGGGGCTCCAGCCACGCCCCTTTCTTTCCAGGCCCCAGACTCTTCTCCCGTGAGCTGGGAGCCTCTTCTCTACCAGGTGTTTCCACAGCAACGTTTCTTCAGAACCTGTAATTGCACTTAAACCTCTCTACTCTAATTTTCCTGTAACTTTATCATTTCTTTTACTAAATTATAAGCTCTACAAGGGTAGGAACTTCTTCATGTTTGCATTCCCTCAGTGCCTATCATGCTCTCTCTAAATGAATTTTTGCTCTGTGATTGAATCCAAGATAGAGAAACCTGGTTCAAAAGGGAACCTGAGGCGGGTTATCGACAAAGAGATGGGATCAGGGTTCACATTCTGTTCTCCAGCAAGATCTGAGCAAATCGAAAGATGCTTTCTCTTTGGGGAGGTCAGGCCACAGAGCAGGACACTGCAGGATGTGTTCCTGAGGATGTCGGGGACCCGGGGCTGCGGGTGAGGCTCCATCAGCCTCATGAGTCTGGATATTTCTAATGGGAGACAGAGGTGCTCTAGGTAAAGAGGTGATCCGGGTTCCTGGAGTGTTTGCCAGGTGAATGTGGTGGGGACCCTCGAGTCACATAGAAGAATAGAGCTGTTAGAGGTTCTGGACCTACAGGGCCTGTAAGATGATCCATAGTGGTGAGTGTCTTCTCTGTCCCCGAGGGGTCTGTTTTTGGAGTGCCTTCCCCTCTGCTTTGGTGCATGGGGCCAGTTTGCTTTCAAGAGCATCTTGTAGGCTGTGTGTTCCCAGAGCAGCTTTGCTCTGGGAAGTGGGAAGGCTTGCAGACACCCTGGGGGGCTGGCTGTTGGTTATGCCATTAAGAACATAAAGAAACAAACAGTCCCATAAATTGATTTTTCCTGACACCCTGATTGCCACACGGTACTTCTTGGTACCACATGCATGGCTCATAACAGTCCTAGGACAATGGAACACAAAGAGCTTCCCGAAGGCTTTCAGAGCTGGCGCCTTGGGAGCCGAATTTGTTGGCGGAAACTGTATATTTCTTCCTAATCGCTTGGCAGGGGTGAGGCGACGCCAGTGCTGGTGTGGACCAGACAGAGCTGGGTGTCCCTGCTGGGATCGCAGTTGCTTCTTCTTCTTTGTGTCCTGCTGAAACGTTAGCCTGAGATAGTGGGAGGTAGAGTGGTGGGTGGGCTGGATGTATGAGAAAGAAGAAAAACGGGATCTTTAGTCCCTCAGCTCGTGGGACCCTAAGAAATTGCCTCTGCTTCCGTGTTTATTCTCCCTGCTCCTCCCAATCTCGCTCACTAAGACCTTACTAACTTCCCTCTTGTCCTCAGGCAGACGTGTGATCCTATAGACCCAGGGTTTGTGTGCCCCCCAAGTTCATATGTTGAAACCTGACCCCCAGTGGGATGTTGCTAGGAGGTGGGGACTTTGAAAGGTGATAGGTTTAGATGAGGTCGTGAGGATGGGGCCCTCATGAATGGGATTAGTGCCCTTGTATTGATAAAGTAGACCCCAGAGAGCTCCCTCGCCCCTTCTCTGTGGGAGGACATGGTGAAGACTGCTGTCTGTGAACCAGAAATGGGTCTCACCAGACACCAGATCTGCTGGCACCTTGTTCTTGGACTCCCAGCCTCCAGAACTGTGAGGAATAGATGTTTGTTGTTTAGAAGACACCTAGTCTGTGGAATTTTTGTTAGGGATACCTGGATGGACTAAGATAGGCAAAATGGCTCGTCACCAGTCACACTGGGGTGAACCCACTCTGCTGATCATCTTCAGAGACCCTTATAAGGTCATGTTCCCAGACGCTGGGACCTAGGAGTTCAGCATATCTTTTGGGGACACAGTTCAGCCCATAACACACATCTCCCAGTGCCATGCAGTACATGTGCATATGTCCTTGTATGTTACTGTATGTCTGGCCAGCAACACAACACTCCCTGTGTCCTCTGTGACAAGCCATGGAAGAGGCTGGTGGCTGGCCTTGGTTCAGCTGCTCTGACAACCCAGGGTCTCCTGTGTCTGCACCATCTTGCCCTGGACCCCGGGGCCAGATGGCTCTCCAGGCTGCACTCACACCCGTGTTTAGGTAGCCGGAGAGGTGGGGCAGTTGGTGTCAGATCCATTTGTCTTTCTTTATCATGGAAAGCACCCTTTCCAAAAGCACCATGGCTGCCTCTGTTTCTGTCTCATTGCGGTGGGCTGGACGGCAACTCCAGGGAGTAAGAGAAGCTGAGAACGTGAGAGACCACGGGAGCAGGGAGAGCGTCCCCGAGTGGACGGGACAGGACAGAGCTTCCGGTGTGGTGCATGGCTAGACTGTGATTTAATACAATGTTTTTGCTACTGTCACTTGCTCTTCTCTGAAAGGCAAGAATCCATATGGGATGAGATCCAGACCACTGTGCACGTGGCTTAAATGTTCGTGGTGTCTCGTCAGTGAAGTGCAAGCACCCCTGAATCTCCCGTGGATGTTTGTGGTTTGGGGTGCAATGAGGGCCAGGAAATCAGTCCAGTCTTGTTCATTTCTGTATCCCTCTAACACCTGGCACACGGTAGGTGCCCAGTAAATATTTCTTGAACTTAGTAGGCGTCTTTTTCCTTCAAAGATGTTCCAGTCCAGAAACAATCTCGTCATTCCTTCTTTCTTCTTGTTCATTCATTCACTTGGCAAAATGGTTTTGGTCCTGGGGGTTGAAAGGCAGATGAAGGAATAGACAGTGAGGGTGAGCCATGGAGGGTGGGGCGGGGGGACTGGTGAGGCGTTTCTAGAACAAGATAGGGTGTGCTGTTCAGTAATCAACAGGACGGACAGGTATCAATCTCGTAAACCTTTGTAATTTTATAAATTGCAGTTTCACTAAAAACAACCACTTGGGACACATAGGAATTTCCATAGAGCAACACGGCTCACTCTCCATTTCTCCTATTTGTGAAATAGCTCCAACGTAAGGTGCATGCTTTTTAATATGCTCAGTAAATATTTATTGAGCCCTCACCCTAAGCCAGGTCCTGGGCTGTGGAATGTGCAAACGTGATAAGTCTCTGAAGGAAATGTTTTCAGTTTGTCCTTCGATGAATGTACCCTTCCTATAGCAGAGTGGCCGGGAACAGTTCTTATCTGTTAATACTTTAATCACTCCTAGGATTCTTTTCCTTTGGCCTGAAGCCATGCTTCCTTGATAGTGACCTTGTTTTCTCCCTGTCTCCAGCCACATGCAGCTGGTCCAGCCTTTGTCCAGGAGGACCAGCTCAACAGCCCAAGGGGGCCGCTGGTTGGAGGCCTTGAGCTGTGTCCTGGGGCCTGACAGATAAGGCCTCTCTTTGGGGACTTCTTCCTGGTACAGCAGGAGCAAACCAAAGGCGGGCAGGCAGAGGGGAGTGCGGGTGGAGGTCCGGACTGTCCAGGCAGCAGCCACTGGTCCTGTGGGGCTGCTGAGCCCTTGAACTGTGGCCAGTTCCACGTGAACTGTGTCCTGAGTGTAGAAAGCATCTGGCTTCCAAGATCTAGTGTGAAAAACAGAATGCAAGATATCTCATTAATAACGTTGAAGTTGATTACATGTTGAAATGATTTTAGTTTGGCTGTATTGGGTTAAATATATTACTAAAATGAATTTCCTTTGCTTATTTTTACATTTTATTTTTAATGTGGATACCAGAACGTTTAAAATTACGATGCGGCTCTCCTGATATTTCCTTGGACTGATGGTCCAAAGGGACTTGGAGGGGTGAGTTTCTTTTTCAGCTGACAGACCTTGTGACCAGCCCAGCTCTGCCCCCTTCTAGAACCTGGCCACCCGGGGACTTGGCACTGGTGGGGCCGGCCAGGAGCGGGTCTGGGCCTGACTTGTGTCGAGTTTACTGTCACTGGACGGTTCTCTCTAGAGTTTAGTCCTGGATGCTTGAGATTCCTGCCCAGCCCGGCCCATCCTCTTCTCCACAGCCTTCACTATTCAGATTCAAGCATTCCACTGAGTCCATTCAGTACCAATTCAGATGCAAGTCCTGGACTTTTATGTTTTATGTGTAAAAGGAGGGGCTCGCCTTAGATGAACACTTTTCTTTACAAAGCTCCTTGATCATTGAAATCTGCCTCGACTGTCAACTTCCGGCCTCGGGTTAATAGCCGCCCTCCTGGTTTTCTCTCCCAAGTCCCCTGTGACTCACAGTGTCCACCTGGCTTGCCCTGGGACATCGGCTTCTGGCCACCCGCTGTCCAGGATCAGGTCAAGTGTATCCACCAGTCCTCCACCACTAGATGCCCAATGGAGGCTGGTTGAGAGAATCCTCTCCCACACGTCCCCTCTTGGTGAATCTTGCCACCTGTGCCTGGCCTGAGTCCACACATCTCGCCTAAGATGTTCTAGAGTGTTTTCTCCAGCTGGTCAGCCACCCACCCAGGCATCCTTCTCTAGCTGACCTCCGGAGAGCTGTCGTCCTCATTCCCGGCAACGGTGCCTGCCTTGTTTGCATCCCCGCTTTCAGAGCTGCCAGCTTTTTTTCCCCTGCATCTTTGAGATGTGTTTCTTTCGCCTGCCTTTTCCATTCTCTGGCCTGCTGTCCTTGGCTGGCTGTATTCCCCGCAGTCACTGGACACACTGCCATGGTCCAGGGCGACCCAGGATACCTCTGCCTCCACATCACCTGCTTTTCCCTGCATCCCAGGCTCACCTCCGTTTTCCTAACTCGGCACTCTGCCTTCTCCTGTGGTCATCCTGGCTCACCAGCTGCTTCTCTTCCTGCCGGTTCCTGGGAGCTCTGCGTGGCCCCTTTGGACCTCATCCTGGCTCTGAACTGCCCTGGCATTTTGTGGATGACACGGAGTTGAGTCAGCATCCTTTCACTCGCAATCACAGCAGGCACGGTGCCTAGGGCCTGCGAGCTTTGCAAAATTGAGTATTTTAAAATCCTGGAAACAAGTATTAGCTCCAAAGTATTATAAAAAAACAAGAAACAAAAAGAAGCCCAAAACCTGAAAAGCCAAAATTGATGGTAACACCCGTGTCGTGTTATGTCAACAAAATATAACTGTCATTTAGTCAGCTGAGAGTTAAGACACAGTTATATAGAAAATCATATTTAACCTGAAATGAGGGTACTTTTTAGTGTTTGGCATGATTCATGGTGGGGCCTCTGGGAGTAAAACATCCCTGAGGTAAGCACTGCTCTCCATGCTTTTGCCTTCTGAGATTCAGACTTCCCCATTTATTTATCACACGCGCCTCGCTAAATGGCAGGCCAGGCCTATCACTCATTTTTGAATTCCCAGCACAGGGCCTTTTACACCCAGCTTCAGTGTGCTAAACTTTTATCGCAATTCAGTACGTTAAAAACATAAATAAATAAGGGACATTAAGATACTGCCTGAAGGTTTAAAAGTTTTCTCTTTTTTCTGAAACACTACCATATGGTAGTTTTTAAAACCACTGACATTTATAAACTGACCCCACGTGACAAAAACCCTTCGATGAACTGCTAATAAAAATAATCATCTAGAAGCTGCAAATGTAGTTTGTATCATTTTAGCTTAGATTGTGTGTGGATCTTTCCTTCCATGGACCCCCATGTACTTTATACCACACTGCTTATCTAGAAATCAGTCTAGTTACAGTGTAACTACCGTTATGTGATAATAAATACCTTGGGTAGTAAGATAAAACATTTCTGGGTTATTTTTTTTTAATTGAAAAACAATCCTAAGATAAGTTAGCTACAGGGAACATTTGCTAATATGATGAAGTGAGCCCTGCTGCAGAGCAGGGAGCATTTAAATGTAAATCATGTTGCCTCAGCAGGAAGGTCTAATCTGGGGGAAGGGATGACTGAAGGATAAATGCATGATTTTTATTTGTAACCACATGATTACTTCAGACAGTTGCACTTTGGAGAATTTTGCTCAAGGAAATGATACTAAATCTGGAGAAAAAGAAGTGCTTGAGGCCCAAAGGCTCTTCATTTGTTTCTTTGTGTGTTTTTAATAATAGCCCCAAATGGCAAACATCTAAATATGGATAAGCAAATATCCCGCTCTTATTTGGTAAGATTTTTAGAGATTATGGTCATGGGAAAATGTTTAAAATATATCATTAAATGAAAACAATTATGAGACTGAATTTATGCATGATATGTGTACAAAGATGGAAAATATACTACAGAAAGGAAATCCTAACTCACAAGGATTGTGACATTTTTTTCTATTTTTGATTTTTTAAATTGTGGTTCTGTTTAATTTTATAGTGGAATTATTTCAGTTTAAAAACGTTTAATAATAAATTCTGCACTCCCCCCTCAAAAATTTTATTATTTCATATACAACAAATATATTTCAGCAATTAACTCTGTGTCTCAAGTGGACGTTCTGCTGCCAGGGCTTGAGAAATGAGTGTAAACTAGTAGACATCCCTTCTGTTAAACAAGATAAAGCAATACAAACACTGACATTTTTCCCGAAAGGGGGCTCTTTCGGGCTTGCTTGTAGCTAACGCCCCTGCATCCCAGCAGTGACAGTTCATGTCAGAACCATGACTCGCCCTGTGAAGTCCGGGCACCTCCTAGCCCTGTGGTTATGGTCACTGCCCGAGCTGAACGGAGCAGGACTGCAGGTCCGGTGGCTCAGAATCCTGCCCCAGACTTCACATCTCATCGGTCACTTCTGCAGAAACCTTTAACCTCTCTGTAAACGGTCCCATTTTATTCACCTAAAAAGTGAGACTAGTACTAGGGCTACTTCTTTTTTTTGGCTCCTCTGAGGATTTCATAAATCGCCAATGAGAAAACCTGAAGAAACGCCTTTAAGCTCTATCCAAAAGGCAGAGTCACAAATAAGTCTTCAGAATTCCACAGGGACGGGGGCAGCCAGGTACGAGATGTGAGGAAGTGGTGAGGGGTCTGGGAACTCGGACAAATACTGCCTCTAAATGCTCTCAAATTCCATCTGGGAAGCACGTCCTGGTTGGATACAATACTGCCCTTCTGGTCCACAGAAATGGAAAGTATTAGACCCATCAAGGCTGTTATTTTCTCTAGCTTTTCAGCTGTTTCTGTTGAGAACAGTCTAAATGAAATAATGCCACATTTCTTCCTTTCCTTATTTTTCTCTTTTGATTGTTGTTTTGCTTTAAATTTTCAGTGAAAATGCCCTAAACCACTGCATTGCTGGTAGACATGGCAGATACAGGCTATGGGCTGAGGTTAGTCCTACGTGCATTTCTTATTGAAAGCTCACACTCCTTATGTTTTATGTACCATCTTAACCATCACAATTTTAGCCTAGCTAGATGTTTATCAATTTTATTGATCTTTCAAAGAATCAGCTCTTGGTTTTGTTGCTTTTCTCTGTTTTGTTCTGTTTATGATTTCATTGATTTTTGCTCCAGTTTTTATGATGTCTTTTCTTCTGCTTGTTTTAGGCCTAAGTTGCTCTCTTTCCTCTAGTTTTCTAAAGAGGAAGCTTTGATTATTGGTTTTAGATCTTTCTTCTTCTGGCATATAGGCATTTAATGCTATAAATTTCCCTGTAAGCACTGTGTTTGCTACATTCTGCTCATCTTGATAAGTTATATTTTAATTTTCATTCAGTTCAAAATATTGTTAGTTTCTCTTGAGACTTCTTCTTTGGCCCATGTGTTATTTAGAAGTGTGCTGTTTAATCTCCAGATAGCTGGGGATTTTCCAGCTCTCTGTCTGTTATTGACTCCCAACTTAATTCCATTGTGAAGTGAAAGCATACTCGGTATGATTTTTGTTGTTTTTGTTAATTTGTTAAAATGTGTTTTATGGCTTAGAGTGCTCCATATGAACTAGCAGAATGTGTATTCTGCTGTTGGATGGAATATTCTATGTGTCAAATAAATCAAGTTGACTGTTTAGTGCTGTTCAGGTCAGCTATGTACTAACTGCATTTCTTCTTGCTGAATCTGTCCATTGCTGAAAGGAGTGGGGAAGCCTCTAGCCATAATAGTGGGTTTGTCTATTTCTCCTTGCAGGTCTGTCAGTTTTTGCATCTGTGTGTTGCCACTATGTTGTTAGTTTGCATACACGTTTAGTATTTTTATGTCTTCTTGGAGAATTGACTCCTTTATTGTTACGTAGTGTCCTTCTTTATCCCTGATGATTTTCCTTGGTCTGAAGTCTGCTTTGTTTGAAATTAACATAGCTATTCCAGCTTTCTTTTATCATTAACATGTTATGTCTTTCTCCATTCCTTTATTTTTAACCAGAGTCTTTTTATTTAAAGTGGGTTTCTTTAGACAACATATAGTTGAGTCTTGCTATTTTATCCACTCTGAAAATCTCTGACTTTTAACTGGTATGGTTAGACCGTTCACACTTAAAGTGATTATTGATATAGTTGGATTAATACCTACCATAGTTGAAATTGTTTTCTATTCATGACATCTGTTCTTTGTTTTTTTCTCCCCCTTTTTCTGACTTCATTCTATTTTATCTCCTCTATTGGCATATCAGTTATACTTATTTTTAACCTTTTTCAGTGGTTGTCCTAGAGTTTGCTATATATATATATATATATATATATATATATATATATGTATGTATGTATTCAATACACATATTTTACTAAACTAAGTCAACTTTCAGATAACACTACACCACTTTCTATGTAGGAAAGGTGCCTTATAGCAAGTATTCCTGATTCTTCTCTCCCTGCCCTTATGACTTCACTGTCATTCTTTTCCCTTATCCATATTCTGTAGTCACCCAATGCACTGTTGCTATTCCTGCTTTAAATAATTTTCTTTTAGATCAATTAAGAAAATTAAAAAATGAAACATTATATTTTACCTTCATTTATTTTCTAACTCTTTCCCTGTGTTTATGTTGATCTGTGTTTCTGACTTATTTTCTTTCTCTCCGAAGAACTTTACATTTTTTATGGTAGATTCCCTCAATTTTTGCTTGTCTGAAGAAGTATTTATTTTTCCCTCACTTTTTTTTTTTTTTTTGTGGTACATGGACCTCTCACTGCCGTGGCCTCTCCCATCGTGGAGCACAGGGTCCGGACGCGCAGGCTCAGCGGCCACGGCTCACGGGCCCAGCCGCTCCGCAGCACGCGGGATCCTCCCAGACCGGGGCACGAACCTGCGTCCTGTGCATCGGCAGGCGGACCCCCAACCACTGCGCCACCAGGGAAGCCCTTTCCTTCACTTTTGAGGGATAGTTTTCCTGGAAATAGAATTTTAGTTTGGTAGTGGCTTTCTTTCAACATTTTAAATAGTTCACTGCACTTACTTGCTTGTATGGTTTCTGTAGAGAAGTCAGATCTACTTTCTTATTCCTGCTCCTCTATAAGTACAGTGTTTTTTCTCCTTCATTTCTGGTTTCTTTCAAGATTTTCATTTGGTATTTGATTTGTGCAGCTGAGTATGGTATGCCTAGGAGTACATATTTTGGTATTTCTCCTATTTGATGTTCTCTGAGCTTTCTGAATCTGTGGTTTGGTGTCTGTAATTGATTTTGGGAAATTCTTGGCCATGCTTGCTTCAAATATTTTCCTCTTTTTTCTTTTTCTGGTGTTCTAATTACATATATGTCATATTCTGACATATGCCTATGTCCGTATGTATATTGAAATTTTCCTACAGTTCTTGAATGTTCTTTTATTTATTTATTTATCTATCTATTTATTTATTTATTTCTGTTTGCATTTTAGTTTGGGAACTTTCCTTCTGTTGAAATTTTCCTACAGTTCTTGGATGTTCTCTTCCTTCCTTCCTTCCTTCCTCGCTCCCTCCCTTTCTTTCTCTCTTTCTCTCTCTCTCTCTCTCTCTCTCTCTCTCTCTCTCTCTCTCTCTCTCTCTTTCTTTCTTTTTGGTTTGCATTTTAGTTTGGGAACTTTCTTTTACCTGTCTTCAAGCTCACTGACTTTTCTCTTCACTGTACTTACTCTGTTGATGAGCCCGACTAAGGCATTCTTCATTCTTTACAATGTTTTGTTTTCTAGCGTTTCCTTTGATTCTTAAAAAAAATTCCATCTTTATGTTTACATAACTGTGGGTGAAAAATGTCACCTGCCACATCAGTAGACAAAAGATGTTGTGGCCATCAAGCCATCAGCTGCTGCAGCCACCACCAACTGTGTACCCTGAGGGGATTTAGGGTGGAGAAAAGTAGGACACTGGCCCTGGATAGCTGAGGTGCACGTCAAAGGAATGATTTCGGGATGAGTCCAGACTCTCATATCTTCCCATACATAGAAAAGCGCTAAATTCATTAACTTGAGATGTCTGTTTTTTCTTTAGTTAACTGTAATCTTTTAATGTTCTGAAGACTGGGTTTTTGTCGCAAAACTCCTATGAATCCTGGTTCCTCCCTTCCCTCTTCAGAGCAGTCCCTCAGAGTGATTTGAGAGGCTGTCTCCCAGGCTTAAGTCCTCAGAAAATCCTCCAAATAAAACATAATTCTCAACTTTTAGGTTGTGCATGTTTTTTCAGTCCACATAACCCATTGGCTTTGTGTTTTGTCTACGCTGCCCCAAAGAACCCTTATTGTATTAACCATAGCTGTTTTAATCCCCCGTGTGATAATTCCAGTATCTGTGTCATGTCTGGGTCTGGGCTTGATGCTTGCGCTGTCTCTTCAGATTGCAATTTCTCTTGCATATGGTATGCTTTGTGGGTTTTTTGTTGATAGCTGAGCATGATGTATTTGTTAGTAGGAACTAAGGTAGAAAGCCTTTAGGGTGAGGTTTTATGTGAATGTTGGTAGGAGCTGAGCTGTGTTTAATGTGTGCTGTAGCTGTAGGTGCCAGAGGCTTCAAATTCCTCTCATGAACTTTTTTGTCTTCCCTGACGTCTTTGTGGTTTCCTAAGAACTTTCCTAAGCACTCATCATTAGAGAGTGTCTGTTTCCTGCAGCCCTCTCACCTGTAATTCACTGTTACCATACTGGTGCCCTGTTAATGGGCCTGTAAGTTGCGAGGCAGGGGAGCATTCTATACTCTCAACATTAAGCCTCAGTCTTTCAGCAGGACAGTGTACCTGGGCTGTGTTCTTCACAAGAGTTTCTTAGCTATTTTGCTCCTCCTTGGGTGAGACAGGGTGAGACAGGACTGGAGTGGAGTCATTGCTGTTCTTCAGGTTAGGTGAGGGCTGCAGAATGGGCCTGTGTTATGTAGACCATCTGGGCATATTTCAATTGGTTACTCTTCCCCTCTCCAAGCTAGAACCAGGAGCGAATTTTCTTGGTTCTTCACTGTGAGAACCTGGTGGGATTCCTAGAGGTCAAACCCACCAAAGCATGGGGGCCTCCTCAAGACTGTGGCCCCTAGTAGTTTCTTTCTCGCTCAGTCTAGTTCATACTCAACTTCTAGCAATTCATGAAAATTACCATGTAGGTGATCCTATCTGTTGTGGCCTAGAGGATTCTCCTTCTGGTGAGCAGATCTTGGCTGTGACTCTGTGACCTCTCCAGATTTCAGGGGATTGGTTTGCCCTGCGCCCTCAGTTTTCTGATGGGTCCAAAAAGTTTCTGATTGTGGGTTTGTCCAGCCCTTTCGTGTGAGAATGGGAGTGACAGCTCTTTATGTGTCAGAGCTGAAACCTCAGGTCTCCACCCTCACAGTTTTCTGCCCACATGTGCTATTCTGCGTTACTCTCCTTTGTTCAATAACAAACCTTGTGAAGGCGTTGGCTGTGAGACTGGAGAGGATATCAATGGAAACCAGGGCACTCAGAACTGCGGTGTGATGCTGGGGAACTTTGTGGGTCTGGGCCTTGACTTTTTAACCTATAAGTGAATGAAACCTCTGTTCCCTTCCAGCTTTGAATCTAACCTACTCTTCCTTCTAAATTACTCATGATACTTTGCAGGAGATTCTGCGTAGGGTAGGTGTTCGAACTTTTCTTCAGTAGGCTGATAACTTTTTGCCCTTTGAAGTGGAACATGATTAGCTGAATAATCTTTTCATGGCTAATTTCATTGTTCTGTCATTTATGGGACATGATATAATGGATTTACATATATTAGGCATTTAAATATTTTTGAAAAACGTAATGAATGACTTGAATGGAATTTTTCCAGGAAATATTGTATTTAAATTTTAGTTTTTAAAAATGAAGTGCAAAAGAACCCAGACACAAAGGGTCACATATTGTATTATTCCTTTTGTATGAAGTTCCCAGAATAGGTAAAACCATAGAGACAGAAAACCAATTTCTGGTTGCCAGGGACTGGTTGGACTGAGAGTGGAGATGAACTGCTTAGTAGGTAATGGGCTCTATTTTGGGGTGATGCGACTTACCTTGGAACTTGATTGAGGTTCTGCTTGTACAACATTGTGAGTGCACTGAATGCACTGAACTGTTAACTTTAAAATGGTTAATTCTATGTGAATTTGACCTCAATAAAAATCATATATAGCACATTAAAAATTCAAAAGTCTAACAGTATAAAAACTTTTACAGTACAAAGCAATTCTTCCTTCTGCCCCAGGCTTTTAATCTTCTGAACCAGATGCACCTGCTATCAGTTTCTTATATACTTCCACACCAGTCCCTCTCACCTCCCTTTTTAAGTGGGAAATGCTGCATATTGCTTTTTTTCTACTTAATTTGGATTTTTCTTTATCAGCACATAAAGATCCACCTTTCTCCTTTTCAGAGCTACATAGTCAAAGGAGTTATTTTCTAAGTTCTTAAAGTTGGCATGTGTTTTATCTCACCATTCTAAATAAACCATTCTTTCCTGTGGTAATGCCTCTACTATAACAAGCTGTTTAATCTGTGCCTAATTCAGTATCCAGTTGGGTAAATCAATCTGCTCTTTGTGAGCAGGTTTAAACCTAAGAATTAGCTTCATTTTTATGAGTCATTTCTTAGAATCAGGAAGGATGATGGTATTAGCCAAATGCCTTTTATCACAACAAGATAATTGAAAATCATTTAATTAATTGATAGTTAAGGAGCCAATGAATCTGTTCCATAGCTATAATTTGACAAATATCTCTATTGCTGAAGACCGTGTTTTATTTTCCCCCAGAGAAGACAAATGTGAAATAACTAACTGCAGGACGACTCCAAAGGGATGGCTGTGGGGCCCTCTGTCTCCCAGTGTGTGATGCTATTAGTATACAATACCCGTAGACAGAGATGGCTTTATACACGCCGGACAAGACCTCTATTCATCTCAGAGTCAAACAAATTGCACATACGAAAACCTCCACTTGCTGAGGCCACAGAAGCTGAACCGAGTAGAACTACACGGATTTTTGAATTAAGAACTTTCAAGCCCAGCAGCAACTGAAAGACAGTTCTTGATTTGGAAATTGAAAGATTGGGAAGAGGTAGAGGGACTGCCTTTGGATCTCTCTTGCGTACTCGTGTGTACGGAATCGTAGGTAAGTGGGAGGACCTCATTCTGTGAGCTGGAGTCTGTGCTGATAACCAGTGGAGTCTCAATGTCCGTTCAGTGTAGAGACAGACAGGAAGAAGGAAGAGCCTCCACTAACTCTAATCCCTGTGCCCATGGCAGAGCCAGTCCCGCTCTGAGGATTTGCTTCAGGGAGCCCTGGCATGCAAAGCAATGGGGCTTTTTGTGGGATTTTAATTCAGTTTGCAGTACGAGATCCTGTGTGAAGCCAAAGAAAAATAACTACTTTCTCTCAATGTGTAGCATCTCATGGGTAATAGACTACATCAAAAATCTTTAGTTCTAAAAACTTAGAGTTATAAGTGTAGAAAGTAAAACAAAAAAGTTTAATTAGGAATAAAATGAGGAATAAAATTCTCTTTAGTATAAAGTGATTACTGTTTTTTTCTACATTCTTCTAGAAAAATTTTGTGTGTGTGTGAGTGTATAACTACAACTTATGTTTGTGAATGGGATTATTATACACATTGTTATGTATTATGCCTTTGTATTTGCTGTTATGTCTTAGACGTCTCTTCACACCAGTGCCTGCAGGTCCAACTCCTTCTTCACTTATATGAAAGACACCATCTTATTTATTCAGCTTGTCCCTTTTGATGGACATTTAAGTCACTTTCCAGTTTTTATCTTGCAAAGAGTGCTGTGAAGCATTCTGTCATCTGCCCGTTCCCAAAGTGATACCTGGTTATTCCGACACCTGACATCCAGCACCCACTCTGATCACTATTGTTCCTCAGTGCAGCTAATCCTTTTGCTCCTGGTCTTCAGAAATACCTCATCCCCACAGGATCGTCAGCCCTACTTTCTTTTCAGCGTTCACTGCCACCCTTATGTCTTCAATCCTCTTCTTTCTGAAATGTGGCCCTTTCTCCCACTTTAGTAATCACCTGGCAAAGCCCATTTTTGGCTAAGTCCGTTTTCCTGCTACTGTGTGCCTGCACCTGAGCTGCTGTGTGGAGGTGAGGGAGTGCTCTGCCTGGCCCCCTGCCACCCTAGATCTGACCACAGTGCTCCCTCAGCAGGGCCAAGCAATCCTGCAGTATGTGTATATATATATATGTGGGTGTGCGTATATGTATTACGAAATTCTGAAGGTTTTGAGTGGTTATCGCTAACCCCAGTTTTTTCTTTTGTTTTTGTTTTTTTTGGCTGTGCCATGAGGCACCGCATGAAGGATCTTTGTTCCCCAAATAGGGATCGAACCTGTGTCCCCTGCAGTGGAAGCTCAGAGTCTTAATCACTGGACCACCAGGGAATTTCCCCAGTTTTTTTCTAATAAGCCTGGTTATTTTAGTGATTCCAGCTGTTCTTTGTTTGGTGAATTAATTTAGCAAGGAATAATCTTATATATAACTCACTAATAGGACCCATTTATATATTGATGTACATACAGTTGGTGAAATAATTTCTTTAATGCGTATTTTTGTACCAGGTTGGCTTTCTTAGGTTATTCCAAACAGTTGAGACCTTTGTTATTTGATGTAGCATCCCTGTTCCTATAAAAGGGTGAATTTATTAAATTTATATTGGAATGAAATTGAGATTCCAGAGGAGCACAGACTTAGGAAACAAGAAGCCTGGTCCTAGGCTGTGCTGTGTCATATTTCTTCCAGTGACAAAAAGTAATGTTTTTTATGTTTGATCACCCAGGAGAGTAATGTGTGGGCATAAAAGTTCCTATCAATTCTGATCTCCTTGAGAGCAGGATCATGGCAGATTCGTTTTTGTATCATTCCTACCCAGCATCTCAGCAGATGGTAGGAGTGCGAAAAAAAGGTTAATAACTGATAAATGTTTACTATAGGCGTTTCTGCTAAAACCCAGTACATATATTCCCAGTTCTCTGCAACACCAGCACTAAAAATAGCAGGGCTTGTGGGGACCTAGGATGGGGACTGACCGATCACAATCTGTGCAGCTCTGTAAGCAGAGCTCTGTGAAGGGCACTGTTTCATACCTGGAGGATTGAGCGAAGGCTGGAGGTGGCCACCACTTCCACGAAACATGTGATTGAAGAACCACCGTGGGAAACACTGCAGCACTTTAATACTTTAATCCCTGCTTGTTTGTGGAGCCCAGGCAATGCCAGCGTAAGGCAACCCCCAGAGTGGGGCTCTGGAAGGTGGGCAGGGGTTTTCCAACCTGCTGGCAGCCTGAAAACACACAGGCTCACAGCGTAGCCTCGGGGCAGAGAGCTCTGCGTGCAGCCTCTTTTCATGAACGTTTTTCTAATGTAGCTAAAAGTCTTCTGTTGTCACTGCAGCAGCTCACCGAGAGCTTTTCTTTCTTGTTGAAGATTATAGTTCCATTTACTGGCTCTTCGTACCTGGGAAAAATGGCAGAAACATGTAGTAAAGCAGACTTTTGTATTATCTTTTGTTTGAAGGATTCTTACTGATTGCCAAGTACAGGCAGAGAAAAGATGTGCAAACACAGGGTCATCTTTTCTGAAGTTGGTACCTTGATGCTTCAGGGCAGAGGAGGAGCTTCCTGCAGGTGGACAGGGTTGCTCTGTGCAGGGACCAGGTGACGGGCGGGGGTAGCTCAGAGGTTTTAGCCTCCACACTGAAGGCTGTACGCTTTGGGAGCTGGTCAGGAGCATTGCAGGAAAACTCACTTGCTCAGGCCACACGTGGGCAAAGCTTGTCATTTTAGTAAAAGCACAGGGAGGAAGCGCTAGCTCCAGAGGAGATGTGGATTTGTCCATTGGGATGTATCTCACGTCTACTCTGATGGAAACATCTGCTGCTCTCGGATGCCCTACTTTGAAGTGACTAGAAAGACAGAATTGATTTTGTTCTTTGCTTCCTGACCATAGATGCCTAAAAATAAGCCAAGTTCAGATGCTGGTGTTGCATTTCTGATGAGCAGATGCTGTACTTGAGGAGAGAGAAACTTGGGAAATTCTGGAGTTATTATGCCTTTACATTTTTTCCAGTTGATATATTTCTTTTTCAATAATAGTTTCATTGAGATGTAACTCATATAGTATAAAATTCATCATTTTGAAGTATAAAATTCAGGGGTTTTCAGCATATTCACAGAGTTGTACAAGCATCAGCATCATCTAACTCTAGAACATTTTCAGTTCCCTCCCAAATCCCTGATCCAATAGCCGTCGCTCCTTACTCTGCCTTGGCTCAAACCCCTGGAAACCATGAATCTACTTTCTGTCCCTCTGGATTTACCTGTTGTGGATATTCCATATACATGTTTTCTTGCAGTTTGTAGCCTTTTTGGTCTGACTTTTTTTTTTTTTACTTAGCATGATATATTCATAGTTCATCCTTATTGTAGCATTTCAAATCCGTTCTGTGGACATACCACATCTTGTTTTCACATTCACCAGTTGATGGACATTGGGGCTGTTTCCACTTTTTGGCTATTTTGAATACTGCTGCTATGAACATCCATGTACAGGTTGTTTGTGGACATTTGTTTTCCATCCTCTCGGGTGCGTACCTAGATGTGGAATTGCTGGGCCATATGTGACTCTGTGTTTAACCCTATGAGGAGCTGCCAAACTATTTCCCAAAGCAGCTGCACCACTTCAGTTTCCAGTAGCAATGTGTAAGTGTTCAGAATTCTCCACACCCACACCCATGCTTGTTATCTTCTGTCTGATTCTAGTCATCCTAGTGGGTGTGACGTGGTATCTCATTATGGTTTTGATTCGCATTTCCATAATTGAATAACCATGTTGAACATTTTTAAATGTGCTTATTGGGCATTTGGATATCTTTTTTGGAGAAATGTCTATTCCGATCTTTTGCCCATTTTTTAATTTGGGTTATTTGTCTTTTTATTGTTGATTTGAATGTGTTCTTTATATAATCCGGATACAAAGTCCTTATCAGGTACATGACTTGTATATGTTTTCTCCCTTTCTGTGGGTTGATGTAACTTTATTGATGGTGTTCTATAACACACAAAACTTTACAATTTTGATGGAGTCTCAGTTTATCTAACTTTTCTTTTGCTGTTTGTGCTTTTGGTGACATATCTAAGAAACTAGTACGTAATCTCAGGTCACAAGGATTTACTCCTATGCTTTCTTCTAAGAGTTTTATAATTTCTGCTCTTCCATTTAGGTGTACAATCCATTCTGAGTTAATTTTTGTGAAAGGTGTAAGGTCTGTGTAGAGATTCATTTTCTGAATGTCAGTATCATTTGCTGAAAAGCCTATCATTTACCCTCTGGGTTGTCATGGCACTCTTGGCGAAAATCAATTAACCATAAATGTATGGGTTTATTTCTGGACTGTCAATTCTAAGCCATTGTTCTCTATGTCTTTCCTTATGCCAGTATCATACTCTCTTGATTACAATAGCGTTTTTTTTGTTTTTTTGTTTTTGACATCCAAAAGTGTGAATTCTCCAACTTTGCTTTTCTTTTTCAAGGTTCTTTTGGCTATGTGAGATGTCTTGGATTTCTGTATGAATTTTAAGAACTGCTTGTCAATTTCTGCAAAAAAGAAAGCTGAGAATTTAATAGAGATTGCATTGAATCTGAAGACCTATTTGGGGAGTAGTGCTGTCTTAACAATATTGTCTTCCAACTCATGAGCACAGGATGTCCTTTCTGTTTACTTAGTTTTTAATTTCTTGTAATGATATATTGGTAGTTTTCAATGTACAAATCTTGCATATCTTGTTAAATTTATTCATAAGTATTTTATTCTTTTTGATTCTGTTTTGGTGCTCTTCTAACAGCAGCATATGTTATTTATCCATTGTACCAATTTCTGCCTTTTGATTGGAGCGTTTAGACCATTTAGTGTAACTACTGATAAGATAGAATTTATGTCTGCCCTTTTGCTGTTTTTCCTTATGGATCTTATGTCTTTTGTGTTCCTTTATTCCTCCATTTTGCCTTCTTTTGTGTTAGTTTCTAGCATACCATTTTAATTCTGTTGTTCATGTTTTATACATTTTTCAGTTGTTTTGTTAGTGGTTGCCCTGGGGATTACAGTTAACATAATCTTGCCTTATGTTTAAACTTTTCTATGGCCTTAAACCTCTGCCTGTAGGAGTCCCACCGGGGCAAACCTGAATGACTGTGATTGGAAAAGGAGGGGACGGAAATGGAGACCCAGGGACACATTGTTATCTGAGAATTGTCTGTGTTGGTAGATTTATCTGTTAACTTCTTTGTGGAATTTGGTTACCTATACCATAAACCTTAGTTTCTTCTCCGGTGGTACCTTCCAAATGTTGATCAGATTAGATTTCTAGTAGTTATATCAATAGCTTACCCCCTTGGGTTGGGGATTTGAAAAGCTGATGCTGGGTTCTAAATCAGCACAATGATCTTTGCTGCCCCCTGCCACCCCCCCAACCTGCTCTCTAAGCTCCTGTGCCCTTCTCCTGCTCCCCAGGTGTTCACCCTGCTGAGTCTGATACACTCCCCATCCCCCAGGTCTGCAGGGACCCCAGTGCCAGAGATCTTCCCCCACTACTCCAGATGGGCAGCCTGCCATGAGAGGGAGGGCCAGCTGAGCACATCAGGACACCAGGATTTGGCCAGAAGACCGTTCCTCTCCTCCCATCAGGACTTTTCAAAGGTAACTCTGACATTGGAAAATGAAAGCTTGAAAACCTTCATTTATGTCTTCTTGGTGGGCTCTCAGGCCATTGTTGGGAAAGACCCCAACCTGGATGGGTTTTTCTTTACCTCTTAAAACACACCAAATAAGCAATTGCCTAGTTTGCTTCCCCTGAATGAGTTTTGAGGATGGTCTTCGACATATTATGTTAAGCGGTTATAGTAATTAATATGTTACAAAGGCTACCACACGGGTCCTCATTTTCTGCTTTTAACAAGCTCATGAGGCTCTTATTGCTAGTCCGGTTTTGTAGACCAGGAAACAGGTTTGGAAGATCAAAGTGACGTCCCTAGGGTCTCAGTGATTCATTAAGTTGTCCAGAACATATGGATTGAGCAGCCGTATTGCGCCAGGTGCTGTTCTAACCCAGGACCCACGGTGAGCACAACGGACGCAAACTTCTCTCATGGAGATTCCAGGTTGGCGGGGGCGGCGTGTGAGTGGAGGGTGGGGACAGGCACCAAGAGACTGACCACCATGTGAAGAAGTAAATTTCATGTCTCATTCCCAGGCATAAGTGTTGTGGAGAAAATAAAAAGCTACCAAGTTTAGAGGGGTGGAGTTTTAAATGGAGTGCTCCGGGAGGTCTCATAAAAAAGTCAACATTTGAACGTGGATTTAAGGAAGTGTGGGAATTAGCCATTTAACCGACTGGGACAAGAGACTTGGAGCTAGAAGAAAAGGTGGGTGTGAAGGCCCAGAGTCCAGTCTGTGCATCGCAGCACGTTGGGGGAACACCGAGAGGCAGGGAAGCCAGCAGAAGCAGTGAGTCGGGCGGTGGGGTCAGACAGTGGTCAGGAGGTAACAGAAACCTGTTAGCATCGCGGGCTATTGGGGGGAATTCTAGGCTTTACAACGGGAAATCAGTGCAGTGTTTTAGGCAGAGGAGGGACGGGATCCCTTTTGATAGGCTCATTCTGGTATCAGTGTTGAATGATGGGGGGTAGACCAGGAGACCACTTAGAGGTCATTAGAGAAATCCATTGTAGTAAGTCAGACAAGAGATAATTTGGTGGCCTGCGCCACTGGTAGCCGTGGAAGTAGGGAAACGTGGTCACATTCTAGATATATTTTGAAGAAAGAGCCTTTACGATGTCCTGGCAGAATGGGTGTGGGGCTTGAGAAGAAGGGAAAGTCCATCATGATGGCAGAGATTTTAGGTTGTGCAACTAGAGGGAGTTGTCGCCACCTGAGATGGGGAAGTCTGCAGGGTGGGGAGGGTTTGGTGCCAAAAGAGGTTAGAAGTTCAGTTTTTAACAGGTTGAGTTTGAGATTATAAGACCCCCCCAAATGGAGATGCTGAGTGGACAGGTATATCCACATCTGATAGTTGAAGATGGTGATCTGAGCTGGAGGTACAACGGGGGTCTTTGGCCTGCAGTTGGGATTTAAAGGAATAAGGTCAGTGAGATCCTAGTGAGAGAGGAGTTCTCAGGATTGGGCCCTGGAACATTCCAGCTTTAGGAGGAGCGAAGGAAGTGGGACACCAAGAGGCAGCCCCCAGAGAGGGAGGGGAAATCCAAGGGTGAGGCATCTCGGAAGCCACATGAAACCACTTCAGAAGGAGGGGATGATGAGCTGTGCGCAGTGTGTGGATGGACCAGGTGAGGCGGAGACCGGAATTGACTCTTGGATCAGTGCCACGCGGGTCATTGGTGCCTTCGGTAAAAACAGCAAAATGTCATGTGGGTCTGGTGACTATGGCAACCGAGGGAAAGATGGAGGGAGAACTCTGAGACCGAGATTGTTGACGGCAGTTTGGAGAAGGTTTGCTGCAAAGGGGAGCCGAAAATGGGGTGGTACCTGGTGGGGTGAGTCAGGCCAAGAGAATTCGTTTTGAGTTGGAAGCATTAACATTATTTATACGCCAATGGGAATGATTCAGTAGAGAGTAAAAAGTTGATAATATAGGACAGAGGGTTGCTGGAAGCATGTCTTGAGTGGGTGAGGGAGGTGCGTTCGTGTACAGGTGGAGTTGTTTGCTTCAGGCAGAGCACAGATAGTTACTGGTGGGGGACGGACTAAATGACAGATGCATGGGGGCCGAGGTAATGCTCAGAAGAGGAGTTTTCTTCTGATCGCTTTTATTTTCTTTGTGAAATAGGAAGTAAAGTCACCAGCTGAGAGTGCCAGAGTGCAGGAGGGCTTGTAAGTTTGGGGAAAAAGGGAAGGAGGTGTGGAGTGATCACCTGTTAGTCGTAAGAGTCCACCTGTACTCATCAGTGAGATTGTGTGTTTTTCTCGACAGTTCAGCTGTGGAGTTGAGGGCACACACACACAATAGCTCAAGCATTGAATTATGGAGATCTGTGAGTCTGTTTCTCTTTTGTAAAAAAGTTCATTTGTATCAATTTTTAATTATATTTCACATATACATGATATCATATGATATTTGTCTTTCTCTGACTCACTTCACTTAGTATGATAATGTCTAGGCCCATACACATTACTGTATATAAAATAGATAACTAACAAGGACCTACTGTATAGTATGGGGAACTCCACTCAGTATTCTATAATAACCTATATGGGGAAAGAATCTGAAAAAGAATGATGGATACAGATGTAGGTATAACGGATTCATTTTGCTGTCCACCTGAAGCTAACATACATTTGTAAATCAACTGTACTCCAATAAAATTAAAAAAAAAAATCGAATTGTCATTTGGCTGAGCAGAGAGGGACAGATTGACAGGGGTGGGCCCAGCAGTAGCATCTGCAGGAGAGAGATGGCCCAGGTCACCTGGAGATTGCCACGGTGACTTGAGGACAGAGGACATCGGTCGTGAGAAGGAGGTTGGGCTGGGCGATAGGGGAATTGGAGGTGCAGGAGAAGGGCCAGAGCTGTCTGGCCGGGGACACTGGAGGGAATGGCTGGGGAGACCAGAGGTGGTGGGCTGACTGTGTGCCTGAACCTGGGGATTTGGGGTGCTTTCGGGAACCTAAATTCCAACGTTCCTTCCCCCGAGCCTCAGGTTCTCATCACCCCGCTTTGCCTTTTCACTGCCTGCCCTTTATTTTTTTAATTTTTTGGGCCACACCTCTAGGCTTGTGGGATCTTAGTTCTTAGACCAGGGATTGAACTTGTAGTGAGAGTGCGGAGTCCTAGCCACTACGCCACCAGGGAGCTCCCTCACTGCCTGCACTGTGAAAGGGCCTGCTTGAGAACTCTTGTTGAATCCCGAACCAGATACCGATATTACCAATGTTCCTCTGGTAATACTGGGAATATATTGCTAATTTCTTACCAACACATTTCTTTGCTGAGGCAGAGGGAGGCCTGCAGCCAGCTCATCAGTGCAGTAAAGACACAGGAAATGTGACAGCTGACATTTGAAGCCGCCCTTCCCCTTCTTCATAGGCCTTGGACACTAAGAGGATTTTTCTTTTTCTTTTTTTTTTAACCTCGACTTTAACGTTTTAGGGTTACTGCATCCCTCTCTGCAGTACATTTGCTGGTCCAGAGACAGAGTTCCCTCAGGTATGAGGAAAACATGAAAGCACCCTGGAACAAATGCACTGCAAGGCCAAGTGGAATTGTGCATTCTTTCCTGAATCTGCCCACTCCCACCTCCCAGGACGTTCTGCTTGGGAATCTGTCTCCAGCAAATTCCAAGAGCTGAAATGGCTTCATAGTTACAAAAGATTCATGTTGAAGAAGCCAAAATACCAGAAAATGGCATTCCAGCACAAGCAAAGATATTTTTAAATGGTTAGGTTTTATAAAGAGACACGGCCTCCGTTGGATATAAACCACCCCCAATTCACACTTCTGTCATTGACATAGCTATATCTAAAAGATAGTTTCATTTTTTCTTTTTCTTTCTTCCCCCAGTGGAGAATGTCATTGGTAAGAAAATAAATCTTCTGTTAAGAAACTTTAACTGAGCCTTGGCCTTGACTCAGCCTTGGGAATGGCCGGCATGTGGAGAGCTGCAGCTGGGACAGCTGGGCTCAACCCTGCTCTTGGCTGGTGAAGCTTTAAGGCAAAGGTCGTTTAAAACTCTAACTAGAATCGAAAATATCAATACCCTGCTTAACTTCTCATGGTTTTGGAGTGGCTGAGGTAGTTACACGAGCAATATTTTTAGAAATAGAAACACTTAGAGATGCTGTTCTGAGTTGCTATGGTGGAAGGCCCTGTTCAAATAAATCTTAATGACCACATTTTCCACATTTGTCTCAATTGCAGTTTCTTTGTTTTTTTAATTAAAAAAATTTTTTTTGTTGTTCTTTTTTTTTGTTTTGTTTTGAGAGCTATATGTGCTATCCTCTAAGCCCTGCTGTCAAGTCAGTATTTCCTGGGTAAGTCTCCGTGAGCGTTCTCGGTGTTTCCACATCCCAAAGTGCAGAGGCAACGAGAACCACTGATCAAGGAGAAGCAAGTGCCTGTTCCCTAGGGCAGTGTGGATTTCTCTAGACAGCCAAGCAGCAGACACTTAATGAGAATCTATTATGTGCAAGGTCATGTGCTTGGGCCAAGAGGGATGGAAGAGTAGACACGGGGCGGGTCTCTGCTGTTATGTTTTCCTTTGACTAATGTTAACAAGCAGATGTGGAACGCCAATTCCCAAAACTTGAGCGTGGGACAGAGCAGAAGTGAGGCTGTGAGAAGTGGGTGCTGAGTACTAGATCCCTTCACGGCTGAGACATGTCTGAGTGGAGAGGAGAGAGGGACAGAGATGAGAAGGCCGTACGGAAGGCCCCTCGGGCTGGACCCTGCAGGTTTGGAGTTAGACTCTTTCCTGTGGCTGGTCGGGAACCGTTATGATTTGCTAAGGGTAGTGATAGGATTTTTTTAAAAAGTGATTTGCACAGATTCATTGGGCACTCTTGTGCTCCTAATACAAAGAAAAGATGGAAAGCAGGGAAAACAGTCAAAAGGAAAAGTTTGATCATGTGGCTTAACAAAATTAATGGAGTATTTTCCCCCCGATTTAAAAAATACAGTACGTTTTTGATTATTCCCCAAAGCCTAAGAACAGAGCTTCACAAACACATGCAAGCACTTTTACCAGAGAAATATCATCCTTTTATCATACTTATGATGTTAGCTACATTTAGCATGGCTTGATTAATATCAGTGAGGAAACCTTTAGTATCTAGTCATTATCATGTATTGAAAACTGCATAGCATAATTGAATTATCTCAATCTCATTTTAATCCTGAATTTACTTATTTTAATGGCTGACTTTATGGGTGTATTCCATAATTTATCTATCATCTATATATAAACACACTTATCTGAATTTAAAAACAAGGTAAAATCTTTCTGATAGAAAGGAATTCTCATTGGCTCATTGGTTTGACAGTGAAAACTGTCTTCATCTCTTAAGTTACTGGAAGGAGCTAAATATGCAGATCATATGGACAAACATATAGCTGAAACATGGTTATAATAAGATCATGTATTAAGGTATTTTCTATGGAGAGGTGCATTGAAATGAATGTATTTTTTGTCAAATTTTTTTTCTGAGTGTATTTGTTTAAACCGGGGCCTCTATAGTCAGCATGTTGTACATTAGATCCTCAGATCTTATTCATCTTATGACTGAAAGTTTACACTCGTTTACCAACCTCTGCCTATTTCCCACACCCTCCTGCACCTGGCAACCACCTTTCTACTCTTTGCTGTTTCTCTGAGTTTTACTTTCTTTCCTTTTTTTTTAGATTCCACATGTAAGTGATATCGTGTGGTCTTTTTCTCTGTCTGGCTTATTTCCAGACAGAGAAATAGCCTCCAGGTTCATCCATGTTGTTGCAAATGGCAGGGTTTCCTCTTTCTTTGAGGCTGAATAATAATAATAATAATAATAATAAATACACACACACACACACACACACGCACACGCATATCACGTTTTCTTTATCTATTCGTCTGCCGACAGACGCTTAGGTTTTTCCATACCTTGGCTGCTGTGAATAGAGCTGCAGTGAACATGGGGGTGCAGATATCTCTTTGAGTTCATGATTTTGTTTCCTTCAACATATATCCAGTAGTGGGATTGCTAGATCACATGGCAGTTATATTTATAATAATTTGAGGAACCTCCATACTGTTTTCCATAGTGGCTGTACCAGTTTACATCTCCATCATGTGCCCAAGGGTACCCTCTTCTCCACATCATGTGCCCAAGGGTACCCTCTTCTCCACATCCTTGCCAGCATTTGTTAACTCTTGTCTTTTTGATAATAGACATCCTAACAGGTGTGAGGTGACATCTCCTTGTGGTTTGATTTGTGTTTACCTGATGAATGGTGATGTTGAGCATCTTTTCATGTACCTGTTGGCCATTTGTACATTTCCTTTGGAGAAATATCTATTCAAGTTCCTTGCCCATTTTAAAATTGGATTATTTATGCTTTTACTATTTTTAAAAAAATATTTATTTATTTATTTTTGGCTGTGTTGGGTCTTCGTTGCTGTGCGTGGACTTTCTCTAGTTGAGGCGAGCGGAGGCTACTCTTCATTGCAGTGCACGGACTTCTCATTGCGGTGGCTTCTGTTGTTGCGGAGCACAGGCTCTACGCGCACGGGTTTCAGTAGTTGTGGCACATGGGCTCAGTAGTTGTGGCTCGCAGGCTCTAGAGCGCAGGCTCAGTAGTTGTGGTGCACGGGCTTAGTTGCTCCATGGCATGTGGGATCTTCCCTGACCAGGGCTCGAACCTGTGTCCCCTGCATTGGCAGGTGGATTCTTAACCACTGCGCCACCAGGGAAGCCCTGTACTTTTACTATTGAGTTGTATGTGTTCTTTCTATATTTTGGATATTAACCCCTTATCAAACATAGGATTTACAAATATTTTTTTCCCATTCTGTAGGTTGCCTTTTCATTTTGTTGATGGTTTCCTTTGCTGTGTGGAAGCTTTTTTGTTTGATGTTTACTTTTTTTGTTTACATTGCTTTTGTTGCCTTTGCTTTTGGTGTCAAATAAAAAAAATCATTGTCAAGGCTGGTGTTAAGGAGCTTACTGCCTAGGTTTTCTTCTAGATTTATGGTGTAAGATAGGGGTCCAGTTTCAGTCTTTTGCATGTGACTATCCAGTTTTTTGAACACCATTTATTGAAGAGATTATTCTTTCCCCATTGTATATTCTTGGTGTCTTTGTTGAAAATTAATTGCTCCTATACATATGGGTTTATTCCTGGGATTTTTATTATGTTTTGTTGATCTATGTGTCTGTTTTACCCAATACCATACTGTTTTGATTACCATAGCTGCATCATATAGTTTGAACTTGAGAAGTGTTCAGCTTTGTTCTTCTTTCTCAGGATTGCTTCAGCTATTCATGCATATTAAAAAAAATGATATACTGAAAATTACATTTTTTCAACTGTTGCTACTTTATTTTAAAAAGGCGATATTTCCAATATGCCAGAAGCTACATATTCTGCAACTATTTAAAATTCTTCTATAATTTTTAATGGCAACTGAGGAACGTGCTAAAGGCCTGTGTACTTGTAAAAGGTTATTTTTGGCTATAGCCCAGCCCTTCTCCAACAAAACCAGAAAATCTCTGCTTTGTGCCACACAGAGCAAATTCAAGGCTTTGTGGTGTGGTAGGAAGTGATGGACACAGGGGCTCAGAAGACAGGTCTAGGCCCAGCTTCACCACTAACTGCCCAGTGCAGCTTGGGAAAGTCACTGACGTCTCAGAGCCTGGATATTTTCATAGCAAAACGGGAATGACAGCAATGCTTCCCTACCTACCCGGAAGTCCTTGTGAGGATCAGATGTGTGTGAAGGATGGGGACATTTCTCATGATGTGTAAACAACTTTCAGCTATTATTTACTGGTTAGGAACCAAATGCAAATGAAATGACCACCTGCAGCCTCCTCTGGGACCTGAGGGAAGGGGCAGTGAGGGTAGTGTGTGTGCAGGTGGGGCTGGACCTTGGAACCACAGAAGATGCAAACGAGATGACAGGAAGCACGTTGCTCACAGCTGTGAGGAGGGCTAGGCATTCCTGCAGTCATGCACGTTTTGTTCTCTGAGGAGGGATATTCTGATTACCAGGGAGGGCTGCAGGAATTTGGAGGATCTGGCTAAGGGATGTCTTCCAGCACAGCAGGGAGGAGCCACAACCCTAGAGAGTTTGATTTACTCTCTGGCTTCTGAAGCCACTGTCCAAATGTCTAGGGAGAGATGAGGTAACTACTGATGGCTGCTAATAGCTGTCGTTGGTATATCGCTTTGGAGTTCATACATGAACCTCCATGTGCACTGTGTACTGTTATTAGCTTACACAGCTTTCCTGTGATTATAGCTATTGTTCTTCCTACTGTCCAGTTGAGAAAACTAAGACTGAAAGCAACTTGTTCAACATGATGCAGCTGGAAGTTGGTGGTGGAGCCCAACAAAGCCAGGACACCCAACTTCCAGATCTCACTTGACCTTTCTGCCTGATAAAGAAGGTTTTGTATGCACTCTCAGCACCAGGAAAGCAGGGAGGATTAGGAAGTCTGGGAGAACATCTGGGTTCAGAAATTTCAGAAACAAAGTTATTCAAGTTTTTTTTTTTTTTTTTTTTTTGCTAGATATGGTTAACTTTACAAGAAACTTCCAAACTGTTTTCTACATTGGCTGTAACATTTGGCAGTCCCATGAGCAATGTATTAGAATGTCAGTTCCTCTGCATCCATGCCAACAGGAAGTTATTTAGGTTTGCAAGACATCTTGAGTGCCAGTGGTAACTACCCAGCTATGGGAGGGGCCATATATATTGAAATGTGATGAATTATTTGCGCAGTTTTGGAACATCACTGTGAAGTCCATTAGTGGGCGGGGTTGGTGTGGTGAGGGAAGAGGCCAGTTGGGCTCTGGGGCATCCATCCCTAGAAGTATTAGGAAGTGTAGGCTGTATAAGATGACCACAGGGTACTTTGTAATTGTGTTCTGGATTCTCTCTGCTCAGTTCAAGTTCAACACTGTGGTGCAAGCTGACATGAACACCAGAGAGTGTAATCTTATCACTAATATCCCCCAGAAAGAAAATCAAATGAACTATGGGGTTTTGAAACATCAGAATGAAGAGCAGACTGTGACTTCTCCACTGTGTGAGTGAGTGAACTGAATGTGAGAATTAACAAGAAGCAGGATGTTTTGTGTATAAATTGCTCCAAGATGGGGAAAAAAGTCATATTTCATAATCTTTGAAGAGGGGGCTAGCCAGGGGAAAACATTTCATCTTCCTTTTCCCCCCGTTTTTAGGGAATCAAAAAGCTTCCAATAGAATAGAGAAGAAATTACAAGTACATAATCTGAGGCAGGTTCTTATTCTTTTATAGGACAGGACCCAAAGGATGTCCTCTTTATTGAAAGGATCATGAAATCTGTAGACCTTAAGAGCTGGTATTGGAGTTGAATCTGGACTTCTTGCGCCCAGAGCTGCCTCCCTGGCCGGGGCGATGGAGGCGTGGGATTGGGGGGCGGTGTGGGCATGGTCCAGGACATCCGTTCAGAGAGCTGGCCACCAGCTCAGCCCGGACATCCTTGTTTTCTTTAATTTCATTGATGATGAATCAACAATGAGCTTTCTGAATCCAATGAGCTATTGTTGCTCATAACCACCAAATTCGAGTTCCTAAAGCTTACCAATTAAGCTGGGTACTTAATTTTTTAAATATGTGTATGCATGTAGTAAAATTATTAAAATATAGACAGGTTATTAAATACAAATGTAAATGCTTCATCTCTTTGTCCTCCCCAGAGGAAACCACTATTGATTTTTTTAAAAATTTTTTTAATTTCCCCATCTAGAAAATTTAGTACCCATGAAAAGATACTCATTTTAAATCTGAACCAGATTAGACAACACCATTCTAAGCAGATCTTTTAAAGAAATGTGCAGATCTTTTAAAGTCGGATCCAGTACATACAACACTTTATGTATGTGAGTTATGAAGCATAATTAATGAATATCCATGAACCTGTCTCTTAAACAAAAATATCATTAACACTGTGATATTGATGTCGACATTTTCCTCTATCTGACTGCTTTTCCCCGCACTATCATTTAATCTTCCCTTGCTATTTTTGGTAGTCTGTACTCCTAAAAGTATATATAATGTTACTCATTAAAAATTGTGTCATGCTGTTGTTCAGTGTTTTGTTTCTAAGATTTAACCACCTTGTTCCGTGTAGCTATATTTATTCATCTTGCTTACATAATATCTGATAAGGTTAACATCCATGCTTCCTCCTGTCAGTGGGTGTTTGAGTTATTTTCAGTCTTTTACTGTCACAAAATACTCTGCTATTTATATTCTTGCACATATATCTCTGCTATACGTACACTATTTTTTTTCCTTGGTTATATACCTAGGAGGAGAGTTTGGGCCTGAAGAAAGGCTAATTCATGACCAACTTTACAAGAAAATGTCCTGGTGATTTCCATAGTGATTATACCACCAATGCACATTGCCATCAGCAGTGAATAAAAGTGTCCTTTAAGATTCATGTCTGCCTTATCCCAACAGTTGGTGTTATTGGACTTCTTAATTTTTGACAAATTAATAGTGAAGTGAACTTAATGTACCAATAATATTGAGCTTCTTTTCACATATTTAATTATCATCTGTTTCATCTATTGTAAAAGGACTGTTCATCTCCTTGTTCTAGTTTCCCAATGGGTTGTATATTTTTTTTCATTGATTTGAAAGCATCCTTTATATATTCTGAAGATTCATACTGTTAAAAATATTACCTTCTATTTTGTGCCATATATTTTCACAAGGTGCTTTTTGATGAACAGAAGTTCTTGATTTTAATGTATTTAATGTATACAACCATGGCCATTTATAGTTAGAGACTTTCATTTGAGATATTCTTCTGTATCCCAAGGTTATAAGTTACTCCCTTATTTTCTTTTATCAGTTTTACAATTATTTGGAATTAATTTTTGTGTGTGATAGAAGAATCCAGGATTATTTTTATCCATAAAGAATAATAATTCTCCTAGTACCACTTATTGAATAATCCTTTTTTTCTATTGATCTGGGATATATAGTCTGTAATATATTGAGTTTCCCTAAGTGCATGGGTTTGTTTTCCTGTGTTGTTTCTTTTTGTATGTTGGTTAATTTGCCCACCTCTGTATCAGTGCTGCCTGCTCTTAATGACTGTAGCTCTCTACGAAGTCTTGATATTTGGTCCTTTCATCTTTTCCCTCTTATTGGGTGGTGTTTGGCTGTACGTGGACTTTTGCTCTTCTATAGAGATTTTAGAGTTAGTTTATGAAACAGCAATAGCAACAATAAAAACAACAACAAAACCTGTGGGGAATTTGCTTGGATTGCAGTCAATCTATACATCAATTGAGAAAAAATTGACTTTTTTTGATACTGATTTCTCCTATCCATGAACATTGTGTCAGTATCCATATATTTGTCTTCACAAATGTTTTTTGGGAAAGCTTTATACTTTTCTGTAGATAGATCTTACTCATTTGCTGTATGCTCTTAGGTACATGTGACATGTTTGTTTGTTTCCAGCCACCTCAGTTTTGGGGTGCCTTCAGAGATGGCGTCTTTGCTGGAGGATAAAAGTGTCATTGGTATCTATACATTGATCTTGCATCCAGCCTCTTAACTCAACCTTTAGTATTTCTAATATTTTGTCTATGGATCCTCCTATATGTAAAAAGCCATTTGTGAATAATTAAAGTATGGTTTATTCCTTTCAATTCTCACATTTTCTTTTTCCTCTTTTCCTTGTTTGAGTTAGGACCTCCAGTACAATAATGAATTGGAGCAATAGAAGGTAGCCCTTCATTGTTCTTAATCTTTATAAGGAGTGTTCTAATTTGATTAAGAATGTTGTTTGCTATCACTTTTTTTCCAAATACCCTTTATTAGGTTAAGGAAGTTCCCTTATGTTTCTGTTTTACAGTTTTGTTTTCTGCTTTTATTCGTAAGTATATGCTGAGTTTTATCAAAGGCTGCTCTGCATCTATTAGGATGATCGTATGATTTTCACTGTTTTCCTATTACTATGTTATCTTACACGTATGGCTCATTCCGAGGTAAACTCTCTTCTATGCCTAGGATAAATCTAGCTTGTTCGGCTTTACTTTTTTCCCCCTAAATACATGCCTGATGAACATCTGGATTCTATTTGCTCTTATTTTGTTTTAAATTTTTGTTTCTTTACTCATGAGTAAGTTTGGCCTCTATTTTTCCTTTCTTTAACTGCTTTTTGTCTGATTTAAAGAGGATTTTTTTTTCTATTTTTCTATTTCTTGCAAGATTTTCTGTATGATTTGAATTATCTTCTCTTGAAATTTTGGTAGTACTCAGCTAAAAATAAGAACTCGTGCTCTCCTTGTTGTAAGATTTTTATCTATTTAATTTTTTTGAGGCTTTTAAAATGATCTGAATCCCTATTTCTTTTTAAACTGAATTTCTTTCAGTTTTCTTAAATTATGTTTTTCTAGGAGTATATTCCTAGTTACCTGTTTTTCAAATTAAAATTAGCGTAAAATTATTCATTTAGTTTAAAATCCCTATCCATTTTTTTCATTACAAATATGTTAATTGGGCCATAGCTCTTTTTTCTTCCTTGACCAATCTGCCAGACAGTGTATGTTTTATTATTTTCAAAGAAAAATACTTTTGACTCTGGTGACTCTATTTTAACTTTGTGTTTATTTATTTTTGTTTACCTGTTAATAGTTATTTTCTTCTACTTGCTTTGTGTTTATTCTGCAGTTGCTTTTCTAACTTCTTAAGCCAGAGACAGCTCAATAACTTTTAGACTTCTTTTTAAATATAAGCATTTAAGATTATAAATTTCTTAGTACTGCTTTAATGGCATCTCATAGGTTTTGTTAAACAATATTCTCAGTATGTTTAGTTCTACATGTTTTTAAAGTTCAATATTTTCTTCTAAACCCATGAGTTTATTGATGAGTCTTCTGTGATTTTCAAGCATGGAGAATCTTTTCATTATTGATGTCTGTCTTAATTGCACTGATGTCAAAATACATGATCCACATGATACCAGTTACTAGAAATTTGCTGGTCATTCTATATGTCCCTGTGTAAGGTCAGTTTTTGTAAATGTTCTGTGTATTTTTGAGAAGGTTGTGGATTTTCAGTTTGTTGATTATGAGAGTTCCTATGTCTATTAAATTTAGATTGTTAATAGTGCTTTTCATATCACCTCTGTTTTTCCTAATTTCCTATATTTGCTATATTAAACAATGTATTGTGATTTCCCCTCTGTGGTGGTATATTTGTCATTTCTTTTCAGAAACTATTTTATTTTTGCTTTTTATATTTTGAAGCTATTTGATATATACAAACTTAGAATTACTATAGCTACGTAATGAACTGGGTATTTTATTGTTACATAATTGCCTTCTTTTACTCTAGCTATGTTTTTTGCTTTAAGTCTTCTTTTGTCTGATAGCTTTCTTTGGGTTGCCTTTTTCTGGACCACCTTTCTCCATCCTTTGACTTCCAATCTTTCCAGTTTCCTATGGTTTTATGTGTATCTCTTTTTAAATTTCAATTTTATCATTTATTTCTTTTGGCTATTGAGTTTAATCAGTTTATTTCTTACAGGATTTAATAGGGTTGGTTATTTTCCTACTAAATTATTATTTTTATTATTTTTTGCGGTACGCGGGCCTCTCACTGTTGTGGCCTCTCCCGTTACGGAGCACAGGCTCAGCGGCCATGGCTCACGGGCCCAGCCGCTCCGCGGCATGTGGGATCTTCCCAGACCGGGGCACGAACCCGTGTCCCCTGCATCGGCAGGCGGACTCTCAACCACTGCGCCACCAGGGAAGCCCCTACTAAATTGTTTTTATACTATTTTCTTTGTTGCTTGTTTTTTTAAAGTGCATGTTTGTCTGTTTGTATTCTTTTTCCACTTCCTCCTTTTACATTGGGCAGTTATATATTCAATTTCTCTTCTTTTAGTGGAAACTGCTGAAATTTTACCATAAATACATCTAAGGTCTAAAATAAATATTTTAACTCCTTTGTTCTCAAAATACACAAAAGCCTCAGAACACTGCAATTAACTTGGAGGCATATAAGCTAGGGGTACTTATTTATTTATTTTTGGTTCAGTATTTTAACTGGACTTTAGTTATCTTCCAGTGTGAGAGACCTCTGCAGAATCTAATTCATCATACTGAGAGAAGTAGATGTCTCCCATTTTTTTTGTTTTAAAGTAATTGAATCTTTGTTGCTACCGAAGATACGGATGGTTTCCAAGCCCATTTCAGTATTGGGAGCATCACTGTGGCTGATAACCCCTTACTGCTAGGAAGGTTTTCCTGACATTTATGTAGATGGTCAGTGAAATGGGTGCAGCAAGTGTTAGTGTAAAGAAATATTTGTTGGTCAGTTTGGACCAGATGACTGATCCAGATGTAACCTGTATGTAAACAGAGGGGCTTCCTTCATACATCATGCAAACATACAGAGAGGACACAACAGCATTAACATTGCTTCTTATCAACATGGTATTCTAGATTTTTTAATTCTGTAATTTCATTTTACCCTTATTTTCTATAGTATATCAACATTTATAAAGATACTTACACCCTCTTCCCTCAAAAAAAAAAAAAAAAAACAAAACAAGTCCAAGTGTGTATTTCTTTAAAAAGGAACCTCTCTGTCCCATGTTTTTCTCAGTGACTTGAAGTTCTGGGATCTGGCACTATGCCAGACCCTATGGGGCAAGATCACACTCTCTCTTCTCCTGCACGCTTCCCTGCCAGGCAGTGCCGATGTGTCTGGATATAGAATTGTGGAGTGTTCTGCTTAAAGGAAATCGTGCTTCTCACGTAGCACGTGGTTTCCACAATTATTTCGGGGAGGTGGTTCAGTGATCCTTTCTTCAAAGAAGTCTTCGGGAAGCCTGATGTCTCAAAAATAAACAGGCTCAGATTGGAACGAACTTGGGGCACCTGTAGCCTGTGCCAGTGAAGGCCTCCTCACCCTGGCCCCCAGGGAGAGCCGGGGAAGTGCAGACCCTACACAAGGCCTTCCCTTCTAGCTCCTAGCTCAGCAGAGGAGAAGCTGGCGACATCAAAGGTCCCCAGGTTGGCTGGGGGCTGGAGCAGAGATCAGGTCTTTGCATCCTTTTCTAGGCCTTCCTGCCGCTAATAGTTCATTTCCACAACCAGGACAGCTGCTCGTTCGTGCAAAGCCAATTAGGAAGCAATTTCCACGTTTCCACTTTCATTATTTTCTTTATATTCAGAACCATGTCTAGACGTTTTGCTTGGGTGACCCCAGTTCACCAGCTAGACTTGCTGCGTCCTGTGTCTTCTGAAACCCCAGCCCCGGGTCTGTTGTCGTCTTTCTTAGGGGTCTCCCAGACTGGGGAAAAAGGTGGCTGGTAACAGGGAGATGGTGACAAAAAGCTTCATTTTATTCTCTGTCTTGGGTTTGCTTCAGGCCCTTTGCTGGTCTTCTCCCTGCTGGTCACAGAGGGACCCATTCCTTCAAGCAGACAGACCACATGCTATTTCTGTTCTGTAAATTTCCAAGGCTTCTCCCCTGGCCACTCTCCAGTCACACGCAGGAGCAGAAAGTGTATTTGCAGCTATAATCAGCACGCTTAAATGCTGGTTAAATTCAGAGTAAGTACAAAATCTGTACTGCTCTTGACTCCAAAAGAAGCTATAAAAATATCACATGGCCTTGAGCCCTCCGAGACCTTTGACAACGAGGTGGTCCCTCTGAATCATTTCAAGGCTTATGGCTGTTCCAGAATATCCCAGATTACATGGTAAGGGGGGTGTGATCCATAGAGGACTGAGTCATGGCTGCCGACGGGCAAATTCCTCTCTTGTTTCTATTTTTCTGGGACAAGACGCACAGTAATGGTCACTTATTTTCTCGTAAACTCTTTGAGGGCGGCACCTTCCTTAATTGTCTCGGTAGCCTCAGTGTCTGGCACAGGTATGGACCCGAAATAGTTGTGAAGTGGCTGAATTAGAGAGTCAGGGGGCGGAGAGCAGAGGGCCGCCAGCTCCCTGCCTGATGCTCCCACGCGGACGCCCCTGATGCTTTCCCGTTTCGTTTATGCAGTCCCCGTGACCGCCCCATGAGACGTGGGGTGGTCGCTATTAATTCCAAATTACAGATGAGGGCGCTGAGGCTTCCAGGGGGTGTGGAATCATCCAAGAGCTTGTGAAGTTAATGTGCAATCGGCTCTTGAGTCTAGGTCTCTTGAAATCTTAGGGGTTCTTTTCGTCTCACTACCGGTACATCCTCAAAGATGCTCTTTTCTAATCTACTGGCCCCTGGGGGCACTGGGCTGCCTCAGCATCACGCTCTGGAAGGCTTGCCGCTTTAGCTCCCATGCCCTCACACGTTCTCTGGTAGCCTTTCACTATGTACATCCACTGCTGAAAACAGAGAGGCCGCTTCCAAATTGTCACTGATCTTCAGCAAAGTTCTAACTGGTTTCTCTGCCCCAGTAATCTAACTGGATTACTGCCGAGGAGTAATCGTCCTAAAATGATAAACATACCCTCTGTTCAAAACTCCATCACTGGCTCCCAGAGCTTCAAGGACCAAGATAAGAGTCTTTATCTGAACCCACGAGGCAGCTCCGGCCTACCTGCGGCCTTGTGTGCTCGGAGGCCCCCGGCACGCACCTGGCTGGAGTCCAAGGAGTGATTTCTCAGTTGTTACTCCCTTCCCTCGGTCCAGTGTCTGCAGGAAGCTGGTCCTGAGACCCAGTTCGGTGGAGAAGCCCCTCCCCTGTCCCCTGCATTTGCTTCTGTTGGAGCCCATGTCCCTCCTCCCTGTCATCAGGATTTAACCAGCTCTGAGTAGACTGTGAGCTTGGTGGGGAAGACCGTGCATCTCCTTGGGCTTTGACAGTGCCTGGAAGGCCGTGCACTTAGTCAGTGAGTAAACGGACTGCGTTTACAGTTCAAGAATTCCCTCCTGAATCCCCTTACATGTGTGTGCGCAGTATGGGTATTTGGAAGGATGTGATGGAGAGGAGGGGGCTTGCCATGGGGTCACTCACAGGGAACCTGCTCTACCTGGCGTTCACCTTGGCGCTGGTCCTGGGCTCCAAGCCCCTGATGTACAGACGGCGCTGTGGCCTCTGCCAGGGAGGCTGCCCCATGGGGTTCGTCTCTGTGTTCTCCCAAGCAGCTCTGCACAGTGCTCTGGCACGGCTCTGGCTCTCAGCGATGTTTACGGGGTTATATAACACTGTAATTTCTCTCAACACTTAGACTTTTTTTCTTTTTTTGCCATATGCGGGCCTCTCACTGTTGTGGCCTCTCCTGTTGTGGAGCACAGGCTCCGGACGCGCAGGCTCAGCGGCCATGGCTCACGGGCCCAGCCGCTCCGCGGCATGTGGGATCTTCCCGGACCGGGGCAGGAACCTGTGTCCCCTGCATCGGCAGGCGGACTCTCAACCATTGTGCCACCAGGGGAGCCCAACACTTAAAGCGTTTTGAGTCTTTTCGGTTCTGGGCCTCTCATAGATCCCAGAGAACACTTAGAGGGTTGCTCTGAGAGCTAATTCTAGAAATGCTTTTGTTGTAATAAAAGCAGTATCCTTTGCTCCACCCTTTCCAGTCTTTGAGCTGTGTCACCCTGTGTGTCACCCTGTGTGTCACCCTGTAGGCCCCGTGGGGACCTCACACTCCCTGCTTTCCCAGCACCCTGTACTGACTGGTCAGCAGCCTGATACAGGTTCTCAGCTTTTCTCCTGGACCGAGACCACCTAATCTTGGATGTGTCCCATTAGTCACCTACAGACCGGGGTGGGAGCGGCAGGGGACGTTCCGGGAAGCATGTGAATCCCCGGAGGGCTTCTGCCCTGTGCGTGGAGCTGACAGAGGGACGCCGGCAGTCTGTAGAGTGGCTGTCATGTGGCAACCTCAGGGGACAGGCCCGCTTGTTCTCGGGATGCTGGGCCCCGTCCCATCGGCCCTGCCCCTGCAGCCCCTCCGTAGGCCCCCTGCTCTGCACTGCTGCTCCTGTAGAAGCTGGGAAAGGTCCAGAAAGTAAACAGGAATGATGGAAACACAAAGCCCAGCTAACTCGCTAATGCTGTGACAGAGACGGTGTACACAGACAGACGGACAAAAAACAGACAAGCTCTCCTTGCTCTCTCATCACCCAGTGAGGGAGAAAAAAAGCCCTACTGCAGGTAGAGCAGTTTCTAAGAAGAAAGGTCCTCAGCTCCCCTCAGGCCTCTCGGCACAGACCTTGAGAAAGTGGCCATGGGACCCATCTGCAGTTCCGGAGTAGCTCTGGGCCCCTTTGGGCATCACACAGTCAGGCTGGGACTCGCACCTTTAGCTGATGACATGGCAGCCTCTCCTGAATCATAGTGGCAAGTTCCTGGGCCTTTGATGTGGCTTTTTGGGCCAGGCCAGAGCCTCAGCGTCCACTATTCTGGGAACATCCGTGTGACCACAGTTGACTTCCCAGAGGGTCCCAGGCTGGCCTTCCCTCCCAATCAGTCCGGTGTTCCCGTGAATCTTGGTAGGAGATGTGAGGGGTTTGGCCCGCACGTTGCACAGATGTCGCTGACCCCGGGAGGGTGCGAGTGCCTGAAAACACGGGATTTAGAGGAATACGGGGGCCTTTCGGTCCTTGGTTTTGTTGTCAGGGCAGGTGGTGTTGCCAGACCTAGAGGCTGTCCACAGCAGCAGGGTTCATTCAGAGGGTCTCAGACCCACAGGGGCCTTAGCAACGAATATAGGCCACATGTTACAAACTGCTTTTGTTTTGGCAGTGGAACTTTTTCCCTCCAAATCAGCTATCATGTGTGATCTGAGCTGGGGTGGAGGACGCAGAACCCCCTTCCCTTCTACCCCAAATCATTGTGCAAACCCTGGGGCCCCTTCCTGGTCCTAAGCCAGCCCGCCTGCCTTCACAGGTGCACAGACACACAGATGCACAGATACACAGATGCACAGACACAGATGCACAGATACACAGATGCACAGATACACAGATGCACAGATATACAGATGCACAGACATACAGATGCACAGACATATGGATGCACAGACACACAGATGCGCAAACATGCAGATGCACAGACACACAGATGCACAGACACAGATGCACAGACACACAGATGCACAGACACAGATGCACAGACACACAGATGCACAGACGCACAGATCCACAGACACACAGATGCACAGACACAGATGCACAGACACACAGACACAGACACACAGATGCACAGACATACAGATGCACAGACACACAGACCGGGGGTCAGAGGCTTGAAGGGCCCGGCGGGTTGTCCAGATGCAGGCGGGCTGTCCAGCAACGTGAAGGGGGAAGATCAGAGTGCCGTCTCCCCCCACCTTCCACATGCCCGGCTTCACCATGAACATTCACCAGCCTGATGCCATCTTCTCGGGCCTTGGCTCAGGTGTCGGGAGCCTGGTGGCCTCGGGCTGTCGAGGAGTTGAGGCTTCACCTCTGTCCTCCTGGGCTACCGCCACCGTGTGCTGAAAGGGCTAGCTTTGCCAGTGCCTGAGACCGTGAAGGATGACCAGCCCCACTGACCACTTCTTAAAAACCCTTGCAGTTAGGATGTGGTGTGTTTATAGTCAATATTAGGGAGCTTAGAGTTTTGTTTTTTTCTTTAAGAATCATTTAAAAGCCCTTCCCTTCAGTTCAGTGCTGACTCTGTCGGGAAGCACCGGATTCAGACAGCTGCCATTGGCGGGTCTCCTCTGTCCAGGCCGTGGGTGGCTTTGTGCACAGAGAGGCTGGTTCACCCCTCGCGGAAACCTCACGCACGAGACAGGCCTCATGCCCCTGTTTTTCCCATGATGAAGCAGAGGCGCAGAGAGGTCAGGCCTGTGCCACAGGGCTGGTCAGTGCTGACCCCCTTTTAATGGCCATGTTTACCTGATGCCACATCTGCCCGCTGCATCGCCCTCCGCCCTCCACTCATCCAGCGGTCAGGGCACACTGTCTTTTACTTTTGTACATTTTTATACACCTGTGCCTGTTCTCCCGAGGCCAGATCCACTCAGCACATGTGTCTTAAGCTTCTATTTTGCAGAAGGCAAACGTTTGAAGACCTAAAGGATGAAAACGTGGAGAAACTGCCACTTTTCTCTCAAAACCCTGCAGGAGAGGGTCGAGGTCATGACCTGGGTTGAGTGTACAGGGTGCAGAGTAACACTGTGGTGGGTTGTGCAGAGATCAAGGTCTGAAGCGGGGGGGCCATCTGAGAGGACTTTGGGTACTGAATTAAGAATTATATATTCCCCATTGGTCAGGCCCCCTTAAATCCTGCTTCAGATGAGCCAGCATGTGGCTCGGTCACCGTCGAGCAGGGCTGGCTTCTCCTCTGATCGTCCTCTTCTCCCCTTAGAGCAGGGACGTGCGATGCTCCCGTCAAGTTGCCCCAGTGACTTACCTGGAACACACACCTCCCCCTCCCCCATCCCTACCCTGCGAGGACAGGGGCCTCCGGATCCCTGTAAAAGGAGCTGTTGCAGCCCAGTCACAGCCCCGGGCCAGGTCGGCGATCTTATACGGCACAAGCATCCCAGGCCGAACCCGGGCAGCTCTCAATTCCACATCCCTGGACTCTTAAGATGCCTTGAAATGTTCACAGCCTCTCTCCTAATGAGAGGTCTGGGGTTCCCAGGAGTAGGAAAAGGTGGACAGGAAGAGGAGGAATTGAGACCTGGGATGGAGCAGTGGGAGAGAAACTCAGAACCTCTGCAGAATTTGATGGTTAGTTAAGAGCATGGAGGCCTTGGGTCCATTTGCGTGCTCACGTCCGGGCAGGAGAATTGTAGCTGGAACAGCCAGTGGAGCCCCAAGTCCCATGGGTCCCCCAAGACTTGTCTGGCATCAAATAGGACTTTGATCTCACCTTCCTGCAGGTACAGAGATCACACGTTTCTCCTCTAAGCCACTTCTTCTCTGTGATGCTTTGCTTCCTACGATCTCCTCAGCCCTCACGTTCTGAGATTCTAAGAATTAGTTCTTCTTTGGAAATGTGCAGATTGCCTCTCATACTCGAGAGGATGCTTTATGACAGTGGAGGCCTTTGGAAAACTACACGGACACACGAGAAGAGGAAAAGTCAACTGTGCCTTGTTTTGGTTTCTTGCTTATTGAAACCCTTTAATTTTATTTATTTTTTCTGTTTCTCCCCTGGGGTGGGCTAGGGAAGATGTACCGTGTAGATGGAGACGTTGGTGCCTTTGGAAGAGAGTCTTTATAGCAGAGCCAAGCCCTCTGAGGTTTCCAGATGAATGCTGGCCTATGTTCTTATTTTTTGAAACTTAGCATCGCAAGAGTCTGCTCTGATGCTTGGAAGGCTCACCCAGGAGGGAGCCTTTGCTTCTGTTTTGTTAGCAGTTGAGTGGGGGCATATGTCCACGACGATCCCTACATGCTGCCCTTTCCTCCTGGCAATGAGAGCGGCCAGGCACGCGTTATGGAAAGTGGTGACCAAAACCTGTCACTGAAGAAATTTAACCCAATCTTGAACGTGAAGAGAAAGCAGTCATGACTCAGACGTGCTGGAGTTCAGGGAAAGAATTACTGAAGTCAGAGGAGCCATGGGCTTGCTTTCTGCCTGGCGTTTATTTCATCTCACTGGCCCTCAATTTCCTCACCTATAAAAGGAAGAGGTGCTGGCAGTCCTGTCTTTGCAAATTGCCCTGCATGTGGCTGTGTGTGTACTTACTCCCCTTGCCCTGGATGGGCGAGGTGTTGCAGGCAGGGTGTCGGGAGCTCTGCCGTGTTCACATTCACAAGTGGTTTGTTTTGCTACCTTCAGTATGAAAGGAAGAACAGAAGAAAGTACTGTCTGCCTTTTATTTTGAACTTGGCAGTGAAGGGATTGTGTGAAGCCATTGCTCAGTGTAATGCCAGTTTAGGGTGTGCATGTGTGTGTGTGTGTGTGTGTGTGTGTGTGTGTGTGTGTGTGTGTGGTATTGAAGAAACCTTTAAAACAGCCTGCTTAGGTGTTTGAAATAAACCTGGCCTCCTTCATGTCTTTCTTGGTTTGTGAGTTTATCATTTAACTCTTTATGCCTTTTCTTGTATTTTCTCTTTAAAACATCAAGCCATACTTTTGCAATTGGAAACGAAATAATAAATGCTCTTCTCTTTTTTAAGTCTGATGTTAAAGCAGTCCGTGGGTTTCTCACTGCCTCTTACTGCATTACAGAGAGGTTGGTTGCTTCATAGGTATTTGATATATATTTAGATTGCGTTTTATTTCTTTCGTTGTATTCAGATGTTAAAATGATAATATGCAGCAAGATCAGATCAGGAAAAAAAACCAATGGTTTTCTAAGGGGTGGAGGTACTTTATTTTTGCCATTGAATTCCTGTAAAGGTACACTGCATCTCAGCATGCTATCTGTTCATTTAAGATTTGCGTTAAGTGACGACTCCACTCAAGGCTCTGGGAGTGGACCTTTTGGGGATTTGAAGATATTTGGCATAGATCCAGCCTTCACAGAGATGTTTATGTATTTGGAGAGATGAGACATGCATGATAATGACATCGTTAATACTTTATTTCAAGAGACACATGTCACTATGAAATGGGAATTCCGATGTGGGTGGGTCCAGCAAGGTCGTGCTTTCATTTCTGGCATGTGGTTTGTTACTTTCCATCACTCCCTGGCCCTTCTGCCTGGCATCTCTTTCCTCTCGCACAGCAGCATCCTACTAGTCCCTTAAAGCCACACACAAATAGCTCCTCTTCCGTGAAGCATTACCGATGAGTTCATCTGGAAACGCTGTGTCTCTTCTGGAAACTCCTAGAGTGTTTGGCATTAGCTATGGTGTCTGGTTGGCATTTGGAAATCTCCCATTGTTGACTAAATACATGTAAGATTTTGTGAGAAGTCTTTAACCTTCTGACAATAGGTTTCCTCATCTGTAAAGTTAGGGTAACAAATATCCCATTGGACTGAGGTCATGGCTAAATTAATGTAAGTAGGTAAAGCTCCTAACACTTACTGGGCAGCCAGTAAAACATCACTTCTTTTCCCTTCTATGTTGTGTAGTTATTTGTGCACGTGTCTTATTCTATCACCTGCGTTGGAAACCTCCTGAGGCTGGATGCTGTCCTACGCAGGGCCCAGTGAAGACCCTCACACACGGACTGGACGGCCCTTTGCCCTCTCCATGGTTTGTGCCATCATGAGGCCAACGCTGGACCTTTGGAGTCTTTGGTTGGTCTTGGTCTAGGGAGACCGCATGATCATAATGTTGATCTTGAAAGACGGAAGAATAACGGGGCCGTCCTCGGCGCTGGGAAGCAGAGGACGGGGGAAAAGTTGCGTGTGGCCTGGAATCAGGCAGCAAGTCTGAGAGCGGCGATTGATTGTTGAGATCCAGTTTTCTGTGTCTGAGGCACGTGAGAACATCTTTTTCTGTCCCTTCCACAGAGAGGCACTGGGCCTTGAGAGGAGGGATCGAGGTGGCGTCATGAGTTCTCTGATGACACAGATTTTAAATGCCTAACGATGCAAGCCCAACTCTTGCACGAGTGTATTTTCACCCTCACTGGCCAAGCAAGGGGTCTTTGGGTTGAAGTATGTCCATGCATTTTAGAGAGAAAATAATTTCCACTCATTCTGTTAGGGCACCAAGTTACCATGCGGCCGATTCTGATCAGAGAGCTCCCCCGTGTTGGCTTCTTCCTGTTCTTGAAGGTGTTGATCGAGCCGAGAGCCCTCCACGTGCCCCCACCTTCTCCTCACGTGTCACGCTGCTCCTCGGCACCTGGCTCTCCTAAGTTAACCCCTTTGTCTGGCTTCCTCCCCCTTCTCAGAACGAATCTGTGTAGTCAACTGTGTGATGTCTGCTTAGATGTCCTCTGCCTGAGCCCCACGTCTGGAAAGAAAATGATGGAACGAAAGAACGTTACAAGAGAAGAGAACCAAATAAACCACGTGGCTTAACTAACTCCCTTTCCTTCTCTCTTTATCTTTCTTCCAATTTTCTTTCTTTCTCCGCACCCTTCCTCCCTCCCTCCTATTGATGAGTAAAAGTCTTCCAGCTGGTTCATGACCCGTCCAGGGGTAAAACTCAGGGTTTCTGGCTCCTTTGGCCTTTACGTGCCAGTCACTGGATGAGGAGCTGGGGTCATGGAGATGCATTTAATCTAGTCCCTGGTCCCGAGCGTCCTCAGCTGGGGACGGCGTCGGGCACACAGGCTATGCAAGTGAAGCGGTTTTGCACTGGAGAAGGGTCCCTCTGGGAGTCTCGTGTTTTCCTTGCTCACCAACTGGCCCACCTCAGCAGCTTGAGGCAGAGCTGTAGAAGAATTAATGAAGTGGCCCGGAAAAGAGGAGTAGGGTTAAAGGAAAACCATTGCAAGAGTAGCGGAGATGGAAAGGAACAACGAAAAAGCAGGGGCAAAGGAACACACTGGTTTCAGTGTGAATTCTCCTTATTTGGAGCAGGGCTTATGGTTTGAGATCAAGGAGAGAGTAAGGAGATGAGATACAAAAGCAGGGTTTTCTGCATAAAAAGGGGTCCCGAGTGCGTGTTTATGCGGGGCCCTCGTTTGGAATTGCGTGTAGCCACATGTACTCAGGTGGGAACTGTTTCCTTTGCCTTGGCTGGCGAGGCTGTTTTAAGCATATTACAGAAGCATAAGCACTCGGCAGACGAATGGGCAGTGCGGAAATGAGGATGTGTCCTTTGCTGTTGAAGAAGGGTTGTCTGAGGCGGTGACACGAGACAGGTTTTCTGACCCTGCTGGGGAGACTGAGGTGTCTGTGCAGGGCTCCCCGCCGGCCCTCCCCGCTACCCACCACACCTGCCAAGGCCGATGGGCGCCTTGGGGTGCGTGGGCTGGCAGTACCAGGCCCCCTTCCCTGGGGAGGCTAGACTTCTCTCAGTTACAGAAAGGTCTGTACATTTAGGGCCTTGATAAAGTTTGGGGGACCAGTTTCTTATAAAGGCAGAACCTCCCAAAGTCTTGGACAAGGTTGTAAAACGTGAGCACAGGCAGCTGATCCGCGTGCAGGTGGCTTCCCCAGATGTGCAGGGCTGATAGGCCAGTGGCACCAGTTCTTGGAAAATATTATAGGGTTTCCTAGATGAAGCCATCTGTCTACCCTTTCCAGGTGAACAGTGAAATAAGCACAACCTTTTTCTTTTCCTGCAAGTAACTTTGTAATAGTAGAAGGACATCTTTGTTTTAACTACCAGGTATGTGTTTCTTGGGGTTTTCATTTATTACGTTTCCAGTTTTTAAACAGGATTTGCATTTTAGTTTTGAGAGACTTAAAAGTTTAGTGTTATTTTAAAAAGGAAATAAAGAAGAAAGAAAGAAAAGGGAAGAATAAAGAAGACTGTCCCCAAACCAAAATCCCACGTTCAGTATTAGGAAAGTCCTCACTCAGCAAGCACTTGCTGTGCCCTCGTGAGGCCCTGAGTTTGCCTCGTTTTTTTAACTCCTACATAGTAAGAAAAGAGGAGGTTTAATTGACTGTGTGAGTCTTAATTGTGACAAATTGGCCAGAAGGGCTCTAGAATATTTTAAGATTGGGGGTATCTTCTCCATGTTGGGTATTTTCTTCACCTTCAGGCTAGGGTGCAGGACCCAGACCACAAGCATAGTGGGCAGACTGCATGGTATCCAGTTGCCATGGCCCAGCTCTGGGCTTCCCAGAGACGGGAAAGGCTGTGCTTTGAGGGTTGTTTTGGGAGAAGGGTAAATGGCCACTGGAGAAATCCCCAATCACCAAAATATCCAAAACAATCTGTTATAAAAAGAACATTTTAGGGTAGAGGCTAATGGTAGCTAAATTAACAACCTCCTCCCTTGCATTTATGAAGTCCAGTCAATATTGGTCTGAGAGGGTGAGTGACTGGAGGCTATTTTGCGGTGGTCTGAAGAACCTCAAGTTTGTCTAGTAGAATAATAACTGAGGAGGGTGTTCTGTGAACAGGACAGTTAGGAGGTTAGTGGTTAGGGCCATTGGTCAGGTTTCGGCATGCCAGGTGGTCCCTTGGGCTGTGGGTAACCAGATGGGTGTATGAGCTACCCGATTCCCTGTTGACAGACCTGGGATACAGAGACTGGGTTTGTGTGTCCACCTGGAAGCCCTTCTGTCTTGGTAACGTCCATGTTTCTGCCCGGCACAGACTCCTGTTCTCAAATCTTGATTTCTGTTACCGTGTCAAGAGTGTCTCCAGGACCTGCGAGGGGCATTTGAGGGGTACTTCTCTGTCTCCTCCTCCCCAGCCCCCGATCCTTCCCCGCATCCCTCTGGCATCTTCCCTCACTGACTGTCCCATCCATCCTATGCTGCTGCATTTTCCCATCGCCATCCCCCTGAATGCAGGTTCTCATCAATTCAGGCACGTATTCTAATAAATTCTAACCCATCTCTGTGCATTTAGGTTGTTCTGTCTCCAATTAGAGACTAATTTATCTGACAAATTACCCCAAATCAAGCTTGGAAGATGTTCTGTGAAACATCTAATTCCTCATGTAGAGAAAGGCACAGCCCGTTTGTCACCTGCCCCAGGAAATCTTCCCGAAGCTCAGAGCTGGGCACTCCCATTGGTGGGGGGATGGAGACGCCCGGTCTGCAGTGACTCCTGTGGTCTGTACCCCGCCCCGCCCCCTGCAGCACCCAGCTGTGGGGAGGAAGCCCCCATGACCCATGGGGGGAGCTGTTCCTGATGAATCCTGCTCTGGCTGCCTTTCCTCTCCTGCCTCACTCTGCACGTCTACAGCTGGGTCTCTGGGATCACTCCCCAAATAAACTGCTTCTGCTTCTGGGGGAGGCCAAGCTGAGATGCTTCCGTAGGCTCTGTTTCTCTATGTGTGAAACGAGGGAAAAGCCAAGAGCTTGCTGGGAGAATCAGATGAATTAAAGGGCATGGATGTACTTTTAAACTCAAAGCGCTAACCTATTTGAATTTGGAATCCGTGTGTTGGCGGACCTCCTATGAACATTTCAAGGAACACTGATGCTTTTCAGAAACGGATCACTGCTTGCAATGATAAGTCGCTGACATCTCTGGGGCCCGAGAAATGGTTCCCTCTTGAAAGGATTCTTAGTTCTGTGGGATTTGCTGTTAGTTGCTTTTAAATTGTGTCCCTCTCCTGCACTGCACTACTATTCCCCCTGTATTGCCACTATGACACGGAGTGAAGGGAACTTTTCTATGAAGACAGGATATTATGGCCTGGGACAGTCTGATGCAAAGACAGCACGGCAGGGGCAGACGTACTGGACTTACGGTCCGCAGACAGCCCATCCCTGCCAACCCTGAGTGCGTCCCTTTGTCAAGTCTCTTCCGCTCTCTGGGCCACTGTCTCGAAGGCTGGCAGAGAGACATTCCAGGGCCCTCGGGCTTTCCTTATTTGCATTAGAAAATACAGAGTCACAATATCCTCCAGGATGACTCTCAAGTTGAAATATGTTGGCAAAAACACTTCCATTTTATTTTGGTCGAAGGAGGAGTGCGGTGAACATTTAGGGCACAGAAGGAAGCCAGGTGGGAATTAGGGCCGCAGCTCCCTCCTGGCTGGCAGGCCCCACTGAGCCAACTGCTGTTCACCTCCGCAGCCGGGCAAACCCTTGACTGATTCTGGGAAAACACAGCCCGTCCAGTAATTTTAGTGTGTCCTGTGGCAGCAGCAGGCATGAGGGGCTTCTGACCCAGCCTGCTCTTGTCACAGAAACAGACATGCTTGACACAAAGGTCATTCTCTCCAACCATACAAAAGAGCGCCCGGAATTCCTTGTAAATTTGTTCTTTACAAGTCAATTGAGCCACCATGTCTAGAAAAACTAATTCACTCTTCTTCAGGACAAAGGAGGCACTTAGAACGTAGGGGGCAGTGGGCAATGGCTCTGCAAAGCTTCCTCCTCCAGCATCAGAAAGGGTGATGGTGGCCACGCTGTGTCCCCGAGTGCTGCCCTTCCAGGCCACCCCGTCCCCTGCAGAGAAAGCGTGAGGCTGGCAGAGTGCAACTCGTCCTGTTGGACAGATGGGGTCCTGTGCCTCGGGCTGTGCCTCCTGCCTCTGGTCCAGGCCTTGCACACGGCCTTGGTGACAGCCTGTCACCAGGGGTGGAGCTCTGGGAGTGACGATGACAATGATGGTTAGTCCGTGAAGGGCACTGGCTGAGTTTAGGGCCCTCAGCAGTCACCTGGGGTCTTCACAGGTGGAATTAAGTTGAAATGAGGTTATTAGGGCAGACTCTAACCCAATATCATGAGTGTCCTCATCAAGTGGGGAAATATGGAGACAGAGACACCTCAAAAGGGAGGACGATGTGAAGAGACATGGACAGAAGATGGCTGTCTACAAGCCAAGGAGAAGGGCTGTGGAGGAACCAACCCTGACCCCAGCCTGTCCTGGGACTTGCAGCCTCCAGAGCTGTGCGACAATAGGTGACAGTTGTTTCAGCTGCCCGTCAGTGGTGGTGTGTTAAGGCAGCCTTAACTAACTAATGCACATCTCCTTATCCTCATTCTATAGATGGGAAAACTGAGGCTGGGTTGCTTGAGTAACTTGCCCAAGGTCCTCAGAGAGCACGGGCCGCAGGTGGGTGTGACCTAGGTCATCTGGTTCCAGCCACGTGCTCTCGGCCCGCAGGCCCAGGGGGGCCGGGATGTGGGCCTTCTTCCTGCACAACCTCAGGGGCTGAGTTTCCTCACCCTACGGAGACTTCTCAAGGGACCCAGGGCTCCCTGCCTTTCTCCCAAGACCTTGTCCCTGTTCAAAGTTTTTTTAAATTAATGATTAATTAATTAAATTTTGGCTGCGTTGGGTCTTCGTTGCCGCGCGTGGACTTTCTCTAGTTGCGACGAGCGGGGGCTACTCTTCGTTGCAGTGCGCGGGCTTCCCATTGCGGTGGCTTCTCTTGTTGCGGAGCACGGGCTCTAGGTGTGCGGGCTTCAGTAGTTGTGGCGCACGGGCTCAGTAGTTGTGGCTCACGGGCTTCGTTGCTCCGTGGCATGTGGAATCTTCCCAGACCAGGGCTCAAACCCGTGTCCCCTGCATTGGCAGGCAGATTCTTAACCACTGTGCCACCAGGGAAGTCCCTGTTTGAAGTTTTGAGCTCAATGTATTGCCCCTGAAGCATGGCCTGCACACAATTTATTGCAGAAAAAAACGTTTGGGGCTTCCCTGGTGGCGCAATGGTTGAGAGTCCTCCTGCCGATGCAGGGGACACGGGTTCGTGCCCCGGTCCGGGAAGATCCCACATGCCATGGAGCAGGTGGGCCCGTGAGCCATGGCCGCTGAGCCTGCGCGTCCGGAGCCTGTGCTCCGCAATGGGAGAGGCCACGACAGTGAGAGGCCCGCGTACGGCAAAAAAAAAAAAAGTTTGTTAAAAAAAATGGCAAACAAACAAAAACCTTGAGGACATGAACTTTGTGCGCTAAAATCACTCAGCTCTACCTTACTTTCCTAAACTTTTTTCTTCTTTGCCACATTTTTCTTACTTGTTTTTCTTCTTACAAAGTATAACATACACTTTATGAAATATCTGGCAAATCTAGCGAAACAGGCATACTGATGAGCACCTCGTTTGACTTTACTGCCGGTGCCTCCGGTTGCCCACTGTCCTCTTCTGTCCTGGCTGCAGAAGCTCCAGCTGGCTCGAGGTTCACCGTAGCCCGGAAGTTACGCGGGGCCTCTGGGGAGGGCTGTGCAATGTTCTCTTAATCCTCCGATTTCCAAGAGTCTGTGAACCATTGTGAACCCGTCTGAATGCTCCTCCAGCTGTCTGGTTTCTCCAGTCGGCCTGATTTCTTTGGTGCTGTGAGCCCAGGACGGGGCTGTGATGCGATGGCTGGGGGGCGGTCCCGCCGATTGGCATCCGGTACACATGGTAGTTCCAATCTTGCTCCGCATAAATGCCAGGAAGATGATGAATGCTGCAGAATTAAAATACGGAGCTACCTCTGAGACGTGATGGTTAAGAGTGAAAAACAGATTGGGTTCTTGGGTGGGTCTGGATGAAAACAAGATACAGCGTCAGGGTTACTGAGCATTTTCCTCGACCCTTCTCTGTAGACCTCGTGCCCTCTGCCCCTCATTTCAGCTGTGTGAACAGCTTATTCTCGACGCAGACAGCCCTCCGATCTCACTGTGCCGGTACGGCCCCTCCGCGGACCTGGGGATGAGGGGCCTGTCTTCTGATTAGGTTCTGCCGCTCTGCTATGTGGCCATGGAGGTCTATTGTCTCTGAGTGATGTGTATGGAAGAGGGCTTGGACAGTGTGACTCCCGAAGCTGTCCCTCCTCTTTTACTGTGTTAGCAAGCGTGGAGTAAACTCTGCTTAACTGCAACTCTACCTTTGAAGAGGCCTTGCGTGTTTCTCTGCTGTAGGTTAAGTACAGCATGTATATTTCTGGATTCCTTGTTGGCTTCTTTTGAATTTAATGCAGTTTTCTTTCTGGTCTTTTCTTACCGGCTTGCACGCAGGGGAGACCACAGCCTGGTTCCCGAGCGGTGGGCCGTGGGGGAGGAGCCTCATTTCTTTGTTCTCAGGCTCCTGGGGAGGAATGGCTCCCACCCCCAGGCCCACAACCTTATGCAATAACCGCAAATCAGGCTGGAGCCACAGAACCCCTCCGCTATCCTGGAAGCCCCAGCTCAGCACACAGCTGAGAAGATGCTAATTTTACATGATCTCCCTCCCCCTCCCCACCTTCTCCTCTTCATCACGAGCCAGGGTTTGGGATGGGCTCACTCGTGGGCACATCAGTTCCACAGAAAGACTGGGTGGCAGTCTGAAATGCTGCCACGTTTCTTTGTTCATTTGTCAAACTTCGGGAGACAGCTTTCCCTCAGCCTACAGAAAGGATGTTATGTAACTTCTGGCATTCACCGCACCCCTCACCTTCTTAAGCTGCAAGTCTTCATGTGTTTGTGACTGATTTTTCCCTTTTAGAAGAATTTTCGAGTGGGTCAGGCTGAGCAGAAACAGCCCCAGGTGGTTTCTTCTGTGGGCTAATTGCTCTTTCTTGGGATGGGAGCATAGGATCAGACTCCTTGGCAACCCTTTCCCTTTCTAGGTCCTCCCCACCCACTTCCTGGCCTTTCTAGCTTATGCACCATCTTACCATTGGCTGTAGGTGTTGCTGTGATCTCGGTTGACAAGGCAGCCAGCAGTGTTCCAGGGTGTGTCTGACCCTCCGTGAGGGCAATGTCCACACCTACCAAGGCCGAGATCAGGAGGCCCATCCCTGGGCTGTGTCCAGGCCCAGACTCCCAGAGGAAGACCTCCTGTAGATGCTTGTGGCTGGCGGAGCAGTTGATGAGGCAGGAAAGAGTTGATGAGGTCAGTTCTCCAACCTGCCTTAGCTAGAGAGTTGTACATCCTCTGCCAATGAGGAGAGAATAATCATAATAACAGCATGTGTTGAGTGATCAATAACAACAGACACCATTGCCAGTGAGGCCCAAGGGGCCCTAGAGTTTATGGTTGGAAGAGTGGGGTTCTGGAGCCAGAACACCTCGGTTTGGAACTAGGCTCTGACACTTAATGTTGGACAAGTTGCAGCACTTCAGTGCCTCAGTTTTCTTATCTATAAAATGGGGATAAGAGTGCATACATCACAGTTGGTGGAAGTATTAAATGAAGCAGTATGCATTTTATACAGCCTAAGATAGTGCCATGGTAACTGTAAGCTGATGTTAAGTTTAAGTGATTTGCCACCATCCTGTGGCCGTGCTGAGATTCAAACCCAGTGGCCTCTGGTCCTGGAGATTGTCCACTTTCAGCAAAGGCCACTGTCTATCAGACTAGGCTCCTGTGATGTCTTAGGCTCCTTGGATAAAGAGACTTAGGATCTTCTCTCAGAATTGCCACTAACTCTTTAACCACAGCCTGGCCGGGTCATTGTACTGCACCTTCTCAGCTCCTCGCGTGTGTACTGGGATGGTAAAGCCATCCTATTGCCATTGACCCACAGGATAAATGCTTACGTAAGAGTCAGGAGCACAAGGCAGGATGGCGTAGCTTTGTCTGGAGGGTCTTAGATACTGAGCGTGGAGGTAAGACGTTGTGTCTGAATCTAAGTTGTGGTCAGGGTACCTCGGACCTGGGGCCGGGGAGACTCATGGGAGGGTCATAATGCCTCGCACTGCAGTGATCTTGGCAGACGCCATGAAGCTGGATGGTGAGGGGGGCACAGATTCACTAGGTGGAGGAGAGGCGTGGACATCCGCGCCCTTGGAACAGAGCGAGCAAAGGCCCAGGACTTCTGCGAGAAATAAACACTAGAGCACGTGGCCTGAGTGGAAGGCTCTTTCTTGACCTTGACTGGGTCCCCGTCCTGCGTGAAGCCAGGCGGGCTATTCGGTGCACAGTTTCTTCGGGCTATGGTTGGCAAAGAATCAGGTTGTGTAGTGTCTTCACTGCAGGCTCAGGCATTCAGAATAGAAATGATTTCAAAACAAAACAAAGGCAAATTTTGTTACAGTCTTGAACCACGTTAGAGCAGCGGGACGGTCAGAAAGACGGGCAGGATTCCCCCACAGGCATCTACACCATATCCTGACCCCTGGTTTCATTGGCGTACAGCCCCGCCCATGGGTTAGGAGCTGCCTCCGGCTGCTTTGAGGCTACCACTGCCGAGTGTAGCCGTTGCTGCGGAGCCTCTCTATGACCCACAAAGCCTACGGTAGGAACTGTCTGACCCTTATGGGGAACACTTGCCAGCCTCTGGTCTACACCTTTACTGGGCTTTCATAGCACATTATTCACTAGTGGAAGGAAGGATGTAGAAATTAAGATTGGTAAGAATTCTAGACTCCACAGCTCCCAGACCATGCTTAGTGCTCATCTATTGATGGTAGCTTGGACACCACCCACTTACCCGCTCCATCTCATTCGTACTCTGTAAACTGGGACGGCAAGCTCACTTACCCCTGTTCACCAGGAACGTTGTAACTGAACACATAGGATTCTTAAAAAGCAAGAGCGGCGACTGGAGCGTGGTCCCGCGTGTCGCTGAGGTTATAGCTGCCTCGTGACAACCAGTGCTACGTCGGTCTCATTGCATTCAGAAAATAAAGACGTACAGCCTTGTGGTTAGAGAACAGGCCTGGGTCCTGCCTGCCGAGAGATGCACCCCACCTCCACCACTCAGCCTCCCTGTACCCCGGCCCTCCTGCAAATGAGGGGTGATGTTTCTTACAGCTGCTGTATGATTAAGTGGCTCATGAATTTGTGCACCTAGCAAGTTCTCAGTCAATGTTAGCTGTTATTATTATTCCTTAATCTTTATTTGAATTGATGTTGCTTTTTTTTCCTTGTGGGAAGTATAAAACCCTCCCCCAAAGGCTGACACTGTGAAAGTCTTATTACTCTGTGAGCTGACAGGCCCTTGTCTGAGAACTTAGCACTGACAGGCAGCTGATCAGAGGACGTTGAGCCTTTCAACGATAAAATAAATGCCAGGTTTTAAATTTGGAAGAGACATGGAGGAGAGCATTTATACGTTGACAGTTTTGGAACTCTGAGCTAGCTCAGAGAAGAAAAACACTATTAAAATATCATTTGGAACTTTTCTCTTATACAATTTTGAAATGCATCCCCTGACTTTAAGTATGTAAGTCTATGTGTAGAAGGAACAGGCATTATCCCTTGATGGAATTAGGACCAGGCAAGAGACCCTCTGTTTATTCTAAATTACTGTTATTAAAATACTTAAGTTTATTTCATTAAAGTCTTTGTAATCTCTAAACAGGAGTGTCCATACAGTTCACCATCAATTTATTTAAAGGTAATATTTGAAGAATCCTGTTTGCCTCTGTGCCCGGTCAGTCCCTCCACCCTCTAGCCCAGCCCACTCCGCTAGGTAACTGCTTTAATTATGGTTCGGGTATTCACCCAGTGTTCCTTTTTTTTCCATTTTCTTTTTCTTTCTTTTCTTTTTTTTTTTTGTTGAAGTATGGTTGATTTACAATGCTGTGTTAGTTTCAAGTGCACAGCAAAGCGATTCAGTTATATATATATATATATATTCTTTTTCAGATTCTTTCCCCTTATAGGTTATTACAGATATTGAGTATAGTTCCTTGTGCTATACAGTAGTTCTTTTTTGGTTATCTATTTTATATGTAGTAGTGTGTATGCGTTAATCCCAAACTCTTAATTTATCCCCTTTCCCCTTTGATAACCATAAGTTTGTTTTCTGTGTCTGTGAGCCTATTTCTATTTTGTAAATAAGATCATTTGTATCATTTTTTTAGATTTCACATATAAACGATATCCTATGAGATCTGTCTTTCTCTGTCTGGCTTAACTTCACTTAGTATGATAATCTGTTTTTCCATCCATGTTGCTACAAATGGCATTATTTGTAAATAAGTTCATTTGTATTTATTTTAGATTCCACATATAAATATCACATGATATTTGTCTGACTTACTTCACTTAGCATGATAATCTCTAGGTCCATCCATGTTGCTGCAAATGGCATTATTTCATTCTTTTTTATGGCTGAGTAATATTCCATTGTATATATATACCACATCTTCTTTATGCATTCATCTGTTGATGGACATTTAGGTTGCTTCCATGTCTTGGCTATTGTAAATAGTGCTGCAGTGAACACTGGGTGTGTGTATCTTTTTGAATTATGGTTTTCTCCAGCTATATGCCCAGGAGTGGGATTGCAGGATCATATGGTAGCTCTATTTTTATTTTTTTAAGGAACCTCCATACTGTTCTCCATAGTGCCTGCAGCATCCAGTGTTTCTTTATGCAAATACAAATAAGTACGAATATACATATGAAGTTTACACAACATTCAGTATGCAAAATACATGTTCTACACTTTGCCTTTTAAATTTACTACATCGTTCAAATCTTCCCATTTTAATGCGTGGAATGTTTCTCCTCTTTCTACGGTAGCCTAGTAATCCATTCCAGGGTTGACTTCCTCAGTTTATTTAACCTGTCACCTACTTGGATTGTTTTTAATCTTTTGATATTTCAGACAAGACCACAATGACAAACTTGCTCACACATACACTGGTCACATGCCCGAGAAGTGGGATTTCTGGTTCAAAGGATAAATGTAGGTAAAGTGTCGGTAGATTCTGACAACAAAACCCTTTTGATGTGTTGTATCGTCTCGGACTCCAACAAGTCGGGCAGGAGAGCAATTATTGACCGACAGCCTCGTGGACGAGTGTTTTGTCAAACGTTTGCATGTTTGCCGGTTGGAGAGTTGAGAAGTGGCATCTTATGCAGTGAATTTGCATCTCTCTTCTTAGGAATGAGTCCATCTGGGGACACTTGTCTTTCTCTCCCTGTGAACTACTTCTTGTACTTTGATCATTTTCTATTACTGTTGCTCTTTTATCTCTCAATTTCTAAAACTGTACAAAGGAAATTAACTGGAATAAGTTTTGCAACTGTTTTTTAAAATAATTTTGTTATTTATTTTGACTTACCTTGGCTTTGCAGAATTTTTTGAAATTGTATATATAAAGGAATATTGCCAGGAAGAAACATAATGTCTCCTCATTCTAATGAAGCAGTGATTTTACTTGTGTGGGCGTGTATCCTTTCTTCGTCTGTGGTGGCTAACATAGCATATGATTTTTATCCAAAATTATATTGTAAAGCCATCGGTTAAGACTGTAAAATATAAAATATCATTCTGTGGCTCATACTTTTCCATTCTTCTGTTTTTACCGGTTTGATATTTCTTTTTAAAACGTATATTTGTGCTCTGAAAACTTTTTTAATATTACGGGAAATGCTATAATGAACATTTAATGCCCTTGATTCTTTTTATTCATTTTTTAAAAAAATAGATTTATTTACTTATTTTTGGCTGCATTGGGTCTTCGTTGCTGTGCGTGGGCTTTCTCTAGTTGCAGCGAGCAGAGGCTACTCTTCATTGTGGTGTGCGGGCTTCTCATTGCGGTGGCTTCTCTTGTTGTGGAGCACGGGCTCTAGGCACGCAGGCTTCAGTAGTTGTGGCATGTGGGCTCAGTAGTTGTGCCTCGGGGGCTCTAGAGCGCAGGCTCAGTAGCTGTGGCGCACGGGCTTAGTTGCTCCGCGGCATGTGGGATCTTCCCAGACCAGGGATCAAACCCGTGTCCCCTCCATTGGCAGGTGGATTCCTAACCACTGCACCACCAGGGAAGTCCTGATTTTTTTATTCTTACGGATGAATTCCCAGAAACGGTGTTACTTGATCAAAGGAGTTGAACATTTTTAAGGTCCTTGAAGAAGATTGACTGTTGCCTCTCAGTAGTGGTCTATCATTATGTGTTACCATTAGCCATGTGTGTTAAGTAGTGGCTCCGTGACTATAGCCAGATAATTATAATTTAAAAAATGTGCAGTTGACTTTATAGGTGGAGGATCAGCCCTATCATCTTCCACGTGAGTAAATCAGGGTGCAGAGTGCTCAGGAGGTGGGCCAAGGTCACAGAGCTGGCTACGGCCAGTGTCCTGGCTCCCAGGAAGAGAGAGCTGGCACCTTTCCACATGAATTCACACCAGAGCACAGGTGACTGGACGTGGTCCTTTGGACAATTTTCACATAAATTTAACTGGGCCAAAATGAGCAATTGTATTTCACTGCAGAGAAAAGTCACACCAAATTGCTAATTTAGTAGTTATTGAGACATCCATTCAGTAAGTATTTACTTTCCACATGTAGCCCATAATACCAGGTAGTGGATATGACACGGACATAAAATCCTCCCTGTTCCAGAAAAGCTTCTAGTAGAGCAGAGATCCCTCTCACCCAGTCACCCTGGCTTTCTCCCAGGCATGAGTTTGGAGCATCAGGTAGATTGTGCTGACCTATTTTCATGGGACACGTCCTCTGTGCCGGGGCCTTTGGATGCAAGTGTGAGAAAAGACAATGAAAATCAGCCTCCTCGAGGAAAGGGCGGCAGAGGATAAATGAGATAAGTAAGGTAAGCCGCAGACAGTGATGGGCTCTGAGGAAGAGGAAGGTGGGTGCAGGTGGAGCTTGAGGGCTTTGCATTGCATCTGCACTGCTGGGGAGTGGTCAGAAGCTTTCAAGCAGGAGAGACCTGATGAAATAGCGTCCTGCAGACACGTGAGACTGCTGCGGAGCCCGGAGAAACAGCCCCTCGGCCCCCATCCCTCATCGTCTCTGCGCAGGTGCGAGCAGACTTGGAGATGAGATCTGGGTGCCTGTGGACGAGGGTGTGTGTGGTCTTCCATGGCCCTGGACCACCTGAGCCTGCTCCTTTCTGGAATGTCAGGAAGCATGCAGACGGCCCCTGATGCGTCAGAGGCCTGTAATCTGTGAAAGAGGAAAACATTGGCTGGACATAGCGGGTCCTATTATTTTGGGTGCTGTAATTCTACACTGATGATTCTCAAGTGACCAAAGAGTTGTATGTCTTTGAGAGAACGTAGTCCCTTTAGACCCATTATCATGTCAACAACTTGGTCCTTCCCCGAAACAGACTTCTCCACGTCTGTTCTCCATGAAGGAAGGCTCCACGCACAGGAACACCATGTGCCGGTCTGAGGAGTACAACTCAGGTTTCAACACTGGACTGGAAATAAATGTGCTTTCTAGACTCGCTTTCTTATGGGTATTCCCAGCAGGAATGTTGCCCACCTTGGAAGCTGGTGTTTCCTTGAGAGTTATCTGAAGTTGGCATCTCTGTTTCCCTGCAGGAAAGGTTGCATCAGTTTATTTGATTACATCCAGTTCCCTCATGGGTGGGCTTCGAGCAGAGCTGCATGTTCAGGAGACGGTGAAGTAGTTCTGCAGGCAGAGTGCTGACCCTGTTCGTCTGGGGCCTTCCTTCTGTCTTTGTGACTCTTCTCTAAATTGAAGCTCTGTGTCTGCACCTGTGGGGCATCATCGCCACCATGTCAGAACTAATTTTGAGTAAGTTTTGTGGTTTTGATATTTAATAGAGTCCCCAGTGTTGTCTAGCTAAAGGCTGGAGAGTGGGGACAGGCGGGGTATTGGAACAGGAGAGGGACGAGAAGGGGTTCGTGGCATCTCCATGATCCCATCTCTCTGTCATGACTTGGGTATCTCTCTCTCCATCTAGTAGGCTCATCTGCACTTGGGGTCTCCTTAGCCAGGGGCAGAAAAGAGAGATTAGAGCAGCTGTGGTGTTCTCTGAGTCCCTACTGGAATATGAGTTCTAGAATCGTGGGCGAGGGTTGAGCCTGGGGCTTGGGTACGTGAATCTCAGGACCCTTCCTGACTCCCTAATCTTGGCCACACCTCTGGACCCCTGGTCTTCAGTCCTGTCCAAGGACATACTGATGACCCAGCTTTCTTCACAAAGAGGTTAGGAAACCCAGTAGGGTGATAGATCGTTTCTCCTGATTATTAGAAAGTACAGACTCTGGCATTGGGCCTGGGGAAGACAGAGGAGCTTTTTGTTAGATTATGATTCATCATCTCATCAAGGAAGTGGAACGCTGGATTGATTTCGATATCTTAGCCAGCTAAATGGACTGTCCTTAACCATCATGGGGCCAAATGCCTCATTTCATAACTGGAGGACTCTCGGTGACGGAAAGGATATTTTTATGTGCAAAACATGACACTTTCAAAATTCTTAGGTTAAAACAGCAGTGGCGTTTTTTTCTCAGAGGGTGGCCCTTGTCATCTAAAGGTGGAACAGCCAGGTTAGCAATTGGCTTTTGTGTGCAGTGGACGAGAGTAGAGGGGCCGCGAGTGGAGTTCTTGTGAGTGAAGGAGCCTCTCCAAGCCCCAGGGAAGACTCTGCCACCCCGTCAGCAATCTGAGCAGTGGGTGCCTTGAGAGCGTTCGGTGGACCTGAGAGTAGTGGAAACGTTGGTGCGGGAAGAGAATGTGGCTTTGGAAAGTCAGGAAGGGGGTGAGGATTCTGGATTTGCCATCTGTTACCTTGAGACTTTGGCAAATGTTTTATTCTTCTTCAGCCTCTGCTGTTATCTGTTAAATGAAGATAACTGAGCTGATTTCCTTCTTTGAAGTGTTGATTATCAACTATACAATAGAAAGTGTTTTTGAATAGAAGTTCAGAAACGTTGCAGGCAATCACAAGGGCATTCTGAGACGCTATTCAGCATTGTTTGGTCAGAAAATAGGTATGTCCTCTTCACCCCAATGAAATAAGTAATGCCCACAGAGGCTAGTATTTTTTTTTTCCACCTAGTTAACTAGGCAGTAAAGGAAAGAACTAAATACAGCCATATTTTTCTGAGTAGGTTTTTTTAAACTGTCGGATGGTAATACTGACTCTTCTCATGGAACTTACTTTCGAGGGGGAAGAAAACAATACATAAATAAAGACGTGCATGTAGACAATGCCTGGGGTAACATAAAGAGGGGCAGGGGACCGGAGGTGATGGGATGCAGGGGGTTTTATGTAGGTGATCAGATGATTGAAAGAAGGTGAAAGATGTGATAGTCTGTAGGTCATGGGCTTTGGAAAACAAAGATTCGTGATATTATTGTCATAATCATCATACTGATGAAGTGACATGGGATTCTTTAGGCTTGTTCCAAGCTCTCGTTTTCTGAATACAGGGGTCCTTTAATAGTTAACAGGCCATTATTACAATGAGAAAATAGCTGAGCCCCCAAGGAATAGAGTGATGTGGATTCTGCCCAACTCGGGGCGCAGTGGGTTATAATTTATTGGTGATTAAAAGTGAACTCTGAGTATACCCAGAGGTAGAAATTAGAGTTTGGAGATAGCATAGGGAAGATACTTGTCATAGAAGTGTTACAGGGTCCAAGGCAGGGGACACCACTCCTGCTCTGCACGTGGGATTGGCATGGCTCCCCCACGCCTGTGCTGGCAGGTGTCAGAGGTTACTGCTTCCAGATCTGAAGACATGGGGACTGAGTGTGGCCCGCACCATGAGCTGATTGCACTTTTATGCGTCTGGTCCCTGTGTGAGCAATCACCTCATGGTCTGCTCCAAAGAGGAGAAGCGGGATTTAAAGCTTCCCGTTTGCCTTCCCCCAGGAAGTCTCCTGGGTGCTGAGGGTGTGCGCTGGACCTTCTGACTTGCGCCTGCTGTGGTCTTTCTAGGACAAATCCTTGGAGCCCTTGGGTCTCAATGAACTAGAGCACAAAGGATGGGGCACTCAGAACTGTCTTGTCCAGGCAGTGTCCAGCCTTGGGCTGTCATACATGTGGAAGCAGAGAAAGGGCCCAAACCTCTAGTTCTTTCACTTCTTTTCTTCGAACCTCAGGCTTTGGAGAGTTGCTCACGGTTACATGTGTTTCAAGTGACATTTCCAGGCTGCTGTCGTCAGTCCCTGGCCTTGGTCCTGACCTTGGGCCTGCTGTCCTGGAGGACTCCTTGTAGGAATTTCCTGTTTCTGAGCCTCATCCAGGAGTCCTAGTTGGCTCCACCCACGGAATCGAGGATGCCGACCTGTACATCAGGGGCTGGCAGGCTTTTCTGTGCAGGGCCAGATAGTGAGCGTTTTAGGCTTCGCTGGCCCACATTTCTTTGCTTGTGTTTTTCTTTGCCTTATAATCTCTCAAAATGCAAAAAGACATTCTTAGCTTGAAGGTTGTACAAAGAAAAGGCCTGGCCCTGGTTCGCAGACTCTATTCTTCACTTGGAGGGCTTCTGCCCCGTGCAGAGCCTGCCTTGCCTGCTGGTAACGTGTACCCACCGTCTCTGCTTCCTGGGAAAGCGGTTGAGCTGGGCTCAGAGAGGCTCGTTGAGATCCTGCAGCCAGCGGTAAATGATGGAGAAACCCTGGCACCTTCCTCCCACGCTCACCAGACTTGAGCAAGGGCAGCTCTGTCCTTCAGTCCTTCCACTTGCGAGGTCAAAGGCCTTGGGGCTGGCCTGGACCCTGTCTTTCTCATAGCCATACCTGGGCTGTCAGCTCGTCCTAGCGTCTTTTCTTTCCAAGCAGGTCTAGAGTATGACCGCTTGTCCTCAGCCTGTTTCTCATGGCATCACCCGGACACACCCCGTCTCTCACCTGGACAGTTGCCGTTGTCTCCCACTGGTCGCTTGGCCTCTGCCTTTGCCCCGCTGGTCTGTCGGGGACCCTGGACACCATTTCAGCACATCTCCCCCACCCTGCTTGTTTTGCCCACTGCACACGCATTACTGGCTGACACACTGTCTGTTTTACCGATTTACCTCATTTATTTCCTGTCTCCCCAGTGGAGTGTTAGCTCCCAGAGGGCAGGGGTGCTTGCAGAGTCTGTGCACTCTTAACGTTTCCGGTGACCAGAGCCGTGCCTGGAACAAAGCGCTCCGAGATACCTGTTTAATGAATGATCGAAGGAAGACTGCCTTCTGTTGTCCCAGGTGTGAATTCCCCTAGGGACACATTTTAGTTCATCCCAATGATACCATGTACATTTGAAAACTAAGGGGTATATGTGTATGTACGTTTCTCGGGCATGCAGACCCTGAACGACCCCAGACCTCTGGCACGTGCCGTGGCCTGGCCTGCAGGGACACCACCGGAACCTCAGGCTGGGCCATGTGTGCCTCTTGGTTATTTCAGGCCCCTCATTGAGTCCTACATGTCATCCTGCCAACTCTGTCTTCAGAGAATCTGGCAGATACCTGGCCTCCTCACTGAAAACATGAATCAGCTCTAACTACCCGAGTGGAGTTTATTGTATCCACTTACTCTGTTTTTAGCAATACCCCTTCCTCTCATCTGTTCTTAAGAAGCAAAGACAAAATCCAAATAAACCTGATAGAAGAAGTGTATATATCGGTACAATAAGAAATCTGCTGCATGTATTTGGAAGCTCCAAATTTTACCTAATTTTCTGGCTAAAGTACATCAAGGAAGCCGAAACCATCTGCAGCTCAATATTGATAAAAGGGTGATTCTGCTCGACTCCCCCAAGGTTTCTTTGAACAGATTCCCTGTCATTCTATACCTTTTATTTGATCCCTTTTCTTTCATGCTGAGGTCTTCACAAGCAGGTGCTTCAACCGGAGAAAAGGCTTTGGTTGTTGCCCGACGTGCTGTGTGGGTGAGACCTCTGGCCCTTGTCATCCCGTGTCTAGAACAGTGTTTGCATCATTACAGAAACCTAACGCCGGCTGGCTAACTACCGATCGGGAGTACATGGAAGGATTGGGGTGTGTAACCATAGGCTTTGGGATGGGAGGGGCTTGAGGTGGAATTGTGGTGAGCTCTTAGAAAGGGCGGGCAGGAGTGTTGAGATGATTTCGTGGACAGACAGGGCTCACAGCCGCAGGAGTACGTGAGCTCTGAGATGGGTCTGTGGTGGCAGGATCGATCCTTCGAGAGCATGTTTTATCCTCTAGCTCTCTCTCTCTCTGAGATGCATCGCCCCCCAACCCCCCTGCCGAAGCCCCCCTTTGCTGCTGCAGTCACAGCAGCAGTCACTCTTGCTGAGAGCTGGGTGACAGCTTCCCAGGTGGGTGGAAGGAGGGAGGGTTCAGGGGCCTGGAGGAATCCTGCAGGCCAGGCCCGAGCCAGTGCTCAGATGAGGCTACTGATCCAGGAGGGTCCAGGACAGGTCCCGGGGGTCACGTGGTCGGTGCGCAGCAATGCTGACATGAGAACCCCGGCTTCTGGAATCTTCACAGAGGCCCGTGTCCATCCCACTGCGTGTTCCCTGCTCCATCACGTCTTGTTCTGTTAACCCAAGGGATTGACAAGCTCCACACCAAGGAATTTCCCAGGCTCCTTGTCTTAGCAGCAAGACCTCTGTTTGGTGCCTGGAAGGACACAGCTACGTACCTGTCCTACCCCCACCTGAGCTGGCCAGAGCGTGCTCCCAAAGCACCTGCCATCAACCAGGACTGACTTAAAGGTGCAGGGGGACGCGGAGGACACCTGTGCCCCACTGAGGGCCCTTTCTTTGGCAGAGTGTGCTTAGGAATGTTTAGAGCCGGGAATGGGCATGGCCCATGCTGTCCGTGCTCTATCCTACATGTGTGGACATGTTCTGTTGCTCTTTTCTCTGTGTCCTTATCTGAAAACTAAAAAGTGGAGATAATGATTCACTGTGTCACTGGCAAGGTTTGGCAATAGTACCATCAGGGTAGTTCACGACCAGGTAGAAGGCAGTGGGATGGCGTGAGGTGGCCGTGCGACCTCTTAGCAAATCCCTAAACAGCTGGGAGCAGGGAAATCATCTGTAAAAGGACACACAATCTGATGAGGATCCCATCGGCCTTAAAACGCAATGCCTTTATGTCTGACTTTTAAAGTTGTCGCTCGCTGGTAGCCAAAGTGTGACGTTTGCGGTGGGAATAATAGTCCCTTTGTGTCTCCCTCTTCGTTTCATTCCTGGACCGAGGTCAGAGAGCCAGGCTGGGCTGGGCCGCCTGCGGGAAGCAGTCTGTGATGGGGAAGATACTGGGGCGTTGTGGGTGAGTGCTCTGCCGTGAATGTCACTTGTTTCGTAAGCCAAGCCTCCCGCAGAGGGGCAGCTTCCAGAAGCAAGTGCACAGGTCTGCCCAGGCCGGGGAGGAAGCGTCTCAAGGCCGGCGCCCCGGCTGGCGCTGGAAAGGTCTGTAAGGGCTTTTTCAGCCGGCTTTCTGTCGTGTCTGTGTGGGCCTCCCTCTTTGGCACCCCGGGCAGGCAGACGGGCTCCGGGCCCTGCTGCAGGAAGACTCACTGTGTTGGCCTCGCCCCAGCCCAGACGTTTTCTCTGGCAAGAGAAGCACAGACCCAGAGCACCAGGGTAGGATGGAGGGAGGATGTGGGCCTGCTCTGTGGAAGGAGGCGGCTCGTTTAAGTCACCCTTCCCTTCAACCCCACTGTGCACTTCAGCGCCCAGGAATAGAGGCTGCATCACAGTCAGGATGCGCCAGGTGAACGAACTCCTCTTCGCTCTCACCTGTGCAGGTGCATTTGAAAGGTGCGGAGCTCCCATTCGTGGATGTTCTTTTAAACCCACTTTTAGTACCTTTCAAGATTTTGAATATGACAAATTTGTCAAGCCATGAACCTGTAGGCAAGGCAGTCAGAGCCCCAGAGCCCAGTGGCGATGGGAAGCAGATCTCCTTCGCCCTCCAAACGACATCTAGAAGGGGGTTAAGTTGAAATATGTTGAACTTGAGATAACTGCAAGCAGAGAAGCTCCCGGGGCAGATCCCACAGCATTAAAGGAATAGAGCATCAGGCCAGACCTCTGCCTTCCCTTCCCTGCTTGAATGCAAGTATTTCCCAGCACTAAAAAAAAAAAAAAGACAAAACTAAAAACCCCATTTTACGGAAAAGGTGACTGAGGGACACCAGTGTCGGGTAACCGACTGAAGACCTCAAGGGGAAACAGGCTTACCTTCCTCAGACGCGGGGCCCAGCTGGGACACGGGTTTGTGGGACGGCCTGGCAAGGGGGTTGCCTTACTGGATGGGGCCTCAGGGATGGGGTGAGGGGGGCAGCCAAACGCAACAGGACCTGTTTGCCCGGGAATGGCTGACTGCCTTAGACATCCATGCTTTTAGCGCAAAGAGGCTTCTGGGTCACTGTTAACAGAGGTGAGTTTATATGCTTGTAAAATGGTCCGAATCTTTGGGAGGCAGGAGGGAAGTAAACGGAAGGTCCCAGGTTAAGTGAAGGCAAGTTTCCTCGTCCTGTCTATGGTAAGGGACCCTTGGGCCTCTACGACATGCGGAGTGGAAGCCCTTACCTATGCCTGACAGGTCTCTGGCTGTTTCTCCTGTGCAGAGTGCAGCTCGGACAGGCCAGAGTTCTCTCTGGTCCCTGGGCCCCTTGTTGATTGTCTCCTCTTTGCTCTTTTCCCTGCAAAGTCTGAATGTTGGGGAACCTGTGACAGCGAAATGACTGAAAAGTAGCTTTTTCTTCCCTTTTTAACCTTGATGGTGTGTGGTTGTGCTTGGGAGCGTGTTTTGTGCTTCGTCCAGTGGAGCCACACTGTACGGCCTTCTTGGAGTATCACTGTGTTCATTACCACCTGAAGACCGCGCGGGGTTTGATGGTTAAAAATAAGCACACGAATCTGCCCAATTATATTTAATCCCGTATTCTTCTGATTTTTAGTATCACACTTAATAGTACTGTTTGGAGTCAAATCTAAAAAAAATGATACAAATGAACTTTTTTACAAAACAGAAATCGGCTTACAGACATAGAAAGCAAATTTATGGTTACCAGAGGGGAAGGGGAGTGGGGAGAGATAAATTAGGAGGTTGGAATTAATGGATACACACTACTATATGTAAAATAGACGATCAACAAGGACCTACTGTATAGCACAGTTTACTATACTCAATATCTTGTAATAACCTATAATGGAAAAGAATCTGAGAAAGAATATATATATATATAATTTAACTGAATCACTGTGCTGTACACCTGAAACTAACACAACATTGTAAATCAGCTATACTTCAATAGAAAAAAAAATAAGTTAAAAAATAAAAATAATACTGCTTGGGGAAAACATGGTCTTAGATTAAAATCTTAGATTCTTAAAAGATTCCAGTTGACTCTGCATGTTAATAGGCTTATTCGGGTTTAAATGAAAATAACAAATTTTTTAAAATAAACTTTTTATTTTAGGGCAGTTTAGATGAACAGATTTGGTTTTAAATTTAGCTTTAGGTTAACAGATTTGGACTTATATTTAGAAAGCTGATGCAGATTGTATAGGGAGGTACCATATAGAAGAGTTTGAGGTCTCCACCACTGCTGACATCCCATCCCCACCAGAGGTGTGGGTGTTACAGCGATGAACCTACACTGAGACATCCCTCCCACCCAGAGTCCATAGCTTGCTGTATTAGCCCAGCTGCCATAACGAAACACCATAGACTGGGTGACTTAAAACACAGAAGTGTATTTTCTCATAGTTCTAGAGGCTACAAGTCCAAGATCGGGAAGCCAGCAGGGTTGGGTTCTCCTCAGGTGCTGGTGAAAGCCCTCTTTGTGGCTTGCAGGTGTCTACCTTCTCCCTGAGTCTTCACCTGTAGGAGAAAGAGAGGGCGATGCTGAGATCTTCCTCTCTCATAAGGCCACAGCCTTGCTGGATTAGAACCCCACCCTTATGACCCCACTGAACCTTCATTGCCTCGAAAGGACATACAGTCATCACTGAGGGTTAGGGCTTCAACATAGGAACTTTGTGGGGGACATGACTTTGCCCACACCATTGACATTGGGGCTCACACTTGGTGTGGGTTTTGGCAGATGTATAATGACATGCATCCACCATTACAAATCATACTGATTAGTTTCACTGTCCTAAAATATCCTCTGTGCTCGGCCTGTTTATCCTTTTCTCCCTGACAGGTAATCTCTGATCTTTCTACAGTCTCCATAATTTTACCTTTTCCAGAATGTCATATAGTTTTAATCAGACAGTCTGTGGCCTTTCAGAGAGATTGGCTTCTTTCACTTAATAACATGCATTGAAGGTTCCTCCATGTTTCTCCATGCCTCGATAGCTCATTTCCCGTTAGCCCTGAAAAAATGTTCCATTGTCTGGATGACACACAGGTCATTTATCCGTTCACCTCCTGAAGGACATTTTGGTTGAGGCCACGTTTTGGCAGTCATGCATAAAGCTGCTGTAAATATCCATGCACAGGTGTTCGTGTGAATATGTTTTCACGTTAGTTCCGTGAATACCTGGGAGCAGCATCGTCTCCTCTGGAGGAGATGACACTCAGACACCTTCCTGAAGGTTCATGGAACCACATACACTTGGATAAGTCAACCTCCCTGCAGTCAGTTTTCTACCCAGCAACCGTTCTCATGTTTCTGCTGTGACTGGCAGCTCCAAACTGTGAAGCTGTAGCTTTCCACCCCGCCACCAACATGGAAGCACTCAGGTGAGGCCCGGGAAGCTCTGTGGCAGAACTGGAATTAGTTTGTCTACAGACCCAGAAGGCTCCCTTCTCATGCAATCCATAGGATATACAAAGGACGTCTCGCAGGCTGGTTACGTGCCTTCTCTGTGTCTTGCTTTCCTCGTTGTTGAAATTGGAATAATAACAACTACTAAAGCCTCAAAGTCACTGTGCGGATACATGAAATAATGTATAAAATTGGTTCACATAATGCCTGATGCACATATATGTGTATGTAATGGGCTGTCTGCCTGTGACCAGCACTGTCCAGCAGGGTAGAAAACACTGCTTTTCAATTTGGGGGACAAACTAACACACATGGCAGATGTGGAAAGGCCACGCTTCCCCGGAGGGAGTCATAGCAAAGAATAAAGGAGGCTAATATGCAGAGTCTAACCCCGTGCCTGGCAGACACAGGCTGCGCAGTGTAGCATTTTTGAGAGGTGATCATGTGTTGGGCTTAAGCCCCTATGGGCTTCAGGGTGGGAGGGTCCTCGGGGGAGATGCTATCCTGTGGAATCATGTAGCCCAGTGGTTCTTAGACTTCACTGCATATGGGAATTCCCTGAAAGGCTAGTGAAAACTCAGATGGCTGTGACTCCCCCTGCCCCCTCGGCTGGGGAAGAACCACCAACATGCCTCTGCCGGCTTTAGGGCAGTCCTGAGAGTAAAAGTTGGGTAGTGATTGGCTGACACCAATTTGATTTTCCCTTCCCCTACTTTGCCTTGAAGGGGTGACAGTGGGTGAGTAGGGACCTTCAGAATCCACAGCCCCAGAGCCCAGGTGCGATGGTCCTGGCCAAATAACCACATCGTACTTTTAAGACTATCTCCCTCAATGGGTTTTCTTCCCTTCTAGCTCTTTCTCATCTTTGTATACCTCTCATCACAATGCACCCTCTGCATAATGCAGAGTATACCTCTCATCACAGAGTATACCTCTCATCACAATGCACCCTCTGCAGTCGTGCTTAATAAGTAACTTGCCTTATAAACATTTTGAGTTGCTTAGATTGAATAATGCTTATAATTGACCAGATGTTCTTAAAATAGTTTGTTGTTTCATTCTACTTGACATGCACATTAGGAAAACAAACACTTTTTTTCTCTTATTGTGCATTGTGATTTTCTTTGCAAATTCCTGTTTCAAGTTTGCAGCTGTTCAATGTTTGCAAAATCATATTCAGCCCATCCTGTGTGTCGGGAAGGTCGTGATGGGCTTAGACAATGTATCCCCTTTTTTTTTTTTTTTGGTAAAATATGTCCAATTGTTGTTCCCATTGAATCATGATTGTGAGCTCACCTTAGAGAGTGTCTACTGTGTAGGAAAGAATACTGACAAGATGCCAGGAGACCGTGTCTGACCTGCTTCAAGGCTGAATCATGGGGCTGGGAGGTGAGAGGCTACGGCTAACCTGTGCCCAGGGCAGTGGAGGCCACACTGTCTCAGGTCAAGTGGAAATCATGGTCCAGGAAGAGAGGAAGTGAGAGGTCAAGCCTTGCAAGTTGAACTGAGGGTCAATATAAACAAGAAAGGAGCCAAGCTCAGAAGCTGGGGGAGAGAGAATTGTCTGGGGAGGAACTAGCCAGGATGGGACCAGTGGTCCAGGGTGAAAGGCAGTGAGTGGGGTCAGGGCCGTGGGCTTCAAGGACTATGTCAAAAGGTTAAGTCCCTGATTTCTGCCATTTGGGGTGATGTCCAGCCTTGGAGCAACCTGCACAGCAGATGGTAAAGCAGGAGGCTTCTGAGGTTTTGGTGTTTGCTTCTTCCAAAGATGACAGCCATCAGCGTGAACTTCCTAAGACTAAGTCCATCTTACCATCTCTCAGTTTTTCTCCTCCCCTTGGCTCATATGGGTTAATGTCCAAGCTCTTGAACCCGACAGAGCCTAATGACCTTTACTTACCAGGAATTTTAAACGTATTCTATCTCACTCACTCTTCACAAGTGTGCCTGGGAGGTGACGGTGTGTACGTTTTACAGAGAGAAAAACACTAAAGTTCCTCGAGGTTGAGTAATTTCTCCAAAATCTCATGACCAAGTGGCAGAACAGGAATGTGGACCCAGGTCTGCTGGGTGACATGTCATCTGCTGCTCAGTGCCCTACAGAATCTGGACCCCAGACCTTTTGGACAGTGTCCACTGCAGCCTTTCCCCAGCTCTCCAGGACAGAAAAGCCAGTTAAGCAACCTCTGTCCTCCTGGGGACATTTCCAGTCTTAGGCAGTTTCTCAACGCTTCCAGTAAAGCTTTGTGATCCCTGATAGGGCTTAGCTAACAGTCTTAATCAAAACACAGTTGACACTCTGTACTGTGAGCTTTAAGAGATATTAAGGATTAAAACAAACAAAGGTGCCGAGAAACATACAGAAAAAAGTCTTGGCACCTGAGCCCAGGATCCAGGCAACACTGGACACTTAAAATATCATCATAAGCATAAATTCAAGATGCAGGGAGATGTTCCAAATGAAAATGAACTCAGGGACAGGAGGAGACTTGATTCTGGTACACTCTGCACCCCCAGATCGCTGAGTGACCCCCAAATCACCTAAGTGTTCTGGTGCCCTTGGATTAAGGTCAAATGATCATGTTTGTTTAAATTAGCCAGAAGGCTCCAACCCACCCCAAAATTACTTGAATTTGTGTCAGAGTTCTTTTCTAACAATGGAAAGTGCACTTACTTTAGACTAAGTCGCCCACAGATACTAACTGTCCTGGGAGGAGGCTGCTGTCCATTCCCTGCCCCGACCTCGGATTTCCCGCCCTCACTCCCAATGCCGATTCCCGCCGGAATTCAGTAACTCCCATCACTTCTTGAGCTCTTATAGGTCAGGGTCTCCTCCGCTGCTCTGCCACCCTGACAGCACTCATGCGCCTGGGTCGTGTGTCACTGTGTCTTACCTCCTCTGTGCGTTCCCAAGACCATCGCAGAGTCTCTTCCCCAGCTCACACGTGCCTTCCCCGCCCCCAGCGCCCTGCGTAGAACCCACAGTGGTTCGTCCTAAGTAAATATTTGCTTAGTGATACCCGGTGAGCTGTGACTGTCAAAACACGAGAAATGGATATAATTTTTTTCTAAAAAAAAGTATCATGACAGCTCCCTGACCCCAGAAATAACTTGCACACCCAGCCCCTGGTTGGTATCATCAAAGGCCTTCTTACAGGTGGATAAACTATGGCCAAATGAGGCATCTCAGGGGAAGGGACGAGGTTTACTGAGCATTGCCATGTGTGTCAGGTCCTTCATATGATCTCTGCTAATCCTGCACCAGCCCTGGGAGATGGAGGTTGTGGCCCCATCACATACATGAGCAGACTGAGGCTGACAGTGGCCAAGTAAGCCAGCACCCTACTAGATAGGGGTGTTCTGTTTGCCCTGGAGGAACAGAGTTCCTTCTGCCCCTATGGTGTTGCCTCCACACCCTGTTGCCTGGTGAAAGATGCTGGGATACCTCTCTCTCTTATTTTGATATCCACCCCCTTTTCACCTGTATGAAATGTAACCTCCCCTTAAAACTCAAGCCTTATCTCCCCTGCGAAGTTCTATCCGAAGATTCTAGCCCAGGCTGATTTCCAGTTTTCCCGAGCGCCTTGAGCACTGATTTCACACATAATCCTACCCTCTGCCTTGTGTTATCAGTTAGCTTTTTATTTGGCAAAGGATGTTCCTGGGTTGAATCCGAAGACCCTAAGGTGGGGAGCTCTGTCTCACATCTTTGAGACTTTCCAGGATCCGAGAGCCGTTCTGTGTACGTTCTGGGCGTTGGTTGGTGTTGCTTTGTCTTGTTTTCTTTCCCTTCATGTGTGTACCTTTGTCGTTATGCGTACAGTCTTCTGCTGTACATGTGGAGTTGAACAAGACAAACCCTCTTTTCGTGGCCTCACAAACTCGGGGGGAATGTAGGTGTGTCTTGCTATCCAAGTCTTTTCATGCCTCAGTTTAGAGAGTGAGGTTAGGGGTTCAATAGGGAAGGATACCAAATTCTCTAAATCAGTTTAGGTCCTGAGATTTGGATAGCAGATAGTGAGAGTTTGGATGGCCGTGGATTTTATCTGAAATTTTAACTGAATCTTTCTCAGTTCTGAGTTTGGGGGGCAAGGGGCTGCTGGTAGAATAAAGCACATACTTACCCACCACAGGTACAAAATAAGTGTTGTAAGGCTTAACTCAAGTCGCAGGGGGTATGCTAGGAGCAAGGAGCCATTTCCCTGGATGCAAGAATTCAGTCAATCAACAGGAAATTATTGAGGCCACCGTGGGTCAGAGCTGAGCTAAGAGCTGGATACTCACACCTTCTCTGTTTCCCTCGAGCAGTAAGCAGTGGAAATCGGTGTGTAACATAGCAGTAGGAAGATGCCTGTTATCAGGGGAACACAGACCAGAGGTGGATGTGCACAGAGAATGTTGGGGAGGGTGGGGAAGTGAGGACTGTTCCGTGGATGATTGTGAAGTGTCTGTCACATACCAGGCACTGTTGGATGCACTTGACCCACATAAATGAACAAATCTGCCAAAGGGCCTTGCCTCCCTGAGACTTACATTTTAGACAGTCTTCCAGGACTTCGGAGGCAGTGGTGCTTGAGCTGCTTCTGGAAGGTCAGGTGACACCTGGGCGGTGAGGACAGAAACCAGTGTGGAAGGACCATTCTACTGGGAGGGCACAGAGAGGCCAGAACTCCACCAACTGGTTTCCCTGGGATATCCCTACAGCAGAGACTGGAGAACACTTTGATCTGATTAGTAACTATTTTAACGAAAGCTTCCTTTGCCGGGTTGCTAAGGTTCTGCCCTCCTGAGCTGGGTGCTTCGTTTAGTGGACGGTGTCTTCCTCAGTACCCATCGGAGGGGTGGAGGGAAGGATGCCGACGGGTAGATCACTCGCCGTTTTGAGTATTACCATCAATACGGGAAGGGAATCACCCACAGGCTCATATCGGGGACCTCTGGCTAAAACTTCTCAGAGGACCCAGACGAGGACTCTAAAACCCCGGGCCCCTCAGTGTTCACTTGGCCACCCCCAGAGCCCCAGTTTCAGCCAGGAGTGACCCCTGCCTCGGTTCTGGTGGAGGCCACAGGTGTCTGATGGCTTGTGCTTCTCTCGTTTCAGACTGCTCTGCCATGACCACAGCACGGTGCCGGCCCACCTGGGACCTGGCCCTGGACCCGCTGGTGTCCTGCAAGCTGTGTCTCGGGGAGTACCCAGTGGAGAAGATGACGACCATTGCCCAGTGCCAATGCATCTTCTGTACCCTGGTGGGTCTTGCAGAAAACGCCAGTTTAAAAGAATTTCAGGATGAGCCTTTTTCACTTTTGTTTTTGGAGACACCATGCAGCCCTTTGCCCTCACTTTTACCCAGTTATCGGAGGGATTCCCCTCCAAATCAGTCAGGCTCCCCAAGCAGGTTCGATTGCAGGCGCTCGTGGTGCAAAAGTAATCAGTTAAACAGAATCTTAGGAGCTGGGAACACAGTTGAGAAACCCTGAGCATGACATGTGCGCTCCTTTCTGGAAAGGCAAAGCTTCACCACAGCTCCCTTTAAATTTGATTGAACAGTGATATGACTGAGATTGCAGGGGTGCTGGCCTGGTGAGTGTGTACGGTAGAATAGTCAGCTCTCCGTGTCAGCCGTCACTGCTTTAGTGCTAAGCTGGAGAGGCTGCGTCTTGAAATCACATTTGAATTTCCTGAAGATGCAGCCAGCGTCACCGTGGGCCAAATGGCCTGCTCTTAATGCCTGTAGGGGCTTCTGTTCCCATCAGGCCTCTCTCAGACCCAGCATTTTACCTATCAGAAGAGAAGAATAAGGGTGTAGGGTTTGTTTTCAGTTTGTCTCGTTTAATTTTGCTTGGTTTTTCTTCCCATTCAAGAAATACAAAAAAAAGAAAAAAAGAAAAAAGAAAAGTCCGGAAAAAACAATTTTCCTTTAAACTGTGAAAAACTAAAAAAGTTTCTGAATTTGACTACTGTTATAAATGGACTATAGGGACGGCCTTCCCATGTATGGTTCAGATGTCTGGACTGGGTTCTGTCTCCGACAGCCTCCTCCTGATTTTCAGAGACTTCTTTCTTCCTGCCCCTATTTTACAGACCTTATTCTGTTTGTCTCTGTTTTACAGACCTTATCTGTTTGGGACCTATGTGCATTCAATAGCATCATCTGCATTTTACAGATGAGACGGAGCTTTCAATCGTTTAAGTCTGGGTCTCTGACTTCCCTTTATGTTAGACACTGGCTTCCTGAGGGCACAGGTCTGCCCCCAAATGCCTGGTTTGCAGCGGGGCCCACGACAGATAATTGGGAGAGGCAGCTGGGTTGAACCGCACAGAGTCGGCCTCAGCCGTGTGCTTAGCAGCTGAGAAATGTGCCACATTAAAGCCCCAGGAAAGTAACTTCAACCTGGACCACCGGAAGTTGCTTTGGGCTTTTTCTGAGCTGGGGAAGGATGGGAGGGAGAGAGCCCTGGGGGGAGGTGGGTGGAAAGACAGACGTGCAGCCAATGAACACAGAGAATTGGACTCGTTTTCATTTCTGGAGGATGAGATGGTCCAGCGTGGGGATGGATGAAAGAGTTATCTTTATGCAAGAATTGCCTCCCATTTGCCTGAAGGGGACTTTCCCGCAATCTCAACCAATTGGCTCGACTCCCCTCTGCAGGTGTGCCTGTAGGCGAGCTTGCTGCCACTCGTGTCCCCTGCCTGCGTCGTGTGGGGAGGGCCTCACGGGCCCACGACTTCTTTTCTTCCACTGTGAGGTCGCCCATTCACCCTGGCATGGTTTTACCCAGCCTTTCATTTGTTGTCGTTGTTTTAGTTTCCTATTTCTAGAGCATAGTAGTGAAAATAAATAGGCAAGTCTAATTCAGATCAAACATTTAATTTAAGTCAGGGACTGTGAATAGAGGAAAATGACATTGTTTTCTCAAAGAGGGGTTTGCTGGGAGTGCTGAGAAACAGGTGACAGCTGTGATTGTTTTCTCACAGCCATTTATTAAAAATTAAGATGTTGAGGCAGGCTTACTTGTGTCCGCAGCTCCCTGCACCGTGAAGCACAGGAAACACCTGCGTGTCGCAGACTGGGGGAAGGCGCCCATGTCCCCTAGGGCTTCCGTCACCTGCTGTCCCCTCTGTTTAGGCCTCAGGGCCCCCCAGCCAGCAGAACTGCCATTGTCTTCTTCCTGGGGACAGACCTGGGAAGGTAGGAAAGAGTGAAGAGAGACAACTGCAAAGCTGAAAGGGGGCACTCTTCAAATAAAACACTACTAGAGAATTATGGGCTTTAGGTCTGAGGTAGATTGACCTCAAGGAGGAAGGGGCTCGAGGGGAAAGCCTGGTGTTTGGGGTCAGGCGTCAGGGCACTGAAACGCAGGCTGTTTCTGACCTCAGCTTCCCTTTTGTGCCTCATCTGTATAATGGAGCTGAACGGAGTTTACCCTAAGGTTCAGGAAGGACGTGTGAAGGAGTTGCCACGTGGAGGCTCAGATCCTCTCCATCTCGCTTCTGAACTGGGACTTAGAACCGCAGGGATTCGAGGGAGCTCTGGGCAGCTTTCCCCAAGCGTGTGTCCTGAGGAACACTTGTCCTCAAAGATGCACTCAGACAATCTGTGTGTTTCAGTGGATTTACTAAACGCAGCATGCCATGTCCCTCTCTGTACCCTTACCCCTGGGACGCTCTGGGTGCCCAAGAGCACAGAGAAAGCCCCGAGGAACCCACACGAGGGACAGCTGTTGATTTAACCTGCATCTCCCCAGATTCCTCGAGCACCGGAAGCGTGTGCCTACCACGTACTAACGTGGCGTGACCATGACACCTGTTCTGGGGGATTTCCCTTGTTTACAGGGCGCCTGGTGGCTTTAGGGTGAGTTCAAAGGTCATGGAGAGCCTGTGCACGGGGCCGGTGGGGCGTGACACAGGTAGGAGAGGGATGCACTGGTCCAAGGGTCTCAGTGGCTGGAGGGACCCTCCCAGCCCCGTGCACATTTCAGGTATGATGCTAAGCTCCAGGGGTTTGGAGATGTGACGCCCACCAGGTAGCTCAAATGGTCAAGTTTTGGATGAGTGTGAAAACGAAACTTAAAGAGATAGACGTAAACTTGAACGTTTGTGTGCAAAAATGTGAAATCTTCAAGTATGACCATCAGTTTCTGTGCAAAAGTACTGGGAGGAGAGAAAGGGTTGTTGTCGTTTATGTCAGTATATGTCCTTACAATGAGATCCTGCACTGAGAGCCAATCCCACCTCCATTTCGTCAGCCTGTGTTTCTGGTGGCCTGGGAGACGCCCCGTGGACCAGAAGCTAACATGTATGACATTTTAAGCTAAAATGAAGCCCATCAAGGCCATTGTGGTCTCCCCTATACTTGCAGCATCCTGTAACATAGAACGTTTATGGTGTTTCACTGCTGACAAAGCAGGGTCAGTGTGACAGCTCGCAGCACTGGAGGGGATCTTCTTGTTCCAAAGGTTGGGGGGACTTGAGGCTCAAAGACGTGGGGTGCTGTGGTTCCCCCCTCAAAATAACACGCCCCAGGGATCAGGGAGGTGGAAATGTCTGTTTTCCGAGACCCAGAACTTCTGACTCTTTCCCTTAGTTATGTTTTCTCATCCAGAAATCCAGCACGTGAGGAGATGGACCTTGACTTGCACACCTTAACATCCCCATCAGCTTTGCACAAAGTGGGTGCTTGGTCACTTCCATTCTTCAGTCCTTGTCAAGCGCCAGCCTGTGCCAGGTGCCCTGGGTACCTGGGGGAGATGAAAGCTTCCAGTCTCTGCTCTCCTGGTCCCATGTGTAGGCGAGAGAGAGGTCTGGGTTGCTGTCATTGGGAAGGAAAGACTTGTAATCGCAGTATAAACAGAGGTATGTGACGACACAGAGAAGGGAACTCACCCGGCAGGCTTCAGGGGGTCGTTTGAAGAAAGCGTGATGGATAGAGCCCCATCAGGAAGGGCATGCAAAGGACGGGGTGTCATGGGGGGTTCCCACAGTGACATAACTGGCAGGGACTAGAAGGGCATCAGGCCAGAAAGATGCGAATGTGCAGCTGTGCTTGGATGGTGACGTGCAGAGAGCAGGGCAGCTTGGGTCATCCACCTCCCGCATGAGGCCAGAGATGTGCAAGGAGCAGAAAGCTTTGGGCCTAGAAAGTGCATGAATCTTCCAGTGAGACCAGCTTCTCAGCAGGGCATTGTTTGCATAGACAGCCACAGTTTGGACACTGCAGGAAGGGCACTTGGCTGTAATTCACAAGTGTTGACTAGTCCTGGGGTCCGCCCCACCGTTAACAATGGGAGGCCCTGGGCGAGTCCCTTTCCCCGTCTTCTCTGGTGCCCTTGGCCAGGGGAGGAAAGTGGGACTCTTTAGTCTCTGAGCTCTCAGACTGCACGGACACTGTCACTTGCCAGTCCCACTGGCACTGCCTTTGTGTAGGCATTAAGAGCTTCCGGTGGCATGAGGATCCTGCCCGTGACCCAGGAAGCCTGCAGAGCTGGGGCTCCCAGCGATGGTAACAAAATGGTAGCAGCTGCAGACGGCACGTCCTCACCCCGCGCTGTCCACAGGTAGAGCGAGGGCATCTCTCTCGGTAACTTGTGTGTGTTCCCAGGGAACCCTCTGGCCTCCTTGGCTGTGTGACCGTCATTGCTCCTGTTCTTGGGGCCGGCGAGGTGGGGCGCTGCTCACAGGCTCCGCAGGTGTGGTTTTCATTTTTACGTCTGGATTTAGGGTCCCTCTAAAACTTCCCCTTGTGGGTGAAAGAACAGCTTCTCTGATTGCCGGTGGTCTACCCCGTGCCTTGCGACATGGCCGCACTTCCCATAAGACCCTGCCAAGTGGGCAGGATTCTCCATCTCCTAAAAGGGACACTGCAGCTCAGAAAGACGGGACCAGCTGCTCTAGAACGTTCACTGGGTGTGCCTTGACTCCGGTGCATTTGGTTTTTGCATTAAAACCTGATGCCTGTGCGTTAACCATGAAGAAGAAAGTGCTGACTCCTGGTATCAGCTTTGCTGACAAACATAACAAAGAACTGAAGGGCTGCTGGGAGGCATTTGCAGGCCATTCCTGGGTCACGGGCACTGGGCTTCCTTCTCACGCCCCCAGATCTCAGTACCTTCCTATCCAGGAAGGACACTTGGGTCCCTCTTTCTCTCTCCTTGTTTTGTGCACTTGATTCTGAATCTCAAAGCCGACCTCCCTGTTCTCTTGCAGACCTGTCCGCATCCTGCTGCAGTCAGGGTCCTGGAACCCTGCCCCGTTGATGGCAAGACACCCAAATGGGCATTCTCAGTCTCCCCAGCCCCTTCTTATTCATGAGATAAAAGACAAACAAAAGTCTTGGTTTCTCCATTTGATGGAATAATCTTCAGTCCTTTGGAAAATCTAGACGGCTGAACCTAACGAGACTGGGTGAACAGAGTACCCCTCTGTTAGAATTAGCCCTCAGGTACCACCTCTTCTGAGCAGTTGCCCATGTACTCCCATTGTCACACCCTCAGACCCTCAAACTCATCATATCCTTGCATCTCCTTCTCTCACGTGCCTTCTTAAATTCACATGCACACAACACACAGATCCCACACAACTGCGCACGAAACACACTCATTCTACTTTCAGGAAGAGTTCACCCCAAGGTTTATCTGTTGCTTCTGCATTTCCGGCCTCCTGGACTTTTGCTGTAGAGTAAATGAATATCTGTTGGGTGGATGAAACAGAGGACCCCTTTGTGTCCCTGACTCTGATTTCCATATGTTAACCCTGCCCACCACAGCCGGCTCTGTCTGGCCTTCCCTGGGAGCTCTTGGTGATGAAGGTGTGGTTTGGTGAAACGCTCATACTTGCTTCTCCGCGGCTTAGGAGAAGAGAGACCTTGTCCTACACACACGGCGTCTCCTGCAGCTCGTTTAGAAGCCCGAGGGTGAGGAGAGCGCCCTCCCTGCCGAGGAGAGAATGGTGTCTTCTCCCCAGAAAGGCCCAAGGACAGCCAGGGAGCAGAGCACTGAGGTTACCTGGAGCAGGGCTGACCGTGGGGCTGCACCTGGCCTTCAGCAAAGCCGAGGGGTCGGAGCTCAGGGGAGCTTTAGTCCAGGAGACGGCAGATCCTGTGGTCTGTCAAGAGCCGAGGACAAAGAGAACACAGAGATGAGAGTTGGGTTTTGTTTTCTGGGGGTTTTCTTTTGGTAGAAAGTACGTCTGCATTTTGTTTTCCTCTAAAAATTTTACAAAAGCAACCTTCATACTCTGGACTCCCCTGCTTTGGGTAAAGTCACATTCCTGCAGTCTGGAGCAGCGTCGCGGCCAGCACGTTCACCACGGGGCCGGCTGGGTGGCCTGCTCAGGTTTCCAGCCCCTGGTGGCATGGCCGGGGGGCGGGGGGTGATGCAGGAAGCATCCTTGTCATGCCTGCTGTGCCAGGCGGTGGCTCCTGCCTCCCTGAGGACAGCTCTGTGAGGAAGGGCTTGCCCTCCCCGCCTGCGGAGATGCCTGGGATGCCACGTCGTCCAGCTGCTCTTTGGCAGTGACCTGAGGTCCGCGCCGCCCTGGGTCTCCCCTCCTCTGCACGGCTGCCGAGTGTCCGTGTCCATGCGGGTGTCGGCTTGTCGTGTGTGTGAGCGCTCGGCTCCCCAGTTGTTGGCATCTGCCTTTCCCTGCGGCGTTGTTAATCCCTTGCATTCTACCAGCACTCACAGGCACAGGGACTGGAGAGATAAACAGTTCTTGCTTTCAAAGAGCCTGCCTTCTAATGGAGAAGGAATGTAAGCAGACCCGCAGTGATGGAGGCCGAGGGGATGCCGGGCAGAACACGTGGTGCGTGTGCGGGCACCATGCCGGAGCACTGCGGACCCTGGGGCACCGACTGCAGAGGCACCCTTTTCTGTCCGCCAGGCTTGTCTCATTCCACACCGTGGAGGACGGGGGCTCAGAGAGGCACAGCTCCGGCTCCAGTCACACATCTGGCAGGCGGGTTCGCTGGCATCCCAACCCAGGGCGGGGATTCCAGGGTCCTTGCTGTTTGAACACTGTTCGTGGGGGTCCCACCACAGTTGTTTGGACCTGCCTGCATGGACTGTTTGTAAACAGTGGATCTTGGTGAGCAGAAGCTACTCAAGCACCTTTGAGCACAGTTTCTGGAGGTTTCTTTCAGCTGTTAGCATCATCAGTAGCCAGCAGGCCTCCAAGGGAGAAAACAGATGAAATTCAGGCTTGCTGCAGACTTTACATCAGGCAGAGGTGTCTGTGTGGCCCCCTTCTCCTTGGCAGAAAAATTCTGGCACAGCGGAGGTACCTTAGCAGATCAGCAGTGCTGCCTCTGCCTTTGGACCGGGTTTCAAAGACTTGGACGACACAGTGGAAAACGAAAGGCCTGGAACATTCTGCGGCTCTCAACAGCCCCCCTCCCTCCTCCTGCCCTTTGTGTGGTAGACGCTCCTTTGCTGGGACGTCTTGTCCCTCTGGCCAGCTTTCCATCTCTGGGATGCCTTCCTGACCACCCGCGCCCCTGAGGTGGGACCCCACTGGAGCCCCAGCACAGTGCGTCTTAAGGATCTGCACCCGCATCTTTTCCCACAGGGGCCTTGGGGTCTTGATGTCGGGGAATGTCCTGGCATCCAAGCATCAGGGACACATAAAGCCACAGTCTAGTTTGACTCAGACTTTGCCACTTTAAAATGCATACAATGCTTTGTACTGAAAGAAAAAAAAAAAAAAAACCTCATGAGGTAACAGAAAATAAGTAATAAATGATTGCTCATGAAAGAATTCTTGATTGGGGAGGAGGAAGACACGAGTTTAAAAAACAAAACCCTCACCTCTTTGGAGTCAGGCACACGTGTGTTTGAGCTCGAGCTCCTACACTTACAGACTCCACCTCTGGGCTCGTTTGTAACCTCCCTGAGCTGTGTTCTCTCCTCCGTAAAATGGGAGTGATGAACACCTCCTAAGAGCCTCCCGTTTATTTAGCTGGCTAACACAGGTAGGGATGAACACAGGGTCCTGAGGCATTTGGTTACAGAGAGCCATAACTAATATGATGGTAGGAAGTATCAGTACATCAGTGTCTGCCTTTGTCATGTATATTTTGACTGAGGTTTCTCTGGCGTATTTTTGTGCTCCTTTCAAGACATCTTTTTGCTATTAGATTGAAAACCATAGCTTGTGAGTCACGGTCTGCTTTATATCTGGAAGAAGCCCAGGCTTGTTTTCGGTGGGTGCTTGGTCAGACACTTAGATCCTCATCTCTTTTTATGTAGTAAACAAACGGATGCTTCCAGAGCACAGTCATTTTGCAAATTGCATAGCAGCCTGCTAGTGGCATAGGATGGACGCTCCTGGGTAGTCCTCCGCAGACGTGACGCACTGCTTGTTGATACGTGCAGTCTCTTCCACAGCGTCGCTCAGTCTCGGAGATGCCCCCCGGGTGTGTGCTTCACACCAGCTTTCATGGTTGCATTTTGTAAACCTTCTCTCATCATGTACTTCTCTGCACAGTACTGTGAGAGTTTTCAGCATTTTATCAGTTTATGGCATTCCAGCATCCTCCAGAGACTCAATGTAGACAAACTTCATTGTAAAAAGTAAAATATGATCTTGTTGCTAAGGTTCTGACTTTCTTTTCACCTATGACTGTAAGGCATCTATCACCCAGAGAGACACACGCAGGTAACAGCGGTCCCTCTCACTTAGCTGGTCTGTGTGTTGGGAATTGTGCCGGATGCTTTTACATAGTTTCTTTCTTACCGTGGCAAAAGCCCAGCAAGATGGGCATCTGTATTCTGTAGTCAAGGGGGCTGTGGCCCAAACTCTTCACATAACCGGTCCGCGGCTCTGCCTGGAAGGGCAGGGATTCCTGGTGTCTCTGTAGCTCTGAAGCCTGCGGTGTTTCTCTGCCTCAGCCTCTGCCCCCAGCCCCACACAGGACATTCGCTTTCCAGTCACCTCCCACTGTGAACAGACCTTGCTGTCGGGGTTCAGCACACCGCCAAACCCTGGTGCCGTCTTCCTGAAGAGGTGCAGGCCTGATGGAGGCTCGGCGTGACCCCCTCCCTCCTCCCCTGCCCCTCCCTCGTTCTGGGAAGCTCCTGTGTTGGTTTTGATGAGTTTACCTCTGAAACCTCTGCCATCTTAGGCCTCAGAGGCAGTGCCAGGACTAGGCTCATCCTTACTCGGTTTTCTGGAGCTCTCTTCATCATCACTGCATTGGTGAAACATAGATGACCTGGGGAAAACCTGAGTTCAGGGCCCGCGTGGTCACAGGGAGCTTGGATAGGACAGAGGCATACAGGGCCCTTGGGTCGTAGCAACCCAGGCTGCAGTTGACACGTGGAGTCTGAGCGTTCTGTTCAGTGCTCTTGAGAGAGGCTGTAGGAGGTGGGTCTTTTCGAGGATTACCTTGATTTCTATTTTTTAAAGGAACTGCCATCTTTAGAGTCTTTAGTGAATGAAATATTCTGGTTTGCTAAAGTGGTGAGAATTACCCATTTAGATCAACTGTCATTTATATATTGAGCATACACTCTTGTCCATGTAGTCTTCTAGACTCTTTCTCTTTTTGTTTTTTAACATAAATGTATTTACTTATTTATTTATTTATTTTGGCTGTGTTGGGTCTTCGTTGCTGCGCACGGGCTTTCTCTAGTTGCGGCAAGCGGGGGTTACTCTTCATTGCGGTGCATGGGCTTCTCATTGCAGTGGCTTCTCTTTGTTGCAGAGCACGGGCTCTAAGCACGTGGGCTCAGTAGTTGTGGCACGTGGGCTCAGTAGTTGTGGCTCGCGGGCTCTAGAGCGCAGGCTCAGTAGTTGTGGTGCACGGGCTTAGTTGCTCCGCGGCATGTGGGATCTTCCCAGACCAGGGATGGAACCCATGTCCCCTGCATTGACAGGTGGACTCCTAACCACTGAGCCACCAGGGAAGTCCTCGACCTCTTTCCCTTGCACAATATTTTTTCGACTCCACCATGATGTAGGCTGAACCACCCTAAAATGCAGATCCAGAAAATGAGGCTGGTAGAGAGGCAGACTTGTTCAAAGCACAGAACCAGTGGAAAGTGCAGCTGGATCTGATTTTAGGCCCATCCGTTCCTAGTAACCATGCATTCTTATAATGAAATGGATTAGACATTTTGCGGGGGGGAGGAAGAGGCTTAGGAAACAGCTTATGTGCTTTCCTTTTTTTTTTTTTTTTTTGAATTTTTGAATTTTATTTTATTTATTTTTTTATACAGCAGGTTCTTATTAGTCATCAATTTTATACACATCAGTGTATACATGTCAATCCCAATCGCCCAATTCATCCCATCACCACACCCCCTGCCGCTTCCCCCCCTTGGTGTCCATACATTTGTTCTCTACATCTGTGTCTTGATTTCTGCCCTGCAAACAGGTTCATCTGTACCTTTTTTCTAGGTTCCACAAATATGCGTGAATATACGATATTTGTTTTTCTCTTTCTGACGTACTTCACTCTGTATGACAGTCTCTAGATCCATCCACGTCTCTACAAATGACCCAATTTTGTTCCTTTTTATGGCTGAGTAATATTCCATTGTATATATGTACCACATCTTCTTTATCCATTCGTCTGTCGATGGGCATTTAGGTTGTTTCCATGTCCTGGCTATTGTAAATAGTGCTGCAGTGAACATTGGGGTGCATGTGTCTTTTTTTTTTTTTTTGCGGTACGCGGGCCTCTCACCGTTGGGGCCTCTCCTGTTGCGGAGCACAGGCACCAGACGCGCAGGCTCAGCAGCCATGGCTCACGGGCCCAGCCGCTCTGCAGCATGTGTGATCCTCCCGGACTGGGGCACGAACCCATGTGCCCTGCATCGGCAGGCGGACTCTCAACCACTGCGCCACCAGGGAAGCCCCTGCATGTGTCTTTTTGAATTATGGTTTTCTCTGGGTATATGCCAGCAGTGGGATTGCTGGGTCCTATGGTAGTTCTATTTTTAGTTTTTTAAGGAGCCTCCATACTGTTCTCCATAGTGGCTGCATCAGTTTACATTCCCACCAACAGTGCATGTGCTTTTCTTGATGAATCGCTGTGACACGTAATAGTGTTATTATAATAGTGTAGTGGTGGTGGAATTATGAGCCCCAGTATTACACTGGGCTGTGACTGAAAGGAGGTTTGGAGACGCTGGTGAGATATTGTGCTTTGTTGTCCCTTCACTGAAAGGTCTGGTTTCCCATGCTCTTTGAGTTCTGATGTAAGCGCTTCAATGTTTGTCTCAGTCACAAATGGTAGTGAGCTTGCAACTAGGGAAGGTCATGACCTTTCTTCTACTTGTTGTTTACAAAGGCTTTTTAAGGGAGTATTGGATTTTTACGACTAGCAGACAGTGAAGCAAGAGTAAAGTGGCATTGGGAAAGGCCTCCTCACTTTGGTATGAACTTTGCTTTGTGTCCCTCACTGATTTTTCTGACTTACTTCAGATGTCCAGCCAGACTGCCAAGTAGCGGAAGGTGGTAGCAAGTATTTGCCCAGTAAGTAAGGGGTCCCTGAAGGAGGATGGGCAGCCATACCTGGGTTCTCGGTGTGGGGTGCAGGGGCGACTTAGAGGCAGGCGAGGCTGGCTTGGAATCTGGGCTCTGCCCTTGCTGTCTGGGTAAGCTGGCAGTTCCTTCTTTGGTGACTCAGTGTTCACACCCGAGTGATGACATGGTCACACCTTTCCTGCGAGAATATTCTAAGGAGCATGTGAAACAATGGAATATAGGGGACTGAGCATGGCGCCTGACGTCTGATGTGTGTCTGAGGGACGCGGCTTCCCTGCTTCCCTCGATGCCTCTGCTCCTGCCCTGGGCGCACTGGCATGGTGTTTGCTGAGGTCGGGCCCGGGGGTCCAGCCCGCATCCCTAGTCCCGGTGCAGAAGAGGTACCACGCAAATATTTGTTGAGTGAATACAACCCCTAATTTGGTCGTTGCTATGGCTACATGGCAAATATACAAAAAAATGCTTTGGAACAATGTTCTTGATTTGCCCCCTTTTTTTTTAATGCCTCACTGCTCCTTCAGCCTTAGGGAAGTAAAGATGTTTACAGATATTTCTCTGTTTTGTTTTTTCTTTTTTTCAGTGCCTGAAACAGTATGTGGAACTCTTGATCAAAGAAGGATTAGAAACTGCAATTAGCTGCCCTGATGCTGCCTGCCCCAAACAGGGCCACCTACAGGAGAACGAGGCACGTTCAGCTGGGAAAACTGGGGTGCACGAGCGTGGGCTCCTCAGCGGATCGGGGGTTATGGGTTCTGTCTAGGCTGACCTGGCATTGTAGTCTAGCCCTCAGATTGTTATACTCCTTTTTCTTTTTTCCCTTAGATTGAGTGTATGGTTGCAGCTGAAATCATGCAAAAATACAAAAAGCTACAATTTGAAAGAGGTAGGTGCCCCAGTGTCTTAGCCCGTGACAGAATCTGGGTAACTTCGGGGAGTGCTTTGGGTGATTGTGATTATATATCATTTGGCTACAGCAGAAGTGAAAACATGGATGTAAATTAGACTTCTAAAGTTCGGCTGTCATTTGAATTCTCTGCAGAGCTCACAGTTGGAAGGCCTCTGTTGGGGATCTAGTTAGGAACAGGAAAGATTCGTGAAACGCAGCTTGCTTCTAGGGGTTTGGGATTTTGGGGGTAGTTTAAAGAGACCCTCGTGGGGCATTATTCTCCAGCCAGGTTAAGGCCTAACAGTCTGAGAACTAATTCTTTGACCTCCGGAGAATTTAAGAGATACAAAGGCCTGGAAGCAAGTCCCGAGGTCACGCAGGGTGGAATCGTGGCGCTCGCCATCCTGACCGCACACATGTCCATCGCCTTCACAGGCTGCGTCATGCACGCTGGGACCAGTGGGTGCTGAGTCCTTAGTTCACCAAGTCTCCCAACAGCCCGACAAGGTTGTCTGTTAACCTGACACCCACAGAGACTAACTGACGTGCCCTGATTTCCATCTCTGGTGGGTAGTGGGGTGGGGTGTGGACCAGGTCCCCCGCAGTGCCCTGCCCAGCCCTGCTGGCTGGAGCCGGGCCGCTGCAGAGTTCAGACACGCTGAGCGTCCGGGATGGGTCTTTCTCTTTGCTGTCTGAAATACTTCAGGATCATAACATGGTACTTTAAAGAGTCTGTGGATTCTGTTTGGCCTCGTTTTCATATATATTCTGGACCTTGGGCTCATCTGAAAAGGAGCAGAATAAGACATGGGTAGAAGATGTTCTGTATGTAAAACTTTATTGTGAAGATGCTGCATCCGGACTGTAAAATTTTCAGCTCAGTTTGTGGGCACTGAAGTTTGCTCCCCGCTCTTCCTGGACTGGTTCTCGGTCCTTGCCTGGATCAGGCATTTATGAGAGATGAAACCCTGGGTGGCGTGTTTACAGGAAAACACCATCAGGATGGGAATGGAATGCGGAATAGACTAGAGGAAAGTGTCCAGAGACTCTTAGTTTAGCTGAATGTGGAAAGTTTTCTTTTTTTTTTTTTTTTAAAGAACTGCTAAAGATAGCTGCATTTCCTCTTGAGGCTCACTTCTCAAGAAACAAAAAAAAAAGGTAATGTGTGGCCAACCTAAAAAAATCAAACAGGATTTTTGATGGCATTGAAATTTGTTTTCAAGAGTTTGTTTATTCAAATGCCATATATTGTTTGGTTTGGGGCAGTTTATAGCTTAAATATAATGCCATGTGATACAAAAGTCAGTATGTGGAGCAATAAAATTAAGTTGGATTTCTGAGACTTTGAGCGTCTTCTGAAAACATTTTCCAGTGGGAATCTTGACAGAAAGTGGCAGTTACTTGGGTTACAAGAAAATGAACTTTCTATGACATTGAATTTAAAAACGCAGCTGGGTAAATATTCCTACATAATAATTTTAACTGTGTTATTTCTTCCGAACTTTAGCTTAGTCAAAGATTTTCTTTTCCTTTGCATAATAATGAACCCAACTCGACTTAGGTTAAAAAAATATCTCTCAAACCCATCACTTTAAAACATTTTTCTAGCATTACGTTCAAAGCAGCAAAACACACAAAAAGGACTCGGACTTAATAGGACCAGAGACCGGTCTGAATGAAATGTTACAATGTTAGGGCTGATAAAGTACAGCTCTTGATTATAGCTGGTCACTGAGCAAATTCCGAGACAGGATCAGTGAGCCAGTTTCAGCGTACTCCCTCCCTTTGAGACTCGTTTTCAGATGAGGATGGCGACTGCATTAAAAGCGACAGTTGCCATGATTTTCTGACACCCGTTAGTTACTAAAAAGTCCTATGGTCAAAGTTTTAAACACTGTCTTCCTGTGAACTTTGCACGTCTCACCTTATATCAGAGCCTTGATTTCAATCGGAGTTTGCCCACTCCTCCAGCCAGGTCCCTGGGAAGCAGGAAGCCAGGAGGGAGGCTGTGAGGTGCTTTCTGAGCACCTACTCTCCCAACTGGAAGACCCCCAAGGCTGGGAACAAACAAGCTTCCAGGGAAGGTCCATCGCCCTTGCCTGCAGGCCCCGCTGGACTACACACGAGCTCCTATTGGGCGCCGACCACACCACACTGCAGGCATTTGTTTATATATCCAGGGCAGTGAGAATGGACCAGTATGAGTGGGGATGCTGGGCCCTTCACAGTGTGCTTCTCAAAGGACAGCTGTGTTTAAGAAAGAAAAACATCTGTATGTGGCACATATATACAATGGAATATTACTCAGCCATAAAAAGAAACAAAATTGAGTTATTTGTAGTGAGGTGGATGGACCTAGAGTCTGTCATACAGAGTGAAGTAAGTCAGAAAGAGAAAAACAAATACCGTATGCTAACTCATATATATGGAATCTAAAAAAGAAAAAAAATGGTTCTGAAGAACTTAGGGACAGGACAGGAATAAAGATGCAGACGCAGAGAATGGACTTGAGGACACGGGGAGGGGGAAGGGTAAGCTGGGACGAAGTGAGAGAGTGGCATGGACATATATACACTACCAAATGTAAAATGGAAAGCTAGTGGGAAGCAGCCGCATAGCACAGGGAGATCAGCTCCTGCTTTGTGACCACCTAGAGGGGTGGAATAGGGAGGGTGGGAGGGAGGGGATATGGGGATATATGTATATGTATAGCTGATTCACTTTGTTATACAGCAGAAACTAACACACCATTGTAAAGCAATTATACTCCAATAAAGATGTTAAAAAAAAAAGGAAAGAAAAACATCTTTTAAAAGAGTTGGGCTTTTTGATAAGTAGAGCTATTAGGGAACTGCTTCATTAATCTATTATGAGTATACCTTTGGGAGATGGGAGTTAAGATGAGTTTCTTCTAGTGTGCAAGAAAATACACTACTTGCCTTGTGCGAAAATATATACAAATATGTATATATATATATATATATATATAAAAGATACAATGTTTATAATAGTTATATGATATAATGTACCTAATGTATAGTATAACATATATATGTAATACATAGATAGATAGACAGACATAGATATGTGTGTATATACACATCCTGGAAAGAAAACCTCTGCTGTTGCCCGGTGTGGATTTTCCTGTTGATTGCATCCCATCTTGTACAACCAGCTGGCAGACTCCAGCAGCGGGGTGATGATGTAGAATTCTAATAGACGTCTGAGAGAGGAGCCCAGGCTGTGCCCACAGGGGCATGTGTGCCGGGCGCACGACAGAAGGGTGTTCTGAGCTAGCAGATCCATGGGGCAGAGTGTTTGCCCTCCACATCTCCCACAGGGAGTCTCTCCCATAGGGATGGGCGGTGCCATAAGGACCCAGGTCGCACAGTTGAAGTCGTTACCATGGAAACCCTAACTGGGTCTCCTCTGCTGTGCGCTGCATGATATAATTGGGCCTTTCATGAAAAGCTCCCCACCGCCCCGCCACCACCCGCCGGCAGCCACGCGTGCTGTCTAAGAGGAGTGGACGGAAGATGGCGCTCTGCCGTGAGATGCAGGCAGAGATTCTGCTGGTCCCCTCCTGATGTCACAGGCTCCTCAGAGCAGAAGCGGGGAGCGGTGGGAACTGGAAGGGTCTAAACTGGACAGTGTTGTCCCTTTAGGGGCAACAGCACTAAACACCTTGCCAAGTTGGCAGGGAAACAGACCCCGCTGAGGACGTACCTGCCCGTGTCCAGCTGTTGGAAGGCCGAGCGCGCACATCCCGCAGCACTGCCCTCGGGGGCCGGGCACGTGGGGGCCCCGTGATGTAGGTGCGGCAAACCCTGGCTCACCCACCAGCACACCAGTACTGGAGGCAGAGCTCTTAGAGAAATTCCAGATGACGGAGGGGGAGGGCCGCCTGCTAAAAGGCACAGGACCCTGGGGCAGCGGCCTTTGGTGTTTCCCCCGGTGCCCCAGGCCGCCTCTGCATCCCTCCCTCCGCCTTCCTCCTGCCTCCTCAGCCCAGGGGCCTGCAGGCCGCTGCCCCACACACGTGCGTTTTCCCAGAAAACCACTGCCTCGGATCGGACAGCCAGAGACAGTCTTAGAAAAGCCACCACTCTCAACTCATCGTGACAAGAGCGAACTTTACTCCTTCGCTCACTATTAGGCGCATCAGGAAGATTTTACCTTATTATAAAGAAAAACAATTAAAAAGTATCACATTTTCCTGAATGCAGGTGTTCCTCTGTATTAGCAAGTCTTCTAAAGCTTCTGCCAGACCTACCAATTTGATACTTTTGTGCTGTTGATTAATTCACCTTTTAAAAAAAGTTAGATTAGGTTAGGAGTTGGCCAGCCATGGCCAGTGGGCCAAATTAGTACGGCCCCTGGCTTGGGGTTATAAATCAAGTTTTATTGGAACACTCATTTACGGATCAACACAGATGCCTTTGTGCTACCACAGCAGAGCTGAGTAGTTGGATGGAGACCTCATGGCCCTCAAAGACTGAAACTGTTACTTACTGTTAGCCCCCGGATTGGATGGTGAGATGGGTTTTAGTCCAGTTGTACCTGACAGGAGCTCATTCATGGCGGGCTGAATCCACACTTGATTGGGGAGCATGGCAAACACACAGGTGGCCTGTTGAGGTGAGGCCCGGACGCCTGCAGCTCATGACAGCCCCAGCCTGTTGGAGTTCCCAGTGCCTACAAATCCTGTCTCTGATGTGGGTGAACCCACCCGCCCTGGCCATCGCTGGTCACGTAGCTGAGAAGCCTGCAAGCGCCTTTCACTGCTTCCAAGTTCCCAGCACAATGCAGTCCATTCCTTCTCAAGAGTGACCCTCAGTGGCTGACTTGGAGGCCTTTGAACACACCCTGGAATCCTCTGGCCTCCCTCGCGGCGTTTTGGCCTTGCATCAGCATCCGTGTGGGTTCCTGCCCAGCTCTCCCTCCCCCTGGCCTGCATTGAGAGTCCAGTCACACTGGACAAAGGGTCCAAGGAACCAGTAACCAGGCTCACGTGAAGGACAGCTCGGGACCGTTATTTAAAGAAATGCGAGATATGAAAGCAGATGTGAAGGAATGGGAGGGTTGTGGTGTTCTGTTTTTCAAAATCAACTTCCTGACTGATTTCATCAAATCAGGCTTTTCAGTGACGTGGGCTCCACTTCAGAGGGAAAGCCTGCTGTTGAAGAGTGAATTTCATACAGTCCTTAGCTCAGGGCTTAGATTTGAACTTGGGAGGGAGAAAGGCATAAGTCAGAGGTCTGACCTTTGATGGGAAGAAGAATCAGCCATCGCCCTTCCCTCTTTTCCTTCCATCCTTAACCAGTATTTTGGGATGCCCGATGCACGCCCCACACTGGGCTAGGTTGTGAGGCTATGTGCCTGAAGGACGGGCCTGACTTCATGAAGCTATGTCCCAGGGCAGGCGGGCAGCGAGCAGCACGTGGTCCCTGGACCACAAGGCTTCCAGGATGTAGGGGCTCCTGAGCCATGAGGACTCTGGGGGTAGTTGGGGATCTGCTGTCCCCCACGTGAGTGGAGTGGGAAATGGGGAGTGGCTGCGGGGGAGGAGGTAGAGCCAGATGGGTTCCGGATCGTGAAGGGGATGTTATGTCTGACCTTGATTTCCTTTTCTCCCTTAAATACGTGAAGTCCGTGTCCATCAGTCCGAAGTCCCCCCAGATCCTTGGTCCTGCGGAGTTTGACTTGCCCGTTTTTATTCCCTGTGCCAGAGGTGCTCCTGGACCCCTGTCGGACTTGGTGCCCGGCGTCCACCTGCCAGGCTGTGTGCCAGCTCCAGGAGATGGGGCTGCAGACCCCGCAGCTGGTGCAGTGCAAAGCCTGTGACACGGAATTCTGCTCCGCCTGCAAAGCCAGCTGGCACCCTGGCCAGGGCTGCCCGGAGACCATGCCCATCACCTTCCTTCCCGGGGAGACCAGGTACGCTCGGGGCACAGACGGCAGGCCGGGAGAAGGAATCAGGCTTCTCCCTCAATGTGCCTCTGGGGAGGACAGGGCTGCACCCCGGTCAGTCTCCAAGGTCAGTCTTCTCTTGGGTCTCATTCAGACCTGGATTTGTTTATTATTAAATTTTGAGAACTGATTATGTGCCTGGCACTGTGCCAGCCTCTGGAAATATAAAGTTGCATAAGAAACAGAGTACACTCTGCCCATCCAGAAAGGCAAACGTATGAACAGTCAGTTACTATGCAGGGTTTTAAGTCCTGTGATAACCTGAAGTTTTGCCAAGACTCCATTGTGCTGAAGATGATCCGAAATGGGGGTGCGGGAGCAGAAACGAGGGGGGGCAGTGGTTAGAAACACCAGAAGGATCGCCAAATACAGGCTCCTGGTGCCTGAGGCCAAGGGGGCCACATGTCCCTGAAATGGGGGCCTTGGCAGGAAGGCTGCGGTAAACCACTATAGCGGTTTTGCCCTCCCGTCCCAGCCAGGAGGACACCACAGCATCACTCTGTGTACCTTGAAATTTAGTAGGTTGAAGCATAGAAACTGATCGTATTCAGCTGTTTTGTCCTCCAGTATCTGCAGTGGCATCTGGTTCAATCAGATAGAGGTGGCCCAGTGCCTGTTGAGGCCAGTTCCTGGTTGAGTAGATCTCACCATCCACCTGAAGGGTCACCAGCCTGTCTTCCTCTGTCCCCATCTGCTGCCCCCGCCCCTCTCACCACAGCTCGATCTGCCCAGGGACCCTCGTGGCGACGCCGGACACACTCCTGTCCCCTGCCGACTGCACCTCTGCGCTGTGCCTGGAATGTCCCTTCTCTGCCCTCCTGCTTCCCCTGGGGACTCCTTGCCACCCTCAAGGACATGGCTTATGTCCCCTCTTTTGTCAAGCTTCCCAGTTCCCGGGGCAGGGTTGGAGACCCGTCCTCTGTGCCCCCCCTGGAGATCGTCTGCATTGATGAGAGCACCAGCCTTATTGGCTGTGAGTTCATCTGTTTATGTGGCCAGTCCCTCCACTAGGCTGAGCTCTTGTGTGTGTTTGGGCGTTGTCACCCCACATCTTGGCATACGGCAGGCGCCAAAACGCTAGAATGATCACTTAACTTATACTTAGGGTCTTGATCCTTCATAATTTTGTGAGGAGAGCCACACTGCGAGTGTGACAGATTACACATACCCGGGAGAGCTGGATTTCCAGGCTGGGGAAGAAGCAGGTAGAGGGCAGGCGGGGCTGTACCCTTGTGAAGCAGTCGGGTGACTGTTTAAGAGAAGGCCCCGCTTATTGAGTGAGGGGCTCCTCCCTTCCAAGAACCAGCGAAACCAGGAGTCAGGAAGAGCCGGTGTCCTGCTCTTGGGAGGGATGGAGAAGGGATCCATAAAACCTCCTTAAGGTGGAGGGTGGTGGGTGTTGGGAGCCTGACGACTTAGTATTTCTTCATCTGTGGTGCTCTGATTTCATGGAGGTCATTGCCCAAAGACTGCAATCATGTCATGGTGGCACAACATACGTGTATATTAAATCATCTGTGATATACCTTAGAAAGAACAAGAACAAACAAAATGAAAAAAAAATCAGGTTGTGCAACCTAAGAAACTGACACAAGGGCAATTTGAATAAGAACTCACAAATCTCATTTTGTGAAAATATAAAAAACAAAGATTTTACCCCCCAAAAATCTGACTTTCTGGCTTATCCAGCCACATGGAACTCCATCCCCACCAGGAGACAGGTGTCTGGAGCTGGGCAGCAACCCCTTCTTTATCTGGGGTTTCTGGCATCTTTACTTTGCCACAGTCCTCACCACTCCCTCTTGTCTCCCTGGCCCCTGGGCTGACTGTCAACTACCATTTATAACTGAGGACACGCTCGGTTATTTTCATATAACAGACTTTTTTTTCCTTTAAGTTAAATCTTCCTTTAACCCCCATTCCCACCCACCACCTGACAAGCCCCACTCATTTATGTTGTGTGTTTGCCCCTTAAAGACATTAGACCACGTAAATTGTGATGAAACTGTCAAAAGACTCCTACCTGCCTTCACAAGTTTGAGTGTATAGTAGTAGTTGTTACTAATAATCATTTTAAATATAATTAAGGTACCAGAAAATGTTTGAAAACCGTTGTCTATACCGTATAATTTCCATGCCGCAATGCACCAGAACTTACATATTTTAACTGTTTCTGCTTGAAAAGTCTCCCTGAGAGACGCTTTCCACTCTCCACTAACGTGGCCTCTGTTCATGGCATTTCCTTCAAAATTAGTTTATGAGTCACATGAGAAAATTGGCTTCATTATTTTAAGGTCACACCTGGCTTTCAAATCAAAACAATGTTTTCTAACCTGATAGTCAACCTTAATCACGGGACTTGGTACCTCCTGACTTTTGGCCTTTGTTAGAAATCAAGCTCATTCCAGAAGGAGGCAGCTAGCGTCTGTGCATGGCTGGCCCCTGCCCATCCCCATGGAGGTACCTGCACGTATTATGACAGCCCTGCTTCATTGTAAATCTCATTCTGTGCAGCCAGGCTGGTCCGCAGTTTGCTGTTAAATTAGAGATGAATTTGAGCTACAGTTGTATTATCTTTCAGTAATAGTATTACTAACAACTAGCATTTATTGAGTGATTACTCTATACGTGCTGGGTTCTATGTGCTCAGCACAGAGAAACTCTTTACATCTTCATCACCTGCTCTGAGACAGATGCAGTTTGTCTCATGTCTGCAGATGTGGAAACTGATAGTATGTACACAGCCCAGCTAGGGCTTGCATGTCTGTCTCCAGACCCCCTGACTACGAGGACATACTGCTTCCTTCCAGGTCGTCTTACCTGGTCACCTTGTACTAGTGAACGAAACAAGAAGCTATTAAGCTGGGGCACGTGCCCCACGGTGTAGGAGCCTCGAGCTTAGGAAAACCCTGAGACTGCAATTGTTTGGAAGCTCACTGATCCTCAGACAACCGTGTAAAGTGATGACATAATTAGGGCTGACATTCACTATGATGCTTATGGAAGATCCTTCAGCCAGAATTTACTCAGGATGCCAGAATTTGCTCACTTGTAGTGAATTTATACTCACGAATGCATTAGGTTCTGAAAAGGCTGCTCATCCCAATGGGAAGTCATTTTTCTCCTGGTGACGTTGAGTAGCTGCAGTGAGTTCAAGCAGTACGTGCCCCATAATCAGCGATGACTGCCCTTGGTGGCTTCTTTTTCCAGGTGATTCCATATTTTTAGCTGTCTTTTAAGATGAGTAGCATGGGATGGACATCGTTCTACAGTCAACCTAAAAAGATACCTAGGCCGTCTTGTTATGAACAGCATAGAATCATTGCTGCCGTTTACTGGGCACTTCACACAGGCCTGCACTGCCCTTTGCCCTTCACACATGCATAACCCCATCTGTCACACTCACACTGACCAGAAGGCTGGGCCTCAGAGAGGCTGCCACCCAGCCGGTGTGCAGATGAGCTGCACTTGACCCCAAGCTTAAATGCCACCATGCTCACCCCTGTGGGCCTGCTCAGACCTCTCAGGAAAACAGTTTTGTACAGACAAGCCAAGTAGATCTTAATAAGCGATAGTGTGTATGTGTGTGTGTTTTAATATTTTTTTCTGATGATGGCAAAGAACACACCATGTGTTATCAACCCTTAGGAAAGTACACAATTATATGAAAAAAGGCATAAAATTCGACCATAATCCCGTTATTCAGAGACCTCCATTCTAAGCCTTTTGCCCTATTTTCTTTGGTTTGTCTGTGCACGTCTAAATTTAGACATGTGCTGATCTTGCTTTCTCTTTTCCCCAAGTCAAACTGGCTGCTTCACAGTTTTTCGGTGATTGTTTTCCAGAGTTCGAGTCTCTTTGGTTTCAACATATTTCACAGGGGACCTCAGTCCCTCTAGTTGAGCTAGTGCTTCCAGGGTTAACCTGTGCTGGCAGGTGTCTCCTGGCCCTCTGGCCCTCTGAGCACAGCCCTGATGCAGCTTCTCCCTCAGCAGCTCCACTTTCCAACTGGAGGAGGACGACGCGCCCATCAAACGCTGCCCCAAGTGCAAGGTCTACATCGAGCGGGATGAAGGGTGCGCACAGATGATGTGTAAGAACTGCAAGCACGCCTTCTGCTGGTACTGCCTCGAGTCCCTGGACGTGAGTACGCGGCGGGGGCTTTGGGGGTCAGGCTGAAGCCGGAGGCGTGCGCCAGCCGCTTCACTGAAGTGACACTGTCAGGTGTTTTCTCTGTGCGTATTTATGGTAATGTGAGCTCCCTGGATGCAGTGGTACCAAAAGATGGGAGTTTGTGCAGGAGCTCTGGGAGCGAAGGGTCAGCTCAGACTGGGGTTCAGCCTGGGTGTTAAAGGGGTGGGTAGGATCTCAGCATCTCCCCACATCGGGGAGCTGACACAACAGACGTTGATCTCTCCGTGCTGGATGCTGGACGTCTGATATCAGCGCCGGCGTCCTCAGGTTCTGGAGCTGCTTCCTGGTGTACAGACGGCCGCCTCCGCTGTGGCCTCACCTGGCAGAGAGAGGGAGCTCTGGACTCTCTTCCTCTTCCTATAAGGACACAAATCCCATCACGGGGGCCACAGCCTCATGACCTCCTCTGAACCTAAACACCTCCCAGCAGCCCCACCTCCAGACACCATCACACTGCAGGTCAGGGCTTCAACACAGGGATTTTGGGGAATGCAAACAGTCCATAGCAGGGGCCGTTACTGGAATAGCAAGGATGATGGAGGCAGGGGACCGCGGCTGCTGGGCGCGGGGCAGTTACTTTAGTGACACTCGTGTCACCTGCAGGGCAGAAGAACATCCAGACCCTCTGCCGTCTGGCAGAATGGCAGTTTCTGGCCTCATACGGCCACCGTCTCCCCAGTGTGCCCTGCGCTGTCTCTGCTGTTTGGAATGATGTCTGAAGCCTTAAAAAGTCCTTAGGGCCTTCAGAGGCTTTATGTGTGTAGTTTCTTTATTTATCGTATATATAATTATATATATAGTCCAAATATATAGTCTCTATATATCATATATAGGCTATATATAGTCTCCCTGTATTATACATAATATATATATGTAATTTGCATTTTACTGTATTTCTTTTTTTGAAAACTGATTATTAAATTATGTTATATTATCTAAAGTCTGGCCTGCAATTTGCAATTCCTTATCAACTTTTCCTAAAGGGGGAAGGAAATGAAATGCCAGTTTTACCTCATGTTATCAAATCTCCTGGTAGATTTTTTGGGGGAAGTATTAGAAATGGACAGACACAGATTTCCAGAGGGAGCATTGCTTCTGCTGTGACCTCCCCTGCTACCGTGACCTCCCCGAGGTCTGTCCCCTTTGAGCCCAAAGCTGTTCTCTCTCTGCTCTGGTCTCTGGAGAGACACCCTCTCTGTCCGTCTGTGTGTCCATCTGACTTGGCTCTAAAGCACAGTCCCTGCCGGCCAGAGGCCCCATTGTATCCTGACTCTGCCCGGACCAGGGACAGAGGTAGCACAGGGCAATTTCCTCCTTGAAGGTCAGTGTCCTTGGGGCCAAGGGTGGCCTGTTTTCCTCTGTAGGTGATGAGCTGCTGAAAAGTGACCCTATGACCACAGAAAACAGACCCTGTGGGACAGGGGGTCTGCTCTGCAGCGGTCAATCAAGGACAGTAGCCGTGATTTAGGGCAAGTGTGTGAACGTGTGTCTGGAAGCAGCAGAGCTTCTGAGACGGAGGTGGGGCTTACACGGCCCCCTTCCCTCCTCTCGGGAATTTTCCTCTCTGAGCACCGGCTCCTGGGCACGTACACCTCCCGGAGTTATCAGTCATCTTAGGGTGATTCTTTCCATTCTCGTCCTTGCCCCTGCCCCCCCGCCAGGCCCCACCCTCACCCGTGAGGCCCAGGACTGCACTGCTTCTCTGCTGCCCCTGCGGGCCCAACATTCACCGCTTACAGACAGAAGGGACCCGCTCGCCTTCTATCGTTTTTGGAGTTGGTGGTAAATGGTCCCTATTTATGAAGTGATGCTTACATGGTCTGAAGGTTAGCCTGTCTGTGACTTGCGCTGCACAGCCCTGTTGTTTCATACGGGCACTCCTTCTGTGAGAGGTGAAATGATTGTTTCCTGACTTTAAGAAGCAGTCCAGGAAGGTTAACCATCTTTCCCCAAAGCACCGAAGGAGTGAGGAACGGACTCGGCATCCACTCTCTGATCTTTCAGACCCCAAGACCCAACAGCTTGGGTACGACCAGTCACTGTCAGCCAGAGTAGGACAGGAAGTCTCACACCTTCCGTGGTGGAGCTGCTCTGAGGAATTCACTGTTATCTGCGAGCATCTGGTCCACCGTGCTCTCTTTCGCCAGCACCATTGTTTCTGCTTCCACCCAGAAGCTTGATGAGGCTTCTCTGAACAATGTAAGGGAAACATTCACTCTCGCCACGCACCTAGGTTCCTGGCAGGCCCTGCGGTGGGTATACCCAAGGGCTTCATCCAGGAACTTAAAGTCACGATGAAATCACTTTTATATTGTAAAAGCAACTTGGAGTGCTTTTGTTAGGGAGGAGGCTTTTGTTTTGCTCAGGAAGCATGCCGTGAGTATTGGCAACTCAACTCTGCATGGAGGCCTGGGCTGCCAGGATGTCGCTGGCAAAATCTGTGACCTTGAGGGGCTGGTGACCTCCCGACTGAGAAGCCCCAGTAGCACCTGGTCCTCGTGAGCACAGTGCTACAAGACGGCTGGTGTGGGGTCCCCAGCAGCCCCTCCGGGGTGGGTCACTGGGTCTGGGGTGGGAGTGGGGTGTGGGCACAGCTATGGAGAGTTAGCTGACCAGGCAGAGGGCAGAATGTGGGAGACGGGTCACCTCCAGAGGACAGGACGTGGTCAGGAAGGATGTGGGCTGTACGTGGTCTGTGTCTGGCCGAGGCAGGGAACGTGACCAGGGTCTCCGTGCCGAGCTAGAGCTGGACCTCTGGCACGGGGGCTCGTGCCCCCCAAACACTGGTCCAGCAGCAGCTTGATGAGGGCCACGTGGGGCATCTGTGACCTGGGTACACCCCCCCCCCCGACCCAGAGTCAGGATCCGCGTTTCCCCAGGCGGCCCCAGGGACTGTAACGTGCAGTCCCCGGGTTTGTCCAGCTTTGCCAGGCGAGAGCCCTGAAGACTTTTCAGCTGGGTCACGCAGAGCAGCTCAGCTTGCGTTTCAGAAAACAAATCCAAAGGCTATTAGGAGTCTACAGAGCAAGGCCGTGAGAGGCAGCCTGGGAAAATGAGGCTTAAAGTGGGACGTTACTCTCCGTGGTGTGTGGGTGAAAGAAAACAGAATTAGGAGTTCGAGGAACAGAGAGTCTCCGTGGACAGAAGTCATCAGAAATGGCCCCAGAGAGGACAAGCTCCAGCCAGAAGAGGCGTGCGTTCACCCACGCCTGTGCTTTCTTGGACAGATGAGGGTCTAGGACAGGGGGTGAGTCGGGGGGTGGCCGTCTGGGCCCTCGCCACAACCCCCCAAAAGCCAGGATTTCCTGATGCTCCAGCGTGTGTTCAGGCTCCACGAAGCCGACCTATAAAGTCATCAGACTGGAGGCTCCCTGGGAGGACCACCCAGCGGGGCCGCTAAGGACCAAAGGACACCACCGCCCCCGGCTCTGCCCGGCCCTCGGAGGAGTGACTTCCCGCCTCAGACACGCTGGGCCTTGTGCTTATTTCCCCTTTTCTCAGAAAGAGGCTCTGTTTACAGGCTCAGTTAAGTGAACAAACAGCGTCAGCCTCTCTCTCGGGCTGTTTACTGAGCTGGTCCTTTTCATGGACGATAGGAGAGAAAATGGCGCCTCCTGTACATGGAGAAGCAGAGGGCTTTGTCCAGAAAACGCACTCCTGTTCCTCGGTCGCCGCTCGCTGAGGTTTGGGGGCCGCGCACCGAGCCGGGGATGTGGTGACAGAGGCTGACATCAGCTCAGGGTCCCGGCTCCAAGAACCTGACGGTCTGGTGAAGGTTGTCAGGGGAAGGTGATTGGAGATGGAGGTGGGACGTGAGGACACCTGGAGGTGGTAGGGTGGGCAGGATGTTCCCTCGAGCTGTCTCTCACTTCTAGACAGTCCGAGGTGGAGGGTGGGTCTCCTCTTGAGTACTGAGAACATTTTCTTGGTCTGAGCTGCGAGGAAGGACTTTCAGGGCGAGGAGGATGGACCAGACATAAAGGAAGTCATTGCATCCCGGAATAATCCTGCCAGGGTGGCGGGAAGATGCACAAGCAGAGACTCGTGGGGAGTAAAGCACAGCCAGGGCTGGGGGCAGCTCGTGGAGCAGCAGGGGGCTCTGACCTACTTGTACAGAAGTCCTGCATCAGCACAGAGTCCCTGAGCCCGGCGGGGGTGGGGCTGGGGGAGCCAGGCTGCCGCAGAGACCGAAGCTGGAGCAGGGCTCCCTCTAGTGGCCCGTGAGCAGTCTGTCGGGGACGCTCCACGGAGGATGGAGAGCCCGGGGACTCACAGGGACCTGGGGTGGCAGCAGCTCCCTCTGGGTGTACGTTCTTCCTCTGCTGTTGTCCTCGTTCTCTCACATCCCCAATTAGAGCTTTAAAAAAAGAAACTGGGACCAGGCAGGACTCATTCACTGAACAGAGAGGACTGTCCCACCCACCCCTGTTCTTTCCCTTCCTTCTCAGGATGACTTCCTTCTGATCCATTATGATAAAGGGCCCTGCAGGAACAAGCTGGGTCATTCCAGGGCATCTGTCATCTGGCATCGGACACAGGTAGGAGGCCGCTCACCTCGCACTCTGACCTCTGGGGGAGAGGGGGAGAGAGAGTGTGTGTGTACATGTGTGTGGGGTTTCCAGGAGACTTGCCGGTTGGTCAAAGGTCTGTTATATAGAAAAACAGCTAGTAAATGGGGTTCCTGCCTGAATTTTTCCTGGACCAAGATTATGCTTTCAGTAGGCCTGGAATAAACATGCACCACACTTAGCCCCTGATGATTCTTCAACATCAGGCTTTCCATTGCTTGCACCTACTCTTGACCTTGGTAATGACCCACTGTGCTTAGTCAATCCTTGCATGGCCTTTAATGGAAGAGCTTTCCATAGAGGCTCCCAGGTGAGCAAATTAGTCACAGAGAAGGGTAAGAGGGAAAGAATGGAAAGGTCCCTGGGTGATGATGTCGGTGCAGCTGGTACGGTTATTCATACTTCCAACACGTATTTATTTCCTATTGTGTGCCTGGCAGTATTCTAGGAGCTGGGAATACTCCAGTGAATAAGATAGATGCATCCTTCTCTGATGGAACCCACATTCCGTGTAGGGACAGATAACGTATATCTATATGACATGAATTCAGCTACAGGGGAGGTGTGATTGGGGAGGGGTCTTTTAGATGGTGTGGCTGGGAAGGCTTGTTCGAGGCGTTGCTTTAGGACTGAGCACTGAGTGTTGGGGAGCCGGCCATGGGAGTAGGTGGGACAAGGCAGAGGGGACAGTGCAAGCAGGGGGGAACGGAGATGGGCTGATGGGAGGAGCTATGGCATAAAGGTCCACGGGGACCAGGAGGCAGCAGTGGTCAGAGATGATCAGAGTTGACCCCAAGGGCTTTGCAGGATGAGGTGCGATCTTCTGGGTGTGCTCTGGGCGCGGGGGGAGCCCACCGAGGGGAGCTGCAGGCAGGACTCAGGTGTGCGCCAGCTCCTGGGTACGGGGAAGAGCCTTGATGGGCTCCGACCATTACTACATTGTCGACATTTCTCAGCACAGCCTTGAAGCAGGTGGTCTGGGAGATGCAGGAACCGAGACTCAGGCAGTTTTGTGGGAATAGAAGGAGACCACCCGTAAGTGTGCTTCTTCGGTGATCCTCACTGCAGACCACGTGGCAGGGCTGATGAGCCCCCAGGTGGCCGGACAGTAGACGGTCCTGGCTTGCAGGCCATAAGGTCTCTGTTGCAACTATCAGCTCTGCCTGGTAGGGAAGCAGCTGCCGCAGCCAGTAGGCCAGCAAAGGCCCGTGGCTGCATTCCAGGAAAACGCTTTGAACAATCAGGTGGTAGCATTGACTGTGGCGAAGGTTGCACAATTCTGAGTGCACTAAAAACCATCAAACTGTGCATTAAATAGGTGAGTTGCGAGGTATGTGTGTTATAGCTCCATAAAGTTGTAAGAACCAAACTAAACAAAACGGACTGTGGACCAGACCTGGCCCGAGGGCCAGTCTGCTGACCTCAGCGTGGAGAGTGGATTTTAGCTGCATTTTATTTTGTCCCCCTGGCCAGTACGGCCAGCTCCAGTGCTCGCCCCTCCACCTCTGCTGTGTAAAAAAAGCGCCCCAAACAACAGAAATAGACTCCCTCGCGGTTCTAGAGGCCAGGAGTCTGGAGTCGAGGTGTGGGCAGGGCTCCCTCGGAAACCTGTAGGAGGGCCCCGCCTGCCTCTTCTGGCCCCTGGTCGTTCCCTGCAGTCCTAGCTCCCAGGTGCGCCTCTCCAGTACTTCATCTTTCTCTCTGCACATCTGTCTCTGTGTCCAAACTTCCCGATGGATAAAGACAGCAGTCATAATGGATCAGGGCCCATCCTGGTAATGTCATTTTAACCTGATTCCCTCTGTAAAGGCCCTCTTTCTGCATAAGGAGCTGTCTCTCCATGTGGCCTGAGCTCCCTAAGAGCACGGCAAGCTTCCCAGGAGAGTGTGAGAGCTGTGGAGACCGTGTCACCCTGTGCAATAGCAAGGCTGGGCTGGGCGCTCACACCTCAGCCCTCATGCCTGCTTACCCCCGGGAGTGAGTCACGTGTTCCTGGGGTCCTGGAACAGTTGCGGTTCCTGGTAACGGTCATTTAGAGAACGGGCCCTTGAGAAATGCAGAAGCCTGGACGGGGGTCCGTAGCCTCCCCTGTTGTTGAGGAAGGGTCCTGGGGGCACCTCCCACCAGCCTCTCTCAGCATCTTCGGTCGGCACCTGCCAGGGGCACCTGCTGAGTGCCAGCTCTGAGTCACCCCTGGAGCCACATGGACAAAGGAAGCCCCCCCCCCGCCCCCGCCGCCCCGATCTCAGGCCCCTCTCGGTGCTTGTGGAATTGAACAAAGGCACTCGGGGTGCAGGGATCTCTTCCTTGGGGTGTGAGGAACCCTGGAGACACGCAGGGCTGTAGACAGATGTCCACACATTAGTGTTGGATTTGGGGTAAACAATAAAATATGAGTGAGCAGTGTCAAAAGGAAAGTAAGGGAGTCACGAAAACTAGCAAAGCATGTGACACATAAACCAGGAACGAAGGCCAGACGCTTGGGAATTAGCGAGGGACATGGTGTGCAGTGGAAGAGCCCCGCCCAGAGCAGACATTCGTGTGCGATCACAAGACCAATTTGCTCTTAAGCCTTCAGTTTTCATAGTTAGAACCACCTCCCAGCACATGATACAGAACCTCCATTACTGAAAGGAACTTGCACTCTCGTAATTTGCTTTTAGAGGTAAAGCGCCCACGTGGAAGCTGGGAAAGGCCTCCCTTCCCTTGTGAGTCTCCTGGCTCTCCATCCGATTGGTGGCCTCCGTTCCCTTACCCCTCAGACAGGCTCTGGCTCAGGGCACGTTCATCATCTGCTTCGCCAATGATCCGCGAGTGGAGTTTCACTTTGCATTTATCACCAAGTCTCTTAAGCAGAAATGCAGGTTTGATTATCTTCCATCAGTTTACTCAGGAAAATTGCATTCAGTGTCTCCCTAGCGCCCGGACGTCATAGTAGGCGCTGATGTCCAGGTGCTCTGGGATGGCGGGCAGGCCCCCGTTCCATGGCCCGACTCTGGGTCTCCCTCCGCAGCCCCTCCTCTTTTTCTCCTCGTCACTCACTGGCCTTCGGGACGCAAGCCCCCAGCTGTGCTGTGTCCCTCTCCCTGGCCCCGCTGTGGCCCCGCTGTTGTCCTGGTCTTCATCACCCACCCCTCTCTCTCCCTGTCTTGTCCATGTCCAGCTCTGCACGTCCTAATTCTGCCCCCTTCCCTGACCACACTGAGGGGTCACAGCCCGGGCCTTTCATCTGCCCTCGCGAACACCTCTGGAAACACGCTTGTTGTGCGGCGGCCCCTGCCTTTCCCGGCGCTGTTCCAGCCGTCGTGCGTAAGAGGCAAGGGCGGCATTTCTCAGTCAAGTAAATCTTCTTCCTTAGGAGGCCAGCACCTGACAAGGGGGAGTCGCACCCACACTGGCTCTTCCTTTTCTTCTGAGCAGGAGACCCACCTCCCTGTAACGAGAGAGCTCACTTTTAGCCCGTGGGTGGCATTTCACACGCGGCTGATTGCTGATGCCTGTGTTCACACGTGGTGGAGCTGTCCTCATTCAGCCCCCCCCCCCCCGAGGCTGGGCTACAGGGCAGGGGCCTCGCGCAGTGACCTGTTCTGAGGGTGTTTTTCACTACGCTCAGGAAAATACACACAAGTTGTGTCTTGTACTTGAACTAGACGCCCGTTCCCCTCTGTCTTAAGTGCTGGGGCCTTTGGAATCGCTCTTTGGCCACAGATGTTGCATTGGTGAAATGAGGAAATTGGACTGGGTCATTATCCAGGGTCAACCGTGGTTTCATTATTCTACATTTATAGGCAGGTGGGACCAGCGCTTGTGACCACGGCAGGGAGGGGACGTCGTGTCAGCCCTCTGTGTGCATTCCTAGAGCCCACGGCCCCCCGGGACTGCAAGGCTATGTCTGCCTCACTTCGGTTTCCGTCCTGGCGGCCCCACCGAACTCGCAGCTTCGTGCCTACCTGGCTGCCGGCCATCTCCACTTGGACGTCTAACGGTACATTTCAGCTAGCACAGGCGCGAACAGAAGTTTAGATTTTCCCTCAAGATCGCCTCCTTCTCCAGGTCTCCCTCATGGCGGGAAGCACACCCCCAGCTTCCGTATCTTCTGAGCAAAAGACCTGGGCCGCCCCCAGCACTCCCCCCAGCACCCCTCCACTCCGGCCACATCACCTCCTTCCTGCTCCCTGAACCCCACTCCCAGGCTCACTGCACGGGTAGCCGTCTTAACGTTCCCTGCTGGGGTTTTTCTCCTGCAGACAGCAGCTCGGCGATCCCATCCTCAGAGACAGCTTCCCGTGTCTCCCTTATCAGGCCCCCATCTCCACCTGCCTGACCCCTGCGGGTCCTGACGCCTCTCCTGGGGCTGTTTTCAGTGTCCTGACTCTGTTTTTGGGCAGAAGTTTTTCATTATTTGCATCCACCTCCTCCTCCCAACTGGAGAACCCATTCTCTCAGAGGACAAAAGCAGACCCTAACTCTCTCGCACTCTATCCAATCCAGAACGGCAGATATTCATGAAGCAGAGAAAAGAGGGGCTCTGTGGTGGGGCGAGGAGGACTGCAGTGGGAGCAATCGGTAAACGTTCCATGTAGACGACGCAGCTGCCACCGGCCCCCTTAGCTCATTCATCCCCTGCCTCAGAACACACGCAGGGCCAGCGCAGTGAGGATATTCAACAACTGGCCATGGGGCGGCAGGGGGCGGGGTGGCGTCAGCACCCCCAGGATGGCTGTTTCAAGTTGCCAAGGTGATGTCATTGGATGGAGAACTGGAAAGAGACATGGGAGCAGCCCCCATATACCCCAGCACAGCCCTCGGCCAGTGGCCCATCCTCTGCGCATTCAGGCCTGGGCGCAGCAGACACCCAGGCTGTGTCCAATGCCAAGTTTCAGTGAATTAAATGTGTCCCGTTCATCTCACCATCTCTTTGACTTGGGTTAGTGTTGCCAAGCCCTGGAGTGGTTTTGTCACAGAACTCTCTGGGGGCAGAGGATTCAGAAGCTACTAGATTCCATTGAACTGATTCATCCTATAAACACATACTGGACATTTGTTAAGGCAGAGCCACCAGGCTGTGCACAGGGGCTTATGGTGGTCACACAAACTGTGTCCTGCTCTGAATGAGTGTACCTCTTGAGAAACTGTCTGACTGCTTAGCCACTCCTTCAAATCAGGGTTTGCCAGTAGGAATGATCCTCGTTTCACCGTGATTCCTTCTTTATCCTTCTGTCTTCCTACAGTATATCATTTCTGCCTGACACGTACTTATAAGATGCTCACGAAGTGATTATTTTTGTTGTGAGGTATTTGCTTCCTGTCTCATTCTTTACTGTTGGCTGACTTCCCTCTGACAATACCTGTATCCTCCCATCACCAGTTGGGACCCACTGGGTAACATCACTTGTTCAATGGCATGCAAAGAAAGAGACCAGATAGCCTGAGTGAAAATGAAGATGGGGTCTTATTGACCAAGAATGTGAGCATTTGGTGAAGGATTTTGGTGTGTCATTGGTGCAAGAGTCCCTGGCTCCCTAGAGACTGAGAAAGTGTCCCAGGTGGTTGAGGTTATCCAAGATGCCCTGCAGATCGGTGATGCCTTGCTGGGGGGTTTTATGTATTCTAAAATATCTGCGTGCGTGATTTTAACAGAGCACGATCTGAGTCCACACCGCGTGATTCCACCGTTGACATTATGTTCAGACAAATGGACTCAGCCAGGCGGCAGAAAACACAGATTCTGAGCATGAGCACAATCTAATTTAGAAACACAACATGGTGTGTGTGTGTGTAAGAGTATGTGTGTGTGAGATGATTTTCCAGCAAAATCTAAGGGTGCACTTTCATTCACACTGCTGTGATGCTGCAGCGTAGCATCGTATTTCAGAGCTGATACTAGCTCTTGGAGATCTTTTACTTTATCTGCTTATTTTATGATTGAGAAAACTGAAGCCCAGGGAGGTGAACACACTGAGTCAGGATTAGAACCATGAGCCCAAGGGGTTCATGTATTTATCGCTCTGAACACTAGGTGGCGGACGAGCTCCACCTTCGGATTCCGATTCTGGACTCCAGCAGCTGGTGGAGGGGGGGACCAGTTAAAGAACCACCCCCCTTGCTTCTTTGTCCAGCCTCACTGCCTGATTTGAATGACAGTATGTCTACATTTGAGGCTTCCTTCCTTCCGTATTTACTCATACCTAGGGGTAAACATATGTTTTTTAAAAAAATCAAAATTCGTAGCAGTAAATGTTGGGTTTTAAACTCCAGGGATAGCACAGGTGTGGTCACGCCCTAATGCACCACGCCTGTGCCTTTCTGTTCTCCCACCTGGAATGCCTTATCCCACTCATTTTTGTTTACCACCCACGTCCTCATAACCCTTATAATCTCAACCGTTTCCCATTGCACGCAAAGTCTCCTGCCCCTGGCTAATGTAGGTGTCTGGCTCCTGGGCTCCCTTTACACCCTGGAACCCGATGGCAGTTTTTGTAAAATGTATTATTATCGGTTGTAGTCATGGTCTCTTTCCACTAGACTGGGTGGCCCTTGAGAGCCAAGATCTAATGTGCCTCTGTGTTTGCCGCCCCTAATACAGCCTTTGGCTCGGAGGAAGCTTGTTGGTTAACTGGATGTATAATTGGATGGATGTTTGGGTATTTAGTTGGAAGGAGGGAAGGGAAGAGAAAGGAAGAAAAAAGGGAAAAAAGGGAAGGGGGAGTGAAAGGAAGGAAGGGAAGGGAAGGAAATATGGATAGATGGATGGATGGATAGGTGAGTGGATGCTGGATAGATGGATGGATGGATGATGAGTGGATGAATAAATGGATTGATGGATGGATGATACAGGTAGTAGATGATGGAAACACGCATGGGTGGATGGACGAGTAGATGGAGAGATGAAAGATGTATGGAAAGATGGGTGGATGTTGTGTGTATAATGGATGGATAGGTGGATAGGTGGATGGATATACGTGGGTGGATGATGGATGCGTGGATGAAGGGATGGATGGATAGATGGGTGGATATAGGTGGGTGGATGGATGGGTGGACGGATGGATGGATGGATGGGTAGTTGGATGGTTGGGTGGGTACAGATGGATGGATGGACAGATGGGTGGATATAGGTGGGTGGATGGATGGGTGGACAGATGGATGGATGGATGGGTAGTTGGATGGTTGGGTGGGTACAGATGGATGGATGGACAGATGGGTGGATATAGGTGGGTGGATGGATGGGTGGATGGATGGATGGATGGGTAGTTGGATGGATGGGTGGACAGATGGATGGATGGACAGATGGGTGGATATAGATGGGTGGATGATGGATGCGTGGATCGTTGTGTGGTTTATACTTTAGTTATTGAACTTACAGATCAGCCAACTTACCCTCTGCTCCTCTGTTTCCTTCCTGCAGGTTGTGGGCATTTTTGCTGGATTTGGGCTTCTGCTCTTGGTGGCTTCACCTTTCCTGCTCCTGGCCACTCCGTTTGTACTTTGCTGCAAGTGCAAGTGCAGTAAAGGCGACGACGACCCCCTACCCACCTAGAGGAAGGCGTGATGCTGGAACAAGACCCCACCTCCGGGAAGCGTGGTTCTCTCCCATCCCCACCCCGCCGTCCCCCTCTCACTAAACATGTTTCTTGCCTTATGTGCCCCATTGAGCTTCACAGTGTCACGCCGGATGCCGTGATTTCAGGGACTGATATCAGATCGTTGGCGGAGGCCCCAGGTGCAGTCACCCCGGCGTGGGGGAGGCGAGGCTGGCATGGGTGGGGCACGTCCCACAGAGGCTGTCTCTGCAGACTTGACAAGGGAGCTGCTGTATGGACCACCAGGTGGTGGTAGACTAGGAACATCTGGTGTTGCTTAGGAGACCTTCTCTCTCGCAGAATGTTGTCCGTCTCCTCCTTGGCTTCAAGCTGGCGCCACGTTGCTGAGAGAAGCAGTCTTTTAAGGATCGCGTCTCACTTCAGACAGAATCCAAGTGTTCTGACTTGAGAAAAGCACTCTGTTTATGACAACTCTTTTTATTACTAATGGCATTTAGTAAAATCCTTTTTAGAAGGTTTTTTTTTTTTTTTTTCCAACTGAGTAGTGAAAAATCAACAAGGTGCATTGAAACCATCCTATGCCTTTTCTTGAAATGTGCATTTTAAGAAGTTATGGTTAAATGACCTTTCTGGCTCGGCCACTTTTCAGGAGATTTAGAAAGCCTTATGCGCTCTTTGTGTTTTTCTTGAAACTTGTGGAGACTTTTTGGATGCTGTAAGCTGTGTACTGTTATCAACGTGTTTCCTGTATCATGGCATTTCTTTGAAAACACGGATGCATTGGAAGGGACATGCCCATCCTTAGGTTTGCCTTTTGTCTTTCTCTCTCTGGTGATTCAGCCCAGCTCACAGGGCTCCTCTCTTTTCACCCAAGTATCAGTAAATATTTTTTCATGTCTTCAGAAACCAAATGTTTTACTTGGAAATAGTTCTGCTGAGAATCCCTGTGGTTTGGCCGTAGCCTCAGTCTCCTCAAGCAGACAAAACCAAGCAAAGAGTGACATTGATGCCCAGAAGGGGGGCCTCCTATCAGGGCTGGGGGACTCCCAGGGGCTGGGGGAGAAGCTTCTGGATGTTCACAGTTTTTGTAATGACTAAGCTAATTTGGAGAAATCATCTTAGTTCCAAATCCTGTTGCTTACCCTGCTGAAAAAAATCTTCCATTTCACTTAGTTATTTGGATTGGTCTTCTACAGGCTGTGTGTGTCGATTACCATGGCAGCAGGATGCCCAGATCAGTAAGACACACGGAACTCCATCAATTGCCTTTGGACAGTGTGTTCTTTACAGAAAGTTGACTTTAATAATGGCTTTTAAAGAGCAAACTGATTGCATCCAACTTGGGACTTCTAAACATAGTAGAAAGGCAAATGTTGTAGATTTATCATGGTGGAACTTTTTTTTAAAACTTACTAAGCATTCCACAAAGGAGTAAAATGAAAACAAAACCTGACTTTTATCTCAGTTGTTTGCTTGTGGCAAGCACATTTGTAAAGTGTGGTGGTGTTTTATATCCTTGACTTCTTCAATTGGGTACCTGTCTCAGGTCCTGGTTTCCCTTCCCATAGAGAAATGTCTTTATTTCTTAACATTTCATCAGTTAGGAGAAACAGGCTCACCTCCCTCTTCCCCTCTAGTATTGATTTTCTTTTTGAAACCGAAGCCATTTAGGAACCCAGTCTGTGTCAAAATTACATGCAAAAAATCCTCCTTGTAATTGCAGTTTGAAAACTCAGTAACAATAAGAACATGCCTGGGACCATCTTTTTGGATGAAGCCTGGGCACTAGGTCTCTGCAGTTTGAGACGTTTTGATCGGCCCTGGAGGTAGAATGGCTTTTCTGGAGAGAGTGACAACTCCAGGAGGCCTGAAGATGAGGTTGGTGGCCCAGGTGTGAGGTGGCTTCATGATCTGTGAGTGCGCTTTAGAATTCGTATGGAATCCAGCAGGCTCGTGGCCCATGTCCAGTGGTCCACGGAGCAGGCCTTCATCATCCCAGGTCATCCTGCCTGTGCTCACTACTGCCCATTGCATACAGAGGTCCATACAGTAGTACCCCCTCCTTTGGGGTGGGAACCAGAGGCTTTGGAAAGGTTGCATTCCCTGGGTCAGTGCTCAGGTCCCTTTATTCCTAGCGAGTCGGGCTGTCTTGTCTCTCCTAGAAGAGTCCATGGGCAAATCGTGCACATCTAGAGCATCAACCATCCCTGTGCCTTTACCTCTGCTCATAGCACATGGTTTGACCCAGGTAGGGAACACCGGAGATTCTGGGGCCGGCCGGGTACCTACTTGCTCTGAGTTTTTGCATCAAGTAGCACCTACTTGCTCTGAGTTTTTGCATCAGGCAGGCCTCAGAGTGCTCAGTCTGATTCAGTAAAAACAAAACTAAAACTGTCTATTCCCTAGAAAGATACCAGTGGGATCGCATTGAGATCCTTACATAGACTTGCATCGCCCCCATATGACTCCTTTTCTTTCAGGGAGGAATGCCATCCCGTTGTTTGTGGGGATGCAGTATGAACCAGGCTTGATGTCAGACGTAAACAGGATGTGGGAAGGTGGCCCGCGGTTTGGGTTTTGACCTTTCGGTCCCTCCCAGTAAAACCTGGTGATTCGATGCTTAGGAGCTGGTCTTAATTAAAAATGACACTTTTACAGGTGGTTTTCCTGCTGACTCTCTGGAAGCACACGTCTGTTTATTCATTTAGAGGCCTTTAAATCTGGGGAGGAGGGGTGGAAGAGCATGGAGACAGACCACGGCTGACTGTGCCCCTGTCCGGGTGGGGTTATCTGAGTCCCTTTGGTAACTGACAACGCTGTGAGGTTTTCCCGGCCGTACCTGGTCTCTGAGCCTGATCCTGCCCTGCATCCTCCAGCCTGGCCGGCCGAGCTCGCCATCGTCACAGGGGACCAGCGCCTTCAGAGGCGTCTCTGTAGATGCTCACGGGACAGAGACCGACCTAGGACCTGAGCATGCGCAGAGCCTTTGACAGCACGCATGGCTGTCCAGACCAGTGTCTGCTCCACCTCCAGGGGGAGCTGCGGGCTGAGGGACCGATATCCGCCACCTCTGGCATCTTTTTAAAGGGGAACAAATTCTCTTTACAGCATATTATTGCACAAAACCGGTTTAGCAACAGGCCAGTTCCCGGGGGAAGGGGAGTATCAGATATGCAAAAATTACTCCAAGATGATTTTATCTTTCTCTCCTATGTTACAAATGTTAAAGGTTATTTCGCAAATTAGAAGAGAGCATTTTCCCTTGGTCGTCTTTAAAAATGAGAGGATTGGAAAGAACCAGGGTGGGTTTTTTGTATATTTCTCAGATTCTCATTGATTAATAAATACCCCGGGATGTGTATATAGATCACAGTAAAATCATCAAGGGAAAACATTTTGCATGTATAAAGCTTCCTGAAGGTCTCTTTAAAAAATGCCAAAGCTTGTTTATTCCTTATCATTAACCCAAGCCCTTATGAAAGTAAACAAGAGTTATGACTGGTATTGTCAAAAATGCCTGCTGGAGAGAAGGGGCTGCATTAAAGCAGAATGATGGACGCATCCTAACCAGGAGAGCCTGCTGTTTGGGTGTGTAAAGCCCGTGGTCTCCCCATCCTTGGTTTGCACAATCCTGTCTTCCGAGATCCCAACAGCCTTCAGGGAGGGATAGGTACCCGACCTTTCCTTCATTCCATGCTCATTTTACCATGGGTGTATTTTAATCTTGTATAAAAATATGCATGAATGAGTCATGCACATGTATACATTATGTATTTGACAAGTGGTGGTAAAAACAAAACAACAAAAACAAGTTTGGTTTGTGTTTTTGAGATGTCAGTACGTTTTGTGCCACTAACACTGTGATGTATAAAAGAGCTGTTTGAATGCCTTTTAATGTTGTGTTTTGTACTTTGGAATCATATGGAAAAGTTTGATTTGTAATTTCAATACATATTTTAAGTGTATTGTGTCTTATGTAGTTTGCCCCCCCACCCTTTAGAAGGGATTTCTTTTTAAAGATATTTTGGCTGGAATACAGGTTACTTTTGTAAATCCTGTCTGGCTCCATCTTTTCTATACTCTTAGTTGACTGCTGTCTTGAAGATTGAAAATACTATGAGGATTGGAGGTGGACGGGAAGGGGAACTTCTACCACCGGGAAAACGGTTTCTTTCTTTGTTTGTTTAAAGAGTAATAATTAACATACACTAGGATATTGTTTTGGGTGTACAGCGTAGTGATTCAATATTTTTATACATTATGAAATGATTACCACAGTAAGACCAGCTACCATTCGTCACCATATAAAGCTTTCACCATCTTTTTTTTTTTTTATTGGAGTGTAATTGCTTTACAATGTTGTGTTAGTTTCTGCTGCATGGCGAAGCGAATGAGCCATACGAACACACACATCCCCTCCCTCTTAGACCTCCCTCCCATCCCATCCCCCATCCTACCCATCTAGGTCATCCCAGAGCACCGAGCTGAGCTCCCTGTGCCATACAGCGGGTTCCCACTAGCTATCTATTTTACACACTGTAGTGTATGTATGTCAATGCTAATCTCCCAGTTCATTCCACCCTCCTCTTCCCCGCCATGTCCACCCTTCCATTCTCTACGTCTGCATCGCTATTCCTGCCCTGCAAATAGGTTCATCTGTACCATTTTTCTAGATTCCACATACATACATTAACATACGATATTTGTTTTTCTGTTTCTGACTTACGTCACTCTGTATGACAGACTTTAGGTCCATCCACATCTCTACACATGGCCCAATTTTGTTCCTTTTTATGGCTGAGGAATCTTACTGACTATTTTCCCTATATTACATTACATCCCTGGGATCTCACAGCTGGAAGTGTGTACCTCTTGATCTCCTGCGCATTATCTTGTCCATCCACCAGCCCCCTCCCTTCTGGCAACCACCAGTCTGTTCTCTGTAACTATGAGTCTGTTTCTGTTTTGTTTCATTTGCTTGTTGGTTTTGTCTTGTAGATTGCACATATAAGTGAAATCATAGATTCTTTGTGTTTCACTATCTGACTTATTTCACTTAGCATGATACCCTCCAGGTCCATCCACATACACTGAGGTTTTCTCTCTTGGGAATGTTCTCAACTCTGTTTTGCAGCCAAAACGATCTGGGACGCCGGGAAGGTGGGCCCACTCATCCTTCCGTGTCTCCTTCTCCCGGTGCCAGCCCAGGAAGGCGGCATCGGAAAGCATCCCAGCCTGGCTCCTCTGCCTACGTCCACAGAGACAAGCACTTGCAAAACTACCAAAGTTTACAAGGGCATCATCAAAATCAGTGATCAACCTTTCCCTACTGGGAAAAAAAGAATAAGTATGGATTCTGTGTGCTTAGCAGGGGAAAGGAATAGTAACTCTGAGTATTCCACCTTGATTTTCCTTTGCTTCATCTACACTTCATGGAGGAATGTATGCACCTCCCTCATTAACCTGAACTGAAAGGCTAGAAATAGACAGTTAATTACCTGTCCTATGGCTACGTTTTAAAAACCACCCTTAGAATCTGGAGATGCAGATGGAGCGAGGAGTGTTGTGTGAACTGGGGACTCATTGCTAGCATTGAAGACACAGAGTCCCTGCTCACAGGGACTCCCAGTCTGGAGTGAGGCAGGTCTGTCCATCAGAGACGATGATTAGTGATCTGGTGGGCCACCTGCAGCCCTTCAGCTGGAGAAGGAGGATGAGCGATGTGAACTGGGTCTTGGAGATGAGTAAGGGTCAGCCAAGCAAAAACGAGGGCTGGAGTGTTCAAGGGAATGGCCCAGTCCAGCAAGTGCAAGGGCTTTGGTCAGACCAGCACACTGGGGCTGGACTGTCACTCAAGTGTCCACCTGCGGTGGGCATAGCGTGAAAAGCTCTGGGACTCGACCTTCATTCTAAAGCTACGGGGACTGTGTCGGTTTTCTAGAGCTGCCATAACAAAGCCCTACAAACTGGGGGGCTGAAACAACAAAAATTTCTTCTCCCACAGTTCTGGAGGCCAGAGGCCCAGGATCAACGGGTAACAGGTTTGGTCCCTTCTGAGAACCCTTAGCGGAGAGGATCAGTGCCAGCCTCTCTCCCAGCTTCTAGGGGTTCGCTGGCATCTCTGGTGTCCCTTGGCTTGTTCATGCCTCAAACCAATCTCTGTCTTCATCTTCACATGTTCTTTTCCCTGTGTGCCTGACTGTCTCTGTGTCCACATCTCTTCTTTTTATAAAGACACCAGTCACTGGATTAGTCCCACCAGGGACTAATCATCCAGGATGACCTCGTCTTAACTTGACCGTTTTCAAAGACCCTATTTCCAAATGAGGTCACATTCACAGGTGCTGGGGGTGAGGATTCCAACATGTTTTGGAGGAATACAGCTCAGCCCAAAGAGGGAGCATGGCCCATGGGTGGACAGCCCTGCCTGAGTGAGACCGATCACAGAAGGCAGAGGAGAGCCAAAGGTGGGCGGTTGCCAAGCCTCCCCCGCCCTGAAGCAGCCCCTCCCCACTCTGGTTGGACCTCATTTCTTCAAGCTGCCCTGGAACGTGGGAATCACCCCAGAGGACACTCTGCTGAGAAGGAAATTGCTTTTAAGCAAAATAAATCTGCGTGTGTGTGTGTGTGTGTGTGTGTGTGTATATATACACATGGGCACATGGATTCGTCCTCCCCACAAAAACTACTCCTCACTCTATCAGCACTCACCAACATCAGCCTCTTAGGGGACCCAGATTGCAGGGCGCAGGAGGGTGTCGGTGCTGACCACAGCTTGTGCGCGTAGGAGGGCTGCTGCGAAGGTCGACCTCACCGTGTGGAGAACGGTTCTCCACCGTGTGGAGAACGTAGCTGTTGATGTGGCCAGATCCGAAGACAGTGTCAAATGCTGGGCTCTGTCTCAGCCCGTGGGTGACTCAGACGTTTAAAAATAGCCATTCCTGCTCGTTACTGGTTTATTACAATGCTTCCCTTTCTAGTGTCTCTCAGCGTGTGTGTTTTAGGAATGGGGCCGACACGGAACAGGAGGCAGAGCATCATGGTCAGGAGTGTGGCCACTGTGCTCAGGGCACCCTGGGCTCAGGTCCCAGATGGGTGACTTCCTAAGCATGTGACTTACCCAGGGGGTCCCTTTCTTCATTTGAAAATGAGGGTTAAAATACTTCACGGGATTTTTTTTTTTCTACTTACTTTTTTCAATATTTATTTAAATTTTAAAATAAATTTCTACAAGTTTTAAAGGTTACTTTGCATTTACATTTATCACAAAATACTGGCTCTATTCCCCAAGCTGTGCAATACGTCCTTGAGCCTGTCTTACACCCCATAGTTTGTGCCTCACACTCCTTCTCCCCCACCCCCGTGTTGCCCCTCCTCCACTGGTAACCACTAGTTTGTTCTCTGTATCCTTCCCTGGACCTTTCCAAGGATAAATGAGAAAAAGCAAGTCAATCGTAGAGTGTTGGGCAACATGTCAAGTCATTGATGAATTCCGGTTCTGATGTGGGTGACAGCCCCACCGAGAATAGTCACTCACATCCTCCAACTACAAAACACCGAGGGCCCCTCCCCCTCTTCTCATTCTAAGACCCGTGAAACATGCCGGATCCGACCACTTTTCCCTCTGATATCACAGCCCATGCTGCCAGGGATACTGGTAATGGCTGTGTTGGACTCTTTGACACAAAGAAACACGGAGTAAAATTCTCCGTATGGGAAAACCAAAAGTCATTCACTTATTCCCCTAGGTAGTTATTTGGGTCTTTTTAAATACATATTTTAACTCATTCTATATATAGTTTTTATCGACTTAGAAAATCCACTCAGAATGTCCATATATTTAATGCAGTTTTCATCACACTGGAAAGCTCCAGGAGAGCATAGTCTGTTCTCACTCCTCAGATTCTCTCTGTTTATCACAGCTTTTATGAAAGGCCCAAAATGTAAAAAGAATAAATTTTGAAAGCTTCAGAAAAGTGAACTCGATTGTTAGTTTTATCCAGGAGTTTAGGAAATTAACATTATAAATATGGGTTTTTACTGTTTGCATCACTAACTCCTACTAGTGTCTGACACATAGTAGAGACATAGTAGATGCTTGTCACATGAAGGAATTAATTGCTCTGTGAGTGTGTGTGTGTGTGTGTGTGTGTGTGTGTGTGTGTTTACAGGAGGAAGGTCAATTGCTTGGGTCATTCGGTTAAAAAAAATCAACCATTAAATTTAAACTGGCAGACCCAGCAATCCCACTACTGGGCATATACCCAAGAGAAAACCATAATTCAAAAAGACACGTGCACCCCAATGTTCACTGCAGCACTATTTACAATAGCCAAATGGATAAAGAAGATGTGGTACATTTATACAATGGGATATTACTCAGCCATAAAAAGGAACGAAATTGGGTCATTTGTAGAGACATGGATGGCCATAGAGACTGTCATACAGAGTGAAGTAAATTAGAAAGAGAAAAAAATATCGTACATTAATGCATATATGTGGAATCTAGAAAAATGCTATAGATGATCTTATTTGCAAAGCAGAAATAGACACACAGACATTGAGAAAAAATATATGGACACCAAGGGGGAAAGGGGTGTGTGTGGGTTGAATTGGGAGATTGGGATTGACATATATACACTATAGATACTATATAGAAAATAGATAACTAATGAGAACCTACTGTATAGCACAGGGAACTCTACTCAGTGCTCTGTGGTGACCTGAATGGGAAGGAAATCCAAAAAAAGAGGGGATATATGTATACGTATAGCTGATTCACTTTGCTGTACAGCAGAAACTAATGCAACATTGTAAAGCAACTATACTCCAATAATAATTAATAAAAAAAATTGAACTGGAAGTATACAGACAGTCTAGAAGCAAAAGTGTCACTATACTTGTATTATGAATTGGGACCCTATCATAAGCTGGGCAGTTTGCTCACTCCCTTACACGGGTTGATTTGAGTGCTCACAGGTCTGCAAGGACTGTCATCTCCACAGCACAGAATGAAAGGGGCTCTGGGAGGCGTGGCCACAAGGACCCATGTAGGAAGTGGCAGCTGGCGGGGGATGCAAGTCTGCCCTGCTGGACACATGTGCTGCCCATCACACTATTCTCCTGCCTTTTCTTTCTTGATCCACTCTTAAAAAAATTATTATCTATATAATATATATTATATATTGTAAATATACTACAATAAACCGCTCTGCATGGTTTATTGTAATATATTCTGTAGAAGTTTTGCGAACAGAAACAGTGCACAACAGATCCAGGAAGGCAGTTACTTTCTAGAAAACTGGGGTGTGGCAGGGTGAGGGAAGGAAGGGGACACCCATCAGAGACTTCTCAGCCTCACCTGTGATGTTTATTTCACACACCAGACGTATAACTGAGCTCTATAGGATTCAGGTTTTAATTTTTTTTTTAATTTAGCTGAAAAGTGCATGGGTGTTTGTTATACTATACTTTTTAGTTTTTTGGATTTTTAATTTCTTAAGAATTAGATTTTGACCCACAGCTTCCCATACTGCTCCTTATTTATGCTTTTACAATTCTAAGACAATAACATATCCCAGGAGTGTGAATTCTCTGGAGCGCTTCAGGGAGATGCAGAAGAACTCTCCCTTCAAGGACTGATTCTTGGCTCTCTCTTCCGACCTCATGGAGGAGACCCCGAATACCAGCATTTCAGTGAAGCTTTGATCCCTAACGAAGCTCCCCAGGGAAGAATCGACAGAATCCCACGGCTGGAAAAACCCCTCAGAGATCACTTGTTCTTATAAACGAGGAGCCTGGCGCCCAGCGGGGAGACTTCCTCGCCCACAGCCCGCAGCTCCTTCTCGGCAGATCTCTCTCCATCCTCGGCACCTTAATTCCGCACACAGACCAAAGAATGTGCAGCGGGATTCTGCCCTCAGGTATCAAGGCCACTGGGCTGCAGAGATGAGGAGGTTATACCTGCCCTGAAGCACAGTGAGGGGCAGAGAGGAGCAGCATCCCTCAGGGGAAGTCAGAGCAACTCCTGGGGGAGAAGGGATTGCAGGGCTTGGGGGTGGGCAGAGAGAACAGGGCTGCCCTGAGCACAGACAGGAGGGAGGGGAGCCTCTTCACACCCCCTGTATGAGCAGAGTCACAGAAGCAGGCCTCCCGGGGTGGGGTTGGGGACAGACAGGTGGTGAAGGGGCTGGAGCAGCAGGAAGAAGACCACTAGGCTTGGCCAGCCTGGGAGATTCGGGATGAAGGCTGGTGGTGGCATGAGAAGCATGGCTACCAGTTGGGAGCCTGCAGTGGAAGGGAGTGGAGGCCTGGAAGTGACTAGGAGGCTGTTAAAATGGGTGGGCGTCTGTACCAGACTGTGGAGTGGAAGCAGAAAGGATGGAACATCAATAAAAAGACTTAAGATCAACAGAGGTGAAATTGCAGAGTTGGCTCTGTTGGCAGCCGAGTTCTGGGTGTACGGTTTGCTGGACATGTTGCAGTGACCTGGACTCGGGGACTGTGTGTTCCTGGGCCGTGTTGTGGCACTTTGTCCACAGGGTTCAGGACGACCAAGGGAAGAATGACTACTCTGACTGTTCCCGTCCTCTGCTTTCAACACTGCTGGATCTTCCTGTGCTAAGTGCCCTCCTCCAGGAGAATCATGAAAACGCCCAGTGTTAGGAGATACGCAGAGCAATGCTCGCCTGGGTGTGCCCACTTCTTACTCATATTCCCCCTCCTTCAATCCATCTTAATTATGATGCTTAATTAAACATCCCACAAATGCTGCCAACATGCCCCATTGCCTCAGCAGCTAGAGCTTGGAGGAAGTAGATGCACAGGGACAGTCCACGCTCACCCTCAAAACTCAGGTGATACTCTCTCAGAGTCACCTTTTCTTGATGCTGAAAGAGGAAAAGGAAACTGATGATCTTGGCCAAGGAGACCATGGGGAAATGGGCAGGGGGATGACTAGTTTTTTCCTTCTGTGACGCTTCACTCAACAAAGAAGCTTACTGCCTAGCGTGGAGCGTGAGAAACCTTAACCCTTAACATTTTCTAATCCTTACAAAAATTCTAGAAGTCTGTATCATTTTGCACCCATTTTGTAGATGAGAAACCATAAGTTGACCTGCCCACGGTGAAAGTCAGTATTCCATGGAGCCAGGATTTGAGCAGGTGTCCTTAGGATTGCCAAGATGGATCTCTCCACTGAATTGTTTCATTTTCCCAATGCCTCTTGTAGAGTGGGTACCGTGGAGGCAGGACGGCTCATTATTTTGAGAGAGAAGCTCATTATGGCTCAGAGAGGATGTATCATAAGTGATGTAACTGGTAGCAACAAAGCCAACTTATCCCATGCTGCCCAGCAACTGTGCACTTGTGCCTTCGGTCCAGTGTTTTAGAAGGAGAAGCTCTTGGGTTTGTGGTCCCCATGCTGAGAGCATGTTTCAGGCTTCTTTTGTGACATGGTGGGGCCACTTGTTTACCAAAGACCCTCCTGTTCCCCATAATTCTCGGTTTGTGTATGAAACAGGGTAAGTCGTGCACAGGGACCCACGTACACCATTACACATGTAATATTTAATTAGAGCTAGCACTTTGTTGTAATTTCTCTTTCCAACATTTATTTCATCATTAGTCTTTTCATTTCTCCTGCAGAGCCTTGAGTATTTCTTGAAAATGACTTCTATGAAATACTTCCATATGCATTTAAACTTGTTCAACATACTTTTTCAGTTTTTAGTGAAATTGCAAAAGTCAGTTTTAGATATTTGCAAACGGCAATAACTTCTTTTCTTTGATCCTCACGTGATTTTCTTCTCCAGCTGGTATATTCCTAGAGTTGGAAGGAATCTCGGTAGGCGTCTTATCTCCTTTTTACTGAAAATGTGGAACTACTTAGAAACGTAGAAACTAAGCCCCACCTCAGATCTACTGAGTTAGAATCTGGATTTTAGGATGATCCCTAGGTGACTGGTGAGTACATTATATTAACTTTTCATGGCTGTGTAAAAAATTAGCAAAAACTTAGTGTCTTAAAGCATGCTGATTATCTCACAGTTTTTATGGGTATGTAGTCTGGGAAGCTTAACTAGGTCCACTGCTCAGAGTCTCACCAGGCCAGAAAGGTGTCAGCTGGGCTGTGCTCTCATCTGAAGTCTCTACTGGGGAAAAGCCCACTTCTGTTCTCATTTACAATGTTAGCAGAATTCATTTTCTTCCATGTGCCTGTTGTTGTCTGCGGGGGGCCCCTCAGATCCTAGAGGCTGCCTGCACTTCCTCACCACGTGGGTTTCCTCAACATGGTGGCTTACATTATCAAATCAGCTAAGAAAGTCTCTCTCTAGTGTGTGCTAGCAAGATGAACATATATGCATATGTATATATGCACTTGTATGTATAAATATATGTATGTATACATGTGTACGTGTGTGTGTGTGTGTGTGTGTAGATTAATCATGGGAGTGACATCTTTGCCTTGTTTAGAAGCAAGTTACAGGACTTGCCCCACTTGAGGCAAGGGAACTATACAGGGTGTGAGCATGGACACTACCCTAGGGTCTTTCTTTCGTGTACATAGAAATTTGAGGAGCAATGATCAGATCTCATCTGTTACCACATTCTCACAGGTGCAAGGACCTAAGGCTTTGCGTATGAACCACTTTTCCTAAGTGACACAGCTGGATTTCTAATCCTCTCATTTGCTTTTACACCACACTCACCAGCTTCTACACCCACTGCCCTCTCCAAGCATCTCTTGCTAAAGTCACCAATGTCCTCTCAACCCCCACAGGCTCCAGTTGCATTAGGCCGGCATTCTGCTTTCCCAGAGAGGGTCACAGCTGAAAGGGCTCGACAAAGAACGCGTGGCAGTGTCCCCAGTGGACGAGGGGGTCTGTAAGACCCTCAGCCATTCTCAAAGCACGTGGTAATCGGCGGTTCTGGATGCTTCTTTTGCTCCTCACAGATTCCAAAGGATTCAGCCAGACACATACTCCAAGACCCTCTGGAGTGTTTCCCTTGTGCACAAACTTCAGCCAGAATAAACCAGAAGTGAGATGGAGGGAAAGGTCACAGTGTTTTTCTGGGACTCCAAGTGACTGCCTCAGATTTAGCTCTGATTTTTCCAGCTCACGATCCCTAACCACAATCCCACTGTCCTTCACTTTTTCCCAGACCACATCAGAGATGCCTGGGATCTCCTGCCTTCTCTTCTCACTTGGAAGAACTCTTGACCTCCTCCGAGAGACCCTGCTCAGATGTCCCATGCTCTATGAAGCCTTTCCTGTCAATCCAGCTACTGGTCCGCCCCACCTCCCTGACCAGCTCCTGCAGTCTCGCTTTCCTCCTATGCTCCCCTTGCATTTGGTCGAGTTGCCATGCTGGCACTTAAGATGAGTTGTAATGACCTATTTGTGTGCCTGTATTCCTTGGGAGAACTTGGGCCCTGAGTCTACACTTTGTTTTTCCTAATGTCTAGTAGATGGGCACCAAATGATTTCTAACAGGGTAGATGTAAACTATAGAACTCAAAGACGAATAAAAATGTTTTGAAGACCTGAGTTCTACTAAGACAGTGGCCTGAGTAGACCTGTTCTGTTCACCCCTGACATTCATGTGAGCTGGTCACAGAAATAAAGAGGCTGCCAGCATGTCAGACCTGAGTTTCGTTATCAGGTCCAAATTAATTCCCAGTTTCCAGGCAAAAGCAGAATGTGGCGCTCTGACAACTCATTCCAAGCTCATTTATGTAAATATTTTTCTGCCCAGTTTTATGTCTCTGAGTTGGGGTCTGACTTCCAATGTCAGCACAGAGCCCTGACGGGAGTATAACGTTCCCACCAGGCTTCAGTTGAATATTTATGACTATTCTGTAGTAGCTGCCTTCTATTGTTCCTGGAAGACTTTTATTATTTAGAGAGTAATTAATCATATTCTGAGGGACAATGCAGGAGCCAAGTTCCATGGTGAGGTTTCTCTTCCCAGATGAACAAAATAATAACCACAGCCAAGTCTTTCCCCCCAGATCGCTTATCTCCTGCATCGATCTGCACACGTTCCCACAGGCCAAGGTGGAATTCCATCACCACGCAGCCGGCTGAAGAACACAGCTCAGCTGTAAGTCTCCTGCTGTGATTTTGTTGGTTGGTTAGCACACCTAGTCTTTGGAATTCATGATTCAGGCCAAATGCTGCAGCCTAGAATTATATCTCATACTTACTTCTGGTAAGGCTATCATAGCTCTTCATAAATTACCCAACATAAGAATGAGAACTATTTCTAGAATCTCAGAGGTTGATGTGGAAGAGTCCCCACTCTGTGCATGAGACACTCTGTGCCTTTGACAGATGTTACCTATCAAATACATATTGTATGACAGGAATTTTCCCCATTTTACTCTGTAACAGATAAAAAAACATAAGTGACAGTAGATCAGTTTGCTATGGATAATCATTCCCAAGTTCAGTGGTTTAAAATAATGAGTATTTCTCATTGCCGGTGAGCCTAGTGGTCAGGGAGGCAGTTCTTCCTGTGTCCCCAGAGCTAATTCAAGCACCTGTGATTAGCTCGGGTCAGCGGGGTTCGTGGTTCTGCCGATCCAGAACTGACTTGGCCTCGCTTCACGTGGCGGCCCGTTTCTAGCAGGTTTGGCAAGTGTTGTCCTCAGGCTGACCCGGGCAGAGGTTGAACAAAGAGTAGAAACACGCAGGGTCCCTGGAGGTCTAGGCTTGAAACTGTTTCATTTTAATTCTGCTGAGTTTTTTTTTTGTATTGTTGTTTCCTTTTTGTTTTTTTGCCAAAGCAAATCTCAAGAAGGTTCCAGAGTTAAGAAATAGGGAAATATTGTACATTCTGCCTCTTGATGTGAGTGGCTGTAAAATCGCATTGCAAAGGGGGTGGATGGGGGGCCATCCATGTAATCAGTCGCGGATGTGTTCTTTGTAACGATGTGGGGAATTCGACGCAAAGAAGATTACATACGGGGCCTTCCATCTCAACCAAGAAAGGCCACAGAAGACACTGCATCCTTGGTGTGAAGGACATTATGGTCCCAAGTTAAAACAAGTTGATTACAGACAACTCAGGTGGAGAGTCAGATAAACAAAGAACGATAAAGGTTTGTTCACCACTGATACCAGTGTGCGTGGTGTTGAGTGAGATGGACCAGAGGAGGGAGGAGAGATATACATCCAGTTTCTTTCTCTGAATCTCTGCTGACTTTGAAGGGAATTCTCTCTTCTGCTCAGAGGGCTGATTGTGGTGAAGTTCTATCAGCAGCTTCATTAATTCTTAAGCAGCTCAAATGGGGAGAGCTTCAGATCCCACCACGTATCAGGGCGGTCATATTAGGGACGACATAGTTTCTGGTAGGCTCCTGTCTATGTATGGACCATCTCCTTTCTCTAGAAATTCTTCTTTTGGGGGGAACAGAAATATAATAATACTAATAATATGAAAACAAAACAATGACAAAAATTCAATTGGAATTGTTTGTGGTCCAAGTACTGAACAGAAGTGGAAGAACGAAAATGTTTGACATTTATCCTATGGGTAAGGTGTAAGCAGGCAAGAGGCACGATCAGCTTTGCAATTTAGAAAGGGCACGTCTATGTGGAGTGAATACTCACACTAGATTTGAGAACACAAAACTGAGTTTGGCAGTAATCTATGGAAGAGATGCTAAAGGTCATGATGGAGGCATTGGTCATTGGGTTGGAGAAACGAGGATGAATTTAATAATGTTCGTAGGACAGAACGTGGCAGTTAGCTGTAGCAGCGTGGTGGTGACAGGGAGAAAGCAGCAGCTCTTGTTCTGGGTTCAAGGCCTTGGACAAATGTGCATATGCCCTGGGGTGGTGAATATAGGAGGAGGAGCAAGATGGGGTTGAGAGGGAGATTGTGGGTTCGGTTATGGACAGGTTAAGCTTGACGTGTCCATGCGGTTCCCAGTGGAAGTGTCCAAAGGGCAGGTAGATATAAAAGAACAAAGTTTAGGAAAATAATCAGGGCAGGGGATTAACTTTGGAACCATTGTTATATAGATGGACAGTAAGGATATGGGAGCCAAAGAGGTGTTGAAAGAGTTACCAAAGGAGAAAAAGCCCAAGACAGCAGACCAATATTAGAGCTTCGTCAGAGGAAACACAGCCCACAGAAGGGAGACTCAGAAGAAGTGGTCTGCAAGGTAGAGGGAGAAAATAGGAGTGGAGAATAAAAGATTTCAAAAATGAAGAAATGGTCTAATGTCTGCTGCTGCAGACAATTCAGGTTAGATTTTTTTTTCAAAACCATTAGTTTTGCCCTAAGGAGAGCATTGGTAATCTTGAAGAATAGATTGGGAGCCAGAACAAATTCAAGGCTACAGTCTGCTGTAACTATAAGCTGCTATCGCGTTTAAAGTGCTTTTTAGGTGTCGGAACATTTTCTTGGCTGTAACAATAATAATGGTAAAAGCTAACATTTCCTGAGTGTTCAACATGCTAAGTACCAGCATGGTACTTAGTGCTTTGGGAGACACATTTTAAAATTCAATCCCCTGAACAACTCTATGAGTTTGATACTCTCAGTTTTACTTTAAAACTGAGCACATGAGCCTTCGAAATGTGAAGGAATTGGCCTGAGGTCAGGCAGCTAATAGTGATGGAACAAAACTGGTTTCCAGGTGCTCCAACCCCAGAGGCAGAACCTCTTACCCAGTAAACCATGACCCCTGTTCATGGTGTTCAGACTCTTTGGGCTGCAAGTATCCCATTCAGTTCTGTTAAGCCCACAAGAAAAAAGATGAATTCATGACAATGAAACAGGCAGGTGTGCAAGTGGGTCTTTTACTGGGATGGAGAAAGGTGGTGGCTTTTCTAGCGACCCAGAATGTTCTCTCCTTCTCCCTTGCATGGACATCTTTCTCCCTGAAGCCTGACTTTGTCAGTATCCCACACATCAGTGTCCTGACAACAACGGTCTTTAAGTTGATATTCCCTCTGTTCAAAGAAGATTTAGGTTGATGCTCGAATCTCTTAGTTCCAAATCAAAAGTCCTGGAGAAGAACTCTGATTGGAACAAACTGATCAAGTGTCTTCCTGTGGCCCCATCAACTGAAGTCAGGAGGCCTGGACCAAATGTAAAAATGGCTACTCTCATCTTGACCTTGTAGAATTGGGAGAGCTGGAAAGGTAGGTTCCTAAGAAGTGGGATGAGGTAGGGGGAATCTTAGGGACAAAACAGTAGGTGTACATTTTCCATGATGTCTAATTCCTCTGGCATCCCAGAGAATTGGGTAGTTTATCCCATGTTTTAAAAATGAGCACTGACAGGTATATGAAAAAATGTTTAATATCACTCATCATGGGGGGAATGCAAATCAAAGCCACAATGAGATGTCACCTCACACCTGTCGGAAAGGCGGTTATCAGAAAAACAAAAAACAAGTTTTAGTGAAGATGCAGAGAAATTAGAGTACTTGTACACTGTTGGTATGCAAAATGGTGCAGCCACTATGGAAAACAGTATAGAGGTTCCTCGAACAATTAAAAATGGAATTACTGTAAGATCCAATAATCCTACCTCTGAATATTTATCCAAAGCAATTGAAATCAGGATCTTGACAAGATATTAGCATTCTGATGTTCATAGAAGCACTATTCACAATAGCCAAGGTATGGAAACAAGTATCCATCCACAGATGAATATATAAGGAAAATGTGGTGTATCCCTACACTGGAATATTATTCAACCACACATGACAACACTGACAGACCTCGAAGACAATTATGCTAAGTGAAATAAGTCAGTCACAGAAAGATAAATACTGCATGATTCCACTTACAAGAGGTATCTATTAGTCCAATTCATAGCATCAAAAAGTGGAATAGTGGTTCCCAGGAGCTGAGAGGAAAAAGAAATGAGGAGTTAACTAATTGTTGGGCATAAAGTTTCAGTCAAGCAAGATTGAAGATGTACAATGAGATGACTATTGTTTTCGTGCCTGGTAACACAACACCCATTCTGCAGCCCGTGGATCAAGGAGTGATTCTGACTTTCAAGTCTTGCTAAAAAATACGTTTTGTAAGGCTATAGCTGCCACAGTGATTTCTCTGATGGATCTGGGCAAATTAAACTGAAAACCTTCTGGAAAGGACCATTTTAGATGCCATTAAGAACATTCATGAGTAACGGGAAGAGATCAAAATATCCATATTAAAGGAGTTTGGGAGAAGTTGATTCCAACCCTCATGGATGACTTTGAGGGGTTCAAGACTTCAGTGGAAGAAGTAACTGCAGATGTGGAGAAAATAGCAAAAGAAGTAGAATTTGAAGTGGAGCCTGAAGACGTGGCTGAATTGCTGCTATCGCATGATAAAACTTGAAAGGATGAGGAGTTGCTTCTCATGGATGAGCAAGGAAAGTGTTTGTTGTCATTTCAACAATCTTCACTTCACCAGGAGTACGTTCCATCTCAAAAATAAACAAAGGATTCAGAATATTACAAACTTAGTTGATAAAACAGTGGCAGGGTTTGAGAAGATTGACTTCAGTTTTAAAAGAAGTTCTACTGTGGGTGAAATGCTACCACACACCATTACATGCTACAGAGAAATCTCTCATGATAGGAAAAGTTAATCAATGCGGCAAACTTCATTGTTGTCTTGTTTTAAGAAATTGGTGGGACTTCCCTAGTGGTCCAGTGGTTAAGACTGCGCTTCCAGTGCAGCGGGTGCAGGTTCTATCCCTGGTCAGGGCACTAAGATCCCAATGCCACCCAACCAAGAAAAACACAATTGCTGCAGCCACCCCAGCCTTCAGCAGCCACAGCCCTGATCAGCCAGCAGCCGTCCACATCGAGGCAAGACCCTCCATCAGCAAAAAGTTATGACTCTCTGAAGGCTCAAATGATAGTTAGCATTTTTTAGCAATAAAGTCTTTTTAAATTAAGTTCTGTACATTGTTTTTTTCCTAGACATAATGCAATTGCACACCTAATAGACTACAGTATAGTGGAAAGATAAGTTTTACATGCACTGGGAAATGAAAGAATCTGTGTGATTTTCTTTATTGTGCTACTGGCTTTATTGCCATGGTCTGGAACAGAACCTGAGCTATCTCCAAGGTCTGGGAGCATTTCGACCAGGTGGTGAGGATGAAACTAAACTCCTTGAAGCCCCATTAGCTTGGGTGTATTCAGTCCTCCTAAATATAATAACTAGAGAAGATTCAAAGTAGTCCAACCTAAGCAGTCATCAGTAGAATAATTCCTTGTTAGTTGTAGCCCAGCTACTAAACACATGTGCATTGGAGGTGGGGGGCACATAACTTAAGAGCGGCTGGTCTCCAGGTGTCTGTGGCGCCGCCCATCCTGCAGGGAGTTACTGCAAATTAACCATGGTCCCTTGGCCATGGGTGTCCTGTAGGGTGTCCTGTCCTTCTTGTGAGCAAGAAGGTTGAGGTGTTTTATCAACAACTTGTTCTTATCAGAGCCACCTGTAACTGAGCATCCCTCTGGAACGATAGCCTTTTGGTTTATTATTATTAAGACAGTATTTTAGAGTAATTTTAGGTGCACAGCAAAACTGAGCTGGGGGTAGAGAGATCTCCCGTTTACCATCTGCCCACGCCCACACACATGCCTGCCTCCAATCTCAACAGCCCCCTCCAGAGGGCACATTGCTGGAATCTATGAACCTACACTGACACATCATCACCCAAAGTCCATAGCTTACATTAGGGGTCCTTCTTGGTGTTGTACATTCTGTGGTCGGACAAATGTATAATGACATGTATCCACCATTATTGCATCATACACAGTATTTTCACAACCGTAAAAATCCTCTGTGTTCCACCTATTCATCTCTCCCCAGTCCCCCAATCCCTGACAACCATTGATTTTTTTTTACTCTCGCCATAGTTTTGCCTTTATCAGAAGGTTATCTAGTTGTATTCATGCAGTATGTAGTATTTCATATTATCTTCTTTCATTTAGTAATGTGCATTTAAGGTTCTTCCATGTCTTTTCATGGCTCGATAGTTCATTTCTTTTTAGCACTGAAAAATATTACATTGGATGTATCACAGTTCATTTATTCATTCATCTACCGAAGGACATCTTGATTGCTTCTAAGTTTTAGCAATTATGAATAAATATGATATAAACATCTGCATGAAAGAGTTTGTGTGGACATAAGTTTGCGACTCCTTTGTGTAAGTACCAAGGAATGCAATTGCTGGACATATGGAAAACATATGTTTTTCTGGTAAGAAACCACCAAACTATCTTGCAAAGTGTCTGCACCATTTTGCAGTCCCACCAGCAATGAATGAGAGTTCCTGTTGCTCCACAAACTCATCAGTGTTTGCTGTTGTCAGTGTCCCAGATTTTAGCTGTTACAATAGGCATGTAGCGGTACCTCATTGTTGTTTTAATTTTCATTTTCCTGTGATGTACAATGTGGAGCATCTTTTTGCTACTATATTTTTTAGCATTGTGTTTACCCTGGAAAGGCTCTTAAAATTTGTCTCTAAAGATAGGCCAATATGAACTATTAAGATTATCCTCACACAAATGTTACCTTTCTCCTCCCTCCCTCCCTTCCTCCTTTCCTTCCTTCCTTCCTTCCTTCTTTCCTTCCTTCCTTCTTTCCTTCCTTCCTCCCTCCCTTTCTTTTTTTATGATTAAGGCTTTATAGACATGCTAGGCTATGAAAATATAGTTAGTAAAGAATTTACGGTTTAATGTGGAAGCAACATGTGACCTATACTACTATTACTACTACTATAACATAAGAACTATAATAATTCTTAGAAGTCAAAGACAGAATTACTGTCCCTCCCTGAACAGGTGTGGCTCAAGGAAGAGATTTAAGGAGGTACCATGTGATGTGCACACACTAAAGGTGAGTCAAAAGCTCTGGTCCCATTCCACTTTAACCCTACAAGGTGGAATGATCTTTTCAGATTTGAAATGCTAAAGTGATGTGACTTTACCAGTATCAGGAATTGAAGAAACTATTGGCTTGGCCAAAAAGTTCATTCCAGTTTTTCTGTAAGACGTAGTGGAAAAACCCAATCAAACTTTTTGGCTAACCCCAACATATCACAGCAAAAATCATAGACACTAAAAAGAAGGCAAGATTATGAACACATTCGTGCCACTACATTTGACAACTTGGATGAAATAGAGAAGTCTTTGAAAAAAAACACAACTAACCACAAGCGACAAAAAACAAATAGAAAATCCACACACCTCTACATCTACTAAAGAAACCAAATTTATAAGCAAAGACCTTCCCAAAACAAACAAAACAAAAACCTCCAGGCTGAGAGGGTTTGACTGGTAAACTTTATCGAATATTTAAAGAAGAAATGTTAAAAAATCTTACATACAAACTCATTCAGAAACTAGATGAAGAGCGAATACTACCCAACTTATTTATAACCCTGATACCAAAGCCTGACAAAGATTAGAATGTAAGGAAACTGCAGAAACACAGATGCGAAAATTCTCATTAAATTTAGTAACTGAAAACCAAAAATATACCAAAAGTATAATTCACCATAATAACAGAATAAAAATAAAAATCATACAATCATCTCAGTGAATATTGCAAAAGCATTCGACAAAAGTCAGCTTCCATTTGTGTGAGACCTCTCAGCAAACTAGGAATAGGCAGGAACTACCGTGGTCTGTTGAGAGGCTTCACCTACAATTTACAGTGAAATAGTGAATGCTTCTTCCGTAACATTGGGAACAAGGCAAGGCTATCTACTCCTTCCATTTCTATTCCACATTGTACTAGAGTTCCTGGTTCATGCAACAGGCAGGAAAGAACTAGAAGGCATAAAGATTTGGGTAAGAAGTAGAACTGTCTTTGTAGCTGATACGATTACTTACATAGAAAACCCTAAGGAATCTACACAAAACTACTAGAAGCATCAAATAAATATAGTTATGTTGCGGGATACAAGGTCAATATATAAAATGTATTGTATTTCACTAGGCTAGCAGCAAACATTTGAAAAATTAATTTAAAAATCCATTTTTAACAGCAGCAAAAATACAAAATGCTTAGAAATATATTTAACAAAATACGTATAAGATGTTTACTCTTAAAATCTCACCCCATGTGTAAGAGAACTTGAAGAAGACTTGAATGAAAGGGAGATACGTGATGTGATGTTCACGAATTGCAGGACTCAGTAGTGTCATGATGTCAATTCTCCCCAAATTGCTCTGTAGATTCAACCTACTCTCAAGGTCTTATCAGATGTTTCATATAGAAATTGAAAGTTGGTTCTAAAATTTATACGGGAATGCAGAGAACCTAGAATAGACAAAACAATCTTGAAAAAAAAAAAAAAACTTGGACGACTCACATCACGATTTTAAAATTTCTTATAAAACTACAGTAATCAAGACCCTGTGGTTTGGGGATAAGGATAGACAAAAATGCGTTGACAAACCACAGCTGTGAGCCAAAAACAGCCTGCTGTTTGCTGTTGTACAGTGGTAAGAATGGCTTTTACATTTTTAAAAGTTTGACAAAATCAGAAGAAGAAGAATATTTTGTGACACGATGTGAAATTTGCCTTTCAGTATTACAGAAGTTCCCCTGGAAGACAACCACACCGCACACTCTGACTATTTCACACCCCAAGCGGAGAGGTGAGTCTTTTCAACAGAGACCACATGGCCTGCAAAACCTGAAATACTCCCTGGCTTGCTCTTTACAGAACAGGCTTATTCATCTTTGGACAAATAGATCAAAAGAGTAGAATAGAGAGCCTCCAAAGAGATGCACGTAAATGTGGTACACTGACTTTTAACAAGAGTGCCCAGGCAATTCGATCGTGAGTTTTCCTAACAACTCCACGTGGAAGGCCTGAGCCTCAGTACCTACCCCACAACCTACACAAAAATGACTTGAGGTTGATCATAGATTTAGCATAAAAGCTACTGAAAGAAAACAGAGGAGCATATCTTTGTGGCCTTGGGGTAAGCAAATATTTTTTTGAGAGGATACAAAAATTTTAACCGTGGGAGAACAAGATTGATAGAATGGTTTTATCACAACCAAAGCTCGAAAGGGGAGGCTATGAAGAAAATGAAAAGACAAGCCGGGGAGAAAATATTTACGATATAGTATCTGACAAAGAACTTATATCCAAAATATATAAAGAACTCCTTCAAATCAATAATGAAAGGGAACCAACCCGATTTTAAAAGATGGACACAGGACTTCTATAGCCATGTCACAATATAAAATACATGATTAGTTAATAAACACATGAAAAGGTGTTCAGCATCACTAGTTACCAGGAAATTGCAAACCAAACCTGCAATGGAATAAGGTTACACCCCCACCAGAAAGGTTAAAATTAAGCCACTGACAACATCTCTCACCTAACAGAAAGACTTTCCCCTCATAATTAAAGTTGGCTTAGGCAAAGATGCAATCGTTTTGAAGAAGCAACAAGTATATGAATGAATATTGCAAAGATTTTTGCTCCTGCACAGCTTTTGAAAGATTCAGAAACAACCACGAGTGGGGATTTTTCAAAAGAAAGTTTTATGTCTCTAGTTCCCAAATCTATTCTCAAATCATAGCCTCAGCCCCGAGGACGAACATGACATTTGTTTACGTGCCCTATGCCTTATAATGGTTTTATTTTATTCTGGTTTACAGATTTTTGAAAGAGAGAGTAGGACCAGCTGAGCTTGAAGGTGTGTGGTATGTGTACTCAGACCCTGCGATCCTGAACTGGATGCCCCATAGTGTGAGGATTTAGGGGAGTAACAGGTGCTCTGCTCTACCTGTTTGTTCACTTACTCACTGGCTCTGAGCACAGGGTGGGGATGGAACGGAGGCAGCGGGACTGACCACAGGCATCCTGGTCAGGACACAGAACAGTGGACTTTCCGAGCATCTACTTGAGGCCAAGGGCTGCTGCTGGTGGTGGTGGTGGGGGCTTCCTTATGGCTGCACAGCGTGGCCAGCATCTTGTAAAACGATCCACACACCCGTCAGCCACCTAAAGAATGTGGGCAATGGGCAGGAACCCGTGGCGGGCCATTCGGAGTCCTTCTCAAGGAAGTCCGACGTCATATTAATGCTCACGAGGCCAGATAAACTTGGGGTGTCCCCACCTGAGGAGCAGAGGGAAGGCTGGTCTGCAGGGAGATGGCGGAGAAGGACCAGCGGGGAACGAGACCTGCGCTCACAGTGGCGTCCAGTTCTAGGGAGCTGCCCTGCACGTGGGCAGCGAGGTCCTTTCGGGCTTCGAGGTGTAATAAGACGGAGCAAATGTTTTGAGGAGAATCCTTCTCTGCGGAGCATTGTTACGTTTTTCAGGAAGGTTTTCTTTCGTGAACATATTTAAGGTTTCTAGCTGAGATCAGCCCTGGAGAGGAGTTTCTGGTTCTTGTTGGACACATGGAAGCAGGAAGAAGGGTGAGAGAACCCGGAGGTGGTGGAGGGTGAATTCCTTGGTGTGGTCATTTCTGGGCCGTTAAGGAACCTCACAAAGTATTTGCGGTGGGCGAAATATGTGCATGTGTGTGCACACTCGCGGAAATAACCTGGCGCAGGGTCCGGACTGGCATGGAGGGAAACCCAAGGTTCATGTGAAGAGGAGGGCCCACGGAGGCCGGAAGAAGTTTGCAAGAGGAAAAAGTGGGCGAGAGCTTGGAGCTCACAATCTCTGGAATTGGGGTTTGAGTCAAGCATCACTGCATTTCTGAGAAGCCGGCCAGCATGCAGTGCCAAGAGATAGCCAGCAGGTGGCACTGCAGCACTTCGTGTTTCCAGTTTCTGGCGGGCCTGTGCTTTGAGGTCTTTTGTTATTTTTTATTTTGTCGTTTTTGTTTGCCATGTAAGTGGCGAATTCTGTGTCTGCCTCCTGCCCTTCCACCCTGTATGCACCTAGCTTCCTTTCAACTTCTTTCAGAATACTTTTTTTTTTCTTTCTCCCTTAAATTAACCAAAACAAGAAGGGCAGCAAAGAAAGAAAAAGCAAGAGCTGAGGTTCAGAAAGGACCGTGTGATATTTAGGGCAGCTGAGCAGACCCTGCCGTGCACGTCTCTGACTGAGACCAGACCTCTGCCGCCATCGCCTCACCCTGGCCCCCGGGGGGCCACACTGCGAGTAGGTGGAATCCCATCCTGGGGTCCAGAGACAGGTGATGGACAGGTACCTCCTCCCCATGCACCTGGTCCACATCCCAGATGGACACACCTGGTTGAAGAGGTCCCCTTTCAAGATAATCTAAAAATCAGCCTTCGCCTTAGACGTCCTTCAGTAACTGCTTTCTGTTCTTCGGGCCAGGAAATTGGTTCTTGCCCAGACAATGGTGTCTCCCCATAGGCTCCTTTCTCCTTAATAGAATGAGAGGGAACCCCAAAGACACACCCGCTCAGGGGGGACTCTGGTCCCTGCTCTGCCAGTCACCTCAGGCACGTCACTCAACCTCACTCATCCTCGGCGGCCTCACCTGGGAAAGGTTTTACTACTGTGCCCTCTAGACCCCCAGGAAGCGAGAATAAGAAAAAATTAAATGGGTTTTGCCTTCTCCCTCCGAAAGTGTTTTCAGCCACTTTTAATCCTTCGAAAGACTTTGAGGTAGGCATTGCCCTCCCATCTTCTCTGCCCCTTAACGCCTGTGGGACCTTGGACCCACTCTGCTCCATCTCTGAACCACAGGTTCCACATCAGCTCTTCATCTGTAAAATATGGACAAGAGTACAAATCCTCTAAGGGTTCCATTCATTGAAATAAACATGTATAAAGTTAACGGGGTTTAGTCATTGCAGTGGTTAGTATTGTATCTTAGGGTCTAGCCTGATTACAGATCCATGCATGGATGAAAAGGAGATCTATTTAAAACTTTAATGAAGGAACCTAATATTTTTCCTTCTACTGACAGATTCTACTCAGAATATGGGACCAGAAACATTTGCTCACCAGTCTTAAGGGTGAGATGTTTGGGCTGCAAAGCAAACTCTTTGTTTCATAAGTAAAAAGACTTCTTTGCATAGTGAACAGAGTGATTCCAGATCTTTCTCATTCACTCTGAGCGGCTCCGTTTAGCCTCTGGGTTGGGATGCAGTGTGTTGCCTTATTGCCAGCTGGGAATTAGAAGGAGAAAGTCGGAAGACCCCAGGTTCTGCTTCTGCTTGTATGGTCTTGGGCCTCACTTCACGCCTCTGCCCACCATTTCTTCCCTTGGAAGCAAGACTACCCCTTCCTAAAACAGCTCATAAGGCTGTTGTGAAGATCAAATAAAGATGGGGGTGTGAGAACACTTCTAGAACTAGAGAGCTTTGTAGACATAGCTGTTACTAGCGGGTCATTTAATTCTCAACTTGTTGAGAACCTCTGTATCCTGGTCCTAGGCACGTGGCAGGAAGGCACCTGGCAGGAAGCAGAGCGAGACAGAGCCCTAGAAATGAACCATGCATAGTTTCCTCCCTCAAGTCATTTCTATGGAGCCCCCTGGACTTGACAAAATTGAAGACCATTTATTTATTTTTAAAAAATGACCAGAAAGGGATCAATGTTTGGTTTCCCAGAGGTAATTCCACCAAAAAGGAGTGAGATTTCATTTTAAAGCTTTAAAAAAAAATGTATTGATGAATCTCCCTGGGATTCATTTCTCTAAATAATAAGTTTTATTTACCTTGAAAATCTCAACGAGTATTGTGGACTTATTTCTAGCTGACAAAGTGGGTATTTTCCCTACTTTATATCTCAGTGTTGTACTGCTTTGAAAGAGTACTGATCACATGAAAACATTTTTTTTTTTTTTTTTTTTTTTTTTTTTTTTTTGCGGTACGCGGGCCTCTCACCGTTGTGGCCTCTCCCGTTGCGGAGCACAGGCTCCGGACGCGCAGGCTCAGCGGCCATGGCTCAGGGGCGCAGCCGCCCCGCGGCATGTGGGATCCTCCCAGACCAGGGCACGAACCGGTGTCCCCTAGCATCGGCAGGCGGACTCAACCACTGCGCCACCAGGGAAGCCCCCATTTGTGGTTTTTAAACCCTGGAAACATTGTTAGCTTCCTTCCGAACCGCAGCGGGCTGGAACATATGCAACATCGGTGCTATTAACGTTTTCCTGGTTATTGTCACTGAATAGGCATCTTTAACATATGCATTATTCATTCTTTGTCTTTAAGAATCATTCCCAATTTACAGTTTTATCCTATCTGCATGCAAAATTTTGCCAATTTTCTCACAATTTCATTTTAAGTTACCTTTTCTTTCCTTCCCATCATAATTATAACTATTTTTGTGTCGCTACTTTGGAAACTTTCGCTACCCTTGCATTTATGAGACAAAGTGAGGTTTGTTATATATTTGTAAAACGCTTCAAATCTGAGCACCATGCCGCACCAGCACCTGCGTCGCCCAGCAGAGCAGGTGGGATTTTGTCCTGGAAGATCACTTTCATCTAGTCCAAGAAAAATTTTTTAAAGTTTGTAAGTAGAAAAAACTCCACACTATTGCCCAATCCTATTTCATTAAGAGTTTTAAATCAAGAATGGAATTTTAATTTTATCCAAGAGCTCTTCCAAACATATGGAAAAGGTGATAGATGGTCTTTTTCCCTTTGGTCCGTTCAAGTGGAGGATTGTGTGGTAGGTTCTCTAATGCTGAATCACCCTCGCATTCTAGAATGAACTAGAGCTCTTCATGGTGCCAGACTTTGACTAGGCTTCTGGATTATGTTTGCTAATATATATTAAGAAATTGAATGTAATTATTATTTATTTATTATTTATTTATTTATTTTGCGGTACGCGGGCCTCTCACTGTTGTGGCCTTTCCCGTTGCGGAGCACAGGTTCCGGACGTGCAGGCTCAGCGGCCATGGCTCACGGGCCCAGCCGCTCCGCGGCATGTGGGATCTTCCCGGACCAGGGCACGAACCCGTGTCCCCTGCATCGGCAGGCGGACTCTCAACCACTGCGCCACCAGGGAAGCCTGGATGTAATTATTTTTACGTCGAGTTGGCCCACGGTTGTCCTTTCTCTTCTTGGTTGGTTTGTTTTCATGTTTTGCCGCTTTACAAAATGGTTTGGGAAGTTTTCTTCCCCTTCTCCCTCTTCCATCCTCCGCTTCCTCCTGCTCAGAAACACTTCATGTCATTCTAGTACCTCTTCCTCAAAGGACTGTTAGAAATCTCCTTTGAGAATGACCGGGCCTGGTGCTCTTTTATAGGAAGGCAGTTAATTCTCTAGGACTTCGTTTGTTCTCTATTAACTGGACTATTTAGAATGTTTTCTTTCTTTTGGAGTCAGTTGGGTCATGTATATTCTATCTCAAGTCTTTACATTGATTTGTGTAAAGTTTTGCAAACTGTGCTTTATCTTTTTTCACTTTCCCCTTATGTCTATAATTCTTATTATTAATGGTTCATCATTTTATTGTTATTGTTGCTGTTTAAACCAGGAGTTGGTTTTTAAACATTTTTAATGTTTTTCTCCATTTTATTTATTAATGCTACTACTTTTTTCCTAAGTAAATAACTTCTGCTTTTATCTTTATTAATTCTTTTGTTCTGCTTTCCTTAATTTTACCTTTCTTATGTTTTTCTAATTTCTTGCATTAAATAATTAAATAACACATTTCCAGTTTTACTTTCTGATTAACATGCATGATAATGGCAGAGAAATCCCCTCACAGTCCTGTTCTGTGATCCTGGCATTTCACGTTCTCACTGTCCTATGTCCAGAAACCTCACACTCAGTTTTGAGCTTTGGATTTACTCTTTGACCAAAGTACTGTTAAATGGAATTTCTTAAATTTCCTCATGAAAGGCTTTTAGGATTAGTTTTATTTTCTAACTTTGTTTTTTAATCTCTGGGTTTTTTTCCATCGTTGTATATAGCATTTCTACTCTTTGGGGATTTAATGAGTTTTTTCTTGTGACCTCATAAAAGGTCCATTTTTAAAAATTGAAGTATAGTCAACATACAATATTGTGTAAGTTTCAGGTATACAGCAACGTGAGTCCGTTATACATATATATATATATATATGTACATATATATATGTACATATCTATATTCTGTTTTCAATTCATTGTAAAGGGCTGTTACACGGACACTTGAAACTGTCTACCTATCTTCTGTTCCCATGGCATATGTTAGACATGAATTGATTCTTTTCACCTTATTAACATTTTATTTAAGACTCCTCTTTGGGGTGTGTTTTGTCTACTTTTATCTTTTCCGTCATGATACAAGTGACTTAAAATTCTGCCACTAGTGTATTTCTATTTGTCCACGTCCTATCTTCAGTTTTTGATTTATAAATGTGGGTTCCAAGTTATTTGGAGCATAAGCCTTAGGTCTGTTCTGACTTGAATTCAAATCCTGACCCTATTACCTATTAAACGTTTGGCCTTGGTTGATTTACTTTATTGACCTGAGCTGTCTTTGGAAAGTGGGATAATGATTCATACACTGTAGAATCATGACAGAGTTTAGGGATGATGCCTGTGGAGAGCCAGACCCTCAGTAGATGCCAATAAACTGTGTAGTTTTCACTCTTGCTGCCATTATTCTTATAATTACACTCTGTCAGCAAGTATAACGGGTAGTTTTAGTAATGAAGGGTGACGGGTAACACACTTTTCTTAATGGTTTCTCTACTTCTGTGGACGTTGTTTATGTAAATACTTCCGTACAAATCCTACTGTTCATGTGACTCACACTATGCTCATTACCGTTGCCCTCATACTGCTGCTACTGCTTAAGCTCTTGTCGCTACTGTTAACACCTAGGCTGCTGTTATCTCTAATACTTCAATAATTTCTACCTTCGCTGCTGCTTCTGCTATTAATATGTCTTCCAGTACAACTGCTTCTCCTGGTGTTATTCCTCTATTGCTACTACCACTGTGACTGCTGTTCGTGAATTACAATGATTTCTGGGCGTTTTAGTATAAAAGAATGTGGGACCGGAAGCCAGAGGTCAAGGCATGGTTCTAGTTTTGCCGCAAATCCAGAGCAACTCGTTCACTCTCTGAGCAGATTTCTCTACCTGACAAATGTGGTTTCACTGCTTCTCTAGCCCCTCACTGAGTCACCATTAGATTCAAATGAGATCACATTTGCGAAAGTTCTGCAAAGACGCTGAGGCCCTAGAGGTTACCTCGGAGGTTATGATATCCTGACTTCTTTGTTTGTTTGTTCCAGAAAGGCTTGGCCTTGTGTGTATGTGTGTGTGTGTGTGTGTGTGTGTGTGTGTGTGTGTGTGTGAAGGAGCACAGGACCCAGTGTCTGTTTCCACACCTAGTCCCAAATCAATTCTGGAACCACATCGATTCTATGCTGTTCCTGGAGTGAAAGAAGATGCTCTGAGGCCAAAATGTATCACTTTGCCCTTTAGATGTTGAACCTCAAATTTCTAGTATTCCTTCCAAGCTCAATATATGTGCCCATAGATACAATAATCTAGTTAAGTCTCAAGATTTATTATGTCACAAGTGAGGCCAAGAAGATGGCTTCTGCCGAGGTTGCCAGGAGAGCAGGGCCACAAGCCAGAATGAGGATTTCTGGAAGAAGGAATCATGTGCGGTTTTCATCAGGGCTGGGAGTTCTGAGGTCACTGACAAGCTTGTTGTTTCCCAGAGAAAGATGCATTTGAAAAGTCTCCTGGGCCTTCGAAATTGCGGGACGGAGGTGGTCTCAGGTCTGTGCCCTTCTGTAGCTGTAAGTGAAGTCACAGACGAGTTAGGGGCCTCCAGGCCTGGTTGACCCCCTGCTACCGGGGCTACTTCGGCCCCGTCAGACCTTCTCTGAACTCCATCCCTAGTGCTTGTTCAATGAGGTCAGGCAGGCAGGCAAAGATGTTTGAAACAGTGAATGCACACAGTAAACCTCAACAAATGTGATGATTAGAATGAAGGTCATAATCTCTACCCTGCAGAGTCCGTGGCTGCAAAAGGGAGTGACCACATGACATCATTTTGGGTGTTTTGGAAATGTTCCCATTTCCCCTTAGGTGTTCCGTCAGGAGAGACAAGGATTGAGCATGAGAAGAGAAGATGATGCACACGGTGCTGATGGGAACCAACCAGAACATTAGAATTTTGGAGGGGTAATTGCGAGAGAGAGAGTTGGGCAGCTTTCATTTTGTGCAAACACGGACATGTGTGTACATGCATGATCTCACACACACACACACACACACACACACACACACACACACTGCAATGGCTGTCATACTGAAGATGACAGACAAGCAGTTTGTGTACCAGGAGTTGGCTCAGATGAGAAGCCTGCCAGCAGCTGGACAGGCCGTGTTCACTCACAGACTGCTGGCTGGGGCAGAGGTGCCTCGTTTGGAGTGGGAGTCCACTGAGGTGATGCTTGGTCACTTACTATGATGACCTAGTGGAGGGAAGTGGGCTAAGGCAGCATAGCTCAGAGAAGTCGGATTGGATGGACAGGTGGATTGTCCTAGGCTGTCTGGGGTTGGAAGGATTAGGGTCCGCTGGGGTGGGAGGCAAGGTGAGCTAAAGAGAGTTAAAAGCATGCGGGGCAGGTGAGAGAAGCCACCTGGGGAAATGGCTGAACTCCGGTGTGTGTTGATAAACCAGGTTTTTACCCAGAGCCCCGATATTGTGCAGGGTTTGGGGGGACACTGCCTCATGGCCAGTCTGGATAGAGGCTAGGAGGCCACACAGACTGATGAGAGGAAGAAAACAAGACTGGCTGCAGAAGGTGCCTTCCCTCTGTGCATCTGGGGAGCAGAGGGCTGCCCACTCGCCCTGCACACCCGGAGCACAGGTCAGCAGGGCCCTGCCCCACTCAGCGGCACCCCAGATCAAGGAACGTGACTCTGGAAAACTGATCAAGGAGCTAGGGGCTGACGCATGACGGCTCCACTGCGAAAGGAGAAAACATGCAACAGGATGGATGAGGGGAGACTTTATCTTGACTTACAGGCTCCGTGGTCATTTAAAAAACTTTCCTAGGGCTCACCTGCATTATACAATAGTATTTCACAGCTCAGCAATCCACAAATTGAATTTTTTAGGTCTTGTAATATTTGGTCATCTAGTTCCACAGATGAGGAAATAGAGCCTCAGGATAAATAATTTGTCCCCATCTCTGCAGCTCATGAGAGGGGGAGCAGAGTTAGCTCTTTTCCTCTGCAACCCTTGGCCTGAGTGCACTCAATGTGTCCAGGCTTCAGCTGTCCGCAGTGGGTTGGTTCCTTTTTGAAGGTCATTCGTGGCAGTGAGTTTATTTAACTGTTGCCTGCAGGCAGCCTGGGCACGGGGTGGGTGTGCATGCACACGTACAAGACAGGTGTGTAACTGTGAGCGTGTGATGTTTAGCTGAGCTTGCACTGGAGTCAATCAAGCTGACCAGGGGCCATTCCCACCGAGCTTATCCAGACACCAGCGAGGACGTTCGGCCACTTTATAATGCACGTGACTGGGCCCTGCTGTACGATGGTGCATGACTCCCCTCATCAAATCCTGGAAACATCTGTTTCTCTTCAGCCTGTTTAAAGGTCTCACTTTATTAGATATTGGGTAATGATCACCAAGTCATTTGCTGTTAAAAACAGGTGTCCTCGTGCTTAAAGCTGGTGTCTGGGGCTGATGGGAGGACAACTGAGCCTGTACACAAAGGGTGAACTGTGGGTGTCCCCGAGAGAAGCCCCAAACCACAGAGGCAACAGAATGGTCCACTGACAGACCCTGGGCTTGCACTATCTTAATCCTAGCCCTGTGGACTCAAGATCATGATTGTTATTTCCTTGTTTGGGGGTTGGTTCTGGCCTTGAGGGATGTCCTGTCTGGACACATAAAAGCACATGCACATGGGGGTCCGTCTGTGGCACCTGCACTGTCGCTCTGATCTCCTTTATACCGATGCAGTTGACTGCCTGCCCTTGGATGATGAGAAAATAGTGGACTTTGACCGCTGCATGCTTGATTCTCCAGGAGCCCTAAACCCTGACTTTGCTGGAGCCAGACATTGGGAGGAGCCTCGTAGCTAAACTGCAGCCACCAAGCTCTCGGGTCCTACAATGTGAATGTAAAAAAAATTTTTTAATTGAAGTATAGTTGATTTACACTGTTTCAGTTTCAGGTGTACAGCAAAGTGATTCAGATATATGTATTCTTTTTCAGATTCTTTTCCCTTATAGGTTATTACAAAATATTGAGTATAGTTCCCTGTGCTATTCAGTAGGTCCTTGTTGTTTATCTATTTTACATAGAATAGTGTGTATCTGTTAATCCCATACTCCTAATAATTTATCCTTCCCTCACCTTTCCACTTTGGAAACCATAAGTTTGTTTTCTATGTCTGTGGGTCTGTGTCTGTTTTGTAAATAAGTTCATTTGTAACTTTTTCTTTAGATTCCACATACAAGGGATATCATACGATATTTGTCTGTCTCTGCCTGACTTATTTCACTTAGTGTGATAATCTCTCCACTCCAGACTTAATTTGAGGTTTTGAGCTCTTTACCAGGTATGATGTGAAACTGTAAAAAGAAAAAAATCCATCTAAGTCTCAGTTAATGATGATTAAAACACCTATTCAATGGCTTATTCCAAAGTCTTGTAGAGAAGTTCTAGAATTCTAGAAAGTTCTAGAGCTTTCTTTCAACAACAAACTTGTGGGACTTCCCTGGTGGTGCAGTGGTTAAGAATCCGCCTGCCAATGCAGGGGACACGGATTCGAGCCCTGATCTGGGAAGATCCCACATGCCACGGAGCAACTAAGCCTGCGCGCCACAACTACTGAGGTCCGTGCACCTAGAGCCTGCAAGCTACAACTACTGAGCCCAAGTGCCACAACTACTGAAGCCCGTGTGCCTAGAGCCTGTGCACCACGAGAGAAGCCACGACAATGAGAAGCCCGCCCATTGCAATGAAGAGTAGCCCCCGCTCGCCGCAACTAGAGAAAGCGTGCTCGCAGCAATGAAGACCCAACACAGCCAAAAATAAATAAATAAATAAATTTATAAACAAACAAACTTGTGGTTACCAAAGGGGGAAGGTGGGGGAGGGAGTTTGGGATTAACATACACATACTACTATGTATTAAATAGGTAACCAACAAGGACCTACTGTATAGCCCAGGGAACTATACTCAATATCTTGTAATAATCTATAAGGGAAAAGAATCTAAAAGAGAATATATATAACTGAATCACTTTGCTGTGAAACTAACCTGAAACTAACACAACATTGTAAATCAACTATACTTCAATAAAAATAAAATAAAATAAGTGGCATAAAACCCAGCCCTGAGCCCCCAGTGGGAAGCAACTCTTGACCATGTCGATCTGGGCATGATGTTCAGCTCACCTTAACATTTTCTCTCCCAAGTGTCACTTGGTGAATCAGTGTAAAAGTCTGTCACAAGTGCAGCTCAGAGTGGCCGTGCAGTAAATGTGACTACTGTCCCTCAACATTTCCTGGACCCCGATGATGGGAAACTCCGAGGACTTGGAACTTCCTAACAGCATCTGCACACGTTGCTCTCTTCTGGGTCCAAGGTGTTGGCTTCCTGACACCTGCAGGTGGCAGACTCTTGCACTAGTTAGGTGTGTTGGCTTTAAGGAAAAAAAAAAAGAAAAAGAGGAGCAGTTGGGCTTTTTGTCTTTAGCTTTTTTGGCTGGCTGCTTCCTGCTTCATAAATCTGGGGAGTGAGGCGAGGGAGCCTGGGAGGGGGGTGAGCTCAGCACCTCTCCGGCCAGCTGCTGGGTCCATCTGCAGCTGGGGCTGGCGCCATGATCTATGGCCAGAGTGCTGCACCAGGGGGCCTTTACTGCTGCTTCATGGCAGCTGGTGTGAATGGCAGTGGAAAAATAAACCCTTCTTTTCCCCAACATCAGGAAAAATGCTCCCAAAGACAAACATTCACGCACACACACACACACGCACACACACGCACACGCACACACACACCCCTTAACTATTCCATTCTGGTTGCAGTTCTCAGGCCTGCAGTACCAGCCCCAAGGGCTGGTGTTTTTACTTTTGAAGATCTGTCCTTTCACTTGGGAGCCATTGAACCCCCAATAATATATCAAAGTTGTTTGGTATCCAAATTTCCAGCTTCCAAGGGAGTTAGGAGTCTCAAGGGAAAGCGTCAGTCATGAATTAAGAAGGAAAACACCTTCGTTTCCACTTACATTGTTTTTTCCCATTTTTTTAAAAAAAATTTATTTTGTATTGGAGTATATTTGATTATCAATGTTGTGTTAGTTTCAGGTGTACAGCAAAGAGATTTGGTTATACATATACTTATTCTTTTTCAAGTTTTTTTCCCATTTAGGTTATTACAGAATATTGAGCAGAGTTCCCGGTGCTATACAGTCTTCGTTGGTTATCTATTTTAAATATAGCAGTGTGTATATATTTCGAAAACATTCTTTGAAATGACAGATTGACAACAGTACTTGTCAGCCATTGGAAACTCCGTGTTCTCCCAGACCAATCTGGTAACTAGCGAGACTGAAAAAGGACCTTGGCCCTTCATCTCGGGCCGTGTCCTCAAGCCCAGCACTCAGCAGGGCCCCCCTGAATCATGTTGAAATGCACTTTATTAAAATGGGCTCTACCCCTCTGAAATTCCAGTGCCTCAGTTAAACAGCCAGGGATTCTGATAGGAGCTGAGTTGATAGGACAGAACAGGCATGCATTTTTTTTCTTTCCTTTGGCAAGTATTTTTAATAGATGCTAATAAATGCCAAGCAACCTTTAGTTTTTGGTTAAGACGATTCCCAAGCCCTGAGGTACTCAGAGCCCAACAGTGCCATGGGTGTTAGGACACACGTCTGCAGAGGGTACTTCAGGTTCAGAGGAAGAAGCTGTCAGGCCTGCCTTGGGGACGGGTGTCAGGACAGGACTGAGGCATTTCTGGGAATCCAGGGTCGTGATTGAAATTGTCTGCTCATTAGAGCCCAGATTAAATGCTACTATCTCCATGAAGCCTTTTCTGATGTTTCAGCCAAAAGTGATCTTTTCTTCCTCTATCCTCCACAATTTTAGATTCTAAAATGTGTCTTTACTAGTTCTCAGTGGACATCTAGTTTCTGCCCGTGGACGTCTTGAGGGCAAGGATGGGATGTGGCACATCTTGTACTCTTACTTTGTTTACTCAGCAGGTCAGAGAAGAGCACATGTGTCTTCTTTGCCTGAATAAACAACCAGGCAGGAATCAGCCTCACTCAAGGTCATGCTAAGGTCTGGGTGCCTTTGGCCTTCATTCAGTCTCAGGGCCTGGCCAGCCCAGGACCCATCTGGACAGATGGAAGGTGGAGGCTGAGTCTGTTGCCTGCAAAGCATCCTTGGGAACTCTGGCCATCCTGATGAAGTTAATATCTGCAGATGTCCTTTATCCCTGTGCTGTGAAGCAGGAAAGGTGAGAGATGATAGGAAGAGAATGAGCTCACAGAAGTCAAGAGAATAAGGTTTCATCTTGCTACATGGAGTCCAAATCGAAGAGACCTGGATTGATAGGATACGATACATTGTATTAGGAGGTCATGATTCATGGGCTTCCTTATTCTACCACCTTGGATATATGACCTCATTTCTCTAAGCTTTGGTTTCTTCATCTTTAATTGGCATTCGCTAACTATATTTTGTTAGTGTGGAGAGGAATTAACAGAACATATGTATGTGTGTGTGTGTGTGTATATATATATATATATATATATATACCTAACACAATTACTGTCATGTAGAAACTGGATTAGTACTCTATCTGTAGAGAGAAAGCCCATGAATTTCTTCTTTATTAAAAAAGAATTCATAGTAAAAAGTGTGCATGGCTTACAAAAATCAGAGTAATAAAAGCTTAGGAAAAACTGTAGCCTGGGCCCTGGTCCAGAGTCATCTACTTCAAACTCTTCTAGTTATATCTTCTGGTTTAAAACTTCAGATTTTGAAATAATATATATTTGTTCTATTTTTTAAAAGTTTAAAACCTTCTGATTGATCCCAGTCATGGACGATGAGGTTTTAGGTGTTACATTCTATGCCTACCACATATATCTTTGATAAAAAATATTTTTTCTATTAACCTATCAATAATTCTTTTTGAAAAAGGGGTTTAGTATACCATCCAGTATCATCCAATGCATAGTAAATATATGGGCTCCATTGTTGTTGAGACATCCTTGTGAGAACTTCCATCCTCCTGCTCTAACATGGACGGTTCTGTGTTAAATCTGTGGTCCAGTGGTCATCTCAGAACTTGCCTTCACCAATTTTCTCGGAACTCATTTTTGTTACACCTAATTTGGCTTACCTTCCTTCTAGACTTCATGATTTCCTCTTTTTCTGGAGTTTGCATCTTCATTTGAGTATATCCTCCAGGATCTTCCCAAGAAAATGTGCAGAAGAGGTTCATCTAGTGAGGTACTGCATGCCAAAATGTAATTATTTGCAACTAATATTTTATTTCGGTTGGATATAGAATTCTAGATCAGAAATTATTTTAATCTCAGAATGTTAAGTTCTGTGGATATTGCTACATTGGATTGTAGTAATTATTATTATAATTCCTATCTGAGTCCTGTTCCTTTGAAGATATTTTTTTCTTCTCTCTGAAAGCTTTTAACTTCTTATCTTTAACCTTGGCATTCTGAAACTTCGCTATGGTGCTTTTTGCTATATATATATATATATATATATACATACATATGTATATTTTTCTCCATTTATTGAGGAGGTCACTTTATTAGTTTCCTGTGACTGCAGCAGTTACCACTAACTGGGTGGCTTAAAAAAAGAAATTTATTCTCTCAAGCTCTGGTAGCCAATGGTCTGAAATCAGTGTCACTGAGCTGAAACCAAGGTGCTGACAGGGTTCCATCCTGGCCTCTCCCAGCTTCTGGTGGCTGCCATCATTCCTTGGCTTGTGGTTGCATCACTCTGGTCTTTGCCTCTGTGGTCAAAGTGTCTTCTCTTCTGTATGGGTCAAATCTTCTGCTTTCCTCTTATGAATGCACAAGTGATTGCATTTAGGGTCCACCTGGATAATCCAGGATAATCTCCCAAGCTCAAGGTCCTTAACTCAATCACATTTTCAAATACTTGAAATAAAAACCCAACATACAGCACTATAGGTTCCAGGTATTAGGACATAGATATTGTTTGCGGGGGTGGGCAGCTATAATCCATCCCACCACAGTCACTCAATAGGAACTGAAGTCCTTTGGTTCTGAGACATTTTCTTTTATTATTTCTTTAATAATTCTTCCCTTTTATTTACTCTGTGCTTTCTGTAACTCCTGCTATTAAGATATTTGATTTCTCAGACAAATCTTCTTAATTTCTTATCTTCTCCTATTTCCCATGTCCCATAATTTTTGTTACATTTTTCTGGGAGATTTTCTCAAATTTAACTTCCAACCTTCTTATTGTGTTTTTAACTTTTTGGATTATAGTTTTAATTTCTAAGAGCTCTGTTCTCTGATTATTCATGTTTAACAGCATTCTGTTCTTGTTTCATTGAAATAATATCTTATCTCTTTGAGAATATATTTTTAAAGTTTCTTCTACAATGAAGAAACTTTAAAAATCTATTTAATTAATATTCTTTTCCTTGTTATTAAGTTTTTATTTGTCTTCCTGCCCTCCAAATGTCTAGTGCTTCTTGGTTTTCTTCTTAGATTTAAGAGTCAAGTACTAAACAGCCACCTGAAATTCTGAGTGTATGGCTTAGTAATTGGTAAGCTTCACTTAGAGTAATTGGTGTTTGGATGAATATGACTGTATCCTTGGACCTTTTTTTTTTTCCCCCTCAGGCACATCCATTCTCAAGAGATTGGTTCTCCCATCTCTTCCTGTGATGTTTTGTGAGCCAAGGAAAGAAGAATCTTGGGAGGACCTCCTCTTCATTATGCTGATGTCATTCTTTCCCCCTGTCTATAGCCTCATACTTTACCTTTTCCCTCTTTACTCCCACCTGGATGGAAGAGTGTAGATGCCTTAGTGCTCAGGGTGGAGTGGATGGGGGGCTAGCTCTCTGTATGACTATCAAATCAGTTTTGTTCTCAGCCTCTCTTCTTACTCCTGTTTCGTGAAGTAAATGGAATTTCTGAGATTTTCTGTGGTCTATATCCTTAATAAGCCATTGACTTGAGTACAGTGATTGTGAAGCTTTTTGTTTGGATAAACAACAGACACTGAGTACATGCAATGTGCCCAGTTACCATGCTGGGCATTGTCTGGGAAGTGTGAATGGTTTGAGATAGAAGGAACAGTTAGGGAATTATTAAAAATTGAGTTGAAACGCATTGGGCAGACTAATCAGAAAAGTCCCTGTGTGCTGTACCTTGAGGACTGAATTCATCTTATGGTCAATGATGCCTTTCAAACCCATGACAGGTTTGAAACAGAGACGTACGGTGTCTGGCAGAAAGTCCAAAGAGGGCATATTCACCCTCACATTTTTCTCTCTCTTCTTTTATTCTCACTGCTTTTTCTCTTTGCATCCTTTTTCTTCTCTCACAATCATCCTAATAAACACTTTCATTTATAAATTTCCCAAATGGATTTTCTTTCTTTGAGTTTGTAGTATTTTATCATCAAGTAATCCTTTAACTCAGCTACACTTGGCTTACGCCATTTCTTTCTTTCCTTTTTTTTAGTAACAAGCACAAACAGTTTGATTTGTTCAAAGCAGATTTTTTTTATTATTAAAATGAACAGTTCACACCAATCAAAAGAAGTCAGTGCTTAGAATAGCTGAAAATGGATAGACATAGAGCTTTGGAACATATTTTGATAACTGAACAGGAGGACAGCTTCAAGATTTGTGACTAAAGGTTGTCCAAGTTTCCCATATTTTAAAGATTTGCAGGCAAGCTCAAAACCTGTTTAAAATAAGGAACTCCTGTCTCAAATGCCGATCACACTTGTCCTATGTATAGATCATGCTTATTTTATAAATGTCATCCAAGGGAAGGTCAGAGCTACCCACCTGGTCCTTATCTTTACCAGCTGTGAAAGAGAAAGTTGTGAAAAGACAGCTTCCAAAAAATCACATCTCTGGCCATGTATGAAAAAAAAAAAAAGGGAAAAGAAACCCAACGTATTGAATACCTATTATGTGCAGGGCTCTGTGCCAGGCACTTTGACCTGCACTCACCTTCCTTCATGCAATAATGATGAGAGGCAGATGGTTTTATTACCACCTTCAAATAGCAAAACCAAGGCTCAGAGGTGGATGGGTCCAGACCACCAAGGTGGAAGCGGGGAGTGCAATCTGTACCCAGGACAGTCTTGGGTCCCACAGCTGCATTTTCAGGTTCCAAGAGAGTGAGGATAAATCATATGGTTTCTTTTCGTCATACACCGCCAACAGAAAGAGCTCCAAAATGCAACTATCTTCGTTGGGAAAGCAGGTCTCTGCGTGCTTCCTTGTCAGCAGTGACAGTCTGTCTTCCCCTGCGTGGTGCAGAGGGTCAATTTAAATCCTCCGAAGTGCCAAGAGCCCCATCTGCTCCTCCATCTGAAATGGGAATATTTTGCTCTTTTTTTTTTTTTTTAAGTCTTGATTTGGTCTTTCAGTGTTTGTGTTGCAGCCTTCAGCCCTGATGCCAATAATGAGGAAAATGTATTAAGTGATAAGGGGGAAATCAGTGAAATGAACATGAACGAGAGAGGAAAATGGGAAATGGGAAACTGAATTTGTGCTGTAATATCCAGTCCAGGTATGATGAGGAATGAAAGCGCATTCCTGAGAGATTCCAACAGAACTGACGAAGCCCCCCACGTCTGGAGTCGAGGGTTCAAGACGGCCCCAGAAGACGTGACAGAAACACCTTGAAGAGCCTCCCTGAAGGTGCAGCCTGTTCTAGGGTCCAGCTGCTGTGTATTAGGAATGCTTATATTTTATGTATGCTCGCCTGAGAAGGGAGTGCTCTGGTAACAACAGTGTTACTGGTTTCACATCCATGTGCAGAGCCGCAAGTCTCCATTATAAGAGTGTGAGGATAGTGTTTCAGGGAATCATAAAATTACAGAGCTTGAGGCTACCATGGAGGGAGTGGGGTTTGGGGGTGATAAACAAGCACTGGGCCAGGAATCACAAGGATGGGGCTTTAGAACCATCCCGGTAGGGTTACTGGTCAACCTCCCAAATCTCCCTGAACCTGTTTCTTCAGCCAGAAAATGGACCTAGGGATGGCACCACAGAAATGTGAAAAGCAAATGCAATGGTCGTGTTTAACATGTTCTGCTAAGTAATAAGGTATTATTTATGATCCCCTAATCTGATCTCTCATTTTATATTTGGGCAAAGGGAAGACTAAGGAAGTGAAATTATTTCCAGTTTTACTTAAAAACAGGAATTGTTTAGTCTTTTGCATTGATTAAAACTTTCTCAGATAAGTTGTCCCCCTTGATTCTCATAATGGCCAGAACTTCTGCAGGCTGGGTCATCCTCACCCACAGATGGGGATGCACGTGTAGTGATCTGCAGCTTGTAGTTCTCGCAGGAATGTGGCCATTGTCCATGGACCATGGCTTGCACGGGGCTGGACAGAACATCAAGGCAGCTTATCCTGTGCTTGGCAAACTGCCACATGAGGGTCTTTGGGCTGCCAAGGAGGTTTTTCAAGGCTGCTCTGGGTGAAAAAGTAAAGACTCCACCTTTTCCAATTTTAAAACTAGGCTTCTCTGCTGATAATTTGATGCATGCAAAGAGGGTTAAACAGATTTCTGTGACACTTTGAAGACTCTTGAATTATGCTCTGACTCCCTGATTTGATCCGTGGAGAACTACGACTAAGAGAGGTGAAGACACCTGCCGGAGGACACCCAGCTCACTTATCCTCGACAGCCCGCTTCTGCTAATTCCTAGACCAGCACTCCCGCCACGAAACAAACTCCTCCGTTTCAGGTATTAGTGACATTCATTTGATGGATTTCCTATGGGTATCAAACTATCCATGTAGGTAAGAAGATAGTTTTGGAACCCCAAAATAATCATTTTGAAAGTATTTACATGACTACCTGAGAGCAGGTCATTTAAAAACGTGTCTACTTTAAAAAATATATATATAAGGTAGGAATTTGATATGTCATCGACACTTCAAGTCCTGCCTTAATTAAAAGTTAAGGCAAATTAAAATCATCAATAATAGAATTATTCCCTAAGATTACAGGTAAGTGTGAAATGGGCATTGATCATAAACGTTTCCTGTTATAATTTCTAGGGTTTTAAAGAAATCTGGGTACTGCGTCTTTGAACATGAGGACCGTGTAAACTTGATGAGCTGGCAACAGCGAGCACTTATTTTCCCAGGGCAGGGAAAACAGGAGAAAGAGGACATTTCTCACCACGCCCTATGCGGAGGAGGGTGGCAGGTGGACCTTGGGTGCTTCTTTGCTTGGGGAAAGTCCGTCAGCAGAAACCAGTTCCTGGTGGATCAGGGTCTGCTCTAGGATGCTGGGCTTGGCCTCCTAGGAGAGAAGGAGAGGACTTTCTGCCCCCGAGGAGGTGTACCCGATCCCTCTAACCACTCAGGATTCCTGGGGTCAAGAGCCAGCTCTTATTCAGCCTTTCCTGGCCAGGTGGCTTTGTGCCAGGCTGGTGGGGTCTTTGATCTCTTTGTTTTTCAACACAGAAAACCTTTCTTTCCCCTTTGTTTTTCTCTTCCGGTCCCTGGCCTCTTGTTTGATGTTGCTTGTTCAACGCAGCAGTACTGATTCCTGCAAAATGAGCCCACTTATCCTTCCAGATGTTGGAGATCTGAAAGCCATCTTCACCCCACAGAGACTCCTCTGGCAGAAATCGCCATCTTTGTCCTCAACAACAGGTGTCACTGTTGCAGCAAAAACCCTGCCAGGGCCAGGTTAGCCCAAAGACATTTATACCCAAGGGAGAAAAGGCCCTACAGGAGACGCAACCTTGGCCAAAGGAACTCCGAAATGAATGTGAAACCTCCAAAAGGCTGTAAGTCATCCACATGTCGTGAAAGGCTGAGCGCCCATCCTTTTGGAAGCGAGACAGTGGGACTGGGCCGGATCGGTAACCACGGACGATCTCACAAAAATGGGCAGAGCCGGCACATCCTGGAGGCCAGTGCTGCCTCCTGGCCCAGCAGGGATGGAGAGGAGCAGGGACAGACCCCGCGTCTCCTGGACCACAGTCCGGGGGAAGTCTTCTGTGCTGGGTCTGGTGCTCATGTCCTCAGTCTCTCGGTGACGACCTCAGCAAGAAGCCGTGCACTGGAACCCACGCAATTCACTGGGTTTGCCCAGGGACACCCAGAGAGAAGCGAAGCTGTGCAGACCCACTGTTGTCTCGCAGCTCAGGCTGGTAGAGGCAGAACAATGAACTTATTTACAAAACAGAAGCAGATTCACACACACAGGAAACAAACTTGTGGTTACCAAAGGGGAAAGGGTGGGGAGGGATAAATTAGGAGTTTGGGATTAACAGACACACACTATTATACATAAAATAGATAATCAGCAAGGACCTACTGTATAGCACAGGGAACTACATTCAATATCTGGTAATAACCTATAAGGGAAAAGAATCTGAAAAGGAATATATATATATAAAACTACGGCACTTTGCGGAACACCTGAAACTAACACACCGTGGTAAATCTGCTCTACTTCAAGACCAGTACAGCGCGCCACCATCGTCCAGACTTCTCCCGGGTCTCTGTACCCAGAAACACGGGGCCTTCCAGTGAATCGTGCAGACGTCCTTTTAGGCTGGGGGATTCCATGTGACTGTCTAAGACCGCTCACTCGCAGGGGTGCTAATGGTTACAAGACTCAAAACTCTTTACTCTCAAGTGGGCTTTGTTTTTTGCAGACCTGGTTGTTCGTTTAAAGTCGAAACATCCTGAAATGTTAATAAGAAGTCAGAATTTACCTACCTTTAGGCATACCTGAAAACTGCCCATTTCAGTAGACAGGACTTTGGAAGGCTGACAAGCAGCTTAGCATGCCACCATTGGATTTAAGTACAGCGTACACCCATAAATAGAGGAAATAAAAGAAAGGAAGAAACATTGGGAGAGAAGGAGCCTGGGAACATGTGCTCAGAGAGCTGGATCCAACATATTCCTAAACAGGACCTGTGTCCCGGGAAGCCAGTGCTGGGTGGGGGCAGGCTGGGATCACAACTGCTATTTAGTGAGTGGTCCACTCATAACACACAAGTCACGCTTCCTAAGGATGCACCCCTCCCCCAACATCTGCACCAGTAATGATGTAAGGATCGTTTCTAGTTTTGCTTCAGGGAGGGAAAGAAATTAGAGTATCTGTCAGCTCAAAAGTATTAGGTGCTGAGGATGCCCGGGAGGGAACAGATAAAATTGTCCTCGGAGATGGAGGCAACACTGTGTGAATAACTCAGATTCCATTCACAGACTGGCTTTTTTTTTGTTTTTAAGCACATCCAATAATTTTTTCATTTTGAAAATTGTCTTTAGATTCTGCTTTTTTAAATGAATCCATTTCTATCAGCGCTGTATATGCTGTAATTTAAGTCATCCTTGACACTTCCTACCCATTTTCTCTCTAGTGGGTTCTTCTATCTACCGCCATGATCCTCAGTACCAAGTTACACCATCATTTCTATTTCTCTCTCTTTTTAAAAATAAACTTCATATTTTAGAGCAGTTAGTTTTACAGAAAATTGGGCGGATAGTAGAGCGATTTCCTATAGTCCCCTCTTTCCTCTGTCACAGTTTCCCTTATTATTAGCATCTTTCATTAGTGTGGTACTTTTGTTACAATTGAACCAATATTGCAACAATATGAAAGAAGGCCAGAGTTTACACTGGAGTTCTCTCTTTGGGTCGGGCATTCTCCTAGGGGTTTTGACAACTGCATGATGTTATGTGTCTACCAGCACAGTATCGCACAGAATAATTTCCCTGCCCTTAAAATTCTATGTGCGCTGCCTATTCATCCCTCCCCTGAGACTAGGTTTCTGTAGTTGATCAGTAACTAGCTAACTATGTAACCATAATTAGGCGTCTGGTCCTTCCAAGCCTCAACTTCCAAATAGATGAAATAGGATTTATAATACTATCTACTTTATGGGGTGTTTGTAAAGATTAAGAGAGAAAATGAATATAAAAGTCACCAAAGCCACGAGTCATACATTTTGAGTAGATAATCACTAACAGAAAATAAAAATAGACAATTATTTCAAGTAAAAGGACCACCACAGAGCTGCTGGCTGCAAGCTTTGCCTTGCCTATGCCTTGTTCAGTATGGAGGAACTTAGGTGCCAAGAAACATGGATATCTTTTCTTTTCTTTATTGTTAAAATTTTATTTATTTCAGATTCTTTTCCCTTATAGGTTATTACATAATATTGAGCATAGTTCCCTGTGCTATACAGTAGGTCCTTGTTGGCTATCTATTTTATACATAGTAGTGTGTATATGTTAATCCCAGTCTCCTAATTTATCCCTCACCCCACCCCCCTTTGCCCTTTGATAACCATAATTTTGTTTTCTGTGTCTGTGAGTCTCTTTCTGTTTTGGAAATAAGTTCATTTGTGTCTTTTTTTTTCTTTTAGAGTCCACATATAAGCGATATCATAAGATATTTGTCTTTGTCTGGCATACTTCACTTAGTATGATAATCTCTAAGTCCATCCACGTTGCTGCAAATGGTGTATTGTCATTCTTTTTTATGGCTGAGTAATATTCCACTGTATATATGTGCCACGTCTTCTTTATCCATCCATCTGTCGATGGATATTTATGTTGCTTCCATGTCTTGGCTATTGTAAATAGTGCTGCAATGGGGTGCATGTATCTCTTTGAAATAGTTTTCTCTGAACCTAGGTACCTTTTCCTAGGAATTGTATGAGGCAGGGGTTCTGGGACACAGTCTCTTCCCTTGGCTCTGCTGTTCTCTTCTTCTTATCAGAGTGGTAGCCAGGAAACTCACAGTTCTCAAGCTATATTCTTCGGGTTTTCCTTTTGAAGTAGATGCTGGGCATTCAGAAGAGAATGAGGCAGAAAATGGAGAGAAACTTGGAAAGAAAAATTTAAAGAAGTAGTATGAGAAAAGTCTAGCATAAAGTCCCAATAGCTTAAAGTCTTGTCCTGGATTTTGTATGTATGCTGAATATAGCTTGAAAGGAGTAGGCTGAATTAAGACAAAAACGAGCTACTGAGACTGACAGTGATAAAATAGAATAAAAATATACAGCGTTGAAGAGGGTGAAGGGGTATGGCATACTCGCACACAGATTGTGTGAAAATAATTTGCTGTAACCTCTATACAGACTGCATTGAAAGCTTTAAAAATGTTTATGACTTTGACCTGCTTCTAGGGATTTGTATTAAGAAAATTATTAGTCAAGTGCCAAAATATGTATACACAAAGATGTTCATCAAAGTGTTTTTTAAAATAAAAACAACAACAAAAATTAATCAACTGTGATCTTATTTAAGGCTGTGTAGCAAATAATAGTATTGCACCCATTTGGTGGAATGGCAAAGCCACTGAAGTCGTAATGAACACTATATAAACATTGTAATGAACACATAATGAGCATGATAATGAAATTGTTACTACCAAAACCTGGTAATACATTACAGATAGCATATACAGTGTGATTTCACTGTGTAACATAAACATGTATATTATAAATCTATAGGAAGCAAAAATGACAAGCTCCAAAAATGTTATGAAGGGATTAAAAAAGATATCTCCCCCCTGCAACTGGGTTAACATAAGTCAAATCAAGTTGATATTAATCTCCCTTAGTTCTGAAGAGATTACACATGATTTCTTCTTTCTTTTCCTTTTTTTCTTCTCCGTATTTTCTATTTTTCCAAATAAACATGCATTATTTGTATACTCAAAATAAAAAATACAAATAAATAAAATGTCAATCTGAATTTAAACATCCTTTCCTTAAAAGAAGAAATCAACAGTTATTTGACCTTTGTTTTAAAAGTGATTTCTTTATAAATTTAAGGTTTTTCAGTTTAGGACACTTTGAGTCTTTCTCCCAGTTCCTTTAAAGCTACAGTTTGGAAATGCCAGCTGCCATCTGTTCAAGTATTGACCTCCATCATCAGGGAAGTGAAATCGTGCTTAGAAAAGAAACACAGAGGAGAATCCTGGGACTTCAACTACAGTCGAACACAAAGCAGATTGCTCTTCCTGACAGAAAATTCAGGGAGCTTGAGTTGTCTGTTGGTTCCTGTGCCCTCCAGTTTGATTTTACTTTGTAGCTCTTTCCACAGAGATGTAGTTGACAGGATAGATAGGGTACACATTCATTGATCTCCAACTATATTCTCTTGATGTTAAGAAAACTGTTCCATCTCTATGAAGAAACACGTGAAGATACAGTTTCTGTTTTTTTGGAATCTGATACAATATATTTAATAGCTGGTTCAGCCCTGAGTATAAACTAATCAAAATGAATGCTGGTTGTTTTAAAAACAAAGGTACTTGGGACCATATTTGCATGCTGGAAGAATATCGGGGAGCTCAGGTGTATTCACATAACTTCCAATTAAACCATTCTGTTTGGAAGAGTATTTTTTCCTTTGTTGCAGCAGGAAGATCTGCAGTAGTGCAGGTCACCTGCTAAGGCAAGCCTTCACTTGGAATTTTTATTGATTTCTACTCCTCTTTCGAGTGGACCTTCTTTAACTTGCTGCTGGTGGTTAGGTCCAGTTAAGAGCATCTTTGGATTCTGACAGAAGAGCATTTGAACCTCCTTGCATCGCTCATCAACTACATGTCCCTGGGCAAATTATTCCAACTTTTGAGACTTAGTTTCCTAAGCCACAAAATGGGGGTAATGTTATTTACCTTGCCCAATCGTAATGTAATTGAGATCATATAAGTCATCAAGATGTCTGCGTGGCCAGAAAAAACATATCTCATCAATAGTAGTTGTTCTTGCAAATATCATTAATAAAACAAAATAAAGTTGGCTTCCAGATAAAAACCTGCTTCACATGAAGGCAGTTTTTGAATATAGAATCATATGAAAAACAAGCTAATTCTGTAGCCAGTGCAAATATTAATTATCAGTCTAGCGAGAAGCAGGTCACAATGCTGAATGTCAATGTGATAAAATGTTTCCCAGTTACAAGACAGTAGCACCTTGCTAATTTGTCATTAAGGGGCCCCTGGAGCTGAGAGATGACAAAAATCTGTGTGAAGAAGAAATTCTCACTGATTAAATCAAGCTTCTGCAGTTTTGAAAAATGTGCTACCTTTGTTAGCTCTGCTTTAGAGTTTTAATGATATCCATATAATTGACAGGGTCTCCTACAGTTGAAAATTTACCACTTCAAGTTTGGCAAAATTTTTCAACTAAATGACAAAATCTTCTCATTGTGGATGAGAGACTTGGCTAAAGAAATTTAAATTTTTTTCTGAATTTTAATTCAACTACCTAGATCTTTTGCAACTGGCTCTGTCTTCAAAATCAACCCATTATATTTGCATTATCACCAGGAAAATGTAAAGACTATTTAGTATTTCCACACGAATATGGGAAAGTTTAACAGAATAAACCTGGTGAAAAGTAGGGATTGTGTGTTGGAAAAGCCAATGTTTTCGAATTCAAATACATCTGTATTGGATTTCTAGTTTCAGACTGAGTATGTGACCTTGGGCCTTATAGGTAAAATGGGGACTGTTTTCCCTGCCTGACAGGGTCGATAGAGACAAAGTATGTGATGAGCTTGAATAGAGCAGAGGCACACACAGCACGCTGTAATGGCAGCTTCTCTTATCATATACATTATTTGTTAATTAAATATCATTGGAAAGAAAAAAATGCTCAGTTACCGATTCTAATTTCAATTCCAACCTTTTCACCTATAACAAATATTTTGAGAGAATTAGAGCTATCAAATGTTTCCTCTTAGGACCTGCTAAAGACACAGAGGTAATCATTTTTAAAATGGTGATTGAGTGAGAATTCAGTTCACCAGTGATTTGTGCAGTAGCCCTTCCATGTGGCCTGGCGTGCAAGTCTCATCATAAATGTTCCCTCCCCCAGCAGAGTTTTTTTTTTTAACATTTTTATTGGAGTATAATTGCTTTACAATGGTGTGTTAGTTTCTGCTTTATAACAAAGTGAATCAGCTATACACATACATATATCCCCATATCTCCTCCCTCTTACGTCTCCCTCCTACCCTCCCTATTCCACCCTTCTAGCTGGTCACAAAGCACTGAGCTGATCTCCCTGTGCTATGCGACTGCTTCCCACTAGCTATCTATTTTACATTTGGTAGTGTATATATGTCCATGCCACACTCTCACTTTGTCCCAGCTTACCCTTCCCCCTCCAGAGTTTTTGAATTGAAGTTTCTTCAGTGTCTGGCCACTCTACGGATACATAGCAATCCAGAATGAATGTCCTGCAGGGCTGCCCAGGATCTCAGACCTTCGCTTCTTTTTTAACAGGGAATTTTGTTCCTAAAAACAAAGCCCACACTTTAGGTAGGATATTGGCCAGGTCAGTGGAAGCAATGCCATTGAATCAGCCTGATCTGAGGTGCTGGGATCTGGGATCCGTCTCAGTTCTACCTGCAGTGTGCTGTGGACCCTGAGCAATACGCACCATCTCTCTGATGCATTTCCTCACCTGCAGTCCTGTTTGAGGTCCCCAACCTGCTCCCCAATCCTAAAGTTTAGGACCCTGCATCTTCCCAAGTCTAGGTTTTCATCAGAAAGTCACTTGTTCTATAAAGAAATAACTAGTTATAGCCACTACTGTACAAAAGCTTTTAGTGATTAGGAACAAGCATATTCTAACTGGGCTCATTTACGTGCTATAGGAGTTTCTACTGGGAGAATGAAACCCAGCTGAGAGTTTTCCCAGTGGGATAGTCTTGTGCTATATACATTTACAGATAATTTACATTTCTCCCATTTTTAGCAAATATTAAAATTCCTTAGCTGAGGCACTTATGTTTCCTAACATTATTTCATATTATTTTGCCATAATTTATATTAAGAACCTCCATTTATCTTCCAAAGGTTAATGCATAATTGTATGTGATACTTAATATGTCTTTACCTGTAAACTTATAGTTATAGGGATCCACTGCTCTTTTTCATGAAAAAGCTTCTTTTTAGCAATCAACCTTTTAGTTCTACTGAAATTGTGTTTATAACCCTGAGGTATAAAACATATAATAATGTCCAACACTTTTATGGTGCCCATTTTATGTCTGGCCCCACCCTAAGGTATTCAACTCATTTAATCCTCATGAAAAATCTATAAGCTTGGGAAGGTAGTATTATTACCTCCATTTTATAGGTGGAAAAACTGAGGCACTGAGAGAGAACTATCTTGTCCACAGTCACAAAACTTGTCAGTGGTAGAAACTGCAATTTAACCCAAGCAGGGTGAGTCCAGTAGGTATAGAACCCCTGCACTGCATGGCTTTTCACAAAAAATGGAGCTCATTTGGTTAAAACACAGAGGCTTGGGAGCCAAGAGCCCCCAGTGCTTCATTTTCACTTCTTCCCCTGGGGCAGCCCTAACAGTGGTTCTCAGTGCTGGCCCTCGGACCTTTCCATTGCCACATTACTCTCTGGTGTTCTCTCCAGTCTCATTGCTTTAAATAGCTTCTATACTCCCAATGAATGTCTGATCCCTCCCCTGAACTCCAGCCTTCTACAACCACCTACTTACTTGACATCTCTTGTCGGATATTTCATTGGATTGTCACTCAACATATCCCAGACCAAACTCCTCATTCCTCCATCCCTACACACACACAGAACTCCCTCCTTATCTCAGTATACAACAATCTGTCCTTACAGTCGCCCAGTCCAAGCACCGGGAAGTCTGTCACCTTGGACTTATTTTCTCACGGTTCATGTGGAAAATCCTACTGGAGCCAACTTCAAAATAAATCCAGAATCTGAAGACCTCACCATTTCCTTTTCCATTCCCCAATCCATCATCTCTCCAACGGATTATTACAACTGCTCCAAACTGGTCCAAGCTTCTCCACTTGCCTCTGTAACATGGGCTATTCTTGACATAGGGACCGGGGTGATCTCTTTACGTGGAAATTCCATCATCTCAGCTTCTTGCTCACAACCTGATGGTCCCTGTCTGCCCTAAATAAAAGTTACACGTCCTCCCTGACCTGACTTTCTGCTGTTCCGCTGGCCACCTCTTCCACACCTGTCCATCCACATCACTGGCGTCCTCCCTATTCCTTGGACATGCTGAGCAGGTGTCCACTCCAGGGGCTCTTCTTGTGGTTCTTTCTTTTGGATACTCTGCCATCAGATAGTCTCATGGCTCCTTTCCTTCTGTCCCTCAGATCTTTGCTAAAATACCACTATATTACAGAGACCCATTCTTGGGCACTCAAAAAAGAGCTACCCCCTCCCACCTCTCCTGGAAATTTCTTTCCTCTCACCTTGCTTTATTGTTCTTCATAACATTTAACACCATCTAACATCCTCCATAATTTTGATCATTACTTCTACCCCCTCCCACTCCAACCCCTACCAGAATGCTATCTCACGAGGATAGGGATTTTATTTTTGTTGCTGGTGCAGAATCAATAGGGGGCATAGTAGTCAGGTAATACATATCTGTAGAATACAATAATGAATGACTTTCCTAGAAATTTCCGGGTTTCATGGAGCACAACCACCTGGGCTCAATATCAGGGATGCAAATACAGTGGTGGTCTGAGCTGAGGTGTAAGGGAAGGAAGCTGGGACCAGGTCAGACCTGGCTGCTGAGATGACTTGAAACCCTGAGAGCCAGAGTCTAACACTGTCCCAATTTGGTAAGAAGGGTTAGAGGTACAGCAAACTTTTGCTTAATCCATGCCAGTGTCAGCATCCAGGGCAACCTACTCTGAAAGGTGGGATGCAGGAGGTGACATGTGCAGTGAAGGTCTCAGAAAGTTCAGTCTATTTGTAGCAGAAGGAAGTGTGAGACTGAGGTCTAGAAAGTGACAAGAGCTGGACGGGGAGTCAGGACTGAGCATCAAGGCAGGAATACCAGCAAGGCAGCAGGGATGGTGAGAGGCCCAGCACTGTTGGGGCCACATGAAAAGTGTGGGGAATGATGGGAGAGGACAAGCAGGACTCTATCTATATGGACTAGACTCTGGGTCTGGCAAATGCTTCTACCAAATGCAAACTTCTGCACTCCTGAGAGCCGGGTCCTATAGCTTCTCCCCTACGGGTCTGGGATTCTGCAGGTGCTGAAAGGCAGCACCTGTAGCCAGAGGAGCCAGGGAAGGCAGGGCTGACACCTATCTCTACAGCCTAAAAGATTATCTTTCCGGAGGTTTCTCCAGCTTATGTTTATGGTATTTACCTTCTGTTCTCTTTGGATTGTTTGTTTGTTTAAAGGAAGATTAAATAACCTCACACAACATCATGACACTTGAAAATAACATGAATCTGAGATTGTTTGCTTCATTATCTCCTTGTAAAAACAAACACCGCTGTCTCCTGCCCACCTCTCTCAGGCAGGCCTGCTGTAAGAATTCTCCTGTTAGAGCAACGTTACCACTGCGTACACATCATTCTTTCTCATAAGTAAATTGTTTTCATAAACCTCAGTGGCTTCTACAGCCTTTCTCCTCCAAGAAGCCTTCTTTGTGAATTTCCAATAACATTCGCTCTCCCCTACGACCAGCCGGCAGCTCTGTTTATTGAAAATGTGAAATATTGTTCCTTCCTTGTGTTGCCCCACATTACTCCATGTTTATGTCTCTGGCCCAGATTTCTACTCTGAGCCCAGACCAATAGCTTAGTTGGCATCAACACTTGGAAATCTCAAAAGAAAATGTCTCAAACTTCAATATTGAACATTTATCTTTTCAATCCTGGTGTATTTCAGTGCATGACACCGATATCCATCCTGGGACATCTCATGTGGGTTAGCAACCGTTTCACCTTGAAAACTGCATAAAAGCTAAGTATGGCTTTATTCCCATTTAACATATGCAAGCACATGGCATAGACTCAACCTGACAAGTTCAATAACAGAACACAAAATGCCATATTAACCTACCCCTGGGATAAGGATGGTGGAAGACCCCTCCCCTCTGCTGGGACACCTTCCTGCCTTGTACATGTCAAATACTTGCCTAGTCCGGCTACTGGAGAGATTTGTTTCCAGCAGCACAATGAACCATGCTCCCTGAATGACCCTTCTTGATGAAAACAATCAAAATGCCATCAGTTTACAATTTTTAGAGATATTTTTCTAAAATATATAGAAATCAGCTTTTTAATTGTATCAATAATCCCTTAAGAAATTCTTTCTGAACTTCTCAGAGGCCAAATATAGTGTGAAAGATGAAGGTCAGAGAAGTGAGCAGATCAGTACAATAAACTGTCACCAGATGCCATTTGCCAATGGGGCAATTAGAAGATTCAATATTCAAGGCCGCATTGAGCACAAGGTCACACGAAGCCAAAGCCCCATGCATGTTGGGAGGGCCAATAGATCTGTCCAACGAACCTGTGACTTCTAGTAGCTTCACCTTTAGCTTAAGAGTAAACTAGAATAAGCTCACTGCCCAGTTCCTTACATGGAAAATTACATTTTGTTCTAGGTTGAAGGTCAAAGAAATCTTCCCTTAGAATCAAAACCACAAGCTGAAGCTCACGTAGGTTTAGAGATCTAATTCGTCTCCTTGTGTAGGGTGAACCAGTGTGGAACCAGGATTGAGAGTCTCCAGGCACCAGGTG